>NW_027361689.1:20675000-25977500 GCF_039654945.1 Dendrobates tinctorius | reverse complement strand
AGGACTCCTCAGCTCCATCCTTCCACCAGGCTCTCACCAACTCAGAATCAATTCAATATCACCAGCAGGGATTGCACACCCTGAGACTCCTTTATAGAGCCCCACACCTGATTCCTAATTACGTGCACATTAAACTGAAACCTAAGGTGCGATACCACTAACCACCACCGGGGACAGTCAAGTCACCTTGGCAACTTGCCAAAAGGAAAAAAAGTTCACACAGTGCTTTTAAAACTGTCAGATCACTTCAGATCAAGACACTTTTCAGGGACGACAGTTAACATGGACGGTTATGCCGCAAGGGGCCCAAAACAGTCCCAACCAGTTTGCAAAAAACATGAGCGAGTGTCTCTTGCCCTGGCAGTTAGATCACCCCCAGGTCACGCTGCTTCAGTATGTGGATGATCTTTTGTTGTGTGCACGAACGGAGCAGGAAGCCATTGTTGCCACTGTCAGCCTCCTCAAGCATCTGGCAGCACTGAACTGTCGGGTTTCGGCCTCGAAACTTCAGTTCTGCCTTGGTCAAGTGATATTCTTGGGTCACTGTCTCCTTCAGGGTGTCAGACACCTCACAGAAGAAAGAAAAATAGCTGTCAGCTCCCTTCCTTTCCCAAAAGATGAAACTGAACTCCAGCGTTTTCTTGGACTGTGCACTTATTGTCGTCAGTGGATACCGGATGCATCCCGCATAATGCAACCCCTTTACAACGCCTTGAAAGACGGCATAATGAGCTACAAGGAAAGATCACCGGTTTGTATGGAAAGCCTTCATCATGCCTTCTCTGAATTGAAGCGGCTTATTGCTTCCGCCCCTGCCTTGGGCATCCCGGACTATACTCGACCGTTCCATTTGTATGTGTCTGAGAATGAAGGACACGCAGCAGGGGTGCTCACACAATCACATGGCAACAGGCAACGACCAGTGGGCTATTATTCGGCCTGCCTCGACCCAGTGGCCCGAGCATCACCAAGTTGCATGAGGGCAGTTCACGCCACTCACTCGTTGCTTGACAAGACTGCAGACATAATTCTTGGACATGAAACGCATATTTTTGCTCCGCATGATATTGCAGCAATACTGAGCCTTCAGCAACCAAGACATTTGACTGTGCAACGACACTTACGGCTGCAGTGTTCACTCCTTTTGCCTGATTATGTCAAGTTGCATCGCTGTACTACAATCAACCCCGCTACTTTACTGCCGGTCCCCAAGAAAGATGGCAGTGATGAGGATTTTCTCCAACATGATTGTTCCCAACTTCTGACTGAAGAAACAGCTACTCCACCAAATGTCAGTGAGAATCCACTCCCAAATCCTGATCTGGTGTTATACACGGACGGTTCAAGATATGCTGACGAGTTTGGTAGATTCCACACGGGATATGCTGTTACCACAGAGGACACTGTAGTGTACGCAGCTGCGCTCCCGCCCTCACAGTCAGCACAAGAAGCAGAACTCTAGGCTCTGTCTGCTGCATGTACTTTGGCCAAGAACAGACGGGCTAATATATACACGGACTCATGGTATGCATTTGGTATTGCTCACGATTTTGGGGCTCTATGGGCCAATCGAGGGTTTATTACTACTGCTGGGACCCCAGTGAAAAATGCTGAAGCTGTTAAAACCCTTATGGACTCGATCAAATTACCTACCCAGGTGGCCATTATCAAAGTTAAGGCGCACGGTCCTAGGAACAGTCCACAGACTGTTGGCAACGCATTTGCGGATATGCAAGCAATAGTCCCCGCTCTCTTACCCGTTGAACCAACCATACCAACTATGGTGACCACACGCTCTCAGCGTAAACAGTTACAAGAAGCATTGACCCTACAAGAACCTGATGATCTACAACAGACTGAAGATTTCTGTCGGACCCCGCGAGACCGCTTAATGACGATGCAGAGAATGTCTTCAAAGGAAGAGGTGAAGCAATGGAAGACTGATGGGGCACGTATGGATAATGGTCTCTGGAAAAAGGACCAACTCGTGTGTCTCCCTAAGCGGATGTACCCTGCTATTGCCACATGGGCACATGGACCTACACATCGAGGAAAGAATCAGGCCCTCGCACTGGTGCAAAAATTCTACTGGGCCCCGGGAATTTCCACAGTTTTGTCAGCGCTCAACCGTGCCTGTAATATCTGTCAGACCTGTAATCCCGGTCAACTTCAACGTGTACCCCCGAAGCATCTTGCAAAGCCCGACTATCCTTTCCAAAGGCTCCAGGTGGACCATATCACGTTGCCTAAGTCTGGAAGGTATGAATACTGTTTGGTTGTTGTTGACGTGTTCTCCAGTTGGCCGGAAGCATTCCCTGTTACCAACATGACTGCAAAAACTACGGCGAAGAAACTGGTGATGGAAGTCATATGCAGATATGGGGTTCCAGAAGTTGTTGAAAGTGACCAAGGCCCGGCCTTTTCTTCTCATGTGTACCAAGAAGTTCTGACAATGCTTGGATCCACTGTAGCCCTACATACTCCGTACCACCCACAATCCAGTGGAAAAGTTGAGAGGTTGAATGGCACACTGAAGGGACAATTGACCAAAATGATGCAGGAGACTACGGCTACATGGCCAGAGCTCCTACCCATTGTACTATACCACATTCGTACTACCCCTATTGCAAAACATGGCCTGTCCCCATATGAGATATTGTTTGGTAATAGGCCCCCAGTTGCAAATTTCCAGCCCCAGCAGTTATCAGAAGAGACTGACCGTGCTGTTCAATATGTCATTCAGCTTAGTAAAAATCTTGCTAACACCCATGCTCTAGTTTCTTCTTCTATTCCAGATTCAGCAGAAACCGACACCTGTCATAACCTGAAGCCTGGTGATTTGGTTGTCGTGAAAAGGCATGTCAGGAAGCACGGACTAGAACCCTTGTATGACGGTCCCTATCAAGTCCTCCTCATCACCCCTACATCAGTGAAGCTAGAAGAAAGACATACTTGGATTCACGCATCGCACTGCAAGCTGGTCAAACGAGCCAATAGCAAATAAGGGGGCATAATATTTTGGTCTTTCGCATTTTCCATATTACTATTGGTAACCGCATGGGACAGCCTAAATTCCCCAACGTCCTTGAATAATAAGTTTATACAACATCATAAAAAATTACTGAGAGATTTGTTGGATAATTCCCAGTCTCTGGCAGACTGTTGGATCTGCACGTATTCACCAGTGTCAGCCACAAGCATCCCCTTTTTGGCTATCCCTGTTCCACCCGAGGTGTTATTTGCTTGGACTAACTGTTCTGACACACTCGCTAATAATTCCACAGATAATGCTAAGTTATGGAATTTAACTGTTGGTATACCTATTGTGGGATGGGTAGGATACCCCTGGTGGCAAGGTAACCTTTCAGGAAGCAGTACACAACTTCAATATTTGGCCTACAAAGGAGGGGCTTGGGTCCCTAAGAATAAGACTAGTCTAACCAATCTAGGGCAAGTTCCAACGTATGGTCTACAAGTCAGTTTCATTGTAACTTCACACTCTACTGACGCTTTCAAACCAATGTTGCTAGAAAGAAGGTTGCATAATATGTCATGGGAATATTCTAATTTGTTTCCCCAGGGTTCTAACGAAACCTGTGCCAGTATTCCTGGCAATATATCTTGTAACGAGTCCTCTGAATATGTGCCAGGAACCCCCACTTGTGGAAATCCCGATGTAGGTTATTGTAGTCCTTTAGGACAATCTCCAGCTTGGTGCATGCTTCAGAATGCATCTGCATTCATAGACTTAGCGCATAGATTGGTACAGCAACATTCAGCCCTATGGGATTTACCTGATGACATGTTCTGGGTATGTGGAGACAATGCTTACAAATGGTTGCCAGTAGGGGTAAGAGGTACTTGTACTCTGGGTCGCTTGACCCCGGCCACCTTTGTTATTCCAAACAAACAGTTGGATACACAGGCTATACCCAAACATACATTATACAAAAGAGCTGCGGACAATTCACCCCGCCCTTCAGGGAGACCACATATAGTACAGATGAGTGTGGCCAATAAAATTGTCAGTTCTATTTTCATTTACCCTATGATTACACAAATGTGGGATAAATTGGTTAGGGCCACAGACTATCTAGATCAGTGGTCCCCAACCTTTTTTGCACCAGGGACCGGTTTCAAGCAAGACCATTCTTCCATGGCCCGGCAGGGCGGGGACGGAGGTGTGGCAGGGGCGGGGCTTTGGTCATAAGGGGGCGGGGCTATGGACGCAGTTGTAGTGTAGCAGTGCATACTTATAATTAAATAACATTTATAATGTGACTCAACTCACCATAGGTTTTGAATAAGTGCTCCATCACCCCCTTCTCCCCATCATTGCCTTCACCCCATCACTCCCTTCTCCCCATCATTGCCTTCACCCCATCACTGCCTTCACCCCATCACTCCCCTCTCCCCATCATTGCCTTTACCCCATCACTGCCGTCTCTCCATCATTGCCTTCACCCCATCACTGCTGTCTCCCCATCATTGCCTTCACCCCATCACTGCCGTCTCCCCATCATTGCCTTCACCCCATCACTGCCGTCTCCCCATCATTGCCTTCACCCCATCACTCCCCTCTCCCCATCATTGCCTTCACCCCATCACTGCCGTCTCCCCATCATTGCCTTCACCCCATCACTGCCGTCTCCCCATCATTGCCTTCACCCCATCACTGCCGTCTCCCCATCATTGCCTTCACCCCATCACTGCCGTCTCCCCATCATTGCCTTCACCCCATCACTCCCCTCTCCCCATCATTCCCCATCATTGCCTTCACCCCATCACTGCCATCTCTTCATCATTGCCTTCACCCCATCACTCCCCATCACTCCCTTCACCCCATCACTCCCCTCTCCCCATCATTGCCTTCACCCCATCACTGCCGTCTCTCCATCACTCCCCCCATGGCCTTCTCCTCATGTCCCCATCTCCTCCAGGGCCAGGCTACACAAACACAGACCAACACACACACACACACACACACAGACATACATACACACACACATTATACATACACACACACATTATACATACACACACACATTATATACACACAGACACCACCTCTCTCCTCTCACCTGGCCGCCGCCCGCGCTTCCTCGCTCTGACACAGCAGCGGCCGCGCTCCTCTCTGTGTCAGTCAGAGACAGGAAGCGCGGGCGGCGGGCAGGAAGCTGGACGGGTCCTTGCAGCTCCACTCCTGCTATTCCCTCTTGCAGGCAGCGGAGCTGCTTGGATCGCTCCCTGGCCGCCGCTACGAACTGCTGCGCGCCGCCCCAGCCCCCGCTACGCCACTGACCGCCCCTGGCTCCCTTTGTGTCTGCGGACCGGCAAGGGCACTGCAGCGGCCCGGTGCTGGGTCGCGGACCGGCGGTTGGGGACCCCTGATCTAGATGATCAAATTTGGGATATATTGGATATACTTAACACTACTGTTGCTGTCCATAATCAACTTATTATAGTCACTAATCAACATACTATAGTGCTGGACTACTTAACAGCAGCACAAGGTGGTATGTGTCAGGTCATCGGACCCGCTTGCTGTCATTATATAGATCCTAACAGTACTATGAAGTTAAAGTTAAAGTTTGAAGATATTCAAAGACTCAGAGATCAATACAATAAAGACAATGATCGTAATAAGGACAGTTGGTGGTCAGACACCTTCTCCTTTCTCAATCCAGCCAATTGGTTTAAGGGAATTGGGGGCTGGATAGCTGGGATCTTACAGAGCTTGTTACACATTGCTGCCTGTATCCTTGTTGTATATGTGATACTAAAACTTGTTCTTTGGTGTATTTCTGTATGTATTAGGAAATTCTGCACTAAGACAGCTAATGATGATACCAAAGGTGTCATTGCCCCTGCTCTTCTCTGCACCGATCTCAAAAGGCTACTTGATGATGATGTTGAAGCCAAGCACATGCCTACCTACAAAAGATCCCTACCACCGTCATCAAAAATTGTTATTCGTGAACTGCAGTATACAGGGGGGACGGGTGCGCCGTGACAGCCATGACTGGTAACACGGCATCAGTCATGTGAAGACCAGTACCCCTCAAGCTGTTAGCTTGGGATAGCACCTCTGATGCTGCATATGTGTTTAAAAAAAAATTATCTAGGGGGGAATGTGAAGGGTTAATACTAAAATCAGAGCTTAAGTTTCACTTCTCCATTTCTTCGTAAGGTTTCATTTCTTAGTTTTGTTGTTGTAAGATACATTTTTGTAATTGGCATGGGCTGTCATGAAACCAGATTGTTCTCATCAGGTGCAAAGATAAGGGAGGTGGGAATGTTAAACTCTGAAGAATATGCCATTATACTACTTTCTACGCTATCTACGTACGGACATATATGTAGTTTCCGGTTTTCTTGCAATATTATTGGCTTATAAAGTGAAATGATTTTATTGGTAGTTAAGAACCTTGCATAATTAAGCAAAATATTATAAAAGAAGTAACTACAATAAACGGGTTACCGATCTCTTTGGATCGTCCCATACAGAGACACGTCTCCGTTTGGTCATTTGAGTTGCTAGCAACACTCTGTGAAATAATTTGGACATCATTGGTTCAACCGTGAAGGGTTAATTTAACTCTCTCCCTATCAAGATCAGCTCACCTCCTCTCCAGTCCCATCGCACGGAACATGCAATGCTGCAGGTAGTATGAAGATGAAGCAGAAGTCCAGCGACGGTGATATCAATAAAAAAACAAATGATATTTGAGAAGGGAGCAAGATCGCACTAAATATCAAAAAAGAAGCAACAAAGATCAGCTCACCTCCTCTTGTGCAGCGAGGGTGATATCCATAAAAAACAAATATTTGAGAGGTGAGCAAGATCGAACTAAATGTCAAAAAGAAGCAACAAAGATCAGCTCACCTCCTCTCCAGTCCCATCGCACGGAACATGCAATGCTGCAGGTAGTATGAAGATGAAGCAGAAGTCCAGCGACGGTGATATCAATAAAAAAACAAATGATATTTGAGAAGGGAGCAAGATCGCACTAAATATCAAAAAAGAAGCAACAAACATCAGCTCACCTCCTCTTGTGCAGCGAGGGTGATATCCATAAAAAACAAATATTTGAGAGGTGAGCAAGATCGAACTAAATGTCAAAAAGAAGCAACAAAGATCAGCTCACCTCCTCTCCAGTCCCACCGCACGGATCATGCAGTGCTGCATGTAGTATGAGGGTGAAGCAGAAGTCCAGTGAGGGTGATATACATAAAAAAACAAATGATATTTGAGAGGGGAGCAAGCTTGCACTAAATATCAAAAAAGAAGCAACAAATATCAGCTCATCTCCTCTCCAGTCCCATCGCACGGATCATGCAGTACTGCAAGTAGTATGAAGGTGAAGCAGAAGTCCAGCAAGGGTGATTTCCATAAAAAAAAAAGATATTTGAGAGGGGAGGAAGATCGCACTAAATATCAAAAAAGAAGCAACATAGATAAGCTTACCTCCTCTCCAGTCCCACCGTGCAGATCATGCAGTGCTGCAAGAAGTATGAAGGTGAAGCAGAAGTCCAGCAAGGGTGATATAGATAAAAAAATAGATATTTGAGAGGGGAGCAAGATCGCACTAAATATAAAAAAAGAAGCAACAAAGATCAGCTCACCTCCTCTCCAGTCCCACCGCGCGGATCATCATGCAGTGCTGCAAGTAGTATGAAGGTGAAGCAGAAGTCCAGTGAGGGTGATATCCATAAAAAGCAAATATTTCAGAGGGGAGCAAGATCAAACTAAATATAAAAAAAGTATCAAGAAAGATCAGCTCACCTCCTCTCTAGTCCCACCGCACGGATCATACAACAACAACTAGCAGTAGCCGTGGGGGGTTCCTACGGTGCCCTAGACCCCTCGATCACAGCCGGAGAACTACATAGCCTAAAGACAGAAAGGGAAATCTAAACTGCCCCAGAGCAGACCCCAAAGCAATAGGCAGCCCCCAACATATAATGACGGTGAAGCAAGATGAAAAAACACTCACACAGATAGAAAGATAGGCTGAGCAAATGATGGGGCCCAAGCTAACTAAATAGGACAGAATAGAAAAGCTGCTGTCTGCAATCCGCCAAAACCCTCTCAAAAACAAGAGCCAACAGACTGATAGGGAAAAAAGCCCTGAAGACGCTAGGCTTCAAAAAGACTATATCAGTACTCAGGTATTATCTGAAGACGGAGCAAAAAGGAATTCAGCACACCCCAGCAGGGAAAGGCAGAAATCCAGAAAAACAAGGCAAAACAAAACCAAAACACAAATGCAAAAAGAAGTGCAGAAAACTTAGCTTTTGAGGAGCAGGAATCAGACTGGTCTCCAAGAATCCCTCAGAGTAATCACCCGCAAGGCAGAAGGGCGTCGGCTGCCTTATATCCAGTCAGCAATCCCAGTCACCCAGTCATCATCATTCTGCTCAGGTGCTTTGTAATCAGCCTCACTACCTTCCTTCACCAGAAGAGGGAGTTCATCAGACCTCAATGGCGAAGGGGAAAATGAACTCACAACACTATTCCATTAACTACATTCCACCATTTTCGTTCCCCGCCATTGCTTGGGTGCCCGGGGCCACGGACCGGGTCACCGCTGCTGTGACACATCCCGCTGACACCGGCCCAGTACCGAGTACCCCACGGCCCTGGGAGGGTGACCCAATTACAGATCAGTGGCACTCACCAATGGTGAAGCTTCATCATCATTAATTAAGCAAACAGCACATAGAAATGGCAGTTCCAGGAGCAGGGAACACACCAGAGGCTTTTATGGCTAGCAATGCTCTCTGCATGGGCCCTGCACCTGAAAATGCTGCTTGTATGTGATTTCTGTTCAATAAAGAAGTTCCACGTTGGGGAGTGCCACAGAGCGTTCTTCTTATACGGATTTTATACTTATTGCATCACTAGATAAGGCTGTGAGCAATGATAGATTGTGGTGGTGCCTTTATATAATCCTTCAATATGGAGGGAGTCTGAGAGGCGCAAGCGCTTTCCTTTGCTGTTTTGCAGCAATAAGGATGTTATTAGATAACAATTATTATGTTGTTATAAACTTATTAATGATTACTTTTTCTCCTTCTTCTCTCTCCACAGGCACGTTGGAACACGGGCAGTCTTAGCTATGTGCGACCTGTGTGGTCGGTCGCACAGGGCACCGGTCCCCAGACTGTAGGATCACCGGCTATAACTTCTGCAAGTATTTTAGGGTCTGTTGCCCATTCTATATTTCTAAACTATCTCTATCTCAGTGAGATTGGATGGAGGCATCTGTGAACAGCAATTTTCAAGTCTTGCCGCATATTCTCAGTGGGATTTAGGTCTGCACATTGACTGGGTCATTCACACACGCTTTGGTCTAAACCAGGGCTCTCAAACTCGCGGCCCGCGGGATAACTGCGGCCCTCGGGACAATAGTTTGCGGCCCTCATCTCATGGGCCCTCGGGACAATAGTTTGCGGCCCTCACCTCGGCCGGGATCACACATGCGAGAAACACGGCCGAGTCTCGCATGTGAAATCCCAGTCACACTTAGTACCGCTCATTAAGGTCATGAATATGGACGCCACTCCACTCTCATAGGCGTGGCGCCCATATTCATGAGCTTAATGAGCAGTACCACGTGACATGTGACCGCGTGCTCATACAGGAAGAAGATGTCGGCGCTGGACCATTGGAGCTGCAGTAGGAGGAGGTGAGTATGGTGATGGCTAGACAGTCAGAGCAGCCTGCTGTAAGCAGGCAAGGCGTATGAGTCACAGTCACAACACACGCAGCAGGAGCAGCTGAGCAGGGATCGGACCGTGCCACAGACTCAGGTGCGCCGGGTTCAGAATGAGCGGTGGGGTATATTGATCTCGGAAGCGGGACATCAGCCGGCCTTATTGCGAACTTGCGCCATTACCCCGGGCTCAGAGGCGGAGGCGGCCGCGGAAATTGCTGCTCAGCGGAGCAGAAAAAAAGCGAAAAAGACGTATCGGCTAACACTCAAACAGTGACACCAAGCGGAATTATCTATTACACAGCCCCAAACATGTCTTTTTCAAAGCCTGCAGTGAAGAGAAAGGTTGGTGATGAGCACAGACAATTTCAGGAAAAGTGGGAAGTGCAGTATATTTCTTTGTTGAGAACAGGGGCTTCTGTATCTGCTGTATTATTATCATTTTCATTTTATTTATTACTGATTGATTTATTTTTTCTTATGATTTTGTTAATTTATTTTTATTATTTAAAACAAAATAAGATGAAAAATAAAGACATTTGATAACATTGGAATGTTTTGTAAGAGCTTTTCTTGTGGAAAACCTGATGCGGCCCAGCCTCACCCAGATTCTACCTCCAGCGGCCCCCCGGGAAAATTGAGTTTGAGACCCCTGGTCTAAACCATCCATTGTAGCTTTGGCAGACGGCCAGACCACATGTCCTAATAGTGTGAATATCAGGCTATATATGACATTGTGTGCGCAGACTAACGGTATAACATGGGGAGCTTCATCAGGATACTGTCATTTGTATAATAATGAAGACATCAGTCACTTCTCTCCATCACCCATTGATCCCACCTCTCACTGCCCCCTATATCTGTGGGCAAGTTATACGAGAAACCTCAGGAAGAAATAGCACTTGATTACTCACAATATCTTTGTCACTGGTCTTCTGTCAAATAAAATAATAAAGATTTGGTGAATAAGCTGCGGACACTTCAGTGTCAGTCTGTAGGATCTTATATTATATAGTGTGGCACTACTGTAGGGTGCACAAGTAGGTTACCCAAACCGAAGCCTAATAGTGAAAATAACTTGGCCCTCAACTTAAGGCGTCCATAGAAGAAAATTTTATTTGCGCAGTACGCATAAAAACGTTTCGGCCTACATGGCCTTCATCAGTCCTACTGCTTAAAAATGTTGTGGTAATGTGAAGGTCAAGCTTAGGACCCTGTTATAGAAGCTTATAGGTGAGCTGTCCAGCTCCCTATTGTAGTAGGATACTGTATATTAATGCAGCAAAATAATCCGGAGTAACTGATGGCAGAACCTGCTATGTTGTAATAGGATTCTCTGTCACTATACAGTAGTGGATTCCGTATATCAGTACGTCAGCTCCATGTAAAGCATGGGTGGTCAGTGGTGATGGGCGTCAGGCTAGACACGGTTTCCACCGCTTGTCACATCGGTAGGGACTATTGAGCTGATACATCTCCCCTTACTGGGACCCCCTTTATTAGCTGTGTGGACCACCAGAGCCATTTGATGATTTATTTTCCATGCAGTAAGATTTCATGATCTACCCCTTCAGACCGAAGCTAATTATTGGATCGTCCAGCAGAAAGAAAAGAAAAATGTAAAGGGACTCCAACAAAACACAAAACCCCCTAAAAGCAATGATAAAATCTATAGGATTCTAGAGATCACACACTTATACTGAAGATTTACTTACTGGAATCCATCGCCAGCATTGGAGGATGAAACCTGTAAATGGAGAAATAATGATCAGAATATTTGGTGTGATGAGGGTCACACGTCTGTTGTGCTGACATACGACCATCAGCCCCGACTTCTCCTCTCTAGATGGTAATTCATCACTTACATCCATGAGCCAACGTGAAATGATCTCCTCCAATGTAAATAATAAAATCTCTCGTCAATCGCACTGGAAATGGTTTAAAATAAATAGGAAACAGATTGTCTTCAGTGTAACCGAGACAGGAGAGTCAGCGGCAGCCTGCTCACACTCCAACGCTGAGGTCACACTGCACAGGCTCCGGACATTCTAGTCTATGATGTCACCGTCACAGCAACCGATGAATCTGACCTAGAAATCGCTTTATATACAAATTCCCATCTATACAATGTACAGTATATAACCTGGGAAAAGGAGGCGTGCAGCAGCCCTCTGTGGAGACCAATATATGGGGAAACACAAAATCTATCAGAATTGCTGAGTAAACTGTAATTAAAAGTAATTTGTTTTAATTACTTACAAAAGTGAAGGTTGTTAGCGCATAAATTGGCCAATTCATGTGAGCACATCAACCACAACAAGGTGACGCTTCTCTGATGGGGCCTGTCATCTAAACCAGCCTCTCTTGTGCTATAAGTGTACAGTGTGAACGGGCAAGCACGCCTCTCCTGGGTGACAAAGCTCCACGTGTAAGTGGGATAGCAGGAACCAGAGCTGACTGCCAAGCGCTTGGGCTGATGGGTGGGGTGCAGCGTCAGGAAGGATGTACAGGTTATGTAGAGAAGAGTGCCAGTCAGGGCCGCATTTGCCACTAGGCACCAGAGGGCGAGTGCCTAGAAAGCAGGTTGTGGAGGGGGGGATTTCTCCCTTCATACCTGCGCTGTATGAAGTGCCAAAACCGGCGTTTATTTGGAGGGGACGCTGAGGTTGGGCGTTCGAGATGTACTTGTAAGTGCCCATGCAGCGCTCATCAGCCTCCTACCCGGACAGAAGATATAAATCCTCCTGGCAGTAGTTTAGCTACTGGAGGGGGGCAGAGGGGGCGGTCGCCCCGGACCCCATTCTCTAAGGAGCCCACCCGGAGCTACGCTACTGTTAACTGTATGGGCGTGCGCAGCACAGTTAGACTCGGAGGCAGAGCAGGGAGACTTCATCTCCTGCATAGCCATCCAGCCGCTATGAGCCGCCCACATGATACTGCAAGTTCAACTGAACCAACTGAATGCCGATACAGTTTAAAAGCAATGATGAGAGGGAGTATCACGCTCCCATCATTCCCCCACTGCTTCTGATGGCACTGACGCAGACACTGCCAAGTAATGATGTCACCGTGCCCGCTGTCCTGAGATATTCTTTATGGGGAGTGCATTATACTACATAGATCCTGCTTATAGGAAGTACATTTTACCACATAAAGGCCCATGGGGAGTGCATTATACTATATAACGTTTACCTATGGGGAGTGCATTATACTATATAACGTTTACCTATGGGGAGTGCATTATACTGTATAGCATTTACCTATGGGGAGTGCATTATACTGTATAGCATTTACCTATGGGGAGTGCATTATACTATAATGATTACCTATGGAGAGTTCATTATACTGTATAGCATTTACCTATGGGGAGTGCATTATACTATAATGTTTACCTATGGGGAGTGCATTATACTATATAGCATTTACCTATGGGGAGTGCATTATACTATATAGCATTTACCTATGGGGAGTGCATTATACTGTATAGCATTTACCTATGGGGAGTGCATTATACTATAATGTTTACCTATGGGGAGTGCATTATACTATATAACATTTACCTATGGGGAGTGCATTATACTATATAGCATTTACCTATGGGGAGTGCATTATACTGTATAGCATTTACCTATGGGGAGTGCATTATACTATATAGCATTTACCTATGGGGAGTGCATTATACTATATAGCGTTTACCTATGGGGAGTATATTATATTGTGTGGAGGCCTATGGGGAGTGCTTTATACAACATAAAGTCTGCCTTACTTGTAATTTCAGGTCCACTGAGGAGTGCGTTCCTTCTCTTGTGTCTCCCCCTCCTTTGGGACACTACATCACACAATTTGCACCACCCCAATGTACCTCACATTAAAGGCCCCGTCTCACTAAGCGATCTCGGTAGCGAGATTGCTGCTGAGTCACAACTTTTGTGACGTAACAGCGATCTCACCAGCGAGATCACTGTGTGTGACAGTGATCAGCGAGCGGCCCCCCTGCCGGTATCGCTGATCGCTGGAAGAAACCTCTGGACATTTCTTTGGTCGCTGGTCTCCCGCTGGCCAGCACACATCGCTGCGTGTGACAGGCGGGAGACCAGCGATCAGGTGTAAAAAATAATAAAAAAAATAAAAAATATAGTTATTCTCACCTTCCGACGTCCCGTTCAGCCATCCTGCCTCTCTCCACGTCCGGTCCCAGTGATCCTTTGCACGAATGACCGCGAGATGTCATGGTCTCGAGGGATAACAAAGTCTCGCAGTCATTCATGCAAAGGATCACTGGGACCGGAGTGTGGAGAGAGGCAGGATGGCTGAACGGGACGTCGGAAGGTGAGAATAATATATTTTTTATTTTGATTCTCTTTTTTACAGCGATTTCCAAGCGATCACATAGCGACTTACTAGCGATCCTGACACCTTGATATCGGTGTTGGGATCGCTGGTAAGTCGCTTAGTGTGACGGGGCTTAGCCTGCACCCCCATGTAGTTTACAAACAGCTTCAACCCCCATGTCCCACATACAGTTTGCCTGCCATGTACTTTACACATAGCTTACACCCCCAAGCAAACCACATTCAGACTGTACCCCCATGCACCCCATATATAGCCTGTATCCTCATGTACCTCACATACAGTCTGTACCCCCAAATACACAGCATACAGCTTGCACCCCCATGCATCCCACATATAGTCTGCACAACATGCACCCCACACGCAGCTTGTACCCCCATGTACCTCACACACAGTTTGCACCCCCATGTACCCCACATACAGCATGCACCCCCATGTACCCCACACGCAGCTTGTACCCCCATGTACCTCACACACAGTTTGCACCCCCATGTACCCCACATACAGCATGCACCCCCATGTACCCCACATACAGCATGCACCCCCATGTACCCCACATACAGCATGCACCCCCATGTACCCCACATACAGCATGCACCCCCATGTACCCCACATACTGCATGCACCCCCATGTACCCCCACATACAGCATGCACCCCCATGTACCCCACATACAGCATGCACCCCCATGTACCCCACATACAGCATGCACCCCCATGTACCCTATGTATAGTCTGCACTCCCATGTATTTTGCACACAGCTTGCACCCCAATTACCCCACATAGTCTGCACACTATTTACCTGACACAGCTTTCACCCCCCATATAACACATACAGCTTGCATCCCATGTACCCCACATACAGCTTGCACTGCAGATATACCTAATACAGCCTAACCACATGTACCACACACACAGCACAGCTTCCATCCACATGTACCCACATATAGTCTGCACCCCCTTACACCCCACATACCGCTTCCACCCTCTGTACCCCACATGCAGTCTGCACCCTAGGTACCCCACCAATCAGAGGCGTATCTAGGCTTTCTGGCACCCAGGGCAAGAATTTGGTTCGGCGCCCCCCCCCCCCCCCCAAGTACATATGCGACTTGCACACTTAGCCATGTACCCACGAGCTGCTCCTCCTAATGCTCTCAATGTTCAGTAAAAAACTGAGAGAAGCAGGAAGAGAAGCTCGTTGTCACAGGACCATACCTATGAAAATCGCATATGAGTGAAGTGTCCATGTGATGACTACTGGAACCTGCAGAGCTGAGTCCTGACATTGCAGCTTCTGAATTCTCACAACTAATGCACCGCACACTTTTAGGATTCTCCCTTGCCGATGTACAATCATGTCAGCACAAGTATGTGATTTGTATACTTCTGGCCACATTCCGACTAGACGTGCCCGGCCTCGCTCAGTTCATTTTCATTGAGTGAGGCCACACATGTCTAGTCAGCATGTGACCGCATGTATGTAAATTACCGGCACAAGAGAATCCTGACAGTGTGCAGTGAGCACTGTGAGAATTCAGAAGTCTGCAGTCACAAGGTACAAACCTGGACAACCCCTTTAATGTTCCTAACAAATAAAAACTTGAGAATTAGTCAGTATCACAAATAATATTTACATCCAGGTACCTTATAGATGACGTCTCTGGAGTCATTCTCCTTTTCTTCTTCTTGTCCAGACCCCATGATGAGTTTTCTCATCCACAGCTGTCTCTGCAGACTTCCGTCTTCTCCGGTCTTCTGCAGCAAATCTCCACATGATCTCCTTAAAGATAGAAGTGTCATTATAATGCTCCTAAATAAAAATATCTGCAATATACTGTCACCTCACACTATTCCCCTCCCTCCTCTAACATCCCACCTGTTCACCATACTGTCTCATCATATATTTACCCCCTCACTCTCTATACTTTCTGCTCACACATACCCCCGACTCCCCATACTGTGTCTGCACACATGCCATCACCCTCACTCCCCATACTGTGTCCACTTACATTAACCCGTTCGCTCACCATACTGTCTGCACCCATCATACTGTGTCAGCACCAATCCCCCATACTGTTTCCTCATACATACTCTTCATTTTGTGTCCTCAAATCTCCCTACACATTAAATCCCCCCATCCCCACTCCAAATCCCCCACATTAACCCAATCCCCACTCATTAACCCCCATCACCACTCCAAATCCCCCCACACATTAAATAACCCCCATCTCCACTCCAAATACCCCCACACATTAACCCCATCCGCACTCATTAACCCCATCACCACTCATTAACCCACACACACATTAACCCCCATCCCCTCATTAATGCCCCCACACATTAACCCCATCCCCATTCATAAACCCCCACACACAATAACCCTTATCCCCACTCATTAACCACCATCCCCACTCATTAACCCCCCACTCATTAACCCCCATCCCCACTCATTAATGCCCCCACACATTAACCCCCATCCCCATTCATTAACCCTCCCACACATTAACCCTTATTCCCACTCATTAACGCCCCCACACATTAACCCCCATCCCCACACATTAACCCATATCCCCTCTACAAATCCCCCCCATCTCCACTCATTAACTGCCCCTCATCTCCCATCGTGGTTCTTCAGCTCCACAGTGGAGCACACTTACCACCAGGGTTCTCTCTGGGTGCCGGGGAGTGACGTCAGCAGCGTGATCACATGACCTGATCACGCTGCTGACGTCGCTCTGACCCGGCGGTCAGAGCTTCAGTTGTACTGGCGTCTGTATAGACGCCAGTACAATTGTTCCCTGGGAGCCGGCACGTGCTCCTTCTCTGCGCCGGCTGTCAGCTTTACAGCTGACACAGAGAACTGCCGACTCCCAGGCCGGGAGGGCGGCAGAATGCAGCCGCCAGGGAGGACACTACGGACCGCTGCATTAGGCGGCCCGACTGCGACCCCCTGCTGGCTGCGCCCGGGCCAAATGCCCCCACCAGATACGCCGCTGTTACCGCTTACCAGTTCAGGCTCTTCCCAATCCGTTGCGGGTGACCACTGTCGATGGCCAGCCACTGACCGAAGGAGCAAGTTTGAGGTTATGGTGGTTGATTTAACGCTAAATATTTTTTTTTCTAATGTTTGCATTTGTCTAATGCCATCAGATCAAGGAGACTTCCTTGGAGAGACTTGATACAAGCCAATCCATCATCCTGCAATCATCACTGGCCTTTATTGTCTAAAGCCATTAGCTCAAAAAGGCTTCCTCGGACAGACTTGGCGCAAGCTACTCCATTCTGCAGGTCTCAAAGGAACCCCGGCCTTACCATTATACCACTGTACATGGATAGATACTTACCACAGGCGCAGGGTTGCATCTACAGAGTAGCAGCTTGCCGGAGGAGCGAGTTTGAGGCTAGAGTAGTTGAATCAACCCTAACTATAACTGAAAAAACTATCTAACGCCACTCTCTTGTTAGAACCTGTCTGAGGTCGTCGGCTCAAAAAGGCTTCCATGGACAGACTTGGAACAAGCCACTCTATCTTCCAGGCTCCTAAGGAACCCTGGCCTTCACCCTTAAACCTGAATAGAGAGAAAGTTTCATAGTTTTAAGGTTGAAATACACAAGTCAATCAAGTTCAACCAAAAAGCTAATGTGTTGATCCAGAGGAAGGCAAAAACCCACAAAGCAAATGCAAATTGCTCCATACTAGGGGAAAAATTCCTTCCCGACTCCACATATGGCAATAAGACTAGTTCCCCGGATCAACATCCCAAAACAAAAACTATTACCAAAAACCTGAAATATTATATTATTCAAGAAAGGCCCTCCATGAACTTACTTAGAGTATTATGGATGACAAGATCATGTGGCAGATAGAGTTCCAAAACCTCATTGCTCACATAATAAAAATGTGTCGTCTAATTTGCTTTAGATAAAATGAATTAGTAGCTCGATGCTCGAGCGTTTGACTTTACCATAACTAAAATAAACTAAGTAAAGCCTTTTTCCCAAATGTTAGGTTCTGCCTAATCCATGAGCTCAAAAAGGCATTCTCGGACAGACTTGGAGCAAGCTACTCCATTCTGCAGGTCTCAAAGGAACCCTGGCCTTACCAATATACCATGTACAGGGATAGATACTTACCACAGGCGCAGGGTTGCATCTACAGAGTAGCTGCTGGCCGGAGGAGCAAGCTTGAGGCTATGATGGTTGATTCAACCCTAATTTTTTTCATTTTGGGATCTGTCTGAGGCCGTCAGCTTAAAGAGACTTAATTGGACAGACTTGGTACAAGTCACTCCATCCTGCAATCATCCCTGGCCTTGTCTAAAGTCATCAGCTCAAAAAGGCTTCCACGGACAGACTTGGCGCAAGCTACTCCATTCTGCAGGTCTCAAAGGAACCCCAGCCTTACCATTATACCACTGTACACGGATAGATACCACAGGTGCAGGGTTGCATCTACAGAGTAGCTGCTGGCCGGAAGAGCAAGTTTGAGGCTATGATGGTTGATTCAACTCTAATTATTTTTTCCTTTTAATGTTGGGTTCTGTGTAAGGCTGTGTGCACACGCTGCGGATTAGGTGCGGATTCATCCGCGCGGATTTTGTAAAATCCGCAGGTGAAACCGCAGGTCAAAAGACCTGCGGTTTTACCTGCGGATTGCTCTGCGGTTTTGCCCTGCGGTTTTTCATCTCCTCAATGGAGGAGATGGCAAACCGCAGGAGAATCCGCAGAAAGAATTGACATGTCAATTCTTTCTGTGGATTGAAAACCGCAGATAATCCGCGCGGAAAATTCCGCACCGTCTGCACTGCGGTTTTTGATTCCCATAGGGAATCATGGTACTGTACACCGCAGCAGAAACTGCTGCGGGTCCGCAGCGGCCAAAACCGCTGCGGAACCGCAGCAAAATCGGCAGCGTGTGCACACAGCCTAAGGCCGTCAGCTCAAAGAGACTTCCTTGGACAGACTTGGTACAAGTCACTCCATCCTATAATCATCACTGGCCTTTATTGTTTAAAGCCATCAGCTCAAAAAGGCTTCCTTGGACAGACTTGGCGCAAGCTACTCTATTCTGCATGTACCAAAGAAACCCTGGCTTTACCATTATACCACTGTACCGGGATGCAGACTTACCACAGGCGCAGGGTTGCATCCACAGAGTAGCTGCTGGCCGGAGGAGCAAGCTTGAGGCTATGGTGGTTGATTCAACTCCAAATATTTTTTTTTTATGTTGGGATCTGTCTAAGGCCATCAGATCAAAGAGACTTCCTTGGACAGACTTGGTACAAGCGAATCCATCATCCTGCTCTCATCCCTGGCCTTTATTGTCTAAAGCCATCAGCTCAAAAACGCTTCCTCGGACAGACTTGACGCAAGCTACTCCATTCTGCAGGTCCCAAAGGAACCCTGGCCTTTATACAGCCTCCTGCAGAGTATCACTCCTCATCTATATACAGCCTCCTGCAGAGTATCACTCCTCATCTATATACAGCCTCCCGCAGAGTATCACTCCTCATCTATATACAGCCTCCTGCAGAGTATCACTCCTCATATATATACAGCGTCCTGCAGTGTATCACTCGTCTATATACAGCCTCCTGCAGAGTATCACTCCTCATCTATATACAGCCTCCTGCAGAGTATCACTCCTCATATATATACAGCGTCCTGCAGTGTATCACTCCTCGTCTATATACAGCCTCCTGCAGAGTATCACTCCTCATCTATATAGTGTCCTGCAGTGTATCACTCCTCGTCTATATACAGCCTCCTGCAGAGTATCACTCCTCATCTATATACAGCGTCCTGCAGTGTATCACTCCTCATCTATATACAGTCTCCTGCAGTGTATCACTCCTCGTCTATATACAGCCTCCTGCAGAGTATCACTCCTCATCTATATACAGCGTCCTGCAGTGTATCACTCCTCGTCTATATACAGCCTCCTGCAGAGTATCACTCCTCATCTATATACAGCCTCCTGCAGAGTATCACTCCTCATCTATATACAGACTCCTGCAGAGTATCACTCCTCATCTATATACAGCCTCCTGCAGAGTATCACTCCTCATCTATTTACAGCCTCCTGCAGAGTATCACTCCTCATCTATATACAGCCTCCTGCAGAGTATCACTCCTCGCCTTTATACAGCCTCCTGCAGAGTATCACTCCTCATCTATATACAGCCTCCTGCAGAGTATCACTCCTCATCTATATACAGCCTCCTGCAGAGTATCACTCCTCATCTATATACAGCCTCCTGCAGAGTATCACTCCTCATATATATACAGCGTCCTGCAGTGTATCACTCGTCTATATACAGCCTCCTGCAGAGTATCACTCCTCATCTATATACAGCCTCCTGCAGAGTATCACTCCTCATATATATACAGCGTCCTGCAGTGTATCACTCCTCGTCTATATACAGCCTCCTGCAGAGTATCACTCCTCATCTATATACAGCCTCCTGCAGTGTATCACTCCTCGTCTATATACAGCCTCCTGCAGAGTATCACTCCTCATCTATATACAGCGTCCTGCAGTGTATCACTCCTCATCTATATACAGTCTCCTGCAGTGTATCACTCCTCGTCTATATACAGCCTCCTGCAGAGTATCACTCCTCATCTATATACAGCGTCCTGCAGTGTATCACTCCTCGTCTATATACAGCCTCCTGCAGAGTATCACTCCTCATCTATATACAGCCTCCTGCAGAGTATCACTCCTCATCTATATACAGACTCCTGCAGAGTATCACTCCTCATCTATATACAGCCTCCTGCAGAGTATCACTCCTCATCTATTTACAGCCTCCTGCAGAGTATCACTCCTCATCTATATACAGCCTCCTGCAGAGTATCACTCCTCGTCTATATACAGTCTCCTGCAGTGTATCACTCCTCGTCTATATACAGCCTCCTGCAGAGTATCACTCCTCATCTATATACAGCGTCCTGCAGTTTATCACTCCTCATCTATATACAGCCTCCTGCAGAGTATCACTCCTTATCTATATACAGCCTCCTGCAGAGTATCACTCCTCATCTATATACAGCCTCCTGCAGAGTATCACTCATCATCTATATACAGCCTCCTGCAGAGTATCACTCCTCGTCTATATACAGCCTCCTGCAGAGTATCACTCCTCATCTATATACAGCCTCCAGCAGAGTATCACTCCTCATCTATATACAGCCTCCTGCAGAGTATCACTCCTCATCTATATACAGCCTCCTGCAGAGTATCACTCCTCATCTATATACAGCGTCCTGCAGTGCATCACTCCTCGTCTATATACAGCCTCCTGCAGAGTATCACTCCTCATCTATATACAGCCTCCTGCAGAGTATCACTCCTCATCTATATACAGCCTCCTGCAGAGTATCACTCCTCATCTATATACAGCGTCTTGAAGTGTATCACTCCTCGTCTATATACAGCCTCCTGCAGAGTATCACTCCTCATCTATATACAGCCTCCTGCAGAGTATCACTCCTCATCTATATACAGCCTCCTGCAGAGTATCACTCCTCATCTATATACAGCCTCCTGCAAAGTATCACTCCTCATCTATATACAGCCTTCTGCAGAGTATCACTCCTCGTCTATATACAGCCTCCTGCAGAGTATCACTCCTCATCTATATACAGCCTCCTGCAGAGTATCACTCCTCATCTATATACAGCCTCCAGCAAAGTATCACTCCTCATCTATATACAGCCTCCTGCAGAGTATCACTCCTCATCTACATACAGCCTCCTGCAGAGTATCACTCCTCTCATCTATATACAGCCTCCTGCAGTGTATCACTCCTCATCTATATACAGCCTCCAGCAGAGTATCACTCCTCATCTATATACAGCCTCCTGCAGAGTATCACTCCTCATCTACATACAGCCTCCTGCAGAGTATCACTCCTCATCTATATACAGCCTCCTGCAGAGTATCACTCGTCTATATACAGCCTCCTGCAGAGTATCACTCCTCATCTATATACAGCCTCCAGCAAAGTATCACTCCTCATCTATATACAGCCTCCTGCAGAGTATCACTCCTCATCTATATACAGCCTCCTGCAGTGTATCACTCCTCATATATATACAGCGTCCTGCAGTGTATCACTCCTCATCTATATACAGCCTCCTGCAGAGTATCACTCCTCATCTATATACAGCCTCCTGCAGAGTATCACTCCTCATCTACATACAGCCTCCTGCAGAGTATCACTCCTCATCTACATACAGCCTCCTGCAGAGTATCACTCCTCATCTATATACAGCCTCCTGCAGAGTATCACTCCTCATCTACATACAGCCTCCTGCAGAGTATCACTCCTCATCTACATACAGCCTCCTGCAGAGTATCACTCCTCATCTATATACAGCCTCCTGCAGAGTATCACTCGTCTATATACAGCCTCCTGCAGAGTATCACTCCTCATCTATATACAGCCTCCAGCAAAGTATCACTCCTCATCTATATACAGCCTCCTGCAGAGTATCACTCCTCATCTATATACAGCCTCCTGCAGAGTATCACTCCTCATCTACATACAGCCTCCTGCAGAGTATCACTCCTCATCTACATACAGCCTCCTGCAGAGTATCACTCCTCATCTATATACAGCCTCCTGCAGAGTATCACTCCTCATCTATATACAGCCTCCTGCAGAGTATCACTCCTCATCTATATACAGCCTCCTGCAGTGTATCACTCCTCATATATATACAGCGTCCTGCAGTGTATCACTCCTCATCTATATACAGCCTCCTGCAGAGTATCACTCCTCATCTACATACAGCCTCCTGCAGAGTATCACTCCTCATCTACATACAGCCTCCTGCAGAGTATCACTCCTCATCTATATACAGCCTCCTGCAGAGTATCACTCCTCATCTACATACAGCTTCCTGCAGAGTATCACTCCTCATCTACATACAGCCTCCTGCAGAGTATCACTCCTCATCTATATACAGCCTCCTGCAGAGTATCACTCCTCATCTATATACAGCCTCCTGCAGCACATCGCTCCTGTCAGGTTTTGGGCTCCGTCATTTCCTGCGCCGTCTTCGTCCCTCTGGCTCGCCCATTTCGTGCGCTGTCAGTTCACCTTCCAGTAGTAAAGATGGCGGCGCCTGTGGACGCGTTAGCAGCCGGGAGCAGTGAGGAGAACGTCCTGTACGATCTGCTGATAAACACGGAGTGGCCCTCGGAGCCCGATGTGCAGGTGAGCGGCCGGTACCGGAGAAACGAGTCTGTCAGCAGCAGCTGCTGCCGAGAGGAGGACACGCCGGCCAGGAGACTAGCACTGTGCTGCCATGGTGGCTCTGGGCACCTGCTCCAAGGGGGGTCACAGCAGGCTGGGAGTTGTAGTTCCACAACCAGATAAGTCTTCTTGTGCCCAAATGAAAGCACAGTTGTACACTGGGTACAGAGACTGTGCCCGTCAGCGTGCCCCCTCACCCATCCCGGGCTGGGCCCGTCAGCGTGCCCCCTCACCCATCCCGGGCTGCGCCCGTCGGCGTGCCCCCTCACCCATCCTCACCCATCCTGGGCTGCGCCCGTCAGCATGCCCCCTCACCCATCCCGGACTGCGCCCGTCAGCGTGCCCCCTCACCCATCCTGGGCTGCGCCCGTCAGCATGCCCCCTCACCCATCCCGGGCTGCGCCCGTCAGCGTGCCCCCTCACCCATCCCTGGCTGCGCCCGTCAGCGTGCCCCCTCACCCATCCCTGGCTGCGCCCGTCAGCGTGCCCCCTCACCCATCCCTGGCTGCGCCCGTCAGCGTGCCCCCTCACCCATCCCTGGCTGCGCCCGTCAGCGTGCCCCCTCACCCATCCCGGGCTGCGCCCGTCAGCGTGCCCACTCACCCATCCCGGGCTGCGCCCGTCAGCGTGCCCCCTCACCCATCCCGGGCTGCGCCCGTCAGCGTGCCCCCTCACCCATCCCGGGCTGCGCCCGTCAGCGTGCCCCCTCACCCATCCCGGGCTGCGCCCGTCAGCGTGCCCCCTCACCCATCCCGGGCTGCGCCCGTCAGCGTGCCCCCTCACCCATCCCGGGCTGCGCCCGTCAGCGTGCCCCCTCACCCATCCCGGGCTGCGCCCGTCAGCGTGCCCCCTCACCCATTCAGCGTGCCCCCTCACCCATCGCAGGCTGCGCCCGTCAGCGGTTTCCCTCCCCCCCCCCCCCCCTCACCCATCGCAGGCTGCGCCCGTCAGCGGTTTCCCTCCCCCTGCCCTCACCCATCCCAGGCTGCGCCCGCCAGCGTTGTCCCTTCCCCCTCACCCATCCCAGGCTGCGCCAGTCAGCGTTGTCCCTCCCCCCTCACCCATCTCTGGCTGCGCCCGCCAGTGTCCCCCCCCCCCCCCCCCTCACCCATCCCAGGCTGCGCCCGTCAGCGTTGTCCCTCCCCCCCCCCTCACCCATCCCAGGCTGCGCCCGCCAGCGTTTTCCCTCCCCCCTCACCCATCCCGGGCTGCGACCGTCAGCGTTGTCCCTCCCCCTCACCCATCGCAGTCTGCGCCCGTCAGCTTTGTCCCTCCCCCCTCACCCATCCCAGGATGCGACCGTCAGCGTTGTCCCTCCCCCCTCACCCATCCCAGGCTGCGACCGTCAGCGTTGTCCCTCCCCCCTCACCCATCCCAGGCTGCGCCCGTCAGCGTTGTCCCTCACCCATCCCAGGCTGCGCCCGTCAGTGTTGTCCCTCCCCCCTCACCCATCTCTGGCTGCGCCCGCCAGTGTCCCCCCCCCCCCCCCCCTCACCCATCCCAGGCTGCGCCCGTCAGCGTTGTCCCTCCCCCCCCCCCTCACCCATCCCAGGCTGCGCCCGCCAGCGTTTTCCCTCCCCCCTCACCCATCAAGGGCTGCGACCGTCAGCGTTTTCCCTCCCCCCACACCCATCCCAGGCTGCGCCCGCCAGCGTTGTCCCTCCCCCCTCGCCCATCCCGGGCTGCGACCGTCAGCGTTTTCCCTCCCCCCTCACCCATCCCGGGCTGCGCCTAGCGGCGTGCCCCCTCACCCCTTCGCCTGGGAGCGTGCCCCCACACCGACCCCAGGCTGCGCCCGCCAACATTGTCCCTCCCCCCTCACCCATCCCGGGCTGCGACCGTCAGCGTCTACCCTCCCCCCTCACCCATCCTGGGCTGCGCCCGTCAGCGTGCCCCCTCACCCATCCCGGGCTGCGCCCGTCAGCGTGCCCCCTCACCCATCTTCACCCATCCCGGGCTGCGCCCGTCAGCATGCCCCCTCACCCATCCCTGGCTGCGCCCGTCAGCGTGCCCCCTCACCCATCCCTGGCTGCGCCCGTCAGCGTGCCCCCTCACCCATCCCTGGCTGCGCCCGTCAGCGTGCCCCCTCACCCATCCCTGGCTGCGCCCGTCAGCGTGCCCCCTCACCCATCCCTGGCTGCGCCCGTCAGCGTGCCCCCTCACCCATCCCTGGCTGCGCCCGTCAGCGTGCCCCCTCACCCATCCCTGGCTGCGCCCGTCAGCGTGCCCCCTCACCCATCCCTGGCTGCGCCCGTCAGCGTGCCCCCTCACCCATCCCTGGCTGCGCCCGTCAGCGTGCCCCCTCACCCATCCCGGGCTGCGCCCGTCAGCGTGCCCCCTCACCCATCCTCACCCATCCTGGGCTGCGCCCGTCAGCATGCCCCCTCACCCATCCCGGGCTGCGCCCGTCACCTTGCCCCCTCACCCATTCAGCGTGCCCCCTCACCCAACGCAGGCTGCGCCCGTCAGCGGTTTCCCTCCCCCCCCCTCACCCATCGCAGGCTGCGCCCGTCAGCGGTTTTCCTCCCCCCCCCCCCCTCACCCATCGCAGGCTGCACCCGTCAGCGGTTTCCCTCCCCCCCCCCTCACCCATCCCAGGCTGCGCCCGCCAGCGTTGTCCCTCCCCCCTCACCCATCCCAGGCTGCGCCAGTCAGCGTTGTCCCTCCCCCCTCACCCATCTCTGGCTGCGCCCGCCAGTGTCCCCCCCACCCCCCCCACCCATCCCAGGCTGCGCCCGCCAGTGTCCCCCCCACCCCCCCCACCCATCCCAGGCTGCGCCCGTCAGCGTTGTCCCTACCCCCCCCCCTCACCCATCCCAGGCTGCGCCCGCCAGCGTTTTCCCTCCCCCCTCACCCATCCCGGGCTGCGACCGTCAGCGTTGTCCCTCCCCCCTCACCCATCCCAGGCTGCGCCCGTCAGCGTTGTCCCTCCCCCCTCACCCATCCCAGGCTGCGCCCGTCAGCGTTGTCCCTCCCCCCTCACCCATCCCAGGCTGCGCCCGTCAGAGTTGTCCCTCCCCCCTCACCCATCCCAGGCTGCGCCCGTCAGCGTTGTCCCTCACCCATCCCAGGCTGCGCCCGTCAGTGTTGTCCCTCCCCCCTCACCCATCTCTGGCTGCGCCCGCCAGTGTCCCCCCCCCCCCCCCCTCACCCATCCCAGGCTGCGCCCGTCAGCGTTGTCCCTCCCCCCCTCACCCATCCCAGGCTGCGCCCGCCAGCGTTGTCCCTCACCCCTCGCCCATCCTGGGCTGCGACCGTCAGCGTTTTCCCTCCCCCCTCACCCATCCCGGGCTGCGCCCGCCAGCGTTGTCCCTCCCCCCTCGCCCATCCTGGGCTGCGACCGTCAGCGTTTTCCCTCCCCCCTCACCCATCCCGGGCTGCGCCTGGCGGCATGCCCCCTCACCCCTTCGCCTGGGAGCGTGCCCCCACACCGACCCCAGGCTGCGCCTGGCAGTTCTCATCTAGTAATAAAAATAATTGCTGCCTCCCAGATTGTTTGTGATCTTTTCTTCCCGCGCGGGGCACCGTCCTGACCACCGCGCTCCTCATTCCCCCAGCCCCAGAGTTTCTGCATTGGTAATAAGACTTTATTTTGCGGTTTTCTCCATCACATTTCGGCAGCAGGGAGAGGCGGTGTTTTCCGCCAAGTTCCACAGATCCACAGTAGTTTGTGCCCGAATGTTGTGTGAACAGTATGAGGACTGACGCCCTGCCTGTGACTGGAGGACGGTCTGACAGTGGCACATGGACGGAGTGTGAGCTGCGCCACGTTCATTAAGGGCAGGTCACTAAATTATAGGAGTTGTCCATTGTTTACAACAGTTTTTTTTTCCCTTTAATTCACCTTATTTTGGGTATTTTTTGCCCTCGAGTTTTCTTAGAGCGTTTTCTTCTGCAGCCTCTGAGTCGCTGGATGCAGATTTAGTTAACTGCGATTCCATCAGTGAGCTCACTATAAAGGTCTGATGGGGAGTTTGTGACTTTTTTTTCTCCGCTGATTTATGACCCCAAACCCCTGAAAACTTGGATGTGCCTGTAAATAAATAGAATGTAAAAGTCGAATATGCAAAATTTTTAATGAAACCCAGTTGCAAAAACAAATATTTGGAGCCCCAAATGTATGTGTGTAAATGAAAATAAACACTTGTCACCGATGGTGGACACCCCCCTTTAAAGGGAAGGTGCCATCAAAAAAAATTTTTTCAGCAATTGAAAAAATGTAAAGAATTAATGTTTACATTTTCTTAAAAAAATATTATCATTTGTTTTTAATTTTGCAAAATATGAAAAATAATTTTAAAAAGTTTGGCATTTCCACTTGTTAACACTAGGGGGAGCAGCTACTGAAATCTGGCACAAAAACCTATGACATCTAGGAACACAGTGATCAGCCATTTTGATGGGGCCTGCAAAGTTACTGACTGTCTTTGCATGTAAAGTCTGGATCAGAATAGGTCATCAATCAGCAGAAATGTTTCCTGGATTTCTGTGGAGCAGACAAGCAGACGATCCATCTATGTGTATAAAACACAGCACTTTATGTACAATCCCTGGCACCGAACAGGGCGCCCCCCCCATAGACCAGCGCACTGCTGTCCTGAAATACTCTGTGCTGCTGTCACCCTGCTCCTTCCGCCATATATCAGGCCCCTGTCGCCTCGCTTTCACACATCGCCAGGACAGGATCTGAGGAGAGGAATGGGGTCTTCGGTCACTGAGGATGGCAGGCAGCAAGGATTCTGGGAGCAGGGTGACAGCAGCACATAGTATTTCAGGAGAGCAGTGCGCTGGTCTATGGGGGGCACAGAGGGAGATATATGGGGGAGGAGCAGGGAGACAGCAGCACAGAGTATTTCAGGAGAGCAGTGTGCTGGCCTATGGGGGGGCACAGAGGGAGATATATGGGGGAGGAGCAGGGAGACAGCAGCACAGAGTATTTCAGGAGAGCAGTGTGCTGGTCTATGGGGGGCACAGAGGGAGATATATGGGGGAGGAGCAGGGTGACAGCAGCACAGAGTATTTCAGGAGAGCAGTGTGCTGGTCTATGGGGGGGCACAGAGGGAGATATATGGGGGAGGAGCAGGGTGACAGCAGCACAGAGTATTTCAGGAGAGCAGTGCGCTGGTCTATGGGGGTCACAGAGGGAGATATATGGGGGAGGAGCAGGGAGACAGCAGCACAGAGTATTTCAGGAAAGCAGTGCGCTGGTCTATGGGGGGCACAGAGGGAGATATATGGGGGAGGAGCAGGGTGACAGCAGTACAGAGTATTTCAGGAGAGCAGTGCGCTGGTCTATGGGGGTCACAGAGGGAGATATATGGGGGAGGAGCAGGGAGACAGCAGCACAGAGTATTTCAGGAAAGCAGTGTGCTGGTCTATGGGGGGCACAGAGGGAGATATATGGGGGAGGAGCAGGGAGACAGCAGCACAGAGTATTTCAGGAGAGCAATGCGCTGGTCTATGGGGGTCACAGAGGGAGATATATGGGGGAGGAGCAGGGAGACAGCAGCACAGAGTATTTCAGGAGAGCAGTGTGCTGGTCTATGGGGGGGCACAGAGGGAGATATATGGGGGAGGAGCAGGGTGACAGCAGCACAGAGTATTTCAGGAGAGCAGTGTGCTGGTCTATGGGGGGCACAGAGGGAGATATATGGGGGAGGAGCAGGGTGACAGCAGCACAGAGTATTTCAGGAGAGCAGTGTGCTGGTCTATGGGGGTCACAGAGGGAGATATATGGGGGAGGAGCAGGGTGACAGCAGTACAGAGTATTTCAGGAAAGCAGTGTGCTGGTCTATGGGGGTCACAGAGGGAGATATATGGGGGAGGAGCAGGGAGACAGCAGCACAGAGTATTTCAGGAGAGCAGTGCGCTGGTCTATGGGGGTCACAGAGGGAGATATATGGGGGAGGAGCAGGGTGACAGCAGCACAGAGTATTTCAGGAAAGCAGTGTGCTGGTCTATGGGGGGCACAGAGGGAGATATATGGGGGAGGAGCAGGGTGACAGCAGTACAGAGTATTTCAGGAGAGCAGTGCGCTGGTCTATGGGGGTCACAGAGGGAGATATATGGGGAGGAGCAGGGAGACAGCAGCACAGAGTATTTCAGGAGAGCAATGCGCTGGTCTATGGGGGTCACAGAGGGAGATATATGGGGGAGGAGCAGGGAGACAGCAGCACAGAGTATTTCAGGAGAGCAATGCGCTGGTCTATGGGGGTCACAGAGGGAGATATATGGGGGAGGAGCAGGGAGACAGCAGCACAGAGTATTTCAGGAGAGCAGTGCGCTGGTCTATGGGGGTCACAGAGGGAGATATATGGGGGAGGAGCAGGGTGACAGCAGCACAGAGCATTTCAGGAGAGCAGTGCGCTGGTCTATGGGGGGCACACAGAGAGATATATGGGGGAGGAACAGGGAGACAGCAGCACAGAGTATTTCAGGAGAGCAGTGCGCTGGTCTATGGGGGTCACAGAGGGAGATATATGGGGGAGGAGCAGGGAGACAGCAGCACAGAGTATTTCAGGAGAGCAGTGTTGCTTTGGTGACATGTGCACATCCTTGTATTAGTGTCTGCCTTTCTTTTGAGAGATCTATCAAGCAATACCACTTATGCCCTGTAGTGGCCGCTGCAGTGAAAGCACAGCTGCCTGGAGTTTTTCTTTGGAACCAGACTCGTAGTGATCAGATGATCGATTGATTTAAAAAATGGCCTTTTTTTTAAAAAGAGAAGCAAAATCGGAATATGTTTTGATACTTTTGAGGCAGGAAAGGGGCCGTACAGTTGTGGCCAAAAGTATTGACACCCCTGCAATTCTGTCAGATAATACTCCGTTTCTTCCTGAAAATGATTGCAAACACAAATTCTTTGGTATTATTATCTTCATTTAATTTCTCTTAAATGAAAAAACACAAGAGAATGAAGCAAAAAGCAAAACATTGATCATTTCACACAAAACTCCAAAAATGGGCTGGACAAAAGTATTGGCACCCTCAGCCTAATACTTGGTTGCACAACCTTTAGCCAAAATAACTGCGACCAACCGCTTCCGGTAACCATCAATGAGTTTCTTACAATGCTCTGCTGGAATTTTAGACCATTCTTCTTTGGCAAACTGCTCCAGGTCCCTGATATTTGAAGGGTGCCTTCTCCAAACTGCCATTTTTAGATCTCTCCACAGGTGTTCTATGGGATTCAGGTCTGGACTCATTGCTGGCCACCTTAGAAGTCTCCAGTGCTTTCTCTCAAACCATTTTCTAGTGCTTTTTGAAGTGTGTTTTGGGTCATTGTCCTGCTGGAAGACCCATGACCTCTGAGGGAGATCCAGCTTTCTCACACTGGGCCCTACATTATGCTGCAAAATTTGTTGGTAGTCTTCAGACTTCATAATGCCATGCACACGGTCAAGCAGTCCAGTGCCAGAGGCAGCAAAGCAACCCCAAAACATCTGGGAACCTCCGCCATGTTTGACTGTAGGGACCGTGTTCTTTTCTTTGAATGCCTCTTTTTTTCTCCTGTAAACTCTATGTTGATGCCTTTGCCCAAAAAGCTCTACTTTTGTCTCATCTGACCAGAGAACATTCTTCCAAAACGTTTTAGGCTTTTTCAGGTAAGTTTTGGCAAACTCCAGCCTGGCTTTTTTGTGTCTCGGGGTAAGAAGTGGGGTCTTCCTGGGTCTCCTACCATACAGTCCCTTTTCATTCAGACGCCGACGGATAGTACGGGTTGACACCGTTGTACCCTCGGACTGCAGGGCAGCTTGAACTTGTTTGGATGTTAGTCGAGGTTCTTTATCCAACATCCGCACAATCTTGCGTTGAAATCTCTTGTCAATTTTTCTTTTCCGTCCACATCTAGGGAGGTTAGCCACAGTGCCATGGGCTTTAAACTTCTTGATGACACTGCGCACGGTAGACACAGGAACATTCAGGTCTTTGGAGATGGACTTGTAGCCTTGAGATTGCTCATGCTTCCTCACAATTTGGTTTCTCAAGTCCTCAGACAGGTCTTTGGTCTTCTTTCTTTTCTCCATGCTCAATGTGGTACACACAAGGACACAGGACAGAGGTTGGGTCAACTTTAATCCATGTCAACTGGCTGCAAGTGTGATTTAGTTATTGCCAACACCTGTTAGGTGCCACAGGTAAGTTACAGGTGCTGTTAATTACACAAATTAGAGAAGCATCACATGATTTTTCGAACAGTGCCAATACTTTTGTCCACCCTCTTTTTTTATGTCTGGTGTGGAATTATATCCAATTTGGCTTTAGGACAATTCTTTTTGTGTTTTTCATTTAAGACAAATTAAATGAAGATAATAATACCAAAGAATTTGTGTTTGCAATCATTTTCAGGAAGAAACTGAGTATTATCTGACAGAATTGCAGGGGTGTCAATACTTTTGGCCACAACTGTATATTCTGGGGACTCGTATGGCACAGATCTCTATAAATAATACCGCATACTATGATCTATAAACCTGAGAGCTGCAGAACTAGCCCTTTAAATCCTTTGCGCAGTGTATAGCACCACTGAGCGTAATGTCTACCCTGAAGCCCATAACCGGGGCCTCTGCGCCGAGCGTTGTGCTTCTGGAGAAACCTGGGCGGTTTGTGAGCCGCTGCGGTTTCCTGCCGTATAATTGTCCTGTTTTTTTTATTTTCAGCCTCGAGGTGGCCGTGAGCACGGAGCGTCGTTTGTCCTGACCAAGGCTATTACAGGTACCCGGCCGTCCCGTCATCTAACCCCTGCTGTTCTGCCACGGCTCCCATTTCTCGCCCCTACATAAGGATTGAGTGCCACTTCTCGTTAAAGGGAAGGTGCCAGTGAGGGATAATGGGAGGATGGGGCATCCAGGCAGGAGGGTTGGATCGTAACGTGAGCGGCTCTGGATCCCTCTGGATAACCCCTTTAAGCTATACTTCATTCACAGCGCTGGCAATGTAGAATTCTGTCTTGATTTACATTCTATGGGAACATCTCTTTCAGTGTTGTGTGACACATAAAGTGTTAAAATAAAATAAAAACCCTGGAAAAGCAGCGACTTAAAGGAAATTTGTCAACAGGTTTTTGCGCTACAGTATAATGTAGGGGCAGATAGCGTGATTCCAGTGATGTCACTTGCTTAGAAGTTTCCTGAGGTTTCAATACAATCAGTGTTTTATTGGTAGGAGATTATCACTGTAGGAATAGGTGTCACGTGCAGGGCAGTCCAGCTGAATCTGTGTAACCCGCACTCCATCGATTGGCAGATTGCGGACAGTGCACTCAGTGGGATGTGGGCGGGGTTATACAGAGCTCAGCATTCTGAGCACCGCTGCATCTACAGCAGAGAAAACAGGGATTTTATCAAAATTGCACCAATCAGTCCAGCAAGTGATACATCACTGGAATTCGGGTCTCTACCCCTACATCATGCTGCTCTCAGACTCCATAGCAGAAACCTGCTGACACATTCTTTAACCCCTTCTTCGTGTGTACCTTTCATGTACATATCTCCCAAGTTGTTTTTCTATGTCTCCCATACCCAGAATATGCCAGCGCTTTGTTACAGTCGGCATCCTGCCCCGACTAGAGCTAGCGCCGGTTGTTGCTTTTTGACCTCATATCTGCCATTTTTGACAGTGGCTTTTAAGGTGTGTGATTGCAACCTGTCGAATGCCCGTTGACTCCCGTGAGCTGGGGTCTGCTGAAGATCCCCATGGATGCCATGTTGGTACTCCTGTGAATATACAGTGGGGAAAAAAAGTATTTAGTCAGTCAGCAATAGTGCAAGTTCCACCACTTAAAAAGATGAGAGGCGTCTGTAATTTACATCATAGGTAGACCTCAACTATGGGAGACAAACTGAGAAAAAAAAATCCAGAAAATCACATTGTCTATTTTTTTTTTTCATTTTATTTGCATATAATGGTGGAAAATAAGTATTTGGTCAGAAACAAAATTTCATCTCAATACTTTGTGATATATCCTTTGTTGGCAATGACAGAGGTCAAACGTTTTCTGTAAGTCTTCACAAGGTTGCCACACACTGTTGTTGGTATGTTGGCCCATTCCTCCATGCAGATCTCCTCTAGAGCAGTGATGTTTTTGGCTTTTCGCTTGGCAACACGGACTTTCAACTCCCTCCAAAGGTTTTCTATAGGGTTGAGATCTGGAGACTGGCTAGGCCACTCCAGGACCTTGAAATGCTTCTTACGAAGCTACTCCTTCGTTGCCCTGGCGGTGTGCTTTGGATCATTGTCATGTTGAAAGACCCAGCCACGTTTCATCTTCAATGCCCTTGCTGATGGAAGGAGGTTTGCACTCAAAATCTCACGATACATGGCCCCATTCATTCTTTCATGTACCCGGATCAGTCGTCCTGGCCCCTTTGCAGAGAAACAGCCCCAAAGCATGATGTTTCCACCACCATGCTTTACAGTAGGTATGGTGTTTGATGGATGCAACTCGGTATTCTTTTTCCTCCAAACACGACAAGTTGTGTTTCTACCAAACAGTTCCAGTTTGGTTTCATCAGACAATAGGACATTCTCCCAAAACTCCTCTGGATCATCCAAATGCTCTCTAGCAAACTTCAGACGGGCCCGGACATGTACAGGCTTAAGCAGTGGGACACGTCTGGCACTGCAGGATCTGAGTCCATGGTGGCGTAGTGTGTTACTTATGGTAGGCCTTGTTACATTGGTCCCAGCTCTCTGCAGTTCATTCACTAGGTCCCCCTGCGTGGTTCTGGGATTTTTGCTCACCGTTCTTGTGATCATTCTGACCCCACGGGGTGGGATTTTGCGTGGAGCACCAGATCGAGGGAGATTATCAGTGGTCTTGTATGTCTTCCATTTTCTAATTATTGCTCCCACAGTTGATTTCTTCACTCCAAGCTGGTTGGCTATTGCAGATTCAGTCTTCCCAGCCTGGTGCAGGGCTACAATTTTGTTTCTGGTGTCCTTTGACAGCTCTTTGGTCTTCACCATAGTGGAGTTTGGAGTCAGACTGTTTGAGGGTGTGCACAGGTGTCTTTTTATACTGATAACAAGTTTAAACAGGTGCCATTACTACAGGTAATGAGTGGAGGAAAGAGGAGACTCTTAAAGAAGAAGTTACAGGTCTGTGAGAACCAGAAATCTTGATTGCTTGTTTCTGACCAAAAACTTATTTTCCACCATAATATGCAAATAAAATGAAAAAAAAACAGACAATGTGATTTTCTGGATTTTTTTTTCTCAGTTTGTCTCCCATAGTTGAGGTCTACCTATGATGTAAATTACAGACGCCTCTCATCTTTTTAAGTGGTGGAACTTGCACTATTGCTGACTGACTAAATACTTTTTTTCCCCACTGTATATCTTCCCCCAACAAAATGCCATCAAGTCATTGTATGCACCCCAAAATGGCACCAATAATAATGTCTAGCTCACCACACACAGGACAGATTCTCTCAGCTCCATTGATGGGAAAACTGAGAAGATGAGGGGTCTCGGGAGGTGCGGACACAAGCCGCATTATTGCTTTACACGATGGCGATCGCTAATAGCGCTGACCTGAGCGATCACGCTGCTGTTATCGTTTATACCACACACTATAAAACCCCAAAACTTCAAGTATAGAAAAAATGTGTGGAAAGGTTTTAAAAGTTTTTTTCAGAAAACTTTGCTCAAGTTGCAATTTTCAATGTAAAAACAATTAAACTGTTCCGCCCCCTCCCTGGGTCCATTTCTGCCCCTCCTGTCACTGTCTGCGCTCCGATGTAGCGTCAGCGTCACGTCAGCCAGTCACTGAGCGCATGGGGTCTACAGTGGCAGAGCTGCTGCGCTCAGTGATTGGCTACAGCGTTGTCAGAGTGACATCACTGCCCAATAACCGACACTAGGGCAGCGGAGGAGGTGGAATGCCTTATTCAAAGAAAAGAATTACAGGCAAAAGATTTTAGAAAGTGGATAACCCCCTTTAACCCTTTTGGTCGACTACATAGTGTAGGTTTGTGCTAACCTTCTGATCGCTGTCCTGTCCTCCTCCTTCACCTGTGACTGTTAGCTTTATTTTAGAATGATGTAATAACATCTCACTTTTTTCCTCCAGCCCCGGCGTATTATTTCCAGCAGCTACTCTGGTACAGGTACGTACGGCTTGGAGGAGGGTTACTAGTTTATAAAGTTTAAGGGGTTAATAAAGAATTTGGAATATTGTTTATTTTTGCTTAGTGTTTTCATGTCGGCCATTAATGGGATTTTTCTGATGCGCTTCTGTTTTTGTGGCGGTGTCTCTGAAGAAGAATGATGTCGATGTCGCTCGAAAACTTGGCCATCAGGCATTGATTGGAACCCAATAAAAGGGGGTCTCTGATTACTATTGAATGTGGGGCCAAGGGGTGTGACATCGGGAGTGGGCTTCCTCTGTCAGACCATCACCCCTTGAATCATGATCTTAACTACGAAAGCCACGGACCTGATAAAGGCACCAAAAAAAATCTAAGCCTAGTTCCACATTGCGTCTTTGTGCGCTGCGCATCGTGCGCAAGTAGGAATGCATGCAAAAAACCATCATGCGGTTGCATTTTTTACGCGCATTCGTTCTCTAGGGGGTAAAATTAGTGTCTACACGTTTACTCGTAAAATACATGCGTACGCAGGTGCACGCCTGCGTTCCCATAGACTGTAATGTGTTATGACGTATTCCACGCGCAAGTGTACGCATGCGGTTTTTTTTACGCCTTTGGATGGACCAGAAAATGCAGCAGGTTGCATCTGGCGCATCTAGATGCACACCTTGAAAAAACCGCCTGCCCATGAAAATGCAGACGAACGCATGCAAACACAAGACCATGCGTACGCCATGTTAAACATAGGTACGCATGCGCACGATGCGCTGCGCAAAAAAACGCTAATGTGAAACCAGCCTAATTAAGGTAACTGGAGCAAGTAATGTCCCCCAAATTGCGAATGTGGCTGCCTTGGTTTGCTCGTTCCCATAGCGGAATTTGACATCCTCATATGTGTCTACATGAGTTGGGGTCGGGAGATTTGAGGGCGCAGCTGTGATCAGAGGTATAAAGCTTGCCTCCGGTCACTGGTGTCAGCTGATGGGACTACTGACACCTGCTGCCGCTAACTACAGTGAGGACAGGAGCGGCGGATGGAAGTATTCATTAGCAGCTCCTGAGCTGTAAATAAAATAATTAAAAAACTGTGTGGGTTCCCCTGTATATTTGCTAACAACCACAAAAAACTCACAGCTGGGGGCTGCAACACTCAACTGTCAGCTTCAGCAAGGCTGGTTATCAAAAATAGAGGGGACTCACTCCATATATTTTTTTTTTTCTAATTTTTATTTAAATAATTAAAAACGTCGTGGTGTCCCCCCATTTTTGACAACCAACCTTGCTAAAGCAGATAGCTGTGGTCTGGAATTCTCAGGCTCGTAAGGGGCCATGGATATTGCCCCCCCCCCCCACCTTGAGGGGTGCAGCTTTTAGAAAATACCCAAAAGTGACACCTTTCTATCATATAGACCCCTCAAAGTGACTTCAAATGTGATGTGGTCCCTAAAAAAAAATAAAAAATGGTGTTGTATAAATAAAAGAAATTGCTGGTCAACTTTTAACCCTTATAACTTCCTAAAGAAAAAAAAAAAAATTTTGGTTCCAAAATTGTGCAGATGTAAAGTAAACATGTGGGAAAAGTTACTTATTACGTTTTTTGTGTGCCGTATGTCTGTGATTTAAGGGCATGAAAATTCAAAGTTGGAAATTTGCGAAATTTTTAAAATTTTCGCCAAATTTCCGTTTTTTTCACTAATAAACACAAGTCATCTCAAAGAAATTTTACCACTATCATGAAGTACAATATGTCACGAGAAAACAGTGTCAGAATCACCGGGATCCATGGAAGCGTTTCAGAGTTATGACCTCATAAAGGGACAGTGGTCAGAATTGTAAAAATTGTCCCGGTCATGAACGTGCAACAAACACGAAAAGAATGGGAAGTCAGGAAGGGGAAAGCTTCTCTACGTCTTCTGCATTTGCCAATAATAATGCAGCTGTGCACGAACGTGAATGTGAACACCGCTACAGATCAACCCAGAAATGAGCTGGAGAAGACTTGTTTATGGGCTGGCATCTGTTCCTGCGCCCATTCTGAATTTACTCCCTCTGCAGATCCCCTCTCGCTCTTTTACCACCAGCCAAATATGTCTCAGTAGTAATTGATACAGAGCGAAGCGCGTCTATGCCTTTACGAGAGAAACACTAAGTGTAATATAAAAGCTGTCTAACAAAACAATTGCACCACTGAAATATTAAAATCTCCTTGTCGTAAAATTCTTTACTGCCCTATTATCTCCGAACACAAAACTCTCACTCTCCACATAAAGGTGTCAGCCGGAGTCGTCCTCTGTTACCGAGCCGTCAACGAGGCGTCACGGGCAGAACGGGGAAAGCTATCAGCTGCTTGTTACTCAGCTGCTCTTCGGGGCGTCCTTACTTTTGGTTTCAGATAATAACATTTCCCTGGGGAAAAAAAAATTAAATTTGTAAATTGCAACATTTTCCAAATATCATGGTGACCTGTCATTGCACTTTTTACCCGACTGTTGGCCGAATTGCAGCTGCTCTGTTAAGACTCTGCCCAATGGTCATCTCTCCCTAGGATAAGTCGCTTATCACTTTTATTAATTTTCTTATCATTTTACTAAAATTTTAGTCCTTTCTTTTCAGGATAACTCACTAAGGAAGTCTTTTAAAGCAGGGTTCCCCAACTCCAGTCCTCAAGGCCCACCAACAGATCATGTTTTCAGGATTTCCTTTGTATTGCACAGGTGAAGCAATTATCACCGGAGGAATACTAAGGAAATCCTGAAAACATGATCTGTTGGTGGGCCTTGAGGACAGGAGTTGGGGAACCCTGTTTTAAAGTGAATGTAGCATCAGAATTTTTTCTTTCTCGTTTTCTGATTCTTTCCCTTTTTTTCCTTCCCTTCTTTTCTAATTCTTTCCCTTTTTTTCCTTCCCTTCTTTTCTAATTCTTTCCCTTTTTTTTCCCCTTCCCTTCTTTTCCAAATATATATTACTTTTTCTCCTTTTTTCCTCCCCCATCCCCCCTTTGACTTTGCTATATAAGGGCTGTTTTTTTACAAGACGAGTTGTAGTTTCTATGAACAACATTCATTTAACATATAATGTGCTGATAATTTTCCAAGTGCAGAGAAAAATACGCAATTGCGCCTTTGTTATTGGGGGTGGAGGGAGTGGTGTTTGATTTACAGTGTTTATGGTGCGATAAAATGACCTGGTAACTTCATTCTGTGTCAGTACAATTATAGTGATAAGACTTTTATAGTGGGTTTTTTTTTTTTAATGTTTTTTAATATATTTTCAAAAAAAATTCAGAAATATATAAAAAAAAAAAAAAAGTAAATATTTAAATACTGTCAGGAGCTTCTGAAACCCGTAGCTTTTTCATATTTCCATCAATAAGGCTTGTAGGTTTCTTTTGTACCATTTTGATGTACAATGCAGCGACCGAATTGTTACCAAATGTTGTGTTTTTACTAATTATAAAGGGGTGATTTAATTTTAAAGTATTTTTTTTTTTTTTTTTTTTTTTTTATTCTTTTAAAACTATTTTTTTTCCTTTTTAATCAATCCTAAGGGACTTTAATTGCTTGCGTTATGCTCTAAAATATAGTAAAAAAATTACTGATCGCCTTTTGAATCCGCTTCATAGAAGTATCAAAACGGTGGCAAAGAGGGCCCGTTATTGCAGTGACTCCCTACAGCCTTGTCGCGGAGAGGTTGGTGGATGCTGAAATGATAGTGTGGTGCGATCGGGCCATTTACATGCCACTGTCGGTGATTGGTAGCGGCATTTAAATGAGATGGGCGGCAGCGATCGGCGCTCGCTCTGGTTGCTGCTGTTAGGATCAGGTGCTGGCTTCATAACTCATCAGGCATCTGCATGGTAAGGCCACATACACACGTTCAGTATTTGTAAGGCAAAACCAGGAGTGGATGAAACAGGCAGAAGTGGTGACCTGTTTCTATTATACTTCTCCAATTGATCGGTTTTGGCTTACAAATACTGATGTGATTGTGGCTTATGAGGAAGATTCCGTTCGTGCACTCAAGATAAACCCTACTAATGCGTCTGATGTCAGGAAGATGTCCTTTAAGAGTGCAGTAGAATGGGCTGCGATTTCTCCTTTCTGAGCTTCTCATCGATGTCTATGGATTCCATTGAAGTAAACCAATCCTGTAGTCATCACATGGTATTGGGTCGAAATACACACAATCTGATTTTTCCATGCAATTTCTTTTTTCTTAAATTGAAGCATGTATTGAAGCTCATACTATTTCTATATATTTATCAAGCTAATATAATGTGTTTTCTTGTCTCCTCCCCTCCCCATCAGCAGTCCAGCTAAATTTTGCCTTCCATCCGGCCTCATCCGTCTGGTCAACAAGCAAATCAACTGGCATCTAGTGCTGACGAGGTAAGGACTGAGCCGGGTTCCTTACCATTAGGCTGGATTCACACTCCATACTTGCACCACGATGCACGGACTGGCCGTACCCACGCTGTGCAGCTTCATAAATGCCTATGTGGTTTTTGAATTTGGGTCAGTAGACCCACTGCTGGTATGTGCTTTGGGGTCCTGCAAAACAGATGCACAAATCTGGTCTTATCTTGTGCTCTTCTGCTCTTTTAACTTGCCTATTGAGATGTCGGAGACGGCGAGTGCGGCGCTCTCCCGATGTCGGAGACGGCGAGTGCGGCGCTCTCCCGATGTCGGAGACGGCGAGTGCGGCGCTCTCCCGATGTCGGAGACGGCGAGTGCGGCGCTCTCCCGATGTCGGAGACGGCGAGTGCGGCGCTCTCCCGATGTCGGAGACGGCGAGTGCGGCGCTCTCCCGATGTCGGAGACGGCGAGTGCGGCGCTCTCCCGATGTCGGAGACGGCGAGTGCGGCGCTCTCCCGATGTCGGAGACGGCGAGTGCGGCGCTCTCCCGATGTCGGAGACGGCGAGTGCGGCGCTCTCCCGATGTCGGAGACGGCGAGTGCGGCGCTCTCCCGATGTCGGAGACGGCGAGTGCGGCGCTCTCCCGATGTCGGAGACGGCGAGTGCGGCGCTCTCCCGATGTCGGAGACGGCGAGTGCGGCGCTCTCCCGATGTCGGAGACGGCGAGTGCGGCGCTCTCCCGATGTCGGAGACGGCGAGTGCGGCGCTCTCCCGATGTCGGAGACGGCGAGTGCGGCGCTCTCCCGATGTCCCCTAGAGAATGAATTCAGTGCAGGTGAGCATATCCGACCTCCCCTCTATCTATACGAGGCTCTACAATGTCCCGTTACTTCTGGTCACATGACCACCCTGCAACACCACAGAATCCCGACAGCGTGCGGTGCGTGAGCTGTAAGTATCCAGAAGTCTGCAGTCACCTAGACTGACCAGACTTGCATCAGAAAACTGGACAACCCCCTTTAAAAACTTGGGTCAAAGTTTTTACATTTTTGGAACATTTAGGAGCCTTAACTCTTAGAAACAGTAGTAAGTATGAAGAAAGCCTCTAGCCATGGAGAACCCTAAAAATCCATGCAAGGAAAGGACAGCCGATTGATTTACATGAGAAGTGTAATACTTTATGTCCCCTGTGGTGGCGCTCTCAGGATATTGCCCCAGGATCAGTCTACAGATCGCTGCCCGACCACTGCTGTGTCTACTGGGTGATAAAATTCAGGAGTTATGTCGGAGAGAGAAATTACCGTTTGACGCCATAACTTAGTAGCTCAGTCATCGTTTCAGCGCATTTTTCTAGCTGTGCTTTTTTTTTTTTTCAGTAACGGAAAGTTATTGGCCGCTGTTCAGGACCAGTGCATCGAGATCAGGTGAGTCGGGATTACAGATTGTGACCATAGTATTGTAGTCTGACTGGTATATCGACGACTGCAGGTTCAAGTATCCAAAGAAGTTTCATTAAAAATATTAAAAAAAATATATTTTTAAAAATTAAAGTATAAAGTTTTCCTCAAATGTAAATGGCAACATATGAAAAAAAAAAAAATTACGTATTTGGTTATGCCATGTTCATAAGGTGAACGGTGAAGCAGGGAAAAAAATAATCTTTCTTATTAGTTTATTTGTTTTACTTTATTTAATTTATTTTTTGAAAATTGCTTTCCCCTCAAGTATTACAATAAAAAGTGGTTAAAAATGTATAGAATGTAATATAAACCCCTAAGAAAAGCATCAATCAAAACTTGAGCTCGCCACGCACAAAAGCGACACATCTTCATTGATGAAGGACAAAAAATGATCTTTAAAAAAAAAAAAAAAGTTTGATTTCATACGAACGTCTCCGAAAATCCAGTACAGAACCAAAGTGAATTATTAAAATCTTTATTGTATCCAAAGTGCACAAGGCACATGGATTAACACCACGTGACAAGACCAGTAAGTGAAGGTGGAGGAACACTGAGCACAAGTTATTATGTAGATAGAGGAGGAGTGACGCCGAAAAAGGACAGTGAATAATCGGATCAAGTCCTATAATCCTTCCTTCTGTTCCAAAGTGCATCCTGATCTCTACATAGAATAGTGATGAATAGTGCAAAATAAGGCAAGATGAAACCATATACACCATGTAAAAAGATGTGTGTATAAAACAATGTGCCAGTGCACGATAAATGCAGCTCTTAATTAATAATGCAGGAAGTAATAACATTTAATAATCTCAATTCATAATAAATGATGCAATACCAAGAATAAATAACCTAAAAAATATGAAAAGATAATGGATCAAGAGTCACATCAGTGTAAGAGTAATAAAGGTCTACAGACGCATATTGCCTTCCAATGTAGGTTTCGCAATGCTTCCTCAGGGAGCGGTGAGTAAGGGGAACAGACAGGTGTAAATGGGGTGGAGCGCTTACTATAATGAGGTTCATAAGTGAACAAAGCACTTAATCTTAAACAAAGCAAAACTACTACTTGTCTCTCAAAGGGAAAAAAGTATATGTTCATGGGGGGGAAGGGAGATATGGGTGTGAAAAGAAGGGACGGGGAAACAAAAGTACAAAATCTAAAGTGTCCGTATGGGTTCAGTAGAAAAATCTCTAAGCCCATGCTAGAGCAGACCGCCGCTGCTTTTGCTGCAGTGTTTTGTTCGTTTGGTTGGGGGTCTCGAGGCTGACCCCCACCGATCTACAAAGCATTTTAGGCCTTGTCACTTACTGGAGATCTCCCCCATAGCAGATTCCCTCTCCGATCAGAGATGGGACAAGTGATTAATGTGTATTAAGACTGGACATCTAAGAAATGGTTCTGTGCAAAAATGTTAGCGCTCCCACCCCTTCCCCACCCCCCACAATTATTTGTAAGAAAACTTCCAGATTTAATTCCTCGTTGTCCTCCCAGCCCTGATGGCCGCACATTTTTCAGTGTTTGTAAAAACCCATCACTCTTGTATAGTCATCAAGCTTTAATTTCCCTATTGTGTTCTGTTTCAGGTCTGCAAAAGATGACTTTGGCTCTGTTATAGGAAAATGTCAGGGTGAGTGATTATACAGTGTGCACGTGCTGCCCGCCATCTTTTCTACTCGGCAGCAAAAGAAAATCATCCAATTTAAAGGAACAGTCCGAGCAAAAGCGATCGTGTTCTGCCTAGTGCACCGCCTTCTGGCGGCCTGCCTAGTGCGCCGCCTTCTGGCGGCCTGCCTAGTGCGCCGCCTTCTGGCGGCCTGCCTAGTGCGCCGCCTTCTGGCGGCCTGCCTAGTGCGCCGCCTTCTGGCGGCCTGCCTAGTGCGCCGCCTTCTGGCGGCCTGCCTAGTGCGCCGCCTTCTGGCGGCCTGCCTAGTGCGCCGCCTTCTGGCGGCCTGCCTAGTGCGCCGCCTTCTGGCGGCCTGCCTAGTGCGCCGCCTTCTGGCGGCCTGCCTAGTGCGCCGCCTTCTGGCGGCCTGCCTAGTGCGCCGCCTTCTGGCGGCCTGCCTAGGCGTGATGCTGCATGTAGGTTGGCCTGGAATGGGTCCTTTTTAACGCCGTGTCGTCCATGTATGACTGCAATCCTTTGCCACTACATTTCCCAGCATTCAGCACAGTATGTCCTCTGACTGTAGAGCATGGAAGGGGTTGGCGTTTTACATCGGCTGGAGATCGGAAAGTTGCTGATCCCTAAATAGGAAACGCCGATCATTCGGAGGTCTTGACCGTGTGGGATTGGTCTAAACCCAAGAGAAGGCAGTGAAGGCTCCTACTCCAGTAGAAGATCTGTGATGGCACTGGGTGATGTCTAGAGTTGAGCTGAAAGGATCACAGGTCCCTCGTCCATCGGCCACGTGTAGTCCAGGGCTGACACTCCAGGGTGCAGGGCTGGGGATGCTGGCAGGCAGGAGAAGGCTCGCAAGGACTTGGTCTGGCAGTCAGGGACTACCAACGTGGCCGCTGCCCCAGGGTCCTGCCAATCACTTTGTTTACCTTTAGGGTATGTGCACACGTAGTTTTTAGTCTCTGCGGATTTTGTAGAGAAAACCGCAGGAAATCCGCAGGACAAAGTGCTGCGGTTTTTCTGCGGTTTATCTGCGGATTATCTGCGTTTTTTCTGCGGTTTTGCCCTGCGGTTTTACACCTCATAATGGATGAGGTGTAAAACCGCAGCGTTTCTGCACCAAACAATTGACATGCTGCGGATTGTTAACCGCAGCAAAACCGCGCGGAAAAAAACGCAGCATGTGCACAGCTTTTTTTTTATTTCCATAGGAAATAAAGGTACTGTACAACGCAGCAAAATCTGCTGCGTTTCTGCAGAGCCAAAAACGCTGCGGAAATGCAGCAGAATCCGCAGCGTGTGCACATACCCTTAGTGTTCCCCCGTTCCAATGACTTTGAATAGTTTTGTTCCTTAATTTCCCTTCCAGTCTTACAGATGAGTCCTTTCTTGCCTTTCCTCGTAAAAGATTGTCAGCGCTGTTCACTTCTGCAGCGGGGGGTGAGGGGTGACGTCACTTCTCCGCTCGGGCGTTTACCAGATCAGTGGACACTATCCTAGTGATATCTAGTGACCAGGACAAGGAGCACAATTCCTGCTGATCAAGAACCCAATCCCACAGGATTCAGTAGTCGCAACGTCCCCAGCGCCGCTCGCCTCCCAATGTGGAAGTGAGCAGTGCCGGAATAGTCCTTAAAGGGGTATTCACATCTCCAAGACCCTATCCCAATATGTAGTAGGTGTAATAAAAATATTAGCAAATACCTCCAACTAGAAATGTAGCATAGTTCTGCTGGCTAGCTATGTTGCTTACCTCACATGCAGGGCATAGCAGTAGCTTAAATAGCCATGGTTGCGACCACTGAGTTATTTAGTTACTAGTGGTCATTACCATGGATACCCATGCTACTGCAGTGTCCTGCATACGAGGTAAGGACATTGGTTATCAGGAGAACTGTATTACATTTCTAATTGGAGGTATTTGCTATTAATGATAATGATGATAGTTATAATGATGATGAAAATAGTAATAATAATAATTTAAAATTATAATATACCTACAACATATTGGGACAGGAACCTGGAGATGGAAATACCCCTTTCAAAACTCTTTATTTATTTTTTTTAATTTATGCATCCTGAAAGTGCTTCTCTGGTTCTGGCACGATTTTAGTTTTTCTGCTGCGCCAATTTTGGATCAGCCCTGTGACCATGTTGTTGGTCTGAGCTTTCAATCTTCAGTATTCTGACAAGCACTAGGCCGGGACTTAGTCCTGTCACTGTCAGCTGGTACAACTAAGAAGCGCAGCCACAGGCTTGACTTCATAGGTGAACGTGATATATATATATATATATTTTTTTTTTTATTGCAGGTTTTTACGTAATGCAGTAATACAAGTGATCGAATGGTTGTAGGTTCCAGCCCCCTAGGAGGACTTAAACAAACAAAAAAAAGTTTTAAAAAATTAGAAGATTTTACATCAACCCCTGTTTCCTCATACTGAAAAAAAAAATTAAAATCCAATCATATTTTGTATTGACTTATCAGAATATAATATAATCTATCCAATAAGCTGAAGTGAGAGTTGAGAGGCGGGGTGCCTGCTAGGCCATCTCTTCTGATTTAGCGAAAGATCTGGTCCCCTGTTATGTCAAGCACCAGATCATCATTGTTGTTCGAATTTCCCCCCTCCACGCTGTATAAACTTGATGCTTATTGGATGTATCTGGTCAGGTGATCTGTAGTGAGGAGGGTGCAGCCTAAGGATGTGGCGCCCTTTATCAGGGTGTGCAGAATTATTAGGCAGATCTGAAAAGTCACAAATTGTTACCAGTCTTGCAGTCTGGGCTGTGGAGTTGGTAAGCCACAGTTGCGGCTCCGACTCCGACTCCTTCATAAATGGCCAATTCATAACAACAAATTTACTGTTGTAAAATATTAAACATCGTGCTTATTCAGTTTCTCACCATCATATAAGTAATCAGACCACTTAGAGCAAAAACTACATTTATTAGAATACAATTAGAATATAGCAAATAACTTTTATAAACTTTTCTAAACTGTAAGTAAATATGCAATAAACACTTTTATACAGTTAATAAGAAGAAATCTATATATTTGTCCTCCGAAAAAGTATTGCCTCTGTCAGATCCTCCTTCATGGATGCCCTCAAATCTGATCTACGGTAATTATTTTGAGAGCAGAGAACAACCTCTCTACACTAACTTGTGCTGGTGGCAAAGCAGTAACCACTCGGGCAACATCTCTGACAATGTCAGGATACAGAGGAATCGCTTGTTGCACTGTTATTTTTGATGAACGGTCAAATTTCTCAATTTCTTTTAGTGCACATGAAAAATTCTGCTGAAATGTACTGGCTGTGTTCCTTGATGGGGATGACTCTTCTATGCGGGAACGCTTTGCACGGTCCTTGTGATCCAAATATTTTTCGAAATTAAATTCTTCATCAGTTGATGATGAGGGTGAAGATGTGGCCGGACGACCAAATTCTTCTTGTTCCTCCTGACTGTTCTGCAACCCTTTCATCCTTACTGCTATTTCAAACAGAGCTTCTTTTCCTTTACTTAGCTGTTGATCATCTAGAAGAATCCGATGCATTGGGTCTACATAAACAGCTGCCAAAAGAATGTTATTTTGTAATAGTAGCTCCTCTCTCCGTTTCATTGATGTAGCAATGCCACTTGCAATTAACCCTCCTCTTTGGGACAGGCGAAACATCAGGTTCTTCCACTCCTTTAAGAAAATACCTGCAGTTAAGTCCTCTGCTTGTAATTTTTTAGTCACTGTAAATGGGTGCTCTAGCAATTTTTCCAGCTCAGTCACCTGATTCCACTGACTTTCATTTAGCGTCAGTTGAGGGTTAGCCATGTCTACAAGAAAGGTTTTCAGTTCAACCAAGCGCTGAATCATTAAGTAAGTACTGCCCCATCGTGTGGCTTGATCAATAATTGCCCCTTTTCCAGCACGTCTCTTCAAAATTGAGTCAACTTTAGGGGTTCTGGCAACAGTAGCCAATTTTCTCACCTTGCCAATCAGTGCAGCAGCATGTCCTTCTTGCAGACTGTCTCTTATAGCCAGCTGTAGCGTATGCACAACACAGCGCATGTGATGAATGAAAGAACATATTGACACAGTTTCAACAAGATCATCTAAACTATCATGTTGCTGTTCATCTGAAGCAACTTCAGTTTGCTCCTCAGTTACAATACTGTGTTCCTCTATTTCAAACATTTCTGTGTCTGTGGACCCAGAATGTTCTTCTAGCTGCTGGTCACCATCATTACTCTCATTCATTAGCTTAATAGTACTTATCATATTTGAAGCATTGTCAGTTACGACAGAAAGAACTTGCTCTTTTTTAAGTTCATAGTCTTGCAGAACCTTTTCCACCAAGACCTGGAGAAACTCACTGGTGTGATGAGCTTTGGTGTCTTTTACTGCCAATGTCTTGGTAACTATTTCATTTTTGTCACAAACAAATCGGACATTGATGGCAAAATAGTTCACTCTGTGACGTGTGCAGGCATCCATTTTAAGAAACAGAAAGCGTCCCTTGAGAGTTTTTTTAAGTTCTTCCTTTTGTTTAAAAGCTTCTTCGGTTACTAATTTTCTAATACTCTCTCCAAAGAAACACCAAGCTTGCGGGCCATTTCCCCATTCAGACACATAAAAGCTGGTCGTGAAAATAATGAAATAGGCACACTATCCTTTACAACAAGCTCTATGATCTGTTTTTTAAATGTATCTACTGTCATTGTCACAGTAACTTTGTCACTGACAAAATATCTTGCAACTGATGGCTGCAAAGTTCTCTGCTCCTTTGTTTGGCTGGAAGAGCTGGGCACTGGTTCATTGGTTTGGATGCAGTCTTTCTCATCCACTGCTTTCAGTACTTCTGGATGAAAGCGCTGTAAATGTCTCTTTAGATTAGAAGCTCTGGTAGGAGCATTTTTATCTTTGCCTGAATATGCACTCATCTTGGCTTCACAGCATTTGTTTTCGTCTGGATCATTTGTCATACACTGACAGACATAATGTTTTCTATCTTGAGTGATGGTGAAATGTTCAAATACAGCTGATTTAATGTGATGCTTCTTTGACATTTCTCAGGTTTTTAATTCTGCATTCACAATCCAAATGACAATTGTTTTTCCTAAAAACAATTGTACAAAATTATTGCCAGGTCGTACAACTGATATAGTGGTCAGTAATACTGTTATTATTCCTCATGTACTCAGTTAACTGATGCAAAGTTTGTTGAAAGGATAATACTTCTTACAGTCTTCCTCTTCTGAGTAGCAGGCAGCTGTGAGATGCTTGGAAGACGCACACCTAGTATGATCTAGTCTAGAGGAGGAGCTTTACTACTAAGAATTTGCAACACATTTTCACTTTCAGTTTCATACATTGTAAGTAGGGGGGTTGGGGCAGCATGAGGTTAACCAAGTATAAGATTAGATAAGGGCAGTGGAGAACAGTGACACACAAGAAGTAAGAAATGTCTCTATCTCCAGCAGAACTGCTTATCACTGTTGTTCATAGTTTGATAGAACATATATATTTGAGTAACATTTATAAAATTCATATGAAAGTTCAATTATGAAATATTAATACATTTTTTTTAAAGCTGGAGTCGGTACATTTCTACCGACTCCGACTCCAACCAAAACTAACTACGACTCCGACTCCACATCCCTGCTTGCAGAGGGAGGCCTGCTGGTGATGTCCTAGTTCTGTGATCACTGCCCAATATCTGAGGAACCAAAAGTTTTATATTGTAAATAGTCAATGATGCAAAAGAGAAAAGTACATTACCTGCCAAAGAGCTCCACTTCTACTCCGACACTGACAAGGTGGAGGTGGGCACTGCTGTGGGCTGGCATTATGAAAGATCATCTAGTTGGACCTTTTCAGGTTGCAGATGAACTCAAGATCAGCTCCCAAACCTTCTGCCAGATTTTAGAAGACACTTTCTTCAAGCAGAAGTACCGGAATAAGTCCGCATCTCACAAGGAAACCATGATTGTTTTACAGGACCATGACCTATGGCAGCATCGAAGTCTCCACTGCTTAAAAATGAAGAAGCAATGACCTGACCCCTTCCAAGCCTGACCTAAACCCTAATGAGAACCTGTGGTTCCTTCTTACACGCAGGGCTGTGGAGTCGGAGCCCATTTTGGTGGAGTTAGTGTCGTGGAAATGGAGGTGTCGGGAGGTTTAGCTTACCGACTCCACAGGCCTGGCACGGTTGTGGAGTCGGAATCATGGAAATTGAGCAGTTGGAGTGGGTGGTTTGGCTTACCGACTCCACAGCCCTGCTTACCTGGGAGGTTTACAGTCCCCTCTGTGATCAGTTTCTGGGGGGTTGTGGTTGGTGCTGCCCAAAAAGGTGATCATCAACCGACGAAGAAACTGACAGACTCCATGGATGGAGCCCACGACTGTTCTTGAGAAGAAGGGGCGGTAAAACTACTATATTGGTCTCTTATGGAAATGTGTTTTTGTACACTTTGAGCTGTTTGGTTTATTCTCACTGTAACAGGTGAAAATAAACAATTGAGATGGAAAATTTACATTATTATTGCATAATTCTGTACTAAAATATTTTCCTAAAACAGTCAAATCTTCAATTTTACTTTCTTAAATATTCAGGTTTATTAGCTTTTTGGACTGACCGACAGCACCTGAGTTGTTCAGGAATATCAAAAATCCATATGACCTGATAAAGTTGTGCGCAGCGCAGTAGATAAGTGGTAAGTGTTTACCAGTGTTTTTTTGTTTTTTTGCAGTTCCTAAAGACCCGACCCCCCAGTGGAGGCGCGTGGCGTGGAGTCATGACTGCACCTTGGTGGCTTATGCCGAGAGCACCGGGACCGTTCGGCTGTTCGATCTCATGGGCAGCGAACTTTTCGTCATCCCTCCGGTATATGAATCTTATTTGATTTTAGCACAACACTTATTGGCATGGGGGTTAGACATCCGAAAAAGGAATTCATGATCAAGGGATAGTAACGGCACAAACAGCGAATCCCCGGTGTCTGATCCCTGTCCGAGTACGAGATGTGGCGAGGCTTCATTTATGGGAGATAGAAAACAAGAGAAGAAAGCGGGGCTCCCTGTCTTTTCAAGGCTCAGAACAGAACTAAATAAAAGCTTATCTATGGATTATTATATAGATGGGTTTTCTTTCCTTTTGTTTGAAGTAAAAGACGAGAGTTTTTGGAGGATGCGGTTTTTGTCATCTAGAGGGTCTCGTTCAAAAATGCCAGCTTATGGCGGATATGTATGATGGGTTTATGTACACTGGACTATGGGATGGAGGATAATCATTATAATTTATTACTAACCACAGTTACTGTACCTGGGCAACGCCAGGCTCTTCAGCTAGTATAGTATATAGTAGCCTAAGGCCTATATAAAAGACATACATTATACCGACCCACATCCATGTTTTAAAGTGAGTATGAAGCGTGACATGCGGATTGGCCGCAGGTCTCCAGACCCAATGTCCATAACCTCATATTGACCGAAGCTGTCAAACTCATGTCAAGAGACCCGCAGCCGGTCTTGGCATCACGGCCCATGCTAAGTCCTTGAAACACTGAGGTGCCAATCTGGTCTAACAGTAAAGTGCAACTGCAGTAACCATTAAGGGTGTTCACTAGAGTAGATAGTGATATGATGAAAAAGGCAGAGTAGCCGATGACAAAGTAAGCCACATAAAGATAAAAGTAAAAATACAAATTGGTTTACATGGGTTTATACACCCGACGTGTGTTTCGCCAATGGCTTCATCTGGGGTGTGTCTACCTAACCAGTGACAAAATCTGTCATAATATCAAATCTCTTTCAAAATGAGTGCACTTATATATGCATGTAAAACTATTTCCCTGTTTAAAATAATAAAGCTGGTCATATTCTGGTCACACTTTCTCTTTTTACGCAAAATTTTTGTTGATTTCAGTGGCTCTTTTGGTTACTACACAGTAGTAGATAGTAACTTGAAAACGTGCCTGATAGAAAAAAAGTAAAAGGCAGGGTAACCGATAGCAAGTCACAGTAAGCCAACGTGTATAGATGGGTGTAAAGTGACCAAGTAGCTTTAAAGAGGTTCACCTTCCAATGTACACGCGACACTTGTTTCGCCAATGACTTCATCTGGGGTGGTTGTGAGTCCCAATTATTAATGGTGCCGGATAACAATAAACTGACACCAAAATAACTTTCAAAATAATTAATCAAAGCTCTCTAAATTAGTGCACTTACATATGCCAGTAAAAATATTCCCTTGTTTAAAAAAGAAAAAAATGGTCATATTCTGATGATCCATTCCCTTTAAGCCAAATTGTGGTATTGACCTCAGTGGCTCTATGGCTACTGTGTTGGGTCTGAAAGTTCTACTAGTAGAAATAACTGAGAAGCGTAAAAGCATGTGGGGCAATTTGGGGAAATTTCCTCTTTATCTGTAAGTGATAACTTAATGATAGCTGGGTGTCTCGCCTCTGGGACCCACACCGATTGGCAGATTGAGGCAATTTCATGCCCCTTACAAAATGATGTTCCAGGTCAGACGCCCCACTGCCGCTCCATGTGTTCTCTATGGGACTGCTGAGATAAAAAAAAACACTGAACACCACGCGGCATAGCCCTGTAGGAAATTAAAGGAGCGCTGTTCAAGCATTTGCACTGCTGCTCCATTCTAACAGGGGTCAAAGTTCCCCATTCTGCCAATCGATGAGTTATGCGGTCGGACCCCCGGGATAAATAAGTTGTCCAACAGATAAGGGGTGATAAAGGTGTTCTAGTTCAGTTTATTTGAGGTTCTTTTTGGAAAAGCCAACATCTTAGGCTAGTTTCACAATTGCGTTTCAGGGCGCAGCGACGGCCTGCGCACGGCCGCCGCTAAGCCCCTCCCCCTGCCGCGCCCCCTCCGATAGCTCCGCCTCCGGGCACATGACGCTGCATGCGTCATGCGTCCCCTATCTTTATCACTGAGGACGCAGGCCGTGCGCTGTATGCGTTTGGCGGCGCCTGCGTTCTTTTGACGGTGCGCCGAGCGCAACCAAATTGCAACAAGTTGCGTTTGGTTCTGGTCGGCGCACCGTCAAAAGGACGCAGGTGCCGCCAAAACGCATACTGAGCACGGCCTGCATCCTCAGTGATAAAGATAGGGGACGCATGCAGCATCATGCGCCCGGAGGTGGAGCTATCGGAGGGGGCGCGGCAGGGGCGGGGCTTAGCGGCGGCCGTCGCTGTGCCCTGAAACGCAAATGTGAAACTAGCCTAAAGTATCTGATGTTTCGCCGGGAAACAGTTTCATATTCTAGCTCAGCAACTTCTTAGCTTTGCGAAGTGAAAAATAGATTTTTGGATTTGTCTGGCTTTAAATACATACGGCTAATGGGAATTGATCTGGAAATAAATCGGCCTGACTCAGGTTCTTTTCTTCTATCTACAGCATGCCAGCTTCCCCGGGGACCTGAGTTACGCTATCGCTGGCCTGATCTTCCTGGAGTATAAAGCTAGCACACAGTGGTCAGCCGAGCTGCTGGTCATCAATTACCGGGGGCAGCTGAAGAGCTTTCTAGTCAGGTGGGCTTGTTACACTGTTTGTCCCGTTAGTATTTGCCTAATATATTGACTTTTTTATTATCAGTCGAGATATGAGATATGTGTTTGCCTTTCTACTGCATAAACTTCTATTTTGGGCATGGCTGACATCCTAGTATTCAGATTATCCCGGAAGTTTGCTTTAAAGGGGTATTCCGGGCAGAAAAATACATGAATTTGCTTAAAATGGTAACTTCTACAGTGGCATGTCAAAGTTTGTGCACCCTTGGTCAAATATACTGTTGTGAACAGTTAAACAAGTTGAAGATGAAATAATCTCTAAAAGGGTCAAAGTTAAAGCTGACACATTCCCTTTGTATTTTAGGCTGCAAAAATTTTTTTTTCATCTTTAACATTTTAAAAATTGTTAAGTTAAATGGGCCGTTGCAAGCAGGGCTGTGGAGCCGGAATCGGTGCTCTTTTTGGTGGAGTCGGTATAAAATGGACCGACTCCTAAAATATATAATAAATTGGGTACAGTAGTTCAATGCAGAATGTGCTGAGTATTTTTTCATAGGAATTTGGGAAAGTTATGAAATGTCCTATAAATGGCTGTTCTATTCCTGATCTAAGGCTACATTGACACACAGCGTTTTTCCTGCGTTTTTTGAGGTTACGTTTTTTAGCTGCAAAAGCCGATCAGCTTTTTAAAAAACCGCATCACCTGAAAGGTTTTTGAGCTCATAGATAATGTTTTCAATAGCAAAAGCAGATTAGAAATCTGCTCTATCTATCCATTTATCCATATCTGTCTATTCATATTGTATCTGTACCAAAAAGAATGAAAGCCGGGTAGTACACAGACTAACACTCCTTTTTTTAGCACCAGTCAGGTACACCTCATAGCTGCCCAAAAGGACACCCAGGACAGGCATTGCTCGTCTTCAGTAACACATCAACATCAATTGATAGTTGAAATAAATAGACTGCATTCATCACCACCACATCTTCTTAAGGTGCAGGCTTTATTTTCAAGTGTAGAGGTGTGCAGTATGAGGTTCTGCAGCAGCTGAGGTGTGCAGTATGAGGTTCTGCCCCCCTCCTAGGTTTGACCCTGGCTACCCCCATGGTGTGAATATAGCCTGAGGATCTAGGCTTTAGCTAAGTCATAGTGTGTGTGTGTGTGTATGTATATATATATATATATCTATATAATAGAGATTCTACTCGCTTAGGTGTGACGGGAGACAGTCAGGAGGCAGGTTCCCTTAAAGTTCATGCGGTTTGTTATGTCATAAACCAAACAGCACGTCGCCAAAATAAACAGCCTTCATTTCAGGAGACAAAGTAACATTGAATGTCCTTTCCTTCAGGCCCAGTCCGCGAGCCTCAGCGCACACAGGAGGTGTATACCCCCCTCACACACAGCTGCCTGGTTCAAGAGCAGGCCACATTATAAGAGTGTAGCCACGCCCACGAACCCAGTAGCTGACTGGTCACATGACTGACCTCACCACAGGTCCTTCAAAACAATAATACAGCAATATTTGTTATGCCTTACATTATGGAGACAAGACATTTATGAGACGCATATCTCCCATCAATTACACGACCCTTAGTCCTGCCACATACCTCCCCCCTCTGCCTAAAGCCGTGGGGCTTGACACTTTCACCTACCAGGCAGGGGATTCTGGAGAGGGCATCGGCATTCCCATGTAGCTTCCCGGCCCTATGCTCTACATGGAAGCTAAAGTCTTGTAGGGCTAAGAACTAGTGGGTGACCCTAGCATTCTTACCCTTTGATTCCCTCATCCACCTGAGTGGGGCATGGTCGGATATTAATATAAATTTCCGTCCCACCAGGTAGTACCGTAATGTATCAACTGCCCATTTTATGGCCAAACACTCCTTCATTACAACTGAGTAATTTCTCTCACAAGAAGTCAACTTCCTACTCAAGTAGAGACCAGGATGCTCCTCCCCACGTATCTCTTGGAAAAGGACTGCTCCTATCCCGACATCTGAGGCATCTGTCTGGAGGACAAATTCACGTTTAAAGTCTGGGGCCACCAAAACGGGTTGCTTACAAATAGCTCCCTTCATTTCTTGGAAGGCTGACTCTGCTGCTTCGGACCAGCTGACTATCACTGACTTTGTCCCCTTAAGCAGATCAGTAAGGCTAAGTGCACACGTAGCAGAAAATTTCTGCTAGAAAACCTGACTCCCTTCCCAGAAACCGCGCTTTTTTTTGCTGCGAGTTTTTTGCCGCGCGTTTTCAAAACGCATTGAACTAGCCAGAAACGCGGAAAAATCCGCAAAATTAATGAGCATGCTGCGTTTTTTAGCGCGATGCGGTTTTTTTCGCGGTAAACGCATCTATGTGCACAAAAAGTGCAAAATGCATAGAAATGACTGGGAAGCTTATTTTTAGCGGTTTTATAGCGTCTCCGCTATGGTAACCGCTCCAACCTCCCCTTCTAGGTTGCCCAGCAAGCACGGAGTTACCGCTGGCTCTCTATCTTGTCACGGCTTGATGAGGTTGACATGGTAAACCTGGTATGGCTTCTGTCTTCCGGGTTGGTGGATCTTGTAGTTTACGTCTCCCAGCTTCTCCACCACCTCATATGGCCCTTGCCACTTGACCAAGAGCTTACTCTCCACCGTCGGGATTAGCACAAGAACTCGGTCTCCCGGATTGAACTGCCTCACTCTGGCTGACCGGTTGTAGACCCTGGCCTGAGCCTCTTGTGCCCGGCGGAGATGTTCTTTAACAATGGGCATCACCTTCGCAACCCTCTGCTGCGTCAGTGCCACATGCTCAATGACGCTTCTGTGGGGCGTGACTTCAGCTTCCCAGGTTTCCTTGGCTATATCTAGGAGACCTCGCGGATGCCGGCCGTACAGTAGCTCGAAGTGCTAGAACCCCGTGGAGGCCTGGGAAATGTCATGGATAGAAAACAGTAAATACAGTAAGAGACAATCCCAGTCTCTACCATCTTTCTCTATGACTTTTCTCAGCATGCTCTTCAGTGTCTTATTAAACCTCTCAAGAAAGGCCATCTGACTGCGGATGGTACACTGAAGTCCTCAACTGGGAGATTTGCAGGACTCTGCACAATTCCCTCATCACCTTGCTCATAAAAGGTGTCCCCTGGTCGGTCAGGATCTCCTTCGGCAAACTCGTCCGGGAAAACACATGGACCAGCTCGCGGGCTATACGCTTCGCGAAGGAGTTTCTCAGGGGAATGGCCTCAGGATAGCATGTGGCATAGCCCAGGATGACTAATATATACTGATGGCCCCGAGCTGATTTAACCAAAGGACCGACCAAGTCCATGGCAATTCTCTCAAATGGCACCTCAATAATGGGCAGTGGCACAAGAGGGTTCCGAAAATGAGATGTGGGGGCAGTTAACTGACATGTCGGGCAGGACCTGCAATAGTTTGCTATTTCCCGGTGACGACCAGGCCAATAGAACCTCTGTACAATCCGTTCCTGCATTCTTTCCACCCCCAAGATATATGTGAATGGGCCATGTCCAACACTTGCCGTCTATAGGGGCCTGGTACTATTAACTGCTCTACCACCTCTTCCCTTATTTTCGTGACCCGGTACAACAATTCACCACTCAACATAAAATAGGGAAACCTTGTGTCTGCTCCGGGCTCTTGTGCAACCCCATTAATGACGGTGACATTGTTAAAGGCTTCCCTCAGCGTGGGGTCCCTATGTTGGGCAGTCCCAAACTTCTCCCTGGCCACCCCTAACTCTGGAATGTCAGGTACAGGGGACCCATCCTCTTCATCCCCAACAAGGACACATAAAGGAAACCCGTCTGGTGGTGGCGATACCTCCTTGGGGCGGATTGGTTCCCTGCTCTTGCTAGCACACTCAGAATCCTTCCCCCACAGATCCCAAAACAGACAGAAATCCCGGCCAATAATTATAGGATGCAACAAATCTCGAATGCCGCCAACTTAAGCGACTCGGTGCCATTCGCCGTTTCAATGTTCACCCTGGCCATAGGGTAGTCCTTTGCATCGCCAAGTATGCACTGAACGCCAATCTTTTTACCCGGGAGAATGTTGAGAGGAAAACTGGCCCTCACAAGGGTCACCAAGCTCCCGGAGTCTAGAAGCGCCATTGCTGCTCGCCCGTTCACCTTCACGGGACAAGCTTGTGGCCCCTCGTTAGGTGGCGAATTCACACTGCAAACTGGATATGCGTAGTATGAACTACGGCGTCCCATCCTGCAGTCCATCTGCTCGGTGGTCTGGGAACAACGGGCAGCTATATGTCCAGGCCCGTGGCACTTCGAGCAAATATCACCCGTGGGGACCTTGGGCGCCACCCCTTTTTGGGACTCCGCCCCCTGCTGGGACCCCCAATACGGAATGGGCTGCTTCCCCAAGGAACCTTCCATCCCCTGGTATCTCTCGACCAGCCCAACCAGTTCATCGGCATTTTGGGGATCACCCTGGGCAACCCAAGTCTGTAGGGGTCTCGGCAGGGAATGCACAAACCGATCCATGACCACTCGCTCTACCATCTGTGCCGGGGAAGCCGACTCTGGTTGCAGCCATTTCTGGACCAGGTGCGATAGGTCGAACATTTCGGAGCCCAGCGGTTTGTCCCGGTGATAGGCCCAGCGATGAACTCGCTGTGCCCTGGTAGACATTGTAACCCCCAAGCGTGCGAGAATTTCCGCTTTTAATTTGGGATACTCTGGCGTCTTGTACAGTCAGGTCAAAGTACGCCTTCTGGGGCTCCCCCATTGGGTATGGGGCCAGTACCTCTGCCCACCGCTCTTGCTGAAGTTTTTCCCTCTCAGCCACCCTCTCAAACACCATCAGGAAGGCCTCCACATCATCCTCAGGGGTCATTTTTTGCAATGCGCGTCTTACCGCCTTCGTGACGTGGGTGGCATCAGCCGGACCTGGGGTTGGGGCTCTCGACCTGCCCTCCTGGATGGCGGTTGCCAGAAGCTGCATCAGCTGCCGTTGCTCCTGCTGGCTCTGCTGGAGCTGCTGTAAGAACAACCTGTTGGCCTCCTGTTGCTGTGTCTGGGCCTGGACCAGGTGTTTCAGGAGGTCCTCCATTATTCCGGGTAGAGCTTGCTGCCTCGCTGAAAACTTTACCCAGGACATGCAGCAACGGTCTCAAGTCTCTGCTGGGAACTCTGCCCGCACGTCTAGCACCAATTGTAGGGATTCTACTCGCTTAGGTGCGACAGGAGACAGTCAGGAGGCAGGTTCCCTTAAAGTTCATGCGGTTTATTACGTCATAAACCAAACAGCACGTCACCAAAATAAACAGCCTTCAGTTCAGGTGACAAAATAACATCAAATGTCCTTTCCTTCAGGCTCAGTCCGCGAGCCTCAGCGCACAAAGGAGGTGTATACCCCCCTCAGATACAACTGCCTTGTTCATGAGCAGGCCACATTATAAGGGTGTAGCCACACCCACGAACCTAGCAGCTGACTGGTCACATGACAGTGACCTCACCACAGGTCCTTCAAAATAATAATACAGCTATATTTGTTATGCCTTACATTATGGAGACAAGCCATTTATGAGACACATATCTCCCATCGATTACACGACCCTTAGCCCCGCCACTATATATATATATATATATTGTATATACAGTACAGACCAAAAGTTTGGACACACCTTCTCATTCAAAGAGTTTTCTTTATTTTCATTACTTTGAAAATTGTAGATTCACTCTGAAGTTTCTTTGTAGCGCTTGATGGTTTTTGCCACTACACTTGGGGACACTTTCAAAGTTTTTCCAATTTTTCGGACTGACTGACATTCATTTCTTAAAGTAATGATGGCCACTCGTTTTTCTTCGCTGCTTTTTTCTTGCCATAATACAAATTCTAACAGTCTATTCAGTAGGACTATCAGCTGTGTATCCACCAGACTTATGCACAACACAACTGATGGTCCCAACCCCATTTATAAGGCAAGAAATCCCACTTATTAAACCTGACAGGGCACACCTGTGAAGTGAAAACCATTTCCGGTGACTACCTCTTGAAGCTCATCAAGAGAATGGCAAGAGTGTGCAAAGCAGTAATCAAAACAAAAGGTGGCTACTTTGAAGAACCTAGAATATAAGACATATTTTCAGTTGTTTCACACTTTTTTGTTAATTATACAGTATAATTCCACATGTGTTAATTCATAGTTTTGATGCCTTCAGAGTGAATCTACAATTTTCATAGTCATGAAATAAAAGAAAACTCTTTAAATGAGGTGTGTCCAAACTTTTGGTCTGTACTGTGTGTGTGTGTGTGTGTGTGTTTGTGTGTGTGTGTGTGTGTGTGTGTGTGTGTGTGTGTGTATGTATATATAATATATATATTATTCGATATTACATGGTGTATTACATATTTACAATTTATAATTTTTTTGTGTTCTAAAGTTGTATTCCAATAAATATATATTATGTTCTATCTAAATATCTTGATTATTAGATCATAAAAATATTTTTCACTTTATAAGACGCTCCAGATTATAAGACGCACCACAAATTGAGGAGAAAAATAAGAAAAAAATATTTTTTAATAAAATGGTGGTGCCTCTTATAATCCTTGCATCTTATTTCTTACCGTGGTTGGTGGCTGCGGTGTAGCGGGGTCCCAGGCTCGCTGCTGGAGGTGGCAGGCGTGGAGTGATGCTGCAGGCCGCATTCAGGGATGAGGGGGGGCTCTGATGTGTGCCGTTGCTGCTGCAGGGTCTTGTGCTGCTGCCGGGTTTCTCCGCTTGTCCAGCGGTTGCTGGCCGGTGCTGCGGTTGTGTCTCCGGTGCCGTGCGGTGCTGTGTGCCCGGGGATCTGCCGACATTGTGCGACAGGCCAGAGCCCCGGCATTTCCTCGGTTCCCTGTGTGCGCGCGCTGTGGTGCCGGTAAAAAAAAAATGGCCGCAGATGGGATCTCGGGACCTAGTTCTCGAGAGATGAGATCTGAAATCTTTTCTCGAGAGCTGGGTCCCGAGATCCCATCTGTGCACGCGCGGCGGAATTTTTTTACCGGCACCACCGCGCGCCCACAGATCTCATCTGCGCATGCGCCTGCGGCCATTTTTTTACCGACACACAGGGAAACGAGGAAATGCCGGGGCTCTGGCCTGTCGCACAATGTCGGCAGAGCCCCGTGCATCGACGGGCACACAACGCGGCACTGGAGACACCCGCAGCACCGGCCAGCAAACGCCGGACGCTCCCGATCACAGCCTAGGTAAGGCATGTCCGCTTTGTAAGATGCACCCCCGTTTTCCCCCCAAATTTGGGGAAAAAAAAGTGCGTCTTACAAAGCGGAAAATACGGTAAATGTCTGATGTTCGTATTGTACTACAATAAGTTTTTCACTTAAATATGAGCAATATATGTGGGAGTCGGTGTATGGGAAATTTAGGAGTCGGAGTCGCAAGTTTGGCTTACCGACTCCACAGCCCTGGTTGCAAGAATTTGGGCACCCTGCATTGTTGGCCCCTGATGGCACCCACTTTTGAATGTATCACAATTTGTAAACTCTTTTTGTAGCCGGACGAGTGTCCTTCAATTCTTGTTTGCGGGATTTTTATCTATTCTAACCTGGAAAACACTTTCAGTTCTTATTGGGTCTTCATGCCTCCTCTGCTATTTTGAGGTCTAGCCACAGATTTTCAATGATGTTCAGGTCAGGGGACTGTGAAGGCCATTGTAAAACCTTCAGCTTGCGTCTTTTGAGGTCGTCTATTGTGGATTTTGACGTGTGTTTAGGATCATTATCCATTAGTAGAAGCTATCCTCTTCCTTTTTTTCACCATCAGGTGGCATTATGTTTAAATCAAGAATTTTTTGAAATTTCATTGAATCCATTCTTCCCTCTACCCGTCAAATGTTCCACATGCCATTGGCTGCAAAGTGAGGAAAGGACAACATGAAAGCACTTTTCTATGTTCTTATGGGCTTCTCCTGCTTTGTGGACCTCCACCATTTTAATTTTCAGAGTTCTTGGCAGCTGCTTAGAAGAACTCATGGCTGCTGGTTTTTGGCACAAGGTTAGAGGAGGCTAGGTCTTTATAAAGCTGGGAAAGTTGCATCACCTGCCTGCAATGATGGTGAACAGGGTATAAGACGGGGAGAACATGCAAACTCCTTGTTGATTATGTGGGATTTGAACCCAGGACCCCAGAGCTGCAAAGCCGCAGTGCTAACCACTGAGCCACCGTGCTACCCTAGTTTGGTTGCCAATGTTGACGTGTATCTGCACCCTCAACTCAAGGCGTGATCATTGGGTGGTAATGGATTATAATAGCGGCCACCATCTTTGTACCCATGTGAAGCCAAGCATGTTACTGGTCTCCATAGAGGATTCAGTTTCTATATATATGGCGGTACTGTAGTACTCCTAATAATCCCCCTTTCCTGAAAAGAGGGGCTCTAGAATTGCTATTTTTTGGCTACCGCATCTAAATGCAATAAAAACGACTCGAAGTAGCATCAATGAAAATGTCAGCTCTGCCCATAAAAAAAAAACTCTCCCAATGCAAAAGTAAGGCTGTGTTCACATGCTGCGTTTTTGATCCTCTTTTTTTTTTTTTTTTTTTTTTTTTCCCACCGGCCAAACCTGCTCTTCTTGGCAGATTTTTGTCAGTTTTATTGCAGTTTTTGCTGCATTCTTGTCAGGGTACATTTGTCCCTTGTGTACGCTGAAAGTTTTAGTGCATAAAAAATAATCTAATTCCACTTCATCAGGTTTTGGCACCAAAAACGCAGCAAAACCTAATACCTGCATTTTTCAGCGTATTTTTTTTTTTTTTTGCACCACCCATTGCTTTCAGTGGGTAAAAAAACGTTGAGCGACATGCTGCATTTCACAAAAACCACGGTATTGCACAAAATACTGAGGACAAAAAAACAATGTGCGCATGAGATTTCTGAAATATCAGACTTTTCTGGTACTGTAAAACGCAGCTGTATATTTGCATAAAAAAGCGTGTGAACATAGTCTTACCAGTCTTGTTAAAGGTCTAAACGCGTCTTATTTTTTTTAAATTTTTTTAAGGACTAAAATCAATAAAAAAAAGCCCCTATTAAACGGACGTCATGTGGCGATGTGAATGGCGTCATAAAAAAACTAAAAACTTGTCCTGCAAATGAAACAATTCTAGCAAAACTTGTTGCCATGTACTTCGCTGTTGGGTAGCTGATTAGTAAAGGAAGCGTCCGCGCTGGGCAGGAAGGACGCTGTGGTGTGTGCACTCGCTATATAACGTGTCCTCTGTTTCTTCAGTGTCGGGGCCAATCACGGCTATCAGGAGAGCCACAGCTTCAACTTTGGATGTCACTATTCCCAGGGGATTTCCTCCGTCATTTACCTCCCCGGTCACAGGTAGGCTCTTGGATGTATCTTGTGTGTTGTCGATCACTCCCAGAAGTTATTGGCAGCAGATTAGACGTCGTCCTAATAATGGACATTATATAAACGTCCTACCGGTCACCTGTCTGCTAAGATTTAAGAAAGATATATTTAAAGTAAATGCTCTTTTTTTTTTTTTTTTTTTTAAAAGGGTTATCCAGGACTATTTAATTTTTTTTTTTTTACCATGAGCTTAAGAGCTAACAGGGAGGTAGTTGCTAACTGCTGTACCTGCTGCTTGTGCCGATATCTGCTATGACAGACCGCTCCTACTGGCGATTCTGCAGCTTTCGCTGACGTCCTGTTGTCAGAGCAGTGGCTTCTTTTCCACTCTTCTCTGTCTGGCGAGTGACTGCTTATGTCATGCTGATTGACAGCCTGCTCCCTGCAGTTAAGCAGCGGGGAGCTGGCAATCAGCATGATGTCGGCAGTCACGCCTCTTGGACAGCTGCCCTGAAGAAGAAAAGCTGCTCTGCTGAGGTGGAGCAGCTGAATTGCCAGCAGGAGCAGTCGGTGAGGTGACCTCTTGTGCTGGCTTGTACTTAGTTTTTAGGACCATAGTAAAAAAAAAAAAATATATAATAATCTTGGACAAGAACTTCAACGCTTTTTGCGCTGCCCAGCTGTAAAGGCTACTGTACAAGGATGTCTAATCTTCCAGGACCCCCCCCCACCCCCTTCCTCAGCGGCGGTCAGTTTATCAAGGCGATGATTGAAACAAACCAGTGCGTAATACTTAATTCCCCCTGTGGGTGGTGCTGCAGTAGAAACTGAACATTTTAATAGGGTTTTCATTTTCGGGAAACCCTTCATTTCCAGCTGCATTTTTTTTTTTTAAACCGAGCTTTACTCGCCCGCGCCTGGTCCTGCATCGGGTTTCATTGTGTTTATTCTTTGCATCACGCCAACATTGCTGCGTTCAATAACTGATCTCACAGCTCTGCCCGAGTTGACAGCATGAGCTGTTGAGATGACTAAGGCTGGGTTCATATGTAACGGAATTCCCGTGGAAGTTACTGCGAGAATTCCCGAATTCTTTTCCGCGGGAAAATCGCATTTTAAATTCCCGCGATTTTCCCCGCGGAAAAACTAGCATTCTGCAAGCATAATTAGCTTGCAGAATGCTAGCATTTTCCAAACGATCTGGAGCATCTCTTGGAGAACTGATTGACAGGTTGGTCACACTCATCAAACATAGTGTTTGACGAGTGTGACCAACTTTTTACTATTGAGGCTGCCTATGCAACATCAGTAGTAAAAAGATCTAATGTTAAAAATAATAAAAAAAAGTGTTATATTCACCTTCCGACGTCCCGCGCAGCGTCCCCAGGCCTCCGCGATGCTCCGACAGGTCTCGTTCCCAGTGATTCATTGCGGCAATGACCTTTGACGTCTGGGAACGGGACCTGCCGGAACCATCGTGGAGGCCTGGGGACGCTGCGCGGGACATCGGAAGGTGAATATAACCCGTTTTTTTTTTTTAACTTTTTTTTTTATTTTAATTCTATTTTTTACAGGGTTATGGTGCCACAGTCTCCCCTCCTCCGGACCGTGGGTACCATCTGAAAATGTTCTGCTTACTTTTTGCATGGTGGGCACAGCCACCTGAGGAAAGTAAGCAGAACAATGCATTCCTATGTGGGCGGAAATAATGAGCATGCTGCAGATTTTTCCACGATGCGATTCCGCCGCGGGAAAATCCGCAGCATTAGCACAGCATTGTGGAATCCCATAGGATTGCATGAGATGCTGTTTGTTTTTGCGGCCAAATTGCACGGTAAAAACCGCCATGAAAAAGCGAAAAAACCTGAACATGTGAGCGCAGCCTTATTGGCTGGCGCTGCTGTCATAAACCGATACAAAAAGTAGGAGTGGGGAGGGTGAGCAATGCAGTGTTTTGTGTTTTTTTTTTTTTTTTTTGTTTTTTTTTTCAACAAACCGCAAAGGTTTTCTAAAACTGGAAAATTCCATTTAGTGTCAGATTTCCCAGGCTAGTTCTGATTGCGGGAGGGTTAAATTCATGGACACTTTGTGATCAGATTATTTTGAAGGAACATTAATTAGGAATTTCACACAGGAGCCCCCTAAAGACTCCAGGTTTACTAATTTTAGCTTCATACTTTGGTGTAACGCCCTGAAGACTACAGGTTTAGTAATTTTAGTTTAATACTTTAGTGTACAGGAAAGGTATATATCTTTGTACCGTGTTAGCCAGTAGGAAGAAAAATATTCAGAATTGAGTCCTCAGTGGTTGATACCTTTTTAATGGCTAACTGCAAAGATGGTAAGACATTGCAAGATTTCGAGACTACTCAGGTCTCTTCATCAGGCATTGACTAATACAAAATCTGAAGTCACATATTTATGGACAACACAGCACAGAAAAAATGCAATAGATAAGACAAGTGCCATGTAGCAGAACTATTATGGGATAGGAAGAAACATAAATATTGGACCAGTTCATAGATAAGGAGTCTGGATTAGGGATGGGCGAATCTACTCGTTAGGACTCGTTACTCTGCGAGTAGTAGGGGACTCGCAGGAGTCGGTACTCTGCGAGTTTCCAAGCGATTACTCGCACAGTAACGAGTCCAATGCAAATGAATGGCAATCCTAGTTTTTGCAGAGTTTCTTAGCGATTTTGTGTCAGCAGCTGGACACAAAATCGCTAAGAAACTAGGATTGCTTGTATTAAACTGTGAAAAAACTAGCTAGGAGTTCTCTCTCTCTGTTTTGCAGCGATTCCTGTGCTGGGGGATTCCTGTTCCGGGGAGGAGGAGAATGGGGATGCGAGTTTTGCAGCGATTCCTGTGCTGGAGAGAGAGAGAGAACTCCTAGCTAGTTTTGTGTGTCCTAGCTGGACACAAAATCGCTAAGAAACTAGGATTGCTTGTATTAAACTGTGAAAAAACTAGCTAGGAGTTCGTGTTCTCTCTCTCTCTCTCTCTCTCTCTCTTTCTCTCTCTTTCTCTCTCTTTCTCTCTCTTTCTCTCTCTTTCTCTCTCTTTCTCTCTCTTTCTCTCTCTTTCTCTCTCTTTCTCTCTCTTTCTCTCTCTTTCTCTCTCTTTCTCTCTCTCTCTCTCTCTCTCTCTCTTTCTCTCTCTCTTTCTCTCTCTATTTCTTTCTCTATTTCTTTCTCTCTCTCTCTCTCTCTCTCTCTCTCTCTCTCTCTCTCTCTCTCTCTCTCTCTCTCCTCGCATCCCCATTCTCCTCCTCCCCAGCACAGGAATCGCTGCAAAACAGAGAGAGAGAACTCCTAGCTAGTTTTTTAACAGTTTAATACAAGCAATCCTAGTTTCTTAGCGATTTTGTGTCCAGCTGCTGACACAAAATCGCTAAGAAACTCTGCAAAAAAAAAAATCTGCATCCCCATTCTCCTCCTCCCAAGCACAGGAATCGCTGCAAAACTCGCATCCCCATTCATTAACATTGGACTCGCTAGACTTGCAACGAATAGCGAGTTTCCAAGTCGGACTCGTTACAGCCTAGCGATTCCGAATATTTCAGGATTCGCCCATCCCTAGTCTGGATGTTTTATTGTCCTCTGATTGGGGTCTCCTAATGTGTTGTGATGCCCCCCACAAGGTCTTAGGAGCAAATTCCTTAATTGATGTAAAAAGACGTAAATCCATGCAACACGTTCATTCCAGCATTGACAGTGTCCAAGGACATCATGAGCTTGTACTCCCAGACTCTTCTCTCTCTCTGAGATGTGAAGTTACTTTTAAATACCAGTAATTTCATATTCATGGTGTTGTGATAAGGCATGCAAAAATGTTTTGCCACAGGTAGATCCATTCTTTTTTCTCATTGTGTGACGATGAGAACTCATCCTTGTTCTAAGTTTTTGCCCGGTCTCCCCCCAGTTGGACATTTAATATAAATAATTAAGTACACCACATTAGATGTAATGCAGCTGAAAGTACCTGGGATCTTGTAGTCCTGATGTGAATTGGGGATCTTTATCTTGTCCGTGGTCATTATAAATGGACAGGTTTTACATTTTTTTCTCTTTCCCCGATGACGGCACCACGGAGAGAGAGGGATCCGCCCTCAGGGACAGAAAACCTACAGATGAAAAAGGCGGTACCACTCTCCCACATCAGTTGGTTTCCTGTCCCTGACAGGGAACGTACAGCACGTACCTGCAGTCGACGCGGGACGCCGGCTTCCCCTGTAGCACCACCACCGGGGTTGGCGGACCTTGAGGGTGAGTGGGGAGAGGCAGTGAAGATCAGGACGAAGCCTGCCGATCCCAGAAAGAAGGAAAAAAAGAAAAAGGGGGGTTTGCTGCCTCCTACAGGTGAGTGGCGGCGGTCACTCAAGGAGAGCCCCCGCTGAGTGCCGGACCCAGAGCAGACGGTGGCGGCAGCCACCGGGAACCACAAAAGGTACAGGGTTCGGCGGGACCTCGGAGCGGCCTGAAGGGGGGCGGCGGCGGCCACTGGGAGCCGCGAGGTATAGGCCGCAGGGCTTTGCAGCGGTGGAAGGTGGCGGCGGTCACCGTGAGCTGCGGGAGACGGAGCCTCCGCAATGAAACGGAGAGCGCAGGATGCCGGTACCGGGGTGCGAGGCAGCTTCCTTATGGAGGCGCAATGCACTGCTGGGAAATCTTGCAGTGCGCATGCGTGAGCGGCCACTTCCGGCGGGGGTTCAGGGGCTGCTTGGTAGAGGGCGGCGCCAAATTAAACAAAAAAAAAAAAGGATCATATTTAAAAATCCACTAAAAGAGGGAAGAGGCGATCACCATGAGTGAAAATCCTCAGAAAGAGGAGACGCTGCGGCGGTCCCCAAAGCAGGGGCTGCAGCAGACACAAGAACAGCAGCGCGGCAGCAGCAGTCATACAGGATCACGGCGCAGCCAAAGTTCCACCATGGCGGCACAGCCAGATGTGGATTCGGCAGTGGTGATAATCCCTAGGCCCGAAATGGTATGGTTGTTCCACAGGGGGTGAGTGATCTCCGTGAATGCCCGTTTGCTAAATTGCGAATATTAATTTTTATTTTTCAGGGGCGTAAATGCACTACCAAATCTAAACACGTATGTGCTATATGCACAGAGGAGCTACCCCCTACGTGGGGAAAAAAAGCTCTGCGGCTTGCATAGAGCAGACAATACAGAGGAATCCCCGAGGTTTGCTTTAGACCTCAAAGCCTTAATAAAAACCCAGGTCGAAGATGCCCTTAAGGGCGCCAGAACCTCAAAAAAGAATCGCCGGTCCAGGCATAGATCCCCGGAGTCGAGCGTCAGTGAGTCGGGAAGTGAACTATCCGACTCAAGTGATTCATCAACCTCCCAGTCCTCTTCATCACCCTCAGAAGGGGGACGCAGCTGCATTCCCATTGAGGAGACGGACGCCCTGGTAAAAGCTGTGAGAACGAGCGGCCCAAGATATAATGTTCGGGGGGGCTAGAGCAAAAAAAAGGAGGGCGTTAACGAATAATGAGAAAATCCACTGCCTCATCAAACGAGAGTGGAAAAAAACAGACAAAAAAGTCGTCCTAGCACCGAAAAGAAAATACCCATTTGATGACCCGGCCTGCTCCTTATGGAGCAAAGCACCTAAATTAGATGTTGCGGTCACAAAAGCTTCAAAAAAATTTGCCCTGCCCTTTGAAGACATGGGAACCCTGAAGGACCCAATGGATAAAAAAGCTGAAACTGTTTTAAAAAAACATTTGGGAAGCAACAGCAGCCACGTGTACAGCACGGGCCTTGATGGTCTGGCTAGACCATTTGGATTCTCAGATAAAGGGGAAGGTCCCGAGAGAAACGATGCATAGGTCAGTTTCGGTAATGAAGGGAGCAGCAGCGTTCCTGGCGGACGCGTCGGTAGACTCAACCAGACTGGCAGCCAGGACAGCGGCCTTTTCAAATGCCGCAAGACGCGCCTTATGGCTGAAATGCTGGCCGGGAGATTTGCAGACAAAGGCCAAATTGTGCGCAATCCCATGCGAGGGGGAGTTCTTATTTGGGCCAGCGCTGGATGACATCTTAGACAAGGCTGGGGACAAAAATAAATCCTTTCCCGGGTTCCCCAGCCAGTCATACAAACTACCTTTTCGGAACAGAAGGTTTATGCAGAGGAAGCCCCCAAAAGGGAACAAAGAGGATGGGAGGATAGATGGAACAAGAACAAAGGCTTTATGTTTAACAAACCCCCCGACAACAAAAAGCCACAATGAAGGTACTCCCCGGGTCGGGGGAAGACTATCCTACTTCCTACTTTCACCAGGCCTGGGAAAAAATATCTGCAAGTTCATGGATACTAAGCATAATAAAAGAAGGTCTGAGGCTAAAATTCAATACCCTCCCAAACAACTCTTTTGTGATAACGCCCTAAAGGACATCACACGAGCAGCTGGCTCTGCAACAAGAAATAGCGAATCTAAGAGAGAAAAACGTGTTACAAGAAGTCCCCTGCCAAGACAGGGGCAAAGGCTTCTACTCCCTCCCCTCTCTTCCTTCGCAAGAAGCCAGACGGATCGTACAGGGCGATCATAAATCTAAAAAGGCTGAACAAATTCCTAGAAATTCAGCACTTCAAAATGGAGACAATAAAATCTTGTATAAAAATGCTTCCCCCAGCTTGCTTCATGGCCGTATTAGACTTAAGAGACGCATATTATCATGTGCCTAATCACAGGGACCACAGGAAATGCCTCAGGGTGGCGGTGACAATTCATGGGGAGATAAAGCATTATCAGTTCAGAGCTCTCCCCTTCGGGTTAGTCATTGCTCCAAGGGTATTTACGAAGGTAATGGCAGAGGTAATGGCCCACATAAGAGAGCAAAGCGTTCTGATAGTCCCGTACCTGGACGATCTCTTAATAATAGGGGTCACTTTTCACCACTGCAAACAACAATTGGACATGGTCATGAAGTCTCTACTGAGTCTAGGGTGGGTGCTGAACTTGCCCAAGTCCAGACTCATACCAAGTCAGGTGCAAGAGTAGTTGGGGATAACACTAGACTCAATCGAGCAGAAATGTTACCTTCCGCAAGCAAAGGTTCAAAAAATGACACAAATGGCGTCTCAAATGATAGCTTCCCGAACACTACCCTGAGGAAAGCAATGTCACTGTTGGGGTCTATGACAGCCTGCATGCCATCAGTCCAGTGGGCACAGAGCCATACGCGGGGCTTACAATGGGAAATATTAGATGCAGACGTTTCTCTATACGGAAATTTAGACATGCAGTTAAACATCTCGCCAGAGACAAGACATTCCTTAACGTGATGGACAGTTCCAGCCAACCTAGCCAAGGGGGTTCCTTGGGCATTGCCTGCGACAAAAATCCTAACTACGGACGCAAGTCCTTGGGGGTGGGGCGCACATCTAGGCAACCAGGTGGCACAGGGGCCCTGGGACCAGGGAAGAGAGTCCGCTTCCTCAAATAAAAAGGAGCTGCTGGCAGTACTAGCTCTCATTCATTTTCTAGGTTCACTTCGTTCCCATCACACAAGGGTCTTCTCAGACAACCAGGTAGTAGTAGCATATCTAAACTACCAGGGGGGCACCATGTCTCGACCACTGATGGAGGTAACAAAGTCCATCTTTCACCTAGCAGAATACAATCTAGAATCCCTGACAGCCCTTCACATAAAAGGTTCAGAAAATCGAACGGCGGACTTTTTAAGCAGGACACGTCTAAAACCGGGGGAGTGGGAACTAAGCCGGTTAGTCTTCAACCAGAGCGTGAAACTCTGGAGCCAGCCAGAGAGAGACTTATTTGCGAACAGTCAGAACCGGAAGCTGGAAACCTTCTGCTCAATCGATCCCCGGGGGGGCCCAGTAGCTCTAGGCGCTTTCACGATACCCTGGGATTATCGTCTGGCCTATGCCTTCCCCCCTAATATCTCTCATTCCCTTAGTAGTACTGAGGAAAATACGGCAGAAGAAGGCGACAGTAGTGGTAATAGCGCCCTTCTGGCCACGGAGAATATGGTTCTCCTGGCTGAGAAGAATGCCCATGACAGACCCCTAGGTTCTACCAGAAACTCCAGACCTGCTGTCCCAGGGTCCAGTGTATCACCTGCACATAAAAAACCTACACATGACAGCTTGGCTTTTGAGAGGAAGCTCCTAAGCAACAAGGGCTTCTCATCAAACTTGGTAACTACGCTACTACAAAGTAGAAAGCCAGTAACCACTAAAGCATATGGCAAGGTGTGGAAAAAATTGATGTCAGTGTCAGGCTCCGACCCAAAGGGAGAAATCCCTCTAGATAAGATTCTGGAATTCCTACAGAGTCTGCCAAATGTTAAATCCCCATTGAAATTTAGCCTGTAACGCCTGGTGAACGTGTGGATAGACGACCAGGTGGCGGTTCTGCATATCCGCTCTGACGAAGCATTCCCCTTTTTTGCCCATGATGTTGCTATCGCACGGGTAGAATGTGCCCTCAGTGAGGTGGGTGGAGCCAGCTTCTGTGATGCGTAGGTCAGGCAGAAGTTAGCTTTTGGTATTACTCTGATGTAGCGGTCGTGGAAGGTGACTGGAGAAAATATAATTAGACTTACCGGTAATTCGGTTTCTAGGAACCTTTCACGACGGCACTAATTTCCCTCCCTATCTGATATTCTTATTGGATGATTCCCTGTACTTTGGTGGTGACTATTCATACTGGTGTCCAGGAAAACACTGGTGGTTGCAGGAAGGGGAAGGGTATTTAACCTCTTTGTGTTCCTGTCCCCTATTAGGGCCGGGAAGACATCCTCCGATGTTGCTGTTGTGGAAGGTTCCTAGAAACCGAATTACCGGTAAGTCTAATTCTATTTTTTTTTACTTAGACCAGTTTCTTCCGACTCAAATTTTGTTTTAGTTGGGTTTCACGAAACCCGATCAGACCAAAGTCGCTAAACTCTAGTGCCCACACATGAAATAATTGGCCTTCCTGGATTTCCAGATTTATGGATTTTGGGAAGCATGTAGAATGTCCCTATTCTTGGACTCTCTGGTATTAGGTCATCGCCGGCTCTTATGCACTGGTCAGGCAGACAAGATACCAACTTGTTTAGTTCCTTGTAATAGTCCTGTGTAGGATCCGACTCCAATTTTTTGTAGTAGCGTGTGTCCATAAGTTGCCTGTTTGCTTCCTTCATGTAGTCTGACGTATTCATCATGACTATTGCACCTCCCTTGTCAGCAGGTTTAATGATTTCTTTGTTGGATTTTAAAGACTGTGTGGCCTTTCTCTCCTGGGCACTGATGTTGAATGCTTGTCTCCTGTTAGTGTCTATGATTTTGGATTTTATCAAATGTCTGAAGGAGTCGATATATTTATCCAAATGAGGGTTGCGTCCAGGTGGAGGTGTCCAGTCTGACCTCTTCTTGGTTGTTAGGATCCCTTTTCCTTCGGTCTGAGTATTTTCTGAATCTTCTGTATCACTGAAATATTCCCTCAGGCACAGTCTCCTGAATCACAACACCATGGATATGAAATTACTGGTATTGAAAGTTAACTTCACATCTCAGAGAGAGAGAAGAGTCTGGGAGTACAAGCTCTTGATGACCTTTGACACTCTCAATGCTGGAATGAATGTGTCGCATGGATTTTTGTCCTTTTACATCAATTAAGGAATTTGCTCCTAAGACCTTGTGGGGGCATCACAACACATTAGGAGACCCCAATCAGAGGACAATAAAACATCCAGACTCCTTATCTATGAACTGTTCCAATATTTGTTTCTCCCTCTCCCATGATAGTTCTGCTTCACGTCACTTGTCTTATCTATTGCATTTTTTCTGTGCCGTGTTGTGCATAAATGTGATTCTTCAGATTTTGTATTAGTCAATGCCTGATGAAGAGATCTGAGTAGTCTTGAAAGCTTGCAATGTGTTACCATCTTTGCAGTTAGCCATTAAAAGGTATCAACCACTGAGGACTCACAATTCTGAATATTTTTCATACTTTAGTGTAGCCCCCTAAGACTCCAGGTTTAGCTTCATATTTTAGGTTAGCATCCTTAATCCTCGGCCTCCTTAGTGCCGTATGTATATGTTTTAAGCTGCATCTGTGGAAATCTTTAGTCATCACAAATGGCCTTCTGTTCGCCGAGAGCTTTAGGAACCAGTGAAGCAATAGCTCCATTAATCTTAATACAGGGTCTTGTTACGCCTTCTTTTTCAGGAACTGTGTAAAAATAAAACGCTTTTGTTTCTCTCCGTTCTGTGTTGCCATAATGATTTGTGCTTCAGCCCTGAGAGAGGCAGAGAGAGGGTTTAGGATTTTCTCTTCTTTTTTTGTTTTAAACCTTAACTTTCTACGGCAGCTCCATTCCCGCTGTCAGGGAGTCTCATCCATCCTAATAAGAGCTTTTTAAATTATACATCTGCTCAACTAATTTGATGACTTTTCTGGGAACACAAAGGGAAAAAAAACTAGTACTGGTGCAGTATTGCGGACAGTTGCGGCGGGTTCTAAAATATTTGGTTGTCATGGCTACCAACCAGCTTTGCTGCAAAGTGTAGTTTTGATGTGAAAATTTTGGCACACGCTCACCCATAGCAACAGATGACAGGCGTCGCAACTGAAATCTTTTCCTGTCATGGCTGGAGGTTTTATTTTCGTACTTTTCAGATGTTCTGAAAGTCTATTGATGTCTCTGAGAAGCATAATATATAGATATTTCACCATAGTGTTTTTTGTTTTGGTATTTTTTTTTCGTGGGGGTCTGAGTCAGATTCATTTCACTGAGAGCACAGATGTCATGGAACCTACAGTTTTACAGTTTTGGGATCGAGGCAACTTGATCTCAATTGTTAATGTGATAAATAGACAATCTGCTAATTACTTTCAATCACTCCAGACTGTTGTGTTAGCCACAATTGTCTAGCTTGCTGTACAGGATCATGTTCCTTTTCAACCATTACACCGATGCCCCCACCCTGTGCCAGTCATTGCACTGGTTGCCCATCCACAACAGTGTCCAATATAAACTTTTATTACTCTCACCCACAAAGTGCTTCTCAGTTCAGCACCACCCATCATCATCTCCATCATCTCCGGCTACCACCCTACCTTTTGCCCTCCTTTCAGCTAATGACCCAAGACTAACCTCATTAATCCAAACCTCACACTCCTGTCTCCAAGACTTCTCACATGCTGCACCAAATCTTTCGAATGCACTACCCATGACAGTTCGATTTAATCCCCAATACCCCCAGTTTTAAGCGTGGCCTGAAAACACATTTCTTTAGACTGGCCTCACTTACCTAACTCTCCCTGTTTTGCCCATACAACATACAAAATTTTCCCGTTAAATCCAGACCCTCTTAGCATGTGTTAACCCCCTTCCACCATGCACTTAATAGCCCTTTATGTCCGTCCACATACTGGTTGGAGACCGGTCCATGCAGCGTTGTGTGAATAACCCTATTTATTATATTGATGGCTGGACTGTACATTATAAGCTCGTTTTACCTTTTGTGTTTCCCCTATTTCCTCATAGATTGTAGCTTTTGAGCAGCAGGACCCTCCCTCCTCCTGGTATCTGAGTTATGTGTTATTCTGTAAGGTTTTCATTGTCTGTATGCAACAGACTGGAGAATGGCAGGTACAGTGCATGCTGAGAAGTGAGAAAGAAGTTCCAGCACTTGTAGTGCTGGCAGAATGCTACCTGCTCAAAATCTTTAGCAATTAGAGAGCACGAGAATCTGATTTTCTCTTGTGCATGGTAGAATAGTATTAGCCCAAAAGCAGCTTTATCTGGTGAATTACATGGCCAGCAAGACAACGGATTTTGTGTGAAAGGGCAGGTACCCTTGGAAGAGTTTACCTGGAAGTGCATTGGGGGCATGTACATGCTCTTGGTGTACAGACCCCCCATGCTCTGCCAAGCTAATTTGCTTCTGACCTCACAGCTTGATTTCTCTGCACTGACCCATCGGATTACTACAAAACTGTATATATACTTTTTTTTTTTATATTCATTTTTTTTTTTTTATATTCTTTTATATAAGAATCCCAGTACATATTATAATCCATCCCAAGACGAGCATTTAGAGATGCCTCATGATTTTTGTGAGCATCTATTCCCTTCATCCCAAGGGGATCTCCATTATCACCTTGAGGCTTGGTGGTATACGTTGTATGGTGTGGCTCCGCTCCTCCTGTATACATAAAAGGGAAAAAAAATGACCATATGAAATGCATGAGCTTTAAATATTTAGCAATGCACTTATCATCCATCAGGCGCTTTTACGGCCACATCCCATAAAGTGTTGTGTGGTTTTTGTTTTTTTTTCTTTTTTTACGGAGATTACAGAGTTTCTTTGTAGCAGTAAAATGAATTTGTATGAAATAGCGGCTGGTAATAAAGCTGACCGCACTAAATGAGCACTTTGGAGACTCTCACCCCCCTCCTTACCGCTTCTTCCTAACGCAGGGCGCTTCTAAAAAGCATTTTATTAGTTTTGTATCAAGGCCGCACAAATAATTTCATTGTCATTTCGGCACAATTTTCTGTTTAACGGAATTTTTATTTTTTCTAGATGATTTTGTTAGTGATAAATTTAGATTTTTTTTTTTTTTTTTCACAACGTAAATGTTTTAGCAGACCTTTGTATTGAACTCTAATCTAACTCCATTTTCCACAAAGGAATAGACAATTACGCTATTGGGGAACTCTGATAATGAAGTCCGTCCTCTATTCATTGTACTCATATCCTTAGCTGCACATTACTCTCAGGTTATGTTCACACATTGCGCTTTTGCTGCTTTTTTTTTCGCAAACAAAACTTGCTGTCTTGGCAGTAAAGAAGCAGGTCTTGCTGCGTTTTGTGCTGTGTTTTTGTTGTCTTATGCATGCTGATATTTTTTTTTTGGGGGGGGAACACTACAGTTTATGATACCACTTCCTTAAGAGGGATATCGGAGACTTTATAAAAAATAAAACAAAAAATGTACCTAAGGCCTGTTTCACATTTCAGTTTTTTGGCGTCCGCCAAAGTGTGAAAAAAGGATCCGTTTTGCGACAAACGGATGCTACCGGATCTGTTTTTTGGATGGATCCGCTTTATCCACTAACGCAAGTCTATGGGGAAAAAAAAACGGATCTGCAAAAAAAAAAATCGCGGATCCGTTTTTTTTTTTTTTTTTGCAAAACGGCGGATTTTGATGGACGTCAAAAAAACGGAAGTGTGATCTACCTCTTAGCACTAACAGGCAGGTAATTGTAACTTGCCTGCCTGTTGTGTACTTCGCCGTTCTTCCCCAGAACAGAGCGGTTAAAGACTGCTCCTACCGGAGATTCAGCGACCTCTGCCGACACGATGGGGCAGGGACTTCCGGCATCATTCTGAATGACAGACAGCTCCACAAGTAAGGCAGCGGGGATCCAGCTGTCAATGAGAAGGACTCCGAAAGTCCCGACCCATTGATGGAGCGGAAAGGAAGCCTCCATTCTGTAGATGTGACATCAGCAGAGGCCTCTGACGCACGTCACAGCCCAGAATTTAGCAGGCTCTTTTCCTCTGTCCTCTGCTTACATTGCCTGCAAGCACTCCCTAGATACTGGACTGTGGGCGGTGTTTCACATCACGTCACAGCCCAGGGCCAAGCTCGCGCTTTTCCTCTCTCCTCTGCTTTCGTTGGCTGCAAGCGCTTCCTAGATACTGGACTGTGGGTGGTGTTTCACATCACAGCCCAGGGCCAAGCTTGCGCTTTTCCACTCTCCTCTGCTTTCGTTGGCCGCAAGCGCGCGCTAGATACTGGCCTGTGGGCGGTGTTTCACATCACGTCACAGCCCAGGGCCAAGCTAGCGCTTTTCCTCTCTCCTCTGCTTTCATTGGCTGCAAGCGCTTCCTAGATACTGGACTGTGGGTGGTGTTTCACATCACAGCCCAGGACGAAGCTTGCGCTTTTCCACTCTCCTCTGCTTTCGTTGGCCGCTAGCGCGCGCTAGATACTGGGCTGTGGGCGGTGTTTCACATCACGTCACAACCCGGGGCCAAGCTTGCACTTTTCCACTCTCCTCTGCTTTCGTTGGCCACAAGCGCTCCCTAGATACTGGACTGTGAGTGGTGTTTCACATCACGTCACAGCCCAGGGCGAAGCTTGCGCTTTTCCACTCTCCCCTGCTTTCGTTGGCCGCAAGCGCTCCCTAGATACTGGACTGAGTGGTGTTTCACATCACGTCACAGCCCAGGGCGAAACTTGCGCTTTTCCACTCTCCTCTGCTTTCGTTGGCCGCAAGCGCGCGCTAGATACTGGGCTGTGGGCGGTGTTTCACATCACGTCACAGCCCAGGGCCAAGCTCGCGCTTTTCCTCTCTCCTCTGCTTTCATTGGCTGCAAGCGCTTCCTAGATACTGGACTGTGGGTGTTGTTTCACTTCACGTCACAGCCCAGGGCGAAGCTTGCGCTTTTCCACTCTCCTCTTCTTTTCGTTGGCCACAAGCGCTCCCTAGATACTGGACTGAGTGGTGTTTCACATTACGTCACAGCCCAGGGCCATGCTTGGGCTTTTCCTCTCTCCTCTGCTTTCGTTGGCCACAAGCCCGCGCTGGATACTGGGCTGTGGGCGGTGTTTCACATCACGTCACAGCCCAGGGCCAAGCTTGCACTTTTCCTCTCGTCTGTTTTCATTGGCCGCAAGCACGCGTTAGATACTGGGCTGTAACGTACAGTGACGTCCACATCCGAGTCAATCGGAAAGGCGTGCGACTGGGTCACGCCTTAGTTGATGCAAGCGAGTCTGGAAATTGACGTGACATCAGCGGATGTCAGCGGCGGCTGCAACTGGGGGTCATGTGATCGGTACAAGTCCGATTTGTCATATGTGGCATCAGGAAGGAAGTTTCCCCTAATATGAGGTAATTGGCAACTGCATCATGGGGTTTTTGCCTTTCTCTGGATCAACATATTAAGTTGTAGTTTGAACTTGATGGACTTGTGTCTACCTAATCGGGATGGGTCCTACATATATTGGTGAGAATATAAGTCCCCCCAACCTCACGCTGTTTAAGCGGGCCGCTGCTTGCGCCCTCTGTGTTGGGTCGTGTTGCTGCAAGCTGTCCGCCTACACATGAATAAGTGAAAGCTTGCAGTACCATTCTCTGCCACTACAGTGTACAGAGCTGTGCTGCTTGCGGTATGAAGCCGCCTACTAAAAAGAGGCGTTCCACCAGGATTTTGAGAGTTGAACGTCCATCGATCTGCATAACCTGTTTTGATTGAGTTCACATTATGTATGTTTATTGTAGAACTGCAATAAATGCTTATTGGTGTAAATATTTTGACCTGCGTTTTGTTTGTCCCGTTACTGTCCTATAAGGCATTTTTTTTCTTTCACTTACTTTGTGTATGGACCGCTGTCGCTGTAGTTACACCTGTGCCTAATATCTCATCACCAAAGTGTAACATCGAAATGCACTGTGTAAGGAATCAAAAAGCTTCCCTTGCGTCTACAAATCGCTGCTGTGTCCGTTGTTGATCGTGGCAGCCGTGCCGCCTTACCGGCCAGCACTGATGATACTAGGTGTTGGGTGACTGTGGCTCTGCTCCCAGGTCCCGTCTCACTAGGCAATGCTTCTGTCTACTTCTAAATAATTCACAATTTATTTCTTTTTTTGTGAGTCCTTCTTGAGGTTTACAAGCTTTTCCACAAGTGGTGGAGTGATTAGTTTATCATTGATATGAAATTCCCTTAAGATTAGTGGCTGGGATCTGCTGATCGCGCGTCGGAGAGTGTAATCCTGGCACAATGTGGGGCAGGTCTCTCTACCGTATCAGTCTTGGTTATCTTAATCCAGCTGGAGAGGTGAAAGAAGCAGATGAGAGGGAGAACTTCACTGTTTTTTTTTTTTTTTTTCTTTTCCTTTTTTTCCTCTGCAACTAATAAATGTGGTCAGTAACTTGGTCTGGTCTTTTCTGGTCTCCACCAAAGTTGTCTCTTGTCCAGTTAGTGGCTTAGGATGGTAGAGCCGGCCAAACACCTACACCGTGAGAGGGACAGTGGTGAACCTAACAAGCGTTCTGACTCTACCAGGGGTCCGCACTCTGCGGCGCTCCAGGTGTGGTAGGGATGTGGTTCATCCACCCAACCTGCCTGGTTGTTTCAGTGAATAAGTGATTGCCGGATGCACCAACTCCACCGCCTCCAACCGCTGAAATCCAGTATGCCCTGTATTTTTTTTTTTCCCCCTCCATGTGTGTGATAGACTATCACGCTCCTTCCAAAGTCATTATGGGTCAGTTATCAAACTTTATAACTTAAAGGGAATGTCATCTGAAAGTGACAAATTCACATCAGGATATTTCACTTTCTGTGAAATAGACTTTTCAGCAGTCTATCACCCGTGGCCTGATTTATAAAGACTAATTATACAGGATCCACAATTTACAAGGTCACGGCTCACTTCCTCCACCTCTGTACAACGACTGATAACACCTCTATATACCTTGCCTAACACATGATTTTTTTATTCGCAATAGATATCACAGCTCACCTCCTCTCTTGAACCTTAACTGATAACTCCTCTATATACAGTAGATAACATAATCCACCATACACACTAGTTAATGTCACAGCTCACCTCCTCCTCCTGTACAATGACTAACACAGGAGCCACTATTCACAATAGCTGATGTCACAGCTCACCTCCTCCTCCTGTGCAATGACTGATTAAATATGTCTCGTGATAACTTTGATCACTGGGGCCCGCACGATCACTAGAACAGCTGTCCCATCCTCCTCCCTGCAGTCGGAGCTGAATGCAGTGTAATGGCAGCTGCTGCTTCATTCTAGTGTCTGCAGGACTGACCAAAAGGTCCAAGTCCTCCGCTCGACTATTTGTCTGTCACATAGAAGTAAATGGAGTGGGGGTGTATCCCAGTGATAAGTTAGCGCCTGTCCTGTGGATGTGTCTCTTGTGGGGAATATCTTGGCATTGACACTGGTTGGATGCCCTTGACGCCTCTGTGGAGGGGCCCCGCACTCCCAACGTTGCTCAACTTCATTCTGATAATAGATGGAGCCCCCAAAGGTGGGATCGTAAAGTGATGGCAAATCCTGGGGAAAAATGGGACTAACCATTAAATTTTTTCCCATCCGTAGGATGTGTCATTAGTGTTTTGAGCAAGTTGACAACATGGCCCCTTAGTTCTTCTCATTGGGGTCTTCATGGTTGGACCCCCACCGATCACACATGCTCGCACGATGATGTATGCCCCCATTATACTGCTCTGTGTGGTTCCTAGTGATGTATTTATAGTCAGCGATTCCCCGGCCCCCGTATAATGACTGAGGTGTGTGATGCTCGCTGATCTCCGTCACTTCCACCGCTGCATACATCCTCTTCTAGACCATGACGGCTGTGGTGAAAGCCGCGTGATATTGTAGTGTTTCTATCCTGTCCGTCCTGTACTTTTTTTCTTTGTGTTTGCCTTTTCCTGCATTATGACCTTTCGGAATGGATCTCTAGATTTTTGACTCGTACACTTTCGCATTTGTTTTTCTTGGGTTCATTGCCAACCGGGACCACATCTTGGAAATCTACGGAGCGGGTTTATTACAAAGGCAGGTTGTATGTAGTATGTAGTTTTAGCTGTTGCTTGGCTTAAAACTGTGCCAAGATGAGGTATGAAGGCTAATTGGTGGAAACCCATAGATGGTTATATGGTATAAAGACAGAAAAGGCAAATGTTCCTTGGGCGAAATTAACCGAAAGTTGAAAAAGTTCTACTCAGTTCTCACCTGACCAGAGCACCTTCTTCCATATTCTGGCCTTGGCCCCTACATGGCTTTTTGCAAATTGTGAGCCGGACTTGTTATGGCTTGTCTTCAAAAGTATCCAACTAATAGTTGTCCTGTGGACAGGTTCTCCCACCTGAGCTGTGGATCTCCGCAGCTCCTCCAGAGTCACTTTGGGCCGCTTGGTTTCTTCTCTTAATAGTTTTCTCCTTGCTTGGGGTGTCAGGTTAGGTGGACGTCCATGTCTTGGTAGGTTTTGCAGTTGTGCCATACTCCTTCCATTTCTGGATTTTGTGACTTGTCCTTTTCATACCATCCTGCTTAAGCAAAGTGGGCAGAGCTGGGGCTGGATGGGTGGTGGCCACCTACTCTTGTCAGATTCACGATGATCATCAGGCGCCTCACACTTCACCCTGCCACCTTATCGAGACAGGCCTGAAAAATGCCAGCCTTGATGAATCTAAGTTCCCACGCATACACTCACGATACTGGAACGTTCAGAGATGTGATGCCGTTACTCACGAGACTGGCACCAACATCAGCTCTCTAGTCTAGGATTATGATTGTCTCCTCTTTATTGCTGGTCAGTTGTTATGATTCCATCAGCGTTGGCTGGCTGATCACACCAGGGAGGGTTGCATGAGTTTTTAAGGGTCTCTGAGTCTCTGCATTCAGCATCATTCTTGCACCCCTTGATAAAGCCGGCGTTGGGTGGAACGTGTCAGAGGAGGGCTAATGTAGCACTCTAATTGGCTCCATTATTCAATGTGATTTGGAGCCATCTCTTTTTATCTAACAGATAAATGGGAGTAAAATGAGTGACAATCTATTCTAGTGGCTATATTAACCTATTAATGGGCAAACCTTAATTTGCCACTATAATTGTGGAGAAGGTGCTTGCCTTCATAAGGCTATGAGCACACGTTGAATATTTGCAGCAGATTTTTTTTTTTTTGCTGGAAAAACATGCAATTTTAATCCTTTTTTTACTTGTTTTTCCCATTCATTGAATAATCAATTAAAAGTCAAGTTTTTCACACTGCTGTTCTATTCTATGGATGTTAAAGAAAAAAAAAATGCTAACATGGCTCCACCACACACCGTCAATACTGAGCCGTTTTTACTCCCAATGTTACCTGCCTATAAACCAAGATCTGGCACCAGATTTCACAATAAAAATTGTAAATTACTACGTAGATCTTACACTTAAAAATTAATGTTAGATTGTTGGTATATCCTCATATTAATATGAGCATATAGAAGTCAAATTAAAGATCTCACCATGCCAAGTGTATTCAGTCCCTGCCCATCCATCCAGCCTGACTGATATCTGCAGCTTGTACTGAGCATTGTGAGATCTCAGCAGGGAGGATGGACACTGAGGAGCTGTCGATCAGGCTAGTTGGGCAAAGAATGAGTTAAATTTTCATAGAGGGTTACGCAGCTATTCTAACATTGGATTTCAAAGCAAGTACACCTGCCTCTTCAGATCTAAGAGGTCTGTTTTGTAATCTGTGCAGTTTGTGTTGGAAAATCTGTTGACCGATCCATTTTTAAAGACATCCCCCTTCTGAAAATATGGGTGCAGAGGCGTTTGGCTGATCATCCCAAGTCCTGTGACCCGTGGCTTCTACAGTAATGTAGTATTACACAGCAGTCATTAAAGTAAGTGGCTGCTGGTGTAATGCAAGGAGCACTTGAGTATGCCTAAGAATGGAAGTGGCTCATGCGGAGTGGTTCTTAAAGGGAGATGCGAGCAGGGGGCTCCCAACTATTTGTCTATATGTCCTAATAGAGAATTCGGACAGGGCTTGACCTTACAAGACAATGGGCGGCCTTCTCTGATGCCATGCAGTACACCTATGTCTGTACACTGTCACTCCTTTCCTTTCACGTAAAGCAAGCTGGGATCTTCCATTTAAATTGAAGCAGTGTATATTTAATGCATATTTTTTTCTATACATTGAATATGCATTTAAAGGGTGCCTGCCTGATCGCTGTTACTCCTCAATCTAGCGGTACGGCTGCATAGCTCTTGATACAACAATGAAAATGATACCGGTCTTGTGGTAATCCAATGTTCCAGCATTGAGAAATCAAGCTGTAAAAAACACATGAAACTTAGCCAGGAAGTGCTCTAGGGGCGTGTCATTGTCCTCCCAGTAAACACCCCCCCCTAATTTGCATATGACATAAAAACTTTGTTTTCTCAGAGCTGGCACATCCGATTTTTACAAGACTGGTATTGTTTTTCTTGTTATACCAAGACCTATATGGCTGCACCACTAGTTTCAGTGCTAAAATCATTCCATTTTATTTCATGATTTTTTTTTTTTATGTACTGAATTTATGCAGCTAATTACATTGTTTTAATTAAAATTCCCTGCTTGCTGTTAGTGAAGGGAAACATTGAGGTTTATGTTCAAGGGTTGAGAATTACAATGTACACTATCGGTCACTTATTTGGCCCTATTGTAATTATAACTGGTAAGCATATTACATTTTTTCAATAAAAAAAAAAAAAAAAAAATGGAGGTCAGTTATTTCCGGTTGGTTCTAGGAGTCTCTAACATAATTCTAACATATACATCAAACCTACACACAGCATGCAGTGATAAAGGAGAGCCGGACATAATGTGGATCAACTCCTTTGAAAAATAAAAAAACTATAACCTACCTAAATATAAAGACTATCCCCACTTTTGGCCACATGGTGGCGCAGTGTGCTCACATTGATGCAGTGCTGCATTATAGAGGCTGATTGATTCCTGGCATGTTTCAAGAGGTTGCGGTTTGCGTGTTGATAAATGATTACAGCAGTTTCTCAATCTGATAGCTACCTGGGATGATATTCACCTTGAGAGGCTGCCCGAGATAAACAAGGGAAGAAAGCACAACTTGTCTGTTATCTTATTTTATACATGCACACACGTGTATGTATATTCAAAGTGTTTTCTTTATTTTCATGACTATGAATATTGTAGGTTCACTCTGAAGGCATAAAAACTATGAATTACCACACGTGGAATGTTATAATTAACAAAAAAGTGTGAAACAACTGAAAATATGTCTTATATTCTAGGTTCTTCAAAGTAGCCACCTTTTGCTTTGATTACTGCTTTGCACACTCTTGGCAATCTCTTGATGAGCTTCAAGAGGTAGTCACCGGAAATGGTTTTCACTTCACAGGTGTGCCCTGTCAGGTTTAATAAGTGGGATTTCTTGCCTTATAAATGGGGTTGGGACCATCAGCTGTGTTGTGCAGAAGTCTGGTGGATACACAGCTGATGGTCCTACTGAATAGACTGTTAGAATTTGTATTATGGCAAGAAAAAAGCAGCTAAGAAAAATGAGTGGCCATCATTACTTAAAGAAATTAAAGTCAGTCCGAAAAATTGGGAAAACTTTGCAAGTGTCCCCAAGTGCAGTGGCAAAAACCATCAAGCGCTACAAAGAAACTGGCTCACATGAGGACCGCCCCAGGAAAGGAAGACCAAGAGTCACCTCTGCTGCGGAGGATAAGTTCATCCGAGTCACCAGCCTCAGAAATCGCAGGTTAACAGCAGCTCAGATTAGAGACCAGGTCAATGCCACACAGAGTTCTAGCAGCAGACACATCTCTACAACAACTGTTAAGAGGAGACTTTGTGCAGCAGGCCTTCATGGTAATATAGCTGCTAGGAAACCACTGCTAAGGACAGGCAACAAGCAGAAGAGACTTGTTTGGGCTAAAGAACACAAGGAATGGACATTAAACCAGTGGAAATCTGTGCTTTGGTCTGATGAGTCCAAATTTGAGATCTTTGGTTCCAACCACCGTGTCTTTGTGCGACGCAGAAAAGGTGAACGGATGGACTCTACATGCCTGGTTCCCACCGTGAAGCATGGAGGAGGAGGAGGTGTGATGGTGCTTTGCTGGTGACACTGTTGGGGATTTATTCAAAATTGAAGGCATACTGAACCAGCATGGCTACCACAGCATCTTGCAGCGGCATGCTGTTCCATCCGCTTTGCGTTTAGTTGGACCATCATTTATTTTCCAACAGGACAATGACCCCAAACATACCTCCAGGCTGTGTAAGGGCTATTTGACCAAGAAGGAGAGTGATGGGGTGCTACACCAGATGACCTGGCCTCCACAGTCACCAGACCTGAACCCAATCGAGATGGTTTGGGGTGAGCTGGACCGCAGAGTGAAGGCAAAAGGGCCAACAAGTGCTAAGCATCTCTGGGAACTCCTTCAAGACTGTTGGAAGAGCATTTCCGGTGACTACCTCTTGAAGCTCATCAAGAGAATGCCAAGAGTGTGCAAAGCAGTAATCAAAGCAAAAGGTGGCTACTTTGAAGAGCATAGAATATAAGACATTTTCAGTTGTTTCACACTTTATTGTTAATTATATAATTCCACATGTGGTAATTCATAGTTTTGATGCCTTCAGAGTGAAGCTACAATTTTCATAGTCATGAAAATAAAGAAAACTCTTTGAGAAGGTGTGTCCAAACTTTTGGTCTGTACTGAGAGTGTGTGTGTGTGTGTGTGTGTGTGTATATGTTTGTGTGTAATATAAATAAATATATATATTTATTTATGTAATTATATAGCCTTGCGAAAGTATTTGGCCCCCTGGATCTTTTCAATCTTTTCCAACATATCATGCTTCAAACATAGAGATACCAAATGTAAATTTTTGGTGAAGAATCAACAACAAGTGGGAAACAATTGTGAAGTTGAACGAAATTTATTGGTGACTAGCTTAAGAGCGCGACGCTGCCCGGGCATAGTAATCAACTACGGTTAGTTATAGCTAATATATATATATATTTAGTGTAGAGACCCGCTACTCAGCATAGCCACATTCACTATAATATCCCGCATCATCCCGTCAGCCAGAGCCACGGGACAACTACCACTGATCTCCCACATCATCCCGTCAAAGCCGCCGGACTACTCCCCCCTAATATCCCGCATCATCCCCTCAGCCAGAGCCACTGGATTACTACCCCTAATATCCCACATCATCCTGTCAGCCTGTGGTCAGAACCAGAGCGCTGAGTGGAATGGTCCTAACTTCCATACTGGAGATCCCTTTAAGAGAGGCCTGGGGTCAGAACCAAAGCGCTGTATGTATTTGCCCTCGCTTCCATATTAGAGATCCCTTTAAAGAGGGAAGGTATGCCTACGGGATGGAGGATGTGTGATGGGTATATGGGCACGGGAGGGGGGGAATTCATTTCTGTCATGTGCTCTGTGCTCCTTTCTGGGGGGCAGACAATATCTGGGAGCTTATGTTCCAGAAGATGCTAGATTTCTCCCACCATGTCAGTGTCTGCTGAGGTGTTGTGGGAAAACTGTTGCTCATAGCAACCAATCACAGCTCAGCTTCTGTTGAACAGCTCTGGTGAAATGAAAGATGCTTCGTGATTGGTTGGTGATACATACATACATACATACATACATACATACATACATACATACATACATACAGTTTTATATATAGAGATTTTACATTTTTGTGGAAATGCAAAAACTGAAAAGTGAGGCGTGCAATATTATTCGGCCCCTTTACTTTCAGTGCAGCAAACTCACTCCAGAAGTACATTGTGGATCTCTGAATGATCCAATGTTGTCCTAAATGACTATTGATGATAAATATAATCCACCTGTGTGTAATCAAGTCTCCGTATAAATGCACCTGCTCTGTGATAGTCTCAGGGTTCTGTTTGAAGCACAGAGAGCAGCATGAAGACCAAGGAACATAACAGGCAGGTCCATGATACTGTTGTGGAGAAGTTTAAAGCCGGATTTGGATACAAAATGATTTCCAAAACTTTAAACATCCCAAGGAGCACTGTGCAAGCGATCATATTGAAATGGAAGGAGTATCATGATATGTGGGAAAAGGTTGAAAAGTTCCAGGGGGCTGAAAACTTTGTCAAGGCACTGTATATATACTGTACATATATACACAGGGTGGTCCAAAAGTAGGTGGACAGAAAATAACATTTATTTAGATTTTATATATAAAATTATATTTACTAACACAAGCATAACATTGGCAATTACATTTTATTCTGAACAATAATACAAAATCCCTTAAATTTTCTCAGCGCAGGCGCTGAAACTGTTTTCCATCACAATTTGCACAGCTTTGAAGTCTGTCTCTAACGCTACGACAATATTTTTGCACAAGTCTTTCGGTATTAATTTCTTGAAATGCATCTCTTATGTAATTTTTCACATCACTGACACTTTCTGGTTTTCGACTATAAACTTTGTCCTTGAGCACTCCCCAAAAGAAAAAATCCATTGGGGTCAAGTCTGGTGAACGTGGCGGCCAATCAAGTGTGCCTCTTCGGCCAATCCATTTATTAGGAAATGTTTCATCGAGATACTCGCGGACTACTCTTGAATAATGTGGAGAGGCCCAGTCTTGTTGGAAATAAAGGTCATTTGAATTAGGCTGTTGCTGTAACTGGGGAACAACTTGGTTCATTAGAATTTCGATACTTATCTCCTGTGACTGTTCCATAAAAAAAAAAAATGGTCCAAAAACACCAAAACTTAAAATACCACCCCAAACATTGACACCAGGCTCATTTAGTTGTTACTCTAGTGTTAAATACATGTTCTCCTTATACCAGTAAATACAATTATGTCTGTTAATATGGGCAGATAATGTGAAAGAAGCTTCATCACTCCACATAATATCTAACATTACTGGAGTTTCTTCAGTTTCGTTCAGCATATTCTCAGTATATTGCAGCCACCTGTCTGGATCGTCCTCCAATAAACCATGAATTAGACGTGGGCGATAAGCTTTCCACCCAGTAGATTTCAGGACTCGCATGATGGCAGCTCGTGACATTCCCAATTCTAAAGAGACTCTTCTGGTGGACTTTTTTGGACTCTGAACAAATGTTTCAGCAACAAGTTGTTAATTATTTTCTGTACAGGCTGTTTTGGGGCGACCGGTTTTTGGAGCATTAAGGATTGAGCCAGTGGCATCGAATTTGTCACGAATGCGGTAAATGGTTTGTCTCTTTGGGGCTTGAGTACCAAATGTTTCAACCCAATTTGCTCTGTTTCAGCATTTTGAGATTTCCAATACTCTTAAAATCCATTTTCTTTTATCTATATTTAAATTATTTTCCATTATGGGTTATCTGAAAAGAAAACAAATTTGGGGAAGATTTATCTGTGAAAACTGGATCTGTGAAACTGACTCAGTTGCCCTTAGCAACCAGTCAGATTCCACCTTTTATTTTCCAAAGAGTCAGTGAAGAATGAAAAGTGGAATCTGATTGGTTGCTAAGGGCAACTGAATCAGTTTCACTTTACACCATGTTTGTTAAATCTCCCCCTTCATAACCCTATTACACGTACTGTCCACCTACTTTTGGACCACCCTGTGTGTGTGTGTGTGTGTGTGTGTGTGTGTGTGTGTGTGTGTGTGTGTGTGTGTATATATATATATATATATATATATATATATATATATATATATATGCAAATACACTTGTCTATATATAAAATACAATATGCAACAAATACATGTGTCTATATATAATGCAGTATATGAATATTACACATATATGTGTATATATACACTTGTATTTCATATTGTATTTTTTATATATAGTGTGTGTATATATAAATACAATGTGAAATCTAAATATATATTTGTGTGTGTGTATGTGTATGTGTGTGTATATATATATATATATATATATATATATATATATATATATATATATATACACTCACGTATGTGCTTTTTTTTTGTTATTCCTTTCAAAAATAGATTATTGGTAAAGCAGGCTGTGCGATCTATATGAGTGAAGGGTAATGGGATTATGCAATCACCGTTGGATTGCACGAGGCGGCAAATCATGTGTCTGTGCCAGGAGGCGTAATAAACGGCCAGTAATTGTTTCCTGCATTGATCTGATGGGATCGACGGGGGCTGATTAACCCGGAGTCCATAGACAGCCGTCATGTGGCCCTTTTTTTAATAGCTCATTGACGTGCGACCTAAAGCTCTTCCATGGACTAAGTATATATGATATTGAGCGTCTCATTATGGGGACAATGCATTATTAAATGCCTGCGAGATGTACGGCTCAGGCGGCCGCAGTTTATGGGCCTTGGGGAGACTTCCCTGCAGAGACCTGACTGTTTATAGCCGTTATCTATGGCAGATTGGAAACCATTAACAGCCCAGGGCCACAAAGGAAGGGTAAATCAGCGCTGGAGACCCCAGAGGTGTTAATGGGCCGAACGTAAAAGTGGATTGAGGAGTGACCTGTGTGTTGTGACATGTAAAGATAGGTAGATATATTATGAGATCGAAATGCATTGCTTAAAGATTAATCATCATTTTTGGATCATAAATCAATAGTGCACATAGGATAAAATAAGCAGCTTAGTAATGTATCAGAGAGATCTGATTTTCTCCTCTGGGACTGGTTTTTCTTTATTATATTCTCCATTCGCTGATACAATGTGTCTTCAGTTAATACAGATTTTCCCATTACTGAGATAAAAGGTGGCAGTTGGTGCTCATGACGTTCTACAGAAAAAGGAGTTGCAAGGCACACATTCTGCTTCAGGTTCTCCTAAAATGACAGCTAAACATGGAAGTTTTTCCCCCTTTTCTGCCTATAACAAACTACACTGCTACATCAGACAAACTTTGTTTTACTGCATCTGACACACAGCCCTGCTACATCTACCAGCCATCTACTGCCTATGACAAACCCTGCTCTATTACATCAGACCAGCCATCTTCTACTGCCTATGACGATCCCTGCTCCGCTACATCAGACCAGCCATCCTCTACTGCCTATGACAAACTCTGCCCTGCTACATCAGACCAGCCATCCTCTACTGCCTATGCCAAACTCTGCTCTGCTGCATCAGACCAGCCATCCTCTACTGCCTATGGCAACCCCTGCTCTGCTGCATCAGACCAGCCATCCTCTACTGCCTATGCCAAACTCTGCTCTGCTACATCAGACCAGCCATCCTCTACTGCCTATGCCAAACTCTGCTCTGCTACATCAGACCAGCCATCTTCTACTGCCTATGACGATCCCTGCTCCGCTACATCAGACCAGCCATCCTCTACTGCCTATGCCAAACTCTGCTCTGCTACATCAGACCAGCCATCCTCTACTGCCTATGCCAAACTCTGCTCTGCTACATCAGACCAGCCATCTTCTACTGCCTATGACGATCCCTGCTCCGCTACATCAGACCAGCCATCCTCTACTGCCTATGCCAAACTCTGCTCTGCTACATCAGACCAGCCATCCTCTACTGCCTATGCCAAACTCTGCTCTGCTACATCAGACCAGCCATCTTCTACTGCCTATGACGATCCCTGCTCCGCTACATCAGACCAGCCATCCTCTACTGCCTATGACAAACTCTGCTCTGCTACATCAGACCAGCCATCTTCTACTGCCTATGACGATCCCTGCTCCGCTACATCAGACCAGCCATCCTCTACTGCCTATGACAAACTCTGCTCTGCTACATCAGACCAGCCATCTTCTACTGCCTATGACGATCCCTGCTCCGCTACATCAGACCAGCCATCCTCTACTGCCTATGACAAACTCTGCTCTGCTACATCAGAACAGCCATCCTCTACTGCCTATGCCAAACTCTGCTCTGCTACATCAGACCAGCCATCCTCTACTGCCTATGCCAAACTCTGCTCTGCTGCATCAGACCAGCCATCCTCTACTGCCTATGCCAAACTCTGCTCTGCTGCATCAGACCAGCCATCCTCTACTGCCTATGGCAACCCCTGCTCTGTTGCATCAGACCAGCCATCCTCTACTGCCTATGCCAAACTCTGCTCTGCTACATCAGACCAGCCATCCTCTACTGCCTATGCCAAACTCTGCTCTGCTACATCAGACCAGCCATCCTCTACTGCCTATGCCAAACTCTGCTCTGCTACATCAGACCAGCCATCCTCTACTGCCTATGCCAAACTCTGCTCTGCTACATCAGACCAGCCATCCTCTACTGCCTATGCCAAACTCTGCTCTGCTACATCAGACCAGCCATCCTCTACTGCCTATGCCAAACTCTGCTCTGCTACATCAGACCAGCCATCCTCTACTGCCTATGCCAAACTCTGCTCTGCTACATCAGACCAGCCATCCTCTACTGCCTATGCCAAACTCTGCTCTGCTACATCAGACCAGCCTTCCTCTTTTACCTGTGTCACACCGGCCAGATCTGGAAAGTCCTTTTTTTCTAATTCCGACACTTTCAACTTTTACAACGTAGTAAAATCGCATCTCTAATTCATCAGCCATCCCCAGCTACAGAACATCTCATCCAAGCATGTTCCCATCCATGCTCCAGTCTTGTCCTCCTGTATACTGGGAAACTATCACCCCAGGTCTTAGTGATTGAGTGCGAGTGTCACCATAGTCACAGGGTCCCGTTGCTGGCTGTGCAAGTGCATTACTGTCACATTACATTCTTTCAGCATTGTTGTGTTTTTTTATTTGAGATACTTGGTTCCTAATTTTTCTCATTATTTCTTTTTTTTTTTTTTTTTTCTATTCTTCCTGCCAATATTAGTGGAAAAATAAGTCTGTTTTTAATTTTTGTTTGCTTTGACCACTTTAAGATAATTGAAGTTAATTCCCCATTCGACCCTTTCTGGGGTGTTGAGCTGTGTTGGTTTGGAGCCAGATATAGCGTTTACCTTGGTGGCCAAAAGGTTCAATTTTGGTCTCGTCTGACCACAGCACCTTCCTTGATACATTTGGGGAGTCTTATTTCTTTTGGCAAACTCAATCGAGCCTTACAATTTTTGCATGTAAGTAAAGTCTTTTTTCTGCTGACCCTTCCATAAAGGTCTCCTCTATTGAATGTACGGCTTATTGTGGTCGTGTGGAAGATACTCCAGTCTCAGCAGCTCCTTCAAGGTTACCTTGGTCTCTGTGCTGCCTCTCTGATTAATGCCTTCCTTGCCCGGGCTGACCGTTTTTGTGGGCGTCCCTATCTCGGCAGGTTTGTTGTGGTACCATGTTCTTTCCATTTGATGATAATGGATTTTTGATGATGCTTCGGGGGATCATCCCAGATTGGGATATATTATTATTATTATTATTATTATTATTATTATTATTATTATTATTATTATTACCCAATCCTGACTTTTTTTTCAACAACTTTGTTCCTGACTTGTTTGGAGATCTCCTTAGTCTTCATGGTGGTGTTTGGAGATCTCCTTGGTCTTCATGGTGGTGTTTGGAGATCTCCTTGGTCTTCATGGTGGTGTTTGCAGATCTCCTTGGTCTTCATGGTGGTGTTTGCAGATCTCCTTGGTCTTCATGGTGGTGTTTGGAGATCTCCTTGGTCTTCATGGTGGTGTTTGGAGATCTCCTTGGTCTTCATGGTGTTCGGTTAGTGGTGCCTCTTGTTAATGGGGTTGTAGCCTCTGTGGCCTTTCAGAAAAGGTAAAGTGTATATACTGACAGCCATGTGACACTTAGGCCTCGTTCACACTTCAGTTATTTGCATCAGTAAAAATCCGCCAAAAAGGCAGACAAGCGGATCCGTTCTCAACTGATGTGAACGGATGGCACAGGATCCGTTTTTAGACGGATCCTGAAAATGAGGAAAAAGAGAGAGAGAGTTTTTTTTTTTTTTTTTTTTTTGTCCGGCACCCAGACAGATTTTTGGGTTAATTCAGTGTCTGGAGGATCCGCCGGCCAAAAAAACGTTGCAAGCTCCGTTTGGAAATCTTTGAGGATGTTGACGGACAGCAACATTATGGCAGATCCGCACAAAAACGGATGAAACGGACGGCAATCAGTCAGGATCCGCCAATAATGAAAGTCAATGGGGAAAAAAAGCATCCGCAAAGAAAAATGGCGGATCCATTTTTTTTCAAAATTGGCGGATCTTGACTGATTGTCAAAAACGGAAGTGTGAAAGAGGCCTTAGGATGTGACACTTAGGACGTCCCCCTTGAGTGTAATCTATCACTAGGCATAGGACTTAGGGTACTGTCACACTTAGCGATGCACCAGCGATCCCGACCAGCGATATGAAGCGGTCAGGATCGCTGGTACATCGCTAAGTGGTCGCTAGTGAGCTGCCAAACAGGCAGATCTCACCAGCGACATCGCTGGGGACGGGGATCGCTACTTACCTGTCACACCAGGCGATCCTGCCCCCTCCCGCCCGACTCCACGCATCGCTCGTCGTCACAGCAGGAAGCACCGCAGGAAGCTGACGACGAGAAACAGTCCAGGACGTTCTCGCGCGATCAGCGATAACCAGCGGGGGAGCAGGTTGTAGGTAAGTATCACACACAGCGATATCGCTAGCAATATCGCTATAACGTCACAAGTTATAGCGATATTGCTAGCGATATCTCTTAGTGTGACATGCCCTTTATGAAGGGTAATTGCGTGCACCAGAATTTTTTAGGGGCTTCATAGAAAAAGATGTGACTACATATGCACATGCCAATTTTTAGTAACTTAATCCCATAAATGTAATTTGTCTATATTTTTATAAAGTCACCATCAGACTATTTAGTGCTGATGAATCACACACAAATCAGATTACAAAAATATTTACACACAGATTGTAATGTAACAAAATAGGTAAAAAGCCAAAGGGGAGTGACACACAAGCCTCTGTATTAATATTTATTGATCTCCTAGTATTTTTTTTTATGAATAAATGGATGTTTTTAGATAATTTATTGTTGTATAAGCAGGTTTGTTGGCTTTTATTATTTTTTTCATTAGCTTCCCGTGTGGTTCATAAGGGGGTTGTTTATGTCTGGTCTTGTTGGGTTTGTTTTTCATTTATTGATCTCCGGAACTTTTTTGTGCATTTGTTTGAGTAGATTTTGACTAATATTGCACATGACATATTCAAAATGAGCCAAAAGTATATGTTTTAGATAGATTGTAGGTAATATTTGTCCTTTGTTTCACTTACATGTATCTTTAAAGTCTGTGTCCTGCTTTGCCATAAACATTTTTCCGATTTTCTCAGCGCATCTAAAATGAAGAAACTTTCCTCTAAAGGGAACCTTTCGCGTATGACTTGGTTGCTGCCTTTTTTTTGTTAGATTGCAACCTTTTTTTGTATATGTCATGCTATAGCATGTCAATGTGAAATATATGAATAGCAATACGGCTTTTGAATACTGGGGAAAAAATGAAAGGCTTTGCCCACAATTTGGCCAAATTATGCCTGCCCATCAACTAACGTCAAAGTAGTCTCAAAAGACTGATGGGTCCCTATCTATAGGATAGAGTGCAACCTTTTTTGAATATTGTATATGACGGTGGCTGCTCCTGGTATGCACCCATTCACACTAGTTTGGATGTGCCAGTCAGGCTTTTCTTTTCTCCATCTGTGACTTGATTTCTGGTGGAATTGTGGAGCTGCTGAACAGGTGAAGAGGAAGTACCTGGTGTGTAGAATACGGTAGATAGCCGTGGCTCTCAGCTTGTCAGTGACCTGACAGCCGCGTGCCCACCAGATAGACTGACATGTCACGAGTTGCAGGTAGCGAAGGCTGCGATGGTGTCTCGGGGATGAGCAGATGTTGCTTTTAGTGGCGACAAGCTATGTCATTAGGAGAAATAGCAGCTGGCACTCCAGCGCTTGCATCGGCTTCATACTTTTTCTTCCTGTATTCAATTATAGATACTGTTCAAGAATTAAAGAAAGTAGCTAGAAAAACCTTTTATGGATGCCGTAATCCGGTGTAAATGCTTTTGTGAGGAGGGCACTGGGGGACACTAAACGCCGCCGCCAATGCGGAGAGACCGCCATAGATGTTCTTTACTGCAAAGCCAAACACCATCTTTGTTCACATTTCCAAGAGTTCTGTGCAAGTCTCATGCGTGTCTTCTATGGAGGGGAGGATGATGTTACTGTCAGAACCAAGGGAAAAGAGGTTCAGATGGGAGAAATAAGATGTTTGTTTGCTGCACGTCAACATGTCCATAGCTCGTTGCCAGCTAAAGAAACGTTCCTGTGAAGATAGTATCGGGCTGGCAGATTATTAGATGAGTGCAGGGAGACGAGCGCGTCAGCTTCTCTTATATTCAGGGCACCTGTCATTGATATACAATGGAAATTATTCTGTTTCCTATCCGTTCGTTAAGGACCATTGAAATCTGGAGCTACCATCAACATCAGTGAGTCCAAAGGCCACGGACACAGACCTCTAGCCTATGGTTACAGATGATAATTGGCTTTGACTTTGGGACGTGACCATCTATAATGTAATACTTTGGGCTGTAGATAGAGGATTTGGGTGTTTCCAACATAACCCCACCCTCCATATTATAATATTGGGGGCCCCATACATAACAGTTGTTTGTGGAATGATGGTTCTGACTTGCTTTCGTCCTGCAGCTATTTCATCCGACTACTCTTGAGTTGCTGTCAGACTCCTGGAGGTGGCTTATCTTGCAGAGAACAAAAGGATGAACAGTCCATAATCGGACACACTGAATCTTTATCTTCCTGCTACATCTTCTGCCTTTCGGTCGAGTCGGGAGGCTCCATACACATTAGACAGTCGGCCAAACCTGTTGATATTGGCAATAATGTGCATGGGAGGCCTTTAGTCTTGGCGGCAGTCTTATTTACTGCGCATGCGCAGTGAATCATTCAGCTGATCCCGGCGGCAGATGCGCGACGTGTCTACAGGCAGAGGAAGCCGGTCACAGCTCAAGCGAGAGAACACATGAGGGAAGAAGACAGCACAGTGGTGGAGAGAAAGCACATGGGGTACACAGGTCAAAGAAGAGATGACATGAGAGGAGAAGACAGCAAATGGGGGAGAGAGACAGAGCACAGGGGGGAGACAGCTCAAATGGGACAGCACATGATGGGAGAACACACCACAGGAAGGAGAGAGACAGCTGACAAGTGGGATAGCACATGGGGTAGACAGGTCAAAAAAGAGAGCACAGACGGGAGAAGTCAGCACATGGGGAAAGAGGGAGTGGATAGGAGGGTGAGCACATGGGGGGGAGAGATTCTCAACGCTGCAAAGCCTGCCCCCATCGTGACATTACTGCCCTCCCGGTGTGATAGCATCGGGCCTCCATCTAGTTAACTTTATTATTGTATATGATCGACTTTATGTTCACAATAGGCGTTTTTTCAGCGTTTTTTTTCTGCAGCAAAACCTGATCTCTTAGCAGGAAAGAAGCAGGTTTTACTTGATTGTACTTGCATTGTTTGTGCTTTTTTGCTGTCTTTTTGGCATGCTAGATTTGTCTCTTGTGCATGCTGATGAACTTTAGTGCAAAAAAGAAAAGTCCTGTTCTATAGAATCAGGTTTTGGCACAAAAAACACATCAGTGTGATCTCTCATACAGTACTTTATCATCGAAAAAATACATAAAATTATATTTATTGAATATGCATTAAAAGGATGAAAACCTCAAAAAAAAAAAAAAAAAAAAAAAAAAAGAGAACATACACATAGAAAAAAAGTGATAAAGAAGATAGGATAATAGGTAACAAAAAAATCAAATGAGAAAACAAATGAATAAATACATCAGATGGACGGGACCAGTAGATAATGAAATGATCCCTAATGTGCCAGCATTATGATGGTCTCTGACTCAATCAACTCTTTTATGCCGGGGATGGCCTCCAGATATGCATCCCAACACCCGTGTTGACAAGTGAGTCTTCTATCATTGCAACCCAACACATATGCATACTGAGGTCATTGTACATCCATGACGGTGAATCACTGGTAAACCACAATCATTAACCCACATGGGTATAAATTGATAGAAAAAAATAATAGTTACACTTATCCGTCTGTCTGATGTACAGTCATATGTAAAAGTTTGGGCACCCCTATTAATGTTAACCTTTTTTCTTAATATCAAATCATGAGAAAAGGTATTTAAAGTGGCCACTTGCAAGTAGTTCTATTTGATTCTCCTATGAAGAGTGGCATCATGGGCTCCTCAAAACAACTCTCAAATGATCTGAAAACAAAGATTATTCAACATAGCTTTTCAGGGGAAGGATACAAAAAGTTGTCTCAGAGATTTAACATGTCAGTTTCCACTGTGAGGAACATAGTAAGGAAATGGAAGAACACAGGTACAGTTCTTGTTAAGCCCAGAAGTGGCAGGCCAAGAAAAATATCAGAAAGGCAGGGAAGAAGAATGGTGAGAACAGTCAAGGACAATCCACAGACCACCTCCAAAGACCTGCAGCATCATCTTGCTGCAGATGGTGTCACTGTGCATCGGTCAATTAATTAATCAGTTGGTATTGCTTCCACTGGATAACGGGAACATTAATGCACCTTACTATAAATTCGGGTTTACAAGTGGTCGCTGAATTTAATTATGTAGGTATTAATGTAACGTCTAAAATTACTCACTATGAGAATCTTAATCCAATATTGGCGAGATTCAAATGCAAGTTAGACATGTGGTCTAAACTACCACTGCCAGTTGTGGGTCGCACCAACTTGGTCAAGATGATTTGGATGCCACGATTGCTATATGTGTTGCATAATGCTCCAATTTGTCTGCCCCAGAGATATTTCTTTAAAATTAATGGTATGTTCAGTGACTTAATCTGGGGAAGACAATCTCCAAGAATTCAACTGGAAACTCTGCAAAGAGATAAAACAATGGTTGGCCTTGCAGTCCCAAGCTTCGTGGGTTTTACTGTATGGCAGCTCAGCTTCGGCACATTTGTGGGTGGGGCGTCCCTGAAGTATTGGAGGCTCACAAATTTGAGACCCTCTTGTAGAACCCCAACTACGCTGTTAATACACAAACTTTGGGGGACAGTGAAGAAGTTACAAGGTATGCAAGAAATTTCACAATTTACATCATTGTTTGAAACGCCATGGCTCACTATTCCAAATAATTTGGAAGGGTTTAAAAGCTGGAGTCTAAAAGGAGTAGAAAGATTTACACATGTTTTAGTGGGAAATACACTCAAGCAGTTCTCACAAATACATAATGAATATGGACGACCCAACACGGAATTTTATAAGTATCTTCAGTCACGACATGCATATCAGGCAGAGGGTCCTGTCTTAAATAACGGAGTGACCAAGAATGATGTAATACAGAGAATAGCCAGCTGACATAACTCTGGGGACTAATCTCATTACTTTATAGATATCTGTTGGCCGTTATATTAATATGACACCCCATATAGTCAAAAGAAAAATGTCAGGGCATGATAGGTCCTATTGAACAGGGGCTGTGGTCTGAAACACTGGAAAGATTCCCACAGTTGTCTGAGTGAATCCCATAGATTCTTCCACTTAGTTATTGCACCTGTCATATAGAACACCCCAATTTATCCACGATATAGGGCTTCGACCTGACCCCCTATGTGCTAGCATGCTTCCTATGATGTGGACATGCTCCCTTTTGGAAACTTTCTGGAGGGATGTAATGGGGATCATAATAGAACATACTTAGTCGATACAGATCCCACACCATTAGTATGTATACTGGGATATATAGAAGATCTGAGCACCGACGAATATGGCAAGATAGCGGTGGCAACCATGTTATACGTGGCCAGGAAACTGATGGCCTAACATTGGTCATCAGAGCAGGTGCCCACAGTAACAGAATTTATAAATAAAATTAATTGGCTATCTGGAAAAAAGTATTGTGTATATACTCAAGTATAAGCCCACCCGAATATGCCGGGTATGCATTGTCCCGCCATCCCTGTCCTGGTACGCATGACTCAGCCGTCCCTGTCCTGGTACGCATGGCTCAGCCGTCCCTGTCCTGGTACGCATGGCTCAGCCGTCCCTGTCCTGGTACGCATGGCTCAGCCGTCCCTGTCCTGGTACGCATGGCTCAGCCGTCCCTGTCCTGGTACGCATGGCTCAGCCGTCCCTGTCCTGGTACGCATGGCTCAGCCGTCCCTGTCCTGGTACGCATGGCTCAGCCGTCCCTGTCCTGGTACGCATGGCTCAGCCGTCCCTGTCCTGGTACGCATGGCTCAGCCGTCCCTGCCCTGGTACGCATGGCTCAGCCGTCCCTGCCCTGGTACGCATGGCTCAGCCGTCCCTGCCCTGGTACGCATGGCTCAGCCGTCCCTGCCCTGGTACGCATGGCTCAGCCGTCCCTGCCCTGGTACGCATGGCTCAGCCGTCCCTGCCCTGGTACGCATGGCTCAGCCGTCCCTGCCCTGGTACGCATGGCTCAGCCGTCCCTGCCCTGGTACGCATGGCTCAGCCGTCCCTGCCCTGGTACGCATGGCTCAGCCGTCCCTGCCCTGGTACGCATGGCTCAGCCGTCCCTGCCCTGGTACGCATGGCTCAGCCGTCCCTGCCCTGGTACGCATGGCTCAGCTGTCCCTGCCCTGGTACGCATGGCTCAGCCGTCCCTGCCCTGGTATGCACGGCTTCCCTGTCCTGGTATGCATGGTTCCCCCGTCCCTGTCTCCTGGTATGCATGGTTCCCCCGTCCCTGTCTCCTGGTATGCATGGTTCCCCGATCCCGACCTGTTATGCATGGCTCCTTATCCCCTATCCTGCTCGCCCACCTTGGTGCCCTCACTGAGCATCTTGGTGGTCCCGGGGCTTTCATTGCATCTCGATGGTGCCGGCTTTCTGCATCACTTCCGGCGCGATCACGTGGCCCTGCTCATTGAGGTGATGAATATTCACTTCACGCATGTGAGTTGGAGACTTGTGCATTTTCATTACTTTAATGAGTGGCGCCATGTGATTGTGCTGGGAGAGCTGCTGGAAGCCGCAACCATCGAGATACTGCAAAGGCCCCGGGACCACCAAGATGGTCTGCGAGGGTACACTGGTGGGTGAGTAGGATGTCTTCTGAAAGCCAGCGGCTGTCACTGTGCGCTGCTATAAGAGAAATGAATATTCATTTCTCTTTAGCAGGGGGCACAGTGACAGCCACAGGCTCTTCGCCTCTGTGACTCACTGCTCCGCCGCTTCCCCTCCACCGCCGACTTTCTGGACAGTTGACTCGTGTAGAAGCCAAGGAGGGCATTTTCAGCACAAAAAAGTGCTGAAAAACTCGGCTTAGGCTGGTTTCACATTTGCGTTTTTTAGCGCTGGAAAAAAACGCATACCTGCGCATGCGTTTTTTCCCCTATATTTAACATGGGTGCGCATACCTGCGCGCTTGTAAGCGCATGTATGCGATTTTCATGCGCTGCGTTTTTTGGGGGTGTGCGTTGGTATTTTCCAGACGCAGCATGTTGCATTTTTTGGCCCTGCAAAAAAGCGCATGCGCACATATGCGCACGTTTTGCGCTAAAAATGGCCATTATAGCCTATGGATGCGCATATGTGCGCACTGGCATGCTCATGTATGCGTTTTTTTGCATATGCGTTTTTTTTTTAACCATGGAATTTAGGGGTTTGGGTTAGAGATAGGGTTAGTTAAGGGGGTTTAGGGTTAGGGTCAGGGTCAGGGTCAGGGTTAGGGTTGGGGTTTGGGTCAGGGTTAGGGTTAAGTATGGTTTGGTTAAGGGTTAGGGTCAGGGTTAGGGTCAGGATTAGGGTTAAGTATGGTTTTGTTAAGGGTTAGGGTCAGGGTTAGGGTCAGGGTTAGGGTTGGGGTCAGGGTTAGGGTTAGGGTCAGGGTTAGGGTTAAGTATGGTTTTGTTAAGGGTTAGGGTCAGGGTTAGGGTTAGGGTTAGGGTCAGGGTTAGGGTTAGGGTCAGGGTTAGGGTTAAGTATGGTTTTGTTAGGGTTAGGGTTAGGGTCAGGGTTAGGGTTAAGTATGGTTTTGTTAAGGGTTAGGGTCAGGGTTAGGGTTAGGGTTAGGGTCAGGGTTAGGGTTAGGGTCAGGGTTAGGGTTAAGTATGGTTTTGTTAAGGGTTAGGGTTAGGGTTAGGGTTAGGGTTAGGGTTAGTTAGGGTTTAGGGTTTGGGTTAGGGTTAAGTATGATTTGGTTAAGGGTCAGGGTTAGGGTTAGGGTTAGGGTCAGGGTTAGGGTTAGTAAAGTCATGGTTTGGGTAGGTCGAGGGGCCACCTAAAAATGTTGGAAAAAAACGCAAACGCGGTAAAAACGCATACAAAAGCATAAAAACGCTGCGTTTTTTTCATGCATGCTCATAAAAATGCTTGAAAAAAACGCAGCAGTTGTATGCTTATGTATGCGTTTTTTCAATGCGTTTTTTTGCGGGAAAAACGCGCTGCAAAAAAAAAACAAGTGTGAAACTAGCCTTATACATGAGTATATACGGTATATATTTGATAAGGAAGGCCATCTCCAAATCTGACACAATGTGGGCTCCATGGATTGACGACTCCGGCTTAGCATCCAGAGAACTGCAAAGATTTAGATTAAGTCTGTTGTGGTTTATGTATAGTCAATTTAAAGACATAAGTGCTATATTCCACACTGGGCAGCTTTAGTCACGTATATAATTGTGCCAAACTAAGATGTGGATTCCCCATTAATATTATGATAGTATTTATTCATAGTGCACAGCTTCTAATCGGAGTGTAGGAGGTAAGTTAGAATATACAGTACAGACCAAAAGTTTGGACACACCTTCTCATTCAAAGAGTTTTCATTATTTTTATTTCACTACGAAAATTGTAGATTCACTCTGAAGGCATCAAAACTATGAATTAACACATGTGGAATTATATAATTAACAAAAAAGTGTGAAACAACTGAAAATGTCTTCTAGGTTCTTCAAAGTAGCCACCTTTTGCTTTGATTACTGCTTTGCACACTCTTGGCATTCTCTTGATGAGCTTCAAGAGGTAGTCACTGGAAATGGTCTTCCAACAGTCTTGAAGGAGTTCCCAGAGATGCTTAGCACTTGTTGGCCCTTTTGCCTTCACTCTGCGGTCCAGCTCACCCCAAACCATCTCGATAGGGTTCAGGTGTGGTGACTGTGGAGGCCAGGTCATCTGGCGTAGCACCCCATCACTCTCCTTCTTGGTCAAATAGCCCTTACACAGCCTGGAGGTATGTTTGGGGTCATTGTCCTGTTGAAAAATATATGATGGTCCAACTAAATGCAAACCGGATGGAATAGCATGCCGCTGCAAGATGCTGTGGTAGCCATTCCGGTTCAGTATGCCTTCAATCTTGAATAAATCCCCAATAGTGTCACCAGAAAAGCACCCCCACAGCTCCTCCTCCATACTTCACAGTGGGAACCAGGCATGTAGAGTTCATCTGTTCACCTTTTTCTGCGTCGCACAAAGACACGGTGGTTGGATCCAAAGATCTCAAATTTGGACTCATCAGACCAAAGCACAGATTTCCGCTGGTCTAATGTCCATTCCTTGTGTTCTTTAGCCCAAACAAGTCTCTTCTGCTTGTTGCCTGTCCTTAGCAGTGGTTTCCTAGCAGGTATTTTACCATGAAGGCCTGCTGCACAAAGTCTCCTCTTAACAGTTGTAGAGATGTGTCTGCTGCTAGACCTCTGTGTGGCATTGACCTGGTCTCTAATCTGAGCTGCTGTTAACCTGCGATTTCTGAGGCTGGTGACTCGGATGAACTTATCCTCCACAGCAGAGGTGACTCTTGGTCTTCCTTTCCTGGGGCGGTCCTCATGTTAGCCAGTTTCTTTGCAGCGCTTGATGGTTTTGCCACTGCACTTGGGGACACTTTCAATGTTTTCCCAATTTTTTCGGACTGACTGACCTTAATTTCTTTAAGTAATGATGGCCACTCATTTTTCTTTACTCAGCTGCTTTTTTTTTTTGCCATAATACAAATTCTAACAGTCTATTCAGTAGGACTATCAGCTGTGTATCCACCAGACTTCTGCACAACACAACTGATGGTCCCAACCCCATTTATAAGGCAAGAAATCTCACTTATTAAACCTGACAGGGCACACCTGTGAAGTGAAAACCATTTCCGGTGACTATCTCTTGAAGCTCATCAAGAGTGTGCAAAGCAGAAATCAAAGCAAAAGGTGGCTACTTTGAAGAACCTACAATATAAGACATATTTTCAGTTGTTTCACACTTTTTTTGTTAATTCTATAATTCCACATGGGTTAATTCATAGTTTTGATGCCTTCAGAGTGAATCTACAATTTTCATAGTCATGAAAATAAAGAAAATTCTTTGAATGAGAAGGTGTCCAAACTTTTGGTCTGTACTGTAAATATTAAAGGGCTGCCCAGGGCTTTGATACTGATGACATATCTTAGGGATAGGTGAATAATATTAAAATGATGAAATTCTGACACAGATCCCATGATCAGCAATAGCCGGATAAAATGATGCAGCTCCTTACACTGTATAGTCGCTGTTTCCAGGTACTATTGAACTGCTGGTTCAATAGCACCTGGGATAATGGCTAATTAGTAGGTGCCTGGTGTAAAACCTCATTGATCTAATATTGATGGCTTATCGCATAGGTCCTGAGTGTCCTATTACTGGACAGCCGCTTTAATAACGTACTACATAATATTCCTTGTGATTAGGCTGACTGTTCGGCTGGATCTCCCATTCACAGCAGTGCTTTTTTTTTTTGGTTTTGGCATTCTTGTGTTCTCTTTGACCTATTACCAGACATGACTGGAAGGAACCTAATCTCCTTGTGAGCAAAGCGGCTGTCCAACATCAAACATGCCTGATCGACACAATCTCCAACCAACGGTTGTCCAGGGCCCCCGTACACATTCAACATCATCTCCAATGAACGGTTGTCCCATACGCATTGGCTTATTAGTGGAAGCTTTAGTGTGTGAATTCCTTTCTTACATAGAATTATTGCTCTGTGCTGTTTAGCGGCTTCATTCAGTTATAGACTACCTACTAGTTTCAGGATAAGGCAGAGTAGGAGGAGACTTGTGTTACTGTGATCCTTTACTTCCTCCCTGCTGAAATCTACTTCACGGCTTCAGAGAAGGTTAAAATGATCACTAAATATCTTGTCTTAGCAGATAATTACACAGTGTGTGTCTGTAGAGACAACTTTTAACGAAATCCTGTGACTTATAGGAGCTCCAGCCATGATGAAGATAGTGTAGTCATATACTTACGGAGGAGGCGCACAGTCACTAAGCGAGCAGTCTTTAGAAACAGTGACTGATGTTTTTTGGGGGGACAATTTTATAGTAAGCCTTTTATCATGTTTTTACTGTAATTCTAGGAAGTAACCCATAAAAAACACAGAATATACGAACTCCAGGAAGATATTGTCCTCGGTCAGATTCCAACTCTGGGACCTAGTCCTGCACATCGTCAGAATGAAGCTTCTCCACACGTTACTGTTAATGGAAAAAAAAAATAATAGAAATGCCACCTCACCATGGGTTACAGAGGATATCTATGTGAGGACATCCACCAAACCATATTTGTTACTTACAACTTTTGTCACATGCAGATAGGTCGGTCACATACCTCCCTCCTTGGTCCGCCACAAATCACTGCACTCGCACCAGGAGGACACTGTTATTACTCATTAATAGAGATTGCGGAGCTGTGCGGAGATTCCTTCCAGAGCTCGTGTAACTCAGACGTCCGTTCCACAGTAGGCAATTGCTTCCCTTTTATTGGCTTGTGGTTTGTTTCTATCGGCCAAGGCTGAATGATTTGCCGTGTAGCAAATTATAAATAAAATGAGGGTTAGAGCTGTCTGATGGAGAGAACGACCGTGGTCAGGCAGCTTGACCGCCGCTTTACAAAGCCGTTCACTGATGCTGCTCTCTGATAAGTTCTTCAGATCTCTTTTTGGAGAGAAGCACATTATAGGTTTCAACTGCTGGCAGGAGTGTAAATTGGACAAATGATTGTGAAAAGTTAAAGGATTTGTGAAAAGACTCCATATCCTATTATGATTTGATCTGAAGAGACGCTGTCGTCCTGTAGACTGGTGTTTTAGGTTCTGAATAATATAGGACCGTGTCTACGCTAATGGCTTTCGCAGCTGCATACCCATTGTGCAGCAGCTTCTTGATCTTTTTAGTGACAATTATTAAATGTGAAGACTTAGAGGACGGAGTAGATGATGTGAGCAGCCTCTTCTTATCTAAGCATCCTGATTTCTCCAGTATTAGATCAGATATTAGACTGCCTCCAAGTGGCCGTCATATACCGACCTCCAGGCCCGACCACTGCCTTCATTGACCAATTCTCTACCTGGCTTCTTCACTTTCTTTCAACTGACATCCCCACTGATACCCTTCAGTCAGCAGCCTCCAAACTCCTGTCCCTTACTTCATCCTTTGTACTTACTCAGTGGTCCTCCTCAGCCACCCACACAGACGGACACACATTAGACCTGGTCTTCATCTGCCTCTGCTCTCTTTCTAACTTCACCATTTCCCCTCTCCCTCTCTCTGACCACCTTCTACTCACTTTCTCATCCCTGTCCTCCTCTCCTGGCACCCATGTCCAGCAACATGCGCACCCCCGCAGAAACCTCGCACACCTAGACACCCACGCGCTCTCTGACTCTATTCTACCACTGGCATCCATATTCTCACTCCAAGACACAGACAGTGCCACTGCTTTCTACAATGCCACTCTCGCATCAACTATTGACACGGTTGCCCCTCTCGTTCATGGCAGAATGCGACGTACCAACAGACAACCCTGGCACAATAACACCGCTAAAAAGCTCCAGCAGGTGTCCAGGGTTGCAGAGCGGCGTTGGAAGAAAACAAATTCGCAAGATGACTAAACTGCATTCAAACAGACAACACTCGCTTTCAAATCTGCCCTCACCTCTGCTAAACAGGCCTACTTCACAACCCTCGTATCTTCCCTATCCTACAATCCCAAACGGTTATTCAAAACTATCAACTCCCTCCTCCGCCCACCACTTCCCCCTCCAACCTCCCTCATCTCTGCTGAGGACTTTGCCACACACTTCAAAAATAAGATCGACCAAACAAGGCAAGTCTTCATTGTTCAACCACCACAACCCCTTTGTATACCAGACCAATGCCCAAACTCCATAACCTCCCTCTCCAACATCACTGAAGAGGAGCTTAATCGCCTCTTCTCAAAATCGCATCTCACAACCTGTGCACTTGACCCCATCCCTTCCTACCTCCTCCCCAACCTCAAAACCACACTTATCCCATCCCTAACCCACCTCTTTAACCTATTGCGAATGTCCGATACCTTCCCTTCTGCTTTTAAACATTCCACAATCACGCCTATCCTTAAAAAGCCAACCCTCGACCCAACGGCTATGTTCAGCTGTAGCCCAATATCGCTGCTGCCATTCGCTTCCAAACTCCTGGAGCTGCATGTCCACGCTGAACTTTCCTCCCACCTCTCATCTAACTTGCTCTTTGACAATCAACAATCTGGTTTCCGCCCCCATCACTCCACTGAGACAGCCCTGACTAAAATTACTAATGACCTACTTACCGCCAAAACAAACAGACAATACTATACTCTTCCTTCTAGACCTGTCCTCTGCATTCGACACAGTTGACCACTGCCTCCTACTACAGATCCTCTCCTCCTTTGGCATCAAAGACCTCGCCCTATCCTGGATCTCCTCATACCTTTCAAACCGCACATTCAGCGTCTCCCACTCCCACACTACCTCCTCATCCCACCCTCTCTCTGTTGGAGTCCCCCAAGGCTCTGTTCTAGGACCCCTACTCTTCTCAATTTATACCCTTGGCCTGGGTCAACTCATAAAGTCCCATGGATGCCAGTACCACCTTTATGCTGATGACACTCAGATCTACCTCTCTGGCCTAGACTTCACCTCTTTGCTGTCCAGAATCCCAGAGTGTCTATCAGCCATATCCTCCTCCTCTCGCTTCCTCAAGCTCAATGTGAACAAATCTGAATTCATCATCTTTCCTCCATCTCACAGATCTTCCTTACCTGACCTATCTATCACAATTAATGACATCACCCTTTCCCCAGTACCGGAAATCCGCTGCCTCGAAGTAACCCTTGATTCTGCCCTGTCCTTCAAACCGCACATCCAAGCTCTTTCTACCTACTGTCGCCTCCAGCTCAAAAATATTTCCAGATTCCGTCCTTTCCTCAATCTACTAAAATGCTTGTGCACGCCCTCATCATCTCCCGCCTTGACTACTGCAACATCCTTTTCTGTGGTCTCCCTGCTAACTCCCTCACTCCTCTCCAGTCCATCCTTAACTCTGCTGCCCGATTAATTCATCTCTCTCCTCGCTATTCCTCTGCTTCTCCCCTCTGCAAATCTCTTCACTGGCTTCCATTCCCTCAGCTTATCCATTTCAAATCACTAATAGTGACCTACAAGGCCATCTATAACCTGTCTCCTCCATATGTCTCTGAACTAATCTCCCGATACCTTCCCTCATGTAATCTACGGTCATCCCAAGACCTCCTTCTCTCCTCCACACTTATTTGCTCCTCACCCAACCGCCTCCAAGACTTCCCCCGAATAGCCCCCATCCTCTGGAATTCTTTGCCCCAACATGTCCAACTATCAACCACATTCAGATCCTTCAGCCGGAACCTGAAAACCCACGTCTTCAAGAAAACCTACAGCCTGCAATGACCCTGCTACCTCCACACCACTACTGGAGATATCACCTCAACCAACACCGGAACTGCTGCAACCCACCAACCTACTGTCTCCTTCCCCACCATCCTGTAACATGTAAGCCCGAAAGGGCAGGATCCTCTCCCCTCTGTATCAGTCTGTCATTGTAAGTTTGTTTACTGTAAGTGATATCTGTAATTTGTAGGTAACCCTTTCATATGTATAGCACCATGGAATCAATGGTGCTATATAAATAAATAATATACACAGTGGCAGAGTGGACATCAATGTAAAAAGCCTGTTCTTACCTCAGCATCTTGATATCACCAGTGTTAGATCAGATGCAGGGATGGACAGCAATCTGAGCAGCCTCTTCTTACCTTGGCACCCTGAGATCAACCGTATTAGATCAGATGGACAGCAGTGTAAACAGCCTCTTCTTACCTCAGCACACTGATATCACTGGCATTAGATCAATTAGACTGGGTGGACAGCAATGTGAGCAGCCTCTTCTTACTTCAGTACCCTTGGTTTCGGTCCATTTTACATTATAGCCTGCCAACACTGATTTCTGCTCTATCTGATCTAATACTGGAGATTCCAGAAATGCTGCAGTAAAAGGAGGCGACTGAAAACTTCTTTCCAATACTGTGTTTCAATAAAACAGGGTAGATGGTGTGAGAGGCCTTACTGCACACTCCTTGTATCTCCAGTATAAGATATGTTTGAGAGGGTTAAAGGCAGTGTGAGCAGCCTCTTCTTACCTCAGCACCCCTGTTAACTCCAGTATTAGATGACATTGACTAGAGGACATAGGGTGGACAGCAGTGTGAGCAGCCTCTTCTTACTTCAGCATACCTGGTATCTCCAGTATTAGATGACAGCCTAGATGACATAGGGTGGACTTCAGTGTGAACAGCGTCTTCTTACCTCAGCACCCCTGGTATTTCCAGTATTAGGTCACATAAACAAGGTGGACAGCAGTGTGAGCAGCCTCTTTTTACCTTATCACCCCTGATATCTCCTGTAATAGATCACATAAACAGGGGTGGACAGCTGTGTGAGCAGCCTCTTCTTACCTCAGCACCTCTAATATCTACAGTATTACATCAGATAGACATGGTGGTCAGCATTGTTAGCGGCATCTTCTTACTCAGGCACTCTTGGTATCTACAGTATTAGATGACAAGGATGGACAGCAGTGTGAGCAGCCTCTTGTTAGTTCAGCATACCTGGTATCTCCAGTAGTACATCAGGTGGACAGCAGTGTGAGCAGTGTCTTATCTCAGCATACCTGGTATCTCCAGTAGCACATCAGATGGACAGCAGTGTGAGCAGCCTCTTGTTAGTTCAGCATACCTGGTATCTCCAGTAGTACATCAGGTGGACAGCATTGTGAGCAGTGTCTTATCTCAGCATACCTGGTATCTCCAGTAGCACATCAGATGGACAGCAGTGTGAGCAGCGTCTTCTTACCTCAGCACCCCTGGTATCTCCGGTATTAGATCACATAGGGTGGACAGGAGCCTCTTCTTACCTCAGCACCTCTGATACCTCCACTATTAGAACAGATAGATATGGTGGTCAGCATTGTGAGTGGCCTCTTCTTACTCAGACGCTCTAGGTATCTCCAGTATTAGATGACACAGACTGGGTGGACAGCAGTGTGAGCAGTGTCTTTTTACCCCAGCACCCCTGGAATCTCCAGTATTAGATCACATAGACAGGACTGTGAACAGACTCTTTTAGCTCAGGACCCCTGGTATTAGCTGAGTATCCACCTGGAGTGAGCACATCTCACATAAGGAGAGGTGGCGGATCTTCCTTCTCCACACGTTCGCCTGTCCCATTCACAATCACATCCATATTATTTCTATATTGACAAACTTACTAGACAAAACAATATGCTAATTAAAAGTATTTAGGAATTTATAATATTTCTTTCATTTTTTTTTCTGTTACTGAAAAACGCCTTTAACTATCTGCCATCATTCTTGCCTATGTAAGAGGATAATCTCAATAGCACCCAATGTATTTTGATCCTCTAAGCAATACTACTCTGTATATGAGAGAGATATTGCAATGTAGTCAGTCTGTGTTTTTTTTTTTTTTTTTTTTAATGGTAACATATTTAGAGATCTCGATTTCAATAAGAATTTCTTAGGTCTAACTAATTCATTACCCAGTAAGCTTTCAATTACAGAAATTCTTTTCCGTGTTTGGGACTTTTCTATATAACCGCTGAAAGGATATCTGCCGTAAGTGTTACTAACACAAGAGTGTGAATTATTTTAGGTATGGCTAGTGAACTCTCCACATCTTTCTCTGGAGGCTTCAAATCATGAAAGATGCTTTTTGTTATCGTCCTAATTGGTTCTCATGATCAGGTACCATATCTGACCAATATGTTCTAGAGTCGTTACTTTTCCCACACATCGTGCCATAGAATTGTGAATGGCCTGTTAGATTTGTAACAAGCTGTGATTCTGTCTGGTGTGTGTTCTCTTTTTTTTCAGGAGCACACCGCTCCCCAGCCTCCCAGCTTCATGCTTGCTGGTGAGCACTGTGCTCCTGAAGATTGACATTTCGTATAAACATCATTGTTGCGTCACTGGCTCCAGCTGTGTGCTTTCTCTTACTGCAATAGGATACTTTGCTTTTGCAGCATCAGAGGAGCACAGAGATAGTGAAGCTTGCTACATCCAGCATCAGATCTGCGTTTGCAAGCGTGTTCTCCTTTCCTAGGAAACCAGCCATCTCTGATAGACTTCAGCAGTGGCCAGAACTTGGGCAACACGAAAACACCCAGATTGCATGATGCTTGTGCTTCTGTGGGCAACCTGATTGGCCTACACATGGCACCATGTCCTGCAGCATCTACAAACTCCCATTGAGTAATTCTAGAACATCGTTAACTGGCAAATGAAAGTGAGCTGCCTTCAGCCGATTTTGATAATTTACCCAAGTGCATTCAGCATGGCAGAACGTTCCTCAGATGACCATTAATGACCTCACTGATAGCAGCCGAGGCTGTAAGTGCGGGGGTTTCTGCATGTGGCGCTCGTATTCCATACTGAGTAAATCGAGATGTTTCGAAAAATTTGTTTCCAATTCTTAATTTGCAGATCCGTAACATGTCCATCCATTTTGTGATTTCCAGAATTCCACGACTTTTCTTTTTTTGTTTTTTTTGAGGAGTGTATGTACTGTATCTTCTCTTTCTTTCTTTCTTTCTTTCTTTCTTTCTTTCTTTCTTTCTTTCTTTCTTTCTTTCTTTCTTTCTTTCTCTCGCTCTGTATGTGTGTGATGGTGTAATATGCTATGTGGATTTCATTTTGTGTATATTTCTATTTCACTTATTTTCATAGTGTTTTTCTTGTTGCCTTGTATGTCTATAGCCTGACTGTATCTGTCTCTTGATGACCCCCTGTAGTTCCTTAATCCCCAAGGCTCCTTTGCTCTCCTCTGGGAAGCCTGCAAACCGCCCCAACCTGTTTGACTACCTCTGGACACACAGAAGGGGGTGGGGAGGACAGGAGCTGGACAGGTCAGTTCCTGTGTGGAGAGGATCTTGTAAAGACTGCACCTCAGAGAGAAGGACTCATTTTATCCTCTGGTGCTAGAGTTTTGGAATCTCCTCTCCCTGGACATTTTATCCTGTTACTGGACTGCATTCTTGTTCTGGACTTTTGCATCCTCAGTGTGGTGGATTGTTTATGGACCTTCTAATTTTGCCTGTAATAAAGGTCTTGGGATTGTTCCCACTTCCCTCGCTCTGTTGATTGTGTGGTATCGGAGAAGGACCCCGTGACAACTGGTGTCAGAAGAGGGATGAAGAGGGAGAAAACCAGGCACTGCTCATCACCTGCCCAATACAATCCCATCAATGAAACATGGTGGTGGCAGCATCATGCTATGGGGGGGGGGGGGATTTTCAGCTGCAGGGACAGGACAACTGGTTGCAATTGAAGGAAATATAAATGCGGCCAAGTACAGAGATATACTGGATGAAAATCTCTGCCAGAGTGCTCTGGACCTCAGACTTGGCCGAAGCTTCACCTTCCAACAAGACAATGACCCTAAGCACACAGCTAAAATACCAAAGGAGTGGCTTCAGAACAACTCTGTGACCATTCTTGACTGGCCCAGCCAGAGCCCTGACCTGAACCCAATGGAGCATCTCTGGAGAGACCTGAAAATGGCTGTCCACCAACGTTCACCATCCAACCTGACGGAACTGGAGAGGATCTCCAAGGAAGAATGGCAGAGGATCCCCAAATCCAGGGGTGAAAAACTTGTGGCATCATTCCTAAGAAGACTCATGGCTGTACTAGCTCAAAAGGTGCTTCTACTCAATACTGAGCAAAGGGGTACTGGCAGATACCCCTATTGGAGGACGCTCGGGAGCGCTCGGCCTTCATTACTCCATTTTGGGCTTTTTGAGTTCCTGCGAATGCCCTTTGGGATGAAAACAGCCCCCGCTACTTTCCAGAGACTGGTAGATAGACTGTTACAACAATGTCAGGACTTTGCCTGTGCTTACTTAGACGACATTGCCATTTTTAGTACAACCTGGGAGAAACATCTTAAACACTTGGGCATAGTGCTAGACTGCATCCTTACTGCATGACTGACCTTTCGCCCTGATAAGTGCCAAATAGGGATAGCTGAGGTGCAGTACCTCGGGAATAGAGTAGGGGGTTGGACCCTAAGGCCTGAGCCTGCCAAAGTGGAAGCCATTAGCAACTGGTGTAGACCCCAGACTAAAAAGCAGGTACTTGCATTTTTAGGAACTGCTGGTTACTATCGCAAATTTGTTTCTCACTTCAGCACCTTGGCCAAGCCCCTAACCAACCTAATCCGCAAGAACATGCCTAGGAATGTGACGTGGATGACTGCATGCGAGGATGCCTTTTCAGTGTTAAAGACCACTCTCGTCACTGCTCCTGTCTTGGCTGCCCCGGATTATAAGCACAGGTTCCTCGTGCAGACAGATGCATCCACCTTTGGGATTGGGGCAGTACTTGGCCAAGTGAACGCCGCCGGAGAAGAACATCCAGTTGCTTTTGCCAGTCAGAAACTACTGGATCGGGAAGTTGCCTATGCCACTATTGAAAAGGAGTGCCTTGCCATCATATCGGCGCTAAAAAAATTGCAGCCATACTTGTATGGCAGAGACTTTACAATTGTTACAGACCACAACCCCCTCACATGGCTGAACCGCGTATCAGGGGACAATGGAAGATTGCTGCGTTGGAGCTTGTCCTTACAACCCTACAGCTTCTCCATCCAATACAAGCGGGGAAGCCAACACCAGAACGCCGATGGTCTCTCGACATGAAGAACCATAGGCTCCCCTGGCCGACCTACCCCTGCCACTGTACAAGGAACTGTAAATGATTGAGCAATGTGGACTAAAGTGAGCAGGCCAGAGGTCTGTGTAGACCTCATAGCGTGCTCACTTATTATGGGGGGGAGAAGTTGTGATGGTGTGATATGCTATGTGGATATCATTTTATGTATATTTCTATTTCACTTATTTTCATAGTGTTTTTCTTGTTGCCTTGTATGTCTATAGCCTGACTGTATCTGTCTCTTGATAACCCCCTGTAGTTCCTTAATCCCCAAGGCTCCTTTGTTCTCCTCTGGGAGGCCTGCAAACTGCCCCAACCTGTTTGACTACCTCTGGACACAAGGAAGGGGGTGGGGAGGACAGGAGCTGGACAGGTCAGTTCCTGTGTGGAGAGGATTGTGTAAAGACTGCACCTCCGAGAGAAGGACCCATTTTATCCTCTGGTGCTAGAGTTTTGGAATCTCATCTCCCTGGACATTTTATCCTGTTACTGGACTGCATTCTTGTTCTGGACTATTGCATCCTCAGTGTGTTGGATTTTTTATGGACCTTCTAGTTTTGCCTGTAATAAAGGTCTTGGGATTGTTCACACTTCCCTTGCTCTGTTGATTGTGTGGTATCGGAAAAGGACCCCGTGACAGTGTGCGTATGTGTGTATGTATGTATGTGTGTGTATATATATATATATATATATATATATATATATATATATATATATATATATATATATAAAAATATTGAGAATGAATAATATATATATAGCAAAAAAAAGAAAAAGCAGCACCAAAATAGTAGTGGTGTGAACTGTTTAATAGCCTAGTGGCGTGGTGACGTTTCGGATATGGCAATTCCTTTCTGGCTTGAGAAAGGAATTGCCATATCCGAAACGTCGCCACGCCACTAGGCTGTTAAACTGTTCACACCACTACTATTTTGGTGCTGCTTTTTCTTTTTTTTTTTTTTTTTTTGCTACTATCTAAGGACATTGAGGTGTCTGGAGAAGCGTGCACTGCTCTAAGGTTTTTGTGCTGAGATATATATATATATATATTCATGCTCAACCTATATCTCTGTATAGCTATAAAGATAAAGAAAATTTACTTTTTTTCCTGTAAGAAATCTGTGTTAAATCAAAATGATATATAATATTCTCCATTCCTCTCGTATTATGGCATGGTCTGTTCTATTTTGATATTTCACATCATAACCTTTGTCCTAATTCTGAGTTTTGTGACTTGTGATATGTAAATCCTAATCGCAGATTCAAGTAGAGGAACCGCTGAGGTCAGCAGGATAAGTTTTTAGCACTATGTCTTCAGAAAGGAGCTTTTGTGTCTTCCAAAGGCTTTTTCATATGAGCAATAAATGTAGCTTGTAACCAAATAAATACAGTTGTCAAATGATATTTTTTTGTGGGACAAACAATTTGGCATTTTCATTGGTCTTTTGTACCAAATTATCCATATTATTTTGAACAAAAAGGATCTCTAAGGTGTTATGTAGACCTTTGATCTGAGCCATTAAAGGGAATCTGTCACCAGGTTTTTTTCTACCTAATCAGAAAGCACTATAATGTAGGAGCAGAGACCCTGGTTCCAGTGATGTCATTTACTGGGCTGTGTTTTGCTGTTTTAATGCAGTGACTGGTCCTCAGCAGGAGATTATTACTACAGGACAACTGGCCTCATGCCTCCTAGTCCAGCCATGCCTCCACCTCTGACTAGCAACTCTCTTTTAATGTACAATGTACACTGAATCAGGGTCTCTGTCACTACCTTATACAACTGACATAGATTGGCTTTTAAGGTGTTAATGCCAGAATTCTGGCATTAAACACCGTAAAGGGGTTGTACAATACTTGGAGGCAACCTTCTCATCCCTCGTGTTTTGCCCGATTGAAATAAAAACATCTAGACTCATCTCCTGTGTCGGCGCGTTCGAGTTGTCACTCGCGTTCCTGGGGTTAAATGACGTTATGTTATGTGATCTTTGCGCCTACTAGGCACTACTCTCCCCGCCTTTGAACAAATTGAACTGGGGGAAGTCAAAGAGCAGCCCTGGCTTCCTGTTGCTGTCAATAAGTCCGAAGGTGGGGATAGTGAAGCCGGCGCTGATTGACCACAGCGCTCACATGACATAACCTCACGTGAGCGCTGACACCGCTGCAATGGCGCTGGCAGGGGAGGTGAGTAGAGGTGTTTTTTATTTTGACAGGGTCAAACATTAGGAATGAGAAGGGGTTGTCCTAGTAGTGGACAACTGCTGATTTTGAGAAAAATGACAAGGTACCCGCACTCTACCGCAACTACCAAAGTGTAACCTTGGCCTGATATTTCTAGCCTTTCATGAATTTGGGATCGATTTGGTTCAGAGCAGTCTCTCTCCGCTTCCTCTCTTCAGGTTCTTCACCCATCAGTCAATTTGTTAGGAAATGGTAAAGTTTGCATAACTCCATTTGTACAAGCTGTAAATTTTGCCGTTATTTTTCTACCTTTTTTTTTTTTTCTGTCTAATTCACGAACTGGGAAAAAGTAGTGACATCTTAAGTGTAGGGTTAGCAACGAGTAATAAAGTCTGTCTTTTAAAACAAAAGCGTGGACAATTAGACGCAATCTTCACCTGCTGACTTGTCACTCGGGGGGGTTGCGTGGGCACACTGCTCTCTAAACATTTGCCAGAATGGAATTTTCCTGCACGCCACGCATCACACAGTTTCATCATCCTCTGAATCATATCGGAGTTATTTTCCTGGTGTATTCTTATTTTTTAATATTTGCCTCCCTGAGCACATTTAATATTATGTTGTGTTGATTCCAACTGGCAGAAGCCTTCGCCTGGTAACAAATGAGAGAGCAATTACGATGATTTGGAGTAATTACTTCTTGTGGAATTGGCACACTTTCTGTTATGATACAGCGCACATTATGAAGGTTGGAACGCAGATCTCGGTTTATTTATTAGCGTTTGTTGAAGGGCTCGGTTATTGGATTTATTGAGGAGAGCAACTCTTTAGATTGAATACTTACGTGGACTGTAACTGGAAGAGATCACGTGCAAATATCAATAAGCCGGCGATTTTCTTGGGGTATTTTTTATGCGCTCCACATTTCCAATAACTGATTCAAATGGATTTTTATTGAATATTAGTTTTCTTTAAAATCTGAATTCTCTAGGGTTACCAAACTAATTGCACTGCTATGTAGGATAGTAAAAGACCTTCAGACTTGCTTTTCAGGCCACAAACAAGTATTTTATCTAGTTTGAGAACCACCTTTCAATTTTTATGTAATTGACTCTACAAGTGCATCGAGGCTGGCGCGTGCGAGTGCCCCTTTTTGAGGCTGGCGCGTGCGAGTGCCCCTTTTTGAGGCTGGCGCGCAAGCAATTGCCTAGTTCCATCCCCAAGATTGATTCATCAATCAGTGCATCATGGTGGTGACACTTGGTGAGGAATAATGCTGTGTATTGATGCACCAGCTGGGAATCTGCCTACCACTTGTGCACTAAAGATTTCAATTTGATATTAATTATACTTCGTATAGAGCCATCGTATTCCCTAACGCTTTACAGACCTCTTCATCGCTGACTCCTAATGGGGCTCACAATCTACATCCCCTATCAATATGTCTTTGGAGTCTGGAAGGAAAATGGAGGTGACCTATGCAGAAATGGGAAAACATACAAACTCCCTGTAGATGTTCTTGGTGGGATTTTCTCACCTAGGAAGGTATGCGTGAGTTTCTCTTTTATTAACCCACTCAGAAATTTAAATTTGGCTCTAATCCCCCAGACAAGTTCCCTGTATGTGAAACCTCCAGCAGAAGGAAGAAAACTCTACTTTTCACCATCTCGTCACCAATACCTGGTTCATTGCTATGAGAGATTGAGGAGATTTTTTTTTTTTTTTTCTCAAATTTTGACTGGATAAAACCTTGTTTGAAAGTCAGACAAACCTCACCAAATCTCTTCCAATGGCACTTGGTGTATGGTGAACTTGGCATAACTTGCTGGACACAATAGACTTATAGACCCTTGTGCCAGTTTAGAGATGCCTCACTTCACACCTGTGCTTGTCACACAAAAAAAAATAATCACAAGTGGCATCAGTGATATCGGCTACTTTTTCTACTAGAAAAGGCTGCTTGCCTTCTAGACAAGTTTTCGGAACTTTCAAAGGAGTCTTACAAAATTGGCTAAAATGCATCCAAATTTTTTTTTTTGTGCGCAATTTTTATGTCCGGCCTCTGACTATATGCATATACAGCAAGGCACCAACTTTGACCATATGTATAACAGGCTCTAGCCCAATTACTGCTTGTTTGATAGCAGTTTGTGCCGCCTCACCCTTAGAGGAGAAAACGTCATCAAGGGCCACGCCAGATTATTGCTATGCGTTGGCCGTGGTTTTGTTACTGCTTCTATCACTAGATATCAGAATTAAGACAGGTCAACTACCTTCATAATTGGGGTGAATTTTTTACTGAAAAGCAGCTGTTTGGGCCTCTCAGCTTGAACAATCGTGAGGCCGGTTTCACACATTGACATTCATGGTCGAAGTATAGAATGGACGGACTGTCTTCAGATCTCCTGACCGACCCAAACTCAACAACCCCATTTATACAGTTGTGCTTGTTGAGCTTGAGCCTGTAGAAGCTGTCTCTCTACCTGTATAGACATCCCGCACTGTACTTGGAACGTGAATATCTGACCCTTGAAACCGGGCTCAGGGGTGGTAGCAGGAGTGGACACAGACATGAGGGCCCCTGTACACGAATAGTATATGGGCCCTTTTGTGGTCCAATAGCTCGTCATAAAGCACAATTCCACCTGCTTTGAAGCTGGAAGTGGCCTCCTTACCTTTTTGGGTCCCTGTGTGACTGCTCAGGATGCACCATTGGTATGTGCACCCCTGGGTGGTAGTACTACACCAGATCTTTGTCCTCTTCACTCTCCGAATTGTTGGTTGTCATGGAGGTCAGAGCTCACCGATATCCCAAAGTAAAGTCTTATCCTAGCACTATTCCGTTATTTTATGGGAACTTTACTTTCACACTGGGGTCTTTTTGACCATTATTAATTGGTTTGCCCTATGTTCATAAATACGTTTCAGGCTAAAATGGGGAGTTCTAGTGACCTTTAGCCCCCCCCGTGCCAGGGCCGCCTGCCATGAGTGTTTTTACTGTATGAAGCCAGATTTTCATAATGGTCACACAGTTTTAGTTTGGTCGGCTCTGAAAAAAATCTCTTCCTCCACTGCAGACCCACAAGTGATGCTTTAAATTGAAAATTCTTCCCGTCTGTGCATTTTCAGGCTCCTGCTAGTTGCAGGCAGCGAGACAAATGAAGATGGAGCATCGGAGGCGATGCAGTGTGGGCTCACATCCTGGCGAGTGCTGTCCGGCTCCCCTCATTACAAACAGGTCACTAATTACAAGGACGACGTGGGCACGGTAAGTAATGAGAAAAAGCCTTGCGCGCATTTTAGTATTCATTTGCAGCCCTTAATTATTTATCAGAGAATCTTTAATGCCCTTAGTTAAATTTTCAGCAGTTTAACGTGTTTACAGTAAATTAAAGAATCATCAGTTGCGAATGTGCAAATAACCACAGGCTCTGATCTCCTGAGCCGAGACGGCATCTTTCAGTTGTACTGCTTCCTCAATACATAAGGCCGTACAGGCGTAACTATTGCCCCTTCCTAATGGACGATTCATTATCCTTCATAAATCTAATCGTTATTTGTGACTAGATAGATGGTCAGTGGGACGGCACTGTCCTCTATTGGCTTCCTGTAAAAACTGATTCCTATAGATAGTGTTAGGCTGTGTGCACACGATGCAGATTTGCAGCGGATCCGCAGCGGATTTTACCGCGCAGAAACGTTGCATATCCGCATTGTGATGTACAGTAGCCTTACAATCAATGAAAAAAAAAACCGCTGTGCAGACTCTGCAGATTTTTCCGCCGTACAAAATCCGCAGCATGTTACTACTTTTGTGCGGTTTTCCACCTCCCCTGTGTCCAAATCCGCAGGGGGAAAACCGCGATGGAAAACCGCACAAAAACCGAATGAAAACCGCATGAAAAATGGAAGAAATCCGCAGGAAAAATGCAGGTCATTTGACCTGCGGATTTCTTCCAATCTGCGCGGAAAAATCCGCAGGGCTAAAAAGTCCGTCTGCACTCAGCCTTAGGGAGAGGCCTCCTTGTAGTATGAGTAGGTCGCTCGCTCTTGGGGGTGATGGCTATGTTGCAGAGTAGGAGGGGGAGTCCCTTTATTGGAGAAGAGGGGGAGGCCCCTTGTTGGTGACGAGGAGGAGGGGGAGGCCCCTTGTTGGTGACGAGGAGGAGGGGGAGGCCCCTTGTTGGTGACGAGGAGGAGGGGGAGGCCCCTTGTTGGTGACGAGGAGGAGGGGGAGGCCCCTTGTTGGTGACGAGGAGGAGGGGGAGGCCCCTTGTTGGTGACGAGGAGGAGGAGGGGGAGGCCCCTTGTTGGTGACGACGAGGAGGAGGGGGAGGCCCCTTGTTGGTGACGACGAGGAGGAGGGGGAGGCCCCTTGTTGGAGACGACGAGGAGGAGGGGGAGGCCCCTTGTTGGAGACGACGAGGAGGAGGGGGAGGCCCCTTGTTGGAGACGACGAGGAGGAGGGGGAGGCCCCTTGTTGGAGACGACGAGGAGGAGGGGGAGGCCCCTTGTTGGAGACGACGAGGAGGAGGGGGAGGCCCCTTGTTGGAGACGACGAGGAGGAGGGGGAGGCCCCTTGTTGGAGACGACGAGGAGGAGGGGGAGGCCCCTTGTTGGAGACGACGAGGAGGAGGGGGAGGCCCCTTGTTGGAGACGACGAGGAGGAGGGGGAGGCCCCTTGTTGGAGACGACGAGGAGGAGGGGGAGGCCCCTTGTTGGAGACGACGAGGAGGAGGGGGAGGCCCCTTGTTGGAGACGACGAGGAGGAGGGGGAGGCCCCTTGTTGGAGACGACGAGGAGGAGGGGGAGGCCCCTTGTTGGAGACGACGAGGAGGAGGGGGAGGCCCCTTGTTGGAGACGACGAGGAGGAGGGGGAGGCCCCTTGTTGGAGACGACGAGGAGGAGGGGGAGGCCCCTTGTTGGAGACGACGAGGAGGAGGGGGAGGCCCCTTGTTGGAGACGACGAGGAGGAGGGGGAGGCCCCTTGTTGGAGACGACGAGGAGGAGGGGGAGGCCCCTTGTTGGAGACGACGAGGAGGAGGGGGAGGCCCCTTGTTGGAGACGACGAGGAGGAGGGGGAGGCCCCTTGTTGGAGACGACGAGGAGGAGGGGGAGGCCCCTTGTTGGAGACGACGAGGAGGAGGGGGAGGCCCCTTGTTGGAGACGACGAAGAGGAGGGGGAGGCCCCTTGTTGGAGACGACGAGGAGGAGGGGGAGGCCCCTTGTTGGAGACGACGAGGAGGAGGGGGAGGCCCCTTGTTGGAGACGACGAGGAGGAGGGGGAGGCCCCTTGTTGGAGACGACGAGGAGGAGGGGGAGGCCCCTTGTTGGAGACGACGAGGAGGAGGGGGAGGCCCCTTGTTGGAGACGACGAGGAGGAGGGGGAGGCCCCTTGTTGGTGACGACGAGGAGGAGGGGGAGGCCCCTTGTTGGTGACGACGAGGAGGAGGGGGAGGCCCCTTGTTGGTGAGGAGGGGGAGGCCCCTTGTTGGAGACGACGAGGGTCTGGCCCATTTGTGTAGTGGGTGCCCGCTCACTGTTAAAGGGGAAGTTTGCTTGCTGATTGCTTGCTTGTTGAGGGAGTTAGTCATTGTTGAAACTCATTTTACTAATGCCCCCCATTGCCCAGGTGCTATACCTGTTGCACTATTTTCCAGAGTCGTCCCCTTTTGCAATTGAGGGACTGGTGAAGTCTTCCAGTGCTGAGTACTTGCCAACATGGCTATATAGTGGGGTTGGCTTTGTGCCTTAATAATAATAGCATGGTGTGCACAGGAGATGACCTCTGTAACCGGCACAGGAGATGACCTCTGTAACCGGCACAGGAGACGACCTCTGTAACCGGCACAGGAGACGACCTCTGTAACCGGCACAGGAGACGACCTCTGTAACCGGCACAGGAGACGACCTCTGTAACCGGCACAGGAGACGACCTCTGTAACCGGCACAGGAGACGACCTCTGTAACCGGCACAGGAGACGACCTCTGTAACCGGCACAGGAGACGACCTCTGTAACCGGCACAGGAGACGACCTCTGTAACCGGCACAGGAGACGACCTCTGTAACCGGTGGATGTATAAACACAATTCTCAGACACTTGTGCGGTTGCTTCTTTCAATTCTATTAAAGTAATGCCGAGATAAACAAAGGGATTTCCAGCCATAATACGGGAGCGTCTGATGTACCTGTAATGCACAAGCGCTGGAAATTAAATCTTAATATTGCCTGAAGGGGCTTAGCATGCGTCCTGGGAAAAGTAATGACCTAAGTGCTGTATTTATCCCTGTCTTTTGTCGTATTTGCCTACTCTGCGTGAATTTTCGTATGCAAAAATAAAATGTTTTTTGCCTCTAATTTCAGTTGTCACTGTAACGCATGACTTGATCTCGTTTTACAGGCGCTGAAGGGAAAAGGATTGTGGCGGATTATTAAGTTGCGATTATCTAACAGACATGGAGCCGAACAGGTAATGGGGATTTACATCATTAATTTAGCTCCCGCATGTGGAACACTATGATTGAGAATCATCGGTGTACGGAAGGAAAGGACGGAGAGAGCAGCTTACCAAAGCGGCGGCTCCACGGCAGACGTTCACATAATTGGCTGTGGCTTCTTTATTTGTGTAGCAGGGAAAAAAAGCGGAAATTGTATTTATTGCGGTATAATGGGGTTTTAGTGTGTAAATACTGATATCAGGACATTATTTGCATTGATCAAGTGCTGGAATGGCTGCCGGTTATGCTGCAGTCAGTGGCGTTGTAGTGCTGATAGCTGTCAGTGTGACGTGAAACACTATAAGGGTTTTTTTTTTTTTTTTTTTCAAGCAAGAATAGTGCAGCATGCATCATTAGGCTAAGTTCACACCAGGCGTTTTTGCAGCGCTTTTTACTCTGTCGCCTCATTGGGGGACACAGAACCATGGGTGTTATGCTGCTGTCCACTAGGAGGCGACACTATGCATAATCTGAAAAAGATTAACTATGGCTCCTCCTCTGCAGTATACACCCCTGGACGGCGTTAGCCTTCTCCAGTTTTTGCTTAGTGTCGCATAGGAGGCACACCTAAAAAAATTTTTTTTATTCTTTTTTTCACTCTGTTTTTTTCCGACGGGATTACAGATGAAGAAAAGTGGTTCTCCTGTGAGACTCCCGGCATGGCTCCTTCCTCGGTCCCCTATTACGGGGTGCCCAGTTGAAGTCGAGATGGCTATTCCCCATGTCGCTCCTTCCCCAGTCCTTCGGGTGCTGGTTTGAAGTCGAGACCCCCCTCCTTCCCCAATTTCTTTTGGTTTCTGGGTTGAGGTTGAGGCGAGGATAAAGCCCCATGATGGTGACAGCAGCACCCTCCCTAATCCCCCTCTGGGGGCATTAGGTTGAGACGCCTCAGGTAGGGTCTGTACAGGCAGCACTCTGCAGCTCCCAGCAGCACAGGCCAGCACACTGCGGCTGCATCCAGGGACCCCAGCCCAGCTGCGGGCTCCTGTCGGGGCCGGGGGGGAGTGCAGGCAGGCATGGCACAATAGAGAGACAGGGCTCCCTGCGCCCCTGTCTCTGCGGCAGCACCAGCTCTATCGTGCCTCAGAGGGACCCCTCACAGGGCCCCCCTTCCGCTTATAACCCCACCGCTATCCTGCCTTTAGATCTGGGGGAGTCCAGTTCAGATCCGACCCCCTCCCGGACTTTCGTGCCGGCTTGGAGCCTTTCTGGGCATCAGACATCTCATTTAGGCCGCAGCTTTGGCCTAGCTGAAGCCACCGCCTCCTCTCCGCCCCCCGGCCCGCCCCCCGGATGACAAATATGACACGCTACAGTGTCATAGAGGGGGTGGATCGAGACAGGGCTCGTTTTTTCACACAGCAACAAGGAATGGACTCAGGATAGTGGTCTCTCCATCCCAAAATTTTTCGCCAGATCTGCCATCGCTAGGGGACCCCGGACGTGGACCTAATGGCATCCCATTTCAATGCCAAGGTCTCCATCTTCATGGCCAGAACACACGATCCGCGGTCGCTCGGAGCGGATGCCCTGGTTCAGGACTGGACCCAGTTCCAGCTTCTGTACATTTTTCCACCCCTCCCCCTGATATCCAGAGTGGTGAGGAAGATCAAACAAGAAGGAGTTCCAACCATCCTAATCGCGCCAGACTGGCCCAGACGTACATGGTACGTCGACATCGTACAACTTACAGCAGACGCCCCCTGACTTCTTCCCGACCGTCCCGATCTTCTGTCATAAGGCCCATTCTTCCACCAGAATTCAGGGGCTCTCAATTTGACAGCATGGCCCTTGAGACCTGGTTTCTAACCCAGGCAAGGGTCTCACCGGACGTCATTTGAACCATGATCAGGGCACGAAAGCCAGCCGCTGCTAAGATTTATTACCGTACCTGGAGAGCATTCTTTCCGTGGTGCGAATCTCGCGACCAGATCCCACTCCCTTATTCTCTCCCCAAAGTGCTTGGTTTTCTCCAATCGAGTCTGGAGGCCAGACTGTCCCTGGGCTCGCTTAAGAGCCAGGTGTCAGCGCTCTCAGTTCTTTTTCAAAACGCATTGCTAACAAGCCGCAAGTAAGGACTTTTCTTCAGGGGGTTTCCCGATTGGTTCCCCCCTACAGACGGCCACTAGAAGCGTGGGACCTCAACCTGGTCCTGACAGCATTGCAGGGACCTCCCTTCGAACCCCTTAGGGAAGTCCCACTTTGCCTTCTATCCCAGAAGGTGGTCTTTCTGGTGGCAATCACCTCGCTAGGCAGGGTGTCTCAACTGTTGGCACTCTCCTGCAGACGGCCCTTCCTAGCTTTTCACCAGGACAAGGTAGTTCTCCGTACGGTCCCATCCTTCCTTCCGAAGGTTGTGTCCAACTTCCACCTCAATGAGGAAATTTCACTGCCATCCCTTTTCCCGGTTCTGGTTCATAGAGTAGAGAAGGCTCTGCATACGCTTGACCTCGTCAGAGCATTGCGTATATACGTGTCTAGGACTGCGCCCTTCCGGAAGTCTGATTCCCTTTTCCTTCTTCCGGAAGGCGTCCGCCAGGGTCTGCCGGCTTCCAAGGCTACCCTCGCCAGGTGGATCAAATCTACCGTACAAGAGGCTTACCGCCTTAAAAGTTCTCCTCTTCCGGCCGGTATTACGGCACATTCTACACGGGCGGTAGGGGCCTCCTGGGCCATTCGGCACCAGGCTTCGGCTCAACAAGTGTGTAAGGTGGCCACTTGGACTAGCCTACACACGTTTACCAAACACTACAGAGTTCATACCCAGTCCTCAGCGGACGCGATCCTTGGTAGACGGGTTCTGCAGGCGGCGGTGCCCTAAGTTTAGGGTCCTGTCTGCACAATATTCGTCCATTGCTTCCCACCCAGGGACTGCTTTGGGACGTCCCTTGGTTCTGTGTCCCCCAATGAGGCGACAGAGTAAAGGAGATTTTTGTGTACTCACTGTAAAATCTTTCTCTTAGCCTCTAATTGGGGGACACAGCTCCCACCCTGTTGCCCTAATTGGGGGACACAGCTCCCACCCTGTTGCCCTTACGGGCAGTTGTTATGGTTGAGTTCTCATATTGTTCTTTGAGCTCGTACATAGTGGCCTTCTTACAGGCTTGGTTATGTTTTCTGTTATATTCCTCTTAATGCTTTTGCACAAAACTGGAGAAGGCTAACGCCGTCCAGGGGTGTATACTGCAGAGGAGGAGCCATAGTTAATCTTTTTCAGATTATGCATAGTGTCGCCCCTTAGTGGACAGCAGCATAACACCCATGGTTCTGTGTCCCCCAATTAGAGGCTAAGAGAAAGAGATTTTACGGTGTGTACACACAAATCTCCTTTTTTTTTTTGTGTGTTTTTTGATGAAAAATTTTCAAAGTCTGAGATTTCGGAGATCTAATGCACACATGTTTATTTTTTTTCTGTCATCAGGATTTCTTGCTTTTACATGATTTTTTTACACAATGGAGCATATCACTTCTTTCAGCGTTAGTTCAGTGTTTTTCACCCATTGAATTGAATGGGTGGTGAAAAAACTCTGAAAACGCACCAAAAACGCAGGTATCGCTGTTTTTTGTGCCCAAACCTGATTCTGTAGAATAGGACTTTTCTTTTTTTCTAAACTCTATCAGCATGCCAAAACTGCAGCAAAAAACGCAAGAAAAAAACTAGGAAAACATGCTTTTTTTTTTCTTCAGCTTCTTTCCTGCCAAGAGATCAGGTTTTGCTGCAGAAAGAAAAAACACTGAAAAAACGCCTAGTGTTAACTTACCATTATTCTTGCTGCCAAAATTACTCATCGCAGCAGTTCAACCTGTTTTTTTTTTTCTCAGCATGGGTTATTATACATTTAAGTAACTTTTTAGGATAAGCTTTCTTGTGTGTACATGAGGAATGACACTTTCTGACCATTATATAACTTGTACCTTGCACCAGTTTCCCCCTTTGCAGGCTTGGTCTCTTAATTTTACAATTGACTGAGCTGGAGGGAGGATACTAGTGGCTATGATGTATCCCTTACATAGCATAGCACACAGGGTTTCCTGTTCTTAATTCTGTAGTTAGTAAACCAAAGTAACAGCAGTATAGAGGAAATTGTACATTAGTACTGAGCTGTCTGGATGTGAATACAGCTCTGAAGAGAGGTAAAATATTTGTTAGAAAACGCATTGCGATTTTTCTGTCTCCATCTTCCTTGCCTCTCTCCATAGAGTAGAATAGGAGGATACAACTCCGCCTAGGGATGTTGAGTAGTTGTGTTTTTTTTCATATTGAGGGGAGGGGTGGGATGAGTAGTGGCTTCTTATATTCACTTACACTAAGCAGCTGCTTAGCAATCTGAAAATGATAATGGTTAAGGCACCCCAAAGCAGGAGGTGGCTGTAAGGGGATGTGCACAAGATCAGTAAATGCTACGAGTTGGACGCTGCATACTTGTGCACCGTCTAACTGTTACAGCATAATGGATGGGATTTCAAGAAATACCATGCCCACTATGCTTCCACAGACGCCTGTGGCTCACCTGTGGAGATGGACATGTGACACATAATTCCAGAGTGCAGCATGCCTGTTTATCTTGCGGAGATGCGAGCCTCCACACGAAAAAATTCATCTGTACAATTTATTTGACACTAGGAATCCGCTAGGTTCAGTGAACACATGCAGATGCACCTGCGTTCAATAGTCGGCAGCGGTTTGGATGCAGGGGACATGTGCTGCGTCCAAAGCGTGCTAATTCCTGAACATATGCACATACCCTAAGAAGCATTTTCAAGTTGCCCATTCCTCAGTTTGAAATGTAATTAAGAAATGGCAGTTAACAGGAACAGTGGAGGTCAAGATAAGGTCTGGAAGAGCAAGCAAAATTTCAGTGAGCTGCTCATAGGATTGCTAGAGAGGCAAATCAGAACCCCTGCTTGACTGTAAGAGACCTTAAGAAAGATTTAGCAGACTCTGGAGTTGTTGTATACTCTACTGTTCAGAGACACCTGCTCTATTATGGCCTTCATGGAAGAGACATCTGTGAAAACCTCTCCTGCGTCCCCGCCATAAAATTCAGCATCAGAAGTATGTAAAAGAACATCTAAACAATCATGTTGCATTTTGGAACAAGTCCAGTGGACTGATGAGGTCAAAATAGAATTATTTGGCCACAATGATCAAAGGTATGTGTGGAGAAAAAGGGCACAGTATTTCAGGAAAAAAACATCTCGCCAACCATTAAGCAAGGTGGTGGATCAATCTTGCTTTGGGGTTGGGCTGCAGCTAATGGCACGGGAACATTTCACTGGCAGAGGGAAGAATGGATTCAATGAAATTTCAACAAATTGCCGCAAACTTACAAGTGCTTCTCACAAAATTAGAATATCATCAAAAAGTTAATTTCAGTTCTTTAATGCAAAAAGTGAAACTCGTATATAGTCATTACAGAGTGATGTATTTCAAGTGTTTTTTTCTGTTAATGTTGATGATTATGGCTTACAGCCAATGAAAACCCGAAAGTTGTTTTCTCAGTAAATTAGAATACTTTATAACACGAGCATGAAAAATGATTTTAAAATCCGAAATGTTGGCCTTCTGAAATGTATGTTCAGTAAATGCACTCAATACTTGTTCGGGGATTTTTTTGCATCAATTACTGCATCAATGCGGCGTGGCATCGAGGCGATCAGCCTGTGGCAATGCTGAGGTGTTGTGACGTGAGTCAGAGTGGTCAGGGAGTCCAAGGTCAGAAGCCAGGAGGGGTACGTCATGAACAAAAGGAAGAGTCAAAAGCGTAGTTAGGTAACGTTCAGCGTACCGGGAGGATAGAACTTATGGCACAGGGGTCACAAAGCACAAACCTCACAATATGAATGTACGTCTGGCAGTGGTCTGGGAGAAGCTGCTAAATTAAGAAGGCATGGCCATTACCCGGGATAGTGAACACCTGAGACATCCGACTCCCCTCAGTCACAGATTGGCTAGTCGAACTGTCAATTAACACACCGACAGTTCAGTATGCCCCTGAACCAGATTGGATGGTCATGCTGTCAATCAAAGTACTGACAGCTTCAGCACGCCCCTGTACCAGATTGGACGGCCGAGCTGTCAGTAACTGCATCCCAGACACCCTGAGGGGTGGAACCGTGACAGGTGTTATGGAATTCCAGGTTGCTTTGATTGCAGCCTTCAGCTCGTCTGCATGGTTGGGTCTAGTCAGGCGAGTTTGCTGGACAATCAAGTACAGTAGTACTGTTTTGTAAACCAGATATTGGTACTTTTCGTAGTGTGAATAGGTGCCAAGTCTTGCTGGAGAATGACATTTCCATCTCCAAAAAGCTTGTCGGCAGAGGGAAGCATGAAGTGCTCTAAAATTTCCTGGTAGAAGGCTGAGCTGACTTAGGTCTTGATAAAACACAGTGGACCTACACCAGCAGATGACATGGCTCCCCAAACCTTCAATGATTGTGGAAACTTCACACTAGACCTTAAGCAGCTTGGATTGTGCGCCTCTCCACTCTTCCTCCAGACTCTGGAACCTTGATTTCCAAATGAAATGCAACATTTATTTTTCATCTGAAAACAACACCTTGGACCACTGAGCAGCAGTCCAGTTCTTTCTCTCCTTGGCCCAGGTAAGATGCTTCTGGCGTTGTCTATTGGTCATGAGTGGCTTGGCACAAACGACACTTGTAGCCCATGTCCTGGATATGTCTGTGTGGATGTGAATCTCCCTCAAATTCTTGAATGGCCTTTTCTTAACAATCCTTTCAAGGCTGCGGTTATCCCGGTTGCTTGGGCACCTTTTTCTACCACACTTTTTCCTTCCACTGAACTTTCCATTAATATGCTTGGATGCAGCACTCTGTGAGCCACCAGCTTCTTTAGCAATAATAATAATAAATAATAAATTTTATTTTTATAGCGCCGACATATTCCGCAGCACTTTACATTTCAGAGGGGATTTGTACAGACAATAGACATTACAGCATAACAATAGTCACATACAGTAGATTATAACAAATACCAAGAGGAGTGAGGGCCCTGCTCGCAAGTTTACAGTCTATGAGGAAAGAGGTAGACACGAAAGGTGGGTGGTAACAGTTGCCCTGATTGTATGGACCAGCCATAATGTTAAGTGTGTAACAGTACAGACACAGAGGGCTAATGGATGCATAAAGCATGTGGGAACATGATGCGGGAAATCTGGTTATCGTAAAACTTTTGGCTGTGCCACACAGGGATAGATTAGGTTAATGTGTTGAGGCGATAGGCCAGTCTGAATAAATGCGTTTTCAGGGCACGCTTAAAATTGTGGGGATTGGGGACTAATCGTATTGACCTGGGAAGTGCATCCCAAAGAATTGGCGCAGCACGTGTAAAGTCTTGGAGACGGGAGTGGGAGGTTCTGACTATTGAGGATGCTAACCTCAGGTCATCAGCAGAACGGAGGGCGCGGGTAGGGTGGTATACTGAAACAAGGGAGGAGATGAAAGGTGGTGCTGAGCTATGGAGGGCTTTGTGGGTGAGGGTAATAAGTTTATACTGAATTCGGGAGTGGATGGGTAGCCAGTGTAATGACTGGCACAAGGTAGAGGCATCGGTGTAACGATTGGTGAGGAATATGATCCTGGCTGCAGCATTCAAGACAGATAGGAGAGGGGAGAGTTTGGTAAGAGGGAGACCGATTAGAAGAGAGTTACAATAGTCGAGACGAGAATGAATAAGAGAAACAGTAAGAGTTTTTGCAGAGTCAAAAGTAAGAAAAGCTCGAATTCTAGAAATGTTTTTGAGGTGCAGATGACAAGAGCGGGCCAGTGATCGAATGTGGGGGGCAAAGGAAAGCTCGGAATCAAGTATGACCCCAAGACAGCGGGCCTGTTGCTGGGGAGTAATAGTGGAACCACACACAGAAATGGCAATGTCGGGTATAGGTACATTAGTAGAGGGAGGAAACACAAGGAGTTCAGTCTTTGACAGATTCAGTTTCAGATATAGTGACTTTTTGTGGCTTACCCTCCTTGTGGAGTGTGTCAATGACTGCCTTTTGGACATCTGTGAAGTCAGCAGTCTTCCCCATGATTGTGGAGCCTACTGAAAGAGTCTAAAGGACATTTTTAAACTCTAAGGAAGCCTTTTAAGGTGTTTTTTTGTTAATTATTCTAATTTACTGAGGTAATGACTTTTGGGTTTTCAGTTCCTGTAAGCCATAATCATCAACATTAACAGAAATAAACACATGACATAGATCACTGTGTACTGAGTCTATATAATGAATTTCACTTTTTGTATTGAAGAACAGAAATAAATTAACTTTTGATATTCTAATTCTGTGAGAAGCACTTGTTACACCATCTGTAAACCAGCTGAAGTGAAAAAGAGGATGGCTTCTACAACTGGATAATGATTCTAAACACATGTCAAAATCAACAATAGAAGACCTCAAAAGGCGCAAGCTGAAGTTTTTACAATGGCCCTCACAGTCCCCTGTTCTAAATATCCTTGAAAATCTGTGGCTAGACTTAAAAAAGCAGTGCGTGTAAGATGGTCCAGGAATTTCACTGAACTGGAAGAATTTTCCAAGGAAAAATGGATGAAAATCCCTCAAACAAGAATTGATAGACTTTTTGGCTAAAAAAAAGTGTTTACAAGCTGTGATACTTTCAAAACGGGGTGCTACTATGTGCTAACCATGCAGGATGGCCAAACCTTTGCATGGACCCATTTTCCTAAAAATTTTTATATATATTAAAATATAAAGGAAATGTGTCCTCTTCAACTCTAGCCCTTTTAGAGATCATTTCATCTTCAGTTTTCTTAACTGTTCACAATAATAGTAATTGTGATCAGGGGCGTCCAAAATTCTACAAACCACTGTAGAGTGACTGTAGATTTTGAGCATCAAGCCTTTTAAGATCAATTCCAGTATTAGTGAGACTTTACATAGTTTGAAAATAAATTCCTAAAAAAAAAATAATTTGGCTGGTCATTGAGAAGGAAAATTATGACCGAGGTGCAAGACATTTTTTGAGAAGGGTGATCATTACAGATTTACTAATGCAATGTCTGTTGTGTCATATCGCCCTGCAAAATAACTACGTTGTGCCCCTATACAGTGGATGGTTGATCAAGGGTTAAATCCTATTTTATTGACTCGGAAACCCTTAGCCGGCATCTCCTCTGTAAATGGGCTGTAAAATTGTGGCCTTTTGTGGAGGCTATCTAGTAAAGCCTCACACAAGCGTAGCGACTAACTGCTATTCATTGCAATATGTGCATTTTATTTTCCGCTTGCGTTGTCAGTAAGTGGTGCTAATTTAACAATCGAGTAAAACAGATGCATCTCCCTCGATATCAGAGTGCGAGCTCGTCCTGTGAGATGTGTTGGAGGCAGCAATGTTATCTTCGTCCCGCTCTCGGGCGTTTCTTATTAAATTACTAATGCATTTGAATTTACGTAGTAGCCGGATTCGTGGCCTCCGGGGATGTCCCATAAACAGATGGTTCGCCTTGTTTATAGCCAGGACAAACTGCACATGTATATAGAGTACAATTTGTGTGTATCCTGAAAAGAAATGGAACTGAACATGTCTCTGTGCAGCCAAAGATGACATTGAATCTGATAATGGTAATGTTAGAAGAAAAGTTGGTTTTTCAAAATCTTGCCCGAGCTACAAATGGGTGTTATCAGATAATAGGTCACTAAAGGAGAAGTACACACCCCCAGTGAAAGCTCTCTGGTGACACCCACTTTAACTTCACTAAAGTTAACTCATTGGGTGTCAATATTTTTTACTTACCGTAATTTCTGTGCAAAGTTAAGAAAGGCAAGAGTGAAAAAAAACAAAACAGTGATTTTTTTACGCTGAACATGTGATCCAGCTCAACTTGAAAAATTTGGTTCCAGGTCTTCTTTAAAGGGGGTTGTTCGGTCCAAATCGCTAAGTCTGCAGTCAAGTGTATGGAGCGAGGCTATGCCCACTAGGCGGTAGTATGCATAACTCGTACGTTTCCTCCGGTCCCCGGTCAGAAATGAGCGAATCCCCGCAGCCAACATTGCATGCACTGAGGGGATTCGTAAGTCTGCAGTCACACAGAGTGACTGAAGACATATCAACTTGGACCAGACAACCCCTTTTAAACATTTAAAGCTTTCTAAAAATGCCAAGTGTTTAAAAAATACACTCGGTGCTTTTTAATTAAAGTTAACCGGAAGGATAAAAAAATTTTTATTTTGTAAGTGTCTCCATCACAAAAAAATTATACTGCTTTCTTTATCGGTTAAAGGGAACCGGTGACCTGATTCATGCTGCCCAAAATCTCAGTCAGCGTGAGTCTGAGCATTGCAGTACTATTTCAGCCAGGTAAATTTTTCTCTTAAAGGGAATCTTTCACCCTATTTTTCGCTGGCACAGACATCAGGGGCGTATCTACAGCATTCTGTAATGCTGTAGATAAGCCCCCGATGTAACCTGAAAGATAAGAAAAAGGAGTTAGATTATACTCACAGGGGGCGATCCGGTCATAGTCCGATGGGTGTTGCGGTCCGGCGCCTCCCTTCTTGTAACGATGACATCCTCTTTGCTGCCTGTCGTGGCTCCTGCGCAGACGCACTGCTCTGTCCTGTTGAGAGCAGAGCAGAATACTGCAGTGCGCAGGCGCCGGACCTCTCCCAGCACCTCTAAACTCGAGGACCCTGCTCTGCCCTCAACAGGACAGAGCAGTGCGTCTGCGCAGGAGCCACGATAGGCAGCAAAGAGGACGTCACTGTTAGAAGATGGGACGCGCCAGACGGGACGGCGACACCCATCGGACCGGACCGAACGCCAGGGTGAGTATAATCTAACTCTTTTTCCAGGACGTCCTATCCTGACAGCACCATGGGGTTGACCTTTCATCCTTACAGGGACAGGAAATACACGAGAGGTTAAAAGGTCCCCTCCCACACCACACTCCAGTGTTTTTCCTGTCCCTGTAAGGACAGGCACGAGAGCGACGCAGCGGCGGCGGCAGGAGAGCAGCAGAACTTACCGGGGCCAGGAGGTTCGGGGTCCCAACCGCTTACTCCTCCGGTCGGACGGTGCGCGCGGCACCCCCTTAAGGGGGGTTTCCCGCCTGCGGTCCCGTGGAGCGTCGCTCCGGGACGATGTATTGCTCCCCCCCCAGCGCGACTCCCGCGAGAGCCGGCGGCCGCGTCACTTCCGGTCGCCGGGTATGACTACTTCCGGTTTGGGCCTGCGTCGTCAGGAGGAAGCGTCATGGACAGGAGAAGCGTTTCCAGCGCAAGATAAGGTAGGATAAAAGCGGGGGCAGCGGTACAGAGCGACCGGTCACCTTCAGCGACATCATGGACGGAGGACACAGACGCAGGAGCGAGCCAGACCCAGCGTACGTGAGTAGGAGACAGGGTGGGCTGTGAGTTCAAAGACAGGAGCGGTTAGTAAAACGGTCTCCTGTTCTTTGTTAGGACAAGTCGGCGCCGACCCCGGCGGCAGCAGCATCTAGGGGATCAAGCAAGCCCAAATGCCCCATCTGTGTCAGCAAGCTGCCGAGCACATGGAAGAAACCCTTATGCGAGGACTGTAACCTGCGGATCATCAGAGGAGAGCAGGCCACGTTCCTCACGGAGATGCGCACAGTGGTCAGAGAGGAGGTTCAGGCCTCCGTCTCTGCATGGCTACCCGCGCAGTCGGCCGACCGGTCCCAATCCAAAAGACCAAGATGGGAGTCCGACCAGTCTTCAGAGGAGGAGATACGGGGTACGGACTCGGAGGAAGAAGGCGAGATCACCTCTGAACCCCTAGAGACAGGGAAAAAGTACCTCTTCACATCAGAGAATACGGACGAGCTCCTCAGGGCAGTGAGGAATACGATGCAGATCGAGGAAGCCCCGAAGGAGCAATCCATCCAGGACGCGATGTTCGGGGGGCTAAGAGCCAAGGTCCGTCAGGTCTTCCCAGTCAATGACCATATCCGGGCGATGATCCTGGAAGAATGGGAGGATGCCGAGAAAAGACTGATTGTGCCGCGAGACTTTAAACTGCGACTTCCATTTAACCCAGAAGACATCAACACTTGGGATGAGGTGCCTAAAATCGATTCCCAGGTGGCTAAGGTGTCGAGGAAGACCTCAATTCCCTTTGAGGACTCTTCCAGTCTCAAAGAACCCATGGACAAAAAGGCCGATGTGCTCTTGAAGAGGGCTTGGGAGGCCTCAGCGGCGGTGATGAAAGCAAACATAGCCGCCACTTCAGTCGCTAGGTCCATGCATCTATGGATCGACCAGATGGAACAACAATTAAAGGAAAAAGCCCCTAGGGGCGATATCCTTGAGAGCATTCCCCTGTTAAAGATCGCAACTGGTTTTCTGGCAGATGCTTCGGCGGAATCTGTAAGATTTGCGGCCAGGAATAACTCTTTATCCAACGCGGCCCGTCGAGCCATATGGATGAAAACCTGGTCGGGGGACTACCAGTCTTAAAATAAATTATGTTCCATACCCCTCTCGAGGGGGGGGGGGGGAAGTATTTGGGCCGGCTTTAGATAAGATTCTAGAGAGTGCCTTTGACGACAAAAAAGGGTTTCCAGAGGAGAAACCTAGAAAGCAGTCTTCCTTTCAGAGATTCCATCCTTACCAAAGGCAGGAATATAGAGGGAAGGGGAAATCTCCTCGCTGGGAATATTCGAAGGGGGGGAAAAGTAGGGCTCCCCCGTCTCGTTCCGGGCAAAGTTCCAGAAGCAGAAGGCAATAACGCCATACCGGTAGGGGGGCGTCTCAGACACTTTGCGGGGTCTTGGCGACTCATCTCCCAAAACCCATGGGTCCTCAATACAATCTCCCAGGGTTATTCCCTCGAGTTTACAAAAACCCCCCTGCACGATTCGTAGTCACAGAACCCCGTTCCAGAGCCCTGATAGATCCTATATGGGCCGACATAGAAGATCTATTAAAGACCGAGGTAGTGGTTCCCGTCCCAGAAGCGGAGAGATGTCAGGGGCACTATTCAACTCTCTTCACGATATAAAAACCATCGGGAGAAAGCCGAACCATCATAAATTTAAAACCATTAAATCAATGGGTTCGGTACAAGAGATTCCGAATGGAATCCCTGAAAACCGCCATCCCGCTGATAGACCAGAACGCTTCCATGTGCACTATAGACTTAAAAAGTGCGTATTATCACGTGCCCATCCATCCTCAATTTCAGAGGTTCTTAAGTTTCGCCCTAAAGAAAGACGGCAGATACTACCACTTTCAGTTCCAGGCCCTTCCGTTCAGCTTGGCGTCAGCACCTCGAGTTTTTGCGAAACTGGTCGCCGAAGTCGTGGCAAATTTAAGACAGGAGGGCATAATCATCGTGCCTTACTTAGACGACTTTTTAGTGGTATCCCGTACAGCGGAGGAGTTGAAGGAACAACTCATTTCAGTAATTTCCAGGCTCGAGAGCCTAGGTTGGATCCTGAACAGAGATAAGTCAGATCTTCGGCCCAGTTCTCAGAAAAAATTCCTGGGGGTCATGTTGGACTCCGGAAGAAGAATCTCACTCTTACCCGAAGATAAGAAAAGGCCCATCATGGACAAGGTTCGTCAACTCGGTCAGCACCAGCTTTCAATAAGGACCGCGATGAAGATTCTGGGCACCCTAACCGCATGCATACCCTGCGTTATGTGGAGCCAGGCCCACACAAGAATCCTGCAGAGGGAGATCCTGTTAAGATGGGACAGACGACAGTCCTCACTGGACAAGAAGTTCCGGCCGTCTCCAGCTTTAAGATCATCCCTGAAGTGGTGGACCAACCACAGAAATATCAGCCAAGGGGTTCCTTGGATCCTATCTCCATGTGTGACCATCACCACGGATGCCAGCAGAGAAGGATGGGGAGCTCACCTAGAGGGAAGATACCTGCAAGGAACATGGCCCAAGAACATCAGCTTACAGTCCTCAAACTACCGAGAACTACGAGCTGTTTGGGAAACGCTGAAGAGAAACAAGTCATGCCTACAGAACCAGCATATAAAGATCATGTCGGACAACGTGACCACAGTGGCCTTCCTACGCCACCAAGGGGGTCCAAGGCATGGGAAGCTTCAGGACCTAGCGGCTCGCATCCTCACCTGGGCAGAAAACAACACCCGCTCCTTGTCAGCAATACACCTGGAACTCTCCCAAAACAATATAGCCGACTACTTAAGCAGGCAAGTAGTCCGGGCCACCGAGTGGGAGCTAAAAGAAGAGCTCTTCAGGGACTTTTGCCATCGCTGGGGGACACCCCAACTGGACCTCTTTGCGACAAGAAGAAACGCCAAACTGGAGAGGTTCTACTCCCTCAATCCGGCGGACCATCCGGAAGAGATCGACGCCCTGAACCAGAGCTGGAGAGGGGGACTACTATACGGGTTCCCCCCTATCGCCATAATACCAAGGGTTCTCAGAAAAATCCAGGAGGAGGGAGCTCGGGTGATGCTAATCATACCCTTTTGGCCCCGGCGGAGTTGGTTTCCCCTCCTCAAGAAGATGGCTCAGAAGGGACCACTCCATCTACCAACGTCGTCGGACCTACTTGCCCAGGGCCCAGTTCAACACCCAAACCCAGGAAGCTTGCAACTAGCAGCATGGATCCTGAGAGGGACATCTTGAAGTCCAGTGGCCTCTAGGACCAAGTGATCTCTACATTACAGGCCAGCTGTAAACCTGTCCCGCGGGCAATATATCGTAAGATCTGGAAGAGGTTCTGCTCAGAAAGTGGTAGTGCCCCTTTAGACCTGTCTCGGCCCAATATCCCTCAAATCCTAGATTTCCTACAGGCAGGATTTGATAAGGGCCTAACCCCGAGCGCTCTCAAGGTCCAGATAGCGGCCTTAAGTACTTTCTTCAATTTCTCCCTATCCTCCCATCCATGGATAGCGCGATTTACCAAAGCCACCCAGAGGTTAAGACCCACATTAAGAAGGACGGTCCCCCCCGTGGGACCTAAATCTAGTCCTCAACTCTCTGTGTAGACCCCCTTATGAGCCAATATCAGAGATAGACATTGCAAAGCTCACACAAAAGACCGTATTTCTGGTAGCGATCACCTCAGCCAAGTGCTTAGGGGAGATCCAGGCCCTCTCAGTCCAAAACCCCTACATTCAGATCTTTGAGGATCACATAGTGCTCAAGCTAGACCTGAGGTTCCTCCCGAAAGTAGCATCTCTGCAAAATCTAAACCAGGAGATAATCCTACCCTCATTTTGTCCAGACCCAAAAAATGATAAAGAAAAACTGTTCCATTCCCTGGATGTTAGTCGTGCAGTCATCCGCTACCTAGAGGTCACCCGGGATTGGCGACAGGACACAAAACTATTTATCCAGTAGGGCGGTAAAAATAAGGGTAAAAGCGCAGCTACACAGACCATGGCAAGGTGGATTAAGACAATTATCACCTCGGTGTACGAGACCGAAGGTTTTCCTATACCGGTAGGACTTAGGGCCCATTCCACTAGGGCAATAGCGACATCATGGGCAGAGAGGGCGGGGGCCTCAGTAGATCAAATATGCAGAGCCGCCACCTGGTCTACACCGAACACTTTCTGTAGACACTATAAGTTGGACACTTTGACAGCTAGCCAGTCGACCTTCGGTCGTAGAGTGCTACAAGCAGTAGTCCCACCCTAAGCGAATTCCTACTTTGGTATTCCCCATGGTGCTGTCAGGATAGGACGTCCTGGAAAACGGAGATTAGACCTACTGGTAATGTTATTTCCAGGAGTCCATCCTGACAGCACTGGTAGTTCCCTCCCTAGGATTTGTATTGGTGTCAATATGCTTGTACTAAATCTCAATAAATTTTAATTGCATCCATACTGGTGTGGTACTTGGAAAATCACTGGAGTGTGGTGTGGGAGGGGACCTTTTAACCTCTCGTGTATTTCCTGTCCCTGTAAGGATGAAAGGTCAACCCCATGGTGCTGTCAGGATGGACTCCTGGAAATAACATTACCGGTAGGTCTAATCTCCGTTTTTCTTATCTTTCAGGTTACATCGGGGGCTCATCTACAGCATTACAGAATGCTGTAGTTAAGCCCCTGATGTCGGTGCCGGCAGCTGACAGGCGATAAGTAGAGTGACAGATTCCCTTTAAACACCCCAGCATTTCAGGGACAGTATATTTAGAAAATCTGGCCGGGGACCAGAGCTGGAGACTGACAGTCAGTCATCTGCAGCTGCAGAAGCTGGTTGGGGCATTGACAGACTAGCCTAGTCTCCGGTTATGGTCCCCGAGCAGATCTTTTAAGTGTATATTCTCTGTAATGCAGGTAAAAACATACCTGGCAGCAATCAAAAGCGAACGCCTTCCCCTCCAAAAAAACAAAGCAAACAAAAAAATCCATTGTCGTAAAAGCTAAAAAAAAAAAAAAAAAAAAAAAAAAGCATTCTGCAGATGATGCTTAAAAAAATACATTTACAAAATTTTAGAGAATAGTGTTGTTACACCTGACGTGTCTTCTTCTTGAAAATGAGCGTTTTTAAACAATAGTGTGAACATACCCTAAAGAAATGCAGTGCTTTGGCTAGTGCTATGGCTCTTTCTTTCTTGGGATAGAAAGGGTCCCAACAATCAGACCCCCTACAATCCGTTATTGATGTCATTTCCTATTTGGTATAAACTCTAGCGATAAGCCAACGTACTCGGGTGATGCGTTATCTGAGCATGCTCGTGTGCTGAGTCCCCACAGCTGCATGTCTCTCGGGGCTGTTCGACATCCACAACATATGCAGAGATTGCCTGTATGTTAGATAATCCCCGCATGTGTTGCTGCTGTCGAACAACCGCAAGACATGCACCCGCAGGGACTCAAACAGATTTTTCAATCTCGCCGGAGACACTCTGTTAACACCCGAGCATGCTCACTCATTAGTAATAAATTCCTTAAAGGGGACAGCATTGTTTTTTGTTTTTTTTGTTTTTTTTTTACCTTTTGGGGAGTTTGGAGGGGGAAAATATATACTACTTAGGTCACCTAGAAATTGAAGTTCAACTAAATCAAATATAAGAAATTTTGAAGTATATCTTGGAGAAATAGAAGGATAGAAAGCTCAGATATGGATCAGGTATCAGCTGCCTATTAAAGTCTATGGGGAGGTCAGGGAAGTGGAGACTTGGAATGAGGAGGAGAGAGTCATAGGCACCCACAGATCCATGCTGCTGCTTTCTAGTTAGTGTTTTATCTTCTTGAGCTGAATTCACAGCTACTTTGGTCGGTACTACTGTATAATATCCTCCATGCAGCTGCTGCTTACATAGAGATGGCCGAGTAAGAATCCTTCATGTCTGTCTGCAGTGCCAAGCAGAGAATTCCTGTGTAGGTGATGTCAGGAGAGATGGCTGACGGCCAGACTTCTAATGTATATGCTGGTGTTTAAGATCAAAGCCATGGACATATTCTAACCTTCCTCGTCATCCTCTTCTTCCTCGTCATCCTCTTCTTCTTCGTCATCCTCTTCTTCTTCTTCGTCATCCTCTTCTTCTTCTTCGTCATCCTCTTCTTCTTCTTCGTCATCCTCTTCTTCTTCTTCGTCATCCTCTTCTTCTTCTTCGTCATCCTCTTCTTCTTCTTCGTCATCCTCTTCTTCTTCTTCGTCATCCTCTTCTTCTTCTTCTTCGTCATCCTCTTCTTCTTCTTCTTCGTCATCCTCTTCTTCTTCTTCTTCGTCATCCTCTTCTTCTTCTTCTTCGTCATCCTCTTCTTCTTCTTCTTCGTCATCCTCTTCTTCTTCTTCTTCGTCATCCTCTTCTTCTTCTTCTTCGTCATCCTCTTCTTCTTCTTCTTCGTCATCCTCTTCTTCTTCTTCTTCGTCATCCTCTTCTTCTTCTTCGTCATCCTCTTCTTCTTCTTCGTCATCCTCTTCTTCTTCTTCGTCATCCTCTTCTTCTTCGTCATCCTCTTCTTCTTCTTCGTCATCCTCTTCTTCTTCTTCGTCATCCTCTTCTTCGTCATCCTCTTCTTCGTCATCCTCTTCTTCGTCATCCTCTTCTTCTTCTTCGTCATCCTCTTCTTCTTCTTCGTCATCCTCTTCTTCTTCTTCTTCGTCATCCTCTTCTTCTTCTTCTTCGTCATCCTCTTCTTCTTCTTCTTCGTCATCCTCTTCTTCTTCTTCTTCGTCATCCTCTTCTTCTTCTTCTTCGTCATCCTCTTCTTCTTCTTCTTCGTCATCCTCTTCTTCTTCTTCTTCGTCATCCTCTTCTTCTTCTTCTTCGTCATCCTCTTCTTCTTCTTCTTCGTCATCCTCTTCTTCTTCTTCTTCGTCATCCTCTTCTTCTTCTTCTTCGTCATCCTCTTCTTCTTCTTCTTCGTCATCCTCTTCTTCTTCTTCTTCGTCATCCTCTTCTTCTTCTTCTTCGTCATCCTCTTCTTCTTCTTCTTCGTCATCCTCTTCTTCTTCTTCTTCGTCATCCTCTTCTTCTTCTTCTTCGTCATCCTCTTCTTCTTCTTCTTCGTCATCCTCTTCTTCTTCTTCTTCGTCATCCTCTTCTTCTTCTTCTTCGTCATCCTCTTCTTCTTCTTCTTCGTCATCCTCTTCTTCTTCTTCTTCGTCATCCTCTTCTTCCCATGGCGATTTGATAGCCGAACGCTCTGTATGAAGATCAATCTTGTACAAGCCTCGATAGGTCCACCATGGTCTTCTCCACCGTTAATCTTGATTGTATCAAGCCATCCCGATTGTTGGTTCCTTCTATTCTTTCGTGATAATGTCCTCCATTGATTGCTCTTTTATGATTTTTCCAAAGTAGGCAAGTCGTAGCTCGGTTATCCTTGCTTGAAGTCACATGTCTGGCTTGATTTGTTTCCAAATTATTGCATGGAATTGTTATAGGGGTGTCATAGATTTGCATGGGATACATCTGAAATGGCAGATTAGGTCAACACATAGTTGTGTGGTGCGGTTTTTCTTCTTCTCCAACCCATGCATTCGAGAATTGTGGAGGCTTCCCTCACCTCTCTGGTGCGCTCTGTTACACTTTACGCGCTTCAGTCCTCCGGTGCCTCATAAAGAGAACAACCCGAGGTTGAACTTCACTCGTAACGGTAAATCTGTTATATTTTTTATATCCCTTTTACATCAGCTTTTTGAGCTTTAGAGGATATCTTTGCATTAAGGATCTCGATGGGTTTTTAGCGTCTAGAGGTGAAGAAGGATAAACTGAATGTCGTATCATGAAGAAGGCGGATTGCATACTGAACTTGCGCATGTTCCGGTAGCGGTTACCTAACGTTTATACCATTACACACAACCCTGTGCTTGGTACCTTGGTATAAGTAGAAAACTCATGATTACAGATTTTTTTTTTGTACAGTTAAGGTGTCCTCTGGTCTGGATGTTTCTACATCCCTAAGGTTGTTATAAGTTAGTTAAGGAAGACTACCTTTTATGAGCAGTTTCGAAGAATGCATATCTTCCTGGAGGACCCAACTCATTTGTGCATTATAGAAACAACCAATAGATTTCAACAAGAACTAGGTAATACCTATTTTTCCCAGCGGAGGCACTGTGGGGATTTTAAACATTTACAATTAGTTTCTCCACAAATTAGAGCTGCTTTCTGGTTTAGCAGGGCTCCCTCTGGTCTGATTACGATCGAGGCACCAAAGTACAGATAACCATTTTCATATTTTGATGTTTGTAGTCTGTGTGAAAGAAGTTGCAATTTTGGGACATTTTTATTTTTTCCTTACAGGATGGTATTTATAAGATGAGTCTTTCTCCCGATGGAAATCTTTTGGCAGCTGTTCATTTCTCTGGAAAACTATCTGTTTGGGAAATTCCATCGTTAAGACTGCAAGGAAAGTGGTCTCAAAATGAACAGGTATAAGCCTTTATCTGTGCACATATCTACTGTATTTATTCCATATCACATCTCTCTATATTTCATCTACCCATATGAGTGTTCCCCCAACTCCAGTCTTCAAGATCCAACAACAGGTCATGTTTTCAGGATTTACCAGAGTTGGGGAACACTGGTCTATATAGTGGCTTGCAAAAGTATTTACTCCCACCTTGCATTTTTTTTTGTGTTTTTCTACCTCACAGCCTCAAAGTTCCCTTTTTTTTTTGAGGATGTGCATCAGTTCATGTAAAGAACATGCCTACAACTGTGAACATTTGGTTTTATTTTAATTGTGATGCAAACAACAAATAGGACAAAGTAACTGAAAACTTCAGTGTGCTTAAGTATTCACCCTCTAATGTCAGTACTTAGTAGAGCCTTGGATAAGCCTCTTTGAGCTTTCCACATCTGGCCACTGGGATTTTTGTCCTTTTTTCATGGTAAAACTGCTCCAGCTCCTTCAAGTTAGATGATTTCCTCTGGTGAACAACAATTTTCAAGTCTGACCACAGATTCTCAAATGGATTAAGGTCTGGGGTTTGACTAGGTCACTCCGAAACATTTACACATTTGTCCTTAAAACACTCGAGTGCTGCTTTAGCATTATGCTTTGGGTCATTGTCTTGTTGGAAGGTGAACCCCCCTGTCCCAGTCTCAAATCACTGACAGACTAAAGGTTTTGCTCAAGAATATCCCTGTATTTTGGACCAACCATATTCCCCTAAACTAAGACCATTTTTCCTATCCCTGCTGCCGAAAACATTTCCACAGCATGATGCTGCTATCACCATGTTTCACTGTGGGGATGGTGTTCTTGGGGTGTTGAGATGTGTTAGTTTGGGGCCGGACATAGCGTTTACCTTGGTGGCTAAAAAGTTCAATTTTGGTCTCCTCTGACCACAGCACCTTCCTCCATACATTTGGGGAGTCTCCTGCTTGTCTTTTGGCAAGCTCAAAACAAGCCTAACAATTTTTGTGTGTAAGTAAGGCTTTTTTTCTGCCCACTCTTCCATAAAGGTCACATTTATGGAGTGAACGGCTTATTGAGGTCCTATGGACCGATATTCCAGTCTCTGCTTGGGAACTCTAGCTCCTTCAGGGTTGCTTTTGAGCTTTGTGCTGCCTCTGATTAATGCAATCCTTGCCCTTGCTGAACCCTTAGTTGTCCTTCTCAGGATCTTTGTCCCTGACTTGTTTGGAGATCTCCTTAGTCTTCATGGTGTTTGGAGATCTCCTTGGTCTTCATGGTGTTTTGTTAGTGGTGCCTCTTGTTAATGGTGTTGCAGCCTCTGTGGCCTTTCAGAAAAGATAAAGTGTACGTACTCAGACATATGACACTTAAGCGCCGTCACACACACTGATCTCGCTAGCGAGATCGCTGCTGAGTCACAAGTTTTGTGACGCAACAGCGATCTCACCAGCGAGATCGCTGTGTGTGACACCTATCAGCGACCGGCCCCCCTGCCGGGTATCGCTGATCGTTGTGGAAAGCCCTGGACATTTTTTTTGATCGTTGGTCTCCCGCTGGCCAGCACGCATTGCTGCGTGTGACAGGCGGGAAACCAGCGATCAGCGAGCTGGAGCTGGTAACCAAGGTAAACAGCGGGTTTCTAGGTTTATAGTTCATATCTCTTGTCGGGATCGCTGGTGAGTCGCTATGTGTGACAGGGCCCTTACGTTGCACACACAGTGGACGTCCTGTCACTAATTATGTGACTTATGAAGGAAATTTTTTGCACCAGAAATTTAGGGGCTTCATAGCAATAGGGGTGAATAAGTATGCACATGCCAATTTTTAGTTATTTGACCACTTAAATTTAATTTATGCCTTTTATTTTTCACACTTCACCAACTAAGACTATTTAGTGCTGATTCATCACACTCAAATCGAATTGCAAAAATATTTACGCACAGATTGTAATGTAATATAGTCAAAAAGCCAATAGGAGTGAATACTTTTGCAAGCCACTGTACATCTGTCGCCATCTTAAAAATTAGCCTAGCTCTTCTATCACACTCTGGATTTTGGTGAGCTGAAAATTCAAGTAAAAAGTCTTTTACTGATGTATAAATTGTGTAAGTCGTCGAGAACAAAATGACTTGTCATCCTTTAATTGAAACCCATCATGTCAACCACATGAGGGCTGTATCCCAAACAACTTTGGAGAAAAAAACTCTTCTGCTTTGCGTAAATTTCATCATGTAAACTGAATTTTACTCAGTGGTGTGCATGGCCTCCACTTGCCTGTAAATGGTCTGGACGTGGTCCCAATGAGACGGCAGATGATGATTAGGGCATTGGTGAGTTCCTGGTCTCTGGCTCTACATGGTAGCATCTGATGAGCTGATATAATAAGTCCCAGAGATTACCAGCTGGACTCAGGTCTGCGGAACGTGAAGACGAGTCAATAGCATCAATGCCTTTTGTTGTCCAGTAACGGCCTACAGACTTCTGAGCACATGAGGCCGGACTTTGTTTTGCACCACGAGGAGCTGAGGGCCCAATGGACCAGTGTAAGGTCTGATAATGGCGCTGTGAATTTTATCCTGGTACATGAATCAAGGTGTCTTGAATATTACATGTAACCCTCCAAGGACATGCTTTCCCAGGCCATCAGACCCATCACCACACTGGTCAGGCTTGCCGATGTTGCAGGCAGTATAACCTCTCACCTCTGACGTCTGACAGTGTGAACCTGCTCACATTTGTGATGACAATGATGGTTCATTGGTGGACCCGCCAATTTTGTTTTTTTTTTTTTTTTGCTGAATGTCAATCGAGCCATACGGTGATGGGCTGAGAGCGCTGGTACAGGACGTCTGACCTTCATGCCATCCTCACGGAGTCGGTTTCTGGTCAGATACATTCACACCAGTATCCTCTGGAGGTCATTTTGTTGGGCTCTGGCACTGCTCCTCCTGTTCCTATTTACACCAAGGAGCAGAGCCTGCTGATGGGGTGATGCCTTCTTATGGCTCTGAACAGTTCTCCTCATGTCCTCGTATCTGCTCCATGGTCCTTGAGACTGTGCTGGGAAACTAGGGAATTTAGTTTGTGATTTCACTTATGTGTGGATGGGCCATCCTGGAGGACCTGGAAGTACAAGGATACATGCAAAATGCAAAACTAGAGAAGAATCAGTTCAGAAGAAGAGAATAGCTTGTTGTCATCTCCTGCACCGTTCAAATTTTTTTTCTTTTTTGGTGGTGGTGGGGGGGTTCTTGCTGCACCTCTCCATGGCACCAAAGTCAATTCACAATCGCTTATTCTTCCTTACTGGACAAATTGATCTGTCTAGGGGCGCAGTGAGATGGCCATATACAGTGCCTACAAGTAGTATTCAACCCCCTGCAGATTTAGCAAGTTTACACATTCGGAATTAACTTGGCATTGTGACATTTGGACTGTAGATCAGCCTGGAAGTGTGAAATGCACTGCAGCAAAAAAGAATGTTATTTCTTTGTTTAATTTTTTTTTAAATTGTGAAAAGTTTATTCAGAGGGTCATTTATTATTGAACCCCTCAAACCACCAGAATTCTGTTTGGTTCCCCTAAAGTATTAAGAAGTATTTCAGGCACAAAGAACAATGAGCTTCACATGTTTGGATTAATTATCTCTTTTTCCAGCCTTTTCTGACTATTTAAGACCCTCCCCAAACTTGTGAACAGCACTCATACATGGTCAACATGGGAAAGACAAAGGAGCACTCCAAGGCCATCAGAGACAAGATCATGGAGGGTCACAAGGCTGGCAAGGGGTACAAAACCCTTTCCAAGGAGTTGGGCCTACCTGTCTCCACTGTTGGGAGCATCATCCAGAAGTGGAAGGCTTATGGAACTACTGTTAGCCTTCCACGGCCTGGACAACCTTTGAAAGTTTCCTCCCGTGCCGAGGCCAGGCTTGTCCGAAGAGTCAAGGCTAACCCAAGGACAACAAGGAAGGAGCTCCGGGAAGATCTCATGGCAGTGGGGACATTGGTTTCAGTCAATACCATAAGTAACGTACACCACCGCAATGGTCTCCATTCCAGACGAGCCCGTAAGGTACCTTTACTTTCAAAGCGTCATGTCAAGGCTCGTCTACAGTTTGCTCATGATCACTTGGAGGACTCTGAGACAGACTGGTTCAAGGTTCTCTGGTTTGATGAGACCAAGATCGAGATCTTTGGTGCCAACCACACATGTGACGTTTGGAGACTGGATGGCACTGCATACGACCCCAAGAATACCATCCCTACAGTCAAGCATGGTGGTGGCAGCATCATGCTGTGGGGCTGTTTCTCAGCCAAGGGGCCTGGCCATCTGGTCTGCATCCATGGGAAGATGGATAGCATGGCCTACCTGGAGATTTTGGCCAAGAACCTCCGCTCCTCCATCAAGGATCTTAAGATGGGTCGTCACTTCATCTTTCAACAAGACAACGACCCAAAGCACACAGCAAAGAAAACCAAGGCCTGGTTCAAGAGGCAAAAAATCAAGGTGTTGGAGTGGCCTAGTCAGTCTCCTGACCTTAACCCAATTGAAAACTTGTGGAAGGAGCTCAAGATTAAAGTCCACATGAGACACCCAAAGAACCTAGATAACTTGGAGAAGATCTGCATGGAGGAGTGGGCCAAGATAACTCCAGAGACCTGTGCCGGCCTGATCAGGTCTTATAAAAGACGATTATTAGCTGTAATTGCAAACAAGGGTTATTCCACAAAATATTAAACCTAGGGGTTGAATAATAATTGACCCACACTTGTATGTTTAAAATGTATTAAAATTTAACTGAGCAACGTAACTTTTTGGTTTGTAAGATTTATGCATCTGTTAATAAATCCTGCTCTTGTGTGAAGTTTGAAGGCTCTAACTTATTTGCATCTTATCAAACCTGCTAAATCTGCAGGGGGTTGAATACTACTTGTAGGCACTGTAAATCGGACTGAGATCGGGACTCCATACACCAGAGGTCTCAAACTGCATTCCTCAAGGGCCGCAAACAGGTCATGTTTTCAGGATTTCCTTGTATTGCACAAGGTGCTGGAATCATTATCTGTGCAGGTGATTAAATTATCACCTGTGCAATACATGGAAATCCTGAAAACATGACCTGTTTGCGGACCATGAGGAATGCAGTTTGAGACCTCTGCCTCTCGGTCCGGAGAGCTGCCAGCAAGTCTCTGCACTCTGTTCCGATCTTGGTCCTATTTCAACGGCCATCTGACATCCATCTCGGTTTCCAATTTTCCATATTTATCTGTCAAATCCGCAACCTTCCTATCTCACACCCTTCCTTTTCCATCCGGTATTATAGCTGCGTACTTCTGATTGTGAAGTGTGATTTTTGTCAGACTTTCTTTCTATAATTCTTTCTGCTATGGGTTCCTGAATTCCTGATTGCTTAGACTTTTTTTTTCTTACATGTTGCATAAGTGAACGTGTTAAAACCTTTTTTATCTTTTGTACCTGACATGACTGCTCATCACCTCTCCACGATATAACCCATACTCCCATAGACCTAATTAAATAAGTGACTTTGACGTGGAATATAATGTTGTGACTGAAGTGCTGGTGGAGTGTGATGGTCCACAATATTATCGAATGGGTTTGGCACCCAGAGATCTTTTACTGAATGTCTGCGCTTTTTAAAGGTGTAAATCCTCGTCCAAATACCTCTATATATCAGGTTTTTCTAGTACCTGTTTCTCTCCCATATCTCTTTGTATTCTATATCTATTTCTCTTAAGCTGGTCATACACATTTAAATGGCGGTCTACCTATCGAGCTTTCATCTGACAGCCATCTTTTCTGACTTCCCTCATACACCCGAATGCTTGGCTTAAAGGTTGTGTTTTCAGTGAGGATAGAGGAGAAAGCCACTACCAAACTCCTATGGCAGCGGACATGGAAATTCCAATTATCCAAACTCCTTATCCCAGATGTCACGTATCAGGGGAGAGTTGGGAGTCCCCATGCACATCCGATGGTTAGCTGGTCCCTCCAAAGTCGGCGGGTTCAGTTGACATTTGTTAAATCTGAGGTACTTTGTCTGCTGTCTCCTATGTGTCTATTTAGGCTATTCGATCTATATTTTTTTATGTCTGTCTGTTCAGTCATTGTAATTTAGTTTTAGAAGCAAAACCTATAATTGTTTTGCTTTTAGCAATAATCTAATCAATCAAGTACAATGTTAATATCTCAACATAAGTAATATAAGTGGTTTCTCGATACTCAATCTAAAATACCACTTTTACTGACTACTGCATCTCAGAATTCCTCAACTGTATAAAGTAATTCAGATGTTTTGGGATACTGTTCTGTGGATCAATGAAACAAAACTTGAATTTTTTGGGCCTATGGAGCAGCTGGATGTTAGCAGGAGGAAGATTGAAGCATACACTGAAAATAAAACCCTGCTTACCATGAAGCAAGAAGGTGACTTGGTGATGTCTACTCATGACACTGGTTCGGTGATACCTACCGTGAAGCATGGCAGTGGCTCTAATATGCCTATAGTGATGTATGGTGGGTTCAGGTCTGGTGACCGTGGAGGACAGATCATCTGGCGTAGCATCCCATCACTCTCCTTCTTGGTAAAATAGCCCTTACACAGCCTGGAGGTGTGTTTGGGGTCATTGTCCTGTTGAAAAATAAATGATGGTCCAACTAAATGCAGACCGGATGGAATAGCATGCCGCTGCAAGATGCTGTGGTAGCCATGCTGGTTCAGTATGCCTTCAATTTTGACTAAATCCCCAACCGTGTCACCAGCAAAGCACCCCCACACCATCACACCTCCTCCTCCATGCTTCACGGTGGGAACCAGGCATGTAGAGTCCATCCGTTCACCTTTTCTGCGTCGCACAAAGACACGGTGGTTGGAACCAAAGATCTCAAATTTGGACTCATCAGACCAAAGCACAGATTTCCACTAGTCTAATGTCCATTCCTTGTGTTTTTTAGCCCAAACAAGTCTCTTCTGCTTGTTGCCTGTCCTTAGCACTGGTTTCCTAGCAGCTATTTTACCATGAAGGCCTGCTGCACAAAGTATCCTCTTAACAGTTGTTGTAGAGATGTGTCTTCTGCTAGAACTCTGTGTGGCATTGACCTGGTCTCTAATCTGAGCTGCTGGTAGCCTGCGATTTCTGAGGCTGGTGACTCGGATGAACTTATCCTCCGCAGCAGAGGTGACTCTTGGTCTTCCTTTCCTGGGGCGGTCCTCGTGTAAGTCAGTTTCCTTGTAGCGCTTGATGGTTTTTGCCGCTGCACTTGGGGACACTTTCAAAGTTTTCCCAATTTTTCGGACTGACTGACCTTCATTTCTTAAAGTAATGATGGCCACTCGTTTTTCTTAGCTGCTTTTTTCTTGCCATAATACAAATTCTAACAGTCTATTCAGTAGGACTATCAGCTGTGTATCCACCAGACTTCTGCACAACACAACTGATGGTCCCAACCCCATTTATAAGGCAAGAAATTCCACTTATTAAACCGGACAGGGCACACCTATGAAGTGAAAACCATTTCCGGTGACTACCTCTTGAAGCTCATCAAGATAATGCCAAGAGTGTGCAAAGCAGTAATCAAAGCAAAAGGTGACTACTTTGAAGAACCTACAATATAATATATGCAGTATTTTCAGTTGTTTCACACTTTTTTGTTAATTATATAATTCCACATGTGTTAATTCATAGTTTTGATGCCTTCAGAGTGAATCTACAATTTTCATAATCCTGAAATTAAAGAAAACTCTTTGAATGAGAAGGTGTGTCCAAACTTTTGGTCTGTATTGTATGTATATATTTTTTCCATTATATACAGTGCCTTGCGAAAGTATTCGGGCCCCTGGAACATTTCAACCTTTTCCCACATATCATGCTTCAAACATAAAGATACCAAATGTAATTTTTTGGTGAGGAATCAACAACCAGTGGGACACAATTGTGAAGCGGCTTGCAGCTGTCATCACAGCAAAAGGTGGTGCAACAAAGTATTAAGTTAAAGGGGCCGAATAATATTGCACGCCTCATTTTTCAGTTTTTGAATTTCCACAAAAATTTAAAATAACTAATTTCGTTCAACTTCATAATTGTTTTCCACTTGGTGTTGATTCTTCACCAAAAATTTACATTTGGTGTTTTTGTTTGAAGCATGATATGTGGGAAAAAGTTGAAAAGTTCCAGGGGCCCGAATACTTTCGCAAGGCACTGAATATTGTCACCTACTTTTTTGTGTCATTTGTGAAGAAATTAGATTTCTCTCTCTCCATCTTAAATACTTATTTCTGAACGTGGCCCATTAATGTAGCAGCAGGGGATTGCTGTACGGGTGGCAGCAGATCAGTAATTACTCGGCAGCACAGTCAGCTTTAAAAGGGTTGCAGCATAATTGGGAAGAAAACTAAGAATACTATTTGAAAACTAAATAAAAGTACGTTTTCTGATGTGGTGTGAAGTCGGCTGCATTCTCTGAGGATCCTGGAGAAGACGGAATTGTTGTTAATGATGAGCCTTTTATGTGTAATTGGGAATTCTGTTCTATATTTTGACATTTCTAGTGCTATTCATGTGGAACGGAGCACAATGCCGTATTGACATGTAAGATATAGAATTTCTATCTTTTCACTAAGGTTTGGGCCCAGAAAATGAACTGTTGAGTTATCTGTGCTCCAATAATTCCATGATGGCCTGAGAGGTTTTTTTTTTCATGTGAACCTTTCACGTGTACGATGAACATGAACTATTGGACACAGTAGTCTGGAGGCCAGAAGAATTGACCTGCACCAAGCCAAGTAGTCGGGACTGCGGAATTGTGAAAGGGCTCAATTATTGGAGGGTGCATAAGTGGCAGGTTATTATCCAGCCTTTTGATAGGTCCTTTGGCAGTACATCACGCCAGGCGTGCTAATCAAGAGGAGCCGGAGATATCGTCAATTGGGTGTTTCGCAGAGCTATCATCTGGTGGTCCTGGATTATCGGAAATTATCGATGTCACCACTGGACCATTGATTCCCTCGAAAGGAATCACAAAGTGACATTGTGTTAGTCTGGTTTTTATATTAAAATGCATTTTTAATTTTTTTTTCTTTTTTTTATTTCATATTTTTGGAACTAAAACCTAAATTAAGTCTCCTATTGAGTATGTGGACGTTGGCAGCAATAGACCCTAGCCTTTCTTTAGGGACCTTTTGAGCATGATATAAGAAGGTTATTGCATGAACTACAGTATATAGAGGCATTACCTTTCATTTTAATCCTGAATGTGATGATCAGACAGCTGAAAAGTCTTATGTACAGAACAGGAATTGTAAGTTTAGAATTGGGCCTAGTGGTCAGTGGGAAAATTGCACATATTTGTATATACACTGCTCAAAAAAATAAATGGAACACTTGAACAACAGAATATAACTCCAAGTAAATCAAACTTCTGTGAAATCAAACTGTCCACTTAGGAAGTAACACTGATTGACAATCAATTTCACATGCTGTTGTGCAAATGGAATAGACAACAGGTGGAAATTATTGGCAATTATCAAGACATACTCAAAGGAGTGGTTTTGCAGGTGGGGACCACAGATCACATCTCAGTACCAATGCTTTCTGGCTGATGTTTTGGTCACTTTTGAATGTTGGTTGTGCTTTCACACGTGATAGCATGAGACGGACTCTACAACCCACACAAGTGGCTCATGTAGTGCAGCTCATCCCGGATGGCACATCAATGCGAGCTGTGGCAAGAAGGTTTGCTGTGTCTGTCAGCGCAGTGTCCAGAAGCTGGAGGCGCTACCATGAGACAGGGCAGTACACCAGGAGACGTGGAGGGGGCCATAGGAGGGCAACAACCCAGCACGAGGACCGCTACCTCCGTCTTTGTGCAAGGAGGTACAGGAGCAGCACTGCCAGAGCCCTGCAAAATGCCCTCCAGCAAGCTACAAATGTGCTTGTATCTGCACAAACGGTTAGAAACAGACTCCATGAGGATGATCTGAGGGTCTGACGTCCACAGATGGGGGTTGTGCTCAAGCCCAGCTCCATGCAGGACGCTTGGCATTTGCCACAGAACACCAGGATTGGCAAATTCGCCACTGTCGCCCTGTTCTCTTCACAGATGAAAGCAGGTTCACACTGAGCAAATGTGACAGACGTAACAGAATCTGGAGATGCCGTGGAGAGCGATCTGCTGCCTCCAACATCCTTCAGCATGACGAGTTTGGCAGTGGTTCAGTAATGGTGTGGGGTGGCATTTCTTTGGAGGGCCGCACAGCCCTCCCATGTGCTCGCCAGAGGTAGCCTGACTGCCATTAGGTACCGAGATGAGATCCTCAGACCCCTTGTGAGACCATATGCTGGTGTGGTTGGCCCTGGGTTCCTCCTAATGCAGGACAATGCCAGACCTCATGTGGCTGGAGTGAGTCAGCAGCTCTGGTAAGATGAAGGCATTGAAGCTATGGACTGGCCTGCCTATTCCCCAGACCTGAATCCGATATGAGCACATCTGGGAAATCATGTTTCGCTCCATCCACCAACGTCACGTTAAACCACAGACTGTCCATGAGTTGGCGGATGCTTTAGTCCAGGTCTGGGAAGAGATCCCTCAGGAGAACATCCACTACCTCATCAGTACCGTGCCCAGGCATTGTAGGAAGGTCATACAGGCATGTGGAGGCCACACATGCTGCTGAGCATCATTTTCTTGTCTTGAGGCATTTCCACTGAAGTTGGATCAGTCTGTAATTTGATTTTCTACTTTGATTTTGAGTATCATTCCAATTCGATATCTCCATGGGATATTAAGTTTGATTTTCATTGATCATTTTTATCTTTTAGTGTTCTCAACACATCCCATTATGTAATGAATAAAGATTTGCAACTGGAATATTTCATTTAGTAATATCTACGATGCAGTATTTGTTTTCCCTTTATTTTCGTGAGCAGTGTCTGTATATGTTTCAGAGAAAAAACAGCCTCCTAATCAACTATTTTTTTTCAAAACCTTTTTTTTATTGACCACAACACATTTCTAGTGACTTTGAGGGGCCTATGTGACATAAAATAACCCAAAGTGACACCATTCTAATAACTGCACACCTCAAGGTGCTCAAAACTACATTCAAGAAGTTTTAATCCTACAGGTGCTTCACAGGAACTGAAGCACTGTGGAGAGAAATAAACAACATTTGACTTTTCCCACAAAATTGTTTTTAGCACCAAATTTATATTTTCACAAGGGTAACAGATGAAAATTGGACCCCAAAATATGTTGTGCAATTTCTCTTGAGTACAATGATTTATTACTTGGGCGCACGGCAGAACATGGAAAGAAAAGAGCACCATTTGACTTTTTGATTTCAAAATTTGCTGGAATCATTAGCGGTCGCCATGTCACTGTTGGAGATCCCCTGGTGCCTTAACAGTGGAAGCCTCCCACAAGTGACCCCATTTTGGAAACTAGACCCCTGAAGGATTTTGTCTAGACATGTGGTGAGCACCTTGAAACCCCATTGATCTGTACAAATGTAAAAAAAAAAAAAAAAAAAAAAAAAAAAATATTCCCACTAAATGTTCTTTTAGCCCCCATTTTTTTATTTAAAAAAAAATCTCCTGAGAAAATGTACCCCAACATTTGTTGTGCAATTTCTCCTGAGTATGCCGATACCCCATTTGTGGTTGAAAACTACTTTTGTGAGACAGTGGAAATGTCACGAAACAGCTGTCGGAAGAGCTGGGACCAGGGGCTCCTTCACTGTCCCTATCTCTAAGGGGCGCCCTAGTTTGCCCTATTCTGAAGGTGAAGATACCGGGGCCTCCAACCTTGCCCTGTCTTCTGAGTTAGCCCTCCGTCTATTCTCTTCCCTGACCCATGGGAAGAGGGGTGCTATTATGCACTGCAGTACACCAACCCAATAAACAAGGCTAAACAATCAAGGGTTTAGCATAAAACTCCAGGTTTACAAAATATTCACTCACATATAACAGAGGAATGCCCCAGGGAGTTTATCTGGGGAAAAAAAACAAAAATGGAGAAAGGAAATGAATTACCACTCTCACATACGACACAACAGTCACAGATAACGTCTCCAACTCTCCTTCTCATATGAACACCTCTCCCTCCTGAAGCTATGCAGCAAATGCTAACTATGACAAGAATTTGCATCAGAGCCCAGATTATAAAGGGAACGAGAGTGGCTAACTGGGCTCAGCTGCAAACTCAGGGCTCTTTAACATGGCTGATTAACCCTTGTTCTGCTAGAAGAAAGAAACACCATTAAAATGAAGTGTTTGGTCTCATCGAAGGAGTGGGAGCAATCAGATGCCACGGTCTTCTAGCTCCTCTCTGTTGCGGAAACCCAGTGGCAGGAAAACTCAGAAGGGAAGAATCGCCATACTGGAGTTCAGATTTTGCTGGAATGGTTTGCAAGTGCCATGTTACAATAATAGAGCACCTGAGGTGCCAGGACAGCAAACCACCCCTCCACAAGTGACTCCACTTTACCAACTACACCTCTCAATGAATTAATCTATTGGTGCAGTGATCATATTGACATCAAAGGTGTCACAGGATTTTATACCAGTGAAGGAAAAATAATTCACATTTTTACTACCAAAATGTTGTTTTAGCCCCATATTTTACATTTTTACACAAGAAGTAGGGAAAATGGCAACAAAATTTGTTGCACAATTTCTGCTGAATGTAGAAATACCCCATATGTGGCTGTACAGTACTACTTAGCCACATGGCGAGTCCCATTAAGGTTGAGTGCTGTTTCCCTCCTGGAGCGCAGATTTTCCTTGAATAGTTTTTGGACTCCATCTACAGAACAAAGACACAGAAAGAACACACAGTATGACAAACGTGCATGAATACTCTGTTGTAAATTATATGTAACAGTAAGCAGCAAGTGCTAGTAAAAGATGTTAACAAAACTGGGGTATTTAGTTGATACGTTTTTTGCAAAAAATGTATGCTTAGCCACTCCACCACTTCACAGTAACCCTTTTCGGAGCAGTCCTATCTAATATATTTAAAACCTGATCATGTGAACAATACCTTCATGAGCAGGGTTCAGAAAGGTGCTGCCCGGTATGGACACACTGGGCAAAATGGCTTTTTATGTGCGTGTCCCAAAAGAGAGAGGCGGGGATCTCCCAAAGCTTGCATAAGCAAGAAATCAATAGATTCAGAACCCATGAGAAACATACAAAAATGAACAGGTCAGTAAGACCACCCAATACCGGGCAGCACCTTTCTGAACCCTGCTCATGAAGGTATTGTTCACATGACCAGGTTTTAAATATATTAGATAGGACTGCTCCGAAAAGGGTTACCGTGACGTGGTGGAGTGGCTTAGCGTTCATTTTTTGCAAAAAACGTATCAACTAAATACCCTGGTTTTGTTAACATCTTTTACTAGCACTTGCTTACTGTTACATATATTTTACAACAGAGTATTCATGCACGTTTGTCATACTGTGTGTTCTTTCTGTGTCTTAGTCTTTAGGTGGTGTGAACAGGGTCTTACTGACCTGTTCATTTTTGTGCATGTCTCATGTGTTCTGAATCCATATACAGAACCACTAAGTGCTAGAATCCACACTCAGAGGAGAGGAGTGATTTAGGAGTGCAGAATTTGCTGAATTACTTTTTTGTGGGCAAGGTGCAATTTCAGTTTTCCAGAACCTTTGTACTGCCAGTAACTTGAAAGCCCCTTAGACTTTGTTTGATTTTGTTAATAGATGATGGACCGAAGTGGGGACTTTCTTTTTTTGTTGATTGATTTGGAACATTTTACATAACATTTGGTCTCACATTTATCCAGCGCTCTACGCTGAGCACTTATATTGGAGTTTTCATCTAAATCTCCGAGTGACATGATCAAGATGAAATCCCCTGAAGGATCTATTCACCAAACTGAGGCAGCATAGTTAACTCTGGATTCCTTCTGGCCTCTGTTCAGTGTTGTCCTTTTCAGAGGTTCACAAAACTGTGGACGATGTCACTTTTATGCACGCCTAAAAAGACGGACACTACTAGATCATAGGTCAAACTGCATCCACAGTGCCTCCACCTGCCTCATTACACTGTGTTCCAAATTATTATGCAAAAAGAGTTTAGGAGTGATAAGGTTAGAATTTTTTTGTCTGTCATTTAAACTCATTGATGGTGATGTGTGTCAGGGCTCTTTATATCACTGAAAGCAATTGCAGATACCTGTGCAAATTAGTTTGGCAGGTGTGTACAAATAAAGGCAAGACTACTTAAGAAGGTTGTTCCACATTATTAAGCAGCCTACATTTTTTGCCAAAATGGGAAAGAAAAAGGATGTGTCGGCTGCTGAGAAGCAACAAATTGTGGAGTATTTAGGCCAAGGCATGACTACAATCAACATTGCCAAGACACTTCATCGTGATCATCGCATCAAGAAGTATGTAGCCGATTCCCAGCACACACGTGTGCGTGCTGATAAGGAAAAATTGAGGACTCTTTCCAACAGGCAATTGCGTCAGGTTAAAATAGCAGCTGCAAAAATGCCTTGTCATAGCAGCAGACAAATTTTTGAAGCTGCTGGTGCCTCCAACGTCCCCCGAACAACAAGATGCAGGGTCCTTCAGAGGTTTGCAGCTGTGCGTAAGCCATCCTGTCGACCACCTCTATCCACTGCACACAAGCAGAAACGGCTCCAGTGGGCCAAACGATACATGAAGACTGACTTCCAAACTGTTTTGTTCACCGATGAGTGCCATGCAGCGCTCGATGGTCCAGATGGATGGAGTGGAGGATGGCTGGTTGATGGACACCCCATGAAAACACGGCTAAGGCGCCAATAAGGAGGAGGTGGAGTAATGTTTTGGGCTGTAATCATGGGGAGAGAGATTGTCGGCCCCTTTTAGGATCCCTGAAGGGGTAAAGATGAACTCCATAATCTATGTGGCGTTTCTAAAACAGCACTTCCTGCCATGGTTCAAGAGGAAGAACCGTGCTTTCCGCAGCAAGATCATTTTCATGCATGATAATGCACTGTCTCATACTGCAGATAACACATCTGCATCTCTGGCTGCTATGGGAGGACAAACTTATGGTGTGGCCACCATCTTCCCCTGACCTGAACCTCTGGAGCATCATCAAAAGGAGTGTCTATGATGGCGGGAGGCAGTTCACATCTAAGCAACAGCTCTGGGAGGGTATTCTGTCCACATGCAAAACAATTGAAGCACAAACCATCCAAAAACTAACAAATTCAATGGACGAGAGAGTTCAGAAGCTTCTTTCGAACAAGGGGTCCTACGTGCAAATGTAACATCACCTAGAATAAAGTTTTGACTTGAAAACTGTTCGATTTCATTTTGTAACAAGCTGATAATGCTTATAATTTCACAATTGACCATTTTTTTTGTTCAAAATAAAAAGGTTGAAAACTCTGCTGTGCATAATAATTTGGAACATGCATTTTGAGTGTTTATTATTTTTAAAAATATACTGTTTTCATAGGCAGTTTGTTCAAAAACATTGCAATTATGCTAGAATATTAGAGGACTGGAAATTAACAATGACTGCAATTCATATAGGTAATTTAGAGAAAATATGAGGAAATATTTTTTGCATAATAATTTGGAACACAGTGTATAGGGAATCTTCCACCGGGTTTCCATCTGAATCATGAAACCCCGATGTAAGCGCTCAGCATAGAGTGCAGGATAAATGTCAGCCGAGACTTGCATCGATCTTTTGGGTGGCAGAATGAACAAATCAAGAGCAGGTGAAGAATTGGTTTTATTTATTTTTTACGCCATTCTTTGTGCAGTGTAAGCTATTACATGACTTTTTATTCTTTGGGCCAGTGCGATTAGTGATACCAGGTTTATAGCCTTTCTTTAATGTTTGGCTTCTGTAACAACCAAAAAAATAAAATGTTTACCATTTTTGGGCTAAAGACAATTTGTTTGCTTTCAATTCCACTTTTTGTGAGGCAGAATGAACAGAAAACAGCAGTTCAGGAATTGTTTGTGAGGTTTTTTTTTATGTTCCGCATATGGTAAAATTGATAAGGCAACTTTATTCTTCGCGTCCGTACGATTACAGCGATACCACATTTATGCCTGTTTTTGTGTTTTGGTACTTTTACACAGTAATTTATATTTGTAATTCTATTTTATAGAAAAAATTATTTTTGCACCTCTTTATTCTGAAAGCTAAAACTTTTTATTTTTCCATTGACGTAGCTGTGTGGAGGCTTGTTTTCTGCGGGACAAAATTACGTTTTTAGTTATACCATTTTTCTGTATTTCTTTTTTTTTTTTTTTTATTTTTTTTACGGTTTTCACTAACTGCCTAAATAGTGGGACACTTATAGGTCAGGTCATTCCAGATGCGACGATACCAAGAATGTGTACTTGTTTGTTTTTGTTTTTACATAAATGTGTTTATTGGATTAAAAAAAAAATTCTTGATTTTGTGATATTTTTGTCATTTTTAATAACTTTTTTTTAAACTTTTTTACATTGTCCTAATATGGGACATCAACTTTCCACTTGTCTAATTCTCTGTATTGCAGAAGATTAGATCAGCGTCTCGCACACAGTGAGGAGGCGATTCAGCTCCTGCTTTGAGCAGAAGCTTATAGGCCACCGTCCCTGGGTTACCCCGCGGCCATTTTCAGCCCTGGGTCACCATGGAACCCATCGGCACAACACGATCGCAGTCGTGCTGTATGTACATATATGTACGGCCGTGCATGTCGGGAAGGGGTTAAAATAGAAAATATTACCACATAGAAGTAAGCAACTTTGTGGTATATCTTCTCAAAGAAATCTACTTTTTTTTACTCTGGTAAAAATATGTAGTCAGTGAAGACAGATGTTCACAATACTGAGGTAGGAGATGGCAGTTGGTTCTTTTAAACTTCTGAAAGTTTTCCATAGAACTTTATGAGCTTCAACTGCCATAGAATCATAAAATGTTATAGTTGGAAGGGACCTCCAGGGTCGTCATGTTTAAACTCCTGCTCAATGCAGGAGTCACTAAACTATCTCAGACAGATGTCTGTCCAGCCTCTGTTTGATGATTTCCATTGAAGGAGAATTCACAACCTCTAGTGACAGCCTGTTCCACTCATTGATCACCCTCACTGTCAAAAAGATTTTTCTAATATCTAACCTGTATCTTCTTCCTTTCAGTTTCATTGCATTGCTTCTTATGTTTCCATATACAAATGATCCATCTACACTGTGACATCCTTTCAGATATTTGTAGACCTCTATTAAGTCTCCTCTTAGCTGCCTTTTTTGCAAGCTAAACATTCCCAGATCCTTTAACAGTTCCTAGTAGGATATACTTTGCAGTCTGCTCACCATCCTGGTAGCTCTTCTCTGAACTTGCTCCAGTTTGTTGATGTCTTTTTTAAAATGTGGTGCCCAGAACTGGATCCAGTATTCCAGATAAGGTCTGACCAAGGAGGAGTAGAAAGGGATAATTACTTCATGTAATCTAAACTCTATGCTTCTCTTAATGCATGCTAGAGCGGTGTTTTTACCTTTTTTGGTGCTGCATCAATCTGTTGACTCATGTGTAGTCCCTGATAATCTCTCTCTCTCTCTCCCTTTCTCCTTTTCCAGACCTCTGTTCCTTTAAATTTCATGCACTTAGCGGCTGCAGCGGATCGATCCAAAATAACGGATCTGGTGCATCCGTGTTTTTGGATAGCGGAAACGGATCCGTTTTTTCACACTTTGACGGTTTGCAACTGACGTCAAACAACTGAAGTGTGAAACAGGCCTTAGAGAACACACATGCAAAATCGGAATTAAAAAGTTCTGACTTCTCAACATCATTTTTGACCACTTTACCTTTATCATCCTTTAAAAATCTTATAGCATCTTTGACTTTTCTTTTGCCTTTCACATGCCCCCAAAATCCTTTTTTACTCCTTTTGGTCTCCCTTGCAAGCCTCACTTCATTACTTGCTTTAGATCTTCTAACTCTTGCCCTGCATTCCCCGCAAACAGCATTATATTCATCATTAGATATGCCCCCCTCTTTCCATTTGATATACATTTCTTTTTTCCTTTTTAACAAATGATTAAGTTCTGTGTTTATCCACCCTGGTCTCTTTATTGCCTCCAATTCTTCCTTATTTTCGGGATTATCGAGAATTTCATTTAGTAAAATCTCTCATCCTTCTTGGACATTTCTGTCCTTTAGAACCTCCAGCCATTTGACCTTTCCTACCCTCTTTCTGAGTCCATTAAAATCTGCCTTTTCAAAGTCCAACCTTAATGTCTGAGTCCTGGCTGGTCATCCTCCTCTTGTAATCCAAAATTCGAGGATAGCCTGATCACTGCCTCCTAAATTCCCAGCCATCTATACTTCCTCAACCATTTCCTCCTATCTAAGGAATGGGTAAAGGTACTGTCACACTTAGCGATGCACCAGCGATCCCGACCAGCGATATGACGCGGTCAGGATCGCTGGTACATCGCTAAGTGGTCGCAAGTGAGCTGCCACTCAGGCAGATCTCACTAGCGAAATCACTGGGGACGGGGGTCACTACTTACCTGTCACACCAGGCGATCCTGACGTCCTCCCGCCCGGCTCCATGCTTGTCTCTCCACAGGAAGCTGACGACGAGAAACGGTCCTGGACGTTCTCGTGCGATCAGCGATAATCAGCGGGGGAGCCAGTCGTAGGTAAGTATCACACACAGCGATATCGCTAGCAATATCGCTATGTCGTCACAAGTTATAGCGATATTGCTAGCGATATCGCTTAGTGTGACAGGCCCTTAAGTCTCTGAATACAGATTTTACAATGAATTGAAAATGAAAGATCTGTCCTGGAGGAAAAAAACAGATTTCTCTAATAATCTAGCACTTTTTTTTTATTTTCATGTGTACTATTGATTTATAAAAGAAAACAAATATAAAATAGTTTAATCTTCAAAGGGGTTTTCTGATTTTGGAAAATTCCTATTATCCAGGCTTCAGTTGGTTAAAAAAAGCAAAACTGTACTTACCTTCCCTAGGGCCAGCGCTCAGTCTCGGCCGCTGCTCCCGATGTCTGTTATTATCTGCAGTGCTGCCATCATAGTGTCAACACTGCAGCCAATCGGTAATCTCAGCAACTCTGCCCAAGTTGACGGCACAAGCCACTAAGCTCACTGATTGGCTGCAATGCCGCCGGCCTGACGTCAGTGCTGCAGACAACAGAAACCTGGAGCAGCGGTGGAGACTCAGTGCTGGACCCAGGGAAAATAAAGACAGGTTTTTTATTATTTTTTTTCTTGTTTTAATGCCGCTGGGGACAGGGCTTTTCCTGAAGAACAGTAAAACCCCTTTTTATTGGAAAATCCTCTTTTAAAAAAACATGTAATTTTCTGATGACCCATTCCCCGTAGGAGTCCAGGGGAGATTATAATCTGCTCTTGAATATGTGAATTTCAGGTGACTCTCACTAATTCTTCCATTTATTCGTAATTACTTTGCTGCTTTGTTGTCCCGCGCACTTTCCATCATCGCGGCGCGATAAGACAAGAGCACAGTCATCTTTAAAATGGAGATAAATTAATGTGCTCCTCATCTTTTTCATTAGGATTAAATCATGCGTGGCCACGAGGCTGCCGAGATCTGAGCAAAGCAATTTAACGAAAAAATTCTTGTCTCCGCCGTAACAGTTTGTTTTCCATTTGTACAATTTCTCAAACGCTTTACAATCATTACCTTCTATATATTTTTGCATAAAAATGTCTTCTCGCAGAGGGCAGATAAATGAGCAGGGAATCATTAAGGAAGGTCAAAGAGGTGTGGAAGAGATCATAAGGGGTGTCCTGCACTCCCCTCCGGGGCTCTCCCTTCTCCTTTTAGTCTATGGAAGGCTATTTGCTTCTTCTCTCTTCCCACTCTCCCTTATAGCAAGAGTCGCTATGCCTAATTACATTGCTCCGACCGTTTTCTATCCAATAAGCTTGGTATTATTTTTAGTGTTTTTCATTTCTTCGAGCTCTCCGTAATATCCCTGTAAAAAAGAAAATCATAATTATGCCGCTAATCGTTTCCTACACTTTTGGGGGAGCGTTGGGGAGTGATGCGGGGGAGACTGAATAAACAAACATATGAACAAATGAAAGAAAAATAAAAAATGAAATGATGCCCTGATATATGCATCCTTCCACCCACCATTGTTATATAGGTCACAACACACTGAACCAAGGCAATGCATATATATCAGCTAGTACTTTTGTATCAGTAGTGATTTATATGTGCACACAGTGGAATGGCAGACCGTTCGGATAGATACAGTAACACCAATAGCGGAAAGACTGAATATAGGTCGAGCAGGAGTCGAAATAAAGGCTGAAATAAAATAGATTGACAATATAACACCTTTATTTCGGACAGTTGGTGAAGTGGTTGCTTTAATTATTGTATTGTTAACGTTGTTACTTATGACTTGTGCTTTGAAACTGTTAAACTGTAAAGCGCTGCAGAATATGTTGACGCTATATAAATAAGGATGATGATGATTATTATTATTAAGTGGTGGCATAACTAACAGGAGAGCCAGTACGTACAGAGAGCCATAAAAGGCATATACAATGAGATTCCATGCAAAATAATACACTAGGATGGAGGTTGGTAGTGTAAAATTAGCAATAATATTAAATGGATGTAGTAGTGTCCAAGTGGACAGGACTTGCCAAATGTAGGACTAGTAACAAAACATTAGAATATATCAAGAGTAAATAGTCTGGATCATTAGGCTGGAGCTATACATCATTGGTGTATAAAGTGCGGATGCGCTAGCTAAGGTGCTAGAAAGGTATATAAAAAGTAAGCACAAAGATAAGTATATGCCAAAGCTGAGGGAGGGTACACTAAGGGATAGGTATAAATGTGAAGACCTAGATGGAAGTGTTGCAGTGACAGCGTGCCACATATGATATGGTACTGCGCCATATAGACAAGGTTAGTGAACCCATGATGTTATATAAGAATGATTAATTACCTGATGGTGAGCAACGTACCCCGACGCGCGTTTTGGACCACATCCTTCGTCAGCGACATTGCTGTAGCGCTAGCACCAAAGTATCAAACGGGTTGGCTGCTGGAGCCATGTTACCACCTCTCACAAAGCAGGGGGTCTGACTGCTGGAACTGGTACTGATCTTCAAAACTGGGAGCTTGTATCCTCATTACAATGAAGTGGCATGTATATTCTCCGCTCTGTCCTTCCTTTATGGGGCTACGGAGCGACTTTTTCCAGCTACAGTTTAGAGAATGAATGGAGCTGGCGATTTGGGAATCTGATCTACCGATCCCTTTTGTAACAGTGATTAGCATTTCCCATTCTGCCAATCGGTGTGAGTCCCTATGGTGGGACCTGTGGAGACACGAGGGTCAGTGGGTGCTCTCGTTTGCTGGCCTGGCTGTCTTTGGAAAGACTGTACTTGCTGAGGCTCATCCCACTGAATGCCCGTACTTCTTCCACATTAACAGAACACTACTCAGACTGCACAGGGTGACTGTAACATGTAATATGTAATACTTTATGGGATCACCTATAGTTATCAGCATATAGACCATTCCTAGCAAGGACACAAGATGGTGCAAATGACAGAGTCTCACACTTCCGCTGGCTCACTAGGGTAAGAACTTACACTACTTTGGGTTATCCAGGGCCTGCGACCCCCTCTTTTGGCGGGCACACACTGAAAGAAGGTAGTGGCAAGCTTAGGGAACTGACTGAGCACAACGAAGTATGTGGCCGGGTTAAGGGATTGTCCCAGCCTGGGTTCTCCAAACCAATTCTTGGGCTCAGTGTTGGACAGTTGAGCAATACTGTAATCCACCAGCTGGAACCATGTTCCCTAGGCTGATGTCCTGTAGAATCCCATTCGTGACAGGAGCAGGCTCCTTGTATATCCCTCAGCTTTCATTTCAGAGCATTGTGCCCCACAAGATTGGGGAGAGGGAGGGAATAATCATGCCTGTTTCCTCATTGTTTGCTAGTTCAATTAGACTTTGCAATTGTCCTCCAAATGATGCAGACTAGTACACCGCAGAAGGCTGATTCAATCTGTACTCAATAGGCATTCTGCAAATTAGCATGGAAAAGGGGGCACCGGATAGTCTTGTGTGAAACAAAAAAAAAAAGAGAAACACTGGACGCTCCCATGTGTAAACCTGCTCAGACTGACATAATGGAGGCAAATGTTGGACAGGCACAACTCTGGTAAAGTCAGACTGCAGCACCGCAAAATAAATAAGGAAAAAAAATGACGATCTGAAGGCGCTGTCTCACCGGATACAGTATAAAATATTTTTATTAATAAAACGCGTTTCTAGAGCTGACCGCTCTCCAAGTACAAATAAAAAGACAAACATACGTAAAGAGTGAATGGTATTCTTATATGCACATAGACCAGGTGTAGGAATTTAGATTCAGTAATTATTTAACCGTTACCATGTAATCACATATCAATCTAAACATTTACTCCCCAAATACTAAACTGAGCAATTGACAATACTTGAGACTGACCACTATGTGACTACATCTCAGGGTGAATAAACAGGTCTAATCTAAAAAATGGAATTATAAACCATAGTTTGTTTAGGCATTTTTTTCCTTGTGCATGAAAAGAACCTGCCAATCTAGAACTTATTATAATAGAACAAATACCGCCTAGTCATACTAATAGACATCAAAGATTGGTGAATAGGGAAAGTTTCTGGACTTTTATATTGCTCACATTAGTTCCTGAAGAATTGAATGGATGTATAGACCATACAGACTGAAAAGGGATACAGTGATATCTGTGATTGCCAATTTCTGTTTGTATGTGGGGGTATGTGTTTATATTGATACTAGATGGTGGCCCGATTCTAACGCATCGGGTATTCTAGAATATGTATGTAGTTTATTTAAAGGGAATCTGTCACCCCATTTTCGACCTATAAGCTGCGGCCACCGCCATCAGGGCTTTTCTACAGCATTCTGTAATGCTGTAGATAAGCCCCTGATGAAACCTGAAAAATAAGAAAAACATGTTAGATTATACTCACCGGGGAGCGGGTGCGGTGGGTGTCGCGGTCCGGTCCGGCGCCTCCCATCTTCATACGATTATGTCCTCCTCCTTGCTTCTCCCTCGGCTCCTGCGCAAGTGTACTTTATCTGTCCTGTATCTGCAGTGCGCAGGCGCCGGGAAAGGTCAGAGAGGTTCGGCGCCTGCGCACTGCAATACTTTGCTCTGCCCTCAACAGGGCCGATAAAGTACGCGTGTGCAGGAGCTGAGGGAGAAGCAAGGAGGGGGACGTCGTCATATGAAGATGGGAGGCGCCGGACGGGACGGCGACACCCATCGGACCGGACCGAACGCTGGGGTGAGTATAATCTAACTCAACCATCGGGAGATCAGCGACTAGCGCCGCAGATCTCACGACGGTAGCGTGCGTTATTGAATTTCCGTTCCAATTCATGGCCAGACTGCACTTTCGCTGATTGGTCACGCCCAGCTGGGCGCGACCAAATCAGCGACGCGGGATTTCCGTTACAAATAGACAGAATTAGACGATTATATAGTAGATGTGATTACGTGGTAAGTGTATAATAATTAAAGGGGTTGTCCACTGCTAGTACAACCCTTCCTCAAGCTAAATGTTCATCCCCGATTACGTAATAAAGCCTGTACTCGCCTCCCGTGCCGGCGCCGCTCTCGCTGTGTCTGCATTTGCTCTCCCCGGGGCTGTGATGCGGTGGAATGACACATGACGCCCGGTGCGTTCAGCGCAGGCATCACAGTCTCCGCCTCCTGTCTAAATGAACGTGAAGAGGAAGTCTGGGATTCGCTGCATCCCCGGCTTCCTCTTCATGTCCAGTTTGTCTGGAGGCGGAGACTGTGATGCCTGCGCTGATTTGGCGTCGCGTGTCATTTCACCACATCACAGCCCCGGGACTCCGAGAGCCGACATCGCGGGAACAGCGCCAGCACAGGAGGTGAGTATAGGTTTTATTATGCGGCATAAAAAGGAGTTGTCCTAGTAGTGGAAAAAACCTGTAAGGAATCTATATAGCTACATCTGGCCTATGTGCTTATATGAATGCAATTCACTCTGTATGCTTGTATCTTTCTCTGTACCTGATGAAGAGAGCGGTCCGCTCTAGAAACGCGTTGTTTTATTAATAAAAACAGAATTTTCTGCTACATCCGGTTAGACAGCGCCTTCAGATCATCATTTTTTTTCTTTTCTCATGACGCAATGGCTCATGTCCGTGGACTTACTGAACAAAGGAATAATAAAAGTTCACCCCCACTCAAGTGGCCAAATTGATGCTGAGTCGCCACAAGACCCCCACTGATGAGCAAGCTGTCACTGATGAGCAAGTTGTCAGCTATTCTATGGATAAGTGATAACTGGTTTTCACAGGAAGCTCCTTTTTTTAGCTTCAAAAATGAAATTCTAAGGATTGTAATGAAAGTTTTTGGTTTTGCTTTATCAAAGAAATTCTCCCAAAAGAGTGAAAGATCAATGCATGCTTGTTCTGCCACCCTTCTGACGCTTGGATGGGTAAAGTTGGTCATACACATTGAATGAAGTTTAACTAAATTCTTGCCAATCTTGGCAGGGTCGACCAAATGCCCAAAGTATATGGAGGTGGTCTTACTCTATTACCAAGTACAGAAGGATCGTACATGCGTGCCTAATAATAGATGTGGGCAGGTACAAGGCTTGCTGGGCTCCCATCCGGTGGGGAAAGACTACGGACGTGGCAGCGTGACCAAACTCTTGCAAATCCATTCTGCATTCTCTCATCTTAGGCAAAGCACAAGTTCAAACTAGTGTAAATTATTCTTTTTTTCTTAGGTTTCGGCAGCTCATCTGAGCGTGTGACTCTTTGTAGAATGTGATGGTGGCCGGTTTATCATGTCTTTTTCCTGTCTGCACTTGACTTGTTTTCCAATGGACAGGCGATCTCCGGTATTCTCACCTGTGGCGGTCCTGATCACATCTGTTCTGGGCTGAGTCTCCGTCATTGAGATGGCTCTATTGTTCTGCGTCCTGCATTCTTATACTCGCCACTGTCTGTCTCTTTTCATTTAGCTTCTTTTTTTTTTTTTTCTTTCTCCATTTTAGCCGGAGTATGATGAGATCAATCCTGATTGGAGAAGCTCAGTGGAGAAAAGGAAAAAGATGAAAGGTAAATTAGAATTTAAGTACTTTGGCTTCTTGTAGAATTGAGTTCTTAAAGCAGCGTTGACCCCAGAGGAAATTGGATTCTTTGAAGGATGTGATCATTTTGTGATGTTTTTAATATGGCTTTTCCCGCCACATACCTAAAGGACATACATGACCTTTTTTTTTTTTTTTTTTTTAACTGTAATCCTCCCTATAGTGTCCTATCTTTTCTCAGACTAGACATCTGCCTTTGAATGCATTCACATACGGTAAATTTGTTGCAGAATCTTCTGCAGCTTTTCCATTCATTTCAAAAGGGCTTGTAGAAATCCAAAGACATGACGCAGAACCTGATGTATGGAATGGATTGGCCACTTTCAAAAATCTCTGCTAGAAATGTGCCTATCGTCTGCCTCCTGAGTATGTATATGTAGAGCTGCGAGTGACGGCAAACCCCTGAGGATTAGTTACACCTTGGCTTAGAGTAAAGCTAAAGGTGGCCATACACATTAGATGGCTGTTAGTCGAAAGATCGTTCGTCCAACAGCCATCTCGGCCAATTCTCCCATACACAGGAATGGTCGTTCATCTGAGTTCTCCTTGGTTCTCTATGAGAAAGCCACCGACTGACACTTCGGCCAGCAACTTATCTTTGTAGAACAATGTGATCAAAATTCCACCATCTGAAATGCGTGGTCAACATTTCTACCAACTATCAGTCAGCTGGTACCCCATATGCAATAGACCATTGTCCGAACCAGACATATTGGTGGGTTAGGTCGATATAGGTCTAATGTGTAGGGGGGCGTTAGGGTTAATAGGAGCTGATTCACTCAACCTGGTCCATCAGCCACATCAGTAATCTGTGGCTGTAGGCCAAGAACGATAAGAACTGCCTATTCCCCCTTTTTTGGTTTCATAATTAGAGCACTTCGATGCTATTTGGGAAGTGGACGAAAACCCAGATGACAAAATGGTGACTAGTCATTTACTCCACATGTTATACTGAATGTTTCTACATTTAAAGGATTTATTCTGCCTTTTTTCTCCCTCTTTATAATGATTGTATTGTTTTAACATATTTGTGAATAAAGAATGTTTATTTTATGATCTGGATTTTGTCCGCTTCCCTTTTATTGGTTAGATGATGTTTTCTTGGAAGTGCCTCTTACATATTAGCGCTAATTATATTTTCTTCGCTCTTATGATTAGCCGGCCATGCCAGCTAATCAAAAGTAGGGTCGCGGTCGACCTCAAGTAAGGGGCATTTCTCAGGGCTGCCTTCCATTGGCTACAGATTCTTTGACTTGACTGATGAACCAGGTCCATGTTGGTTTGGCTAATATTTGGAGTGTTTGGAACATCTGGATCTGGTATGTAGGATTTTAACATACCCAGCTAAATAATTTGCCTCCAAAAGTGCACTTTATTGGCTGCATTCAGAACTCAGAATGTACGTAGAGAGCTAGTTCATAGGTGACCTCCTTTATTGTTACTGCATCCGGTCACCAGGCAGAACAATGGTCTGAAGACCCACTTTCTGGAGATGTGCACTGGCCCCAAAGGTGGTACCCTCATCTATAGCCATAGGACAGTGTGGGGATGGATCTCTCATGGATCTCATGTGAGTTCTGTAGAGCCTCGTCTCAGTGGAGCGGAGGTGAAGCATGAAGATAGATAAGTACAGCGCTCCACTACCTCTAGCAGTTCCATAGGCAATTAATGGAGCAGAATGCCGTATGCTCAACTTCTCCATCCTACAGAGTTGTTGAACACGCTAATTATTAACTTATTCCCTATTCTGGAAAAACTCTTTCAACTGTAATGCGATCTGTCATAAAAAACGATCTAGACCCATTTCTAGGCGGATCTAGTGGCAGCCACCAGATAAAATATATTAACAGGTCACCTCCATGGTGTTATAAGCCGGACTTTAATCTTTTTTTGTTATAGTTTGGTTTCTCTTTATTTTTCCAAGGTGCTTGAGTTTTCCTTACTTAGAATCACTAATAAAAGGCATTTGAGGGAAAAGGTCAGAAAGAAAAGTTCTGTGTTAAACTTTAATGTGCAGCCTTCCCATCTGTGTTGACTCGTACAGATAAAATTCTGAATTTGCAGCTTATGAAATCTCTAAAAAAAAAAAAGCTAAGCCATTTAGAAAGTCAAGAATTGGCATCCAACAGGCGGTACATACTGGACGACACACGCCCTACACTGATCACACGTCGCCCGTTGTTTTGTTTCTGGCTTGACGTAGAGTTGTTTGCTTTGTCCTGGGCTTTGTCTGACCTCCTACTGTGTCTTCCAACCCATTGATGTCCCCTGTCCATGTCTAGATAAGGAATCCTATTATCCGCTGACTGATGTGAATTGGTGGGCAGACAATGCTGTGATTTTGGCTCGATGCTCGGGCTCTTTGACGGTGTCCTCTGTGAAGACGCTAAAGAACTTGCTGGGGAAATCCTGCGAATGGTTTGAGCCCTCCCCCCAGGTGACGGCCGCTCACGACGGAGGCTTCCTCAGCTTGGAGGTAACTTTGTATATATTTTTTTGTAATTATTTGGTTGAAGTATTATTTTATATAAATGATAGTATTATTTATTATCAGCACATAGCTATATGTTAGTGGATTAAAGGGGTATTCTGCTTGGAAGAAGTTAGGACCTCTCTAGATGGGTAGGATTAGACTGGATGGCCATGACGCTTCATCCCTAATATTTTGGGTGTGCTAGAGTGGGATGTTAAACTGTCTCCAAAGTCCTAAAGAGAATTTGAGTGGTGGTCAAACATCTATATATCCGCCTCATTCTAATGGGGGAAGAAGTGCACCTTTCTGGCGATCGGTGAGGGTCCCAACGGCTGTCCATAGTGTGCAACATGCAGTAGACACAGAGACAACCAGTTATTCACTGTACCGTCAACTTCTCCTGGTGCGTGCACTTAGGATAAGCAGAATGGCCTCTGTATCTGCTGATAAAACAAGTCCGGTCCCCAGTGGCTTCTCTCCGCCCATCTACCCTAGACTGACAGGTCTCTACCTCTGTGTGTGTATAGGGAGAGATCTGTCGCTCTAGGGGATCGGGGCAGGGGGCGCACAGTATGTTTTGTCTGAAATGTTACTTTCGGAGTTAAATATACAGGCTGTAATAACGCAGCGAGCGCCTGATGAACGCTTCATGTGTTGGGTGAGGCGGGAAACGGTGTCGTCGTGTTCAGCCGGAGAATAGGCAGATCCATGTAATTGTGGTCATGTGACCGCCGTTCCCGACACGGACATCGGCAATTGTCACGGCGCACAGTGTGTGCACTGAGGGATTAACAAGTCTGCAGTCACACAGAGTGACTTCAGACGACTTGTCATTTTAGACTGGAAAAAACTCTTTAAAAGCACATTTCAAAGGTAAAAGAGCACAGTAGAAAGGGCAACGTTTCATCCATATTTGGCCTTTTTCTAGTCAGATATACAGTGATAAAAATGCAGTTTTATAGTTATACTAGCTGAAGAGCCTGGCGCTGCCCGGGCATAGTAACCACCTACAGTTAGTTATAACAAATTATAATGAATGAATATATATGTGTGTGTGTATGTATATGTATGTGTATATATATATATATATAATGTGTTTAGCCACATTCACTATAATATCCCACATCGTCTCGTCAGCAAGAGCTACCGGACTACTAATATCCCACATCATCCCGTCACAGCCGCCGGACTACTACCCCTAATATCTCTCATCATCCCGTCAGCCAGAGCCACCGGACTACTACCCCTAATATCCCACATAATCCCGTCAGCCTGGGGTGAGAATCAGAGCGCTGAGGGTTTTACCCTATCTTCCATACCGGAGATCCCTTTAAGAGAGTCCTGGGTCAGTACCAAAGCGCTGAGTGGATTTGCCCTGACTTCCCTACCGGGGATCCCTTTAAGAGAGCCTGGGGTCAGTGCCAGAGCATTTGAAGGCAATTTCCCTGACTTCCATACCGGGGATCCCTTTAAGAGAGGTCTGGGGTCAGAACCAAAGCGCGGGATAGATTTGCCCTGACTTCCATACTGGAGATCCCTTTTAAGAAAGGCCTGGGGTCAGTACCAAAGCGCATAGTGGATTTGCCCTAACTTCCACACAAGTAATCCCTTTAAGAGACCCTGGGTCAGAACCACGGAGCTGAGTGGAACGGTTTTAACTTCCATACCGGGGATCCCTTTAAGAGAGGCCTGGGGTCAAAACTAAAGTGCTCTGTGGTCCTTTCTGGGGGGGCAGACAATGGCTGGGAGCTTATGTTCCCAGGGATGCTAGATTTCTCCCACCCAGTCAGTGTCTGCTGAGTTGTCAAGTGGGAAAACTTGCTCATAGCAACCAATCACAGCTCAGCTTCTTTTAACCAGCTCTGGTGAAATGAGAGATGCTTAGTGATTAGTTGGTGATACACACATACATACATTCAGATAGATAGATAGAGATATATATATATATATATATATATATATATATATGAGAGAGATGTGTGTGTGTGTGTAATATATATATATCTATATCTATCTGGCTTGGAAAAGGCCAAGTATGGAGGAAATGTTGCCCTGAAATGTTTCCCTGTCTAAGTTGCTGTGTTATCTTTTGAAATGTGCTTTTAAGGATGGAATAAATGTTATATATTTTTTCATACACGTTATATATCTGGTTCCTTCGATCCTTTTTACATTTTAGCTGTTTTATGGGCCAGGTGGCAGATCACTCCAAGTAAGCATGGAAATCACTACTGGTACATGAGAATTTCTCACTACCAATATAGTCTGTATACATCACAAAATAGATCAACTAGCTCTGATGAGGCTGATGTTCTTACTTTGAAAATATATCCCGCATTAACTGTTATTCTTTCTGAACACAGCATTTTGTGAGTCCGGCTACACACTGCCAGATTTTATGAGTGTATTCAGGCTGCAAATTTTATCTCCGGCCACCTTCTGCGACTGGTGCGCTCTCTTCACTTTCCTCCTCCGTGCTCCTGCTGCTGATAGCTTGCACATGCTCAGTAGAAGCTGCATTCTCCATAGAGCTACAGTAAGAACAAGCAGTCATTGGATACATAATTACAGCCCCTGACTCAATCTGCTCCAAGAACCACGTCTATATATGTGACTGCAGAACATAGCAGATTAGCCCAGAATTCGGGAAGGTCTTGGCTGTCAATCGCAGTGCTGGAGTCGGTGCCAAATTCGCTAAGAGGCTCAAGCCACTACATAAATTCTGCGCACTTTGAGTGGCATGCACCTCTAGGCGCCACTCCAGGAATTGTAAAAATCAAGCCCTACGACACGTATGTAAATGGAAAAATAAAAGTAAGAACTTTTAAGACGTTGGAGAGGAAAAAACAAAAAGCTCAAAATCAAAATGTCCCCAAAATGGGGAGGTGTTAGATGGATCAGCAGTCTGCCCCTCCGTATCGGGGACTTGGGAATCCCCAGCCGTGTTCGTGTCCAGCAGTCAGATCCCCATAGATCCGACACTTATCTCTCCTGTAAAAGATTTGGATTTTTATTATGGGAAAACCCTTTTAAGCTTCTCATTACTGGATATCTGGGTCATGGAAATTGATATGTATTAAAAAATTAGCTTTTCTCAACTGTGCAGTTAGGTAATAGCCGGAGTCACGGCACGTCAGAAATGCATGGAACAATGATGAGCAGAAGAGGATTACACAGAAGAGTGGGGAGTCTATTCTGCCGATATGGCACAGAAAATGCATAGAATATACCTGCGAGTTGCACTCTAAGGCTACTTTCACATGTCCGTCGGTGGCATTCCGGCTCCGTGCGGCAAAAAGATGGAGTGCCGGATCCAGCAGTGAATGGAGGGACCGGAAGTATATGCGGCGCATCTTACGGCGCCTGACACAGCTATGTTGCGGAGTCGCCGGGGAAGAAAAGGATCCACGAGCCAGTGAACAGGGTATGAAAGAGAGAGAACGGGGTATGAAAGAGAGAGAACGGGGTATGAAAGAGAGAGAGAACGGGGTATGAAAAAGAGAGAGAGAGAACGGGGTATGAAAAAGAGAGAGAGAGAACAGGGTATGAAAGAGAGAGAGAGAGAACGGGGTATGAAAGAGAGAGAGAGAACGGGGTATGAAAGAGAGAGAAAGAGCGGGGTATGAAAGAGAGAGAGAGAGAGAACGGGCATGCGCACAGGGTAAAACCGTGCATGCGGTGGCCGGATCAGGTAGAAGCCTGATCCGGCGGCCGGAATGTACCATTGAGAAACATTGTCCCGCAGAGCTGGAAGGGCCGCATACGTCCATGTCCGGCTTTTTTCGCCGGACAAAAAAACGCTGCAGCACCCGTCCTGTCCGGCCGCCGGACAGAGGAATTCAGCCGGATCCGGTAAAAACCGGAACAAACGGAAGCACATGCGGCGCGATCCGGCGCATGTGCTTCTCAATGACAAAAAAACGCATCCGGCGGTAAAAAAAAAACCGGATCAGTTTTTTTACACACATGCCGGATTGTGCCTGACGGCACAAACCGGATGTGTGAAAGAGGCCTAACCCCACAGCGCCGCCTGAGGAAATTGACAGTAAATTGTTATAGCAGTCAGTCATTCTTATAACTTATTAACACATGCCTCAGTCTTCTGTGCCAGAATTACACACATTAGAATTATTCTGCCTGGATTTAGTAGAATCTTTCATTCAATCTGTTTATTACACTATTGTACTCTGGAGATAATTCCCAAACATCCTATGGAGCCTCCACCACAGATGTGAGCATAGCTCTACTACATACCATGGGGAAAAAGTATTGAACATGCTTACTAAAATGTATTTAATATATTGTAAAAACGCCTTTGTTGGTGGAGATAGCGTCTAGACGCCTCCTGTATGGGGAAACTAGTCGCAGGCATTGCTTAGGTGTGATTTTGGCCCATTCTTCCACACAAACACACTTCACATCCTGAAGGTCTTGTGGGCTCCTTCTTTGAACCCTGTGCTTAGTTCCTTCCATAAATCTTTTATTGGATGCAGGTCCGGTGATCGGCTCGGCCATTCTAGCAGCTTTAGTTTCTTTCTTTGAAACCAGTTGGCTTTCCTTGGCTATGTGTTTGGGATCATTGTTTTGCTGAAAGGTCCTCCTTTGTTTCAACTTCATCATCCTGGTAGATGACAGCAGAATTTTATCAAGAATGCCTCGGAACATTTGTCCATTCATCCTTCCATCAATTTTATGCAGTTTGTCAGTGCTGTATGCTGAAAAACTGCCCCACATCATGACGTCCCTCTTGCTATGGTGTTTCTGGTGTGAGGTGCAATGCCTTTTGGCCTCCAAACATAATGTGTATTATTGCATTCAAAGAGTTCAGTTTTGGTCTCTTCTAACCAGACCATATTTTCCCAGTATTTTACAGGCTTGTCTAAATGTTGTTGAACAAACTGTAAATGTGCTTGAACATGCCTTTTGTTCAGCAATAGTCTCGCGTGGTTAACATACATTTTACACACACATTTTTTTTTTTTCTGCAGTTTCAACACACTTGAAATTGTTTTCCCGCTTTCCAGTGCATCACATGATAAAATGAATTGTGTTATGTCATTCACGAATTACGTCATTCAAAACTACAACTTTTTCCACAGAAAATAAGCCTTCGTACGGCTATATTGATTGGGAAACAGAAAAGTAAAGGCTCTTGGAATAGAATTGGAGAGGGGGGGTGGAAGGGTTAAATCAGGTGTGTTTTAACTTGTTTATTTTTCCAGCTCACACACTTTATTGAAATAAAAATGAGATCTTGCAATTCTCACACTGGCCACTGGGGCTTGTTTTTAGACTTGTAACTCCTTGTTGTGTCAGGAAATGCACATGTACATTAGCCACAATGAATTGACTCTGACACTGTATTTTGTATTGAAGCATCTAATGAGTGTGTGCAAAGGTCATTGTGAGGGCGGGGGGGTGCAGTGACTCTTGTCACTATTGTGATTAATTCTGTGCTATCAGCTGTGTGTAAACATTTTTGGAATCCATTGATTAGTCACTTTAATCCAACCTACGATAAACTGCCGAACACTTTTCCTGGAAGGACAGGACCCGTGAGTAGAAAATTGCCCCATTGGCTACTTTGAGAATGAAAAGAATTTTTTTTTTAAATAGTGATTTTTTTTTTTTTTTTTGGGGGGGGGGGGGGGGGGGGAAGACCTTTGCCAACATTTCTTGAAGAATGCATGATACTGATCACATATTCTGTTAATAGAAAGTTGACCTCATCACGGATACATCAGTATTTACTTGTAATATACATAATGGTAAGCCTTATTAATCGCAGTTATGTCAAGGTTTGTGCCACAAAGTAAGCCCTGGGGCCCAGTACAGAATGCAGCTGCTTAGTCTGACTACCGCCCGCTGCTTTATGTAAGTGCCGACATGTCCTCATCTTTCAGGTAATTGAGATTTCTGGGTGCTGGGTTTATGGAACCTTTAGGGTCCCAGCATGAATATCTTGATGCCACAACTATGGAACAACAGAAGTTTTATCTCTGTATTATTATGTATCATATTTGATAAATCTTATCTGCAGTGATAACAGTATAATTGGCCTCCAGCAGTAGCATATCTAAAACACAAGACAATCCAAAGCCCAGGCTGTAAAAAAAAAAAAAAAAAGCCATCAAGCTGTCATGTTCTACTCCGTGCACTCAATCATAGGCCTCTGATGGGCCACAGTGGTTGGTCTGTCATTAAGAGCACAGTTTGAGCCATGTCATCCTTTTCTTGTGCTGTGTGTGTGTTATTTTGTCTTCAGGACACCGTTGATTTTAATACATTGATTAGGTAAGGACTTCTTTTTCTCCACTTTTTCTCCCTATAAGCCCCTGCTGTTGTCCTACAGTAATATTTTGTCATTCTATGTGAGACTTGTATTTTCTTAGCTTGTCTGGTGTTTTAATTATCGATTTATAGCAACAATTACAAAGCCTATCATGGTTTTTGCATTTTCTTATAGCTACCAGATAATGTCTAAAGATTCCTTTGTTAAAACAGCATTCATTTTTTTTAAATGAAAGATGACTGTATCTAGTATCTAATACACCACAAACACTTTGGTACATTTTTTTTTCTACATGTGTACATCTGTTAGTCCAGAGAAAATAAAATGTATATATGTTTAGTATTGGTCAATTGAAGTGTAGTATGGCATGAATAAAGGAGATTACATTAAAGAGTTGTTGAGGTTTATCAGTCTGGCAAAATTTACTAAGCAATCTGTAAAGAGTTTGGATTTGGTCAACAGTCAAACTGTGCAAATGTGGGAAATTTAGGACCTCTATCACCCTCCTCACCAGTGCTTGCACAACAAAGATCTATCCCGGAGCAAAGCATATTATAGTCCATGAGTATACAAAGGAACCCAAGGTAATCTCTAAGCAACTAAAGGCCTCTCTCACATTAGCTAATGATCATGGGACCACTGTCAGAAGGAAACTGAACAGTGGTGTGTATGGCATTATTGCAAGGGGAAAGCCATAGGTCAGGTCGGCAGGGGTTTTGGGTTGTCTGCATGATTCCTATATGATTGTTTGCAGAAGGTCTTGTAGAAAGTTAAAGTACTTGCATTATTTATCATTCATTTTAGTTCCTCTGGGGCGTGTCTTTTGTCTCCTTTGCATAATTAACCAGTGGTAAACACCAAAATCATTTGCACTGAATTAAAGGCTCATACCTCTGGAATCATATGGCGGATTTTAAACCTGGAGAAGATGGAAAAACCAGGAAGCAGCAAGAATTTTAGAGGAATAACTGACCACTTTCGATCTGGTGACAGGTCCACTGTATAACTGAATGTGAGGGTTTATGTGCAGATATGTTCCTTTCATAGAAAAGAGTTGGACCTCATCCAGACGTCCGTTTTTCTCCCGCACAAGAAAAACGTACATTTCTTTTTTTTTTAGATAAGCGTTTAGTCCGTATGTGGAGAAAAAGAAAAAATAAGTTCTAGAGTTGAGCGAATTTTTCGAAGTTCGGTTCTGATTTATGATCAGCGGAGTAAATATTGTTTTTGCAATATTTGCCGAACATCATTGGAGTCAATGAGAGTAGAAATTAACGATTATGTTCAGAATCGATCATCAAACACAAATTTGGCACGAAATAGCGTACCATTATGGGACGAATATGGCAAATTCAGATTCGGCGACCAATTCTGAGCATATTCTCTGAACTCTAAGTTCCTCCACCTTCTACTTCCTCACAGTCCGTGAAAATCGGGCTGCTTTGGCTTATCATGTGAATGTCGTTCGTTTTTTTTTTTTTTTTGATCCAACCTTCGGATCACAATTGGATTAGTCTCCACGATTTTTCGCGGACTGCTCCACGACAGGTCATGGATGCTTGAGTGGTCCCATGGACTATCACAAGTTCTAGCTGTGAAAAGTAAGGCTAGCACTCGTACGAGAAAATCAGACGTCTGAATGAGGCCTTAGAAAAAGATACTAGTGATGAGCGAGCGTGCTTGGATAACGTCTTATCCAAGCATGCTCGGGTTTTATCGGAGCATCAGGAAATGCTTGTATATCATGTTCCAGTCCCTGCGGCTGCATGATTTGCCGCTGTTAGACAGCCTTAACGTGGGGATTCCGTAACAAACAGGCAATCCTTGCATGGGTCGAGACTGTCTAGCAGCTGGCTTTCCTTGCCATTTTTTTTTAACCTTGGCTACAGCGCAATCACTGGGCTCAGCTGTCATGCTGAAATAGGCAGCACAATTGGCTACATAACCAGTGATTGGCTGCAGCGGTTACATTCAGTAGTTCTGACGTCATCAAACTGCAGCTGTAAATAATGATGAATTTGTTATTTTTATCAAGAGCATCCATTGGAGCAAAAAACTGTAATAAATTGCCTTCATTATGTGAATTTAATGGGTCAAATTCAGTAGCAGAAATCTAATAATTTACCTATACATGAGCCCTTTCTTCTCTCGAGTGATCACTTTTGTTTATTTTTTTTTCTTTAATTTTAGTGTGAAGTAAAACTTGCTCCTAAAAGGTCACGCTTGGAGAGTAGATCTGGTGAGGATGACTATGGAGACCAAGACTCTGACTTTGATGATGAGATGTCAGCCAAAGACAGATATTTGTCCTACATAAAGCAAGGACTGTACTTTGCCACAGAGATGGAACGCTTTGCCCCACCTCGAAAACGTCCACGAACCATTACAAAAACATACAGGATTGTTAGTTTGAGGTCTACAACTCCAGAGGAACTTTATCAGAGGAAGGTATGCTGGGCTTGGGTGTTCACAAAAGGCTACATTACTATTCAAATTGGCCAAAAGGATGTCCGGTTTAGTAAATAAAACTGTTAAAAATGCAGCTCGATGTGACACATTTGGCACTTGAGCTGAGATCTTTATCAGGCGGAAATGCACGAAAATACAATATATCCCGTGTGTAGATGGTTATTACACAAACAGATCCACTTCTTTCCTCAGTCTCGAGTAGCTGTGATCTTTTTTTGATATTATAGAAATCATAATTTGATATTGACAAATTTCATACTTGCTGCAGATTGATAATGAAGAGTACGGAGAAGCTTTATCCTTGGCTCATGCATATGGCCTGGACACTGACCTGGTTTATCAGCGGCAATGGAGGAAGTCGGCTGTCAACGTTGCCACAATTCAGGACTATTTGGTATGTTGTAAATTTACCAGAGATCTGACCACCAACACAACCATTAATGGTCCCATCATCAGCAGAGCTATTGGGTGAGGAGAAGAGATGGGCAAACCCAAACAGTAAGGTTTGGTGTCTGTACCGATAACCTGCTGTTCAGGCACGGACCCAGAACAATGACTTTTCCGTGTTACTACTTGAGTTCGGCACCCCAAATATTGGGTGTTTCCCACGCTGTCCATTGCATGACAGCGTGAGAAACGCCAGTGGATTTGATCAGCGGTAAGGTTATTTTGAGTGATCAAAACGCTGCGGTTCCAGCACCTGTGACTTGCGGTAAAAACTTGACCTCCAGTCACAGGCATCGGCTGATGTGAGTACTACTCTAGTAAAGCTCTCTGCTTTATTATAGCTGGTTATCAAGAATAGAAGGGACCCTACTCTGTATTTTTTTTACATTTTAATTATTTAAATAAATAATTTAAAAAAAAACCCTGCATGGGTCCCTCCCATTTTTGACAACCAGCCAAGCTAAAGCCAACAGCTGGGGGCTGGCATTTTCAGGCTGGTAAGGGGCCATGGATATTGGCCCCCCCAGCCTAAAAAATAGCCAACAGCCTCCTGAGAAAAGGCGCATATATTGGATACACCAATTCTGGAGCTTTACCCGGCTCTTCCCACTTGCCCTGTGGCAGTGGCAAGTGGGGTTAATATTTGTAGGGTTGATGTCACCTCTGCATTCTAAGATGACATTAATCCCACAGGTTAACCTCATAGTCATATTGTAAATAAGCACACAGCCAATATAAAGTCCTTTCTTTGAAATAAAATTACACACCGTTTTACTTTATTTAAAAATATAAAGCAGTTAAACTCGCCTTACTCCCATTCCATTGAAGCCCTCATCCCCTGTAAAAAAGCAAAAATAAAAAACCATATCCCTCACCTGTCCTACATACAGTACTGTCTCCCGCCGTAATCCATGTCTGCGATAAGAGGTTTTCAACCTGAGTAGTGCCAAGATGCGACCTTCCAGGCTGAAAACCACAGGAGAATGAGCTGCTGAGAACTCGGCATCCTTGACTAGTGGTAATCTCATTGAGGTTACCGCAGGTCACTGACGTTGTGTTCCCAGCTCACGACGCCTGTGACCAGAGGTAAATTTTAGCTCCCGTCACAGCTGCTGGCTCACGCAGCTCTCCGATCGGCGGCAATAATCTTACCGGCGATCAGAGCCAGTGTTTGCCGCGCCGTCATCCACATGACAGCATAGCAAACAATGGATGTTCAGACCACCCATTCATCTGAATGGGGTTCTGGTACCATTCTAGTACCCATACCGATCTTTTTTTTTTTTTTTGTTTGTTTTTTTTTTTTTTCTAGTTTGGCCGTACCCGCTGGGCCCGAACATCCAGGTGTTAGCTGATCACTAGTGAGGAGTGTACACCTGTGCAGACCTAGGGAAGCGAAGTCGACTGACCTTGATTTTCATGTTCGGCCTGTGCCTGCTTCATCTGGACTAATCTCCTGGGCACATCTTGGTAATTTATAAATCCGTTCAGCACACATGGACATTTAAAGGGGTGTTCCAGGTTTGTGACTGAAGACTTGTGAATCCTCACAGTGCATCGTATGCACTATCAGAATTCTCCGGTGATGGGAGCGGCTATCGTGTGACCTCAAGTATGCAGTTTGAATATGTGCGGTCCTAGGCTGACTAGACATGTGCAGCCCCGCTCTATACAATTTGATTGAGCGATGCCGTGAACTTCTAGTCGGAATGTGGCCGGAATTATGCAAATGGCATAGTTGCGGTCATATGACAGCCCTTTTCCTCCACCGAAAAAATCCAAACAGGGCGCAATGTGTGTGCTGTCCAAGACTGTGATTACATAGTGATTGTAGGCTTTACCCACAAGTATGGATGACCGCTTTAAAGAGTTACCATGTTGTACTCGTGAAAATAAGCCACTTTAAAATATACCTTATCAGAGAAATCTGCTTATTTCTCCTCTTGGACTAATCATTCTCAATTCACAGGTAAAATCTGTCTTAAGGGAATTCAGATTTTTCTCTTCGCCACGGCAGCACCCACTGAGAGAGGGGATCCATCCCTAGGAACAGGAAACCTACAGAGAGATAAAAGGGGCGGTCTCCCTCACTCCCTCGGTTGGTTTCCTGTTCCTAGAAGGAACCCATAGAGAGGAGAAGATGCTGGCCTGGTTGCCGCCCGTGCAGCATTATATTAGCGGCAGGGGCCCTAGAGCTGGAAGCAGCGTCGGGAGGATCGAAGAATCAACTCCCCCCTCAGCTGGTAATGCGGGTGAGGCCTTGGCTTGGAGTGCCTGGCTCACGTATGGGTGCATAGTGTGACAGGAGTCGGCACCTGGGTACTCCCTTCCAGGGGCGGAGCATTACGGAGCGCGGCACAGCGTGGGGCTGCTATGGTAGTGGCCCCTTCCCCCCCACCAAACACTGCGAGGCCAGGAAAGGATAATGTACCTGAGCTCGCGGGGATGCGGTAAAGTGCCAGAGCACTGAAGGGGAGAATCTCATACCTGACGCTCGGGGGTCAGTGGTATATTCTGCTCCGGCGATGCAGGGGCAGCGGTGTCAGGAGACGCTCGGCGGGCTTAGGCCAGCGCTCCTGTACTGAGACAGGGCAACCCGGAAGTGGATGGCTAGAACTTCGGGGGGAGGAGGCACAGATCGCGGTATCGCCTGGCAAGTGAATGCGCATGCGTGGGGGGGGGGAGAGGGGCGATACCAGGAAGCTGCATAAAAGCACGGTTTCGCTCCAACTGGTACAGCCAGGGGAATCCCCACATGGCAGTGCCAAAAGAAGTGACAGCACCAGAAGAAGTGGCAGCACCATGAGGAATAGTAGCGGGCGCTCTAGGCAGAGTGAACCCACGGAGAAAAAACGGAAGAAGCCATCTCACTCCTCGCCTCAGCCTGAGTCTCGAACCCCGCAGCCGGTACTAAGCTGACGAAATTTACGGTTGAGTGTTTTTTAGTCATTCTCCTAGCTGATGGCACCCTTTTTTCTTTTCTGCACACCCCTTAGGCCAAAAGAACAGAAAAATCTGAGCACAGGGAATGTGCCTTATGTTCCCAACCTCTCCCAGATAGCTACCCAAAGAGGTGGTGTCAGAGCGGTATCGGACAAACCCTGCCGGAGGACTCCTCGGGAAAAACAGAGGATATCCGTGCGATAATCAGAGAGGAACTACGGGCCTTAGGCGGTTCCAGTAGTCTAGGAGGAAAAACCTCCGGCAGAGTGATAACCTCACTGGCGTCTAGATCGCCTTCAGAAGCTGGGGAGCTTGACTCAGATATATCCCAGGAATACCTAACCTCAGAGGAAGAGGAGCAGACTTGCTTCCCCACAGACAATATTAATAATTTGGTCAAGTCGGTGCATAATACTATGGGGTTATCCGATACTAAAGACCCCAAAACCCCGCAGGAAATTATGTTTGCGGGTATCTCCCAAAAGAAGGTCCAAGCCTTCCTGGTAGTTCCAGCGATAAAGGAGCTGGTAAAAAGGGAGTGGGAAAAGCAGGGGCAAAGGACCTTTCTCCCCTTAACATCCAAACGAAAATACCCGTTTGATGATGACAAATTGGCGTCTTGGTCAAGAGCCCACAAGGTGGATGCAGCAGTGGCCTCCACTTCTCGCCAATCTTCCCTGCCTGTGGACGATTAGGGAACGTTATCTGATCCCTTAGATCGCAAGTCGGATACCTTCCTCAAACGATCTTGGGAGGCATGCACGGGGGCCTTCAAGCCGGCAATATCAGCCACGTGCACAGGGTGGTCCATGATGATATGGTTAGATGAGTTGGAGGAGAAAATAAAAAAATGGAACGTCTAGAGACAAGCTTCGTTCCTCTATTCCCCTAATAAAGGGGGCAGCAATCTTCCTATCTGATGCCTCAGCTGACTCCCTCCGACTATCTGCCAGAGCGGCAGGATTAACCAACGCAGCCCGGCGGGCCTTGTTCTTGAAGGGATGGAGAGGTGATACGCAGACAAAATCCAAACTCTGTGCTATGCCCTGTCAGGGTAAGTACCTGTTTGGCACAGTACTTGATGAAATCCTGGCAAAAGCTGGTAGAGAAGGGATTTCCTAACCCGTACGTTCCCTTCTACAGGAGGGCCTTCAGGAAGCCTCCATTTGGCAAAAAGAATGATTTCAAGCCCCGAGACCGCTGGGGCAGCAAAGATCCCAAACAGAAGGGCAGTCTATTTGGGAAACGTCCCTTCAGATCTGGGGATAGATTCCGGTAGCACCAATTCACCGGTAGGTTGCAATGGGAAGCAATAACAACTAACCCCTGGGCCATTAATATTGTTACATTGGGCCTAAGACTAGAATTTGTTCGGTACCCACCGGACTCCTTCCTGTTGACTTCTCTGAGGCATAGATGCTCATGAGGAGAACATAATTTTACCTCTATAAGTCACTAGTGCGACCACACTTAGAATACTGTGTACAGTTCTGGTCTCCGGTGTATAAGAAAGACATAGCTGAACTGGAGCGGGTGCAGAGAAGAGCGACCAAGGTTATTAGGGAACTAGGGGGTCTGCAATACCAAGACAGGTTATTACACTTGGGGTTATTTAGTTTGGAGAATCGAAGGCTTAGGGGTGATCTTATTACAATGTATAAATATATGCGGGGACAGTACAAAGACCTTTCTAATCTTTTTACTCTTAGACCTGTGACGGGGACAAGGGGGCATCCTCTACGTCTGGAGGAAACAAGGTTTAAGCATACTCACAGACGCGGATTCTTTACTGTAAGAGCAGTGAGACTATGGAACTCTCTGCCATATGATGTTGTAATGAGTGATTCCCTACTAAAATTTAAGAAGGGACTGGATGCCTTTCTTGAAAAGTATAATATTACAGGGTATATACACTAGTCTCCTTAATATTGCGTTGATCCAGGGAGCTAGTCTGATTGCCGTATGTGGAGTTGGGAAGGAATTTTTTTCCCCAATGTGAAGCTTACTGTTTGCCACATGGGTTTTTTTTGCCTTCCTCTTGATCAACATGTTAAGGCAAGTTAGGATAGGATATGGGTTGAACTAGATGGACTTAAAGTCTCCCTTCAACCTTAATAACTATGTTACTATGTCCCTTGCGCAGCAGGAAGCATTGGAATTGGAGATTGCAGGCCTCTTATCTAAGCACGTTCTAGTAGACTTTCCAAGAGACTAAAGAGGAACGGGGTTTTATTCTCCCCTGTTTCTAGTGCCTAGACCGGATGGTTCTTTTAGAACCATAAGTAACTTAATGAAGCTTAATACCTTTTTGAGGCTGCGGTCCTTTAAAATGGAATCTATACGTTCAGTGATAAAACTCTCGTTTCCTAGGTGCTATATGGCAGTCTTGGACCTAAAAGATGCCTATTACCATCTCCCTATATGCAAAGAGCACCAGCAATTCCTACGAGTGGCAGTCATATTAGAAGGCCGGATACGACATCTCCAGTTTACGGCAATGCCGTTCGGATTATCCATGGCACCCCGCGTGTTTACCAAGCTAATGCTGAAGGTGATGTCACATGTAAGGCTGAAAGACACCTTTAATAGTCCCATTCCTGGACGACCTGCTCATAGTAGGGAATTCTGTTTCCTAATGCAAGGGCAAGATAGCTGATATTATCTCATCCCTGCAGACACTAGGCTGGCTAATCAACTGGGAAAAGTCCAGACTACAACCGGTAACCTGTCAGACGTTCCTAGGCCTTCAACTAGACTCTAAGTCAAAAATGCTTCCTGCCAGAAACAAAAACATGAGCCACAATTGATAAAGTACGGATGGCAATCGGTAAACCCACGATGTCCTTGAGAGAAGGCATGTCCTTGTTAGGATACCTAACATCATGCATTCCGGCTGTTCAGTGGGCCCAATTCCATTCCAGGAAGTTGCAATGGGCCACTTTGCAAGAGGTGGATAGGTTGCAGGGGTGGTTGGAAGGCAGGATGTCTCTGTCATCAGAGGTGACCAGTTCCTTAGAGTGGTGGTTGGACCCAAACAATCTCACGGGGGGGGGGGGGGGGTGTGTTCCATGGTGTCCCCTCTAAAATAGTCACTACGGACGCTAGCCCCTCGGGGTGGGGGGCCCACCTAGAGGAAGATATGGTGCAGGGACAATGGTCTGAGTCCGAAGCAGGGAATTCATCTAATATGAGGGAACTAGCAGTGATATATTATGCTATATCTGAATTTCTCCCACAGCTACGAGGAACCTACACAAGAATCCAATCAGACAACACCACCTCAGTAGCTTACATAAACCGGCAAGGAGGCACGTGATCAGGACCGCTCATGTCTATCGCGGAAAATTTTTTAGAGATGGCCGAATTGCATCTCCGCTCCTTGTCTGCGCTCCACATCAGAGGGGTGGACAATTCCAGGGCGGACTTTCTCAGCCGCCAGACTGGGGAATGGGTGCTCAGCCGGCACATCTTCGAGATGATAGTGGCCAGGCGGAGCTGACCAGAGACAGACCTGTTCGCGACAAGAGCCAACAGGCATGTAGAAAGGTTCGCTTCTCTATACAGAGCGGACAATCCAGACATGCTCGACGCCCTCCAAGCACCCTGGACATTCCTACAGGCCTACGCCTTCCCTCCAATGGTACTGTTGCCAACGGTTGTCAGAAAAATAAGGGAAGAAGGTGCGAGGGTCATCTTAATAGCCCCGTTTTGGCCCAAGAGGCCATGGTTCTCATGGCTGAGAGCCATGTCGATAACCGACCCATGGATTCTCCCACTACATCGTGACCTTCTCTCACAAGGACCCTGTTACCACCCTCGGGTCAAAGCCCTGCGCCTAGCGGCATGGAATTTGAAAGGGGGTTATTAAAACTGAGAGGGTTCTCAAGTAATCTGATTGACACCCTCCTACAGAGTAGGAAGGAATCCACGATGAGGATCTACACTAGAGTGGAAAATTTTTGAGCTTTTCACCCAGCAAAGCTTTCCAGCGAAGTGCCTATCGCAGCCATTTTAGAATTCCTGTAGAAAGGCCGAGAGTTGAATCTCTCAGTTAACACTCTAAAGGTCCATGTATCGGCTCTAGGGGCCTTATATAATTACGATGTGGCAGATAATAAGTGGGTGGCCCGGTTTATTTCGGCTTGTCAGCGAGCGAACCCAGTCCACATTCCTCAACTACCAACATGGAACCTTAGCTTGGTCTTAGATACCTTCACTCAGGCCCTGTTCGAGCCGTACACTGGCATCAATAAAATGCCTTTCATTGAAAACTGCTCTACTGGTAGCTCTAGTCTCAGCGAGAAGAGTAAGTGATCTCCAAGCCCTGTCGGTAGATCCCCCCCTTCCTGTCAGTAGTCCAGGACAGACTAGTGTTAAAAACGGACCCGTCTTATCTTCCCAAACGAGCTACTAAGTTTCATAGATCCCAAGAAATCTGCCTACCCTCCTTCTATGAGAGCCCAGCAACACCAGAGGAGGATAGGTATCACACCTTAGACGTGAAGAGAGCAGTCCTAGCCTACTTAGATAGGACCAGTCCCTGGAGGCAGAGCAGGGATCTTTTTGTCTCCTTCCAGGGTAACAAGAAGGGGTCTAGAGTTACGAGAGGCACACTGTCCCGGTGGATCAGGGGTGCGATCACGATGGCATATTCGGCAAAAGGAGAAGACCCTCCACAGGGTATAAAGGCACAATCTACCAGAGCCATATCATCCTCCTGGGCCGAGAGGGCGAATGTCCCAATTGAGCTAATATGTAAGGCTGCATCCTGGTCTTCTCCATCTACTTTTTATAGTCACTATAGGCTAAATGTGTCTTCCTCTGAGGACTTTGCCTTTGGTAGATCTGTCCTTGACACAGTGCGCCCTGCCAGGTGATTATCTCTGAAAATCTCTGTGAGTGCTGTCGTGGCGAAGAGAAAAAAACGGATTACTTACCGGTAATACTCTTTAATAGAGTCCATGACAGCACCCGCTCACTTCCCTCCCTTGAGTGACACGTGGTTCTCTCTCCTGGTGGAGAATAGAATTATAGGTTATTGTGTAGATATGTATAGCAAGCTTGTAGGATGTATAGATTTGAATCGCTTGTCTAACTATTAACTAAAACATGTATGGCGGTTCGTCTTGTTCTCTGTAATCCAACTGAGGGAGTGAGGGGGACCGCCCCTTTTATCTCTCTGTAGGTTTCCTGTTCCTAGGGGCGGATCCCCTCTCTGTGGGTGCTGTCATGGACTCTATAAAAGAGTATTACCGGTAAGTAATCCAGTTTTTCCCATTACTTAGCTAGGAGGTGACAGTTGGTGCTTTTAAAATTCTATGGATAGTGGAGGAGGAGGAGGAGGGGTCGGCTAGAGGCAGATACAGACGTTCTGCAACAAGTTCCCCTGAAAGCACAGTTTCACTTCTCCATAGAACTTTATGAGCACCAACTGTCCTCTCTTGTGAGAAAAATCTGCATTCAATGAAGAGAGATTTTACCCGTGAATTCAGAATATTTTTTTTTCAATTTCATGTGTACTATTGATTTCTGAAAAAAAGAAAGAAGCCCTAGTTGCACAACAGCCTGGTGGTGACATGTTCCCTTCTTGGAGATGTTTGAATGACTAAGTCCGTGGCCTCAGAGACTTTTCTGTGCAGCGTGTTATTATGGAATGATTACCTACTATTAGTCCGAGGTTTTACCGCTCATTTGTAGTTGATTCCTGATAATTGCAGTAGATGTGTTTCCGCTCATGGCTGACCTTAGCCGCCTGCACGCAGCCGGGGTCAGCAGTGTTGGGAGGAACCCAGTACCACTTATACAGAGCAGAGCTGCCCATACACAATAGAGGAATCGGCAATTTTTACCTAAACAGGTCGAAAATGGCCGATAAATCTCTTTGGAGCTTAATATTTGAACAGTTATTTAGTAGGAATGGCGACATAAGACTCTGCCAAGGAAAGTGCAGTGTTTATTGCTGACATTTTTAACAATAAAAAATGCATCTATTTGGCTTTTGGTTTTAAAGCTCCAAATAGCAAACGTGGAATCTCATCAATGTATTGGACTGTTGGATTGCTAAAGGGGCTCTGTTCGGTCTTGGGGTACAAGCCTCTTGCACTCTGACTGTAGACTTGTGAATACTCACATTGCGCGTACTACGCATTGTCCTTTTTAATAATCGCATGGCCGTTAACCTACTTTTAGCTTTATTCTTTTTGAAAACCAGCTGTGTGTTGGAACGGGTGCAACCGCAGTGTGTGAACCCAGCCCTATAGTAAGTCCCCCCCCAGCAGAAGCCTGCGTACTTCATAGGCTCTGTTCACATGTCCAGTAGTCATCTGTTGGAAACTGATCCAGTATTTAAAGCCAGATCCATTACATTTGGAGCGAAACCAGATGCACGCTTTGGTTTCTATTTTGCACCCGCTCTTGCTCCATTTGTAAGGCTAGTTTCACGCTAGCGGTTTTTAACGCTGCGCTTCGTGCGCAATAGAATCGCATGCCAAAAACGCATCATGCTTTTGTATGCGTTTGCTTTTTATAGGCGCATGCGTTTTAACCAGTTTCTAGCCATGTTAACTCTTAAAACGCATGCGATTTTAAACGCAGGCCTGCGCGCACCTGCATTTCCATAGACTGTAATGTGATTTTTTTTTGCGCATGCGTTTTTTTGAGACAGGTCGGACGGACCAAAAATGCAACAGGCTGGGTCCGGCGCGTCTAGGCGCACACTACAAAAAAAAATGCAAGCGCACGAAAACGCATACGAACGTGTGCATGCGCTAGACCATGCGCCCGTCATGTTAAAGATGGGGCGCAGGATGCATGGACGCGCACGAAGCGCAGCGCTAAAAGACGCTAATGTGAACCATCCTAACAGATGTGTTTCTACAAGAGGCATCTGAGCTCCCCTAGCCGTATTCATGGTATACCGAGGTTTTACGTTTGCCACCTTAAGTTAGGGAATGATTAGCGCATCTGCACAGAGCAAAGAAAGCTGATTTCTTCTCCAGCATTAGATTCGGTAACTTTTCCTCACGCTTAGTAGTTATAGACGTCTTTATTATAATATTGATAATGATGAATAATATCAGTACTAATGACTTCAGTAATTTGGTTTATTCCCATATTGTGTATACTTAAAGTGGCGTGTAAAAGTTTGGGCACCCCTGGTCAAAATTACAGCTATTGTGAACAGTTAGGCAAGTTGATGATGAAATGATCTCATAACCTAAAGATGACCCATGTCCTTTGTAGGCAGCTGCTCAGAAAGACCCCATGGCTGCTGTTTTTTGGCACAAGGTGGGGGAGGCTGGGTCTTTATAAAGCTGGGAAATTAACATCACCTGACCGTTAACGATGATGAACAAGCCATAACCCTAACAGGCTAACTAAGGTCTAAAACCTTGGTCAAAGTTATCTGCGCACACAATTCCCCAACTTTTGCAACAGCCCATTTTCCTTTTGTAATTTTACATTGTAAATAATGACTATATATATATATATATATATATATATATATATATATATATATATATATATATATATATATATATATATATATATATATATATATATATATATATATATATATATATATATTTTTTTTTTTTTTTGCCTAAAATCCTAAGTAAATGTGTCATCTTTATCTTTAGGTCTTTGAGGCTATGTGCTCACTAAAAACCGGACTCCTTCCCAGAAATCGCACGTTTTTTTCTGTGTGATTTCACCGCGATTTTACCGCGATTATGATCGCGATTTTGCCGCGATTTTCGCGTGCGATATTCAAGCACTTTCCAAGCGATTTGAAGCATCGCTTGGAAAGTGATTGACAGGTTGGTCACACTCATCAAACATAGTGTTTGACAACTGTGAGCAGCTTTTTACTATTGAGGCCGCCTATGCGGCCTCAATAGTAAAGGATAGAATGTTAAAAATGATAAAAAAATAAAAAATCGGGGTATATTTACCTTCCGACGTCCCGCGCTGCCATCCCGGGCCTCAGCGTTCCCAGTAATGCCTTGCGAGACCTGTGATGACGTAGTCTCGCGTTGCTATAGCGATCTCACGAGACTACGTCATCACAGGACGTTGCCGCAAGGCATTACTGGGAACGCTTAGGCCGGGAATGCAGCGCGGGACGCCGGAAGGTAAATATACCCCGATTTTTTATTTTTTATTCTTTTTTTTACAGGGGTATGGTACCCAGGGCCTGGAGGACAGTCTCCTCTCCTCCACACCGTGGGTACCAACCGCACATGAGACGCTTAACTTCCCGCATGGTGGGCATAGCCACATGCGGGAAGTAAGCGATTCTCATGCATTCCTATGGGTGCGGAATCACGGCAATTCTTTGCGATTCCGCACAAAAGAATGATCATGCTGCGATTTTTTTCCGCGATGCAATTCCTCCGTGGAAAAAAGCGCAGCATGTGCGGAATGCCATAGGAATGCATGGGGGGCGTTCTGTACAAGATTTTTAAACGTTTTAGCAGCGTTTTCGCGCCGAAAAAAGCGGCAAAAACGCTTAAAAATCGCTAGGTGGGCACACAGCCTAAGAGATCATCTCATCTTCAACTTGGTTATCTGTTCACAATAACAGTAATTTTGACGAGGGGAAAAAGAAAATTCAGAGGGTTTTTGAGATTCATTATACTGATTACTAATCCCTATGATAAAATGAAGAAAAGGATCCACATGGCAGTATGGATAAAAAATATTCAAAATATGTAAACACATTTCTGGCCAAAGCCCTTAGTCATAGAATGACGTGCGTCAGAATGGGCAATGTTTTTTTTAATCATGTGAAAAAAATTTACTTTTTTTTTATCCATACTGTTATGTGGATCCTTTTCTTCCTTTTTTCTTGTCCTTTTGACACTTATGGATGTTGTGCTGCGGATTTTATGCGGAGGATTTTAGCTGTGGATTTTAGCTGTGGATTTTAGCTGTGGATTTTAGCTGTGGATTTTATGTTTCAGATTTTATCATGCAGATTTTCCTGACATGGATTGTTGCTAAAATCCGCATGTTACAAGTGTGTTTTTTTTGCTTATTTGTCACATAATAATCCACTCTGAACGGAATAAATTGATACTGATAGAAAACAACTTCTTCTTTGTGATTACTGAAATTGGTTGCATATTTTTTGCATGGAAAACGTAGATGGAAAATCCACGGCGTACCTCCCACGTGTGAATGTACTTTTAGAAATACGTAAAAAAAAATTAATAATTGGGTTGTGTTGTGCCTATAAAGAAGCGTTCTCACACTATTGCTGGCGTTCTCTCGATCACAGAGCGGTAATTCTGACAATTAGTGATCCGCTCGTTTCTGCTCCTCGCTGTCATGATAGTCTCCTGTGGACAATCGCCTCCTGTGTAAACCCCTCATTATTTTGTTCCTCCTTTTTGTATGTTCTTATTGTTCGGAGTCTAACAACATCCAGGTAATTTTTTTTTTTTTTTATGTATTTTTAATTTTTTTGACCTTGTGCAGAATTAATTTCAGCGAATGTATTCCTTTTCCCTTTTATGATGTGTATTTCTTCCCTTTTTTATTACAGGCTAATGATGGGAGAATAATTAGCTTACACAAATCAACCAGGAAGGAATAATAGGTTTACAAATTCTCCGGAGAATAGATTAGTGTTTCAGCATTAACCCCGGCAGCGTTTTGGAGCGGCGGGGAGTGAGGCTCGCTCGCCCGGTGTAATAATTATTGTTTTATTGTCATATTTTTCATTCGGCTAATGAATAGGACACCGCCCATAAATCTGCGCTTATCGGGGAGGATAAAGCGGTACAGTGGGGTGTCGCTCCTAATACCGCAGGGATGTGACCCTTATCTCACCATCTCCAGCTTTCCCATACACAGAAAATGGAGCCATGAGACACATGCATGGCTGTCGATTCCATCGAATGGGGCCCTGCGGAGGTCCAGGATCCTGTGTTATCTACTGTATATAGAAGTATTATCAGTCATTGTACAGGAGAGGGAGGAGGTGAGCTTTGACATCACCTATTGTGAATGGTGGATCCTGTGTTATCTACAGTATATAGAGGTGTTATCAGTCATTGTACAGAAGGGGGAGGTGAGCTGTGATATCACCTATTGTGAATGGTGGATTCTGTATTATCTACTGTATATAGAGGTGTTATCAGTCATTGTACAGGAGAGGGAGGTGAGCTGTGACCACCTATTGTGAATGGTGGATTCTGTATTATCTACTGTATATAGAGGTGTTATCAGTCATTGTACAGGAGGGGGAGGTGAGCTGTGATATCACCTATTGTGAATGGTGGATTCTGTATTATCTACTGCCTCTTCATAGAGTGAGTCTGTGGCAGTACAGTTCTAGTCATCTTCCTCTCAGAAGAAGCAGTTAATATATTTAATTTTTCAGAGGAGCATGCATGGCCTATTAGTCTCCTGACATTGGCATGCCACTCTCCACAAAGAGAAGCGTTACCCCTTGGATCCATGTCAGACGCCCCTCACCTAGCCATACCAGATCTCACACTTGGCACTGATGAGGGGCAGCACCCCGAACCAGTGTGTCTGCAAATTGGGATTCTGGTTTGGTTTTTATCCTACATCATGTGGCAAAGCTTGCTAAAAGGTCGATATGGACTTTTAGGATTGCTGCTTCCAATAGGTGGAAGAGGCAATTTGCGTTTTTTTTTTTTCTTTTTAACCAAAAATGCTGCAAAAACTGAAAGCGGTGTTTTTGCAGTTTTTTCATCACTTTGAGTGTGTGGAAAAAAAATGCTGAAAGAATTGGCGTGCAGCCGTTTTCCGTAAGGCAGAAGAAACAAGCGTCTGCATGAGATCTCTGAAAGCTCATAGCTTTGCTGGGATTGTTACAAGCAGCTTTTAAATTGTATTTTTAAAAAAAACGCAACGTGTGAACACGGCATAAGCAAGACATATTTTATTAAGAATATTAATATATTTTCTACTCTGGAAAGCCATTTTAAAGAAGGGAATGATAATCAGAACCAACAACCAACATTACAGTATCTATAATCCTATCATGTTCTGCCGGATCAATCACGTCCTTTCTCAAATTTCAATGCTAAATGTTTTTTTTTTTTTTCCTTTACTCCAGAGCAAAATTAAGAAGCGATCTTGGGTCCTGCATGAATGTCTGGAGAGGGTCCCCGAGAACGTGGATGCTGCCAAGGAGTTACTGATGTTCGGCTTGAAGGGGACAGATCTGGAGGCTCTGGTGGCCATTGGCAGCGGAGAGGATGGAGGAAGGTGCGTTGCGTCACAAGCCGTGTGTGAGAACACGGGTAATTTGCTATCTTTCCTGTGCCGCGTGCTCTTGTTAGAAATCTCCGGAGAGACGCGGGACCACTGGTGTCTCCACCCCCCCATTTTCATATCCCTACGCCAATGCCGGCGATCACTCATGAATCCGACCTTCTGAATAATGAGCCCAAGACGGTGCAGTGAAGTGCCTGATTCCTTAACGTACATTCATTTCCCAGTCTTCCCTCTCTCGCCCATTCTAGTTATCGCTTTCCTCTCTGATGGTTATGGTGATGAGCATACTTCACTAAGATGTTGTGTAATAATGCGCCGTCTCTCGAGCGCTGTGATTCGGAGCAATGTGTTACCATTACGGCGGGCACTCTCCCAACATCATCCGAGCAGCTCCGCCGCTCCCCGGTTGCTTTTTGATAACCACTTAAAGTGTGGGTTTTAATGCGTAATCTATGCAGCTGCTCCTTACTGGAAATAGCCTGTGTCTAAGCCGAGAAGCCGACTGCTTTTCCTCCACCAGGCGTTCAGCTCACAATTTCATGTTTCATAGGTTTCGGGTTGAAATGGCGCCCTTTATACAAATTGCGCTCGGCTCCACTCTGTATTTCCATTTATTTATTACGTAGTTATGCACACAATGTTTTTCTTTTTTTATTACTTTCCTTCCTACTTAGTGCAGTTTCTAGCGGCATAAATATTTGACTAGTAAGAAAAGTAATAATAAAAAAAGTGATACTTCCCCTTACCAGTCCAAGCAGCTGCCGATCCGGTGGTTTCTACTTCCTTTTCCTATCTCTGCACACTCCAAGTGTTCACTTAGCCAATCACTGGCCAGAGTAGTAACCCGTATCAGGCTGGTTGCGCTTTTCCTGCCTTTTCCGCCGTGTTGAGATTGGTCCAGTAAGTAGAGACTATTGGCGACCAGCTGAGTGTCAGGACGGGGCTGTTGGTGGTCATTGAAAAAAGAAATAAGTGGCACACACCACTAGCACATTATTTTTTTTTTTTTTATTCCAAGATCACATGGGAATACAGGTTGAAGAGACACAGACTGAGCTTCAGCTGTTTCGCATCTGGGCTTTATCTGGGCCCACCTTATGAAGCCAGATGAAGCCTAATTGGATGCGAAACAGCTGTAGCCCAGTCTGTATGTTTTCAGTCTACATTCCCTTGTAATATTGGAATAAAAAAACACAGAATAATGTTCTAGTGACAAGTTTCACTTAATTTTCTTCTCCTCTCTCTTTTAACCAACTTTGTTTACCCCAGTGGTATATACTTGCAGCAGTGACGAGCTGATGATCTTTTGAAATGGTTATCAATGGAGGCGACAATTATTACTTTTATATATGTTTTTGCAGTATGCGGCTTTTTGAGAACAAGTTTTAGCCCTTTTAAAGGGGGATGTTCAACCTCCTGAATATTTTTATTAGCATGCTATTGCCTAAAATGCCGACTTTGTTCTCATCTTACCAATCCTTTGCCTCTCTTCGTGCAGAGGGTTCGGTCTGTTCTGCCAGCTCCGATGATGAAGTTGCATATAGCCGCAGTTGATCACTAGATGCTGTCCTGATCCCAGTAGAGTCAGCAGCTTATCCCTGATTGGCTTCAGTGGTCACTTGATAACAAGTGACGTCATTGCTTGAGCCTGGTAAACGGTGACCAGCAGTGGACGAGAGAAGTGTTAGCATGGGAGTGGTAAAACGATAAATGTGGTCTTTAACCTGCGGTGCCCCATCTGTTGGAAAGCTATAACTCCCAGCACAAATGAGCAGTCACTGGCAGGCCTGGCATGTTCACAACAGAGCCACAAAGTTGGAGGACCATCGTAGCCTGTTTGGGGTGAAAAAACGGGACAGCGTTTCAGTTTAAAGGGAACTAGTCTGAGTTACAGTTCTTTCACACTGCGTTCCGGCACCTGTTCGTTTGTCCTGTCTGAGCTTACGTCCGAAACCCCCCCCCCCATAAAATCGGATTCAGGGAGATGCGCTGACAGGGCCATAGACTATAATGGGGCATGACAGAGCAAACGTGTGCTCTGTCGGGCATCATTTTGGGGAGAGGGTGCCTACTAGAGACAGATGGCCAGACGCAGTCTCCGTGTAGTAGATAATGCTTGTATTCCCCACGAAATCACAATTCTAGGCGATCTTTTGTTTTATTTCTCATTTAAACCCTCCAGCATACACACATTACTTTAAAAACATCCCTCGATCAGAATTGAGCTTCTAACTATAGACCTGTCTCTAATCTTCCCTTCATCTCTAAACTCCTGGAACGCCTGGTCCACTCCCGTCTAATCCGCTATCTCTCAGATCACTCTCTTCTCGACCCTCTACATCCCGGTTTCCGCTCTTTTCCACTCTTCACATTCTACTGAAACTGCCCTAACTAAAGTCTACTAACAGCTAAATCTAATGGTCACTACTCCATGCTGATTCTCCAGGATCTCTCCGCAGCATTCAGCACTGTGGATCATCAGCTCCTCCTCACTATGCTCCGCTCCATCGGCCTCAAGGACACCGTTCTCTCCTGGTTCTCCTCCTGCCTCTCTAACCAATCCTTTACTGTATCTTTTGCTGGCTGTTTCTCCTCCTCTCCTCTTCCCCTTACTATCATGGTTTCTCAGGGTTCAGCCCTAGGTCCCCTCCTCTTGATTAATGATTGTTACAGAACCACTCCGCACCCAGAATATGTTGTGCTGTTATATGTATGTATAATAGGTTCTATGTGAGATGCATGTCCCTAATGCATCAGCATTCCCCTTTCGTCCGCCATGCCCCCACCTTTGTAATTTCCACAGTAAAGATCGGCAGGCTCCGGCCACCTGCGGGTTTTGTAATGCATATCTGGCCTGCCGCTTTTCTATTGGCCTGCCCTCTGAATCTGTGTGATATATTCTGTGTCCTGTGAGTAAAGTGTTGTCAGACTGGAAATACATGGAGAAGCAGTGATCTTTTATATGCGCCCATGAAAACAAGGAATTCCAGCCAGCGAGATTCATTCAGACTCCAGCCAACGCAGAGCGGACCTCCGAAAACACGAGGTGGTACTGAAAGAGGTACCCCAGCTTGGTAGACCCCGTTACAATGATTATTTTTTGAACTCTTCCTTTTGCTGTTCCTCTGTTAACCCTATGACTACCTCTGCTGCTTGGCTTTCCCATTTCAGTTGTCAAATGAGGGTGTGTAATAGCCCCCTATAAAACAGCTCTGATAATGTCGCCAGTCTGTAGGGACCCTATCGATTGACAGGGGAATTGGGATTTTTCCAAGCTGTCATACTCATGCGCTCACATGTTTTTAGGAAGAATAATATAGGAACAGCGCATTTTTGCACCACAAGCGGCATCGCCTGGAACTCGTGCTTTCAGGAAGCACAGAGACGTCTCGTGACGGCAGACTGTTATCCACAACCCATCTGATTTAGGGGAGAGCGTTTTCTAGGAGTTTTCTAGATGGCTACTAGACAAGGAGATTATGGGAAATACTGTAGGGTATCGGTCAAGTATCGTTCTGTGTTCTGCTTGATTCCCATCTCTTATCTGTTGGGCAGGTTTATATTACCAGGAGATGTAGACATTGATGATGTCCCTTATGAAGATTTCTTGACTCCAGAAGAGGAGGCAGAAAGCCGAAAGGAGAGAGAAAGCCTGAAGCGCAAAGAACTCCTGAAGAGGGTGGACCTGGACAGGTGAGCAGACTTCATTACTTAACATGCTGATAATGCGGCTGTGAAGCCTTAGGTCTATGATGACCTAGAGACGTGAACAATATGTTATCTGGTTAAAACAGTTGTTTAGATAACCTAGGGAGGACCACTCATAGGGAGGACCACTCATTGGCATATATACTTATGATGCATCTGTACGGTTGGCTAAAATCCTATAAAGATGTAGGGTGAAAAAAGTGAGTGAATATACCCTTAGATTTTCTTCATCAAGATAACTACACTTTTCATGTCTGGCTTTATGGTGCGCATATCCCAATATGTAATATTGACTACACCTTTCCTCCGTTCCCACCTGGGTGTACGCCTGCCATTCCACATCTCTGTGAGTGACTAACACAAAATACATATCGAATAAACTGTTCAGTGCATTCGTAGATAAAATCCTCTGCCCATGGCATGTCCTCTAAGTAAAACCGGCCTAAACTGTTTGGCTCCAGCATGAGGGTCCTCTTATTCCCTCCATTGTGGCTGGCTGTGACCAGCAGAGAGGTTGCTGTGCATGTGCCGACTCTCCAGCCATTGCTATGTCAGTCCGCGCCTATCTTCACAATGGGTGTTCTCTTATCTCCCTGTACAGGCTGGCTCTGGCCAGCAGTGAGTGCAGAGGGTGCTGCGCATGTCTCTGCGCTTTATATTTATTTCTTAAGTATTTCTGAATACAGCTGAGCACATTTTCTGGGTTGAGCTTTCATAGCAATGAATAGAGAGTACCGACTCGTTCATAATCACCTCTCCACTCACTGATGGTGCGATCCCTGCTCGACAGGGGACTCTAGTTGTGGAGATAAAAGGGAACTGACATAACAATTAGTGATGGGTGAACATGGGGATGTTTGGGTCCGGCGGGCTCGTCTGAACATCTAAACAAATGTTTGGTTCAGGTGCCAGAATGGTACCCAAATCCGGACGCCATTCAGATTAATAGGGGACCTGAACATCTGCATGATAGCGTGGCAAACACTGGCTTTGATCGACAGTAAGATCTTTACTGCTGGTCAGAGAGCTGCAGGTTCAGCGCTGTCAAATGAAAGTGTGAGCCAGCAGCTGCGACGGGTGGTAAATAGGTTACTGCTGGTCACAGACTTCGAATGATGAGATTACTGCTCTCATCAGCCTACGCATGATGTGTCTGATACAAGCGAGAGCAGGCACATCTGATGGGAGTATTCATCTGCCGGCGCCTGTACGCTTTAAATAATTAAAAAGAAAAAATTTTGTGAAGTTGCTTCTATTTTTGAGTAGAATGATTCCACACTCTTAAAAAAATAAATATGAATTTAAAAAAACTGCGTTGGGGTCCCCTGTTATGATTGAGTCACCGTAGGAGGCAAAAACAGAAATGCTAGCTAAGTCCAGAAAACCAGAGAGGTTGGCAGCTATCGGATTGCAGACCCCTGATCCTATCCACAACAACTAACAGTAGCCGTGGGGGGTTCCTACGATGCCCTAGACCCCTCGATCACAGCCGGAGAATTAAATAGGCCTAAAGAAAGAAAGGAGAAATCTAAACTGCCCCAGAGCAGACCCCAAAGCAATAGGCAGCCCCCAACATATAATGACGGTGAAGCAAGATGAAAACACTAACACAGACAGAAAGATAGACTGAGCAAAGACGGGGCCCAAGCTAACTAGATAGGAAAGGACAGGAAGGCTGCTGTCTGCAATCCGTGAAAAACCCTATAAAAATAAGAGCCAACAGACTGACAGTGAAAAAGGCCCTGAAGACGCTAGGCTTCAAAAAAACTATGTCAGTACTCAGGAATATTCTGAAGACAGAGCAACCGGCAAAAGGAGATTCAGCTCACCCCAGCAGGGAATGGCAGAATCCAGAAAAGCAAGGAAAACAAAAACAAAACACAAATGCTAACAGGCAAAGCAGAAAACTTAGCTTTAGAGGAGCAGGAATCAGACTGGTGTCCTAGAAGTCCACAGAGAAATCACCCGCAGGGCAGAAGGGCGTCTGCAGCCTTATATCCAGTCCGTGACTCCACTCAGCCAGTCATCCTCATTAGGCTCAGGTGCCTGATAATCAGGCTCATTACCTTCCTTTACCAGAATAGGGAGTTCACCAGACCTCAGTGACGAAGGGGAAAATGAACTCACAACAGTACCTCCCCCTTGAGGAGGGGTCACCGAACCCTCAACCACGCCACCAGGGCGATCAGGGTGAGCCCGATGAAAGGCACGCACCAATCTTTTGGCATGAATATCAGAGGCAGAGACCCAGGAATTATCCTCCTGACCATAACCCTTCCACTTAACCAAATACTGGAGTCTCCGTCTAGCCAGACGGGAATCCAGTATTTTCTCTACCTCATATTCCATGTTACCTTCAACCAATACAGGGTCTGGAGGTGCCACCCCAGGAACAACCGGTTCAACAAACCTCTTCAACAAGGACTTATGGAACACATTATGGATTTTAAATGTGACAGGAAGAGCCAAACGAAAAGAGACCGGATTAATAATCTCCAAAATTTTGTAAGGTCCAATAAATCTAGGCTTAAACTTAGGAGAAGCCACCTTCATAGCAATATTTTTTGATGATAACCACACCATATCACCAATCTTAAACTGGGGACCAATGGTCCTATGTCGATTGGAAAACCGCTGGGCCTTTTCCTGGGAGAGAGAGAACTTATCCACCACTTGGTCCCAGATCTGGTGCATTCTCTCCACCACAGTGTCAACACCTGGGCAGGCAGAAGGCTCCACCTGCCCTGAAGAAAATCGAGGATGAAACCCAAAGTTACAAAAAAAAGGTGACATCAAAGTGGCAGAACTAGCTCTATTATTTAAAGCAGATTCGGCCAAGGGCAAAAATGAAACCCAATCATCCTGATCAGCGGAAATAAAACATCTCAAATACGACTCCAAGGTCTGGTTTGTTCTCTCTGTCTGCCCATTGGTCTGAGGGTGAAAAGCAGAGGAGAAGGACAACTGAATTCCCAGCTTGGAACAGAAGGTCCTCCAAAATCTAGACACAAACTGAACTCCTCTGTCAGATACAATGTTCTCAGGAATCCCGTGTAAGCGTACCACCTGTTGCAAAAACAGGGGCACCAACTCAGAGGAAGATGGCAACTTAGGGAGTGGTACAAGATGAACCATCTTAGAGAACCTATCACAAATCACCCAAATAACAGTCATTCTTTGAGAGACCGGCATATCAGAGATGAAATCCATTGAAATATGGGTCCATGGCCTCCTGGGGACCGGCAAAGGCATCAACAACCCACTAGAGTGAGAACAAGATTTAGACCGGGAGCAAGTCCCACAGGACTGCACAAAATTCCTGGCATCATGAGACAAGGTGGGCCACCAAAAAGAGCGACTCACCAGATCTCTAGTACCAAAAATACCTGGATGACCAGCCAATGCAGAGCAATGAACTTCAGACATCACTCTCTTCTTCCACTGGTCAGGAACATACAACTTTCCACTGGGACAACGCTCAGGTTTGTCCTCCTGGAACTCTTGCAGAGCAAGTCTCAAATCGGGCGAGATGGCAGAAAGAACTACCCCTTCGCCTAAGATGGTAGCAGGCTTGGTCACCACAGGAGAATCCGCAAAGAAACTCCTAGAGAGGGCGTCTGCCTTGACATTCTTAGTTCCAGGAAGAAAAGAGACCACAAAATCAAAACGTGTAAAAAAACAAGGCCCACCTAGCCTGTCTAGGGTTCAAGCGTTTAGCCGACTCTAGGTAAATCAAATTCTTGTGGTCAGTGAGGACCACAACTTGATGTTTAGCTCCCTCCAACCAATGTCTCCACTCCTCAAATGCCCATTTCATGGCCAACAGTTTCCGATTCCCCACATCATAGTTACGTTCAGATGGAGAGAACTTTCGTGAAAAGAAAGCACAGGGATTCATTTTAGATGTTACAGGATCCTTTTGGGACAAAACAGCTCCTGCACCAATCTCAGAAGCATCCACCTCTACCTGGAACGGGAGTGAGACATCAGGTTGCCGCAAAACCGGGGCGGAGGTAAATCTTCGCTTCAGCTCCTGAAAGGAAGCAACAGCCTCCGGAGACCAATTCAACACATCAGCACCCTTCTTAGTCAGATCAGCCAATGGCTTGGAAATACTAGAAAATTTTGCTATAAATTTCCGATAAAAATTAGCAAAACCCAAAAACTTCTGGAGGGCCTTCAAAGAAGTGGGCTGAACCCAATCATAAATGGCCTGTACCTTGGCCGGGTCCATTTCAATAGTTGACGGAGACCAAATAAATCCCAAAAATGAAATCCTCTGTACTCCAAAAAGGCATTTCGATCCTTTGACATACAGGGAATTCTCCCTCAAGATCCGGAACACAGTCCGAATATGTTCCACATGAGAATCCAAATCCTTGGAGAAGATCAAAATATCATCCAGATAATCAAAAATTTATCGACAAAGTCTCGGAAAATATCGTTCATGAAGCACTGGAAGACAGAAGGGGCATTAGTAAGCCCAAAAGGCATCACCAGGTACTCAAAATGTCCCTCCGGAGTATTAAACGCCGTCTTCCATTCATCCCCCTGCTTAATGCGGATAAGATTATACGCCCCCCTGAGGTCAAGCTTGGTAAACCAGCAAGCACCTCTAACTCTAGAGAATAGATCCGAAATCAGGGGTAACGGATACTGATATTTAATAGTAATTTTGAGGGCACGATAATCAATACAAGGCCTTAAAGAACCATCCTTTTTGGCCACAAAAAAAAAAACGGCACCTAAGGGTGAAGAGGATGGTCTAATATGCCCCTTCTCCAACACCTCCTTAATATAGGACCGCATAGCCTCGTGCTCGGGTACAGATAAATTGAAGAGCCGACCCTTGGGAAATTTACACCCCGGGCTTAGTTCAATTGCACAGTCATAACTCCTATGAGGAGGCAAGGACGCAGACTCATTCTCACTAAATACATCATAAAAGTCCGCCAAATAGTCAGGAACATCATGCGACTGAGGAGAGGTGGAAAAAACCGGAGCCTCACTTAGGGCACACCGACAACCCCAACTCACCACAGACAGAGATTTCCAATCCAAAACTGGATTATGAATTTGCAACCAGGGAAACCCCAGAACAACGGCATCATGCAGACCATGCAACACCAAAAATCTGCAATTTTCTTGATGGTCTGCGGCGACCCGCATGACCACCTGCGTCCAAAACTGAGGTTTATTTTTAGCCAAAGGAGTAGCATCAATCCCCCTCAAAGGGATAGGCGTCTGCAGAGGTGTCATCGGAATTCCACAACGTTTAGCAAAATCCAAGTCCATTAGGTTTAACGCTGCTCCCGAATCCACAAAAGCCTTGGCGGAAAATGTGGACAGGGAGCAGATCAGAGTAATTGCCAGAAGAAACTTAGGTTGAACACCACCAACAGAAAACGTGTGTGCAAAGCGTTTCTCTCGTTTAGGACAAACAGAAATAATATGCGAGGCATCTCCACAGAAAAAACTCAGCTTATTACGCCTTCTGAACTCCTGACGTTGCGCCTTAGACAAAACTCTATCACATTGCATAGGTGCAGACGTCTGTTCAACCGGTGGCAACACCTCTCGTGCAATCCTGTGTTCACGTAAACGCCGATCAACCTGAATGGCTAATGACATAGAATTGTCCAGACCAGAGGGAACAGGAAATCCCACCATAGTATCTTTTACGGCTTCTGACAAACCCTTCCGAAAGAGAGCAGCCAAGGCATTATCATTCCAGGTAGTAAGGACCGCCCACTTTCGGAACTTTTGACAGTACAACTCTGCAGAATCTCGACCCTGGTTCAATGCCAACAGGGTCTTTTCAGCCTGATCAATAGCATTAGGTTCGTCATACAACAACCCCAAAGCTTGAAAGAATGCGTTCACATTAGTCAGAATAGGATCATCTGGTTTCAAAGAAAACGCCCAATCCTGGGGATCGCCACGCAGCAAAGAGATGACAATTTTAACCTGCTGCGCGGAGCTCCCTGACAAGTTAGGCTTCAAGGCAAAAAATAATTAACAATTATTTTTGAAACTCAAAAATTTAGATCGATCCCCAGGTGTAGGGATCTTTGGTTCAACAGCATGCGAACGAGCAAGGTAGGCGGAAATTCCCCGCACTTCCGCAGCGAACTGCTCCACACGGTCAGACAATTGCTTTATCTCCATTGAGAGAAAAAAAAATTCCCCCTACGGCCTCAGAGATATAGAGGAAAGAATATACACATTTTTTTTTTTTTTTTTTTTAAACACAATTCTTTCCTGCTATTGAGTACCCTAGGATCTGCGGTACGGCGGGTGAGTCTGTTATGATTGAGGCAAAAACAGAAATGCTAGCTAAGTCCAGAAAACCAGAGAGGTTGGCAGCTATCGGATTGCAGACCCCTGATCCTATCCACAACAACTAACAGTAGCCGTGGGGGGTTCCTACGATGCCCTAGACCCCTCGATCACAGCCGGAGAATTAAATAGGCCTAAAGAAAGAAAGGGGAAATCTAAACTGCCCCAGAGCAGACCCCAAAGCAATAGGCAGCCCCCAACATATAATGACATTGAAGCAAGATGAAAACACTAACACAGGCAGAAAGATAGACTGAGCAAAGACGGTGCCCAAGCTAACTAGATAGGAAAGGACAGGAAGGCTGCTGTCTGCAATCCGTGGAAAACCCTATGAAAATAAGAGCCAACAGACTGACTGTGAAAAAGGCCCTGAAGACGCTAGGCTTCAAAAAAGCTATGTCAGTACTCAGGAATATTCTGAAGACCGAGCAACCGGCAAAAGGAGATTCAGCTCACCCCAGCAGGGAATGGCAGAATCCAGAAAAGCAAGGAAAACAAAAACAAAACACAAATGCTAACAGGCAAAGCAGAAAACTTAACTTTAGAGGAGCAGAAATCAGACTGGTGTCCTAGAAGTCCACAGAGAAATCACCCGCAGGGCAGAAGGGCGTCGGCAGCCTTATATCCAGTCCGTGACTCCACTCAGCCAGTCATCCTCATTAGGCTCAGGTGCCTGATAATCAGGCTCATTACCTTCCTTTACCAGAATAGGGAGTTCACCAGACCTCAGTGACGAAGGGGAAAATGAACTCGCAACAGTCCCCCCTCATTTTTGACAACCAGCCAAGCTAAAGCTGGGAGCTGTTATTCTCAGACTTGAAAGGGGCCATGGCTATTGCCCCCCTCCCGGCCTAAAAATAGCAGCCTGCAGCCTCCCCAGAAAAGGTGCATCTATTTTGGCACTTTGCATGGCTTTTCCCACTTGCGCTGGCAAGTGGGAAAATTGTTGTGGTGTTAACATCAGCTGTTTTATGGCCGCTGATATCAAGTCCACAGTTAAGTAATGGAGGGGCATCTAGAAGACATCCCCATTACTAACCCCATAGTTAGATTGTAAAAAAAGACAAAGCACGAAAAAAATCCTTTAATAAAAAAGCGCAGTTCTACTCACCTTTTACGCCTAATGCATTGAAGTCCATGTCATCTGTAAAAGACAGAAAATGGCAAACAACCATAATACTCACCTTTTACGCCTAATCCACCGCTGCCCATGTTCCCTGGAAAAGAAGAAAAATAATAAACAATGATAATGATCTTGACAGCCGTTGGTGTTTCTCTCGCTGTCATGCAGATAAGTGTGGGAAACACCTGATGTTCTGAACTCGAACAGTAACACGGACTTCCTGGAGAAGTCACTGTTAAGGGTCCATGCACGAGCACCATGTGTTGGGTGCAGACCCCAAACTTTACTGTTTGGATTTGTCCATCTCTAATAACAATGAATGGAGAGAGCCAGCATTAAGGCATCCACCTCCACTAACTGCTGGTCGGACATCAGCCAGAAAAGGGAATGTGGGAAGTCCTGGTATAGAGATTAGTGCAGGATCCAAAAGTTGGATCTGTAGCCTAGCCATCAGACATTTGTGGCACATCCTGTACAATAAATATCTCTTGAAACCACCCCTTTGCCTGTGTCCATTTAGTGACATCTTTTGTCTTCATGGTTTTCTCCTTCGCCTCATTGGGGGACACAGATACTGTGGATGTATGCTTCTGCCACTAGGAGGCTTGACACTAAGTGAAAAAAAGGTTAGTTTTTTGCTTAGTGTCCATGGAGGCACACGTCTGGTTTTTCTCCAGACTTTTTTCGTCTTTTTCCATGAAGATGTGACAGGGGCAACGGATCCTATTGAAAGGGTCCGATTTCGCCAAACCAACAATGGACGAGCACGTGCTAGTGTCCCTCCACGTATCCTCTCCCGCGTCGTGGGACACAGTGCCGGACTTAGCTCGGACCACCCCTAGGTATTGAAACCATGTACAGAGGCTGTACAGAGTCACAAGACTAGTCCGTGCGGCCCCCACTGCTCCACCAATGCTTAGACTGTGGTACTGCAAGGTGGTGGACGGTCCCTCTCCTCACCCCCTGAAGGGGTTAGATGGAGCTAGGGTGCCTGCACCGTCCTATTTTATCAAGGCCCCCTCACATACCTGCACTCAGGCTGAAGAGAATCATCGGTGAGGAGAGGGTCTGGGAGGGCTCCTGCGAACATCTCAGGGCTGGAGCCCCAGCCGGTAGAAGCCACCGGCCATGCAAGGCTGAGGGTGGCTGGATCCGTCAGGCGGCGCCGCGCAGTTAGTGGCGCCATGTGTTTTGTGTACCGCGCCCCCCCCCCCCCCCCCCCCTGGCGGGTAGGGGTAAAATTGAGCCGGAGCTATGCCGGAAGTCCCGCCCCTGGAGCCGCGCGTCACTTCCGGCGGCCCGCCCCGCATTGGGCGGTGGTGAAAAAATTTAGGCCCCGGCTTCGGAGCGCGGCTAGGCCGCAGAATGAAAGCACCGCCCCTAGAGCGGTTTTACATGCTGGCTCACTCTCACAGCTGGTGGCGCGTGATTGGAAGGAAGCAGCCAGGACGGGGGGGGAGCAGGACTGGGGTAAGTGCTGCCCGAGAGGCCACGCTACAGGGAAAGCGAGGTGCTACCTCCTCCTCTCATCCCCAGCAGCGGACAGATACAGCATGTCCGAGAAGGCAAAGATGCACATGTTCTTTTATGCTGCATGCATCTCTTGTCGGGCTGCGTTTCCGCGGGCACAGAGCAAGCGATTATGCGAAGCCTGCAAATCCGAACGCGCCCAGGAGCCCTCCCCTGCGACCGTGACCAATGTGTCAAATCCCCCGGAGTGGACCCGATCACTGTCACAGTCCATGGCGTCGCTAACGAGAGCAATAGAGTCCCTTCAAGGCCCAGATAGGGGCAGGGACAATGGCTCGCCGGCCTTAGAGGGAACCTCCACCTCACAAAAGCCTCCGCTCTCACTCCAGGCAGACCCGGAGGAAACGAATCCACACGGTGTCACCTAGTCCATCGGGTGCCTTGGCATCCGTAAGCTCTGCTTCTCGCTCCCCATCACCAGTGGTTGATAGCGAGCAGACCTCGGATTGCGACTCAGACGAGCCCTTTGACCTGGACACTCTAGGGTCACGTGAAACACTGGACAGCCTCATAGAAGCCGTCAATCAGACCCTGGAGATTGAGGATGATCCCGCAGCGGCTACGGGGCATAAAGTGGCATTTAAGCGAGTGAAGCGCCCGCACAGAATTTTTTCCTCTCACCCGGAGTTTGAGGACATAGTGCAGCGGCACAGAGAATGTCCAGACAGGCGTTTCTCGGGTCAAAAGGCACTCGAAACAAGGTATCCGTTTGCTCCGGACCTCCGTAAAAGATGGATGGAATCCCCGATGGTGGATCCTCCGGTTTCGTGCCTAGCCACTAAGACCCTGCTACCCGTCCCTAGTGTTTCCTCGATTAAGGATCCCACGGATCGCCTCATAGAGAGCTTAGCTCGCTCAGTATATGAGGCGTCAGGGTTAGCACTTGCTCCCTCGTTCGCAGGAACTTGGGAAGCTAAGGCTTTGATATCATGGTCAGAAGCATTAAACAAGGTAGCGCAGGAGCAGGATCTACCTGCAGAGATTTCGGAGGTCGCAGGTCAGATGGCAATGGCCGGAGACTATGTAATCAATGCGTCTTTGGATGCGGCAAATTGCTCGGCACTTGCTGCCGCTAATGCAATTTCGATCAGAAGAGCCCTTTGGTTAAGGACATGGTGAGCTGATTCTTCTTCTAAGAAGCTCTTGACGTCCCTGCCTTATCAGTGCGGCTGCCTATTTGGGGAGAAGTTGGATCAACTTATCTCCAACTCCACAGGAGGAAAGAGTGGGTTTCTCCCTCAACAAAAGGTCAAACCGCTCTTTCGTCACCCGTTTCAGGCACGTTTTCGGGCCTTTCGCAACACCGGGTGGACTACAGAGGCCAATTCCGCCGCCTCAGGCCGCCCCAACCAGGATAGGGAGCGGCAGGTCGCATATAGAGCCAACTCATTGGGGAGATTGCGTGCTCATCAGGCCAGATCGAGGGGATCCAGATTTCAAAGATCGTCGGCCAAATGATTCAAGGCCTTCACCAGACGACACCAGCAAGATTGGCGGCAGCCTACTCTGGTTTTTCCACGTCTGGGCCAATGTCGCTCACGACGCATGGGTAAAGGAATTGGTGGCCTCAGGTTACAAAATAGAATTTGTCAGATACCCGCCAAGACGTCTTTATCTTTCCCAGCTTCCCAGGGTGGATGCCCAGGCAAGGGCTCTATTGGGAGCCATCAAATCGCTCCAGCACAGTGGAGTCATTGTTCCAGTGCCGGAACACAAAAAAAAATCAGGGGTTCTATTCCAAACTTTTTGCGGTTCTCAAAAAGGACGGGTCTATCAGGCCTGTTTTGGACCTGAAGCTTCTGAACAAATTCATCAGGATCAGACATTTCCGGATGGAGTCTCTCCGGTCAGTCATATCGGCCATGGAGCAGGGAGAATTCTTGGCCTCAATAGATATCCAGGACGCATATCTGCATAATCCCATTTTTCCTCCTCATCAGTGGTTTCTACATTTCGCCATCAGCTATCTAAGTTTACAGTTCGTAGCGCTACCCTTCGGGCTAGCCACGGCTCCCAGAGTGTTCACAAAGGTTATGGCAGTTGTCATGGCCATACTGCATTCTCGAGGCATAGTCGTCTTGCCTTATCTGGACGACCTCTTGGTCAAAGGCCCTTCAATACGGGCATGCGAGAAAAATGTCAACATCACGCTAGATACTCTTGCCCGCTTAGGGTGATTGGTCAATGCGAAGAAGTCATCCCTTGTGCCAGCTCTAAAGATCTTCTTCCTAGGAATGATTCTCGACACTCGCAGAGGGTTGGTAATTCTCCCTCAGGAAAAGGTGCTAGCGCTCTGGCATGGAGTCAGGACACTTCGGCAACCAGTCCCTCTTACCATCCGATCCGGGATGAGGAGTCTAGGGAAAATGGTGGCAGCAATGGAAGCGGTACCGTTCGCCCAGTTCAATCTTCGCCCTTCAGCGCGCCCTTTGGTCAGCTTGGGACAAGAATCCCTTCACTCTCAACTGGCAGTGCCGACTGTCCTTTCAAGTCAGACAGTCGCTCGGATGGTGGTTAACCAGTTCGTCTCTGACCCAGGGGAAACCTTTCCCCCCAGACCATTGGTTGGTTAATGCAACCGACGCCAGTCTCCTTGGCTGGGGAGCGGTGTTTCGCCACCACACGACCCAGGGACGGTGGTCGCCACAGGAGGGAGGCACGCCTCCCGATCAACTTATTGGAGATACGAGTAATTCGGCTGGCTCTGCAAAAGTTTCATCACTTTCTAGCAGGCCGCCCCATCCGGATTCAGTCGGGCAACGCCATGGCGGTGGCTTACATAAATCACCAAGGGGGCACCCGCAGCAGAGCAACCATGCGCGAGGTGGGGCACGTTCTGCAGTGGGCCGAAGCAAGCCACTCTGTGATTTCGGCTGTCCACATCCCGGGCGTGGAAAATTGGGCGGCAGACTTTCTCAGCCGGCAGGGTCTTGCGTCCGGAGAGTGGTCTTTACATCCCGAAGTTTTCCGACAGATTTGTCAGCTGTGGAGAACCCCGGATGTGGACCTGATGGCATCCAGAGTAAACGCCAAGGTGCCCACATATGTCGCTCGGGCCTGGGACCCGCAGGCAATCGCTGTGGACGCGTTGGTTCTGCCATGGAATCCGTTTCGCCTCCCATATCTATTTCCCCCCGCTGCCACTACTTCCGAGGGTCGTAAAGAAGGTCAAGACGGAAGGGGTCCCAGCGATTCTGCTGGCCCCAGACATGCCCCGTTGAGCGTGGTACGCAGATCTAATGCAGCTGCTCACCGACGTTCCTTAGCACCTGCCAGAGCGCCTAGATCTACTTTCTCAAGGGCCGATTTGCCACCCGAACTCCGGGTGGTCGCTACAATGATTAGCGCCCGGAAGCCTGCTTCAGCATGAATCTTCCACCACACCTGGAAGGTGTTTTTTTTTCTTGGTGTCGAGGCCGCAGTGTTTCTCCGCTGAGATTCTCGATCCCCAACTTCTTGACTTTTCTCCAGTCGGGCCTAGACTCGGGCTTAGCCCCAAGTTCCCTCAGGAGACAAATATCGGCCTTATCCGTTCTGTTCCAGTGCAGAATTGCTACCAATCTGCAGGTGAAGACTTTCATCCAGGGAGTCTCCCACTTGGTACCTCCCTATAAGGCGCCTATGGACGCTTGGGACCTTAACCTGGTCCTACGTGCTCTGCAGGAAGCTCCATTTGAACCGCTTCAGGAAATCTCCTTGAGGTACCTTTCCTGGAAAGTGGTGTTCCTAGTGGCCATCACTTCTATCAGGCGGGTTTCAGAACTGGCAGCCCTATCCTACCAAGTCCTGTTCCTCACTTTCCATAAGGATAAGGTGGTGCTCAGACCAGCCCCTCCTTTTCTGCCAAAAGTCGTGCCCTCTTTTCACATTAATGAAGATGTTGTCTTGCCTTCATTTTGTCCAGCACCGGTGCACCATGTGGAAAAGGCTCACTTTAGACCTGGTAAGAGCCCTCCGGAGGTACGTGTCGAGGACGGCACCCTTTCGTCAGACCGACACACTGTTCGTGCTCCCCGAAGGGCGCAGGAAGGGACTCGCCTCAAAATCGACCATAGCCATATGGATTCGTTTGACTATTCAGGAGTCCTACCACATTAAAGGCACGCCGATTCCAGCAGGGATCAGAGCGCACTCTACTCGGGCAGTGGGCGCTTCGGCACCAGACTTCGATGGAGCACGTTTGCAAGGCAGCAACCTGGTCCAGCCTGCACACATTTGTCAAACATTATAATATCCATGCTCAGGCCTCGGCGGATGCGAGCCTAGCTAGAAGGATTCTCCAAGCAGCGGTGGCGCACCTTTAAACAAGAGGTGCATGTAGCTTGTATCGGTGAGTCAGTCTCCCACCCAGGGACTGCTTTAGGACGTCCCACAGTATCTGTGTCCCCCAATGAGGCGAAGGAGAAACATGGATTTTTGTGATAACTCACCGTAAAATCCTTTTCTCCGAGACGCTCATTGGGGGATACAGCACCCACCCTATTAGCCAGTTGGCTCTTGTTTTGTTTAAATTTCTATGCATTTACTAATTTGATATAAGGGTGGTGTTTTGGACATGTTGTGCCTGTATTAAGGCTGATTTTGTTGTCCTCCTACTTCTTTGGCACCAAACATATTTCCGCCCGCAATAGGGGCGAGGGTGTATACGGCGGAGGAAGAGCTAACCTCTTTTTTTTCACTTTGTGTCTGCCTCCTAGCGGAGAAGCATACACCCACAGTATCTGTGTCCCCCAATGAGCGTCTCAGAGAAAATGATTTTACGGTGAGTTATCACAAAAATCCATGTTTCTGTAAAGTTTATCTCTGTGACACTTTATTCCACAGCCTGACACTGGAGCAGAAGGAGATCTGCCGCTGTAGACTCAAGTTATTGACCTATCTAGATCGCCTGTCTACATATGAGGTGAGTGTCCTGTTTGACAGCAGAGCGACTGTGCCTTTATATAGAGATGACACAATGATACAATGCAGTAAGTCCCTCACAGCATTTCACGTCACAAAACCTATTAATATGGGGCAAGGGAGTACCGTCCTCCTTGTGGAGACCTCCAAACTTGGGTAAGAAGACTTTTAGTCCTGGTAATGACATGGAAAATGGTTCTCCTCTGAAATGAAGAAAGTAACTCATTAGTGGCACCTATTATTTTTTTTTTTTTTTTTTGGTGGGGGGATCCTACCCTATGAGAGTGTCTCTAATCAGCTTTGACATGTAACTGTTTTTTCTTGCCCTCGTGTAGAGAGACTTGGTAGCATAAACTAGCCTACTAGTCTCTCTACGCCAGATTGGCAGTATCTTAAAATCCCTAATCTCTAGACTTTTCTCAAAGGACTCATACAAATCCACCCAAATGCGATCAACAAAAGTCAGGAACCCAAAGGCAGTGGCCTGCAGGTGACGTTTTTTTTCCCCTTTTGGAGAACCCTGTAATTTGGCCAAATACCCAAAGTCATATAGCAAAGCTTGGTAAAGGGGCAGACATTGACTAATGGGGTCTTATTGGTGGCACCATACAGCTAGGCTACTTCCTTTTGGAGGAGAGACAATTTGCATATCAGTATACAGTGTAGGCTGTCATAAAATTTAGGGCACACAAGCATCACTACCAATGTAGAGTGGTGGGATGATCATTTCATAGTCCCTGCTGTCCCTCTTTCAATGCAGTTATGTGTCCACAAACCTTTCTGGGTTATTGTATGTCCAAACATATAAATGGATTTTCCAGTATTCGAAAAAAAATACCATGACTCCTTTCTTCTTATAACAGCTCCACACCTGTCCATGGGTTGTTTCTGGTACTGCAGCTCTGCTCCATTAAAGTGGATAGAATGGTGATCACACATGTACACTGCTCATCCGTTTCTGGTGAACACTTGACCCCCTCCCCATTCTTGTGCTTGGTTGAGGTCCCTGGGGGGTTAGGCATCCATCAATTACACATTTTTCATCTATCCTTTGCTAGGTGATGAAGGGTTGTTGGTGGGAAAACCATTTTTGACATAAGCTCCACCTATAGGATATGAAGCTCCAGGATCGGCCAACAACAATGACATTTTTCTGTCTGCTATTTATTTATATGGGAACCGGTATGGATTACCCACTGGCTGATTTTGCAGCTCCATTACCCTTAGTCAGAACTAAATGACATGAAAGGATGAGATGGGAAAAAATCCTTTAAAGAATAACCAGCAGTTTTGGTATATATATACAGCTCTGGCAAAAACGGAGTCCACTGCACAGTTTTATAAAAATCAGTTTCTCTCCATGTCTGACAGCCATTCCATTCCAGTGTCAGTTGAATTCCAACCAGAGTACACCTCATTCTACTTAATGTGCTTCTGATTAGGTGATCACCTGAACCAAATCTTGCTTAACGAAGGAAAGTATAAAAAACCCTGCTGTGGTGTTCACAATCCTCTTGCGATAGGACAAGCTGGATGGCAAAACAAGTGCTAGTAATTTCCCAAAAGTACTGGGAATGAACCATGCCAAAGGAGTTGAAAAGAAAAGTATTGAGTGAGGAAAAGAAGTGCTCAATTCTGGCTTTACTAGCAGAGGGATACAGTGAGCATCATTTTGCCTCCATCCTTAAAATTTCTAAGACTGCAGTCCATTACAACAAGGTCAAGCTACAGACCGGCAGAGGGCGAATACGACTCTACACTGACCGGGGTCACCGTCATCTTATTAGAATGTCACTCCTCAACCGCAGGATGACATCAAGTGACCTACAAAAGGAATGGCAGCTGGGGTGAAATGCACAGCAAGAACAGTTCGTAACAGACTCCTAGAGGCAGGGCTCAAGTCATGTGAAAGTAGAATAAAAAAAATTTCATCAATGAGAAGCAAAGGCGAGCCAGCCTGAAGTTGCCAAAGACCATAAGGATTGAACCATAGAGGACTGGAGTTAAGGTAATCTTCTCTGATGAGTCTAATTTTCAGCTTTACCCAACACCTTTTTGTCTAATGGTTAGACGGAGACCTGGAGAGGCGTACAAGGCAGTGTCTTGCACCCACTGTGAAATTTGGTTGAGGATCGGTGATGATCTGTGGATGCTTCAGCAAGGCTGGGATTGGGCAGGTTAATCTTTGCGAAGGACGTATGAATCAAGCCGCATACAAGGTTATCCTGGAAAAACAGTTGATTCCTTCTGCTCAGGCATTGTTCCCCAACTCTGAGGACTGGTTTTTCCAGCAGGACAATGCGCCATGCCACACAGCCAGCTCAATCAATGTGTGGATGAAGGACCACCACATCAAATCCCTGTCATGGCCAGCCCAATCTCCAGACCTGAACCCCATTGAAAACCTCTGGAATGTAATCAAGAGGAAGATGGATAGTCACAAGCCATCAAAGAAGAACTGCTTACATTTTTGTAGCAGGAGTGGCATAAGGTCACCCAAAAGCAGTGTGAAAGACTGGTGGAAAGCAGCCAAGACGCATGAAAGCTGTGATTAACAATCATGGTTATTCCACAAATTATTGATTTCTGAACTCTTCTTGAGATGAAACATTAGTATTGTTGTTTCTAAATGATTATGAACTTGTTTAGCATTATTTGAGGTCTGCAAGCCCTGCATTTTTTGTTATTTTGAACATTTTTCATTTTCTGAAAATAAATACAAAATTTAGTCCATGGAATTTCGGAGACATGTCAGTAGTTTATAGAATAAAAGAGCAATTTACATTTTACTCAAAAATATACCTATAAAGAGAAAAATCAGACAAACTGAGTGGTCTCTTAATTCTTGCCAGAGCGCTATATATATATATATAAATATATATATTTACGCATGAAAATATGAAGCTTTGTAATATGTTATCAGACAAATCTGTTTCTTTCTCCTCCTGTACTGATCATTCATTCTGAAAATTCTCTATTGACGGCTAAAATGTGTGTTCATTGAATACAGGTTTTCCCATTTCTGAGATGAGATGACGGTTGGTGCTAATAAAGCTCTATGGAGAAGTGTTACTGTAGTTTTAGAAGCAATTGCAGCAGAATGTCGCTAGCTCCTCCCTTCTCCATTGAATTTTAAAACGCCAAGTGTCATCTCCTATCTCACTAATGTGAAAATCTGTCTTCACCGAGTACAGATTTACCCTTGAATTGAAAGTGAAAGATCAAATCCAATTATTGTCATGTGTACTATTGATTTATAAAATAAAAATTGAAATAGTTTCTTTTTTGAGAGGATCTGTCTACCTTCCCTATGCTCCATTGCGTAAAGCATTTTTGCTTTGTGCCTGTAGCTGCTATGTAAGATCTGTCTCCATGGTAACAGACGACAAAACCATGCCTGTGTAGTCAGATCCCGCGCTCCCTTCTTCCTCTACTTCCTGCTTCATGTGTCGCGGTGTTAGGGTGACGCAGGGAACCAATGGAAAGGGGGGAGCGCAACTACAGAATAAGACTGCGCGGATTTTGCTTGCAGCGCATTACCATGGAAACGTAGAAGTCTGCATAACGGCTGAAGGCCTAAAACAATGGGTAATTAAAAAAAAAAAAAAAGACTGCAAGGTTGGTCTTCTTGTATGTAATGCACAGTAATGAAGGAATGTGATTAAGATGGAAATTGCCTTTTATTTATTTTTTATTTTTTGATATTTAGTAAAAAAATTTTTTTTTTTTTTTTTTTTTTATGTACACTGCTCAAAAAGAATAAAGGGAACACTCAAATAACACATCCTAGATCTAAATGAATGAATGAAATATTCTCATTGAATACTTTGTTCTGTACAAAGTTGAATGTGCTGTCAACATAATCACACAAAAATAATCAATGGAAATCAAATTTAATAACCAATGGAGGCCTGGATTTGGAGAGACTCCCAAAATTGAAATGGAAACAAGTCAAAATGAGGCTCAGTATTGTGTGTGGCCTCCACATGCCTGTATGACCTCCCTACAACGCCTGAGGATGCGGATGGTCTCCTGAGGGATCTCCTCCCAAACCTGGACTAAAGCATCCGCCAACTCCTGGACAGTCTGTGGTGCAACGTGACGTTGGTGGATGGAGCGAGACATGATGTCCCAGATGTGCTCAATCGGATTCAGTTCTGGGGAATGGGCGGGCCAGTCCATAACTTCAATGCCTTCATCTTGCAGGAACTGCAGATACACTCCAGCCACATGAGGTCTGGTATTGTCCTAGATTAGGAAGAACCCAGGGCCAACTGCACCAGCATATGGTCTCACAAGGGGTCTGTGGATCTCATCTTGGTACCTAATGGTAGTCAGGCTACCTCTGTTGAGCAGAGGAGGGCTGTATGGCCCTCCAAAGAAATGCCACCCCACACCATTACTGACCCACTGCCAAACCGGTCATGCTTAAGGATGTTGCAGGCAGCAGGTTCACACTCAGCACATGTGACAGACGAGACAGAGTCTGGAGATGCTGTAGAGAGCGATCTGCTGCCTGCAACATCCTTCAGCATGCAACATCTTCAACCTCATCAGGAGCATGCCCAGGCGTTGTAGGGAGGTCATACAGGCACGTGGAGGCCACACACAATACTGAGCATCATTTTGACTTGTTTCCACTTTAATTTTGGGTGTCTCTCCAAATCCAGGCCTCCATAGGTTCAAAAATTTGATTTCCATTGAAGATTTTTTTGTGATTTTGTTGTCAGCACATTCAACTTTGTACAGAACAAAGTATTCAATGAGAATATTTTTCATTTAGATCTAGGATGTGTTATTTGATTATGCCCTTTATTTTTTTGAGCAGTGTATTTAATCAATCTTAAATGGCGACTCAAGTGTAAAACCGCCATATGTTGTAATAAATTGGCTATGCCATAAGCCATTTAATCCAGAGTAGCACTGAATCCTATCGCCCAGTGCCTGGCCCGCGCGTCCGCCGAGCCGTTCTTGCCTGGGATGCGGCGTCGCAGCTGATAAGTAGATGGGAATTATCTGTTAATAATCTGCTCCGTTCTATCATGTTTTGGAGGATTTCTCAGACATCTGCTTCTTTGTCCTGAAGGAGATCCTCGGGGGGCCTCAGGCAGCGGAGAAGAGATACGACGCCAATTTCTTCAAGAAGTTTAGGAACCAGAATATCGTGCTGTCAGCAAGAACATATGCTCGGGTAACGTTACCAAGTCACAACAATAAAGGCGGAATTGATTCCCCTTTAAGCTTGCCGCCTCTCACCCCCATTACCATTTATAATCTGAGCCAGTTAGTGTGTGCGGCGTTAAAGCCCAGCGCGCCGTGAACTCTGTGCGGCAGGATGATCCTGTCAATACTAATTCACAATTAAGTAATCCTATCTAACTAGATATGAAGCCGCGCAGAGCTTGGCACGGGGACAAGTGTTATTATCCATCTGCCTCTTATTTCTAATATGCGGATAATTCAAGGCCGCAGGATGTTACTGGGTTTGTGGCTTCTTGTTTTTTTTTTTCCGCCGCACTATAATTGCAGTCTCATAATCTGTAGATTTGTAGGACCGCATCTCAAAGCCGGACCTTTAATATTAAAATATAGATTCATAAAATGTGACAGAGGGTGGAAAGGAGTGTGCGACATTAATGGGAATGTCTATAAGGAGTCAGAATTTAGGTAAAGTTTTAGGTTTGCTTACAGAATATATACCGTATTCGGGGTTTTGCACAGTGGCATAACTACAGTCCTATGGACCCAGGGGCAAAATTTGTACCGCTGCCCCTACCAGAATGTCGGTCAGACCTATGGGGCCCCCTATAATAATGTCCTCTGTCCTAGCCCTTATCCTGTGATAATGTCCCCCGTCATGTTATTGTGTCCTCTGTCATGGCACCTATCCTGTGATAATGTTTCCCATTTTGTAATAATATCCTTAGTCTAGTAATAATTTATCCAGTCCAGTAATAATGTCCCCATCATGGAATCTATCCTGTAATAATGTCCCAATCCTGTAACCTATCTTGTAATAATGTCCCCATCCTGGAACTTATCCTGTAATAATGTCCCCATCCTGTAACCTATCCTGTAATAATGTCCCCATCCTGGAACCTGTCCTGTAATAATGTCCGCATCCTAGAACCTATCCTGTAATAATGTCCCCATCGTGGAACCTATCCTGTAATAATGTCCCCATCCTGTAACCTTTCCTGTAATAATGTCCCCATCCTAGAACCTATCCTGTAATAATGTCCCCATCGTGGTACCTATCCTGTAATAATGTCCCCATCGTGGAACCTATCCTGTAATAATGTCTCCATCGTGGTACCTATCCTGTAATAATGTCCCCATCGTGGAACCTATCCTGTAATAATGTCTCCATCGTGGAACCTATCCTGTAATAATGTCCCATCCTAGAACCTATCCTGTAATAATGTCCCCATCGTGGTACCTATCCTGTAATAATGTCCCCATCCTGTAACCTTTCCTGTAATAATGTCCCCATCGTGGTACCTATCCTGTAATAATGTCCGCATCCTAGAACCTATCCTGTAATAATGTCCCCATCGTGGAACCTATCCTGTAATAATGTCCCCATCCTGTAACCTTTCCTGTAATAATGTCCCCATCCTAGAACCTATCCTGTAATAATGTCCCCATTGTGGAACCTATCCTGTAATAATGTCCCCATCGTGGAACCTATCCTGTAATAATGTCTCCATCGTGGAACCTATCCTGTAATAATGTCCCATCCTAGAACCTATCCTGTAATAATGTCCCCTTCGTGGAACGTTGGAACCTATCCTGTAATAATGTCCCCATCCTGTAATAATGTTCTCCCTCCCGGCAGTTTCTTCACATTTAAACATGAAAAGTTAGTGATTCTTCTTACCTTTCCTCGCTCCTGCGGGGGGAGTAGTCTCCTTTTCCTCCCCCATTGCCGTTACAGGGTGGCGGGCAGCATGTGGAAGTGATGTCATGTGCCGCTTGCAATGTACACACAGCCGTCAGCTGCCATTCTCTAATAGGCCGAATGTAACTGTTGTGGCTCATGTAACCGGTGGTTCTTTGAGCCTCAGTACATCTCAGCTGAGTGTGCATCCGAGGAGACAAATTCAGCTTAAAACGGGGCTGGCATTGGCGGGCCCCCCTCCTGCAGTAGCCCGGTTACAGTCGCACCCTTTGCAACAGCGATCATTAAACCCCTGGTTGTGCACCTTTTTGGGGCTTTTTTTTTTTTTTTTTGCAATTGGGTTTCATTAATAATTTTGCACCATTTGGCTTTTACAGGCTCCTTAATTCCCTGCACATTCTACTTTGATGGGGTCTGTAGTCATAAATCAGAAGAGAGCAGCTTAGAAAAAGGCAGATAAAGATCCCATCAAATCGTCAGAACGAGCTCACTGATCGATTCTCAGTTAACTAATTTTGCAGCCCTCAAGAGTCAGTGCAACAAAGAGGTTATAGAAAACATAAATGCTATGAAGCCCAGTTGCGAAAATGTTTTTTAGTCCCAAATTCATGCATTTAAGGAGAAAAAAAAATTCCCAAATGTGGACGACGCAAGAAATTGCTTAAATTACCCATTTATTGAGGTCTTCCAATTCTGTGGTGCCTAAACTCACATGGTGCACATTTGCACAGCACTACAATATTTCTTCCTTTTTTAAGCACACGCCCTTATTCCAAGTCTTCTGGACCTAAGATGGGGGCGGTGTTAAGTTTCCCGACATAAGGTCCAGTCAATTTTACACTGAACAATCCTTTACGATTTATTTTAGTTGGTGTCACTACGAGTTGCTCTTTTCACTCGTGTCCTTGTCAAACGGACTTCTCGGGGTGCGGCTCCCTCGTGACCCATGTAGGGGAACGGTTTGGCTCCTTGCAATCTTCTGACTCTTCTTCAGGAGGAGATCTGATCTAGACTGAGCTCCTCCCTAAGTTTCCGCGAGGGGAGGAACTGACCCCAGTGTGTCGCTGCCCACGGTGGCTTTCTAGTCTGGCGGGACATGCAGTGGTCTATTGGGCCCTTCTCCTTTGGCGGTAGACCACATCCTCGTGCACTTGGGTGAAGGGCATGATCTCTGGCTCAATGAAGAACATAAAAAAGGTAAAAACTTTGTAAAAACCCCAGAAATAATTTCCAGTTCCTTTTCCTTGCAGGAAAGCAATGTCCAAGCTTTGGATCTTCTCTTTACCTTCCATGGATCGGATCTGCTCCCTCACCGCCTGGCCATTCTCTCCAACTTCCCTGAAACTACGCCTCCTCATAAATACGCCATCTTGCTCCCGGAGGCGAGGTAAGCGCGCCCTAGCTGCGCCAAACATTGCACTTTTCCTTCTGTGTTACTTTAGAGGTGAGGTGATGTACCGGTAATTAGGCATTTGTTTTTGTCCTCGTCTATTCAGTCATTTTCTGTAATTTGCCGTTCCGGCTCTTGTCTATTCGGCCATTTGTGCTTTATATAAAGTGTGCGGTAATTGTCTTCAAACCATCGGTCATATGAGAGAAAATGCGAGTAATTTTCAGCCAGAATAACTTTCCTCTCCGACAGCGTTCTGTGCATTGTAGATAATTACCTCTCATTGCGGAGAGGTTGTGTTCTCCTCCCTCACGTGTAATGGTAATTCAGTGTCCACCATTCATTACTGAAAGACCTGGAAATACAGCAGTGGGCTCCTGGGTGGAAATTGCCCCTCGGTTCACCCATTTGTGGTCTTCTGGTTCTCCAGTCCAGTTGAAGGGTAGAGCTCAATGGTGCAGATTTAATAACCCTGTCTAATATGTAGACCTTGTGTTCCTATACTATAGAGTATGACACTGCTCCAAATTTATCCCATTGGCTCGGGCCGGATAATAAATTTGGTATGTCCTTAGATCACTTTGTCTAGTTGTGCTCCACCTTTTGGTTGACTTACTTTACACCCTTTTTTATCGTAAACTCGGCCTTTTCCTACAATGCAGATGCTGGCAGTGTTATACAGCCATCATCTGCCTTTATCAGCAGTGATCGGGGCTAGATCCGATCTGGGATGTTGAATTGCTTAGATGCCGTGGTCAATTTCTAATCGGCGTTTAAATGGGCTGATCAATTAAAACAGACTATCACCTATCTAGGAGATATATGGTAAATTGCTGATGGTTCGGAATTTTTTATCCCTCACTCAGCAGCCCTGTTGGGAATGAATGAAGCATACACATTGCTACTCCATTCTAATGGGCTTAAAAGTCCCCCTTCCTTCCTATTGGTGCAGATCCCAGCAGTCAGACCCCTAGCTATCAATAAGTTATCACCTTTCTTGTGGATAGGTGATAAATTTCTTTCACCGGACAACCCTTTGAAAGCATCCCTCTTGGCACCGAAAACCCCCATTACCCCAACATTATATACCCATAAAGCCCAGCCAACGGAAATTGTGAATCTTGCTGGGAAAAGCCAAGCTCTGTCTTGCTGGGGAATGCCGAGCTCTGTCTTGCTGGGGAATGCCGAGCTCTGTCTTGCTGGGGAATGCCGAGCTCTGTCTTGCTGGGGAATGCCGAGCTCTGTCTTGCTGGGGAATGCCGAGCTCTGTCTTGCTGGGGAATGCCGAGCTCTGTGCTGCTGGGGAATGCCGAGCTCTGTGCTGCTGGGGAATGCCGAGCTCTGTGCTGCTGGGGAATGCCGAGCTCTGTGCTGCTGGGGAATGCCGAGCTCTGTGCTGCTGGGGAATGCCGAGCTCTGTGCTGCTGGGGAATGCCGAGCTCTGTGCTGCTGGGGAATGCCGAGCTCTGTGCTGCTGGGGAATGCCGAGCTCTGTGCTACTGGGGAATGCCGAGCTCTGTGCTGCTGGGGAATGCCGAGCTCTGTGCTGCCGGGGAATGCCGAGCTCTGTGCTGCCGGGGAATGCCGAGCTCTGTGCTGCCGGGGAGTGCCGAGCTCTGTGCTGCCGGGGAATGCCGAGCTCTGTGCTGCCGGGGAGTGCCGAGCTCTGTGCTGCCGGGGAGTGCCGAGCTCTGTGCTGCCGGGGAGTGCCGAGCTCTGTGCTGCCGGGGAGTGCCGAGCTCTGTGCTGCCGGGGAGTGCCGAGCTCTGTGCTGCCGGGGAATGCCGAACTCTGTGCTGCCGTGGAATGCCGAGCTCTGTGCTGCCGGGGAATGCCGAGCTCTGTGCTGCCGGGGAATGCCGAGCTCTGTGCTGCCGGGGAATGCCGAGCTCTGTGCTGCCGGGGAATGCCGAGCTCTGTGCTGCCGGGGAATGCCGAGCTCTGTGCTGCCGGGGAATGCCGAGCTCTGTGCTGCCGGGGAATGCCGAGCTCTGTGCTGCCGGGGAGTGCCGAGCTCTGTGCTGCCGGGGAGTGCCGAGCTCTGTGCTGCCGGGGAGTGCCGAGCTCTGTGCTGCCGGGGAGTGCCGAGCTCTGTGCTGCCGGGGAGTGCCGAGCTCTGTGCTGCCGGGGAGTGCCGAGCTCTGTGCTGCCGGGGAGTGCCGAGCTCTGTGCTGCCGGGGAGTGCCGAGCTCTGTGCTGCCGGGGAGTGCCGAGCTCTGTGCTGCCGGGGAGTGCCGAGCTCTGTGCTGCCGGGGAATGCCGAGCTCTGTGCTGCCGTGGATTGCCGAGCTCTGTGCTGCCGGGGAGTGCCGAGCTCTGTGTTGCCGGGGAATGCCGAGCTCTGTGCTGCCGTGGAATGCCGAGCTCTGTGCTGCCGGGGAGTGCCGAGCTCTGTGCTGCCGGGGAGTGCCGAGCTCTGTGCTGCCGGGGAGTGCCGAGCTCTGTGCTGCCGGGGAGTGCCGAGCTCTGTGCTGCCGGGGAGTGCCGCGCTCTGTTGGGGAAAAAGAAATGAAATAAAAAAAAAAAATATATATATATATATTTTAATACTAATAAAAAAAATAGAAGTAATGCGTTCATAATTTTAATTGCTGGTTCTATCTAACGCACTCCATGTCTGGCAGTATCGTCATCACCTCTCACTCTGACCTCCTCCTTTTATGTGTAATCCCACTTAATCTGCACTCTCTCACAGTTCCTGCAAAATCCATTTTCTGCTTTGATTATATACTCCATGAGATATGATTCAGGCATTTTCGATTCTGGAGCAATATTGATGTTGGGATAATTACTAGGACTGATGTAAAGAAGAAAGCTCTGTGCTGCCGGGGAGGTTATCTGTAATTTACCATCGCTTAGTGAATAATCAGCATTTTGCGCTTCCAGCTCAATTAAAAGAAAATACCTGAAATGAATCTGTAGAAAATGTATTATTTAAAAGATAATGATATACACTCACTGGCCACTTTATTAGGTACACCATGCTAGTAAGGGGTTGGACCCCCTTTTGCCTTCAGAACTGCCTCAATTCTTCGTGGCAGAGATTCAACAAGGTGCTGGAAGCATTCCTCAGAGATTTTGGACCATATTGACATGATGGCATCACACAGTTGGCGCAGATTTGTCGGCTGCACATCCCTGATGCGAATCTCCCGTTCCACCTCATCCCAAAGATGCTCTATTGGATTGAGATCTGGTGACTGAGGAGGCCATTTGAGTACAGTGAACTCATTGTCATGTTCAAGAAACCAATCTGAGATGATTCGAGCTTTATGACATGGCGCATTATCCTGCTGAAAGTAGCCATCAGATGTTGGGTACATTGTGGTCATAAAGGGATGGACATGGTCAGCAACAATACTCAGGTAGGCTGTGGCGTTGCAACGATGCTCAATTGGTACCAAGGGGCCCAAAGAGTGCCCAGAAAAAATTCCCCACACCATGACACCACCACCACCAGCCTGAACCGTTGATACAAGGCAGGATGGATCCATGCTTTCATGTTGTTTACGCCAAATTCTGACCCTACCATCCGAATGTCGCAGCAGAAATCGAGACTCATCAGACCAGGCAACGTTTTTCCAATCTTCTACTGTCCAATTTCGATGAGCTTGTGCAAATTGTAGCCTCAGTTTCCTGTTCTTAGCTGAGAGGAGTGGTACCCAGTGTGGTCTTCTGCTGCTGTAGCCCATCTGCCTCAAAGTTCGACGCACACTGCGTTCAGAGATGCTCTTCTGCCTACCTTGGTTGTTACGGGTGGCAATTTGAGTCACTGTTGCCTTTCTATCAGCTCGAACCAGTCTGCCCATTCTCCTCTGACCTCTGGCATCAACAAGGCATTTCCGGCCACAGAACTGCCGCTCACTGGTTTTTTTTTCTTTTTCGGACCATTCTCTGTAAACCCTAGAGATGGTTGTGCGTGAAAATCCCAGTAGATCAGCAGTTTCTGAAATACTCAGACCAGCCCTTCTGGCACCAACAATCATGCCACGTTCAAAGGCACTCAAATCACCTTTCTTCCCCATACTGATGCTCGGTTTGAACTGCAGGAGATTGTCTTGACCATGTCTACATGCCTAAATGCACTGAGTTGCCGCCATGTGATTGGCTGATTAGAAATTAAGTCTTAACACACAGTTGGACAGGTGTACCTAATAAAGTGGCCAGTGAGTGTATATTTCTTTTTTATTTAAATACATATATTTTGGGCTAAAAAGAAAAAATACATTTTTGCATTTTGGTTTGAGTACAAATTTAGCATCATTTGCCTTTTACACGTTCCTTTGTTCCTCTGCTCATTGCTGGCTGCAGAATGAGTTAACTGTGATTAAGTCAGTGAGCTCCTTCTGAAGGAACGTTTGCAAGTCTGTAGCTTTCGTTTTGTCATAAGTCAGCAGAGAGAAGCTCAGAAAGACAAGGTTTTCAAATTCCCAGTGTGAACGCTTGCTGATAGTCTCAGATAACTAATTCTACAGCCAGAAATGAGCAGCGAAATTCCACAGCTATAGAAGGCAAACCATGCAACTTTTTTACTGAAACCTACTTTATTTTTGCCTAAGATGCATCCATTTAAGAGAAGCGAAACCCTGATCATGTGACTTTTGCTCCAGGGATTTCTGGTCCTGCTGAATGAAATGTCATATGTCTTATTAACAAGACAGTGGAGCAGACATAAGTCAGGAGAGAGAACTAGGAGCCATGGGACTTACAGTTTTGAGCCCTAAGTGCAGCACAGTACGGCATCAAACATGTGCTGTCAGTAGTTCTGTTCTGTTGTTACTCATCTAGCAATTCCAAATATGACCATGGATATGTTAAAAGATAAAAATCCTCAAAACTTGACTTTTGAGATTATGAACATGATTTGTCGAGATTATGCTTAGTTTTAACTCCAAAAAAATCAGTGTAAGGTCATGTATGTTCACACCTTTTCTTCTTTTTTTTAAACATTAACTGAGCAGAATTTCTCAAAATCCTCCTCAAATACTCAAAACTTAGTTCTGGTGATGTATTCATGTACTGATGATGGTCCTGGTGATGTATTCATGTACTGTTGATGGTTCTGGTGATGTATTCATGTACTGATGATGGTTCTGGTTATGTATTCATGTACTGATGATGGTTCTGGTGATGTATTCATGTACTGATGGTGGTTCTGGTGATGTATTCATGTACTGATGGTGGTTCTGGTGATGTATTGATGTTGGTTCTGGTGATGTATTGATGTTGGTTCTGGTGATGTATTCATGTATTGATGGTGGTTCTGGTGATGTATTCATGTACTGATGATGGTTCTGGTGATGTATTCATGTACTGATGGTGGTTCTGGTGATGTATTCATGTACTGATGATGGTTCTGGTGATGTATTCATGTACTGATGATGGTTCTGGTGATGTATTCATGTATTGATGGTGGTTCTGGTGATGTATTCATGTACTGATGATGGTTCTGGTGATGTATTCATGTACTGATGGTTCTGGTGATGTATTCATGTACTGATGATGGTTCTGGTGATGTATTCATGTACTGATGGTGTTTCTGGTGATGTATTCATGTACTGATGATGGTCCTGGTGATGTATTCATGTACTGATGGTTCTGGTGATGTATTCATGTACTGATGATGGTTCTGGTGATGTATTCATGTACTGATGATGGTTCTGGTGATGTATTGATGGTGGTTCTGGTGATGTATTCATGTACTGATGATGGTCCTGGTGATGTATTCATGTACTGATGATTGTTCTGGGGATGTATTCATGTACTGATGGTTCTGGTGATGTATTCATGTACTGATGATGGTCCTGGTGATGTATTCATGTACTGTTGATGGTTCTGGTGATGTATTCATGTACTGATGATGGTTCTGGTTATGTATTCATGTACTGATGATGGTTCTGGTGATGTATTCATGTACTGATGATGGTTCTGGTGATGTATTCATGTACTGATGGTGGTTCTGGTGATGTATTCATGTACTGATGGTGGTTCTGGTGATGTATTCATGTATTGATGGTGGTTCTGGTGATGTATTCATGTACTGATGATGGTTCTGGTGATGTATTCATGTACTGATGATGGTTCTGGTTATGTATTCATGTACTGATGATGGTTCTGGTGATGTATTCATGTACTGATGATGGTTCTGGTGATGTATTGATGGTGGTTCTGGTGATGTATTCATGTACTGATGATGGTCCTGGTGATGTATTCATGTACTGATGATTGTTCTGGGGATGTATTCATGTACTGATGGTTCTGGTGATGTATTCATGTACTGATGATGGTTCTGCTGATGTATTCATGTACTGATGGTGGTTCTGGTGATGTATTCATGTACTGATGATGGTCCTGGTGATGTATTCATGTACTGATGATGGTCCTGGTGATGTATTCATGTACTGATGGTGGTTCTGGTGATGTATTCATGTACTGATGATGGTTCTGGTGATGTATTCATGTACTGATGATGGTTCTGGTGATGTATTCATGCACTGATGATGGTTCTGGTGATGTATTCATACACTGATGATGGTTCTGGTGATGTATTCATGTACTGATGATGGTTCTGGTGATGTATTCATGTACTGATGATGGTTCTGGTGATGTATTCATGTATTGATGGTGGTTCTGGTGATGTATTCATGTACTGATGATGGTTCTGGTGATGTATTCATGTACTGATGATTGTTCTGGGGATGTATTCATGTACTGATGGTTCTGGTGATGTATTCATGTACTGATGATGGTTCTGGTGATGTATTCATGTACTGATGGTGGTTCTGGTGATGTATTCATGTACTGATGATGGTCCTGGTGATGTATTCATGTACTGATGGTCCTGGTGATGTATTCATGTACTGATGGTGGTTCTGGTGATGTATTCTTGTACTGATGATGGTCCTGGTGATGTATTCATGTACTGATGATGGTTCTGGTGATGTATTCATGTACTGATGGTGGTTCGGGTGATGTATTCATGTACTGATGGTGATTCTGGTGATGTATTCATGTACTGGTGGTGGTTCTGGTGATGTATTCATGTACTGGTGGTGGTTCTGGTGATGTATTCATGTACTGGTGGTGGTTCTGGTGATGTATTCATGTACTGATGGTGGTTCGGGTGATGTATTCATGTACTGATGGTGGTTCGGGTGATGTATTCATGTACTGATGGTGGTTCGGGTGATGTATTCATGTACTGATGGTGGTTCGGGTGATGTATTCATGTACTGATGGTGGTTCGGGTGATGTATTCATGTACTGATGGTGGTTCTGGTGATGTATTCATGTAACTACCCCTTTAATTTTTTTGTGGCACTTAGGATTAGTTCATATGGCATTCTGACCCTTGCACTAAAAAATGTTGCGGCACCCCTGTGATGAATAGATAGATCTTAATATGTGCGTTCCTGTCTCCATGGATGAGGAGACCTTTGCTAGTTTTGAATGTAATGACACTGACCCACAAATTGATCAATATCCATTACTATTTACACACGTCACATTTCATTGGTGGTTCATCAGGCTATTTAGAGCAGGATCATGTTCTCCCCTTCATGTATAGCAGAGCTGAGCTGTGCTACAACATGTCTGATGGCTTAAAGGTAGTCTGTCACTAGGTTTTTGCTATCCAAACTGCGAGCACCATGGTGTAGGGACAGAGACCCTGATACTAGTGATGTCACTTACTGGACTGCTTGCTGTCGTATTGGTAAAATCATTTTTTATTTGCTGCAGATTTAGCAGTTCTCTGAATGCTGAGCTCTGTACCCACATCACTGATTGGCAGCATTCATTTTGCAGCTGCAGCGAGTTATGAGTCGGTAATTCCCATGTCTAACTTAATTTCCCTGCCCAAAATATATCAGAGCTCCTGATGGCTCTCTGCCCCCACCCCCCCATCTTCCCTCAGTGTTAGAGATAGCAGGAGGAAGGTGGAAGGGATTGTAAGAAGATTTTAAGTGGCGAGGGGAGAAAGCATCTATTGTATATGTAAGATCTAGGTCTTTTGGAGGGAATTAGTAATGAGTTAACATATTTGGATAAAGTCCGCCATGCACGGGTGCCCTCGGCGTGCTCGAAAGATATGTTCGAGTCCCCGCGGCTGCATGTCTCGTGGCTGTTCGACAGCTGCAATACATGCAGGGATTGTCTAACAAACAGGCTGTCCCTGCAGGCGTTGAGACTATAACATTTTTTTTCGAGAAGCCAAAGTAACTATGTTAGCACCCGAGCATGCTCAGATGACACCTTATCCCAACACGTTTGCTCATCACTCTAGAGCGCATAAAACAGGCTGAAGACGAGAAGAGGAAATGAGTGCAGTGTTGGACTCTCTGGCTACACACAGACCTCCCATCCAGCCTGTATTACAGGGAGAGTCACTCCCACATGATGAAAATTTGAAACTTGATTTTGGCTGCAAACTTGTAAAGCATCTGAAAATAAGTGAAGGAATGAAGATTGTAGATTGAAACATATTGCATTTTTATTAACTAAAATTAACTGCTAACCTCTCTAAATAAAAACATATTTTTTTTTTCCTTGTGAAATTGTCCATAACCTTTAAATACTGGGAACTAATAATATATTTTTATGTCCCGGTGGGGAGGAGGGGTGGCTGATGTGCTGGGAGTATATCGGTTTGCACCACACCATTCTGCTGTCATGTGATTGACCCCTTTCCACGCTAGTATAGATTATCTTCGCCTGCGGCCAGTGAAATCTGTCGCTTGACAGCTGCCGAGACGTATTCAGGCACGACGTAGCAAACACAGCACTTTGGCTCGACAGCATCTCTCCTGAGTGAAGCCAAGTGAGGTCGAACGTAGTGGAGTGTGCACAGAGCCCTGATATCTGAGAAGTCGTGGGTCCTAAAGAATAAAAAATGGGATTTTTGCACACATTTATGGACTGTAATGGGGGCGCGATTCACGAACGTCTTCATGAGGTCTTATAATCCAAATTTAGGGTGAGATACCCCTATATTGTACGTGGCGGTGAATTGGCGACCACTGGTTTTTGGTCTGAGGACCCAGTTTAACAGCCCCTGTAGCTCAGCTTCTTGGGAGGGGTAACCAATACAAAGGAAGGGATTCGGGCTGAATTCAGATTTCGGTTGCTATTCTTCTCCCTTAATGGCAAAAACCCTTCCTTTTCCCCTAGTGTCGGTCAGAATAATTTCGCCAATTTCCAGATGAGAGTAGCAGCGGAGGACGTTATCTCGCCGGCTCTCCGCCACCTGATCACAGCACGTTTTCATATTCCAGCTTTGTTATCTCAGAAGCAAATTGTTCACCTGTCGAAACCTCGCACCTTTGTTGTTGGTAAAGCCGTAGTAATTGATGCCTGCTCGCTAATGCCAGCAGTTATTGGTAAAACTCCTGTAAAGTGGCGTCCGTGGGGGAGCGGGTTCATTCGGGAGCGCTGAATCTGGTTACACGAACAAAAATAAAAAGTGTAAATATCGCAAATCGGTTCATCATTTATAAGCAAGTCTATAATTTGTCATACTCTGAGAATCTCCGCTCTTCCCTACCTTCCTGCAGCATGCACTTCGTGTTCTTGCCTGCTGGTTTCTTGCAGATATTCAGGTGATTTCATTCTTAAAAAAGGAAAATGTGGAATGTGTTTTTTTTTTTTTTTTGTTTTAAATGTAACAGTAAAAAGAATATGGAAATAGGAAGCTGTAACAGAAACTTTCTCTTAAAGAGTTATAAAAGAACTCTCTTTAAATGTTATATTTAACCATGTTAAATAGAAATAATGTAAGCTCTCCTCCCTCACTGGCTTTAAAGGGGTTGTCCGGCCTTGGGGTGCAAGTCTGCAGTCACTCTCTGTGACTGTAGACTTGGGAATCCTCACTGTGTGGAGTGTGCGCAGTGTGAGGATTATCCGGTGCCGGCGGCAGTGGCATATCTGTAAGTATGTGATTTCCATACTTGTGGTCACCTCCCGACTAGACTTGCCCGGCCTCACTCAATGCTAGTCAGAATGTGGCTGGAAGTATTGAAATCACATACTTGTGTTCAAAGGACTGCCCACTCCCGATGATTTAATTAGAGAATCCTTACAGCACTCTGAGGACTCACAAGTCTGCAGTTGCTCCATATGACTGCAGACTTGTAGCCTAAGGCCGGACTAACTCGCCTCCCGCATTGGCGCCATTACACTGCCTTATATTCTGCAGAATGTCATTTATGATTATCTATCTTTCTGCTCCTGATCCCTGACTCCGTTGGCCAATTGATCTCCGAAGACGCCAGTGATGGAACGCTCATTAATTGGAGTTCAAAAGGTTCAGCCCAGTCGTGTCTGTTCATTGCTTCGTCAGAAGTGCACGTTCTCCGCTCACTGTATAAAATTCCCCCTTATCGGCAAGTGAAAGACATAGTGCAAGGGATAATATTCCTGCTGTCACCTCCGCCAACACCGGCATAGGAATGTATCTACGAAGTGGGCGCCCCGCGCTCTGTTACTGTAGCAACCAGATGTGTCTTTATTAAGTGCGGATCGTTAAAGGCGATGGCGGTGGCAATATACTCAGCAAATTTGCATGACAATTGAGAATTAATTGTCTCTCGGAATAGTAATGATCGCAGTCACTTCTGTTATTGCAGTCTGTACCACTTGCAAAGTAGAAATGAGCAGCAAAACAAAAGCCTCTTTTCTTCAGCATTGCATCGCTTCCAGGCTCCTAGGAATACGCCAGCAGAGCTGGGACCTGTTGGGTAATCTCCTCCATCGCTTTATTCATTGTCAGTTTTGTAATAAGAATGAAAGGAACGAGCAATGCTTTATAAGACGCTACAAGTGCCTGCTGGGACGGGAAAAGTCAGGTCTATGCCCTCGGATCCCTAGTGAATATTTTGCCATTGTTCCTCAGATGCTTCAGTATTTGCTCTGGTGACAGTACTGGACGTGGTAAGATGGCAGATGGATGCCACCTGTACTGAAAACCTTAAAGTGGATCTGTTTTCAACTTTCTTTTCATAAATCAATAATGTGCATGAACATAAGAAATTCTGTGGTAAGATAAATCATTGAATTCTGCTTCTTTCTGCACCTGTGAGCCACTTCTTCCCCCACTCCCTGCCTTCCGGACTTGTTATCCACTCAGCTCAACTCCGTCTGCTCAGACAACATGGGGTGCTAACTCAATGTTGTCAGGTTACACCTCCTCTTCTTCTTTACGGAGAGGTATATGGCGAGGAGGAGTGAGGAGCAGAGTGAGAAAACAAGTAGAGGCAGAATATATCTTTACTGCAAGCCCAGGGCTGGATTTACATCCACCCAGCTCATTACTCCTGAATATTGTCCTCTATACTGCTGCTGTTAGTGTGTGTGCTTAATAAGTATTGAAAAGCAGCAATTACTATGTCTATTGGAGACACTACAGCCGCTAGTCTCCATTCACTCCTCCAAGCTCGGTCAAGTGCAAATTAAAGTGGTTCTCCTAGAATGTAATAAAAAGGATTCCATTATTTAATTCAAACGGCAGCCCGTTCTAGTCGAGTGTCTGGACCCGCTGCAGTCTGAAGAGACACAACCCCCGAGACCTGTGTCTCAACTGACAGAGAAGCTGTATGATAAGCATACATTCCTCAGTAAGCTGAGAAAGGTTTTGACATCAGAAGAAATAAATCATAGTCGAACACTAACAGAGCATGCTGGGGGTCTGATAATTTAGTGAACACTGTGTGTGTGTGTGTGTGTGTGTGTGTGTGTGTGTGTGTGTGTGTTTTGCCAGCTAAGCAGTGAAAAATTGGAATCACTCTGTATGCTGTGTTTTCAGTGAAGTGCAAATTAAGTGTGTTCTCCAAGAATGTAATCAAATGGGTTCCTTGTCACATAATTCAAACAGCAGCTTGTCCTAATCAAGTGTAATGATGGGCTGCCGTCTGAAGAAACACATCCCCGACACCACCTTCAACTGACAGAGGAGCACATGTACTGAGCCGTGTAAAAGGGCTGTGACATCGGAAGATAAACATCATAATTATAAATTATAGCACTTTGTGATCTGCTTATTGGCAAAGGACATTCCTAAATAGTAGGTATTGTCCCAAGTGGAGAACCCCTCTCAGGAAGTCATCCTCCTTCCAAATGCCATATTGGGGTATATGTACATCACGTGGAAGTCCCTTGCTCGGATCCCTTTTTTAGCCTTTGTAGTGAGTTTTTGGAGATTTAGCCTCCTAACTATTCTCAAGTTGTCCAGTTATTTGAAACGTTGGAAGATAATGATAATTTTTTTTTTTAACTGTGAGTTTGGCTATTCCATAGATGCATGAGAAACTTTCACGCTGTTGAGATCTCGGACCTCCAGAGATGTCCAGGGTGAAATTGGAAGCAAAATGATATATAGTTTTGTAGAAAAAGATTCAATACAAGGTAGAATTTATTCACTCTGTGTCCCTGCTCATTTGGGGACGGCCTCTGTGATTTACAACCTTGCTGGACTCATGAGCTCATAAATTCCAAGATGTCGTGATTCTTTTTCACAAAACTACATATTACACTTGTTGGCCAAATCAGAGACTCTGTGTCATGATCTGAAGTGATCTGACAGTTTTAAATCACTGGGTGAACTTTTTTTACTTTGGTTAAGTTCAAAGGTGTTTTGACTGTCGGTGGTGGTTGTGGTATTGCACTTGGGGTTTTTGTGCACTTAATTAGGTATCAGGTGTGACACCCTATAAAGGTGTGCTAGAGGGGTGCAATCACTGCCTGTGATATTGTGAGTTTGTGTTCACTCTGTTTTTGGAGAGCCTGGATGAAGGATGGAGCTGGTGAGGAGTCCTGCGCAGCTTAGCCAGGGGGGAAGAGTGTCAGCTATGGTGTCTGGACGAAGGGCTGGCATGGCGTGGTGGAGTCGCAGTGATGGTGTCAGCGGGAAGTGTCTGCATGGTCTGGTGGAGTGGCTACTATGGAGAGTGGCACTCATCATGTGGGACTTGGCCGCTGAGCTGGACTCAAGCATGCTTGACTTCGTGGCAGAAACTGAACACTTCTTTGGGACTCTGGTACTAAGCAGCTGCAACTGGTGTTGGACTCTGCTCCAAGGTTGCACTAAGGTGGAGGATCCTGTTATGGTGATGGATCCGGGTGGAGGAGAAGAAGCACTCAGGTGGTGGGCTCTGTTGCTAGGAGCGCACGCAACAGAGCAAAGCTAAGTGGTGTTTCCCCTGTATTGTCTCTTTCCTCATGTGTGTTATTAGTGCAGTGGTGGGATTAGTCTCCGCACCGACCCATTCCCTAGTGAGGGTTTAGGGTCAGGGTGAGCAAGGGCGTTAAGGTTCGCGTGCGGCGCCCGGTGCGAAACCGGCATAGGGAATGTTAGGAGTGCAGGGACACTGGCTCAGGGGAGCTCAGGAGGTCTCCAATTCCCTTTTCCCTATAGCAGGGCCCACCATTGTTAATGTTTCCCAGGTCCCCCTTATTATTTAAATTCGCCATACTGGAGGCGGGGTTTCCAGAATGTTTATTTACGTGTAAGACCTAAATTCGCCAGGTGGAGGAGGCGTATCCACCTGCACGTATTATTATTTAAATTCGCCCCACTGGAGGCGGTGTATCCAGGGTCACGTGTGTTATGGGTCCGCCTTGCGGTATCATCTGCGTCCCGACACACGTGATCATGACACTCTGTACCTGGAGAGATAACACGACATTGGAAACGAGTTCATTCATTGCTGTGGCTGGCACAATTCTGTGCTGTCTCTCAAGTTGTACCCCCACTGATCATTTGGATTATATACGTATTTAGTGGGAATGGGTTTCTGTTAGTCACGAAGAGTATCCCAGCATCATCTGTCTGGTTGTGTACATTATGGCGGTCATAGTGATCAATACTTGCCACTCTACAGGTCAGGCCATCTGTGCTCCGCATTCAGCTCCCTACTGTGCCCTCTGCTTGTGCTTCTCTCACATGGATGTGCTGACTTCTAAAAGGACCAGTGTTTGTCAAATCACCCTTTTGTAAGCCGATATATAGTAATGACAGGTTTCTTAAATGTTCTCCCTTTCCCCCGTATCCCCATTGGCTAAATTTTTGGCAATAAGATCCATCCGTTTCCTTCTTGTGTTTTTGTTCTTTTTCTCTTGGTATGGACCTGGCTTTCTTCTTGACTGTCTGTTGACAGATCTTACCTACTGCCTTTCCACCGTTGTGACCAAACTTTGTCTTCTCTAACCACCTCTATCTGTTTTCTGACTGTTGCCTCAGTACTGCGAATTGGTGACATCCGTTCCTCTGCTCCAAAACCATATCTTCTTGCGAGTATTGACCAGGAGAATTACTATGAGATTTAACGTGTTTAGGTTGAAGGACTTTCAATCCTTTAGACGTTCGCTCCCCGGTTTAGCCGATGGGATATTCGTTAACGATCTACTGGGTCTACATCACTGCAGGTAGACCTTATGACAAGAGATGAGCTGATCGATTTCAAGCTGCATTTCCTGAAATTCACGGTTTCATGCGAATTCGAACAGTTTATGATTCAATTTGCGAAGATTAAAAAAATGCCTTGATGCCAATTTGTCAAGCCAAATCTAAAAAAAAGAACCTGAAAAGCACCTCACTGGTCACCCTACTGCCCACCATCTGGTCCTGAGGGCTTCCTCCTTCATCTGCTTGTTCTTCACTAAAGGCTGGGACTTCCGGCTGCTACAAGGTCACAGCACACCGCAAGGCCACAATGTTGCGATGCGCAGTAACCCTCGAGGCCTAGTCATGGCCAGAAGTCCTGCCCTCTAGAGAAGATTGGGGAGATGAGGCACTTGATGGCTGAAAGATGAAGCTTTGAGGACCAGACGGTGGACAGTGGGGTTATCTGAAGAGATGAAAAATGTTGATTTATGTCACAAATTTGTGCCGAATTACGGAAGATATCCTGTTTTTCTTAAATGTTACTATAAACATACGGTTCTTTTTTTTATACTTGTGCTTGGCTCTATTTTTGTTTCACCTCCCTCCCCTCTCTAAAAAGACATTTTTATCTGATATTTTACACACATTTTTAGTTTATTTATTTTTTTGCATCTAGGAAAGATTTATTATCTGCTTTTTCCGCCTGTATTATTTTGCTAATTACAGCAGGATAATTAAACGTTCTGCTGACCTCTCGGTGATACTAACCCGCAGAAAATAAAAGCTGGCTAATGTTCTCGGGCTACAAGATGTTATTTAAGGGAATTGGAGTTTTCGAGGAAATTAATTACAAGATGGAGATGTTGTAGTGGAATGGGCCATTAAGGGTAGTAATAGTAATAAGCTGCCTTCAGTTCTGTACGCAGCCTTCCTGGTTTAAGAATATGTGATGAACCAGGCAAAATGTTGCATTTCTTACTAAGTCGAGACTATTTTCAATGACAGACGTTCTACTCAACTATTTATAACAAGCTATTACTTGAAATCCAATTTTTGTGGCTTTTTTAAGCCCTTCCCCTGCTTAATCTACAAATTTGCCATTTTTAAAGGGGGTTTTCTCATCATCCTAAATGAGTAAAAGCAAACAACTTTGCAATTGACTCGTTTTTAAATCTAATCTCCCAAGAACTGAGGGATTCTTAATTAAATTATTTGATGCTGGTTGCTTAGGTTATTGCTTCCGCAATGTCTTAGAGGTGGCTGTTTTGGCAGGCAGCGCTTACAAGCACTTTGTTATAAAGCCTGTGCTCTAAAGCTTGTCAGCTCGCAGGATACAACCAACTTCTAGTTCAGCTGCTAAGGCAAAGCAGTTAGTACTTGCAGTTTTGGAATGTGGCACAATCATGCCGCTGGTCTGAATTGTCAATCAGTCAAGAGCACACCGCTACTCAGCAAGTAAAAGGTAGAGGAGCGGTGCACTCCTCAAGATTGAGGATAAGAAAAGCCATTTTTGGCAAATTTTGAAAAACCTTTTTGAATTTATGGGCAAGTGCCCTACTACCTACTACAGGGCACTTTTTTTTGTTGTTACTATGGTTGATAGCAGGGCTGTGGAGTTGGTAAAGCAAACCTCCAACACCGACTCCTCAATTTCAATGACTCCCACTCCACCAAAATGGACTACGACTCTGACTCCACAGCCCTGCCAAGGCTGTGGAGTTGGTGAGACAAACCTTCGACTGCAACTCCGACGACTCAATTTCCATGACTCCGACTCCACCAAAATGGCCTCTGACTCTATGACTCCAACTGTGACTCCACAGCCCTGATTGGTAGATGTTAAAGGTGTGCTTCAGGCCTGATTCATCAAAGCTTTTACTCCAGAAATCTGCAGTTTCCACACTAGTTCTCCCAGATCTGCCAAATTGGGAGTAGGCGCAGAACGGGGAGCGTTGGAGGCATGAGACACTACAGCTCATCTAATTGATGATGACCTGTGGCATTCCGTACATCAGAAATATCACTCCGGTGGAACGGAGGAGGACGCCACTATACACCCCCTAATATAAAAATTATGCTCCTCACCCCCTCCTCATCTATTTTCTGCTGCTATGAGAAGTGGGCAGAAGAGAATAATCAGTACTGAGCTCTGACCGATTTGTGACATTTTTCTAGATAAAGAACTTACAGACTCTGCAACAGAAAGTTGCTTAAATTTGCATCTTGGGGAAAAAAGTGAATATTTAAAAAAAAAAAAAAAAGTGCGGCTTGTGTGCTTTGAGCCACTTTTGTCACTGCCTATATATATATATATATATAAGTATGGGTTCCTAAATCTATTAGTGCATTTATGTGCAAAGGATTGATTCTTGCTAACATTACATCCCTTACTGTAGATGCTACTGATTCACTGAAATCCATCTTTTTTGTTTGCTTTCATTTTTTTTCCCAAAGCAAATGTACTTTTATTATTTCTTTATTTTTTTTTTGTATTCTGCTCGGAGGTAATAATCAATCTCTGTGCCTCCGGAATGGCTGAAATCTCCGCTCTCTATAAACTCAGACTACTTTTGCCTCAAGTTGTTTCTTGCTGGCTTTTAATCCTGAAATGAGATTAGAAACGCGTTTCTCCTTGTCTGATAAATCAGCATAAGATAGACTTCATTATCTGGCAGGCTCCAGGAGGACTTTGATGTTTCCTCATGAAAGGCTGATTTGCGTGAGATCTATCGCCCTGGTTGTGTTGTGGGTCACTTTGTAATATCCCTTTCATTAGGTCCTTTGTTCGGTAGGGGCGTTCTCTGACAAAACATATGCACTCGCTATTTAGCGACTGCACATAGCCATCGGATGTCATTAGTTGGAACCCGCAGCCCTGTGATCACCATCCCATTACCATAAATAATATGGAGAATGGTTGGAGGAAAAAAAAGACTTCGGAAATTTTCAGTGTAAACAGAGGCAAGTGAGCCGATACAATGGAAGCTGGTGGCGAAACTGTGCAGCAGTCACTAGAGTCAAGTACAACAGCCGGAGGAGGATTCCTGCGGATTTTAGTTAATGGGATTTTGTTCTGTTGTCACCTGTAATAGATGGCTGAAGACTGATTAAAGAGGTTTTGTTGGACTTTGATATTGATACTGTCCTTTAGGAAAAGCTGTCATTATTAGATCGGTGGTGGTCCCGTTCCCAGAACCCCCCCCCCCCACCGATTTTGCTAAATGAATGCACTGCGGCGTCGTAAGAAAGTGTCGCTCCACCTTTATTGTGTATCCGACACAGATCCACGCTGTGTCTTATATTGCAGCTCAGTCCAAAAGTAATTGGGACCAGGCTGCAGTACCAGGCATGGCCAAAATCAAAATGTGAGCCTGATTATCGGGAATCTGTCAGTAAGGTCACCCCCACTCCTTTCAAAACCGGCTTTGTCCACTTTGTTTTTTTTTAAACAGATAAGTTCGGCAAATGTGTTTTTGACAATTACTAATAAACTCTTTCTCATTGAAATCGCAGCACAAAGTAGGAAAATCAGGGAATTATGGAAATTACAGGATAGATAAACACGTTACTGATCTGCAAATAGCTAAAAAATGGAAACAAAAGTTTCCAAAAATCTTGATTTCAGTATGGAGTATGGGTGCGACATGCTGAGATCCTCACAATTACAGCCTCGCCGTTTCTTTTTTAATACATTTGCAAAAATTTCTACATATCTGTTTTTTTCAGTCAAGATGGGGTGCAGAGTGTACATTAATGAGAAAAAAATAAACTTTTTTGAATTTGGCTGCAGTGAAACAGAGAGAAAAATTTAAAGGGGTCTGAATACTTTCCTTACTCGCTGTATGTCATCATGTTATTGTCGTCAAATTCCCTTTTTACGTGGGCGATGTGCTGCACCGTTGACAATGCTTTTGTATACCAGCATAAGTGATCTAATCACCCAGCGAATGAACATTTTAATCGTTTTGTTGAGCGATCGCTAGAATGATTACATGGACCGACAATTGGGAACAAGTATTCTGACTAACAATTACATGGGCCAACAATCGGGAGCTAGTATTCTTACTAACAATTACATTGGCCGACAATTGGGAACGAGCTTTCTTAATAATTACATGGGCCAGCAATCAGGAACAATCATTCTTATTAACAACTAGCTGAAGAGCCCGGCGCTGCCCAGGCATAGTAACTAACCGTGGTTAGTTATAGCAAATTATAATTATCCTCCATCCCATAGTCCCGTGCCCATATACCCATCACACATCCTCCATCCCATAGTCCAGTGCCCATACACCCATCACACATCCTCCATCCCATAGTCCAGTGCCCATACACCCATCACACATCCTCCATCCCATAGTCCCGTGCCCATATACCCATCACACATCCTCCATCCCATAGTCCCGTGCCCATATACCCATCACACATCCTCCATCCCATAGTCCCGTGCCCATATACCCATCACACATCCTCCATCCCATAGTCCAGTGCCCATACACCCATCACACATCCTCCATCCCATAGTCCAGTGCCCATACACCCATCACACATCCTCCATCCCATAGTCCAGTGCCCATACACCCATCACACATCCTCCATCCCATAGTCCAGTGCCCATACACCCATCACACATCCTCCATCCCATAGTCCAGTGCCCATACACCCATCACACATCCTCCATCCCATAGTCCCGTGCCCATATACCCATCATACACATCCTTCATCTCATAGTCCAGTGCCCATATACCCATCATACACATCCTCCATCCCATAGTCCAGTGCCCATATACCCATCATTCATATCCTCCATCCCATAGTCCAGTGCCCATATACCCATCATTCATATCCTCCATCCCATAGTCCAGTGCCCATATACCCATCACACATCCTCCATCCCATAGTCAACCATTATGACATCATAATGAGCGGCGGGGCTTGCAACCTATGATGGCATGAGCGTCGCCATGGCAACCATTATGACTTCATAAAGAGGGGTGGGGCTTGATACACACACTTTTTCCCCATTATGTAGATAGGGGCAAGATTGTTTGGTGAATTGGAACGCGTGGGGTTAAAATTTCACCTCACAACATGGCCTAGGACACTCTCGGGGTCCAGACGTGTGACACTGCCAAATTTTGTGGCTGTAGCTGCGACGGTGCGGATGCCAATCCGGACTACATACATACATACATACATACATACATACACACACTTGAGCTTTATATATTAGATTTATTCAGTCTATTTATTCCAACTATCAATTGATTTTGATGTGTTACTGGGCATCCTTTTGGGCAGCTATGAGGTGTACCTGACTGGTGCTCAAAAAAAAGGAGTGTTAGGGCCCCGTCACACATAGCGACTCAACAGCGATCCCGACAACGATATCAACTTGTCAGGATCGCTGGTGTGTCGCTACATGATCGCTGGTGAGCTGTCGAACAGGCAGCTTCACCAGCGATCAGCACCAGCGACGCCGAGCGGGCGCATCGCTGTGTACGCTAGTTACCAGCGCGCTGATGCAGGGAGCTGGTAACTAAGGTACACATCGGGCTTCCAAGCACCGCGTGCTGCTTAGAAACCCTGCATTTACCTTAGTAACCAGCGCGCTGATCACTGGTCTCCTGCCTGTCACACGCAGCAATGCGTGCTGGCCAGCGGGAGACCAGCGATCAAAAAAATGTCCTGGCCATTTCAGGACGATCAGCGATAACCAGCAGGGGGGCCGGTCGCTGGTCAGTGTCACACACAGCGATCTCGCTGGTGAGATCACTGTTGCGTCACAAAACTTGTGACTCAGCAGCGATCTCGCTAGCGAGATCGCTATGTGTGACGGGGGCTTTAGTCTGTGTGCTACCCGACTTTCATTCTTTTTGGTACAGATAAAATATGGATAGACAGATATCGATAAATGGATATAGAGCAGATTTCTAATCAGCTTTTGCTATTGAAAACATTATCTATGAGCTCAAAAACCTTTCAGGTGATGCGGTTTTTTAAAAAGCTGATCTGCTTTTGCAGCTGAAAAACGTATCCTCAAAAAACGCAGGAAAAATGCTGTGTGTGAATGTAGCCTTAGATCAGGAACAGAACAGCCTTTTATAGGACACTAGCTGAAGAGCCCGGCGCTGCTCGGGCATAGAAACTAACTGTGGTTAGTTATAGCAAATTATAATTATCCTCCATCCCATAGTCCCGTGCCCATATACCCATCATACATATCCTCCATCCCACAGTCGAGTGCCCATATATCCATCACACATCCTCCATCCCATAGTCCCATGTCCATATACCCATCACACATCCTCCATCCCATAGTCCTTTGCCCATATACCCGTCATACATATCCTCCATCCCATAGTCCAGTGCCCATATACCCATCACACATCCTCCATACCATAGTCAACCATTATGACATCATAATGAGCGGCGGGGCTTGCAACATGACATCAGCGTCGCCATGGCAAGCATTATGACATCATAATGAGGGGCAGGGCTTGATACACACTTTTTCCCCATTATGTAGATAGGGGCAAAATTGTTTGGTGAATTGGAACGCGCGGGGTTAAAATTTCACCTCACAACATAGCCTAGGACACTCTCTGGGTCCAGACGTGTGACTGTGCCAAATTTTGTGGCTGTAGCTGCGACGGTGCGGATGCCAATCCCGGACATACACACATACTTGAGCTTTATATATTAGATTTCGTAACTTTCCCAAATTCCTATGAAAAAATATTCAGCACATTCTGCATTGAATTACTGTACCCAATTTATTATATATTTTAGGAGTCAGTCGGTCCATTTTATACAGACTCCACCTCCACGACTCCGACTCCACAGCCCTGCTTACTTTCTTAAGTGTCTCTGAAAAGGAGACTGGAAAAAGAAGCAGATGACAGAAGGCAAACATGACCTGTAGTTTGGAAATATTCGCTCCAAGCTAAGAGGGCGTATAGATGAGCCAACGATCGGCGACCGTGTGTTCGTAAGAATCCTCATTCCCGATTGTTGGCCCATGTAATTGTTAGTAAGAATGTTCATTCCTGATTGTCGGCCCGTGTAATTGTTAGTAAGAATGCTCATTCCCGATTGTCGGCCCGTGTAATTTTGAGTAAGAACACTCGTCCCCGATTGTCGGCCCATGTAATTGTTAGTAAGAACGCTCGTTCCCGATGGTTGGCCCATGTAATTATTAAGAATGCTCGTTCCGAGTTGTCGGCCTATGTAATTATTAAGAATGCTCATTCCCGATTGTCGGCCCATGTAATTGTTAGTAAGAATGCTCATTCCCGATTGTCGGCCCATGTAATTGTTAGTAAGAATGCTCGTTCCCGATGGTTGGCCCATGTAATTATTAAGAATGCTCGTTCCCGATTGTCGGCCTATGCAATTGTTAGTAAGAATGCTCATTCCCGATTGTCGGCCCATGTAATTGTTAGTAAGAATGCTCATTCCCGATTGTCGGCCCATGTAATTGTTAGTAAGAATGTTCGTTCCCGATTGTCGGCCCATGTAATTGTTAGTAAGAATGCTCATTCTCGATTGTCGGCCCATGTAATTGTTAGTAAGAATGCTCGTTCCCGATTGTCGGCCCATGTAATTGTTAGTAAGAATGCTCGTTCCCGATTGTCGGCCCATGTAATTGTTAGTAAGAATGCTCGTTCCCGATTGTCGGCCCATGTAATTGTTAGTAAGAATGCTCGTTCCCGATTGTCGGCCCATGTAATTGTTAGTAAGAATGTTTGTTCCCGATTGTCGGCCCATGTAATTGTTAGTAAGAATGCTCGTTCCCGATTGTCGGCCCATGTAATTGTTAGTAAGAATGCTCGTTCCCGATTGTCGGCCCATGTAATTGTTAGTAAGAATGCTCATTCCCGATTGTCGGCCCATGTAATTGTTAGTAAGAATGCTCGTTCCCGATTGTCGGCCCATGTAATTGTTAGTAAGAATGCTCGTTCCCGATTGTCGGCCCATGTAATTGTTAGTAAGAATGCTTGTTCCCGATTGTCGGCCTATGCAATTGTTAGTAAGAATGCTCATTCCCGATTGTCGGCCCATGTAATTGTTAGTAAGAATGCTCGTTCCCGATTGTCGGCCCATGTAATTGTTAGTAAGAATGCTCATTCCCGATTGTCGGCCCATGTAATTATATTTAAGAATGCTCGTTCCCGATTGTCGGCCCATGTAATTGTTAGTAAGAATGCTCGTTCCCGATGGTTGGCCCATGTAATTATTAAGAATGCTCGTTCCCGATTGTCGGCCTATGCAGTTGTTAGTAAGAATGCTCATTCCCGATTGTCGGCCCATGTAATTGTTAGTAAGAATGCTCGTTCCCGATTGTCGGCCCATGTAATTGTTAGTAAGAATGCTTGTTCCCGATTGTCGGCCTATGCAATTGTTAGTAAGAATGCTCATTCCCGATTGTCGGCCCATGTAATTGTTAGTAAGAATGCTCGTTCCCGATTGTCGGCCCATGTAATTGTTAGTAAGAATGCTTGTTCCCGATTGTCGGCCTATGCAATTGTTAGTAAGAATGCTCATTCCCGATTGTCGGCCCATGTAATTGTTAGTAAGAATGCTCGTTCCCGATTGTCGGCCCATGTAATTGTTAGTAAGAATGCTCATTCCCGATTGTCGGCCCATGTAATTATTTTTAAGAATGCTCATTCCCAATTGTCGGCCCATGTAATTGTTAGTAAGAATGCTCCCTCCCGATTGTCTGCCCATGTAATTGTTCGTAAGAATGCTCGCTCCCGATTGTCGGCTCATCTACCCTGTTTCCCCGTAAGTAGGGCGCCCCCCGAAAGTAAGGCATGCTAGGGGGAGCACTGTGCCTGCTAATATAAGGCACCCCTGCGAAAATAAGGCATACCTTGTTCTGTGCATGGGGCATGCAGTTGTGTCTCGCTCCCGCTGTCCGCCACTGCAGCTGCGCTGTTCGCAGGAGTTAATCACAGCCTCGTAGCTGTGTGCCGATCTCCGCCCATGAGCACTGCGCCAATCACAGCGCAGGAACCATGGGCCAGCTGACATCATCCATAGCCTCTGATTGTTCCTGGGCTGTGATTGGCCAAGGGCTCCTGCGCTCTGATTGCCGCAGGTCTCCTGCGCTCTGATTGCCGCAGGTCTCCTGCGCTCTGATTGCCCCAGGTCTCCTGCGCTCTGATTGCCCCAGGTCTCCTGCGCTCTGATTGCCCCAGGTCTCCTGCGCTCTGATTGCCCCAGGTCTCCTGCGCTCTGATTGCCCCAGGTCTCCTGCGCTCTGATTGCCCCAGGTCTCCTGCGCTCTGATTGCCCCAGGTCTCCTGCGCTCTGATTGCCCCAGGTCTCCTGCGCTCTGATTGCCCCAGGTCTCCTGCGCTCTGATTGCCCCAGGTCTCCTGCGCTCTGATTGCCCCAGGTCTCCTGCGCTCTGATTGCCCCAGGTCTCCTGCGCTCTGATTGCCCCAGGTCTCCTGCGCTCTGATTGCCCCAGGTCTCCTGCGCTCTGATTGCCCCAGGTCTCCTGCGCTCTGATTGCCCCAGGTCTCCTGCGCTCTGATTGCCCCAGGTCTCCTGCGCTCTGATTGCCCCAGGTCTCCTGCGCTCTGATTGCCCCAGGTCTCCTGCGCTCTGATTGCCCCAGGTCTCCTGCGCTCTGATTGCCCCAGGTCTCCTGCGCTCTGATTGCCCCAGGTCTCCTGCGCTCTGATTGCCCCAGGTCTCCTGCGCTCTGATTGCCCCAGGTCTCCTGCGCTCTGATTGCCCCAGGTCTCCTGCGCTCTGATTGCCCCAGGTCTCCTGCGCTCTGATTGCCCCAGGTCTCCTGCGCTCTGATTGCCCCAGGTCTCCTGCGCTCTGATTGCCCCAGGTCTCCTGCGCTCTGATTGCCCCAGGTCTCCTGCGCTCTGATTGCCCCAGGTCTCCTGCGCTCTGATTGCCCCAGGTCTCCTGCGCTCTGATTGGCCCAGGTCTCCTGCGCTCTGATTGGCCCAGGTCTCCTGCGCTCTGATTGGCCCAGGTCTCCTGCGCTCTTGATTGGCCCAGGTCTCCTGCGCTCTTGATTGGCCCAGGGCTCCTGCGCTCTTGATTGGCCCAGGGCTCCTGCGCTCTTGATTGGCCCAGGGCTCCTGCGCTCTTGATTGCCCCAGGTCTCCTGCGCTCTGATTGCCCCAGGTCTCCTGCGCTCTGATTGCCCCAGGTCTCCTGCGCTCTGATTGCCCCAGGTCTCCTGCGCTCTGATTGCCCCAGGTCTCCTGCGCTCTGATTGCCCCAGGTCTCCTGCGCTCTGATTGCCCCAGGTCTCCTGCGCTCTGATTGCCCCAGGTCTCCTGCGCTCTGATTGCCCCAGGTCTCCTGCGCTCTGATTGCCCCAGGTCTCCTGCGCTCTGATTGCCCCAGGTCTCCTGCGCTCTGATTGCCCCAGGTCTCCTGCGCTTTGATTGCCCCAGGTCTCCTGCGCTTTGATTGCCCCAGGTCTCCTGCGCTCTGATTGGCCCAGGTCTCCTGCGCTCTGATTGGCCCAGGTCTCCTGCGCTCTGATTGGCCCAGGTCTCCTGCGCTCTGATTGGCCCAGGTCTCCTGCGCTCTGATTGGCCCAGGTCTCCTGCGCTCTGATTGGCCCAGGTCTCCTGCGCTCTGATTGGCCCAGGTCTCCTGCGCTCTGATTGGCCCAGGTCTCCTGCGCTCTGATTGGCCCAGGTCTCCTGCGCTCTGATTGGCCCAGGTCTCCTGCGCTCTGATTGGCCCAGGTCTCCTGCGCTCTGATTGGCCCAGGTCTCCTGCGCTCTGATTGGCCCAGGTCTCCTGCGCTCTGATTGGCCCAGGTCTCCTGCGCTCTTGATTGGCCCAGGGCTCCTGCACCACCAAAGCACTGAAAGCAGCACCGCGGAGGAAACCAGTAAGAAAGTGAAAGTGTGTGTCTGTGTAAGGGTGTGTGTCTGTGTAAGGGTGTGCGTGTGTCTGTGTATGGGTGTGCGTGTGCGTGTGTGTGTACGGTAATGGGAGGCTGCATTGGGATACCGGGATGATGGGAGGCTGCAGTGGGATGATGGGAGGCTGCAATACTGTACTGTAGAATGATGGGGGCTGTAATGGAATGATGGGGGTGCTGTATTGGGGACTGTATAGGGATGATGAGAATATTTGGGGCTGCGAAATGATGATGGGGCTGCTACGGTAAAGGAACTGCTGTGGGTGATTGATACGGTAGCGGTGCAGTGTCCAGAAAGTGTGTGGGAGCCATTTTAGAGCCCTTATGTTTTGTGGCCGTGTGGGAGTCAGGCAATTACAGTACCGTAGTGTGTTACTTTGATTTGTTGTCTGCTTTTCTGCGGAACGGTCTATATGTCTGACTACTGGTTTTACGCTACAGAACGTTCCCTATGTAAGGGTAGAGCGCGCTGGAATGTTTCTCATGAAAATAAGACACCCCCCGAAAATAAGACATGGTGCAACTTTCGGAGCAAAAATTAATATAAGACGGTGTCTTATTTTCGGGGAAACAGGGTAATTATTATTAAGAATGCTTGTTCCCGATTGTCGGCCCATGTAATTGTTAGTAAGAATGCTTGTTCCCGATTGTCGGCCCATGTAATTGTTATAAAGAATGCTTGCTCCCGATTGTCGGCCCATGTAACTGTTAGTAAGAATGCTCGTTCCTGGTTGTCGGCCCATGTAATTGTTAATAAGAATGCTTGTTCCCGATTTTCGGCCCATGTACAGTAATTGTTCATAAGAATGCTCGTTCCCGATTGTCGGCACATTTAATTGTTATATATATACACACAGTACAGACCAAAAGTTTGGACACACCTTCTCATTCAAAGAGTTTTCTTTATTTTCAGGAAAATTGTAGATTCACTCTGAAGGCATCAAAACTATGAATTAACACATGTGGAATTATATAATTAACTAAAGTGTGAAACAACTGAAAATATGTCTTATATTGTAGGTCCTTCAAAGTAGCCACCTTCTGCTTTGATTACTGCTTTGCACACTCTTGGCATTCTCTTGATGAGTTTCAAGAGGTAGTCACCGGAAATGGTTTTCCCAACAGTCTTGAAGGAGTTTCCAGAGATGCTTAGCACTTGTTGGCCCTTTTGCCTTCACTCTGCGGTCCAGCTCACCCCAAACCATCTCGATTGGGTTCAGGTCTGGTGACTGTGGAGGCCAGGTCATCTGGCATGGCACCCCATCACTCTCCTTCTTGGTCAAATAGCCCTTACACAGCCTCGTGGTGTGTTTGGGGTCATTGTCCTATTGAAAAATAAATGATGGTCCAACTAAACGCAAACCGGATGGAATAGCATGCTGCTGCAAGATGCTGTGGTAGCCATGCTGGTTCAGTATGCCTTCAGTTTTGAATAAATCCCCAACAGTGTCATCAGCAAAGCACCCCCACACCATCACACCTCCTCCTCCATGCTTCACGGTGGGAACCAGGCATGTAGAGTCCATCCGTTCACCTTTTCTGCGTCGCACAAAGACACAGTGGTTGGAACCAAAGGTCTCAAATTTGGACTCATCAGACAAAAGCACAGATTTCCACTGGTCTAATGTCCATTCCTTGTGTTCTCTAGCCCAAACAAGTCTCTTCTGCTTGTTGCCTAACCTTAGCAGTGGTTTCCTAGCAGCTATATTACCATGAAGGCCTGCTGCACAAAGTCTCCTCTTAACAGTTCTTGTAGAGATGTGTCTGCTGCTAGAACTCTGTGTGGCATTGACCTGGTCTCTATTCTGAGCTGCTGTTAACCTGCGATTTCTGAGGCTGGTGCCTCGGATGAACTTATCCTCCGCAGCAGAGGTGACTCTTGGTCTTCCTTTCCTGGGGCAGTCCTCATGTGAGCCAGTTTCTTCGTAGCGCTTGATGGTTTTTGCCACTGCACTTGGGGACATTTTCAAAGTTTTTCCAATTTTTCGGACTGACTGACCTTCATTTCTTAAAGTAATGATGGCCACTTGTTTTTCTTTACTTAGCTGCTTTTTTCTTGCCATAATACAAATTCTAACAGTCTATTCAGTAGGACTATCAGCTGTGTATCCACAAGACTTCTGCACAGCACAACTGATAGTCCCAACCCCATTTATAAGGTAAGAAATCCCACTTATTAAACCTGACAGGGCACACCTGTGAAGAGAAAACCATTTCCGGTGACTACCTCTTGAAACTCATCAAGAGAATGCCAAGAGTGTGCAAAGCAGTAATCAAAGCAGAAGGTGGCTACTTTGAAGGACCTACAATATAAGACATATTTTCAGTTGTTTTACACTTTTTTGTTAATTATATAATTCCACATGTGTTAATTCATAGTTTTGATGCCTTCAGAGTGAATCTACAATTTTCATAGTCCTGAAAATAAAGAAAACTCTTTGAATGAGGTGTGTCCAAACTTTTGGTCTGTGCTGTATATATGTAATCAATATTATATAGTGTGTTTCATATTTACAATTTATTAGCTTTTTTGTGTTCTAAAGTTGTATTCCAATAAATATATATTATGTTCTATCTAAATATCTTGACTATTGTATCATAACAATGATTCAATGTCTGATGTTCACATTGTACTACAATAAATTTTTCACTTAAATATAAGCAATATATGTGGGAGTCGGTGTAAGGGAAATTGAGGAGTCGGAGTCGCAGGTTTGGCTTACCGACTCCACAGCCCTGAAAGTTAGTACATGCTCGATGGATAGTCAGAATTTCGCTTCTTCCACATTTCATGTTTTTATTTATTTTCCCATAAAAAGTGGTTATCTGCGGTTTGTGCTGCTCACCATGCCGGCAAGGAAGAAAGCTGTTAGAGCAGAAAGATATCCGACCAACTGGCTTCTCTAGAGGGAGTTAACAAGATAAGCCCCTTAACTTCAAAAATCTGATTACATCCCATAATCAAAATTTAAAGCAGGTGCACTCTCCCCTCTTCGGAGGCACATGGATGCGGCCCCCAGGCAGTTTTCTATAACGCCTCTCTTCTCGGCGAGCCAAGGCTGCTGAAGAAATGTTGAGTATATTGATTTTTTTTTCGAAGATGTTCATAATATTGATCTTAGTTACAGGAGAAGCCCCCGATATTCATTCAAAAGATTTTATTTTTTTCTTTTGGTTGAAATAGGTTTTATTCAATAGACGTACCTGGAAGGGGAGATGTATGCGCTAATTAATCTGATAAACTGTCTTTCCTCCGGACGCGCGCATTCTGTGTATGAAATGCAGATTACAGTTCACAACATTTTTGTTTAGTATTTAATTGAACGTCGCTTCCTGGCTGTGATATTGCGCGACCTCATACTTCAGAGTGAAGGATACAGCCTGAAGCTTCACCTTTGACTACAATTGGTGATTGTGGGGGGGTTTGTTAGTTTTTTTTCTCTTTCCTCCATGATGGCACCACGGAGAGAGGGGATCTGCCTCACAGGGACAGGAAACCTACAGATAAAAAGGCGGTACCTCTCTCCCGCATCAGTTGGTTTCCTGTCCCCATAGGGAACCTAAGGACTCACCAATCATCGTTGGATGCTGGGTCCGACAAGTCCGGAGGACGACAGTGGGGTTCCCTGTCCGGGAGTATGTGGTAAAGGCCAACCACAAGATTTGCCCACTTTGTAAAGAGGAGCTTCCACGGGGTGAGGGAAAAGGCTCTGCCAAGCCTGCATTGAGCATACGATTTGCAAAGAATCTCCAAGTTTCACCTCCGACTTTAGGGCCTTAATCAAACATCAAGTAGGGGCGCGATGGCTGGCAGCATCCAGGCCACAGCAATAGGGAGAGCGAATCTTCAACGTCGGGCACGGATAGTCCGTCATCCAACTCCTCGTCCTCTACGGAGGGGGGTCGCAGCTGTTTCCCTATAGAGGAAACGGATAACTTAATAAAGGCAATTAGAACCACTATGGGGCTGGTAGACACCAGACCCAAAAGAACCATTCAAGATGCCATGTTCAGTGGGTTAGAACAGAAAAAGAGAAGATCATTCCCTATGAATGAGAAAATTCAGGCGCTAATACAGAGGGAATGTAAAAAGCTGGGAAAAAAGGGCCTCCTAGCTCCTAAAAGAAAATATCCCTTTGAAGACCTAAGCTGTTCATTTTGGGAGAAAGTGCCAAAAGTGGATGTAGCAAAAGCCTCAAAAAAATTCACTCTACCGTTTGAGGATATGGGAACATTGAAGGACCCCATGGACAAAAAAGCGGATACGCTCCTGAAAGCTTCCTGGGAAGCAGCCAGAGGAAGACTGAAACCCGCTATAGCCGCCACTTGTACAGCCAGAGCCCTGATGGTGTGGTTAGATCAGTTGGAGGACCAACTGAAGAACAAAGCACCAAGAGACTCAATGAGGGGAGTGGCCGCTTTTCTAGCGAATGCATCCGCGGATTCAATCCGACTGACAGCTAGGGCAGCTTAATTCTTGAACGCAGCAAGGAGAGCACTCTTGCTCAAATGCTGGACGGGGGACCTGCAATCAAAATCCAAACTTTGCCCCATTCCCTGTGAAGGCGAATTCCTTTTCGGCCCCACACTGGACGATATCCTTGACAAAGCAGGGGATAAAAAGAAGTCTTTCCCCAACCAGTCCAATTTCCCCTTCAAACGTTTTCGGAGGAGGAAATTTATCCAGGGAAAACCGCCTAAAAACTCCCAGGATAAGTGGGAGGATAGAAGAGGCAAAGGAAAAGGGTTCATGTTCGGGAAACCGGCAGATACAAAGCAACCCCAATGAAGGTGTCTCCCAGGTACTAGGAAGATTGGGTCACTTCTTCCCACCCTGGGAAAAGATATCAAACAGTTCCTGGATCTTAAACCTCTTAAAAACAGGCCTCAATTTAAATTTCCACACCTCCCCAAACTCTTTCGTAGTTACCCGCAGAGGCAGTCAGTGGAAGAGCAAGCCGCGGTTCAACAGGAGAGAAGGCTTCTATTCCCCTATCTTCCTGAGGAGGAAGCCAGATGGGACTTTCAGGACGATAGTGAACCTGAAAAAGTTAAACAAGTGCCTGATAATCCATCTATTCAAAATGGAAACAATAAAATCCGCAGTAAAAATGCAGTTTCCAGCCTGTTACATGACGGTACTCAACTTAAGACGTGTACTACCATGTCCCCATACACACGGACTACCGCCAGTTTCTCAGGATAGCAGTCACTGCTAGGGGAGAAATAAAGCACTACCAATTCAAAGCTCTCCCATTCGGACTGGCCATCGCCCCGAGAGTCTTCACAAAAATTATAGCGGAAGTCATGGCACATTTAAGAGAGCAGGACGTCCTAATGGTTCCATACTTGGACGACTTCCTAGTGATGGGCAACTCCCCTTCTCACTGCAGGGACCAATTGAACAGAACTATGGAATCACTGACCAGCCTAGGTTGGCTGCTAAATCTGCCGAAATCTCGGATGGTTCCGAGCCAAGGACAAGAGTATTTGGGCATAACCATAGATTCTCTCAGGCAAGAGTGTCGTCTCCCAGAAGGGACCGGGCTACACATGAAACAGCAGCAGGGGCAAGAACTCATACAGTAACAACACTGAGGAAGGCCGTGTCCCTGCTCGGCTCAATGACAGCCTGTATACCAGCTGTGCGGTGGGCCCAAGCTCATACAAGGGATCTCCAGTGGGAAATACTAGCGGCAGCAATTTCTCTTCACGGAGATTTAGAAGGGCGGTTAGACATCTCACCCGAAACAGTTCACTCACTGCAGTGGTGGACGGAGCCATCCAACATATCCAGGGGGGCCCTTGGGTGATACCGGTCTCTCGAATCCTTACTACAGATGCAAGAGGGAGGTTGGGGTCCAGTGGGTTGGGGGCTCACTTGGACAACCAGGTAGCACAAGGGGTCTGGACAGGGGACGAAAATGCAGCCTCCTCAAATATGAAGGAGCTCTTAGCGGTAAAACTTGCCCTCCTGTATTTTCTGGACTCCCTCAGGACCCACCACATAAGGGTGTTTTCGGACAACCGCACAGTAGTCGCTTACTTGAATCATCAGGGGGGTACAAGATCCCGTGCCCTAATGGAAGTGACAAAGTCAATTTTCCAGTTTGCAGAGGGAAATCTAGGTTCACTGACTGCACTACACATAAAAGGGGCTGACAATGTGACTGCAGACTTCCTAAGTTGCACACAGCTGAGACAGGGCGAGTGGGAGTTTAAACCAGGAAATTTTCAATCAGATCACAAAACTATGGGGGAAACCCAACATAGACCTATTTGCCGTCAGGATAATCGGAAGATGAAAACTTAATGCTCCATAGACCCCTCCGGGAACCCAGTAGCCCTAGACGCCCTCATGATCCCCTGGCACTTTCCCCTTGCATATGCCTTTCCACCAATAGCCTTAATTCCATCAGTTCTGAGGAAGATTCAGGAGGACAAAGCAAGGGTAATCTTAATAGCCCCCTTCTGGCAGAGAATGACGTGGTTCTCTTGGTTGAGAAGAATTTCCATCTCCAACCGTTGGGTCCTCCTGGATATCCCAAACTTACTCTCACAGGGCTCAGTGCTGCACCCTCAGGTGGAGAACCTACATATGACGGCCTGGAATTTGAAAGTGCTCTGTTAAGCAACAGAGGTTTCTCCCAAAATTTAGTGTCTACCTGCTACGGAATAGAAAACCGGTAACCACTAAATTGTACGGGAGGATCTGAAGGAATTTCCTTTCAGTATCAAGAGCCAGTTCAAGTGGGAATGTACATCTATCAAAGATCTTACAGTTCCTGCAATAGGGCTTAGAGCAAGGTCTAGCTTCAGCACATTAAAGGTTCAGGTGGCGGCCCTAGGGGCCCTATACAACTGACTTGGCAGGGAACCATTGGGTGTCCAGGTATATTAAGGCAGCCAGTAGATCGAGGCCTATGTCTTCCCTAAACATTCCTCCCTGGGATCTAAACTTGGTGCTCTCAGCTCTGACCAAGCCTCCCTTTGAACCTTTGCCAGACGCACCACTAAAGTTGATATCACTTCAGACCCTCCCTCTTGATAGCCCTGACATCGGCCCGTAGAAGCAGTAATATCCATGCCCTGTCTGCCTTCCCTCCATTTACACAGATCCTGGATGACAGGGTGGTTCTTAGGACAGACCCAGCCTACCTGCCGAAGGTGACATCCCGATTCCACAGAACTCAAGAAATCTCTTAACTCTACTTTTGCCCCAATCCCAAAAACAAGGGAGATGAAGTGCTGCACACATTAGATGTTAGTAGATGCCTAATTGAATACCTATCGGCCACCAGGGAGTGTAGAAAGGATAGGTCTCTTTTTGTCTGCTTCTAGGGGCCAAGAAAGGGGTAGAAAGCATCAAAGAACACGCTGGCGAGGTGGATAAGAGACCCCATCACCTTGTCATACTCGTCACAGGGTGCGGACATCCCGGACAGAGTGACAGCCGATTGTACAAGAGCGGTATCAACTTCCTGGGCGGAGAGAGCAGCCGTCTCGATTGAGCAGATATGTAGAGCCGCTACTTGGTCCCCCCCAATTGTTGGTCTCTGCAATTCTCTCTGTGGTGCCGTCATGGGGGAAAGAGAAAAGCGTAGTTACTTACCGTTAACGGTATTTTTCTGAGCCCATGACGGAACCCATATATTCTCTCCCTACACACGTGGGGTGCTCACTTATTGTAAATGCAGTTTAGTCAAATAGTCACGTGGTGTCTCCTCTACGCAGTTTAATGATTATAGAAATTTTTTCTTAAAGTTGTTCATGTTATTAGCCTGAAGTTCCATTAATGCTCTGTAAAACAACTGATGCGGAAGAGAGGTACCGCCTTTTTATCTGTAGGTTTCCTGTCCCCATGGGACGGATCCCCTCTCTCCGTGGTGCCGTCATGGGCTCAGAGAAATACCGTTAACGGTAAGTAACTGCGCTTTTTCACTCTTGTGCCTTTTTTAAAATGTGTTTATATGTATACACTGTCAGCATGAAGACTAATTACTGATAGTAGATTTTTTTTTTTCCCGAATGATCATGGCAGCTCCGGTTGGTAATTGCTGTGTAAACTTGTAGACGGACGACGGCATTTAATAAACAGGATAGTAAGTCATTAATGAGCAAATGAATCTGGTGATACAGATAGCTGGAGGATCAGAGCTTTTCCTCCCTAGAGCCCCTCACCTTACTGCCAAGGGATCAGGCATGCTGAAATCCGACATGCCCAACCCTTCTTTCTTATCGCTGGGATTTATGCCCATTATCATGTACATTAGATGACTGGACAACCATATATAGAAGGTGCGTCGCCATACTGCAATCACAATACATGCCAAAAGATTTTGGCCTTGATTTTGCTTTCAAATCCTTAGGCTATCTGCAATTATTCTGCCTCAAATCCGGCACATCTAAATATGGGTTTTGCCGAAGAAATAAAAATAGCTATTGAAAGTACCGATATATTTAGTATAATTTAAAAGGGATAGAAAATCCTCACTTGCTGGACCTCACTGCCCCTAGTTACTGCTGCCGGTGTCTCCCGGCTTCCTTATCAGTGCGGTAGTCAGATGGCCATTGATTGGCTGCAGTGGTCACTTTCTCTATGAGCCAGAAGGAACCTTTTTTGTAGTAGCCAATCAGGATGTTTTTTTTTAGCTCAGGGAGAAAATGACTGGAGCAGCCAATCGAGAAGGTTCCTTCTTGTTCATAGAGAAAATGGCTGCTACGGCCCATTGAGAAGGTTCTTTCTGGCTCATTGAGAAAATGACCACTGCAGCCAATCGAGAAGGCTTTTTGTGGCTCAGAGACAATGACCGCTGCAACTAGTTACCTTATTCTCCATTCACTGGAGGAGGAAGCTATGACAGTGATGGAGGACGTCTGCAAAAAAAGAACCAATGAGCAAAGTAGGTACGTTGGGTAAAGACTGCCGCACCTGTAAGCATGGAAGCGCAATGTTGAAGTTGCGAGCGGTTGGGTAGAAAGCAAAGTAATGCGATTTAAAGGTCACTGGATTATTTTAGGTTTATCGAAATGTTCTTTCACATTCACTGTACTGTAAAATTCCGTGTCAGCAGCGAGATTTAACACTGCCGCAGTGTCAAGTGAGGAAAATGTTAATTGCACATGTGAAAAACAATTATTTTCCGAATGAAGGGGAAAGGTCCTGGACAAGAGCGGCTTTTTAAAGAGCATTACGTGTATAGTAAATGTTACGTCCCAGAAAATGCAGCATTTAATGCTCAGAGCTGTAAATGGGAAAAGCGGTAATTTGTACACTTGTACCCGTGTCATAGAAAATATACGTCCATGCGAAAGGTGCTGGTAGAAAATATACAGTTGTGCTCAAAAGTTTACATACCCCAGCTGAATTTTGCTTTCTTGGACTTTTTTTCAGAGAATGAATAGCACCACAACTCTAAACTTTTTCTCCACTCATGGTTAGTGGTTGGGTGAAGCCATTTATTGTCAAACTTCTTTGACAACCCAAAACATCCAAATGACCCTGATCAAAACTTCACACACACTGGTGATTTTGGCCTTACAACATGCACAGAAGTTGACACAAATGGGTTTGAATGGCTACTAAAGGTAACATCCTCACCTGTGACCTGTTTGCTTGTAATCCGTGTGTGTGCATAAAGCCTGAGTGAGTTTCTGGGATACACACAGACTCTTGCATCTTTCATCCAGCCACTGACAGTTCTGGATTGTAAGTCATGGAGAAAGCAAAAAAAAATTGTCAACGGATCTACGGGTAAAGGTAGTTGAACTGTATAAAACAGGAAAGGGATACAAAAAGATATCCAAGGAATTGATAATGTCAGTCTGCAGCATTCAAACTGTGATTAACAAATGGAAAATCAGGGGTTCTGTAAAACAAAACCACGGTCAGGTAGACAAGCAAAAAGTTTGTCCACTGCCAGGAGCAATGTTAGGAATGCAAAGAAAAACCCACAAATATCATCAGCTGAAATACTGGACTCTCTGAAAACTAGCGGTGTGGCTGTTTCAAGGTGCACAATAAGGAGGCATTTGAAGAAAAATGGGCTGCATGGTCGAGTCGCCAGAAGAAAGCCATTACTGCGCAAATGTCACAAAGTATCTCACCTAGAATACGCAAAACAGCAGAGACATGTTACATTTGGAGAGAGGTCAACAAGGCCTATGATGAAAGGAGCACCATTCCTACTGTAAAGCACAGAGGTGGATCACTAATGTTTTGAGGATGTGTGAGCCAAAATGGCACAGGAAAGTTGGTCAAAGAAAGTTGAATGCAGCACGCTATCAGCAAATACTGGAGTCAAATTTGCAATCATTAGCCAAGAAGCTGCGCTTGGGACGTACTTGGACGTTCCAACGTGACAGCGATCAAAAACACAAGGCCAAGTTGACCTGTCATTGGCTACAGCAGAACAAAGTGAAGGTTCTGGAGTGGCCATCTCAGTCTCCTGACCTCAATATCATTGAGCCACTCTGGGGAGATCTCAAGCACACAGTTAATGCTAGACAGCCCAGGAATTTACAGGAACTGGAGACTTTTTACCAAGAAGAGTGGGCAGCTTTACCATCTGAGAAAATAAAGAACCTCATCCACAACTACCACAAAAGACTTCAAGCGGTCATTGATGTTAGCGGGGGCAACACACGGTATTAAGAAATGGGGTATGTAAACTTTTGATCAGGGTCAATTGGCTGTTTTGGCTTGTCAATATGATTTTACCAGAAAGACAGTAGACTGATGATAAACGGCTTCACCCAACCACTAACCATGAGTGGAGAAAAAGTTTTGGTGTTTTCATTCATATTATCTGAAAAAAGGCCAAGAAAGCAAAAATTTCTGCTGGGGTATGTAAACTTTTGAGCACAACTGTAGATCACACAGCTGTCAGCATGTCATCTCCTACAGATCTCTTGGGGTCTCCCCGACCCCCTGCTTACTGCTGCCATCATAAAGAAAAGAGGATCTTCCAGGTTCCATTTTCGACATCTGATCCTATTTTTCCTTATGGAGAAGCGACATCAGACTGCATGGCCACTTATCACTGGCTGTTCATATAACCTGTATATTAAAGGGGTAAATGTATTTGTGGACATAACATTATTGTATGACAGTTATATTAAAGGGAATCCATCAGCATATTTCTACAATCTGAGCAGCATGATGTAGTGACTGAGGCCCTGATTCCAGCAATGTAACACTTTGTGTCACAACTGCTGCACCCAGTAAACTGTCTTTTCTGCTGCAGACCTAGCAGAGCTCTGAATGCTGTCCTGTGTATAACCCCGCCCACACCACTGATGGGCTAATTTCTGTGCACACTGGATAGTGACAGAAAGCTGCTGATCAGTGTTGGGTTCGGGTTGGGCTAGGAGGCACGAGGACAGTTGTCCTGTAGTGATAATCTCCTGCTGATAAAACACTGATTGTATTGAAACAGCAAAGACATCCCAGTAAGTGACACATCCCTGAAATAAGGGTGTCTGCTTCTACATAGTGGTGCTCTGTTTACATACCAAAAAGTTGCAGACAAATTCCCTTTAAGGCTAAGTTCACACTGGGTGTTTTTGCTGCGCTTTTTAATGGTAATTTTCAGCTGCCTTCAGTGTCAGCAAAATCTGAGATTTCAGAATTCTCATGCACACACGTTGGTTTTTTTTGTCATCAGGATTTTGTGCTTTGCATGTTTTTTAGGACATGGAGCAAAATGTGTTACCTACACTGTAAGGGGATTTACACCTGTATATGAAAGCTCGACAAGGTCTTCCATGTAGCGTGCACTCTACTTTTTTGCCCAATACATTTTTTTTCTGTGTGCAGAAAATCTGCTTTTAAGGGTAACCTGTCATAGCAATCAGCTCCAAGCAGTCTGATGGGAGTGTACGGACCGACCTCAGTGACTGCTGGGGGCTTAATAACCAAACCCCTCAGGGAGGCGCCCAGTGTGCCATTGGGAGGCGCAGAAAGCGCCTTTGGGAGGCGCACATCGTGCCGTTGGGAGGTGCACAGGGCGCCGTTGGGAAGCGCAGAATGCGCTGTTGAGAGGTGCACAGCGCACCATTGGGAGGCGCACAGCGTGCCGTTGGGAAGCGCAGAAAGCGCTGTTGGGAGGCGCACAGCGTGCCGTTGGGAGGCGCACAGGGCGCCATTGGGAAGCACAGAAAGTGCTGTTGGGAGACGCACAGTGCTGTTGGGAGGTGCACAGCGCACTGTCAGCAGTGTAATATTGGAATCCTGGATAACAGGTTTCCTTTGACGGCTCCAGTACAGATGATGTAATTTTGTGAAAACTTCTGCCCATTGTGCCGTTCAGCTCTGTATTTTGGTGATTTTTGGCTCTATAAGCTTCTATTCTATTGTATGCGGCCTCTTGTATACAGTATACATTGCTACCAATCGGTGTTGGGGGCGGGGTCACACATTCAGCTGGACTGCCTTGCATGTGACACCTAGTCTTGCAGTGGTAATCTCCTACTGATAAAACACTGATTGTATTGAAACTACCTCAAGCTGCTGAGCAAGTCACATATCCTTGGAGTCCATCTCTCTGCAACTACATTATGCTGCTCTCATATTAAATAGCAAGAAATCTGCTCCGTTTGTAAAGGGGGTCCTCTGTGCAGGATACACTTTTGGCTGAAATGGAGAGTGGTAGCAAAATATCGTCTCTCTCTGATCCGTGTAATACTTAATTCCTCCAGTGACTGCGCTGCAGATAAATTGAACATTTAATTGCATGTTTCCAGACAGACTGATTGCTGGAGGTCCCAACGCAGTGACACCTTACATTCAAAGGCCCTAGTCCCCCAAGTCGCTCTGTAACTTTTCCGAGCCCTACAACAATCTCTTGAATGTTTTTATGTTGCCCATCAATCAGTCTGGTAAGCGAAAAGCATCGGATCATTAGACCCAAATGGAAAGCGAATTATCTGCGTCTGTGGTCGGCATTGGGTCCTTTTTTTCTTATTATTTTATTATCATTATTTTTCTTTTTTGTGCTTCCGTTGTATTTCTTATCTTTGTTTACTTTCCTGTCACAGCTTTGAAGCCGGCGAGCTGAAGATTGTCGCCTGGAACGAGCAGGAGCACCGCGAGAAAGACTGGTGCGAGGAGCCGCGGTGCAAGTAAGTCCGGCGCGAGGCGTAATTGAAAGGAGCACATCAGACGCGCGCTCATACATATTTAAATGACTGTTTTTATGTTTTCCACTCAATATGTTAATACATTTTAATAGAAAGAAGCAAGACACATCAAATAAGGGAGCGGAACATTAGCAAGCATTAAGAATGGGGGCCTTCTCAGCAGATCCCATCCCTTCCGCCATCGCCCTTTGTTACTTGTACAGCACTAAATTGCTTTTCTTTCTTTGGAGAGCTAAGCCAGACTCGCGATTAAATAAGTAAGAGGAGCACACACCGCTTCAGGGGCATGAATGCAAAAAAGCCCACTTTTATTAAAAGCCGTTCAATCACTTCCCAATCATGGATGCAGGATTGTCTCAAACAAGCGCCACCTGATGAGGAGCCGGCACGGGAACGCCGCGGCAGCAGCTGCTGCCCGCTCTATACATCAAGAGCCGGCAGAGGTCAAGTGGCTCCTCAGCCAATATCCTACATGGAATTCTGGGTTCATAGCTCTGGGTTTTTTTCTCATTCTTTACATCACAAGCGTGCTTGATGGGGTTGTCCAATAAAGAGATGGTTTCCCAAATTGTTTTTTTCATAGGTTAATCTCTTTTTAGTAAATCACCTGGGCATCTCTATGTATAGCCCTGTAGTCAACACAGGACAGAATTTCTGCACTGAAAAGCATATACACTGCTCAGAAAAATAAAGGGAACACTAAGATACCTCTTCGTAGATATCACTGAATGAAATATCGCAGCTGCAAATCTTTATTCATTACACAGTGGCATGCCTTGAGAACAAGAAAACATAAAAATGATCAATGTAAATCAAAATGAATATCCCATGGAGGTCTGGATTTGGAAGGATTCTCCAAATCAAAGTGGAAAATCACATTACAGGCTGATCCAACTTCAGTGGAAATGCGTCAAGACAAGGAAATGATGCTCAGTAGTGTGTGTGGCTTCCACGTGCCTGTATGACCGCCCTACAACGCCTGGGCATGCTCCTGATGAGGTGGCGGATGGTCTCCTGCGGGATCTCCTCCCAAACCTGGACTAAAGCATCCGCCAACTCCTGGACAGCCTGTGGTGCAATGTGACGTTGGTGGATGGAATGAGACATGATGTCCCAGATGTGCTCAATCAGATTCAGGTCTGGGGAATGGGCGGGCCAGTCCACAGCTTCAATGCCTTCATCTTGCAGGAACTGCTGACACAATCCAGCCACATGAGGTCTGGCATTGTTCTGCATCAGGAGGAACCCAGGGCCAACTGCACCAGCATATGGTCTTACAAGGGGTCTGAGAATCTTATCTCGGTACCTAGTGGCAGTCAGGCTACCTCAGGCGAACACATGGAGGGCTGTGCGGCCTTCAAAAGAAATGCCACCCCACACCATTACTGACCCACAGCCAAACCTGTCATGCTGAAGGATGTTGCAGGCAGCAGATCGCTCTCCACGGTGTCTCCAGACTCTGTCACATGTGCTCAGTGTGAACCTGCTTTCATCTGTGAATAGCACAGGGCGCCAATGGCGAATTTGCCAATCCTGGTGTTCTGTGGCAAATGCTAAGTGTCCTGGATGGTGTTGGGCTGTGATCACAACCCCCATCTGTGGGCGTCGGGCACTCAGACCATCCTCATGGAGTCTGTTTCTAACCATTTGTGCAGACACATGCACATTTGTAGCTTGCTAGAGGTCATTTTGCAGGGATCTGGCAGTGCTCCTCCTGTTTCTCCTTGCACAAAGGTGGAGCTAGCGGTCCTGCTGCAGGGTTGTTGCCCTCCTATGGCCCCCTCCACGTCTCCTGGTGTACTGGCCTGTCTCCTGGTAGCGCCTCCAGCCTCTGAACACTACGCTGACAGACATGGCAAACCTTCTTGCCACAGCTCACATTGATGTGCCCTCCTGGATGAGCTGAACTACCTGAGCCACTTGTGTGGGTTGCAGAGCCCGTCTCATGCTACCACGAGTGTGAAAGCACAACCAACATTCAAAAGTGACCAAAACATCAGCCAGAAAGCATTGGTACTGAGATGTGGTCTGTGGTCCCCACCTGCAGAACCACTCCTTTATTGAGGGTGTCTTGATAATTGCCAAAAATTTCCATCTGTTGTCTATTCCATTTGCACAACAGCATGTGAAATTGATTGTCAATCAGTGTTACTTCCTAAATGGACAGCTTGATTTCACAGAAGTTTGATTTAATTGGAGTTATATTCTGTTGTTTTAATGTTCCATTTATTTTTTTGAGCAGTGTTAAAAAGCTACACCAAAAATGCACAGGCCAGAGAAGGCTGGCTACCTTGGCTACTGAAATAAGTCATTCATCCAGCTTCCTTGATAGCCCCACAGATGACATGGCGACGTAGTAGCAAGATCAAAAATGGAAGTGGGGTAGCTGGCACCTGGAAACGTGTTGATATAGGTTTTTTGGGGCAGTGGTGTATTGGCAAGTTCTAGTCAATCATTTTAGGAGTACATCGAGAGTACAGTAATTTTTGGGCAACTGCTGTAAAAGCAACATCATCTTTTAATTTCCTTATACCGTATTTCTGAATATAATCTACTTAAAACGTTGCACAAACCTGTAAATGCATTACTGATCCTGAGTTACATCCTGTATTATACCCCAGAGCTGCGCTCACTATTCTGCTTGTGCAGTCACTGTGTACATACATTACATTACTGATCCTGAGTTACATCCTGTATTATACTCCAGAGCTACACTCATTATTCTGCTGGTGCAGTCACTGTGTACATACATTACTGATCCTGAATTACATCCTGTATTATACTCCAGAGCTACACTCACTATTCTGCTGGTGCGGTCACTGTGTACATACATTACATTACTGATCCTGAGTTACATCCTGTTTTATACTCCAGAGCTACACTCATTATTCTGCTGGTGCAGTCACTGTGTACATACATTACTGATCCTGAATTACATCCTGTATTATACTCCAGAGCTGCACTCACTATTCTGCTGGTGCAGTCACTGTGTGCATACGTTACATTACTGATCCTGAGTTACATCTTGTATTATACCCCAGAGCAACATTCGCTATTCTGCTGGTGCAGTCACTGTGTACATACATTACATTACTGATCCTGTACTGATCCTGAGTTACATCCTGTATTATACCCCAGAGCTGCACTCACTATTCTGCTGGTGCTGTCACATACATTACATTACTGATCCTGAGTTACCTCCTGTATTATACTCCAGAGCTGCACTCACTATTCTGCTGGTGCAGTCACTGTGTACATACATTACATTATTGATCCTGAGTTACATCCTATGTTATACTCCAGAGCTGCACTCACTATTCTGCTGGTGCAGTCACTGTGTACATACATTACATTACTGATCCTGAGTTACATCCTGTATTATACCCCAGAGCTGCACTCACTATTCTGCTGGTGCAGTCACTCTGTACATACATTACATTACTGATCCTGAGTTACATCCTGTATTATACCCCAGAGCTGCACTCACTATTCTGCTGGTGCAGTCACTGTGTACATACATTACATTACTGATCCTGAGTTACATCCTGTATTATACCCCAGATCTGCACTCACTATTCTGCTGCTGCAGTCACTGTGTACATACATTACATTACTGATCCTGAGTTACATCCTATGTTATACTCCTGAGCTGCACTCACTATTCTGCTGGTGCAGTCACTGTGTACATACATTACATTACTGATCCTAAGTTACATCCTGTATTATACCCCAGAGCTGCACTCACTATTCTGCTGGTGCAGTCACTCTGTACATACATTACATTACTGATCCTGAGTTACATCCTGTATTATACCCCAGAGCTGCACTCACTATTCTGCTGGTGCAGTCACTGTGTACATACATTACATTACTGATCCTGAGTTACATCCTGTATTATACCCCAGAGCTGCACTCACTATTCTGCTGCTGCAGTCACTGTGTACATACATTACATTACTGATCCTGAGTTACATCCTGTATTATACCCCAGAGCTGCACTCACTATTCTGCTGGTGCAGTCACTGTGTACATACATTACATTACTGATCCTGAGTTACATCCTGTATTATACCCCAGAGCTGCACTCACTATTCTGCTGCTGCAGTCACTGTGTACATACATTACATTACTGATCCTGAGTTACATCCTATGTTATACTCCTGAGCTGCACTCACTATTCTGCTGGTGCAGTCACTGTGTACATACATTACATTACTGATCCTGAGTTACATCCTGTATTATACCCCAGAGCTGCACTCACTATTCTGCTGGTGCAGTCACTCTGTACATACATTACATTACTGATCCTGAGTTACATCCTGTATTATACCCCAGAGCTGCACTCACTATTCTGCTGGTTCAGTCACTGTGTACATACATTACATTACTGATCCTGAGTTACATCCTGTATTATACCCCAGAGCTGCACGCACTATTCTGCTGCTGCAGTCACTGTGTACATACATTACATTACTGATCCTGAGTTACATCCTGTATTATACTCCAGAGCTGCACTCACTATTCTGCTGGTGCAGTCACTGTGTACATACATTACTGATCCTGAGTTACATCCTGTATTATACCCCAGAGCTGCACTCACTATTCTGCTGGTGCAGTCACTGTGTACAAACATTACATTACTGATCCTGAGTTACATCCTATGTTATACTCCAGAGCTGCACTCACTATTCTGCTGGTGCAGTCACTGTGTACATACATTACTGATCCTGAGTTACATCCTGTATTATACTCCAGAGCTGCACTCACTATTCTGCTGGTGCAGTCACTGTGTACATATTACATTACTGATCCTGAGTTACATCCTGTATTATACCCCAGAGCTGCACTCACTATTCTGCAGGTGCAGTCACTGTGTTCATATATTACATTACTGATCCTGAGTTACATCCTGTATTATACTCCAGAGCTGCACTCACTATTCTGCTGGTGCAGTCACTGTGTACATACATTACATTACTGATCCTGAGTTACATCCTGTATTATACTCCAGAGCTGCACTCACTATTCTGCAGGTGCAGTCACTGTGTACATATATTACATTACTGATCCTGAGTTACATCCTGTATTATACTCCAGAGCAGCACTCACTATTCTGCTGGTGCAGTCACTGTGTACATACATTACTGATCCTGAGTTACATCCTGTATTATACTCCAGAGCTGCACTCACTATTCTGCTGGTGCAGTCACTGTGTACATATATTACATTACTGATCCTGAGTTACATCCTGTATTATACCCCAGAGCTGCACTCACTATTCTGCAGGTGCAGTCACTGTGTACATATATTACATTACTGATCCTGAGTTACATCCTGTATTATACTCCAGAGCTGCACTCACTATTCTGCTGGTGCAGTCACTGTGTACATACATTACATTACTGATCCTGAGTTACATCCTGTATTATACTCCAGAGCTGCACTCACTATTCTGCAGGTGCAGTCACTGTGTACATATATTACATTACTGATCCTGCGTTACATCCTGTATTATACTCCAGAGCAGCACTCACTATTCTGCAGGTGCAGTCACTGTGTACATATATTACATTACTGATCCTGAGTTACATCCTGTATTATACTCCAGAGCAGCACTCACTATTCTGCTGGTGCAGTCACTGTGTACATACATTACATTACTGATCCCGAGTTACATCCTGTATTATACCCCAGAGCTGCACTCACTATTCTGCAGGTGCAGTCACTGTGTACATATATTACATTACTGATCCTGAGTTACATCCTGTATTATACTCCAGAGCTGCACTCACTATTCTGCTGGTGCAGTCACTGTGTACATACATTACATTACTGATCCTGAGTTACATCCTGTATTATACTCCAGAGCTGCACTCACTATTCTGCTGGTGCAGTCACTGTGTACATACATTACATTACATTACTGATCCTGAGTTACATCCTGTATTATACTCCAGAGCTGCACTCACTATTCTGCTGGTGCAGTCACTATGTACATACATTACATTACTGATCCTGAGTTACATCCTGTATTATACTCCAGAGCTGCACTCACTATTCTGCTGGTGCAGTCACTGTGTACATACATTACATTACTGATCCTGAGTTACATCCTGTATTATACTCCAGAGCTGCACTCACTATTCTGCTGGTGCAGTCACTGTGTACATACATTACATTACTGATCCTGAGTTACATCCTGTATTATACTCCAGAGCTGCACTCACTATTCTGCTGGTGCAGTCACTGTGTACATACATTATATTACTGATCCTGAGTTACATCCTGTATTATACTCCAGAGCTGCACTCACTATTCTGCTGGTGCAGTCACTGTGTACATACATTACATTACATTACTGATCCTGAGTTACATCCTGTATTATACTCCAGAGCTGCACTCACTATTCTGCTGGTGCAGTCACTGTACGAGTACACATACATTACATTACTGATCCTGAGTTACATCCTGTATTATACTCCAGAGCTGCACTCACTATTCTGCTGGTGCAGTCACTGTGTACATACATTACATTACTGATCCTGAGTTACATCCTGTATTATACCCCAGAGCTGCGCTCACTATTCTGCAGGTGCAGTCACTGTGTACATATATTACATTACTGATCCTGAGTTACATCCTGTATTATACTCCAGAGCTGCACTCACTATTCTGCTGGTGCAGTCACTGTGTACATATATTACATTACTGATCCTGAGTTACATCCTGTATTATACTCCAGAGCAGCACTCACTATTCTGCAGGTGCAGTCACTGTGTACATATATTACATTACTGATCCTGAGTTACATCCTGTATTATACCCCAGAGCTGCGCTCACTATTCTGCTGGTGCAGTCACTGTGTACATATATTACATTACTGATCCTGAGTTACATCCTGTATTATACCCCAGAGCTGCACTCACTATTCTGCTGGTGCAGTCACTGTGTACATATATTACATTACTGATCCTGAGTTACATCCTGTATTATACCCCAGAGCTGCGCTCACTATTCTGCTGGTGCAGTCACTGTGTACATATATTACATTACTGATCCTGAGTTACATCCTGTATTATACCCCAGAGCTGCGCTCACTATTCTGCTGGTGGGTATTGGAAACCATAGTCAGGTTTGTGGATGAGCCCTTCTAGTACGGTGTATCGGATTGGTGATGAGACCTGTGGTTGCTCCCTTCTTCGTGCACAATGGGGAGAAATGATTTCTGACGTGGACACTGCAGGATAAGCTGCACGGTGATGCCGCCGCGTTGTCATCACTTATAAAAGGTTATTCTTCATGTTCCATTTTTTTTTCCCTGAAAAACACCTTAAATTTAAAAAAAAGATTTGCGATTTGTTTCTCTCTCCAAGCTCCTATAGAAAAGTCGCGAGGGCCAGAAAGCGCGGTGTTTTCTCCAGTAAAATCCATAGTACATAGTGTAATCATTAATGCATACACAGCCTTGAGGAGTTGGCCGGCAGCCGCGCTCCCACCTCTGTGCGGATAATATCAGGCTACACAGATGGAATAGGAATGATCCGACACCTCGGCTTCCTGCAAGGACAAAGGATTTATAGGCCGAGAGCACGCGGGCAGCGACGCCTTAAAATAGACCCGCGGCTTATGGGATTCTGCGCCGCGGACACTTTATTCCAGCTGCCCGGTGTGTAAGCGCCGCCGCGCTCATTCTGAAATTGAAGCTCGCTAGGATCCCTGCAGGAATTAGTCTGGGGGGGTATTAGGCCGGCTCCGAAAATTCATTTGCAGCCTCCAATCCAGCCGAAATGCACAACCTCCTGCTCCCACTTACTGTACGTGTAACCACGTCTGCGGTGACGCTCTTATGCCTCCAGAATTAATAAGGATTTTGTCTGGATTTCTGCTGCAGCTTTATTTAAAGAGAATTCATCATCAGAAAATGACCTATTGTATAAATATTTTTCAATACATTTTTACATTTTTTGTTATTTTTTTTTTTCATATCACATTTAAAAAATAAATGGTAAATCTTGAAGTTTTCACACTGACTAGAGTTTATTTTTTAGACTTACACTTCCTATTTTTCTATCAAAACCTCATTTAGCAGCCTTACAATAGGTGATATTACAGCTCACCACCTCCAGCTGTACAATGAAGAACACCTTTATATACTGTATATAACACAAGGTTCATCATCTACAATAGGTTGTTACAACCCACCTCCTCCTCCTCCTGTACAATGATAACATCTCTATTCAGTAGAAACAAGGGATCTGTCATTCATCACCTTCTTCTGTACAATGACTGATGATATCTATATCCTGTAGATAACACAGGACCCACCATTAACAGTACTTCATGTCACAGCTCACCTTCTACACTTCTTGTGCAATAACTTTCACCACCTATATATATATATATATATATATATATATATAGTAGACAGCACATGATCCACCATTGACAATAGGTGATAACACAGCTCGCCTCCTCCTCCTGTACAATGACTGATAGCACCTCTATATACAGTAGTTAAGACAGGATCCACCATTGACAATAGGTGATGTCACAGCTCACCTCCTCCTCCTGTACAGTGATTGATAGCACCTCTATATACTGTAGATGGCACAGGATCCACCATTCACAGTAGGTGATTTCACTTCTGACACCCTCCCCCTTTGACATTCACCTTTGCAAATGCTCATTTGCTGTGTAAAATAGGGTCTGAGTCCATTTCTGCTAAGGTGCATGTGGATTCTCTGACAGACTAAGAAGTGTCTGGAACAGCGATGTCAAGCTCGGTTACACTGAGGCCAAAATTAAAAGCTTGGACAAAGTGGGCAAACCTTGATATTTATTAAAAAAAAACAATATGTTTACAACTAAGTTTTCCCTTCTCAAATATAACGCTAAACTTTTTTCATTTGGAAAGTAACTTAAAGGGGTTGTCCCACAAGCAAAGTACATTTTAATTAATAGATTTTAGAATAAAATATTAGAATAATGTAATATGTTATGTAAGAGCAGTAAACGGCATATGGCCCAATGGCCTAGTTTAAATATGTAATAAAAGATGAAACATCTAGAATAATACAGATAACCAGATAAAGTATGATGCCAACAGAAGTGCTCTCCAAGCACCATATGATACCCGTAAAGTAAACTCCTCGATGGTACCCTCCAGGAATGGTGACAATACTGTACGGCTGACAAAGAATGGCGACCCCCATCACAGTGTGATTCTCCAACTGTAATCCCCACTTAGTCCTCCATATGGTATAATGGGCTCACATAGTGCTCCATACAGTATAATGGGGTCACATAGTGCTCCATACAGTATAATGGACCCACATAGTGCTCCATACAGTATAATGGACCCACAGAGTGCTCCATACAGTATAATGGCCCCACATAGTGCTCCATACAGTATAATGGCCTCACATAGTGCTTCATACAGTATAATGGCCTCACATAGTGCTCCATACAGTATAATGGGCTCAAATAGTGCTCCATACAGTATAATGGGGTCACATAGTGCTCCATACAGTATAATGGACCCACATAGTGCTCCATACAGTATAATGGACCCCCAAAGTCCTCCATATAGTATAATGGACCCACAAAGTCCTCCATATAGTATAATGGCCTAACATAGTGCTCCATACAGTATAATGGCCCCACATAGTGCTCCATACAGTATAATGGCCCCACATAGTGCTCCATACAGTATAATGGCCCCACATAGTGCTCCATACAGTATAATGGCTCCACATAGTGCTCCATACAGTATAATGGCCCCACATAGTGCTCCATACAGTATAATGGCCCCACATAGTGCTCCATACAGTATAATGGCCCCACATAGTGCTCCATACAGTATAATGGCCCCACATAGTGCTCGGTACAGTATAATGGCCCCACATAGTTCTCCATACAGTATAATGGCCCCACATAGTGCTCCATACAGTATAATGGCCCCACATAGTGCTCCATACAGTATAATGGCCCCACATAGTGCTCCATACAGTATAATGGCCCCACATACTGCTCCATACAGTATAATGGCCTCACATAGTGCTCCATACAGTATAATGGGCCCACATAGTGCTCCATACAGTATAATGGCCCCACATAGTGCTCCATACAGTATAATGGCCTCACAGTGCTCCATACAGTATAATGGCCCCACATAGTGCTCCATACAGTATAATGGCCCCACATAGTGCTCCATACTGTATAATGGCCCCACATAGTGCTCCATACTGTATAATGGCCCCACATAGTGCTCCATACAGTATAATGGGCCCATATAGTGCTCCATACAGTATAATGGGCCCACATAGTGCTCAATACAGTATAATGGCCTCACATAGTGCTCCATACAGTATAATGGCCCCACATAGTGCTCCATACAGTATAATGGCCCCACATAGTGCTCCATACAGTATAATGGCCTCACATAGTGCTCCATACAGTATAATGGGCCCATATAGTGCTCCATACAGTATAATGGGCCCACATAGTGCTCCATACAGTATAATGGCCCCACATAGTGCTCGGTACAGTATAATGGCCCCACATAGTGCTCGGTACAGTATAATGGCCTCACATAGTGCTCGGTACAGTATAATGGGCCCACATAGTGCTCGGTACAGTATAATGGGCCCACATAGTGCTCGGTACAGTATAATGGCCCCACATAGTGCTCCGTACAGTATAATGGCCCCACATAGTGTTCCGTACAGTATGGCCCCACATAGTGCTCCATACAGTATAATGGCCCCACATAGTGCTCCATACAGTATAATGGCCCCACATAGTTCTCCATACAGTATAATGGCCTCACATAGTGCTCGGTACAGTATAATGGCCCCACATAGTGCTCCGTACAGTATAATGGCCCCACATAGTGCTCCATACAGTATAATGGGCCCACATAGTGGCCCATACAGTATTTTGGCCTCACATAGTGCTCCATACAGTATAATGGCCCCACATAGTGCTCCATACAGTATAATGGCCCCACATAGTGCCCCATACAGTATAATGGCCTCAAATAGTGCTTGGTACAGTATAATGACCCCACATAGTGCTCCGTACAGTATAATGGCCTCACATAGTGCTCCATACAGTATGATGGCCCCACATAGTGCCCCATACAGTATAATGGCCTCAAATAGTGCTCGGTACAGTATAATGACCCCACATAGTGCTCCGTACAGTATAATGACCCCACATAGTGCTCCATACAGTATAATGGCCCCACTTAGTGCTCCATACAGTATAATGGCCCCACATAGTGCCCCATACAGTATAATGGCCTCAAATAGTGCTCCATACAGTATAATGGCCCCACATAGTGCCCCATACAGTATAATGACCCCACATAGTGCTCCGTACAGTATAGTGACCCCACATAGTGCTCCTCCATACAGTATAATGACCCCACATAGTGCTCCGTACAGTATAATGGCCCCACATAGTGCTCCGTACAGTATAATGGCCCCACATAGTGCCCCGTACAGTATAATGGCCTCAAATAGTGCTCCATACAGTATCATGGCCCCACATAGTGCCCCATACAGTATAATGGCCCCACATAGTGCCCCATACAGTATAATGGCCCCACATAGTGCCCCATACAGTATAATGACCCCACATAGTGCTCCGTACAGTATAATGACCCCACATAGTGCTCCGTACAGTATAATGGCCCCACATAGTGCTCCGTACAGTATAATGGCCCCACATAGTGCTCCGTACAGTATAATGGCCCCACATAGTGCTCCGTACAGTATAATGGCCCCACATAGTGCTCCATACAGTATAATGGCCCCACATAGTGCCCCATACAGTATAATGGCCTCAAATAGTGCTCGGTACAGTATAATGACCCCACATAGTGCTCCATACAGTATAATGGCCCCACATAGTGCCCCATACAGTATAATGGCCTCAAATAGTGCTCCATACAGTATAATGGCCCCACATAGTGCCCCATACAGTATAATGACCCCACATAGTGCTCCGTACAGTATAATGACCCCACATAGTGCTCCGTACAGTATAATGACCCCACATAGTGCTCCGTACAGTATAATGGCCCCACATAGTGCTCCGTACAGTATAATGACCCCACATAGTGCTCCGTACAGTATAATGGCCCCACATAGTGCTCCATACAGTATAATGGCCCCACATAGTGCCCCATACAGTATAATGGCCTCAAATAGTGCTCGGTACAGTATAATGACCCCACATAGTGCTTCATACAGTTCACATTCAATTTAAATGTACACTAGAAAATAAAGATGTTTCTGCATTAGATGACCTGTGACTTGCGCAAAAATATTCTTTTAAACACCTTATACAATCTGCTGCTCTCCCCCGATTCTGACGCTCTTTTCTGTTTTACACTGTGTCCTCTATTGTTGGAACTAAGATGTTATGGGTGTGTCCAGCGATAAGCTCATTGACTGTTAACATTGAGGGCAGTATAACTGTGAACAAAGGCTCTGGAATTTAATACTGGCTTGTACTTATTTTAGATTATATGGGACTTAGAGTGAATCTATCACCTGATTTTTGCTGCCTCATCTGAGAGTAGCATGATGTAGGGGCAGAGGCCATGATTCCAGCAATGTGTCACTTACTGGGCTGCTTGCTGCTGTTTTAGTAATATAATTGTTTTCACTGCTTCTGATCTACCTGTTCTCTGCTGAGCTCGGTGTAAACCCGCCCACATCATTCTTTCTGCCCATGTGCACAGATGTGTGGGTGTGGTTGGACTAATTGCATGCAGGTTTATCAGATCTCTAGTGATCTCCTGCTGATAAAACTGCATTTTGTTTCCTAACTACAGCAAGCAGCCCAGTAAATGACACATTACTGGAATCAGGGTCTCTGTCTTTACATCATGATGTTTTCAAATTGCATAGCAAAAATCTGCTGGCAGAATCCCTTTAAATCTATTAGTGTTTTAGAATTGCACACATAGTTGGCAGTCAAATATTGGCTGAAATTTTGACAAAGTATGTGGCCAACTGCCTTGGTATTTTATTTTACTTCTTAAATTCATATATTTTAGGCTAAAAAAAAAATATTATTTTTTGAAAAATGGGTTTCATTTAACATTTTGCATCTGTTTGTTTTTTACTGGCTTTTCCCCCCCCCTGTACATTACTCACTGTAGAATGAGTTAACCGAAAATCTGTCAGTGAGCTTCTCCTGTTGGGAGAGTTTCTATTTTATGTCGTCTTAGTTGTATATATGACCGTATGAAGGTTCAGCTCAACTTTGATGTGGCCGTAAATCCGCCCAATCCGAGTACAGAGATGAGTAGGAAGCTCGCTGAAGGATTGTCAGTTAACTCATTCTGCAGACAGCCGTGTTCAGGATAATAATTTAACATGTAAGAGCTAAACAATGTAACATTTTCAATGAAAACCATTCGCAAATTTTTTTTTTTTTTAAGGTTAAAATGCATTTAATTAAAAAAATAATAAGTCCCCAAATGTGTTCATAGCCTCGTGGAATCTTGTTTGCCCCTGGATCATTTGGGGTAGGACGCGTTGCTTCTACTTGGCATTTACACACATGATACGATTTCCCGGTAACATGTTTACTCTGCACGGTTCTCTCCATCATCATCCTCAGGGTACAGGTGGAGCCCGGCTCTCCGGATCTGGCCGAGTTCCTGTACGAGGAGCAGTCAGAACTTCTCGTTTACCGAACAGACAGTTTATCCATCGATATCGTGAAGAGCTGGTACTGGCGCCGAGCCGAGGAGATGGAGGATTACGCCAGACAGGTGAGCGGATCTTAGTTACAGCCATGTGAGGACCGCGCCTCTTCTTGCGAAAGGTTGAGCGTCATTTCTCCCGATCAGGGAGACCACCTCCCTCCATCTATTGACCGGGTCTGCTGGAATTAGACTCATAAGTGCTCAGTAGGTCTTGGGAGATACCTGCTCAGATTATGCTGCATGACGCCAATCCCACACGTGTGAACAGGGCGGCTTTCATAAGCACCAGATTATTGGGTCAGTGCCTTGGTGTCAATGAAATCCGTCCCGCAACCCCACTCCGAGTCTAGAAATTGGCCACCGGAACCAAAATCCTCGTCCTATCTGTTGGTGTATGTTCACACAGTCTTTTTTTTTTACATGGATTTCTGAGCAGATTCTGCTCCAAATGCCACCTGAAAAGCAGCCTTGAATGTTGGGCAAGCTTACTACTTACTTTATCGGGCACACAGTGATGTTTTTTGGTCCACATGAAAAATTAAGCAGCACGTCGATTCCGAAAGGGTTTGCTTCAGAGCAGAAAAAAATGTTTAATTCCTGAAAAGTAAAAAAAAAAAAAAAAAAACAAAAAAAAAAAAAAACAATAATACTCGGGGGCTGATTCATCAAGCAGTTTGACTGGTTGAAATCTTGCAAATTGTTTTCAAGCTTCTAGAAAGCAGCTGCGCTGTGCATCTGTGCCCCTCATTTCTCCACTTAACTCCCCCAACCCCACAAGCTACCGACCTGCCCACTGGACAGTTTTCACCGGCGCTGTGAACACTAAACGGTAGTATAATTTTAATCACGACTACTTACAAAGTTGGGTCATTTTCTTAGTTTGGGTAAATTGGATCCATAAATAAATATGATTTGATAATCGTTAAATGTCCTTATATAAATTTTGCATAAATTAATTGTACAGGCGAATAGTGGAAACATTTTAATATGTATTATCAGAGTAATACCATTTTTTCTTCTGTCACTTCACCGTTGCATCTGCCTCCCGAACTCATCATTTACTCTGAAAAGCAGTTAATACGTCTTCATCAAAACAAAGCAGATGTCCAGATGACTGAAGGATCAGATTACAGCTGCCTATTGAAGTCTATGGAGATGCTGGGGTTGGGAGGTAGGGGGTAGAGTGGGAAAAAAGGGGACACACACACACACACACACACACACACACACAGTGCAGATGCTTTCTAGTAAGTGTTTTGTCTCAACATTAAACTGGAGTCACATTTACACTGCTTAGTAATATCTTCCAAGCCAGATGACTGAAGGATCAGATTACAACTGCCTATTGAAGTCTATGGAGTTTCTGGGGTTGGGAGGTGGTGGGGTGGAGTGGACCAAAAAGGGGCGCGCGCACACACACACACACACACACACACACACACACACACACTGCAGCTGCTTTCTAGTAAGCGTTTTGCCTCATTAAGCTGGAGTCACATCTACACTACTCAGTAATATCTTCCAAGCTGAACATATGGAAAAAAAATCTTAAGAATTTTTGTGTCATCTTTGGACCACTACTTAAAGCAAAGCCATGGCCAACGACTGCAGCAAACCTGCACTAATGCTCTAATTGGGCGTCTTCCGACACCAGAGACCTGGGTGAAACAGCAAATTCTGCCACCCAAAGATCCAAAAAATGTCAAAGCTCACAACTGGACCCCGGAGTTCAGAATTTAAGTTATTTCATGGTAATCTGTGGTCAAATCGTATCATTCCTTTACATTCACATCAGTAGAGATTGTCCCGTACATCCGTGCCTTCATGGCATAAGGGGAAGGTTAGTGTGAAATACTACACACTAAATCCCATATGTGAAATCCTTTAGTGCTTGTTGTCGTATCTTTATTGATATGGAATGACGTTTTCAGTTTACCAGGTGTCCCTTTTGCTGAATTGTAGGTGGATGGTGCTCTTTCATTGGTACGACTGGGAAAAGAGAAGAACATTCCTGGTCTGGAGCTGCTCTGTGAAGATCTGGTCACATTGGAGACCCTTGTGTACGAGGCCAACTGTGATGTGTCATTGACGCTCAAAGACCTGCACCAGCTCACAGACATCGAGAAACTACGGCTCCTTATGGAAAACGTAGGTTGAGCTCTGCCGCTGTGTGTTCCGCTCCCAGAAAACCGGATCAGAGTGAGATTTTTGTATGGTGATTTTTCTAATAATTCCCAAAAGTGCTCATAAGTGACTCCAGCACCAAAAACCTGGTTTTCTAACAAAAGTCAAGTGTTAACTTCTGATTTGTGGGGTTCTGGCATCTAGAGCTGGAGGAAACAACATCCTTCCATGGCCGATCTCGCAGTGAAAGAAGGTTGTGAGATACCGCTCTTCATGCCTGAATTCCACAACTCGGAAGTTTGGACTCTACTTGCTAGCAAATCAGAGACATTTACGTTACTTCTGTGCACTCTTGACAATCATTTATTTCCAAAAATCACCAGCCTGGGGCCGCCCACTCATATTAAGTTAATAGGGCAGCTAAAGACTAGTGATAGGTCAATAAATGAGGGTCAGTAATCATAGCGACATGTTTAGATCTGGAATGGTCTAGATACTGAGACCCCAAAGTTCACTTAAAACCAAGGTGAAGTGCTGGACCCCTTAGTTTCTGATTATCCCCGCTCAACTCCTCTCTTTGTGGAGTATGGACCCGTTAAAGGGAATCTGTCATCAGGTTTTTGCTACAGTACCTCATCTGTGTTCCAAATTATTATGCAAAAAATATTTCCTCCTATTTTCTCTAAATTACCTATATGAATTGCAGTCATTGTTATTTTCCAGTCATCTAATATTCTAGTATAATTGCAATGTTTTTGAACAAACTGCCTATGAGAACAGTATATTTTTAAAAATAAGAAACACTCAAAAAGCATGTTCCAAATTATTATGCACAGCAGAGTTTTCAACCTTTTTATTTTTATTTTGAACAAAACAATGGTGAATTGTGAAATTATAAGCATTATCAGCTTATTACAAAATGAAATCAAAACTTTATTCCAGGTGATGTTACATTTGCACATAGGACCCCTTGTTGGAAAGAAGCTTCTGAACTCTCTCGTCCATTGAATTTGTCAGTTTTTGGATGGTTTATGCTTCAATTGTTTTGCATGTGGACAGAATACTCTCCCAGAGCTGTTGCTTAGATGTGAACTGCCTCCCGCCATCATAGACACTCCTTTTGATGATGCTCCAGAGGTTCTCAATGGGGTTGAGGTCAGGGGAAGATGGTGGCCACACCATAAGTTTGTCCTCTTTTATGCCCATAGCAGCCAGAGATGCAGATGTGTTATTTGCATGCCTGAAAATGATCTTTCTGTGGAAAGCACGGTTCTTCCTCTTGAACCATGGCAGGAAGTGCTGTTTTAGAAACTCCACATAGATTATGGAGTTCATCTTTACCCCTTCAGGGATCCTAAAGGGGCCGACAATCTCTCTCCCCATGATTCCAGCCCAAAACATTACTCCACCTCCTCCTTGTTGGCGCCTTAGCCGTGTTTTCATGGGGTGTCCATCAACCAGCCATCCTCCACTCCATCCATCTGGACCATCGAGCGTTGCACGGCACTCATGGGTGAACAAAACAGTTTGGAAGTCAGTCTTCATGTCTCGTTTGGCCCACTGGAGCCGTTTCTGCTTGTGTGCAGTGGATAGAGGTGGCCGACAGGATGGCTTACGCACAGCTGCAAACCTCTGAAGGACCCTGCATCTTGTTGTTCGGGGGACGTTGGAGGCACCAGCAGCTTCAAAAACTTGTCTGCTGCTATGACAAGGCATTTTTGCAGCTGCTCTTTTAACCTGACGCAATTGCCTGTTGGAAAGAGTCCTCAATTTTTCTTTATCAGCACGCACACGTGTGTGCTGGGAATCGGCTACATACTTCTTGATTGAGCGATGATCACGATGAAGTGTCTTCGCAATGTTGATTGTAGTCATGCCTTGACCTAAATACTCCACAATTTGTTGCTTTTCAGCAGCCGACACATCCTTTTTCTTTCCCATTTCGGCAAAAAATGTAGGCTGCTTAATAATGTGGAACAGCCTTCTTAAGTTGTCTTGCCTTTATTTGGACACACCTGCCAAACTAATGTGCACAGGTATCTGCAATTGCTTTCAGTGATATAAAGAGCCCTGACACACATCACCATCAATGAGTTTAAATGACAAACAAAAAAATTCAAACCTTATCACTCCTAAACTCTTTTTGCATAATAATTTGGAACACAGTTTAAGAGCAGCTTGATGTTGGGGCTGAGACCCCAATTCCAGTGATATGTCACTTACTGGGCTGCTTGTTGCAGTTTTGATAAAATCCTTGATTTCTGTACAGCAGATCTAGCAGAACTCTGAATGCTGAGCCATGTATAACCCCGCCCACGCCCCTGTGTACACTGTTCACAGGCAGAAAGCTACCAATCAGTGGTGGGGACAGAGTTGGACTACCTGGCAACAGGTTTTCTAGTCCTCTAGTGATAAAAATCACAGTTTTTTCAGTAATACTTTATCGAAACTACAGCTAAGTGACATATCGCTGGATTTGGTGTCTATCTTTTCATCATTCTGCTCTCATGTTAGGTGGCAACATGCTGGTGACCTATTCCCTTTAACTTCCACAACAAACAAAAGCGCAGGTACTCAGTGTAAACCTTGGTGTGGCCGAGCAGTTCAGTGCACCCTTGGCATGGCTGAGCAGTTCAGTGCACCCTTGGCATGGCCGAGCAGTTCAGTGCACCCTTGGCGTGGCCGAGCAGTTCAGTGCACCCTTGGCGTGGCCGAGCAGTTCAGCGCACCCTTGGCGTGGCCGAGCAGTTCAGCGCACCCTTGGCGTGGCCGAGCAGTTCAGCGCACCCTTGGCGTGGCCGAGCAGTTCAGCGCACCCTTGGCGTGGCCGAGCAGTTCAGCGCACCCTTGGCGTGGCCGAGCAGTTCAGCGCACCCTTGGCGTGGCCGAGCAGTTCAGCGCACCCTTGGCGTGGCCGAGCAGTTCAGCGCACCCTTGGCGTGGCCGAGCAGTTCAGTGCACCCTTGGCGTGGCCGAGCAGTTCAGTGCACCCTTGGCGTGGCCGAGCAGTTCAGAGCACACTTCACATTTGCTTTTTTTTTTTCTTTTCCATCTGTTCCTGCCCTTCTCTGACCTTATGACAGAGCTGTCAGTCAATGAAGAGGAGGGCAGAAGACAACAGAGCACAAAACAAACAGGAACGTCTGAATGTTTCCTTAGAAGAGTCCGCCTTAAAGATAATCTCACCACAAGGGGTCCCGCTGTTGAGACCCTATATTTCGCCACTACATGGAATCATTGCGTGGTGAACATTGAAATAGACATGGACACACTCTAGGGAAAGAAAAATAAGTTTTGTAAGCCGGAGAGCGCCCCTTTACTGTTTTGTGTTTTCCAGTCGTCAGAAGAACACTACGTGAAGAACGCCTACCAGTGGATGGTTCCTTTCCTCCATCGCTGCGAGGCCCAGACCCCCGGAGCGGCCACCGCTCTGCTGAAAGCGTACATCGTCACCCTGGCGAAGGACGACCTTAAATTCCCCCTGAAGATCTTTCAGCATTCCAAGCCCGATGTAAGCCGACGCTTCTCCGCTTTTATCTCTCCGCTCCGCTTCATGACACTGTTCTCGCCGATACGGGCGTTAGAGCTGTCTTGGGTATGACGGGCCGGAGATTCTGCCGCTCATTTCTATTCATGAATTTCTCGGTGACTTATTTGCTGAAACAGTGTTTGCAGTGTTTAAGAAGAAGAAAATCACTTAGTTCTGTCACCGCATGCAAAATAAAACAAACACCGTAATGAGGGCTGAGCAGAAAAATACAAAAAATTATTAGGCAGCATTGACTTGTTGCTGTGCGGCCGGGACCTCATGTCACCGCCATCTACTGCTAAGCGGAAATATCCGGTAATTGTGCAGCTATTCGGCAGCGTGTACATATTTTGAAGCTTTCGGAATATTTTATAGTTGTGCGAGAAGTCGAACATCATTATTATGTTTGTATCTTCCAGGATCTACAAATATGGCTCACTTGTAATTGTTTTCCTTTGCTTATATAGCCTGCAGCTAAATATGTATATACAAATGTGTGTGTGTATGTGTATAGCTATCTGTATATACTGTATATATAGCTCTCTATCTCGCAAAAAAAAATAAAGGGAACACTCAAATAACACATCCTAGATTTGAAGGAATGAAATATTCTCATTGAATACTTTGTTCTGTACAAAGTTGAAAATGCTGACAACAAAATCACACACAAATCATCAATGGAAGTCAAATTTATTAACCAATGGAGGCCTGGATTTGGAGAGACCCCAAAATTAAAGTGGAATTTAATGTCCTTAAAACAAGTCGAAATGAGTATTGTGTGTTGCCTCCACGTGTCTGTATGACCTCCCTACAACGCCTGGGCATGCTCCTGATGAGGCGGCGGATGTTCTCATTAAGGGATCTCCTCCCAGACCTGGACTAAAGCATCCGCCAACTCCTGGACAGTCTGTGGTGCAAAGTGATGTATGTTGGTGGATGGAGTGAGACATGATGTCCCAGATGTACTCAATCGCATTCAGGTCTGGGGAATGGGCGGGCTAGTCCATAGCTTCAATGCCTTCATCTTGCAGGAACTGCTGACGCACTCCAGCCACATGAGATCTGGCATTGTCCTTCATTAGGAGGAACCCAGGGCCAACTGCACCAGCATATGGTCTCACAAGGGGTCTGAGGATCTCATCCCGGTACCTAATGGCAGTCAGGCTACCTCTGGCGAGCACATGGAGGGCTGTGCAGCCCTCCAAAGAAATGCCACCCCACACCATTACTGACTCACTGCCAAACCGGTCATGCTGAAGGATGTTGCAGGCAGCACATCGCTCTCCATGGAGTCTCCAGACTCTGTCACATGTGCTCAGTGTGAACCTGCTTTCATCTGTGAAGAGCACAGGGCGTCAGTGGCGAATTTGTCAATCCTGGTGTTCTGTGGCAAATGCCAAGCATCCTGCACGGTGTTGGGCTGTGATCACAACCCCCATCTGTGGACGTCGGGCACTCAGACCATCCTCATGGAGTCGGTTTCTAACCGTTTGTGCCGACACATGCACATTTGTGGCCTGCTGGAGGTCATTTTGCAGGGCTCTGGCACTGCTCCTTCTGTTCCTCCTTGCACAAAGGCGGAGGTAGCGGTCCTACTGCTGGATTATTGCCCTCGTACGGCCCCCTCCACGTATCCTGTTGTACAGGCCTGTCTCCTGGTAGCGCCTCCAGCCTCTGGACACTACGCTGACAGACACAGCAAACCTTCTTGCCACAGCTCGCATTGATGTGCCATCCTGGATGAGCTGCACTACCTGAGCCACTTGTGTGGGTTGTAAGCCCGTCTCATGCTACCACGAGTGTGAAAGCACAACCAACATTCAAAAGTGACCAAAACATCAGCCAGAAAGCATTGGTACTGATGTGTTCTGTGGTTCCCACCCGCAGAACCACTCCTTTATTGAGGGTGTCTTGATAACTGCCAATAATTTCCGTCTGTCCATTCCATTTGCACAACAGCATGTGAAATTGATTGTCAATCAGTGTTACTTCCTAAGTGGACAGTTTGATTTCACAGAAATTATTTATATATATATATATATATATATATATATATATATATATATATATATATAATATATATATATATATATAATTATTATTTTTTTTTTTTTTTAACTAAACTTGGATCTTTTTTCACCACTTAAATAAAAAGCAACCTAGACATGTTTGTTGTCTATGAACTCCTAATGACCTGGTGAATCATAATGGCAGGTCAGTTTTAGCATTTGGTGAACATGGTAAAAAAAAAAAAATCCAAGAAACAGTTGTAGACTGTACACTTTTTTTTTTTTTTTTTTTTTTTTTTGCAATTTCACCACGCTTGCATTTTTTTTTCCGTTTTTGAGTGCATAATATGGTAAAACAAATGGTGTAATTCAAAATTACAACTCATCCCGCAAAAAACAAACCCTCACGTGGCCATATGGACCAAAAAGTAACAAAGTTATGGCTCTTGAAAGAAGGAGAGCAAAAATCAAATGCAAAAACAAAAAAGTGCTTCTGCGCAAAGGTGTTTAAGGGGTTGTAGTTTCACATATTAATAGCCTATTAGCTGAGAGGCATATAAAATAACAAACAGCGCTTTTACTCTATATCCCTCGGTCAATTGATGCTTGTTTTTGTTGATATGTTGCAGCTCTGTGACAGCACCCCTGCAGCCTGTCATCAAAGACCGCTGTAGAGGCAGATAGTGGGGGAGTAAATGTTCAGTATGTTTTATGTCTCTATGCATATGAGCTAATTAATATTTAAAATGGGACAACACCTTTTAAGAAAATGCCAATTTTATAAAGGCAAATGTGAGGAACTGTCTCACTTGGCCAAAATCTGCTCATTGGCATAAAGCACCAGTATCATACCAGGTGTGTAGATCTTAGCAACCCAACCTCCTCCGCTGACACTCATCTATTCTGAGCTCTGCTTGTTGGTCCCTCTGACCCATATAGAGTGACCTCCCAGCCTATCGCTGAAGGAGGCGTGTCACTTTATTGACTAGTGATTGGCTGAGCAGGTCTTGCCCCTGAGGAACTCAGACCCTGCAATAGAGAATGCATTCCGGTCAGCCGCCACCGGGGTCTGTTTCACAGTTCTTGTGAGCCGGAATACTTGTGCTGTTTTGGTTTTTGAGCAGTGTGAGAACGCTGTATAATTTGAGGCTTCTTGATTTTTTTTATTTTTTTTTTCCATAGCTTAGCAACAGCTTTGAATAATTAATCAGCGGCGGCATGTTCACATTACAAATGAGGCTGCGCTACAGATGTGCGAACAATAAATCATACTTCATCTGCATCATTTAGGGTCCCGAGATTAAAAGATTTCTTGAGCCGCTTTAATCCTTGATTAACTAATTTGACGTTGAGATATTTCACTCTCGTAATTGTTTAGGGAGAGAATTTTATGTAAATCTGAAACTCTAGGATTAGAAACGCATCCTTTATAATGCAAATAATGCTACCAATGATCAGTCATGTTGATGTAAAGGAATAAATATAGATTGCTAGATATCTCTGTTCTTATCACAATGTTGAGAATCTGTTGCTGAGGCTAGGTCCTAGTGCCCATGTATAGATGGCCTATGGAGATTGTAGATTGGTTGCAGGCTGGAGCTGCAAACACGTGCTACTGTCATGTCTTTCATCTGGTTTTGAGGCACTAACTTAAAGCCTGTTGTTGCTGGCTGGAGCTGGATACATGTGCTATGGTCGTGGTATTCGTAGTCATGAGGAACATGGACTGTGACTATAGACTATACTGGCAGGAGATACAAAAGCTGTGAGCCAACCAAATGTTGGGACATAGTGTGTATCACCTTGTATGGGTGTAGTGTAACTCCGACTCCAGGTTGGGATCTTATGGACTGGGGATATTATGCTGTGATGACAAACATCGCTACCCTTTTTGCCACAGCTTGCATTGATGTGCCATCCTGGATTAGCTGCACTACCTGAGCGATGTCTGTAGGTCGTAGACACTGCCTCATGCTACTGTACCTCTAGGGGTGAGAGTAATGAAAATATGCAAAAGTGAGAAAAACAGCCAAAATGGATAAGAACAGAGAAATGGTCTGTGGTCACCCCCTGCAGAACCACTCCTTTATAGGGGTTGTCTTGCTAATTGCCTATCATTTCTATCTGTTGTCTCTTCCATTTGCACAACACTAATTGATTCGCAATCTGCGTTGCTTCATAACTGAACAGTTTGATTTCACAGAAGTGGGATTGACTTGGCGTTACATTGTGTTATTTAAGTGTTTTCTTTTATTTTTTTGAGCAGTGTATATATAGATATATACTACATAAAATGTGTGCATATATGTATGTACACAACTACGTAAAAAATGCACTTGTATAAATATGCGTGTATTAGTGTGTGCGTGTATGTACAGTATGTATTATATATAAAATATATACACACTAAAGTGTGTGATTGCATATGTATATATGTTTTTATATGTTTGGTTGTGTGTATCCCAAACAGTAATAGACTAAAATAAAACAAAAGAAAAAAAAGGAATAAGACAGCAATAAGTTGATTTGATCCCAAAATGGTGCCAATAAAAATTACAGCTGGTCCATTAAAAAAAAAAAAAGCCCTTGTACATCACAGTTGATTTAGTAATTAAAAAAAAAAAAATTAAGAATTTAGCAACTTAACCTAAATTTTGTAATTTTTTGGGAGTTTTTTTTTATTTTGGATGGGTGAGGGGGCTAAAAAACCTATTTAAACTGGGATTACCGTAACTGTACTAAGCCATAGAATATAGTTAGCAGGCTGTTTCTAAGACAAAATGTGTGTAAAAAAAAAAAAAAAAAAATCACTGGTATTATTTTTTTTTATTTTTTTTATTTTTTTTTTTTAAGTTTCACTCCACTTCGAATATTCCATTTCCTCAGCATTATATCGTAAAAATTGCAAGGGAAAAAATAGAAGAGCAAAAAAAGAAAAAGATAGATTTACAATATGTAATGGGTAGGCGTTTTGGACCATGGGTATTATTAATATGATCATTTCTATATCTTTTTTGTAGTGCTTAAAGAAGCTAATCCCTGATCAGGATCAGCTGATGATCATCGCTTTGGAGTCCATCTACACTTGTGAGCGTGACGACCAGCTTTCTTTGTGCTATGACATTCTTGAGTGCTTACCGCAGAGGGGCTACGGGTAAGAGAAATGTTTTTGGCTACGCAACGAAACCAGTCAATTTTGTAGAAGGCAGCCATAATTTCCAGGTTTTTCTGAAGTTTATATCATTAATGAATGTGTAGTCCTAATTCCTTTCCTCTACAGTGCTGCTAAACATTATGAATATGGGATAGGGACTCCAAGAAACGATAGAAATGTAGATTCTGTGATGTAATGGGGTGACCAAGTGAGGTGGGCTGAGGGATCGCTTCTTTGGGTCCACTGATAAGAGATTTCTGTCCAGGTCATAAAAATCTTTTTTTTTTTCTTCTTCTATCACGACAAAGCTAAGTCTGGGATTCCAAACTCTGCCGTTCTCTTACACATAAGGGAGCAGGGTGCGGAGCGGAGCCACGCTTATTGCTTGTGTCACTCAGTAATGCCATATTAATAACTGCAGGAAATTACAGGCAGATATCTGATCACCGTGTCTCCTCTTCTTCCCAGCGTGGAGACAGACGTAACTAAATCTCTACACGACAAGGTGGATCAGCTCGAGCAAATCCTCAGGTAACTCGCACCAGCTCTTCCCTCTTAGATCCTCTGTCGATTATGCGAAGAGATGAAATGGGTTTCAACATTGGCTTTCCGAAGGGTAAAATCCGCAGCATGAATTGACAAATCTCAAACCCACAACTCCTGCCATTTTCTTCTGCAGATAATTTATGCAGATTGTACATGAAATTTCTTAAAGGGAATCTGTTGCTAGATTTTTGACGCTTAACCTGAGAACAACATGATGTAGAGACAGAGACCCGGATTCCAGGTTTGTGTCACTTACTGGGCTGCTTGCTTTAGTTTTGGTAAAATCACTCTTTTATCAGCATAAGATTATCACTACAGGGCGAATAACATGCTTCCAGGTAGTACAACCCCGCCCCCACCACTGATTGGCAGACTGTTCACAGTGAGCTACCAATCAATGGTGTGGGTGGGGTTATATGGACTTCAGCTTTCAAAGAGCTGGCAGATCTGCAGTAGATAAGTGATTTTTATCAAAACTACTACTTCCAATGAAGTAAATAATGCCTTACTGGAATCAAGGTCTCTGCCCCTATATCATGTTGCTCTTGAATGGAGCAGCATAAACCTGGTGATAGATTCCCTTTAAAATCCCCCACACTCTTTTGGTGCTGTAATTCGCAGTGGATTTTCCACAAGTGAACTTTACTTTCTTCCCACTAATACATATGCTACTTTCTTGACTTCTTTATTTCTGTTTTTATTTTCTGATGGTTTTCTAAATCGTTTTTCTGTACATGATCCTGGAGACAGCCATCCATCCTGAGCTGCTGCTTTAAGACATGCTTTACAGCAGTCACATGGACAGATAGTGCTCTTCCTTCCCTGCAGCAGTGCCTGATTCCCGCCGCTGCTGTTTTTGGCGTTGCCTGCAGGGGTGATGTCACGACTGCACACCTCAGCGGCTTTGCTTATGTTTAGGAGCTCAGTGATTGACTGCAGTGGGACGTCGCCAATGGCGGATTATAATGAGGTCAATTTGGGCAGTTGCCCCGGGCCCAGTGGGGTTAAGGGGCCCACAGCCCAGGCCAGTAAATTGCCCCATTATAATCCGCCACCGCGCAGGGCCATATTATAGGCAGGGCAGGCGGGGCTTCAGCCCCGGGGCCCCCACCACATTCCTGCTGGCTGCTGCAATGGCACTCCATCTTCTCCCCACCTAAAAGTGAGTGACCGTGGGGGCGGCATTATGTGCTCTGCTACCAGCAGCATCTACAAGTAGCGTGAACTCTGATGCTGCTGGTAGCGTGCAAAGGCTTGTGATGAGATCACAGGAGGGAAGGTGTCAGGGCCCCCAATCATGTGACCCCTGTCTCCTCCCCTCCTGTGACCTCATCACAGGTCCTGTGCGCACAGCACAGAGCACTGAGAGCAGCCATGTGGAGTGCGGCTCTGCGGGTGGAGGTCGGTGCTGGAGGCTCCATTATTCTCTATGGGGAGTGCGGCTCTGCGGGTGGAGGTCGGTGCTGGAGGCTCCATTATTCTCTATGGGGAGTGCGGCTCTGCGGGTGGAGGTCGGTGCTGGAGGCTCCATTATTCTCTATGTGGAGTGCGGGTGGAGGTCGGTGCCGGAGGCTCCTTTATTCTCTATGTGGAGTGCGGCTCTGCGGGTGGAGGTCGGTGCTGGAGGCTCCATTATTCTCTATGTGGAGTGCGGCTCTGCGGGTAGAGGTCGTGCTGGAGGCTCCATTATTCTCTATGTGGAGTGTGGCTCTGCGGGTGGAGGTCGGATCTGGAGGCTCCATTATTCTCTATGTGGAGTGCGGCTCTGCGGGTGGAGGTCGGTGCTGGAGGCCCCATTATTCTCTATGTGGAGTGCGGCTCTGCGGGTGGAGGTCGGATCTGGAGGCTCCATTATTCTCTATGTGGAGTGCGGCTCTGCGGGTGGAGGTCGGTGCTGGAGGCTCCATTATTCTCTATGTGGAGTGTGGCTCTGCGGGTGGAGGTCGGTGCTGGAGGCTCCATTATTCTCTATGGGGAGTGCGGCTCTGCGGGTGGAGGTCGGTGCTGGAGGCCCCATTATTCTCTATGTGGAGTGCGGCTCTGCGGGTGGAGGTCGGTGCTGGAGGCTCCATTATTCTCTATGTGGAGTGCGGCTCTGCGAGTGGAGGTAGGTGCTGGAGGCTCCATTATTCTCTATGTGGAGTGCGGCTCTGCGAGTGGAGGTAGGTGCTGGAGGCTCCATTATTCTCTATGGAGTGTGGCTCTGCGGGTGGAGGTCGGTGCTGGAGGCTCCATTATTCTCTATGTGGAGTGCGGCTCTGCGGGTGGAGGTCGGTGCTGGAGGCTCCATTATTCTCTGTGGAGTGCGGCTCTGCGGGTGGAGGTCGGTGCTGGAGGCTCCATTATTCTCTATGTGGAGTGCGGCTCTGCGGGTGGAGGTCGGTGCTGGAGGCTCCATTATTCTCTATGTGGAGTGCGGGTGGAGGTCGGTGCCGGAGGCTCCTTTATTCTCTATGTGGAGTGCGGCTCTGCGGGTGGAGGTCGGTGCTGGAGGCTCCATTATTCTCTATGTGGAGTGCGGCTCTGCGGGTAGAGGTCGGTGCTGGAGGCTCCATTATTCTCTATGTGGAGTGCGGGTGGAGGTCGGTGCTGGAGGCTCCATTATTCTCTATGTGGAGTGCGGCTCTGCGGGTGGAGGTCGGTGCTGGAGGCTCCATTATTCTCTATGGGGAGTGCGGCTCTGCGGGTGGAGGTCGGTGCTGGAGGCTCCATTATTCTCTATGGGGAGTGCGGCTCTGCGGGTGGAGGTCGGTGCTGGAGGCCCCATTATTCTCTATGTGGAGTGCGGGTGGAAGTCGGTGCCAGAGGCTCCATTATTCTCTATGTGGAGTGCGGCTCTGCGGGTGGAGGTCGGTGCTGGAGGCTCCATTATTCTCTATGTGGAGTGCGGCTCTGCGGGTGGAGGTCGGTGCTGGAGGCTCCATTATTCTCTATGTGGAGTGCGGGTGGAAGTCGGTGCCAGAGGCTCCATTATTCTCTATGTGGAGTGCGGCTCTGCGGGTGGAGGTCGGTGCTGGAGGCTCCATTATTCTCTATGTGGAGTGCGGCTCTGCGGGTGGAGGTCGGTGCTGGAGGCTCCATTATTCTCTATGTGGAGTGCGGCTCTGCAGGTGGAGGTCAGTGCTGGAGGCTCCATTATTCTCTATGTGGAGTGCGGCTCTGCGGGTGGAGGTCGGTGCTGGAGGCTCCATTATTCTCTATGTGGAGTGCGGCTCTGCGGGTGGAGGTCGGTGCTGGAGGCTCCATTATTCTCTATGTGGAGTGTGGCTCTGCGGGTGGAGGTCGGTGCTGGAGGCTCCATTATTCTCTATGTGGAGTGTGGCTCTGCGGGTGGAGGTCGGTGCTGGAGGCTCCATTATTCTCTATGTGGAGTGTGGCTCTGCGGGTGGAGGTCGGTGCTGGAGGCTCCATTATTCTCTATGTGGAGTGTGGCTCTGCGGGTGGAGGTCGGTGCTGGAGGCTCCATTATTCTCTATGTGGAGTGCGGCTCTGCGGGTGGAGGTCGGTGCTGGAGGCTCCATTATTCTCTATGTGGAGTGCGGCTCTGCGGGTGGAGGTCGGTGCTGGAGGCTCCATTATTCTCTATGTGGAGTGGGGCTCTGCGGGTGGAGGTCGGTGCTGGAGGCTCCATTATTCTCTATGTGGAGTGCGGCTCTGCAGGTGGAGGTCAGTGCTGGAGGCTCCATTATTCTCTATGTGGAGTGCGGCTCTGCGGGTGGAGGTCGGTGCTGGAGGCTCCATTATTCTCTATGTGGAGTGCGGCTCTGCAGGTGGAGGTCAGTGCTGGAGGCTCCATTATTCTCTATGTGGAATGCGGCTCTGCAGGTGGAGGTCGGTGCTGGAGGCTCCATTATTCTCTATGTGGAATGCGGCTCTGCGGGTGGAGGTCAGTGCTGGAGGCTCCATTATTCTCTATGTGGAGTGGGGCTCTGCGGGTGGAGGTCGGTGCTGGAGGCTCCATTATTCTCTATGTGGAGTGCGGCTCTGCGGGTGGAGGTCGGTGCTGGAGGCTCCATTATTCTCTATGGGGAGTGCGGCTCTGCGGGTGGAGGTCGGTGCTGGAGGCCCCATTATTCTCTATGTGGAGTGCGGGTGGAAGTCGGTGCCAGAGGCTCCATTATTCTCTATGTGGAGTGCGGCTCTGCGGGTGGAGGTCGGTGCTGGAGGCTCCATTATTCTCTATGTGGAGTGCGGCTCTGCGGGTGGAGGTCGGTGCTGGAGGCTCCATTATTCTCTATGTGGAGTGGGGCTCTGCGGGTGGAGGTCGGTGCTGGAGGCTCCATTATTCTCTATGTGGAGTGCGGCTCTGCAGGTGGAGGTCAGTGCTGGAGGCTCCATTATTCTCTATGTGGAGTGCGGCTCTGCGGGTGGAGGTCGGTGCTGGAGGCTCCATTATTCTCTATGTGGAGTGCGGCTCTGCGGGTGGAGGTCGGTGCTGGAGGCTCCATTATTCTCTATGTGGAGTGTGGCTCTGCGGGTGGAGGTCGGTGCTGGAGGCTCCATTATTCTCTATGTGGAGTGTGGCTCTGCGGGTGGAGGTCGGTGCTGGAGGCTCCATTATTCTCTATGTGGAGTGCGGCTCTGCGGGTGGAGGTCGGTGCTGGAGGCTCCATTATTCTCTATGTGGAGTGCGGCTCTGCGGGTGGAGGTCGGTGCTGGAGGCTCCATTATTCTCTATGTGGAGTGTGGCTCTGCGGGTGGAGGTCGGTGCTGGAGGCTCCATTATTCTCTATGTGGAGTGCGGCTCTGCGGGTGGAGGTCGGTGCTGGAGGCTCCATTATTCTCTATGTGGAGTGCGGCTCTGCGGGTGGAGGTCGGTGCTGGAGGCCCCATTATTCTTTATGTGGAGTGCGGCTCTGTGGGTGGAGGTCGGTGCCGGAGGCTCCATTATTCTCTATGTGGAGTGTGGCTCTGCGGGTGGAGGTCGGTGCTGGAGGCTCCATTATTCTCTATGTGGAGTGTGGCTCTGTGGGTGGAGGTCGGTGCCGGAGGCTCCATTATTCTCTATGTGGAGTGCGGCTCTGCAGGTGGAGGTCGGTGCCGGAGGCTCCATTATTCTCTATGTGGAGTGCGGCTCTGTGGTGGAGGTCGGTGCTGGAGGCTCCATTATTCTCTATGTGGAGTGCGGCTCTGCGGGTGGAGGTCAGTGCTGGAGGCTCCATTATTCTCTATGTGGAATGCGGCTCTGCGGGTGGAGGTCGGTGCTGGAGGCTCCATTATTCTCTATGTGGAGTGCGGCTCTGTGGATGGAGGTCGGTGCTGGAGGCTCCATTATTCTCTATGTGGAGTGTGGCTCTGCGGGTGGAGGTCGGTGCTGGAGGCTCCATTATTCTCTATGTGGAGTGCGGCTCTGCGGGTGGAGGTCAGTGCTGGAGGCTCCATTATTCTCTATGTGGAGTGTGGCTCTGTGGATGGAGGTCGGTGCTGGAGGCTCCATTATTCTCTATGTGGAGTGTGGCTCTGCGGGTCGAGGTAGGTGCTGGAGGCTCCATTATTCTCTATGTGGAGTGCGGCTCTGTGGATGGAGGTCGGTGCTGGAGGCTCCATTCTCTATGTGGAGTGCGGCTCTGCGGGTGGAGGTCAGTACTGGAGGCTCCATTATTCTCTATGTGGAATGCGGCTCTGCGGGTGGAGGTCGGTGCTGGAGGCTCCATTATTCTCTATGTGGAGTGTGGCTCTGCGGGTGGAGGTCAGTGCTGGAGGCTCCATTATTCTCTATGTGGAGTGCGGCTCTGCGGGTGGAGGTCGGTGCCGGAGGCTCCATTATTCTCTATGTGGAGTGCGGCTCTGTGGGTGGAGGTCAGTGCTGGAGGCTCCATTATTCTCTATGTGGAGTGCGGCTCTGCGGGTGGAGGTCAGTGCTGGAGGCTCCATTATTCTCTATGTGGAGTGTGGCTCTGCGGGTGGAGGTCGGTGCTGTAGGCCCCATTATTCTCTATGTGGAGTGCGGCTCTGCGGGTGGAGGTCGGTGCTGGCGGCCCCATTATTCTCTATGTGGAGTGCGGCTCTGCGGGTGGAGGTCGGTGCTGGAGGCCCCATTATTCTCTATGTGGAGTGCGGCTCTGCGGGTGGAGGTCGGTGCTGGCGGCCCCATTATTCTCTATGTGGAGTGCGGCTCTGCGGGTGGAGGTCGGTGCTGGAGGCTCCATTATTCTCTATGTGGAGTGTGGCTCTGTGGATGGAGGTCGGTGTCGGAGGCTCCATTATTCTCTATGTGGAGTGTGGCTCTGCGGGTGGAGGTCGGTGCTGGAGGCTCCATTATTCTCTGTGGAGTGCGGCTCTGCGGGTGGAGGTCGGTGCTGGAGGCCCCATTATTCTTTATGTAGAGTGTGGCTCTGCGGGTGGAGGTCGGTGCTGGAGGCTCCATTATTCTCTATGTGGAGTGGGGCTCTGCGGGTGGAAGTCGGTGCTGGAGGCTCCATTATTCTCTAGAGTGTGGCTCTACGATTCGTGACCCCCGTCACGTGACGAGGGGGGCCCACAGAGTCTGAACTGCCCCGGGCCCTGGCTACCCTTAATCCACCCCTGGACGTCGCCACTGCAGCCAAAACACTGAGAGGGGAGCAATGCCGGAGAGCAAAGAATTCTGGCAGCTGCTCTCTCGCAGAATACACAGGAGCGTTTAGCAGAGAGGAGCGTTCCTGTGTATGGGGGAATCAGGAGAGATGCCTATCGGCCAAAAGATTCTCTGTGCACTCCGGAGGACCCAAGAGAAATAGCTTTCTGCGCTGCTTGTCAGAAAAGGAGCAGATTGTTCACAATAGCATGACGGTGTAGCTGAGAAGATTCCTAATATAGGAGGAATTAGAAGCAACCACTTTGACAGCTGCCAGAGGGAGAAGGAGACTGATCTGTCCAGTTCCAGCCCAACCATTAGCATAAAACCTTTGCAGCAGAAAGTGAGGCACAGTGAGCTGCCAGAGGGGGAAGCAGACCTCCTGTCTCATTTCCTGCTTCCTCCTTCCCCTGCAGCACAGATTCCTTGCAGCAGAATGTGGTTCAGCCTTCTTTTTTCTAATTTTTCTTTTTGAATTAAATAAAAAAAATTCAGAAGTTTGAAAAATGTCTTTTAAGCAAAGCTGTAAATGACACTGTATTGGGCATAACAGCCTTGTTCATTGACGCTGCTGACTTACTATTTGCAAAAAATATTTGTTATAGATTCAGTGATAAACTCTACCCGCAAGAAAATGAATCAAATCCTAAATATCATCTTTTTCATTAAAGTTTGTGGCAAGGCTCGAGGAAGCCGGATGTCTGATACTAATAGATGTCTGATAGCGGTATGAGCAGGGCCGGGACGTCTACTCATCCTTCATTCTGCCTTTTTACATCAAAATCTCGGCTCGCGATGTGAAGCAGACCTCGTCCTTGTCAGATGACATCAAAATATTTTCCAGTGTACTGTCAAATTGTTAAAAGTTCTTCTTATTTCTTAGTATATATCTGTTTGGGATGGCTGGACAAGTAACATATCCACTATTACAAGCTTCCCCAGGAATTCACGCTTTGCTCTTCCATGACTCCTGAATGACAAAACCACCTAGTGTTTAAGTGATTCCTCTTCATCTCCTTCATTCCCACATACATTTCAAGATTTTTTATTAAATATTCTCCACCTAAGTGTGAAAATGAGTTTGGGCTCTTCTGCATAGAACCAAATCACAATCCCATAGGACTCCTATGATTAGAACCTGCACCCAAAAATGCCTGCGAGAGCAGAATAGTCTCCTGAACAAAATCGTACAAGTCTCCAGTCAGATGCAACGGATGGTTAGTTGGACGTGTGATCTGTCGTGGTTTCTGTATCTGGTTGCTGGCAGTGATTTTACAGCATGCTCGATCATTTTGGTGTTCTTTCTCCAGGGAGGAATACTTACCCTTCCTTACTTCTCATTCCTTCATGTCTAATCTTCCTTACTTCTCTTCATTCCTTTTCTTTCTACTTAACTTGCTAACTTTTTTCACAGATACCAACCAACAGATACGTTTTCTTGCTCCCTAACCTTTTTTTTCCATGTCATTGTCTCTCCTTTCTCAGATTTTCCGCTTTCTAATTTCTTTTCCTCCTTTTATTTTTAAGTTCCTTCCCTGTTGTCTGTTCTCACCTCTTGTGTTCGTTCTCCTGTCTTCTGCCTGCTCTCGCCCCTTCTCTCGGCGCCTGTTTTCGGCCCCCTTCTCTCGGCGCCTGTTTTCGGCCCCCTTCTCTCGGCGCCTGTTTTCGGCCCCCTTCTCTCGGCGCCTGTTTTCGGCCCCCTTCTCTCGGCGCCTGTTTTCGGCCCCCTTCTCTCGGCGCCTGTTTTCGGCCCCCTTCTCTCGGCGCCTGTTTTCGGCCCCCTTCTCTCGGCGCCTGTTTTCGGCCCCCTTCTCTCGGCGCCTGTTTTCGGCCCCCTTCTCTCGGCGCCTGTTTTCGGCCCCCTTCTCTCGGCGCCTGTTTTCGGCCCCCTTCTCTCGGCGCCTGTTTTCGGCCCCCTTCTCTCGGCGCCTGTTTTCGGCCCCCTTCTCTCGGCGCCTGTTTTCGGCCCCCTTCTCTCGGCGCCTGTTTTCGGCCCCCTTCTCTCGGCGCCTGTTTTCGGCCCCCTTCTCTCGGCGCCTGTTTTCGGCCCCCTTCTCTCGGCGCCTGTTTTCGGCCCCCTTCTCTCGGCGCCTGTTTTCGGCCCCCTTCTCTCGGCGCCTGTTTTCGGCCCCCTTCTCTCGGCGCCTGTTTTCGGCCCCCTTCTCTCGGCGCCTGTTTTCGGCCCCCTTCTCTCGGCGCCTGTTTTCGGCCCCCTTCTCTCGGCGCCTGTTTTCGGCCCCCTTCTCTCGGCGCCTGTTTTCGGCCCCCTTCTCTCGGCGCCTGTTTTCGGCCCCCTTCTCTCGGCGCCTGTTTTCGGCCCCCTTCTCTCGGCGCCTGTTTTCGGCCCCCTTCTCTCGGCGCCTGTTTTCGGCCCCCTTCTCTCGGCGCCTGTTTTCGGCCCCCTTCTCTCGGCGCCTGTTTTCGGCCCCCTTCTCTCGGCGCCTGTTTTCGGCCCCCTTCTCTCGGCGCCTGTTTTCGGCCCCCTTCTCTCGGCGCCTGTTTTCGGCCCCCTTCTCTCGGCGCCTGTTTTCGGCCCCCTTCTCTCGGCGCCTGTTTTCGGCCCCCTTCTCTCGGCGCCTGTTTTCGGCCCCCTTCTCTCGGCGCCTGTTTTCGGCCCCCTTCTCTCGGCGCCTGTTTTCGGCCCCCTTCTCTCGGCGCCTGTTTTCGGCCCCCTTCTCTCGGCGCCTGTTTTCGGCCCCCTTCTCTCGGCGCCTGTTTTCGGCCCCCTTCTCTCGGCGCCTGTTTTCGGCCCCCTTCTCTCGGCGCCTGTTTTCGGCCCCCTTCTCTCGGCGCCTGTTTTCGGCCCCCTTCTCTCGGCGCCTGTTTTCGGCCCCCTTCTCTCGGCGCCTGTTCTCGGCCCCCTTCTCTCGGCGCCTGTTTTCGGCCCCCTTCTCTCGGCGCCTGTTCTCGCCCCCCCTTTGTCTGTATTCTCCCCCCTCAGTGCCCATTTTCTCCCACCCTCTCCATGCCTGCTCGACCTTCCAAAGCCCACTGTTCCCCGTCTGTTCTTTTGCCTCCTAACTAATTTTCTTTCCGGGCTCACTTCATTCTAGAACCTTTTTTAATATCCTTTCCTCTTTCCCCTTCCCGTCGGAGATATTTGTCTGCTCAGCCAAATGACCTACACCCGGCAGCCCCTATATCCATCCATCTGTTAAGTGTGTGATCACCTCCATCCACAGTGGACGCTTACTTGTAGGCTGTGCCCATATTCATGTCGCCCAAACAAGACTGATATCCTCAATCTTGTGATGTCTCATGATGCATAAATGACTTGAAATGCTGAATTTTGGGATTTTTTTTTTGTTGGACCCTCACAGTTGCGACTTACAAGGGTCTAAGTGATTCCTGCACTGACAAAGTAAAGTTAGCCAAGGATCAGTGATACTCTCATTAGGTTAGGGGAAGGAGCGATGTCTCTGGGCCTCACAATCCTCTCCCTCTGTATTGTACATGATGGTTTTCTTCCTTCCGGTGGATTTCTCTTACACGATCATTTACTTTATAATCTGTTTTTATTCATAACTTTATTTTGCTGGTCTTCTGGCAGCTTTCCTTGTGGTAAGTGCAGGTGGTGGGAATGAAGTCACTTTATTAAATGTACAGCTTCATTATCTAGTTACAGCAGATGGATGGATTAGCTCGGTGGTTAAACGCCCGTCTGAATAACAATGACACTTGGAGACTTGCTGGAGATTCTCATCTGTATCCTCCCGTCGTCTCCTCCTGACCTTGAAGAAGTTGCTTTGTGTCCCAGGTGCCCAGGTGACATTGGAAGATCTTCCGCAAAGACGGCACTTAAATACATGGCTGCTATTATTCTTGCTGTATCTTCTGCTAGATCTTCCTTTGTTTCTTTTGTGTAAAGACCCTCATACTCATTATAGGTATCAGCTGAGTCCCCCATAAATAGAGAACACAGGAGCGCTCGGCCAATGGCTCCTTTGAGCCCTAAAAAGAATCAGCTGTCAGAAATTGAACATGCCAAGGGGTACAACAGCGTGGATTGTTGGGGAATGTCCAGTTGCATCTTCAGTAATGACTCTGTCGACTGAAAACTATAATTTTGAAAGTCTTTATTTTCCACTCTTTTAACATATGGAACCATTAGAATCCATAAGAATCATTAATGTCCATTGAAGCCAGGTCAATGTCTGACTTTAGAGAAATGTATAGTACCGTTTTCTTCAGACTATGATGCATTTTTTCACAAAAAAAAAGCTTGTTAAAAAGTCTGTGCGTCTTATATTCCGAAGGCAACGTCCTGTGATGGAGGCGAACACGGACACCACGTCCTTCCCGACCACAGAGAGAGCTGCCGTACAGAATTTTTTACTCTTGAAGAGTCGTATCGTAGTTAAACCCAAGTACGAAAATCGGAACCAAACTTCGGGTGCAAAAGTAGTGAATGCAAATATTTCTCATTAACAAAACACTAATCCTAAAAATATGCTTTATTATTGAACGTTAAAACCATAAACACACGAAAAACGCCACGCAAAGTATTTGCCGATCCAAATTCGAACTCTAATCACACAGATGAATAGGATAAGGGGATCGGTGGCCCAATTGCCCCTGTATGGCCCTTTGAATGCAAATATTGCCATTCGACAGAGTCAAAGGCTTTACATACATCCAGGGACATAACAAAACCCCGGGAGCTGGATCATCACGTGTAGTGGCCATGTCTAAGAATCACTGTTGCGTGTTAATGTCTCTCGCTTTACCTGGATGGAATCCAGTTTGGTCAGGATGTAATAATGATGACCGAAACTAACTCAATCTCAAAGTGAGCATTTTAGCTAGAATTTTAAGCTCTGTGGTAAGTAACAAAATAGGGCGATAAGAATCTGAAGACATTGGGGTCCTTCCCTGGCTTCAGGAAGACCACTACCAGCGCCTCCCTCATAGTCAAGGAGCTCTCCACACTTAATAATTGTCTCATAGAGCTCAAACAAATGATGTTCAACCAAATTACAGTTAGTCTTGTACCAATCCCCTACAAACCATCGGTTCCAGGAGTTTTCCCAGAAAGTAGTGCTTTATTATCATCTTCTATCTCCTCTTCACTAATCGGGGCATCTAGTGCCTCTGATTACTTATGGGACAAGCACCAAAGGGAGACCTGATAGAAAGGAGTCTGCCACCTGGGAGTCATGGTCTCATTTGGAAGTGGACAAATATCCAAAAAATCTCATTAATCACATGTGGGTCATTATGCAGTAACCCAATTGGATTCTTAATACACAGAGTGGATGCAGGAGGCTGCTGTGCATGAGTCAAGTAAGCCAATATCTTTTTATCATTTTTATCCTTGACCTCAAAAATAGCATCCTCCTCTGTCAACAGTTGCTTTTGAATCTGCTTCTTGGCCAAAATAAGTAATTCTTTCCTTGCCTGGGCCCATGGTTGCTTACCCGAGGGCTGGGGAACACAAATCTATGCCTGCTCTGCTCTGGTCCTCAATAGTCAGAGACATCTCCCTATCTCTAAGAACGCGTCTCCCTTCTAATAGTTGCCTTATAGTCATCCCATGTGACTGAGTTTGGGTGATCAGTATTGTGAGCCCAGAAGTGAACATGTGCAGTATGAATTTCCTCAGAGACTGCCAAGGAATCGAGCCAGGCAGGATGCATACAGTGGGGGAAAAAAAGTATTTAGTCAGCCACCAATTGTGCAAGTTCTCCCACTTAGGAAGATGAGAGAGGCCTGTAATTGACATCACAGGTAGACCACAACTATGAGAGTCACAATGAGAAAACAAATCCAGAAAATTACCTTGTCTGTTTTGGCAAGATTTATTTAGGCCAGATCTATTGTGGAAGAGGACTTATGTGCAGTTGGATAATAAGAAAACACCTGTTTTTCGGCTACTTCCAATGCCATAAGTCCGATAATTGAAGAGCTACAGTCTTTCTGCCAAACCTGAGAGCAAATATAAATTAAAAGTCCCAAATCCATGACTCTAGAGTAAAGGTAGATAAAGGTTAAAGCTATAAGGATTTGGTTAGATAACCCTGATGTGTGCACCCACTGGAGCTCTTTATAACCTCCACACAGCCATCAGTAAAGAAGCTGGAATGGTGGGAGCTTTTTACCTTCATCATTCTCGCGTTGAGTGCGAGGAGCAGCTTCAACCCACATCAGCGCATTGGCAGGAGATGTGAAGAAATTGGTAGGTTTCCCATCCATGACTCTTGCTTCTCAGGGACTAACTGTTACGATCCGTTTTTGGACCTGTGTCAGTGTGGGCTTCTCATATATAAACCTTTTTCCTTTCTGGCCCTCGGGGTTTTTTGCCCCCCATGGCCGCTGGTGTTACTACAAGTTTAGTGAGTCTGCTGGTGGGCTTTTCCCCCCAGTGGCCACTGGTGTTTCTACAACTTTAGTGAGTCTGCTGGTGGGTTTTTCCCCCAGTGACTGGTGTTACTGCATTGTATTATCTATGCAGGAGGGTGCCCCTCCCACCTCCCTTTATATGGTGCTACAGCTCTGTTGGTAATACAGGTCATTTGGAAGCCAAGCTATCTTGAGCAGTGGTGTTTGCAGCAGATCTTGAGCAGTGGTTTTCCTGCTGGAAGCTGTGTTCGGGTGCCTTACTCTGCGGTCCAGTGCATGACTGCAGAGGAAGCTAAGTGGTGTTTGTTTTTCCCTGTCTATTATTTTCCTTTGTGTTTTATTAGTATAGCGGTGGGACCAGTGTCCGCACTTGCCAGTTCCCTAGTAAGGGATAGATGCAGGGCAAGTGAGGGACTGAGGTATCCTGGTCGGCGGCAGGTTGAAAGAACCTATATAGGGAGCATGAGAGTTCAGGGCACTTCCTTAGGAGAGTGCAGGAGGTGTCCATTTTCCCGTTCCCTATTTGCAGGGCCCACCGTTGTAATTGTGTCCCCGGTGTCCCCTTGTTTGTCTTTGTTGGTTTTGTGACCAACCGATCGTCGGGTCGCGTCGCGCAGGGCCGGTCGCCCCATGACAATAACATAAAGTATTTATACCCTTTCTCCCGCAGGTTGGGCCGGACTTCAGCAAATTGAGTATATTGTTTTATTACAGCAGCTGAGAAATCTGGGTAGAAAGGAAACCAGATTGTTGTATAGCACCTCACTCTTAAGGAGGATAGCCCTGAATATGGAATGTCTATCATGATAATGCAATAGTTGGGCCAGTAATGGCCTACAAGGGATACCGGGAGGGCCTGGTTGTGTGGGAACTCTACTCTCTCAATGGTAAAAAATGGTGAGAAGACTTCTGCACCCAACCGATCCTTCAACCAGTTTTCCATTAAGGATACAAGTCCTGCTGAAGGTCGTCCACTTTAGTTACCAACATGGCTTCACAGCTATTGATAGCGGACAGAATCTGGGCAAATGTTTGTTTTGTTTCTTCTCTGTAGTAGCCATAGTAATATGAAGCTGCACTGATTCCTTAGCTCCAGTGAGAGATTACAGTCAGGATGGCAGGTTTATCTCCGGATGAGAGGACAGGGAGATCAGGAGAGCAGAAAGATGCGTCCTCTCAGGCAGCCTTCAGACCACTCCCCGGCTAAAAACTTTTTAAAGGGATTAGTGATGAGTGAATGTGCTGGGTTAAGGTGTTATCTGAGCATGCTCATGTGTTACCAGAGTGACTTCGGTGTGCTCAAGTAATGTATTTGAATCACCGTGGCTGCATGTCTTGTGGCTGTTAGACAGCAGCAACACAACCAGGGATTTCCTGTTTGTTAGGTAATCCCTGCTTAAGTTGCAGCTAACAGCGGTGAGACATGCCACTGAGGGGACTCGAACATAGCACACGAGCATGCTCAGATAACACCTTATCCCAGCACGTTCGCTCATCACTAAAAGGGATCCTTGATGGTCCTCCAAACTGCCCCCATTACACTCTAGAGCCATATTTTTGCATTCTGTTGTTGTCCAAGCCCAACCTTTATTTGTATACTGAAACAACTTTTATGTTCGCATTTGCCAAATGCAAATGACCAAGGATTAGTCCAGCCGGGTGTTGCCTTCCCATTGTGGTATGGACTTGGTATTTGTAATTGCTCCCCCTCCGGGAATGATTGAACTCCTTCCCTGCTATTCAAGTCGTTGCAGCACTCCTGCAATTTTCGCGCATGTGCTCAACATCTCTTGAGCATCCCTACAGCCTATTCTCTGCGTATGCTCAGGAATTGACATCCAGAGGAAACATCTCGCGTATACTCAAAATTCACAGCAGTACTGGAATGTCTCGGAAAGAGTAGAACGTCAGTCAAACACTGAGGACTTGACCGCAGGTGCTGAAACCGGACTGGTTTGGGGGAAGGGTTGTTCCTCCAACTTCTGGTAAAGGGGTTTGAAGGACCCCCGTTGTACCAAAAGGTGGGTTTGTTCATAGACCCTCTACCGTGTGTCCTCGATATATCCAGTGAATGTCATAAAAAAGTTCAAGTAGGCCTACCTCTTTAAAACACAAAAGATGTATGTTGAGTGGACTGTTTTTTTTTTTCTCTTTTTTTATATAGGTTTTAAGCATATAGGTTATTTTTTTAGTTGCTTTTTTCTGTCTTTTTTATAGGCTTTAAGTATATTGGGCTTTTAGTCTGCTTTTAGACTTTAAGCATATTTTTTCTAATTTTGTTTATGGGTTTTAAGTGTGTATGTGTGTGTGTGTGTGTATGTGTATATATATATATATATATATATATATATATATATATGTATGTATGTATGTGTATATATATATATATATATATATATATATATATATATATATATATACACTCACTGGCCACTTTATTAGGTACACCTGTCCAACTGTGTGTTAAGACTTAATTTCTAATCAGCCAATCACATGGCGGCAACTCAGTGCATTTAGGCATGTAGACATGGTCAAGACAATCTCCTGCAGTTCAAACCGAGCATCAGTATGGGGAAGAAAGGTGATTTGAGTGCCTTTGAACGTGGCATGATTGTTGGTGCCAGAAGGGCTGGTCTGAGAATTTCAGAAACTGCTGATCTACTGGGATTTTCACGCACAACCATCTCTAGGGTTTACAGAGAATGGTCCGAAAAAGAAAAAAAAACCAGGGGGCGGCAGTTCTGTGGCCGGAAATGCCATGTTGATGCCAGAGGTCAGAGGAGAATGGGCAGACTGGTTCGAGCTGATAGAAAGGCAACAGTGACTCAAATTGCCACCCGTTACAACCAAGGTAGGCAGAAGAGCATCTCTGAACGCACAGTGCGTCGAACTTTGAGGCAGATGGGCTACAGCAGCAGAAGACCACACTGGGTACCACTCCTCTCAGCTAAGAACAGGAAACTGAGGCTACAATTTGCACAAGCTCATCGAAATTGGACAGTAGAAGATTGGAAAAACGTTGCCTGGTCTGATGAGTCTCGATTTCTGCTGCGACATTCGGATGGTAGGGTCAGAATTTGGCGTAAACAACATGAAAGCATGGATCCATCCTGCGTTGTATCAACGGTTCAGGCTGGTGGTGGTGGTGTCATGGTGTGGGGAATTTTTTCTGGGCACTCTTTGGGCCCCTTGGTACCAATTGAGCATCGTTGCAACGCCACAGCCTACCTGAGTATTGTTGCTGACCATGTCCATCTCTTTATGACCACAATGTACCCAACATCTGATGGCTACTTTCAGCAGGATAATGCGCCATGTCATAAAGCTCGAATCATCTCAGATTGGTTTCTTGAACATGACAATGAGTTTACTGTACTCAAATGGCCTCCTCAGTCACCAGATCTCAATCCAATAGAGCATCTTTGGGATGTGGTGGAACGGGAGATTCGCATCAGGGATGTGCAGCCGACAAATCTGCGCCAACTGTGTGATGCCATCATGTCAATATGGTCCAAAATCTCTGAGGAATGCTTCCAGCACCTTGTTGAATCTCTGCCACGAAGAATTGAGGCAGTTCTGAAGGCAAAAGGGGGTCCAACCCCTTACTAGCATGGTGTACCTAATAAAGTGGCCAGTGAGTGTATATTATAATTTCTGGCGTCAATGATTTCATGTAGCATTGCAAACATATTAGAATACTTTGTGAAGTAACCTGTTAATTGATTGTGACTTTCATAAATTGATGGCTGCCAATGTCTATTAGTGATCATGTAATGCTGCTTGTATTGACAGCGTGTCTGAGATCCTGGAGAAGCACGGACTGCAGAAACCCATTTCGTTTGTGAAGGAAACACAGTCCAGTTTAGATGAAGCTCGCAAGCTGATCATAAGGCTTACCCGGCACACTGGTCGCAAGTAAGGTTCTTCGTGTTAGGCTTAATGTAACTGCATCTTATTTTGTATTCTGAGTGCAGATAACCCTGGAGAAATTGACGTCCGGTTGTTGTTAGTTCCCTTGTTAATTGGGATTTGGGTAAAGCAGTGACATATCCGGACTGCTGGCTGGTCCGGCATACAGACCACGGAGCACCTCTGCCAGTGTGGCCAGCACTTCCGCAGACAGTGCACCAAATGGTTGGTGCGTTTTGTCACACGCTGCTGCATCAAGTTTCAGCCCAGTTTATCATGGGCTTTCGACATTTTTACTGTTGACTTGAGTGTGTATTTGGCCTAAAGTGTTACACCGGCCACTGAAAATTAGGTGGCAAAAAGTAGACAAACAAGAAATGACGTACAGGGAGACCCAAGTGCTAGAACTGCAGATTTTAGAATTCCTTGTGATAAATTCAGCACATTTTAGACTGTCTAAATATTGGACTGGATTAGTAAATTTGTCCCAATATTGAAGGAGAACACAAAGGGTGCGCTTTATTACTCACCATTATACTCAGATGACAATCACTGCTATCAGTCTTCATTTCACTCATGGCCCAGGTTCTCAGCTCACATCAGCATATTTAGTTTTATTATTACATTTTTTTTTTGTGTTTCTAGCTTTTTTTACTCTGCAATTTTGAAAACCCCACATTAAAGTAAAGGGAATTCTACACTTGTTATAATTTTTTTTGCACCTGGTGTAAATGCCACTGTTCTCCTGAATCCGGTGTTGTCTTTCTTTCGTTCCTGCGCCTCTCTGTTCCTGAGATAGGGTCCTCTTTTCATAACCAGTGTTAGTCAAGTGGGCTTGGTCCTGAACTCTTCTCTGTGGGCGTCTTCTTAAGGACCGCACCCGAAGGGGCAGTATCTTAGGAACGGGAAGGTGCAGGAACAAAAGGAAAAACACGATTCGGGAGAATAAAGACATTTGTAAAGTAAATATTTATGGAATGAGACAGGTCCTCCTTAATGGCCCCATTTAAAATCAACGGGACCTGTTTATAAATGAATCTGGTAATAGTATTGTGAACATAGAGCCTAAAGGTGAATATACACATTAGACAGAAGCAGGCTGATGGCTCAACGGCTGGTAAATGAATGGTCGTTTAACAGGGCTGAGAAGTCGGTAAGCCAAACCTCTGACTCCGACTCCTCAATTTCCATGACACCGACTCCACCACAATGGGCTCTGACTCCACGACTCAGACTCCACAGCCCTGTTTATCTGCTTTGCTCCTGTGCAGCCATAGCCACTTAAAAGATCTTTTTGGACATCTCAGTCATTCAGACAAACCGTGCATATTCCATGACATTGGGTGAAGGACATTCCATCTTTTTGGAACCAGTCACGGAAAGATTGTTACTGAACTAGCAGATACGGCCGATGGCTATAATGAAGCTGTTTTGTGTACTCCCAGCACCAAAGTCACAGCTCATAAACCATTAACAGGTAGCGGAAGAAATACTGATGCCTGAAGGGATCAAATCTACAAAATCACAGAATGTATTTTTGCCTTCTTCAGGAGGCCGGCATCGCCCATGGTTTTATGGTCATTTAGATGGTATCTAGTAAAATCCATATCTGCTTTAAACCACCAATAAGTTACAGGGATTTTTCCATGTTCTAAAGTGATGGCTTATGGCTAGGACCTGATGGCTTTTTTATTGATAGATGGGCTCACCAAACAATCCTTAGAACAAATTTGGCGCATTGCTTTTGTTTTGATTTGTACTTATATAAGTTTTTCTTGCACGTTAGGAAGCCTGGGCATCGTGGTCCATCTAATCCCCATTCCGCAGCCCCTTTCCCAGTATATGTGAGAGTTAGAGTCTGGACCACAACTAATAGGAAATAGATGGTGTATCCTAGTGACATCCCATCACATTATATTAAGTTTCCATCCAATCCTTCTTCCAATACATCTGGCTCACTCCGGCTTCATTTACTTTGCACATTTTTCATTCCAAAGTTGCTCTACTTCAGCAACCTAGTACCCAACCACAGGTTAGAGTGGCCGAGAGGCAGCGTTGGACTGGCCCGCCAAAGAACTGGAGGACTCTCTGGTGGGCCCTGGATTCCCCTTCAGGGGTTGTCTATAGTGCAAACCTTGCAGATCCTATGGGACTCTTGAGTGGAAGATAACCTGGCACTACCATCTGGATATCAACAGTATCTGAGCAATCTCAAGTACTGCTTAGATAAATCCCAAATTCCATTTCATTGGTGTGTGTAATATATCTGTATATTTGTGTATATAATATATATGCACACACAGCCTTAAAGTATTCATACCCCGTTAACTTTTCCCGCATTTTTACACGGTACACCCACAAATTTAAATGCATCTTATTGGGATTTTCTGTGATATATCAACATAAAGTAGCACGTTAAGGGTGAAGAAAATTATGCATGGTATTCTAAATAGTTTAAAAAATATAAATCTGAAAATTGATGTTCCCCATCTAGTCAGATACCTCTAAATAAAATACTGAGTGACCAGTTGCCTCCATAAGTCACATAATTAGTAAATTGAGTCCACTTGTGTAATTTATTTTCAGTATAACTACAGCTGTTCTGTGTAGAGCTCAGAGATTTGTTTGAGAACATTAGGGATCAAACTGCATCAGGAAAACCAAGGCACACACCAGACAGGTCAGGGATAAAGTTGTGGAGAAGAGTAAAACAGGGTTAGGTAATCAAAAATAGCCCAATCTCTGAACATCTCAGTAGTGCTGTTCAATTGATCATCCAAAAATGGAAGGAGTATGGTACAACTGCAAACCTACCAAGACATGGACGTCCACCTAAACTGACATCCCAATCAAGGAGAGCTCTAATTAGAGAAGCAGCCAAGAGGCCCATGGTCATTCTGGAGGAGCTGTAGAGAGCCTTGGATCAGATGGGAGAATTTGTCCACAGGACAACTATTAATTGTGTACACCACAAATCTGCTGTTTATGGAAGAGTGGCAAGAAGAAAGCCATACGAAGTCCCGTTTGAAATTTTCAAAAAGCTATGAGGAGATGAAGGAACGTGGAAAAAGATGAGCCCAAATTAATTTTTTGGGGAATAAATGCAAAACGCTGTGTGTGCTGGAAAAGTAACACTGCACATCATCCTGAAAAAACACCATCCCTGACATCACACATGGTGGTGTCAACATCATGCTATGGGGAGGCCTTTCTTCCACAGGCATAGCGAAGCTGGTCAGAGTTCATGGGAGGATGAATGGCGCTAAGTACAGGGAGGAAAAGCTATTCGAGACTGCAAAAGACTTGACACCGCAGCCTGCGTTCATCTTCCAGCAGAACAACAGCCTTAAACATACTGCCAGAGCTACAAAGTTTAGATCAAAGCATATTCATGTGTATCAATGGCCCCATCACAGTCCTGACTTAAATCTCATTGAGAATCCGTTGAAAGACTTGAAAATTGCTGATCGATGTCTCCATCCAATCTCACTGAGCGAGAGACAGTGTGCAAAGAAGAATGGGCAACAATGTCACCTCAAATGGGCAAAACTGGTAGAGACAGACCCCAAAAAGCATGTAGCAGTAACTGCAGCGAAAGGTGGTCCTCCAAAATATGGACTATGGGGGGCTGAATACAAATGCACCTCACAATATTCTGTGTCATTTCCGTAACACTTCACAGAAAGTTGCTACTTAGTGTTGACATAAAATCCCAATAAAATACATCTAAATTTGTGGGTGTAATGTGAAAAAATGTTGTAAAGTTCACAGGGTATGAATACTTTTTCAAGGCAGTGTATTTTTTTTTTCTCCATTTTGTTATCCTGAGTAAACCTTGTTTTATTGTTGGCCTTTCTGCCTGTGTCGACTTTCACTACATATCCCATGTATTATGTATACAATCAGCAATCAATACCTTCTAAATGAAACATTTCTCAGAAGTAAAAACACGGCCTCTTAACTTTGCAAGAAACCTTCCCTGGGACTTCTCCAATGCATTGTACATTTACAGGCCGAATAACCCGCTGACCCAAGTACAATCCCCTTCTGATAAAGCCCAGGTGAAAGTGAAGCCGCCGGGTCCTTTTATTGCCGATATCAGTGATATAATGGCTGGACAGAAACAGGTAATTACAACTCCCAATCAATAGTCTAATCTAGGAGAATGATATCCCCTAAACGGGAAGCAAATCCTCCAAGGTTGGAGAAAGACGAATGGCATTGTGTGCTTCTAATCACAAAAGCCAGATAATAAATAATGAAGCAGATTGTAAGAGCCGGATAAGCTAAAAATAAGGCTGCACGTTATCAGAGGGGATCTGTAGGATTGGAATAATCGCTATCGAGAAAGACAAGTTATTGACATTAAAAGGGGTGTCCGGAATGAGAAAAACATGGCTGCCATGTTCTAGAAGCAGCACCACCCTGTCCATTTGTTGTATCTGGTTTTGCAGCTGAGTTCTATTAGAGGGAACCTGTGACTATTATTTTGTCCTTAAAATTAGTGGTAGGGCTGTATAGTTCACGGAACAACTAAAAATTGCTGTGTTAAAACCGATACAGCCATCCACTATTTTTTATAGTGAAATCCTCCTGACTGTTTTAGAGGGAAACTGTTTGTAGCAATGACTCTTCTAAGCCGTCTACATGGGCATGTAGGTCATAGAAAGCTGAATAAAATGATACCTTAATGTCTGCGTTCCAATAAATGATTCCTGAGAAATCAATGTTTCTGCCAATATGTAAATGAGCTGTTAAGATCTTTGGGCCGGACTTAGCTCTACCTAAGAATCTGCCTCCAGAGCTTATTTTAAATGAAAGGGAGCGATACTAGTGTGAGACATGTAGATCAGGAGAGCAGAATGTCAGTCATTATATGTCTCACACTGGTAAAGCCTCCTTTTGATTTAATACAAGCTCTGGAGGCAGATTCTCAGGGAGATCTATGTCCGGCCCATAGATCTTAACAGCTTATTTACATATTAAGAAAAACGTGAATTTCTCTGGAATAAGACATCAGATTGCAGATATCAAGGTGTCATTTTTTTCAGCGACCTATAACCTACATGTCGATATAGACGGTTTAGGAGGGTTGATTCTACTTACAGGTTCCCTTTAAGACAAATAGGACTGAACTGCAATACCACACGCAACCTGTGGACTGGTGTGGCACTGTATTTAAAGAAGGAGCCATGATTTTCTAGCCCTGCAGATCCATCCACTGTTACCGTTTTGTCACGAATAGCCCTCTGCTCCCCCCTATCGCAAGTACAATTACACAATTGACCGACTATTAACTGAGGAGGTTATGGCTGTTTCCACTAGTTGAAAATGTATATTTCATCAATATCGGTTTGACATATATTCCAATATTCATATCTGACCATGGAAGCCGGAGTGTCTACAATCTGTGCCTGGGAGGGCATCCTTCTAGTCCTCTGATAAACGCATGTCGTCCTTGTTATCTGGATCCCTGAGAAGACTATATATTGGCACTGTCTTCTAAAGGAGCTTGAATGGTTAGCTCTCCTTAGCTTAACTAGTTTTAATTACTTTTTCTCTCCCTAGTTAGAACTAGCCTCCTCGTCCCCATGTGTCCAAAGTGTCAGCACTTTGCCCCTGATGGTCTATGTGAGTGGGGAGTGACATCCCTCGAGATGTCTTATGGATTTTAATCTTTCTCTGATACATTCATTAAAGGTTCGTTTTAAGAATAGGGAATCTTGTAAAATAAAAAATATCTATTACTTACCCATTAACTTGCAGTCCCAGTCTTGCAGTGATGGCTTCGGATACATCATTAATCCCGACCACTGCGGCACCCAGACTTTAAGTTCAACATGAGCACATACGAAATCAGACCTTTTCATCTATCCTTCATTTTCAATCCACCCATTTTTAGAGTTTCCTTTACTTGTAAATGTTTTTTTTGAGATGAGGTTGTTTACCAAGGCCTTGCAGTTTGGACATTGGCTCCAATCTTGGTAAGCATTACTTCCTAAATGCCCTCACAAACATTACATGAAAAGGGACCATCAACGATCCTATTTCCGTGCTGTTCATCAGCTGAGAAAAAATATCCAACCCCCCCCCCTCCGTGTTTTTAATGATCACAAACATGCGCAGCTGGTCGACCGCCTGTCGAAATGATCATTCGTTTCACAGGCGCTCAAGATCCTCCTAAATCGACAATTTTCGTTCAGCTTTAATGTATGTGTTCCCTAAGCTGAGTCAAGTTTTTAGTTTTGATGAGAATTGGGGCATGAAGTCAGGACTTCTCTGGTGACCTTGTTTGCCTTGGCCAACCATGGGCAACTTTTAATTTCCATATCAAGGATCTTCAGAGTCAAACTTACAAGAGCTGGTGAACCTTGTACTTGGCCAACCATGCCCTGAGCCATTGAGAAGTGGAAGGTCACCAATAAAGTAAACATTGAGGGTATCTGTTGCCGGCGGTGAACTTTTCCACTTTACCTACCAATTGGCAAAGTGTATGCTAAATTTATGTAGCCAATTTGGATGGTTTTGCATTTTTATACGAAAGTGTTATATTATTCTGAATTGTCTGATGATCCTATATGCATTGCTTCAGCTTTGGTTCCCACCTTTAAAAAAAATAAATCTATATATATAAAAATGTGTGTGTGTGTGTGTCGGACATGCCCACTCCACATAGCAACCAATCGCTAAGCAGCTTTCATTTTACCAGAGCTGTTTAAAAGAAGCTGAGCTGTGATTGGTTGCTATGAGTAACAGTTTTCTTTGTAAACAGTTGTGGTAACTGAGGCCTATTTTTCTTATCATTTCTATAGTGTTATCATTCTTCTGTAAAGCTGGAAATAACACAATTTATTACCAAACCGACACAGACCACCCTCTGACACAGACTGCAGGGGGAGCCCAGTATCACACAGGATAGGATTAGATACACGGCTCAGCAGACTGTATCACACAGGATAGGATGAGATGCACAGAAAGGAAAAAGCAAAAATGTTTAGCAAAAGGCTCTTGAATGAGTTGAAAATAGAATACTATCAATACTTGGGTAATCGTTTAGTTAATTTGTGTTGCAAATCTGTAGTGTTAAATATATGATGTGAAATATTTTTATGTGTAATCATTATAATTTGTTATAACTAACCACAGTTGGTTACTATGCCCAGGGAACGCCGGGCTCTTCAGCTAGTATAAACACTGCTCAAAAAATAAAGGGAAAACTAAAATACCACATCCTAGATATCTCTAAATGAAATATTCCAGTTGCAAATTTTGTTCATTGCTTAGTGGAATGTGTTCAGAATAATAAAACAGAACAATTATCAGTGTAAATCAAAATGAATATCCCATGGAGGTCTGAATTTGGAATGATACTCAAAATCAAAGTGGAAAATCAAATTACAGGCTGATCCAACTTCAGTGGAAATGCCTCATGACAAGGAAAAGATGATCAGTATTGTGTGTGGCCTCCACGTGCCTGTATGACCTCCCTACTGTACAACGCCTGGGCATGCTCCTGATGAGGCGGCGGCGGATGGTCTCCTGAGACCTGGATTAAAGCATCCGCCAACTCCTGGACAGTCTGTGGTGCTACGTGACGTTGGTGGATGGAGCGAGACATGATGTCCCAGATGTGCTCAATCGGATTAAGTTTTGGAGAACGGGCTGGCCAGTCAATAGCGTCAATGCCTTCATCTTGCAGGAACTGCTGACACAGTCCAGACATATGAGGTCTGGCATTATCCTGCATTAGAAGGAACCCATATGCACCAGCATATGGTCTCACAAGAGGTCTGAGCATCTCATGTCGGTACCTATTGGCAGTCAGGCTACCTCTGGCGAGCACATGGAGGGCTGTGCGGCCCTCCAAAGAAATGCCACCCCACACCATTGCTAACCCACTGCCAAACCGGTCATGCTGAAGGATGTTGCAGGCAGTAGTTTGTTCTCCATGGCATCTCCAGATTCTATCATGTCTGTCACATGTGCTCATTGTGAACCTGCTTTCATCTGTGAAGAGCACAGGGCATCAGTGGCGAATTTGCCAATCCTTGTGTTCTGTGGCAAATGCCAAGCATCCTGCACAGTGTTGGGCTGTGAGCACAACCCCCATCTGTGGACGTCGGGCACTCAGACCATCCTCATGGAGTCGGTTTCTAACCGTTTGTGCAGACACATGCACATTTGTAGCCTGCTGGAGGTCATTTTGCAGGACTCTGGCAGTGCTCCTCCTGTTCCTCCTTGCACAAAGGCGGAGGTAGCGGTCCTGCTGCTGGGTTATTGCCCTCCATTGGCCCCCTCCACGTCTCCTGGTGTACTGGCCTGTCTCCTGGTAGCGCCTCCAGCCTCTGGACACTACGCTGACAGACACAGCAAACTTTCTTGCCACAGCTCGCATTGATGTGCCATCCTGGATGAGCTGCACTACCTGAGCCACTTGTGTGGGTTGTAGAGTCCGTCTCATGCTACCACGAGTGTGAAAGCACAACCAACATTCAAAAGTGACCAAAACATTAGCCAGAAAGCGTTGGTACTGAGATGTGGTCTGTGGTCCCCACCTGCAGAACCACTCCTTTATTGAGGGTGTCTTGATAATTGCCAAAAAGTTCCGTTTGCACAACAGCATGTGAAATTGATTGTCAATCAGTGTTGCTTCCAAAGTGGAGGGTTTGATTTCACAGAAGTTGGATTTACTTGGGAGTTATATTCTGTTGTTTAAGTGTTCCCTTTATTTTTTTGAGCAGTGTGTGTGTATATGTATATGTATGTATGTATGTGTGTATGTATGTGTGTATATATATATATATATATATATATATATATATATATATATATATATATATATCTGTCTGTGTGAGTGAGAAGATTGCTGATGACCTCAATTAAATGTGAGTGGTCATCTGTGGGGTTCATTGCATCAGTGGGTTTTGGAGACGACATATTAGGTGGCATGAAGACACATGTCTTAGTTCAGCTCTCTGTGACAATACACAGTACACCATACTGTGGAGCGCTGATTATGTGCACTGATCCAAAACTCATTGGGGTCACATGAAGGATGTTCATGAAACAGCGGGACATGACTCAGACTCGTGGCCGGAATCCTATAAAAATCACCTTCATCATATTTCACTGACAATGACATCTTGTGACCGAGCATTTACCTTGCAAGACTAAATGTAATATCTGGTAATATCTTAGAGAAATCTCATCATAGTGCTCAAGAATTTATGCAACGTTGATCCAAGAGGCAGAAATCTAGTGAGCGCTCTGTCACATCTTTATTTAGGCCTTCAGCTCGCGTTCCTGGGAGAATTTGCACTATGTTGAGGAGAGAATAGGGTGAAAGCGACTGAGAGTGACTTAAAAATAAATCATCCAATTAGTTTTCCTAAAGATTTTGCTCTGCGGACCCCCCCTCCATGAAAGACAGCAACTCAAAAAGTGAGTGACCCTACTTGCCAGAGCTTACATTGTATGGTATGATCCAGCCGCCTTTTGTACGAGGCAGGCAGCACATAGCCCTTCATGAGCCGTCACCAGCCTGTATCTGTGTATGTACAATGTGAACGGTAAGAAGGGCGTGCAAAACTAGTGGACAAGGCGACCCGGTTGTAAGGAATAAGGAAGAACATCAATGGCCTGCCTAGGGAAATGTGCTCTGTTGTACCATTAATACTGTAAGTGTTGAGAATTACCGGATCACAAGCAGTCGTGTTCTCCAGAGACCTGGTGCAGCCAAGTCTTGATGAAGGTTTGGGGTTTGGTGGTTAAATTAATAGGGGGCCACCATACAGTGTGTCAGTGGACTGTGTGAGCAGTCATACATGTGTGTGTGAGGGGTCATGGGGGAAATGTGGTTGTGGCTGTGGGGATCATCATACTGTGTGTGTGGCCTGTCGGGGCAATCATAGTGTGTTGGGGGCATCATACTGTTTGTGTGGAAGGCTGTAAGGTTCATCATATTGTGTGAGGCGCTGTGGGCGCCATCATACTATGTGTTGCAGGCTGTGTGGATTATCATACTACGTCTGTTGTGTGGGGGTAATCATACTATGTGTTGGAGGCCATGATGCTGTGTATTGAGGGGTTGTGGGTCCTGTGTTGGCGGGGTGTGGGAGCCATCATACTATGTGTTGGGGGCCATCATGCTGTGTGTTGAGGGGTTGTGGGTCCTGTGTTGGTGGGGTGTGGGCGCCATCATACTATGTGTTGGGGGCCATCATGCTGTGTGTTGAGGGGTTGTGGGTCCTGTGTTGGCGGGGTGTGGGCGTCATCATACTATGTGTTGCAGGCTGTGTGGATTATCATACTACGTCTGTTGTGTGGGGGTAATCATACTATGTGTTGGAGGCCATGATGCTGTGTATTGAGGGGTTGTGGGTCCTGTGTTGGCGGGGTGTGGGAGCCATCATACTATGTGTTGGGGGCCATCATGCTGTGTGTTGAGGGGTTGTGGGTCCTGTGTTGGCGGGGTGTGGGAGCCATCATACTATGTGTTGGGGGCCATCATGCTGTGTATTGAGGGGTTGTGGGTCCTGTGTTGGCGGGGTGTGGGAGCCGTCATACTATGTGTTGGGGGCCATCATGCTGTGTATTGAGGGGTTGTGGGTCCTGTGTTGGCGGGGTGTGGGAGCCATCATACTATGTGTTGGGGGCCATCATGCTGTGTATTGAGGGGTTGTGGGTCCTGTGTTGGCGGGGTGTGGGAGCCATCATGCTATGTGTTGGGGGCCATCATACTGTGTGTTGAGGGGTTGTGGGTCCTGTGTTGGCGGGGTGTGGGCGTCATCATACTATGTGTTGCAGGCTGTGTGGATTATCATACTACGTCTGTTGTGTGGGGGTAATCATACTATGTGTTGGAGGCCATGATGCTGTGTATTGAGGGGTTGTGGGTCCTGTGTTGGCGGGGTGTGGGAGCCATCATACTATGTGTTGGGGGCCATCATGCTGTGTATTGAGGGGTTGTGGGTCCTGTGTTGGCGGGGTGTGGGAGCCATCATACTATGTGTTGGGGGCCATCATGCTGTGTATTGAGGGGTTGTGGGTCCTGTGTTGGCGGGGTGTGGGAGCCGTCATACTATGTGTTGGGGGCCATCATGCTGTGTGTTGAGGGGTTGTGGGTCCTGTGTTGGCGGGGTGTGGGAGCCATCATACTATGTGTTGGGGGCCATCATGCTGTGTATTGAGGGGTTGTGGGTCCTGTGTTGGCGGGGTGTGGGAGCCATCATACTATGTGTTGGGGGCCATCATGCTGTGTGTTGAGGGGTTGTGGGTCCTGTGTTGGCGGGCTGTGGGAGCCATCATACTGTGTGTTTGGGAGCTGTAGGGACCATGATACTGTGTGTGAGAAAACTTTGACAAGGAACGGTTGCGTTAGACAACACTTTGCTTTTTGACTATCCTGCCTTGGATGCCATTTTAATCTTGATGGAATAAAGCTGGATAAATACATTTTTCCACCAGCAGCTGGAATGTTCCTTTTTTGTTAGTCCGCTGTGTGAGAACCTTGTCATTGTGTGTGGGGGCCATGGTATTTGATACTGTGTGGGAGGCGCTGTAGGCACATCATGCTGTGGGGCATTTTACGGTGTCTGGGACCTTTTGGGAAGAATTATACGGGCAGCTGTGAGGCCAGTATCTGTGGGGTATCATACTTTGCATGTGTGGGGGAATTTACTGTGAGATCTACTGAATTTGTGTCTATGGGGTCATGAAAGGGGGATCGTAATGGGTGAGAGCAATGTTGTGCTTCAGTAGGGGCATAATGTGCAATATATGTTACTCTCCCTGTGTAACATTCGTGATGTATGAGCTTGACTATTCCACCACATACATTTTTTTTTCCTTTGGGGGGGAGGAGGGATATATGGGGGGAGGGGGGCCTAAAACCAGGCTTTCACGGTGCGACCACATGATTTTCAGCCAATCTCATCGATCTTAGATTTGACCAAGCTTAGTCTCATGAGTTTGGAGCGTTTAGTATGTGGCTTATCGTTAAACAGGGCCAGAAATGAAATAACTAGCGCTGTATTATGTACACGGTGCCCGCTATTCTGACCTGCACTTTTCCTCCCGCTTTTTCAGACAACCTCCGGTCAGCGAGAGTCACTGGAAGGGTCTGCTGCAGGATATTCTGGACATGCAGCAGAATGTGTACACGTGTCTGAGTACGGACGTCTGCTATGAGGTGAGACCGCCGCGAACCCCACTGTGCCCTATTTACTGCTATAATTAAAGCGCAGAATTACATTTACATGGCTGGAGCCTAAAGGGACATGGCCTGGTATTTTCCTGGTTCCCATCCAGTAACCACTCCTTGGAATACAGCTACAGAGCAGAATATTGTGCCGCTGCCCCAATCAATTATTCATTAAAAACTTGGCGCTCATCCGCATGACAGCCGCACTGATTTACCGCCCAATAATTACTGTCAGATATCCACTGCTGGTTGGCCGCCCTCTGCTTGATTTTGGACATCACTGACAGTCTAGAGAGCAGAGCCCACACCGGCCGCTTTCTTTTCTTGAAATGACAAATTAAGTTGACTCAAATAAAAACAAAAAAACAAAAAATAAACAATTACATTATTGTCATTAGATATATACTTTAATATATATATATATATATTATTTATTTATTTTTTTGTGATTATAAATTCGCCAGTAAAAACATGTGATAATCAGCAAATCACTTTGATTCTTGCTGGAAATTTCTCTCTAAAGTGGCGGCTACTAGTTGTCTTAGTCTTGTCTGTTGCCTGTTGTCAAGTGTAATCCACGCGGCAATCGCTGCGACAGATGACAGGAAAATGGTGGCTGGTTGTTGTTTTTTTACTTTTTTTTATTTTACCATACGGGCATGCCAGAGAGGCTGGTTTTTAGTTCAGGGCAGCCATTAGATAGATACACTTGCACTGCTTCCTGGGATGTGATGCAAGGTTTATCACCTATAGTGCTGGCTAAATTGTGATACTAATGCATGAAAATCTGGACAGTTCCTGGATATCTGATAAGCGAACATGTCAGATATCTTAAAGAGAATCTCTCAGGAGATTTGTGGTATATAATCTGATAGCAGTATGATGTAGGGACAGACACCTCAAATCCAGCAATGTGTCACTTCATAGGCTTTGTGTTTGCGGTTTCAATAAAATCAGTGTTTTATCAGCAGGAGATTACCACTACAGCGACTAAGTGCCTCGTGCGTCCCAGTCCAACCACGCCCCCACCATTAACATTGGCAGCTTTCTGTTAATACTCGGCTGACAATCAGTGGTGTGGGCAGGGTTATACAAAGCTCAGCATTCCAAGCCCTGTGAGATCCACAGCAGAGAAAACTGTGATTTGTTTCAAAATGGCAACAAGCAGCCCGTAAGTGATGCATCACTGGAATCTGTGTCTCAGCCCCTATATCACACTGCTCTCAGATTACATAGCAAAAGCTTGCTGACAGATTCCCTTTAAAATGGGTTTGTGTAGCAGAAGCAGTATTACATTGTTGTGGGGGATGATGGCAGCAACACCACGCTTTTCGTCAGGATTTGTGTGAAAGGACAGATGCGCTTTAATGGTGCAACATATGCCGTTTAAAATTTTAGCAAACAAATGAGCCTAAACGTACACTTCAGCACTCTGCCGTTTTAGCATTGCAGCTTGGTGTCAGAAAACCAGATGTCTGACCCCCTATGATTACATGCGGAATGAATCTATACAGAACAGTAGGCCTGAAAATGACTCGCTGCTAAAAAGTGGACGTCTAGTCCTATAATCCGAATTGGGGTCATTTAATAAGCACTCTTGTAGTCTTTTGAGTTTTCCCAACCACTTGTCCCTCTTGTACAGTGTTGTAATGAATTCTGCACAGGGAGGACCTCGCACAGCACGGTCTTGTCGGTGAATTCCCCCCCACAGCTGTGTGATCCACATTTAGTATACATCCTCATTTTGGGCTCTGTTGCAGAAGCTTAGCGTGCACTGATCCTCGGAGGAGGTCCTGCCTGATGGAATCAGACATTACGTTGAAAGTCATAAATCAGATGTTGCACACGTTTGGAAAATGAATCATTACAAGATAACATTCTCCTAGACAAGTGGACCTGGAGTCATAACTAAGCTGGCTACTTATAAGGGTCATCCGGCCTTACAAGTCAAACTGCAGACTTGTGAATCCTCACGGCGCTCGCCCTATGCGCTGGCAGGATTTTCTGGTGGCGGACGCATGACCGCAAGTAATTGATTTGAATACATGCGGTCATGTGCCGACTAGACGTGCATGGCTGGACACGTCTAGTTGGAATGTGAACAAAACTATGTAAATTTCATAATTATGCTTATCATATGACCGCCCGTTCCCGGCACAATACATTATGAGAATCCTCGCATTGCATAGTGCATGCCTAAGTCTGAAAAACCCCTTTAAACTATGGGGTCAACTTTAATGAGCTGAACCAATGTACTAGTTAAACTTGGTCATACATATTCGATGGCTATTGGCCAAGCGATGATAGGCGATCGTTCAGACATCTCAGGCGACTCTCCAGTACACAGGACACTCATTTGGTTAAGCTCTCGTGGTCTCTGAGAAAGTCGCAGACTAACAAATGGGCTGGCGTCTTATCTTGGGGAGATCAATGTGGTCGGCAGTCGGAAATCAGACATGTCCGTACAACATTTCTTCCAACTTTCAGTTGACCAGTACTCCCATACAGTTTAGGCATCAGCCGGACCCGTCATTAATGTGTATGGGGGCCTTTACGCTTTAAGGGGCTTGTCAAAATACTCTGACAACCTTTTTTTTCAATCAGTATGTTTCCCCTTTGCAAAAAAAAAAAAGCTCCCATACTTCACTCCGGTGCCGTTCCAGTGTCACTCATTTCATTAGGGGAGATGCACAGATGGAAAACCAGAGAAGTCACCTTCACTCAGGAATACCATGAAGAGACGGGGAAATCCGCACACTGCCGAGCTCTCCCAGGCAGGGCTGTGGAGTTGGCGTCAGAGACCATTTTGCTAGAGTTGGAGTCAGTCGGTGTCATGGAAATTGAGGAGTCAGAGGTTTGGCTTACTAACTCCACAGCCCTGGTATGAGGGAGTTGGAGTCGGAGTGGGAGTCGGTGTCATGGTAGTTGAGGTGTTGGAGTCTGAGGTTTGGCTTACCGACTCCACAGCCCTGCTCCCAGGGCCCGGCGAGATTCTCCATTCTGCCTGCTCTGCAGTGTGTGGCTTTCCCCCATCTATTTTAGTTATTCCTGTGTGGAGGTGACTTCCCTGGGTTTCCATCTCTGTGTTCCCCTTAATAAGATGCAGGACGCCGGTTTTACCCTCCGGCACTCGGAGTATTCTGTCACTTGATGGAGACGCACACAATTTCTACAAGCTATTGGATGAAATTAAGGACTGTACTGGAGACGTAAGCGCTTCTTACAAGCCGGCATCATGTCAGGAAATAATTTTTAGCATTAGCAGTGTCAAACATTTCGTGCGGACCCTTTTTAATTCTCATAAATAGTTTGAGCCGAGTTTTTCTCAAGTTTCCGACTACAGATGAGAATGTCTTTTACATTTCAAAGAGGTTTGCCCATAATGTACAGTAGCTTTGCAAGTTACTTCTTATTAAACATTCTCAAGAAATGAAGCAGTGTTCATTTTATTGTTTAATGTGGATTGTCTAGGCTACCGGCCACCGCTGCAGTCTATAAGAGGTGGGCAGTCTTTCAAGCTAAGGAGCTCATTCCTTGCAGGCTCTTTGCCATAGAGTTTATGAGCAGAGCTCTAAAGCTGGTATGATCACAGTATCCGGCCAGCTTCTGGCCTCTGCACTCTGCCGATGTTGTAGAGTCAAAGTTATCTTTGCTTGCAGCATGAGAACAGTTAAAGCCAGTATCTCAGCCATACGTCTGTCCCGATGTGTCGTTCACCAGGCGAGATGGATCCTCTTAGCTCCTGGTCAGGTAGGCACTCGGACGTCAGACATTGATGCAGCAAGCTGTAAGGCATGTGGGCAGCGAGGACTTGTCACACACTAGAATCTCAGGAGCAGCAGGACGGGTGAAGTGGAAACCAGCAGGGATGGAAGCGAGTGTAAAAGAGAGCAAAAGGTCTAAAGACTCAATCCCAAGACACAAGTGTCTCAATGGACACTAAGTAGGTCTAGGGAGAAGATGTCCTTGATCCAAGCATGACAACTTGCAAAAATTGACGTGGAGCATAACCGAGGGCCCAAGAGGAGGAAGCACAGAGCCTGTGATAAGTGTGTAACACCGGAACTGTCAGTCCTCAGGAGGTCAAGGCTCCCTGGCAAGTAGGAAGTAGAGAGTTAAGGGGAGCAGTGTGCTCCTGAATAAAGAGGACGACACAGCTACTTTTATGAATATGTACCCAATAACCTAATTGAGCATGCATTTCACTTGTTAAAGACTAAACTTCAGACAGAAAGGCCCACAAACAAACAGCAACTGAAAACCACCGCAGTGAAGGCCTGGCAGAGCATCAAAAAGGAGGAAATACAGCGTCTGGTGATGTCCATGAGTTCAAGACTTCAGGCAGTCATTGCCAACAAAGGGTTTTCAACCAAGTACTAGAAATGAACATTTTATTTACAATTATTTAATCTGTCCAATTACTTTTGGTCCCTTTAAAAATAGGGTGGCACATGTTAAGGAGCTGAAACTCCTAAACCCTTTATCCAATTTTAATGTGGATACCCTCAAATGAAAGCTGAAAGTCTGAACTTCAGCTGCATCTGAATTGTTTTGTTTAAAATTCATTGTGGTAATGTCTAGAACCAAAATTAGAAAAATGTTGTCTTTGTCCAAATATATATGGGCTTAACTGTAAATCGTAGCTTCAAATGAATGTTGTAATTTGAATGCATTTTTAGCAGAGCCCTGTAAACCACCACCTACCTGTGGCTAACGCAGAGTGTTGTGAATTCGCTTTCTGGCCTACCTCTGGTTATTACTGAAGGTAGTGGAGCTGGTCAAATTAACAGAGGGGGTCGCGAGTTCTCTTTCTGGGCTCCCTCTGGTGGTTACTGGAGGTAATGGAGCTGATCTGATTAACAGAGGCTTGCCACCTGATAATGAGGATGACGATTGGAGCTCTGGGGTTTCAGACTGGGATTTAAGACAGCCGACTCCCTCTATCCCTGCTGGTGTTTTTTTTCCTGCCTCCTGAGGTCTTAGTTTCCAGCTCAGTCCCTGCATGCTCAGCTAAGTGTTCATTTGTTATTCTGTTTACATTTGATCTGGTTTTGTCTATCTCAGTTTTGTGTGGTCAGCCAGCTCCGGCTGGGGCTGTGCTGCATCACCATCCATATGTTACTGCTTGTGTCAGTTTGATTTTGTCTCTTATTAGATTGGCCTCTTTTTGCTCTGCTTTCAGAATATACCAGAGTGCTGATATAGTGGGCGAAGTCGCGCGACTTCAGTATTTTTTGAATCAGACGTGTTGGACTTTTTTGCAGGTTTTTTTGCGTGATTGCAGACAGTGTCTTTCCTTTCCTGTCCTGTCTAGTCAGTGTGGGCCCCATCGTTTGCTCAGTCTATTTTCCTGCCTGAGTTTGTGTTTTCATCTTGCCTCACCGAAAATATATGTTTGGGGACTATCTATTCCTTTGGGGTCGGCTCTGGGGCAGTTTAGATTTCCCCTTTCTTGCTTTAGGCTTATTTAGTTCTCCTGCTGTGTCGAGGTGTCTAGGATCATCGTAGGTACGCTCCACGGCTATTACTAGTTGTGTGGATAGGAGCAGGGGTCTGCAATCAGCTTAGTTACCAACCTCTCTGGTTTTCTGTGGCTTAGCTTGGCTTGCTCTCCTCCTCGGTGACCCAATCATAACAGCAGAGCCTTTTCTGCTTATTCGTTCCCTGCGATGTCATGATGCACGTGTGACATCACAGGACCTACTAATCTGAATAGGCACCGGAAATGCCGTATGCTCTAGGGGTTCTGCAGTGTCCTGGTCCAGTGCCAAAAACCAAGACGAAGCCAAACTAGATCAATTGGGATCACCAGACATGGTAAAATAGAATATCCTTTAATAAGTAGCAACTACACAAAAACAATGAATAAAAGCCATTAAAAAGTCAAAAACATGACACAAGACATGATCAACCGCAATTAGGATGACCAACCCTGTCCGGCAAAGAGATGGATAATGCTATCTTGGTAAATCATATACAGGGCCCATGTAAATAAGACCAAACAAGTGAGATATTAAAAATGCTCTATGGAGATCAATATTAATAAAGCTATAACAACTCCTATACGATGAAGGTTAAACTCCAAAAAAGCAGCCATAAAGCATGATGAAAACAAGATGTAATGAAAAGCGCTGCTGGAAAGAGCAAGGATCCAAAGGACAAGGAATACATGCATCAAGCAAGTAATGGTGCCAATATAGTGTATTGATAAGAAAGCATAATAACCTGGGTCATCAATAAGTCATGCATCTGACAGGGCACAATGCGTCCAATGCGTGTCGCCACCAGCGTGTGGCTTCCTCAGGGGCCGAATAGGTGATCCCAGAAAAGTCTTCAGTGTTGCCTTCCGTCTTTTCCCTTTGGCCCTGGTCCAGTGGCCGCATCTGTAGTCCATGGGTGCTGGACCGGGTTCCTTTGAATCTTATTGCTCAGCTCTGTCAGCTTGGTATGGTTTTTCTGCTTCAATATGAAAAAAAAACCTCTGAATTCATAAGGCAGATCTGAATTCGGTCTATAAGCACGTTTCCGCAAGCTGATTTTACACCGACTGATGCGAATTGGTAGGAGGGGCAGACAATAATGCGATCACTCAGTCACAGTATGGTTTACCTATTATCTGTAGTACATCTTCTGTTTATGTGGGAACATGTGCTGCCCGCATCATCCGCATCATGATATTCTTTTTGCCAACTTTAAAGCTTGATAGTCGGCATTGCACCTGCCATATTATACACAAGCCACAGATCAGGAATGAATCACCCCCCCTGTAAAAGGGCCTTTAAAAGGTTTTCCACAATCTCTTCTTAAACTAAATGTGCGGCCCCAATAAAATAATACTATAATCACCTCCCATGCCGGTGCCGTTTCTGGTGTGTTGGCACTTGCTCTCCTCAGGGCTATGATACGGTGTTGTCTTTTCTGACAGTATCAGAAACAACTTTTTTTTGTACAAGATGAACTAATTAAAATTTTGAAAACAACAACTTCTCTTCCTTTTTTGGAGGGTGCCGGGGTTTGATCTTTTGTATTGTGCTCATCTACAGTCATAAACGCCAACCCATTTTATGTGTAGGAACATTTCTTCCCATTTGGTACTATGATCTAATACTGGAGATCCCATGAATGCTGGTGTAAGAAGAGGCTGCTCATACTGCTGTCCATCCTGTCTCTGTTCTAATACTGGTGATTCCAGGAGTGCTGGGGTAAGAAAAGGCTGCAAAAACTGCTTTCCATCCGGTCTATATAATCGTATACTGGATATTCCAGAAGTGCAGAGCTAAGAGACCGCTCACTCTGCTGTCCATCATATCTGATCTAATATTGGAGTTACCAGAGGTGCTAAGGTAAGAAGAGACTGCTCACACTGCTGTCTGCCCTGTCTATTTAATCTAGTACTAGAGATACCAGGAGTGCTTGGGTAAGAAAAGGCTGCTCACTCTGCTGTCCAACTTGTCAATCTGATCTAATGCTGGAGATACCAGAGGTGCCGAGATAAGGAGAGGCTGTTCAGTGTTCCACCCTGTCTATATGATTTTAATATATAGAGAAAACAGGGCTCACCACCTTTTTTGTATATCAGCTGGATGTGGGATAGATTAATTAACTGCCGTGGGTGCCAGGAATTTCGCTGGTGTGCTCAGCAGTAGTAGACAAAATTTGAGAAATTCAGCACGTCTAAATGGAATTAAATAAAAGTAAAAGGTCCTTATTGAAAATCAGTAAAACCACGGTCTAATTCAGTAAATACAGTAAATATTTCTGACGCGTTTCTGGCAAGCGTCCTTAGTAATAGTTTTACTTTTATCTACTTCCTTTTGGACGTGCCGAATTTCTCATTTATTGTCTACTATCTAAACTAATACTGGCGATTCCAGAAGTGCTGACTTAAGAAGAGGCTGCTCACACTGCTGTCCACCACGTCTTTCTGATCTAATACGGGAAATACCAGGAGCGCTGAGCTAAGAGGCTGCTCACACTGCTGTCCACCCTGTCGATCTGACCTAATACTGGAGATGCCTTCTATACTGGTGTAAGACTGGTTTCACATTAGCGTTGAAACAACGCTGCGCACTGCGGCGGTAAGCCCCGCCCCGATCCGGCTCCCTGCCCGCCCCATCCGGGATCACCGCCTACTTTCGCATTTGCACGCATGCGATCGGCGCACCCTATCTTTAGCATAGGGTGCGCAGATCATGCGCTGCCAGTGTGAAAGTAGCGTGCTGCGCACTTTTGACGGTGCGCCGTGCGCGCCGAAATGCAGCATGTTGCATTTCGGCGCGCACGGCGCACCGTCAAAAGTGCGCAGCACGCTACTTTCACACTGGCAGCGCATGATCTGCGCACCCATATGCTAAAGATAGGGTGCGCCGATCGCATGCGTGCAAATGCGAAAGTAGGCGGTGATCCCGGATGGGGCGGGCAGGGAGCCGGATCGGGGCGGGGCTTACCGCCGCAGTGCGCAGCGTTGTTTCAACGCTAATGTGAAACCAGCCTAAGAAGAGGCTGCTCACACTGCTGATCACCCTGTCTATCTGATCTAATACTGGAGAAACCATGAGTGCTGACGTAAGAAGAGGCTGCTCACACTGTCTGTTTTTATGGAGTACCAGCTGTGACGTGGAGATTACTTACATCATATACTGTCAAGCTGTGTCCCGATCCCAGCAGCGGAGCGCCGTACTGCACACGCTCACATGCACTTGTCCTGTTAACATTCTAGAACAGATATCTGTTCTAAGAGTATAAAAAATATGGTGGCCATTTAAGTTCTCTAGTGATTACCTCCCTGGGCAAAACCACTGTGATTTGCTAATAAAAGGTATTTAGGAATTTGTTTATAACTACATATACTTCTTAATTTTTTTTTATCCTTTTTCCGAAGAACCTCTTTAACTTTAGGCATGAGAAAACTGTTGCTACAAATGAGTATATGTAAAGAAGAGAATGTGTAGGAATATAATCTTGATTTTCTGTGATGACATATTTTATCACTCCGATGTTCTTGAGTCTTGTGCTCAGCACAGAGCGGGGGGACGTCGGCAGTGACACCCCCCACCTATAATCTGATGCACTAGCCGCACACTGTAATACAATGCATCGGCTCTTGATATTTGTACGGTTTGTATTTGCGGTGATGCGCGCTGTTTATTTTCATGTTCACTTTAATCAAGCGAGCGCACAAAGCCCCGAACAAGCTCGCGAGTGGCATAATTTACTTACAAAACTTGACATCTGTTAAAAGTTGAAAATGATTTGAAGCTTTTTATTACAGTTTACCGATTTAGTTGGCTACGACCGCCAATCTCCCCCTTCTCCCAGGAGAAGCTTTGAAAGCAAATTAAAAAGCTACATAGGAATCTTTCTGAAAAGGCATGAGGGAGTTTCAACAAAGAGCCGAAATATGTCAATTTTCTCCAGTAATAAAATGCAAGTGATGTTAAAGGAAGGAAAAAAAAAAAAGAAAAATATTCATAACCCCCTTGGGTATCAGACATAAAGACCTACGCTTTGTATTTAGTGATGTGTCCAGAAATTAACGATTTTTTTAAATTGTTAGAAACATATTGAGGTATTGTGTGGTGGCAAAATTTGACAAAATTGTGATAGAAGAATTGCAGCTTTTTATTCGGCGTTCAAGAGGACGGCAATATGCCGTATATAGTCATCATGTTTTACTTGGGCACATATATTTTTGCCTGTAACGAGCACTGATCAAAGATGCAATAAGTCAGTCATTGCTTGATTAACTTCACTTACAAGAAGCAATCATCGGCATTATATTTAAATGAGCGACGTGCCTTGTAGTTTATTCTAGGAAGATCATCCCTGTTTACACAGAACGATGTGCTCCTGACAATCCATTTTTAAAGGGGGGTTTTCCCTGCGGTTTTTTTTTTTGCAGTCAAATTATGTGACAGCAGATTGCTAAATCCTGACAGTGTGGAGCATGCACACTGTCAGAATTCCCGCTCTATTGTCAGCTTAATTGCTCATTATGTGCCGTTAAGCAACTTTTTTTTTTTTTTTTTGATTATTTATTCTGTTGACCGCCAGTATGCAAATCCCATACTTGCGGTCATAAGAAAACCACTAAGGTCTGCACCAGATTGGAATCCTGACAGTTTGCATGCTCCACACACTGTCATGATTCAGCAGTCTACAACCATGTAGGAGTGCAGAAATTTGTATAACCCGGGAAAACTTTTGCAGTTGCCCTAAACGATTTAATCAAGCAGCAATCAAGTGTCTTTGTGGATTGATCGGAAGACTAAATGACAAAGGATATAAACTGATATAAATGCCACTGAACTATGTGTCCTGATGGAGCGTCATTACTGGCCCGAAAACATTACATTTGCTCATCATTAATTTTAATGAAGTACCCAACGCCGCATTCTGTGTGCGACTGTACCTGGCACATGTACATTCACATAAGGCTTTGTTCACACAAGCATTGGAGTCTTCGTTGCAGGTTCCATAATTTTTTAACAGAAGGGAGACTGCAAAATGGTGTCATTTTTTTACCAATTAAATGATTAACATCAAACGGATGCCATAGTGCGGTATGTTTGGCACCACTTTTTTTTTACATCATGTGACATCTGTTTCCTGCATGATGAATTTTGTTTATAGGAATTGTAGGGATTCACTCTTTCTGGTAGGCGTTAGGAATTCAGCCTTAACTAGCATTCACACAGGCAATGCAGCGTTGATCTAAACACATGTAGATTTATTGCTTTCCACTGGTTGCACAGCATCTAAACAAACTGATAAACCTAAATCCCAAGCCTTGTCCTGGCTCTAACTAAGCAGAACAGACCCTGGCTACTCATACACAGCTGAGCTAACCCCATCTCGGTCAAACAAAACGGCTATTGTCCATAGGAACTACTGATCCTTGCGGTTCTCTGCACACGGCCTGTGCAGACTGTTCTCAGAGAGGGAGTCTGGCCTGTCTCGCCTCAGCTTCAAGACACATCCAGTCTGGTCAGCTTCCCTGAGCTGACTGACTTAGATGAACACCTAGCCTGCTGATATGCAGGGCCAGGCAGGTGCACTAATCAAAGCCTGCAGTGCTCCGATTTAACCCTAGCCTACCTGGCATTGCTACATATTCTGCCCTTCTGCCCAAACCCAATGGCTGGGAACAATCTGCCAACCCTCCCAGTGCCTGTAGAAGGCCATTTTCACAGAACTGATTGTGAGGGGGGTTTGACAATATTGTATTGCTTCCTCTGAGACTTCCTCCTGGTGGGCCTCAGGAATTTTACTGGGCTTTAAATTGACCTGAGCGGGAGGCTCATGTGTGATGACACGTGTGTGACCTGGTAACTTCAAGACCCTAACCCTCTTTTGGGTACCAGTCTCCATCCATATTATCTTTGGCATTCGGAATGTTGGTTTTTATCTGCGCTAACAAGCAAGAGTTTTCTATTGAGTCCCTATGCTTACAGGGTTTTGGCAAGTTTCCATAATATATGGGGAAATAGCTTCCTTTTCCAGGGTTGTTGTACTCTATAGTTTAACTCTCCCACCTTTTTTACCACCTTATAGGGTCCCTGCCACTTGTTAAGGAACCTGTTCTGCCATGTGGACACTAACACAAGTATCCAATCCCTAAACTTAAATTGTCTCACTCGAGCCAACCGATTATACCTGAATTTTTCCTTTTGGTCCAAGAGGGTGCCCTCATTTGCCTTCCCATAACACAACCTATCATTATTCCTGGCCCCTTGTGGAAACCAACTATCGGCTCATGGGGAACCCTATTTATATTCTCCAAAGTACTTTTTACTGTTAAGTTTCTGAGCTGTGCAGTCCCAAAGTTGTCCTCTGACTTCTCCACGTCAGGGATATTGGCTTTAGGGGATGCTTCCTCATCCTCCTCTCTAGTCAGTACGGTGAATGGAAATTCACCTTTTACATCATGTGACTTTGTTACCCCAGGCGACTCCTGGCGGCATATCCTGGAGTACTGGGTGCCACAGCCTTAGCTCACAATTCCCAGAACAAAGGAAAATCTCGACCAATGGCATGGAACAATTATTTGACCATTCCCACTTGGTGGGACAAAGAACCACAGTCTGTCTGTATGTCGACCTTGGCCATGGAAAAGTTCTTTGCTTCACCATGGCTACACCTTTCTCCCACCCCCTTTCCAGGGATTAACACATGCGGAAGTGTGCCCCTTGCCAGGGTAACCAAACTCCCTGAGTCCACACGTCCCATCACTTGGACACCATTCAGTCATCTAGCTTTCCTAAGGTCCCTTGCCAGGATGAAGAACAGCAATGCAGACATGGTGAGCAAAGTAGGAGTGGTGCTGGCCTACTCTGCAGTCCCACCGGCTCCGAGGTCAAGGGACGAACGGGCGATATATGACCCGGGACTCAACAGCGCCAACAGTTAATTGCATGAGTTGTAACTTTTCAGCGCCTCCTGGATCTTTATGCGTCCCTCAGATGTGGCTTGGGCTCCTTCTGTAGACTCAATGGATCAGGCACTTCTGTGTCTACTGGGGATTCTATATTTTTGAACACCTCATTGACGTCAGATGTCTGCTGTGTGTATGTGAGAAAATGCAGCTGCACCGCTTACTATTTTTTTTCACACTGTGCATACTGTAGAAATTAATATACAGCCATCTCTCATTATTGATCCAGAGTAATTAATTTAGAGACTAATGATAGATAGTCGGCTATGGACAATGCTTTTTAACCATTCCATTTACACAGGATGTTGGAAATCGATGGGAGAAGAAAGATTATGTCTGCGCTGAATGACTGTTGAAACCAAGCACATGCGCTCGGTGCACCCTTGACACGGTGAACATTTAAATACACTTTCCTACCTATTTGTTTCCCCCCCCAATTTCTGCCACCTCGTCTTGGTTGACCGCTCTGGATTTATAGAGCCATAGAATGGTGGAGATAGATGGAAAACAAGCAGGTGGCAAGATTCACTTTAATGTTTAGCTCACTAAGGGGGCTTGGTTTGGACAGTCATTCTCTGCTGAGAGACTACCTTTTAAAAGAGACTCTGTCCGCACAGAATGACTGTTGAAACCAAGCACAGGCGTTCACTTTATCATGGCTGAGCCAGTACTTTAAATACATCTTCCCACCTACTTGGTTTCCATCTTTGTCTCTTAAGAAGCCAGAGCTGTCAGAGTAGGGCGAGGATGGAGGTCAAGCAGGTGGGACTGGTCACTGAACTGTTGGCCATGCCTTGGTGCTCAGAGTGCATTTGCTTTGTTTCAGCAGTCATTCTGTGCTGACAGTCTCATTTTAGGGAGTATGTAACTTTCTAGGTTGTGTGCTGTGGTTTCAATACAGTCAGTGCTCTATTGGCAGGAGATTAACACCGCAGGACTAGGTGTCATGTGCAAGGCAGTCCAGCTAATCTGTAACCCCGCCCCTCACCACTGATTGGTGGTGTAAGCAGGATGATGCACAGCTCAGCATTCTTAGTCCTTCTGTGAAAACAGGGATGTTGTTCAAAACGGCAAGAAGCAGCCCAGTAAGTGCCACATCACTTGAATCAGGGTCTCTGCCCCATCATGATGCTGCTGTAAGATTATATAGCAAAAACCCATTGACCCATTCCCTTTAAGATCTAAACAGCATCAAGTTATCAGGAGCACATGCCATTTACCTGGCCTTCAATGATTATTTTTAAGCCAGCATAAATCACCTGACAAATGAGCGTTTTGCTTATTCATGGGGTCATGGCCAAAATGTTTATTTGGCTAATAGACAGGAATGCTCGTTCACGGATTATCAACATGTGTAAAGACGCTTTAAAGGGGCTGTCCGGCCATAAGCTATAAGTCTGCAGTCACTCTATGGGACTGCAGGCTTGTGAATCCTCACACCGTGCGCACTGTGAGGATTCTCTGGTGCTGACGCGTGATCGCAAGTGATTTTCATAGGTTTGGTCACGTGCCAACTAGTCGTGCCTGGCCTCGCTCAATGCAACTGTATTGAACGATACCGGACATGTCTAGTCGGAATGTGTTCGGAAGTATGGAAATAGCATACTCGCAGTCACATGACTGCCAGCTCCCGCCACCGGAGAATCCTCACCGTGTGCAGTGCGTGCGATGTGAGGATTCACAAGTCTGCAGTCAGTTATTTTCTTTTCGATAAACAGGTTTCTCTAATTTGTAGAGCTCCTGTATGCAACGGGCCCCAAGGGCTGCCAGAAGGTGAAGTAGATACGTTCTTCACATGTAGTATTAATTATGTGAAAAATAAAAACAACACCTCTTACATTTCAATAGTAGGTTCAAATTTAGCACATGCGCTGCGTTTAGTGTTTTTTTTCATGTTTTTTTTTCCGGATTGTATTACAATGGTGGGAAAGTGGATTATGTATTCACAAATCTCATCCCCACAATGCAAAAAAAAATCTGTGCTGAAAATGATCTTGCAGATTTTGACTATGGATTTCCCTGTGCAATGTATCGGGTGAAATCCACGACAATTTGCAGGTAAAGTGTGCACGTTTTGCTGCCGATTCAACAGGAAAAGGAAATTGCCCGGTGTGAATGTGCCCCAATGGTTCTTATGGCCACAGATAATCATTACGTGCCTATTTTATGATTTTCTGAAAGACTAGATTCCAAAAATATCCCCCTGGGACTCCGTTATATGAAAAACAGGCGCAGATTTTTCCCTTTTTGATGGAGTGACAGGTTTGGGATATCCGTACCTGTCATGTGACAAGCTTTTTGTTAGAGGAGCGACGTCGGGTAATTGTGCCTGCTTCCTCTAATTGACAGCGATGGGAATTAATGTGTGAAAATATGTCTTCTTGTATGAATCTACATTTAATATGGTGCGTATGTCAGCGAAGGGAGAAAAAATGACTGCAGTCACAGTAAAGAGATACAATACAGAGTGCTGCAGGAAATTAGAGAGTCACCATGCGGAGGGCACACTTAGCCTTTTCTTTTTTTTCTGACATAGTGTTATATCTTTATATCTACATGTATGATAATAATGTTTTTTTATAGTTATTTTTCCACTTTCAATGTCTGAAATAATCCATTTGACAACTATGTAACCACCATTTTTGCATACAGGAGTAAGTAGATGGTTTCGCCACAATCTGCACATTACTTTACACAATTAATGTTGTTGGCAAGCATAACCATGGCACCCATTCTAGTAAATTTTGTGAGCATTCTTTTTCTCTTATCAAAAAAAAGAAATGTAGGTAGCGAGTACTGTATCCTAGTCTCCTAATGCCATTTAGGCACAGATAGTGCTGCTTTCCGGTCTCTTCCCGTAAGTGATACAGGAAAGGATTGTGCTACCTCCCTGTCTACATGTGTAATTTGTGTTGATATTACTGACTCTCGGTCCCATCACGTTAGAGATGTTAGGCATAGATAGTGCTGCCTCCCTGTCTCTTCCCGTAAGTGATACAGGAAAGGATTGTACTACCTCCCTGTCTACATGTGTAATTCGTGTTGATATTACTGACTCTCGGTCCCATCACGTTAGTGATGTTAGGCATAGATAGTGCTGCCTCCCTGTCTCTTCCCGTAAGTGATACAGGAAAGGATTGTACTACCTCCCTGTCTACATGTGTAATTCGTGTTGATATTACTGACTCTCGGTCTCATCACGTTAGTGATGTTAGGCATAGATAGTGCTGCCTCCCTGTCTCTTCCCGTAAGTGATACAGGAAAGGATTGTACTACCTCCCTGTCTACATGTGTAATTCGTGTTGATATTACTGACTCTCGGTCCCATCACGTTAGTGATGTTAGGCATAGATAGTGCTGCCTCCCTGTCTCTTCCCGTAAGTGATACAGGAAAGGATTGTACTACCTCCCTGTCTACATGTGTAATTCGTGTTGATATTACTGACTCTCGGTCCCATCACGTTAGTGATGTTAGGCATAGATAGTGCTGCCTCCCTGTCTCTTCCCGTAAGTGATACAGGAAAGGATTGTACTACCTCCCTGTCTACATATGTAATTCGTGTTGATATTACTGACTCTCGGTCCCATCACGTTAGTGATGTTAGGCACAGATAGTGCTGCCTCCCTGTCTCTGTGTATGTGATTTAGGCAAATATTTTACTGCCCCGACTTATCTTCCGGTGTTTTATCCGAACGTAGGATTACCTTCTTTTCTCTCATGTATTTGATTTAGACATGGCTGATACTGCTTTATTGCGCCTCCGTATGAATGATGAACGATGTGGAGACGCTAAAGGGTGAAAACAAGCCAGCCATGTCTTGCTCCTGACCTGTATGACTTGGTTGACATCCTTGAGGACAGGATTTGTGGTGATACCCTAGGCACTTTGGTAGCAAAAAGTGTCTTGACGGGTTCCCCTTCAAGAGTTGTTCCCAACACCTCTCCACGGATTTGGTCCTGTATAGACATAATTCAGAGGGCGTATATCGGAGGCCCGTTCTCTGGATGGGTGGTGGGTGCCAGCAGTAAGACCCCTCACGATCTTCAAATCTTCAAGTTCTGATCTGTTTTTTGGCTAGTGTTGGGAATAACTTTTTAGGTAAACTTAGTATTCGGGAAAATTAAAGGTTTCTGGGGATAATGAAGCAAAGTGATTAGTATGCTGCGCCTTATAAAGCCCAGATCGGCTTGCTAAGAGAGCAGCTACAGGGCAGAAAGCTTTGTGCCAAGGACAGAGCCCAGGGGTGCCGCGACACCAGCATCCATCATACATTATACAAGATAGGACTTTACTAACCAGAGCTGCCCCATACATATTCAATCTGGTACTGGGAAATGTGATTGTAAGCCACAGCTTCACTTGATGTAAGCAGGAGCAGCATTTCCCGCAGAAGCACCTATACATCACTGTCCCCGGCCCTGATACAATGGATGAGCGTCCCATCTCGCTCTAGATGAGTTTAAAATAATATCATGTTTAGACGCCGCTGCCTCGCCATGAAAAATGAATTTAGGCGCAGTTTCCATCTATTTCCATTTCTTTCTACAACGTTAGTGCTACCTCATTGCCCAGCAGAAGAAACTATCATATTTGCTTTCTCATGTGCCCCCCACCCTTTTCCATTAGCGCCTGCTGCTCTTCTTTTGCTCCCTACCCCTCCTGCCTTTTTCCAGCTGTAATTCCTTTTGGTAGGTGGGCGGCTTTTGATTGCAAGTGAACTAGTAAATATCTTACAGACAAACAACCCTAAGCTCGCATTTTCTTATAGGCAATGGCGCACGATCTTAAAGCCACAAATTGCGCTACGTCCTCGTGCTTAAATGAGGTGTAGCAGCATTGGGAGCGCTAATGTGTTTTGTTTTTTTAATTTTTTTAGTTGCTTTCATATGATTTGGCATCTGAGTCATGTTAGCTGCCTGATCAGTGGTTTGATTTTAATATATGATTTCAGTTTGGTTGATTTTTCTCTTTATAGATATATTTTTGGGTAAAATGTAAATTGCTTTTATTCTATAAACTTCTGACAACATGTCTTCGAATTTCCAAGCACTAAATGTTGTATTTATTTTCAGAAAATGAGAAATGGTCAAAATAACAAAAAAAAATGCAGTGCTTGCAGACCTCAAATAATGCTAAGAAATAAAGATCATAATAATTTAGGAACAACAATACTAATGTTTTAACTCAGGAAGAGTTCAGAAATCAATATTTTGTGGAATAACCATGATTTTGAATCACAGCTTTCATGCGTTCTGCTTTCCATCAGTCTTTCACACTGCTTTTGGGTGACCTTATGCCACTCCTGGTACAAATATTTAAGCAGTTCTTTGTTTGATGTCTTTTGACTATCTATCTGGAGATTGGGTCTGCATATTGGGCTGGCCATGACAGGGATTTGATGTGGTGGTCCTTCATCCACACATTGATTGACCTAGCTGTGTGGCATGGCACATTGTCCTGCTGGAAAAACCAGTCCCTCAGAGTTGGGGAACATGACCTGAGCAGAAGGAATCAACTGTTTTTCCAGGATAACCTTGTATGCGGCTTGATTCATACGTCCTTCACAAAGATTAACCTGCCCAATTCCTGCCTTGCTGAAGCATCCCCAGATCATCACCGATCCTCCACCAAATTTCACAATGGGTGCAAGACACTGTGGCTTGTACGCCTCTCCAGGTCTCCGTCTAACCATTAGACGACCAGGTGTTGGGCAAAGCTGAAAATTAGACTCATCACAGAAGATTACCTTACTCCAGTCCTCTATGGTCCAATCCTCATGGTCTTTGGCAAATCTCAGCCTGGCTCTCCTTTGCTTCTCATTGATGAAAGGCTTTTTCTAGCTTTACATGAATGAGCCCTGCCTCTAGGAGCCTGTTACAAACTGTTCTTGCCTTGCATTTCACCCCAGCTGCCATTTGCCATTCCTTTTGTAAAGGCCCCGTCACACTAAGCGACTTACCAGCGATCCCGACACCGATATCAAGGTGTCAGGATCGCTGGTAAGTCGCTATGTGATCGCTCGTGAGCTGTCACACAGACAGCTTCACCAGCGATCACCACAGCGACACCGAGCGCTCGGCATCGCTTGCCATCGCTGTAAAAAATAGAATCAAAATAAAAAATATAGTTATTCTCACCTTCCGACGTCCCGTTCAGCCACCCTGCCTCTCTCCACGCTCCGGTCCCAGTGATCCTTTGCGACGATGACCGCGATGTCAGATGTCACGGTCTCGCGGGATCACAAAGTCCCGCGGTCATTCGTGCAAAGGATCACTGGGACCGGAGCGTGGAGAGAGGCCGGAAGACTGCGCGGGACATCGGAAGGTGAGAATAACTATATTTTTTATTTTTTTTTTTATTATTTTTTACACCTGATCGCTGGTCTCCCGCCTGTCACACACAGCGATGCGTGCTGGCCAGCGGGAGACCAGCGACCAAAGAAATATCCAGAGGTTTCTTCCAGCGATCAGCGATACCGGCAGGGGGGCCGCTCGCTGATCGCTGTCACACACAGCGATCTCGCTGGTGAGATCGCTGTTAAGTCACAAAAGTTGTGACTCAGCAGCGATCTCGCTACCGAGATCGCTTAGTGAGACGGGGCCTTTAGTCACTTGGTGTCATCCTGCAGTTGCTGAGTGACATTCGAATAAGATGACGGTCATCCCGGTCAGTGGAGAGTCGTTTTCACCTCTGCTGGTCTGTAGTTTTGTTGTCCACAATGTCTGCTGCTTCACCTTGTTGTAATGGAATGTCATCTTAGAAATTTTAAGGATGGAGGCAACATGACGCTCACTGTATCCCTCTGCTAGTAAAGGCAGAATTGAGCCCTTCTTTTCCTCACTCAAGACTTTTTCTTTTTAACTCCTTTGGCATGGTTAAGTTATTTTTTCATTCCTATTACTTTTGGGATATTACTAGCACTTGTTTTGCCATCCAGCTTGTCCTATTGCAAGAGGATTGTGAACACCACAGCAGGGCTTTTTATACTTTCCTTCATTAAATAAGATTTGGTTCAGGTGATCACCTAATCAGAAGCACATTAAGGCTGTGTGCACACGCTGCGGATTAGGTGCGGATTCATCCGCGCGGATTTTGCAAAATCCGCAGGTGAAACCGCAGGTCAAAAGACCTGCGGTTTTACCTGCGGATTGCTCTGCGGTTTTGCCCTGCGGTTTTTCATCTCCTCAATGGAGGAGATGGCAAACCGCAGGAGAATCCGCAGAAAGAATTGACATGTCGATTCTTTCTGCGGATTGAAAACCGCAGATAATCCGCGCGGAAAAATCCGCACCGTCTGCACTGCGGTTTTTGATTCCCATAGGGAAGCATGGTACTGTACACCGCAGCAGAAACTGCTGCGGGTCCGCAGCGGCCAAAACCGCTGCGGAACCGCAGCAAAATCCGCAGCGTGTGCACACAGCCTAAGGAGAATGAGGTGTACTCTGGTTGGAATTCAACTGACACTGGAATGGAATGGCTGTCAGACATGTATAGAAGCTGATTTTTATAAAACTGTGCAGTGGTCTCTTAATTTTTGCTAGAGCTGTATTTAGGGGGTCTGGTCTGATATTATAGGAGATGTCAAGATTTAAAACCTTTCCCGTTAGCACCTCCATTTTCTTTTAAGCATCAAAAAAAAGCACTTTGCGCCATTCTCCGGTTGTCCCTGACAAACAATGGTGACTTGACACCCATTGTTGACGTGACAGCTGCAGTCAGTCACCGTCCTCGGCGGTCACTCTGGTATATGTATGTGACCGCGGAGGTTAGTGATTAGTTTGATCAGATGAGGTCATCACGGCATGACCGGTTGGCACCATTGGGGCAGAAAACCTGGAGTGACGGGGCTACTGTAAGTTAAGGTGTTTTCTTCTGTTTTGTGTTCAGGAGCACATCGCTCCCCTTCCTTCTTGCCAGGCGAGGTACGCTCCTGTTGATTTGACAGTTTGGATTAGCGACATGGTTGTGCCGCTGGCATGAATGATGCATTCTCCCATGATCTAAGCTTCGAAGGAGTGCAGGGGCGCTGAAGGTTGGTAGATCCTGTGATCCTTCCATGTTCAGAGCTTCACTTGTCAAGCAATCAAGCACTCCTTGCCTCACATCAGAGGTGGCCGGTAATCTAGGCATTCAACAGACCACAAAATGAGAACGGAGAGGGGTTTTAATTAGCAGTAAAGTGCAAAGTTGCTTGTTTTTACTAGTGGTTTAACAGGATGATACAACCTTGTTAAAGGTAGATTCCGAAAATAACAAGCTATCCTCTATCACAGGGCTAGGGAATAACTTGCTGATTGCTGGGAGTCTGACCGGAGGAAAATTCACCTATCCAGAAATCTTCCCTTTGGAACCATGTCTTGAACAACTGATTCTTGACTTCTTTTATGAGACTGCTAAAGAAAGTTCTTGGCTGTTTCTGGCAGTCCCATAAATAAATAATGTACCTGATGTCAAGTATTTGCACCTCTGCTCCATTCATGTCCCGTTCTCTGGATCACTGTGGGTCCCATTTGGTCGGACTCCCAGTGATCAACAGGTTATCCACATCCGATGAATAAGGAACATCTTGGCAGTTTGGAGGCAGCCCTTTAAGTCATGCTTATGTTATTGTCTTAAAATATTAACAGTTGTTACCCCATAAAAATATATAAAATAGTAGTAATCTCATGGAAACTCCCTTTAATACCAGACCTCAGACCAAATCCCCTAAACCTATTCAGGCACCCCTACATTATCAAACTCCAGACCACATCAAATAAATATATTCACTCCCTCCTATATGATCAGACCTCCGACCAAATCTATAAAAGTAATCCGGCCCTCCTAGACCCCAGGCCACGTCCCTTAAATATTTTCAGGCGGTCCTATATTAAAAGGGGATGTCTGCTACTGGACTAGACTTTTTTCAAGGTTCCAAATGTAGCTAATAAAATAGGTCCTTGACCGTCTGTGCATAAGGCACCATGTCTCCCAGCGATCCAGTGATATTATTTGTCACGTTATCACATCATGGGCTGTAGTCTTCAAAGTTTGGTCTAAACTTTGAAGGTTGCAATTCAAGGACCACTAATTATTTTATTACCATTTTACCAGGCACATTAATGGAGTAATCCAGTTATGGACAACCCCTTTAATATCAGACCCCAAACTAAGCTCCTTAGATGTATTCTGGCCCTTCCTTTATCAGGCCACCGACTTGAGTCAGATGCTGCTTCAGACTGAAAAAAAAAAAAAGCCTTCCGACCCGAGACCAGACATTCAGAGTCAGGGCATTGGGTAATTATCGGATATGTTGTGCCTTTGTTCTGATTTACAGTATGTGACTCTGTAACCTTTGTTTTACATTTTTCAGATCTTTGCCGAGAGTTTGCTATGTTCGGGCCGCCATGAGAACATCCAGCTCGCCGGACACATGATGCATTGTAACTCAACCTCCGTAGACCTCCCCGTAAGCATCAGCTCCAAAGGCAAACCCCAGTACAGGGTTAACTACGAGAAGAGCACGGAACTGGTGCTGGCTGCCAGCAGAGAATACTTCAACTCCTCCGCCACCCTCACCGATGACTGTATGGATCTAGCCAGGTATATCCCCAATCTACGGTATATACCGCGTTACGTGGTGGTTATTTTCTTTATTCGGTTTACACATTAACCATCTTTAATTTCGGCTTCATTTTAGTCATAGTGGCTGCTAATAAATATAATCCCTTTTTCCCTGTCCTGGCTACAGTGATTATCCAACCAGGTAAATTATTTGGAAAATTACTTCTGTTCTAGAATAAAGAGAAAAGAACATACTTGCCCCTTTGGTTCTCCACTGCTCTAGTTCCTTGGGCTTCACTTCTTGCTTTCAACTGTGACGTTCTTGACACCTCTGCCCGATACAGCCAAACACTATCAGGATTTTAACTGCCTTGATACCCCCTGTAATTAATAATTTACAGGCAGTCTCATATTGTCACAAAAATTACCATACATCTTCCTTTAAGCCGAAGTTTTTGAGTAGGATTTCAAATCTGATCTGCTCAATAACACTCATCTAAAAAAGGAAAGTTAATGTACTCTTCGAATCCCCCCCATTCAATTGAATAGAAAATCAACGTTGCTGTTCATACAATCAAGTTATTAAGACCAATTTTTTTTTAGATGAGGTTTTGGTAACCTTGCTGCAAACAAAAAAAATTTACAGATCCCTTCTTTGAGCTGGCTCCTCATAAAAAAAGGCTTCAAACGTAACACTGCCAAGTCAAGATACTACAAAAAAAAACAATAACAATTCAAAGATCTGTTTAAAACCATTTCCTAAAAAAGCTTTAAGAAAAAAAAGATTTTTTTTTTTTTTTTTAAAGATGATTCTTCTTGATAAGGAAAAATTGAACACATAAATTTTCGCATGCCTGATCCTTTGGACCTTTGTAGAGATAAGGTTTGCTACAGGCTTAAGGTCCACTTACACTTTATCTAAGAAGTATCATTTCTCCTTGCGGAGAATGACATGCTAAGCATGTCGAGATGAGACTTAAAGCCGCCATGCTCCTCTGGGAAATATGCTAATTATGCAAATTATCTCTACAGAGAGGAAGAGGACTAGAACTCTAGTGCCACCTATTGGAAGTAGCAATACTAGAAGTCAATGTTGACCCTTTAACGAGCCTTGTTACATGACTTAGGATAAAAGCAGAATCTCACAATCCAGAATCTCAATTTGCAGACACTGTGTTTCGGGGTACTGCCCCTCGTCAGTGCAAAGTGTGAGATCCGCAAGAAATAATCACACATGTGGGACAATGTTCCAGGTGTCAATGATACACTTAGAGTGGTGGGTGGAGGAGAACTTCCTGGTAGAAAAGGTACAGTATCAACAGATACCAGGTATATATAGAATAGTTTAAACATTAAAAATGTACGTCTATATGTTCAGGAGTAGTGTTGAGCCACCCCGCTAGTGTTCCAGTTTGTTTTGGTTCGTCGAATACTAGGCAAGTTCGTCAAATGTTTGTCGCGACGAACAACGTCGAACACCATTGAAAACAATGGCAGGCAAACACATACAAACACACAGAAAACAATTACAAAACACCTTAAAAGGTGTCCCAAAGCAGACAAAATGCTCAGAATACAAAAATAACATATGGAAAAGGGCAACTACATAAAGAAAAGAGGTGGAGGAATAAAAGAAGGAGGAGGAGACACAGATATAGGCATGTCATGCCCTTATGAAGTCAAGAAAGGCTGGAATAAAAATGTAAAATACCAAAAAACATTAAAATTCTGAAATCGAAGACGATCATATAGCGCCGGACTTCCCACCATAAATTAGGCCAACTGCTCATCGGGCGGCGTTATTCCCACGAACCTCCAAACAGCGTCCATGAAGGCAAAGTGTTTGGTTTCCGGGGGCAGTATGGTTGCAAAGCTGAACCTTACAGGAATGTCCAGAAGGGCACCACCAGGAGTGGAGCCTGCGGCTTAATTCGACTGCACCCGGGAAACCTCAACCATGCCAGCTACAGAAAAGATTGACAGAGTGCAAGCTTCGTTGATTCTGTGGGTGGTGGTGGATGTCCGTTTTTAGTTGTGCTAGCGACTTGTCAGCTTAATTCCATTAACGAACGAGACTCCGGCATGCCCCCGCGGTACGCGTCAAGCTTACTAGAGGGACATGCAAGGCTCTGGCACGCAAGATCGAGCAATAACAGGTCTGTCATGCCCTTACATGTCTGGGGCTGCATGCGCGCTACACTGAAAGGACCAGCGTGGGTCGCTTACAGGTGCAGATAACCCGCTGAACCCCGTTAGTGATGGGGATCTGGGATTACAATTCTTCCCCGCGAACGAGGATTTCCCAGTAAGTGCAGGTCAACCGTAATTCCGGAATTAGGCCTAACCGGCATTCCAGAAAAAATGAAAAAATTAAGTGTCCAAACCACAGGTGCTATAGCTTGCTTAACAGCTGGGCTCCCCTGCTGAGTAGCACACAATTCTTACATAAACAGGCGGCATAGCTTGGTTCACTGGTGGGCTCCTCTGCTGAGTAGCAGACAGTGCTACAAGGCCCAAAAGGATTTTCTGGACAAGATGCGGTAAAAAATAATTAGAAACACACACTGTGTAGCTCCTTCACAAGTGTACGACACCGCTTGCTACCACACAACGCTACTATGCCATGAAACAGTCTATTAACATTGAAAACCATTATTAATGTGAAAATGAAGTTACGCTTTTGGTGACCGAACCGTTCTCGAACGGAACCTCGAACAGCCGAATTTTAAGCAAAGTGTTCGAGTTCGACGAACGGCTCGAACACCGCCCAAAACAGCTGGAATTTTAATTTGGCGAACAGGTCGACTCGAACACCACTCATCTCTAATCAGGAGGCAGACTCAGACGTTCTCAGGCCCAGTATGGATTTGACGTGATTGTACAAAGTTGAGAAAGGGTACAGTATCACCAGATAACAGGTGTATATATAGCATAGTTTAAACATTAAACATCTGTGTGTATATTTCCGGAGTCCAACAAAGACACTTACAGCCTCAGTATGGATTAGACAAGAATCTAAAAAGTAGAAAAAGGGTAATGTATTCAAAGCATACACCAGTATACACTGTTGGGGTATTTTTCAATCTTCATATATATTTCAGTCTCAGTAAGACAGTAATGACTCTCCGCAAGAGGAAACGAGATGGATACAAGTACAGACGGAAAGTCAAGTGATTGCAGAAATTTTGGAATTACTAATCACGGGAAAAACTCCCGGTAGAATTCTCCGAGGCGATGCTGACCCTCAATTACTTTGTCTGTGGAGACAGCGAAAACAGTTCTTGTGAAGAAAGGTTTGCTGTATCGCAGTACCGTGGAACCCATCACCATTACTCATCTCCATCAAATTGTGATCACAGGGACAGATGTAGACATTGTCCTCACTGCCTATCATGATCTGTCAGGTAACTCAGGACGTAGGCGATTCTATTGGATTGGCATGAGAGGACACATTTAAAAATGTGGGCAGGAATGTCACACGTCTGTTAGTAGGAAAACCGTGAAGGCTGATGATAAACCACCACTGCATCTCATTGTGAGTCGACGACCATATCAGATGGAAGCCATTGATCACCTGAAGATAGAGCCCAGCAGGATAGGGCATTGCTACATCTTAACCATCATCTATCATTCCACCAAATTTGCATTGGCAGTCCCAGTGAAGTATTTAACATGCCAGACTACACAGTGGTGGAGCAGGGAGAGGTAAGTATTGCAAGTGCTGGTGCCCTGAGCAAGCAGGGGGGGCCCACTCGTGGGCGGCGGTACTGGCACAGGGCCCCTCATAGTACACCGGTGTGTGACGGCGGCACCCCCACTGTCAGAGACACTTGATTCTACTATGAGGGACCTTGTGCCAGTGCCGTTGCCAAAGAGTCGGCCCACCCACCTGTCCAGGGCAACGGCACTTGCACGGGTGCATGCACCAGGTGGTGACCCCGGCCCTGTTGGGGGAGGCAGCCCAGTTATGGAGGTGGAAAAATTGGCATATGTTGATGTTGGATATTCAGCAGCTGCAAATAGAGTAATTGGAGACGTCCGCAGAAGAGGAGGACAAAAGCAAGCCATTTGTCTGGCAACATGTCAGCAGGGGAGGGTGGGACAAAATCCTTTGAAACCCATGCATGGTTCATTTTAATGAAGGTTAGATCATCAACATTTTGAGTCGACAGATGGGTCCTTTTTTCTGTCAGGATTGATCCAGCATCACTGGAAGACTCGTTCAGATAACACACTAGCAGCAGGGCAAGTGAGCTCCTGTAAGGCATATTGTGCCAGTTCAGGCCAGGTGTCAAGTTTACTGGCCCAATAGTAAAAGGAGAATGACCGGTGAGGGAGAACATCGATATGGGACGAGAAGTAGTTTGTAACCATAGTTGACAACTGCTGTCTCCTGTCACTTTTAATCGATGCAGTATTAGCAGTCGTGTGAACGGTACTTGAGAAATCATTCCACAACATTGTCATTAAACGCCTTTCTCCAACTCCACTTCGGCTGTGTGCACCACGAACACCTCTTCCATTGTGCCCACTACCGCTCGTGGGAGCACCATCACCGCTGCTGTGTGCTGGGAAAGCCTCATACAAATGGTTTACCAGAGTTGCTTGTTTGTTAGCCAATATTATCTCTAGGTTCTCCTGTGGCATAATGTTGTGTAATTTGCCTTTGTAACGTGGATCGAGGATGCTGGACAGCCAATAGTCGTCAACCCTTATCATTTTGGCAACGCAGGGGTCCCTTTTTAGGATCCGCAAGGCATAATCGCATATGTGGGACAATGTTCCCGGTGTCAATGATGCACTGCCAGTGGTGGGTGGAGGAGCACTTTCTGGCAAATCCACATCCTTACAGTCACGCACAAACACTGTACCTGACCTTGGAATGCCAACATTTTGGCTTGCCCTCTGAGAAGCATCCTCCTGCCCAAAATAATCATCCCCCTCCTCCTCCTCTTCCTCTTCTTCCTCCACCTCGTCCATGAGACTTCCCTGAGCAGACAATGGCTGACTGTCATCAAGGCTTCCCTCCTCCTCTTCCTCCTCGGCTGCAGACGCCTGCTCCTTAATGTGCGTCAAAGTTTGCATGAGCAGACGCATAAGTGGGATGCTCATACTTATGATGGCGTTGTCTGCGCTTACCAGCCGTGTGCATTCCTCAAAACACTGAAGGACTTTACAGAGGTCTTTCAGCTTCGACCACTGTACACCAGACAACTCCATGTCTGCCTGCCCGTGTATCCTCCCACAAATGAATTACAGCCTGCCTCTGTTCGCACAGCCTCTGAACCATGTGCAGGGTGGAGTTCCAACTTGTTGCAACGTCGATAATTAGGCGGTGCTTGGGAAGGTGGAGCAATCGCTGCAGCCTCTGCATACGACTGGAGTGTACGGGCGACCGGTGGATGTGCGAGCACAGTCTTTGCACCTTATGGAGCAGGGGTGTTAACTCCGGATAATTATTGAGGAAGCACTGCACCACCAGGTTCAAGGTATGTGCCTGAGTTTTGAAAGGGCTATGGCTGCCACAAAATTACGGCCGTTATCACTAACTACCTTGCCTGCCTCAAGATGTAGACTGCCCAGCCATGACTCTTGTCGCTGCAAGTAGTCGGCCATTACCTCCGCGGTGTGTCTGTTGTCGCCCAAACACATCATCTTCAACACAGCCTGCTGACGCTTACCACTAGCTGTTCGATAGTGGGACACCTCGTGTTCAACACTGGCAGCTGCGGATGGAGTGCTCGTGCGACTGCACTCTGTGGACGAGCTTTCGCTTCTGGAGGAGGAGGAGGGTCGAACGCCTACAGCCAACTGTTTCCTATACCGTGGGCTAGGCTGCACTGTCCCACCGCCGCTGTCCCCTGTAGACCCTGCATCCACCACATTAACCCAGTGCGCAGTGTTGGACACGTAACGGCCCTGGCCATGCCTACTGGACCATGCATCTGTTGTGAGGTGCACCTTTCCACTCACTGATTGCTTGAATGCATGGACAATGCGGTCTTTCACATGCACGTGGAGGGCTGGGATGGCTTTTCGCGAAAAGAAGTGCCGACTGGGTAGGTCATAGCGTGGTACTGCGTAGGCCATGAGCTCGCGGAAAGCTTTGCTTTCAACCAACCGGTAGGGCATCATCTCTAACGAGATTAGTTTGGGAATGTGGGCATTCAAAGCCAGTGTACGCGGATGAGAGGATGAGTACTTTCTTGTCCTACTCAGAGTGTCTGCTAGGGTGATCTGGACTTGAGCGCTGCATATGGTGAAACTAGCTGTGGACATGGCGGACTGAGAGAGGGTTGGTGATGGTGTTGGTGGTGTTGCTGATGGCCTAGATTCAGTCTTTAGTAGCAATATCATGATGATTCCATGACTGGTTTGCCCTTGCGACGACACCTCGACATTTGCTGCTGGTGGTGTGCTAACCAGTGGGCTTACAGTGGGGGAAGCGATGTAGCGTTGCTGACTACCTTCATTCGGAGCAGGTGCACATGTGGTACGTGAGGTTTGGTAGTCCGTCCACGCTTGCAAGTGCATGGTGGATAAATGTCTAAGCATGCAACTGGTATTCAAATTTCTCAGATTTTTCCCTCAGCTAAAGGTATTTGCACACTTCTTACAGATAACTTTTGCCTGATCATTAAGATTTTGTTCAAAAAAGTGCCACACTGCACTCTTTCTACTATGGAAGACATTTTGAGACCTTGCACGCTGTGCTAATTTGACCATCTGGCCAAGCTGTCCTGCAACTCTTTTGGTTTTTGTTACACGTTTTTGGACTGCTACGGTCATGCCAGATAACAGCTGTTGCGATGTCGTTGCCTGCTGCGGATCCTCCTCCTCCTCTTCTGAGCTATTGGCAGCGGCACCCTCCTCCCCCAATGGATGCCAATCTGGGTCAACAACTGGGTCATCCATCACCTCCTCTTCAGTTTCATGTGCACCTTCCTCTGTGTCACCGTGTAAGGTGGTATAGTATGCGGGAAGGGGCACCTGAGTTTCATCTGGGTCTGATTCTGCCTCAGTACACTGCGAGTACAATGTAGTGCTCTGAGTGAATGTACCAGCAGAAAAATCTAGCAGTGGCTGTGCATCAGTGCACTCCATGTCAGATTCATCTTGGACTGAGGAATTCACGATTTGACTTGATAACCCAGGCATGGTATGTGAAAAGAGCTCCATGGAGTAATCGGTAGTGTGGCCTGCCACATCCTTCACTTTTGGTAGGGGTGAAGGACACAAGGAAAGTTGTTGTTCCTGACCAAGAGCCTCCAATGACGACTCAGTGCTTTTATTTTTTGAAACTTCAGAAGAAGAGGCGAGAGAGCTGGAGGTTGTGACAGCAGTGTAAGCCGAAACTTGTTCCTCATGCTCCGGCTTTAAAAGTGGTTTACCTACTCCCAGAAAAGAGAGCCTTCGAGGCCTTGTGGAGCCAGACGATGACGCAGGCTCAATACCTCCTGCCTTAGGTGCTATTGTGCTTTTGCCACTACCAACAGATGCTACTCCACGACCACCATCGGGACCAGCTGGCAACCCCCGCCCACTTCCATGGCGTCTTCCACCATACTTGCTCATTTTTGTGAAAATGTACCCAAAATACCACCAGCTATATGTACTGTAAAACAAGGTAGAAGGTGTATCTACTATTGGTGAGATTTTGAATCTCACTATAGATTTGAGGATGCAGAGCTATTGTCTCAGGCCCAGGAGAGCTTACACCTCAATGTAACAGGCTGAAATTGGAGGGTGTATGACAAGGTGGAGGGTGTCTATAGGATTGGTGAGAATTTGGATCTCACTAGATTTTTAGGAGGCTGACAGTGATGCTCTCAGTCCAAGTATGGACGCACGCAGCCTAATAAGCAGGACTGCTGCACACACAAAAGGGTGGAAAAATGAACGCTTGGTAACTGTGCAGAAAAGAGGAAGAAAAGTATTTTTGTTTTTAAAAAAGCAGTTTGCACAGCAGCAATGCAGCAATCAGGGAGCCTTATAAGGCAGCCTAATAACCAAGAGAGCTGATGCACAAAAATATATCCTCCCCTGTCACTGCACACAAACTGTTGTGTTGTAAGTGTAAATCGCTAACAGCAGAAGCAGTTTTTTCTTCTTCCCTGCCTAACGCTCTCCCTTATTCAGAATTAGCAGCTGGAACCTCTCCCTAATGCTAAGATCAGCAGAAGTAAGATGGCGGTCGGTGTGCACGCCCTTTTATAGCCCCTGTGACGCCACACAAAGCCAGCCAATCACTTGCATGCCCTTCTCAAAGATGGTGGTGACCGATGCCTATGTCATCGCATTGCCCACAGTGTGCGTCCTTCATCATTGGCTGAAAAAGGGCGCTGGAAGCATCTTTTGAAACGCGACTTTGGCGCTCTGGTCGCCAACCTAGTGGCCGACCTCACGCTATGGTCGGGTTTCGTTTCATGAAACCCGACTTCAGCGAAAGTCGCCGACTTTTGAATATGACCGACCCGTTTCGCTCAACTCTAGCCATTATGCTTCATAAAGGACTCTGTGGGGCTATTATTCTGCTTGGAGGACTATGTGTGGCCTATTATACTACATTGCCATGTAAAAGTTTGGGCGCCCCTGGTCAAAATTACTGTTATTGTGAATAGTTTAGCAAGTCGAAGATGAAATGATCTCTAAAAGGGCTAAAGTGAAAGATGACACATTTCCTTTGTATTTTAGTAAAATAAAAATACTTTGTCATTATTTACATTTTAAAAATTCCAAAAAAGGAAAATGGACCTCTCCAAAAGTTTGGGCACCCTTGGAGATGTGCGCTCCGGTACTTTGACCAAGGTTTCAGACCGTATTTATCTTATTTTTCAGATTTTAAGATGCACTTTTTTCCCCCCGATTTTGGGGGGAGAATGGGGGTGCATCTAATAATGTGAAAATACCTTACCGGCCGCAGTGGAGCAGGGTCTCAGGCTCGCTGCTGGAGGAGGCAAGAGTGGAGCGCTGCTGCAGGCCACAGGCTGAGTTGAGGGGGTGTTCGGATGTGCGATGCTGCGGGTGTTCGGTGATGCAGGTGCTCCGCCAACATTTTGTGAAAGCCTGAAGCCCCTGCACTTCCATGGTTCACTAAGCGGTGGACTCCGGAAAAATGGCTTCCGGGGGCGGCGCATGGTCAGATGGAGATCACGCCACCAAGATCTCGGGAGATGAGTTCTCATCGCCAAGATCTCCATCTGTGCATGCGCCGCCCCCCGCAGCCATTTTCCCGGAGTCAACCACATAGTAAATCATGGAAGTCCAGGCTTTCACAAAATGTTGTCGGAGCTCCTGCACTGCCGAACACCCACAGCATCGCACATCCGAACACCCCTTTCTCCCTCTCTGGGGTCTGCAGCATCGCCCCACTCCTGCGTCCGCCAGCAGCGACCCTGGGACCCGGCTTCACCTCAGCCTTCACCCCCGGTAAGCAATAATACGCATGGATTGTAAGAAGCACCACCATTTTATTAAAAGTTTTTTTTTTTCCTTACTTTTCTCCTCAAAATTTGGGGTGCGTCTTATAAACCATAAAATAGGGTAGCCTGTTAGGGTTATGGCTTGTTCACTATCACCATTAGGAAAGGTCAGGTGATGCAAATTTCCCAGCTTTATAAAAACCCAGCCTCCTCTTACCTTGTGCCAATAAACAGTAGCCATGGGGTCTAAGCAGCTGCCTAACATTCTGAAAATGGTGGAGGCCCACAAAGCAGGAAAATGCTATAAGACTATAGCAATGAGTCTTCAAGTTGCCCTTTCCTTAAGCCCCCGTCACACACAGCGATCTCGGTAGTGAGATAGCTGCTGAGTCACAAGTTTTGTGACGCAACAGCGATCTCACCAGCGAGATCGCTGTGTGACACCTATCAGCGACCGGCCCCCCTGCCGGGTATCGCTGATCGTGTTGAAATGTCCAGGACATTTTTTTGGTCGCTGGTCTCCCTCTGGCCAGCACACATCGCTGCGTGTGGCAGGCGGGAGACCAGCGATCAGCGAGCAGGAGCTTGTAACCAAGGTAAACAGCGGGTTTCTAAGCGTCCCGCGGCGCTTAGAAACCCTCTGTGTACCTTAGTTACCAGCGCGCTGATGCAGGGAGCTGGTAACCAAGGTAAACATCTCATTTCTAAGCGCCGCGCGGCACTTGGAAACCCGCTCTTTACCTTGGTTACCAGCTCCATGCATCAGCCCGCTGGTAACTAAGGTACACAGCGACGCGCGAGCTCGTCGTCGCTGGTGCTGATCGCTGGTGAAGCTGCCTGTTTGGCAGCTCACCAGCGATCATGTAGCGACACACCAGCGATCCTGACAAGTTGATATCGTTGTCGGGATCGCTGGTGAGTCGCTATGTGTGACGGGGCCCTTAGTTCGAAATGTAATTAAGAAATGGCAGTTACCAGAAGCAGTGGAGGTCAAGATAAGGTCTAGAAGGCCTGGCAAATTTCAGTGATAGCGACTCGTAGAATTGCTAGAGAGGTAAATCTGTACCCCCACTTTGCTGCAAAAGACCTTCAGAAAGATTTAGCAGACTTGGGAGTTGTAGTATATTGTAAAACTGTCTAGAGACTCCTGCACAAAAAAGACCTTCATGGAAGAGTCGTCAGAAGAAAACCTCTCCTACGTCCTCACCATGAAATTCAGCGTCAGAAATATGCCAATTAACATCTAAACAAGCCTGATGCATTTTGGAAACAAGTTCTGTGGTCGAATGAGGTTAAAATAGAACTCTGGCCACAATGGTCACATGTATGTGTGGAGAAAAAAAGAGCACAGAATTTCAGGGAAAGAAAATCTTGCCGACCATTAAGCAAGCATGGGGGCTGATTAATCATATGTTGGGGTTATGTTAGCACCAATGGTAAGAAGAACATTTCATGGTTAGAGGGAAGAATGGATTCAATGAATTTTCACCAAATTCTTGATGCAAACAGAACACCTCCTGTAGAAAAGCTGAAGTTTAAAAGATAATGGCTTCTACAAATGGATAATGATCCTATACACAAGGGGTGGGCAATTAATTTTCCCAAGGGGTCACATGAGAGACCGTGACAGTTGTGGAGGGCCAAACCAATGTCTTGAAATTAATTCTACTCTATTAATTTATTAATATTAATTGCATCACTTAATATCGAACAGAATCAAGTATGCTAACACCCCCCGTTTTATCTTTGAACCAAAGTACAGTCCCTTCTGTATATCGTATGAACCCCCCCCCCACAGCCCCTTATATACAGCCTCCTCATGTACAGCATGAGCCTCGCACAGCGTCTTCATATACTGCATGAGCCCCACAGTGTCTCCATATACTGCATGAGCCCCATACAGCCTCCCCATATACTGCATGAGCCCCAGTCTCCCCATATAGTGCATGAGCCACACACAGCCTTCCTTACCGCTTAGGACTATTGGGTATGTTGATTTCATACTTTACCTGTCTTTTCCCAAACGAGTTTCTCTCATGAAAGGATTTTGCAGACACCCTCCTCTCATATCTTTGACCTGCTCAGAGCAGAGGCCCCTCCTCCACAAATGCTGACTGCACCTAAGGAAAAAACGGAGAGAGCCAGCGTGCGGGCACGGTGCGGCCCTTTTACCTCTGTTTATTCGGACTCCCATGACAGCACCACGAGAGAGGGGATCCGCCCTATAGGAACAGGAAACCTACAGATACAAAAGGGCGGCACCTCTCCCACGCATCAGTTGGTTTCCTGTTCCTGAGGGGACGGGATCCTACAGAAGAATTGGATCCCAGGCCGGCCAGCCGACACCGGTAGCGAGGGGGTCTCCTACCTCGGCCTGGTTCGGATCTCCTGGAAGGCGCCACGGTGGCCCAGGATGGGTGTCACGGCGGTGGCGTGGACAGCAGGGAGCGGCGTCCGGAGGAAGTCCGTCTCCGGAATTAAGCCGCCGCCGGTAAGTATACCCCCCCCGGGGATTCCCGGCTCCGGCGGGGCAGATATGTTGGCAGCGCTGTGCAGGGGGCTGCGACCGGGCGCTGCTCCGGAGCTCCCGGGCGTCCCGCGGGGCTTCCGGCGTTTCCGGGGTAGCGGTGACGTCAGGGGGCGGGCGGAGGAGGCACTTCCGGGTCAGCGCGCCACTGCGCATGCGCGGCGATTCCAAGATGGCGGCGCCCATCGGAAACACCGATGGCGCGCGGTCGGGCGCCAGCTGGGGTAGGGAGCTCCGTTAAGGGGGGGGGAAGGGCGCGGCATGGATACTGCTGACCGGAGGAGGGGTATTTAGGCGGGACCCGGGCAGGGTACCTTGCCTTGGCCACATTACTACATGCAGCAGTGTGCAGCAGCAGCAGTGGTAATGGAAAGCGATCGAGAGCAGCAGCGGCAGAAGCAAGGGCAGCAGCGGCAAACATCACTGCCGCCCCTGGATGACCTTCGGCAGGTCAAACAGAAAAAGAAAGGGTCCCGTGACAGTAATGCGGGACGAAGTGACCAGTCCACTCGTAAGAGCTCCTCCACGCAGACAGGAGCATCGACCGAAAGAAATCCCCCTCGTTCTCCGGTACTTGATTGTGGCACTGGTAAGTGATCTTCGTGAAAGTTCACTCAGTGACGGGACCCCCTTCTGTGTTTTTCTTTTTCTAGGGAAAAAAAGCTACAAGTAAAAATAAGCATAAGGAATGCGCACTCTGTGCATGCCCATTACCGGATGCGTGCCTCAAAAGATTGTGCCCCCCCCCTGTATTCAGCAGACGGTGGCAGAAGAGTCGCCCGCAGTAGCGGCGAGTTTGAGAGACATTGTCAGGGTAGAAATGAGGGAAACCCTAAAGTCCTTGTCTCAGCCGCAAAGTCTAAGGGGCGAGGTCCCGGCGGAGTCTGATTCCTCGGTAGAGTGGAGAAAAAGCAGAGACTCCCAGGCTTCATCTCCCTCGTCCTCCTCAGGAGAAGAGGACTCGGGGCGATTTTGTCTGCCTCTTGACCGGGTAGACAAGCTGGTCAAAGCAGTCAGAGGGACAATGGAGGTAGAGGAGCCTAAGCCCCATTTATCCATGCAGGATGTCATGTTTGGTGGGCTGGAACAGAGGAAGCGGAGAGTCTTTCCGTTAAATCAAAAGATACAGGATTTGATCCACAGAGAGTGGAAAAAAACGGACAAAAGAGGGTCGCTACCACCAGCCCTCAAAAGGAGATACCCCTTCGACGATCCGGCAGTAAGTTCTTGGGACAGAGCCCCCAAATTAGACGCTGCCATTGCGAAGGCATCAAAAAAATCCTCGCTCCCCTTTGAGGACATGGGATCCCTTAAAGATCCCTTAGACAGGAAAGCTGATACTTTCCTGAAAAACACCTGGGAGATGGCGGCCGGGTCCTTAAGACCAGCAGTGGCTTCAACGTGCACGGCCAGGTCCATGATGGTCTGGTTGGACCAGTTGGAGTCACAACTAAAACAGGGTACATCAAGACAGACAATTCTTGGGGCCCTACCGACCATCCAAGAGGGAGCAGCCTTCCTGGCAGATGCCTCAGCGGATGCAGTGAGAATGGCCGCCAGAGCAGCAGGTCTCTCTAACGCAGCTCGCAGAGCCCTGTGGCTAAAGTGCTGGCAGGGAGACATCCAGACCAGAGCAAAGCTCTGTGCGATTCCATGTGAGGGCGAATATTTGTTTGGAACTGTCCTAGACGAGCTGCTTGAAAAGGCGGGGGACGACAAGAAAAGATTCCCAAACCTTTCATCAGCGTCCTACCGTCGCCCATTTGGTAGAAGGAGATTTGGCCAGGGGAGAAGGCGCCACTCTTCGCCTGTCAGAGATCGACCCAGATGGGAAGACAGAAGGAGACGAGGTACGGGCTATATGTTTACACGCTCGTCGAGAGATCAAAAGAAACCAAATCAATGACTAGCGGTTCCCGTGGGGGGTAGACTGTCATCCTTCTTCCCGGCATGGTCACAGATTACGAATAGTGACTGGGCGCGTAAGGTAATATCCACCGGGCTTAGGTTGGAATTTACCCAGATCCCGCGGGACACCTTTAAACTGACCCCCTTAAGATCTTCTCATCTCAAACAAGCGGCTTTAGAAGCGGAAGTCTTGAGCCTATGTCAGAAAAATGTCCTGGTAGAGGTTCCAGAGGCTGAAAGGGGAAGAGGGTTTTACTCTCCCCTGTTTCTAATCCAGAAACCTGATAACACATTCAGAACGATTATAAACCTTCGTTCCCTTAACGAGTTTTTGATTAATCATACATTCAAAATGGAGTCCATTAATACAACAATAAAAATATTGTTTAAAGGTTGTTTTATGGCAGTCATAGATTTGAAAGACGCGTACTATCATGTACCTATCCATACAGACTTCCAGCAGTTCCTGAGGGTGGCAGTTTCAGTAGAGGGCACAGTACGTCATTTTCTGTATAGAGCCCTTCCCTTTGGTCTCTCAGCAGCACCCAGGGTTTTTACAAAGTTAGTGGCCGAAGTTATGGCTCACTTACGAGAGGTTGACGTCTTAATCATTCCATATTTAGACGATTTCTTGATTGTAGGAAAATCGGTGGGTCATTGTAAATCCCAGATAGAAAAAGCTAGATCCAGGTTAGAAAACCTGGGATGGATTTTAAACTACGAGAAATCCCGACTCCAGCCCTTAAAAATACAGAAATTTTTAGGGTTGATACTAAATTCAGACACTCAGCGGTGCCTGCTACCACTAGATAAATTACAAAAGATACAGGAGCAGGTTCTTCGGGCAATGGATAATCCATCTATGACCCTCAGACAGGCCATGTCCCTGTTAGGTTCTCTAACTTCATGCATCCCAGCAGTAAGGTGGGCACAGTTCCATACCAGAACCCTTCAAAACGACGTCTTGATTAATAGCAGGGCCCTTGGAGGCTCCTTACAGGGTCGGATGTGTCTAAGCCCCTCAACTGTTACATCACTGAGATGGTGGCTTGAGAGCGAGAACCTAGCGTCAGGGGTGCCCTGGATAACACAGATAACCCGTATTATAACCACAGACGCAAGTTCCTTCGGTTGGGGAGCCCATATGGGGGACATAGTGGTACAGGGCCAGTGGGATTCTAATTCTGAAATCTCATCCAACCAGAGAGAACTATTGGCGATAGAGCGGGCAGTCAAGAAACTCATTATCTACCTGCAGGGCCATCATGTGAGGATACACTCGGACAACCAGGTAGCGGTAGCATATGTCAACCACCAAGGTGGAACCCGCTCCAGCGCTCTGATGCAGATAACAGAACGGCTCCTCCAGATAGCAGAGAGAAATTGTCTATCTTTGACCGCGCTCCACATCAGCGGAAAGGACAATGTAAGAGCAGACTTTTTAAGCCGCAAGGCTCTAAGACAAGGAGAATGGGCTTTGAACAAAGATATTTACCGCCAGATTGTCCGCAGATGGGGCCAGCCAGAGGTAGACCTCTTTGCCACCAGAAAAAACAGAAAAGAAAGATTGTTCTGCTCTCTGAACCCCAGGGAAAATCCCCTGGCGGTGGATGCCCTACTGATAAGATGGGACTTTTCTCTGGCATACGCCTTCCCACCATTGAATCTTCTTCCTCTGGTAGTCAGAAAGATCAGAGAGGATCAGGCAAGAGTCATACTGATTGCCCCCTTTTGGCCCAGGAGGACCTTGTTCGCGTGGTTGAGGACCATGTCGGTAGGCGATCCCTGGGTACTGCCGAACCTTCCGGATCTCCTCTACCAGGGGCCAGTCAGCCACCCACAAGTAGCGGGACTTCATTTGACGGCGTGGTATTTGAAAGGTCACTATTAAAAAATAGAGGGTTCTCCAAGAACTTAATTGACACCCTCCTAAGAAGCAGAAAATTAACCACCACTGATATCTATGCTAGGACCTGGAAACGCTTCCTGTCCACCTTTCACTTTGACATCAGAGATGGAATTCCCACGAAACATATTCTGGAATTTCTCCAGAAAGGGTTCGAATTGGGTCTCTCCACAAGTACGCTAAAAGTACAAGTTTCAGCCTTAGGAGCCCTGTTTGCAGCTGATATTGCAAAAGATTATTGGGTAGCAAGGTTCATCAGAGCAGCGGCCAGATCGAGACCTATACACAAAGATGCGTACCGTGGGACTTAAACTTAGTCCTTACAGCCATGACAGAAAGTCCGTTTGAACCTTTAGATTCCGCCTCACTAAAGATTATATCTCTTAAGACAGCATTCCTGGTAGCAATAACATCCGCGCGTAGGGTGAGCGATATACAGGCACTTTCCAGATTGCCTCCTTACACAGAGTTCTTACAGGATAGAGTAATCCTAAGGCCAGATCCAGCATACCTTCCCAAGGTAGCAACACAATTCCACAGGACACAGGAGATAGTTCTGCCTTCATTCCTCCCTAACCCAACCAACCCTAAAGAACAGAAACTCCAGGCGTTAGATATTAGAAGATGCTTACTGCCATATTTAGCAGCCACGGATCCTTGGAAGAAGGAGAACGCATTATTCCTATCCTTCCAAGGTTCCAGGAAAGGATACAGAGTATCAAAACGCACATTAGCAAAGGTGGATTAGGGAGGCTATCTCTCTTGCCTACACAGCAGGTGGCGGTCCGGCTCCACAGAACCTGAGGGCACATTCCACTCGGGCCATGGCATCATCCTGGGCGGAGAGATCTGGAGTATCAATTGATCAAATATGTAAGGCGGCCACCTGGTCATCTCCTTCCACCTTTTTTAACCACTATCGGTTAGACATGGGTGCCTCCTCAGACCTCACCTTCGGGCTAAGGGTGCTGCAGGCTGTAGTCCCTCCCTAAGTTAGTTTACATCTCTGTAATTCTCTCGTGGTGCTGTCATGGGAGTCCGAATAAAGTATTAAGTTACGTACCGGTAACGGTATTTTTCGGAGGCCCATGACAGCACCCTTAGTTCCCTCCCTTGTTCACATATAGGGGTGCACTCCTTAGAAGATTGTTCATAGAATCACCTTATGTGGGAGATGGTATGAAATAATTCTGTTAAATAGGGTAGATAGGTTGTATATATCATATGTTGTGTACTAACCATGGTAGCCTCTCAAGCTCTGTAATCCAACTGATGCGTGGGAGAGGTGCCGCCCTTTTGTATCTGTAGGTTTCCTGTTCCTATAGGGCGGATCCCCTCTCTCGTGGTGCTGTCATGGGCCTCCGAAAAATACCGTTACCGGTACGTAACTTAATACTTTTCCAGCCTCACTGCTGTCTTGGTCCGGGGGCTGGAAAGAGACAGCCTGAGGGCCCGACGCGGTCCGCACTTTGCCCAGTTCTGCTATACACACATCAAGATCCACAATAGACTACCTCAAAAGACCCAAGCTGAAGGTTTTACAATGGCCCTCACAGTCCCCTGATCTGACGATCATTGAAAATCTGTGGCTAGACCTCAAACGACCAGTGCATGTAAGACAACCCAGGAATCTCACAGAACTGGAAGAATGGATGAAAATCCTTCAAACAAGAATTAAAATACTCTTGGCTGACTACAAAGTGTTTGCAAGCTGTGCTACTTTCAAAAGGGGGTACTACTAGGTACTAATCATACAGGGTGCCCAAACTTTTGCACTCTCATAGAAAACGAGCATCCTGTCAATCGCTCCTGTGTATGGCGGAGTGGTGGGGAGACCTTTTGTGGGTTGAACAAGGAGATCACTGAGTCAACAGTTATCTAATGTGTATTGGGGCCTTTGCTTCCCCTTCACCGTACAGAACACATGCACATCTGGTCATGCTGGGGATGGGCATCAGGAAAGATGGTTTTTGAACAAATAAGTTTATTCAATCACTCGGGTACCTAATATGTAATAATAACCAAAAATGTTGAAAATTTAAAGAAGGCTATCAGTTATCAGTGTAGGTGTGGAAATCTGTACTTACAGGTCTTCTCTAAACCAGAGCAGAGATCCAAGGCTGGAGGTCACAGAGTGACCTTGTGTTACATGGCCACCAATTAATTTGATTCAGTGGTGTGTAATACTACACTCATCCTGTAGTGGCCACTGCAGGATAAATGTGTGATCGTCCAGAACTCCTCCCACCTGATCATCCTGGGGATCAGCTAGACTTCCCTCTAGTTTTTACTCTGATTAACCCAGTCTGTTTTGTTAGAACCCCTTTAAGTGTGGAGAATTTCTTATATTTGTACCTTACTGATAAAGCCTTAGAACAATCCTTACCACTTAGGACTATTGGGTATGTTGATTTCATACTGTACCTGTCTTTTCCCAATCGAGTGTGTCTCATGAAGGGATTTTGCAGACACCCTCCTCTCATATCTTTGACCTGCTCAGAGCAGTCGCTTTCTTTGTTTTTTGCTCTGTTTTTTTTCCCCCCGTATATCGAGGCATTCAGTAGTTTTAATGGAATATTTACCAGCGCTTAGCGTACGGCAATAACACAAGTTCACGGTTTCAAGTAGGAAAGTTTTATTTCACCCGCTAAGTTTTAATAAGCATAGTCTCCCTTATCTGTGCCTCACCGGTGATCTAATTTGTTTCGAATTGGGTCAAACCTCACACAGAAACTGACTTTAGTTAAATGTTGTGTCAGGTTTTTAATCCGAACTTCCGGCAGGTACTCAACATCCTTGTTGTGCGTTAATGGTGATTTCTCTAGACGTAGAACTCTCCAGCAGACGGGGATGACGCTAGTGAGGCCGGTTTAGGAGAACATTGTCTCCTCAACTTTAGCTGAATTTATACCAATTAGCCGTAGCATTTCTATTGCTCTGACCGAGCAAGGCATTGAGGTCTGCGCCATCGGATTGATATACTGGGAATTTGGAGTCAAAACATCACCTTGAAGTTTTTCTCTTTCTTTTTCCCGTGTTTCTTTGTAGTTTTTGCAGTCTGACAGCAGCATTATTCTGTTGTGAGGGGCCACTGTCGTTACATAATCCTGCTCTTGTGAAGGGGTGCACTTGGTGTGTGCGCTGTTTAGGTTGATGGTACTTTTGTCATCAATGCCATGATCCAAGGTTTCCCAGTAGAAGATGCCTCCGCTGGCTTGGCTTCCTCTCACATTGAATCCAAGTGCCGTCTCTTCACCAAGTAACATGCACCCGGTCTTCCAGGGAAGCCTCAATCATCAGACCAAGCCACCTTCTTCCATTGCTCCATGGTGCAGTTCTAGTCCTCAGGTTGTGGGCCTCTTAAACAACGGACATGGTTCGACATGAGCACTGACGAATCTATACCCAGATATTCTAAAGTTTTTCTGCTATGTATTAACTAATTCCAGCAGTTTTGTGATGATTGAGTGGTCCTTCCTTTGACTACTTGATCTCTTTAGTCAGTGGCATCACCACTGACATATTTGTTGTAAGTTACTAAAAACTGCATATGGGAACGGCTCCACAAGACCTGTTTTTAAGATGGTCCTCCCCATAATAATAATAATAAATTTTATTTTTATAGCGCCGACATATTCCGCAGCACTTTACATTTCAGAGGGGATTTGTACAGACAATAGACTTTACAGCATAACAATAATCACATACAGTAGATTATAACAAATACCAAGAGGAGTGAGGGCCCTGCTCGCAAGCTTACAGTCTATGAGGAAAGAGGTAGACACGAAAGGTGGGTGGTAACAGTTGCCCTGATTGTATGGACCAGCCATAATGTTAAGTGTGTAACAGTACAGACACAGAGGGCTAATGGATGCATAAAGCATGTGGGAACATGATGCTGGGAACCTGGTTATGGTAAAATTTTTGGCTCTGCCACACAGGGATAGGTTAGGTTAATGTGTTGAGGCGATAGGCCAGTCTGAATAAATGCGTTTTCAGGACACGCTTAAAATTGTGGGGATTGGGGACTAATCGTATTGACCTGGGAAGTGCATTCCAAAGAATTGGCGCGGCACGTGTAAAGTCTTGGAGACGGGAGTGGGAGGTTCTGACTATTGAGGATACTAACCTCAGGTCATCAGCAGAACGGAGGGCGCGGGTAGGGTGGTATACTGAAACAAGGGAGGAGATGTAGGGTGGTGCTGAGCCATGGAGGGCTCCCCATACATCTAGCCATCACAATATTTCCCTTGTCACAGTCACGCATCTTATAAATAATAATAATAATAATAATAATTTTTATTTATATAGCGCCAACATATTCCGCAGCACTTTACAATTAAGCGGGGACATGTCCAGACAATAAATTCAATACAAGTTAAGACAATTCAAACAGTGACATTAGGAGTGAGGTCCCTGCTCGCAAGCTTACAATCTACAAGGAAATGGGGGGACACAGTAGGTGAAAAATACATGAAGAAATACATTGAATACATGTAAAATACATGAAGAAATCTAGTTTCTTCCTAAAAGAGGTGTAATGCTGGTAAATGATCCTGTTTTGGATAACCTTATAATAAATATGTCAATGGCAATCCCACCATCTAAAGAGAAGGAGGACATCTGTTGATAGTTTATTTCCAGTTTCCTGCTATTACCATGCATGGAAAGAATTACGACTATAGAGACAGCTATTTGAGACTACCACAGAGGAATCCCAGTGCCAGATGTTTAGGGTGCAGGCCGTAGATCAACACGAGACGCTACAGACAGGAGCCCTCACTTAGTTCCCTCTTGGTTTCTGTGTAAGCCTATATCCTAGGCATGGACACTATGGTGTTGGTGGCGCCAATATTTAACCATCTTGTGTGTGTTTTGCTTCTTGTAGTTGGATTATGGTTTATCAGCTTAATTGATATCCACTCTTTGTGTTTTGTTGACTTGTGCATTCCTATTTCTTCGTAATATCCATTAGTTTGATTTTTTTTGATTTTTTTTAGCAATATAGAAGTATTTTCACTTTACTGTATTTGTTTTTTGCCTGTTGTACTGATCGACCAGTGTCTGCGGAAACATATTCGGACATTTGTTTGACTTGTTTTAGGACATCTTCACGGTCCTGATTGTTGGAGTATGCACCAACTCCAGACTTATGCTGTGTTCAGATGGCAGCCCCAGCTGGCAATACGTTTGTTAGTTTAATACTGCACTGTGTGACCTCTTTGTCAGGTTCATGTTGGTTCTCTCTGGTAAGTCTTCAGATTGTGATGATAAAATGAATAGTTGCTAAACTGTAGGTCTTAAATAAAAGCGTTTATTCTCCCACAATATCTAAGTGACCATGTTTCTGCTGAAAGATGAAATCTGCTGTCTTTAGATTCAGCTTTGTACCTCTTAGTGGCACTAGAGTGAGCTTTCTATCTCCAGTTGGAGGCATTGGAATCCACTTTCTACCTCCAGTTGCTGGCACCAGTTAGTTTTCGTCTTCAAGTTGGTGGTACTAGAGTCAAGTCCGCTTTTTTGCCTCCAGTTGGTGACCCTAGAGAGTCCAGATGCTACCTCCAATTAACACTAGAATCTGCTTTCTACCTCCCAGTTGATGACGCTAGAGAGTCAGCTTTCTAATTTCAATTGGTGACGCTACATACAGACTTGTCTTTCCACCTCCAGTTGGTGGTACTAGAGTTCACATTCTAATTGAAATTTTTGGCTCTAGAGATCTGCTCTCTGCAGTTGATGACGCTAGAGTCTACTTTCTACCTCTAGTTGATGACACTAGAAAGTCTGCTTTCCACCTCCAGTTGGTATCAGTAGAGTCATCTTTCCACCTCCAGTTGATGACACTAGTGTCAGCTTTCCACCTCCAGTTGATGACACTAGTGTCAGCTTTCTACCTCCAGTTGATGACACTAGTGTCAGCTTTCCACCTCCAGTTGATGACACTAGTGTCAGCTTTCCACCTCCAGTTGATGACTCTAGTGTCAGCTTTCTACCTCCAGTTGATGACACTAGTGTCAGCTTTCTACCTCCAGTTGATGACACTAGTGTCCGCTTTCTACCTCCAGTTGATGACACTAGTGTCAGCTTTCCACCTCCACTTGATGACACTAGTGTCAGCTTTCTACCTCCAGTGGATAACTCTAGTGTCATCTTTCCACCTCCTGTTGATGACAATAGAGATTCCGCTTTCCACCTCCAGTTCATGACACTAGTGTCAGCTTTCTACTTCCAGGTGGTGGCAGTAGAGTCTACATTCTACGTCCCTGTTGGTGTCATTAGGGAATCATTTTTCTTCCTCTTGAAGAAGCACTATTTTGCATACCTTCTTACCAGGAAGCTTCACCTGACTGTGTCCACAAGGAGAAACAGTACAGCGTAGACCATTTTAGATTGAGTTTCGACATAAATGACAAGCCTCCTCAAATATATCATCTTTTTTTCAAGTCTTTTTCCTCCTCCTTGTGTTTACATTATCATTACAATATCGTTCTTCTCTCTGAAAGTGAGTATTTCTAGAATAGGCAGCTGCTTTCAGTCTTTTGAGGCCTCCTTTACTGCTTGATGTAATTGGTCATGACAGGGTGTTGATAGCAATTGATTTTTCGTCTCTACTCCTTTGTCAAGAAGAAAATCAAACCTGCATTCCTTTATGGAGAATCTAGAGCGGCACTTTGCTCTAGCAAAATGTGTTAATGCATTATACATGTAGGCAAATGTCAGAGCCTCGAGTCGCCCAGGTGGTAATGGCAGGGTCCGTGAAGCAGAATTCTGAATCACTATCGCTTGCAGTGACCTTGCTTGTACTTTCTCCGTTTCCCTGAAGCACTAACATATTTGTCACGGTCACTGGTGCAATATAATCCATGTACTGTGTCTACACAGAAACTTACCTGGCCTTGCTTTTCATAGCAATCGGTATATCAATATATATTTTTTACCTGTATGTTCGTGTGTGTATATGTATATATTCGGTGTGTGGGTGTATATATATTATATATTTATTTAATTGTATGTATTGGTATAATGAATGTGTGTGGGTATAGACTGTGTGTGCGCGTATATGGGTATAGTGTGCATGTATGGGTATAGCGTGTGTAAGGAGGTGACGGGGGACCCTCCTATGCTTCCCCTTCTTTGGTCTATCAATTGTGTACGTCTCCCTAATTTTCGTTAATGTGAATGTATTTGATATTTGTTGTAATGTAAATGTGCCATTGTGTATAGGATTAGGGATAGAATAGGACCTAGCAGTAGTATAGGACAATAGTGGGGTAAGAACAGATGGGGCATAGTAGAGATAGGAATTAGGAGTATTAGTTTAGGTACAGGCAGCATAGTGGTTTTCCCAGTGGGGAGGAGTTAGAGCAGTGCAGTGCAGAGCAATTGAACATACAGTGGCATGCAAAAGTTTAGGCACCCCTGGTCAAAATTACTGTTATGAACAGTTAAGCAAGTTGAAGATAAAATGATCTCTAAAAGGCCTAAAGTTAAAGATGACACATTAGTTTTGTATTTTAGGCTAAAAAGTAATACACATTGTCATTTTTTCACATTTTAAAAATTACAAAAAGAAAAATGGTCCGATGCTAAAGTTTGGGCACCTTTGGAGATTTGTGTGCTCAGATAACTCTGACCAAGGTTTCAGACCTTAATTAGCCTCTAAGGGATATGGCTTGTTCACCCTCAATGTTAGGAAAGGCCAGCTGATGCAGATTCCACAGGTTTAGAAACACATAGCCTCCTCTAACCTTGTGCGAAAAAACAGCCACCATGGGTTCTTTTAAGCAGCTGCCTAGCAGTCTGAAAATGGTGGAGGCCCACAAAGCAGGAGAAGGCTATAAGAAGATAGCAAAAGCGTTTTCAAGTTGTCCTTTCCTCAGTTCAATATGTAATTTAGAAGTAGCAGTTTACAGGAACAGTGGAGGTCAAGATAATGTCTGGAAGGCCAAGCAAAATTTCAGAGAGAGCTGCTTGTAGGATTGCTAGAAAGGCATATCAGAACCCCCACTTTGACTGCAAAAGACCTTCAGAAAGATTTAGCAGATTCTGGAGTTGTGGTAATTGTTCTACAGTTCAGAGACACCTTATCAAATATGGCCTTCATGGAAGCGTCATCAGAAGAAAACCTCTCCTGCACCCTCACCATAAAATTTAGCATCAGAGGTATGCAAAAGAACATCTAATGAAGCCCAATGCATTTTAGAAACAAGTCCTGTGAGTCGTTGAAGTTAAAATAAAACTCTGGTCGCAATGATCAAAGGAATGTGCAGAGAAAAAATTGCATAGAATTTCAGGAAAAGAACATCTCTCCAACCATTAAGCATGGGGATGGATCAATCATGCTTTGGAGTTGTGTTGCAGACAATGGCACAGGGAACATTTCACAGGTAGAGGGAAGAATGGAGTCAATGAAATTTCAACAAATTCTTGATGCAAACATAACACCATGTGTAAAAAAGCTGAATTTGAAAACAGGATGGCTTCTACAAATGGATAATGATCACACACATCAAAATCCACAATAGACTACCTCAAAAGGTGATAGCTAGAGGTTTTTCAATGGCCCTCACAGTCCCCCGATTCGATCATCATTGAAAATCTGTGGCTAGCCCTCAAAATAGCAGTGCATGCAAGATGACCCAGGAATCTCACAGAAATGGAAGAATTTTCCAAGGAAGAATGGATGAAAATCCATCAAACAAGAATTGAAAGACTCTTGGCTCACTACTAAAAGCGTTTACAAGTTGTGATATTTTTAAAAGGGAGTGCTACTAGGTACTAACTATGCAGGGTGCTCAAACTTTTGCATTGGCCTATTTTCCTTATTGTAATTTTTAAAATGTAAAAAATTACAATATATAATTTTTTTGGCCTAAAATACAGAGAAAATGTGTCATCTTTAACTTTAGCCCTTTTAGAGATCATTCCATCTTCAACTTGCTTAACTGGTCACAATAACAGTAATTTTGACCAGGGGTGCCCAAACTTTTAAATGCCACTGTAGGAGAGATACTTCCTGGTTAGGCAGCAGAGCCCAGGCAGCCTTGCCCCCAGGGCAAGGAGTAAGGAGCAGCAGTGAGAGAGACAGTGCCAGCCGTGGGGATAAAGCTGCTATGGCAGGAAGGGGCCCCAGGCTGAGAGCCGTCCAGGCCGCTACGTCAGGAAGGGGACCCAGAGTGAGAGTCGTGCAGGCATTCACCAGCCAAGGTAGGATCGTTCCAAGAAAGATCCAGGGTCTACGACCTGGGCAGTTGAAGCTGAGCTGGCGTACCTTGTATTTGTTTGACCCCCTTAAATGTAGCAGGGCTTTATGATGATGGGAGTTTCGTCTCCTACTTTGTATTGATCCAGGAAGGACAGCGCCCTCTTCAGAACTGATAGGTGCAGTGTGAATCTGAACAGCTCAGCCCGACAGGCGCTGTTGGTGCTGCTCCGATGGACCTGGAGAAGGTGCTTATAGAATTCTAGGTGGAATATTTCTGTTGGGCTGAAATCCCACCTTGACCAGTCTTGGTATGTGTGAGGGCCCCAGCATTCGGTAACGTAAAGGAGGATTCGGGCGATGATGGCTTCAAATATTTTTAGCCAGAGTTTCCTTCTGATGGCATAGAAGGTTTTGCAGGTCTTGTCCTTCAGGGTCTCTATGGCTTGTTTTAAGCTTCCTGACTAGTGAATTTCAAGGCGTAGGTCGGTGTATTTGTCCATTCCTTTAAGAGCGCAGTTGTTTAACACGAGTGAAGGGTGCTGGTCCAATTTTGTCTTTCTCCTCTGGAACACCATCATGTTACGTTTGTTTGGGTTGACAGGTAGTGCCCATGTGGAGCACAAGATTTTCAGGTTGTCTTGGAAACCTTTCTCAGTTTTTGACCGCAGCAGTAGATCTTCTGCATACAGCAGGAATTTCACCTGTGCATCATGGAGTGTAAGACCTGATGCTTCGGAAGATTCCAGAGCAATGGTGAGCTTGTTGATGTAGATGTTGAAGAGCATTGGTCTTAGGCTGCAACTCTTTCTAACTCCTCGGCTCTGCTGGAAATCAACCGATCTTTTCCCATTCACCTTTAAGCAGCAGTTCTCTTTGTTGGAGAGTGGAATAGGAGGAAAGTCATAAGGCTAGTTTCACACTAGCGTTCTTTTGCACTGCGTTTGGAGCGCGCATGAAACGCATGTCAAAACCGCATGCAAACGCTTGTAAATGCTGCGTTTTTTTGTAGCATTATTGTGCGCATAACTACAAAAAATCGCAGCGTTTTTCATGCGTTTGCATTTTTTATGCGCAATAAACTGGAGAAAAAATCCTTGAAAAATTCTTGCAACACACTCCACCAATGGGACACCAGTGGGCGTGTCTATGGAAATTCTTTATATAGACCCTGGAATCACCTGCTACATTACAAAGCTAAAGAAGAAAATAACCGGGTGCCTTTAGTAGTCACCTACAACCCAAATCTGGAAGTGCTAATGGGAGCTGCATGGAAATTACAACCTTTACTACAAAATGATGCCCGATTACAATCCATTTTTCCAGACCCCCCACTAATGTGCTTTAGGCAGCCCCCAAATCTAAGAAGCATCATTGTCAGAAGCTCCCTGTCCTCTCCAACAGCTGCAGGAACCTTTCCTTGCAACCAGAAAAAATGTAAAACCTGTCCATTTATAATGACCACGGACAAGATAAAGATCCCCAACTCACATCAGGACTACAAGATCCCAGGTACTTTCATCTGCATTACATCTAATGTGGTGTACTTAATTATTTGTACTAAATGTCCAACTGGGGGTCTGTATGTGGGGGAGACAGGGCAAAAGCTTAGAACAAGGATGAATGCTCATCGTCACACAATAAGAGAAAAAAGAATGGATCTACCTGTGGCAAAACATTTCTGTATCCCTGATCACAGCAGCGTGGATATGAAATTACTGGTATTGAAAGGTAACTTCACATCTCAGAGAGAGAGACGAGTTTGGGAGTACAAATTTATGACGAACTTTGACACTCTCAGTGCTGGAATGAATGTGTCGCATGGATTTATGTCTTTTTACATCAATTAAGGAATTTCCTTTTAAAACCTTGCGGGGCAACACAGAACTAGACCCCAATCAGAGGACCATAAAACATCCAGACTCCTTATCTATGAACTGGTCCAATGTTTATATTTATGTTTCTCCCTCTCCCATATTGATAGTTCTGATTCACGTCACTTGTCTTATCTATTGCATTTTTTCTAGGCTGTATTGTGCATAAATATGTGACTTCAGATTTTGTATTAGTCTAGCCTGATGAAGAGACCTAAGTAGTCTCGAAAGCTTGCAATGTGTTACCATCTTTTCAGTTAGCCATTAAAAGGTATCAACTACTGAGGACTCTCAATCCTGAATATTTTTCTATCCACTGGCTAACACGGTACAAAGATATACATCTTTCCTGTATTTTATTGCCGGCGCCTTGGACCATTAATAGGATGGAGGCAAGTTGATGATTTCTTTGTAGATTGTATATACAGAAGAAGCTGGGTGGTGCGTTTGTCAGGTGCGTTTGTGGGGTGACTATGAAGGCTCCGATATTTGCCGGGTCCATTTTATCTCTCCCTGTTCTTGCATTGAGGTCTCCAAAGATGAGAACTTTGCCCTGATATTCTGCGGCTTCTCCTTGTAAGATCTCATAGCTGTCTGGATTTAAGTAGGGTGACTATGGTGGTGGTATGTAGTTGCCGCAGAGGTAGTCATCAGACTGAGAGGTGAAGATGGAACTGCTGATTCTGATTCATATGTGGAGGTCTCCTGTCTTCACCGCTTTGATGTACTGTTGGAGCTCCTCTTTTTTTCGCCACTACTCTTTTTTCGCCAGACCAATATTCTTCCAGACTAGCGACCCTCTCTTATGTTTTTATTTGTCAGGGCAGCGAAAGAGATTTCCCTTGATTCAGTGGGCACCTGGGATTCATTTTCCGTTCTAGTCCATGTTTCCAGAAGGATCTGAATGTCTATATTTTTCTGGCTTTGTATGAAGTCGGGGTCATTTGTTTTACATCGAAACGCCAAGTTGTTCAGACCTTGGATGTTCCAGCTGCTAATTTTAATTGAAGTTAATTTTCTATGTAACTAGGGTGCATATACGTTGTAATGAGTGTGGCTGTGTGGGACAAACTGGATTTCAGGCTGGTGTATTATTGACTTTGGTCCCAACCAGTCTCATTAGTTTCCTGCACTATGTGCTGAGCAGGGTCTTTATCTCCTCCATGTTTCTGTACTACCTATCTATTCTTTGGATGTCTCTGGTTTGGATGTCTGTGTGAGGCCTGGTGGTCTCCTCCATGGGGGTACTCTCTGATTTCTGATTTTGGATGAGTGTCTTTGTTTCTAGCTTCCTGTGACATAATTCTGGTTTCCTGCCATTTTTTTTTTTTTGCCTGCGGTCTCTCCACATAATTTAGGTTAATGTTGAGTACAGGAGTAGGGTCCCTGTTTAGTACGATGTTCTTCAACTCTTTGGCCAGATGTCTTGACCCCTTGTTTGTTGAGGTGCTTAGGTAGTGCAGGTCATCCAGAATGGCACATCAATGTGCGCTGTGACAAAAAGGTTAGCGGTGTCTGTCAGCGTAGTGTCCAGAGCATGGAGCGGATACCAGGAGACAGGCCAGTTCACCAAGAGATGTGGAGGGGGCCATAAGAGGACAACAACCCAGCAGTAGGACCACTGCCTCCTCCTTTGTGCAAGGAGGAACAGAAGGAGCAGTGCCAGAGCCCAGCAAAATAACCTTCAGCAGGTCCCTAACATCCATGTGTCTGCTCAAACTGTCAGCTCTGCAGGTGGAGATCCATCAAAGTTGGAAAAAGTAGTGGACTTGATGAGATTAAGACATCCTTTACAAAGGCCACATGGAAAGAAGCCTTTATGTTGATTGAGCGAAGATGTTAAATATCAAACTGTCAGAAACAGACTCCATGAGGTGGTATGAGGGCCCAACGTCCACAAGTGGGTGTTGTACTCACAGCCCAATGCACTGTGCAGGGCGAATGGCATTTGCCAGAGAACACCAAGATCGCCAGATTTGACATAGACTCCCTGTGCTCTTAACGAATGAGAGCAGGTTCACACTGAGCACATGTGACAGATGTAACAGAGTCTGGAGACTCCGTGGAGAGCGATCTGCTGCATGCAGCATCCACCAGCATGACCGGTTTGGCAGTGGGTCAGTAATGGTGTAGGGGAGGTATTTCTTTGGAGGGCCGCACAGCTCTTTATGTGCCAGCCAGAGGTAGCCTGACTGCCATTAGGTACCGATATGAGATCCATTGTGAGAGATATACGTTTATTAAATCCGTTATTCATTACAGGCAGGTACCAAATGAGAAAAAGATTATACCATCTGAGCGTTTCTACAGGTATTGCATAAAGTGAATATTCATATTACACATTTCAATCCATTAATGATTACTGGATTTGATAATTAGTTAATTGAGATGGCTTTATTATCAATTCACTTCAGCAGAATGTCATTTAGTAAAAAAAAAACACAAAACTGGCCAAATTACCTGCTGCGCTTTGGGTCTTTTTCATGAAATGGGATTTTCTAAATTAATCTTTTCATTTTTCTGTAACTTTTTGAGCCGCCTGTTGTTGGGTCTGCAGACCTGCCTACTCACTGAGGAAGTCTGACACATTACATAGTCCCTATAGTTTGTGAGAACGACACCTCTAATTCCTTTCTTACTATCTTTGGGCCGTAGCTCGACTGGTATTCCTTATTTAATATCAAGCGTTAATTGCTTTTTATTGAATTTTTGCCTGAATGAGAAACTTTACATTTTTTTGTATTATTTTTTTAAGTTCTTTAGTACTACCGGATTATACAGTATACCCCAGACCGGTGGATTCTCCGTTGGGCCCTGGCACCTGCTGGCATACAGGGACAGCAGTTGCCTAGGGCCCCCGCTGCTCCAGGGGCCCCCAGCCAGTGGTGTGTCGCACACCATGCAGCTGCTATGGGGGCCCCTGCCAGCGGAGCAGCAGCGGGTGTCAGGAGGCAGAAGTCCCTGTCCCCGCTGCTAAAGAGAAATGAATATTCACTGCAAAGCATATCATTTCAGGTGTCCACCCCCAGAGGCCCCGCCCCCAGCCCAGTAAGCCGCTCTGCATCTGTAAATCAGGGCCGGCGCCGCCCTCAGTCCCCTCTGCTCCTGGCTCACAGCCAGTGCGCGATGACGTCACTACATCGCGCACCCGCTGTGTGTCTGGCAGACGGGGCAGCTCCTGACACTGAAGCCTGGATCAGCGTGGGAGCGAGGAGGAGAGGTGAGTATCGTGGTTTGTTTTTTTTTTTATATCTCTCTCGCTCTCTCTATCTGTCTCTATCTATCTATCTATCTCTATATATCTCTCTCTATCTCTCTTAAATCTATCTATCTCTATCTATTATCTATATCTATCTATTTCTATATCTATCTCTATCGCTCTATCTTTATATCTATCTTTCTATCTCTACATCTATCTCTATCTTTCTATATATATCTCTATATCTATCTATTATGTCTATCTATCTCTATATCTATCTCTATATCTATCTCTATATCTATTATCTCTATATTTATTATCTATCTAGCTACCATCTATATCTATCTATCTTTATCTATATATATCTCTAATATCTATATCTATCTCTATACCTATCTATCTATTTATCTATCCGTTATCTATCTCTATATCTTTTCTCTGTATCTATCGCTCTATCTCTATATCTATCTCTATATCTATCTCTATATCTATATCTATTTCTCTCTATATCTCTATATCTATATCTATTTCTCTCTATATCTATCTCTATAGCTATCTATCTATATATCTCTATCTATCTCTATATCTATCTCTCTGTATATCTATCTTTCTATCTCTATATCTATATATCTATCTTTCTCGATCTATTTATCGCTATATCTTTTCTCTGTATCTATCTCTCTCTATATCTGTATCTATCTCTCTCTATATCTATATCTATCTATCTCTATATATATCTATCTCTATATATATCTATTATCTCTATATCTATATCTATTTATCTCTATATCTTTTCTCTGTATCTATCTCTCTCTATATCTATATCTATCTATCTCTATATATATCTATCTCTATATATATCTATTATCTCTATATCTATTTCTCTCTATATCTCTCTCTATATCTATCTATCTATTTATCTCTATCTCTATATCTATCTCTCTGTATATCTATCTTTCTATATCTATCTCTATATCTATCTATCTTTATCTATCTATCTATCTCTATCTATTATATATATATCTATCTCTATCTATCGCTCGATCTCTATATCTATCTTATATCTATATCTATCTTTCTATCTCTACATCTATCTCTATATCTATCTTTCTATCTATCTCTATATCTATCTATTATGTCTATCTATCTAGCTATCTCTATTATCTATATCTACCTATCTCTATATCTTTCTATCTTACTCTATCTCTATATCTATCTGTTATCTCTGTATTTATTATCTATCTTTATCTATCTATATCTATCTCTCTATCTATTTATCGATCTCTGTATCTATCTCTCTCTATCTATCTATCTATCTCTCTATCTACCGCTCTCTCTGCCTCTATCTTTATATCTATATCTATCTATCTCTATATCTATCTATTATCTCTATATCTATCTATCTACCTATCTATCTATCCTGCTACTACATGTGGGGACAAATGACACCGCAAGAAACGACCTGGAAACCATCTGCAGAGACTTTGAAGACTTAGGCAAGAAAGTGAAAGAACTGGGAGCGCAGGTGGTCTTCTCTTCCATCCTCCCAGTGGATGGCCATGGAACAAGGAGGTGGAATAAGATTCTGCAGGTGAACAACTGGCTACGTCGATGGTGCCGTCAGCAACGATTTGGATTTCTGGATCACGGAGTGAACTACTTATACGATGGACTACTTGCTAGAGATAGGGTGCACCTTACGAAGGCTGGAAAGCATGTATTTGGAAGTCGCCTTGCTACACTTGTAAGGAGAGCTTTAAACTAGAACAACATGGGAAGGGAAGCAAAAGACCAGAAAAAGCCATACACCTGACAAATGCTATTGAGAACCCTGCTATTAGAAGTGGAAAGGAAGAACAAAGACGAAAGAATCTAATTAATAAAAATATTGGAGAAAGAGAAACCAATCACAAACTAAAATGTTTCTATACTAATGCACAAAGCATGGGCAACAAACAAGGAGAATTGGAACTACTAACACAGGAAAAGAAATATGATGTCATTGGAATCACTGAAACTTGGTGGGACGATACACATGATTGGAATACAAGACTAGAAGGATACAACTTATTTGCAAGAAACAGACTTGATAAACGAGGAGGGGGTGTCGCATTGTATGTTCGAAACGCGTATATCTGCACAGAGATTGAAGCTTCAGAGACTGGGAGTTCTGTGGAAACTGTTTGGGTAAGAATACAAGGACAGAACAATGGAAAGGACACCATTGTAGGCATTTACTACAGGCCGCCTGTGCAAGCCGAAGATATAGATGAACTCTTTATGCATCAGATGGCCAAGTTCTCCAAAAAATATGACATGGTTGTCATGGGAGATTTCAACTATCCAGACATTTGTTGGGAATCTCTCTCAGGCAAAACTAACAGGTCAAGGAAATTCTTATCCTCTCTTGCTGACAACTTTATCTTCCAAAAGGTAAGGGAGAAAACAAGGGGAACTGCTACCTTGGATCTAATCCTTATAAACAGGGAGGAAATGGTTGAGGAGGTAAAAGTGGCTGGGACCCTAGGAGGTAGCGACCATGCTATTTTAGAATTTTGGATAACTAGAGGTGGAAGACCTGTGAAGACTCAGACGTCAAGGTTAGATTTCAGAAAGGCAGATTTTAAGGGATTCAGAAAGAGAATTGGAGGGATCCAATGGCTGGATATCCTTAAAGACAAAAATGTCCAGGAAGGATGGGAAATCTTGAAAAATGAAATTCTCAATGCACAGTTGTTAACAATTCCGAATAGAGGGAAGAATAGGAAGCATTTAAGGAAACCAGGATGGATGAACACAGAACTTAAGCACATGCTAAAAAGGAAGAAAAAAATGTTTATAAAATGGAAAGAGGGAGGCATATCTAAAGAAGAATATAATGCTGTCTGCAGAACCTGCAGGGCACAAATCAGATTATCTAAAGCTGAAAATGAACTGAGGCTTGCAAGAGATGTCAAAAGCAATAATAAAGGATTTTGGGGATATGTCAAAAGTAAAAGAAAAGTCAAAGATGCTATAGGATTTTTACAGGATGAAAATGATGAAATGGTAAGACAGGATGTTGAGAAGGCTGAACTTTTAAATTCCTATTTTGCATCTGTTTTCTCTCAGAAAGGAAATGCAACATCAACTGTTATTCACTGTCCTATTAAGGGAATAGAAGAATCCAGGATATCTATAAACAGAAAGATAGTGAGGAAACACTTAGCTAACCTAAATGAATTCAAGTCTCCAGGTCCAGATGAATTACACCCCAGAGTACTGAAGGAGATAGCAGAAGAAATTTTTGAACCCCTCTCCATAATCTTTGAAAATTCTTGGAGAACAGGAGAAGTGCCAGAAGACTGGAGAAGAGCAAATGTTGTTCCTATCTTCAAAAAGGGGAAGAAGGTGGACCCAGGCAACTATAGGCCGGTGAGTCTGACTTCTATACCAGGAAAGATCTTTGAACAAATTATTAAACAACATGTATGTCAATACCTGGATAAGAATGAAGTGATTAAACAGAGTCAGCATGGGTTTGTAACTGATAAGTCATGTCAGACTAACTTAATTTCCTTCTATGACGGTATCACTGATTGGGTGGATCAAGGAAATGCTGTAGATATAGTATATCTTGACTTCAGCAAAGCATTTGACAAAGTCTCTCATACAATCCTTATTGAAAAAATGACTAAGTATGGAATGGACAAGGCAACTGTTAGGTGGATTCATAACTGGCTTAGTGATCGGACCCAAAGAGTGGTCGTAAATGGCTGCACATCCAGTTGGAAGAATGTCTCAAGTGGGGTACCACAGGGCTCTGTCCTGGGCCCTGTATTGTTCAACATCTTTATCAACGATTTAGATGAAGGAATTGAGGGTAAACTGATTAAATTTGCTGATGACACAAAGCTAGGAGGGATAGCTAATACTAGAGAGGAGAGAGAGAGGATTCAAAAAGATTTAAATAAACTGGAGAAGTGGGCAGCAACTAACAGAATGGTTTTTAACAGGGAGAAATGCAAAGTACTACATCTGGGCAATAAAAATGAAAAAAGCATATATAGAATGGGAGGAATAGGGCTAAGTGACAGCACATGTGAAAAAGACTTGGGTATACTAATAGATCACAGACTGAATATGAGTCAACAGTGTGATGCAGCAGCAAAAAAGGCAAATGCAATTCTAGGATGTATTAACAGAAGCATACAGTCTAGATCACGTGAAGTCATTATTTCCCTCTACTCCTCTTTGGTCAGACCTCATCTGGAATATTGTGTCCAGTTTTGGGCACCACATTTTAAAAAAGACATCAACAAACTGGAGCAAGTTCAGAAAAGAGCGACCAGAATGGTGACCGGTCTGCAAACCCTGTCTTATGAGGAAAGGTTGCAGGATTTGGGAATGTTTAGTTTGCAAAAGAGAAGACTGAGAGGAGACTTAATAGCTGTCTACAAATATCTAAAGGGCTGTCACATTGTAGAAGGATCAACTTTATTCTCATTTGCACAAGGAAAGACTAGAAGCAATGGGATGAAACTGAATGGGAAGAGACACAGATTAGATATTAGAAAAAACTTTTTGACATTTAGAGTGATCAATGAGTGGAACAGGCTGCCACGAGAAGTGGTGAGTTCTCCTTCAATGGAAGTCTTCAAACAGAGGCTGGACAGACATCTGACTGGGATGATTTAGCGAATCCTGCTTTGAGCAGGGGGTTGGACCAGATGGCCCAGGAGGTCCCTTCCAACTCTACGATTCTATGATTCTATGATCTCTATATCTATATCTGTTTCTCTCTATATCTATCTCTATATCTCTCTCTCTATAGCCATCTATATATTATCTCTATATCTATCTATATATTATCTCTATATCTATCTATATATTATCTCTATATCTATCTATATATCTCTATATCTATCTCTATATCTATCTATCTATCTCTATATCTGTTATCTCTATATCCATATCTATCTCTATATCTATCTATCTCTATATCTATCTTTCTATCTAACACTATATCTCTATATCTATCTCTATATCTCATTATCTATCTCTATCTCCATCTCTCTCTCTTTATCTATCTATCTATTGATCTATCCATCTATCTCTATATCTATTATATCTATCTATTATCTCTATTATCTATATCTATCTATCTATCTATCCATCTAGCTATCTCTATCTATCTATCTATCTATCTATCTTTCTAACTCTATATCTATCTATCTCTATACATATCTCTATATCTAGCTATTATCTTTCTATATCTATCTGTCTCTATATCTATCTGTCTCTATATCTATCTATCTCTATATCTATCTCTATATATATCTATCTCTATATATATCTATTATCTCTATATCTATATCTATTTCTCTCTATATCTCTCTCTATATCTATCTATTTATCTCTATCTCTATATCTATCTCTCTGTATATCTATCTTTCTATATCTATCTCTATATCTATCTATCTTTATCTATCTATCTATTTATCTCTATCTATTATATATATCTATCTCTATCTTTCGCTCTATCTCTATATCTATCTTTCTATCTCTACATCTATCTCTATATCTATCTTTCTATCTATCTTTCTATCTATCTCTATATCTATCTATATCTATCTATTATGTCTATCTATCTAGCTATCTCTATTATCTATATCTACCTATCTATATCTTTCTATCTTACTCTATCTCTATATCTATCTGTTATCTCTATATTTATTATCTATCTTTATCTATCTATCTCTATCTATTATCTATATCTATCTCTCTATTTATCGATCTCTGTATCTATCTCTCTCTATATCTATCTCTCTATCTACCGCTCTCTCTGCCTCTATCTATCTTTATCTCTTTATCTATCTATTATCTCTATATCTACCTATCTATCTCTATATCTATATCTGTTTCTCTCTATATCTTTCTCTATATCGCTCTCTCTATAGCTATCTATATTATCTCTATATCTATCTATATATTATCTCTATATCTATCTCTATATCTATCTATCTCTATATCTATCTATCTCTATATCTGTTATCTCTATATCCATATCTATCTCTATATCTATCTATCTCTATATCTATCTTTCTATCTAACACTATATCTCTATATCTATCTCTATATCTCATTATCTATCTCTATCTCCATCTCTCTCTCTTTATCTATCTATCTATTGATCTATCTCTATATCTATCTCTATATCTATCTATTATATCTATCTATTATCTCTATTATCTATATCTATCTATCCATCTATCTATCTAGCTATCTCTATCGATCTATCTTTCTAACTCTATATCTATCTATCTCTATACATATCTCTATATTTAGCTATTATCTCTATATCTATCTTTCTATATCTATCTGTCTCTATATCTATCTGTCTCTATATCTATCTGTCTCTATATCTATCTGTCTCTATATCTATCTGTCTCTATATCTATCTGTCTCTATATCTATCTGTCTCTATATCTATCTGTCTCTATATCTATCTGTCTCTATATCTATCTGTCTCTATATCTATCTGTCTCTATATCTATCTGTCTCTATATCTATCTGTCTCTATATCTATCTGTCTCTATATCTATCTGTCTCTATATCTATCTGTCTCTATATCTATCTGTCTCTATATCTATCTGTCTCTATATCTATCTGTCTCTATATCTATCTGTCTCTATATCTATCTGTCTCTATAGCTATCTGTCTCTATAGCTATCTGTCTCTATAGCTATCTGTCTCTATAGCTATCTGTCTCTATAGCTATCTGTCTCTATAGCCATCTATCTATATATATTTATCTCTATATCTATCTATATATGTCTATATTATTATATCTGTATATCTCTATTATCTCTCTATCTATCTATCTCTATATCTTTCTATCTATAGCTATTTTCTATCTATCTCTATCTATCTACCTATCTATCTATCTATCTATCTATCTTTCTTTCTATATCTATCTATCTCTATCTATCTCTATGAATCTTTCTATCTATATCTATCCATTATCTACTTTCTATCCATTATCTACTATCTATCTCTATATCTATCTATTTCTACATCTATCTTTCTATCTATATCTATCTAACTCTATATCTATATATCTATATAGCATTATACCCTATGGGGGGGCAGCATTATACCCTATGAGGAGGGCAGCATTATACCCTATGAGGAGGGCAGCATTATTCCCTATGAGGAGGCAGCATTATACCCTATGAGGGGGCAGCATTATTCCCTATGAGGGGGTGCATTATTCCCTATGAGGGGGTGCATTATACCCTATGACCTATGAGGGGGGCAGTATTATACCCTATGAGGGGGGCAGTATTATACCCTATGAGGGGGTGCATTATTCCCTATGAGGGGGGCAGTATTATACCCTATGAGGGGGGCAGTATTATATTCTATGAGATGGCTGCATTATATTCTATGAGGGGGCTGCATTATACTATGTGAGGGGGCTGCTTTATATTCTATGAGGGGGCTACCCCAACTCCTGCTACATAATTAAGACATGTACAACCTTATATTATACCCGGATATTAGCATGTTTTACCGCATAATTGGTGGTCTGGTATTTAACTCTATGCAGCTACATAGTGGGCCCCAAGAATGATTTTCTCTGGTGGGCCCAAGGTGTTCCAGTCCGACGCTGCTCCAGACCATTTATTTTATCAGGTACAGATTACTTTTCTTGTGACCGTTTCCACCGATCAGCCTTTGACAGGTGATCTGCAGATCATGGATTACCTGCCACCTGTCAGGGGTGCGATATATTGGACAGTAAGTGAACAGTCAGTTCTTGAAGTTGCTGAATTCAAAGCGATGACAAATGAGCAAGGACATGAGTGACTTTGTCAAGGATGAAATGACTATGCTGGTGAGGGTGACACAAGGTTAGTTCCTACAATTCCAAACGTGGTCCATGAAAAGTCAATCAGTGAAACGACAACGGGGTCAAAGGCGCCCAAGTCTCAATAATGCACATGCAATACAATCACAACTTAGTAATGGAAAAGTGCAGGATCAAGAACAGTGCCAGAATCCGTGTCATGTCCTCTCGGAATGAGGCTTAAGAGGTTGTTCCCTTTCAGGAAAGTGGGTACCAAACTCTTTAAAATACCTAAAATAACTCAGTAGGTAGTCACCCTTACCTGAGTCCAGTGCCGACTCCCCGCCATACTTCCATTCTTGGTGTTTTGGCTGCAGTGGTGACATGACTTGTATAGCGTACATCACCGCTGTAGCCAATCATTGAGCTTTGTGGCACGCCTGCTGAGCTTAGTGATTGGCTGCAGCCTGAAAGGCGCTGCTGACATTACGTCACTACTGCACCCGAAACGTCAGCACTGATACAGCATCGAGGACCTGGACCAAGGGAGGCTGAGAATCTGCAGTCTGTTTATTTTAAGTTTTTTTAGCACAGTTTTTGCAGGACTATGGCTCAGTGGTTAGCAGGGCAGCATTGCAGTGCTGGGGTCCTGGGTTCAATCCAACATCTGCAAGGAGTCTTTATGTTCTCCCCGTGTTTGCGTGGGTTTCCTCCAGGTTTTCCGGTTTCCTCCCACATTCCAAAGACATACCGATAGGGAATTTAGGGTGTGAATCATAGAATCATAGAATCGTAGAGTTGGAAGGGACCTCCTGGGCCATCTGGTCCAACCCCCTGCTCAAAGCAGGATTCGCTAAATCATCCCAGTCAGATGTCTGTCCAGCCTCTGTTTGAAGACTTCCATTGAAGGAGAACTCACCACTTCTCGTGGCAGCCTGTTCCACTCATTGATCACTCTAACTGTCAAAAAGTTTTTTCTAATATCTAATCTGTGTCTCCTCCCATTCAGTTTCATCCCATTGCTTCTAGTCTTTCCTTGTGCAAATGAGAATAAAGTTGATCCTTCTACAATGTGACAGCCCTTTAGATATTTGTAGACAGCAATTAAGTCTCCTCTCAGTCTTCTCTTTTGCAAACTAAACATTCCCAAATCCTGCAACCTTTCCTCATAAGACAGGGTTTGCAGACCGGTCACCATTCTGGTCGCTCTTTTCTGAACTTGCTCCAGTTTGTTGATGTCTTTTTTAAAATGTGGTGCCCAAAACTGGACACAATATTCCAGATGAGGTCTGACCAAAGAGGAGTAGAGGGAAATAATGACTTCACGTGATCTAGACTGTATGCTTCTGTTAATACATCCTAGAACTGCATTTGCCTTTTTTGCTGCTGCATCACACTGTTGACTCATATTCAGTCTGTGATCTATTAGTATACCCAAGTCTTTTTCACATGTGCTGTCACTTAGCCCTATTCCTCCCATTCTATATATGCTTTTTTCATTTTTATTGCCCAGATGTAGTACTTTGCATTTCTCCCTGTTAAAAACCATTCTGTTAGTTACTGCCCACTTCTCCAGTTTATTTAAATCTTTTTGAATCCTCTCTCTCTCTTCTCTAGTATTAGCTATCCCTCCTAGCTTTGTGTCATCAGCAAATTTAATCAGTTTACCCTCAATTCCTTCATCTAAATCGTTGATAAAGATGTTGAACAATACAGGGCCCAGGACAGAGCCCTGTGGTACCCCACTTGAGACATTCTTCCAACTGGATGTGCAGCCATTTACGACCACTCTTTGGGTCCGATCACTAAGCCAGCTATGAATCCACCTAACAGTTGCCTTGTCCATTCCATACTTAGTCATTTTTTCAATAAGGATTGTATGAGAGACTTTGTCAAATGCTTTGCTGAAGTCAAGATATACTATATCTACAGCATTTCCTTGATCCACCCAATCAGTGATACCGTCATAGAAGGAAATTAAGTTAGTCTGACATGACTTATTAGTTACAAACCCATGCTGACTCTGTTTGATCACTTCATTCTTATCCAGGTATTGACTTACATGTTGTTTAATAATTTGTTCAAAGATCTTTCCTGGTATAGAAGTCAGACTCACCGGCCTATAGTTGCCTGGGTCCACCTTCTTCCCCTTTTTGAAGATAGGAACAACATTTGCTCTTCTCCAGTCTTCTGGCACTTCTCCTGTTCTCCAAGAATTTTCAAAGATTATGGAGAGTGGTTCAGAAATTTCTTCTGCTATCTCCTTCAGTACTCTGGGGTGTAATTCATCTGGACCTGGAGACTTGAATTCATTTAGGTTAGCTAAGTGTTTCCTCACTATCTTTCTGTTTATAGATATCCTGGATTCTTCTATTCCCTTAATAGGACAGTGAATAACAGTTGGTGTTACATTTCCTTTCTGAGAGAAAACAGATGCAAAATAGGAATTTAAAAGTTCAGCCTTCTCAACATCCTGTCTTACCATTTCATTATTTTCATCCTGTAAAAATCCTATAGCATCTTTGACTTTTCTTTTACTTTTGACATATCCCCAAAATCCTTTATTATTGCTTTTGACATCTCTTGCAAGCCTCAATTCATTTTCAGCTTTAGCTAATCTGATTTGTGCCCTGCAGATTCTGCAGACAGCATTATATTCTTCTTTAGATATGCCTCCCTCTTTCCATTTTATAAACATTTTTTTCTTCCTTTTTAGCATGTGCTTAAGTTCTGTGTTCACCCATCCTGGTTTCCTTAAATGCTTCCTATTCTTCCCTCTTTTCGGAATTGTTAACAACTGTGCTTTGAGAATTTCATTTTTCAAGATTTCCCATCCTTCCTGGACATTTTTGTCTTTAAGGATATCCAGCCATTGGATCCCTCCAATTATCTTTCTGATAATTCTGAAATGAGCCCCATTTGGAACAGTGATGATGATGTCTGTAAAGCGCTGCGGAATATGATGGTTTCATATAAGCAAAACTTAATAAATAATAATAGTATGGGACACATTTCATGAAACTGCTCATCCCACTTACTGATGGGCCCATTTTGTTTTAATGTATTTTTTTTTTTTTTTTTAACAGCCATAATTTATGTTGATGTGGCTGTACGAAGTTCTGTTTTTGTCTGATGTTTTTGGTGTACACATTAATTACTGCTTAATTTTTCTTTGACACACACAATTTTTATTTATTTATATTGTTTTACTTTCACTTGTTCACTTTTTACGCCAAATAATCCGTTGAATGAATTCTTTAGGTTCTTATGGTTGTGTTTATGCATAATACGTGTAGAACTTTGCAATGTGTATGTAATAAAATGTATTTTACATATAAAAAAGATTTTTTTTTTTCTTTGTGGGGATTTTTTTGCTAATGTTTTAGACATATTTTTATATAATTTGTTTCCTAGAAATCATAAGATTTTTGGGAAACATTTATTTTTCGCCCACTGTAACTGGGGAATCCATCAGAGCCCCAGTCACAGGGGAAAACAGCCCTGTGCTGTGCCTGGCTTCGCTGGCCCAAATGATCGGAGTCTGTTAGGATCCAGCCGTTCTGATTTGCCAGGCAGATTTCAGACAATAGTGTAATCTCCAGGTTCTACTGAAGCAGCAGTGATTCCGATTCTTCCATTTGCTGCACGGCCCACAAAGGAAAAGGCGGAAGCAGTATTAATTGGATTCTGTCTTCTCCCCAAGGTCTCTGGCCGGGTCTGACAGCTGGGGACCTGACCTGTTCCTACTAGATTGCAGATGGACTGGTTAAAGGACTTGTTTTAGTCTCTAATTTGGAATCACATGGGTCTGCATGAGAGCTGCGTACACAATACGGTCAGACATTTGTAAGCAAGGTTCTTTGTAAACTACATGCAGATGTTCCCCTTGGTCAAATTCCAACCTGGGACCACAGTGTTGTAAAGCATGAATGCCAAGCGGTGTACCACCATGCTGCCCCCCCAAAAGGGGGTTTGGTTGCGATTTTCGGGTTATTAAGAGACTAAAGAGACTATCTGCTGTGGGGAATATTAAGTGTGGGATTAAGGTTAGTGTTTCGGAAAGTCACACGCCAGATAGGAGCCGTGGTTGTAAGCCCCTGCTACATGCAATAGGCTAGGAGCCTTAAAGGGTAATACATGTGTGCACTCATGCAGGTCAGCTGACACCGGTGCAGTGAGTATGGCGGTGCAGGGAGTATGGTGGTGCAGTGAGTATGGCAGCTTGAGCTGCGATGACCTTACACATACTGTGTCCTTTGACGTAATGTTTTCCAAGAGAAAGCGTCCCTGGCTACATAAAGAAGTCACTGTTTTTTAATTAGGCTCATAATTGCACATAAAACCTCCGACCCTGATTAAACAGCAGGACTCGATATTCCACTTGTGCATAAATTCCCCCGTCCCTCCCTCTGTGCGCTGCTGGCTGACAATAAATGTGTGGCCCCTGTGTCTCTATTGTTTGGTTGTTTAAGTAGAAATCTACTCCAAAGTGGACATTTCATGCATTATTAAAGGGGCTGTTCAGGATTAGGAAAACATGCCTGGTTTTCATCTAGAAACAGCACCACCCTTATCTAAAGGCTGTGTCTAGTATTGCAGCTCGGCGCAATTCAACTTGTTGTACGAAGAAGCATTTTTAAGGGTTTTTTTACGGAGTTGTGCCAAGTTGTTAAGTCCTTTTCCATCAATGGGGTTTGGGTATATCTTACTGATCAGCGCACACTTTAAATGCTAGTTTGCATCTTGTATGCTGTATATATTTGCATTATTTATAAGACTCCAGAGCTGAATTCATAATTCTTTGATATTGTTTTTGGAAACCGTCAACAATCTTGTTATTGGGCACAGCCCTGAACAGTAAAGGTGGGCTATTACAGGAATATGTTCAGACCTTTTCGATTTGCATATTGCAGACATTTTCGGGTAAATGTAAGATATGCAGCAGATTTGAAGATAGTCTTTTACTCCTAAATGACAATAATCCTTAGCTTTTTTTTGTGCAGAATTCGCACAAATTCCACAGCTTATTTTTTATTGTTATTATTATATGTTATTTTTATTTTTTAATGCACAAAAATGTGCAAACCTTTATCAGAGCATGTTTCAAAAATCCACAGGTGCATGAAATGTGCATATTTTATGGATCATTAATGTTTTTTTTTCTTTTTCTCTCTATCTCTGTGTATGTGTGTGTGTATATATATATATATATATGTGTGTGTGTATATATATATGTGTGTGTATATATATATATATATATATATATATATATATATGTGTGTGTGTGTATATATGTGTGTGTATATATATATATATATATATAATGTACAGTACCTTTTGTGTATTAAAGATGAAACTTTTCTAAATGAAAATCTCCTTTGGGTGACAGTTCTGGTATGTAGCAGAGCTGTAATATTAGAACTTTAAAGCTCAGCACATGTTCTGCTGTAACACATTAAATCAGTATTTTTCTCTGAGTCTACACTTATCAATACATTTACACATAGCGATAACAGGACATTTGCACAGGCTCAGAGTCATGATTAAGTGACCAGCTCTGAAAGTTAAGGGGATGGTTGTTAGCGCTATGCCAGATCCCTGCTCTGACAGGCAGGGTCTCCGGCATGTTATTTCTGGCACCCGCACTGCGGTCGGTTCCTCTCTTCCTCATGCTCAGCATGCTCCCAGCAGCACTTCCAGCCGGGCTTCTAGCCGTGCGCTTGCTATTTCCTCCCCAGCCAATAGTTGAGAGGCAATATGTATGTATTGCTTCCTCTCCACTGGGGGTGGGGGTGGCTGAGTAACCTTCTAGTTTTACAGTTTAAGTTGTGTAAGGTTGCATACCAGTCCCTGCTACACTCTGGTGCAAATCCTGCTTGCTGCACTCTGATGCCAACTCTGTCTGCTGCATTCTAATACAAACTTTGCCAGCTGCTTCCACCAGTCTGTCCTCTTGGTGCAGCTGCTGCGCATGCGTTGGTCTGTCCTGGAGTGGCAAATAGCGTTCATCGGTAACCAAGTCTAACCTCACCATCAGAGGCTCTAGTGAACAGTCAGGTGTTTGCTTAGTCACGCCCCTCCAGGCTCTCCACGGTCCGTGTCACAGTGGATCCACAAACCACGTCCGTGACAATGGTCAAGAGGCAGAGAGGAGTGAGCTGAGCAGATAACTGCTGTATAGAAATCAATGGGCTGAAGAAGAGAGCTGACTGATATGTTAGGCTGTAACCGCTCTACTGGGATGTACCTACCACGCATGCATTCTCAGACAAGCAGTAATGGCTGAGCTCCATGGAAACCAGCTGTACACTATGTAAGATAAAAATTCTCATTCCAGGAGACTGAAAGCGGATAGAAAATTCAAGTCAATTACAAACTTGTTTTCATTCTAACTAAAGCAATTAAATAACATTTGGAATATCTCTTTAATTTCACACCCTAAAGTGCCAGTTCGTTCTTGTATTCACCCTTACAGGAGCTGCTTACAGCTGATTACAGACTGTCCTGATTCCATACAGGAAGAGCTGGACTTGATACGATCTCTGGGATACCTGGAGGAGTTTGGGGTGAAAATTTTGCCATTACAAGGTAAGGACATCCAGTGGAAATGTAACGTAGTTCTAACTATAGAAGTTTTTCTTGTTAAATATTCTTTATCACAATTTTACATGACACTCTGGTTTAAATTGAACCTCTCAGCTTGCCTTTACATTTGGAAGTTGTGGCATCGCTCCATAGACGCTTGTTCCCCAATAAATTTTTTTTTTTTTTTTTTTTTTTCATGGGTCAGTCATGAGAAATCTCCCTCTGTCAAGCACCTTTGATGTTGCACTCACTATTGATCACCACATCCAAGGGGATATTGCCAGAATCCCATCATCATCCCTTATTGGCCCCTGATCGTCATTCCTCGCTGTCCGAGGCCCTATGCAGCAGCCTGTGCGTCAGGATTAAACAATAATAGGCAACACCTCAGAAAACGTCGCCTTTGGCTGCTGTGAGAATGATTTTACCCGGTTGTTAAAAAGTTAAAGAAAAAAACAAAAACGTGTAAAGTACCATAAGATGGCACCTAAGTGCAAAATATTAGGCCTCGTGCAGTTCCATTAATCTGAGAATGATAACATTTGCCTGCTAGGATGGAAAGAGACCAAGTGAAAATATTTCTGTACCGGAGGCCAAACGCAGGGGCTTTATCAGTTTTGTATGAGAGTTAAAATGTCCCTGGATTTTCAAGAAATCAGGTCTTAATTGATAGATAATGTGATCTAAAACTGTTGTCTCACTTCCTCCCAAAAAAAACACCCCAAAGTGCCGGCGACTGAGAGTCTTTCTTATAACCTGCAGGTCACTCTCTGTTTTTTAATGTAATCTGCGACTAACCCCAAAGACTCCAAGACGGATTACAGGAAGTGGGGGCGGGGCTGTTTGTATTTATAGCAAGTGGGGGCGGGGCTGTGGTTCACTACAAGAAGTGGGGTGGAGCTACTTCTATTTACAGATTGTGGGGGTGGGGCTTTCTCTGTACAGGAAGTGGGAGCAGGGCTTCTCTTTATAGGAAGTGGGGGCGAGGCTTTCTCTGTAAAGGAAGTGAGAGCGGAGCTGCTCTTTACAGAAAGTGGAGGCAGGGCTGTGTCTGTACAGGAAGTGAGAGCGGGGCTGCTCTTTACAGGAAGTGAGAGCGGGGCTGTGTCTGTACAGGAAGTGGGGGCAGGGCTGTGTCTGTACAGGAAGTGGGAGCAGGGTTGCTTCAATTTACAGGAAGTAGAGGCAGGGCTGCTTCTCTTCACAGGAAGTGGGAGCAGTGCTGCTTCTCTTTACAGGAAATAGAGGCAGGCCTGCTTCTCTTCACAGGAAGTGGGAGCGGGGCTGCTTCTCTTTACAGGAAGTGGGAGCGGTGCTGCTTCTCTTTACAGGAAGTGGGAGCGGTGCTGCTTCTCTTTACAGGAAGTGGGAGCGGTGCTGCTTCTCTTCACAGGAAGTGGGAGCAGTGCTGCTTCTCTTTACAGGAAATGGAGGCAGGCCTGCTTCTCTTCACAGGAAGTGGGAGCGGGGCTGCTTCTCTTTACAGGAAGTGGGAGCGGTGCTGCTTCTCTTTACAGGAAGTGGGAGCGGTGCTGCTTCTCTTTACAGGAAGTGGGAGCGGGGCTGCTTCTCTTTACAGGAAGTGGGAGCGGGGCTGCTTCTCTTTACAGGAAGTGGGAGCGGGGCTGCTTCTCTTTACAGGAAGTGGGAGCGGGGCTGCTTCTCTTTACAGGAAGTGGGAGCGGGGCTGCTTATCTATACAGGAAGTGGGAGCGGGGCTGCTTATCTATACAGGAAGTGGGAGCAGGACTGCTTCTCTTTACAGAAAGTGGTGGCAGGGCTTTGTACAGGATGTGGTAGCGAAGCTGCGTCTCTTTACAGAAAGTGGGCGTGGGACTGCTCTTTATTATTATTATTATTATTATTATTATTATTATTATTATTATTTATTTATGTAGCGCCATTAATTCCATGGTGTTGTACATGAGAATGGGGGGGTTACATACAAAGTTATAGACATAGAAATTTACAATGAGAGACTGGTACAGAGGGGAGAGGACCCTGTCCTTGCGGACTTACATTCTTCTCTTTACAGGAAGTGGGGGCGGGGCTTTCTCTATAGGAAGTGGGGCGGGGCTTTCTCTACAGGATGTGGGAGAGGGGCTGCTTCTCTATACAGGAAGTGGGGGCAGGGCTGTCTCTACAGGATGTGGGAGAGGGGCTGCTTCTCTTTACAGGAAGTGGCGGCGGGGCGGTCTGAACAGGAAGTGGGGCTGTTTATCTTTTTACAGGAAGTGGCGGTGGAGCTTTATCTCTAAAGGAAGTGAGGGCAAGGCTATTTCTCTTTACTTGAAGTAGGGGAGGGATTTATCTTTGTAGGAAGCAGGTACAGGGTTTAATCTTTGTTTCTGCTCTTTGCTATGTCAGACTGCATACAGACCTTACATAGAGGGGTGTTTCTAATCTGGGGCAGTAAGCTACTGTAGAATAGTAAACGCTGTAAGCAAAACCATAAAGCTGAGCTGGACTATAAGCTGTCATACATGCAAAGTGTAAGAACGTGTTCACACTGTGGCCAATTCATAGACTAACCCAATTAAAAAAAAAAAAAACATCGAAATGCGCAAGTACATAGTAATAGTACATGTAAATAACTTTGTCTGCTTAGTTAATACTACTTTGATAAAAGGGACATAAAAGCCATCCCACCACCACACGATGCACCTTGCCTCGGTGGGATGGCGCTTATACTTTATCGATGAAAAAAGCGTCAGGCTACATGCACAAGCTGCGGAATCCTCTGCGGATTTGGCCGCGAGGATTTTGTAAAATCCGCAGTTGTTCAAAGGCAGTTGTACCTTGTTGCGAGGGATGGTGGCACGAGACCGTTCTCTAGGTTATGTAGCAGAAGGCAGGAGCGCTGTACGGCTCTTACTATAGACCTTTCTCAGTATCTCCATTATTCTATATAGCGCTTGTATTTGTTGTGTTTTCATGGTGAGCTGCCAGTCAGCATTTTTTCCTTGTCGCGTCTGTGTCTTGTCTTACACACCGGTAATTTTCCTCCATTACTGTCCGATTCTCATTTAGCCTCCAGGTAGCTTTATAAAAGGCTTTCACGTGCGTCGTGCGTCCGGCGACATGGAGACATCTGTAAGCGCCGCTCGCGTAGTCCGTCCAGGGCTCAGGAGCTTGTTGTGTTAGAGCCAAAGTCAATTTTCTCTATTATTATTGCTTCAACGTTCAGGCCGCAAGCAATGGAAATCCAGCGCGGGCCTCGTGTGTGTATAATGGCCGGACACGGGGAGATGAGTCGTCTGCTGGTGGGAAAGTCTACGGGCAAACTCTGTCTGGTCACTGCATGGAACGCTGAAAGCTGATTCATCATTGGAAAAAGCAAAAAAAAAAAAAAAAAAAGTAAAAACATAAATAAAGGCATTAATACAGAAAACACTAATCCAGGAACACTGTTGTGATAGTGGTAGTTATTGTTGTTAATAAATATATATATATATATATATATATATATATATATATATATATATAATATTCTCTGCCTAGTTAAAGGAATTTCAGCTGCATATATTTATTTTTTTTCTTGTGTGCCTTAATATATATTGACATTTTGGGTATGTATTTACTATATTTATTGTTGTTTTTTCCCCTTAAGTACTTAAAAAATGTATTTTCCTTCCCTTTTAGCAGTCCGAGTGCCAGAACGTTTCTATTTTATCTTTGTCATGATTGTGTGAGGCTTTCTTTTGGGTCGCCACTTTATGCAGGTGCCATTGTCTTTTCATATACTAATGTTTAGTTTCTATTGATCTTATGATTTGGAAAAAAAATAAACAGAAAAAGGCCATTCTGCTGCAGGGTATTTTGGTTTTTTAGTATTGAGCGAATGTGCTGGGATAAGGTGTTATCTGAGCATGCTCGTGTGCTGAGTGTCTTCAATGTGCTTGAATAATATGTTTGAGTCCCCGTGGCTGCATGTCTCGTGGCTGTTCCAACATCAGCAGCACATGCAGGGATTACCTGTTTGTTAGGCAATCCATGTATGTGGTGCGGCTGTTGAACAGCCATGAGACATGCAGCTGCGGGGACTCGAACATATTATTCGAGCACATTGAAGACACTCAGCACACGAGCATGCTCAGATAACACCTTATCCCAGCACATTCGCTCATCACTAGTTTTTTATTCACCCTAAATAATGTGATTTATTTTTTTTTTTATATAGATTGACATTATATATTTTTATATTTTGGGAATTTATTTTAATGAAGGATTTTACTTGTAGATAATGCACATTTCTCTTCGCACCCTGATGATCAGCTCTGTGAATGGACCGTCGTTGATCAGCATGCTCCACTGCTCATTCTGTTTCTTAGTCACATTCGTCAGCTGATTAACGAGGACAATGATAGTCGGACCCCCCAATATTTGATGTTGATGCTTTATCCTTAAGACAGGACATAGTTTTCAAGAGGACTTTTCAACAGGTCAAAAATGGCTAGTTTTTGCTCCTGTATTATTCTCGTTGTTCCTCTGAGTTTGCCTTGTTTTTTTCATTCCCAGAGATACAGGTCAGAGAGAACCCTGTGTGGCACGCCCCCAAGAGCCCTGTGCAACACACTCCCCACTCCCCCCCCCCCCCCCCCGAGAGCACTGAGGCACGCCCCCCCGAGAGCCCAGTGCGACGCACTTCCCCCCCCCCCCGCCCCCAAGAGCCCTGTGCGACACGCCCCCTCAGAGAGCCCTGTGCGACACGCCCCCTCAGAGAGCCCTGTGCGACACGCCCCCTCAGAGAGCCCTGTGCGACACGCCCCCTCAGAGAGCCCTGTGCGACACGCCCCCTCAGAGAGCCCTGTGCGACACGCCCCCTCAGAGAGCCCTGTGCGACACGCCCCCTCAGAGAGCCCTGTGCGACACGCCCCCTCAGAGAGCCCTGTGCGACACGCCCCCTCAGAGAGCCCTGTGCGACACGCCCCCTCAGAGAGCCCTGTGCGACACGCCCCCTCAGAGAGCCCTGTGCGACACGCCCCCTCAGAGAGCCCTGTGCGACACGCCCCCTCAGAGAGCCCTGTGCGACACGCCCCCTCAGAGAGCCCTGTGCGACACGCCCCCTCAGAGAGCCCTGTGCGACACGCCCCCTCAGAGAGCCCTGTGCGACACGCCCCCTCAGAGAGCCCTGTGCGACACGCCCCCTCAGAGAGCCCTGTGCGACACGCCCCCTCAGAGAGCCCTGTGCGACACGCCCCCTCAGAGAGCCCTGTGCGACACGCCCCCTCAGAGAGCCCTGTGCGACACGCCCCCTCAGAGAGCCCTGTGCGACACGCCCCTCCCCCCCCCCGAGAGCCCTGTGCGACACGCTCCTCCCCCCTCAGAGAGCCCTGTGCGACACGCTCCTCCCCCCCCCGAGAGCCCTGTGCGACACGCTCCTCCCCCCCCCCGAGAGCCCTGTGCGACACGCTCCTCCCCCCCCCGAGAGCCCTGTGCGACACGCTCCTCCCCCCCCCGAGAGCCCTGTGCGACACGCTCCTCCCCCCCCCCCGAGAGCCCTGTGCGACACGCTCCTCCCCCCCCGAGAGCCCTGTGCGACACGCTCCTCCCCCCCCCGAGAGCCCTGTGCGACACGCTCCTCCCCCCCCGAGAGCCCTGTGCGACACGCTCCCCCCCCCCGAGAGCCCTGTGCGACACGCTCCCCCCCGAGAGCCCTGCAAAAAGGCCCATATCTCTGAAACTACAGTCATGGCCAAAAGTTTTGAGAATGACACAAATATTATATTTTCACATGATCTGCTGCCCTCTGGTTTTTATGTGTTTGTCAGATTTTTTTATCACATACAGAAATATAATTGCAATCATATTATGAGTAGCAAAAGGTTATATTGACAGTTAGAATGAGTTAATGCAGCAAGTCAATATTTGCAGTGTTGACCCTTCTTCTTCAGGACCTCAGCAATTCTCCCTGGCATGCTCTCAATCAACTTCTGGATCAAATCCTGACTGATAGCAGTCCATTCTTGCAAAATCAATGCTTTTATTTTGTCTGAATTTGAAGGTTTTTGTTTGTCCACCCGTCTCTTGATGATTGACCACAAGTTCTCAATGGGATTAAGATCTGGGGAGTTTCCAGGCCATGGTCCCAAAATCTCTGTTTTGTTCCCTGAGCCATTTAGTTATCACCTTTGCTTCATGGCAAGGTGCTCCATCATGTTGAAAAAGGCATTGTTGATCGCCAAACTGCTCTTGGATGGTTGGGAGAAGTTGCTCTTGGAGGACATTCTGGTACCATTCTTTATTCATGGCTGTGTTTTTAGGCAAGACTGAGAGAGAGCCCATTCCCTTGGCTGAGAAGCAACCCCACACATGAATGGTTTCAGGATGCTTGACAGTTGGCATGAGACAAGACTGGTGGTAGCGCTCACCTGGTCTTCTCCGAATAAGCCGTTTTCCAGATGTCCCAAACAATCGAAAAGGGGATTCATCAGAGAAAATGACTTTACCCCAGTCCTCAGCAGTCCACTCCCTGTATCTCTTGCAGAATATCAGTCTGTCCATGATGTTTTTCCTGGAGAGAAGTGGCTTCTTTGCTGCCCTCCTTGAGACCAGGCCTTGCTCCAAGAGTCTCCGCCTCATAGTGCGTGCAGATGCACTCACACCTGCCTGCTGCCATTCCTGAGCAAGCTCTGCACTGCTGGTAGCCCGATCCCGCAGCTGAAACACTTTTAAGAGACGGTCCTGGCGCTTGCTGGTCTTTCTTGGGCGCCCTGGAGCCTTTTTGGCAACAAGGGAACCTCTCTCCTTGAAGTTCTTGATGATGCGATAGATTGTTGACTGAGGTGCAATCTTTCTAACTGCGATACTCTTCCCTGTTAGGCCATTTTTGTGCAGTGCAATGATGACTGCACGTGTTTCTTTAGAGAGAACCATGGTTAACAGAAGAGAAACAATGATGCCAAGCACCAGCCTCCTTTTAAAGTGTCCAGTGGTGTCATTCTTACTTAATCATGACAGATTGATCTCCAGCCCTGTCCTCATCAACACCCACACCTGTGTTAATGGAGCAATCACTGAAACGATGTTAGCTGGTCCTTTTAAGGCAGGGCTGCAATGATGTTGAAATGTGTTTTGGGGGATAAAGTTCATTTTCTAGGCAAATATTGACTTTGCAAGTAATTGCTGTTAAGCTGATCACTCTTTATAACATTCTGGAGTATATGCAAATTGCCATTAGAAAAAATGAAGCAGTAGACTTTGTAAAAATTAATATTTGTGTCATTCTCTAAACTTTTGGCCATGACTGTATATTGCGGCGCTTGTAATGGCACCTAAAGGTCCCCGTGTCTGCCATGCTGTACACCTATGTTGCCCTGCCACTGTTTGGGTTTCACAAGAGACTGGTAATTATACACTAAATCGAAAAACTGCGGTATACTGTGTAAGCGATCATCTGATCAAAGGTTCTCAAAGGAGAAGAATTTTTAAAAAAAACAAAACACAAAGTTTTAAACTCAGAAAGAATAAGCTTGAATTCCCTCTTTTTTTCAAAACGTAATTTGCGAAATCTAAAAAAAAGAACATAAGGTATTTGGAATAGCTGTGTAATTGCCGAAATAAATAAAATATTTATCTCAAAGGGTTAACGCTGAAACAGAGGAAATAGCTAGAAATGACAGAATCTGTTATTTCATCACGTCTTCACCCCAAAAATGCAATAGATTAAAGATCAGACAGTGGTATAGACCCCGATTACCAACTGCAGCTTGTCCTGCATACAACAGCCGTCCTACAACGCTGGCGCCTGATTGTCTTCAGATGTCAGTGCTGATGGGAGCAGCGGTGTGATCTACTGCACTTGGATTGGCTGCTGCTTTTCCGTAGAGGAAACGTTTCCGAGATGATAAAAAGTTATAGAGAAAAAAATAAAATGTGTAAAAAAACAAATACATTTAGCAAAAGTGGAAACTGAGAGACTCATTGCTAAGGAAAGTAAAACAAACCCCAAACTATTCTTTAATTATATAAACAGTAAAATGATTCAAATTGATGGTGTCGGCCCTTTAAAGAACAATGAGGGTAAAATCATAGAGAGCGATGTGGGAAAAGCAAATGTTTTAAATACTTTTTTCTCAACAGTGTTCACACAGGAAAAGGATTTGCCAGGGGAAATGCAGAGTGATAATGTAAACTCCCCATTATGTATTACCTGCCTAACCCAGGAAGAAGTGCAGAACCGCCTTAGTAAGATTAAAATTGACAAATCACCAGGCCCTGATGGCATTCACCCTCGGGTATTAAGGGAGTTAAGTAATGTGATAGTCAGGCCTCTATTCCTTATATTTAAAGACTCAATAGAAACAGGGTCTGTTCCTTTTGATTGTTGGAAAGCAAATGTGGTACCAATATTCAAAAAGGGGTGTAAAAGGGAACCTGGAAACTATAGGCCGGTAAGCTTAACATCTGTTGTGGGTAAAATTTTTGAAGGGTTTCTAAGGGATACCATTATGGAATATCTCAATGTTAATAAATGTTTAACTCCATATCAACATGGATTTATGAAGGATCGCTCCTGTCAAACTAACCTGATCATCTTCTATGAGGATGTAAGCTCTCAAATGAACCAAGGAGAATCATTGGATGTCATTTATCTCGACTTCGCTAAAGCATTTGACACTGTCCCACATAAAAGATTGGTAAGATGAGAAAGCTTGGGCTAGGGGAAAATGTGTGAAGATGGGTAGGTAGCTGGCTTAGTGATAGAAAACAAAGAGTGGTTATTAATGGTGCATACTCAGATTGGGCCAGGGTTACTAGTGGGGTACCACAGGGTTCAGTATTGGGCCCCCTACTATTTAATATATTTATTAATGATCTAGTGGACGGCTTACACAGTAAAATATCAGTATTTGCAGATGATACAAAACTATGTAAGGTAGTTAACACAAAGGAGGACAGTTTGCAACTACAGACAGATTTGAGTAAATTGGAGAATTGGGCTGAAAAATGGCAAATGAGGTTTAACACAGATAAGTGTAAGGTTATGCACATGGGAAGGAGAAACAGATGCTATAATTACTTACTAAATGGGAAACTGCTGGGGAAATCAGACATGGTAAAAGACTTCGGCATCTTAGTCAATAAGACGCTAAATTGGAGTTCCCAGTGTCAGGCAGCTGCCACCAAAGCAAATAGGGTCATGGGATGCATTAGAAGAGGTCTGGGGACACGAGATGAAAACATAATTCTCCCTATGTACAAATCACTCGTCAGACCACACTTGGAGTATTGTGTGCAATTCTGGACGCCGGTGCTCAAGAAAGACATTACTGAACTTGAAAGGGTTCAAAGGCGGGCTACTAAAATGATAAATGGAGTTGGTTCACTACAATACCCAGAAAGGTTATCAAAATTAGGTCTATTTACTCTAGAAAAGAGAAGACTTAGGGGAGACCTAATATATATGTACAAGTATATCAGAGGGCATACAGAGATCTCTCCAATCAACTGTTTGTACCAAGGACTGTGACAAGAACAAGGGGGCATTCTCTTCGTTTGGAGGAAAGACAATTTCTGCACCAGCATAGAAGAGGGTTCTTCACGGTAAGAGCAGTGAGGCTCTGGAATTCTCTTCCTGAGGAAGTGGTGATGGCCAACTCACTGAATGAATTTAAGAAAGGAATGGATGCTTTTCTTGTGAGTAACAGTATAGAAGGTTATGAATAACATATTATAGGTAGATGGTTGACCCAGCTTAGGGGAAGGGATTTTTTTCCCTATGGAGAAAATTGGCTTCTACTCTGGGTTTTTTGCCTTCCCCAGGATCAACAATGCAGAACAGCTGCACTAAAAATAGGCTGAACTAGATGGACATAAGGTCTTCCTTCAGCCTTCAAAATTATGGTACTATGTTACTATGATGATCATGTGGACGTCAGGAGGGGTTATAAGAGGCAGAATATGTTCACGTGCCTCACCGGCTCCGGAATCGCCCCTCAGTCACAAGTCACTTTCTAGCTCATACGTCAAAATGTACGAACTAGGAGGGGGACTAGAAAGTGAAAATCTCCAGCAAAGCTGAATCTGTCATTTAAGGCTGTGTGCCCACGTAAGCGTTTTTTTTTGCCTTTTTTTTAAGCGTTTTTACCGGCAAAAACGCTTAAAATTCATTCTAATGCATTCTGCACTTTTTGTGCATATTGATGCGTTTGTAAAAAACACAGCACGCTCATTAATTTTGCGGAAAATTCCGCTTTTTTAGCTATTTTCTATGAGACTGGGGACGCGCAGAAAAAAACGCGCGTTTTCTGGGAAGGAGTCTGCATACGTGGGCACATAGCCTAAAGGGACCCTGCCATCAGGTTCCTCATTATTAAACTGCCACCAGTTCATCATGAGGATCCTAACAATCCAATCTGTGACCCTGCATCCCATCATACCTCCAAAATTGCCGTCCTGCATAATCCGAGCGGGCCCGATGGGCATGTAGGGACCAACCTTGGTGCCGGCAATAATGAGCTTACTAACCCTGCCCCATCAACCAAAGGCCTAGTGAGCTGACAGCAGGCGCCAATTTTGGTCCATACACACCCATCGGACCGCTGAGTGGCAAGTCTTACGCAGGAGAACAGTGAATATAGATAATTTTATTTAGAGGTATTAAACATATATCTCTGTTGTGTGGTTCCTCAGTTATTCCTACTGGTGATGTATGTATAACTCTAAAGCTGGACTCTGCGAATGCTCCTGTCATTAGGGTGTGTGTCTGTACTGTCCTCTACCTCTGTCAGACGCCTTAGATGCTGCAGTCACTATTGATCACAGTGTCTAGGGGGAGAAGTGCCGGATGGTTTTCTGATGATCTGCATGCTCGTTCTGCTGGCTGAGGGTTTGGAGTAAATTGCAATCACTTAGGCCTGTTTCACACTTCCGTTTTTGTGTCCGCCAAACGGATCCGTTTCCGTTTTTTTACGGAAACCAACGGATTTTGACGGATTTGAAAAAACGGAAGTGTGAAACAGGCCTTACAATGTGGCGCTGAGTAAAAATTTGTGAATTTCCAGTAAAATTTTCATGCAATGTATGCAGATTTCAAAAGATTCACCGACACATGCGCAGCATCGTGGGGAATGATCGGCAGCATTGACATTGGGGGATAATCTGTCTGCTTTCTCGGTCTCCTCCAGCGATGTGAGGAAACAGTTTAGTAGACTAGCCATTGGCAAAGCAGCTGGGCCTGATGGCCTCAGTCCACGTGTCCTCAGAGCGTGCGCAAACCAACTGTGTACAGTCTTCCATCTCCTGTTTAACAGGAGCCTACAATCACAGAGAATACCAGTGCTGTGGAAGACCACCTGCCTGGTGCCAGTTCCCAAGATCACCTTTCCAACTTCCCTACATGACTATCGTCCAGTGGCCTTAACATCGCATGCTATGAAGTCGTTGCAGAGAATAGTACTTGCCTACTTGTGCCCGAGGGTGAGGGCCTATGCTGACCCCCTGCAGTTTGCGTACCAGCAGAGATTGGGGGTGGATGATGCTGTAGTGTGTCTGCTACATACAATACATTCATTCTTGGACAATGAGGGAACTGCAGTGCGCGCCATGCTCTTTGACTTCTCTAGTGCCTTCAACACCTTACAGCCGCTCTTATTGCGAAATAAGTTGACTGATATGGCAGTGGATGAGAGGATGGTGAACTGGATAAGCGACTACCTGACGGACAGGCCGCAGTTTGTAAGGATGGGAGAGGTGGTAGCTGGCAGTGTACGGAGCAGTGTGGGAGCCCCTCAGGGTACAGTGCTGTCGCCCTTCTTCTTCACATTGTATACAGCTGACTTTCACTATAAATCCGATATCTGTCACCTCCAAAAATTCTCAGATAACTCAGTGACTGTAGGGAGAATTGTGGGGGACCGGGGTGAGGAGGAATATGGAAGGGTGGTTTCTGACTTTGTGGATTGGTGCCAGACTAACTGCCTAGAACTAAATGTAAAGAAAACCAAGGAGATGGTGGTGAGTTATAGAAGGAGAAAGGACGAGTACTTACCGATCACTATTGCTGGCCAGGAGGTGGAAAGGGTTGAGAGCTACAAATATTTGGGGGTTCACCTCGACAGTAAACTCGATTGGAGGTGTCATACAGAGAAGGTTCACTAGAAGGGAATGAGCAGACTGTACTTTCTGGGGAAGCTCAGGTCGTTCAATGTGTGCAGTAAAATGCTGGAAATGTTCTACCAGTCCGTGGTAGCGAGCGCCATCTTTTTTGCTATCATTTGCTGGGGCAGCGGTGTGCGAGTAGCTGACGCCAATAAGCTCAACAAACTTATCAAGAAGGCAAGTGCGGCTGTTGGCCTCCATCTTGACTCTTTTGAGGAGGTAGTGGAAGATAGGATTCAGAAGAAGTGCAGGGCTATACTGAACAATAATACACACTGACTATACGGGCTGTTCTTGAATCAGAAGAGCACATTCCGCAGCCGTCTAATCCTACTAAGGTGCAAGACGGAGAAATTCAGGAAATCGTTTGTGCCTACTGCTATGGGGATATATAACAATTCACTAAGGGTGAAAGATGGCTACAACCTAGAGCTGGCACACTAGTAGCAATGATCAGAAATTTAAGATTTAAGTACTTGCACTTACACAAATTTGTTTGTTACGTAATGTGGTTAGTCATGTGGAAGATGTGTGTCTCGGAATGACTTTATGTAATGTTTGTAACGCTGTGATACCATAATTTCCCTCGGGATCAATAAAGGTGTATTGTATCATATTTGCAGCAAGATACGCAGCAGAAAATTTCCAGATTACGGACATACCCTACCCGAAAGAAGTCCTCTTCCCTCTGCATATCAATAGGTCCCCCTTAGTTTTTGCACACATTACTCATTATACTCGTTAAGGTTAATTTACACAAAACCCAAGGAAAAAACAAAATGAGCACATTCCCTGTAGAAAGTGAATCAGTAAATAGTACTCATACATGTAAGTAACATAGGGGACTTGGTTAATGCTGTTTTCATTTAAAAAGAATAAAATCCACCCCACCACGACAAGGTGTACCCAGTTGAGGCAGTCCTAGCCTGGCCCTAAAATTAAAACCTTACCCTGTGTCTGCCAACCTAAATGTAAATAAGGGCTGAGCAGGACAGGGGCCCCCAACTGACCAGACACCTGTCCATGGGAAGCTATGTAGATGAAATACTTAGCCCAGGAAGGAGAGTCGTTCCAGTTGGTACAAAGCATAAGAGAATACAGCAAAACCAAATAAATGAGCCGGAGCATAAGTTGGTACAGTGGGGGAAATAATTAATGAATAGTCTATAATTTTAAGGGTAGGTTAATTTTAACATTGAGTGATAGAATATCAAAAATAAAATCCAGAAAATCCCATTGTGTAAATTATATAAATTTATTTGCGTTTTGCAGTGAGAAATAAGTATTTGATCCCCTACCAACCATTAAGAGTTCTGGCTCCTACAGACCAGTTAGACGCTCCTAATCAACTCGTTACCTGCATTAAAGACAGCTGTCTAAGGCTAGCTTCAGAATAGCTTTTTTTAGCGCTGCGCTTCGTGCGCAATAGAATCGCATGCAAAAAACGCATCATGCGTTTTGCATGCGTTTGCTTTTTTTAGGCACATGCGTTTTAACCAGTTTCTAGCCATGTTAACTCTTAAAACGCATGTGATATTAAAAGCAGGCGTGCGCATGTCCATGCGCACGCCTGCATTCCCATAGACTGTAATGTGTAATTTTTTGCGCAAGTGTTTTTTTTAAGACATGACGGACCAAAAATGCAACAGGTTGCGTCCGGCGCGCCTAGGCGCGCACTACAAAATCGCATGCGCACGAAAATACATACGAACGCGTGCATACGCTAGACCATGTGCCCCCATGTTAAAGATAGGGGCAGAGGACGCATGCGCATGGACGCGCACGAAGCGCAGCGCTAAAAAAGCTAGTGTGAAACCAGCCTTACATAGTCACCTTTATATAAGACTCCTGTCCACAGACTCAATTAATCAGTCAGACTCTAACCTCTCCAACATGGGCAAGACCAAAAAGCTTTATAAGAATGTCAAGGACAAGATCATAGACCTGCACAACGCTGAAATGGCTACAATACCATAAGTAAGACGCTGGGTGAGAAGGAGACAACTGTTGGTGCAATAGTAAGAAAATGTAAGAAATACAAAATGACTGTCAATTGACATAGATCTGGGGCACCATGCAAAATCTCACCTTGTGGATTATCCTTGATCATAGGAAGGTGAGAGATCAGCCTAAAACTACATGGGGGGACTTGTTAATGATCTCAAGGCAGCTGGGACCACAGTCACCAAGAAAACCATTGCTAGCACATTACGTCGTAAAGGTTTAAAATCCTGCAGTGCCCGCAAGGTCCCAATGCTCAAGAAGGCACATGTGCAGGCCTGTCTGAAGTTTGCCAATGAACACCTGGATGATTCTGTGAGTGATTGGGAGAAGGTGCTGTGGGTGGTCAGATGAGACAAAAATTGAGGTCTTTGGCATTAACTCAACTTGCCGTGTATGGAGGAAGAGAAATGCTGCCTATGACCCAAAGAACACCGTCCTCAATGTCAAGCATGGAGGTGGAAACATTATATTTTGGGGGTGTTTCTCTGCTAAGGGCACAGGGCTACTTCACTGCATGAGTGGGAGAATGGATGGAGCCGTGTACCATAAAATCCTGAGTGACAACCTCCTTCCCTCCACGAGGACATTAAAAATGGGTCGTGGCTTGGTCTTCCAGCAATACAATGACCCAAAACATACAGCCAAGGCAACAAGGGAGTGGCTCAAAAAGAAGCACATTAAGGTCATGGAGTGGCCCTGCCAGTCTCCAGACCTTAATCCCATAGAAAACTTATGGAGGGAGTTGAAGCTCCGAGTTGTCCTCCTGACATGTGCGCAAACCTCCTCATTAGCTACAAGAATCGTCTGACTGCTGTGCTTGCCAACAGGGGTTTTGCCACCAAGTATTAAGTCTTGTTTACCAGAGGGATCAAATACTTATTTCTCTCTGCAAAATGCAAATAAATTTATATAATTTCTACAATGTGATTTTCTGGATTTTATTTTTGATATTCTATCTCTGTGTTAAAATTATCCTTCCCTTAACCCCTTAGTGACAGAGCCAATTTTTGTAAATTCTGACCAATGTCACTTTATGTGGTGATAACTCTGGAATGCTTCAACAAATCCCATTGATTTTGAGAATGTTTTTTTGTGGCACATTATAATTTATGATGCTGGTAAATATAGGTCAATAAGTTTTGTTTATAAAAAGTTTCAGAAATTTGACAAATGTTAATTGCAATTTTCAAAAGTTGAATGATTATCCCTTTGATCCAGATAGTCATATCACACAAAAACATTAATAAACAACATTTCCCACATCTCTGCTTTACATCAGCACCATTTTTAAAACGCTAATTTATTTTATTAGCCTTTTAGGAGGTTTAATAATGTAGCAGCAATTTTTCATTTTTTGAAGGAAATTTACAATATTTATTTTTTTGAGGGACCTATCCAGGTTTGAAGTGACTTTAGGGGTCCTATATATATTGTAAGACCCCAAATGTGATACCATTTTAAAAACAGCGACCCGTTGAAGCGCTCGAGCAGCGCAAAATGGCCGTTGTCAGCCTTTCTTGCACTCCTTATGTCACTCCCCCGACTTGACATGTTCATGATATGTCAATAAATCAGTGAAACTTCTTCTCGATGAGTGCGACCTTTTCTCTTTGCATGGATTCCATTTTAAAAACAGCACCCCTCGAAATAATGAAAACTGCTGTCAAATAGTTTATTAACCCTTCAGGTGATTTTCAGGAATTAATGCAAAGTGGTATAGCAGGAATGAAAAATTGTTGGTTTACCTCCTAAATGTCGCTGACATCTGAACTGACCGCTGTAGCCGGGAGACTCTGAGGCCGCTATTTGGCCATGAACTGCTATGGCAAACATCAGGACCACACAATCATGATCTCAGTGTGTAAATTTGATTAAAGCAGAAACCCCCACAATCTATTAACCATTTATTAGATGTAGTCACTTTTGCCAGGAGCAACTAAGGGGTTAAACAGATCTGGATGGTGCCAACACCGATCATTTGTGATAAAGCAAGTTGTTAGCTATAGTGTGCAGCCGACAGCTGCTGGATTGTCACCAGTATGGGGGATGCTAGTCTCTTATATCTCAGGTCAGTAAATATACATATTGGCTGTCATTAAGGGGTTAAAATTATAGACTGTTCATGTCTCTGTCAGTGGGTAAACTTACAAAATCGGCAAGGGATCAAATACTTATTTCCCTCACTGTTTTTGTACACTGCATAAGAGCACGTTCACTCTTTGGTCATTTCACAGACCAAACCCAAGAAAAACCTGCGCCTGTACCCTGTAGTAAGTAAAGAGTAATAGTACATGTAAATAACATATGGACCTTAGATAACTCTTTGGATTTAAAATAAAAACAAGCATGAAAGCCATCCCACCGCGTCACGGTGGACCCATTCGGGACGGTCTTGATAATTTATAACATTATTGCTCTTATCATGAAACGTTTCCTTTGCTGTAACCGTTACCGTTTGCCCCAGCTCCGAAGTGAAGGACTCTCCTCTTAGACGTGCCTTATATCATCTGCCAGATGAAGATCCTTTAATGGTCCGTGCTCGCCCACGTTCACAGGTGCTTCCGGAAAGGTCACCATGCAGCGCGGTCTGAGAGACGCTCTCAGATTGACTCCTTTCCATTTGTTTAATGGCCATGTGAAAATGTCAGCACACAGTGCTCCTCTGCTTTATGCAACGTTCCTGTTTCTCTTAATGGACCCGTGTTCGTCATCCTATTTCCCGCTCTCTTACTCTGTTCCTTTTCTTTATTACTGTCGTAACTTACTACAAGTTGATGCCTCGCTGGGCTTCAGGGAACATCAGGGGGAAGACTGCAGGCAGCGCTCTCTGGGAAAATATATGGTGATCGCTGTCCATGGCTCAGTGGTTAGCGGTGCAGCCTTGCAGCGCTGGGGTCCTGGATTTAAATCCCACCAAGGACAACATCTGCAAGGAGTTTGTATGTTCTCCCCGTGTTTGCGTGCGTTTCCTCCAGGTTCTCCAGTTCCTCCCACATTCCAAAGATAGAGAATTTAGATTGAGCCCCAATGGGCACTGTGATGATGTCTGTAAAGTGCTGCCGAATTAATGCTGCAATTTATGCTAGGACAGTGTGACCCTGTATGGGACCGTTTTAGAACATGGGAAGGCATCCATGTAGAGAAGGTGATAAAAGACCATCAGATTGGGCTGACTTAGTACATTAGTAGCGCCATCATAGTGTCCCCATCGTGCTGTACTTGTGCCTGCAATTATAATTCCTTCAAAGTACAATCATTAAATGGAATCTGTCACCAGGTTTTTGCTACCTCATCTGAGAGCAGCATAGTGTAGGAGCAGAGGCCCAGATTCCAGCCATGTGTCACTTAGTTTACTGGGTGCAGCACTTGTTACGCGGGATTTTTCTATGTAGCATGTAGCAGAGCTGAAAAAGCTTCCATTTCCCACACCAGTCTCTGTATGTTCATTGTCTATTGCCAGTGAGCTGCTTATCAGTGACAGGGGCGGGGTTGGACCACCTGGCATGTGAACTGTAGTCCAGGCAGTGATAATCTCCTGCTGATAAAGCATTTTGTATTGAAACTTCAGGGGGGAGGAGGTATACAGATTAGCTGGACTAATTTGCTTGTGAGACTAATCCTCTAATAATTATCTCCTCCTGATAAAACACTGATTGTATTAAATCAAAAGCACACAGCCTATTAAATGACACATCCCTGAAATCAGTGTGTCTACCCCTATGTTATGCTGTTACGTAGATGCTGACAGATTCCCTTTAAAGAGGACCTTTCACTGCATTTTTTTCAATTTAAATTGTTTACTTCTCATTGATTCTGGAACAGTTTTTCTGTTCTTTTTTTTTTTTCTGTGCCTCTCCGTTCCAAATGTATGCCTCCCAATGATACATATTTTTTTTTTACCTTCAACCAACTGGGTGTATACAACAGAACTTTTTTTCTCCTCTGTTGTTGACCAATCAAAAGAGGGTCACACCCAGTATGAAGGTCTGTGGTATACACCCATTTGGTTAAAGGAGGAATTTGCATATACCTTTGTAACGAAGGGTCACAGAAGAAAAAGAAAAAAACCTGTTTCAGAATTGGTGACTAGCAACAACTAGAAAAGATACTCGGTCAAAGATTACGGTCATTTTAATTATTTTGTTTTCAAATCAGTAATAATCTAGGCAGAGAAAAATTCTCCTCTTGGACTGATCATTTATTGTCAGAATTCTCAATTCATGGGCAAAATCTGCCTTTATTAAATACAGATCTTCCCTTTACCGAGATGGATAACAGTTGGTGCTCATAAAGTTCTATAGAGAACTGTAACTGTGGTTTCAGGAGATCTTGCAGCAGATTATCTTTAGCTCCTCCCTTCCTTATCCATAGAATTTTCAAAGCACCAACTGTCGACTATCAATGAGAAAAACTGTTTTCTCTAAATACAAACTTTACCCATGAATTGTGAGTGAAATATCAGTCCATGAGTGGAAAGAAGCAGCTTTTTCTCATAAGATATAGTCCAACTATGCTTTTTTGATGTTTACTATTGATTTATGAAATAAATATTAAAATAACAGTCGTTAAAATAAAGCAAAAATCCAGCAAATGTTCCTTTTTATAGGGGTAGACTCGGAGTGTGGTCGGAGTGAAAAATGTCTCCATCTTCTCCTTTCTATGAGTCTGTGAAAATTGGACTGCACTCAGATGTCATCTGAGTGCAGTCCAGTGCTTTCCATGAACTCATTGACTTGCATGGCTGAGTGCGATTTGAAAACATGATGTAAATCGGACATGCTGCAATTGTTTTTTCTTCGGACAGACTCTGTCAGAGGAAAATATCAGACACGTGCACGGCCCCATAGGATTACAATGACCCCGGTGTGAACCGATGATTTGCTGGATCTCCCTAGTTACAAAACTACAGTTGTCTGCCATAAAGTTGTAATTTTTAAGGCCACGTTCACACATGCAGTATTTTACATTCGTATTTATAAGCCATAATCGGGTGAGGAGCAATCAGAGGCCTAACCAACTCTCCCGCAGTCCTCACACAGTGGGTCTCATCTGTGAAGGGCCGGGGTGAGGTGTAATGGGGTCTGTCAACTTTCAGCACGGTGTCTGTCTTTTTAAGGAGTTTTTAGAGCAGAAATCTTACGGATGGTATTCTCGAAATCTTCCTCTAACACTTGCTGGTTCTGCTCCGAAAACTCTTGAGTCTGATGAGGAGATTCTGGAGCAGAAACGCTCAAAAAACTGAGCAGAAAAGACTGCGAGCACATGGCCAATTGGGGAAAAGGTGCTTTTTTTTTTTTGCATTTGAAAATAAACTAAACTCTATAGAAAGCCTTCGCCGCAGAAGTCAAAAAGTGTAATATTGCTTCGGTTAATGGCACCGCCCTTCTGTCACTACCGCTTCTCCCTTACAGGTTGCGACTTCTCTTTTTCCTTCTTTTCTGACGTTCTTCCTTCCTCTTTTCTCTTGTTTTCTCTTTCCTGTACATCACGGTTCATCGCCCGCTCCCCCTCTATAATCGTGCCGCGTCTCCCTGATATACGTCCTTCCATCTCCGCTGTACTTTATACCCCGCTAAGTGCACCTTAAAGATGGAGCTTTTTATGCGTTAAGGAGGCACATTTCCTTACAGCAGACGCAGAGGTAAAACATAGTCCCAGAACATGTCTTGATTATAAAGACGTCACTTTCTCGTCTGCTGTTTTCATTGCAGTCTAAATTTTTTTTTTTTTTTTTTTTAAATGTAAGGACCCCAAACTTTAGAGATGACCCTCAGTGTTATGTATTCCAGTGCTTCCTCCTGTGTTTTTTTGGGTTTAGTTTGCATCCTCATTAGGGGCTCTGCATTGAGAGATAAAGCTGAATTGCCACTAGGTAGCTGTGCACGTGTCAGTAATGGCCTCGCAGTGAAAGGTCTTCAGTACCGTGGAGAGCTCTCGCTGGCAGAGCGACACTGCAGCATTTCCAGGCTGGTTGGCGTGTGGCTTGTTCTGGATATTGCTGGGTATTTTATAGAACGCTGCTCACAGTGCACGGGACTGCAAAGTTACAGCAGAGAGTGGAGATTGTGCTGTGAAAAGGCTGCTGGGAGTTGTACTCCTGCCTGCGATGAGTGTGTTAGGACCATGACTTCATTTCCCTATAGATTCCTTGATTCTGGGCTGCATGCATTGTCTTATAGGGTCTGGGAGTCGTCTAAAATGTTACTCCTGCCTTGTTCTTTCACCACGTTTTACACTGCAGCGCTGCAAAAACTCATTGCAGAAAAAAACTAAATGAATAGACTAATAGACGAGCCATTAATCTGGGAATGTGTTCATTCCCCACGACCGGGAGTCACCCAATGATCGAGCAGAACGCCCCTACGTTGGGTGCTGTGGTTTTCCATTTTTAGATGAGCCTGTTGAGGTTGTTGATGGACCCACCAGTAGGGCATAGGAAGGGCAATCGTTTACTGCCCGGTCCGAGAGTCTGAAAATCGGCAATCGTTAATACCATGAATATGTGCCGTGTAGAGCATCATGTTATCCACAACATATAGGTTTACACGGAGGGATGTGCTGATGATGATTATGATTTTTTTAGCCAGTTTGCAGTAGCCAAAGAGATTGTCCAATAAGTATATCAGAAAAATGTGCCGAAATAGAACCTATAACATCAGATATGCCATAGAAATAGAACATATATGAATATATTATAGTATCAGTGATAGAGCATTCAGTATCTGGGATGGTGGTCCGTGCATGCCCCTCTTCAATCACCAATGATTGTGGTTGCCTGTAATGTCTGCTTTTTTCTCTGACCACTTAAAGGGAATCTGTCCGCATTCCTGGAATCTGGCTCCCTGCTCTTATATTATGTTCTCGGAATCCTTGGCAAAAAACAGTGGATGGATTCCCTTTAAGACTAGGTTCATGTTCTTTCTGTGTTCTACAAAGAGCACTGCATCTGGGCTCCATAGGGGTTTTAGTCTAAATCCTGTTTATGGGAAATTTATACGAAAACCCTTAGACCCCAGTGGAGCCATTTATTATTCTGAGGCACTTAGTAGTCATGTCTGGCCTTTGTTCTAGTGGTGTCAGACCCCTTTTAGCATCATTATGGGGGGGTGATATCACTTTGGCTCCTACAGTCGTTAAGGAATTGGAGTCCCCACCTCTAGGACATCCATATGACCTAACAATGCTTATGAAAAGTGTCTTCATCAATTCCCTTTACATATGTACAAATGTAGACCTTGTGTGGATAAGTTACCACCAGTCCATCCACTTCTGTGGGACCATGATAGATTTTCCTCCTTTAACTTGCTCTTCTGCAGTCCCGTACACTTTGGTTGCAGGAAGTGTTGGTCACACATCTGTAGACTTACAGCTGCCTTTCACACACAACTCGGGAACCCAAGTTCTCATGATCAGTGGCAGATGGAGCCCCATAAATCAGACACTAAAGACCTGCCCTACAGATAGGTGATAAGTCTGGAATATGGAAAACCCCTTTAAATGTACCACCGAGGTCGTGTCAGTGGCGATGACAACCTCTCGTTAGTTTCCATTCTGTAATTCTCAGGGGATTGCCCGCTCTGGTACACACAATTATTAGATAGTTTTTTTAGTGCACGATAATAAACTGAGAGCCGTCCGTTCTCCTAGCGCGCAGAACCCTACTCATTTTTCTAAAATATTTCCCCCCATTCGAAATGACCATTATAGATATGCAGACATTTTTATTCCTCCATCCAGCAGCCCAAGCAAAGCTTTATGGGCAGCAATGCGCTGCCTTATAACACACGCTATAAATGTGTGGCGGGAAATAGGCAAATAAATATACTTTTATTTCTGGAGCCGCACACTTAATCTGCACGCAAGACAAATGAGCGGATCTGGAGAGGGGTCAGACACCGGAGTATATCGAGAGAAGTGGCGGCAAGTTGTTCAATTGTTAACTTGGTTACCTCGGGTAACTTCCCTGCCTGCCTGTTGTTGTTCTCCACAACGCCGCCGTTTTGCATACTGATCACTTATTAGAGCCGCACACACTCCAGCGCTTAATGTAGCTTTCATTATCTCCTTCTCTGAGTGCACAGCTCCGTGTTAAGCATCTGTATCCCCCCCCCTCTCTATTATTGTCTGTCTGGAACATCTGCTCCTGCGCTGTACGTTTCTCCAATTGTGATAAATGTCTACACTTCTTCTTTGTGAATCCTGATCGTCTGGAAATCTTGACAAGCGATTGCCCGGCAGCGTTAACATGTGCTGGAATCACTGGCAGCCAAGCCGGCTCTCCGGGCACCTCTCGAAAGAAGAATGAAGCCGCAGTCAGGTGTTTGTGTGATCCTGTCCGGGGCGCTGATATCTCGCACAGTTGGCAGCTCTCATTTCAACGTATTGATTGAAATGTTTACTCATCACCTCTGCGGCAGGCAACGCTCAAAGCCAAAAGAAAGCCAACACCCGCCATGGCGAGCTGAATACTGAGCTTGCCCTGTAATGGTTTCTGCATAAACATGGATGCACAAGTGTTCCTCTAATTATTTCTTTTTCTCCTCTAAGATGCAAAGTGTTTTTTTTGTTTTTGTTTTTTTTTTAAAAGCTGCATAAAAATCATCTTAAAGCAAAGACCGAGTTCTTTTTGGAGACCATGAGTATGGCTACCAATCATATGATATACAGTTAGGTCCATATATATTTGGACAGAGACAACATTTTTCTAATTTTGGTTCTAGACATTACCACAATGAATTTTAAACAAAACAATTCAGGTGCAGTTGAATTTCAGACTTTCAGCTTTCATTTGAGGGTGTCCACATTAAAACTGGATGAAGGGTTTAGGAGTTTCAGCTCCTTAACATGTGCCACCCTGTTTTTAAAGGGACCAAAAGTAATTGGACAATTGACTCCAAGGCTATTTCATGGACAGGTGTGGGCAATCCCTTTGTTATGTCATTCTCAATTAAGCAGATAAAAGGCCTGGAGTTGCTTTGAGGTGTGGTGCTTGCATTTGGAAGGTTTTGCTGTCAAGTAAACATGTGGTCAAAGGAGCTCTCCATGCAGGTGAAACAAGCCATCCTTAAGCTGCAAAAACAGAAAAAATCCATCCGAGAAATTGCTACAACATTAGGAGTGGCAAAATCTACAGTTTGGTACATCCTGAGAAAGAAAGCATTGGTGAAGTCATCAATGCAAAAAGACCTGGGCGCCCATGGAAGACAACAGTGGTGGATGATCGCAGAATAGTCTCCATGGTGAAGAGAAACCCCTTCACAACATCCAACCAAGTGAACAACACTCTCCAGGAGGTAGGCGTATCAATATCCAAATCTACCATAAAGAGAAGACTGCATGAAAGTAAATACAGAGGGTTCACTGCACGGTGCAAGCTATTCATAAGCATCAAGAATCAAAAGGCTAGACTGGACTTTGCTAAAAAACATCTAAAAAAAGCCAGCAGAGTTCTGGAAGAACATTCTTTGGACCGTTGAAACCAAGATCAACCTCTACCAAAATGATGGAAAGAGAAAGGTATGGCGAAGGCGTGGTACAGCTCATGATCCAAAGCATACCACATCATCTGTAAAACACGGCAGAGGCAGTGTGATGGCTTGGGCATGCATGGCTGCCGGTGGCACTGGGTCACTAGTGTTTATTGATGATGTGGCACAGGACAGAAGCAGCCGAATGAATTCTGAGGTATTCAGAGCCATACTGTGTGCTCAGATCCAGCCAAATGCAGCCAAACCGATTGGTCGTCGTTTCATACTACAGATGGACAATGACCCAAAACATAAAGCAAAAGCAACCCAGGAGTTTATTAAAGCAAAGAAGTGGAATATTCTTGAATGGCCAAGTCAGTCACCTGATCTCAACCCAATTGAGCATGCATTTCACTTGTTAAAGACTAAACTTCAGACAGAAAGGCCCACAAACAGCCAGCAACTGAAAACCACCGCAGTGAAGGCCTGGCAGAGCATCAAAAAGGAGGACACACAGCGTCTGGTGATGGCCATGAGTTCAAGACTTCAGGCAGTCATTGCTAGCAAAGGGTTTTCAACCAAGTACTAGAAATGAACATTTTATTTACAATTATTTAATCTGTCCAATTACTTTTGGTCCCTCTAAAAACAAGGTGGCACATGTTAAGGAGCTGAAACTCCTAAACCCTTCATCCAATTTTAATGTTGATACCCTCAAATGAAAGCTGAAAGTCTGAACTTCAACTGCATCTGAATTGTTTTGTTTAAAATTCATTGTGGTAATGTCTAGAACCAAAATTAGAAAAATGTTGTCTCTGTCTAAGTATATATGGACCTAACTGTACACTACTCACAAAAAGTTAGGGATATTCGACTTTCAGGTGAAACTTATGTTTAGTCTCCAACATCGTTGATGGTCGTCATTTCTGTTCATCGTGAATAGACTTTCATCAGTGATCTGCACTGAGGCCCCCACTGGTCCATCGTCCAGCGTAGATGCTCCCTGGACCATGCTAGACAATGACACCTGTTCCTGGTGGTGTGGTCCGGTACCTTGCAGGTTGTCTAGCACGCACACCATACTGATGTAAACGGTTTTGAATGGTCTAATGTGACACTTGGGTGCCTCTCACCTCCTTTACATGTGCCTGGAGTTGTGTGGCATTCATCATCCGGTTCCGAAGAGCATTCTTGACAGTGAAGCGCTTATCATTGGCCAAAAGACATCCACTTCTATGTTCTGTGACTCTTCCAGTCTCACTTTATCTCTGTTACATCCGGCTGATGACTCTGTGACCCTTTAAGCTCAGTGGAAACTTCCGTCTGAGAACATCCTTCTTGAAGCCTCGCAATGTCGAAGTCCTGGTGATCAATTGTTAGGTGTCGTCTTGTCTTACGATTTCAAAATGTGAAGAGCGTGATGAGGAGGACTGTTTAATACTAATTCTAATTGAACTCTGAAATTCATTGGGTGATTCATGGTACAAACATCTGTTGTGAATTTTGCCATTCTGCTCCTTGTTAGAGAACAGCAAGTTGTGCCAAAAGTAATTGAACAGTTGTACATGTGCCTCCAAGGGGTTAGAGAAGGTCACGTTAGGTTCACCTGAAAAGGTTAGAGGGCATTTTAGGTTCATCCTGAAATTTCACCCGAAAGCCAGATATCCCTAACTTTTTGTGAGTAGTGTATACACCGTGTTTGAGCAACTTGTGATGTCAGGGCCAAAGGAGACAGTAAGAGACCCAATAGGGAAATAATTTAAAGCAAAAAGTTGTAGAGTAGGAAAACATGGAGATTACCCTAAATGAAAGAGAAGTCCCATAACGAAGAAAAGTTGCCAGAAGAAGACTGAGTATAAGAAAGAAGTAAGCAGCCAGCAGATGAGGCTCCATCTGGACACCTAAATTAGTGATTTGACGGTCATAAACGAGCTGCCACATTTGGCCTCCTCTTTAATATGGACCATGGAGTTGACTTTTTTTTTGTGCCGCTTGGGTCCTGCATTGGCAGGTGACATGCTAGACTTGCCAATTTATGTACATATTTAAGTTGCATCATTCACGTCCTTATTTTTACTGCTAGCCGGGACCGTGAGTAATGGGGGACATGAACAACGCAAGCTGTGTATGCCTCCTAATATCAGACTTTGTGAGGTAACACGGCTCATCTGAGGGCTGGTGAAAGTAAATGACAAGCAGGAAAAGAATCCCTTCCCTCCTGCTTTACACGCCTCCTGCCACCGGGAGTGTGGTGTTAGACGGAGAGCCGTTTGGGAGCCAAAAGAGGCGGCTCTTGTGTCAGAATTGCACCAAACGGTCTGGTTCAGTTTAAGGACAATTCCCATCACTAACCTAAATGCAGTAGATGGAAAGAGGTGGTATATGCAGTATTTGGGAGGAAATTAGCTCCTTGGGAACCACAAATTGTATTCATTTTTGTCCTTCCTTCTGATTGATAGCTGCTAATGAACAAATTCATCTATCCACACAGAGGATTGCCAGATTTTGGTTCTAATTGTTTTGCAAGAATTTTATCTGATCGTTGCCAAGATTGGACAAATGTCTATGACCAAGTGATCAGTCCGGGGACTATGCCCAAAGCCAGGGTCAAGTATATGACACCTGTTCTCTTTTTGGTGCTATGTAAAGGAAATTCTAAATATAGAGAGTGAATAAAAAAATAAAATAAAACCCTTTTTCCGTTAATCTCTTTTTCATTAATCCCATTTGGTCTCATATTACAAATAAAAAAAAAAGTGAGAAATATTTAAAGAAATCTTCTCAGCGTTTCTCAGTAGATCAGTCGTGTCTTCCCTTTTTGTCACTGTCCTGTGGCTGAAAAACTTTGGTCTGCCGCAGGAGCCTCCCCCTCCTGCTCTTCTTTTTTTTTTTTTTTTTTTGCAGTCAGTCAATGTGCAATTTGTCCCTTTGGAGAGAGGAAAAGGAATATAACTCTATCGCCACCTAGAGGATGCAGCAATCCAAAATGTCAATATTAACCCTTTAGCCAGTCTTGCCACATGACTTAGAATAACAGCAAAACTAGATACTCTATTTGCAGACACGTGTTTCGGGGTGTTGCTACTCCTCAGTGCAGAGCAAGAGATCTGATTTGATTATATAAGAGGCCTCTGAATGAGGTCTAAGGGGTAACGTCTCTCCTTGTAGAAAGTGACATGCCAGTGTAGGGAGAGTTACACAGTGTCTGACTAGTCCCCAGTGCTGCTTCTCCCTGCCTGTTGCCCTGCAGTGAGTGACAGTTCTCTCTTCAGGCCATGCAACTGTCATTACACAGTATATATGTTTTGTCCGGAGTGCTCCTTTAATATTTGCAAGTGCCCTTAAGCTTTCCTCTGCCGTTTGTCTTGATCTGTTTTATAGCTCTAATGTCCTGCTCCATGCGATAGTCGGACATGAGTCCCTTTAGGGACTGCGTGTAACTTGTCTTCTGTTTTCTGTCCCTGCAGTGCGTCTGTGCTCCAGCCGCCTCAGCCTCATCAAGAAGTGTATTTCTCAGTCCCCGACCAGCTACAAGCAGTCAGCGAAGCTGCTGGCACTGGCTCATCTGCTGAGAGTTGCAGGTAAATCCTTCTAATCATTCACCTGCGATATCTTCCTGGATGTGTAACACTCGGGAGCTGGCGAGATAATTATGTCACGTGCGGTGTCCCAGCAGCGGGACGTTTTGGAGGATCAATGGTAAAGAGCTGCTGAAATAAGGGAAATTGTTCATACAGTAACTGTAGTAGCCATTGTACAGTATTCAACGATCGGTGGTGCCGGATTCCCCCTGGTGCTGCGGGCCCCCATCCCTCCCGTCCTATAGGGCCAGCGCTGGCGATGATGTTAGTCAGTATCTGACATATCGATGCATGTGAGCATACACGGCGCGTGTATTATGTGATCAACTATATATAAAGTAAGTGTGTGTATATAGAACTAAAGACTAATTTTTGCATTTGGGTTTCATTAAAAATGTTGCACCGTTTGGCTTTTAGTGGTTGTTTTCTGGCACATTAAACTTTTCATACGTTCTGTGGTGCATAAAAAATCCGCAAAAGGCAGATAAAAGAAAGTTATGCCTTACCCGTCAAACATCCTAGCGTGCTCACTGACTGATTTTCAGTTAGCTCATTCTGCAGCCGGTGTAACACAGAAGCTACAGAAGGCAAACTGTGCTACATTTTTAATGAAACCCAATTATCAAAATTATTATTAGCCCCAGTTACATGCACGTAAGTAAAATTAAACTATCCACAATGGTGGGGACCAACCCCTTTAAGATATCGTTATAATTTTTGAAAGAAGTCACCAGAGGGAGCCGATGAGCCAACTGCATACGGTTTGTGCATTGATCTCAATGGTCAAACCGTTTTCTGTAAGCTCCTAAGCGCCCTCTAATGGTGACCGGCCACAGGTGGCTAGAATTTTGTCATTTAAAAAACATCATTTTTTTTTTTACCTGGTGTAAATGCTGCTGACCTGGTGTAAATGCTTCTGTTCTCCTGAATCCGGCGTAGTTATTATTTTGTTACTCTGCCTCTCTATTCTTGAGATATTGCTTTCTCCTCCCTATATATGTAAATCCAGTCTATTTTGGCAAGTGGGTGTGGTCTTCAATAATTCTTTGTGGCCATGCCCATTTGACTACAATTTATAAAAAAAGACTAAATTTACCTCCAGGAAGCTGAGGGCTAAATTTCAGGAATGGATAGGCGCGGGAACAAAAAACCCATTGCTGGATTCAAAGAGAATAGCATTTACACCGGATAAAAACACAAAGGCATATCATGGCAAGTGACAGAACCTCGTCAATCAAAAGTAAAACCTTTCCTGACTCCTTAACGAGTAACCGTTGTTTCCATTTTTTATTTCAGAAATCAATAGTATAGATGAAAATAAGAAACTCTGTAATATATCTTATCAGAGAAATCTGACTCTTTCTCCTCCTGGAGTGATTAGTCATTTTCAAAATTCTCACTTCACCGATGCAAATTGTCTCTTCAGAGAGGAAGAGGTCTACAACTCTAGTGCCACCTATAGGAAGTAGCAATCCTAAAAGTCAATGTTGACCCTTTAACGAGACTTGTCACATGACAGGATAAAAAGCCAAACCAGAATCTCAATTTGCAGACACTGTGTTTCGTGGTACTGCCCCTCATCAGTGCAAAGTGTGAGATCTGGTTTGGTTGTGTGAGTGGCGTCTGACCGATATCCAAGAAGTATTGTTTCTCCTTGTGGAGAGTGACATGCTAAGCATGCCACTTGGACCTGTCCTCTGCCTTTGACACAGTGGACCATTCCCTATTACTACAGACCCTCTTATCTCTTGGTATCCCAGACTTGGCCCTATCTTGGATTGCGTCATACCTAGCAGACCGGACATTCAGCGTCTCCCATTCGCACACCACCTCCTCATCGTGCCCCCTATCCATCGGAGTCCCACAAGGTTCAGTCCTAGGGCCCCTGCTCTTCTCCGTTTACACCTTCGGCCTCGGACAGCTCATAGAATCTCACGGCTTTCAGTATCACATCTATGCTGATGACACACAGATCTACATCTCTGGACCAGATATCACCTCCCTACTAAAACAGAATCCCTCAATGTCTGTCTGCTATTTCATCCTTCTCCGCTAGATTTCTAAAACTTAATATGGACAAAACAGAATTAATCATCTTTCGCCCATCTCACGTGACCCCCCCAACAGACCTATCCTTTAAAGTAAACGGCTGCCCTCTCTCTCCAGTCCTACAAGCTCGCTGCCTCGGCGAATTCCTTGACACTGATCTCTCTTTCAAACCACACATACAAGCCCTTTCCGCTTCATGCCGACTTCAACTCAAAAATATTTCACGGATCCGTACATTCCTCAACCAAGAATCTGCAAAAACCCTAGTCCATGCCCTCATCATCTCCCGCCTTGACTACTGCAACCTCCTGCTCTGTGGCCTCCCCTCTAACACTCTCGCACCACTCCAATCTATTCTTAACTCTGCTGCCCGACTAATCCACCTGTCCCCCCGCTATTCCCCGGCCTCTCCCCTCTGTCAATCCCTGCACTGGCTCCCCATTACCCAAAGACTCCAGTTCAAAACCCTAACCATGACTTTCAAAGCCATCCACAACCTGAGTCCTCCGTACATCTGTGACCTAGTCTCCCGGTACTTACCTGCACGAAACCTCCGATCCTCACAAGATCTCCTTCTGTACTCCCCTCTTATCTCCTCTTCCCTCAATCGCATACAAGATTTCTCCCGCGCATCCCCCCTACTCTGGAACTCTCTACCACAACATATCAGACTCTCGCCTACCATGGAAACCTTAGAACTTGAAGACCTACCTCTTCCGACAAGCCTACAACTTGCAGTAACCACCGATCCACCAAACCGCTGCACGACCAGCTCTACCCTTGCCTACTGTATCCTCACCCATCCCGTTGTAGATTGTGAGCCCTCGCGGGCAGGGTCCTCTCTCATCCTGTACCAGTCGTGACTTGTATTGTTTAAGATTACTGTACTTGTATGTATTATGTATACCCCTCCTCTCATGTAAAGCGCCATGGAATAAATGGCGCTATAATAATAAATAATAATAATGCCGAGATGAGGAAACTAAAAGCCACAATGCTCCTCTGGGAAATATGCAAATTGTTTCTTCACAGAGGAAGAGGAATAGAACTCTAGTGCCACCTATTGGAAGTAGTAATCCTAAAAGTCAATGTCGACCCTTTAACGAGCCTTGTCAGACGCCTCTCACACAGCTAAACCAGATCTCACACTTTGCACTGACGAGGGACAGTACCCCGAAACACAGTGTCTGCAAATTGAGATTCTGGCTTGGCTTTTATCCTAAGTCATGTAGCAAGGCTCGTTAAAGGTCGACTTTGACTTTTAGGATTGCTACTTCCAATAGGTGGCACTAGAGTTCTGGTCCTCTTCCTCGCTGAAGAGACAATTTGCATATTTCCCAGAGGAGCATTGTGGCTTTAAGTCTCCTCATCTCAGCATGCTTAGCATGTCATTCTCTGCAAGGAGAAACAAAACTTCTTGGATATCAATTCACGGGTAAAATCTATTCGGTGAAGACACCTTGTTACATTACTGAGATAGGAGATAAGATATTGTGCAGCGAGGAGGAAGAGGGAGACGCTAGAGGCAGAACACCCCCATCCTTCCTAGTAGTATCTCCTATCTCAGTAATGGGAAAGTCCATCATCACTTAATACAAATTTTACCCCAAAATTGAGGTTTAAGGGGTAACATTTCTCTTCCAAGCCTGGCATGTCAGAGTCAGGAGACTTTTATAACCCATGCTTACTCCCCTGGAAAATTAAATATCCAAATTGTCTCTTCAAAGAGGAACAGAACTAGAACTCGAGGACCACCTGTCGTGCTCTTCCTCTCTTCAGAACTCAAGGACCATCTGTTGTGCTAGGGTTCTAGCCCTCTTCCTCTCTTCAGAACTCGAGGACCATCTGTCGTGCTAGGGTTCTAGCCCTCTTCCTCTCTGAAGAGACAATGTGCATACTCCAGAATTGAGAATTTTGAAAACAAATGCTCAATCCTGCAACAAAAAGAAACCACTTTTCTGATTAGATATTTCACAAAGTGACTTATTTTAATTTCTATTATTGGTTTATGAAATAAAAATTAAAACGACGGCTACACTTTAATGAGCATGTCATTTTTCTTGTTTCCTTAAATATGAGACCTTGCTTTTTGGTGGGATGAATTAGTTTTTTTAGTGACACCATTTTGAGGCATATATTTTTCATTGATGAGGTTTTATTTCTATGAAGAAAAAAAAAAATAAAAAAAATTAACCATAATTAGATGTCTGCCATTTTTTTTGTGGGGGTGTAGAAATACCAGGTTACAGTTGTAGCCAAAAGTATTGACACCCCTGCAATTTTGTCAGATAAGGTATTATTATCTTCATTTAATTCGTCTTAAATGGAAAACCACAAAAGAAAATTAAGCAAAAAGCAAAACATTGATCATTTCACACAAAACTCCAAAAAATGGGCCAGACAAAAGTATTGGCACCCTCAGCCTAATACTTGGTTGCACAACCTTTCGCCAAAATAACTGCGACCAACCGCTTCCGGTAACCATCAATGAGTTTCTTACAATGCTCTGCTGGAATTTTAGACCATTCTTCTTTGGCAAACTGCTCCAGGTCCCTGATATTTGAAGGGTGCCTTCTCCATACTGCCATTTTTAGATCTCTCCACAGGTGTTTTATGGGATTCAGGTCTGGACTCATTGCTGGCCACCTTAGAAGTCTCCAGTGCTTTCTCTCAAACCATTTTCTAGTGCTTTTTGAAGTGTGTTTTGGGTCATTGTCCTGCTGGAAGACCCATGACCTCTGAGGTAGACCCAGCTTTCTCACACTGGGCCCTACATTATGCTGCAAAATTTGTTGGTAGTCTTCTGACTTCATAATGCCATGCACACGGTCAAGCAGTCCAGTGCCAGAGGCAGCAAAGCAACCCCAAAACATCAGGGAAATGCCGCCATGTTTGACTGTAGGGACCGTGTTCTTTTCTTTGAAAGCCTCTTTTTTTCTCCTGTAAATTCTATGTTGATGCCTTTGCCCAAAAAGCTCTACTTTTGTCTCATCTGACCAGAGACCATTCTTCCAAAACGTTTTAGGCTTTTTCAGGTAATTTTTGGCAAACTCCAGCCTGGCATTTTTATGTCTCGGGGTAAGAAGTGGGGGTCTTCCTGGGTCTCCTACCATACAGTCCCTTTTCATTCAGACGCCGACGGATAGTACGGGTTGACACTGTTGTACCCTCCGACTGCAGGGCAGCTTGAACTTGTTTGGATGTTAGTCGAGGTTCTTTATCCAACATCCGCACAATCTTGCATTGAAATCTCTTGTCAATTTTTCTTTTCCGTCCACATCTAGGGAGGTTATCCACAGTGCCATGGGCTTTAAACTTCTTGATGACACTGCGCACGGTAGACACAGGAACATTCCGGTCTTTAGAGATGGACTTGTAGCCTTGAGATTGCTCATGCTTCCTCACAATTTGGTTTCTCAAGTCCTCAGACAGTTCTTTGGTCTTTCTTTTCTCCATGCTCAATGTGGTACACACAAGGACACAAGACAGAGGTTGAGTCAACTTTAATCCATGTCAACTGGCTGCAAGTGTGATTTAGTTATTGCCAACACCTGTTAGGTGCCACAGGTAAGTTACAGGTGCTGTTAATTACACAAATTAGAGAAGCATCACATGATTTTTCGAACAGTGCCAATACTTTTGTCCACCCTCTTTTTTTATGTTTGGTGTGGAATTATATCCAATTTGGCTTTAGGACAATTCTTTTTGTGTTTTTTGATTTAAGACAAATTAAATGAAGATAATAATACCAAAGAATTTGTGTTTGCAATAATTTTCAGTAAGAAACTGAGTATTATCTGACAGAATGTCACATTTTTATATTTTTATTGTTTCTATTTTACATTTTTTCCTTTTCAAAATAAAACATTTTGGGTTTATTTGCGGGGGTGTCCTTTTCAAGGTACCATCTAGGGTTGCATATGGTTAATTTAAGTTCTTATTCTTTATTATTATCTTTGCCCAAGTTTTGTTATTTATTGCCTGAAAAATCTGAGACACCCAACTGCCGGGATCGGGGATATATATATACAGATATAGATAGAGATATATATATATATATATAGATAGATAGATAGAGATATATATATATATATATATATATATATATATATATATATATATATATATATATATATATATACATATATATATAGATATATATATATATATATACATATTGGCACATACGGTAGATACTGCTGTTCAACTTTCTGAATGAATGGGCAAAAATTCCCAATGGCACCTTCTAAAATAAGAATTAAAAAAAAAAAACACTTCTCAGAAGAGTGCAAGCTGTTATAGGTCTAAAGAGGGGACCAAATGTACACTAAAGGGGTTGTCCACTCTATTTAACTGCAGACTTTTAAATCCGCACAGTGCACACTGTTAGTATTCTACGGCACTCGGATGTGACCACAGGTATGCTATTTGCATACTTTGGGCCACATTCCGACTAGACGTGTCCAGCCGTGCACGTTTAGTTGGCATGTTACCGCATGTATGAAAATCACACCCGGCATCAGAGAATCCTGACAGCGCGCAGTGTGAGGATTCAGACGCTAAAAACAACATAGAATGACTGCAGACTTGGACAACGCCTATAATGTGAATGTTTTTTGTTTTTTTTTGCATTGTTCTATTCTGTTTATTTTTGTTCTCTAAGAACAAGAAGCATTTACAAATGGTTAAATACAGATTGCTCTGCCGGCATTGACTTCTCAGTCTACGTGTCGTGCACACCGATACTGTGTCAGCGCTCAATCAACAAGCAATTGGTGCCTGAAGAATTCGTTTACAGCATTGCAGGAAAGTGGCCCGTATAATAGCAGTAGATAAATAATGACGCCAGACGCACAAAATGGGTCTAAAATCGGGTGATTCTGTCTTTGGCTTCGGCACGCCGGGCATATCCCTCTTCCCAAAATTGCATTTGTATTTCACACTGCTCACACACAGGCCTAACGGGGAGTGTTGTCGGGCTTATTGCACCGGTGCGTGCCAGTAATGATTGCCTGTAGAGTTCTTAGATAAATTTGCTATCTTTTAGCTGCAACTCAGCTGTAACTAATTTCTTTCTGTGGTACTGCGCTGCCGCTGCCAGAGGAAAGACTAAACTATTGATTAATTTTCTTCTACTGGAATTTTGTTGCTGTGAGCTCCATATGCCTGATTATTATTTACTCGGTGCCGAGTTTCTGGAAACCGTTCCTTTCTGAGTATGTTTTGCAGAAGAGATGGAAGAGGGAAAAAACTGGTCACATTATTGGTAGGATTAGCTGGGGTTTTATTGTACGTACTATCAGGGTGCTAACTCTTCTGTGTTGTCAGTATCAATGGATATCATGTAGATGGTCCCCCTTTTTCTCCGCTCCCCCTTTTGCCCCGGTCCCCCTTTTGCCCCGGTCCCCCTTTCGCACCGCTCCCCCTTTCGCACCGCTCCCCCTTTCGCACCGCTCCCCCTTTCGCACCGCTCCCCCTTTCGCACCGCTCCCCCTTTCGCACCGCTCCCCCTTTCGCACCGCTCCCCCATTTGCCCGGTCCCCCTTTTGCCCGGTCCCCCTTTTGCGCTGCTCCCCCATTTGCCCCAGTCCCCCTTTCGCACCGTTCTCCCATTTGCCTGGTCACCCTTTTGCCCCGGTCCCCCTTTCGCACCGCTCCCCCTTTCGCACCGCTCCCCCATTTGCCCGGTCCCCCTTTTGCGCCGCTCCCCCATTTGCCCCGGTCCCCCTTTCGCACCGCTCTCCCATTTGCCCCAGTCCCCCTCTACATATATGAGAAAGGATAGCCCTAACAACTGGCAAAGGTGCCTTGTTGATTAGGACCTTGTGCTTTGTATAAAGCTGTCACCACCTCCACTCCGGTTTAGAAGAAGGCAGGTGATAATTTGCGAAGGCTCCATTATAAATGTGCCGCTCCGTTCCCTCCGTCTCCAGCGGCCATTAGCACAGAACGATTTCTTTATTCTGTCACAGAGGGGACGACATGGTGAGATGAAGACCTCGAAGGGAGCTGGTAAAGCAACAGAAAGAGGGAAGAAAACAAACATTGATTTATAGTAATAACGTTCTGAGATCATTAGCCCGGCCTCATACTGCGGGTAGCGATGCGCTGGAATGTGTGGAAGGCAAACTGTGAGAGATCTTTAAAGGGCGTTTTCACCCACTGAAACCTTGTATGTGCTTCACACCCCGAGAGCACTTCAGCCTCACCCCGAGAGCACTTCAGCCTCATTTCCTTATTGATTCCAACAACGATATCTCCGTAACAGAGGAACAGGCTCCAAAATCCTTCTGCTCCACGGAAGGTTTCTGGCCTCCCTGAGCTCCAAAATCTCAAGATTCTGCTCCAGGATCTTCATTAAACACTGTTCAAATACTGTTTCTATTAGTTTCCAATTCATTTCAGTGGGAAAATACGGGCATTACACGCATGATGCTGTGCTGTTTCCATCTGCAGTTATTATGATTTTCCCATATATATTACCTGATCATGGAAATATGTTCTGTGTCTTAGGAAATGAAGAGACGGAGATGAAAGGACAAGTTCTTACTCTACTGGCCGAGCAAGCGCTTCAGTGCCAGGATTATAGGGCGGCCAATGGGCACTGCCAAGAACTCATGACCGCTGGTATCTATCTATCTCATATCTATCTACCTACCTATCTATCTATCTATTTATCTCCTATCTATCTGTTATCTAGCTATCTATCTATCTATCTCTGTTTGTCTGTCTATCCATCCATTATATGACATAACTAGTGTCCCTTTATGGGGCTTAGTACTGTTGATCATTAGGTGCGTGGTTTTTGACGTTTTGCTGTGTCCTCTTCTTTTTCAGGGTATAATAAAAGTTGGGAAGTGTGCAGCAAGTTGGGACAATGTGAGAACTATGAGGACCTTGGTACTCGTAAAGAACTGATGGCCTTTGCTTTAACGCATTGCCCTCCATGTGCCATCCAGACCCTGCTTGCTGCCAGCAGCTCCCTGCAGACCCAGGTCAGTGCACGGTGTGCCTAGAGAGAAGCTGTGCACAGTGGAGTGGAGATTTACTTTCAAGAGTTGCATGTGGTAAATCTCTGGCTCCTTGCGGCATTTTCACTAGATCTCATCCTCGAACCGCAGAAAAAACATTATATTCGGAATCAAACTGATGCAGGTTTGAAATCTGCTACTTGTCGGCTTCTGCTGCAGATATCGAGCGCTGAAGAATTTCTGCAACTAAACCATTTAGTTCTGATGCTGTCACTGCAGGAAATGTGCAGTTTATCAGTGCTACAGGGGTTCTTAAAGGGGTTGTGCACTGCTATTTTGTTATATTAAAATCGGGCTCAAATAAGTGTTTAAGAAATAGATAATAGAGACTCTCCGGCCGTGCTCCTCTGTTCCTGGGATTAGCTGCACTCTGTCCAAGCCAGAAGAGAGATCTTACACACGGTCTCTTTTGGCTTGGATTCTCCATCACAGCTGCAGCCCATTAGTGGCTACTGATTGCATGTGACATCACCTGATGGGAGAGGCTTTGAGCAGGGCAGCGGGAGACACAGGCAGCGCTGCAAGTGGGGATCTGTTGTTTTTGTTTTTTTATAATCCTCCTAGACCTGATTTTAATATTAAATTTTTTTCTTTAGGACCCTCTTACTTTCCACTTTTGGAGGCACTTACTATAAAGTTCACACTTGGCAATAGTTGATCAGCGCTCCGCACCGCAAACGGTGCTTGTGGTTTTTCTTCTTCAAGTGGAATTTACTATTGACATGGTGGTAGAGATCGGACCGTTTTTTTTTTTTTTTGTTTTGTTTTTTGTTCTTTTTTTTATAACGGATTCTGTAGTTCCTACTATTTCTTATAGATGGTTGCAATAAAGAAAGTCTTGTTTTGTTTTTGCAGCTCCTCTGCAGTCAGTGCAGCTCCATCCCGTGCAGTGGCACGCTGCAGTCCTTCTCTGCAGCTCCTTTGCAGTCAGTGCAGCTCCATCCCGTGCAGTGGCACGCTGCAGTCCTTCTCTGCAGCTCCTTTGCAGTCAGTGTAGCTCCATCCCGTACAGTGGGACCCTGCAGTCCTTCTCTGCAGCTCCTATGCAGTCAGTGCAGCTCCATCCCGTACAGTCGGACCCTGCAGTCCTTCTCTGCAGCTCCTATGCAGTCAGTGGAGCTCCATCCCATACGGTCGGACCCTGCAGTCCTTCTCTGCAGCTCCTATGCAGTCAGTGCAGCTCCATCCCGTACGGTCGGACCCTGCAGTCCTTCTCTGCAGCTCCTATGCAGTCAGTGCAGCTCCATCCCGTACAGTCGGACCCTGCAGTCCTTCTCTGCAGCTCCTTTGCAGTCAGTACAGCTCCATCCCGTACAGTCGGACCCTGCAGTCCTTCTCTGCAGCTCCTATGCAGTCAGTGCAGCTCCATCCCGTACGGTCGGACCCTGCAGTCCTTCTCTGCATCTCCTATGCAGTCAGTGCAGCTCCATCCCGTACAGTCGGACCCTGCAGTCCTTCTCTGCAGCTCCTTTGCAGTCAGTGCAGCTCCATCCCGTACAGTCGGACCCTGCAGTCCTTCTCTGCAGCTCCTTTGCAGTCAGTACAGCTCCATCCCTTACGGTCGGACCCTGCAGTCCTTCTCTGCAGCTCCTATGCAGTTAGTGCAGCTCCATCCCGTACAGTCGGACCCTGCAGTCCTTCTCTGCATCTCCTATGCAGTCAGTGCAGCTTCATCCTGTACGGTCGGACCCTGCAGTCCTTCTCTGCAGCTCCTTTGCAGTCAGTGCAGCTCCATCCCGTACAGTCGGACCCTGCAGTCCTTCTCTGCAGCTCCTTTGCAGTCAGTACAGCTCCATCCCTTACGGTCGGACCCTGCAGTCCTTCTCTGCAGCTCCTATGCAGTTAGTGCAGCTCCATCCCGTACAGTCGGACCCTGCAGTCCTTCTCTGCATCTCCTATGCAGTCAGTGCAGCTTCATCCTGTACGGTCGGACCCTGCAGTCCTTCTCACCCATTTGTCCCTTCTAATATTGGTTAATTGATGGAGGAGAGTAAAGCTGCTGAGTACAGCTACACTTGTTTGTAATCTGTTGCCATAGAGACGCACAGATTTGCATATTGTCTGTGTTGTGTAGACAAAACAATGAGTTTCTGTTTTGACTAAAGGGGATTAATTTGTCTTTAGATTTGTTGGTGATAAAAAAAAAAGTATGAATTGGTTGGTCTTAAAAGTGTTCATTTTATCAGTCTTTTTGTAATATATGTGTCAGGGGAATGAATTTGTGGCACCTACTATTATAGTATTACAGGTTCTCCTCCTCCATCACAAGCTGCACAGCTTTCCTGTTCTCATGGAAACCTGAAGGAGGAGAACCTGTAATAAATATATATTAGTTAGTCTGTGAAAAAGGAGGAGAACCTGTAATCCTTATATACTGGTAAGTCTGAGGAAGGAGGAGAAGGTGTAATAATTATATAATAGTAAGTCTGTGAGGAAGGAGGAGAAGGTGTAATAATTATATAATATTAAGTGCCACAAAATCACGTCCTCAAAGCAGTTACTATAAAGTGGACAAGCCCTTTAAGAGCGTGGGCCTCAGTGCTGTGAGTCGTGATCGGTTCAGTATTGAATGCACATTTATAAGTGTGGAAGAAATGACTGTATGAAGGCATGGAGACTAAGGGTTAAACCTGCTTCCCCTGCCTGTAAGGCCCATCCAGAGGACAATGATAATCCTGTGTATTTTCTTAGTGGTTGTTTGCAGAAGTTATTTATGCGGCCTGCTGTTTTCTTCAGATTCTCTTTCAAGCCGTAAATTACCAGATCCACCCGGGTGGCCGCGGTGTCGGTGAAGGGCTGGAGAATTCTCCACATTCGGGACCTCCTGGGTCGGCGGCGGGAGAAGCCGCTCAGGTAATAAGCCGCTCCCGCCTCTCTCTCGCTCTGTCTGCATGCTCACTTAATTTTATTTATGCAATTTACAAATAAATATTTAAGCTCGGCATGGGATGGCGGTAACTAGAGCACAATGCATAGACCGAGCCAGGAAGCAATTATCTATCTGTCTGGCTCTTGTGAATATATATATACTCTCTAGGTCGCTTGCCAGAGGTCAGCCCTGATGACACCGCATCAGATTGTCTGCGTTACATCCTATTTGTGTCTCCGGGTTCCTCGCTGGAAAATGTCCGGTGCCTCTCAGCTGGTCGGCGTCACTGAGCCGTGTGGATTTGTTACTTAAAGTCAAGCACAGTTTAAGGATAATTGGGGAAGCCAATAACATAGCGGCGAGCTCAGCGCAACGATAAACCGTGAAGGCTGTCTTCTGTAAATAACTGTGTGATTGCTTTGTAAAGTGGGCGCAGTGTTATGGTCAAATGTCAAATGATCATCTGAATGCGCTATCCGACGTACGTGTGTAGATTTCTAGTGCTCACAGAAAGAAAACATTTGCAAAAACCTCAGGATCAGCACTGAATTTTGTAATCAAATTACATCCCTACGATTACCTTGAATACTTTATAGGGGTTGTCCGATTTTCTTCTAAAAGTCTGAGTGACTGCAGACTTCTGAATTATTACAGCGCGCCCCCGCACATTGTCAGGATCCTCCGGCATTGCTTGATAGAGCGCATGGTCATGTAACTACAAGTATGCAATTTGCAGACACGTGGTCACATTCCGACTAGACGTTTTCAGCCTCGCTCAATACAAGTGACTGAGCACGTCTAGTCGGGATGTACTCGTAAGTATGCAAACTGTATACTTGCAGTCACGTGATTGTCCGCTCTATGGGTATGCTAAATAATCCTGACAGCGCGCATAACGCACACTGTAAGGATTCAGAAAGCTGCTTTCAAATAACATGTCCTTAGACCTTTAATAGAAGACTGAACAACCCTTTAAGGAAATGACAAAATGATTAAAAACGCTTGATTTTTTTTCCGCTCTCTCCACACACAACTTCTTGACGGAAATCTGAACTGTAGTAAATGACAACATAACTGCTTTTGCCTGAGCATCAGAAAGGCCCATATAATGGATCGTTAAAGGGGTTCTCCAAGAATTTAATAAAATGGCTCGTCACATAATTCAAACAGCAGTCGAATGCTAGTCACATGTCAAGACAGGCTGCAGATTAAAGAAAGCCTCCTCCTGATTAGTGATGAGTAGAGTTGAGAGACTTTGGTCGGATCGGGTTTTGTGAAACCCGACTGAAACAAAATTTGAGTCAGATGAAACTGGTCCGACTAGGGCAAAAAAAAGTCGGAGATTCGTCCGAAACCCTACCCCAATGCAAGTCAATGGGGAATAAAAGTCGGCATTGAGCAGATGACATTCATCCACTCAATGCCGACTTTTATTCTCCATTGACTTGCTTTGGGGTCGGGTTTCTGACGAATCTCCAACTTTTTTTTGCCCTAGTCGGACCAGTTTCATCTGACTCAAATTTTGTTTGTCGGGTTTCACGAAACCCGATCCGACCAAAGTTGCTCAACTCTAGTGATGAGCGAACGTGGTCGGATAAGTTATCTGAGCACGCTCGTGTGCTAGTAGAGTGTTTTCGACGTACTCCTATACAATGTTCGAGTCGCCACATCTGTATGTCTTGCTACTGTTTGACAGTCGCAACCCATGCAGGGATTGCCCATATCCACCATCATCTTCTCTGATCTTGAATATGTGCCCCCTTACCTCTTGGACCCCTGTTCTGCCCCTAGATCCAGTGCCCATCACTCCCTACACTCAGGGGCATAACTAGAACTGATTGGGCCCCATCGCAAACTTTTAGACGGGGCCCCCTCAAAGACACACCCCTCCAGGAACTACATTTCCCAGAGGTCCATGCGGCAGGCAGCTCTGCAGAGAGCTAATAGACAGTGAGGGCTCAGGGAAGGGGCGGGACTGAACTAGTCTGAAGCAATACTCTCTGTGACTGGCTGCAGGCAGGGAGGCGGGCCCAATATATGCTTCGCTCCGCACAGCAGGCACAGAAATGCAGCGTAGGCTGCGAAATCATAGTGTACATTTTTTTCCGCTGGGGCCCCGGATCCCCTACACCAGTGGTCCCCAACCTTTTTTGCACCAGGGACCGGCTTCAAGCAAGACCATTCTTCCATGGCCCGGCAGGGCGGGGATGGAGGTGTGACAGGGGCTTTGGTCATAAGGGGGCGGGGCTATGGAGGCGGTTGTAGTTTAGCAGTGCATACTTATCATTTAATTATAACATTTATAATGTGACTCAACTCACCATAGGTTTTGAATGAATGGGAGCACCTGGCTTGTTTCTCTGTTTCAGTGGGAGCACTGGGCTACTTCTACTGATGACCGTCACTGCTAATGATGATTGGAACCTACAAGGAAATGGAGCATTGAGCACTTAGAAAAAATTGTACTGGAGTACTGTACATGCTGATTATTTTCTAATCATCAGAAAATGTATGTGTGGTTCCCCCCATCCTGTCCAGCTCTGTGTGGCTCCCCCTGTTGTATTCATGGCTCCCCTGTCCCATCCTGTATACATGGCTCTGCTCCCATCCTCTCATCCTTGTATACATTGCTCCGCTCCCACCCTCCCATCCAGTATACATGGCTCCCCTGTCCCATCCAGTATACATGGCTCCCCTGTCCCATCCTGTATACATGGCTCCCCTGTCCCATCCTGTATGCATGGCTCCGCTCCCACCCTCCTTCCCTTGTATATATGGCTCCGCTCCCACCCTCCTTCCCTTGTATGTATGGCTCCGCTCCCACCCTCCCTCCCTTGTATGTATGGCTCTGCTTCCACTCTCCCTCCCTTGTATATATGGCTCTGCTCCCACTCTCCCTCCCTTGTATAAATGGCTCCGCTCCCACTCTCCCTCCCTTGTATATATGGCTCCGCTCGGCTCCCCCATCCTTCCCTCCCCTCGCTGATCTTCCCTCCCTGCATCTCGTGGCGCTTTAGCTTCTTCCTGTGTGGAGCGGTCACGTGCTACCGCTCATTAAGGTGCATGAATATGGACGCCACGCCTATGGGAGAGGAGTGGCGTCCATATTCATGACCTTAAATGAGCGGTACACTTGACAGCTCAGCACTGGAATCTGGATGAAGGGCCCGCCCCGACAGGGACCGCTATGTAGGGTGAGTATCAGCTGCTACACAGCCGCCGTCTCCCCTTGTGTCCGCGGACCGGCAAGAGCACTGCAATGGCCCGATGCTGGGCCGCGGACCGGTGGTTGGGGTAATTAAATTGCACTACCGGGTAGCACCGATCGGAGTCGGGGACCCGGGCGGCGGGCCCCTATATGGGCCGGGCCCCAAAGCAACTGCTTCGGCTGCTACCCCGGTAGTTACGCCTCTGACTACACTACTTGAGTTCCCCCCTTCATCTTTGCACTTACGTAAATCCCAGATCTTTGTACTTACACAAACCCCAACCATGGACCGGGCTTCATAGGAAATTGTCGCTTCATAGGAAATTGTCACTTCATTTGTATATCAGTATGTTAAACAAATGATCAAACATTTACAGGTTCATGTACTTTTTTATGGTATGAAAATAAAGAAAAATTATTTTTTTTTTTTTAAACTTATTGAAACAAAAAATGAAAAAAATATGATTGTTTAAAACCTTTTTCCCATTCCAAAATATGGAAATAAAAAAAACCATGTTTAATATCTCCATGTTTGTAAAAGTCTGAGCTCTGAAAATGTAAAATTAAATTGCCTGCATGGTGATCGCCCTAAAAAGAAAGAAAGCGAAATACCAGGATTTTTTTTTTTTTTTGCCTACCAAAAAAATTTAGTAAAGATTTTTTTTATTTTTTTTTTTTTTTTTAGTGATCCGCCATTCAGTTCCAGAGATGTGGGCCTTTATATTTGGTGCTCATTCTGTTCTGCATTATTACCCTATAAATTCACTCCCCTTTGGTAAAGAGTATAAAAATTATGACGATCTAAAAAAGGTTCATATTTCGGGAAACGTATGGCGTATTTAAAAAATAATTTAATAAAAGTACTTCAGGGAGCAGCAGGAATAAGATAAGAGCAAAAACTATTCACGTTTGACCAGTTTTGTATAAAGGGAAACTTTTCTTCCGCGTGATTCCACGTACATTGCGTGACCTCACACTTTGCTGCGGAGCCTGCGGCCTCGCTGAGTGCACGTAGCATGCTCTGCTCTCTTTTCTTGCAGGATATGTAGTGGGCGACATCAAACACAACAAATGTAAAGCAAAATCCACATTACTGAAAGCGATGGAAAGTGAAGCAGGTTATTACTTCAAGCACAAGGTTAATGGTCAGGAGTGAAGCTTTAATTCCGTAAATGTCAGCCATAATCAGAGCAGCATTAGCCGCAGTAATGGCCACAACGCCTCTGACATTTTTCTGCTTATTTTTCTGTTTATTGCATGTAAGTGTTTATCTGAGTCTTTTTTTTTTTTTTTTTTTAACCTTTTTTCCTATCTTATATTTTTCTGCTTCGATGACCTTCACGTTACTGATCTTCTACCAGGCCGTTTCCATCTCTGCCTTTTATGACCAAGATGAAAATTATTATTTGCGGCGGATACAGAAACATTGCACAGTGAGCGCCACTGTCTCCGCCACTCACCAATGTTTCTCCGCCATTCGTTACGCAAACGAAGGTAGCACAACGGAGCTCGCTTTTAGGAATCGGACTCTGAAGGCCGAGAGCTGGAAACCGTTATTCCCACATTGGCCATGAAAGGCAGTGAATGATGTGTTGTTAGAGACACACAACCGCCTATCTGAGCTCCAGTGACACATACCGTCATATAGTGAGAAGATAATAATGCCGTATACAGGTCACACAGTTCACAAATACTAGAACATCCTCTATCTTACCTCTCTGTTGTTTCCATAGGACAGTGCCGGTCACTTGCCAGATAATACCCTGTACACTGTTTTCTTGGATTTCCCGCTCTATGGCCAATTTCTCAGTTTTTAACTTCTCAAAGTAGATTTTCTCATTATAGATATTGACCACCTGTCCAGGGATTGTCAGGATAGGTGATAACGTAGTGATCCGTGGCCGTCCGACCACTGGGACCGGCACCTATTGGCAAATCAGGGTACTAATGCCGTCACAATGGAGCCTCAGTGCGCACGCTCGACCTCCGCTCCTTCCATTGTATATGGGGCTACTGAGCACAGCACTCGGCTATTCACTGGACGGCCCTATAGAGAATAAATGGAGAGATGGTCGGGCTTCTGGCCTGCCAAACCATTCTTTGTAACAGGGGTAAAAAAGGCCTGCCAGGCATAACCATTCCCTATTTTGCCAATCGGTGGGAGACCCAGCGCTCGATCTCCCACCGATCAGTAAGTCATCATCCATTCTGTGGATCGTTGGTGGCTTGTTTTGATTGGACATTTTATGTCCATTTGTTTTTAATAGTGGGGGAAAAATGGATAACCCTGATCAGATCTCCCTTAAAACAGCCCTAATTGTAGACGCAGCATTTATAGATCCATATGTTCTAACTATAAAGTTACCGCCTGCATAAATGTCCCACACTACATTCACGATGCGTAGGGATTCTACAGGAACCAGTCAATTTTTTGAGGGTAGGGATGATTTCATCAAGCTAAATGTGCCAGAATTCTGACATTATTTTCACCAGAAATAAAACAAAATTTCATGTACTGCAACATTTTTATGTGTTTTAGCCATTTTGTGTACTTTTGACCAATGAGTGGGGGACTTGTCGCTGAAAGGGGTGTCGCTTAATGAAAATGAGATGCGGCGTAACATGCTAGTCAAAATGTTGGCACAAATTAATGGGGCAGATTAATAGGTCATGTAAACCTGGGCTAGACAGTCTGATGTCTAAAAATTCGCCAGATTTATCAGAAGCATGAGCCGCTGAGATATGAAGTCCCATAAAACTGTCTAGTCTATGTTTCAAGGCCCGATATTCAATATACAGTATAGATGTCAGGTGAACAGTGGTTCAGGTGATCCTGTTGCTATTAGCTTTCTCCCAAGACTCTTCCATATAAAGGCTCTCGCGCTCTTCCGATCTCTCCTGTGTTCTCTACTAGAGTTGCCACAATTCTCGGTGTCATTCTGAAATTGGATATGCCGGATCCTTTTCTCTCCTGACTCCTCCATATACAGAATCTCACGCTCTGCCGATCTTTCCTGTGTTCTCTACGAGAGAGTCATGGACAGACTACTCTCATTCTTGGTGAAATCCTGAAATCGGCCACGCCGGGTCATTCTCTCCCCCGATTCCTCCATTTACAGGATCTCTCGCTCTTCCGATCTCTCCTGTGTTTTCTACGAGAGAGTCGACACAATTCTCAGTGACGGTCTGAAATCAGACACGCCGGATCCTTCTCTCTCCCGACTCCTCCATATACAGGATCTCCCGCTCTGCCAATCTCTCCTGCTTTCTCTACGAGAGAGTCTCGACCATCCTCTCATTCTCTGTGATAGTCTGAAATATGACAAGCTGGATTCTTATCTCCCCTGACATCACCTTTCGGGGAGGGTCAGGAGGCCCTCATATGCATTGGACTATCAGCAGCGCTGCCGATACCGTTAGGGTTTGGATAATGTTAGTCTAATATGTGTGGGGATCCTTCACAATTAGACCACATTGATAAATATGTGCCATTGTGTCCACATAGACTCCCCCCAACAATTTTTAGTTAATCCTGAACCTTTTCACTGTATATTACTTGATGTACTTGCTCCACAAGACACTGAACAAGCAGTTAATGCTGGAGTTTGTGAGCTGAGATGTCTGTACGTTGGTGAATGTCGCTCTCACTAGGCTGGTTCGTTTTGGATGGAATTTTAGAAGGTACCGGTCACATGCAGTCCGATCTGCGGACTCTACAGTACAGAGGAGAAGCTGAGCAGCATGAGATATTGGATTGTTGGTTCAGTGTGACTTGTTATTTATTCATTGAAATCCCTGGTGTTTATATACAGTCATGGGCGAAAGTGTTGGCACCCTTGAAATTGTTCCAGAAAATGAAGTAAATTATTGCAATTGCACGTTTTGTTATACACGTTTATTTGCTTTGTGTGTATTTGAACAGCGCAAGAAACAGAGGACAAATTGGTCATAATTTATAACACACACCCAAAAATGGGCCGGTCAAAATTGATAACCCATATCTTTAGAAAGGTGTTGGGTTCTCTTTAAGTTCTTGATAGCCGTCTACTGGCACCTTCTCCTCCTTACCCTCCAATACTGGGTGAGTGTGCATATGTCCTCACGAAGGAGATGGAACGTATTTAAACAATTTTTGATTTTCATTTTTCATGTCACAAAAAAAGTTAAATCTTGCATTGTTTACTCGGGGCCATATCAGACTCCTAGTTCTTGTTCTTTCAGGAAATCCCCATTGGTAGCAATAGGCTGACTTCGGCCCTATCTTTTGTATTGAAGCACCTAATGAGTAAAGGTCATAGGGAGAGGGGCCTGTTGTGATTGATGGATCCTTTATCAGCTGTGTCTTAAGGTGTTACCTGTCGTAATTCTGCCTATGATGATAATGAGACTTCCGAAAAGTCTTCCTGAAAGAACATATGGTAGAAGTAATTTTATAGATATAGATTTTGGTATGAAAAAAAACAGCTAAATTTAACTCAAAAACCTGGCATAACAATAGGTCAGTTTCTGCTAATACATTCCCTTTAAAAGTATACAAGGATTGACCTGCCGATGATCCTCTTCTCTTTTCTCTTTCTCTCCTCTCCTTTTATGCTGTCGTGATTGAGCGGCCTCCATTGTAGCCACCCCAGAGACGGCGCTTGTAACTTAATCGCACTCATCTCTGTTTTATAGACTGTAAGTCACTGTTTAGCGGAAGTGCAGATCAATACTGGTGATCACAAGCAGCGCTATATTGTGTGGTCGCGTCACTCCCGTAAAGCGCCTTTGGCCTCCACATGTCAGTTATTACTGTCCTATTGCTCGCCAATTATCTAGTGAAAATATATACCGGTATCTCATCTACAGACCCTTAACTGGAGAGTATATAGATAAGCTGGACACGGTAGTGACGATGCCTTTATGGCAGGGCATTACTTGTGTTTGCTCTACTTCATCAGGGCCGTCTGGCTTATTAGGCTGACAATGATGTAAAATCACTAAAGCATAGATTCTTCAGGACTTTGCTTAGGTTGCCTACTCGCAACTTGTCAAGGCTTGGTATAGAAAATTGTGGAGAAAAAAAACACCGCAGGTTAAGATAACAATCCAAGGCTGTGCTCACATGTTGCATTTTTGCTGCGTTTTTTTATGCAAACTAACAGCTGCTCCTTTCTGTACCAGCAAAAGCGAAGAGTTTTCAGAAATCTCATGAACTTGTTTTTTTTTTTCTCCTTCGCCTCATTGGGGGACACAGGTACTGTGGGTGTATGCTTCTGCCGCCTGGAGGCTGACACTAAGTGGGAAAAAAAGAGGTTAGCTCCTCCTCCGCCATATACACCCTCGCCCCGGTTGCGGGCGGAATCAGTTTTTGCTTAGTGTCCATTGGAGGCACACGTCTGGTCTTTTTTTCCAGACTGTCATTTTTTCTATGAAGATAAGAAGACAGGGGCAGCGGATCCTATTGAAAGGGTCTGATTTCCCCAAACCAACAACGGGCGAGCACGTGCAAGTGTCACCTCCACGTATCCTTTCCCGCTACATGGGACATGATGCCGGACTGAGCCCTGACCACCCTAAGGTAGAGAAACCCAGGCTGTACAGAGGCCTGCGAACAGTCCGTGCGGCCCCCACTGCATCACCAATGCCAGACAGCGGTGATGAAAGGTGGCGGAGGGTCCCTCTCCTCATCCCCTATAAGGGAAGATGGAGCTAGGGTGTCTGCACCGTCCTTAAACTTTTTTTTCTGCCCCCCTTCCCCCCCATAACCTGAAGATGAAGATGGACATCGAGGGGTGAGGTATGGAAGGAGGTGGGCTGGGAGGGCTCCTGCGGACCTCCATGGTCAGCGCTCCTGGCGCTGTTCTTAGGCATCCCCGGGCTCCCTGGCTGAGCTATCTCACATGACACATGGGTAACGGAGCTGGTGTCCTCGGGGTACAAGAATTCATTAAAAAAAAAAACCAAGATGGTTTTTTCTTTCCAGTCTTCCAAAAGCAATCGCCCGAGCAAGGGCTTTACTCAAGGCCATAAAATTACTCCAGCACAACGGAGTCATTGTTCCCGTACTGGAGAACGAAAAATATCAGGGGTTCTACTCCAACCTGTTCACGGTGCCCAAAAAGGATGGGGCAGTCAGGCCCATTCTGGACTTAAAGCTCCTAAACAAGTTTATCAGGATCAGACATTTCTGGATGGAGTCTCTCCATTCAGTCATATCTGCCATGGGGTGGGGAGAATACTTGGCTTCTATTGACATCCAAGATGCCTACCTACATATCCCCATTTTTCCCCCGCACCAAAGGTTCCTGTGCTTCACCATCAACGGCCTACACTTTCAGTTCCAGCACTGCCCTTCGGGTTGGCCACCACTCCCAGGGTATTCACAAAAGTCATGGCATTCGTCATGGCCACCCTGCACTCGCGGGGCATAGTTGTCTTTCCTTATTTAGACAACCTCTTGGTCAAAGGCCCTTCCTTTCGGGCATGCGAGAAGAGTGTCAGCATCACGCTAGATACTCTTTCCCGCTTAGGATGGTTGGTCAATCTAAAAAAGTCATCCCCTGTGCCAGCTCAGAGGATCTCCTTCTTAGGAATGATCTTCGACACTTCCAGAGGTTTGGTAATTCTCCCTCAGGACAAGGCCTTAGCTCTCCGGCAGGGAGTCCGGAAGCTGCGCCAACCGGTCCCTCATACCATCCGCTTCTGCATGAGGATCCCAGGAAAGATGGTGGCACCGATGGAGGCAATTCCGTTTGCCCAGTTCCATCTTCGCCCCCTGCAGCACGCCCTGTTATCAGTCTGGGACAAAAACCCATTCTCTCTCGATCGCTGGTGCCGGTTGCCCACGCGGGTCACACAGGCACTCGGATAGTGGATAGCCAGTGCCTCACTTCTCCAGGGCAAGCCCTTTTCCCCAGATCATTGGTTAGTGGTGCCAACCGACGCCAGCCTCCTCGGCTGGGGAGCGTTTTTTTGCCACCATACGACCCAGGGACGGTGGTCGCCGCAGGAGGCACATCTCCCAATCAACTTGGTGGAAATAAGGGAAATCCGGCTAGCTCTGCAACAGTTTCATCCCCTTCTAGCAGGCCGGCCCGTTCGGATTCAGTCGGAGAACGCCACGGCTGTGGCTTACATAAATCATCAGGGGGGCACCCGCAGCCGGACAGCCATGCGCGAGGTAAGGCATGTCCTTCATTGGGCCGAGAGAAACCACTCGGCGATATCGGCAGTCCACATTCTGGGCTTGGAGAACTGGGCAGCAGACTTCCTCAGCCGGCAGAGTCTCGCATCCGGGGAATGGTCACTTCACCCCGAGATCTTCCAGCAGATTTGCCAACGATGGGGGATGCCGGATGTGGACCTAATGGCCTCCAGAGTGAATGCCAAGGTCGCTCGATCCCGGGATCCGCAGGCAGTTGCAGTGGATGTGCTGGTTCTGCCATGGAACCAGTTTCGCCTCCCATACCTATTTCCCCATTGCCACTACTTCTGAGAGTCATCAAGAAGATCAAGGCGGAAGGGGTGCCAGTGATTCTGCTGGCTCTGATAGGCCTCGTCAGGCATGGTACGCAGACCTAGTACAGCTACTCGCAGACGTTCGTTGGCACCTGCCAGAGCGCCCAGACCTACTGTCCCAGGGCCCGATCTACCACCCGAATTCAGGTGCCCTGTGTTTGACGGCTTGGCCTTGAATCCTAGATTCAAACCCAGGCTGGGTTCGGCCGCAATGTGTTCGCTACGATGGTTAGCGCCCAGAAGCTGGCCTCAGCACGTATTTATCACCACACCTGGAAGGTTTTCTTCACATGGTGTCGGAGCCATGGTTGTTCTCCACTGAGATTTTCAATTCCCAACATCTTGGCTTTTCTCCAGTCTGGCCTAGACTCAGGCTTGGCCCCAAGTTCCCTCAGGAGACAAATGTCGGCTTTATCCGTTCTGTTCCAGCGCAGGATTGCTACCAATCTGCAGGTGAAGAACTTCATTCAGGGGGTCTCCCACTTGGTACCTCCTTATAGGGTGCCCCTGGACGCTTGGGACCTTAACCTGGTCCTAAGTGTCCTATAGGAGCCTCCATTTGAACCGTTACAGGAGGACTTTTTAGCCTACCTTTCTTGGAAGGTAGTATTTCTTGTGGCAATAACGTCAATCAGGCGGGTCTCAGAGCTGGCAGCTCTATCCTGCCGAGCTCTCTTTCTGGTCTTCCACAAAGATAAGGTGGTTCTCAGACCAGCCCCTCCTTTTCTGCCGAAGGTCGTTTCCTCGTTCCACATTAATGAGGATATTGTCCTGCCCTCTTTTTGTCCAGCAGCGGTACACCGTGTGGAAAAGGCTCTTCATACGTTGGACCTGGTGAGAGCTCTCAGGAGGTACGTGTCGCGGACAGCACCCTTTCGTCAGACGGACACAATGTTCGTGCTTCCCGAGTGGCGCAGGAAGGGACTCGCTGCCTCAAAATCGACCATAGCAAGGTGGATTCCCTTGACTGTTCAGGAGTCTTACCGCATCAGAGGCACACCAGTTCCAGCAGGGATCAGAGCGCACACTACTCGGGCAGTGGGCGCCTCTTGGGAGCTTCGGCACCAGGTATCGGCGGAACAGGTTTGCAAGGCTGCAACCTGGTCCAGATTGCACACATTCGCAAAGCACTACAATATCCATACTCAGGCTTCGTCAGATGCGAGTCTGGATTGAAGGATTCTCCAAGCAGCGGTGGCGCACCTTTTAGACAGGAGGTGCATGTAGCTTGGATCGGTGAGTCAACTTTCCACCCAGGGAGTGCTTTGGGACGTTCCACAGTACCTGTGTCCCCCAATGAAGTGAAGGAGAAACATGGATTTTTGTGATAAACTCATCGTAAAATCCTTTTCTCCGAGACGCTCATTGGGGGACACAGCACCCACCCTGTTAGCCAAGTTGGCTTCTGTTTTATTTAATTAATATACTTTTTTTAATGATATTATGGTGGTGTCTTTTCTAGACATGTTACCTGCATTAAGGTTGATATTGTCTGATTTTTGTTTGATCTCCTACTGCTTTTGCACCAAACTGATTCCGTCCGCAACCGGGGCGAGGGTTTATACGGCGGAGGAGGAGCTAACCTCTTTTTTTCCACTTAGTGTCAGCCTCCAAACGGCAGAAGCATACACCCACAGTACCTGTGTCCCCCTATGAGCGTCTCAAAGAAAATGTGAGTTTATCACAAAAATCCATGTTTCCTGACTGAATTAGAAAATTGCTATGCTTTTGCAGAAAGCATTAAGTGCAAAAAAGCAGCAAAAACGCTGTCATCAGTTATGGCAGCGTGTTTGGTGAAAAAAAAAAACGCATGTACACCATGATGTAAAATCCATTCAATTTTGTGAGTTTCCCAAGTTTAAAGGCTCTGTCACACTAAGCGATCTCGCGACACATCAGCGATCTCGCCAGCGAGATCGCTGTGTGTGACGGGAATCAGCGACCGGCCCCCCTGCCGGTTATCGCTGATCATGCTCGAGCGGCCTGGGCCGTTTTTCGATCGCTGGTCTCCCGCAGCCCAGCGCGCATCGCTGCGTGTGGCAGCGAGAGCCCAGCGATCAGCGACACTGGTAACTAATGTAAACGTTGGGTATCCAGGAGCCGCGGCTCCTGAATACCCGCTGTTTACCTTAGAAACCGGCGTACACGCTGGTTTCCAAGGTAAACGTCGGGTATCCAGGAGTCGCGCGGCTCCTAGATACCCGATGTTTACCTTGGAAACCAGCGTGTACGCCGGTTTCCAAGGTAAACAGCGGGTATCCAGAAGTTGCGCGGTTCCTTGATACCCGATGTTTACATTAGAAACCAGCGTCGCTGGGGCTGTCTAACGATGTCCCAGCGATCCCATCATGTCGGATCGTTGGTGGGATCGCTGGGACATCGTTTAGTGTGATGGGGCCTTAAACCAAAATGTTTTGATGTCCTCATGCGAGACTGAATTTTGCTATTAATACAGTTTAAATTAGTGAAGTGTGTTAAAGTAAACAATGCCCGATCAACTCAATGCCCTACCATTGTGTCAGGTAATCAATGCCTTACCAACTCAATGCCCTTCCAATGTATCAGGTAAAGAGTGCCCTACCAACTCAATGCACTACCAATGTATTAGGTAAACAGTGCCCTACCATCTCAATGCCCTTCCAATGTATCAGGTAAACAGTGCCCTACCAACTCAATGCACTACCAATGTATTGGGTAAACAGTGCCCTACCAACTCAATGCCTGACCAATGTGTTCTTTAAACTGTATCTTACCAACTCGATGCTCTACCCTGTGTGTTAAGTAAACAATGCCTTACTAACCCAACTTCCCCCACTGTTTTTACATTTGTAATTGTATATTTTTTCATGAACTCACCTGAACTTTTTTTTCTCAGAGTAGTCACTATTTTTTAAGACATACAAATTCTTTTTCCACTAAATTATTTAATCAAATTGCCCTTTTTTCTAAAATGTTTTATGGTTTCACATATGTCTTGCATTGGTGGCCTAAAACTTTGTATTGTTAATGCTTGTAATTTAAAAGCAAAGATGATTTTTGGGTTCTTGAAAAACGCAGCAAGAAAAGCAGCAAAAAAAGGATCAAAACCTTTATTTTGTATGCTCTTTTTAGACTGACGAGATCAGACCTTGGCCGAAAAAAAAAAAAGCAGCAGCAAAGTCAATGTGTGAACATAGCCTATGAGTCTGTCACGAAACCTTAAGGATTTCCTAGTGCCAGTAAAGTTAATTAAATTTCTGAAGTCTTATGCACGCGTTGCTTAGTTTTTCCATGCAGATTTGAAAAATATTTAAATCTGTAGCATGTCGATTCTCTCCAACTTTTGGTTGCAGATTTTACCCATACCAATGAGTTTGGAAAAATAAGCGACAAAAATGCATATAAACTAATAAGACAATCAAAGCATTTGTCACGTAAACAGTTAAAAAAAAAAAAAATGTAAGCACAAGTGGGCCTTACCAGAGAGATTTCACTGGGGGCGTGTACTTCTTTCCCTTTCTGGCGCTGACCAATCATAAGAAGGCAGCAACACACAGGAGAAAGAAGAACACGCCCCCACAATAGCATTGACAATGGTATATATATTTTAGTATATATTTTTCACCTCTGTGGGTGGGATTTGGGGTTTCCAGATGTTTTCTCTCTTATCCCTCTGTGATGTTTATGTAAAAAATATTTGTGCTGATGTACTGCAGTTTATGCTCTGGACTGATTTTATGGGTGGCATTCCCCCACTCCTCCCCCAATTTTGCAACATTTTAGCAGAACGTGCTCCATTTCACTTTGAAAAGTCGCAGATAAAATTTGATGACAAAACTAAAACGGAATAAAATTTTTATTTTGTACAAACATGATGAACTCCCTGTGCCAATTTGAAAAATTTGTCGAAAAGCATCACAAGACAAAAAAAAAAGAGAGAAGTGTCTTAAAAGAAAGCAATAACACAAATGATAAACCCGTTCCTGAGACAATATCATGACTTTTCTCGGCTCTTTCTGCTTTGTCAATCTCTCCGTTCAGACTGATTGCCCCAAAAGTTCAGAACATCTGGGCATGACTTCCTCCGTCCGACCAGTAACTTTCCTTACTAATCCCTATGTATACGACGAGCCCTCCCTACATGATCTCTTCGGCTCTTTTAACGTCGCACTCCTGAAACTCTTCAGGTGCCTTTGTCTTTTTTTCCACTACCAAAAAATCAATACTTTCCCTCTTGTTAAGTCTTCAGCTGCAACCTAAACTCTCAACTTCCACATTTACTTTGGAATTCGGATTACTTTTCTACCCTCTCTCATTTAAAATCCTTTTTCCAAATACATAAAGCTTTGAGCAATGTAAAAATAACAAAAGTAAAAGCTTTTATATACTTCTCTCCTCAGCGCCGTCCCTGCCCTCCGCCGCCGGCAGTCCGCTCGGTGGCTTTCAGAACCAGACACTGTTTAGCCATATAATGAGGCTTTTCTTTTTCTTTGCTCTCAATGACTTTTTTTCCTTTTTTTTCTGTAACCACATTTGAAAAAATGTTTTTTTTGTTTTGTTTTTTTTTACATTTTAGTTAATAATGCCAGTAATCAAATAATCAATGGTTCCTTCATAAAGACTTTATACACCTGTTTAGCTTTGCTCACTATTAATTTTAATTTTCATATATGTTGAATTTAGGATATTTGTGTTGGGACAGCAAATGGGGTGTGGGATGAACTGCTTGTGAGCTGGTTTATTTTATTATTTCATTATTATTATTTATTCTTTCTTTGTTTCCATTCCTTCAATCACTTTCTTTCTTTTCTTTCATCTTTTGTTTTCTTATTTACTTTAGTTTTTCCTTTTCTTTCCTTCCATCATTTCTTCTTTCTTGCTTTTTCATTTTCTTTCTTTTGCTTTATTTCCTTATTTCTTGCCTTCATTTCTTCCATCATTTTTCTTTTTTTTTTTCTTTCTTGCTTTCTTTCTTACTTTCTTTTGCTTTCTTTCCTTCCTTCCTTCTTTCCGTCAATTCCTTCTTTCCTTCTTTCTTGAGTATGGTAATGACACTCTGCTCAAACTTTGATCAGATTTTCAGCCTAGTGACCTTTTACTGTGATCCGATTCTCTCGCATGTCGCAGGTGAGGAGAAGACTGAGAACTTAATTTCTCCATCTGATTAGTGGATCCACTCCACCGCATGCTGCTATTTTTTTTTTCTCTTGTCAAAATATAACTCCGCACTGCCCAATAGTATAGCATTGGTCCAAGTCCTATCCGATAAAACCCTTAGTGTTGAGCTGGGTCACCAGGATCAGTACACTCTACAGTGCCATGTAATGAGGAATTTCACACCACTTGTGTCTTCTCTCCAGGGTCCCCAGCAATCTCTTGAAGGCCACGCAGCCAACATTTGGCTGTACGATCACTGGCACATATACACACTGCAGGCTTAGACCACCCAACATAAAGAGAAGCTATCAACATGATTTTGTAATGTAAAGACAAGGCTGTAATGGCGATGAAATACTGATTACACTGATACCTTTGGGGAAGAAATCCGCTTTATCGTTCTTCTTTAATCACCGTTTGAACTTTTCTGCTAACTAGATTTCGGTGCACAGGGGCCGGACTATGCACTTAAGTCTTCTCCACCCTTTCTGTGATTCCTGACCCCTCCGCCTGCCGCCTGTCTTTGAATGACCGGTCACTGCTGAGGTTTCATATATAGGAGGCAGATAATTCGCAGACCAGAGACAGTCGGAAGGATTGGGTAATCAGACATGGAGGAGAAGGTCCAAGTGCATGGTCCGGCCCCTGTGCACCAAAATGTAATTAGAAGAAAACTTCAAATGGTAATTAAACCACAAAATGGATTTCTGCACCGAATATATCAATTTAATCAGTATTACAGCGCCATTACAGCCACATTGTTACTTTACATTACAAAATTGGGCTGATGGATACTATTTAAAGGATGTGGACACCTTTGGGGTGTTTGGGGAAGCTTTGCTTTTTTTTTTGTCAGGGTGCTCGCCTCCTGTCTTTTCTTACTATTGTGCCTGAAGCTTGTATTTTTCTGTCCTCCCCTGATTTCCGTAGTGTATTGTAAGTTGTGAACAGCGGCGTCTTTTTATCTAACTATGTGGATCATTAACAATTGTGTAAATATTTCAGGCCGATCCCAAGCCCCAATCTGTGGATTTACTGCATCGAACGACTGCTACGACCATGAAGGTCCTGACTAATACAACCCTGACTACTAAGGCTGTGCTGCATGCTGTCAGTGATGGGCAGTTCTGGAAAAAGTCACTAACATACCTGCGTCCTCTGAATGTAAGAAAGTGTTAAAAAGGCTTTTTTTTTATGTTTATAACCAGCAATCGGTTGCACGGAAAGATTTTCTGCTCCGATATTGCTAAAATTAGAAAAATGCCTAAAAGGAGAGAAAAATATAATAGGATCAGGGCTTTAACTACTGTAAAAAAAAAAATAATCTGAAAATGTTTTGTTTTTCTGGGGAAACCTATGAAATGCTCATTTCTACTATAGCGCCTCCGCAGTAAAAGCTAAGCATTACAACTCACCAATAGAAATCCATGGCTGCTTGTGAAATGTGTGTGCGCGCTGGGTCCTCCACACATAGACTTCTTAATGCTGCCCACTTTGTCTAATATGTGAGCCCATGACAGCAGATCCTCCTCTATTAACTCTGAATGCACACATGGTACATTGGGCAAGGGTTTTTCTGCCCCTGAAGATCCGTTTAGCTTCTGATATGTGCAGCATTGCCTGCAATCTTTGATATACAGAGGCTTTACACCAAGAACATTTTACCTCTAGTCCTGGAAAACCAAAATGTTCATTCTGCATTCACGTTTACAGGATAAAATACTTTCTTTGCAGAACATCACTTATATGACCGACTCTGCACTGTGCTATGTCTGTGTACAGAGTTATTGTAAATGTGGAATGATTTAAAGAATTGTAAAAAAAAGTTTGCATCTCTTTGGGCTCCGACCTCTGGGACCCTCACTGATCTGCAGAATATGGAACCTTGATCTCTGTTAGAATGGAGTGGCAGTGCGCTTACTTCTCCATTGCTCCATTCACTCCTTATGTGGCTTCTGAGCCCTGCACTTGGCTTACTTCAAGAAGCCCCATAGAAAATGAATGGCGCAGCAGTCAGATGTCTGATCTGCTTCTCCATTTTTTTTTTTTTTTTATAGGAATGAAAGTTCCTTTTTCTGCTAATTAGTTTGAATCCCAGCACTCGGACCCCCACCAATCAGCAGGTTATCACCTATCCATCTTGTAGGGTTTCGCCTTTAATGCATGTAGAATGTTTGCACCATCTGCATGGTTTGTGAGTGTTTGAACTTTGCCAGCCTTATTATTTAAAGAGGACCTGTCAATTTGTTTCACTTGCCGTAAAAGCCGCTGTTCTCCTGATTCTAGAGTTTTTTCTTTTGTTCCTGCTTCTCTCCTTTCCTGAGATATGGCCTCCAATTCCATGTATGGAAATCTAGTCTTATTAGCCTACTGGGTGTGGTCCTCAAAAATGCATGTACAGCAAGGACTTAGAGCTTGTACATCCTTAGGCCACAAGCCTGCAGTCACTTTGTATGACTGCAGACTTGTGAATGTGCGCTGTCAAGATTCTCCAGTGCCAGTGGAGGCAGGTGTGTGACCGCTACTATGTGATTTGCATACTTCAGCCACATTCCGACTAGACGTGTCCGGCCTCAATCAGTGCAGTCTAGTCAGCTTGTGACTGTATTTATGCAAATCACATACTTGGGGTCATGTGCATGCCGCTGCCAGCATCGAAGGATTCTCGCAGTGTCTGCGATGTGGGGGGGTTGACAAGTCTGCAGTTGCATTGAGTGACTGCAGTCTTGTACCCCAAGGCCTGACAACCTTAAGGACCGCACCCATATAAAAAAAAAACTAGATTAGACATGTAGGGTAAATGGAAGGCATTTCTTAGGAATGGAGAGCTGCAGGGGCAAGAGAAAAACCACTCTGGAATCGGCAGAGGAGTGGGATTTACACCTCTTTGATTGATATTCCTTTACTGTAACTTTTGCTTTCTAGTTGGCGCCAATTGATTCACATGACCCGGTGTATCAGCCAAGTCAGTAATCTGTGACCCGTGGATGCGCTTTCTGGGAACTGCTTCTTACCCAACTGCATCGGCGGCACTTCTTTTGATTAGCCGGCCTGGCGTGACATCGTTACAGCGTGACTCACGTGTTATGTCAGTGGATCGGGTCCTGTGAATTGATTTGCACCAACTCTGCTGCTCACTAGTGGACAATCGCATCGTTCTCCGGCTATTCCTGTAGCTTGTCTGGCTGTTAAGCTAAGTGCACACGCTGTGGATTAACCTGCGTTTTTTTCCGTGCGGATCCGCAGGTAAAGTGACCTGTGGTTTATCTGCGGATTTGCTTGCGGTTTTCCACTGCTGTTTGACACCTGGACAATGGAATAGATGCCAAACCGCTGCGGAATCCGCAGAAAGAAGTGACATGCTGTAGATTATAAACCGCAGCAAAACCGCACGGAAAAAAACGCAGCCTGGGCACTGCGGTGTGGAAATCACATTGGATAACATGGTACTGTACCATGTCTGCGGAACTGCTGTGGATCCGCAGGGCCAAAAACTCTGCGGAACCGCAGCAGAATCCGCAGCGTGTGCACATACCCTTATAGCGTAGCAGCTGCTGATATGGAAATGGCACGGTGCACAATGACCCAACCACCCGTCTCCTGCAAGCGATGAGTAGCCAAAGGCTGTGTGCACACGCTGCGGATTTTGCTGCGGTTCCGCAGTGGTTTTGGCCGCTGCGGACCCGCAGCAGTTTCTACTGCGGTGTACAGTACCATGATTCCCTATGGGAATCAAAAACCGCAGTGCAGACGGTGCGGAATTTTCCACGCGGATTATCTGCGGTTTTCAATCCGCAGAAAGAATTGACATGTCAATTCTTTCTGCGGATTCTCCTGCGGTTTGCCATCTCCTCCATTGAGGAGATGAAAAACCGCAGGGCAAAACCGCTGAGCAATCCGCAGGTAAAACCGCAGGTCTTTTGACCTGCGTTTTCACCTGCGGATTTTACAAAATCCGCGAGGATGAATCCGCACATAATCCGCAGCGTGTGCACACAGCCAAAGCGGTCAGAGGAGCGGTGGTTGTGACGTCATCACTTCCAGCTGGTGGGGAGGCTGGATAACCCCATAGCCATCCTTCCATGGGAATAGACTGTGTGAACCTGCACTTGTGCTCAGGCCATAATCTTCAGGGACGATACTCAGAGTCCGGATTACTGAAAAGGTTTGGAAAAAAAAAAAAAAAAATTCACTTAAAACTGAAATCTTTTTTCATTGCTTTCCTGTATAATTCCCGCGTCCCCCTGACAGCTCTGACGGTGATAGCAGGGGGCGCCCGCGGATAATGTCCATGAAGATACCCTGTTAACTTCTCACACATAGAAATTGCTTCTGTGGCTGAGGAAGGAAAAAAAAATAGAAAATTCTGAGAGATTTAATGCTGGATCTTCAGTGATGAACACACGGCAGTGACTAAATATTCTTTCAAAGACTCGTCTCTTCTTCCCAAGGACGCTTCCTAACCGTGCCCCGGGCATCGCTGCCGCTGCACCTGAATCTGCCGCCGTCTGCATTTTCGAGTCTCATCCTTCAGTCATTTCCACCAGTACATAGCGTTTCAGGTGGCAGCTGTCGGAGCGCCGGCGATCCTTACCCATCTCCATCCTCGCCCCCATCTCCTGCTGTGTGGTCTTCTCCAAGGCAGTTCTGTGGATTAACCACTTCACTTTTTTGTCTCCTCTCATCCAGGGTCAGGAGCCGCACAGCACGTTGAAGAGCGCCAAGAGCTCGACTACGCCGGGCGTGAGCCAAGGCTGCCATCCTTTCTACGAATCTCTGATCGTCAACCCTTTTATTGCTAATGTAAGTGTAATAAGGACGGCACAAGACAAGCGGAGAGACACCGGCGTCCGCCTTGATTTAGATAACTTAATTAAACGTCTTGAAGTGGATCTTAAGGATTAATTAATTGAGGCTTCTTTTTAGCTCATCAGGACAGATATTTATCTCATGCGCACCTGGCTTCAAGGATTGCTGCATGTAAGATCTGTCTCCTGCTCGGCTTTAGTGTTTTTTTTTTGTTTGTTTTTTTAAGATTTGCGTAATTAAAAGTATTAAAGGGGCTTTCCAGGCTTTTAAAAGTTAAAGATGATGTCCATTAAGTGATCGGAATCAGGTTTGTGGTTGTCCGACACCTGGATCCCCCAATCAGCTGTTAGCTGGTCCGACGGTTGGAGGAAAAAAGCTGCACCTTAATTCCTGTCCACCTACGGAAAAGTCATCGGTTACCTCTCCCTAAACATCCCCTTTAATTGCTTATCCTTAGGGTGCAGTCAGACGGCCGTATAATTCGGACTGTGATCGGAAAGTCGTGATCGGACTGGCCGGCAGCTTTAACGACTCAGGCGTGACTGCTGCATGTATTTCTATGCAGCTGAAACCCTCGGGTGAGGAGAGCTGCAGCCAATCCATGCACTGATTTCTGATTTATTCCGATTTATATGGCCGTCTGACTGCACCCTTAAGATAAGCCATCAATATTACATCGACCTTTGAGCACCCGCTCCAAGTCATTGTCAAATCCGGACCAATGTAAACACTTAAGAGGCTGCGGTGTTTGCAGAAGCGCCACATCACCTTCTAACCTACGATCGGAGGTCTGCCCATAGGCAGACACTTAATGATCTAGCATTGATGGCTTGTCCTAAGGATAAGCCATACATTTTTCAAAACTAGATAACCCATTTGAAGGGCATTTGTCAGCAGATTTTGCTATATAATCTGATGAAGGGGCTGAGACCCTGATTCCAGCGATCTATCACTTACTGGGCTGCTTGGTGCAGTTTTGATAGATCCCTGATAGAATCCCTGTTTTCTCTATTGTAAATGTAGCAGTGCTTTAAATGCTGAGCTGTCTAACCACACCCACACCCACACCCCTGATTGGCTGCTTTCTGTGTACTATTTATTTTATTTATTTTTTACACTCATTTACATAGCGCCATTAATTCCACAGCGCTTTACAGTCATTATTGACACTGTCCTCAATGGGACTCCCAAAAAATGTTCTCCACTTTGCTTCTGTAGAGAGTCTATAAGTCCTTTATTTTTAGTCAGAGCTCTTGATTCTGATAACTCTCTGCTCTCCTCTTTTCTTTGAATATTAGAGAAAGCAGCAGGGATGTGAAGAGGGTTGGACCCAGATCGCCAAAGCATGGATAGGGGAGAAAGTGTCTACAGTGTCAGAAGGAAGAGAGCATAAGCTATATAAGAGGAGAAAAGCACATGAAGAGTAGTTAAGTGCGGTGTTTAAGCTGTGCCGATATATAAACTAATGAAAACATTAGCAAGTCGGATACACACAGATCTCACATCCAGCCTGTATTACTGAGAGAGACGCTCCCACATGAGCAAAATCTGAAACTTGGATTAGACTGCAAATTGTATATCAGGGAGGCTGAACATGGATAAAAGAATGAAAATTGCAGACTAAAATATAAGCGCTATTTTATTACAAACCGAAAACGTTATCAGCTCCCCACTAATACGAGAAAAAGATCGTAATCCAGCACTGCAAAAATATTTAAAAAGACGATCTCTAATAAACAATGTCTCTGTGAAATAGGCTAAAAAATCCAGTGACTCATATATATATTTTTAGTTGAATTTTTTAATCTATTTTATGGAAACAATTGTTTATTAAAGATCATAACTATTTTGTTTTGGTGCAATTTTACTACCTAAAGGTAATCACTAACGTGTGAAATTAATTTATTCCATGTCAGAGGTATATAAAATCTTTAAAGGGAACCTGTCACCTGTTTCATGCTGCCCAAACCAAAGGCTTCATTAGTCGAAGCATGGCTACATGATTCTATGAAATGTACAATTGTGGAGCCACACTCTGATTCACGTGGTTTGGGGAGTTATGACCCAAGTGATATGATCCCTTTAGAGAACCTCTCCTATCCATTTTTTTTATCCTCTTATTATATGGCAGTCATCAAATTATATAGCACTGTGTACTTACAATTGCTCATTTTCCCTTTCTACCCAGATAATTCTTCTATTTCCCTTTAGGTCTATGACATCATGTGATTAATAACTTCTAAGCTCCATGCAGAAACAGGAGGTCAATTTTTCCTGCGTGAGTCATCACTGCAAAAGTCCCTGATGGGTTGGAGGGGGGAGCACCCATGTCAGGAGTGGAAGAGGGGAATTATAAATGCAGGGACAACTGACTTCCTGTTTATTCATAAAGCAGAGAAAAGAGAAGAATTAACTGGGTAGAAAGATAAAATGAGCAATTGTAAGTACACAGTGCCATATAACATAATGACTGCAATATATTAAGAGGATAAAAACCATGATGGGAGGAGGAGGAGTGCTTCTTTTAAGGGGTTGTCTTGTCCAAATCGATAAGTCTGCAGACTTATGGATCCCTCAGGTGTACGCACTTTACACTGTGGGGATTCGCTGGTTTCTGAGCCAGGACTGGAGGGTATTTGAATTATTTATACTCCCGTCCAGAACCCATCTAGTTGGCATGGCCTCGCTCCATACACTTGTAGGCAAATGTATGGCGCGAGGCCGCACTCACTGGACGGACTTTGGCCAGGAGCATGAATAACTCCTACATACCCCCTCCGATTCTGGCTCAGAAACCGGCGAATGCGTGCAGCACTTAGTGCCCGCGCTGGGAGGGATCTATACGTCTGCACTTACACAGGGGCACTGCAGACTTATCGGTTTGGACTGGACAACCCCTTGAAGGACTCGGTAGGAATTCAATACAATATTGGAATGGAGGGATGGTGAGAGACACATCTGTGTAAGTGGCTCCTGATGGCACAGTACATGTCGTTAATGAATGGCCAGCATGTAATCTAGTCTTGTATGGCTGGTTGAACATTTCGGATATGGCTCTGATCCCCAAGGACTTGAAAAAAAAAAAAAAAAATAATGGATATCTTTTGAGAGTGAAAGCGCTTTGCAGATTTGCAAGCAAAATGGTTCGCGCTCCAGCATCAACTTGCTGACAGTTTCCACATAGCAATTTATTTTGTTCATTCTAAATACTACTCTACAAAATAAGCCTGAAAGTAGATAAAAACTTCCAATAAAGACCGATAGCTAAAGTGATGAGTACAGCCAAGAGAAGCTTTCCGCCTAGCATTGTGAACGCAGCGCTCCTTGGCAGCACAATGCTCCATTGTTGCGTTCACAAGGCCGAGAGCCTCTTCTCCGGAGTCACACAGTGTGTTTGGCTTCTGTACATGCGTCTTTCTCTGATTTCTTTTGCTCATTACCTTGTGTCAGGGTGAAGCCACGTACTCTGCCGACCAGAACAAGTCCCAGGAAAGCTTCGCGGAAGTTCTGCTGAGGACAGGAAAACTGGCCGAAACCAAAAGTGAAGGGGAAACCTTGTTCCCCGCAACAGAAGGTAAAGTTCATGGTGCAGGATCAGTATTGTAAGGGAAGAAATAAAAATTATTATTGTTATTATTATTGTTATTTTTAGTTTGTTTTTTATTTTATTTTTTTGTGTAGAATGAAAAATGCTCTTTATGTTCGTAAAGCAAATGGTAGCATACTAATCAATTCAAATCCACCAAAACAGGAGACCTTCTTAGAAGACTGGGTGTCCATTTGGGATTACAGATGGGCTATTGAAAATTGAACTTGGTGGGGGACCTTTTTTTTCTTTTTTTTTTTTTTTTTTTTTTTTTTTTTTTTTACTTTATAGCGACTTTAATCTTCCTGAGTTGAACACAGCTAATGGATAAAAAATTTGTCTGAGCTCTGTTGTAGGATCTCAGAGAGATTCTTGTGGAAAGCAGCATGTGTTTAATAAATTTACTCCTGCGATCAAAATTATTTCATCCCTTCAGAACTAATACTTAGTAGAGCCCCTCTGGCTGTTATGACCTACTGCAAACGTGAGGCATTACCAGACACAGACTTTTATCTGCGTTCCTAATGAATCTTCACCCATTCCTCATAGGCAATGGCCTTCAGTTCACTTATTCCTAGAATTGTTTTCTTTTCTGCAGCCAAGCCTGATCTTTTGGCCACAACAAAGTTGCATACTGAATGAAAGGTTTTGCTGGCTTTGTTGTTCCATTTCTTGCTGTATTTTTACTGCATTTTTTGCTGTGTTTTTCAGGATCCCAACGTTCATCTTTGCTTCCACCTTGCAAGTAGTGATGAGTGAGTATACTTATTGCTCATGTGTCCTCCGAGTATTTTTGCGTGCTCGGAGATTGTGTTTGTCGACGCAGCTGCATGATTTGCGGCTGCTAGACAGCCTGAATACATGTGGGGATTCCCTAACAAACAGGCATTCCTCATGTATTCAGGCTGTCCAGCAGCCACAAATCATGCAGCTGCGTTGACACAAACTAAATCTCCGAGCATGCCAAAATACTCGTCGGACAGCCGAGCATGCACGGGAAATCCCGAGCAACGAGTATACTCGCTCATCACTACTTGCAAGCATGAGTAATAAAAGTTGTTAGGCCACCGATGCTAAACGTATGTGAAACCATAAATTATTTTTTAAAAAAGGGCAATTTGATTAAATTTAGTGGAAAAAAGTATTTTGTGTCTGAAAAAATAGTGACTATTGTAAACAAAAAAGTTCATGTGAGTTTCTGAAAAAATACATAATTGCAAATGTAAAAACATCTGGGGAAGTTGAATTGGTTTGGCATGGTTTGCCTATCACACTGGTGGGGCATAGAGTTGGCCGGGCACTGTTTACCTAACACATTGGTAGGGCATTAACTTGGTCGGCCACTGTTTACCTAACACATAGGTAGGGCATTGGGTTGGTATTGGGCGCTGTTTACCTAACACATTGGTCAGGCATTGAGTTGGTCAAGCACTGTTTATCTAACATATTGGTAGGGCATTGTTTACTTTAAGACATATCACTAATTTAATTGGACAGTACTAAAGCCCCCGTCACACATAGCGATCTCGCTAGCGAGATCGCTGCTGAGTCACAAGTTTTGGGACGCAACAGCGATCTCACCAGCGAGATCGCAGTGTGTGACACTTACCAGCGACCGGCCCCCCTGCCGGGCATCGCTGATCGTCCTGGAATGGCCAGGACATTTTTTTTTATCGCTGGTCTCCCGCTGGCCAGAACGCATCGCTGCGTGTGACAGACTGGAGACCAGCGATCAGCTAGCTGCCGCTGGTAACTAAGGTAAACATCGGGTTTCTAAGCGGCACGCGGTGCCTAGAAACACAATGTGTACCTTAGTTACGACCGCGCTGGTGCAGGGAGCTGGTAACCAAGGTACACATCGGGTTTCTAAGTGCCGCGCGCTGCTTAGAAACCCGATGTGTACCTTGGTTACCAGCTCCCTGCACCAGCGCACTGGTAACTAAGGTACACAGTGGGTAACTAAGCGACGTGCGTCGCTTGTTACCCAGGTGTCACTGGTCCTGATCGCTGGTAAGATCTGTCTGTTTGGCAGCTCACCAGCGATCATGTAGCGACACACCAGCGATCCTGACAAGGTCATATCGTTGACGGGGCCCTATCATTCATGCTCATATGAGGACACCAAGACATTTAGTTTTAAACTTGAGAAAATTGCAAAAATAAATGGGTTTCACGTCCAGGTGTGCCTGCCTTTTTTTTTTCTTTTTTTTTTTACTAAAAAAATGTTTTAAAAACTTATTTTTTATTGCGTTGTTACTGCTTTTTTGCACTTAGTCATTGATTTCTATGTGTGAAAAAAAGCTGTAAAAAAAACCTGAAAGAAGAAAGAATTAACCTGCTGAAGTTTTCAAAAACACAGCAGTTCTCCCATTCACTCAGACAAATAAAACAAGAGTGTGCATGAGGTCTCTGACATCTCATACCTTTTGCTGGTACTTTAAAAAACAGCTTTTAATTTGCATAAAAAATAAAGCAAAAATGCAACGTGTGATCACAGCCTAAGGTTTCCACCTTGTTTGATCCAAAAGCACAAAAAGGACTTTTCTCCTTCGTCTCATTGGGGGACACAGAGACTGTGGGTGTGTGCTTCTGCCGTCTGGAGGCCGACACTAAGTGTACAAAAAAAGAGTTAGCTCCTCCTCCGCCGCATACACCCTCGCCCCTAGGCCGGGCGTAACTCAGTTTTTTGCTTAGTGTCTGATGGAGGCACACGCAGTCTGGAGTTCCAGACTAGATTTTTTTTTTTTTTTTTTTCCCCTTTTTTCTATGAAGATAAGATAGGGGCGACGGATCCTATAGAGAGGATCCGATCTCCCCAAATCACCAACGGGCGACCACGTGTGAGTAACCCTCCACGTGTCCTCTCCCGCACCGAGGGACACATCTGGGACTTTTTTCCAGACATCTATTTTTTAACGAAAGAGGGGCAACGCGTCCTGATTAGAGGACTCGGTTTCCCCACAACTTCATCAGGCGCGTGTGAGCAGAACCAGTGGTCAGCCTCCACGTTGTTCCTCTCCTACAACAGCAGTGTATGGAGGCCCCGTCCACCCCTTGGTTGTGAGTCCAGGGGGCTGAATCGGAGGCGCAGGTGAGAGCGCGCCCAGGAGCGGGGGATCCGGTACAGGGGGAAGAGGCCGCGAGTAAAACCGACAGAGCCCCCCCCCCCCCTTGCACGGCGGATGGTCCTGCTCACCTTTTAATATATGGGGGATCCGCTCCTGGAGCGCACCGCAAGTTGGCGCTGGTGAGTAGCGGTAGCTAGGGCGTTGCACCCGGGCTCCGCACGCCGCGTGTATCGGAGCCGCTGCAAACGCGCGAAGCCGCGCGCCGACTTCCGGTGGTAGCCGGAAGTCCCGCCCGCTGACTTCCGGTGGTAGCCGGAAATCCCGCCCGCTGACGCGGCGGTGGCGGCGGCGAATGCGGAGACGCGCGATATAGGTTCCGGAGAGACTTCCGCCCTAACACCTCGCATCCACGCAGGGGTACTGCGGACAGGAGCCGGTGGGTGAGTGTAACTCCGTTTGGAGAACCACGCTGCTTGTCAGGGAAGAGGTTACCCTCCTCCTCCTTCTACTCTGCCTTCAGCCTGTGCAAGTATGTCTGCCAAAGGGAAAGCTCACTCTTTCCTTTACGCGGTTTGCGTGTCCTGTGGGGTCAGGCTGCCAAAGGCACAGGCGGGTAAATATTGTGAAGCCTGTGAGTCGGAGCGCGCCCAGGAGCCCCCCACTGTTTCTGAACCCAGGGGTCAGGACCCCCCGGAATGGGCGGTGTCCTTATCGCAGTCTATGCTGTCCCTTACAAGGGCAATTGAATCCCTTCAGGGCCCGGGCAGGAACAGGGAGGGGGGTCTGCCAGCGGAAGAGAGCTCGTCCTCGTCTCAGGACCCTCCAACCATTAGAGGTCGCTCCAGTACCAGGCAAGCTCATATCAAGAGGGTTCGTTCCCCGTCGGCCGGACCCTCCGGGGCTTCGGCGGCGGGTATTAGGGCATCCCGTTCCCCGTCACTGAGCTCTGGGAGCGATCAGGATGAAGGAGAGGAGGAAGAGGCCTGGAATCTAGAAAGTCTGGGGTTCCAGGATTCGGTGGACAGTCTCATTGAGGCAGTCAACCAGACATTAGAGATCGAGGACGATGTGCCCACAGTCTCAGGTCACAAGGTCTCTTTTAAGAAATCCAGGCGACCACATAGAAGATTTGCCACGCATCCGGAGTTTGAGGAGCTAGTCCAGAAACATAGAGATCACCCGGATAAGCGTTTTGCTATGCAAAAAGCGCTGCAGGCAAAGTATCCGTTTCCCCCTGAGCTCCATAAGGCTTGGGTAGAGTCGCCAGTAGTGGACCCTCCGGTATCACGTTTAGCATCAAGATCGCTATTGTCGATACCCAGTGTTTCCTCTATAAAGGACCCAACTGATCGCCTCATGGACGGGCTTGCCCGCTCGGTATATGAGGCAGCAGGGTCGGCTCTGGCCCCCTCCTTTGCGGCGACTTGGGTGGCTAAGGCCATGGTTTCGTGGGGGGACGCTCTGTATAAGGCCCTCCAGGACAGGGATCTCCCCGCGGAGGTCTTAGAGGTGGCAAATCAGATGTCAGGAGCAAGTGATTATCTTGTCAGCGCCTCACTGGACGCGGCCGAGTGCTCGACGGTGGCGGCGGCGAATGCGATCGCCATTAGGCGTGCATTATGGCTGAGACTGTGGAAAGCGGATTCTATCTCTAAAAAATCCTTAACCTCATTGCCGTTTCAGGGCAATCGACTGTTCGGTGAGAAGCTGGATAGGCTTATCTCAGAAGCCACAGGGGGGAAAAGTAGTTTCCTTCCGCAGCAGAGAAGTTGCCCGGCATTCAGGCAAACGCAAAGGCGTTTTCGACCCTTTCGTAGCCCCTGGGGGGGGACTTCGGCCAGGGCGTACTCCTCCGCAAACGATGGCCAAAGTAGGGAAAAACAAGTCTCTTACAGGGCCAATCCGCTGGGTAGAGGCCGAGGCCATTTACCCAGAGCGAAGGGGGCCAAGCCCCAAAAGCCTCCAGCTAAATGACTGGAGGCACTCCGTACCTACGGACGACAGAGTGGGCGGACGCCTACTAAGGTTCAGCCACGTTTGGGTCGCAGTGACACGCGACACTTGGGTGGCAGAACTTGTATCGTCCGGGTACAAGATAGAGTTTGTCGGACGGCCACCTCAGCGATTCTTCCGTTCGCGACTTTCCAAAACAGATTCGCAGGCGGAGAGTTTGTTACAGGCTGTAACATCGCTACAGCACAAAGGGGTCATCGCCCCAGTGCCGCAGGGCGAAGAGTCGCAGGGGTTTTACTCCAATCTTTTTTCGGTCCCCAAAAAAGACGGGACTGTGAGGCCAGTTCTGGATCTAAAGATCCTAAACAGATTCATCAGGGTCAGGCGATTCCGGATGGAATCCCTCCGCTCGGTCATTGCAGCCATGGATCCAGGGGAATTCCTGGCCTCAATCGATGTGCAGGATGCATATCTGCATATTCCGATATTCCCCCCACACCAGAGGTTCCTGCGATTTGCGATCGGAGGACGTCACTTCCAATTCGTGGCTCTGCCCTTCGGTCTGGCCACTGCCCCCAGAGTCTTTACAAAGATAATGGCGGTGGTTATGGCCATCCTGCATGCACGGGGCATAACGGTGTTACCTTACCTGGACGACCTTTTGGTAAAGGGGCCGTCGTTTCAGGAGTGCCAGGACAATGTCAGTATTACTCTGGATACCCTGGCCCGTCTGGGCTGGCTGATCAATTGGAGCAAGTCGTCTTTGGTTCCAGCCCAAAAAATCGTGTTCCTGGGCATGATTTTCGACACTTCCCGGGGGCTGGTGATCCTCCCTCAGGACAAGGCGCAAAAAATCAAGCAAGGGATACGGAACCTTCTACAGCCGGGCTCCAGATCCATCCGGTATGGCATGAGTGTTTTGGGCAGAATGGTGGCGGCGATAGAAGCAATCCCGTTTGCCCAGTTCCATCTCCGTCCGCTTCAGCATGCGCTCTTGACAGCATGGGACCGGAGGCTGCTGTCTCTCAGTCATCGGTGCAAGTTGTCTCCGCTGGTACGGGGTTCACTCCGGTGGTGGACTCGCGACTCGTCTCTGGTCCAGGGGAAACCCTTTCCCCCGGAACAATGGTTGGTGGTGACGACCGATGCAAGCCTGCAAGGTTGGGGAGCAGTTTTCCAGAGTCACATAGCCCAGGGGCGGTGGTCCGTTCAGGAGATAGTTCTCCCGATCAACATTCTGGAGATACGGGCAATACGATTGGCCCTACAACATTTCCAGTGTTTCCTGAGACACCGGCCGGTGCGCATCCAGACGGACAATGCTACAGCAGTAGCATATGTCAACCATCAAGGGGGCACGCGCAGCCAGGCAGCCATGCGCGAGGTCGGACTGGTACTACGTTGGGCGGAGAAGAACCGCGTGGTAATTTCAGCGGTGCACATTCCAGGAGTCGAAAACTGGGCGGCAGATTTTCTCAGCCGACAGGGGGTCGCGGCAGGGGAATGGTCCCTGCACCCCGAGATCTTTCAGCAGATCTGCCAACGGTGGGGGACACCAGACGTGGACCTTATGGCATCCAGAGAGAATGCCAAAGTACTAAGGTTTGTCGCTCGATCCCTCGATCCGCAGGCAATCGCAGCAGACGCGCTGGTGCTCCCGTGGAGCCAGTTTCGTCTCCCGTACTTGTTCCCCCCGCTGCCGCTGCTTCCAAGAGTTATCAGGAAAATAAGGAGAGAGAAGGTTCCAGCAATTCTGCTGGCCCCAGACTGGCCCCGGCGGGCCTGGTACGCAGATCTGGTCCAACTAGTGGTGGACGTACCCTGGCGTCTTCCAGATCGGCCGGACTTACTGTCCCAAGGGCCGATCTGCCATCCGAACTTAGGGGCCCTGTGTTTGACGGCGTGGCCATTGAATCTTGGCTGTTAACACAGGCAGGATTCAGACGCGATGTGGCGGCCACGATGGTGAGTGCCCGAAAGCCTTCCTCGGCGAGGGTGTATCATCGAACTTGGGAAGTTTTCTTCCGTTGGTGTAGGGATCGTGAAGTGGCTCCTCTGGTTTTTTCGATCCCCAACGTACTGGCTTTTCTACAGGCAGGGCTGGACGCAGGGTTGGCCCCGAGTTCCCTCAGAACGCAAATCTCGGCCCTGTCGGTACTTTTCCAACGAAAAGTCGCTTCCGTCTGGCAGGTTAGGACGTTTATGCAGGGGGTCGCACATTTAGTACCCCCCTATAAGGCGCCGACGGAATCATGGGACCTGAACTTGGTGCTCAGAGCCCTTCAGGAGGCCCCTTTCGAACCATTGCAAGAGGTCTCCTTACCTTACCTGTCCAGAAAGGTCGTTTTTCTAGTAGCCATAACGTCTATTAGGCGGGTTTCGGAATTGGCGGCCTTATCTTGTAAACCACCGTTCCTAACCTTTTATAAGGATAAGGTAGTTTTAAGGCCAGCTCCCCCCTTCTTGCCGAAGGTTGTGTCTGCATTTCATATCAACGAAGACATCGTTTTACCCTCGTTTTGCCCGGCACCGGTGCACAGGGTAGAGAAGGCTTTGCACACCCTGGATCTGGTAAGAGCTCTTAGGAGGTATGTGACAAGGACGGCGCCATTCCGCCAGACAGACGCTCTATTCGTGGTTCCAGAGGGACGGCGGAAGGGGCTCGCTGCGTCCAGAGCGACTTTGGCCAGATGGGTTCGCCTGACGGTCCAAGAAGCTTATCAAATCAGTGGCACGCCGGTTCCGGCAGGGATCAAGGCTCACTCGGCACGGGCAGTGGGTGCCTCATGGGCACTACGACACCAGGCTTCAGCGGAGCAGGTATGCAAAGCAGCTACCTGGTCCAGTTTACATACGTTTGTCAAACATTATAACGTACATACCCAGGCATCCTCGGATGCAAGCCTGGGAAGAAAGATTCTCCAGGCAGCAGTTGCGCACCTCTAATCAGGGGCGCAAATTAGCAGGGATTGGGTGAGCTAAGATCCCGCCCAGAGGACTGCTTTAGGACGTCCCACAGTCTCTGTGTCCCCCAATGAGACGAAGGAGAAACATGGATTTTTGTGAGTACTCACCGTAAAATCCTTTTCTCCGAGACGCTCATTGGGGGACACAGCACCCACCCTATCAGCCAGTTGGCATTTACTTATTTTGAGTTTTACAAATCCTTGTACAAGGTTTAGGGTGGCCCCCTTTTTCAGACATATAGTTTCTTGCCTGAGTTTAAGGCGCGTTCTCCTACTGCTTATGCACTAAACTGAGTTACGCCCGGCCTAGGGGCGAGGGTGTATGCGGCGGAGGAGGAGCTAACTCTTTTTTTGTACACTTAGTGTCGGCCTCCAGACGGCAGAAGCACACACCCACAGTCTCTGTGTCCCCCAATGAGCGTCTCGGAGAAAAGGATTTTACGGTGAGTACTCACAAAAATCCATGTTTCTTGTGCTTGTTTTTTACTATTTAACCTAATTTGCGATGGGGGAGGTGAATCCTTTTGATTACTCTCCTCTTATATGTTGCAATCTAATGGTCGGGTAGCTACCACTTTGTCACTTACTTGTTTGGGTGTTTTTATCAGACAACATAAATCACTACCATTCCGTCCTAATAACCCGCACTTACCTAAAATGTGGCAGTAATTCCAGTGTATTGTTCTCCCCTCCGGTTACCTGCGGCACAGATAAGTAACAGCCACTTGTTGACATCACTTGATCTTCCTCGCGGTCCCTTTATTGTTTTCTCGTTCCGTGTCTCGTCGTTCTCTAATAGGCATCACATGTAACCTTCCAGGTCAGCGCCAGCCTCTGCCAATTTATCCTTCGTTGTTGGCTGACATATTAAAGCTCGGTTCCTATAGATGCCATTGTTATTCTCCAACCTGGTTGTGGCCTGTATGAAATAAATCCCTGTACACCTGCAGCGGGCCGGCCCCAGGAGTGTGTGCGGGCCATGCTCCAGTCTGTTACGTCATTCTTGACATTTTCTTTAATAATCTTACCAGATGCTCCTCTTTCTAATTTCCCCATCACTGTCCACTGCAGACCTTGCTCTACCTGCATCATCGAAATGCCAAATAATATTACATTCTGTACTGTGTCTATAGGAGTGGGCGTTAGATTCAAGAGGAACCTTCATTTTATTTTTTATTTCGTAAACCAATAGTGCACAGGAAAAATAAGCAATGTATCTGTTTACAGAAATCTGCTTCTTTCTCGTCCCTGATTGATCATTCACTCTCAGTTGATGGATAAATTCTTTAATATCTGTGTTCAGTGAAAAAGACGATCACATAACTGAGATAGAAGATATCAGTTGGTGCGTGTAAGATTCTATGGAGGAGGGAGGCGCTGGAGGCAGACACAGGCATTCTGCTGCAAGTTCTCCTGAAACCACAGTTAAACTTTTAATATATAAAAATAAAAAAACGCAAATGTTGCTGTCTGTGGCCACCACTAGAGAGAACTGGTATGTGTAATGCATGCGTTATTGCTTCTTCCTTCTTTTTCTTCTTTTTTCTTTTTCTTCATCCCTCTTCCTTTTTTTTCTTTCTTTCTTTTTCCTTCTCCCTATTTAATTTTTTCTTCTCCCTTTTTTCTTTTTTTCTACTACTTTTTTCCTGTCGTCTTTTTTCCTACGTCCTTCTTCCATTTCTATTTTTTCTTTTACATTTTTCTTTCTTTTTCCTACTTTTTTATTTTTCCTTCCTCTTCTTTTTTTACTTCATTTTTTGCTTCTTCCTTTATATTTTTTTTCTTCTCCTTTTTTCTTTTCACCTTTCTACCTTTTTTTCTTTTTCCTTCTCCCTTTCTTTTTTCTCCTTTTATCTTTCTGATTGCTCACAGTAGCACAAGCAACAATGCTGACTGCCGTTTTTGTGTTGAAAAATTACTCCAGGGATACTTTGGAGAAATGACCGTACCTCTGGGTTCACCACCAAATCAATGTATTATCCAGCTCTTCGTGTACCTGGAATGCAAATGCATTGGTCGTCAAATGCTAAAGAGCTGCCAGCAGTGGATTTTGATGATTTTCCCAAGTTCATTCAGCATGGCAGAGCATTCCCCAGACATTCAGTAATAACCTCACTGATAGCAGCCGAGGCTGTAAGTGGGGGATTTCTGAATGTGACGCTCATACTCCACCCTGAATAATTTGAGATGTTTTGGAAATTTTGATTCCATTTTTTCATTATTTGCAGATCAGTATAAGGTCTGTGCATCCTGTGATTCTATAAGTACTCAGCTTTTCCTTCTTGGTGCTGCAATTTCAATGTTGTGGAGTGTATTTTCTTACTTAATGAAGGATAATTGGGCTGAAGTATGTTGTGCGTGAGCTGCGCACGTGTTTCCGGGGTCAGAACAGCCTACGGAAGTCCAGGAGAATGACAACTTGCAGTCAATGATGGTGGAATGCAGCTGCTACGTATGAGGAGCTCTTCTAAAGTGTCACGTCGCAGTGAAGTTTTAATAAAACAGCGATATTAAAAGTCGTCCAAATGCCCCTTTCTGCTTTCTATGTCGGTAGCGCCCGGAGCGGAGCTGTCCTCCTTATCCTACCGGCTGAGCAAGTACTGTGGCACTTAAATCCTGCACAGAGGCTTAATGAACTGACGTGGATCCTTCCACATCCTCACCCGTTATACAGACGCTTGTGACACATCACTTGCCAAAAAGTGGCTGCGATTCCTTAATGGCATCCACCTTATAATGCAATATCATCTTCAGGGATCTGGATACTGAATCAAACCTGAAATATGCAGTAGATGAATTTCATTTGGTTTTAGAACGCCCCCATAATGTGCTGAACAAAGATCCTCACTCCGGTTCCTCCGTACATGTCCCCACCTAAAGATGAGCGGCATGTTATAGAGATACAGTAGAGGTGCTGTACAGGGTCCCTTTTTTCCGCTGCTTTGAATTAACGGGGTATTCCCATCTCCAAGATCCTATCCCAATATGTATTAGGTGTAATAATATTAATATTAGCAAATATCGTCAATTAGAAATGTGGAATTGTTTTCCTCATGTGCAGGCATTGCAGGACCTTAGGTATCCATGGTGATGTCCAGTGATAACGTGACAGCTAGTTACTAGTGGTGGTAACCATGGATTACTAAGGTCCTGCACATTAGGAAAGAGACATAGCGAATCAGAAAAACTGTACCACATTTCTAATTGGAGGTATTTGCTAATATTATTATTATTACACCTACTACATATTGATATAGTATCTTGGAGATGGGAATACCTGCTTATGTGACGTCCGTGCATGCACTTTTGTCTCCTGGACAATCGTGAGTAGTTATAAATGTCTAAGATGGGGATACACCATTAAGTACGTATACTCTACTGAAATTAATACTTTTCCTTTTGTTAACTTCCACTTTCCCCGATGACGTCTGATGTTTGTTGTCTTTTTCAGCTTTTTGAAAAGTACAATCTGGCAGAAGGTAACTGGGCCATTAATGCCAACAATCCAGAAATGTAATGGGTGACCACCTGAAATCTGCATGTACTGGTCTGTTCTACTGTTGTCACCAACTCTCCCTCTGGCTATTTTCTGTACATGATATAGCGCCATGGTAGTACATTTAGGTCATGCAAGGTGTTCACAGTAGCATCAGCAACTGTGGACTGATGTTAATGTGTTGATAAACGACTCCTGGAACAGTTTTGAGAATTGGCCATGCCTCTGGTTCCACCACCAAATCAATGCACCACCGAGCTGTTTGTGTACCTGTAATGAAGACTAGATTAGTCCGACTTGCGTACTATGTCACCCCACACCATACTTCCGGGAGTAGTGCCAGTCGGATGTTACCTCTTGAATCCCTCTTCAGGACGTTGCTCACGTGTTGTCTTGATCAATCTTTGGCTGTCATTGGGTCTAAGATAATGTCAGGACTAATCCCTGAAGAGGATAGACCTCCATTCCACCATGGCAGCCTTTGCGAACGATAGCATGACGTCAACCGTCAATGCGTAGCTGGACGTATTGCTCATATCTCAATGTTGTGCGAATGTAAGGGGATGAAGAAGTGAAGAAACACATATAGTAGTGTTTAAAGCCAAGTATCTATGGGCAAACAGCACCACCACCCACCGATCAAGGATGAAAGAGAAAGTGAAAGCAAAAAGAACTGTGAACCTAAGGGGTAAGTGTATGTTCCCATAGGCAGGGGATTGAGAAGACACTGGCTCAGGTGACAACTGTGGGGCAGTTAATAATTGTGGAAGGCAAAGAAGGCAGTCAGTGTACGCCTGTACCTGCATCAGGACGGATGTACGGCGCAGTGGAGTCTGCTTACAGCCGCAATTACCAATGACTAACCAAAAGGGAAGAAAAGAGTATCCAGCTTTGGGAAAAGAATTGAGAGAATAAATCTGGGTAACCTGGGGTCTGGGATCCGAATTGAGTGAGGCCAAGCTGAGTTTGAGGAAGGCGACCAGGCCGCTGCGTGTGAGATGTTACTTTCAGCGCAGACATACGGCACAAAGTGGGGACCGGGCTGTGATTCAGGGAACGAAGACTGCAGTGTGACAAGCGAGCGCTCTTTGTACCAACTTACTCATCGACATCGCTCTGGGACTGGAGGCCTAGTGGGAAATACTGGTGATCTCCTTTAGGGATTGTGTGACGTTTGAAGCGGCAAAGTGAAAGTTATTGGTGACGGCTCAATCATTGAACAAGCTTTACTGACATTTCTCTAATGTGTCTTAGGAGCCATTTTTCAACTCCGGAAGACCAGGCCACATGTTGCTGGTGCTACTGTGATCAGCCTGCAGGGCCTGCAACATCTCCTGATTTGTCTCCTATCGAACACATCATTGGTCAGCAAGTAGATAGGAGCTGCCAACAGTGGATCTTAATGATTTGCCTAAATGCATTCAGCCTGGCAGAAAATAAGTACGGGGATTTCTGCAGATGGTGCTTCTCTGATGTGTTCTCCATTGTGGACGGGGCGCCGACGTTCTAAACCGCGAACAAAACAGTTGTCTGACTAAGAGGTTCCTGCTGTGGTCCGATGACATGAAAATGGAGGCCGATGCTGTGTATACCATAAATTATGTATGCTCACATCCACTGAAGACATTTTGACTTTACAAATTTATTTTTCTCCAAGTTGACGTCAGACGGCATTATTCTGGCTCTTACTGGTGGGTCTTGGCCTTATTGTATCTCCCGAGATCTGACCCTCACTTTACCCAGGACGGCGGCGGTGCCCCAGGATCACATACAAGGTTTATTTCTAGAATACATATTCTGGCAGTAATTTTATTTATACATTATCTGACTGTACAGATCTGTAGCTCTTATCACATTAAGGTGTTTTTTTTACCTTGTTTCTTTCTCCTTGTTACCGGCTAGTCTTTCTTCTGGAGTTAATGAGGTTTGCGTGTTGCTTTGTGCACATGGAATGGGGAAGGATGCTGTTGAAAAGATGCTCATAGAGGATAACACCTGTTTCTCCTTTTGTTTGAGACGTGAATGGCAATCTTACCGCAGTGCATGGAAGCACAATGGGTATTTTTTTTTTTATACTCATTAAAATGTCTTTTTTTCTTCTTAGCTCAAGTTTCCAGGGTTATAAATATTCTAAAGACCCTGGGCCTTTGCCCAAAGCTTTCTTGACACTCTTCCTTTTTTTCTTTTTCTTCTTTGTCTCCATGCCTTTTAGGGTGGCTTTTAATTTTTATTTTTTTTTCCTCTTTTTTTTCTTTTTGTCCAAAGGGTTTGTGTCAATGACCATATTACCAGTTTTATGGAGTCAGCACCAAAACACCCCTATAGGACCACACTACACCTCGTTATACCCCCGATTTCTTACTGCTGCATTTAGTTTTCTTCATATGGAATATACCGTATGTATTTATGTCCCTTTGGATCATGTACCAGAGCATCATTTTTATAGGAGAATATCTCCATATTGTGGCAACAGGCGGACTGCACATTGTTTGATGGTACAGAGCCAAAAGGACTCTCTGCTCATTTAGTCTTAGAGGTATTCCCATCTCCAAGATCCTAACCCAATATGTAGTAGGTGTAATAATAATATTAGCAAATACATCCAATTCTAAATGTGTTCCAGTTCTCACTAGGTCACTTACCCCATGTACAGGGCATTGCTGTAGCTTAGATACCCATGGTTACAACCACTCATATATTGACAATTAGTTGTTACTGTTGGTAACCATGGATCCCTAAGCAACTGCAATGCCCTGCACATGGGGTAAACAACATAGTGCATCATGAGAACTATACTGCACTTCTAATTTTAGTACTACATTTAGGATTTTAGAGATACAGTAACCTCAAAATGCATGATTTTCTACATGAACTTATAGAAATCCTGCAGAGAATCACACAAGTAATCTCCTTCCGATCAGTTCCATCTTTGGAGGCTGGCAGGAGCCTCATCCCTTTAACCAAGAGGCTTAAAAATCTTTTATTCTAAAAGGACTTTGAGGGGAGGCTCTTGCTTAAGCAAGTTGTCTTACAGCCAAACATAGGACAATGAGGAGGACGAAGGGGAGGCATTGCTGTGCTCAACAAACAAAAAGAAAAGGAGAAAATTAAGTAAGGAAGTCCTGTAATATATTTTATATATTTTTGACATATTGTCAATGTTTAATGTTTTGTACATGTCTGCAGTGTAGAGAGGTAACCTCTGGTAGAACAGGTAGAAAGGTATGCAGGTTTACCATGTAAATGATAGCAGAATTTCCCCTGTAACTGGGAATACTATCAAAGACGGAGTTTACAGTCACTTTTCAGATTGAAAAAATTCCAAAACCCTATTTAACTGGTAATAAAGTGACAGTCCTGGTACATCCAAGAAGTAAGTAATTTTTCCAAGTTTACACATTCAGCCATGGCTTTTTATAATATTTTCCTGCTTAAATATTAGTTTGTCGTGATTTCACATGTTTATAACTAGAGCCAATTTTGTAAGGAGTCAGAAGAAAATCTCGTAAAAACCATGTCTAGAAACTCTGCAGATTTAGGTCTTGGTTGGACTTGAATCCTGGATCTCTGCAAGGCAACGATGTTAACATGAGATGCAGGGTTTAATGTCCTCTCTCACTGTCTGTCAGCAACCATCTCAAGCTGAGGAGGGACAAGTTTTAGAGTTCTTTTCTGGGTTTTTTTTTTTTTTTTTTTTTAAATTTCATGGGATTAGTGTGCGAGAAGTCCTGAGTCTAGGAGAATAGCTATGGGCAAATCAACAATGAAGTCACTGAACAGGGTCTTCAAATCGAGGAACATTTTACTGGTGACGAAGACACAGCTCATGCATAGTCTCGTCTTTTTCTGTGTTAACATGTGGATGGAAAACCTGAACGATAAGAAACAAGACAGAAGAAGAATCAATACTTTCAAAATGTGGTGCTGGAGAAGGATGTTATTAACAATGGATGGTATGAAGAACAAAGAAATCAATTTTGGAACAAATCAAGATATACATGTTGCTCAAAACAAGTATCACAAAGCAGCGACTTGTCTACTCTAGACACATCAAACGAAGAGAACAATCACTGGAGAAAGGACATCATGGTCAGAAGAATAGAAGGAACAAGGAAAGGAGGAAGATCAACAAGTCGATTTCTTGATACTATCAAGATAACGGCAAATAATATCTTGGTGGATCTATCTAGGATTGTACAAGATCGATCTTCCCACAGAACGTTCATCCATCAAATCTCCATGGCTCAAGATCTTGCTGAAAGCCGATCATTATTAAGTCCTGAGGAACCCCTGATACAATTCCCACCATCCTACTTTACAAATTTTGTGTGCGGGAATTCTTCGGAAACTCGTAGGTACCTACTGTATTAGTGATTGATATTAGCAGCTTTTATCACCTGGATGCTGAGCACAGGCTTAATGCAAATTTAACAAGCATTTTTTTATACATTGATCCTTTATGAAGTGTTTGGAGGGAGGCTTATGGGAATGCGGTCCTATGTGAATTCCACATGTCGTTCTGCTGTCTGCTGATAAATAGCTCCTAATGCGTTATGCTGGTTTAACATTAATATTTAAAGCCTCTGTATTGTGCTCACGGGATGACTCCGCAGTCCTCGCCATTTATCACTGACACTTGCGCTGTCTCCAAACTTAACTGTACGGTTATAGCCGAGTCAGTTCTCGCGCTTTTACATCAGGCATCTCCCCACAGTTGCAATATGGGGTGCTTATTGGTGACAATGCGGTAAAGGTCCACAGGGACTTAAAACAAGACAAATTAGCTTCACCCCCTCTTGGGCTTACGCCATCCTCAGCACAGAAATTGCTTCTTGTTGCTCTGTAAATGTAGACCAAGAAATAATTACGTAAGATCTAGCCCTTTTGAGTTCTTCCATCTTTGTTTCAACATATTAATATCTTGAGTACAGTCCACAAAGAGAAATTTTAGCAAAATCTTACTAGTTTCAGACGTATTCTCGTCTTCAGTAATGGTAAATCCACAGGGCACAGTCCAGAAGATCATGACATGGTGGATTCTTGGAATCTACTGTATGTGGACCAGTAACCACTATGGGCAGAACACAACACCTAGACCAGAGTATGATTTGGCTAGATGAGCAAAACTAGGCAATAATGGACCCTGCCGCCCTGAGAACTGCAGTGAGGCGTGGCAGGGAATGACTTCAGCTACATTTTTGCATGTTGTTAAAAGGGGTAAACTGATGCCAGTCATAGCCCTCAGCCGCGCTTTCTATGAATGCTGACGCCAGTTGCCGATGCTTGGTCATCCGCTCCTCGCCTCTCCTTTCCTGTCCCCAGCACGTCACATATCCTGGATCTTCATCTTCTGGTCCATCTTTCTGCATCTCCCCCCCCCACCACCACCACCACGTTCATGGTTCCTTGAGCTCCGGGCCCCTACTATTTTTGTCTGCTCTCCATTGGCCATATTCCATGACCATAAAGATGTTACCCTCCCGATTCAGACCGCACTCTCTGAGAGATGAGCGCCCCGTCAAGTCGGCAATGAACATAATTTTACCAGAAAGGGGCTCAGATTACTTAATGTGTGCAGAAGGCCCTCTTTATTGCGTCATCTGATTTTTTTTTTTTTTTTTTTTATTTTTTTTAAATAGAAATGTACAGTAATATGCAGAGCATGGCTCTCCCCGTGTCCAGCACTGTCTCTCTTCAGCTGCTTCATTCTTTGTTTTCTGGCTGCAGCAGTCATATCAAGTCTAAAACACCGCTGCAGCCCAAAGCTCATGCCCCCTAACCTCTCCACTGCATCCAATCACTGAGCTCTGTGCCTTTTGCCGCCTACTTCACCACTGCAGCCAATCACTGAGCGCCATGGCTGAGAGTTAGCATTGAACCCAGGTAGGAAAGGGGATTACCTGCTTTGTTACGTTATATGTATGAAAGCATTTCGGGACCATTTGTTTAAGTGAACAACCCCTTTAATGTTGGATGCAACAGTTGTCTGGTAGCTGCTCTATAACGGATGCAAGCGAGTATTTTGGCCTGATTCACACAAGCATATTACACAGTCTAGCAACCAGCTGTAATAAATGGACCACAATGCCCCGACTGACCATGCTCTGCTGACCCCAACTCAGTCTCAGTGACTCGTATGAGGCTATAAGTTTGCGACGGGAGACCCACCACCAGACCAGGCGGTAACTGGAGTAACAGGGCCATCTGACTCTAAATACCTCCTCATCAAGAATGGTGTCAACATCGTCGGTCTTGATGAATCTGAGATAGTGAAAAATCCGTCCATCGTAGAATTCCTTGAATCCAACATGACCGAGACCTGATTGCATGTGTTTGTATATGAAATGAGGATAATTACACGTAGTTAATGAGTCTAATCCCCCAAGTTTGTGAATTCCTTCTCTCTTCGGTGCATTCGAGATGTGTTTGCCAAGATGCTTGATCAGACAAAGAGCTGATGAGTATGTGGCTGACCCTTGCCCCTCTCGCTCGTTGTGTTCCTCTACATTTACCGGCACAGTCCTCCTTTATTCTGCTCTTTTCAGCTAGGTATGATGAGTCTCTCTCTCAGGCAGATGCCAATCAGCGATGGGTTTCAATGAGCTGCACCTGTCTTTTAGTGGATGAATCATGTAGAGAGCGCACGAAACAAAGTCATAATATCCGTCGTAAGAGAATTCAACGTAACAAACTTTGACCGCAAATCATCCAAAGGCTGAAATTTCCTTTGACAAACAAAGCATCTAAATGCCTGGACGCAATGGTGTATGAATCCGAACGCCAACTACTTAACAAACCCAGAGCCGTCGCCTCCCTCGCATCTCGCACTCCGTTTACTTTGATATTATAATAAAGTTCAGTCTTGTTTTTCCAGCCAGAAGTTTGCCCGGAACGTGGGAAGCCGCCTGCTTGTTCGAGGAACGTCAGTCTTCGCAAAATGAAAAATTCATGACTGATCTTTTGTGCAGAAAATGTAAATTCTCTTGTCCAAGGAACCGCTAAGAAATGACACGCGTTGCTTGCCCCAGTTTTAATATGCATGCCGAGCTTGACATTTAATTGCTAGAAATCGCAAAAAATTGCTCAGCACCGAAAATAGTTCCCTGTGTGTACATAAATCCGGTGTTGTAAGTCTAAAGGTGAACTGCAGGTACGGGGAGATCTCGCGCTTCAGATTAATTGTGAATTCACATGAACGATTCCAGAGGCCGCTTACTGCCGCTAATAATCAGTTTCGTGGTTTTGGTATATGGAGTAGCCGACTAGGGGCAATGCCGGTCTAATGTTTATTTCAGGCTACGGTCCCTTTCCGGATCTTTAAAGTATATTTTTCTGAAGCTCCAGAGTGTTTAAGACGTGGAGATAGGCTCTGATTCATACTACCCATAGTTTGGGTAATATGGATCTGGTGACCTGTTCTTTTTTTTTTTTTCTTTTTTTTTTAGCCCTATTAGGGAAAATGGATGTCTTGGAAGGAGGTCAGCAGTTGGGTCCCACTTTTTTATGTGGATTAACGGTCATGTACTTGGTCCATCCTGGTATTTCAAGGACGAGCATCCATTGGCTTTCATGTAATTGCCACATTATCCTCCTTAAAAATTTGCGTGGTTTGACGATCATCTGAACAAATTAAATTTAAAGGAAACCTGTCACAGGATTTTGCTAAGTAAACTACAGGCATTGTCAGGTTGGCAGTGTTAAACTGATTAAAATGATACTTGGGGTGAAGAAATCTGTCTTGTGGTTCTTGTGTAATCCGTGTTAGAAGTTTTCAGTTAGAGATTCTCATGCTCCGGGGCAGGACTGTAGGCAGAGTCTTATCTTCCTGCTCTTGGCCAGAGAAACCAAGGCGAGACCTGTACACAAACACAAGCACAAACATGTTTCTCATCATAGAGACAGACTTTTTTCTTCAGGGCGGCCTGTGGGCAGGTCTTTCCTTGGTTTTTCTGTCTAAGGCTACTTTCAGACTTGCGTTATGAGGTGCTCCTGGCCGCGCTTCCTCCGGTCAGACCAGCGCACGGCCAGCGTACCCAACGCTAAATATAGGGTACGCCGGTCGCATGCAGCGTCATGCGCCCATAGGAGGAGCTGACCGTGGGAGGCACGGCCGGGGAGGAGCTTAGCGGCGGCCCTGCGCTGTGCCTTATAACGCAAGTCTGAAAGTAGCCTTAGAGCAGGAAGATAAGACTCTGGCTATAGTTCTGCCACGCAGCACGGGCATCTCATTAACTGAAAATTTTAACACTGATCACACAACAACCACAAGACTGATTTCTTCAACCCAGGTATCATTTTAATCAGTTTATCACCACCAACCTGACGATGCCTGTAGTTTAATTAGCAAAATACTGCTGCTAGGTTCCCTTTAAGAGGAATGAAGAACACGTTATTTTACTGATGATTTAAATGGAGGATAATTCGTTGTAGTCAAGTCTTATCCAAACTTGGCAAGTTGCGAGATTGAATCTCCGCATTCCATTCCTTTTCTCATGTAGCTTGTACGAAATTACACGTGTAGAAACAATTTTCCCCAAAACAAAGCCATCATTCTCTTAAATGTGTTCCCTTTGTAAGATGGGAGCGATCGCTCTGTTTGTGTGTTCTTGTGGGAATAATACTTAAAAAGTAACACATTAATGTCATTTCCCTTTCTACTTGAAGCCATCAAAGCTTTTCTTAATCTGACTGAAGATATTTCTTTCCGAGAAATTACGCCGCACTCGTAAATTGTAGAAATGAATAAATCGAGTCGACTATATATCTGTATAGAAAAAGAAAGAACTTTCATATTTTGTACATATTCATTAAAACTGCACATAGAAAATGTACTAATTGCACATTTTAATGTAGTCGGTATCTCATAAATGTGTTATAGGGTTTCATGGATTAAGGAGCCATTACTTCTCTAGTAAAATATATTCTTAGAACAATATTAATCCTAAAATAAAAGCCGCTACAAAGAGAAAGTGAAATGGACATGAATGTTCGGTGTGGGATTGCACGCCATCTGATTTATCTCTACTTTTACAGCAGTTATCCGGCTGATCATTTATATGAATGCAGGCAGATTTCTTTTTTTTTTTTTTGTAAAACGCCAATGCCTAATGATACCTTGCTGCTTTCTGTGCATAATGGTCAGGCATTTCTTTCTGGTGCATTGTGGGAGTAAGCAAAAATTTAAAGAGGATCTGTCATCAGGTTTATACTATGTAATCTGAGAGCAGCATGATCTAGGTGCACAGACCTGATTCCGGTGATACATCACTCGATTGCCTGCTGCAGTTTTGATAAAACTGTCAAGTCTGCTGCAGATCTAGCATTTCTCTGAATGCAGAGCCCTCACCACTGATTTGTAGCTTTCTGTGCGCTCTGTACATTTACAGAAAGCTGCTAATCAGTCGTGGGAGCAGGGTTACACAGACCCGTTGAGTAGGAGGCATAAGACCATTAGTGCTCTGGTGATTAACTCCTGCTGATAAAACAATGAATAGTTTATTGAAATTACAACATGCAGCCCAATAAGTGATACATCAGTGGAATCCAGGTGTCACGGGGCAGTGGGGAAAAACAGAAGACGTGGAACCAGGGCCTCTGAACTGCTCCTCTGGCTAAGGATGTGCCGTAACTTTCCTTAACTTGAGGGTACACTTAATGGTAGTGAGGCCCAAGTCCCCGACCTGTCCCTATATCCTGTTCAGCCCTGAGCTAAAGCCCCCACCCCCTACCCAGGAGGTGAGACCAGGGAAAAGATGTACTGCACCAATAACACAAAGCAAAGATACAACAGACACCACGGGGTTAAAGCAACTGAGCAACAAACCTTATCTTCCTCTGCAGTCATGCACTGAACAGCAGAGTTAGGCACCAGAAAGGGAAATAGCTGGAGCTCCTCTGTAACAGCCTGCTCCTGACTCCAGCTTGATTGAGGAGTAATATCACCAATATTGAGTACAGCACCTGAGGACCCTTTATAGGAAGTGGGAGTAGTCAACGCCTGCTGACTAACTAAACATGAAGTAACACCAGTGGCCACCGGGGGGGGGGTGAAATCCAGCAGCCGACCAACTACGGTTGTAGTAACAACAGCGGCCTTCGGGGGCAAAAACCCATATTAACCCCCTGAGGGCCAGAAAGGATCTGACAGATCCTAAAATGGATCGTGACACCGGGTCTCTGTCCCTACAACATGCTGTTCACAAATTAAAAAGCAAACACCTGCTGACAGATTCCCTTTGAGGTTTTCCACTTAATACATATAGGGTATACATGTTAACACGATGGAATTAAAACTTGTGACCCCACAAATACTAGAAATGGGATCGTCAGTCCCTTCTGTACCAAACAGCTGGAGTGAGATTTTTTTTATGCAATGGTGGTTGAGCATAAATACTGCTACTCCGTAGACACTACAATGTACTGGTCACTGCAATGTACTGGTCACTACAATGTACGGGACACTACAATAACAGATTTGCAATTTTCGCTCATCAACATCCACTGCTGATTGTTTCTGGAATACATTCATGGAGTCAAAATCGTCACTACACATGTAGATAATTTCCCAGCAGGGTATAATTTCCAAAATGAGGTCATTTGAGGAGGGATTCTGCTCATCTAGCACTTAGGGAATCTGTATATGGAGTCTGCAAACTATGTTAGGAAATTCTGCGCTCCGGGAGCCAAATAGCGCTCAGTACCTCTCAAGTCACTCTGTATGGCTAAGCAGTGCTGTAAAGCCATATATAAGGTACTAGCTATGAACCCGAGCATTTTTATTGGTTGTATTGGCTGTCTCCCATCCTGGTATGTGCTACTGCCTCATTCTGTCTGGAGCCAGACTGCGCAGGCGCGTCGCGCTTGTGCAGTCCATAAAGGCTTCGGACAGAGTGACGCTTACAGCGTTATATTATAGATTTTCACATTGAGCAGAAATTTTGGTGCCATTTTTTGATCCATTTCTCCTTGTGAAAATGAATCTGGGGCTAAGGGGTAAATTTTCTCTGGTTACCCTTGTGAAAAGAAAAAAAAATAGGGCTAAAGTAAAATTTTTGTGAAAAAAAAGTAAATTTTCACTTTTCTTTCTAAGTTGCATTTATTCCTATGAGACACCTGAAGGGTTAATAAACTTCTTGAATGTGGTTTTGAAATTTGAGGGGTGCAGTTTTTAGACTAATGGGGATTTTTGGTATTTTATGTCATAAAGACCCCTCAATGTCATTTCAATTGTGATGTGGTCCCTTATTAAAACGGCTTTGTAAATTTTGTAGGGAAAATGAAAGATTGCTGATTAACTTTTAACCCTTCTAACTTCTTATCAAAATATAGTTTTCAAAAGCATGCAGATGTAAAGTAGACATGTGGGAAATGTTATTTATAAATCATTTTATACAGCATGACTAACTGGTTTAAAGCTGTAAAAATTGAAAATTTGAAAATTGTTTTCAAAATTTTCATAAAATTTCTAATATTTTCACAAATCATTGCAAGTTATTTCAGCCTAAATTTACCACTAGCATAAAGTACAATATGTCACAAAAAAGCAGTCAGAATCAGTAGAAACCTTTGAAGCGTTCCAGAGTTATTACCTCATAAAGTGACAGTGGTCAGAATTGTAAAATTTGGCCTAATCATTAAGGTGAAAACAGGCTACGGAGTGAAGGGGTTAATTATAATTGTAATATGTTGATATTAATATCGAGCAGAATTAGTTTCGGTCTTCCACAACAGTCACGGTCTGTCATGTGGCCCCTGGGTGTAATTGCCCACTCCTGGTATAGTGTACGTAACTCTATGGGAGTTATAGAAATAGATAATACTTCTTAATGAGATTGTCTCTAGAACAAAGTACATTTTCATCAATAGATCTCGGAATAATTGTATATTACACAATTGGATGTGTTACAAAAAATTCTACTTCGCTGAAATAATCTTACAAATGTGCCCCTCCTATGTACTGTGCAATGTTGGTGTCCGACCGTGCATAGCTGCTCCTGTTCAGGGTTGGCACCTACCACAGCTCCTTGCTAGGGTGGATGCATAAGTCAGTTATGATAAGTGAGTATACAGATGACACAGCAGGGGCTCGCATCTGCTACTTTCTTACGTTAAGCATTTTCCTGTTTTATCACAGGAACAAATGTGTCTGCCATGTCACCAGTCCTGTGAGCTCATCATAAATCAAACCAAGGAAATCTGAGCTCACCTTCCGCTGGAGCGCCTGCATCACTGTCTTGATTTATTATGAGCTCAGACGGCTGTAGACTTGGCAGGAACTCATTCCTGTGATCAAACAGGCAGGGAAATGTTACCTCAAAATAGGCATTACACAGATGATAGCAGAGGCACATTTTGTAAGATTGCCTCAGCACAGGAACATTTTTTTTTAACTCATCTAATTGTCGAACGTTATTAGTCTGTTGATTAAAATCTACTCTGCTTTAATGGGGTTATTTATTATTTTATATATATATATATATATATATATAATTTTTTTTTTTTTTTAAATATATATATAGTTTATTTTTTAGATCACTATTGATCCTTGACGATGTACTTGTGAAAGGATGGCACACAAAATATAAATTAGGGTGAACAAACAATGACAGACTGGTTCAGGAAGGAGAGGGTTTTCTCCTACTGGGAGAGGAAATGAGATGGTTGTCTACTGGGTTGTCCATTAATGAATCCCTTCTCAATGGCCTCAGGTTAATGAAGAAAAAAAATATATATACACATCTCTCGGACCTGCAGCACATATTAGTTTTAAAAGCAGTGATTCTGACTGGCTGCAGCTATCGTGTGATTTACCCAGCTGAATGGTTATACCAGAAGACTATCGGGGGTCACAGCATTGCATATGAAGGCAGGGCTGTGGAGTCGGAGTCAGTGTCATGGAAATTGAGGAGCTGGAGTCGAAACTTTGGCTTACCGACTCCACAACCCTGTATGAAGGAGCACCACTGGTTTGAGAGACGGATTTGTATTTTTTTAAATTTATTTTTACATCACACTGGACCGTTTAAAAGGAGTTGTCCTATGTACAACCAATAAGTCATTAACATATTGTTTCCCACTGATCAGAAAAAGTGTGGTTCTGAAGACTCCTGTGTAAATGGAGCTGTAGTGAGCATGTGCAACTACAGTGGGGAAAATAAGTATTTAGTCAGTCAGCAATAGTGCAAGTTCCACCACTTAAAAAGATGAGAGGCGTCTGTAATTTACATCATAGGTAGACATCAACTATGGGAGACAAACTGAGAAAAAAAAATCCAGAAAATCACATTATCTGTTTTTTTTTCATTTTATTTGCATATTATGGTGGAAAATAAGTATTTGGTCAGAAACAAAATTTCATCTCAATACTTTGTGATATATACTTTGTTGGCAATGACAGAGGTCAAACGTTTTCTGTAAGTCTTCACAAGGTTGCCACACACTGTTGTTGGTATGTTGGCCCATTCCTCCCTGCAGATCTCCTCTAGAGCAGTGATGTTTTTGGCTTTTCGCTTGGCAACACGGACTTTCAACTCCCTCCAAAGGTTTTCTATAGGGTTGAGATCTGGAGACTGGCTAGGCCACTCCAGGACCTTGAAATGCTTCTTACGAAGCCACTCCTTCGTTGCCCTGGCGGTGTGCTTTGGATCATTGTCATGTTGAAAGACCCAGCCACGTTTCATCATCAATGCCATTGCTGATGGAAGGAGGTTTGCACTCAAAATCTCACGATACATGGCCCCATTCATTCTTTCATGTACCCGGATCAGTCGTCCTGGCCCCTTTGCAGAGAAACAGCCCCAAAGCATGATGTTTCCACCACCATGCTTTACAGTAGGTATGGTGTTTGATGGATGCAACTCAGTATTCTTTTTCCTCCAAACACGACAAGTTGTGTTTCTACCAAACAGTTCCAGTTTGGTTTCATCAGACCATAGGACATTCTCCCAAAACTCCTCTGGATCATCCAAATGCTCTCTAGCAAACTTCAGACGGGCCCGGACATGTACAGGCTTAAGCAGTGGGACACGTCTGGCACTGCAGGATCTGAGTCCATGGTGGCGTAGTGTGGTACTTATGGTAGGCCTTATTACATTGGTCCCAGCTCTCTGCAGTTCATTCACTAGGTCCCCCCGCGTGGTTCTGGGATTTTTGCTCACCGTTCTTGTGATCATTCTGACCCCACGGGGTGGGATTTTGTGTGGAGCACCAGATCGAGGGAGATTATCAGTGGTCTTGTATGTCTTCCATTTTCTAATTATTGCTCCCACAGTTGATTTCTTCACTCCAAGCTGGTTGGCTATTGCAGATTCAGTCTTCCCAGCCTGGTGCAGGGCTACAATTTTGTTTCTGGTGTCCTTTGACAGCTCTTTGGTCTTCACCATAGTGGAGTTTGGAGTCAGACTGTTTGAGGGTGTGCACAGGTGTCTTTTTATACTGATAACAAGTTTAAACAGGTGCCATTACTACAGGTAATGAGTGGAGGAAAGAGGAGACTCTTAAAGAAGTAGTTCCAGGTCTGTGAGAGCCAGAAATCTTGATTGCTTGTTTCTGACCAAATACTTATTTTCCACCATAATATGCAAATAAAATGAAAAAAAAACAGACAATGTGATTTTCTGGATTTTTTTTTCTCAGTTTGTCTCCCATAGTTGAGGTCTACCTATGATGTAAATTACAGACTCCTCTCATCTTTTTAAGTGGTGGAACTTGCACTATTGCTGACAGACTAAATACTTTTTTTCCCCACTGTATTTCTCCTTTTGCTGTCCATAGCAGGTGGTTTGCTTTTTTCAGATAAGACTCTGGAACTTTGGGGGTCCCGGCAATCAAACTGCTATCAGTCATACATCTATTCTCTATCATGGGACAATGCCTGTATTTCGCTAAATTGCACAGAGTTTGTATGTACCAGCTTCACACATGCACAGTTGTCACAACCTACTAACTCCACCATATTGTGGTCCAGGGTAAAAGGGGAGCTGCTAATCCCTTGTCTAGATATTGGCGATGATCATAGTCGTCACCCTCACACCAAGCAGTCGGTGATATAGGTTTCTTTTTGGAGTACCCTAGTGGGTCAGGACTGTGCTTTGATGTTTCTGTCCCTGGTATCAACTTTGGAGCAGTTACGCTCATGTTCGACCGCTACGCCTATTTGCCGTGGACGGGAGACCCAATATGGCTCTCATCCCCACCGATCAAACATTTATCACTTCATCAATGGTTGGAATATCCCTTTAAAGCAAGCGATTAAATGTGCTGTTCATCTCTGCTGAAAGGTCTATACATACATCCGTCCCCAACATAGATGTAGACAGTGCAAGTTAATCAGATTGGAGTCGACCGGGTGGAGAGATAGCAGACTGACACGTCTCATTTAATCCGGATCACAAATCTCCGCCATGCATATCATATGCCAGCACATCAGTTACATAAAGCAGGGGGGATAACATAAATAACCCCGTCCCCACTGCGCCCATTCATTACACAAGGCGGCACGCTCTGCATTTATTCATAGACTCTAAATGCAGTTATTTCAGCTTCGCCAGGAGAACCTGGCCTCTGACCCCACCGTATCCAAGTAATATTTAATATATACAATGCACTCCGCTGATTGCATGAGCCAGACGTACGGAGAGCAGCAGAAATTGGTTTTTAGAAAAGTAATTGCTCACAGCCTCAGTAAGCCGTGACGTTCTGATGAATATAAAATATATATTTTTGAAGATGTTCAGGTTGCTTAGTTGGAGGTGTTCTAGTAAAAAACAAAAGTTTAATACTTGTAGTGAACTCATTAGTGTCACGCTGTGTGAAGTATAAGTAAGTGCACAACAATGGTGAGAGGGAAGGGAGAGCCCAAGCACTAGGGAAGGTAGAGGGGAGACCCCTAGACAGATCTAAAATCACCCTGTCTGCCCTAACGTCCCTATATAGGTTCTGCACCTATCGCTGAGCAGGAACCTAATCCCTGCCTAACTCTAGTGATAGGCCCTGGTTAAGTAGAAGATGAGGTGTGCACTAGTCAGTCCTCACTACAACTAAAGACAAAGGGTGGTAGATGAATGAGGGAACACTTAGCTTGAGAAGACCACTGCTATATCAAGTCAGCAATCCTCAGAGGGTCCTCAGGGAAGACACATACCGACTGTTAGAGCTGAGGTAAGAAGAGGTAACACCAGTAGCCTGCTGAAGACGCTGAATGAATGTCTAAGCAGTAGAAGGTGGAGGCAACCGCTGGCTCCACAACAGACATAAAAAATTCAAGAAGGTGCTTGAGCTTATCGCATTGACCTTCTGCAGCCAGATCCAGGACAACTGTCAGTCACCCCTGACACACCCGTGACAATTAGACTTCATTGTTGGACTATTGGTGAAGCCCATCAAGCATTGGTGGCTTGTTTGCCATGTTCTGAAAGGCAGTCGAGCCACCAGTGTTTGCCTTCTAGAAGATGGGGCTGGACTGTGGTTTCCCCAGAGTATATAATTTTGTCACCACCCACCTATACAGATTGTGTATATATCAACTTGCATTGTAAGCACTGTGTGTGCACAGGACATTAATAAGATGGAAAAGGTAATTTGTAGAGTTGAGCAAAACAATTTGCAATGTCTACCTGCCGTCATCATTGGATCCTCTTCTGGTTAGTAGGCCTCCCGCAATGTGGCTTCTTCATGTCTTGCATCACACAGCAACGTCATGACATTATGGGGTCTAGTATTCTGAAGGGGAGCCCGGAAGGTTGTAGGAATTCCGTAGTTCTCTAGTCTGGCTGGCGTGGGATACTGATGTGGTTGTTGGAACAGTGTCCTGCCTATAGTTTTTCTTAATTCTTGTAATTTATGAGGTATTCCATGATAAATAGACCAGAGGGGCGAGTGTTTGACTCCAAAGTCACCTCCAAAAGGGCTTTTCCGCTGCTGAATCATTAGTGCGTATAATTGCTTAAGTGACACTGGGAGTTATCAGACAAATAAATATTTACACCCAGGTATCTTATAAATGGCATCTTCTCTAATTGGAGTTTATCACTTTCTTTTTGTTTCCAAGTAGCACAGACGATATGGTGAGATTTCACGTCCGGAGCTCGTCTCACAAGACTTCCCTCTTCTCTGTCTTCAGCGGCACTTACTGACACAGTGCCCTTAAAAATAAAATTATCATTATACTTCCCCATAAATAAAAGATCTCCCATTCTGTGCACTTGAATAACTAATTACCTCACACGGCTCCTCTCCATAGTGTCTTCCCCCACACCGACCCTCTCCATAATGTACTCCCTCACACTGCCCCTTTCCATAAAGTCATTCCCCAAACCGCCCCTCTCCATTAAATTCTCCCCACTACCCCTCTCCATAATCCCCCCACACTACTCCTCTCCATAATGTCCACCCACACTGCCTCTTTCAACATTGCCCCTCTCCATAATATTTCCCCCACACTGCTCTTCTCCATAATGTCTCCCCCACACTGCCCCTCTCCATAATGTCCTCCACACACTGCCCCTCTCCATAATGTCTCCCCCACACTGCCCTTCTCCATAATGTCCTCCACACTGCCCCTCTCTATAATGTCTCCCCCACACTGCCCCTCTCCATAATGTCCTCTACACTGCCCCTCTCCATAATGTCTCTCCCTCACACTGCCCCTCTCCATAATGTCCTCCACACTGCCCTTCTCCATAATGTCTCCCCCACACTGCCCTTCTCCATAATGTCTCCCCCACACTGCCTTTTTAAATAATGTCCCCTCCACACTGCCCATTTCCATAATATTTCTCACACTGCCCCGCTTCATAATATTCCCCCACAATGCCCCACTCCATAATGTCCTCCACACTGCCCCTCTCCATAATGTCCTCCCCACACTGTCCATTTGCATAATATTTCCCACACTTCCCCTCTCCATAATGTTTCCCCCACACTGCCCTTCTCCACAATGTCCCCTCCACACTGCCCATTTCCATAATATTCCTTGACATTGCCCCTCTCCTTAATATTCCTTGACACTGGCCTTCTCCATAATGTCCCCTCCGCACTGCCCCTTTCCATAATATTTCCCACACAGCCCCTTTCCGTAATATTCCCCACACTGCCTTGCTCCATAATTTCTCCTCCACACTACTTCTCTAAAAATATCCCCTAAAGTGCCCTTTCCATATCTCCTCCATACTACATATACATAAATTCCCCACTGTCCCTTGCTATACTATATCACCGTTCACAATCCCTCCTAAGTTCCCCATAATGTCCACTATTTCCCCATAATGTGCCCTAGCAGTAATCCCAACCCTTCCTTCCAATCGCTCCCTCATCTCTATATATATATATATATATATATATATATATATATATATATATATATATATATATATATATATTTAAACGCCTTATCGTGTCTGTCTGTAACCGAAAGCGCCGGCCGCTGATTGGTCGCAGCCGCCACCAATCAGCGACAGGCGCAGCTGTTTGTAACGGTAAGGCCTGTTTGACACTTCAGGTTTTTTGTGTCAGTTAAAATCCGCCAAAATGGTGGAAAGCGGATCCGTTGCTAAGTGATGTGAACGGATGCCACCGGACCGTTTTTTTTGACGGATCCGATGAATGAAGAATTTTAAAGGAACTGCTGCCCGGGAAGGGGGGAGAGAGAGAGAATTTTTTTTCTGTCCGCCAGAAATGATTTCAGGGTTAAATTTCCGGCAGACTTCATTCCTCCGGGCATGCGTACTATAAAAATGCAGATCCTGCAGCAAAAAAAACGTTGCATGGTCCGTCCAGGCATCTCGGCGGACGCAAAAAAATTGACGGATCCGCAAAAAAACGGATCCAACGGATGGCCATCCGTCAAGATCCGCCGGTAATGCAACTCAATGGGGGAAAAAAACGGATCCGCCAAAAAAAATGGCGGATCCGTTTTTTTTTGCAAAAACGGCGGATTTTGACTGATTGTCAAAAACGGAAGTGTGAAACAGACCTAAGCTGCGCCTGCCACTGATTGGTCGCGGCCGCAGGCCTTAATCTGTAAAAAAAAGAATTAAAATAAAAAAGTTATTCTCACCTTCCGACGGCCTCCTGTCTTCTTTCCACGCGCCCGTCCTCGCGTTCCCAGTAATGCTTTGCGGCTTAGACCGCTGATGACGTCACTCTCGCGAGAGCGAGAAAGAAGACCAACGTCACTCTCGCGAGAGCGAGAAAGAAGACCGACGTCATCAGCGGTCTAAGCCGCAAAGCATTACTGGGAACGCGAGGCCGGGCGCGTGGAAAGAAGACAGGAGGCCGTCGGAAAGTGAGAATAACTTTTTTAAAATGTTTTAATATTATTTTTGTACAGGGCCGTGGCAGTGATTGGTCGCGGACAGAGAGCCGCGACGCTGATTGGTCGCGGCTACACGGAAAGGGGGGTGAGGGGACCATGCATACCAGGAAAGGGGAGTGAGGGGACCATACATACCAGGAAAGGGGAGTGAGGGGACCATACATACCAGGAAAGGTGGGTGAGGGAACCATGCATACCAGGATTGGGGGGTGAAGGGACCATGCATTCCAGGATAGGTTAGTGAGGGGACCATGCATTCCAGGATAGGGGGGTGAGGGGACCATGTATACCAGGATAGGGATGGTGAGAGGACCTTGCATACCAAGAAAGGGGGGTGAGGGGACCATGCATACCAGGATTAGGGGGGTTAGGGGACCATGCATTCCAGGATAGGGGAGTGAGGGGGGACCATGCATTCCAGGATGGTGGTGGTGAGAGGACCATGCATTCCAGGATTGGGTGGTGAGGGGTCCATACATACCAGGAAAGGGGGGTGAGGGAACCATGCATACCAGGATTGGGGGGAGTGGGGACCATGCATACCAAGAAAGGTGGGTGAGGGGACCATGCATATCAGGAAAGGGGGGTGAGGGGACCATGCATACCAGGATAGGGGGGTGAGGGGACCATGCATACCAGGAAAGGTGGGTGAGGATACCATGCATACCAGGAAAGGTGGGTGAGGATACCATGCATACTAGGATTGGGGGATGAGACCATACATACCAAAAAAGGGGGTGACGGTGAGCATACATACCAGGATTGGGGTGTGAGAGGACCATGCATACCAGCAAAGGGGGTGAGGGGACCATGCATACCAAGAAAGGGGGTGAGGGGACCATGCATACCAGGATAGGGGGGTGAGGGGACCATGCATACCCCGAAAGGGGGGGGTGAGGGGACCATGCATACCCCGAAAGGGGGGGGTGAGGGGACCATGCATACCCCGAAAGGGGGGGGATAAGAGGACCATGAATACCAGGAAAGAGGGGTGAGAGGACCATGCATTCCAGGATTGGGGGGTGAAAGGACCATGCATTCCAGGATTGGGGGGTCAGGGGACCATGCATACCAGGATAGGGGGTTGAGGGGTACCATGCATATCCGGATTGGGGGTGAGAGAACCATACATATCAGGATTGGGGGTGAGAGAACCATACATATCAGGATTGGGGGTGAGAGAACGATACATATCAGGATTGGGGGGTGCATTATTGCATTTTTATTAAATCTTCAAAAATAAACTGCATATATATTCTAGAATACCCAGTGCATTAGAATTGGGCCACCATCTAGTCTAAAAATATGAGCACTTCATCTTCAGCTCCTCCATTGAGCAGTTACCGGTGCCCGCCGTCTCCGCTGCCTCTGTGGTGTTGGTGACAGCAGCCTTATGTAGAGGTCAGCAGCACGATGGGGCGACTGCTGACTAGCGCTAGTCTGCTCCAGTCCCAAGGCCCAAGTGCTCAAATGTGAAGTGTCCAAGTAAAAAAAAAGATCAGAAAATCTTGTAGGGAAACTATAATAAAAAGTGTACATGTTGTATATAATTTAATATTTATAGGGTATCCACGCTCATGTGTCTGATTTCGTCCATACTTTTGTTCCCCATGAAATGCCAATTTCTGTTTCTCTGTATTCCCTCCTGAATGTTTACGAATAAACAGACAACTGGGTGCTACTGTTCCTCTTGGCACAGCGGCGTGGCCCCTGCACAGTCTAGTATTATCAGCGCTGATTGGACAGTTTCAGTGTTAGCAGGGAGAGCCCAAACAGCGCCATAGTTGGGGATAGGTTATTCGCGATTGGTCATTTTTTGGAGCTTTTTGCAATACCATAGTCAATCCATGGACTGGTGTGGTGCAGTGCAAGGAAGTAATGGAATATGCCACCTCAGTAGTAAAAGGGGGGGATATCTTATTGATCGCAAGGCATTGCAGGAGTTGGTTGAGTGCAGCTCGATTATTTCCGGCTGACCTCTAACGAATTAATGGAGCAGAAGTGCACAAGCTCAGCCACCATTATAGGGCAGTGAGGAGTCCTGATGGTCGGACCTCCAGTTAATCAATAAGTAATCGCCGATCTCATCGATAGGGGATAATCTATATACTTGATACAACCCCTTTAAGGCAGAGTTCCCCTTATGGCCTGTTAAAGCTGCTTTCGGTGACCTGTGGCATGTAAGATACTAAGCTGCTGTCCGTGGTCCTGAAATGTTTCCATCCGCACTGCGCCTTTACTGAAAGATGCCGGTAATGAGGCTGCACGGCGTGACACCCACAGTGGAAAGGAAATCATTTGTGTGGCCACAGGATTTGGTGGAAAGTGCTGTAATTTAAAGGGTGTTCCCACCTTGTTAAAGGAACGTTCTTGTTTCAGAGAATGGAGGGTATTCATTGCTGGATGGAAAATTGTAGCAATTTCCAACGTATTTGTGTAGTTCTTTTCATATAGAGACCAGCTAGTTCCTGAGATGTGAACACATTGGTGCAAACCTCCTTACGGTGCGGTTATCAGAGACCTCAAAGGACATGGTAGTGATTTCTATTAAAGGGAATCTGTGAGTAGGATCAACCCTCCTAAGCCTTTTATATGGGAACATAGGTACAGAAAGTTGAGTCAAATTATTCCATGATATCTGTGATCTGATGTCTTATTCCAAAGAAATCCACATTTTTCTTAACCTATAAATAAGCTAAAATCTATGAGCCGGACATAGATCTCCCTGAGAATCTTCCTCCAGAGCTTATTATAAATGAAAGGAGTTGTTGCCCATGTGAGACATGTAATGACTGGCAGTCTGCTTTCCTGATCTAAATGTCTCACACTGGTAACACCCTCTTTCAGTTAAAATATGCTCTGGAGGCAGATTCTAAGGAAGATCTATGTCTGGCCCATAGATCCTAACAGCTCATTTACATACTAAGACAAACTTGGTATATATATATATATATATATATATATATACACTCACTGGCCACTTTATTAGGTACACCATGCTAGTAAGGGGTTGGACCCCCTTTTGCCTTCAGAACTGCCTCAATTCTTCGTGGCAGAGATTCAACAAGGTGCTGGAAGCATTCCTCAGAGATTTTGGACCATATTGACATGATGGCATCACACAGTTGGCGCAGATTTGTCGGCTGCACATCCCTGATGCGAATCTCCCGTTCCACCACATCCCAAAGATGCTCTATTGGATTGAGATCTGGTGACTGAGGAGGCCATTTGAGTACAGTGAACTCATTGTCATGTACAAGAAACCAATCTGAGATGATTCGAGCTTTATGACATGGCGCATTATCCTGCTGAAAGTAGCCATCAGATGTTGGGTACATTGTGGTCATAAAGGGATGGACATGGTCAGCAACAATACTCAGGTAGGCTGTGGCGTTGCAACGATGCTCAATTGGTACCAAGGGGCCCAAAGAGTGCCCAGAAAAAATTCCCCACACCATGACACCACCACCACCAGCCTGAACCGTTGATACAAGGCAGGATGGATCCATGCTTTCATGTTGTTTACGCCAAATTCTGACCCTACCATCCGAATGTCGCAGCAGAAATCGAGACTCATCAGACCAGGCAACGTTTTTCCAATCTTCTACTGTCCAATTTCGATGAGCTTGTGCAAATTGTAGCCTCAGTTTCCTGTTCTTAGCTGAGAGGAGTGGTACCCAGTGTGGTCTTCTGCTGCTGTAGCCCATCTGCCTTAAAGTTCGACGCACTGTGCGTTCAGAGATGCTCTTCTGCCTACCTTGGTTGTAACGGGTGGCAATTTGAGTCACTGTTGCCTTTCTATCAGCTCGAACCAGTCTGCCCATTCTCCTCTGACCTCTGGCATCAACAAGGCATTTCCGGCCACAGAACTGCCGCTCACTGGATTTTTTTTCTTTTTCGGACCATTCTCTGTAAACCCTAGAGATGGTTGTGCGTGAAAATCCCAGTAGATCAGCAGTTTCTGAAATTCTCAGACCAGCCCTTCTGGCACCAACAATCATGCCACGTTCAAAGGCACTCAAATCACCTTTCTTCCCCATACTGATGCTCGGTTTGAAATGCAGGAGATTGTCTTGACCATGTCTACATGCCTAAATGCACTGAGTTGCCGTCATGTGATTGGCTGATTCGAAATTAAGTCTTAACACACAGTTGGACAGGTGTACCTAATAAAGTGGCCAGTGAGTGTACAGTCATATGTAAAAGTTTGGGCACCCCTATTAATGTTAACCTTTTTTCTTTATAACAATTTTGGTTTTTGCAACAGCTATTTCAGTTTCATATATCTAATAACTGATGGACTCAGTTATATTTCTGGATTCAAATGAGGTTTATTGTACTAACAGAAAATGTGCAATCTGCATTTAAACAAAATTTCACCGGTGCAAAAGTATGGGCACCCTTATCATTTTCTTGATTTGAACACTCCTAACTACTTTTTACTGACTTCCTGAAGCACTAAATTGGTTTTGTAACCTCATTGAGCTTTGATCTTCATAGCCAGGTGTATCAAATAATGAGAAAAGGTATTTAAAGTGGCCACTTGCAAGTAGTTCTCCTATTTGATTCTCCTATGAAGAGTGGCATCATGGGCTCCTCAAAACAACTCTCAAATGATCTGAAAACAAAGATTATTCAACATAGCTTTTCAGGGGAAGGATACAAAAAGTTGTCTCAGAGATTTAACCTGTCAGTTTCCACTGTGAGGAACATAGTAAGGAAATGGAAGAACACAGGTACAGTTCTTGTTAAGCCCAGAAGTGGCAGGCCAAGAAAAATATCAGAAAGGCAGAGAAGAAGAATGGTGAGAACAGTCAAGGACAATCCACAGACCACCTCCAAAGACCTGCAGCATCATCTTGCTGCAGATGGTGTCACTGTGCATCGGCCTTGTATCAACGGTTCAGGCTGGTGGTGGTGGTGTCATGGTGTGGGGAATTTTTTCTGGGCACTCTTTGGGCCCCTTGGTACCAATTGAGCATCGTTGCAACGCCACAGCCTACCTGAGTATTGTTGCTGACCATGTCCATCCCTTTATGACCACAATGTACCCAACATCTGATGGCTACTTTCAGCAGGATAATGCGCCATGTCATAAAGCTCGAATCATCTCAGATTGGTTTCTTGAACATGACAATGAGTTCACTGTACTCAAATGGATTCCTCAGTCACCAGATCTCAATCCAATAGAGCATCTTTGGGATGTGGTGGAACGGGAGATTCGCATCAGGGATTTGCAGCCGACAAATCTGCGCCAACTGTGTGATGCCATCATGTCAATATGGTCCAAAATCTCTGAGGAATGCTTCCAGCACCTTGTTGAATCTCTGCCACGAAGAATTGAGGCAGTTCTGAAGGCAAAAGGGGGTCCAACCCCTTACTAGCATGGTGTACCTAATAAAGTGGCCAGTGAGTGTGTGTGTGTGTATATATATATATATATATATATATATATATATATATATATATATATATATATATATATATACACACACTATTCTATTGGAGAGTTATATGACTTTTCATTGTACAAGAAATATCTAACTCTTTGAAACTGGATTTTTTCCCTTGAGGTTCCGGCATACAGTATCTCTAGAATCTCTGACCGCTGGGGCTTGACAGTTTTTGGAGCCACATTAGGGGTGTGTAGTCTGAAAAGGGCTATGCCTAGGAGTGCTCATTCCTGATTAGTGACTCGTCTAAACAGCACGGCAAACACCGGATGAAAGGGCACAAGATGCATCTGGTGCAATGATTGTAAGCCAGCACAAGCTAGGTACACACTGGTTCTGTGTCCCCTGGCGAGCGCATACAGGAGGTACAGTATGGGAATCTGTCTATGAGAAGCATGGCCATTTTTTGACAAAGTGGGGCTTCAAATGCAAACATATTGCACCATCATGAAGAAACATTTCGGTTGCACTTGCATGCGCTGAGTTCAGACTTTTAAATGAGAGTGATTGACAGCATTGAAGTCGTTCGCCACTTGATTCCCGGCCTCTCTTCACTACCTGACAGAGAATGACGCGGAGAGAATGATCACTAGTAGTTCAGTCTGTCCCTATACATACACATCATATATCAGCAGCACATACGCAGTTTACTCGAGGCGATGTGCTGCTGAGGATGATGATTTACAGGTGCTTCTAACAAAATTAGAATATCATCAAAAAGTTAATTTATTTCAGTTCTTCAATACAAAAAGTGAAACTCATTATATAGAGTCATTACAGAGTGATCTATTTCAGATGTTTATTTCTGTTAATGTTGATGATTATGGCTTACAGCCAATGAAAACCCAAAAGTCATAATCTCAGTAAATTAGAATAAATTAACAAAAAACACCTTGAAAGGCTTCCTAAGCGCTTAAAAACGTCCATTAGTCTGTTTCAGTAGGATCCCCAATCATGGGGAAGACTGCTGACTTGTCGTCCAGAAGGCAGTCATTGACACACTCCACAAGGAGGGTAAGCCACAAAAGGTTATTGCTAAAGAAGCTGGCTGTTCACAGTGTGCTGTATTTATTTATTTTGCTCATTTATATAGCGCCACTAATTCCACAGCGCTTTCCAGACATTATTGGCACTGTCCCCAATCCAAGCATATTAATGGAAAGTTGAGTGGAAAGAAAGTGTGTGGTAGAAAAAGGTGCACAAGCAACCGGGATAACTGCAACCTTGAAAGGATTGTTAAGAAAAGACTATTCAAAAATTTGGGGGAGATTCACAAGGAGTGGACTGCTGCTGGAGTCATTGCTTCAAGAGCCACCACACACAGACGTATCTAGGACATGGGCTACAAGTGTCGCATTCCTTGTGTCAAGTCACTCATGACCAATAGACAATGCCAGAAGCCACTTACCTGGGCCAAGGAGAAAAAGAACTGAACTGTTGCTCAGCAGTCCAAGGTGTTTTTTTCAGATGAAAGTACATTTTGCATTTCACTTGGAAATCAAGGTCCCAGAGTCTGGTGGAAGAGTGGAGAGGCCACAATCCAAGCTGCTTGAGGTCTAGTGTGAAGTATCCACAATCAGTGATGGTTTGGGGAGCCATGTCATCTGCTGGTGTAGGTCTACCAGGGCCGCCATCAGGGCTTTACTGCCCTTACTGCTGTATGGGGCCTGGTGAACAGCAGTTGACAGAGGGGCCCACAGGTCCGGGGCCATGCTTATGTGCTTCTGCTCACCGGGCCCGATAGTGCAGTAAAGTGATGCGCGCGGCGGTTCACACATCGGCGCTGGAGCCCGGGAGCATTCTCGGAGCTGTGCACAGCCGTCTTACCTTGATGGTTGCACAGCTTCCGCTCCCTCCATCTTCTGTGTATTTCCTGTGAGGTGATGGTGGCGGTGCGTACGCGCTGACATGTACCGGACGCTTCAAGCAGAGCTGCGCTGCTGGGGAGCGTCTGTGAGGTAAATATAAAAAATGTTTTTTGTTTTCTTTATAAAATGAATTAAATGGGTGAGTGGAGGAGGGGGAACTGCAAATGATGAAGTGGGGAGGAAGGGGGACTACACATGATGAAGTTGGGGGTTAAGGGGATTGCATATGATGAAGTTGGGGGTTAAAGAGGTCTGCACATGATGAAGATGGGTTAAAGGGGAGTGCACATGATGAAGGGGGTTAAAGGGGACTGCACATGATGAAGATGGGGGTTAAAGGGGGGGACTACACATGATGAGGTTGGGGGATTAAAGGCAACTGCAAATGATGAAGTTGGGGTTTAAAGGGCACTGCACATGATAAAGTGGGTTAAAGGGGACTGCACATGATGAAGTGGGGGGTTACAGGGGAATGAACATGAACTGTGGGGAGGGACTGCACATGATGACGGAAGGGGAGGGGACATGAGAGTGAGGGATGGGGACAGCAATTGAATTGAAGTGGGGGATGGGGAGAGCAAATGATCTGGGAGAAAGCAAATAATGAATTTTGAGGGTAGGGGAGTAAATGATGTATTGAATGTGATGAAGAGCTGTTGATAATGGATAGAGGGTGGGAGAGAGAGAAGACAAGGCAATGAATTGGGGCGGAAGGGGCTTGTAAATATAATGAATTGAGGAAGTGGGAGGTACATACTGGGGGGCATTGAGGGAAAGAGTACAGGTGCTAAATTATATATTAGGTGGGGAAAGTGGCATTTATAGTTAGCAGGGGCACAGTGTCGGATTATAATTTATATTTGGAATGGGGGATTGCATAATAACCAATTATATATTAATGGTGGGTATATATATCTGTATTCAGATGTTTAGTGTATAAGAAAGGGAAAAAGTGGGGAATGTGCTTTGGAAGCAGTGCTCTAGGTAACTGTGTGTTATTTTATGCAGAGACGAGTCCTGGCTGGAAGAAGTGATGGCGGTCTGTGCTGTATGAAAAAGAAAATCAAAGATGAAGGACTTCAGGTAGAGACATTACTGGTGAGTCCGTGTTTTACCTGTGCACTGACACTATACACTGTATACTATACACAGAGGTCCTGTGTATAATGTCACCGGTGATCACTGTACTACCTGTACACTGACACTGTATACAGGCGTCCTGTGTATAATGTCACCAGTGATCACTATATTATCTGTCCACTGACACTGTATACAGAGCTCCTGTGTATAATGTCACTGGTGATCACTGTATTACTTGTACACTGATACTATATACGGAGTTCCTGTGTATAATGTCACCGGTGATCACTTTATTACCTGTACACTGACAGTAAATGCAGAGGTCCTGAGTACAAGTATAATGTCTTAGTATTGTGTTTTTTGTTTTTTTAATTAATGATCAGTATTGTAGTATTCTGTCACTATCTGGTGGTAATATTTGTCTCTTGTATGTGGTATTAATAGTCATTTAAAAAAAATGTTTGTGACTCATTCCTGTCATGATCCAGTGTTGGATCTGGCGGTATTAAAAGCACTGGGTGAACTTTTTTTACTTTGGAAAGTTCCAGGGTGTCTTGACTGTCCCCGGTGGTGGTTAGGTGTATTGCACTTTAGGTTTTTGTGCAATTAATTATGGATCAGGTGTGACACCCTATAAAGGTGTGCTAGGGGTGTGCAATCACTGCTGTGATATTGTGAGTTTGTGTTCACTCTGTTTTTGGAGAGCCTGTATAGGGAACGTTAGGAGTGCAGGGACACTGGCTCAGGGGAGCTCAGGAGGTCTCCAATTCCCTTTTCCCTATTGCAGGGCCCACCATTGTTAATGTTTCCCAGGTCCCCCTTATTATTTAAATTCGCCATACTGGAGGCGGGGTTTCCAGAATGTTTATTAACGTTTAATACCTAAATTCGCCAGGTGGAGGCGGCGTATCCACCTGCACGTATTATTATTTAAATGCGCCCCACTGGAGGCGGTGTATCCAGGGTCACGTGTGTTATGGGTCCGCCTTGCGGAAACATCTGCGTCCTGACACACGTGATCATGACAATTCCCTTAAAGAAAAATACATAAAATATATTTAATAGGTTAGGTTAGAGTAGGGCCCGGCCAAAAGAGTCTACCGTGTTGTGGAGGCAGCTTAAAAATTATTTTGGCCAGAACAAAAGCTGCTGGTTATGAATGTGTAGAATCCTACAGAAAAATGTGCCACAAAGACAAGATCAAGGTACTAGGAGGTAATATAACTAGTTTATTTTATTAGGTAAATATCTCTTTAAAAATCAGTATGTAGCTGAATAAAATTACTGGAGCACAGAAAAGTATATAATAAAATAATACAATGCCACAAAATCTGCATAAAATATCTTACAAATGCACACTGCCAATATGTAATATACTAAAGCAAAACCCATATGCTATTAGAAAAAGGTAATAAACCACAAGGTGCTAATGAATACAAAAGTGCTGGAGTGCAAGGTACAACAATGAATAACATTCATGTGCTAAATAATTTTAATATATATGGGGCTGAATAGTGCAAACAAAAGAGCTAAGGAATGTCCATTAACAAGTAAAGTGCCATAGTGCCAATAGAACTAAACAGGAAGCAAATAGGGCTAAACAATGTCCATTAGCAAATAAAGTGCCGTGTTGCAAAAGGATAATGCTAGATAGGACATAAATTACCTATATAAAGCGTGCTGCCAGGGTCCCTACGCGCGTTTCGGCGCTAGCCTTCTTCTTAAATATTGGCAGTGTGCATTTGTAAGATATTTTATGCAGATTTTGTGGCATTGTATTATTTTATTATATACTTTTCTGTGCTCCAGTAATTTTATTCAGCTACATACTGATTTTTAAAGCGATATTTACCTAATAAAATAAATTACTTATATTACCTCCTCGTACCTTGTCTTTGTGGCACATTTTTCTGTAGGATTATATTGTTTGTGCTTGACTATTTATTTCTATACATTTGGTACATCTTTTAATTGGTTATGAATGTGATCTGGTGTTTGATGGGAACTGTTAATATCTGATTGGTGAAGATGAGTTTTTCCAAGAGCGGGCAATGGGACTGTGGAAGGTTCGAAGGGTGGAGCATGGACGGAGTCTCAAGGGGCCCGAAAATGTTGCCATTATTGGGCCCCGAAATTCCTAATGGCAGCCCTGAGGTCCACTGTGTTTTATCAAGATCAAAGTCAGTGCAGCCGTCTCCCAGGAAATTTTAGAGCACTTAATGCTTCCCTCTGCCGACAAGCTTTTTGGAGATGGAAATGTCATTCTCCAGCAGGACTTGGCCCCTGTGCACACTGCCAAAAGTACCAATACCTGGTTTACAAACAACAGTATCACTGTGCATGATTGGCCAGCAAACTCGCCTGACCTTAACCTCATAGAGAATCTATGGGGTATTGTCAACAGGAAGATGAGAGACACCAGACCCAACAATGCAGACAAGCTGAAGGCTGCTATCAAAGCAACCTGGGCTTCCATAACCCCTCAGCACTGCCACAGGCTGATCGCCTCCATGCCACGCCGCATTGATGCAGTAATTGATGCAAAAGGAGCCCCGACCAAGTATTGAGTGCATTTAGTGAAAATACATTTCAGTAGGCCAACATTTCGGATTTCTTTTTTCAATGTTATAAAGGATTCTAATTTACTGAGGTAATGACGTTTGGATTTTCATTGGCTGTAAGCCATAATCATCAACATTAACAGAAATAAACATTTGGAATAGATCACTCTGTAATGACTCTATATAATATATGAGTTTCACTTTTTGAATTGAAGAACTAAAATAAATTAACTTTTTGATATTCTTATTTAGTGAGAAGCACTTGTATGTTCCAGTTTAAATAATCCAATCATTCCATGAATGAGAAGCATTTTGATCTTTCGTTCACACCTATGAACTTTCGCTTGCTGGGATTTAAATGCGGATGCTAAACACGCAGTATGTGAAACATTGTGTGTGTGTGTGTGTATGTATATGTATATGTATATATATATATATATATATATATATATATATATATATATATATATATATATATATATATTATTATTATATAAAGCTCAAAGTGTGTATGTGTGTATGTCCGGGATAGGCATCCGCACCGTCGCAGCTACAGCCACAAAATTTGGCACAGTCGCACGTCTGGACCCCGAGAGCGTCCTAAGCTATGTTGTGAGGCGAAATTTTAACCCCACCAATTTACCAAACAATTTTGCCCCTATCTACATACTGGGGAAAAAGTGTGTGCGTGTCAAGCCCCACCCCTCATTATGATGTCATAATGCCCCTATTTGCATAATGGGGAAACAGTGTGTGCGTATCAAGCCCCGCCCCTCATTATGATGTCACAATGGTTGCCATGGCGACGCTGATGTCATCATAGGTTGCAAGCCCCGCCGCTCATTATGATGTCATAATGGTTGACTATGGGATGGCGGATATGTGTGATGGGTATATGGGCACGGGACTATGGGATGGAGGATGTGTGATGGGTATATGGGCACAGGACTATGGGATGGAGAATATGTATGATGGGTATAGGGCACTGGACTATGGGATAGAGAATATGTATGATGGGTATATGGGCACAGGACTATGGGATAGAGAATATGTATGATGGGTATAGGGCACTGGACTATGGGATGGCTGATATGTATGATGGGTATATGGGCACGGGCCTATTGGATCTTGGATATGTATGATGGGTATATGGGCACGGGCCTATTGGATCTTGGATATGTATGATGGGTATATGGGCACGGGACTATGGGATGGAGGATAATTATAATTTGCTATAACTAACCACAGTTAGTTACTATGCCTGGGCAGCCCTGGGCTCTTCAGCTAGTTGTGTTATTTATAGCGTGCACAAGAAACGTACCTTACACTTCATAATATACTTGGCATCACAGCGTTTCCGCTAGATTTCTCCCTTTCCATAATCTGGTATAGGGCACTAAATGGAACAATCGGGCATAAGAAAGCTAATGGATGCTGGTGTCTCTTGTGTAGTTTGATAAAATTCATTGGTGCTCCGCATCATTGTGATCCTGGCCATTGTTCATTCATCTCACCTTTGGATCAAAACCTTTGGTACCCATTTACTTTTTTATTTTGTATATGTTTATCATTGATACCTTTATTGGAATAATAAAATCTTTATCATTTTTGTACAGTATATCATGACTCTGGTTCTCCTTTAAAAATAACGGATTCCTAATTAGTAGCTATGGACACGGATTGGGAATATGTTTTGTTGGTGATACTTCATACAGGGCATTGATAATCTGTTAAATATTGGAATCTATAAATACATATTTATATCACTTCTTTACTTTGCTGTAAAAGCAATTCTAAGAAACCGGTATAAAAATACAAATTTACCAACATTTCCCATTATTTTTGCTGAATTTTAAGAACAGCTGCCAGCGAGAGAAATGAATCCGATCCATAATGTGGACCCCCAGAGGGCCATGATTTACCGTAGCCGCGGACGCGCCAACTGACATGAATTGTGCAGTAGCAGAGCCGCAGAGCACTCTGCCGCCTCACCGTACAGCTCTGCAAGCCTTAACCTTGAGAGAGAAAAATCCGGGCAGTAGAATAATCTATGGAAAAAAAAAGAGAAGAGAATTAAGCACGCCATTTACTTCGGATCGTGTTTACCTACTCCGCTGAGCTTTATGGCTTTGACCACCATTTAAATGCGTTTGTTGAGCCGTAGCAATAAACATAATAGTAACCGCAGAGCCCATAGACGCTGGTGCTCGGCCTTCAATGCCAGATAATGAATAGGAGGCTGTTAGAAACGCTTTGTCTGTTTTTTTTCCTTCTTGTTTTTTTTTTTCTCCACATGACCAGATGTACAATTTATTCCTTTTCGACTTTTACGGCAACTGTAATTATTGTTTAGATGTTTTGACGCCGTCGTTGGCATTTCAAAGACGAATGCCAGTGTCCTTAAAAATTAATTCCCCCGAAATATGTTTTATTTATGACGGGTCTACTCTGCCCCGCAGACTGTGAAAAGGCTAATGATCATTGTGCGTGTCCTCGTTGGTTATGTTCTGAGACAGGCCAAAAGCTGTTCTCGCCTCTTTTAGACGATACACGTTTGTACGTAAATGCCATACTTAAATCATTCACTAAACCCAAACTCGTCAATCAGAAAGTTTGATCCGTCGCTCTAGTGTCCAGTACGGAATATGCCGTACATCACTTCTTCCTGTGCTCGGCATTGTGCTTGGTGATCTTAAGCGTTTTTATGCCGTTTTTTCGACAATGCAAAGCCCATGATGTATTTATGGCATAAAAAACTACTTTTAAACAACCAGAAAGATCAGATTTTGACTAATTTCCACTGATCCTCCATAAATGTTATCTGCGCTGTGCGAATTCCCTCCTGAGCACGGAATCTGAATAATGTGAGCGAATTCTGAATTTATGGATATAAACCTCTCCGGGTGTTTCCTATTATAAATGAAAAGGACTTTAATAGAATGAGGATTATTAAACCAATAACAACTTTTTGTTGCCGTTTTTTATGTTCTATCAGAATTGCAAAGCAATTAGAGCAATTTATCTCAGCGGAAGCTCTTTTTCGTAATGTCACCTTCAGATCTCAGCTGTTCAGATGAGAACAATAGATGTATTAATGACAGAAGCGCTGGGTGAGAGATAGCACAGCCAGGAGCATATTACCCTGCCGTATTAATCATTAAAGCTTAATTCTTCACAAGCTGATCAGTTCGGTAAACTTCGTGAAGCGCTGAAGACACTTGATGCTTTTCCAAATCTTATCACCGAGATCACAACGTATCGAATTTAGGAAGCAATTACAACCATATTCATCCATAGCGTAGCGGTATAATATCGGTGAACATTCCCATATCACTAGTGCCTGATAAGTGCATGCCGTATAGGAGGACTTTACAGGGGGTCTCAAAGGGGGGGGGGAATGTAACGGGAGGCTCCCACCTACCATTAGAAATATAGGGAGGCTGAAGGTGTAGTGTAGGCTCGAGGAGCTAAATATGGCTTTCTGTCCTTTGCTCGTCAGTAAGACAATAATTTTGTTGGTGATCTTTACTGTAAATTTTTTGCATTTATTTTGGTGGAACAAGCATCACACACCTAGATTTTACCATACCCCACCCTTTTTTTTTTTTTTTTTTGCCACAGAAGTTGTCACTTTCGGAGGTGTCTGACAGTGCCTTATCCCACACTCCCTATTGAACAAAACATGCATGCCCAGCTGAGCTTGAAAGTTTATGGGGGCCTGGGGTGGAGATCTAAGGTGGACGGCCTCCTTTTTACACGTGTTGTTTCCTGGCGGTGTTTGTATAGTGTGGGATGCATTATGGTCACATAGAAAGGGATAAGGCGGGCTAGCCACATGGCTATGTCATATAAGGCTTTTGAGCAAAGTTGTCAACCCCTTTTTCAAACCCAAAGTGATCCTAATAACATAAAAAAGCCCATTCTTCCCTCTTGAATCAACACAGTTCCTTTGATGTTCGCGCCATCACTCTCGGTGGTCACCTGACCTTTGCGGCAGACTGAAAACTGAAAGGCTGAAGTGGATCAGCAGCTGATGATTGGCTGCAGCTGCCATATAGCATAATATTACTTGACTGCCAAAAGGAGATCATGCTGACATTGAAGGAGTTGAGTCAGTTCGGGAGGTAAGTATATGTTTCTTCAATCTTGTACATTAACTAGAGCTCTTAGATGTGGTGAGACTGGTGTACTCACAATGTCAGATTGACTATAATCCTTTATGAAAGTTCAAACATAATCTCCACCCACATAGTCCCAGTAACAGCTCCTCAGGGTCCCTCCTCCCTGCTGAGATCTCACATTGATCACTACCAGCTGCAGCTGTCAGTCGGGCTGGGTGAGTAGAGACTGAATATGTTTGGACTCCTGATCGCTCTCACTTCTGGACTCTTAAAATTCTTGTTTTAATATCATTATTATACAGCGAGTCTGAAACGAATATTTAGAGTAAGTGTTCCAGCCTCATCCGGTCTAAGAGATCCATTTAATAATGTGTGGCTTTTGTATCCTGAAATATGGTGACAGATCCACTTTAATGGTTGCATAGAAAATCTTAATCCTAGATTACCACCCTTTCCCTTGTTAACAAACAGTAGTCACACATTTTCTAGGAGGAATAACAAAGGGTATAGTCCAGTGCATAAAGGCTGCTTCTGAATCTCCGGAAAGCTGCAATGTCCTCTTCCAGGCAGAATAAAGTGTATGAATAGTCCCATTCCGGAATAATCTTCCATTATATATTTTTACCTCGTATGGAATTGGCATTTTTATTAAAGAAAATGGGAGCAGTAAAGGATTATTAGCTCGTTTGATGGAATTCGGCCGACCATGCACTTTTCTTCCCGAACAGTCGTCGACTTTGTTCCAGGAGTTGATTTTATTTTATGACCCGCTGATTATCCCGCTGAATTGTGAGCGGCTATGTTCCCACAATCTGCCGCAGCATCTGTTTTCTCCTGTTTAGCTGCAATGTAAAATATTTTGCCTAACAATGAACGTAAGGCAGCATTACCGCTCCGGCGCCCGCCATCCGTGCCGTGAATCATACCAACGAGCATTTCATTTAAATTACGCAAATCATTATCGCGCACGGTGTAACGGGCGCCGGATCTCCCGTTCATCGATTTACCATCATACCGGTGTCTGTCTCTTCTTGTTTTCCAGTTCTGTTGCAGCTGGCGAGCGACACTTTGCCGAACGATATCACCTTGTCTGTCGCCTATCTACTCGCCCTTCCTCAGGTTTGTCTCCATCTTTTTTTTTTCTACCACTGTAGTAAACTCTAAGCTCACCTCCATATTGCGCTGCTGCTGCTTCTGCGCTAGAGGGTCCGCTTATACTTTTTGATTTTGCCGTGCAAATAGTGTAATGTGCCATCGGTTAGTTTGGAGATTGCTACATCTGTTAAATGAACAATAAACTGCATTTAAAGGGATTGTCCAGGCTTATTATATTCATGACCTGTTCAGAGTTCATTCGTAAGGAAAGGTCATCTGTATCGTTTGCCCAGACAAGTAGTGATGAGTGAGTATGCTTGGGTGTTCAAGTAGGTTTGGCGTGCCCGGAGATTTATTTTGTGTTGCCGCATCTGCATAATTTGTGGCTGCTAGACAGCCTGAATACATGTGGGGAATGCCTGTTTGTTAGGGAATCCCCACATGTATTCAGGCTGTCTAGCAGCCACAAATTATGCAGCTGCGGCAACACAAAATAAATCTCCGGGCACGCCAAACCTACTTAAACACCCAAGCATGCTCGGAATTCTCGAGTAATAAGTATACTCGCTCATCACTACAGACAACCTCTTTTAAAGGAAACCTAGCATATGGGATAGTTATGTTCTAAATTCTGACAGAAGTGGGCGGAAAAAGGGGCCCCACAGGTCAGCCCCCCTCTGATTAGCATGTTAGCGCATGGTAATAATCATGAGTCTGCTTTTAATCCACCATTTTCTTCACTACTGTTGATAGTCCAGAGACTCACCACCTTATTTATCCATCTTTCCCTCCTTCATGGAGAAATCCTGCTTCTTAAGCGCTTATAATGTAATAGATACACTGCCATCTGGACGTGCACTTTTTCAGTTTTGTTTCCAAATTGATTGTTAGAGGAGAAGAGAAAATCCAGGTGACCAGCGCTCTCAAAGACCAAAAATCGGAGTTGATGAAAATGAGAATAAAAATTGAAAAAAACAACGCGTTTTCAGCCTTCCTCAGGAGTCACAGTTGTTGTTTTAAATGCATTTTCACCTGAGGAAGGCTGGGTACAGCTGAGATGCCTTATTCTTGTTTTCATTAACTCCAGTGCACGATACATTTTTTGATTTTGAGGGCGCCGGATTTTCTCCTCCTGATTTACGCTTTTCTGGAGCTCTCCTTGGAAGGTTATTTCACAGCAGTCAGGTTGGCTGCACCCATCAGTATTTGTTCACAAGGTATATGGATTTGTGTCCTATCGGCACAACCTTAGCAGGTGAGAGGCTTTTCTTTTAATGGTCACACCTATACAGAAAAGCGCTACTCTCTCTCCCCCATCTTTGTCATATAGTATACTGATTAAGAGTAGAGTTGAGCAAGAACATTTGCATTTCCCTGATCCGGCGTCCATTCTACTCCTTGGTGGCAGCTGTAACATTGCAGTCTCTCTTCCGACTCCCTTGGCCCAGTATCTAACATTTACTTAGTCCCTCCACACATCTTTTTTTTTTTTTTTTTTTGTTGGATCAATGCAACTTCATTTTTTTGGGCGGTCTAGGGAATGCCAAACTCGGTAAGGATGTGAGACCAAGGGTTCCATTGTCCGGCTTACCCGTTAGACTAAATGTTGTGCGGGACCTCAGCAAAGGCAATCTTTTTGCTCAGCTCTATAAAGGGTCGTCCGACCACCACAAAATTTTTACCAACGGCAGACACAGTTTCAGTTAGAGATCTGCTCATCGACTCTAGCCCCATCACTGGTCAATACCGGTGGTCTGAGTTCCGACATGAAACGATGAAGTCACATTTTTTGGTCAGGTGAGTGGAACGGGGTATCCTGGAGGACATCCATTTCAGCGTCCTCATTGCTGCAGCCAATTTCATGCCTCAATGGTCAGATGATTGAAGAGGGACACTTTTGCTCCCTGTCCCCATGCAGACCTTGTATAATAGCATGCTCTTAATCCATCCATGCTGCAAAGTGGGAATGCTTTCAGAAATAGCAATGTTAATAGATATTTATATCAAGTAACAAAATGCAAAGTGAATGAACAAAAGAGAAATATAAATCAAATCAATATTTCCTGTGACTGCCCTTTGCCTTCACTAATTTTTCTTGGTAGACTTACGCAAAGGTTTTGAAGCATCTTGGCAGGGAGGTTGTTCCAAATATCTTGGAGAACTAACCACAGATCTTCTGTTGGTTTTAGGCTTGTGCCAATCCTTCTGTAGGGAATGTGCACTTAACCACATGGTGATATGATATTCCCATGAGGCCTTGAGAAAGTGTATTCACACATGAAATGGCCATAGGTCACTCTGGGATACTATTCTTCCCATGTACCTGCTATCCATTAATAAATTAAATTACATGGTCATTTGTTGATCACACAGTACATTATATTATCTGAAATTGGATTGTCCTGTGGTTTTTTCCTTTTTATCACTGAGCACTGTTGAGCGTTCCTTAACCAACCACAATTAAGGATCCCTACCGGTACCTATAATAAGGCGTTTTCCTAAATGAAATTGCTGCCTGTGGATATTGCTGCTGAACTTTTCCTTCCCTTTAAACTAAATCCCCAATTTAATTTGCTGGAATGCAGCTCCAGATATGTAAAACACCCTCCACCATGCTTCATTGTTCCTACAAACACTCATTATTGTGCCTCCAGCCCTCCTGCGAATAAACAGTCTTCTGTTACAGCCAAATATTTCACATTGTGACTCCTCCGTCCTGAGCACCCGCTCCATTTTTCTGCACTCCAGTTACAATAATTTTTTTGTGCAGTTGAGTCATTTGCCTTGCTTCCATGTTGAAGGTATAACTTTTTGGCTGCAATTCTCCCATGAAGACCACCTCTGTACACATACTTCTTTGAACAGTTGATGATTATAGCTTGGTCCCACTTGTTAGTGCCAGTTCTTAGCTGATGGCACTGCTGGACATCTGATTTCAATGGAAAGTAAGCATGATTTGTGTTTCATCTGCTACAGTAAGTTTCCTTTGCTGACCACTTCATCTAAGGACTTCATCGTTGCCCATTTTTAGGTGCTTCTTCAAAACCGTTTAAACAGTGCATCTTGAAATCCCAGTCTGCTTTGAGATGTTAGCCTTGAAGAGACCTCAATGATACAGTATAACTACCTTCTGTCTTGTTGCTGTGCTCAATCCTGCCACGGTATATAACCTATGACATAAAACGTTCTTCCATAACCTCCCCTTTATAGCAGTTTGGCTGTTCGTTGCTCGTTGCTGTGCTCAGTCTTGCCATGGTGCATGAGCTATGACATAAAACAGTCTTCCACAACCTCACCTTTGTAGCAGAGTTTGTTTGTTCCTCACCCAGTTTTAAGTCTGCTTTCTCTTCAGTTAATGCCAATCGTTTAACCTACATATGAAAATGATGATCATTACTACCTGTTTGGTATAATTGGTTACTCATACACCTGACTATAGTCCTATAAGATCGGACTTTGTGCCAGTGTACCCAAACAAACTGATGCTGTTTTAAAGACCAGCAGTCACACCAAATATTGATTTGATTTCTATTTCTCTTTTGTTCATTCACTTTGCATTTTGTTAATTGCTAAAAAGTAAGTTATTAACACTCCTATTTTTGAATCCATTCTCACTTTGCAGCATTTTTTTACTCGCCTGTCTCCAACTTTTGCACAGGCCTATAAGGGTGACAAATCTAATGCTAGACATTTCATACCCTGCTCTCACACCTACCTGGGGCCCCATCTGACCGTGTGTATTTGGCCGCATGGTGCTTGGTTTGCAGCTTCATCCATTTACTGTGATGTGAAATCCCGTCTGTAAGTGAAATTGATAAGCGGCGTAATTATTTAAAGATTATGTAAAAGAGGCATTAATTAGCCGAGCTGCAGTCTCTCATAAACCATTGCACGGAGCGTTGCAGCCACTCCACCGACAGAGGCTTTAAATCAGAGGCTCGTGTGTTTTCCTTTCGCCAAGTCAATTCGATCTCACTCATTTTTTCGTAGGTGCTCGACGCCAACAAATGCTTTGAAAAGCAATCGCATTCAGCTCTGTCGCTCCAGCTGGCGGCTTATTACTACAGCCTGCAGATATATGCCCATTTGGCACCATGCTTCAAGGACAAGTGCCATCCTCTCTACAGGGTAAGTTCTCGTAACTGACTGTTTCCGCTCCGTTCCACCGTGCAGGTGATCCACTAGAAAATCTCAGAACATACGTTCCATCTAATTAAAGAGCTTATTGTCATCACATCACTGAATATTTAGGTTAAATTCTCAAAATTCATTATTAGCTTTGGAATGAGAGGGAATTCGTGTTTTACCTCCAATTATTTTTTGGTTGTTTATTGCTTTTATATTATTTTTTTTTTATTTTCATTATAGGACTTTTTTAATCATAGAAAACAACTTTATTAAAGTCTATGTATACCTTCACACAGATTTTTTTTTTGTTGTTCATTTGCTTTCTATTGTCTCCTACGTTAAAAAAAAGTATTTTCTGCTGCGTAATGTCTATAAGTCCTTTACGAAGCTGAATTATCTGCAAAACTGATTCATATCCATCAAAGTTTCTGGTTCTGATGGCTCCTTGCTCTCCTCCTTCTCTTTTCTCAGTGTTAGAGATACTAGCAATGTGGAGGGGGTGAAAGCATGTAAAGTCTCTGGGAGGGCAGAACAAAATAGACTGCAGAGTAGAAGGAAGGAGCATAAAGAGGTAAATCATTGCAGGATAGTTGATGTATGAACATCACCCTGTATATACCCAGAGCTCACATTCAGCCCATATTACGGAGAGAGACACTTGCACATGAGAAAAATCAGAAACGAAAAGTAACATGTAAAAATCATTGCTTTTCTTGATAAAGGAACCAATTGCCTTTAAGTGTATTGTACTGTCCCTTTTTTTAATCAGGGCTTATCATAGGCTAAAAATAAAACATACCTATGATTTGATTATTTCTCCAAAGTGCCCCCAGAGCTGTTTTTCAACACAACAATGCCAGGCTTCATGCTGTTCGTGCTACCTTAAGCGTATCTGGTATTGTCTCCATTTAAGCACATGTGGGATGACATTAGTCGGCAATTGCAAAGGGAGCTGCCAGCAGCGGATCTTGATGATTTGCGTGCCCCATTAATCAGTGCAATTTATCACTGTGAGACCACTGCCAGTCCTCATTCAATACTGTGATTTCTGCACTGTTTTCCCTCTTTACTGATCCTGACATTATGTGCCCAAACCTGCTTCATAAGATATTAGGAGACAAGAACATTACGTGATGGTTATTGATAGCAGCTTGAAATGTTGATTGTGTTTTCTCCTGTCAGTGGCGTCCATATGGTGGCTCCCACTCAATAATGAATGCAAATGTGGAGGTGACAAATGTCAGGCAGAGATACCTGCACAAATTCATATAAGTATCCAAAAATTCATTAGGAACAAAATGTGATCAGATTGACAGTCGGAATATTAATTGTTTTATGCCATAAAGAAAGTCGTAAAGAAAAGAGACAAGCAGATGATAAAAATCATCTATTTTCATCAGTCTATGATGCCTTGAAAATATGCTCTCCTAACATCCTCTGTGCTGCTGTGGCAGGCTCTCCTCACATCCTCTGTGCTGCTGTGGAAGGCTCTCCTCACATCCTCTGTGCTGCTGTGGAAGGCTTTCCTCACATCCTCTGTGCTGCAGTGGAAGGCTTTCCTCACATCCTCTGTGCTGCTGTGGAAGGCTCTCCTCACATCCTCTGTGCTGCTGTGGAAGGCTCTCCTCACATCCTCTGTGCTGCTGTGGAAGGCTCTCCTCACATCCTCTGTGCTGCTGTGGAAGGCTCTCCTCACATCCTCTGTGCTGCTGTGGAAGGCTCTCCTCACATCCTCTGTGCTGCTGTGGAAGGCTCTCCTCACATCCTCTGTGCTGCTGTGGAAGGCTCTCCTCACATTCTCTGTGCTGCTGTGGAAGGCTCTCCTCACATCCTCTGTGCTGCTGTGGCAGGCTCTCCTCACATCCTCTGTGCTGCTGTGGCAGGCTCTCCTCACATCCTCTGTGCTGCTGTGGCAGGCTCTCCTCACATCCTCTGTGCTGCTGTGGCAGGCTCTCCTCACATCCTCTGTGCTGCTGTGGAAGGCTCTCCTCACATCCTCTGTGCTGCTGTGGAAGGCTCTCCTCACATCCTCTGTGCTGCTGTGGAAGGCTCTCCTCACATCCTCTGTGCTGCTGTGGAAGGCTCTCCTCACATCCTCTGTGCTGCTGTGGAAGGCTCTCCTCACATCCTCTGTGCTGCTGTGGAAGGCTCTCCTCACATCCTCTGTGCTGCTGTGGCAGGCTCTACTGACATCCTCTGTGCTGCTGTGGAAGGCTCTCCTCACATCCTCTGTGCTGCTGTGGCAGGCTCTACTGACATCCCTGTGCTGCTGTGGCTGGGTCTCTGGTGGGAGCTACATTGGTTGATGTAAATCCCACCAAGGACAACATCTGCAAGGAGTTTGTATGTTCTCCCCGTGTTTGCGTGGGCTTCCTTCGGGTTCTCCAGTCTCCCCCCACACTCCAAAGACATACTGATAGGGAATATAGCTTGTGAGCCCCATCGGGGACAGTGATGATAATGTCTGTAAAGCGCTGTGGATTTAATGGCGCGATATAAATGAGTAAAATAAAATAAATATCCATGAGAGAGAAAGTGCTCACAAAATTCTCAGTTTATTACAGGGACCGAGCACTCGAGCATCACGCAGTACTCTGCATTGCTTAATACTCCATTGAGCACCCGAATGCTCAATCAAGTATCGAGCAGTGCCGAGCACGCTCGCGTATCATCATTATTAAGCTCCTCTCTGTCCATGTACACAGATTGCTGTGATGTGGGCGGGTTAGCTTTCTCAGCTCTGCTTCATTCTAAATGTAAAAGCTCTAATTGTGTCAGAACCACAGCACCCAGTAATATGTGATATATCATTGGATTCAGCTTTTCTTTGCCTACATCCGGCTGCTCTCAGATGAGGTAGCAAAATCCTGCTTACAGATTTATAATAGGAGAATTGTAATTTTACAGTTCAGTATTGCATTGTTTTGTGCAAACAACCGAAGACTCAAGTCCTCTGGAGGGTTGGATGGAGTAATACAAAAAATTTAAGAAAATCTATTTGATTAATTTTGGAGACACCAATTCTGTATATTTAGTCAGATTTGTACTGTTTAAAAAAGTGTCATACCATTAAAAAAAATACCCTTGCCTTTGTTACAGAATATTGGTTCTCAGCCCGATTCTTCATCCCCCTAATCCTACTATCTCCAACCCCTCTATTTGCTTTTCTTAATGAACTGCTCAGTCCAGAGAAGCCTATAATATAACTTATAGCCGGTTTATGTAATATTGGGAAATATGTCACAAAGTGATTTTCGTAGCAGAATTTTTTTTTCTCCCTCCTGCAATGACCATAAATCCTGCCGGTGAAACTCTATTAGCTGACCTATGGCTGCCTAACCTTAAATATAAATATCCCAATAATACACTTGTCTTCTTCGAATCCCATCCATCTAATGTCTATGGATCGTCCACTGGAACGAGAGCTTGCAAGTAATGACCAGTCATTTTAGCGCTGACAAAGTCAGCAGTGCGTGTCAGTGAGGGATTAGCCACCATAGTGGACCTATCAATAACGGTTGAAAAGAAGGGAGTTATAGGGGAAGAAGCTGCAGGTCCGGACGCCGCATGTACAGTAAGAGGGGATTGTTCCTGGGGGTGGGCAGGGTCTAGGCATATAAGGGGAACCTGGAATGTCTGTGTGCAAATGATCAGAGGGGGTAAATATGACATGCCCAACAGGGCCGTGTGGTACTCGGAACCGCGTCGGACAGTTCTTTGGGGAAGTCATGGGGCCGTGACCCGACTCCGAGGCCCTGACTGTGCCGTAAAATGGGGACTATGTATATGGGATTTAACGTGATGCCACCTGTGGTGTTCGGCAACGGATGGCCGACGCTGTTAAAGGAGACCGCTGGGGCTGGATGTTGGCGCAGCTGGGATGGTTCTGCTCTCCACAGGTGGAGCTGGGCCCCAGGGCTACCGATTCTGTTTGTCAGGCTTCGTGTAACTTGTGGTGCAGGACTCAGGGCGCAAGAGATCACTGGAGGACACAAGTACTGTAGTTTTCTTTTCCTCTACTTGATGGTTGATGGTACAGACCAGGGCACTGGTAACAGACCGTAATGGAGAGCCGCGCAGCCTAGAAGCAATTTTGGATACACCTAGCCAGGTAGATATGGAGGCCTTCCTTCTGTACTGTCCTCCCTTTTTCCTCGTTGCCTAACAGCTCATCCTGCTGCTGTCTCTCTCTGTTTTAAAAACAAACTGTTGCCCGCATGGCAGGCAGCTCGAGCGTATCACAGGTACTGCTCCATTGTTTCGGCTCCAGGCTCTTATGCATTAAGCAAGAGGCACCACTAACCAAACCACACCATGAAGACCAAGGAGATCTCCAAATAAGTCAGGGACAAACTTGTTGAGAAGTACAAGTCAGGGAAAAAAAAAAAAAAAAAAAAAGGAATATCCCCATCTCTGATGATCCCCCCAGAGCACCATTAAATCCATTATCATCAAATGGGAAGACCATGGTACCACAACAGACATTCCAAGAGAGGGACGCCCACCAAAACTCTCAGCTCGGGCAAGGATGACATTAATCAGAGAGGCAGCACAGAGACCAAGGGTAAGCCTAAAGGAACTGCAGAGTTCCCAAGCAGAGACAGGAGTATCTGTTTATACGACCACAATAAGCCATACACTCCATAGAGTTGGCCTTTAATGGAAGAGTGGCTAGAGAACAAGCATTTACTTACAGACAAAAATTGCAAGGCTGGTTTTGAGTTTGCCAGAAGACATGTGGGAGACTCCCCAAATGTATGGAGGAAGATGCTGTGGTCAGATGAGACCAAAATTGAACTTTTTGTCCATCAAGGCAAACGCTATGTCTGGTGCCAAACCAACACAGCTCATCACCCCAAGAACACCATCCCCACAGTGCAACATGGTGGTGGCAGGACAGCATTATGCTGATGGTATATTTTTTTTCAACAGCAGTGACAGGGCAAATGGCTTGAGTCGAGAAGAAGATGGATGGTGCAAAATACAGAGATATTCTTGAGCAAAACCTGTTTCAATCCGTCAGTGATTTGAGACTGGGACAGGGGTTCACCTTCCAACAAGACAATGACATAAAGCATCCTGCTAAAGCAACACTCGAGTGATTTAAAGGGAATCTGTCACCCCTTTTTTGAGATATCATATAATGATATCATTCAATTGTGTCACATAAGGATTCTCTTAGTACTTTTGCTTCCCCCTGACCCCGCACCTTTCATGCATAAATAGCTTTTTTATATCGGTTCAGATGTATGTAAACTGTCGCGGTCCGGTCCGATGGGCAGGGCTTATTCAACTGCTCCCCCCTCCCTGTCTTGCTCTACACAAGAAGAAATGCGTAGACCATTTCAGATCCACTAATTGTCTATGGATCGCTTCAACAAATAGGAATTGTCCAAAGTGAAAACCTCCTGTCCCTTTTTTGTTTTTTGCGAAGGACCTTAATAATTAATCTTTATGCAAGGATTCCAGGCACACTATTTGGGATGTAGCATAAAATGTTTTCCTTTCCAGTTTTTTTGAGTGTATGGTAGAGTTCGGTGGCCATAAGTGACATCAATCAAAATTGCATAAAGATGCCTCGGAGTGTAAACTAGTGTATGGCATTATCGCAGAGGGTCAGCAGATTTATGGGTCTGGGGTTGTAAAATTTGGTGATTATGTTAAGGCCAGGGTGGAATAGCACTGGAGATTCGGAGCAAATAGGCTTTATTGTAACGACTCTCTCCTAAGTCTGATTGTCAGGTAATGACCTGCCGCACCGCGGCCTAATACCGCCTTGTAAAACAAAAGATTTATAAATGCTCATAACATTCCCCGAGTAAGCAGACACTTCATCCTGACCGGCCTCATGTGTCGTCTGCTGATTGTAGCTACCATGTCAGGAATTATAGTAAAATCACCACCATGGGAAATAATAATGATTTCAAGTTACACAAATGAAAGCTGTTACTATACTATAAGAGCAGTGCCGCATTTGCACAGTTTTCTGGACGTCTGTCCTTGACTGTAAAAAGTATGTTTATAAAATGTTTGCAAAACCAAGGAAATGAGCCGGAGCAGAAGTTAGTCTACATGCAGTGCTTAAGAGCACGTTCACACTGTGACAATTTCACATATAAAATCCAAGAAGAAACTTTCGTAATAGACATCTTAGAAGACTCCTAAAGCAGTTGCATGCATTGGCTCACAAACCAGGTTGCTCTACTAATTTGCAGATGATGTCATCAAAAAGTGTCTTGATAATCGTGATGATGCCTCAACCATTTCAAACTTTGAGGTGATCCTCACCCAAATTATTATTTTTGTGAGGTTCGACCACAAGGCAGTTTTTACAGAGATAACGTTTTGTTCTACTTTGTCTTACTGCAATTGATTTGATGGGGTTCAAACATCCCAGGAATATCCACAGTGCAGTGGCGTGTAAAAGTTTGGAAACCCCTGGTCAAAATTACTGTAGTTAACAGTTAAGCAAGTTGAAGCTGAAATGATCTCTCAAAGGCCTAAAGTTAAAGGTGACACATTTCCTTTGTATTTTCAGCAAGAAAAAAAAACTTGTCATTTTTTTCATTTTAAAAATTACAAAAAGAAAATGAGTCTGTGCAAAAGTGTGGGCACCCTTGGAGATTTATGGGCTCAGATAACTTCAACCAAGATTTCAGACTTTAAGTAGCCTGTTAGGTGTCAGGATCCTGACAGCGCCGGCACTCACCAAGTGCTGTAGGGGTCCCGGAGACAGTAACAGCTGGAAAGCACTGACGCACAGGACCTGAACGCTGAAGTATTAGCAAGCAGGCACGGGACCTACGGTCATGTGACCACAAGGGGGCGGGGCTTAGCGTCCTGCTTACTGAGATGGAAGAACACTCAGTCGGGTAAACCAGAGATCATGCACAATACGGGCGAACGAGGTACAGGAGGGACAAGCAGATGGGAGGTCAGACAAAGCCAAAGGTCATACACAAGAGGGCAGTGCGGTACAAAAGGGACGAGCAGAGAGCAGTCTAGTCACAAGCAGAGGGTCATACACGAGAGGACGGTGCGGTACAAGAGGGTCAGGCAGAACTCGTGACAGGGACAGAGCCAGATCACAACCAAACAAGCAACAAGTTATCAGGCACAAGGCACACATATACAAGAGGTCACTTAACTCAGCCGAGGGCAGGAGTAAAACTGACACCAGACCCAGGTCCAGTGAGCATTAAATAGCCGCCCTCTGCTAGAGAGAGGCAGAAACAATTAACCCCCTGTCTGACCAGGACGGGCCAAAGCGAAATCCCGTCCTGTATCATGACATTATGGTTATGACTTGTTCACTGTCAACGTTAGGAAAGGCAAGGTCATGCAAAAATTTCTCAGCTTAATTAAAACCCAGCCTCCTCTAACCTTGTACCAAAAACTGCAGCCATAGATTATTCTAAGCAGCTGCCTAGCACTCAGAAAGTGAAAATGGTGGAGACCCACAAAGCAGGAGAAGTCTATAAAATGATAGCAAAAGGGTTTTCAAGTTGTGCTTTCCTCAGTTCGAAATGTAATTAAGAAATGTCCAGTGGAGGTTAAGATAAGGTCTGGAAGACGGTGCAAAATTTCAGTGAGATCTCCTCGTAGGATTGCTAGAGAGGCAAATAAGAATCCCCACTTGACTGCAAAAGACTTTTTCAGAAAAATTTAGTAGACTCTAGAGTTGTGGTACATTGTTCTTCTATTCAGACATACCTGCAAAATATGGCCTTCATAGTAGAGTCATCAGAAGAAAACCTCTCCTGCATCCTCACCATAATATTCAGCATCAGAGGTATGTAAACGAGCTTCTAAACAAGTCTGATGCATTTTGAAAACAAGTCCTGTGGACTGATGAGGTTAAAATAGAGAACTCTATGGCCACAATGATCAATCAAAGGTATTTGTGGAGATAAAAGGGCGCAGAATTTCAGGAAAGGATATCTAACCAACCATTAATCATGAGGGGTGGATCAATCATGCTTCGGAGTTGTGTTGCAGCCAATGACACTGGGAACATTTCGCTGGTATAGCAAAGAATGGATTCAATGAAATTTCAACAAATTCTTGATGCAAAAATAACACCATCGAAAAAAAAATCTAAAGTTGAAAAGAGGATGGCATCTACAAATGGATAATGATCCTAAACACACGACAAAATCCACAATAGAGTAGAAAAGAAATTAGACAAGAAATTAGGATGATCTCATTGATGGAGCTTCAACTCAAACACACATGATGAACAGGTGTAGGTCTGGCCCAACAGGAGATGAAGGGCCAATAGTCGTGAATGGTGGAGAGTGGCGCATGCAAGTATACATCCTGTTACTGTGGCCGGGGAGCCAGTCAGAATGGTAATCCGGCGTTCTTTCTGGAAGTGAAGATTTGTGTCTCAAACTTGGGAAAAACTTTTGTTAGTTATTGGGCTAAAAATATCTAATCAGTTCTCATTTTCACTGATTTTTATTTTTAGTAAATACACCTGTCCACGCATTCATATATGTCTAGTAGGAATAACAGAAGAATACAATTATTTACGTAAATGGTCATGTCCGGCGACCTGATCGATCCTTGTCGGGAAATAGAAATTGGAAAACCCCTTTTAAGTTTGACTAATTAATTCACGTTGCCGCTGTTAGGCTCACCTGCTAAGGTAAGGTGAATCCTCAGGTCCAGGTGGGCACAAGGGAAGCGAGGACTTTGCAAACTCTTGAACAGGATGGATGAAATGGAACTCAGCAGGGATGGAAGCAAGTAAAGCACAGTATGCAAAGACGGTGGAGCACACCAAACAGGGAGATGTAGAGTCACAATACCAAGATACAGGTATGTGTATAAGTGGGCCTTAAATAGGCCTAGGAGCCTAGGAAAATGTCATTAATTGATGCCGAACAACTTTAAACACCTGACGTGGAGCACAACAGAGGGCAGCCGATCCAGGTGAAGGAAACAGAGCCCTGGATTTCAGAGATTATTTCCAAATGACAAACAATATCTATTGCATTTCTTCTTATCTACAAGCTACGATATTAATATCATCTGTCGTGGAACATCTTACCGAAAACTAGTGTAACCCACAACTAAGCGCATACTTTTCTCAAGCCCTGCCTTGGGGTATGTACTTCTTAATAAACCAATAAACATTGTCGCCCAATCACCGACACTGACCAAATGGTCAGAGGATGTACCAGTGATTGAGTATAGCCACAAGTTCCTTTCTTCAGCTCAACATATAGAAATTCTTCTCAACATCTGTCATCGGGCCTATATTACTCCTATACGATTGCGTAGTATGGTTGTTTTCATACATCGAATTCTTACAAATGTACAACCTTGAACCGATATGTGGTGTTGGCCACAACTAGTCTTTTTGGACAAATAATCACATGATCAGTTTCACCCCATGTGGTCCTGTGCATGCTAGTTTCGGTTTTCTGGATGCTGAAATATATCAATGCCACCCTGGTGTACGGGAACTTTTACACTTGGTAGTAGCAGCAAGTTCAAAACAATGCTTCACATGGCTTTAAAGGAACCTGTCTGGTTTGATAATGCTATTAACCTGCAGGTTAATACCTTTATAAAGGTGTCTAACCACTCTATCAAAAGTGAAGCATCCGGGAGAAAATTCACTTTATTTTTCCTGGGAGCTGCCGGCTTTCAGTCATAGAGGTATATCAGTGCTGCTACAGTCACCACTTATAGCGCTGTAGGAACTGCCTGGCACTGACTGAAAGCTGGCTCTGCACAGATGCATTGCCCAGCCGGCTGTCAGTCATTGTTGGGGCGTTCTTCCAGCCGCCTATATCAGAGCTGTGAGCAGTGACTGTAATTGCACCTGCACACCTCCATAACTGAAAGCCTACTGCTCCAGGGAGGGTATAAAGTTAATTTTGTCCCTCGTGCCGCACTTTTAGTAAAGTTGCCGGGAATCTTCATGAAACTGTTAACCTGCAGTTTAACTCTATACTTGCAGGTTATGGTGTTATCGTACACGAAAGCTTTAATTTAACCCAAAATCTGCCCTTTTGAACCCTTCCTAGAAATGTTTCATATTTTGTTAAAAATAGACTTTGTGGAAGCCTCTCTTCTAAAGGAATGTAGAATGTTAAGATTTCGACATTTGGGAGATTATTGAATGGTATACCTTACCATTCGTAAATCCATGCAAGATAATTTTGGAACAGCCAATAGTTTCTAGAAAGTTTTTGTCAGGCGATCCTCCAATAATGTGACCTTGGCTTTCTTCTACGTAATATCTCTGTAATATGGAAACACAAATTCATCCACAATCAAGATGAGATCCTAAGGAAACACGAGCAATCCTTAATGTCGTTCAGTTGATGCCATTATTTAAGTCTTTCTTTACTGTCCATTTACGGCACAGCAATTAAAATTGCCTCGTTGACTCGCACCAAAAATGTTTTATATGGAATGTTGTTTTTTTTTTCCTGAAGTTTCCGTTGTACTAATCTTATCAGTGATTTTACGTATTTGTACAATTATATGCTTTTGTAAAACCCTGAAAAAATGTTGAGGAAAACATTCTTAAAAAAAGAAGACATTTTTACTTACATCTATCTTATAGAAGTAAGGATTCCTTCCTGACCCAGCGTACGGCATATAGTATGTACACATCAGAAGCCGCAGAGACAGTCTGTCTGTTTGGTAGTCTGTGCTGATACTCACTGCTATACCGCCGTCATACGTGACTTGTCAGGTGCCAAAGTGACTTCTAGGTTATAATGTGTCCTAATTGAGTGATCAGAACACTATTGATCTTCCAGTCCATTTAATTCCATCAAGATCGACAGTTCTCATCAACAGAAGAGTCTGTGTGTCAGCAGAAAGAGCCCATCATGTGGCGCACGGATACTTGTCTCATTCCTGTGAGAGTGCAGCGTGTAATGAGCACATGTCTAGTCTGGAATATAACGTGGTCGCTGACTCTGCCTGATATTCTGCCAGGACTTAGGAGCCATCAGCCGTCCTGACAGGTCTTTCCAGTTGAGACTTACATTGCCTATGCCGGAGTTTCTCTACTTTGTGCCCAGTCTCTGTTGTTCCTCTTGACAACTGGGACTTTGCAATTCCTCTTGACAATGCCCAATTGGTCCTAACATTTTCAAAATTAGGCTTCCTTAACACCCACAAAACATGTGGGGTTTGCCTGAGTTTGTCCCCGCATGTTTTGTGGCAGTCTAGCAGCCGCAAAACATGTGGCTGCCATGGGGGACTTGAACATGTCACTTGAGCACCCGCTGTACTCTGTACATACCCCAGCCCCCTAGGCAAATTCCAGTATTGTTCTTATTATCCCACACCAAGTAGCATGGCTAAAAAGAAACATACGGTACTTATCCACTAATCTGCCCTCTGTCCCACTCACGTACTGGTCGCTGATCCTTTTCTGGTAGACATCCTGTGACTGCTGTCACTACTGTCTCTCTTTCAGCCTCTTTTGTTCCTGCCAGAAGAGAAGGCACAAAGACCGGTGGGATACCTTGGGGAGTAATATAGAAGGGTTTTTTGGCCTGGATCTTTATGGACCGATAGACCGGTTTTCTTGCTGCTGCCCAGATAATCTTCCACAATATATGCCCGGTACTACCCCGGCATGATGAAGCTCACATAAAAGAAACCCTTATGACTCAATGAGGCTTTCAAAGGTGACGTCAGGGCCAGTAGTGAACGTCCACCCCCTATGTATCTGTTGATCTTCGAGACTTCTTCTAAGGTCCCTATTTTAGAATCACATTTTCTTGCCTCACTGTAAATTTTCCCAATACTTTTTTTTTTCCTTTTCTTCGTATTGACTGTAAGAAAAAAACAAAACTCCTTACCTGTAGATGCCAATTAGTCAGGCACCTGCTGTGCAGAAAATCTGGTTTGAGCTGAGCCAACTTCCTACTGAATTCCCAGATTACTTCAGTGTATTTTAAGAATTGTTTTATTAGCGAGAAGTCTTCCCTCCGCCTTTTTGACGCTTTCATTAGTTCTTTGGAGTCGATGCGCATTTGAGAAGATAAGTTTGCCCTTCTTTGGTGCTATTAAAATAAATGGGACAGGAAGCTTGAAAACTTTGATGACCGTAGTACAAAAACTTTTTTTTTATTTTATACGGATGTGGGCTGCCATTTCAGATCTGAACACTTAGGATACCTGTGCACAGTTTTTTGTTTTGTTTTGGTGCGGTAAAAATACTGAGTTTTTTTTTTAGTAGAAACCACTTAAGGAAACTCCTCCTTAAGGTTGTTTTTTGAGGATTTTTTTTTTGTTTTCCTGAGTTTTTTCCTGGAGTGTTTTTTTTTTTTTTTCTTTTTGCAGCTGACATAACTCTATTATCGGGTGTCCCCGGACCAGGGCTCCTTCTCTGCCCTAATGCTAGGGGTGCCCTAACTAGCCCTGTTCCTCAGATTACTTCTAAAGGGGAATATGCCTGAGCCATGTACCTTGCCTTAGCTTTTGAGTTCACCCTCAGTCTGTACTCTTCCTCCATCCAGGGAAGAGGGGAGTAGTAGTATACCATAATGCACAAACCAGACTAACAAGGTAATACAAACGGGGGTAACGAAAATACCAAACATACAAATATACTGTACACACATAAACACTGAGGAGTGGAGGATGGGGTTAAACTAAAGTAGGAGAAGAAAGGGAATTATCACACACTCAAAACCTAGCAAAAGTCAAAGAGAAATCCACCAAAAGCCTTCTTCAATAATAACCACCAACAACCTCCAGCCATGCAGCATAAGCTAACTCTGACAATGAGTGCTAGCCAGGACCCAGATTATGTAGAGATGGGAATTGCTAACAGTGCACAGCTGAGAGCCTTAATGCAGGAAAGCTTCCAGGAGCTCTCAACTGAGCAGGTTAACCCCTGCACTGCTAAAAGAATTTACACTGTTTAATATGAAAGTGTAGTGCTTCTAATCAGTGCAGGGGTGGGAGAAATCAAATGCTGTGGTCTTTTGGCTCCTCTCTGTTGCGATAAACCCGTGACTTTTTATAGAACAGGGCCTGGTTTTCGAGCATTTTCCTTCACTTCAAAGAAGTGACATGCATTTTTTTTTTAAACAAAATAGGAGAGAGGAGGGGGCGCTCCTGGTGTGATACCCAGTGGTCAAATAGAGTAGGTTAGGAACAGAGTACACTAACCTGCCATGGTTATGCTGCCGGGATAACCATGTTTGCAGAGCCTGCAGTGCTTATCGTGCACCATTCGTCATCCTGGCTTCCAGGTTTCAAGGTTAGCTGGTCACAAGGGGCGTCACGTGATGCTGATGTCACCACAGGTCCTCCGTCTTTCAGGTCTTGCAGGATGGTTGGAAGCCTGTTGGGTCCGTGCTGCACCAAGCCGCTCACCCAAGAAGGGTGTAAAATACAAGGAAAGAGAAGTACGGCTGATTAGGGTGCTCAGACCAAGACAGACACTTGTTTTGGATGGAAAAAAAACTTCTTTACTTGGTCATTATGTCCTCACAAAGCTTTTCGGGGGTGATCGCGCCTTCATCAGGTGTACACCTGATGAAGGCGCATTCACTGACGAAAAACTTTGTGAGGACATAATGTCCAAGTAAAGAAGTTTCTTTTCCATCCAAAACAAGTGTCTGTCTTGGTCTGAGCACCCTAATCAGCCGTACTTCTCTTTCCATGCATTTTTTTTGGTCCTTAGGTTAAAAATTGAAGCAAATAAAAAATGCTTTAGGCCGGTTTCACATTAGCGCTTTTTAAGCGCACGCATGGCCGGGGGTAGCTCCGCCCCCGAGCCGGCTCTCTGCCCGGCGTGCCCGCCCCTTGCTTGTAGCGCCGCCTACTAGCGGACAGCGGCGCCTGCGATCGGCGCACCCTATCTTTAGCATAGGGTGCGCAGATCGTGTGCAGGCCGTGCGCTAGTTGCGCTTTGACCTGCGCTGCGCACTTTTGACGGTGCGCCGTGCGCGCCAAAATCCGAAAAGTTTGATTTTGGCGCGCACGGCGCACCGTCAAAAGTGCGCAGCGCAGGTCAAAGCGCAACTAGCGCACGGCCTGCGCACGATCTGCGCACCCTATGCTAAAGATAGGGTGCGCCGATTGCAGGCGCCGCTGTCCGCTAGTAGGCGGCGCTACAAGCAAGGGGCGGGCACGCCGGGCAGAGAGCCGGCTCGGGGGCGGAGCTACCCCCGGCCGTGCGTGCGCTTAAAAAGCGCTAATGTGAAACCGGCCTTACAAATAGAAAATATAACCAGTAAGGTACGGTAATTTAACAATAGAAATAAATAGTTTTTCAAGCATTTCTTGAGTGATTTTTTTCCCCTGTGTCTTTTGATGTGGACTCACTCCAAAAATACTCTTTAAAAAAAAAAAAAACCCTGAGGCCCTCCAAGGTTGTGTTCTGCCAATTAGTTTTTGACACTCTGTAATTTCACAGTGTAAATAAGGACAGTTACAATTCTAGTTACAGCGATGTGGGGTGGGATTTCTAGAAACAGAAACGTGCTAAAAATACATGAAAGGGCACATGACTGAATCAATAAAGTTTTGACAAAGCCAAATACCAGGAAGTATCAAAAAAACAAAGCAGCTTTATTTAAAACATGATTGAGGAAAAAAAAGCAGTCAAAACATGAAAAAAGCGCAGCTAAACCTGATTTACTCAGTAGGTGAAGAAATGATACAAAAAGACCGCAACATCAAAAACTCACAAAAAGCTCATCGTGGAAGCGCAACCAAAGAGCTGCATGTCTTTTAATGAACCCGGCGCATCTGAAAAATGTCATGCGCCTCCATGTGTTCCTTGCCACGTATCTTACGTCAATTGGCTATTGGACTAAATTTGTGATGTAAGGAACACCGGCGCTCAAAAATGGTGTGAGACCGTTAAGTCGCAATTTTTTAATGCCACAATTTTCCTACTTAAGGCTTTTCATGCCGGAATTCTGGCGTTAAAAGCTTTAAAGAATTGCACACTGTGTGCTAATACGCTTAGAATTAAAGGCCCCAAGCCTGAGAGATTCTGATGGCAACATGCCCCATCATCACTTTTTTAGTTGCAGCGTTGACATTGGGAACCTTGTATGATACCGAATCACCAAAATATATAGTTTAAAAGCAACCTGCCATGAGCTTTTAGGTCCCAAAGACGCCAACACCGGCTTGCATGGTTTTTACGTTTGTTAGCATGTCCCTATTTGTATCATCACTATCTGCATTCTGCAAAATCCTTTTTATTCCCGCGTGCGCTGTATGCAGATTACCCAGTAGTAGTTATGGTGTTGGAGCCAGGTGCCTAGTCACAGTGCCCAAACCCAACAGTCACTCCAGCTCTAAGGACATCTCTGGGGTCGGGATATGTTATCTCACGCCTGCGCCGGTGACATCCAGGTGCCTGCACAGTGCACAGGTGCAGCCGAGGACAGCGCACATCATTGCACAAGCACTTGTCTTTGGGCTTACTTTGTGATCAAGTCTACATAGTTTAGTTATATTATTTTATCTGGTCTTTTTGTTAGTGGAGAGAATTGTTGGCTTATTTATCATACCAAAAAGGTCTGACTCCAGACTCCCCAGTGATGAGCACTGAATCATAGAATGGTAGAGTTGGAAGGGACCTCCTGGGCCATCTGGTCCCACCCCCTGCTCAAAGCAGGATTCGCTAAATCATCCCAGTCAGATGTCTGTCCACTGTGCCCCCTTCATTGCTTTCCAACCACAGTTACAAGCTTGTAGTAGCGACTGCCTGTGATTACAGCTCAGTCCCATTTATTTGCATCGGACTGAGCTGCAGAAAACCGTATATTAGATACAGCCTCCTTATCAATGTAGATGTGATACTTGTTGGGCATCGCCACTCCTTCAGCAGTCAACGTAAAGGTCTGATTCACACACACGAGTGTTATGGTCAACGTATGGACCGCAATGCACGTACCGCCCAATGGTCTCCTAGCTGGAATTCTACAGCCTCATCTATGCCATGGAGGAAGCCGGGTTCTGGTAAGGAGATCGGTAGCTGGGTTGGGTGTGGAAAATACTGATGTTTGAATTCAGCAGAGCCACGAGGATACGAGAAGTTGGACCTCCACCAATTTCATATTGATCACCTGCCGTATGGATAGGGTCCTTTATCAAATTCTTGAAGGAGCACTCGTGTTTTGTTTTTTAGTATCCCGTGTTTAGCAGTCAGTGTGCATTAAAATATTTACCGGTCTCTTCTGCCGTTTCCAGTTCTTCTCTACACTTCTCCTGCATCACATCTGACAGAAGCTCCCTCATAGGTTGTCCCTACACATGAGATGACTGACAGCCATCTTGACCTGCTCTCCCATACAGAGGAGCGCTCGTTTGGCCGATACCTTCTTATGCTCTCTATGAGAAAGTTGTCAAGTGACACGTCGTCCGGCAGCTTATCTTCAGGAGAAAAATGAGATCAGCAGTCCGAAATCGGACACGTCCATTCTACTTCTCTCCCGATCATCAGTCTTCCGGTGGCCCCAAACACATTAGACCGTCGGCCAAACTTGTCGATTTATTTGGCCAAGATTAGTCTAATGTGTATACCCAGATTTAAAGATCAGAAATTCGTTTGGCAAAGTGAGTGTCCCTGTGTATGGGAGAGTCGGCAGAGATAGCTGCTGTTATCTACTGTATATGGGGGACCCATAGGGTTATCCGAGGTCTCCTATTTATAAGGCGAGATCAGCTACATTGCTCATTGACGACATTATTGTAAATATGAATGGATTTCTGGCATTGTTCTTTGGAACATGAAGATATGTGAGAAATCATTTCGGGTCACGGCTGTTTACTCTTATTCATTGTCAAGAGATTTTCTGAGACATCAAACAAAGAACATCAAAGATGACTCAGATGAAGTAGAATGAAGATGAAGGCGACGTTGTGTCATTGACTGCATAGAAAAAACGTCTATACAAGTCTATTTGTGCTTAGAATCAGAAGTAGATGCTGATCCTACCTACAGGTGGGCGCTATTTTAGCTTTTTAATTACAGGACCTAATGCCTCTATTATCCATTAGATAGCTATTGGCCAATCAACAGTTCAGCCGGCATCTCTCCTAACTCCCCTATACACAGGAACTCCCGGCCGAGTGCTCCTGAGCTCTGTATGAGAGCTGCTACTAGACTCCTCCGATTGCATCTCATCTCCCAGAGAACAAGAGGATGGAGCCTTGGAAATCCAACATGCTTTTGAGTCGTCTTTTGTGAGACCCCAGCACACATTAGACTGTTGGCTGATATTGTCTGGTTCAGCCAACTTTTCTTCTATTGTATACTCAAATGTTTTCTACTCTTGATTGTTAGAGATTCTCCAGGATTAAAAAGGGGATTTCTAACCATTTGTTCAAGATCGGCCTATAGTTATATAGGTTGTGATAAAAGCATACAGCCCTTTCTTAAAGGGGTTTTCCCACCACAACCAAAGTTCAGTTTAATCAATAGATCTTGAAATAATAATAACTGCGCCAATGTAATGTCTGTACTTTTTTTTTCTCCTCCCCTCCTGCCCAGGAGCTGTGGTGTGATCAGACCATGTTCCGGCACCGTCAGACACAGCCATTACACAGTACCCAGCAGGGACACATTTATAAGATTATCTCCGTACAGGGACATTTCACTTAAACACATCCAATTGTGGAAATTATTATTATTCCAAAATCTATTGATTAAAATGAACGTTTGTTCATGGATAAACCCCTTTAAGTGCTGTTATAGTGTCTTCCATTACTTCCTCTTGTGGTCGGGCATTCCACAATCTGACTGCTCTAACTGTAAAGAACCCTTTCCTATTTAACTGCTGGAATCGCCTTTCTTCCACACGAGATGTATATCCCCTGGTCCTTAGTATGGTCTTTGGAAAGAATAAACATTTGTTAGTCCTTTGTATTGACCTCACGTGTGTGTATGTGTGTGTGTGTGTGTATATATATATATATATATATATGTGTGTGTGTGTGTGCGTATGTATGTATGTATGTGTATATATATATATATATATATATATATATATATATATATATATATATATATATATATGATTTCTGCTCTCAGACTTATTTTTTTGAACCTAAACAAGCCCAGCTTTTCTAACCTCTCATCATATGAGAGGCCCTCCATCCCTTGTAATAATCTAGTTGCCTGTCTTTGATCTGTCTTTACCGTCCCTTTATCTTTTTAAAATGTGGAGCCCTAAACTGTAACCCGTACTCTAGATGTGGCCTCACAAGTGATTTATAAAAGGGTAACAATACATTGAGATCGAAGGATTTTCTCTCTTTTTTTATACTCCCTAAAATCTTGTTAGCTTTTGCGGCTGCTGCCTGACATTGAGGACGGCTGCTCAGCTTGTAACCAGAATACCCAGCCCTTCTCCTTTTCTGTAGTCCCGAGTATACGCCCATTTTAATGTATATGCAGGCATGTCTGGTATTGCAGTTCTACCCTATTCACTTAAAGGGTTATCCTACTAAAAATATTTAACCACAGAATAGGTGATATATGTGTGATCAGTGGTGATTCCATTGTTAGGGCCCCCTACTGATCATACTTAGTGGAGTGTTGCGCTTTAGTAACAACCCCTCCACTTACTTTACATGTGAACTATGCACACCCTACAAGGACTTTAGGACCCCAATCTCAGGATAGATGGAGGTCCCCGCAGTCAGACCCCAGCGATCATACATTTATTTCCTATTCTGTGGAAAGGTGCTAAATATTATTTGCGGAATTACCCATTTTAATAGTGATTGTCAGCAAACACCATCTATGGGCAAATGTGGCTCCATTTCTCAAGCAAAGGCAGACTTTAAAAAAAAAAAAAAAAAAAAAAAATTGGGAAAATCCCTTTATGGCTTAAGTTTGCCACATTATTCAGGATGTGCTCGATATGAGATGGGTCCATTACGAGATCTGTCAGGAAACTCATCATGTTATGAAAAGATGTAATTTCCATATAAATAGTCCTTGTATCCATCTCACTGCCATTTATAATTCTGGGCGACACTGTTGCTGCTTTAATGAGTGTTTGTGTCCAGGATATCAGGACGGTCACGGGCCGGCTCTTGTTACTTTCCAGAATTTACCCCACTGTTTTTATAATTCTTTCCTATATGACTATTGTGGTATACCCCAGAATAGATAGGACAGCTTGTGCTTCCAAGAATATCGGACGTGTCGAGAAGCTTTATTCGAGTAGGGATCCATTTGGCAGGACCACCATGAAGAGAGGTGAGCAGAGGTACAAGCTGAAGGTGTATGACTTGTACTCTGCTAAGAAAAGCTCTCTTAAGAAAGGTAAAAAATTAGCCAATTAACGAAAGTATTTTACCAGGTTTTTGCCACTTAATCTGAGAGCAGCATGATATACAGACATATACCCTGATTCCAGTGATGTGTCACTTACTGGGCTGCCTGCTATAGATCACTGTAAAATATATATATAAAATCACTGTTTTATCAGCAGGAGATTATCACTTGAGGACTAGTAATCCTGCTGCCAAGTAGTCCAACCCCGCCCTCACCACTGATTGACAGCTTTCTGACAATGTACAGCTGTCAATTAGGGATGTGGGCAGGATAAGGCAGTGATTGTCTCAAAATGAAAGCAAGCAGCCCAGTAAGTGACACCGCTAGTATCAGGGTCTTTGCCCCTACATTGTGCTGCTCGAAGATGGGGTAACAAAAACTAGTAACAGATTCCCTTTAAAGCCAGCTGAGCTCATCTGTATTTTGTTTAAAAAATGATGTCACTCTGCCCTCCACTGCGTTAATAGTATGTTTTTGCTATGAATTATGCCACTATTGTAGACTTAAAGGGGTATTCTCCAGTTTTTAAATTGCTTTAATTAGACATCATGAAAATAAGCAAGTTTGCAATTTACTTCATTTTAACTGTTGCCTTTCTTCTGCTAGAAGAGCTTTTACCTTTTTAGAGTACAGCTGGTTTCCATGGGGAGGTATTTATGTAGAATACACAGGACGACAGCCGTTTTGCGCCTCATGCGCTTCAACGGGTCTTATAGTATAGGATAGTGGAGGAACCGTTGAAGCGCAGGAGACACGAAACGGCCGTTGTCCTGTGTGTTCCACAGAGATACCTTCCTGCTGGTATGTTTTAAAGGATGAACCAATAAAAGTATTTTTTTAAAATAAGGAGCAGTGAGTGCCACCTTTCTCTGTGTATGGACATAATTTGAATTGTTGTTTCCATGGTGTTCACCTGAGATTTCAGGGGCAAGGTGTTAACGATTTTCAGCTACAAGTGGGCCACAGGTGCCACAGCAGTGTCAGTCTTTTAACTTATTGTTGGGACATTCCATTAACGCTTAACCTACCAGTCACCTCTATCCATCCCACTGATTTCTATACAGCAGTTAGCTGCTATTGCTAATCTACATCCATCTCCGCTCCTGACAAGTTGCTCTTATCAGTTTTGTCAAAGCACAATTCCCGGAGCACACAGCAGGAAACAGCAAATACCTTGTTCTCTCTATTCATAAATATAGTGATAGCAATGTGAACTGGGAACAAACCACTTACAGCTGAATATGTGCTGAGCTTTATAGTTCTATTAATACAACAGCTCTGCTAGTCACCAGGACTGTCTCTTAAGGAGGAGAGCCAGGAAGGAAGGAGACTGCATAGCTCTTAGCTCCACAAGAAACTACTTGAGAATAACCTTTATTTCCTACTGTACAGCTTGTAACACGGTGCTGAAGCTGGCTTGGATTAGGAAGTTACATTGATCCTGGACAGTATTCAAAACCCTGCTTCCAAGCTCCATAGAATAGAGCTTGTAAGCACGGCAAATGTTACTCTGTCTAGCAGAGGTGGTCGGTCTCCTTGGAGACACACTGTAAACAAAAGAAAGTGTTTATCTTAAAAACATCTGAAAATTTAAATTGTTTGTATTTATAATATCTATTAATGAAGATGGGAATAATCATTATATTAAAAAAAAAACAGGCGTTGCCTGGTCATGTGATCATATTCTACAGCTTAGATTAACACATTTGCTAGAATAGGAGTGGAAGCAGGGAAATGCTGGAAAATGCCTGCAAGTTGTCATTTCCTCCATGAGGCTGGAGCTTTTTACCTCTGTCTTCTGTGTCTCGTGATTTTTCTTATCTCCTCTGTTTGTACAGCCTCCGAGCATTAAAGTCGTAATGTCTAATGCAGAGCTCCATCTATGCGCTCTCGCTGCGGACCCCCGCACGCTGCGGGTTAAGTGCTTCTCTTTACATTTGTTTTTTCTTCCTGGTAAATCCACATTCAGTACAGCAGAGATGACGCCTCCAGACTTCAAGCGTGTAAAGTGTATATTGCGAGAACTTAACCTTGTGCGTCGGTGCGAATGCCCCCAAACAATGCGCCGCTGCGATAAACATCCGACATCTACAAGTTTTCATTCTGTCCCTAAAGCTTAACCAATCGCTTTATGCACAGATAAGCAGTGTATCGCGTGTAATTCTCCGGAAATGTTTTCAGAGTGCGTACATCAGGCAGCACATTACCCAAATCTTCAGCGTGTCATTTTGAGATTTAGGTGGTAGTTTGCCCCCCGCCCCGTGCTTATTTGTCAATTTTCACCGTTTCTGTGGCCTCTAAGTGCAGCCGGACTTCAATCCTTTGGCGGATTTCTGAACATGATTTGTGGCGTTGAGATGTTTTTATCTGCACTCATGGCGGATTCAGGACGGGGAAATCTGGTGCTCGCGGCTGTCATTGGGAAACAGTTTAAACGGAAATCTACAATAATAAAAAAAATATTCCATTGGCGTTGGCTGTGAGTTGGGAGAAATTTAAGGCTCTTTTCAAAAACTTTTCCGAAGCGTTGAACCAGTCCAGGAGCCCGCCAATCGCCAAGGCGAGCAGGCTGAAGAGTTGCACTCTTTGCAAAAAAAAAATGCATTTTGCTTAGGACAGAGCTTTTGCCCCATTTCTTTTCAGCGATCAATGTGGGTCTCGGCACCCAGACGTCCACCGATAGAAACATCAGAATATAGCGAGTGATGTACAGGATGATAAGAACGTAGAGTGTGTTGATTGTCTGCAGAGGGACCGTAGTGTTATAGCTGCGGGAAAGTGTGTAAAGACCAATGGAGACCACCTGTCAGGTCCGCTTTGTCTAAATAGTAAAGGCTGCAGCCGATCAGTGGCTGCTTATTGGTTGCAGTGGTCATGTAGCGCAGTGTCGCCCACTGGTAACGGCAGCACCGACATGGCAGGAACGGCGGTGCTGCAGGAGATGAGACTACATTTTATGGGGTCCTGAATTGATTGAGTAGGAGTGGGAAACCCCTTTTACAGATGTGATAGACAGCAGCCACATGGCCCATAGACAACAGTAGATTGACTCGGACTCATTGTCATCTATGGTAAAGCTTTCTAATTGTGCTCTGACTTGGGCAAAGGATATTTGGCAGGGAGGGGGAGAAGGTGAGCTGTGACCATATTTTTTGTGAGGAGTGGATACTGTAAGGTATAGTTATCGATCATTATTCAGCCTATGATGATGATGGCAGGTGGACCTCCTGATTTTAACAGAAAAGGAAATTTGAGTCTAGTATTCAATTTAGATGTCAATATAAAGAATACAACATTCCGGTGTTTTTTATGTTATAGATAATTTTTTTCTTTTTTACATTTGGCTTCTGTAACCGAAATTGCGTTTTTTTACTTTCTAATAGCATCTGTGTTGCACTGTCTATTGCTGACTGCAAAATGAGGTAAATGAGAGCATGTCAGTGAGCTCATTATGAGGGAGCGTTATAACTTTTATCATCCTCCTTCTCGGCTCCTTTCTTGTGACAATTTATGATCCCATGACAGTTGAGATCAACCTTTCAGAATACGCTCACTGTCAGGTTCTCGGTTCACTCATTCCGCAGCTAGCGATAGAAGATGCAGTACAGAAGCTTTAGAATACAAACAGTGCAAGTGCTAATGAAGAAATGAAATTAAGCAAAAAATTCATTAATTTTTATATAAAATATAAAATAAATATAAAATAAATAATATATATAAAAAAAAAAAAAAAAAATCCCCAGGGGTGCCCAGAAGTTAATATTCGGATCGCCTATTCACATAGCAAAGATATGCTACAATGCAAATATTTTACTTACCTCTGCCGGACTGAAATCCATCACTTCCACTGGCATGGTGGCTCTTCAGGTGAAATCCTGTAACATGTGAACACAACTTTTACTGATCTCGTAATTCTTTTGCGCTGATGGTTGTCTGTGTAAATACTTTGATTAATTCCCTCTCAGTATGTCTCTGGAGTGCGGGAGATCCCGGAGGAGAACCACGCAAACACGGGGAGAGAATGCGCATCCACCTTTAAATCCAGGACCCTAGTGTTAACCACTGAGCCACCCGGCTGCCTCCAGGTTGCACTTAACAAACAAACTATAGGGCAGTAGATTCTCGTACAATAGGAGAAACGCCTGCCAGGGACTCAACCACTGGGACTTGGTGCAAAACTTCCATGCTTCAAAAATATTGATCTTCCCGCAGCCAACAGGTTCTAGAGCAGTGAGATCTGAGCAGATTAATGTAATATTTGGGAAAATGTATTAATCACAACTTGACTTGATCATATGACGGCCCTGCATGATCATGTAATAGAAACACTAGGCATATAAGAAGTTGCAGTGAACGGAAACAAATTTATTTGGCAATCCTTAAAGTTGTTAACGTTTCGGTCCTACACATGGACCATCATCAGAACTGATCGCCTCTAATGTTATTGATGATGATGGCACCATTACCACAGTCACTAGCGTCGCGATCACAAGCGCTGTTGCAAGCAGATCATCAACATCATCATTAGAGGCAATCCTTTTTGATGAAGGTCCATATGTAGGACCGAAACGTTGACATCTTTAGGAATTGCCATTTTTTTTTTCGTTTACTGTAACTTCTTGAGTGCCAAGTGTTTGTATTTCATGATTTAAGGGTTACATCCAGCCTTGGGCACCTAGTCCTCTTAATCAGGAGTGCCGTATACTCTTCCTACACAACCCTACATGATCAGGCGTTTTCCCACGTATCCCAGTGAGGAATGAATGGTGAGCTCTCTGGACTTTTGCCGCTGTTAGCTGCAGTAAAGAATAAAACTCCAAGAACCCAACATAGAGGAAGAGGTGACGGAACGAGCACTCGGGCAGATTGTCTTGATCTTCTTTATTTAATGGACAATGCATTTCAACTTTATCTTCGCCCCATCCAATCCACTTGTACAGTGGGGCAAAAAAGTATTTAGTCAGTCAGCAATAGTGCAAGTTCCACCACTTAAAAATATGAGAGGCGTCTGTAATTTACATCATAGGTAGACCTCAACTATGGGAGACAAACTGAGAAAAAAAAATCCAGAAAATCACATTGTCTGTTTTTTTTTCATTTTATTTGCATATTATGGTGGAAAATAAGTATTTGGTCAGAAACAAGCAATCAAGATTTCTGGCTCTCACAGACCTGTAACTTCTTCTTTAAGAGTCTCCTCTTTCCTCCACTCATTACCTGTAGTAATGGCACCTGTTTAAACTTGTTATCAGTATAAAAAGACACCTGTGCACACCCTCAAACAGTCTGACTCCAAACTCCACTATGGTGAAGACCAAAGAGCTGTCAAAGGACACCAGAAACAAAATTGTAGCCCTGCACCAGGCTGGGAAGACTGAATCTGCAATAGCCAACCAGCTTGGAGTGAAGAAATCAACTGTGGGAGCAATAATTAGAAAATGGAAGACATACAAGACCACTGATAATCTCCCTCGATCTGGTGCTCCACGCAAAATCCCACCCCGTGGGGTCAGAATTATCACAAGAACGGTGAGCAAAAATCCCAGAACCACGCGGGGGGACCTAGTGAATGAACTGCAGAGAGCTGGGACCAATGTAACAAGGCCTACCATAAGTAACACACTACGCCACCATGGACTCAGATCCTGCAGTGCCAGACGTGTCCCACTGCTTAAGCCTGTACATGTCCGGGCCCGTCTGAAGTTTGCTAGAGAGCATTTGGATGATCCAGAGGAGTTTTGGGAGAATGTCCTATGGTCTGATGAAACCAAACTGGAACTGTTTGGTAGAAACACAACTTGTCGTGTTTGGAGGAAAAAGAATACTGAGTTGCATCCATCAAACACCATACCTACTGTAAAGCATGGTGGTGGAAACATCATGCTTTGGGGCTGTTTCTCTGCAAAGGGGCCAGGACGACTGATCCGGGTACATGAAAGAATGAATGGGGCCATGTATCGTGAGATTTTGAGTGCAAACCTCCTTCCATCAGCAAGGGCATTAAAGATGAAACGTGGCTGGGTCTTTCAACATGACAATGATCCAAAGCACACCGCCAGGGCAACGGAGGAGTGGCTTCGTAAGAAGCATTTCAAGGTCCTGGAGTGGCCTAGCCAGTCTCCAGATCTCAACCCTATAGAAAACCTTTGGAGGGAGTTGAAAGTCTGTGTTGCCAAGCGAAAAGCCAAAAACATCACTGCTCTAGAGGAGATCTGCATGGAGGAATGGGCCAACATACCAACAACAGTGTGTGGCAACCTTGTGAAGACTTACAGAAAATGTTTGACCTCTGTCATTGCCAACAAAGGATATATCACAAAGTATTGAGATGAAATTTTGTTTCTGACCAAATACTTATTTTCCACCATAATATGCAAATAAAATGAAAAAAAAACAGACAATGTGATTTTCTGGATTTTTTTTTCTCAGTTTGTCTCCCATAGTTGAGGTCTACCTATGATGTAAATTACAGACGCCTCTCATCTTTTTAAGTGGTGGAACTTGCACTATTGCTGACTGACTAAATACTTTTTTGCCCCACTGTATATCTAAATGTTATTAAACTGATTCTGGATATTCTAAAAATGATTAGTGAGAAATAGAAATATTCAGATTTTGTTTTTCCTCACTTAATGGAAAGCGGACATGTTACAGCTTGGAGCATCCAGTTTTTGCCTTTTTTTGTCTTCCTATACGACACACTAATTATATTTATTTTCCGTAGGCGGACCCAAACTTGCTCATCAAATTGGTTACAAAGTACGTCTCTGATTATGCCAATGCCAACTGGCCCATTGAATTGGTGCCCCTGATCGAACAGCTGCACTACTACAACGAGCGTCTGGTGGACTTCACTCAGGCTCAGATCCTCCAAGGTCTTGGCAAGGGAGTGGATGTGCAGAGGTTTGCCACGGACAGTCAGTACAAAACAGAGACTATTCTAGGACTTGCCGAGTAAGTATCTTAATGAATTTATACGCTGGCTTTTTGTTTGCGTCACATGATTGTGTGGAATTTTGCTTTTAGCGTCTGATGTCCTCACGGTTCTATCGGAGGCTCTGTTGGCAACGGGTCATACAGCGCTGATTCTCTTCTTTTTTTTTTTTTGCGTTGGAGATGAGCAGAAAGATTTTCTGTTCCTCCTTCTAACCTATGTTGCTGCAGAGCCTACTTTACGGAGACTTAATAGCTGTCTACAAATATCTCAAGGGCTGTCACATTGTAGAAGGATCATCTTTATTCTCATTTGCACAAGGAAAGACTAGAAACAATGGCATGACACTGAATGGGAGGAGACACAGATTAGACATTAGAAAAAACTTTTGACAGTGAGGGTGATCAATGAGTGGAACAGGCTGCCACGAGAGGTGGTGAGTTCTCCTTCAATAGAAGTCTTAAAACAGAGGCTGGACAGACATCTGACTGGGATGATTTAGCGAATCCTGCTTTGAGCAGCGGTTGGACCAGATGGCCCAGGAGGTCCCTTCCAACTCTACCATTCTATGATACCATCTCCTGTATGTCCATCATTTGCTAGGACTCACGCAACATCTAGGTTTAGCAGTGGGATGTCTTCCCAGGGATGCCAGACACAGAAATCAAGTAAGGCTTCAGCAGAGGACTGGACTAGAGGTTGGATCTAGGTACAGCAAATCTTTTTTGTTTGGGTGCAAGGCACATCCAGCACAGAACTTTGGTTTCCACAATCAAGAGAAGCCTTGACTTGACCCTTCTTTATTTTTTTTGTTTCACTTACCCGGGGAGACGAGTCCCGAGGGGCTCTCGCTTTTTGCTCCAAGCGCACATTTCCCCCCTTTCCTGACTACTCGCGCAGTGGGTTGGGCTAGGGCACGGCCGATCCAGGGACAGTGGCAGGTGGGGAGTTTGACTGGTGCGGTACACCTGTCAAACCGTAGCTCAGGTGTCCAAAAGCAAGCTCAGGGAGGCCAGAAACCTCCCGTTGAGAAGAAAGGCATAAGCTCGCTTGATTGTAAATTTCAAGAAGCCTTCACTGAACAGGGCCCTTATACACAACTTGTGCCCATATGGCTCAAATGGCCGTTTGTTAGGGGTTTTGGGGTGTGATCATGGGCGATCAGCTAGGTGAATCAGCGAATGCTCATTGCAGGACGTTGTCTCAAGTGATGTGACTTAAATAAAATTGAAGTATTGCTTCGTGGGTGGAACCATAACCCACTTTATAGGAGAAGGACGCGGGTCCTTCGTTTCTGAAAGTTTGCCTTCAAATCGTGATATATACAGGAAACTTGTCCAGTATTAATGGAGAAGACTCTGATCTTCAGTGAGAGTGATGACTCTGTGTCCGGAGATGCTTGCCAAGATGCGTGCTCGGTCAATAGGGATCGTGGTCGCGTCCTATGTAATGAATAGGACAAATGTCTTATACCTGCTGTTGGTGCGCAAGAAGGATCAGGCACTTGTCATCGCTACGTCAGCAGCGACATTCACTAAAAGATATATTGGACATTCCCTCGATATATTGTGGTTCCTGATAAGTAGAGTTGACTACTTGGTAATGAGGAGAGATGGTTTAGGCCTTATTCACACATTAAAGGGACTCAGTCAGCTCAAAATGACTGTTGAAATCACGTACAGGCGCTCAGTGCTTCATGGCGGGCCGATTATCTCCACCATTCCCTGGCTGTATGAAGCTAGCGGCGAAATTCTGGAGACTGAGGGATAACAAGCAGGTGTGAAGGTACATTTAAATAGTCCAACCATGAAGCACCTAGCAGTGGGACTTAGTTTGAACAGTCATTCTCTGGTGACAGTCTTTTTAAAGGGAGTCTGTGAGCATAGAATGACGTTTCCAACCAAGCACAGGAGCTCGTGCACCCTTGGAGTAGCCAAACATGTAAGTGTCCTGCCCACCTATTTGTTTTTCATCGTTCTCCTCTTTTCTTTGGCTCTGTAAAGCCAAAGCTGTCAATCAAACGAAGAGAGAGGGAGAGATGGAGAAAAAAACATAGGTCGGAACGTGCACTGAACGATTTGGCCACACCAAGGGTGCACCCAGGTGCCTGTGGTTGGTTTGAACAGTCTTTGTGCTGACAGACTGCTTTTATTGTATTTCCTACATGTACAATCTACACTTTCCTGCGAAAACACAAAGACATATATTTTACGCTTCTTTTAAAAAGTCTAATTTTTAATTTTCCTTTTTTTTTTTTTTTAATGAGTCACATAAAACAAAAACATAACTTCTTTTGGTCCATGAATTGGTCAGTGTGCTATCAGACTTTCACAAAACGGTTGGTAGGAGAATCATTGCAAACTTCCACCAGATTTTTTTATTTTTGGGACGACACATGCCTTGTTAAAAATGTCCCAGAATGAAAAATGGATGAAAAACAGACTATGATGAAAATCAAAAAATATGGCTGCAAAGCTGAAAGAGTTGTGCGAATAAGTCCTAATGCAAGGAGAACCAGGACGTCGTGTCTGTTCAAAGCAATGGACACCCTACAGTCAGTCTTCAAAACTCCGTACTAGGGCATATTAAAGCCATTAACATATAGTACATCCATTACAAAGAGAAAATGATATCATGCGGAACATTAGTAACTGGTAAGAACGCTCTCTTCTAAACCTCCATTGCACCGAGCCGCCGAGATGAAGACCACAAAGAACAGCGCAGCTCACAAGCCGGCTCTGATACTCCTCCAGATTACAGCATCGTACACAGACTTGAAACGCGTTTCCAGCAGATAATCTTCTGAGTCTGGAAATTTGTCTTTGGAAATGAAAAAAAAAAAAGGCAAGAGGAACGCAGCCTGGTCTGTGTAATGTAATATCAGAGCACTACAAGTCATACCAATTAGCCTGTGAGATTAGGAGAACATATCGGTGCATAATAATGTGTCTGTGCCGCGGCCCGGAATATGACAGCAGGATTTGAAGTGTCGCTATTGGTCGCCGGCTTTTAGAGTTTGTGTTCATGGAATAAAGTTTCTACGTTGCTGAAATCAACAAAAAGGTTAATAAATGCAGCAATGCCCTGATATAAAATCCCATAGTATCTGATAGCGGTATATCAGCACGGAGTACGGCCGGTTTCGTCAGTCACTGCCGCGGTGCGGGTCATTTCTTTTGGGAATACATTATAGGACATGTCCCATCCCAGCAACCCCTTCTTATTATACAATGAGTCCATAATCGGCTGATTGCTCCACACTGAGAACTAATCTTCAGAAATGTGGTAATCCGCTGTTATTGCCAGGGGGGGATCTTTGGTTGGCCAAACATTTTTCTGGCAGGGGAAATTTTGAATGACACATCATCTACTAACCGGATGGCCATTGTGAATGCATTTACTGGAGGCGGTGTCCTCAAGAGCTGTGTCTCTTTATTCAGCTAAGAGTAGGGTTTTCTGATTGGCGGGGGGAGTTATCTTCCACAGGTCTTAAGGTACTGTCACACTTAGCGATGTACCAGCGATCCCGACCAGCGATATGACGCGGTCAGGATCGCTGGTACATCGCTAAGTGGTCGCTAGTGAGCTGCCACACAGGCAGATCTCACCAGTGACATCGCTGGGGACGGGGGTCGCTACTTACCTGTCACACCAGGCGATCCTGCGTCCTCCCGCCCGGCTCCACGCGTCGCTCGTCTTCACAGCAGGAAGCGCCGCAGGAAGCTGACGACGAGAAACAGTCCTGAACGTTCTCGCGCGATCAGCGATAACCAGCGGGGGAGCGGGTCGTAGGTAAGTATCACACACAGAGATATCGCTAGCAATATCGCTATAACGTCACTAGTTATAGCGATATTGCTAGCGATATCTTAGTGTGACTGGCCCTTTAAAGAGGATCTGTCAGTAGGATCAACCCTCCTTAGCTGTCTATATGTGCATGTAGGTCATAGGAAGCTCAATAAAATGATTCCTTGATATGTACGATCTGATGTATCATTCCAGAGAAATTCCACGTTTTTCTTTTTATGTAAATGAACTGTTATGATCTATGGGCCGGACATAGAGCTCCCTGAGAATCTGCCTCTTCAGCTCACTTTATGAGACATGTAATGACTGCCAGTCTGCTCTCCTGATCTACGTGTCGCATACTGATTACAAACCCCTTTTATTTCACATAACTGTAGATGCAGATTCTCGTCCTTATTGTTGCAAAACATACTGATGGAATTGGTTACAGAAGAATTTCTAAACTACTGCTGAGTACTTTTTCCTGTGTCATTTCTCATTATTACACATAACTTAATTTAGGGACATCTATGGGTTGATTGCTTTGCCTGTGTGGATCGGATGGGTTGTTACCAACATCTGGTGAGACCAAAAGTGGAACAATGTTGATGAGGACCTTTGACATTTGTGCAGATGCTGTTCTGGCTAGAATGAAATGCATGACCATGGTGCCACGTGTTGACTTCACGGTTGGGACTTGTTCAACTTGGCAGATTTTCGGTTTGTATGCTCTCCGCTTGCCAAACAGATCGCACATGGACCAAAGCAGATGATGGGGTTGTTCAGCCTTTACTACTGGTTGAACCATTCTGCATAGCAGTCTCACCCATTATATTCATTAAGTGAGTTACAGAAGCTCTCTTCCCGACCTTTTGGGTTTACACTCATTGGTGCTTAGAAGGGCTGGGCCATCTTTTTTTTTGCCCAGAAGATGATGAGCAAAGTGGAGACCGAGTATCTTCATGGAAAGATGAATCTTGTGATTGATTAGTGAAGGATCAGTCATCATATTGGTTGAGGTTTAGTAACTGTGCATTTATCAAACAGTTTTCAGCTCACCATAACGATTTGAAAGGGATTGTCCTCGATTTTAAGCAAGCAGGAAATATTATCAAATTTACAAAATCACTAACTCCCACTTTAGTCCCCGGCTTGTTCAGCGCTACTGGTCCTGCCGCAATGACATTACATCATCCACATGACCTCTGGCAGTCACTTTCTGTAGGATGGTGATGGGAGTGATTGGCTGCATTGAACCCCGGTGAGGCTAGTGATTGGCTGCAGCATTCATGTGAAGGATATGGCGTTCTTGCGATAGGATCAGTGGAGACCACTGTTGAAAGCACTGCGGAATAGTTTGCTGGTGCCATGTTAGCGGAAGTGTGTCTATTTCCCAGCCACCAGACCAGAGCCCAGCTAACCTCCTCCCACCTGCCAACATCTCTAGTACCTCTTCTAATTAATAGGCCCGGTGCGATGTCCCCATTGTGGCATGGCACACCATGATGTTGCTCCAGGCCTACTAATCAGAAGAGACACTACACTATTGATGCCAACAGGTAAAAGATGGGTTTAAGGGGCTTTGGCCAAGAAATATTGATGTGGCCGTTTGGGTAAGGGTCCTGCAAATCTTTTTGCTCTGCACTAGCTATAGTTCGCTCAACCATCTTACCAACTTAAAATGGGCAGGTGGCGGGATGTTGAATATGGGTCAATAGTGTTTGTCCTGGATTTACAAAAATGAACTTGAGGGTTAGAAAACTATCCAGAGCTTGTGGTTTAAGTAAGTTCACCGTGATATGATTTGAAAGGCCTTATTGTAGAAGGAAGGGGACTCAAGTGCGAGATAAGTGATGGAAAATTTTAAGGTAGATGTTTGGGTTGGGGAAGTATGCTTCTGCTCAAGCATATGGTTATTAATTGTGTGGGTTCACATATTGGAAAACTCCATGGGCCGACACATCAAGACTTAGAACTTTTCTTCCAGCCGTGCCGTTCATATCAGACTTCTAATTCCATTTAACGAGTCTGTGTAATTGTGGTTTGACCTTTGTCAGCCTTTACTTAGCAGGAGACACTTCTCTACTCTTCTCAGACTGGAGAATTTCTCGAAGAAGCTGTAACATTGCGTTGCCTTTGTACTGTCGTGATCAATAGGGGTGAAATCTTCCTGCAGTTTTCTTCTTTTTTTTTTTTGAAGGCATATCGATGTAACGGGAGCGCCACAGAGATCATGCTCTGTAGTCTTCTACTGTGAACACAGCTAAATCAATTGTAAGCCACAATCACAACACATTCCTTATTTATCGAAAGCTCTCTAAAAGCCACAAAAGGAAATTCGACCATTCACTTAATCAGTGAGTTAACCAGTCCGACCGCATCCTTACCGTAGATGTCTCACGCCAAGAATACCGGGAATAGCTACAGACGTTCCAGGACTCATACATAGTAAATATAATATATATTTATGTGCTGGTCGCTCAAATATTTATTACCCTTATTATTTATGAAGCACAGAAATACATAAAAGTGCAAGTGCTAATATTGCCACTAACAAGATGCAGCACATTATCAACCAGCACTCCCAACCCACTGACCCCGGATCTGGCCCCATGATGTTCGGAGATGCAAAATTCTTGTACTTTCAATATAAACCCATTGGAGGTGCCCTCAAAGGGAACATGTCAGGATATTTGGGGTCACCAAGCTAATTACATTGCTGGGTAGGGTAGTTAAAGACAGCATGGCCATTAATGGATACTTTACCAATGAGAAAATTAACTTTTAATTATTTATGCTAAAGTGGCTGCAAGTTCTCTGAGGATTGACGAACATGGAACATATGTAAGGGCATAAAACACAATAATAAATGGCTGTAGCAGTACAGAGACACAGGCTGCGTAATACATGAAGTTGATTGTTGTTAGTATTTATAGTTTGGCTCAATTACAGAGCTAGATTTTACCTTAAAAAAGGGACACATTGTAAACAGTGTGCCAATTGATGCACAGGGCAATATTGGATAGTAAGTCACCTATGTAATCAAAGTAAAAAATTTATAAAAAAAGGACCAAAATTCTTAAATACAGCCCATTAGATGGTGGGTAACTCAGCAGCTGAAGGAAGAAAGTCACAGTTAAGGTAAATATCACAAGGTTTAGCCATTTATCATATAATACATATACCCATCCATGGGAAGCGACACCCGACGCGCGTTATGCTGAGGCTTAGTCTTGGGCTATAAAATATTATCATGATCGTTAACGGTTGCAATGATGATGGCATTGATTTTAGTGCCAACATGAACGATCTAATCTCCCAAAAATGTATTGAAATTGGTCTTTTGGAGTATATTCTAAGGGGATCGTGGTGGAAAGTGAGCAGGTCTTATGCGGAAATGCTGTTCATTTGTCACACATTTGATATACGTAGCATAAATTTGATTTGCTGTGCATTAGAGAGCAAACCAAACTGATTACCGTAACTAAAGTCTAAAATGAAAAAAGCTTAAATAGTAAAATATAAATCCATAGGGGAACCCTTTACTTTTCTACTTCATGTACAATGAATAAGGTGCCTCCAATCAGGGCTGTGGAGTCGGTGTCATAGAAATTGAGGAGTCTGAGTCGGAGGTTTGGCTCCACAGCCCTGCCTCCAATCCATTGGATCGGTCAATGGGCGGTAGATTGGTGAGACTCTCCCCTCAGTTTGACAGAGTGAGATACTTTTGTCTTCTCTCTGAATGGTGCGGCAGTGCGCATGCTCCAATGCAGCTCCCATTATTTCACATAGGATGGAGAGGATCTCTGTTCTCTATGGGACCATGGGCAGTCCCAGAGAGGATGGACAGTGGGGATCTCAGCAGCTAGACCCCCAACGATCTAGAAGTTCTCACCTATGGTGATGGATGATAACTTTATGTACTCAGAGTACCCCTGTTTAAGGGTGGTGTACACTACTGGACAATGTGCAACCGATCGTAGACTGCAGCAGTCGCCTGACAGTGACGTCCCTTGACCGCTGGTAGACACAGCGCCAACATCTCTCAAACTTTACTGGTCCAGGAGGTAAGTATAATGTCTGTTTTATTTCATCTGGGCCATTTTAACATACAAGAAGGGTTGTTCAGTTGTACAATTTTACATAATTGGATCCAAAATCCAGAAAAAGGTTTGACAACCACCCTATCCCCCCAGTACGGTCGACTTCTTTGCAAAGTTCTAGGAAATAATTTGAGAGCAAGATGACTGTTCACACATAGCAGAACTCCAGCCGGTCACGTGGCGATGTCCTGGAATTAATCTTGCATGCTCTGCCCTTTGCTAAGATGTGAAACATGACTGAATTTGTATCAAATAAATGATTGGGTTTGTACGGCATAATAATGTGTTTTTGTCATCCTGCTCTATGGGAACAACAAAGTGTGAAAGAGCCAATTATGGAATGCTGCTGATCTCTGAGATGGCCATGAATCATTTTTATAGTGTTTTTTATATGCTTTTAATTAGACTTTTCAGTGGAAGAGTCTTTGTACCTTTCATTGGTATGCAACGCGCCTCCTCGACGGTTCTTAGGGGAAAAACATAGAGTGAAGAATGCAATCGAAGCCATAGAGAGATGCTCACTTCATTACGGCTAATGGGGGTTTGCTCATGTTAATATGAAATGTGACCGCTTTTTTATTGACCGGCTCTGCATTTACATCCTCGAGATCTTATGACCCGGAGAACAAACACAAAGTTGCGCATGTCATTTCTGGAACAATTCCCACTGCTTCATAATCATCTAGCTTTTCTTCGCAAGGCTTAGCATTTTATTTTTGTATATTTTTTTTCAAGATATGTATGCCTTTTTTTTTTTATTTTTCCATGGCAGCCTAAAATTAAAAAATGGAGCAGCTTTGCCAATAGTCTTTCAAAGGGATAGAGTTGAGCAAAAGGATCTGCACGGCCCTGATCCATTGTCCAGTCTGCTTCTCCATGACAGTCACTTCTGATGCCAATTCTTTTCGCTCAGCATCTTGGGTGTCTTCTGCGCTTGTGTGGCAGCGTAACATCATGACATCACATGAGACCTAGTCACTACATCTCTGGCGTTTACTAGACCCCGCAACATCATGAAGCCAGCGGAGCCAATCATGCCAGTCGCAGTACTAAAGGCTGTCCTGGTTCGGCTGCCATAGAGGATCTGACTGGACGCTGGCCGAGGGCAGCGATAAACATTTTGCGCAACTCAATTAAGGAATAGGTGAAAACTGCACAAGTTTTGTTTGCAATCTGTAACATAGAGACACACAGATCTCCATAGGTTCTGTATATACAGCAGAGTTGATTACTCAGCGTTAAATATTTGAAAAATAAGAAAAGCAAAATATGATTGTGATACGCTGCAAGGAGAGGTTTACGCTAGAAGTGGCCACCCAGTGGTTGTGGTGTGGATTACAGGCTAGCTTGTTATGATATTGTATTGAATTTGATATTCTTCTGGGTTTGAACTCCTGAGTCTGTGATTTGTGATCGGCTTCTCTGATCCACAGCAGACACATCTTTTCTCCGGGTGTTTAGTTTCTGTTATCCTTGCTGCAGTCTGCTTATGGTAACAGGTGTTTTAATTTGCTCATTTGTCTGCCCTATCACCTTTTAGGTGCGGCTTTATATTCTTTCCCTCTTTTGGCATTTCTTGCTGGTGATATTAATACAAGCACCTCTAGGAGAGAAAAGCGCAAATTAGGGTCTTATCCGATGATAATTTCACAAATAAAAATTAATTTGCACTCACCTAGTCATCCATATTAAACATGCATATAGGACTCCTCAGAATCAACAGCTGCCGCAGATCCACAGATACGATCATCTCACCAATTCACAGTTGCAGAAAAAATTAACAATCCAGGTATATGGTTAAAAAGGATTGGTATTTATTTCATAGTTCACACAGTACACAGTGTACTGTGTGAACTATGAAATAAATGCCAATCTTTTTTATCCATATACCTGGATTGTGAATTTTACAGCAGCGCGGTTTATATTCACGTTTTTCCTCTTTTCTGCAACTGCTAATGATATTGTCATTTGGATATTCAGCCATACTGGTGTTGTTTAGTCCTGGCTGTGGTAGAGCAGCTAGGCTTTATCTGTTTCCTGTTTTTGTTCTTTATCTTCTGTTTTTGTTCTTTACTCTATCTTCTGTTTCTTTTAAGAGGTAGGTGGCATATTCTCTAACAGTAAGTTCTTAATCCTTTTCCTTTTTTTGTGGTTTGTTTTACTCATTCTAGGACCTTTTCCTTTTTTAGCACACTGTCCCATTTGTCCCACTGTCCCACTCTGCTCTGCCCTCCAATTCTTCAGGAGGAATGTGAAGCATTCGACGGCCATTCAGGCAGCATAGGTTTAAGTTGCTGTCGTCTAGTCTGTGCTTAGGGCTATCTTAGCTCACCCAAGAACCACTAGGTCTCAGCGTAAGGATTTCTAGTCTGTACTGGAACCGGCAGGGTTAGTTGCAGTTTTTAGCTTCACCAATTTTCCCAAGTGAGTTGCTACACAAGCCTAACATTGTTCTAGTGAAAAAACTGGAATCCTTACCCATTTTTGAGCAAGAATGAATTGGTGCTTTATTTTTTCTATGATTTTCAAATAATCCAGACATTTTTCAGTTACCGTATATACTTGTGTATAAGCTGACCCGAGTATAAGCCGAGCACTTAATTTTGCCATGAAAAACTAGGTATTGACTCGAGTATAAGCCGGGTATGCAGTGTCCCCTCATCCCCATCCTGGTATGCATGGCTCCTCATCCCTATCCTGGTATGCATGGCTCCTCATCCCCATCCTTGTATGCATTGCTCCTCATCCCCATCCTTGTCTGCTTGGCTCCTTATCCTCATCTTTGTATGCATGGTTCCTTATCCCCATCCTTGTCTGCATACCTCCTTGTACTCATCCTTGTCTGCATGGTTCCTTATCCCCATCGTTGTCAGAATAGCTCTTTATCCTCATCCTTGTCTGCACGGCTCCTTATCCCCATCCTTGTATGCATGGCTCCTCATCCCCATCCTTGTCTGCATGGCTCCTTATCCCCATCCTTGTCTGCGTGGCTCCTCATCCATGTCCTGGTATGTATGGCTCTTTATCCCCATCCTTGTCTGCATGGCTCCTTATCCCCATCCTTGTCTGCATGGCTCCGTATCCCCATCCTTGTCTGCATGGCTCCTCATCCTGTCCTCGTATGCATGGCTCCTCATCCCTGTCCTTATATGCATGGCCCCCATGAGAAAAGCATAAAACATTAAAAAAAATCTTTAAGGGAATGAATATTTACCTCTGTCCACGCCTATGGGAGTGGAGAGAGGTGAAAATTCATAACTCTTAAGTATCGTGCACATGTGACAGCCCGGCAGCTGCTGGAAGACTGCGGCTGACACTGTGCGCGCTATAAGAGAAATGATTTTTCATTGCCATTGCAGTGTACATTAATATCTCTTTAGCAGCAGGCACAGGCTTTAGCCACAGCCGCCGGCTCCTGCCTCCTACGACCCGCTTTTGTAAAATTATACCTGCTTTGTAGTCAAGTGCGGAGGGCTTCAGTTGCTATTCCTGAGCGATTAGTCAGCTGCAACCAACAGGGAGAAATTGCTGCCTGTCATATTTTTCCCCTGCGGTGGCACATACTTGTGTTTATGGCCGTCTGTGAAATATATGGACCTTGTTTGTATACGAAAGGGAGAGCTCTGGCTTTGGCTTATTATATAAGTTGCAGATTCTGACAACCTGGAGTATGGACCGCCTGTTCAGTAGGTTCCTTGTGGCGTCTTCTGCCGTGTTTGGCGTCACCAGGACCTTCTTAGTACCCTGGATGCTATTTGCGCCTGTAGGAAAAGGAGAACGTGACTGTCTGGCCTTGTCTACACCTGTCTGAAATGTAAATCAATGCCCTCCTCTGATTCTTGAGTGACGTGAACACATCTTTGTGTCCTTTCAAGCTCCGCACAAGTTCAGCACTGTTTCTCAACAAAGACATTTATTGGCAGGAATGAATTCTGGAATGCGATGACCCTGTCAAAAAAAAGAAATGTATTGTGTTTTTTGTTTTACTTTTTAGAATAACAAAAGAAAAATTTAGTATGAGCATGGACATCTGATGATAGTGTGTGAGTGCAGTCAGCAGGGGTCCATCCTGTTCTCCTCCGCCATGTCTCTAGCAGAACGAGCGCGCAATCCCATTGTCAGTCAGAGCGATGACTGAGCACGGCGATCAGAGCCTTTTGATGGAGGACTCGTCATCTCGTTTTTGTGCCGGGTCTTGCTTCAGTAGATTAACAATTCTTCTTCTAGTATCTGCGTTTTCAGTCCCTTCCTTTTGCACAGGAAAAAAATATGAAATTTTATTAGATGATCTGCATCTGGTTTTCTTCTGCATCAGGGGTCTAGACCATAAGACATGTTGATCTTAAAGGTAGCAGATACACTACCGTTCAAAAGTTTGGGGCCCCCCAGACAATTTTGTGTTTTCAATGAAAACTCATACTTTTATTAATCAAATGATCTTCCAAATGAATTTAAAATCTAGTCCAGATATTGACAAGGTTCCAAAAAAAGATTTTTATTTGAAATAATAATTTTCTCCATCAAACTTTGCTTTCGTCAAATAATGCTTCCTTTGCAGCAGTTACAGCATTGCAGACCTTTGGCATTATAGCAGTTAATTTGCTGAGGTAATCTGGAGAAATTTCACCCCATTCTTCCAGAAGCCCCTCCCACAAGTTGGCTTGGCTTGATGGGCACTTTTTGCTTACCATACAGTCAAGCTGCTCCCACAACAGCTCAGTGGGGTTGAGATCTGGTGACTGCACTGGTCTCTCCATTACAGATAAATTACCAGCTGCCTGCTTCTTCCCTAAATAGTTCATGCATAATTTGGAGGTGTGCTTTGGGTCATTGTCCTGTTGTAGGATTAAACTGGCTCCAATCAAGCGCTGTCCACAGGGTATGTATGGCGTTGCAAAATGGAGTGATAGCCTTCCTTATTCAAAATCCCTTTTACCTTGTACAAATCTCCCTCTTTACCAGCACCAAGGCATCCGCAGACCATCACATTACCTCCACCATGCTTGACAGATGGCGTCAGGCAATATTCCAGCATCTTTTCAGTTGTTCTGCGTCTCACACATGTTCTTCTGTGTGATCCAAATACCTCAAACTTGGATTCGTCTGTCCATAACACTTTTTTCCAATCTTCCTCTGTCCAATGTCTGTGTTCTTTTCCCCTTATTAATCTTTTCCTTTTATTAGCCAGTCTCAGATATGGCTTTTTCTTTGCCACTCTGCCCTGATGGCCAGCATCCCGGAGTCGCCTCTTCACTGTAGACGTTGACACTGGCGTTTTGCGTGTACAATTTAATGAAGCTGCCAGATGAGGACCTGTGAGACGTCGATTTCTCAAAATACAGACTCTAATGTACTTGTCTTGTTGCTCAGTTGTGCAGTGGGGCCTCACACTTCTCTTTCTACTCTGGTTAGAGCCTATTTGTGCTCTGCTCTGAAGGGAGTAGTAAACACCGTTGTAGGAAATCTTCAGTTTCTTGGCAATTTCTCTCATGGAGTAGCCTTCATTTCTAAGAACAAGAATAGACAGTCGAGTTTCACATGAAAGTTCTTTTTTCTGGCCATTTTGAGAGTTTAATGGAACCAACAAATGTAATGCTCCAGATTGACAACTAGGTCAAAGGAAGGTCAGGTTTATAGCTTCTCTAATTAGTCAAACTGTTTTCAGCTGTGCTAACATACTTGAACAAGGGTTTTCAAGGGTATTCTAACCATCCATTATCCTTCTTACACAGTTAGCAAACCATAAGAACCCTGGAGTGATGGTTGGTGGAAATGGGCCTCTATACACCTATGAAGATATTGCATTACATACCGGATGTTTGCAGCTCGAATAGTCACTTACCACATTAACAATGTTTAGAGTGTATTTTTGAATCATTTAATGTTAGCTTCATTGGAAAAAAAACTGTGCTTTTCTTTCAAAAATAAGGACATTTCTCGTGCATTAAGGCAAAAGTACCGAGCCACATGTGACACTCACACGTGTGAAGTGTGGCTGGTGGTGTAAGAAAGCTTCCTGCTCGTTCGGTGTTTTAGCATGTGTCAGACATTAGCAAGTAACTACACCGGCACCGTATTAAAAAAGAAAAAAAACACACACAAAAAATAAAGTCTGTTCTGTATCCTCCAGCAAACACACCCAACATGCTTTGTGCACTTGCAAGAAGACCCAACTAATGTGCTGCCACCCACAGCAGAAGAGCAGCTTGGGATGCGCATATACTGATTATGGGGTGTGGGGAAATAAAGGTGATGGGTTGGAAAAGGCATGATACTGGAAGTCACTTGATGTCACCATTGGGGGGAAGTGCTGGATGTCACTACGGCGATAAGGGTACTGGATGTCAATACTGGGCAAGAGTACTTGATGTCACTTCCTTTAGGGAAGGCTGTTGGATGTCACTACGGTGTGGCAGGCTGATGGGTGTCACTAATAGGTAAGGTAGCTGGATATAATTACATGAGGAAGTGATCTGGATGTCACTACCGGGGGAAAGGGTGCTGGATGTCACTACCGGGGCAAAGGGTGCTGGATTGTCACTACTGGGGGAAAGGGTGCTGGATGTCACTACTGGGGGAAAGGGTGCTGGATGTCACTACTGGGGGAAAGGGTGCTGGATGTCACTACTGGGGGAAAGTGCTGGATGTCACTACCAGGGTTAAGGGTGCTTGATGTCACTACCAGGGTTAAGGGTGCTGGATGTCACTACCAAGGTTAAGGGTGTTGGATGTCACTACCGTGGGAAAGGGTGCTGGATGGTCACTACTGGGGGAAAGGGTGCTGGATGTCACTACTGGGGGAAAGGGTGCTGGATGTCACTACTGGGGGAAAGGGTGCTGGATGTCACTACTGGGGGAAAGGGTGCTGGATGTCACTACTGGGGGAAAGTGCTGGATGTCACTACCAGGGTTAAGGGTGCTGGATGTCACTACCAGGGTTAAGGGTGCTGGATGTCACTACCAAGGTTAAGGGTGTTGGATGTCACTACCGTGGGAAAGGGTGCTGGATGGTCACTACCGGGGGAAAGGGTGCTGGATGTATGTCACTACCGGGAGAAAGGGTGCTGGATGTATGTCACTACCGGGAGAAAGGGTGCTGGATGTATGTCACTACCGGGAGAAAGGGTGCTGGATGTCACCACCAGGGGGAAGGGTGCTGGATGTCACCACCAGGGGAAAGGGTGCTGGGTGTCACCACCAGGGGAAAGGGTGCTGGATGTCACCACCAGGGGGAAAGGGTGCTGGATGTCACCACCAGGGGAAAGGGTGCTGGATGTCACCACCAGGGGAAAGGGTGCTGGATGTCACCACCAGGGGAAAGGGTGCTGGATGTCACCACCAGGGGAAAGGGTGCTGGATGTCACCACCAGGGGAAAGGGTGCTGGATGTCACCACCAGGGGAAAGGGTGCTGGATGTCACCACCAGGGGAAAGGGTGCTGGATGTCACCACCAGGGGAAAGGGTGCTGGATGTCACCACCAGGGGAAAGGGTGCTGGATGTCACCTCCAGGGGAAAGGGTGCTGGATGTCACCACCAGGGGATAGGGTGCTGGATGTCACCACCAGGGGGAAGGGTACTGGATGTCACTACTGGAGGAAAGGGTGCTGGATGTCACTACTGGAGGAAAGGGTGCTGGATGTCACTACTGGAGGAAAGGGTGCTGGATGTCACTACTGGAGGAAAGGGTGCTGGATGTCACTACTGGAGGAAAGGGTGCTGGATGTCACTACTGGAGGAAAGGGTGCTGGATGTCACTACTGGAGGAAAGGGTGCTGGATTTCATTACCAGGGGGATGGGTGCTGATGTCACTACTGGGGGAAAGGTTGCTGGATGTCACTAATAGGCAAGAAGCTGGATATCACTACATGAGGAAGTGATCTAGATGTCAGTACTAGAGACATTTGCTGGATCTCACAGTCAGTTGGAGTCAGTATCCATTGGTCATCAGCAGCATCAGACGTGTCAGTCATGCGATGACCATCAGTTGATTGATTCTCACCGTCATTTCCATTTAGAAATGATGTGTAATGTATCTTACCCACAGAATCTTATAATATACATTTCCTATTCAAATAAATCCATCACCAGTATGGTGTAGGAATGGCACCAGTGTAAAAAATTCTAATAAGGTAGATTGACCTCCGACCGGAGTTGGAGCGCGAGCCATCTCCAGTGACAGTCACATCGGTGCCGTCAGTCCTCCACCTGCGTGACAGACTGACAAGATGAATGCAGACCGGGCTTTCGTGTGGGGCTAATTGTTGGCTGATGAAGCGGTGATTTGGTGGATGAATGTGTTTCCATAAATGTTTCATTTAATGAGTCCTTGGGATGTTGATGTGTTATGTTGTTAATTGCACACAGACACATCGCACCCCTGTGCCAGAATTTATATCCTGTTAATTAGAGCATCAAGATCAAAGGTGATGGTGAGCGACGGGAGCTAAATTACAAGAGCGAAATCGGAGATCTGAAACATCTAATTGTTTGTTTTACCCTCCGGGCAAATCTGTAGTTAGTGGTTTATGTATCAGATGCACAGTCTTTATAGTAAAAATAGTAACATGCAGAAAACTGCAAGGGAAACAAGTGGAATATTAATCACTGTATCATATCCTGCAAGGTAGATAGAAGACAGAATACAGCTAGGTAAAGTGATAAATAGAACACAGATAGAAGATGGGTAGAAGACAGGTAGGCGATAGGTTGTAGAGAGGTAGGCAATAGTTAGTACACAGGTAGGCGATTGTTAGAAGACAGGTAGGCGATAGGTAGTAGACAAGTAGGCATTAGGTAGTAGACAGGTAGTGATAGGTATTATATAGGCAGGCGATAGTATATAGGTAGGCGATAGGTAGTAGACAGGTAGGCGATAGGTAGAAGACATGTAGGTGATAGGTGGTAGACAGGTAGATGATAGGTAGTAGACAGGTAGACGATAGGTAGTAGACAAGTAGGCGATAGGTAGTATAAAGGCAGGCGATAGTATATAGGTAGGCGATAGGTAGTAGACAGGTAGGCGATAGGTTATAGCCAGGTAGTGATAGGTATTATATAGGCAGGCGATAGTATATAGGTAGGCGATAGGTAGTAGACAGGTAGGCGATAGGTTATAGCCAGGTAGTGATATGTATTATAAATTATATTAGGTAAAAGACAGAAGATAAGTAGATAGAGAGATAAATAGATAGCATACATACAGCTGTGGCAAAAATTAAGAGACCACTGCACAGTTTTATAAAAATCAGCTTCTCTCCATGTCTGACAGTCATTCCATTCCATTGTCAGTTGAATTCCAACCAGAGTACACCTCATTCTACTTAATGTGCTTCTGATTAGGTGATCACCTGAACCAAATCTTATTTAACGAGGGAAAGTATAAAAAGCCCTGCTGTGGTGCTCACAATCCTCTTACAACAGGACAAGCTGGATGGCAGAACAAGTGCTAGTAATATCCCAAAGTAATAGGAATGAAAAAATAACTTTTAACCATGGCAAAGGAGTTGAAATTAAAAGTCTTGAGTGAGGAAAAGAAGTGCTCAATTCTGGCTTTACTAGCAGAGGGATACAGTGAGTGTCATGCTGCCTCCATCTTTAAAATTTCTAAGACGGCAATCCATTACAACAAGGTGAAGCAGCAGACATTGGGGACAACAAAGCTACAGACCGGCAGAGGGCTAATACGACGCTACACTGACCGGGATCACCGTCCTCTTATTCGAATGTCACTCAGCAACCGCAGGATGACATCAATGTAATCTACAAAAGGAATGACAAATGGCAGCTGGGGTGAAGTGCACGGCAAGAACAGTTCGTAACAGGCTCCTAGAGGCGGGGCTTAAGTCATGTGAAGGTAGAACAAAAAAAATTTCATCAATGAGAAGCAAAGGCGAGCCAGGCTGAAGTTGCCAAAGACCATAAGGATTGAACCATAGAGGACTGGAGTAAGGTAATCGTCTCTGATGAGTCTAATTTTCAGCTTTGCCCAACACCTGGTTGTCTAATGGTTAGATGGAGACCTGGAGAGGTGTACAAGCCACAGTGTCTTGCACCCACTGTGAAATTTGGTGGAGGATCAGTGATGATCTGGGGATGCTTCAGCAAGGCTGGAATTGGGCAGATTAATCTTTGTGAAGGACGTATGAATCAATCCGCATACAAGGTTATCCTGGAAAACAGTTGATTCCTTCTGCTCAGACAATGTTCCCCAACTCTGAGGACTGGTTTTTCCAGCAGGACAATGCGCCATTCCACACAGCTAGGTCAATCAATGTGTGGATGAAGGACCACCACATCAAATCCCTGTCCTGGCCAGCCCAATCTCCAGACCTGAACCCCAATGAAAACCTCTGGAATGTAATCAAGAGGAAGTTGGATAATCACAAGCCATCAAAGATGAACTGCTTACATTTTTGTACCAGGAGTGGCATAAGGTCACCCAAAAGCAGTGTGAAAGACTGGTGGAAAGCAGCCAAGAGGCATGAAAGCTGTGATTAAAAATTATGGTTATTCCACAAAATATTGATTCCTGAACTCTTCCTGAGATAAAACATTAGTGTTGTTGTTTCTAAATGATTATGATCTTTATTTCTTAGCATTATTTGAGGTCTGCAAGCACTGCATTTTTTGTTATTTTGAACATTTCTCATTTTCTGAAAATAAAAACAAAATTTACTGCTTGGAAATTCGGAGACATGTCAGAAGTTTATAGAATAAAAGAACAATTTTACATTTTACTCAAAAATATAGCTATAAAGAGAAAAATCAGACAAACTGAACATTTTGCAGTGGTCTCTTAATTTTTGCCAGAGCTGTATATAGGCGATAGAAAATAGACAGGCGATAGAAGACACATAGCTAGTAGATGGGTAAATAGAGTTGTAGACACCAGACAAGTGATAGACAGAAGACAGGCAATAAAATATTTGATGTGCAGAATTGTGAATGCAGCTCTGAAGTACGTTAAATTACAGGCTTTCACCCAGGATGCAGGACTGGAAAAAAGTAAGTGCAGGGAAACAAACTTTTCTTTTTCTTTTGTGAAAATTAAATTTTATTTAAAGTAAAACATCGAGATCCTGTTTACTGAATGTAAATGTTAGAAATGAAATGATTAATGAACCATCTAGCATAACATTTACTTAACTAATCCCCGGAGCTTAATTTAAAAATGTCAAATGTTTTCCCTCTATTGCTAGTTGCATTTTTTTTTCAACAATTTTCTTATTAATAAAAGGAAAAAAAGAGAGAAAAAAAAGGTAAAAATCAGTGTTAAAATGTTAAACTGGTCAGACGATTGATTCTGCTGTAAGTTGTTGTGATGTTAGTAATGTATCATCAGTTTTAGTCATTGACTGACTGGAGTAGGAGGGGCCAGGGGTTGTGATTGGTGAGAGCTTGCTGATTCCATGCCGGACCTCTCTGTTCATTGTCACTGGGACTGCCGGTGATGGTCCCTAGATGCTGTGTTGTCTGGACTATTGTGGGTCCTAGTGATGAAACGCCTTTCCCCAAAAAACAGCAGTTTATGACCCATTATTGAAAGGAAACATCCCTTTAAACAGAAATATTTCTATGGTTTCTAGAAATAATAAATAATGGAACTTTCCAATTTTAGATGGTTGAAACCTGCCCAATATCCTGGTTTCAGTATCCGTCTTTCAAACTCTACTTCCACTTTAGATTTGGCACAGAGGAGAGAACCAGTTGTGTGTATGAAAGAGACTGACCGGCCGGTTCATTTCAGTAGCTAAGCCAGTCCCCTTCACTGTTCATGAATAAAAGGGAATTTATTTCAAAGTTTTTGCTCATCTGAGAGCAGCATAATAAAGGAAAAGAGACCCTTATTCCAGTGATGTCTCACTTAGTTTACTGGGTGCTGCAGTTGTGATATAATTACAGTTTTTAGAAGAAGCTGCCCCCCGCTCACACCACAGCTTTCTGTGTACATTGTATATTGGCAATAAGCTGTTAATCAGTGGTGGGGGCAGACTTAGACTAGGCTTCACGTGGGCACCAGTCCAGCAGTGATAATCGCCTGCTGATAAAACACTCGAATTGAAGCAGCACACAGCCTAATAAATAACACATCCCTGAGATCAGTTTTCAGCCTAGCCTACATCATGCTGCCCTCCACTTACATAGGATATACCTGCCGATAGATTCCCTTTAACAAAGACAGAGGAGGGAGCTGGCTTAACTATTGAAATACACAATGCTGGTTTTTGTCCTGGCACAGGAAACTCTTTACTGTTATAAAACCTATGAGTAAGTGGATGTGCCAAGATGGCATATTAGTGCTGTAACCAGGACATCAGGCACGTTTGAAAAACAAAGCAAGTGACATTCTGCAAAGGTTCAAATACAATTTATTATATTTTTGTTCCGACAACTCCGCATAGGGAGTTGTCAAGAATTTGCAGATTTGGTTTCAAGCATTGTAACTAGTGCTGAGCGAACGTGCTAGGATAAGGTGTTATCTGAGCATGCTCGGGTGCTAACAGAGTGACTTCGGCAGGCTCGAAAAATCTGCTCGAATCCCCGCGGCTGCATGTCTCTAGGCTGTTCGACATCCGCAACACATGCAGGGATTTCCTGTTTGTTAGGCAGTCTCTGCATGTGTTGCTGCTGTCTAACAGTCGCGAGACGTACAGCCCTGAGGACTCAAACATATTTTTCGAGCACGCTGAAAACACTCAGTTAGCACCCGAGCATGGCGGATTACTCCTTATCTCAGCACATTCACTCATCACTAATGGGCTGTAATGTTTTTAGAAAGAGAACCTGATTTTTGTATTATTTTCCTGTATGAACTCTTTTAAATGGAACCTGTTAGGAGTCTTATGCTGCCCAAACCGCGGGCATGGTGAATTGCATCCTAGATGACTGGCTCCGGCGGTTTAGAGAAAATATACTTTAGAGATCCGGCTGTGAGACGAGAGACTACTCTGCCACTGCCCCTGACTGTCTTCTCCAAGAGCCTACTGCTGGTGATTGATATGTATAAGCAAAGGAGGAGACCATCAATCACCGGCGGCAGCACTGCGTAGAGCCAGCCGGGGGCGGAGTGGGACTCGTCTCATCATTGGCTATGATCACTGGCTTGATCTTTATGGAGTGCTTTCTCAAACTCCCCTGACTCCAATCATGTAGACCGGTCTGGGCAGCATGAATAACCTCACTGGTTCCCTGTAAAGCTGGTAATGCCTTAAACTATTATCCACATTTGGTTGAGAACCTCTTAGAAGAAAAAAATAAAAAATCTGTCTGCCTGAAGCCACCACTAGAGAGCGCCGATGATCTTGCTGTAGTATCATTGTTGCGTTCTGTTGAATTTCACGCTCCTATTGTCTTTCCTTTTACCTTTATTCAGGACTCTGGAGGAAAACGTGTACAAGATTTCCCTTTCCCTAGCTCAACGCTACAAAGTGCCTTTATGGGAGGTTTACATGACGCATTTGGAGTACTTGTTCTGTGACAGTGGGTGCGTATTCCCTTTTATATTTATATTTCATGTCTTCTCCTATGGTGATTGTGAGTGACCTATTAATTTACTGTTTTACATGAATTTCATGTTGCTTTTTCTATTCACATCAATAACTGTATGACTATTGCAGCAGACTGAAGGTCAGCCTTATTCAGTCTGAAATGTGACCCTTTTAAGGTTTCTAGCATAAAAACTACAAAAATTCTAATATTTTTGTGCAACTATGTTTTGTGCAACAATGTGCTACTTTGTGTCACCCTTTAAATGGCAAATAAATCTTAATGAATCTGCTCCAAAATATATATAAAAAAAAAAAAGTATAATCGCTGGGTTCTGTTTTTCTAGCTGCACTTTTGTCCGATTGCCTTACATTGATTTTGCTTCCTTTTTTTTTTTTTAAAGTGGCCCTGGTCAATTTCTCGCCAAATTTTTTTCTGAACAAGGTGTTGTGAAATCTCATTTTGCTGCTGAAATGTGCCGTGGATCTTCTGCATACAAGTCAGCTGCGTATTCTGCATGTGGAAACATTGGGAACACTGATGGATGGCGCAACATGTTGCATGAATGATTGATCATATACCGCTTGTGTACTAAGGCCTTAACTGTGCTCCCAAAGTGCATGGTTACCTGGTAATTGTCTGGTTATTAGGACATACGTACCCCGAAGAGATACTGCCTCTTCTTGTGGAAATCCAGTTGTTATTGAGCCTGGGTGTTACTCTGGGTCACTACTCACTGATGAGTTGTGAGACAGTACTGTCAGGAGGGCCGGGGTCAAATGCCAGGAGATGTACATCAGGACACAAGAGTAAGACAAACAGATAGTCAGAGGCTAAGTCCGGGGTTTAGTGATGGAGAAGGCAATGATGGAAGTGATGGGGAGAAGGCAATGATGGGAGTGATGGGGAGAAGGCAGTGATGGAAGTGATGGGGAGAAGGCAGTGATGGAAATAATCGACATGAATCGTCACAACATATCCTAGCTCCGGGAACAGGATCCAAGAGATGTGACACAGGGCTAAGCACACACCTAACAAAGCTGAGCTACAGCTGATACTGACTGCTCACAGCTAGCCGGCTAAATAGCCAGCAAATTAGCAAAACTGACAGCCCAGGACACTCCAGATCACATAGGGCGGCTGAGCTGTCACTCACAATGTCCCTAGGCCACAGTCAATGAAGAAACCGTGACACTGGGCAATGCAACCTTGAAAAAATTGGGCTACTCCAGGGGGAAAAAAATTATTGTGCCACTTAAAGATAGGTTTTCTTACTTCTGTAGGAGAGACACCTTGCATTAATCTCCCATGGAATATTGCTCTACCAGATGTAACTTTTGCTCTTACTTTGTTCTCGCTGCTTCCCTTAGTGTGCTGTATTTGTTTTTTGTTAATATCCGCCATATGGTTCCAGAGATTTGGACCTTTTTATTTAGCGCTAACTTTTTTTAGGATCTTTTCCAAGTGGAGGTGCAAACAGGATTCTTTGGGGGCTTGTCTTTAGGCTGCTCTGCATAATTACCCACCATGGTAAACACCATTAAAATTGGCCTTAGAATTAAAGAAAAATGTATGTCGTAAATCGAATGGCAGATTGTAAAGAATAAAAAAAAGAATTTCATGGAATCAGTGGGAGTAAAATAAGAGCAAACACTGGTCACTCCTGACCTGGTGATAGATCCTCTTTTCTAATACTTCTTATATAGGCAACCTGGATCTTGCCCTGTACTGGTAAGGAGTGAAAACTCTACAAAAGTGTTGTCTACTAGAGCAGCGACTGCAGGGACAAAAATAAGTTTTATTCTCCCTGCAGCTGCTTGCTTCCAGTCATCGGCGCAGCGCAGGAAGCAGGGTCACAATTCTAATGCACTACTGGTAACCAAGTGACCCGGTGGTGAGAAATACGGCTGTTTTTTTTCTGTGGTGTGTTTTAAATTGTATGTCTTTTTCGGTGCGTAGCAGTTAGTCACCAATCACTATACAGTGAGCGTGGCTGTAATCAATCCCTAGCACTTTGATTGACAGGTTTGTTGAGCTTATGTGTGAGAGAAGTCAGTCAATCAAAGTGCAGAGAAAGGATTACATTGTACTCCGCGTCCTGCTCTGTGTTGTGAGTAGAAGAGAACGGCTACAGGGAGGATATAACTTCATTTTCTCCCTGTAGCCGCTGCTCCATTAAACCGGCTGCACAGGATTTAAACACTTTATCTGCAGATTACCCTTATATTTGCATGTAGTGATGGACTAGAGGGCCAGGGGCTTGCCAGTAACATTGACTATTCAGCTACATGCAAATTTTACATTACACTCATTCCCAAGTTTCCCTCTGCTTTTATATACTACTACACTGGGTAGTTTGTGAAATGATTGATGAGATGCTGGTCCTGTCTGTACATAGTGAATTAATTGTATTATGCCAATTCTCCTATACAGGAGTTGGGGGGCCCACCGGGAGATTTACCTATTCTCCTGTGGGCCAGTCCGACACTGTGTGTAGGCAAGTATCATTTCTGGACATGATGGATTTCCTATTAATGCAAGGTGGACCCCACCATCTGATACTTACATGAGTCACAGTCTTCTTCTGGAGCTTAAAACAGGACAGTGCTAAAAGCAAAATGGAAGGAACTTTCAAAAGACATACCATGTATTGGAAAATCTCAAGAAGCCACAAGTTAGACACATAAGGGCAGATTTACCAATGTTGTCCAATGTTTAGACTTTGCAAGCTTATACTAAAACGTCCTACAGTGCGTCAGATGTGTCATAATGGTTCTTGGTGTTTGCTAAATGTTACATTTTCAGACTGTCCAGTCCAGGTGCAGACTGGGGCGGAAATTCAGCCCTGGTATTTGAAATCACACAGGCCCATGTTGTCCCCGTCCCCAAGAACCAGATGGGGATATATTACTACTATTACCCTGGATGGAGGAAAGGAAGATTTTCTACAAGACCAATGTTTCTAATGAAACCTGTGGCCGGCTGGGGTAAGTGACGGAGTCAGCGACTTTGTGCGCCGTCACAACTCTTAACAGTATGGATGTCTTGAGAACACCGATTCTGTTAACAACGTAGCAGACAAGGCAGCCCATGACCAGACAGGCCCTTCTGGCATTTGCCAGATGGCCAGTCCGGTCCTGGTCCAGTCTTAAGTTTATTCCAGCTGTTAGTTGGCTTACTTTGTGGCAAAAACCTTGTTTCAATTTTTGACACATGGCGTTAGACCCTAGATCACAAAGTTTCCTGGAAAACACCTGACTTCAGCAAAGTCACACCTCTCATACATCCTGCAAGTGATGGAAGACAGTCTTTGGTGCAAATTTTGCCAGAATTAATATGCATGTAACTTAATCAGATGTAACTTAATCAGATCCTCCAATGTGCAACTTAGCCAATTACGGTAACATCTCCAGTAATCTCCGCAATGATGGATGTCTCTGATATATACAGTATAAAAAAAATCTTTTTTTTTTTTAATCTTCTCCATTGTCTTGGATGTTTCGGATTCTGCAGCTCTGTAAGATTTGGGACTTGCCCTTTTCTTTTGGAATGGAAGAAGCGAAGTAATATAAAGCTGTCAGTTATACTTCTCCCTTTAGTACAAAAGAAAAAGAAAAACGCTCAAAAAGCTTCTGATTGTGAGCCGAGCCCATCTCTAAACTGGCTTATCATAATGGTTTCCAGGCATAGAAACTTAATCACTGCCACAATGTTTTTTTTAAAGGTTTCTTCCATTACACTGCTTTTTTGATGGGATTCTGTCAGAATGATGTATTTACTGCAAGTAGTATGACTGCATGGTTCCTAGTACAAGAATAAAAAAGAATACCCATTTTGTAGTAATCCAGCAACAAAAAAGTCAGTGCTCCATCCTTCTTGAGAAACTCCGTATTTCTTTAATTTTGTTTCCATGCGTGCTAAAACCACTCAACATAGGTCATCAAACATCTGGCGTGTTTCGGAAGTAGCTCTGAATAAGGAAATCTGCTTGCGAAACGCGTCAGACGGAGTTCTGGCTTTTCTGCTTCATACCCTGGATGACCCCATTACAGGTGTGGTGAGCTGTTGGTTTTCTTATGTTGTTTTGTAGTAAACCCATTTGCCAGCATTGAAGAATCAAGCCCATTAGTCACATGCAAGTGCGTTGAGGTTGTGTCAATTTAGTGTATAAACACACCCCCAATGCACTTCCAGGCTAATTTGCACGTGACTAAAAAGCTTGATTTCTCAACACTGGCACTTTGGGTTGGACTTGCAAGGTTCCTTGTAAGTTTTTCTTTCTTACGTCCTCCTTCATCTAATATCTGGCAATGGTTCTCCGAGGGTAGGATTTCTGCAGATCATTATGTCTGTTCCGGTCTTATATTAGATTACACCATGCCGATTTATCCTCATCTATCCTAGTTACCCTGTCCACGTTCTTATTTTTCCTACTCCCTCTTGGCTGTTTTTGGTTATTCTTCACCCAGAGCTTCCATTTTTGTCCTCTGAATTTTTTTGGCAGCGTCTTGTTTTATTGCTCTCTCTAGAGGAATTCTTGCAGATATATCACAGGTGCCGCTTGCATCTCAATACTTTTCAAAGGCAAATATTTGGCTCTCGCTTCCTCGTCCGCTGTTCTACCACTCCTTCTGCCTCGATCTTTGCTGATAAATTGGCCTTGTTCCTTGCCAACTGAGATTATCGAAGGGGAATCAGCATCTGCCATTCTCTTTGAAGAAATGATCTACAGACGAGATGGTCAGTTCACGACTTATTACTTTTCCGAGAAAGACGTGTCCCAAGACGAACTTCTCCACCCCCGACTGGTACAAAGGTGTGCGAGATAGGCACCTACAGAGAAGATGAAGACCATGCCAGCTCAAACACCCCCCAACCACGTTATATCATGAGGCGCCATGGCATTTGTCAGTGAGAAACTCCTTTCATATTCCTTCAGCAACAGATTGGTTTTTAAGACAAGCTGTTAAAGGGCATCCACAAAGCTTCAAATCCCGCAAATGGATATATAAATATAAATTGAGCGGTTAACTATAATATGTTGAGTATCGACATCTTTGTAGGATCCTTGTAAAGTACTAAACCACCAACATCTGTGGAGTTTTTACAATCTTCAGTATTTGCTAAAATACTAAAAGACGGGATGGAAATGGAAAAAAAATATGAGCGCTGATGTCGAGCCCGGCTTTTGAAGATTTTTCTATTGGGGTTCCTCTATGCAGAACATGATGGCACCTGGGCCTCACTGACGATAAAGTCCACACCAAATGGCAATAGTATTGAAATTTTAATGAAATTACAATAACCACAAAAGAACAAGCGCCAAAATATGTGACTTCTGCAGAGATCATCAGGTGGCCATTCCTTCCAAAAAGAATTACCACAACTAGGTCATGGCGACAACTGGCGTAGACCTACAGTAATCTCTCATCTCCAGGACGGGATAATGTCATTGCCCATTCTGGTCCTACATTCTGGACTTTATACCTTTAAAGAATAACTAAACTTCTTCCAGTGTTTTTTTTTTTTTTTTAAAATTATCATTGTATTTTTAGACTTTTTAGTTCCCTGCAGCTGGGTGATGGACAACTGAGCAGTGCGCAGCTCGGGAGGCAGGAGAGCGTGGCCTATGATTTTCTGTATAATTTATATATTCATTCATGGTCATCTGTTCTGTATGCGGGCTGTGCGCTCCTGCCTCCCAATCTGCAGACTGCTTAGTGGTGTTTTGACTGGACCCGGACTCCGCCGATCTGCAGGTAAACGACTTGTCCAGGACTACTTTATTTTATTTTTTTTACCATAGTCCTAAAAATGAACAGGTTGCTGCTAACAGGGTCAGCTACCTGCCTGTTCCACCGACCGCCGGCTCAGAGTGGTCACCGATCACTCTTGATGACCATTCAGCTCATCCACGTCAAGAGAGCCGCTCTTCCTCCGAGGCGCTGTGTCGACGGGGAGTGGCTGCTGATGTCTTGCTGATTGACAGCCGACTCCCCACAGTCATATCCCGTCAACAGAGAAGAGCAGAAGAGACGTCAGCGGAAGGTTCTGAATCACCGGGCAGAGTGGTCTGTGCATGCTCTGTGCCCGCAGAGATCGGCGTTGGGAGCAAAAGGCAATTAGTTGGAAACTCTTGGCCTGTTAGTTCTTAGGTTATAACCTTAGATAGTTAGTTATGGATAACCCACTTTGCTCTCCGGCTACATTCACACATCACTCGGACCTTTGTTATACCGTAGGGCTGTTCTGATGACTTTTATATTTTCACAGACCAAACACCCACGTGAAAGAAATGGCAGCATGCACTTATCTGCTCCTTATTTCCCATGAGACTCGCCTACTCAAGTCTTTGACTGATCCCATCAACTATATAACATCTGGTTTAACGGATACATTGCAGTTCTTTAACATAAAACTGTATTTAGTCTTGTAAATTTTAGAAAATTCTTATGTATACAAACTCATAAGCATACACATGAGAAATTCTCCAGTTTTGTTACGGATAAAAATCAAACTATTTTTTTTTTTTTGCCATTTACTGTTAAAAGTTATCTATTCTTTAAATGACCCCAATTTCTATCGTCTATGATCAGTGAAGCATCTAACCTATCATGGTCACTCTCTCTTTTTTTTTTTCAGTCTGTTCCTTGTGAAATTTTACTGCTAATTGACTTAATTACTTGCACTTCCCCCTATTGCTTCCCATGGCATATTCAACCCACACCATGGACGTCTATCATTTAGTCATTGTAAGACTAAGATCTAGAAACCCGAATGTTCTCTCTGGATTTGGAATCTGATTGATGAAGAATATAGGTCTTCAGATTCATTCCCATGTTCACAGATAGCTGCCGGGTCTTCATGCTGTTATTTCCTCTGTAGACATCTGAATGGTCATTGTCACACAGTAATTTCACTGAAGTGTAAATGGAAGGCGATCTCCTTGCCGGAATGCGAAGCATAATTTAATCAGTAAAAATTACCAGGATTCATCATCCATTCAAGTAAGTTTTTTAGAAGATTGGCTCTCATGGATCGTCGGAAGAATTACACTTTAAGCAAAACGCTTTGCTCGTATGCAGTATGGATGAACACTTCATTACGTACCTCCGGGCCCTAGAGGAATCCCTTTTCTTTTAGAGATGGAAAATCATAAATGGGAAAATAAAATTACATTTTGTGGCATCCTAAGAAAAGCCATGATTCAAGGAGATTTATAGAACCCCGGCACAGATCGTGTGTCCTCCCGAGAACAACTCCTTGGCTGCCTTCTGCGGGGAAATGGTTGGTTTCTCTCGCTCTCGTTAGTAGAAGGTTCGAAACGAGAAATTTATGGTGTCTTACTTTTCCAAAATGCCAAAGGTATTGTGAAAAGGACGCAACGCGGTTTGGCTTTCTGTAATTTCAGTGGCAGTTCAGTTTAGTCAACAGTTCCCTCTGTTCTTGGAGATGATGCATTCAGCCGTCCCGTAGAGGAAGATCTAACCTTCTTGAGATGGAGAGCCTCCACTATTATATGTGCACGTGTTGCATTTTTGCAGCGTTTTTTCACCCATCTTTCGTAACGGGTTAAAAGAGCTGCAATTCACATGCGTCTTAAGAAAAACCCAGAAGGGCTTAAAATATGAGCAAATGACAGCATATGTGTGAGACTCTAGAAATCTCATTGATTATGCTGGTACTTGAAAACTCTGCTTATTTTCCACACCAAATACCCTGCTTAAAAAATATTGTAAAAGCGCCAGGTGTGATGTGAACATACGCTTAGATCAGTGGTGGTCTGACTCTCCACTATTCGAAGAGATGGAGGAGCTTGTGCTGCAGCCTCTTCATTGCTTACTCTTGATTGTCGGCTGGTTTGCACTTTCTAACACCATATTTTTCATGCTCCGATCGATGCAAAGTACTGCAGCAAGATCCCATCCAAGTGAATGGGGGCAAGGCTTGTACCGGCGGCATGAAACACAGGAAAGCACAAATCAGACTGCAACCTGGCGAATGTTGAAGAGGCTGATCAGTGGAGATGCTGGTGGTCGGACCCCCATGGATGTCCATCAATTTTAGCGTTCTGTACACTTTTATATCCACTTTATTTTTTTTCTCAGCAGCGACAATGAAAAATATAACCGTTTTGCAAATAGTTATCACTTATATTTCCTGTTACTTTGTGTTCACGGCCGTTCGACAGTCTGTGTCTCCATAGTAACAGACGACAAGACACTGTGTAGTCTGATCCTGCAAATCACGCTGTCCTGTACCTCCATCTAATTTGCCAGATATCTTCGAGGTGGGAATGATTGCAGAATCGGACTGTGCAAATTTTGTTTGGTATTTATCATTGACAGGCATAAATTTGCATGATTGCCGTAGACAAAGAGGTACCAAGTTATCTTTACATCTTTTTTTTTTTTTTTTTTTTAATAATAAATATATGTCACGGCCTGTTTGGAATCTGCGGGACCGTACTCCAGGGGTTAATACTTGGAGCCTCTCCTTGGCTCTGGGAGAGCTTTATATGACTGCTGTCTGGCTCCACTCCTTGTCAGTTATACTTCTGCCCTAGGCTGAGTTAGTTGACACCTGAGTGCCTGTGCCTTGTGCCTGCTTTGTTGTCTGATCCGTTGCTTTTGACCCGGTCCGTTTACCGTTGTGCTTTTGTCTTCTGATTTGTTACCGTGTGTGTTTGTATACGTACATATCTGTGTGTGTGTGTACAGTATATGCATGTGTGTGTTCATCTGTATGTATGTTTGTATCTGTGTATGTGTGTACAGTCTATGTAGGTGTATCAATGTGTATCTATGTACATTATATGTGTCTGTACATCTGTGTATGTGTGTGTAACGGTTTATATGTATGTGTATGTTATATACAAAAGAAGTTGCACTCTGTCATGCTAAAGCATGTAGACATGGAATACAAATTGAGACGCTTAGCACAAAATTTTGCCAATTCATGCATGCCCAGCAACCAACGACAAGGTGGTCCCAGCAGTTTGAGACCACCTTGTCGTTGCTTGCTGGGCATGCACAAATTGGCCAAATTATGTGCTTAGTGTCTCAATTTTTTTCTTATTATCGAGAGAGTAAGTATTGCTATTCATCTCTACATATAAATATCAATGTGTGTGTGTGTATCACCAACCAATCACGAAGCATCTTTCATTTCACCAGAGCTGTTCAAAAGAAGCTGAGCTGTGATTGGTTGCCATGAGCAACAGTTTTCCTTGCAACCAATGACTAAGCATCTCTCATTTCACCAGAGCTGGTTAAAAGTAGCTGAGCTGTGATTGGTTGCTATGCGCAACTTTTCCCACTTGACAACACCTCAGCAGACACTGACATGGTGGGAGAAATCTAGCATCCCCAGGAACATAAGCTCCAGCCATCGTCTGTCCCCCAGAAAGGAGCAGTGAGAACATGACAGAAATGAATCCCCCCCCCCCTCCCGTGTGGTATCATTAAGTGACACACATGAATGTTGGAAAGTGCACATATTAAATGTCATGTGGATTTAATATTTTCTCACAGACACTTTTATGCATTATTGATGTGTTACTGTGCTCTGATGCTGTGAGTTTTTTTAAAGTGCTCCTTTCCTCATAATTCACTTGAATATACCCATATAACACGTAATGCTTTTCCCATAACAACCCATCGAATATGTTACTATACTGCATACAGATGCTGTACATCCATGAGCAACTCAGCCGGGCAAATTACAAGTTGACGGTGCATGAAAATGTGTGTGAAGGTTTCTCTTCTTTACTAATGTATAAGGTTTGTGCCTGTCCATTGGTGAAAAGCATGACTGTGATATTTATGGTGGCAGATAAGTGAGAATATCAGCCTGATGAGTAGAAAACCTGGGATCTTAGTGAACCATGTTTCTGTGCAATTTCACTATTCTACTTTTACTGGCTTTGACGGGATGATGTGGGATATTAGTGGTAGTTGTCCCATGGCTCTGACTGACGGGATGATGTGGGATATTGGTGGTAGATGTCCCATGGCTCTGACTGACGGGATGATGTGGGATATTAGTGGTAGTTGTCCCGTGGCTCTAGCTGACGGGATGATGTGGGATATTAGGGGTAGTAGTCCGGTGGCTCTGGCTGACGGGATGATGTGGGATATTAGGGGTAGTAGTCCGGTGGCTCTGGCTGACGGGATGATGTGGGATATTATAGTGAATGTGGCTGTGGAGTGGGCGGGGCTATACACTCAGCTATATATATATAGATATAATCATTATAATTTGTTATAACTAACCATAGTTAGTTACTATGCCCAGGCAGGGCCGGGCTCTTAAGCTAGTATTTCATTTTTTACATATTGACATGCTTTAGCACAACAGCATGCAACCTCTTTTGTATATGGAGGTGGCTGCTCCTAGTTTGCACCTGTTCACACGAGCTTGGAAGTGCCAGTCAGTCTTTTGTTAATTGTATGTATGTGTGTGTACTATATGTATATATGTGTGTATGCATGGTATATGTATGTACGTTGTATGTGTGTATGTATGGTATTTGTATGTACGGTATATGTATGTGTATCTATGTGTATGTGCGGTGTATGTATGTACAGTACATGTACATGATATGTGATCCATTGGATAGTGGATAACTTGCTGATTACTGGGGATTCAACCACTGGGCCCTCCCGAGAACGCGTCACTGCAGTCTCGTCCTGGATGGATCAGATTTGTGCATGCGCGGCCTCTGCTCTGTCCATTATCTATAGAGCTGGTGAGCGCTGCACTCGGCCCTTTCCATCAGTTCCATAGACAATGAATAGAGTGGATACCAGATGATACAGATACCAGACATATATGTAATATAATATATAGAGGGTCGGGCTCTGCCAGTTCCAGCAGTAATCATGTAACCATGAGGAGGCGCTCTGCACACTTGCTGTCATGTGCCAGCTAGAGAGTCAGCCATGTCTGCAGTGCTCTATTCACTGACATAGCGGACACTAGTTGTCACCCAGCTGCAAGTCTGACTGCGCTGGAGCCAGCAGAACTGAATGCTAATGGATATACTGTACATACATTTATCACACACAGTGTATATATATATATATATATATTTATTTTGTGAGGTAGCGCTGTCATTCAAGGTTGGGGGACACTCGCATGGCAGCGAATAATCACGTCCGGCACAGGTTTCCATAAAGCAATATCACAGTCCATGAGGTTTATTCATTATCATAAACCAATCACGATATGTAACTGTCTTATAGCAGATAGCAGGGTATCTTCACACTGGAGCTCTGCTCCTCTTTAGCCCTCCTAGTCACACAGTCTGTGCTTCATCTAGCCAACCGGCTATACAGTCTCTCAGTAGCAGTCCCATCTCCGGGTAACCTTGCATGCTGCTTTACACTGCTAATGTTCATTCCCTCTCCCTGGGAACTGTCAGGCACACTTCGCCATTAGTCACAGCGTCCAGACGTGCTGTCAAGCAGGAAGCCACACGAGACCTTCCAAATGGACCAGTCGGGTCTCTGAATTCACCCCCATGTGACCAGACCTCAGGTACCTTATATGGTCCATAACCACACCCACAGGTGATCACCCAAGGTTCTATTGCACACAGCCACACACAGGCTTCCCTGACACATTGTAACAGAACGTACTACTCAGCAGTACCTCTGCTGATCATTATGATCTTTCAGTATCCTACACCTATCAGGGCAATGGAAATGCTTATACGGCTGTCCCGGGACACCCACACTGCTCCCCCTAGCGGACACAGCAGTCACTGCACCACATTATATATATATATGTGTATATATATATATATATATATATATATATATATATATATATATATATATATATATATACACACACCCATCTCGGTGAATAAATATAAAATATATATATATTTTTTTTTTATTTTATTTTTTTTAGAGGTGTTGGAGCCCAAATAGAACTTTTGCTATGGGGTCCTCTGATTTCTATGTACGCCCCTGCTTGCAGGGCAGTAATAATGAGGGCGATCTGCCTTGTTTCTCGGAGGCCGAGGCTCCAGGGTCCCATTGTCAGATTGCCCTTATCATAAGCAGCGTACCGGGCAGGGAGGGGGGCCCAGACACATTTCTTGCACAGGGCCTCAAGCTGTCAAAGTTTTGTAGTACTGAGCACATTATACGTGTGCTGTTAGTGCAGAATAAAAATGTTCTTAACATGGCATTACTGTCTCACCGGAAACGTATGAAGCACGTAAAGAGCGTCTGTCAGATCAAAGGGTGTATGGCGGTAATTGTAGCACTCACGTACTGACTCCGGACTGCCGGCTGCTCCCTTCCTTCAGTGTAACACATGATCCAGTAATTCTTATTCCTGAAAAGTATTTCTGGATAAATGGAGCGGTGCAGAATCTTTGCACAGGAATCAATAAGTGCTACAACCCTCCAGGTAAATCAGTTTTATTTCCTAAATATTTAATTAACGCTGCTTCCTTCTGAGGCTCCATCTTCCACATCTAAGTCTAGTTTCACATTAGCGCCTTTTTGCGCAGCGCTTCGTGCGCAATTGAAACGCATGCAAAAAACGCATGCAAAAAACGCATGTAAATGCAGCGATTTTTAGGCGCATCAGCGTGCGCATGACGACAAAAAAACTCTGCATTTTCATGCGTTTTTGCATGCGTTCTCTAGGTGTCACATTTCACAGAAGGAAAATCCTTGAAACATATACTCCACCAATGGGACATCATCAGTATACAGCCCCATCATCAGTATACAGCCCCATCAGTATCCAGCCCCATCATCATCAGTATCCAGCCTCATCATCAGTATACAGCAACATCATCATCATCAGGTCACTGCCGCATCACACAGCATTTAAATACTTAAGAAATTCCTTGCAGACCCGTGGGGAGGCATTGTCCCAGTCATCCATCAGCGCTGCGGCCACCTCATTCTAGAGCCCCTTTAACACCACATTGTCCGAGTGCTGAGGATCACAGCTGTCCCACAAAGGGACTCGCTCCTGGACCAACTGGATGAGGGCATCATTGTCCAGGGCGAGCTCTTGATCCCGTTGTGGAGCCTAGAAAAGAAAGAAAAACATTAATCTTGGAAAGATTTGGAAATTAAAAAGATATGAAAAAATGCAGAAAAGAAGCAAGATTGAAGATGAAAAACAGGACAGAAAAAAGTCAGAGAAAAAAAAAAAAGAATACAATCACAGTCAGTCTATACTTAAAGTACAGGTGGTCTCCCCGCCGGCACTTGGACTGGCTGCTCCTGCTGTTCCTCCTCACTTGCCGTGGATGATGAGGTCTGAAAAAGAACAAAAATTAATTTGGGACATGTGTAGATGCGACAGCGAATACTTACCCAAACTGTAGGGCAGGAAGGTACTCACTTCACTCTCTGCTTGGGCCAGTTCACCACGGGCCAGTCTGTATTCCTCTCCAGAAGACATGCTGCAATAAAAAAGAGACATTAGTACATAGTAAATTGAGAAAAAAAGTACAGGCCGACATTAGGTTTAATACTCACATTATTAAAGTGGCTGCAAGTCTCCAAAAGGCTTCTCTTCAAAAAAAATTCTGGCTGCTTCTCTCTTCCAGGCTGGCTGTAGAGTAGTGGTCTGCCAGTGACAACACCTTTTTTATCTACACTACCCCCAAACAATGTTTCTTTGTTTAGGGGTGGATTAAAGCAGTGTCTAGACAAATTAATTAAAAAAAAAAGCATGCGTTAAAAAGCGCGGGCGTGCACATGTATATGCGCACTCCATGTGTTCCCATAGACTATAATGCTTTGTTTTGGCGCATTCCGTGCGCACAGCAAACGCATGCTTTTTTTAACTCCTTTGGGCGGAACAAAAAATGCAACATGTTGCGTGGGATGCTGAGGCGCACACCTAGAAAAAGCGCATGCGCACGATAACACAGATGAACGCGTGCAAGCGCAAGTCCATGCGCCCGCCATGTCAAAAATAGGTGCGCATAACGCATGCGACCGATAGCGCACGATGCACTGCGCGAAAAAAAACTAATGTGAAACCAGCCTAACACATGATGCCCATTCCAAATGCCTAACCATCATCAATCATTGTCCCAAGTCCTCTATGTCTCGGAGAAAGATCGCAATGCCATGTAAATTTTTGCATAAAATTGTTTGTTGAGTGAACAATTAAAACTATATAACATTTTTTTGGGAGGATATTTGATGGTTTAAGGGAACTTGAAAAGATTTTCTGACTTTATGCAAAGCTTTAATAGTCACTTAATGCCTACATTAATAGAACAAACAAATGTAAAAAACTTTAATATATCTTATTAGAGAGATGGGCGTCTTACTCCACTTATAAGCCACTTCTTCTCTCCTTCATTCACTCTGGAGAAAAAAACAAATTCAAATCTGTCTTTCCACATCACTGAGGGATCCGATTGCAGCTGCTTAATGATGTTTATGGCGAGAAGAGGAGGATGAAGGTTGGTATGAGCAGAGTGTTAGAGAAAAATTGTGCTGCTGATTTCTGGTAAGTTTTTTAACTCAGGTGCGCCTTAAAGCGAACTTGCCACCTGTTTTGGCCGCTATACGATGCGGTCACTACCTTTCAGGGCTTATCTACAGCGTTCTATAATGCTGCAGATAAGCCCCCGATCTGACCTGAAAGATAAGAAAAATAAGTTTTATTATACTCACTTTGGGGGCGGTCCGGCACCTCCCATCTTCTTGTGACGCCGCCCCCTCCTGCTAGCTTCATCGCCCCCTGTCATCGCGCTCCTGCACAGGCGTACTTCTCTGCCCTGTTGAGGGCAGAGCAAAGTAGTACTGCAGTGCACAAGCTCCGGGAAATGTTAGAAATGATTGTTCACTGTCTTTTCAATTGGTAAATTCTGTATTCAGGTGAATGAGGCAGGGGATGACCATTGCTGCTCATGAAAGTCTATGGTCATTGGAGGAGCTAGAGGCAGACACAGCCATTTTGTTGCAAAGTCCTAGAACCGCAAACCAAAAACCACACTTAAAACCTGCACCTTTCCAGCGATGTTGGCGTCGGTCTCCTGAGGTTCACATTAAATTATGTCCTGCAAGCCCTGCAGCCAGTCAGTGACCTGCAATGAGCTGCTGTGTTCTCACTTCCTACGTACGAATCTCAGGCTTCCGATGGAAGTTTGAAAGCTGCAGCCTATCTGCGGCTACTGATTGGCTGCAGGGCTCACGTGGAATAGCAGTGTCATGTCGACCTCTGGATGCCGGTATGGGAGATGAGTTGGAGGTATTTTTATTTTACAAGGGGGGATATGACATTTAAGAAAGGGTTGTCCAGGTAGTGAACCAACGCTTTTAATTCATAGACCCACGGTTCCCATAAATGTCATTTTCCCGCTTGCTGGATTGTGTATTTTCTGACTCCTACTCGATTTATGAGGGGCGACTATTGAAGAAACATGTTCAATATTACTGTGAAGTGGAGAACCCAATTATTCTCATAGCACACACGCTGCCCACGCGTAGATCAATGAAAACTGAGGATTTCTCTACACTTCAAGAAAATTCCAGAGATAAACCGAATGTCAATATAGTTTTTGACGTCCTATATTAAAGCAGAGGAACCATTTTTAATATTGTGCATCCTTGATCGATAGGTATACATAATTGGGCTAGTATAAAAACTGGGAACATTTAAAAAAATCCTAGAACATAAAAATATACATGATGATGATCTCTGTAAAGTAGCCTGGAAATTAATGGAGCTATATAAGAAAGTAAAATAAAAAAATATATCTCTAACCTGGATTAGGTAATGATTGCTTGAGAAGAAATCCACAGAAATGTTTCAGGAAAGACCTAATTTGAAGCATTGCACCATTTGAAGGTGAAAGAGGACTAATGAAGTCCCAGTAAGTGAGAGAAAATAAAAGCAGTGGGCAATCCTAGTTATGTCTCCACCAGTTTCCACCATCGAGTCCTTCTTTTCTATGGGCGTTCTTCAAGTTGTGTTATGTTTTTACAGCACAGACTACGTATGCAAATTTTCTCATCAGAGAGCGAGGACTAGGAGTCTAGAGTGGGATTTAAGCGGTAACGTTTCTCCTTGTGGAGAGCGACAAGTCAGGCCTGGCATGTCTGATTGAGGAGACTTATAGGCCATGCAAGCTCCTATAGGAAATTAAATATGCCAACTGCCTCTTCATAGAAGAAGAGAACCTGAATCTCTAGTGCCATCTAAAAGTCACTATCGACCCTTTAAAGAGCCTTGCCGCATGACTAAGAATAAAGGCTGTCCTTTCCTCAACCCTCAATCTACTAAAATGCTTGTGCATGCCCTCATCTCCCGCCGCGACTACTGCAACATCCTTTTCTGTGGTCTCCCTGCTAACACCCTCACACCTCTCCAGTCCATCTATAACTCTGCCGCCCGACTAATTCATCTCTCTCCTCGCTACTCCTCCGCTTCTCCCTTCTGCAAATCTCTTCACTGGCTCCCATCCCCTCAGCGTATCCAGTTCAAATTACTAATACTGACCTACAAGGCCATCTATAACCTGTCTCCTCCATATGACTCTGAACTAATCTCCCGATACCTTCCCTCACGTAATCTCCGGTCCTCCCAAGACCTCCTTCTCTCCTCCACACTTATTCGCTCCTCACCCAACCGCCTCCAAGACTTCTCCCGAATATCCCCCATCCTCTGGAATTCATTGCCCAAACACGTCCGGCTATCAACCACACTCCGATCCTTCAGACGGAAACTGAAAACCCACCTCTTCAGGAAAGCCTACAGCCTGCAATGATCTCCGCTGCCCCATCACCATCACTGGAGCTACTGCAACCCCCCAACCTACTGTCTCCTTCCCCACCGTCCTGTAGCATGTAAGCCCGAAAGGGCAGGGTGCTCTCTCCCCTCTGTATCAGTCTGTCATTGTTAGTTTGTTTACGGTAAGTGATATCTGTAATTTGTATGTAACCCCTTCTCATGTACAGCACCATGGAATCAATGGTGCTATATAAATAATAATAATAAAAAAGGCCAAATCAGAACCTTAATTTACAGACACGGTGTTCCGGTGTGTTGTCCCTAGTCAGTGCAAAGTATGAGATCTGATTTGGTTAGTTGAGTGGCATAAGACTGTGGGATCTAAGAGGTAAAGTTTCACCGTGTTGAGAGTGACAAGTCAGGCCTGGCATGTCAGAGTGATGTCATATGGCAAGGATTGATTTTAACTCTTAGGATTGCTACTTCCAATAGGTGGCACTAGATTTCTAGTTCTCTTCCTCTGTGAAGAATCTATTTGCATATGTAATTTCCCGGAGTAGCGTGCATGGCCTATAAGTCTCCTCACTCTGACATGCCAGGCTTGGCTTGTCACTCTCCACAAGGAGAAACATAACCACTTAGATCCTAGTAGAGACTACATAGTTCCATATGATGCAAGGAGTGAATGTGTTCTCTGCTGTAGGATCCGAAGGCGCCAGGGGAAGCTCTGCTCACATACTGATATGTTATATAACTGTGGAAAGTGCAAGAGCTTAGATAGGCAAAACCAGTTTTATCTACGGAGAAGGATCTTTTTTGCAGAAGACATCTACCACAGGTTGGACTTTCTTTTTGTTCAGTTCTTGTCAATTAATAGACCTGCCCAATATGGGATCCTGTGATTTATTTAGGTGACTGACATTAAACGGATGGAGCAGAGCGAGACAGTGTTTTTCACGATCTCATTATGTGGTTTTGTGGGTAAATCTTCACTATAGATGACTGCATTCTCCTAACTCAAAGATTTCTCCCGATACAAGAGATGATAGCGCTGCTTCACCGGAGCTGCTAGCGCTGATCTGAAGATGACTATGTTGACAAGTTCTTTTTCTCCCTCGTAAACCAGCAAGAATAAAGTCATAGGAAGCCTCACGGCCAGTCCATGAACGACAGCTCGTAATGGTAGAAAAACAATGCAGTGTAGGAATGCGGGAGAATATAGTTGTATCTCATATCTACACTGTCACCCATGTGCTGGGACGCCTCCATATACAGTTGACAACTTGACTTTTTATTTCTTGTGAAGAACTTGTCAAAAAATCACGGACAGATAATTTTTTACAGACCCTTGGAAAACCCATAATAAATGATTAAGTGATACGTGTCTACAGCCATTAATTGTCTTATGAAGACCTCAGCTGTATTCACTGTAAAATGATGAAAATTACAGTCAAAATAATCCATAGATGTTTCTTCAGACTCAAAAGAAAAATGAGACGCCTTCCATTTTTTTTATTTTACGGAAAAGACAAAAAAAATTAGTATGTTCTCCCAGTGTTTGCGTGAGCTTCCTCCGGATTCTCCGGTTTCCTCCCTCATTCCAAAGACATACTGATAGGGAATGTAGATTATGAGCCCCATCAGGGACAGCGATGATAATGTCTGTAAAGTGCTGTGGAATTAATGGTGCTATATAAATGAGTAAAATCAATAAATATTGGAATTTCTGGATGGTTGGCGACCCTGGCTCCACTTTCCACCTGCCCCATTCTACATCCATAGACATTAATACTTAGTTATACTTAACTCCAACCCGGTGATTTCCACAACTTTTCCTTCTTGTAGTTTCAATGTTGAGTTGTGTATATGTTTCTTATATGTGATGTTTTTTTGTTTTGTTTTTTCTTACAGATTGTCTACAACAGAAATTGAGGTGCGAGCCAAGTCCCTCGGCCTGTATGACACTCTAAAAGCGAGTCCTGAAGCTTTCTACGAGCACATGGCCAAGTACGTGTATCCCACCATAGAGGGCAGAGACCACCAGAGACTGCTGTATTACTTCACTCTCCTGGAGAGCTGCGGCTGCTCGCCATACATCAAGCACATCATCAAGCCCGACTCCCATATCAAACTGCTTAAGAAGCTGAAGGCGGTGGCATCAGGTAACCCAGCACCGGCTGAGCGATCTGCCATGATTCTATGACTTCAGATGTATCCCTCTTTCCATAGTGATGACTTTCTGTTTTGCTTTTTGTTTTGTTTTTTAGCACTGCTTATTTTTTATATATATTTAATATGAAATTAATTTAAAGGGAACCTTTCATAACATTTACTTCTGTCGGTATAGATCCTAGCACAACAATGAAAATGACACCTGTCTTGTAGCATTCTGATCTGCCAGCCCTGAGAAATCAAGCTTTCAAGCCACGTGCAAATCTCGGAGCGCATTTAGACACACCCCTAAAGCACCTCCTGGCTAATTTGCATATGGCTTCAAATCTTTATTTCTCAGCACTGGCACATCATGTTACTACAAACAGGTGTCATTTTTATTGTTGTACTAGGACCTATACAGCTAAGCCACTTAAATTCATTGGTAAAATAATCCTGAAAAGTTCCCTTAAAATTGGCAACTGACAGTGTAGCACAGGTTTTCACAATATTTATTTACAGTGGGTAGGATAGATCTAGTTCTAGACAGTTGCAATCAAAATTCTTCAGCCCCCCCCCCCCCAATTTGGAAATTATAAACAAATATTTACAGGCATTCTGCTGTTTGCAATAAATAAAAAAGAACAATGTAAATAGCGCAACTAAGCACAGCTAATATATCAATAGTTTCCTCAAATTCTGTACAAAATGCCTCTTTTACTGTCTGCAGCAGTCACAGAATTAGTCATCTCCGTCATGAAAAGCGTCTTTAGTTCTTAGTGGAGCCCCTCTGGCTGTTATGACCTGCTGCATGCTCGCTGCAGATCCAGACATCGGCTTCTCACAGCATTGCTCAGGAATCTTTGTCTGTTCCTTGTGGGAAACGACCTACAGGTAACCAGTATTCTTGGGTTTCCGTGCTGCAAACACCTTTTCAACATCCCACCAAAGATTTTCGTTGTGGTTCAATTCAGGTGACTGAGATAGCGACTACTGAATCTATCAGGACTTCTGAAACCTGGAGGTATGCTTGGGTTCATTCTTTGGAAATCTAATGATGCCCAAGCTTCAGCTTTCTCACATAGTGCACTGTGTTTCTTTTACTAGGATTTCCTAATACTTGATTAAATCCATCTTTCCTCCACATTCTCCAATTCTCCAGTTTTAGAAGAATCATAGCAGCTTCAAAGCATCACCAAGCCTCCACTGTTATGAACATGTCACCGAGGAGGATTGCAGGTATAGGCTAGGCCAACAGGAAACCAGAGAGTTTGGTAACTCAGAGGATTGCAGACCCCTGATCCTAACAACACAACTAGCAGTAGCCGTGGGGCGTACCTACGATGCCCTAGACGGCTCAGCACAGCCGGAGAGCTAACTAAGCCTAAAGCAAGAAAGGTGAAATCTAAACTGCCCCAGAGTAGAACCCCAAGAAATAGATAGCACCCAAATATATATTATCTGTGAGACAAGATGGAACACAAACACAGGCAGAAAATAGACTGAGCAAATGATGGGGCCCGAACTGACAGGATAAGAAAGGAAAGACACTGTCTGCAATCACGCAAAAACCCTAAAAAATCCAACACGTCTGATGTACCAAAAAACACTGAGGACTTACGACCTCGCCCCCACTATATCAGCATTCTGGTATGAACTGGCAGCAAAGTTAAAAAGGCTAATATAACAGGGGACTGAACAAACTGACACAAGCTGTAACATATGGAGCGGGGTCCAGCACAGCCCCCAGCGAAGAGCACGCTGAACCCGCAAAACAGAAAAAGGCAAAACCAGATCAGAAGCAAAGGATTAGCAAATGATCAACTTATCTGAAAAATGCAGGATCAGGGCAGGAGACATCAGACCTCAGAATGCACAGGAAAACTAATCACCAGCAGGGACTAAAGGAAGCCTGCTGACTTAAATACTCCAATCAGTAACCCCAGATCTCCAGTCATCATCATCAGGTGGCAAACCTCTGTCAATCCGGCCAGCTCCACTACCCACAGTAACCACCAGAGGGAGCCCTGGCTCAGAAGTAAGATAATTCACAACACTCCACCATGCTTCACTGCAGGAATCACCAAGCTATCAAGATGCTTCACTGTAGGCATCACTAAGCCACCACCATGCTTCACTGTTGACCAGTTGTTCTTTTCATATGCTTCCTTCTCCAGACATAATGCTGATTTATAGACCTGAAAAGTTCCAGTTCTGTTTAATTGCTTTATAGAACATAATCCCGAAACTGATTAGGTTTATTTGTATGGTTTTGAACATATTGGAACAGAATAAAAAAATTTTTTGTATTTTTGGGTCAGTACAGGTGTATATTTTGCAGTTCAGACATGACAGTGAGCATTTAGTAAGTGCTGTAGATCTCATTCAGATGTTTGTTTGTTTTTTACAGAAAGGACATGTAGCAATTAGGTGCTGTTCAGATGTCTGTGAGGTTTTTTTTTTACAGTGAGTGCAGAACAAAAAATCTCTAAGATCCCATGTTTTTGAACCAAGTCACTGATCAAAATCGCCCATATTAGTCTATGGGTTTGTGACTATCACGAGTAGCACACGGATGTCACTGCATTCACTTACAAGTAAAATCATTGATGTCTGAATGAGGCTGAAACCTCGGTCCCTGCTGCCACAACGTCTTCCTACATGTCTTTTGCAGTCACCCGAGGGTTTTTGACCACCCGCGTCTTCAGGGGTCTGGTGACAGCCGTAGACCACTTCCTCTTTCTGCCTCCTCTGGGTTTTGTAGCTGGTGTTCCTTCAACTATAGATTTGTGATCTTTGTTTCCATCTGTATCACTAGGAGCATTCCCTGCCTTGGTTTCTTGTATCTTTTTCCTTGTTTGTGCAAGGCAATTATCTCTCACCTTTTAGGAACACTCTTCTGACTTGGGCTCTGTTCACATGTCCAGTTTTCATTCTTATGTAACAGATCCAATATTTGTAACAACTGGATCAATAACAAAAGGAGCAAAAGTGGATGTAAAATGGAAACCAAAATTTCCGATTTTGAGTGGATCATTCTTAAAGTGGACACGTTAGATGCTATTTTGCATCTCTTTTTGATCCATTTGTAATGAATCCGTTTTTACTAGAGGCGTCCACCCGTACACATCTGTAGTGTTCTGGGCATGCGCTGCTCTAAAAAAATGAACTGTTAATGGATGACGTAACAGACATCTGTTTATGATTCTTTTTCCTTAGACTTCGATGTAGAAGAAATTGCTATTGCTGTTTTTTGTGGCCAGGCAACAGTTGTGCAAAGGCCCCGATTCCTTAAGACTAGTTTTTCATACACCAGTCTTAATAAATGGCATGTAGGAATAAAATGCATTGAATTCAAGAGGTGCACGACGCTTAATGGATTTGGTACATCTTATTAGTGGCGTGCTCCTTGGTGAAAATGTTACTCCAGTCACAGACTAGAGTAACATTTCTGGTGTAAGAAATTCCCCTAATTTTCATGAATTTGAAGCTCATCGTCCCCAACTTCTCCTCAGCTCTGTCCTTTTTGGCGGAGCGACCTGAAACTAAACAAAGGCCTGAAATTTCAAATTTGTTGGGCAACTTCACGTTGCATGAAAATTTCGAGACTCTTCAAAGTATTTTACCCGAGTTTTCAGGCATAAACACTTTCAGGAATGGGGACTTGCATTTTTAACCCAGCTAAGAAACAGATTGCCGGTGGATTGCAGTAGAACAGTCAACAGGTTAGGCTAGTTCCATTCCATCAGTTTATTTTAGTTTTCTTCATCCCAAAACGGTTCCCCTAAAAATGTAGCTACTGGGTATTTCAACATATTTCTACCATAAAATCAAGGGTTTTGGTCAATAAACCCTTAGCCAGTCCAGGTATTTGATGTGTTGTATCTCGAGCACCCCCAATGCTACTAATGAATGTGCGGGAAGAGAGCTGGTTTGCAGTTTTGTGCTCTTATGAGGTCTTCTTCTATTCTTGGGGATGAATAATTCTGAGACCTCAGTTTTTCCCCTTCCCATTATTTTTTTTTCCTTTTCTTCCTCCAAAACATGTGGGGCGAGTTGTAGGTTTGAATGACCATGTTCATCTTGACACATAATGTGCTGGAAAACTGTAAAAAAAAAATAAAAAAAATGCTAGTCCGATGCAAATGCTAGTCCGATGAAATTGTTAAAAAAAGCACGATACCACCATTGATATTTTTGGATTTTGTTTTTACAACTTTCAGTGTGTATTGATTTTGCCCACCAATACCATGCTCTGTCAGTATGATACTGACAATATTACATGTATAGGGCCATTTTTTTATTGTAATGGTTTAAACAAATTTTATAACAATTTAAGAAGCAAAAAAAATTGTTCCATTTTCTAAAATGCACATTTTTTTTTTCATTTTTCTATTGATTGTGCTGGATGATCTGATATGAGCTGATATTTTTATTAGGGCCATTATTTAATGTATGGGCTAAGGTCATAGAGATGGTATGAATCGATTAACAGGACCCGGTCTATCAGCCACGTCCGTTACCTGTGGTCACTGAGCAGGAGACCTGAGAACTTCCTCCTACCACCCAGGATCTGCAGCTCATGCCAAGCAGCAACAATGGCGTTGTACCAGTCCGGCTAGTCAGAAGTGGAGTAGGAGGAGGTCCGTGGGCTCCCATCCAGCGGCCCACAGATCAATGACGTGACAGAGGGGGTCGGGTCCTGCAAATCGATTAGCATTTTGTCTAGGATTCAATATTTTTACATACTAAAGTATTCCAGTACTGGTCAAAATGTTGAACACAGATGTCAGCCATGAGGGGCCTTCAACAGTAACCCATCGGCTCCCAGTGATTGCGTTTTTGTGAGAAGGTTGATAAGTGCCAAATCCGCACACCACCCTATTCTTGCCACTTAAATGCTAGATAGCGCGAGTCGCTGCTGTTAGAGGCATGTGCTGGCTGTATAACACAGCTGGTCGCGTGTGAAACGGGCTCAGCTCCTGAGCCTGCTCCGCACACACACAACCGCACCCAACATGTGCGCAGTACATGTACCAGTATCCTGAAATTGGGGAAACCACTTGTTATATAAGTTGTATCGAAATAAATAAATTGTTCTCGTTTTATTGGTTTACTGCAAACAGCGGAAAGTGCGTTAATTTTGCAAATAAACTGAATTTTGCAGTGGGAGCAGAATAGTTTTAATTACTACTGTAAATCAGTCCTGTACATGGGAGTCTATATTCTCCCGGTCCATTGTCTCCTTACCTGAGCACAAGGTGATAATGAAGTGTTGCGTCTTCAGCCTGCGGTGCTGGTAGAGACACTTTGGAGGCTTTTCGTGAGGATGCAGAAGGCAGGTACATCTGTCGTCTTACCTGTTACAGTAACACATACAGCGTCTCCTGGTCCCAAAGGCAACACATAGCAAGGTGAACCCTTTGTGAGAACGCAATCTTACTGTGAAAGAAACCAATTTGTTTATTTTTGCACATTCCAGATGTTGCAGGCCTGTGTTTGTCATGTGGCATAGAGTAAAGATGGTAAATCTGCATTTACATTTCACAGTCGCAGCCTTAAAACAACCGCCGACCTATTACCTATTGCTTTTATGCATCAGAAGGCTCAGTTGAGCCGAGTTACTCAAATGTAGTACATCCGAGTTGCTTCTGTTTAGCTCATGTGAATTTAGGAGAGCTGAGTGGGTTATGTTCCACAAATATATTTTTTTTCACTTCCAAATTCTGCGGAGCTGAGTTTGACATGTGCTAGAGAACGGAGTAGCTTTAATTTACCTGATCTACCGAGTTTAGCAGCGCCGTCTCGTTTGGTACAGCCATATGTTCCCTGTTTGGCATGGCTGTCTGCACCAGGTTTGGCACAGCCGAGTTTATCAGCACTGTCTAGTTTGGCATGGCCCAGTTTAGTAGAGCTGCCTAGTTTGGCACGACCGTCTTCTCCCAGTTTGGCACCTCCGCCTGTTCCCGGCTTGGCATGGCTGAGTTTAGCCTCGCTGTCTGGTTTGGCACGACTGAGTTTAGCAGCACACTCTTCCAAGTCTGCTGTGCCAAACCAGACAGCGCTGCTTATCTCTGCCATTCCAAACAGCGCTGCTATTCTCGCCAAACTAGAGAGCACTGCTAAGCTCAGCAGTGCCAATCCAACAGCTAGTTTAGCATAGCTGAGATTAGCAGCATTGTCTGGTTTGGCATGGCTGAGTATAGCCACGTTGTCTGGTTTGGCATGGCCGAGTATAGCCACATTGTCTGGTTTGGCATGGTCAAATTTAGCAGACAAATCCACCAATGACCTTAATGCAATTTGCAACGCTACTTTTCTCGGCCATGCCAATCTAGACCACACTGCTATTCTCTCCCTTGCCAAACCCGAGAGCACTGCTAAACTCGGCACGGCTGAGTTTAGCAGTGTTGTCTGGTTTGGCACGGCTGTCTGCACCCAGTTTGGCATGGCCAAGCTTGTCTGGTTTGGCACGGCCGAGCTTGGCAGAGTTGTCTGGTTTGGCACGGCCGAGCTTGGCAGAGCTGTCTGGTTTGGCACGGCTGAGCTTAGCAGAGCTGTCTGGTTTGGCACAGACGAGCTTAGCAGAGCTGTCTGGTTTTGAATTAGCTGAGCCTAGTTGGTCAAATGTCAGGTGTCCTTGTCTTTTTGAATGGCTCATCCTTATATCCGGTTTTACTTTGCACTTTTGCTAACAGTTATCATTAAATACAATGACCTATTCAGCTCTGCTTCATCTCTATTTCTAGGACATACGGAGTCCATCACAGATAATTTTGTGGTTCTTTTTTTCTTCGGCAGGTCTTGATTATAAGAGAATGACAGATGCCAGCCTGGACCCACTCGAGTCGCTGGCACCGGTGCTCACCAGTCATAATGTGCTGGCTATTTCCAAGCTGGCCATGAGAATCCCAGATTTAGAGGGGAACATGCTTTCCTCCAGTGCGGTGCACGCAGCTTGGCTAAAGAAACTCTTTTGGAACGGTGACCCGCAGCTCCTGAAGGAGACCCCACAAACTGCTACTGAGTGGTCCCATGCCTACGACATCTGCAGGAAATACTTTGACAGGCTGACGCCCGGGGATTTGATGACATTTATTGATGAAATCACTTTCACGTCACTCGCCATGAGCAAGGTAATCTCCACCAATGTCAGTGTATGAGATGGCGCTCCACGCATCCCCTGTAGTGTGAACATGGCCTTACAGTAAGAGTGTGTTAGAGAATGGTGATTCTAATAAGTCAATGCAGAAGAAAAATGTCATTCTTACATTCTCCCCCATAATCCACTGCTGCCTGCAATATGAAAGGGTCTTTGTTCCCCCCAAAACTTTGGCGCTGTTGTCCATGGAAACTACGAGCCATGGCAAAATTCTTGTTGCTAATTGTAGACTGGAGAAAAATTGGGCACTTTTTTTTTTTCAAAATTGTCAAAATCCCTTTAAGGGCGCACTCAGCACTGTGGTCCTTTCAGCGTCCGTGGTATTCATCATCGGGAATTTTCCCTGTGTGGGCATTATATATGCAGATTGCCTCTGCAGAGATGAAGGGTGCTAGAACTCTAGCACCACCTATTGGAAGCAGCGATCCTAAAAATCCCTATCGATCCTTTTAACGAGCCTTGTCGCATGACTTAGGTTAAAAGCCAAAACAGAATCTCAATTTTCACACACGGTGTTTCGTGGTTGCTGCCCCTCATCAGTGCAAAGTATGAGATCTGATTTGGCTAGGTGAGAGGCTTAAGACTGGGATCTAAGGGGTAACTTTTCTGTTTGTGGAGAGTGACAAGCCAAATCTGGCATTTCAGAGTGAAGAGACTTGTATGCGATGCCTGTTTCTGTGAGAAATTAATTATGCAAATTGTCTCTCCAGAGAGTGTGAGGGCTAGAACTCTAGTGCCATTTATTGGAATTACCAATCCTAAAAGTCAATAACAACCTTTAATGAGCCTGCTATGTGAACTTAGATCCCAGTATTACGACACTCACCTAGCCAAATCAGATCTCATACTTTGTACTGATGAGGGGCAATACCCCGAAACAGAGTGTCTGCAAATTGCGATTCTGGCATAGCTTTTATCCTAAATTATGTGTCAAGGCTCATTAATGGGTCAGTACTGAGTTTTAGGATTGCTACTTCCAATAGGTGGCGCTAGAGTTCTAGTCCATTTCCTCTCTGAAGAGGCAATTTGCACATTTAATTTCCCAGAGGAACATGCATGGCCTATAAGTCTCCTCACTCTGACATTGTCTCTCTCCACTAGGAGAAACGTTACCCCTTAGATTCCTGTGCATTATATGGAGCGTTACGGTTTCACCTCCATTGCTACTTACGGATCCGCTGTGTATAGATCCCACGGATGTTCACTATACAGAGGGAGAATACAGACGGCAGAGCTTGCAGGATCCGGAGGATCAGGATCATCAGTGTGTCACATGCTAATGACTAGAATCCTTGTGATCGCCTTGAACATCCGTGCACCGAGCACTCGAGTATCTGCTAGAACGACGCGGAGTCATTACCCGGCTCCCTGTAATACTCAGCGCATGCAGGCCTATTGTATCCCCACACGTGGGAGTCGTTGCTTTCTGATATGTGAAGTGTTAAGTTTCATATTTTATGGTGTTTTTTTCTCCTATATGTTAGTCGCACCTTGCCATCTGCCTCTATGGAGGAATCTTCCATAGGACCATACCGGCTTCTCCTCCGTCAGACATGTGGGCCCCGTGCCCTGCAGCCTGAATACGTTGGCATCATTAGCGTGCTGAGCTGTTGAGTGGGCTGAGGACGGGCTATGAGATCTCTCGCTGCCCTGCTTATCAGCTGGCAAGTGCCAAAACCACCCCAGACACGCCGAGGCGGGTGCAGATAAGAGTAGCAGTACTTTGCCGTATTTCTTTATTTCCCCTTTGCTTCCTAGATGGAAAATGAAGCAGTAAATAATCTTTCGTTTCCTAGCGTAGACCTAAATCTCACAGCATTCCTGGTCCTGGCTGATGTGATCTGGGTAAATCTAGCAGCGGGGAGGTACAGTAATGAGGGGAGGTTCCACGCCATCAGGCACATTGCATTAAGGTGAATGGCGGATCTGCTGCAGGTCACACGCTGCTCGTCGGCGCTTGTGGATGGGGCTTTGAAGGCAAAAAATATGTTCCGCAAAATCGAGGATGCTGCGGAATTTCATATCGGCCACATAGTAATTATGCCGTTGATATTTTCTTTTTTTTTCCAAAATCATTTTTATTACATTTTCAAGTTTTTCATACAGTTGAACATTTCTGTAAACTTCCATATTATCTCACAGATAAAGGCAGTATGTGATGGAATCCCCATAATAACAAAACCCCCAAAGTAATGAAGAAATTAAAATCATGTTTGCGCGCAGCCCAGGTCCCCCTCCTCATTTCAGGCATGTGCTCATTCACATAGTTTCAGACCTTCAGATTCCCCAACGTTCCCCCTATGCTCTCGAGTAAATACCAGTTCGAGTGTATAAATGGGTTCATTACCTCTATCCTTTCGTCTTTTGTCATTTTGTTCTCAATAAACCTCCTCCATTTTCCCATGAATTTAGCTGTTTCCCTGTCTTTGTTTCTCATCGCCTCTCTTTTATCAATGTCCAATGCTTTTTTAAGGCCCAGTATCATATCTTTTCTGTCTGGGAGTGTCTGCGTTAGCCAGTTCCTCATGATGATCTCTTCCCTCCCTCTATTTCCCGTATGGTGCAGTATCCAACATATGGGTTCATGTTTCACCTTAACCCCACAAATTTCCTCGGTCAGCCTCTGTACCATCGCCCAAAAATTCTGTGTATATTGACAGTGCCACATCGCATGTATCATGTCAGTTCTCTCTTTCTGACATTTAGGGCATTTCTCTCTTCTGTTTGGGCAATTTGCTGAAGGAGGAATGTTAAAACCAAGCACTATGCCGTGCATAATTCGAAATTGGCTGTCTCTCCATTTTTCGGAGATGATGTGTTTCCTTACTCTTCCCCAGCCCTCCAAGACACATTCCATCACGTCCTCTGAGTGTAATTCTCGAGTCCAGCAGCTAAACACTGTCTGACCCTGATGGTAACAGGATTTCCCTTGCATAACTATATATTTTTGAGATATTCACACCCTGTATGTCCCATTTGGTCATTGTGTCAAATTCGTTAGTCCCTATTTCTTTGGTCACCTTTATGCCGTTGATATTAAGCATGGATTCTCCTCTCCATCGTTAAAATTGCCAAATAAAAACAACATAAATGTACCGTTTACTGAAAACCTCTCTCATTCTCAAGAGCGGAATTTTTTTTAATTGTATATTTAGTGCTCATTGTTTAGTGGTGGCCGATGTCCTAGGCCAGAGATGGTGAACCTTTTAGAGACTGAGTGCCCAAATGGCAACCCTAAACTCACTTATTTTTCACAAAGGCCCAACACAGCGGACATCACAGGAAGCTTTGGGGCTGGTGCGGACATCACAGGAGGCATTGGAGCTGGTGTGGACATCACAGGAGGCAATGGAGCTGGTGTGGACATCACAGGAGGCATTGGGGCTGAAACAGACATCACAGGAGGCATTGGAGCTGGTGTGGACATCACATGAGGCATTGGGGCTGAAACGGACATCACAGGAGGAATTGGGGTTGGTGCAGACATCACAGGAGGCATTAGGGCTTGTGCGGACATCACAGGAGGCATTGGGGCTTGTGCGGACATCACAGGAGGCATTGGAGCTGGTGTGGACATCACAGGAGGCAATGGAGCTGGTGTGGACATCACAGGAGGCATTGGGGCTGAAACAGACATCACAGGAGGCATTGGAGCTGGTGTGGACATCACATGAGGCATTGGGGCTGAAACGGACATCACAGGAGGAATTGGGGTTGGTGCAGACATCACAGGAGGCATTAGGGCTTGTGCGGACATCACAGGAGGCATTGGGGCTTGTGCGGACATCACAGGAGGCATTGGGACTGGTGCGGACATCACAGGAGGCATTGGGGCTGGTGCGGACATCACAGGAGGCATTGGGGCTGGTGCGGACATCACAGGAGGCATTGGGGCTGGTGCGGACATCACAGGAGACATTGGGGCTGGTGCGGAAATCACAGGAGGAATTGGGGTTGGTGCGGACATCACAAGAGGCATTGGGGCTGGTGCGGACATCACAGGAGGCATTGGGGCTGAAACGGACATCACAGGAGGCATTGGGGCTGGTGCGGACATCACAGGAGGCATTGGGGCTGAAACGGACATCACAGGAGGCATTGGGGCTGGTGTGGACATCACAGGAGGCATTGGGGCTGGTGCAGAAATCACAGGAGGAATTGGGGTTGGTGCGGACATCACAGGAGGCATTGGGGCTGGTGCGGACATCACAGGAGGCATTGGGGCTGAAACGGACATCACAGGAGGCATTGGGGCTGGTGCGGACATCACAGGAGGCATTGGGGCTGGTGCGGACATCACAGGAGGCATTGGGGCTGGTGTGGACATCACAGGAGGCATTGGGGCTGGTGCGGACATCACAGGAGGCATTGGGGCTGGTGCGGACATCACAGGGGGCATTGGGGCTGGTGCGGACATCACAGGGGGCATTGGGGCTGGTGCGGACATCACAGGGGGCATTGGGGCTAGTGCGGACATCACAGGAGGCATTGGGGCAGGTGCGGACATCACAGGGGGCATTGGGGCTGGTGCGGACATCACAGGAGGCGTTGGGGCTGGTGCGGACATCACAGGAGGCTTGGGGCTGGTGCGGACAACACAGGAGGCATTGGGGCTGGTGCAGACATCACAGGAGGCATTGGGGCTGGTGTGTACATCACAGGAGGCATTGGGGCTGGTGCGGACATCACAGGAGGCATTGGGGCTGGTGCGGACATCACAGGAGCTCCTCTGCCCTGGTCCCGACATAGCACTTTTCAAATGTATTCGCGTTTAAAAGATGCGAATACATTTGAACATGGGAAGAAGGAAGTGGCATCTCACAGGCCTGGCATGCGTGCCCACAGAGAGGGCTCCGAGCGCCCCCTCTGGCATGCGTGCTATAGATTCGCCACCACTGTCCTAGACAATTCAAATCCATTGGGAGCTGATTTGCGGTACCCAACCGCAGCCACTCTCTGTAGATGGAGCAGCTCCATTGCTGAGCACTTCCGTCCGTCACTGCACAGAGTACAGCTGATCAGATGGGTTGCAGGGTGTCATCCCCCACCAGGCATTGATGACCACTACTAATGTTTAAGCAGGTTTCTAAATAGTCTTCATTAAAAAAATGTCTTCCATTTTTCTTTTGCAAAGAATCTGTAATTCCTTTATCTTGCTAGCTTTGTAAAAATGTTACAAATCTATCAGAGGTCCTACTAATAATTGTTTTCATCTTAAGGTTTCCATAGTCTTTAAACTCGTCACCTATCCAAAGAATAGATGATTATTGTGGAACTGACCGCTGAGTCCCTCAACGATCTCGAAAACCGGCCTCTAAAATGGCTCTTTGGGATTGAAGCGCACATTACTTCTCTATTGGACTGCAGCAGATAAGCCGATCGCTGGAGTTTATTATCTCCGGCAGCTGCACAGAGAATGAATGGAGGTTTTTTTTGTAGCGATTCTCTTTGGATAAGTGATAAACTTCACTGTTGGGAAATAAGACTGTAAACGGTAGTGTTCAACCTGTGGTGTTCCATCTATTGTGGAAACCACAAGTCCCAGCATGCCATGACATCCACAGACCTCTGCTATACATTTCCCCCCCAAATCACAGCAGAAAACATTGTCTTGTCTGAATATCATTTATTTGCGGCCTTGCCGTGCCAGATCTTCTCACTACGCGGTCTGTTCCTCTCGGAAGGTTCGATCTTCCATCTGTGTTGGATGTTGCATTGGGGTCATCTGCAGATCTTCCGGAATCTAGTAAGAGGCGTAAAGATGTACATGAAGGTGTGAAGCCAATTCTAGGCGACAGTGATCAGATGCCGCACTCTTAGCTCAGGACCCTTAATAGTAAATGTAGGGGGTTCGCTCAGATAGTTTTCATTTTCTTTAGGAAATGTTTAACACTTCTTGATTTTGTGCTTTTATGTTGATTTTTGGCTTTTCTCCGTTTAGCATAGAAATCAGTAGGAAATAAAGGCACTAAGGCACAGGGATATTAGGGCGGGTATGTGCCCAACTTTTATTTTTTTATATATATATATATATATATATATATATATATATATATATATATATATATATATATAATATAGTTTTTGATCTAAGGACTTTCAGAGATGGAAAAGTCACCAATAGGTTGGAGTAAAGGAGTAATTGCGGTCCCTCGTCTGATCCAATGTGTTTCCATTGTCGAAAGACAGCATTGCAGAGAAATTATCGATTTTGCCTCTTCCGCTAATCAAAATGCCGACATATTATTGTAAAATCATATTTTTTATTTTCATTAAATTGCTGATGGAAAAAAAAGAATAAGACAGTAAACACAACTTAAAAAAAAAATTTTTTTTGGAAGTGCAAAAGATAAATTTGTTCAAAAAAGGTCTTTTTTTTTTTTTTAATAAAAAGCCAAGTTTAAATCGGATGTAAAGCAGAAACAGTGAACTACTCTCTCAGGGGCTCAGCGGTCAGGTTGTCATTGTGGCTTAGAACTTAGAAGTAGTTTTCAACTACAAAATTGTAGCTCGTGTCGCAGAATTCTTACTGAAAAAGGGGTTTTCTAGGGAAAAAAGAACATTTTGTAATTAATATGTTGATATTCTCTAGACTATAACATGATTACTATTCTGATAGCCCGTATTTCCTGCTCCACCGCTCACCCGATCCCTTTAGCTCTGTGCTACTTGGTCCCATCCTCGACACACCAGAAATAAGAATTTAGGAGTCTTTTCAAAATGAGCAAATTTTGAAAGTTCTTGTTGAACTATTTGGGTTTTTAATTAGCGATGAGCAAATGTGATGTGCTCCGATAAGGTGTTATCTGAGCATGCTCGAGTGCTAACCGACTGACTTCAGGGGGCCCGAAAAATATGTCCGAGTTCCCGCAGCTGCATGCCTCACGGCTGTTTGACAGACGCAACACATGCAGGGAGACTAACAAACAGGCAATTCCTGCATGTGTTGCTGCTGTCTAACAGCCGCGGGGACTCTGACATATTTTTCGAGCACACCAAGACACTGATAACACCTTATCCGATCACTTTCTCTCATCACAATTTTGATTGTCTTCCTTAAAAAATAAATAAAACTAACTGTATAAGGTTACTGACTACATAGGTAACCAGCAGATCAGGATCTAGTAGTAGATCTCGTGAGTAGATCACATTTTTTGGCTTATTTTGAGGGCCTGTCGACTGATTCATGCTGCCCAAACCTCGGTCTAGCCAAGGATAATAGCTGCAGAGGAAACTACTCTGGCTTTTCCCAGTGTTGTGAGAGGTGATTGACAGGTCTCTCGCTATGGGAGAAACCTGTCAATCACATGGAGAGGAGCCATCCAGAGGCTGCGCCTTGTCTCCAGCTGTTGTCCCCGGCCGGGCTCAGGTTTGGGAAGCATGAATCAGCTGACAGGTTCTCTTTAAGCCAAAAGATGGCCCCAATGGAGTTAATATCAATAAAAGCATTATGATCCACTGAACAGCTCAGCTGACAGGTTCTCTTTAAATGCATGGGTTTTTTGTGATAAGCATGTTTACAAGATGATATTCAAAAATTGGGGTCTGTTTGGTTCCTACAGCCTCTGTCACTGTAAATAGCAAGTTGTAGAATGAGTTAACTGGCAATCAATCCGTAAGCGTCTTATAATGTCAGGGTCCTTACTCTTACCTCTCTTCTCCTGTACAATCTTCTAAGCTGATTTATGACCAAATCAGCGTTGAACTGAACTCCCATCATGTCCTAATTGCCGAGTGCTGTCAGGCATCACCTGGGATTACTCTTTCCGTTTTTCTTAATCTTCACAGTCTAAAGTTGTAGAAAAGATGATCCAGAGGACCGTCTCTCCGTTCTTTGCAATAAACAGATAAATATTTTTATAGTGAGCCATGTGTCCTGATTTCCCTCTACTTTGGCTCCTGTTCTCTGCTTCCAGGGCTGGCCAATAATTCCACATCACATAATGCTTGGTCGGTGCTAATGAACACAGGCAGAATGTGGAGCGCGGGGTTCTGAAGCCTCGGCGTCTCTTTGAGGCTTTCTGTTCTCTGTCTCGAGTGTAAAAGTCGTACGATCCATGATCTGAATCAGTTAAAACAAGCGCGTCGGGGAGACGACGACACATCTGCAGTCGGGGAGACGACGACACATCTGCAGTCGGGGAGACGACGACACATCTGCAGTCGGGGAGACGACGACACATCTGCAGTCGGGGAGACGACACATCTGCAGTCGGGGAGACGACGACACATCTGCAGTCGGGGAGACGACGACACATCTGCAGTCGGGGAGACGACGACACATCTGCAGTCGGGGAGACGACGACACATCTGCAGTCGGGGAGACGACGACACATCTGCAGTCGGGGAGACGACGACACATCTGCAGTCGGGGAGACGACGACACATCTGCAGTCGGGGAGACGACACCTCTGCAGTCGGGGAGACGACGACACATCTGCAGTCGGGGAGACGACGACACATCTGCAGTCGGGGAGACGACGACACATCTGCAGTCGGGGAGACGACGACACATCTGCAGTCGGGGAGACGACGACACATCTGCAGTCGGGGAGACGACGACACATCTGCAGTCGGGGAGACGACGACACATCTGCAGTCGGGGAGACGACGACACATCTGCAGTCGGGGAGACGACGACACATCTGCAGTCGGGGAGACGACGACACATCTGCAGTCGGGGAGACGACGACACATCTGCAGTCGGGGAGACGACGACACATCTGCAGTCGGGGAGACGACGACACATCTGCAGTCGGGGAGACGACGACACATCTGCAGTCGGGGAGACTACGACACATCTGCAGTCGGGGAGACTACGACACATCTGCAGTCGGGGAGACTACGACACATCTGCAGTCGGGGAGACTACGACACATCTGCAGTCGGGGAGACTACGACACATCTGCAGTCGGGGAGACTACGACACATCTGCAGTCGGGGAGACGACACCTCTGCAGTCGGGGAGACGACACCTCTGCAGTCGGGGAGACGACACCTCTGCAGTCGGGGAGACGACACCTCTGCAGTCGGGGAGACGACACCTCTGCAGTCGGGGAGACGACACGGCTGCGGCTTCTCACACATCAGTTCTCTGTTCTTAATATTTAGCGTCTTACGCTCATAATATTTGATTAATTCTTCTTTCATGGTAGTTGTTTCATGTCACAAAGTTGACACGTGTCATCCGAAGCTCTTAAAAGCCTCGTTGTGTGCAGCGTAAGATGGCGTTCGGGTGTCTGATCCTTGCATGCCTTTTTATCAGTTCATTATATGAGGAGCCATACTGTGTATGTCACATATACACGTCCTCCGTGCATATACAGAAAGCACAAAACTGCACACCCACCACATATACAGAACGCGCACCTACCACATATACAGAACGCACACACTGCGCACCCACCACATATACAGGACGTACACACTGCGCACCCACCACATATACAGGACGTACACACTGCGCACCCACCACATATACAGAACGCACACACTGCGCACCCACCACATATACAGGACGTACACACTGCGCACCCACCACATATACAGGACGTACACACTGCGCACCCACCACATATACAGAACGCACACACTGCGCACCCACCACATATACAGAACGCACACACTGCGCACCCACCACATATACAGAACGCACACACTGCGCACCCACCACATATACAGAACGCACACACTGCGCACCCACCACATATACAGAACGCACACACTGCGCACCCACCACATATACAGAACGCACACACTGCGCACCCACCACATATACAGAACGCACACACTGCGCACCCACCACATATACAGAACGCACACACTGCGCACCCACCACATATACAGAACGCACACACTGCGCACCCACCACATATACAGAACGCACACACTGCCCACCCACCACATATACAGAACGCACACACTGCGCACCCACCACATATACAGGACGTACACACTGCGCACCCACCACATATACAGAACGCACACACTGCGCACCCACCACATATACAGAACGCACACACTGCGCACCCACCACATATACAGAACGCACACACTGCGCACCCACCACATATACAGAACGCACACACTGCGCACCCACCACATATACAGAACGCACACACTGCGCACCCACCACATATACAGAACGCACACACTGCGCACCCACCACATATACAGAACGCACACACTGCGCACCCACCACATATACAGAACGCACACACTGCACACCCACCACATATACAGAACGCACACACTGCGCACCCACCACATATACAGAAAACGCACCCACCACATATACAGAACTCACACACTGCGCACCCACCACATATACAGAACACGCACCCACCACATATACAGAACGCACACACTTCGCACCCACCACATATACAGAACACGCACACACTGCGCACCCACCACATATACAGAACACGCACCCACCACATATACAGAACACGCACCCACCACATATACAGAACGCACACACTGCGCACCCACCATATATACAGAACGCACACACTGCGCACCCACCACATATACAGAACGCACAAACACTACATACAGTTAGGTCCATATATATTTGGACAGGGACAACATTTTTCTAATTTTGGTTCTAGACATTACCACAATGAATTTTAAACAAAACAATTCAGATGCAGTTGAAGTTCAGACTTTCAGCTTTCATTTGAGGGTATCCACATTAAAATTGGATGAAGGGTTTAGGAGTTTCAGCTCCTTAACATGTGCCACCCTGTTTTTAAAGGGACCAAAAGTAATTGGACAGACTAAATAATTGTAAACAAAATGTTCATTTCTAGTACTTGGTTGAAAACCCTTTGCTAGCAATGACTGCCTGAAGTCTTGAACTCATGGACATCACCAGACACTGAACTGAACATATACAGAACGCACACACATACACCACACGTGCAGAACACGCACACACCACATATACAGAACGCACACACATACACCACACGTGCAGAACACGCACACACCACATACACAGAACGCACACACATACACCACACATGCAGAACACGCACACACCACATATGCAGAACGCACACACATACACCACACGTGCGGAACACGCACACACCACATATACAGAACGCACACACATACACCACACGTGCAGAACACGCATCCACCACATATACAAAACGCACACACATACACCACACGTGCAGAACACGCATCCACCACATATACAGAACGCACACACATACACCACACGAACGCACACACATGCACCACATATACAGAACGCACACACATACACCACACGTGCAGAACACGCACACACCACATATACAGAACGCACACACATACACCACACGTGCAGAACACGCATCCACCACATATACAAAACGCACACACATACACCACACGTGCAGAACACGCATCCACCACATATACAGAACGCACACACATACACCACACGTGCAGAACACGCATCCACCACATATACAGAGCGCACACACCTACACCACACGTGCAGAACACGCACACACCACATATACAGAACGCACACACATACACCACACGAACGCACACACATGCACCACACGTGCAGAACACGCACACACCACATATACAGAACGCACACGCACACACCACATATACAAAATGCACACACATACACCACACGTGCAGAACACACATCCACCACATATACAAAACGCACACACATACACCACACGTGCAGAACACGCACACACCACATATACAAAACACACACACATACACCACACGTGCAGAACACGCACACACCACATATACAGAACGCACACACATACACCACACGTGCAGAACACGCACACACCACATATACAGAACGCGCACACACATATACCACATGTGCAGAACACGCACACACCACATGTGCAGGACACGCACACACCACATATACAGAACGCACACACATACACCACGCGTGCAGAACACGCACACACCACATATACAGAACGCACACACATACACCACACGTGCAGAACACGCATCCACCACATATACAGAGCGCACACACCTACACCACACGTGCAGAACACGCACACACCACATATACAGAACGCACACGCACACACCACATATACAAAATGCACACACATACACCACACGTGCAGAACACGCATCCACCACATATACAGAACGCACACACATACACCACACGTGCAGAACACGCACACACCACATATACAGAACGCACACACATACACCACACGTGCAGAACACGCACACACCACATATACAGAACGCACACACCACATATACAGAACGCACACACATACACCACACGTGCAGAACACGCACACACCACATATACAGAACGCACACGCACACACCACATATACAAAATGCACACACATACACCACACGTGCAGAACACACATCCACCACATATACAAAACGCACACACATACACCACACGTGCAGAACACGCACACACCACATATACAAAACGCACACACATACACCACACGTGCAGAACACGCACACACCACATATACAGAACGCACACACATACACCACACGTGCAGAAAACGCACACACCACATATACAGAACGCGCACACACATATACCACATGTGCAGAACACGCACACACCACATGTGCAGGACACGCACACACCACATATACAGAACGCACACACATACACCATGCGTGCATAACACGCACACACCACATATACAGAACGCACACACATACACCACACGTGCAGAACACGCACACACCACATATACAGAACGCACACACATACACCACACGTGCAGAACACGCACACACCACATATACAGAACGCACACACATACACCACACGTGCAGAACACGCACACACCACATATACAGAACGCACACACATACACCACACGTGCAGAACACGCACACACATACACCACACGTGCAGAACACGCACACACATACACCACACGTGCAGAACACGCACACACATACACCACACGTGCAGAACACGCACACACCACATACACAGAACGCACACACATACACCACACATGCAGAACACGCACACACCACATATGCAGAACGCACACACATAGACCACACGTGCGGAACACGCACACACCACATATACAGAACGCACATACATACACCACATGTGCAGAACACGCACACACCACATATACAGAACGCACACACCACATATACAGAACGCACACACATACACCACACGTGCAGAACACGCACACACCACATATACAGAACGCACACGCACACACCACATATACAAAATGCACACACATACACCACACGTGCAGAACACACCCACCACATATACAAAACGCACACACATACACCACACGTGCAGAACACGCACACACCACATATACAAAACGCACACACATACACCACACGTGCAGAACACGCACACACCACATATACAGAACGCACACACATACACCACACGTGCAGAAAACGCACACACCACATATACAGAACGCGCACACACATATACCACATGTGCAGAACACGCACACACCACATGTGCAGGACATGCACACACCACATATACAGAACGCACACACATACACCACACATGCAGAACACGCACACACCACATATACAGAACGCACACACATACACCACGCGTGCAGAACACGCACACACCACATATACAGAACGCACACACATACACCACACGTGCAGAACACGCACACACCACATATACAGAACGCACACACATACACCACACGTGCAGAACACGCACACACCACATATACAGAACGCACACACATACACCACGCGTGCAGAACACGCACACACCACATATACAGAACGTACACACATACACCACGCGTGCAGAACACGCACACACCACATATACAGAACGCACACACATACACCACACGTGCAGAACACGCACACACACACCACACGTGCAGAACACGCACACACATACACCACACGTGCAGAACACGCACACACATACACCACACGTGCAGAACACGCACACACATACACCACACGTGCAGAACACGCACACACCACATACACAGAACACACGCACACACCACATATGCAGAACGCACACACATACACCACACGTGCGGAACACGCACACACCACATATGCAGAACGCACACACATACACCACACGTGCGGAACACGCACACACCACATATACAGAACGCACACACATACACCACATATACAAAACGCACACACATACACCACACGTGCAGAACACGCACACACCACATATACAGAACGCACACACATACACCACACGTGCAGAAAACGCACACACCACATATACAGAACGCGCACACACATATACCACATGTGCAGAACACGCACACACCACATGTGCAGGACACGCACACACCACATATACAGAACGCACACACATACACCACACGTGCAGAACACGCACACACCACATATACAGAACGCACACACATACACCACACGTGCAGAACACGCACACACATACACCACACGTGCAGAACACGCACACACATACACCACACGTGCAGAACACGCACACACCACATACACAGAACGCACACACATACACCACACATGCAGAACACGCACACACCACATATGCAGAACGCACACACATACACCACACGTGCGGAACACGCACACACCACATATACAGAACGCACATACATACACCACATGTGCAGAACACGCACACACCACATATACAGAACGCACACACATACACCACACGAACGCACACACATGCACCACATATACAGAACGCACACACATACACCACACGTGCAGAACACGCACACACCACATATACAAAACGCACACACATACACCACACGTGCAGAACACGCATCCACCACATATACAGAGCGCACACACCTACACCACACGTGCAGAACACGCACACACCACATATACAGAACGCACACGCACACACCACATATACAAAATGCACACACATACACCACACGTGCAGAACACGCATCCACCACATATACAGAACGCACACACATACACCACACGTGCAGAACACGCACACACCACATATACAGAACGCACACACCACATATACAGAACGCACACACATACACCACACGTGCAGAACATGCACACACCACATATACAGAACGCACACACATACACCACATGTGCAGAACACGCACACACCACATATACAGAACGCACACACATACACCACACGTGCAGAACATGCACACACCACATATACAGAACGCACACACATACACCACATGTGCAGAACACGCACACACCACATATACAGAACGCACACACATACACCACACGTGCAGAACACGCACACACCACATATACAGAACGCACACACATACACCACACGTGCAGAACACGCACACACCACATGTGCAGAACACACACACACCACATATACAGAACGCACACACATACACCACACGTGCAGAACACGCACACACCACATATGCAGAACGCACACACATACACCACATGTGCAGAACACGCATCCACCACATATACAGAACGCACACACATGCACCACATGTGCAGAACACGCATCCACCACATATACAGAACACACACACATACACCACACGTGCAGAACACGCACACACCACATATACAGAACACACACACATACACCACACGTGCAGAACATGCACACACCACATATGCAGAACGCACACACATACACCACACGTGCAGAACACGCACACACCACATATACAGAATGCACACACATACATCACATGTGCAGAACACGCACACACCACATATACAGAACGCACACACATACACCACACGAACGCACACACGCACCACATATACAGAACGCACACACATACACCACACGTGCAGAACACGCACACACCACATATACAGAACGCACACACATACACCACACGTGCAGAACACACATCCACCACATATACAGAACGCACACACATACACCACACGTGCAGAACACGCACACACCACATATACAAAACGCACACACATACACCACACGTGCAGAACACGCACACACCACATATACAGAACGCACACACATACACCACACGTGCAGAACACGCACACACCACATATACAAAACGCACACACATACACCACACGTGCAGAACACGCACACACCACATATACAAAACGCACACACATACACCACACGTGCAGAACACGAACGCACACACATACACCACACGTGCAGAAAACGCACACACCACATATACAGAACGCGCACACACATACACCACATGTGCAGAACACGCACACACCACATGTGCAGGACACGCACACACCACATATACAGAACGCACACGCACACACCACATATACAGAACGCACACACATACACCACACGTGCAGAACACGCACACACCACATATACAGAACGCACACACATACACCACACGTGCAGAACACGCACACACCACATACACAGAACGCACACACATACACCACACATGCAGAACACGCACACACCACATATGCAGAACGCACACACATACACCACACGTGCGGAACACGCACACACCACATATACAGAACGCACATACATACACCACATGTGCAGAACACGCACACACCACATATACAGAACGCACACACATACACCACACGAACGCACACACATGCACCACATATACAGAACGCACACACATACACCACACGTGCAGAACACGCACACACCACATATACAGAACGCACACACATACACCACACGTGCAGAACACGCACACACCACATATACAGAACGCACACACATACACCACACGTGCAGAACACGCATCCACCACATATACAGAGCGCACACACCTACACCACACGTGCAGAACACGCATCCACCACATATACAGAACGCACACACATACACCACACGTGCAGAACACGCATCCACCACATATACAAAACGCACACACATACACCACACGTGCAGAACACGCATCCACCACATATACAGAACTCACACACATACACCACACGTGCAGAACACGCATCCACCACATATACAGAACGCACACACATACACCACACGTGCAGAACACGCATCCACCACATATACAAAACGCACACACATACACCACACGTGCAGAACACGCATCCACCACATATACAGAACGCACACACATACACCACATGTGCAGAACACGCATCCACCACATATACAAAACGCACACACATACACCACACGTGCAGAACACGCATCCACCACATATACAGAACGCACACACATACACCACACGTGCAGAACACGCACACACCACATATACAGAACGCACACACATACACCACACGTGCAGAACACGCATCCACCACATATACAAAACGCACACACATACACCACACGTGCAGAACACGCATCCACCACATATACAGAACGCACACACATACACCACACGTGCAGAACACGCATCCACCACATATACAGAGCGCACACACCTACACCACACGTGCAGAACACGCACACACCACATATACAGAACGCACACACATACACCACACGTGCAGAACACGCATCCACCACATATACAGAACGCACACACATACACCACACGAACGCACACACATGCACCACATATACAGAACGCACACACATACACCACATGTGCAGAACACGCACACACCACATATACAGAACGCACACACATACACCACACGTGCAGAACACGCATCCACCACATATACAGAACGCACACACATACACCACACGTGCAGAACACGCATCCACCACATATACAGAACGCACACACATACACCACACGTGCAGAACACGCATCCACCACATATACAGAACGCACACACATACACCACACGTGCAGAACACGCATCCACCACATATACAGAGCGCACACACCTACACCACACGTGCAGAACACGCACACACCACATATACAGAACGCACACACCACATATACAGAACGCACACACATACACCACACGTGCAGAACACGCACACACCACATATACAGAACGCACACGCACACACCACATATACAAAATGCACACACATACACCACACGTGCAGAACACACATCCACCACATATACAAAACGCACACACATACACCACACGTGCAGAACACGCACACACCACATATACAAAACGCACACACATACACCACACGTGCAGAACACGCACACACCACATATACAGAACGCACACACATACACCACACGTGCAGAAAACGCACACACCACATATACAGAACGCGCACACACATATACCACATGTGCAGAACACGCACACACCACATGTGCAGGACACGCACACACCACATATACAGAACGCACACACATACACCACGCGTGCAGAACACGCACACACCACATATACAGAACGCACACACATACACCACACGTGCAGAACACGCATCCACCACATATACAGAGCGCACACACCTACACCACACGTGCAGAACACGCACACACCACATATACAGAACGCACACGCACACACCATATATACAAAATGCACACACATACACCACACGTGCAGAACACGCATCCACCACATATACAGAACGCACACACATACACCACACGTGCAGAACACGCACACACCACATATACAGAACGCACACACCACATATACAAAACGCACACACATACACCACACGTGCAGAACACGCACACACCACATATACAGAACGCACACGCACACACCACATATACAAAATGCACACACATACACCACACGTGCAGAACACACATCCACCACATATACAAAACGCACACACATACACCACACGTGCAGAACACGCACACACCACATATACAAAACGCACACACATACACCACACGTGCAGAACACGCACACACCACATATACAGAACGCACACACATACACCACACGTGCAGAAAACGCACACACCACATATACAGAACGCGCACACACATATACCACATGTGCAGAACACGCACACACCACATGTGCAGGACACGCACACACCACATATACAGAACGCACACACATACACCACGCGTGCATAACACGCACACACCACATATACAGAACGCACACACATACACCACACGTGCAGAACACGCACACACCACATATACAGAACGCACACACATACACCACACGTGCAGAACACGCACACACCACATATACAGAACGCACACACATACACCACACGTGCAGAACACGCACACACATACACCACACGTGCAGAACACGCACACACATACACCACACGTGCAGAACACGCACACACATACACCACACGTGCAGAACACGCACACACATACACCACACGTGCAGAACACGCACACACCACATACACAGAACGCACACACATACACCACACATGCAGAACACGCACACACCACATATGCAGAACGCACACACATACACCACACGTGCGGAACACGCACACACCACATATACAGAACGCACATACATACACCACATGTGCAGAACACGCACACACCACATATACAGAACGCACACACCACATATACAGAACGCACACACATACACCACACGTGCAGAACACGCACACACCACATATACAGAACGCACACGCACACACCACATATACAAAATGCACACACATACACCACACGTGCAGAACACGCACACACCACATATACAAAACGCACACACATACACCACACGTGCAGAACACGCACACACCACATATACAGAACGCACACACATACACCACACGTGCAGAAAACGCACACACCACATATACAGAACGCGCACACACATATACCACATGTGCAGAACACGCACACACCACATGTGCAGGACACGCACACACCACATATACAGAACGCACACACATACACCACACGTGCAGAACACGCACACACCACATATACAGAACGCACACACATACACCACGCGTGCAGAACACGCACACACCACATATACAGAACGCACACACATACACCACACGTGCAGAACACGCACACACCACATATACAGAACGCACACACATACACCACACGTGCAGAACACGCACACACCACATATACAGAACGCACACACATACACCACGCGTGCAGAACACGCACACACCACATATACAGAACGTACACACATACACCACGCGTGCAGAACACGCACACACCACATATACAGAACGCACACACATACACCACACGTGCAGAACACGCACACGCCACATATACAGAACGCACACACATACACCACACGTGCAGAACACGCACACACATACACCACACGTGCAGAACACGCACACACATACACCACACGTGCAGAACACGCACACACATACACCACACGTGCAGAACACGCACACACATACACCACACGTGCAGAACACGCACACACCACATACACAGAACACACGCACACACCACATATGCAGAACGCACACACATACACCACACGTGCGGAACACGCACACACCACATATGCAGAACGCACACACATACACCACACGTGCGGAACACGCACACACCACATATACAGAACGCACACACATACACCACATATACAAAACGCACACACATACACCACACGTGCAGAACACGCACACACCACATATACAGAACGCACACACATACACCACACGTGCAGAAAACGCACACACCACATATACAGAACGCGCACACACATATACCACATGTGCAGAACACGCACACACCACATGTGCAGGACACGCACACACCACATATACAGAACGCACACACATACACCACACGTGCAGAACACGCACACACCACATATACAGAACGCACACACATACACCACACGTGCAGAACACGCACACACATACACCACACGTGCAGAACACGCACACACATACACCACACGTGCAGAACACGCACACACATACACCACACGTGCAGAACACGCACACACCACATACACAGAACGCACACACATACACCACACATGCAGAACACGCACACACCACATATGCAGAACGCACACACATACACCACACGTGCGGAACACGCACACACCACATATACAGAACGCACATACATACACCACATGTGCAGAACACGCACACACCACATATACAGAAAGCACACACATACACCACACGAACGCACACACATGCACCACATATACAGAACGCACACACATACACCACACGTGCAGAACACGCACACACCACATATACAAAACGCACACACATACACCACACGTGCAGAACACGCATCCACCACATATACAGAGCGCACACACCTACACCACACGTGCAGAACACGCACACACCACATATACAGAACGCACACACCACATATACAAAATGCACACACATACACCACACGTGCAGAACACGCATCCACCACATATACAGAACGCACACACATACACCACACGTGCAGAACACGCACACACCACATATACAGAACGCACACACCACATATACAGAACGCACACACATACACCACACGTGCAGAACATGCACACACCACATATACAGAACGCACACACATACACCACATGTGCAGAACACGCACACACCACATATACAGAACGCACACACATACACCACACGTGCAGAACATGCACACACCACATATACAGAACGCACACACATACACCACATGTGCAGAACACGCACACACCACATATACAGAACGCACACACATACACCACACGTGCAGAACACGCACACACCACATATACAGAACGCACACACATACACCACACGTGCAGAACACGCACACACCACATGTGCAGAACACACACACACCACATATACAGAACGCACACACATACACCACACGTGCAGAACACGCACACACCACATATGCAGAACGCACACACATACACCACATGTGCAGAACACGCATCCACCACATATACAGAACGCACACACATGCACCACATGTGCAGAACACGCATCCACCACATATACAGAACACACACACATACACCACACGTGCAGAACACGCACACACCACATATACAGAACACACACACATACACCACACGTGCAGAACACGCACACACCACATATGCAGAACGCACACACATACACCACACGTGCAGAACACGCACACACCACATATACAGAATGCACACACATACATCACATGTGCAGAACACGCACACACCACATATACAGAACGCACACACATACACCACACGAACGCACACACGCACCACATATACAGAACGCACACACATACACCACACGTGCAGAACACGCACACACCACATATACAGAACGCACACACATACACCACACGTGCAGAACACACATCCACCACATATACAGAACGCACACACATACACCACACGTGCAGAACACGCACACACCACATATACAAAACGCACACACATACACCACACGTGCAGAACACGCACACACCACATATACAGAACGCACACACATACACCACACGTGCAGAACACGCACACACCACATATACAAAACGCACACACATACACCACACGTGCAGAACACGCACACACCACATATACAGAACGCACACACATACACCACACGTGCAGAACACGCACACACCACATATACAAAACGCACACACATACACCACACGTGCAGAACACGAACGCACACACATACACCACACGTGCAGAAAACGCACACACCACATATACAGAACGCGCACACACATACACCACATGTGCAGAACACGCACACACCACATGTGCAGGACACGCACACACCACATATACAGAACGCACACGCACACACCACATATACAGAACGCACACACATACACCACACGTGCAGAACACGCACACACCACATATACAGAACGCACACACATACACCACACGTGCAGAACACGCACACACCACATACACAGAACGCACACACATACACCACACATGCAGAACACGCACACACCACATATGCAGAACGCACACACATACACCACATGTGCAGAACACGCACACACCACATATACAGAACGCACACACATACACCACACGAACGCACACACATGCACCACATATACAGAACGCACACACATACACCACACGTGCAGAACACGCACACACCACATATACAGAACGCACACACATACACCACACGTGCAGAACACGCATCCACCACATATACAGAGCGCACACACCTACACCACACGTGCAGAACACGCATCCACCACATATACAGAACGCACACACATACACCACACGTGCAGAACACGCATCCACCACATATACAAAACGCACACACATACACCACACGTGCAGAACACGCATCCACCACATATACAGAACGCACACACATACACCACACGTGCAGAACACGCATCCACCACATATACAGAACGCACACACATACACCACACGTGCAGAACACGCATCCACCACATATACAAAACGCACACACATACACCACACGTGCAGAACACGCATCCACCACATATACAGAACGCACACACATACACCACATGTGCAGAACACGCATCCACCACATATACAAAACGCACACACATACACCACACGTGCAGAACACGCATCCACCACATATACAGAACGCACACACATACACCACACGTGCAGAACACGCACACACCACATATACAGAACGCACACACATACACCACACGTGCAGAACACGCATCCACCACATATACAAAACGCACACACATACACCACACGTGCAGAACACGCATCCACCACATATACAGAACGCACACACATACACCACACGTGCAGAACACGCATCCACCACATATACAGAGCGCACACACCTACACCACACGTGCAGAACACGCACACACCACATATACAGAGCGCACACACCTACACCACACGTGCAGAACACGCACACACCACATATACAGAACGCACACACCACATATACAGAACGCACACACATACACCACACGTGCAGAACACGCACACACCACATATACAGAACGCACACGCACACACCACATATACAAAATGCACACACATACACCACACGTGCAGAACACACATCCACCACATATACAAAACGCACACACATACACCACACGTGCAGAACACGCACACACCACATATACAAAACGCACACACATACACCACACGTGCAGAACACGCACACACCACATATACAGAACGCACACACATACACCACACGTGCAGAAAACGCACACACCACATATACAGAACGCGCACACACATATACCACATGTGCAGAACACGCACACACCACATGTGCAGGACACGCACACACCACATATACAGAACGCACACACATACACCACGCGTGCAGAACACGCACACACCACATATACAGAACGCACACACATACACCACACGTGCAGAACACGCATCCACCACATATACAGAGCGCACACACCTACACCACACGTGCAGAACACGCACACACCACATATACAGAACGCACACGCACACACCATATATACAAAATGCACACACATACACCACACGTGCAGAACACGCATCCACCACATATACAGAACGCACACACATACACCACACGTGCAGAACACGCACACACCACATATACAGAACGCACACACCACATATACAAAACGCACACACATACACCACACGTGCAGAACACGCACACACCACATATACAGAACGCACACGCACACACCACATATACAAAATGCACACACATACACCACACGTGCAGAACACACATCCACCACATATACAAAACGCACACACATACACCACACGTGCAGAACACGCACACACCACATATACAAAACGCACACACATACACCACACGTGCAGAACACGCACACACCACATATACAGAACGCACACACATACACCACACGTGCAGAAAACGCACACACCACATATACAGAACGCGCACACACATATACCACATGTGCAGAACACGCACACACCACATGTGCAGGACACGCACACACCACATATACAGAACGCACACACATACACCACGCGTGCATAACACGCACACACCACATATACAGAACGCACACACATACACTACACGTGCAGAACACGCACACACCACATATACAGAACGCACACACATACACCACACGTGCAGAACACGCACACACCACATATACAGAACGCACACACATACACCACACGTGCAGAACACGCACACACATACACCACACGTGCAGAACACGCACACACATACACCACACGTGCAGAACACGCACACACCACATACACAGAACGCACACACATACACCACACATGCAGAACACGCACACACCACATGTGCAGAACGCACACACATACACCACACGTGCGGAACACGCACACACCACATATACAGAACGCACATACATACACCACATGTGCAGAACACGCACACACCACATATACAGAACGCACACACCACATATACAGAACGCACACACATACACCACACGTGCAGAACACGCACACACCACATATACAGAACGCACACGCACACACCACATATACAAAATGCACACACATACACCACACGTGCAGAACACACATCCACCACATATACAAAACGCACACACATACACCACACGTGCAGAACACGCACACACCACATATACAAAACGCACACACATACACCACACGTGCAGAACACGCACACACCACATATACAGAACGCACACACATACACCACACGTGCAGAAAACGCACACACCACATATACAGAACGCGCACACACATATACCACATGTGCAGAACACGCACACACCACATGTGCAGGACACGCACACACCACATATACAGAACGCACACACATACACCACACGTGCAGAACACGCACACACCACATATACAGAACGCACACACATACACCACGCGTGCAGAACACGCACACACCACATATACAGAACGCACACACATACACCACGCGTGCAGAACACGCACACACCACATATACAGAACGCACACACATACACCACACGTGCAGAACACGCACACACCACATATACAGAACGTACACACATACACCACACGTGCAGAACACGCACACACCACATATACAGAACGTACACACATACACCACGCGTGCAGAACACGCACACACCACATATACAGAACGCACACACATACACCACACGTGCAGAACACGCACACACCACATATACAGAACGCACACACATACACCACACGTGCAGAACACGCACACACATACACCACGCGTGCAGAACACGCACACACCACATATACAGAACGTACACACATACACCACGCGTGCAGAACACGCACACACCACATATACAGAACGCACACACATACACCACACGTGCAGAACACGCACACACCACATATACAGAACGCACACACATACACCACACGTGCAGAACACGCACACACATACACCACACGTGCAGAACACGCACACACATACACCACACGTGCAGAACACGCACACACATACACCACACGTGCAGAACACGCACACACATACACCACACGTGCAGAACACGCACACACCACATACACAGAACACACGCACACACCACATATGCAGAACACACACACATACACCACACGTGCGGAACACGCACACACCACATATGCAGAACGCACACACATACACCACACGTGCGGAACACGCACACACCACATATACAGAACGCACACACATACACCACACGTGCAGAACACGCACACACCACATATACAAAACGCACACACATACACCACACGTGCAGAAAACGCACACACCACATATACAGAACGCGCACACACATATACCACATGTGCAGAACACACACACACCACATGTGCAGGACACGCACACACCACATATACAGAACGCACACACATACACCACGCGTGCAGAACACGCACACACCACATATACAGAACGCACACACATACACCACACGTGCAGAACACGCACACACCACATATACAGAACGCACACACATACACCACACGTGCAGAACACGCACACACATACACCACACGTGCAGAACACGCACACACATACACCACACGTGCAGAACACGCACACACATACACCACACGTGCAGAACACGCACACACATACACCACACGTGCAGAACACGCACACACATACACCACACGTGCAGAACACGCACACACATACACCACACGTGCAGAACACGCACACACCACATACACAGAACGCACACACATACACCACACATGCAGAACACGCACACACCACATATGCAGAACGCACACACATACACCACACGTGCGGAACACGCACACACCACATATACAGAACGCACATACATACACCACATGTGCAGAACACGCACACACCACATATACAGAACGCACACACATACACCACACGAACGCACACACATGCACCACATATACAGAACGCACACACATACACCACACGTGCAGAACACGCACACACCACATATACAAAACGCACACACATACACCACACGTGCAGAACACGCATCCACCACATATACAGAGCGCACACACCTACACCACACGTGCAGAACACGCACACACCACATATACAGAACGCACACACCACATATACAAAATGCACACACATACACCACACTTGCAGAACACGCATCCACCACATATACAGAACGCACACACATACACCACACGTGCAGAACACGCATCCACCACATATACAGAACGCACACACATACACCACACGTGCAGAACACGCACACACCACATATACAGAACGCACACACCACATATACAGAACGCACACACATACACCACACGTGCAGAACATGCACACACCACATATACAGAACGCACACACATACACCACATGTGCAGAACACGCACACACCACATATACAGAACGCACACACATACACCACACGTGCAGAACACGCACACACCACATATACAGAACGCACACACATACACCACACGTGCAGAACACGCACACACCACATATACAGAACGCACACACATACACCACACGTGCAGAACACGCACACACCACATATACAGAACGCACACACATACACCACACGTGCAGAACATGCACACACCACATATACAGAACGCACACACATACACCACACGTGCAGAACACGCACACACCACATATACAGAACGCACACACATACACCACACGTGCAGAACACGCACACACCACATATACAGAACGCACACACATACACCACACGTGCAGAACACGCACACACCACATATACAGAACGCACACACATACACCACACGTGCAGAACATGCACACACCACATATACAGAACGCACACACATACACCACACGTGCAGAACACGCACACACCACATATACAGAACGCACACACATACACCACACGTGCAGAACACGCACACACCACATGTGCAGAACACACACACACCACATATACAGAACGCACACACATACACCACACGTGCAGAACACGCACACACCATATATGCAGAACGCACACACATACACCACACGTGCAGAACACGCACACACCACATATACAGAACGCACACACATACACCACATGTGCAGAACACGCACACACCACATATACAGAACGCACACACATACACCACACGTGCAGAACACGCACACACCACATATACAGAACGCACACACATACACCACACGTGCAGAACATGCACACACCACATATACAGAACGCACACACATACACCACACGTGCAGAACACGCACACACCACATATACAGAACGCACACACATACACCACACGTGCAGAACACGCACACACCACATATACAGAACGCACACACATACACCACACGTGCAGAACATGCACACACCACATATACAGAACGCACACACATACACCACACGTGCAGAACACGCACACACCACATATACAGAACGCACACACATACACCACACGTGCAGAACACGCACACACCACATGTGCAGAACACACACACACCACATATACAGAACGCACACACATACACCACACGTGCAGAACACGCACACACCACATATGCAGAACGCACACACATACACCACACGTGCAGAACACGCACACACCACATATACAGAACGCACACACATACACCACATGTGCAGAACACGCACACACCACATATACAGAACGCACACACATACACCACACGTGCAGAACACGCACACACCACATATGCAGAACGCACACACATACACCACACGTGCAGAACACGCACACACCACATATACAGAACGCACACACATACACCACACGTGCAGAACACGCACACACCACATATGCAGAACGCACACACATACACCACACGTGCAGAACACGCACACACCACATATACAGAACGCACACACATACACCACACGTGCAGAACACGCACACACCACATATACAGAACGCACACACATACACCACACGTGCAGAACACGCACACACCACATATGCAGAACGCACACACATACACCACACGTGCAGAACACGCACACACCACATATACAGAACGCACACACATACACCACATACTCCACATGTGCAGAGCACGCACACACCAGATATACAGAACGCACACACTGCTCACACACCACATATACAGAATGCACACATGTAACTTATACAGAACGAGGGAGCGCGTGTCTTGCCAGTTTCTGCTTCAGATGATCATAGATTTAGATTTTCCAGGGATCTCCTTCTCTTAATTGAAGAGGGAGAAATCTGCTATGTAAATCCAAAAGTACAAATGTTAATTTCCACACGGAAAGATGGATGCGATCTGGTAGAATCTCTCTAGTTCGCCATTACTGTATTAAAGGGAATGTTTTCAGATTTTTACTATGTAATCTGAGAGCAGTATAGTGTAGAGATGGCGCCTGATTCCAGTGATGTCACTTACTGGGCTTGCTTACTGTAGTCTTTTAGAAAATCACTGTTTTATCAGTAGGAGATTATCACTAGTGTACAAGTAAGCCAGTTGCCATGTGGTCATACCAAATCCCGCCTATGCACAGTTTGCTCAGAAAGCGGCTAATCACTGGTGTGGGCACGGGTATGCAAAGCTTTGCATTCAGAGAATTGCTAGATCTGCAGGCGAGAAAACAGGGATTTTTATCAAAACTGCAGCAAATAACCCAGTAAGTGACACATCACTGGAATTGGTGTCTCTTCGCCTACACTGTGCTGCTCTTTGACAGGGTAGCAAAAACCTGGTGGCAGATTCTTTTTCAGCTGCGGATGTCCTGTTGCAGGTTCCCCATGAGAAATCTGCAGCTACACCGCGTGTGCATGTAACCTAAATGCACAATAAATGTTGGTTGTTGTAGCATCTCCGATCCTAATAGCGAGACATAAATTAGTTTTTTTTCACTCTTTAGTTGACAGTGGACACCAGAAAGGAGATGACCAAGAAGACAATTACAACGGTGAAGCAGTTTCTTGAAAAGCAGAGAAAGAAAGCGTCCGGAGAAGCCACTGAGGCGCCACGTTCCTCGGTCACATATGACGGGGTGTTGAGTCACCTACAGCAGTCCCTCTCTCACCTGGAAACTCTTTTCCATGATTCTGTGAACCTTCTGAGAAGTTTGGACGAGGTAAGAGGCTTCCAAAAACAACATGGGGCATGTGATTATGGTCCTGAAAACTTTGCTTGTTTTGTAGACATCAATAACTGGTGCCTGCCATTGTTTTACTGCAAATCTTTAGGCTAGGTGAGTTTATTTGGGGTAGTTTTATCCTGGGCCGGGCACTGGGTTTCTGTAAAGTTCCCTAATATTAAGGCTTCTTGTCATGTTTCCTTTTAAATTAGCTACTACAGGTGCATCTCACAAAATTAGAATACCATCAGAACATTAATTTATTTCAGTTCTTAAATACAAAAAATGAAACTCATATATTATACAGAGTAATTACAGAGTGATCTATTTCACGTGTTTATTTCTGTTAATGTTGATGATTATGGCTTACAGCCAATGAAAACCCAAAAGTCATTACCTCAGTAAATTAGAATACTTTATAACACCAGCTTGAAAAATAATTTTAAAATCCGAAATGTTGGCCAAATGAAATGTAGGTTCAGTAAATGCTCTCAATACTTGGTGGGGCTCCTTTTGCATCAGTTACTGCATCAATGCGGCGTGGCATGGAGGGGATCAGCCTGTGGCAGAGCTGAGGGGTTATGGAAGCCCAGGTTGCTTTGATAGCAGCCTTCAGCTCGTCTGCATTGTTGGGTCTGGTGTCTCTCATCTTCCTCTTCACAGTACACCATAGATTCTCTATGAGGTTAAGGTCAGGCGAGTTTGCTGGTCAATCAAGCACAGTGATACTGTTGTTTATAAACCAGATATTGGTACTTTTGGCAGTGTGGACAGGGGCCAAGTCCTGCTGGAGAATGAAATTTCCACCTCCAAAAAGCTTGTCGGCAGAGGGAAGCATGAAGTGCTCTATAATCTCCTTGTAGACGGCTGCACTGACTTTGGTCTTGATAAAACACAGTGGACCTACACCAGCAGATGACATGGCTCCCCAAACCATCAATGATTGTGGAAACTTCACACTAGACCTCAAGCAGCTTGGATTGAGGCCTCTCCACTCTTCCTCCAGACTCTGGGACCTTGATTTCCAAATGAAATGCAAAATGTACTTTCATCTGAAAACAACACCTTGGACCACTGAGCAACAGTCCAGTTCTTTTTCTCCTTGGCCCAGGTAAGACGCTTCTGGTGTTGTGTATTGGTCATGAGTGGTTTGACACAAGGAATGTGACGCTTGTAGCCCATGTCCTGGATACGTCTGTGTGTGGTGGCTCTTGAAGCAATGACTCCAGCAGCAGTCCACTCCTTGTGAATCTCCCACAAATTTTTGAATGGCCTTTTCTGAACAATCCTTTCATGGCTGCGGTTCTCCCGGTTGCTTGTGCACCTTTTTCTGCTACACTTATTCCTTCCACTCATCTTTCCATTAATATGCTTAGATACAGCACTCTGTGAACAGCCAGCTTCTTTAGCGATGACGTTTGGTGGCTTACCCTCCTTGTGGAGTGGGTCAGTGACTGCCTTCTGGACATCTGTCAGGTCAGCATTCTTCCCCATGATTGTGGAGCCTACTGAAACAGACTAAGGGACCTTTTTAAATGCTTTGGAAACCTTTGCAGGTGTGTTTTGTGAATTCTAATTTAGGCTAGTTTCACACTAGCGTTTATTTGACGCAGCGCACGGCGCCGCTAAGCGCCGCCCCCTGCCGGCTCCCTGCCCACCCCATCCGGTCATCGCCGCCTACTATCGCATATGGACGCTTGCGATCTGCGCACCCTGTCTTTAGCATAGGGTGCGCTGGCCGTGCGCTAGTAGGATTTTGGCGTGCGCTGTGCACTTTTGAAGGTGCGCCCGTGTGCGCCCAACGCAGCATGTTGCATTTTGGCGCGCACGGCGCACCTTCAAAAGTGCGCAGCGCACGCAAAAATCCTACTAGCGCATGGCCAGCGCACGATCTATGCACCCTATGCTAAAGATAGGGTGCGCAGATCGCAAGCGTCCATGTGCGATAGTAGGCGGCGATGACCGGATGGGGCGGGCAGGGAGCCAGCAGGGGGGCGGGGCTTAGCGGCGCCGTGCGCTGCGTAGAATAAACGCTAGTGTGAAATTAGCCTTACTGAGATAATGACATTTGGGTTTTCATTGGCTGTACACCATAATGATCAACACTAACAGAAATAAACACTGAACTAGATCACTTTGTGTGTAACGACTCTATTTCACTTTTTTTTTTATTGAAGAACTGAAATAAATTTTTTATGACATTCTAATTTTGTGAGAAGCACCTGTATTTGCCAAATAAATTGGCTTAAAGTTTCTTCCTTTAGAACTGGTAAAGGGAAATAAAATCCAAAAAATTGCACTACAGTCAAAGGTAGATTCCAAAAAGTCTGGTCTGAGAGAATACTTTTTTGACCCACATGAACAGGTGGCAATTCTTCACCTCAACTGGTTCTTCTTCACCTCAACTGGTTCTTCTTCAGCGTATTTCTTGCTAAATATAACCCTGTCTCTTTTCTCAGTCTCCTCTTCCCATCATTCCTAGTCCCAGCACTTAATTTTCACCCATTGATTACCAGGATCGTGTGCAGAAGTATTCACATATGTATGATCTATCAAGATCGGAGACGGAGAAGCTGAGGAATCTGGCAGTGACGATGTGCCTGGATGGTCAGTCTCTGAACACTATACAGAAGCTGTTGGAAGTAGCGGTTGGCAACACCGACATCCGTCCTAAGGACATTGTGCAGAGCTCAGCTGAGAAAGTCATCGCTAAACTGAGGTAATGGTGTCAGCCGTTCTGTTCACCCTGTGAAGTTTTTGTTTTAAAATTCATTTTGATATTTTACTTGTCAAAGTTTCTAAAAGCCATAGTCCAATCTGGTCCATTTTGAACTGCTATGTTTTTAGGAGAAACTCATTTTAAATGCTCATTATGGTTTCAGAGATACAGGAGAGCAGGAATCCCTCATGTCGGTGTGCTTTATTTTGGAGAACACATAATAGCCAGTCTCCACCTACTAGCTCAGAGACGACTGGAAATTAGAAAGGTAGCATGCAGACGGAGAAACTGATGCAAGTCATATGGAGAGAAACGATGATGTTCTTCATGTACAGTTACATGACTGGTTATTCTAGAATTACAGGTTGGCATTAGAGGTCGTCCGGCCTTGGGGTACAAGTCACTCTCTTTGACTGCAGACTTGTTAATCCTGCACGCGCTGTGAGGATTCACCAGCACTGGGAGCAGAGGTCGCATGACCGCAAGTATGTGATTTGCATACCTGCGGTCACATGCCGACTAGTCGTTTGCGCCTCACTCTATACAAGTTAATTGTTGAGCAAGGCTAGATAAGTCTAGTCGGAATGTGGCCGGAAATATGCAAATCACATACTTGTGGTCACGTTACTGCCCACTTCTGGCACGAAAGAATCCTCACAGCGTGCAGTGATCTTGATGTGTTCATAAGTCTGCAGTCAAATAAAGTGACTGCGGACTTGTAGCCTAAAGCCGGGCAACCCCTTCAAGCCTGGCTTTGATATCTAATCTGTGTCACCCTCGTGTCCATAAACAAAAACATGCTTGTTAGCACATTCTAAAATCTAAAAACCATTTCACTCAGTATCACTTGATATCACAGTATCTTAAAAATAAAAAATGGACACATTTTAAACGTTATGAATCTGAAAAACTTTGGTGTTTGTGAGGTTTTCAAGAAAAATTACTAACAGTTTTTCTCACATCTCATGTCAGTAGTGTTCCATATTTTTAAAGCTGAATGCAAATCAAAAGTTGCAGCAGCCACTGTGTGCGCCAAGATATCGGCAAACCTTGATATAAAAACTGTGTTATTGCCATATAGACTGTGCTTATAACATTGGGGTACTTAGTACTTGCCTGGAGGGCACACACAGATTGACCAATCTATGCTCTAAATGTCTTGATTTTATAAGTTTAGTCTATATGACAATTTAAATTTGATGTATTCACTGTTTGCCTATATCTTGGTGCACACAGTGTCTGCTGCATGTATTGTGCTGTTGTATCCGCTTGTACCTGTTCACACTTGCCTCTTGTTTTCTGTTCAGATTTATTTTTTGTAGCTTGCACTTAGGAGGTAGTGACTGCCCCCCTTAGTTGGCTGTGCTCGCCTCTCATCAGTTTTAGGGTATTGTTCGCGCAGGAGATTTTTTTTTCCAGGTGTTTGGTTTTTTTTTTGTTTTTTTTTTGTTTTTTTAATCAGGGCCACTTTGAAAAACACCTGAAAAATCACCCAAACAAATAATTGATAAGCTGATAAAAACACATTGCTATTTATGCATTTTGGCTTTTAATGTTTTTTTTTTTAATTAGCGTAAAATTTGCAAAAAACGGGAAGTGTTTAAAAGAAATGACATGACTATTCTGGAGCTTTCTGCTATAAGTTACAAGATAAGTCATGGGAAGGTTAGGCTTTTTTGTGTTTTTTTTTGAAGTGTCAAACATTGCTAGCGTTTATTTTACGATTGCCCCTCAAGAAAAACACTAAAGCCAAGAAAACACCAGCTTTACCTAAAGTGATTTTTGACCGCTAGAAAAAACTGTTGGGTGAGCATTTCCTGAACCTGTTATTAACTAGCATTGGATCCTACCTGTCTGATAGAAATATCCAGGCTTCCTCCAGAGAAAGGTCGCCTTGTCATGGCTGGTGGGCACATACGAATTGGCCAATCAGTTTGCACATTTTTTTTAACCTCGTACCGACCTATGACGTGCTGTGTCAGTCATAAGTCGCCTCCCCCTCTTCGGTGCAGCCTCCGACACTGAACCCGCTCCTTTTCAGGCACATGACAGCTGATCATGTGTAGAGGAGGCTCATTAGCTGAGCCTTATCTATATGCAGAAGATACCGTCTAAATTAAAGAGAAACTAATAGCTGATACATACTTCCTGTTCCACAGGCAGCATGTATGATTTTGAAACATTGCAGCTTTTCACAGAAAAATATACTTTAACAGGCCACCGTGGACTGAGCTGCACAGGTGACTAGTCAGACAGGCAGGTTTCTTGCAGCTTCTTCCCAGTGATTGTGAGGGACCTGTCAATCCAAGGGTGTGGGCGGGGAGAAGCCACTGGGAACCTGCCTCCCTGGCTAGTCTCCCATCATGCAGCCAGTGTCTGATGCATTCTGCTCGTGGAACAGGCAGCGCATATCAGCTGTCAGCTTCACTTTAAATAGCTGGCATTAGTCCCGAACAGCCACAGTCGGAGTGTAATTGGAACGCGCGTCGGTGCTCACGTGCACCATTTGTTTCCATAACAGTCGGCCACCTACTGAAGGCTCCTCTCGCCGCCATTGTGTTCCTCCCCTCATGGACAGCTATATACCCAGCCTCAAAGGACTCAGGGATTTTCTCTTTATACAACAATGCAATGGTATTGCAGTATATAGGAGAAATGATCGGCCGATTGCAGGTTCAAGTCCACTTTGAGAACTAAAAAAAAAAAAAGTACAAAAAAAATCTAAAAATACAATAAAATTTGAAAACATGAAAGTAATGAATACTCCTTTTAAAAACAAATGTAAAAAAAATTGACAAAATTGTGTATTTTGGTCACCACTCCTCCCTATAAAATGTGAAATAAGTAAATGATCAAAATATCATATCTACCCCATAATGGTTATCAAGAAACCTGTCCGCTCTTCACCCAAAAGAAAACCAAGCACAGAGATGAATTAATGGAAATATAAAAATGTTACGGGTCTCTGTACAGGGCGATACCGAATTCAATTTTTTTTTTTCTTTACGATTTGTTTTTTCTCCACTTAAGTGAAAATCTAATCTCTACACATTTGGTATCACCAAAATGTCACCTGATCTAGAGTAATTTTTACCATAGAATATATGATGTAAAGAAAACAAACATTGCAAAACGGCATGTTTTTTTCACAATTTTAATGTAATTGTAATTTTTTTCACTATTTTCCAGTACATTGTATGTTTAATTGAATGGTCGTCAATTACAATAACAGCAAAAAAAACTCCCCTTACAGATAAATTGACAGAAAAATAAATAAGTTATGGCTCTTGGAGTAGTGTGGGGAAAAAAAACCCAAAAGCACAATAAGGAAAATTGGCTGTGTCCTCAAAGTGTTAAGCCCTGTCAACAAAGTTTTGTGCTCTTGGCCCGTGTTCGCACTTTTTTCGGCCTTTCGGCACAGCTTGGTTACTTTGAGGCTTTTCCAGGACACAGGAGTCTATTACAATACCGGCCTCCAAATGGATATCCACAATATGAAGAGACTGAACGAATTAGGCCCTTCAGAGGGGAAATGATTAATCACCTTTAGGGCCTCTCCAGCGTAGAAGGGTTTACGAGACCAATAATTGTTGTGGATGGAAAGTAGAGAATCATCTGGGCGCATAAACACCCCGGCCGTCCATGCAGAAAATGCGGATCTCAAACATGGCCCAAAAATTGCTTTAGGAGCTCAAGTGCGGAGAATCACATCACCGGCCTGCCACTCGAAAGAAATTAATATGAGCTCTAATTACCGCAATTAAGTAGCGTCCCAATAGGGCCCCGAAACAAAAACGTCTGGCGTTTGCTCAGTATTGATTTTTATTAACTTCTTCCTAGCCAGTCAGTTATGTATGTAATATAAAGGAACATGTTCACCTAATTCATGGATGTTTATGTAGTGATCGAGAAGCCCTCAAAAATCCGGCTCATGCAGTGAAGCTGTTTGGAAAAAAAATTGTAAAGGCTTTGAACACCTTTGACGTAAAAGCAAATTATTTTTTACATTTATATGTGATTATTATTAGTTAATAAAATTGCAAATTTCGGTTTTCAATCTTCACGTCGTCATTCATTTTCGTACCCAATGTGCAGTTTTAGCCAAGCTTTACATTTCTCTCGTGAGAGGGTCTCTCCTAGTAATACAGGCTGGATTTGAGCTACAGGTGCTTCTCATCAAATTAGAATATCATCAAAAAAATGTATTTATTTCAGTTCTACAATACAAAAAGTGAAACTCATATATTATAAGGAGTCAGTACAAACAGAGTGATCTATTCCAAGTGTTTATTTCTATTAATGTTGATGATTATGGCTTACAGCCAATGAAAACCCAAAAGTCATTATCTCTGTAAATTACAATAATTAACAAAAAACACCTGCAAATGCTTCCTAAGCGTTTAAAATGGTCCATTAGTCTGTTTCAGTTGGATCCACAATCATGGGGAAGACTGCTGACTTGACAGGTGTCCAGAAGGCAGTCACTGACACACTCCACAAGGAAAGTAAATTTTGCATTTCAATTGGAAATCAAGGTCCCAGAGTCTGAAGGAAGAGTGGAGAGGCCACAATCCAAGCTGCTTGAGGTCTAGTGTCAAGTTTCCAAATGGTTTGGGGAGCCATGTCATCTGCTGGTGTAGGTCCACTGTGTCTTATCAACACCAAAGTCAGTGCAGCCGTCTACCAAAAATTTTTAGAGCACTTCATGCTTCCCTCTGCCATCAAGCTTTTTGGAGATGGAAATGTCATTCTCCGGCAGGACTTGGCCCCTGTCCACACTGCCAAAAGTACCAATACCTGGTTTACAAACAACAGCATCACTGTGCTTGATTGGCCAGCAAACTCGTCTGACCTTAACCCCATAGAGAATCTATGGGGTATTGTCAATAAGAAGATGAGACACCAGACCCAACAATGCAGACGAGCTGAAGGCTGCTATCAAAGCAACCTGGTCTTCCATAACCCCTCAGCAGTGCCACAGGCTGATCGCCTCCATGCCACACTGCATTGATGCAGTAACTGATGCAAAAGGAGCCCTGACCAAGTGTTGAGTGGATTTACTGAACATACATTTCAGTAGGCCAACATTTCGGATTTTAAAATCATTTTTCAAGCTGGTGTTATAAAGTATTCTAATTTACTGAGATAATGACTTTTGGGTTTTCATTGGCTGTAAGCCATAATCATCAATATTAACAGAAATAAACACTTGAAATAGATCATTCTGTAATGACTATATAATATAGGAGTTTCACTTCTTGTATTGAAGAACTGAAATAAGTTCACTTTTTAATGATATTCTAATTTTGTGAGAAGCACCTGTATATGTCTTTCTGCCTGTAATAAATGGCTGGATGTGAGCTCTGTGTGTCATTACCAGTAATATAGACTGGATGTGCGCGCTGTGCTGTATTCAAGGTACTGCTCGATAATAGCTTATTTAAAGACCTAACAACAATACTGATTGATTATGATCCACATGTCCAGACTCTACTTATATGGCTACCTCCCACTGTCAAAAATGTACATGTCTAATTTTTAAAAAAATTATCATAAATTAATGGACATTATATACCTCTAGGCAGCCTGTCAGGCCAATTTTTGTTTTGGTCTTTTTGTAACTTTTTAGAGTTGGATTTTTTTTTTCTCCTAACTGATAACTTTCAACAATGAGATGCCTTTTCTGTGTTGTAAGCTGTTTATGGGCCATGGGTTGTAAAATGCAACTAAGAAAATGTCAGGAAAATTCTACTAGAACAGCTAAACTTAATTAGAATCCCTGTAAATTATGGCAGCCATCTACTGATGACTATAGATGGGCGAACCCGAACACTAAAGTTCGGCATCTGTTCGGGCATGAACACAGATCACAAACTTCACCAGGATGTTTGTGTTACTGTTTGGATTCAGCCCCCTTCACAATAGGTGTTTGTCGCACTGTCGTGTATGTCAGACAGCCACTGTTCCCACACTGTGAAATGACAGCTGTAATCAGAGGTAAGTTTACCTTCAGTCACTGGCGTTGGCTGATGGGATTTCAGCAGCCATCAGACGACGCCTGCTGCCGCTAATAACAGTGAGAGCAGAAGCAGCTGTTGAAAGTATTTATCAGCTGGCGCCTGAGCTATAACTAATTAAAAAAAAAAAAAAATTGGCGTGGGTTCCCCTGTATTTTTGATAACCAGCCAGGCAAAACTGACAGCTGGGGGTTGCAAAGCTGGTTATTTAGAATATAGTGGTTTCCATGCCGTGTTTTTTAATCATTTAAATCATTTAAAAAATGTTGTGGGGTCTCCACCATTTTTGACAACCAGCCTTGCTAAAGCAGATAGCTGGAGGCTGGTATTCTCAGGCTGGTAAGGGGCTATGGACGTTGACCCCCTAGCCTAAAAATAGCAGCCCGCAAGCCTCCCAGAAAAGGCGAATCTATTAGATTTGTCATTTCTGGTGCTTTGCCTGGCTCTTTCCACTTGCTTTGTGGTGGTGGCAAGTGGGGTTGATGTCACCTTTGCATTTTCTGGTGACATCAAGCCCCACGGCTTCGGTAATGGAGAGGTGTCTATAAGACAATCCTGTAGTTATATGTTAAATAAACACACAGCTGGAATAAAGTGCTTAATTTGAACTAAAAAACTTAGTTTTAGATTTTTATTTAAAAATCACAAAAACAGTTATACTCACCTAACGCCCATTCTATTGACCGCACACAGCATGTGCTCTGTGAGGACTCACAAGTCTTTTGCCATATAGTGATTACAGACTTGAACTCCAAGCCTAGACAACCCCTCTAAGCTAGTGGGTGGAGACTAACTGCTAGACAGCAGATACAGACATGAGGGATTCCTGCTCCCGTTTCTCTGTAGCACACACCGCAAGCAGCAGTAGGTTGCACAATGACTGCTTATTATTGCTGTTTAATGTCCCCCATGCTCCTGAGAGTGTGCTACAGAGAGGGGAGAAGCAATCCCTCATGTCCATGTGTGCTGTGAATTGAGGAACCTCCTAGCAGCTAGTCTCCACGCATTAGCTCAGAGGCAACTGACAAAAAACTGCATGCTAGTGATATAATAGACAGAGAGACACCAGAATGAATATATGTTGATTTTGCACAAGAATAACAATAAAAAAAAACTTCTGTAAGTCATAGATTGCCCCATTAATACAGGGAAGGGCTGAAGAACGTAGTCGCTCACCGCATACACTGACTTATATCCTCAGCCCCACTGGCTCCTTAATGTATTCTTTTTGATATTCCTCTAAGCTTGAATAGCAGATTCAGCATGTCCTGCCACTGGAAAATAAATAAACAATTTTTTTTTTGTTTTTTTTTTAATAAGGCTGAAGGATAAAATCCGTTCTTCCTTTGCGGCTGCCATGTGCTTTGTTTAGCTCGTTCTGATCCCATGTCACTTTTCAGTAAACAAACTGAGACTCTAACTGGTTCTTATCAATTTCATTATGCTGGGTTGGCTCCTGTCTGAGCTCTGTTTCTGTTGTGCAAATATCTGTCATTGATGATTTTAATTAGGGTTGTCCAATTTACAAAACTCATTTTTATACACTTCATATGGTAATTCTCAGTTAATAGACCTGGGTCCTCATCCCCTGCCCAGAATGGAAAGTGAATACTGCATCTCTTGCTCTGGAGGGCCTGCCCTGTCCTGTCCTGGATTCCACTGATAACTCATAGGATTGTATAGGTGTAATGCCTACCGTAATTTCTCCTGTGGCGGTGCTGCTGAGAAAAAGGAGCACTTATCTTCCCACAGATTAGAGCTGATTACTTAATGTCCAAACATGGGAGATCCTGTGTGATCAACTTATCAGGGAACGCTTTTAAGCCTCTTTTTTTGTGGGAATTGATGGAATTGGATGTACCACGTGTAAGCGCAAAAGTATGAATCATAGGCTCTGTTCACATGTCCAAATTAGGAACAGACTTATCCAGAGGTCTCAAACACACGGCCCGCAAGTATCTGAGCCCCCTGTGATGATCGCAGCCCAGTCCAGGAAATTGCTACAAGAAGGTGACCAGGATGGGAACATTGCTACAAGAAGGTGACAGGATGGGGACATTGCCACAACATGGTGAACAGGATCGGAGCAAGGATGGGGACATTGCTACAAGAAAGTGACCAAGATCAGGACATTGCTACAGGAAGGTTACCAGGATGGGGACATTGCTACAAGAAGGTGACAGGATGGGGACATTGCCACAACATGGTGAACAGGATCGGAGCAAGGATGGGGACATTGCTACAAGAAAGTGACCAAGATCAGGACATTGCTACAGGAAGGTTACCAGGATGGGGACATTGCTACAAGAAGGTGAACAGGATGGGGACATTGCCACAACATGGTGAACAGGATCGGAGCAAGGATGGGGACATTGCTACAAGAAAGTGACCAAGATCAGGACATTGCTACAGGAAGGTTACCAGGATGGGGACATTGCTACAAGAAGGTGACCAGGATGGGACATTGCTACAAGAAGGTGACCAGGATGGGGACATTGCTACAAGAAGGTAACCAGAATTGGGACATTGCTACAAGAAGGTGACAAGGATGAGGACATTGCTTCAAGTTGGTGACCAGGATGGGGACATTACCACATGACGGTGACCAGGATGGGGACATTGCTTCAAAATGGTGACCAGGATGGGGACATTGCTACAAGAAGGTGACCAGGATGGGGACATTGCTACAAGAAGGTAACCAGAATTGGGACATTGCTACAAGAAGGTGACAAGGATGAGGACATTGCTTCAAGTTGGTGACCAGGATGAGGACATTGCCTCATGACGATGACCAGGATGGGGACATTTCCACATGAAGGTGACCAGGGATGGGGACATTGCCACAACATGCATGGCCAGGATGGGCACATTGCCACAATATGGTGACCAGGATGGGGACATTGCCAGAGCATGGTGACAAGGATGGGGACATTGCCACAACATGGTGACCAGGATGGGGACATTGTCACAACATGATGATGAGGATAGCGACATTTTCAACCCAGATGGATCTGATAATATTGGGGACCATCTGCTTCCAATTGCATCATTTATCAAACAGATCCGTTTTTTAGGCATGAATTCTGCTCATTTTTTTTAAACGGAACAGACAAACGGACATGTGAACAGGGAGGGCTTTAGAAAGCATCTTGTACAAATTTTAAGAAATTTTAAGGAATTTTATAATAAAAGGGATTGCAGGGTTTTTTTTGCCACGATCACATGGTTGCGCGCTACTTCATTTTCCCAGTTCATTTTCAATTAACATTAGTAACCATTTATAATCTGCATACATTACCGTAAACAGATCTGATCCTGATGACGCTGTTGTGCTTACAATGTAAATCAGTGTCAGGATGGCTCTAGACGCTTGATGGTAGAAAGGAGCATTTATAAGTCCATCTTTACAGTGAGTGATCTCAGGAGTCCAAGTATATTCAGCTTTCATCCATCCAACTTGACAGACAGCTGCAACTTGTACTGCACCTTGTGAAATTTGTGAGGTGTCAGACAGGGTTAAGTGAATGGACACTAGGGATCTGTCAGGTTTGATGCAGCAGAGGTTCAGCAGCAGGGAACTGAAACAGTGAACAGCTACCAGTTAGGCTAGATGGGATTCAGCAGCAAGGAGGAGGGACACTGAGGAGCTGTCAGGTTTGGTGATCAGAGATTCAGCAGCTGGGAGGAGGGACACTGTGGAGCTGGCAGGCTAGGTGAGCAAAGATTCAGCAGCAGAGAGGAGGGACCCTGAGGAGCGGTCAGGTTAGGTGAGCAGAGATTCAGCAGCAGGGAGGAGGGACACTGAGGAGCTGGCAGGCTAGGTGAGCAAAGATTCAGCAGCAGATAGGAGGGACACTGAGAAGCGGTCAGGTTAGGTGAGCAGAGATTCAGCAGCAGGGAGGAGGGACACTGAGGAGCTGTCAGGATAGGTGAGCAGAGATTCAGCAGCAGGGAGGAGGGACACTGAGGAGCTGTCAGGTTAGGTGAGCAGAGATTCAGCAGCAGGGAGGAGGGACACTGAGGAGCTGTCTGGCTAGGTGAGCAGGTATTCAGCAGCAGTGAGGAGAGACACTGAGGAGCTGTCAGGCTAGGTGAGCAGGCATTCAGTAGCAGTGAGGAGAGACACTGAGGAGCTGTCAGGCTAGGTGAGCAGGCATTCAGCAGCAGTGAGGTGAGACACTGAGGAGCTGTCAGGCTAGGTGAGCAGAGATTCATCAGCAAGGAGGAGGGACACAGAGGAGCCGTCAGGTTTGGTGAGCAGAGATTGAGCAGCAGGGAGGAGGGACGCTGAGGAGCTGGCAGTCAGGCTAGATGGGGTTGAGCAGCAGGGAAAATGTACACTGAGAAGATGGTAGGATCCACAGGGAGGTGGGACACTGAGGTGCTTTCAGTCAGGCTAGATGGGTGGATATTCAGCAAGAGGGAGAATGGACACTGAAACTGTCAGTCAGACTTGGTTGGCAGAGCTTCAGCAGCAGCAGGGAGGAGGAACACTGAAGAGCTGTCAGTAAGGCTAGGTGGGCAAAGATTCAACACAGGGAGAATAGATACTGAGGATCTATAAGTCAGGCTTGTTGAGAAGAGATTCCGCATCAGGGAAGAGGGCTTTTGAAAGCTGTTAGACAAGCTAGATGGGTGGAGATAGTGTAAACATTCACTAGGATTATACAGCCATTCTGACATGGATTTTCATAGTGAGTACACCAGCCTCATCAATTGACAGCACCATTGAGAGTTACAGGGACTCTAATTTACCTGATTTTACTCTTTCCAATTAGAAATTGATATTTTGCAGCAATTCTTGGCTTTTTTTTTAATGCTAGGATGTTGTGAACACTAATAACTCCACCACGACCCCAACTGTAAATGTCTCCAGAGTGTAGTATTAATGTAGTGCAGCTTATGAGGATGTACTGGTGAGGTTTAATAAAGGGGTCAGAACAGATCTGTGTCCTATATGAAGGGTTTCTTGGTGGATGAGCCTTGCTCATCATCATGATCATTAGCTCCCGATGTCTGGATGAATAGATGGTAATAAAGCCCCCCGCATACTATGGCCCCTAACACGACGCTGTGCACACATGAAACGCCCGATCCACATTTCTTCTTCATTATGCATTGGAAGCTGTTACATTGGAGCTAAATTATTCATCACGCTTTCCCATGGAAATTAGCCCTTGAAACGTTCTGTGTTTTGTAACATTCCCCGGGCTGATTTCCACAGCAGAAATATATGGTACCAGGAAATTTTCACTTGAGAATATTGATGACAGCCATTAATGCAAACACTTCAGTGAGTGTCAGTCGAGCGTCCGGCCTCACCAAGAGGGAACGCATTGGATGTATTTATTAGGTATAGAGCTGGGGTGGAGAGTAACAGCGGGTGCGTCGGCCAGGAGCCATTGTTGTTGTGGATTGGGCTTCACGACATTCAGCTATAAATGTAATTGATTTGGGGGATTTTGCACTTACCTTTAAGAACTGTATAATTTTATGACACTTTTATGGATAAAGCAACATTTATTATCTCTATTTTTGAAGGGTTGACTTTTTGAATTTTTTAAACATTTTTTTTCACTTTATATTTTAGTCCCCTTAGGGGACTTGAAACTGGATTTCACGCAATTACCAAAATGGCAGAAAGCTTCAGCAGGCCCCTAGGGTGTCCTAAACTTCTGCAATTGCACAATGGAAGGGGGGGTTAGCACCCCAATACACATCTCACCTGGATGGCCCCATTTAATTGCCACTATAAAGGATTGGCAGAAGCATTTAGATCATTAGCCAGCAGCGATCGGCGCTAGTCCTGATCGCTGCTGTTAAAGACAGGTGCTGGTTGTCAAGCAAGGGGGTGTCAGTCACTATTCTCAAAAATATTGCTATAGCCAGTAAATTGGCTCCAGTCCCTATTATGGGTGTGCACACGTCAGTGAGTGATAAAAATTAACTTTTATTTCAAAGCTTAAAATGTATTTTTAGGGACAAACCTAAATTAAACCCAATAGGGCTAAAGTGCTAAAAAAACAATGCAGACACAAACTGATATTCATGTCCACGGTCACCTGGTCTAGCATGTGTCAGTGCTTGCAAACCCCTTTGTTGACCCTATGTACAAAGACAACAGCCTCCCCTTGCCCACCGGTGAGAGTTATTTCATATCCAATCAGAATGCTCTCACCATGTTCAGTGGTCTTCAGGGGTAAATCCCCTCCGACAGGCTCCCTTAGTATGGGTCCAATGCTTGGCCTGTCTCGTCCAGGATAAAGACTCCGGTGCACTATCTGCTCTCAACGCGTTTCCTCTAATATCGAATCATCAGGAGAGTTGTAGTAAAAAGAGGGATCAGGTATCCCTCTATGGCACCATCTCACCGCCATATCATCTGGTTGAGTCACTGAAGTTTTAAAACTCGTGAAAATTGCTTTCCATTGGATCTGGATGGCAAATCACGATGTCACGTTGACAAAAAGAAGACACAGGTCGACCGGCAAGGTGTGAACGAGGCTGAATTCTGTACATAAATGTGTTACGAAGGACTTTTATCTATTTAATTTCTCAGAGGAGCATTGGGCTTATACACTCACTGGCCACTTTATTAGGTACACCATGCTAGTAAGGGGTTGGACCCCCTTTTGCCTTCAGAACTGCCTCAATTCTTCGTGGCAGAGATTCAACAAGGTGCTGGAAGCATTCCTCAGAGATTTTGGACCATATTGACATGATGGCATCACACAGTTGGCGCAGATTTGTCGGCTGCACATCCCTGATGCGAATCTCCCGTTCCACCACATCCCAAAGATGCTCTATTGGATTGAGATCTGGTGACTGAGGAGGCCATTTGAGTACAGTAAACTCATTGTCATGTTCAAGAAACCAATCTGAGATGATTCGAGCTTTATGACATGGCGCATTATCCTGCTGAAAGTAGCCATCAGATGTTGGGTACATTGTGGTCATAAAGGGATGGACATGGTCAGCAACAATACTCAGGTAGGCTGTGGCGTTGCAACGATGCTCAATTGGTACCAAGGGGCCCAAAGAGTGCCCAGAAAAAATTCCCCACACCATGACACCACCACCACCAGCCTGAACCGTTGATACAAGGCAGGATGGATCCATGCTTTCATGTTGTTTACGCCAAATTCTGACCCTACCATCCGAATGTCGCAGCAGAAATCGAGACTCCTCAGACCAGGCAACGTTTTTCCAATCTTCTACTGTCCAATTTCGATGAGCTTGTGCAAATTGTAGCCTCAGTTTCCTGTTCTTAGCTGAGAGGAGTGGTACCCAGTGTGGTCTTCTGCTGCTGTAGCCCATCTGCCTCAAAGTTCGACGCACTGTGCGTTCAGAGATGCTCTTCTGCCTACCTTGGTTGTAACGGGTGGCAATTTGAGTCACTGTTGCCTTTCTATCAGCTCGAACCAGTCTGCCCATTCTCCTCTGACCTCTGGCATCAACATTGCATTTCCGGCCACAGAACTGCCGCTCACTGGATTTTTTTTCTTTTTCGGACCATTCTCTGTAAACCCTAGAGATGGTTGTGCGTGAAAATCCCAGTAGATCAGCAGTTTCTGAAATTCTCAGACCAGCCCTTCTGGCACCAACAATCATGCCACGTTCAAAGGCACTCAAATCACCTTTCTTCCCCATACTGATGCTCGGTTTGAACTGCAGGAGATTGTCTTGACCATGTCTACATGCCTAAATGCACTGAGTTGCCGCCATGTGATTGGCTGATTAGAAATTAAGTCTTAACACACAGTTGGACAGGTGTACCTAATAAAGTGGCCAGTGAGTGTATGTCTCCTTACACTGGCCAGTCATTTTCCGCAAGGAGAGATGTGTTACACCCTAATCCCCACACCTTAATCCCTGCCAAATCGGGTCTCTTGTTTTGCTCTGAGGAGGGGCAAACACCCCAAAACACATCTGCAAATTGAGATTCTGGTTTGACTTTTATCCAAAGTGATGTGGCAAGGCTTTTTTAAAAGGGTTGATACTGACTTTTAGGATTGCTACTTCCAATAGGCGGCACTACAATTTCAAGTCCTCTTCCTCTCTGAAGGACATTTTTAAAACTTTTTTTTCTGTAATACAAAACTTTTTTTAGCAGTTATAAAACCCATTTACATTCCTTAAAACTGACAATAAAAAAAATGACACATCCTTTTTTTTTTCCCCAGTGGTAATGATGTGGATTCGGGTACTATTGACGATCCTTTAGAAGTCTTGGAGGCTATCGTGCGAGAGGTGCACCGGAGTGCAGAGAGGGGGTAAGTACACAGCCGGGTGTTACTGTACAACCCTGAAGAAAATGATGGAAATGATATCACAACCTTTTTTTTTTCCAAGAGTTAGAAGACAGAAGTGGTAAATATTGTGCTAGTAGGTAGGAGCGGTGTACAGGTGATGGATCTGATGTCTCGTACCTTTTAGCTGCAGCATGAATGAGAATTTTTTTTTTATTTTAATGCTCCTCCAAAAAAACCTCCTTTAAGCTGGCCTTCAAGACCTTAGTTGTGTCTTCTCTCTGCGCTAGCCTTCTCCTCAAACAGCCAATTTTACTTTTCTTAGTTTTTTTTCCTCCCCTGATACCAAGAGATGTAACTTTTTTTTTTTTTTTGGCAGCTTTTAGTTTTGATCGACACCGTTCATTTCACCATACATTGTACTGGGAAGTAGTTTGTGTGGCCTGCTGATATTTGTACTCATACAATTTTTGGGTACATAAGTTGTGGTCACCTCTTTATTGCGTTTTTTGCTGCGGTGCGGCGATCAAAAACTATCAATTTTGGCATTTTTATTTTTTTTCTTAGGGCATTTATTATATGGGTAAAATATTTTATGTTTTTATAGACTGGACTTGTTTATGCCACGAAAAAAAAATCTGGGAAAATAATTCAATTTTATGAAGTCAGCTGTGTGAGTGGAGAGAGGTGAATATACGTTTCTCTTAAGTAGCGGGAGCACGTGACAGCCCGGCAGATGCACGGCTGTGGCAGACACTGTGCGCACTATTACAGAGACACGAATATTCTCTGCCAGCGCAATGAATATTAATTTCTCTTTAACAGCAGGCACAAGAGTAAGCCGCAGCTGCCGACTCCAGCCTCCTTTGACCCGCGGCTCCATTGCTGCCCCTTCCCCTCAATGTTCTGGACCCTCACTCAAGAATAAGTCGAGGGGGTGTTTTCAGCACAAAAAATGTGCTGAAAAACTCGACTTATACTCGAGTATATTCGGTATTCTTTATTGGTGAGGCAAGATTCACAGATTTTCTCACAGGTTCTATTTATTGGTCAGGAGGGACTCACAGGCTTTCTTTATTGGACAGGCAGTACTCACAGGTTCTATTTATTTTTCAGGCAGTACTCACGGGTTCTCTTTATTGGTGTGGTAGGACTCAGGCTTTCTTTATTAGTGAAGCAGGATTCACAGACTTTGTGGGTAAGGCGGAATTTACAGGCTTTCTTTAGATGAGTGGGGCAGCGGGACTTGCAGGCTTTCTATGTGTGTGAACGTATCAGGCAGGACTCAGGCTTTTTATGTGTGTCCGAGAGATTGAAGCAGATCTCATTCTTTCTATGTGTGAGAAGGTGAAGATGATTGAGGCTGTTTCACATGAAAATACTGAATTGAATGCCCGGAAACCATATATTACTTAGGTCAGCATCTCCTCTTCTACTTTATGGTAGCCTCATCTTACAGCTCCACTTTAAAATGGCCTGACATCCTGTCCCAACAAAGGCTGCAGTACCCCAGTGAGCACAAAAAATGAACACACGGAGCACGAGTTGGTCTTGGGAACCCCTGTCGGGTCTTACGCCCTTGGTATGTGAATCAAGGTCTTGTTGTAGGCATTGGTACTGTTGTGCACTGGTACTTCCAGGGAGCTTGTGGCATCACTAAGCAGCTGACACTACGGTATAAGTCATATCTTTTAGTACTTTATATGGCTCAATAACACTTGTCCGAGACACTTTACTTGGATACATCGTCACATTGTGATTTCGTGCCTTGTAACAGCCTTATGTTGATCCATCATAGCCACAAAGGAGCGTTCTCCATTTATTTTCCTTGCCACAGTTATCTCGCGTAACTTCCCAGATGTTTCCTCAGTCGTTTTTGATTGATTTTCATTTCAAGATTTTATTTTTTTTTTTTTTTGCTACCTTGTTATTAGAGAGATCTGGAATGAGAATTCTCACAATCGTCCTCACATCTCCTACGGATATGTCATGTCTGACACATCTCTGAAAAACAGGTGAATGCAAATGGAACTGGGATTCCGACAAAATAAACACAGGAGTGTGACATGCCTCCCGACATGTCACAGATTTCTGCATTTCCATATTCCACTCCCTGACGCCCGGGCACTTAATATGTTTTGCTTTATTCCCAGCCCTTGTAGCTTGACAGGAGTAAACATGCTTCCAATTAGCGCTAATGACATGGAAATGTTAAAATAATCCATATTCAAAAGATGCGTCTTATGAAGGCAGTGATTATATGCGGGAGCTGCAAGGCTGATAAACCTGCAGGTTGCTCTGTAATGGAGAATTACACACAGGTAAAATCTGAGATAGGTCACACGAGCTTATATACAGCTCTTCCCTTGCCGTTACATTCACCACCACATTATCCACCCTAATTTGTGTCCTTACGAAAGTGATATGCAGAATTCTCCTCTCGGACAACTGTGGAGTTAAAGCAGGAAAAAAATGTAAAGTATGAATGCACTACAACTATGAACTGATTGGGTAGACCCAGTGGTGTAGCTCAAATCCTCTGGACCCCATTGTGAAATCTCCAACAGTGCCCCCGACTATCTTATATTGGTCTTCATATGATGCAATTTAGACCATTTACCCTCCAGCTTCCCCAGGACCTAGGTGCAACAACAATACCCATCATAGTTACACCCATCGACTGACCGGTATACCCCCAATCACTCCACAATATACAGGTTTTCTCATCACTGCCTCGCTGTATATGTGTGGTGCAGGCTCAGGAGCTGTGCCCGCTCCTTGTAGGGCAACAGCATCCATCTGTAGTTAGAGTAACTGTCATTTTAATTTTTATTTCATAAACCATTGATTTAATGGATCAACCAGATTAATTTATGTAATAAAAATTAAAACCACAGTTACTCTTTAAATACCAGTGTCAATCGGTGACAGCAGCATTTGAGTAGCGTGATTGCCCACAACCACCACCCAACCACACGCTCTTCCCCTCTGTGTCACGATCGCGGGTACCAATGAATTAACATTTCAGCTGGTGAAGGCCCCCATTGCTGTTATCTTGGTACATCTAAAGCTCAGCTTTAGGCTGAGATTGAAAAGAGACCACCAAAATATACTTTAATACCGAGGTTTAAGTGATCAAACGATGGTAGGATAAAATCTACTAGCGAGACTGAAAAAAAAATCTGTTTAAAGAAAAAAGTTACCGCCGTTTTTCCCAATTAAAAAAATAAACAGAATTGCTATCGCCACGACTGCAAAAGTCCGTTTTTTTCAAAGTATAAGATTCTATATAAAACCAACTACAAACGGCAAAAAACACAAATTGAAAACACCAGATTTTGTTAGTTCATCCATAGCATCGCCGCCCAAAAATGCAATATAATATGATCAATATGTCTTATGTGCCCAAAAGGGTATCTCTGAAAACCTACAGCTCGTCACGCCAAAAAAACAAGCGCTCACACAGCTCCATCAATGAAAAAATAAAGTAATAGGTTTGAGAAAATTAGTACACAAAACAAAAAATATTTTTTACAAATTTCATAATTTTTTTTTCCTCTAATAAAGTATTAAAAAAAACATGCTAGTACGGATCTCTGTAATCCTACTGATAGGTAGAGTGTAAGTACTGGGACACCAGCTGCCACACACCTCCAAAGCTGACCGATCAACCAGCACCTCCACTGCGCGAGTTGAGTTGAAAGCCGGGTAAAGTTGAGATGTTGTTGTTGGGGGGTGAAGAAGGTTTAGAGTCCAAAAATGTTTATTGTCAGTAATATTTGCTACTTATGTTGTCCCTGGATTAGTGCCTTCATCACTCCGTGAAACTAGCAGTCCTCAATTACTCTCTATTCTCCAGTGAGTCACTTCACAGCCACATTCTCAGACTCAGCAAGTTATCACGGTAAACAAGTTGTCAACCATTCTTGTAAATATCTGATACCTCGGAATATCCAAGGGAGGCAAATCTGATTGGCAAGGGTTACAATTTGAGTTGGTGTGATATTTTTTACATGTCTCCCATTACATCAGCGGTCTGTTACCACTGCGCAGGAGCTGGAGTGCCGCCTCTTACCTCCCAGCATACGCAGCTTTTCTTTTTATTAGCCACCCTGGAGCGACATCAACGTTGCGGTGTGACACATGTGATGTTACACCAGTAACAGAGTGCCCCTGTGGGAGGAGGCCCGCCGATACCAGCAGCCATTTCAACTGGATGTGCATCTGAGGGCACAGTCAACTAAAATGTATTGCTGCACTGAGACCCTCTGGGTCAATGTACTGCAATACACGCTGCCTGCCAATCCGAGGCTGGCAGCTGACATCGGCGTGCAGGTCCCTGACAGTCCCTGACCGTGATGTCATGCGCTGCTTGTCGCTTGAACGCTGAAGTCAGCTCCCAGCTGCACGTCGCGGAAGCAGTGGAAGAAGATGAGTAGAATTGTTTAATTTTTTTACATTTGTTGGACAAGATAGGGAGAACAAGGACGTTATTACTGGAGAAAGCCCAGGATGGGGGACATAGATTACTAGAGGAGCCCAGGATGGGAGGCATTATACCAGGAAAGTGAGACATTATATCAGAATGGAGGACATTTTTTACTAGAAGAGGCCCAGGATGGGGGGGACATTCAGGGGTGAACCTAGCCTCTCTGCTGCCTGAGGCGAACAGCAAAATGACGCCCCCCCCCTTCCCCCGTACACAAAGTAAATTTTTAGATCTATATTGTAAAACTGAGTACAATAGTGGACATTTTGATTTAGATAAATAGAAAAGAAAGGTGTCCAAACACAAGGATGTCAGCGCTATCACACGCACATACAAGAACAACACAGAAGTATCCAGAACAAGGATCACTAATGGCAATAAGAGGCCTGGCACAGGGCCTGACTGCCGGAAAGAAAGAAAGAACAGAGAGAAAGGAAAAAGAACAGAGAGAGAGAAAAAAAGAAAGAGGAGAAAGAAAGAACAGAAAGGGAGAGAGAAAGAGAGGGGAAATAAATAAAAAACAGAGAGAGAAAGAAAGAGGGGAAAGAAAGAACAGAGCGAGAGAGAAAGAAATAGGAGAAACGAAGAAAGAACCGAGAAAGGGAAGGAAAGATAACAGAGAGAAAAAGAACAGAGAAAGAGAGGAGAGAAAGAAATAATGAGGGGAAAGAGAACAGAGATAAATGAAGAAGAGAGAGAAAAAGAAAGAAAGATTAGAGAGAGAAAGAAAGAGGGGAAAGAAAGGAGAGAGAGAGATAATGGAAGAGGGGAAAGAAAGAACAGAGAGATAGAAAGAAGAGAGAACGAGAGGAAAGAAAGAACAGAGAGAGAAAAAAAAAGAAAGATTAGAGAGAGAAAGAACAGAGAGAGAAAGATACTATAACAGCCCGGCTCCCACTGTAGTGCCCACCTGAGCCTCCCGATGTAGGACATATCATGATCTGCTCACATGGCCGGCATCCCCGAGTCCAAGGCAATCCCGCTGTCGGAGGACACTGTGATGGATCTGAAGTATTCCCTGAAGTGCCTCCATGGTTCCATCACAATCTCCTCCCGAAATTCCCTCATTTCCGGTCAGCTTCTAGCACGTCACTTCCGGTGGAACGTCATGTGCGAATTTTAAAGTGCTCCTCGGGGCTCCGCCGTGTACTCCTGTGTCCGTGGGAAAAGTAAGCTTCCGGCCGAGGTAGAGGGGCAGACTCTCTCTCAAAATCCGGGCTGTCCCGCTGGGAGGTATGGATGCCCCCCACCATACACCATGTACACGTATGGCTCCACACACCTCATACACACACTGTTACGCTTTTTATGCCTCGCACACACACGGTTCCACTTAGTAAACACGGCTCCACTCCGTAAACCTCAAACACATGCGGCTCTGCCCCGTACACCTTTTACGCACGTGGCCACGCTCTGTACACCTCGTACACACGTGGTTCCACTCCATACACATGTGGCTCCACTCCATACACACATGGCTCGGCTCCGCTCCATACACACACGGCTCAGCTCCGTACACACAGGGCTCCGTTTTGTATGCCCCATACACACAGCTCCACTCCTTACAACCCTTACACACATGGCTCCGCTCCGTACACCCCGTACACACGCGGCTCCACTCCGTACACACGCGGCTCCGCTCCGTACACACGCGGCTTCGCTCCGTACACACGCTGCTCCGCTCCGTACACACGCGGCTCCACTCTGTACACCTCGCACACACACTGCTCCACTCAGTACACACATGGCTCCACTCCGTAAACCTCGTACACATGTGGCTCTGCTCTGTACACCTTGTACACATGTGGCCACGCTCTGTACTCCTTCTACACACACAGCTCCACTCCGTAAACCTTGTACACATGCGGCTTTGCTCCATACACCTCGCACACACACAGCTGTGCTCAATACACCCCGTACAGACGCGGCTCCGCTCCGTACAGACGCGGCTCCGCTCTGTACACGTCACGCACACACATGACTCCACTCCGTAAACCTCGTACACATGCGGCTCTGCTCCGTACACCTTGTACACACATGGCTCCACTCAGTAAACCTTGTACACACGCGGCTCCTCTCCATACACACGCGGCTCTGTTTTGTGCGCCCCATATACACACAGCTCCACTCTGTACAACCCGTACATGCGCGGCTCCGCTCCGTACACCTCGGACACGCGCGGCTCCGCTCCGTACACCTCGGACACGCGCGGCTCCGCTCCGTACACCTCGGACACGCGCGGCTCCGCTCCGTACACCTCGGACACGCGCGGCTCCGCTCCGTACACCTCGGACACGCGCGGCTCCGCTCCGTACACCTCGGACACGCGCGCGGCTCCGCTCCGTACACCTCGGACACGCGCGCGGCTCCGCTCCGTACACCTCGGACACGCGCGCGGCTCCGCTCCGTACACCTCGGACACGCGCGCGGCTCCGCTCCGTACACCTCGGACACACGCGCGGCTCCGCACACCTCGGACACACGCGCGGCTCCGCTCCGTACACCTCGGACACACGCGCGGCTCCGCTCCGTACACCTCGGACACACGCGCGGCTCCGCTCCGTACACCTCGGACACACGCGCGGCTCCGCTCCGTACACCTCGGACACACGCGCGGCTCCGCTCCGTACACCTCGGACACACGCGCGGCTCCGCTCCGTACACCTCGGACACACGCGCGGCTCCGCTCCGTACACCTCGGACACACGCGCGGCTCCGCTCCGTACACCTCGGACACACGCGCGGCTCCGCTCCGTACACCTCGGACACACGCGCGGCTCCGCTCCGTACACCTCGGACACACGCGCGGCTCCGCTCCGTACACCTCGGACACACGCGCGGCTCCGCTCCGTACACCTCGGACACACGCGCGGCTCCGCTCCGTACACCTCGGACACACGCGCGGCTCCGCTCCGTACACCTCGGACACACGCGCGGCTCCGCTCCGTACACCTCGGACACACGCGCGGCTCCGCTCCGTACACCTCGGACACACGCGCGGCTCCGCTCCGTACACCTCGGACACACGCGCGGCTCCGCTCCGTACACCTCGGACACACGCGCGGCTCCGCTCCGTACAACTCGCACACGCGCGGCTCCGCTCCGTACACCTCACGCACACGCGCGGCTCCGCTCCGTACACCTCACACGCGGCTCCGCTCCGTACACCTCACGGACACGCGCGGCTCCGCTCCGTACACCTCTCGGACACGCGCGGCTCCGCTCCGTACACCTCTCGGACACGCGCGGCTCCGCTCCGTACACCTCTCGCACACGCGCGGCTCCGCTCCGTACACCTCTCGCACACGCGCGGCTCCGCTCCGTACACCTCTCGGACACGCGCGCCTCCGCTCCGTACACCTCTCGGACACGCGCGGCTCCGCTCCGTACACCTCACGCACACGCGCGGCTCCGTACACCTCACGCACACGCGCGGCTCCGTACACCTCACGCACACGCGCGGCTCCGCTCCGTACACCTCACGCACACGCGCGGCTCCGCTCCGTACACCTCTCGGACACGCGCGGCTCCGCTCCGTACACCTCTCGGACACGCGCGGCTCCGCTCCGTACACCTCTCGGACACGCGCGGCTCCGCTCCGTACACCTCTCGGACACGCGCGGCTCCGCTCCGTACACCTCTCGGACACGCGCGGCTCCGCTCCGTACACCTCTCGGACACGCGCGGCTCCGCTCCGTACACCTCTCGGACACGCGCGGCTCCGCTCCGTACACCTCTCGGACACGCGCGGCTCCGCTCCGTACACCTCTCGGACACGCGCGGCTCCGCTCCGTACACCTCTCGGACACGCGCGGCTCCGCTCCGTACACCTCTCGGACACGCGCGGCTCCGCTCCGTACACCTCTCGGACACGCGCGGCTCCGCTCCGTACACCTCTCGGACACGCGCGGCTCCGCTCCGTACACCTCTCGGACACGCGCGGCTCCGCTCCGTACACCTCTCGGACACGCGCGGCTCCGCTCCGTACACCTCTCGGACACGCGCGGCTCCGCTCCGTACACCTCTCGGACACGCGCGGCTCCGCTCCGTACACCTCACGCTCACATGGCTCTGCTCCGCTCCGTACACCTCACGCTCACATGGCTCTGCTCCGCTCCGTACACCTCACGCTCACATGGCTCTGCTCCGCTCCGTACACCTCACGCTCACATGGCTCTGCTCCGCTCCGTACACCTCACGCTCACATGGCTCTGCTCCGCTCCGTACACCTCACGCTCACATGGCTCTGCTCCGCTCCGTACACCTCACGCTCACATGGCTCTGCTCCGCTCCGTACACCTCACGCTCACATGGCTCTGCTCCGCTCCGTACACCTCACGCTCACATGGCTCTGCTCCGCTCCGTACACCTCGTACACGTGCGGCTCTGCTACATCCACCCTGTAGTGTAAACCCCTCTTGACCCCACACAGAAACTTGCCTCATTCTTCACGATGACAACCAGTCCACCACAGCAGAGTCTTGCATACTCTGAGGCCCCCGATCATGTGACCTCGACTCCTCCCCTCCTGTGACCTCATCACAGGTCCTGGCACTGTGGCAGAGAATAGAACAGTGGCAGAGCAGGGACAGAGATGATCGATAGAGCGAGTGCTCATGTGCACAGGACCTGTGATGAGGTCACAGGAGGGGAGGAGTCGAGGTCACATGATCGGGGGCCCTGACTCCTTCCCTCCTGTGATCTCATCAATTGCAATTACAAGCCTTTGCACGCTACCAGCAGCACCAGCTTGCAGGCTAACTTGTAGGTGCTGCTGGTAGCAGAGCGCATAATGCCGCCCCCTGAGCACAGCAGTTCTCTGCCGCCTGAGCCAGAACTTAAAATGGCCTCATTATAGGTGCGGCCCTGGGAACATTATACCCGGAAGGGACCGAGGATGAGTGACATTATTACAGAAATTGGCCAGGATCGGGGACAATTATTACAGGATGGGAAGTGTTATATGAGAGGGCGAACATGTATGTCTTCACAGGATCTGGAACGCTAAAAAGGCCCATACATCTGACTGCAGGTGGGGGCCTAGGTCCAAATTTTGCATTGTGGCCCATCGGAATCTAGTTATGCCACTGTGCACCAGGCCAGATAACTGAAAGAAAATCCATGAATGCCGAGACGGACGAGGAGTCCCACCTTTGTCCAGCTGTCTCAGATCACCATCATGGCCGATGGAATGGGACGTGAAGATCGATTCACACAAACTCTGGTTATAATGCCACAATGTCAATTTATTTACAGTTGTGCTCAAAAGTATACATACCCCGGCAGAATTTTTGCTTTCTTTGCCTTTTTTCAGGGAATATTAATGATAACACCAAAACTTTTTCTACACTCATGGTTAGTGGTTGAATGAAGCCATTTATTGTTAAACTACTGTGTTTTCTCTTTTTTAAATCGTAATGACAACCCAAAATATCCAAATGACACTGATAAAAAAAATTCACATACCCTGTTGATTTTGGCCTGATAACATGCACAGAAGTTGACACAAATGAGTTTGACTGGCTGCTAAAGGTAACATCCTCATCTGTGACCTGTTTGCTTCTAATCAGGGTGTGTGCATAAAAACTGAGTGAGTTTCTGGGTTACAGACAGACTCTTGCATCTTTCATCCAGCCACTGACGTTTCCGGATTGTTAGTCATGGGAAAAGCAAAAGAATTGTCAATGGATCTACGGGAAAAGCTAGTTGAACTGTATAAAACAGGAAAGGGATTAAAAAAGATATCCAAGGAATTGATAATGCCAGTCAGCAATCAGGGGCTCTGTAAAAACCAAACCACGGTCAAGTAGACCAACAAGAATTTAATCCACAACTGCCAGGAAAATTGTTTGGGAAGCAAAGAAAAACTCACAAATAACTTCAGCTAAAATACTGGAATCTCTGAAAACTAGCGGTGTGGCTTTTTCAAGATGCACAGTAAGGAAGCACTGGAAGAAAAATGGGTTGCATGGTCGAGTCACCAGAAGAAAGCCATTACTGCTCAAATGCCGTAAAGTATCTTGCCTGCAATACGCAAAACAGCACAGAGACACACCTCAAAACTTCTGGAACAAGGTAATTTGGAGTGATGAGACCAAAATTGAACTTTTTGGCCACAACTATAAACGTTACATTTGGAGAGAGGTCAACAAGGCCTATGATGAAAGGAACACCATTCCTACTGTAAAGCACGGAGGTGAATTGCTGATGTTTTGGGGATGTGTGAGCTACAAAGGCATAAGTGGAAGGAAAGATGAATGCAGCACGTTATCAGCAAATACTGCTGCACCTGGGACGTACTTGGACATTCCAACATGACAATGATCCAAAACAAAGCAGACCTGTTATTGGCTACATCAGAACAAAGTGAAGGTTCAGGAGTGGCCATCTCAGTCTCCTGACGTCAATATCATTGAGCCACTCTGGGGAGATCTCAAGCGTGCAGTTCATGCTAGACAGCCCAGGAATTTACAGGAACTGGAGGCTTTTTGGCAAGAAGAGTGGGCAGCTTTACCATCTGAGAAAATAGAGAACCTCATCCACAACTACCACAAAATACCTCAAGCTGTCATTGATGTTAGAGGGTGCAATACACGGTATTAAGAAATGGGGTATGTGAACTTTTGATCAGGGTCATTTGGATGTTTTGGGTTGTCATTGTGATTTTAAAAGAGAAAACACAGTAGTTTGACAAATGGCTTCACCCAACCACTAACCATGATGAATGGAGAAAAAATTTTGGTGTTATCATTCATATTCTCTGAAAAAAGGCCAAGAAAGCAAAAATTCTGCCAGGGTTAGGAAACGTTTTAGCACAACTGTGCGTATTTGAAGATGTAATAACTGAAGAATAGTAATATAGTTTTCTGAAAGGGTCACTCTACACTCCTTAAGCTGACAGGTCTTCTTTAAGAATTATGGTTCCTAATAAACCAATTTGGAGCTGCTAGATGATGACGCAGAGTCGATATAAGTGGAATTTGGGTATTCTTTGCTTGCATCAAGTACTGTGACACAATGGACCTATAATGAAGGTATGGGGGAGGTAGTCCCACCCCTGCCCATGAATGGCTTTAGATAACAAAGCATGCAGGTGGTTCTTTTAGAAAAAAAAAAAGGTGGCGTGGGGCAGACATAATACCTAAATTGGTGTGACTCAGCTGAGACGATCGTCCGAGACTCCACGGGCTGCAGAAATTATTTCCATAATTACATTCCATGTTCCTCATCCAAGGTGTAAATGGATATTTTAATATTTGAGCACATTTATGATCCGACCCCCGTCAATATTGCATGGGCAACATATTTGTTTTACCGTTCACAGCCGCAATTAGAGCGCGTTTCTTCATAAGAGAATATACGATTAGGGATGGCGTTTGTGCTCGGAAGGAAATGTTTGTCCTCGGCGAACACGATCTTACTCCTGATTGAATCTCCCCCGACACGTCGGCCACTTCTGCTTAGAATGAGATTTGATTAGTCCCAATGAACAGCGGCTTTCCGCTAACATCTCGAAATGATAATGTGACATTTTTATCTGGACCTTTTACATATTTATCAGGCGACGGATGCAGAAATCCCACGTAGAAGACCCTTTGGTGCAGAATTGATGTCATTGTTGGAGGATATCAATTATGCACCGCAGAAGTGAACAATTTGTCGACCAGCTTACCCAAAACACTGGCAAATTACCCTCTGTCTGATTTGAATAATACAATTTTCTCTTCGCCGAGACATTGTAACGTTATAAAGCGTGGGCTCCCGGCAATTTGAACTTTAATGGAATGACCGGAGTCGGCGGGGGGCGCGTTTCAGCTTCCTGACAGGTTAATCTGCCTCTTGATCCTACAGTCATTTTTCTGTAATAAACCAGCGGTGTTGGTTATGTGTTGTTGCTCTGGGTAGCTTTATATATATGATTTTTTTTTTCCTCTTTTTATGTCTCAATGTTACAGCAGATGTATTTTTATTAGCATTACTTATAATGAGAAGGGGAAACGACATCGAGATAGTACCTGCTGGCTCCATCAATAAAACCCCAAAAACTAGAAGAGAGTTGATAATGAGCTTTAGTCTCGCTTGTTTTGCCTAGGCAACTTCTAATTAAAGAAGATAGTGTTGCTGGCATAGAATACTACACATTTGCCGGTGGGCTATAAGCCCACTTTGATGTGCTGCCAGATAGAAGATGTTAAAAAAAGAATTTTCCAGGATCGCAAAAAGTTTGGCTAAAGGCCGGCATTGTGATAAAATAACCACAAAAAAAAAACAATCTTCGCCTGTTCTATCCTTTTGTGCTTAAAGAGTATCCGTCATTTTATTTTATAAATCAATAGTATATATAAAAATAAGCAACTTTGTAATATACGGTATCTTCTTAGAGAAATCTGTTTTTTTTGTTTTTTTTTTCTCCTGTATACAAACTTGGAGATGGAAGTGGATAAGAATCCCGCCTCGCTGAAGACCCAAATAGGCTAGGATACAATAGGAGGCCAGATGTGGTTTTATTTGTCAACGTGCAATTTTTTTGTCTCTTGGACTGATTTTTCATTCTGAATTGATGGGTACAATCTGTGTCCAGTGAAGACAGATTTTTCCATTACTGAAATGGGAGATGACAGTTTGTGCTCGTAACCTTCTATGGAGAAGGGAGGAGCTTGACACAAACATCCTGCTGCAATTTCTCATGAAATGACAGTTACAGTTCTCCATAGACGTTTGAGCAATTAACTATCACTTCCTATCTCGTTTATGGGAAAGTCTGTAATCGGTGAAGATACATTTTACCTGTGAATTGAAAATTTAGAGGGCAAAAGATCAGTCCAGGAGGAGAAAGCAGCAGATTTATCTAAAAAGATATACTGTAAAATGTGTTAGTTTCATGTTTAAATATTGATATATGAGGGGAAAAATTAAACAATTAAGGTAACGGCTTCCGGACCTCCCATTGAGTCTTAACGGTCTCGCGCCTACTCTACAGTGATGTTCTAAGACGTTACTGCATAGGAGTGCAGCTTCATGCAATTGTGCAGCTGCAGGAGAGAAGATCCGCCTGCCAGAGACAGCCAGAGTCCTCATATAGAATGCACTGATGATTTATTACCATTTGTGCTCCTTGATCGCTTTATATAAAGAATTAAACAAGCTCTGTATATCCAGTAATAGGAAGTGCTGACTGCTCTTACTCCTCCATACCCAGCAGTCTTGTAATCACAGTGTATAGCGAGGGAGCTAGAGCTACTGGGTCATAGTAGACCCTGGGAGCTCTGATATGCAGCCAGAATGATGTTTCCCCTGTAACTGGGGCTACTATACCACTTATTACCGTCTCTGCCTTCCCAACCACTGTATACACAGCACTAGACAAACCTGTCACAGCAGGTAAGAACCACTTGGTTTATAGAGTAGCTGAGTCCTAGGAGACAGTCCGGTCTGCTGTGCAGCCAGTAGGCTGAATTTCCACTGTAACTGGGGCTAAAATACCAGATCCAGTTACAGGGGAAATCAGGCAACTATGGTATTTATATGTTGGAATGTTCCCTGAAAGTCTTTTATGAGTTGGGGGACACAATATGGAATGAATTTAAAAAGATACATAAATAAAAAGCAGGAAAAAAGTAAATATATTAAAAAAGCCACTGCCAATCCAAATCACTGTTACTTGCCCCGCCCTTGTAGAAAAAAAATGTCAGATATATAAAAATAGTTACCGGTGAGTAAAAGGGAGAAAATTTTAAAATGTGTTTTAGTAGTCCTTTATGGTTATAAAAAAAAAAAGAAATGTAAAAAACCAATACATTTCCATTATTTTCCCACAGATCTTGCCCGATATCGGGGGAATATTAAAAGAAACGGGAGCATGACAATGACATATAAAAATTAGACCTCATGTATCATGAAAAAGATTAAAAAAATGATTGCAGTATCTGTACAAGAAACAATTTTACAGTTCTTAAAAATGCATGAGCAAAAACGCATGTGCGAAAAGAAACAACAAATGTGCTCGGTCAGGGGCAAATGGCCAATCACAGGCCTCAGCAGTCTTATGTCATACACTCGAGATCTGTGATTGGTTGCATGGGATTATCTCTTCTTTTGTGTGAGGGTATTTAAGAATGACTACTGTCGACACTGATTTTAGCCTTGATTCACAATGGACATGCACCCATGACGCCTACGTAGGCGTCATGAAAAGTCGTGCCCAAACGACCTATGACGCCTACGTAGGGGTCATGCTATAAATAGCCCCCCTGCGGGTTGGGTGACCGGGGTCACTGAAAGGTCACCCGACCCGCACACAGGGGACACTCTACAGTTAATCCCAGGGGGCGTGGCTTAGCCCCCACGTGCCTACGATCGCTCTGATCGGCTGTTAAAAGTGAAACAGCCAATCAGAGCGATTTGTAATATTTCACCAATTAAATTTGGTGAAATATTACAATCCAGCCATGGCCGATGCTGCAATAGCATCGGCCATGGCTGGACACCGACACCCGACCCCCCCCCCACACCGACTGGCGGGGCCGATCGGCCCCCGCCACCGATGGACGGCGGCGATCGGTGGCCGCCGTCATCATCTGCTCCCCCTCCCCTTCCTATCGCTCCCTCCCAACTTCCAATCCCCCCCGGGACCTCCGATGGTACTCCCGGCGTCCCGCCGTCCGGATCATGGGCGCCGCCCTGTTGGAAAATGGATTTGTCGGCTGCCCGTTCATTTTTCATTTTGATCACTGTGATACACTCTTACAGTGATCAAAATGAAAAAAAAGTAAATACAGCCCCCTTTTATCACCCCCATAGCCAGACGCAAATAATAAAATAAAATTATTTTTTTTTTTACCATTTAGGGTTCGAACTAGGGTTAGGGTTGGAATTAGGGTTATAGATAAGGTTAGGGTTGGAATTAGGGTTAGGGGTTGGAATTAGGGTTAGGGCTGGAATTAGGGTTAGGGGTGGTGTTGTGAGTTCATTTTCCCCTTCGACACTGAGGTCTGGTGAACTCCCTATTCTGGTAAAGGAAGGTAATGAGCCTGATTATCAGGCACCTGAGCCTAATGATGATGACTGGCTGAGTGGAGTCACGGACTGGATATAAGGCTGCTGACGCCCTTCTGCCCTGCGGGTGATTTCTCTGTGGACTTCTAGGAGACCAGTCTGATTCCTGCTCCTCTAAAGCTAAGTTTTCTGCTTTGCCTTTTTGCATTTGTGTTTTGTTTTTGTTTGCCTTGCTTTTCTGGATTCTGCCATTCCCTGCTGGGGTGAGCTGAATCTCCTTTTGCCGGTTGCTCTGTCTTCAGAGTATTCCTGAGTACTGACATAGCCTTTTTGAAGCCTAGCATCTTCAGGGCCTTTTTCACTGTTAGTCTGTTGGCTCTTATTTTCATAGGGTTTTTCACGGATTGCAGACAGCAGCCTTCCTGCCCTTTCCTATCTAGTTAGCTTGGGCCTCATCTTTGCTCAGTCTATCTTTCTGTCTGTGTTAGTCTTTCGACTTGCTTCACCGTCATTATATGTTGGGGGCTGCCTTTTGCTTTGGGGTCTGCTCTGGGGCAGTTTAGATTTCCCTTTCTGTCTTTAGGCTATATAGTCCTCCGGCTGTGATCGAGGGGTCTAGGGCATCGTAGGAACCCCCCACGGCTACTGCTAGTTGTGTTGATAGGTTCAGGGGTCTGCAATCCGATAGCTGCCAACTTCTCTGGTTTTCTGGACTTAGCTAGCATTTCTGTTTTTGCCTCCTACGGTGACTCATTCATAACAGGGTGGGTTGGGATTAGGGTTAGGCTTGTAGTTAGGGTTAGAGTTGGGATTAGGGTTAGGGGTGTGTTGGCGTTAGGGTTGTGGTTAGGGTTATTATTTGGGTTGTGTTAGGGTTAGGGGTGTGTTGGGGTTTCCACTGTTTAGGCACATCACGGGGTCTCGGAACGCGACATGGCGCCACGATTTATTCCAGCCAATTTTGCGTTCAAAATGTCAAACAGTACTCTCTCCATTCCGAGCCCCGACGTGTGCCCAAACAGTTGTTTACCCCCACATATGGGGTATCGGCGTACTCAGGAAAAATTGCACAACAACTTTGGGGGACTAATTTCTCCTGTTACCCTTGGGAAAGTAAAAAATTGGGGGCTAAAAAATGATTTTTGTGAAAAAAAGTTTTTTTTATTTTCACGACTCTGAGTTACAAACTTTGGTGAAGCCCTTGGGGGTTCAAAGTGCTCATCACACATCTAGATAAGTTCCTTCGGGGGTCTAGTTTCCAAAATGGTGTCACTTGTGGGGGGTTTCCACTGTTTAGGCACATCAGGGGCTCTGCAAACGTAACATGATGCCCGCAGACCATTCCATCAAGTCGGTATTTCAAAACGTCACTACTTCCCTTCCGAGCCCCGACGTGTGCCCAAACAGTGGTCTCTCCCCACATATTGGGTACCAGCGTACTCAGGACAAACTGGACAACTACTTTTGGGGTCCAATTTCTCCTGTTACCATTGTGAAAATAAAAAATTGCGGGCTAAAAAATCATTTTTTGAGGGAACAAAAATATTTTTATTTTCACAGCTCTGCGTTATACACTTCTGTAAAGCACCTGGGGGTTTAAAGTGCTCACTATGCATCTAGATAACTTCCTTAGGGGGTCTAGTTTCCAAAATGGGGTGATTTGTGGAGGAGCTCCAAAGTGTAGGCAGACAGGGCCTCTCCAAAAATGACATGGTGTCCGCTAACGATTGGAGCTAATTTTCCATTCAAAAAGTCAAATGGCGGTCCTTCCCTTCTGAACCCTGCCGTGCGCCCAAACAGTGGTTCTCCCCACATATGGGGTGCCAGCGTACTCAGGACAAACTGAACAGCAAGTTTAGGGGTCCAATTTATCCTGTTACCCTTGTGAAAATTAAAAATAGCGGGCTAAAAAATCATTTTTGAGGAAAAAAAATGATTTTTTATTTTCATGGCTCTGCCTTTATAAACTTCTGTGAAGCACTTGGGGGTTCAAAGTGCTCACTACACATCTAGATAAGCTCCTTGGGGGGTCTAGTTTCCAAAATGGGGTCACTTGTGGGGGGTTTCTACTGTTTAGGCACATCAGGGGCTCTGCAAACGCAACATGATGCCCGCAGAACATCCCATCAGTCTGCATTCCAAAATCGCGCTCCTTCCCTTCTGAGCTCTCCCATGCGCCCAAACAGTGGTTTCCCCTGACATATGGGGTATCGGTGTACTCAGGACAAATTACACAACAGCTTTTGTGGTCCAATATCTCCTGTTAGCCTTGTGAAAATAAAAAATAGCGGGCTAAAAAAAATCATTTTTGAGGAAAAAAAATATTTTTTTATTTTCACTGCTCTGCGTCATAAACTTCTGTGAAGCACTTGGGGGTTCAAAGTGCTCACCACAGATCTAGATAAGTTCCTTGGGTGGTCTAGTTTCCAAAATGGGGTCACTTGTGGGGGAGCTCCAATGGTTAGGTACACAGGAGCTGTCCAAACACGACATGGTGTCCGCTAACGATTGGAGCTAATTTTCCATTCAAAAAGTCAAATGATGCTCCTTCCCTTCGGGACCCTGCCGTGTGCCCAAACAGTGGTTTATGACCACATATGAGGTATCTGTGCACTCAGGAGAAATTGCCCAACAAATTTTAAGAGCCATTTTATCCCATTGCCCATGTGAAAATGAAAAAACTGAGGCTAAAAGAAATTTTTTGTGAAAAAAAAGTCTTTTTTTTTTTTTTTAACGGATCAATTTGTGAAGCACCTGGCTGTTCAAAGTGCTCACTATGCATCTAGATAAGTTCCTTGGAGGGTCTAGTTTCCAAAATGGGGTCACTTGTGGGGGAGCTCCAATGTTTAGGCACACAGGGACTCTCCAAACGCGACGTGGCAACCGCTAAATATTCCAGCATATTTTCCATTCAAAAAGTCAAATGGCGCTCCTTTCTTTCTGAGCCCTGCCGTGCGCCCAAACAGTGGTTTATGACCACATATGAGATATTGGTGTACTCAGGAGAAATTGCCCAACAAATCATAGGATCCATTTTATCCTGTTGCCCATGTGAAAATGAAAAACTTGATGCTAAAAGAAAATTTTTGTTGGAAAAATTAAAATGTTCATTTTTTCCTTCCACATTGCTTTAGTTGCTGTGAAGCACCTGAAGGGTTAGTAATCTTCTTGAATGTAGTTTTGAGTAGCTTGAGGGGTGCAGTTTTTAGAATGGTGTCACTTTTGGGTATTTTCTGCCATATAGACCCCTCAAAGTGACTTCAAATGTGAGGTGGTCCCTAAAAAAAAATGGTTTTGTAAATTTTGTTGTAAAAATGAGAAATCGCTGGTCAACTTTTAACCCTTATAACTTCCCAACAAAAAAAAATTTTGTTTCCAAAATTGTGCTGATGTAAAGTAGACATGTGGGAAATGTTATTTATTAACTATTTTTTGTCACATAACTCTCGGAATAAAAATTCAAAATGTGAAAATTGCAAAATTTTCAAAATTTTCGCCAAATTTCCGTTTTTTTCACAAATAAATGCAAACATTATCGACCTAAGTTTACCACTAACATGAAGCCCAATATGTCATGAAAAAACAGTCTCAGAATCGCTAGGATCCGTTGAAGCGTTCCTGAGTTATTACCTCATAAAGGGACACTGGTCAATATTGCCAAAAATGGCCAGGTCATTAAGGTCAAAATAGGCTGGGTCATGAAGGGGTTAATAACTGCCACCAGTCCACTGTTCCAAACAAAGTCTCCATGCTCATGCATGCTCATTTTATTTGAACATGCATGTATTTTCATTGGGGTGAAGGGTGGAATATGCTGACAGTTACATTTCTGTCAGTGTTGATCTACCTAGAAAAAATAAATTGACTGTTGAAATGAAACGTGCCCTATTCTTCGCACTGTCAAGAGAGCAGGGAAGCCCCCATGCACAGAAGAAGACCGTCCGGTCCTGTGGAAATCTCTAGGTTCGGACGACATTCATCCAATGTAGATGGACTTTAAAGCTCTGCCTTTCCCTTTCTTATCCTTGCCTTATGTATATTTATTCAGTGTCTTCAAAATGGAGATATGAAAGAAGAAAAATATATATATTTCAGGAGTTCAAAAACCTTCTTTTTGCTTTTGAGACGTCAACGCTCTTTCATCTGTTCACGGTCTTGGATTCGTGAGTTATGGCTTTCTTGTCGTACAGGGTTCAGAGCACAAGAAGGCCATGAATGAAATAGGAAAAGCCCTTACAGAGGAGGGATTTCTTCTGACTTCTACCTGATCACTCGGCACAATACATCAGATCTGAAATGACTCCGCAGACATGTTTACAGTAGAACCAGAGCCCACAAATCCCACCGGCTTGTACCTGGAGCCTGAAATCTGTTTCATTTCCCCGCTCCCCATCCATCGTGAAGTCCCATTTTATTTTCATGACGTACTAATGTCAGACCTGTATTTCATCCGGCAGCGGAGAGGTTGGAGGCGTCCAGAGCAGTTACCTTACGTTTGTTGACAACCTATTCTTCCCGGGTTGGCTTTGAGAAATGGCCCATTGTCGTGCTGCACAAATCATTTTGGACTTTACCTAAGAAGCTTTTGACACATGTGAATAACAGCAGTGCTGGATGTACAGCTTTTCAGCTAAAACCCTGTATTTCTCTAAAGTTTCACATTCTTGCCAAGGCTCGTAACCTTTTGTTAGCAAGTTAAAAAGTTTGTCCAAAACTATTTAAAGGGACGTGTAATCCTGAAACACTAGTTTTCCTATATTATCAAACCCTTTGCAGCTTTTCCAGAATTTGATAAAAATATATATATATATATATATATATATATATATTTATTTATTTGTGGTGTAGTGACCACTGTGTCCGTTAGGGGGCACTGTGTGGGTGTCCCAGGACAGACGGATAGCCATGTCCAGAGTGGTAACAGGAGCAGGGTGCTAAAGGATCGTTGTGTATCCCAAGGTGGGTGGCCTTGGGATGAAGGCTTGATTATGTGCTGATCAGCAGAGCTGATCTTTCATTCAAATGTCTTAGGGAGAAGCCTTCAGGTGATTGATGAGACGGGTGGGATCAATCACCTACAAACCCACCTAGGGGTGGGTGTCTAGAACGCCATAGTAAAGTTTGTGTATGAATGCTTGAAGGAATTGTGATGAGGTCATAGCCATGTGATCCGGTGGGCGTGGCTACGGACCATATAAGGTGGCCAGGGTAGGTCACATGAGTGAATGCTTGGACCCGGTTGGTCCGTATGGAAGGTATCGTCTGGCTGACGTGGCTGCCTTCCTGACAGCACGTGGAGAGGCTGTGTATAATGGCTGCATATGTCTGACAGTTCCCCGGGAGAGGGAATGAACGTCTGCACGGAGAAGCAGCCATGAGGTAACCCGAACAGGGGGATATAACTGTGAGGCTAGAGAGCCTGATTGCTGGACATTGCACAACCTGTATGACCACAGGATTAACAGAGTGAAACTCTGTCATGGATGCTATGCTTTTGTATATGACCTTTCTGTTGCTGTTCATGCTTTATGATGCCTAATAAACTGCATGGACTGTTGGAGTTATATGAGAAACCCGTGCCGGACCTGGTTATTTGGCTGCCTAGCGAGTGTCCCCTACCTGAATAACAAGCGCTACCTTACTATATATATATATATATATATATATATATATATAACGACAAAGCAAAGTCCAGCAATAATGTGAGCAATCCAGGATGCTGTTAAAAAATTTTTTCTTTTTATTCTTAAATCCATTAAAATGCAATGGTCCAAGCAGTTCAAAACAGCAATAACACAGGAAAGTCGTGCAGATAGGACTACGCGTTTCAGCGGTAGAACCCGCCTTCTTCACGGTCCAGAATCTGATCTGCTTTCCAAATATGGAACCTTATATACATCCCACTCCCATCAGGGTAATTATAAACATATGTGAGAGACTTAAAAACATGTGCTATAAAAGCAGATCAAACATATAAACTATCCACATATTGATCAGTATACAACAAGCATAAAGATTTTAAGGAAAGAATTCAACATATTGGAGAAAAGTACATTAGGAATGTCCAATAACCTGACCATAAGATTTAAGGCCCTGTGCACACAGTGCAGACTCCGTGCAGTTCCGCAGCAGATTTGGCCCTGCAGAACTGCAGCAGAAAAGCAGCAGAACTGCACGTGATGCACAGTACCATTTAAGGCTATGTAAAACAAAAAAGGCTGTGCACATGCTGCAGATTTTTCTGCGCAGATCTGGTGCAGAATAAAAGAAGCAGCATGTCGCTTCTCCTGTGCGGCTCTGCTGCAGCTCTCCACCTGCTCTATTATAGAAATCTGCAGGTGGAAACTGCAGGGGAAATCCACACAAAAACTGCACCAAATCTGCGACAAATCTGCAGGCAAAACGCAGATCATCTCACCTAAAGATTTAGCAAAATCTACGCGGAAAATTCCACAGCAGAATCGGCACCATGTGCACATAGCCCCAGTGGTACAAAAACATAGAACAATAATATTAACCAGCATTATATAGTGCAAATATATCAATAGTGCATAATGATATCCAGGCGGTTATTAAAGCCCTGTGGCATGCGAGTCCCCAACTCGGATATCCACCTACTTTCTCTTGCAAGCACTTTTTTATGAAAATCTCCCCCTCTCAATGGTTTTTTTACATGCTCTATGCCCATAAAGGAGAAACCGCGTAAATCCCCATTATGTTTTTTGAAAAATGTCGGGATACTACTGATGCACCAACCATAGGCAACTTACTAGCGTCTGATAGGTGTTTGCGGCTTCTAGTTTTAAGGGGGTTCATCGTGCAACCTACATATTGCATACGGCATATATTGCAATTAATTAGATACACTACATTCTCCGTATTACAGTTTATAAAAGAACAAACATTAAACTGTTTTTTATTGGAGATAGATGTAAATGTTTTAGATTTATTAGCAAAACTGCAGCACTTACAGATATTGGCACCGCATTTAAAAAATCCTGTTGTTTTTAACCAATTGCTAGGGGAAATTTTATCCGGATCTTTGAACATGCTGGGTGATAATAGTGTAGCTAAAGTCGGGGCTCTTCTTGCCACAAAGGCAATATCATTATTTTCCACAATATCATTCTGAGATAACAAGGGAAGATATTTTTTGATGATTTTAACAATAGAATTAAACTGAGGACTATAATTGGTACTGAAAAACACCCTACATTTTTTAGAGTCAAACTGTCTTTTTTTCTCAGTAGATTCTAACAGCTTAACCCTATCCATGCCTGCTACCATTTTCCTGGCTCTGTCCAAGGACCAATTAGGATACCCCCTTTTTTTTAAATTATTACAGGTCATTTCAATTCCTTCCTCCAATTTGTCACTAGATGTAGTATTCCTTTTTAGTCTAATAAGCTCCCCCACAGGAATATTCTGAATGACATGTTTGGGGTGATTAGAGGAAGCCATTAAAATACTATTGCATGCAATGGATTTTTTATAGGGAGATATCCGAACCCCATCATTGTCCAGATCTGCGGTCAGGTTCAAATCCAAGAAGTTAATTGATACCTCATGACCACTACTAGTAAATTTTAGATTGAAATCATTCAAATCCAAATAAGAAAAGAAACTTTTTGCAGACGAGAGACTACCCCTCCAGACAAATATCAGATCATCAATAAGTCTCCCCAGCCTAACAATATTATCCTTGTATGGGTTATCAATATTAAAAATATAATTTTCTTCCCACACAGACATAACCAGGTTAGCTAGGGAAGGTGAAAACTTGGCGCCCATGCTCACACCCTGTGTCTGGAGGAAATATCTCTCATCAAACACAAAATAGTTGTGGCTTAAAAGAAATTGAATTGAGGAGACAATAAACCTCTGAATGGAATCCTCATAATTACTGTATCTGGACAAATAATATGTGATGCATCGTAACGCGACGCGATGGGGGATAGAAGGATATAACCCCACCACATCACAAGATAACCACATAATCAGATTGCCAATGAAATTTTTCCATAATCTGTATTCTACTTTTGGAATCTTTAAGATGACTTGGTGTTAATGGCACTAAAGGTTGAAGATAAAAATCAACCCACTCCCCTAGTTTCTCACTAAATGATCCGATCCCAGACACGATAGGTCTGAGAGGGGGAGGAAAAACCTCTGTATGAACTTTAGGGAGTGAGTGGTATATTGGGACAATCGGTGTTTCACAAAAAATAAATTTTTTAATTCTGTCTGAAATGGCACCCATACTAATTCCCACCTGTAATAGATGTAATAATTCAGAGTTAAATGAATTAGTTGGATTAGATGGCAATTCAATATAGGTGCTACTGTTTTCTAAATCCAGCAAGTTCATTTTCTTATATAAACCAGCATTGAGAGCCACAATAGCGCCCCCCTTGTCTGCCTGGACAACAAGGAGATCACCATTAGCCCTCAATTCATCAATTGCCCTATGTTCAGAAATACTCAGATTAAATTTAACCTCTTGATGTTCTACTTGATTATAAAGAGACACAAGCTCACTTTCAATTGTTTCCTGAAAAAAATCAAGGAAAGGAGTTCTCGATTTTACTGGGTAGAACATGGGATTACGAGTCTGAAACCTGTCATTTAGATTAACCCTATCCTCCAACTCTGTCTCCCCCTCTAGTTGTCTTAAATTAGAGACAGCTATCTGTTCACTAGAATGAATACAGTTATTATCAGATGATAAATCATACACATGAGTATTGTCCTAATTATAATGAACTTTAAGGGTCAAATTACGTGCAAATCTATTGATATCAACAATAGTGTCAAATAAACTGAATTTTTTAACTGGAGAAAAACCTAGTCCTTTAGACAAGAGTCCAATCTGTGAGTCTGTCAAAATGTAACTGGAAAGATTAAATACAGGAATCTCCATTAACGGCGCTTGCGAAACGTCATATGAAAACCTTTTGGACTTGTGTTTCCTTCCTCCCCTCTTGCATATTCGTTTTTTGGCAAGGCACCTTCTTGTTGAAAGTTCCTTTTTTGGTGTTTTTTGCCACCAGTCTGAATACTGGCTACTGAAGCAACTGAGGAGTCTGTTAATTCATCCGATGTTTCCCCAAAAGAGGTATCATAATTGGCCGTAGAATTAAAAGATACTTTAGGTTTCTTATACCAGGACTTATGTTTTCTCAGAATAGAGGGAGGATTACTAGCCCAATTATATATTTTGTCATTCTTGTAATCATCAAGATCTCTCTGAAATTTTCTTTTCTTTATAGCTATAATAGAATGCTCCCTTCTTTTTAAATTATTATACATGCGGTCCTGGAATTTAGTGATGGTATCTGAAGTCTCCAGATTTTTAACAGAATTTTTGATAAGCTCAATTTCGTTATTAATTTTAACAAGTTCCTTATGCTCCTCCTCTATAATCAGTTTAATCAGTTTAAGTGAACACTCACTCAGAATAATGTCCCAGTTTTTTTGAAAGTCCGCTCCATAAGCAGTGGTGGATTGTTTTTTCAGTCTGAGACCACGCGGTATCATTTTCCTCTCCAAATAACCGTTAAGAGAGTTGTGGTCCCACCAAAGCTTTTGCTCCTTACGTAAGGATTGCTCCAATTTATTCAATATGGAGTTAGTACTTTCAACAACAGGACAATTTTCATTCAAAGCTTCCTGAAAAATACTGGCAAGCTTATTGAGACGTACCGTATAGTCCTGTGTATCTCTCATGGAATCCTTAGAAGGTAACATGTTATATTCAAATGCCCAATAAAAATAAATCCTGCTGCAGTGAAAAGCTGTTCCTTATGGGGAGAAGCACGGTCAAAGCTCCCAATAGTCTATAAATCCAACAATGTAGACCAGCTCACTCCTGTGAACCACCTGGAACCTCAGCTGACCTGGTTAACTCCGTTGTGCCCGGATCTGGATGTAGGAGTCCATCCATACAAATGTGAACAACGATAAAGCAAAGTCCAGCAATAACGTAAGCAATCCAGGATGCTGTTAAAAAATGTTTTCTTTTTATTCATAAATCCATTAAAATGCAATGGTCCAAGCAGTTCAAAACAGCAATAACGCAGGAAAGTCGTGCAGATAGGACTACGCGTTTCAGTGGTAGAACCCGCCTTCTTCACGGTCCAGAATCTAATCTGCTTTCCAAACATGGAACCTTATATACATCCCACTCCCATCAGGGTAATTATAAACATATGTGAGAGACTTAAAAACATGTGCTATAAAAGCAGATCAAACATATAAACTATCCACATATTGATCAGTATACAACATGCATAAAGATTATAAGGAAAGAATTCAACATATTGGAGAAAAGTACATTAGGAATGTCCGATAACCTGACCATAAGATTTAAGGCCCTGTGCACACAGTGCAGACTCCGTGCAGTTCCGCAGCAGAATTGGCCCTGCAGAACCGCAGCAGAAAAGCAACAGAACTGCACGTGATGCACAGTACCATTTTGCTTTGTCGTTGTTCACATTTGTATGGATGGACTCCTACATCCAGATCCGGGCACCACGGAGTTAACCAGGTCAGCTGAGGTTCCAGGTGGTTCACAGGAGTGAGCTGGTCTACATTGTTGGATATATAGAGATATATATATATATATATATATATATATAGATAGATAGATATATATAATGTCCTTCCCAATTTCAAAGCACTAATTCACTTTTTATTACATTTCAGTAGGTCAGCATTTTGGAATTATGAGATAAACTTTTTGCATTGAAGAACTGAAATAAATTAATTTTTTGATGATATTCTAATTTTGTGAGAAGCCCCTGTACAATACTGCCGTGGGTCCATAGCACAGAAGTGTCGGGGATTTAACTAACAAGTATTAACTGATTTGATATTTTACAACATATTTGTCATGCTGATTTGAGCCGTTTCTCTAGTTATCCCTCTCAGCGGGGAGGAAGTAAAGGACTACAGTCCAGTCGTCTTCTACCCTGGCCCATATTGAAGTTAATGGAGTGCGCAGCTGAGAGTGAATTAGGCTAATACACAGAATATAGCAATTATTGTTACATTTTAGATTGGAAGCCTACATTTACACACTGAGGTGGATTTTGTAAGCGGTTTCTAAGTGGATCACTGGAGGTACCCTTCACAAGCTCCTATTTCTTGATGAAATTTGAGGAATTTTATATTACTTGTACTGTAAAGTTGACTACAGACATAGTAAGCACTAGCCTTTCATGCCATTGTGAAGGAGGGAATGGCTAATGAAATAAATTATTAACCTTACATAAGATAGTTCAGATGTAGTGTGGCAAGATGGCGTCTGCATCCTGGAACAACGCCCTGGAAGGAAACCTTGGAATGTGAAGTGGATACACCAAGAGACTATATATGGAGTGGACCTAACGTGGCCCAATCACAGACTAACACCATTGCCGGTCAGGCGTCATGTGACGCCCTTTTCCTACCTGTTACATGATCCTTTCTTTGTACTAATAAAATCAGTTGTGTGCGAGCTTTTCCTGAGGAAGGAGCATACATCTGACTCTGTGTCCGGTGTCTCTTTATGCCTGCACTTGGCTCATATTTATTAGGTCAGGGACAGGCAATCGCTGAGATCACCCCCACACCATTACAATACCATAATGATAACAATTGCATCTGCTTTACATAAAAAGATTGATTTTCATCTTTGCCCATCTGTTACATTGGTTGGAATATAACACATTTCTTAAAGGGGGGGTTCTCATTTTTTTTCCGAGATCTCAAACTGGTTGGGAAAGTTATACTCGCACTTTTACAGCTTTCCAAAACCTCTGCAACACTTATCCAATCTCCACTACCTGCTCCAATCTCAGTTTAACAGAAACAGTGGTGTGGGTGGGGTTATACGTGGCTCAGCATTTGAGCTCTGCTAGGCCTGCAGCAAGGAAAACTGTGATTCTATCACCACGGCTGCACCCAGTAAACAAAGTGATACATCGCTGGAATCAGGATCGATGTCTGCATTATGCTACTGTCAGATTCCATAGCAAAAACCTGATGACATGTTCCCTTTAAGACTGGTCTACAAGAGGTTTATTGTTTTACATGGATTTTGTAGCAGATCCATTTAAAAATCCCCATCAAAAACTGCTTTGAATAATCTTTGATGTTGATTTTTGAAGCAGATCCGCTTCAAAATCCACATTTAAAAAAATGCAGTGTGAACATACCCTTAGAGAAATGTTTTATTCTTACCCTTAATGTTTTTTGTGGCCGTTACGCCTTTATTATACAGTCAATATTGCATGGAGTCATATTTCATGTTGATTGCTCATCCTGGCGCATTGAGAAATGTCATTGTTTAAATTATATACAGGTGGTTGACATTTCCTGCTCACCTTTATCTATTGTCTGTCTAGTGTCTCTTTCCTCATTAAAATGGAAATTATTTTGTACTTTTAGGCTATTGACAAATTGCTTGACTGGCAAACAACATTCCCTGTGGTGAGAATCTTGGGTTTGTGAAGAAAGCGTTTCGTAGACACTTCAAATAAACAGACTCCATTGATTTGGTGCCTAAAGTCTTGAAACCTAATCACCATATAAAATGGTAAAAAGTATGAAAAAACAAAAGTGCTATCTTAAAGATTGAGCGGTTAGAAGTTACAGTAGTCCAAGGGCTGCAAATTTGACGAGGCGACATTATTTTTTTCTGGGATTGTTTTTCAAGAACCATCTGTGATACATGCCCTGTTTGTAGTTTAAGCTGGGCAAGTGTTCCTTTTTTTTCCTAAATCTTTCATCTGTAGTGTTCCGATACAAAGCAGGCATATCTTCTGACCCCTTCTTCTCTCCTCGAGGCTTTATTTTCATTAGTGGTACAAAGCTGACCTAATAGTTGTACGTATATTAAGTTTGTGGTCAGAATTCCAAGCGAGATACGATATTATGTATAAAGTGTTACACTTTGCACCTACAGGAGCTTTGTATGTCATCCCTTTCTAAATCCATAGGCATTAATATGGAGGTGGTCTTCTCTTTGGCATCTGTAGCAGTCTCCACTCTTCTGGAAAGACTTTCTACAAGACTTTGGCGGTGTCTGAGAATTTTTTGCCCCTTCATCCAGAAGATCATTTCTGAGGTCACACACTGATGTTGGACGAGGCGGACTGGCTCACATTCTCCATTTTAGTTAATTTCAGAATTGTTGGATGGGGTTGAGGTTGGGACTCTGCGTAGCCAGTCAAGTTCTTCCACACCAAACTTCCCCAACCTTGCCTTTGTATACCAAAGTGCCTTCCCCAAGCTGTTCCCATAAACATGGAAGTTACAAATCTCCAAACTGTTATGTTTTTTTTTTTGAAGCATTGAGATTTCCTTTAACTTGTAACTATGGAGCCTCTTCCAACTCCTGAAAAATTCACCTACATAGCATTATCCCTCCTCCACTCAACTTTACAGCTGGCACAACGTTCTTCTGAGGCTCACCAAACCCTGACTAGTCCATGAGCCTGCAACATTGAGAAGCGTGATTCTTTACTGGACACTTTTTTTGGTGACTTCTTTACATCATTTCATGCTTAGTGATATAAGCATTGCAGGCAACTGCTTGCTTGGTCGTGGAAGCTTATGCCATGAAGCTCCCAGCAGGTGCCCAGTTTTTATAGTGGTAGTTCAAGAGGAGGTTGTGACTCTGGAGTTATTAATTATGTTATGTGCGGACAGGGGTTAATCGACCATGACAGGGCCAGGTTTATTGTGAACAGTTAAAGAGTTGGGCAGTACGGTTGTTGACCATATCTCCACCCTAGGGTGTGGTCCAGGAGGTAAAAGTGAATCCTCTGAACTTAATGATTGTTCTGTATGCTCTGAGAGAGAACTGACCAAAAGAGGTGAGCTCTTGCTTAAAAGATTTCTAAGGGGCCGGACCCCGCAGTTATATGGACTATAATGTAGTCTGTTTATGAGGGTCAACAAGACTGAATGTCTATTTTGTTTTGCACTGGTTTATGAAGCCTATTTTAATAATCCAGCTGAAGATTTTAAGGAAAAGCATTCCTTTGACTACCTTGTTAAGCAGCCGAGTGAGCCAATCTATCACGGGGTGCACAGTCATGGCCAAAAGTTTTGACACTGGCACAAATTTTGGTTTTTCATGTAGTTTGCTGCTTCACTGTTTTAGATCTTTGCCAGATGTTTCTTAGTTACTGCAGTACAATTATCAGCGTTTCATAAGTTTTTAAACTTTTATTGACAAATTTGTCAAGGTTATAGAAAGATTCAATATATTCAGAGTTGTCCCTTATTCATCATGATTTTGGCTTTTCGCCCTGGCAGCTGGATATCGGCTTCTGAGCCAAATCCTGAATCATGACCTATTCTTGTCTAAGCAGTGCCTGGAGTTGATCACAATTTTTGTGTGTTTTTTTTTTTGTTTTGTTTTTTTTTATTCTTCTCCCACTTTTTGAGGAATGACCACAGTTTGTCAACAGGATTGAAATCTGTCCAGTTTCCTGGCCATGGCCACAAAATATAATTGTTTTGTAATCACGTTTTCCTTGTGACATGGTCTCCATCAGGCTAGAATAGTATTGTTCATCACCAAATTGCTCCTGAATTGGGAAAGCTTTTTCTTGGAGGAGTAGCAGATACCATTCTTTATTCATGGCAAAATTGTGAGTGAACCCCCTTCATGGATTCAACGCAATCCCACACATGAATGTTCTCAAGGTGCTTTACTGCTCTCATGACACAGGACTCATGGTAGCGCTCAACTTTTCTTACCCGGACAATCTTTTTTTCAGATGTCCCAAACAGTCTGAATGGGACTTCATCAGAGAAAATAATTTTAGCTCAGTCACCTGCAATCACCTTTTCTTCCTGCAGAATGTCAGTCTATTCCTCATGGGTTTTTTTTTTTTTAGAGAAATAGCTTATTGGCTGCCCTTTTGGACACTAGACAAGCCTCCAAAAGCCCTTGCCACACTGTCCTTGCTCATGCACTGACCCCAACCTGCTGCCACTCATGAGCAAGCTCTGCACAGGTGTTGAAATGATCCCACAGCTCAATCCTCTTTAGGAGATGGTCCTGGCACTTGCTGTACTTTCTTGGGTGCCTTGAAAACTTCACAGCAATTAAACTTTCTTTGAAGTTTTTGTTGATCTGATAAATGATTCATTTAGGTGCAATCTTACAAGCAGCATTGTCATTGCTTGTGAAATTATGACTGCATGTGTTTCCTTGGAATTAACCATGGTTAACAGAAGAAGAAAATGATTCCAAACACCAGCTCCCTTTTTAAAGCAAACAATATGTTCCTTATAATTAAATCCGCATGACAGGTGACAGGCTCCCTTTAACGCCTTCTTCTGAGGTAATGAGAAGATCATCAAAATTATGTATAGGTATTTTGGTGGCAGGGCTGAAATTCAGTAGAAATGGGGATTGTGCAATTAAAGGGGTGGTCTAAAACTAATTTATTTGAATCCTAAACGTCTCTTTATTTTAATAAAATAGTTTTTCTTATAGTTTTTCGTATGTTTTACTTAAATTGTCCCTAGTCTTCCCTCTCTAATGTATTGCTTCTTTTTGTTATACCTATTTTCATTTTGATGATGCTTCATTGGAGAATCCTCAGTACATGCTGAGGGGATACACAGGACGTAATCAGTAGGGCAGAGGCTGTGGTCATCGGTGATGTCCGTTTCAAAGCATGCACTCGTTGACCATTTCGAAGTGTGCTCAGTACAAACTCCCTTCTTACTGTACAATATTCTTCTCGTTGCACAGTGACAGTGCACTCTATCACCGGCTGTAATTAGAAGCGACTCGACCTCACTTTCAGGGGCAGGGCTGGTCTCTGCTTGCTCGTTCTTTCCTTACACGTCACACTGTCAGTGCGCTCTGTTGCTGGCTTATCACTTCTAGAGCCAGCAACATGCAAGGGAGGGCACTGACACTGTGCATTAAAAAGAATATTGGAAGCTCATACAGAGCATTCTTTGGAATTGACAAGAGTAGAGCAGAGACTAGCCCAGTCCCTGAAACTGATGTTACTACTGGTGCTTTGTTTCCAGCTGTGGGTCAGTTGCTGTGAGAGTGCCTGCAGCCCTTGCCTGTCTTACCAGAACGGAAATAAATAAAAAAATATATATATAGATTTATAGTTTAGCAGAGGGAAAAGTATGGACCTTTTAATTAAACCATATTAGAAAAACTATTATATTATTATTAAAATAGATAGACATTTAGGATGAAATTCAGTATTAGTTTTCGACCACCCCTTTAAGTTCATTTTCATGGCAAGTAATACATTTGCAATTCATTTGATCATTTTTCATTACAATTTAGAGTCAATACAAGCTTGACCTGGTTAAATGCTCTTAACCCTGTGATATACAGGTGCTTCTCACAAAATTAGAATATCATCGAAACATTAATTTATTTCAGTTCTTCAATACAAAAAGTGAAACTCGTATAGAGTCATTACTCACAGCGTGATCTATTTCATGTGATTATTTATGTTAATGATTATGGCTTACAGCCAATGAAAACCCAAAAGTCATTATCTCAGTAAATTAGAATACTTTATAACACCAGCTTGAAAAATGAGTTTAAAATCTGAAATGTTGGCCTACTGAAATGTATGTTAAGCAAATGCACTCAATACTTGGTGGGGCTCCTTTTGCATCAATTACTGCATCAATGCAGCGTGGCATGGAGGCGATCAGCCTGTGGCAGTGCTGAGGTATTATGGAAGCCCAGGTTGCTTTGATAGCAGCCTTCAGCTCATCTACATTCTTGGGTCTGGTGTCTCTCATCTTCCTCTTGACAATACCGCATAGATTCTCTATGGGGTTAAGGTAAGGCGAGTTTGCTGGCCAATCAAGCACAGTGATACTGTTGTTTGTAAACCAGGTATTGGTACTTTTGGCAGTGTGGAGTCCTGCTGGAGAGTGAGTGAAATTTCCATCTCCAAAAAGCTTGTCGGCAGAGGGAAGCATGAAGTGCTCTAAAATTTCCTGGTAGACGGCTGTGCTGACTTTGGTCTTGATAAAACACAGTGGACCTACACCAGCAGATGACACGGCTCCCCAAACCATCACTGATTTTGGAAAATTTCAAGTAGCTTGGATTGTGGCCTCTCCACTCTTCCTCCAGACAATGGGACCTTGATTAACAAATGAAATGCAAAATTTACTTTCATCTGAAAACAACACCTTGGACCACTGAGCAACAGTCCAGTTCTTTTTCTCCTTGGCCCAGGTAAGACGCTTCTGGCGTTGTCTATTTGTCATGAGTGACTTGACACAAGGAATGTGACACTTGTAGCCCATGGCCATATGTTTGTGTGTGGTGGCTCTTGAAGCAATGACTCCAGCAGCAGTCCACTCCTTGTGAATCTCCCACAAATTTTTGAATGGCCTTTTCTTAACAATCCTTTCAAGGCTGCGGTTATCCCGGTTGCTTGTGCACCTTTCTCTACCACACTTTTTCCTTCCACTCAACTTTCCATTATTATGCTTGGATACAGCACTCTGTGAACAGCCATCTCCTTTAGCAATGACCTTTTGTGGCTCACCCTCCTTGTGGAGTGTGTCAGTGACTGCCTTCTGGACATCCGTCAGGTCAGCAGTCTTCCCCATGATTGTGGAGCTACTGAAACAGACTAAGGGACCTTTTTAAACTCTTAGGAAGCCTTTGCAGGTGTTTTTTGTTAATCTAATTTACTGACATGACTTTGGGGTTTTCATTGGCTGTAAACCATAATCATCAACATTAACAGAAATAAACACTTGAAATAGATCACTCTGTAATGACTCTATATAATGAGTTTCACTTTTTGTATTGAAGACCTGAAATAAATTAACTTTTTGATGATATTCCAATTTTGTGAGAAGCACCTCTAGTTATGTGAAGAATTCACTTTTATAAAGCAGAGATATAGAAGTTAGGTATTGTTCACCCTAACAGCAAAATGTGTCAATATGTGTGTGCGCTTTTTTAGAATATCAGCTTGTAATGTCATCTGTCAATGCACCCAGGGCTGTAGCTGTCCCCGGCGTGTAGGCTGATTGCTGTCTCAGCAAGGCCGTGTAGTATGTCCTGTCTTTACATCCGGAAATCTGTTCTGATTTCTACACTTTACACCATGTTAATAATAAATACTCATAAATAATTCTAAACCGAATCAAACAAGGTGTCATACACAAGCTGCATCACACCCGGCTTTCCTCTCAAACTGTCTAGAACTAAGGAATAAACATAGAAATTCCATTATCACCTCACAAAGTTTCTAAAACTCCCCTAGTAGAATGGACATTTTTAACGAGAACCTTATACACTTAATTGCATTACAAATGGCGGCCAAATCATTTTTTATCTTTTCTATTTGTAGGGATCAATTTATCACGAGATGATTTATAGAGGTCCTTGTTGCTGAAGGCTACATTACCATTATTTATGCCAAATTCTTCAAAGTGTGGCACATTTTGAGTTGTAATGCTTTTAAAGCTGTAACGTATTAATTTATTTTTTTCCAGCACTTTGTCCTAATGGATGGAAAACAATGACTTTTTAAAAAGTTGCAGCTTATAAATTTGCCTTCAAAAGACTCCAACAACTCCCTTTTCCCCAACCCTCAAAACCGCGTACAGTGGGGGAAATAAGTATGTGATCCCTTGCTGACTTTGTACGTTTGTCCACTGACAAAGACATGAACAGTTCATAATTTTAAGGATAGGTTAATTTTAACATTGAGAAATAGAATATCAAAAATAAAATCCAGAATTTTAATCACGTTGTATAAATTATATAAATTGATTTGTATTTTGCAGTGAGAAATAAGTATTTGATTCCCTACCAACCATTAAGAGTTCTGGTTCCTACAGACCAGTTAGATGCTCCTAATCAACTCATTACCTGCATTAAAGACAGCTGTCTTACATAGTCACCTTTATAAAAAGACTCCTTTCCACAGACTCAAGTAATCAGTCAGACTCTAAAGCCCCCGTCACAGACAGCGAGATCGCTTGTCACCCGCGTGGTCGCTGTCCTGATTGCTGCTGAGATCTGCCTGTTTGGCAGCTCACCAGCGATCATGTAGTGACACACCAGCGATCCTGACAAGTTCATATCGTTGTCGGGATCGCTGGTGAGTCGCTATGTGTGACGGGGCCCTATCCTCTACAACATGGGCATGACCAAAGAGTTTTATAAGGATGTTAGATAAAAGATTATAGACCTACACAAAGCTGAAATGGGCTACAAAACCATAAGTAAGATGCTGGGTGAGAATGAGACAAGTGTTGGTGCAATAGTAAGAAAATGGAAGACATACAAAATGACTGTCAATCGACATCGATCTGGGCACCATGCAAAATCTCACCTCATGGGTATCCTTGATCATAAGGAAAGTGAGAGATCAGCCTATAACTACACAGGTGGAACATGTTCTGAAGGCAGCTGGGACCACAGTCATCAATAAAACCATTGGTAACACATTACTCCGTAAAGGTTTAAAATCCTGCAGTGCCCGCAAGGTCCCAATGCTCAAGAAGGCACATGTGCAGGCCCATCTGAAGTTTGCCAATGAACACCTGGATGAATCTGTGAGTGATTGGGAGAAGGTGATGTGGTCAGATGAGACATAATTTGAGGTCTTTGGCATTAACTCAACTCGCCGTGTTTGGAGAAATAGAAATGCTGCCTATGACCCAAAGAACACCGCCCAAACTGTCAAGCATGGAGGTGGAAACATTGTTTTGGGGGCGTTTCTCTGCTAAGGGCACAGGACTACTTCACCGCATCAATGGGAGAATGAATGGAGCCATGTACCGTAAAATCCTGAGTGACAACCTCCTTCTCTCTGCAAAGACATTAAAAATGGGTCATGGCTGAGTCTTCCAGCAAGACAATGACCCAAAACATACAGCCAAGGCAACAAGGGAGTGGCTCAAAAAGAAGCACATTAAGGTCATTGAGTGGCCCTGCCAGTCTCCAGACCTTAATCCCATAGAAAACTTATGGAGGGAGTTGAAGCTTCGAGTTGCCAAGTGACAGACTCAAAATCTTAATGATTTAGAGATGATCTGCAAAGAGGAGTGGACCAAAATTCCTCCTGACATACAGTATGCGCAAACCTCATCATCAACTACAAAAAAAGTCTGACTGCTGTGCTTGCCAACAAGGGTTTTGCCACCAAGTATAAAGTCTTGTTTGCCAGAGGGATCAAATACTTAATTCTCACTGCAAAATGCAAATAAATTTATATAATTTATACAATGTGATTTTCTGGATTTTATTTTTGATATTCTATCTCTCAATGCTAAAATTATCCTACCCTTAAAATTAAAGACTGTTCATGCCTTTGTCAGGGGGCAAACTTACAAAATCAGCAAGGGATCAAATACTTATTTTCCCCACTGTACATGGCATGCAGGTCTTTGACATGTCAATCCACTGACACCTTTATAGCTTCTATCTGTTACTGTATTCCCAAGTAATTAGCAGTTTCATTCATATGCAAATGTTCCATTAAGTTCTCTGGGCATGACAAAGCACTTAAGAACAACTGCCCTCTGAGGTTGGTTTCCCGCTCAACTTGAGTCTCTTTAGCTTCTGGAGTCTGTGTAATATCACACTCCAGAAGAGGAAATCAGAGAGTAAGCCATCAATCAAGCTAAAGAGGTTACTTCTGGGTAGGGAAACAACCTCTGGAAGGCAGTGTCGTCTTAAGTGCTTGGATAGGCCCATTGCACTTAATGCCTCATTTACATATGAATGAACTTGCAAATTCACCTGTATGTCCGTAAATGAGGTTTGGTGGTAAATCTTACTGCCAGATTTCCTTTAAATCTTTCCACTTTACAATACAGTTTTTGTAAGCGGCAACATGAGTGTGAACTGGTAAAATTTGCAATTATTCTTTCTACAAAAACAGCTTGTTAAATTCCCCACAGATGATGTATCTTGTGCGTATTATATACTACTTACGTCCGCTAATCTAAGAAGGCATAGGTGCAGGGGGTGGAGAAGAGCGCAGTCTGAGCCAATCATAAGGGGGGTGTTGCAGATAATAACTTTACCCTGAAACGGTCATCTAGGCCAGTGGTCCCCAACCTTTTTTGCACCAGGGACCGGTTTCAAGCAAGACCATTCTTCCATGGCCCGGCAGGGCGGGGATGGAGGTGTGGCAGGGGTGGGGCTTTGATCATAAGGGGGCGGGGCTATGGGCACGGTTGTAGTGTAGCAGTGCATACTTATAATTAAATAACATTTATAATGTGACTCAACTCACCATAGGTTTTGAATGAGTGCTCCATCACCCCCATCCTTGCCTGCTCCATCACCCCATTCTTGCCTGCTCCATCACCCCATCACTCCCTTCTCCCCATCACTGCTATCTCTCCATCATTGCCGTCACCCCATCACTGCCGTCTCTCCATCACTCCCATCAATGCCGTCTCTCCATCACTCCCATCAATGCCTTCTCTCCATCACCCCCATCATGGCCTTCTCCCATTACCCCCTCATGGCCTTCTCTCCATCACCCCCATCATGGCCTTCTCCCATCACCCCAGGCATCATGGCCTTCTCTCCCCATCACGGTCTTCTCCTCATGTCCCCTTCTCCTCCAGGGCCAGGCTCCACCTACACAAACACAGACAAACACACACAGACATACATTTACACACACACAGACAGACATACATACACACACATTATATATACACACACCACCTCTCACCTGTCACAGCATCGCCCGCGCTTCCTCACTCTGACACAGCAGCAGCGCGCTCCTCTCTGTGCCAGTCAGAGACAGGAAGCGCGGGCGGCGGGCAGGAAGCTGGACGGGTCCTTGCAGCTCCGCTCCTCCAATTCCCTCTTGCAGGCCGCGGAGCTGCTTGGATCGCTCCCTGGCCGCCGCTACACATGAGGGCAATTTAAGAATTGCTGCGCGCCGCCCCAGCCCCTGCTACGCCACTGACCGCCCCTGGCTCCCCTTGTGTCCGCGGACCGGCAAGGGCACTGCAGCGGCCCGGTGCTGGGCCGCGGACCGGCGGTTGGGGACCCCTGATCTAGGCGTATTGACTAGTACTGAGCGAACGTGCTTGGGTAACGTGTAATCCGATCGGGTGTTATCCGAGTTTCTCGGGAGTGCTCAGATAATATGTTCGAATTCCTGCAACTGCATGTTTTGTGGCTGTTAGACATTCACAACACATGCGGGGATTGTCTAACAACCGCAAATCATGCAACCGTGGGGACTTAAACATGTTACTCGAGCATACCCAAAATACTCGGATGATGCGTTGTGCAAGCACGTTTTCTCATCACTAGTAGTGACGTATATATGATCTTTATTCTCACAACTAGAGATGGGCAAACCCCAACAGTAAATTTCGTTGTCCATACCAAACACCTACTGTTCGGGCACAAACCCCGAAATTGAACTTCACCAGGAAATCTGTGCTACTGTTCAGGTTCGACCCCCCACGGGCACAGTGTTTCTCACTTTGCAATGGGCATGAGAGCTTGATAAAAAAAACCCGTGTAGAGTGGAGCAGGCAGAGTGAAAAGACCCGACGCGTGTCACCCCTGACGAAGCCACCAAGCGTGGCGACACACGTCTGGGCTTTCCACTCTGCCTGCTCCACTCTACATGGGTTTTGTATATCGCTAATGTGAACATGTGCTGAGCTGACCATTGTAGGAGCCTATTTCAGCCTATACCTCTCTCTACATGGGATTTGTATATGGCTAATGTGAACATGTGCTGATCATTGTAGGAGGCTATTTCAGCCTATACCTCTCTCTACATGGGATTTGTATATCACTAATGTGATCATGTGCTGACTATTGTAGGAGGCTATTTCAGCCTATACCTCTCTCTACCTGGGATTTGTATATCGCTAATGTGAACATGTGCTGATCATTGTAGGAGGCTATTTCAGCCTATACCTCTCTCTACATGGGATTTGTATATCACTAATGTGATCATGTGCTGATCATTGTAGGAGGCTATTTCAGCCTATACCTCTCTCTACATGGGATTTGTATATCACTAATGTGGACATGTGCTGACCATTGTAGGAGGCTATTTCACCCTATACCTCTCTCTACATGGGATTTGTATATCACTAATGTGATCATGTGCTGATCATTGTAGGAGGCTATTTCAGCCTATACCTCTCTCTACATGGGATTTGTATATCACTAATGTGAACATGTGCTGACCATTGTAGGAGGCTATTTCAGCCTATACCTCTCTCTACATGGGATTTGTATATCACTAATGTGAACATGTGCTGATCATTGTAGGAGGCTATTTCAGCCTCTACCTCTCTCTACATGGGATTTGTATATCACTAATGTGGACATGTGCTGATCATTGTAGGAGGCTATTTCACCCTATACCTCTCTCTACATGGGATTTGTATATCACTAATGTGATCATGTGCTGACCATTGTAGGAGGCTATTTCAGCCTATACCTCTCTCTACATGGGATTTGTATATCACTAATGTGATCATGTGCTGACCATTGTAGGAGGCTATTTCAGCCTATACCTCTCTCTACATGGGATTTGTATATCACTAATGTGAACATGTGCTGACCATTGTAGGAGGCTATTTCAGCCTATACCTCTCTCTACCTGGGATTTGTATATCACTAATGTGAACATGTGCTGACCATTGTAGGAGGCTATTTCAGCCTATACCTCTCTCTACCTGGGATTTGTATATCACTAATGTGAACATGTGCTGATCATTGTAGGAGGCTATTTCAGCCTATACCTCTCTCTACATGGGATTTGTATATCACTAATGTGAACATGTGCTGACCATTGTAGGAGGCTATTTCACCCTATACCTGTCTCTACATGGGATTTGTATATCACTAATGTGAACATGTGCTGATCATTGTAGGAGGCTATTTCAGCCTATACCTCTCTACATGGGATTTGTATATGGCTAATGTGAACATGTGCTGACCATTGTAGGAGGCTATTTCAGCCTATACCTCTCTACATGGGATTTGTATATGGCTAATGTGAACATGTGCTGACCATTGTAGGAGGCTATTTCAGCCTATACCTCTCTCTACATGGGATTTGTATATCACTAATGTGAACATGTGCTGACCATTGTAGGAGGCTATTTCAGCCTATACCTCTCTACATGGGATTTGTATATGGCTAATGTGAACATGTGCTGACCATTGTAGGAGGCTATTTCAGCCTATACCTCTCTCTACATGGGATTTGTATATCACTAATGTGAACATGTGCTGACCATTGTAGGAGGCTATTTCAGCCTATACCTCTCTACATGGGATTTGTATATGGCTAATGTGAACATGTGCTGACCATTGTAGGAGGCTATTTCAGCCTATACCTCTCTCTACATGGGATTTGTATATCACTAATGTGAACATGTGCTGATCATTGTAGGAGGCTATTTCAGCCTATACCTCTCTCTACCTGGGATTTGTATATCACTAATGTGAACATGTGCTGACCATTGTAGGAGGCTATTTCAGCCTATACCTCTCTCTACATGGGATTTGTATATCACTAATGTGAACATGTGCTGACCATTGTAGGAGGCTATTTCAGCCTATACCTCTCTCTACCTGGGATTTGTATATCACTAATGTGAACATGTGCTGACCATTGTAGGAGGCTATTTCAGCCTATACCTCTCTCTACATGGGATTTGTATATCACTAATGTGAACATGTGCTGACCATTGTAGGAGGCTATTTCAGCCTATACCTCTCTCTACCTGGGATTTGTATATCACTAATGTGAACATGTGCTGACCATTGTAGGAGGCTATTTCAGCCTATACCTCTCTCTACATGGGATTTGTATATCACTAATGTGAACATGTGCTGACCATTGTAGGAGGCTATTTCAGCCTATACCTCTCTCTACATGGGATTTGTATATCGCTAATGTGAACATGTGCTGACCATTGTAGGAGGCTATTTCAGCCTCTACCTCTCTCTACATGGGATTTGTATATCACTAATGTGAACATGTGCTGATCATTGTAGGAGGCTATTTCAGCCTATACCTCTCTCTACCTGGGATTTGTATATCACTAATGTGAACATGTGCTGACCATTGTAGGAGGCTATTTCAGCCTCTACCTCTCTCTACATGGGATTTGTATATCACTAATGTGAACATGTGCTGATCATTGTAGGAGGCTATTTCAGCCTCTACCTCTCTCTACATGGGATTTGTATATCACTAATGTGAACATGTGCTGACCATTGTAGGAGGCTATTTCAGCCTATACCTCTCTCTACCTGGGATTTGTATATCACTAATGTGAACATGTGCTGACCATTGTAGGAGGCTATTTCAGCCTATACCTCTCTCTACCTGGGATTTGTATATCACTAATGTGAACATGTGCTGATCATTGTAGGAGGCTATTTCAGCCTCTACCTCTCTCTACATGGGATTTGTATATCACTAATGTGAACATGTGCTGACCATTGTAGGAGGCTATTTCAGCCTATACCTCTCTCTACATGGGATTTGTATATGGCTAATGTGGACATGTGCTGATCATTGTAGGAGGCTATTTCAGCCTATACCTCTCTCTACCTGGGATTTGTATATCACTAATGTGAACATGTGCTGATCATTGTAGGAGGCTATTTCAGCCTATACCTCTCTCTACCTGGGATTTGTATATCACTAATGTGAACATGTGCTGACCATTGTAGGAGGCTATTTCAGCCTATACCTCTCTCTACATGGGATTTGTATATCACTAATGTGAACATGTGCTGATCATTGTAGGAGGCTATTTCAGCCTATACCTCTCTCTACATGGGATTTGTATATCACTAATGTGAACATGTGCTGACCATTGTAGGAGGCTATTTCAGCCTATACCTCTCTCTACCTGGGATTTGTATATCACTAATGTGAACATGTGCTGATCATTGTAGGAGGCTATTTCAGCCTCTACCTCTCTCTACATGGGATTTGTATATCACTAATGTGAACATGTGCTGACCATTGTAGGAGGCTATTTCAGCCTATACCTCTCTCTACATGGGATTTGTATATCACTAATGTGAACATGTGCTGATCATTGTAGGAGGCTATTTCAGCCTATACCTGTCTCTACATGGGATTTGTATATCACTAATGTGGACATGTGCTGACCATTGTAGGAGGCTATTTCAGCCTATACCTCTCTCTACATGGGATTTGTATATCACTAATGTGAACATGTGCTGATCATTGTAGGAGGCTATTTCAGCCTATACCTGTCTCTACATGGGATTTGTATATCACTAATGTGAACATGTGCTGATCATTGTAGGAGGCTATTTCACCCTATACCTGTCTCTACATGGGATTTGTATATCACTAATGTGAACATGTGCTGACCATTGTAGGAGGCTATTTCAGCCTATACCTCTCTCTACATGGGATTTGTATATCACTAATGTGAACATGTGCTGATCATTGTAGGAGGCTATTTCAGCCTATACCTGTCTCTACATGGGATTTGTATATCACTAATGTGAACATGTGCTGATCATTGTAGGAGGCTATTTCACCCTATACCTCTCTCTACATGGGATTTGTATATCACTAATGTGAACATGTGCTGACCATTGTAGGAGGCTATTTCACCCTATACCTCTCTCTACATGGGATTTGTATATCACTAATGTGAACATGTGCTGACCATTGTAGGAGGCTATTTCAGCCTATACCTCTCTACATGGGATTTGTATATCACTAATGTGAACATGTGCTGACCATTGTAGGAGGCTATTTCAGCCTATACCTCTCTCTACCTGGGATTTGTATATCACTAATGTGAACATGTGCTGACCATTGTAGGAGGCTATTTCACCCTATACCTCTCTCTACATGGGATTTGTATATCACTAATGTGATCATGTGCTGATCATTGTAGGAGGCTATTTCAGCCTATACCTCTCTCTACATGGGATTTGTATATCACTAATGTGAACATGTGCTGATCATTGTAGGAGGCTATTTCACCCTATACCTCTCTCTACCTGGGATTTGTATATCACTAATGTGAACATGTGCTGACCATTGTAGGAGGCTATTTCAGCCTATACCTCTCTCTACCTGGGATTTGTATATCACTAATGTGGACATGTGCTGACCATTGTAGGAGGCTATTTCACCCTATACCTGTCTCTACATGGGATTTGTATATCACTAATGTGAACATGTGCTGACCATTGTAGGAGGCTATTTCAGCCTATACCTCTCTCTACATGGGATTTGTATATCACTAATGTGGACATGTGCTGACCATTGTAGGAGGCTATTTCACCCTATACCTGTCTCTACATGGGATTTGTATATCACTAATGTGAACATGTGCTGACCATTGTAGGAGGCTATTTCAGCCTATACCTCTCTCTACATGGGATTTGTATATCACTAATGTGAACATGTGCTGATCATTGTAGGAGGCTATTTCAGCCTATACCTGTCTCTACATGGGATTTGTATATCACTAATGTGATCATGTGCTGATCATTGTAGGAGGCTATTTCAGCCTATACCTCTCTCTACATGGGATTTGTATATCACTAATGTGAACATGTGCTGACCATTGTAGGAGGCTATTTCAGCCTATACCTCTCTCTACCTGGGATTTGTATATCACTAATGTGATCATGTGCTGACCATTGTAGGAGGCTATTTCACCCTATACCTCTCTCTACATGGGATTTGTATATCACTAATGTGATCATGTGCTGATCATTGTAGGAGGCTATTTCAGCCTATACCTCTCTCTACATGGGATTTGTATATCACTAATGTGAACATGTGCTGACCACTGTAGGAGGCTATTTCACCCTATACCTCTCTCTACATGGGATTTGTATATCACTAATGTGAACATGTGCTGATCATTGTAGGAGGCTATTTCAGCCTATACCTCTCTCTACATGGGATTTGTATATCACTAATGTGGACATGTGCTGACCATTGTAGGAGGCTATTTCACCCTATACCTGTCTCTACATGGGATTTGTATATGGCTAATGTGAACATGTGCTGACCATTGTAGGAGGCTATTTCAGCCTATACCTCTCTCTACATGGGATTTGTATATCACTAATGTGAACATGTGCTGACCATTGTAGGAGGCTATTTCAGCCTATACCTCGGATTTGTATATCACTAATGTGAACATGTGCTGACCATTGTAGGAGGCTATTTCAGCCTATACCTCTCTCTACCTGGGATTTGTATATCACTAATGTGAACATGTGCTGATCATTGTAGGAGGCTATTTCAGCCTATACCTCTCTCTACATGGGATTTGTATATCACTAATGTGAACATGTGCTGATCATTGTAGGAGGCTATTTCAGCCTATACCTCTCTCTACATGGGGTTTGTATATCACTAATGTGAACATGTGCTGACCATTGTAGGAGGCTATTTCAGCCTATACCTCTCTCTACATGGGATTTGTATATCACTAATGTGAACATGTGCTGATCATTGTAGGAGGCTATTTCAGCCTATACCTCTCTCTACATGGGATTTGTATATCACTAATGTGAACATGTGCTGATCATTGTAGGAGGCTATTTCAGCCTATACCTCTCTCTACATGGGGTTTGTATATCACTAATGTGATCATGTGCTGACCATTGTAGGAGGCTATTTCAGCCTATACCTCTCTCTACATGGGATTTGTATATCACTAATGTGAACATGTGCTGATCATTGTAGGAGGCTATTTCAGCCTATACCTCTCTCTACATGGGGTTTGTATATCACTAATGTGGACATGTGCTGATCATTGTAGGAGGCTATTTCAGCCTATACCTCTCTCTACATGGGATTTGTATATCACTAATGTGAACATGTGCTGATCATTGTAGGAGGCTATTTCAGCCTATACCTCTCTCTACATGGGGTTTGTATATCACTGATGTGGACATGTGCTGATCATTGTAGGAGGCTATTTCAGCCTATACCTCTCTCTACATGGGATTTGTATATCACTAATGTGAACATGTGCTGATCATTGTAGGAGGCTATTTCAGCCTATACCTCTCTCTACATGGGGTTTGTATATCACTAATGTGGACATGTGCTGATCATTGTAGGAGGCTATTTCAGCCTATACCTCTCTCTACATGGGATTTGTATATCACTAATGTGAACATGTGCTGATCATTGTAGGAGGCTATTTCAGCCTATACCTCTCTCTACATGGGGTTTGTATATCACTAATGTGGACATGTGCTGATCATTGTAGGAGGCTATTTCAGCCTATACCTCTCTCTACATGGGATTTGTATATCACTAATGTGAACATGTGCTGACCATTGTAGGAGGCTATTTCAGCCTATACCTCTCTCTACATGGGGTTTGTATATCACTAATGTGGACATGTGCTGATCATTGTAGGAGGCTATTTCAGCCTATACCTCTCTCTACATGGGATTTGTATATCACTAATGTGGACATGTGCTGATCATTGTAGGAGGCTATTTCAGCCTATACCTCTCTGTACATGGGATTTGTATATCACTAATGTGGACATGTGCTGATCATTGTAGGAGGCTATTTCAGCCTATACCTCTCTCTACATGGGGTTTGTATATCACTGATGTGGACATGTGCTGATCATTGTAGGAGGCTATTTCAGCCTATACCTCTCTCTACATGGGATTTGTATATCACTAATGTGAACATGTGCTGATCATTGTAGGAGGCTATTTCAGCCTATACCTCTCTCTACATGGGGTTTGTATATCACTAATGTGATCATGTGCTGACCATTGTAGGAGGCTATTTCAGCCTATACCTCTCTCTACATGGGATTTGTATATCACTAATGTGAACATGTGCTGATCATTGTAGGAGGCTATTTCAGCCTATACCTCTCTCTACATGGGGTTTGTATATCACTAATGTGATCATGTGCTGACCATTGTAGGAGGCTATTTCAGCCTATACCTCTCTCTACATGGGATTTGTATATCACTAATGTGGACATGTGCTGATCATTGTAGGAGGCTATTTCAGCCTATACCTCTCTCTACATGGGATTTGTATATCACTAATGTGGACATGTGCTGATCATTGTAGGAGGCTATTTCAGCCTATACCTCTCTCTACATGGGATTTGTATATCACTAATGTGGACATGTGCTGATCATTGTAGGAGGCTATTTCAGCCTATACCTCTCTCTACATGGGATTTGTATATCACTAATGTGGACATGTGCTGATCATTGTAGGAGGCTATTTCAGCCTATACCTCTCTCTACATGGGATTTGTATATCACTAATGTGGACATGTGCTGATCATTGTAGGAGGCTATTTCAGCCTATACCTCTCTCTACATGGGATTTGTATATCACTAATGTGAACATGTGCTGACCATTGTAGGAGGCTATTTCACCCTATACCTGTCTCTACCTGGGATTTGTATATCACTAATGTGAACATGTGCTGATCATTGTAGGAGGCTATTTCAGCCTATACCTCTCTCTACATGGGATTTGTATATCACTAATGTGGACATGTGCTGACCATTGTAGGAGGCTATTTCACCCTATACCTGTCTCTACATGGGATTTGTATATCACTAATGTGAACATGTGCTGACCATTGTAGGAGGCTATTTCAGCCTATACCTCTCTCTACATGGGATTTGTATATCACTAATGTGAACATGTGCTGATCATTGTAGGAGGCTATTTCAGCCTATACCTGTCTCTACATGGGATTTGTATATCACTAATGTGATCATGTGCTGATCATTGTAGGAGGCTATTTCAGCCTATACCTCTCTCTACATGGGATTTGTATATCACTAATGTGAACATGTGCTGACCATTGTAGGAGGCTATTTCAGCCTATACCTCTCTCTACCTGGGATTTGTATATCACTAATGTGATCATGTGCTGACCATTGTAGGAGGCTATTTCACCCTATACCTCTCTCTACATGGGATTTGTATATCACTAATGTGATCATGTGCTGATCATTGTAGGAGGCTATTTCAGCCTATACCTCTCTCTACATGGGATTTGTATATCACTAATGTGAACATGTGCTGACCACTGTAGGAGGCTATTTCACCCTATACCTGTCTCTACATGGGATTTGTATATGGCTAATGTGAACATGTGCTGACCATTGTAGGAGGCTATTTCAGCCTATACCTCTCTCTACATGGGATTTGTATATCACTAATGTGAACATGTGCTGACCATTGTAGGAGGCTATTTCAGCCTATACCTCTCTCTACATGGGATTTGTATATCACTAATGTGAACATGTGCTGATCATTGTAGGAGGCTATTTCAGCCTATACCTCTCTCTACATGGGGTTTGTATATCACTAATGTGAACATGTGCTGACCATTGTAGGAGGCTATTTCAGCCTATACCTCTCTCTACATGGGATTTGTATATCACTAATGTGAACATGTGCTGATCATTGTAGGAGGCTATTTCAGCCTATACCTCTCTCTACATGGGGTTTGTATATCACTAATGTGAACATGTGCTGACCATTGTAGGAGGCTATTTCAGCCTATACCTCTCTCTACATGGGATTTGTATATCACTAATGTGAACATGTGCTGATCATTGTAGGAGGCTATTTCAGCCTATACCTCTCTCTACATGGGATTTGTATATCACTAATGTGAACATGTGCTGATCATTGTAGGAGGCTATTTCAGCCTATACCTCTCTCTACATGGGGTTTGTATATCACTAATGTGATCATGTGCTGACCATTGTAGGAGGCTATTTCAGCCTATACCTCTCTCTACATGGGATTTGTATATCACTAATGTGAACATGTGCTGATCATTGTAGGAGGCTATTTCAGCCTATACCTCTCTCTACATGGGGTTTGTATATCACTAATGTGGACATGTGCTGATCATTGTAGGAGGCTATTTCAGCCTATACCTCTCTCTACATGGGATTTGTATATCACTAATGTGAACATGTGCTGATCATTGTAGGAGGCTATTTCAGCCTATACCTCTCTCTACATGGGGTTTGTATATCACTGATGTGGACATGTGCTGATCATTGTAGGAGGCTATTTCAGCCTATACCTCTCTCTACATGGGATTTGTATATCACTAATGTGAACATGTGCTGATCATTGTAGGAGGCTATTTCAGCCTATACCTCTCTCTACATGGGGTTTGTATATCACTAATGTGGACATGTGCTGATCATTGTAGGAGGCTATTTCAGCCTATACCTCTCTCTACATGGGATTTGTATATCACTAATGTGAACATGTGCTGATCATTGTAGGAGGCTATTTCAGCCTATACCTCTCTCTACATGGGGTTTGTATATCACTAATGTGGACATGTGCTGATCATTGTAGGAGGCTATTTCAGCCTATACCTCTCTCTACATGGGATTTGTATATCACTAATGTGGACATGTGCTGATCATTGTAGGAGGCTATTTCAGCCTATACCTCTCTCTACATGGGGTTTGTATATCACTGATGTGGACATGTGCTGATCATTGTAGGAGGCTATTTCAGCCTATACCTCTCTCTACATGGGATTTGTATATCACTAATGTGAACATGTGCTGATCATTGTAGGAGGCTATTTCAGCCTATACCTCTCTCTACATGGGGTTTGTATATCACTAATGTGATCATGTGCTGACCATTGTAGGAGGCTATTTCAGCCTATACCTCTCTCTACATGGGTTTTGTATATCACTGATGTGGACATGTGCTGATCATTGTAGGAGGCTATTTCAGCCTATACCTCTCTCTACATGGGATTTGTATATCACTAATGTGAACATGTGCTGATCATTGTAGGAGGCTATTTCAGCCTATACCTCTCTCTACATGGGGTTTGTATATCACTAATGTGATCATGTGCTGACCATTGTAGGAGGCTATTTCAGCCTATACCTCTCTCTACATGGGATTTGTATATCACTAATGTGAACATGTGCTGATCATTGTAGGAGGCTATTTCAGCCTATACCTCTCTCTACATGGGGTTTGTATATCACTAATGTGATCATGTGCTGACCATTGTAGGAGGCTATTTCAGCCTATACCTCTCTCTACATGGGGTTTGTATATCACTAATGTGAACATGTGCTGATCATTGTAGGAGGCTATTTCAGCCTATACCTCTCTCTACATGGGTTTTGTATATCACTGATGTGGACATGTGCTGATCATTGTAGGAGGCTATTTCAGCCTATACCTCTCTCTACATGGGATTTGTATATCACTAATGTGAACATGTGCTGATCATTGTAGGAGGCTATTTCAGCCTATACCTCTCTCTACATGGGGTTTGTATATCACTAATGTGATCATGTGCTGACCATTGTAGGAGGCTATTTCAGCCTATACCTCTCTCTACATGGGATTTGTATATCACTAATGTGAACATGTGCTGATCATTGTAGGAGGCTATTTCAGCCTATACACCTCTCTACATGGGGTTTGTATATCACTAATGTGGACATGTGCTGATCATTGTAGGAGGCTATTTCAGCCTATACCTCTCTCTACATGGGATTTGTATATCACTAATGTGGACATGTGCTGATCATTGTAGGAGGCTATTTCAGCCTATACCTCTCTCTACATGGGATTTGTATATCACTAATGTGGACATGTGCTGATCATTGTAGGAGGCTATTTCAGCCTATACCTCTCTCTACATGGGATTTGTATATCACTAATGTGGACATGTGCTGATCATTGTAGGAGGCTATTTCAGCCTATACCTCTCTCTACATGGGATTTGTATATCACTAATGTGGACATGTGCTGACCATTGTAGGAGGCTATTTCAGCCTATACCTCTCTCTACCTGGGATTTGTATATCGCTAATGTGAACATGTGCTGACCATTGTAGGAGGCTATTTCAGCCTATACCTCTCTCTACATGGGATTTGTATATCGCTAATGTGAACATGTGCTGATCATTGTAGGAGGCTATTTCAGCCTATACCTCTCTCTACCTGGGATTTGTATATCACTAATGTGGACATGTGCTGACCATTGTAGGAGGCTATTTCAGCCTATACCTCTCTCTACCTGGGATTTGTATATCACTAATGTGGACATGTGCTGACCATTGTAGGAGGCTATTTCAGCCTATACCTCTCTCTACCTGGGATTTGTATATCACTAATGTGAACATGTGCTGACCATTGTAGGAGGCTATTTCAGCCTATACCTCTCTCTACATGGGATTTGTATATCGCTAATGTGAACATGTGCTGATCATTGTAGGAGGCTATTTCAGCCTATACCTCTCTCTACCTGGGATTTGTATATCACTAATGTGGACATGTGCTGACCATTGTAGGAGGCTATTTCAGCCTATACCTCTCTCTACATGGGATTTGTATATCACTAATGTGGACATGTGCTGATCATTGTAGGAGGCTATTTCAGCCTATACCTCTCTCTACCTGGGATTTGTATATCACTAATGTGGACATGTGCTGACCATTGTAGGAGGCTATTTCAGCCTATACCTCTCTCTACCTGGGATTTGTATATCACTAATGTGGACATGTGCTGACCATTGTAGGAGGCTATTTCAGCCTATACCTCTCTCTACCTGGGATTTGTATATCACTAATGTGGACATGTGCTGACCATTGTAGGAGGCTAATTCAGCCTATACCTCTCTCTACATGGGATTTGTATATCACTAATGTGGACATGTGCTGATCATTGTAGGAGGCTATTTCAGCCTATACCTCTCTCTACCTGGGATTTGTATATCACTAATGTGGACATGTGCTGACCATTGTAGGAGGCTATTTCAGCCTATACCTCTCTCTACATGGGATTTGTATATCACTAATGTGGACATGTGCTGATCATTGTAGGAGGCTATTTCAGCCTATACCTCTCTCTACCTGGGATTTGTATATCACTAATGTGGACATGTGCTGACCATTGTAGGAGGCTATTTCAGCCTATACCTCTCTCTACCTGGGATTTGTATATCACTAATGTGGACATGTGCTGACCATTGTAGGAGGCTATTTCAGCCTATACCTCTCTCTACCTGGGATTTGTATATCACTAATGTGGACATGTGCTGACCATTGTAGGAGGCTATTTCAGCCTATACCTCTCTCTACATGGGATTTGTATATCACTAATGTGGACATGTGCTGATCATTGTAGGAGGCTATTTCAGCCTATACCTCTCTCTACCTGGGATTTGTATATCACTAATGTGGACATGTGCTGACCATTGTAGGAGGCTATTTCAGCCTATACCTCTCTCTACCTGGGATTTGTATATCACTAATGTGGACATGTGCTGACCATTGTAGGAGGCTATTTCAGCCTATACCTCTCTCTACCTGGGATTTGTATATCACTAATGTGAACATGTGCTGACCATTGTAGGAGGCTATTTCAGCCTATACCTCTCTCTACATGGGATTTGTATATCACTAATGTGATCATGTGCTGACCATTGTAGGAGGCTATTTCAGCCTATACCTCTCTCTACCTGGGATTTGTATATCGCTAATGTGAACATGTGCTGATCATTGTAGGAGGCTATTTCAGCCTATACCTCTCTCTACATGGGATTTGTATATCGCTAATGTGAACATGTGCTGATCATTGTAGGAGGCTATTTCACCCTATACCTCTCTCTACCTGGGATTTGTATATCACTAATGTGAACATGTGCTGACCATTGTAGGAGGCTATTTCAGCCTATACCTCTCTCTACCTGGGATTTGTATATCACTAATGTGGACATGTGCTGATCATTGTAGGAGGCTAATTCAGCCTATACCTCTCTCTACCTGGGATTTGTATATCACTAATGTGAACATGTGCTGATCATTGTAGGAGGCTATTTCACCCTATACCTCTCTCTACCTGGGATTTGTATATCACTAATGTGAACATGTGCTGACCATTGTAGGAGGCTATTTCAGCCTATACCTCTCTCTACATGGGATTTGTATATCGCTAATGTGGACATGTGCTGATCATTGTAGGAGGCTATTTCAGCCTATACCTCTCTCTACATGGGATTTGTATATCGCTAATGTGAACATGTGCTGACCATTGTAGGAGGCTATTTCACCCTATACCTCTCTCTACATGGGATTTGTATATCGCTAATGTGATCATGTGCTGACCATTGTAGGAGGCTATTTCACCCTATACCTCTCTCTACATGGGTTTTGTATATCACTAATGTGAACATGTGCTGACCATTGTAGGAGGCTATTTCACCCTATACCTCTCTCTACATGGGTTTTGTATATCACTAATGTGAACATGTGCTGATCTTTGTAGGAGGCTATTTCAGCCTATACCTCTCTCTACATGGGATTTGTATATCACTGATGTGGACATGTGCTGATCATTGTAGGAGGCTATTTCAGCCTATACCTCTCTCTACATGGGATTTGTATATCACTAATGTGGACATGTGCTGATCATTGTAGGAGGCTATTTCAGCCTATACCTCTCTCTACATGGGATTTGTATATCACTAATGTGAACATGTGCTGATCATTGTAGGAGGCTATTTCAGCCTAGACCTCTCTCTACATGGGTTTTGTATATCACTAATGTGAACATGTGCTGATCATTGTAGGAGGCTATTTCACCCTATACCTCTCTCTACATGGGATTTGTATATCGCTAATGTGAACATGTGCTGATCATTGTAGGAGGCTATTTCAGCCTATACCTCTCTCTACATGGGATTTGTATATCACTGATGTGGACATGTGCTGATCATTGTAGGAGGCTATTTCAGCCTATACCTCTCTCTACATGGGATTTGTATATCGCTAATGTGAACATGTGCTGATCATTGTAGGAGGCTATTTCACCCTATACCTCTCTCTACATGGGTTTTGTATATCACTAATGTGAACATGTGCTGATCATTGTAGGAGGCTATTTCACCCTATACCTCTCTCTACATGGGATTTGTATATCGCTAATGTGAACATGTGCTGACCATTGTAGGAGGCTATTTCACCCTATACCTCTCTCTACATGGGATTTGTATATCGCTAATGTGAACATGTGCTGATCATTGTAGGAGGCTATTTCAGCCTATACCTCTCTCTACATGGGATTTGTATATCACTGATGTGGACATGTGCTGATCATTGTAGGAGGCTATTTCAGCCTATACCTCTCTCTACCTGGGATTTGTATATCGCTAATGTGAACATGTGCTGACCATTGTAGGAGGCTATTTCACCCTATACCTCTCTCTACATGGGTTTTGTATATCACTAATGTGAACATGTGCTGATCATTGTAGGAGGCTATTTCACCCTATACCTCTCTCTACATGGGATTTGTATATCGCTAATGTGAACATGTGCTGATCATTGTAGGAGGCTATTTCAGCCTATACCTCTCTCTACATGGGATTTGTATATCACTGATGTGGACATGTGCTGATCATTGTAGGAGGCTATTTCAGCCTATACCTCTCTCTACATGGGATTTGTATATCACTAATGTGAACATGTGCTGATCATTGTAGGAGGCTATTTCAGCCTATACCTCTCTCTACATGGGATTTGTATATCGCTAATGTGAACATGTGCTGATCATTGTAGGAGGCTATTTCAGCCTATACCTCTCTCTACATGGGATTTGTATATCACTAATGTGGACATGTGCTGATCATTGTAGGAGGCTATTTCAGCCTATACCTCTCTCTACATGGGATTTGTATATCGCTAATGTGAACATGTGCTGATCATTGTAGGAGGCTATTTCACCCTATACCTCTCTCTACATGGGATTTGTATATCACTAATGTGAACATGTGCTGACCATTGTAGGAGGCTATTTCACCCTATACCTCTCTCTACCTGGGATTTGTATATCGCTAATGTGAACATGTGCTGATCATTGTAGGAGGCTATTTCAGCCTATACCTCTCTCTACATGGGTTTTGTATATCACTAATGTGAACATGTGCTGATCATTGTAGGAGGCTATTTCACCCTATACCTCTCTCTACCTGGGATTTGTATATCGCTAATGTGAACATGTGCTGATCATTGTAGGAGGCTATTTCACCCTATACCTCTCTCTACATGGGGTTTGTATATCACTAATGTGAACATGTGCTGATCATTGTAGGAGGCTATTTCACCCTATACCTCTCTCTACATGGGATTTGTATATGGCTAATGTGAACATGTGCTGACCATTGTAGGAGGCTATTTCAGCCTATACCTCTCTCTACATGGGATTTGTATATCACTGATGTGGACATGTGCTGATCATTGTAGGAGGCTATTTCAGCCTATACCTCTCTCTACATGGGATTTGTATATCACTAATGTGAACATGTGCTGATCATTGTAGGAGGCTATTTCAGCCTATACCTCTCTCTACATGGGATTTGTATATCGCTAATGTGAACATGTGCTGATCATTGTAGGAGGCTATTTCAGCCTATACCTCTCTCTACATGGGGTTTGTATATCACTAATGTGAACATGTGCTGATCATTGTAGGAGGCTATTTCAGCCTATACCTCTCTCTACCTGGGATTTGTATATCACTGATGTGGACATGTGCTGATCATTGTAGGAGGCTATTTCAGCCTATACCTCTCTCTACATGGGTTTTGTATATCACTAATGTGAACATGTGCTGATCATTGTAGGAGGCTATTTCAGCCTATACCTCTCTCTACATGGGTTTTGTATATCACTAATGTGAACATGTGCTGATCATTGTAGGAGGCTATTTCAGCCTATACCTCTCTCTACATGGGATTTGTATATCACTAATGTGAACATGTGCTGACCATTGTAGGAGGCTATTTCAGCCTATACCTCTCTCTACATGGGATTTGTATATGGCTAATGTGAACATGTGCTGACCATTGTAGGAGGCTATTTCACCCTATACCTCTCTCTACATGGGTTTTGTATATCACTAATGTGAACATGTGCTGATCATTGTAGGAGGCTATTTCAGCCTATACCTCTCTCTACATGGGATTTGTATATCACTAATGTGATCATGTGCTGACCATTGTAGGAGGCTATTTCACCCTATACCTCTCTCTACATGGGTTTTGTATATGGCTAATGTGATCATGTGCTGATCATTGTAGGAGGCTATTTCAGCCTATACCTCTCTCTACCTGGGATTTGTATATCACTAATGTGAACATGTGCTGATCATTGTAGGAGGCTATTTCACCCTATACCTCTCTCTACCTGGGATTTGTATATCACTAATGTGATCATGTGCTGATCATTGTAGGAGGCTATTTCAGCCTATACCTCTCTCTACATGGGATTTGTATATCACTAATGTGAACATGTGCTGATCATTGTAGGAGGCTATTTCAGCCTATACCTCTCTCTACATGGGATTTGTATATCACTAATGTGAACATGTGCTGACCATTGTAGGAGGCTATTTCAGCCTATACCTCTCTCTACATGGGATTTGTATATCACTAATGTGAACATGTGCTGACCATTGTAGGAGGCTATTTCAGCCTATACCTCTCTCTACCTGGGATTTGTATATCACTAATGTGAACATGTGCTGACCATTGTAGGAGGCTATTTCAGCCTATACCTCTCTCTACCTGGGATTTGTATATCACTAATGTGAACATGTGCTGATCATTGTAGGAGGCTATTTCAGCCTATACCTCTCTCTACATGGGATTTGTATATCACTAATGTGGACATGTGCTGACCATTGTAGGAGGCTATTTCAGCCTATACCTCTCTCTACATGGGATTTGTATATCACTAATGTGGACATGTGCTGACCATTGTAGGAGGCTATTTCAGCCTATACCTCTCTCTACATGGGATTTGTATATGGCTAATGTGAACATGTGCTGACCATTGTAGGAGGCTATTTCAGCCTATACCTCTCTCTACATGGGTTTTGTATATCACTAATGTGAACATGTGCTGACCATTGTAGGAGGCTATTTCAGCCTATACCTCTCTCTACATGGGATTTGTATATGGCTAATGTGAACATGTGCTGATCATTGTAGGAGGCTATTTCAGCCTATACCTCTCTCTACATGGGTTTTGTATATGGCTAATGTGATCATGTGCTGATCATTGTAGGAGGCTATTTCAGCCTATACCTCTCTCTACATGGGATTTGTATATGGCTAATGTGAACATGTGCTGACCATTGTAGGAGGCTATTTCAGCCTATACCTCTCTCTACATGGGATTTGTATATGGCTAATGTGAACATGTGCTGACCATTGTAGGAGGCTATTTCAGCCTATACCTCTCTCTACATGGGTTTTGTATATCACTAATGTGAACATGTGCTGACCATTGTAGGAGGCTATTTCAGCCTATACCTCTCTCTACATGGGATTTGTATATGGCTAATGTGAACATGTGCTGATCATTGTAGGAGGCTATTTCAGCCTATACCTCTCTCTACATGGGTTTTGTATATGGCTAATGTGATCATGTGCTGATCATTGTAGGAGGCTATTTCAGCCTATACCTCTCTCTACATGGGATTTGTATATCACTAATGTGGACATGTGCTGACCATTGTAGGAGGCTATTTCAGCCTATACCTCTCTCTACATGGGATTTGTATATCACTAATGTGGACATGTGCTGACCATTGTAGGAGGCTATTTCAGCCTATACCTCTCTCTACCTGGGATTTCTATATGGCTAATGTGAACATGTGCTGATCATTGTAGGAGGCTATTTCAGCCTATACCTCTCTCTACATGGGATTTGTATATCACTAATGTGAACATGTGCTGATCATTGTAGGAGGCTATTTCACCCTATACCTCTCTCTACATGGGTTTTGTATATCACTAATGTGAACATGTGCTGATCATTGTAGGAGGCTATTTCAGCCTATACCTCTCTCTACATGGGATTTGTATATGGCTAATGTGAACATGTGCTGACCATTGTAGGAGGCTATTTCAGCCTATACCTCTCTCTACCTGGGATTTGTATATCACTAATGTGAACATGTGCTGACCATTGTAGGAGGCTATTTCAGCCTATACCTCTCTCTACATGGGATTTGTATATCACTAATGTGAACATGTGCTGATCATTGTAGGAGGCTATTTCAGCCTATACCTCTCTCTACATGGGATTTGTATATCACTAATGTGGACATGTGCTGACCATTGTAGGAGGCTATTTCAGCCTATACCTCTCTCTACATGGGTTTTGTATATCACTAATGTGAACATGTGCTGATCATTGTAGGAGGCTATTTCAGCCTATACCTCTCTCTACATGGGATTTGTATATGGCTAATGTGAACATGTGCTGACCATTGTAGGAGGCTATTTCAGCCTATACCTCTCTCTACATGGGATTTGTATATCACTAATGTGGACATGTGCTGACCATTGTAGGAGGCTATTTCAGCCTATACCTCTCTCTACCTGGGATTTGTATATCACTAATGTGAACATGTGCTGATCATTGTAGGAGGCTATTTCAGCCTATACCTCTCTCTACATGGGATTTGTATATGGCTAATGTGAACATGTGCTGACCATTGTAGGAGGCTATTTCAGCCTATACCTCTCTCTACATGGGATTTGTATATGGCTAATGTGAACATGTGCTGATCATTGTAGGAGGCTATTTCACCCTATACCTCTCTCTACCTGGGATTTGTATATCACTAATGTGAACATGTGCTGATCATTGTAGGAGGCTATTTCAGCCTATACCTCTCTCTACATGGGATTTGTATATGGCTAATGTGATCATGTGCTGACCATTGTAGGAGGCTATTTCAGCCTATACCTCTCTCTACATGGGTTTTGTATATCACTAATGTGAACATGTGCTGATCATTGTAGGAGGCTATTTCAGCCTATACCTCTCTCTACATGGGATTTGTATATGGCTAATGTGAACATGTGCTGATCATTGTAGGAGGCTATTTCAGCCTATACCTCTCTCTACATGGGATTTGTATATGGCTAATGTGAACATGTGCTGATCATTGTAGGAGGCTATTTCAGCCTATACCTCTCTCTACATGGGATTTGTATATGGCTAATGTGAACATGTGCTGATCATTGTAGGAGGCTATTTCAGCCTATACCTCTTTCTACCTGGGATTTGTATATGGCTAATGTAAACATGTGCTGATCATTGTAGGAGGCTATTTCAGCCTATACCTCTCTCTACATGGGATTTGTATATCACTAATGTGAACATGTGCTGATCATTGTAGGAGGCTATTTCAACCTATACCTCTCTCTACATGGGATTTGTATATGGCTAATGTGAACATGTGCTGATCATTGTAGGAGGCTATTTCAGCCTATACCTCTTTCTACCTGGGATTTGTATATGGCTAATGTGAACATGTGCTGATCATTGTAGGAGGCTATTTCAGCCTATACCTCTCTCTACATGGGATTTGTATATGGCTAATGTGAACATGTGCTGATCATTGTAGGAGGCTATTTCACCCTATACCTCTCTCTACATGGGATTTGTATATCACTAATGTGAACATGTGCTGATCATTGTAGGAGGCTATTTCAACCTATACCTCTCTCTACATGGGATTTGTATATGGCTAATGTGAACATGTGCTGATCATTGTAGGAGGCTATTTCAGCCTATACCTCTTTCTACCTGGGATTTGTATATGGCTAATGTGAACATGTGCTGATCATTGTAGGAGGCTATTTCAGCCTATACCTCTCTCTACATGGGATTTGTATATGGCTAATGTGATCATGTGCTGATCATTGTAGGAGGCTATTTCAGCCTATACCTCTCTCTACCTGGGATTTGTATATCACTAATGTGGACATGTGCTGACCATTGTAGGAGGCTATTTCAGCCTATACCTCTCTCTACATGGGATTTGTATATCACTAATGTGAACATGTGCTGATCATTGTAGGAGGCTATTTCAGCCTATACCTCTCTCTACATGGGATTTGTATATGGCTAATGTGAACATGTGCTGATCATTGTAGGAGGCTATTTCAGCCTATACCTCTCTCTACATGGGGTTTGTATATCACTAATGTGAACATGTGCTGATCATTGTAGGAGGCTATTTCAGCCTATACCTCTCTCTACATGGGATTTGTATATCACTGATGTGGACATGTGCTGATCATTGTAGGAGGCTATTTCAGCCTATACCTCTCTCTACATGGGTTTTGTATATCACTAATGTGAACATGTGCTGATCATTGTAGGAGGCTATTTCACCCTATACCTCTCTCTACCTGGGATTTGTATATCACTAATGTGGACATGTGCTGACCATTGTAGGAGGCTATTTCAGCCTATACCTCTCTCTACATGGGATTTGTATATGGCTAATGTGAACATGTGCTGACCATTGTAGGAGGCTATTTCAGCCTATACCTCTCTCTACATGGGATTTGTATATCACTAATGTGGACATGTGCTGACCATTGTAGGAGGCTATTTCAGCCTATACCTCTCTCTACATGGGATTTGTATATGGCTAATGTGAACATGTGCTGATCATTGTAGGAGGCTATTTCAGCCTATACCTCTCTCTACATGGGATTTGTATATCACTAATGTGAACATGTGCTGATCATTGTAGGAGGCTATTTCAGCCTATACCTCTCTCTACATGGGATTTGTATATGGCTAATGTGAACATGTGCTGACCATTGTAGGAGGCTATTTCAGCCTATACCTCTCTCTACATGGGATTTGTATATGGCTAATGTGAACATGTGCTGATCATTGTAGGAGGCTATTTCAGCCTATACCTCTCTCTACATGGGTTTTGTATATCACTAATGTGAACATGTGCTGACCATTGTAGGAGGCTATTTCAGCCTATACCTCTCTCTACATGGGATTTGTATATCACTAATGTGATCATGTGCTGATCATTGTAGGAGGCTATTTCAGCCTATACCTCTCTCTACATGGGATTTGTATATGGCTAATGTGAACATGTGCTGACCATTGTAGGAGGCTATTTCACCCTATACCTCTCTCTACATGGGTTTTGTATATCACTAATGTGAACATGTGCTGATCATTGTAGGAGGCTATTTCACCCTATACCTCTCTCTACCTGGGATTTGTATATCACTAATGTGAACATGTGCTGATCATTGTAGGAGGCTATTTCAGCCTATACCTCTCTCTACCTGGGATTTGTATATCACTAATGTGAACATGTGCTGACCATTGTAGGAGGCTATTTCAGCCTATACCTCTCTCTACATGGGATTTGTATATCACTAATGTGGACATGTGCTGACCATTGTAGGAGGCTATTTCAGCCTATACCTCTCTCTACATGGGATTTGTATATGGCTAATGTGAACATGTGCTGACCATTGTAGGAGGCTATTTCAGCCTATACCTCTCTCTACATGGGATTTGTATATCACTAATGTGAACATGTGCTGACCATTGTAGGAGGCTATTTCACCCTATACCTCTCTCTACATGGGATTTGTATATCACTAATGTGAACATGTGCTGACCATTGTAGGAGGCTATTTCAGCCTATACCTCTCTCTACATGGGTTTTGTATATGGCTAATGTGAACATGTGCTGATCATTGTAGGAGGCTATTTCAGCCTATACCTCTCTCTACATGGGGTTTGTATATCACTAATGTGAACATGTGCTGATCATTGTAGGAGGCTATTTCAGCCTATACCTCTCTCTACATGGGATTTGTATATGGCTAATGTGAACATGTGCTGATCATTGTAGGAGGCTATTTCAGCCTATACCTCTCTCTACATGGGATTTGTATATCACTAATGTGGACATGTGCTGACCATTGTAGGAGGCTATTTCAGCCTATACCTCTCTCTACATGGGATTTGTATATCACTAATGTGAACATGTGCTGATCATTGTAGGAGGCTATTTCAGCCTATACGTCTCTCTACATGGGATTTGTATATCACTAATGTGAACATGTGCTGATCATTGTAGGAGGCTATTTCAGCCTATACCTCTCTCTACATGGGATTTGTATATGGCTAATGTGAACATGTGCTGACCATTGTAGGAGGCTATTTCACCCTATACCTCTCTCTACATGGGTTTTGTATATCACTAATGTGAACATGTGCTGATCATTGTAGGAGGCTATTTCAGCCTATACCTCTCTCTACATGGGTTTTGTATATGGCTAATGTGATCATGTGCTGACCATTGTAGGAGGCTATTTCAGCCTATACCTCTCTCTACATGGGATTTGTATATGGCTAATGTGAACATGTGCTGATCATTGTAGGAGGCTATTTCACCCTATACCTCTCTCTACCTGGGATTTGTATATCACTAATGTGATCATGTGCTGATCATTGTAGGAGGCTATTTCAGCCTATACCTCTCTCTACATGGGATTTGTATATCACTAATGTGGACATGTGCTGACCATTGTAGGAGGCTATTTCAGCCTATACCTCTCTCTACATGGGATTTGTATATGGCTAATGTGAACATGTGCTGACCATTGTAGGAGGCTATTTCAGCCTATACCTCTCTCTACCTGGGATTTGTATATCACTAATGTGAACATGTGCTGATCATTGTAGGAGGCTATTTCAGCCTATACCTCTCTCTACATGGGATTTGTATATCACTAATGTGAACATGTGCTGATCATTGTAGGAGGCTATTTCACCCTAGACCTCTCTCTACATGGGATTTGTATATCACTAATGTGATCATGTGCTGACCATTGTAGGAGGCTATTTCACCCTATACCTCTCTCTACATGGGTTTTGTATATCACTAATGTGAACATGTGCTGATCATTGTAGGAGGCTATTTCAGCCTATACCTCTCTCTACCTGGGATTTGTATATCACTAATGTGAACATGTGCTGATCATTGTAGGAGGCTATTTCAGCCTATACCTCTCTCTACATGGGATTTGTATATCACTAATGTGAACATGTGCTGATCATTGTAGGAGGCTATTTCAGCCTATACCTCTCTCTACATGGGATTTGTATATCACTAATGTGAACATGTGCTGATCATTGTAGGAGGCTATTTCACCCTATACCTCTCTCTACATGGGTTTTGTATATCACTAATGTGAACATGTGCTGATCATTGTAGGAGGCTATTTCAGCCTATACCTCTCTCTACCTGGGATTTGTATATCACTAATGTGAACATGTGCTGATCATTGTAGGAGGCTATTTCAGCCTATACCTCTCTCTACATGGGATTTGTATATCACTAATGTGATCATGTGCTGATCATTGTAGGAGGCTATTTCAGCCTATACCTCTCTCTACATGGGATTTGTATATCACTAATGTGAACATGTGCTGATCATTGTAGGAGGCTATTTCAGCCTATACCTCTCTCTACCTGGGATTTGTATATGGCTAATGTGAACATGTGCTGATCATTGTAGGAGGCTATTTCAGCCTATACCTCTCTCTACATGGGTTTTGTATATCACTAATGTGAACATGTGCTGATCATTGTAGGAGGCTATTTCAGCCTATACCTCTCTCTACATGGGTTTTGTATATCACTAATGTGGACATGTGCTGATCATTGTAGGAGGCTATTTCAGCCTATACCTCTCTCTACATGGGATTTGTATATCACTAATGTGGACATGTGCTGACCATTGTAGGAGGCTATTTCAGCCTATACCTCTCTCTACCTGGGATTTGTATATGGCTAATGTGAACATGTGCTGACCATTGTAGGAGGCTATTTCAGCCTATACCTCTCTCTACATGGGATTTGTATATCACTAATGTGGACATGTGCTGACCATTGTAGGAGGCTATTTCAGCCTATACCTCTCTCTACATGGGTTTTGTATATCGCTAATGTGGACATGTGCTGATCATTGTAGGAGGCTATTTCAGCCTATACCTCTCTCTACATGGGATTTGTATATGGCTAATGTGATCATGTGCTGACCATTGTAGGAGGCTATTTCAGCCTATACCTCTCTCTACATGGGATTTGTATATGGCTAATGTGAACATGTGCTGATCATTGTAGGAGGCTATTTCAGCCTATACCTCTCTCTACATGGGATTTGTATATCACTAATGTGAACATGTGCTGACCATTGTAGGAGGCTATTTCAGCCTATACCTCTCTCTACATGGGATTTGTATATCACTAATGTGAACATGTGCTGACCATTGTAGGAGGCTATTTCAGCCTATACCTCTCTCTACATGGGATTTGTATATGGCTAATGTGAACATGTGCTGACCATTGTAGGAGGCTATTTCAGCCTATACCTCTCTCTACATGGGTTTTGTATATCGCTAATGTGGACATGTGCTGATCATTGTAGGAGGCTATTTCAGCCTATACCTCTCTCTACATGGGATTTGTATATGGCTAATGTGATCATGTGCTGACCATTGTAGGAGGCTATTTCAGCCTATACCTCTCTCTACATGGGTTTTGTATATCACTAATGTGAACATGTGCTGACCATTGTAGGAGGCTATTTCAGCCTATACCTCTCTCTACATGGGATTTGTATATGGCTAATGTGAACATGTGCTGATCATTGTAGGAGGCTATTTCAGCCTATACCTCTCTCTACATGGGTTTTGTATATCGCTAATGTGGACATGTGCTGATCATTGTAGGAGGCTATTTCAGCCTATACCTCTCTCTACATGGGATTTGTATATGGCTAATGTGATCATGTGCTGACCATTGTAGGAGGCTATTTCAGCCTATACCTCTCTCTACATGGGATTTGTATATGGCTAATGTGAACATGTGCTGACCATTGTAGGAGGCTATTTCAGCCTATACCTCTCTCTACATGGGATTTGTATATCACTAATGTGAACATGTGCTGACCATTGTAGGAGGCTATTTCAGCCTATACCTCTCTCTACATGGGATTTGTATATGGCTAATGTGGACATGTGCTGATCATTGTAGGAGGCTATTTCAGCCTATACCTCTCTCTACATGGGATTTGTATATCACTAATGTGAACATGTGCTGACCATTGTAGGAGGCTATTTCAGCCTATACCTCTCTCTACATGGGATTTGTATATCACTAATGTGAACATGTGCTGACCATTGTAGGAGGCTATTTCAGCCTATACCTCTCTCTACATGGGATTTGTATATGGCTAATGTGAACATGTGCTGACCATTGTAGGAGGCTTTTTCACCCTATACCTCTCTCTACATGGGATTTGTATATCGCTAATGTGAACATGTGCTGATCATTGTAGGAGGCTATTTCAGCCTATACCTCTCTCTACATGGGATTTGTATATGGCTAATGTGATCATGTGCTGATCATTGTAGGAGGCTATTTCAGCCTATACCTCTCTCTACATGGGATTTGTATATCACTAATGTGAACATGTGCTGACCATTGTAGGAGGCTTTTTCACCCTATACCTCTCTCTACATGGGATTTGTATATGGCTAATGTGAACATGTGCTGATCATTGTAGGAGGCTATTTCAGCCTATACCTCTCTCTACATGGGGTTTGTATATCACTAATGTGATCATGTGCTGATCATTGTAGGAGGCTATTTCAGCCTATACCTCTCTCTACATGGGGTTTGTATATCACTAATGTGAACATGTGCTGATCATTGTAGGAGGCTATTTCACCCTATACCTCTCTCTACATGGGATTTGTATATGGCTAATGTGAACATGTGCTGATCATTGTAGGAGGCTATTTCAGCCTATACCTCTCTCTACATGGGGTTTGTATATCACTAATGTGATCATGTGCTGATCATTGTAGGAGGCTATTTCAGCCTATACCTCTCTCTACATGGGGTTTGTATATCACTAATGTGGACATGTGCTGATCATTGTAGGAGGCTATTTCAGCCTATACCTCTCTCTACATGGGATTTGTATATGGCTAATGTGAACATGTGCTGATCATTGTAGGAGGCTATTTCAGCCTATACCTCTCTCTACATGGGTTTTGTATATCACTAATGTGGACATGTGCTGACCATTGTAGGAGGCTATTTCAGCCTATACCTCTCTCTACATGGGATTTGTATTTCACTAATGTGAACATGTGCTGACCATTGTAGGAGGCTATTTCACCCTATACCTCTCTCTACATGGGTTTTGTATATCACTAATGTGAACATGTGCTGATCATTGTAGGAGGCTATTTCAGCCTATACCTCTCTCTACATGGGTTTTGTATATGGCTAATGTGATCATGTGCTGATCATTGTAGGAGGCTATTTCACCCTATACCTCTCTCTACCTGGGATTTGTATATCACTAATGTGATCATGTGCTGATCATTGTAGGAGGCTATTTCAGCCTATACCTCTCTCTACCTGGGATTTGTATATCACTAATGTGAACATGTGCTGATCATTGTAGGAGGCTATTTCACCCTATACCTCTCTCTACCTGGGATTTGTATATCACTAATGTGATCATGTGCTGATCATTGTAGGAGGCTATTTCACCCTATACCTCTCTCTACATGGGATTTGTATATCACTAATGTGAACATGTGCTGACCATTGTAGGAGGCTATTTCAGCCTATACCTCTCTCTACATGGGATTTGTATATGGCTAATGTGAACATGTGCTGACCATTGTAGGAGGCTATTTCAGCCTATACCTCTCTCTACATGGGATTTGTATATCACTAATGTGGACATGTGCTGATCATTGTAGGAGGCTATTTCAGCCTATACCTCTCTCTACATGGGATTTGTATATGGCTAATGTGAACATGTGCTGATCATTGTAGGAGGCTATTTCAGCCTATACCTCTCTCTACATGGGATTTGTATATGGCTAATGTGAACATGTGCTGATCATTGTAGGAGGCTATTTCACCCTATACCTCTCTCTACATGGGATTTGTATATGGCTAATGTGAACATGTGCTGATCATTGTAGGAGGCTATTTCAGCCTATACCTCTCTCTACATGGGGTTTGTATATCACTAATGTGATCATGTGCTGATCATTGTAGGAGGCTATTTCAGCCTATACCTCTCTCTACATGGGGTTTGTATATCACTAATGTGAACATGTGCTGATCATTGTAGGAGGCTATTTCACCCTATACCTCTCTCTACATGGGATTTGTATATGGCTAATGTGAACATGTGCTGATCATTGTAGGAGGCTATTTCAGCCTATACCTCTCTCTACATGGGGTTTGTATATCACTAATGTGGACATGTGCTGATCATTGTAGGAGGCTATTTCAGCCTATACCTCTCTCTACATGGGATTTGTATATGGCTAATGTGAACATGTGCTGATCATTGTAGGAGGCTATTTCAGCCTATACCTCTCTCTACATGGGTTTTGTATATCACTAATGTGGACATGTGCTGACCATTGTAGGAGGCTATTTCAGCCTATACCTCTCTCTACATGGGATTTGTATTTCACTAATGTGAACATGTGCTGACCATTGTAGGAGGCTATTTCACCCTATACCTCTCTCTACCTGGGATTTGTATATCGCTAATGTGAACATGTGCTGATCATTGTAGGAGGCTATTTCAGCCTATACCTCTCTCTACATGGGGTTTGTATATCACTAATGTGGACATGTGCTGATCATTGTAGGAGGCTATTTCAGCCTATACCTCTCTCTACATGGGATTTGTATATGGCTAATGTGAACATGTGCTGATCATTGTAGGAGGCTATTTCAGCCTATACCTCTCTCTACATGGGTTTTGTATATCACTAATGTGGACATGTGCTGACCATTGTAGGAGGCTATTTCAGCCTATACCTCTCTCTACATGGGATTTGTATTTCACTAATGTGAACATGTGCTGACCATTGTAGGAGGCTATTTCACCCTATACCTCTCTCTACCTGGGATTTGTATATCGCTAATGTGAACATGTGCTGATCATTGTAGGAGGCTATTTCACCCTATACCTCTCTCTACATGGGTTTTGTATATCACTAATGTGAACATGTGCTGACCATTGTAGGAGGCTATTTCACCCTATACCTCTCTCTACATGGGATTTGTATTTCACTAATGTGAACATGTGCTGACCATTGTAGGAGGCTATTTCACCCTATACCTCTCTCTACATGGGTTTTGTATATCACTAATGTGAACATGTGCTGATCATTGTAGGAGGCTATTTCAGCCTATACCTCTCTCTACATGGGTTTTGTATATGGCTAATGTGATCATGTGCTGACCATTGTAGGAGGCTATTTCAGCCTATACCTCTCTCTACATGGGATTTGTATATGGCTAATGTGAACATGTGCTGATCATTGTAGGAGGCTATTTCACCCTATACCTCTCTCTACCTGGGATTTGTATATCACTAATGTGATCATGTGCTGATCATTGTAGGAGGCTATTTCAGCCTATACCTCTCTCTACATGGGATTTGTATATGGCTAATGTGGACATGTGCTGACCATTGTAGGAGGCTATTTCAGCCTATACCTCTCTCTACATGGGATTTGTATATGGCTAATGTGAACATGTGCTGACCATTGTAGGAGGCTATTTCAGCCTATACCTCTCTCTACATGGGATTTGTATATCACTAATGTGGACATGTGCTGACCATTGTAGGAGGCTATTTCAGCCTATACCTCTCTCTACCTGGGATTTGTATATCACTAATGTGAACATGTGCTGATCATTGTAGGAGGCTATTTCAGCCTATACCTCTCTCTACATGGGATTTGTATATCACTAATGTGATCATGTGCTGATCATTGTAGGAGGCTATTTCAGCCTATACCTCTCTCTACATGGGATTTGTATATCACTAATGTGAACATGTGCTGATCATTGTAGGAGGCTATTTCACCCTAGACCTCTCTCTACATGGGATTTGTATATCACTAATGTGAACATGTGCTGATCATTGTAGGAGGCTATTTCAGCCTATACCTCTCTCTACCTGGGATTTGTATATCACTAATGTGAACATGTGCTGATCATTGTAGGAGGCTATTTCAGCCTATACCTCTCTCTACATGGGATTTGTATATCACTAATGTGAACATGTGCTGATCATTGTAGGAGGCTATTTCAGCCTATACCTCTCTCTACATGGGTTTTGTATATCACTAATGTGAACATGTGCTGATCATTGTAGGAGGCTATTTCAGCCTATACCTCTCTCTACATGGGTTTTGTATATCACTAATGTGGACATGTGCTGATCATTGTAGGAGGCTATTTCAGCCTATACCTCTCTCTACATGGGATTTGTATATCACTAATGTGGACATGTGCTGACCATTGTAGGAGGCTATTTCAGCCTATACCTCTCTCTACATGGGTTTTGTATATCGCTAATGTGGACATGTGCTGATCATTGTAGGAGGCTATTTCAGCCTATACCTCTCTCTACATGGGATTTGTATATGGCTAATGTGATCATGTGCTGACCATTGTAGGAGGCTATTTCAGCCTATACCTCTCTCTACATGGGATTTGTATATCACTAATGTGGACATGTGCTGACCATTGTAGGAGGCTTTTTCACCCTATACCTCTCTCTACATGGGATTTGTATATGGCTAATGTGATCATGTGCTGACCATTGTAGGAGGCTATTTCAGCCTATACCTCTCTCTACATGGGATTTGTATATCACTAATGTGAACATGTGCTGACCATTGTAGGAGGCTTTTTCACCCTATACCTCTCTCTACATGGGATTTGTATATCGCTAATGTGAACATGTGCTGATCATTGTAGGAGGCTATTTCAGCCTATACCTCTCTCTACATGGGATTTGTATATCACTAATGTGAACATGTGCTGACCATTGTAGGAGGCTTTTTCACCCTATACCTCTCTCTACATGGGATTTGTATATCGCTAATGTGAACATGTGCTGACCATTGTAGGAGGCTATTTCAGCCTATACATCTCTCTACATGGGGTTTGTATATCACTAATGTGAACATGTGCTGATCATTGTAGGAGGCTATTTCAGCCTATACCTCTCTCTACATGGGATTTGTATATCACTAATGTGAACATGTGCTGACCATTGTAGGAGGCTTTTTCACCCTATACCTCTCTCTACATGGGATTTGTATATCGCTAATGTGAACATGTGCTGATCATTGTAGGAGGCTATTTCAGCCTATACCTCTCTCTACATGGGATTTGTATATGGCTAATGTGAACATGTGCTGATCATTGTAGGAGGCTATTTCACCCTATACCTCTCTCTACATGGGATTTGTATATGGCTAATGTGAACATGTGCTGATCATTGTAGGAGGCTATTTCAGCCTATACCTCTCTCTACATGGGATTTGTATATGGCTAATGTGAACATGTGCTGATCATTGTAGGAGGCTATTTCAGCCTATACCTCTCTCTACATGGGTTTTGTATATCACTAATGTGGACATGTGCTGACCATTGTAGGAGGCTATTTCAGCCTATACCTCTCTCTACATGGGTTTTGTATATCACTAATGTGAACATGTGCTGACCATTGTAGGAGGCTATTTCACCCTATACCTCTCTCTACATGGGTTTTGTATTTCACTAATGTGAACATGTGCTGACCATTGTAGGAGGCTATTTCAGCCTATACCTCTCTCTACATGGGATTTGTATATCACTAATGTGAACATGTGCTGATCAGTGTAGGAGGCTATTTCAGCCTATACCTCTCTCTACATGGGATTTGTATATCACTAATGTGAACATGTGCTGATCATTGTAGGAGGCTATTTCAGCCTATACCTCTCTCTACCTGGGATTTGTATATCACTAATGTGGACATGTGCTGACCATTGTAGGAGGCTATTTCAGCCTATACCTCTCTCTACATGGGATTTGTATATGGCTAATGTGAACATGTGCTGATCATTGTAGGAGGCTATTTCAGCCTATACCTCTCTCTACCTGGGATTTGTATATCACTAATGTGGACATGTGCTGACCATTGTAGGAGGCTATTTCAGCCTATACCTCTCTCTACATGGGATTTGTATATCACTAATGTGAACATGTGCTGACCATTGTAGGAGGCTATTTCACCCTATACCTCTCTCTACATGGGTTTTGTATTTCACTAATGTGAACATGTGCTGACCATTGTAGGAGGCTATTTCAGCCTATACCTCTCTCTACATGGGATTTGTATATCACTAATGTGAACATGTGCTGACCATTGTAGGAGGCTATTTCACCCTATACCTCTCTCTACATGGGATTTGTATATGGCTAATGTGAACATGTGCTGATCATTGTAGGAGGCTATTTCACCCTATACCTCTCTCTACATGGGATTTGTATATCACTAATGTGAACATGTGCTGATCATTGTAGGAGGCTATTTCAGCCTATACCTCTCTCTACATGGGGTTTGTATATCACTAATGTGATCATGTGCTGATCATTGTAGGAGGCTATTTCAGCCTATACCTCTCTCTACATGGGGTTTGTATATCACTAATGTGGACATGTGCTGATCATTGTAGGAGGCTATTTCAGCCTATACCTCTCTCTACATGGGATTTGTATATGGCTAATGTGAACATGTGCTGACCATTGTAGGAGGCTATTTCAGCCTATACCTCTCTCTACATGGGATTTGTATATCACTAATGTGAACATGTGCTGATCATTGTAGGAGGCTATTTCAGCCTATACCTCTCTCTACATGGGATTTGTATATCACTAATGTGAACATGTGCTGATCATTGTAGGAGGCTATTTCAGCCTATACCTCTCTCTACCTGGGATTTGTATATCACTAATGTGGACATGTGCTGACCATTGTAGGAGGCTATTTCACCCTATACCTCTCTCTACCTGGGATTTGTATATGGCTAATGTGAACATGTGCTGATCATTGTAGGAGGCTATTTCACCCTATACCTCTCTCTACATGGGATTTGTATATCACTAATGTGGACATGTGCTGACCATTGTAGGAGGCTATTTCAGCCTATACCTCTCTCTACATGGGTTTTGTATATCACTAATGTGAACATGTGCTGACCATTGTAGGAGGCTATTTCAGCCTATACCTCTCTCTACATGGGATTTGTATATCACTAATGTGAACATGTGCTGACCATTGTAGGAGGCTATTTCAGCCTATACCTCTCTCTACATGGGTTTTGTATATCACTAATGTGAACATGTGCTGACCATTGTAGGAGGCTATTTCAGCCTATACCTCTCTCTACATGGGATTTGTATATCACTAATGTGAACATGTGCTGACCATTGTAGGAGGCTATTTCAGCCTATACCTCTCTCTACATGGGTTTTGTATATCACTAATGTGAACATGTGCTGATCATTGTAGGAGGCTATTTCACCCTATACCTCTCTCTACATGGGATTTGTATATCACTAATGTGAACATGTGCTGACCATTGTAGGAGGCTATTTCAGCCTATACCTCTCTCTACATGGGTTTTGTATATCACTAATGTGAACATGTGCTGACCATTGTAGGAGGCTATTTCACCCTATACCTCTCTCTACATGGGATTTGTATTTCACTAATGTGAACATGTGCTGACCATTGTAGGAGGCTATTTCAGCCTATACCTCTCTCTACATGGGATTTGTATATCACTAATGTGAACATGTGCTGACCATTGTAGGAGGCTATTTCACCCTATACCTCTCTCTACATGGGATTTGTATATGGCTAATGTGAACATGTGCTGATCATTGTAGGAGGCTATTTCACCCTATACCTCTCTCTACATGGGATTTGTATATCACTAATGTGGACATGTGCTGACCATTGTAGGAGGCTATTTCAGCCTATACCTCTCTCTACATGGGTTTTGTATATCACTAATGTGAACATGTGCTGACCATTGTAGGAGGCTATTTCAGCCTATACCTCTCTCTACATGGGATTTGTATATCACTAATGTGAACATGTGCTGACCATTGTAGGAGGCTATTTCAGCCTATACCTCTCTCTACATGGGTTTTGTATATCACTAATGTGAACATGTGCTGACCATTGTAGGAGGCTATTTCAGCCTATACCTCTCTCTACATGGGTTTTGTATATCACTAATGTGAACATGTGCTGACCATTGTAGGAGGCTATTTCAGCCTATACCTCTCTCTACATGGGTTTTGTATATCACTAATGTGAACATGTGCTGACCATTGTAGGAGGCTATTTCAGCCTATACCTCTCTCTACATGGGATTTGTATATCGCTAATGTGATCATGTGCTGACCATTGTAGGAGGCTATTTCAGCCTATACTTCTCTCTACATGGGATTTGTATATCACTAATGTGAACATGTGCTGACCATTGTAGGAGGCTATTTCACCCTATACCTCTCTCTACATGGGTTTTGTATATCACTAATGTGAACATGTGCTGACCATTGTAGGAGGCTATTTCACCCTATACCTCTCTCTACATGGGATTTGTATTTCACTAATGTGAACATGTGCTGACCATTGTAGGAGGCTATTTCAGCCTATACCTCTCTCTACATGGGATTTGTATATCACTAATGTGAACATGTGCTGACCATTGTAGGAGGCTATTTCACCCTATACCTCTCTCTACATGGGATTTGTATATGGCTAATGTGAACATGTGCTGATCATTGTAGGAGGCTATTTCACCCTATACCTCTCTCTACATGGGATTTGTATATCACTAATGTGGACATGTGCTGACCATTGTAGGAGGCTATTTCAGCCTATACCTCTCTCTACATGGGTTTTGTATATCACTAATGTGAACATGTGCTGACCATTGTAGGAGGCTATTTCAGCCTATACCTCTCTCTACATGGGATTTGTATATCACTAATGTGAACATGTGCTGACCATTGTAGGAGGCTATTTCAGCCTATACCTCTCTCTACATGGGTTTTGTATATCACTAATGTGAACATGTGCTGACCATTGTAGGAGGCTATTTCAGCCTATACCTTTCTCTACATGGGATTTGTATATCACTAATGTGAACATGTGCTGACCATTGTAGGAGGCTATTTCAGCCTATACCTCTCTCTACATGGGTTTTGTATATCACTAATGTGAACATGTGCTGACCATTGTAGGAGGCTATTTCAGCCTATACCTCTCTCTACATGGGATTTGTATATCGCTAATGTGATCATGTGCTGACCATTGTAGGAGGCTATTTCAGCCTATACTTCTCTCTACATGGGATTTGTATATCACTAATGTGAACATGTGCTGACCATTGTAGGAGGCTATTTCACCCTATACCTCTCTCTACATGGGATTTGTATATCGCTAATGTGATCATGTGCTGACCATTGTAGGAGGCTATTTCACCCTATACCTCTCTCTACATGGGATTTGTATATCACTAATGTGGACATGTGCTGATCATTGTAGGAGGCTATTTCAGCCTATACCTCTCTCTACATGGGATTTGTATATCACTAATGTGAACATGTGCTGATCATTGTAGGAGGCTATTTCAGCCTATACCTCTCTCTACCTGGGATTTGTATATCACTAATGTGGACATGTGCTGATCATTGTAGGAGGCTATTTCAGCCTATACCTCTCTCTACATGGGATTTGTATATCACTAATGTGGACATGTGCTGATCATTGTAGGAGGCTATTTCAGCCTATACCTCTCTCTACATGGGATTTGTATATCACTAATGTGAACATGTGCTGATCATTGTAGGAGGCTATTTCAGCCTATACCTCTCTCTACCTGGGATTTGTATATCACTAATGTGGACATGTGCTGATCATTGTAGGAGGCTATTTCAGCCTATACCTCTCTCTACATGGGATTTGTATATCACTAATGTGGACATGTGCTGACCATTGTAGGAGGCTATTTCAGCCTATACCTCTCTCTACATGGGTTTTGTATATCACTAATGTGAACATGTGCTGACCATTGTAGGAGGCTATTTCAGCCTATACCTCTCTCTACATGGGATTTGTATATCACTAATGTGAACATGTGCTGACCATTGTAGGAGGCTATTTCAGCCTATACCTCTCTCTACATGGGATTTGTATATCACTAATGTGAACATGTGCTGATCATTGTAGGAGGCTATTTCAGCCTATACCTCTCTCTACATGGGATTTGTATATCACTAATGTGAACATGTGCTGATCATTGTAGGAGGCTATTTCAGCCTATACCTCTCTCTACCTGGGATTTGTATATCACTAATGTGATCATGTGCTGATCATTGTAGGAGGCTATTTCACCCTATACCTCTCTCTACATGGGATTTGTATATCACTAATGTGGACATGTGCTGATCATTGTAGGAGGCTATTTCAGCCTATACCTCTCTCTACATGGGATTTGTATATCACTAATGTGAACATGTGCTGATCATTGTAGGAGGCTATTTCAGCCTATACCTCTCTCTACCTGGGATTTGTATATCACTAATGTGAACATGTGCTGATCATTGTAGGAGGCTATTTCAGCCTATACCTCTCTCTACATGGGATTTGTATATCACTAATGTGGACATGTGCTGACCATTGTAGGAGGCTATTTCAGCCTATACCTCTCTCTACATGGGATTTGTATATCACTAATGTGAACATGTGCTGATCATTGTAGGAGGCTATTTCAGCCTATACCTCTCTCTACATGGGTTTTGTATATCACTAATGTGAACATGTGCTGATCATTGTAGGAGGCTATTTCAGCCTATACCTTTCTCTCCTTACTTCAGGGGCTTTGACCGTGTGGGTTATTTGTGTGCTTCATGAGTATTTTTAAAGCAGTGCAATATATGTTCCTAAAGGGGATGATTTAAACCGTTTGCCTCTAATATATTCTTTTTTATTGGATTCGGACAAGACACCCCATGAGTTATATATCTCTATCTGTAGTGACTTTTGGTATTAGTGTTAACCCTCTTTTTAGGTAGTGAATTTATTGTCCACCTTTATTACACCGAGAGTGTTTTCTACCTTCTGCATGGTTAAATATTTCTATTTGAGGGGGTGTATTTTTTTCACACTCTGGTATGCTGTTTACTTGGACCTAGGGTCATTTTCCCATTTTGGAGTGTTTAGCGGTAGGTGGTTTGCTCTATTATGAGCCTTGTGCAATGTGTATATGTGTCATATGTTTGACCATTTTTAATGTTTTTAACAATTTTTTGTCTGTTATTTGTGTTGAATAAAATTTGAATTGTTTATGCTATCTCCTGCCTAGGGTGATCCCCTGCTTTGTGGCCTATCTCTTTTTTTCTTTGTTAATCACTTACTCTGCTATAGGTCCAGGTTGATCCCCTTAATAGTTCGGTAGTGCCCCCGTTTCTTGTTTCAGCTTGATAAAAAACTGCTATTACCGGTGGTAAGATTAATACCGCCGGTCAGAGAACAACCTTTCCTTCACTTTCAGATGACAGTGTGAGCCCGCAGCTGTGCCCTGAGGTAAAAAGTTTACCTCCAATCACAGGCGATAGCTGATGAGACTACTACTCCCATCAACCTATGCCTGCTGCCGCTAATAACAGTGAGAGCAGGTGGCGGCTGATGAGAATATTCAAAAGCCGGCACCTCCGCTATGAATAATAATAAAAAAAAAGTGGGTTCCCCTATATTTTTGATAAGAAGTCAGGCAAAACTGAATGCTGTGGGCAGCAACCCTCGGCTGTCAGCTTTAGCAAGGCTGGTTATCAAGAATTGAGGGGTCCCCACACCGTTTTTTAAATTATTGAAATAAATAATGGAAAAAAAACGGAGTGGCGCCCCTCCCATTTTTGACAACCAGCCAAGCTCAAACAGACAGCTGGGGGCTGATATTCTAAGACTGTTAAGGGGCAATGGATATAGCCCCCCCATCCTAAAAATAGCTCACAGGCACCGATCTAATGCACATCTATTAGTCACCTTTGTGTTGTCCGGTGACATCAAGCCCACACAGCCAGAATAAGGTCCTTTATTTGAAATAAAAAGACACACAATTTCCATTTTTTATTTAAAACTAGACACAGTTATACTCCCCTAACGCCCATTTCATTGGTCTTCTGTAAAAAAATTAAAAAAATTAAAAACAAAACATATTACTCACTTATGCGTTGTTCTGTCCCACACTATAATCCATGTGTAGCATAAACAGTTTTCAACCTGGATTGTGCCAAGATGCGAGCATCCAGGCTGAAAATCACTCGAGAATAAGATGCCTCTGTTACTAGCGGTCACGTCATCATGGTTACTGCCGGTCACTGAGGTTGCGTTCCCAACCGGGCAAATGAACTGTGGTGACCTCACCTCTCGCACCGTGAGAAAAAGTCTCACGGTGCAGCACTGAGCTCATGGAGTCATGGCTTCAATGGAATGGGCGTTAGGTGAGTATAACTGTGTTTATTATTTTTAAATAAAAATGGAAAATGGTTTGTCTTTCAAATAGAGAACTTTATTCTGGTTGTGTTTATTTACAATATAACTATAGGATTGGTAATGCATAGGTGTCTTATAGACGCCTCTCCATTACTAAACCATGGGCTTGATGTCACCTCATAATACAAAGGCGACATCAAACCCACAGATATGAATGCCACTGCCACCGGGCAAGTGGGAAGAGGTGGGCAAAGCGCCAGAGTTGCTCCATCTAATAAATATGCTTTTTCTGGGATGGCTGCGGCCTGCTATTTTGAGCCTGGGGGCCAATATCCATGGTCCCTTACCAGCCTGAGAATATCAGCCGCCAGCTGTCTGCTTTAGCTCGGCTGGTTGTCAAAAATGGGAGTGTTCCCCATGATGATTTTTAAATTTATGTAAATTAGTCATGAGCGAGTATACTCATTAATCGAGATTTCCCGAGCATGCTCGGTTGAACTCCGAGTATTTGGATGTGCTCAGAGATTTAGTTTCTGTCACCGTAGCTGCATAATTTTCGGTTGCTAGACAGCCTAAATACATATGGGGATTTCCTAACAAACAGGCAATCCCCACATGTATTCAGCCACAAATCATGCAGCTACGGCGACAGAAACGAAGTCTCCGGGATGCTCGGAAAATCTCGAGTAACGAGTATACTCGCTCATCACTAATTTACATAAATTTAAATAACAGCATGGGGATCTAATGTAAATATTTAAAAAGAAAAAACCACGTGGGGACCCCTCAGTTCTTGATAACCAGCCTTGCTAAAGCTGACAGCTGAGGGTTGCAGCCTGCAGCTGTCAGGTTTGTCTGGCTGGTTATCAAAAATACAAGGGAACCCATGCTGTTTTTTTAAAATTTTTTATAGTGCAGGCGCCATTGATGAATACCCCCATCAGCCGCCGCTTGCTCTCGCTGTTAACGGCTGCAGGCATAGGCTGATTGGACGCTTGTAATCAAAAGTAAACTTTTTAGGCTGGGATCACACATGTGAGAAAGTCGGACAAGTCTCGCATCTTAATACCCAGGACTGCCGCCGGCACTCGGGAGCAGAGTCTGCGGCTGCATAGAAATACATGCAGCCGCACGCTCCGCTCCCGAGTGCCAGCAGCAGTGCCAGATATTAAAATGCGAGACTCGTCCGAGTTTCTCGCTTGTGTGATCCCTGCCTTACTCAGAGGCAGTGTTTGCCATGCTGTCATGGTAGGCAGCTAATCAAAAATTTGTGCCTGTGTATCTTTCTAAACTCAGATTTTTTTGTTGCATTATTCAACTCTACTGATATTCAGCAAACAGCATATTATGCATTTTCCTTGACAACAATAAGAATAACATTTTCCTTTGACCAACTTCCCACTGTATTCTCTTTTACTGATCTTTGAGCATATTGTGTTAGCTGTAATGGTGCATTATATCACACGCACGGTGTCGTTCCTCATTCAAGTCCAGATGGTGGGTTGGGTCCCCATCCAGCCATCTTTTCAAAGTATTAAATGTTGTCATCTTGCTGTCATCACAGAAATAATTATTTTATAAGCCCGGATTCTCGAGAGATGATTTAAATGATTTATCATGTGGCTTTAATAGAAGTTTGATTAATTAAAACAAAGCGAAAAAAAAGAGAGCATGAAATCAGTTTCATAGCTCAAATTACTACAAATGTGATGTAAGGTCCTGGAATAACTAGAACGTGGGCTGTTTGTTACGATTTTTTTTTATACATATATATTCTATTTTTATTTTTTAAATTTATATATTCACACAGTCACCATCATTTATGCATTTTTGCCAGTGTTGGAACAAGGTCTTGCATGCCTCACTCGTAGAGTTGAGCGACTTTGGTCGTATCGGGTTTCATGAATCAAAATTTGTTTCAGATGAAACTGGTTCGACTAGGGCAAAAAAAGTCGGAGTTTTGTCCAAAACCCGACCCCAATGCAAGTCAATGGGGAGTAAAAGTCGGCATTGATTGGATGAATGTCATCCACTCAGTGCCGACTTTTATTTCCCATTGACTTACATTGGGGTCGGATTTCGGACGAAACTCTGACTTTTTTTGCCCTAGTCGAACCAGTTTCATCTGAAACAAATTTTGTTTCATGAAACCCAATCCAAACAAAGTCGCTCAACTCTACTCACTCGTAAAAATCTGAACCAGCATAGACAAACCACTTTAATTTTTTTTTTTTTTTACACCTGTGATGACTGCATCGTTGTCTAGAAAATGTCCGCATAGGGCATTTTTCATTGACCTAAATAGATGGAAGTTATGAAGGCACCAAATTCGGACTATATGGTGGATGTGGTAGGACATGCCAGCCACATTTTGCGCTGGGCTCATTGGTGCAGCAGAGCCTGACAGATACTGTTCCTTCCTTTGTAAGCATTGGCAGGACCCATCTGGCACAAACTTTCCGATAACTCAAAGTTGACAATTTCTATACCTTTGCAAAAAAGCCAATATTAAGCTGTATACACCGCTCCCTTATTGTTATCCACCGATGATGGATGAGCCGATTGAGGTGCTCTTCATTTTGAGAGTTGACAACTGTGCAGGGATGCCCAGAATGTGGCATATTGTTCACTATAGAAACACCACCAACCACCTAACCGTGCTCACATACACTATCATTCAGTAAGTGGCATTGTCAATTGTTTCTGGTGTGTAGCAATTCAATGACACACCGCTGTGTGAGACTTCTTTTTGGTATGCTGCCCTCAGATGCCGTCTGTCGGATGGCAACAAAATTCACAGGATATTAATGGGGAGGTTCAACCTACTAAAATACCACCAACATCCTGCTCAGACGTAGATCAACACAATAAGTTCGGAGTTATTACTTTTGTTGCCATCCTTGTACATTAGGAAATGCAAAAGTCTCAGTTGTAGATGGCGGTCTCTCAAGTACATGTTAAACTAACTAAAACCTTAAAATGTAAATTTACAAAATGTTTACTTCCTGTTGATAGGCTTCCAACTGTAATCCTCCACAAATTATGCTTCGACATCCCTCGTATGTTCCGAGTGTCTATTGTTACAAGGTTTCGTAAGTTTGCGTCTGTTGTACCGGGAAAGTCAGTGCGGGAAATAGTCTCTACATGTGTGAAGTACAACAGAAAGTATTTTCTAAATGTAACTCAGGGTGAACAAAAATGGAACAAGTGAAACCCGTTATTGTACAAATTAACCTATTGCGACTGAGATTTTGGCGACAACAGTGGGCCAATGGATGCACAGTTCTCTTCTATGCCATGAGAACCAGTGTCTATTGTGTAATGGCAGTCTGTGCCAGGACAGTCCGTGTTCATTGTGCTGTGACAGTCTTGTGTCTATTGTACTGTGAAAGGCCCACATTTATCATGCGGTAGCAACCCTCTTGTATTGTGCCAAGACAATCTGTGTCCATTGTGGCGGGACAATCCGTGTCCATTGTGCCGGGACAATCCGTGTCCATTGTGCCGGGACAATCTGTGTCTATTGTATTGTGACAGCCCACATTTATCATGTGGTAGCAGCCCACTTGTATTGTGCCATGATAGCTTGCGGATATCATGCCAAGACAGCCCGTGAATATTGTGCCATGACAGTCCATGTCCATTGTGCCGATACAGTCTGTATTCATTGTGCCGTGATAGTCTGTGTTTATTGTACAGCCTGCATTTATCATTAGCAGCACTCTTGTTTTGTGCCGTGACAGCCCACGGATATCTTGCAACGACGATCCATGTCCAATGCGTGGGATAGTCTATGTTCATTGTGCCATGATACTCTGTGTCTATTGTACTGTGACAGCCCGCGTCTATTCTGCCATTTGGGGTTATTTAGTTTGGAGAATCGAAGGCTTAGGGGTGATCTTATTACAATGTATAAATATATGCGGGGACAATACAAAGACCTTTCTAATGATCTTTTTACTCTTAGACCTGTGACGGGGACAAGGGGGCATCCTCTACGTCTGGAGGAAAGAAGGTTTAAGCATACTCACAGACGCGGATTCTTCACTGTAAGAGCAGTGAGACTATGGAACTCTCTGCCATATGATGTTGTAATGAGTGATTTCCTACTAAAATTTAAGAAGGGACTGGATGCCTTTCTTGAAAAGTATAATATTACAGGGTATATACACTAGTTTCCTTAATATTGCGTTGATCCAGGGAGCTAGTCTGATTGCCGTATGTGGAGTCAGGAAGGAATTTTTTTCCCCAATGTGAAGCTTAATTGTTGCCACATGGTTTTTTTTTGCCTTCCTCTGGATCAACATGTTAGGGCAAGTTAGGATAGGATATGGGTTGAACTAGATGGACTTAAAGTCTCCCTTCAACCTTAATAACTATGTTACTATGTTACTATGACAACCCTCTTCTATTGTGCCGTGACGGTCCTCGTATATTGTGCTAAGACAGTTGTCGTGTGCTGAAACAGTTTAAGTCCATTGTGCCATAACAGCCCGTGTTCATTGTGCCGTGCCAACCTTCGTCAGTTGTGCCGTGACAGTCCGCTTCCCTTATGTTACAGCAGTCATGTTACGGTTTAGTGAATTCGTGTAGACACATCTGCAGAATGATGGTAAATTTTATACAAGCGGAGATTAACATCACATTTATCTCTGTAAAAGGTCAGTACTCCGACCACATAATGTACGAGAATAACTCGGTTTAGTTGGAAGGGCATGGTGAATTAATGAGGACGGTGATTTCTATCATCGCTCGGGTGCTTTTGATCCCTCACATTATGTCAGCTATAGACAGATCTCCTCCTGCCTTTCTGTCTGTAGGCTTTGTAAATATATCATCCTGTAAGATTAAATGAAATTATGATAATTTGCCATTTGAATAACGTTCTTGTTTGCTCTAAGTTCCACGTAAAGATGATGGAATTGCACAACCTGTCGTCGCTTGTTGGCAGATTTGTAGAATGCCCATCTGGATAAGATGGTTAATGGTCAATTATTTATTGACTCATCCTTCTATAAGTACATATTATTACTAAGAGCTTCCCTTGTGGTGGAGCATTTATGCCCTAATCTCAGTTGAAGGCGGGTGATCCTAACAGCCGAGGTCATGCTCTACATCTGATTGTCAGAGCTCTGTGCTTCCTAGGCCAAAATACATACTACAAAATCATGTGTCCTTATTAAAATGGGGGGGACTGAACTACTCATCTCATCATTGTAAGGCCTTAATTAATGTCTGTGTTTTTTACATTTACACCGGGAGTGATTTACTTATCGTGCAGCTATGATTTCTGATATGCTAAATTCATGAATAGAAGGACTATATTTATTATGGTATAAAAGAAATTATCACTCCTTTAACCATTGGAGATTGTTGGAAAACAAAGACCTTGGGGCCCAATTCATCAAAGCTTTTACTCCAAAATTTTGGTGTAACAGTAATGAAAAGTTGCAAAATTTAGGTGCAACTCAAAGTTGTCTAAATTTTGCCACTTGTTATTTTCATGTCAGTTTCTCCTAGCTCTGCCGAAATTGGCGGAGCTGGGGCGTAACAAGAGCGTGATGCCGTAGCTTGTCTAATTCATGACGAACTGTGGCGTTCAGTGCTCCAGAAATCTCTCTCCAGCCCTGGCATTGTATCCCAGAGGCGCCCGGCGCTTGCCCGATGCTCCAGGTTCCCGAAGAGGTGTCTGACTCCAGCAGGCAGCGAGAAAAATTCTGGTCTCGATTAATCAGACCCTTAGGACCTCTACTGTCACTGACCGTAAACTGAATCACAGAAACTTCTAAGATGGAGATAACACTGCCCAAACAGCATAAAACTCCAGCAGGTAAGTCCTATTTTGGTCATTTTTGTAGCGAGAACTCAGTAAGTCAGTGAAAAAAAAAAAAAAGCAAACAAATGGCATCCACATGGGGTCTGTTTGTTCCAGTTTCTAAGAAAATTCTACTGGTCTTTTTTTCCTTTTGCAAATGAGGCTCATTCACACATCAGTTTTTTTTGTTCACTTATGAGAAAAAAGGAACAAATTTAATCAGCGATTTCCGTCCCAAGTCTCGTCAGAGTTTGGTCTGAGTTTCATCACCTTTTCCCCTTCCTGGAAAAAAAAAAAAATAAAAGTTCTCCACCGTCTCCTATAAGACAGTCTGTGAAAATTGTACGTTTTTTTTTTTTTTCATAGACCCATAGACTTGCGTTAGTGTTACCTACTTTCATCCAACTCCCAACTCTCGGCTATAAATTGGACGTCTCCATTATTTCGCGCGGACTGCTTGATCCATGAAAAATCACTATTAGAAGTGCAAGAACTATCCGTGAAAAACACAGGTAGCACACGTCCGAAAAAAAAAAAAAGATGTCTGAATGAGCCCTAAACCTGATGACACTGTGGGGGAAAACTAGACCAATGGATGAAAAATGGACCAGGTCACCGTTACCTCAAACTATAGCCCGAAACAACGAATTCTGCTCTACCATACCTAGAAACCCCATCGTAAGTGCTTGCAGCATGTCCCTGTATGTTATCAAATGTGGCAGACAGCCGGGTCCCCGTTTCCTCGGCTGTGTTATATCCGCCACACTTGCAGCACCGGCCGGCAGGAGAAATGGCTGCATCACAGTTTACAAAAACCACAGGAGAGCATAGTAACTTAATTATTGCACTTCAGAGTGGATAGGCATGACCAAGGTTATATCTGATCCCACAACAATGTACCTTCAGGTATCTCCAGGACAGGCACAGAAGGCTCCGGCGGTAAGCGGTAACAATCCTATTGTTGGATAGGATTCCGGCAGAAATGGTTTGTTTTCTCTGGAGACCCATGTAATCAATGGAGAGTAGCATGTGTCATACAAAATGCACTTTACACTGACACAAGATTCACAATCTCACTGCTCTAAAGGGCTGAATACCCCTTTGTGTTCTTTGAGAGCACATTCATCATTCCATATGGAGTCTTTTAACGTTCAACACAGTATATAACGGCGCACATGTCTTGTATAAACTTATTGTGCACAGCCATCAGGACGTGAAGCATCAGGTTTATAAAGAGTATCGGTTAGCACATTTTACATACAGTCATAGTAGTAGATCTATATGGGCGCTGTTTGTGCCACTAAAAAAATATACCTTTTTTTTCTTTTTACAGAGATTCGATGTGCCAGTCATGGCAAAATCTAGGCTGATAGGACTCTAGAAAGACACCATTTTATTGCAGTGACATGCCCACGCTGCACTTCCAACCTGATTTGCATATGGCCTACATTACATTTTTTATGACAAGCCATCATATTTGGGTGGGAGAAGTGCCCTCACAGCCATACTATTTCTTCTAAATGTCCATAACTGCTGAGAGCTTACCTTAGGGATGGAGTTCACAACCTGTTTTGAGCCAAGGGACACGTCAGATTTAATCTTGGAAGCCGCAGTACAAGATGTATTACCATCTGGGACATATGTGATGTATGAATTGTATATGTCTCCCTCCTTGAGATAAGGGCCAACTTCTGTTTGGTTCAAAATCCATTTTGGTTTATGTGAGATGTTGAAACATCAGAGTCTTTCACTAACCCTTTAAAGGATTCCTGTCATTATGAATTTACTTAAGCCTGAGGGACTGCAGGATAGGGTGGGGAAATATGTTTCTGATGACACTTATTCACCTCTTATTTGGGGCTCCATTGAGCCGAAACTCAATTTATCTTGCAAGTGTACTTGGAGTTCTCGGCTCTTCTTGGAATTTCCCCACCGCCACAGCCCCTACTTCTTGATTGACAATGGAGTGCAGATATGAATGCAGCAGAGCCTCTGTCTCCTCTGTCATTCAAGATGCCATGGTGGCACTGATGGGGAGAAGAAAAAAGGAGCCAAGGATTGCAAGTGCACAGATCCACCCACCAAACCTAATTTGCATGGGATTAAAACATGAATTATGATGTAAGGGATTCCCTGATAAGTACTGTATAGATATCATTGGAAATGTTGTTCATTGACCTATTCAGATTTCCTAGGTACATTTTAACTGACAAGTTCGCTTTAAACCTACAATGAAAATGACCTCATCTAGTGGAGGGGGTCAGGATATTGAAAGTGTGCCAAGGATGGATACATAATGCGCCATTAGTAATTATTAAAGATGAGCGAAACCCAACGGTAAAGTTTGGGGTTCGGTGCTGAACTCCAAACATGGACTACTCCTGGAAGTCCGTTTTACAGTTGGGGAGTCCTGGGAGAGAAAAAGAGGTTATACAGCTCCAACGTTCTGGTCTCCATTTACTTCAAAAGGGGTTCGGGTTCAAGTTGGGTGCAGTTCTGGTACCCAAACCAAACTTTGGACAGAGGTTCGGTCATGAACCAGAACCTGAACTTCCACGGTTCCGCTCATCCCTAGTAATTACTCATCCCTGCTTGTGCCTACGCCGTTTTCTTTTCCTTGTCATGTAAACATGATGTTATCCAGTGGTTGAGGGCTACATGTGGCTCCAGATTGCAGATCTTTGCCTCAGGATTTCTTTTATTGGGTGCTGTATCTGTTCATGAAGTTCAAAATACCTCAGGATGAGACTCGGTTAAGTGTGTGAGCAACTGTGATAGCCAGTGTAGAGTATGGACCTGTTAACCTGAGAGCAACCGTATGAGCAACTGTCTGTCATGACAAGGGTCTGTCAACCTTCCAGGGCTACTTATCACGAGCTGCAGCTATTGCATGGACCATTGGTGGGCATGGGGAGCAGAGGCTGTTTCCCATATCTGTCTGAGCTTGGACCACGATGTGCGGATTGACCGCTGGTCTCCTGGAAGCCTCAAAGATATATAAGAAGCAGTCACTCTCTGGTTAGGAGACACGCAGCCAGTGTGTGCATTACGGCCCTTGCTCAGACCAGCTTTCATGGACATCTACCGGAGCCCTAAGTTTGATAAATTTGCCCCGGTGTTTCTTGAATTTAAATTTTGAGTTGCCTGTTTTATAGGGAGAAGCTCGTCTCTTCTGACGACCTCTTGGAGTGGTTGCGGCCTTTCTGCGGTGATGATTCTCTACCGGTGAAACCCAGAATCGACGTGCTACAGATTATGGAACAAGCATTTAATCTGAGTGATGAGGACAGCAGGCTGCTGGTATTTTTCAGAACACAAGCCGTTTTGAAAGCCTCATGGCCAGACAAGAAGGTAACCTCATCATTTAGTATTTATTTAAATTGTTTTCATAACTCGACTTGCAGGGGACATGGAGCATTCTTAACTTTCAGTGAATTTTGGTAAAACTAGAATTTAGCAAGTTACTAATTCAACATATTATTGTGACAAGATGGCAAAACTCTCGACATTCATTGACCATTCATAGGATAAAGGTAGCATAAACATCTCATGATCCAGTAGAAAAAAAACAATGTTGGTTATTTTTTTTTTTCATAACATGGTTATTTTGTGCTACACATTTCAGAATTTCTTTAGGCAAGGTAGAACACCTCTATAATTTAAAAGGGTGGTCCCGTTCCAATTTCTAAATTAGGATCTATGGACCTCATAGAGTGTAGTCTGCTTCTAGGCACTGCGATTTATGAGCCAATGCAGAGATCCACTATCCTTGCCGTTTCTCTTGCTTTGGTGGATCATGATCTTTTCACTGGACTTCATAAGAGAATGTTATTTTTTACAGCTTTCTATATATAAGTGGGCATATAGCTAGCTGTCAATCACTGATGGGGACTGTCTACTGGATGGAAAATCCCAGAAAAAGCAAAGGATTACATGATGAAAAGACAAGTTATACTGAATCTCTTCTCACCAAACTATATATCAATCCACTCAGTTCCCTGTGCTTTATGACATGGTGCCTGCATATTGGACTGCATCTTCACAGTGCTAGGTTACCGTTTACCACAAAAATAAATACAGTACTCAGCATAAATGAGTACACCACCTTTGAAAAGGAGTGGCGGTAGCATCTTCTCTTTCAATATAGAGCAGTATATCTGTGAATTCATGAGACCATCAATGAAATGTAGCTACTTGACACCAGCTGCACTCATACAGACCCACATAATGACACTGCCACCACTATGTTTCACTGTAGGCACCATACATTTTTCTTTCTAAACCTCAACTTTGTACACAGTTTTGAAGCCATCAGTTCCTAAACCATTTACCTTGGTCTCATGACTCCAGAGTCTAGAGTCCCAGTAGTCTTGATATTTTTGAGCATTGACCTTGGAAAATTGTAGGCTGACTTTTTATGCATGACTTTAGAAGGGGTTTTCTTCATGGATGACACCCATGCATGCCTTTCCTCTGGAGTGTACGCTATATTGTGTCAAGGAAATACCGTGGTTTGTATTTCTTCTTTAGCTAACTGCAGTGAACTTTCTTGCATGTCGATTTTCTTCAACTTTTCGCACACAAAGACACTTCTGTTTAGGTGTTAATTTATCGGGTGGTCCTGGACGTCTTTGAGATGGCTGCATTACCATCTTTGTTTAATTTTTGTATAAGTAAAGCTTTGCTGATCTCGTAACCTTCAAGTTTCTTGTGTAAATAAATTATTTTCTTTCCCAGGTCTTGTGACATTTCTGTTCCATAAGAATCCATTGCTGACAACATGAATCGGATTCGGGGTTTTATTTGTTAGATCTTTTATACTCAACAATTACAACTTTATAGTCAAAACTTTAGCTTTGCTCCGAAGACTTTTATTGGAGTGTACTCATTTTTGAAACATGGCTTTGAATGAATTTGTTAGAAAAATTATTTCTTTAGATGTGCAAAATAAAACAGTAAAGAGTTCTTAACAAAAACTTTTGAGACAGTCCAGGACACACAGGCAGGATGGCATCCACTATACTGACTCAGTCTGGAGACATCACACAGGAGTCCGCCTTACCTCTACGTACACAGACTGTGTCAAACAGACTTCATTTTACCTTGTGAACCACTCCCACGGTTGGTATGTGGGCAACCAGACATGAATCCAATAGAAGATTTATAAAAGGAACTAAAGCTCAGAGTTTATAGGAGCCCATGAGACTGTCAGAATTTTAAGTGTGTTTGTGTGGACGAATGGGCCAACATCGCACCTGAGCAATGCCTGCGTCTAGTTTCTCCATACACTCCCTGACAGAAGTTATGTCGCTTATCCATGTTATGTAAATAAAAGCTTATAACCTGACATTAAATTCATCCATTGGTTGTATAAATTATTCTTTTGAAAGATGAAACTCTCCGAAATGTGGTTTAGGTTAAGAAAATAAATTGGCATCACTGCAGAAATATTGATCATTTAATGGACACAGAATGGTCAGATTTTGGCAAGACAAAAGTTTTGTCGGCCACAGAAAGTAATGTGATATTCAAACAAATAATTAACTTAAATACAAATATATGTTGCATAACATTGGTGAATGAAGTTGTGGTGCTATTAGAGTCGTATTTAATATTTTCACGAAACAATCACTGACCTCAGGGAGACCAGTCAAAGAAAACACTGCCAGCAAAGGCGCTCAATCAGTGAAATCCTAGGTGCATTGCTCCATGGGAAATATGAATATGCAAATAAAGTCCATGGAGCCTCATTTAAGAGTCTCAAACATGGGACTAGCCAGATCTTCCTCCAGGGAAGGACCCAGCCAAGGAGTGGCTCCTTTCGGAAACCACCATTACCACCATATTAAGTGGCCCTTTAAGTCAATATCCTGCTCTTTACGAGTTTACAGATATGACAAGGGAAATACCAAGGCCAGGTGTCCATCCACAGACAGCTGTTTCAGGGTGTTGCCCCTCATCAGTGGTCAGTAGATAAACAGTCGCACTCAAGTGTGGATTAATCTTGCCAAAAAATCTTGAAGATTTTGTGAAATCCCCTCATCAGTGTGGAGTAGGATTCTGGCTAGGTGGGAGCATTGACTCTTAGATGAGGCTCCACGGACTTTATTTGCATATTCATATTTCCCAGGGAGCAATGCACCTAGGATTTCACTGTCTTTGAGCGCCTTTGCCGGCTGCCGCAGTGTTTTCTTTGACTGGTCTCCCTGAGGTCAGTGATTGTTTCGTGATGATGGTCTACTAGGCATTACTCCCACCTAGCCAGAATCCTACTCCACACTGATGAGGGGCAACACCCCGAAACAGCTGTCTGTGGATGGATACCTGGCCTTGGTATTTCCCTTGTCATATCTGTAAACTCGTAAAGAGCTAGATATTGACTTAAAGGGCCACTTAATGTGGTGGTTTCCGAAAGGAGCCACACCTTGGCTGGGTCCTTCCCTGGAAGAAGATCTGGCTAGTCCCGTGTTTGAGACTCTTAAATGAGGCTCCACAGACTTTATTTGCAAGCTTCCTCTTTCATCCTACCCCAAACATGCTCAATGATGTTCACGTCTTGTGACTGGGCTGGCCAGTCCTTGAGCACCTTGATCTTTTTTGCCTGGAGGAACTTTGTTGTAGAGATGGATGTATGAGATGGAGCACCATCCTGCTGCAGAATTTGACCCCTTTTATGATTTGGAATATAAGAGGTAGCTAATACTTCTTGATATTTTAGGTTATTGATATTGCCTTACCCACATACTGAATGTTACTCCAGACCATGATCTTTCCACCACCAAATTTAACTGTTTTCTGGGTGTATTTTGGATCCATACGGGCTCCAGTAGGTCTCCTGCAGTATTTGCGGCGGCTGTGGTGTAATTCTACTGAAGATTCATCAGAAAAATCCACCTTCTGCCACTTTTCCAGCGTCCATCTGTTTAGTAGGCTGTGGGACTTTGCAAATGCCACACGGTTTCTTATTTGCCTTTTGCTTAGTGCTGGCTTCTGGGCACTGATTCGACCATGGAGGCCATTTCGAGACAGAATCCTACAAACTGTTCTAGTTGACACAGGGACTTGAGGTGACCAGGCCTGTTGGAGCTCTGCTGAAGTGGAAGAGGAGCTTGCTTTGGTTTTTCTAAGGCCTCTTTCACACATCAAGTTTTCGCCGTCAGGCACTATCCGGCGCTTTTGACAGAAACCGGATCCGGCGAAATGCAATGCCGGATCCGGTTTCCCCCCCATTGACTTGCATTTGCGCCGGATCGCGCCGGATGGCCATGCGTTTCATCCGGTTTTCGCCGGATCCGGCAATGTGTCGCGATCCGGCGTCTGGAAAAAACGGCTACTGTAACGTTTTTTGTCTACGGCGAAAAAGCCGGACACGCCGGATCCGGCGCGTCCGGCTTTTTCACACAATGAAAGCTTATGAGCGCCGCAATGCGCCTGATCCGGCGAAAGCCGGATCCGGTGGCCGGATCCGTTTTTTTTGGTCTGAGCATGCTCAGTAGCTCTGCCCACAAGACATATATAAAAGCAAGACAGTGGGACCCACAGCCACACCCAACATGCCACCCAAGAAAGCAACCAAGCGCAGCAGGAGAAGGCAGGAGACCACTGCAGCACCATCAGCACCACCACCACCCCAAATGGAGCAGCAAATGGAACATGCTGAGGAGGGGAGGCCAGCAGCAGATGAGAGACGGTAATTATCAAATCCCCCATTCCTCCAAACTAGGGCTATTGAATATCAAGATATTCATTGGCCCTTTGTTTCTCTTTATTCAACAGCCGCCCAATAGATGCAGCAGCAGCAGCAGCAATGGCAGCAGCTGGAACACCACCCACAGGCATGGAGTGTGGCCACCAGGAAGACAGCACATCATCTTCTGGGAGCCCTCCCTCGCATCGTCAGCGTTTGACGGTAAGTTTTTATTTCCAAAATCCATCATCTCTGTAATATATGTCTATTCATTGCCTTTTATTTCAAAACAGGATTCACAAGATGAAGAGGAGCTCCCAGAAGAAGGAGGAAGGGGTGGACAGACACTTGGAGTGGGCTCACAATTGGTAAGTTTTTTGCATCAAACGCAGAAACACAACATCACACTACACACAACACATAGAAAACAATGTTCTGCAGACCACACACAGCAAACAAATGCCTACATCCAAAGACATAACATTTTTTGTTTTCTTCTCTAGTCTTCCCAATCTGGTGCTCGGCCAAGAGGTCCTCGCAGTGCCTCCCAGGGTCGTCGGCGACAGCAACGCGGCGGTCACCAGCGTGTAAGTATAAATATTTTTGCTTTGTTTTTTTGCACTTTTTATTTCATTTCTTTTGTGGAGGCTAATTATGTTATTTTTGTCTTTTTCTTTAACAGCCTTCACAGCGTGCTCCCGACTCTGACGGTGAGGATGGAGGACTCGATGTGGACCACCTCATCGATCTCGTCAGAGAAAGGGAGCCGCTCTGGAATATGGCTGACCGCCGCCCCACGCTGACCTTATCGTTACCCTACGACTCTGGGAGGAAATCTGTTCGCTCCTTGTGGGCCGCTGGGAGGACCTCGATGTTCGGGCCCAGATTAAAGAGCGTAAGTATATACAGTACCGGTTGCTTGATGTAAACCAGTGTTTCCCGAACTCCAGTCCTCGTGGTCCCCACGGATCATGTGTTCAGGATTTCTATTTACTATGGAAATCCTGAAAACATGACCCCTGGGGACCATGAGGACTGGAGTTTGTGAAACACTGATGTTGTATACTAACCACTCCTTTCAGGGAACAGAATTGTGAATCGGTGGCGGTCTGTGAGGGATCGTTTCAAGAAGGAGTTCAATAAAGAGATGCGGGCCCCGAGTGGATCTGGAGGACGCAGGAGCAAGTACAAGTACGCACAAGCCCTGTCGTTCCTCCGGGAAACAATGGTCACTAGAAGGTAAATATTACACACCACTTGTGAAAAAAAAATGTTAGATGTAACTTTTTTTTTTCAGCCAGGGCCATACCATGTCAGTATTTTAATTGTGTTTTTTTTTCTCTTTATTCCACAGCATGGTGAGCAGCACTCGGGAGCCTGCACGATTGGACCCTTCTGAGGCGATCCCTGAGGAGACCGGCACCGAGGGACACTTCGACCGCCCCGGTACATCTGCACCTTCCCACACATTCGACCCATCTGTCCCATCCACCAGCACAGGAGCATCGTGGCCGCCTACATTACATGAAGCTGCTGGTGAGGAGATCGCTTTCCCTTTACCCCACCCTTCTGCCCCTGCCACCTCTAGTACACCTGCGGGTACTGGGCGGCAGCGGCAGAGGGGTCAGGAAAAGAGTTATGCGCCAGAGTTCTTGCATCTGAATGCATCTTTCCAGAACTGTCTAAAAGTCTTGTCAGAGCAAATCTCCGCAGGCTTTCAGCAGATCAACTCCAGCATTCTGGAGGTGAAGACACTTCTGCAAACCATGCATTCAGAAGCAAGATCTTCGCCAAACCACACCTTTTTCAGGTCTGTTGTGGAGCGCATGGCAACACTATCTCCTACCCAGCAGATGCATGTAATGCATTCGTGCCACGGTGCTCTACAGCAGGTTACCTCCCAACCTCCACCTCCCACCACTGTAGTTCCTCCACCTGCACCCCCTCCAGCCACTTTCCATCCTCCCCCTCCTATTACATCTGCACCCCCTCCAGCCACTTTCCATCCTCCCCCTCCTATTACATCTGCACCCCCTCCAGCCACTTTCCATCCTCCCCCTCCTATTACATACCAGCAACCTCACCAGTACCAGCAACCTTCCCAGTACCAGCAACCTCCCCAGTACCAGACATCTCCCCACTTCCAGCAACCTGCCCCGTACCAAACTCCTTCCCCGTACCAAACTCCTTCCCCGTACCAAACTCCTTCCCCGTACCAAACTCCTTCCCCGTACCAAACTCCTTCCCCGTACCAAACTCCTTCCCCGTACCAAACTCCTTCCCCGTACCAAACTCCTTCCCCGTACCAAACTCCTTCCCCGTACCAAACTCCTTCCCCGTACAACTTTCCATCAACATCATCTGCTCCTACAGTCCCTGCCCAACCCTCCACTCCACCGCCCACCACCTCTTCTGCCTCCCACATGTCCATCCATTCTGTAGCTTTTTCCACACCATCACCTCTAACTGTTCCTTCCCCACCACGATCCCAGTCCTCTCTCCACACTCCCATTGTCGAAGTGTCCCGCAGCCCCTCCAGCAGTATTTCCACCCCACACTACACCGAGTTATAATGTTTTTTTTGTAATAAAAATGCCCATTTGGTTGTTTTCAAACCTTTATTAAAAAAGTTTTTTTAACTTTAAAAACAGTTTACACAAAAAAAAATATTTTAAATAAAAGTTAAATTATTGTTTACACTGGTTGTCTGTCATTTCTTTCTGCGGCGAAATATGTTTAAAAAAAAAGGTTAAATACAGGGTATTTAAAAGGTAAAAAGGTATTCAAAACTAGGTATATAACTGTGGGTAAATTTTAGCTTTTTGCCACAGTTGTGTTTGAAGCAAAGTATTTCACCTGAAAAGTTGTGTTTATTGTTGGTGATTTCCTACCAATGTACACAACTTTTGTTAAAAGGTGAAATACTTTGCATAAAACACAACCAGGTACACACCTGTGGCCTAAAGGTAAAAATAGTAAGACCATGACAAGATAGCCAACTTTGGTTGGCAAAGGTATATACTGTTGGTCCAGAAGGTACACAAGTTTGGTTAGGGCACAAATCTTTCACACTCTGTCATCCTGCCAGTGTACTCTGCCTTGAGGTGACATAAAGTATAGTGCAAAATTGTCCCTCATTACTGAAACCGTCACAGAACTTCTAGTGGTAATATTTCCAATCACAACATCCATCTTCGCCAGTAACTTGCTCTTCTCTCCAACCTGCACTTTCTCCTCTACAACCTGTCAAAGAAGGGCTGTAGGAACATGCTATATATAGTTTTCCAGTAGCCAATCCCGTTCGGAAGGCCACAAGGGTCAATTTTAAAAACCAGATCCGGCGTAATCCGTCGCAAAAACGGATGAACCGGATGAGACGGATCTGGTTTTGTCTGTCAAGAACAAGACGGATCCGGCACATCAGGTTTTACAAAACATTTGCCGGATCCGGCATTCCGGCACGACTCCGGATCGCGCCTGACGCCGAAAACCTGATGTGTGAAAGTAGCCTTACCAACAAACGTTCCACCTGAGCAGTTGTCTTGCAGGGTCTGCCGGACCAGGGCTTGTCAAACACATCTCCAGTCTCTTCTAATCTTTTTTTAATTCTTTGTACTTGATGCTGAGACACATTAAAGGTGCCAGCCACCTCTGCAGTGGACCTGGTCTTCAGCCTCTTGATGATGATTATTTATATAGCGCCATTAATTCCATGGTGCTGTCCATGAGAAGGGGGTTACATACAAAGTTATAGATATCGTTAACAGTAAACAAATTTACAATGACAGACTGGTAAAGAGGGGAGAGGACCCTGTCCTTGAGGACTTACATTCTACTGGCTTTGGTCGCAGGGTGGATTTTTGGCATGTTGTCAGAGCTCAAGTTGCAGCTCAAGTGAAGGTCTGGGGTGCTGGGTTTCTTTTTATACACACCCACTAATTATCCGATCATTTACTGAGCACAGGTGAGGATGTAAACTAGGATTGGGTGCATTATATGACTAGGCGACAAAACTTTTGTCTTGCCAAAATCTGACGATTCTGTGTCCATTAAATGATCAATATTTCTGCATTGATGGCAATTTATTTTCTTAACCTAAACCACATTTTGGAGGGTTTCAGCTTTCAATAGAATAATTTATACAACCCATGGATGAATTTAACGTCAGGTTATAAGCTTTTATTTACATAACATGGATAAGCGACATATCTTCTGTCAGGGAGTGTACAGGAGGCATCTTGAAGCTGTCATCACCAACAAAGGAGTCTGTACAAAGTATTAAACAATTTTCAGTACACACACACTTTTTTTTTTTTTGTCGATTGTACCCAACATGGAATTTTTCTTTCTTCATTTTTCAATAGATTATATGGTAAAATGGATGGTGTCATTCCAATCTCCAACTCACTTGAGAGTATGAAAGATAATAAAGCGTAAAAATGAAAATAGTCTAAAAAAGTAATAAAATATATATATATATGTATATCTCTGGACATGTGGTTCCGGCCACTTATATCTGACTTTTGCTAGGAGCATCTATGCAATGGAACATAAAATAACTATTATTATGAAAGTCCGTGCTGGATTGCTCTTAATGACAGACGTTCCGCAGCCGTTTCCTAGTTATTAATGGCCCATTTTCGTGCATTGGGTAATAATGAGAACATCTCTGTACATCTTTAATTAAATATCGCACTCAGAGTTTTTGCACACCGTTTCTCAGATCCTCCGCAGATTCCCGCAGTTCATAGAAACAAAAGAAACTTCAGTTTTTCCATAGAGAAATAAAGATTGGAGGAAATAAATACTTTGCCGACTTTCCCTCTTTTGCTTTATTGCTTGTCAATTTTGTAACTTTTCAAAACTCAGTCGGAGGCTTCCAAGAAAAAATAGTTAATCATTATCTCTTCCTAATAGGACAACTAAGCTCCTCCGTCTTTGTATATCGGTACTTTCACATCAAAAAGATGATTTTTTTTTTTTTTTCTATCCAGCGAAAGAACAGAGCAATCTTCATAGAGTAAATCTAATATTAACCACAGCCTGACCTGAGCTATTGGTATAACCGCAGTGATTGTGGAGGCAAAGGAGTCTCCGCTAGTGATGAGCGAACGTGCTTGGATAAGGTGTTCTCTGAGCATGCTCGGGTGCTAACCGAGTGACTTTGGCATGTTCGAAAAATATGTCCGAGTCCCCTGTGGCTGCATGTCTCATGGCTGTTCAACAGCCGCAACACAAGTGGGGATTGTCTGTTAGGCAATCCCTGCATGTATTTCAGCTGCCCAACATGCAGCCACGGCAACTCGAACATAGTATTAGAGCCCGCCAAAGTCACTATTAGCACATGAGAATGCTCAGATAACACCTAATCACAGCACGCTCGCTTATCACTAGTGCGTATAAAGAAGAGGTTGGCTGAGTATTTTAATGCTAATGTTTTGTGCTAAAAATCTAATTTACATTTGTTTACCATTCAAAATTTTGCACCATTTTGCTTTTATAGGCTTTTTTGTTTTACTGCACGTTACTGGCTGTAGAATGAGTAAACTTGAGAATCCATTGGCGAGATTGGATCTTTTCTGAACTCCTTTGGATTGATTTATGATCACAAGGTTCTTAACATTTTTCATTTGGTCTGTGGTTAAGATTAAAGAAACAATATTTAAGCATTCAAAATCCTTATGGATTTCCTCAAAATTTCAGATTTGCCAGAATCCCAAATTTTTGGTATGAGTTGCCCAGCTTTAGCAAAATGGCGGCTGGCTGTCAATTTGGCGAATTTTTTTGAGGGCCTTGGAGGGGTTCAAAAGTGCAGTTACTCACTTGTCCTAGGTTGGCCCCTCACCAGTAATGCCACTTCAGCTTCCCTCTAGGTTCTCCTGATTTTATCAATCCAGATATTCCAGCACTAACTTGGCCTTACATGGGTATGTAGGGCCTAATCAGCTCCAAAAAATCCAGACTAGAGAAGCGAGCAGAGAACTGGTCTGGGAGCCACAGTGGAAAGACTGGTAAGAGGTGGGCATAGAACACTAGTGAGTATGTTACATAAAAGTGAGCCAAATCCACTCATTTTGGCAGAATCGGATGACCATCTAATAATTGTGAGGGTCTCTCAACTGACCTACAAATTGTTGGGGGACACGAGGAAAGAGCAGTTGGAATTCTATCTTCCGATCCTTCAGTTCGGTAGGAAGATAAGTCGTTGCCAGATGATTCTGGCAGTGGCTCTAAAATGGAGCGCACACAATCACTTGGCCAAGGAGACGAGATAGTCGAGAGAGCTGTTGGCCAACAGTAGTTTGGCCATGAACTATCTAATATCCATGTCCATCTTTTGCCCTGTCAATCCTGAGTGTCAGCCTCAGATTTCAACCACTGATCCTCTATCAAAAAATGTGTTCAATTTGCCATAGGCAAATCCTTAAGGTGAGAACTTAGACGTAAGCTTCATGCACCGTTCAGAAGTAGCTGATGGCTGTGCTCGAGTTCAAGCAACCAGGGCAGTCTGATAATGTCTGGGAGGATGGAAAATGCACATCTGAGTATTAATCATAGCTCACATAAGATGGGCTTAATGATATTGAAAAGTTCATTTTACCAGATGATGTGTGAAAGCTACTCCTAGTTTGTCAAGTAATCCTCTTAGAGCATAAATCAAAGTGGGGCTTAATATTTAATTACACTGCGGGTGTTTTAAGAAGTGGTCCACAAATCACTGCGCTGCCGGGAAGCAGTCCAGCTTGTGCAAAATTAAAGAAAAAAAATATGTGCTGCATGCTGAAAAACCACAAATTCTGCAGCCTTAGCCCGGGCAAATCCTCAGTTTTCTAATGATTATTTCACACAATTGAGAATTCCCAGTTTCTCATTTTTTAGTGGCGTCCAAAAAAAATGAAAAATTCCTCCTCATTTTACATTCACTGGCCGTAGAAGTCTTGCAGCGGCGGGGGGACGTCTGTGTTGTTCTAATCCCCTTGGTACATTTTATCAGGACTCTTCAGGTTCTGTAATTTTCTAGTTAACTGGTGCATGAAAAATGTGGGTCAAAATACTGGCATTTTCTTTAAAAAAAAAAAAATAAAAAAATAAAAAATTACGCTTTGTATAAAATGAAGCTTTACGTTATGAACTGAAGATTATGCAACCGTAGATTCCCAGGCGCGTCATTGCCATTAAATGATACCAGAATGAATGCACTATATCAGCAGTTTCTGGAGCGCTTGCTAATGTACATTTTATGTTTGGCTGTGGTTCATATATGAAGTTTGCATGCTGCTTTTTACAGTACTCGGACGGGCACCATGGACCCTACAAAGACTGGAAAATCGGCGCTAACTTTTATAAACCGATGATAGTAACGTTTCAATTTCCCCCTCTATATTTCTTTAAAGGGTAATGCTACTTTTTGAGTAACTTTTCAGGATAAGCAGTTGACTCTGAGCTGGTGGGAGGAGACTGGCTATAACAATGTCTCCTATTCTCAGACATGAGAGATTCCTTTTTTTTTTTTTCATTTCTTAGTAAGGGCATGTACAAATATAGCCTTTTTTATGTTTTTCTTTCGGCATAAAAAAACAAAAGACTATGGCAAGGAAACGTAAGCGTAAATTAGTCATTTTGTATGCGTATTTGGTGCATTTTTTTTGTGTGTTTAGGTTTGTAACCCATTTTGATCTCAACGGTGAAATGCTGCAATAAAAAGACTGAAGAAGTTGATAAGCTACATTTTAACAATGCATCACGGGTTATAAAAACGAAGGAGAGAAATACATCGGGTGAATGAGGTTTAGCTGTTACAGTAAAGCACTGCCTTTTTTCCGTACAAAAACACAATGTGTGAATACACCCATAGCACACAAACAGCAATATGGAGGATATTGTACAGCGGTACTGACCTGTGCTGATGTGAATACAGCACTGGGAAGAGGTAAAAGGCTTGTTAGAAAGCTCAACATTCTCTCTGAGAGTCTCCCACTGCCTGTTTCTTCACTCTGCTCCTCACTCCTCCCTCTCACCTCTCTGTAGAGGATTATAGTAGGAGATCTAACCCCAACACTTTAACTATTGGCAGCATGTCTAGTTTTCAACAAGATGGATCTGATATGTTTTTCATAGTGATTGGTGACTTCTTGAGGCAGGAGTAAGGAGTCGAAGTAGGTCCTAAGTGGAGAAAAAAAACAGAACTTTACTATAAAGATATATCACAAAGTTTATTATATTGGCTTTATGCAATCTTTGTTGAACGTTAAGTTCCCTTTTAAAAGGGTTTTCCACTTTTACTTTTACTCTTCGGAATCTGTCCACCTCTCCAGTGATGTCACTCTGATGGCCTCTGCCAGACCTGAAGCGAAGACTTCCTGTCCAACAATGGTCAGGTTGCTGGTGGACATGATGTCATTGCTCCAGGTCCAGTAAAAACCTAAGGAATGGCAATTTCGAACAGGCAGCAGATTTTCATAAGTATGACTTCTTTTTTTTTTTTTTTTTCTTTCACCATGATAGTTTCATACTGATCATTTTAAAAATATACATGAAAATCCCTTTAACTGAGTACTACCCTGTATGACACGTTTTTCTTAACGAGGATCCGTCACCTGATTACACCTTACGGACCATGTACAGTGTTTCATAGATATTAGTCCTGATGAAGTCTGCGTTTATTCAGGTGTTTGTTAGATTTCTGGATATTTTTTGCATTTTTTTTTGTTCATATTCTTAATACCATTTCTATGAATTCCTGTCTTTCCATGGCGGCCTCTTATTGCAAGAGGCATCATCATCGAGTTCACTATAAAATCAGCTCCCCCTAGTGGTGGCTGCAGGCAGCAGTTTACCCTGGAAGCCGTTCTATGCAGGGGTTTAGATCTCTGTATTAGAATGATCAATCTCCTAAATATATAGTGAAGGGAGTATCCACAGGATAGCGGATAAATGTATGATTACTGGGAGTCCAACTTCTAGGGCCCCGCTGATCGTGAGTACTGGAGACTATTTTCTCTTGTGTGAATGGAAAAACCTTGAATAATACGTATAAAAATTGTGATGCAAAAAAAAGTGCCCCCAAACACAGTATGATACCCCCACAGTGAATTCCTCCACACACGGTATGATGACACTACTGTACCCCCCCAATCCCCCCTACAAAAAATGGTGATCCCATCACTGTATGATTCTCCAACTATAATCCCCACACAGCCCTCCATACAGTGTCGTGGCCATAAAATAAGCTCTGTTCAGTATAACCTATTATAGCCCTACATAGTCCTTCACACAGTAAACGGGGCCCAGTATTGCCTTCCATACAGTATAATGACCCCTGCCTTGCTTTCCATACAGATTAATGGCCACACATAGTGCTCCATAGAGTATAATGTCCCCTCATACTGCGCCGTACAGTATAGTAGCCCCACATAGTGTTCCATTTATTTTTTATTTATTTTACTCATTTATATAGCGACATTAATTCCACAGTGCTTTACAGACATTATCATCACTGTCCCCGATGGGGATCACAATCTAAATTGCCTATCAGTATTAAATTGGAATGTGGGAGGAAACCCACGCAAACACGGGGAGAACATATAAACTCCTTGCAGATGTTGTCCTTGGTGGGATTTGAAAGCAGAACCCCAGTGCTGCAAGGCTGGAGTGCTCACCACTGAGCCACATTTCCGCCCATACAGTATAATGACCCCCCACATAGTGCTCTATTCAATATAATGGCCCCACATGCTGCATCATACAGTATAATGGCCCCATATAGTGCTCCATACAGTATAATGGCCCCACATAGTGCTTCTTACAGTATAATGCTCTCACATAGTGCTCCATACAGTATAATGGCCCCATATAGTGCTTCATACAGTACAATGGGCCCACATAGTGCTCCATACAGTATAATGACCCCCACATAGTGCCCTATGCAATATAATGGCCCCACATGCTGCACCATACAGTATAATGGCCCCACATAGTGCTCCATACAGTATAATGGCCCCACATAGTGCTCCATACAGTATAATGGCCCCACATAGTGCTCCATACAGTATAATGGACCCATATAATGCTCCATACAATATAATGGACCTACATAATGCTTCATACAGTATAATGGCCCCCACATAGTGCTCCATACAGTATAATGGACCCACATAGTATTTTATACAGTGCATAATGGCCCCCACATAGTGATCCGTACAGTATAATAGCCCCCACATAATGCTCCATACAGTATAATGGCCCCATGGACCCCATATAGTTATCCGTACAGTATAATGACCCCCGCATAGTGCTCCATACAGTATAATGGCCTTACATACTTTAGTGCTCCATATAGTATAACTAGCTGAAGAGCCCGGCACTGCCTGGGCATAGTAACTAACTGTGGTTAGTTATAGCAAATTATAATTATCCTCCATCCCATAGTCCCATGCCCATATACCCATCACACATCCTCCATCCCATAGTTCCGTGCCCATATACCCATCATACATATCCTCCATCCCATAGTCCAGTGCCCATATACCCATCACACATCCTCCATCCCATAGTCAACCATTATGACATCATAATGAGCGGCGGGGCTTGCAACCTATGATGACATCAGCGTCGCCATGGCAACCATTATTACGTCATAATGAGGGGCGGGGCTTGATACACACACACTTTTTCCCCTTTATGTAGATAGGGGCAAAATTGTTTGGTGAATTGGAATGCGCGGGGTTAAAATTTTGCCTCACCACATAGCCTATGACGCTCTCGGGGTCCAGACGTGTGACTGTGCCAAATTTTGTGGCTGTAGCTGCGACGGTGCGGATGCCAATCCCGGACATACACACATACATACATACACACACTTGAGCTTTATATATTAGATGGTCCCATATAGTGCTCCATACAGTATAATGGCCATACTTAGTGCTCCATACAGTATAATGGACCCATATAGTGCTTCATACAATATAATGGCCCCACATAGTGCTCCATACAGTATAATGACCCCATATAGTGCTTAATACAGTATAATGGCCCCACATAGTGCTCCATACAGTATAATGGACCCACAAAGTGCTCCATACAATATAATGGACTCACATAGTGCTCTATACAGTATAATGGACCTATATAGTGCTTCATACAGTATAATGGCCCCACATAGTGCTCCATACAGTATAATGACCCCATATAGTGCTTAATACAGTATAATGGCCCCACATAGTGCTCCATACAGTATAATGGACCCACAAAGTGCTCCATACAATATAGTGGACTCACATAGTGCTCCATACAGTATAATGGCCCCACAGTGCTCCATACAGTATAATGGTCCCTTATAGTGCTCCATACAGTATGTAGATAGGGGCAAAATTGTTTGGTGAATTGGAACGCGCGGGGTTAAAATTTTGCCTCACCACAGCCTATGACGCTCTCGGGGTCCAGACGTGTGACTGTGCCAAATTTTGTGGCTGTAGCTGCGACGGTGCGGATGCCAATCCCGGACATACATACATACATACATACATACATACATACATACATACATACACTTGAGCTTTATATATTAGATGGTCCCATATAGTGCTCCATACAGTATAATGGCCATACTTAGTGCTCCATACTGTATAATGGATCCATATAGTGCTTCATACAGTATAATGGCCCCACATAGTGCTCCATACAGTATAATGACCCCATATAGTGCTTAATACAGTATAATGGCCCCACATAGTGCTCCATACAGTATAATGGACCCACAAAGTGCTCCATACAATATAATGGACTCACATAGTGCTCCATACAGTATAATGGCCCCACAGTGCTCCATACAGTAAAATGGCACCACAGTGCTCCATACAGTATAATGGTCCCATATAGTGCTCCATATAGTATAATGGCCCTACTTAGTGCTCCATACAGTATAATGGCCCCATATAGTGCTTCATACAGTATAATGGCCCCACATAGTGCTTCATACAATATAATGGACCCACATAGTGCTTCATACAGTATAATGGACCCACATAGTGCTTCATACAGTATAATGGACCCACATAGTGCTCCACACAATATAATGGACCCACATAGTGCTCCACACAATATAATGGACCCACATAGTGCTCCATATGGTATAATAGTCCCACATACTGCTTCATACAGTATAGTGGACCCACATAGTGCTCTATACAATATAATGGACCCACATAGTGCTCCATACACTATAATGGACCCACATAGTGCTCCATACACTATAATGGACCCACAAAGTGCTCCATACAGTATAATGGACCCAGATAGTGCTCCATACAGTATAATAGCCCCACATAGTGCTTCATACAGTATAGTGGACCCACATAGTGCTCTATACAATATAATAGACCCACATAGTGCTCCATATGGTATAATAGTCCCACATACTGCTTCATACAGTATAGTGGACCCACATAGTGCTCTATACAATATAATGGACCCACATAGTGCTCCATACACTATAATGGACCCACATAGTGCTCCATACACTATAATGGACCCACAAAGTGCTCCATACAGTATAATGGACCCAGATAGTGCTCCATACAGTATAATAGCCCCACATAGTGCTTCATACAGTATAGTGGACCCACATAGTGCTCTATACAATATAATAGACCCACATAGTGCTCTGTACAGTATAATGGACCCAGATAGTGCTCCATACAGTATAATGGCCCCATTTAGTGCTCCATACAATATAATGGCCCCACATAGTGCTCCATACAGTATAATGGGCCCACATAGTGCTCCATACAGTATAATGGCCCCACATAGTGCTCCATACAGTATAATGGCCCCACATAGTGCTTCATACAATATAATGGACCCACATAGTGCTTCATACAGTATAATGGACCCACATAGTGCTTCATACAGTATAATGGACCCACATAGTGCTCCACACAATATAATGGACCCACATAGTGCTCCACACAATATAATGGACCCACATAGTGCTCCATACGGTATAATAGTCCCACATACTGCTTCATACAGTATAGTGGACCCACATAGTGCTCTATACAATATAATGGACCCACATAGTGCTCCATACACTATAATGGACCCACAAAGTGCTCCATACAGTATAATGGACCCAGATAGTGCTCCATACAGTATAATAGCCCCACATAGTGCTTCATACAGTATAGTGGACCCACATAGTGCTCTATACAATATAATAGACCCACATAGTGCTCCATACAGTATAATGGACCCAGATAGTGCTCCGTACAGTATAATGGACCCAGATAGTGCTCTTTAAAGTATAATAGACCCACATAGTGCTCTGTACAGTATAATGGACCCAGATAGTGCTCCATACAGTATAATGGCCCCATTTAGTGCTCCATACAATATAATGGCCCCACATAGTGCTCCATACAGTATAATGGGCCCACATAGTGCTCCATACAGTATAATGGCCTCACATAGTGCTCCATACAGTATAATAGCCCCATATAGTGCTCCATACAGTATAATGGACCCACATAGTGCTCCGTACAGTATAATGGACCCAGATAGTGCTCCATACAGTTTAATGGACCCACATAGTGCTCCGTACGGTATAATGCACCCAGATAGTGCTCCGTACAGTATAATGACCCCACATAGTGCTCCATACAGTATAATGGGCCCCACATAGTGCTCCACATAGTGCTCCATACAGTATAATGGCCTCACATAGTGCCCCATACAGTATGTGCCTACGTAGTGCTCCATACAGTATAATGGCCCCATATAGTGCTCCATACAGTATAATGGCCTCACATAGTGCCCCATACAGTATAATGTGCCCACATAGTGCTCCATACAGTATAATGGCCCCACATAGTGCTCCGTACAGTATAATGGGCCCACATAGTGCTCCATACAGTATAGTGGCCCCATATAGTGCTCTATACAGTATAATGGAAGCATATGATGCTCCATACAGTATAATGGGCCCCACATAGTGCTCCATACAGTATAATGGCCCCATATAGTGCTCCATACAGTATAATGGCCCCACATAGTGCTCCATACAGTATAATGGCCTCACATAGTGCTTCGTACAGTATAATAGGCTGAATGCTATAAATAAATACTCACCTCTGCCCATTTCCCTGCTGCTCCGGCCTCTTTCTGGTGTCTTTAGATCACATCTCGGCACAGCGGGTGCATTGTATTGACGTCATCTGGCCCGCTGTGCTGAGATGTCAGATGGAGAGGGGGATTGATGGGAGAGGGAGTATCAGCTGACGCTCTCTTCTCTATTGTTGCTTTAAACTGTATTGGTGGCAGGAATGGCTCTCATGGATTATTGACGTGAGCATAAGCTGCTACATTATATTTGGGGGGCAGATTTGATGACTCCCCCCAGCTGGCTGTCCAAACAGTGGCTTTCATCTATGAATCACTGTGGGGTATGAGACCAAGGAAGCTGTGACACCGCTGACAACTCGTGTAATTGGATATTTCTCTTTTGTACATTGTAAAAAGTGAAAGGGACGCGGGCTGCGCTCGTTCGAAGCTTAATTAAAACAAGGGAAGGAAATGAACCTTATTGTAGACTGTGGGCTTGTCTGTCCTCATACAGCAGATCTATATCCATTCATGCATTGTGCTCAATAGAGCGAAAATCAATTGTGCTCCTATATTTAGTGTCATAATGATAGCGCCGCGGTGTTCTCTCCCACCACCATATTAGTTTGCTTCCAGAAGACATTAGGTGGGCAGGATGCCGGCCGGGAGATGGACATGTGGATAATGAAAATGCTGAATGAGTGGAAATATATCTAATGGTTTTTGGAGGCCCCATAGCCGTTTTCTAATGGCCTTTATCACAATGAAAACTTTTACTGCGGAAATTGGAATGAATGAATGATGGTTCTGTTCAGCAGATATCCCTCTGCAAGGAGTAAAGGCATGTTCGCACGTTGAATTTTTGCAGCGTTTTTTTTTTTTTTTTAAAGCGGCTATTTTAGCTTTCAAGCCCTGGTAGGCAGCGGTGCCTTAGTGCTCTTCCAACAGTTAAATATATTTTTTTAGGCTTATATTGCTTAAAAATAATAAAAGGAGACATGCTCACCTTCTTGCACCCCTGCAAATCCAGCACAGAGGTCTCCGCCTGCTTCGGAAGCAGTGTCTGCCCCGTCCGGAAGCTGCTGAAGTGATCAGGTCACTAGAAAAACGCAAATCCGAAGAACTCAAATTTACAGGCTTCTGAACAGGGCAGAGACCTCCACAGCAGCCTGCACTGGATCCAGGAAGTGGCGTGGTCAGAAGGTTATTAGGCCTACATGTATAATAAATCCATGACTAGATCTATTTTACTATTGTACAACGCTTTAAAGGATCCAGTCCATTGCGATCTCTTTCTAACTAGTGGCCCATTTACTAGCTCGTAATTCCGGGCAAGTTCTACTGATGCCACCGCATGATTAATCTGTGTTTGTGTGTAGTCTGACAAATTCTATCCATCGTTTTGACAGATGGCACTCATTCCCATATTAGGAAAAAATTGGACATGAGCACTGCCTCACTTAGTAACATGGGGATGGGTGCACCATGCACGATTTGCCTTCGATGTTTGAATCATAGAATCGTAGAGTTGGAAGGGACCTCCTGGGCCATCTGGTCCAACCCCCTGCTCAAAGCAGGATTCGCTAAATCATCCCAGTCAGATGTCTGTCCAGCCTCTGCTTGAAGACTTCGATTGAAGGAGAACTCACCACTTCTCGTGGCAGCCTGTTCCACTCATTGATCACTCTAACTGTCAGAGTTTTTTCTAATATCTAATCTGTGTCTCCTCCCATTCAGTTTCGTCCCATTGCTTCTAGTCTTTCCTTGTGCAAATGAGAATAAAGTTGACCCTTCTACAATGTGACAGCCCTTTAGATATTTGTAGACAGCTATTAAGTCTCCTCTCAGTCTTCTCTTTTGCAAACTAAACATTCCCAAATCCTGCAACCAATTCCTTCAATTCCTTTGGATGGCTCTAACCCATTTATGTCTATAGGTCCATGGAAAACTTCAGACCACACTCGGATGACATCTGACTGCTGTCTGCTTGTCATGGACAGACTGAATGGAGAATCGAGAAACTTTTCTTTTTTTTTTTTTTACTCCACCTCTGAGAAAAAACGATCACACCCTGATCAAACTCTGATCAGAGTACGATTAGTTTGATTGGTCCAATTTTTCTCAGATAAGAGAAAATCTTTTGTGTGACCCTAACCATAATGAGATTAAAAGCCTGCCTCCTGAAATCATATATCGCACCGAACAATATCTAAAACCTGCCTTAGTTAAAACAAGATGGACTCACTGAGGGATCAGGTGACAGCTGCCTATTGAAGTCTATGGAGATGATCATTGTCCATAATGGATGGTCCAAAAAGTGAGAGGTTGTAAATAGGATAACAGGAGTCACAGGACTCTCATTCTTTCAAAAGGTAAGGGTCTTAAGGTTAGGAACCGCACCTGTTAGTTATTTATGGCCTAGCCTATGGATACATAATAAATGTTTGATTGGAATAAACCCTTAAAAAAAAAACACGTGCTCCTATTGTTGCACATCCTTGGAGGGTCATCTACATTTTTACGTGTACTTTGGTGAGTGACTTTTCTGCTGCTTTGTGCTTGGTCCAGTACATGCGTGCCAACATTTATTACTTTGACTGCACTGCGTATTACATGTGCTGCCATCACACGAAACCCGCCACCGCCTCTGAAGCATCATTATTCAGATTTCATTCCTTTCCTGTGTGTGAATCCTATCTTCTTTAAACAGCAAACAGCAGGAAAATAAGATTTTATTGGCCGATTCCTATTCATCCCGGCATCCATTTACTCGGGGCGAATTAATTATATTTTCATTTTTAAAGCAACATTTATCTGAGAATAAATAGTCCATTGGTGCAGGGAGATAGCCGCAGTGACGAATGATGGGCTTAGCCTCTGAAGGTCATATACAAAGTGCAGAATTCGCTTTCGTGTTACCGTGTACAGATTTATGTGCACAGTTGGATTCTGGCAATTAAACCCGCCAAACAGTAAACTTGGGTGTCCTTCCTCTATACTGTTTTCACAATTTTGTTTTTTAAGAAAGAATAATTTTATTACATTTTTATATAAAGAAAGTACAACATTGTCATAATCCAAGGTAAAAGAACAGCATAGTGAGATAAGATTGGTGCCATCTTATCCCCGGCTGAACTATCGAGTCAAAGGACCATTGTGCAAATAAAGTCCATGAATTGCGCACCAACAACACCTGAAAATAAGGCGGGTGGGCTAATCCTCTTTCTTCTAGAGTGGACTGCTTCCCAGCTTCTTGTTTACCAGGTGGTGGTGCACTTCTGTAGACTAGCAGTTTGGACTAGCATCTTGATCGAAGAACCGCTGGTTGGAACTCTACTTTCCCATCACTGGAGGAGAACATGGGCTCTGAAGTTGGTCGGATGCAGCCAACTTCAAAGCCGTGCTTACAAACGCCAATGCAAAGCTCTTTCTAGCACATGATCCTTGCCTAGGAAACTCATAACCACCGATTACAGAGGTGGCTGGTAACCTAGGCAAAGGAAATTGAAAATCCCTCTGGTCTTGAGAGCAGACAGGAATTTTAATACAAGGTAAATAGCAAAGTTGCTTGTTTTTACAATAATTTGCAATTTTGCCTATTAAAGTTGAGACATCCCCTTTTAAGTGTGGTCAACTATGGGGATCAAAAATTTAGGGAGGGAGAATTGGATTGTCAACAATACCCTTGAAATGGTGGTTCAGGTTGCTAAAAAGGAGTACATCCTCCAAGTTTCTCGGGTGTTCTCAAAATATTTAAGGCCCCCATACACATTAAACTAATCTCACCAGAACCTGCTAATATCGGCAGGTTCGGTCGAAGGTCTCGTCTATGGTGGCATGAGCCGACTGATAGTTGAAAGAGATGTCAAGCAAAATTTGCAAAAATCAATAGTGTAAGTGTATATAAGAAACTTTGTAATGTATCTTATCAGAAAAATGTACCGTACTTTTTTCTCCCCATATGAGACACTTCTCTTTTTCCTCCTAAACGCATCACTCACTCTGAAAAACAGCTAAAATTTGCCATGGTTGAAGCAAAGTTCACAACCATCTTGCTGAGGAACCTAATTATAGCTGCTGATTTAAGTCTCTGGAAAGGTAGAAGGAGGGTGACAGACAGAGGGACACACTGATAATTCTGCTGCTTTGTAGTAGGTGTTTTATCTCAGCACAGTGCTGGACTCACATCCACATTGCTCAGTATGGTGTCATCCATGCTGCTGCTTCTGAACATGTGCTACAGAGAGAGGGGAGAGCAGGAATCTTTATTGCCTGTATGTGCTGTGTATGATGGACTTCATAGCAGCCAATCTCCATCAAGCAGGGAGTAGCTGTAGAGATGGCAGTCACACCTGGACTTAGATGATCTAGTGGTCCAAAGGCTCTATGACTTCTAAAACGACAGCAGACAGATTCTGTATCTGGGCCCAGAATTTTAACATTGCGTTTCAGTTTTTCCCTTTGCTTTTGCACCAATTTAAAGGGGTAATCTGGGATCAATTTTTTTTTTTTAGTTTTTTCCTTGGATCTAAGAGCAAACAGACAGGTAATTACCTGCCTGTTATGCACGGCTCACATCTCTGCCGGCACAGAGCTGTCACAGACCGCTTCTGCGGATGTCACATTGACAACCGGCTCCCCACTGCCTAACTGAGGGGGAGCCGGCTGTCAGTGAGCATGTCGGCAGTCACGCCTCCTTGACAGTACAGCCCGGAAGAGGAAGAACTGCTCTGTTGATGTGGAATGGCTGAATCACATCAACAGGGTGGTGGCGTCTGTTCTGTTCTGTTGACAGGGCGTGACTGCCAATATCATGAAGATTGACAGCCAACTTCCCGCTATCTAACTGCTGGGGAGCCGGCTGTCAATCAGCATGATGTCAGTCATATCCCGTTGACGATGCAGCCTGGAAAATAAAGGGCTCCTCTCTTGATGTGTAGCTCCTGAATCACCAGCAGAAGCAGCCAGTGACCTCTCTGAGCTGGTGTCAGGCTAGTTAGCAACTAACTTCCTGTTAGTTTTTAGGCCCATAGTAAAAAAATAAATGTAATGGTCCTGGATATCCCCTTTAATGAAACATGAGACCATTCTAATTCTGTAGTAGTTACATCCCGATTGCTGGCCAGACATCAGCCATGGTAAAATATGAACATTATAACCCAAAAAGGCCCCATCCACTAAATGCTTACACAATCTCAAAATGTCCTATATACTGCAACCAAGAAATTATTAGGCGTCGGATTTCTGCTTTTACTCCGCAGGGATCCAGACCCTCACATTCTGCAGTCTCCTGCTGTTTATCTACTGCAGAGAAGATTGCCTTGCAGCAAATCTCTCCTGAGGCTAAGTCCTTCTGTCCTCTTACTGAGCATGCTCATGGGACGATCTCCCATTGGAGATCGGGAGTCATGTGCTCAGGTCCCACTCCAGATCTCATTGGTCCATCTCAGAGATCTGGAAGCTTGCGGAAGGTCCCGGGTGCTATAAAAGGCGCGCATGGCTGTTCCGCCATGCGCTAGTATAGACTTACTTGCTGCTGTGTGTATGAGGTCGGATGTATGATTCTGGTGAATGACTCATTAAAAAACCCCTTCCCTCTGATATTACATATGTGGTTAGGGACTGAGTTAGAATCAGCGCCAGCGCTCCTCTGCTGCAATATCCACAGCTGCTAGCGTCCGACATTGCGCTTGCGCCCTAGCCTTGTCGTTTAGCGGCAGTGTCCACGCCGCGCTGCAGTAGCAGCCCCTTTGCGTCCGGAGTTGCGACGCTCCGCACACGGTAGGTCTAGACGGACGTAGTGCCGCTGTCTTGGGCTACTCCTGTGACCTGATACCGTGTGTGCGTTTTTACTGAGTACTGTGACCTCAACAGGCTCAGTCTTTTGTGTTTGTACTTATTTGGCATCTCTGTGAATTAACTGAGATTGCTCTGCGCACCTGGGTGAAGTTTAACCCTGTGCGCATTTCCGCCATGTTGCTCCTGCCACCACTTAGCAGCGGTTATATCACTGCACGGTGGACCCCGAGCGGCGAACGCACTTTATTATTTTTATTTAGTGCGTTCGGCCGTTCCTAACATTATACTAGCGCCAGGGTCTGGCTAGTGATGGCAGAACAGCAGCAACTGTTAGTGTATTCGACAGCTTGAGGGCCGGTTGGCCACTCTTGAGAGGGCTCTCTCAGCTGCACAATCCACCGAAGCTGCTGTAAAGGCAATCACAGACGCGGTTTCCTGTATGTCCACGTCCTCCCTCGCGCCGACAGTTACCCGCCTCCCGTTGCCCGATAAATTTTCTGGCGATGGCGCTTCCTGTAGGGATTTCTTCAGCCAGTGCTCTATTCAGCTGGAGCTACTGGCATTGCGATTCCCTACGGAGAGGGCCAAGGTGGGGTTTATTGTTTCCCTTCTGTTGGGCAAGGCGTTGGAGTGGACTACGCCATTATGGGAGCGTGGTGACCCTGAGGTTCGGACTGCTGCTGAGTTTCTAACAGCTATTAAGCAGGTCTTCCTCAGTCCACGGGTCACGCACGACACCTCTCTTCAGCTTCTTGCTTTGACTCAGGGTTCTCTCTTGGTTAGTCAGTATGCCGTCCATTTTCGGACACTGGCTTCCGAGCTGGAGTGGTCCGATAAAGCCCTCATCCCTGTGTTTTGGAGAGGTTTGGCAGAGCATGTTAAAGATGCTCTCTCTACCAGAGAGGTTCCTGCAAGTTTTGAAGAGCTGATTGCCATTTCCACCCGCATTGACCTCCGTTTTTCGGAGCACGGTATGGAGCGTGCTCAATCCAACCGGAAGGTTACCTCAGCTCCCAATTTTTTTGAGCCTCTGGAATTACCCGAGTCAGAGGTTCCACCCCCAGAGCCCATGGAGGTGTCTCGTGCCGTTCTCCAGGCGCGTCCAGCACAAGACTCCAGTTGCGGTTATATTTGTCAACACGCTGTTTCTCAGAACAACAGTGCCCCGCAACGGCCAAATTCTGTGCCGCCAGGCAAGACCCTTGTTCCTCCCCGCCTTCGGCCGAAGGTTCTCGCGTGGGCACACGCGTCCAGGAGGGGTGGTCACTGTGGCTATATGCAGACCACAAAACTCCTGGCAGGGTCTTACTGGTGGCCGCACAGGGCTCGGGATGTTAAAAAATATATTCGGGCCTGTGCCTTTTGTGCTCGGAATAGCCTCCTTAAACGAAGGGTCGAGACGCCTGCCGACACACTGTGGCGTTCCACTTTAACTTCTGCTCCCGTTGACTCCCACGGGTCCCTTCTGAAACCTGGCGATCTTGCCGCCCCTGATGCCTTCCATTTGTCCCTGGTCTCCCTGTCACCTATTGGGACGTCAGACTTGCTTTCGGACGAGTCTGAGGCCTATATCTCTGATTGGCAGAAGTTGGTGGATCAGAGGGCTCAGGGAGGAGGGGGCCCTAGGAGGGGGGTAATGTTAGGCGTCGGATTTCTGCGTTTACTCCGCAGGGATCCAGACCCTCACATTCTGCAGTCTCCTGCTGTTTTTCTACTGCAGAGGAGATTGCCTTGCAGCAAATCTCTCCTGAGGCTAAGTCCTTCTGTCCTCTTACTGAGCATGCTCGTGGGACGATCTCCCATTGGAGATCGGGAGTCATGTGCTCAGATCCCACTCCAGATCTAATTGGTCCATCTCAGAGATCTGGAAGCTTGCGGAAGGTCCCGGGTGCTATAAAAGGCACGCATGGCTGTTCCGCCATGCGCTAGGATAGACTTACTTGCTGCTGTGTGTATGAGGACGGATGTATGATTCTGGTGAATGACTCATTAAAAAACCCCTTCCCTCTGATATTACGTATGTGGTTAGGGACTGAGTTAGAATCAGCGCCAGCGCTCCTCTGCTGCAACATCCACAGCTGCTAGCGTCCGACATTGCACTTGCGCCTTAGCCTTGTCGTTTAGCGGCAGTGTCCACGCCGCGCTGCAGTAGCAGCCCCTTTGCGTCCGCAGTTGCGACGCTCCGCACACGGTAGGTCTTGACGGACGTAGTGCCGCCGTCTTGGGCTACTCCTGTGACCTGATACTGTGTGTGCGTTTTTATTGAGTACTGTGATCTCAACAGGCTCAGTCTTTTGTGTTTTGTACCTATTTGGCATCTCTGTGAATTAACTGAGATTGCTCTGCGCATCTGGGTGAAGTTTAACCCTGTGCGCATTTCCGCCATATTGCTCCTGCCACCACTTAGCGGTTATATCACCTACTGCACTGTGGACCCCGAGTGGCGAACGCACTTTTTATTATTTTTATTTAGTGCGTTCCGCCGTTCCTAACAGAAATAGGTACAGTTAAAGGGGTTGTTTGAGATTAATTATGTCAATCTACCAGAAACTGAGCCACTCTTCTGCTTGGGCTGTAATTGGTATTGCAGCTCAGCTGTAATGTCTTGAATTAGGCTTGGATGCAGTACCATACGCAGCCCAAGACTGAAGTTGTTCCTTAAAGGATTTTTACCGTTTCGCACTGCCCCTTTAATGTTTGCACTGCGCGTTGTTCAATAACTTGATTATGTAATAATAATTCAGTTCCATTTTTCTTTCTACCTTGCATGAATTCATGTTGATTCGCTGCCACACTGTAAAAGCATTCCATTTCCTTTCCCGGCTCCGCGGTAGACTGGTATTGTGTCTCCATGTACGTTGTATCGTCCTGGGTTGTATCCCCGTAATGGAGCAGTAAGAATGTATCCGGTGGTGATAGGTGAGATGGTAGCTATTAACTGCGCCATTTCAAAATGCCAGACTTCCGTGAAACTGTGGCAGAGCGATCTTTTATCTCAGTGGGATCCTCAACGTCCCCAATTGTCATGAAAGATAAAGGTTTCCCGTTCACCCTATGCAGACTCGAATTAGCCGAGATCATTTACTTTTGAAAAGAAATGCCCCCCTCGGTACAGCGTGTCTCTGAATCTCTCCTAATCGCACGTGTCGCATTAGATAGACTGAATAGATCTTTCCGTCTGACTGACAGATGAGCCGAGCGGAGAAACAGAACGTTTTCCTTCACCTAACTGGCATTAAAGGCTCATGTTCCGTCTATTACCTGACTAATGCAATGTTTAGGATTTCATACGGAGAAAACTTGCCTCTAAAGTGGATTATTATAGGTAATGGGCTTAAACCAACTTAGTGTTCTTTATGAATTAAGTCGGAAATAAGATGAGGCCTGAAAAATCTGTAATTTAGCAGAGAGAACATTTAATTTCCTGGTTGCATTTGCCTCGGGGATGTGTGAATTGTGTTTTATATCACGATTATGTTTTGTTGAAATGTCTTAATTTTTTTTATACTTTTTTGAAGTTCCACTGTAATTTTAGAAAACTCATTTGCTCTGCTTGATGGAAAATAAAGATCTTCTAAATGTATTTACAGGCTTAAAGGGGACATTTTATCTGGATTTTTTTTTTTATGTAAGTTGAGTTCCTCCAATTTTTGCTCCTCCACTGATTCTGGAACTATTTTTATTTTTTTTCTGTGCCCCTCCATTCCCAAGTTATACCCCCTGGTAATAAAGATGCAAATTTTAAGTGTAGCCATCTGGGCTTAGACCGCGGAAATTCTCAGTGGGCGTTGCCAGGATTTGATTGGTCAGCGTAAGAGGATTAAACACAAAGATGTGCGCAGCTGATTGGAGGGTCAGTAACTTTATAATGGAGAGGGACAGAAGAAAATGAAAAACTGTAACAGATTCAGTGGAAAAAGCACCAATTGGAGGAGGTACTCATATTCAGAACATCTATATTATCAAAATCAGAGTAAATTAGTTTTGTAGTTACTGTGCGTCAAAATGTGTAAAAACAAAACAAAAAAAAAACTAAAGCAAAACATAATAATAAAAACCACAATCCGCACATCCCCAGCCCAAATGTGAAAATTGAAAAGGGTTTTTTTTCTGACCTAATTTTTCAAGTTTCATCTTGTAACTTAACTCATAAAGAACATTAAGTTGGTTCAAGCCCCTTGCCTATCATCCATTTTGGATGAACGTTTTCTTCGTATCTAATCTTAAACATTGCTTTAGTCGGGAAATAGATGGAACGTGAGCTTTATTACTAGTTTATGTGAAGGTTAACCTTCTGTTCTTCCGCTTGGCTCATGTGTCAGTTAGGCAAGAAGGATGTACACAAGTGGTCAAAATTGTTGGTACCCCTCGTTTATTGACAGAAAAACCCACAATGGTCACAGAAATAACTTGAATCTAATAAAAGTAATAATAAATCAAAAATCTCTGACTTTCATTTGTTAATTTTCATAGATTTTTGATTTATTATTACTTTCGTCAGATTCAAGTTATTTCTGTAACCATTGTGGATTTGCCTGTCATTAAACGAGGGGTACCAACAATTTTGACCACGTGTGTATTTTGTCTAAAGTGAGACGTGAATAGAGATTCAGAAATGTGCAGTACCGAGCGGCATGTCTTTTCAAAAGAAATTAGTACTCAGTTGGATGGTGGTGCCGGGAGGTGTAGCAGTCATTACTCAATACGCAGTGAGCATGGCTGTAATCACTTCTATAGTAGCTTGACTGCTCTGCAGTGTGTGTGTGCAGTATAGGCTGTCAGTCAAGGTGCAGGACGAGTGGTTACAGCCATGCTCTTTCACATGATTTAAACGCTATTTTCTTGAAGATTATGATTATATTTTCAGTTAAATAGCAATTGTGGACATAAATTTCTTTTAATACACAGTATCAGAAGACGACCAACAGAAGATGTGCTGTGAGCAAAAGACCAGCAGAAATTGTATTGGTAGAAAACCAGCAAAAAAATTAGTATCAGAAGAATTAGTATCTGTACATCAGTAAATGTATTACAGCATAAAACATGGTATCAGCAAGAGACCAGCAGAAGACATAATGTAAGGAGACCAGCAGAAGACGTAATGTAAGGAGACCAGCAGAAGACCTAATGTAAGGAGACCAGCAGAAGACCTAATGTAAGGAGATCAGCAGAAGACCTAATGTAAGTAGACCAGCAGAAGACCTAATGTAAGGAGATCAGCAGAAAACCTAATGTAAGGAGACCAGCAGAAGACCTAATGTAAGGAGATCAGCAGAAGACCTAAGGTAAGGAGATCAGCAGAAAACCTAATGTAAGGAGACCAGCAGAAGACCTAATGTAAGGAGATCAGCAGAAGACCTAAAGTAAGGAGCTCAGCAGAAAGCCTAATGTAAGGAGATCAGCAGGAGACCTAATGTAAGGAGACCAGCAGAAGATCAAATGTAAGGAGATCAGCAGAAAACCTAATGTAAGGAGACCAGCAGAAGACCTAATGTAAGGAGACCAGCAGAAGACCTAATGTAAGGAGACCAGCAGAAGACCTAATGTAAGGAGACCAGCAGAAGACGTACTGTAAGGAGACCAACAGAAGACGTACTGTAAGGAGACCATCAGAAGACGTACTGTAAGGAGACCATCAGAAGACGTACTGTAAGGAGACCATCAGAAGACTTAGTGTAAGGAGACCATCAGAAGACTTAGTGTAAGTAGGAGAAAAGCAGAAGATGTAGTGTAAGAAGATCATCAGCGGAAGACTTGGTGTAAGTAGAAAACCAGTGGAAGATGTAGTGTTGTTAGAGGACCAGCGGAAGACTTGGGATAAGTAGGAGACCAGAGGTAGATGTTCTGTTAGTAGGAGACCAGTGGAAGACCTAGTATAGGACATTACTCAGGCTTTCAATATTGCCAAGGAGCATTTGTGGCTGAGTCAGTAAAATTGTGATGGCCTGTGAGTGGTCGCACGCATTATAATGGAGCCATTTACAGTGCGGAATAGTAACCAGGGATTATTGTGCTTCTAGCGGAATTAGATGATGGGAAAATAAAAATATCCTTTACTTTTTGCAAATGTCAGGCTTTTCAGAGGCTGGCCCTATCACTGCAAAATTACAGTGATTTGTTGTAGCCTTGCTGCAGGTGGAACGAGTTGTGTTTTTCCTGTGATAAAAATAAAAATGCGTGTTTGTTTCTTTTCACTGTTACTTGAAAAGCTGAAAACTACTTTCAGTAAAATAAGCCTACCTAGTTATTATAAATAATCCCGCCAAGAGCGTGGCAGCTCGGAGACACCTGTGTTTTCAGTGCAGAATGTTAAACAGCACTAATATCATTTAGCAGCTGCTAAAACATATCTTGGCTATGTGCAGGCAACCTGTGGCGTCCCTTGTGTCGTATAAGTAAAGTGAAACTACTCAATATCTGAAAATTTTGGTATAACTATGTTTTAATCCCCTATAGCTGACGTGTTTGGCATACTACACTGTTTCGGTCTTGCCCGCAGCCAATTAGGAGCAGCATAGTTGATGTTTTGCAGCCTCTCACAACTGAGCGTCCACCACTGCTTATAATAGGCCATGACCAAGGTCCAGGACTGAAATGTCCATATGTGTGGTACCCCACAACATGACATGCTGACACATCAATAAATGTAATTTTCTTCACCTTAACTGAGGAGTGTCTTGGTCTTTCCTTCATTATTGTTAAGATATCCATCCTACCAATGAGAACCACCATCCATCCAGAACCCCAGTCTTAAAGGGGTTGTCCACTATTTGGACAAGCCCTTCTTAATCAAAATGTTTGGCCATGATATCATAATAATGCTTATACTCCCCTCCCGTGCTTGTGCCATTCTCGCGGTGTTGCTAGTTGCTCTCCCACAGTGTTGTGGCACGGGATTAGAGTTGAGCGAATTTTTCAAAATTCGGTTGCCATTATGATCAGCGGCGAATACCATTTTTGCAATATTCACCAAACACACCCGAATGCCATTGGCATCAATGGGAGTAGAAATGACTGAATATGTTCGGAACCGATCATCAAACATAAATTCGTAACGTATAGGGTACCAATATGGCAAATTCAGATTCGGCGACCGATTCCGAACATATTCGCTCAACTCTACACATGATGCCAGCACCCAATCTGCGCTGGCGTCACGGTCTCCATCTTCGGAGAAATAGAACATCAAGAGGAAGTCCTGGCTTCAGCTGATCCCTGGCTTTCCCTTCATGATTGATTTGTCCAAAGGTGGAGACTGTGACGACAGCGCTGATTTGGGTGCCGGTGTCACAACACCGCAAGAGAACCCAGGGGAGAACAACTTACGACACCATTGGAACGGCACAGGAGGGAAGTATAGGCTTTATTATTTTATTGGGGCCAAGCGTGGGGTATGAGAAGTTGTTGTCCAAGTAGTGGACAACTTTAATCTTTCGATAACAAATTTTCTCTTCCACCAGGGGGAATCTGTTCATTGTTGTGGATCTCCCTCTAACTGTTTTACAGTAAATGCCTAATTGTGCAATTTAATATTTGGAGATCGAACAGTTTGGATTTCTTTATTATCTAATCCGGTGAAGCTCACGTGGGTGGCAGAGCGGACAGCGTGGCCAGAAAGTGTAATTAATCAAGAGCAAAGTGGTAATATAATGTTCAGGGTAGGCGGGTGTCTGTGGATGGTGAGTGGCTCCATTTTTCAGAAATATATATATTTTTTATGTCTTATCTTTTCATTTACTTTGTATACAGTGTGATCACTTATATCTATTGACTGTACTCGCTGGATGGCACGACCGCTTATTGACATTTCGAGATTGAAGCATTTTTTATTTTTAATCAACTTACCGCGGAGTAATATTGTGCAGGGAACATGTTTATTTTTCTGCTGCTGTCACCCGTTTTTATTAGCTGTGTGTACTGCAATCTTCCAGTTTACTGCTCGGCTAGCCCCAGGTAAGTTCATTCACAGTCTGCTGCCGTTCTCCCCTGTAATATGGCATTTACTCCCGCACACAGATGTTACTGTACCAGGCCAGATGAAACCTGATGACTTTCATTTTTTATTCTCCCTGCTTTGCACACTATTATTTTTATGAAAAGTGGTCGATTTATTGAATAATTAGTTGATGATTTTTCTTTTCACTCTGGGTATTTTTTTGTCTTTGCATGGACAGGGAACTTTTATTGGTTGCTGGTGGCAAAAATAACAAAAATCAGATGATCTTACTGGCATATTTCCCAGAAATCTAGGAAAATTAGAAAAGAAAAAATCTTATTTTTGCTCCTGCTGAAACGGCCCCACTCCAGTCCGTGGGTTGTGGGGAGGTATTTCAGTTCATCCCCATGTAATTGTATTATGGTGTTATTACGTTACTTTATGTAAGACGCCATCCTGTCATCACAATACATTAATATTTGAGATTTGCATTTTGTGGCGCTGCTGACTGCACGGTTTAGTATTTTTTTCAGTGTGTGGTGGTAAAACATTGTCACTTAGACTGTATAGAATTTGTTGTTTTCCATTCTTTAAGCCTTAAAGGGGTTGCCCAGTGAGAGCAACCTGCTGCCTATCTCCAGGATAGGTGATCAAAAGTGGTTGGAGCGCTGAGACCCGGACCGATTGCCAGACCTGGGAACTGTTAAAGTGCTAGTAAAAACAAGCCAGTTTGCAAATTAATTTTTATTCAAATTTTGCAACAGTTCTCCAGCTAGTTCTACTTTCCTCTTTTTTGTTATTTACTTCTGGTTGACAAAGTAACCTGCCACCATCGACATCTAGTATCAAAATGGTCATGCAAGCAGCAGCGCAACTACAAATTCTGGAGGCTGGGGAGCGGTGCGCTCCTTCTTGACTGGACTGGATCAACCATTTAACTATAATGGTTAAGCCATTTATTCCCAACATTGTAAGTTTACACCAAGTGTTACGTTGTTGATCGGTGGAAGATCGACTATTGAAACACCTACTGATCCCAGGAAGAGAGTTCTTAAAGACCCTGCTGAGTGGTGGCCACATGCGCTGGGGAAAGCCAACCACTGCTCTCGGCTTCCTCTTCACTGTGGTCACACATGCTGACCATCGCGCAATATACAGAGTGGACTTTAGGCCTCTTATTGTTGAGGTTGGTAAGGGTCTTATCAGCGATCATACATTTATTATCTATCCTGTGAATACAGCAAAAGAGTCAACAGCGGAGGATGGTCAACTACTGGTTTACTCTGGAGACTATCGGCAAAAGGAGCAACGTTCCGGCATGTAGGACACTCATTGCTTATGATCTATGCAGACAAGTAGTTATTGATCATATTGATGGTTCCTTGGACTCCATTGCACTTCTGATTCCCCGGGTGCCCAGGTTGACGCCATCATTGGACCAGGCGCACGTGTCACACTAATCTTGGATAAGTGATGTTGCTTATGGACATCTCCTTTAATGCTGCATGGAGCTGGCTAATACTCAGATTCAGATCAGGTAGTAGGTTTTTCATGTGTGGCCGCTGCTGCTATATTATAAGCCTTTTCTGAAGCCGTGTGTCATATAGCCCAACTGTACACAAGGTTAACGTGATGTCCTTTGCTGAGAATGAAAGCCCAGGCTCGTCAAGTCAGCGGCGGAGAATATATTGCTGATAAGCAGTCCAACGGCCCCTGAAAATCTCCCGCAGTGATGGTTAAAGTCACCCAATTCAATGAAGTGCTTAACACCTTTACGGAGGGGAAAATAAATTAACTTTTTTTTTTCCCTCTGAATAGAACGTTGTATTCTAGTGACTGAGGAAAATGCCATCAAGATGAAAATTAAGCGTCTAAGTTGAACTTTTAACAAAGTAATTTTAAAGAAATAAAAATCAGATCTGAATTTCAGTCTATCAGAAGCAGTAATGTGACGCCACCGCCCTGGGGGTATAATGGCGACATTCAAGAGCGTCCGTGCTCCCCTCTATCCGTATCCTACTGCCAGGGAATCCAAATGTGAAAGCGAGCGTCGTAAACCGGGCCTGGATATTAATGGTCGTATCAGAGGACGGCGTGTGGGGAAATTAATATTTGTAATGACATGTTGGAAGAAATATTAGGCAATTTAGTTTCGTCCGTGCGCCGCTTCCTTGTAATGACACAGGACTGTTGTTGTTCAGCTGTTACAGGTTTTCTTTAGATCTATCTAACCAAAAATAAAAATCATCATCCAATTAAAAAATACTCTTGCCATAATTATTGCAATTGATGTTATGATCGGGAACTTGTTATTAATAGATATCAATAAAGTGTATTTTTTATTGGATGACGATTTTTTGTTTGTTATGCATGTATTATAGTCATCACATTACAGGTAACTTTGTTAGTCTGTTTTCTTTAAACCTAGTCTGATTTTATTTTAATTATGCAATTATTACATAGAATTTTCAAGCAAAAAATTTGAATATAACATTTTTTTTTTCTCCAAAAAGAGGTTAAAAAAAATTCAACATTTTGGGTCAATCAGGAAGTTTCAGTTCAAAGCATAAACCAGAAATCAAAAATACACCTGAAACTAATAAACTTTTTAATGTATTTCATAGAAGTCTGCTTCTTTCTCCTCCTGGCTTTGTTTCATTCTCAAAATTCTCAATTCCCTGGTAAATTGTGTCTTCAGTGACTACAGATTTTCCCATTACAGAGATTGGCGGTGACGGTTGGTGCTTATCGAGTTCTATGGAGAACTGTAACTGTTGTTACAGGAGAACTTGCAGCAGAATGTCTGTCTTCCGCTAGCTCCTCCTTCCATAGAATTTTATAAGCACCAACTGTCATTTCCTAGCTCAGTAATGGGAAAATCTGTCTTTATTGAATGCAAACTTTAGCCAACAATTGAGACTAGAAGATCAGTTACAGAGGAGAAATAAGAAAAATGATTGCAAAGTTGCTTATTTTTATGAGAACAATTGATTAAAAATGAAAACGACTGTTACTCTTTAAAGAAAATGTGTCAGAAAATGAGCTATTGTTTAAATCAGGTTTTTGGGTTTTATATATTTTTTTTAATTTTTCATATTTTAAAAAATCAAAATTAGTAATCCTACAATTGTTATACTAGCCGCTGGACTATGTTAGGGTCACGTTTCACTTAGTGACGCACCAGCGATCCTGATAACGATACAACCTGGTAAGGATCACTGGTGCGTCACTAAATGGTCGCTAGTGAGCTGCCAAACAGGCAGATGTCTTCAGTGACGCAGCAACGATCCGGCGATCCGTATAACGACCTCAGAGGTCTGTGGGGCCTTTCACACAGCAGCTTTTCAGACGATTCCCGTCTGCGTCCCTGAGCTCTGCGTCGCCAATTAGGTCACTCGACGAAAAAATGACCTAGGACACTCAAGCACGATCAGTGATATCCAGCAGGGGGGGCGGTCGCAGCTATGTGTCACATGTAGCGAGATCGCTGTTGCCTCACAAAATCAGTGATGCTTCAGCGATCTTGCTATGTGAGAAGGGGCCTTTAGACTCATGCTTCCTAATCTTTCAGGAAGAGTTTACAGCAGTTTCGTTATCAGCAGAGGCAGGATTATAAGGACAGGTAATACCTCTATACACAGCTGATAACACAGGATCCACCAATCACAATAGCTGATGTCACAGCTCTCCTACCCTCCCTCCCTTCACAATGACATTTTTTCACAGGCTCATTAGATGCTTCAATACAAAAGATATTAGCCTATTGTTATTAATGTGCATGTAGAGTTCCTGAAAGGAAATAGTAGTCTAAAAAAAAAAAAAACACAGCGGCCAATTTTGAAGATTTGTCATTTTTAATAGCGATTGAGATATTTGAGAAGAAAAAATTGCCAAATGTGAAATACATTTAAGACAAAAAATCTTGATTTAAACAATAGGTAATTTCTGATGGCACATTCCCTTTAATTAAAAAGACATGTTTAGGCCAAGGCAACATTAAGATTGTAGTAAAATCACATGATGTGATCTCATATGGTGTCGCATTGTGATCTAGCGATACTTTAACAGACTCAGATATTTTTATTTATTTTTTTATATCGCTGGTCACAAGACGCATGCAACTAACTTGTCATAGGCTTCAATGCAAATCACGTTATTTTGATTGCTTTTTTTACCGTAAAATTGCGGTTATAAAATAAGTGATGCGTACCTGCGACTTGTCAGAGATATGCTGTCTCATGACATGTAGCCCCAGCCTTACAGAAATTAGTTGGCAGCTTGAGAGTCATGATGGTCCCATGTGACGCTGTTTGACACAGTGATGGTGTGGGCTCAGGAGCTGTTCCTGCACCATCTTGGCTGGCACTTTACTTTGATTCCAGCCATTTATCTTCAATCCCAATTGACTACCTCTGATCTTCAATCCTTACCCTTTATCTCTGATGCTGAACATTTATTTCCTTCCCCGACCAGTTATCTCTGATCCTGGACATTTATCTCCTGCCCCACAAGTTATATCTTATCCTGGACATTTATCTCCTACCCCGACCAGTTATCTCTGATCCTGGACATTTATCTCCTACCCCGACCAGTTATCTCTGATCCTGGACATTTATCTCCTTTCCCCATTGGTTATATCTGATCCTTGACATTTATCTCCTACCCCACGAGTTATCTCTGATCCTGGACATTTATATCCTACTCCACCAGTTATCTCTGATCCTGGACATTTATATCCTACTCCACCAGTTATCTCTGATCCTGGACATTTATATCCTACTCCACCAGTTATCTCTGATCCTGGACATTTATCTCCTACCCCACCAGTTATCTCTGATCCTGGACATTTATCTCCTACCCCACCAGTTATCTCTGATCCTGGACATTTATCTCCTACCCCACCAGTTATCTCTGATCCTGGTCATTTATGTCCTACCCCACCAGTTATCTCTGATCCTGGACATTTATATCCTACCCCACCAGTTATCTCTGATCCTGGACATTTATATCCTACCCCACCAGTTATCTCTGATCCTGGACATTTATATCCTACCCCACCAGTTATCTCTGATCCTGGACATTTATATCCTACTCCACCAGTTATCTCTGATCCTTGACATTTATCTCCTATCCCCATTGGTTATATCTGATCCTGGACATTTATCTCCTACCCCACCAGTTATCTCTGATCCTTGACATTTATCTCCTGCCCCACAAGTTATATCTTATCATGGACATTTATCTCCTACCCCGACCAGTTATCTCTGATCTTGGACATTTATGTCCTACCCCACCAGTTATCTCTGATCCTGGACATTTATCTCCTTTCCCCATTGGTTATATCTGATCCTTGACATTTATCTCCTACCCCACGAGTTATCTCTGATCCTGGACATTTATATCCTACTCCACCAGTTATCTCTGATCCTGGACATTTATATCCTACTCCACCAGTTATCTCTGATCCTGGACATTTATATCCTACTCCACCAGTTATCTCTGATCCTGGACATTTATCTCCTACCCCACCAGTTATCTCTGATCCTGGACATTTATCTCCTACCCCGACCAGTTATCTCTGATCCTGGACATTTATCTCCTTTCCCCATTGGTTATATCTGATCCTTGACATTTATCTCCTACCCCACGAGTTATCTCTGATCCTGGACATTTATATCCTACTCCACCAGTTATCTCTGATCCTGGACATTTATATCCTACTCCACCAGTTATCTCTGATCCTGGACATTTATATCCTACTCCACCAGTTATCTCTGATCCTGGACATTTATCTCCTACCCCACCAGTTATCTCTGATCCTGGACATTTATCTCCTACCCCACCAGTTATCTCTGATCCTGGACATTTATCTCCTACCCCACCAGTTATCTCTGATCCTGGTCATTTATGTCCTACCCCACCAGTTATCTCTGATCCTGGACATTTATATCCTACCCCACCAGTTATCTCTGATCCTGGACATTTATATCCTACCCCACCAGTTATCTCTGATCCTGGACATTTATATCCTACTCCACCAGTTATCTCTGATCCTTGACATTTATCTCCTATCCCCATTGGTTATATCTGATCCTGGACATTTATCTCCTACCCCACCAGTTATCTCTGATCCTTGACATTTATCTCCTGCCCCACAAGTTATATCTTATCATGGACATTTATCTCCTACCCCGACCAGTTATCTCTGATCTTGGACATTTATGTCCTACCCCACCAGTTATCTCTGATCCTGGACATTTATGTCCTACCCCACCAGTTATCTCTGATCCTGGACATTTATCTCCTATCCCCATTGGTTATATCTGATCCTGGACATTTATCTCCTATCCCCATTGGTTATATCTGATCCTGGACATTTATCTCCTATCCCCATTGGTTATATCTGATCCTGGACATTTATCTCCTATCCCCATTAGTTATATCTGATCCTGGACATTTATCTCCTACCCCACCAGTTATCTCTTATCCTGGACATTTATATCCTACTCCACCAGTTATCTCTGATCCTGGACATTTATGTCCTACCCCACCAGTTATCTCTGATCCTGGACATTTATCTCCTATCCCCATTGGTTATATCTGATCCTGGACATTTATCTCCTATCCCCATTGGTTATATCTGATCCTGGACATTTATCTCCTACCCCACCAGTTATCTCTTATCCTGGACATTTATGTCCTACCCCACCAGTTATCTCTGATCCTGGACATTTATCTCATACCCTGACCAGTTATCTCTGATCCTGGACATTTATCTCCTATCCCCATTGGTTATATCTGATCCAGGACATTTATCTCCTATCCCCATTGGTTATAGCTGATCCTGGACTTTTGTCTCCTATCCCGATCGGTTATCTCTGATCCTGGGCGTTTATCCCCAAACCTAGCCGTTTAACCTATTGGATGTCACTGCCAGAGCTTTTCTCCCTCTACGCACTGCTTTTCCATGGTCTGATGAAGACCTGTTGTTTAAACAGAAACATCACAATTATTTACTGGATTTGGATTGACTCCTAAAAATCAGATCTCACAATATATCTACCGATTGCTATATCCATATTGCTTTTAATCTTCATGGTTTACTCTTGTCTTTAATGCGTTTCACATGGGTGTCTCCCTTTTTATTGTGTTGACAGATTTACGTTCCGTATGAATGTATTAAGCGAGGGATTGCTATTGAAGATCGCAGTGGCAGGGGATCTGCGTGTTTATATGCTTGTAAGCCGTACCATGGGTCGATCTATAAACAGGATACATCCATATAGCACTATGCATGTACAGAGGTAGCAAAGCTTATCCTGACTCCGAAGGAACAGTCTTTTTGATTTGTCAAGGAAGATTATCTCACACAAGGAGATTAAGATTTAAGATTTCACAAGCCATTAACCAATGTTAAATTAGATGTTGAATTATATTTTTTTGGTGCTGTGATTTCCCAGTGCTTGGGTCATTTTAACTTTTGCTGGACCATTTTATAGTGCTACTCTTTTAGGTATAAGCCCATATTTGAAGGGTATCTGTCACCATATTTTGCACTCCATACATACATTGTAGCATAGATCTTTCATACCTGATGGGGCAGGCTATATGTTTAATGAAAGTTTAGACTCAGGGCTAGACAATACCATTGGTGCAACCTGTGCAGACTCACAGGGGCTCAAGAGATAAAGGGGCTCACTTACTCCTCCAAAGCATTTAGTCACAGACACAAGAGGGGCCCATTAGCTTTTCTTGCATAGGGCCCCTTTTCTGTCTGTCAGTCACCTATCCTTATTGACAGCTCCTCAGTGTCCCTCCTCCCTGCAGAGATCTCACACTGCTCAGGATCAACTGCAGCTGTCAATCAGGCTTCAGAAACTATATCTGCTCATTTTAATATTAGGTTTTTATGCTATTCTGACATGGATTTTAAAAGTAAGTACATCAGCTTCATGAAGTGTGACACCTATTTAATAACTTTATGCAGCTTGTCTTGTGAGTTTTGGTGACAAGCCTGCAATCTATTCGTCACAAATCGGCTTCTATGCATATCTGCAGTTAGGCAGCATTGATCTTTGTAGACTTTTCACTGCACAAGTTTCTGTAAAAAGCAGATGATTTGCGTTGTGTCTTTTCTTCTCTGCTGACTTTCAGCCGGCAGACTTTGACAAAGAGCTGTCTGCGTTTCATTGTGTACAGTATTCATCATGCGCCTTGCTTTTTACCCATTTACGCAGAATGGATTCAAGGTCTGAGCTGTGGTTTTTCATCCTCTAGGTGGAAGTGGCTGACATTGAAAATGAAGAAAAAAGATATGGTCTCTTTGTGGAGCTGCTGGACATCAGTCACACACGCCCGGAGTTCCAGCACTTAGTTTTACTTCTACAAGCCTGGCCTCCGATGAAAGGACTAAGCATGTAAGTAATGGCCTTCTAACTCTACTGCAGGTACAGTCACTCAGCAAATGAAATGAAATCCCTCCACCTCTCCGAGTTCACGCCGGGGAACATCTGACAATATTCTGCTCTTTTGTGTCTTGATAAAAACGTATTTTTTTGCTAACCGCGTAATTTTGTCCTAAATGACCTTAAGGAAAATATATAGATGTAGCGGAGTATCGGTTTGTCATTCGGCACAGCTCATCATGGCCTGATTGTCTCCACCGTAGTTCTACATAAGACTTCAGGTTAATCCTTTGCATTATCCAAGTTGCCAAAAGTAAATGGGGTAAACAAGACATCTAGTTCTACTTGTCAATCTACAGCATATTCTTATGTTCCTGAACTGTCAGTTTTGTAATAATCTGGCAGGTAGCACAGGGGTTAATCTCCATCTTTAGCTGGTGGCTGCCCAAAGCCCTACCCTTTAGGCAAGTGAGGCAGGACTTGGTAATTTTTTGTCCTACTGTAGACAGGGCAAAGGGGGGAGGCTCCTGCTGCAGCCACAGATAGGACAGTGAGGAGGAGGAAGTACAGGGCTGATTTACGAATACGCAGATTAGATTTCTTTATAAATGTCTCAATAATTGTAACTTGAGAGAAAATAGGATATGATAGGAGGAGATTAGGGAGGAATTATTGGGTTATATATTTCTAGTGTTAGTCACCAAGTGGAGAAATATACTGCAGGATGGGGCTGTATATAGTGGGGCTGAAAGGTGTGATGTACTTCAGAATAAGGCTGTATGTATAGGGGCTGAGAGGCGTGATATACTCCTGAAAAGGGCTCTATAGAGGGGGCTTAAAGTTGATATATATGACAGAATGGGGCTGAGAGGTGTGATATACTACAGAATGGGGCTGAGAAATGTTGAGCCGTGTTTGTTGCCTGCTGCTGAGATCAGTGATGTGAAACTGAAAATCCTGCTCTACTGATGCATATGATGGAAGATAATCCTCTGCCGTATGTACCAACAGAGGCGCACTTGCAGTTTGACATCACTGATCTGTCAGCAGCAGGCAACGAGCACAGCTCAGCTTTGCGCTACCTAGTAATCACTGGCTCTATTGTGATAGAGTGCAGAAGAGTTGAGCTCTGCTATAAACCAGCTAACAGGTATGTAAAATCACAAAGTCAGCTTTATTGATAAAGATGTCATAATATAAAATTATGCATGGTACAGTACAGGAGCCGAGGGTGCACGGAAGCATACAGTGAAGTTATGCTTAAGATAACTCGGAAAGGATTGTCAGGAGCGCAGAAGAGAAGAGGATTCAACCCTGAATTTTGCCCTATACAACCATTAGCTCCCTGACGTTCTTAGACAAGTTCTTTCACCCCGTGCGGCTATCCGGTTCCTAGCTAGTGAGTGTAGGCAGCAGGAAAGTAAGTCCTGCTCTATAACAAAGACAGTAAGGCCTCTTTCACACATCAGTTTTTTGCCTTCAGGCGCGATCCGGCTTTTTTTTTGTAAAACCGGATCCGGCAAAATGCAATGCTGGATCCAGTTTTTCCCCATTGACTTGCATTAGCGCCGGATCGTGCCGGATGGCATTGCGTTTCATCCGTTTTTTGCCGGATCCGGCAACTTGTCTCATTCCGGCGTCTGGAAAAAACGGCTACTGTAACGTTTTTTGTCTCCGGCGAAAAAGCCGGAAGCGCCGGATCCGGCGCTTCCAGCTTTTTGCTACAATGAAAGTCTATGGGCGCCGGAATGCGCCGGATCCAGAAAAAGACGGATCCAGCCACCGGATCCGGTTTTTTTAAGTCTGCGCATGCTCAGATCCAATTGGCCAGCCCCCAGGAACAGATATAACCTGCTAGACGGATCCAGCAAAAAAACGGATCCGTTTCTACAGTTCTCCAAAATTTATGCCGGATCCGTTTTTTCTAAAAATAGCCGGATCCTGCCTGACGGCAAAAAACTGATGTGTGAAAGTAGCCTAAGGGAGACAGACAGGGATAATAGAAACAACAACTCTCGGTGCACCCAGACCAAGGAATGGTCTATAATGGGAGATGACGGGTGACATAAACCAAACGGGAGGATAAGGAGAAGGCCAACACCAAACAAACTTCCAAACATCAATCTGTAGAGACGACTCCTAAATGGCTTCTCTATCCCAGGCTCACAGCTCCCAAACCAACTCCAAGGTATAGCAAGCTGTCACGGCAAGAGTCACACTAGCATATAGCATCCGATGTGATATGATAATGACACTCTGCTACTAATAAACTTGTTTTCTCCCAGTAACTGCACTTTCAGTTCAGCAGCCAGGAGACCTCCCTGATTCTATTAACCTACAGATTAACCCTATATCTCCTATATATGTTATCTAACGTGAGTTTTCCTTTAAGTAGCAGAAAAAATGTATGCACTTTTGATATCAATCTAGACAGTCATGTTTCTAGGTCATTATACTGCACAACGAATGCTGTAAAAAAAAAAAAAGAGAGAAACAATGGCTGAATTGCATTTTTCACCATTACATCCCACTTGCAATTTTTGTTCCTGTTTTCCAATACATTATATTGCTAAAAAAATGGTGTTATGCATAACTACAACTTGTCCTTAAAAAAACAACAAAAAAAGCAAGCAGTGATGAGTGAACGTGCTTGGATAAGGTGTTATCTGAGCATGCTCGGGTGCTAACCGAGTGTCATCGGCGTGCTCGAAAAGTATGTTAGAGTCCCCGCGGCTGTTCGACAGCTGCAACACTTACGGAGATTGCCTGTTTGTTAAGCAATCCCTGCATGTGTTGCGACTGTCGAAAAGCTAAAGCAGGAGCCTCATATGGCTATGTCTATGGAAAGATAAAGTAGTAGCTCTTGGAAGCAGGTGGGGAAAAAAGCACAAAAACAAAACATTCCCTAGTCACTAAGAGGGGCTTTCTAGGCTGCACAAATTTCTGCAGGCACCCTATGCCAAAACTTGATGCCGTGAGACCTGCACATTGTCAGGAGTCCCCTGTTACTAGCTGGATGGATGTGTATACCTGCGGGCCTGTGCCATTCTATTGAGAGTAGTAGATGAGAAGCTAGCCGGTACCGGAAATATGCGAATAGTGACCACTCAATGGAGCAACAGAGGGGATTTCTGACAGTGTGCAGGTTGCACACTGTCAAGATATTTTGGTTTAATATATATTTTTTCATAGTTTTAACTATAACATGGGAAAAAATAGGAATAAAGAAAAGGAGGAGCTTTAGGGAGGAAAATATTTTTTGGTATTTTCTGTATTTATGCGACTATAAAAGTAAAGCAAACAATAAAGTACCATAAATTACGACGTTTTAATGCAGGTTTAAACTAAATAATGGAGTTTTCCTTTAAGTAGTGAACCAAGACAGTGCAGAAGTGATTTTCTCGGGGTAATTCGAGGTCTGCCGGAGCCGCCTGTTGTTTTCCTATTAAGGACTTACGACTCATGAGGGAGGTTACATGTGGAAAGAAGTTCGGAAAGATTCTACGAGAGACTCAAACAATTATCTGTGCTGAAATTTTACCTGATGGGGCGGAATCTGTCAGAATCGCGTGTGGCGACATTTTAATTAATGTCTGTGGGTGACTTTTAATGTACTATAAATAGATACTAAAAGATAACAAATTTATTAACTCTCTAAAACCTTGTGTAATTCTGCGTTGCCAAAAATGTTCTCATATATAGATGCCGATTATATTACCGTTTGACCCCTTAAGGATTTTTTTTTGTACTTTAAGTTTTTTTTTCCTTTTCCCCTTCTCCTAGAGTCATAATTTTTCATTGTTCTGTCGACACAGCGGAACTGGGGCTTATTTTTCGCGGAATGAGGTGTGATTTACACTGATACCATTCATTTTACCATATACTGTAGTGAAAAAGAAGAGAAAAAATCCTAGTGCGGTAAAACAAAACCTCATAATTCTGTCATTGTTTTTTTTTTTTGTTTATACGGCGTTAAATATGCAGTAAATGATGATTCTCTAGGTCAGAATTGACATGGCAATCCCAGTCAGGGGCAGCACTTTTTATTAAAAGAATGGGCGAACCAAATTGGTGATTTTTCTTATATCATCCGTTGGCAAAAGCGCTTAGAAATAGTCCTAATAATTAACAGGCCTGACGTTCTAGCAAAAGTTGGACCTGAACTTCTGGGTTGTGGGGTTGCGGCATACAGTGTGATTCCACGGCCCCTATCCTTACATCTCACTCATTCATTAGCCAAAGACTTCCACAAAGTTTACTCAGGCCATGTTCACATCATGTCTTTATAGTCACGAGCGGGCATGCTCACTACTCGATCGCGCGTCGGGGTGCTCAGGTACACAGCGCCATATTCGAATCCCCGCCCAGCATGTTTCACAGCTGTTAGGCTGGTTTCACATTCGCGCTTTTTAAGCGCACGCACGGCCGGGGGTAGCTCCGCCCCCGAGCCGGCTCTCTGCCCGGCGTGCCCGCCCCTTCCTTGTAGCGCCGCCTCCTAGCGCACAGCGGCGCCTGCGATCGGCGCACCCTATCTTTAGCATAGGGTGCGCAGATCGTGCGCAGGCCGTGCGCTAGTTGCGCTTTGACCTGCGCTGCGCACTTTTGACGGTGCGCCGTGCGCGCCAAAATCAAACTTTTCGGATTTTGGCGCGCACGGCGCACCGTCAAAAGTGCGCAGCGCAGGTCAAAGCGCAACTAGCGCACGGCCTGCGCACGATCTGCGCACCCTATGCTAAAGATAGGGTGCGCCGATCGCAGGCGCCGCTGTGCGCTAGGAGGCGGCGCTACAAGGAAGGGGCGGGCACGCCGGGCAGAGAGCCGGCTCGGGGGCGGAGCTACCCCCGGCCGTGCGTGCGCTTAAAAAGCGCGAATGTGAAACCAGCCTTAGACAGCCAATAAACATGCGGGGATTTTATTAAATAAAAGTGCAGCAAAGGTGATAATGTACACTTTGAGGTTTAACTTTTCAAATTTTAGACGGTAAAAACTTTCAGATACTACATGTATGGCAGCCATTGCCAAAGGGTTAAAGCAGCCCTGTTACCAGATTTCACAATATAAACTGCATACCTTAGACTTGATGAGTTTACATTTCCAGTTAGAAACGGTGAATGCATACGTTGCGTGGATTCTGAAATATCCTGTCCAGACCGAAGCCAAAAGGTCAGTTGAGTTCTATGAATCCATTTAAAGGGTTGATCCAAAGTGCAAATTAACTTTCATCTGAAATGACCAGTGGGGTAAAGCAGGGTCGGTGTTGGGATCTATTCTCAACATATTTATTAACGATCTGGTAGAAGGTTTACACAGTAAAATATCGATATTTGCAGATGATACAAAACTATGTAAAGCAGTCAATACAAGAGAAGGTAGTATTCTGCTACAGATGGATCTGGATAAGTTGGAAACTTGGGCCGAAAAGGTGCAGATGTGGTTTAACGATGATAAATGTAAGGTTATACACACGGGAAGAAGGAATCAATATCACCATTACACACTGAACGGGAAACCATTGGGTAAATCTGAGACGGAGAAGGGGATCCTAGTTAATGATAAACTTACCTGGAGCAGCCAGTGCCAGGCAGAGGCTGCCAAGGCAAACAGGATCATGGGGTGCATTAAAAGAGGTCTGGATACACATGATGAGAGCATTATACTGCCTCTGTACAAATCCCTGGATAGACCGCACATGGAGTACTGTGTACAGTTTTGGGCATCGGTGCTCAGGTAGGATATAATGGAACTAGAGCAAGTACAAAGGAGGGCAACAAAATTAATAAAGGGGATGGGGGAACTACAATACCCAGAGAGATTAGCAAAATCAGGATTACTTAGTCTAGAAAATAGACGACTGAGGGGCAATGTAATAACCATGTATAAGTATATAAGGGGACAATACAAATATCTCTCCGAGGATCTGATTATACCAAGGAAGGTGACGGTCACAAGAGGGCACTCTCTGCGTCTGGAGGAGAAAAGGTTTTTCCACCAACATAGAAGAGGATTCTTTACTGTTAGGGCAGTGAGAATCTGGAATTCCTTGCCTGAGGAGGTGGTGATGGCGAACTCAGTCGAGGAGTTCAAGAGAGGCCTGGATGCCTTCCTGGGGTGTAACAATATTGTATCTTACAGTTATTAGATTCTTTAGAAGGACGTAGATCTGGGGATTTATACTGATGGAACTGGATGGACAAATGTCTTTTTTCGTCCTTGCTGACTATGTTACTATGAAATGGCTATATATCTACAACTATCTAACTGCCTTTTTACAACTTCCTCTTTGATGCTTCTTTTGAGAATTCCAGTGCATACTGGCATACTCGAAGGAAGATATAAACTTGGCACTCAATATGTGAAAAATAGTTCATTTTTTATTCTTGGTGCATCCAGACACACATATTTGAACGTTTTCGGTCTCAACATAGGACCTTCATCAGAATATTCTTGTTACTAGAAAAAAGATTTCTTGTGGTAATATCCAAATAGGAGAAACAGAGTATCCACAGGAGGACAAAAATTGCAGGCTGGATGTGATGTAAGAATGAAAGGGACGTCTTAAAGGCATCCGTGGACTGTGGAGTCCAAATGATGAGGAGAGCGGCTCTACACCATGGGGCTGTACTTGTGGGACCTCCTGGGGCAGGATGGTGTGGAGAGAGAACAGCGCTGAAGTAGTGGGTAATTTTCCTCCTTTAACGAATGGCGCTTGAATGTGCCCTGGTCCGTGGTGTGTAGTGGCCGCCTGGTGAGGAGGACGCCTCTAATAGCCCAGGACATTCGAGCACGATCAGCGATCGGGGGGGGCGGACGCCGCTATGTGTCACACGTAGCGAGATCGGTGACGCATCAGCGATCTCGCTATGTGAGACGGGGCCTTTACTGTAGCATTAGCATATACGCATTATAAAAATGAGGAGCGGGCTCCACCCATGTAGTGTAGAAAAACAGACCCTACAAGGCTATACAGCAAAGAAAGCAAGTTTTATTACGCCATCAGGTGAATTAGCACAAATAATCCAGGAGGGTCAATCAGCTCCCATTTTCTTTTTTGCATTTTGCCGCAGCGATAGTAAATAACGATTTGTAAATTTGTGATATTTAAGATGTAAAAGCCTTAGAGCTTTGTTTAACTTTAGCGTATTGTAAGGTAATTTTGCATAGCGTTCCTTCCTAACAGTAGTACCTGTGCTTAGTAGCTCAAGACAAAATCCGGAACACAAGCAGGGTGAGGGCTAGGGGTTAACAGTCTTAACAAACGTTGGCAAGACTAAGTGGCTGGAGGGGTTGTGTTCTTTTTATGGTTTAGTTGAACACTCCATGATTTAGAGCCAGCCTCAATGCCCGCACTTTCCACCATCAGCAATCATTCAGCCTTTTATCTGTGCTTCAAGGTGAGTGTCGGAATTAACTTTTTTTTTTTTTTTATGGGCTACTCAGCAGGTAGTGTCATTCTTCACTTGTCAGCGGTGGGGTGGAAGCGACGACTTACTAAGTCTCTCCACTAAAACTTTCTCTCTACCATTGATCTTGGCTATGTTTGAACTAAGGATATAGACTCCCTGTAGGGATTATAAACGCTTAGTCTCCACTGAAGTTAAGGGGCAGTTTCTATTAAAAAAATAAAATAATAATGATTACTGTATATTGTGCCCTACTGAGCACCGGGCTTGAGGAGTCCTTAAATAAAACCTGTCTTTCATGCGGGGTTTTCTCCGAGTCTATTCTCTGGCAGTTTGATGTAAAATGAATACGTTTCTGAAAACTCCAGGAACTGCCTGTGAGTAATGCTTCGTGTATGAAAAGATTTTCCATAGGCAAGAAAAGAACCGAGTATTATCCGTGACCAACTCATTCCCCATGCCGCCCACATGATCAGCGAGTGTGATCATCCAGTCTGTTACATGTGTTCTAGAAGGAAGGGGTCATCCAGTTTAATAATAATAATAATAATAATAATAATAATCTTTATTTATATAGCGCCAACATATTCCGCAGCGCTTTACAGTTGAACAGTTTCAAACACAACAGTCATAAGTAACAACGTTAACAATACAATAATTAAAGCGAAATAAGACGACCCTGCTCGTGGAGCTTACAATCTACAATGAGGTGGGGGGGATACAAAGCACAGGTTTGTATTTACAATTATGTATTTACAATGACGGTCCAGCCATCTTCAGGGGGTGGGGGTTAGATGGAGATAGTGAATGGGCTACACACACACAAACATGACTTTGATTACTGAATGTGATAGGCCGCTCTGAACAAATGTGTTTTGAGCGAGCGCCTAAAACTATGCAAATTGTGGATGGTCCTAATATTTTGGGGTAGAGCATTCCAGAGGATTGGCGCAGCACGGGAGAAGTCTTGGAGTCGGGAGTGGGAGGTACGGATTAGGGCAGAGGTTAGTCGAAAGTCATTTGCAGAGCGCAGCGGTCGGTTAGGCCGATAGACAGAAATGAGGGAGGAGATGTAAGGGGGTGCCGCACTGTGGAGAGCTTTGTGGGTGAGAACAAGTACTTTGAATTGTACCCTGTAATGAATTGGCAGCCAGTGTAACGACTGGCGAAGAGCGGACGCGTCTGAGAAACGATTAGCCAGATGGACAACCCTGGCTGCTGCATTAAGGATAGACTGGAGAGGGGAGAGTCGAGTGAGAGGGAGGCCAATTAATAGAGCATTACAGTAGTCTAGGCGGGAGTGGATCAGGGCAACAGTGAGAGTTTTTGTTGTTTCCATGGTGAGAAAAGGGCGGATTCTAGAGATGTTCTTTAGGTGTAAGCGGCATGAGCGGGCAAGAGATTGTATATGGGAGGTGAAGGAGAGATCTGAGTCGAACATAACACCCAGACAGCGCACCTGCTGTCGGGGTGTTATTATGGTGCCACCCACAGAGAGGGAAATGTCAGATTTAGGGAGGTTAGTAGATGGTGGGAGCAGAAGAAGTTCAGTTTTGGAGAGGTTGAGTTTCAGATAGAGAGCAGACATGATGTTGGAGACTGCAGACAGACAGTCAGTGGCGTTCTGTAGTACAGCGGAGGTAAGGTCAGGGGATGATGTGTACAGTTGTGTGTCATCAGCATAAAGATGGTACTGAAAGCCAAATCTGCTGATGGTCTGTCCAATTGGGGCTGTATAGAGAGAGAAGAGAAGGGGGCCAAGGACTGAGCCCTGAGGTACCCCAACAGTGAGAGGAAGAGGAGATGAAGTGGAGCCAGAAAACAGAACACTGAAGGAGCGGTCGGAAAGATAGGAGGAGAACCAGGAAAGAGCAGTGTCCTTAATGCCTAGTGACTGGAGCCTAGAGTTTAGAAGACTCATTTTTGTACACCATGTTAGGGAATTCTGGATGATCATACGGGTGTCCTTAGTTCAGGATCTTCTTGGTCTGTGTGGAGAACAGGTGCAAAGGGCATCCCTGGCTTTAGAGGACTTTCCCTGTCCGGCATGTATCAAAGTATTGATTTTTATAGGCATTGTAGCGTAATGCTTATAGTATCCTGCGGTGGTGGTGCATTGTACATGTCGGCATAATAATAATCATTCTCTCATTGAACACATGAACATTTTCCCAAATTTTGACAAGACTGAGTTTCATAGAACATTTATTTTAGCCCATACCATGAAAGCATCGTATATACTTGAGTATAAGCTGACCCGAATATAAGCCAAGATCCCTAATTTTGCCACAAAAAACTGGGAAAACTGATTGACTCGAGTATAAGCCGAGGGTGGTGCTGCACAAGAGTTAATGATGGTCCAAAAAGATGCTCCATAGATAAATACCCCCCCCATAAAATGCTGCACAAGGGTTAATGGTGGCCCAAGAAGATGCTCCATAGATAAAATACCCCCCATAAAATGCTGCACAAGGCTTAATGGTGGCCCAAGAAGATGCTCCATAGATAAAATACCCCCCATAAAATGCTGCACAAGGGTTAATGGTGGCCCAAGAAGATGCTCCATAGATAAAATACCCCCCATAAAATGCTGCACAAGGGTTAATGGTGGCCCAAGAAGATGCTCCATGGATAAATACAGCCCATATATTGCTGCATAAGGGTTAATGGTGACCCAAGAAGATGTTCCATAGAAAAATACGGCCCATATATTGCTGCAAAAAAAAAATGACATACTCACCTCTCGTTGCTGGGGGCCAGGTGCCGGTGTCCTGAGCAGGCGGGGACACCAGCGCGCTATGTGGGCCAGCTGCCGGTATTGCCGCTGACTGAGGCACCCAGCACTGGCAATACTCACCTGTCCCCGTTCCATCGCTGCGCGCCGCTCTGTCTCCTGGGTCTCTGCAGTGACGTTCAGCAGAGGGCGTGCACTAACTACGTCATCTCTCCCTCTGACCTGAACGTCACAGTCAGAGGACGCGGAGGACAGAGTGCCGCGTGGCGGTGGAAAGGGGACAGGTGAATATTGCACTGCTCCCCGTCATACTCGCCCCTTCCTGGCGCACGCAGCCCCTGCTTCTTCCATGGTCTCGGCACGGAAGCTCTTCCAGGTTTCAGCGGTCACATGATACCACTCATTAAACGCAGGAAGAGCTGGGGTGCCGAGACCATGGAAGAAGCAGGGGGGCTGCAGAGACCGCGCCAGGAGGGGGTGAGTATATGACTCGAGTATAAGCTGAGATGGGCACTTTCAGCCTTAAAAAATGGGCTGGAAATCTCAGCTTATACTTGAATATATAGAGTAAATTTAATAATAGAACTTTCATTACAGACTTTTCACTTTTACTAAAATTAGGGAAGTGGAGACCCCTAAACTGATCTGTTGTCACCCTGTGTCTGTCCTACCATCCCTATATAGGTTCCAACCTAGCACTATCAGACTGCTATAGCTCCAAGCTTCAACAGATAATTGCAAATAGTAAATAACACCCGCACTTCCAACAGAAAGTAGGGAGTTATAAACACCCAGTTCCAGATGTGCTCATTAGCATCGGGAGAGGTGGCCACTAGTGTGCAAAGCAAACAACCAAGACCTTCTGCAGACAGATGCAGTGCAATGGTCTGGAGCCTCTGACACTTCTGTGACAGTAGCTCCCCTTCTGCGAGTGCCCTCCAGACACTCAAGACCAGGTTTCTCAGGATAGGAGGTGTGGAATGAATGAACTAGCCTGGGGGCGTTCACCTCTGATGCAGAAACCCACATCCTTTCCTCTGGACCATAATCCCTCCAATGCACCAAGTATTGAAGGGAACGATGACAGAGGCGAGAATCCACAAACCTCGAAACTTGAAACTCAAGGTTTCCATCAACCTTAATTGGGGGAGGCAATAGGGGTGAGGGCTTAAGGGGTTCCACATATCTCTTGAGCAAAGACCTGTTAAAAACTTTGTAGATCTTAAGAGCCTGAGGTAGCTCAAGATGAAACTCTGCTGGACCTTTGACGGCGGTTATCTTATAGGGACCAATGAATCTAGGTCCCAACTTCCAAGAAAATTCCTAGTAGACAACCATACAAAGTCATTGACATCCAGGTCTGGACCTGGCACACGTTTACTGACAGTCATTTATACCTGTCTCCCCTGACAAGAGTTATGAAATTCTCTAATTACTTTGCGGCGCAATTTAGACGGCACAAATAATCTCCTCGAAGGGCAGGAGGCAGGGGCGTCCCCCTGAGCCTCCAGCACCTTACCCTCCTGGTCAGTGTACAAGGACGTCATGTCTACCCTCTTCTGTAGAATTGGGCAGGATCCTCCAAGTCAGACAAAAATGCCGGTAGATACAGCAGAAGGGGAAATGTTTAGGCAGTTACCATGAGCGTAATCTCCCCACTCAATCTCTCTGGAATGCCAATCCACAGTTGGGTTATGCTTCACAAACCAGGGCAAACCCAGAACCATTGGAGCGTGGAGACCCTTCAGGACATAACAAGGGATTTCATAATGCGAAGACCCCACTTTCAGTCTTATGTTATGAACAATTTGTGTCAGTGTTCTCTGTGCAAGTGATCGTGCAAATAGGAATAGGTTTAGCCAAATTAGATCAGACAAAACCATGAGTTCTAGCAAACTCCGCATCCACCATACTGACTCCAGCTCCACTGTCTACAAACACAGAAATCTTTTCAGACCTGGTCTCAAGCACCACCTCTGCTGTCAGGACAAAACGAGAATTGCAGTTTGAAAACGAACATCCCCCTTGATTATCAAGCTCAAGGCTCCCAAGGGTTAATCGAGTCCCTTTTTGCTTTGGGATTGCAGGACATGCCTCAATTAAATGTCCCTTCTTCCCACAAAAAAAACCATACACCCTTTTTATTGCAAATGTCGGGGGAAACGTGCTACTTGAATGCACCTCCCAACTTCATGGGTTCCTCTAACTATGTAAGTATAGGTTCACCCCCCGGAACTTTCCTTCAACACTGGGATCTTGTCCTGGAAAGAAGGTTCAGAAGCAGGTGGTCTTACCCATCTGTACCTCGGGCGTCTATTCACCCGAATAGCCAAGGACATGGCAGCCTCCAGTGACACAGGAGTTTCATACACTGCTAATGCCTTCTTTAACCTTTTAGTGAGGTCTTGAAGGAATTGGCTTTTGAGAGAAGGGTCATTCCATTTGGTATCAGTTGACCACCTGCGGAATTCACAGCTATAAGTCTCTAATGGGCGATTGCCTTGCTGAATGCGACACAGCCTGGATTCAGCCAAGGAAACGCAATCAGCATCATCATAGATAAGGGCTAGGGCCCTGAAAAATTCTTCCACAGACTTCAGACACATAGAATCCTGTGGAAGAGAAAACGCCCATGACTGAGGTTCCCCTTGCAACAGTGAAATAACAATTCCTACTTGTTGATCCTCATCTACAGAGGAGTAAGGATGCAGTTTAAAGTACAATTTGCATGCCTCTATAAACACAAAAAACTTGTCCCTACCCCCAGCAAATCTGTCTGGGAAGGCAATTTTGGGTTCAAGCTGGACCTTCCTACCTGCAACGTCCCCCACAATAGGAGCCTGTAGCTGCTGAACCTCAGTATGAAGGTCAGTCACCTCCAGTGACAACCTCTGCAGCTGCTCTGCCAGCACAGGAACGGGATCCATGAGCCCAGCAAAAGAAAAGGAAAACCCACAGAGAAAAAACACTAAAACAAAAAAAGTATTTTTTTTTGTGTGTTTAGGCCGGTGTTAATGTCACGCACAGTGTAGGACAGACTAAGTGCAAGACAAAGGGGTAAGGGTAGGGGAACCAAGCACTAAGGAAGGGGGAAGTGGAGACCCCCTAGACTGATCTAACGTCACCCTGTCTGTCCTACCGTGCCTATATAGTTTCCGCACCTATCGCTGAGCAGGATACCTAATCCCTGTGTGACCCTGGCGATAACACCTGCATCGGGAAGGACAGGATTGGTGCCAGTCAATCCCACTAACACTAAAGACAGTAAGGATAAATGAAACTAAGGGGACACTTAGCTTGAGTAGACTCAGAGAGGAACACAGACGCCCTGCAAGATGATGCTAGCAGACTGCTGCAGCTCCCAGCTTCAACAGAGAAGTGGAAATAACACCTGCACCTTCCAACAGGAAGTAGGGAGCTATAAACACCCAGGTTCAGGTGTGGTCATTAGCACCGGGGGAAGTGGACACTAGTCTGCAAAGCAAACAACCGGGACCTTCTGCAGCCTCTGACACATCCATGACATCACCTTTCTTGCGCATGTGTCGGTTAGCTATGTCCCGGAACACAGCGAAATACTTCCGGGACATAGTTAACCGGCGCATACGCAGTGATGCTTTTAGGCTTTGCCTGCAGTTGGGCAAAGCATACTGCGCGCGCGAGGCAAGATTGCATTGCGCACGCGCGAACTATGGCGGACACCTACTCCAATTCCAGAAAATATTGCGGACGGCAGCCAAGGATGGGGAGGAGGAATGGATAGGAAACGCCGCCCATTGGACTCGACTGAAGTCATTTAAATATAATAAATGGATAAAAGCACACTGTAGTGATTACAATAGGTTACTAATAGGAAATCATTCCAGAAAAAAGTACCTCCTATTTCTTAATTGAGATCTCCAGCTGTAGATACGGACCGGCTTGAATATTCATTACTGCGTAGTGTAATGTTAACGTATTAGGCAATGTGCACACGCTGCGGTTTTTGCTGCGGATCCGCTGCGGTTTTGGCCGCTGTGGATCTGCAGCAGTTCTACAGACAGTGTACAGTAGCATGTAAATCTGTGACTTACAATCTGCTGTGCACATGCTGTGGATTTTTAACTGCGGAAAAGCTGCGGTTTTGAATCCGTAGAAAATAATGACATGTCAATTCTGCAGATTCTGCTGCGGTTTTCCATCTCCTCCATTGTAGAGGTGATAAACCGCAGGTCATTTTACCTGCAGTTTTACCTGCGGTTCCGCAGATACAAATCCGCAGACCAATCCGCAGCGTGTGCACATAGCCTTATGGTAAGGATTAAATATCTAATCTATCCCAGCAGTTTGTACAATCATGGAGCTGCTACTGCATATAAATAACTTTGACACTAAAATGAGTCTATTAGACTGAGTGCTATGTCAATACTAGATGCTTATTGGTAATCTACGCCCCAGTGGACTTCTAATGCAGACTGCGTAGTAATTTAAAGGGTTGTACTAAGTTTGGAAGTTATCCATGATATAGGGACTAGCATCCTGATTCCTTGGACCCCCACCGATCCTGTGATACGGGACTTTGAAGAACCTCATCTGAATGGTGTGGAGGATAAGCATGTGCACCTCCTCGCCATACATTTTTAAAGGAGTGCCAATGACCACCCAAGCACTGTGCTCAGCTATCTCCGGTGGTCCCATTGAGAATGAATGGAGTGGAGATGCTCATCCTACCATGGGGACATACATATCCCCCAACGTCACCTAATGTCTCTTTTATGATATTTATTTCATACAATAACATACCGTACTTTATTGCTTGATATTGGATTTTACATTGTTCCTTTTTTGGTTTATATACAGTTGTGGCCAAAAGTATTGCCACCCCTGCAATTCTGTCAGATAATACTCAATTTCTTCCTGAAAATGATTGCAAACACAAATTCTTTGGTATTATTATCTTCATTTAATTTGTCTTAAATGAAAAAACACAAAAGAGAATGAAGCAAAAAGCAAAACATTGATCATTTCACACAAAACTCCAAAAATGGGCCAGACAAAAGTATTGGCACCCTCAGCCTAATACTTGGTTGCACAACCTTTAGCCAAAATAACTGCGATCAACCGCTTCCGGTAACCATCAATGAGTTTCTTACAATGCTCTGCTGGAATTTTAGACCATTCTTCTTTGGCAAACTGCTCCAGGTCCCTGATATTTGAAGGGTGCCTTCTCCAAACTGCCATTTTTAGATCTCTCCACAGGTGTTCTATGGGATTCAGGTCTGGACTCATTGCTGGCCACCTTCTGAGGGACCTCCTCCCAAACCTGGACTAAAGCATCCGCCAACTCCTGGACAGTCTGTGGTGCAACGTGTCATTGGTGGATGGAGCGAGACATGATGTCCCAGATGTGCTCAATCGCATTCAGGTCTGGGGAATGGGTGGGCCAATCCATAGCTTCAATGCCTTCATCTTGCAGGAACTGCTGACACACTCCAGCCACATGAGGTCTGGCATTGTCCTACATTAAGAGGAACCCAGGGCCAACCGCACCAGCATATGATCTCACAAGGGGTCTGAGGATCTATTCTCGGTACCTAATGGCAGTCGGGCTACCTCTGGTGAATACATGGAGGGGCTGTGCGGCCCTCCAAAGAAATGCCACCCCACACTATTACTGACCCACTGCCAAACCGGTCATGCTGAAGGATGATGCAGGCAACAGATTGCTCTCCATGGCGTCTCCAGGCTCTGTCACGTCTGTCACGTGCTCAGTGTCAATCTGCTTTCATCTGTGAAGAGCACAGGGCGCCAGTGGCGAATTTGCCAATCCTGGTGTTTCTGTGGCAAATACCAAGCGTCCTGCACAGTGTTGGTCTGTGAGCACAACCCCCATTTGTGGACGTCGGGCACTCAGACCATCCTCATGGAGTCGGTTTCTAACCGTTTGTGCAGACACATGCACATTTCTGGCCTGCTGGAGGTCATTTTGCAGGCCTCTGGCAGTGTTCCTCCTTGCACAAAGGTGGAGGTAGCGGTCTTGCTGTAGGGTTTTGCCCTCCTACGGCCCCCTCCATGTCTCCTGGTGTACTGGCCTGTCTCCTGGTAGCGCCTCCAGCCTGTGGACACTTCGCTGACAGACACAGCAAACCTTCTTGCCACAGCTCGCATTGATGTGCCATCCTGGATGAGCTGCCCTACCTAAGCCACTTGTGTGGGTTGTAGAGCACGTCTCATGCTACCATGAGTGTGAAAGCACAACCAACATTCTTAAGTGACCAAAACATCAGCCAGAAAGCATTGGTACTGAGATGTGGTCCCCACCTGCAGAGCCACTCCTTTATTGAGTGTGTCTTGATAATTGCCAATAATTTCCATCTGTTGTCTATTCGATTAGCACAACAGCATGTGAAATTGATTGTCAATCAGTGTTGCTTTCTAAATGGGCAGCTTGATTTCATAGAAGTTTGATTTACTTGGAGTTATATTCTGTTGTTTAAATGCTCCCTTTATTTTTTGAGCAATGTGTATAAACTGACCCTAATCTTATCTCACCCACAATCATCCTTATGGGGAGAGACTGGATGCACCCATACACATAAGACTGTTGGGCAACTCGGCCAATATCTGTTGGGTGAGCTGAAATCGGGCTATTGTGGATGAGGCCTTAAGACATCTTCCCTTGTTGACAGTTCCATGATAGTCGTCTTTTCATCACTGATGGTGTAGCAGTATTACCTTAATAGAATAAATATTAGCTGCTTATATACTGGTGAACATATGTTGGACTTGTGTTTATGCACCGCAACCAATGAGAAGAAGCGGAATGGGAGGGTGGGAAGAAGAAGTATCATAAACCAATGATGGGACTGAGGTGTGTCAGACGACCACAGACTCCTGTAGACATTGTAGCTAAGATATAGTCACAGATCATGGCGTTCTGAGCTCCTCCCTGGCCATCACTTTAAAGTCTTTTAGTGCCTTAGCAGAGTGCTATCCTGGAGAGGTCAGACTACAATAATCCTATAAATATAGCTTTACTTTCTTAGATGAAAAAAATCCTTTAAATTTTATTTGTATATTTGTAATGTTGTGAGATAATTACGTTAGTCACAATAACCATGCAGCGCAGAGGTCCACCACTTGATTACTCCATCACTTCTCAGCCGATGGACCTCTACTGCTGTATAAAATACTGATTTCCTATGTTATATTTTTTTTTTATTAGAAAAATCTTGTTTTCTTCGGGAAGATGATTACTTCTATCGAATAAATCTGCGTCTGTTACAGACATATAAAACATTAATGAGACATTTTAAAGTTCCTGTTTTCAGATTTTCCGTCCCACTTTCAAAGAGCTCTGCGAGCCATTAAAAGACGTATCAACACTTTTTATTGCCCTTTGCGGTGACCATAAATTACCATTTTTGTCTCTAATTAATGGTTTTATGTATAATTAATAGACCGCTCACGGAAGGTCCTAGCACCATAATTTATCAGAGTTTTTGATTAGAAGAGAAATGTTTTGTGTTGGTATCTTCACATTCGTCTGTTAACTCTTTAAGGGGACATGTTTGGTCAATGCCCCCCCCTCCCGCCTTTTCCTAAAAAAGCAAAAAAAAAAGACAGTAATGCTATTTCATGTTCATATTGGGTTTTTAACTCTACATTTAGCTTGTATGATATACGCACTGAAGATGTCTTTTAAGGGCTGGTCCGATACCTATAATTCCATTTATAAATAGCTTTCCTTAAACCTTATCTACTTTTGTAATTTGCTCTTCTATAAAATGCAGTGAATGTTGTGTATACAGACTTTTAAAGGAGTTTGGTACAGTGCCACACATAAAAGGTTAGTACACAAAATGAGAAAAATGGCACTAAGGAAAAATGTGTAACTTGGCCAACAACTGGCTCAGTGATAGGAAACAGTGGTTATTAATGGAACACAGTCGGATTGGATCATAGTTTACAGTGGGGTTACTATAGGGGTCTGTATTGGGCCCTCATCTTTTTAATATATTAATGACCTTGTAAGGGGGCATACAGAGAAGAATTTCAATATTTGCATTTGATCCTAAACTCTGCATGCAGGATAATCAACCTCAAGGAGGATAATTTGATATTACAAAAGGATTTATATAAGCTGGAGGCTTGGTCTGCAAAATAGCAATTAAAATTTAATGTAGATATGCAGTCGATACGGAAAGTATTCAGACCCCTTTTACATTTTTCACTCTTTGTTTCATTGCAGCCATTTGGTAAATTCAAAAAAGTTCATTTTTTCTCATTAATGTACATTCTGCACCTCATCTTGACTGAAAAAAAAACAGAAATGTAGAAATTTTTGCAAATTTATTAAAAAATAAAAACTTAAATATCACATGGTTATAAGTATTCAGACCCTTTGCTTAGTAGGGTTGTGTTGGGGTTAGGGTTGTGTTGGGGTTAAGGTTGTGTTGGGGTTAGGGTTGTGTTGAGTTTAGGGTTGTGTTGGGGTCAGGGTTGTGTTGGGGTCAGGGTTGTGTTGGGGTCAGGGTTGTGTTGGGGTCAGGGTTGTGTTGGGGTCAGGGTTGTGTTGGGGTCAGGGTTGTGTTGGGGTCAGGGTTGTGTTGGGGTCAGGGTTGCGTTGGGGTCAGGGTTGCGTTGGGGTCAGGGTTGCGTTGGGGTCAGGGTTGCGTTGGGGTCAGGGTTGCGTTGGGGTCAGGGTTGCGTTGGGGTCAGGGTTGCGTTGGGGTCAGGGTTGCGTTTGGGTTAGGGTTTTGTTGGGGTTAGGATTGTGTTGGGGTTAGGATTGTGTTGGGGTTCGGGTGGTGTTGGTGTTTGGGTTAGGATTGTGGTCAGGGGTAGGGCTGTGTTTGGGTTGGCGTTAGAATTGGGGTGGTTCCACTGTTTAGGTACATCAGGGGTCTCCAAACAGGACATGGCGCCCGACTTTGATTCCAGCCAATTTTGCATTCAATAAGTCAAATGGTGCTCCTTCCCTTTTGAGCCCTGCCATGCACTCAAACAGTGGCTTTCCCCCCACATATGGGGTATCGGCGCACTCATGAGAAATTACACAACAAATTTTGTGGTCCATTTTCTCCTAATACCCTTGTGAAAATAAAAAGTTTGGTTCCAAAGTAAATTTTTTGTGAAAAAAAGTGAAATTTTCACTTTTTCTTCCACATTGCTTTAGTTGTCGTGAAGCACCCGACGAGTTAATAAACTTCTTGAATGTGGTTTTGAGCACCTTGAGGGGTGCAGTTTTTAGAATGGTGTTACTTTGTGGTATTTTCTGTCATATTGAAACCCCAAACTCACTTCAAATGTGAGGTGGTCTCTTAAAAAAAATGGTTTTGTAAATTTTGTTGGAAAAATGAGAAATCGCTGGTCAACTTTTACCCCTTATAACATCCTAACAAAATAAAATGTTTCCAAAATTGTGCTGCAGTAAAGTAGACTTGTGGGAAATGTTTATTAACTGTTTTGTGCGATATGACTCTGATTTTAGGGCACAAAAATTAAAAGTTTGAAAATTTTTTGTTTTTTTCATAAACGCAAGACTTAATGTAGAAATTTTACCACTAACATGAAGTACAATATGTCACAAAAAACAGTCTTAGAATCACCAGGATCTGTTGAAGCGTTCCAGAGCTATAACCTCATAAAGTGACAGTGGTCAGAATTGTAAAAATTTGCTTGGTCATTAACCCCTTACTGCCAGCTGGCAGAGTAGTATGTCAGCTGGCAGTATCCCCTGCTTTGATGAGGGCTCCGGTGGTGAGCCCGCATCAAAGCCGGGTTATGTCAGCTGTTTTGAACAGCTGACATGTGCCCTCAAGAGGCGTGAGTGGAATCGCGATCCACTCGTGCCTATTAACTAGTTAAATGCCACCCGCTGATAAACATTGACAGCGGCATTTAAATGGCGCTTCCGGCCGCCGGCCCAGTAATACGCTCACCGCTGACCCCCGTCACGTGATCGGGGGTCATCAGTGCATCGGCATAACAACCAGAGGTCTCCTTGAGACCTCTATGGTTGTTGATGCCGGATTGCTGTGAGCGCCAGCCTGTGGTCGGCGCTCATAGAAATGCTGTCATTCTACTACAGAAAGGTGATCTGAGTATTGCCTGTATGTAGCAGAGGCGATCGAGCTACGGCATGGAGGCTATTGAAACATGCGAAAAGGTAAAAAAAAAGTTTTAAAAATTAAAAAAACAAAAGTTTAAATCACCCCCCCCCCCCTTCACTCCATTCAAAATAAAACAAAAAAAAAAATCACACTTAGGCTATGTGCCCACGCTAGCGTTTTTAAACTCTCAGGAAACGGATCCCCTTTCCCAGAAACCGCGCGCCTTTTTTTTCGCGCGTTTCTTGCGCAGTTTTTGCCAAAAAGCCGCGCGTTTTTGACACGTTTCTTGACACTCGTTTTCTGGGAACATTGGGGATGGCTAAAAACGCTGAGCAATGCGGGAATTAATGAGCATGTTGCGTTTTTAGCCGCTAAGCGAATCCTGAGTGGTTAAAAACGCATGCATTGGCACAAAAAGCCAAAAACGCATGCTAATTAATTTGATGCATCTTTTAAGCGTTTCTGCAGCGTCTGATCCGGCACAAACGCTGCGGAAACGCTTAAAAAAACACAACGTGGGCACACAGCCTTACACATATTAGGTATCGCTGCGTTCAGAATCGCCTGATCTGTCAATAAAATAAAAGAATTCACCCGATCGCTAAAGGACATAGCGAGAAAAAAAATTGAAACGCCAGAATTACTTTGTTTGGTCGCCGTGCATTAAAATGCAATAACTGGCGATCAAAAGAACGTATCTGCACAAAAGTGGTATCATTAAAAACGTCAGCCCCGTGTTCAAAAAATAAGCCCTCACCCGACCCCAGATCACGAAATATGGAGACGCTACAGGTATTGGAAAATGACTCAATTTTTTTTTATTTTTTTTTTATTAGCAAACTTTGGAATTTTTTTTCACCACTTAGATAAAAAATAACCTAGACATGTTTGGTGTCTATGAACTTGTAATGACCTGGAGAATCATAATGGCAGGGCAGTTTTGGCATTTCATGAACCTAGCAAAAAAAGCCAAACAGAAAACAAGTGTGAGATTGCGCTTTTTTTTTTGCAATTTTACCGCACTTGGAATTTTTTTCCCGTTTTTTGTTACACGACGTGCTAAAACCAATGATGTCTTTCAAAAGTGCAACTCGTCCTGCAAAAAATAAGCCCTCACATGGCCATATTGACGGAAAACTAAAAAAAGTTACGGCTCTGGAAAGAAGGGGAGCGAAAAACGCTCCGGTCATTAAGGGGTTACGTACAAAATTGACTGTCACTAAGGGGTTAAGGGAATGGGTGGACTGCAATACCAAAGCAGGTTATTAAACTTTGGATTATTCAGTTTAGAAAAACAAAGACTCGGGGCGATCTTATTACAGTATAAGACATTTCAGAGATCTCTATAATGATCTTCGTATACTTAGGCCAGCTACAGAACACGGAGGCGTCCTCTACATCTCAACATCTACAGTAGAGGAAAGACGGCTTCTAGTTACATATCAAGAGATTCTAACTAGAAAATGTAAAACATGATATTTTATTGATTATCGATATATTAAAAAAGCCACAGTGCAGTAATCGGGCACTCATTGGCTCCTCCGCCCCTCTGAGACCTTGGGCTGCGTTCACGTTGCGCTTTGGATTGCCATTTCCACCTATACTAAAGGTTACACAGCTATTGTGATGGCTGTTTAATGACGATACCCCTTGAGCCTTTACATAATGTAGGCATTAAACGGATATCATCGTAACGACTTGATAAGTCAGATTTCAGAATTTTTTTTTAGCAGATCTGAAACAAAAATGGGTTAAAAAAAATCAATACAAAATAGCTTAAAAGACTCCAGTATGTAATTAGACGCTTCTGCATTGATTAAACATCATAATCTACAGGGTGGGCCATTTATATGGACACACCTAAATAAAATGGGAATGGTTGCTGATATCAACTTCCTGTTTGTGTCACATTAGTATATGGGGTGGGGGAAAACTTTTCAAGATGAGTGGTGACCATGGCGGCCATTTTGAAGTCGGCCATTTTGGATTGCAGCTTTATAAATGGCCCCCCCAGGTGTATCCATATAAATGGCCCACCGTGTATTATAGCAATTAGTCATTAGGTCTGTAGAGATTCTAACTAGAAAATTTAAAACATTGTATTTTATTGATTACTGTGGGGTGGAGGAGCTAATGAGTGCCCGATAACTCTCCAGTGAAGCATTGCCTTTTTACCAAAAGTTTGTATATGCCGAGCATCCACTTCATATTAAATGCTAATAACTAGTGATGAGCCAGCGTGCTTGGACAAGGCGTTATCCCAGCGTGCCAATATGTATGTGATGTGCTCGAAAAATATGTTAACAAACGGGAAATCCCTGCATGTGTTGCTGCTGTCGAACAACCGCGAGACATGCAGCCGCGGGGACTCGAACATCGTATTCGAGCACGCCGAAGACACTGGGTTAGCACACTAGCATGCTCAGATAACACCTTATCACTAGTAGTAACATGAGGATTTATCCATGTTGTGGCCCACAAATACCTTTTCATTCCAATTACCAACTGGGCATATCGTAGTTGCAGTCTAATATTTTGGATCTCTTTACGCCAACTTGGACACTTTGTAGCCCTCATTAGTGCTAGAATCTGGAAATCATGGCTTCCACTGGCTGAGAATGTGCTCAAGGGGCAGAGTGGTTAAGTGCAAACAAGCTACTTTGCCTTGAACAAGGTGTTTAGATACAAGGCTACAACATCAAAATAATATTTGTCCCATACAAAGGGAAGCCAAGGTAAAGCTGCTTTTGGTGCATATACCAGTCTAAGAAGTGTCCCGATTCAGTCTCTGAACTTTCCTTTCACTCATCCTCTTCATCAGCTCTTTGCCAACACTACGAATGCAGGAGCTTCCTTGCCAACACTTCCCAGCGTGCATTGCTCCTGCATTATCCAATGGCTTGCCTACCCTAAACTGAAAGCTCGCCTCTCTGTTATGCCTGTCTGACAGACAGGAGAGCAGGAGCAGAGAGCCTCGCTCCCACTCTCTGTTACCAGCACTTTGGAGTGATTTGGGGAAGCAAGGCACTAATTTGTACATTTATTGATCTGTAGATTCTCTATCACATAAGAGTTAGTTGTCTGAAAGTATAAAGAGCATTAAAAGCGATCGTTTAGTAGCGAGGATGGACTTGTATCCCATCTCTCTGTGTTATGTGTTGTGTTGGTGTCACTTCTGCTCTTTTCAGAAAGTCTCTTTATTTTTTTTTCCCAACATAATTTAACCTTGAGGTAACTTCATTTCAAGGTCACTGACCTCAATCCTTCTGCGTATCATGTCCCCATCTGCTCACAGACGTGCCACCTTTACCTCACCCTCCATTGTCCCTTGCTGGTATCGCACATCCTTTGCTAGCAGTCTTATGGATTCCCCTCACAATGCGCGGCGTAATTGTCATTATTATTTCCCAATAGTTGATCCTGCTTAATTCTTTATTGCCAGTTGTTGTTTTTTTTTTACTGAACTGAATCACGTCTCCGTACCCCTGAGATCTGCCTCCGCCTACAAGAGGGATTTATAGTATGTTCTGCCTGTGTCAATGAATTCAATTTCTAGTAATAATTAGCTGTCAGATTTAACAGTAATCAGTCAGGAAAATTAGGTTTCATCTTTTTTTTTTATTTTTGTAATAGTTTTTTTTTATTGAAAAACTAATTTTTATTTTTATTAAATGGTATTATATTTGAGATAGACACACAGATAAATCGGTATGAAGTAGATAGACATTTTTGAGGTCAAATGAATGAAAGGCTCCACTATGATCTAGCTCATGCTGTGGATAGGATTGAGGTCCAGGCTTATGTTCTTCCATGTTATGGACCTTGTGCAGTGGGCACAGTCATGGGGAGCAGAAAAGGGCCTTCCCCAGATTGTTCCAACAAAGGAAGCCACAATTGTCCACAATGTCTTGTGCTACAGCATTAAGAATTCCCTTCACTGAAACTACGGGTCCGAGGCCTACCCCTGATAACAAGCTCATAACATTACTCCTCCTCCACCAAACTGTACAGCGGGCCCAATGCAGTCAGGGGGTAACGTCTTGCAGTCACTAAACCAAGACGTCCGTCAGATGCCAGATAGAAGTTTAATCCATCACTGTACAGAACACGTTTCTTCCAGGTTCCAGTGGTGACGGCTTTACACCACTCCATCCGATGCTCAGCATTGTGCTTGATGATGTAAGGCTGCATGCAGCTGCTCGGCCATGAAGCTCCTGGTGGGGGGCGCAGTGTTAGTGACCATACCTCCCAACTTTTGAAGAAGGGAAAGCGGGACAAAGGCTGTGGCAAATTTTAGGCCACGCCCCAACCACACCCATTTCACAACTAGTCACACCCATGTCCACAGCCAACCGCCCCCATTTAGCACTGCTGATCACACTGACTGGTACTGAGGGCATAGTGGCTGGCATTATGGGCACAGTGGCTGGTACTGTGGGCACACTGACGGGTACTGAGGAAAAGAATGAACGAAAACAGAGAGAGAAAAGAAAACGAGAGAAAGAAAGAAAAGAGAGAATGAAAGAGGGCAAAGAAAGAACAGAGAGAACGAAAGAGGGGACAAAGAAAGAACAGAGAAAGAAGGGAAAGAAAGAAAAAAGAAAGAACAGAGAAAGAGAGGGGAAAGAAAGAAAGAACAGAGATGGAGGGAAAGAAAGAAAGAGGGGAAAGAAAGAACAGAGAGACAGAGAAAGAAAGATCAGAGAGAGAGAGAAAGAAAGAGAGGGGAAAGAAAGAACAGAGAGAGAAAGAAAGAAGTAAATAAAGAGAAAGAACAGAGAGAAAGAAAGAGGGGAATGAAAAAGAAAGAACAGAGAGAGATTGAAAGAAAAACAAAGATCAGAGAGAGAAAGAACAGAGAAAGAAACCGAGAGAGAAAGAAATAAAGAAAGATTCTATAAAGATACTATAGCAGCCCGGCTCCCATTGTAATGCCCACCTGAGCTTCCCGATGCAGGACATATCATGATCCGCTCACATGGCCGGCATCCCCGATTCCAAGGCGATCCCGCTGTCGGAGGAGGACATGGTGATGGATCTGAAGCATTCCCTGAAGTGCCTCCATGGTTCTGTCACAATCTCCTCATGAAATTACCTCATTGCCGGTCAGCTTCCAGCACACAACTTCCGGTGGAATGTCATTGCGAGTTTTAGAGTGCACCGCCGTAATACTCCTCTGTCTGCGGGAAAAGCCCACTTTGTATGCTTCGCTCATACACACTTGGCTCCGCTCTGTACATCCCGTACAAACATGGCTCCACTCCACATACCCCATACACACGTGGCTCCGCTCCATACACCAAGTACACGCATGACTCCACTCCGTACACTTCATACACACGTGGCTCCGTACACCTCGTACACACGCGGCTGCGCTCCGTACACCTCGTACACACACGGCTGCGCTCCGTACACCTCGTACACACGCGGCTGCGCTCCGTACACCTCGTACACACGCGGCTGCGCTCCGTACACCACGTACACACGCGGCTGCGCTCCGTACACCTCGTACACACGCGGCTGCGCTCCGTACACCTCGTACACACGCGGCTGCGCTCCGTGCACCTCGTACACACGCGGCTGCGCTCCGTACACCTCGTACACACGCGGCTGCGCTCCGTACACCTCGTACACACACGGCTCCGCTCCTTACACCTCGTACACACATGGCTCTGCTCCGTACACCTCATACTCACACGGCTCCTCTCCGTACACCTCGTACACACACGGCTCCGCTCCGTACACCTCATACACATGTGGCTCTGCTCCGTACACCTCGTACACACATAGCTCTGCTCCGTACACCTCGTATACACATAGCTCCGCTCCGTACACCTCATACACATGTGGCTGTGCTCCGCACACCTCATACACACGTGGCTCTGCTCCGTACACCTCGCACACATACGGCTCTGCTACATCCACACTGTAAACCCCTCTTGACCCCACACACAAACTTTACCTCATCCAGCACCATGACAACCAGCACAGCAGAGTGCAGACACGGAGGCCCCTAATCATGTGACTCCTGACTCCTCCCCTTCCTGTGACCTCATCACAGGTCCTGTCCACACAGCCACAGAACAACCGAGGACATCATTGCAGGCTGCGTTGGCTCTCTGGGACTGCGAGGATGGGGTTGGTGCATGGGGGCTCAGTGCAATGCTGGAAAAATAGGGTCCCGGGCGGTACGGGTCAAAAACGGGACTGTCCCGCGGGAATCGGGACAGTTGGGAGCTATGTTAGTGACTTTTCTACCCTCTGCTCCTCCGCACTCGGTGAACCCCGCTCATTAACTTTGCGGGGTCTCCACTTTGTCGCTGAGCTCCTGGGGTTCCTTCCACTTCTCAGTAATATCACTCACAGGTGATGGGGGAAGATTTAGGAGGAAGAAATGTCATGAATGGACTTGTTACATCGGTGGCTACTAAAGGACCATGCTGGTATCAGTCAGTGGTTTACCAGGAGTCGTTCTGACACATTCTAGTAGTGACTTGACATGGGGCCGGATGTTATACACTGGAGGTGGCAGGCCGGATGCTATATATTGTATGTAAAGGGCCAGAGGTTATACCCCGGGGGCGAGGGACCGGAGGTTATACCCCGGGGGCAAGGTACCGGAGGTTTTTTCCGAGGGCCAGGGACCGGAGGTTATATCCCGTGGGCCTGCCATGGACCGGAGGTTATACCCCGGTGGCCAGGGACCGGGGGCTATACCGCGGGGGCTAGGGACCGGATTATACCCCGGGGGCCAGGGACTGGAGGTTATACTTTAGGGGGCGAGGGTGATAGCACTGAATGGATACCTTTCAAGTACTATATGCCAAAAATATATAATAACTGGATAGCAAAATCAACAATGCTACAATTTGCAATGTGAAAAAATGTACAGTGCTTATTTGAGAGGGTGGTGACTCGGGTACCTGGGATCTGCACCCACTCTTTTACCATAGTGCAGTTTTATATTTTTAATTAATGTTTTAATAGACAGAAATAGTATTCTGAGACTTTTGTGCACCTTCTGAGTTCTAGCACTCCGGTACAGAAGGCGCTCTGTCTATATAGAGAGTGATAATTAGCAGGGCTCCATCGTCTCCGATGTTTTTCGACACTTGCCGCTCTGTTTATTTCTCCTGCTTTGGCCGCTCTTTAGATTGTCCTTTTCATCCTGACGAGAATGGCAAATATTGATTTAAGGCCTTGTCAGTGTGTAGGGCAAACATTTTGAACTACATCAGAGTGAAGACTGATTGAATTTAGCAGGAGGAAGCTGACGGTGGAGAATAATACACCGGGTGCACTTATATTTATAGATATATCTACATCACGGCCCGGACGGAGGCTTCCATCGTGTTTTGTCCTGGTCTCTCTACAGATTCCAGTGGAGGTCACAGATCACATAGAGTATAAGGAATGATGGCCATATAAGTAAAGGGGTTCTCCAGCTGATAGGAAGGGCGTATAAGAGCTATGTAAATAAGGACACCTACAGTCATCCATTTAGAAGGAGTTGTAGATTTTAGCGCCTCTTCTCCAGTGACATTTTGTTTTTCGTTTTTCTCTTAGTGCATCTTCGGAAGATGATCCATGGGTGAAGCTGGTGAAAGCGATGCTCTCCAACTGCGGGACGGAGCACGTAGAGGGAACAGCCTCTGAAGTCCTAAAACTGTGCCGGTCCTTCTACAAGTCTAGGCATGCGTTCTCTGTGGAGGTATGGGACGTACACTTTGGTGGATATGTATCTTCAGATTGAACAGGAACTATTATGGGGTGTAAGATTGGGGTTACTTTGATGTCATTTATTTTAGTAAGGTGTAGGAGCCAATCTACACCATGGATTATCAATTGTTTTCATCATCCATAGCAATTATTCCTGGGTTTCCTCACCATTGCCCAGAGAAGCTGCAGGGGATCTGTGAGTTTGAGTGTCAGTTCATTTTATTTTTTTTAGTGAATGCCTTTTAAAATTATTTTTATTCACTGGAAAACCACTTTAAAGTAAGAGCACTGTCACCTGGGCAGGTCCTAACTGGCTTCTACCCACCCAGCTGGACTTGATCGAAAGGACTCTCCCTTCTTGTGTATAGGAATAGCCAAGCTGGGCAGGGAGAAGCTGGTGAGGACCTGCCCAGATGACTGTTCTCCCTGTTAAAGGCACGTATATGCCCACAATGAGGGAGCCTGTCCTTGATTCATGCTACCTGTGGTTTGGACATCATGAACCACATGACAGATATTATTATTATTATTATTATTATTTATTGTTATAGCGCCATTTATTCCATGGCGCTTTACATGTGAGGGGGGTATACATAAAAACAAGTACAATAATCTTAAACAATACAAGTCATAACTGGTACAGGAGGAGAGAGGACCCTGCCCGCGAGGGCTCACAATCTTCAAGGGATGGGTGATAATACAGTAGGCGAGGGTAGAGCTGGTCGTGCAGCGGTTTGGTCGATCGGTGGTTACTGCAGGTTGTAGGCTTGTCGGAAGAGGTGGGTCTTCAGGCTCTTTTTGAAGGTTTCGATGGTAGGTGAGAGTCTGATATGTTGTGGTAGAGAGTTCCAGAGTAGGGGTGATGCGCGAGAGAAATCTTGTATGCGATTGTGGGAAGAGGAGATAAGAGGGGAGTAGAGAAGGAGATCTTGTGAGGATCGGAGGTTGCGTGCAGGAAAGTACCGGGAGACGAGGTCACAGATGTATGGAGGAGACAAGTTGTGGATGGCTTTGTATGTCATGGTTAGGGTTTTGTAATGGAGTCTCTGGGCAATTGGGAGCCAGTGAAGGGATTGACAGAGGGGAGAAGCTGGGGAATAGCGGGGGGACAGGTGGATTAGTCGGGCAGCAGAGTTTAGAATAGATTGGAGGGGTGCGAGAGTGTTTGAGGGGAGGCCGCAGAGCATGAGGTTGCAGTAGTCAAGGCGAGAGATGATGAGGGCATGGACTAGGGTTTTTGCAGATTCTTGGGTGAGGAATGAACGGATGCGTGAAATATTTTTGAGTTGAAGTCGGCAGGAAGTGGAAAGGGTTTGGATATGTGGTTTGAAGGAGAGATCAGCATCAAGGATTACTCCGAGGCAGCGAGCTTGTGGGACTGGGGAGAGTGGGCAGTCATTTACTGTAATTGATAGGTTCGTAGGGGGGGTCACGTGAGATGGGGGAAAGATGATGAATTCTGTTTTGTCCATGTTGAGTTTCAGATATCTAGTGGAGAAGAAGGATGAAATAGTGGACAGACATTGAGGGATTCTGGTTAGTAGGGAGGTGATATCTGGTCCAGAGATGTAGATCTGTGTGTCATCAGCATAAAGATGATACTGAAAGCCATGAGATTCTATGAGCTGTCCCAGGCCAAAGGTGTAAATAGAGAACAGCAGGGGCCCTAGGACTGAACCTTGTGGGACTCCGACAGATAGGGGGCGAGGTGAGGAGGTGGTGTGTGAGTGGGAGACGCTGAATGTCCGGTCTGTTAGGTATGATGAGATCCAGGAGAGGGCCAAGTCTGTGATGCCGATGGATGAGAGGGTCTGTAATAATAGGGAATGGTCCACTGTGTCAAAGGCAGCCGACAGGTCCAGGAGGAGGAGGACAGAGTAGTGTCGCTTGCTCTTGGCAGTTAAGAGGTCATTGGTGACCTTAGTAAGGGCAGTTTCAGTGGAGTGGTGTGACCGGAAGCCAGATTGTAAGCGGTCGAAGAGGGAGCAAGAAGAGAGATGGGAGGACAGTTCAAGGTAGACGTGTTGTTCCAGTAGCTTGGAGGCGTATGGGAGAAGTGATATAGGGCGATAGCTAGATACAGAGGATGGGTCAAGAGAGGGCTTTTTGAGGATAGGTGTGATGGAGGCATGTTTAAAGCTTGAGGGGAAAACACCAGTTGTTAGTGATAGGTTGAAGAGATGGGTTAGGGTTGGGATGAAGACTGTGGTGAGGTTTGGGATGAAGTGGGATGGGATCGGGTCGAGTGCACAGGTGGTGAGATGTGATCTTGAGAGTAGAGTGGAGAGTCGATCTTCTGTAATGGTGGAGAAGTTGGTTTTGAAGGTGGAGGGCTGGGAAGTCGGGAGGAAGGGCTCTGGGGGTTGTTGACCAAAACTGTCCCTGATGTTATCAATTTTCTGCTTGAAAAATGAGGCAAAGTCTTCAGCTGAGATGAGTGGGGAGGGAGGAGGTGCTGGGGGGCGGAGGAGAGAATTGAAGGTGTTGAATAACTGTTTAGGGTTGTGAGACAGGGAGGATATGAGAGATGAGAAGTAGGTTTGTTTAGCTGTGGCGAGTGTGGTCTTGAAAGTAGTGAGGGACTGTTTGAATGCGATGAAATGCTCGTTGGAGTGGGATCTTTTCCATCTGCGCTCAGCAGCCCTGGAAGCTCGCCTCAGCTCTTTGGTCAGGCTGGTGTGCCAGGGCTGTCTGTTGATTTTGCGAGTTTTGGTATGTGTAAGTGGGGCAGCGGATTCCAAAGCTACAGCTATTGTGGTGTTATATAGAGCGGCAGCGTCATCCGCATTGTGTAAGGAACTTATATCTGTAAGAGGGAGGAGGGATTCGGAGAATGAGTGTAGGTCAAGGTGTTTAAGATTCCTGCGAGGGTGTGAAAGTTTGTGGGGTGGGGATTGTAGACATGGAGTGAAGAGGGAAGAGAATGTGAGCAGGTTGTGGTCAGAGAGAGGAAGAGGTGAGTTAGAGAGGTTAGATAGGGAGCAGAGGCGGGTGAAGATGAGGTCCAGTGTGTGGCCATCTTTGTGGGTGGCTGTAGAAGACCATTGAGTGAGGCCGAAGGAGGAAGTGAGAGATAGAAGTTTAGTGGCAGCTGAGAGGGAAGTGTCAATGGGGATGTTGAAGTCGCCCATGATGATAGTAGGGATGTCCGCGGAAAGGAAATGAAGTAACCAGGTGGTGAAGTGGTCAAAGAAGGTGGTGGCTGGCCCTGGGGGGCGGTAGATGACAGCCAGTTGGAGGTTGGAGGGGGAGTAGATGCGCACAGAGTGCACCTCAAAGGAAGGGAGGGTAACAGAGGGTGGCAGTGGGATTGGGGTGAAGGAGCAGGTATCTGACAGGAGAAAACCAACTCCTCCACCATGTTTGCTGCTGGGGCGGGGGGTGTGAGAAAGGTGGAAGCCGCCATACGAAAGTGCAGCAGGAGAGGCTGTGTCAGAAGGGGTGAGCCAGGTTTCGGTGATGGCGAGGAAGGAGAGTTTGGTAGTAACGAAAAGATCATGGATGTAGGAAAGCTTGTTGCAGACAGAGCGAGCGTTCCACAGAGCTCCTGTTAGTGGGACTGGGGAAGCGGGGGCTGGGTGAATGGGTATAAGGTTGGAGAGGTTACGGAAGGTTGTGATAGAGCGTGGATGGGAGGTAGAAATGACTGTGGGAATGTGGTGAGGAGGACCAGGATTTGGAGAGATATCACCAGCAGTGAGAAGGAGCAGAGAAAGTGTTAGCAGGTGGGAGCAGGAGGGGGCTGTCTGTGTTTGGAGACAGAGGATTGTATGTTAAGGAACAGTTTTGAGGAGGAGGTGAGGTGGATGGGGAGGATTGAAGAAGAGATGAACAGTTCCTTACTAGGAGTAGGGATTAGGGGAATTAGCAGAAAGTGAAGGATTATTGGGGTGAAAGTGAAAACAAACAGAAACATTGTTTACAGTGACTGTGTCCAATTACCTTCAGTTCCAATTCTGGTTTTAATTCTTAAATTAATCTTCACACTTCTAGCACACACTTATAGCAATCACAATGCAGACTGAAGTCTATGCAGACTTGTACTCTGCAATATATGTACAACTAAGTGCAGTCAGGTGTGAAGCAGAGAGGAGTGGTCTCTGCTTATCTTGGCCAGACAATTAAGAGTGGACCAGATGTATATGATCAAGCCAGAGTAAACAAGGTCATAAATAACACTGGGGTAAGCTGGGGTTAGCTGAAAGGCATACCATGTGAATGCTAGGTGCAGAGGCAAGTCTATGTGCAAAGCTGGGTGACGCACTGTGTGTCCTTCATAGACAGACAGCAGGAGAGCAGGAGAGCTGGGTGGATGGACATACCATGTGAATGCTAGGTGCAGAGGCAAGTCTATGTGCAAAGCTGGGTGACGCACTGTGTGTCCTTCATAGACAGACAGCAGGAGAGCAGGAGAGCTGGGTGGATGGACATACCATGTGAATGCTAGGTGCAGAGGCAAGTCTATGTGCAAAGCTGGGTGACGCACTGTGTGTCCTTCATAGACAGACAGCAGGAGAGCAGGAGAGCTGGGTGGATGGACATACCATGTGAATGCTAGGTGCAGAGGCAAGTCTATGTGCAAAGCTGGGTGACGCACTGTGTGTCCTTCATAGACAGACAGCAGGAGAGCTGGGTGGATGGACATACCATGTGAATGCTAGGTGCAGAGGCAAGTCTATGTGCAAAGCTGGGTGACGCACTGTGTGTCCTTCATAGACAGACAGCAGGAGAGCAGGAGAGCTGGGTGGATGGACATACCATGTGAATGCTAGGTGCAGAGGCAAGTCTATGTGCAAAGCTGGGTGACGCACTGTGTGTCCTTCATAGACAGACAGCAGGAGAGCTGGGTGGATGGACATACCATGTGAATGCTAGGTGCAGAGGCAAGTCTATGTGCAAAGCTGGGTGACGCACTGTGTGTCCTTCATAGACAGACAGCAGGAGAGCTGGGTGGATGGACATACCATGTGAATGCTAGGTGCAGAGGCAAGTCTATGTGCAAAGCTGGGTGACGCACTGTGTGTCCTTCATAGACAGACAGCAGGAGAGCAGGAGAGCTGGGTGGATGGACATACCTGTCGGAAGAATAGAGATGCTTGTTAGAGTGCGATGGTGGCAGGTAGCAGGGCACAGTCTGTATACATCCTTCTGGTTTTAATTCTTAAATTAATCTTCACACTTCTAGCACACACTTATAGCAATCACAATGCAGACTGGATATGTATATAAGATAGAGACTATGAAAGATACGGCGAGAGATTGATAGGTCTAGATAAATACATATACACTCCTCAACATTGAAATGGTAACACCAAGAAGGAAAAGTCGTAGAATTCTAGAAATCATAGGATGGATGGGCACGTTACTGATCTGCAAATGATGAACTAATAGAAGCACGATTTTCAAAATATCACAAAAAATTCAGTATCAAGTATGAGCGCAACACCCAAAAATCCCCACACTTAAAGCCTCGGCTGCTATCAGTGAGGTTATGAATGGGAAAATCATCAAGATCTGCTGCTGGCAGCTCCTTTGTAATTGCCCACCAATGACATCCCAGATGTGCTCGATGGGAGACAAGTGTGGAGATGCTGCAGGCCATGATGGCACGTTTAGGCCACGCAGGCTGCTCACTCGACGCACCAGCAACATGTGGCCTGGAGTTGCCAAGCTGAAAAACTATTCTTGGAATACTTTGGAGAAATAACGGTACCACTTGTTCCACTAACGCCAGCTGTTAGCGTACCTGTATTGAAGACTAGAGGGATGCAGCTGTTGCACATTTTGCCACCCCACACCATAATTGCCATATAAAGGTCTTCACAAGGAATGGTGAAAAGTGTCCCAGGTACATTTTTGCTACTGTGAGCATCCTGTGTGGCCTAAACATGCTACCATGGCCTACCTCATCGCCGGACTTGTCCTCCCATCAAGCACAACTGGGATGTCATTGGTGGCAATTGCAAAAGAGCTGCCAGCAGCAGATCTTGATGATTTCCCTAGGTGCTTTCAGCACAGCAGAATATTCCTCAGACAATCAATAATGACCTCATTGATAGCAGCTAAGGCTGTAAATGTGGGGCTTTCTTTGCAAGGCGCTCATAGTCCATACTGAATAAATCGAGATGTTTTGAAAATGTTTCCATTTTTTCCTCATTTGCAGGTCAATATCATATCTGTCAATTCGGTGATTTCCATCTTTTCATGACTTTTCCTTCTTGGTGTTGCAGGCTCAGTGTTGAGGACAGATTGATAGATTTGCAGATGAATAGATCCGAGCATAGAGGAGTAGATGGACTGACACATAGATGGATACATCGTGTCACAGGGGTATCATGCATTGCTAGAGAGATGAGAAGCTTCTTGTGTGTTTACACCTGTAATCCCGCCAATCTTCCTCCGTTTTTTCGCTCCGTTATTCACCTCTTTTTATAGCTCGGCTTCCTCATTTAGGATTTTGATGGTTTCTCACACTCCACTATATCAAATGTTACTTTAAGATTGCTCTCTCACTCAGCGCAGGATCTCTGCAGCCTCCGAATTTATTGCTGGGCACATTGTATCCATGGCAATGGATTGCCTTTTCTTTTTTTTTTGTTTCTGGAAGCTGTGAGTTTCATCCAGAAATATGGCTTTTCTCATGCATCCGGCGTGCAGCAATTTGGCTCCGTGTATATAAAAATATATTGTGGTTGGAAATCTCAGCGCTATGTGGCGGATTTCTCCCGGTGTTCAATGTGACAGGCTGGAGGAAATCCATTTAATACCGCTCTCCCATCGCCTCCTAGTTATTGCATTGATATCTGTCACTTAGACGGTCGGAGTTGACAGGCGCGCGCTCTGACACTGCTTAACTGTCTAAACAAACCATGACTTCATCCCGCGCACCAAATCTCCGGGTACCGCATTCTCATTTCTGTTCTTCTCGCGCTTAATAACCTGGTCAGCAGCAGCGCTTACAATGAAGGCATGGCTGCCTCACCTCTTCTCCAAAGTTTTGTGTTAGTTACGTTTTTCCTTTTATAAATGAATCTTTTTATTATTCGCGGCAATCTTCTTTTCCTCCGCACCACACCGGATTCAGTCTCCTACCGGCCAATCCAACCATGACCGGGACTGGCCACTAGGCCTAAGGGATTGTCCGGGACTTCTACATTGGTGGCCTATCTTTAGGATCCCGTAGGTCATAAATATCTGATCAGTGGAGGGGATGACATACACCCATCCCCACCAATCAGCTGTTCCCGGTGCCGGCAGCAGCCAGAGGTGCTCAGTTGCAGAGCTGCACAGCACAGCTCCCTCATCAGGATAGTGGCTGCGGCCAGGTACTACACATGCTTCGTTATTGATTAGGCCTCTTTCACACTTCAGTTTTTTGCATCAGTCAAGATCCGCCAAAAGGACGGATGGCGGATCCGTTTTAGTACTGATGCCAACGGATGGCACCCGTCCGTTTTTTTGACGGATCTGACAAATGAAGAAATTTAAAGGAATCGCAGCCGAGAGAGAGAGAGAGAGAGAGAGAGAGAGAGATATTTTTTTTTCGTCCGGCACCCAGAAAGAATTTCGGGTTAAATGAGTGTCTGGAGGATCCGACACAGAAAAAAACGTTGCAAGCTCCGTTTTGAAATCTTTGAGGATGGTGACGGACAGGAACTTTTGTCGGATCCGCAAAAAAAACGGATGCAACGGACGGCAATCCGTCACAATCCGCCAATAATGGAAGTCAATGGGGAAAAAAACGGATCCTCAAAAAAAAATTGCGGATCCGTTTTTTTCAAAGCCTGACGGATTGTGACTGATTGTAAAAAACTAAAGTGTGAAAGAGGCCTTAGAATCAATGGGGGTGAATGTGCAGTACCTGGCCTCGGCCACTCAACAATTGATGGAGCTGTGCTGTGCAGATCTGCAACTGAGAACTGGTGATCAACAGTAGTGCCAGGTGTCCACACTCCCACCAATCAGACATTGATGACCCATTCTAACTTTAAGCCATCAATATAAAAGTTCCAGACAACCACCTTAAGCTCATTCTTCCTGTTCTTTTCAGCAGCTGTTTGATCATAGCAACATTATACTAGCTTCCTTGCCTAGCTACAGGAAAGCTTTCTTAGTATGCTCTGAGTTAATAAAAAGTCCGTGTGCAGGGAGGGGGAGGAGGTGAGCTGTGACATCATTTATTGTGCATGGCGGATCCTTGTTTATCTACTGTGTACAGTCATGGGCAAAAGTGTTGGCGGAAGGCAGTCATTGACACACTCCACAAGGAGGGTGAGCCACAAAAGGTCATTGCTAAAGAAGCTGGCTGTTCACAGAGTGCTGTATCCAAGCATATTAATGGAAAGTTGAGTGGAAGGAAAAAGTGGGGTAGAAAAAGGTGCACAAGCAACCGGGATAACCGCAGCCTTGAAAGGATTGTTAAGAAAAGGCCATTCAAAAATTATGGGGAGATTCACAAGGAGTGGACTGCTACTGGAGTCATTGCTTCAAGAGCCACCACACACAGACGTATCCAGGACATGGGCTACAAGTGTCGCTTGTGTCAGCCACTCATGACCGATAGACAACACCAGAAGCGTCTTACCTGGGCCAAGGAGAAAAAGAACTGGACTGCTGCTCAGGGGTCCAAGGTGTTGTTTTCAGATGAAAGTAAATTTTGCATTTCATTTGGAAATCAAGGTCCCAGAGTCTGGAGGAAGAGTGGAGAGGCCTCAATCCAAGCTGCTGGAGGTCTAGTGTGAAGTTTCCACAATCAGTGGTGGTTTGGGGAGCTATGTCATCTGCTGGTGTAGGTCCACTGTGTTTTATCAAGACCAAAGTCAGCGCAGCCGTCTATCAGGGAAATTTTAGAGCACTTCATGCTTCCCTCTGCCGACAAACTTTTTGGAGATGGAAATTTCATTCTCCAGCAGGACTTGGCCCCTGTCCACACTGCCAAAAGTACCAATACCTGGTTTATAAACAACAGTATCCCTGTGCTTGATTGGCCAGCAAACTCGCCTGACCTTAACCCCATAGAGAATCTATGGGGTATTGTCAACAGGAAGATGAGAGACACCAGACCCAACAATGCAGACGAGCTGAAGGCTGCTATCAAAGCAACCTGGGCTTCCATAACACCCCAGCATTGCCACAGGCTGATCACCTCCATGCCACACTGAATTGATGCAGTAATTGATGCAAAAGGATCCCCGACCAAGTATTGAGAGCATTTACTGAAAATACATTTCAGTAGGCAACTTTTTGGATTTTAAAATCATTTTTCAAGCTGGTGTTATAACGTATTCTAATTTACTGAGATAATGACTTTTGGGTTTTCATTGGCTGTAAGCCATAATCATCAACATTGACAGAAGTGAACACTTGAAATAGATCACTTGGGTCATTGTCTTACTGGAAGACCCAGCCACGACCCATTTTTAATGTCCTGGCAGAGGGAAGGAGGTTGTTACTCAGGATTACGGTACATGGCTCCAACCATTCTCCCATTGATGTGGTGAAATAGTCCTGTGCCCTTAGCAGAAAAACACCCCCAAAGCATAATGTTTCCACCTCCATGCTTGACAGTGGGGACGGTGTTCTTTGGGTCATAGGCAGCATTTCTCTTCCTCCAAACATGGCGAGTTGAGTTAATTCAAAAGACCTCAATTTTTGTCTCATCTTGTCTCATCTGACCACAGCACCTTCTCCCAATCACTCACAGAATCATCCAGCTGTTCATTGGCAAACTTCAGACGGGCCTGCACATGTACCTTCTTGAACATTGGACCTTGCGGGCACTGCAAGATTTTAAACCTTTACGGCGTAATGTGTTACCAATGGTTTTCTTGTTCCCAGCTGCCTTGAGATCATTAACAAGTTCCCCCCGTGTAGTTTTAGTCTGATCTCTCACCTTCCTCATGATCAATTATACCCCACGTGGTGCCCCAGATCGATGTCGATTGACAGTCATTTTGTATTTCTTCCATTTTCTTACTATTGTGCCAACAGTTGTCGTCTTCTCACCCAGCATCTTACTTATGGTTTTGTAGCCCATTCCAGCTTTGTGCAAGTCTATGATCTTGTCTCTGACATCCTTATGAAGCTCTTTGGTCTTGCCCATGTTGTAGGTGTTAGAGTCTGACTGAGTCTGTGGACAGGAGTGTTTTATAAAGGTGACTATGTAAGACTGCTGTCTTTAACGCAGGTAACAAGTTGATTAGGAGCGTCTAACTGGTCTGTAGGAGCTAGAACTCTTAATGGTTGGTAGGGGATCAAATACTTATTTCTCGCTGCAAAATGCAAATAAATTTATATAACTTATACAACGTGATTTTCTGGATTTTATTTTTGATATTCTGTCTCTCAATGTTTAAAATTAAGCTACCATTGAATTTATAGACTGTTCATGTGTCACTGTGAGCAAACTTACAAAATCAGCAAGGGATCAAACACTTATTTCCCCCACTGTATTTTATGCATAACACAGTGGTGGCTTCCAAGTGGAAGCCACTAGAAGAATGGATCAGTTACGTTTTAGCTGCTTCATGGCATTCAAAGCTTGCAGCGGTCCAAAGATGTGACAAAAGACGGACCATGTGCCCAGCAGTGTCAAAACGACTTGACATGTATGTCGTTAGTTCAGCAATTCTTCTGGCGTGTTAAAGGCGGACGCCAAGTGAAAAACACGCTGTGTGCACGTACCCCAAACAATGTCAAAGAAGTGCATTTTGATGGAACTGTGAAGGCTGCGGCTGACTGACTGCAGCGGTCACCTTATATTTATGCCTCAAGAGCAGGGCTCAGAGTGGAGGGAACTGTGCCGTTCCAGGAGAAATTCATACGGAAATTACCCGCTCTGGTCAATTCCTTTAAGCGCCACGATGTCCAGCACACTCCTAATTGTCTAGTCGCTTCAGAGAAGGGTGGCTTGTTCTCTCTTGGATTGATTGCTGGGAAGATCTAAAAGATGGATCGTGCAAGATCTTTTGAATGACCAAGTGACAGAGAAATTATCTTTTTTCTGCCCCTGAACTCGGAAACAAGCATCCAAACGTCAAAAATTATTACAAGATGGAAAATTAGGATGAAATTCACATATTTGCACAGATGTTCTGTATTATTGCATCATAGAGCCAGTTCTTTTCACTGTTTTTAATAACTTGATGGTAAAATATGGTTTAGATTTTTCTTCTCGTGCTTTGGACGATGTAAATAGCTTTTTTACAATTTATCGAGGGGATGTGCCAAGTCAACGCAGCCGCTTCCCCGTAGAGTCCAGTGGAGGTTACTCAGGGTTGGCAGCAGCTCCTAACACATTTGTTGTTTTCCCCATAAATCAAGGATGTAATCTGTCTCCCTTCTATCCAAATGTGTTATCAGTAGTGGGGATATTGTGCTTCCAACCTACAAGTTTTATCTAGTTAAAAACAAAAAATGCAGAAGGTTTTATCATTCCAACCAGGGCTTTTATAATGGTTGGCGGCTGCCATATGGCCAAAATGCAGAATCGAGGAACGATTTATAACGTCAAGGGTAAATGAAAAATAATTTATTATGCAATTTCTGTACTTAGAAAAACACCTTATTCCTTGCAAATACCGGCAATCTGCTTTTTAAAACCCATTTTCAAATGATAGGGGTCTCCTATTTGTGATCCTCACTTCTTGACCATAGAATATGCAGCTATAAAAGTGTCCTGTCCTGCGTTCTATAGACTATGTAGGGTCGTAGATGTAACGTACCTCCTTGTAGAGAGTGACATGCCGGGCATGCAAGGGTAAGGAGACTTATAGACCATGCAATGCTCCTCTAGGAAATGAAATCTGCAAAAAGATCTTCAGCGAGGAAGAGGACTAGAACTCTAGAGCCACTTACTGAAAGTAGCAATCCTAAAAGTCAGTATTGTCCCATTAACTAGCCCTGGCACATGACTTAGGCCTCTTTCACACTTCCGTTTTTTACAATCAGTCACAATCCGCCAGGTTTTGAAAAAAAACGGATCCTCAAATTTTTTTTGAGGATCCGTTTTTTTCCCATTGACTTGCATTAATGGCGGATTGTGACGGATTGCTGTCCGTTGCATCCGTTTTTTGTGAGGATCCGCCAAAAGTTGCTGTCCGTCACCATCCTCAAAAATTTCAAAACGGAGCTTGTAACGTTTTTTTCTCTGGCGGATCCTGCAAACACTGATTTAACCCGAATTTCTTTCTGGGTGCCGGACAAAAAAAAAAAAAATTCTCTCTCTCTCTCTCTCTCTCTCTCTCTCCCCCCCTCTCTCTCCCTCTCTCTCCCTCTCTCTCCCTCTCTCTCCCTCTCTCTCCCTCTCTCTCTCTCTCTCTCTCTCTCTCTCTCTCTCTCTCTCTCTCCCCCTCTCTCTCTCTCTCTCTCTCTCTCTCTCCCTCTCCCTCTCCCCTTCCCGGCCAGCGATTCCTTTAAATTTCTTCATTTTCAGGATCCGTCTGAAAACGGATCCTGTGCCATCCGTTCACATCAGTTGAGAACGGATCCGCTTGTCCGCCTTTTTGGCGGATTATAACTGATGCAAAAAACTGAAGTGTGAAAGAGGCCTTAGGGTCCCGCTACACAAAGCGACGCACCAGCGTTCCCGACAATGATACGACCTGGTCAGGATCGCTGGTGTGTTGCTACATGATCGCTGGTGAGCTGTCAAACAGGCAGACTCACCTGAGATCAGGACCAGCGAGGATGCTGGTAACTAAGCTCGCACATCGCTTAGTTACCCGCTTTGTACCGTGGATACCAGCGTACTCACGCTGGGTGCTGGTATCCAGGGTACACAGCGGGTAACTAAGCGGCGCACGCGCTTAGTTACCAGCTGTTTTACCTTGGATACCAGCTCCCAGCTTCTGCTTACAGTGCTGGGAGCTCACTGATCGATGGTCTCCCGCTGCCACACGCACGATCAGCGATACCCGGCGGTGGGGCCGGTTGCTAATAGGTGTCACACACAGCAAGATCGCTGCTGAGGTCACTGTTGCGCAACAAAACTTGTGACTCAGCAGCGATCTCGCTTAGTGTGACGGGGCTTTAGGTAGGATAAAAGCCAAACCAGATACTCTATTTGCAGACACGTGTTTCAGGGTGTTGCCCCTCCTCAGTGCAAAGCAAGAGATCTGATTTGGCTGTATGAGAGGCCTCTGATTTAAGAGGTAACATCTCTCTTTGTGGAGGTTGACATTTTTGACATTCCAGTTCAAGGAGACTTATAGGTGATGCAATGCTCCTCTGGAAAATTAAATATACAAATAGCCTCTTCAGATAGGATGAGGTCTAGAACTCTAGTGCCACTTTTTGAAAGTATTAATCCTAAAAGTCCATATTGACCCCTTAACAACCATTGCCGCATGACTTAGGATAAAAGCCAAATCAGAAGCTCTATTTGCAGACGCGTGTTTGTAGGTGTTTATCCTTCCTCAGTGCAAAGCAAGAGCTCTGATTTATATGAGAGGCTTCTGACTTAAGGTACTGTCACACTTAGCGATGCACCAGCGATATGACGCGGTCAGGATCGCTGGTGCATCGCTAACTGGTCGCTAGTGAGCTGCCACACAGGCAGATCTCACCAGCGACATAGCAGGGGTCGGGGGTCGTTACTTACCTGTCAGACGTGGCGATCCTGATGTCCTCCCGCCCGCGTCCACGCGTCGCTCGTCACAGCAGGAAGCCCACAACGAGAAACGGTCCAGGACGTTCTCGCGCGATCAGCGATAACCAGCGGGGAGCCGGTCAGAGGTAAGTATCAGACACAGCGATATCGCTAGCAATATCGCTATAACGTCACAAAAACCAGTGACGTTACAGCGATGTTGCTAGCGATATTCCTTAGTGTGACAGGCCCTTAAGTGATAACGTCTCTTTGTTGAGCGTGGCGTTTCTAGCTTGACAAAGAAGACTTATAGGCAATGCAGTGCTCCTCTGGTAAACTAAATATGTAAGTAGAGTCTCTGGTTCGACTTGTAACCTACGTCATGTGGCAAGGATCATTAAAGGGTCAGTATCGATTAGGATTTCTCCTTTCAGTAAATGGCACTAGTGGTCTTGTCCTTTTCCTCTCTGAAAAGACAATTTGCATATTTAAATTCCCAGAGGAGGATTTCATGGCCTACAAGTTTCTTGACACTGTCATGTCAGTCATGTCACCCTCCACAAGTAGAAACATTCCCTGTTAGACCCCAGTCAGAAGCCTCTCATACAGCCAAATCAGATCACCTGCATTGCACTGAGGAGGGGCAAACACCGCGAAAGACATGTCTGCAAATAAAAGTATCTGGTTAAGCTCTGACCCCAAGTCAAATGGCATGCCTGGCTAAAGGGTCAATATCGAATTTTTGGATCGCTACTTCCAGTTGGTGACACTAGAATTCTAGTCCTTTTAGTCTCTGATGAGGCAATTTGCACAGACAACCTATCAAATTGAAGGGGCACTTTGTAATTCTTCATTTTCCCAGAAGTGGCGCTACAGTACAGCAGAACACTTTCTGCCAGGATTTTCCATACATTACCTCTGATCACTTTGGATCCCAGCAAGTGTGCTGAGATTTTAACCCCTTCTCGAACACTGCTGTGCATGTACGGTCACGGCCAGGTACATGACACATGGTACCGGGCAGCCTGCCTACCATGGGCCGGAGTCATAAGTCTCTGATTATGTACCTCATTTTCCTCCTACACATATTAAGGCGGATAAATCGTAGGAGGCTATGAGTAAGTTCACATCATGGAGCTTGGTGTTTTTATCACTTAATACCATTTATCAGAAGGACTGTTCTACCAGTCGTGAAAGAGCCGTCATTCTAGGAATAATATTAGGAGATTACCCTTTAATGTCTCGATATCCATACACTATAGCGGAAATAGATTTCCTCCAGGATGCCCAGACTTATTCTTCAAAGCAGATTAATTTGCCGAAGGCCGATTGCTCGGAAAAGTTATATTTTCCCCCCTTAAGATGAAAAAATAAAATGTCATTGTGATGGGTTGATTGCCAGGCGCATTGATGTAAGTGGCATCCTTCCACCGCTCCGAGTGCCATAGTACGGAGGAGATAATTATAGCTTGTGAAGATTTTAATGAACACAACCATGAAAGGGACCTCCATCTTTCCTTCCTTTGTCCGGCTCCGACAATCAGCCTCTTGAAATCCCTACCGGCTGAGAGAGAGGTTTTTTTTTTCCCCGTTTAGGGTCGGCAGTTTTATTTCGAGGAGCTCAAATGTCACCGGAATGAAAGCAATATATTTGTTTGGCTCTGGCCCAGCGATTCTTTTCTCCCTCTGCTTTTTTTTTTTTTTTCTTAACAAAGCGCGCCACATTTGCCATCTCGCTGAATTTCTATTTTGGTCGTCTCCTCTATAATTAAATAGCTGCAGTATTTCATTTTCCTCTTCACATCTCATTTGGTAATATCATTCATTGCAACTGGTCTAAAGAGTCTATCTGTAGTTCTGTTTTGCACTTAAAGTGTCTTTCGGAGCTGGCTGAAGAGCTGCTTTCCGGCATCCTGCTCTGCTGCAGGTAAGGGGCGCACTGTTTAAAAAGTTCAGGACACGTCGGACGGTTTTCTTATCGGAAGAGATGATTTTGAAGGGCAGTTCCTGTAAGAAGCAGTTTCCGTGTCTGGTTAAATACTTGGGAGCCCCCCGGAAAAAAAACCTACCGTACCTTACCTAGAAGGGTAAAGGAGACTCAATAGCTATCTCCAACTATCTGAAGGGATGTCACAGTGTAGGGGGATCATCAGTAGTCTCATTTGGTTAGCACTTCAGCCTTGCAGCTCTGGGGTCCTGGGTTCAAATCCCACCAAGGACAACATCTGCAAGGAGTTTGTATGTTCTCCCCGTACTTGTGCGGGTTTCCGCCAGGTTCTCTGGTTTCCTCCCACATTCCAAAGACATACTGATAGGGAGTTTAGATTGTGAGCCCCATCGGGGACAGCGATGATAATGTGTTCAAACTGTAAAGCGCTGCGGAATATGTTAGCGCTATATAAAAATAAAGGTTATTATTTGCACATGGAAACTAGGAGTCATCGGGGACATACTTCAAGAAAAATGTTCCAGAGTGTTTTCACCCGAATCATCAGAAGGAAGTCCAAGCTGGTGATCCATGTTTGCCCTCCATGCTTTCATCTCAAGAATGCAGGCATGAATCATCAGCTTTGACTTCCTTCTGAAGATTTGGGTGAAAATACTCTGGGATATTTTTCTTAAAGCATATCCCCTGATGAATCCTAGTGGACGAAACGCGTTGAGGCTTTTTTGGGAAATAAGATAGGGCCCTGTACTTTGGGCCTGAGGGTCATCGGTGGACTCCCCTTGTAAGGGTGAGAGTCATTGGGTGTTGAGGGCCAGATAGTCATAAGAGAAAAGATGCCATCAATGTCTCTTCCTCTACATTGACTCTGCCTTGATGAATCCACTAGATGGGGGAGATTCCGCGTAATTTCTTTTTTATATCATCCGATATTCGATATGATGCACTCTGATGTAAGAGACAGCTGAGATTACCTTCTTTTCGCTACATGATGTACTCATAGCTTTATTAGCATTTATTAACATTCATGATTACATTATCATTTTGGACTAATAATAATGTAGGACATAATAAGGTTATATCTCATGCTGTATCATACCGTTATACCTAAATAACCTTAGGGTGACCCTCTCTGTATGCATAACTCGCGTACCCATAAAGCTTCTGTCTTGCACCTATTTCCGCTTCATGTGCTTTCCTTCTTATCTGTATTACAATACTGATTTTGCCATTCCCGAAAAAATACCAGTAGCAACGACACATCTATAAATCAAACCAAGATAAAAAGGTGCAAAATATGTCTCACCAAAAAAATAAGTACTTTATTAATATGAAGAATCATATATTATAAATGAAAAACAGAGGTTCTCAATGGAGGGCTACAGTCACATGCTTATACTACATAATTCATTACATACCAAAGTGTCAGTGCATAAAGTTTTACATCAGTGGAAAAATCAGGCCAGACAAGGTTACATAAAACTTACATAGCATAACTGTCAGGAGCCCCAGTGGTGGTACAGCCCTGGTTTGTTATCATATATGATTTTATATATTAATAAAGTATTTTTATTTTGTGAGACATATTGTACATCTCTTTATTTACTTGTTGGATAGTGCCTCCTTATCTGTAGCCTTTTTTCTCTGCCCTCCCTGAGACGGTATATGCTTTCTTCCCTGTCCATATTGTGCTAATCTGTTTACAACCTCTTCCCCTTCCCTGCCTCTAACTCTAAGAACAAGGGATGAACGGACCCATGGAAGTTTGATTTCAGATATCTGACCAAACTTTAGTCCAAAGTTCAGTTCGGGTATAAGAACTTGAACCCGAACCCCATTGAAATCAGTGAGGACTCGAACACGAGCTGGAAAACCTTTCTGTCTCCTTCTCCCCCTTTCTCTCTCCCCAAACTCCTGAACTAAAAAACAGAGTTCCAGGAGAAGTCCATGTTAGGAGTTCAGCACCCGACACTAGGTGTCCGGTATGAGCCTTAAATTTTACAGTTCGCGTTCGCTCATCTCTACTAAGGAGTCATTCAGTTGTTGTTTTCATTAGTGATTTTGTTCAGAGTTTCATCAGTTTTTCTCGGATGAGAAGAAAAAAAAAGAATATAAAAGTTCCTCAACCTTCACCTATCTAGTAGTTTAGTTGTCATCCAAGTCCTGTCCGATTTTAAGAATGTATTTATTTTTTTAACGCCCTCTTTACTTTGCATTGTCGATTTTCATCCAATACTTGGATCAATATCAGACATGTCTCTGTGATTTTGCCCTGGCCACGCTATCGAAAAAATTTGGACATGAGAACAGCCCCATAGAATATCCACAGTACAAGTGCTGTCTGTCAGAAACACGGATGGAAGTCATACATGTGACAGAACCTTATAATCAGAGAATGAAGGGCTCAGCAGGGAGAGCTATCAGATCCAAGAGCAGAAGCTCTGATGGATTTGTAACATTTTTTGCTCAGCCCTCAGCTAGATAAAGGATTTACTGACTGCCATCGAGAAATATTAGAGCCACAATAGGGATCGCTGTATTTTATTCTTTATTAGTTATGAGTGATCGTGCTCGGAGGTGTTATCTGAGCATGCTCGGGTTTTAACCGAGTGACTTCGGCATGCTCAAAAAATATATTCAAGTCTCCGCATCGGCATGTCTCGCAGCTGTACGACAGCCGCAGCACATGCAAGGAGTACCCAACAAACAGACAATCCCCGCTTGTGTTGTGGCTGCGTACCCAAGCCGCAAGAACTCAAACAGATGCTTCGAGCTCGCCGAAGTCACTCGGGTAGCACCCTAGCATGGGATAACGCCTGATCCGAGTGTGTTCGCTCATCACTATTCTTCAGCCATTGAGAATTGTTGATTCTAATGTCGGATTCTCCCTTTATTATCATTTCTTTAATTGATGGAATTTGTTTTTTTAAACTGGAAGCAATGTTCCTGTGTAACCTGGAGGATAATAACCTGCCCAAACTTTGAACTTAGAACAATGTCTCCCGGTCTCTCCGGCGCGGCTCCTGCTGCCTATTATTCCATCACAGTTTTCCCGTCTCTTCAGTGCTTAATAATTTAAGTTCACACCTGAAACTTTTTCTCCCGCGGTAACTCTGCTCAAAGGTTTTCGGATTTCTCATCGTATCTGCTTGGCCTTGGAAGCGCCCTTCATTGATAACCTATTTAAATGCAGCCTGTGCATGCAGAAGAGGCAAATGGAATTAATTAGGTCCTTCAATGTGGAAACTATTCTCAGAGTTTAAAAACTGGCAAATGAGCGCAAAAGTGTCTCCGCATGGAGATCATTATATATATTTTTTTCCTTCCGTCTATCACATATGCCAGCGATTGTTTCACTCTAAAACGTTGAGTCTCTATGAAGCAAATTAATTATCTACGTCTCATAATTTACCGTATTCTAGATCAATCTCACCTTCAGCTTAAGCGCTCTCATGGCGCTTGCCGTTAAAGGCTTATTTTCGACATTAAAAATTAATTAAAATTGCTAAATGATTGTAAGGAAACAGATAGTTTTGTGTTTCTCTAGTTAGAAAGTCAGGATTTTACATTTTATTGTTTACTGTTTGTTGTCTTGGTGACCGGTCACCTCTGCAAACTTATCATAGGTGGCAAGGAGTGTAGCGCTTACAAGCTCTTTTCTATCCAGTTTGTGAGCGCAACTCTGAAGATGGCCGGATCCCTGGGCGTGGTCAGCTTTAGTGCCCCTCTGACGATGGAGAGTACATAGTTCATACCGGTGACTCAACCATGTCGCTGGTCCAAACTGCCAGTCATCAGGAGTGCAACCTGCAGCAAGTAGGAAGCCAGGAGAGTCCATTTCTCTGTTGTTTCTTCTAAATAAAATTGACAACTTGTTCCCATATCACTACACATTTTGGAAAGGTTTTTGCCTGTTATGGACATACCCCTTTAACTAGGAAAATGGGCAGGATACGGTTATTTTTTAATGGCTATAGACTCCTTGGAGGGACTTTTACATGCTGACATGTTTCTTGCCATTGCTAACTATAGCAGAATGAGTTACCTGAGAATCCATCTGTGAGCTGGTTGTGACCGAGTTTGTAGCTCTTTTATCTGTCTTTTTCTGAGCTCCTGTCTGCAGAGTTATGACCACACCAAAGTTCAGCTCAACTTTGATGTGGTCTGTGGTCATAAATCATCAGGAAATCAGAAGAAAATAAGAGAAGCAAGCTTTCCGTCAGAACGAGCTCACTGGCAGAATTTAAGTTGAATCCTTTTTGCAGCCAACAATGTGCAGAGAATCAAAGAGCCTGTAAAAGCCAAACGGTGAGAAAATTTGCAAATGATTAGCAAATGTATGCATCTAATAAAAAAAAAATATATATATATATAAATTCCACGGATGGATGGTGGAATTGGTGCATGTGTTAGATGTGTATCACGACTCATCCAGTCAAGACTTGGTGAGATTGTACTGGAAAGCTAAGCCTTCTGCAGTCACTGGAGTCCATTACTTTTAAGTTTGGCTCGATGTCGTTAAAGGTTCTCCTTTAACGACTTGTGGCTTCCATTATAAACCTGGGGACAGAGCCTGATCCCCTTAATGCACCTTCATAGCACAGAAAAATCATCCACGAATGTTACAGCCCCAGCCTAAGGACTCATTCACAAATCTGATTTTCGCATAGAATGCGTACAGTGTTTTTCATAGATATCACTCGCACCCATGTTATTCTATGGGCCTGTGCACATGTCCGATTTTTTTCCTTGGAATAGTAGTCCACGAAAAATAACAGAGACATGTCCGATTTTGATCAAAATTGGAAATACAAGTCAATGGATCCGTGAAAGAAATAGACATCCAAGCGCGGTCCGATATTCACGCACTGTCCGAATAGAAAAGATGGAGAATCTTTAATTGTTTTTTTCCCACGAGAAAAACTGATGACACTCGTACTACACTCTGGTCAAAGTCTAATCAGAATATTCAGCACGTTTTTCCTCGTACGTGGAAAAATCGGACGTGTGAGTGAGGCCTTAATCGCGTCACTAAGAGCTCCTGCACATGTCTAGGATTGGCTTTCATCAGTGTTTTTGATCACAGTTTGATCAGATTTTTATTTTGGTTCACAAAAAATCAGACGTGAGCAGCCCCATAGACTATGGGTACAAGAAATGTCCTGGAAAAACACAGATGGAACTCGTACACGAGAAACTGACATGTGAATGGGAGAGAAAGAAGTGCTCAGCAGTGAGAGCTATCAGAACCAGCGCAGAAGCGCTGATGGATTTGTAACATTTTTTGCAGAGCATTCAGCTACATAAAGGATTTACTGAGTCTGCAATGGAAAAATTACTATTGTATTGTATTATTACTGTTGTACACACCTTGCAAAAAATGCAATACAGAGTGATCAAAACATTGTATTCACCCCACCATGACACCAATAATAACTACAGCTCAGCACGCAGAGAACAAGCCCCGATACAGCACTAGCAAATAGAAAAATGGAAGGAAAAAAAAAGTTATGGGTCTCGGAAATTAGTGATATAAACTTAATTTATTTTTATGCTTTTTCGTTATGTAAGGTTGGATTTTTTTCTTTTTAAATTAATTAAAAAAGAACATTATACTTTGATATGACTGTACTCATCCTGACCTGGAGAATCTTGTCGACATTTTTCGCACACAATGAATGCTATAAAAACGAATCCCAAACACAGTGCCTGAAAGCAGGGTTTTTTTTTTTTTCGCTATTTCACCCCACTTTTAATTATTTTTTTTTTCTAGTACTTTATACGGTAATTTCACTCATCCAGATAAAAATGAGCTCTCGTACGGCCATGCCATTGGAGGAATATAGAAAACTTTTGGCTCCTGGAAGAAGGGGAGGAAAAATAAAGAGCAATAATGAAAAAAATGTATATCGCCCAGTGATGAAAGGTGATAAAGGGGTTGTTCAGTACTTTAATATTGATGGTCTGACGTTAAAACAGATCATCACTACCAAATCTGTAGGGGCGCTCCCCCGTCGATTAGCTGTTGTTGGTGCCGGCGGCAGGAATGTCGGCGTTGCACAGCTCCATCACCTGCATAGTGGCTGCAGTGGGATACTGCACATCCGCCCCTATTGTAGGAGTAAATCTGTGGTACCCACTGTGCAGTTGACAGCGTTGTGCTGTCTGGCTCTGTAACTGATTGCTTCTGGAGGACTCTGGGAAGAGCTAATCGACAGGAGTGCCGGGTGTCGCACCCTCATCAATCTTGTATTAATGACCTTACTTAATGATAGATCATCAGTAGTGATGAGCAAGTGTGCTCGTTGCTTGAGTTTTCCATGCATGCTTGGGTGTTCTCCGAGTATCTTTGGCTGCTCGTAAATTATGTCTGAGTCCCACCAGCTGCATGATTTGCGGCTGCTAGACAGCCTGAATACATGCGGGGATTGCTTGTTTGTTAGGGAATTCCCACATGTATTCAGGCTGTCTAGCAGCCGCAAATCATGCAGCTATGGAGACTCAAACATAATTTACGAGCACGCCCAAGATGCTTGGAAAACTCGAGTAATGAGCACATTCGCTCATCACTAGTCATCAATAATAATAGTACCGGACAATCCCATTAAAGTCCGGCAGAACTCCTTTCATTGTCACTATGGCTCTCGTTTTGGGGTAGGGGATGTCCTTTTTGCTGAGTAGCTCCTTGCTCTCAAAACCAGCGCGATGCCTGTTGAATGGTCGTGTTTGATGTGGCGGCTTAGCTTTAGCTATATTGCAGCGGATGTTTCCCGCGGACAGGTGTCATGCTTTTTTTTTTTTTGAGGATGCCAGCTTTTTTGTTACTAATCCATTAAAACAAGATTGAAGATAAAACTCTTGTATGGGGCGTATAGAATTGTTACATTCTGCGAGGATCTCTTTTGTGCCCTGTTTAATGATCGCTGACAGCCGCATTGATATTTGCAGTTCTGCTCCCTTTGAAGGCTCCTCCGCTCATTTAACCTCTCGGTTTGATCCCGCGTTATTATTATTTCTTTCCTCTCTTTGAAATAAGATCATATAAGAGACGCATAAAATGTATCAGCACTGGAGTAAAGAATGCGCCTGGCGTCCGCTGGCATCACATAATACCCGCTGTCACCCTTCTTTCTTGCAGTGCATAGATGCGATCTGCGGGCTGCTGTTGGAGCACGACGTGCAGCTGACATCACTGAAGCTACTTATTGAGAGCAGTGATTCCAGTCTTCAATCAAAGGCGCTGGAGCTTTTAACTGCAGTCACCAAGGTACGAGGAGATGCTGAGCCCCATTCATGGTGCGGGGGCGACCGGCGGCGCTGTATCATCACATTACACCTCACAGTGATCACAGCGACCGATCAGCCTCCAGCCATTACGTGCATCATCATAATGGCCGAACTGCCAGTTCTGCAAGTACGGGGGAGGGAGACGGCTATAGAATGATAGAAGCGATATACAGGATACTTGTATAAATATGAGGTGAGAACTATTAGGGAGACAAGTATTCATCGGATATAGATATTCATTAGATGAGTAGTGCTCACAAGTTTTAGGCAAGTGTAGAAAAAGTGCTGCGTAGTGCGAATGGTTTCAGAAATAGATGGTTAATAGTTTATTTTTATCAGTGACCAAAGTGCAAAAAGTAACTGAACCAAAGAGAATTCAAAAGCACCTCAATATTTGGGGTGACTGCCCACCATAAAGGGGTTGTCCAAGATGAAGTGAATTTCATACTATGTCCAACTTATTTAGAGGGGTTGTCTGGGACATTTACATTGTTGGCCTATTCTTAGGATAGGTCATCAATATCTGACTGGTATGGATACAACACTTTTGCACCCCTGTGAACAACTTCCATCAACAGTATATTGACCGTAGCTGGAAACATGGGCTATCAAAGTTGGACAGCATAACTTCCATATATTTCTGTACCTCAGTTTCTATGTTTTTGTACATAGCTGAGGCACTTGGCCTTACTTCCATGTCGAAGATCTGGCTTTTTGGCCATAGTTCTTACATAAAGTCCACTTCTGGTCAGACGTCTCTGAACAGTAGATGGGTCTAGCTGAGTCTCACTGGTCGTTGTCAGTTCTGAGCTGATGGCACTGTTGGACATCTTGTGATGTCAAAGAGTAATAAGCATGATATGTCTTTCATTTGATAAACAAAGTTTCCTTGACTAAGTTCGGTGTCTATGGTCCTCAGTGTTGCCCATTTCTTGGTGTTTCTTCAGAAGAGATTGAACAGCACAATTTTAAACGCCATCTGCTTTGTAATCTTTGCCTGGGAGACACCTGGCTGATGCAGTATAACCACTTTGTGTCTTGTTGCTGTGCTCAGTCTTACCATGGTGTATGAACTGGGACATGAAACTGCCTTCCACAATTTCACTTTTGTAGCAGAGTTTGGCTGTTCCTTAGCCAGTTTCAAACCTCATACATACAGTAGCTGTTTATGCTCATGTTAATGACTGTGTTTCAAACCGAACTGCATATGAAAATAATCATCATTATCACACTTTTTGGTATAATTGGTTACTCATACACCTGAGTATAATCCTACAAAATACCTGACAAATGTGTATATATTGATAGTGATACGAAGTAGATTGATTAGATAGACAGATATCCAGATACTTTTTCCCTAAGCCCTAGTTACAGTCAAGACCTGCGTTGGGGGCAAACTGGTCTATTGCCCAGGGCCTCCCCACTTTCTTGGGGTCCCCCAGCATTTCGACTTTGAGATTGAAACTGCTTAAGAACCTTTAGAGTCATCACCGTCATGTAGCCATGATGTCACAAAAGATCGTTTAACTGCAGGAGTCTAGAAGAACTGCAGAGGAGACATGCTGTTATGCAGGGCCTGAATTAGGAGAAAGGGGGGAAAATGAGCAATTGCTCAGGGCCTCCGCTCTCTTAGGGGATCCCCAGCATTTCTATTCTGGGGGATGACTGTTTATGGGCCTTTGGTGACATAAGTCATGTGACAATTATGTCACCAAAGGTCCTTTAACTACAGGAGTCTAGAGGAACTAAAGAGGATACAGACTGGTATATACCGTATGTGCAGTGTGTGTCAGTGTATATGCATGTATGTGTATGCACATTTGTATGTGCAGTGCGTGTGTGACAACATGATTCAATTTAACCCCTTCACAACATGCACCGTACATGTACAGCGCATGTCGTGTCACTCCCTTTGATATAGGCTCCTGGCACATGTCAGCTGTTTTGAACAGCTGACATGTGCCCCTAACAGCTGCGGGTGGATTGCAATTTAACCCGTTAAATGTCCCTGTCAATCTCTGACAGCGGCATTTAATGTAACCATGCCGGAATCACATCACTAATCCCGCCCATCGGCGCCAGTGTCACATGACCGCAGGTCGCCGATGGGTTAGCATGACAACCTGGGGTCTGCAGGAGACCCCTGTGCTTGTCATTGCCGTATTGCTATGAGCGCCGCCCAGCAGTTGGTGTTCATAGCAAGTGAGCATTTCTGCTACACACATGCGATCTGATACCATGGAGACTATTGAAGCAAGTGAAAAGTTTAAAAAAAAGTGTTTTTTAAATATTTAAAAAAATATAAAAGTTTAATCACCCTCCATTTGCCCCATTCAAAATAAAACAATTAAAAAAAATAAATACACAAATTTGGTATCGCCGCATTCAGAATCACCCGATCTATCAATATATAAAAATAATGAATTTGATCAGTAAACGACGCAGCGAAAAAAAAGTCAGCGCCAGAATTACTTTTTTTGTTTGGTCGCTGCCACATTGCTTTAAAATGCAATAACAGGTGATCAAAAGATTGTATCCACATCAAAATGGTACCATTAAAAACATCAGCTTGACATGCAAAAATATCCCTCACCCAGCCCCAGATCATTAAAAATGGAGACACTACAGGTCTCAGAATATAGCACAATTTTTTTTTAGCAAACTTTGAATTTTTTTCACCACTTAAAGGGAAGATGTCACCTGTTTTGGCCACTATATGATGCGGCCACCACCTTTCAGGACTTATATACCGCATTCTATAATGTTGTAGATAAGCCCCCGGTCCCATCTGAAAGATAAGAAAAATACGTTTTATTATAATCACCCGGGGGAGGGCCGCCCGGTCCAATGGATGTGGCAGATCCAGCGCCTCCCATCTTCTTGCGATGCTGCCCTCCTGCTTGCTTCATTGCTCCCCGGCATCGCGCTCCTGCGCAGGCGCACTTCTCTGCCCTGTTGAGAGCAAAGTACTGCAGTGCACAGGCGCTAGGAAAGATCAGAGAGGCCCCTGCCTTATTTTCAAAGAAAATCGATCGGAGGTAAATAAGCAGAGAAACAAGGCATCTGATGTCAGGAGGACAATTGCATCCCCAAATTGTGGCGGTGACATCAGGTTAATAGACACGTACCTGTATAAATCTGCCCAACTGATTTTGACGAGTTTGTTAGACAATCCAATGTATATAGCTGGGGTATAGCAGATTCGGGGAGTGGGGTCTGGCAGTGGCTTATTTCCCTCTCCCTATGTAAATGAACGTGGTATTATGCAGGGGTGGGATTCAAATTTTTAACAGATTCTGTGTTTGTGTAAGAAAGCCACACCCATTTTAAGTCACACCCATATAAAGCCACACCCATATAAAGCCACACCTATTTACACCCACCTTTTCCAGTCAAACAGTTGAAAAAAAAAATAAATTGGAATGAGATCAGAACAGTGCACTTTCTGGCCAGCAGCTCTCCTGACCCGAGTGTGACAGCTGCATATATTTCTATGCAGCTGTCTCACTTGACTGACCGGCTGGCCAGGCTGTGCACTACATTCTGATATTAACAGTTACCATCAAACACCAGATCACACATATAACCAGCAGCTTTTGTTCTGGCAAAATAATTTTTAAGCTGATACCATGATACGAGAGACTCTATCGGCCGGGCCCTACTCTAAACTATTAAAAATAAATATTTATTTTTCTTTAAGGGAATGAGTCACATACATTTACATTTTTTTAAACAACCATTAATACCACATACAAGGGACAAATATCGTCACACCATGACCAGACCACATATTACCACCACATAGTCACCGAATAATACCACATACAAGGAACAAATAACGCCGCACGATGACCAGACCACATATTACCACCAGTAGGTGACTGAATACTACAATACTGATCATTAATTAAAAACACAATACTAAGTGCAATTGTATACAGGAACTCTTTATTAAAGCCCCCGTTACACACTGCGATATCGCTAGCAATATCTCTGTAAAGTCACCGATTTTGTGACGTTGTAGCGATATTAGTAGCGATATCGCTGCATGTGATACTTGCCTCCGACCGGCTCCCCCGCTGGTTATCGCTGATCGCGCGAGAAGCTCCTGGATCATTTCTCGTCGGCCACTTCCTGCTGGGGATTCCTGCTGTGACGACGAGCGACGCGTGGAGCCGGGCGGGAGGATGCAGGATCGCCGCGTCTGACAGGTAAGTAGCGATCCCCGTCCCCAGCGATGTCGCTGGTGAGATCTGCCTGTGTGGCAGCTCACTAGCGACCACCTAGCGATGCACCAGCGATCCTGACCGCGTCATATCGCTGGTCGGGATCGCTGGTGCATCGCTAGGTGTAACGGTACCCTTACTGTCAGTGTACAGGTAACACACTGACTCACCAGTGACGTCTCTAGCTGAAGTCCTTCATCTTTGCTTTTCTTTTTCATCCAGCACAGACCGCCATCACTTATTTCATGCAGAGAGGAGTCCTGGCTGGAATAACACAGTTACCTAGAGCACGGCTTCCAGAGCACATTACCCACTTTTTCCCTTTCTTCTACACTACACATCTGAATACAAACGTGCACCCACCATTAATACATAATTGGTTATTATGCAACCCACCATTCCAAATATAAATTATAATCCACCACTGTGCACCCACTAACTATAAATGCCACATTCCCCGTTTAATATATAAATTAGCACCTCTACTCTTTCCCCCAATTAATTACCAGGCACTTCAACCTCAATGCCCCCCACTATGTACCTTCCGCTCTAACCCTAACCCCGATTCATTATATTTACATGCCCCTCCTGCCTCAATTCATTGTCTTGTCTTTCTCTCCCACCCTCTATTCATTATCAGCTGCTCTACCCCACATTCAATACATCACTTACTCCCCCACACTCAAAACTTTTTGTTCTCCAGATAGATTATTTGCTCTCCCCAGCCCCCACCTTCAATTCATCATTTGCTCCCCTCACCTTGAATTAAATTGCTGTGCCCCATCACTCACACTGAATTCATCATTTGCAGTCCCCCGTCCTCTCCCCCACATCATCATTTGCAGTCCCCCCACTTTAATTTGAAGTCCCTTTCCTTATCCATTGCAGTCCCCTATAATTCCTCACTTCATCTGCTGTGCCCCTTCATCATTTGCAGCCCCCTATCCCCCTTACATTTCATCATGTGCAGTCCCCCTTACCCCCCCACTTCATCATGTGCAGTCTCCCTTACCCCCCCACTTCATCATGTGCAGCCCCACTCCCCCATTATCATGTGCAGTCACTCCTACCCCCACATCATGTGCAGTCCCCTTTACCCAATTCATGTGCAGTCCCCCTTCATCATGTGCAATCCCCCTTACCCCCCCATCATCAAGTGCAGCCGCACTCCATCATGTACAGCCCCACTCCCCTTCATCATGTGCAGCCCCACTAACCCAACTCCATCATGTACAGCCCCACTCCATCATGTACAACCCTAATCCCCCACTCCATCATGTACAGCCCCACTCCCCCTTCATCATGTGCAGCCCCACTCCCCCCACTCCATCATGTACAACCCCACTACATGTACAGCCCCACTACATGTACAGCTCCACTCCCCCCACTCCATCATGTGCATCCCCACTCACCCCCCTCCATCATGTGCAGCCCCATTCACCCCCCTCCATCATGTGCAGCCCCATTCACCCCCTCCATCATGTGCAGCCATATTTACCCCCCTCCTTCATGTATAGTTGCCCCATTCACCCCCCTCCATCATGTACAGTTGCCCCATTGACCCCCCTTCCATCATGTGCAGCCATATTTACCCCCCTCCATCATATACAGCTGCCCCATTCACCCCCCTCCATGTGCAGCCATATTTACCCCCCTCCTTCATGTATAGTTGCCCCATTCACCCCCCCCTCCATCATGTACAGTTGCCCCATTGACCCCCCTTCCATCATGTGCAGCCATTTTTACCCCCCTCCATAATATACAGCTGCCCCATTCACCCCCTCCATCATGTGCAGCCATATTTACCCCCCTCCTTCATGTATAGTTGCCCCATTCACCCCCCTTCCATCATGTACAGTTGCCCCATTGACCCCCCTCCATCATGTGCAGCCATATTTACCCCCCTCCATCATATACAGCTGCCCCATTCACCCCCCTCCATCATGTGCTGCCCCCTCACCCTCTGAATTCATTTAAAAAAAAAAAAAAAAAAAAGTTTCCCATACTTACCTCACAACCGCTCCCCAGCAGCTCCTCTCTGCAGCCAGCGTCCAGGTACATGTCGGCGTCTGCGCGATGACGTCATCGCGCAGGCCCGACACTGATCCGGAAGTAGAGGGAGCTGGAGCTGTCAGCTGTGTGACGGCCTTGCACAGCTCCCTGCCCGATACAGCCACCCGCGTCACAGTGTATTTGCTGCCGTTCGCGTCACAGAAAAGAGGGCACGGCCGCACATCGTTCCGGATCGCGGCTGTGAATCTCCCCGGTTCGGGGAACCGGCTGCTTTTTTAAGAACTGGTATTATGCACTCCGATAAATACTTTCTTCTGGGCAGTTTTCCTAGAGTATCTTTACATCTTGGTTTATTTTTTATATACTTTTCCCCGATCATCAGTTAGTCGAAATGATTTTTATAATCCATTACTCATCCGTGTTTTTTTCTCGTGCCCGATTAGTGGAATTGTCTTGTATATATGTAATGTTTCTGTATTCTGTGTTTTTCCCATCCAAATACTTAAGTGTTTTCCGAGCAGGATATAATGAGCTCCTCTGGTTTCATGGTCGTCACTTTCGGTTCCTTTGAATGTCCTGACATTATGTAGGCGACGACTCTGACTCATTTACAGTAATAATTGCACACATTCAGGACACATTGGCGGTGATTGAAGGCACCTGTATCTCAGCCTCTTGGATTTTGTGTATGGCTCTGTGCAATCATCCTGAAACATTCTCTAACCAGAGCCGCGATTGTTTGTCTGCAAAGTGAAGATCTTCTCCTGCGCTCCGATCAGACGAGACCTGATGAAGCAAATATGAAAAAAAAAGTCTTCATGCACATTTCCATCTGCATCTTTCACATTCCAATGCGTTTAGAACAGTGTTCTAGTGGTGACGCATTGGAATAATCATAGGTGCACGTCGGGGATCTTCGTTTGTTATTGTTGTAAGATGTCAACTTTCCTATCTTGGCAAATTATTGCCCATACACAGGATAGTCAATAATTCTCTACCTGGGAGCCCCGCTGCCCTATTAGAATAAATAAGAGGCTGTACATGTGCACCCGCTGCTCCAGTGATTGTCTACAGAGCTGCCAGACATATCCAAATAAACCACCCAGCTCTCCATGGCCATCCCACAGGCAATGAATAGACTTCAGGCAGGCACACATAGCCACCGCGCCCTTCTTTGCATCGGCAGCAGTCCCAACAGTCAGCAACTTGCACAGGAAGCGTGATAACTTGCAAAAATAGAAATAAACCTATTTGGTGGCATGTGGATTATACAGATATTTTTTGTCTGTTCAGTACTGGTGAACGTATAGACATCGTCATAAGTGACGTCAATGGACTGTGCACATTCTGGACCTTCATCTGGAGGAGGTGTTGTGCATCTCAGACTTTGCTTGGGTCTTACTTTTAGTCTTCCTTCCATGAAACCGTGCTAGGTGGAATTTTCACAGTGTGTCACAAGGAGGCAATATTTTTGAACAATTTGATTCACAGGACAATGGTCTAGCGCCCACACTGGTAGTCCACTGTATAGGAGCCCTACCAACCGCCTCCTACCTGCCTCGTCTAAATTTGTAGGCCTAGTGCATCAATATCTCTGTCATGACATTACTATGGACCTACTCTGGTGTTACCAGACTCTACCTGCTTGCTTTCCCAGGCTCAGAGCAATTACTGCTATTCTTGGCAGCGATTCAGATACTCCACATTAATTGAGCAACCCTTCTTTTTCCGCTCTGCTCTGTCGAAGGCGCACGGCCGACGTCCTGCTGATTGACAGTCAGCTCCACACAGTTATGCAGCAAAGGATCGGCTTTGAATCAGCATGACATCGCCAGCCACGCCCCTTCAACAGAGCAGAGAGGAAGAGAAGACTCCTCTCTGTCGGCGATAGGCGCAGAATCGCCGGCAGGAGAGGTCAATGTCTGCTTTGTCCTAGCAGAGAACTGCACTGGACAGAACAGGCAGATAGTTAGCAACTGCCTCTTCTTAGGCCCACATTAAAAATTAATATATATATAGTGCCTGATAAATCCTTTAACCACATTTGGGTGACTATATCATGATCTTTACTCCACTTTTAAGGCACAAAAAAGTTGAATATTTTGATTCACAACTTTTTTGTGTCAAAATTTGTGATTTTTTTTTTCTCCTCTGTTTTTCAAGCCTATTGAGTGGGAAGAACATGGCCAACTATAGTGCAAGTTATTTACCAGAATTTGTGCCGTAATTTAACATAAGCCACAACTTAAATTTCTGATTTTGGTGCAGAGAGAAACAAATGACACAAAACGGTGGTGAACCAATAAGTATATTTAGATACTCCAACTCATATCAGCTTTAGGAAGAGGTAGACGGCCGTATAACTCGGACGAGGATCATAACGCAATGCTCAGAGTGTCCGGTGGCTCTCCCGATCTGAGCGTGATAGCATGTATTTCTATGCAGCTCTCACACTTAGGTGGGTAGAGCCGACAGCCAGTCCGACCATTGCGTTGTGATCCTCTTCCGAGTTATACATCCTCACTTTTCCATTAGACAGGAATCACTGGGGAAATATCTGCTACAAAACTGCATCTGATTTACCGCAAATTTAACCGCAATGCAAGGAGTGAACTTGCAATGAATATCTCATTGTCTCAGCAGCGTCTGGTGCTATTAAAGCATTCTGGATTTTACATCCTTATTTGCAGCATGTCCGACCTGTATAAATGTATCCCTAGACTGTTTTTTTTGTATGTACAAGTACATTGCGTGTTCTAAGCACTTTTCTACCCTTTATAATTGGTGGAGGAAGGTTCAACTTGATGGACCTAGGTCATTTTTCAACCTATGTGACACGTGATTTAATATTTTGGGAAAGTATAGGAATCCTAATATGCACCAAATTGACCAAAGATGTGAGCGATTTTGTTTTTGTAAAATATTTGTGTAAAAGTACACCAATGTGCCATATTTCCACTACAGGGCATGTACCATTGTCATAAATTTGGTGCAATTTTCACAAGTTTTGCCGGCTCCTAGGTTCATAATTCGTTTCAATTAGCAATAAATCATCCAGATAATGAAATAAATGCATTTAATACATAGGAAACAATAGCACACTCCATTCTGTGCAGGAGTTGGATGTGGATTTCAGGATAATTATACATTAACAGTGCGGGTCCTGTGTACAGGCCGATACTGAGTCACTAATTCCCTGCATAGATTTGCTGGTCTTCAGAGAAAAGGAAAGATACAATATCCCACTAATCAGAAGTTCAGGCTTTTACATTATCTCCTGTTTTATACATTGTCTCCTGGGCTCTCTGTTCTGGGGATTTTCTGCTTTTAATTAGGGTTTTTCTGGAAGTTTTGTACCTCCAGTATGTCAAGAGTTAAAATGTAGAGTCCTAGAGTTCAGCTATTTTACCAGTGTTTTTGAAGACCATACTATGTAAACTCAGAAGCCATGACTATAATAGCCCCAGGGATTGCCATCGCACCCAGGTCCTGCAAAGTAGTGAGGCCCAAGAGGTCCATTTGCCCCATGTTAAAAGACTATTCCTATTAAAGGGCATTTGTCAGTAGGATCAACCCTCCTAAGCTGTCTATATGGACATGTAGGTCATAGAAAGTTGAATCAAATAATACCTTCATATCCACGATCCGATGAATGGTTACCTATAAATACGTGTTTTTGTTAATATGCAAATGAGCTGAAAAGATCTCTGCCAGAGAAGGATCTTCACTAGAGTCCGCCTCCAAAGCGAATTTTAATCCATAGCCATGCCCCTGTACAGTATGTTAATTCCTCCTTTCTCCTTATGTGGCTGGAATGTTTGGGCTCCCGGTAGTTATCCCCATGTGACCACAGAGACATGTGACCTCATACCGGAGCCCATACATTCTAGCCACATAAGTGGAGGAGCAATTTACATACAGGGGCATGGCTAAGAATTAAAATCAGCACTGGAGGCAGACTTTAGTGTAGATCCTTCTCTGGCACAGAGATTTGTTAAGTATATAATAAAAAACATGGATTTCTAGAGAAATCATTGGACAATCTGGAGACAGATTCTCAGAGAGATCTATGTCTATGACCTATAGAAACATCTTAGGAGAGTTAATCTTACTGACAGATTCCCTTTTAAAGACCTATGGTAGTTGGGGGTCCTATTGGACATTTTGCATTGGGTCCCAAAAGCTTCAAGTTACACCACTGTGTAGACCAGGTACCCAGTGAGCTTGTGGTGGGATAGAAGGAACCAAAATGTGCTTCACCTAAATATAAGAGCCGTGCACAAAAGCCTTCAAGACAGCAGTGGAGTCCTAATGGTTCAGGTTGTTGCTTAAATCCTAATTTTGGGAATATGGTCTGACAACCATTAATGGTTGGTCCCTTGTTCTGAAGCCATAGCACACTTCTCCCCAGCCTCCCTACTTCCTCATTGCTGGGAGGGCACTTCTGTTTGAGTGACAGTTCAGGCTATCAGCATCATCACCCCACCGGGGCTGGAAAGAGTTTGGCCAGGAGTTGGACCTGTGTTCTTCAGCGATCCCGAGCAGCCTCAGGGCAGAGCTTACACACTAGGAGTGAACTACGCATGCACGGCCACTGCAGCTGCAGAGATGGCCGGTGCCTTTGGCAACATGCTAGAAGCAACGAAAGACCAAAGGAAAGAGATCTGCAGAAATGGGCAGTTTTTAATTGAAACTAAATTAAAAAGTTGCTTTTTTTTCTAAAAACTCTTAAAAAAATTCCCAGACATTGCGCGTGGTTTGGTTGTGGTGGAATTGTTGCAGGTTTCTGGTGCGGATCTCTACAGTACAACACATACAGTTTTTGAAAAGTGTTTCCATACATAGCTGGAAAAGTCTTACGCTGAGCGTATGGGCAGCCTGGCCATCGTGTTGCAGATTTTTATTGTAGACATTACCCTTTGCAATACGTAGGGAGGCATCCGCTGACTAAGGCCAAAGTCAGGCAAAATTACCACAGTTCTCTGGATTTACCCTGAGGGTAAAATTCACACCTTAGAGATTTTTGTTTTTTAGTTGACATTTCTGTGATTGTCCTACTCATTAATTTGAAACCACCTCATTTGGATGAATCGCAGACATTTCTGCAACAAAATCTGCCTAGTGTGAGTTCAGCCTAAAAGTAGAAAAGACATTTGGACAATGCTGTATACATCATTTTGGAGTGTTTTCAGACCATGTAGATGGATTTTTTTTTTTTGCGAGCCCCCAAATGGATGAACAGATGATGCTGCAATTTCTGCAAGAAAAAAACACAGCAGAAGATCTCGGAGATAGTAGGGAGTTGAATGCAGAATTTCTCATTATAAATTTAGTTTATATACCCGTATAAACCATATATGCAAAATCAATGCCTTGTGGTGCTGGAGAAGGATGTTCTCAATACCATGGATGGCAAGAAGAACATGCGAATCCATTTTGGAACAAATCGAGCCCGACATGTTCCTCAAAACAAGGATCACCAAGCTAAGACTTTGGACACATCATACAAAGAGAGCGATCACTAAAGAAGGACATCATGGACAGAAGTATAGAAGGAACAAGGTGAAGAGGAGACCCAACAACCCTATGACTTGATACTATCAAGATAACGGTGGAGAAGCCCCTGGTGGATCTATCTAGGCTTGTACAAGATGGATCTTCCTACAAAGCGTTCATCCATCAAGTTGCCATGGCTCAAGATCGAGCTGAAGGGCGTTAAATAATAAACCACATCTAGAAGTGATCAGTATACTGCCGTGAATCTAGAAAAAAACTTAGATTTTTTTTGTGTCATTTGAGCCTACTGTATAGTATCACTGCTGGTCCTGGCGGATCTATGACATCTGGCATGTGAATGCTAAGCCTCGGTGCTTGGCTCCGGAGCGGTGAATCCGGCAGCATTTATTGTAGTGCTGATATACAGCGTATGCCTCATCCCCTCTCATTTATTCGGCATTGTCCGTACTCTGAAGAGCATGTGAAATATAGACCACTTGGCCGAGAGACCCGAGGTTCTGCTTTTATCTTCTGCCCTACTTTGCCCCGTCGGTGTGCCGCTGCCAAGAAGCTGCACAATTGCTCTGCTTCTATTTCAAGTCTCTGTGGAAATAAACAGCTGTGTCCACATCTACAGATGCAGCAGAGCTGAGGTTGTCAATTCTGAGTAGCTTTTCTACTTCTGGTATTTTTTGTTTTGTTTTTTTTCATTTTTTTATACTATTGGTATAATTTTTTTAGAGGCTGGAGAAAAGGTTTTTTGATGCAAGAACTCCGAATGCCCTGCATAGACATGTATGGGTGGTGGCATCAGACCGCAGTATTTGGAGCCGCTCTGACTGTTGCAGACATTTTTATATCTATTGTTACGTTATTAAAAACAACCCAAAAATGACATGGTGTTAAATGTTGCAGAACTTATTTATTTTCTCACTTATTTAGCGCCATTAAGTCCACAGAGAAGTACAGACATAATCATCTCTGTCCCCATTGGGGCTCAAAATATAAATTCCCTATCAATATTTTTTAGGAGTGTGGGAGGAAATTGGAGGCAACCCATACAAACTCCTTGCAGATGTTGTTCTTAGTTGGAATTGAACCCAGCACTTCAAAGCGTCAGTGCTAACCACTGAGCCACCAAGGACCGCACTGTGTTTTAGGTGACTTGTTCAGAATAAACTATTTGTGTGGACATGACGTATAACATTGTTTCTGGCCGTTATGTGACTTTTATCCTATATTTTTCACCTACTTTCTCATCTCCAGGTTCTATCACTAATTTTAGTCGTCTCTGAGCTGGTAGGTGGTAACCAGCTGCTATGATGGCTCTCATACACAGCGCTCACAGTCATGAGAAATTCTTGCTCTCTTATCTTTGTGTAGCGCATATTGAGAAGCAGCAGCATGGAAGATATTGATAGGCAGGGTACCTGTAAATCCAGCACTAAGGTGAGTATATACACATGGTCAAAATTGTTGGTGCCCCTCGTTTAATGACAGAAAAACCCAAAATGGTGACAGAAATAACTTAAATCTGACAAAAGTAATAATATATAAAAAATCTATGAAAATGAACAAATGAAAGTCAGACATTGCTTTTCAACCATGCTTCCCCAGAATTTAATAAAAAAAATAAAACTCATGAAATAGGCCTGGACAGAAATGATGGTACCCTTAACTTAATATTTTGTTGCACAACCTTTTGAGGCAATCACTGCCATCAAACTATTCCTGTAACTGTCAATGAGACTTCTGCTCCTCTGGACAGGTATTTTGGCCCACTCCTCAAGAGCAAACTGCTCCAGTTGTCTCGTGTTTGAAGGTTGCCTTTTCCAGATGGCATGTTTTGGTCATGATTTCGCTCAAGGCTCATAGAAGGCCACTTCAGAATAGTCCAATGTTTTCCTCTTAGCCATTCTTGGGTGTTTTTAGCTGTGTGTTTTGGGTCATTATCCTGCTGCAAGACCCATGACCTGCCACTGGCACCAAGCTTTCTGACACTAGGGAGCACATTTCTCTCTATAATCCCTTGATAGTCTTGAGATTTCATTGTACCCTGTACAGATTCTAGACACCCTGTGCCAGATATAGCAAAGCAGCCCCAGAATCTAACAGAGCCTCCTCCATGTTTCACAGTAGGGACAGTGTTCTTTTCTTGATATGCTTCACTTTTCTGTCTGTGAACATAGAGCTGATGCTTCTTGCCAAAAAGTTCCAGTTTTGCTCATCTGTCCATAGGACATTCTCCCAGAAGCTTTGTGGCTTGTTAACATGCAGTTTGGCAAATTCAAGTCTGGCTTTTTTATGATTTTTTTTTTTCAACAATGTCACCATTTGTATTATCCGTCTCTTTGATTTGTCATCAATTTTTCGGCGACAGTCCCATGGACCTTAACACTATAATTACCGGACTGGTCACACCCCCCCCCCCCCCACCGAACTACCGCATGGAGTCATTTTGACTCCTGGCTTGTTTTCCTTTATTTTTAGATTCTCTTGCTCCTGGTATTGTTGTAACTTTAATTTTATAGAATGGTTTAGAAAGCAAAATAGCAAGATTATCGTCAGGCTTTAGCGCACTTCTTCTAGACACATTAGCAATTAGCAAAACTGCAGGCTGTATTCTATAGAAATTATGTAGTCCACTCAAGAGCTCACTGATGGATGTGTCTAAAGTATATTTGCAAAAATGCTAATTATTATGTCTAAGCCAACATTTATTCTAAACTTATTCTAAACATACAAGTAAATGAAAACAAAAAGAAATAATATTTAACGACAGACTAGCCAAAAAAAAGCACCTTTTTTTTTTCAAAATTTACCTTTCATTACTATGACTCCCTACTATATTTATAGTAGGGAGTCAAAATGACTCCCTTTGGTAGTGAAAGGTAAATTTTGCAAAAATTGTACTTTTTTTCAAAAATTATTTATTGTCACAAAATCTTTTTTTGCATCCTAAATGCGTAAAAGTCACCGAGTCTCAAGCCGGAATTCAGAAAAATGTAGTCACAGAAGAGGCATAAAAATTGCGAGGAGTCAAAATGACTCCATCGGTGGTTCTAGTGTTAAATTTCTGAATAATATGCAACTGTAGTCACAGGAACATCAAGCTGCTTGGAGATGATCTTAGAACTTTTACCTTTAACATGTCTGTCTATAATTTTCTTTCTAATCTCCTGAGACAACTCTTTCTTTCGCTTCCTCTGGTCCATGTGGAGTGTGATACACACCATGTCACCAAACAGCACAGTGAGTATCTGTAGCCCTCTGTACAGGCCACTCACTGATTCCAAGATTGCAGACACCCTTGATGCTAATTAGTGGACAAACCGCGATTTAACATGTCCCTTATGTCACATTATTTTCAGGACTACAAAATGTAATATACCCAAACAATAATTTCACATTGAACCTAGAAATGCTAAAAAATGGGGGGATTAAATGGACCACTGTTTTCAGGCTTAAACTCCACAAAAGTTGGCTCTGAGCTATATATGTATGAGGAAGAAAATTTCTTACCAAAATTTGAGACCAAGATGGCAGAGGAACAAATTGCTGGAATTTCTTATGTATTTTCTCCATTAACTGTTCCTAGTGTTAGGGCAATTATCAGTTATATTGATACCTTAAAATGATGAGTTGCCTTGAAGGCAAGGAAATGTAACAAAGATGCAATTGTTGTTATTAATAATAATGTAATTGTTGTCTGGGGTTCGTGTAGTTCCGACATGTCCTGCTGCGCTATGTAATCAGGTACAATAACAGTACAGTAACAAGCAATAGAAAAATGAGTGGGTGTCTGTGTTTAGAGCTGGCAAAGTATAGACCAATGCAGGTCTTGTGCCCATGAGATGATGTGCAATAGGAGTTTTCTTTTCTTTGCTCTAAACATTGAGCAAAGTGGAGAAGCAGGAACATGGAAAAGTCCTTAAAGGGAACGTGGCAGGTTGAACATGAAGTCTAATCTACCAGCAGCTTGTTATAAAGCAGAAGAAATGGAGCGACTGCTTTATGGGGAAAGAATTAATATAAATTGAATTTAGTTTGTTCAAATTTCAGAGTTTAGGAGTCCAGTGGGCGGTCCTAATCAGTGATTGACAGCCATCTCTGCCTATTGAGAGAAGGCTGTCAATGATTAAATGATATCGCCCTGTAACTTCCTAATATGAGATTGATCAGACAGTGGGACTCGCGACGTAACCTGAGCTCTGCAGCATCCATAGTGACTTTGCCGTCCATATGCTATATGTTTTTAACATCACCCTTTGCATATTAAAATAAAACTATGTACATTAAATCTAGTTGTCATAAATAATAACGCAAGGTGTTGATCTATTTGATAACCAGCAAGGATAAAGCAGACAGCTGTGAGTTGATATCAGGCTGGGGAGGTACATAGAATCATAGAATCATAGAATCGTAGAGTTGGAAGGGACCTCCTGGGCCATCTGGTCCAACCCCCTGCTCAAAGCAGGATTCGCTAAATCATCCCAGTCAGATGTCTGTCCAGCCTCTGTTTGAAGACTTCCATTGAAGGAGAACTGACCACTTCTCGTGGCAGCTTGTTCCACTCATTGATCACTCTAACTGTCAAAAAGTTTTTTCTAATATCTAATCTGTGTCTCCTCCCATTCAGTTTCATCCCATTGCTTCTAGTCTTTCCTTGTGCAAATGAGAATAAAGTTGATCCTTCTACAATGTGACAGCCCTTTAGATATTTGTAGACAGCTATTAAGTCTCCTCTCAGTCTTCTCTTTTGCAAACTAAAAATTCCCAAATCCTGCAACCTTTCCTCATAAGACAGGGTTTGCAGACCGGTCACCATTCTGGTCACTCTTTTCTGAACTTGCTCCAGTTTGTTGATGTCTTTTTTAAAATGTGGTGCCCAAAACTGGACACAATATTCCAGATGAGGTCTGACCAAAGAGGAGTAGAGGGAAATAATGACTTCACGTGATCTAGACTGTATGCTTCTGTTAATACATCCTAGAATTGCATTTGCCTTTTTTGCTGCTGCATCACACTGTTGACTCATATTCAGTCTGTGATCTATTAGTATACCCAAGTCTTTTTCACATGTGCTGTCACTTAGCCCTATTCCTCCCATTCTGTATATGCTTTTTTCATTTTTATTGCCCAGATGTAGTACTTTGCATTTCTCCCTGTTAAAAACCATTCTGTTAGTTGCTGCCCACTTCTCCAGTTTATTTAAATCTTTTTGAATCCTCTCTCTCTCTTCTCTAGTATTAGCTATCCCTCCTAGCTTTGTGTCATCAGCAAATTTAATCAGTTTACCCTCAATTCCTTCATCTAAATCATTGATAAAGATGTTGAACAATACAGGGCCCAGGACAGAGCCCTGTGGTACCCCACTTGAGACATTCTTCCAACTGGATGTGCAGCCATTTACGACCACTCTTTGGGTCCGATCACTAAGCCAGTTATGAATCCACCTAACAGTTGCCTTGTCCATTCCATACTTAGTCATTTTTTCAATAAGGATTGTATGAGAGACTTTGTCAAATGCTTTGCTGAAGTCTAGATATACTATATCTACAGCATTTCCTTGATCCACCCAATCAGTGATACCGTCATAGAAGGAAATTAAGTTAGTCTGACATGACTTATTAGTTACAAACCCATGCTGACTCTGTTTAAACACTTCATTCTTATCCAGGTATTGACATACATGTTGTTTAATAATTTGTTCAAAGATCTTTCCTGGTATAGAAGTCAGACTCACCGGCCTATAGTTGCCTGGGTCCACCTTCTTTCCCTTTTTGAAGATAGGGACAACATTTGCTCTTCTCCAGTCTTCTGGGACGTCTCCTGTTCTCCAAGAATTTTCAAAGATTATGGAGAGGGGTTCAAAAATTTCTTCTGCTATCTCCTTCAGTACTCTGGGGTGTAATTCATCTGGACCTGGAGATTTGAATTAATTTAGGTTAGCTAAGTGTTAACTCACTATCTTTCTGTTTATAGATATCCTGGATTCTTCTATTCCCTTAATAGGACAGTGAATAACAGTTGATGTTACATTTCCTTTCTGAGAGAAAACAGATGCAAAATAGGAATTTAAAAGTTCAGCCTTCTCAACATCCTGTCTTACCATTTCATCATTTTCATCCTGTAAAAATCCTATAGCATCTTTGACTTTTCTTTTACTTTTGACATATCCCCAAAATCCTTTATTATTGCTTTTGACATCTCTTGCAAGCCTCAATTCATTTTCAACTTTAGCTAATCTGATTTGTGCCCTGCAGGTTCTGCAGACAGCATTATATTCTTCTTTAGATATGCCTCCCTCTTTCCATTTTATAAACATTTTTTTCTTCCTTTTTAGCATGTGCTTAAGTTCTGTGTTCATCCGTCCTGGTTTCCTTAAATGCTTCCTATTCTTCCCTCTTTTTGGAATTGTTAACAATTGTGCTTTGAGAATTTCATTTTTCAAGATTTCCCATCCTTCCTGGACATTTTTGTCTTTAAGGATATCCAGCCATTGGATCCCTCCAATTCTCTTTCTGAATCCCTTAAAATCTGCCTTTCTGAAATCTAACCTTGACGTCTGAGTCTTCACAGGTCTTCCTCCTCTAGTTATCCAAAATTCTAAAATAGCATGGTCGCTACCTCCTAGGGTCCCAGCCACTTTTACCTCTTCAACCATTTCCTCCCTGTTTATAAGGATTAGATCCAAGGTAGCAGTTCCCCTTGTTTTCTCCCTTACCTTTTGGAAGATAAAGTTGTCAGCAAGAGAGGATAAGAATTTCCTTGACCTGTTAGTTTTGCCTGAGAGAGATTCCCAACAAATGTCTGGATAGTTGAAATCTCCCATGACAGCTAGGTCATATTTTTTGGAGAACTTGGCCATTTGATGCATGAAGAGTTCATCCATATCTTCAGCTTGCACAGGCGGCCTGTAGTAAATGCCTACAATGGTGTCCTTTCCATTGTTCTGTCCTTGTATTCTTACCCAAACAGTTTCCACAGAACTCCCAGTCTCTGAAGCTTCAATCTCTGTGCAGATATACGTGTTTCTAACATACAATGCGACACCCCCTCCTCGTTTATCAAGTATGTTTCTTGTAAATAAGTTGTATCCTTCTAGTCTTGTATTCCAATCATGTGTATTGTCCCACCAAGTTTCAGTGATTCCAATGACATCATATTTCTTTTCCTGTGTTAGTAGTTCCAATTCTCCTTGTTTGTTGCCCATGCTTTGTGCATTAGTATAGAAACATTTTAGTTTGTGATTGGTTTCTCTTTCTCCAATATTTTTATTAATTAGATTCTTTCGTCTTTGTTCTTCCCTTCCACTTCTAATAGCAGAGTTATCAATAGCATTTGTCAGGTGTATGGCTTTTTCTGGTCTTTTGCTTCCCTTCCCATATTGTTCTAGTTTAAAGCTCTCCTTACAAGTTTAGCGAGGCGACTTCCAAATACATGCTTTCCAGTCTTCGTAAGGTGCACCCCATCTCTAGCAAGTAGTCCATCGTATAAGTAGTTCACTCCGTGATCCAGAAATCCAAATCGTTGCTGACGGCACCATCGACGTAGCCAGTTGTTCACCTGCAGAATCTTATTCCACCTCCTTGTTCCATGGCCATCCACTGGGAGGATGGAAGAGAAGACCACCTGCGCTCCCAGTTCTTTCACTTTCTTGCCTAAGTCTTCAAAGTCTCTGCAGATGGTTTCCAGGTCGTTTCTTGCGGTGTCATTTGTCCCCACATGTAGTAGCAGGAATGGGTAGTCATCTGTAGGTCTGAAGAGTCCTGATATGCTGTCAGACACATCTTTAATTTTTGCACCTGGAAGACAACACATTTCTCTTGAGGTTATATCCGGTCTGCAGATAGCGGCCTCTGTTCCTCTCAGCAGGGAATCCCCCATGACCACCACTCTCCGTTTCTTCTTCACAACATTTTTCTTTCTTCATCCATTCTCCATTTCTTTCTCCATACATGGTTATTGGCCGCTTCCCAACCTACAAATACCAGCCCCCTGCTGACCCAGAAGTAGTGCATCACATTAGATTCTCCATTTTAATGCTTCGCCTTTACTCTTCCAGAATGTATTGCTGCAGTTGCAATCGGGGTAATGGTAGTTGGGGTTTGATGTCAGCTGTGACTTGTCCCAAAACACACCTTACATCAAGCCCTGGTGTTAGTAATGGAGAGGTATCAAACACCCCCATTAATAAACCAGTAATAAAAAAAGCACATACACACAAACCAAATAATACTTTGTTTGAATAAATACTCCCCATCTTTTTCCCTGATTCACCAATTGACTGGCCTTTATGACTCTCCAGATCATTACAAATTTGTAGATACCAATGCAATGTTGCGGCGACCAAAAAAAACATAATTCTGGCATTTTGACTTTTTTTTCGCTATGCCATTTACCGATCGGATTAACTATTTTTATAGCTTGAAAAAGCGAGCGATTCCAAACGATAACAAATATGTCTATATTTTTTTATCTATTGTTTTATTTAGAATGGGCCAAATGGAGGGTGATTTGAGCTTTTATATTTTTTTATTATCTCTATATATAAATCTGAATGTGTGTGTGTATCACCAACCAATCACGAAGCAGCAGAGTGAGACGCGGTTGGAGAGCAGGGCTGAGGATGGATACAGCAGGACAGTGCATGGAGAATGGGGCTGTGAGGAAGACCGTCTTCAGGACAGGGGCCGAATAGTGCCGGCACCCTCCCAGCCCTGTCCCGGTTCAGTCGGCGCTTCCCGTTGCCAACTGCGCTATCCCCCTTCTCCCCTGCAGCTTCCTGGCCTAAATTTAGTCCCTGGCTTCTACTGGGGCCTACTACAGAGCTAGGCCACACCCCCGCAGGCCGCCCAATCACATGCGCTGCAGCTCCGGCCGAACGAACAATCTGCACACACCTCTTTCCTGGTCCCGGCAGCACCTCGTGTGGTGCATGGAGAGCGGGGCTGTGGTGGAAGGAAGACAGCGGGACTGTAGAGGGAGAGAGTGGGAGAACAGGGCTGTGAAGGAAGAGAACGGGGCTGTGGACGGAGAGAGCGGGAGAGCAGAGCTGTGAAGGAAGAGAACTGGGCTGTGGATGGGGAGAGCAGAGCTGTGAAGGAAGAGAACTGGGCTGTGGATGGGGAGAGCAGAGCTGTGAAGGAAGAGAACGGGGCTGTGGACGGAGAGAGCGGGAGAACGGGGCTGTGGACGGGGAGAGCGGGGCTGTGAAGGAAGAGAATGTGGCTGTGGACGGGGAGAGCAGGGCTGTGAAGGAAGAGAACGGGGCTGTGGACGGGGAGAGCAGAGCTGTGAAGGAAGAGAACTGGGCTGTGGATGGGGAGAGCAGAGCTGTGAAGGAAGAGAACGGGGCTGTGGACGGAGAGAGCGGGAGAACGTGGCTGTGGACGGGGAGAGCGGGGCTGTGAAGGAAGAGAACGGGGCTGTGGACGGGGAGAGCAGGGCTGTGAAGGAAGAGAACGGGGCTGTGGACGGGGAGAGCAGGGCTGTGAAGGAAGAGAACGGGGCTGTGGATGGGGAGAGCAGGGCTATGAAGGAAGAGAACGGGGCTGTGGACGGGGAGAGCAGGGCTGTGAAGGAAGAGAATGGGGCTGTGGATGGGGAGAGCAGGGCTGTGAAGTAAGAGAACGGGGCTGTGGAGGGAGAGAGTGGGAGAGCGGGGCTGTGGAGGGACACCCGGGACATGGATGTAGAGCGCGGCTGCGGAGGGATAGAACGTGACAGCGGGGATGTTAAGGAAGACAGCGGGACCCACAGTTAGATACTATGCCCGGGCAACGCCGGGCTCTTCAGCTAGTTTTTTTTATATTTTTAAAAACATTTTTTTTTTATGGGAAATAGCTTCTGCTGCACACAGGCGATTATCAGATCACTTGTTTGTAGCCAAAATGCTCACTTGCTATGACAAACATAGCGGTCTGCTGAAGACCTCTGGTTGTCATGCCAACCCATCAGTAACCCGCGATCACGTAATGGGGTCACCAATGCACGGGATTAGTGATGCACTTCTGGCGCGATCACATTAAATGCCGCTGTCAGAGATTGCAAACCTCCAGTAGATTATATATTCAGGATTATCTCGCAGTCTAAAAATTCTTAATAATTCACAGAATGGGTATCGGCAGAAAAAATAGAACTTATCTTGTAGTCAAAAAAATTATACTACCCTGCTGAAATAAATCAAACCCATAATAGAAAATCTTAGAAAAAACGTATACAGAGAGATCAATGTCACTAGTCTACAATAAAAGCTTCACACTGCATGGTCACTTTGGCCAGGGAGATTGAGCCCCTAGTAACTGACCCCTGATGAACCCTCATGAATATTGAGGGGGAAACGCCTATGTATTGAGGTAATTTTACTGTATTATGCTTTTTAGTGATTGAATTAAAAGTTAATTTTTAGGTATTATTCTTTTTCTGGTTCTGCTGTCAGAGATTGACAGTGGCATTTAATGGGCTGCAAGTGAATTGCGATTCCGCCCATGGCTGTTGTGGGCACATGTCAGCTGTTTAAAACAGCTGACATGTTGGGAAAGATGTGGGCTGAGCAACAGAGCCCACATCAAAGGGAGGGACACGACATGTGCCGTACATGTACGGCGCATGTCGTGAAGGGGTAAAAGCAGTTTGGGGGAAATTATGCATCACTACTAAGCTATGTAGATGAGAATCCAGCTCTGGGATCGGGTAAAAGATTTGTTTCAAAGCTCAGCACCAGATTTTTTTTTGTCTCCCTTTTCTTGTTTTCTCACTTGTCCTCCCCACTCTCTTCTCAGTAACACACAGTCTCACCTGACACCTCACTGTGATGGCAGTCCATCTGCTCTTGAGCAAAAAACAATTTGAGATTTTTTTTAAGAGTGGATGATTAATTTAGGGGCAAGGTAGGAGGGGAAGAAATGTCTTGTGGAGTAAGAACATGAATTTGTAATATTACAAAGTTTCTTATTTTCATGTGCACTTATGTCCCTCTGCAGGCAATAAGTCATAAAATGGCTAAGGATAGTGTTATTAGTCATGCACACACATGACAGCTTATTCTGAAAGTTTACATACAGTTACTCTTTAAATACACTGCTCAAAAAAATAAAGGGAACACTTAAACAGAATATGACTCCAAGTAAATGAAACTTCTGTGAAATCAAACTGTCCACTTAGGAAGCAACACTGTTTGACAATCAATTTCACATGCTGTTGTGCAAATGGAACAGACAACAGATGGAAATTATTGGCAATTATCAAGACACACTCAATAAAGGAGTGGTTCTGCAGGTGGGGACCAATGCTTTCTGGCTGATGTTTTGGTCACTTTTGAATGTTGGTTGTGCATTTACACTTGTGATAGCATGAGATAGACTATACAACCCACACAAGTGGCTCAGGTAGTGCAGCTCATCCAGGATGGCACATCAATGCAAGCTGTGGCAAGAAGGTTTGCTGTGTCTGTCACCGTAGTGGCCAGAGGCGCTACCAGGAGACAGGCCAGGAGACGTGGAGGGGGCCGTATGAGGGCAACAACCCAGCAGCAGGACCGCTACCTCAGCCTTTGTGCACGGAGGAACAGGAGGAGCACTGCCAGACCACTGCAAAATGACCTCCAGCAGTCCAGAAATGTGCATGTGTCTGTACAAACGGTTAGAAACCGACTCCATGAGGATGGTCTGAGTGCTCGACGTCCACCAATGGGGATTGTATTCACAGCCCAACACCGTGCAGGACGCTTGGCATTTGCCACAGAACACCAGGATTGACAAATTCACCACTGGCGCCCTGTGCTCTTCACAGATGAAAGCAGGTTCACACTGAGCACATGTGACAGACGTGACAGAGTCTGGAGAAACTGTGGAAAGTGATCTGCTGCCTGCAACATCCTTCAGCACCGGTTTGACAGTGGGTCAGTAATAGTGTGGGGTGGCATTTCTTTGGAGGGCCGCAGAGCCCTCCATGTGCTTGCCGGAGGTAGCCTGACTGCCATTAGGTACCGAGATGAGATCCTTAGACCCCTTGTGAGACCATATGCTGGTGCGGTTGGCCCTGGGTTCCTCCTAATGCAGGACAATGCCAGATCTCATGTGGCTGGAGTGTGTCAGCAGTTCCTGCAAAATGAAGGCATTGAAGCTATGGTTTGGCCCGCCTGTTCCCCAGACCTGAATCCGATTGAACACATCTGGGACATCATGTCTCTCTCCATCCACCAACATCACGTAGCACCACAGACTGTCCAGGAGTTGGCGAATGCTTTAGTCCAGGTCAGGGAGGAGAACCCTCAGGAGACAATCCGTTGCCTCAAAAGAGCATGCCCAGGCTTTGTAGGGAGGTCATCCAGGCACGTGGAGGCCACACACAATACTGAGCATCATTTCCTTGTCTTGAGGCATTTTCACTGAAGTTGGATCAGCCTTTAATTTGATTTTCCACTTTGATTTTGAGTAACCAGGGGAAGAGTCTTGAGGAGATCATTTGCATATTCCCAGTGCCTTCTGGGATAAGTGAAGAGTCTCCGCGAGCTCAACGATCACTGGGTTTTGGCCGTTGCAGCTGAAAAGAGGAAATCGGAGAAACCAGGGGAAGAGTCTTGAGGAGATCATTTGCATATTCCCAGTGCCTTCTGGGATAAGTGAAGAGTCTCCGCGAGCTCAACGATCACTGGGTTTTGGCCGTTGCAGCTGAAAAGAGGAAATCGGAGAAACCAGGGGAAGAGTCTTGAGGAGATCATTTGCATATTCCCAGTGCCTTCTGGGATAAGTGAAGAGTCTCCGCGAGCTCAACGATCACTGGGTTTTGGCCGTTGCAGCTGAAAAGAGGAAATCGGAGAAACCAGGGGAAGAGTCTTGAGGAGATCATTTGCATATTCCCAGTGCCTTCTGGGATAAGTGAAGAGTCTCCGCGAGCTCAACGATCACTGGGTTTTGGCCGTTGCAGCTGAAAAGAGGAAATCGGAGAAACCAGGGGAAGAGTCTTGAGGAGATCATTTGCATATTCCCAGTGCCTTCTGGGATAAGTGAAGAGTCTCCGCGAGCTCAACGATCACTGGGTTTTGGCCGTTGCAGCTGAAAAGAGGAAATCGGAGAAACCAGGGGAAGAGTCTTGAGGAGATCATTTGCATATTCCCAGTGCCTTCTGGGATAAGTGAAGAGTCTCCGCGAGCTCAACGATCACTGGGTTTTGGCCGTTGCAGCTGAAAAGAGGAAATCGGAGAAACCAGGGGAAGAGTCTTGAGGAGATCATTTGCATATTCCCAGTGCCTTCTGGGATAAGTGAAGAGTCTCCGCGAGCTCAACGATCACTGGGTTTTGGCCGTTGCAGCTGAAAAGAGGAAATCGGAGAAACCGCGCGCCGACAGGCGCGCGAATTTTGGCTCATCTTTCATCTTTTTAAGAAATCTCAAGATGGAAGAGGCCAGGAGCCATTTGGTGAGCTGCATTTCTTGCTACATGTTCACAGATTTACCAGTGGAAAAGCCAAACTTCACATGCCACAAATGCAAGCTTGTGACCCTGTTGGAGGAAAAGTTGCAAAATCTCGAAGAGAGGTTAGCTACGTTGAAGATCATTAAGGAAGGTGAAGAGTTCTTGGACAGAGCAGAATTATCTCTTCATGTTACAGAAAGAGAAGAAATTCGAAGTGCACCTGAAGAAACAGAGGAATGGAGACATGTGACCCAGAGAAGCAGGAGGATCAGGAGGCAGTCAGCACCCATACTGCTCAGAAACCAGTACCAGGCTCTCACGCAGGAAAACGATGAAGAAATACATCAGGATAAGACTTTGCCAACAAACAGCAACCTTGTACGCCTTCAGAGTCCTCCTGGATGGAGAAAGAAAAATGTTGTGAAGAAGAAACGGAGAGTGGTGGTCATGGGGGATTCCCTGTTGAGAGGAACAGAGGCCGCTATCTGCAGACCGGATATAACTTCAAGAGAAATGTGCTGTCTTCCAGGTGCAAAAATTAAAGATGTGTCTGACAGGATATCAGGACTCTTCAGACCTACAGATGACTACCCATTCCTGCTACTACATGTGGGGACAAATGACACCGCAAGAAACGACCTGGAAACCATCTGCAGAGACTTTGAAGACTTAGGCAAGAAAGTGAAAGAACTGGGAGCGCAGGTGGTCTTCTCTTCCATCCTCCCAGTGGATGGCCATGGAACAAGGAGGTGGAATAAGATTCTGCAGGTGAACAACTGGCTACGTCGATGGTGCCGTCAGCAACGATTTGGATTTCTGGATCACGGAGTGAACTACTTATACGATGGACTACTTGCTAGAGATGGGGTGCACCTTACGAAGACTGGAAAGCAGGTATTTGGAAGTCGCCTTGCTACACTTGTAAGGAGAGCTTTAAACTAGAACAACATGGGAAGGGAAGCAAAAGACCAGAAAAAGCCATACACCTGACAAATGCTACTGAGAACTCTGCTAATAGAAGTGGAAAGGAAGAACAAAGACGAAAGAATCTAATTAATAAAAATATTGGAGAAAGAGAAACCAATCACAAACTAAAATGTTTCTATACTAATGCACAAAGCATGGGCAACAAACAAGGAGAATTGGAACTACTAACACAGGAAAAGAAATATGATGTCATTGGAATCACTGAAACTTGGTGGGACAATACACATGATTGGAATACAAGACTAGAAGGATACAACTTATTTGCAAGAAACAGACTTGATAAACGAGGAGGGGGTGTCGCATTGTATGTTAGAAATGCGTATATCTGCACAGAGATTGAAGCTTCAGAGACTGGGAGTTCTGTGGAAACTGTTTGGGTAAGAATACAAGGACAGAACAATGGAAAGGACACCATTGTAGGCATTTACTACAGGCCGCCTGTGCAAGCTGAAGATATGGATGAACTCTTTATGCATCAAATGGCCAAGTTCTCCAAAAAATATGACATAGTTGTCATGGGAGATTTCAACTATCCAGACATTTGTTGGGAATCTCTCTCAAGCAAAACTAACAGGTCAAGGAAATTCTTATCCTCTCTTGCTGACAACTTTATCTTCCAAAAGGTAAAGGAGAAAACAAGGGGAACTGCTACCTTGGATCTAATCCTTATAAACAGGGAGGAAATGGTTGAGGAGGTAAAAGTGGCTGGGACCCTAGGAGGTAGCGACCATGCTATTTTAGAATTTTGGATAACTAGAGGCGGAAGACCTGTGAAGACTCAGACGTCAAGGTTAGATTTCAGAAAGGCAGATTTTAAGGGATTCAGAAAGAGAATTGGAGGGATCCAATGGCTGGATATCCTTAAAGACAAAAATGTCCAGGAAGGATGGGAAATCTTGAAAAATGAAATTCTCAAAGCACAGTTGTTAACAATTCCGAAAAGAGGGAAGAATAGGAAGCATTTAAGGAAACCAGGATGGATGAACACAGAACTTAAGCACATGCTAAAAAGGAAGCAAAAAATGTTTATAAAATGGAAAGAAGGAGGCATATCTAAAGAAGAATATAATGCTGTCTGCAGAACCTGCAAGGCACAAATCAGATTATCTAAAGCTGAAAATGAATTGAGGCTTGCAAGAGATGTCAAAAGCAATAATAAAGGATTTTGGGGATATGTCAAAAGTAAAAGAAAAGTCAAAGATGCTATAGGATTTTTACAGGATGAAAATGATGAAATGGTAAGACAGGATGTTGAGAAGGCTGAACTTTTAAATTCCTATTTTGCATCTGTTTTCTCTCAGAAAGAAAATGTAACATCAACTGTTATTCACTGTCCTATTAAGGGAATAGAAGAATCCAGGATATCTATAAACAGAAAGATAGTGAGGAAACACTTAGCTAACCTAAATGTATTCAAGTCTCCAGGTCCAGATGAATTACACCCCAGAGTACTGAAGGAGATAGCAGAAGAAATTTTTGAACCCCTCTCCATAATCTTTGAAAATTCTTGGAGAACAGGAGAAGTGCCAGAAGACTGGAGAAGAGCAAATGTTGTTCCTATCTTCAAAAAGGGGAAGAAGGTGGACCCAGGCAACTATAGGCCGGTGAGTCTGACTTCTATACCAGGAAAGATCTTTGAACAAATTATTAAACAACATGTATGTCAATACCTGGATAAGAATGAAGTGATTAAACAGAGTCAGCATGGGTTTGTAACTAATAAGTCATGTCAGACTAATTTAATTTCCTTCTATGATGGTATTACTGATTGGGTGGATCAAGGAAATGCTGTAGATATAGTATATCTTGACTTCAGCAAAGCATTTGACAAAGTCTCTCATACAATCCTTATTGAAAAAATGACTAAGTATGGAATGGACAAGGCAACTGTTAGGTGGATTCATAACTGGCTTAGTGATCGGACCCAAAGAGTGGTCGTAAATGGCTGCACATCCAGTTGGAAGAATGTCTCAAGTGGGGTACCACAGGGCTCTGTCCTGGGCCCTGTATTGTTCAACATCTTTATCAACGATTTAGATGAAGGAATTGAGGGTAAACTGATTAAATTTGCTGATGACACAAAGCTAGGAGGGATAGCTAATGCTAGAGAAGAGAGAGAGAGGATTCAAAAAGATTTAAATAAACTGGAGAAGTGGGCAGCAACTAACAGAATGGTTTTTAACAGGGAGAAATGCAAAGTACTACATCTGGGCAATAAAAATGAAAAAAGCATATATAGAATGGGAGGAATAGGGCTAAGTGACAGCACATGTGAAAAAGACTTGGGTATACTAATAGATCACAGACTGAATATGAGTCAACAGTGTGATGCAGCAGCAAAAAAGGCAAATGCAATTCTAGGATGTATTAACAGAAGCATACAGTCTAGATCACGTGAAGTAATTATTTCCCTCTACTCCTCTTTGGTCAGACCTCATCTGGAATATTGTGTCCAATTTTGGGCACCACATTTTAAAAAAGACATCAACAAACTGGAGCAAGTTCAGAAAAGAGCGACCAGAATGGTGACCGGTCTGCAAACCCTGTCTTATGAGGAAAGGTTGCAGGATTTGGGAATGTTTAGTTTGCAAAAGAGAAGACTGAGAGGAGACTTAATAGCTGTCTACAAATATCTAAAGGGCTGTCACATTGTAGAAGGATCAACTTTATTCTCATTTGCACAAGGAAAGACTAGAAGCAATGGGATGAAGCTGAATGGAAGGAGACACAGATTAGATATTAGAAAAAACTTTTTGACAGTTAGAGTGATCAATGAGTGGAACAGGCTGCCACGAGAAGTGGTGAGTTCTCCTTCAATGGAAGTCTTCAAACAGAGGCTGGACAGACATCTAACTGGGATGATTTAGCGAATCCTGCTTTGAGCAGGGGGTTGGACCAGATGGCCCAGGAGGTCCCTTCCAACTCTACGATTCTATGATCCTTCCAAATCCAGACCTCCATGGGATATTCATTTTGATTTACATTGATCATTTTTGTTAAAGATTTGCAGCCGCTATATTTCTTTCAGGGATATCTACAATGTGGTATCTTAGTGTTCCCTTTATTTTTTTGAGCAGTGTAATTATTTACACTGACACATGAACCCTGGTAATATGACAAAACTTCCTGTTTTAAAGAGATCACTTTTCAGCGTCTGCGGAGTACATTTTGCCCTGGATCATCAGTAGTCATGGACAGGATTACCATGAAAGCGAAAACCTTTGGAAAAGCAGATAAACTTTGGAGAGAAGATTATCTGGCAGCTCCACATCCCTCTCCCTGCACAGTGATCTCTGCATATGTCACAGAGCATGCTCACAAGGCCGTCCAATATTAGTCAACGAGCCATTTTCTATTTTAGTTTTTTTTTCCTTTTAGATGCAAGTCTCTACAGCTGTTGTTACAGCAATTCAATCAAAACATCTTACCCCTAAAAAGCTGATAACTCCTGCACATTGCCCCATAACCAGTGATGAGCGAATGTGATGGGATAAGGCGTTATTTGAGCGTGTTGAGTGTCTTCGGCTTGCTCAAAAAATGTTCGAGCCCCCGCATCTGCTTGTCTCACAGCTGTTTGACAGCTGCAACAAATGCAGAGATTGCCTTTTTGTTAGGCATGTGTTGTGGCTGTCGAACAGCCACGAGACATGCAGCCATGGGGACTCAAACACGTTTTTTGTGCACCCCGAAGGCACTCGGCACGCTCTAATAATGCCTTATCCAAGCACGTTCACTCATCACTACCCATAACCTGTTCCATCAGGAGATGCTGGTGACTTTCCTCTGTCTTTTATCTAGAAGATGTGTTATTGACTATTAGATCTACTGACCGTCGTACATAATCTTCTGACAAGCTTCCGGAATGGCTGTGTGCAAAGCGTGGGGGGTTTTTATATTTATATAAATCCATTTAGTTATAAGATGAAAGAAACATGCGGCATTCGTGCTCCGCAGCGCACTGCGAAGAGTCGATTCCTGTTTATATTAAGTAGAAAGAGAGCAAATAGCAGCAGGCAGAGGAAATCATAGACTATTGATTCAGTGACACTGTGCTGGCGCAGCTCACGCCGTAGCTGTGTGTGAGATGGCGTGCCGCTTGCTGATACCATGTATTATTTAGCCATTTGTTAGGGGCTGCTGACACTTTTATGGATGTTTATAGTTAAAAAGGATGGCGTGGAATTGCTGATCCCGAGGATTGTGCCTTCTCTTTCATTCTAGAAGAAATGGCTTCGGAGGCTCTCTCAGATATTAATGTAATGCACTTTTCATGTGAATAGGCTGGCACACGCTCACGCAGGGCTCAGAATGTCCTTTGTTTTCTCCCAATTGCTATAGATATTTTCCCTCCAACTCTACAGCCATTTAGCAAAATCTGAATTGGCCATAAAAGAGCGAACATCAGGCCGCTGTGTCTGCACTGGGGTGATAGCTGCGGAGCGCCACATCATTAACTTACAGCTAAAGAAACCAAATTCAGTAATAATACAGACTGATACATGGCAAAGAAATTGGCATCGTCTTTCTATTTCTATTATTATTTAATCTCTGTCCCAAAATTTCCACCTCTAGGATGACGCCTATATGATCTGTAAAATTCAGGCGTCTCCCTTTACCTTTATTGATCAGGATCTTATCTAGACTCCTGTCCTGTTTTCTAGTTTTATCAAAAAGCCTTATAGCAACCACAAGCTCATGCACCCGATTGTATGAAAAATGTTGTCATGATCAGGGGTGTGACCTTTGGCCAGCGCACGGCTATCACATGTACAGGGGGGCTTATCTTCGTTATCCCACCGCTGCCAACAATGTGAAGAAAACAGCAAGCTAGTCTTGCCCTAACAATTTACCGCAGGGGGGCTTATTTTGGTTATCCCACCGCTGCCACACTGTATCACAACCTGCCGGGATTTATGTATATCCCACTTTCCAGTTCCACTTCGGAACTCGCAGCTCGCCGGCACCCCCCTTACCCTCAGGTCAGTCAGAGAACTGCATCTAGGATAATTAGTCGCTGGATGGGCTACTTGTTGTGCAATGGCTATTAGGCCCGCTTGCAGTGAGGGAGTTATAAATGCTTTGGCCGCAGCCACACAATCAGCTTATAAAACCCGCTCAGTCACTGCCAATGCTACCCCCAGCCAAAACACACTTCGCTGCCACCAGCTTCCGTTCTCTCTATTAATATTTAAAATTAATAAAGGGGTACGAAACCAACCCAAATTAGTAGCGTAATTATCTTCAGGCACGTATGAATTCGTCACAGATATATATTTAAGATACTATTTCCATGGCGAAAAACCGGGACGTGGGAGCTGGAGAAGGGGACACGACTGGTCGGTGAGAAAGTCAGCGTCCCTGCCAGGAGAGGGAGGGGCAGAGGCATGCGGAGTCGCTGGTGTTAGAGTTCCATGTGATATTGTATCTGTAAATACAGTATAATATTCTGTACAAGATTTAATGGTCCTGATTCAGGATTAGACAAGATGTAAAGTGCGCTGGAGTAAGATGTGACAGATTTACAGATGCATGCCTGTATTCCAGCCGGCCAGGCTCCCTGTCTTTAAAGCTCAGCCCACACTTCACAAAGTTGGCGAAAACTGTCTGGGACTGGCATTAAAAAAAGCTCAAAGTTGCCAAGGTTTGTGACATCTCAAAGTTTTACGATAGAATTCTGACGAAAACTATTTGATGTATCGGGGCCCATGAGATTTGCTGCCATTGCTCCATATGGTGTTCGGTAATTACTCCACATGCTTCTGTAGGAGTTCTATATGGTGTGTATTGCATGAGCACTATATAGTTTTAAAATAAGTGTATTTTTTTTAGTTCCATTTGCGGGGATCCATATGGTGCTCAGGAGTGCTATTCTAGGGGATCCATATGTGGTGCTCAGGAGCGGTATTGTAGGGGATTCATATGGTGATCAGGAGCAGTACTGTAGGGGATCGATATGGTGATCAGAAGCGGTATTGTAGGGATCCATATGGTGCTCAGGAGCAGTATTGTAGGGGATTCATATGGTGATCAGGAGCAGTATTGTAGGGATCCATATGGTGCTCAGGGGCAGTATTGTAGGGGATCCATATGGTGCTCAGGAGAAGTATTGTAGGGGATCCATATGGTGCTCAGGAGCGATATTGTAGGGGATCCACATGATGCTCAGGAGCAGTATTGTAGGGGATCCATATGATGCTCAGGAGCGATATTGTAGGGATCCATATGGTGCTCAGGAGCGGTATTGTAGGGGATCCATATGGTGCTCAGGAGCGGTACTGTAGAGGATCCATATGATGCTCAGGAGCTATATTGTAGGGGATCCATATGGTGCTCAGGAGTGATATTGTAGGGGATCCATATGATGCTCAGAAGCAGAATTGTAGGGGATCCATATGGTGCTCAGGAGCGGTATTGTAGGGGATCCAGATGGTGCTCAGGAGCAGTATTGTAGGGGATCCATATGGTGCTCAGGAGCTGTATTGTATAGGATCCATATGGTGCTCAGGAGCAGTGTTGTAGGGATCCCTATGATGCTCATGAGCAATATTTTAGGGTTCCACATGGTGCTCAGGAGTGGTATTGTAGGGGATCTATATGGTGCTCAGGAGCGGTATTGTAGGGGATCCATATGGAGCTCAGGAGCTTTATTTTAGGGGATCCATATGATGCTCAGGAGCAGTATTATCGGGGATCCATATGATGCTCAGGAGCAGTATTATCGGGGATCCACATGATGCTCAGGAGCGGTATTGTAGGGGATCCATATGGAGCTCAGGAGCTTTATTTTAGGGGATCCATATGATGCTCAGGAGCAGTATTATCGGGGATCCATATGATGCTCATGAGCAATATTTTAGGGTTCCACATGGTGCTCAGGAGTGGTATTGTAGGGGATCTATATGGTGCTCAGGAGCGGTATTGTAGGGGATCCATATGGAGCTCAGGAGCTTTATTTTAGGGGATCCATATGATGCTCAGGAGCAGTATTATCGGGGATTCATATGATGCTCAGGAGCAGTATTATCGGGGATCCACATGATGCTCAGGAGTGGTATTGTAGGGGATCTATATGGTGCTCAGGAGCGGTATTGTAGGGGATCCATATGGTGCTCAGGAGCAATATTGTAGGGGATCCATATGTGGTGCTCAGGAGCAGTATTGTAGGGGATCCATGTGAAGCGCAGGAGCGGTATTGTAGGGGATCCATATGGTGCTCAGGAGCAGTATTGTAGGGATCCATATGGTGCTCAGGAGCTTTATTGTAGGGGATCCATATGGTGCTCAGGAGCAGTATTGTAGGGATCCAGATGGTGCTCAGGAGTGGTATTGTAGGGTTCCATATGGTGCTCAGGAGCAGTATTGTAGGGGATCCATATGGTGCTCAGGAGCAATATTGTAGGGAATCCATATGGTGCTCAGGAGCGATATTGTAGGGGATCCATATGATGCTCAGGAGCAGAATTGTAGGGGATCCATATGATGCTCAGGAGCGGTATTGTAGGGGATCCATATGGAGCTCAGGAGCTTTATTTTAGGGGATCCATATGATGCTCAGGAGCAGTATTATCGGGGATCCATATGTTGCTCAGGAGCGATATTGTAGGGATCCATATGTTGCTCAGGAGCGATATTGTAGGGATCCATATGTTGCTCAGGAGCGGTATTGTAGGGGATCATATGGTGCTTAGGAGCGGTATTGTAGGGGATCCATATGATTCTCAGGAGCGGTATTGTAGGGGATCCATATGATTCTCAGGAGCGGTATTGTAGGGTATCTATATGGTGCTCAGGAGCAGTATTTCAGGGGATCCATATGGTGCTCAAGAGCAGTATTGTAGGTATCCATATTGTGCTCAGGAGCAGTATTGTAGGGAATCGATATTGTGCTCAAGAGCCGTATTGTAGGGGATCCATATGGTGCTCAGGAGTGGTATTGTAGGGGATCCATATTGTGCTCAGGAGCAGTATTGTAGGGTATCCATGTGGAGCTCAGGAACTTTATTGTAGGGTATCCATGTGGAGCTCAGGAACTTTATTGTAGGGGATCCATATTGTGCTCAGGAGCAGTATTGTAGGGAATCCATATTGTGCTCAGGAGCAATATTATAGGGGATCCATATGGTGCTCAGAAGCAGTAGTGGCCAGTAATGAGCTGAATTAGTATTTCAGTGGCTTTGTTTTCAATATCAGTGGGAGATCCAGAGGTTCAGCCTCCAGTGATTGTGGATATATCCTTGCAATGACAATACCTGTCAGCACAAAATGACTGTTCAAATCAAGCATATTCGCTTGGTGCACCATTGCGTGGCCAAAGAGTTGAGTGCACCTTCCCACGTACTTGATTTCCTTCTATCTCTGCCCTTCTCTATCTTTACAAAGCCTGATCTGTCAGTCAAAACATCAGCGTTGGTGGGCGGATATAAATAAAATTTTATATTGATGTAACAGTAGAAGAATTACACATTACTACAGGGTCACCATAAACATAAGGGTAATGTGAAGAAACAATGATCACCAAATCATGACTAATGAAGTTGCACTTGTTCTCCAGGTCTTTCATAGTCCTGAAAGCAGAAATCATATTGATATCCCCATTTCCCTACAGGACACATTTCCCATTGTTATTACAAAAGTATAAGCTCAGCCTTCATATTTTCTAGGTCTGGAGCGACCCGATATTTATATTGCCTGGAAAATAAAGGTCTCATCATGACTGCGGCATTGCGCTTCAGTTAAATGTGATGGCCCTGTTTATTATCCTAGAAAATGAAATGGCATTTTGTGCCGAGTGTGATGTGTGTATTGCAATCCAAGAGTAGTAATGTTATCACTTTTGTATTTTTAGACCATTCTTTTCTTTTGATTCTGTTCTTTGCAGAAAAACAAACCAGTTGTTTCAGGGTCCAAAAATATGGCTTTGTGAATGCAGTGTTAGTGTGCCTCTGCGTGATACGGCTGTGTGAATGCAGTGTTAGTGTGCCCCTGAGTGATACAGCTGTGTGAATGCAGTGTTAGTGTGCCCCTGTGTGATACTGCTGTGTGAATGCAATGCTAGTATGCCCCTGCGTAATACGGCTGTGTGAATGCAATGTTAGTGTGCCTCTGCGTGACAGAGCTGTGTGAATGCAGTGTTAGTGTGCCCCTACGTGATACGGCTGTGTGAATGCAGTGTTAGTGTGCCCCTGTGTGATATTGCTGTGTGAGTGCAGTATTAGTGTGCCCCTGTATGTTACTGCTTTGTGAATGCAGTGTTAGTGTGCCCCTATGTGATACGGCTGTGTGAATTCTGTGTTAGTCTGCCCTTGTGTGATACTGCTGTGTGAATGCAGTGTTAGTGTGCCCCTGCGTGATACGGCTGTGTGAATGCAGTGTTAGTATGCCCCTGCCTGATACGGCTGTGTGAATGCAATGTTAGTGTGCCCCTGCGTGACAGAGCTGTGTGAATGCAGTGTTAGTGTGCCCCTGCGTGATACAACTGTGTGAATGCAGTGTTAGTGTGCCCCTGCAAGACAGGGCTGTGTGAATGCAGTGTAAGTGTGCCCCTGTGTGATATTGCTGTGTGAGTGCAGTATTAGTGTGCCCCTGTATGTTACTGCTTTGTGAATGCAGTGTTAGTGTGCCCCTATGTGATACGACTGTGTGAATTCTGTGTTAGTCTGCCCTTGTGTGATACTGCTGTGTGAATGCAGTGTTAGTGTGCCCCTGCGTGATACGGCTGTGTGAATGCAGTGTTAGTATGCCCCTGCCTGATACGGCTGTGTGAATGCAATGTTAGTGTGCCCCTGCGTGACAGAGCTGTGTGAATGCAGTGTTAGTGTGCCCCTGCGTGATACAACTGTGTGAATGCAGTGTTAGTGTGCCCCTGCAAGACAGGGCTGTGTGAATGCAGTGTTAGTGTGCCCCTGCATGATACGGCTGTGTGAATGCAGTGTTAGCATTCCCCTGCGTGATACGGCTGTGTGAATGCAGTGTTAGTATTTCCCTGCATGACAGGGCTGTGTGGATGCAGTATTAGTGTGCCCCTGCGTGATATGGCTGTGTGAATGCAGTGTTGGTGTGCCCCTGCATAATACGGCTGTGTGAATGCAGTGTTAGCATTCCCCTGCGTGATACAGCTGTGTGAATGCAGTGTTAGTGTGCCCCTGCGTAATACAGCTGTGTGAATGCAGTGTTAGTGTGCCCCTGCAGAATGCGGCTGTGTGAATGCAGTGTTAGCATTCCCCTGCGTGATACAGCTGTGTGAATGCAGTGTTAGTATTCCCCTGCATGACAGGGCTCTGTGAATGCAGTGTTAGTGTGCCCCTATGTGACAGGGCTGTGTGAATGCAGTGTTAGTGTGCCCCCTGCGGAACAACGCTGTGTGAATGCAATGTTAGTGTGCTCCTGCGTGATATGGCTGTGTGAATGCAGCGTTAGCATTCCCCTGCATGACAGGGCTCTGTGAATGCAGTGTTAGTGTGCCCTTATGTGACAGGGCTCTGTGAATGCAGTGTTAGTGTGCCCCTGCGTGATACGGCTGTGTGAATGCAGTGTTAGTGTGCCCCTACGTGATACATCCGCACACTTGGGCAGCACGCCGCTATCACTCATTTGCTCTTTCCAAGAGTTGCTGTAAATTACACAATTCGGTTTTCAGAAGACACGGCTTGTACAGGTGAAACATTTATTGAAGCTATGCGCGTCCCCTTTCCAGACTGCCCCATCGACTACATTACAAATGCGTGCAGTTTTTCTGCGCCCACAGCTCTCGGTTGCATCCTGTAAAGGGACCTTTTAAATTATTTAAGGGGTTGTCCAGGAATGTAGAAAAAAAAGCAAAAAATTGTTCCAGCTCCCGATATTTTAAAAATGGCTAATTTTATTAAACTGGCTTAAATAGCATGGCACTAAGCTGGTTAATAGTGGTGACTATAAAGGGAAAGTGACGCGTTTCGACCTCAATCGCGGTCTTAATCTGAGCTATTTTCCACTTACAGTAGGTTACTCACGCTCCCCAGGTCCAGCTTTGTGTCTACGCTGTTGTTCTGGTCTTTATTATAGAGGTTATCCAGGATTATATACATTTTTATAGTGATCCCAAGAACTAACAGGCAAGAAGTTGTTAGTTGCCTGTTCTGTACCAACACCGATCTCACAGAGCGGCCACAGACTGCTCCTGCCAGCGATTCTGCTACCTTCGCTGCCATCATGTGAACAGAGCAGCAGCTTCTCTTCCTTCCTGCTCTGTTGATGGGGCGTGACTGCCAACGTCATGCTGATTGACAGCCAGCTCCCTACTGCCTAACTGCTGTCAGTCAGCATGACGTAGGCAGCCACTCCCCGATGACAGAGCAGCCCAGAAGATGAGAGCTGCTCCATTGACGTGGAGCAGATGAATCGCCGGCAGAAGTGGAGTGCTGGATAGAACTGGCAACTACCTCCCTGTTAGATTTTTGGCTCATAGTAAAAAAAAAAAAAATTGTCCTGGATTAACCCCTTTAGCAGACTTCAGCGGTGACGTCGCTACTACAGAACACCTAACCACTTCAGCCAATCACTGGTCTCAGCAGCTCATGCCATTCACATCAACAGAGCTGCTGAACCCAGTGATTGGCTGCAATGGTCAGGTGTCCTGTAGTAGTGATGTCACTGTCCCAGCAAGCCTGTCAATGAAGAACATGGCAGAGGAGGGTTCAGTTTATCATTTTAATTAAATGGATGCTAATGGAGAGGGAAAAGCTATAATCTACAGGGACGTAGCGAAACAAGGGTTGAATTTTTCCACTGCTGCTGTCCTTCCTGCTGGATAATGTGCTCCTTCTCTTTGGTGCTGTCCTTCCTGCTGGGTAATGTGCTCCTCTTTGGTGCTGTCCTTCCTGCTGGGTAATGTGCTCCTCCTCTTTGGTGCTGTCCTTCCTGCTGGGTAATGTGCTCCTCCTCTTTGGTGCTGTCCATCCTGCTGGGTAATGTGCTCCTTCTCTTTGGTGCTGTCCTTCCTGCTGGGTAATGTGCTCCTCCTCTTTGGTGCTGTCCTTCCTGCTGGGTAATGTGCTCCTCCTCTTTGGTGCTGTCCTTCCTGCTGGGTAATGTGCTCCTCCTCTTTGGTGCTGTCCTTCCTGCTGGGTAATGTGCTCCTCCTCTTTGGTGCTGTCCTTCCTGCTGGGTAATGTGCTCCTCCTCTTTGGTGCTGTCCTTCCTGCTGGGTAATGTGCTCCTTCTCTTTGGTGCTGTCCTTCCTGCTGGGTAATGTGCTCCTCCTCTTTGGTGCTGTCCTTCCTGCTGGGTAATGTGCTCCTCCTCTTTGGTGCTGTCCTTCCTGCTGGGTAATGTGCTCCTCCTCTTTGGTGCTGTCCTTCCTGCTGGGTAATGTGCTCCTCCTCTTTGGTGCTGTCCTTCCTGCTGGGTAATGTGCTCCTCCTCTTTGGTGCTGTCCTTCCTGCTGGGTAATGTGCTCCTCCTCTTTGGTGCTGTCCTTCCTGCTGGGTAATGTGCTCCTCCTCTTTGGTGCTGTCCTTCCTGCTGGGTAATGTGCTCCTCCTCTTTGGTGCTGTCCTTCCTGCTGGGTAATGTGCTCCTCCTCTTTGGTGCCTTCCTTCCTGCTGGGTAATGCGCTCCTTCTCTTTGTTGCTGTCCTTCCTGCTGGGTAATGTGCTCCTCCTCTTTGGTGCTGTCCTTCCTGCTGGGTAATGTGCTCCTCCTCTTTGGTGCTGTCCTTCCTGCTGGGTAATGTGCTCCTCCTCTTTGGTGCCTTCCTTCCTGCTGGGTAATGCGCTCCTTCTCTTTGTTGCTGTCCTTCCTGCTGGGTAATGTGCTCCTCTTTGATGCTGTCCTTCCTGCTGGGTAATGCGCTCCTCCTCTTTGGTGCTGTCCTTCCTGCTGGGTAATGCGCTCCTTCTCTTTGGTGCTGTCCTTCCTGCTGGGTAATGCGCTCCTTCTCTTTGGTGCTGTCCTTCCTCCTGGGTAATGTGCTCCTCTTTGATGCTGTCCTTCCTGCTGGGTAATGTGCTCCTCCTCTTTGATGCTGTCCTTCCTGCTGGGTAATGTGCTCCTCCTCTTTGGTGCTGTCCTTCCTGCTGGGTAATGTGCTTCTCTTTGGTGCTGTCCTTCCTGCTTGGTAATGTGCTCCTCCTCTTTGGTGCTGTCCTTCCTGCTGGGTAATGCGCTCCTCCTCTTTGGTGCTGTCATTCCTGCTGGGTAATGCGCTCCTTCTCTTTGATGCTGTCCTTCCTGCTGGGTAATGTGCTCCTCTTTGATGCTGTCCTTCCTGCTGGGTAATGCGCTCCTCCTCTTTGGTGCTGTCCTTCCTGCTGGGTAATGCGCTCCTCCTCTTTGATGCTGTCCTTCCTGCTGGGTAATGCGCTCCTCCTCTTTGATGCTGTCCTTCCTGCTGGGTAATGCGCTCCTTCTCTTTGGTGCTGTCCTTCCTGCTGGGTAATGTGCTCCTCCTCTTTGGTGCTGTCCTTCCTGCTGGGTAATGCGCTCCTCCTCTTTGATGCTGTCCTTCCTGCTGGGTAATGTGCTCCTCCTCTTTGGTGCTGTCCTTCCTGCTGGGTAATGTGCTCCTCCGCTTTGGTGCTGTTACTTCCTGCTGAGAGAGGTGAAGGTAGAGCTGCATCATTCACACTCCTGGCTCACACTGACACATTCTGGTGAAGAAACATTTTCTGTGTGGCTGTGAATATTTTTTTTTGCTGTTAGGCAATTTATCGAAATGTTTCTTTTTTTGCTTCTTGCTTGTAGATGTGTCTGTGTAAGGCTAGTAGCACATATGATTTTATTTTATATCTAGTTTAAGGCTTGGATGAAAGTCCTAAGTCACAGACAGTCATTTCTCCATTTCTGTGTTGCCCTGCATAGATTAAGGAAAAAAATGCCTTGAAAGTAGGTTTTCCAGGTCTTGACTGGGTGGTTAATGCAGCGGCGAGGTTTTGATGTTGCATAGATTTTTCCCTGTCTCGCTCTTTCATTAGCTCCTATTGCTAGAATCTGACAGATCTGTCTGTATTTTTATCTAATAGTGAGTGCTCGCGCTCCGCTTTGTAGATTTTCCCACCCTGACAGCTATTTATTCCTCTAGCTGAATTCATTCTTTGCTCTCTCCCTTTGTTAGAAATCCATTAATAATTAAAAAATTTTACAAATACCGTTGCGGCGCGTGTCGTTTCCAGGTGGAATTCCCCCAGATATTATATGTGTGTGTTGTATATCATTATGTTGTGTGACTTTTGTGTCTTGAACTTTAACATTCACTTCTAAGGCTCCTTAATGGATGTTTGGTCAGTCCGGCGTATCATGTAGGATAGGCTATCGATTACTTTGTGCTTGTTTTAAAGCTACCTTGCCCTACTTTATAGGAGCACTTTGTCAGATTAAGCTACAATCCAATAGTCCAGGGAAAGAAAAAAAAAGAAATCCTGTATTATTTCTCCCTGCAGAATATGGACTGGAGAAGTATATAGGAAGCCAAGTCAGCACTACATATAAGGGGGTTAGAAGAGAGTAGAAAACTTAGGCGCAGGCATGGAAATGCAAATTATTCAAGACATTTTGTACAACTCGACTTACCATTTTTTTCCCTACTTTTATCCTTTTCTGCCAACGGTGATACCCAAACTATATTTCTCACAAATTCTTCAACGGAAACAGATTTTATATACATCACTCCAAGGACCATAATCAGACCTATCTCGCTCGACATAACTAATAATATTACCCGGCACCCCCAAGTAAGGACCTAATATCCATGCCTTGGTGAATTTTCCATTCCTCCCATATTTTACAGAATGCATGCCGGGGTCTCCTCTTTTGATATACTCCTTGATTTTCAGTTTTCTGTGGACAGTGTATATTGACAGAAAGCTGCCAATCAGAGGTGTTGGGCGGGGTTATACACAGCTCAGCATTCTGAGCTCTGCTAGATCTGCAGCAGCAGAAACAGGGATTGTATCGCAACTGCTGCACCCAGTAAACTAAGTGATACATCACTAGAATCAGGGTCTGTTCCTATATCATGCTGCTGTCAGATTACCTAACAAAAACCTGCTGACTGACTCCCTTTAAGGCTACTTTCACATTAGCGTTTTTTAGCGCTGCGCTTTGTGCGCAATAGAAGCACATGCAAAAAAATGCATCATGCGTTTTGTATGCGTTTGTGTTTTTTAGGCGCATGCGTTTTAACCAGTTTCTAGCCATGTTAACTCTTAAAACGCATGCAATTTCAAACGCAGGCGTGCGCATGTCCATGCGCACGCCTGGGTTCCCATAGACTTTAATGTATTATTTTGTCACATTCCGTGCGCATGCGGTTTTTTTATGCCGTTGGACGGACCCAAAAATGCAACAGGTTGCGTCAGGCGCGCCTAGGCGCACACTACAAAAACGCATGCGCACGAAAACGCATAGGAATGTGTGCAAACGCTAGACCAAGCGCCCACCATGTTAAACATAGGGGCGCATGGACGCGCACGATGCGCTGCGCTAAAAAACGCTAATGTAAAGCCAGCCTAATCAGTATGTCACATTTTACATAGGAGTATGTTGGAAAGTGGCTAGTCATACTACTAAAAACCTAAAAGGTACGTCAGGAAAACTCCTTTGAAACAAACGATCTACTTGTCCATCTCCTTCAGTTTCGTAGACAAGGAAAGAACTAGACGCTCACGTGTCACCATTGCTCCATACATCCGGGGGGGATCCAGAGTCCCATCCTTGAGTATCCCATCTCCTGCTTGAACTACAAAAAAAAGACTGATTTCATGATGCACTGTCACTAGATACAATGAAGGAATTCTGCACAAAAATAAATAAAACTCCGCTAAAGCTCTGAAAATTCTGTTGACGTTGCATTATTTCATCCAGCAAATAAGTATTGGGACTACAATGCCGACCGACCTCAAACTCTCCTGACCCAAATATGACTGATGCTGTTAATTCAGGACAGGACACCCTTGGCCTGTGCTGGCATTGCATGGCGGACCATTCTTCGATACAGATGGTGGAATCTCCACCCGTGGTTAGAACCGTATCCTATTTTTATGCCTGTCTACAAGTGAGCGCCCAGACCCATTTATCGTATGTAAAGCTCTGCATATGTATGGCTACAACAAGCCACTATCTCTCCATGTGCACGTTGCACTTGTCATCGTTGACTGGTGTTCCATGTAATTTTTTGAACTTCTGCATTTACTTGTCTCAGGACACTGATGTGGCTGAAAGATGTGAGGAAATTGCCCGTTCCTGCTCTATGCTTACAGATCCATAAAATCCACAATTATTTCTAACTTGTGCTTGTTTTAGATTATAATTCAGAACCCTTGGACGAAGCCTTCAGTCATGTACGGCAAAGGTTTTATCCCGAACTGTTCCATCAGATCAGTTCATCTCGTCTTCTGCCTCAAGTTCACATATATTCTTGTTAACTTTTTACTGCATGAGATTTTGGAAAATATCAGGATATCACTCAACATAAAGGTCTTATATATTTAAGGAGCCAATGGGGAGCTATCGAAAGCTCCTGATCCATGGTGGAACATCTCCATGATTAAGTGATTCTTCTCTTTTTTTTTCAATGAGCTGAAAAACACATCATGAAGCTCGTTGACGCATTGCTGAACTTAGACATGTACTCAAAAATGTTATTAAAAAAATACAGACATGCTGCTTTTTGGTCTCTTTGCTTCCCCAGTAAAAGTAAAATAAAAAGTTTACTCCAAAAGTTTAATATAGTGTCAAACTGGTACCGATAAATACTACAGCGCACCCCACAAAAGAAAAGAACAAGCTTGTTGACGTTTCATTGAGATATTCATGGAATGACGAGGCATTAAAGGAAATCTGTCAGTAGGATCAGCCCTCCTAGGCCATCTATATGGGCTTGCAGGTCATAGGAAACTGAATAAAATGATACCTTGATAGATGACAGATTTAACATGAAATGAACAAAGAATATGGGGTCAAAGTGAGTTACCATACCGTGGTGCAACGGCTAAGAGCAGTAGGGTTGAATGCACGAATTCCAGTCAAAAAGCCTTTCATCTCTGCAAAGAGCCGATACATCCGACTTTAGTTTGCCAAAGAACACAGCCAATGGAGTCAGATTGGTCTAAGGTGTTGTGGTTGCATGAATCCAGTTTCAGTGTGTTTGGTAGTGATGGCAAGCACTATATATACTGCCTAATTTATAAAACGTAATGATGTAAGGTACCAAACACCTACTGTGAAACATGGTGGTGGCAATGTCATGGTTTGGAGCTGTTTTTCTACATCTGCCATTGGCATTCTGCTTAGAATTGATAGAAATATGAATTCTACCCTGTACAAGGATATACTGGAGAATATAATGCTGCCACATGGTAAAACCAAAGTAGACAGGAGCTGGACATTCCCGCAAGACAATGATCCTAAGCACACATCCAATTTAGTCAAAAATTGGTAAGCAAAGAAAAATGTTCACCTGTTGCAATGGCCAAGAAAATCACCTGATTTACACCCTATAGAGCACCTTTGGGTTGAGTTAAAGCGAGAAGTTGGGTCCCGTACCCATAGCAATAACGATGAATTGTTTGCAGATTTTCAAGTGGAATGGAGCAAGATTCCTCAGGATGATTTGAATACCCTAAGGGCTTCAATGCCCTGTCGGTGTGGTGCAGTAATTAAAGGAAGACATTGTTATTATTATAGCGCCATTTATTCCATGATGCTTTACATGTGAAAAGGGGTTTACATAAAAAGTAATACAGTAATCTTACACATTAAAAGTCACGACTGGTACAGGAGGAGAGAGGACCCTGCCCGCAAGGGCTCACAATCTCCAAGGGATGGGTGAGAATACAGTAGGTGAGGGTAGAGCTGGTTGTGCAGCGGTTTGGTGGATCGGGGGTTACTGCAGGTTGTAGGCTTGTCGGAAGAGGTGGGTCTTCAGGTTGTTTTTGAAGGTTTCCAGGTTTAAGTGAGAATTTGATATGTTGTGGTAGAGAGTTCCAGAGTAGGGGGGATGCACCGGAGAAATATTGTATGCGATTGTGGGAAGAGGAGATAAGAGGGAAGTAGAGAAGGATATTTTGTGAGGATCGGAGGTTGTGTGCAGGTAAGTTCCCAGGAGACGAGGTCACAGATGTATGGAGGACACAGGTTGCTAATGGCTTTGTATGCAATGGTTAGGGTTTTGTATTGGTGTCTCTATGTAATGGGGAGCCAGTGAAGGAATTGACAGAGGGGAGAGACCAGGAAATAGCGGGTATAGGTATATTAGTCGGGCATCAGAGTTTAAAATAGATTGGAGAGGTGTGAGAGTGTTAAAAGTGAGGCCACAAAACAGCAGGTTGCAGTAGTCAAGGCCGGAGATGAGTTCATGGACTAGGGTTTTTGCAGATTCTTTGTTGAGGAATGTAAGGATCCTGGAAATATTTTTGAGTTGAAGTCAGCAGAAAGTGGAAAGGGCTTGTATGTGTGGTATGCTACAAACTGCTAAGTTATGGAATTACTCTCTGTTGTGAGCAGTAAATATTATATGCAAAACTTTAGGCACTCCGTTTTCTTTAATTAAATGACCATACCTATATTTTAAAGCATTTTGGTTAAAATTAAGATCTTGCATGATGACAGCTCCATGCACTTTAAATTCTTCACCAGGGAAATGGCATCTCAACAACCAGACAGAAGTAATCACATTTTTAAAAAGAATGCAAAAGTTTTGGTGACCACTGTATATTGTGACAACGTCACTGGCAAAGTACTAGAGGGGAAGATGTGTAGCAATGGAGTTGTTAGCTTCAGTATTAGGGTGTGTGCACACGCTGTGGATTGTCCTGCGGATTTTCCCGCGCGGGTTTGTCAAAAACCGCAGGTCAAAAGACCTGCAATTTATCTGCAGTTTTTCTGCGGATTAGCCTGCGGTTTTCCCCTGCGGTTTGACACCTGCCATGGAGCAGGTGCCAAAGTGCAGCGGAATCCGCACAAAGAATTGGCATGCTGCGGTTTTGAAACCGCAGCAAATCCGCGCGGAAAAATCCGCACTGTCTGCACTGTGGTTTTCATTTTTCATTGATTTTAATGGTACTGTACACCGCAGCAGAATCCACAGCATATGCACACACCCTTATAAAGCTAGGAAAAATCATCTAGCACACTAAATGATGAGAGGGGTTAATCGGCCATGTCTAAAGGATAAATACCCAAGCTTTCTAGAGCATTTGAGTGCGGGTGGGTCTTGAGGTGCACACTCTGGAGCTGGAAAGCTGGACTTATGGAGATTGCAGGTCTCCTGGATTGAATGTTTTTGCTAAAGGACATGGAAGCTGAAATCTAGTCAGGTGGCCTAACCAGCTCTATTGTATGAACTTGTTTCTTTATTCTTTGTTTTATGGGGGCGGTGCTAAAAATGGTGAACGGAACTTGGCCATATCTTTTTTTTTTTTTTTTTCCAAGTTTTGTTTTGTCTAATTTCTATTTATTTTATTTTTGTTTTTTTTATATATTTCTTCAGATATTTCACACACTGTACCCCCCTATGAGATCTTAAAAGAACGTTGGAGACATTTTAACCCCTTGAATGACCGCCGATACGCCTTTTAATGGTGACAATTAAGGGTACTTATGCCTCAGCGCTCTGCTTTTTAACGGCTCTGAGAAATAAGTGTATAGTGCCCCCAAGTGTCGGAATTTCTCTGGGGTCTTGGCTTTCGGGAGTAGCTGAGACTCCAGAGAATATGATTCAGGTCGGTTTTTACCGACCCCAGTGTTGCGATCGCCGTTATTAGCGGTATAACAGCAACTGATTTTAAGTGTACAAAAAGGAAAAGTTTGAAAATTGCAAAATTTTCGCCAAATTTCCATTTTTTTTCATAAACGCAAGTTATATCAAAGAAATTTTATCACTAACATGAAATACAATACGTCATAAAAAAAACAGTCTCAGGATCAGTGGGATACCTTGAAGCATTCCAGAGCTATAACCTCCTAAAGTGACAGTGGTCAGAATTGTAAAAATTGGTTTGGTCATTTAGTATCAAATTGGCTCTATCACTAAGGGCTTAACATATTAATACATTGTTTTTATTGCTGATTTCCTCTGTAACTGGGACTGGTTTATCAACCCCAGTTACAGTGGAAATTCAGCTTCTTGGCTACATAGCAGAGCTGAATGGGTCTCCTAGGACCCAGAATCTCCAGTTCCCTTTCCATACCCAGCGATCACATGATTACTGGGTCTGGAGGAGGAAACGCTGTCATTGCTTCCTAATCATTATACCCTTGTGCTGGTTCAGCTTGCATATACTGCAGTAAAAAAGGTAATCATGGAAATATACAATCTCTGCTTTCTCTATTGAAAGTTTGGCTGTGTCTGTTTGACAGCTGCCCCTTGCACCCACAGCTTCACAATTTTGTTCAAGCTGCTTATTCTGCACTGACATTTTAAAATGTCACTGCAGAGTAAAGTGTGGGCCGCCTGGGCATTTTAGTCTATAGACAGTCCAGAAGTAGTTAACAATGGCTACATCTGTTCATTTGTGTATATAGAGGTTAGCATTTTTTCTGATTTGCTATTGTCTCGGGTGTTCGATACATTATTGGGGAGCTATATTGATCTAAATTGTACTGTGGGTGTTTTCATTGTCATCGGGGACCTGACAGGTTCCCTTTATTGGAAGGAAAGAAAAAGACCATGATATATCTATTGGAAATGTAAACCATATTCAAATTATCCAAATTATCTGAAAATGTGAAAAAAATATATCATTTTCGACAACTATGTTGGTTTTGCATTTACTAACCATAAAAAGTGTAAACTTTAATATTAAATCTAAGAAATCCTTTGCAGTTATGTCATAAATATCCATTGACGTTCCAGGTTTACGAATGATATAAAACTCGGCTAATAATAAGTATCCTTGAGCTTTCCTCTTAAATTACTGCGCCCGGAGGAGTTGTTATACCCGTGGAATGCCTTTTTCATTCTCAACCTACGCGTTTCGAGTCCTGATTTTGATGGAAGCTTTCCACAGGAATAAAAAAAAAAGTTTTAAAATGTCTTTCATTAAATTTACCCTAAATGGGGAAAAAAAAAGAAGTTAAGAACAGATAAAGAAAATGATGAGCACTTTTGTCAACTTGTCAGTTTGTTATTTTGTTTTTTTGGGAAAATTTGCATGCTATTAAAATCTCACTTCTGAAACATTTGCAAACAAAGTGCATTAAAAATCTAATATCAGCAACCCTTAGGAGTCTGTGGAGGAATTAATCCGTTTCTGGAAATAAACGGTAATTACCAGGCTTATTTATTTCCTTGCTATATCCTGTGAGAGAGAAGGAGGCAAATGACAAAGGCTTTGAAAGCACCTTGGGGTGCAATTCCTATATGTTAAGCCACCAAACAGTCATTTTCCTAATGTTTTCTCCTTTCAACCTCGAATGATAAAGTAGGGCAACGAGCAAGTTGTGCACATTAGGAAAAAACACAACGCCTGAAGAATTCACTCTAAATAGACGACTCCGCTGAATAGTAACTCCAGGGCCTTGGCCTAAGTTCAAATACGGAGATTACTTTTAATAGATACAGGTAGTCCCCGCTATAACACATGGATTAAAATTCTACGGAATAGGCTACTTAAGCACTTCGGTGATTAGGCGACCAGCTATCTCTTGTACCCTAAGCAGAACAATGATGGTGATGTTGGCTCTTGACTCATACAAGGCAGCACAGCTCGGTGGTTCAGTGGTTAAAACCTATGTTCTATATGGTAGCACAGTGGTAAGTACTTGTGTCTTACGTGCTATCATAGTAGCCCAGCACAGTGGTTCAGTGGTTAACATGTGCATCTTATATGGTAGCACAGCACTGTGGCTCAGTGGTTAACACTCGTGTCTTAAGTGGTAGCACCATGGCTCAATGGTAAGTACTTTTCTCCTATATGACACAAAGCACAGTGTTTTAGTAGGTAATACTTTTCTTATATAGTAGCACAGCGGCTCAGTGGTTAGCACTTGTCTTACATAATAGCATACCAGCTAAATGGTGAGCACTTGTGTCATTTATAGCAGCTCATGTCTTATGTGGCACAGTGCCTCAGTAGTTACCATTAGTGTATTATGGCAGCAAAACGCAGTGTCTCAGTGGTCACAATGACCAGAGGAGAGGAGTGTGTTGAGTGTGAATCCTTTTACCTGAACTCTAATGGAATTATACCACAGGGAATAAAGGGTGTTTTACACAGTGATATCGCTAAAGCATCACCGATTTGGTGACGCAGCAGCGATATCGCTATGTGTGATACCTCCGACCGGCTCCCCCGCCGTCTGTCGCTGATCGCGCAGCTCCATTTCTCGTCGGGCCCTTCCTGCTGGCACCGACGAGCGACATGTGGACGCAGGCGGGAGGATGTCAGGATCGTCGCGTCTGAAAGGTAAGTAACGACCGCTGTATCGCTGCTGCATCGCTGTGAGATCTTCCTGTGTGGCAGCTCACTAGCGACCGTTTAGCGATGCACCAGCGATCCTGACCGCGTCATATCGTGGTCGAGATCGCTGGTGCATCGCTAAATGTAAAGGGGCCTTTAGACTGGATATATGACAAGTTTGGTGTTATCAAGAGGGAAAATGCAAAAAATCACAGATCATGTGTGTAATATTTAATTTTTCTTTCTGGTTGAATGTGGGACCCGAGGCAAGTGATCCGAGCCTGACGTGGTGTCTAACACTAGTGGAAACTTTCTAAGCCCGTCCCCGTGGAGCAGTTGGCATGTACTCCTTGTTTTTTGAGTGATTTGGTTATTTTTACCTTGTTTTTGGCCTTCTCCATTACATTTTAGCAGTGGGATGATCTGACTCACGCGAGGAGCTGAGATTTGTTGCAATAAATAGCTGACTTTTCTTTCTCCGCTTTGTCGTGTAGATTGCGGTACATAAAGAAGAAAACATGCAATCTTCCATTTTCTCACATGGCTTTATTTTTACTTTTTATAGGTCACTGCCTCAAATTGTGACTCCGAAATGCTTTCTCTGCTTCTGGATGCCAAGTTGCTGGTGAAGTGCATCGGCACCATCTACTACCCGCAGCTGATTAACCATTTACTCGCGGCTTCTGAGGATGCCAGGTGGAATGTTGAAGAAATTGTAAAGGAGCTTCATGATTCTGGATACAAAGCCGAAGCAGGTTCTCTACTGATGTCTTACAGGGGAACACACCCTGCTCTCCGAACCTTTACCTCTGCCTTTTCTAGTCTTAAACGGTGGCTGTAGAGAAATCAGTAGACTGACATGCTTAGTGACCTCAGGGTAGGAATCCCGAATCCCAGACTGATCATTGTCCTAAATTTATGACCCACTGTGTTTTGTCCATCTACTTTGCCTCCCTTTGTTGGACTCCAAACACACAACCACAGTTTCGAAACTGTCATCCCTTAAAGTATGTCTTTTGGGCTTCATCATTTTTTATGCCATGTTTCGGTCATGTGCCACCCAGCAAAACCCCCCATGTTGTACCACAAATGCTGAAACATATTACAAAGATATGTTTTACCTGTAATAACTGTACAGTCAATAACTATCAAAACTCCAGTAGAGTAAAATGTGGTGTTTTTGTCACAATAATTGGCTGCATGAATAACCCAGCTGTACAGTATAGTAAATTATTCGAGTTTTAAAGGGAACTTATCAGCAGATCCATGTAGCCTGAACGATGGACTGCATAAATCAGAGCCTGGCTGTGCGATTGCAGGCAGTTGGTTTACTCTGAAACACACTTTGAAGAGCCGTCTGGGGACTATGTATCTCGGATGACCAGTCCTAGGCAAATCCCCGACAAGCTTCTCCCCACCACGCTCTAGTCCAGATCTCCTATGTTTGTAAATAGAGTGACCTGTCAATCAAAGGGATCAAGGCTTGGAGAAAACAAGCCTGGACTAGTCAGCGAGAATTCTCCAGATATATTTACTTTGAAATGCCGCTCCTGCATAATTGGCTGCAATTGTGCGGCCTGTCTCTGATTCTATCTGCGGTTTGAGCAGCATGAATCTGATGAATGTTTCCCTTTAAGCTCATTCATTAGCAATAAATGTTTTCTTTATATAAAAAAAAGATATTTATGAAAAAGGGAAGCATAACTGGAATTTGTGTTTGGACACTTATACACGTCTGTGCTGTCTTATTGTCAGATCTCATATCTGTGGGATAAAGAGGAGACACTGAGATCAGAGATACATCATTTACTATGATTTCATTCAGTATTTTCTTGTAAATTGTGTCAGGATTCGTAGAGAAATCTTGTGAGTACAGCTTTCCCCACCCACTCATAAAGAGAGCCTGTGAGTCCTGTTTCCACGCTCATCCATAGAGAAAGCTTGTCTGTCCTGCTTTCTCACCCATTAATAAAGTTTGTGAAGTCCTGCTTCCCCATCTACTCACTGTGAAAGCCTGTGCGCACAGTTTCCTGCCCAGTCATAGAGAAAGCTTGTGTCCTGCTTCCCTGCCCAGTTCTAAAGAAAGTCTGAGTACTGCTTCCATGACCACTGATAGAGGAAACCCGAGTCCTGCTTTCACGCCCACTCTTAAAGTTTGTGAGTCCTGCTTCCCCGCCCATTAATAGAGAAAGCCTGAGTCCTGCTTCACTGCCCACATGTAGAGAAAGCATGTGATATCAGTTTACCCCGCCCACTCATAGAGAGAGCCTGTGAGTCCTGCTTGCCTGCCCACTCATAGAGAGAGCCTGTGAGTCCTGCATCCCCGCCCACTCATAGAGAGAGCCTGTGAGTCCTGCATCCCCGCCCACTCATAGAGAGAGCCTGTGAGTCCTGCATCCCCGCCCACTCATAGAGAAAGCCTGTGAGTCCTGCATCCCTGCCCACTCATAGCAAAAGCCTGTGAGTCCTGCTTGCCCGCCCACTCATTGAGAGAGCCTGTGAGTCTTGCTACCCCCTGCCAGCATGCCATGAGTTACAGCTTTGTGTGTGTAAACAGGACTCATTTGCTTTCTGTGTGAATACTTACAAAATGAAAATTCTGAATCCGAGAATATAAAACATTATATCCCTGAGCTCAGAGTCTCCTGTCCTATACTGTTCTCATAGTCAAACTGACAGAAAATAGAAGACCTGGTATCTCAAAACTCCACATTATTGTTGGTTGCAAAATAAAAGCTTCTGATAAGTAATGCATCGGTATCTTATTATAGTGTATTGTTTCTAATACTCCAAGTAACATTGTGGCTCATTGCTTTTGCTCTATACTTCCTGAAAGGGCTGTTTGAACAATAGTCTTAATTTAAATGGCGCCTATCAATAGAACTGGGACCTCCTAACCTCCAAATGTCATTACAAAGCTGGGGTTAGTGCGCCAAACACGCCTATGTCAAAATCAGATGCCTTACAAAGATCCATGTATTCACTGTGCTCAGATGGAGCAGAGGACAGTACACCTTTCCTACCTATGCTGTGAAGCAAGGTGTACTGTCACTTCTTATGCAGTCTGTGTATGCCCGCTGTGATACACTCACCTCTTGGAGCCTTCTTGATAATGGATTTATCCTTTTATAATCTAATATCATGGGGATAAATTCATCCTATAAAGTGGCCCTAAGCCTAATGACAGCCTCCATTTACGCTTGGGCGTAACTCTGTTACCCCAGAAGCAACACCTCCTCATGGATTCTGCCTGGTATTGCCGCATATCCTCATTTGAGTGACTAGGGGGACCCCATTTAATGCTTAACTACTGTTTTAGTCTTGAACTATTTCCACTTTTATCCAAGTGTATTTTTCCACCTAGACATTGGTGAAATATTACAAGGATTTCCAAAAATGTCCCATCATAGTGACAGCTGCTAATACAAAGTGGTCATGGCCCTACAAAAGTGCATCCCTTGCTCTGCCTTCTTTGAAGGCCAAACAGTCCAGGAGTGGACCATGCATCGTTCCAGAAAAACATAGGGGAAGCCACCAAGAGATGGAGTGTCCCAGGATTTACTAGTGCTGATGACACTTTGTTCTAGCAGTAGGTGGTAGTGGTGTGGGAATACTGAAGTCGCCCCAATTGGACATTGGTGGCGTATCGTATGGATATGCCACTAATGGATAAGGGGATTGTAGGGAGAAGGCACTGTGTTAGAAATGCCCACAGACATCTGACTCCACCACAAGTCATACAAGAATCTGACCATCAATAGCTAGAGAGAACGTATTAATATTCCCATGTCGTCTGCTTTCAGTAGAGTTTGAAGACTTCTAATGCAATGAAGAAACCATTTTATTTGATGTTTGTTTAAGCTGTTATTACATCTGATTATGAGGATTTCTAACGACATTCGATGCCCTGACTGCGTCTCTACAGTACTGCAGAGTATAACTATGTCATATCACTTTGCATATTTATGGCTGTAAACATCTTGCTGGCTTTTTACAGAGAGATGACAAACCAAATGGATATTTTATGCTGTACCAATAAAATTTAACAGTACAATAAAAGTTCAGGGTTTTTCATTTTTTGTTATGTTTTGTGTCTTTTACATTAAAATTGATAAAGCAAATATGGTAATAAATTAATTAGGTGGCTTCATGGGGAAGTGTGATGGATGGAAACTCTACATACGTATTCGTTTTGGAGGGCTCTAGGTCCTAAAGAATAATTGGACACTATGCAAAGACAGAAGAAGGTCCTAGAGTTCTGTATTATGAACGTTTAGACACGCCATACACTTCCTCCATAAGTGGTGCTTCCAGGGATGGAATAAGGAAGGTTTGCAGATCATGGCTTTGGATTGTCTATGCATCAGAAAGCGAACACGCCTGTATAGATGAAGGCTTGTACAAAATGGGCCCATATCAGGTGTAGTGCAGCGGTAGCACACTTATGCAGTGTTGAGGCAGTTACCCAGCAAAGTTCAAAGCAAAACGTCTCTTTAATGTTCAACTCGGCAAAACACAGCACATGATATCCTCTGGATCGCAGCCGGGAAACATATCTTCTGGATTACAGTCACTAAACATGCCAGTACACCTCTGACCGGTTGCACTTGGCGACTGCACCACCGTGATAATGTTCTACTCACAGCATTACAGTGCACAATATCCTCCGGATTGCAGCCGGGAATCATATTCTCCAATCACTAAACACGCCAGTCTTCCCTCGGGCACAGGACAGTAAACCTCCGGTCACAAGACAGTCCAACTCCGAGACTTGTTGCCATGGGCGACTGCACCGCTCTGTCTGATATGGGTGCCAGGCCCCTGAGCTGCCTTGGCTGCTCTTGATCTGCTCTGGATCTGCTCGTCCATGTTGCCTCACACAGATGGAGCTATGCAGAGCCAACTGCTCTGCCTTTTAGCACTCACCAGACTGATAATCAACCTGACACACCCAAACCCTATACTGCAGGGTTTTTAACTAGCATCCTATGGCCTTCCACCACATGGAAAACTTGGGCTGGGAATGAAATGGACTGCAACACTACCATCCGCAGTCTCTCAAAACACCAAAAACAGAGCAGGTTTTCCCTAAGTCTGCCTTGGACAACCAGCATGTCCAAGACCTATACTCACTTTAGTCTGCATTGGAACCACAGCTATGCCTGTGACTGCATTTCCCTTTCATGGCCTCAATACCCCTCCATGCACATCCTGGGAGGAACATACAGTGACCCTCACATGTAACACCAGTCACTGCCTCACACAGGCTGTAAGGGCCATGTTAAGGATCCATATGACACAGGTCTGAAATGCAGCAAAACATTGTCAGGAATCTATACCACCGCTGCAACCAATTGTCAGGAAAATCATACAAATGACTGATGGACTGCTATTGGTCATCCCATGGGTTGAATTCTCCGTGGATGTTTGCTATTCAAGAGTGGAACCGGATGTTTGTATACTATATGTTCATGGTACAAGAGCCCAATATATACACTCACTTCAGTGTGGTGACCACTAAGCTCAACAAATACCAAAGAAATCTATCTGCCATCACCAATCGTTTATTACAGACTCCTTAGACGCCAGTTACCAGTTACGTTGAGCCTCATCAGACTTCAGGGGTACGGTTTATAGAGCAAGAGGAAATAAGCTATATAATTTTATATATTTAATCCAACAATTAGACTGTGCTTATAAAAATATACAAGAGATGTTACTAAGGAGACCAGACAATAGAGCATATATATAGAGTCACATAAAAAAGTAACCGCGTTAAAGAAAAGAAAGTTACTAGACCTGTTGTCATAGGAATGGCACAGGTCTTGTGTAGGGGAGCACTCCATTTAGAAAATGGTGCAGTCCTTACAGCATGCTGTATCTCCCAGAGCTGAACATGGGTTCTAAGCCAGAACCTGGTTTTATCAGGTACCAGCCATTCCCACCTACATTCCCTGTTGACATCAGATGGAGCCAGTAAATACGATGCAAGCTCAGGTAGCAAAAAATTATGACATCCCTGAGCTTAAGGATATCTCCCCCCCCCCCCCCCCGGATGTCTCAGCCAGAAGATATTAAAGCCATGTTTCCCATAACAATTTTAGCTTTCTATACATATGAGACATGGCATACACAACGTTATCCTCCTGCCCGATATTAATTTTGACCTAATGCTCAGGCCGCACAGCAGTGCAAGTGATTGCATGGTGTTTGGCTTTGTGCAACAAAGCTGAAAATGTCTCCCATATCTATAGAACCTACACCTGTCACTAAATTCCTAATATTCATATCTGGTAACTTGGCCCCACAATGTCTGGGACTTTGGCCATGTTGCTTTGAAGCCAGTAAGTGCCTAATTACCACATCATGCTGTTGTTTCCTATTCTTACTGACTGCATCACAGACCCTCTGCTCAGTGTGAGGGTGGAGGCGTCTTTGAACAAATGGAAGAAAGATTGTCATTACATAGTGTATGCGTGCTCCTATGCTTGATATAAGGGTGACAAATATCCCAAAACTTTTTTTTTTACAGATGTGTCAACCCTTACCTTTTCTTAAATTTGGTTAAGGACTCCAAATTTCTCCCTACACAAATTTTAATAGAATATCTTAACATGCTGCAAAAACTTTTGACACAATCTGTACATGCAGTTTTTAGAAGATAAATAGAAGGATTTGCCTTAATGCGGCCTAAAGGTCAATAGTAAGGTCTGTTCTGAAGTTGGATAATGTTTGGTTCACAGTCATTGGGACAAGGGTACCGATACACTAAGCGAAGCACCAGCGATCCCGACAACGATACGACCTGGTAAGGATCGCTGGTGCGTCGCTACACGATCGCTGGTGAGCTGTCAAACAGGCAGATCTACTCAACGACGCAGCGACGATCCGGCGATCCATATAACAACCTCGGCGGTCGTTGGTACCTTGTCACAGCAGCTATTCTGATGACTCACACCTGCGTCCATGAGTTCTGCGTCGCCAACTAGGTCGCTCATCGGCGTCAAACACAGTGATGCATGCTGGCCAGCGGGACACCAGCGACCAGACAATGGCCTGGGACATTCGAGCATGATCAGCGATATCCAGCGGGGGGGGGGCGGTCGCCGCTATGTGTCACACAGCGAGATCACTGTCGAGTCACAAAATCGGTGATCGCTAACGATCTCGTATGTGAGACGGGGCCTTAAGAAAAAATCGAGCCTTCGAATAAGGGGCAAGTATGTGCTATAGTCACCCAAGTATCGATGACAGCAGAGTGAGCACAGTTAGCTGATGCTCCCATCTATTTCTCAGGAGTGTATTAGTACAGGCTCTTTATGCTCTCAGCCGAGATCGAGGATTTTCAACAAACAGTATGTTTTATAGAGGTGGGACTACTAAATAATCTAATTTGATGGCCTGTCTCATTGGGATTCTTGGTTGGTCTAATACATTTTGGTGTTTTTCTGCTTTACAGAATAGCACAAGGTCTGTTTTTTTCCTAGTTCTGTTTTTTAAAAATAGAACTGATTTATTTTCTTGACAGTTTGGCAATGGAATAGCTCGAAGTGATGGGACAGTAAAGTTTCTTTTTTTGCAGGATTTATGTCTTTTCATTCTTTGTTCTTTCATTCTGGCTCCTGTTTTATAAAGCCTTCAAACTGTTTGCCTTGTAGGAGTGTTGACAAAAATGTGGTGTGCTCCTGAGATATAGTAGTAAAAGTTTGAGACACATCATTAGTGCTCTACTAATATATCTGTGCACAACTTCCTTAAAGTCCAGGCTGGAGAGGGTCTTCAGAAAGAGGTTATGAGTAAGAAGCAGTACAATTTGAAATGCGTCTAGTGGGAGCTTCTCCTATGAGGTTTGTAGTTCTGCTCTTTGGGCTTTTTTAACATCTGATTTTCTACTAATGATTTTATAGAAGAAGAAAAAGTGTTTTTACCTCTGGTGTGCTGGATCTGTCTCGCTTTGAATAGTTTTGAAAAATGTTGGATCTCCAAGTGCATTTCCGACCAAATATAAAACACAAGTTTGCGATTTGCCTGGTGGAGATGCTTGACACAGTATATCAAAGTAGGTTTCCAAATTCCAACAGAAATTGTAAGTTGGTATAACGATATCATTAGGATTTTTGTAGCTCTTCTAACAGAGCTCTCAAAACACTTGTAAGGGAGAACTGGGAGCGCTATTTTCCATATTATATGTTCTCATCCATCCATTATCCCCTAAAATGGTTGATCCTACATACAGTGGGTACGGAAAGTATTCTGACTCCTTTAAATTTTTCACCTTTTTTAGATTCCAGCCATTTGGTAAATTCAGAAAAGTTCATTTTTTTCTCATTAATGTATACCCTGCACCCCATCTTGACTGAAAAAACAAAAATGTGGAAATGTTTGCGAATTTATTAAAGAAAAACTGAAATATCACATGGTCATAAGTATTCAGACCCTTTGCTCAGACACTTATATTTAAGTCACATGCTGTCCATTTCCTTGTGATCCTCCTAGAGATAGTTCTCCCTCATTGGAGTCCAGCTGTGTTTAAACTGATAGGACTTGATTTGTAAAGGCACACACCTGTCTATATATGTCACGGACGTGGTTTGTGGAATCACTGTGCCACCGACCGTGGAGAGCCTGGGGGGGCGTAACTAAGCGAACACCGGACTGTTCACTAGATCCTCTGATCATGAGGTTAGACTTGGCTCCCGATGAATGCCAGGTGCCACTACAGGACAGACCAACGGTTGCGCAGCAGCTGGACCCAGAAGGACAGACTAGATGGAGCAGCAGGCAGAGCTTGTATCAGAGTGCTATAGGTAGAGTTTGAATCAGAGTGCAGCAGACAAGAGTTTGTGTCAGAGTGCAGCAATCAGGATTTGCACTAGAGTGCAGCAGGGACAGGTATGCGACTTTACACAACATAGACTACAAACAGGAAGGTTGCTTCTGCACCTCCCCAGTGGGGAGGAAGCAATATATACATAATGTTCCACAGCCATTGGCTGTGGAGGAAATGGCAAGTGCACGCATGCGCTAAGGACATGGCTAGAGGACCGGCTGGAAGCATGCAGAGCATGGGGAAGGAAGAACTGTCCGCAGCTCGAGTGAGTGAAGTGACACGCTAGAGACGCTACCTGTCAGAGCAGGGGTCCGGCGTGGTGCTAACAGTACCCCCCCCTTTACACCGCCTCCTCTGCAGGCCATCTAGGAAGTTCCAGAGAAGAATCGGAGCGTGAATATTCTCCTTAGGCTCACAAGATCTTTCTTCGGGACCAAATCCTTTCCAGTCGACCAGGAAGAAGATCTTGCCTCTCACCCTCTTCATGGCCAAGATGTTCTCCACTTCAAAAACATCATCCGATGCAGTTGGCACGGGTTTTGTACTGGGATCCTTGAAGAAGGGACTCAGGATGACCGGTTTCAGCAGAGCTACATGGAAAGAATTCAGAATCCATAATGAAGGAGGCAACTTAAGTTTATAGGAGACCTCATTGATCCGCTTCAGCACCTTGAAAGCACCTATAAAACAAGGACCCAACTGGTAAGAGGGAGCCATACCTTGTCACCATGGCCGAAGCACTGAGGATCCAGACGCCTTTTATCTGCATGTCTCTTCATACTGGTGGAGGATACTTCTAAAGTGGCTTTGGTATCCTTCCACAACTTTACCAAACCCTTGGAAAGGACATTTGCCACAGGAAAATCAGAAGGAACGGTCACCGGGAGGGGAACCTCAGGTTGCCGACCGAACACAATATGGAACGGAGACTCTCCCGAAGCTTCACCAACATGATTGTTGTACGAGAACTCAGCCCAGGGAAGTAATTTCACCCAATTGTTATGGTGGGCATTGACAAAGTGTCGCAGGTAGTTGCCCAGGACCTGGTTGACACTCTCCACTTGTCCATTGGACTGAGCGTGATAGGCCGAGGAGAAATCCAAGACGATATTCAGATGTTTACTGAGAGCTTGCCAGAATCTGGAAGTGAACTGCGAACCTCGATCGGATACAATGTGACGAGGAAATCCATGCTGGCGGAAAATATGTTTGATGAAGCTGTCAGCCAATGCTGGAGTAGATAGAAGAGCAGACACCGGGGTAAAATGCACCATTTTGGAGAAGTGATCCAGATGACGGTGCAACCCTTGGATACTGGCAAATCTGAAATGAAGTCCATTGCTATGTCCTGCCATGGACCACATGGTATGGGAAATGGCAGGAGAGAACTGGTAGGAAATCATCTGGGCACTTTATTGCGGGCACAAATCGGACAGGCAGCCACATAAGCATAGATCTCCCTCCTCATGAATGGCCACCAGTAGTGGCGAGAAATCAATTGTAGTGTCTTCCTTTGTCCACATGACCAACCACCTTGGACGAGTGGCCCCATGACAAAACCTGCTCCTTCTCAGATTCAGCCACATGGGTCTTTCCTGGGGTAATTTGTGACAGGCTGACTGGTGCGACAGTAACCATCTTGGACGGTTCGATGATAAATTGAGGGTCCTCCTCTTGGTCCTCAGACAGAAATGAGCAAGACAGAGCATCAGCTCAGATGTTCTTGTCACCGGACCTGAAATGTAAAAGAAAGTTAAAGTGGGCAAAAAACAAAGACCATCTTGCTTGGCGAGGATTGTCTTTGGGCGGACTGGAGATACGACAGGTTCTTGGGTCTGTATAGATAACCACTGGATAGCCTGTGCCCTACAGCAGGTATCGCCACTCCTCCAAAGCCATCTTGATGGCGAGTAATCCCAGTCACCGATGGAGTAGTTATGCTCTGGAGCGGAGAAGACCTTAGAGAAGAAATCGCAGGTCACTGCCACAGTAAGAGTCAGGGGTTGAGAGGAGTCTTTTCTGTCTAAGAAAGCCTCTCCTACTGATCCTAGACGCTGGAGCTTCCCGGCCTCACTGGACAGGCACGAATGAAGTGACCAATGTCACCACAATACAGGCACTGGCCTTTAGCACGGTGATCCCTCTGTTGCTGACTGGAAGAGCAAAGCGATTGACCAGGGGTTCTGTTGAGGCCTCGACAAGGAAGGGTGGAGGAACAAGCGGTCTTTGAAAGGACGGGGCCAGATGCCGCAATCTTCTTTCATGTGCCACCTCACGGGCGTGCTCCTGGAAACCAAGGTCTATACAGATGGCAAGGGGAGACCAGGTCGTCGAAGGTAGTTGGTAGGTCGCGACCTGCTAGCTCATTCTTTGTTTCCAGAGAGCCCCTGCCAGAATGTTGACAACCAACGCTTCGTTATTACAACAGAATTCGGAAGCCAGAGCACGGAAGCGTACTGCATATTGTTCCACCAATGAGTTGGACTGGAGTAAGCGAAGAATAGCAGAAGCCGACAAGGTGGCTCACCCAGGTTCATCAAATACTTTGCAAAAGTATTCCACAAATACAAAGAAATTGGAGTTGATAGGTTCCTCTCTCTCCCATAATGGATTCAATCACGCCATATCCTCACCTCCAAGATGTGACATAACAAATGCTACCTTTGTATGGTCTGATGGGAAGTGATGAGGAAGGAGTTCAAAATGTAGCCGGCACTGATTGATGAACCCACGGCAGAGCTTAGGATTGCCATCAAAGCGAGGTGGTGCTGTGAGTCGGGGATCTGAAGCTTGAACTAAGCAGACTGACTGAGAGGTCTCCGGAGAAGGCCCGCTTGCATGAACGTGAGAAGACTCTGAAGAGATGTTTAAGGCCTCCATCTTGGTAGTCAGGGACTGCAACTGTATAGACAATTTCTCTTGTATGCTTTTCTGTCGACAAAGCTCTTGGTACATGGTCTGATCAGACGGGATCCAGCGGGGACCATGGCCTGAGCAAACTGTCACCGATGTAGTTTGTGGAACCACTGTGCCACGGACCGCAAAGAGCCTGGGGGGCATAACTAAGCAAACACCGGACTGTTCACTAGAGGCTCTGATGGCGAGGTTAGACTTGGCTCCTGATGAATGCCAGGTGCCACTCCAGGACAGACCAATGGTCGCACAGCAGCTGGACCCAGAAGGACAGACTGGGTGGAGCAGCAGGCAGAGCTTGTATCAGAGTGCTGTAGGTAGAGTTCGACTCCGAGTGCAGCAGACAGAGTTTATGTCAGAGTGCAGCAGGCAGGATTTGCACCAGAGTGCAGCAGGCAGGATTTGCACCAGAGTGCAGCAAGCAGGATTTGCACCAGAGTGCAGCAAGCAGGATTTGCACCAGAGTGCAGCAGGCAGATTTTGCACCAGAGTGCAGCAGTGATGGGTATGAGACATTATACAACATAGACAGCAAACAGGAAGGTTGCTCAGGCACTTCACCAGTGGGGAGAAAGCAATATATACATAATGTCCCACAGCTATTGTCTGGGGAGGAAATAGCAAGTGCACGTGCTGACCCTTTAAGAGGGCGAGAGTGCATGCGCCCTAAGGACATGGCTAGAGGACTGGCTGGAAGCATGCAGAGCATGGGGAAGGGAAGAACTGTCCGCAACATGGGTGAATGAAGTGACACACCGGAGACCCTACCTGTCAGAGCAGGGATCCATCGTGATGCTAACAATATAAGACCTCACAGTACATGCCAGACCAAATGAGAATCATGAGGTTAAAGGAACTGGCCTAGGAGCTCAGAGACAGAATTGTGGCAAGGCACAGATCTGGCCAAGGTTACAAAAGAATTTCTGCTGTACTCAAGGTTCCTAGGAGCACAGTGGCCTCTATAATCCTTAAGGCTGTGTGCACACGTTGCATTTTTTTTGCGTTTTTGCGGCTTTTTTCCACTGCGGAATCGCCGCGAAAACGCAAGAAAAACGCATCCTATGGGATTCCGCAATGCTGTGCTAATGCTGCGTATTTTTCCGCGGCAGAATCGCATAGCGGAAAAATCCGCAGCATGCCTATTCTTTTTGCGGAATCGCGTGGATTCCGCACCCATAGGATTGCAGTGAAACGCTCACTTTACGCATGTGGCTATTCCCACCATGCACAAAGTGAGCGTCTCATGTGCGGATGGTACCTAGGGTCTGAAGGAGAGGAGACTGTCCTCCAGGCCCTGGGTATCATAATCCTGTAAAAAATAGAATAAAAATAAGTGATATACTCACTCTCCGGCGGCCCCCGGAGTCCTTCCCGCCTCTCGCCACACTGCCGGCATCTTCCGGTCCCAGTAATGCTTTGCGTGAATGACCACGATGACGTTGCACTCTCGCGAGCGTGACGTCATCTCAGGTCCTTTGTGCAAAGCATTAGTGGGACCAGAAGACGCCGGGAGCGCCGCAGAGCAGATTGGGGGCTGTCGGAAGGTAAGAATAACAATATTTATAATTTTTTTTTTTTATTATTTTAACATCCTACCTATCACATTCCAAGCGAAAAATGCTTGCGAAACGCTTGTTTTCCACGGGAAAAACGCATGCAAATTCGCATGTGTTTTACCCGCGGCAGGAGTGCGGAAATTTCCGCAGCATTTCTGCAACATGGGTACATAGCCTTAATGGAAGACGTTTGGGACCACCAGAAGTCTTCCTAGACCTGGCTGTCCAGCCAAACTGAGCAATCGTGGGAGAAAAGTCTTGGTGAGAGAGGTAAAGAAGAACCCCAAGGTCACTGTGGCTGAGCTCCAGAGATGCAGTAAGGAGATGGGAGAAAGTTCCACAAAGTCAACTATCACTGCAACCCTCCACCAGTCGGGCCTTTATGGCAGAGTGGCCCGATGGAAGCCTCTCCTCAGTGCAAGACATATGAAAGCCCACATAGAGTTTGCTAAAAAAAACACATGAAGGACTCCCAGACTATAAGAAATAAGATTCTCACAGCTAAAATAACAAAGGAGTGGCTTCAGAACAACTCTGTGACCATTCTTGACTGGCTCAGCCAGAGCCCTGACCTAAACTCAGTTGAGCATATCTAGAGAGACCTGAAAATGGCTGTCCACCAACATTCACCATCCAACCTGACAGAACAGGAGAGGATCCACAAATCCAGGTGTGAAAAACTTGTTGCATCATTCCCAAGAAGACTCATGGCTGTACTAGCTCAAAAGGGGGCTTCTGCATTTCTGTTTCTTTTCCAACAAGATGGGGTGCAGAGTGTACATTAATGAGAAAAAAATAACATTTTTTAATTTACCAAATGGCTGCAATGAAACAGAGTGAAAAATTTAAAGGGGTCTGAATAGTTTCCATACCCATTGTACGCTAGAACAAGCTTCTGTAGGTTTGCAGATAACTTCATTGAATGTTGTAATTGAGATATCACTAACATTTTTGTACCTTTTCCAGATGAGCTCTCTAGAATTGAAGTACTTTGTCGAGTAAAACCACCAAAGGAGCCAATATTGCTAGCTAGTGGCTTAACTACAAAGTTATGGGCCCTGGTGCGAACTTTCAAACGGGGCCCCCATGCCAAAATACACGCACATCTCCGCTCCGTATACCTCGTACATGCGTGGCTCCGCACACCTCGTACACGCGCGGCTCCGCTCCGTACAGCTCATCTCCGCTATGTACACCTCGCACACGCACATCTCCGCTCTCCGTACACCTCGTACACACGCGGCTCCTCTCCGTCCACCTCTTACACATGCTGCTGCGCTCCATACACTTCGTACACACACGGCTCCTCTCCGTCCACCTCATACACATGCGGCTCTGCTCTGTACACTCCGTACACCTCGTACACACGCGGCTCTGCTTCGTACCCACACGGGTCCGCTCCGCACACTTCGTACACACACGGCTCTACTCCGTAAACCTTGTATACACACGGCTCTGCTCATCCACCCTATAAACCCCTCCTGACCCCACACATAAACTTACCCTCATCCAGCACCATGACAACCGGTACAGCAGAGTCCTGCATACAATGAGGCTCCTGATCATTTGACCCCCGACTCCTCCCCTCCTGTGACCTCATAACAGGTCCTGTGCGCACAGAACAGCCATCGCATCAGGCCAATTGCAGCATGGCAGCCAATCAAAGCACGGAACTGCACAGCCAATGAGCGGCTGCAGCTCCCAGAGGCTGCTACTCCCCTGATACGCCCACTACACAGCTCACCTTCGAAGTGCAAACTCACGAGCGAGCCCCTAAGCTCTTCGGGCCCTGTCGCAGCTGTGACCGCGGTAGTTACGCCCCTGTTGCTAGATCTCATAGTGTTCATGATCAAATTCAAAATCAGAGGAAAAATATTGCTCCTGGAGGCGTGTGGAGAGAATATCCAGAATAAGTTCAACTACATTCTCTTTACTCTATCGCCACAATCAAGTAATCAAGGGTGCATTGATCCACCAGCTGCCATCTATGTCCTTTTCCCACAGTCATCCCAGAACCCCGTATTAATTTCTTGCAAGACAAAAATATAAAAACAAAAGATCAATTGTCCAGCAACTAATCACAGTTTATAGAGGGAACTGCTTCATCGTCCTCCCAACTGCACATTGGCTTCTCAGGAATTTGCTTGGTTCTACTACCTCTGAACATAGAGCTGAGACTTCCATATGTTCCTCAAATAATGTTTATTTTTTACTAATCCATATAAAAAAGCATACAAAATATATAGGAGAGTCTTTTGCTCTCCTATTTTTATATTTTTTTCTTACAAGGATCCTTAGATTCCACAGGGAAAGGATGACTTTTACATATTGAAAGGTAGTGACGGTTATCAGTCCAAAATCCAAAGTCCTCAAAGATGTTTGCTGAATATTGTATGTTGATTTGCGAATCCCTAGAAGAATGATATTTTATACCTTTTCCTGCAGACATCTAAGCATCTCTGCACCAGAAGATCTCCACAGAGCCAACTGTGAGGGTTCAACACCAAAAAAGTACACTTACAGCTTAGTAGTAGACAGTGCCGGACTGGTAATTCTGGCAAATGCCAGAAGGGCCTGTCTGGTAGAGTTGAGCGACTTTTGGTTTTTTAGGGTCGCGTTTCGTTTCGTGAAACCCGACTTTTCCAAAAGTCGGGTCGAGCAAGATCGTCCGATTATAGGGAAAAGTCGGGGTCGTCCCGAAACACGAAACCCAATGTAAGTCAATGGGGAATAAAAGACGGCAGTGAGAGGAGGACAGGAAACACACCTACAGTGCCCATTTGAATGCCAAAAGCATCAATTCTTCTTACTTAAGCTTGTCAACCTTAATTAACTTCATAATACAAGTTACGCACTGAAAAATGGGGGTTATTTGGCTAAATTTGTGGGGGGGGAGGGCTGGCAGGTTTTCATGTGCCCTGGGCGAAAGAGCGCCCCTTTAACACATACCACAACTCATCACGCTCCGATACGGCAGAGAAATAGCGGTAATGAAAAATACCTCACTTTTTACATCTCATGACGAGGCCCATCTATTTCTCCATACAAAATCATTGGTCCCATATAATGTTTGAAACAGTATATGATGAGCTCCACATAATGCTACAGTATATGTTGGTCCCCATGGATGAAGCTCCACTGTCTTATGGGCCCAAATAATGCTCCAAACATAATGGGCCCCATTTCTACTGCTCTAGTGTATAATGGGCCCTGTAAATGCTGCTCCAGTGTCTGATGTCCACCTTTGGAATGTTCCAGTGTATGGTGGGCCCCATCTATCATTCTCCAGAGTATAGTGCTCCCCAAAAATTGCTGTCCCAACATAGAAAACAATCAAATAAGTCTCCTCGCTAGGGAATCCCTGTACTTGTCTGGACAGGTGCTGTAGCTTGCTTAACAGCTCGCCAGCCATTCTCACGCCCAGTATGGATTGCACGTGATTGCACAAAGGTTAGAAAGGGTACCGTATCCCTGGATAACATGTATGGATAGCGTACACATTCAAAATATATGTCTATACAGCATGAGGCAGGCTCAGACGGTGTTAGGCCCAGTATGGATTGCACGTCATTGCACAAAGGTTAGAAGGGGTACCGTATCCCCGGATAACATGTATGGATAGCGTACACATTCAAAATATATGTCTATACAGCATGAGGCAGGCTCAGACGGTGTTAGGCCCAGTATGGATTGCACGTCATTGCACAAAGGTTAGAAGGGGTACCGTATCCCCGGATAACATGTATGGATAGCGTACACATTCAAAATATATGTCTCAAGAGGCAGGCTCAGACAGTGTCAGGCACAGTATGGATTTGACGGCCCAGATTACACAGCGGAGGAGCAGGAAGAGGTAAAGATTGCAAATGCTGGGGCCCTGGCCAAGCAAGGGGGGCCCACTCGTGGGCGTCGGTACTGGCACTGGGCCCCTCATAGTACAGCAGTGTGTCTGACGGCGGGTGTGCACCACCACCGTCAGAGACACTTGATTGCACTATGAGGGACCCTGTGCCAGTGCCCGCGCCCAAGAGTCGGCCTACCCACCTGTCCAGGGCAACGGCACTCGCACGGTGTCGTGCGCTAGGTGGTGACCCCGGCCATGGGGGGGAGGCAGCACAGTTAGGGAGTTTTAGAAAGTGGCATATGTTGATGTTGGACATTCAACTGATGCAAAAGGCGAAATAGGTGAAGTACCAGGAAGAGGTGGACCAAAGCAAGCCATTTTTCTGTCACCCTATGTGTCATCAGGGGAAGGTGGGACAAAATCCTTGGAAACCCATGCGTGGTTCATTTTAATGAAGGTTAGATCATCCACATTTTGGGTTGACAGACGGGTCCTTTTTTCTGTCAGGATTGATCCAGCTGCACTGAAGACTCTTTCCGATAGCACACTTGCAGCTGGGCAAGCGAGCTCCTGTAAGGCATATTGGGCCAATTCAGGCCAGGTGTCCAGTTTAGCGGCCCAATAGTCAAAGGGGAATGACCTGTGTGGGAGAACATCGATATGGGAGGAAAAGTAGTTTGTAACCATAGTTGACAACTGCTGTCTCCTGTCACTTTCCATCGATGCAGTATTACCAGTTGTGTGAGCGGTATTTGAAAAATCAGTCCACAACATTGTCATGAAACCCCTGTCTCCAACGCCACTTCTGCTGTGTGCACCACGAACACCTCTGCCAAGCTGCCCCCGGCCCGTACGGCTCGTGTGAGAACCATCACCGCTGCTGTGTGCTGGGAATGCCTCAAGCAACCGATTTACCAGAGTTGCTTGTTTATTAGCCAATATTAGGTCAAGGTTCTCCTGTGGCATGATGTTTTGTAATTTGCCTTTATAGCGTGGATCCAGGATGCTGGCCAACCAGTAGTCGTCATCGTTCATCATTTTGGCAATGCGGGGGTCCCTTTTTAGGATCCGCAAGGCATAATCTGACATGTGGGCCAATGTTCCCGGTGTCAATGATGCACTGCGAGTGCGGGGTGGAGGAGCACTTTCTGGCAAATCCACATCCCTCCAGTCACGCACAAACCCTGTACCAGACCTTGCCACGCCAACATTTTCACTTGCCCCACGAGATGCATCCTCCCCATCATCCTCCTCCTCCTCCTCCTCTTCTTCCTCCACCTCGTCCAGGAGAGGTCCCTGAGCAGACAATGGCTGAATGTCATCAAGGATTCCCTCCTCCTCTTCCTCCTCATCAACATTGGCTGCAGACGCCTGCTCCTTAAGGTGCGTCAAAGTTTGCATGAGCAGACGCATAAGTGGGATGCTCATGCTTAGGATGGCGTCGTCTGCGCTTACCAGCCGTGTGCATTCCTCAAAACACTGAAGGACTTTACAAAGGTCTTTCAGCTTCGACCACTGCACGCCTGTCAACTCCATGTCTGCTCTCAAAGTGCCTGGCCGTGTATCCTCCCACAAATGCATTATGGCCTGCCTCTGCTCGCACAGCCGCTCCACCATGTGCAGGGTGGAGTTCCACCTTGTTGCAATGTCGATAATGAGGCGGTGGTTGGGAAGGTGGAGCAATCGCTGCAGCTTCTGCATACGAACGGAGTGTACAGGCGACCGGCGGATGTGCGCGCACAGTCTTCGCACCTTCTGGAGCAGGGCTGTTAACTCCGGATAATTTTTGAGGAAGCACTGCACCACCAGGTTCAATGTGTGAGCCAAGCAAGGTATGTGGCTGAGTTTTGAAAGGGCTATGGCTGCCACAAAATTACGGCCGTTATCACTAACTACCTTGCCTGCCTCAAGATGTACACTGCCCAGCCATGACTCAGTTTGTCGCTTCAAGTACTCGGCCAGCACCTCGGCGGTGTGTCTGTCGCCCAAACACATCATCTGCAACACAGCCTGCTGACGCTTTCCACTAGCTGCTCGATAGGGGGACACATCGTGTGCAACAGTGGCAGCTGCAGATGGAGTGCTCGTACGACTGCGCTCTGTGGACGAGCTTTCGCTTCTGGAGGAGGAGGAGGAGGAGGAGGGTCGAACGCCTACAGCCAACTGTTTCCTATACCGTGGGCTAGGCAGCACTGTCCCACCACCGCTGTCCCCTGTGGACCCTGCATCCACCACATTAACCCAGTGCGCAGTGATGGACACGTAACGGCCCTGGCCATGCCGACTGGACCATGCATCAGTTGTGAGGTGCACCTTTCCGCTCACTGACTGCTTGAGTGCATGGACAATGCGGTCTTTCACATGATGGTGGAGGGCTGGGATGGCTTTGCGAGAGAAGAAGTGGCGACTGGGTAGGTCATAGCGTGGTACTGCATAGGCCATGAGTTCGCGGAAAGCTGTGCTTTCCACCAACCGAAAGGGCATCATCTCAAACGAGATTAGTTTGGCAATGTGGGCGTTCAAACCCAGTGTACGCGGATGAGAGACTGAGTACTTTCTTGACCTACTCATAGTGTCTGGGAGGGTGAGCTGGACTTGAGAGCTGCATATGGTGGAAGTAGCGGTGGACAGGGCGGACTGAGAGAGGGTTGATGATGGTGATGGAGTTGGTGTTCTTTCTGATGGCCTAGAATCAGTCTTTCGTTGATATAACAGTGGGATTCCCTGACTGCTGTGGCCTTGCAACGACACCTCAACATTTGCTGCTGTGCTAACCGGTGGGCTTACAGTGGGGGAAACAATGTAGCGTTGCTGACTACCTTCGTTGTGATCAGTTGCACATGTGGCACTTGAGGTTTGGTGTTGTGTCCACGCTTGCAAGTGCATGCTGGTTAAATGTCTAAGCATGCAACTGGTATTCAAATTTTTCAGATTTTTCCCTCGGCTAAAGGTCTTTGCGCACTTCTTACAGATAACCTTGGCCTGATCATGAGGATTTTGTTAAAAAAAGTGCCACACTGCACTCTTCCTACTTTGGCAGACATTTTGCGGCCTAGCACGCTGTGATCTTTTGACCCTCTGGACAAGCTGTCCAGCAACTCTTTTGATGTTTGGAACCTGTCTTTGGAGTTCTCCGGGCCTGCCAGATAACAGCTGTTGCGATGTCGATGTCTGCTGTGGATGCTCCTCATCTGAGCTATTGGAAGCAGCACCCTCTTCCCCCAATGGATGCCAATCTGGGTCAACAACTGGGTCATCCATCACCTCCTCTTCTATGTCATGTGCACCTTTCTCTGTGTCACCGTGTATGGTGGTATAGTGTGCGGGAAGGGGCACCTGAGTCTCATCAGGGTCAAAATCTGGCTCTGTACACTGCGAGGACAATGTAGTGCTCTGAGTGAATGTACCAGCAGAATCATCCATCAGCGGCTGTGCATCAGTGCACTCCATGTCAGATTCATCTTGGCCTGGGTAATTCACCATTTGACTTGATAATCCAGGCATGGTATGTGAAAACAGCTCCATGGAGTAATCAGTAGTATGGCCTGCGTCATCCTTCAATCTTGGTTGGGGTGAAGGACACAAGGAAAGGTGTGGTTCATGAACATGAGCCTCCAATGACGACTCAGTGCTTTTACTTTTTACAACTGAAGAAGAGGAGGCAATAGAGCTGGAGGCTGAGTCAGCAATGTAAGACAAAACTTTTTCCTGATGCTCTGCCTTTAAAAGCGGTTTGCCAACGCCTAGAAAACTAAGCGTTCGAGGCCTTATGTAGTCAGACGATGACGCAGGGTCAGCACCTCCTGCATTCGGTCCTATTTTGCTCTTGCCACTACCATCAGATCCACCACCAACACCATCATTACCAGCTGCCAACCCCCGCCCAATTCCACGGCCTCTTCCACCAGCCTTCCTCATTTTTGGTAGAAATGTAGACAAAATCCAACAAACTATATAGTAATGTAAAACAAGGTAAAAGGTGTCTATAGGACAGGGGAGATTTAGAATTTCTGCACACACTTGTGGACAGTGGACACTTTTGGATTGTGTGAGGCCCACTGATATCTGAGCGCTATGTGACAGGCTCGATGGCACAGCTGCCTGTGACCAAAGTGACGAGAGGATAATGGAGATTTTGAATCTCTGCGTACACTTTTGGACACTGGACACTTGTGGATTGTGTGAGGCCCACTGATATCTGAGCGCTATGTGACAGTCTCGATGGCACAGCTGCCTGTGACCAAAGTGACGAGAGGATAATGGAGATTTTGAATCTCTGCGTACACTTTTGGACACTGGACACTTGTGGATTGTGTGAGGCCCACTGATATCTGAGCGCTATGTGACAGGCTCGATGGCACAGCTGCCTGTGACCAAAGTGACGAGAGGATAATGGAGATTTTGAATCTCTGCGTACACTTTTGGACACTGGACACTTGTGGATTGTGTGAGGCCCACTGATATCTGAGCGCTATGTGACAGTCTCGATGGCACAGCTGCCTGTGACCAAAGTGACGAGAGGATAATGGAGATTTTGAATCTCTGCGTACACTTTTGGACACTGGACACTTGTGGATTGTGTGAGGCCCACTGATATCTGAGCGCTATGTGACAGTCTCGATGGCACAGCTGCCTGTGACCAAAGTGACGAGAGGATAATGGAGATTTTGAATCTCTGCGTACACTTTTGGACACTGGACACTTGTGGATTGTGTGAGGCCCACTGATATCTGAGCGCTATGTGACACGCTCGATGGCACAGCTGCCTGTGACCAAAGTGACGAGAGGATAATGGAGATTTTGAATCTCTGCGTACACTTTTGGACACTGGACACTTGTGGATTGTGTGAGGCCCACTGATATCTGAGCGCTATGTGACAGGCTCGATGGCACAGCTGCCTGTGACCAAAGTGACGAGAGGATAATGGAGATTTTGAATCTCTGCGTACACTTTTGGACACTGGACACTTGTGGATTGTGTGAGGCCCACTGATATCTGAGCGCTATGTGACAGTCTCGATGGCACAGCTGCCTGTGACCAAAGTGACGAGAGGATAATGGAGATTTTGAATCTCTGCGTACACTTTTGGACACTGGACACTTGTGGATTGTGTGAGGCCCACTGATATCTGAGCGCTATGTGACAGTCTCGATGGCACAGCTGCCTGTGACCAAAGTGACGAGAGGATAATGGAGATTTTGAATCTCTGCGTACACTTTTGGACACTGGACACTTGTGGATTGTGTGAGGCCCACTGATATCTGAGCGCTATGTGACACGCTCGATGGCACAGCTGCCTGTGACCAAAGTGACGAGAGGATAATGGAGATTTTGAATCTCTGCGTACACTTTTGGACACTGGACACTTGTGGATTGTGTGAGGCCCACTGATATCTGAGCGCTATGTGACAGGCTCGATGGCACAGCTGCCTGTGACCAAAGTGACGAGAGGATAATGGAGATTTTGAATCTCTGCGTACACTTTTGGACACTGGACACTTGTGGATTGTGTGAGGCCCACTGATATCTGAGCGCTATGTGACAGGCTCGATGGCACAGCTGCCTGTGACCAAAGTGACGAGAGGATAATGGAGATTTTGAATCTCTGCGTACACTTTTGGACACTGGACACTTGTGGATTGTGTGAGGCCCACTGATATCTGAGCGCTATGTGACACGCTCGATGGCACAGCTGCCTGTGACCAAAGTGACGAGAGGATAATGGAGATTTTGAATCTCTGCGTACACTTTTGGACACTGGACACTTGTGGATTGTGTGAGGCCCACTGATATCTGAGCGCTATGTGACAGGCTCGATGGCACAGCTGCCTGTGACCAAAGTGACGAGAGGATAATGGAGATTTTGAATCTCTGCGTACACTTTTGGACACTTGTGGATTGTGTGAGGCCCACTGATATCTGAGCGCTATGTGACACGCTCGATGGCACAGCTGTGACCAAAGTGACTAGAGGATAAGGGAGATTGGATTGCTTTTAAAAAAGCAGTTTGCAGAGCAGTGGGTAAACAGCAATGCCAGCGTGTCAGGAAGCCTTAGAAGGCAGCCCAACAACCAACACCACTGATACACCACAATATAGCCTCCCCTTGCACTGCACACACAGTGACTTGTGTGTTGTGCAGGCCAAATCGCTAGCAGCAGAAGCAGTTCTTTTGTCTTCTTCCCTGCCTAACGCTCTCCCTACAAAATCAGCAGCAACCTCTCCCTATACTAAGATCGGCAGAAGTAAGATGGCGGTCGGCGTGCACGCCCTTTTATACCCCCTGTGACGCCCACCAAAGCAAGCCAATCACTTGCATGCCCTTCTGAAAGATGGTGGTGACCCGTGCCTAGGTCATCACGTTGCCCACAGTGTCCGTGGATCCTGATTGGCTGAAAAAGAGCGCAAAACAAACTTTTGAAACGCGACTTTGGCGCGTAAGTCGCCGACCTCATGGCCGACCTCATCCTAGGGTCGGGTTTCGTTTCATGAAACCCGACTTTGCCAAAAGTAGGCGACTTTTGAATTTTTTCGACCCGTTTCGCTCAACTCTACTGTCTGGTTGTTGGCCGCCTTGTCTGCTATGTTGTTAACAGAATCGGTGTCCTCAATGCACCCATATTGTTAACAGTTGTGACAGAGCATAAAGTCACTAGCTCCGTCACTTACCCCAGCAGTCCTTTCAGTCTGCGGCCTGTTAGAGGCCAGTACCAAGCAGGGGATGTCAGTTGTGCAACTACGTGACTGCATCGCAACGCCAGCATCCACTGCAAGAATGGATAGAAAGGGAGACAGACGCTGCGGAAGATGAGGAGTTTGGAATAGGTGAGTATAGGAAGTATAGGGATTTTTTTTTAGTTTTGAGGGCTGTGGGGTACTATTACACTATATAGGATGGTGTGAGTTGGACCATAATGGACAGTCATACTATGTAAGGGGCTATGAGGTGAACAATCATACTAAATTGGGTACTGTTGGGGGGTACCATCATACTATATAAGGACTGTGAGGTGTACCATCATACTATATAAGGAGCTTTGGGGTGGACCATCATACTATATACGGGCTGTGGGGGGACAGTTATACATCATGCTGTGGGGGGACTATCTTAGTGTGTAGTGTGGTTGTTGTGGACATCATACTGTGTGGCGTTGATGTGGTGGACATTATACTCTGTGGAGGTCTTTGGGGTACATTATACCATATTGAGGATTGTAGTGATTACACAGGTCAACGAAAAAAATTTTTTTTTCTGGTGTCCAAAATATTTTAATGAATTTGGGGTATTTTTGGGGTGCTGATTCTGAATATGTCATCAGTTTTGCCAGATTGGCTCAAGTTTTTGAGATTTTTGGTATCTTATTTATAGCACTTGTTGGTAAATGCGACGCATCATCTCATTAATTTCTTTGGATTAGTACTTGAACTGAGCAGTTCTCAATATAGTTTTGTGTTAATTAGTGTTCTAAAAGTTTGTTCATAGCTTGATTTTTGCACTAACTTTATGTTGTTGTCTGTTTTCCAGTGAAAAGCATGAACTCATCATGAAGAAGTTGTCTTAACGATCCAGACTCATTCTGTTACATTTGTGGTGAATATACACTGCCAAAACATAGAAGAAACATAACACACTTCGTAAAAAAAGTGTATTTTGCCTATTTTGGGGTTATGCTTGGGGACCAAGACAAGTTTTGGGCACCACACATAGTGTGCAAAGCATGTATCGAATTATTACGAAAATGGAGCAAAGGACAAAGAAAAAGCTTCAAATTTGGTGTTCCAATGGTGTGGAGAGAGCCAAAAAATCATCATGATGACTGTTATTTCTGTGCAGTGCAAGTGCAAGGATTCAATAAGCATAAGAAACGAAAATGGGAGTAACATGGAATCTGCAAGAAGGCCTGTCCCTCATTGTGAAGATGTGCCTGTACCTGTGTTTACCATAAATAACAGTCATCATGATGATTTTTTGGCTCTCTCCACACCATTGGAACACCAAATTTGAAGCTTTTTCTTTGTCCTTTGCTCCATTTTCGTAATAATTCGATACATGCTTTGCACACTATGTGTGGTGCCCAAAACTTGTCTTGGTCCCCAAGCATAACCCCAAAATAGGCAAAATACACTTTTTTTACGAAGTGTGTTATGTTTCTTCTATGTTTTGGCAGTGTATATTCACCACAAATGTAACAGAATGAGTCTGGATCGTTAAGACAACTTCTTCATGATGAGTTCATGCTTTTCACTGGAAAACAGACAACAACATAAAGTTAGTGCAAAAATCAAGCTATGAACAAACTTTTAGAACACTAATTAACACAAAACTATATTGAGAACTGCTCAGTTCAAGTACTAATCCAAAGAAATTAATGAGATGATGCGTCGCATTTACCAACAAGTGCTATAAATAAGATACCAAAAATCTCAAAAACTTGAGCCAATCTGGCAAAACTGATGACATATTCAGAATCAGCACCCCAAAAATACCCTAAATTCGATGAAATATCTTTGGCACCAAAAATGCTGTTGACCAGTGTTATCATACTGTATGGGATGATTATGGGGACATCATACTGTATGGGGTCTGTGGGCTCATCATGCTTTTCATGGGGTTTTGGTAGACATCACACTTTAAATAGGGGCCTGTGGTGGACATCACACTGTGTGGGGGTCTTTGGTTTCTCTCATACTGGATATTGGTGCTGTGGTGAATACCATACTGTATGGGACGCTGTAGTGAAAATCTTACTGTGTGGGGTGCTGTGGGGCATCATACTTTGTGTAAGATTTGTGGGGCAATCATACTGTGTGGGGACATCATACTTTGTGGGGGCATTATACGCTGAGGGTCATGAAAGGGGTATCATAGTGAGTGAGACCACTTAAGGGCTTCAGTTCTCCATTTCCTAAAAAGTTGGGAGATATGCTCTTCTTTGACTGTGATGTGATAGGACTTTTTCTATGAGACCTGTAATTTCTATGTACACCTGTCATGTCCTCACTAATTGAACGGGATTCATATAGCTTAACAAGCAGCTAAACCGCTATACCAGGGTCCAGTAAGGGAGACTGTAGTTGAATCTGTGGCTTATTGAACGTACTGTAGGTATATAGATGTGGTAAAACTGCAAACAGATACATAGGATCAGTATTGGGTTCATGGAAATATATCTACTATATAAAGCTCAAGTGTGTGTCTGTATGTATGTGTGTATGTCCAGGATTGGTATCCGCACCGTCGCAGCTACAGCCACAAATTTGGCACAGTCACCCGTCTGGACCCCGAGAGCGTCATAGGCTATGTTGCGAGGTGAAATTTTAACCCCGTGCGTTCCAATTAACCAAACAATTTTGCCCCTATCTACATAATGGGGAAAAAGTGTGTATCAAGCCCCGCCCCTCATTATGATGTCATAATGGTTGCCATGGCGACGCTGATGTCATCATAGGTTGCAAGCCCCGCCGCTCATTATGATGTCATAATGGTTGACTATGGGATGGAGGATATGTGTGATGGGTATATGGGCACTGGACTATGGGATGGATGATATGTATGACGGGTATATGGGCACGGGACTATGGGATGGAGGATGTGTAAATGGGTATATGGGCACTGGACTATGGGATGGAGGATATGTATGACGGGTATATGGGCATGGGACTATGGGATGGAGGATATGTATGACGGCTATATGGGCATGGGACTATGGGATGGAGGATATGTATGACGGTATATGGGCATGGGACTATGGGATGGAGGATATGTATGATGGGTATATGGGCATGGGACTATGAGATGAAGGATGTGTGATGGGTATATGGGCACTCGACTATGGGATGGCGAATATGTATGATGGGTATATGGGCATGGGACTATGGGATGGAGGATGTGTGATGGGTATATGGGCATGGGACTATGGGATGGAGGATGAGTATATGGGCACTCGGCTATGGGATGGAGGATATGTATGATGGGTTTATAGGCACGGGCCTATGGGATCGTGGATATGTATGATGGGTATATGGGCACGGGACTATGGGATGAAGGATAATTATATTTTGCTATAACTAGCCACAGTTAGTTACTATGCCCGGGCAGCGCCGGGCTCTTCAGCTAGTATATAATATACATAACATACAATCTGGAATACTAGCTGAGCGGGGGGTGTAACTAAGCTAGCTAATAGAAGACAGAAATCATATACAGAGAGGGTGGTTACATAGCACTGATGCTGACACAAGGAGAGTAGAGCGATGAGGTGCTTCCAAAATGCAGACTTGAAAGAAATGGCCGACTGAAGAGAGAAGGGGGGGGGATAGACCATGGTACCTTGCAAAGCTGCCCAGAATACATTAGGAATTGGAGGGAAATAATACAGGAAATACAATGCATAATATCATGCAGTTATAACTTTTGGCCACTAGATGGAGCTGGAAACAATAAACATTAAAGTCTATGGAAAAGACTGAGCATTCTATACATACAGCAATCATTGTATGTAATCAGAACAGGCAGTTAAGAGTCATTGATTATGTCGGAGACAGAACAACACCCCTGCCCTGGAGCCTTATTACAATAAAGAGGCACTGAGTTATCGTTAACTTAGTGGCAAATGTACAATTGGTGGAAAAAGGTTCACCTTGATGAACCTAGGTCTTTTTTCAACCTTAATAACTATGTAAGTACAGTATGTACTAAGAGAGTCATTATTATAAGGAGGCATAGTGGGGGTACTGTTATAATTTTAGGGGAAGCAAGGAGTCATTAATATTAATAAATAATAAAGCACAGGGGATATTTTTATTATTATAAGAAGGTACAGGGTCATTATTATAAGAGGTCATTGTGGAGCATTATTAAAAGTGACACAGGGGAATTATTATAAGGTACCACAAGTTGTGGTTTGTGTAGAAGTGGCAGAATGTGAGTAGGGTCCTTGAAAATCAGTGAAGTGAAGATGTCTGTGTGTTATAATTTGCAGTGACGAGTTTTGGATGGAATAAGAGGTTATAGCGGTCTGGACCGAATGCAAAGGAAAAGGGAAAATGAACGACAATCAGCGAGATGTCTCTGGTGAGAACTTGCACAGTATACACTTGTATGGTCTGTAGAGCACTGGGGTAAGCCTGATATCACCATTATATGTTTTATATATATATATATATATATATATATATATATATATATATATATATATATATACATATATGACAGTTTTGTGTCAAAATGTTTCAGAGGCATACACCTCTTAAAGGATGGTTGCTTCATAAGTACAAGAGGGTCTCATGTAAGATGAAAGGAACAAATACCTCCCAGACTGGCGGCGTTTCAGCAATGTCATGTGACTACTGGAGAGCTGCAGTGCTCACAATTTCCTCAAACAATACAGTTTGTTTAAGTGAAATGTGAGCGCTGCAGCCAATCAGCAGCTGCTGATAGGCTGCAGCGCTCACATAACATAACAGCCACATAGCGCTGGCATATCAGGAACATCACTGGGTTTGGAGGTGAATATATGCTGTATTTATTTTACATAGGGCCATGTTGCAATTAAAGTGGTTGGCCAACCTTAAGTTACAAGTCTGCAGTCACTCTATATGACTGCAGACTTGTTAGTCTTCACAGTGTGTGGTAAGGATTCTCTAGCGCCGTGGTGAAGTACGTGGTGATATGACTGCAAGTCTGCGATTCGCATACTTTTGGCCACATTCCGACTAGACATGTCCAGCCTCACTTAACGCAAGCCCATCTAGTCTGCACGCGACCCCATATATGCAGATCACATACTTGAGGTCATGCACCTGCTGTTTCCTGCTCTAGCACTGGAGAATCTTCACAGGCTGTGAGGATTCACAGGTCTGCAGTTACATAGAGTGACTGTCTACCATTTTAAATAGTTTTACACCAGGTTTCAGGTGCAAACTTGATGACTCGGCCCCCATAATTTGTGTCATAGGCTTCTTGTTCAGGTAGGGGTAAAATGGGCATGTTACCTTATTTTGACCATTGTTGCTGATGGTTACTGTAGACCTTGGTACTATTGCCTTTCCTACTGCAGGTGCAAAATCTTGGGATCTCGGTATAATACTTTGAGTGGAAAGGCAGTGACTTTTTTTGTGAGCTTTGTGTTACTGCACTGGACCAGGGCACATTATTACATATTCTCTTTCCTGAAGGACCTAATATTTGATTCCTCATCTTCCTTGAGAAAAGGGGGCAAAATGGACTCTGCGCTATTTTTCATTCTTTTAATCCCTCCATGAAATCCGAGAATACATTTCCATTATTTATCATCTATCTGCCTTTTGATCTTTTTGGTCAGCGAGAGCTAGAAGAGAAGACTTGGTTTCTTGCCTTGAGTTTTGTAAACAATGCTGCGGTATGACGATGTTGACATCCTATATGTGTTTTTGAATATTTATGTGGGCTTTTTTTTTCAAAGGCTTTGATATTAAATCTTGTTTCTGAGATTGCTTTGTTTTCTCACTTTGGAGGTTTTTATTTGTAGCCCTGGGTCTTATATACAGCATACTGTACGGTATTCTGTGCCTGCAGAGCGGAAGCAAGTTCTTAATATAACAGGTCCATTTAACAGATTTAAGAAGCGTTAAGATCAAATCATTCCTACTGGCGTTTGATGTGACTAGTACAGACCTACGTTTTTTTTATTTAAGTGGAGGTCTGTATTATCAGAGGTTGCTCGGGGTGGCACCTGAGGTTTTTGAAAAAGTCTTAAAGGGAATCTGTTACCAGGCTTTCATACAGCCACTACCTGTAAGGCCTCTTTCACAGTGTTCAAGTGAACTGTATGTAAGTCCCTAAATCCCCAATCCCCTCTGCACTGCAGAGTGCAAAAAATTCCTTTAATTATATCTCTATACAGAGCGTTAAAGTCCGATGGGTGTCACTGGTCTTGCCTTGGCGCCAGCTCTCATCACAATCGCGATCCTCCTGCTTGCTTCATGTGGATGATGCATCCTTTGTCATCCACACAGCGCCCCCCATCGTGTTCCTGTGCAGGCACACTTCTCTCTGCCCGGTTTTCTCTGCTTCAGATCTAGCAGTTCTCTGAATGCTGAGCTCTGTTTAACCACGCCCACATCAAAGATTGGCCGATTTCTTGCTATGTGCATGTAGGGGAAGTGGGCTGACATACTGACCTGTCTGCAGAGGAAGGGTTAATGTACACTGTGCTGTACATGGACTGCTGTAAATGAAGGTGGGAGACAGCTAGACTGGGGAGAAGGTTGCTGTAATACAGGGTTTTTGTCACTAGGGGGAGACCAAGGACAGCAGAAGTGTAGGAAGGTGTAGTACTGCAGTTTGGCCACAAGATGGGAGTAGAGAGCTGTGAGGAAAGGACTAAACATCAGCTTAGGGCTACGAAACCGCACAGTCATGGGGGCGGGGTTACAAAGACTCTAGGGGGAATTCCCAAGGAGGGGGATAAAAGGAAGACAGAGTTCTAGAGAAGGTTTTCTCTGTGTAAAAGTCATGTGCTTATATGCATTTACATTTTGCATACACATTAATTTACTTTTTCAGCTCAGACCTAATTTCTAATTTAAATAATGGTGTACCTTGTTTTAGACGGAAGTACACATACACTGCTCTTTTCGCGATCAGCTGTCCGCGAGAACTGCAGTGCATGTGACCGCCAGTTATCCCCTTGGTTTCACATTGTTCCCATCACTAGTATTGTACACTATTTAGTCCTTATACTGACTTTAATTTGCATACTCTGGTTTGATCATTTTTACCACTCTGTGGCCGATGCCCATGTGCTCTGATGTCCTGGGCGTGTCCCCGCTGACGGCGTCTCTCCACGGTGATGGGCGGGTCGCATGCCTCAGTCTCCGCCCACATGTCTCACGTGAGCTGCGGCTGGGATTACTGCACCTCCCCGCTTACCGCGACGCCCTCAGGGGCATCACTGGACCCGGATGCATCGGCGCTTCATTCGCCAACCCACGGCCTCCTTGTGAGTCTGTTATGAGTGATGCACGGTAACTGGCTCCTAAGAAACTATGAGTACCAGCATCCCATTCTCCAACTTCCTATAGCATGTAATCACATGACCAACTTTAGGTACATTGTGATTGGTCAGTCTAAGGAGCATGTTGAGGCTATGATGCCACTCCTCCTGACGAAGGCACGCCGCCAAAACGCACATAGGGGAAGTGGCACCATCGCATGGCTTAGGTAAGGTATTTTTATTACACTTATTATGTCCATGAAACATTTAATGGTTTCCACCCCTATGTTCCATCACTTTGTCCAGTGTGTATTGCAGGCACTGTCGCTATAATTTGTAGAGATATAGGAGTATACCTAATAAACTACATTTTTTCTTCCTTTGGATACAATTTTTACTAATGTTGGTGCTTAGTTGAGTTATTCATTTTGACTATATTGTTCATCAGTATTGGGATTATATCTTGCCTGTCATCTGGAGGTGCCACCCATCTTCTTTGACTCATCACCATGCACCATATTGGCATTTTTTAATTTACTGTTTGCCTTTTTAACCACTTCTAATAAAGTATTCTACTTTTGTTCATTTTACGCCTCTTTTTATATGTTATTTCTGCTATAGCGTAGAACAGCCCTTTACATAGTCCAACTTTTATGCTTAATTTCCTTGTCCTTTTGAGCTATATAATTATTTAGATTGCTATAAGCATTATTTGTTAGGAATTCAATCTTTGTTTTTGTATTCCTGATCTATGTATTGTCAGGACCTACAAGCCTAGAGGACTGACTAGAACACTGTAATACCTTCTTAAAGGGATGTTCTATATTCTGTTCCCTTTTTGTGCCCTTTAGGTCATATTTGGGGGAGGTTTTGCATTTAGGTCAGCTTTTATGTGTGAACCAGTGATCTGTTCATAGTCCACTATAAATTGATTAGACAAGTTCCAGAAAACTTGGTACATGATTTTATTCCTTTGCGGCACAGCATTAGACAGGGATTGGCTCTTAAATTGATTCCAAAATGTATAAGATCCTTAAGAGCATACAGTTGTGTTCAAAAGTTTAGATACCCCAGCAAAATTTTTGCTTTCTTGGCCTTGTTTCAGAGAATATGAATAACACCAAAACTTTTTCTCCACTCATGGTTAGTGGTTGGGTGAAGCCATTTATTGTAAAACTACTGTGTTTTCTCTTTTTAAATCATAATGGCAACCCAAAACATCCAAATGACCCTGATCAAAACTTGACATACCCTGGTGATTTTGACCTGATAGCATCCACAGAAGTTGACACAAATGCGTTTGAATGGCTACTAAAGGTAACATCCTCATCTGTCACCTGTTTGCTTGTAATCCGTGTGTGCATAAAGGCTGAGTGAGTTTCTAGGATCCAGACTCTTGCATCTTTCATCCAGCCACTGACGTTTCTCAATTGTGAGTCATGGGGAAAGCAAAAGAATTGTCAATGGATCTACTGGAAAAGGTAGTTGAACTGTATAAAACAGGAAAGGGATACAAAAAGATATCCAAGGAATTGATAATGCCAGTCAGCAGCGTTCAAACTGTGCTTAACAAATGGAAAAACAAAACCACAGTCAGGTAGACCAACAAAAATGTCATCCACAACTGCCAGGAAAATTGTTTGGGATGCAAAGAAAAACCCACAAATAACATCAGCTGAAATAGAGGACTCTCTGAAAACTAGCAGTGTGGCTGTTTCAAGATGCACAATAAGGAGGCACTTGAAGAAAAATGGGCTGCATGGTCGAGTCGCCAGAAGAAAGCCATTACTGCTCAAATGCCAGAAAGTATCTCCCCTACAATACGCAAAACATCACAGAGACAAGCCTGAAAACTTCTGGAACAAGGCAGTTTGGAGTGATGAGACCAAAATTGAACTTTTTGGCCACAACCATAAACGTTACATTTGGAGAGAGGTCAACAAGGCCTATGATGAAAGGAACACCATTCCTACTGTAAAGCACGTAGGGGGATCGCTGAAGTTTTGGGGATGTGTGATGTGAGCTACTAAGGCATTAGAATCTTGGTCAAAGTTGAAGGAAAGTTTAATGCAGTATGTTACCAGCAAATACTGGAGGCAAATTTGCACTCATCAGCCCAGGAACTGCACATGGGACGTACTTGGGCATTCTAACGTGACAACGATCTAAAACACAAGGCAAAGGCGACCTGTCGTTGGCTACAGCAGAACAAAGTGAAGGTTCTGGAGTGGCCATCTCAGTCTCCTGACCTCAATATCATTGAGCCACTATGGGGAGATCTCAAGCGCGCAGTTCAAGCTAGACAGCCCAGGAATTTGCAGGAACTAGAGGTTTTTTGCCAAGAAGAGTGGGCAGCTTTACCATCTGAGAAAATAAAGAACCTCATCCACAACTACTACAAAAGACTTCAAGCTGTCATTGATGTTAGAGGGGGCAATACACGGTATTAAGAAATTGGGTTTATAAACTTTACAGAAACTGGAGTTTTTTTTGCCAAGAAGAGTGGGTAGCTTTACCATCTAAGTAAATAAAGAACATCATCCACAATTACCACAAAAGACTTCAAGCTGTCATTGATGTTAGAGGGGGCAATACACGATATTAAGAAATGGGGTATGTAAACTTTTGGTTGGGGTCATTTGGATGTTTTGGGTTGTCATTACGATTTAAAATTGAGAAAACACAGTAGTTTGACAATATATGGCTTCACCCAACCACTAACCATGAGTGGAGAAAAAGTTTTGGTGTTTTCATTTCATATTTTCTGAAAAAAGGCCAAGTAAACAAAAATTCTGCTGGGGTATGTAAATTTTCAGCACAACTGTAAGTCTTCCACTGGACTATATGCCATTTTGTCCCAAGGGAGACTGTAAAAGGGACAGGGTTTGGAGTGGTAAAAACACTTCAGGCCCGATTGATTATTACTAGTGATGGGCGAACGTGCTTGGATAAGGTGTTATCTGAGCATGCTCGGGTGCTAATAGAGTGACTTCGGTGTGCCTGAAAAATATGTTCGAGTCCCTGCAGCTGCATGTCTCGCGGCTGTTCGACAGCCAGAACACATGCAGGGATTATCTGTCTGTTTGATGCATGAATATTAGGCTGTGCTGCAGAAATAAAGATCCTATTGCCAAATATTGAATATATGGTTTTTATTCCATGATGCAGTTTGAAGTCGGACAGGCGTTTTTCTCAAGTGTAAAAACCAATTGTGCAAGACGCACTGCGACAGTCAGGTTTAAAAAGCCTGAAATGAGTGACAACAAGGTTAACTGAAAAACGCCCACAGAAAACTTTGAAAAAGAGGGAGGATGAAAGGGAGGGAGAAGGGGAGAGGCGGAGAGAAGAAAGCCCAGCAGAAAAAGTTGAGGGAGAAATAAAAAATATGAACATAAAGAAACAAAAACAAGAGAAGAAAAGTGAAGCAATACTTAGGTAGAAAATAAAAAGGATGGGTGTAAAGTAGCAGGTATGAAAATTTTGAATCAAAAAAACCATTAACAAATACCAAAAGATACAAAAAAGTGCCTTCAAACTCCCCCCAAAATGAGGAATCGGACACTATCTCTTTCTAAAGGTTCTAATGATTCTTTCACCCAGTTGTAAGCATCCACAGCCTTTAATGGCTTTTTTGACGGAAAATAATATGGAGTTCACCATCTGTGAAGAAAATATCTCTGAAAGTTGCTGCCACTAGGAAAATACTTATATTTTGAGGTTTTATTTTTTATATATTTGACTTTGAGAGTCATATTTTGAATCTATTTACTTAGCAAATATCCGATGAAGGCTGTAAAACATCGTATAACATTGAGAAGTTTTCTCTATGGTCAATTTGTAGCACATAAATAACCCTGGTGAGGGGCACAAACAAGGTCAGAACGAGCGACTTTATCCAGGACTAATGTGAGAGCTGCAGATCCCAGAGGTCAATGGGAAATCACATCCGCCCACCGCAACCGGGACATGATACATTTGCATCATAAGTGCGGGGGCTGATTTAGTTCCACCTTTAATAGGCAGTTGCACTTTCTAATTACTCTTAATGCTTCTCTCCGCTCGTTATCGGCCACATGTGACACACACGGCTAATAATTCATTTGAAAGATCCATTTTCCTCTGTATAAATTGTACTCTCCCAAGATGCTGTTATATGAAGGCGTCGATAATGTTCCCTTCTTGTAGGTCTTTATCAATATTGATTATTTTAAAGGTGTATAACTCTAATGTAAGAAGTCAGCAATCTGTGATGCCAGAAGTTACAGACAAGGCACAGATCTACTTAAAGGGAACCTGTCACCAGGTTTTCGCCCTATAAAGTACGACTATCACCATTAGGGCCTCTGTTAAAGAATGCGTTAAAAAAATCCTTTTTCCCCTTTGCAGACCCCCAAAAAGACCTTTTATTATACTCAAATGAACTGTGGTCCGGTCCGATAGGCATCTCTGGTCTTGATCCGGTGCCTCCTCTCTTCCTCCAATCGCAATCTTCCTTCCCTGCTTTGTGTAGATGACGTTTCCTGAGTCATCCACTTAGTGACCCGCAATCATGCTCTCGTACAAGCGCACTTCTCTCTGCCCTGCCGAGGGAAGAGCAAAGTATTGTTGAGGTTGGACAGCACTTGGACCAAAAATACGATCATTTGAAAAAGCCCTCCGCTACAGCCGGGGCCGTCTATGTAGTTTGAGGATGCCCACTCTTTTGAGCATGGTGGACTTCATTTTCAGAAGAATCCCGGCAGTCACATAGATTATCTTCATTCTTTTATTGTTAGAACTTGATGCGTTTCAGGTCATTCATACAGTAGCTTTTAACAGCAGCTCTGGGTGACTTAAAACGCGTCCAGTTCTGACAATAAAAGAATTAAGCATGAGTGTCGGGATTCTTTACCAATAGCGGAGTGCCGCTTGCCTTTGGATCTCTTCATCCTCAGAAAGGTTATCATGGTGAGTCAACCCTATAAACCCAGTAGAGATATTAATGCAGGGCTTAAAATGACACCAAAATGAACAAGAAAAGGGAGGCAAATAACTTGTTGCGACCTTTTCACATCAATACGTTTTAATATAAGATTTCGTAGATGCATTCTGTAATATTGTACTTTCTGCAATTCTGCATTATTCGATATGGGGAGAATTCTGATCATGGGATCCAACACTTCAAAAAGAATGATACAGAATATACTAACCTGGAGTCACCTAAGAACTATCTAGATTTCTTACATGTTGCCATATAGTACATTTCATTATGGACCACCCAATTCTATGATCTAGATCTAATACTATAATAATCTCAGCGCAGACTATTAACGATAACCTGCATGGAAAACTGAGAAGACAATTCTGCCGATACGCCCCTTTACACAAAGACGTCCATCATCTTGATTACATTGCACTACGGGGAATGTGCACGACGTTATTGGTAAAGATCTGAGGGCTAACCTGGTGGCCTAATAGATCTGTCATGGGAAGGTTCATAAAGATTGGCAGATAGAGCATTTTCCCACCCTTTTCCCCGTTGAGTGAAATATCTCTCCATATATATACACTCACTGGCCACTTTATTAGGTACACCATGCTAGTAAGGGGTTGGACCCCCTTTTGCCTTCAGAACTGCCTCAATTCTTCGTGGCAGAGATTCAACAAGGTGCTGGAAGCATTCCTCAGAGATTTTGGACCATATTGACATGATGGCATCACACAGTTGGCGCAGATTTGTCGGCTGCACATCCCTGATGCGAATCTCCCGTTCCACCACATCCCAAAGATGCTCTATTGGATTGAGATCTGGTGACTGAGGAGGCCATTTGAGTACAGTAAACTCATTGTCATGTTCAAGAAACCAATCTGAGATGATTCGAGCTTTATGACATGGCGCATTATCCTGCTGAAAGTAGCCATCAGATGTTGGGTACATTGTGGTCATAAAGGGATGGACATGGTCAGCAACAATACTCAGGTAGGCTGTGGCGTTGCAACGATGCTCAATTGGTACCAAGGGGCCCAAAGAGTGCCCAGAAAAAATTCCCCACACCATGACACCACCACCACCAGCCTGAACCGTTGATACAAGGCAGGATGGATCCATGCTTTCATGTTGTTTACGCCAAATTCTGACCCTACCATCCGAATGTCGCAGCAGAAATCGAGACTCATCAGACCAGGCAACGTTTTTCCAATCTTCTACTGTCCAATTTCGATGAGCTTGTGCAAATTGTAGCCTCAGTTTCCTTTTCTTAGCTGAGAGGAGTGGTACCCAGTGTGGTCTTCTGCTGCTGTAGCCCATCTGCCTCAAAGTTCGACGCACTGTGCGTTCAGAGATGCTCTTCTGCCTACCTTGGTTGTAACGGGTGGCAATTTGAGTCACTGTTGCCTTTCTATCAGCTCGAACCAGTCTGCCCATTCTCCTCTGACCTCTGGCATCAACATGGCATTTCCGGCCACAGAACTGCCGCTCACTGGATTTTTTTTCTTTTTCGGACCATTCTCTGTAAACCCTAGAGATGGTTGTGCGTGAAAATCCCAGTAGATCGGCAGTTTCTGAAATTCTCAGACCAGCCCTTCTGGCACCAACAATCATGCCACGTTCAAAGGCACTCAAATCACCTTTCTTCCCCATACTGATGCTCGGTTTGAACTGCAGGAGATTGTCTTGACCATGTCTACATGCCTAAATGCACTGAGTTGCCGCCATGTGATTGGCTGATTAGAAATTAAGTCTTAACACACAGTTGGACAGGTGTACCTAATAAAGTGGCCAGTGAGTGTATATACAGTCATATGTTAAAGTTTGGGCACCCCTATTAATGTTAACCTTTTTTCTTTATATCAATTTTGGTTTTTGCAACAGCTATTTCAGTTTCATATATCTAATAACTGATGGATTCAGTTATATTTCTGGATTCAAATGAGGTTTATTGTACTAACAGAAAATGTGCAATCTGCTTTTAAACAAAATTTGACCGGTGCAAAAGTATGGGCACCCTTATCATTTTCTTGATTTGAACACTCCTAACTACTTTTTACTGACTTCCTGAAGCACTAAATTGGTTTTGTAACCTCATTGAGCTTTGAACTTCATAGCCAGGTGTATCAAATCATGAGAAAAGGTATTTAAGGTGTCCACTTGCAAGTAGTTCTCCTATTTGATTCTCCTATGAAGAGTGGCATCATGGGCTCCTCAAAACAACTCTCAAATGATCTGAAAACAAAGATTATTCAACATAGCTTTTCAGGGGAAGGATACAAAAAGTTGTCTCAGAGATTTAACCTGTCAGTTTCCACTGTGAGGAACATAGTAAGGAAACGGAAGAACACAGGTACAGTTCTTGTTAAGCCCAGAAGTGGCAGGCCAAGAAAAATATCAGAAAGGCAGAGAAGAAGAATGGTGAGAACAGTCAAGGACAATCCACAGACCACCTCCAAAGACCTGCAGCAGCATCTTTCTGCAGATGGTGTCACTGTGCATCCGACAACAATACAGCGCACTTTGCACAAGGAGAAGCTGTATGGGAGAGTGATGCGAAAGAAGCCGTTTCTGCAAGCACGCCACAAACAGAGTCGCCTGAGGTATGCAAAAGCACATTTGGACAAGCCAGTTACATTTTGGAAGAAGGTCCTGTGGACTGATGAAACAAAGATTGAGTTGTTTGGTCATACAAAAAGGCGTTATGCATGGAGGCTAAAAAACACAGCATTCCAAGAAAAACACTTGCTACCCACAGTAAAATTTGGTGGAGGTTCCATCATGCTTTGGGGCTGTGTGGCCAATGCCGGCACCGGGAATCTTGTTAAAGTTGAGGGTCGCATGGATTCAACTCAGTATTAGCAGATTCTTGACAATAATGTGCAAGAATCAGTGACGAAGTTGAAGTTACGCAGGGGATGGATATTTCAGCAAGACAATGATCCAAAACACCGCTCCAAATCTACTCAGGCATTCATGCAGAGGAACAATTACAATGTTCTGGAATGGCCATCCCAGTCCCCAGACCTGAATATCATTGAACATCTGTGGGATGATTTGAAGCGGGCTGTCCATGCTCGGCGACCATCAAACTTAACTGAACTGGAATTGTTTTGTAAACAGGAATGGTCACAAATACCTTCATCAAGGATCCAGGAACTCATTAATAGCTACAGGAAGCGACTAGAGGCTGTTATTTTTGCAAAAGGAGGATCTACGAAATATTAATGTCACTTTTATGTTGAGGTGCCCATTCTTTTGCACCGGTCAAATTTTGTTTAAATGCAGATTGCACATTTTCTGTTAGTACAATAAACCTCATTTGAATCCAGAAATATAACTGAGTCCATCAGTTATTAGATATATGAAACTGAAATAGCTGTTGCAAAAACCAAAATTGTTATAAAGAAAAAAGGTTAACATTAATAGGGGTGCCCAAACTTTAACATATGACTGTGTATATATATATATATATATATATATATATATATATATATATATATATGCACATCTCATATATACTTACCTTGTAATGTCCTGTACCGTCCAGATGTGTCCGGATCCCAGAATACCAAGCGGTGGAAGTTCACCGACTGCCATATTGGGGCACCCAAGTGATGGATGTCTCAATATGGAAACTGCTGGTGGTACCAGCCTCTTGCACGGTACCACCAGCGGCACCATCGCAGCACACGCATACACACTGTATACCCCATACGCACCACACACACACGCTGTACACGCCGTACGCACCACACACACACACTGTATATGCCGTACGCACAACACACACACTGTTTACGCCGTTCGCACCACACACACACTGTATAGGCCGTAGGCACCACACACACTGTATATGCTGTACACCCCCCACACACACACTGTATACACCGTATACACCGCACACACACACTGTATACGCTGTACGCACCACACACAAACACTGTATACGCCGTACGCACGACACACACACTGTTTACGCCGTACGCATGACACACTGTATGCGCCATACACACCACACACACACACACACACACTGTATACACCACACACTGTATACACCAGGTCAAAGAAGAGATGACATGAGAGGAGAAGACAGCAGATGGGGGAGACAGAAAGCGCACAGGGGTGAGACAGACAGAGCACAGGGGGGAGACAGCTCAAATGGGACAGCACATGAGGGCAGAACACAGCACAGGAAGGAGAGAGACAGCAGACAAGGGGGATAGCACATGGGGTAGACAGATCAAAGAAGAGAGCACAGACAGGAGAAGTCAGCACATGGGGAAAGAGAGAGTGGATAGGTGGGTGAGCACATGGGGGGGAGATTCTCAACGCTGCAAAGCCTGCCCCCATCGTGACATTACTACCCTCCCGATGCGATAGCATCGGGCCTCCATCTAGTTCTGTATATGAGCATGTATCAGATGTCAGTTTTTCTTTAAATGGTCTCTCTAATTTCAGAAAACTTAATCTCATGTGATAGATGATGTGATAGACTACCGGAAAATCACTTTATATATTCTGTTATCTTACCCTCGAAAAATCACTGCCAAGTGCCGGCCACAAAGTCCTAACTTGCTATCCACTGCCAGTTGTCAGGAGCAATCCTTCAGTAGCAGCAGAAACTCTTAGTTGGATTACAGGAAGCAGAGTTAGGCCTGGGTCAGACTGGCGTATGGCATCCGATGCGACTAGGAGCCGAGCGTCATGCGTCTGTGCTCTGAGCCTCTCGCACAGCTGCGGAGTAGGCGGAGATATCAATTTCTCTATCTCCTCCATTGCTGGGGTCAGCGTATATCGCACAGCACTTGGATAATATCCGAGTGATGTGCCTTGTTCTCACTCGCACCCATAGGCTTATATTTCACTTGCACATTGAAAACGGCCGAGAAAAAAAAAAAAATACCCTGAAGGGAGCTGTCTCATAGATGAATACTGGTCCGAGTGCTATGCCATGTTTTATCGCATAGCACTCGTCCGTATTCATCGATAGTTTTAGATTGAGATTCTGATTTGTCTGTTATCCTAAGTCATGTTACAAGACTCGATAAAGGGTTGATTGTGACTTGTAGGATCGCTACTACCAATAGGTGGCGCTGTAGAGTAAAAGTCCTCTTTCTTTCTGAAGAGGCAATTTGCATATTATATTTCCCAGAGGAGCATTGCACGGCGAATAAGCCTCCTTACCTTGACAAGCCAGAGCTGGTATGTCACTCTCCACAAGGAGAAACCTTACCCCTTAGACCTTATGTAACAAACACTCTTTACCCTTTTGTGTCTCCACAATTTTTGCATAAATTGTAAGCTTGCGAGCAGGACTCCTTGAGTTATGTTTATTCTGTAATATCTTCATTGTCTGTACAAGTTCCCTCGAAAATGTGCTGCGGGATATGTTGGAACTATAGGAAAAAGATCATTATAGATTTCATTGGAAGTATCTCTCATTATCATGGGTGTAACTACTAGGCTTGCTCGTTAGATGTGCGTCTTAGTGGGCCTTATATAGGCTTAGGCAGATGAGGTCATAGGAGCCATCCAAGGACACTTGTAAAATCCAGTGTGGAGCACAGCTGAGGGCAGCGGTCAAAGGGGAAGGTGGTGAAGTTCTGCAGAGTCGAAGAAGATGAGTAACATTCAGCCTATTTTAGCCTGATATGTATTAGGGCCTCAAGAAGTACAACATTATCTACTATCTCCTCTATCTATCTCATAAATACTCATCCATCCCCTACAGCTTTAATTATTTTTTATTATTTTAGTGACAAAATACGAAAATAACAATCTTTCTCTTCCTAGTGATCAGTAAAATTGCACATGCCGCTACAAACCTCTGGGGACCACTGCTCAGGACCGCTCACACAGACACATGGTACTTAGGAAATTGGCTGCCAGACATCTAGTAAATGAAACTGAAAATAAATTGCCAAATGTGTCATTCCCATTTTATGCTTTCTATAATTTCCCTGCACAAAGGAAGACAAATGATTTATTGACAGATAGTATAATAAAAAATAGTTTTTCTCATGAGCACAGCATCTTACCCCAGCAGGAAGCTGCTTTCCTATAAAATCTTCCTTTTTAAATTACACCTATGAAACACGGGCTGTTGCGTTGTGGGTAACGTGATATCAGTGATCATAATAATTCACCTATGGTAGAATTGGAAGATAATGACAAATCTGGCAAGACAAATTTGAAGAAAATATGAAAATTAAAAAAAAATAATTAAAAAAAATCTTTTGGATGAAAATATTTTAATCCCCTCTTGCCATGTCATAGAATGTTGTAATTATGCTTAAACAATGGTTGGATCAGCACGGTCACCCACAAGGGTTTTGTATTTGGCTGCCACCACACCATCCCATGGCAGTAAGTTTTGACTTCAGCTTTTTGATCCTTGTAACATTACAATGACCCCAACATATGTGTTGTTAATAAAGTTCTACCTACAGTCCCAAAACCAACCGAAAAGACCCACTTGTGGGAGGCGGATTTCACAAACCACTCCTTTTTGTCCAAGAATAGAGTAAATTTGCTGTGGCTGTTTAAAACAGTAAGAAGAGTCTAAGGAAATTTGGGGCAGTTGGCATTAGGGATGAGCAAATCGATTTTCAGGTTCTTGTCCAGTAACCACCGGATGGGAGCTCTATGAACAGTGTCCTACTTTCTGGAATCCCTAATGTCTCTTCTGATTTGTGGGTCCACACATAATGTCACACTGGACCTATTAATTAGATGAGGCACCAGGGATTCCGGCAAGTAGGAAGAGATTCACAAGACTTGTAACCAGCAGCCATGGACTGCTGACATGACGGATTGACAAGGGTCCTGCCAATTTATTTTCTCATCAGAAAAACAAAGGCAGAACCATAATGATGGCATACCCTGCAGTAAGTAAATAGCATAGTGCATGAAAATAATATACAGTATAAAAAAATGCAAAAGCTATCCCACCACTCCACTGTGACCATAATTGGGACAGTCCTAACTCTAATATTTAAACCTGACCATTTGTCAAGTGACATACATGTGGATAAGCGCTGAGAAGGACTGGACCCAGCTAGTAGACACACAGCCATGGGAGACCACCTCAATATAATGCCCAGCTCAAAGGAAAGGCAGGCCACACCTTTATATGCACATGGTGCAAACAGACTGAAAAAAACCTTAAGATAGAAAATTGAATGATAGCAATTAACCAAGCATTCTTTTGGAGTTCTGACACTGTACAAATGAAAAGTTGTTTGATGAGCTGCCGAATCTGTGGCCCATCAAACACACCAGCCTTTATTTTTCCAAATGATGTACTAGGAAATGCCAATATGAGGTACTTAAAATAGAGTCCTTCAGTTGTCAAAGCTTTAATAAATAGTTTTATGAGACCCAGTTTCATGTGCGGAGGTGGGATTGCAATGTTCTTTCTCTCAACAAGGAGCTCCTATAGAGTATTTGGATCACCAGGTTTGAGGTCAGATGTTGGAGGCCAATTCCTCTCCACCCAGTGCTTCTCACAAGCTCTGTTGTCCCACGTGCAGAGAAAACAAGGATAGCTGATTGCAGACTAGGATACTCTATTTTATATTTATTTTTCTTGCTATGTCCTGAAGTTGTCACTGGAATGATCTCATGGCTCTCGCCAAGCAATAGATATAAGGAATGGCATCCTATCACGTGTTCACTTCATCCACATCTGTAAGCTCTATACACACTGCTTGAACACTGTGAGTTGCCTAAAGGTACTGTCACACTTAGCGATGCACCAGCGATCCGGACCAGCGATATGACGCGGTCAGGATCGCTGGTACATCGCTAGGTGGTTGCTAGTGAGCTGCCAAACAGGCAGATCTCACCAGCGACATCGCAGGGGTCAGGGTCGCTACTTACCTGTCAGACGAGGCGATCCTGACATCCTCCCGCCCGCGTCCACGCGTCGCTCGTCTCCACAGCAGTAAGCCCAGCAGGAAGCTGACGACGAGAAACAGTCCAGGACGTTCTCGCGCGATCAGCGATAACCAGCGGGGGAGCAGTCGGAGGTAAGTATCACACATAGCAAAAAAACCTCCAGATTTTCAAAGCCAGCTTACCCATACACCCCGATGTGTGAGATCCAATATCATTCCAGGAGAAAGTCTGCACGGAGACCAGAGCAGGAGCCAGCCACGAAAGATTCAAATGAAAAAATGTAACTTTAAACTCCAGCGGACAAAATCCAGGATGCAAAATTTTAAAAAGTTTTTTTCTTGCATTAGCAAAGATTTTTATTATTAAAGTCCATCATAAAATAAATCCACACTTCTGGACAGTAGATAAATAGATTAGGGGAAGGGGGGGGTTAGCCTCTCAGACTACGCGTTTCGGCAAATTAACGCCTTCTACATGGTCTATGTAGAACGCCATGTAGAAGGCATTAATTCGCCGAAACGCGTAGTCTGAGAGGCTAACCCCCCCCTTCCCCTAATCTATTTATCTACTGTCCAGAAGTGTGGATTTATTTTATGATGGACTTTAATAATAAAAATCTTTGCTAATGCAAGAAAAAAACTTTTTAAAATTTTGCATCCTGGATTTTGTCCGCTGGAGTTTAAAGTTATATTTTTTCATTTGTATCACACATAGCGATATCGCTAGCAATATCGCTGCTACGTCACAAAACCAGTGACGTTATAGCGATATTGCTAGCGATATCGCTTAGTGTGACGGGCCCTTAAGACTTACGGTATCTTGATCACCAAGTTTTACTTTGAAATATGCAAGACTGGCTTGCTTGAAACATGTGCTGATGTTCGTTTTTTGATTGGGAATGGTGAAACTGTAAGGGTATGAACTGCTGTGTCCTGGTCCCTGAAGACAACCGTCACATGATAAGAATAGTGTTGTGTGTTTTAACTGCAATTTCTTGTGTCATGTGAAGTGTGAACTATGTCCTGTGTTTTGTTTTTTTTAGGAATTTCATGTGAATAATACATAGTGTTACATAGTAACATAGTTTTGAAGGCTGAAGGAAGACCTTATGTCCATCTAGTTCAGCCTATTTTTAGTGCAGCTGTTCTGCATTGTTGATCCTGGGGAAGGCAAAAAAACCCACAGAGTAGAAGCCAATTTTCTCCATAGGGAAAAAAATTCCTTCCCCTAAGCTGGGTCACCCATCTACCTATAATATTCTGTTATTTGCAACCTTCTATACTGTTACTCACAAGAAAAGCATCCATTCCTTTCTTAAATTCATTCAGTGAGTTGGCCATCACCACTTCCTCAGGAAGAGAATTCCAGAGCCTCACTGCTCTTACCGTGAAGAACCCTCTTCTATGCTGGTGCAGAAATTGTCTTTCCTCCAAACGAAGAGAATGCCCCCTTGTTCTTGTCACAGTCCTTGGTACAAATAGTTGATTGGAGAGATCTCTGTATTGCCCTCTGATATACTTGTACATATATATTAGGTCTCCCCTAAGTCTTCTCTTTTCTAGAGTAAATAGACCTAATTTTGATAACCTTTCTGGGTATTGTAGTGAACCAACTCCATTTATCATTTTAGTAGCCCGCCTTTGAACCCTTTCAAGTTTAGTAATGTCTTTCTTGAGCACCGGCGTCCAAAATTGCACACAATACTCCAAGTGTGGTCTGACGAGTGATTTGTACAGAGGGAGAATGATGTTTTCATCTCGTGTCCCCAGACCTCTTCTAATGCTTCCCATGACCCTATTTGCTTTGGTGGCAGCTGCCTGACACTGGGCACTCCAATTTAGCTTCTTATTGACTAAGATGCCTGTCTTTTTCCATGTCTGATTTCCCCAGCAGTTTCCCATTTAGTAAGTACTTGTAGCATCTGTTTCTCCTTCCCATGTGCATAACCTTACACTTATCTGTGTTAAACCTCATTTGCCATTTTTCAGCCCAATTCTCCAATTTACTCAAATCTGTCTGTAGTTGCAAACTGTCCTCCTTTGTGTTAACTACCTTACATAGTTTTGTATCATCTGCAAATACTGATATTTTACTGTGTAAGCCATCCACTAGATCATTAATAAATATATTAAATAGTAGGGGGCCCAATACAGAACCCTGTGGTACCTCACTAGTAACCCTGGCCCAATCTGAGTATGCCCCATTAATAACCACTCTTTGTTTTCTATCACTAAGCCAGCTACCTACCCATCTACACACATTTTCCCCTAGCCCAATCTTTCTCATCTTACTTACCAATTTTTTATGTGGGACAGTGTCAAATGCTTTAGAGAAGTCGAGATAAATGACATCCAATGATTGTCCTTGGTCCATTTGAGAGCTTACATCCTCATAGAAGCTGATCAGGTTAGTTTGACAGGAGCGATCCTTCATAAATCCATGTTGATATGGAGTTAAACATTTATTAACATTGAGATATTCCATAATGGTATCCCTTAGAAACCCTTCAAAAATTTTACCCACAACAGATGTTAAGCTTACCGGCCTATAGTTTCCAGGTTCCCTTTTACACCCCTTTTTGAATATTGGTACCACATTTGCTTGCCGCCAATCAAAAGGAACAGACCCTGTTTCTATAGAGTCTTTAAATATAAGGAATAGAGGCCTGTCTATCACATTACTTAACTCCCTTAATACCCGAGGGTGAATGCCATCATGGCCTGGTGATTTGTCAATTTTAATCTTACTAAGGCGGTTCTGCACTTCTTCCTGGGTTAGGCAGGTAATACTTAATGGGGAGTTTACATTATCACTCTGCATTTCCCCTGGCAAATCCTTTTTTCTGTGTGAACACTGTTGAGAAAAATGTATTTAAAACATTTGCTTTTCCCACATCGCTCTCTATGATTTCACCCTCAATGTTCTTTAAAGGGCCGACACCATCAATTTTAATAATTTTACTGTTTATATAATTAAAGAATAGTTTGGGGTTTGTTTTATTTTCCTTAGCAATGAGTCTCTCAGTTTCCAATTTTGCTAAATGTATTTGTTTTTTACACATTTTATTTTTTCTCTATAACTTTTAATGCTTCTTCATTGCCTTCTTGTTTTAGCTTCTTAAATGCCTTGTTTTTGTTATTTATTGCCCTTTTACATCCTTATTTAGCCACATTGGTGTTCTCCTGTTCCTAGCCCTTTTATTTCTGTACGGTATATATGGGTTATAGGTACTTATGTTGCTGTGTGGGTACTGTGACGGTAATGCCTAAAGTAACTCAGGTACAGTCAGCTCAGGTATAGGGAAAGTATAGGAAAGGAGTTAAGTTAGTACATAGAAAGTAGTTAACACTTGGGAGCAGACCAAATTGGGGGGAGCAAGTGGTGACAAAATAGGAATCACTTCCTGACTATAGTAGTTAGTGTGTTAGTTGGAGACAATGTCAAGTTCAAAGTGCAGTTGGCTGGAAGCATGGTGCATACAACCTTTCTAGCAGTATGAGGTCATGCAATACTCCCTCTGGACATTCCTGCAATGTCGAGGGACTACGACCTGAAATAGGCACTGAGGAATGTGCCTTAATCCCTTCCATACAGAAGAAGCCAGATGGAGAACCATGTGAGGGAATCATAGCAGATCTTGGAAATACTGTGGTGCTGGACAGGCAAACCCTGGGGCTTACATGAGGATCAAGTGTAAGGATAGTGAAAGATGAACATAAGGAAATGATGGAAATGTACTGTGCTATTGAAGCAAGTGGCAAAAGGTGCTGTACCTGATATTGTGTGTTAAAGACTGATGTACTTAACTGTAAGGTAAAATTGAGCTTGTTAAAAGAATCGGGGTGTCTCCTGATGTATGTACTGTTGTTCCTGGAACCAGAGACGTGGAGACAGTGAAGGCCTCCAACCTGCAAATGAGTGTAATGCACCATATACAGCACAACATATATATACTGGGACACAATATATTTGTAATGTGCCAGAGAGTCATGAAGCAGTATCTTTTCCACAGCTACATCTCTCTTTCACTTACATACACTTGTGCTCAAAAGTTTACATACCCCAGCAGAATTTTTGCCTTCTTGGCCTTTTTTTCAGAGAATATGAATGATAACACCAAAACTTTTTTTTCCACTCGTGGTTAGTGGTTGGTTGAAGCCATTTATTGTCAAACTACTGTGTTTTCTCTTTTTAAACCATAATGACAACCCAAAACATCCAAATGATCCTGATCAAAAGTCCACATACCGTGGTGATTTTGGTCTGATAACATGCACAGAAGTTGACACAAATGGGTTTGAATGGCTACTAAAGGTAACATCCTCATCTGTGACTTGTTTGCTTGTAATCAGAGTGTGTGCATAAAAGTTGAGTGAGTTTCTGGGATCCATACAGATGCTTGCATCTTTCATCAAGCCTCTGACATTTCTGGATTGTGAGGCATGAAGAAAGCAAAAGAATTGTCAATGTATCTACTGGAAAAGGTAGTTGAACTGTATAAAACAGGAAAGGGATATAAAAAGATATCCAAGAAATTGATAATGCCAGTCAGCAGCATTCAAACTGTGATTAATAAATGGAAAACTAGGTGCTCTTTAAAAACAAAACCACGGTCAGATAGACCAACAAACATGTCATCCACAACTGCCAGGAAAATTGTTCGGGGTGCAAAGAAAAACCCACAAATAACATCAGCTGAAATACTGGACTCTCTGAAAACTAGTGCTGTGGCAGTTTCAAGTTGCACAATAAGGAGGCACTTGAAGAAAAATGGGCTGCATGGTCGAGTCGCCAGAAGAAAGTAATTACTGCGCAAATGCCACAAAGTGTCTCGCCTACAATACACAAAACAGCACAGAGACAAACCTCAAAACTTCTGGAACAAGGTAATTTGGAGTGATGAGACCAAAATTGAACTTTTTGGCCACAACCATAAATGTTACATTTGGAGAGAGGTCAACAAGGCCTATAATGAAAGGAACACCATTCCTACTGTAAAGCACGGAGGTGGATCACTGATGTTTTGGGGATGTGTGAGCTAGAAAGGCACAGCAATCTTGGTCAAAGTTGAAGGAAAGATGAATGCAGCATGTTATCAGAAATTACTGGAGGCAAATTTGCACTCATCAGCCCGGAAGCTGCACATGGGATGTACATGACAACGATCCAAATCACAAGGCAAAGTCGACCTGTCATTGGCTACAGCAGAGTAAAGTGAAGGTTCTGGAGTGGCCATCTCAGTCTTCTGACCTCAATATCATTGAGCCACTCTGGGGAGATCTCAAGCGCACAGTTCATGCTAGACAGCCCAGGAATTTACAGGAATTTACAAGAAGAGTGGGCAGCTTTACCATCTGAGAAAATTAAAGAACCCAATCCACAACTAGCACAAAAGACTTCAAGCTGTCATTGATGTTAGAGGGGGTAATACACGGTATTAAGAAATGGGGTATGTGAACTTTTGATCAAGGTCATTTGGATGTTTTGGGTTGTTATTATGATTTAAAAGAGAAAACACAGTAGTTTGACAATAAATGGCTTCACCCAACCACTTACCATGAGTGGAGAAAAAATTTTGGTGTTATCATTCATATTCTCTGAAAAAAAGGCCAAGAAAGCAAAATTTCTGCAGGGGTATGTAAACTTTTAAGCACAACTGTAACTGCTACAAATATAACAAAATTAATCAGGTCTGCTTAGGCATTTACGACAAGAACTAACAGACAGACATGATCTGAAAGAAAGGAAAGAAGTGTGTAAATAAAAAAATAAATTCTGCTAACCCATTGAATACAAACTTTTGGGATATGTTTCACTATAGAGTTCGGCACACGGCCTCTCACCACAGTCTCATGTGTATTGAATAGCCTAGACAAGTAACAACCTGTTGCTGATCGCCAAAGTCGTCCTCCACCCTCCCCACTCAAAGGCATTTCACTCTCTGCCGATAGGAGAACACTAGGGCTACCCTCGATCCAGCCTAGAGTAATTGTATTAAGAAAAATCTGACATGTTAGACTAAAACCTCAGTTTTATAATCAGCATGCCTATTTTAGTCTAAATCAACAGAAAAATCAAACTCAACAAAAACTATGTTTAAAATTGTTCCCCAGTGTAATTATTAGAGATGATGGGAATCGATTCTCATGACCTGATCCAGCTACCTTACCAGTAATCTTGGTCTGACGGACAGTGCTGTAACTAGAGTTCGATGGCCACTCATCCTGGTACATATATGTCTTCCATCCTGATATATAAACCTCCCATTGTGGTATGTCCCATATCCTGGGCCCCATCCTGGTATATATCACCCTTATTCTGGGCTCCATTTTGGTATATATATCTCCCCATCCTGGTATATATTCCTTATTTTCCCTTCACCCATGACAGCACCACATGAGAGAGGGATCCGCCCCACCAGGACAGGAACCTACTGAAATATAAGGGGCGGCACCTCTCCCCCGCTTCAGTTGGGTTCCTGTCCTGGAGCAGGATCCCAGGCTGACAGCGGCGGTGCCTGCCATGGATTGAGACATGGACCCAGGGCCGTCCCGGCGCGGGAAGAGCAGGTCAGCTTACCTGCAGCGCTGGCCGTCGGCGCCTGGAAGCGCAGTCCCCGGGGTTCCTCCAGCAGGCCCTGGGTTCGTGCGGGTGCGGTAAGGCGGCCTCCATTCGGGGCACTCCTCCGTGCCTCCCTCCCCCTGCGCGCACGCCCGCTCGCTCCTTCTCCCTGGGACAGGGGAAGCCGGGCGCGACTTCCGGTGCCTGACGTCAGCGGCGCGGTGCAGCTTGGGTATGCGCCGGCTGACGTCACGGACGCGACGGACATGGCGCCTAGTGCGGCGCCGGCCACAAAAGAAGAAGGAAAATATATCTTCCAATACTTGGATTTTAAACATCGTAAAGGAAGGTTTAAAATTCCCCTTTTTTCAAAAGCCAAGAGCATCATTTGTGGTGACCCCCGTCAGGAAAGGGGTAGAAGAACAGTTGGCCTTAGAGGCAGAGATCCTAAGCCTGCTGGACAAACATGTCCTGATCGAGGTCCCAAGAGGACAGGAAAGAAGGGGTTTCTACTCGCCCCTCTTTCTAATAAAAAAAACGGATCATTCGTTCAGGACGATTATAAACCTGAGAGGCCTCAACCGTTGGATACAGAACCAAACCTTCAAAATGGAGTCAGTGACTTCAGCTATAAGGCTGTTACACCACAACTGCTTCATGGCGGTAGTCGATCTAAAGGATGCTTACTACCACATCCCGATCCATTCAGAATACCAAAAATACTTAAGGGTAGCGCTCTACATTCGGGGCAACCTCAAACATTTTCAGTTCAGAGCCCTTCCATTCGGCATATCCATAGCACCGAGGGTGTTTACAAAAGTAGTTGCAGAGATGACAGCATTCCTCCGCATCCACAACACAATTATAATACCCTACCTAGACGATTTTCTAATTGTGGGCAACTCAGAACGTCACTGCACAGAGCAAGTAGAAAGGGTGATAGATACCCTACGGAATCTCGGCTGGATGGTGAATGTCAAGAAGTCAAGGCTACAACCCTTACAAAGGCAAATGTTCTTAGGTTTCATCTTGGACTCAAATCAACAAATTTGTCTCTTACCAGACGCCAAGGTGGAAAAAGTAAGGGATATGATCTTGGCAACAATAGATCAACCTCACACGACCCTGAGAGGGGCAATGTCCTTGTTGGGCACTCTGACAGCCTGTATCCCAGCGGTCAGATGGGCACAATTTCATACCCGTCAACTACAAGCAGAGGTCCTATCAGCACAGAAGTCGCTAAAAGGCTGTTTAGAAGGAAGGCTGGAACTTTCCGTAAAAACCAAAGGCTCTCTCAGATGGTGGCTAGACAGAGCAAACCTACTAACAGGGACATCGTGGCAGAAGCCAGTGTTCGACGTGATAATGACAGACGCAAGCTCCTCGGGGTGGGGAGCGCACCTAAGGGGACATGTAGCCCAGGGACCCTGGGGACACCTAGAGCAAAACGCATCCTCCAACCTAAGAGAGCTACGGGCAGTAAACAGAGCCCTAAGGATATTCATGCCCACTCTAGAAGGCCGCAATGTCCGGATTATGTCGGACAACAGCACAACAGTAGCCTACATCAACCACCAGGGAGGGACATGGTCACGCTCCCTAATGCTCGAAACCAACGAGATCTTTCACAGGGCAGAGAGACACACTCCCTATCAGCCCTACACATCAGAGGGGTAGAAAACACACAAGCCGATTTCCTAAGCCGCAACACACTAAAACAGGGGGAATGGACCCTGAATCGGGTAGTGTTCCAAAAGATAGTACATCTTTGGGGAGAGCCAATAATAGACCTCTTTGCCAACAGAAGCAACAGGCAGGTAAAAAGATTCTGTTCACTGAACCCAAAGGAAGAGCCATGGGCAGTGGACGCTTTGCAAATTCCGTGGGATTTCAAGCTAAGTTATGCCTTTCCTCCGGTAGCTCTAATCCCAGTAGTAGTGAAAAAGATAAGGGAAGATCAGGCCAGAGTGATCTTAATAGCCCCGTTCTGGCCAAAAAGGCCATGGTTCTCACTACTACAGATAATGTCCCTCTCAGATCCGTGGGTACTGCCAGAGATTCCAGACCTGCTAGCTCAGGGTCCGGTATTCCACACGCAACTCAAGGGGTTCCATCTGACGGCGTGGAATTTGAAAGGTCACTTTTAAGTAATAGAGGATTCTCCCCTGGGTTGGTGGCTACACTGATGAAAAGTAGGAAGCCAGTAACAACTAATATATACGGTAGAATATGGAATACGTTTCTGCAGTTTCTGGGGAAACCATTAGACCAAGAACCCCCGATCAAGACTATCTTAGAGTTCTTACAGGCAGGTCTACAGCTAGGCCTAGCGGTAAATACACTCAAAGTACAAGTTTCAGCGCTAGGCGCTCTATATAATTGTAACTTAGCGGCAAACAGATGGATAGCTAGGTTTATTAAATCCTGCCACAGGTCTAGACCAGTCCCATCGCAAAAAATGGCTCCCTGGGATTTAAACCTTGTGTTAGAAGCTCTCACAAAGGAACCATTTGAACCAGTACAACAACTATCAGTGAAATATCTTACCCTAAAAACCATTATTCTAGTGGCCCTTACATCGGCACGTAGGGTAAGTGACCTGCAGGCCCTATCAGTTAGTCCACCGTATACCCAGGTATACCAGGACAGAATTGTCCTAAAAACAGACCCTGCTTATTTACCGAAAGTGGTGTCGGATTTTCACCGTAGCCAGGAAATCGTCCTCCCCTCCTTCTGTGAAAATCTGAAAAACCCAGGAGAGGAGAAATTCCATAATCTAGATGTGAAAAGAGCCCTCTTAGAGTATATATCAGTAACCAGCCAGTGGAGGAGGTCCCAGTCCCTATTTGTAGCCTTCCAGGGTGCCAGGAAAGGTTAAGGAGTATCGAAAGGGACTATTGCCAGATGGATTAGGGAGGCCATTAGTGTAGCCTACTCAGCTAGTGGTGTTCCGATTCCTGATGGCATCAAGGCTCATTCCACCAGAGCCGTGGCGACCTCCTGGGCTGAAAAGGCAGAGGTATCAATTGAGCAAATTTGTAAGGCCGCTACCTGGGCCTCACCCTCAACCTTTTTTAAGCACTATAGATTAAATCTATCCTCCTCGGCTGACTTGACCTTTGGTAGAAGGGTGCTGCAAGCGGTGGTCCCTCCCTAAAGGTGTTTCAAAGTCTCCAAAAATCTCTCATGTGGTGCTGTCATGGGTGAAGGGAAAACCACCATGGTTACTTACCGGTAGCCGGTTTTTCCGGAGCCCATGACAGCACCCGTATATTCCCCCCCTTTTTTCACCGTATGGGTGTGCACAATAGTCGGGTGTATTTGTGTGATGTGGTGTTGGATAAACATGTAACTAACCGGGAAGTCCTCTCAATGCTCTGTAATCCAACTGAAGCGGGGGAGAGGTGCCGCCCCTTATATTTCAGTAGGTTCCTGTCCTGGCGGGGCGGATCCCTCTCTCATGTGGTGCTGTCATGGGTTCCGGAAAAACCGGCTACCGGTAAGTAACCATGGTGGTTTTGGGCCTCATCCTGATATGTATCCCCCGTCCTGATATATAAGTCCCTTATGCTGGGCCCCATCCTGATAAATATACCTCATCATGGTAATATGTTCCTTATCCTGGGCCCTATGCTGGTGTATGTCCCCCATTCTGCCAGTTTTATTTAATGCATAGAATGCATAGAAAAAAAATAAACCATTATACTCCCCTTCCCTCCACTCCAACGCGATCCTCTTCCAAAGCCGGCAGCTGACTTCAGGGTGCAAGCGATGGGAGCGCGTGACATCACTACCATGCACCGCAGGTCACGTGCATGCCAACATCAGTTGCTGGCTTCTGATTGGTCGGTAGCATATATTGCTGCGCACGGGCCTCTGCAACCACTGTCATTAAGCCCCTTCGGATGAATTATAGCTCTTGGAACTGACTCCTCTCTGGCAGCATCCCTTACTCTTTTTATTAGCCGGCCTGGCACGATGTCGCACGCGATATCACACTGCAATAATAATGATCCCAGGCTGGCTAATCAAAAGTAGAGCTGCAGATACCAACAGGCAAGAGGTGTTTCACAGGCCTCTCGTCTTTCGGCCAGATATTAGTGGCATGGCTGCATGACCGTACCCTAAGAATCGATTCTCACCATCTCTAGTAATAATATAATTAGATATATAAAATACAAGCAAAAGAAAAACTAAAAATGAAACAATTATTGCTAATGCAAATGGATTGTATAAATCATAGGTAGAGTATAAATTATGTACATTATTAAATATTCCCTTACTCAGAGTAAAAAAAAGGCACATTAATTTTTTTAAAAACCGCTCTTGATACGTAAAGAGAGAAAAGCACAAAAGACTGCGTCCTTAGAGCATTAAAAAGATTAATTGTCAGTGAATTAATGAAAATCACCTCAAATTAAAGTTGTTTTCGTGGAGGTGGAGGTCAAAGCTTCCAGAGCTGGAATTCTTTCTATAAACCACTAGTGTTTGCGTTTTTCGCAAGATGCTCACCTGAGAGAACAGAGAAGACGTGCCAAGATAATTTGTCTAGATCTAATTCTCCTGTAAGAGTTTGGCACAACAGGGGAAGCAATAATTATTACAATTCAATGGCTCTTAAAACGTGTGAGCTCCTGCTGCACCGTGCATGTGCGAGGTTGATAGGCGCAGGTGAAGGATCTCACACTTCCCCTTCATTTGTCTTTTAAAAAGTTTTTATTAACTTATTAAATGGAGTAAATTGAGTTCAGGAAATAATAAGGTGTAAACTTGATGTGTTTTACCTTCTGTGGATTAACTAGTAATTTACTAACAATACAGAAAAATGTTTTGCTTGATGGACACTTCTTTACATGGACGTTGCATAATGCACATTTTCCCCAGTCGTGGCGCTGCAGGGAGTTATGCACTGACTGTCAGGCTCCCGTATCAATAACAATTGACGCTCATAAGGTATGAAGTTGGTGGATCTCCCTGTTCCGGTTAACGTCAGGGGTGGACTGAGTGCAATCTTTGAGTCATGGGTGTTAAATCCCTTAGGATTAAGCCAATATTAGCTTTAAGGCCACGTTCACATGTTCAGTATTTGTTCAGTATTTTACATCAGTATTTGTGTAAGGGGGACGACCAGACCACGGGTACATGCATGCCTGGTCCTGAACTGGTAACACTGCATCCCCTGTCGCTTGGGGGAAGAAATAATGAGTCGGACCGGAGCTCTGACCCGGAAGCTGGGAGCACAGTTATAAGAAAAAGCGTGCGCAGCGTCGGGGAGTTTCCGGTTGGTGGTGACAGAGGGAAGGGGTGTCCGCAGAGGGCTCCGAGGGGTGCGCAGTCAGGCCGCAACGACACGCAGCCGATCCGATTCCGGGACGCTGCCAGGACTCAGCGCAGTAATAAGGAAGGAACCGGGAGCCCTGCTCAGCAAAGTGCCGCCCGCCAGCCTAAGAGGCAGGGCAGAGTTCAGGACTGTCTTCTGCTGCCCTCGTCGCCGGACCGTGGTCTGCAGGACCTCGCTGGAGAAGCATCGTGCCAGCTTTTGGCACTTCAGTCTTGGTGGGAACAGGCAGCGCGCAGCATAGAGAGAGAAGTGCGGCACGCCCCGTAGCTGACAGAGATCGTGGTGCAGTGTGCCGGTGACTACAGAGAACAAGGTGCCAAAATGCTTTGGTCTGTGAGTACAGTGCACGTTCCACATAAGAGTGACCGCATATGGGACAGACACTTGCGCCCTGACTTTGCCATTGTTTATTTGCCGAGCCATGTTGGGCTCCTACAGGACTGTGGCCCTCAGCTTTGTCAGCCACTGCAGCATATGGACTAGGGGCAGCGGACGCTACTGGAGACCAACTGCTGCCGCCAGAAGGCGAGGCATTGTTGTCTACAGGAGCCCACTAGAAGTGACACTGCGCCTGCTGTTGTCAGCGCTATTGACTTCATAGTCTGAGGGACTACCAAATTGTTAACCGTATTCACCGGAACCGCAGCTACAGGATCATTTATTCTTGAACTCTGCGTTTAATTTTGCAATTAGACTGTTTATTTCCTTGTTTTAACCCATTCCCTCCCTGTGTGAAGCATTCTCTGTTAAAGTAAAACTGTTAACCCTTGCTCTGCCTCCCGTCCGTCACTGCATCCCGCAACCTGCTCACACATGGTGTAGTCAGCAGGATGCAGTCTACGGGCGCAGAGATGGCAGACCAAGCGATCAAGGGTGCTCCAAGAGTCAGCATACCGCTGGGGGCGATGTTAAGCAACCTCCCAAAATTTACAGGGAATAATACTCTGTTATGGGACTGGACTGAGCGGGTCAGGGGACTGTTGCAGATGCACCTCACGACCCCCGACATGGGAAAAGAGATTGCCATGATGGCTCTGGAGAGAGGGCAAGGAGCTCTGTCACGTTACAGCCTCCCCATGAGCGAGATACCTTCAACAAGGTGTTAAGGATCTTAGATAAAATGTACGGAGACCCCACGGACATTGGAAAATTGTGCATGTGCTTGTTTAGGCGTGTCCAAAGGGAGGGGGAGTCCTTGACCCAGTACATGAACACGCTGCAGGAAATCCACGCTGCAATCGCTAAGCGAGATGGCATAGACGTAGGGCCACCTAATACAATTCTGAGAGACCAGCTAGTGGCAGGCTTTAGAGATGCGCTGCTTAAGCAAGGCTTGTGTGAGTGCCTGCGAGCTAACCTGCCCATGACTTTTTGAGAAATGGCGGCGGAAGTGCGCAAAAGGGAGCAGAAGCAGGGGCAGCCTTGGCAGGGGTGATCTGGAGCCGCCAAGTACCCAACCTGAACGAGGAAGAGCTGGAGTGGTCCCACGAATTATGGCAGGGAATGCTGAAAATGAGGGCAAAAATCGAGAGCCTGAAGGAAGCCCTTGCTGCTACTATGGAGTCCAGGTCCATACCCCAGGGTAACTTACGACAAGGAATGAAGGAAGTTAGAAAGTTAGAGAAGAGATGCAGAGCATCTGTAAAACTTAGGCAGCAAACTTCAGCAGCAGCCCAAAGACTTAATCCCATATTGTGGGGTGAAGAGTGATTGCAGAAGGGGTATGCCTCCCATGGAGGACGACGATGCAGACGGAAGCACCCACTGGATAGGCGCAGAAGTGAGTGCTGGACATGTGGAGGAATGGGACACCTGTCAAGAAGTTGCCCTACAGAGACAGCTGACGGCGGAGATTCGTTCACCCTTCCGAAGGTCATGCACACTGGAGGGATCGTTGCCCCTGGAGGAAATGGTGCGGTGAGCGAAGGGGAGCCGCACCCAGAGCCAGACAGAGTCACGACGTCGGATGCTGAGAAGAGAGGAAGAAGATGTCGACTGTCTATAGTGAGGTGTCTGCGCCGCTCCGTCACGTGGAGGCAAATTGGGTGGAATACCAAATTGGATCCAAGGGTCCCGTCTGTGAGAATCAACCTTGAAGGAGGGGAGAAAGTGTCATGTGTCCCTGAAATGCTCACTCCCACTGTTCCCGACGGTGATGAGGAAGAATCCCTTGCTTCGTTCTCTGAAATGGATAGTTTACCACCCGCTAATCCAAGGGAAGTACGTAGGCCTGAAACTCCAGAGATAGCTGCTCCATCGAACTTGGACGTACTCCTGTCCCCTGCGACCCAACCTGACTCTACCTCTCAACCGTAAGTTCCGAGTACCCCTAATGAGCAAATTCAAGAGGAGCTTCAAGGTACTCCCTGTGACCATGCTGGTGATTCGCCCCTGCTGGAATGCACAGGACAATTTCTTTTGGCAGAATGTGGTGCAAGAGAGGCAGGAATAGATGCAAAAATTGTGAGCATCGGTCCCACCTCCAAAGAACATGAAGGAGCATGAAGAACTCTTACCCGTGGAATGGCGAGCTAAAGGAGAGGGGGAGTGTAAAGGGGACGATCAGGCCGGGGTACCTGCGTGCCGGGTCCGAACTGGTAAGGCTGCATCTCTTGTTGCCTGGGTGAAGAAATAAAGAGCTGGACAGGGGCTCTGACCTGGAAGCTGGGGCGCAGTTATAAGAACAAGCGCGCACAGCATCGGGGAATTTCCGGCCGGCGATGACAGAGGGAAGGGACGTCTGTAGTGGGCTCCGAGGGGTGCGCTGTCAGGCTGCAACCACACATGGCCAATCCAATGCCAGGACGCTGCTAGGGCCTACCACAGTAATAAGGAAAGAGCCGGGAGCCCTGCTCAGCTATGTGCCACACGCCAGCCTAAGAGCCAGGGCAGAGTTCATGACTGTCCTCTGCTGCCCTCGTCGCCGGATCGTGGTCTGCAGGACCTCACTGGAGAAGCCTTGCTCCAGCTGTTGTCAGCGCTTCAGTCTTGGTGGAAACAGGCAGCGCGCAGCATAGAGAGAGAAGTGTAGCTCGCCCTGTAGCTGACAGAAATCGAGGTGCAGTGTGCCGGTGGCTACAGAGAATAAGGTGCCAAACACTTTGGGTTCGTGAGTATGTTGGAGGAACGGCCCCTGTCGAGTGTCCGGGCCGGAACCAAGGGAGCCGTCATCTGGGTCCGGGGGAAACTGTCCCCGGGGGACAGAGTTCGGGGACGGACCATTGTGACAGACAGATGGGCTGGGAGAGGGACCAGTATAAAGGAGGCGGGGAATTCCCGGGACGATGAGTCAGCATACCGGGACAGAGGCAGCAGGAGACCGTGGGAGCGACTGAAAGCTAGAGCGACTTACCAGTGCCAGGGAACACGCTCACTGAGGACTCCAGAGGGATGGCGCCAAGGCAATCAACCGAGACTTGCTGCACCACTCCTGCCCGCGGACACTGCGGCCCCAGTTCGACCCGCGGCTGCATCCTACTCGCGGACTCCCCGTCGCAGCCGTTAGCTGCGCAGGTGGCCTGTGATTCGCCACCCTACATCACTGCCGCTTGCCGCAGTACGGGGACTGCGGCCCATCCGTCCAAGGACTCCGTCGGGGCCTGTGGGGCTGCAGCGTCATCAGCGCGCCTGAGCACGCAAAGACATCGTCAACGCCTCAGCAACTGGGCCCAGCGACTACTACGCCGAAAGACCACCATCCCGAACGGCGAGGGAAGTCTGCACGGCTAAGTTGACTATATAATTAAGGACCCGTAGTCGGCCATACCCTATAGTGACCGGCTATTGCCAGAAGTAGTCGTGTTCTACCCGTTTGTGTTTGCTTGTATAGAGCCCATGCAAGGGCAACCCGTGTCACCCCCTTTTGTTGATCAGGCCGTGACTAAGGAAAGTTCCCTCTAGTCTTATAAACGTTAATATAGAAAGCACCAAATTGTCTCGCGACTCGTCACTGCATCCTGCATACCTGCAAACACCACAAGTACAGTGCACGTTCCACACAAAAGTGACTGGGTATGGGACAGACACTTGCGCCCTGTCTTTGCCATTGTTAATTTGTCGAGCCACGTTGGGCTCATGCAGGACTGTGGCCCGCACCCTTTGTCAGCCACTGCAGCATATGGACTAGGGGCAGCAGAAGGTACTGGAGTCCGACCGCTGCTGCCAGATGACGAGGCATTATTGTCTACAGGAGCACGCTAGAAGAGACACCACACCTGCCATTGTCGGCGCTATTGACTTCATAGTCTGAGGGACTACCGACTTGTTAACCGTATTCACCGGAACCGCAGCTACCTGATCCTTTATTCTTGAACTTTGCATATCCTTTTGCAATTAGACTGTTTATTCCCCTGTTTTAACCCATTACCTCCCTGCGTGGAGTATTCCCTGTATAAATTAAAGTGTTAACCCTTGCTCTGCTTCCTGTCCGTCACTGCATTCCGCAACCTGCTCACATTTGTATGTCAAAACCAGAAGTGGGTGATAAATACAGAAGTGGTGACGTGTTTCTATTATACTTTTCCTCTGATTGTTCCACTCCTGGTTTTGGCTTACAAATACTGATGTAAAATACTGACCACATACTGATAGTGTGAGCGTGGTCTAAAGGGATAACCTGTCTCAAATAACCTCCCAATGTAAACAGTCTACAGATAGTTTCTACCATTTTATGACATTTACTTTTCATGTTAAAAATCGATGGCATATATCTCTATTGTATAGGCCATTGTGGCTATGAGGAGAACCAGTAAGTGTATATTCTTACTGGTTGTTGACATTTAGTAAGAATTATTTAAAGGGAACATGTCACCAGGTTTTTCCAATATAAAATATGGCCACCACCTTTAAGACCTCTTTTATAGTATTCTACTAAGCTGTGTATGTCCCCAATCCCCTTTGCATAGCACAAAAAATACCCCCCCATGGCATGGTCCGGTCCATTGGGCGTCACTGGTCTAAATATGGTGTCTCTTTTCCTCCTTCAATCACCGTCCTCCTTTCCTGCTTTATTTGGATGACATGTCCTACGTCATCCACACAGTGTCCCCCAATCTTGCTTCTGTAAAGATATGCCTAAACGACATAGAGGCAGGACTCAAATATGGAACAGTAGACGAGGAGGCAGAAACAAATTACCGGCTTTAATGAAAACAGGATTATATGCTGGAAAATAAGATTAACAGTTCTTGTAATAGCAATAATAGATGCACGGAGAAACAGCTGGAGGCTGTCACACAAGGTGCGCTCCAGCTATGGCATTGGCAACACAAAATTCAATATAAACAATTTCTACAAACTACTCTGTTCCAACTTCCTACCTAGCTTCCAATAATCAGGCCGTGCTGCTACAGCGCCCTAGCTAAAGAAACCTGCTCTACAACCTAACACTGTTAAACACAGGTGTCACATTCATAATTCTGTAGCACTTAGGAGAAAGTCTGGTAGCTTCTGCTTAGTCCTGATGTAGTGGAGCAGAGTTTGTTGTGTTGAGCTCTTCCTTCAGGTTAATATATCCGTCTTCTCCTGGGTCCAGCCATATCTCATTCCCTCTTTCAATGCTGAGGGATTACTGGTACCACAGAGTTGTTTTGTCTCTCAAGTTACAGGTGCTCTGGGAGAACAACTTTGGCTGTGCGATGCGTCTCTTTCTTTCTGACAAAGTCCTGGTGATCGATTCTGCAGTAATCGGGCGCTATCTTCTCCCTTGAAGCTCATTTACGAGGCTCTCAGTTTTAGGATACACTTATTGTCGCATTGGAGCGCCCCGCAGGGCCTTAGGGTACTCGGTACCGAGCCCGTTGACTTCATTGGGGAATGTCACAGTGGCAGTGACCCGGTCCGTGGCCCTGTGCGTTCAGTAATAAAATTGAGGAAAGTTGTGTAATGTTTAAGTGTGACGCCACTCGTGGTGTTCGGCAATGAGTGGCCGATGCTGCGGTTTTGGTCCTCTGGGGCTGATGGTGATGCAGCAAAGAATGGTTCAGCTCTCCATGGGTAGAGTGGGGGCCCCAGGGCAAAGATATTTGATTAATGGTTCAGATGGCGGTGAACGTTGGGGTGCAGAGAAATAAGAGGACACAGAAAGGTGCAGGTTTCTTTACCTTTTACTTGCAAGTTGTTGCAATCCGGGGTACCACATACAGGTGATGGATTGAGTCCGGCTCGCCTGGAGGCATTCAGGGGATCCACCCTGCCAGGTGGAGTTTGGGACCTTCCTTCTGCACTTTGTTTTCGGGTCCCTGCAGTTTGTAACTAAGCTGCGACCCTCTCTTGCGTAATGGTTTCTAACCTGTATGGCTGACAGCGTGAGCCTATATCACGGGTACTGTCCTTTTCTCTGTCAGCCCCGGTCTCTTGATCTGCTGCCGTGCCTTCAGGTGTTCAATGTCCCCAAGGAATTTGCAGTCCCCTGTACTTCCAGATTCGGTGGTCAGGGCATACAGCTCCTGTTCAGCCTAGGACTCTGGCGTCCCTTTTTACCTCAGCGCTTCACTCTGGGGTCAGCTATACGCAATTTTAGCTTCCCCAGAGCCTCTTGTCTCCGCTCGTGTCCTTTCCCTCTTCACAGATCAGCTGCCCGTCTCCAACTGACTGTTGTGTCATGAGCTCAGCTGCTCTCTTTTCCATGACAACTCCCTGTTTACTCTCTCAGCTGACTACTTGCTGACTCACTGACCCCATCTGCTGGCCAGAATTTATAAGGAAGCTCCCCTTTCTGACCTGCAGCAGGAATTGTCATGTGATCTATGTTACCTGGCATGGGGGCCCCCCTCTTGCCTCCAGGCATGACTTTACCCCTTAGAGGGAGGCAATGTCACTGTGACAACCGGACTCTGGGGTGTCACATTCCCCCCACAGTGAAGTTCAGTACTCCCGGACTGAGGAAACATAACAAGAATTGTTAACAACAACAATTAATGAAAATCTACAAAGTCTTAAAAATGTAAAAATTATCAAAACCAGAAAAGAAAAAGAAACAATAACACAGTTACTGCAGCGACCAGTCCTTATGCTGCTATCCAGGTATCCAGGAATTGTCTTTGTCCTTGTACCTGGGGTTTGGTTGGTGGGAACCACCTTAGCCCACTTTGTGTGTCGTCCCTGGGCGTGGCTACAGGGCACTCTGTAGATGGGCCTGGTTTTTCGGCCATGCCGGTGGCTTATTTTCAAGGCCAAGTTGGGGTAACTATTTACAAATAAAGTTCTGACCACACATAGTCCTGTGGCCCAATTGTCCTTTAACGGGTTATTATGAATACTTAAAAAGTTCATACAGTAAGTCTCTGTAGGCTCTCATGCTTAACGGTTACAACTATACATTTGGGTCGCCCTCCCAGGGCTGCGGGGTTACTCGGTACCGGACCGGTCTCAGCGGGTGGTGTGTCACAGCAGCGGTGACTCGGTCCATGGCCCTGGGCGCCCAAGTAATGGCGGGATAATGCTTATGGTGGAATGTATATAATGGAATAGTTTGTGAAGCCACCTGTGGTGTTCGGCAAGTGGGATGTTAGGCCGACGCTGCAGACAGATCCTCTGGGACAGATGGTGTGGTGCAGCAGTGATGTTATAGCCCTCCACAGGCAGGGCTGTTGTCCCAGGGCAGAATAGGTGAAGTGACACTTAGATGGTGTCCGGAGCAGGGGATGCAGCAGTGTCAAGCAGGCGGATGCAGGAAGGAATGAAGGACACCAGGGCATGTAGTTCCAAAGCTTTACTCACAGTCTGTAGTGCCCGCTTCCGTGCCGTGTCCTCCGGGTCAGGGACCCAATCAACCTCCAGGCAAGATGGAGTGCTCCCTTCCAACACTCCGCCAACTTATGTACCTTTTCTGAACGTCTCCTCTATAGCGCCTTTAAGTGTGAAGATCTCCTAGTACTGAGTTACACTGGAGTTCCTCCTATCAGATGTTCCCAAGAACTCTACTTGTACGGCAGACAGTGGTAGCCTGCTTCGGGGACTCCTTACTCCTGAGTCCCGGCTCTCTATCCGTGTTGCTGTTGTGCCCCCAAGTTTTAGATGGGAGTAGTGCATTTACTGCCCACTACTCCACCGGTGTCTGCTGCAGAACCATTAGTGTCCATACAACCTCAGGGACCGGGCCCCGGCCTTGCGCTTAGAACTTCTAGGCAGGGTTCTCTCCTAACCCACGTCCTCTGTGTTCCCTTTTCTCCTACGTTCCGTACTTGTCTTTCTCTCTTATGGAAGCTCAGGCTTCAGTTCAATGTCTTTCTTTTTCTTTCCTTTCCCGTGCCAGCAGACCCAGGTCACTCAGGCGTGCTGCAGCACTCCTTCCTCCATCCCTCTTCCAGGGATCCCCACTCCTCTCCAAGTGGCTTCCTCTATCAGACTCCCCCGTCTGACTGACCTTCAGACTGACCTCCAATCCTAAACCTTCCCACTCTTTTATGTATCATCAACTCCACCCACCTCCCAGCACGTTTAGTGTTCCGAGCAGGGAACCCCCAAAGGTGCTCTGCTTCTCTCTAAGCAAGGAGCCGCAATGTGGTTTTGCTGAACTACTCTATTGTGTGGGGTGCGAGTGTTGGAGTGTGGTCAGGAGTTCCCACCTTACCTGGATGGTGAGGCACCACACCTTAGGAGAAGGTGCAGTACCTCTGTGGTGACTGAGCCTCAGGGGCGCCACACATTCTTATTAATTTATTCACATTATGTATTCTCTATAACGGACAGGGATCTGACCTCTGGTACTAGTGGATCTATGCAGTATAGGTATCTCCGATGACCTGACCTGTTCTCTAATGTCTACTGTTGGTGCACTAGTCACTACGCTATAAGTGGACTTGTTTAATATTGGTATTCTGGACTGCCTTCTCCTGACTCTTAGACTCACCATAAGATTGAGAGATTCGCTGCTAGCAGGGGACAGATTTCCGCATTTCCACTGCAGATGTGGCATCTGTCACTGGAGCCATTTCATTAAGAGTCTCTGCTTCATCCGGTGCAATAGGCTGTTGAAAGTTTAGGACTGGTACTACGATAGCCTGATTCACTTGTGTCCACGTCCGGGGAAATTCTCCAGGGATAGTATGGATATTCTCTTCCATCTCTACTGTGGGCCGTGGAGTGTCTTGAACTTCCTCTTTGTCTTTCAATTGATCAGGGCACACCTTTAGATGATTTCTTGAGACTGCCTCTGAGGTTTCTCCTCCATCCTTGCTGATGAGGCATACCTTGGTGTTATTAAAGTCTGAAGGTATAACGGTGAGTACTTGTTCTCCTGGTGTCATGGGAACTGCAGGGGCGTGTTGATTGTAATTCCTTTCCTGCCTCTGTCTTGCTTGGGACAAACTTTTCTCCACACATTCTTGCACTTTGCGGTATTGTTGCTACCGCTCTGTATCCCAGTCAGCATCTGGTGATGTCGTCTCAGGTGTTAAGACTCCCATGTCTAAATCAATGGGTAACTTGCCAGGTCTTGCCCACATCAGGTAGGCCGGAGTGCAATTGGTGGCGTTTACCGGTATATGATTATATAGATCTACCAGATCTCTGGCCACTGGTTTCGTTCTTCCAGAGGTAAGGTCTTCAATAAGTCAATGACCACTTGGTTCATCTTCTCACACATGCCATTTGTCTGTGGATGGTACGGCGTCGTCCTGATTTTCTTGCAACCGTACATGTTACAGAACTCCTGGAACACTTCTGCCTCAAAGGCTGGACCTTGGTCGGTGAGCACATGTTCAGGGTAGCCGTGCGGTCGACAAAAGTGTTGCTGAAATGCCTTGGTTGCTGTCTTCGCTGTTTGGTCTTTAAGAGGCACGACTACCAAGAACCTTGAGTAATGGTCAATGATGGTCAGAGCATAGGTGTAGCCATTCCTACTCGGAGATAACTTCACGTGATCCAAGGCTACCAGTTCAAGCGGCTGTTTTGTGATGATCAGCTGTAATGGGGCTCGCTGGCTGTTATGGTCTTTCCTTCGCAGGTTGCATGGGCCACATTCTCGGCACCACTTCTCAATGGCTCTCCTCATGCCAACCAAGTAGAATCTTTCACGAAGTAGGACCTCCAACTTCTTCCACCTGAAGTGTCCTGCTCCATTGTGGTACACCTCCAAGACCATTGGCGCATCCCTCTTCGGGACTACCACCTGCCAGACCAGTTCGTGTGTGCGCGAGTTGATGTTCCTCCGACACAGTTTACCCTCGTAGATGAACAGCTTGCCTCTCTCCTTCCATAACAGCTGTGCTTCCTGTGGGTCATCTGGACTAGGGTATGAATCAGCTTGTGCCAGCCACTCCTTTACTAGGCGAACAGCTGGGTCACTGTCTTGTAATGGGTTCAACGTTGCCTCTCGTACGATAAAGTGCTTATTCCTCACCCCTTGGGAGTGCTGGGCTGCAACTGGACGGTGGAAGGCTGGTAGCTCGATTTCTTCGAGTTCTTCTGGATCTTCTCCCCCATCTGGTGAATTGGGCATCCTGGACAGCGCATCTGCATTAGCGTTCTTATGTCCTGCTCGGTACTTGATGGTAAACTCATAGTTGGACAGCCGGGCCATCCATCACTGCTCAAGTGCCCCTAGCTTTGCTGTTTCAAGGTGGGTTAGCGGATTATTGTCCATGTAGATGGTGAACTTTGCTGAAGCCAAGTAGTGCTTGAAGCACTCTGTTACCGCCCAGACTATGGCGAGGATCTCCAGTTTAAAGGAACTGTAGTTGTCGGGGTTCTCTCAGTGGGACAAAGCTTCCTGCTGGTGTAGGCAATCACTCTCTCTCTGTCTTTCTGCACTTGTGAGAGCACTGCTCCCAATCCCACATTGCTGGTGTCAGTGTAAAGTACAAATGGTTGGTCATAGTCAGGGTAGGCCAGGACCTCATCTCGCGTGAGGGCCTATTGCAACCTGATGAAGGACTCTGCTATCCTTTTGTTCCACTCGAACGGAAGACTCTTGTTCTTGGCTTTCTTGGATTGGCCCACTAGAAGATCTTGCAGGGGTGCAGCTATTTTGGTGAAGTCCTTGATAATTCTTCGGTAGTAGCCTACCAACCCAAGAAACTGCCTTACTTCATGAATAGTGCTGGGTCTTTGCCAGTCCCGGATAATGGTGACTTTGTCAGGGTCGGGTACCACACATTCCGCGCTCACCATATGGCTTAGGTACTGCACCTTGGGTTTAAAAAGGTGACATTTGGACGACCTCACTCTGAGATTCTGGGAGGCTTTTTATAGCCTCATTGTGGGCTCATTCCTTGTCGCTTATACTCAGACCCTTGGCCAAGTGTGTGTGACCCTGGTGTGCTTTGTGACTGTGATACTTTATACTTGTTTGGTTCTGATCCGGTTTTGTCCCTGTTTCGAGTTTTGCCTGTCCCTCTTGTTCTACGTTGCTATCTCTGTGTATGACTCCTTGCCTATGACCTGACTATTCTCTGATTACCCCTCTTGTACTGTGCTGCTATCTCTGTGTATGACTCTTGGCTTACATTCTGACTACTCTCTGCTTGACCCTCTGGTACCATGCCGCCCTCTCCGTGTATGACCCCCTCATTTGTCTGACCTGCGTTTCCCTCGCCACTACTACAGAATCCCTGTAGTAGAATCCTACAGTCATCTCCAGCAGTGGGACGCTAAGCCCCGTCCACTGTGGTCACATGATCGTAGGTCCTTGTATTCCTTTCTACCTTTAGTGTCGCAGGTCCTGTTCTCTGAACTTTCCCTGCAGTTTCGAACCCCGGGCCCTCCCGTAGTCTGGGTGAGTTACCTTGCTCAGCCGCGGCAGTCCGCCGGCGCTGACAGGATCCTGATAAGATTTGACCGTTATCCAAACAGCAGATATACGGTACTGTATCAGTAGCGGACAGCTCTATATGGTGTATGTATGGAAAAAGGAAAATGTACGTCTATTTTTTTTCCGTAGCCACACACAGACGCTGTCTCACTATAGATTTGACCGTAATCCAAAGAGCAGATATATAATACTGTTTGAGAAGCGGACAGCTCTATACGGTGTATGTATGGAAAAATTGAAATCTCCGTCTGTTTTTTTACAGAGTCTCACACACACACGCTGTCTTGGTATAGATTTGACCGCAATCCAAACAGCAGATATACAATACTGTTTGAGAAGCGGACAGCTCTATACGGTGTATGTATGGAAAAATTGAAATCTCCGTCTATTTTTTAATGGAGTCACACACAGATCGCATGTATTTGTCCATGATACCAGCCGATACACGGTAGTGTGTGAGGAGCGTACACCTCTATACGGTGTGTGAAAAAATGAATGCCCGGTAACTGTGCAGAAAAAAAGAAGAAAAGTAGGAGTGCTTTGAAAAAAGCAGTCTGCACAGCAGTGTGCACACAGCAATGCAGCCATCAGCCTAATAACCACCAGCGCTGCTGCACACAAAAAAATCCTCCCCTCCCCTGTCACTGCACACTAACTGTACAGTGACAATCGCTATCAGCAGAAGCACAGATTTTTGGTTCTTTCCTGCCTAACACTCTCCCTACTGAGAAGCAGCAACCTCTCCCTATGCTAAGATCGGCAGAAGTAAAATGGCGGTCGGCTCTCATGGCTTTTATAGCTACTGCGACACCACACAAAGCAAGCCAATCACTGTAATGCCCTTCTCTAAGATGGTGGTGGCCGCTGCCTATGTCATCACGTTTCCCACAGTGTGCGTACTTGATCATTGGCTGAGAAAAGGCACTGGAAGCATTATGGGAAACGCGACTTTGGCGCTCATGGCCGACCTCACGCTATAGTCGGGTTTCACCGCTATCTGTATCCCGAGGATGCGGATAGTGGTGACGTAAGGTGGCGGTGAATGGATGACGGACGTGGGAGGGTGCTGTGTGGCCCATGGACCACTGTTTCTGCCCTTTGCCTGTCTCAATCTATTACAGGGGTGGGCAAACTGTGGCCCACAGGCCATGTCTGGCCCTCCAACTATTCCAGTCTGGCCCACAGGCCACAGTTTGCCCACCCTTGTAATAAACAAATCTGTGTCCATTAGTTGAAATGATGATTTTTGTAACAAATGGAAACGGAGGCAGAGATGGTGAAGTTCACATTAGTTTTTATTTTTATAGTGGAACGTCGGGACCACGGTCCGGGGGGCTCCAAAGGGGGCGTGACTAGTGAGCCCCGGGTACCCGTAGTAAAGCCCCTCAGACAGGGCCGGAATGGAATACCAGGAGGACACAGGTGCTATCTCCAGTTAGACCCCGAACACGTGGCAGCTGTCCCAGCAGGACCAAAAGGGATAACAGTAGTTACAGCAGAGTCCATAATGAGACGGGTCCTGGATCCGGGTAGTTGGTAAGGAGTCGGTTCCAGTGACCTTCACAGAGTCATCGGACTCGGATGGCTGTTGGTGGAACGGGATGGCTTTCGCCCAGATGGTTTGCAGATATAACCAGGATACTGATACTCTGTGAAGACAGATAGCATTAGACAATGCACAGAGACTGCAGACGCAGTGCAGACAGGTTAGCTTGAGAACCGGCCGTAGCAATGATTGATACTCGTTGCTCCGGCGCTCTCCCTATGGAGGAAAGGCCAGAAATAGCAGCCAGTGCACTGCCATTGGTTAATTGCACTTTTTGAAAAATGCACGCTGTCCCTTTAAGAAGGCAGGAGAGCGGGCGGGCGTGCCCTAATAGCTTTAGTTACAGATCTGCTGACAGGACGCCAGGAGGTAGAGGCAGGAGGGAGACCTGAATGCAGAGCAGCAGCATGAGACCCAGAGGAGGCCGGCTTCCACCTAAGGACAGCGTGTGAGGCTCGAGGTGAGTGCCCAGAACGGGGAGCAGCGGCAGGCCTGGGCGCAGCGCCAGGACGGAGACCAGGTGTAATAGTAGCAGACCTGGGCGCAGCACCGGGACCGGGTGTAACAATTTTTAAGCAAGCTTAAAGATCAATTCACAAGAAGAACAATCCCGTTCATCAAGTGACTGGCAACTGGTTTACATTGCCTGATCCCAAAGAACGCTTGCTCCTGATAATAGAGCAGAGTAAGTGCATTGTTCGGGCTCAGTTTCATTGCATGATTTGCGGCCGTAATTAATCGCTGATCTTCTACAAGTTTGTTGGTTGGTGGTTGTTCAGTAGTCTGTCTAGATGGAGCAAGACCGCGCTTACGATACGCATATGCTGTCATTGTTCTCAAAAGCACATCATGTTTAAATGGGTCAATTTCCTGCCAAGAACTCTGAATTCTAAGCAAAATGTTTGATCGTTAGATGATCGTCACCTGTTTACACTGCACGATTATCACGTAATGATCAATACTGATAACAATGTAGTGTAAATGCATCTTAGGGTGCAGGCAGACGGCTGTATGTACAGTCATGGCCAAAAGTTTTGAGAATGACACAAATATTAATTTTTACAAAGTCTACTGCTTCATTTTTTCTAATGGCAATTTGCATATACTCCAGAATGTTATAAAGAGTGATCAGCTTAACAGCAATTACTTGCAAAGTCAATATTTGCCTAGAAAATTAACTTTATCCCCCAAAACACATTTCAACATCATTGCAGCCCTGCCTTAAAAGGACCAGCTAACATTGTTTCAGTGATTGCTCCATTAACACAGGTGTGGGTGTTGATGAGGACAGGGCTGGAGATCAATCTGTCATGAAAAAAATAAGAATGACACCACTTGACACTTTAAAAGGAGGCTGGTGCTTGGCATCATTGTTTCTCTTCTGTTAACCATGGTTATCTCTAAAGAAACACGTGCAGTCATCATTGCACTGCACAAAAATGGCCTAACAGGGAAGAGTATCGCAGCTAGAAAGATTGCACCTCAGTCAACAATCTATCGCATCATCAAGAACTTCAAGGAGAGAGGTTCCCTTGTTGCCAAAAAGGCTCCAGGGCACCCAAGAAAGACCAGCAAGCGCCAGGACCCTCTCTTAAAAGTGTTTCAGCTGCGGGATCGGGCTACCAGCAGTGCAGAGCTTGCTCAGGAATGGCAGCAGGCAGGTGTGAGTGCATCTGCATGCACTGTGAGGCGGAGACTCTTGGAGCAAGGCCTGGTCTCAAGGAGGGCAGCAAAGAAGCCACTTCTCTCCAGAAAAAACATCATGGACAGACTGATATTCTGCAAGAGGTACAGGGAGTGGACTGCTGAGGACTGGGGTAAAGTCATTTTCTCTGATGAATCCCCTTTTCGATTGTTTGGGACATCTGGAAAACGGCTTATTCGGAGAAGACCAGGTGAGCGCTACCACCAGTCTTGTCTCATGCCAACTGTCAAGCATCCTGAAACCATTCATGTGTGGGGTGGCTTCTCAGCCAAGGGAATGGGCTCTCTCTCAGTCTTGCCTAAAAACACAGCCATGAATAAAGAATGGTACCAGAATGTCCTCCAAGAGCAACTTCTCCCAACCGTCCAAGAGCAGTTTGGCGATCAACAATGCCTTTTTCAACATGATGGAGCACCTTGCCATAAAGCAAAGGTGATAACTAAATGGCTCAGGGAACAAAACATAGAGATTTTGGGACCATGGCCTGGAAACTCCCCAGATCTTAATCCCATTGAGAACTTATGGTCAATCATCAAGAGAAGGGTGGACAAACAAAAACCTTCAAATTCAGACAAAATAAAAGCTTTGATTTTGCAAGAATGGACTGCTATAAGTCAGGATTTGATCCAGAAGTTGATTGAGAGCATGCCAGGGAGAATTGCTGAGGTCCTGAAGAAGAAGGGTCAACACTGCAAATATTGACTTGCTGCATTAACTCATTCTAACTGTCAATATAACCTTTTGTTATTCATAATATGATTGCAATTATATTTATGTATGTGATAAAAACATCTGACAAACACACATAAAAACCAGAGGGCAGCAGATCATGTGAAAATATAATATTTGTGTCATTCTCAAAACTTTTGGCCATGACTGTATTTCTAGTGCGAGGATCGCATGGCAATCCTCGGACTGACTGTCAGCTCAACTGACCTGAGTGTGACAGCTGCATAGAAATACATCACGCTGTCACGCTCAGGTCAGGGTAGGTGCCGGGCCAGTCCGTGTGTGGTACTAGCAGGTACGCAGGTCGTTTATAGGCCTAGAGGTAACTGTCCTCAGTCGTAGCCTGACCAACCAAAAGGGTAACACGAGTTGCCCTCGCAGGGGCTCAATACAAGCAAACACGAACAGATTAGAACACGACTACGTCCGGCGAAAGCCGGTCACTATAGGGCCGCGGTATGGCCGACTACGGGTCCTTAACTATATAATCAACTTAGCCATCCTGACATCCCTCGGCGTTCTGGACGGTGGTTCTTCGGCATAGCAGCCGCTGTGCCCAGCCGCTGAAGAGTTGACATAGTCTTCGAGCATTCCAACGCTCCCGTGACACCGGGGCACCACAGGCCCTGGAGGAGTCCTTGGACGGATGGCCCGCAGCCCCTGGACTGGGGCAAGCAGCAGCGATGCAGGGTGGCGAATGGCAGGCCACCTGTGCAGCTAACAGCTGCGACAGGGAATCCGCGGCGAGCAACGGCCCAGCCCTTGAAGCGGACCAGAGCGGGACAGTGGTGGCCGCCAACTGCACTGGACTTGCCGCGGCCACGGGTGAGAGCAGGGCGGCTGTGGGCGGCAGGAGACAGGCCGCAGCCGCGGGCTGGAGCGAGGTGGCAACGGCCGCGAGCGACTGCGGGTACGCCGCAGCCGCGGGCTGACGTGGGGTGGCAACGGCCGCTGGCGACCGCAGGCAGGCCGCAGCCGCGGGCTGGGGTGAGGCGGACGCGGGTTGAAGCGGGGCAGCGGCTCTCGGACGGTCGTCTGGGCGCCGTCCCTCTGATGTCCTAGGTGAACGTCTCTCCTGGCTCTGGTAAGTCGCTTTGGCTCTCAGTCGCTCCCACGGTCTCCTGCTGCTTCTGTCCCGGTCTGCTGACTCACCGTGACTAGCGCTCCCCGCCCTTTTATACTAGCTCCTCCTCCAGCCCATCTGTCCATCTCAACAATCCGTCCCTGAACTCTGTCCCCCCGGGGAACTTTTTCCCCCGGAACCTAGGTGACGGTCCCCTTGGTTCCGGCCCGGACACTCGGCGGGGGCCCTTCTTCCCACACTTGCACTGGGATGTGATCCTCATATGAGAAATATGGCCATTTGTCTGCGTCCTTAAGACTTCATTCAGTTAGACCTGCACGGCTCACCTTGCAGTATCTCCATTGCTCCCTATGCAGTAGTGCGGCAGATGGGATAATTTTGTCATGCTCCTACGATCTGCATAGGAAATGACAAAGAGCTCAGCCTCAGTATAATGACTATGAGGAGCCCTTTGTCATCTAAGTTGCTGCCTATGCAGAGTGCAGCGACTGATAAAGTTGTCTCTACTCTGGCGCTCTGTATAGCAAATGGGCTGCTTTAGTGAGGCTAGCGTTTGCTGAGTGCCGGTTGCACTGATAGTGAAAGCATCACACACTTACACTTAGTGAAATTTCCATAGGAGCCGGTCCTACTGTTTTGCATCATATTAATCACTGTGTTTTTGTGTGTGGGGAATGTTGCACCCCTAAAAAAATTGGTGTTCTGGGTTTCTGCCCCCATGATCTCTCTCATGCTATGCCACTGATTTGTGATGTAGATCCCCTAGTGTTTGGCCCACACTCTGTATATTACAGATTATATGTCTAGGTAATATTGCTCAGCATACTGTACAGTATGTAATGCCACATCCTTACCCCCCTCTGCTTCTGAAAGCTCATTTTGCAACTATTCACTGCATCAATGTCAGATCTCGGGGTGAGCACGCCGTGTGTGGCAGCCAATCACTAAGGTGGTGACGGCTACAGATTGCTCTCTGCCTCTGGGATTCCCATTTATAAGAGTTCATTAGATTTGCTGCAGGGGTCCTTCATTCATTTTCCCTATTAAGAGAATACTGCTGTTTTCGGCTTATGGGAGCGCACTCTGTATTCATCTCGTCCACTCTACATGCAGATTGTGTAATGTTTATGCGCACAAATAAAACATAAATTAAGATTCCAATTTTTTCCATCTCCGCAAGCTTGGAATGGAAATCTGACATCTATGTCGCAGCATCTGATTTAAAGTGAAATATTGTGCTTCTAGAATCAGTCTATTAATAGGCTAATAGGCTATCCCCATATATGGTGGGAGGATAGCGGTAGGGAGAAAAATGCAGAATGTAATGTGTTCCATCGTGCTTTACCTATTCATCTGCGTTATACAACGTGTCAATTCGTCTTCAAAACATTTGATTCCTGACACCTAGAATTTATTTACTGAAGACTGAATCTTCAGGAAGACCTGTGTTCAGTACCGTGCTTGAAATAAAACATTTTTGAAAGGATTTGACTCCTCTGTATACCTTATCAGGTCCTTAGAATGGGAATCTCTCAAACAGAACCTCAGATCTATAATACACAGTAGAGAGATACTTGCAAGTAAAGTGCTTTGTGATGCGGTGTGTCTCTTTAAACAGTATATATACAAAGACACTCATTTCATAGAGTTGTTTCTCCACTCGGGAATGGGGCAAGTAATACAGACAAATACTCGCTGCAGTTGAGTTCATTTTGCTCACTAGTTGGCAAAGAGCTTAAAGATTACAAAGTCTCTTTATGAGATAACAAGTCTTGAATAAAAGTAGAAGGATTGTATATAGCACTGAGTTAACACTGTGGATATTATTTTTGTAATTGCAACATTCTGCTGGCAAACACTTCAGCAGCATTTTCTTCTCACAGACATCTCTTGGTTTCTTTCAAAGTGCTGTAGAGTAAACATCTACAACATCCACCATGCTGGTCATGGCCCCTTCTCATTTTGTAAATGGTACCCTACAATAGCTTTTGTCTGGTACAATGCCACTCTTGTGGTCTACCACTTCACAGTTCTTCATACACATGAATATTGCTACTGCCATCTCTATTGTAATGCTTCTCTTAACACTAAGGGACTAACCAGCATTGTTGGAGTAAAAGAGGCGCTGAATTGATTAAGAGACTTAATGAATTTGTGGCTTCTTCTGAGTGGCGTTCACCTTCATGCACCACACCAGAAATGCTACTTAAGTCGGGGACAGGGGTAGCATTACCGGCATAAAAATCACCAGCACTTTTCACAAATTGGACAGGAGGGTGTGCGCACCCTCCATCCCACCCTTGCTTTTCCCCAGCTCTGTCCATTTTGCGTTTCACAAAACTTTGCCGAGTTTTCAAAGCTTTTTCACCACTTTTGTGGCATAATAGCTTTGATGAATTGACGCCTACGTCTTCAGGATTAAGACAGTTCTTGAGACATTCTTATTTGTCAGGAACATGCCTCTGAGCTGTGTCTAATCTTCACTCTTAAAACAGCTTAACTTAGCTTTGTCGGTGGATGCACTCTTTATTTCACAGAAGTAAGCGCCTGTGCTTCTCTCTGTGGCTCTGTAATACTGTCTCTCCCATCCAGGTGGGCTTTTCTCCTTCTCCTGGGGCAGACTATTTAGTGCAGGATAGAGATTGTTACATACTCCTCTTTGGATTTAACTATTTCCCTGGGATGGCACGCCATTGGGCAAGTTCTACTCACCCCTTACTTATTAGCTTTCTATCTGCACTTTTCCCTTTCTTCTGACTGCAGTTCTTCTGCAGAATCCTCTGCTGTCTAGCCTAAAATATAAAGCACAACATTTAGGGGGTGAGGCAGACATTCTAATGCTAACTCCACATTCCTTATATCTCAGCATTTCACACAGCGTCCCAAGGTGTTAACTCCTTACGTTCTACATTCATCACTTCAGCCATCACTTCTGCTACTCATGTTTGACAAAAAGGAGAGAAAGAAATAGTCCATGAGCAGGGGATCACCCTGAATAGGACATAGCATATATAATACACATTTTATTAAACACAGCAAACAGCAAAAATTCTTAAAAACATTAAAAATGGTCACAAATGTGACACATACACAAATAATACAACGCTCATAATAGAGCAACCCACCTGCTACCAGCTATCACCCTCACTGAGAATGATGCCTATATATCTAGGTCCATGTAAACAGGATTCTCAATAGGAGAATTAGTAAGCCCACACATAGGTAATATAGAGCATATGAGTCAGAAACACCAATAATATACCAATACAATGAAAAACTGATGCAATTCCAACCCAATAATTAGAAAAAACAGTACAAGGGATAATGTAAACCCAAGAAAGTGCTGATCACTATGAGGAGTACAAAAAAGATAGAAATGCACACTAAATAGACATCATATATGCATAGAGGTACCCCAGCCCAAGATCAGGCATTGGGAACATCAAGGACCAGATCAGCCAGACCATTAGGGGCTAGAGAGGATCTAAGTGGACAGAGAAAATCTCCATAACCACCCCAAATGATAACCACACATACAAATCAGCACAATACAAAACCCATGAGAAGTGAAGTGGGGCAGGTAGAGCCAGAGACCCGACGCGTGTCGCCACTCTAGGTGGCTTCGTCAGGGGTACAGATTGTCAGTCAGCTGTGTCAATATATATAGTTGCATAATTAGTAGATATGGAGCAGCTGCGCCGCTGCTTACCATGACAGGGTTAACCTCCAATATACCTGAGAGTCAGCGGTTAGTCACTGATCCATAGCTATGGCTGACAGCTCACAGCAGCGGCATGTGACGTCACAGAATGCCAACTGCGCAAGCGTTGGTGTCCGGGAGACAAGTCACACATCCTGAATACAGGAAGTGAGAGAGAGCTCAATATTGCTACTGCGCAGGCGCCTGCAGTAGTCTACTGCGCAGGCGTCGGCGTATAGTAGACAAAGCGCGCGTCACGAATAAATGAGAAAGACCAATCAAGGGGACGCTTGCGGTCATGTGACCGATTAACCCTCAAAGATATACAGCTCACTTGCTGTGATGATTATCTGCGCAAGCGTCGGCGTATAATGAACATAGCGCGCGTCACAAATAGGTGAAGAGACACAATTAAGGGGACATTCTAAAGATATGCAGCACATTCACTGTAGTAATTATCTGAGTAGGCGATGACCAAAAACACTCCCCCATAGGCGCTCCCGGCCAGAGCGAGACGTAGATCACCACTGTATTAGTAGTCATGCAGCTGCCAAAGTCCCCAATAGACGCACATCGCTGGAGAAAACAATGATAAAGCGCAATACCTGTGATCTTATGCAAAGACCGTGCTGGTTCGGGGCTCAGTTGCCATGATGATCAGTTAAGTAAACAGGACACTTTATGCTCAGCCAACTGGGCGGAGCTAACACGGGACACTGTTTATACTCAGCCAACTGGGTGGATCTAACACACTCTTATACAGATCTTATAAAAGAAGGACCAGAAGGTAACTATTGACCTTTTTGTCTATCCCAGTGCTATAATCTGTAGTTATAGGAACGACGACCACAAATAAAAGGATGAAAGCGCTCCTCATCACTGGTGCGCAGGCGCTAAGATAATAGATATGCTCGACTAAAATTAGTCACAAGCACATTTCTAACAGTAGTCAGTTCTAGAGATAGAGACAAGGCGCTACTGCGCAAATACCAGTATACATAGTCTCACTCATAGCTAGGTAGATAAAATAAATAGCCAGCTAGGCAGTGGCTGGAGAAACCGACCAGATACAAAGTAAACGGCCCGTCCCCAGAGCCACAAATATCCCGTGAGCAAGTGTGGACAAAAAATGATGGTATGTAAATGATAAAGATCTTTATACTCAGCCAAATGGGCGGAGCTAACACACTCTAATACAAATCTTATACAAAAGAGACCAGAGGGTAACTGTTGACCTTTTTGTTAGTCCCAGTGCTACAATCAGTAATTATTGTAAGGGTATGTGCACACTTTGCGGATTCTGCTGCGTTTCCGCAGCGGTTTTGGGCCTGCGGAAACGCTGCAGATTCTGCAGCGTTTTACAAACCCTTTATTTCCTATGAAAATAAAAAAAACATGTGCACATGCTGCGGATTTTTCCGCGCGGTTTTGCTGCGGTTTACCATCCGCAGCATGTCAATTGTTTGTGCGGTTCTGCTGCGTTTCTGCACCCATTGACTTCCATTGAGTCACGCAATTCCGCAGCAAAACCGCAGAGATAAAAATATCTGCGGTTATTGCTGCGGAATTGGGTGAAAAAACGCAGCAGAAGGAAGTGATGTCGGGAGGAAGAGGAAGTGCGTGGGCGGAGTGTAGGGAAGAAGAAGGAAGTCACCATAACGTCATGGAAGGCTACCGTCGCATGGGGATCGATGTGGGCCGTCTCATAGATTTGGTATGTATGCATGTATGTATGTGTGCAGCGTCGGACTGGCCCACCGGAGAACCGGTGGATTCTCCGGTGGGCCCTGGCATCTGGTGGGCCCTGGCACCTGCTGGCATACAGGGCCAGCAGTTACCTAGGGCCCCCGCTGCTCCAGGGGCCCCCAGCCAGTGGTGTGTCGCACACCATGCAGCTGCTATGGGGGCCCCTGCCAGCGGAGCAGCAGCGGGTGTCAGGAGGCAGAAGTCCCTGTCCCCGCTGCTAAAGAGAAATGAATATCATTTCACAGTCTCCACCCCCAGAGGCCCCGCCCCCAGCCCAGTAAGCCGCTCTGCATCAGGGCCGGCGCCGCCCTCAGTCCTCTCTGCTCCTGGCTCACAGCCAGTGCACGATGACGTCACTACATCGCACACCCGCTGTGTGTCTGGCAGACGGGGCAGCTCCTGACACTGAAGCCGGGATCAGCGTGGGAGCAAGGGGGAGAGGTGAGTATTGTGTTTTTTTTTTTTATATCTCTCGCTCTCTCTATCTATCTATCTATCTATCTATCTATCTATCTATCTATCTCTATATATCTCTCTCTATCTCTCTTATATCTATCTATCTTTCTATCTATATCTATTATCTATCTCTATCTATCTCTATCTATCGCTCTATCTTTATATCTATCTTTCTATCTCTACATCTATCTCTATAGCTATCTATATATATATTTCTATATCTATCTATTATGTCTATCTATCTCTATATCTATCTATCTTACTCTATCTCTATATCTATTATCTCTATATTATCTATCTAGCTACCATCTATATCTATCTTTGTATATATATATATCTCTATCTAATATCTATATCTATCTATCTCTATACCTATCTATCTATTTATCTATCCGTTATCTATCTCTATATCTTTTCTCTGTATCTATCTATCTCTATATCTATATCTCTCGCTATCTATCGCTCTATCTCTATATCTATCTTTATATCTATATATCTATATATCTATCTCTATATCTCTCTCTATAGCTATCTATCTATATATCTCTGTCTCTATATCTATCTCTCTGTATATCTATCGCTCTATCTCTATATCTATCTTTCTATCTCTATATCTATATATCTATCTATCTTTCTCTATTTATCTCTATATCTTTTCTCTGTATCTATCTCTCTCTATCTATATCTATCTATCTCTATATATATCTATTATCTCTATATCTATATCTATTTCTCTCTATATCTATCTATTTATCTCTATCTCTATATCTATCTCTCTGTATATCTATCTATCTTTCTATCTCTATATCTATCTCTATATCTATCTATCTTTCTCTATCTATCTATTTATCTCTATTATCTCTATCTATCTCTATCTCTATATCTATCTTTCTATCTCTACATCTATCTCTATATCTATCTTTCTATCTATCTCTATCTATCTATATCTATCTATTATGTCTATCTATCTAGCTATCTCTATTATCTATATCTACCTATCTCTATATCTTTCTATCTTACTCTATCTCTATATCTATCTGTTATCTCTATATTTATTATCTATCTTTATCTATCTATCTCTATCTATTATCTATATCTATATATATCTCTCTATCTATTTATCGATCTCTATATCTATCTCTCTCTCTATCTACCGCTCTATCTCTATCTATCTTTATATCTATATCTATCTATCTCTATATCTATCTATTATCTCTATATCTACCTATCTATCTCTATATCTATCTCTATATCTATATCTGTTTCTCTCTATATCTATCTCTATATCTCTCTCTCTATAGCTATCTATTTATTATCTCTATATCTATATATTATCTCTATATCTATCTATCTCTATATCTATCTCTATATCTATCTTTCTATCTAACACTATATCTCTATATCTATCTCTATATCTCATTATCTATCTCTCTCTTTATCTATCTATTGATCTATCTATCTATCTCTATATCTATCTCTATATCTATCTATTATATCTATCTATTATCTCTATTATCTATATCTATCTATCCATCTATCTAGCTATCTCTATCTATCTCTATATCTCTCTATATCTATCTATCTCTATACATATCTCTATATCTAGCTATTATCTCTATATCTATCTCTATATCTATCTTTCTATATCTGTCTCTATATCTATCTCTATATCTATCTATCTATCTCTATATCTATTATCTCTATATCTATCTATCTCTATATATATCTCTATATCTATTTTTATTTATAGCCATCTATCTATATATTTATCTCTATATCTATCTATATATGTCTATATTATTATTATTATTATATCTGTATATCTCTATCTATTATCTATCTCTATCTATATATCTATCTATCTCTATATCTTTCTATCTATAGCTATCTCTATATCTATCTATCCATTATCTATTTTCTATCTATCTCTATATCCATCTACCTATCGATCTATCTATCTATCTATCTATATTTCTTTCTATATCTATCTTTATATCTATCTCTATCTATCTCTATGAATCTTTCTATCTACATCTATCCATTATCTACTTTCTATCCATTATCTACTATCTATCTCTATATCTATCTATTTCTACATCTATCTTTCAATCTATATCTATCTAACTCTATATCTATATATCTATATAGCATTATACCCAATGAGGGGGTGCATTATTCCCTATGAGGGGAGCAGTATTATACCCTATAAGGAGGCAGCATTATACCCTATGAGGAGGCAGCATTATACCCTATGAGGGGGGCAGCATTATACCCTATGAGGGGGGCAGTATTATTCCCTATGAGGAGGGCAGTATTATTCCCTATGAGGGGAGCAGTATTATACCCTATAAGGAGGCAGCATTATACCCTATGAGGAGGCAGCATTATACCCTATGAGGGGGGCAGCATTATACCCTATGAGGGGGGCAGTATTATTCCCTATGAGGAGGGCAGTATTATTCCCTATGAGGGGAGCAGTATTACACCCTATGAGGAGGCAGCATTATACCCTATGAGGAGGCAGCATTATTCCCTATGAGGAGGCAGCATTATACCCTATGAGGGGGGCAGCATTATTCCCTATGAGGAGGGCAGCATTATTCCCTATGAGGGGGTGCATTATACCCTATGAGGCAGCATTATACCCTATGAGGAGGCAGCATTATACCCTATGAGGGGGCAGTATTATACCCTATGAGGGGGCAGCATTATACCCTATGAGGGGGTGCATTATTCCCTATGAGGGGGTGCATTATTCCCTATGAGGGGGGCAGTATTATACCCTATGAGGGGGGCAGTATTATACCCTATGAGGGGGTGCATTATACCGTATGAGGGGGTGCATTATACCCTATGAGGGGGGCAGCATTATACCCTATGAGGGGGGCAGTATTATACCCTATGAGGGGGGCAGTATTATACCCTATGAGGGGGGCAGCATTATACCCTATGAGGGGGTGCATTATTCCCTATGAGGGGGTGCATTATTCCCTATGAGGGGGGCAGTATTATACCCTATGAGGGGGGCAGGATTATACCCTATGAGGGGGTGCATTATACCGTATGAGGGGGTGCATTATACCCTATGAGGGGGGCAGCATTATACCCTATGAGGGGGGCAGTATTATACCCTATGAGGGGGGCAGTATTATACCCTATGAGGGGGGCAGTATTATACCGTATGAGGGGGTGCATTATACCCTATGAGGGGGGCAGTATTATACCCTATGAGGGGGGCAGTATTATACCCTATGAGGGGGTGCATTATACCCTATGAGGGGGTGCATTATTCCCTATGAGGGGGGTAGTATTATACCCTATGAGGGGGGCAGTATTATACCCTATGAGGGGGTGCATTATACCGTATGAGGGGGTACATTATACCCTATGAGGGGGGCAGTATTATACCCTATGAGGGGGGCAGTATTATACCCTATGAGGGGGGCAGTATTATACCCTATGAGGGGGTGCATTATACCCTATGAGGGGGGCAGTATTATACCCTATGAGGGGGTGCATTATACCGTATGAGGGGGTGCATTATACCCTATGAGGGGGCAGTATTATACCCTATGAGGGGGGCAGTATTATACCCTATGAGGGGGTGCATTATACCCTATGAGGGGGGCAGTATTATACCCTATGAGGGGGTGCATTATACCGTATGAGGGGGTGCATTATCCCCTATGAGGGGGGCAGTATTATACCCTATGAGGGGGGCAGTATTATACCCTATGAGGGGGTGCATTATACCCTATGAGGGGGGCAGTATTATACCCTATGAGGGGGTGCATTATACCGTATGAGGGGGTGCATTATACCCTATGAGGGGGGCAGTATTATACCCTATGAGGGGGGCAGCATTATACCCTATGAGGGGGGCAGTATTATACCCTATGAGGGGGCAGTATTATACCCTATGAGGGGGTGCATTATACCCTATGAGGGGGTGCATTATTCCCTATGAGGGGGGCAGTATTATACCCTATGAGGGGGGCAGTATTATACCCTATGAGGGGGTGCATTATACCCTATGAGGGGGTGCATTATACCCTATGAGGGGGGCAGTATTATATTCTATGAGATGGCTGCATTATATTCTATGAGATGGCTGCATTATATTCTATGAGGGGTCTACATTATATTCTATGAGGGGGCTGCTTTATAGAATCATAGAATCATAGAATCGTAGAATCGTAGAGTTGGAAGGGACCTCCTGGGCCATCTGGTCCAACCCCCTGCTCAAAGCAGGATTCGCTAAATCATCCCAGTCAGATGTCTGTCCAGCCTCTGTTTGAAGACTTCCATTGAAGGAGAACTCACCACTTCTCGTGGCAGCCTGTTCCACTCATTGATCACTCTAACTGTCAAAAAGTTTTTTCTAATATCTAATCTGTGTCTCTTCCCATTCAGTTTCATCCCATTGCTTCTAGTCTTTCCTTGTGCAAATGAGAATAAAGTTGATCCTTCTACAATGTGACAGCCCTTTAGATATTTGTAGACAGCTATTAAGTCTCCTCTCAGTCTTCTCTTTTGCAAACTAAACATTCCCAAATCCTGCAACCTTTCCTCATAAGACAGGGTTTGCAGACCGGTCACCATTCTGGTCGCTCTTTTCTGAACTTGCTCCAGTTTGTTGATGTCTTTTTTAAAATGTGGTGCCCAAAACTGGACACAATATTCCAGATGAGGTCTGACCAAAGAGGAGTAGAGGGAAATAATGACTTCACGTGATCTAGACTGTATGCTTCTGTTAATACATCCTAGAATTGCATTTGCCTTTTTTGCTGCTGCATCACACTGTTGACTCATATTCAGTCTGTGATCTATTAGTATACCCAAGTCTTTTTCACATGTGCTGTCACTTAGCCCTATTCCTCCCATTCTATATATGCTTTTTTCATTTTTATTGCCCAGATGTAGTACTTTGCATTTCTCCCTGTTAAAAACCATTCTGTTAGTTGCTGCCCACTTCTCCAGTTTATTTAAATCTTTTTGAATCCTCTCTCTCTCTTCTCTAGTATTAGCTATCCCTCCTAGCTTTGTGTCATCAGCAAATTTAATCAGTTTACCCTCAATTCCTTCATCTAAATCGTTGATAAAGATGTTGAACAATACAGGGCCCAGGACAGAGCCCTGTGGTACCCCACTTGAGACATTCTTCCAACTGGATGTGCAGCCATTTACGACCACTCTTTGGGTCCGATCACTAAGCCAGTTATGAATCCACCTAACAGTTGCCTTGTCCATTCCATACTTAGTCATTTTTTCAATAAGGATTGTATGAGAGACTTTGTCAAATGCTTTGCTGAAGTCAAGATATACTATATCTACAGCATTTCCTTGATCCACCCAATCAGTGATACCGTCATAGAAGGAAATTAAGTTAGTCTGACATGACTTATTAGTTAGAAACCCATGCTGACTCTGTTTAATCACTTCATTCTTATCCAGGTATTGACATACATGTTGTTTAATAATTTGTTCAAAGATCTTTCCTGGTATAGAAGTCAGACTCACCGGCCTATAGTTGCCTGGGTCCACCTTCTTCCCCTTTTTGAAGATAGGAACAACATTTGCTCTTCTCCAGTCTTCTGGCACTTCTCCTGTTCTCCAAGAATTTTCAAAGATTATGGAGAGGGGTTCAAAAATTTCTTCTGCTATCTCCTTCAGTACTCTGGGGTGTAATTCATCTGGACCTGGAGACTTGAATTCATTTAGGTTAGCTAAGTGTTTCCTCACTATCTTTCTGTTTATAGATATCCTGGATTCTTCTATTCCCTTAATAGGACAGTGAATAACAGTTGATGTTGCATTTCCTTTCTGAGAGAAAACAGATGCAAAATAGGAATTTAAAAGTTCAGCCTTCTCAACATCCTGTCTTACCATTTCATCATTTTCATCCTGTAAAAATCCTATAGCATCTTTGACTTTTCTTTTACTTTTGACATATCCCCAAAATCCTTTATTATTGCTTTTGACATCTCTTGCAAGCCTCAGTTCATTTTCAGCTTTAGATAATCTGATTTGTGCCCTGCAGGTTCTGCAGACAGCATTATATTCTTCTTTAGATATGCCTCCCTCTTTCCATTTTATAAACATTTTTTTCTTCCTTTTTAGCATGTGCTTAAGTTCTGTGTTCATCCATCCTGGTTTCCTTAAATGCTTCCTATTCTTCCCTCTTTTCGGAATTGTTAACAACTGTGCTTTGAGAATTTCATTTTTCAAGATTTCCCATCCTTCCTGGACATTTTTGTCTTTAAGGATATCCAGCCATTGGATCCCTCCAATTCTCTTTCTGAATCCCTTAAAATCTGCCTTTCTGAAATCTAACCTTGACGTCTGAGTCTTCACAGGTCTTCCACCTCTAGTTATCCAAAATTCTAAAATAGCATGGTCGCTACCTCCTAGGGTCCCAGCCACTTTTACCTCCTCAACCATTTCCTCCCTGTTTATAAGGATTAGATCCAAGGTAGCAGTTCCCCTTGTTTTCTCCCCTACCTTTTGGAAGATAAAGTTGTCAGCAAGAGAGGATAAGAATTTCCTTGACCTGTTAGTTTTGCCTGAGAGAGATTCCCAACAAATGTCTGGATAGTTGAAATCTCCCATGACAACTATGTCATATTTTTTGGAGAACTTGGCCATCTGATGCATAAAGAGTTCATCTATATCTTCGGCTTGCACAGGCGGCCTGTAGTAAATGCCTACAATGGTGTCCTTTCCATTGTTCTGTCCTTGTATTCTTACCCAAACAGTTTCCACAGAACTCCCAGTCTCTGAAGCTTCAATCTCTGTGCAGATATACGCGTTTCGAACATACAATGCGACACCCCCTCCTCGTTTATCAAGTCTGTTTCTTGCAAATAAGTTGTATCCTTCTAGTCTTGTATTCCAATCATGTGTATTGTCCCACCAAGTTTCAGTGATTCCAATTACATCATATTTCTTTTCCTGTGTTAGTAGTTCCAATTCTCCTTGTTTGTTGCCCATGCTTTGTGCATTAGTATAGAAACATTTTAGTTTGTGATTGGTTTCTCTTTCTCCAATATTTTTATTAATTAGATTCTTTCGTCTTTGTTCTTCCTTTCCACTTCTAATAGCAGAGTTCTCAATAGCATTTGTCAGGTGTATGGCTTTTTCTGGTCTTTTGCTTCCCTTCCCATGTTGTTCTAGTTTAAAGCTCTCCTTACAAGTGTAGCAAGGCGACTTCCAAATACATGCTTTCCAGTCTTCGTAAGGTGCACCCCATCTCTAGCAAGTAGTCCATCGTATAAGTAGTTCACTCCGTGATCCAGAAATCCAAATCGTTGCTGACGGCACCATCGACGTAGCCAGTTGTTCACCTGCAGAATCTTATTCCACCTCCTTGTTCCATGGCCATCCACTGGGAGGATGGAAGAGAAGACCACCTGCGCTCCCAGTTCTTTCACTTTCTTGCCTAAGTCTTCAAAGTCTCTGCAGATGGTTTCCAGGTCGTTTCTTGCGGTGTCATTTGTCCCCACATGTAGTAGCAGGAATGGGTAGTCATCTGTAGGTCTGAAGAGTCCTGATATCCTGTCAGACACATCTTTAATTTTTGCACCTGGAAGACAGCACATTTCTCTTGAAGTTATATCCGGTCTGCAGATAGCGGCCTCTGTTCCTCTCAGCAGGGAATCCCCCATGACCACCACTCTCCGTTTCTTCTTCACAACATTTTTCTTTCTCCATCCAGGAGGACTCTGAGGGCGTACAAGGTTGCTGTTTGTTGGCAAAGTCTTATCCTGATGTATTTCTTCATCGTTTTCCTGCGTGAGAGCCTGGTACTGGTTTCTGAGCAGTATGGGTGCTGACTGCCTCCTGATCCTCCTGCTTCTCTGGGTCACATGTCTCCATTCCTCTGTTTCTTCAGGTGCACTTCGAATTTCTTCTCTTTCTGTAACATGAAGAGATAATTCTGCTCTGTCCAAGAACTCTTCACCTTCCTTAATGATCTTCAACGTAGCTAACCTCTCTTCGAGATTTTGCAACTTTTCCTCCAACAGGGACACAAGCTTGCATTTGTGGCATGTGAAGTTTGGCTTTTCCACTGGTAAATCTGTGAACATGTAGCAAGAAATGCAGCTCACCAAATGGCTCCTGGCCTCTTCCATCTTGAGATTTCTTAAAAACGATGAAAGATGAGCCAAACCCAGTGATCATTGAGCTCGCGGAGATTCTTCACTTATCCCAGAAGGCACTGGGAATATGCAAATGATCTCCTCAAGACTCTTCCCCTGGTTTTCCGATTTCCTCTTTTCAGCTGCAACCGCCAAAACCCAGTGATCGTTGAGCTCGCGGAGACTCTTCACTTATCCCAGAAGGCACTGGGAATATGCAAATGATCTCCTCAAGACTCTTCCCCTGGTTTTCCGATTTCCTCTTTTCAGCTGCAACCGCCAAAACCCAGTGATCGTTGAGCTCGCGGAGACTCTTCACTTATCCCAGAAGGCACTGGGAATATGCAAATGATCTCCTCAAGACTCTTCCCCGGCTTTATATTCTATGAGGGGGCTACCCCAACTCCTGCTACATAATTAAGACATGTACTACCTTATATTATACCCGGATATTAGCGTGTTTTACCGCACAATTGGTGGTCTGGTATTTAACTCTATGCAGCTACATAGTGGGCCCCAAGAATGATTTTCTCTGGTGGGCCCAAGGTGTTCCAGTCCGATGCTGTATGTGTGTGCGTCAGTCTGTGTGCGTCTGTATGTGTTTGTCTGTGTGCGTCAGTCTGTGTGCGTCAGTCCCCATGCGACGGTAGGCCCACAATTGTGCTCAGTCGCTGTATGGGACTGCTGCTCCCATCGCTATAGGATGGGAGAGTAGTCCCTGCGGCGACCGTGCACAATTGCTCAGTAAAGGGTTAAAAAAAAAAAAAATGCATGACACATACAATACACATACAACATACAACATACAACATAAACATACTCACCACATAGCGATGCTGCTGCCGTTTTTCATGGAGTTTTCCGGTGTTCGGGTGCTCCGGGACCTCGCTTTACAGCAATGTAGCTGCGTGTGACCTTTCCCACGCAGCATTGCCGTAAAGGAGAGTACCGGAGTCAATGAACTCCAGTAAACTCTCTCACGCATGCGCAGTAACACACTGAAGGAGCTTAGCTCCTGTCAGTGTGTTTCTGCAGCCATGGAGGATGGTCACATCTCAGGATGTGACTGTTCTCCATGGCAGATCGTCGTGGGACCCTCGTTTATGGACTGCGACGGAACAGGGACTATAAATTTGGTTTGTTATTTTAAATTTTTTTCTAGGAGAACGAGGGCGTCGCTGGATTGAGTGAAAAATAAGAATTTTTTGTCAAAAACTTGTGTTTTTTTATTTCATTAAATTTTTTTTTTGGTGTCTGTTTTATTTCAAAATTACCTTTTTTGGATTAATAATGGATCGGCGTTTTCTTGACGCCTCTCCATTATTAACCGGGCTTAATGTCACCGATGAAAGGTGACATTAACCCCTTCATTACCCCACATCCCGCCACTGTGCGGGAGTGGGAAGAGAGGGGCTAAGCGCCGGTTCTGGGGCGGCTGCGGGCTGGTATTTGTAGCCGGGGGGGGGGCCAAAATCCATGGCCCCTTCCTAGGCTATGAATATCAGCTCGCAGCTGTCTGCGTAGCCTTTCTGGCCCTAAAATATAGGGGGACCCCACGTAAAAATTTTTTGGGGTTGGGACCCCTTTTTTGAGCCAGAAAGGTTACGCAGACAGCTGTGGGCTGATATTCATAGCACGGCTACAAATATTAACCCTCAGCTGTCTGCGTAGCCTTTCTGGCCCTAAAATATAGGGGGACCCCTCACAGTCACTGCCATACCTCCTCACTGTCACCGCCATACCCCATCCGAAGAGCTTTCGTGCTTCTATTGCGGAGGCCAAAAAAAAAACCCCGCTGCTGGTAGCAAATTAACTTTATTCCTTTTGTCAGCCTTGGCCTTTCAGTCACAGAGGTGGCCGGCACGGCGTCAGTCACGGCTCGCTGTGTGACAGTGTAAATCCACACAGAATAAATAACGCGCCAGGTTGCGGTTCTTCACAGAGGCTTTTTTTGACTTGTGCATTTTTTATTTATTTATTTATTTTTTTTACATATTTTGTATTACTATTTTCACTGAGGTTAGGTGTAGGGTTGGGTTAGGGTAAAAAAATTTTTTATTGGCGTAAATGCTTTTCCCTTTTTTTTTTTTCTTTTTCTGGTAAACATAGTATTTTAATGATTGTAATCTCTACATTGTAGGTCCGTGATTTTCAAGCCATATGGGACCCTTCTGACGAGGCCTACAAGGACCGCTATTACCGGGATCACTGCTGGACCAAAGTGTTACGCCGGCTGTATCCTGACTGGGATTCGTGTAATAATGCTACACAGTTGCAAATTGGTAATTCAAATCTTCGCTGACACTACAAAAATAGGTGTACCTAAATATTAGAATTAATGTTTTTGTTTTTTTTTGGTTTAGAGAAAGATGTCAAGCAACGATGGAGATCCGTGAAGGACAGATTCCATAAATATGTGGCAAGCTGCAATAAAAGTGGATCGTCTCCTACCCGACACTCGTTCCCTTTTTATGAGGAACTACAATTTTTGTTAACTGGCCGGACACTGCGTAGCTAAATGTTTTTTTTTAAATAAAAAGTATTTTTAAGCTATCCATCCTCTCTTTGTAGGTGGTATGACAGAATTGGCTGTGTATGCAATGCTTCATACAACGCCACCGTTATTTTTATTTGTTGTGCCCACATAGAACAGCATAGTAGAGGAGATGTGATGAATTTCCCTCTCCACTATGTGTAAAAACTGTGGAGGTTGTAGAGCTACGTCCCTGGACACGTGTTTTGTCCCCACAGCATGTCGCTTGTCTTGCGTTTGCACTGTGTCTCTACAAGATTAGTATATAGTATATTGACATTATGCTTTTTTTTCCTAAAACAGCACTCAAGGCAATATTGACCCTCCGGCAGAGGAAGATTCTGAAGAGGCTTCTGGACCTTCAAATGTAGCTGCTGTGACCGGTTCTTCAGCTGGTGAACATGTTGCTGGTGCTGCCCCATTGTCATCAGATGCTGTGGCATCGGCTTCCACCGTTGCTGAAAATTGTGTTGTAGCGGAAACAGTTAGAGGAAGGGCTGGCGGTACGGTGTCAGGACAGCCCAACCAAAAAAAAACCAAAAAAAAAAACGAGGATAAAACAATCAAAGCCGCTAATGAGACGCTAGCCTTGATAAAGAGGTCTAGCACGGAAGACGAATTTGATTTTTTTGCTCTCCAAATTGCAAACAAGGCTCGCTCCCTGCCACCGGATCGCCAGAACATTTTCACAAGCCTGGTACAGATGTCGCTTACAGCGTTACATGATCCCGCACCAATTTTGCCGTATGATGAAATTTTGATGTCCGTGTTAGGACTTTTCAGAAAAAAAAACCAAGGCCAACCACAAAATGCCCAATCTCAAGGCAGTCACCCATACACAACTGAGCTGCTAGGTCCCCCACCAAATCATTACACTCAGGACGCAGCAACAAACTATGGGTACTACCCACAGTACCATAATTTAAACTAAATAAAGTTTGTGGCTGACATTTTTGTTGTTGGACCAAAATGTTGTTGGCCATCTGTTCTCTTTCACATTGAAAAATTAATTACAATGTTTGTAATAAAGTTTATTGTTTTTCTAATAAATTTTTATTTGAAAATTTACTTTGTGTTCTTTCTCTAAATTCGAAGGGGCCTAAACTACGGCTACATATGGCCAGTGTCATGGGTACATCCTGACAACACTACTGTATAGATTCAAACTATGGTGATGCTGTTACGGGACTATGGTACCTAGATAATAAACATGACCTAGTGCAAATTTAAAAATGAGGTCCATTAACATAATCAATTGATGATTATATAATAACTCCAATCTGTAAGGGCAACTCAATAGACAGACAACAAATACACCAAATGTGTTCAACCAATCCAAAAACTTTAGTCATGCATTACGACAAAGTTAAACACAAAAAAAATTTCACTTGTGCACAAAGGTGTAAACATTTTATTTTAACATCAGCTTTAAATAACATATTAGTACATCCAAAATGTTACTCATATATGGTGGAGAATCAGGCCAGGACGCCCGACAACATGGAAGAAACTAACCAAATTGAATTAAGTGCCAGTCATGGTAAACTAAGCGGATGGGCAGTATTAATGGCTGATTCCAGCCAAGGTACTTAGCAGGTTGAAATAGGTGCTCTAACCAAAGAGGAAGATTTTACAATATTCAAGATGAGGCAAACATGGCTCAATGGCCGGTCCCAGCATCCCCAATAGTACATCCTGAGTCCAATCAATAGACCACCGGTATAAACGTAAAAACAAACGTTTAATTATCCATAGTGGTGGTCGTGTGGTCCTGGCGGTGCCCATTGATACGATGTTGTTATCAATCCACCAAATAAAAACCAAAAAACGGGTCCTTCTTTGCTGCCGCTCAACTTCTTCTTCTTGGATCTTTCACAGCTGTTCAGACTGCTCAACACCAGCACAGGAGTATTGCCAGTGCACGGCACCTTGTGGACTCATAAAATAGTCAGTAAATGTTTCTCTCACACGCACACCCGAGTTGGATGGTCTTCCCACATGGCGCACTGGATTACATTGTGGCTGCTGGTACTCCACATCTACCTCGGAGCTGTACTCACGAGCATAGTTGTGGAGTACACAGCATGCCTTAATCACGGTGTCAATGGTGTCAGGATCCAACTGGATGGCAGTGTGAAAGATCCTCCACTGACTAGTCATGATCCCAAAGGTGCATTCCACATATCTTCGTGCACGACTCAGCCGATAATTAAAAATCCTCCGCCGGGCAGTCAGTCCCCTTCGTGGGTATGGGCGCAGCAGGGTGGTCATTAATGGAAAGGCCTCATCCGATACCATCACAAAGGGCACTGGATGTGTGGAACACGGCAAAGGTCTTGGGGCTGGGAGCGTTTCGCCATCTTGAATAATTTGCTGTCCAACATGTGATGTTCGCAACACCCGAGAATCCCCAGTACTGCCATAGGCACCAACGTCGATGGCAACAAATTTGTAATGTGCATCAGCCACCGCCATCAGGACCACCGAAAAATACTTCTTGTAATTAAAGAAGCGTGATCCTGATCGTGGTGGCTTCTGCACTCGTACATGTTTACCATCAACTGCACCTATGCAGTTTGGGAAATTGGCCACAGACTGAAAGCCTGCCGCGACCTGCAGCCAAGTCTCCTCGGTTGGGGAAGGCATCACCATGGGCTGCAACTTCTGCCAGATGACGGCACATGTGCACCTCACAATTTGAGAGATGGTGGATTTACCAACTCTAAATTGGAGGTGTAGGGATGTGTAGCTCTCTACTGTGGCCAAAAACCTGAAAAGAAAAAAAAATAATTAGAAAAGTCACACAAAAATGTACTGTAACGTGTCAGCATGTATGGCCGCTATAAAACGCCTTTGATGTCTTCTATGAAGTATTCTATGTTGTGGCAAACAACCAGGTGTAAAAAGAAAGCTGGAAAGAAACACGCTGACATGTACATAGACCCATTAATTATAGTGTGTCTACCTGTGTCAGTGTCTACGTTCAGCGTCGGACTGGCCCACCGGAGAACCGGTGGATTCTCCGGTGGGCCCTGGCATCTGGTGGGCCCTGGCACCTGCAGGCATACAGGGCCAGCAGTTGCCTAGGGCCCCCGCTGCTCCAGGGGCCCCCAGCCAGTGGTGTGTCGCACACCATGCAGCTGCTATGGGGGCCCATGCCAGCGGAGCAGCAGCGGGTGTCAGGAGGCAGGAGCCCCTGTCCCCGAATATTCACTGCAAAGCAGTGAATATCATTTCACAGTCTCCACCCCCAGAGGCCCCGCCCCCAGCCCAGTAAGCCGCTCTGCATCTGTAAATCAGGGCCGGTGCCGCCCTCAGTCCCCTCTGCTCCTGACTCACAGCCAGTGCGCGATGACATCACTACTGTGTGTCTGGCAGAGGGGGCAGCTCCTGACACTGAAGCCGGCTGCCGGAATCAGCGTGGGAGCGAGGAGGAGAGGTGAGTGTTGTGTTTTTTTTTTTTTTTTATATCTCTCTCGCTCTCTCTATCTGTCTCTCTATCTGTCTCTCTCTCTATCTATCTCTATATATCTATCTCTCTATCTATCTATCTTTCTATCTCTATCTATTATCTATATCTATCTATCTCTATCTATCTCTATCTTTTATCTATATCTATCTATCGCTCTATCTCTATATCTATCTATCTTTATCTATCTATCTATCTCTATCTATTATATATATCTCTATCTATCGCTCGATCTCTATATCTATCTTATATCTATATCTATCTTTCTATCTCTACATCTATCTCTATATCTATCTTTCTATCTATCTCTATATCTATCTATATCTATCTATTATGTCTATCTATCTAGCTATCTCTATTATCTATATCTACCTATCTCTATATCTTTCTATCTTACTCTATCTTTATATCTATCTGTTATCTCTATATTTATTATCTATCTTTATCTATCTATCTATCTCTATCTATTATCTATATCTATATCTATCTCTCTATCTATTTATCGATCTCTGTATCTATCTCTCTCTATATCTATCTCTCTCTCTATCTACCGCTCTCTCTATCTCTATCTATCTTTATATCTATATCTATCTATCTCTATATCTATCTATTATCTCTATATCTATCTATCTATCTCTATATCTATCTCTATATCTATATCTGTTTCTCTCTATATCTATCTCTATATCTCTCTCTATAGCTATCTATATATTATCTCTATATCTATCTATATATTATCTCTATATCTATCTATCTCTATATCTATCTATCTCTATATCTATCTGTTATCTCTATATCCATATCTATCTATCTCTATATCTATCTATCTCTATATCTATCTTTCTATCTAACACTATATCTCTATATCTATCTCTATATCTCATTATCTATCTATCTCTATCTCTCTTTTTATCTATCTATCTATCTATTGATCTATCCATCTATCTCTATATCTATCTCTATATCTATCTATTACATCTATCTATTATCTCTATTATCTATATCTATCTATCTATCCATCTATCTAGCTATCTCTATCTATCTCTATATCTCTATCTTTCTAACTCTATATCTGTCTATCTCTATACATATCTCTATATCTAGCTATTATCTCTATATCTATCTCTATCTTTCTATATCTATCTGTCTCTATATCTATCTCTATATCTATCTATCTATCTCTATCTATTATCTCTATATCTATCTATCTCTATATATATCTCTATATCTATTTTTATTTATAGCCATCTATCTATATATATTTATCTCTATATCTATCTATATATGTCTATATTATTATTATTATTATTATTATTATTATTATTATATCTGTATATCTCTATCTATTATCTATCTCTATCTATATATCTATCTCTCTATATCTTTCTATCTATAGCTATGTATCTCTATATCTATCTATCTATCTATCCATTATCTATTTTCTATCTATCTCTATATCTATCTACCTATCGATCTATCTATCTATCTATCTATCTATATTTCTTTCTATATCTATCTTTATATCTATCTCTATCTATCTCTATCTATCTCTATGAATCTTTCTATCTATATCTATCCATTATCTACTTTCTATCCATTATCTACTATCTATCTCTATATCTATCTATTTCTACATCTATCTTTCTATCTATATCTATCTAACTCTATATCTATATATCTATATAGCATTATACCCTATGAGGGGGTGCATTATTCCCTATGAGGGGGGCAGTATTATACCCTATGAGGGGGCAGCATTATACCCTATGAGGAGGCAGCATTATACCCTATGAGGGGGGCTGTATTATACCCTATGAGGAGGCAGTATTATACCCTATGAGGGGGTGCATTATTCCCTATGAGGGGGGCAGTATTATACCCTATGAGGGGGCAGCATTATACCCTATGAGGAGGCAGCATTATACCCTATGAGGGGGGCTGTATTATACCCTATGAGGGGGGCAGTATTATACCCTATGAGGGGGTGCATTATTCCCTATGAGGGGGGCAGTATTATACCCTATGAGGGGGCAGCATTATACCCTATGAGGAGGCAGCATTATTCCCTATGAGGGGGGCTGTATTATACCCTATGAGGAGGCAGTATTATACCCTACGAGGAGGGCAGCATTATTCCCTATGACGGGGTGCATTATTCCCTATGAGGGGGGCAGTATTATACCCTATGAGGGGGGCAGTATTATACCCTATGAGGGGGCAGCATTATACCCTATGAGGGGGTGCATTATTCCCTATGAGGGGGGCAGTATTATACCCTATGAGGAGGTGCATTATACCCTATGAGGGGGTGCATTAAACCCTATAAGGGGGTGCATTATTCCCTATGAGGGGGGCAGTATTATACCCTATGAGGGGGGCAGTATTATACCCTATGAGGGGGGCAGTATTATACCCTATGAGGGGGTGCATTATACCCTATGAGGGGGTGCATTATACCCTATGAGGGGGGCAGCATTATATTCTATGAGATGGCTGTATTATATTCTATGAGATGGCTGCATTATATTCTATGAGGGTTCTACATTATATTCTATGAGGGGGCTGCTTTATATTCTATGAGGGGGCTACCCCAACTCCTGCTACATAATTAAGACATGTACAACCTTATATTATACCCGGATATTAGCGTGTTTTACCGCACAATTGGTGGTCTGGTATTTAACTCTATGCAGCTACATAGTGGGCCCCAAGAATGATTTTCTCTGGTGGGCCCAAGGTGTTCCAGTCCGACGCTGTCTACATTACATGTTCCCAATATAATAACCCCTACCGGATACACTGATGTGTGAAAGGGCCGTAATGACATTCTAAGCGACAATTATTTACTTACCGCAAGGTGATGAGCAGCCTTTCCTCAGCAGTGATCGCCTTCCTCATGAACGTATCAGCAAATGTAATATGAGGACCCAAGATTTCAAGCAGATGATCAAAGGCGGCGATTGGAAGCCGGCAGAAGGACACAAACTTTTCAGGATATCTGCAAAGTAAAAAAAAAAAGGTTAATAATGATTACATACTTTTATACACATTTTACATAGTAAAACTGCTTGAGTTATTTTACAACTTACCTCCTCAAATCATTATAAAGAACGTTAAAATGCCCGTTGTCGGTTCGGTCGACTAAGAGTGAGTGCACCCAAAATTTACGTCCTTGATTTCTCCTTCTGCGCTGCTGATGAGCCTAAAATAAAATTTTACATTTAGTAGACAGCACACTCAAAAAACAGACATGTGAACCATTTTCTGATTCATAACCCTAATCACATAAATACTCGTAATCAAAAACATAATATAAAGTCTGAATTCACAAACGACAACAATCCAAAATGTATTCATAATCCAAACAATAATCACAAACCGAACAAAACTACAACCCTAATCCAAAACCCAACCATAACCCTAATCCCATACCCAATCCCAAGTCTATATTATCCAAACACTAATCAATAACCTAACCCAATCACAAGCCATCCTAATTCCAGCCATATAACCCTATTCCCAACAAACCCCAATCCTATCCACAATGGAATCCCAAACATAATCCCGGTCCTTATCCCAAAAAATTTAAACTCAAACATCATCAAACCCTATTACCTGCTCTTTGTGCTGCATCAGGATTTCCAGCAAACACCCCAGCATGAGGATTCTGAACGGCCTGCGGACCATTTGGCGCTGCACGCTGAAATCTTCATCCCGCTGGGCACTCTGCTGCTCATTTCTGTCAGTCATCATTCTTATTGGTAAAAGCAAAATGGAGGCTGGGGGGGTTGGAGCAGGAAATGACATCACCTTTTTTTTTTCTTGAGTACAGTATTGTCCAACTTTATTTAATTTCTTCTAGTGCAAAACCGCAGACAATTCTGCCAAAAAACTGCAGGAAAAACCGCAGAAAAAAACGCACCAAAAACGCACCAAAACTGCACCAAAACTGCACCAAAACTGCACCAAAACCGCACATGCGGTTTCTGCCAAGAGGTGCGGTTTTGTCAACAAAAAAAAAGCAGGGAAATTTACTACGTGTGCACATAGCCTAAAGGCGACCACAAATAAAGGTGTAAAAGAACTCCTTATCAATGGTGCGCAGGTGCTCGGATATTGTATGTGCTGGACTAAAAATAGTCACAAGCACAAAAAATACAGTATAAATAATATCACTCATAACTCCGTTGGTGAAATAAATAGCCAACTAGGCAGTGGCTTAATAAGCCGATCGAACACAGAGTAAACGGCCGATCCCCAAACACACAATTGCACGGTGCACAGGTATGGACAACAAGTAACGACATATAAATGATAGAGATCGCGACATTAGAAGGAGCGCAGCCATACCCAACTTGTACCAGAGCGTCCCGCTAGTCCCAATCAGGATAAAGGGACCAAGCAAAAGTAAAACAGATATAGTCATAATCAGTTCACGTTTTATTATTATTCTCACGCACACCCAAACGATCGAGACAGTGTGGATGAATGAAAGTTCCACACCCAGGGCCCCCAAAAAAGGAGTAAAAACGCCTGTAAGGAATACTAAGCGAGTAATCACCTTGATAAAGCAGAGGCCCCACATAGTAAGTCAAGAACTAAACATCTTAAGGGTGGACGGAAAAAGGATAGATATGGGTAATCACGCCCCACTGTCATGTAGCCACCACAGGAAACCTGTAGAGAAAAGTAGTCAAAAAGTAGATGTTATTTAGACATGGGCCATACTATTGATGTTTACATGGACCAGGGTGAAAAACAAGACATCTGGACCACGCATGATCAGATCTGTTTATAAAAGCCAGTGAATAATAAGTCCTCATTGAAGCCTGAAGGAGTCAGACTTCCGAGATTGAAGATCCACTTTGATTCTCGTCTCAAAAGTTCAAGAGTAATATCTCCTCCCCTTATGTCCATTTGAACAGTCTCAAGTCCTAGGATTTTGGTACCATTCCACCGAGAATTATGCAGATCCAGATAGTGCGATGCTACCGAAGTGAGTGTTTTGCACTTCTCCAAATCCTTTTTGGCTGTTGTAATACCCGAGAAATGGTGTATCCTCCTCCTCAATTCCTGCGACGTTTGCCCAACATAAATCCTCGGGCACGGGCACACCAGAGCATACACTACATTACGAGATTTACAATTAAAGTAGCTCCGTGTAGTGACCTGGAATGGAAAAACAGGTAGGGTAAGAACATTAGAGCCAATGGTAAATGGGCAAATGTTGCAGTTGCCACAGGGGTACGTGCCAGTCAAGCGTACCCCCCTATTCAATCTAGTAACCGGTCGTCTAAAGTGACTATGGCACAGACGGTCTTTAAGATTAGTGGCCCTTCTTGCAACCAAACTTGGTTGTGCTGAGATATGGGGTTCTAGTCTCGGCTCGCTTCGGAGGATCCCCCAATATTTAGTAAGAATTCTTCCAATATCCCACCACTGGTTATTATATGTGGTAATGACCCCAAGTGGTTTAGGGGGTCCCTTCACCCGAGATACAAGCAAATCATCCCTATCAGCATCCCTTGCTGCCATAAAGGCCCGTGATAGTACCTTTTTGGGGTAGCCTCTGTTCTTGAATCGCGTTGTTAGGTCCTGTGCATGGGCCAAAAAATCCTCTTGCGTGCTACAGTTCCTTTTGACATGATAAAACTGCCCCTTAGGGATGCCATTCCTAAGGTGTTGTGGATGGAAACTGGTAAAATGCAGTAAACTGTTAGTAGCCGTCGGTTTATGGTATAGGGTACACAAAATGCGGGAACCATCCAAACGAAGCTTCAGATCCAGAAATTCCACTTCTGTTTTGGAGAAGTATTCAGAACATTGTTGTTTAATGTCTCAACAAACTGCTGACATTCATCCAGGGTGCCTGTCCAGAGAAACAAAATGTCATCAATGTAACAATACCATCTATTGACAAGGGTGGAGAAGACTCAAGACAGTACACCCTGGTGAGCTCCCACCACCCCAAAGACACATTTGCATACCCTGGAGAAGGGTCTTTCTTTTTGCCCAACCAGTTGCCTTGATAAGTTTACGCTAACTAAGGATGTCTATCTCTTTTGTAGACAGCTCACATTCAGACTACTATATCACCAGCCATCCGCTATTGATGACCTCCCCTAAATCGAAAGACAGGCTTATTTTATCTACCTAGCTATGAGTGAGACTATGTATACTGCTATTGTCTCTATTTCTAGAACTGACTACTTTTAGAAATGTGCTTGTGACTAATTTTAGTCTAGCATATCTATTACACTGGTCAACAGCATTTTTGGTGCCAAAGATATTTCATCGAATTTAGGGTATTTTTGGGGTGCTGATTCTGAATATGTCATCAGTTTTGCCAGATTGGCTCAAGTTTTTGAGATTTTTGGTATCTTATTTATAGCACTTGTTGGTAAATGCGACGCATCATCTCATTAATTTCTTTGGATTAGTACTTGAACTGAGCAGTTCTCAATATAGTTTTGTGTTAATTAGTGTTCTAAAAGTTTGTTCATAGCTTGATTTTTGCACTAACTTTATGTTGTTGTCTGTTTTCCAGTGAAAAGCATGAACTCATCAAGAAGAAGTTGTCTTAACGATCCAGACTCATTCTGTTACATTTGTGGTGAATACACACTGCCAAAACATAGAAGAAACATAACAGACTTCGTAAAAAAAGTGTATTTTGCCTATTTTGGGGTTATGCTTGGGGACCAAGACAAGTTTTGGGCACCACACATAGTGTGCAAAGCATGTATCGAATTATTACGAAAATGGAGCAAAGGACAAAGAAAAAGCTTCAAATTTGGTGTTCCAATGGTGTGGAGAGAGCCAAAAAATCATCATGATGACTGTTATTTATGGTAAACACAGGTACAGGCACATCTTCACAATGAGGGACAGGCCTTCTTGCAGATTCCATGTTACTCCCATTTTCGTTTCTTATGCTTATTGAATCCTTGCACTTGCACTGCACAGAAATAACAGTCATCATGATGATTTTTTGGCTCTCTCCACACCATTGGAACACCAAATTTGAAGCTTTTTCTTTGTCCTTTGCTCCATTTTCGTAATAATTCGATACATGCTTTGCACACTATGTGTGGTGCCCAAAACTTGTCTTGGTCCCCAAGCATAACCCCAAAATAGGCAAAATACACTTTTTTTACGAAGTGTGTTATGTTTCTTCTATGTTTTGGCAGTGTATATTCACCACAAATGTAACAGAATGAGTCTGGATCGTTAAGACAACTTCTTCATGATGAGTTCATGCTTTTCACTGGAAAACAGACAACAACATAAAGTTAGTGCAAAAATCAAGCTATGAACAAACTTTTAGAACACTAATTAACACAAAACTATATTGAGAACTGCTCAGTTCAAGTACTAATCCAAAGAAATTAATGAGATGATGCGTCGCATTTACCAACAAGTGCTATAAATAAGATACCAAAAATCTCAAAAACTTGAGCCAATCTGGCAAAACTGATGACATATTCAGAATCAGCACCCCAAAAATACCCCAAATTCATTAAAATATTTTGGACACCAGAAAAAATTTTTTTTTTCGTTGACCTGTGTTATCTTAGCGCCTGCGCACCAGTGATGAGGAGCTCTTTCATCCTTTTATTTGTGGTCGTCGTTCCTATAACTACAGATTATAGCACTGGGATAGACAAAAAGGGCAATAGTTACCTTCTGGTCCTTCTTTTATAAGATCTGTATAAGAGTGTGTTAGCTCCACCCAGTTGGCTGAGTATAAACAGTGTCCCGTGTTAGCTCCGCCCAGTTGGCTGAGCATAAAGTGTCCTGTTTATTTAACTGATCATCATGGCAACTGAGCCCCGAACCAGCACGGTCTTTGCATAAGATCACAGGTATTGCGCCTTATCATTGTTTTCTCCAGCGATGTGCGTCTATTGGTGACTATGGCAGCTGCATGACTAGTAATACAGTGGTGATCTACGTCTCGCTCTGGCCGGGAGCGCCTATGGGGGAGTGTTTTTGGTCATCGCCTACTCAGATAATTACTACAGTGAATGTGCTGCATATCTTTAGAATGTCCCCTTAATTGTGTCTCTTCACCTATTTGTGACGCGCGCTTTGTTTATTATACGCCGACGCTTGCGCAGATAATCATCACAGCAAGTGAGCTGTATTTCTTTGAGGGTTAATCGGTCACATGACCGCAAGCGTCGCTTTGATTGGTCTTTCTCATTTATTCGTGACGCGCGCTTTGTCTACTATACGCCGACGCCTGCGCAGTAGGCTACTGCAGGTGCCTGCGCAGTAGCAATATTGAGCTCTCTCTCACTTCCTGTATTCAGGATGTGTGCCTTGTCTCCCGGACACCGATGCTTGCGCAGTTGGCATTCTGTGACGTCACATGCCGCTGCTGTGAGCTGTCAGCCATAGCTATGGATCAGTGACTAACCGCTGATTTTCAGGTATATTGGATGTTAACCCTGTCATGGTAAGCAGCGGAGCAGCTGCTCCATATCTACTAATTATGCAACTATATATATTGACACAGCTGACTGGCAATCTGTACCCCTGACGAAGCCACCTAGAGTGGCGACACGCGTCGGGTCTCTGGCTCTACCTGCCCCACTTCACTTCTCATGGGTTTTGTATTGTGCTGATTTGTATGTGTGGTTATCATTTGGGGTGGTTATGGAGATTTTCTCTGTCCACTTAGACCCTCTCTAGCCCCTAATGGTCTGGCTGATCTGGTCCTTGATGTTCCCTATGCCTGATCTTGGGCTGGGGTACCTCTACGCACATATCAGGTCTATTTAGTGTGCATTTCTATCTTTTTTGTACACCCAGTGGCGTAGCAACTGTTTGTGGCGCCCGGGGCGGTCGAAAAATTTGCCGCCCCTTTCATCGTTGATAATCCGGAAGCATCCGAAGAGCCCACACTACACTCAAAGATCTAATTTTTAGTCTGCTACTAACTCTGCTGTTATTATTTCTAAATTTCTAGACGTTCATCTTCTTGCAGTTCTCTATATATATGTATGTATTAGCTTGATGATGCTGGATGAAGACCTAATGGCTTTTTTAATAATAATTTTTAATAATGTGACAGACCTTACATATTGGATTATATAGAGCCCTGTTTTTTATTACATACCGTCCTGTCTTGTTAGCTGTATAATGCAATGATGGCTGATGGAGCAAGGGAAAGCTTCCTTTCTAATGGAGGAGCTGATGGACTGGTAGTTTGGTCACCGGCTCCTCGATCAGCAGTCATTTTATATCTAAAAAGAGACGGGACTATGTAATAAAAGAGGGCACTGTAAATAACAAAATTAACAAGAATACCCTATGTAAGAGACAGCACTATACATAACAGCAGAGGAAGCTATATAATAAGGGACGGCATCATATATAGCTAGAGAGGATGGTACGTAATAAGGGATGGTGTTATACATAATAAAAGAGGAAACTATGTAACTAAGGATGGTGTTATAGAGAATTAGTGAGTACACTATATACTAAGGGACTGTGTTAGACATAATAAACGATAATGTCTTCCTCCACCTCCCCCTGTTCCTAAGGCCGTTATAAGTCCCCCTTCCTCCCATCCCAATCCCCCACACCCCTCATTGTCCTCCTCCCCTCGCATCCCATTATTGTCCTCTCCCCCACCCCATCATTTTCTTCTCCCCCACCACTCCCATCATTGCCCATTCCACCACCTCCATCATTTCCTCCTCCTCCACCACCCCCATTTATTGCCCTTTCCACCACCACCATCATTGCATTCTCCCCCACCACCCTATCATCATTTATTTTTCCCCACCATCCCATCATTGCCCTCTCCATCACCCCATCATTGCCTTCTCCCCATCACCCCCACCCTTGCCTTCTCCCCATCATTGCATTCTCCTTCACCCATCACTGCCTTCTCCCCGTCACTCCCATCATTGCCTGCTCCATCACCCCATCATTGTCTTCTCCCCATCACTCCCATCATTGCCTGCTCCATCACCCCATCATTGTCTTCTCCCCATCACTCCCATCATTGCCTTCTCCATCACCACATCACTCCCATCATTGCCTGCTCCATCACCCCATCACTCCCATCATTGTCTGCTCCATCACCCCCATCATTGCCTTCTCCTTCACCCCATCACTGCCTTCTCCCCATCACTCCCATCATTGCCTGCTCCATCACCCCATCACTCCCATCATTGTCTGCTCCATCACTCCCATCATTGCCTTCTCCTTCACCCCATCACTGCCTTCTCCCCATCACTCCCATCATTGCCTGCTCCATCACCCCATCATTGTTTTCTCCCCATCACTCCCATCATTGCCTTCTCCATCACCCCATCACTGCCTTCTCCCCATGACTCCCATCATTGCCTGCTCCATCACCCCATCACTCCCATCATTGCCTGCTCCATCAACTCCATCATTGCCTGCTCCATCACTCCATCATTACCTTCTCATTCACCCCATCACTGCCTTCTCCCCATCACTCCCATCATTGCTTGCTCCATCACCCCATCATTGTCTTCTCCCCATCATTGCCTTCTCCATCACCCCATCACTGCCTTCTCCCCATCACTCCCATCATTGCCTGCTCCATCACCCCATCACTCCCATCATTGTCTGCTCCATCACCCCCATCATTGCTTGCTCCATCACTCCATCACCCCATCATGGCCTTCTCCCATTACCCCCTCATGGCCTTCTCCCATCACCCCAGGCATTATGGCCTTCTCTCCCCATCACGGTCTTCTCATGTCCCCATCTCCTCCAGGGCCAGGCTAACCTACACACACAAAGACATACACACAGACATGCACACACACACACATACATACACACATAGACAGACATACACACACACACAGACATACATACACACACACAGACATACATACACACACAGACAGACATACACACATACATACACATGCACACACAGACATACATACACACAGACACCACCTCTCTCCTCTCACCTGTCCGCAGCATCGCCCGCACTTCCTCGCTCACACAGCAGCGGCTGCTGAATGATGACGTCATTCAGCAGTGCTTCTCTGTCAAACAGGAAGCGCAGCGTCCGGGCAGGAAGCAAGACAGACCCTTGCAGTTCCGCTCCTGCTATTCCCGCTTGCAGGCAGCGGAGCTGCTGTGATTGCTCCCTGCCCGCCGCTGCACTGCACTGTACCTCACTGCCTCCGCGCTTCTCCCACAGAGAGGAATTGCTGCTGCTGCCGCGCCGCCCCCACACATGTGCCGCCTGGGGCGGACCGCCCCCCCGATACGCCACTGTGTACACCTCATAGTGATCAGCACTTTCTTGGGTTTACATTATCCCTTGTACTGTTTTTTGTAATTATTGGGTTGGAATTGCATCATTTTTTCATTGTATTGGTATATTATTGGTGTTTCTGACTCATATGCTCTATATTACCTATGTGTGGGCTTACTAATTCTCCTATTGAGAATCCTGTTTACATGGACCTAGGGATATAGGCATCATTCTCGGTGAGGGTGATAGTTGGTAGCAGGTGGGTTGCTCTATTATGAGCATTGTATTATTTGTGTATGTGTCACATTTGTGACCATTTTTAATGTTTTTAAGAATTTTTGCTGTTTGCTGTGTTTAATAACATTTGTATTATATATGCTATGTCCTATTCAGGGTGATCCCCCTGCTCATGGCCTATTTCTTTCTCTCCTTTTTGTCAAACATATGTACTATTTAGGTCTAGGTTAGATCCCCTTAATTATCCTTACGGTGGTGCCCCCATTTCTTTGTTTCTCACTTCTGCTACTCAGTGACACGATGTCTGATCATGTAAGGCTGTGTGCACATGCTGCGGATTCTGCTGTGGATTTTTTAAAATCTGCAGGTTTATCTGCGGGTTTCTCCTGCGGTTTGACACCTCTACAATGGAGCAGGTGTAAAACCGCTGCGGATTCCGCACAAAGAAGTGACATGCTGCAGTTTTGAAACTGCAGCAAATCCGCGCTGAAAAATCCACAGCATGTGCGCAGCGGTTTTTGTTTTCCATAGAAAATAAAGGTACTGTACACCTCAACAAAAACTGCTGCGGATCCACAGGGTCAAATCCGCTGTGGATCCGCAACAGAATCCGCAGCATGTGCACACACCCTAACACCAAAGACATACAGTCATATGTTAAAGTTTGGGCACCCCTATTAATGTTAACCTTTTTCTTTATAACAATTTTGGTTTTTGCAACAGCTATTTCAGTTTCATATATCTAATAACTGATTGACTCAGTTATATTTCTGGATTCAAATGATGTTTATTGTACTAACAGAAAATGTGCAATCTGCATTTAAACAAAATTAGACCGGTGCAAAAGTATGGGCACCTCAACATAAAAGTGACTTTAATATTTAGTAGATCCTCCTTTTGCAAAAATAACAGCCTCTAGTCGCTTCCTGTAGCTATTAATGAGTTCCTGGATCCTGGATGAAGGTATTTGTGACCATTCCTGTTTACAAAACAATTCCAGTTCAGTTAAGTTTGATGGTCGCCGAGCATGGACAGCCCGCTTCAAATCATCCCACAGATGTTCAATGATATTCAGGTCTGGGGACTGGGATGGCCATTCCAGAACATTGTAATTGTTCCTCTGCATGAATGCCTGAGTAGATTTGGAGCGGTGTTTTGGATCATTGTCTTGCTGAAATATCCATCCCCTGCGTAACTTCAACTTCGTCACTGATTCTTGCACATTATTGTCAAGAATCTGCTGATACTGAGTTGAATCCATGCGACCCTCAACTTTAACAAGATTCCCGGTGCCGGTATTGGCCACACAGCCCCAAAGCATGATGGAACCTCCACCAAATTTTACTGTGGGTAGCAGGTGTTTTTCTTGGAATGCTGTGTTTTTAGCCTCCATGCATAACGCCTTTTTGTATGACCAAACAACTCAATCTTTGTTTCATCAGTCCACAGGACCTTCATCCAAAATGTAACTGGCTTGTCCAAATGTGCTTTTGCATACCTCAGGCGACTGTTTGTGGCGTGCTTGCAGAAACGGCTTCTTTCGCATCACTCTCCCATACAGCTTCTCCTTGTGCAAAGTGCGCTGTATTGTTGACCGAGGCACAGTGACACCATCTGCAGCAAGATGATGCTGCAGGTCTTTGGAGGTGGTCTGTGGATTGTCCTTGACTGTTCTCACCATTCTTCTTCTCTGCCTTTCTGATATTTTTCTTGGCCTGCCACTTCTGGGCTTAACAAGAACTGTACCTGTGTTCTTCCATTTCCTTACTATGTTCCTCACAGTGGAAACTGACAGGTTAAATCTCTGAGACAACTTTTTGTATCCTTCCCCTGAAAAGCTATGTTGAATAATCTTTGTTTTCAGATCATTTGAGAGTTGTTTTGAGGAGCCCATGATGCCACTCTTCATATTAAAATCAAATAGGAGAACTACTTGCAAGTGGCCACCTTAAATACCTTTTCTCATGATTTGATACACAAAATCAAGAAAATGATAAGGGTGCCCATACTTTTGCACCGGTCAAATTTTGTTTAAATGCAGATTGCACATTTTCTGTTAGTACAATAAACCTCATTTGAATCCAGAAATATAACTGAGTCCATCAGTTATTAGATATATGAAACTGAAATAGCTGTTGCAAAAACCAAAATTGTTATAAAGAAAAAAGGTTAACATTAATAGGGGTGCCCAAACTTTAACATATGACTGTATCTCCTACAAAACCTATTGATGCACACAACCCAATATCATCCTGTGATATTTGTAAGAACGTCACATTTTCAACCACACAGTAACCATATGTTTCAGTGGTTGTCTTACAATACCACATTATATTACTATAAACTTCTAGAAAATATCACCCCTTCCCCTGAGCCTAAAAATTATAGTAAAATCAGCTGTTTATGGGGGCACTGACCAACTAATCACGATGCTGACTCTCTTTTGAAAGGGTTTGTCTGTTATAAGAGGATTCTTTAGAGTTTAGCACTACACCAAAATGTAGATTTTCCTACCCCTAGAATTTTTTTGAGGTCTGGGCTGTACATGCCTTCAACTTTAGCACCAGCTACAATTTCTATTGAACCATGAACATGGTTGTATATAGGATCTTTTAAGTCTTTTAGTTTGGAAGACACAACAGAGTGTCCTCTGCAGGTCCTGCTAAGTCCTATACAATTTGTGCAGCCTTTACAGATAAAAAAAATCCCTGATATTCCAACAATGCCCAGATTTTCTACGGGCCTTCAAACAATCTAGATCCCCCACTAGGCCTGGCAAAATATGTGTTCTTCAACGATTGTTCTTACTTTCCAAAACACCTGATGGCAACCAACCTATCCTCAATTAGCTCAATCTTCCATTTCTTGGATGCTCATCCAGATTTAGGTCATACTCACTTACTACAACATTTACCAAAACGTTTTAGCAATCAATTTGCTACACCATGTTCCAAATTATTATGAAAATCATATTTTTCTCTGATTTTCCTAAGTGGCCGGTGCAAATGACAGTCAGTCTAATAAAAGTCATCACCCGTTAGAGTATACATCGAATTTTATTGAAGAAACCTCCCAATGATAACAGTATAATCTCCAAAATGAATAAAAACTCAAAATGCACTGTTCCAAATTATTAGGCACAGTAGAATTTCTAATCATTTGATATGTTTTAAAGAACTGAAAATGTTCGTTTGTGGAATTTGCAGCATTAGGAGGTCACATTCACTGAACTAAAAAGCTATTTAACTCCAAAACATCCTAACAGGCCAAGTTACATGTTAACATAGGAACCCTTCTGTAATATCCACACGTTATGAAGAATTCAAGGTATTAAACTTTAGATATGTTTTATTCTTCATCCTCCAGCACACAGCATAACACTTGCATTCCCATGCTACCAGAAGTGAAAATGAAACTTCCCTTCTCATCCCTCTTGTCTCCACCCTCCAAGTCCCATAAGTCTGGCTTGCTTAAAGAGACAGATCTAATTATTATACATTACATCATCCCTTTTTTTTTTTTTATAAATAATCTATATTACTGATAAATGCAACAACATTAAAAAACGTCCAAATAAATCATATGTCCGTTTTGTCTTATTTGTTCAATTCTAAAACCAGAGAAACAAACAACAAAAAAAAAACCAAACAAAACTGTAGTTACACTTCTTCAATAAGCCTCGATGGAGCTCTTCTCTCTCGTGTAGGATAACGTCTGGGCTCATTGAGAGAGTCCATTGTTGATAGACCAGCTACCTCTTGTTGGTCCTCTCCACCATCGGATACCAAATCTTCCACCAAAGAGAGTTCATTGTCATCATTCTGCGGTATGACTTTAAAATATGAAGAATTTCGCGTTATGGAGTGTCCATCTCGTTCAGCTGTGATCATGCTGCCTTTCCTTTTGGTAACATAATATTTTGCAGGACCATATACAGGTGAGGTCTTGTTGGTTGGTCTTTGACGTACCACCACGACATCCCCTCTTTCGATGGCACTTGACTGTGTCCTTCGCCTTCTGTCTGCATAACGTTTCATGGCTTGTTTGTTGGAGAAATCTGTGGATCTCACTGAGGAGTCACTCGGTCGGGGATGGCTGGTCACATCAGGGAGACGTATACGCAGGGTTCTGCTGAACATTAAATGAGCTGGAGCAGCATTAGTAGTGGAGTGTGGCGTATTGCGGTAATTACGCATGAATTTGTATAATGACTTTCAGTGGGATGTGCTCCAGACTCGCTGCCTTGATACGTTTCCCCAGAGTGCGCATAAAACGTTCCACAATTCCATTGGCTTGCGGCCAGCAAGGTGTGATTTTCCTGTGATTGAATCCCAAGTATTCAGAAAATTGTGTAAACACATGTCCATTGAATGGAGGTCCATTGTCTGTCTTGACCACTTTTGGAATACCATATGCCGAGAAAATGTCGTCCAGCTCTGGTATGACATTATTAGCAGATGTTGAAGAGATAAATGAAATGACAGGGTATCGAGAATATTCATCAATTGTTACGAGAATGTATTGGCCATTTGGCAATGGTCCATATATATCGACTGCCACTTCCTCCCAGACAGCAGTGGGTAACGGAGACATTTTTAATGGCTCTAAGTTTGATGATGGAGTGATTAATTGACAAGTAGAACAGCGTCTAATCTTTTCTTGCACCAAGTGATCCATATTTGGGAACCACACTTTTTCTCTGAGTAAATTCTTTGTGCCAACAATTCCTAAATGACCTTCATGTGCTATCTGTATGACTAAGTTACGCAAAGTCTTAGGTACGACTAGTTTGGTACCTCGAAGAATGAGGTGTTCTTCAGTGACTGATAATTCCTCACGTACGTTTGAGAATAGTTTTAACTCTTTCAGATCAATCTCAGAATCAGGAAATTTTTCTTTTTGAATTTCATGCCACCTTCGATTTTGGATGACTTGTATTAGGGCACAGAGTGTCTTGTCTTTTGTTGTTTCATTTATAAATTGATCAAGAGAAAGTGCTTTTGGCACGGCATGATCTGTAACAAAACGTAGGTATTCTTCAATGGAGGAATGCACAGGTATATCATCATTAGTAGGATGTCTTGAAAGATAATCAGCCGGATTGCTGTATTTTCCAGGTTTGTGAACAATTTTATAGTTGTAGTCCTGTAGACGTAGGCCCCATCGTTCAATTCGTGCAGGCATTTTAGCTCTGGGATTTCCAAAAATTGTAAGAAGTGCTTGATGATCTGTGACAATGGTGAAGGGAGCTCCATAGAGAAATAAGTGAAAGTGTTCACATCCCCAGACAACTGCCAAGCTTTCTTTTTCAGGTTGAGAATATTTTCTTTCAGTGTTTGTTAAGCTCTTACTTGCATAAGAAATGATGTGAGGATTTTTATTGTTATCCTTGTATTGCGCTAGAATAGCACCCAGTCCCACGGGACTGGCGTCCACAATCAGTGCAGTTCGAAGAGCTGGATCAAAATAAGCCATAGTGGTTGTCGAGCAGAGTTCATTTTTAATTGTTTCAAAAGAGGCCTGACAGCCTTGAGACCATTGAAAAATACAACTTTGTTTTGTAAGTTCCCGTAGTGGATTGCGGATTGTTGAAAAATTCGGAATATATCTAGCACAGTAACTTGCCATTCCAAGGAAAGAACGCACTTCACTGGCATCCTGTGGAATTGAGGCTGTTCTGATAGCTTCCACTTTCTTGGGGTCTGGTTGTACTCCTTTTGCCGAGAAGATGTGACCATAGAATTCTAATGAACCCTTGTCAAACTCGCACTTCTCTTTGTTTAAAGTGAGTCCAGCAGAAAGCAGGCATTCGAAGATAGCATATAGAGCACGATTATGCTCAGCTTGAGTTTTACCAAAAACCAATATGTCATCACTGTAATTAAAGGCATTTGGGATGTGTTGAATGACACTCCTTATTGCATCCTGAAAAATTTCTGCTGCTGAGCAGACTCCAAAAGTCAATCTTTTGTATCTTCTGAGGCCCACATGGGTGGAAAATGTGGACAAATATCGGGACTCTGGACTCAGTTCTAATTGATGATATCCCTTATTGAGGTCGAGCTTTGAAAAGACGGTGGCTCCATTTAATAAATGAATAATGTCATCAATCGTAGGTGAGATATGTCTTTCCCTCTGGATAGCGGTGTTGGGCAGGCGCATGTCAACACACAGTCTCACTTGATCAGGAGTCTTTGGTTTTGGAACTACCACAAGTGGAGAGACCCACGGAGTGGGACCAGTAACAGTTTCAATAACGTCCTCATCCATGAGCAATTGGAGTTCCTTTTCTACCTTCTGTCTCAGGTGAAATGGAATACGCCTGTGAGGCTGGGCTACTGGACGAACATTGTCATCCACATGAAGGTGTACTTGAGAGTCCTTTAGTTTTCCCAAACCACTAAATAGGGAGGGAAAGCTGTTCACCATAGTTTGTACATCCATATCCGCAGGGTCAGTTATGGTATGAATAATCTGGATGAGCCCTAGCTCCAAGGCAGTGTGATAGCTGAGAAGACATCCTCCCGATCCTTGTAATGTGTGGAAAGTGGTTTTCTGCCTGTTTTCTTTATATATAATTTCAGCATCAAATTGTCCCATTATAGCTAGAGGTGTTTTAGATCCATAAGGAAAGATTTTAGTCTGCACTTGTTGTAAGACTGGCCTTGTTTTCAATTGTTCATATGTAGTGCCATCTATGATATCCACTGAAGCTCCTGTATCTATTGTAAAGGTAATGTCAGTGTTGCAGATTGAGAGTGTAACACAGGGAGACTGTACTGAACCAGTGACAGAGGTAGTGAACACATAGTTCTCAGTCGCAGACATTTCTTCTGTGTCCTGATTTATCACTTTTACCTCTGCAGATTTTGTCATAGGCAGCGGAGGCTTGTAGTGCGCTGATTTGCAAACAGCTGCAAAATGATTCCCTTTTCCACATTTACTGCAGGTTTGTCCCATAGCTGGACATTTGTTCTGGTGGTGAGGGAAATCCTGTCCACATCTATAACATTTCTTCTGTTTCTGGGCTTGTTTGTCTGGTAAATTTTTCTGTTTGAGATTATGCACATGTAATTTATCCCCATTCTCCATTACGGTAGCCTGATGATCTGCTATTTCTATAGCACGGGCCATTTTGAGCAAATCATGTAGAGAGATATCCTGCTGCAGAGCCTTACGCCTTAGGTTATTAGACGAGCAGGTGACAATTATTTGAGTTAGGATTTCATCATCTATATCTGTAAAGGCACATCCATGTGCTAACTCTTTCACCGTGTGACATAAGTGTCTATGGACTCTTCTGGAAGCTGCTTGGCAATCCTGAATTTATATCTTTCATATCTGATATTCTGTTTGGGGTTGAAATAGCCAGTGAGAGCTTTAGTGCAGTTGTATGTGTCTGTTTCTGCTGCAGGTAACGTACTGTATATGTCATAGACTCCTGTGCCTGCACACTGCAGGAGCAAAGCTCTTTCTTTTCTCCTCCTTTATGTCCATGGCTTCTAGGAAATTCTCAAATCTGTTTAGCCATTTTCTCCAGTTATGGGAGAGATTAATGACATCAGTCATATCAAATTGTGGGAATGTGTGCAAGTAGTCAGCCATGATAGAGTCTCTCAGTGGTGCTGGCGTGTGAAGCGGTAAAATAGAGTCCGTACTCACAGCAGTAGGTGATTATATCCCATCCTCGTCGCCAGTTGTAATATCCACACGTTATGACGAATTCAAGGTATTAAACTTTAGATATGTTTTATTCTTCGTCCTCCAGCACACAGCATAACACTTGCATTCCCATGCTACCAGAAGTGAAAATGAAACTTCCCTTCTCATCCCTCTTGTCTCCACCCTCCAAGTCCCATAAGTCTGGCTTGCTTAAAGAGACAGATCTAATTATTATACATTACACCTTCTTTGATATCACCTTCACAATTCTTGCATCCATTGAACTTGAGTTTTTGGAGAGTTTCTGCTTGTATTTCTTTGCATTAAGTCAGAATAGCCTCCCAGAGCTGCTGTTTTGATGTGAACTGCCTCCCACCCTCATAGATCTTTTGCTTGATGATACTCCAAAGGTTCTCTGTAGGGTTGAGGTCAGGGGAAGATTGTGGCCACACTATGAGGTTATCTTCTTTTATGCCCATAGCAGCCAATGACTCAGAGGTATTCTTTGCAGCATGAGATGGTGCATTGTCATGAATGAAGATGATTTTGCTCCTGAAGGCACGTTTCTGCTTTTTATACCATGGAAGTGTTAGGCGTCGGGTTCTGTCGCTGCACAGCAGGAATCCCAAGCTTTGCGTTCGGCAGTCTCTCATTCCTCTTTGGCCGCAAAAGAGGCTGCTCAGCAGACTCGTCGATCCCGGCGCTCTGCTCAGACTAGCACTGTGGGTTTGGTTGCTGCTGCCACCTCTGGTCCAGCTATAGCAACGCATGCTGGTCAGCAGCGAGCTACTCCAGGGACTAAGTCCTCCTTTCCATCTACTGAGCATGCCTATGGGACGATATCTCATTGGAGATTGGAGGTCACATGCTCAGGTCCTTCTCCAACTCTGATTGGACCATCAGGAAGGTCCCGGAAGGATGCTGCTATAAAAGGCTCGCATGGCCGCTCAGCTGTGTGCTAGTATACACAGTATTTGGTAGAGGTGTGTGTGTTGATGGATGCTTGTGAAACGCTGACTGACTTATTATGAAACCCCTTCCCTTTGATACGCATGTGGTTAGGGTTTGAGTTTATAGTCAGCGCTGAGTTGTGACACTGCCTAGTGCCGCAGTGCTCCCTGCTCCTCACCCATGCTAGCACCAGTGGGCACCAAGCTATAAGGCATCACTATACCGCCTCAAGTAGCTGCAACCGCCAGTAGCAGCACCGTGCACAAGTTGTGCGCTTTCCTTGCCCTAATCAGGGAGGTTAGTGGCGTCCACCAGAGCGGTGTAGTGCGTACCTAGCGTGCTTATATTTCTATTGATCTCTCCGCCACCGCAGCTGCGGCGCCGAGCGCTAGTGGTCTAGAGGGACTCTAACCCTGTGCCTCTGGGGCAGAGTCCTGTGACCATATTCTAGCGCTCATCTGACTGAGGCCTGTGAGTTTTAACAGGCTTCGGTAGTTACCCTCTGCGGCAAGGCGGTTCTGTGAAGCAACAGAACTCGCAACTGTACACACCGGGTGACTTTAACCCGAGTGTGTTTATCTATTACTTTGCCGTATAGTCTCCACCATTATGGACCCCAGGCTGTGAACGCACCTCATTATCATTTTATTATTTGGTGCGTTCCATTAGCCTAACAGGAAGAAAGTTGTCAGTCAGAAATTCGATATACTTTGCAGAGGTTATTTTCACACCTTCAGGAACCTTAAAGGGCCCTAGCAGCTGTTTCCCCATGATTCCGGCCCAAAACATAACTCCTCCACGTCCTTGCTGACATCGCAGCCTTGTTGGGACATGGTGGCCATCCACCAACCATCCACTACTCCATCCATCTGGACCATCCAGGGTTGCTCGACACTCATCAGTAAACAAGACTATTTGAAAATTAGTCTTCAGGTATGTCTGGGCCCACTGCAACAGTTTCTGCTTGTGAGCACTGTTTAGGGGTGGCCGAATAGGAGGTTTATGTACCACAGCAAGCCTTTGAAGGATCCTACACCTTGAGGTTCAAGGTACCCCAGAGGCACCAGCAGCTTCAAATGTCTGTTTGCTGGTTTGTAGTGGCTTTTTAGCAGCTCCTCTCTTAATCCAATGAACTTGCCTGGCAGAAACCTTCCTCATTCTGCCTTTATCAGCACGAGCACGTCTGTGCTCAGAATCAGCCACAAAACTCTTAACAGTACAATGATCATGCTTAAGTTTTCGGGAAATATCTAATGTTTTCATCCCTTGACCAAGGCATTGCACTATTTGATGCTTTTCGGCAGCAGAGAGATCCTTTTTCTTTCCCATGTTACTAGAAAACTGTGGCCTGCTCAATAGTGTGGAACATCCAGTTTTCCTTTTATTGGGCTCACATGGCAAACTAATTATCACAGGTATCTGAGATTGATTTCAGTGATCCAAAGAACCCTGAGACACAATACCATCAATGGGTTGCATAACAAAAAAAAAACCGCTCTGACACTTAAAAACAATTTGCATGACAATTTGGAACATGGTGTAGTAACCATAGTTGAAGCTTTTCCTGGCTATAATACCTTGAAAACCACTTTGCTCTGGAATGCATTGTTACCAACAATCCAGATTTTGCTGGGACTGTCCCAGGAACTCAAAAGAAACCAGAAAAATCTATGTTCTTGGGTGGTTTGGGGGCATTATTGAGCGTTCTCAGGCAAGACTTATGTGCCTGGTTTTGTCTAAATGAAACATTCAAACATTGCATTTGACCTAGTTAGATAAATTCTGACACTCCTTGTATTTTACACCTCAAGGACCAGACCATTTTTGACTTTCAGGAACACACACATTTTTTATTTTTTTATTTTTTAATTTGCCATTCCAAATCTATTAACTATTATTTTTTTGATCAATTAAGCTAAATGGGTTCTTGATATCTGCAGGTCTGCATTTATTTATAGTACATTCTGTAAAGCTTATGGAAATATAGGGTATATTTTGGTTATGCTAGTGTATATATTTTTTTTAAGAAAATATATTTTATTTTAAAATTGTATTCAGTGTGATTGTTTTTTTTAATTTAAATACTAGTAAATATTTAACCTACCATAGATACAAGTTCATTTTCATGCGCTCTGATTATATAGGTAGGTGATATAGGTAGGTATATAGTGCCACAATGCAGAAATGCAATGAAAAGTACAATGTTTAGCCTAAATGCAATGCATGTGTAATCCTCTAACCACCTTTTCTGACAATTTTAATTGTAATTTAAAAAAAAGCTCATACTATAGTTGGTGTGTCATGGTTCTGTAAGGGGGTGAAGCACAAGAAGACTCAGAGGGGAGTTACCTTCTCCGCTCCTGATCTGGAACCACTTGGCCAGATAGCAGGGCTGCTAGGGGGAAGACCTTCTACCCTGGACGTGCTGGACCTGGTGGCTGCTGGGAGGAGGAGGGAACAGGAAGGAAGTCAGGCTGAGGGCGCGCGAAGCTCAGAGCAGCGTGTACAGGGGGACAGGGCAGGTCGCAGCTGCACGCAGGGGAGAAGAGAGAACTCCCGGTCAGATGGCACAGACAGGACGATGTGTCTGAAGTATTGCTGACTGTGAGAACTTGGAACCGGAGTCTGCAGTTACGGGAGAGGTATGCCCTGACCCCCGTGCAGAGACAGTGACCCCCGCGCGTAGCCCCGGTACCCGCAGTGTTAGTACACAGCCCCTGACTCCTGTTGAGAGACCTAATGATATACGGAGCATTGTTCCTCCGGGAGAGACTGTAGTGTGGAAGCAAAAGACTCAGAGCTGAGGGGACCCCGTTTGCCTAGTACTCCCTCTGCCTACTGTGATAACCCCCGAGACCCCGGCTGTGGGTTACTAAAAACTACAGAGTTCACAGAGATTGGAGACGACAAGTGCCGCTGTTGTTTGGTGCCTACGTTGGAGAAGACGACGCTGCAAGCAAGTCCTCATCAGACTGTTAAGTTCTTCCCAAGAATTTCTGTTTATTACTGTTTGCCTGTTTGAGAACTTGTTCCACTCTGCATATACTTGCACTGTTATATTGCCAGTATACATCCCTGTAAATAAACCCTTTAACTGTTGGTGACATACCCGAAACCTGCACTTTGTTACAGTTCCACCACTCAGTGTGTCTGGGATGCAGTTACTGAGAGCACGGCCGTCCAATCTGATATATGGTTGTGCTGAAGCTGTCAGTACTTTGACAGCTCAGCCATCCAATCAGGTTCAGGGGCGTGCTGAGCTGTCAGTGTGTTGATTGACAGCTCGACTATCCAATCTGAGACTGTGAGGCGTCGGCTGTCTCCATGTATTCATTATTCCAGTTAATTGCCATGCTTCTTAACTGAGCTGTGTCTCCCAGAACACTGCCAGACATACATTCTGCTTGTGAGGTTTGTTCTCCTGTGCCTTAAGTTCTGTATGCTTGATCTGTTGCCTGACTTTGGACTTTGTTCTGACCATCCGTCTGTTTAAACCCTTCAACTCTGATCCGTTATCGTCCCAATACTCTGACCTTCGAACGTTACCTGACTACACTTTTGTCGCTTCTTTCTGCTTATGACGTACCCTCCTGGCTTCTGACCTTGGACTCCTTTACCCCTCCCTACTCACAGCTTTGTCGTGAGAAGTGACTAGCATCAAATTACGTTTGGCCCATACGTTTTTATTTTTATACAGTGTGGATCCTGTTCACACGCTTTGTGACCAGGTGGCGAATTTGATTCAGATGACTCAGGATCTGGCGAAGGATTGCCAGAGTCTGGAGTCATCTTAATATCAGTTGCAGGGTCAGATAAATGACTTGATGAAGAACTCCCATAGCCCCCCACTGCTGGCAGTGGCTGTGATGTCAGTACCCTCTGATGTACAGTTGGTCTCTCTCGAACCTAGTATATCCCTCCCTGATAAATTTTTGGGAGAGAAAGACCAGTTTAGGGTATTCAGAGAGAGCTGAAAGTTATTTTTACCCTCCGACCCCAGTCGTCAGGGGAGGAGTTCCAGTGGGTGGGAATAATCATGTCACTACTGTGAAGAGGTCCTCAGACTTGGGTATTTTCTTTGTCCCCACAAGCTCCAGAATGGTTTTCCGTTGATGCCTTTTTGGACAGTTTAGGTCTGATATATGACGAACCCGACAGGATCCAGGTCGCAGAGGCTAAGATCATGAACATGCCACAGTGGGGTCGCACAGCTGAGGATTACTGTACTGAGTTTCGGAAGTGGTCCACTGATTTCTATGGAGCGATGCTGCTCTCAGGTGCTAGTTCCAAAGAGACCTTTCTGAGACACTCAAGGATGCTCTGGTCCTCTATGACGCCCCTTGTGACCGCAGAATCCATGAGAGACATGGTAAACAGTAGGCCACATGTTATACTTTTCCTGAGCATTTTGGAAGTCTGCTTGCCTCCTGCTTTTTCCTGCATCTTTCAGATAAATTATTTGTCTGCTTGAATCTTTTTGCATTTGATCCATTTTTGCTTTTCTCTGATTTCTACTTTGCCGGTGTAAGTTCAGCCTTGCTCCCTGCTGGGACCTGTGCTCGACTCTGTTCCATATGCCACAGCTCATATCAGTCTTTTTAGTATTTCTAATCCCCTGTTATATCAGTATCTTTTGTTTTGCATCCAGTTCACACCAGAGAGGTCATGTGGCTTCAGTATTTTTGCATATCAGACGTGTTGGATTTTTTCTTAGGGTTTTTTGCGTGATTGCAAACAGTATCCTTTCCTGTCCTATCTAGACAGTTTGGGCCCCATCATTTGCTTACTCTATTTTCTGCCTGTGTTTTGTGCCTCATCTTGTCTCACCGCAATATATGTTCGGGGGCTCTCTATTCCTTTGGGGTTCTACTCCGGGGCAGTTTAGCTTTCCCCTTTCTCTCTTTAGGCTTAGTTAATTCTTTGGCTGTGCCGAGGCATCTAGGGTATCGTAGGTACGTCCCACGGCTAATTCTAGTTGTGTTGTCAGTTTAGGGGTCTGTAATCCGCTAAGTTACCAACCTCTCTGGTTATCTGGTTGCCTAGCTTATTCCCCTGCTATCCTCCTCGGTTACCTAATCATAAAAGTCTCCGTCCTTGCCTTGATTTCCGAGAACTAAACAAGATCACAGTTAAAAATACTTCCCCACTTCCAGTCATCCCCGATCTATATAATCAGCTTCAGGGGGCCAGGGTAATTTCTAAACTTGATCTTAGAGGGGCTTACAATTTGATATGCATCCAGAAAGGTGATGAGTGGAAAACAGCATTTTTAACATTTGAGGGTCTGTTTGAAAGCCTTGTCATTCCTTTTGGATAATCTAATGCACCTGCTACATTTCAACATTTTATGAATGATATTTTCTCTGATTGCATTGGAAGATTTGTTGTGATTTACCTTGATGACATTCTAATTTTCTCGCCAGACTTGGACACTCACCAGGAACATGTCTGTGTTGTGTTACAGAGACTGAGGGAGAACTTTCTGTTTGCTAAATTAGAGAAATGTGTTTTTTTCTGTGTAGGCACTCTTTTTTGGGGGTTTATCTTGTTAGCAGAAGGGTTTAAGATGGACCCTGGGAAGATGCAGGCCATAATTGATTGGATTCAGCCTCATGATCTTAAGGCTTTGCAGCGCTTTCTGGGATTTGCCAACTATTATAGAAAATTTATCAAGGGATATTCAGAGATTGCTAAACCACTTACTGACCTTACATGTAAGGGAGCGAATCTCAAGGTTTAGTTGCCGGGTGGTATCAGGGATTTTGAACGATTAAAAGAGTGTTTTATGTCCGGACCCATTCTGATCCAACCTGATCTCCAAGAACTGTTCATTGTGGAGGTGGATGCTTCGGAGATCGGAGTGGGGGCAGTCTTATCGCAGGGGCCCAAAGCTCTGACTAAGCTGCGTCCATGTGCTTTTCTTTCTAAAACATTTTCACCGGCGGATATAAGTTATGATATTGGGAATCTGGAGTTACTTGCTGTCAAATTGACCTTTGAGGAATGGAGGCATTTTTTGGAGGGGGCGGTTCATTCAGTTACGGTGATCACGGACCACAACAATTTAGACTACATTAAATTGCCTAAAAGGTTAACTACTACACAGACCAGATGGTCCTTGTTTTTCTCTCGTTTTAATTTTTCTATTACTTTCAGGCCAGGGTCTAAGAATGTGAAAGCTGACGCTTTATCTTGAAGACTAGATTCCATCTCTCATCCTGAACCTCCATCCTCCATTGCTCGTCAGGGTATTGTGGTGTCTTTGGTAACCTCAGAATTAGAAGAGGAGATTCATAATGTCCAGTCGTTGGCTCTTTCCACTTCCCCAGGGTCTAAATTATTTCTGCCTGTGTACCTAAGGATGCCGGTGTTACAGGAATATCATGATTCCGTTTTAAGTGGTCATCCTGGGGTTACTGCCATAAGGAAAGCTGTTGCTAGACTTTTTTGGTGGACATCCATGCATAGTGATATTAAAAATTTTGTATCTGTTTGTGAAGTCTGGGCAAGCGCCAAAGTCAGTCATAACTGGCCAGCTGGGGAATTGGCTCCATTGCATATTCCTGAAAGACCATGGACTCATTTTTCCATGCATTTCATTACAGATTTACCTCTGTCTGATGGGAAGACTGCTATCTGGGAGGTAGTTGATTGATTCAGCAAACAAGCTCATTTTGTTCCTTTGTCAGGATTACCGAATGTGGAGACACTCTCCAGGTTGCTTATTTCTCATATTGTAAGATTACATGGGCTCCCTCTGAGCATTGTACCTGATAGGGGAGTACAATTTGCTTCTAAATTTTGGAGAGCTTTTTGCAGTAAACTAGGGATTGACTTGTCTTTTTAATCTGCTTATTACCCTGAAACCACTGGTCAGACTGAGAGGACAAATCAGTCTTTGGCGCAAATTTTGAGGTGCTTTGTGGCAGCTCGGCAGGAGAACCTGTCTTCGCTTTTGTCTCCCGCTGAGTTTACTTTTAACAGTCGAGTAAATGAATCTACTGGGACCTCACCACTCTTCTGTAATTATGGTTTTCATCCCCATTTTGGTGAATTTTTTAGGATCAGTTCTGAATGCCCTGGGGAGGAGGTCGCCTTGCAGAGACTTGGGGATGTCTGGAAGGAGGTTCAGAAGAATATTGGGACTTCCTAGATTTGTCAAAAAAGGCTGGTAGAAGATGTTCAGCGGGTCCTGTTTTTAAGATTGGGGATAATGTTAAGTTGTCTTCCAGGAACATTAAACTTAAAGTGCCGTCAGCGAAGTTGGGTCCAAAATCATTGGTCCATATGAGATCCTAGAGGTGGTCAATCCTGTGGAATTTAGATTAAATCTTCCTCCATCCCTTTGCATTCCTAATGTATTCCATAAATCCCTATTAAAGAGTATGTATCTTCTACATTGACTCCCTCATTCCCGCCTACTCCGCTTTCAGTAGATAGCAGCGGATTATAAGGTTCATAAGGTTCTGGATTCTCAGAGGGTCCATAATTCCCTCCAGTACCTCATCCACTGGAGGGGATATGGACCAGAGATGTGAAGGCCAATCGGTTAGTTAGGGGCTTCCATCTAATATTTCCTGGGAAGCCTGAGGGTCCGGTGTCCCCCCCAGAAGAGGGGGTGCCATCATGGTTCCACACCTCAGTGTGTCTGGCATGTAGTTACAGCTCGGCCGGGTGTGCTGAAGCTGTCAGTACTTTGATTGACAGCTTGGCCATCCAATCTGGTACACGGGCGTGCTGAGCTGTCAGTGTGTTGATTGACAGCTCAACTATCCAATCTGAGACTGTGAGGCGTCGGCTTTCTCCATGTATTCATTATTCCAGTTAATTGCCATGCTTCTTAACTGAGCTGTGTCTCCCAGAACACTGCCAGATGTACATTCAGCATGTGAGGTTTGTTCTTCTGTGCCTTGATTTCTGTATGCTTGATCTGTTGCCTGACCTTAGACTTCGTTCTGACCATCCACCTGTTTAACCTCTTCAGCTCTGATCCATTATCCTCCCGGTACTCTGATCTTGGAACATTACCTGACTACGTTTTTGTCTCTTCTTTCTCCTTATGACGTACCCTCCTGGCTTCTGACCTTGGACTCCCTGACCCCTCTGACTCACAGCATGGTTGTGAGAAGTGACTAGCATAACATGGTGTAAATCTATTAGTAGAGCCCATCCACCTGAGAACTGCCTCTTACCTGCTGGCATCCCTAGCTCTTCTTTTGATTATCTGGACTGGCACAATGTCATCACTGTAAAGTGATGCGCATGTGACATTGAGCCATGCCGACTAAACAAAAGAGGAGCTGTGGATGAAGGGAAGTAGAAGGCAGTTCTCAGGGCCCCTGTCAAGTTGTCACAGATTACTGACGAGGCTGATGGACTGGGTTTCTGTAAATCGATTTGCACCAACTATTGTCTGAGCTTCTTTTTAAAGGTTCCACTGCTGCTGTTTAGTAGTGGGAGCTGTACTATGGCACATGCTGCACTACTTTACTACTCTGGCAAACTAGTGCACCCATAAACCTTGTCAGACTAAGGTCCCTAAGGACCATGACAGGAAATAAATCTGGAACACCACCATCTCCTTACAGAGAGGGCTCTGAATAAGGTTGTCTTCTGGAAATGTACGGCTTTGTAATGTCAGAGTGTGGGTCTACCGGAGGATACCCTGGTGGGCCAGTAATATACAACAGGGTTATCATATCACCTTAAGATTTTCCATTTCTATTAGCCAGTAGAGACCACATTTAGCAGTTTCTGAAATGACTTTTAATTCTTGTGGATGAAGTTCAAAGTAAAATAATCAATCCTTGCAACTCACAGCAATAGTTTTATCTGTCTGCCAAAGGTCAGCATCATACCATCACACAAGTCATTAACAAAACTGTATTTCACGATGTTAAAAAGACTACAAGTTGATGATACATTTACTGGATTTTAGAATCAATTGAAGATAGATTTTATCATGAGGATGATCCTTTATATTTTCACATTATTACTCACTTTGCGATATGTCTAGCTGATGGCAATTTATCCAGGCATCACCAGCCAAACTACCGTATATCTTATACACTGGCATAATTGTACTGAAAAGAATTGGGCTCAGGTTCAGACCCTTCTAGGTTGTAGTATTGATCTAGAGGGCATTATCACAATCTAAATTCTCCTTCTTTCTTCTGGCATTGTAAATAAAGTTTTGCAGTCTCATCTAAGCCAATAGATAGATGTGTCTGCCTGTTGGGCATTTGTTGACTTGTGCTTTTATCATTTTGCAGTGTTTTCTTTAATTACTTTTACAATTGGGCTATCTATTGTAAGAGTGCTTGTAAAAGTGTTAATTGGGCATATCCAATCTCATTTCTTTGGGCAGCATAAGATACCGTGTAGGTAGAAACCTCGACAGACAGATATGAGATAGATAAGTGTACTTTCATTTCAGTTGTAATTTCCTGCAATCGTGATATCAGTCCTAGTTCCATCTGTGTACATAATGAAACACGTCCACAGGTCACGTACCTCATTTCTTTACACTTACCTTAAACACATATCCAATGGGATAATTCCAAGGATGGCATGGTTCATTTACAGTGGCATGTAAAAGTTTGGGCGCCCCTGGTCAAAATTACTGTTATTGTGAACAGTTAAGCAAGTTCAAGATGAAATGATCTCTAAAAGGGCTAAAGTTAAAGAAGACACATTTCCTTTTTATTTTAGGCAAAAATAAAATATTGTTATATTTTAAATTTTAAAAATCACAAAAAAAAAAATGGGCCAAATGCAAACGTTTGGGCACCCTTGGAGGTTTGTATGAACATATAACTTTGACCAAGGTTTCAGACCTTAGTTACTATGCTAGTGTAATGGCTTGTTCAATGTTTATATTTTAAAAATCACACAAAGGAAAATGGTTTCATGCAAAAGTTTGGGCACTCTGCATGGTTAGAACCTAGTAGAACCCCCTTTTGCAAGTATCACAGCTTGTAAACGCCTTTTGTATCTAGTTAAGAGTCTTTGAATTCTTGTTTGCCACATTTTAACTCATTCTTCTTTGGAAAATTCTCCCAGTTCTGTGAGATTCCTGGGTCGTTTTGCATGCACTGCTGTTTTGAGGTTTAGCCACAGATTTTCAATGATGTTCAGATCAGGGGACTGTGAGGGCCATTGTAAAACCTTCAGCTTGCACCTTTTGAGGTCATCTATTGCGGATTTTAATGTGTAATTAGGATCATTTTCCATTTGTAGAAGCCATCCTCTTTTCAACTTCAGCTTTTTTTTATTACAGATGGTGTTATGTTTGCATCAAGGATTTGTTGAAATTTCATTGAATCCATACTTTCCTCTACCTATGAAATGTTCCCCGTGACATTGGTTGCAACACAACCCTAAAGTATCAGTGATCCACCCCATGCTTAATGGTTGGCGAGATGTTCATTTCCTGAAATTCTATGACCTTTTTCTCCATACATACCTTTGATCATTGTGGCCAAAGAGTTCTATTTTAACCTCATCGGTCTACTGGTCTTATTTCCAAGCTTGTTTAGATGTTCTTTTGCATACTTTCTTACTTCTATTGTAAGGACGCAGGAGAGATGTTTTTCTGATGACTCTTCCACATTTTCCCAGTTGTCTCTGAACAGTAGAACAATGTACCACAAGGGCAGTGTTTGCTAAATCTTTCTGAAGATCTTTTGCAGTCAAGTTGGGGTTCAGATTTGCCTCTCTAGCAATTCTACGATCAGCTTTGACTGAAATTTATTTGGTCTTCCAGAACTTATCTTGACTTCTACTGTTCCTGGTAACTTCCATTTCTTAATTACATTTCGAACTGAGGAAAGGAAAACTTGAAAACGCTTTGCCATCTTCTTATAGCTTTTTCCTGCTTTGTGGGCCTCCACCATTTTCAAAGTGCTATACAGCTGCTTAGAAGAACCTATGGCTGCAGTTTTTTGGCACAAATAAGGATAAGTTTTTATAAAACTGGGAAATTTGCATCACCTGATCTTTACTAACTATAATGCGCAACCTATAACCCTAACAAACTAATTAAGGTCTGAAACCTTGGTCACAGTTATCTGAACACAATTTTTTGTAATTTTTAAAATGTGAAAAATGACTATATATATACATACATACATATGTGTGTGTATATATATATATATATATATATATATATATATATATATATATATTTGCCTAAAGTAAACTCTTAACTTTAGCCCTTTTAGAGATGATTAATCCTTTAACTTGCTTAACTGTTCACAATAACAGTAATTTTGACCCAGGGTGCCCAAACTTTTACATGCCACTGTAATTTAATAGAAAAATTGAAGTTTTTTCTCCAATTGTTTCTTCTGAATACATAAATGGTTAACACTAAAGATGAGCTTGTTTTTTGAAATTCCAATTCACCGACTAATTTTCCCTAAAAAATTGATTCATAGGGAATAGATTTACACAAATTTTTATTCTGGAAACCTTTTAATTGCTTGTAATATACATGCAGAGGATAGAGAGAGAGAGGTCCCCAATGACCATTAGATTTTACACTCTATGGGAGAGCGAGAAAGAGGACCCTGCTAACCATAAGAGCTTACACACAAGAGGGGAGAAAGAGGACCCGGTTGACTATAATATTTTACATTTTACAGGAGGGAGAGAGGACCCTGCTGACCATAAGAGCTTATGCTCTACAAGGGAGAGTGAGAGAGAGAAACCAATGACCATAAAAGCTTACACTCTGCAGGAGAGAGAGACTGACCCAGTGACTCTGGAAATGGAAAGTGACACTGTTGTACAATCCTTGCTCCACTGGGAACTGCTGGTCTGTGATTGCCCCAGTACTGACCCCATTGTACAAGGTATGATAATCCGTAAGATGTCACAGCTACGGGCATTATGGGAAAGCCAAGTGACAACATAAAATGATGTTAGCTGTCATACTTCAGCAGTGTGGCAATTGGTGCCAGACAAGTTTTTTTTCCTTTTTGCAAGCTGCAAATTGAAACCCAAAACTTTCGAATTTTTGCAAAACCATGAATTTCAGGAATTTAGATTCAAACTCGATCCTCCATAAATTGATCCGCTCACCTCTAATTAAAACGGAATACAATCAGTTTGGCAATGCTCTTGTCCTGACGCATTGTTTCCCCATGAGGTTTCTTCAAGGAATATCAGTCCATAGATATTTACTATAGGATAGCAAGCCACAATATGATAATCCTATGTAAAAAGTATCCTAATAACTAGGCATAGATTAAAATCTGACCAATTACAAAACTGGGAGACATTTGTATCTCCTCCTACATGCCCAAAACATAGTGATACATCTAAAGGGAACCTGTTAGTCCATTTGTTCTACTCAGAACTCGAGCGCTATGAATCAGTGCCTGGCTGCTCACTTGCAGCCTGTTATGTTTTTCTCTGAAACGGTTCTGGCATTCCAGAGAAAGCAGTTTAAAAATCTGGATGGGGTACCATAGGGAAAAAAGATGAGTCTGTTGCAGTCTCTGGCCTGATCTCCACGCTCTGCACCTGGTGATCAAAAGATCTCTCCCAATGTACACTTGTGTAATAGACCCATCAGTCTGCTAGAGCAGTGCATGAAAAATTTGGTCGGGGACCTCATCTGACTCATCTCATCTCTCCCTTTGGTCCCTGCCTGGAGTTTCCTTGCTCAGCTTTAGTTGACGTTTCTGTCAAATGTGTGCTCATCGGGAGAGACCTGTCAATCATCTAGAACAGTACAGGGGGAATCTGGCTTGAGACCGCTTCAGACTCATCTCATAGACGCATTTTCAAGCTTTGTTTTGTCGGAAACACTGGAGCTTTTCAAAGAAGAACATACAAGGCTGTATTTGTGCATCCAGCCTCTGATTCATACTGCCCATGGTTTGGGCTTCAGGAACTGAAGGACAGGTTCCCATTAAGTGGCTTCCTGTGAAATTGGCCCAAGTGAGACAGTGTGTGGTGACAAATTCTGTAGAGCACTGCAGAATATGTAGGAGCTACACAAACAACAGAATAAATAGAAAAAACAATAATAAAAAGTAGAGATATAAGATAGATATAATATGTAATACATTTCCTATTTTTTTCCCCATCTCGCTGCATGGAAGCTTCTTGGTCTGTACTCTGTGACAATTTTATTGTGAATCATTGATGATCATTACCGTATCTAATCTGAATATCCGGATGTTTCTTTCAACACCATCTACCATTACGAAATATTGTGTTCTGGAAGAGAGGGAGAACCGGAGAGCAGAGTCTTATGTTCAGTTGTGTCTGAGAAGATATAGGAACGGTTGTGGTGTGCGGCGTTCAGTACACAGTCAATCTTCTCAGAATTTTAATTATCTTTATCGTGTACATCTTAAAGATGATGCCCCACTTAGCGACATCATTTGCCAATGAAGTGAGAGCGCTCCACTGTGTAATACCTTCTCCAGCAGTTTTAATAGTAGTTTCATAATTTGCTATGCTTAATAAGTTAGTGCTTTTCATCTAGAAAGAATCATAGAGTAGATTGCTAATTCACAGAATTATGGAACACGCGCCCTAAAAAGTTTAAACTTGTTGAAACTCTAATAAGTTTCCTCATTTCACTCCACCTTTATATATATTAGGAAATTGACTGGACCTGTGGAGAGTTCATAGTGATGAGTGATGGACCTAAACTCAACGTGCCTGTGAAGTTGAACTGTATAAAACCCCATTTGCCACTTATGGACCACCATGTATCCTATGCTGGAGCACTTGGCTGAGCCCCCAGTCTACATCTGGATGTTTACACTTAATGCCATTGTATTCTTTGCTTTTATGATCGCTCACACAGGACATATAATCAATTGGATATAAGTCACCTTCAAGTGGAGTGGTCTTTTTGGACCTAACTTTGGGGCCCATTTATCAAATGCATCATCGAGTAGGGTAGTCTAATGGGCTAGTCTAGTACTGGGTGTGAGATAGGGCAACTTAAATTTTACAGTCCCAATTAGTACTGGCAAGTAAGAAGCCAAAGGGGACGACATTTGGGGACTATTTCCGGACAGTTCAATGCTTACATGTTTCAAATTTTGCTTTGTGAATGTTGGTAAGTATGGAGGTCGCGTTCTTGTATTTATGGTTTTAAGTGAGTTTCTTGGGTCGACATTGATTTCTAGGATTGCTACTTCCAATAGGTGACACTAGAGTACTAGTCCTCTCTGAAGAGACTATTTGTATATTTCCCACAGGAGCCTTGCGGCTTTAAGACTCCTCATCTCAGCATGCTCAACATGTCACTCTCCGCAAGGAGAAACGTTACTTCTTGGAACTGAGTTTCTCAAAATGTATTGTTTCCATATTATCTATTTGGTTATATCCCAAAGTTTAAAACTTGAATCCAACAATTTGCAAAAGTTTTAGGCTGATGGAAATTTATTTTTTATAGAGTAAGAATGCTTTGAAAAAAACAAACAAGTGTAAATAGTTTATCATAAATTAACAAAATGTAAAATGAATGAACAATAGAGAAATCTGAATCCCATCAATATTTTGTGCCAACACCCTTTTTTCTTCATTAATTCTTCTAGATACACTTGTCACTTGCCCACAGGTTTTGAAGGAACTCAGCAGGGAGGTTGCTCCAAACATCTTGGAGAACTAACCACAGATCTTTGGATATTGCTAGTGCAAATCCTTATGTTTCTTCATATAATCCCAGACAAACTCAATGATGTTGAGATCAGGGCCTTTGTGTGGACCCCATGTTCTTCTTTACGGTGTTCTTAATGACATTGGCTGCCTTTTTCAAGTTGTTGTCCTGCTGCAGAATAAATTTTGAGTCAATCAATCACCTCATTGAAGGTATTGCATGATGGATGAACATCTGTTTGTATTTCTCAGCATTGAGGACACACCATTCACCCTGACCAAAATCCTAACTCCATTAACTCCAAACTTACAGGACCTTCCATCATGCTTCATTGTTCTTGCAGACAGTCATTGTTGTGCTGCCCTCCAGCATCTCTTGAGCAAAACTGGCTTATGTGACATTGACAAATTTCACACTTGACTCATTAGTCCAGAGCACCTGCTAACATTTGTTTTGCACCCCAGTTTCTATGCATTCATGCAGAGTTCAGTTTCTTGGCCTTGTTTCCATGTCAAAGGTATGCCTTTCTGGCTGCAATTCTTCTGTTAAAACAATTTATGCCCAAAGTTTTTTGAACAGTGTATTTGTATAGTTCAGTCACACCAGTCACACTGGTTACTGCCAGTTTTGAGTTGATGGCACTGCTGGACATCTTCTGATTTCCAATCATGATATGTCTTTCACCTGTTGCACTAAGCTTCTCTGGATGACCACTTCATCTACGGTTCTCAATGTTGCCCATATTTTTGTGCTTCTTAAAAAGGTAATTTTTTAAAATTTTGTTGTTAAGTTTTACACATGTATAATTTTACTGCAGCTGGGCAGTTAAATCTCCTCTATCCTATCGCCTCTGTGATCTTTGTGAGTATTGGATACATACCAGAAAAACACAGGCTTAGGGCAGTTTCACACGTCCAGATAATTCTGGTACCGTAAAAACCGGTACCGGAGCTATCCGTGTCCGTGTGCATACGTATGCCATCCGTGTGACAGTCACAAACCTACCGATTCATGGAGGGGGTGGCTGCCTAGTAACAAATGCACACAAATGAGGCTTGTATAGGAAGCCAGTCACCTGTGCAGCCCCTGCCTTTATAATGGGGGTCTGCTGCATCTTGCTTGTGCATTTGTGATCTGGCTTGGTGTTGACAAGGCTATTTTATTCTGGTGTGTTTTTTGAAATTATGTCCTTTATTGAGCTATTTTTTATTTTATCTACTAATTACCTATACTGCCTTCCAGCAAGGATCCTGAAATTAACCTCTTCACTGCCCTACAACAGCAAGGATCCTGATATTAACCTCTTCCCTGGATTAGACTACCAGAGATAGTAAAATTACATGTTTGACTGTCCTAGAGAATCAAGGATCCCGACCTTATCTACCCTGGAAAGCGAGAAATCTAGAAATGCACCCGTCGACTGCTCCAGACACCACCAGTGATTCTGACAATCACCCTCGTCTAGTCTGATAGAACCCTTCATTGCCATTAACCACTTCATGGCCATATACCAGCTATTTATTAGAGCCATGTGAGTCAATATAGTTGATGCTGTTCTGCATCAAAGTCTTTGATCTGGTTTATGTCATATTAGTGCTTTCCTCCAGGAGTGTATGTCAGAAGTCTGAAGTATTTTTGATGTCTAATTCTAATAGAAGGCTGCGACATACAAGCTTTGGTATGGAATAATGTAGCCATTACTCCAGTGTTCCCCAACTCCAGTCCTAAAAAGACACCAACAGGTCATGTTTTCAGGATTTTCCTTAAAATTGCACAGGTGAGATCTGCTCACCTGCACAAGCAATCATTCCACCACCTGGGTGATACTAAGGAAATCCTTTAGGGTGTGTGCACACGCTGTGGATTCTGCTGTGTTGTACAGTACCTTTATTTCCTATGGAAAAAAAAACGCAGTGCACATGCTGCGGATTTTTCCGCGGGTTACAATCCGCAGCATGTCAATTCTTTGTGCGGTTTCCGCTGCGGTTGCACACCTTATCATTATGAGGTGTGAAACCGCAGGGAAAAAACGCTGGCTAATCCGCTAATCCTCTTGTCCTGCGGATTTACCTGCGGATTTTTCAACAAAATCCGCACAACCTAAAAACTACGTGGGCACATAGCCTAAAACCTGACCTGTTGGTGGCTCTTGAGGACTAGAGTTGGGGAACACTGATTTACACTATTCTTTCCAGTAAAAAAAGATATGTCATATACCCCCAATACATACCAAAGATACTCTGGTATACATTGGGTTAATAGGGCTTCATAAGTTCAGCATATGTGTCAGGACTTTTTCCCATGCATACTGTTATAAGTTTTGTCCAGGCCTAAGTCTTGCTCGGCAGCCAGTGAAACGGGATCCTGTGCTTGTTGGTATCTTCCTTACACATGTTACTCAATGGCTGGTTGCTGTAATTTGCCAAAAGCTTTGTCAAAGAAGGCGTCACTTCAGTGTACAAATATACATTTTGATTTACTGGAGAAATTAATTACACATCTGCAGTATATAGCTAGTAGCAGGTGCAGACTTGGTGATATATGTCTATAACTCATTAACCCCTGGAGGGATTTTCGGTTTTGCTTCTTGCTCCACTTCTTCCCAGAGCCATAACTTTTTTTTATTTTTTGGTCAATATGGCCATGTGAGGGCTTGTTTTTTGCTGGACAAGTTGTACTTTTGAACAACACCATTGGTTTTAACATATCGTGTCCTGGAAAATGGAAAAAAAATCCAAGTGCGGTGAAATTGCCAAAAAAGTGCAATCCCAGTTTTTTTTTATTTTACCATGTTCACTAAATGCTAAAACTGACCTACTATTATGATTCTCCAGGTCATTTTGAGTTCATAGACACCAAACATGTCTAGTTTTTTTTTATCTAAGTGGTGAAAAAAAATCAGATCACCGGGTGGCGCTCGTAGCAATCCGGCAGTGAGAACCACGGAAGTCGGCTGGAGACCTCTGGTTGTCATGCCAACCCATCGGCCCCCCTCTGTCATGTGACACAGGCGCTAATGGGCAGGATTTCCGGCGTGCTGGCTGGAAGCACGTGTTAAATGCTGCTGTCAGCGATTGACAGCGGCATTAAAATAGTTAACAGCGGTGGGTGGATGGCAATTCAGCTGACGTGTGTCGGAAAAGATGTGGGCTCAACGCCGGACCCACATCAAAGGGAGGGAGTCAGACATCTGCATACTTTTACGCCCAATGTCGGAAAGGGGTTTTAGCAGAAGTACCGTATATGCATTGTGTTACTCAGAGGTACTTCAGTTGTGAGAAACATTTCGGTCACAGAATACAGCTGGTTTAGGCCCTCCGTTTTTCAAAGTGTTTTTCCTGCTGAACCCAGCCTCCCTATGAGCAGTATCCATGCCGAGACTTCACAAGGACTAGTATCCTTTCACTAATCCTTCCAGAACCGGTCTACACATTGCTTCAGACCTGTTTTCTCCTGTGCTGTCCCACAATCCCACAGCTATACCAGTCTGGGCTCTCAGCTCTGTACCTCCTGCAGCTGAGCTTTCTTTTGTGACTGTTCCTTTTTCCTGGGCACCGAGGTTACACTTGCCACTTTCCATTCCAGTTACTGGTTTGCTAACTTTATTTTTCTTTTCCTTGACACAAACACACACACACTGTGGCCACTATACATCCGACACTCATTTCACTACTGAACTAGAACTTCTTAGCAAACTCCTCATTGTTACTTAAAAGTATTATTTCACCAGGTTTTTACCACTTAATAAGAATAGCATAATGTAGTGGCAGAGCCCCTGATTCCAGCGATATGTTACTTACTGGGCTGTTACTGTAGTTTTGATAAAATCTCTGTTTTACCAACAGTAGATTATCATTAGAGGACTAGTAAGCCTGCCGCCAGGTAGTCAAGCATATACATGGGCTCTATATTACCCCGCCTCCATCACTAATTGGCAGCTTCCTTTGCATACTGTACATGGGCAATCAGTGTTGTAGGCGGGGTTATACACAGCTCAGCATTTAGAGAACAGGTAGATCTGCAGAGGATAAAAGTTATTTTATCAAATTGACAGCAAGCAGCTCAGTAAGTGACACATCACTGGACCTGTGTCTTCAATGTTGCTCTCTCACTCTAGTACCATTTAAAGGGAATAGTGTGCCATGACACAACTGTATCAAGCATCAACATCACAGTAAGTGTAAAAGGCATAAAAGACAAGACATTAGATGCAAATCACTAAATCTATAGACACATTTCAGTATCAATGCAATCTCCGGGGTGCAGGTGATCTTCCACCGCTTTACACTGGGTACACAATAAACATGATGAGAATACAGAGTGCACGTACCCAACTGCTCGGCATATTTCATTCTGCTTGGAGTTCGATCTTTATCTTTAGTAAAAAGCTTAATATCTGATGTTACGCTCTTTTTCTTCTGCTGGTAATTATTTGGTAATGCTTTAAAGGTCAGAACTTTATCTTTTCTGCAGCATTGCTCCACAGTTGAGTTACCTTAGACAATATATCAGTCTGCTTCGAAACTTAGCAATACACTGTATTTAGTAGGTGCGTCAGGTTATCGCCTGATGCGCCTCATTAATAACTCCGCCTCCGTTTCTTAGTCTTCGTGCATTTTATGCTTCTTTAAGGTATATTCACATGTGACAAGGTTGTTGTAGAAAGTTCTGCGACTGTTCCGATTTATCAGAACGGGGCTTGTAGAAAGGCGTAGGCTTCCCTGCAAAACAACCTCGGTAAGAAAAAAGCATCTGAATTTAATTAACAGAAAAGTTTGAATTTTCCATCCGTCAGGTGTGAATTCACTTTCATCATTTGTAAAACATTCAACTCAATCGGAAATATATTTCAATCTGGAGGGAGTTTCTTAACTCCATTACAAATTATTATACGGTAATTCCTCTCTCTTCTGGAATTGTATTTGTTCTGTAGGATAACGTAACAGTATGGGGATAACCTTCTTGAGGAGCTTTTGTAATATATTTAATTATTTAAAGTCGCCATGGGTAAAAACGATGAAGCTCTGTCGAATCTCATTTCCTGATGGCTGTGTGTGTTTTTTTTATTATCTTTAAAGTTCTAAAATAATTTCATTTCTATAGCCCCAACATATTTTCCATCACTTCCCAATTCTGAAGGTCCAAACAGTGTCGGCCTGGGATGTCAAGAGCCCATCGGTAACCATCGCCATGGCCCCACTTTTCAACTACATGCAAATGTGATATTATTCAAAGCCACAAATGAACTGGATAGATTATTAAATAAGATGCCGCCTTTGTTTGTACATACTGATTCAAGTATATTGTGCCAAGTACTGCTCATATGAGAACGTACTGCAGAGCGGCCCACCGGAGGATTCTCCTGTTCTCCAGTGGGCCAGTCCAAGCCTTTGGTACATGCACATATAAAATCAGGCATTATAAAACACCCCCATTTAAAATGCCAGGTTTATGTCATTTAAAAATCCTACCCAGAAGAATCATTGCAAAACTTTTTCCACCTTTAGTTTATGTTCCCATGATGAGTATTTGGTGAGTTTTTGATGTTGCTATTTTTTTGCACCTATTAAGTAAATTAACCGCTTAGTGACCGGGCCCAATTTTTGGATCTGACCAGTGTCACTTTATGCGGTAATAACTATGGAAAGCTTCAACATATCCCAGTGATTTTTTTGTGACACATCATATTATACTTTATGATAATGGTAAATTTAGGTCGATTATGTTTTGTGTTTATTTATAAAAAATATCGTCCATTCCCTCTACTTACCGTTCAGCTGTTGTACCTCATTAACTCATGATTAGAAGGCTGCTTGACTCTTTCCACAACACACTTCCCCTGACGAAGCTGCGATACGTGTGGGGTTTCCCACATCACTTGGCTCCGGGACTTATGCCCTCCTGACATTACAATCCTGATGTCTTCATGGAGCATCTCTAGTTGGTGACTTGATTATTATTTGAGTTTCCCATTGGTGCTATTTTTTTTTCTCTTATTATAGCTCCTTGTTATACCTTGCAATCTTAGTGAGCTATTTTTCTCTCTTGAAGGGATATCTATCCACAATTGCTCACAGCATGTATTAGGTTTATTGTGAACTCATATGGGGATTACATTACCTCTTTAAACTTCCTGGGGACGCCTAGTTTGGGATTGTATACAACGTATGTGTCTATGATATATATTTTAGGGATAATACTTTATTGTGTACATTCTCTGCATATATTGTTGCATTATCCACTTGATAGAATTATGGGACTCTTGTGATGTAGTTTGTCTTTTAAAATGTTTTTATTGTGTTTTTTTCTTGTTTGCTAATAAATTTTTGCACTTCTATATATAAATACAATTGCTCTAGTATTTTCGGTGCGCGTCTGTTATGCACAGTTCTTTTTCTCCTATATTCTGTATACTCTTTTCTGTGCATTGTGCAGCACCCCTGCTCTTTGAAATATTATTTTATATGCCCGTTTGTAGTGCTCCCTTCCCTGCTTTTCACTCTCGCTGTCTTTTGACAATGTAAGAACCGCGGCTCTCTGACCAGCGGGGATGATTTTACTGCCGATCAGAAGCGGTGTTTACCGCTCTGTCATGCACATGACAACGGAGCAAACAATGGATGTTTGGGCCCCCCATTCAAGTGAATGGGGTCCGGGTACTGTTCTGGTAGCTGAACCCAAACTTTCTGTAACTGTTCAGCCGGACACGAACATCCAGGTGTCCTCCCATCTCTAAGTAATACCACAGAAACACATTAATAAATAACATTTCCCTCATGTGTGCTTTACATCAGCACCATCTATAAAATGTTATTTTATTTTGTTAGCATTTTAGGAGGATTAAAAATGTAACTGCAATTTTTCCTTTTCCCAAAGAAATTTACAATTTTTTTTTAGGGACTGTAATGCAGCGACCCAGTGTTCAAAACAAAAGTCTGTTCAACTCACAGCAAAACACAGCACGCGATATCCTCTGGATTGCAGACGGGAACCATATCCTCCAGACGGCAGTCATTAAACACGCCACTCCACCTCTAATTTACAGCCAGGCACAAGACCGTCTGCCTCCGGACAGGACAGTCCACCTCCGAGACCGTTTGCCGTGCGTGACTCCACCGCCGTGTACGCTGTGGGTGCCAGGCCTTTCAGCTCTGCTTGCCTGTGTTGCCTCACACAGGTGGAGCTCTGCAGAGCCTTCTGCTCTGCACTCCAGCAAAAACCAAACTGACACTGATACTAACCCTAAAACACCCAAACCCTTTAGCCACGGGCCACATGGAAAACCTGGGCTGGGGAATGAAACGTACTGCACCACTAACCAGCGTCGGACTGGAACACCTTGGGCCCACCAGAGAAAATCATTCTTGGGGCCCACTATGTAGCTGCATAGAGTTAAATACCAGACCGCCAATTGTGCGGTAAAACACGCTAATATCCGGGTATAATATAAGGTTGTACATGTCTTAATTATGTAGCAGGAGTTGGGGTAGCCCCCTCATAGAATATAAAGCAGCCCCCTCATAGAATATAATGTAGACCCCTCATAGAATATAATACTGCCCCCCTCATAGGGTATAATGCACCCCCTCATAGGGTATAATGCACCCCCTCATAGGGTATAATGCACCCCCTCATAGGGTATAATACTGCCCCCCTCATAGGGTATAATACTGCCCCCCTCATAGGGAATAATGCACCCCTTCATAGGGTATAATGCACCCCCTCATAGGGTATAATACTGCCCCCCTCATAGGGTATAATACTGCCCCCCTCATAGGGTATAATGCTGCCCTCCTCATAGGGTATAATGCACCCCCTCATAGGGTATAATAATGCACCCCCTCATAGGGTATAATACTGCCCCCCTCATAGGGTATAATGCACCCCGTCATAGGGAATAATGCTGCCCTCCTCATAGGGTATAATGCTGCCTCCTCATAGGGTATAATGCTGCCCCCTCATAGGGTATAATGCTGCCCCCTCATAGGGTATAATGCTGCCTCCTCATAGGGTATAATGCTGTCTCCTCATAGGGTATAATGCTGCCCCCTCATAGGGTATAATACTGCCCCCCTCATAGGGAATAATGCACTCCCTCATAGGGTATAATGCTATATAGATATAGAGTTAGACAGATATAGATAGAAAGATAGATGTAGAAATAGATAGATATAGAGATAGATAGTAGATAATGGATAGAAAGTAGATAATGGATAGATATAGATAGAAAGATTCATAGAGATAGATAGAGATAGATAGAGATAGATATAAAGATAGATATAGATAGATAGATAGATCGATAGGTAGATAGATATAGAGATAGATAGAAAATAGATAATGGATAGATAGATATAGAGATAGATAGCTATAGATAGAAAGATATAGAGATAGATAGATATATAGATAGAGATAGATAGTAGATAGAGATAGATAATAGATAGAGATATACAGATATAATAATAATATAGACATATATAGATAGATATAGAGATAAATATATATAGATAGATGGCTATAAATAAAAATAAATATAGAGATATATATATAGAGATAGATAGATATAGAGATAATAGATATAGAGAGATAGATAGATATAGAGATAGATATAGAGACAGATAGATATAGAAAGATAGATATAGAGATAGATATAGAGATAATAGCTAGATATAGAGAGAGATAGATATAGAGTTAGAAAGATAGATATAGAGAGAGATATAGAGATAGATAGAGATAGCTAGATAGATGGATAGATAGATATAGATAATAGAGATAATAGATAGATATAATAGATAGATATAGAGATAGATATAGAGATAAATGGATAGATCAATAGATAGCTAAAGAGAGAGAGATAGAGATAGAGATAGAGATAGATAGATAATGAGATATAGAGATAGATATAGAGATATAGTGTTAGATAGAAAGATAGATATAGAGATAGATAGATATAGAGATAGATATAGAGATAGATATGGATATAGAGATAACAGATATATATAGACATAGATAGATAGATATAGAGATAGATGGATATAGAGATAGATAGATATAGATATAGATAGATATAGAGAATATATAGATAGATAGATATAGAGATAATATATAGATAGCTATAGAGAGAGATATAGAGATAGATATAGAGAGAAACAGATATAGATATAGAGATAGATATAGAGATAGATAGGTAGATAGATATAGAGATAATAGATAGATATAGAGATAGATAGATATAGATATGAAGATAGATAGAGATAGAGAGAGCGGTAGATAGAGAGAGAGATAGATATAGATATGAAGATAGATAGAGATAGAGAGAGCGGTAGATAGAGAGAGAGATAGATACAGAGATCGATAAATAGATAGAGAGATAGATATAGATAATAGATAGAGATAGATAAAGATAGATAATAAATATAGAGATAACAGATAGATATAGAGATAGAGTAAGATAGAAAGATATAGAGATAGGTAGAGATAGCTAGATAGATAGACATAATAGATAGATATAGATAGATATAGAGATAGAAAGATAGATATAGAGATAGATGTAGAGATAGAAAGATAGATATAGAGATAGAGCGATAGATAGATAGAGATAAATAGATAGATAGATAGAGAAAGATAGATAGATATAGAGATAGAAAGATAGATAGATATACAGAGAGATAGATATAGAGATAGAGATAAATAGATAGATATAGAGAGAGATATAGAGAGAAATAGATATAGATATAGAGATAATAGATATATATAGAGATAGATAGATATAGATATAGAGATAGATACAGAGAAAAGATATAGAGATAAATAGAGAAAGATAGATAGATATATAGATATAGAGATAGAAAGATAGATATAGAGATAGAGCGATAGATAGATATACAGAGAGATAGATATAGAGATAGATAGAGATAGATAGCTATAGAGAGAGATATAGAGATAGATATAGAGAGAAATAGATATAGATATAGAGATAGATATAGAGATAGATATAGAGATAGAGCGATAGATAGCGAGAGATATAGATATAGAGATAGATAGATACAGAGAAAAGAAATAGAGATAGATAACGGATAGATAAATAGATAGATAGGTATAGAGATAGATAGATATAGATATTAGATAGAGATATATATATAGATAGATATAGATGGTAGCTAGATAGATAATAAATATAGAGATAGATAGATATAGAGATAGATGTAGAGATAGAAAGATAGATATAAAGATAGAGCGATAGATAGAGATAGATATAGCGATAGATAGATATAGATAATAGATAGAGATAGAAAGATAGATATAAGAGAGATAGATAGAGAGAGAGAGACAGATAGAGAGAGAGATATATAGAGAGAGATATATAGAGATAGATAGATATAGAGATAGATATCTAGATATATAGAGAGAGAGAGACAGATAGAGAGAGAGATAGAGATATAAAAAAACAAACCACGATACTCACCTCTCCTCCTCGCTCCCACGCTGATCCCGGCTTCAGTGTCAGGAGCTGCCCCGTCTGCCAGACACACAGCGGGTGCGCGATGTAGTGACGTCATCGTGCACTGGCTGTGAGCCAGGAGCAGAGGGGACTGAGGGCGGCGCCGGCCCTGATTTACAGATGCAGAGCGGCTTACTGGGCTGGGGGCGGGGCCTCTGGGGGTGGACACCTGAAATGATATGCTTCGCAGTGAATATTCATTTCTCTTTAGCAGCGGGGACAGGGGCTTCTGCCTCCTGTCACCCGCTGCTGCTCCGCTGGCAGGGGCCCCCATAGCAGCTGCATGGTGTGCGACACAACACTGGCTGGGGGCCCCTGGAGCAGCGGGGGCCCTAGGCAACTGCTGTCCCTGTATGCCTGCAGGTGAAACACAAAAGCCCAGCAGGTTTTCTTAAATCTGCCTTGGACAAATAGTTTTTCCAAGACTAACATTTTTTATTCTGCATTGCAATCACAGCTATGTCTGTGACTGCAGAGCACTCCCATGGCCTCACTACACCTCTGTGCGCATCCTGGGGGAACACGCAACGCCCTCTGCATGTGACACTGATCATTGCCTCACAGGACCTATCCGGTTTTAATGTGACTTGGGGGGTCCTATATATTGGAAACCCCCAAAAGTGATACCATTTTAAAAATCAGCACCCCTTGACATACTGAAAACTACTGTCAGGTAGTTTATTAACCCTTCAGGTGATTTTCAGGAATTCATGCAGAGTGACTTGACCGTAATGAAAAAGTGTTTTTTTACCACCTAAATGTCGCTAACTTCTGAACAGACCGCTATAGCCGGCAGACTCTTAAAGGTATGTGCACACATTGCAGATTAGCCAGCGTAATGTTCTGCAGAGAATCCGCACCTCTTGGCAGAAAACACAGGGAAGAACGCTTGCGGATTTCATCCGGAATTGATGCGGATTTTAGTGCGTTTTTGCTGTGCGGATTTGTTAGGTGGTACTGGGAATGGATGAGAGAGAGAGATAGAGAGAAACACAAGACTGAAAACACTGCTGTGGATCCGCAAAAAAGAATTGACATGCTGCGGAAAAAAGACTGCTGCAAATCTGCGCGGATTTTTCCGCAGCATGTGCACAGCAATTCTTAATTTACCATTGACTAACATGGGCTGTGCACCACACTGCGGATTTAATGCAATTCTGCGTGTCCAAAAACGCTGTGGATCCACATCAAAATCTGCAATCTACAATGTGTGCACACAGCCTAAGGCCGTTATTTGCCCGTGAGTTGTCATGTCAAACACGAGGTCCACACAAGCATGATCTAAGGGTGCCGATGGAGCCTCCACACCCTGTTAACCATTTATATGATCTATTGACCGCAGCATCTAAAGGGTTAAACAGATATGGACGGTGCCAACACTGATCGTGGCTGATGCAGCAAATTGTCAGTTACAGTGGACAGCTGACAGCTGCTGGATTGTCACTTGTATGGGGATGCTATTCTCTTATATCTCAGGTAAGTAAAAAGACGGATTGGCGGTCATTAAGGCTATGTGCGTACTTTACCTAATTGCTTGCAGAAATTTCTGCAAGGTTTCTGCATCTCTTGGCAGAAAAACACAGCGGAAAATACACTCGTTTTTGGTGCATTTTTGTTGCAGTTTTGCATGTGTTTTTTTTTTCCTGTCCATTCAATGGGTCAAAAACGCAAAAAGAATTGACATGCTTCAGAAAAAAAACACTGCAAATCCATTGCGTTTTTGGACCATTTGCTCGCTTAGCTAAGGGGTTAAGTTACTTGTGTTTTTCATTGTGTTTTTGAGTGTCTTTTTTTTACATGTGTTTTCTATTGCATCTGTGGTTTTTTACTTGTGGATTTTCTGTATCTGATGTAACTCTATGGGGGAAATCTGCACATAAATCTTAGCTTACCCACAAAAGAAATTGTTAGTTGCGGATTTGAAACACATAACGCAGGTCAGTTTACTCAGTTTGCTGGGTAAAAAAAAGCACAGTGGACATGAGATTTCTATAAATCCCATCTACTTTTGCTGGAACTATAAAGCTGAGTTCACACGTGGCGTTTTTTTCGCGTTTCCGCGGCGGTTTTAACCACGCGATTTTGCCGCGAAAACGCAAAAAATAAGCATCCCATGCATTCCTATGGGATTCCGCAATGCTGTGCTAATGCTGCGGTTTTTACCGCGGCGGAATCGCTTCGCGGTAAAAACCGCAGCATGCTCATTAATTTTGCGGAATCGCGGCGATCCCACACCCATAGGAATGCATTGTTCCGCTTACTTCCCGCATGTGGCTGTGCACACCATGCGGAAAGTAAGCAGAACAATTGCGGATGGTACCCACGGTCCGGAGGAGAGGAGACTGTCCTCCAGGCTTTGGGTACCATATCCCTGTAAAAAATAGAATTTAAAATAAAAAATATTGTTATTCTTACCTTCCGGCATCCCGCGCAGCCTTCCCGCTTCTCTCCACACTCTCGTTCCCAGTAATCCTTTGCGAAAATGCTTGCGATAACGTCCGTTCTCGTGGGATCGCGAAGTCTCGCGGTCATTCACGCGACGTCATCGCGAATAACCGCGAGACATCGCGATCCCGCGAGAACGGACGTCATTGCGGGCATTTTCTCAAAGGATTACTGGGAACGGCTGCGCGGGACGTCGGAAGGTGAGAATAACACCATTTTTTATTTTTTTTTACATTTTATCTTTTACTACTGATGCTGCATAGGCAGCCTCAGTAGTAAAAAGTTGGTCACACTTGTCAAACACTGTGTTTGACGAGTGTGACCAACCTGTCAATCAGTTCTCCAAGCGATGCTACAGATCGCTTGGAAAACGCTAGCATTTTGCAAGCTAATTACGCTTGCAAAATGCTATTTTTTCCGCGGGAAAATCGCGAGAGTTCCGGTACGTGTGCACATAGCCTAAAGGGTATCTTCACACATTCAGTATTTGCATTAGAAAAATCTACTGCACATACTGATGTGATGGCAGAAAAAAAACACAGCATAAAATAGACAATTTTTTTTTACATGTTTTTGGCATTTGTTTTTCCTATTAGTAAGGGTGAAATCTGCAGCAAAAATGCAGAAAGAATTGACATGCTGCAAGAAAAAAATAAGCAACGTGTACATGAGACATTAGTAATCTCACTTCACAATTCTGAAGGTACAAGCAGTATCTTCACTTTGCTGGGACTAGGAAATTCTTCAAGTTATGTGACAAATCTGCGAAGAAAAAATATGACAAAAGAGCCCAACAAAACTGCAACTTGTCACAGACGCTTAAGACGGTCTGTTTTTGATGCAATAAAGATACACAGCATCTAAAACTCACCCAAAAAATAATTGTGGGCACACAGCCTTCATGTCACAAATAATCTGTATAAACCGATGATAGAATTGACCAGATTCTGATGATAGTTTAGGAAGGAAGAGCGGAGAGCAGTTAAATTAGTGAGTTGCTGGAAAAGTGAAGTGATGTATTTTTAGGGCACATTTTAAACTATGAGGGAATCCGAACTGTAAAGTTCCAGGTTCATATCGGACACTAGGTATTGGCATGGCTGTGACTGGCTGACACACCACGTGACCCAGCCTGTGTAAGTGATGGATCACGAGTGCTACCACCAGCAGGGAAAGGACGCAGCTGTAGTGAGAGACACAATTCAGTTTTGTATGTGCACACTGCCAAAAAGCCTCTGTGTCTATACTCTGCATGCGTCTCTGTGGGAGTACTGTGCCTTTAAGCTTCTGTATGTACTCGGCACCTGTGTCTGTGGGAGTGCTGTGCCAAAAAGCCTCTGTGTACTCCGCACAGGGCCATCAGGGCATTACTGCCCTGACTGGCGCATAGGGCCTGGTGGGCAGAGGGGGCCCACATCGGGCCCCGTCTCATCTGCTCACCGGGCTCCTACCGGCAGGCTAAACCGGGCCCTTAGTGGCGCTGCGGTCCTGCAGTTGAACGCTATTGACATGCGGGCCCACCATGATGGGGGCAGAATGCAGATATGGGGGCAGATTGCAAGACATGGGGGCAGATTGCAGATATGGGGACAGATTGCAAGACATGATGGGGCAGAATGCAGACATGGGGTAGATTGCAAGACATGGGGGCAGATTGCAGACATGAGGGCTGATTGCAAGACATGATGGGGCAGATTGCAAGACATGATGGGGGCAGAATGCAGACATGGAGGCAGATTACAAGACATGGGGCAGAATGCAAGACATGATGGGGCAGAATGCAAGACATGATGGGGCAGAATGCAAGACATGGGGCAGAATGCGAGACATGGGGCAAAATGCGAGACATAGGGCAGAATGTGTCAGTGAGACACAGGAGGGGGCAGAATGGATGTGGGGCAGAATGTGACAGTGAGACACAGGAGGGGGCAGAATGTGAGGCATGGGGCAGAATGTGACAGTAAGACATAGGAGGGGGAAGAATGTGACAGTGAGACACAGGAGGGGCAGGATGGGAGACACATGGTGCAGGATCATGGGGCAGGATGGATACAATAGAGACAGATGGGGAGATCATATGGGGCACAATGGATACTCATGAGGGTGGGATGGGAGAACATATGGCTGAAGCCAGGAATGAGACACACGGGGGCCAGGATGGGGAATATTATTACCATAGGGGCTAATTAAGGGATATTATTACTGCAGTGATGTCTTTATTTTATTTTTTCAGTATACTGTTTTAAATGGGTGGCGGTCCTTTTACTGTATAGAGTGATACTATGCTTTCTTTTTTATTCATGTGATGTAATGTAGAAGTTGGGAAAAAATAAGTAATGTGTTCTGCAAGCGGAGCTCTAGATAACTGTGTTATTTCCTGCAGAGACACGCTCTGGCTGGAAGAAGTGATGGCGATCTGTGCTGGATGAAAGATGAAAAACAAGGATGAAGGACTTCACCTAGAGACGTCACTGGTGGGTTAGTGTGTTACCTATACACTGACACTATACCCTGTATACTATATACAGAGGTCCTGTGTATAATGTCATTGATCACTGTATTACCTGTACACAGACACTGCATACTAAGTACAGATCCCCGTGTATAATGGCACTTATGGTGATAGTATTTTTTTTTATTACTGATCTGTATTGTAGTATTCAGTCACTATGTGGTGGTAATAAGTGGTCTGGACATGGTGTTGCGGTATTTGTCCCTTGTATGTGCTATTATTTGGTCACTTTGTGGTGGTAATATGTGATCTGGTCATGGTGCCGTGGTATTTGTTCCTTGTATGTGATATTATTCGGTCACTGTGGTAGTAATATGTGGTCTGGTCATGGTGTGGCGGTATTCATTCCTTGTATGTTGCATTATAGGTCACTATGTGGTGGTAATATGTGGTCTGCACATGGTGCGGTGGTATTTGTCCCTTGTATGTGATATTATTGGTCATTTTAAAATTGAAAAATAAAAATATACCTAAATTGTATTGCATATTTTGACAAATATTTAATAGGTTAGTGTAGAGTAGAGCTCGGCCAAAAGTGTCTACAGTGTTGTGATGGCAGCTTAAAAAATCTATTGGCCAAAACAAAAGCTGCCAGCTATATGTGTGATCTGGTGATGGGTACTGTTAATGTGTGATTGGTGAGAAGTGGAGTTTTTCCGAGAGAGGGCGGTGGGACTGTGGACAGTTTGAGGGGTGGAGGGGGGCTGGGGTGGAGCCTGGGCGGAGTCTAAAGTGGGCCTTGAAAATTTTGCCAGTATGGGGCCCCAAAATTCCTAGTGGCAGCTCTGACTCTGCACCAGTTTCTCTGTGTGAATAGTATGCCTAAAAAATAGTTATACCCTGCACCCATCTCTGTGTGAGAGTTGTGCCAAAAAATAGTTATACTCTGCAACCTTGTCTGCGCAAATAGTGTGCTTAAAAAATAATTATACTCTACAGTCTGTAACACTCGCACCAAGACAGACTGGTGCAAGCGAGGATTGTGGACGACTGTGCCACAAACCAGACTAATCCTGGGGAGGTGTGACTAAGCAGCTACCTTGGTGTTCACTTGAGCCTCTAGTGGTGAGGTCAGGCTTTTGCAGCAGGTACCTGCCAGGTACCACTCCAGGGCTGCGCCTGGCAGTAGCAGCTGATCCCACAGGGGGACAGGACACTAACGACAGGTGCAGGCAAGTACTGTAGATAGCTCACGTTTAGACTGGAAAGTACTGGCAGGCACTCTGGCAGACTGGTGCTACTGGCACTCTGGCAGGCAGGTGGGCACAGCTGGCACACATACAGTCAAGGCAACAAAGGAGTTGCTCAAAAAGAAGCACATTAAGAAGCACATTAAGGTCATGGAGTGGCCTAGCCAGTCTCCAGACCTTAATCTCATGGAAAACTTATGGAGGTACTTAAAGATCAGAGTTGCCAAGTGACAGCCTCAAAATCTTAATGATTTAGAGATCATCTGCAAAGAGGAGTGGACCAAAATTCCTCCTGACATGTGAGAAAATCTCATCATCAGCTCTGATTGCTGTGCTTGCCAACAAGGGATTTGCCACCAAGTATTACTGTTATCTTGTTTGCCAGAGGGATCACTACAAAATGCAAATAAATTTATACAATGTGATTTTCTGGATTTTATTTTTGATATTCTATCTCTCAATATTAGAATTAACCTACCCTTAAAATGTTCATGTCTTTGTCAGTGGGCAAACTTACAAAATCAGCAAGGGATCAAATAATTATTTTCTTCACTGTATAGATATTTTGCCTAAAATACAAAGGAAATGTTTCATCTTTAACTTTAACCTTTTTAGAGATCATTTCATCTTCAACTCACTTAACTGTTCACAATAACAGTAATTTTGACCTGGAGTACCCGAACGTTAATATGCCACTGTATACTTTACAGCAGCATCTGTGTAAGTGGTGTGCCTAAAAAATAGTTATACTCTGCAGTTGTGTAGTGGGCCTAAAAATAATTACGCTCTGTCCAAGTTGCCTTTTCATCCTACTTTGCTTCCTCCATCACCTCCTCATCCGGTCACAGTAAGACCTGCATCACCAACTTCAGTATAGTCAGGGGGAAATGACAGCAGGATGTTCTGAAACTCATCTGTTTGGGGGACAAATCACACACCGTGCTGAAGCTATAGACAGGTATCAAACAGCTGACAGATGAGTGGTTGAAATGGTGAACCTCAAGCTTGGTGTTGTGCAATAACAGGCAAAATCTCGTAGCAGCTCTGGGCCTACCCAGTCTGACACACATCCCTTGCCTGGCAAATGTGCTGAATTTGGTTTTGCAGCGCTTCATTAAAAATGAAAAATTTCTGCATTCTCACCCTGCTGCTGCCTGCAGAGTAACTTCTGCCTTCCCACACACTGCATCATATGTGACGTACCTAAATACACTCTGCTTATGCTTTAGAGGCATATAGCCGGCAATAACAGAGTTTCAGCTGCAGTACACCGGCTTAAGTCGCTTTGCAGAACAATATCACTTCACCACCAATGAATTGACCTCCAAGTGGGAAGTGTGTGACGGGTTCTCCTGCTTTGAATACTCAAGCAACATGACCAGCGCTGATGATGTCATCATGAGTGTTCTATGCCTGCTGGAAAAAACACTTCAAGTGATGATGGATGAGGTGGTGGCACAGGAGGACAAGGAGCAGGTAGAGTGGCAGAGACAATTCACACCATTATCAGGCATGTCATCCACACATGGCTCGGAAGGTGGGTTCCTGTACCAACAGCGGCCAAGTACACAACTGTCCAGCCAGGGGACAGTTTTGGTGGATGAGGAGGAGCAATCGTGTTTACAGCAGGGAGGCACAAATCAACTCATGAGTATCACTGGAGCATTGCTGGGGATACAGAGGACTCAGAGCAAACATCTCCCACTGAAGACAGCTTGTTGTTGCCTCTGGGCATCTTAGCATCAATGAGCCAATAGTACTGTACCTGCGTAATGACGTGTTGCCCAAATTGTTACTACTGCTCATTACTTGGTGGCCGCCTTGCTGGGTTTCCACTACAAGGACACCATACCATCATTACGTCTGGCACTGGTGAGGGATTGCAAAATGTGTGAATTCAAGCACATGCTGGTAAAGGCACAACTGATGACGTTCCCACTTGACAGCAGGGGTTCACTGGAAGAACAAGGCAGAGGAGAAGGAAGTCGCCAATGCAGCTGGGGCACCCCCACCACCTAGGAAGACAGGGTTAACATGGCTGAAATGTGGCAAAAGTTTCTCAGCATGCCAGAACATCCTGTACCACCATCTGATATGGTCCGTATTAGCAGATGGCAGCATTACAACATGTTGGATCAGTACCTGTTCCCACATCTCCAAGTACTAACTGATGGGTCTGCCCCATTTAACTTCTGGGTGTCTAAATTGGACACATGACCTAAGCTTGCCCTTTATGCCTTGGAGGTGCTGGCCTGCCCTGAGGCAAGTGTACAGTCAGAACGTGTGCTTAGAAAAGCAGGGGTTGTGATCACAGAAAGACGCAACCTCCCATCCACAGCCAATGTGGGGAAGCTAACATATATTAAAATGAACCTGACATGGATCCCACAAGACTTGTCCATACCATTAGCTGACTAGACAACTATACCAGCCATACCCAATCATTGTTCAACTCTTATTTGCATTCATTTAATTGTATCTCCCCCCCAAAAAAAACACAAAACAATTCTACCTACACTGCCACATACACCTCCACCTACTCCACCTCCTCCTCCACTTAGACCTCCGCCTCCTGGTTCTAGATTGCTATTTTTCTGTTTTATTAATTCTATGTTCTTTTAAGTCAGTTTCATTAAAGAAACTTTAAAAAATGAAACAAAACATAAAACCAATGTTGGATTACTCCTCCCTTTCCTCTTCCACCTAAACCACCATGCCCACCTCCTCCACTTGGACCTCCGCCTCCTTGTTATAAATTGTTATTTTTTGTTTTGTTCATTATATGTTCTTTTAAGTCAATTCCATATAAAGAAAATTGTAAAAAAACAACAAAAACATGACAAAAAGGAAAGAAAAAACCCAAAACAAACAAAAAACCTTAAACCAGTGTTGGATTACTCCACCCTTGCCTTTTTCACTTACACCACCCCTCCACATCCACCTCTACCTTCTCCACTTGGATCTCCACCTCTTTGTTCAAGATTATTATTTTTTTAGTTTTTTTTATTCTATGTTATTTTAAGTAATGGACTTCTATTGTCTTCAGGTTAGGTGTAAAGTTCAAATGCCGAACCGAACTTCGAACTACAGTACAGCCGAACCCCACGAATCTTAACATCCACCGATCCATACATCCCTAACAATGAATACTAACTTCTTGGTACTTTTTTTCCTTTTCTGCTGGTATAAGTCTCCAACTCTTGCATTAAATCCATTGCTGTCTGCATTTTGGCTTTAATTTGTGTAGACAATTGGTAATGTAATAGGCAAGCTTAGAAGCTTCTAACCTCTTTAAAGGAGTTGTCCAGTGAAAATAAGTTATTATTACCTATCTAAAGGATAGGAGGTAACATAAATAGGCGGGGGTCTGACTGTTGGGACTTGCCCTGATCAGCAGAAAGGAGCACTTTTATCCCTGTTAGAATGGAGCAACAGTATGCATACCCACAGGCCGCTACATTCATTCTCTATAGGACTGCTGGAGAAAGCCAAGAGCAGCACTTGGCACCCCAGTGGAAAATGCCTTTAAATTGTCTACTTTTTCCAACTTTTTTAGGTAATTGATCAGGTATCACCATTCTGCTCCTATTTTTTATTAACCGTTCTACCACAGTGTTTTAGGCTGCTTTTAATATGCAAATTGCCTTTTCAGACAGGAAGAGGACTAGACCTCTAGTGCCACCTATTAGAAGTAACAATTTTAAAGGGTCAATATTGACCCTTTAATGAGCCTTGCAACATTACTTAAGTTAAAGGGGTTGTCCGGGCTTTTCACATAATCTCATTACATATCTGGGCTGCAGAATTATGACAATAAGTAATTTACTTTCTGTCACTAGTTTGCACGGTTTTCTAGATATTCTGAACAGAATGTCCAATGGGGGGTGTGTTATGGCATTGAAATGAGAACTAGTCGTAACTTCCTACTCTACTCCAAACATGCCCTCTATAGCAACAACCCCACCCTCCATAGCTACAGGCCCTCCCTGCCCACATGAAGAAGCCCTCATCACACAGTAACGAATCCTCTCCCTCTAGCAGCCTCACTGCAGAGAGCAGCTGCTCCTCCCCCAGACACACACTGAACAGTTATCTATGGAAAGTGAAACTAGTGAGGAGGAGTGAAAATCGTCCTGTATTCTGGGCCACTCCATGATTACAATACATAACTCATTATCAGTAATTCCTTCCCTCACTGTCCCAGGCTGCTGGCAGCAGTGAGAACAGACTGTGTGATGGCCAGTGATGGTGGTCTGCAGCTTCTAATCTGCACAGGGGATCAGTCTGCACAGGGGGCAGTCACTGATGTAATCTGTTGTGTGACAAAGCATCTGCTGTGTGAATGAGACAGCTCTGTGTCACTGATGTCTTCACACAGCAGCAGATTTGGTGCAGTGTATGTGTGAGCACTGTGTCTCTAATGACACAAATACTGATGGGAGCAGCCTGTCCAATCAGCAGCTGTAACAGTGTGAAGTGTTGGGGTGTGTATGTATGTATGTATTGTGCTGCTTTCACAAATACAGGATCACTGCTGTGTTCTTTCCAATGCTGGAATAATGATAAAGATGAGTGCTGGTGCAGTTTACTGCCAGCCAATGAGTGGGCGGTGGGTGGTGCTGGTCACTGGAGCTTGCTGGGAGTTTGGTGGAGCTTCGCAATTAGCAGCAGCAGGTGTCGGATGATAGGATCAGTAGTCTCATCAGCTGACACCAGTGACCTGAGGTAAGCTTATATATCCGATCACAGCTGAGTACTCACGTTGTCTTTTGACAGCGTGGGAACCGTGGCTCTCTGACCAGCGGGGATGATTTCACCGCCGATCAGAAGCGGTGTTTGCCGCGTTGTCATGCACAGAGTGTGCACCTTGTCACAAATTTACTCAAATCACAGACCGGAATAATATTTGCGTCTTAAGGAACACCAAGGCTCATCTTAGTTTGATGAGTGAAACTTACTATGCCATGTCACACCACCTTCCTGACCACTTTGGTGGTGTTATGTTGGTGTCGCCACTCATTTGGGAACATAAGCAAATCATAAAACTCTTTTGGCTCCTGTACAGACTAGAGATCTCGATCCCGCAGTCCCTAATGTTTCCTGTGTGAACAGAGATAGCCCTAACCACAGACAAGAAGATGGCAACTCTCACCTATACCACCTAAAAGGCTGTTGAATGCTTCATATTCCTACTAAAGAACCAAAAGGCAGAACAGAGTGTGAATACCTACCAAAGGGGAAGTGTGCTGAAAAGGAAAGATCCCAGAGTGAGTAGAACAAACCACGAAATACAAAATAAAGTATAAAGTACAAACTCTTAGATAATCTGCTGCTTATGATCTAGAAAAAATAGATTTGTGCAAAAAAAGTATGGAAACAGAAAAAAGATAAACCTTAGCTGCAATTTTAATGACTGGCTTTACACAACAACAAAATGTATGAAGATCTAAGTGAAACTATAACCAGCAGGAAATGCCAGAAGGTGTAAAGCATATAAAGCAGCACCCGAAAACTGATAGGCAGACAAATGAAAACACCTGTGCTATGCTAAACAGACTGCAGCTAGAATAGCAGAACCTAAACCCTGGAGAAAAGTTTTGTGACTAAGTGAAAAGAGAAGCCGACCAACAAACACACACACGCTCAAGGGTTTGAAGCCAGGATCATGACAGTTGGAGCTGAGCAAAAATGACATGAGAACTTCTAAAATCGCTAAATTTTTGGCATTGCACAAAAAATATTATGACTTTGCAAGCTTCCTACACTAGTTTTATGGCATAAAAGCTTTGATGAATTTGAGCCTACATCTTTTGGGATTCCTTGAAGGCAGATGTAATTATTTACGGCAGGGTTCCCCAATTCCAGTCCTCACGGCCCACCAACAGATCATGCTTTCAGGATTTCCTTTGTATTGCACAGGTGAAGCAACTATCACCTGAGCAATACTAAGGAAATCCTGAAAACATGATCTTTTGGTGGGCCTTGAGGACTGGAGTTGGGGAACCCTGATCTACGGTATCTGTTATGGTTACAGATGAGCGACTTTGCCTTTTTTCGGGTCGAGTCGGGTTTCATGAAACTTGACTTTCGCAAAAGTCGGGTCGAACAAAATCGGCCGACTATATGGAGAAGTCGGAGGCCGACTGAAACACGAAACCCAATGCAAGTCAAAGGGGAAGCAAAGTCGGCAGGCAGTGGAAGACAGTAAACACACCTACAGTGCCCATTTCAATGCAAAAAACATAAATTCTTATAACTGAAGCCTGTCAACCGTAATTTACTTCCTAATAATAGTTACGCCTTCAAAACTGGGGGTTATTTGGCTAAAGTTGGGGGGGGGTTGGGCTGGCAAGCTCAAAAACAGGACAGTATATTACTCCATACAGTGTTATGGCCACCACATTGTGCGCCATACAGAATAATGAGCCCCATATATTTCTCCATACCAAATAATTAGTCACATATAATGTTCCATACAGTATCTGATGAGCTCCATATATAATGGGCCCCATTTGTAATGCTCCAGTGTATAATGGGCCCCTTAGATGTTGCTCCAGTTTCTGATCTGCTCCATTTAAATTGCTCCAGTACATGATGGGCCTCATGGATGATGCTCCAGTGTTTGATGGGCTCCAATAATGCTCCATATATAATGGGCCCCATTTGTAATGCTCCAGTGTATAATGGGCCCCTTAGATGCTGCTCTATTGTCTGATCTGCCCCATTTACATTGCTCCAGTACATGATGGGCCTCATGGATGATGCTCAAGTGTATGATGGGCTCCAATAATGCTCCATGTATAATGGGCCCCATTTGTAATGCTCCAGTGTATAATGTGCCCCTTAGATGCTGCTCCAGTGTCTAATCTGCCCCATTTACATTGCTCCAGTACATGATGGGCCCTATTTTTAATTAACCCAGGCATGGTATGTGAAAAGAGCTCCATGGAGTAATCTGAGGTATGTGCTTCCACATCCTTCACTTTTGGTGTGGGTGAAGGACACAAGGAAAGGGCTTGCTCCTGACCAGAAGCCTGCAGTTACGACTCAGTGCTTGCATTTTTTACAACTTCAGAAGAGGAGGCGATAGAGCTGGAGGCTGTTTCAGCAATGTAAGCCACAAACAGTTCCTGATACTCCGGCTTAAAAGCAGTCTACCTACTCCCAGAAAAGGGAGCCTTACAGGCCTTCCAGAGCTACACCATGATGCTGGCTCAACACCTCCTGCCTTAGCTGCTATTGTGTTTTTGGCACTACCAGCAGATGCACCACCACCACCATCAGTACCAGGTGGCCCTCTACGCCCACATCCGCGTCCTCTTCCACCATACTTTCTCATGTTTTTGAAAATGGACCCAAAATACCAGCAGATATATAGTACTGTATCAGAAGCGTAGAGCTCTATACAGTCTATGGATAACAGTAAATCTCCGTATATGTTTCATGAGGCATACACAGATGCTCACAGGCTCAGTATGGATTACCCAATAAAATAACAAGTTGAAAAAGGGTACAGTATCACCAGATACAAGGTATATATAGTATAGTGTAAACATTCTGATTCTCCGTATACATTTCAGGAGGCAGACACAAAAGCTCTCAGGCCCAGTATGGATTACACAACAATATGAAAAGCTGTAAATGGGTTATGTAACACAAGCGTAATGTTAGGCGTCAAGTTTCTGCGTCTGCTCTGCAGGAATCCAGAGTCTCACATTCTGCGGTCTCCTGCTGTCTTTCTACTGCAGAGGAGATTACTTTGCAGCAGACCGCTCCAGAGACTAAATCCCTCTGTGCTCCTACTGGGCATGCTCACGAGACGATCTCCCATTGGAGATTGGGAGTCATGTGTCCAGGTCCTGTTCCAGATCTCAATGGTCCATCTTGGAGATCTGGAAGGTCCCGCACGGCTATAAAAAGTGCGCATGGCCGTTCCGCCATGCGCTAGTATAGACTATACTTGCTATATGTGAATGGTGACGGATGTATGTTTCTGTTGACTGACTCATCATAAAACCCCTTCCCTCTGATATTACGCATGTGGATAGGGAATTAGTTTAGCAGTCAGCGCCAGTCAGTGGCAAGCCTTAAGCCACTGTGCACACCGCACCGCTACGCTAGCGTCCGACATTGCGCTTACTTTCTGGCTTTGTCGTTGAGCGGCAGTGTCCTATGCCGCGCTGCAGTTGCAGCCCTTCTTGGCGCTCGCAGAAGCGACACCGCACGCACGGTAGGTCTAGAGGAACGCAGCTCCTCTGTCTTGGGTTCTGCTCCTGTGACCAGATACCGTGTGTGCATTTACCTGAGGCCTGTGTCACTAACAGGCTCAGCATTTTGTATGTTTTGTTACGGCACCTCTGTGTGTGAACAGAGCCCGCTCTGCGCACAACGGGTGAAGTTGAACCCGTGTGCATTATACCGCCATATTGCTCCTCTGTCATTACCTATCAGCGGTGTAACACCTACTGCACGGTGGACCCCGAGCGGCGAACGCACTTTATTATTTATTTTTATTTAGTGCGTTCCGCCGTTCCTAACACGTACAGCTGTATACAGTTTTGGGGTAATCTTAAAGTCCCAAATATATTGCCGGAGTAACAGACAGATGTTTACAAACTCATTATGGATTACACCAGAATCTAAATAGCTAAAAAGGTTACTGTATCAGAAGCATTCTGCTGTATACAGTGTTGGCCAAATTGAAAATATCGGTATATATTTCCGTAGTCACCCTCAGACGCTCACTCAGTTTGGTTTTGACCATAATAAAAAATGTTGTAAAAAAAGGTCCTGGATAACATGATAACAAGTATATATTTTTTAGGGTACAATTGAAATCTCCATATAAATAGTCCCGTAGTCACTCTCAGACGCTTACACAGTATGGATTTGACCATAATGCTAAATGTCGAACAAAGGTACTGTATAACAAGATACAAGCTGTATCGAGTATAGTGTAAAAATTTGCTTCTCCGATTCACCGTATATATAGAAGGCGTAACCCACACACGCTCACTCACTATAGATGATGTAGGGAAGGTGGACTGACAGACAAACCAGCCTGTAGTGAGAAGCAGAGGTGTATAGCACAGTGTAGGTGTGAAACCGCTAAGATAAAGAGAAAGGGTGCAGTGTTTTAGCTTGCCCATTGAAGGGCAGTGGAGAGTGTAGGAGTGGGACTGAATAACTGCCATTGGTCAGAGAAACTGTTAGGTGATGGTGGGCGGAGTTACCAGAACTGGAAGTATAAAAGGCTGAGGGAAGGTTCTGGAAGAGTCAGTCAGCGAAGGGAGCACAGTAAAGAGGAAGTTCTGCTGAGGAAATAGAGACAGTGGAAAGGCTCCAGAGAGGACTGACAGTTGAGGCGGTCACGGGGGGGAGGCCCAGAGGACGGTAGCGGCAGACGAAGACGGCCTGGGGCTATCACACGGACGGTGTGCTCAGACTGGTGCATTGCTGTGGTGGTTGGGCCTAGGCCAGCCACAGTGGAAGAGCCACAGAGGACGCCACGACTATAGTTACAAAGGAAGTGAAGGTATCGGGGCCTGTGTACAGAGAAATGTGAATCGGCTGTGGTGAATTGCTGTTGTTGACAGAAGGATGGGCACTAAAAACGGACCTGTTCAATACAAACTCTGTCTCAGTCTCGTGTTTGTCTGTGACAAGAAGAGGGTTCCCCCCTTCCACAGTTGGTTATCCTACAGATGATATCTTAATACAAATTTTTGAAACAAGGTACTGTATCAGCACATACCAGGTGTGTCCAGTCTAGGGTTAAATTTCCGTCTATACTTCCGGAGTCAGACACAGACACTCACAGGCTCACTATGTATTACACCATAATTAAAAAAGTTGAAAAAGGGAAAGGTATTCATAGCGCACAGCAGTATACAGTGTTGTGGTACTTTTAAATCTTCGTATATATTTCAATCTCAGTAAGCCAGTCAAGAATCTCCGCTACTGGAAACTACATGGATACAAGTATAGACGCAAAGTCGAGTGTTAGCAGAAATTTTGGAATTACTCATCGCGGGAAAACCTCTCGGTAGATGTTGCAGAGACGATGCAGACCCTCAATTACTGTGTCTGTGGAGAAAGCGAAAAAGGTTCTTTGTCAAGAAAGGATTGCTTTATCGAAGTAGCGTGGATCACATCACCGTTACTCGTCTCCATCAAATTGTGATCACAGGGAGAAATGTACCCATGGTCCTCATTGCCTATCATGATGTGTCTGGTCATTTTGGAGTGCAAAAGACAGAAGCCACAGGCCATAGGCGATTCTATTGGATTGGCATGAGAGGAGACATTGAAAAATGGTGGCAGGAATGTCACACATCTGTGACTATCACAACTGTGAAAGGTGATCAAAAACCACCACTACATCCGCTTGTAAGTTGACGTCCATTTCAAATGGTAGCCATTGATCATCTGAAGGTAGAGGCCAGCAGGACAGGCCATAGCTACATCTTAACCATCATTGATCAATACACCAAATTTCTAGTGGCCGTCCCTGTGAAGGATTTAACTTCACAGCGGTGGAGCAGGGAGCGGTAAGTATTGCAACTTGCAAGTGCTGTGGCCATGACCAAGCAGGGGGGGCACAATCGTAGTCGATGGTACTGGCACAGGGCCCCTCATAGTACGCTGGTGTGTCTGATGGCGAGTGGGCCCTCCCACCATCTGAGACACTGTATTGTACTATGAGGGGTCCTGTGCCATTGCCGTCGGCCATCAGTGGGCCCATCCACCTGTTCAGAGCAACGGCACTTGCCCGGGTGCGCCAGGTCTTGACCCCAGCCGTTGGGGGAGGGGTGGGCAGCCCAGTCAGGGAGGTTTAAAAATTGGCATATGTAGATGTGTTGGCTGGACATTCAGCTGCTGCAAAGGGCGTAATTGGGCAAGTCCAAGGAAGAGGAGGAAAAAACTGAAGCACTTTTCTGGTAACCTATGTGTCATCAGGGGAAGGTGGGACAAAATCCTTTGAAACCCATGCATGGTTCATTTTAATGAAGGTTAGATCATCAACATTTTGGGTCAACAGACTGGTCCTTTTTTCTGTCAGGATTGATCCAGCAGCACTGAAGACTCTTTCTGATAGCACACTTGCAGCTGGGCAAGCAAGCTCCTGTAAGGCATATTGTGCCAATTCAGGCCAGGCGTCCAGTTAAGAGGCCCAATAATCAAAGGGGAATGACCTGTGAGGGAGAACATCGATATGGGAGGAAAAGTAGTTTGTAACCATCGTTGACAGCTGCTGCCTCCTGTCACTTTTAATCGATGTGGTATTAGCAGTCGTGTGAGTGGTACTTGAGAAATCATTCTACAACATGGTCATTAAACCCCTGTCTCCAACGCCACTTCTGCTGTGTGCACCACGAACACCTCTTCCATTGTGCCCACTACAGCTCATGGGAGAACCAGGACCGCTGCTGTGTGCTGGGAAAGCCTCAAACAAACGGTTTACCAGAGTTGCTTGTTTGTTTGCCAATATTATCTGTTATGATTGAGTCACCGTAGGAGGCAAAAATAGAAATGCTAGCTAAGTCCAGAAAACCAGAGAAGTTGGCAGCTATCGGATTGCAGACCCCTGAACCTATCAACACAACCAACAGTAGCCGTGGGGGGCTCCTACGATGCCCTAGGCCCCTCGATCACAGCCGGAGGACTACATAGCCTAAAGACAGAAAGGGAAATCTAAACTGCCCCAGAGCAGACCCCAAAGCAAAAGGCAGCCCCCCCCACATATAATGACGGTGAAGCAAGAAGAAAGAACAAAACACAGACAGAAAGATAGACTGAGCAAAGATGGGGCCCACGCTAGCTTAGATAGGAAAGGACAGGAAGGCTGCTGTCTGCAATCCGTGAAAAACCCTATGAAAATAAGAGCCAACAAACTGACAGTAAAAAGGCCCTGAAGACGCTAGGCTTCAAAAAAGCTATGTCAGTACTCAGGAATTTTCTGAAGACAGAGCAACAGGCAAAAGGAGATTCAGCTCACCCCAGCAGGGAATGGCAGAATCCAGAAAAGCAAGGAAAACAAAACACTAATGCAAAAAGGCAAAGCAGAAATCTTAGCTTTAGATGAGCAGGAATCAGACTGGTTTCCTAGAAGTCCACAGAGAAATCACCCGCAGGCCAGAAGGGCGTCGGCAGCCTTATATCCAGTCATTAACTCCACTCAGCCAGTCATCATCATCAGCCCCAGGTGTTTGACAATCAGGCTCACTACCTTTCTTCACCAGAAGAGGGAGTTCCTCGGGCCTCAGTAGTGAAGGGGAAAATGAACTCACAACAGTACCTCCCCCTTGAGGAGGGGTCACCGAACCCTCAACCACGCCACCAGGGCGATCAGGGTGAGCCCGATGAAAGGCACGCACCAATCTTTTGGCATGGATATCAGAGGCAGAGACCCAGGAATTATCCTCCTGACCATAACCCTTCCACTTAACCAAATACTGGAGTCTCCGTCTAGCCAGACGGGAATCCAGTACTTTCTCTACCTCATATTCCATGTTACCTTCAACCAATACAGGGTCTGGAGGTGCAACCCCCGGAACAACAGGTTCAACAAACCTCTTCAACAAAGATTTATGGAACACATTATGGATTTTAAATGTGACAGGAAGAGCCAAACGAAAGGAGACCGGATTAATAATCTCCAAAATCTTGTAAGGTCCAATAAATCTAGGCATAAACTTAGGAGAAGCCACCTTCATAGCAATATTTTTTGATGATAACCACACCATATAACCAACCTTAAATTGGGGACCAATGGTCCTATGTCGGTTGGAAAACCGCTGAGCCTTTTCCTGGGAGAGAGATAACTTATCCACCACTTGGTCCCAGATCTGGTGCATTCTCTCCACCACAGTGTCAACCCCTGGGCAGGCAGAGGGCTCCACCTGCCCTGAAGAAAATCCATGATGAAACCCAAAGTTACAAAAAAAAGGAGACATCAAAGTGGCAGAACTAGCTCTATTATTTAAAGCAAATTCGGCCAAGGGCAAAAATGAAACCCAATCATCCTGATCAGCAGAAATAAAACATCTCAAATATGAGTCCAAGGTCTGGTTTGTTCTCTCTGTCGGCCCATTGGTCTGAGGGTGAAAAGCAGAGGAGAAGGACAACTGAATTCCCAGCTTGGAACAGAAAGTTCTCAAAAATCTAGACACAAACTGGACTCCTCTGTCAGATACAATGTTCTCAGGAATCCCGTGCAAGCGAACCACCTGTTGTAAAAACAGGGGCACCAATTCAGAGGAAGACGGCAACTTAGGGAGTGGTACAAGATGAACCATCTTAGAGAACCTATCACAAATCACCCAAATAACAGTCATCCTTTGAGAGACAGGCATATCAGAGATGAAATCCATTGAAATATGGGTCCATGGCCTCTTGGAGACAGGCAAAGGCATCAACAACCCACTAGAGCGAGAACACGATTTAGACCGGGAGCACGTCCCACAGGACTGCACAAAATTCCTGACATCAGGAGACAAGGAGGGCCACCAAAAAGACCGACTCACCAGATCTCTAGTACCAAAAATACCTGGATGACCAGCCAAAGCAGAGCAATGAACTTCAGACATCACTCTCTTCTTCCACTGGTCAGGAACATACAACTTTCCACTGGGACAACGCTCAGGTTTGTCCTCCTGGAACTCTTCCAGAGCACGTCTCAAATCGGGCGAGATGGCAGAAAGAACTACCCCTTCGCCTAAGATGGTAGCAGGCTTGGTCACCACAGGAGAATCAGCAAAGAAGCTCCTAGAGAGGGCGTCAGCCTTGGCATTCTTAGTTCCAGGAAGAAAAGAAACCACAAAATCAAAACGTGTAAAAAACAAGGCCCACCTAGCCTGTCTAGGGTTCAAGCGCTTCGCCGACTCTAGGTAAATCAAATTCTTGTGGTCAGTGAGGACCACGACTTGATGCTTAGCTCCCTCCAACCAATGTCTCCACTCCTCAAATGCCCATTTCATGGCTAACAGTTCCCGATTCCCCACATCATAGTTACGTTCAGATGGAGAGAACTTTCGGGAAAAGAAAGCACAGGGATTCATTTTAGATGTTACAGGATCCTTTTGGGACAAAACAGCTCCTGCACCAATCTCAGAAGCATCCACCTCTACCTGGAACGGAAGTGAGACATCAGGTTGCCGCAAAACCGGGGCGGAGGTGAATCTTCGCTTCAGCTCCTGAAAGGAAGAAACAGCCTCCGGAGACCAATTTAACACATCAGCCCCCTTCTTAGCCAAATCAGTCAATGGCTTGGCAATACTAGAAAATTTTGCTATAAATTTCCGATAAAAATTAGCAAAACCCAAAAACTTCTGGAAGACCTTCAAAGAAGTGGGCTGAACCCAATCGTAAATGGCCTGTACCTTGGCCGGGTCCATTTCAATAGTTGACGGGGACAAAATAAATCCCAAAAAAGAAATCCTCTGTACTCCAAAAAGGCATTTAGATCCTTTGACATACAGGGAATTCTCCCTCAAGATCCGGAACACAGTCCGAATATGTTCCACATGAGAATCCCAATCCTTGGAGAAGATCAAAATATCATCCAGATAGATAATCAAAAATTTATCGACAAAATCTCGGAAAATATCGTTCATGAAGCACTGGAAGACAGAAGGGGCATTAGTGAGCCCAAAAGGCATCACCAGGTACTCAAAATGTCCCTCCGGAGTATTAAACGCCGTCTTCCATTCATCCCCATGCTTAATGCGAATAAGATTACACACCCCCCTGAGGTCAAGCTTGGTAAACCAGCAAGCACCTTTAACTCTGGAGAATAGATCAGAAATCAGGGGTAACGGATACTGATATTTAACAGTAATTTTGTTGAGAGCATGATAATCAATACAAGGTCTTAATGATCCATCCTTTTTGGCTACAAAAAAAAACCCGGCACCTAAGGGAGACGAGGATGGTCTAATATGACCCTTCTCCAACGCCTCCTTAATATAGGATCGCATAGCCTCGTGCTCGGGTACAGATAAATTGAAGAGCCGACCCTTGGGAAATTTACACCCCGGGCTCAGTTCAATAGCACAGTCATAACTCCTATGAGGAGGCAGAGATGCAGACTCATTCTCATTAAATACATCATAAAAGTCCGCCAAATAATCAGGAACATCATGCGACTGAGGAGAGGTGGAAAACACCGGAGCCTCACTAAAGGCACACCGACAACCCCAACTCACCACAGACACAGATTTCCAATCCAAAACTGGATTATGAATTTGTAACCAGGGAAACCCCAGAACAATAGTATCATGCAGATTATGTAACACCAAAAACCTGCAATTTTCTTGATGGTCTGGGGCGACCCGCATTACCACCTGGGTCCAAAACTGAGGTTTATTTTTAGCCAAAGGAGTAGCATCAATCCCCCTCAAAGGGATAGGCGTCTGCAGAGGTGTCATCGGAAATCCACAACGTTTAGCAAAATCCAAGTCCATTAGGTTTAGAGCTGCTCCCGAATCCACAAAAGCCTTGACGGAAAATGTGGACAGGGAGCAGATCAGAGTAATAGCCAGAAGAAACTTAGGTTGAACACCACCAACAGAAAACGTGTGTGCAAAGCGTTTCTCGCGTTTAGGACAGACAGAAATAATATGCGAGGCATCTCCACAGAAAAAACACAACTTATTACGCCTTCTGAACTCCTGACGCTGCTCTCTGGAAAAAACTCTATCACATTGCATAGGTTCAGACATCTGTTCAACAGGTGGCAACACCTCTTGTGCAGCTCTGCGTTCGCGTAAACGCCGATCAACCTGAATGGCTAAAGACATAGAATCGTCAAGACCAGAGGGAACAGGAAATCCCACCATAGTATCTTTTATGGCTTCTGACAACCCCTTCCGAAAGAGAGCAGCCAAGGCATTATCATTCCAGGTAGTAAGTACTGCCCACTTTCGGAATTTTTGACAGTACAATTCTGCAGAATCACGACCCTGGTTCAATGCCAGCAGGGTCTTTTCAGCCTGATCAATGGCATTAGGTTCATCATACAACAACCCCAAGGCCTGAAAAAATGCGTTCACATTAGTCAGAATAGGATCATCTGGTTTCAAAGAAAACGCCCAATCCTGGGGATCGCCACGCAGCAAAGAGATGACAATTTTAACCTGCTGCGCAGAGCTCCCTGACGAGTTAGGCTTCAAGGCAAAAAATAATTTACAATTATTTTTGAAATTCAAAAATTTAGACCGATCCCCAAAAAATACATCAGGTGTAGGAATCTTTGGTTCAGCAGCATGTGAATGAGCAAGGTAGGCGGAAATTCCCCGCACTTCCGCAGTGAGCTGCTCCACACGATCAGACAATTGCTTTATCTCCATTGAGAGAAAAAAAAAATTCCCCCTACGGCGGAGAGATATAGAGGAAAAAATATACACACTTTTTTTTTTTTTTTTTTATACAATTCTTTCCTGCTATTGAGTACCCTAGAATCTGCGGTATGGCGGGTGATTCTGTTATGATTGAGTCACCGTAGGAGGCAAAAATAGAAATGCTAGCTAAGTCCAGAAAACCAGAGAAGTTGGCAGCTGTCGGATTGCAGACCCCTGAACCTATCAACACAACTAGCAGTAGCTGTGGGGGGCTCCTACGATGCCCTAGGCCCCTCGATCACAGCCGGAGGACTACATAGCCTAAAGACAGAAAGGGAAATCTAAACTGCCCCAGAGCAGACCCCAAAGCAAAAGGCAGCCCCCCACATATAATGACGGTGAAGCAAGAAGAAAGAACAAAACACAGACAGAAAGATAGACTGAGCAAAGATTCGGCCCACGCTAGCTTAGATAGGAAAGGACAGGAAGGCTGCTGTCTGCAATCCGTGAAAAACCCTATGAAAATAAGAGCCAACAAACTGACAGTAAAAAGGCCCTGAAGACGCTAGGCTTCAAAAAAGCTATGTCAGTACTCAGGAATATTCTGAAGACAGAGCAACAGGCAAAAGGAGATTCAGCTCACCCCAGCAGGGAATGGCAGAATCCAGAAAAGCAAGGAAAACAAAACACTAATGCAAAAAGGCAAAGCAGAAATCTTAGCTTTAGATGAGCAGGAATAAGACTGGTTTCCTAGAAGTCCACAGAGAAATCACCCGCAGGCCAGAAGGGCGTCGGCAGCCTTATATCCAGTCATTAACTCCACTCAGCCAGTCATCATCATCAGCCCCAGGTGTTTGACAATCAGGCTCACTACCTTTCTTCACCAGAAGAGGGAGTTCCTCGGGCCTCAGTAGTGAAGGGGAAAATGAACTCACAACAATTATCTCTAGGTTCTCCTGTGGCATGATGTTGTGTAATTTGCCTTTGTAGCGTGGATCGAAGATGCTGGCCAGCCAGTAGTCGTCATCCCTCATTATTTTGGCAATGCGGGGGTCCCTTTTTAGGATCCGCAAGGCATAATCGCACATGTGGGCCAGCGTTCCAGGTGTCATTGATTTACTGCCCGAGGTGGGTGGAGGAGCAGTTTCTGGCAAATCCACATCCCTACAGTCATGCACAAACACTGTCCCTGACCATGGAACGCCAACATTTTCTGTTGCCATCCTCCTCCTCTTCCTCTTCTTCCTCTACCTCGTCCAGGACAGTTCCCTGACCAGACAATGGCTGACTGTCATCAAGGCTTCCCTCCTCCTCCTCCGCTGCAGACGCCTGATCCTTAATGTGCGTCAAACTTTGCATGACAACACGTATAAGTGGGATGCTCATGCTTATGATGGCGTTGTCTGCGCTTACTAGCCGTGTGCATTCCTCAAAACACTGAAGGACTTTACAGAGGTCTTTCAGCTTTGACCACTACACACCCGACAATTCCATGTCTTCCGTCAAACTGCCTGCCCGTGTATCCTCCCACAAATGCATTGCAGCCTGCCTCTGTTCGCACAGCCTCTCAACCATGTGCAGGGTGGAGTTCCACCTTGTTGCATCATCTATGATTAGGCGGTGCTTGGGGAGGTGGAGCAATCGCTGCAGCCTCTGCATACGACTGGAGTGTACGGCCGAGCGACGGATGTGTGAGCACAGTCTTCGCACCTTATGGAGCAGGGATGTTAACTTCGGATAATTATTAAGGAAGCACTGCACCACCAGGTTCAAAGTGTGTGCCAGGCAAGGTATGTGTGTGAGTTTTGCACGGGCTATGGCTGCCACAAAATTACAGCCGTTATCACTGACTACCTTGCCTGCCTCAAGATGTAGACTGCCCAGTCATGACTCTGTTTGTTGCTGCAAGTAGTCGGCCAGTACTTCCGCGGTGTGTCTGTTGTCGCTCAAAGACATCATCTTTAACACAGCCTGCTGACGCTTACCACTAGCTGTTCGATAGTAGGACACCTCATGTGCAACACTGCCAGCTGCGGATGCAGTGCTCGTGTGACTGTGCTCTGTGGACGAGCTTTCGCTGATAGACAAGGAGGAGGAGGAGCGAAAGCCTACAGCCAACTGTTTCCTACACCGTGGGCTAGGCAGCACTGTTCCACCGCCGCTGTCCCCAGTGGAGCCTGCATCCACCACATTAACCCAGTGCGCAGTGATGGACACGTAACGGCCCTGGCCATGCCTACTGGTCCATGCATCCATTGTGAGGTGCACCTTTCCACTCACTGACTGTTTTAGTGCATAGACAATGCGCAATGCGGTCTTTCACATGCCGGTGGAGAGCAGGGATGGCTTTTCGAGAAAAGAAGTGCCGACTGGGTAGGTCATAGCGTGGGACAGCGTAGGCCATGTGGTTGCGGAAAGCTTCACTTTCAACCAAACGGTAGGGCATCATCTCTAATGAGATTAGTTTGGCAATGTAGGCATTCAAACACAGTGTACATGGATGAGAGGATGAGTACTTTCTTGTCCTACTCAGAGTGTCTGGTAGGGTGAGCTGGACTGGAGAGTTGCATATGGGGGAAGTAGCGGTGGACCGGATGAAGTGAGAGGGGGTTAGTGATGGTATTGGTGGTGATGGCCTAGATTCAGTGTTGTGTTGCAAAACCATTGTGATTCCCTGAGTGCTTTGGCCTTGCGACGACACCTCCACATTTAGTGCTGGTGGTGTGTTTAATGGTGGTGGTGGTGTTACAGTGGGGTTAGCGATGGAGCGTGGTTGGCTACCTTCAGTCGGAGCAGGTGCACATGTGTTACCTGAGGTTCTGTAGTCCGTCCATGCTTGCAAGTGCATGTTGATTAAATATCTAAGCATGCAACTTGTATTCAAATTTCTGAGTTGTTTACCTCGGCTAAAGGTCCTTCCGCACTTCTTACAGGTAACCTTTGCCTCATCAGTAGGATTTTGGACAAAGAAGTGCCACACTGCACTCTTCCTACTATGGTAAACATTTTCTGGCCTTGCACGCTGTGCTAAGTTGACCGTCTGGCCAAGCTGTCCTGCAACTCTTTTAGTTAGTTTTTGGTCCACGTTTTAGGACAGCTACGGGCCTGCTAGATAACCGCTGCTGCAAGGTCAATGCCTGCTGCGGATCCTTCTCCTTATCTGAACAACTTTATTGCCAGCGCCACCCTCCTCCCCAATGGATGCCAATCCGGGTCCAGAACTGGGTCATCCATCACCTCCTCTTCAAAGTCATCTGCACCTTCCTCTTTACCTTCCTCTGTGTCACTGTGTAAGGTGGTATAGTATGCGGGAAGGGGCACCTGGGTTTCATCAGGGTCAGATTCTGGCTTAATAGACTGCGAGGGCAATGTAGTGCTGTGGGTCAATGTACCAGCAGAATCATCTAGCAGTAGCTGTGCATCAGTGCACTCCATGTAAGATTCATCTTGGACTGGGTAATTCAGGATTTGACTGGATAACCAAGGCATGGTATGTGAAAAGAGCTCCATAGAGTAATCTGAAGTGTGGGCTGCCGCATCCTTAACTTTTGGTGGGTGTGAAGGACACAAGGAAATGTTTTTGTTATGACCAGAACCCTGCACTGACGACTCCGTGCTTGCAGGTTTCGACCGTTCAGAAGAGGAGGCAATAGAGCTGGTGGCTGTTTCGGCAAAGTACGCCAAAACCTGATCCTGATGCTCCGGCTTTAAAAGCGGTGTTCCTACTCCAAGAAAAGGCAACCTTACAGGCCTTCTTGGGCCAGAGGATGACGCAGGCTCAACACCTCCTGCCTTAGCTGCTATTGTGCTTTTGCCAGAACCAACCGATGCACCACCACCATCAGTACCAGCTGCACCCCCCTGCCCACGTCCGCGGCCTCTTCCACCATACTTCCTCATGTTTGGGAAAATGTACCAAAAATACCAGCAGAGAGATGATACTGTATGAGGAGCGTCCAGCTGTGTAAGGTGTATTAAACAAATTAAATCAACTTATATATTATGTTAGTCACAGACGCTGTCACAGTATGTATTGGACCGTAATCCAACAAGCAGATATACGGAACTGTATCAGAAGTGTACAGCTGTATATGTTTTTGTGTGCAACTAACAATCTCCGTATATGTATTTACGGAGTGTCACACACACACGCTGACTAGGTATAAAAGTAATGATGTAATGTGAACGGCAGATATACAATACTGTTGGAGAATCGGACAGCTCTATACGATGTGTGTAAGGAAAATTGTCAAGCTCTGTGTATTTGTATACGGACTGACACATGCTGTCTCTGTCTTTTGACCGTGATCAAAGAGCAGATATACGAAACTGTTTGAAAAACGGACACGACTCTAAGGTGTAGGTCTGGAAAAATGGAAAAACTCCTTGGCTTTTTTTCCAGAGTCACACACAGGTATGTTCTATTTGTTTGTGCTAGAAGGCGGTACACAGTATTGTGTGATGAGCGTACACCGTTGTACGGTGTGTGTATGTAAAATTGTCAAGCTCCGTGTACTTGTATACGGACTGACACACGCTGTCTCTGTCTAGTTTTGACCTTGATCAAACAGCAGATATATGAAACTGCTTGAAAAATGGACACGACTCTAAGGTGTAGGTCTGGAAAAACGGAAAAACTTCCAGTTTTTTTTTCCAGAGTCACACACAGGTAGCTTCTATTTGTTTGTGCTAGAAGGCGGTACACGGTAGTGTGTGAGGAGCATACACCGCTGTATGGTGTGTGTATGTAAAATTGTCAAGCTCCGTGTATTTGTATACGGACTAACACACGCTGTCTCTGTCTAGTTTTGACCGTAATCAAACAGCAGATATACGAAACTGTTTGAAAACGGACAGGACTCTAAGGTGTAGGTCTGGAAAAACGGAAAAACTCCTCGGCATTTTCTTCCAGAGTCACACCCAGATAGCTTCTATTTGTCCTTGAAACCAGCCGGTACACGGTAGTGTGTGAGGAGCGTACACTGCTGTACGGTGTGTGTATGTAAAATTGTCAAGCTCCGTGTATTTGTATACGGACTGACACACGCTGTCTCTGTCTAGTTTTGACTGTAATCAAACAGTAGATATACGAAACTGTTTGAAAAACGGACACAACTCTAAAGTGTAGGTCTGGAAAAACGGACAAACTCCTCGGCTTTTTCTTCCAGAGACACACCCAGATAGCTTCTATTTGTCCGTTATACCAGACGGTACACGGTAGTGTGTGAGGAGCGTACACCGCTAGATGGTGTGTGAAAAAATGAATGCTTGATAACTCACCAGGACAAAATAATAAAATTTGGAGTGCTTTTATAAAAAGCAGTTTGAACAGCAGTGTGCACACAGCAATGCAGCTAGCAGGAAGCCTTAAAAGGCAGCCTAATCACCACCAGCGCTGCTACACACAACAAAAATCCTCCCCTTTCACTGCACACTAACTGTACAGTGAAAAGCGCTATCAGCAGAAGCAGTTTTTTTTCTTCTTCCCTGCCTAACGCTCTCCCTGTTCAGAATCAGCAGCAGCACCTCTCCCTATTGTAAGATCGGCAGAAGTAAGATGGCGGTTGGCGTCACAGCCTTTTATACCCACTGTGACGCCACACAAAGCCAGCCAATCACTTCATTGCCCTTCTCTAAGATGGTGCTGGCCGCTGCGCATGCCATCGCGTTGCCCACAGTGTGCGTCCTCCATCATTGGGTGAGAAAAGGCGCTGAAAGCATCATTTGAAACGCGACTTTGGCGCGCTGATCGGTGACCTCATGGCCGACCTCACGCTATGGTCAGGTTTCGATCGGCGAAACCCGACTTTGGCGAAAGTCAGCGATTTTTGAATCTGACCAACCTGTTTTGCTGAACTCCAGTTATGGTAAGTTGGTTAACGTGTGTATGTTTCAAATCAGATTGGGCGTTTGGATAGAATGTGAATACTATTTTGGGTTCCTATAATGGACGTGGTTTGTCTTTCAAAACAGTCAATTCTTTTTTATTGATATTTTAAATATATTTTATATATTTTTATGGGTCTTGAAAGCAATAGTTCATTTTAGTTATTCAATGGCCTATTTATCTTACTCTGTGGGCCTTCTTCCAACAGTCCTGAGAATGGTTATTGATTGCTTTTATGCAGAAGTATGTTATTTATCGGTGCCTTCATTCTTTCATGCTTTCAGCCACCTGGAGGATAAGTTATCAGTCACTTATATGTGTTATTTACTTGAGTGTCAGTTTGCTATGTACCTTTTACCAATAATATGCTCCTTTTGTTCTCTTCCCAGCTGGTAAAAGTGTTAGCCAGTGTCTGATATTTCGTAGTTGTATAAATAAATGCTTTCCTTATATAGTTCTTTAGTTTACTAATTGGCCCATGGAATGCTCCTGTACAGCAATCAGTTAAAGAAAAGAGTTTATCAGAAACTGTTAAGTAGTAAAAGTAGCCCATTTTAGCCTTTCTCTTTTATTTCTGCCAGTGAACAGTTCAGCAATCACTTGTATACAACACGTGAATATATAACAGTTTCTTGTATTTTTTCATCTGCTGTAAGATCAGTCACCAATGCAATGCTTGTAGCTGGAATGCCTCTGTGAGCTCATCTCTCATGCAGTCACATTACCATGCCTTTGATGACTATCTCTTGCTTATCTTTGGCTTTCTCTTAAAGGTCCAGAACTAAAATTTATTTATTTTAATCCTACATCTTCTATCTATTTAACCCCTTTATCCCTGAGGGTGGTATGCATGTTAATGACCGGGCCAATTTTTACAATTCTGACCACTGTCCCTTTATGAGGTAATAACTCTGGAACGCTTCCATGGATCATGGTGATTCTGACATAGTTTTCTCATGATATATTGTACTTCATTATAGTGGTAACATTTCTTTGATATGACTTTCGCCCAAACGGAAATTTGTCAAAAATTTTCAAAATTTCGCAATTTTCCATCTTTGAATTTTCATGCCTTTAAAACAGAGAAACACGTCACACAAAATAGTTAATAAATAACATTTCCCACATGTCTACTTTACATCAGCACAATTTTGTTACCAAATTTTTTTTTGTTAGGAAGTTAAAGGTTAAAAGTTAAACAGCGATTTCTCATTTTTACAACACCATTTTTTTTTAGAGACCACCTCACATTTGAAGTCACTTTAAGGGGTCTATATGATAGAAAATACCCAAAAGCGACACCATTCTAAAAACTGCACCCCTCAAGGTGCTCAAAACCACATTCAAGAAGTTTATTAACCCTTCAGGTGCTTCACAGGAATTTTTGGAATGTTTTAAAAAAATGAACATTTAACTTTTTCACAAAAAATTTACTTCAGATCCAACTTGTTTTATTTTACCAAGGGTAACAGGATAAATTGTACCCCAAAATTTGTTGTACTATTTGTCCTGAGTACGCTGATACCGCATATATGCAGGTAAACCACTGTTTGGGCGCATGGCAGAGCTCGAAAGAGAAGGAGGGTCGTATGATTTTTCAATGCAAAATTGGCTGGAATTGAGATTGGACGCCATGTTGCGTTTGGAGAGCCTCTGATGTGCCTAAACAGTGGAAACCCTCACGAGTGACACCATTTTGGAAAGTAGACCCCCTAAGGAACTTATCTAGATGTGTGGTGAGTACTTTGAACCCCCAAGTGCTTGACAGAAGTTTATAATGTGGAGCCATAAAAAAATTAAATAACATTTTTCACAAAAATTATCCTTTTGGCCCAATTTTTTTTCCAAGGGTAATAGGAGAAACTGGACCCCAAACGTTGTTGTGCAATTTGTCCTGAGTATGATGATACCCCATATGTGGGGGTAAACCACTGTTTGGGCAGAGCCCGAAAGGAAAGGAGCACCGTTTGACTTTCAATGCAGAATTGGCTGGAATTGAGATCAAACGCATGTCGCATTTGGAGAGCCTGAAGTGCCTAAACAGTGGAAACCCCCCAATTCTAACTCCAACCCTAACCCCAACACACCCCTAACCATAATCCCAACCCTAGCCATAACCCTAACCACAAACCTAACCCTAATCCCAACCCTAACCAGAATCTCAACCCTAATCCTAATCCCAACCCAATCCCTAACTTTAGCCCCAACCCTAACCCTAACTTTAGTTCCAATCCTAACCCCAACCCTAATGGGAAAATTGAAATAAATATATATATATTTTTAATTATTTTTCCCTAACTAAGGGGGTGATAAAGGGGGTTTGATTTACTATTTATAGCAGGTTTTTATAGTGGGTTTTTATGTTTGGCAGCTGTCACACACTAAAAGATGCTTTTTATTGCAAAAAAATAGTTTTTGCATCACTGTATTTTGAGAGATAGAATTTTTCCATATTTTGACCCACAGAGTCATTTGAGGTCTTGTTTTGTTGCGGGACGAGTTGATGTTTCTATTGATACCATTTTCGGGCACATGACATTTTTTGATCGCCTTTTATTCTGATTTTTTACCATGTGTGGTAAAATGGATAAAGCAGTTTTATTTTTTGGGTCAGTAGGATGACAGCGATACCTCATTTATATCATTTTTTAATGTCTTGGCGCTTTTATACAATAAAAACTATTTTATGTAAAAAATAATTATTTTTGCATCGCTTTATTCTGAGAGCTATAACTTTTATATTTTTTCACTGATGACTAGTGTTGAGCATTCCGATACTGAAAATATCGCGTATCGGCCGATATTCGCTGTATCGGAATTCCGATACCGAGTACCAATATTTTTTCAATATCGGATATCGAAATCGGAAGTTCCCATAATGCAATGAGTCACTGTTGTGGCTCTGATCGGCTGCCGAAATGACGTCATCATGATGCGCAGTCTGTGCGCATCATGATGCGCCGTCAGTTCGGGACTTCCCGGGGGTCTGTACCGGCCTGCCGGTGGTCTGTGCTGACTGTCCGGGGGTCTGTGCGGACTGCCGGGGGGCTGTACCGGCCTGCCGGGGGGCTGTGCCGGCCTGCCGGTGGTCTGTGCCAACTGTCCGGGGGTCTGTGCAGGCTGCGGGGGTCTGTGCAGGCATCGTCCGATGGGACTACAAGTCCCATCGGGCGATGCCTGCTACCATGACGGTGATTGACACATTAGCCAATGATGGGATAGTAGTAGTCCTATCATCCGGCTAATGTGTTGAATGTAAAAAAAAAAAATACATACATACTACATGCTACATACATGCTACATACATACATGCAACATACATACTACATACATGCTACATGCATACTACATATATACTACATGCATGCAAGATACATACATACTACATATAGAGTTGAGCGACTTTTGGTTTTTTAGGGTCGCGTTTCGTTTCGTGAAACCCGACTTTTCCAAAAGTCGGGTCGAGCAAGATCGTCCGATTATAGGGAAAAGTCGGGGTCGTCCCGAAACACGAAACCCAATGTAAGTCAATGGGGAATAAAAGTCGACAGTGAGAGGAGGACAGGAAACACACCTACAGTGCCCATTTGAATGCCAAAAGCATCAATTCTTCTTACTTAAGCTTGTCAACCTTAATTAACTTCATAATACAAGTTACGCACTGAAAAATGGGGGTTATTTGGCTAAAGTTGTGGGGGAGGGGCTGGCTCCAGGTTTTCATGTGCCCTGGGCGAAAGAGCGCCCCTTTAACACATACCAAAACTCATCATGCTCCGATACGGCAGAGAAATAGCGGTATAGTACAATGAAAAATACTTCACTTTTTACATCTCATGACGAGGCCCATCTATTTCTCCATACAGAATCATTGGTCCCATATAATGTTTGAAACAGTATATGATGAGCTCCACATAATGCTACAGTATATGTTGGTCCCCATGGATGAAGCTCCACTGTCTTATGGGCCCAAATAATGCTCCAAACATAATGGGCCCCATTTCTAATGCTCTAGTGTATAATGGGCCCTGTAAATGCTGCTCCAGTGTCTGATGTCCACCTTTGGAATGTTCCAGTGTATGGTGGGCCCCATCTATCATTCTCCAGAGTAACGTGCTCCCCAAAAATTGCTGTCCCAACATTGAAAACAATCAAATAAGTCTCCTCGCTAGGGAATCCCTGTACTAGTCTGGACTCCTCGTCGTCCCCATCTTCCATCTCACTGCACAGTATTTCAACCTTGCAAGTGCTGTGATCCTGAGCAAGCAGGGGGGGCCCACTCGTTGGCGACGGCACTGGCACAGGGCCCCTGATAGTACGGTGGTGTGTCTGATGGCGGGTGGGCCGAACCTGCACTTTCATCTGCAGCTTCCTCTTTGTCACCGTGTAAGATGGAACTGTATATGGGAAGGGTAACCTGAGTTTCATCAGGGTCAGATTCAGGCCGTGTAGTGTGCGAGGGGAATGTAGTGGTCTGGGTCAATGTACCAGCAGATTCATCGAGCAGTGGCTGGGCATCAGTGCACTTGTGTCGCCCCCAGGAGTACGGTCGCCACAGTGGCATTACCTTCCTCCTAGGGAGTGTGATGTCATGCTTGGGAGCAACGAAGGATCTCTCTAGCAGGTTAACTGATTGGGCGGCGTTATTCCCACTAGTCATGACCCTCCAAACATCGTTCATGAAGGCAAATTGTTTGTTTTACGTGGGCAGTATGGTTGCAAAGCTGAACCTTAAAGGAATGTCCAGAAGGGCACCACCAGGAGTGGAGCCTACGGTTAAATTCGACTCCACCTGGGAAACCTCAACCATGCCAGCTACAGAACAGATGCACACATTGCAAGCTTAATTCCGTTAACGAACGAGACTCCGTCATGCCCCGCGGTCCGAGTCCGGCTTACTAGAGGGACACGTGAGGCTCTGGAACATGAGATTGGCCAATAACTGGTGTGTCATGCCCTTACATGTCCGTGGCTGCATGTGCGCTACACTGAAAAGGCCAGCGTTTGTCGCTTACAGGTGCAGATAACCCGCTGAACAACGTTAGTGATGGGGATCACTGATTACAATTATTACCCGCGAACAATGATTTCCCAGTAAGTGCAGGTCAACTGCAGTTCCGGAATTAGGCCTAACCGTCATTCCTGAAAAAATGAAAAACTTACGTGTGCAAACCACAGGTGCTGTAGCTTGCTTAACAGCTCACCAGCCGTTCTCACGCCCAGTATGGATTACACGTGATTGCACAAAGGTTAGAAAGGGTACCGTATCCCCAGATAACATGTATGGATAGCGTACACATTCAAAATATATGTCTCAGGAGGCAGGCTCAGACGGTGTTAGGCCCAGTATGGATTGCACGTGATTGCACAAAGGTTAGAAAGGGTACCGTATCCCCGGATAACATGTATGGATAGCGTACACATTCAAAATATATGTCTCAGGAGGCAGGCTCAGACGGTGTTAGGCCCAGTATGGATTGCACGTGATTGCACAAAGGTTAGAAAGGGTACCGTATCCCCGGATAACATGTATGGATAGCGTACACATTCAAAATATATGTCTCAGGAGGCAGGCTCAGACGGTGTTAGGCCCAGTATGGATTGCACGTGATTGCACAAAGGTTAGAAAGGGTACCGTATCCCCGGATAACATGTATGGATAGCGTACACATTCAAAATATATGTCTCAGGAGGCAGGCTCAGACGGTGTTAGGCCCAGTATGGATTGCACGTGATTGCACAAAGGTTAGAAAGGGTACCGTATCCCCGGATAACATGTATGGATAGCGTACACATTCAAAATATATGTCTCAGGAGGCAGGCTCAGACGGTGTTAGGCCCAGTATGGATTTCACGTGATTGCACAAAGGTTAGAAAGGGTACCGTATCCCCGGATAACATGTATGGATAGCGTACACATTCAAAATATATGTCTCAGGAGGCAGGCTCAGACGGTGTCAGGCACAGTATGGATTTGACGGCCCAGATTACACAGCGGAGGAGCAGGGAGAGGTAAAGATTGCAAATGCTGGGGCCCTGCCCAAGCAAGGGGGGCCCACTCGTGGGCGTCGGTACTGGCACTGGGCCCCTCATAGTACAGCGGTGTGTCTGACGGCGGGTGTGCACCACCACCGTCAGAGACACTTGATTGCACTATGAGGGACCCTGTGCCAGTGCCCGCGCCCAAGAGTCGGCCTACCCACCTGTCCAGGGCAACGGCACTCGCACGGTGTCGTGCGCTAGGTGGTGACCCCGGCCATGGGGGGGGAGGCAGCACAGTTAGGGAGTTTTAGAAAGTGGCATATGTTGATGTTGGACATTCAGCTGATGCAAAAGGCGAAATAGGTCAAGTCCCAGGAAGAGGTGGACCAAAGCAAGCCATTTTTCTGTCACCCTATGTGTCATCAGGGGAAGGTGGGACAAAATCCTTGGAAACCCATGCATGGTTCATTTTAATGAAGGTTAGATCATCCACATTTTGGGTTGACAGACGGGTCCTTTTTTCTGTCAGGATTGATCCAGCTGCACTGAAGACTCTTTCCGATAGCACACTTGCAGCTGGGCAAGCGAGCTCCTGTAAGGCATATTGGGCCAATTCAGGCCAGGTGTCCAGTTTAGCGGCCCAATAGTCAAAGGGGTATGACCTGTGTGGGAGAACATCGATATGGGAGGAAAAGTAGTTTGTAACCATGGTTGACAACTGCTGTCTCCTGTCACTTTCCATCGATGCAGTATTACCAGTTGTGTGAGCGGTATTTGAAAAATCAGTCCACAACATTGTCATGAAACCCCTGTCTCCAACGCCACTTCTGCTGTGTGCACCACGAACACCTCTGCCAAGCTGCCCCTGGCCCGTACGGCTCGTGTGAGAACCATCACCGCTGCTGTGTGCTGGGAATGCCTCAAGCAACCGATTTACCAGAGTTGCTGGTTTATTAGCCAATATTAGGTCAAGGTTCTCCTGTGGCATGATGTTTTGTAATTTGCCTTTATAGCGTGGATCCAGGATGCTGGCCAACCAGTAGTCGTCATCGTTCATCATTTTGGCAATGCGGGGGTCCCTTTTTAGGATCCGCAAGGCATAATCTGACATGTGGGCCAATGTTCCCGGTGTCAATGATGCACTGCGAGTGCTGGTTGGAGGAGCACTTTCTGGCAAATCCACATCCCTCCAGTCACGCACAAACCCTGTACCAGACCTTGCCACGCCAACATTTTCACTTGCCCCACGAGATGCATCCTCCTCCCCTAAGTAATCATCCCCATCATCATCCTCCTCCTCCTCTTCTTCCTCCACCTCGTCCAGGAGAGGTCCCTGAGCAGAGCAGACAATGGCTGAATGTCATCAAGGATTCCCTCCTCCTCTTCCTCCTCATCAACATTGGCTGCAGACGCCTGCTCCTTAAGGTGCGTCAAAGTTTGCATGAGCAGATGCATAAGTGGGATGCTCATGCTTAGGATGGCGTCGTCTGCGCTTACCAGCCGTGTGCATTCCTCAAAACACTGAAGGACTTTACAGAGGTCTTTCAGCTTCGACCACTGCACACCTGTCAACTCCATGTCTGCTCTCAAAGTGCCTGGCCGTGTATCCTCCCACAAATGCATTATGGCCTGCCTCTGCTCGCACAGCCGCTCCACCATGTGCAGGGTGGAGTTCCACCTTGTTGCAATGTCGATAATGAGGCGGTGGTTGGGAAGGTGGAGCAATCGCTGCAGCTTCTGCATACGAACGGAGTGTACAGGCGACCGGCGGATGTGCGCGCACAGTCTTCGCACCTTCTGGAGCAGGGCTGTTAACTCCGGATAATTTTTGAGGAAGCACTGCACCACCAGGTTCAAGGTGTGAGCCAAGCAAGGTATGTGGCTGAGTTTTGAAAGGGCTATGGCTGCCACAAAATTACGGCCGTTATCACTAACTACCTTGCCTGCCTCAAGATGTACACTGCCCAGCCATGACTCAGTTTGTCGCTTCAAGTACTCGGCCAGCACCTCGGCGGTATGTCTGTCGCCCAAACACATCATCTGCAACACAGCCTGCTGACGCTTTCCACTAGCTGCTCGATAGGGGGACACATCGTGTGCAACAGTGGCAGCTGCAGATGGAGTGCTCGTACGACTGCGCTCTGTGGACGAGCTTTCGCTTCTGGAGGAGGAGGAGGGTGGAATGCCTACAGCCAACTGTTTCCTATACCGTGGGCTAGGCAGCACTGTCCCACCACCGCTGTCCCCTGTGGACCCTGCATCCACCACATTAACCCAGTGCGCAGTGATGGACACGTAACGGCCCTGGCCATGCCGACTGGACCATGCATCAGTAGTGAGGTGCACCTTTCCGCTCACTGACTGCTTGAGTGCATGGACAATGCGGTCTTTCACATGATGGTGGAGGGCTGGGATGGCTTTGTGAGAGAAGAAGTGGCGACTGGGTAGGTCATACCGTGGTACTGCATAGGCCATGAGTTCGCGGAAAGCTGTGCTTTCCACCAACCGAAAGGGCATCATCTCAAACGAGATTAGTTTGGCAATGTGGGCGTTCAAACCCAGTGTACGCGGATGAGAGACTGAGTACTTTCTTGACCTACTCATAGTGTCTGGGAGGGTGAGCTGGACTTGAGAGCTGCATATGGTGGAAGTAGCGGTGGACAGGGCGGACTGAGAGAGGGTTGATGATGGTGATGGAGTTGGTGTTCTTTCTGATGGCCTAGAATCAGTCTTTCGTTGATATAACAGTGGGATTCCCTGACTGCTGTGGCCTTGCAACGACACCTCAACATTTGCTGCTGTGCTAACCGGTGGGCTTACAGTGGGGGAAACAATGTAGTGTTGCTGACTACCTTCATTGTGATCAGTTGCACATGTGGCACTTGAGGTTTGGTGTTGTGTCCACGCTTGCAAGTGCATGCTGGTTAAATGTCTAAGCATGCAACTGGTATTCAAATTTTTCAGATTTTTCCCTCGGCTAAAGGTCTTTGCGCACTTCTTACAGATAACCTTGGCCTGATCATGAGGATTTTGTTCAAAAAAGTGCCACACTGCACTCTTCCTACTTTGGCAGACATTTTGCGGCCTAGCACGCTGTGATCTTTTGACCCTCTGGACAAGCTGTCCAGCAACTCTTTTGATGTTTGGAACCTGTCTTTGGAGTGCTCCGGGCCTGCGAGATAACAGCTGTTGCGATGTCGATGTCTGCTGTGGATGCTCCTCATCTGAGCTATTGGAAGCAGCACCCTCTTCCCCCAATGGATGCCAATCTAGGTCAACAACTGGGTCATCCATCACCTCCTCTTCTATGTCATGTGCACCTTCCTCTGTGTCACCGTGTATGGTGGTATAGTGTGCGGGAAGGGGCACCTGAGTCTCATCAGGGTCAGAATCTGGCTCTGTACACTGCGAGGACAATGTAGTGCTCTGAGTGAATGTACCAGCAGAATCATCCATCAGCGGCTGTGCATCAGTGCACTCCATGTCAGATTCATCTTGGCCTGGGTAATTCACCATTTCACTTGATAATCCAGGCATGGTATGTGAAAACAGCTCCATGGAGTAATCAGTAGTATGGCCTGCGTCATCCTTCAATCTTGGTTGGGGTGAAGGACACAAGGAAAGGTATGGTTCATGAACATGAGCCTCCAATGACGACTCAGTGCTTTTACTTTTTACAACTGAAGAAGAGGAGGCGATAGAGCTGGAGGCTGAGTCAGCAATGTAAGACAAAACTTTTTCCTGATGCTCTGGCTTTAAAAGCGGTTTGCCAACTCCTAGAAAACTAAGCGTTCGAGGCCTTATGTAGCCAGACGATGACGCAGGCTCAACACCTCCTGCATTCGGTCCTATTTTGCTCTTGCCACTACCATCAGATCCACCACCAACACCATCATTACCAGCTGCCAACCCCCGCCCAATTCCACGGCCTCTTCCACCAGCCTTCCTCATTTTTGGTAGAAATGTAGACAAAATCCAACAAACTATATAGTATGTAAAACAAGGTACAAGGTGTCTATAGGACAGGGGAGATTTTGAATTTCTGCACACACTTTTGGACACTGGACACTTTTGGATTGTGTGAGGCCCACTGATATCTGAGCGCTATGTGACAGGCTCGATGGCACAGCTGTGACCTAAGTGACTAGAGGATAAGTGAGATTTTTAATCTCTGCACACACTTTTGGACACTGGACACTTTTGGATTGTGTGAGGCCCACTGATATCCGAGCGCTATGTGACAGGCTCGATGGCACAGCTGTGACCTAAGTGACTAGAGGATAAGTGAGATTTTGAATCTCTGCACACACTTTTGGACACTGGACACTTTTGGATTGTGTGAGGCCCACTGATATCTGAGCGCTATGTGACAGGCTCGATGGCACAGCTGTGACCTAAGTGACTAGAGGATAAGTGAGATTTTGAATCTCTGCACACACTTTTGGACACTGGACACTTTTGGATTGTGTGAGGCCCACTGATATCTGAGCGCTATGTGACAGGCTCGATGGCACAGCTGTGACCTAAGTGACTAGAGGATAAGTGAGATTTTGAATCTCTGCACACACTTTTGGACACTGGACACTTTTGGATTGTGTGAGGCCCACTGATATCTGAGCGCTATGTGACAGGCTCGATGGCACAGCTGTGACCAAAGTGACTAGAGGATAAGGGAGATTGGATTGCTTTTAAAAAAGCAGTTTGCGGAGCAGTGGGTAAACAGCAATGCCAGCCTGTCAGGAAGCCTTAAAAGGCAGCCCAACAACCAACACTACTGATACACCACAATATAGCCTCCCCTTGCATGCACACACAGTGACTGGTGTGTTGTGCAGGCCAAATTGCTATCAGCAGCAGAAGCAGTTTTTTTTTCTTCTCAGCAGGACAAAAAAAAAAAATTGGGATTGCTTTTAAAAAAGCAGTTTGAGGCCCAATGAATATCTGAGCGCTATGTGACAGGCTCGATGGCGCAGCTGTGACCAAAGTGACTAGAGGATAAGGGAGATTGGATTGCTTTTAAAAAAGCAGTTTGCGGAGCAGTGGGTAAACAGCAATGCCAGCCTGTCAGGAAGCCTTAGAAGGCAGCCCAACAACCAACACCACTGATACACCACTATATAGCCTCCCCTTGCACTGCACACACCGTGACTGGTGTGTTGTGCAGGCCAAATCGCTAGCAGCAGAAGCAGTTTTTTTGTCTTCTTCCCTGCCTAACGCTCTCCCTACAGAATCAGCAGCAACCTCTCCCTATGCTAAGATCGGCAGAAGTAAGATGGCGGTCGGCGTGCACGCCCTTTTATACCCCCTGTGACGCCCACCAAAGCAAGCCAATCACTTGCATGCCCTTCTGAAAGATGGTGGTGACCCGTGCCTATGTCATCACGTTGCCCATAGTGTCCGTGGATCCTGATTGGCTGAAAAAGAGCGCAAAACAAACTTTTGAAACGCGACTTTGGCGTGTAAGTCGCCGACCTCGTGGCCGACCTCATCCTAGGGTCGGGTTTCGTTTCATGAAACCCGACTTTGCCAAAAGTCGGCGACTTTTGAATTTTTTCGACCCGTTTCAATCAACTCTAACTACATATATACCACATACATGCAACATACATACTACATATATACCACATATATACTACATGCATACTACATATATACCACATGCATGAAACATACATATATACAACATATATACTACATGCATGCAACATGCATACTACATATATACCACATATATACTACAACGAAAAAAGTGGTTTGGTACCGTGTTAGCCAGTAGAAAAAAATATATAAAGTGCTCTCAGTGAGAGAAACAAAATAGGAATCTTGTGGGTATGATATCTTTTAATGGCTAACAAATAATAGTGAATGTTGTTACAAAGCAAGCTTTCGGGACTGCTTATGTCCCTTCATGATATCAGCCTGATGAAGGGACATAAGCAGTCCCGAAAGCTTGCTTTGTAACAACATTCACTATTATTTGTTAGCCATTAAAAGGTATCATACCCACAAGATTCCTATTTTGTTTCACTCACTGAGAGCACTTTATACATATATACTACATGCAACATACATACTGCATACATACTACATATATACCACATGCATGCAACATGCATACTACATATATACCACATGCATGCAACATGCATACTACATATATACTACATGCATGCAACATACATACATACTACATATATACCACATGCATGCAACATGCATACTACATACATACTACATGCATGCATATATATAAATCCAACAATGTAGACCAGCTCACTCCTGTGAACCACCTGGAACCTCAGCTGACCTGGTTAACTCCGTTGTGCCCGGATCTGGATGTAGGAGTCCATTCATACAAATGTGAACAACGACAAAGCAAAGTCCAGCAATAACGTGAGCAATCCAGGATGCTGTTAAAAATTTTTTTCTTTTTATTCATAAATCCATTAAAATGCAATGGTCCAAGCAGTTCAAAACAGCAATAACGCAGGAAAGTCGTGCAGATAGGACTACGCGTTTCAGCGGTAGAACCCGCCTTCTTCACGGTCCAGAATCAGAATCAGATTGACTAGGGACTTTTTTTTACAGTGGCGGAGGAATACAGTGTGGAAGGATACCTACCTCCCGTCATTGGATTCCTGGAGCCCGTAGAGAACGGTAGCATCTGATGCTGCTGTTCTCCACGCAAGATCGTCGTGGGACACTCGTGGACTTCTGCGGATCAGGGGTAAGTATATTGGTGCTTTGTTATTTTAATATTTATTCCAAAGATGACAATGGCTTCGGGGATCAAAGTGACAAGTGATGGTGAGTATGTATTCTATATGTTATATGTACTGTATGTCTATATGTATGTATTGTATGAATGTACAGTGGGGCAAAAAAGTATTTAGTCAGTCAGCAATAGTGCAAGTTCCACCACTTAAAAAGATGAGAGGCGTCTGTGTTTTACATCATAGGTAGACCTCAACTATGGGAGACAAACTGAGAAAAAAAAATCCAGAAAATCACATTGTCTGTTTTTTTTCCATTTTATTTGCATATTATGGTGGAAAATAAGTATTTGGTCAGAAACAAGCAATCAAGATTTCTGGCTCTCACAGACCTGTAACTTCTTCTTTAAGAGTCTCCTCTTTCCTCCACTCATTACCTGTAGTATGGCACCTGTTTAAACTTGTTATCAGTATAAAAAGACACCTGTGCACACCCTCAAACAGTCTGACTCCAAACTCCACTATGGTGAAGACCAAAGAGCTGTCAAAGGACACCAGAAACAAAATTGTAGCCCTGCACCAGGCTGGGAAGACTGAATCTGCAATAGCCAACCAGCTTGGAGTGAAGAAATCAACTGTGGGAGCAATAATTAGAAAATGGAAGACATACAAGACCACTGATAATCTCCCTCGATCTGGTGCTCCATGCAAAATCCCACCCCGTGGGGTCAGAATGATCACAAGAACGGTGAGCAAAAATCCCAGAACCACGCGGGGGGACCTGGTGAATGAACTGCAGAGAGCTGGGACCAATGTAACAAGGCCTACCATAAGTAACACACTACGCCACCATGGACTCAGATCCTGCAGTGCCAGACGTGTCCCACTGCTTAAGCCTGTACATGTCCGGGCCCGTCTGAAGTTTGCTAGAGAGCATTTGGATGATCCAGAGGAGTTTTGGGAGAATGTCCTATGGTCTGATGAAACCAAACTGGAACTGTTTGGTAGAAACACAACTTGTCGTGTTTGGAGGAAAAAGAATACTGAGTTGCATCCATCAAACACCATACCTACTGTAAAGCATGGTGGTGGAAACATCATGCTTTGGGGCTGTTTCTCTGCAAAGGGGCCAGGACGACTGATCCGGGTACATGAAAGAATGAATGGGGCCATGTATCGTGAGATTTTGAGTGCAAACCTCCTTCCATCAGCAATGGCATTGATGATGAAACGTGGCTGGGTCTTTCAACATGACAATGATCCAAAGCACACCGCCAGGGCAACGAAGGAGTGGCTTCATAAGAAGCATTTCAAGGTCCTGGAGTGGCCTAGCCAGTCTCCAGATCTCAACCCTATAGAAAACCTTTGGAGGGAGTTGAAAGTCCGTGTTGCCAAGCGAAAAGCCAAAAACATCACTGCTCTAGAGGAGATCTGCATGGAGGAATGGGCCAACATACCAACAACAGTGTGTGGCAACCTTGTGAAGACTTACAAAAAACGTTTGACCTCTGTCATTGCCAACAAAGGATATATCACAAAGTATTGAGATGAAATTTTGTTTCTGACCAAATACTTATTTTCCACCATAATATGCAAATAAACTAAAAAAAAAAACAGACAATGTGATTTTCTGGATTTTTTTTTCTCAGTTTGTCTCACATAGTTGAGGTCTACCTATGATGTAAATTACAGACGCCTCTCATCTTTTTAAGTGGTGGAACTTGCACTATTGCTGCCTGACTAAATACTTTTTTGCCCCACTGTATTGTATGTAGTATATATGTATGTTGCATGCATGTAGTATATATGTAGTATGCATGTTGCATGCATGTGGTATATATGTAGTATGTATGTATGTTGCATGCATGTTGCATGCATGTGGTATATATGTAGTATGTTGCATGCATGTAGTATATATATATGTAGTATATATGTAGTATGCATGTTGCATGCATGTGGTATATATGTAGTATGTATGTCGCATGCATGTAGTATATGTAGTATGCATGTTGCATGCATGTGGTATATATGTAGTATGTATGTATGTTGCATGCATGTAGTATATATGTGGTATATATGTAGTATGCATGTTGCATGCATGTAGTATATATGTAGTATGCATGTTGCATGCATGTGGTATATATGTAGTATGTATGTTGCATGCATGTAGTATATATGTGGTATATATGTAGTATGCATGTTGCATGCATGTAGTATATATGTGGTATATATGTATGTTGCATGCATGTAGCATATATGTGGTATATATATAGTATGCATGTTGCATGCATGTAGTATATATGTGGTATAAATGTATGTTGCATGCATGTGGTATATATGTAGTATGCATGTAGTATATATGTGGTATATATGTAGTATGTATGTTGCATGTAGTATATATGTAGTGTGATAAAACACTCCGGGATCGCCTTTGCTGGGGTCAAAGGTCACGTGCGTTCAGCATGAAACTCAGGCGCAGAGCTGGGATTCGTGTATAACTGACCCTGGGTCAGGTTTATTAACGGTGAAAGCAATGCAAAAGGAAATAAAACATAAAACAAATCCTTGCCTGTCCGGCACTAACTAAACAATGGACAACCTAACTACCAACTGGCGGGCTTCTCCCGTCCAGCCAAACCACAGTTGCAGTGGGCACTGCTTCCACTCACGTGTGTCTCTCACACAGACAGGCTCTCTGTGTTCCCAGGCTGAGACACTCACACAACCACCTTGCATCCTTTTATATCCACCTCCCATTATTCATTAGCAAGCAGGTGCGATACTGACCAGACTAGGCCACATAGGAAAGGAATCTGGGCGAGATATACCTGCCCTCATCCACTATTCCCACATGATTCTCACATATCCCCCCCCTCTGCTCAGACCACTCTGGTCGAGCAATGACACCCGCCAAACAGTGCACTCGGGACAGGGCATCTGCATTCCCCATCTGTACCCCTGGGCGGTGCTCCACCGTAAAAGTGTAGGCCTGCAGGGCAAGGAACCACCGGGTCACCCGGCTATTCCGTTCCTTGTTCAAGTGCATCCACTTGAGAGGGGCATGGTCGGTGATCAGCCTGAACTTTCGGCCCACCAGGTAATATTTGAGGGCCTCTAGAGCCCACTTAATGGCGAGGCACTCTTTTTCTATGACTGCATACCTTTGCTCGTGTTTATTCAGCTTCCTGCTGAGATAGAGGACTGGGTGTTCCACTCCGTCCCTCACTTGTGAGAGTACGGCCCCGATACCGGTATCAGAGGCATCCGTTTGTACCACAAACTCGCTGCGGAAGTCCGGAGTCACCAGTACGGGCTGAGAGCAAAGTGCCCGTTTTAGGCTATGGAAGGCTTCTTCAGCCGCTAAACTCCATTTAATCATGACGGAGTCTTTCCCTTTTGTAAGCTCCGTCAGGGGGGTAGCGATGGCTGCAAAATTGGGTATGAACCGGCGATAATAGCCGGCGATCCCCAGGAAGGCTTGCACCTGCTTCTTGTTGACAGCTTGTGGCCAGTCCTGAACCGCCTGAATCTTATCAACCTGGGGTTTAACAACACCCCTCCCAATTACATACCCCAAATACCGGGCTTCTTCTAGCCCGATATGACATTTCTTGGGGTTCGCGGTTAGACCTGCCTCCCACAGGTCGTCAATCACAGCTTGTACTTTCTGGAGATGAGTTTCCCAGTCCAAGCTGTAAATGACAATGTCATCCAAATAGGCCGAAGCGTACCGCCTATGTGGCCTCAAGACTCGATCCATCAGTCTCTGGAAGGTCGCCGGTGCCCCGTGCAGTCCAAACGGCATATACACATACTGAAATAAACCTTCCGGCGTAGCAAATGCCGTCTTTTCTCTGGCAGCCTCAGCCAGAGGGATCTGCCAATACCCCTTTGTTAGATCTAGGGTCGTAATATACCGGGCTTTTCCTAACCGATCTATTAACTCGTCGACCCGGGGCATAGGATAGGCATCAAATTTTGAGACCGCATTCAGTTTCCTGAAGTCATTGCAGAACCGGATGGTGCCGTCCGGTTTAGGAATTAGCACAATCGGGCTGGACCATGCACTGTGCGATTCCTCAATGACTCCTAACTCTAACATTGCCTTCACTTCTCGGGAAACGGCTTCACGGCGCGCTTCCGGGATTCGGTAGGGCTTTACGTGAACTGTGACACCAGGTTCCGTTACTATGTCATGTTTCATTAGCATAGTCTGCCCCGGTTTTTCTGAGAAAAACTTTTGGTTGTGAAGTAGAAACTGCCTGACCTCAGTCTTTTGCCGCTCCGAGAGAGTCTCTGCAACCCATACCTCCGGTACGGTATGCGAGCAGATAGGACGGGCCAGCTCCGCTGACAAGGCAGACCGATCCTTCCAGGGCTTTATCAGTTTTACATGATAAATCTGTTCAGGTTTCCGTTTACCTGCCTGGTATACTTTGTAGTTTACTTCACCAACTCTTTCCTTGATCTCAAAGGAGCCCTGCCACTTTGCCAGGAACTTACTGTCCACCGTGGGGACCAGGATCAACACCCTATCTCCGGGTGCAAACGTACGGATCTTGGCTCCCCTATCATAGATTCTTTTTTGGGCTCCTTGAGCCTGTATCATGTGTTCTTTGACAATAGGCATAACAGCCGCAATACGGTCCTGCATTTGTGTGACGTGATCTATCACTGTTTTAAATGGAGTGACCTGACCCTCCCAGGTTTCTTTTGCAACGTCTAACAGTCCGCGAGGACGTCGGGCGTACAATAACTCGAAAGGCGAGAATCCCGTGAAAGACTGGGGTACTTCCCTGATGGCAAAAAGCAAATACGGAAGTAAATAGTCCCAGTACTTCCCATCCTTGTCTATCACCTTTCTCAGCATCTGCTTCAGAGTTTTATTGAACCGTTCAACCAACCCGTCTGTTTGAGGGTGATACACGGATGTGCGTAACGGTTCGATTTGTAACAATCGGCAGAGCTCCTTCATTATCCTGGACATAAAGGGGGTCCCCTGGTCGGTGAGTATCTGTTTTGGTATACCGACCCGACTAAACACATGCACCAGTTCCTTGGCAATCGTCTTGGTGGCCGTGTTACGCAAAGGGATGGCCTCCGGGTAACGAGTGGCATAATCCAAGATGACCAGGATATGTTGGTGTCCACGTGCAGACCGTGGAAGGGGCCCAACTAAATCCATCCCAATCCTCTCAAACGGGACTTCAATAATAGGTAGGGGTACCAAAGGGCTACAGAACCGGGGCTTAGGTGCAGAGGCTTGGCAGTCAGGACAAGACTCACAATATACACGAATATCGTGATGCATGCCTGGCCAAACAAAACAGTGTAATATCCTTTCGGTGGTTTTCTGGACTCCCAGGTGACCTCCCATCACATGTCCGTGGGCCAGGTCCAGCACCTGCCGCCGGTAGGGTTTTGGCACGACTAATAGTTGCACCGTATCTTTCCCCTTTTTCTCTATCTGATAGAGTAAATCATTCTCCAGAACCATGTAAGGATATGCCAGCCTAGAGCCAGGTTCTACGGGTACCCCATTTATCACTTTTACATTTGTCCTAGCCTGAGAAAGGGTAGGATCCTTTATTTGCTCGCTTTGGAAGTCATCTTTCTGAACTTCTAAATCCGGCAAACGGGGAGGTGGACGGCTGTCGGCCTCCTCCTCTTCCCCGGTCTCCTCCGTATCACCCGTCATGACTGAAAACGGGAACTGCAGGTCATTTCCCGCAGACTCTTCCCCAGAGTCTTCCGGGGAGACCTCTTCCAGGGGTTCGGGACCCACACGCGCCCTGGGAGAAGAATCATGTACACTATTACCCTGGGGTATCAACTGATTCTCCCACAATTGCCAGAAGTGGGGAAAATCCCGGCCCAGGATAACATCATGCAATAACGCTGGGATGAGTCCCACTTTATGTTGCACAGACCCATAGGAAGTAGTAATGCATATGACCGTGGTGAGGTACGAACAGGTGTCTCCATGCACACATGTTACAGAAAATTTGTCTGATGGTCCAGTCGGGGCTGACACCAGACTGGCCTTCACCAGAGTCACCACACTTCCCGAGTCTAACAATGCCACCACATTTTTGCCATCAACAATTAAATCACACAAGTGTTTTTCCACATCCTTTTGACCGGCATTCACACTCACCACCCGTGCAACCATAGACATGCGGTTTTTAGAGTCTGTGACGTCGCACTGCATGGGTTCAGTAGTGACCGGACAGTTCGCAGCAATATGTCCCATCTCTTGGCAGCGGAAACACCTAACGGGCCCCTTGCTTAGACCATAGTTCGTTACTCTCGGCCTCGCAGTGCGGGCAGTCCCATTTTCCTCCCCCACTGTCTTAGGGATTTTTCCATCTCCCCTACTCCCTGGAACAGTCTTACCGGTTCCACGTGGAGATGATGAGGAACGAGGTGGGGTAACGTCGTCTCGGAGTCCTTCCACCACGGAGTAACGTTCAACCAGATCCACCAGTTGATCTGCCGTAGTAGGATTTCCATGGCTTACCCACTTCCTCAGGGCTGGCGGTAGAGCTCTCAGGTACTTGTCCATGACGACTCTCTGGATTATCTCTGGAGCTGTCAGCTCCTTGGGTTGTAGCCACTTCTTCGTCACGTGGATCAGGTCGAACATCTGTGACCGCGGTGGTTTATCCGGCTGATAAGTCCATTGATGCACTCTCTGTGCACGGACAGCGGTCGTCACTCCCAGCCGGGCCTAGATCTCGGCTTTCAATTTGTCAAAGTCCTGCGCGGCTTCAGGCTCTAAGTCATAATAAGCCTTTTGGGCCTCACCGGAAAGAAACGGGGCAATCAGGCCGACCCATCGTGCCTTCGGCCATTTTTCTCGCACCGCCGTCCGTTCAAACGTGGTCAGGTATGCCTCGACGTCATCTTCGGTCGTCATTTTCTGCCAGTACCGACTCACGTGAATCACTCTCGACTCGGCTTCCAGGTTAAGCTCAGGTAAGCTTGCCAAGCGCTGCGCCACCTGCTGGAGAAGCGAACGATCGGTAACTGTCATGTCCACCAACTCCTTCAGCTGGGCCATCATCACCCGATTAGCTTCTTGCTGGACGGCGGTGGACTGTACCAGCGCTTTCACCACGTCCTCCATGCTCATGCTTGCAACGTGATGCCCGCGTTCTCCACCACAATGTGATAAAACACTCCGGGATCGCCTTTGCTGGGGTCAAAGGTCACGTGCGTTCAGCATGAAACTCAGGCGCAGAGCTGGGATTCGTGTATAACTGACCCTGGGTCAGGTTTATTAACGGTGAAAGCAATGCAAAAGGAAATAAAACATAAAACAAATCCTTGCCTGTCCGGCACTAACTAAACAATGGACAACCTAACTACCAACTGGCGGGCTTCTCCCGTCCAGCCAAACCACAGTTGCAGTGGGCACTGCTTCCACTCACGTGTGTCTCTCACACAGACAGGCTCTCTGTGTTCCCAGGCTGAGACACTCACACAACCACCTTGCATCCTTTTATATCCACCTCCCATTATTCATTAGCAAGCAGGTGCGATACTGACCAGACTAGGCCACATAGGAAAGGAATCTGGGCGAGATATACCTGCCCTCATCCACTATTCCCACATGATTCTCACAGTAGTATATATGTATGTTGCATGCATGTAGTATATATGTGGTATATATGTGTTATGCATGTTGCATGCATGTAGTATATATGTATGTTGCATGCATGTGGTATATATGTAGTATGCATGTAGTATATATGTAGTATCTATGTATGTTGCATGCATGTAGTATATACACTCACTGGCCACTTTATTAGGTACACCATGCTAGTAACGGGTTGGACCCCCTTTTGCCTTCAGAACTGCCTCAATTCTTCGTGGCAGAGATTCAACAAGGTGCTGGAAGCATTCCTCAGAGATTTTGGACCATATTGACATGATGGCATCACACAGTTGGCGCAGATTTGTCGGCTGCACATCCCTGATGCGAATCTCCCGTTCCACCACATCCCAAAGATGCTCTATTGGATTGAGATCTGGTGACTGAGGAGGCCATTTGAGTACAGTGAACTCATTGTCATGTTCAAGAAACCAATCTGAGATGATTCGAGCTTTATGACATGGCGCATTATCCTGCTGAAAGTAGCCATCAGATGCCTGTTCTTAGCTGAGAGGAGTGGTACCCAGTGTGGTCTTCTGCTGCTGTAGCCCATCTGCCTCAAAGTTCGACGCACTGTGCGTTCAGAGATGCTCTTCTGCCTACCTTGGTTGTAACGGGTGGCAATTTGAGTCACTGTTGCCTTTCTATCAGCTCGAACCAGTATGCCCATTCTCCTCTGACCTCTGGCATCAACAAGGCATTTCCGGCCACAGAACTGCCGCTCACTGGATTTTTTTTCTTTTTCGGACCATTCTCTGTAAACCCTAGAGATGGTTGTGCGTGAAAATCCCAGTAGATCAGCAGTTTCTGAAATACTCAGACCAGCCCTTCTGGCACCAACAATCATGCCACGTTCAAAGGCACTCAAATCACCTTTCTTCCCCATACTGATGCTCGGTTTGAACTGCAGGAGATTGTCTTGACCATGTCTACATGCCTAAATGCACTGAGTCGCCGCCATGTGATTGGCTGATTAGAAATTAAGTCTTAACACACAGTTGGACAGGTGTACCTAATAAAGTGGCCAGTGAGTGTATGTGGTATATATGTAGTATGCATGTTGCATGCATGTAGTATATATGTTGTATATATGTATGTTGCATGCATGTAGTATATACAGTATGTAGTATGTATGTTGCATGTAGTATATATGTTGTATATATGTATGTTGCATGCATGTAGTATATATGTATGTTGCATGCATGTGGTATATATGCAGTATGCATGTTGCATGCATGTGGTATATATGTAGTATGTATGTATGTTGCATGCATGTAGTATATATGTAGTATGCATGTTGCATGTAGTATATATGTATGTTGCATGCATGTAGTATATATGTGGTATATATGTAGTATGCATGTTGCATGCATGTGGTATATATGTAGTATGTATGTATGCTGCATGCATGTAGTATATATGTAGTATGTATGTAGCATGTATGTAGTATGCATGTTGCATGTATGTTGCATGTATGTAGTATGTATGTAGCATGTAGTATGTATGTAGTATGTATGTTGCATGTATGTAGCATTTATGTAGTATGTATGTAGTATGGATGTAGTATGTATTTTTTTTTTTTTACATTCAACACATTAGCCGGATGATGGGATTACTACTGTCCCATCATTGGCTAATGTGTCAATCACCGTCATGGTAGCAGGCATCGCCCAATGGGACTTGTAGTCCCATCGGACGATGCCTGCACAGACCCCCGCAGCCTGCACAGACCCCCGGACAGTCGGCACAGACCACCGGCAGGCCGGCACAGACCCCCGGCAGGCCGGAACAGACCCCCGGCAGTCCGCACAGACCCCCGGGCAGTCAGCACAGACCTCCGGCAGGCCGGCACAGACCCCCGGAAGGCCCGTACACACCCCTGAGAGGCTGTACAAGGACAGAAAAGGGTTTTTCTTATTCTGATACCGGAAGCCCCATAGACTTGAATGGGACTTCAGGTATCGGAATCGGCGATACCTGATACTTTTTTCGTATCGGGCCAATACCATCCGATCTGATATTTTAGGGTATCGGATGGTATCGCTCAACACTACTGATGTCGCTGTATGGTGGCTCGTTTTTGCGGGACAAGATGACATTTTCCGCAGTACCATTTTATTTATATTCGTCTTTTTTTAACGGTGTTCACTAAAGGGGTTAACTAATGAAAGAGTTTTATAGGTTGGGTCGTTACGGACGCGTCAATACTAAATATGTGTACTTTTATTGTTTAGATTTTTTTATTAAAGTATTGATTTAATTATAGAATAAATAATTATTTTTTATTTTTTGTTATTTTTTTTTAAATATTTTTACAAATATTATTTTTTTATTATTTAATTCTTACTTTTACACTTTGTACTTTTTCACTGCACATGACAGGAAGTCTCTTAGGCTTGGAGACCCGGATGTCGTCAGGACGACATCGGGTCTCTATGGCAGCGATCAGGAACCCGCGTAATGTCGCAGGGTCTCTGATCCAAAGGCAGAGGCTCCGGAATTCTGCTATTATGTTTGATCACAGTGTTCTGGGGGTTAAAGTGCCGGGAGCGGTCAGAGGTCAGAGAGGGATTAAAGGGATCTTTAGAAATAGTGTTTTTTATGTCTGTTTATGATATGTATGAGTGACGTTCATTAAAGATTTTCCCTGACCCACTTCCTGTGGACTGAGAGCAATGAAACTTTGCACAGTTATTAGTCCTTCTCTGCATAGGTGCCACCTAGGGACACACACTTCTCCCATCTCTTTTAAGCAACTGTAAGATTGTAGAAGTCGACAAGTTTCTCCAAAAGCAACGTTGTGACTTCGGAAATCAGAGTCTCATCATCTGGAAAATGCTTGCCCTTCAAAAATAACTTAATTGTTGGAAAGAGGTGGAAGTCAGATGGTGTGAGGTCAGGTGAATAAGGGAGATGCGGTAGAATTTCAAAGCCACAGTACCATGCTTCCATTTCGGCAACATATGAGTTGTGAACTGGTGCATTGTCTTGCAGAAGATGGACACCTTTGGTGAGCATACAACGTCTCTTGATTTTGATGGCCTCCTGCAATTTCCACAGCAGTGAAGCATAGTATGCCCCAGTGATCATAGGACCCTTTTCTAGGAAATCCATCAATACTACTTTGTGCTGGTCCCAAAATACTGTGAGCATGACCTGGCCTGCTGAGGGATGGGCATGTGCCTTCTCTGGAGGTGATGAGTCATGACTCATGATGCTTACATTGCATCAACTGGACTTTAGTCTCAGGATCATAGTGATGGACCCAGCTTTCACTCTCGTGATCAGTCTGTTGAAAAAGTCCTCCTAGTTTCCATGACACATCATCAATGAAGCCTGAGAGCATTCGACTCGTTCCTGCTTCTGGAAAGGGGTGAGCAGCCGGGGAACCCAGTGAGCAGATCTTGGATGATTTTTTCCATGGACCCCATACAAATTTGTTGGCGGTTCTGGGGGCACGGAGAACCTGACAGGTTTCTTTTAACATCATAAACTCTTGCATTGTGCTCAGACTTCTGGGATTGAAGAGGGGCGGGAGGGTTCTATTCAAGCATAGGCCTAAGGTCATGATGTCATGACATCACAACACGCACTATTACTTTGTATACACATGCGCAGAACCCACTGGGCCTAATCCAACCCGGGGTTGGAGAGGAGAGCGGTAAGGTCGATCACTCAGTCGCTCTTGTCACCTGCATCTTAAAAACATCTCCAGAATCCGACCTTTTCTCACCTTTGAAACTGCTAAGACTCTTACTGTCGCTCTTATTCATTCTCGTCTGGACTACTGCAACTCTCTTCTGATCGGTCTCCCTCTTACCAAACTTTCTCCTCTCCAATCCATCTTGAATGCGGCAGCCAGGGTCATATTTCTGTCCAGCCGCTTCACCGATGCCTCCATCTTATGCCAGTCATTACACTGGCTACCTATTCGCTACAGGGTCCAGTATAAACTCATCTCTCTCACCCATAAAGCTCTCCACTGTTCTGCACCGCCTTATATCTCCTCTCTCATCTCTGTCTATCGCCCTACACGTGCCCTCCGTTCTACAAATGACCTAAGACTAACATCCCCCGTAATCCGAACCTCGCACCTCCGTCTCCAAGACTTCTCTCGTGCTGCTCCAGCTCTCTGGAATGCACTTCCCCAGACGATCAGACTGATACCTAGCCCTGACCTATTCAAGCGCGCTTTGAAAACCCATCTCTTCAAAGAAGCCTATCACATCAACTACTCAGCAAGCTAACTTTGCCCTGTTCCCTCCTTCCAAATATTATTCTGAATCTGCACCCTACTATTCATCTGTCTCCACACCCTTCATGCACATAACTGTACTTGATACTTGTCTATTGCACTTAAACACACGGGCTGATGACCGGATCATGCAGCTTTATATGAAAATCCCTATTATAATTGCCAGACCTGAATTAACAAGCATTTCTCACCTACTGTGTCCCCCCATTTCCTTGTAGATTGTAAGCTTGCGAGCAGGGACCTCACTCCTAATGTCATTGTTTGAATTGTCTTAACTTGTATTGAATTTATTGTCTGTACATGTCCCCGCTTAATTGTAAAGTGCTGCGGAATATGTTGGCGCTATATAAATAAAAATTATTATTATTATTATAAGGTGAGTATAGGAATAAGCTTTTTTTTTCCTACCTTTTGAAGGCCTTTTATTACCTTAGGCTGGCTTCACACTTGTGTTGGGCATAGCTGCGGAGGGCTGCATACTTCCTCTGTGAAGCCCCACCCACTGCCTCACCTCTTCTATTCAGCTCCGCCTACATCAGCATGTGTCCTGTGTAACTATCTTTAACATTGTGTACGCAGGCCATGCGAATGAATGCGGATGCCTTCCGCACGTGTCGTGTTGACGTTGCGCCGAACTGCATCAAACGCAACATTTTTGCATTTTGTTGCGGTCGGCGCAGCATCAAAATGATGCATGCGGAGGCATCTGCATACATTTTGCATGACCTGCGTACCCAATGTTAAAGATAGGTACACAGGATGCATGCTGACGTAGATGGAGCTGAATGGAAGAGGTACGGCAGTGGACGGGGCTTCACGGAGAAAGTACGCAGCTCTGCCCAACGCAATTGTAAAACCAGCCTTAGTTACCACCAATACATCTTTTTACTGACCTGTGAAACACCGAAAAAAGAGTAACTCGAATTTACAGGTCTAAGAAGAGGTCAATAAATATATCAATATAAAATAAATTTATAAGAAATACACGATAAAATATAACAAATATATATGACCTTTATTTAGACATAATTGGTATACAATAGAACTAAAAACAGAACGTGCCGGTACTTGGATTCATATAATTAATCAGATAAATGATGGTGAATATCAGCCATACAAATAGCTCGGCGGACCAAACATTTGCATAATATATAAATGAAATACACATGCAAAAATAAATCGTAATTAATCTATAATCAAAGCATGTGTAATATGAAATATATATGTATAAAAACCACTAGGCTAATCGTAAAGAATAAAAAAAGATAAAAAATAAAAAAGCAAAAAATGTGTATGCAAGAAAATTGTGTATATTAATAGAATAACAAAAGAAATTTCATATTGAAGTGCCAAAATACAATGTGTATGGTGTGTATAGTGAATAAATATAAAGCATACAAAATAAAAAATTTTTTGAAAAAATATATAGTGCAAAAAAATATACAGCAGCTCAAAGAGCAAACAAGAATGTGTAAAAATTATATAAGTAATGTGCAAAAAGTGTAAAAAAAAGCGTAAAATGCAAAACTAACAATCATATATATAAATATAAAAGGAAATACATAAATTTTAAGCACAAGAGGAGATATATAGCGCTCTTAGTGTATGTGAAAGTGCAATGTGCGGCCAAACAGGAAATACATGAATTATAAGCACAAAAGGGGATATATAATGCTTCAAAGTGTATACTAAAGTGCAGGGTGCGGCCAAACAGAGGATGGCAGTATAGTTTATGCAAATAAAGGGCACAAATAAAATATGAAAAGTGCAAAGTGCGATTGGGCAAGAGTTAGCAAGGGAATCTATACCTATGAGGTCCAAGGACAGCACAGCTCCGACGCGCGTTTCGGATAGAGCGATGGGTGACAATACTGTATCTGTCAACTGTGCAGTATATCAGTGTTAGCACCGACTAAGGTCATTTAACCCCTTAAATACTGCTCTTAATAGTGACTGCAGCATCTAGATGGTTAACACAATGTGGGGGATTCCTTTTTAACAACATTGGCATTCTGAGATCTTGATCGTGTCTTCCTGATGTTTGCTATGGCAGTTCATGGCCAAATAACGACCTTAGAGTCTTCCAGCTATAGTGGCCTGTTCAGAAGTTATCAAAATTTAGGTGATAAAAATAAAGTTTTTCATTCCTGTCATACCACTTTGCATTAATTCTTGAAAAGCACCTAAATAGTTAATGAACTACTCAAAAGCAATTTTGAATATGTTGAGGGGTGCTGTTTTTAAAATGGTATAATTTTTTGGGGTTTCCAATTTATAGGACCCCAAAAGTCACTTCCAAACTGAACAGATTCCCTAAAAAAATAAGTATTGTAAATTTTCTTGAAAAAACGAAAAATTGCTGCTACATTTTTAAACCTTCTAAAAGGCTAACAAAATAAAACAACATTTTACAAATGGTGCTGATGTAAAGCGGACGTGAGGGAAATGTTATGTATTAATTTTTTTGTGTGCTATCACTATCTGAATTAAAGGAATCAAAGTTTGAAAATTGCAATTTTTAAAAATTTTTCGTCAAATTTCTGATATTTTTATGAATAAATACAAAACATATCAACCTAAATTTACCATTACCAAAAAGTATGACGTATCACGAAAATAAACGATCTCAAAATCAATGCGATATGTTAAAGCATTTCAGAATTATTACATGTCAGATTTAAAAAAATTGGCCCGGTTACTAAGAGGTTAAGGTTCAGAAAAAATGTGGCTGATAACTGCTATTTTTGCTGAATTCATGCGGAAGCGAATGACAAAAAAAAAAATCATCATTTTAGCAAATGTGGATTTTTGTACAATTCGAGTAGAATTGAATTCCACTTGAATAAATACACTAATCTCTACTGAAAGCCACAACCAGTTTGGCACTAGTTAAACTGGGAGTCTGAAGTATCAGGAGATCCCTGGGTTTAAGGTTGACTTTTGTGCAGTAAACATTTTGCGGTCCATAGAATTGTCACCAGTTGCCGGCCAGATGCAGCACTGCCAATGTAACAAAGTCCCAGGATTGGAGCGTGGTCCCAATTCTGTCTCATTGTATCACTTTTATTATGTTTTAAACACTTTTTGCTCTCACTTGATGAGTTGGCATGGCTTCTTGAAATAGGTACATGGCATAATAATCAGTAATATTACCCTAAATTGCTCTAAAATTTTGCTGCAAAATATTCTCATAAACTAAGCCAACCAGTTAGACAAATGTGTCACAGTGAAACACAGTGTCTGCAAATGGAGATTCTGGCTTGGCTTTTATCCTAAGTCATGTAACTAGGCTCGTTAAAGGGTCAACATTGACTTTTAGGATTGCTACCTCCAATAGGTGGCACTAGAGTTCTAGTCCTCTTCCTCTCTGAAGAGACAATTTGCATAATTAAAAATATTTGCACATTTATCATCTACCTCAAGCCAGTGTGATAAATTTGGAATAATTTCAGACTGTTTAGTCTAAGTCTAAATGTTAGACAGGATTAATAAATGTGTCCCAATGTCTGTTTTTGAATTACATTAAATACCATGTTTACTGTCTCAGCCTTCTGAAGCCTCCTTGTATAAGGACACATATAATGATTTAGAACACAGATGCCTTCAGCATCCAAAGTAACAGACACAAGGCCACAGCTGTCTTGAAGGCAATTATCGTCTATGTGCATAAATCTAATTGCTACTGATCAATGCCCATTTCTAATCTAGCTATGCCCTCTGTTGTCCTAAGGCCCTTGCATTCTTTTGACTAGAACCTAATTGATTCAATCTGCCTACTTAAAACATGTTTACCTTTGGAGGGCTTTCATTTCCATTTACCTTTAAGAAGATCACTAATACCTTGTAACTCCAGGAAATGAGTCTCACTTTGCCAAGTCCTGGTCATGATCCTTATTTACTGACAGGTTATCGATGCAATGCAGCCGGTATTCAGTGCTCAGCGTTGAAAAAAACAAGTATATGTTCAATAAAAGAGCAGAAAAAATATGCGGCCCTCACCAGACTGCTGTGTGACCAAAGTCCTTTATTTTACCATGGGTGGTGTGGACAAAGGCTGATCGGGCAGGTGTGCAGAGGCATACAGGAAACAAAGATGGACAACAGGCGTTTCGCGTACTTGACTATCGGACCCGTTGAAGCGTCAAGTACGCGAAACGGCCGTCGTCCGTCTTTGTTCCCTGCATGCCTCTGCAGACCTGTCCGATCAGCCTTTGTCTACACCACGCATGGTAAAATAAAGGACTCTGGTCACACAGCAATCCAGTGAGTGCCACATCTTTTTTCTGCTTTTTCTTTTTTAACTAATACCTTGTAACCTCTGCAGGTACAGACACAAAGTGTAAGCAACATTTCTTTAGATGGTAAAAGACCATTGTAATTCTCCAGGTGTTGATATGCTCTTTAGTTATCAGTGGTTACATTCTGTGATTATAACAATTATATTCCTGTAATTTCAGGGAAATCTCTAACCAGCCATCATTTTACCTATGGTCCTGTCCTTACCTACAACTTTGGTTAAGAACGCAGTGCTTGGGTGACATTTGCAATGGTGCCTGTAATTCATAGTTATAATAAATTATTCTCCTCTGTGTTTATTACATTGCAGAATTTGGTATCATTTTTAAATATTGAAATGTTATGCTATATGTCCTCTACAAGGTCATAACAAATACTAATAGGAAGAGGGTCCAATACTGACCCCTTTTAATTGTGACCCAATCTGAGTGTATTCCTTTAATAGCCACCCTCTGTTTCCGATCACTGAGCCAGTTGTTAATCCAACTACATGAATTTTCCTCTAGTCACATGGCACTCATTTTATGCACCAAACTTTCAAGTGGCACTGCATAAAGCACCTTTGAAAAGTGCAGATACAGAATAACTATGGCCTTATCCTAGTCCTGTCTGGAACTTATAGTATATCCTCATAGAAGCTGTTAAGATTAGTTTGACAGGACCGATACCTCATAAACCCATGTTGACCCATGAGTGAACCTTTCAAGGTTTGGTTCGGTTTGGCTTAGTGAACGTCACAATGTTCGACAAATACAGTGGGGAAAAAAAGTATTTAGTCAGTCAGCAGTAGTGCAAGTTCCACCACTTAAAAAGATGAGAGGCGTCTGTAATTTACATCATAGGTAGACCTCAACTATGGGAGACAAACTGAGAAAAAAAAATCCAGAAAATCACATTGTCTGTTTTTTTTTCATTTTATTTGCATATTATGGTGGAAAATAAGTATTTGGTCAGAAACAAGCAATCAAGATTTCTGGCTCTCACAGACCTGGAACTTCTTCTTTAAGAGTCTCCTCTTTCCTCCACTCATTACCTGTAGTAATGGCACCTGTTTAAACTTGTTATCAGTATAAAAAGACACCTGTGCACACCCTCAAACAGTCTGACTTCAAACTCCACTATGGTGAAGACCAAAGAGCTGTCAAAGGACACCAGAAACAAAATTGTAGTCCTGCACCAGGCTGGGAAGACTGAATCTGCAATAGCCAACCAGCTTGGAGTGAAGAAATCAACTGTGGGAGCAATAATTAGAAAATGGAAGACATACAAGACCACTGATAATCTCCCTCGATCTGGTGCTCCACGCAAAATCCCACCCCGTGGGGTCAGAATGATCACAAGAACGGTGAGCAAAAATCCCAGAACCACGCGGGGGGACCTAGTGAATGAACTGCAGAGAGCTGGGACCAATGTAACAAGGCCTACCATAAGTAACACACTACGCCACCATGGACTCAGATCCTGCAGTGCCAGACGTGTCCCACTGCTTAAGCCTGTACATGTCCGGGCCCGTCTGAAGTTTGCTAGAGAGCATTTGGATGATCCAGAGGAGTTTTGGGAGAATGTCCTATGGTCTGATGAAACCAAACTGGAACTGTTTGGTAGAAACACAACTTGTCGTGTTTGGAGGAAAAAGAATACTGAGTTGCATCCATCAAACACCATACCTACTGTAAAGCATGGTGGTGGAAACATCATGCTTTGGGGCTGTTTCTCTGCAAAGGGGCCAGGACGACTGATCCGGGTACATGAAAGAATTAATGGGGCCATGTATCGTGAGATTTTGAGTGCAAACCTCCTTCCATCAGCAAGGGCATTGAAGATGAAACGTGGCTGGGTCTTTCAACATGACAATGATCCAAAGCACACCGCCAGGGCAACGAAGGAGTGGCTTCATAAGAAGCATTTCAAGGTCCTGGAGTGGCCTAGTCAGTCTCCAGATCTCAACCCTATAGAAAACCTTTGGAGGGAGTTGAAAGTCCGTGTTGCCAAGCGAAAAGCCAAAAACATCACTGCTCTAGAGGAGATCTGCATGGAGGAATGGGCCAACATACCAACAACAGTGTGTGGCAACCTTGTGAAGACTTACAGAAAACATTTGACCTCTGTCATTGCCAACAAAGGATATATCACAAAGTATTGAGATGAAATTTTGTTTCTGACCAAATACTTATTTTCCACCATAATATGCAAATAAAATGAAAAAAAAACAGACAATGTGATTTTCTGGATTTTTTTTTCTCAGTTTGTCTCCCATAGTTGAGGTCTACCTATGATGTAAATTACAGACGCCTCTCATCTTTTTAAGTGGTGGAAATTGCACTATTGCTGACTGACTAAATACTTTTTTTCCCCACTGTATATCCGAACCCCAATGAATTCAATGGGAGACAAAACCACACGCATATTTAACACCTTCAGGGGCCAAAAAGCTGCCAATTCAGCGCAAATTAGGGGAAGACACCAGGAAAAGTGACATCAATTGATCCATTAATTGCGCTATAAATAAATAAAAATAATGAAAAATAGACATGGATTCCCCTATATTTTTGATCACCAGCCAGGAAAAACTGACAGCTGCGGGCTGCAACCCTCAATTGTCAAAATTGGCATGGTTGGTTATCAAAAATAGAGGAGTCATGAAGATTTTTTTTAATGATTGAAATAAATAAATTAGTCACACAGTGCAGAGGCAAGTTCACCAGGAGAATTTCACTGCGTTGAATTTGAACTGTGGTGAACTTGCCTCTGCACCTTGACACTTTCTCACAGTGCTAGGGGAGTTCTCACTGAGGTCACCGCCGTTCAGCCCAGCTGGGAACACATCCTCAGTGACCGGCAGTAACCTCGATGACATCACTGATAGTCACTGATGCTGCGCTCGCAGCAGCTCATTAACCTGTGGTTCTCAGCCTGTTGCATCTTCACACCGTCCAAGTTGAAAACTGTTTATCCTCATTTTTGACAAGCAGCCAAGCTAAAGCAGACAGCTGGGGGTTGGTATTCTCAGGCTGGTAAGGGGCCATGGATATTGGCCCCCCAGCCTAAAAATAGCAGCTCGCAGCTGCCCAGAAAAGATGCATCTGTTAGATATGCAAAAACAAAAGAAAACATTCAGCTCACCCCTGAGATGTAATTCCAAGCACAAGAAGGAGCACGGCTTCCTCACTGCTGCACAGCGTCCAAGGCAATAGGAAAAATAGAAGTGGATCCAGCTCACTCACAGGGCTTAATTAAAAATGTGAAAATTTTTATTGGATGATAAAAAATTCAAAATGACAAAACAGACATCTCAGATGGCACAGCAATGACAGGGGGTGGTGTGTAATGAGACCATACGTGTTTCGAGCAACACGGATCTTGAATTCTGGTTACAAAGTGAAATACAAACAAGGATTAAAATATACTAATGCCCTAATGAGAAAACACAGAACACATGGGATGGTATAAGGAAACAGACAATGACAAAGGAGCAAGGTGCAGAATTGCAAGCAGCGCAGTAAATGATTAAAAGACAAGTAAAGATATGTTACAAAAAATTCGAAATATACTTGATATGTATCAGAAAAATGTATGTATATAATTTGATCTAGAAAAAATCACCAAAAAGGGAGAATAATAATAACCTGTAATGCATCAATACCAAATTTTTCACAATAGGAAACAACCATTTTGTATTAGCAAAAAAACAATTGTGAAAAATTTGGTATTGATGCATTACAGGTTATTATTATTCTCCCTTTTGGGTGATTTTTTCTTTACATGTATTTCAACTGTTTACTGCGCTGCTTTTAATTGTGTACCTTGCTCCTTTGTCATTGTCTGTTTCCTTATACCTTCCCATGTGTTTTGTGTTTTCTCATTAGTGCATTAGTATATTTTAATCCTTGTTTGTATTTCACTTGTAACCAGCGTTCAAGAGCCGTGTTGCTCGAAACGCGTATGGTCTCATTACACACCACCCCCTGTCATTGCTGTGCCATGTGAGATGTATGTTTTGTCATTTTGAATTTTTTAAGGATCATCCAATAAAAATTTTCTAATTTTTAAATAAGCCCTGTGAGTGAGCTGGATCCACTTCTATTTTTCCTATCTGTTAGATATGCCAATTCTGCCACTTTGGCCAGCTCTTGTGTCAGTGGCAAGTGGGGTTAATATTTGTGAGGTTGATGTCACCTTTGTATTGTCCGGTCACATTATGCCCACAGGTTAGTAACGGAGAGACGTCTATAAGACTCCTATCCATTTCTACTATTCTAATTATATTGTAAATAATCACAGAGTCAGAATAAAGCCCTTTAATTGAAAGAATGACACAGACTCCTTAAATGAATCTAAATTAAACCATACTCACGTCATCGCCCAGTCCACAGAAGCCATGGCCACCTGTAACAGAAATAAAATGCTAAACAATTTAAATAATTAAAAAATACAGGGACCCCTCTATTTTTGATAACCAGCCTTGCTGAAGCTGACAGCTGAGGGTTGCTGCCTGCAGCTCTCAGTTTTGCCTGGCTGGTTATCAAAAACAGGGGAATCCCACACCATTTTTAAAAAAAATGTATCTATTTATAGTGCAGGCGGCAGATGAATACTCCCATCAGCAGCTGCCTGCTCTCACTGTTAATAGTTGAATACAACTCTCAACATTGTCCATTTCTTATGCTGATCACAGAGGGAGCAGGAGACAGTGATGTGAGCTGTCTTCACTTCAGCACCTGGAGCTGGGGACAGTGCAAACAGTATCATTGATTCCCAGGCACCGGTACATGTCACATGGATGACACACAGATGTCATCCATGTGTCATCAGTGTGCATGTGTGTGGGATGTTTTGCAGCTCGTGCTGCTACCAGAAACACTGACGTCTAAAAGAACCCTTAGTGAACTCGATCATTTACAGAACTTTGGCCAACTTTTACCGATTTTTAGGGAAAAAGTTTGGGAATCCCAACACAAATCCAAATGTGCCACCTTCATGCCATATTTGAGATTAGCGAACAAGTTCACTTATCTCTACTTGTGAGGTTACTTTTAGTGAGATACTACAAGAAATCATCTCTTGCCCACAGTAAGGATTGAACTTTACAGGCCTTTAATTTCAAGGCTAAGGTTTTTATCTTTTTGAATATCGACAGCTTGTTTATAATATGCCAGCCCTGTGGTACAGACCCTGTTGTTATGGAGTCCTTGAATATCAGGAATAATGGACTGTCTTTCATGGTACTTAATGTCCGCAGTTGGCACAAGTGGTTCATTCTTTAGAAAATGTCCAACAGATTTATAACTATTCAAATGAGTTTCATAGCAGGTATGATTTCTATGTGTGATGAAAGCAGAGTTGCACAGTTGTTAGAACTACTGCAGTGCTATGGTTTGAATGGCTTTCCTCATGTTGACTTTTCAGTAGCAGGCTGCTACCCAGCGTCTTGGCTTCCTACTTGGAAGTGACATTACCCTCCTTGGATGACATTTGTGGCTGACAATTTGTTTGCACTACTGTCCTGAACTGTGCATTCTCCGATGCTGCAAGCAGAGGCAGCGTTGGAAAATCGGGAGGCCACCATGAATGGCTTACCCTGCCGGTAGCAGATGGTTTGGATACCTTTAGTTTAATGTGAATGGAAACCTTAATGCTTAAATTCTTGTATGGTTCTTGTATGGTGGGGCTGTAGGGAAACAGGACACTATTAGGTTTCCCCACAGATTACAGTTGATGGTTGGGGGTTCCATCAGGAGGAAACTTTTCAATCAGCTCATTGTCAAAGAACCCTTCTAACAAAGTTGAATGGACAGTGCAGGACCTGCCCTAAGAGAAGCTCTCAACCTTCTCAGTGGGGTTCCTGGTAATCGAACCTGAGGACACGATGGCACAACCTACAGTAGCAATAGGTTATTACTTCTGTTAAGAGGTGGGAAATCTCTTTCTATAATAGTAATGTTTACATGAAATAATATCTGTGTTGCAGACGCCTTACCAGTCCTATGGGAAGGGAAATTAATTATGCTGGAATATTACATTAGTAGAATGAACAAATAGTGTGCTTCTATGTTTCTGTCTGATCGTTGATAAATGCTCCAGCACTTCAGTTCTTCTGTGTCATTATTCTTTTGTTAGGCTCTGAAAAATGATAAATATCGTAGCTCAATGTATCTGGTGTATTCCATAATTGTCTGTTCATGTTCCACTTTATGTAACTACTTCCTATGTAAACAATTAGTAAAATGCCATCTCAATCATATATTTCATGCCCAGAGAAGCCCAGACAGAAAAATATAATAGCTGTAAACAACTCAGATGAAGGGTTGGATGAAGGTAGAAGAAGCTAACGATATAAGTTCAACTCAAAATAATGAGCCATTGTGACTAAAGTTGGAGAACATGTTGACATATCTCAAATATGTATTTGGAATAGATCTAATTCTAAGCCCGTTTTATGAACCTGCTATTGAACCCTCCATGTTATGCTTAGTGGAACACAAGATAGACCTAGGTGTGGATAGCATATGCACAGGGTCGTATTAACTCTGAGTTGTGTGGAGCCATAATTGAAGCACCCATACATGTATACGAGAGGTGTTCAGTAAGCTACACAGTAGCAGTTCAGTCAGATGAAAGCACTGGAAGTGACAAGATGGAAAGTGTAGTACAGGGCAGCTCTACAAAGAAAGTGAGGGACTTGGAACTTCGTTCCATGATTAAATTCCTTAGAAAAAAAGACTAAAATCCATGAAAAGGTGATTTCTGTATAAGGTGAAACAGTTTATATCTTGTAGGGAATCAATTGAAGATGACCCCCGTTCAAGGTGAAGTGTCTAAGTATCTGCAGAGGAGTTTTGGAAGTGTTGGATCAAAGTCAGTGTTATAGCTTATGAATTAGACATTTAACTTGGTACAGTATCCAGTATCTTTCATGATGTCAAAGGTCAGTTCACGGCTGGTGCCACAAAATGTTGACTCCTGAGAAAAAACATGTCGCCAGCAATTTAGCCAAGAGAATTTAGACACACTTAGAGAAAATCTGGGATACTTCTATTTATCAATTCTTGTGGGGCCACCATCATGATCCTGAGACCAAGCAAGAGCCCATGTAATGGAAGCACAAGAGATCACAAACTCCAATGAAATTTTGTGCCCAGCACTCAGCTGGAAAGATCATGGCGACAGAAGGTCTTTTAATACTAGAATTTATGCCACACAAGACAACAATTACTAGGGACACCTATGCTTCAACAAATAAGGCATTACTTGAGGCAATCAAAGAGAAACACCATGCAAAGTTGTCGGCAGGTGTGTTGCTTTATGAGAATGCGCTCACAAGTCTTGCAAATCATAAGGTGCTATCAAAGAATGTGGCTTCATGGAGCTTAATTATCCTCCCTACAGTCCAGACATGGATCCCAGTGCTCATTCTATTTGAGAACCTGAAGAAATTTTTGACTGGGCAATGATTTCCTGATGAAAATGCAGTCAAAGAGGCAGTAACAGGATTCTTGCAGCAGCAAGAAGTCTCCCTCCATTCTGAGGTCATGCAGTCACTGGAGGCGAAGTGAAATAAGTGTGAAATAAATGCTCACTACACCTATTTATACGTTCCTTGAGGGTTTTACCTTCCATAATAGGGATCACATATGATTTTCTATTTTTAAAGTGTACTGGTACCTCAAGGGCTCTGTAAATTAATAACATTCCATAAAAAATTGCATTTTAAAAGTCAAACAGTGATTTTCAGAGGCAGTCGTAGGTTTTCCTGCAGCTGGGGCATAAACTCAGTATGGCGCCACCTCTTATTCATATCTTAACCAGTTGTTTGAGTGGTTGTCATGTGAACGCTGATATGCGATTTGCTTAGTTGTGCGCCGCCTAGCTGCTCTTCCTAATTTTCTCAATGTTCAGTGAAATACTACACTGTGTGCAGAATTATTAGGCAAGTGAGTATTTTGATCACATCATCCTTTTTATACATGTTGTCCTACTGCAAGCTGTATAGGCTTGAAAGCCAACTGCCAATTATGTAAATCAGGTGATTTGCATCTCTGTAATGAGGAGGGGTGTGGTCTAATGACATCAACACCCTATATAAGGTGTGCTTAATTATTAGGCAACTTCCTTTCCTTTGGCAAAATGGGTCTGAAGAAAGATTTGACGGACTCTGAAAAGTCAAAAATTGTGAGATGTCTTGCAGAGGGATGCAGCAGTCTTGAAATTGCCAAACTTTTGAAGCGTGATCACCAAACAATCAAGCGTTTCATGGCAAATAGCCAACAGGGTCGCAAGAAGCGTGTTGATAAAAAAAGGCACAAAATAACTGCCCATGAATTGAGGAAAATCAAGCGTCAAGCTGCCAAGATGCCATTTGCCACCAGTTTTGCCATATTTCAGAGCTGCAACGTTACTGGAGTATCAAAAAGCACAAGGTGTGCCATACTCAGGGACATGGCCAAGGTAAGGAAGGCTGAAAAATGACCACTTTTGAACAAGAAACATAAGATAAAACGTCAAGACTGGGCCAAGAAATATCTTAAGACTGATTTTTCTAAGGTTTTATGAACTGATGAAATGAGAGTGACTCTTGATGGGCCAGATGGATGGGCCCGAGGCTGGATCAGTAAAGGGCAGAGAGCTCCACTCCAACTCAGACGCCAGCAAGGTGGAGGTGGGATATTGGTATGGGCTGGTATCATCAAAGATGAACTTGTGGGACCTTTTCGGGTTGAGGATAGAGTGAAGCTCAACTCCGAGACCTACTGCCAGTTTCTGGAAGACACCTTCTTCAAGCAGTGTTACAGGAAGAAGTCAGTATCGTTCAAGAAAAACATGATTTTCATGCAGGACAATGCTCCATCACATACATCCAAATACTCCACAGCGTGGCTGGCCAGTAAAGGTCTAAAAGAAGAAAAAATAATGACATGGTCCCCTTGTTCACCTGATCTGAACCCCATAGAGAACCAGTGGTCCCTCATAAAATGTGAGATCTACAAGGAGGGAAAACAGTACACCTCTCGGAACATTGTCTGTGAGGCTGTGGTGGCTGCTGCACGCAATGTTGATCGTAAACAGATCAATCAACTGACAGAATCTATGGATGGAAGGCTTTTGAGTGTCACCGTAAAGAAAGGTGGCTATATTGGTCACTGATTTTTTTTTTTTTGAATGTCAGAAATGTTTATTTCTAAATTTTATGTTATGTTGGTTTTCCTGGTGAAATTAAACAAGTGAGATGGGTATATATTTGGCTTTTATTAAGTTGCTTAATAATTCTGCACAGTAATAGTTACCTGCACAAACAGATATCATCCCAAGACTCTAACTTTTGGGTTGATTGAGATCATAGTTATTGTTCAATAATAAAAAGAATCCTCTCAAATACAACTTGCCTAATAATTCTGCACGCAGTGTACAGCCCCTGCTTCATTTCGAGAAGCACCAAGAGATGCTAGAGTGGTCATGTATTGACCACTGGAACTGAAACCTGACAATGAGGATATTACATGGTGTTAGGTTTTTGCATGCTACAGTGTTTAATTTTATCATTATTGCTCATTTTTGCTCTTAACAGAAATACATTTGTAGTAACCCTTAACTTGTCCAAGTGCAGAATACTTTATTAACATAGCCATGTAACATGATATCTGACAAGTTATGGGTAGCTATATGTCACAGGAACCCAACCACCATCAGTACATGAATACATCACCACAACCACCAACAGTACATGAATTCTTTACCAGAATCACCATTCTGGCATTTTGATTATTTTTCTGTTTATTGCATTTACTGTCTGGGTTAATTAATTTTATATTTTGATAGACCAGACTTTTACAGCTACAATGATACCAAGTATGTTTTTTTTATTTCTTTTTTTTTTAGTGGGGGAGAAGGGAAAGAGATTCAAGATTTATTTATACACTTTTTCTTTCTTTTTTTTCTTTATTAACTATGCAGAGTGCATCAGTCAAATCTTCACTCTGCCCACTCAGCTCAGGCAGTGTAAAGCCTCAGTCAGACATCCATGATGAACCAACATCTGAGCAAGGGTTTACTATTGCCTGTGTAAAGTCCATCAGGAGATAACTTTGTATTGCACTTTTCAGATTGAATTTGAGCTTGCAGAGCACTGTAGCTAGTGACAGTTATCTCATCTGATGCACTTTGCAGATGTAGCGCCAAAACCTCATTCACGCCTTTGTGCAATAAAATGGTGCTGGGAGAATGCATAGTTTACAGCTGATACGGCCACGGCGTGTACAATACATCTTAATAACTGTAGATGTGGTGCCACGGGCCCCTCTCACATCCCCATGGTGGTAGATTGCCACTTTAAAGGATTTAAACAAACTTTTACATTTTTTAGTTCCTTTAGAGGTTACTAAAAGTTGTTTTTAATAGTATAGTACAAATTCTAAACATGGCAGACACTAGGTCTCCAGATGCCGTGACCGAAGCAGCCATCAGGGCAGTACTGGTGTTGGTAAAGATAAAAACAAAGTGACCCACTAGCGTCCTGCAACTTGCAAGCCAGAGGCAGAGACTTACATCATGGGGCCCATCAAGATCCCAGTTGGGCTCTCTGCTCTATCTAGCAGTAGTTCCAGGCAGAGGTCATTAGCATCTTGGTGCAGCTGACCTGTATTGTGGGGCCTGCGCTAGGCCTCTGACTATACAGGGACCTAACTACGGGTGTCAAGAGTCCTCTCAAGGGTTATTATTTTTTCATGGCCACTTATTATTCCTTAATGGGGTAATATTGTAATTTAAGCGGTCACTTGGGGTATTAATATTTGCTAAGGTGGTATTCCAGGGTCATTACTATTGTTTAAAGGGGCCATCAGGGAGCACTTTCTTGGGTGCTCACAGTGAGTATTATTTTCCAGGTTGAATTACTGTTTCGTAGATACAAACGAGACATCATTACTTTTTAAGGTTAACTCTAGTAGGCATTATTACTATGTGGGGCAGGAAGGCCATCGCATTGCTGTTATTCTGAGGGGCACAAAATATGACACTTTTACTATGCTGAGCAGGATATAGGGCATTGATTATCATTATTGTTTATTGGAACATTATTGTTTTCAGAGGGACTGTCTGGTTCTATATTTTTGGGGTAATAATACTAATAACAATATTTATGAAGTAAAGTATTTAGGAAACTGGACCACACAACAGGGCAGTAATGGGGCAAAAATGGCAGCAACGGGTTCTGAATTGGTGATAGCAGCCTGACAGAATTTTTTGGAAGTAGGTTAGTGGGGATGATGTGGGAAATGTCTGCATTACAAACTTCGTTGATAAGACGTGACTGTTAGAAGTTATCACGATCAGGGCCACATAGAAAGTAAGAGAAGAGTGAGTGACTACCATCAGACAGGACGTCAACTGTCAGACACTGGAAGTAACTTTTCGTTTAGTAATAGAATTGTCAAATGATGAGGTGTCCAAAATACCCCTCGCTGCCCTCCCAAATATTTCCTTGCCCACTTGACAATGAGGGTTGGCCAAGGGCCTAACTGCTTTTGCTGTATGACACAATGAAATTCCCGATGGCGGGGCAGTGCTGGCCATCACTGTTTATCAGAATCCAGTGATTGGTTGCGATGGGGCACCGATTGTATCTGACCCCCTAGATGCCGCAATTGCTATTGACTGTGGCATCTAATGGATTAAACTGCCATAATAGGTGCTAGTGTCAATTCCCATTCCAATTTCATTTGTGTGTGTCACACCTAGTATATGTGGCGCCCCTGAGGGTTCAGTCGCCACAGAGGTACTGCACCTCCTCCTGAGGTGTGCTACCCCACTATCCAGGTAAGGTGGAGACACCTGACCTCACTCCAACACCTGCATCCCACACAACATAGTAGTGTAGCAGAGCAAACTTTGTGGCTCCCTGCTTGGAACACGAAGAGTGCTGGGAGGTGGGTGGAGCTTAGACTGCACAAGAGAGTGGGAGAATATTAGGAAAAGGTCAGTCTGTGAGAGAAGATCCCCGGAGAGGGATGAAGTGAAGGAAGTGCTGCAGCAGACTCCTGTGACCTGGAGCTGATGGCACAGGAAAGAGCCATAGAAAGCCTGATTCTTCAGAAGGAAGACAGTTTAGTACGGAACTTAAGGAGAAGAAGAGAACTAAGGACTAGGGTCAGAGCAGAGCCCTTCCTCAAGTTCTAAGCGCATGGCCGGGGTCCGGTCCCTGAGGTTGGATACTGGATTCCTGCAGCAGACACCGGAGGAATAGAAGTTGTCCCCACTTTATTCCCACCTAAGACTTGGGGGCACAACAGCAACGTGAGTGAGCCGGGACTTGATAGCAAGGAGTCCCCGAAGCAGGCTACAGCTGTCTGCCGTATATGTAGAGTTCTAAGTAACATCAAGAAGGAGGAACTTGAGTTTAATACGCAACTACAAGTACTTCAGATGAGGCGCTAGTGTGCAGACGTTCAGAGAAGGCACATGATGAAGGAGTGCTGGAAAGGTGTACTTTACCTTGCCTGGGAGTTGGCTGAGCCCCTGACCTGGAGGACACGGCACCGAAGCGGGCACCTGTATGCGCAACAGACTGTGAGTAAAGCTTTGGAATTACATGCCCTTGTGTCCTCCACTTATTCTTGCGCCTTGCACCCCGCTCTTCTACATCTACGTCTTTACACCATCTCCCCACTTGCTAACCTCATCTACACTTCCCTGGGACTACAACTCCACCTGTGGGGAGCTTCAGCATCATTGCTGCACCACACCATCTGACCAAGAGAAGCAACCCTGCAGCGCTGGTCAAACTGACCAGAAACCACAGGTGGCATCATGAATCATCTCAACAACTTTATCCCCATCACTCTACTCCTTTTACACTGACCGCCTGAGGCCACGGACCGGGTCACTGCCACTGTGACATCTCCCATTGTAATCAACGGGCCCGGCACCGAGTACCCCACGGCCTCTGGGGGCGAGTCATTTACATCTCTTGAGAAAAATTTGCCCCTGAATTGGTCAATTGCAATGGATAATTCTGTCCTTTTGGTGCCATCTAAGGTTGACATTATTGTTTAAAATTCCGTTCCTGATGGGCTTTTTAAACAAGATTATGATGATTGTTAAGATTTCAAGATTATATGGAAGGCATTAAGCAGATTTATTTGATTTTCAGGAATTACATATATTGAATATCAGAACGTGCAACCTCCTGTATCTGAACATCTGTATTACGAGAGCTTGCAAGCTGGACCCTTGTCTCCATGTGTACACCGCTCGCTTGGGCTGCTCACACAGGTATAATGGAGAACACTTTTTCAGCTTATAGATGAATAGCATTAATAATATTACACACAGACTGTAGACTGACAAAAGTCGCTCTTTTCCTTTGAGCAATTTAAGCTATTTAATGTACTCCTCGGTGGAGTATTTGAAGACCTCCTGCTGTTCTTTACAAAAATCATCTCATTTTCAATGGCCTAAGTTGAACCCAGTGAATTAAGTTCTGTGTTCACCTCTCAGGAAATAATATCATGCTGGCTCCTCACTGATATTACTTCCTTTATATGTACTTCTGTTGTCAGACTGCACTTCATGCATTTATCGCGGCTCCGCTGTATTGTCATATGGCAGGTAATAAAATATGAGATGAAATTAATCTCACCTCTGATGAAAATTAAATATTTACTCATCGATTTGCACAGAAAATACCTCCCAGTAGTCTCAATGTTGGACCGACAATCCTACGTGCAGCGGAGTAGATAATATTTTATTACAGCGGGGGCTTCTCTTTTTTAACGGGATAAAGCTTAACAGTTCCTACAATTTGGGATTTAAATATTAGGATGTATGGAGTTATTATAAAAAAAGAAGATATAGAAATTTGTAGAAGAGCATGGGCTTGCTGCCTTCATCCTAACAAGCTAAAACTGCATCTGGTGCACATAATAGTCCAGGAACTCTGGCCTAGCCTACCTGGAGCTTTAACCCCACCTCTCTGCAATCTCTGTATACAGCTTGATTGGAGATCTGGAGCAGAGAGACAAAGATTTGTCCTGAATTCTTGTAATCTGTGTCGGAGTGTCTGCTGCTAGTGATGGATTGCACTTCACAACAGGAATGGAGACACCTAATGACCTGCACTTTAGAGGGAATTTTAAAATTGCGCTACTTTTTGGCCGATTGACTATCACATTATCCAACAAGTAAGATCAAGTTGTCTGAAACTGGAGAGACCATTTAATGACTTATATTGGATATTGATCTGTAGAGTGGCCACTTATAGGTGGCACTTGAGAGGCAGTTTTATTTGCTCTTCACAAGATGATTTTATTTTTGCCTGACAGGTTGAGGTGTAACTTGGTATATTTTAATCCTCTAGCACATATTTTGTTACAAAGCTGTCCCAGATATCCTACGCTCTGCTTCCTTCCCTTGTGGCTGTCGTCCTCTGTTGTGCTCCACGATGGTCTCTGTAAGTTGCCAAGTGTGACTCTAGTGTAGAGAAGGTGACCTGACGGACGGACGTGTCAGTATAGAGAAAGATAGGTTTGCACAGTTTAGACAGGTGTCAGTTACTACAGTGGGGAAACAGCTAGGAAAGTGTAGTGGACGTGCAGTACCTTGGGTTGACCATTAGATGGCAGGGAGGAGTGTGAGCAAAGGACTTGACATCAGCTTAGGGCTTTAGAAACCGTTGGTCATGGGGGGCGGAGTTACAGTGACAGGGGACCGGGAGTGCTATAAATACTGAGGGAGTGTTCCAGAAAGTTCCAGTCCCCAGGGGGAGCTCCAGTGACAGGAGGACTGTGACAGTCTGTGCACTGTGAGGAGAATCTAAACCAGGGGGACTGAGGAGAAAGAACGTCAGGGGGGTGGTCCTGACAGGAAGAACCGCAGAAGGGATGAGGCACTGGGTGTGAAACACCGTATTTGACACGATGACTGATCAGTGGAAGTGCTGTTGGGTTACGGGCCTAAGGCGGCCACAGTGACGGACCTGTCAGGAGCGTCGACGAGCGAAGAGGGGACGGTGTATGCATACACTTCCCCAGTGTAACGTACGGTGTGTGAGAAGCGGCCCTGGAAACGGAGGGCCGTGAGGTAAAGAAAGTGCGGTGTGCTCTGAGGCCATCAGACGGACAGCAAATGAAATAAACTTGGACCTGTTGCACCCAGAATCTGCCTCCATCCTGTCTCTGTTTTTATCTCTGCGCGGTAAGAAGAGGGACCACCCCCCAGCTCGGCCCACCGACCATACATTTGGCGTAGTCGTCAGGATCGCCGCCACTATTACCCCATCTTCTGCGGCAGGCTTGCCTCAAGTAATGGGATGAGATTTGGACTATGCTGCGTGGAGTGAAAACACCTGTGGATTACAACTGGCTTACCTGTGGATTACAAATTGGGAGCGCTGTGGTGACATGGTGGTGCTGACAGAAGATCCGGGGCGGTACCAGGTGCTGCGCAAGATTGCGGCATTGCTACAACGCAGGGGAGAGGTCCGAGTGTTTGCAGTCGTGTTGAATGGACTGGGGCCCCCTCCAACGTACCCCTGTGGACAGCAGTATGTGCCCAGAGGCCGATGCTCCCATGTACTCGACCCTGGCAGATGGGTGGAAAGGTCTGCCAACGCCCCACCCAGCAGGAGGAGTGGCACAGAAGAAAAGCTGGTCTGCAGCTTTCTGGCGCCATTCGATTTCTGCCCAACGGACGGTATGAGACGCTGTGGGTGTCGGGGCATCGGCCGCCTAGAGTGGCAATGGCGGCGGGAGATGGAGCTGTGCCAGAAGTCGCCCTCAGTGCCACGGGTGAGCAGCGGGATACTGAGCTGGGGAGCGGAGCCTGAGCGGAGTCATCGAGAGCGGCCGCCACCAATACCGGCATAGGACTTCTCAGCGGAGCCCCCGAGTCCGGAGGGAAGGCCCGCAGGACAGTGCAGTAAGGAACGGAGGCTGCTGGGGAAACTGCGTGATGATGGGACGGAGGCTGCAGTGCCGGGGAAGGTGAGAGTACCCCCGGCCCTACCAGTGCCTCCGCAAGCGGCCCCCACCATTCTGCTGCAGCACGCGGCCCCCTGCGCACCAGAAGGCCTAGTTACCATGGGCCCCGTGGTGTATGCGGAGCTGAGCGAGGCCCCCGCTCAAGTCCCTGAGCTACCCTACCCGGAGCTACCAGTACGGCGCTCATCCGAAGCAGACGCTGCTGCGCTCCCCTTGCCAAGAGTAGCTGCCTTGTTGGAACCGGCCGTTACTCCGGCTCCGTTGGAAGTAATGGATGCGGCCAGTCCTGAGGCCACGGTAATGCCGGTGCTGGAGTCGGTTGTGGTCGGCTTAGCGGATCCTGTGATTCCAATCCCCGAGGACCCGGTTGTCCCCGTTTGCCATCTGACCCCAGTGGCTGCTGGGCCGCAGAGATCATCAGCAGCTTCTGTCTCACGGTCTTTTTCAGCGGAGTCCCTCCCACCGGACTCCAGAGCCCGTGCTGTACCCTCTGTGTGGGTAGCAGAGGTGATCAAGAAGAAGAAGGCCCGGGAGCAGGAAGTGTGGAACCTGCTCCACACTCAAGGAGAGGCCGGCATGGAAAAGGAGAGATCTAGGGGGCGGCTGGTCTATACCAATCTGGACCGGGGATACGGGTTTATCCGTGACGAAACAGGCCAGAAGGTTTACATTAATGTGGCCTCAATTCGCCATGGTCGGGCTCTACATGAAGGGGACTTAGTGTCCTACTATAAGGAGTACTGCCCCCGTGGGTATTATGCGGTGGCAGTGCTAGCAGAGCCCGAAGGAAGCGAACCCCCATAAAGAGGACTTAAATGGACACCCTCAGTATTCCCAGAACTCCACGGCTGTGGGGTCCCTCACTACTGACCGTTAGAAGGCGGATTGAACTGTCAGGAGTTCGCAGCAGTGTTGTGCAGGTTATAAGGACAGTTGCGTTTAGAGTGAAAAAAAAATGTTTTGTTGGTGTTTATCTGATGCAACTATTTTTCTCTCTTTCTTTCTTCTTTCTGTGGTCCTTGTATGTAAAGTATACGTAAATATGTTTGCCTGACAGAACGGGGATACGGAAAAGCGGAGGAGTGTCCAGGTCCAAGGAAGGGGGGAGGACGAAAGGGGATCTGCAATGTTATGTTGTTATATGCTGGTTTTAAAAGCAAAGGAAAATGAAAAAAAAAAATATAAAAATGGGTAAAGTTGTTTAATGTATAATATGCCAAAGTAAAATGCAACAGGTCTGGGTAAGGGAAGGTCTGTGGGACCAACGGGAAGTGTGAGATCCGAAGAGGGTCTGGGAGACCGAGACGCCGACCATGACATGTAACTGAAAGAAAGGTAAAAGATGGAAGATGTGAGGAAGACAGCCGTCCTAGGTCAGGTCCCCAACACCACGGACACCCCTGAAGGAGGAAGGCGGGCGCTGGTAATGATCTGGTAAGTGTGATACCTCAATCATGGTGTACCGAATAGTGGAAGGTGACAGTAGGGGAGAGTAGGGGAAGGTACACGCCATAGAGAGAATATGGGTGTACCTAGCCCAATTTGAAAGACATTGTCATGTGGCGTGCGCGCTGGTGAGTAGCAGTAGGCTGCTCAGAGCATAGTGCTCCCAGTATGGTTCGGCCCCCGCAGGTAGTGGGTTTGGCCCAACAGCTGGTCCGACAACAGAGTGTAGGTGTAGCTTCAGAATGACGAAGGCAGGGATGACGATTTTCGAGGACGACAATGGACAAAGGAAGGGAGAGTGTAGGGAAGGTGACCGGACGAACGTGTCAGTATAGAGAAAGATAGGATTGCACAGTTTAGACAGGTGTCAGTTACTACAGTGGGGAAACAGCTAGGAAAGTGGAGTGGACGTGCAGTACCTTGGGTTGACTATTAGATGGCAGGGAGGAGTGTGAGCAAAGGACTTGACATCAGCTTAGGGCTTTAGAAACCGTTGGTCATGGGGGCGGAGTTACAGTGACAGGGGACCGGGAGTGCTATAAATACTGAGGGAGGGTTCCAGAAAGTTCCAGTCCCCAGGGGGAGCTCCAGTGACAGGAGGACTGTGACAGTCTGTGCGCTGTGAGGAGAATCTAAACCAGGGGGACTGAGGAGAAAGAACGTCAGGGGGGTGGTCCTGACAGGAAGAACCGCAGAAGGGACGAGGCACTGGGTGTGAGACACCGTATTTGACACGACGACTGATCAGTGGAAGTGCTGTTGGTTTACGGGCCTAAGGCGGCCACAGTGACGGACCTGTCAGGAGCGTCGATGAGCGAAGAGGGGACGGTGTATGCATACACGACCCCAGTGTAACGTACGGTGTGTGAGAAGCGGCCCTGGAAACGGAGGGCCGTGAGGTAAAGAAAGTGCGGTGTGCTCTGAGGCCGTCAGACGGACGGCGAATGAAATAAACTTGGACCTGTTGCACCCAGAATCTGCCTCCATCTTGTCTCTGTTTTTATCTCTGCGTTGTAAGAAGAGGGACCACCCCCCAGCTCGGCCCACCGACCCTACACTATGACATCATCTTCTCAGGGCTCTTAATGGCCACTAAGGCACACACTAGTGTTTTAGGATCGAGACTCCTTGTCCTGTGTTTGGTGTTCTTCATCCTTTGCGCATTGTATGCTTTCACCCTGCAAAACCACTTAGTTGCTTTCGTTTGCCATCTCCTGGATTATCCTCCAATCGCTTTAGCTCAGACTGTTTTGGACTTTGTTCATACTATTCACTTAGATATGCAGTGCATCGTTGGTCTCTTTGCCTACCTCTAAGTGCTGCTCTGGACTGGCTGTGCCCTTTCTACACCGGTCCTCTTGTGGTCTCCAGGGTGCCAAGTCCTTGCTCCCTATGTGCTTTCCTGCCTACTGCTCCAGCTCCTGGGTCTGAATGCCCACCTGGCCCTGAGGCTTAATGGATCTACTTCCCTTTAGTTCTGACTTCTATTCAAGAATTGTCTCTAACCTCTGGCTACTTCTTTTCGGCATCCCCTTATCACCGTCAGCACATGTCTAATAAATCCCCCAGCTATACTATTTAACATTCAAACTAAAAAATTATTAAATGAATAGAGGTGTCATCTTTTGCATTTTTTGTCCCCAGGAACTGTGTAGCAAAGTTTTGGAAAAACAGCTATTTATGACTTTTACTTTTCTACATGATGGGACATTTGTCTGTTATTTAGGAAAATTACCTTCCTGAGATTTGTTCACATGTGCAATTTCTTCAAAAACGTTTTGCTGTTGTCCACACTTGTTTGACTCTTTCTAAATTCTTATAAAACACATGAAACGATGAACACCTAGAAGAAAATACTTTTTTTCCCCACACATATAAAAATGATTTTGCTGCCGTGTATATTCTGCAGTTCCTATTTTGCTGTTATCCATTTTCTGCTATTGATCTTAGGACCCTGCTGTATTCAGCTTTCTACAAAATTTCAGATTGAAACCAATTTCCTTGGACTTTAAGCCCCATGGGGTTCCTGAGACTCTTAAGTCGTTCAGACACATGGACAATTTAGTTGGAACAACTACTGAATGTTCGTTCTGGGAAACAATTTTGGTGCTTGCAGGAAGGAAATCATTTTCTGCTCATCCAAAGATTGAGTATTGCTCAGAAATGCCATTTTTACTGTTTTTCTGCAGATGATCGCTACCATATCAGATGTGAGTGGAGGTGTGCTCAATCACTGCCACTTCTAATATAATGCTGCTCATCTAGATGCTGCCGATAATCATGCATTGTTAATTATGCGTTGAGGGCCACAGTATCAGGGCATTTGATGATTGCAAAATTATTGCCAAAGAGTATGACTACAGATGTTAAAGTATATCTTAAATTAGAAAATGGTAGCACACCAAATATGAAATATGTGAAATACGAATAGCAAAATGGCTTTAGTAATACATTTCATAATGGCTTTTGTAAGGCATATCAAATATACTTCATCAAGTGGTGATTTTAATCGCATTCAATCACATGTTTGGTTCCTATCGTCCTATATATACAGGCTTTATCATGTTACTAGCCAGAGGTCAGTTCACACCAGGCAGTCAGTATAGGGACCCATTCAATCTGAGATCACCTTGTCGTTGGTGAATGGGCTCACATCTTTTGGCCAAATTTTGTGCTAAGTATCTCATATGTTTTTCTTGATTACAAAAGCCATTATGCTATTCATATTTCACTTATTTCATATTTGATATGCCTTACAAAAGCCATTATGAAATGTATTACTAAAGCCATTTTGCTATTCGTATTTCACATATTTCATATTTGGTGTGCTGCCATTTTCTAATTTAATATGTAAGTTGCCTTTTGGTATGCACCTATTCAGACTAGTTCTAGATGTGCCGTCAGTTTGTTCTATTACTTAAAGTATATCTGTCATTTCAAGAGAGCTTGCAGCAGAATGTCTGTATTTGCCCCTAGCTCCTCCTCATCCCCATAGAACTTTATAAGCACAAACTGTCATCACCTATTCCAGTAATGGGAAAATTTGTAATAATCAAAGACCGATTTTAGCAAAAGATCAGTCCTGGAGAAAGAAGAAGATTTCACTGATCAGATATATTTTCAGGTGTACTATTGATTGATGAAAAAAATACAGCAAAATGATGTTTACATTTTAAGATGGCCGTTCTAAGGGGTTATCTAGTGCTTGCCACTTCCGTATCTGAGCGCAGTGCAAGTGATGTTCCAACCAGCCAAGACATGTGCACGATAGTCAGGTATTTTGTACCTGTCTCGACAGGGGTCTGGAAGCTTAAAGTCATAAGGGTCGTTCAATGCAGAAATGAGTAACACCAGGTAGATGATTTGCAGGGCCGGCATTAGGGGCAGACAGACTAGGCAGCTGCCTAGGGCCCCAGCTGCCCCTGGGGCCCTTAGCCAGGGGTGGACATACCACCAGTTCAACTGCACTGGGGCCCAGAGGTGGAGGGGGGACCTGCAGGCAGGAGCATACTGTCCATAGCGGCAGAGTATGCAGCCGCTATTGGGCCACTCAGTCAAGATTATGGGCAAGAGTGAGAGAGGCCCGGTGTCATGCAGCATGGGGCCCCTTTCACTCCCTCCTTTAATCATGTGTATACCCAGAGCCGGGGAGAGTGGCGCTAAGAGTACAAGAGATCAAAAAGGGGGTGTGTCATGCACGGAGACACCCTTGCCAATGAATGCTTTCTCCACCAGACTGTGGAGAAAGCTCACTGGCTGGCGTCTCTGTCCTCCTGCATGGCGCGTCCCAATGGTGAGTGCTCACCTGTAGTCAGGGGCCCGGGCCGCACAGCACACTGAGGATGAGGACAACAGAGGAGGAAGAGCAGGACTAACAGGGAATCTTCTGCTTCCTCCTCTCTTCTGTTCCCAGCAGTAGAGGTCGGAGGAGGCTCACTATAGGGGACAGCATGGCTGCTGCAGGGGGCTGATATCAGGGCTCTCTGCTGTGTCCCCATCCCCCAGTGGATTCTGCAGCCTTCTCCAGCTGATCTATGCACTATGTGGCCGACCTCCCCAAGGGCTCATCTAAACACCTGATTAGTATGTTTGTGTTTGTATATGCTTGTATGTGTATGTATGCATCTGTGTATGTACAGTGTGTGTGTATCTATGGGTATGTTTCTATCTGTGTATGTATGTTTATGTATATACGGTATATGTGTATGTATGGTATATTTGTATGTCTGTGTGTATGCATGTACAGTATATGAGTATGTCTGTGTGTATGAATGTATAGTATATGTGTGTATCTGTGTATGTGCGATATATTTTTATGTATATATGTATGTTTATATGCATGCATGTACAGTATATGTGTGTACAGTATGTGTATACTAGATGTGTGTATATAACTGTATGTGTGTATGTACGATATGTGTGTATGTATATACGGTTTATACATGTATGTATGGTATATGTATGCGTATCTCTGTGTGTATGTACGGTATGTGTATCTGTATGTATGTTCGGTATATGTGTGTATGCATGTATGGTATATGTATATGTATCTGTGTGTATGTACGATATGTGTGTATGTACGGTATGTGTGTGTGTATGTACGGTATGTATATGTATGACTGTATGTGTATCTGTGTATGTGTAGGTACGTGAGCCGACTGTGGGTGGTCCTTCTTCCGAGCAAACAGACTTAAGACAGACACCAATGTGCGTTCAACAGGTCCTCTTTATTGGCCGTCCTCTTGATGACCCACAGCACCACACAGCAGCTGCTCAACTCCGCACACAGGCCCAGGTACCTTCACTTCCTTCCTTTTCCTTGCGGCTGTTTCACTGTGGCTGCCCTAGGCCTACCACCAAAGCGCTTCACCCGTCCGAGTCCGTCCGTCTGGTACCCCCGGCCTTCTCTGTCTGTCCTGTGGCTCTCCTGTCAGGGCTATCCCCCCTGACTGTCTTCCTCCTCAGTCCCTGCAGGAGCTTCTTCTCTGTCCATCTCCTCCTTTCAGTCTTCTCCTCTCCTGAGCTCCTCTCCCTGGACTGGCTCCTTCTGGAACTCTCTACTCCTTCTTATATTCCCTCTCTCTGGGAATTCCCCTCTAGAGCTCCTGTAACCCCGCCTCCCATAACTTTGCAGTTTCGTAGCCTTAAGCTGTTGTAAAGCCCTTTGCTCACTGCTCTCTGCTGCCATCTTGTGGCCAAACTACAGTATTACATCTCCTTCTGTTTCTGCTGTCTTTAGTCTTCCCCAGTATTTCACCACTCCTTCCTATCTCCAGCTGTTTTCCACCTCCATATACAGCAGTCCATGTCAAGCATACTGTACATTACCCTCCTACTGCAGACAGGTCCATAGGTCAGTCCACTTCCCCTACATATGTATCTACGGTATGTGTATCTGTATGTATGTATGGTATATGTGTGCATGCATGTACGGTTTATGTATCTGTGTGTATGTATGGTATGTGTGTATGTATGGCATGTGCGTGTATGTACGGTATGTATATGTATGACTGTATGTGTATCTGTATCTGTGTATATGTATGACTGTATGTGTGTCTGTGTATGTATCTACAGTACGTGTATCTGTATGTGTGTACGGTATATGTGTTTATGTATGTACGGTATACAGTTAGGTCCATATATATTTGGACAGAGACAACATTTTTCTAATTTTGGTTCTAGACATTACCACAATGAATTTTAGACAAAACATAATCAGATGCAGTTGAAGTTCAGACTTTCAGCTTTCATTTGAGGGTATCCACATTAAAATTGGATGAAGGGTTTAGGAGTTTCAGCTCCTTAACATGTGTCACCCTGTTTTTAAAGGGACCAAAAGTAATTGGACAATTGACTCCAAGGCTATTTCATGGACAGGTGTGGGCAAAACCTTCGTTATGTCATTCTCAATTAAGCAGATAAAAGGCCTGGAGTTGATTTGAGGTGTGGTGCTTGCATTTGGAAGGTTTTGCAGTGAAGGAAACAGCGGTCAAAGGAGCTCTCCATGCAGGTGAAACAAGCCATCCTTAAGCTGCAAAAACAGAAAAAACCCATCTGAGAAATTGCTACAACATTAGGAGTGGCAAAATCTACAGTTTGGTACATCCTGAGAAAGAAAGAAAGCACTGGTGAACTCATCAATGCAAAAAGACCTGGGCGCCCACGGAAGACAACAGTGGTGAATGATCGCAGAATAAACTCCATGGTGAAGATAAACCCCTTCACAACAGCCAACCAAGTGAACAACACTCTCCAGGAGGTAGGTGTATCAATATCCAAGTCTACGATAAAGAGAAGACTGCATGAAAGTAATTACAGAGGGTTCACTGCACGGTGCAAGCCACTCATAAGCATCAAGAATCAAAAGGCTAGACTGGACTTTGCTAAAAAACATCTAAAAAAGCCAGCACAGTTCTGGAAGAACATTCTTTGGACAGATGAAACCAAGATCAACCTCTACCAGAATGATGGAAAGAGAAAAGTATGATGAAGGCGTGGTACAGCTCATGATCCAAAGCATACCACATCATCTGTAAAACACGGCGGAGGCAGTGTGATGGCTTGGGCATGCATGGCTGCCAGTGGCTCTGGGTCACTAGTGTTTATTGATGATGTGACACAGGACAGAAGCAGCCGAATGAATTCTGAGGTATTCAGAGCCATACTGTGTGCTTAGATCTGGCCAAATGCAGCCAAACTGATTGGTCGTTTCATACTACAGATGGACAATGACTCAAAACATAAAGCCAAAGCAACCCAGGAGTTTATTAAAGCAAAGAAGTGGAATATTCTAGAATGGCCAAGTCAGTCACCTGATCTCAACCCAATTGAGAATGCATTTCACTTGTTAAAGACTAAAGGCCCCGTCTCACTAAGCGACTTACCAGCGATCCCGACACCGATATCAAGGTGTCAGGATCGCTAGTAAGTCGCTATGTGATCGCTGGTGAGCTGTCACACAGACAGCTTCACCAGCGATCAGCACAGCGATGCCGAGCGCCCGGCATCGCTGGCCATCCTGTAAAAAATAGAATCAAAATAAAAAATATAGTTATTCTCACCATCCGATGTCCGGCGCAGTCTTCCGGCCTCTCTCCATGCTCCGGTCCCAGTGATCCTTTGCATGAATGACCGCGAGATGTCACGGTCTCGCGGGATAACAAAGTCTCGCGGTCATTCGTGCAAAGGATCACTGGGACCGGAGCGTGGAGAGAGGCGGGATGGCTGAACGGGACATCGGAAGGTGAGAATAGCTATATTTTTTATTTTTTTAATTATTTTTTACACCTGATCGCTGGTCTCCCGCTGTCACACACAGCGATGTGTGCTGGCCAGCGGGAGACCAGCGACCAAAGAAATGTCCAGAGATTTCTTGCAGCGATCAGCGATACCGGCAGGGGGGCCGCTCGCTGATCACTGTCACACACAGCAATCTCGCTGGTGAGATCGCTGTTACGTCACAAAAGTTGTGACTCAGCAGCGATCTCACTACCGAGATTGCTTAGTGAGACGGGGCCTTAAACTTCAAACAGAAAGGCCCACAAGCAAACAGCAACTGAAAACCACCGCAGTGAAGGCCTGGCAGAGCATCAAAAAGGAGGAAACACAGCGTCTGGTGATGTCCATGAGTTCAAGACTTCAGGCAGTCATTGCCAACAAAGGGTTTTCAACCAAGTACTAGAAATGAACATTTTATTTACAATTATTTAATCTGTCCAATTACTTTTGGTCCCTTTAAAAACAGGGTGGCACATGTTAAGGAGCTGAAACTCCTAAACCCTTCATCCAATTTTAATGTGGATACCCCCAAATGAAAGCTGAAAGGCTGCATCTGAATTTCTATGTTTAAAATTCATTGTGGTAATGTCTAGAACCAAAATTAGAAAAACGTTGTCTCTGTCCAAATATATATGGACCTAACTGTATGTATGTATGATGTATGTATGTACGATATGTGTGTATATGTACGGTATGAGGAGTTTGTGTAGGTTGGGAACACATTTGCACATGGAAACACGAGAAGCAATAGGATGAAACTGATACACATTAGATATTAGAAAACACTCTTGGACAGTGAGGGTGATCAATGAGTGGAACAGGCTGCCACGAGAGGTGGTGAATTCTCCTTCAATGGAATTGTTCACAAAAAGGCTGGACAGACATCTAACCATAGAAAGACAGCCAACAGCACAACAGGACTGATCAGGGTGTACGCTCAATGTCCATGGACCCAATTGGACAAAAATATCCACAGAAAAAAGAAAAAGAGCAGCATCCAATCCAGGTGAAAAAGTGAAAAAAAGGTTTCTTCTGCCATCATATCATACGATGTTTTGACCAAAACATGGTCTTTAGCAAGTATACAACATAGCACATATGGCAGCCTTATATAGTGTTATTACAAAGTATACACCAATCACTACTAAGGTACCGCCCATAAACAATATATACGTATAATAAATTGTTTTATACATAAAATATTCACATACAAATAACCACAAACCATCTAGTGTATTTATCCCACTGAAAAATATAAAACTTTACAAAAATAGACTTGAACCAGAGCTCATAATAATCCCCAAACCATCAGCTTGTAAACAATGCCATGCGCAGGCGCACCAGCCTTAGACTGGATGCAACATCAGATAAAGTCTCGCGATAACACATTGGCCATAGACAGGGTGCAACTCCAGAAAAAGTCCCGCGATAAGATACCCGGCTCGGACTCAGCGCGCATGCGCACACATCGCACGGGCCAGTGGATATAGAAAGGGAAACCAAATACCTGCATGCAACCACTGGAGCGCACACACACTCCGGCCAGGAACAGAGAGCGATGACATGACAAAGACAAGTGTGTGCAACTCCGTCCCGGACCCAGCACTCCTGCGCACCCACCGCATAGCACACAGGCAAAGGCATAAAAATATTAGGCATTTCATGGTGACCAGATGAGCATATAGTTTAGACAAATCCTTGTCATTATACAATAATAACAATAAATAGTACTCTATAAACATACAAAATACATAACTACTGTAACATTAAAGGGTCAATATATTCAAACAGTATAATACATCATTTTCAAAATGACAGACATGGAATGAAAAGAGGGCATGGGGATTGACATATAAAAAAAGAAGAGAAACAACATGAACATACTTCAGGACTATTCAGTCCCCATAGCCTCAATTTGTTCCTGACCATTATTCCTAAAAAAACTAACAAAAAATGTGAACAAAATCACAAAAAAACAAATTAAAATAACAGAAGATGATGCCATAAAGGAAGAGGAGGATTAAGAGGTACAAATGTATAAATTCTAATCCACATTAAGGCCCCTCAGCTGCAAAGTATCCAAAATAGATATCCACCTCAGGTCTTTTCTCCTCATGATTTTAACTCTATCACCTCCCCTCCTTAGTATTGGGACCCTATCTATCACCCTAAACCTTAGCTGATTAACAGAATGCCTACACTTGAAGAAATGTTTTGGTACCAGTAACTCCAAAAGTTTAGTCCTAATAATACTCTTATGCTTGCTGATGCATGCTCTGATCTCCATAGGCATCTCACCCACGTATATGAGCCCACAAGGGCATGTAGTCACCATCTATAACTGTCACCAGTTATATGTCACCATAAGGAAGTAATATCAATGCTTGTCTTTGCACAGATTTTTATTTTTAACTAGCTGAAGAGCCTGGCATTGCCTGGGCATAGTAACCAACTGTGGTTAGTTATAACAAATTATAATGATTATATTGCACATAAAAAACGTGCATCTAATCCTCTCCTGTGTGATACTGACTGCTGAGCCGTGTATCTAATCCTATCCTGTGTGATACTGTCTGCTGAGCCGTGTATCTATTTCTATCCTGTGTGATACTGTGTGCTGAGTAGTGAATCTATTTCTATCCTGTGTGATACTGCCTGCTGAGCCACGTGTCTAATCCTCTCCTGTGTGATACAGTCTTCTGAGCCGTGTATCTAACCCTATTCTGTGTGATACTGTCTGCTGAGCCGTGTATCTAATCCTACCCTGTGTGATACTGTCTGCTCGGCCGTGTATCTATTCCTATCCTGTGTGATACTGTCTGCTGAGCCGTGAATCTATTTCTATCCTGTGTGATACTGCCTGCTGAGCCACGTGTCTAATCCTCTCCTGTGTGATACTGACTGCTGAGCTGTGTATCTAATCCTATCCTGTGTGATACTGTCTGCTGAGCCGTGTATCTAATCCTATCCTGTGTGATACTGGGCTCCCTCTGCAGTCTGTGTCAGAGGGTGGTCTGGTTGGCATGGTAATAAATTGTGTTATTTTCAGCTTTGCAGAAGGAGGATAACACCATAGAAATGATAAGAATAATAGGCCTCAGTTACCACAACTGTCTACAAAGAAAACTGTTGCTGATAGCGACCAATCACAGCTCATTTTTCATCTTTTAAACAGCTCTGGGACAGCGTGGCGAGTTTTGAGTGGCGACTTTTGTGTTTGGACTTTTATGTGGCGAGGTTGGTGTATGTGTGGTGAAATGTGTGCTGAGGGTGGTATATGTGCTGAAGCACGTGGTAGTGGGTGGCGCATTTTGTGTGTGTGTTCATATCCCCGTGTGTGGTGAGTATCTCATGTCAGGGCCCCACCTTAGCAGCTGTACGGTATATACTCTTTGGCGCCATCGCTCTCATTCTTTAAGTCCCTCTTGTTCACATCTGGCAGCTGTCAATTTGCCTCCAACACTTTTCCTTTCACTTTTTCCCCATTATGTAGATAGGGGCAAAATTGTTTGGTGAATTGGAACGCGCGGGGTTAAAATTTCGCCTCACAACATAGCCTATGATGCTCTCGGGATCCAGACATGTGACTGTGCCAAATTTTGTGGCTGTAGCTGCGACGGTGCAGATGCCAATACATACTTACACTTTTGCCCCATTATGTAGATAGGGCAAAATTGTTTGGTGAATTGGAACGTGCAGGGTTAAAATTTTGCCTCACAACATAGCCTATGATGCTCTCGGGGTCCAGACGTGTGACTGTGCCAAATTTTGTGGCTGTAGCTGCAACGGTACGGATGCCAATCCCGAACATACATTCACACCCTCATTGAGCTTTATATGTTAGATAACAGGGCAGTCATCTCCAGAGGTTTCCCTATACCACCATAGTTATAAGCATGATTACCTGGTTAGGGGCCACAGGTGGACACAGACAGAAAGGACCCCTGTGCAAGAACAATATATGATCACTTTGCATCCCAAGAGCTCCTGAAAATGCAAAATTAGACCTGTTTTGGAGGTAGAATTGGGTCCCCTTACCTCTTGCGCTCGTGAGCAGCCGCGCAAGTTGTCCACCTGTCAGGGGCCCACTCAGATGTTTGGCCCCTTGGCTACTATATATATATATATATATATATATATATATATATATATATATATGTACACAGTATAAATAAATATATATATACTGCTCAAAAAATAAAGGAACACTATAACATAGGATGTGGTATTTTAGTGTTCCCTTTATTTTTCTGGAGCAGTGTGTAAGATATGTACCGTATATCTATCTATCTGTGTGTGTGCATATATATATATATATATATATATATATATATATATATATATATATATATATATATATGTGTGTGCATGTGTGTGTGTGTATATATATATAAATACTAGCTGAAGAGCCCAGCGCTGCCCAGGCATAGTAACTAACTGTGGTTAGTTATAACAAATTATAATTATCCTCCATCCCATAGTCCCGTGCCCATATACCCATCATACATATCCACGATCCCATAGGCCCGTGCCCATATACCCATCATACATATCCTCCATCCCATAGTCCTGTGCCCATATACCCATCATACATATCCGCTATCAAATAGTCCCGTGCCCATATACCTGTCATACATATCCTCCTTCCCATAGTCCCATGCCCATATACCCATCATACATAACCTCCATCCCATAGTCCAGTGCCCATATACCCATCACACATCCTCCATCCCATAGTCACCCATTATGACATCATAATGAGCGGTGGGGCTTGCAACCTATGATGACATCAGCGTTGCCATGGCAACCATTATGACATCATAATGAGGGGCGGGACTTGATACACACACACTTTTTCCCCATTATGTAGATAGGGGCAAAATTGCTTGGTGAATTGGAACGTGCGGGGTTAAAATTTTGCCTCACAACATAGCTTAGGACACTCTCGGGGTCCAGACGTGTGACTGTGCCAAATTTTTTGGCTGTAGCTGTGACGGTGCGGATGACAATCCCGGACATACACACATGCATACACACATACATACATACACTTGAGCTTTATATATTAGATATAAATATATATAGCGCCACGGTGGCTCAGTGGTTAGCACTGCAGCCTTGCAGCGCTGGGGTCCTGGGTTCAAATACCACCAAGGACAACATCTGCAAGGAGTTTGTATGTTCTCCCTATGTTTGTGTGGGTTTCCTCCTGGTTCTCCGGTTTCCTCCCACATTCCAAAGACATACTGATAATGCCAATAATGTCTGTAAAGCATTGTGGAATTAATGGCGCTATATAAATGAGTAAAAAATATATATATATGTCCATCTCAGCGAAAAAATATAAATATATATATTTTTTAGAGGTGTGGTGGCCCAAACAGAACTTTTGCTATGGGGTCCTGTGATTGCTATGTACACCTCTGCTTGCAGGGCAGTAATAATGAGAGCAATCTGCCTTGTTTTACGGAGCCTGAGGCTCCAGGGTCCCATTTCCAGATTGCCATCATAAGCAGCGTACCAGGTGGGGAGGGGGGCTCAGACACATTATTTGCACAGGGGCCCCAAACTATTAGTTTCCGACCCTGCCTCCAGTCAGTGGCGTGTCGCTAATAGCAGCATACCATGCAGCTGCTATGGGGCCCATGAGTCAGGGGGGCCCGTCCGGTGCCAGCGAAGTTGGAGCAGCGGGTGACAGGAGACAGGAAGCCGGCTGCTGCGATTAAAGCCTGTGCCTGCTGCTAAAGAGAAATTAATATTCACTGCTCCCACGCCCATAATTCCTCCCACCTCTATGCACTGAAGCCGGTGCCAAGAGATGGGAAAGACTATAGGAGTGGAGAGCAGTGAATATTCATTTCACTATAATAGCGGGCACGGTAGCTGCAGCTGCAGGCTTCCTGCTGCTGTACGATCACATGTGACTGCTACTAAAAGGAATGAATATTCACTGTTCTCCACACCCATGAATATGGTATATATCAGTGAGCAAGTGAGTATGTGGTGGCTATAATACTGTGGGACTGCATTATTTTCTATTGGGGGCTGCATTATATTCTATGGTGAGGGGCTGTGTTATACTATATGTGGTCAGAATTATATTCTATATGGGGGACTGCATTATACTCTATGAAGAACTATGGGGAGTGTATTATACTCTGTGAAGGACTATGGGGAGTGTATTATACTATATGGAGGACTATGGGGAGTCTATAATACTATAAGAAAGACTATGTGGAGTGTATAATACTCTATGGAGGACTATGGGGAGTGTATTATACTATATTTAAGCAAACCATCATACATCCATTACTTAAAAAACATCTTTAGACCAAAACTGTGCTGCTAACTATAGACCCATCTTTAAACTCCTCTTCAATCTGGTTTCCGCTCTTTACACTCCACTGAAACTGCCCTCACTTAAGTCTCTGATGATCTACCAACAGCTAAATCTAAAGATCACTACTCCATGCTAATTATTCTGGTTCTCTCTGCAGCATTCAACACTGTGGATCATCAACTCCTCCTCACTATGCTCCACTCAGTCGGCCTCAAGAACACCGTTCTCTCCTGGTTCTCCTCCTATCTCTCTGACTGCTCCTTCACTGTATCTTTTTCTGGCTCCTTCTCCTCTCATCTTGCTCTTACTGTTGGGGTTCCTCAAGGATCAGTCCTAGGTCCCCTCTTCTTCTTATATACTGCCCCTATTGGGAAAGCAATCAGTAGATTTGGGTTCCAGTACCATCTACATGCTGATGACACCCAATTATACACTTCTTCTCCTGACATCACGCCTGCATTATTGCAAAACACCAGTGATTGTCTTACTGCTGTCTCAAACATCATGTCCTCCCTCTATCTTAAACTGAATCTGTCGAAAACTGAACTCCTTGTGTTTTCTCCCTCCACTAATCTACCTATGCCTGACATTGCTATTTCCGAGTGTGGTTCTACCAATACTCCCCAGTAACATGCTCGCTCTCTTGGGGTCATACTTGATTCAGAGCTTTCATTCACCCCCACATCCAATCCCTGGTTTGCTCTTGTTATCTGCAGCTCAAAAACATTTCTAGAATTCAAACTTTTCTTACTTTTTACTCTGTAAAAACTCTTACTGTTGCTCTTATTCATTTTTGTCTGGACTCTTGTAACTCTCTACTAATTGGTCTCCCTCTTACCAAACTCTCCCCTCTCCAATCTGTGTTGAATGCTGCAGCCAGAATCATATTCCTCACCAACCGTTACACCGATGTCTCTACCTTGTGCCAGTCATTGCACTAGTTACCCATCCACTCCAGAGTTCAATATAAACTTGTCACTCTTACTCACTCACAAATTGCTCCTCAGTTCAGCACCACCCTACCTCTACTCCCTCGTCTCAGTCTACCACACTACCCGTGCTCTCCATTCTGCTAATGACCTGAGGTTAACATCCTCAATAATCAGAACCTCCCACTCCTGTCTCCAAGAATTCTCATGTGCTGTACCAATTCTTTGGAATGCACTACCCAGGATAATTCGATTAATCCCCAATATCCACAGTTTTAAGCGTGCCCTAAAAACGCATTTCGTCAGACAGGTCTACCACCTCAACACATTTCTCTAACTATCCCTGTGTTGCCCATTCAAAATTTTCTTCATAATCAGGATCCTTGTATTTTATTCTCACACCCTTTATGCATTTAATAGCCCTCTCTATCTGTACTTTTACACATTCTGGTTGGTAACTGGTTCATGCAGCATTACATGAGCACCCGATATCTTACATTATGACTGGTCAGAACAATGAAAGCAACTGTTAACATCCACCTTTCATGTTTCCCCAATTTCCTTATCGATTGTAAGCTTGCTAGCAGGACCGTCATTCCAGTTAGTATCTGTTGATTTATATGATTATTGTTATGCTGTAATATCTTCATTGTCTGTACAAGTCCCCTCTAAAATGTAAAGTGCTGCGGAATATGTTGGTGCTATAAAAATAACATTTTATTATTATAAGCTCCAGTGCCCTTCATCACTGTACAAACACGTTACCATCTGTGTATGTGATAATGTGTGTGTATGCAGATCAACCCCATTCCAGTTAATTAAGTGGAGTTGGGTCAAAGGTTTCATGCAGACGAGCATATAAATCGGACGTTCAGGTGACCGATTTTTCTCCTGGCGTGACTGTCCGTGAGAAAAAAATTGCAGCATACGCTGTTTTCTAAACTATATCAGATGAGATTCACATATTCAAGCCTATGGGTGCGTAAAAAAATCAACTCCCACATAGAACATCTATGAGGCATCCAACTTTCACGGATACATTTTTAATAAAACCTTCAAGACTGTATTTTATCATCTACATTTTTAACATAGAGGTTTGTAAATGGACATCTCACGAATGTTACATGGATGTAAAAAACGGACACACAGGTGGCACAAATTTGTTGAAAATCGTTTGAGTATTCTGGATGAAATTCGGATGATTTTCCATATGCTCTTCTAAAGCCTGTCTAATTTGCAATGTCAGACCCAGGCAGTGTCGGACTGGGGTGCCAAGGGCCCACCAGTAACAATGACCTTGGGGGGCCCACTTTTCACATGCATACAAATATTACACTACTCTTCTTCACAAATTTACCTATATCTCTATATAATAAGAAGTTAGGTAGTTTGGTTAATGAATGATGAGATGCTGCTTTTTCTGTATATTGCAAATCATGTGAATTATGCCAAGCACTACCCATTTAGTGGGGTTGGGGGCCCCTGACTGCACAGGGGCCCACCGGGGGATTCCCCTGTTCCCCTATGGGCCAGTCCGAGCCTGGACCCAGGGACAAGCTTCACCTTGCTGATCGTTGGGGTACTTGGAGTCACGCCCTCCATAAATCACACATTGATGGCATATGCTAAGGATAGACTAAATATAGATGATCAATGCTGTATCTTAGAAAAGCCTTGCAACAAAACTGGGACTGCCAGAGGAATGTGAAAACAAGTAGCACAGAATATGTGCAGCATGGGAGAAGTCTTGCAGATGAGAGCGTGAGGATAGAAGAAGGGAGAATAGAAGTTGTCTGCCTTTGGCTGAGCCAAGAAGATAAGTAAGTTGGTAAACTGAGAGGAGAGTTGTGGATAGATGACAGTTCAGTTACCCAGGAGAGACTTTTACATTTTAATCTATAGTAAACTGATATGTAGTGCAATGAATGTGAGATCAGAGCTGTCAGTATACATCAGACAGAAACATCATCTTGGGTCTGCATTCTTGATAGATTTCAGAGAGCCCAGTCTGTGTAGTGTTAACAGTTAACAGGTACACTAATAGAAAGGCGCAGATAATGAGGAGACAATGGTACTTAAACCAACAACTATTTATTCAATTAACACAATCAAAGGGGGCCTTCAGCACAATGTCAGAGGGTAGGGCAAACGGTAAAAATGAAACAAGTTATGCTACAAGAAGAATACAGCAGTTCAAATGGACAGGATATTGACATAATACTATTTACACACTATCGTTCTATTATTACCATGAAATAACTGATACCATCAGTGATGTCTTAAGGGGGTTTTACACATAGCGATATCGCTAACAATATCGCTAAAGCATCACCGATTTTGTGACGCAGTAGCGATATCACTATGTGTGATACTTACCTCCGACCGGCCCCCCGCTGTCCATCGCTGATCGCGCGAGATTGCGCAGCTCCATTTCTCGTCGGGCGCTTCCTGCTGGGCTTCCTGCTGGCGCTGACGAGCGACGCGTGGACACGGACGGAGGACGTCAGGATCGCCTCGTCTGAAAGGTAAGTATTGTCTGCTGTATCGCTGCTGCATCGCTGTGAGATCTTCCTGTGTGGAAGCTCACTGGCGATCATTTAGCGATGCACCAGCGATCCTGACCGGGTCATATCGCTGGTCGGGATCGCTGGTGCATTGCTAAATGTAAAGGGGCCTTTAGTGCTAATACTCCAATCCACAGGGCCTCACTGTCCCTACTAGGCCCATCCTTGTTGTTACATTCTAGGCAACACAAAACGTCACACAGGCCCTAACTTAGGTTGGCAATACTACCAGCTAGGCTTCAGATCCAAGGTTGGTGAGTAACTCGGTACACTTGTCACGCTGACTGCCTCTGTTCCCGGAATCACGGCCCCAGTCCCTACTTTGTATCATACGTCGAAACTGGAAACGACCGCTCTATTTAACCTCCCTCTGCTGCGGCCTTGTCGTGTCTGTCTCGGCTCTGACTCTGAGCACTCGGTACAGCTCTCCCGGATCCGGTCTCTCTCAGGTATTCACTCCGGTCTGGTCTCTCTTGGGTCATCACTAGGGTGTAGTTTCTCTCGGGTCTTCACTCGGGTCTGGTCTCTTTCTCGGGTCTTCACTATGTCTGGCCTCTCTTGGGTCTTCACTATGTCTGGCCTCTCTCGGGTCTTCACTCAGGTCTGATCTCTTTCTTGGGCCTTCACTCGGGTCTGGTCTCTTGTAATGGTGGTTGTAAGTCAGGTCACTCTATCTCACATCCGTCCTGCTACAGGTTCGGGTGCCAACTACTCCCTTTCACTGCCCCTCGAGGGTCTTTTATAATTACTAACTGCACCACAGCTGTCACCAGATCTGGTGTCTTGTCCAATCTCTTCCATGAGGGAACATGCACTCCACTCCTGAGGTCCTGCTAATGTAATTCTTTCTGTTTTCATTCTCTCTATCGTTTTTGACCAGCAGATGGCATTATTTGCAGACACTCTATTAGCCATTAACTGTGTGTGTCTTCTCACTTGACTATCTCCTTTAGTGCAGGGGCAGAACTGGTAGAATGACTGCTATCCAGACCTGAATTATGGCAATGCAAAGCTGGAGATGCAGGAGAGTGATGCAGAGTATGGCATGACAGACCTTTACTTCATGGCATTGTAGGGTCTGTGGGCCGAGCTGGGGGGTGGTCCCATGATATACCGCGCAGTGACGTACAGACACACGATGAGGCAATTTTCGGGTACAACAGGTCCAAGTTTATTCTCTTGCCGTCCACCTGACGGCCTCCGGAGTACACCGCACTTCAATTCACTTTACTTCACTTCACTTATCGGCCCCCCATTTCCAGGGCCGCTTCCCGCACACCGTACTTTACACCGGGGATGTACATTTACGCACCGTCCCCTCTTCACTCTTCGACGCTCCTGTCAGATCCGTCACTGTGGTCGCCTTACGCCCGTAAACCAACAGCACTTTTACTGATCAGTCGTCTCTCTCTCAATACGGTATGCTTTACCTCAGTGCCTCGTCTATACTGCGGTACTCAGGTGTCATGACCACCCCCCTGACTTTCTCTCTCCTCAGTCCCCCTGGTTTGGTTTTCCTCACAGTGCACAAATTGTCGTAGTCCTCCTGTCACTGGAGCTCCCTCTGGGGACTGGAACTTTCTGGAACCCTCCTGTCAAATTTATATCATTCCCGGTTCCCTGTAACTCCACCCCCATGACCAACGGTTTCCTAAGCCCTAAGCTGATGTCAAGTCCTTTGCTCACACTCCTCCCTGCCCTCTAATGGTCAACCCAAGGTACTGCACGTCCGCTACACTTTCTCAGCTGTTTCCCTACTGTAGTAACTGACACCTGTCTAAATTGTGCAAACCTTCCTTTCTCTGTTCTGACATGTCTGTCCGTCCGTCAGGTCACCTTCCCTACACTCCCCCTTCCTTTGTCTATTGGCGTCCTCGACAATCGTAATCCCCGCCTTCGTCATTCTGAAGCTTCACCTACACTCTGTTGTCGGACCAGTTGTTGGGCCAAACCCACTACCTGCGGGGGCCGAACCATACTGGGAGCACCATGCTCTGAGCAGCCTACTGCTACTGACCAGCGCGCACGCCACATGACAACGTCTTTCAAATTGGGCTAGGTACACCCATATTCTCTCTATGGCGTGTACCTTCCCCTACTCTCCCCTTCTGTTACCTTCCACTGTCCTGTACGCCATGATCGAGGCCTCACACCTACCAGATCATTGCCGGCGTCCACCTTCCTCCTTCAGGGGTGTCCGTGGTGTCGGGGACCTGACCTAGGATGGCTGTCTTTCTCACATCTTCCACCTCTTTTGCCTTTCTTTCAGTTACATGTCATGGTCGGCGTCTCGGTCTCCCTGACCTTCTCTACACATAGACCCTTGTCGGATCTCATACTTCCCTTTGGTCCCTCAGACCTTCTCTTGCCCGGACCTGTAGCATTTACTTCTGCATATTATACACCAGCACAACTTTACAATATCACAAGTACCCCATTTTTTATATTTTTTTCATTTTCCTTTGCTTTTAAAACCAACATATAACAATATAACATTGCATATCTTCTTCCCCTCCCCCCCTTCCTTGGACATGGACACTCCCTCAGTTCTTTGTATCCTCGCACTGTCAGGTAAACATATCTACGTATACTTTCCTAGAAAAGGTACACAGAATGGAGAAGGAAAGAAAAAGAAAATAAAAACAACAGATAAACAGCAAAAGAAAATTTCCTCTGCATACAACTGTCCTTATAACTTGCACAACGGTGCTCCGAACTCCTGACAGTTCACTCCGCCTCCTAGCAGTCAGTCGTGAGGGGCTCCACAGCCGTGGAGCTCCTAGAATACCGAGGGTGTCCACACAAGTCCTCTTTATGGGGGTTCACATCCTTCAGGCTCCGCCAGTACGGCCACCGCATAATAACCGCGGGGACAGTACTCTTTGTAGTAAGACACGTAGTCTCCTTCTTTCAAAGCCCGGCCGTGACGAATGGAAGCAACATTTACGTAAACTTTCTGGCCAGTCTCATCCCGAATAAAGCCGTATCCTTGAGCGATGTTGGTATACACCAGCCGTCCCTTAGACCTCTTAGCCGCCATTCCAGACTCTCCCCCTGCATGGAGCTGGTTCCATATCTCCCGCTCCCGGGCCGTCTTCTTCCTTATAACCTCTGCGACCCAAACAGAGGGCACACTACAGGCTCAGGAGTCTGGTGGGCGGGACTCCGCCGAAGAAGGGAGTGGGACAGAGGCGGCCAATGATGTTAGTGGCCCAGCAGCCGCTGGGGCTGGGTGGCAGATGAGAGCGGCCGTGTTCTTAGGAGATTGGGCCACAGGGCCTGTCACACAGACCGCAGTCGATTCCAGTGCCGGCATAGCAGCTGCGGCCGCCGGGTAGGCCGCACCTGAAATTTCATCCGGAGCCGGGGCAGCGACCGACTTTGAAGATGCGGTCGCTAGCGGCAGAGGGGATGCAACAGTGTTGCCTACGGTCAGACTCCGCACCGGTGACACCGGGTGTGGCGCCATCGGGTGGAGTGGTTCAGGACCAGAAGCGGAGGCCCTTCTCAGTTCCTTGTATATGGTAGGGCCCTCCTTGGCCGGGCTCTCGGGGACACAGGACGCCGCGCGCTGCGGCCGAATGGTAGAGGCCGCTTGCGGAGCCACTGTCGGGGCCGGGGGAACTCTCACCTTCCCTGGCGCCGTGGCCTCCGTCTCCTCAGCACGCGGCTCCTCCCGCAGTCTCCGCTCTTCATCCCGCCTTCCGGCGGGGCTAGCCTTCAGGCTCAGGGGCTCCGCAGGGAGGCTCTCCACTGGTAACTTAGGTGGCCGCTCCCAGTGGTTCCGCACAGGCTCCGCTCCTTCACTCAACATCCAGCTGCCTGCCCGTGGCCCTGAGGGGAATGTTTTCTGGCGTGACTCGACCTTCCGGCACCACCGCCACTCTAGGCGCCCGATGCCCTGACGTCCACAGCGTCTCATATCGTCCGATGGGCAGCACTCGAATGGTGCCAGACAGCCGCAGCCAAACTTTTTCCCTGCGCCACTCCCTCTGCTGGGTGGGGCGATGGCAGCCCTTTCCAACCACTTGTCAGGGTCCAGTACGTGGGAGCGCCGGCCTCCTGGTACATATCGCTGGCTCCAGGAGTACGTAGGAGGGGGCCCCAGTCCATTGGGAAGAACAGCAAACACCTGGAACTCTCCTCTGTGCTGAAGCAGCACCGCCATCTTGCACCAGTCCTGGTACCTCCCCGGATCTTCTGCTGGCAACGCAGATATGCCACAGTGCTCCCAATTTGTAATCCACAGGTGGGTATTTTGTATTCCACAGGTGTTTATAATCCACACAGAGCAGTCTGAGTTTTTTCCATCCCTTGGGCAGGCCTGCCACAGAAGATGACGTATTAGCGGCGGCGATCCTGCCGACTACGCCATGTGTAGGGTTGGTGGGCCGAGCTGGGGGTAGTCCCTTGATATACCACGCAGTGATGTACAGACACACAATGAGGCAAGTTTCGGGTACAACAGGTCCAAGTTTATTCTCTTGCCGTCCACCTGACGGCCTCCGGAGTACACCGCACTTCAATTCACTTTACTTCACTTCACTTATCGGCCCCCCATTTCCAGGGCTGCTTCCCGCACACCGTACTTTACACCGGGGATGTACATTTACGCACCGTCCCCTCTTCACTCTTCGACGCTCCTGTCAGATCCGTCACTGTGGCCGCCTTAGGCCCGTAAACCAACAGCACTTTTACTGATCAGTCGTCTCTCTCTCAATACGGTCTGCTTTACCTCAGTGCCTCGTCTATACTGCGGTACTCAGGTGTCAGTACCACCCCCCTGACTTTCTCTCTCCTCAGTCCCCCTGGTTTGGTTTTCCTCACAGTGCACAAACTGTCGTAGTCCTCCTGTCACTGGAGCTCCCTCTGGGGACTGGAACTTTCTGGAACCCTCCTGTCAAATTTATATCATTCTCAGTTCCCTGTAACTCCGCCCCCCATGACCAATGGTTTCCTAAGCCCTAAGCTGATGTCAAGTCCTTTGCTCACACTCCTCCCTGCCCTCTAATGGTCAACCCAAGGTACTGCACGTCCACTACACTTTCTCAGCTGTTTCCCTACTGTAGTAACTGACACCTGTCTAAACTGGGCAAACCTTCCTTTCTCTGTTCTGACAAGTCCGTCCGTCCGTCAGGTCACCTTTCCTACAGCATACCAAGGAGAGTGGGCCTGTACTAACACTTGGTCTTCAGCAATAGCCTAGAATTATCCAATGACCAAAATCTTTGTTTTCTCAACTTGACTATAGGTTATGAACACTTCACCAACAAATTCACAACACTTTTACTGTGTAGTTAAATTTGTACCTGTATTCCCAGTTTGTATCTGCTTCGTAATGAACAGTGATAATTACTATACTGATTACTGTACATTAATAATGCAATAATTGCATATAAAGTTATATTAGTAGTCCGCACAGTAGGGTGTGAAACATCCAGTACATTTACTTAACCAAAATAACACATAATATAACACATCTTCCCCGCTGATCTTTATTAAGTTTTAATTCATTTCTTTAAATAAAGAACATTCTCAGCCTTCATCAACAGAAAACATTATCATCCCAGAAATTCCCTCATGTAAATGGCGTCCGACACAAAATATTATTGTCTGGTCTCATCGTTATCCAACCACATACATGTATACAAAATCTGCTCCCGAGTTTGTTCTTTTTTCCCCTGAAGATCTGCAAGTCTTTGTGGTCTGCTACTCTATGCATTACTCAGAAGGGGGTTCACAGATTTTTTATTTTCCACTGATGGCCATAAGCCCATGGTATCATTGGTGCAACCAGTGTAGCCGCATCGGGGCCAAAAAGGCTGAAAAGCAGCAATCAGCTTCTGTCATGTATCCGTCACTGCACTGGCCCTTTGAATCTTTTTTTCCCAAAAATAGCACCACTCTTGTCCACAGGTTGTAGCCGGTATTACAGCTCAGTTCTACTGAAGTTAATAAGTTGACCCCAGCTTGCTTCTGTGGAAAACCAAACATTTGGCACAACCCTGACTGTAGCTGCCATCATTGATTTGCACTACAGTTTTCCCCAATTTCTGGCACACATTTTAGTAAATCCATTAAGCAGTTGGTGGTAAAGCCCCTTCATTCTTAACTGAACCCACTGTTATCAAAACTTTTAAAAAGGGGAAAAAGGTACAACTTTCAAGAGAAATATTGCATGAGCCAAAATTTGCAACTTTTTGGCACAAGAAACTGCTAAAACAGATTGTCTACTGTGCAAGATATAGCATCTTTGTGTAATATCAGGAGCCTGAGTGGTTGGACCCATTTGGTCCATGATTTTGACTCACTGGTATATTAAGTTGTTCAATTAATTTTTTTAGTACACAGGAATTAATAAAGATAAAAACAAGTAAAACTTTGCCCATCCGTAATTATTTCAATGTGACATATGACAAATCCTCATACAACCTAAGGGAGCATTTATAAAGAAATTAGAAGACTAATAATTTAGACATTGGCAATTTGACAATAGCAGCTAAAACATCTTGTTATCTGCTTTTATACATATATTTATATAATTGGCTTTATTAGAGTAACTGAAAACCTATGTCGTTATGATAGACACTGAGGCCTCATTCACATCAGTTTTTTTCACATACGAGAAAAACGTACGCAGTTCAGTTATTGATTTTCATGATAGTTGCATCTGATTTTCATGAGAATTCTCCTAACAGAGCGTGAAAATCGGACCACACTTATTTATTTATTATTCATTGTTATATAGCGCCATCATATTCCGCAGCGCTTTACAGACATTATCACTGTCCCCATTGGGGCTCACAATCTAAATACTGCTGCAAACCAGCAGTGTTAACCACTGATCCACCATGCTGCCCACACTTGGATAATATCCTAGTGCTGTCCTATTTTTTTCACAGACCCATAAACTTAAATTGCTGATGTTAATCCGACTCTCAGCTCCAGAGGTGTAACTGCAGTTTCTCCTCATGTCTGGCCATACCGCTGAGTCTGCTTCATGCAGCACTGCTGTATCTGCATGTGGCTTCCATCTAGCCTTAGAGGGGTGTGACCGGTCTCTACAGGAGTTTAACTCTGATGTGTCGTGCAGAGATTAGGTTCCCCGGCCTATCTTGTGCCAGCAGGGCCTATAATTGACAACGCCTCTTACCATTCCTAGCCTTAACATTGGGTCCTATTCCGATGACACCCGTTCATGCATTCCTCCTCAATCTGTATCTCGTTAGCAACCCGGCCTGTTTGCTCTTCTTCTGACCTCGGCTCTGTTTATTGAACCTGTGCTGCCAGCCCCAACCTTGGACTGTCTGACTACGCCTCTGTTTCACCCAAAGACTGCTTTGGAGTGGTACCTAGTGACTAACGGTGACAAAGCCTAAAGGTACTGTCTCACTTAGCGATGCACCAGCGATCCCGACCAGCGATATGACGCAGTCAGGATCGCTGGTGCATCGCTAAGTGGTCGCCAGTGAGCTGCCACACAGGCAGATCTCACCAGCAACATAGCAGTGGTCGGGGGTCGTTACTTACCTGTCAGACACGGCGATCCTGACGTCCTCCCGCCCGCGCCCACGTGTCGCTCGTCGCCACAGTAGGAAGCCCAGCAGGAAACTGACGACGAGAAACAGTCCAGGACGTTCTCGCGCGATCAGCGGTAATGAGCGGGGGAGCCGGTCAGAGGTAAGTATCACACATAGCGATATTGCTAGCAATATCGCTGCTACGTCGCGAAAACCAGTGACGTTATAGCGATATTGCATGCGATATCACTTAGTGTGACAGGCCCTTAACCTCACTACCAGAGGCTTTAGTGAATATCCAGTAGTCACTTAGCTATGACCTTTCAAGGTAAGAGTGGCCCATGGTGCAATGGGTCCACAACCAGCAGCGTTACAACAGCGGACTTGGAGAACATACTAAATGTTGATTTCCTGCATTCAATTGTACTTTAGTCTTTGAGGCGTGAGAGCCATTAAAGCTTTGACTGACGCCGCTTTCGGACTCAAGATTACACTAATATGCCAATTGTACTGCGCCCCAAAATTTCTGGACAATTTTGGAAATAATTTTATAATATGTGTACATATATTTTAAGGTGGCTGCTGGGCACATAGTGGATGGGGAGATATGTAGCACAAAGGTGGTTGTCCTCTGTGATATAAGCCTGGAGTAATGCTCTAGTATACATAGTACTAAGAGGGGTTAATAGGCCATATAAAAGAGCCAAGTAGCCAGCGCTGCCTAAGGTCAGCACGCAATGCATAAAGTGCACATGCACATAATAGTTTCTAACTGAACTTTAAAATGAGACATTTAGCAAACAATTGATAAATTCTTTGAGCCACCTCGCCACTCCAAGACATTCTCATATGGGGCAGTCCTACTTTATGTTTTTTATATTCGCTGTGCCATTACGGCTGGGTTATGCACGCCATTCTATCTGTCTTTATTGTGATTGATCTAGACTGTTGTACACATACACAGCAGCCCTACCCTCCCCCAGGCTCTATTTCATTATGCACCTGTGTCTGGGCCTGTTTCACCATTCATCTATGGTTGCTGGTTTGGCAGTGTGAGGTCAGATCTGAAATGTTCAGGTACATTTTGCATTTAATATTGTCTTGCTTTTAATACATTTAGGAGGCTGTAATGGCACAGTGAATATAAAAAACGTAGAGTAGGACTGCCCCATATGAGAATGCAATGACGTGGCGGGGTGGCTCAAAGAATTGATCAATTGTTTGCTAAATGTCTCATTTTAAAGTACACTTAGAAATCAATATGTGCATATGCACTTTATGTATTGCGTTCTGACCATAGGCAGTGCTGGCTTCCCCCCTTTTTTAGTTAATAGGCCGTGACAGGTTGATTGTGAGCGGAGCAATTGGGTGTAACCACTGCTCACCATATCTATACCCATGGGTGTGGTTCACATTGTAAAATGAGGCCTGTTTCTCTCACACATGTCAGTGGTGGAGGTGTGAAAACCTCCAGGAGTGTGTGCCTTTGCTAAAGGACTAAGAAGCTGTACTCCATGGGTACCGTTACACATAGCGACGCTCCAGCGATCCCGACAACGATACGACCTGGTAAGGATCGCTGGTACTTCGCTACATGGTCGCTAGTAGGCTGTCAAACAGGCAGATCTACTCAACGATACGGCAATCCGTATAACGACCTCGGTGGTCGTTGGGACCTTGTCACACAGAAGCTATTCTGACGACTCATGCCTGCATCCCTGAGTTCTGAGTCACCAACGAGGTCGCTCGTCATTGTTATGGTGTCAAACACAACGATGCATGCTGGCCAGCGGGACACCAACAATCAAAAAATGGCCTAGGACATTTGAGCATGATCAGCGATATCCCAGCGGGGGGGCCGGTCGCCGCTATGTGTCACACGTAGCGAGATCGCTGGCGAGGTCCCTGTTGTGTCACAAAACCTGTGACGTTTCAGCGATGTTGTTAACGATCTTGCTATGCGTGAAGTACCCCTAACTCAAGCATTTTACTTTGTTTCACTTTGTGCAGGACAGTAGCTTTATTTGCATTTTCTGGTTTATGAGGACTGAAATAAACCAGCCAGACTTTTAAATTGATATGGTTCCTGTGATACATCTTGCTCTCAAGTGAGTAGCATTGTTACATTACATATACACATGGATTTCAGGAAACTCCACCTGAATTTGATTGTATGTGAATCGATCCACTTCTCTCTACTAAAGACCATTGAAAACTAGATCAATGATCATCAAAAACTACAGGAACAAACCACTAATGACCTGGAACAAAATAGTGTGTAAATAATTGTTAATCAAAGGTAAAAGAATTAAACAAAATGACCATCAGAAACTTGGAGAATAAATCAATAATCAGAATAATGCTGGCAGTGCCTAAAGGTACTGTCGCACTTAGCAATGTACCAGCGATCCCGACCAGTGGTATGACGCGGTCAGGATCGCTGGTGCATCACTAAGTGGTCGCTAGTGAGCTGCCACACAGGCAGATCTCACCAGCGACATCGCAGGGGTTGGGGGTCGCTACTTACCTGTCAGACGAGGGGATCCTGACGTCCTCCCGCCCACGTCCACGCATCGCTCGTCTCCACAGCAGGAAGCGCCGCAGGAAGCTGACGACGATAAACAGTCCAGGACGTTCTCGCGCGATCAGCGATAACCAGCAGGGGAGCGGTCGGAGGTAAGTATCAGACATAGCGATATCGCTAGCAATATTGCTATAACGTCACAAAAACCAGTGACTTTATAGTGATATTGCTAGCGATATCGCTTAGAAATTTTATTTATCACACCTAATACACCATAGCTAGGATTCAACCTAGTAAAGGTCTTTAATCAAGATGGAAACTTTGCTATTTTGTTTTAGGCAGAATAAATATTTTTTTTTATTTTCATTTGACCACCTCTTGAATGCTGTCCACTTTGATAATATTTATAATATTCTGCCAAGTTGCATTTCTGATGAAAGAATGTCATTTGATGCTATACATGTGATCAGCATAAACTAGCAAGATCAAAGACAGATAACCATTGATTATAATGGATTAGGTAAGTAAACTTTTTTTTTACAATGATTAGATCAGGAATAAACGTGCCAAACAACAGTGCCATGAACTGTAGAAAATAAGACACTCATTATCCAGGTCAAAGAAAAAACACCATGGGAAACTGAGGGAAACCACTAGACATAACAAAATGAGGAAGTAAACCACTATAAATAAGAGTTTAGTAATAAATATTACTTATAAACAAGAAATTGGGAAATACAACAATAACCATCATAACTTAAAGCCCGATTTATTAAGATTGACATTGTACACGCCAACCTTAATGATGGGGCGTCCAAGAGTAAAATGCACCTCTTTCATTAAGAGGCACATGCCACTTAATAAATAAGGTGCATATCTAATAAGCTGTTTTTGGCAAGGTTTGCTTTTCCGTATCAATGCATCTGGTTACGGTATCCCTGAGGGTATCTGAGGGTATGCAGCTCAACTTGATAATACGTTATGAATCAATGAGGCCAGAATCCATTGTCAAATGATAAAAACATCTTTATTGGAATTCCTCAAATAGAACTGTAACAAATGATAGCAGGCACAATACTTCTAGTACATTTCTTCTATGGTACACAGAGGCTCTCTTCTTACGTGTAAAGGCAAATGACATTTCGATGGTATTTGTATACTTCTCAAGCTTCCTAGATCTGAATTTCACTCTCTTTGTTCTCAACTACAGGTGCACCTTGTGTGGCCTCCTGGTTGGAGTAAGAATTCTCTAAACCTCCAGGACTGGCTAACATGATGTCTTTTGTAGCCCACTCCTTCTAGCTACTTAGGGGAACTGTGCCTCCCTCGGCACTGTTATGCTGTGGCCATACTGACTGCAAGTGGAAATGAAGTTTATCACTCTCTCAATCTGTGCACTCAGGCTTTATATTAATCAGTTGCTGTAGAACTTGCTATCTATAAATCTTCTGTCACTAAACACAGTCTCTCACTTGTGGACTTCTAATCAGCAATACTTCTTACATTATCAAAACCTGCTTTCCAACTGCATAACAGGGAACTAGCTTCCAAAGCCCATTAAACTCCTTCCAGCCTGGGCTGGCCTTTAACCATTATTCCTATCCACAGGCAAACCAACTGCTGCAGACCACAGTGTATGTGAAAACAGACATAAAATAAATCCGGGCATTATAACCAATATACATGTTCTTCAGAAGGGGTGACAACAACTCTTCCACTCCTTTACACATCGTACAAATGCTATGCACCGCTTCCAGAGATATACGACAGTCACCAGTCAGGGACTGGAGTACATTTGTGATATAAATTACACCACTAAAATGAATTAATTTCATGAAGTAGACAGTTGGGTACTGCCACACCCTGTCCAGCCCACGATCAGTTGGTGAAGATACTTTATAGGTTGCTTTAGTTTTGAATAATTCACTGCTATATCTGCTGCAGACCTGGTAGTCCTCTGTATAACCTCTGCAGGCCTGCTGACCTCTGTATAACCCCGCGCTCACAACTGATTGATAGCTTCCTGTGTACAGTCATGGTCAAAAGTTATGAGACTGACACAAATTTTGCTTTTCACAAGGTTTGCTGGTACATTTTTTTTAGATCTTTTAGTTAGATGTTTCTCTGGTTACTGAAGTTCAGTTATCAGCGTTTCATAAGTTTTTCTACTTTTGTTAACAAACAACTTAAGTTTAGGAAAAGACTCAATATTTACAGTGTTGTCTTTTATTCTTCAAGACTTGGCACTAGCAACCAGTTATCAGGTTCTGGGCCAAATCCCGAATGATGACCACCACATCTTGTATCATCAGTGCTTGGAGTTTTTGTTTTTCTTCCTGTTTTTGTTCCTGCTTTTTTAGGATTAGTATTAGTATTAGTATTATTTATTAAAATTATAGCGCCATTTATTCCATGACTCTTTACATGTGAAAAGGGGTATACATAATAAAAAACAAGTACAATAATTTTGAACAAAACAAGTCACTGATTGGTACAAGAGGAGAGAGGACCCTGCCCGCGAGGGCTCACAGTCTACAAGGGATGGATGAGGATACAGTAGGTGAGGGTAGAGCTGGTCATGCAGCAGAATGGTGGAATGAGGGTTGCTGCAGGTTGTAGGCTTGTCAGGTCTTAAGTTTCCTTTTGAAGGTTTCCACAGTAAGCTAGAAGATTGACCACAGATTCTCAATGACATTCGGATCTGGGGAGTTTCCTGGGCACGAATCTAAAAATGCAATATTTTGTTCATCAATCCACTTAGTTATCACTTTTGACTTGTAACATTGTCTCCATTATGGTGGAAAAAACATTGTTTATCACCAAGTTGCTCCTGGATCATTGGGAGAAGTTGCACTTGGAGGATGTTTAGATCTTACTCTTTACTCATGGTCGTGATCTTAGGCAAAAATGTGATGAGCCGCTTCCATGGATGAAAAGCCCCAACACATGAATGGTCTCAGAATTCTTTACTATTGGCAGAAACAGGACTCATGGTAGCGCTCGCCTTCTGTGGACAATCATTCTTACAGATGACCAAACAATTAGAATGGGCTTCATCCAAGGAAATTCAAGCAAAAAGGAAGCACACTGTAGCGCCATAACATGCAAATATGAAAAATGAAAAATGAATTGCATTACTGCATTAGAAATATGAAAAATTGAGAAAGTTTAGCGCATAAAATGGCCAAGTTATGTGTACCTGGAAGCCATGTTAAGGCATTTCTCGTTTTCCAGGTCCCTGTCTATGCCAATCCTCACTAAGACTGAAGTCTCCATCTGAATGGGAACCTATGAAAAATCCTCTGTTTAGACTGAAGTCTATATCTCTGTGGAGGGGAAGTGGCCCTGCTTTGATTAAAAACGCCTGCGGCTAACAGGTGAAGTGCTCAGTCAGAAAGTAAATGAATATAAATTTCAAAAACTGACCGTCACATCCAAGCATAGTGTGAACAGGTGCTTAACTTAGAGTCACCAACTCATATACATTCAAGCAAAAAAGGAAGCACACTGTAGCGCCATAACATGCAAATATGAAAAATGAATTGCATTACTGCATTGAAATATGAAAAATTGAGAAAGTTTAGTGCATAAAATGGCCAAGTTAGGTGTACCTGGAAGCCACGTTAAGGCATTTCTCGTTTTCCAGGTCCCTGTCTATGCCAATCCTCACTAAGACTGAAGTCTCCATCTGTATGGGAACCTATGAAAAATCCTCTGTTTAGACTGAAGTCTATATCTCTGTGGAGGGGAAGTGGCCTTAAGGTGGCTGATGGGAATATTCGTAAGCTGGCGCCTGAACTGTAACGTGCGGCAGACGTGCGGACCCCCCTGGGACTCCTACATTTAGCGCCCCACTTTGGTAAGGTTTTACCGCTATTGATTTTTGTTAGCACATTGCCCTTTTTGGATAGATAGGGTACTGTATATAGCAATAGTGACCACATGTTAGAACTGAATTGAGACTGGCAATTGCCAGATTTAACTTTGTAGCCATTCTGGTGTGGTGACATAGGCATTTATATTTGAGTATCATCAGAGTTGCTTTCTGAATAGAGTATTATTGTTACCGGCAATGGCTAGTTATATATTATGTGGCCATTTAGTGATTTAATGCAGCGCCCTATGTGTATATATATATTCAGTTCCATTTATATGGTTATGCCTTCCGTGTGATGTACAATTAGGGTCGGTCTTGTCCAGATATATATGACTATTAAGATTATAATCACATAAGAAATAAAAAATAGTGATAGTACCATCTATGGAATAATTTAGGTGACATGAGTTATCTTGCCATATAATTCTGGTTCAATTCTGTATTATACTATTTGGGGTTCCTAGGGGGGTCTGCCATGCTTCCCATGTTTGCGTAGGTTGTCCTATAATGTACTACTGAGCACTGTTTTTGTCTGGTTCTATGTATCTGACTAATAAAGATATACATTTTATACTGGATCTGTAGTTGCATAATAGTGGTTTTTCCACCCCTGTCTTGTATCTCTGTGGAGGAGAAGTGGCCCTGCTTTGATTAAAAATGCCTGCGCCTAACAGGTGAAGTGCTCAGTCAGAAAGTAAATGAACATAAATTTCAAAAACTGACCGTCACATCCAAGCATAGTATGAACAGGTGCTTAACCTAGAGTCACCAACTCATATACATTCAAGCAAAAAAGGAAGCACACTGTAGCGCCATAACATGCAAATATGAAAAATGAATTGCATTACTGCATTGAAATATGAAAAATTGAGAAAGTTTAGTGCATAAAATGGCCAAGTTATGTGTACCTGGAAGTCACGTTAAGGCATTTCTCATTTTCCAGGTCCCTGTCTATGCCAATCCTCACTAAGACTGAAGTCTCCATCTGAATGGGAACCTATGAAAAATCCTCTGTTTAGACTGAAGTCTAAATCTCTGTGGAGGGGAAGTGGCCTTAAGGTGGCTGATGGGAATATTCGTAAGCCGGCGCCTGAACTGTAAATAAATAACTAGATGTCTATTTCCTGAAGGAAGTACAGATAGTGGTTTGAAATGGTGCCCGGGCTGCCCCTTTAAGAGAGACTTGCCTGCTGCCCCGGCAAGACTTTCAACTCAGGATCCGTTTTAATTGTGGGTGCCTCTCAGGGGGCCACTTTGGCCTCAGGGTCTGATTTGGTGGGTGGGGCCCCTCAGGAGCCGATTCCTTGGCCTGGGCTCCTCAGGGCTTGAAATGGTGGACAGGATCCCTCAGGGTCAGATTTTGTGGCCGGGGCTTCTCGGTCCGATCTTGTGGGTGGGGCCTCTTAGGGTCCAATTTTGTGGGTGGGGCCCCCTGGGTCTGATTTGGTGGGCAGGGCCACTCTGGGTCCAATTTGGTGGGGGGCCCTTCAGGGTCCGATTTTGTGGGCGGGGCCACTCAGGGTCCGATTTTGTGGGCGGGGTCCCTCAGGGTCCGATTTTGTGGGCGGGGTCCCTCAGGGTCTGATTTGGTGGGTGGGGACCCTCAGGGTCCGATTTGGTGGACGAGTTCCCTCAGGGTCCGATTAGGTGGGCGGAGTCCCTCAGGGTCCAATTTGGTGGGCGGGGCCCCTCAGGGTCTGATTTTGTGGTCGGGGCCCCTCCAGGTCCGATTTTGTGGCTGGGGCCCCTCAGGGTCCGATTTTGTGGTTGGGGCCCCTCAGGGTCCGATTTCGTCGGTGGGGCCCCTCAGGGTCCAATTTTGTCGGTGGGGCCCCTCAGGGTCCAATTTGGTGGGCGGGGCCACTCTGGGTCTGATTTGGTGGACGGGGCCACTCTGGGTCTGATTTGGTGGACGGGGCCACTCTGGGTCCAATTTGGATGCCAGGGTGGCTCAGCCTCCTTTTTGTAGGCCAGGGTCTATCAGCCTCCGATTTGGAGCCTTGGGTCACTCAGCTTTCGAGTTGGCGCGCCGGCCCTTTAAGACTCATTTTGGTGCGTCGGCTCTTTAAGAATCACTTTGGCGCGTCGGGGGCCGATTTTGTGGCCGGGGCCCCTCAGGGTCCGATTTGGTGGGTGGTGCCCCTCAGGGTCTGATTTTGTGGCCGGGGCCCCTCAGGGTCCGATTTTGTGGGAGGGGCCCCTCAGGGTCCGATTTGGTGGGTTGGGCCCCTCAGGGTCCGATTTTGTGGCCGGGGACCCTCAGGGTCCGATTTTGTGGGCGGGGCCCCTCAGGGTCCGATTTGGTGGGCGGGGCCACTCAGGGTCCGATTTGGTGGGCGGGGCCACTCAGGGTCCGATTTGGTGGGCGGGGCCACTCAGGGTCCGATTTGGTGGGCGGGGCCACTCAGGGTCCGATTTGGTGGGGGGGGCCCTCAGGGTCCGATTTGGTGGGCGGGGCCACTCAGGGTCCGATTTGGTGGGCAGGGCCCCTCAGGGTCCGATTTGGTGGGCGGGGCCACTCAGAATCCGATTTGGTGGGCGGGGCCCCTCAGGATCCGATTTGGTGGGCGGGGCCCCTCAGGATCCGATTTGGTGGGCGGGGCCCCTCAGGGTCTGATTTGGTCAGTGGGGCCCCTCAGGGTCCGATTTGGTCAGCGGGGCCCCTCAGGGTCCGATTTGGTGGGAGGAGCCCCTCAGGGTCCGATTTTGTGGCCGGGGCCCCTCAGGGTCCGATTTTGTGGCCGGGGCCCCTCAGGGTCCGATTTTGTGACCGAGGCCCTCAGGGTCTGATTTTGAGGGTGGGGCCCCTCAGGGTCCGATTTTGTGGCCGGGGCACCTCCGGGTCCGATTTTGTGGGTGGGGCCCCTTAGGGTCCGATTTGGTGGACGGGGCCACTCAGGGTCCGATTTGGTGGGCGGGGCCACTCAGGGTCCGATTTGGTGGGCGGGGCCACTCAGGGTCCGATTTGGTGAGTGGGCCCCTCAGAGTTCAATTTGGTCAGCGGGGCCCCTCAGGGTCCGATTTTGTGGGTGGGGCCCCTCAGGGTTCGATTTTGTGGTTGGGGCCTTTCAGAATCCGATTTGGTGGACGGGGCCCCTCTGGGTCCGATTTGGTGGGCGGGGCCCCTCTGGGTCCGATTTGGTGGGCGGGGCCCCTCGGGGTCCGATTTGGTGGCCGGGGCCCCTCGGGGTCCGATTTTGTGGCCGGGGACCCTCGGGGTCCGATTTGGTGGGCGGGGCCCCTCAGGGTCCGATTTGGTGGGCGGGGCCCCTCAGGGTCCGATTTGGTGGGCGGGGCCCCTCAGGGTCCGATTTGGTGGGCGGGGCCCCCTGGGTCTGATTTGGTGGGCGGGTCTACTCTGGGTCCAATTTGGTGGGGGGGCCCTCAGGGTCCGATTTGGTGGGCGGGGCCACTCAGGGTCCGATTTCGTGGGCAGGGCCCCTCAGGGTCCGATTTGGTGGGCAGGGCCACTCAGAATCCGATTTGGTGGGCGGGGCCCCTCAGGGTCCGATTTGGTGAGCGGGGCCCCTCAGGGTCCGATTTGGTGAGCGGGGCCCCTCAGGGTCCGATTTGGTCAGCGGGGCCCCTCAGGGTCCGATTTGGTCAGCGGGGCCCCTCAGGGTCCGATTTTGTGGTTGGGGCCCCTCAGGGTCCGATTTTGTGGTTGGGGCCCCTCAGGGTCCGATTTTGTGGCCGGGGCCCCTCAGGATCCAATTTTGTGACCGAGGCCCTCAGGGTCTGATTTTGAGGGTGGGGCCCCTCAGGGTCCGATTTTGTGGCCGGGGCACCTCCGGGTCCGATTTTGTGGGTGGGGCCCCTTAGGGTCCGATTTGGTGGGCGGGGCCACTCAGGGTCCGATTTGGTGGGCGGGGCCACTCAGGGTCCGATTTGGTGGGCGGGGCCACTCAGGGTCCGATTTGGTGGGCGGGGCCACTCAGGGTCCGATTTGGTGGGCGGGGCCACTCAGGGTCCGATTTGGTGAGTGGGCCCCTCAGAGTTCAATTTGGTCAGCGGGGCCCCTCAGGGTCCGATTTTGTGGGTGGGGCCTTTCAGAATCCGATTTGGTGGACGGGGCCCCTCTGGGTCCGATTTGGTGGGCGGGGCCCCTCGGGGTCCGATTTGGTGGGCGGGGCCACTCAGGGTCCGATTTGGTGGGCGGGGCCACTCAGGGTCCGATTTGGTGAGTGGGCCCCTCAGAGTTCAATTTGGTCAGCGGGGCCCCTCAGGGTCCGATTTTGTGGGTGGGGCCTTTCAGAATCCGATTTGGTGGACGGGGCCCCTCTGGGTCCGATTTGGTGGGCGGGGCCCCTCGGGGTCCGATTTGGTGGGCGGGGCCCCTCGGGGTCCGATTTGGTGGCCGGAGCCTCTCAGGGTCCGATTTTGTGGCCGGAGCCTCTCAGGGTCCGATTTTGTGGTTGGGGCCCCTCAAGATCCGATTTTGTGGCTGGGGTCCCTCAGGGTCCGATTTTGTGGCCGGGGCCCCTCAGGGTCCGATTTGGTGGGTGGGGCCCATCAAGGTCCGATTTTGTGGCCGGGGCCCTTCAAGGTCTGATTTTGTGGGTGGGGCCCCTCAGGGTCCGATTTTGTGGTTGGGGCCCTTAGGGTCTGATTTGGTGGGTGGGGACCCTCAGGGTCCGATTTGGTGGACGAGTTCCCTCAGGGTCCGATTAGGTGGGCGGAGTCCCTCAGGGTCCAATTTGGTGGGCGGGTCCCCTCAGGGTCTGATTTTGTGGCCGGGGCCCCTCGAGGTCCGATTTTGTGGCTGGGGCCCCTCAGGGTCCGATTTTGTGGGTGGGGCCCCTCAGGGTCCGATTTGGTGGGCGGGGTCACTCTGGGTCCGATTTGGTGGGCGGGGCCACTCTGGGTCCGATTTGGTGGGCGGGGCCACTCTGGGTCCGATTTGGTGGGCGGGGCCACTCTGGGTCCGATTTGGTGGGCGGGGCCACTCTGGGTCCGATTTGGATGCCAGGGTGGCTCAGCCTCCTTTTTGTAGGCCAGGGTCTATCAGCCTCCGATTTGGAGCCTTGGGTCACTCAGCTTTCGATTTGGCGCGCCGGCCCTTTAAGACTCATTTTGGTGCGCTGGCTCTTTAAGAACCACTTTGGCCCCTCAGGGTCCGATTTTGTGGCCGGGGCCCCCCAGGGTCCGATTTGGTGGGTGGGGCCCCTCAGGGTCCGATTTTGTGCTCTTTAAGAATCACTTTGGTGCGTCGGCCCTTTAAGAGCCAGGGTGGCTCACTGGGCTTCTAAATCCACTTTGGCGCACATTCTCTCTCAGGGGCATGCGTCATGTGATGAAGCTAGATTTGCATTTGTGCTGTGGGTTTCGCTTTAAGAGCTAATATTATGTGGCAGAAGCTCTCTCCTGGGGGCGTCATGTGACGTTCGTAGGCGTTGGCATAGTAACTGGGTCTGCCTGCGCATATCAATGAGCTCAACTGCCATTTCAATCGCCTCAGGGCATGTTTTAAGCTTCCCATTGAAAAGCATTGGAGACAGTGCATTCCAATGACGGGAAAAAATTTTTTCAAACGCAAATTGCGCAAAAACTACAAATCCGATCGACACGAAAAATACTTAGCACACCTCTCATGGACGCTGGCTTCGAAACGACACCTCAACGGCGTCTGTGCGTGTAGCGGTTCGGGCTGTATTAATTGCGGAAATCAACTGGAAAATAAGAAGAAGAATAAGTTAGCAGCGTTCGGATTACAATATAGTGGTTTTTTCAAACCACTATAATTAAAAAGAAAAACTGGCATGGGTTCCCCCATATTTTTGATAACCAGTCAGGCAAAACTCACAGCTGGGGCCTGCAACTCTCAGCTGTCAGCTTCAGCAAGGCTAGTTATCAATAATAGAAGGGTCCCCACGCCGTATTTTTTTAATAATTTAAATAAATAGTAAAAAAAAAAACGTTGTGGGTTCCCCCCATTTTTGACAAGCAGCCAGGAAAAAGCAGACAGCTGAGGGATGGTATTCTCAGGCTGGTAAGGGGCCATGGATATTGGCCCCGCAGCCTAAAAAAAGCAGCCCCCAGAAGGTCATGTTACATTTTGTGATGTTATGACATTGTGACCTTTCGAGCAAACCCTTACGGAAGTTCAGACTTAGTGTGAGAGTCCTGGGGATTGCAGCCTGACAGGAACAGAACATGTGATGGTGAGGAGAGCAGTGGTCAGACAAGCAAGTAGCAAGGTGAGTATTAGAATTTTTCTTTTTTGTTTTACCTTTAATAGACCTTCAAGGTTCAGAAACGTCCGGTGACCACAATTTTAGTGATTCACATGGAAGCAAATTGCTAATAAGGGTTATTTCCAGTTTTCACATCATACATTTGTTATACTCTGGGGTCTGTAGAGACCCCAAAGCATAATAACGGATATTAAATTCATGGAGAATAGCATATATTTAAGAAAAAATTTCCCAAGAAGAACCATGCGAACAGTTCGCAACAACTTGAATTTTGTCTGATCCACTCATCTCAATATGACTCAGTAGGGTTTAAATCAGTCTATAAATGTGATATAGCTTTTTTTGCTTCTGAGAACTTCCAGCAATCATCTGCAGTATATAAATGGGAAGAACTTACAGCAAGTGTTCAATTTTCCAGCAGCTCCACCAGAGGTGAAAAGGAAACATTACGTTGTACTCTTCAAAATCAAATGGACAATCCACGTTATGCATGGTCAATGCAAAGATGCTCTTTTTGTCTACTCTCCACTCTGGTTACTAATTGGAGATCTTGAATCAGATATCCCCTCTACTAAAAGTGAATTTTCCATAACTGTAGAAAACAGGACATGGACCTCACATCCAAAAATCATACATCAATCTAATATCGGTAGGCAAAAATTTACACAACTGAACATGAGGTTCTTAGGAAGGTAAATTTTAGATCTATTCACTTGGTGTTGGCGTTCTGTTGGCAGCCATTGCTCCTGTGGTGTTGTGCCTGTCGGCTGGTGTGGTCTGGAGCCATGGGGGCCTGCAGCATGTGTGATCGGGGGTACTGTGTCACTCCCCTTGTTAGTGAGCAGATGTTTCAGTGGTGGTCAGTAGAGTTGAGCGAAACAGGTCGGTCATATTCAAAAGTCGCCGACTTTCGCTGAAGTCGGGTTTCATGAAAAGAAACCCGAACATAGCGTGAGGTCGGCCACGAGGTCAGCGACCAGAGCGCCAAAGTCGTGTTTCAAAAGATGCTTCCAGCGCCCTTTTTCAGCCAATGATTGAGGACGCACACTGTGGGCCACGCGATGACATAGGCATCGGTCACCACCATCTTTGAGAAAGGCATGCAAGTGATTGGCTTGCTTTGTGTGGCGTCACAGGGGCTATAACAGGGCGTGCACGCCGACCGCCATCTTACTTCTGCCGATCTTAGCATTAGGGAGAGGTTGCAGCTGCTGATTCTGAATAAGGGAGAGCGTTAGGCAGGGAAGAAGAACCAAAAAACTGCTTCTGCTGTTAGCGATTTCCACTGTACAACACAACACTTTGTATGCAGTGACAGGGGAGGCTATATTTTTGTGCATCAGCTCTGTTGTTTATTAGGCTGTGTGCACACGCTGCGGATTCCGCTGCGTTTCCGCAGCGGTTTTGGCCGCTGCGGACACGCAGCAGTTTTAGCTGCGGTGTACAGTACCATTCATTTGAATGGGAAAAAAAAACCGCTGTGCCGACGCTGCGGAAAAAACCGCGCGGATTTGCTGCGGTTTTGAATCCGCAGAAAGAATTGCATGTCAATTCTTTCTGCGGAAACCGCTGCGGGTTCCTATCTCCACCATTGTGGAGATAGTGAATCCGCAGGACCAAACCGCAGGCAAAACCGCAGATAATCCGCAGGTCTTTGGACCTGCGGATTATCTGCGGTTTTTGCAAAATCCGTGCGGATTAATCCGCAGCGGATTCCGCAGCGTGTGCACGTACCCTTAGGCTGCCTTATAAGGCTCCCTGATAGCTGCATTGCTGTTTGCACACTGCTGTGCAAACTGCTTTTTTAAAAGCAAAAATACTTTTCTTCCTCTTTTCTGCACAGTTACCAAACGTTCATTTTTCCACCCTTTTGTGTGCAGCAGTCCTGCTTATTAGGCTGCCTGCGTCCATACTTGAACTGAGAGCATCATTGACCGCGTCCTCAAATCTCTAGTGAGATCCAAAATCTCACCAATCCTATAGACACCCTCCACCTTGTCATACACCATCCAATTTCAGCCTGTTACATTGAGGTGTAATCTCTCCTGGGCCAGAGACAATAGTTCTGCGTCCTCAAATCTATAGTGAGATCCAAATTCTCACCAATCCTATAGACACTCTCCACCTTGTCATTCACCATCCAATTTTAGCCTGTTACATTGAGGTGTAATCTCTACTGGGCCTGAGACAATAGTTCTGCATCCTCAAGTCTATAGTGAGATTCAAATTCTCACCAATCCTATAGATACCCTACTCCTTGTCATACACCATCCAATTGGTGTTATCTCTACTGGGCCAGAGACAATAGTTCTGTGTCCTCAAATCTTTAGTGAGATCCAAATTCTCACAAATCCTATAGACACCCTCCACCTTGTCATACACCATCCAATTTCAGCCTGTTACATTGAGGTGTAATCTATACTGGGCCAGAGACAATAGTTCTGCGTCCTCAAATCTATAGTGAGATTCAAATTCTCACCAATAGTAGATACACCTTCTACCTTGTTTTACAGTACCACATAGCTGGTGGTATTTTGGGTACATTTTCACAAAAATGAGCAAGTATGGTGGAAGACGCCATGGAAGTGGGCGGGGGTTGCCAGCTGGTCCTGATGGTGGTGGTGGTGGTGTTGCATCTGTTGGTAGTGGCAAAAGCACAATAGCACCTAAGGCGGGAGGTGTTGAGTCTGCATCATCGTCTGGCTCCACAAGGCCTCGAAGGCTCTCTTTTCTGGGAGTAGGCAAACCACTTTTAAAGCCGGAGCTTCAGGAACAAGTTTTGGCTTACATTGCTGACACAGCCTCCAGCTCTCTCGCCTCCTCTTCTGAAGTTTCAAAAAATAAAAGCACTGAGTCGTCATTGGAGGCTTCTGGTCAGGAGCAACACCTTTCCTTGTGTCCTTCACCCCTACCAAAAGTGAAGGATGTGGCAGGCCACACTACCGATTACTCCATGGAGCTCTTTTCACATACCATGCCTGGGTTAGCAAGTCAAATCGTGAATTCCCCAATCCAAGATGAATCTGACATGGAGTGCAGTGATGCACAGCCACTGCTAGATTTTTCTGCTGGTACATTCACTCAGAGCACTACAATGTCCTCGCAGTGTACTGAGGCAGATTCAGACCCTGATGAAACTCGGGTGCCCCTTCCCGCATACTATACCACCTTACACGGTGACACAGAGGAAGGTGCACATGAAATTGAAGAGGAGGTGATGGATGACCCAGTTTTTGACCCAGATTGGCATCCATTGGGGGAAGAGGGTGCCGCTGCCAATAGCTCAGAAGAGGAGGAGGAGGATCCGCAGCAGGCAGCAACATCGCAACAGCTGTTCTCTGGCAGGACCGTAGCAGTCCAAAAACGTGTTGCAAAAAACAAAAGAGTTGCAGGACAGCTTGGCCAGTGTGACGTCCGCCTGCGGGTCTGGGCTGCAGCCAGGCAACACCCCGAGAAACACTGATACCCTTTACCCCTATACAGGGATCTGGATTTATAGCAGAGCCCAGGAGGCGCTGTCTGAATAGGAGCAGTGACCAGAGCAGGACGGTCGTCAGAAAGGTGTTCCAATACAGGACACAAACGTGGAGATATGCGGGTCTAAACCAGTCGGGCAGCAATGGTACAAAAACGGTAGACAGAAGCAGAGTCAGATTCAGGACGAGAGTCATAAACCAGGAGAGTAGCAGAGGTACAGAATTGTTAGGCAGAAGCAGAGTCAGATTCAGGCTGAAAGTCATAAACCAGGAGAGTAGCAGAGGTACAGAATCGTTAGGCAGAAGCAGAGTCAGATTCAGGCCGAAAGTCATAAACCAGGAGAGTAGCAGAGGTACAGAATCGTTAGGCAGAAGGAGAGTCAGAAGTCCAGGCCAAAGTCAGTCAGTCAGAAAGTAATTCACACAGCAACACACAGGGGAACCAAGAATATATCTGGCGGCTTGCAAGACCAGGCCCAAGGTATTTCAGGGATCAGGTCACCCCTCATAGGTTCCTGGACTGATGATGTCATCAGTACCGCCCCCAGGACCAGGCCAGATGGAGATGCAGTAACCTCTTGATGACTGAGAGGGGTGGAGCCTGCGTCCACCAGATGCCTGCGCAGGTGCCCTTAGTCTGTCAGCACCATAACTCCCGGGCGAGCCATGGCGCCTCCTAGTGACCGCGACAGGAGCAGCAGACCCAGAATTTAACGGCGACGTGACAGACCGGCGCCTCCTAGAGGCTAAAGCCGGGACAGTAGGCTCTGAGCCTGACGTGACAGAACCACGGCCCCTTCCAGTGGCCGAGGCAGGAACAGCCGTCCCTGCGTCTGACGATAAAGTGGCGGTCCGGTGCCTCCTAGTGGCCACGACCAGAACAGCAGGCCCCAAGTCTGGCGGAAACGTGACAGTACCCCCCCCCCCCCAAGAGGGGCCTCTGGACCCTCAAAACCCGGTTTATCAGGGTGAAGGAGGTGAAACCTTCTAATCAACCCCTTGGCATGAATGTCACTAGCGGGGACCCAGGACCTCTCCTCTGGGCCATAGCCTTTCCAATGAACTAAATATTGCACAGACTTTCTCACTAAACGGGAATCAAGGATGCCCTGGACTTCGTACTCCAAGGCACCCTTGACCAAAACTGGAGGAGGAGGGGACTGGATGGGATGAATTGGGGAGCGGTACACCTTGAGAAGGGATTTGTGGAAAACATTAGGAATTTTAAAAGACTGAGGGAGCCTTAAACGAAAGGCTACCGGGTTAATTACTTCTAATATCTCATAGGGACCAATAAACCTGGGCCCCAGTTTGGCAGATGGCACCTTAAGCTTAATGTTTCTGGTAGACAGCCAAACTTTGTCCCCAACTCCTAGGTGCGGCCCTGTGGACCTCCGTTTATTTGCGGCTGAAGCCTGCCTGACCTGGGACCCTTTCAAGTTTGTGTTCACCTCCGACCAGATTGTCCTTAAGTGACGTATGGAATTCTCTACTCCCGGAAGCTCCGACATCTTGGCCGAAAATGAACCAAAACGTGGGTGCAAACCATGATTGCAGAAGAACGGGGTGATTTTGATAGATTCCTGGTACTGGTTATTTAGAGCGAACTCAGCTAATGGGAGATGTTCCGCCCAATCAGACTGATGTTCCGAGACATAGCAGCGAAGATATTGCTCTAGAGCCTGGTTGGTACGCTCCGTTTGACCATTGGTCTCAGGGTGGTAAGCGGAGGAGAAGGATAATTCAATACCAATACGTTTGCAGAATGCTCTCCAGAATTTGGAAACAAACTGGGTACCTCGGTCGGACACGATATTCTCTGGAGCGCCATGCAGCCTTATTACATGAACAATAAACAACTTACTCAGAGTTTCTGAATTAGGTAATCCAGAGAGGGGAACAAAATGACATTGCTTACTGAACCTGTCCACCACCACCCAGATGCATGTCTTCCCCTCTGAGGGTGGTAGGTCAGTAATGAAGTCCATGGAGATGTAGGTCCATGGACTCTCTGGAGCGGGCAAGGACTGGAGCCAGCCGGCAGGCCGATTGTGAGGGGACTTGGCGCGAGCACAGATTTCACAAGCTAGTACATAATCCTTGCAGTCCTTAACTACCGTTGGCCACCAAAAACTCCTAGTCACAAGTCTGGCGGTATTATTGACCCCAGGATGGCCTGCCAGGACGGAGTCGTGCGACTCCTTCAGAACTTGTAGGCGAAACGGCGCTGGAACAAACAATTTCTGGGGGGGCGTCGAGTCAGGGGCTGGTTCTGGGGACCTACGGATCTCCTCCAGAAGGTCCAGAGACACAGCCGACACAACAATACCATTGGCCAGTATTGGAACTGGCTCTGAGTCCTCAGCCTGTGAGGCGCAGAAACTTCGAGGGAGAGCATCAGCCCTCACATTTTTGGTACCAGGACGAAAGGTTATTAAGAAATCAAACCTAGAGAAGAACAAGGCCCACCTCGCTTGTCTAGGATTTAATCTTCTAGCTGACTCCAGGTAAGTCAGATTCTTGTGATCTGTAATCACAGTGATCTTATGTTTGGCGCCTTCGAGGAAGTGGCACCATTCCTCGAAGGCCCATTTGATCGCCAATAACTCCCGATTACCTATATCGTAATTCTTCTTAGTGGCAGAGAATTTGCGGGAGAAAAAGGCACATGGGCGAAGCTGAGTGAGTGATGCAGTGCCTTGTGACAGCACTGCTCCAACTCCGATCTCAGAGGCGTCCACCTCTACAATAAACGGGCGGTCCAGATCAGGCTGAACCAAAACTGGGTTGGCTACAAAGCACTCTTTTAATGTAGCAAAAGCCTGAATTGCCTCAGGGTTCCAATTGGTCACGTCTGCCCCTTTTCGGGTCAAATCCGTGAGTGGTTTAGCAATTTCGGAGAAACCCCTGATGAATTTTCGGTAATAATTTGCAAACCCTAAAAATCGCTGCAGCGCTTTTAGCGACTTGGGTTGCACCCAAGTTTTAATAGGTTGGATCTTGGCAGGATCCATACGGAAGCCTGTGCTTGAAACCACATATCCTAAAAATTGTACCTCCTCCGCAAAAAACCCACATTTCTCCAGTTTAGCAAACAGGGAGTGTTCTCGCAGTCTCTGCAGTACAGAGCGAACGTGCTGAGCATGTGTCACAGGGTCAGCAGAATAAATTAAAATGTCATCTAAATACACGACGACATACACCCCACAAATGTCCCTGAAAATATCATTTACAAAGTGCTGGAACACGGCAGGTGCGTTACTGAGTCCGAAGGGCATTACCAGGTACTCAAAGTGGCCAAGAGGGGTATTAAAGGCTGTTTTCCACTCATCCCCGTCTCTTATGCGGACTAGATTGTATGCCCCCCGGAGGTCCAGTTTAGTAAACCAACGGGCTCCCATTAGCTGATTAAAAAGATCAGGGATGAGTGGAAGCGGGTACTGGTTCTTTATAGTGATTGCATTCAATTCCCGGTAATCAATGCAGGGTCTGAGACCACCATCTTTCTTTTCTACAAAGAAGAAGCCAGCTCCAACTGGTGAAATGGACGGTCTAATAAACCCCTTTTTTAATCTATCAGCTATGTACTCGTTCATAGCCTGACGCTCTGGACCTGAGAGATTAAATATTCTCCCTTTTGGGAGACGGGCATCTGGAATCAGATCTATAGGGCAATCATACTTTCTGTGAGGGGGTAGCTTTTCAGATTTTGCAATAGAAAAGACATCCTCAAAATCTCTGAAGGCAAACGGTATGTGGAGGGGTTTAACTTTAACTTGGTTTACTGTTAGCGACATGCAGTTTTCCTGACAGTGTGAACTCCAGCGTATAACATCGCCTAGGTGCCAGTCGATGACTGGATTATGCTGGCGTAGCCATGGCATCCCCAAAATGACTGCAGCAGACAAATTATCCATCACAAAAAATGACATAACCTCGGTATGCAATGCTCCCACCGACATAGTGATTTTGTCAGTAACAAATTTAACCCCCTCCTGGACAATAGATGTGCCATTAATAGCCGTAGTTTTTATAGGGGCATTAAGTCTTAATAGGGGTACACCGAGACTTTTAGCAACCAAAGAATCCATAAAATTCCCTTCAGATCCACAATCCACATATGCGTTCACACACTGAGATTTCTGACCAAAAGAAAGGGCAATAGGCAATAAAACTTTAGCTGCATCTGCGGGCAATACCTGTGCCCCTGGGCAACCATAGCCAGAGTTGCCCAGAGGCCGATGTCTCAGTAGTATGGATCTCTGACGCTCAGCTCTCTCTCTGAAGGCTCCAGACTGCAGCATACTGGTGCAGGAAGATGAAAGTGCTCCTTCAGGCTGTGCACTGAACCAGGTGTTTAGGCCAGAAATCAGCTCAGTCAGAAGAAGGGAGAGAAAAAAAAAGTTCAGGGAGACTGCTTTTGTATATGCTGGATATATACACAAGAAGCAGTTTTTTTTTTATATGGCCGGATATAATGTGACGTCCGCCTGCGGGTCTGGGCTGCAGCCAGGCAACACCCCGAGAAACACTGATACCCTTTACCCCTATACAGGGATCTGGATTTATAGCAGAGCCCAGGAGGCGCTGTCTGAATAGGAGCAGTGACCAGAGCAGGATGGTCGCCAGAAAGGTGTTCCAATACAGGACACAAACGTGGAGATATGCGAGTCTAAACCAGTCGGGCAGCAATGGTACAAAAACGGTAGACAGAAGCAGAGTCAGATTCAGGCCGATAGTCATAAACCAGGAGAGTAGCAGAGGTACAGAATCGTTAGGCAGAAGCAGAGTCAGATTCAGGCCGAAAGTCATAAACCAGGAGAGTCGCAGAGGTACAGAATCGTTAGGCAGAAGGAGAGTCAGAAGTCCAGGCCAAAGTCAGTCAGTCAGAAAGTAATACACACAGGGGAACCAAGAATATATCCAGCGGCTTGCAAGACCAGTCCCAAGGTATTTCAGGGATCAGGTCACCCCTCATAGGTTCCTGGACTGATGATGTCATCAGTACCGCCCCCAGGACCAGGCCAGATGGAGATGCAGTAACCTCTTGATGACTGACAGAGGGGTGGAGCCTGCGTCCACCAGATGCCTGCGCAGGTGCCCTTAGTCTGTCAGCACCATAACTCCCGGGCGAGCCATGGCGCCTCCTAGTGACCGCGACAGGAGCAGCAGACCCAGAATTTAACGGCGTCGTGACAGACCGGCGCCTCCTAGAGGCTAAAGCCGGGACAGTAGGCTCTGAGCCTGACGCGACAGAACCACGGCCCCTTCCAGTGGCCGAGGCAGGAACAGCCGTCCCTGCGTCTGACGATAAAGTGGCGGTCCGGCGCCTCCTAGTGGCCGCGACCGGAACAGCAGGCCCTAAGTCTGGCGGAAACGTGACAGCCAGATGTTCAAATTAGCACAGCGTGCAAGGTCTCAAAATGTCTTCCATAGTAGGAAGAGTGCAGTGTGGCACTTTTTTGAACAAAATCCTAATGATCAGGCAAAAGTTATTTGTAAGAAGTGCACAAAGACCTTTAGCCAAGGGAAAAATCTGAGAAATTTGAATACCAGTTGCATGCTTAGACATTTAACCACCATGCACTTGCAAGCGTGGACGGACTACCAAACCTCACGTACCACATGTGTAACTGCTCCCAATGAAGGTAGTCAGCAATGCTACATTGTTTCCCCCACTGTAAGCTCACCAGTTAGCACACCACCAGCAGCAAATGTCGAGGTGTCGTCGCAAGGGCAAAGCAGTCATGGAATCACAATGTTATTGCTACAAAAGACTGAATCTAGGCCATCAGCAACACCACCAACACCATCACCATCACCAACCCTCTCTCAGTCCGCCATGTCCACCGCTAGTTCCACCATATGCAGCTCTCAAGTCCAGCTCATGTAGGGAAGGTGACCTGACGGACGGACGGACTAGTCAGAGTGAAGAAAGATAGGTTTGCACAGTGTAGGTAGGAGACAGTGATTACAGTGGGGAAACAACTAGAAAAGTGTAGTGGACGTGCAGTACCTTGGGATGACCATTAGATGGCAGGGTGGAGTGTGAGCAAAGGACTTTACAGCAGCTTAGGGCTTTAGAAACCGTTGGTCATGGGGGGCGTGGTGACAGTTAGAGTGACAGTTTCAAGGAACCGGGAGAGTTATAAATACTGAGGGAGGGTTCCAGAAAGTTCCAGTCCCCAGGGGGAGCTCAAGTGACAGGAGGACTACGACAGTCTGTGCACTCTGAGGAGAATCCAGACCAGGGGGACTGAGGAGAGAGGACGTCAGGGGGGTGGTCCTGACAGGAAAGGACCGCAGTTGAGACGAGGTACTGGGTGTAAGACACCGCATGTGACACGACGACTGAGCAGTAGAAGCGCTGTTGGTTAATGGGCCTAAGGCGGCCACAGTGACGGAACTGTCAGGAGCGTCGACAGTAAAGGAGGGGACGGTGTGTGCAGACACGTCTCCAGTGTACGGTGTGAGAAGCGGCTCTGGAAACGGAGGGCCGCAAGGTGTGCTGTCAGTCGGACGGCAAGTGAAGAAATAAACTTGGACCTGTTGCACCCAGAATCTGCCTCCATCGTGTCTCTGTTGTCATCTCTGCGCGGTATAAAAGTAGGACCACCCCCCCCCAGCTCGGCACCCCACCACCGACACTACATTTGGCGTAGTCGGCAGGATAGACGCCGCTAATACATCATCTTCTGCGGCAGGCCTGCCTCAAAGACTGGAAAAGGACTTGGACTACTCTGTTTGGATTACAATTACCTGCGGATTACAAATGACCTACCTGTGGAATACAAATGGGAAGCGCTGTAGCGGATCTGTGTGGCCAGCAGAGGATCCGGGGCGGTACCAGGTACTGTGCAGTATGGCGGTGTTGCTTCAGCGCAGAGGAGAGGTCCGGGTGTTTGCAGTCATGTTGAATGGACTGGGACCCCCTCCAACGTATCCCAAAAGGAAGCAGTATGTGCCTGGAGATCGACGCTTCCATATATTGGACCCTGACAGGAGGGTGGAGAGGCCTGCCGACACCTCACCTCACAGAGGGAGTGGCACAGAAGAAAAACTTGGCTGCGGCTGTCTGATGCCATTCGAGTGCTGCCCAACGGACGGTATGAGACTCTGCAGGTGTCGGGGCATCGGCCGCCTAGAGTGGCAGTGGCGGCAGGGGATGGAGCTGTGCCAGAAGTCGCCCTCAGAGCCACGGGAGAGCAGCGGGATGCTGAGCTGGGGAGCGGAGCCTGAGTGGAGTCAGCAAGAACGGCCGCCACCAATACCAGCAGAGGACTTCTCAGCGGAGCAGCCGAGTTTGGGGGAAAGACCCGCGGGACAGTGGAGCGAGGGACGGAGGCTGCGGGTGAAGCCGCGTATTGATGTGATGGAGGCCGCAGCGCCGGGGAAGGTGAGAGTACCCCCGGCACCACCAGTGCCTTCGCCAGCGGCCCTCATCATTCCGCCGCAGCACGCTGCCCCCTGCGCACCGGAAGGCCTGAGTACATCGGGCCCAGTGGTGTATGCAGAGTTGTGCGAGGCCCCTGCTCAAGTCCCTGAGGTACCCCGCCTGGAGCCGCCAGTGCGGAAGTCATCCAAAGAAGACGCTGCTGCGTTCCACCTGCTGATAGCAGCTGCGTCGTTGGAACCGGCCGTTACTCCGGCTCCATTGGAAGTAGTGGATGCGGCCTGTCCTGAGGCCGCGGTTATGCCGCTGCTGAAGTCGACTGCGGCCGACTTAGTGGGCCTTGTGATTCCAGCCTCCAAGGACCCGGTTGTCCCCATTTGCCACCTGGCCCCAGCGGCTGTTGAGCCGCAGGAATCATCGGCCGCCTCTGATCCACGTCCTTCCTCGGTTAAGTCCCGCCCACCGGACTCCAGAGATCATGCCGGACCCTCTGTTTGGGTCGCAGGAGTTATAGAGAAGAAGAGGGCCAGGGGGCAGGAAGTCTGGAAGTCTGGAACCTGCTCCATGAGAGGGGAGAGGCTGGCATGGCGGCTGCACGACCCCCGGGACGGCTCGTTTATACTATCTTGCAGAAAGGGACACTTCTTGCATCCTGGGAGCTCCACGGTTGTGGGGTCCCATACTACTGACCACCGAAAGGAGGATTGAACTGTCAGGAGTTCGTTGCACCGTTGTGCAGGTCAAAAGGACAGTTCGCGGTCAGCTTTTAAAAAAAAAAAGAAATGTTTATCTGTGATTTTTATGTCTGTTTTTCTATGTTCCTCTTACAGGATAGTTTGTGTTTACTTGTTAGACTGACAGAGCGGGGATACTTAGAAGAGAGGGAGTGTCCATGTCCAAGGAAGGGGGGAGAAAGAAGACATGCAATGTTATGTTGTTATATGTTGGTTTTAAAATGAGCAAAAGAAAACGGAAAAAAAAAAATTATAAAAAAATGGGGTACTTGTGCTATTATAAAGTTGTATGATGTATAATATGCAAAGTAAAATGCAACAGGTCCGGGTAAGGGAAGGTCTGCGGGACCAAAGGAAAGTGTGATATCCGGTAGGGATCTAAGAGTTGAGGTCTGGGAGACCGGGACGCCGACCATGACATGTAATTGAAAGAAGGAAAATGAATGGGAAGATGTGAGAAAGACAGCCGTCCTAGGTCAGGTCCCCGACGCCACGGACACCCCTGAAGAAGGAAAGGCGGGCGCCGGCAATGATCTGGTAGGTGAGTGGCCTCGATCATGGCGTACCGGATAGTGAAAGGTAACAGTAGGGGAGAGTAGGGGAAAGATACACGCCGTAGAGAGAATACGGGTGTACCTTGCCCAATTTGAAAGACGTTGTCATGTGGCGTGCGCGCTGGTGAGTAGCAGTAGGCTGCTCAGAGCATAGTGCTCCCAGTGTGGTTCGGCCCCCGCAGATAGTGGGTTTGGCTCAACTTCTGGTCCGACAACAGAATGTAGGTGTAGATTCAGAACGACGAAGGCAGGGATGACGATTGTCGAGGACGACAATGGACAAAGGAAGGGGGAGTGTAGGGAAGGTGACCTGACGGACGGACGGACTAGTCAGACTGAAGAAAGATAGGTTTGCACAGTGTAGGTAGGAGACAGTGATTACAGTGGGGAAACAACTAGAAAAGTGTAGTGGACGTGCAGTACCTTGGGATGACCATTAGATGGCAGGGTGGAGTGTGAGCAAAGGACTTTACAGCAGCTTAGGGCTTTAGAAACCGTTGGTCATGGGGGGCGTGGTGACAGTTAGAGTGACAGTTTCAAGGAACCGGGAGAGTTATAAATACTGAGGGAGGGTTCCAGAAAGTTCCAGTCCCCAGGGGGAGCTCAAGTGACAGGAGGACTACGACAGTCTGTGCACTCTGAGGAGAATCCAGACCAGGGGGACTGAGGAGAGAGGACGTCAGGGGGGTGGTCCTGACAGGAAAGGACCGCAGTTGAGACGAGGTACTGGGTGTAAGACACCGTACGTGACACGACGACTGAGCAGTAGAAGCGCTGTTGGTTAATGGGCCTAAGGCGGCCACAGTGACGGAACTGTCAGGAGCGTCGACAGTAAAGGAGGGGACGGTGTGTGCAGACACGTCTCCAGTGTACGGTGTGAGAAGCGGCTCTGGAAACGGAGGGCCGCAAGGTGTGCCGTCAGTCGGACGGCAAGTGAAGAAATAAACTTGGACCTGTTGCACCCAGAATCTGCCTCCATCGTGTCTCTGTTGTCATCTCTGCGCGGTATAAAAGTAGGACCACCCCCCCAGCTCGGCACCCCACCACCGACACTACACTCACCCTACCAGAGACTCTGAGTAGGACAAGAAAGTACTCATCCTCTCTTCTGCGTACACTGGCTTTGAACGCCCACATTGCCAAACTAATCTCGTTAGAGATGATGCCCTACCGGTTGGTTGAAAGCAAAGCTTTCCGCAAGCTCATGGCCTATGCAGTACCATGCTATGACCTACCCAGTCGCCACTTCTTTTCGCAAAAAGCCATCCCAGCCCTCCACGTGCATGTGAAAGACTGCATTGTTCATGCACTCAAGCAATCAGTGAGTGGAAAGGTGCACCTCACAACAAATGCATGGTCCAGTAGGCATTGCCAGGGCCATTACGTGTCCATCACTGCGCACTGGGTTAATGTGGTGGATGCAGGTATCAGGCTCCTGACAGCGCCGGCGTGCAGCCTCCGCTGAGCAGGGACTCACCCGTACTGTAGGGGCCCCGGGGACAGGAATAGCCGGAAAGTACAGATGCACAGGACCTGAACGCTGAAGCTTTAGCAAGCAGGCATAGGACCTACGGTCATGTGACAACAAGGGGGCGGGGCTTAGCGTCCTGCTTTCAGAGATGGTAGAAAACTCAGAGTCGGGCAAAATGGAGGTCATACACAGTACGGGCAAACGAGGTACAGAATCGTGAGTCAGAGAATATTCAGGCGTAGCAGAGGTCACACACGAGATGGAGGCAGAAGTACCAGAAGGGCGATCACAGGGAGGTCAGGACAAAGCCAGGGGTCATACACAGGACAGACACACAAGTACAAAATCAGAATTCAAGAGACGTAAACCGAGGCCAAACCAGATCATACACCAAACAATCGTACCAGGACAGGCAAGAGCACAAACGGAGCAGGGTCGAGCACACTCAAACTAGGAGTATAAACAACAGGGGAGGGTCCTCACCTGAAGCTATTAGAAACCCTCCCCAGACGCAGAAGGAGGCTCTACCAATTAACCCCTAACCCGCCTGCTCAGCATTCTGAATAAACCATGACAGTACCCCTACTTCAATGGGGGGCCTCAGGACCCCCAGGCCTCTCCGGATATCGAGCATGGTACGCCCTGACCAGGCGGTCCGCGTGCACCAACCTGGCCGGTACCCATGATCGATCCTCTGGACCATACCCCTTCCAATGGACGAGATACTGCAGTGAACCACGAACCCATCATGACTGCACAATGTTTTGTACTTCAAATTCCATGTGACCATCCACCAATACTGGAGGCGGTAACGATGAGGGTTCCTCTACCACCGAACCTGCAGGTTTGAGTAAGGATCTATGGAACACATTATGCAGCTTCAAAGATGATGAGAGGAGCAAGCAGTAAGCCACCGGGTTGATCACTTCCGTTATCACATAGGGACCAATGAATTTGGGACCCAACTTGGCAGAAGGCAGTTTCAAGCTTATGTTTCGTGTCGAGAGCCATACCTTGTCCCCGCAATGTAGAGTCTGAACCGGGTCCCTTTTACTATCAGCAAAGTGTTTGTATCTTTCTTGTGCTTTGCCAATGCTTGCTCGAACTATTGACCAAAGCTCACTCATTCTGCTGACTGAATCTTCGGCCCCCGGACAGTTTGAATCCAGGCGTGAAAACTCAGAGTCGGGCAAAAAGGAGGTCATACACAGTATGGGCAAACGAGGTACAGAATCGTGAGTCAGAGAATAGTCAGGCGTATCAGAGGTCACACACGATATGGAGGCAGAAGTACCAGAGGGGCGATCACAGGGAGGTCAGGACAAAGCCAGGGTCATACGCGGGACGGACTCACAAGTACAAAATCAGAATCCAAGAGACGTAAACCGAGGCCAAACCAGATCATACACCAATCGTACCAGGACAGGCGAGAGCACAAACGGAGCAGGGTCGAGCACACTCAAACTTAGGAGTATAAACGACAGGGGAGAGTCCTCACCTGAAGCTATAAAAACCCTCCCCAGACCCAGAAGGAGGCTCTACCAATTAACCCCTAACCTGACGGCCCAGCATTCTGAATAAACCATGACAGCAGGGTCCACAGGGGACAGCGGCGGTGGGACAGTGCTGCCTAGCCCACGGTATAGGAAACAGTTGGCTGTAGGCATTTGACCCTCCTCCTCCAGAAGCGAAAGCTCGTCCACAGAGCGCAGTTGCACGAGCACTCCATCCGCAGCTGCTAGTGTTGCACACGAGGTGTCCCTCTATTGAACAGCTACTGGTAAGCGTCAGCAGGCTGTATTGAAGATGATGTGTTTGGGAGACAACAGACACACCGCGGAGGTACTGGCTGACTACTTGCAGTGACAAACTGAGTCATGGATGGGCAGTCTACATCTTGAGGCAGGCTCACACCTTGAAACTAGTGGTGCAGTGCTTCCTCAATAATTATCCGGAGTTAACACCCCTGCTCCATAAGGTGCGAAGACTGTAATCGCACATCCGCCGGTCGCCCATACACTCCAGTCATATGCAGAAGCTGCAGAGATTGCTCCACCTTCCCAAGCACCACCTAATTATCGACGTTGCAACAAGGTGGAACTCCACCCTGCACATGGTTCAGAGGCTGTGCGAACAGAGGCAGGCTGTAATTCATTTGTGGGAGGATACACGGGCAGGCAGTTTGCAGGCAGACATGGAGTTGTCTGGTGTGCTGTGGTCGAAGCTGAAAGACCTCTGTAAAGTCCTTAAGTGTTTTGAGGAATGCACACGGCTGATAAGCGCAGACGACACCATCGTAAGCATGAGCATTCCACTTATGCGTCTGCTCGTGCAAACTTTGACGCACATTAAGGAGCAGGCGTCTGCAGCCAAGGAGGAAGAGGAGGAGGGAAGCCTTGATGACAGTCAGCCATTTTCTGGTCAGGGAAGTCTCGTGGATGAGATGGAGGAAGAGGAGGATGATGGGGATGATTATTTTGGGGAGGAGGATGCTTCTTCGGGGGCAAGAAAAAATGTTGGCGTGGCAAGGTCAGGTACAGGGTTTGTGCGTGACTGGAGGGATGTGGATTTGCCAGAAAGTGGTCCTCCACCCAGCACTCGCAGTGCATCATTGACACCTGGAACATTGGCCCACATGTCTGATTATGCCTTGCAGATCCTAAAAAGGGACCCCCGCATTGCCAAAATGATGAACGATGACGACTACTGGTTGGCCAGCATCCTGGAACCATGCTATAAAGGCAAATTCCAAAACATCATGCCACAGGAGAACCTAGAGCTAATATTGGCTAACAAACAAGCAACTCTGGTAAACCGTTGGTTTGAGGCATTCCCAGCACACAGTGACGGTGATGTTTTTCCAACGAGCCGTAGGTGGCAACATGAAAGAGGTGTTCGTGGTGCACACAGCCAAAGTGGTGTTGGACACAGGGGTTTCATGACAATGTTGTGGACTGATTTTTCAAGTACCGCTCACACGACTGGTAATACTGCATCGATCGAAAGTGGCAGGAGACAGCAGTTGTCAACTATGGCAACAAACTACTTCTCCTCCCATATCGATGTTCTCCCTCTCCGGTCATTCCCCTTTGACTATTGGGCCAGTAAACTTGACACCTGGCCTGAATTGGCACAATATGCCTTACAGGAGCTCGCTTGCCCTGCTGCTAGTGTGTTATCTGAACGAGTCTTCAGTGCTGCTGGATCAATCCTGACAGAAAAACGGACCCATCTGTCGACCCAAAATGTTGATGATCTAACCTTCATTAAAATGAAAAATGCATGGGTTTCAAAGGATTTTGTCCCACCCTCCCCTGCTGACACGTAGGTTGCCAGAAAAATGACTTGCTTTTGTCCTCCTCTTCGGCGGGCTTCTCCAATTACTCCATTTGCAGCTGCTGAATGTCCAACATCAAAATATGCCAATTTTTCCACCTCCCTAACTGGGCTGCCTCCCCCCACAGGGCCGGGGTCACTACCTGGCGCACGCACCCATGCGAGTGCCGTTGCCCTGGACAGGTGGGTGGGCACACAGTTGGCAACGGCACTGGCACAAGGTTCCTCATAGTAGAATCAAGTGTCTCTGACGGTGGGGGTGCACACCCGCCATTAGACACACCGGCGTACTATGAGGGGCCCTGTGCCAGTGCCGTCGCCAACGAGTGGGCCCCCCCTGCTTGCTCAGGATCACAGCACTTGCAAAGTTGAAATACTTACCTCTCCCTGCTCCACCGCCGTGATGTCTCCCGCGTTTCCTGACAATGACATTCTGGTCAGAGAGCGCGATGACATCACGTCTGTATGCTCTCTGCCTAAACAGTCCAAGTGCAGTGAGATGGAAGATGGGGACGAGGAGGAGTCCAGACTAGTACAGGGATTCCCTAGCGAGGAGACTTATTTAATTGTTTTCAATGTTGGGGCAGCTATTTTTGGGGAGCACTATACTCTGGAGAATGATATATGAGGCCCACCATACACTGGAGCATTCCCAAGGTGGACATCAGACACTGGAGCAGCATTTACAGGGCCCATTATACACTGGAGCATTAGAAATGGGGTCCGTTATCTATGGAGCATTATTTGGGCCCATAAGACAGTGGAGCTTCATCCATGGGGACCAACATATACTGTAGCATTATGTGGAGCTCATCATATACGGTTTGAAACATTATATGGGATCAATGATTCCATATGGAGAAATATATGGGCCTCATTACTCTGTATGGCGCACTGTGCGGTGGCCATAATATTGTATGGAGTAATATACTGTCCGTTTTTGGAGCTATTGGAGAATTTAAAATGGATATCAGTCATGTGATGTAAGAAGTGAAGTATTTTTCATTGTACTATACCGCTATTTCTCTACCGTATCAGAGGATCATGAATTGTGGCATGTGTTAAAGGAGCCCATTGACACTCTTTGGCCCTGGGCCCACGAAAATCTGGAGCCAGCCCTACCTCCCCCACAACTTTAGCCAAATAACCCCCAATTTTCAATGCCTAACTATTATTATAAAGTAAATTAAGGTTGACAAGCTTACGTAATAAGAATTGATGTTTTTGGCATTAAAATGGGCACTGTAGGTGTGTTTCCTGTCCTCCACTCACTGCCGACTTTTCTTCCCCATTGACTTGCATTGGGTTTCGTGTTTCAGTCGACCTTCGACTTTTCACGATAATCGGCCGATTTCGTTCGACTCGACTTTTGAGAAAGTCGGGTTTCATGAGACCCGACTCGACCCGAAAAAAGGCAAAGTCGCTCATCTCTAGTGGTCAGCAAATAGCGCTGCACCTTTAAGGTTAGGACCCCTCTGAGAGGTTAACCGTGATGTGGCAGTGGACTTCATACAGTCTGATCAGAATGATAAACTAAGAACCTCATATTCAACTTTGTTAATTTTTGCCAAGCGGCATTAGATTTTTGGATTTTCGGTCCATGTCTTTTTTTCTACAGTTCTGGTAAAAGTACATTTTGTGTTAAGTCCTTTAACATTTTTATATATATATATATATATACTGTAAATATATATATATATAAATATATCAGACAACATCTGATACTTCCATTTTTGTGTCAACGGTCACATTTCTGATAAGATTGTCAGCAGCTGATCACAGGTGTCTCTCTTCAAGTTTCAAGTGATCCATCTTCAGTGATAACAATGTACATCTTACCAGGGAATCATACAAATATAGTTAATAAAAGCGTATCCGTGAGGTGAAGATCTCTTTCTCAGTAGAGCCTGTCCTGGTGTGATTAGTAGCCTCTTATATCGGACATTAGCAGTTCAATCAAATGTCCTTAAATAGTTCCTTTCAGCAGATCATCTTTCAAAGAACATCTTTCCTTTTTATTATAACAGCCAAATTGAAAGTAGCAGGAATATCGCGCTTGATGCTGAAGGACGCCATTAGCATTGGTTCTGTACTTGAAGATTTCAATAGCAAATAGAGGAGGCAAAAGCTGTAAAAGAGAATTATATAATCAACGTGATTTCTTTTTATATAAGCTTTGCATACCAAATAGTACTTACTACTTAATGTGGTATTTCGGTGCATAGTTTGGATGCATGAAAAAAGAGGAGCACGTGCGGGAACAATGGTGTGGGGTCAATTTTTTTTAAATTGAGGGCTGGAAATTGCAATAAATTGTGAACATTGGCAGCAGAATTAATCGTTTCTTTGTGAGGGTTTTTAGACACAACGACCGATATAAGATGCCTGCAGATATAATTACAATTATGTCACATTTTACTAGAGAATGCAAGATGTTTTGGCATGCTGAACCCATAAAACAAGGTGGATTTAAATAAAACAACTTGTAAGCTAATGTTCCCACAAACTTTAGGTAGCTGTTGGTTGAACGTTTGTTTGAAAGTCGGCTATTGCTTTCCAATCGTCCATACACAGTCCACTGGGAATAAGGACTTGGTACAGTGGGGAAAAAAAGTATTTAGTCAGTCAGCAATAGTGCAAGTTCCACCACTTAAAAAGATGAGAGGCGTCTGTAATTTACATCATAGGTAGACCTCAACTATGGGAGACAAACTGAGAAAAAAAAATCCAGAAAATCACATTGTCTGTTTTTTTTTCATTTTATTTGCATATTATGGTGGAAAATAAGTATTTGGTCAGAAACAAGCAATCAAGATTTCTGGCTCTCACAGACCTGGAACTTCTTCTTTAAGAGTCTCCTCTTTCCTCCACTCATTACCTGTAGTAATGGCACCTGTTTAAACTTGTTATCAGTATAAAAAGACACCTGTGCACACCCTCAAACAGTCTGACTCCAAACTCCACTATGGTGAAGACCAAAGAGCTGTCAAAGGACACCAGAAACAAAATTGTAGCCCTGCACCAGGCTGGGAAGACTAAATCTGCAATAGCCAACCAGCTTGGAGTGAAGAAATCAACTGTGGGAGCAATAATTAGAAAATGGAAGACATACAAGACCACTGATAATCTCCCTCGATCTGGTGCTCCACGCAAAATCCCACCCCGTGGGGTCAGAATGATCACAAGAACGGTGAGCAAAAATCCCAGAACCACGCGGGGGGACCTAGTGAATGAACTGCAGAGAGCTGGGACCAATGTAACAAGGCCTACCATAAGTAACACACTACGCCACCATGGACTCAAATCCTGCAGTGCCAGACGTGTCCCACTGCTTAAGCCTGTACATGTCCGGGCCCGTCTGAAGTTTGCTAGAGAGCATTTGGATGATCCAGAGGAGTTTTGGGAGAATGTCCTATGGTCTGATGAAACCAAACTGGAACTGTTTGGTAGAAACACAACTTGTCGTGTTTGGAGGAAAAAGAATACTGAGTTGCATCCATCAAACACCATACCTACTGTAAAGCATGGTGGTGGAAACATCATGCTTTGGGGCTGTTTCTCTGCAAAGGGGCCAGGACGACTGATCCGGGTACATGAAAGAATGAATGGGGCCATGTATCGTGAGATTTTGAGTGCAAACCTCCTTCCATCAGCAAGGGCATTGAAGATGAAACGTGGCTGGGTCTTTCAACATGACAATAATCCAAAGCACACTGCCAGGGCAACGAAGGAGTGGCTTCGTAAGAAGCATTTCAAGGTCCTGGAGTGGCCTAGCCAGTCTCCAGATCTCAACCCTATAGAAAACCTTTGGAGGGAGTTGAAAGTCCGTGTTGCCAAGCGAAAAGCCAAAAACATCACTGCTCTAGAGGAGATCTGCATGGAGGAATGGGCCAACATACCAACAACAGTGTGTGGCAACCTTGTGAAGACTTACAGAAAACGTTTGACCTCTGTCATTGCCAACAAAGGATATATCACAAAGTATTGAGATGAAATTTTGTTTCTGACCAAATACTTATTTTTCACCATAATATGCAAATAAAATGAAAAAAAAACAGACAATGTGATTTTCTGGATTTTTTTTTCTCAGTTTGTCTCACATAGTTGAGGTCTACCTATGATGTAAATTACAGACGCCTCTCATCTTTTTAAGTGGTGGAACTTGCACTATTGCTGACTGACTAAATACTTTTTTTCCCCACTGTACGTTGAAATGAAACCTGCTCAATTCTACGCTTCTCCGACATTTGCTATCAAAGGATAGATGAGAAACATCTACACATTGAAATTTAATTCTCATAATATTAACCCCATTACCCCCAAGGGTGGTATGTTAATGACTGGGCCAGTTTTTACAATTCTGACCACTCTCCCTTTATGAGGTAATAACTCTGGAACGCTTCCATGAATCCCGGTGATTCTTAGAATGTTTTCTCATGACATATTGTACTTCATGTTAGTGGTAAAATTTCTTTGATATGACTTGAGTTTATTTGTGAAAAAATCCAAGAAATTTGGCAAAAATTTTAAAAATTTCGCAATTTTCCAACTTTGAATTTTCATGCCCTTAAATCACAGAGCTATATCACACAAAATACTTAATAAGTAACATTTTCCACATGTCTACTTTACATCAGTGCAATTTTGGAAGCAAAATTGTTATTTTGTTAGGAAGTTATAAGGGTTAAACAGCGATTCCTCATTTTTACAACACCATTTTTTTTCAGGGATCACATCACATTTGAAGTCACTTTGAGGGGTCTATATGATAGAAAATACCCAAAAGTGACACCATTCTAAAAACTGCACCCCTGAAGCTGCTCAAAACCACCTTCAAGAAGTTTATTAACCCTTCAGGTGCTTCACAGCAATTTTTGGATTGTTTAAAAAAAAAAGATCACAACTTTTTTTTCACAAAAAAAATTACTTCAGATCGATTTTTTTATTTTACCAAGGGTAGCAGGAAAGATTGGACACCAAAAGTTGTTGTGCAATTTGTCCTGAATACACTGATACCCCATATGTGGGAGTAAACCACTGTTTGGGCACATGGCAGAGCTCGGAAGGGAAGGAGCGCCGTTTGACTTTTCAATGCAAAATTGGCTGGAATTAAGATCTGACACAATGTTGCATTTGGAGAGCCCCTCATGTGCCTAAACAGTGGAAACCCCCCACAAGTGACACCATTTTGGAAACTAGAGCCCCCCAAGGAACTTATCTAGATGTGTGGTGAGCATTTTGAACCCCAAGTGCTTTACAGAAGTTTATAACGTAGAGCTGTGAAAATAAAAAAATCATATTTTTTTCCACAAAAATGATCTTTTTGCCCCAATTTTTTTTATTTTACCAAGGGTAACAGGTGAAATTGGACCCGAAAAGTTGCTGTGCAATTTCTCTTGAGTACATTGATATTCCATATGTAGGGTATACTTCTGTGCAAACTTCTGATGCACAGTGCAAAGCTCAGAAGGGAAGAGGTGCCAAATTGGAGTTCAGATTTTGCTGGAATGGTTTGTGGGTGCCATGTCACATTGTCAGAGCCCCTGAGGTGCCAGAACAACAGAAACCCCCTATATGTGAACTCGTTTTATAAACTACACTCCCCAATGAATTTATCTAGGGGTGCAGGGATCATATTAACACCACATGTGACTCACAGAATTTTATACCACTGAGCGGTGAAGAAAGAATAAATTACATTTTTACCTCTAAAATGTTCTTTTAGCCCAAGTTTTTAATTTTTATAAAGTCTAATAGGAAATTTTTTTACAACAAAGTGAGGACCATTTTTTCCTGAGTGTGCCTGTACCCTACATATAATCGGGAAAGATTTTTCAGGCACGGTCCATAGCTCAGAAGGCAAGGATTTCCAGATTATACTGTTATGGTTTGCAGGGGCCAAGACCCACTGAGAGAGCCCATGAGGTGCCAGAACAGCAGAACCCCCCATAAGTGACCCCATTTTACAAACTACACCTCTCAATTAATTCATCTAGTGGTGCAGTGATCATATTGATGTAAGGGGTGAATAGGAAGAAGAGCCCAAAGGAGGTTACCTTCCCTGCTCCTTATCCGGAACCACTTACTGTAGCCAGACAGCAGGGTTGCCGGGGGGAAGACTTTCTGCCCTGGACAGAATGGACCATGTGACTAATAGGGGCAGGGAGGAAGAGGAAGGGGCGGTGGACCGGAAAGTGTGCAGGCTGAGGGCGCGAAAGCAGAGCGGGCCAGGCACAGAGGGGAGCGCGCCAGAGACAGGGGAGAGTGCACCAGAGAGAAAGCAGGCTGCAGCACCGCGCTCCCAGAGAAAGATGACTCCCTGTCAGAGCACTGAGACTGAGATACGAGCCATAGTGAGAGCTGTATGAGTATGTGGACTCGGAAGCCTCCATGACCAGAGGATGCAGCCCCAGTGATTGCAGTGGCAAGCCGAGACCCCTGAGTGTGGCTAGTAAACTGCCCAGTGTGCATAGCATCATTACTGCAGACAGACTGTCAGCTTAACATACAGAGACTTAGAACAGGAGAGACTCAGTTCAGCAGTTTCTCTCTGCTTTCTGCTTCCAGCTTCACCCTGAGAAGAGACTGCTGAGATTTAACCTCGGAGTTCCCGGTTTCCAAGAGAGGAGAGACTACAGAGTCTTCAAGTGCCGCTTTTGATGACGCTGGAGCAAAGGACCCTTCAATCAAGACTTCACTGGACTGATAAGTTGCAAAAATTCCCGTTAACCATTTCTACTCTGCCTAACTGTTTCATAGCTTTACTTTTTGTGTACTGTTTTACAGCATACCCTATCACTTTTAGCCCCCACTGCTCCTCCCTGCTTGGAGAATTTATCCCCTGTAAATAAACCCTTTAACTCTTGGTCTGTCTCCGTGGCGACATCCTCAGTACCTGCATGTTATTACAAGTGGCATAGTCGGCAGGATGTCTTAAAATGGCGCAGAAGGGGTAGACCAAGCAGTTGGGCGAGGCCCCAGGTCTAGCATCTCCCTGGGAGCCATGTTAGTTAACTTGCCAAAATTCTCTGGGAGCATTGTTATGTTGTGGAGTTGGATGGAGCGCATCAGAGGGATGATGCGGATGCACCCCATGATGCCGGCCCTGGAGGCGGAAATGGCTGTGATGGCCCTAGAGGGGGACTCTGTTATGCTCAGACTTCCCAGGCGAGAGATACCCTGGACAAAGTACTACGTATACTTTAGGAGATGCATGGGGACCCCACTGACGTAGGGGAGCTGCACATGTGACTGTTTCGTCGGGTACAAAGAGAGGGGGAGACCATGACGCAGTTTATGAACGCCCGGCAGGAACTCCATACTACCATCGTACGAAAGGACGGCATAGGTGTAGGGCCAATTGACGTTGTGCTACGAGATCAACTGGTGACGGGCTTGGGAGATGTGATGATGAAGCAGGTCATGCGAGAGCGCATGCGGGTAAAGCCAGACATAACTTTCTCTGAGGTCGGGAGTGAAGCACACACGCACGCGTGAGCAGGAGCAGGGAGTTATAGTGATGGTGGGGAAGGTATGGAGCGGGGAGGTAGCTGCCCCCCAAATGGTGGAAGACTAGAAGAAGAAGATTAAGCGGGTCTGCGCAGAAATTGCTGAATATAAGAGGACCCCTGTGTAGAGTCCGGCTCACTGGTGCGAGACAGAGAGACCGCCCCCCGGCGTGAGACTGGGGCCACCCGGCGAAGAGGACCACCTACATGTTATACCTGCGGAGAATCTGGTCACATTGCTCGGTGGTGCCCTCGGCGGAACCGACCTTCCCCGTGGCATCTGTTAAACTAGACGGCTCCGAGCTCGGGGGACGCCGCCCGGAGCATGAAAATTTGAGAAGGAGTATCAGAAGTCCCACCAGCCTCGCTTTCGTGTCCTTTGGTCTGGGCCGACGTGAATGGATGAGCAGTATGTTGCCTAGTAGACACTGGTTCACAGGTTACCATCATGTCGACACTTCGCGGTGGCGCTGCGGGCAGAATGGGTCCCGGTGATTAAACACACAGGGGCTAACCACTTACCCATCCCGGTCACAGGGATGGTATGGATGAACATAGAGGTCTGCGGTAAGGATGTAGGGAGAAGAGGAGTAGTGTTGTTGGATGGAGAAGCAGCCAAAGACCATACCGTAACCTTGGGCATAAATGTGCTTAAAGATCTCGGGAACCTTCTCTTCAACGAGTCCCCAGAACAGTTCCTGCTACAATGGAGTGACAAAACCCCTCAAAGGAGGGTCTTCCAACAACTTATATGAATAGCTCAGGTCCAGGAAACAAACAGTGATAGGAAGGTGCTCGACATAATAATAGTACCCGCCTCTGTCAACCGAGTGTTGCCCCTGGACAGACCGTGCTGCCCTTGCCTGTCTGTCCTGGTATGCCCCTTGAGGGGGTTGAAGTACAAGTTGAACCCAGCAAGGCTGACCAGCTGCATCAGGAATATTACTCACACGGACCCTGGCTACGGTGCGGAATGGAACTGTTCTCGTGTGTTGTGTAAATTTGGGAGAGAATGACGTGACTTTGCCCCCCAGGAGTGAAGTGGCCCACATTCTAGGCATGCCCGATGAGCTTGTTCCATCTGAAGCAGTACAGCTGACTGCGAAGCCATAAGATCCATGACTGGTGACTGTAAATGCTGAAGTAACCCCGGACCCCAGATTTCTGAAGGAGGGGCTATGGATACTGGAACACATGAGGGCGGAACTCTCGGAACTGACCCCCCAACAGGTTCCCCAGGTGGAGTCCTTGCTAGGAAAATATCAGGAAGTGTTTGCTAAAAATGAAGATGACTTTGAGTGCACCACCGCAATAACACACGAAATGCCCACTGGGGATGCGGACCTTTGGATCTGCTGGCAATAGACGATCTGACAATCGGGACAGCGCATCAAGGCTATTAGCACTGCTTAGTAATGGTAGACCACTTCACGAAGTTTGCTGTCATGACGCCAACACAGGACCAGACTGCTGAGTCCGCTGCTTCTGCCATCTGCAAGCACTTCATCCAGGTGTACGGGTGTCCTAAACGTATCCACTCCAATCAGGGGGCCTGTTTTCTTGGAAGGGTGATGGAGGAGTTGCACCAGTTGTATAAGATCAGTAAATCCCAGTAAATCCCTATAATCCACAAGGGAAACGGAGCTTGCAAGACATTTAACCGCACCCTGATCCAAATGCTGCAAACCCTGGAGGAGGAGCAGAAGGCACGATGGCCTGAATATGTCCTTGAATTGGTATGGGTGTATAACAATCGGAAGCACAGCACCACCGGCTTCACACCCTACTCTCTGTTCTTCAGACGGCCCTGAAAAGAGTTGACTGAGTTGGAGTTAGAGCAGGGGACACGGAGGCAGGGCTGGTGCCTGAAACTGCCAAAGCAACCCCGGCCCACGTTCCTCCAGTAATAGCTGACACAGCTGCTCCTTCTAATTTGCAATGCTCTGCGCGTTCAACTGCCGGTGTACCCCCCGCTCACTATATCCAAGACCAGTTCATCTGGCAACAAATTGTTGAGGGATTGGAAGACTGTCAACGAGAACTACAGAAAATCTCGCCCGTGGAATGGTGAGCAAAAAAGAGAGGGGGAATGTAAGAGGGTGAAGAGGAAGAAGAGCCAGAAGGGGGTTACCTCTCCTGCTCCGTGTCCGGAACCACATAGCTGGGCAGCAGGGTTGCCAGGGGGAAGACTTTCTGACCTGGACCGACTGCACGATCTGACTGTATTGGGCAGTGAGGGAAGAGAAGGGGCGATGGACTGGAAGCTATGCAGGCTGAGGGCGCAAAAGCAGAGCGCACCAGAGACAAAGCAGCGCTCATCAGGTATAAAGCAGGCTGCAGCACCATGCGCCGAGAGAGAGAACTCCCCGTCAGAGGACTGGGACTGAAGGCAAGATATAGAAAGCGCTGTATGTGAGTACGTGGACTCGGTAGCCTCCGTGATCAGAGGAGCCTCCCCCCCGACAGTGCAGAGACAGTGACCTGAGCACACAGCCCCAGTACCCGCGGTGACAGGCCGGAGCCCCTGAGTGTGGCAGAGAGACTTCCCCAGTGTGCGCAGCTACGTTCCTGCGGAAAGACAGACCATGTGTTTTACAGAGACTCAGAGGGGGGAGACTCAGGTTCGCAGCGTCTCCCTGCTCTTTCCTTAACTCCTGAGGTTCCAGCTTCATCCAGAGGACAGACTACAGAGACTAATAACACCAGAAGCACAAAAAGAATAACCCCTAAAATTTAGCTTTTAATTCAATGACTAAAAACATTAGTGAAAATGACTAAAAGAAGGAGTAGTAGAGGACAAAAAATGAAGGGAGAAAAAATACTGTTTTTAGTTCTCTTCAGTATTCAAATAATGGGCCAATGGCTAAGTTACCCTAGTCAGCCCTAGTTTCACCCTTCCTAGCCGCGGAGGTTGGCACCCTAGTTGTAGACGATATGGCGCCCCCGCTCAACGTCGGTATCCCTAATAACCCCTACGTCTCCCTGCATATACAAAAAGGGACACAAAAAAGAAACACACACACACTTATAGTACCGAAAAAATAAAGAGACAAAAATAGTCTCATAGATAATACTAAATTACTATGAACTTATCTCGTAGTATTTCTAATAGTATAAGAACCCCCAAAAGACTTATCTCGGAGTCAAAAAAATATAATGGGGTTAATATCCGGCAGCTTAGAGAAGGACTTATCTCGTAGTCACAAAAATGCTAATAAGCTGCAAATGGCAGACCCAATTACCAGATAGCAAAATTAAAAAAAAACGGCTACAAGAAAAAGCACATCACATTGAATAAATATTGCACACTAGAGGCAGTGAAAAAAAGCCTATATAGCACTTGCGGCAGCCATTACCTTGCAAGTGAGGGTAGAATCACCCTAATTCACAAAAATATAGTAAAAAATTATAAGGCTACCATATTCATCTCTGATTATACAGCGTGGTACACCAATATTCAAGTAGCAATGCATACAAAGTCACATAGCATAATTGCTCAGTAGATTTGTCAAAAGCCGCACACTGTATTGTTCTCTCGGCCAGGGGTAATGAGACCCCACTTTTTGACCCCCGATGAACCCTCAGCGGATTAAGAGGGGGAAACGCGTCGGGTTTCCATATGCATCAAGTGGCTGATAAGTATAATGTTGTACATTATTTTTGGCAGATCCTGCGGTGGTACTATCTATTTAGATTTAATCTACTGAGCAATTATGCTATGTGACTTTGTATGCATTGCTACTTGAATATTGGTGTACCACGCTGTATAATCAGAGATGAATATGGTAGCCTTATTATTTTTTACTGTATTTTTGTGAATTAGGTTGATTCTACCCTCACTTGCAAGGTAATGGCTGCCGCAAGTGCTATATAGGCTTTTTTTCACTGCCTCTAGTGTGCAATGTTTATTCAATGTGATGTGCTTTTTCTTGTAGCCGTTTTTTTTTAATTTTGCTATCTGGTAATTGGGTCTGCCATTTGCAGCTTATTAGCATTTTTGTGACTACGAGATAAGTCCTTCTCTAAGCTGCCGGATATTAACCCCATTATATTTTTTTGACTCCGAGATAAGTCTTTTTGGGGTTCTTATACTATTAGTAATACTACGAGATAAGTTCATAGTAATTTAGTATTATCTATGAGACTATTTTTGTCTCTTTATTTTTTCGGTACTATAAGTGTGTGTGTGTTTCTTTTTTGTGTCCTTTTTTGTATATGCAGGGAGACGTAGGGGCTATTAGGGATACCGACGTTGAGCGGGGGCGCCATATCGTCTACAACTAGGGTGCCAACCTCCGCGGCTAGGAAGGGTGAAACTAGGGCTGACTAGGGTAACTTAGCCATTGGCCCATTATTTGAATACTGAAGAGAACTAAAAACAGTATTTTTTCTCCCTTCATTTTTTGTCCTCTACTACTCCTTCTTTTAGTCATTTTCACTAATGTTTTTAGTCATTGAATTAAAAGCTAAATTTTAGGGGTTATTCTTTTTGTGCTTCTGGTGTTATTATTGAATATATAATCCCACTGATTAATTTTGAGGTCGGACAGACTACAGAGACTGCAAGTGCCGCTGTTGTTGGTGCCAACATGGAAGAAATAGACCTGCAAACAAGCTTTCCCTGGACTGATAAGTTGCAAGAATTCCAGTTTAACCGTTTCAACTCTTCATAACTGTTTAATAGCTTTCCCTAGTCTTTTTACGTTTTTACTGTGTACTCTGTCACTTTTAACCCCCACTGTTCCTCCCTGCGTGGAGAGTCTATTCCCTGTAAATAAACCCATTAACTCTTGGTCTGTCTCTGATCCGTAGTGACATCCTCAGCACCTGCAGCTTATTACACAAGAACCTTACACAGTTGAAAAGGCCATGGACTCCCAAATATTCAGAAATAAGTTGCAGTACTTTATAAAGTGGCAAGGGTACAGCTCTCAAAACAATTCCTGGGAACCTTTAGAAAATATCAATGCTCCTCAACTGCTTAAAGAGTTTCATCAAAGATAGTCACATAAACCAAGCCAAGCATCGTCCAAAGGCCGCTGTTGAAAGGGGGAGTAATGTCAGGATTCCTGTTGCCCCTCTACAATGTGACCACTAGTGACTGCTATTGTTCATCTTGATAATATTTGTCCTGCAATCCCACTCCTTACCACTAGAGGCTGCTGTTGTGTTCTGCAACTGCCCTTTACTAAGATAGCAGATTCTGAACCTGTGGAATCCATCTTGTTTCATGTTTGGGCCTTCTTAAAACCACATGGATCGTTCACTCATTGCTTGAATATTGTATCTAGTTGTTTGCCTAATTCCAGTCTAGAGCTCCTGAATTTTCTTACACAGACTGTTTGCATTTTTCGTATTGTTTCCTACAACCCTTTATCTCCAAGAACATCTATTACTGCATGCTGTTCCTGCTTGTGCTCCTTCAGCCATTGGATTCCGACAGTGCTACAGCAGTATTGTAACAGGGTGTCATAGAGAAAAAAGAAAATCCATAAGACCTCTCCAGAGAGGGGACATATCACCCACACAATGAACATATGGGATTCATTATTGCTGGAGAAGAGAGAAAACTTGTTATAACTAGGGGAGTGTGAGGGAGAGCACTGACACTTCAACTTCCGTTGAAGTAGGAGCCTCCTGTAGTGAACAGGTAATGAGCACAGGAGATTTATTCTGGGAAAGAGACACTAAGGCTGGGATTTCATTATTCAGAGGCGGAGAAGTAGATTTTTCTGAGAGTGTTCCAGACTTTTTGGAACCAATGGACAGTGATAAATATTGGGATTTGCATCAATCCAATATTTATGGGAGATATATATTCATTGTCATAGTGAAGGAACACACATAATGCCTTCATTCACATAACCTTAGGCCATTCTAACTCTTCCAACTTAATATTGGCCCAATGGATGGTACTATGTTTCATCTCTATAGACAGATAAAATCGTGATAAGAAACATGACAACAATATCTACCACCTGGACCTCCAGGAGCGAAGATATCCCGAATGTTAAGGATGTCATAAAATTCTAACAGACCTAGCACATCCCACAATCAACCTGCATATGAGCTCATCAAGGGGAGGTATAAGAATACAACATTGAGCTAAAAACTGGTGGCAGCGATGGGATCTGTGTGACTTCTGCCTCCGACTGTCATCCTGGAGAGAGCAACCAGGAGAAGAGTCTTGAGGAGATCATTTGCATATTCCCAGTGCCTTCTGGGATAAGTGAAGAGTCTCCGCGAGCTCAACGATCACTGGGTTTTGGCCGTTGCAGCTGAAAAGAGGAAATCGGAAAACCAGGGGAAGAGTCTTGAGGAGATCATTTGCATATTCCCAGTGCCTTCTGGGATAAGTGAAGAGTCTCCGCGAGCTCAACGATCACTGGGTTTTGGCCGTTGCAGCTGAAAAGAGGAAATCGGAAAACCAGGGGAAGAGTCTTGAGGAGATCATTTGCATATTCCCAGTGCCTTCTGGGATAAGTGAAGAGTCTCCGCGAGCTCAACGATCACTGGGTTTTGGCCGTTGCAGCTGAAAAGAGGAAATCGGAAAACCAGGGGAAGAGTCTTGAGGAGATCATTTGCATATTCCCAGTGCCTTCTGGGATAAGTGAAGAGTCTCCGCGAGCTCAACGATCACTGGGTTTTGGCCGTTGCAGCTGAAAAGAGGAAATCGGAAAACCAGGGGAAGAGTCTTGAGGAGATCATTTGCATATTCCCAGTGCCTTCTGGGATAAGTGAAGAGTCTCCGCGAGCTCAACGATCACTGGGTTTTGGCCGTTGCAGCTGAAAAGAGGAAATCGGAAAACCAGGGGAAGAGTCTTGAGGAGATCATTTGCATATTCCCAGTGCCTTCTGGGATAAGTGAAGAGTCTCCGCGAGCTCAACGATCACTGGGTTTTGGCCGTTGCAGCTGAAAAGAGGAAATCGGAAAACCAGGGGAAGAGTCTTGAGGAGATCATTTGCATATTCCCAGTGCCTTCTGGGATAAGTGAAGAGTCTCCGCGAGCTCAACGATCACTGGGTTTTGGCCGTTGCAGCTGAAAAGAGGAAATCGGAAAACCAGGGGAAGAGTCTTGAGGAGATCATTTGCATATTCCCAGTGCCTTCTGGGATAAGTGAAGAGTCTCCGCGAGCTCAACGATCACTGGGTTTTGGCCGTTGCAGCTGAAAAGAGGAAATCGGAAAACCAGGGGAAGAGTCTTGAGGAGATCATTTGCATATTCCCAGTGCCTTCTGGGATAAGTGAAGAGTCTCCGCGAGCTCAACGATCACTGGGTTTTGGCCGTTGCAGCTGAAAAGAGGAAATCGGAAAACCAGGGGAAGAGTCTTGAGGAGATCATTTGCATATTCCCAGTGCCTTCTGGGATAAGTGAAGAGTCTCCGCGAGCTCAACGATCACTGGGTTTTGGCCGTTGCAGCTGAAAAGAGGAAATCGGAAAACCAGGGGAAGAGTCTTGAGGAGATCATTTGCATATTCCCAGTGCCTTCTGGGATAAGTGAAGAGTCTCCGCGAGCTCAACGATCACTGGGTTTTGGCCGTTGCAGCTGAAAAGAGGAAATCGGAAAACCAGGGGAAGAGTCTTGAGGAGATCATTTGCATATTCCCAGTGCCTTCTGGGATAAGTGAAGAGTCTCCGCGAGCTCAACGATCACTGGGTTTTGGCCGTTGCAGCTGAAAAGAGGAAATCGGAAAACCAGGGGAAGAGTCTTGAGGAGATCATTTGCATATTCCCAGTGCCTTCTGGGATAAGTGAAGAGTCTCCGCGAGCTCAACGATCACTGGGTTTTGGCCGTTGCAGCTGAAAAGAGGAAATCGGAAAACCAGGGGAAGAGTCTTGAGGAGATCATTTGCATATTCCCAGTGCCTTCTGGGATAAGTGAAGAGTCTCCGCGAGCTCAACGATCACTGGGTTTTGGCCGTTGCAGCTGAAAAGAGGAAATCGGAAAACCAGGGGAAGAGTCTTGAGGAGATCATTTGCATATTCCCAGTGCCTTCTGGGATAAGTGAAGAGTCTCCGCGAGCTCAACGATCACTGGGTTTTGGCCGTTGCAGCTGAAAAGAGGAAATCGGAAAACCAGGGGAAGAGTCTTGAGGAGATCATTTGCATATTCCCAGTGCCTTCTGGGATAAGTGAAGAGTCTCCGCGAGCTCAACGATCACTGGGTTTTGGCCGTTGCAGCTGAAAAGAGGAAATCGGAAAACCAGGGGAAGAGTCTTGAGGAGATCATTTGCATATTCCCAGTGCCTTCTGGGATAAGTGAAGAGTCTCCGCGAGCTCAACGATCACTGGGTTTTGGCCGTTGCAGCTGAAAAGAGGAAATCGGAAAACCAGGGGAAGAGTCTTGAGGAGATCATTTGCATATTCCCAGTGCCTTCTGGGATAAGTGAAGAGTCTCCGCGAGCTCAACGATCACTGGGTTTTGGCCGTTGCAGCTGAAAAGAGGAAATCGGAAAACCAGGGGAAGAGTCTTGAGGAGATCATTTGCATATTCCCAGTGCCTTCTGGGATAAGTGAAGAGTCTCCGCGAGCTCAACGATCACTGGGTTTTGGCCGTTGCAGCTGAAAAGAGGAAATCGGAAAACCAGGGGAAGAGTCTTGAGGAGATCATTTGCATATTCCCAGTGCCTTCTGGGATAAGTGAAGAGTCTCCGCGAGCTCAACGATCACTGGGTTTTGGCCGTTGCAGCTGAAAAGAGGAAATCGGAAAACCAGGGGAAGAGTCTTGAGGAGATCATTTGCATATTCCCAGTGCCTTCTGGGATAAGTGAAGAGTCTCCGCGAGCTCAACGATCACTGGGTTTTGGCCGTTGCAGCTGAAAAGAGGAAATCGGAAAACCAGGGGAAGAGTCTTGAGGAGATCATTTGCATATTCCCAGTGCCTTCTGGGATAAGTGAAGAGTCTCCGCGAGCTCAACGATCACTGGGTTTTGGCCGTTGCAGCTGAAAAGAGGAAATCGGAAAACCAGGGGAAGAGTCTTGAGGAGATCATTTGCATATTCCCAGTGCCTTCTGGGATAAGTGAAGAGTCTCCGCGAGCTCAACGATCACTGGGTTTTGGCCGTTGCAGCTGAAAAGAGGAAATCGGAAAACCAGGGGAAGAGTCTTGAGGAGATCATTTGCATATTCCCAGTGCCTTCTGGGATAAGTGAAGAGTCTCCGCGAGCTCAACGATCACTGGGTTTTGGCCGTTGCAGCTGAAAAGAGGAAATCGGAAAACCAGGGGAAGAGTCTTGAGGAGATCATTTGCATATTCCCAGTGCCTTCTGGGATAAGTGAAGAGTCTCCGCGAGCTCAACGATCACTGGGTTTTGGCCGTTGCAGCTGAAAAGAGGAAATCGGAAAACCAGGGGAAGAGTCTTGAGGAGATCATTTGCATATTCCCAGTGCCTTCTGGGATAAGTGAAGAGTCTCCGCGAGCTCAACGATCACTGGGTTTTGGCCGTTGCAGCTGAAAAGAGGAAATCGGAAAACCAGGGGAAGAGTCTTGAGGAGATCATTTGCATATTCCCAGTGCCTTCTGGGATAAGTGAAGAGTCTCCGCGAGCTCAACGATCACTGGGTTTTGGCCGTTGCAGCTGAAAAGAGGAAATCGGAAAACCAGGGGAAGAGTCTTGAGGAGATCATTTGCATATTCCCAGTGCCTTCTGGGATAAGTGAAGAGTCTCCGCGAGCTCAACGATCACTGGGTTTTGGCCGTTGCAGCTGAAAAGAGGAAATCGGAAAACCAGGGGAAGAGTCTTGAGGAGATCATTTGCATATTCCCAGTGCCTTCTGGGATAAGTGAAGAGTCTCCGCGAGCTCAACGATCACTGGGTTTTGGCCGTTGCAGCTGAAAAGAGGAAATCGGAAAACCAGGGGAAGAGTCTTGAGGAGATCATTTGCATATTCCCAGTGCCTTCTGGGATAAGTGAAGAGTCTCCGCGAGCTCAACGATCACTGGGTTTTGGCCGTTGCAGCTGAAAAGAGGAAATCGGAAAACCAGGGGAAGAGTCTTGAGGAGATCATTTGCATATTCCCAGTGCCTTCTGGGATAAGTGAAGAGTCTCCGCGAGCTCAACGATCACTGGGTTTTGGCCGTTGCAGCTGAAAAGAGGAAATCGGAAAACCAGGGGAAGAGTCTTGAGGAGATCATTTGCATATTCCCAGTGCCTTCTGGGATAAGTGAAGAGTCTCCGCGAGCTCAACGATCACTGGGTTTTGGCCGTTGCAGCTGAAAAGAGGAAATCGGAAAACCAGGGGAAGAGTCTTGAGGAGATCATTTGCATATTCCCAGTGCCTTCTGGGATAAGTGAAGAGTCTCCGCGAGCTCAACGATCACTGGGTTTTGGCCGTTGCAGCTGAAAAGAGGAAATCGGAAAACCAGGGGAAGAGTCTTGAGGAGATCATTTGCATATTCCCAGTGCCTTCTGGGATAAGTGAAGAGTCTCCGCGAGCTCAACGATCACTGGGTTTTGGCCGTTGCAGCTGAAAAGAGGAAATCGGAAAACCAGGGGAAGAGTCTTGAGGAGATCATTTGCATATTCCCAGTGCCTTCTGGGATAAGTGAAGAGTCTCCGCGAGCTCAACGATCACTGGGTTTTGGCCGTTGCAGCTGAAAAGAGGAAATCGGAAAACCAGGGGAAGAGTCTTGAGGAGATCATTTGCATATTCCCAGTGCCTTCTGGGATAAGTGAAGAGTCTCCGCGAGCTCAACGATCACTGGGTTTTGGCCGTTGCAGCTGAAAAGAGGAAATCGGAAAACCAGGGGAAGAGTCTTGAGGAGATCATTTGCATATTCCCAGTGCCTTCTGGGATAAGTGAAGAGTCTCCGCGAGCTCAACGATCACTGGGTTTTGGCCGTTGCAGCTGAAAAGAGGAAATCGGAAAACCAGGGGAAGAGTCTTGAGGAGATCATTTGCATATTCCCAGTGCCTTCTGGGATAAGTGAAGAGTCTCCGCGAGCTCAACGATCACTGGGTTTTGGCCGTTGCAGCTGAAAAGAGGAAATCGGAAAACCAGGGGAAGAGTCTTGAGGAGATCATTTGCATATTCCCAGTGCCTTCTGGGATAAGTGAAGAGTCTCCGCGAGCTCAACGATCACTGGGTTTTGGCCGTTGCAGCTGAAAAGAGGAAATCGGAAAACCAGGGGAAGAGTCTTGAGGAGATCATTTGCATATTCCCAGTGCCTTCTGGGATAAGTGAAGAGTCTCCGCGAGCTCAACGATCACTGGGTTTTGGCCGTTGCAGCTGAAAAGAGGAAATCGGAAAACCAGGGGAAGAGTCTTGAGGAGATCATTTGCATATTCCCAGTGCCTTCTGGGATAAGTGAAGAGTCTCCGCGAGCTCAACGATCACTGGGTTTTGGCCGTTGCAGCTGAAAAGAGGAAATCGGAAAACCAGGGGAAGAGTCTTGAGGAGATCATTTGCATATTCCCAGTGCCTTCTGGGATAAGTGAAGAGTCTCCGCGAGCTCAACGATCACTGGGTTTTGGCCGTTGCAGCTGAAAAGAGGAAATCGGAAAACCAGGGGAAGAGTCTTGAGGAGATCATTTGCATATTCCCAGTGCCTTCTGGGATAAGTGAAGAGTCTCCGCGAGCTCAACGATCACTGGGTTTTGGCCGTTGCAGCTGAAAAGAGGAAATCGGAAAACCAGGGGAAGAGTCTTGAGGAGATCATTTGCATATTCCCAGTGCCTTCTGGGATAAGTGAAGAGTCTCCGCGAGCTCAACGATCACTGGGTTTTGGCCGTTGCAGCTGAAAAGAGGAAATCGGAAAACCAGGGGAAGAGTCTTGAGGAGATCATTTGCATATTCCCAGTGCCTTCTGGGATAAGTGAAGAGTCTCCGCGAGCTCAACGATCACTGGGTTTTGGCCGTTGCAGCTGAAAAGAGGAAATCGGAAAACCAGGGGAAGAGTCTTGAGGAGATCATTTGCATATTCCCAGTGCCTTCTGGGATAAGTGAAGAGTCTCCGCGAGCTCAACGATCACTGGGTTTTGGCCGTTGCAGCTGAAAAGAGGAAATCGGAAAACCAGGGGAAGAGTCTTGAGGAGATCATTTGCATATTCCCAGTGCCTTCTGGGATAAGTGAAGAGTCTCCGCGAGCTCAACGATCACTGGGTTTTGGCCGTTGCAGCTGAAAAGAGGAAATCGGAAAACCAGGGGAAGAGTCTTGAGGAGATCATTTGCATATTCCCAGTGCCTTCTGGGATAAGTGAAGAGTCTCCGCGAGCTCAACGATCACTGGGTTTTGGCCGTTGCAGCTGAAAAGAGGAAATCGGAAAACCAGGGGAAGAGTCTTGAGGAGATCATTTGCATATTCCCAGTGCCTTCTGGGATAAGTGAAGAGTCTCCGCGAGCTCAACGATCACTGGGTTTTGGCCGTTGCAGCTGAAAAGAGGAAATCGGAAAACCAGGGGAAGAGTCTTGAGGAGATCATTTGCATATTCCCAGTGCCTTCTGGGATAAGTGAAGAGTCTCCGCGAGCTCAACGATCACTGGGTTTTGGCCGTTGCAGCTGAAAAGAGGAAATCGGAAAACCAGGGGAAGAGTCTTGAGGAGATCATTTGCATATTCCCAGTGCCTTCTGGGATAAGTGAAGAGTCTCCGCGAGCTCAACGATCACTGGGTTTTGGCCGTTGCAGCTGAAAAGAGGAAATCGGAAAACCAGGGGAAGAGTCTTGAGGAGATCATTTGCATATTCCCAGTGCCTTCTGGGATAAGTGAAGAGTCTCCGCGAGCTCAACGATCACTGGGTTTTGGCCGTTGCAGCTGAAAAGAGGAAATCGGAAAACCAGGGGAAGAGTCTTGAGGAGATCATTTGCATATTCCCAGTGCCTTCTGGGATAAGTGAAGAGTCTCCGCGAGCTCAACGATCACTGGGTTTTGGCCGTTGCAGCTGAAAAGAGGAAATCGGAAAAACCGCGCGCCTATCGGCGCGCGAATTTGGGCTCATCTTTCATCGTTTTTAAGAAATCTCAAGATGGAAGAGGCCAGGAGCCATTTGGTGAGCTGCATTTCTTGCTACATGTTCACAGACTTACCAGTGGAAAAGCCAAACTTCACATGCCACAAATGCAAGCTTGTGTCCCTGTTGGAGGAAAAGTTGCAAAATCTCGAAGAGAGGTTAGCTACGTTGAAGATCATTAAGGAAGGTGAAGAGTTCTCGGACAGAGCAGAATTATCTCTTCATGTTACAGAAAGAGAAGAAATTCGAAGTGCACCTGAAGAAACAGAGGAATGGAGACATGTGACCCAGAGAAGCAGGAGGATCAGGAGGCAGTCAGCACCTATACTGCTCAGAAACCAGTACCAGGCTCTCACGCAGGAAAACAATGAAGAAATACATCAGGATAAGACTTTGCCAACAAGCAGCAACCTTGTACGCCTTCAGAGTCCTCCTGGATGGAGAAAGAAAAATGTTGTGAAGAAGAAACGGAGAGTGGTGGTCATGGGGGATTCCCTGTTGAGAGGAACAGAGGCCGCTATCTGCAGACCGGATATAACTTCAAGAGAAATGTGCTGTCTTCCAGGTGCAAAAATTAAAGATGTGTCTGACAGGATATCAGGACTCTTCAGACCTACAGATGACTACCCATTCCTGCTACTACATGTGGGGACAAATGACACTGCAAGAAACGACCTGGAAACCATCTGCAGAGACTTTGAAGACTTAGGCAAGAAAGTGAAAGAACTGGGAGCGCAGGTGGTCTTCTCTTCCATCCTCCCAGTGGATGGCCATGGAACAAGGAGGTGGAATAAGATTCTGCAGGTGAACAACTGGCTACGTCGATGGTGCCGTCAGCAACGATTTGGATTTCTGGATCACGGAGTGAACTACTTATACGATGGACTACTTGCTAGAGATGGGGTGCACCTTACGAAGACTGGTAAGCATGTATTTGGAAGTCGCCTTGCTACACTTGTAAGGAGAGCTTTAAACTAGAACAACATGGGAAGGGAAGCAAAAGACCAGAAAAAGCCATACACCTGACAAATGCTATTGAGAACTCTGCTATTAGAAGTGGAAAGGAAGAACAAAGACGAAAGAATCTAATTAATAAAAATATTGGAGAAAGAGAAACCAATCACAAACTAAAATGTTTCTATACTAATGCACAAAGCATGGGCAACAAACAAGGAGAATTGGAACTACTAACACAGGAAAAGAAATATGATGTCATTGGAATCACTGAAACTTGGTGGGACAATACACATGATTGGAATACAAGACTAGAAGGATACAACTTATTTGCAAGAAACAGACTTGATAAACGAGGAGGGGGTGTCGCATTGTATGTTAGAAACGCGTATATCTGCACAGAGATTGAAGCTTCAGAGACTGGGAGTTCTGTCGAAACTGTTTGGGTAAGAATACAAGGACAGAACAATGGAAAGGACACCATTGTAGGCATTTACTACAGGCCGCCTGTGCAAGCTGAAGCTATGGATGAACTCTTTATGCATCAAATGGCCAAGTTCTCCAAAAAATATGACATGGTTGTCATGGGAGATTTCAACTATCCAGACATTTGTTGGGAATCTCTCTCAGGCAAAACTAACAGGTCAAGGAAATTCTTATCCTCTCTTGCTGACAACTTTATCTTCCAAAAGGTAAGGGAGAAAACAAGGGGAACTGCTACCTTGGATCTAATCCTTATAAACAGGGAGGAAATGGTTGAGGAGGTAAAAGTGGCTGGGACCCTAGGAGGTAGCGACCATGCTATTTTAGAATTTTGGATAACTAGAGGCGGAAGACCTGTGAAGACTCAGACGTCAAGGTTAGATTTCAGAAAGGCAGATTTTAAGGGATTCAGAAAGAGAATTGGAGGGATCCAATGGCTGGATATCCTTAAAGACAAAAATGTCCAGGAAGGATGGGAAATCTTGAAAAATGAAATTCTCAAAGCACAGTTGTTAACAATTCCGAAAAGAGGGAAGAATAGGAAGCAGTTAAGGAAACCAGGATGGATGAACACAGAACTTAAGCACATGCTAAAAAGGAAGAAAAAAATGTTTATAAAATGGAAAGAGGGAGGCATATCTAAAGAAGAATATAATGCTGTCTGCAGAACCTGCAGGGCACAAATCAGATTATCTAAAGCTGAAAATGAATTGAGGCTTGCAAGAGATGTCAAAAGCAATAATAAAGGATTTTGGGGATATGTCAAAAGTAAAAGAAAAGTCAAAGATGCTATAGGATTTTTACAGGATGAAAATGATGAAATGGTAAGACAGGATGTTGAGAAGGCTGAACTTTTAAATTCCTATTTTGCATCTGTTTTCTCTCAGAAAGGAAATGTAACATCAACTGTTATTCACTGTCCTATTAAGGGAATAGAAGAATCCAGGATATCTATAAACAGAAAGATAGTGAAGAAACACTTAGCTAGCCTAAATGAATTCAAGTCTCCAGGTCCAGATGAATTACACCCCAGAGTACTGAAGGAGATAGCAGAAGAAATTTTTGAACCCCTCTCTATAATCTTTGAAAATTCTTGGAGAACAGGAGAAGTGCCAGAAGACTGGAGAAGAGCAAATGTTGTTCCTATCTTCAAAAAGGGGAAGAAGGTGGACCCAGGTAACTATAGGCCGGTGAGTCTGACTTCTATACCAGGAAAGATCTTTGAACAAATTATTAAACAACATGTATGTCAATACCTGGATAAGAATGAAGTGATTAAACAGAGTCAGCATGGGTTTGTAACTAATAAGTCATGTCAGACTAACTTAATTTCCTTCTATGACGGTATCACTGATTGGTTGGATCAAGGAAATGCTGTAGATATAGTATATCTTGACTTCAGCAAAGCATTTGACAAAGTCTCTCATACAATCCTTATTGAAAAAATGATTAAGTATGGAATGGACAAGGCAACTGTTAGGTGGATTCATAACTGGCTTAGTGATCGGACCCAAAGAGTGGTCGTAAATGGCTGCACATCCAGTTGGAAGAATGTCTCAAGTGGGGTACCACAGGGCTCTGTCCTGGGCCCTGTATTGTTCAACATCTTTATCAACGATTTAGATGAAGGAATTGAGGGTAAACTGATTAAATTTGCTGATGACACAAAGCTAGGAGGGATAGCTAATACTAGAGAAGAGAGAGAGAGGATTCAAAAAGATTTAAATAAACTGGAGAAGTGGGCAGCAACTAACAGAATGGTTTTTAACAGGGAGAAATGCAAAGTACTACATCTGGGCAATAAAAATGGAAAAAGCATATATAGAATGGGAGGAATAGGGCTAAGTGACAGCACATGTGAAAAAGACTTGGGTATACTAATAGATCACAGACTGAATATGAGTCAACAGTGTGATGCAGCAGCAAAAAAGGCAAATGCAATTCTAGGATGTATTAACAGAAGCATACAGTCTAGATCACGTGAAGTCATTATTTCCCTCTACTCTTCTTTGGTCAGACCTCATCTGGAATATTGTGTCCAGTTTTGGGCACCACATTTTAAAAAAGACATCAACAAACTGGGGCAAGTTCAGAAAAGAGCGACCAGAATGGTGACCGGTCTGCAAACCCTGTCTTATGAGGAAAGGTTGCAGGATTTGGGAATGTTTAGTTTGCAAAAGAGAAGACTGAGAGGAGACTTAATAGCTGTCTACAAATATCTAAAGGGCTGTCACATTGTAGAAGGATCAACTTTATTCTCATTTGCACAAGGAAAGACTAGAAGCAATGGGATGAAACTGAATGGGAGGAGACACAGATTAGATATTAGAAAAAACTTTTTGACAGTTAGAGTGATCAATGAGTGGAACAGGCTGCCACGAGAAGTGGTGAGTTCTCCTTCAATGGAAGTCTTCAAACAGAGGCTGGACAGATATCTGACTGGGATGATTTAGCGAATCCTGCTTTGAGCAGGGGGTTGGACCAGATGGCCCAGGAGGTCCCTTCCAACTCTACGATTCTATGATTCTATGATTTCACTTTTTCTGATTCTTTGTGCTACCAATAATGTGGAAGACCTCTGTATTTCCATTTACAGATGATGGAACTGAGTGTGGACTTGTTTATTTTTGTGGATTGAGTTGAATCTTATATTGGGAACCTTTTGGGTCACATTTATCCTCCACCATACACTGAGTCCATATATTGGGGTTCCATTTAAATCTCTTAATGATGTAATTCAGATGAACCCCCGTTTGCTGTAATGAGGCAGCAAAGGTACTCTAGACTCTGTCTGGCCTCTGCTCAGTGGTGTCCTTTTTAGATGTTAACAAAACTGTGGTTTTATGCACACCAAAAAAGATGAACACCTCAAGATCATAGGCCATACTACATCCACAGTGTCTCCATCTGCCTCATTATAGGGAATCTTCCACCGGGAGTTCTGTTTGAATCACATATTTCAGAGAATGACACAGAAACCCTGGTATAAGTACTCAGCGCAGAGCGCAGGATAAATGTGAGCAAAGTATTACTGTAATCTTTGGGAGACAGAATGAGCAAATCAACAGCAGGTCAAGAATTAGTTTTATTTATTTTTGTGCAGTATAAGTGATTAGAAAACTTAGGTTGGTGCGATTACAGTGATACCAGATTTATAGTTTTTTCCTGTTTGGCTGATATCACAGACGATGTATTTTACAAAAAAAAATGTAATGTGTCATAATGAGTCATGTGAAGGCTTATTTTTTGCGGGACGAGTTTTATCGGTACCATTTTTAGACACGTCATTTTTTGATTGCTTTCTATTCAGATTTTTGGGAGTCAGAATGAACAAAAACAGCAATTCAAAAATCTTTTTGTTTTCTTATGGCAACGTGTGGCAAAAGTAATAAGACAGCTTTATTCTTCGGGTCAGCACCATAACAGTGATACCACACTTACATCATGTTTTTCTGTTTTGCCACTTTTACATACAGTAATAAAAACAATTTATTAAAAGAAAGAATTGTTTTTTTCATCTCCATATTCTGAGAGCTATAGTTTTTTTTATTTTTCTGCTGATGGAGCTGTATGGTGGCTTGTGTTTTGGGGGACAAGATGGCGTTCTCAGTGATACCATTTTTATTTTTACTTACATTCGACTTTTTGATCATGTTTTATTCCACTATTTGTTTGGCAGTATGATGAAAACGCTTTTTTTTATACTGTTTTCACTGAAAGGATTAAACTAGGGTGACAGTTTTATGTCGATCATGTTGTTCTGGACATAGCGATACCATGTATGTGTACTTATTTTTAATTGCTTTTACATAAATATATGTATTTATTGTAATAATAGTTTTTTTTTCATTTTTTTAATTTTTTAATTTTTTGCTTTTTTAAAAATATTTTTACAAGTTTGTACAACTTTTTAAAAAGTTTTTACTAACTTCTTCTATGGGACTCTAACTTTTATTACTCCAATCGCGGGTATAATGCTTCACTGACAGATTGCCTTTTAGACCATGCTGCCAGCCCGCAATGACGTTGAGGGGGTGCTGATCTGAGGGGAGAGGGAGTTTCCTCCCTCTCTCAGTCTCCTAAATGCAGCGATCGAGCTCCCAGCAGCGAATATGTGGGCACAGCTCCTGTGCCCGTACGATCGCAATGATGTAAGTTTATGTCATAGGTCATGAACCACTTCCCAACTATGACATAAACTTATGTCAAATGTCATGAAGGGGTTAATAAATACAAATCCCCAAAGCATATGTTTGGCATTGTAATATGTAGTTATACTATTATACAGGAGACGTCTACAATGCCTTTTTCACCTCCCTAAAAAAGTAAGTCAGGGGTGGATTAAGAGTAGCCAGGTAACGGATGTATCACTTGATATGTCTCATGATCCCCCTGACAGATCATGTGATAGGTCATGTGAGTAACACACAGGTGCTCTGGGGCATATGCATACACGTAAGACAATAGAGATAGAGATTTTTCCATTAATGTACGGCACTATAAATAACAACACTATACAAAATAGTACACATACTGTATATGAAATATGAAAACTAGTGGACTGAGAGGTGTGTGTATATATATATATATATATAATCAATACTTTTAATCTATCAGAAACATATATGATATCCTTGTACAACAAAGTATAACCCTTCAGATCATAAATAACAGTCAAGTGGCAGTGCAATTTACATCACAAAACATCCATATACCTCATAGTCATGTTTCTATGGACATGGACTATAATATATATTGTGAAGCAGTGACCGGAGTCATATGTGAGGATCGCTATGTGTCCCCCTGGATGCATTCAGAAGCGTATTAGATCCTCTGGAGTGCCTTGTGGTCACAGCAGGACGCCTGTGAGTCACAGGGCAGAATAAAAATAAGTTTGAACCTGGTAAAGTTATTTTGACCAAGGAGCTTGTTCAGGAAAATTGGTATGGGCTTTTATTTTTGAAACGGACTGCAGGTAGTTGGTGGGGTCTGGTCCGCTTTCTCCAGCCCAGATCTTATAAGTGGCCTATGGCCACAGATTGGAGTGAAGGAAAGAAAAACCCTGCAGGAAGAGTTGGGGTGTGTCAGTTTGGTCTTGCAAGCAGACAGAGCAGGTGGTCTGCAGAGCACTCCCTGTGTGAGGCAACACAGGGCCAAGCGAAGCCAAAAGGTCTGGCACCCCCCTGCATATACGGCGTTTTGTTCTTGAACTTGCCTGGGTCACTGCCTCATCACTGCACAGCGTGGACACCGCTACTTTACAATATGATATACATCTTCTTCCGATGCGTTCCCCCCCCTTTTTGGTCAATCAGGGTTTTATCAGGGAATTCCTTCAATCAGGACAAGAAAAGGAGGCCAGAAGCTGTACTACAATGAGAACAACAGCACACAGGCCCAGGCAATATGCCCTCACATAGCCCCTACAAACAATATGAGCCCCCACACAACCCCCCTACATACAATATGAGCCTCCACACAGCCCCTTACATACAGTATGAATCCCCACATAGCCTCCTATATGCAATATGAGCCCCATATAGCCCCTATAAACTGTTTGTGCCACCACATAGTCTTCTGTATACAGTATGAGCCCCAATATAGCCTCATATAGTTTGAGCCCCCATATAGCCTCCAATATACAATATGAGCCAGCACATAGCCTCCTATATGCAATATGTGCCCACACAAAACCTCCTATATAAAGTATAGGCCCCCATATAGCCCCTATATACTGTATGCATCCACACATATTCAGAATGAGTCCCTATATAGCCTCCTATATACAGTATGAGCCGCACATAGCCTCCTATATACAGTATTAGCCCCTATATAGCCTCCTATATACAGTAGTAGCCAATATATAGCCTCCTATATACAGTATGAGCCTGCACAAGGCCTCCTATATATAGTATAAGCTAGCACATAGTCTTCCATATGTAGTATGAGCCAGCACAGAGCCTCCTATATAAAGTGTAAGCCCCCATATAGCCCCCTATATACTGTATCCACCCACACATAGTCTCCTGTATGCAGTATGAGTCCCTTTATAGCCTCCTTTATATAGTATGAGCACCCATATAGCCTCCTATATATAGTATGAGCCTGCACATAGCCTCCTGTATAGAGTGTGACCCAGCACATAGCCTCCTATATACAGTATGAGCCCCCATATAGCATCCTGTAAGGAGTGTGAACCCTCACAAAGCTTCCTGTATACAGTATTAGCCCCCACATAGCTTGCTATATACATTATGAAACTGCACATAACCTCCTACATATAGTATGAGCACTGATATAACACCCTATATACCATATGAACCCACACATAGCCTCCTGTATACAGTGTGAACCCCTATATAGCCTCCTATATATAGTATGAGGCCCCATATAGCCTCCTATATACAGTATGAGCCTGAACATCCCATACACATATTATCGCGCTGTCATTCTACACTGCCAGCAGCGCAGCATCAGGAAAGCTGCCTGCTGGGATATGTGCGTCACACACAAAACATTATAATGAGTTCAATCTGGCGATGGGTTCCCCAGGAGCCTCGGGCCCCAGGCGGCGCAGTAATCCAGATTGCCCTCATTTTAATTTGTCCATGAGTTAAGTTTGTATCTCATCCCAAAATAAATATAGGCCTAGTGCATTAATTAAAATGCTAGAGCAAAACCCATTAATAAAAAACAACCCCAAAGCAGAGCACAACAGACAAAAGACTAGATTCTGCAAATGCTCACCTCTCCTTGTTACTACAATTGATAATCTTCACTCCTCTGCAGTAGCGTAACTATCGGGGGGCAGAGGGTGCCTTAAAGGGGTTGTCCGGGCTTTTCACATAATCTCAGTGTATATCTGGGCTGCAGAATTATGACAATAAGTAATTTACCTTCTGTGGCTAGTTTGCAGCGTTTCCAAGATATGATCTCTTGCTTCTATGAAAAATGTCCAGGGGGGGGTGTGTTCTGGCATTGAAATGAGAACTGGTCGTTTCCTCCTACTCTACTCAAAACATGCCCTCTATAGCAACAACCCCACCCTCCATAGCAACAGGCCCTCCCCGACCACATGAACAAGCCTATCCCTCCTCACACAGTAACAAATCCTCCCCCTCTAGCAGCCTCAGTGCAGAGAGCAGGACCACCCAGCTGCTCCTCCCCAGACACACGCTGAACAGTGATCTATACCACAAGTCGCTTTAAACCTGCAGTCTATGGAAAGACTGAAGAACTGCAAGCACAGAACATAAACGTTTTGGACTATAACAGTGCATTAGTCCCCCCAATCTTGTGGAGCCCACAGGATCCTGGATTAGATGAGTACAGTTGTGCTCAAAAGTTTACATACCCCTGCAGAATTTTTGCTTTCTTGGCCTTTTTTCAGAGAATATTAATGATAACACCAAAACCTTTTCTCCACTCACTTGAGTGAAGCCATTTATTGTTAAATTACTGTGTTTTCTCTTTTTAAACCATAATGACAATCCAAAACATCCAAATGACCCTGATGAAAAGTTCACATACCCTGGTGATTATGGCCTCATAACATGCACAGAAGTTGACACAAATGGGTTTGAATGGCTACCAAAGGTAACATCCTCACTTGTGACCTGTTTGCCTGTTATCACTGTGTGTGCTTAAAAGCATAGTGAGTTTCTGGGATCCAGACAGACTCTTGCATCTTTCATCCATACAGTGACGTTTCTGGACTGTGAGTCATGGGGAAACCAAAAGAATTGTCAATGGATCTATTGGAAAAGGTAGTTGAACTGTTTAAAACAGGAAAGGGATACAAAAAGATATCCAAGGAATTGATAATGCCAGTCAGCAGTGTTCAAACTGTGATTAACAAATGGAAAATCAGAGGCGCTGTAAAAACAAAACCACGGTCAGGTAAACCAACAAAAATTTCATCCACAACTGCCAGGAAAATTGTTTGGGATGCAAAGAAAAACCCACAAATAACATCAGCTGAAAGAGGAGGCAATACGTGGTATTAAGAAATGGGGTATGTGAACATCAGGGTCATTTGGATGTTTTGGGTTGTCATTATGATTTAAAAAGAGAAAGCAGTAGTTTGACAATAAATCATAGAATCATAGAATTCTATGAAATTTTAGAAATAACTTCACCCAACCACTAACCATGAGTGGAGAGAAAGTTTTGGTGTTATCATTCATATTCTCTGAAAAAAGGCTAAGAAAGCAAAAATTCAGCCGGGGTATGTAAACTTTTGAGCATAACTGTCTATGATTTTTTATTTTTATTAAAACTTATGGGGACATCATAAACAATGTGGGACCCTGAAACAGTGGCAGGTCCTCATACATTTTAGGGAGTACTATGGGGGCCCTTATAAAATGAGGGGACTATAGTTTGAAGGGTTAACATGGGGCCTATTATACAGTATAGGAGCTAATGTGGGGCCATTGTACAGCATGGAAGCTAATGTGGGGGTCATTATACAGTTTGGAGGTTAAAGAGAACCTCTCATAAGGGTTATACATATAAACTAAAGGCATTGCCATAAGGACGCTGGTATACTGATTTGATGCATACTTTCAGTAAAGAAATCTGTAGCTTGGTTTTTACAAAATCATCAGAATTTTTGGTCTTCGGGCATCAGGGCCAGACTGTAGATAGGGTTTTCAGCTCTGTCATGGCCCCTCTGCTGTCTATCCTCTTCCTTATTTAAATTCCGTGTCGGCGCTGTCCTAGCCGAGGGTGGCACATGTGCAGATTGATCTTCAGGAAAATGGTGTCGGTGGCAATGAATGAGCAGATTGAGATCTTGGCTCGCCATTGATCTAATAGGTTGTTTGATATGAAATAAAGTGGCAAGTGATAGGCTCTAAAGTCAACTCAAAATGGGGCATATACCGTTAATATGTCATAGCCTTATTGCAACAGATGATCCTTTATTGCGTTTGTGGGTCAATTTCAGCCAAAATCTTTCATTGAGTCTGGTTGGGAAATGTTATACAACTTTTGAGGACCATGTTTCCACTACAACAGAAGCCGTAAACAACCAGTCATTAATAATCAGACATTTCATCTTAAGACATCAAAACTTTTTTAATTAAACATTTTAGTACAAATGACTTTAGGATCAGAGTAGAAATAATTAATTGCTACGTTGGGATTCTCTCTTTTTTTTGTCAGATTTGCCATCGCTGCTATAGTTCAACCAATAGATAAAAAAAAATAAATGCGGCATAGAAAATGTCCCTCATTGGCTGTGCTCATGAGAAACAATCCTTCCATCTTCTGAGTAGCAAATCTCACGGGCTCCTTTTTATCCCTCAATCAGATATATAGAGAGTTTTGTGTGTATACAGTATAAAGAGGATGAAAGCCTTTGGAGGCATTGTTACTGTTAAATTTTAAACATGTAAAATTTCTTTCATGTGGGAAATCAGGTTTCACAGCCACCGTCGAATGTATTCAAGAAAGCGAACAGTCCAAACTAACTCGCAAATAATCACATAACACACTATTTATTTTCTGAAAGGAAATGTCATTAAATGGTGCCTGAAATTCATGATAGCTTCCAACTCAAAAAGAAAGCTTCAAACTTTCTTTGGATTTTGAGTTGTTAAGCCCCCCCAAGTCCCCACTGAGGTAACTTCAAATAAAAATGAAAGACTAAAAAAAAGAACAGAACTGGATCCTTAGTGATTTCTGTGTAATAAACTTCAGTGAAAATCAGCAGTGAATGATAAAGCGGAAACCTAGCTGCAACCTCTAGTGTATACTCCACACAATAAAGGATTACAGATGATGCTTCAGGTACTCGCTGCTTCCAGATTTTCATACTATATACTGGTAGGGTCACAAATCAATGTTTAATTGTTTTTTTTTCTTTTAAATTAGACCTTTTTTAGGGGGTGGGCGACATATGTGCCATCCTTTGGGTACGGCCATGTACTGCTGATGTCTGCATAGCTGAAGCTATTGCGACTCACGGCACACCACTGGCCCCTTGACTAGCAGTGTATGAACACACCCTTAGGGCTCACTCAGATGTCCAATTGTCACATATGAATGCTATCCTTTGTTTTCACAGATAGCTTTTATACATGTCATATTCTGTATGGGTGTAAAAAAGCATGGGGTAAGGCCCTGGACAGCAGGTATGTGTTACGGAGATTGTTTTTATGTTGACTGGATTTTGGGTCCGGGATTTAGGAGCGACCAAAAGAGTCTGGGTAGGAAAGGTCACTCCCATACTCCAGTCTGGGTCTTATAGGCCTAAAAACAGGCAGCAGGGAATAGCTCAGCAGAGTGTGTTGTGCTGGAGCTGGAGAAAGACCCTTCATTGTGGATAGTCTATGCTAAAGACTGAAAAGTGCCTGTAATATCAAGTTGTTGAGATCTTTTGATTTATTTTGCCTTACCCAGAGAAAGAACTGTTCTGTGGTTCATTTGTGCTGAAAAAAAGGCTATTTTCATTTTTGAAGCTGTAAAGTTTATGAAGGACAATAAACTTTGTTCTGTTTTGTTATAAAACCCTTTGCCTATGCGTATCCAATTGGCAACCAGAGAGCTGACATTCCTCAAGAGACCATTAACAGGTCCATGATTTTTTGAGTGCAGAGACATGTTCAATTTTGATCCAAGCGTCAAATCAAAATCGGCAATGCAAGCCTATGGATCCATGAAAATAACTGGACAGCACTGGATGACATCCTTGCGTGATCCAATTTAGAAAAAAGCAAGTGTCGCTCCAGCTTCTTTAAAGTCCAAAATTTTTTTCAAATTGTTAAAAGATCATGGCAAGAAATGGCTCACACAGAAGTATGCTGCAACACGTTTCGAACATTCAAGGCATGTTTACTCAAAGCTACACACAATAAATCCCATGGGAGCATTATATAAAACATGGCCAAAAGGGAGAATCAAATAAAATCCTACGACACCATGCATAACTAATTAAGATTACATGCGTATAAAATTAAAATCGAAAATACAAAAAGAAAAAGAAGAAAACACAATGACAAAATGCAAAAACTTATGCAACAGTGATGCACATCCAGTATTAAACATTAATAATGAAACATGATTTCCCTGAGGTCATTTAATCTCTCAGGATGGCAAGTTCCTAGGCAAAAAATCCAAAACACTTCTCTGGTCATCAGCATTCGTTTGATATACCCACCTCTTGGTGATTTCATCAATCTCTCAATACCGAATACTGGTGGTAAGTAACAAAATGTTTAGATGTGAAGGGTATATTACGATTAGAACTGGAAGAACAAACAATGTCAGTAAGGCCGGTTTCACATTTGCGCTTCAGGGCACAGCGACGGCCTGCGCATGGCCGCCGCTAAGCCCCGCCCCCTGCCGCGCCACCACCGGTAGCTCCGCCTCCGGGAGCATGACACTGCATGCATCATGCATCCCCTATCTTTATCACTGAGGACGCAGGCCATGCGCAGTATGCGTTTGGCGGTGCCTGCGTCCTTTTGACGGTGCGTCGAGCGCAACCAAATTGCAACAGGTTGCGTTTGGCGCTGGTCGGCGCACCGTCAAAAGGACGCATGCGCTGCAAAAACGCATACTGCGCACGGCCTGCGTCCTCAGTGATAAAGATAGGGGACGCATGACGCATGCAGCGTCATGCGCCCGGAGGCGGAGCTACCGGCGGAGGTGCGGCAGGGGAGGGGCTTAGCGGCGGCCATGCGCAGGCTGTCGCTGTGCCCTGAAGCGCAAATGTGAAACCGGCCTTATATGCTTGGAGATTCTAATTTTCAAATTCTGTATGGTACAACCAACATAACTTAAATTGCTGTAAGAAAAAGCTACACTACCGCCCCACTAAAATTATGTGAGTATTTATTCACTTTTATAACTTAAATTGCATTCAACACATCTAATCATGAACACTACACTTCTTGAGTTGCAATTGATATATTGATGAACTATGTATTGTTTGTTGCTATCACTATCAGAAAATGCATGTGTTACCATTGAATCTGCTCAAGTTCTACATTGTAAACTGCCGCATTTGAAAAAACTTGGATGGTTTAACCAAGTGTGATGTTTTTTGATGGGATTAAAAAAATCTAGGGGAAATAATATTACCTATGGTTAGAGCCTTTTTAGCTATAATGTGACATCCTGTTGCTAATATGGATGATAAAGTGGCATCCTCATATAAAGCAGGAATATACCTCGGAATTATGGATTTGATTTTGCTAAACTGTGGACTGAATTGAATAGAGAGGATTGGCATGTTTTCACTAGAAATTTTGTTGTTTTGTTAAAATGTGACCAATGAGATTTCAGCAATTTTTATTCTGCACAACTTTAGAAGATGTCAACGGGGCAGTTGGGACAAAGCAGGAGACGTGGAACCTGGGCCCCTGAACTGCCCCTCCGGCTAAGGGGGTGCCTTGACTCTCCTTAACTTGGGGGTACACTTGAAGATAGTGAGGCCCAAGTCCCTGACCTGTCCCTATCTTCTGTTTAGCCCTGAGCTAAACCACCAACCCCTCCCCAGGAGGTGAGACAGGGAATAAAGTGAACTGCACCCAATAACTCACAAAGGAAAATATAACAGACACCACGGGGTTAAAGAAAGTAAAACCCAAAACTTAGCTTTGCTCTGCTGCAAATGCTCCAAGCAACAGAGTAAGGATCCGATCAGCATCCAGCAGCAACTCCACTGCTCCAGATAAGCTGAACCCCCTCTCCACCAGGTAGGTCCAGTCATCACCACGGTTGGATAACAAATGAACAATATTACCAACAGTGATTTACTGCACATGACGACCTTTTATAGGAAGGAGGGGGGAGTAGTCATCACCTGTTGGTTAATTCAAACGTGTAGTGACCCCAGCGGCCACCGGGGGCAAAACCAGCACCAAAACAATTACAGTTGTAGTAAACCCCAGCGGCCACCGGGGGAAAAAGGAAAAAGGTTTCTATAAGAATCCACATTCTGCCACGGCTCCAAAAATGGACCGTGACAGAAGTTCTATCAAAGGTCCATTGGGGATAACCTCTCCTTTTTAATTTATTGCAACATAATTTTTTCTCCTGATCAAAAACAGTGATGAAACTACAGTTTCTAATGACGCGTGTGAGTACACCCATCAGTATCGATTTGATCGTATGTTGAGGATGGCTACTAGTAGCATGTAATATGGTATTGCCCGATAAAGGTTTGGAAAATGTTGATGTAATTATGGGTTTACTTTCAACGCCCTTAAACTGTAAATCTAAAAATTATATAGAGAATGGACTAGTAACATATGTAAAAAAGAGGTTATATTGGTTGGAATTTAAATACCGTACTAATTCCGGTATGGCAGACACATCGGCACTCCAAATTAAGAGTGTGTCATCGATGTATCTGCCGTAGAATTAATTTTATATGCTTGTAATCTTAGTTATGCATGGTGTCATGTGATTTTATTTGATTCTTCTTTTTGGCCATATTTTATATAAAGCTCCCATGGGATTTATTGCATGTAGCTTTGAGAAAGGACGCCTTGACTGTTTGAAACTCGTTTCTGCATACTTTTGTGTGAACCATTTCTTGCCATGATCTGTAAACAATTTGAATACATTTTTGGACTTTAAAGAAGCTGGAACAACACTTTTTTTTCTTGATTGCTGTACGTGGTACTACATGGGTTCCCGTGCTTCTGCACCCCACAAGCCGCTGAAGGTAAGCTGTTTTTTTTCCTTTTTCTTTCTTTGTGGTCCAATTTACACAGACTGTCAGGAAAAGGTAAAGAAACTTTTTTCTTCCACGTAGGAGAAAAACGTATAAAGCTTGGAACAAACTCTGATCCAAAAAATTGGTCCGTTTTTTTCTTACACATGGAAAAATCGGACATGTGAATGATCACTTAGGATGTTGGATGGGTCTCAGTTGTAGTTCCAGTAACAGTCACACTTATACATGGTACTGCGTATATGTAAATAAATAAAGAAGCTACAGTGTTCTCTAGAGTACCATGGCCATTTTTATTTTTTTAGTCAGTGTAGGTGTCAGAGCAAGACCACCATTGATAGCCTATCCTGTAACCTTCCGCCACAGGTTTATATAATAGTAGGTCAAGGCACTGAGATAGTTTGCATGGCACAAACTTACTGTCCGAAGCTGTGCTCATGAAATCACTGAAGATCCTCATATTGATAGCGGAGTTCTTGCTGTAATGGCCAAGGTCAGAGATAAATGTGACATTGGCTGATTCACTCTTAGAATGGTGCTTTTGCCCAAGGAATTTTATGATCTTAAATAAAGAAAAGGGTCTTCACCTGTAATCCTATGAGCTCTCACATGGTGCGATCGCACAGTAACAATGCCCAACAAAGCACCCTGGGACTGCCATGGCTTTATGCCATGTTTTGCACTGACAGCCAGTAAGACTTTGGTATACTGAATAAAACAAAGTATGATATAAGCGATCAAAAGATTGGTCCCATAACATTGGTCCCAGTGCGATTCAATGTTATGATAGATCGCACTCGAATCGGAGTTACGGTCATCTGCCCAAGTCCATTAAGTACAATAAAAGCAGTCATGTTGGCGGCAGTCACATTTGAATATGTTTTGCTTTGTCCTATGTAGTCATACCGAACTACAGAATACAGATTGTATGTTATTTTTAATGCCTAGTGATAACATAATTTGCACGAGCGGCGTCACTTTTGATAGTGAAAGTTTTTACACATATTTGGTAATGGTAAGACAGGATGTTGTGAAGGCCGAACTTTTAAATTCCTATTTTGCATCTGTTTTCTCTCAGAAAGGAAATGTAACATCAACTGTTCTTCACTGTCCTATTAAGGGAATAGAAGAATCCAGGATATCTATAAACAGAAAGATAGTGAGGAAACACTTAGCTAACCTAAATGAATTCAAGTCTCCAGGTCCAGATGAATTACACCCCAGAGTACTGAAGGAGATAGCAGAAGAAATTTTTGAACCGCTCTCCATAATCTTTGAAAATTCTTGGACAACAGGAGAAGTCCCAGAAGACTGGAGAAGAGCAAATGTTGTTCCTATCTTCAAAAAGGGGAAGAAGGTGGACCAAGGCAACTATAGGCCGGTGAGTCTGACTTCTATACCAGGAAAGATCTTTGAACAAATTATTAAACAACATGTATGTCAGTACCTGGAGAAGAATGAAGTGATTAAACAGAGTCAGCATGGGTTTGTAACTAATAAGTCATGTCAGACTAACTTAATTTCCTTCTATGACGGAATCACTGATTGGGTGGATCAAGGAAATGCTGTAGATATAGTATATCTTGACTTCAGCAAAGCATTTGACAAAGTATCTCATACAATCCTTATTGAAAAAATGACTAAGTATGGAATGGACAAGGCAACTGTTAGGTGGATTCATAACTGGCTTAGTGATCGGACCCAAAGAGTGGTCGTAAATGGCTGCACATCCAGTTGGAAGAATGTCTCAAGTGGGGTACCACAGGGCTCTGTCCTGGGCCCTGTATTGTTCAACATCTTTATCAACGATTTAGATGAGGGAATTGAGGGTAAACTGATTAAATTTGCTGATGACACAAAGCTAGGAGGGATAGCTAATACTAGAGAAGAGAGAGAGAGGAATCAAAAAGAAATAAATAAACTGGAGAAGTGGGCAGCAACTAACAGAATGGTTTTTAACAGGGAAAAATGCAAAGTACTACATCTGGGCAATAAAAATGAAAAAGGCGTATACAGAATGGGAGGACAACTAAGCAACAGCACATGTGAAAAAGACTTGGATATACTAATAGATCACAGACTGAATATGAGTCAACAGTTTGATGCAGCAGCAAAAAAGGCAAATGCAATTCTAGGATGTATTAACAGAAGCATACAGTCTAGATCAGGTGAAGTCATTATTTCCCTCTACTCCTCTTTGGTCAGACCTCATCTGGAATATTGTGTCCAGTTTTGGGCACCACATTTTAAAAAAGACATCAACAAACTGGAGCAAGTTCAGAAAAGAGCGACCAGAATGGTGACCGGTCTGCAAACCCTGTCTTATGAGGAAAGATTGCAGGATTTGGGATTGTTTAGTTTTCAAAAGAGAAGACTGAGAGGAGACTTAATAGCTGTCTACAAATATCTAAAGGGCTGTCACTTTGTAGAAGGATCAACTTTATTCTCATTTGCACAAGGAAAGACTAGAAGCAATGGGATGAAACTGAATGGGAGGAGACACAGATTAGATATTAGAAAAAACTTTTTGACAGTTAGAGTGATCAATGACTGGAACAAGCTGCCACGAGAAGTGGTGAGTTCTCCTTCAATGGAAGTCTTCAAACAGAGGCTTGACAGACATCTGACTGGGATGATTTAGCGAATCCTGCTTTGAGCAGGGGGTTGGACCAGATGGCCCAGGAGGTCCCTTCCAACTCTACAATTCTATGATTCTATTTAGAACTTTTTAAAAAGTAAAATGCTTTTGCATACGCTTACTCCGCTGCCTAGGTATTGTAAGTGTATCATCAAAAAGTTAATTTATTTCTGTTCTTCAATACAAAAAGTGAAACTCATTTATTATATTCATTCGATCCCATCACAGAAGAAGTATCCAGGCTCCTCTCTTCTTTTCGTCTGACTACATGCACTTCTGACTCCATTCTCTTACATTTCCTCCAGTCTCTCGCTCCAGTCGTCACAACTCACCTAACTACAATCTTTAATCTCTACCTCTCCTTGGGCATTTTCCCCTCCTCCTTCAAACACTCTATCATTTCTCCATTATTAAAGAAACCCGCTCTCGACCCATCCTGCACAAAAAACTACAGACCGACCAGACTCCAATCTCCCCTTCATCTCTAAACTCTTTGAGTGCCTAATCTACTCCCGCCTTACCCGTTACCTCTCCACTCACTCCTTCCTAGACCCTTCACAGTCCGGTTTCCGCCCCCTACATTCGACAGAAATTGCACTCATGAAAGTGACCAATGACCTTCTGACAGCAAAATGTAATGGTGACCACTCTCTGCTCATTCTTCTCGACCTTTCTGCAGCTTTTGACACTGTTGACCACCACTTCCTACTCTCTAGGCTCCCGTCACTAGGCATTAAGGACACTGCTCTCTCCTTGTCCTTTTCCTATCTTTCAGTGGTTTGTTCCCTGGTTCCACTTCATCTCCTCTACCTCTCACTGTTGGGGTACCTCAGGGCTTAGTCCTTGGCCCCCTTCTCTTCTCTTTCTACATAACCCCAATTGGACAGACCATCAGCAGAATTGGCTTTCAGTACCATCTTTATGCTGATGGCACACAACTATACAGTACACGTCATCCCCTGTCCTTACCCCACTGTACTACAGAAGGCCAGTGACTGTCCGCAGTCTCCAACATCATGCCCGCTCTCTATCTGAAACTCAACCTTTCCAAAACTGAACTTCTTCTGCTCCCGACGTCTACTAACCTCTCTAAATCTGACATGTCCCTCAAAGTGGATGACACTATAATAACATCCCTGGCAGCAGGCGTGCTGTCTAGGTGTTAAGTTTGACATCAATCTCTCCTTCACCTCCCATATACAATCTCTTTGCCGCTCTTGCCACTCACACCTAAAGAACATCTCTAGAATCCGCCCTTTTCTCACCATGGAAACAACAAAAACCCTCACTTTCGCCCTGATCCACTCCTGCCTAGACTACTGTAACGCTCTATTAATTGGCCTCCCCCTCACTCAACTTTCCCCTCTCCAATCCATCCTTAATGCAGCAGCCAGGGTCATCCAACTGCCTGATCGGTACTCGGACGTGTCCGCTCTTCGTCAGTCATTATACTGGCTGCCCATTCACTACAGGATCCAATTCAAAGTACTTGTTCTCACCCACAAAGCTCTCCACAGTGCGGCACCCCCTTAATCTCCTTCCTCATTTCTATCTATCAGCCTAACCTCTGCACTAATCCGTACCTCCCACTCGCATCTCCAAGACTTCTCCTGTGTTGCGCCAATCCTCTGGAATGCTCTACCCCAAGAAATTAGGACCAGCCATAACTTGCACAGTTTTAGGCACTCCATCAAAGCGCATTTGTTCAGAGCAGCCTATCATGTTCCCTAATCAAACTCATTTTATGTGTAAGTGTGCGTGTGTAGCCCATTCACTATCTCTATCTATCCCCCCACCCCCTCAAGATGGCTGGACCATCATTGTATATACATCATTGTAAATAAACACCTGTACTTTGTATCTCCCTCACCTCATTGTAGATTGTAAGATCTCATGAGCAGGGTTGTTTTATTTTGCTTCAATCATTATCTTATTGTTAACGTTGTTACTTATGACTGTTGTGTTTGAAACTGTTTAATTGTAAAGCGCTGCGGAATATGTTGGCGCTATATAAATAAAGATTATTATTATTATATAGAGTCATTACGGAATGATGTATTTCAAGTGTTTATTTCTGTTAATGTTGATGATTATGGTTTAAAGCCAATGAAAACCCAAAAGTCATTATCTCAGTAAATTAGAATAATTTATAACACCAGCTTGAAAAAATGATTTTAAAATCTGAAATGTTGGCCTACTGAAATATTCAGTAAATCCACTCAATACTTGGTTGGGGCCCCTTTTGCATCAATTATTGCATCAATGTGGCATGGCATGAAGCCCAGGTTACTTTGATAGCAGCCTTCAGCTCATCTGCATTGTTGGATCGGGATAGGTATGAAGTCCTGCTGGAGAATTAAATTTCCATCTCCAAAAAGCTTGTCGGCGGAGGGAAGCATGAAGTGCTCTAAAATGTCCTGGTAGATGGCTGCCCTGACTTTAGTGTTGATAAAACGCAGTGGACCTACACCAGCAGATGACATGGCTCCCCAAACCATCACTGATTGTGGAAACTTCACACTAGACCTCAATCAGATTGGATTGTGTGCCTCTCCACTCTTTCTCCTGACTCTGGGACCTTGATTTCCAAATGAAATGGTCTTTTCTTAACAATCCTTTCAAGGCTGTGGTTATCCTGGTTTCTTGTGCACTTTTTTCTACCACACTTTTTCCTTCCACTCAACTTTCCATTAATATGATTGGATACCGCACTCTGTGAACAGCCAGCTTCTTTAGCAATGACCTTTCGTGGCTTACCCTCCTTGTGGAGTGTGTCAGTGATTGCCTTCTTGACATTTGTCAGGTCAGCAGTCTTCCCCAAGATTATGGAGCCTACTGATATAGACTAAGCCACATTTTTGAAGGGAACCTGTTATCAGGTTTGGTCGATATGCGATACGGCCATCACCTTTCAGGGCTGATATGCAGCATTATAGAATGCTGTATATCAGCCCCCAACACGACCTGTAAGAGAAGAAAAATCACTTATTATACTCACCTGTGAGGCGTTCGAGTCCGTTTGGCATCGCTGGTCTTGGTCCTGCGCCTCCCATCTTCTTACGATCCCTGTCCTCCTGCTTGCTTCATGTGAAAGACATGTCCCTTTGTCATCCACACAGTTTCCTCGGCACCATGCTCTTATGCAGGCATACTTCTCTTCCCTGTCGAGGGCAGCGCAAAGTACTGCAGTAGCATGTATGGGTGGGCTCCAGGAAAATAGCTGCCGGGGGCAGCGCATGCTCAGATTGAGATCTCGGCAATGAGATCACGGGTGCCAAGATCTCATCTCCTGTGATCTCGGGACAAAAGATCATTGCCGAGATCTCAATCTGAGCATGCGCCGCCCCCGGCGACCATTTTCCCGGAGGCCACCGCATCGCAGTAATGGATATGTGGGGGCTCCGGGCTTTCATAAAATGTCGGCGAAGCCCCCCGTGATGGATCGCACAGGGGAAGGTGATGCCAACTTTGCTCACCTCAGGGGGAGGGGAGAGAAGGACCCAGCAGGGTTGGCTCTCTGGTGCCACCACTTGCCCCAGGTCAGTAAGGGATGTTATGAATGAGTCACCGATGGAGGAAAAAACAAAAATACAAGCTAAGTCCAGAAAACCGGAGAGGTTGGTAGCTATCGGATTGCAGACCCCTGATCCTATCCACAACAACTAACAGTAGCCGTGGGGGGTTCCTACGATGCCCTAGACCCCTCGATCACAGCCGAGAACTAAATAGGCCTAAAGAAAGAAAGGGGAAATCTAAACTGCGCCAGAGCAGACCCCAAAGCAATAGGCAGCCCCCAACATATAATGACGGTGAAGCAAGATGAAAACACTAACACAGATAGAAAGATAGGTTGAGCAAACGATGGGGCCCAAGCTAACTAAAAAGGACAGGATAGAAAAGCTGCTGTCTGCAATCCGCAAAAAACCCTACCAAAAAATGTCCCAACCGACTGATAGGAAAAACAGGCCCTGAAGTCGCTAGGACTTCAAAATGACTATATCAGCACTCAGGTAAATTCTGAAGACAGAGCAAAGAGACAAACTGATCAGAGGCAAAAATGGAACTCAGCACACCCCCGACCGGGGATGGCTGAACTCCAAAAAACAAGGTAAACAAAACAAAACTAATAAGTTCAATAGCAGAGCAAAAACTTATCTTTGGGAAGCAGGAATCAGACTGGTCTCCAAGAATCCAGCAGAGAAATCACCAGTGACTCAGAAGGGCGTCGGCTGCCTTATATCCAGTTAGCAGTTCCTGTTACCCAGTCATCATCTACCAGAACAGGTGTTTGGTAATCAGCCTCACTACCTTCCTTCACCAGAAGAGGGAGTTCATCAGACATCGACGGTGAAGGGGAAAATGAACTCACAACAGTACCTCCCCCTTGAGGAGGGGTCACCGAACCCTCATCCACACCACCAGGGCAATCAGGATGGGCCCGATGAAAGTCACGAACCAATCTTTCGGCATGAATATCGGATGCAGGGACCCAAGAATTATCCTCCTGGCCATAACCCTTCCATTTAACCAAATACTGGAGTCTCCATCTAGCCAGGCGAGAATCCAGTATCTTCTCAACCTCATATTCCACATTACCTTCAACCAATACCGGGTCAGGAGGTGCCACCACAGGAACTACTGGCTCAACAAACCTCTTTAACAGAGATTTATGAAACACATTATGGATCTTAAATGTAACAGGAAGAGCCAATCGAAAAGAGACTGGATTAAGAATCTCCAAAATCTTGTAAGGTCCAATAAATCTAGGTTTAAACTTTGGAGAAGCCACCTTCATAGCGATATTCTTTGATGACAACCAAACCATATCACCCACCTTAAACTGGGGACCAATGGTCCTATGCCGGTTGGAAAACCGCTGGGCCTTTTCCTGGGAGAGAGACAACTTATCCACCACTTGGTCCCAGATCTGGTGCATTCTCTCCACCACAGTGTCAACACCTGGGCAGGCAGAAGGTTCAACCTGCCCTGAAGAGAATCGAGGATGAAACCCAAAGTTACAAAAAAAAGGTGACATCAAAGTGGCAGAACTAGCTCTATTATTTAAAGCAAATTCGGCCAAGGGCAAAAATGAAACCCAATCATCCTGATCAGCAGAAATAAAACATCTCAAATACGACTCCAAAGTCTGGTTCGTTCTCTCCATCTGCCCATTGGTCTGAGGGTGAAACGCAGAGGAGAAGGACAACTGAATTCCCAGCTTGGAACAGAAAGTCCTCCAAAATCTAGACACAAACTGAACTCCTCTGTCAGATACAATGTTCTCAGGAATCCCGTGCAAGCGGACCACCTGTTGCAAAAACAAGGGCACCAACTCTGAGGAAGATGGCAACTTAGGGAGTGGTACAAGATGGACCATCTTAGAGAATCTATCACAAATCACCCAAATAACAGTCATTCTCTGAGAGACAGGCATATCAGAGATACAATCCATTGAAATATGCGTCCATGGCCTCCTGGGCACCGGCAAAGGCATCAACAACCCACTAGAACGAGAACAAGGTTTAGACCGAGAGCAAGTCCCACAGGACTGCACAAAATTCCTGACATCACGAGACAAGGCGGGCCACCAAAAAGACCGACTCACCAAATCTCTAGTACCAAAAATACCTGGATGACCAGCCAATGCAGAGCAATGAACTTCAGACATCACTCTCATCCTCCACTGGTCAGGAACATACAATTTTCCAATGGGACAACGCTCAGGTTTGTCCTCCTGAAACTCTTCCAGAGCACATCTCAAATCGGGCGAGATGGCAGAAAGATCTACCCCCTCACCTAAGATGGTAGCAGGCTTGGTCACAACAGGAGAATCAGCAAAGAAACTCCTAGAGAGGGCATCTGCCTTGACATTCTTAGTGCCCGGAAGAAAAGAGACCACAAAATCAAAACGTGTGAAAAACAAGGCCCACCTAGCCTGTCTATTATTCAAGCGTTTGGCCGACTCCAGGTAAATCAAATTCTTGTGGTCAGTAAGGACCACGACTTGATGTTTAGCTCCCTCCAACCAATGTCTCCACTCCTCAAATGCCCATTTCATGGCTAACAGTTCCCGATTCCCCACATCATAGTTACGTTCGGATGGGGAGAACTTTCGGGAAAAGAAAGCACAGGGATTCATTTTAGATGTTACAGGATCCTTTTGGGACAAAACAGCTCCTGCACCAATCTCAGAAGCGTCCACCTCTACCTGATACAGGAGTGAGACATCAGGTTGCCGCAAAACCGGAGCAGAAGTGAACCTTCGCTTCAGCTCCTGAAAGGAAGAAACAGCCTCCGGAGACCAATTCAGCACATCAGCACCCTTCTTAGTCAAATCAGTCAATGGTTTGGCAATACCAGAAAAATTAGCTATAAATTTACGATAAAAATTAGCAAAACCCAAAAACTTCTGGAGGGCCTTCAAAGAAGTGGGCTGAACCCAATCATAAATGGCCTGTACCTTGGCCGGGTCCATTTCAATAGTTGATGGAGACAAAATAAATCCCAAAAATGAAATCCTCTGTACACCAAAAAGGCATTTCGATCCCTTGACATACAGGGAATTCTCCCTCAAAATCCGGAACACAGTCCGAACATGTTCCACATGAGAGTCCCAATCCTTGGAAAAGATCAAAATATCATCCAGATAGATGATCAAAAATTTATCCACCAAGTCTCGGAAAATATCATTCATGAAGCACTGGAAGACAGAAGGGGCATTAGTGAACCCAAAAGGCATCACCAGGTACTCAAAATGTCCCTCCGGAGTGTTAAACGCCGTCTTCCATTCATCCCCATGCTTAATGCGATTAAGTTTATACGCCCCCCTGAGGTCAAGCTTTGTAAACCAGCAAGCACCTTTAACTCTGGAGAATAGATCAGAAATCAGGGGTAACAGATACTGATATTTAACAGTAATTTTGTTGAGGGAACGATAGTCAATACAAGGCCTTAATGATCCATCTTTTTTAACCACGAAAAAAACCCCAGCACCTAAGGGTGAAGAGGATGGTCTAATATGACCCTTCTCCAACGACTCCTTAATATAGGATCGCATAGCCTCGTGCTTGGGTACAGATAAATTGAAAAGTCGACCCTTGGGAAATTTACACCTAGGGCTCAGCTCAATTGGACAGTCATAACTCCTATGATGAGGCAAAGATGCAGACTCATTCTCACTAAATACATCATAAAAATCAGCCAAATAGTCAGGAACATCAAGCGACTGGGGAGAAGTGGAGAAAACAGGAGCATCACTAAGGACACACCGACAACCCCAACTCACCACAGACACAGATTTCCAATCCAAAACTGGATTATGGATTTGCAACCACGGAAACCCCAGATCAATGGTATCATGCAAATTATGCAACACCAAAAATCTGCAATTCTCTTGATGGTCTGGGGTGACCCGCATGACCAACTGGGTCCAAAACTGAGGTTTATTCTTCGCCAAAGGAGTAGCATCAATACCCCTCAAAGGGATAGGCGTCCGCAGAGGTGTCATAGGAAATCCACAACGTTTAGCAAAATCCAAGTCCATCAGGTTCAGAGCTGCTCCCGAATTCACAAAAGCCTTAGTGGAAAATGTGGACAGGGAGCAGATCAGAGTAATTGCCAGAAGAAACTTAGGTTGAACACCACCCACAGCAAATGTGTGTGCAAAACGTTTATCTCGTTTAGGGCAGACAGAAATGATATGTGAGGCATCACTACAGAAGAAACACAGCTTATTACGCCTTCTGAACTCCTGATGCTGCGCCCCAGACAAAACTCTATCACATTGCATAGGTTCAGACATTTGTTCAACAGGTGGCAACACCTCTCGTGCGGTTTTGCGTTCACGCAAACGCCGATCAACCTGAATGGCTAATGACATAGAATCGTCAAGACCAGAAGGAACAGGAAATCCCACCATAGTATCCTTTACGGTCTCTGACAAACCCTTCCGAAAGAAAGCCACCAAGGCACCATCATTCCAGGTAGTAAGGACCGCCCACTTTTGGAATTTTTGACAGTACAACTCTGCAGAATCCTGACCCTGGCTCAATGCCAACAGGGCCTTTCCAGCCTGATCAATAGCATTAAGTTCATCATACAACAACCCCAAGGCTTGAAAAAATGTGTTCACATTAGTAAGAATAGGATCATCAGGTTTCAAAGCAAACGCCCAATCCTGGGGATCGCCGCGCAGCAAAGAGATGACAATTTTAACCTGCTGTGCGGAGCTCCCCGACGAGTTAGGCTTCAAGGCAAAAAATAATTTACAATTATTCTTAAAATTCAAAAATTTAGACCGATCCCCAAAAAACACATCAGGAGTAGGGATCTTTGGTTCAGCAGCATGTGAATGAGCAAGATAGGCGGAAATTCCCCGCACTTCAGCAGTGAGCTGCGCCACACGATCAGACAATTGCTTCATCTCCATTGAGAAAGAAAAAAAAATTCCCCCTGCGGCCTCAGAGACATAGAGGAAAAAATATACACAAAAAAAAAAATATTCTGACAAACTCTTTTTTTTTTTTACAATTCTTTCCTGCTATTGAGTACCCTAGGATCTGCAGTATGGCTGGTGATTCTGTTATGAATGATTCACCGAAGGAGGAAAAAACAAAAATACAAGCTAAGTCCAGAAAACCGGAGAGGTTGGTAGCTATCGGATTGCAGACCCCTGATCCTATCCACAACAACTAACAGTAGCCGTGGGGGGTTCCTACGATGCCCTAGACCCCTCGATCACAGCCGGAGAGCTAAATAGGCCTAAAGAAAGAAAGGGGAAATCTAAACTGCCCCAGAGCAGACCCCAAAGCAATAGGCAGCCCCCAACATATAATGACGGTGAAGCAAGATGAAAACACTAACACAGATAGAAAGATAGGTTGAGCAAACGATGGGGCCCAAGCTAACTAAAAAGGACAGGATAGAAAAGCTGCTGTCTGCAATCCGCAAAAAACCCTACCAAAAAATGTCCCAACCGACTGATAGGAAAAACAGGCCCTGAAGTCACTAGGACTTCGAAATGACTATATCAGCACTCAGGTAAATTCTGAAGACAGAGCAAAGAGACAAACTGATCAGAGACAAAAATGGAACTCAGCACACCCCCGACCGGGGATGGCTGAACTCCAAAAAACAAGGTAAACAAAACAAAACTAATAAGTTCAATAGCAGAGCAAAAACTTATCTTTGGGAAGCAGGAATCAGACTGGTCTCCAAGAATCCAGCAGAGAAATCACCAGCGACTCAGAAGGGCGTCGGCTGCCTTATATCCAGTTAGCAGTTCCTGTTACCCAGTCATCATCTACCAGAACAGGTGTTTGGTAATCAGCCTCTCTACCTTCCTTCACCAGAAGAGGGAGTTCATCAGACATCGACGGTGAAGGGGAAAATGAACTCACAACAAAGGGATCTGCACCGAGACAAATAGTCACTGTAAAGTCTTCCCTTATAGGTAAGAGTTATTGAGGCGCAGTGAGGGGGATATACATCACCAGTCCAGGCTGGGGATATATTTAAACCTCCCGGCCGTCACTGCCAGGGTTACTCACTAACACAGTATGGTATTCTGCCACCAGTTCCTCGCTCAAAATAAGTCCTGTCCGACAGCAGGCTTATATTAGGTCAGAATCCAACTCGGGTAGCGTATAATTGACCAACCGAGCGTGCAAATGTGTGGATTCGTGAATCAAGATAAAAGAGCAGCCCAAGATTAATTTTATATTTAATCGCCGAAAAGGCGCACTACAAAATATACAGGTATATATTTACAAGAACAATATACAGTCATGAGTGTAGTACAAAGGTAGGGTATACATAGGTTGCAATTACTGTGTTATATAGCATGTGACCACAGTGAAGCGCTGATGGATCACAGGTTCAAATCTTAGTTACGTGGTTCCCTTGGCCTCATCAGTTGACAGATCTCCTGCCAGTAGAAGAACTAAGTTTACAATGAGGGTCTGCCTTATATCTCCTAGGCTGCTCCCTCCCACACTCTACTGCCACCCCTGGGCTGGGCTGCCTCCCTCCTCCCATGTCTGAGAATATGATTTTCTGTCCAGAATCGTGGATGGCCGATAATTTTCTGCCCGAAGCTCTAAATGGGTTGGTGCGCCGCCACTGGTTCCGCTGGATTTTTTCTGCACATAGAAACTAAACATGCCAACCATATGTAATTCCTGGTAGCTATGCTTTATAACTCAATAACGCAGAGTACTACAATTTTCCCTCCAACCAGTGGGCATATACCACAAAGTTTGATAATGGACATATACCAGGATGGGGGATATATATACAGTATATACCAGCATGGGCCCAGAGAGACAGTTGGATGTGAAGAGGATTTGGGAGAAATCGGGTGACTCTGCTACTTATTCCAAACTACTAAGATTATTAGGTGGTCGAGATACTTTCATTGTCACCATTCCATTTAGTTACAGAAGTGGCTACATTTTTAGGCATCTAATAAATAATGAGATCAATCAAAGCAGAATTTTATGATATCTATTTAAATAAAAGAATAACATCATCCACAATTTCTTATCTTGGAACATTTGTACAAATTACAGCAGCTCGGTAGCCATAAGACACATAATTAATGCTCACCCTATTTCTGTAAACAGGGGTGCCCTAGTTATGTGCATTCATTTTATTTTTGGCCATTACAGGTAGCTAATGGTCTGGAAAAAATGCTAAGGACACTTTTCTTTCTATTGACTCACTTTTCATCTGTACACATTTAACCCATTAATTCCCAGCTACTTTTTTTAATTGTTTTAATTTTTGCCATTATTCTGTTTAAAAATAAAAATTGAGAGTCCTCAGTGGTTAATACCTTTTAATCCCTTAAGAACCGGGCGATTTTTCATTTTTGTGATATTTTTTTTTCTCTCCTCCTTCCAAGAGTCATAACTTTTTTTTTATCTCTCCATCCACAGCCGTTTGAGGGCTTTTTTTTTTGCAGGACAGGATGTACTTTTGAATGACTCCATTCATATTACCTTGTAATGTATTGGAAAAATGGGGAAAAATTGCAAGTGAGGGTAAATTGTGAAAAATATCCCCTGCAATTACTCATTTTTTTTTTTAGATTTTGTTTTATTTGCGCACATTGTGCAGTAAAAATGACGTGGAAGTATTATTTTACATGCTAGGCCACGTCCACACGTTCAGTATTTGTTCAGTATTTTACATCAGTATTTGTAATCAGAGAAAAAGTATAAAAGAAACACGTCACCACTTCTGTATTTATCACCTACTCCTGTGTGTGGCTTACAAATACTGATGTAAAATACCGACAAAATACTGAACATGTGAACATGGCCTAACATGATTACATCAATACCAAATTGCATAGTTTTTTTTTTGAAGTGGTGAAATAAAAAATCAGAAATAAAATTATTAAAAAAATCCTTGTGTCACCATTTTCCCGACCCATTAATTTTGCAGTTGATGTTGCTGTGTGAGGGCTTGTTTTCTGCAGAGCGACTTGATATTTCTATTGATACTATTTTGGGTTGAATACGACATTCTGATGGCTTCTTGTTGTATTTTTTTGAGAAGCTATGGCACACAAAAACTGCAATTACTGATCAGGTTGATTAACTTTTTATTTTTAAAAATTGAAATTTTAAGATATACCACATATGGGCATTTTTAAGATCTTTAATTTAAGAGCGGGAAAATGGGGTTGATTAAATTTTTTTGGCTTTTTACATTTTTTAATATATATATTTTTATTTTTATCACACCTTTTATTTTATTTGTTAGCCCCCATAGGGAACTTAAACCTCCTGTAATCATTATGTATACTATATACAGCAACATCTCATGTATACTATATCTATATATATAATTGCCTTAAATTGTCCGTCATCCACTTCCATCTGGATGTCCCCGAATCCCACTATCCACCGCGCCTCACCGGAAGTACGCCGACCACCATATTGGAATACCCAAGTGATGGCACTGGTGGTACCAGACCCTTCCACAGTACCACCAGCGGGACACCGCTGGGACCCCCCCGCCGCTGCCGGACCCCCCTCCCGCCACCGGACCTGCCGCTGCCTGCCCACCCACCTCCGTGCAGTCACAGCCGGCAGGAAAGACCGCGGCTTGTGGCCTGTGCTGGAGATGGGGTGCGGGCACCCTCTGGTGGCGCCGCACCTCACCTCCAGCACAAGCCGCAAGCCGCGGTCTTTTCTGCCGGCTGCCTGCCGCCGCCAGGACCCCCCGCTGCTGGACCCGCCACTGCTGGACCCGCCGCTGCTGGCCACGCCGCCGGACCCCCCCACCAGACCCGCCGCTGCCTGCCCACAATGTACACACACACGTACATACACACACACATGTACACACACATGTACACACACATGTACACACACATGTACATACACATGTACACACACACACATGTACATACACACGTACACACACATGTACACACACACACGTACTCACATCCACACACGTACTCACATATACACACACACGTACTCATATATACACACACATGTATTCACATCTCCAGCACAGGCCGCAAACCACCCTCTTTCCTGCCTGCTGTGACTGCACGGAGGTGGGTGGGAAGGCAGCTGCGGACATACACACGTACACACACACACATGTACTCACACACACACACACACATGCACACACACACGTACTCACACACACACACCCCACACACACACTTTTCTCCTGATGCGATAGCATCAGGCACACCTCTAGCACAGCAATAACACAGTACTATATACAAAGATAAATTATTTTCAAGGCACCATAGTATTAGTTTTATTTCTTTATTGGCAAGTGCATCATCAAGGAACATTTCGGCCAACAAATGGCCTTTTTCAAAGCAATACAAGTGACATATACCATACTACTGCTATACAGTAGCATGTAAAAGTTTGAGCACCCTTTGTCAAATTTACTGTTATTGCGAACAGTTAAGCAAGTTGAAGTTAAGCTAAAGTTAAAGATGACACATTTCGTTTGTATTTTAGGTAAAAAAAATATTTTTTCATCTTTTAAATTTTAAAAATTACAAAAAGAAAAATGAGTTGATGAAAAATGGTTAGCACCTAGTACCACCCCCTATTGCAAGTATCATAGCTTGTAAACGTTTTTTGTAATCAGCCAAGAGACTTTCAATTTTTGTTTGAGGGATTTTCCATTCTTCCTTGGAAAATTCATCCAGTTCTGTGAGATTCCTGGGTCATCTTGTATGCATTGCTATTTTGAGGTCTAGCCACAGATTTTCAATGATGTTTAGATCAGAGGACAGTGAGGGCCATTGTAAAACCTCCAGCTTATGCCTTTTGAGGTTGTCTATTGTGGATTTTGATGTGTGTTTAGGATCATTATCCATTTGTAGAAGCCATTCAACTTCAGCTTTTTACAGATGGTGTTATGTTTGCATGAAGAATTTGATGAATCATAGAATCATAGAATGTTAGAGTTGGAAGGGACCTCCAAGGTCATCGTGTCCAACCCCTGCTCAATGCAGAATTCACTAAACCGTCTCAGACAGATGTCTGTCCAGCCTCGGTTTGAAGACTTCCATTGAAGGAGAACTCACCACCTCTCGTAGCAGCCTGTTTCTCTCATAGAGCACCCTCACTGTCAAAAAGTTTTTTTAATATCTAATATGAATCTTCTCCTTTTCAATTTCGTTCCATTGCTTCTTGTGTTTCCATGTTCAAATGAGAATAATGATGATCCCTCTACACTGTGACATCCCTTTATATATTTGTAAACAGCTATTAAGTCTCCTCTTAGCCTTCTTTTGTGTAAGCTAAACATTCCAAGATTCTTTAACCGTTACACGTAGGCTATAATTTGCTGTCCGCTCACCATCCTTGTAGCTCTTCTCTGAAGTTGCTCCAGTTTTTCAATGTCTTTTTTAAAATGTGGTGCCAAGAACTGGACACAGTATTCCAGGTGAGGCCTGACCAAGGAGGAGTAGAGGGGGATTATTATTTCATGTGATCTAGACTCTATGTTTCTCTTAATACATCCTAGAACTGTGTTTGCCTTTTTACTGCTGCATCACACTTTTGACTCATGTGCCATATGTGATCTATTGGTATACCCAAGTCTTTTTCGCACATGCTGTTGCTTAGTTCTATTCTTCCCATACTATAGATGTAATTTTTGTTTTTCTTGCCCAGATGTAGAATCTTGCATTTATCCATGTTAAATACCATTCTATTGGTCGCTGCCCAGTGTTCAAGCTTATCTAGATCCTTCTGAATCCTTTCTCTGTTTTCTCTAGTGCTAGCTATTCCTCCTAGCTTTGCATCATCTGTAGATTTGATTAGCTTACCTTCAGTTCCTTTATCTAGATCATTTATAAAAATGTTGAACAACACTGAGGCCAGGACAGAGCCTTGTGGTACCCCACTTGAAACACTTTTCCAATTGGATGTGCAACTATTTATTTCCACTCTTTGATTACGATCACTGGGCCAGTTATGAACTCATCTAACTGTAGCCTTGTCAGTCCCATACTTTCTCATTTTTTTTAATAAGGATAGTATGAGATACAAAAGCTTTGCTGAATTCAAGATATACTATATCTGCTGCATTTCCCTGATCCACTCAGTCCATCATAGAAGGAAATTAGATTAGTCTGGCAAGAAGTTTTTGCTACAAACAAATGGAGAATTTATGTTAGTCTTTGAAAGCGACAGAATGAGCTCCTTCTATGGCCCCTTCACAGGACATAAAATCTGCAAAACAGCAATCATGCATTCCATTCCACTACAGTACCAGTGTCCTATTATTTGACACCAGTGGACAACAGGTCCAACTTTATATAATTTAACTACCATGCTGGAAAATTGTCAAAAAGGATCAAACAGCCATTATTAGAGTCAGTAATGAGCCGTCATAGAGGAGTGCTTAGGAAGCAACAGAGGGGCAGATTTGAATGTCAGGTCTCCACCGCAGCTCCAGCCGAGAACCTCCGATGGAGGGTAGGAGCAATGAGAAAATGATGAAGACGGATGAAGATGGATCCTCCGTCAAAACGCATTGTGGTTTATCCCCATCTCTCATCTGAGTCTCTTTGCTGCGCTCCTAAGACCGTTTTCCATTTTCTCAAACAGCCATTATGACATTGATTTTCAAAGTATGTACACCAGCCACATCAGGACCAAGACATCCATTCAACATTGTATGCAATTTGTGAAATCCGGTGACACATCCTCTTTAAAACTGTTTTTTGTATGTTTGAAGTTAAAATGTCTGTGAAACATGACCACATCCAACAGAAATAAAAAATCGATCTTTATTCCAAGGTTCAAGAAGAATCACTATTGACCTGTAGACACTAAGAAAAAGATTAGGGCTGTCATCTGATCTCATTAGAGCAATTATAGGGGTCAGACCTGACTTCATTTTATGTGTTTTTGTGAAATTTGCAGTTTCATTTGGTGTCAATTTCTGTATACTGAAAACATAGCTAAATCCATCATAAGAAAAAAAAATGATTAAAATTATTGAAGCACATTTTTTCCTGCATTTATGCAATGGATCATTTACAAAAACAAGACTCGAGAGCCTGCTTGGTTCCTGCACCACTTACACTGGTAATTGGTTCCCCTGCCGGCTGGAAAGAGACAAGCCTGGTTAGGCTGTGCTCAATAAAGACAGGCAAAGGAAGGAAAAAGAGTTAAGAGACATAGGGAAAAATAGCTGATATTACAAAGGTCCCTCCTTCAGGGAGAGAGATGTCGGGTTTTATTAGCTGTGCAGACTTTTACTAAGAAGGATTTATGTAAAACTCCAACAGTTATACAGCTATCAAGCCCTGGGCTCTGCAAATGGGGCAGAGGAATCTGGCACGACATCAGGTATGAATGAAAACTCTTTTGTAGCCTCATTGCACCTCAGACTTGTATCTCCAAGCTCATGGGCTCCCATTAAAAACCTATACTCAAACCACATCAGTCATATAAAATGTATAAAATCTATGTATCTAAAATAAACCAATCTTTTATATGGTGATTAGTGTCAAATTAAATGACCAATCTCCCCTTATGGCAAGAAAACCAAGAATCAATGTGAGCATTCCTTTGAGCAGTCCATGAGATCAGGAGGCATTTTACTTGATTTAGTCAAATGATTAAAGGCTACAAAGGTCTGTAATACTTATTAACACTCCAAAAATTAAATTACATTATGATATTGTAATACCTGGCAATAAAATAAGTACGTTTTTCACTTTTTTTTACATCTCAAAAGGAGTAATTCAGGACATGCCATACAGTATGTTTTCTTTATAACTCCGAAATAAGATGCTATCCACAAAACCAGTATAAAGCCCCATGTGCTACATACAATGAAGCTGTAAGCATTATGTGCAGGCTCGCACTGGCCCATAGGGTAACAGGGGAATCCCCCAGTGGGACCCTTTTGTAGATCTGGGCCCAGAATCCCAATGTGTGGGCTTTACTTGGCATAATTCACTAGATTCACTCTGTAGAGAAAAAAGCATCATCTCATCATTCATTAACCAAACTTCTCAGGTCATTATTATATAGAGATATAGGTAAATTTGCAAACGAGGGTAGTGTAATATTTGTATGCAGGTGAAAAGTGGGCCCCCATAGTCAATGTTTCTGGGGGGCCCTTGGCTCCCCAGTCTGACACTGATTATGTGTACTATTACGTAACATCTCTGCACAACACAGTTGTTATCATTCCTACCAGAGTGTGGTTTCTTGAACTGCAGTCAGTACGACTGACCCAAAGGGAAGTACTCAGTCTGAAAAAAATATTCCCTACTCTTCAGCCTTAATCTCAACAAATAGTTTTGATCTTTGGCAGTCATATATCTAGACAATCAGGTTTCAATTCCACTATCTTGCAGAGAAGATGCCAGATCAGGCTCAGACCGAGCACTATGAGATGGTTGTGAGGGCTGTCACGAACCGGGTCGTGTCCACTCCACCAATGATTCCATACTGCTGCTCAGACAAGTTATCAACAGTATGGTATCTACACTGTCTGCTGCATTGACTTGGAAAAATTACGCTCTATTGGCTGCCTTCTACGCCGGCCTGTCCAGTCGTATTGAAGATGAACTAGCGATTAAAGATTGGCCTTCTTTACTTGATGATTAATTTCTCTTGCTACTAGTGTGGACTGCGCTTTAAAGAATGATCTCGGGGAAAAAAACTCTGGATTCCCATGTGTCACATCCCAGAATGTCTTTAAAAATCATCTCCCAGAATGACTGAACCAGAACCCAACCGGAACAAATTATTCCCAGGTGAATGATCCCATCGCCTTACTTGCGGACTCTGTTTGTGTTTGTGAACGGGATCATTATTGCAAAAATTGTTCCAAACTGAAGAGCAAACTTCAGACCCTACACAAGGAGGAAGTTATTGCCCTCATATTGACCCTTTCCTCCACTAAAGATACATTACTGTACTTGTGCCTATATCTGTTTCCTACGATTTATCTGTGTTCACAGGAAAAAATTATTATTGATTATGGACTTCTCTCTGGCCAAAAGGCTGAAATTAATTTAGTTTCTTTACAGATGCTCCTGAAGCTAACCTTCAGGAATGACTCAAAAATTTCTGGTGGTCGTATCCAGTTCTGGACAGTGAAGGTAAGTCTCCAGATTGGTGCACTACATGTTGAGGATATTTCTTTTTTAATTTTGCCACTTTCTGATGTACCAGTGCTTTTGGGACTTTTGTTGCTATGGCTGCACGTTCCAGTCATTGACTGGACGTCCTGCCAGATCGCTGAGTGATGATCATCTTGTTTTCATAACTGCTTTTAATTTCCACCTCAACCACCTACATAGTAGTACATAGTAGCTCTGCTCTGCATCCAATTCCTCTAATTTTTCTGCCTCCTATCAGAACTTCACAGATGTCTTCTGGCATGGGTCCAAAGAGAACCACAGGGAAAATGTGATTGAGGCAGAGCATGTCTTTGTTTCTACATCTTCGTTTTCCAACTTTCCATCTGCAGGTCATCATTTGGCCATCAACTGGTCCTCCTCTACAGTTAAAACAGTTCCTGCTTCTGATTCAATCACAAACTATGAAATTGACCAAGTTCTGGACTGTAAAATAACTAGTGGTCCTGAGGAGAGATACTGGGTGCCCAAAAAGGACACATATACTGCCCTATTCTGCTCAATAGATATCATACTAAGCATCCTCTCTCTGATGTCACTTATCTGGGATGAGTTCCATGAGGAGAGGGGTACTATTATACACCTTTCCCCTGGGTCAGCTGCCCTCTGTTGCGCTCCAGGTCAGAATTTGCAAGTTGCCTTGTGTGGATCAACGATATAATCTCCCTAGACCTATTGAAGTCCCATTTAGACACACACAACTATGTCTTGGAATTGAGTCTCTATACCTCTATGTTTGGTATGCTCTGCCTTCTTTGCATACTGTGCTTTATGTGCTTCCATCCATGCTAGGTTCCACTTTATCTGTCCTGCTGCTCCTGCCATTCCTGAGTGTGCGCTGTTCTTGCTGCTCATGTGCACTGCTGCTTGCTGCAGCAATGCTTGGGGTCCACATACCTATCCAAATCTGAGCCTTAGAGGATCCATCTCACCTCGTGAGCCTAACATCTTAGAAGTGATCACTCTGTGATCAAAGTTAGTCTTTGCGTTGTATGGCAAGTATAAGGGTATATGCTCACGTTGAGTATTTGATTGCAAAATTTTTGCAAGATTTCTGCAACTCTTGGCAGCAAAAATACTGCAGCAAAAACACTTTTTTGTTATGTTTTTGCATGCGTTGTTGTACATCAATGAATACTTTTTGGAGCTAAATAAAGATATTTAAAAAAAAGAAAAAAAGTTTTGTGTAATTTCTTTGTTCAACCCCTTCTTTTTCATGCTTATTTTCCCTGTCTCAAGCTAAAAATATCAGCCCTCAGCTGCCCTAGAAATGTAACTTCCTATTTGAAGCCCCAATTCTGGCACTTAACCAGGCCCTTGCAGATTCCCTGGTGCAATTGCATCGGGGTAATGGGATTAGGGTTGGTGTCAGCATCTGTCGCTGACACCAAGCCCTAGATTTAGTAATGAAGATGTGTCAGCCAGACACCCTCATTACTAAACCTGTAAGTAAAGAGTTAAATAAACACATACACTGAGAATATAGATAGTAGTAAGCTGTTATTTCTCTCATATAACGGACAAGAATCACCAATGCAAGTCAATCAGTGCGAGAAAATAAATCGCACGTCACTCAAGTGCCGTCCAATGTTTATGCATCCAGCTCCTTGAAAACTCAACATTTCGTCTGCCACGTACAGTAAAATTACAGAGTTACCCAACAAAATAGATTAGATAGAATTGATATAAACATATATAATAGATAGATATAAAGATGTCAGTAACATATATAATTAGTAGGGTTGTTTGAATAGCTTCGAATAAGTTTTTATCCGAATAGCTATAGTGCTTACCGAATAGCTGTATCGGTAACACTCACAACACATGCATGGAAAGTCCAACAAACAGGCTGTCCATGCATGTGTTGTGACTGTCACACAGCCACGATACATGCAGCTGCGGCGCTGAACAGCTGATTATCAGGAGCACTCCAGGTATCCCGGTTACCGATGCAGCTATTCAGTAAGCGCTATAGCTATTTGGATAAGCACATATCCAAAGCTATTTGATCAACCCTAATAATTAGTACAGTGCGTGTGCAGCTTACTGTACGTGTATTTAATTAATAAATGATTATTTTAAAAATGCCATGGCCCACATAATTTTCATAACCAGCAGAGGGAAAACGGACAGCTGGGGCAGATATTTATAGCATAGGAAGAGGGTAATACCTGTGGAGCTTACCAGGCTATTAATATCAGCTCACAGCTGTATACTTAGCCGTTCATGGCTATTAAAATGTGGGACCCCCAAAAAATGACATAGGGTCCCCCTATATTTAATAGCCAACAAAGGCTAGGTAGACAGCTGTGGGCTGATATTAATAGTCTGGGAAGGGGCCATGGATATTGGCCCCTTCCCAGACTAAAAACATCAGCTCTCAGCCACCCAGAAAAGGTGCATTCATAAGATTTGCCAAATCTGGTGCTTAGCCTCGCTCTTCCTATTTTCCCTGGTGCTCTGGCAAGTGAGGTGGGTTGTTGTCACCTTTGCATTGTCAGGTGGCATCAAGCCCAGAGTATAGTTGTGGAGAGGAGTCTATAAGACACCCCCATTACTGACCCCATAGTTTTGTTATAAAAAAACACACACCCAGAATAAATTCCTTTAATTGAAATAATGACAAAGACTTCTTTATTGAATCTAAATTAAACAATACTCATGTCAACGCCTATTCCACAGAAGCCAATGTCTTCTGTAAATTAATTAAAATAATAACAACAATATTCCTCACCTGTCCAAAGTGAAGTCATAATCCAAAATGTCCCACGACAAACCTGATGACTTTGAGGGAAGTCTCTAATGGGACTGCTCTCAAGGACAGATAACTACACACTGACACAGGAGGTCATTGCTCCTGTAGTGCGTGCGCTGAGCTGCTGTGAGAACACTCACCAGAGTTCATCAGCTGATGAGCCCTGGTGATCTCACGGCACCTCTGCTGAGTGAAAACTTTCTCATGCAGCAGTGTCATAAGTAAGGTCACCGGGGCTCATCAGTTGATGAACGCTGGTGAACTTTTTCAATACAGTTCAGTGCACACACTGCAGGAATGCTTACACACCCCTGCCAGTGTGTCACCGGCTGTCATCACCTGGCACCTGTGCTCAAAGTAAAAAAAAAAATATTGTCATTTATACTGTAGAACTTGGTGTGTGAGAAATTTCACTGGTTTGAAATAAAAAGCAAAAATTGTCCTGCTCTAGGTGTGGAAATTTATAGGTACTCAGTCTCCAACTGCCACTATTTCTCCTGTTGTGGGGTCCCTGCCTTGTACCAGTACATGTCCAGAAATATTACCCTTGCCCTTACAAATGAGGTTATTGGGATTATCCACTTAATGACTGACACGTGGACAAGCGCTTGTGGCCACACTAGGTGAACATTGTGGAGGCTGGCACCGAGTCCCATGTGCTACTGGGTCGCCCGCCAGGGCAGTGGGGTACTCGGTGCCTGGCCGGTATCTCAGAGGGAAGTGTCACAGCAGCGGTGACCCGGTCCGTGGCCCTGGGCGTCCATGTAAAAGGGGGTTAAGCGTGGCTGACTAAAATTTATAGGTGGATGATACGTGACGCCACCTGTGGTGCTCGGCAATGAAGGGGTTAAGCCGACGCTGCAGGCAGATCCTCTGGGACAGGTGGTATAAGGCAGCAAGATGTAATAGCTCCCCACAGGTAGAGCTGTAGTCCCAGGGCAGTGGGAATAGGTGTTGAGGAAGAGGTTGCAGTGTTAGGCACAGAGATGTAGCAGTGCTGAAGGGGTTGCAGGAAGAAGGCAATGACACAACAGGGTGCAGTTTCCTTTACCTTTACTTTGCTTTGCAAGTGCAGTCCAGGATCCAGATTACAGATGGAACAGGAGTTGGCCAGCCTGGAAGCAACTCAGGACTCTCTCTATGCAGATGGGTTGTGTAGTCTCCTTTCTAGCGCTTATCTGAGGTACATGCAGTACTGAGTTTCACTGAAGTTCCTCTTGCTTGCTCTCCTTTAGAACCCCCTCATATGGCAGACAGCTGTAGCCTCCTTCTTCTGGCTCACATGTTGCTGTTGTGCCTCCGAGTCTTATGTGGGAACAGAGCATTTACAGCTTCCTATTCCTCCGGTTTTTGCTGCAGGAACATCAGTATCCATACAACCTCAGAGACCGGACTCCAGACCATGCGCTACGCTAGAAGTGAGCCTGAACTCTGCTCAATCCTCCAGCTCTTCTCATCTCGTCCACACACTTCGCCCTCCTCACACGAACTGACTAACTTCCCCTTCCCGACCCCAGAGAGCAGCTCCTCCCCCAGCTTTGGTTCAGAGCTCCCTCTGCTGGCCTGGAGTGGGAACCATGCTGTGTGTTGAATTTACCTGACAGAGAGACCCTTTATTGCTTGCAAGCATGACATCACCCTCCCTAGGAGGAAGGTAATGCCACTGTGGCGACCATACTCCTGGGGGCGCCACACTACCAATGCTGAAGATTGCTAGCCCTGCTTCTATCACAGTTTCCTCCACCTCCTACACCCATTCCTGCACCTCCTCCTGCTCCTCCTCATCCTCCATCTCTGATGTGCTATCTCAGACTACGTCATTAACATCAGTCAGAAGCTGGAAGCTCTGCAGCACTGCTTCAGCGAATCCGGCAACAGGATCTGCTGACGCTAACTTGTCTAGGAGACAAAATGCACACTGCTGCAGAGTTATTGAAAGGAATACTAGACCAGCCAGAAGACCAGACAGATCTGTGACTATCGCCGCTGAATCTCCTACCAGACATGGTTGTGTGTGATAATGAGCATAACCTGGTGGTGGCTGTGTAGCTTGTCAACCTCACACATGTACCATGCTTGGCCCATGTGCTCAACATGGTAGTTGAGTGGTTTCTGGAAACATACCCCGATATGACAGAGATTCTGTTAAAAGTATGCCGCGTAAATACCCATTTCCACAAGTCGGCTGCAGCTGCCCCTGCTCTGGCAGTGCAGCAGCAGCGCATGAAAGTGCCAGCTCACCAACAGGTGTGCGACATGACCATGTGCTGGAACTCCACACTGCATATGCTGGCAAGGCTTTGTAAGCAGCAGAGGCAAGTTGTGGGATACCAACTCCAACATGCCAGTGGGTATTCTAGTCAGCCTCCACACATAACAAATAAAGAGTGGGCATGGATGTCTGACATTTGTGCATTTCTAAAAGACATTGAGGACTCCACCAAATTGTGAGCGGCGATAACGCCATAATCAGTGCAACAATTTTGCTTCTTTGCCTACTTAAACAGTTGCTGCTGACAATTAAACATGAAGCTTTGCATGTGGACCAAGCGTAGACAAAAGTATACAGAAAGCAGGTGGATACTGACCAGCCTCATCTCATCTACTCAGCGCAAATTAGGTAACAATGAGAAGGTGAAGGCCAAAGAAGAGGAGGAACAGGAACTGGCTGAGTGCATAAGAGGCTAGTACCCACACAAGCTCTTCTATGTGGATGAGCTGATCAGGGGAATGAGGAGGGGGATGAGGAGGAGAGGGAGATGGATAGTGTAAGCATCACAGTGGAGACCGGGAATTTTAGGCTGTAGGGACCTTGGCACATATGGCAGACTTTATATACTCCAAAATCACCCAACTCCAAAACAGGACAATAAGACCATAGGACAAAAGAACAGTGAAAAGCACAATGCAAGATTCACATAGTGAATTGGTCATAAAAGATTTAAATTGATTTCTAATCCAGCATAATTAAATATAGTGGGGATTTAATCTGGACACCTCTTATCAGTGGCACTGTTAGGTTCCTGTTGAGCCTCCTGATGAACCGCTAAGACGGGGAAATGCATCGAGGCTGGAGCTAAGTAGGGGTTAAAATCCCCACTATCTTTAATTATGCTGGATTGGAAATCAATTTGAATCTTTTATGACCAATTCGCTATGTGAATCTTGCATTGTGTTTTTCACTGTTCTTTTGTCCTATGGTCATATTGTCCTGTTTTGGAGTGGGGTGATTATTGATACGGAAATGGATAGTCTTTGCACCTCGCCTCATGTGTTACACTTTGGGCATATCATTTCTATTGCTGTGATACAGCTTTCTTATAGTCCCTATTTTTTAGTGTAATGTATAAATTGGTTACAGCTGTGCTTGTGCAGATTTCTGCATTTGAGATATATATCTTTTTGATTGGGACTTTTTTGACCTAGATTTATGTACATTAGAGCTATTAATATTATAACGTGTCAGCATTTGACTCTTGTTAATTAAGTTCTATCCATTCACTTCTACACTGTCACTTATTGTTTTCCCACCTATAGACTATCAGGGGATATTACGGTTAGTCTGGGACAGCCACCGCGGAGTGGGGGTGCCAAAAAATCCTATCTTATAGGGTGCCACCCTCCACTGTTAGGAAGGGACAGCAGACTAGTGTAGGGTATCGGACAGGTTATTTTCTATGCTGACTTGTGTTATGGTATACACTGGCTTGGTGACATTTTAATATATGCTAATAACATTGTTTTTATGTTAGTCTGTACTGTCAATTTACTAACAGCCATTTGTGCATTGCACTTACAGGCAACTCTACTTTTAACACTTGTTAATTGGGCTCTTGGTAAGGTAATTTTTTACCTACCTCATATTTCTGCACTGATCTATGATTTATTTTTTATCTAATATACTGGCAATATATGTAATTGATTTTGGTATCTGATGTTGGTATGGGATTTGTACCCTTGATTGAATTATTCATCTAATTGCTGCTTCAATTATGTAAGGCCTCTTGTCTACATTTACTTATCTATTACTGAAGTGCAAGCATTCTTTTAATCAATTAGATTTATATATTTCCATTCAAAATTATATGGCATTTTTTGGTGAACTAACCATAGCACTGGCCTTTGTAAATAATTTTGGGAGTTTTGGTTGCTGTGGTAATTTTTTTGTTATATATGTCCCCATCTTTTTAATGTATTTTAATGATTTTTTCTCAATAAAATTATCTATTTTATGGCATATGCTTCCAATTTTTTCTATTTGGTGTACTGTTTATGCCAAGACTCAAGCGCCAACAACTACTGGCGCGCAGCTTCTCTCTGTTGGTCACTGGCACACTGCGCCTTCTCTCTGTAGTCACTGGGCACACGCTGACCATTCCTCTCCCTCTCTGGTCCCCGCTGCTGGTGGCAGGAGATGGCGGACGCTGGCCTGCACGATGCTGGCGCTCCCCGGATGGAGCGCTTTTTACCCTGGCTGCTGCTGGACACATGGCTTCCCTCAGCGCAGTGGTCCTTTTCCTTCTCGTCTGCTTGGTGTGCATGGCTCTACTGTGTGTGCACGGCTCTGCTCTGCTCTATGTGTATGGCTCCGCTTTGTTCTATGTGCACATCCCTGCTCTGTTCTATGTGGCCTGTTGCAGCATCAATACTCTGGGGTGAGGGAAGTTTGAATCAGAGTGCGCTCCTCACCACTCTGCACACTGCACTCCATTGGTAACAAACTGCCTCGCTGCGTGCACTTTCTCTTCTTCTTTCTTCGCCCCTCCTGGTCAGCAGGAAGGTCCGCCTCCCCAGAGCTTCACCCGGGCAACAGGGGAAGGTCCACCTCACTAAAGATTCCCCCAGGGAACAGGGGATGCAGCCTCTCTAGCTCCAGACCCGGCACGCAGGTACCCGCAATCTCGTCGTCCCCATTACACTAGACCCACACTATAAGGAGAGCTTTACAGCTCTTATTCCTGAAGCTGAGAGGTATTTTAAAATGGTGCTATACTAGAAGGCCATTGTAAAAATTATGTTGAAAAAATTCCAAGAAGACAATGCTAGCAGCAGGTGGCAAGCTTCCTTGGCTAACCAAGGAGGAGAGGCCAGGGAGACACACAGCAAAGGCAGGGATACACTGTCAAAGACCTGGGCCAATTTCATGACACCAGCCCAGCATCCATGCCCCCATGACTGGGTATTTTTGGCAAAGAAGGAAATGTTTTTAAACATGGTCAAGCAATACCTGGCCGATCAAACCAGCGTACTCCCTAATTCCTTTGCGACCTTCAGCTATTGGGCCTCAAAGCTGGACCTCTAGAATGAGCTGTCCCTTTATGCCTTGGAGGTTTAATGCTGCACTGCCTCCAGAGTCTTATCTAAGCAGATTTTTAGTGCCACAGAGGGGTTATATCAGACAGACAGACACTTTCGCCTGAAAGTGCTGACAGGCTCACTCTGATAACAATGAACAAAGCCGTGCTTAGACCAGACTTTTACACATCAAATGACATAAGCACATATGGTGTTTTTAATGTTCTATATTTGAATGTGGCTTCCCCATTTGTTGCCTTTTAGGGTCTATGGATGACCCTACTTTTTCTCTACAAAGCCTTTATGAGTGTAGGAGTAGCACAACTATACTTTGTTCACAATATTTGAATGTGGAAATACAGTTGCCTTCAGGGTGTATGGATAACCCGGCTTGTAATTTTTTGGCAGGTTTTGCATTTAGCGCATAGCCTTTATGAGTCTAGGAGTACCAATACATGACAATTTGAGCAAAATGTGCATGAGGCTGTCCTTTATGTCTAATACAGGGTGTATGTGAGACCCTCTGAGTTCCTATTTTTTTGGCAGTTCTTGTTTCCTTCATAAATTAACACTGAAATTTATTTTTTAAGAATATATTCAATTTTGGTTTACTTAAATAATTTTTTTCTAAATCCTTTTTATATGTTGCCATAACATTTTGTTTTCCTGTAAATTGCAAATTCTTGTTGATTTGAAATGTTTTATTGTCAGTCCTTAAAGTGGAGTAAAAGTGTTACACCATTGCTCTCAGCAGTGATCTGGGAGTCAGCGATGTTTCCAGGGGTCTTCTCCATGCTATTCTTTTTCCATTCAGCACTTTTCCCATCCATTTAAACATTTTTACTGCTCCCCAGACCTCTTTGTAGGGTATGCCGGAAAAAATGCTCTCATTTCCCACTGATGCATACTATGCTCATTACTTGAAATGAGCATCCGAGCATTAGGAATAGCTAAGTTCGAGTAACGAGCATTTGAGTATTTTAGTCCTCGCTCATCTTTAGCTGAGATCATGGAGAACACGATCAGGGTTGGATTTTCCGGTCCTGGATCACATAAAAAAAATGTGATAGCTATTAAAACTATTTCTTGATATACGTAATAGAGGAGAGAGAAATGATGTACATAAGCCCCCCAGTGCCTCTACCATCCTCAAGTTCCTCCTGTTCTGTCCCCTGACCCTCCTACTTCTCTTCCTGAAAAGAAATGGCAGGCGGATGCGCAGTGTGCCCTCTGAGATCTGCTGGCAACAGCACAGAGTTTTCCAATTCGCTCCTTTTGATCACTGTGAGAGACCCTATCACAGTGATCAAAAGTCAATAATTAGTATGTCATCCCCCCTGGGTCATCCCTATGATCAGATTATTTTTTTTATTTTATAATTTTTATTTTTTTTTTTGCCATTAGGGATAGGGGTTAGAGTTGAGAGTTAGGGTTGAGAGTTAGAGTTGAGGTTTAGGGTTAAGAGTTAGAGTTGAGGGTTAGGGTTGGGTTTTTTCAAAAGCAAAAAAAAAATGATGACGATATGATGACTAGTGTTAAGCACATATGCTCGCTACTCACTCGAGTTTGCATTGAGGTGCTCAGGTATGCACCCAGTATCGCAGGTGCTGGAGTGACATGCTCAAGTCTCTGACCTTCATGTTTAACTTTTGTTAGACAGCCAAAAAATATGTGGGGATTAGCTGCCATACTCAGGCAATCCCCACATGTTTTTTTTTTGGGTGTCTAACAGCCGTAAAACATGCGGGGCAGGGACTTGAGCATGTCGCTCAAGGACCCGCGATACTCGGTGCATACCCTGGCACCAGATGCAGACTCGAGTAGTGAGCAGTTTCGCTCAGTACTGATGACAGCATATTGAATATGATGACCTAATGTTATGAAATTCTACGTAGAAAATTTGGGTTCAAAATCCTCACTATGCCCCTGCATTAAATCTTTTGGGGGTATAGTTTCCAAAATGGGGTCAATTGTCTGGGGTTTCCACTGTTCAGGCACATCAGGGGGTCTCCAAATGCGACATGGCATCCGCTCTCAATTCAAGCCATTTTTGCTTTCAAAAAGTCAAACCATGCTGCCATGTGGAAAAATAGTAGCTTTCCCCCACTGACTCAGGAGAAATTGCACAACAAATTTTGGGGTTCGTTTTCTCCTGTTACCCTTGTGAAAGTAAAAATTTGAGGCTAAAGTAAAATTTTTGTGATAATTGTAAGATCTAAAATGTCCATATTTTTCTTCCACATTCCATTAATTCTTGTGAAGCACCTGAAGGATTAATAAACTTCTTGAATGTGGTTTTGAGGACTATGGGGGTGTATTTTCTAGAATGGTGTCACTTTGGTGTATTTTCTGTAATATTTTCCCCTTCAAATATGACATGGCATCTAGAAAAATGGTTTTGCAAATTTTGTTGGAAAAATGAGAAATTGCTGATCAGCTTCGAACCCTTCTAGCTTTCTCATTCCTTTCTCAGCCCTGTCATGTGCCCATACAGTAGATTTTCCCTGCAAATAAGGTATCGGCGTATTCAGGATAAATTGCACAACAAATTTGGGGTCCATTTTCTACTGTTACTCTTGTGAAAATATAAAAGTTTGGGTCTGAATATTGTTGGAAAAATGAGAAATCGCTGGTCAACTTTTAACCCTTCTAACTTCATAACGAAAAAAATTATGTTTCAAAAATAATGCAGATGTAAAGGAGACATATGGGAAATGTTATTTATTAATAGTGTTGAGCATTTCGATACTGCAAAGATCGGGTATCGGCCGATATTCGCTGTATCGGAATTCCGATACAGAGTACTGATATTTTTTCAATATCGGATATCGGAGTCGGAAGTCCCCATAATGCAATGAGCCACTGTTGTGGCTCTGATTGGCTGCCGAAATGACGTCATTATGATGCGCGGTCTGTGTGCATCATGATGCACCGTCAGTCATCAGTTCGGGCCTTCCGGGGGGTCTGTGCCGACTGCCCGGGGGTCTGTACTAGCCTGCCAGGGGTCTGTGCCGACTGCCCGGGGTCTGTACCGGCCTGCCGGTGGTCTGTGCCGACTGTCCGGGGGTCTGTGCAGGCTGCGGGGGTCTGTGCAGGCATCGTCCGATGGGACTACAAGTCCCATCGGGCGATGCCTGCTACCATGACGGTGATTGACACATTAGTCAATGATGGGACAGTAGTAGTCCCATCATCCGGCTAATGTGTTGAATGTAAAACAAACAAACAAAAAATACACACTACATGCTACATAAATGCTACATACATGCAACATACATGCAACATACATACTACATATATACTACATGCATGCAACATGCATACTACATATATACTACATGCATGCAACATACATACTACATACATACATACTACATACATACTACATGCATGCAACATATATACTACATACATACTACATGCATGCAACATGCATACTACATATATACTACATGCATGCAACATACATACAACATATATACCGCATGCATGTAACATACATACATACATACTACATATATATCACATATATACTACATGCATGCAACATACATATATACTACATATATACTACATGCAACATGCATACTACATATATACTACATGCATGCAACATACATACATACTACATACAGTTGTGGCCAAAAGTATTGACACCCCTGCAATTCTGTCAGATAATACTCAGTTTCTTCCTGAAAATGATTGCAAACACAAATTCTTTGGTATTATTATCTTCATTTAATTTGTATTAAATGAAAAAACACAAAAGAGAATGAAGCAAAAAGTAAAACATTGATCATTTCACACGAAACTCCAAAAATGGGCCAGACAAAAGTATTGGCACCCTCAGTCTAATACTTGGTTGCACAACCTTTAGCCAAAATAACTGCGACCAACCGCTTCCGGTAACCATCAATGAGTTTCTTACAATGCTCTGCTGGAATTTTAGACCATTCTTCTTTGGCAAATTGCTCCAGGTCCCTGATATTTGAAGGGTGCCTTCTCCAAACTGCCATTTTTAGATCTCTCCACAGGTGTTCTATGGGATTCAGGTCTGGACTCATTGCTGGCCACCTTAGAAGTCTCCAGTGCTTTCTCTCAAACCATTTTCTAGTGCTTTTTGAAGTGTTTTGGGTCATTGTCCTGCTGGAAGACCCATGACCTCTGAGGGAGACCCAGCTTTCTCACACTGGGCCCTACATTATGCTGCAAAATTTGTTGGTAGTCTTCTGACTTCATAATGCCATGCACACGGTCAAGCAGTCCAGTGCCAGAGGCAGCAAAGCAACCCCAAAACATCAGAGAACCTCCGCCATGTGTGACTGTAGGGACCATGTTCTTTTCTTTGAATGCCTCTTTTTTTCTCCTGTAAACTCTATGTTGATGCCTTTGCCCAAAAAGCTCTACTTTTGTCTCATCTGACCAGAGAACATTCTTCCCACATGTTTTAGGCTTTTTCAGGTAAGTTTTGGCAAACTCCAGCCTGGCTTTTTTTATGTCTCGGGGTAAGAAGTGGGATCTTCCTGGGTCTCCTACCATACAGTCCCTTTTCATTCAGACGCCGACAGATAGTACGGGTTGACACTGTTGTACCCTGGGACTGCAGGGTAGCTTGAACTTGTTTGGATGTTAGTCGAGGTTTTTTATCCAACATCCGAACAATCTTGCGTTGAAATCTCTTGTCAATTTTTCTTTTCCGTCCACATCTAGGGAGGTTAGCCACAGTGCCATGGGCTTTAAACTTCTTGATGACACTGCGCACGGTAGACACAGGAACATTCAGGTCTTTGGAGATGGACTTGTAGCCTTGAGATTGCTCATGCTTCCTCAAAATTTGGTTTCTCAAGTCCTCAGACAGTTCTTTGGTCTTCTTTCTTTTCTCCATGCTCAATGTGGTACACACAAGGACACAGGACAGAGGTTGAGTCAACTTTAATCCATGTCAACTGGCTGCAAGTGTGATTTAGTTATTGCCAACACCTGTTAGGTGCCTCAGGTAAGTTACAGGTGCTGTTAATTACACAAATTAGAGAAGCATCACATGATTTTTCAGACAGTGCCAATACTTTTGTCCACCCTCTTTTTTATGTTTGGTGTGGAATTATATCCAATTTGGCTTTAGGACAATTCTTTTTGTGTTTTTTTCTTTTAAGACAAATTAAATGAAGATAATAATACCAAAGAATTTGTGTTTGCAATCATTTTCAGGAAGAAACTGAGTATTATCTGACAAAATTGCAAGGGTGTCAATACTTTTGGCCACAACTGTATATACCACATGCATGCAACATGCATACTACATATATACCACATATATACTACATGCATGCAACATACATACATACAACATATATACTACATGCATGCAACATGCATACTGCATATATGCTACATGCATGCAACATACATATATACTACATATATACTATATGCAACATGCATACTACATATATACTACATACATGCAACATACATACTACATATATACCACATGCATGCAACATGCATACTACATATATACCACATATATACTACATGCATGCAACATACATATATACTACATGCAACATACATACTACATATATACTACATGCATGCAACATACATACATACTACATATATACCACATGCATGCAACATGCATACTACATATATACTACATATATACTACATGCATGCAACATACATACTACATATATACTACATGCATGCAACATGCATACTACATATATACCACATGCATGCAACATGCATACTACATATATACCACATATATACTACATGCATGCAACATACATATATACTACATACAATACATTCATACAATACATACATATAGACAAACAGTACATATAACATAGAGTACAAACTCACCATCACTTGTCACTTTGATCCCTGAAGCCAGTGTCATCTGTGGAATAAATATTAAAATAACAAACCACCAATATACTTACCCCTGATCCGCAGAAGTCCACGAGTGTTCCACGACGATCTTGCGTGGAGAACAGCAGCATCAGCTGTTGCTACCATTCTCTACGGGCTCCAGGAATCCAATGACGGGAGGTAGGTATCCTTCCACACTGTATTCCTCCGCCACTGTAAAAAAAAAAAGTCCCTAGTCTCACTTTATGGCAAAAGCTGCGTGGGAAATTTCTCACACAGCAATGCTATAAAGTGAGACTAGGGACTTTTTTTTTACAGTGGAGGAGGAATACAGTGCGGAAGGATACCTACCTCCCGTCATTGGATTCCTGGAGCCTGTAGAGAACGGTAGCATCAGCTGATGCTGCTGTTCTCCACGCAAGATCGTCGTGGGACACTCGTGGACTTCTGCGGATCAGGGGTAAGTATATTGGTGGTTTGTTATTTTAATATTTATTCCACAGATGACACTGGCTTCGGGGATCAAAGTGACAAGTGATGGTGAGTATGTACTCTATGTTATATGTACTGTATGTCTATATGTATGTATTGTATGAATGTATTGTATGTAGTATATATGTATGTTGCATGCATGTAGTATATATGTAGTATATATGTAGTATGCATGTTGCATGCATGTGGTATATATGTAGTATGTATGCTGCATGCATGTAGTATGCATGTTACATGTAGTATATATGTATGTTGCATGCATGTAGTATATATGTGGTATATATGCATGTTGCATGCATGTAGTATTTATGTAGTATATATGTAGTATGCTTGTTGCATGCATGTGGTATATATGTAGTATGTATGTTGCATGCATGTAGTATATATGTAGTATATATGTAGTATGCATGTTGCATGCATGTGGTATATATGTAGTATGTATGTTGCATGCATGTAGTATATATGTAGTATGCATGTTGCATGCATGTAGTATATATGTAGTATGTATGTATGTTGCACGCATGTAGTATATATGTAGTATGCATGTTGCATGCATGTGATATATATGTAGTATGTAAGTTGCATGCATGTAGTATGCATGTAGTATATATGTGGTATATATGTAGTATGTATGTTGCATGCATGTAGTATATATGTAGTATATATGTAGTATGCATGTTGCATGCATGTAGTATGTTTGTTGCATGTAGTATATATGTATGTTGCATGCATGTAGTATATATGTGGTATATATATAGTATGCATGTTGCATGCATGTGGTATATATGTAGTATTTATGTAGCATGTATGTAGCATGTAGTATGTATATATATATTTTTTTTAACATTCAACACATTAGCCGGATGATGGGACTACTACTGTCCCATCATTGGCTAATTTGTCAATCACCGTCATGGTAGCAGGCATCGCCCGATGGGACTTGTAGTCCCATCGGACGATGCCTGCACAGACCCCCGCAGCCTGCACAGACCCCCGGACAGTTGGCACAGACCACCGGCAGGCAGGCACAGCCCCCCGGCAGGCCGGTACAGACCCCCGCAGCCTGCACAGACCCCCGGCAGTCCGCACAGACCCCCGGACAGTCGGCACAGACCCCCGGACAGTCGGCACAGACACCCGGAAGGTCCGTACACACCCCCGAGAGGCTGTACAAGGACAGAAAATGTTTTTTCTTATTCCAATACCGGAAGTCCCATAGACTTGAATGGGACTTCCGGTATCGGAATCGGCGATTCCCGATACTTTTTTCGTATATCGGGCCGATACCATCCGATCCGATATTTTAGGGTATCGGATGGTATCGCTCAACACTATTTATTAAGTATCTTGTGTGGTATAACTATTTGATTTAAGGGCATAATAATTTCAAGTTTGACATTTGCAAAATGTGAACATTTTTTGTCAAATTTTCAATATTTTCATAAATATACTGTAGCAGATCGGCTCATTCTGCTGCACATAGAGGTAGACACAGGAATGCCGTCTCTTTAACCTCTTAACAACCGCCATTACCCCTTTTAACGGCGGTAGTTAAGGGTACTTAAACCACAGCGCCGTTAATTAATGGCACTGTGAAAAAAGTGTATAGCGCCCCCCCAGAGTTGGATTTTCTCCGGGGTCTCAGATGCTGGGGGTAGCTGAGACCCTAGAGAAGATGATTCAGGTCAGTTTTTACCAACCCCGCTTTTGTGATCGCCGTTATTAACCTTATAATGGCGACCGCAAAAAAAAAAGCTGCTATTTTGTATTTACTTTCTCTCTCCTCTGATGTAATCGCAAATAGGGTCCCCGATCCTCCCCAGTACCTCCTGGTGGTCCTCGGGCACTCCTGCAACCTCTGGTGGGTGCTGCTATCTTCCTTCACTGGGTTTTGGCCGTTGCAGCTGAAAAGAGGAAATCGGAGAAACCAGGGGAAGAGTCTTGAGGAGATCATTTGCATATTCCCAGTGCCTTCTGGGATAAGTGAAGAGTCTCCGCGAGCTCAACGATCACTGGGTTTTGGCCGTTGCAGCTGAAAAGAGGAAATCGGAGAAACCAGGGGAAGAGTCTTGAGGAGATCATTTGCATATTCCCAGTGCCTTCTGGGATAAGTGAAGAGTCTCCGCGAGCTCAACGATCACTGGGTTTTGGCCGTTGCAGCTGAAAAGAGGAAATCGGAGAAACCAGGGGAAGAGTCTTGAGGAGATCATTTGCATATTCCCAGTGCCTTCTGGGATAAGTGAAGAGTCTCCGCGAGCTCAACGATCACTGGGTTTTGGCCGTTGCAGCTGAAAAGAGGAAATCGGAGAAACCAGGGGAAGAGTCTTGAGGAGATCATTTGCATATTCCCAGTGCCTTCTGGGATAAGTGAAGAGTCTCCGCGAGCTCAACGATCACTGGGTTTTGGCCGTTGCAGCTGAAAAGAGGAAATCGGAGAAACCAGGGGAAGAGTCTTGAGGAGATCATTTGCATATTCCCAGTGCCTTCTGGGATAAGTGAAGAGTCTCCGCGAGCTCAACGATCACTGGGTTTTGGCCGTTGCAGCTGAAAAGAGGAAATCGGAGAAACCGCGCGCCGACAGGCTCATCTTTCATCTTTTTAAGAAATCTCAAGATGGAAGAGGCCAGGAGCCATTTGGTGAGCTGCATTTCTTGCTACATGTTCACAGATTTACCAGTGGAAAAGCCAAACTTCACATGCCACAAATGCAAGCTTGTGACCCTGTTGGAGGAAAAGTTGCAAAATCTCGAAGAGAGGTTAGCTACGTTGAAGATCATTAAGGAAGGTGAAGAGTTCTTGGACAGAGCAGAATTATCTCTTCATGTTACAGAAAGAGAAGAAATTCGAAGTGCACCTGAAGAAACAGAGGAATGGAGACATGTGACCCAGAGAAGCAGGAGGATCAGGAGGCAGTCAGCACCCATACTGCTCAGAAACCAGTACCAGGCTCTCACGCAGGAAAACGATGAAGAAATACATCAGGATAAGACTTTGCCAACAAACAGCAACCTTGTACGCCTTCAGAGTCCTCCTGGATGGAGAAAGAAAAATGTTGTGAAGAAGAAACGGAGAGTGGTGGTCATGGGGGATTCCCTGTTGAGAGGAACAGAGGCCGCTATCTGCAGACCGGATATAACTTCAAGAGAAATGTGCTGTCTTCCAGGTGCAAAAATTAAAGATGTGTCTGACAGGATATCAGGACTCTTCAGACCTACAGATGACTACCCATTCCTGCTACTACATGTGGGAACAAATGACACCGCAAGAAACGACCTGGAAACCATCTGCAGAGACTTTGAAGACTTAGGCAAGAAAGTGAAAGAACTGGGAGCGCAGGTGGTCTTCTCTTCCATCCTCCCAGTGGATGGCCATGGAACAAGGAGGTGGAATAAGATTCTGCAGGTGAACAACTGGCTACGTCGATGGTGCCGTCAGCAACGATTTGGATTTCTGGATCACGGAGTGAACTACTTATACGATGGACTACTTGCTAGAGATGGGGTGCACCTTACGAAGACTGGAAAGCAGGTATTTGGAAGTCGCCTTGCTACACTTGTAAGGAGAGCTTTAAACTAGAACAACATGGGAAGGGAAGCAAAAGACCAGAAAAAGCCATACACCTGACAAATGCTACTGAGAACTCTGCTATTAGAAGTGGAAAGGAAGAACAAAGACGAAAGAATCTAATTAAAAAAAATATTGGAGAAAGAGAAACCAATCACAAACTAAAATGTTTCTATACTAATGCACAAAGCATGGGCAACAAACAAGGAGAATTGGAACTACTAACACAGGAAAAGAAATATGATGTCATTGGAATCACTGAAACTTGGTGGGACAATACACATGATTGGAATACAAGACTAGAAGGATACAACTTATTTGCAAGAAACAGACTTGATAAACGAGGAGGGGGTGTCGCATTGTATGTTAGAAATGCGTATATCTGCACAGAGATTGAAGCTTCAGAGACTGGGAGTTCTGTGGAAACTGTTTGGGTAAGAATACAAGGACAGAACAATGGAAAGGACACCATTGTAGGCATTTACTACAGGCCGCCTGTGCAAGCTGAAGATATGGATGAACTCTTTATGCATCAAATGGCCAAGTTCTCCAAAAAATATGACATAGTTGTCATGGGAGATTTCAACTATCCAGACATTTGTTGGGAATCTCTCTCAGGCAAAACTAACAGGTCAAGGAAATTCTTATCCTCTCTTGCTGACAACTTTATCTTCCAAAAGGTAAAGGAGAAAACAAGGGGAACTGCTACCTTGGATCTAATCCTTATAAACAGGGAGGAAATGGTTGAGGAGGTAAAAGTGGCTGGGACCCTAGGAGGTAGCGACCATGCTATTTTTGAATTTTGGATAACTAGAGGCGGAAGACCTTTGAAGACTCAGACGTCAAGGTTAGATTTCAGAAAGGCAGATTTTAAGGGATTCAGAAAGAGAATTGGAGGGATCCAATGGCTGGATATCCTTAAAGACAAAAATGTCCAGGAAGGATGGGAAATCTTGAAAAATGAAATTCTCAAAGCACAGTTGTTAACAATTCCGAAAAGAGGGAAGAATAGGACGCATTTAAGGAAACCAGGATGGATGAACACAGAACTTAAGCACATGCTAAAAAGGAAGCAAAAAATGTTTATAAAATGGAAAGAAGGAGGCATATCTAAAGAAGAATATAATGCTGTCTGCAGAACCTGCAAGGCACAAATCAGATTATCTAAAGCTGAAAATGAATTGAGGCTTGCAAGAGATGTCAAAAGCAATAATAAAGGATTTTGGGGATATGTCAAAAGTAAAAGAAAAGTCAAAGATGCTATAGGATTTTTACAGGATGAAAATGATGAAATGGTAAGACAGGATGTTGAGAAGGCTGAACTTTTAAATTCCTATTTTGCATCTGTTTTCTCTCAGAAAGGAAATGTAACATCAACTGTTATTCACTGTCCTATTAAGGGAATAGAAGAATCCAGGATATCTATAAACAGAAAGATAGTGAGGAAACACTTAGCTAACCTAAATGTATTCAAGTCTCCAGGTCCAGATGAATTACACCCCAGAGTACTGAAGGAGATAGCAGAAGAAATTTTTGAACCCCTCTCCATAATCTTTGAAAATTCTTGGAGAACAGGAGAAGTGCCAGAAGACTGGAGAAGAGCAAATGTTGTTCCTATCTTCAAAAAGGGGAAGAAGGTGGACCCAGGCAACTATAGGCCGGTGAGTCTGACTTCTATACCAGGAAAGATCTTTGAACAAATTATTAAACAACATGTATGTCAATACCTGGATAAGAATGAAGTGATTAAACAGAGTCAGCATGGGTTTGTAACTAATAAGTCATGTCAGACTAATTTAATTTCCTTCTATGATGGTATTACTGATTGGGTGGATCAAGGAAATGCTGTAGATATAGTATATCTTGACTTCAGCAAAGCATTTGACAAAGTCTCTCATACAATCCTTATTGAAAAAATGACTAAGTATGGAATGGACAAGGCAACTGTTAGGTGGATTCATAACTGGCTTAGTGATCGGACCCAAAGAGTGGTCGTAAATGGCTGCACATCCAGTTGGAAGAATGTCTCAAGTGGGGTACCACAGGGCTCTGTCCTGGGCCCTGTATTGTTCAACATCTTTATCAACGATTTAGATGAAGGAATTGAGGGTAAACTGATTAAATTTGCTGATGACACAAAGCTAGGAGGGATAGCTAATACTAGAGAAGAGAGAGAGAGGATTCAAAAAGATTTAAATAAACTGGAGAAGTGGGCAGCAACTAACAGAATGGTTTTTAACAGGGAGAAATGCAAAGTACTACATCTGGGCAATAAAAATGAAAAAAGCATATATAGAATGGGAGGAATAGGGCTAAGTGACAGCACATGTGAAAAAGACTTGGGTATACTAATAGATCACAGACTGAATATGAGTCAACAGTGTGATGCAGCAGCAAAAAAGGCAAATGCAATTCTAGGATGTATTAACAGAAGCATACAGTCTAGATCACGTGAAGTAATTATTTCCCTCTACTCCTCTTTGGTCAGACCTCATCTGGAATATTGTGTCCAATTTTGGGCACCACATTTTAAAAAAGACATCAACAAACTGGAGCAAGTTCAGAAAAGAGCGACCAGAATGGTGACCGGTCTGCAAACCCTGTCTTATGAGGAAAGGTTGCAGGATTTGGGAATGTTTAGTTTGCAAAAGAGAAGACTGAGAGGAGACTTAATAGCTGTCTACAAATATCTAAAGGGCTGTCACATTGTAGAAGGATCAACTTTATTCTCATTTGCACAAGGAAAGACTAGAAGCAATGGGATGAAGCTGAATGGGAGGAGACACAGATTAGATATTAGAAAAAACTTTTTGACAGTTAGAGTGATCAATGAGTGGAACAGGCTGCCACGAGAAGTGGTGAGTTCTCCTTCAATGGAAGTCTTCAAACAGAGGCTGGACAGACATCTAACTGGGATGATTTAGCGAATCCTGCTTTGAGCAGGGGGTTGGACCAGATGGCCCAGGAGGTCCCTTCCAACTCTACGATTCTATGATTCTATGATTCTATGATTCCTCCGGGAAGAAAATGGCGGGCGCATGCGCAGTGTGCTCCCGCCGAATTTGCCAGCCGGCAGATTCCATTCTTTCATTCATAAACCCTATCACAGTGATCAAAATAAAAAAATAATAAATACCCCCCCATTTATCACCCCCTTAGTTAGGAAATATAATGAAATAAAGAAAATAGATTTATTTTCATTTTTCCATTAGGGTTAGGGTTAGAATTAGGGTTAGAATTAGGGTTAGGGTTAGAATTAGGGTTAGGGGTGTGTTGGGGTTAGGGTTGGAGCTAGAATTGAGGGGTTACCAATATTTATGCACATCAGGGGGTCTTCAAATGCGACATGGCGCCACCATTGATTCCAGCCAACTTTGCCTTCAAAAAGTCAAATGTTGCTCCCTCCCTTCCGAGCCCAGTCGTGTGCCCAAATAGTGGTTTACCCCAACATATGGGGCATTAGCGTACTCAGGACAAATTGCACACCAACTTTGGGGGTCTAATTTCTCCTGTTACCCTTGGGAACATTAAAAAATTGGGCGCAAAATTACTTTTGTGGAAAAAAAATGTTTTATTTTCACGGCTCTGCATTATAAACTTCTGTGAAGCACCTAGATAAGCTCCTTGGGGGGTCTAGTTTCCAAAATGGGGTCACTTGTGGGGGATTTCTACTGTTTACGCACATCAGGGGCTCTGCAAATGCAACATGACGCCTGCAGAACATTCCATCAAAGTCTGCATTCCAAACTGGCGCTCCTTCCCTTCTGAGCTCTCCCATGTGCCCAAACAGTGGTTCACCCCCACATATGGGGTATCAGCGTACTCAGGACAAATTGCACAACAACTTTAGTGGTTCAATTTCTCCTGCTACCCTTGGGAAAATACAAAATAGCTGGCTAAAAAAATCATTTTCAAGGAAAAAAAATATTTTTTATTTTCACGGCTCAGCGTTATAAACTTCTGTGAAGCATTTGGGGGTTCAAAGTTCTCACCACACATCTAAATAAGCTCCTTGGGGGGGTCTAGTTTCCAGAATGTGTGAGGCTCTGGATTCCTGCAGAGCAGATGCGGAAACCCAAAGCCTAACACATTCTGCGGTCTCCTACTGTTTATCTACAGCAGAGGCGATTGCTCTGCAGCAAATCTCTCCAGAGACTAAGTCTCTCTGTCCTCCTACTGGGCATGCTCACGAGAAGTTCTCCCATTGGAGATTGGGAGTCATGTGCCCAGGTCCTGCTCCAGATCTCATTGGTCCATTGTGGAGACCTGGAAGCTTCCGGAAGGTCCCGGCTATAAAAAGCTCGCATGGCCATTCCGCCATGCGCTAGTATAGTCTCTAGTTGCTACTGTGTGAATGATGATGGATGCATGATTCTGGTGACTGACTCATTAACATCCCCTCCCTCTGATATTACAAATGTGTACAGGGACTTAGCTTAGAGTCAGCACCAGCGCGTGGCAAGCCTCAAGCCACTACTACATCATCCACAGTGCTAGCGTCTGACATTGCGCTTGCTTCCTTGCTTTGTCGACTAGCGGCAGTGTCCTATGCCGCGCTGCAGTTGCAGCCCTCTTTGGCATCTACAGTAGCGACACCGCACACACGGTAGGTCTAGACGGACGCAGTTCCTCTGCTTTGGGTCCCGCTCCTGTGACCAGATACCGTGTGTGCAGTTACCTGAGACTTGTGACAATAACGGGCTCAGCCTTTTGTGTTTACCTCTGCTGGCATCTCTGTGAGCAAACAGAGATTGCTTAGCGCACCTGGGTGACTTATAACCCGTGCGTGTTATACCGCCATATTGCTCATCTGTCACTACTTAGCAGCAGTGATATCACCTTCTGCATGGTGGACCCCAAGCGGCGAACGCACTTTATTATTTATTTTATTTAGTGCGTTCCGCTGTTCCTAACAAAATGGGGTCACTTGTGTGGGGTTTCTACTGTTTAGGCACAACAGGAGCTATGCAAACGCAACATGAAGCCCGCAGAACATTCCATCAAAGTCTGCATTCCAAAATAGCGCTCCTTCCCTTCCGAGCTCTCCCATGCACCCAAACCAGAGGCGTAGCTAGGGTTTTGGTTCGGGGGGGGTGAAACTTATGAGTGGGCCCCTAACCAGAGAACCTCAGCATTTTACCGCGCTGTTGCCAAAAATAATCTATATAATCTAATATATATATACTGTATATTCCATTATTGCGGCATCAGCGTGGCCCCCCAGTGCACGCCGCAATAATGGAAGAGCGTAACATGACCTAAAGGATCTGGCCACTTATTTCCTAGAAAAAAAATCAACCACATCCATCAGGATATCTCAGCCCAATCTCCTCAGTGCCTGGATCCCCTTCCCTGCCGCACCTCAAGCTCACTAGATATCTTTGAACCTGTTTCAGAAGAAGAAGTTTCCAAGCTCCTCGCTTCCGCTCGGCCTACAACCTGCAACAGTGATCCCATTCCTTCACAGCTCCTGCAGTCTCTCTCACCAGTGGTCACCACTCATCTGACTAAAATATTTAACCTCTCTCTTTCTTCAGGTATATTTCCCTCCTCATTTAAACATGCCATCATAACCCCTTTACTTAAAAAGCCATCCCTGGACCAGAACTGCACTGCTAACTACAGACCTGTCTCTAACCTTTCCTTCATCTCTAAACTCCTGGAACGCTTGGTCCACTCCTGTCTAATCCGCTATCTCTCGGATAACTCTCTTCTCGACCCCTTACAATCTGGTTTCCGCTCTTTACACTCCACTGAAACTGCCCTCACTAAAGTCTCTAATGAGCTAATAACAGCTAAATCGAAAGGTCATTGCTCCCTGCTGATTCTCCTGGATCTCTCTGCTGCACTTGACACTGTGGATCACCAGATCCTCCTCACTATGCTCTGCTCTATAGGCCTCAAGGGCACAGCCCTCTCCTGGTTCGCCTCCTACCTCTCTGACCGCTCCTTCACTGTATCTTTTGCCGGCTCCTCTTCCTCTCCTCATCCCCTTACTATCGGGGTCCCGCAGGGCTCAGTCCTAGGCCCTCTCCTCTTCTTTCTATACACTGCCCCTATTGGACAATCAGCTGATTTGGGTTCCAGTATCATCTCTATGCTGATGACACCCAATTATACACTTCTGCCCCTGACATCACCCCTACCCTAATTCAAAATACCAAGGATTGTCTATCTGCTGTCTCTAACATCATGTCCTCCCTCTATCTGAAACTAAATCTCTCCAAAACTGAACTGCTTGTGTTTCTCCCCTCTACTAACCTCACTCTAGCTAACATCAAAATAACCCTGGAGGGTTCAACCATAACTCCCAAGCAGCATGGCCGCTGTCTTGGTGTCATATTAGACACTGAACTTTCCTTTACTCCCTATATCCGATCACTCACTCGCTCTTGTCACCTGCGTCTTAAAAACATCTCCAGAATCCGACCTTTTCTCACCTTTGAAACTGCTAAGACTCTTACTGTCGCTCTTATTCATTCTCGTCTGGACTACTGCAACTCTCTTCTGATCGGTCTCCCTCTTACCAAACTTTCTCCTCTCCAATCCATCTTGAATGCAGCAGCCAGGGTCATATTTCTGTCCAGCCGCTTCACCGATGCCTCCATCTTGTGCCAGTCATTACACTGGCTACCTATTTACCACAGGGTCCAGTATAAACTCATCTCTCTCACCCACAAAGCTCTCTACTGTTCTGCACCGCCTTATATCTCCTCTCTCATCTCTATTGCCCTACACGTGCCCTCCGTTCTACAAATGACCTAAGACTAACATTCCACGTAATCCGAACCTCGCACCTCCGTCTCCAAGACTTCTCTCGTGCTGCTCCAGCTCTCTGGAATGCACTTCCCCAGACGATCAGACTGATACCTAGCCCCAACCTATTCAAGTGCGCTTTGAAAACCCATCTCTTCAAACAAGCCTACCACATCAACTACTCAGTAAACTAACTTTGCCCTGTTTCCTCCTTCCAAATATTATTCTCAATCTGCACCCTACTATTCATCTGTCTCCACACCCTCCATGCACACGATAACTGCACTTGATACTTGACTATTGCACTTAAATGCACGGGCTGATGACCGGATCATGCAGCTTTATATGAAAATCCCTATTTATTATAATTGCCAGACCTGAAATAGCAAGCACTTCTCACCTACTGTGTCCCCCCCATTTCTTTGTAGATTGTAAGCTTGCGAGCAGGGACCTCACTCCTAATGTCACTGTTTAAATTGTCTTAACTTGTATTGAATTTATTGTCTGTACATGTCCCCGCTTAATTGTAAAGTGCTGCGGAATATGTTGGCGCTATATAAATAAAAATTATTATTATTATGACTCTCCCTCTCCCATAATTACCCTCTCCCTCTGACACACAGCGGGTGCGCGATGACGTCACTTCATCATGTCCCCACTGTGTGCCGGTCTGACTGCAGCGCAGCTCCTGACATCGGAGCAGAGGCACCGCCGAAATCAGCGTGGGAGCGAGGAGGAGGGGTGAGTATAGTTTTTTTTATTTATATAGTGAGTCCTGGTTGCATGATTATGAGACCCCATATGGGGGGGCGGCAGCATGATACCCGTATGAGGGGGCAGCATGATATACCCCGTATGATGGGGGGCAGCATGATACCCTATATGAGGGGGGTAGTATGATACCCCGTATGAGGAGGGGGCAGCATGATACCCCGTATGAGGAGGGTAGTATGATACCCCACATGAGGGGGGCAACATGATACCCTGTATAAGGGGGACAGCATGATACCCCATATAAGGGGGGCAGCATGATACCCTATGAGGGGGGCTGCATTATATTCTGAAGGGGCTACATTATATTCTTTGGGGGGGCTGTATTATACCATATGAAGGGGCTACATTATAGAGAATGAAAGAAAACAGAAAGAGAGAAAAAGAACAGAGAGAAAGAAAGAATAGAGAGAGAAAGAAAGAGAGGAAAGAAAGAACAGAGAGAGAAAGAAAGAACAGAGAGAGAGAAAGAAAGAACAGAAGGAAAGAAAGAAAGAAAGAAAGAACAGAGAGAGAGAAAGGAAGAACAGAGAGTGAGAAAAAATAACAGAGAGAGAGTAAGAAAGAACAGAGAGAGAAAGAAAGATTAGAGAGAGAAAGAAAGAAGGGAAAGAAAGAAAGAACAGAGCGAAAGAAAGAACAGAGAGAGAAAGGAACAGGGGAAAGAAAGAAAGAGAGAGAAAGAAAGAACAGATATAGAGAAAGAAAAAAATGATTAGAGAAAGAAAGAACAGAGAGAGAAAGAAAGAACAGAGAGAGAGAGAAACAGAGATAGAAAGAAAGAGAGATTCTATAAAGATACTATAGCAGCCCTGCTCCCATTGTAGTGCCCACCTGAGCCTCCCGGTGCAGGACATATCATGATCCCCTCACATGGCTGACATCCCCGAGTCCAAGGCGATCCTGCTGTCCGCGCTGTCGGAGGAGGACACGGTGATGGATCTGAAGCATTGCCTGAAGTGCCTCCATCATTCTGTCACAATCTCCTCCCGAAATTACCTAATTTCCGGTCAGCTTCTAGCACGTCACTTCCAGTGGAACGTCACGTGCGAATTTTAAAGTGCTCCTTGGGGCTCTGCCGTGTACTCCTGTGTCTGCGGGAAAAGTAAGCTACCGACCGGGGCAGACTCTCTCTCAAAATCGGGATGGTTGGGAGGTATGAATGCTCCTCAACATACACCTTGTACACGCACGGCTCTGCACACCTCATACACACACGGTTCCGCTTTCTATGCCTCGTACACAGACGGCTCTGCTCCGTACACCTCGCACACACACGACTCCACTCAGTACACACATGGCTTCACTCCGTAAACCTTATACACATGCGGCTCTGCTCCGTACACCTTGTACACGTGGCCACGCTCTCTACACTTTGTACACACATGGCTCCACTCTGTAAACCTTGTACACATGTGGCTTTGCTCCATACACCTCGTACACACGTGGTTCCGCTCTGTACACCTTGTACACACGGCTCCGCTCCGTACACCTCGTACACACGTGGCTCCAATCCGCACACCTCATACACACACGGCTCCAATCCGCACACCTCATACACACACGGCTCCGCTCCATACACCTCGTACACACACGGCTCTGCTCTGTACACCGCGCACACATGCGGCTCCGCTCCGTAAACCTCATACACACATGGCTCTGCTCTGTACACCTCGCTTATACACACACGGCTCCACTCCGTACACCTCGTACACACACGGCTCCGCTCTGTACACCTCGTACACACACGGCTCAGTACACCCCGTATACACAAGGCTCTGCTCCACACACCTCGTACACACACATCTCCGCTCCGTACACCTCATACACACACGGCTCCACTCTGTACACCTCCTACACACACGGCTCTGCTCCATACACCTCGTACACATGCGGCTCCGCTCTGTACACACACGGCTCTGCTACATGCACCCTGTAAACCCTTCCTGACCCCACACAGAAACTTCCCCTCATCCAGCACCATGACAACCAGCACAGCAGAGTCCTGCATACACTGAGGCCCCTGATCATGTGACCCCGTCTCCTCCCCTTCTGTGACCTCATCACAGGTTCTGTGCACACAGAAGAGAACATAGCGGCAGAGCAGGGAGATGATCGATTCTCCCTGCTCTGCCGCAGATACAGTTACAGTAGCGTAGTGCCGGGTGGGCCCCCTTAGAGCACGGAGCCCGGTGCCACTGGCCGCTCTGCCCCCCCGGTAGCTACGCTACTGGCCCAAACAGTGGTTTCGTCCCACATATGGGGTATCAGTGTACTCAGGACAAATTGCACAACAACTTTTGTGGTCCAATTTCTCCTGTTAGCCTTGTGAAAATAAAAAATAGTGGGCTAAAAAATGACTTTTTGGAAAAAAAATGATTTTTTATTTTCACTGCTCTGCGTTCTAAACTTCTGTGAAGCACTTGGGGGTTCAATGTACTCACCACACATCTAGATAAGTTCCTTAAGGGGTCTAGTTTCCAAAATGGGGTCACTTGTGGGAGTTTTTCACTGTTTAGGCACATCGGGGGCTCTACAAACGCAACATGGCATCCAATCTTAATTCCAGCCAATTCTGCATTGAAAAAGTCAAACGGCACTCCTTCCCTTCTGAGCTCTGCCATGTGCTCAAACAGTAGTTTACCCCCACATATGTGGTATGGGCGTACTCAGGACTAATTGCTCAACAACTTTGGGGGTCTAATTTCTTCTTTTACCCTTAAAAAAATAAAAATTTGGGGATGAAAATATTTTTGTGGAAAAAAAATGATTTTTTTTTCACGGCTCTACGTTATAAATGTCTGTGAAGCACTTGGCGGTTCAAAGTGCTCACCACACATCTAGATAAGTTACTTAAGTGGTCTAGTTTACAAAATGGGATCATTTGTTGGGGGTTTCCACTTTTTAGGCACATCAAGGGCTCTCCAAACGCAACATGGCGTCCGATCTCAATTCCAGCCAATTCTGCATTGAAAAAGTCAAACGGCGCTCCTTCCATTCCAAGCCCTGCCGTGCACTCAAACAGAGGTTTACCCCCACATATGGGGTATTGGTATCTTCAGGAGAAATTGCACAACAAATTTTGTGGTTCATTTTCTCTTTTTACACTTGTAAAAATTAAAAATTAATTCTGTTCTGAATTAAAATGTTTGTAAAAAAAAGTTAAATATTAATTTTTTCCATCAACATTGCTTCAGTTCCTGTGAAGCACGTAAAGGGTTAATAAACTTCTTGAATGTGGTTTTGAGCACCTTGAGGGGTGCAGTTTTTAGAATGGTGTCACTTTTGGGTATTTTTTGTCATATAGACCCCTCAAAGTGATTTCAAATGTGATGTGGTCCCTAAAAAAAATGGTTTTGTAAATTTTGTTGTAAAAATGAGAAATTGCTGGTCAACTTTTAACCTTTATAACTTCCTAACAAAAAAAAATTATGGTTCCAAAATTGTGCTGATGTAAAGCAGACATGTGGGAAATGTTATTTATTACGTATTTTTTATGACATATCTCTCTAATTTAAGGACATAAAAATTAAAAGTTTGAAAATTGCAAAATTTTAAAAATTTTCGTCATATTTCTGTTTTTTCTTAAATAAATGCAAGTTATATCGAAGAAATTTTACCACTCTTTTCAAATCCCTGTTCTCGGAATCGTTAGTGGTATGTCTCCTCACTGTTTCTTTTTAGTGTGTGTGTGTGTGTGTATGTACACTGTTGAAAAACATAAAGGGAACACTAAAATACCACATCCTAGATATCACTGAATGAAACATTCCAGTTGGAAATCTTTATTCAATACATAGTGGAATGCATGGAGAACAATAAAACATAAAAGTGATCGATGTAAATCAAAATATCCTCTGGAGATCTGGATTTGGAATGATAATCAAAATCAAAGTGGAAAATCATTTTACAGTCTGATCCAACTTCAGTGGAAATGCCTCAAGACAAGAAAATGATGCACAATAGTGTGTGTGGCCTCCATGTGCCTGTGTGTGGCATGTTTACTGATGAATGAACCCAGGGCTCACTGCACCTCCATATAGTCTCACAATGAGTGTTAGGATCTCATCCTGATATCTAATGGCAGTCAGGGTACCTCTGGCTAGCACATAGTGGGCTTTTCGGCCTTCCAAAGAAATGTCACACCATTAGTGACCCACTGCCAAACCGGTCATGATGAAGGATGTTGCAGGCAGCAGAATGTTCTCCATGGTGACTCCAGACTATGTCACATCTGTCACATGTGCTCAGGGCGAACCTGCTCTCATCTGTGAAGAGGCCAGGGCACCAATATCAAATCTGCCAATCTTTTGCAAATGCCAATCGCCCTGCACTTGTGGACCTCGGGCCCTCATACCACCATCGTGGAGTCTGTTACTGACAGTTTGAGCAGCCATGTGGATGTTAGTGGCCTTATTGTGTTAGAAGCTCCAATTCTCCTTGCTTGTTTCCCATGCTCTGTGCATTTGTATAGACACATTCTAGTTTGTAGTCCTTTTTTCTTGCTCCTCTGTTTTCATTCAGAGTTTGTTGTTTTTTTTCTTTATTTCCATTTCTAATAGCAGTATTCTCTAGAGAATTTATTAGCTGCATAGTTTTTCCTGGTCATATTTTTCACATCCCATATTGCTCTAGTTTAAAGATCTCTTGATGAGTGTAGCAAGGCATCTAGCAATCACTTACCATTGAAAATATTTTTAAGAGGAAAACATTTTTCTGAATTCAATAATAGTGCTAAAAAACTTATACAGCTCCAATATAATCTTTTTACAATCTATGTACAATCTATGCTTTAAAGGGGATGCCAAGGAATGTGATCAAATTGTGCTCATTGCATAATTCAAACTGCAGACTATCCTAGTCATATATCAGGACAGGTTGCAGTCTGAAAAAACACTGCTTGAGACCCGTGTCATAACTGACAGGAGAGCAGTATCTTCTTGGTGGCTGAGCACAAAAATATCTTTTCTCTAACCTCAGTCCTCCATCCACACAGATTTTTTTTCTTTATATGTCACAGCTAGAGTTGAGCGATACCGTCCGATACTTCAAAATATCGGATCGGAATGGATCGGCCGATCTTTAAAAAAAGTATCGGTATCGCCGATGCCGATACCGGAAGTCCCATTCAAGTCTATGAGACTTCCGGTATCGGAATTGGAAAAACCCTTTCCTGCCCTTGTACAGCCTCTCGGGGGTCTGTACGGGCCTTCCGGGGGTCTCTGCCGGCCTGCCGGGGGTCTGTGCCGGCCTGCCGGTGGGCTGTGCGGACTGCCCGGGGTCTGTGCACCCTGTGGGGGTCTGTACCGGCCTGCTGGGGGGCTGTGCCGGCCTGCCGGGGGGCTGTGCTGATGTCCGGGGGTCTGTGCAGGCATCGTCCGATGGGACTACAAGTCCCATCGGGCGATGCCTGCTACCATGACAGTGATTGACACATTAGCCAATGATGGGACAGTAGTAGTCCCATCATCCGGCTAATGTGTTAAATGTAAAAAAAAAAAAAAAAAAAATACTACATACATACATACTACATGCATGCTACATACATACTACATGCTACATACATAGCACATATATACTACATATATACTACATGCATGCTACATACATGCTACATGCTACATACATACTACATACATACTACATGCATGCTACATACATGCTACATGCTACATACATACTACATGCTACATACATACTACATATATGCATCATACATACTACATACTACATATATGCATCATACATACTACATGCTACATACATACTACATACATACTACATATATACTACATGCATGCTACATACATACTGCATGCATGCTACATACATACTACATGCATGCTACATACATACTACATGCTACATACATACTACATACATACTACATGCATGCTACATACTACATGCTACATACATACCACATATATACTACATACATACTACATACATGCTACATACATACTACATGCATGCTACATACATACTACACGCTACATACATACCACATATATACTACATACATACTACATGCATGCTACATACATACTACATGCTACATACATACCACATACATACTACATGCATGCTACATACAATACATACATAGACATACAGTACATATAACATAGAGTAACATACTTACCAATACTTGTCACATTGTTCCCCGAAGCCATTGTCGTCTACGGAATAAATATTAACATAACAAACCACAAAAATACTCACCCATGATCCGAAGCAGTCCACGAGTGTGTCCCACGACGATCTTGGGTAGAGAACTGCAGCATCAGCTGATGTTGCCGCTCTCTACGGGCTGCAGGAATCCAATGACGGAAGGTAGGTATCCTTCCGCACTGGGACACACTCGTGGACTGCTTCGGATCATGGGTGAGTATTTTTGTGGTTTGTTATGTTAATATTTATTCCGTAGACGACAATGGCTTCGGGGAACAATGTGACAAGTATTGGTAAGTATGTTACTCTATGTTATATGTACTGTATGTCTATGTATGTATTGTATGTAGCATGCATGTAGTATGTATGTGGTATGTATGTAGCATGTAGTATGTATGTAGCATGCATGTAGTATGTATGTAGTATATATGTGGTATGTATGTAGCGTGTAGTATGTATGTAGCATGCATGTAGTATGTATGTAGTATATATGTGGTATGTATGTAGCATGTAGTATGTATGTAGCATGCATGTAGTATGTATGTAGTATGTATGTAGTATGTATGTAGCATGTAGCATGTATGTAGCATGCATGTAGTATATATGTGGTATGTATGTAGCATGTAGTATGTATGTAGCATGCATGTAGTATGTATGTAGTATGTATGTAGTATGTATGTAGCATGTAGTATGTATGTAGCATGCATGTAGCATGTAGTATGTATGTAGCATGCATGTAGTATATATGTAGTATGTATGTAGCATGTAGTATGTATGTAGCATGCATGTAGTATGTATGTAGTATATATGTGGTATGTATGTAGCATGTAGTATGTATGTAGCATGCATGTAGTATGTATGTAGTATATATGTGGTATGTATGTAGCATGTAGTATGTATGTAGCATGCATGTAGTATGTAGTATATATGTGGTATGTATGTAGCATGTATGTAGTATGTATGTAGTATGTATGTAGCATGTAGTATGTATGTAGCATGCATGTAGTATGTATGTAGTATGTATGTAGTATGTATGTAGCATGTAGTATGTATGTAGCATACATGTAGTATATATGTAGTATGTATGTAGCATGTAGTATGTATGTAGCATGCATGTAGTATATATGTAGTATGTATGTAGCATGTAGTATGTATGTAGCATGCATGTAGTATATATGTGGTATGTATGTAGCATGTAGTATGTATGTAGCATGCATGTAGTATGTATGTAGTATGTATGTAGTATATATATATATATTTTTTTTAAACATTTAACACATTAGCCGGATGATGGGACTACTACTGTCCCATCATTGGCTAATGTGTCAATCACTGTCATGGTAGCAGGCATCGCCCGATGGGACTTGTAGTCCCATCGGACGATGCCTGCACAGACCCCCGGACATCAGCACAGACCCCCGGCAGGCCGGCACAGCCCCCCGGCAGGCCGGTACAGACCCCCACAGGGTGCACAGCCCCCCGGCAGGCCGGCACAGCCCCCCGGCAGGCTGGTACAGACCCCGGGCAGTCCACACAGCCCCCCGGCAGGCCGGCACAGCCCCCCGGCAGGCCGGCAGAGACCCCCGGAAGGCCCGAAATGACGGCGCATCATGATGCGCACACACCGCGCATCATGATGACGTCATTTCGGCTGTCAATCAACTTTGAACTTCCGATTCCGATGCCCATGCCCGATATTGAAAAAATATCGGATGTCGGTATCGGAATTCCGATACAGCAAGTATCGGCCGATACCCGATACTTGCGGTATCGGAATGCTCAACACTAGTCACAGTCCTTTTCTGGCAGGTCACCAGTACATGTGTTTACCATACCGCTCCATTGTCTAGGTTTCGAGATATGTCTAGGATGGGCTGCAGTTGGAGTTATGTCATGGGCCTTTTTATCACATTCTTGGGATACATTTCAGATTTTTTCTTGTAGTGTATTACTCTGTGAATAATAGAAGTAATTGAGGGGGAAATAGATTAGAGTGGTACCAGCAAGTGCCAACACGGAGATGGGAAACATGCTAATGTGGTGCACCTGAGGGTTCAGTCGTCACAGAGGTGCTGCACCTCTTCCTGAGGTGTGGTATCCCACTACCCAGGTAAGATGGAGACACCTGACCAGACTCCAGCACCTGCACCCAGCACGGAAACCTAAGAACAGCCGGGCACCCTCTATGACCCCAGCTTGGTTCATGAAGGCTGCTGGGAGGTGGGTGGAGCTTAGTTTTAGAAGAGTGGCAGAGCTGATAGGAAGTGAGGAAGAGTTCCCCAGTGGGTGAGAGAGTGAGAGGACATGCATGCAGCAGCCTCCTGTGAGCTGCTGGGGAGGAAAGGAGCAGAAGGATCAGTTCTCCAGAAGAAGGAGAGGAAATGATAGGACATGTGGAGGAGAACTGGGGACTGGGGCTAGAGCAGATCCTTTCCCTAAGGTTAAGCGCCAAAGGCCGGGTGCCAGTATCCGAGGTTATGTGGATGCTAATGATCCTACTGCAGAAACCGGAGGAATAGAAGTTGTAAATGCTTTATTCCCAACTAAGACTCGACGACACAATAGCAATGGGTGTGAGCCATTACATGATTGTAAGCAGTCCCTGAAGTAGGCTACAGCTGCCTGTCATGTGAGTGGAGTTCAAAGTAACAGCAAGGAAGAGGAACTTGAGTGTAATTCATAACTGCAAGGACTTCAGATTAGCGCTAGTAAGGAGACGTCCAGTAAAGGCACATACAAAAGGGAGTGCTGGAAGGGTGTGCTTCATCTGCCTGGGAGTTAGCTGAGCCCCTTACCTGGAGGACACGGCACTGAAGCGGGCACCTGTGTATGCCAGAAACGTGAGTAAAGCTTTGGAACTGCATTCAGCTGTGTCTCTGCCTTCTTCCTGTGCCAACCTTTCAGCACTGCTACATCCTTTTCCTGAACACTACACCATCTACCTCAACATCTACTACCACTGCCCTGGACTACAGCTCTGCCTTTGGAGAGCTATTGTAGGAGGGTGGACTGACATGTGGACCTATCTGGTGAAGAAGGAAATGTAAAATTGGCTGTGTACAATGCTTTATTGTAATTTGTATGAGGATGTGGGGAAAACGGCTAGAATTAGTGGGACGGTGTATTACTGGGTTTTGGCCACTAGATGGACACAAAGGACAGTGAGAGAAAGGATCTAACAGATGCTGAAGCTAGGAAACGCATTGTCATGGTGGGTGGAGTTACGGGGACTGAGCAGGGGATTTCCATAGGAATGGTATAAAAGGAAAGAGAGTCCCAGGGTTAGACAGATCCCTCTCAGGAGGCGACAGAGACAGAGAAGAACTCGGGAGAAGACAGAGGAAAGAGATAGTTGGGGGCTGGCCCTGACAGGACAGCTGCAGAACGGAAGACGCAGGACAAAGGAGGCCTGGGGGTACCGGACGGCAGGACACCAAAGCGGTAGTAAGTATCGCAGTGGGTGGACTCGGTCGGGGAAAACGCTGTGGCCGTGGGCCTAACGGCAGCCACGGTAACAGAACCCAGAGGGTCATCGCTAGCAGGAGTAGGAGGAGGTGATAGGTACCTGGGTCAATGTGCAGAGGCTGTCATATTGCTGTGGATGTCAAGGAAGACACCCAATAAAGTGGACCTGATTGAACGGATTCTTGCACCTGACTCCAGTCTGTTCCGCAGCCGAAAGGGACCACCCCCCAGTCAGCACACGTACTACACTATTACACCTCTGCTGAATCACACCATCTGTCCCAGAGGATCTGCACTGCAGCGCTGGTCCCCTTCTGACCAGATGCCACAGGTGGCGTCATGAACTTATCTACACATACACTTTATTCCTCTTATTCTACATGGACACCCAGGGCCACGGCCTGGGTCACTGCCAACCCGACACATCCCCTTTAAGAGACTGGCCCGGTACCGAGTAAACCCAATGCCCTGGGGGTGCTCCACTAACACAGAGCTCCAAAATATATAAAACATATACTGTGTGACCGTAAAGTTATGGTGCACTTTTGACCAGTCACAGGAAAGTATAGAAGTATACCACGATCCCCAGATCTGATAACAATAATAAATAATAAATTTTATTTCTATAGCGCCAACATATTCTGCAGCACTTTACATTTCTGAGGGGACATGTACAGACGATAGACATTACAGCATAACAATAATCACATAGATCATAACAGATACCAAGAGGAATGAAGGCCCTGCTCGCAAGCTTACAGTCTATGAGGAAAGAGGTAGACACGAAAGGTGGGTGGTAACAATTGCCCTGATTGTTTGGATTAGCCATAATGTAAAGTGTGTAACAGTACAGACACAGAGGGCTAATAGATGCATAAAGCATGTGGGAACACGATACGGGGAACCTGGTTATGGTAAAACTTTTGACTGTGCCACACAGGGATCATTAGGTTAATGTGTTGAGGCGGTAGGCCAATCTGAATAAATGCGTTTTCAGGGCACGCTTAAAATTGTAGTGATTGGGGACTAATCGTATTGACCTGGGAAGTGCATTCCAAAGAATTGGCGCAGCACGTGTAAAGTTTTGGAGAAGGGAGTGGGAGGTTCTGATTATTGAGGATGTTAACCTCAGGTCATCAGCAGAACGGAGGACACGGGTTCTGCTGATGACCTTAGGCTTTTACTTTTGGGGTTATTTGAAGCAACATGTGTACATTGAACGTATCAATGACATTAATCACTTAAAACAAAGAATCACAGACGTTATTCACTCTGTTACACCAGACGTCCTTACCTGTGTTTGGCAAGAACTTCACTATCGTTTGGATGTGTGTAGGGCAACAAATGGAGCCCACATCGAACTGCACTGAATAGGTATGAAACTGGGAGAGTTTTTCTTCTATTTGGAGCAGATTTCACATTTCTATGGTTTTTTGTTGCTTTCCAGTGACTGGTCAAAAGTGTATCATGACTTTACGGACACACTCTATCTAATTTGCACAGATTATTTGGACTATATTTTAATTACAAAAAATGAAGAGATAGACATCCCTTAAGTTTCTTTAGTGCATATACTTCTCATCTAGCAGTTCTTTTTACATGTTTTGGAGTGTAGAGGGAATAACATACACCAAATATTGAAAATCAGTATAAATTTTACATTTAAGATTCCTTTCTTTGTGTTTGATGATAGAAATAGTAGGTGTACAGTAGCATGGGCATATTTAAACATTTATTCTTTCTTTCACTATCATAGTCATAAATTAGGCAGCAGTGTGTGGTTTTATACCATATATCCACATTATTCTGCAGTACACATAGTGGGGCACAGTACGCACAGATCACAGCTTGATACTGTATCACCAACTCAAACCCTAATCAAAGAAATGCTACCAAAGTTAACTGTACATTGTGTCCAGTAGGATATAAAGGACAAAACTCTCATTTTGACACACAATTTTACACAGAGTGCATTGTACTGTAGAAGGAGTGTCTCGTGTATTTGATTGCATGTATTAACTAAATGTGAATTTGTAGAAGAAGAATAACATTTGTTATTTTATTAAAAAATTTATACTATTGTTACGCACGCAGGTGGTGCATGTGGTTCGTGGACCCACTGTGTCATGGACTTGACCTACCCAGGAGGAGCGTGACTAAAAAGCTATCTTGGTGTTCACTGGAGCCTCTATTGGTGAGATCAGGCTTGTAATGGCCACTTGGGACAAGTACAGACTGAACAGCCTCTTGGGAAACAGTTCTGGTACCGCCGATGCGGCAGCAGGGTAGAAATATCGCAGACGCGGTTTCAGGATACAGGCACCACCGAAGCAGACACAGGAAACAAAGGCAAACTATACTGGACTAACTGGACACCGGATAAGGGAAATCACTACAATAGACTATGGGAGCATGGGATACGGGAATAGTAATACAGACTAGGGCAGTGATGGCGAACCTTTTAGAGACCGAGTGCCCATACTGCAATCCAAAACCCACTTATTTATCGCAACGTGCCAACACGGCAACATAACCTGGATACTGAGGTTTTACATTAAAAAAACAACCTACTGTACATCATCGCGCTATACAGTCTATAGCAAAGAGCTTGTAAGCACTGCACTCCAAGCCAAAGATACTAGCCATCGATTACAGTGGAGGTATCTACTTGAGAATGGAGAGGATTTTTAATCAAAAGTAAAACTGTAAAGTTGTTTATTTCTATTGTAACCCTTTATCATGATGAGAAAAACCCCATTTAAAGGGAACCTGTCAGCAGGATTGTGCACAGTAACCTACTGACAGTGTCAGGTCGGTGCTGTTATACTGATTAAAATGATACCTTGGTTGATGAAATCCGTCTTATGGTTGTTCTTTAATCTCTATTTTCAGTTTTGAGTTAATGAGATTCTTGTGTCCGAAGGCAGGGCTGGGGTATGTGGTGCTCTCATTAGTTATTCATAATGCAGACTGCTGACAAGTCACTGATCCCTCACTTTGTCAAATTACCTTATTATATGATCTTATATGATGTACAGTACGTATTAACACATTGTCTTCTCTTTACAGAGCCGCCTATATTGAAATGACGTCACGCAATTTTCACCTCCTGCTCCTCCTTCCCCTTGGACTTCCCTTCCCTCCTATTTTCCTCTACCTACTGCCCTGTGTCCGTTTTTGTATTCATATTATTTATGTCCATCTGGTATATGTTAGCATGTTTTACACGGGACACCTTGCTGGTCTAATAGTAAATAGGGCGCCATTGCCAGCAGCCAGAGCATATACACGTCAGCGGTAACACACTCCATGTGGAGCATCACTTCCGGGCTCCTATGGAAAGCAAACAAAAGCGGTGAAACGCGACGTCACTTCCGGATGAGGAGGGAACACTGGTCCAGCCCCGGGACTTTAAAATGCCATCATTCTCCACATAGGCTGCCTACGAACCAGCGCTGGACGCCGCGTTCCTTCCTGGCAGACAACACCACTATCCACCACTGGTAAGAGACACTGCTTAAACCCCTACACATGTTTGTTATATTATTGTTCACACCAATGTGGATATTTATGTGACCACTCCATTTCTCCCATGCAGACAGCCTTTTATTCCTGGCGGTTTCTCTGAGGGTCCCTTCTGACCACTGTCAATTTGTGGTAGGCCACACAAGGAGACATACTCCTTCATTACGTATCCGGTATGGATTGTTACTTATATTCTACTTGTACCACAGGTTTAATCAATGGACAGTTCTTTCCCTGAAATAAGTCTTTACAGAGCTGATACCGCTTATCAGGTTGGTTATTCAGCAAAGTATACTGCTGAACAAACCTCAGTCTTTTTCTAATACAAGGTTTTTCTGTTACACCTATAGAGTGACCTGACGCAATTACGTTAGAGGTCCCCTTTAGGATCTTACACAAATTTTTCATATAAGAATCCAATTCCTGAGAATATTTATTTTATCCTATACATGCAATAGACCAATTCATTATTGAAATCCTCTAAATGGCACACAATGGTCATTATTACAGGCTCTGTTTACACGGACACCCCAGGAGCAGTCTGGTATGTCTTTCCTTCCCCCCTTTTTTTTCTCCTCCTCATCCCCATCCCTCACCACTTGTGCACTGCTGATTGCATCATATTTATTAGCTACATCATCTTGATATACTCATGTATGAAATGGTTGTAGTTATTAATTTTGTTAATTTTTTTTACTTTGTGATACCTTGATCATTGCAGTGTATTGATGAAGGTCAGCTGTTTTGGCTGAAACGTTTACCATTGACTGCAAATAAAATTCACTCATCGTTCATTCAAAAGTTCAGAGCCAAAATTTATTTTACTATTATTCTGACGTGGGAACCTTTTTTGAGCACCAACACAGCTGTGCCATGATATACTGGATACTGATCCCTCACTGACCTGCCCCTTAGTTTGCATAATGAATATCTGTACATTTGCAAAAAAAACAAAACCTTCTGCAGGCAGGTGCCAACCGTGGAGCAAAATCGCATGTTTTATGTGCCAATAATACGTTTTATTCAAGTTATTCAGATAGAGGAAAGAAAAAAAACCTCAATTTGAAAATGGCACCCGCCGCGCCTACGCAGTAGCTGCTATCGGTGTAGCTGTGATACGATAGCTGCTACTGCGCATGTGTCGGAGGCACCATTTTACTGGAGAAAAAAAAATCCTCCTCCAAGATGGCGTCTCCCGTGCTGGCATAGTAGCAGCTCTCGGCTATCTCCTAGTGTTTCTACTGCGCATGAGTCGGCGGCGAAATCTTGGAGGAGGATTTTTTTTCTTCTCCAGTAAGATGGTGCTGTCGGCGCATACGCAGTAGCTGCTATCGGATCATGGCTAGACACCAATAGCAGCTACTGCGCAGATGTGGCGGGTGTCATTTTCAAATTCAAAGTGAGTTTATTTTTCTTTCCTCTAGCTGAATAACCTGAATAAAATGTATTATTGGCACACAAAACCTGCAATTTTGCTGAAGCGCAGGTGCCATGGCTGAAACCTGCCAGCAGAAGGTTTGTTTTTTTTATGTGTGTACTGATATTCATTATGCAAACTAGGGGGCAGGTCAGTGAGGGATCAGTGACCTGTCAGCAGTCTGCATTATGAATATCTAATCAGAGCAACACATACCCCAACCCAGCCTTAGGACACGAGAATCTCATTAACACAAAACTGAAAATAAAGATTAAACAACTGTAAACCCCACACAGCCCTCCATAGAGTATAATGGCCACAAAAAGTCCTCCATACAGTATAACGGCCCCAAATGATGGCCAATACTGTAAAATGGCCCCATATGATGCTCCATACAGTATAATGGCCCCACATGATGCTCCATACTGTATAATGGACCCACATGATGCTTAGTACTGTATAATGAGCCGACATGATGCTCCTTACTGTATATTGGCCCCACATGATGCTCCCTACTGTATAGTGGCCCCACATAGTGCTCCATACAGTATAATGGCTCCACATGATGCTCCATACAGTATAATGGAAGCATATGATGCTCCATACAGTAAAATGGACCCACATGAGGTTCAATACTGTATAATGGCCCCGCATGATGCTTAATACTGTACAATAGCCCCACATGATGCTCAATACTATATAATAGCCCCACATGATGCTCCTACTGCATATTGGCCCCACATGATACTCCATACTGAATAATGGCCCCACATGATGCTCCATATGGTATAACTGCCCCACATAGTACTCCATACGGTATAATGTGCCCACATAGTGCTATATACAGTATAATGGCCTCACACTAAAAAAAAACTACATTCCAATGCTGATCTCATCTCTTCATATATCAAAGTCCTACCTGTGGGCATGTGCGCCATCTCCTCAGCACTAGCACTGCCGCTACCCTCCTTAGAGCTCGCGCCATCCACTTCCTCACTAGCATCACCATCCTCACCCTCCCCAGGAAGTGCACAGACTGATGGGAGGGCGAGCTGTTATGATTGGGTCACTGAGGAGGAAAGCAAGACCAAGCTAAGCCACAGACACCCAGAGAAGTTGGTAATTAAGCGGATTGCAGACCTCTGATCCTATCCACACAACTAGCAGTAGCCGTGGAGCGTACCTACAATGATCCTAGACGCCTCGACACAACTAGAACTAAATAAGCCTAAAGCAAGAAAGGGGAAATCTAAACTGCCCCAGAGCATACCCTAAAGGAATAGATAGCCCCCAAACATATATTGTCGGTGAGACAAGATGAAAACACAAACGCAGGTAGGAAAATAGACTGAGCAAACGATGGGGCCCACACTAACCAGACAGGACAGGAAAGGAAAGACACTGTCTGCAATCATGCAAAAAACCCTGCAAAAAATGCACAACACGTCTGATAGAAAAATACTGAAGTCACTAGACTTCGCCCACTATATCAGCACTCTGGTATATTCTGAAAGCAGAGCAAAAAAGAGGCCAATCTAATAAGGTACAAAAACAAACTGGCACAAGCAGTAACATAAGGATGGAAATTCAGCACAGCCCCAGCCAGAGCTGGCTGACCACACAAAACTGAAATAGACAAAACCAGATCAAATGTGAACAGAATAGCAAAAGAACACTTAGCTGAGCATGCAGGGACTGAGCTGAAAACTAACACCTCAGGAGGCAGGAAAAAAATCACCAGTAGAGATAGAGGGAGTCGGCTGTCTTAAATCCAGTCAGAAACTCCAGATTTCCAGTCATCCTCCTCATTATCAGGTGGCAGGCCTCTGTTAATTAGATCAGCTCCATTACCTCCAGTAACCACCAGAGGGAGCCCGGAAAGAGAACTCACGACCCCTCTGTCAATATAACCAGCTCCACTACCTTCACTAGTAACCAGAGGTAGGCCAGAAAGCGAATTCACAACAGCGATGGGCCTGATGGGACAGCGCGCATGCAGAGAAGAGTGACCGTGGCACTTGTGATGAGGGAGATGGCAAGCGGGCTGAGGAGAGTCATGGCGGTGATAGTGCTGAGGAGATGGTGCGCGTGTCAACCAGGAGGGCTCTGCGTGCCCCCTCTGGCGTGAATGCCATAGGTTCGCCACCACTGGACTAGGGACAGGGACCTGGCAACATACATTTGCACCACTAACACAGCTAATAACTATAAGGGTTGCGCACAGGCACCTCCTAATTGGGGAGAATACCTTTTACGCAAGATGCCTCAGAGCTATTGTCTTTTAGCTGGTTTCACTTTACCATGGGCATGCACTGCCCCTTTAAGAAGAGGGGAGTGCGCACACATCCATACTAGGCATGTCGCCAGAGCATAATGCGGTGTGCATAGGAAAGGGAACATGCGAGGAAGCTGCTGCGGCCGGGGCGGTATGTAGGCCGGCATCCCCGCATGGTGAGAGGAGGGGAGCCATGCAGAGACGCCAGCAGACGTAACATCTATTTTTTGTTTTTTAAAGATTTTCATGGGGGTAGCCATATTGAAGACACACATCCTTCCTATACTACCTATAAACACCATACATTGGAGTATGTGTATTTTTAATGGCTTATGGAATGAATGGAGGAAATCAAACTTCGCTGGCAGGAAAGGGTGAGCACGCAGACTCATTACCTGGAAGACATAAATCAATTGTCTATAACATCACATCACAGAACACTTCAACAAGCAACCTGAATCTCCTACAGAAGAGCCTCTCCTTCTGTCCAATCCTCTTTCTGAAACGTTACCCTGGATCAGGAACTGTTTTTTAGAATCTTGAGACTTGACGGGGTTGTCTCATAAACAAAGTACATTTTAATTAATATATCTTGGAAAAATAATAAGTTACACAATTGGATTTGATAAATAAAATGTTTCTGTGCAGAGATAATATCATGCGCCCTTCACACGTACTGGTGTTTCTGGTACAGGGAAAAACACTACCGGTGAGATGCGCCAATTCTGTAGTGGCTGTGGGCTTCTATTTTTTGGCTGGGAACAGACCATTAAACATGGACCATCCCAATAATAGAAGCCTGCAGCTGTCTGCTTTACCTGCGCTGGTTTTAAACATAGGTTGAACCCCACACCATTTTTTACATTTATTTATTTATTTAATGCGCGACAGTGAAAAACTGAAAACTTCCCGCTATTCCCAGGGGCGGGTGATGACTACAACTGTCATCAGCGTCGCCTGGTCTTGCTGACCGCAGGGAGACTAGACGAGGAGATGACAGTTGTAGTCAGCACCCAAATGTCATCTGTGTGTTATCAGTGTGCACGTGTGCGGCAAGATTTTCGTCCATGCTGCTGTAAAAAAGGACATGTCTGCAGGTTTTTCACACAGACACATGGTTGAAAGAACTGATATGTGCGCACCACTATAGAAAACAAACGATGTGCGTGTGTCCGTTTTTGCAATGCTTGAAAAATGGACCGGACACGGACCAAAAAAAACAGACATTTGAAGGGGGCATTAGACTAAGTGCACAATCACTAGGCAAGTGAGTATTTTGACTATATCATCACTTTTATGCAGATTTCCCAGCTCCAAGCTGTATTAACTTGAATGGTTATTGAATGAAGCAGATCAGGTGATGTGTATTTGTGTAATTAGAAGGGGTGAGGCCTAAGGATAGATGTCTCTTCATCAAGTTAAGAAAGTCAAAAATTGTTACAAGCTTTACCGAGGGATGCAGCACTCTGGAAATTGCTAAGATATTGGGGCGATCACAGAACCATCAAAAGTTGTGCTGCAAATAGTCAACACGGCTGCAAAAAATGTGTTGTGAAAAAAAAGACGCGCATTACCAGCCAAAGATTTAAGAAGAAACAAATGTGAAGTGACCAAGAACCCATTATCCTCCAGTGCCGTGATATTTCAGAACTACAACCTGGAGTACCCAGAAGTAGACATTGTTCACTACTCAGATACATTGCTGAGGTAAGGAAGGCTGAAGCGCGACCACCATTGAGCAAGACACAGAAACAGAAATACCGGTGTGTGTTTGACAGCATAATTTCATAATTGCATAACTACAGTGGGTGTGGAAAGTATTCACACCCCTTTGAATTTTTCACTCTTTTTTTCATTGCAGCCATTTGGTAAATTCAAAAAAGTTCATTTTTTTCTCATTAATGTACACTCTGCACCCCATCTTGGTTGAAAAGAACAGAAATGTAGACATTTTTGCAAATTTACCGTATTTATCGGACTATAAGACGCACTTTTCCCCAAAAAATTTTTTGGGGAAAATGGGGGTGCGTCTTATAGTTGGAATATACTTACAAATACTGTGCTGGCAGCAGAAGTCAGGAGATTCTGTGGCAATCCCAATCCGAAGCTGCCTGGCAATGATCACACTCCTTTCCCAGGCTGGTGCAGCTGGTGTAGCAGGTGTGGTAGGTGCAGCAGGTTCGGAGGTGGTGCTCTGTGGTGCCTGGGGGCTCTGCTGGTATTTTGTGAAAGCCCGGAGGCCCCGCACATCCATTGCTGCGATGCAATGGCCTTCGGGAAAATGGCCGCTGGTGGCGGTGGATGCTCAGATTGAGATCTCGGCAACGAGATCTCATCTCCTGAGATCTCGTGAGGAAATCTCGTTGCTGATATCTCAATCTGAGCATGCGCCATCCCCGATGGCCACTTTCCCGGAGGCCACCTCATCGCAGCAATGGATATGCGGGGCCTCCGGGCTTTCACAAGATGCCGGCAGAGACCCGAACAACACAGCCGAACCTGCTGCACCAGCCGCACCAGCCTGGGATGGGATTCCCGGGAGGCGATAGCACCTGTCGCATCAGCCTGGGATGGGAGTCATATCGCTGGACCACCGAACATCTCCTGTAACCCCGCTCTACCAGCGCTGCTGATCCTCCCTGGGTAAGCTGAATTTGGACAGTAAGACAGACCCCCATTTAACTCATTAATTTTTCCCCTATTTTCCTTCTGAAAATTTGGGGTGCGTCTTATGGTCCGGTGCGTCTTATAGTCCGAAGAATACGGTATTAAAAAAGAAAAACTGAAATATCACATGGTCATAAGTATTCAGACCCTTTGCTCAGTATTGAGTTGAAGCACCCTTGGACCCGAACCTGGAGACACAGGTACGCCAACAGTGGATTGTACTTTTCTGTGAGGAAAAGCCTGGACACTGATGCTTTAGTGTCTCTGGCCACGACTATAGTCCTGGCAGACCCTTACATTTGGCGTAGTCGGCAGGATACTACTATCTCGCAATGCGGAGTACCTGTGAAGAAAAGAGTTAATGTTATTGCGTGTGCGACTGCTGTGCCCCTGAACGAAGACAAGGAAAAGTAGCAAGTGGTTCCTGTATCTAGATAAAGGAAAGGATAAGATTTTGTGAACATGGGCTGGATTTGACCGCTAAAGATGCTGTGACAACACCAGACTTGACTACCAAGTTGGACTTGGCTTATTTAATGAGAAAGTCTGACACCAACACTGTGACTAAGATGGGGGCTGTGAAATTGGTGGGAGATGGCGATGAAGAAGGAGACAACCAGAACCGCGTCTTTTGTGGGCATTGCAGCTGTCCTCTCGTGCCAAAAACTGCCTGTCAATATGTCCCAGTCCAGCCCTGGAGGGTGCGGATGAAGAGGAGAAAACCCAACCCTCCTCCACTGACTAACAACAAATGGGTGGCGTTGTCAGAGGCGGACCCACATGGAAACAGGTGGGGCCCAGAAGAGAGATCAAAGTACAGCCACGAACAACATCACCCACCGCAGAAGGGTGATGTTCGGACTGTGTTCCGGATTTTGAGGGAGAATTCCCTGTATGTCAAGAGATCGAAATGCCTTTTTTGTGTACAGAGGATTTCATTTTTGGGATTTATTTTGTCTCTGTCAACTATTGAAATGGACCCGGCCAAGGTACAGGCCATTTATGATTGGGTTCAGCCCACTTCTTTGAAGGCCCTCCAGAAATTTGGGGGTTTTGCTAATTTTTATCGTAAATTTATAGCTAATTTTTCTGGTATTGCCAAACCATTGACTGATTTGACTAAGAAGGGTGCTGATGTGCTGAATTGGTCTCCGGAGGCTGTTTCTTCCTTTCAGGAGCTGAAGCGAAGGTTCACTTCTGCTCCGGTTTTGCGGCAACCTGATGTCTCACTCCCGTTTCAGGTAGCGGTGGACGCTTCTGAGATTGGTGCAGGAGCTGTTTTGTCCCAAAAAGATCCTGTAACATCTAAAATGAATCCCTGTGCTTTCTTTTCCCAAAAGTTCTCCCCATCCGAACGTAACTATGATGTGGGGAATCGGGAACTGTTAGCCATGAAATGGGCATTTGAGGAGTGGAGACATTGGTTGGAGGGAGCTAAACACCAAGTTGTGGTCCTTACTGACCACAAGAATTTGATTTACCTGGAGTGGGCCAAAGGCTTGAATCCTAGACAGGCTAGGTGGGCCTTGTTTTTCACACGTTTTGATTTTGTGGTCTCTTTTCTTCCGGGCACTAAGAATGTCAAGGCAGACGCCCTCTGTAGGAGATTCTTTGCTGATTCTCCTGTTGTGACCAAGCCTGCTACCATCTTAGGTGAGGGGGTAGTTCTTTCTGCCATCTCGCCCGATTTGAGACGTGCTCTGGAAGAGTTTCAGAAGGACAAACCTGAGCGTTGTCCCATTGGAAAATTGTATGTTCCTGACCAGTGGAGGAAGAGAGTGATGTCGGAAGTTCATTGCTCTGCATTGGCTGGTCATCCAGGTATTTTTGGTACTAGAGATTTGGTGAGTCAGTCTTTTTGGTGGCCCGCCTTGTCTCGTGATGTCAGGAATTTTGTGCAGTCCTGTGGGACTTGCTCTCGGTCTAAACCTTGTTCTCGCTCTAGTGGGTTGTTGATGCCTTTGGCGGTGCCCAGGAGGCCATGGACCCATATTTCAATGGATTTTATCTCTGATATGCCTGTCTCTCAGAGAATGACTGTTATTTGGGTGATTTGTGATAGATTCTCTAAGATGGTCCATCTTGTACCACTCCCTAAGTTGCCATCTTCCTCAGAGTTGGTGCCCTTGTTTTTGCAACAGGTGGTTCGCTTGCACGGGATTCCTGAGAACATTGTATCTGACAGAGGAGTTCAGTTTGTGTCTAGATTTTGGAGGACTTTCTGTTCCAAGCTGGGAATTCAGTTGTCCTTCTCCTCTGCTTTTCACCCTCAGACCAATGGGCAGACGGAGAGAACAAACCAGACTTTGGAGTCGTATCTGAGATGTTTTATTTCTGCTGATCAGGATGATTGGGTTTCATTTTTGCCCTTGGCCGAATTTGCTTTAAATAATAGAGCTAGTTCTGCCACTTTGATGTCACCTTTTTTTGAAACTTTGGGTTTCATCCTCGATTCTCTTCAGGGCAGGTGGAGCCTTCTACCTGCCCAGGTGTTGACACTGTGGTGGAAAGAATGCACCAGATCTGGGACCAAGTGGTGGATAAGCTGTCTCTCTCCCAGGAAAAGGCCCAGCAGTTTTCCAACCGGCATAGGTCCATTGGTCCCCAGTTTAAGGTGGGTGATATGGTTTGGTTGTCATCAAAGAATATCGCTATGAAGGTGGCTTCTCCAAAGTTTAAACCTAGATTTATTGGACCTTACAAGATTTTGGAGATTCTTAATCCAGTGTCTTTTCGATTGGCTCTTCCTGTTACATTTAAGATCCATAACGTGTTTAATAAGTCTCTGTTAAAGAGGTTTGTTGAGCCAGTAGTTCCTGTGGTGGCACCTCCTGACCCGGTATTGGTGGAAGGTAATGTGGAATATGAGGTTGAGAAGATACTGGATTCTCGCCTGGCTAGACGGAGACTCCAGTATTTGGTTAAATGGAAGGGTTATGGCCAGGAGGATAATTCTTGGGTCCCTGCATCCGATATTCATGCCGAAAGATTGGTTCGTGCCTTTCATCGGGCCCATCCTGATCGCCCTGGTGGCGTGGATGAGGGTTCGGTGACCCCTCCTCAAGGGGCAGGTACTGTTGTGAGTTCATTTTCCCCTTCACCGTCGATGTCTGATGAACTCCCTCTTCTGGTGAAGGAAGGCAGTGAGGCTGATTACCAAACACCTGATCAGGTAGATGACCCTTTGCTCAGTATTGAGTTGAAGCACCCTTGGACCCGAACCTGGAGACACAGGTACGCCAACAGTGGATTGTACTTTTCTGTGAGGAAAAGCCTGGACACTGATGCTTTAGTGTCTCTGGCCACGACTATAGTCCTGGCAGACCCTTACATTTGGCGTAGTCGGCAGGATACTACTACCTCGCAATGCGGAGTACCCGTGAAGAAAAGAGTTAATGTTATTGCGTGTGCGACTGCTGTGCCCCTGAACGAAGACAAGGAAAAGTAGCAAGTGGTTCCTGTATCTAGATAAAGGAAAGGATAAGATTTTGTGAACATGGGCTGGATTTGACCGCTAAAGATGCTGTGACAACACCAGACTTGATTACCAAGTTGGACTTGGCTTATTTAATGAGAAAGTCTGACACCAACACTGTGACTAAGATGGGGGCTGTGAAATTTGCGGGAGATGGCGATGAAGAAGGAGACAACCAGAACCGCGTCTTTTGTGGGCATTGCAGCTGTCCACTTGCTACTTTTCCTTGTCTTCGTTCAGGGGCACAGCAGTCGCACACGCAATAACATTAACTCTTTTCTTCACAGGTACTCCGCATTGCGAGATAGTAGTATCCTGCCGACTACGCCAAATGTAAGGGTCTGCCAGGACTATAGTCGTGGCCAGAGACACTAAAGCATCAGTGTCCAGGCTTTTCCTCACAGAAAAGTACAATCCACTGTTGGCGTACCTGTGTCTCCAGGTTCGGGTCCAAGGGTGCTTCAACTCAATACTGAGCAAAGGGTCATCTACCTGATCAGGTGTTTGGTAATCAGCCTCACTGCCTTCCTTCACCAGAAGAGGGAGTTCATCAGACATCGACGGTGAAGGGGAAAATGAACTCACAACAGTACCTGCCCCTTGAGGAGGGGTCACCGAACCCTCATCCACGCCACCAGGGCGATCAGGATGGGCCCGATGAAAGGCACGAACCAATCTTTCGGCATGAATATCGGATGCAGGGACCCAAGAATTATCCTCCTGGCCATAACCCTTCCATTTAACCAAATACTGGAGTCTCCGTCTAGCCAGGCGAGAATCCAGTATCTTCTCAACCTCATATTCCACATTACCTTCCACCAATACCGGGTCAGGAGGTGCCACCACAGGAACTACTGGCTCAACAAACCTCTTTAACAGAGACTTATTAAACACGTTATGGATCTTAAATGTAACAGGAAGAGCCAATCGAAAAGACACTGGATTAAGAATCTCCAAAATCTTGTAAGGTCCAATAAATCTAGGTTTAAACTTTGGAGAAGCCACCTTCATAGCGATATTCTTTGATGACAACCAAACCATATCACCCACCTTAAACTGGGGACCAATGGACCTATGCTGGTTGGAAAACTGCTGGGCCTTTTCCTGGGAGAGAGACAGCTTATCCACCACTTGGTCCCAGATCTGGTGCATTCTCTCCACCACAGTGTCAACACCTGGGCAGGTAGAAGGCTCCACCTGCCCTGAAGAGAATCGAGGATAAAACCCAAAGTTTCAAAAAAAGGTGACATCAAAGTGGCAGAACTAGCTCTATTATTTAAAGCAAATTCGGCCAAGGGCAAAAATGAAACCCAATCATCCTGATCAGCAGAAATAAAACATCTCAAATACGACTCCAAAGTCTGGTTTGTTCTCTCCGTCTGCCCATTGGTCTGAGGGTGAAAAGCAGAGGAGAAGGACAACTGAATTCCCAGCTTGGAACAGAAAGTCCTCCAAAATCTAGACACAAACTGAACTCCTCTGTCGGATACAATGTTCTCAGGAATCCCGTGCAAGCGAACCACCTGTTGCAAAAACAAGGGCACCAACTCTGAGGAAGATGGCAACTTAGGGAGTGGTACAAGATGGACCATCTTAGAGAATCTATCACAAATCACCCAAATAACAGTCATTCTCTGAGAGACAGGCATATCAGAGATAAAATCCATTGAAATATGGGTCCATGGCCTCCTGGGCACGGCAAAGGCATCAACAACCCACTAGAGCGAGAACAAGGTTTAGACCGAGAGCAAGTCCCACAGGACTGCACAAAATACCTGACATCACGAGACAAGGCGGGCCACCAAAAAGACTGACTCACCAAATCTCTAGTACCAAAAATACCTGGATGACCAGCCAATGCAGAGCAATGAACTTCCGACATCACTCTCTTCCTCCACTGGTCAGGAACATACAATTTTCCAATGGGACAACGCTCAGGTTTGTCCTTCTGAAACTCTTCCAGAGCACGTCTCAAATCGGGCGAGATGGCAGAAAGAACTACCCCCTCACCTAAGATGGTAGCAGGCTTGGTCACAACAGGAGAATCAGCAAAGAATCTCCTTGAGAGGGCGTCTGCCTTGACATTCTTAGTGCCCGGAAGAAAAGACACCACAAAATCAAAACGTGTGAAAAACAAGGCCCACCTAGCCTGTCTAGGATTCAAGCCTTTGGCCCACTCCAGGTAAATCAAATTCTTGTGGTCAGTAAGGACCACAACTTGGTGTTTAGCTCCCTCCAACCAATGTCTCCACTCCTCAAATGCCCATTTCATGGCTAACAGTTCCCGATTCCCCACATTATAGTTACGTTCGGATGGGGAGAACTTTTGGGAAAAGAAAGCACAGGGATTCATTTTAGATGTTACAGGATCTTTTTGGGACAAAACAGCTCCTGCACCAATCTCAGAAGCGTCCACCGCTACCTGAAACGGGAGTGAGACATCAGGTTGCCGCAAAACCGGAGCAGAAGTGAACCTTCGCTTCAGCTCCTGAAAGGAAGAAACAGCCTCCGGAGACCAATTCAGCACATCAGCACCCTTCTTAGTCAAATCAGTCAATGGTTTGGCAATACCAGAAAAATTAGCTATAAATTTACGATAAAAATTAGCAAAACCCCCAAATTTCTGGAGGGCCTTCAAAGAAGTGGGCTGAACCCAATCATAAATGGCCTGTACCTTGGCCGGGTCCATTTCAATAGTTGACGGAGACAAAATAAATCCCAAAAATGAAATCCTCTGTACACAAAAAAGGCATTTCGATCTCTTGACATACAGGGAATTCTCCCTCAAAATCCGGAACACAGTCCGAACATGTTCCACATGAGAGTCCCAATCCTTGGAAAAGATCAAAATACCATTCAGATAGATGATCAAAAATTTATCCATCAAGTCTCGGAAAATATCATTCATGAAGCACTGGAAGACAGAAGGGGCATTAGTGAGCCCAAAAGGTCCCTCCGGAGTATTAAACGCCGTCTTCCATTCATCCCCATGCTTAATGCGAATAAGATTATACGCCCCCCTGAGGTCAAGCTTTGTAAACCCGCAAGCACCTTTAACTCTGGAGAACAGATCAGAAATCAGGGGTAACGGATACTGATATTTAACAGTAATTTTGTTGAGGGAATGATAGTCAATACAAGGCCTTAATGACCCATCTTTCTTTGCCACGAAAAAAAACCCAGCACCTAAGGGTGAAGAGGATGGTCTAATATGACCCTTCTCCAACGACTCCTTAATATAGGATCGCATAGCCTCGTGTTCGGGTACAGATAAATTGAAAAGTCGACCCTTGGGAAATTTACACCCAGGGCTCAGCTCAATTGCACAGTCATAACTCCTATGAGGAGGCAAAGACGCAGACTCATTCTCACTAAATACATCATAATAATCAGCCAAATAGTCAGGAACATCATGCGACTGGGGAGAGGTGGAGAAAATAGGAGCATCACTAAGGGCACACCGACAACCCCAAGGCTTGAAAAAATGCGTTCACATCAGTCAGAATAGGATCATCAGAATCATAGAATCATAGAATCGTAGAGTTGGAAGGGACCTCCTGGGCCATCTGGTCCAACCCCCTGCTCAAAGCAGGATTCGCTAAATCATCCCAGTCAGATGTCTGTCCAGCCTCTGTTTGAAGACTTCCATTGAAGGAGAACTCACCACTTCTCGTGGCAGCCTGTTCCACTCATTGATCACTCTAACTGTCAAAAAGTTTTTTCTAATATCTAATCTGTGTCTCCTCCCATTCAGTTTCATCCCATTGCTTCTAGTCTTTCCTTGTGCAAATGAGAATAAAGTTGATCCTTCTACAATGTGACAGCCCTTTAGATATTTGTAGACAGCTATTAAGTCTCCTCTCAGTCTTCTCTTTTGCAAACTAAACATTCCCAAATCCTGCAACCTTTCCTCATAAGACAGGGTTTGCAGACCGGTCACCATTCTGGTCGCTCTTTTCTGAACTTGCTCCAGTTTGTTGATGTCTTTTTTAAAATGTGGTGCCCAAAACTGAAAAGAAAATGCCCAATCCTGGGGATTGCCGCGCAGCAAAGAGATGACAATTGTAACCTGCTGCGCAGAGCTCCCCGACGAGTTAGGCTTTAAGGCAAAAAATAATTTACAATTATTCTTAAAATTCAAAAATTTAGACCGATCCCCAAAAAACACATCAGGAGTAGGGATCTTTGGTTCAGCAGCATGTGAATGAGCAAGATAGGCGGAAATTCCCCGCACTTCAGCAGTGAGCTGCTCCACATGATCAGACAATTGTTTCATCTCCATTGAGAAAGAAGAAAAAAATATTCCCCCTACGGCCTCAGAGACATAGAGGAAAAAATATACACAAAAAAAAAAAAATTCTGAGAAACTCTTTTTTTTTTTTTTTTTTTTAAATTCTTTCCTGCTATTGAGTACCCTAGGATCTGCGGTATGGCTGGTGATTCTGTTATGAATGAGTCACCGAAGGAGGAAAAAGCAAAAATCCAAGCTAAGTCCAGAAAACCGGAGAGGTTGGCAGCTATCGGATTGCAGACCCCTGATCCTATCCACAACAACTAACAGTAGCCATGGGGGGTTCCTACGATGCCCGAGACCCCTCGATCGCAGCCAGAGAACTAAATAGGCCTAAAGAAAGAAAGGTGAAATCTAAACTGCCCCAGAGCAGACCCCAAAGCAATAGGCAGCCCCCAACATATAATGACAGTGAAGCAAGATGTAAACACTAACACAGATAGAAAGATAGGTTGAGCAAACGATGGGGCCCAAGCTAACTAAAAAGGACAGGATAGAAAAGCTGCTGTCTGCAATCCGTAAAAAACCCTACCAAAAAAAGTCCCAACCGTCTGATAGGAAAAACAGGCCCTGAAGTCGCTAGCACTTCAAAAAGACTATATCAGCACTCTGCTCTGTCTTCAGTAAATTCTTAAGACAGAGCAAAGAGACAAACTGAACAAGACAAAAAATGGAACTCAGCACACCCCAGACCGGAGATGGCTGAACTCCAAAAAACAAGGAAAACAAAACAAAACTAATAAGTTCAAAAGCAGAGCAAAAACTTATCTTTGGAAGCAGGAATCAGACTGGTCTCCAAGAATCCAGCAGAGAAATCACCAGCGACTCAGAAGGATGTCGGCTGCCTTCTATCCAGTCAGAATTTCCTGTTACCCAGTCATCATCTACCAGATCAGGTGTTTGGTAATCAGCCTCACTACCTTCCTTCACCAGAAAAGGGAGTTCATCAGACATCGACGGTGAAGGGGAAAATGAACTCACAACAGCCTTCCTCCGGAGATGGAATATCCGTGGCAAGCAGAGCCTTCCCCGGTGGAGTCTGGACATTTGCTATGTTCAGCGCCGTTTCAGAGGGACATGGAGATTTCTCACCAGGAGTCAGAACCAAGTAGCTGAGAGTTGGAAATCGGAGGAAGTGGTGACCGCCCCCGGAGGGACCCGTGCCGGAAGCTAGACCGGAAATGGTGTTACATCTCTGGGAACCAGACTGTGTAGCTGCAGGTGTGAAAGAAGATAATCTTCACGGGACTGGTGTGTGCCAGATGCTATTTCGAGAGGTGGTCAGTGCACCTCAGCTCCTGTCCCGGAGGGATCGGCCCGTTCTCCCATTGAAGGAATCAGAAAGTGGTCCTCTGGACCTGTCTTATAGCCACCGAGTGCGGGGGACCGGTCGCCAGTAGTAGTGTTAAGATGGACGTTTCTTGCTTTGCCCAAGTGGCAGAGAACCCGATCCCATCCACGTCACAATTTTGCACTGGGACTACTACTCCTGGGCAGTCCCTGGACTCTGCGGCTGCAGGGTCCTCTTTGGCCCGTACCAGGGCACCAGGGAATGGAGACCGACGAAAGAGGCACGGAAAGCGCGCTGTTGAAAAAGTAGTCAATTTGTAAAAAGAATGTGTGCTGCGCGCGTTGCACCATCTATAAAATTTGTTGAAGGACTGTTCTGCATCTTTCAGGGTGGAGGAAAAGCCATAATGTTTTCCACTAAAAGGATGGGGAGTTACATGGACAAAACTGGTCATGAGGACCTTTCCTTTGGGTTTTTATTTATTCATTTGTTTTGGCCTGGAGGACTGCGAGCTGGGTATTTTATCTGGAGCCTGTGGACTCTTTGTTTTGTTGCACCTGTTGCGCCCATTCTGATGAAAAAGCAGAGACTGTCTTTTCAGCTGAAGCCTAATAAGAGAAAGACTGTACTTCCCTCAAGGAAAGGGGGAGCTTACTCCCCAGGACTGCTGTCCCACGTGTAGGACATGAACTTCTGTGCGTACCGGATGTGGCTTAGTTAAAAAAACCTCATATGGTCTCCCTGCGTGGAGTATGTGTTGTAACTAATAATGTTTGGAAAATGTTTGGTCAGGGATGACCTAATTTAAGGAAAGGAAGAGTGTAAGGGGGTGGAGAGTGTAAGGTGGTGGAATGATACTATTTCCTTGCTCTGCCTCCTTTAGTGTTCTTAATTTTGTATTTATAGTAATCCGGTGGTACTGCTACATGTCATCATGTATTACCACTCAGAATCAATGGTATTGCCACACTGTTATATGTGTTACCATTTCCTGCAAGTATGTTGTGTTCCATTGTATAATGCTATGTTTTAGATAGGGAAAGTGTAGCACACCCTTTGGACACTAGAAGGGGGCACTTTAGTATAGAGAGTTCTTAGTAGGATAGGGTGAAGTGTCTGAGGGGCTGTCAGGAGTTAAGGCTAGGTTAGAAGGAAGTTAGTTCAGACAGCGCCAGGGTGCCCAAAGTGTCCACATGGACTATAGGTCCAGGACGTCTCGGCAGCCACACAAAGTTAAGTAGAGGAAGCCCAAGTTATCCCCGGCTATTGGACACCAGTACAGTGAGCCAGAACAGTAGAGAAGATGTGGCGACTCCTAGCCTGGGTGTACGCTCTTAGGGCTGGAGTTGGACGGAGTGAGAAAAAGAAGGATGCTTTAGCTTCACAGGGAGCAGTACAGATCGGTCAGATGCCTTTCCAGAGGCAACTAAACCAGGTGGCAGATGATTTCGAGTCTGGGGTGAAACAGGCAGAAGGAATTGTCATCATGGCAAGGTTAGGCCAGGAAGAAGCTGAGAAGCAGTCTAAGACGGTCCAGTCCAGGTACGTGCCGTATAGAAGTGTCAGCGAAGTAGGGAAAGCTGAGGAAGCAAGTAAAGACGGATCAATGATATCCAATGATATCAATGATGTGCCAACTGTGATATATTGTGTGAAGTTGTCAGTAAAGAAATCATTCAAGTTAATATGGACTGTGTCTTGGTTAATGGGAGTCACCTCTGAGAGAGGTCATCGCTGCTTGGGAAGTGACCAGAGGGATCCAAACCTAGAGACGCAGGTACGCCGAACAGTGGATTGTACTTTTCTGTGAGGGAAGGCCTGGACCCTGAGGCTTTAGTGTCTCTGGCCACGACTATAGTTCTGGCCAACCCTTACAATGGTTCTAGACTTCTAGACATGAACGTTTATTTGACATCCTCTGGGGAAGTGAGAGCTAGGTACCAAATCAATGGAACATCAATAAAATGTCTAAATATGCAAGTTGAATTAGTGGGAAAAGCTTTTGACATTCACAAATAATGAAATAAATTTGTTTTGACACTCAGTTTTCCAGCATAAAATATCACACTGGTGATATCTAGTGATGAGCGAGTATACTCGTTGTTCGGGTGTTCTCTAAGTATGTTGGCATGCTCGGAGATTTAGTTTTCTTCACCTCAGCTGCATGATTTGAGACTGCTAGACAGCTTGAATACATGTGTGGAATGCGTCTTTGTTAGGGAATTCCCACATGTATTCAGCCTATCTACAAGTCACAAATCATTCAGCTGAGACGACGAAAACTAAATCTCTGAGCACGCCAAAATACTTGGCGATCACCCGAGCATGTTCGGGGAGACCCGAGCAACAAGTATACTCGCTCATCACTAATGATATCACATCCATGTCTGTATTAGCATCTTCTAAGTATTGCTACGCTTTCAGTGAGGGAGATGCAGGGTGACAATGTGGCAGTTTTGCTTAATATTCTGGGAATTATGATGCCGACCAGGCATTAAGCTTTGGTGCTAATTCCTGAACATGATTTTCTAATTAATTTCCTTCTGTTAGCTTAGGGCAGGATTTCATACTATTTAAACCCCTACCTGCTTGCCTCCAGTTGCTAGTTATAATTTCATCTTAACCTGGTTCACCCCCATTACTCTACTCCTGCCTAGCCTGATGATTTTGTAACTGAAAATGTCCAGACTTTTCTGACCATTCTCTGCCAGTCTCTTCCAATGGCCAGCACAAACTTTGTGGACTTAATCCACGGTGCTCTTTGTAAGTCCAGATCCCTGTATAGGATTTAAAGAGTGTAGACCTGAGTTATGCTGGAATCTCCCAGATGAAGTGGCTGGCGCAAAGCCTGTCTGTGGAACCCATTTTAAAAACTGTCAATCCTCCACTGACAGTGCACCCCTTTATAGATGCAAATCAAGATTCAGGTTATATTAATGTAACTAATGCATAAGCAAGCACAGCCATGGGCAAGTTTCCAAGAACAAAAATCAAAATGACAACAGGTTGTTTCCAGCTTCGATTTGACCAACATACCTGGAGTTTTTATATTACTGGACATGGACAAAAGAACTCTAAAGATCATCGAAGAAAGACGAATGGCAAAAGCAAAAGGTAACAAACAGGATGCAGATGACACAGACAACATCAGTACAAATCTAAGCAAAGCAATTTGAGCAGACAAAAACTTTATTACCAAAAGGTATGTACAGAGATAGAAAGTGAACATCTTAAGGGAAAGTCCAGGAAGACATACCAAAATATTAAAGAGATACGACAAAAATTTCAAACAAGAGTTGGAATGTTGAGTTGATGGAGTCACAGCTCGTACATAGCCTGGTCTTTTCTGTAGTAACATATAGATGCAAAACCTGGACGATAAAGAAACAAGACAGAAGAAGAATCCGTGCCTTCAAAATGTGGTGCTGGAGAAGGATATTATCAATACCTTGGATGACAAGAAGAACAAACAAATCAATTTTGAATCAAATCAAGCCAGACCTGTAACTCGAAGCAAGGATCACCAAGCTATGACATGCTGCACTTTTATACAAAGAGAGCAATCACTGGAGAAGGATATCATGGTTAGAAGAATTGAAGGAACAAGGCGAAGAGGAAGACCATCAACCTGATGGATTGATACAATCAAGATAACCGCCAAGAAGACCCTGGCGAACCTAACTAGGCTTGCACAAGATCCATCTTCCTACAGAACATTCATCCATCAAGTTGCCATGGTTCGAGATCGAGCTGAAAGCCGTTAAATAAAACTTATTTTCTTGATGCTCAACTAAAGAATCTTAGAGAGTGGATAGTGGTGGTTTGGTACCTCAGTGAAATATATTGCAATATTACTTTAAGACTCCCAATCTATAAAAGGCCATGGAGATGAATAGAACTAAAATCTCCTACCTTTCTCTAAATGAAGTCTGGTGGAAAATAGGTGGTTTCTAATCCATCAATGGTGTTACCACGCTGAAATTTCTTTGAGATAATTCATGGTTGCCTACTTCTATCACTTGAAGGGTATGGAAAATTGGAGAGAAGCAAGGAATCAAATAGATGTTGATGATACATTTAAATCCTTCCCTTATTTGCAGTCTGAATTTGCTATAAACATTAGCAACTTATATAGATACCATCAACTTAGTCTTGTCTTCAGCACAGTGTTTCTGGAGGGGCAGTGGTATTATGACCCTAATAAGGTGGCAAATACGATAGGTAAATTGGTGGATCCAACTGGATTCACTATTGCTATATAAGTGCTTGTTAGATCTGTACATAGAGAAATTCCCTCTGTGAAAGAGGGTGAAATGAGATCAGGAAATAGAACATTTTGAGGAGGGTCATGGCTGGAAAACCTATAAATATTACCACAATTATCCATAAGTAAATAACACGGGCTTTCACATCTCTAATCTGATATATTGAATGGATAAAACCCCCATATTTTAACACGATCTTGGTTTGCGAACCAATGATCATTGTTCAAGATGCAAATTGGGTTCTCCAACACTCATTCATATGATGTGGTCCAGACCAAACCTATAAAGATTCTGGACAAGACTAGTGGTATTTATTAATAGGATATATCATATAGAATTAAATGTAGCTCCATTTGTGTGCAAATTAAGCTGTGTTGAGGATGCTGCGACCACTGAGCCGGAAAAGATAGCAATTGCAAGAATGCCATACTTGTACAATTAATAGTACAGCACTAGATTGATGAAAAAGTTCTACCCTTAGGGAATATATAAATAAAATTAAATGGTTACTGAATTTCGAGAAGGGGTCTACAGAACAAAGATTGAGGAAATTAATTTTGAAAAATATGGTGTCGTAGGACAAACACCCCAGATATTGACGCTAGAGACTTAGCTTCCGATTGGGCCTTATATAATTTACAGTATATCACGGTTGCCAAATAGACTTTTCATTTTTTCTGTACATTTTATCAAAAAAATCACGGACAGACCACATGTTTTATGGACACATTGGACTACCATAATAAATCTTTATGGTTATGTGTGATTCATGTCTCCAGTCCATAATTCTGATATGAGACATCAGCCACATTCATTCTAAACTCTAAAATGATGATAGTTACAATCAAAGTAATCTGTGCAGGTTTCTTCACTTTCAAAAAAAATCCTGGACGCCTTAAATTTTTTTATGGACAGAGCAAAAAACTGCCCTATTTTTACAGACTGTCCTTGAATTTCTGGACGGTTGGCAACCCTTCAATATATCCCATTTGTTTTTGACTTAGGCGCCTGGTTTCAGAGCAATGAAGGCGATGGTTTTATTTTTTGCTGACAGTATTGTGGTCAACGAATGCTCTAGCCATATTAAAGATAATAGATGCATTATATGGATCTGTATTCTGGCTTGTTCACTTCTTATGTATATTCAATATGGTTTGTTATTCCGCCTACATTGATTAGTAATCTCTATGTGCAGTCATATGTATGTACTTTTGCATATGTATTCTTTGAAAAGGTCAAAATGCTGACAATGCAGTGTAAATCTTTTCTGCTGTATAAATCATGGGGAGGGAGAATTGGTTTATTTATACTGTTTTTTACTGAAAAATTCACAAAAGATACCCAATTTTTTTTTAAAAAAGAAGCTGAGTGATAATGTCCCAATACAGGGACATATGACCACTGCAGTCATTTATTAGCCTGAGCAGTAACCTCCCTTGGTAGAGTTGTCCCTTGGTAGTAGTTGTAACCTCCCTTGGTAGAGTTGTCTGTCTCCCTTGGTAGAGTTGTTATAATGCTGTCTGCAGAACCTGCAGGGCACAAATCAGATTATCTAAAGCTGAAAATGAATTGAGGCTTGCAAGAGATGTCAAAAGCAATAATAAAGGATTTTGGGGATATGTCAAAAGTAAAAGAAAAGTCAAAGATGCTATAGGATTTTTACAGGATGAAAATAATGAAATGGTAAGACAGGATGTTGAGAAGGCTGAACTTTTAAATTCCTATTTTGCATCTGTTTTCTCTCAGAAAGGAAATGTAACATCAACTGTTATTCACTGTCCTATTAAGGGAATAGAAGAATCCAGGATATCTATAAACAGAAAGATAGTGAGGAAACACTTAGCTAACCTAAATGAATTCAAGTCTCCAGGTCCAGATGAATTACACCCCAGAGTACTGAAGGAGATAGCAGAAGAAATTTTTGAACCCCTCTCCATAATCTTTGAAAATTCTTGGAGAACAGGAGAAGTGCCAGAAGACTGGAGAAGAGCAAATGTTGTTCCTATCTTCAAAAAGGGGAAGAAGGTGGACCCAGGCAACTATAGGCCGGTGAGTCTGACTTCTATACCAGGAAAGATCTTTGAACAAATTATTAAACATGTATGTCAATACCTGGATAAGAATGAAGTGATTAAACAGAGTCAGCATGGGTTTGTAACTAATAAGTCATGTCAGACTAACTTAATTTCCTTCTATGATGGTATCACTGATTGGGTGGATCAAGGAAATGCTGTAGATATAGTATATCTTGACTTCAGCAAAGCATTTGACAAAGTATCTCATACAATCCTTATTGAAAAAATGACTAAGTATGGAATGGACAAGGCAACTGTTAGGTGGATTCATAACTGGCTTAGTGATCGGACCCAAAGAGTGGTCGTAAATGGCTGCACATCCAGTTGGAAGAATGTCTCAAGTGGGGTACCACAGGGCTCTGTCCTGGGCCCTGTATTGTTCAACATCTTTATCAACGATTTAGATGAAGGAATTGAGGGTAAACTGATTAAATTTGCTGATGACACAAAGCTAGGAGGGATAGCTAATACTAGAGAAGAGAGAGAGAGGATTCAAAAAGATTTAAATAAACTGGAGAAGTGGGCAGCAACTAACAGAATGGTTTTTAACAGGGAGAAATGCAAAGTACTACATCTGGGCAATAAAAATGAAAAAAGCATATACAGAATGGGAGGAATAGGGCTAAGCAACAGCACATGTGAAAAAGACTTGGGTATACTAATAGATCACAGACTGAATATGAGTCAACAGTGTGATGCAGCAGCAAAAAAGGCAAATGCAATTCTAGGATGTATTAACAGAAGCATACAGTCTAGATCACGTGAAGTCATTATTTCCCTCTACTCCTCTTTGGTCAGACCTCATCTGGAATATTGTGTCCAGTTTTGGGCGCCACATTTTAAAAAAGACATCAACAAACTGGAGCAAGTTCAGAAAAGAGCAACCAGAATGGTGACTGGTCTGCAAACCCTGTCTTATGAGGAAAGGTTGCAGGATTTGGGAATGTTTAGTTTGCAAAAGAGAAGACTGAGAGGAGACTTAATAGCTGTCTACAAATATCTAAAGGGCTGTCACATTGTAGAAGGATCAACTTTATTCTCATTTGCACAAGGAAAGACTAGAAGCAATGGGATGAAACTGAATGGGAGGAGACACAGATTAGATATTAGAAAAAACTTTTTGACAGTTAGAGTGATCAATGAGTGGAACAAGCTGCCACGAGAAGTGGTCAGTTCTCCTTCAATGGAAGTCTTCAAACAGAGGCTGGACAGACATCTGACTGGGATGATTTAGCGAATCCTGCTTTGAGCAGGGGGTTGGACCAGATGGCCCAGGAGGTCCCTTCCAACTCTACGATTCTATGATTCTATGATTCTATGATTCATCGATACAGCAGGAAGTAAAGACAGAATTGGTAGCAATACGAGATATATGGTAGCATCCTATGGATGTGCCCCAGAAAATGCCTAGGGTGAGGCAAAACTCAGGGTTGACCCAAAGTCAGCAAATCATGTGTTTTTAGTTTGCCTTTAGTTTAGTTTGCCTTTGTGAGCACATACTTTAGATTAAAGCTTTTTCAAACTTTTAAACATACCGGTGGCATTCTAAACTATGTTCAAATCTCTAACACCCTTTTGGACCACAATCATTCAAAGTGATTTAGTGAGATCTCAAGTATGTAGATGGATGGAAGAGGGAAGTGCATGAAAATCTGCTATACTCTGACAAATACTCCATTGTGAACTGTCACTTAACTCAAGAAAAGGATCATAAGAACCATCAAAAGCCACCAGCAAATTTCCATAATGCCCTTGTCCTTGCGTACCATATTGAGGAGGACAAAGTGCCACATAGACCACCTATGGGTAAAGAATATGAACTTGTATGCTAATACCTGCTGTGAAGGGTCTATATTCACAGGGAACAGTATTGTCATATGCATGAGGCCTTTAGAGTAATTGTGATAATAACATTTTATTAAGGATTTGCGATTTATGCAATTCTATGATACATTCTGTGAAGAGGCTTAATGCCTTGAGCACAATGGGAGTTCTGAGCAAACCGCATTTATAACTTTCTCCCTTCACAAACAGTAAAAAAAGACTATAATCTTCTCGCACTCGGGGAGATGATAACTATATATAACTCTTTCTAAGTTGTCAATTATATCCCCCACAATGGTGCTGAGTCACAAACATTTCTCATTGTTTTGTAGGTCAAAGCCTACCCTTTAGGATTATTTTTAGTATGTGATATTATGGAAAATGCACAACATTTTTGTAAGGTAAGAGCTTGTAGTGATTAAGCAGGAGCTGAGCACAACAAGATTCTCATTTTCTCCGACACTAAATGCATTTCTTCTTATTCAGCTGCTGTTGATGGTACTTGTAAAGTTCCCTTAATGGACATGTTGTGACTCATTTATGTAAGTCTGCAACTTCATTTATCGCAAAAACACTTTAGAAATCCAGGGTTGGCACGTTTTCTGAATTGGCATTCATTAATTTTTTTTATGTCTGACTAGTAAACATGGCTGGACAAATAACTGTGATTGTAGTTGATGTACAGTTTATATGGTGATCTTAAAAAGAACTATGACACTATAATGTTCAAAAAGTTAGGATGAAATAATTTAATTTATTTAATAATCTTTATTGATATAGCGCCAACATATTCCGCAGCGCTTTACAGTTTAACAGTTTCAAAACACAAGTCATAAGTAACAACATTAACAATACAATAATTAAAGTAAAATAAGACGACCCTGCTTGTTACAATCTACAATGAGGTGGGGGAGATACAGAGTACAGGTGTGTATTTACAATGGTGTATTTACAACGATGGTCCAGCCATCTTGAGGGAGTGAGGGATGGATGGAGATAGTGAATGGGCTACACCCGAACACTTACACATAGAATGACTTTGATTAGGGAACTTGATAGGCCGCTCTGAACAAATGTGTTTTGAGGGAGAGTCTGAAATTATGCAAATTGTGGATAGTCCTAATTTCATGGGGTAGAGCATTCCAGAGGATTGGCGGAGCATGGGAGAAGTCTTGGAGTCGGGAGTGGGAGGTACAGATTAGTGCAGAGGTTAGTCGAAAGTCGTTTGCAAAGTGCAGCGGTCGGATAGGCTGATAGACAGAAATGAGGGAGGAGATGTAGGGGGTGCTGCACTGTGGAGAGCTTTGTGGGTGAGAACAAGTACTTTGAATTGGATCCTATAATGAATGGACAGCCAATGTAAGGACTGGCGAAGAGCGGACGTGTCCGAGTACCGATTAGCCAGATATATGACCCTGGCTGCTGCATTAAGTATGGACTGGAGAGGTGATAGTCGAGTAATGGGGAGGCCAATTAATAGAGCGTTGCAGTAAACCAGGTGGGAGTGTTGTAGTAAAGTGGCCCAGCTTGGAGGGTGGTCCCCTGTTTACCGCGAACAGACGTCACAGACACGAGACGGAGGCAGATTTCGGGTACAACCGGTCCGAGTTTATTGGCCGTCCTCCTGACGACCTCAGCAATACACCGCAGCACTTCCACAGCTCTTCGGATTCAGACCCGGGTACCTACACCTTTCTTCTGTCGTAGTGACGTTCCTCATGGCTCTGTCACTGGGGCCGCCCTAGGCCTATCTACCGCCAGCACTTCACGGTCAGAGGTTGTCGTCAATTTGCTACCCCCCCGGGGCCTCGTCTGTTCTGCGGTTCTTCGTGCCGGGGCCATCCCCCTGACTTCTTTTCTCCTCAGTCCCCTAGTTGAGCTCCCCACACTGTTCGTACTCCTTCACTGACTCCTCTCCTACTGAGCTCCTCCCGGGACTGGAACTTTCTTGAACCCTCCTGTCCTATTTATCACCTTCCCGGGTCCCTGTAACCCCACCCCCATGACTAACGGTTTCTAGAGCCATAAGCTGCTGTCAAGTCCTGTACTCACACTTCCCCCTGCCATCTTGTGGTCAAACCAAGATACTGCACTAATTCTACACTTTTTCCCAGCTGTTTCCCTTCTGTCATTGCTAACATCTGTCTAAAGTGCACAAACCGTCCCTTCTTCCTTCTGAAAAGTCCGTTTGTCCGGTCACCTTCCCCACAGTGTATCAATGCTACAGTGAGGGTTTTTGTTGTTTCCATGGTGAGAAAAGGGTGGATTTTAGAGTTGTTCTTTAGGTGTAAGTGGCAAGAGCGGGCAAGAGATTGTATATGGGATGTGAAGGAGAGATTGGTGTCAAACATAACACCCAGACAGCGCGCCTGCTGGTGGGGTGTTATTGTGGTGCCACCCACGGAGAGGGAAATGTCAGATTTAGGGAGGTTAGTAGACGGCGGGAGCAGAAGAAATTCAGAAGTTAGTTTTCTTCTGATATATTGTTAATTTCTGCTTAGGTTTAATTTTTAAAATGAAATGGTGATTACTGGTAGTTCCTAAATGAAGTCTGAAAAAAGTGTTCCACCAGGATTCTTGAGTATAGGTGTGAATCCAATCCATATATTTTGGCCTGTCAACAACACTTCCAGCAAAAGTAGTAACTTCTGGAACCACAGCAGCTGTTCTAAGTTGCATGTGGTCTTGACTAGGTGGCATCTGTTTTCTCCTCATTTTCCTAGGTATTAAATAGGTTTTCCTGATAGGAAGGGTCAGACATGTCCTTAAAATTAAGTACACAGGATGTTCTCAATCTTTTACTCTCCTGAGCTGTTAAGACACAGCAAGACCCATCCTCCCTCTTTCAGGCTTACGGGAAGCAGTTTAGGATTAAGCACTTCATTTGGTCAAATGTTATGTTCTTCACTGTCAATTTTCTATGTAATTTATGAATGTTTTAATTTTTGGACAGTTGTGAGAAGATTTCAGGAAGAACTTTGACGTAATCAAGAAAGGTACCGCGACGTGCCAGCTATGACATGCCCACCTCAGGACCAGTGGTGACGGCATTCTGTTGACCTTTTATCACCAGGAAAGGTTCTCCCCCTTTGTTCTGGTTTACTCTTTGAGTTATTTCATAAAATAAAGTTGTGACTTAACCCATCCGTTAAAGATAGCAATGGCTGATGAGTGTTTTACTTTAGAGGAACAACAGCCCTCCTAATGGAGTCTGGTAAGTCTTTTTCCTACACATGAGATTACATGGTTTAACCAGAAAAATTATTTGTTTTTAACGCTTGTCGTACCAATGGTCATAGCTAGAGATGGGCGAAGCTTTGGATGCTATGGTCCGGCGGGTTCCAAAATATAGTAAAAAAAAGTTTTGGGTCCAGAACTTTACTCGGACCTGAACCCGAACCCCGTTCACTTGATTGAGGGGCCTTGAACATCCAGTGTTTGCCATGCTGTCATGCGGCTGCGCATTTACGACATTGCTTCATTCATTCTTAATGGGACTGCTGGAAAAAGTGAAGTGCTATACTCAACTATCCCCAGCAGTTCCATAGAAAATGGATGGAGTGCAGACACACAGCTCCCACTCCATACCTACAAGGCATTTCCAAATCCTCACAATTATTAGGAGTTCAAATGAGGCATATGAATGGATTAACAGAACTTTACTGTGGGCAATGAACTGTAGGAGCTCTATCGACTTTCTTTTTAAAGGAATAATTTCCATTGTTTATTAAATGGATATGCCGTAAGATTAAATGGGTGAGAGTCCGACTTCTCAGCACACTGCTTATCCACAGAAAGAAGGAAGAGTTCATTTTGGCATTTCTCCTGCAAAGCTGTGTAAGGGAGGGACAGGACTGTAGTCGTGACCAGGATAACTGCAATATCGAGATCCAGTCCTTCTCCTACAGAAAACTGTGTTCTTCTCTCTGGCATACCTGCATCTCCAGATTCAGCTTCCTCTGAGCTCATCCCAGGCAACGACGGTCCCACTCTCAGGCGACCCCCATCAATGGAGTCAAAGTCCAAATTAACTTTAACACTTTCTTTACTGAGTATGTGGCGCCCCCAGGAGTATGGTTACCATACTGGCATTGCCTTCCTCCAGGGAGGGTGATGTCAGGCTTGGAAGCAATGAAGGGTCTCTCTCACAGTTATCCATGTCATGCAACACAGTTCCCACTCCGGGCCAGCAGAGGGAGCTCTGAACCAGAATAGGGGAGGAGTGCTCTCTGAGGGCCAGGAAGGAGGAGGGAGTCAGTTAGTGTGAGGAGGGCAACGAGTATAGACGTGTGGAGAGAAGCTGGAGGTTGAGCTGAGGATAGAGAGCTCCATCCCAGTGATAGCACATGATCTGGAGCCTGGTCTCCACGGTTGTATGGATACTGAAGGTCCTGCAACAGTAACCAGAGGAGTAGGAAGCTGTAAATGCTCTCTTCCCACCTAAGACTCGGAGGCACAACAGCGACGGGTGAGCCAAGAGAGATAGAGGGCTACAGCTGTCTGCCATACGAGGTAGTTCTAAAGGAAGATAAGGAGGAACTTCAGTGTTACACAGTGCTGCATGTACCTCAACTAAGCGCTAGGAAGGAGACTACACAACCCATCTGAGAGAGAGATTCCCGAGTTGCTTCCAGGCTAGCCTGCTCCTGTGCCATCTGTAATTGGGACCCTGGACTGCATTTGCCAAGTAAAGGTAAAGAAACTGCACCCTGTTGTTCCTTGCCTTCTTCCTACAAACTCTCCGGCACTGCTACATCCTTGTGCCATACACTGCACCCTCGTTCCCAATACCTATCTACACTGCCCTGGGACCAACGGCTCTGCCTGTGGAGGGCTATAACAGCACTGCTGCACCCCACCATCTGTCCCAGAGGATCTGTCTGCAGAGACGGCTTAACACCTCTTTGCCGAACACCACAGGTGGCGTCACAAATCATTCATAAACTTTATTCCCATCACTCAATCCCCTTTTACATGGGTGCCCAGGGTCACGGACCGGGTCACCGCTGCTGTGACACTCCCCTCTAAAGGACCGGCCCGGTACCGAGTACCCCACCGGCCCTGGGAGGGTGACCCAAGTACTTCACACGTTACATCCATAGTTGGTATATTGTGACATTTGCTTGTTTCCCTATCTTTCCCTTTATGGCTGTCACTTCTGTGCAGTACACGCCCTGACTGACAGGACCATCCTTGACTGCTCCCCAGTTCCTTCCAGACCTAACCTCGCCATAATAACAATTCCTTCTGCCTCTTTCGCCCCAGACTCAAAATCATCAGCCACCAGGTTTGATTGCCTCTGGTAAAGCATCCGGCCCATCTGTACCAAACTCGTCGAAGTTCCAGCTCCCTTCACTTCAACTGTCCAGCCGACTCCTGCCCTAAAAGCAATGGCCCAGGCGACAAGTCACCACATTTTTCTGTTTCTGTACTGGCCTACTGCTATGATACACAGTGGCCATGGGTAACGTGGGCTGCAGCGCTTGAACGTTCCGTGGTTGCCAAGCTGTCCTGGCTTTTAGCCCATGTGGACACTAGGGCACCCTGGCCCCATCTGACCTAACTTCCTACGAGGTCCCCACCTTTTACCCGGCAGCCCCTCCTACACTTAACCATCTATGAACATCCTATCATCTATACCTATAGAGCCCACTAGTATGCTCCCATCTAATGGCCCGCAACAGAACTACACTTACCTATGATTATGTAAACTATATGCTAAAGTGACCTCCTCTAATGTCCCCAAAAGGATCCACAAACTTACCCTAACTGTACATGCAATAATATAATACAGAAACACAAGATAATATGTTACAGCTTTCTACACAATGATAACACATACATGTGGCAATACCATTACAGATGAGCGATAATACATATTTTCAAGTAGCAGTACTGCAGACGTTTATCATGAGCATTATCACTTAGCAATATACACACAGTAACATAGGAGGGACAATCTGAGGAAGGGAAGCAAGAAATGCATCATATCTCACTCCCTTACAGCTGTATTGTAGGAACTTTAGTTTAAGCACACTGAAGAATGATGGAAACATCTTTGCAGAGAGTTCTAGGGTGCCAAAATGTAATCAAGTGCCATAAATATCATACCCTATCATTGTCACCAAGTCTCTGTTGAGTCAGTATGATATAATTACATATATAAGTTATCTATCTGGTTAGTTGCTATGTATACTTATGAGATTTTGCTATATACTGTATATTGATATACACATTAACCCCCCTTTACTCCCAAGGGTGGTTTGCATGTTAATGCCCGGGCCAATTTTTACAATTCTGACCACTGTCCCTTTATGAGATAATAACTCTGGAACACTTCCATGGATCCCGGTGATTCTGACAATGTTTTCTTGTGACATATTGTACTTCATGTTAGTGGTAAAATTTCGCTCATATAACTTGCGTTTATTTGTGAAAAAACGGAAATTTGGCAAAAATCTTGAAAATTTTGCAATTTTCCAACTTTGAATTTTTATGCTCTTAAATCACAGAGATATGGCACTCAAAAAACTTAATAAGTAACATTTCCCACATGTTTACTTTACATCAGCACAATTTGGGAACCAAAATTTTTTTTTGTTAGGAAGTTATAAGGATTAAAAAGTTGACCAGCGATTTCTCATTTTTACAACACCATTTTATTTTTAGGGACCACATCACATTTGAAGTCACTTTGAGGGGTCTATATGATAGAAAATACCCCAAAGTGACACCATTCTAAAAACTGCACCCCTCAAGGTGCTCAAAATCAGATTCAAGAAGTTTATTAACCCTTCAGGTGCTTCCCAGGAATTTTTTGAATGTTTAAAAAAATGAACATTTAACTTTTTTTCACAAAAAAAATTACTTCAGGTTCAATTATTTTATTTTTCCAAGGGTAACAGGAGAAATTGGACTGGAAAAGTTATTGTGCAATTTGTCCTGAGTACGCCGATACCTGATATGTGGGGGGGAACCACTGTTTCTGTGCATGGCAGAGCTCTGATGGGAAGGAGCGCCGTTTGACTTTTTCACTGCAAAATTGGCTGGAATTCAGATCGGATGCCATGTCAAGTTTGGAGAGCTCCTGATGTGCCTAAACAGTGGAAACCCCCACAAGTGACCCCATTTTGGAAACTAGACTCCCCAAGGAACTTATCTAGATATGTGGTGAGTACTTTGAACCCCCAAGGGCTTCACAGAAATTTTATAATGTACAGCCATTCAATTAAAAAATCATATTTTTTCCACAAAAATGATCTTTTCACCCCCAATTTTTATTTTCCCAAGAGTAACAGGACCTCAAAAGTTATTTGTAAATTTGTCCTGAGTACGCTGATACCCCATATGTGGGGGTAAACCACTATTTGGGCGCATGGCAGAGCTCAGAAGGGATGCAGCGCCATTTGACTTTTTTGGCTGGAATTGAGACCGGACGCCATGTCGCATTTGGAAAGACCCTGATGTGCCAAAACAGTGGAAACCCCCCAATTCTAACTCCAACCCTAACCCCAACACACCCCTAACCCTAGCCCTAGCCCTAGCCCTAATGGGAAAATGGAAATAAATACATTTTTTTTAATTTTATTATTTTTCCCTAACTAAGGGGGTGATAACAGGGGGTTTGATTTACTATTTATGGCGGTTTTTATGTTTGGCGGCTGTCGCACGCTAAAAGACGCTTTTTATTGTAAAAATAGTTTTTGCATCACCACATATTGAGAACTATAATTTTTCCGTATTTTGACCCACCGAGTCATGTGAGGTCTTATTTTTTGCGGGACGAGTTGACGTTTTTATTGGTACCATTTTCGGGCACGTGAAACTTTTTGATCGCTTTTTATTCCGATTTTTGGGGCGCAGAATGAACAAAAACCAGCGTTTCATGAATATCTTTTGGGGGGATGCGTTTACACCGTTCCGCGTGCGGTAAAATTGATAAAGCAGTTTTATTCTTCGGGTCAGTACGATTACAGCGATATCTCATTTATGTCGTTTTTTATGTTTTGGCGCTTTTATGCAATGAAAACAATTTTATATAAAAAATAATTATTTTTGCATCGCTTTATTCTGCGAGCTATAACTTTTTATTTTTTCGCTGATGACGCTGTGTGGTAGCTCGCTTTTTGCGAGACAAGATGATGTTTTCAGCGGTACCATATTTATTTATATCCGTTTTTTGATCGCGTGTTATTGCACTTTTTGTTCGGCTGTATGATGATAAAGCTTTATTTTTTGCTTCGTTTTTTATTTTTATTTTTTAAGGGGTTTAATAAAGGGGTTAACTAGTGGGACAGTTTTATAGGGCGGGTCATTATAGATGCGGCGATACCAAATATGTGTACTTTTATTGTTTTTTTTTAAAAAAATGAATTTCTTAAGGAATATTTTTTTTTAGTCTATTTAGCGATTTTTTATAAATAATTTTTACACTTTTTTTAACTTCATTACATTGTTTCAGGGGGGACATCACTGTCATGGGCAAGTCGCTGATCTGTCACATCACAGATGAGCGATCTGTCACAGGCAGTGCTGGAGACTTCCTCATGCTTGCGCTTTGCAGGCAGTGAGGAAGCCGGCTCCCTGCAGGCCCCCAAAGGTCCCCGCCGCCATACTGGATCCGGGAACCTGCAGGGAAGGAGGCCCCCAGAGCAGCGCAGCACATCGCGCTGTGCTGGGGGTCGCAGGGAAGCACGGAGGGAGCCCCCTCCCTCCCGATGCTTCCCTAATCCCCCGGTACACTGCGATCGTGATCGTGTTTGATTGCAGTGTGCCAAGGGTTAACGTGTCGGGAGCGGTCCGTGACTGCCCCTGACACATAGTGCCAGGTGTCAGCTGTGATAATCAGCTGACACCCGGCCGTGATCAGCTGCGCTCCCCCCGTGAGCGCAGCTGATCACGCTAGACATACTATTCCGTCCTTGGGACTTGGGTCCCAGGTCACATGGATGGAATAGTACGTCTAATGTAGGAAAGGGGTTAATACTTATTTCAATCTATATGTGTTTATACAATACTTTAAAAAAGTATTCCTAACTTTTGCACATTTTTTCACTTTACACCCACAAACTTAATTGCATTTTATTATTTTATTGTGATTTTATGTGATATACCAACACAAAGTAGCAAGTATTTGTGAAGTGCAGAGGAAATAAATCATGGTTTTCTAATTATTTAAAAAATATAATTCTGAAAATTGCGATATGCATTTGTATTCAGCCTCCTGTAGACATAGGGTATGTTTCCACGTTCAGGAAACGCTGCGAATTGGACGCTGCGTACTGCCGCAGCGTCCAATCTGCAGCGTCCAGATATTACAGCATAGTGGAGGGGATTTTATGAAATCTCATCTCCACTATGGGTGCAAGCATGCAGGTGGCACACCTTCTTAACCGCACGTGTGACACATCTTTATAGACCGCAGCATGTCTATTTATCTTATAAATAACACAGTTTATGTATAGGATGTGGTGATTCCGCATGTGTTCAATGGACACATGTGGATTCATCGCTAGTAAAAAAGGGGGCTGTGTTTTGGGCGGATCTGCGTCCTCTTCGCAGCATTGTCTTAACGTGGAAACATAGCCTGATACTCCTAACAAAAATTCTAAGAGACAAATTACCTTCAGAAGTCACATAATTAGTAAATTGAGTCCACCTGTGTGTAATTTATTCTCAGTATAAGTTCAGATGTTCTGTGAATGCCTCAGAAGTTTGTTTGAAAACTTTAGGATCATGAAAATCAAGGAACACACCAGACAGGTCAGGGTTAATGTTATAGAGAGAAGTGAAGCAGGGTTAGGTTATAAAACATAGCCCAAGCTCTGAACATCTCACAGTGCACGGTTGAATCAACTATCCAAAAATGGAAAGCGTATGGCATAACTGTAAACTTACCTAGACATGGCCGTCCACCTAAACTGACATCCCAAGCAAGGTAGAGCACTAACTAGAGAAGCAGCCAAGAGGCCCTTGGTCACTCTGGAGGAGCTGCAGAGATCCACAGCTCAGGTGAGAAAATCTGTCCACAGGACCACTATTAGTCGTCATTCCAAAAATCTGGCCTTTATGGAAAAGTGGCAAAAAGAAAAAAGTCAATTCTGAAAGCAAGCCCTAAGAAGTCCTGTTGGAAGTTTGCAAAAAGCCATGTAGGGCCCACAGCAAGCATGTGGAAGAAGGTGCTTTGCTTAGAGGAGACCAAAGTAGAACTTTTTGGGCTAAATGCAAATGCTATGGGACATGGAAAACTAACAGCACGTCACCTTGAAAACACTATTCACACCATAAAGCATGATATTGGCAGCATCGTGCTATGGGGATGTTTTTCTTCAGCAGGGATAGGGAAGCTGGTCAGAGTTGATGGGAAGATAGATGGACCTAAATTCATGGTAATTCTGGAAGATAACCTGATAGAGGCTGCAAAAGACTTGAGACGAAGGCATAGGTTCACCTTCGAGCAGCACAACGACCCTAAACATTCAGGCAGAGCTACAATGGATGGTATAGATCAAAACATATTCATGTGTGTGAATGGACCAGTCATAGTTCAGACCTAAATCCCATTGAAAATCTTTGGAAAGACTTGAAAATTGCTGTTCTCAGACACATCCATCCAATCTCACTGAGCTAGAATGAGTGTACAAAGAAGAAGGAGCAAAAATTTCAGCCTCTAGATGTGCAAAACTGCTAGAGACAGACCCCAAAAGACTACAGCAGAAATGTGGTCCTGCAAAGTATTGACTGAATATAAATGCGCCTCACAATTTTCATATTTTTCTAAAATATTTAGAAAACCATGTATCGTTTTCTTTATACTTCACAAATGTTTGCTATTTTGTGCTAGTATATCACTTAAAATCCCAATAAAATACACTTAGTTTGTGGGTGTAACTTGGCAAAAATGTGGAAAGATTCATGGGTTTGAAAACTTTTTTTCAAGGCGCTGTATTTTTTTTTAGTGTGTGTGGCTGGTGCCACATTAATCTATCTTGCTTCTTTCAGTGAGTATTACTAAATATTGGAGATCAGCGATAATTCACAGGACCCTGGTCCAGAGGCTAAGTCAGTAGTCCGTAGTCACTGACCATGAGCTCTGTGAACTGCCTTCTACCTGCTGTTGTGAAGGAGAGAATGGCTAATAAAATCAATTATTAACCTTACATAAGCTAGTGATATAAGTGGTGTAGCACGATGGCATCTGCATCCTGGAACTATGCCCTGGAAGGAATCCTTGGAATATGAAGTAGATACAGTGAAGACCATATATGGAAGACTTAGCATGGACCTATCACAGACTGACACCATGGCTGCTCAGGAGATGTGCAATGCCCTCTTCCTGCCTGCTACGTGATCTTTTGTTTTGTACTAATAAAATTAGTTCTGTGCCAGTTCTCGCCGAGAGAGGACCACACATCTGACTTTGTGTCCGATGTAATTCTTCTATGCATGCACTCGGCTCATATTTATTAGGTCAGGGGCAGGAAATCACTAAGATCTCACCTTAAGATTATCCCAACATTCTAATCCATGGAGCCTCTTCTGATTTGTAGGCCTGACATGACATAATAGTATCAGCATGACACACATATGATGTCACGCCAGGTCCACTAATCAGGAGAGGTGCCCGTGATGCTGACAGGTAGGAAGAGATTCGCAAAGCTCCCATTAAATGGCCACGGAATACTAATGTGGGCCACTGATTCAAGGTCCTGCGGATTGATTCACTCATCTCTACTAAATATTATTATTTCTTTTCAGAGCATTGATTTCATGATGCAATACACGAGAAATGTTTACTGACAAGATACAAAGATAAAGTACGGTGTGCAAACTAACACAGAAATGGGGATTATTTCTCAAATGCATCCAGTTATTATTCTAAACAGTTATTACATTTAAGGGCTTTATTTCCATTTACCCCCCAAAAAAGGGTTTACATTGTGTATTCAGTTCTAATTGTGGATATATATTTTGTCAATGGGCTATCTAGCTGACTATATACTATTTTTGCTTGTTATTGATGCGCTTTTCCATTGGTTACTAGGGCACTAGATGATAAACTGAAGGGTAACATGGGGCATCATATGCACTATTTAAGATGCCAACCTCGATCCTAATTCAGGAAACACCTAGCACAAAATGATTACTAGGGGCAGTGTAGGAATATTTTGTCTCTTTTGGAAATTGCATTGATATTACTATCTTATCACTTACACCAATTTTGTATCTATCTATCTATCTATCTATCTATCTATCTATCCAGCGTCGGACTGGCCCACCGGAGAACCGGTGGATTCTCCGGTGGGCCCTGGCATCTGGTGGGCTCTGGCACCTGCTGGCATACAGGGCCAGCAGTTGCCTAGGGCCCCCGCTGCTCCAGGGGCCCCCAGCCAGTGGTGTGTCGCACACCATTCAGCTGCTATGGGGGCCCATGCCAGCGGAGCAGCAGCGGGTGACAGGAGGCAGAAATCCCTGTCCCCGCTGCTAAAGAGAAATGAATATTCACTGCAAAGCAGTGAATATCATTTCACAGTCTCCACCCCCAGAGGCCCCGCCCCCAACCCAGTAAGCCGCTCTGCATCTGTAAATCAGGGCCGGTGCCGCCCTCAGTCCCCTCTGCTCCTGGCTCACAGCCAGTGCACGATGACGTCACTACATCGCGCACCCGCTGTGTGTCTGGCAGACGGGGCAGCTCCTGACACTGAAGCCGGGATCAGCGTGGGAGCGAGGAGGAGAGGTGAGTATCGTGGTTTGTTTTTTTATATCTCTATCTCTCTCTCTATCTATCTAGATATCTATCTCTATATATTTATCTATCTCTATATATCTCTCTATATATATCTTTTTCTCTATTATCTATATCTATCTATCTTTCTCTATCTATCTATCTCTATTATTTATCTAACTATCTATCTGTCTCTATATCTATCTATCTATCTATCTATCTATCTATCTCTATCTATCTATCCATTATTTATCTCTATATTTATCTCTCTATCTATCTATATCTATCTCTATATCTATATCTCTCTATATCTATCTATCTCTATATCTAATGCTATGTATCTATCGCTCTATCTCTATAGCTATCTATTATCACTATATCTATCTATCTCTATATCTATCTCTATATCTATCTTTATATCTATCTATTATCTCTATATCTCTATCTCTATTTATCGCTCTATCTATATCTATCTAACTCTATTTCTATCTAACTCTATATCTATCTCTATATCTATCTCTATATCTATTATCTCTCTATCTATCTATCTATCTCTATCTATATATATCTGTAGCTATCTATCTCTATATCTATCTATATATCTCTATATTATTATTATTATTACTATATCTCTATATTTCTATCTATTATCTATCTCTATCTATTATCTATCTATCTATCTCTATATCTATCTATCTATCTATCTATCTATCTATCTTTCTATCTATAGCTATCTATCTATCTATCTATCTATCTATCTATCTATCTATCTATCTATCGTTTATCTATCTATCCATTATCTATCTCTATATCTATCAATCTATCTCTATATCTATATTTCCATCTATTTCTATCTTTATATCTATCTCTATCGATCTCTATCTATTATCTATCTCTATCTATCCATTATCTACTATCTATCTCTATATCTATCTATTTCTACATCTATCTTTCTATCTATATCTATCTAACTCTATATCTATATAGCATTATACCCTATGAGAGGGCTATATTCTATGAGATGGCTGCATTATATTCTATGAGGGTGCTGCATTATATTCTATGAGGGGGCTGCATTATACTATATGAGGGGGCTGCTTTATATTCTATGAGGGGGCTGCATTATATTCTATGAGGGGACTGCATTATACTATATGAGGGGGCTGCATTATACTATATGAGGGGGCTGCTTTATATTCTATGAGGGAGGCTACCCCAACTCCTGCTACATAATTAAGATTTGTACTACTTTATATTATACCCTGATATTAGTGTGTTTTACCACACAATTGGTGGTCTTGTATTTATTTCTATGTAGCTACATAGTGGGCCCCAAGAATGATTTTCTCTGGTGGGCCCAAGGTGCTCCAGTCCGACGCTGTATCTATCTATCTATCGATCGATCTATCGATCGATCTATCGCCTCAACTCATTTTTGGCACATTATCTTTTAAGTGTTATTAGTTATTGGAGGACATATAGTTTTTAATGCATACCTAATAAAATTGACGTTTTAATCATATTAAAAGGGAAAAAGATTGTTTTCCTTCTGTGAACTAGCACTGTCAATAACCTATTTCTACAGCACTATATAACTTAACATGGATTACTTTTAACCCTAAAGATTGGCTTGCAACCCTAAATTTACTGGGTAGTATAAATTTATACAACCCAAAAAAGTTAGAGTTTATAGGCATATATTTAGCGTTAAAAGTAATTTATATTAACCTCTTTACCTCCCAAGCCTGCAATATGGTGATGCATAGTTTTTGAAATGCAATATATTGAGAGCTATAATTTTTCCATATTTCGGCCCACAGAGTCATGTCATGGCTTGTTTCTGCTTGTTTAAGTTGACGTTTTTATTGGTACCATTTTCAGACATATGACATCAATCGCTATCCATTCTGATTTTTGGGAGGCAGAATGAACAAAAAACAGATCTTTTTTAACCCCTTTCTAACATCAGACATACTATTCCTTTCATGTTCCCTGGGACTGTCTGATAATGGACGGAATAGTACGTCTCAGAGATCGGCCGCGCACACGGGTGGTGTGCGGCCGATTGCAGCCAGGTGTCAGCTGATTCTCACAGCTGACACCCGGCACTGAGTGCCAGGAACTTTAACCCCCGAAATGCTGCGATCAAACACAATCACAGCATTCTGGGAGCAGGCAGAGGGCTGATAGCCCCTCTGCCTGATCGCTGTCATGGTAACCTGATGTCATCATGACGACATCCGGGTTACCAGAGCTGAGAAACTTCATGGTCATGCGCAGGAAGTCTCCCAGGTCAGTGCAGTAAGTGCAGCGCTGACAGCTTCTATAGCATGCAGATGCTGCTTCATCTCCATGCTATAGAAGCAATCAGCCTGCAAAAAATGATTGTCTCATAGTGGGACAAAGTGTAAAAGTTAGAATAAAGTAAAAAAAAGTTTACCTAATTGTAAAAATATATATAAAAACATCAATATTTATTCTATCACAAAATAAATATGTGAATGAAAATAAAATCTAAACAATAAAAGTACGCATATTTGGTATTGCCGCATCTGTAATGACCTGCCCTATAAAGCTGTACCAATAGTTAACCCCTTTAGTGAACACCATAAAAAAATAGAAGAAACAGGCAAAAAACAGTGCTTTATCATCATACTGCCGAACAAAAAGACGGATACAAATAAACTTGGTACTGCTGAAAACGTCATTTTGTCCAGCAAAAAACAAGACATCATACAGCTCCATCACCGGAAAAATACAAAAGTTATAGCTCTCAGAATAAAGCGATGCAAAAATAATTCCTTTTTATATAAAATAGCTTTTATTGAATAAAAGAGCCAAAACATGAAAAAATTATATAAGTGAGGTATTGCTGTAATCGTACTAACCCAAAGAATAAAACTGCTTTATCAAGTCTACCACACACATAATGATATAACCCCTCCCCCAAGAAATTCATTAATTGCTGTTTTTTGTTTATTCTGCCTCCCAAAAATCAGAATAAAAAACGTTCAAAAAATATCATGTGCCCGAAAATGGTACCAATAAAAACGATGACTCATCCCGCAAAAAAACAAGACATTGTATGACTTTGTGGGCCAAAATATGGAAAAATTATAGCTCTCAAAATGTGGTGATTCAAAAACGTGTGCCGCATCAGTACCACAAGCACGGGCGCTGGGGAAGAAGTGTTACAGTAAGTGCTGTTCCCCAGCGCTGGGTGCTGAACACGGCTCTCATCATTCTCCCCTGTTCTGCCGGTGATCCGCACAAGCAGGGGAGAATGATGAGAGCCGTGTTCAGCATCCGGCGCCAGGGAACAGCGCTTACTGTAAAGCTTCTTCCTCGGCGCTGATGCATGTCACATGGATGACATCCATGTGTGTTATGCATATGCACATGTGCTGGATGTTTTGTGGCCTGTGCTGACATTAAAAAATGGACATGTCAGTGTGTTTTGCCCATGGACACACGATCCGTGGAAACACACTGACATGTGCACAGACCCATTCAATTGAATAGGCAAAATCGCTCCGTTCCTCCCGAGTATCTCAGCATGACTGCACAATATGATCACTGCACCCCTAGATTAATTTCCATGAGGGGTGGTTTGTAAAATGGGGTCACTTATGGGGGGGGTACTGCTATTTTGGCACCTCATGGGCTCTCCCAGTAGGTCATGGCACCTGCAAACCATAAGGGTGTGTGCACACGTTGCGGATTCTGCTGTGGAATTTTCAGCGCAGATTTAGCTAAATCCGCAGGTCAAATGACCTGCGTTTTACCTGCGGATTTAGTGCGTATTAGCCTGCAGTTTTCCCCTGCGTTTTGACACCTGGTCATGGAGCAGGTGGCAAACCGCTGCGGATTCCGCACAAAGAATTGACATGCTACGGATTTAAAACCGCAGCAAATCCGTGTGGAAAAATCCATAGCATGTGCACAACGTTTTTCAATTTCCATAGGTTATAAAGGTACTGTACAACGTAGAAGAAACTGCTGCGGATCCGCAGGGCCAAATCCGCCGCGGATCCGCAGCAGAATGTGCAACGTGTGCACACACCCTAACAGTAAAATCTGGCGCTCCTTCCCTTCTGAGCTCTGCCATGTGCCTAAACAGTGGTTTACCCTCACATATGGGGTATCAGCATACTCAGTACAAATTTCACAACAACTGAGGTCCAATTACTTCTGTGACCCTTGGGAAAATAAAAAATTGGGAGTGAAAAGATCATTTTTCCATCAGGGGCTCTCCAAACGTGACATGGCATCCAATCTTAATTCCAGCCAATTTTTCTTTGAAAAAGTAAAACGGCGCTCCTTCCCTTCCGAGCACTAACAGTGGTTTACCCCCACATATAAGGCATCAACATACTCAGGACAAATTGCACAACAACTTTTGGGGTCCAACTTCTCCTGTTACCCTTGGGAAAATAAAAAATTTGGTGCAAAAATATCATTTTTGTAGAACAAATATTATTTTTTATATTTACGGCTCTCTGTAAACTTCTGTGAAGAACTTGGGGGTCAAAGTGCTCACCACATAATGGTTTACCCCCATATATGGGGTATCAGCATACTCAGGACAAATTTAACAACTTTTGGGGTCCAATTTCTTTTGGTTTACCTGCATATATGGAGTATTAGTGTACTCCGGAAAAAATTTCACAACAACTTTTGGAGTCCAATTTCTCCTGTTACCTTTGGTAAAAGAAAAAAAAATTAGATCTGAAGTAAGTTTTTTGTGAAAAAAAGTTAAAATTTATTTTTTTTTTATAAAACATTCCAAAAATTCCTGTGAAGCACCTGAAGGGTTAATAAACTTCTTGAATGTGGTTTTGAGCACCTTGAAGGGTGCAGTTTTTAGAATGGTGTCACTTTTGGGTATTTTCTACTATATAGACCCCTCAAAGTGACTTCAAATGTGATCTGGTCCCTAAAAAAAAAAGGTGTTGTAAAAATGAGAAATCGCTGGTCAACTTTTAACCCTTATAACTTCCTAACAAAAATAAATTTTGGTTCCAAAATTGTGCTAATGTAAAGTAAACATGTGGGGAAACATTATTTATTAAGTATTTTATGTGCCATATCTCTGTGATTTAAGGGCATAAAAATTCAAAGTTGGAAAATTGCATAATTTTCAAAATTTTCACCAAATTTCCATTTTTTTCACAAATAAAGCAAGTTATATCAATGAAATTTTAGCACTAACATGAAGTACAATATGTCATGAGAAAACAGAATCACCGGGATCCATGGAAGCATTCCAGAGTTATTACCTCATATAGGGACAGTGGTCAGAATTGTAAAAATTGGCCTGGTCATAAACGTGCAAACCACCCTTGGGGGTAAAGTGGTAATGTCATTATGCATGTGGTAAAATTGATAAGGCAACTTTATTTTTTGGGTCAGTACAATAACGGATACCAAATTTATATACAGTTGTGGCCAAAAGTATTGACACCCCTGCAATTCTGTAAGATAATACTCAGTTTCTTCCTGAAAATGATTGCAAACACAAATTCTTTGTTATTACTATCTTCATTTAATTTGTCTTAAATGAAAAAACACAAAAAGAATTGTCCTAAAGCCAAATTGGATATAATTCCACCAAACATAAAAAAGAGGGTGGACAAAAGTATTGGCACTGTTTGAAAAATCATGTGATGCTTCTCTAATTTGTGTAATTAACAGCACCTGTAAGTTACCTGTGGCACCTAACAGGTGTTGGCAATAACTAAATCACACTTGCAGCCAGTTGACATGGATTAAAGTTGACTCAACCTCTGTCCTGTGTCCTTGTGTGTACCACATTGAGCATGGAGAAAAGAAAGAAGACAAAAGAACTGTCTGAGGACTTGAGAAACCAAATTGTGAGGAAGCATGAGCAATCTCAAGGCTACAAGTCCATCTCCAAAGACCTGAATGTTCCTGTGTCTACCGTGCGCAGTGTCATCAAGAAGTTTAAAGCCCATGACACTGTGGCTAATCTCCCTAGATGTGGACGGAAAAGAAAAATTGACAAGAGATTTCAACGCAAGATTGTGCGGATGTTGGATAAAGAACCTCGACTAACATCCAAACAAGTTCAAGCTGCCCTGCAGTCCGAGGGTACAACATTGTCAACCCGTACTATCCGTCGGCGTCTGAATGAAAAGGGACTGTATGGTAGGAGACCCAGGAAGACCCCACTTCTTACCCCGAGACATAAAAAAGCCAGGCTGGAGTTTGCCAAAACTTACCTGAAAAAGCCTAAAACGTTTTGGAAGAATGTTCTCTGGTCAGATGAGACAAAAGTAGAGCTTTTTGGGCAAAGGCATCAACATAGAGTTTACAGGAGAAAAAAAGGCATTCAAAGAAAAAACATGGTCCCTACAGTCAAACATGCCAGAGGTTCCCTGATGTTTTGGGGTTGCTTTGCTGCCTCTGGCACTGGACTGCTTGACCGTGTGCATGGCATTATGAAGTCTGAAGACTACCAACAAATTTTGCAGCATAATGTAGGGCCCAGTGTGAGAAAGCTGGGTCTCCCTCAGAGGTCATGGGTCTTCCAGCAGGACAATGACCCAAAACACTTCAAAAAGCACTAGAAAATGGTTTGAGAGAAAGCACTGGAGACTTCTAAGGTGGCCAGCAATGAGTCCAGACCTGAATCCCATAGAACACCTGTGGAGAGATCTAAAAATGGCAGTTTGGAGAAGGCACCCTTCACCCTTTTTTTTGTGCGATAATATGATGCTTTCAGAGATACTATATATTTACATTCATCTCTTTGATCACATTTTATTCCTCTTCTTGTTCGGTGGCATTATAATAAAGAATCATTTTTGCCTCATTTTTATTTATTTTTTTGCTGGGTTCAATAAAGGGGTTAACTAGTGTGAACGTTTTATAGGTCGGGTCGTTCCGGACGTGGTGATATGAAAATATGCATACTTTTTTTTTGTCTGTTTTTTTTCAGAAAAATATTTATTTATGGGTGGGTACAACATTTTTTTTAATTTTTAATTATTTTGTGATTTTTTAAAAAAAATACTTTTACAATTTTTTTTTACCCTTTTTGTTTAAATTTTTAAGTTTGTCCCACTATGGAACTTTCACTTTTTGCAGTTTGATCACTTATAAATCATAGGAAAGCAGGAGCATTGCTATGTTTTACAGCATTGCCATGCTCTACGCATGGTGTAGCATGTTTGCTAGCCCTGGTGACCAGGATGTCGTCATGACATGACAAAATGGCGCTTTAGGCAGCGCATGTGCAGATGGAGGACTCACCTCATTGAAGACGTCAGTGAGCCTTTCTATCGACGACCAGACATGGAATGTGGTCATGTGCTGACTAGATGGACGCAGCCTTGCTCAATGCAAGTGTATTAAGTGATGCAGGACACAGTCTAGTTGGAATGTGGCAGGAAACATGCAAATCGCATACTTGTAGTCAAATGACCACCCGCCCTTGATGTAGTGCACACGATGTGAGCATTCACAAGTCTGCTGTGACATACTATGACTGCAGACATGTAGCCTAATTCCGGACAATCCCTTTAAAATTTAATCTGCCCAACCCTCATATTTCCTCCTCAACATCAGCTGTCAGGAGAGAATAGGGTGGCCCCCATACACATGAGATGGTCAGCCAATCCCACTAACATTGGCGGGTTGTTGATGGAGGCCTTCATATGTTGAGTTCTCTAATACTCATGGTAACCGCAATTGTTTTGAAGTATTTCTTTTTCTGATTTGTTCCTTTTCTATGACACCGCACACCTTGAACATTGTGTCTTTATTTCCAGATATTTCCCATAAGGTTTTTCCCACAGTTGATCTGTAGTGATAATGGAGAAAGTTTTAATGGGACTTCTATATTCATTGACACACATCTCTCACTCTGCCCTAGATTTCTCCTTCCATGATAACATTTTATTTAATACAAAATCTCTCAGGTATTACAGAAATCTTTTACATTGATCCGTTTCCATCATACAAGGTGTGAATTAGCATTAATTATATTTAGCCATCTTTAATAATTAAATGATGAGGAGTTTATCTATTTATTAATGGCCAAAAAATTATTTGAAAATGTAATATTGATTCTTACAATTTAATATGTCTCCAGAAAAGAGCTATTAGGCTTAATTTATCCAAACTAACAGTCAGACTAGCTTAATTGCTCATAGCAACCAATCAGAGCTCAGCTTTATTTTTTAAGCTGCTCTGGGAAAATGAAAGCTTTGATCTGATTGGTTGCCAGGGACCACAAAGTCAGGTTTAGTGAAAGACAGATCTTTTAAAAGTAGATATTGGGGACAATTCATCAAAGCTGCTGTGCCAGAAAAGTAATCTAAAGGATTTTAATAGTCATTTAAATCAACTCTGCCAAAAAGGGGCGGAGCAGAGAAGTGCACAGGATGAGGCACAGTCACGTCAAATTCATTAAAAATGTCTGTACTTTGTTTGCTAGAAATACTACTGCATTCCATCTATGCCGCTCAGAAGATGGCCCAATTCAGTTAGGGGCATGCATCTAAATTCGCCACTTTGCACTCCAGCAAGACTGGTGTAGCGCATGCTAGTGCTTCGCCAGTCTTGATAAATCAGCAACATTGGGAAAGATTTACTAAGTTTATTGTTTGCCTTGAAAAAAATCAGTCATTGCACAATATTTTTAATGTTTTTTTAAGAGATTTTTGTGCCTCTTTTCTAATGGGGTGGAGCTTGGAAGGCACCAAATTGTGAACACATTTCTGGTACAAATCAAGCTACAGCTGAAAAAGGGCAGCACCGCTTACCTGCCCAGGTCTCTGAACAAATGCACTACAGGATGCAGCCAGCCCATATAGCAAGATGTTGCAAAACACAGGTGGAAAATACTAAATAGACAGCCACTCATCACCTACCAGTTCATGGAAGGGTGACTGCTTAGGCCTGTTTCACACATACGTTTTTGATGTCAGTTGCAATCCGCGAAAATGGCAGAAAACGGATCCGTCTCCGTTCTCACATCAACGTGTGCCAACGGACCGTTGTTTTGATGGATCCGGTGAAGGATGAAATTTAAAGGAACTGCTGCCTGGAAAAAGGGTGAGAGAGATTTTTTTTCCGGTCCCGAACGGCATTTCAGGGTTAAAAGTGTTCCTGGGGCAAAGCTTCCGCGCAGCCGCAGTTAAAAATAGCGGACCGTCAAGACAAAAAAACGTTGCAGAGTCTGTCTCATCCGCCCGGGTGACCGTAAAATTTTGGCGGATCCGTCAAAAAACGGGTGTGACGGACGAGCGTCAGTCAAGATCCGCCACTAATGTAAGTCTATGGGGGAAAAAACAGATTCGCCCCTTTTTTGGCGGATCCGTTTTTTTTCAGAAATTGGCAGATTTTGACTGACACCCAAAAACTGATGTGTGAAACAGGCCTAAGTATACATTTGAACAATAGAGGCCTGTATAGGATGCTGCTCACATGTAGGTAGTGCATAGTGTCTGGTTATCAGTAGTGATGAGCGAGTATGCTCATTACTCGAGATTTCCGAGCATGCACGGGTGTCCTCTAAGTATTTTGGGTGTGCTCAGAGATTAAGTTAAAGTTCCCACAGCTGCATGATTTGTGGCTGCTAGACAGCCTGAATACGTGTGGGGATTGCTTAACAAACAGGCAATCCCCACATGTATTCAGCTGTCTAGCAGCCGCAAATCATGCAGCTGCGGTGACACAAACTAAATCTCCGAGCACGCACAAATTACTAGGAGAACACCCGAGCATGCTCGTAAATCTCGAGTAACGAGCATACTCACTCATCACTAGAACTCAGCCTAACGCCGGGGTCACACTAACCAACGCAAAATACGGTCCGTATTTTACATGCGTAATACGGATGAATGACCCCTAAATAGTGCTCCGTATGTCATCCGTAAGCAAGGTGTGGCCGCGTATTTTGTGCATATCAGCATCCGTATGTAATCTGTATGGCATCCGTATGGCGAGATTTTCTCGCAGGCTTGCAAAATGGACATTTAATGGTTTTGAGGCCTGCTAACTATTTAAATCATTAGCCTGCACCCTATTTATTGGCTCAGGAACAGGTGGCAGCCTCCATTCTGTCCATTTGTGACCTTGCCTTGACTAGGTGTGTTGGTGTTGTATGTACAACATGGCAGACAGTCTGAGTTTCAACAAAACTGAGCAGGTTCTCTTCAACTGGCTTTTGTCACGCTGCTTTGGTCAACCATACCCAGCGATAGTGGATCCGCGGAGGAGGAGACGCATGTGGGTCCATCCACTTTTGAGGCAACGACTCACAAGAGGTCATTTTCACCGCCTCTATTCTTCTCTGCGGGAGCATCGGGAAAAATTTTACCAATACTGTCGCATGAGCCTTGCAACATTTGATCGACTCTTGGAGACAGTGCGCCCTGGGATAACCTTTCAGGACACAAGGATGCGCAAAGCTATATCTGCAGAGAAGCGACTTCTACTCACGTTACGGTATGTACTACACAACCACATTCTCTATGTTCATGCTGTGTTGGCCAAAGTATGTATTTATTGCTTTTTGGACTAAGTTTAGTGCCCTCATCTTATTCCAGGTATGTTTAAACTTACAGACCAGAATGTTATGTGTAATATGTACTGAATATCACTTAGTCATTATGCGACCAAATATATGTGTGTTAGTAGATCTGAATCACTAACAAGTTTGGTATGTATGTACCTGGTCTTTTGTTAATTTGTGCATTCTAAAATGTTCCATTTCTGTTGTTCTTCAGCTTCCTGGCCACTGGCCTGTCTTATGCTGCCCATCACCATGAGTTTCTCATTGGAAGATCTACCATTTCTGGCATAGTCAGGTCGACATATAGTGAAATATGGTCAAGACTATATCAACTCATCATGCCCGAGCCCAGGATGGAAGACTGGATGAGGATATCAAGGGACTTTGAGGAGGAATGCCAGTTTCCTAATTGTATTGGGGCCCTTGATAGCAAACATATCCGGGTGTGTAAGCCGCTGAACTCTGGCTCCCAATTCTTCAATTATAAACAATACTTCTCTGTTGTATTGTTGCCTCTGGCCGACCCTCAATACAAAAAGACTCACTTAAACCAAAATTTGTTTAGGAAAAGGCAATCATGTAGTGAACATATATTTCCCTTAAAAAACAATTTTTTAATATTTCTTTGTAAAAAGCACCTAACCAAATGTGGAGGGTCATGAAAAAAACAAAAAAATGCAAAAAATATTAAAAACCTGCCTTCCAAAACCCTACAATATGCCTCAACTGACTCCTTCCTTGCCGTGGAGGTTGGCACCCTAAGAAACGATTTTTTGGTGCCCCCACTCAACGTGGATGGTCCCTCTCTCCCCTGGTATAACCCTATAGATATAGGTGGGAAAACAATATAGCAAAGAAAAGAAATGAAAGGAATAGATCCTTATATAATATACATCATTTCATAAAGTAGGCTCACAACCTAGGACTGGCAGATAAAAACAAAACCAAAAGATTTTAAATCCCGCTAATATGACCGCCGGCCATGCCTAGTATCATCATGGCATCCGGCATCTGTATAATCTATTCCTTCTGATGAACCGTGTGAACGGGGAAACGCGTCGGGGTGGCCTTGACATACGCTAAGTCCTGATTATCTATACTCATGTATTTTGCTTTATTTAAAAGCTTTGGTGTTTCTATGGCTGAGGAGTTACCTGTTTGATGCCCTCAAACGTGATGAAAGTCTATTGAGTATTGGGTGATACAGTTACCCATGCATATGAGTATGTTGATGTGTCTTTAAGACTATTTTATCAGATATTTGCCATTGATGCATTTGGTGGCTTTTTTGTGTGTTTTGGCTTTTGTCTTTTGGTTTTGTTTTTGTCTGCCAGTCCTAGGTAGTGAGCCTACTTTATGAAATGTTGTATATTATATTAGATTATATATTATATTCCTTTCATTTTGTTTCTTTGCTATATTGTTTTCCCACCTATATCTATAGGGTTATATCAGGGGAGAGAGGGACAGTCCACGTTGAGTAGGGGCGCCAGAAAATCATTTCTAAGGCCTCTTTCACACATCAGTTTTTTGCCTTCAGGCGCGATCCGGCTATTTTTTGTAAAACCGGATCCGGCAAAATGCAATGCCGGATCCAGTTTTTCCCCATTGACTTGCATTAGCGCCGGATCGTGCCGGATGGCATTGCGTTTCATCCGTTTTTTGCCGGATCCGGCAACTTGTCTCATTCCGGCGTCTGGAAAAAACGGCTACTGTAACGTTTTTTGTCTCCGGCGAAAAAGCCGGAAGCGCCGGATCCGGCGCTTCCAGCTTTTTGCTACAATGAAAGTCTATGGGCGCCGGAATGCGCCGGATCCAGAAAAAGACGGATCCAGCCACCGGATCCGTTTTTTTTAAGTCTGCGCATGCTCAGATCCAATTGGCCAGCCCCCAGGAACAGATATAACCTGCTAGACGGATCCAGCAAAAAAACGGATCCGTTTCTACAGTTCTCCAAAATTTATGCCGGATCCGTTTTTTCTAAAAATAGCCGGATCCTGCCTGACGGCAAAAAACTGATGTGTGAAAGTAGCCTTAGGGTGCCAACCTCCACGGCAAGGAAGGAGTCAGTTGAGGCATATTGTAGGGTTTTGGCAGGCAGGTTTTTAATATTTTTCGACCCTCAATACAAGTTTATAATTGTTGACATTGGGGCCTATGGAAGGATGGGAGACTCTAGAGTCTTCAATACTTCCATTATGGGTCGGCGGCTACGCACCATCCAGTTGGATCTACCACCACCACGCCAGCTACCAGGCTCCACTCAAGAATCAGTCACTTATGTCCTTGTGGCAGATGAGGCATTTCAGTTAATGCGCAATGTCATGAGGCCATATCCGCGGTGCAACCTGGACCACCGGCACAGAATTTTTAACTTGCGCCTATCACGTGCTCGGCGACTGGTGGTGTTCCTTTAGCATTCTTTGTGCCAAATGGCGGGTACTCCAGTCTGCCATTCAGCTGAGTGAACAAAATCTAAATTAAGTAATTAAAGCATGTGTCGTTCTTCATAACTTCACCAGGATACATGATTGTTCCTCCTCTGCTGGTGTTGTGCGTGGGTCGGACAATGTGCGTAGGGCGAGACCACCTATCAACCCTCAACGTAGACTGCTTTCTGGGCTTAAAGTGCGTGATATTTACACAAATTACTTTATGTCACCGGAGGGTGAAACTTCTTGGCAAGAGCATGCTGTGTCTATGTTCTAATTATTTGGTTTATGTGCGTCTAAATATACAGTCATATGTAAAAGTTTGGGCACCCCTATTAATGTTAACCTTTTTTCTTTATAACAATTTTGGTTTTTGCAACAGCTATTTCAGTTTCATATATCTAATAACTGATGGACTCAGTTATATTTCTGGATTCAAATGAGGTTTATTGTACTAACAGAAAATGTGCAATCTGCATTTAAACAAAATTTGACCGGTGCAAAAGTATGGGCACCCTTATCATTTTCTTGATTTGAACACTCCTAACTACTTTTTACTGACTTCCTGAAGCACTAAATTGGTTTTGTAACCTCATTGAGCTTTGAACTTCATAGCCAGGTGTATCAAATCATGAGAAAAGGTATTTAAGGTGGCCACTTGCAAGTAGTTCTCCTATTTGATTCTCCTATGAAGAGTGGCATCATGGGCTCCTCAAAACAACTCTCAAATGATCTGAAAACAAAGATTATTCAACATAGCTTTTCAGGGGAAGGAGACAAAAAGTTGTCTCAGAGATTTAACCTGTCAGTTTCCACTGTGAGGAACATAGTAAGGAAATGGAAGAACACAGGTACAGTTCTTGTTAAGCCCAGAAGTGGCAGGCCAAGAAAAATATCAGAAAGGCAGAGAAGAAGAATGGTGAGAACAGTCAAGGACAATCCACAGACCACCTCCAAAGACCTGCAGAATCATCTTGCTGCAGATGGTGTCACTGTGCATCGGTCAACAATACAGCGCATGCATAACGCCTTTTTGTATGACCAAACAACTCAATCTTTGTTTCATCAGTCCACAGGACCTTCTTCCAAAATGTAACTGGCTTGTCCAAATGTGCTTTTGCATACCTCAGGCGACTCTGTTTGTGGCGTGATTGCAGAAACGGCTTCTTTCGCATCACTCTCCCATACAGCTTCTCCTTGTGCAAAGTGCGCTGTATTGTTGACCGATGCACAATGACACCATCTGCAGCAAGATGATGCTGCAGGTCTCTGGAGGTGGTCTGTGGATTGTCCTTGACTGTTCTCACCATTCTTCTTCTCTGCCTTTCTGATATTTTTCTTGGCCTGCCACTTCTGGGCTTAACAAGAACTGTACCTGTGTTCTTCCATTTCCTTACTATGTTCCTCACAGTGGAAACTGACAGGTTAAATCTCTGAGACAACTTTTTGTATCCTTCCCCTGAAAAGCTATGTTGAATAATCTTTGTTTTCAGATCATTTGAGAGTTGTTTTGAGGAGCCCATGATGCCACTCTTCATAGGAGAATCAAATAGGAGAACTACTTGCAAGTGGCCACCTTAAATACCTTTTCTCATTATTTGATACACCTGGCTATGAAGTTCAAAGCTCAATGAGGTTACAAAACCAATTTAGTGCTTCAGGAAGTCAGTAAAAAGTAGTTAGGAGTGTTCAAATCAAGAAAATGATAAGGGTGCCCATACTTTTGCACTGGTCAAATTTTGTTTAAATGCAGATTGCACATTTTCTGTTAGTACAATAAACCATTTGAATCCAGAAATATAACTGAGTCCATCAGTTATTAGATATATGAAACTGAAATACCTGTTGCAAAAACCAAAATTGTTATAAAGAAAAAAGGTTAACATTAATAGGGGTGCCCAAACTTTTACATATGACTGTATATATTTAAACCCCTTATGATTCTATGACTGTTTAATTGCATTGGTAAGAGTATGTTAGTATGCTGACACCTTTTTTTTTTTAGAATTGAGACAGAGACGTAAAATGTAGTAGACAAAATGTTTTCTTTTGCCTTATTTGTTTTTTTTAGAAAAACATATTATTGCCGTATGATCAATGTGGCAATGGGTCAAATTGGCATTTGCGCAGATGTGAAAATTGGGAACAAATAACATTTTCTGACAAACAAAACAACCACAAAACCATTAGCCAATATGAAAATGGCAACATTATAAATTTTGGCAGGTCGGGGAGGAGAAGGCGGAAGACCAGCCTGTGTTTGCTGCTGGCTACTTTGCCCAACTTGGCCATTGCCCTGTGTGGGGGCATACTGTTGCCCATGATGTGGGTAGTGTACTGCCTCCTGGGATTGTGGTTGGTACTGGCCAGAGTGATACTGGAGAGGGGCCTCTTGTTGGGGCTGGTAGGCCCGTGTCTCATACCCACCAAAATAGCCATGTCGTCCCCAACCAGGTTGGGACCAGCCTCCAACACTGGGTGGCAACAAGTGGCCATAATGGTGAGGTTCGCTAGAGCCAGACATATGTGGCTGCTGTAGGAAAGGTTGGGTAGGGGGAGGAAGGGGGTGAGGTGTAGGCCCACGTATTTGAGGATCCTCAGAGCCTGCTTGAGCATACATGTGTGTGGGGTGTCTAAGGCGCATCAGATTCCTGGGGGAAAGCTGCCACCTCAAATTTTCAAATAACTCATATGGGGTATTGGGGTGTGTGCTTGCATCAAGCAGGATATGAAAACATCCTCGAATACGTAGCCTCACCTCACGGGAAAGGGCACGAAGATAAGGGCCAGGCTGCATGAGTATGCCTCCTCGCAATCATCATTATTGACTCCTAGCCAGATAGTTCAGTACCCCTGTGTCAACATTGGTATGGGTATCTTGGGCAGGGATCTGGCACCTTCTTCTTCCTCGCCGGGATGGTCCAGCAGGCTGTCTCAGATCCAGAATTGGAGCGAGGAAGGAGAGGCGGTCATAATAGATATATTTCCTCTTTATGTGGCCCGCATCACAACTCCTGGACCGCTGCTGATGTTCCCGCCTGTATTGGTCACGGATGCTGCGCCAGCGTCTCATCACATCTTCCACTGCAATGTGACAGGAAATATTCTCCTTTTCACATATTTGCTAGGTCAAATTTGCTAACAGTAGCCTAGATATGTGGCCCTCTAGGGTGTGCTTTCTACCCAGGGTGGCATATATAATTGGGGCATCCAGGCCAGATACACAGGGTCACAATAGTTCAGGTATCAAGTAACTACACTTAATAACTTGGTTGGCTAGGAGGATGAGGAGCTTGTGGCCTGGGCCAAATTATGGCAGTGTAAAACCATGGGTAACATAAAAATCTACCCACCTCATGAGGCAAAAAGTCCAAGCACAGGAAGGGGGGGCTAAGGAACATCAGGTTCCTGGGGGAAAGCTGCCACCTCTCCAGATATTCAAATAACTCATATGGGGTATTGGGGTGTGTGCTTTCATCAAGCAGGATATGAAAACATCCTCGAATACGTAGCCTCACCTCACGGGAAAGGGCACGAAGATAAAGGGCCAGGCTGCGTGAGTATGCCTCCTCGCCATCATCATTATTGACTCCTAGCCAGATAGTTCAGTACCCCTGTGTCAACATTGGTACGGGTATCTTGGGCAGGGATCTGGCGCCTTCTTCTTCCTCACCGGGATGGTCCAGCAGGCTATGGGGAGCCCTGGATCTGGGCAGTTGGGCTGCTGCTGATGTTGCCCTGCTCCTCCTGTATGGCTGATGGTGCAGCAGTAGATGGTCCTGCTTGTGGATGTGGTCATGGTGGTGGGGTATGTGGTGCAGGCACTGGGTTTTCCTGAGAGGAATCTTCACCCATGCTTCTTGGAGGGGGAGAAGTTGGGCCAGCCACCTCTTCCCCTACAGACCCAGGATCTATGATGGGCTGAGTATCTGAGCCAGTTTCTCTCTCCGTAAGGTTGGACTGAGTTCTGTCATGAAACAGAACAGAGCCAAAAATAAATCCATTTTTTTGGCCCTGTAAAGTATCTGTGTAATGTGGTGTGAGGTATTTATTTACTGTCTCAGATCCAGAATTGGAGCAAGGAAGGAGAGGTGGTCATAATAGATATATTTCCTCTTTATGTGGCCCGCATCACAACTCCTGGACCACTGCTGATGTTCCCGCCTGTATTGGTCACGGATGCTGCGCCAGCGTCTCATCACATCTTCCACTGCAATGTGACAGGAAATATTCTCCTTTTCACATATTTGCTAGGTCAAATTTGCTAACAGTAGCCTAGGCATGTGGCCTTCTAGGGTGTGCTTTCTACCCAGGGTGGCATATATAATTGGGGCATCCAGGCCAGATACACAGGGTCACAATAGTTCAGGTATCAAGTAACTACACTTAATAACTTGGTTGGCTAGGAGGATGAGGAGCTTGTGGCCTGGGCCAAATTATGGCAGTGTAAAACCATGGGTAACATAAAAATCTACCCACCTCATGAGGCAGAAAGTCCAAGCACAGGAAGGGGGGGGCTGATTCTAAATGCCTTTTTTGATGTGAGGTAATTTTAAACGGTTTTTGGGTTGTACTTAGTTGCTGCTGCTCCTCATGTGGCCGATCAGCGAAATCGTGGAACATCTGGCAACATATGCGCCTCCATGACGCCTCCTTTCTTGCCCAGTTGGCATAATGGGCATCACGTTGGTCCCAGATTTCCAGGCGCTCCTGCACTAGTACAATCAGCATCTCCACATTGAGGAAATATGGCGCCATGACGCTGCAGGACTCCGAGGAGGCGTACTTCCTGGATGTCTGGAGCACTTTTTGAGCTCATTTGCATGTCTAAGCTTCCTGATGATGGATTGGCCCATTTCCTGTCACCTGCCAAAAGACCTGCATATTTCTCGCAAGTCACACGTGTGGTCCGTATGTAATCCGTATTTTTTGCGCACCCATAGACTTGCATTGGCGTACTACAGGCGTAGTACGCTGAGAATCGCAGCATGCTGCGATTGGCACGGACCGTAGAATACGGACGAGAATTATACGGCTGTTGGGAGCTGCCCCATAGAGAATCATTTGTCCGTGTGTAATGCGTGCTTTTAACGCCTCTCACTCGTCCGTATTCCTCTCTAGTGTGACCCCGGCCTAATAGTTCTCAGCCTATTAGTCACGCCCATACTATTCGATTCAGCGGGCTCACCAGCACTCTCTCAATGCATCCCATGTGGACAGCCCTGTATACAAAACTTAATGTGCTGGGCTTGGCTGCACCCTGAAAAATAAAGTGCACAAAATACGCATAAATATATGAGGCATTTAGCAATTTTAAACTTTTAATTTTTGTGCCCTTAAACCAGAGAGTGATGTCGCACAAAACACTTAATAAATAACATTTCCCAGATGTCTACTTTAAATCTGCACAGTTTTACTAATTTAATTAGTAAGGAAGTTAGAAAGGTTAAAAATTGACTAGTGATTTCTCATTTCTCCCCAAAAATTTACAAAACTATTGTTTTTAGGGTCCATCTCATTTGAAGTGACTTTGAGGGGCCTATATAACAGAAAATACCCAAAAATGATACTATTTTAAAAACTGCACCCCGCAAGGTGCTCAAAACCAATTTCAAGAAGTTTGTTAACTCTTCAGGTGTTTCACAGGAATTAATGAAATGTGGAAAGAAAAAAATGAACATTTTACTTTTTTCACTTAAATTTTACTTTAGACCCTATTTGTTATTTTCTCAACAGTAACAGAAAATGGACACCAACATTTGTTGTAATGCAATTTCTCCTGAGAATGCTGATACCCCATATGGGGGGAAAACTACTATTTGGATGCATGACAGTTCTTGGAAGGGAAGGAGCACTGTTTTTTGAATGCAAAATTGGCTGAAATTGTGAGCGGATGCCATGTTCCATTTTTATTTTCACAAGGGTATCAGGAGAAAATGCATCATACAATTTGTTGTGAGTACGCTGATACCTAATATGTGTAGGAAAACTACTGTTTGAGTGCATGGCAGGGCTCGGAGAGGAAGGAACGACATTTGACTTTTTGAACTTAAAATTTGCTTTAATCATTAGCAGACGCCATGTCACATTTGTAGAGCCCCTGATGTGCCTAAACAATGGAAACCCCCCACGAGTTACCTCATTTTGGAAACTAGACCCCTCAAGGAATGTATTTAGATATGCGATGAGCACCTTGAAACCCCATGTGCTTCACAGAAGTTTATAACATTGAGCTATGAAAATAAAAAAAGCACATTTTTCCCACAGAAAATGTTCCGTTAGCCTCAAACTTTTTATTTTCACAAGGATAATAGGAACAACTGCATGATACAATTTGTTGTTCAATTTCTCCTGAGCACGCAGATACCCCATATATGGGGGAAATTTACTTTTTGGGTGTATGGCAGGGCTTGGAAGGAAAGGAGTGCCATTTGACTTTTGACGCCATGTCACATTTGGAGAACCCCAGATGTACATAAACAATCAAAACCCCCCACAAATGACCCCATTTTGGAAAGTAGACCCCTGTAGGAATGTATAAAGATGTGTGGTGAGCACCTTGAACCCCCAGGGGCTTCACGGAAGGTTATACCATAGAGCCGTGAAAATAAAAAAAATCATTTTTTTCCAACAAGAAAATGATGTTTTAGTCCTAATTTTTTAATTTTAACAAGCGAATCAGGAGAAAATGGAACCCAAAATTTGTTTAGCAGTTTCTCCTGAGTACACAGATACCCTGTATGTGGGGGACAACTACTGTATGGGTGCAAGGCAGTGCTCAAAAAGGAATAAGTGACATTTTGTAAAGCAGGATTTGATGGAATGGTCTGCAGGTGTCATGTTGCATTTGGTAAGCCTCTGATGTGCCTAAACAGTGAAAAACACAAAAAGTGACACTGCATTTTTTCCCATAAAAAATGTTGTTTAAAACCTAATTTTTTTTTATTTTAACAAGCATATCAGGAGAAAATGGAACCCCAAATTGGTTGTGCAATTTCTCTTGAGTACCCTGACACTCCATATGTGGTCAAAAACTACTTCTGAGGCACAGTGGAAAGCTCAGAAAGAAAGAAATGCCATGTTGAACTTCAGATTTTGCTGGACTGGTTGGAGGGTGCCATATCACATTGACAGAGCCCCTGAGGTGCCAGAACAGCAGACACCCCCCATAAGTGACCTCATTTTACAAACTACATTCCAATGAATTCATTTAGTGGTGCAGTGATCATATTAACACCACATATGCTTCACAAAATTTTATACCATTGGGCGGTGAAGGAAGAATAACACCATTTTTACCACTAAAATGTTGTTTTAGCCCAAGTTTTTATATTTTCTAAGGGCTAGTAGGAAAAAATTGACCTCAGTTTGTTGTAAAAATTTCTCTTGAGTGCACCAATACCCTACATATAATCGGGAAATACTTTTGAGACAGAGTGCAAAGCTCAGAAGGGAAGGGGCACCATATTATAGCGCAGATTTTATTGTTAGGGTTTGCTGGTGCCATGACTCACTGGGAGAGCACTTTAGGTGCCAGAACAGCAGAACCCCTATAAGTGACCCTATTTTACAAACTACTCCTTTCAATGAATTTATATAGGAGTGCAGGTATCATATTGATACCAGTGGTGTGTCACAGAATTTTATGCCATTGAGCAGTTATAGAAAAATAAATTACAGTTTTAACATCAAAATTTTGTTTTAGTCCCGGATTTTACATTTTCACATAGGGAAATGGCTAGAAATGGCACCATCATTTGTTCCACAATTTCTGCTGAATGTAGAAATACTTCATGTATGGCTGTACTGTATTGCTTAGCCACATGGCGAGACTCGGGCTATTTGCATCCTGAAGCACAGATTTTCCTAGAATAGTTTGCAGACTCCATATACATAGCCCCTAAGTACTAGAAGAGCAGAATCCCCCCTCAAGTGACTCCATTGTGGAAATTATACTCCTTTGGAAATGTATCTACAGGTGTAGTAATGATTTTTACTCCATGGGTGTTTTCCAGAAACAAGCAGCAGTGGATGTTGCTTAGTGAAAATTGAAAACTGCCATTGTAGTGCCTAGTATGTTGTAGTTACCAGTACATTGTAGTGCCCAGCACGTGTCTCTGGAAACATTCACCCATAAATTAGTCATCGCTACAGAAATGCCAAGCATGTGGATGCTACATGTGGTTCAGGTACACTATTGCTCCGAAGGGAGGGGAACATTTTGATTTGGGAGCACAGAATTTGCTGAATTTATGGTGAGGGGTGAGAAGCGATTTCACTTTTCCAGAGCCTTTGTACTACCAGTGAAATTGAAGCCCCCTATATTTCAGATAACAGATGATGGATCTGAGTGGGGACTTGATTTTTTGTGAATTGATTTGAAGCTTTTGTTGGGAATATTTTAACATAACATCAGCTTTTCTGAGTGACCAGATTCAGATGAAACTACTGAGGATTCCATTTACTATAATCAGGCAGCAGAGTTACTCTGGACTCCGTCTGTTCAGCTGTGTCCTTCTTTTCAGAAGTGCAGAAAACTGTGGCCGAGCACTCTTTTATGTGCAATTAAAAAGATGGACACCACCGGATCACAGGCTAGGCAACATCCACAGTGACTTCATATACCTCATTATAGGGAAACTTCCACCAGGGATTCCATCTGAATCACATATTTTAGAGATTTACACTGAACACTAGGGTAAGCGCTCAGTGCTGAGTGCAGGATTAATTTAAGCCAAGCCTTACTGCAATCTTTGGGAGGCAGAATGAAAAAATCAACAGCAGGTGAATTTTGTTTTATTTATTTTTTATGCTGCTCCTGGTGCGGTATAAATGATGACTTTATTCTGGGTCGGTTATTAGACTATTTTATGCTTTGGGTCAGTGCGATTACAGGGATACCAAATTTACATACAGTAGTTTTTTATGTTTGGCTGCTATCACACACTAAAAGACACTTTTTTGTGCTTTTAAATATATTTTTACATTTTGTTGAACTTTTTTTTTACTTCTTTGTAGCCCCTGTATGAGGCTTTCACTTTTTTTTTTTGTCTCTTATCGCTTATAAAGCATTGCAATGCTCATGCATTGCTATGCTTTATAAGCAATGTCAGTGCTGCACTGACATACAAGCTCTTGTGACCCGGATGTTGTCATGATGACATCAGGTCACCAAGGCAATGATTATGCCCTCGTGATGCTATGATTTTCTGGATTTTAATTTTGATATTCTATCTCTCAATATTAAGATTAACCTACCCTTAAAACTATAGACTGTTCATGTCTTCGTTAGTGAGCAAACGTACAAAATCAGCAAGGGATCAAATCATTATTTCCTTCACTGTATATGAGTTTCCTTAATTAGTTCTAATTTTTATAGTCTTAACCAAGAGAGTGCTGCTCACGGGATCCTTTGGGGCATTATTTAGTCTGTTCTGCATCAGCTTTTGGTCAACACCTCCTTGTAAAGACCACAAAAAATGCACTAAAGAAAAAGGCCAATATCTCTTTTGATCTGTATAGTGGAATGTAAAAAACAAAAAAATTCAATACTCCTGGGAGCAGTGAGAATAGAATAAACTAAAAAAAAAATGCTAGGTTTGATATGGTCACAGATCCTCTTTAAAGGAATACTAACAGGATATACCACATTTAATAGAGTTCAGGTAGGTAAGAATATTGTGACTTATTGGTCCAATAAAAAAATTGCTTCCATTTTCACCTAACCCACACAACATAATTCAATTCAGGGTAACCTCATATTATTGTAATTTTATTTTTTTTTTCCGTTATAATATTATTATGAAAGCAGTACCTAACAAGCAGAGATAACCAGACATTGAATACTCTTCTTTTTGGAGGTTCTGATTAATTTGCTTTGGCGACATTGTGCGATTATATTTCATCTTCTAGACAAGCTATCCGGTTATGACTCACACAGATGACAGATGCTTACACTAAGAATTTTGACAGAGCTATCAATTAGTAAATGGGAAATATTTTTGTGCATTTTATGCCCGTGGGACAGTAATTGCAAATAGACATGGATTATATACTGCACCATAGAAAAGTGCCTTCAACTAAATAGTTAAAAATAGCAAAAAAAAAATCAAGAGTCAAAGAGTTCATAAGATTATAAAGGAGTTAGGGAACTTTTCAGTCGACTAATGCTTTTGCCAAGTAGGAAGTCAGTTATATCAGTGTAAAAACAACAGGGGATCCATTAGCTGAGCTGTATTCTGTTCTCTGCACTAAAAGGAATGTAATATAAAATATCTGCATAGTGACCTGCACCTTGAGTCATAGGATTGATTTGAGAGTTTATAATGATGCCGATTCTTCCAGGAAATTTCAACTCTGTAAACGAATGCGCACCAGATAATCTGGACTAATTGGTTGCTGTGGGTTGCATACTGTAATTTTAAGAAATTATTCTTTATTATTCTTTATATTTACCTCTTATGGTATGTTCCCAAGATCAGGGTTTGTTCAGGCTTTCAGGCAGGTGAATTTCCACACAGATCCTGCACCTTAGCTCACATGCGCTTTTCCTTGCGTTTATGCCACATGCATTTAGATATGGGGTAGATATATATATATATATATATATATATATATAAGTTAGTTAGCTAAATATAAATCTGTGAGCTATATAATTAGTGCTGTGTATGTGTAGTTTACTGTACATGAATTCACCTAATAAATAAATAAATGAAGAAAAAACGATGTGGCGTCCCCCCTATTTTTGATACCGAGCCAAGGTAAAGCAGAAAGCTGCAAGCTTATTTTACCAGGCTGTGAAGACTCCTGGTTATTGGAGCCTTCCCAGCCTAAAAATGCAAGCGTGCAGATGCCCCAGAATTGGCGCATAACATGAGATGAGCCAATTATGGCGCCTTGCCCAGCTCTTTCCAATTGCCCTAGTGCAGTGGCATTCAGGGTAATGGTAGGTGGGGTTGATGACAGCTGGGATTTGTCAACAATCCAAAAACCCATAAAAAAACTCTATTTTCTACATTCAAATTATCAGATACAATCGGAGATGTTCCAAACCTGCAGATCGAGACAAACACTTTGGTGGCCTCAGAAATACCTTTATGAATCAGGACTACCATCCAAGAAAAAAAAAGGAGGTTCCAGCTTTGGGTAAAATGTTAAAATTAGTCCATCTTTATTAAATTAAAAGTTTGTATAAAAAAATAAGGTGCGAAAGACAATGAACAGGCAACGTGTTTCAAACGCGATCAAGCATTCTTTCTCAAAGCCTGGCCTGCAGGCTTTGAGAAAGAACGCTGGATCACATTCAAACAAACAACTGGAGGGCCTCATTCAAATATTGAAGATTAAAAACACTTTATGTGCTGTTGTCATCTGGTGATTTGGAAAAGTTGGAGCTCAGTCAGGCTTTGTTCATTTTTACCAGAGTGAGCCTGTCAGCATTTTCTGACAGGTGAAAGCGCCTTTCTGTTATGCCCCCCCCCCCTACAGCACTAAAAGCCAGCTCAGACAAGACACTAGCAAGACAACACCTTCAAGACATAGAAGAATAGCTCATGCCAGGTGTCCAGCTTTGAGACCCAAGAGTTGAAAGTCGGAGAGGAATGTCTCCATATTCCTGCATCATGTATTCCTCCATCTCCACCTGGTCCGCATACAAAGCTTCATCTTTAATTGTGAGCATTGGCTGTTTACATACAGTTGTGGCCAAAAGTATTGACACCCCTGCAATTCTGTCAGATAATACTCAGTTTCTTCCTGAAAATGATTGCAAACACAAATTCTTTGGTATTATTATCTTCATTTAATTTGTCTTAAATGAAAAAACACAAAAAGAATTGTCCTAAAGCCAAGTTGGATATAATTCCACACCAAACATAAAAAAGAGGGTGGACAAAAGTATTGGCACTGTTCGAAAAATCATGTGATGCTTCTCTAATTTGTGTAATTAACAGCACCTGTAACTTACCTGTGGCACCTAACAGGTGTTGGCAATAACTAAATCACACTTGCAGCCAGTTGACATGGATTAAAGTTGACTCAACCTCTGTCCTGTGTCCTTGTGTGTACCACATTGAGCATGCAGAAAAGAAAGAAGACCAAACAACTGTCAAGTTCAAGCTGCCCTGCAGTCCAAGGGTACAACAGTGTCAACCTGTACTATCTGTCGGTGTCTGAATGAAAAGGGACTGTATGGTAGGAGACTCAGGAAGACCCCACTTCTTACCCCGAGACATAAAAAAGCCAGGCTGGAGTTTGCCAAAACTTACCTGAAAAAGCCTAAAACGTTTTGGAAGAATGTTCTCTGGTCAGATGAGACAAAAGTAGAGCTTTTTGGGCAAAGGCATCAACATAGAGTTTACAGGAGAAAAAAAGAGGCATTCAAAGAAAAGGACATGGTCCCTACAGTCAAACATGGCGGAGGTTCCCTGATGTTTTGGGATTGTTTTGCTGCCTCTGGCACTGGACTGCTTGACCATGTGCATGACATTATGAAGTCTGAAGACTGCCAACAAATTTTGCAGCATAATGTAGGGCCCAGTGTGAGAAAGCTGGGTCTCCCTCAGAGGTCATGGGTCTTCCAGCAGGACAATGACCCAAAACACACTTCAAAAAGCACTAGAAAATGGTTTGAGAGAAAGCACTGGCGACTTCTAAGGTGGCCAGCAATGAATCCAGATCTGAATCCCATAGAACACCTGTGGAGAGATCTAAAAATGGCAGTTTGGAGAAGGCACCCTTCAAATATCAGGGACCTGGAGCAGTTTGCCAAAGAAAAATGGTCTAAAATTCCAGCAGAGCATTGTAAGAAACTCATTGATGGTTACCGGAAGCGGTTGGTCGCAGTTATTTTGGCTAAAGGTTGTGCAACCAAGTATTAGGCTGAGGGTGCCAATACTTTTGTCTGGCCCATTTTTGGCGTTTTGTGTGAAATGATCAATGTTTTGCTTTTTGCTTCATTCTCTTTTGTGTTTTTTCATTTAAGACAAATTAAATGAAGATAATAATACCAAAGAATTTGTGTTTGCAATCATTTTCAGAAAGAAACTGAGTATTATCTGACAGAATTGCAGGGGTGTCAATACTTTTGGCCACAACTGTAAGCACAGAAGTGGGATTGTTGTGCTAATTAAGGTGTTATCGTCACCATCTTTGTGTAGTCCTCAAAAACTTGAAGAACCTTACAAATGTCAGACATCTATGCCCACTCTTCAGTTGTTATGTGAAGATGCAGTTCATAATATCAACGGATATTTTGGAGCTGGTATTCAACAACTGGTCTCTGCTGCTCACAAAGCCTTGCCAGCATGTGCAACGTGGAGTTCCAGAGTTTGGTCACATCGCACAAAAGTGGATGAGCTGGCAGCAGTAGCTGACTTGTGGAAATGGTCGCTCACGCAGCATACCTTGACAAGTATCTCTGTTAAATCTGGGTAGGTTTTTAGAAACTGCTGAACCACAAAGCTGAGGACATGGGCCAAGCATGGTACATGCGTGAGCTTGCCAAGCTTCACAGCTGCCACCAGGTTACGGGTATTATCACACATGACCATGCCTGGTTGTAGGTTCAGTGGCAAGAGCCACAGATCTGTCAGGTCTGTTATTCTTTTCAACAACTCTACGGCAGTGTGCAGTTTGTCTCCTAGACAAATTAGCTTCAGCAGAGTCTGATGCTGCTTCAATGAGGCAGTGCTGTAGAGCTTCCAGCTTCCGAATGATGTTGATAAGAAATCAGAGATGGAGGATGAGGAGGAGCAGGAGGAAGTGCAGAAACTGGTGTAAGAGGTGGAGGAAACCCTGATAGAATTATTTCCAGCAATCCTCGGCAATGGTAGCACATGTGCTTTGTAACGGTTGGTCTCGACCCTGGCCTCCACAATGTTCACTCAATGTGCTGTCAGCGAAATGTTGTGTCCCTGACCACAAGCGCTTGTCCACATGTTGGTCCAGTGGACCATCCCAATAACTTAGTCATCCACCACCTTGTCTTCCACGGCTTTACCCTGGTCCTCCTGACTTGGTGACTTAACAACAACATGACTTATTGGCAACTGTGTTTCATCATCATCTCCTTAGAAAAAATTTGCTGTTATTCACCATCATCTTCTTGAGACCGTGGCTGTTTTGTTCATCACTAAGCAGCATGTCCTCTAGTAGCAACTTGGAACATGCAAGGCGAGAAGCCACAATCAAGAAATTATGATGTAAAGGTTTCCTCAGAGTGTCCTAGTGTGGGATCACTGTTCTCCTGGGACTCTACTTGGTGGGAGGAAGGAGGATCAGGTGAGGATTAAGTGATACAAACTCTTGGCTGGTGAGACTGAACCATGTGGAAGACTGTGTGGTGCTGGCAAGTATGCTGAAATCATAATTTGCTATCCAACCAACCACCTATTAGCACTGGTCTGGCTACAGAAATGCTGTTCTGTGCCACCCTGTACAGTGGAACAGCAAGTGATGTGTCAAGAATGGCCATGTTTCTTGTGCTCCAGAAACAGGTGCAGTAAAACCTGCCCTGCATCCTCGGAGTCTGCATGCATCATCATCGGCACTCCCACTTCTCAGTCCCTTACCACATGCCTTACACATTTTCTGTTTGCTAGGTCTCTGGAAAGCAAGTTTCTTTGATTAATTGAAAATATATTTTTTAATAAAAAAAAAATTGGTCATCTGTAGCAGGCAAAGCATTTTTTTGTTTAAACCACTGTAATTTCACACAAAGCATGTTAAAATGGATGACAATCCAGTCAATTGTTTTACCAAAACTAATTGGTTACCTCCAGAAGGCAAATAATTTTTTGGGAGTTTAAAACCACTGTAATTTAACACAAACCAGGTATGGATGACAATATAATCAATTTTTCACAAAACAATTTGGTCGCTTCCAGCAGGCAGAGCATCTTTTTGAAGTTTAAAACCACCGTAATTTAATACAAAGCAGGTTAAACTGTATGTATGACAATCCAGTCAATTTTTTCACAAAAAATTTTGGTCACCTCCAGCTGGAAAAGAAATTTTTTTTTGTTTAAAACCCCCGTAATTTAACAAAAAACAGGTTAAACCGTATGGATGACAATACAGTCAATATTTTCACAGCAGCTATATACAATATTTAGCAACAGACTGCAAAACCCTTAGCTGTGCCTAGAGGCTGTATTCAGCCACTCTCGCTGCTCCAGTAGCGGTCCCTAAGCTAAATGCACTATGTATCACAAAGAAACAGCAAAGAACAAGTTTAGCCCTTAGAAGAACTTTTAGTATGGTGGTTCAGCAACAGTATCACCACTAGAGGACTATGAGTCCTGAAACTGAGCACACAGGCCTGGACAACAGCACTGCTCTCCATAATCAGAACTGTCCCTGAGCTGTGTTATGGCATCAGTGTGCCAAGAGTGGCGGCACCGATCCTTCTATAATCTCTGATGAGGTATCATGGTCAGCCAATCACAATAATGCCACTACCAAAATGGCTACAGCATTACAGTGACTGGCAAGCAATCCCCGCATGTTTAGTGGCTGTGTAGTAGTCGCCAAACCTGCAGGGCAGGGATTTGAGCATTACATCTGAGCACCAGAAAATGCTTGTCAAGTGCTGAGCACATCCGTGCACCCAGATACTCGAGTAATATTTGATTACCACCGATAAAGTTTGCTCATCCCTACCTTTGACACATTCAGAGCAAAAATGAATGTGTCGCATAGATTTATGTCTTTTTACATCAATTAAGGAAAGTGTTCCTCAGACCATTTGTGGACATCGCAACCCTGGACCAGATCTCAATCAGAGGACAATAAAACTTTCACCCTCCTTATCTATGAATGCCTCCAATATTTACTGTCATGACTGTTTCTCCCCCTACCACACTGGTGCTTCTTCATGCAATTGTCTTATTTACCGCATTATTCTTGTGTCCTGTTGTGTGTATATATGTGACTCTTCAGATTTTGTGTTATACTATGCCTGAGGAAGAGACCTCAGTAGTATCGAAAGCTTGCTTTTTGTGACCATCCTTTCAGTTAGCCATTAAAACTGAAGACTCTCAAATTTTAATATTTAAATAGTTAACATAAAAATAAGAAAGTATGCAATTATCTTGGTTTTCCTATTTGCTGTCATTCTTCTGTGATGACAGCTTTTATCTTCTATAGTGTTCAGCTGGTTTTGATAGAGCTTGGCCTCCAGACACTGGCTGAGGGTGCGGAGTAACTACTGTACAGGAGAGGAGTTAACTCTGAGTATCCTAGTCAGTTCTTTCCATACCATTGATTTCTATACAGCAATTAGCTACTCACCTTCCTCCCTCATTTTCTGAAGATTCACAGTTATAAATCACCAATCCTGAAGTTTTCAGATTAGGTCTGCTAATTGCAGCTCTCTTCTGTTGCTTTTGGAGCTGTGGGCATGTTCAAATGCCCTGTTATCTCTATGTGTAAATATAGTTTTATATATATAGTTTTATTGATGGCAGTGCAGACTCCAGGACAAATCAGTAATAGCTGAAAGTGTTATAGCAGAACTTGTGCTGAGTTTTATAGTTCAACTAATACCACAGTTCTGCTATTCACCAGAACTGTCACGCCAAAAGTAGAGCCCACCGAGCTAGAAAGCTGGATGTAAACAAGCTAAGGAAACTGCACTGTTGTGTGCTGCTCAAGAGACAACTTCAGAATGCCCTATATCACAACAAAAAGACAGAATTTATATAATTAGGTGTCAAGTGATAGTTTTCTACTTTAGGAAACCTTTGTGCATTATGATACCCTGTCATTTTAAGAAAGGCTACACCCTTATCAGAAACAATACTAATCCAAAGTATGGATGTGAAATTACTAATCCAAAGCATGAATGCCAAAAAGATTGTCAGATCCAACTTTTTCAAGTAGATTTCCAGTGTTCTTAAATTCATGGCTTCCTCAGGATGGGTCCTTTCCTGACATACAACATGCTATTTCATACTGTGTGGGTGTACGGAAAGGGCTTAGAAGCTAAGACCACTCTGCACAAAGCAGGGAACACAGTGCTATTCAGCTTGAACTCACAACGGCTTCAAACGCAGTGATAGCAGCTAGCTCAGATTACTGCTCTTTAATCACTTAAAGAGGACCTTATACTAGATTGCTAAATTAAGCTCAGTATGGGCAGGGTTAGACGGCCGTACATTCTTTCATCCAAAAAAATTGGGCAGATTATGCAAATGACACTCTGATCAAATTCATAGTTTGATCAGAATGTGAGCTTAAGTGCGATTCTCTCCTATGTGATACACACAGTGTCTCTCAATCACGCTCCTGCACAAGCGCACCACTCTCTTCCCTGCCGAGGCCAAAGCAAAGTATTGTAGTGCGCATGCGTCAGCTTTTTTTCTGAGGTATCCAAGCTCTTTGTGTTATTCGGGCGCATGCACATTACAGTAATTTTTCTGGACCGTGGCAATTGGACACTGTGTGGATAACATGATAACATAGGATGCGTCATTCACAGGAAGCAGCGAAGGAGGACAGCAATTGATGCAAGATCAAGATGAGAGAGATGCCCAATGGACCAAATCGCGTCGTCTGTGGGTATAATAAAAGGTCTTTTATTTGATCTGCAGACTGGATTGGGGACTTTTTTATTGTATTCATGTATGCTGTAAAAGAGGTCTTAATGGTGGTGGGTGCACTTTAAAGGGGGAAAATCTGGTGATAGATGTTTTTCTTCTACTTAATTCAATGACTAAATTTGTTCCTTTTTTTTCAAGCAGAAATACTTCAAAGTTGCCATTTTGCTTTTTTTTCCAAAAAGAAAACCAGAATATTTTCCAGTTGAAATAAATAGGAAGCTTATTCAAAGAATACAGTATTTGAAGTTCCAAAATCAATGTCAAAGAATTCCACGTGAACATATGTGGTGCCCTACGTCTTTATCGCCACAAAAGGGTTAAATATGTACTGTTTTGCATGTGTTTTGTAAGCAATGGGAGTTATGCTTTCTCTGCTAGAGACCACAACACACAGACATACACACAATTTACCTCACTCCCTTACTTGTCTGAAGCTTAGAGCTTTGCAGACATACCCTAACTGGGAGGGGAGGAGTCGGGAGTTGTTGTTTTCAGTGGAGAAGGAGGAAAGATGGAGAATGCTCTTGGAAGCCATGCCATGTGCTCCTTCCAGGAGTAAAGCTAAGAAGCAACAGGGAATCAACCCCTAGGCCATTCATGCTTTCAGAGCAGGGTGGTAAGCTGACAGACTGTGTGAGTTTATACAACCAACAGTGGAGTGTTTTCCCTGGGAAGACAGCAGTGAACTAGGATCAGTGAGGATTGTGCAAGAAGGAACGTGAGCTTCACAGGGGAAGAGTCCTGAGGAGATAATTTGCATATTCCCAGTGCCTTCTGGGATAAGGGAAGAGTCTCCGCGAGCTCAACGATCACTGGATTTTGGCCGTTGCAGCTGAAAGAGGAAATCGGTAAACCAGGGGAAGAGTCCTGAGGAGATAATTTGCATATTACCAGTGCCTTCTGGGATGAGTGAAGAGTCTCCGCGAGTTCAACGATCACTGGATTTTGGCCGTTGCAGGTGAAAAGAGGAAATCGGTAAACCAGGGAAAGAGTCCTGAGGAGATAATTTGCATATTCCCAGTGCCTTCTGGGATAAGTGAAGAGTCTCCGCAAGCTCAACGATCACTAGATTTTGGCCGTTGGCAGCTGAAAAGAGGAAATCGGTAAACCGCACGCCGAATTTTGACTCATTTTTCATTGCTTTGAAATCTCTTTAATAATAACAATATGGAAGAGGCCAGGAGCCATTTGCGGAGCTGCATTTCTTGCTACATGTTCACAGACTTACCAGTGGAAAAGCCAAACTTCACATGCCACAAATGCAAGCTTGTGTCCCTGTTGGAGGAAAAGTTGCAAAATCTCAAAGAGAGGTTATCTACATTGAAAATCATTAAGGAAGGTGAAGATGTGGTGCCCCTGAGGCTTCAGTCGCCACAGAGGTACTGCACCTTCTCCTAAGGTGTGGTGCCCCACCATCCAGGTAGGCTGGGAACTCCTTTCCGCATTCCAACACCTGCACCCCACACACAGGATAGTTCAGCAGGGACCCATCCATGCTTTATGCTGGAAAGGTCATAGGGTGCCTTTTGTGGTCCCTGGCTTCGTAACACGAGAGGTGCTGGGGAGGCGGGTGGAGTTAGATATAAAAGAGAGGGATGGTGTAGGATTTCAGGTCAGTCTGACAGAAGGTCAGTCTGGGGTGAGTCCCAGAGGGAGAGCAGGCTGACAGCAGGTCAGCCTGAGAGGAGCTCAAGGTGGAGGAAGGCAGTCAATCAGGAGAGGCTGAGGACTGGTCTTAGTGGAACGAGCTCCTCAGGGAAGGAAGAGAAGGAGAAAGAGACGTAGATTGAAGACTACAGATTCCATAAGAGAGATAGAACAGAACGGAATGAAGGAGAATAGATGGACGGTGGGAAGCAGGTTGAGAAAGAGAGAGAAGCCTTCCAGTCCAGAGAGCGCAAAGGCCGGGGCCTGGTTCCCGAGGTTGATTGGAACTTTATGTCCGGCAACAGACACTGGAGGAGTAGTGAGCCGCTAACGCCTTGCTCCCATCATAGACTTGGGACACAACAGCAACTGAATAGAGAGCCGGGACGCAGTGAGGAGTCCCTGAGCAGGCTACTGCTTTCTGTCATACAAGTAAAGACTAGGAACACCTAGAGAGAGGCATTCCAGGGTAACTAAGTACTGGAGTGCTTCGCACCTAAAGGCGCATTGGAGGAGTCGTTCAGGAAGGTACATGTTGGCGGAGTGTGGAAGGGAGAATCCTATCCTGCCTGGGGGTTGGCTGGAGCCCTGACCTGGAGAGCACAGTACGGAGGCAGGCAGTTGTGTGAACTGCAAACAGTGAGTAAAGCTTTGGAACCACATACTCTGGTGTCCTCCAGTTACTCCAGCACCACTACACCTGGGCACCAGCCTCCATAACATTCTGCGCCTCTCCTCATCCATTGCACCTACACTGCCCTGGGACTACAGCTCCACCTGTGGGGAGCTATACAATCTCTGCTGCACCACACCATCAGTCCCAGTGGCTCTGTATGCAGCGTTGGCTTGCCATCTTACTTGCCAAACACCACGGGTGGCGTCACGAACTACCTAATAAACTTTAACACCATTAACATCACCAACATTGATATTGGGCGCCCAGGGCCATGGACCGGGTCACCGCTGCTGTGACACTTTCCTGCCTTGACACCGGCCCGGTACCGAGTAACCCCGCTGCCCTGGGTGTGCGAGGGCGACCCAAAGAGTTCTTAGACAGAGCAGAATTATCTCTTCATGTTACAGAAAGAGAAGAAATTTGAAGTGCACCTGAAGAAACAGAGCAATGGAAACATGTGACACAGAGAAGCAAGAGGATCTGTAGGCAGTCAGCACCCATACTGCTCAGGAACCAGTACCAGGCTCTTACACAGGAGAACGATGAAGAAATACATCAGGATCAGACTTTGCCCACAAACAGCAACCTTGTACGCCCTCAGAGTCGTCCTGGATGGAGAAAGAAAAATGTTGTGAAGAAGAAACCGAGAGTGGTGGTCATGGGGCATTCCCTGTTAAGAGGAACAGAGGCTGCTATCTGCAGACCGGATATAACATCAAGAGAAATGTGCTGTCTTCCAGGTACAAAAATTAAAGATGTGTCTGACAGGATATCAGGACTCTTCAGACCTACAGATGACTACCCATTCCAGCTAATACATGTGGGGACAAATGACACAGCAAGAAACGACCTGGAAACCATCTGCAGAGACTTTGAAAACTTAGGTAACAAAGTGAAAAAACTGGGAGCGCAGGTGGTCTTCTCTTCCATCCTCCCAGTGGATGGCCATGGAACAAGGAGGTGAAATAAGATTCTGCAGGTGAACAACTGGCTACGTCGATGGTGCCGTCAGCAAGGATTTGGATTTCTGGATCACGGAGTGAATTACCTATACGATGGACTGCTTGCTAGAGATAGGGTGCACCTTACGAAGACTGGAAAACATATATTTGGAAGTCTCCTTGCTACACTCATCAGGAGAGCTTTAAAATAGAACAATGCGGGAAGGGAAGCAAAAGGCCAGAAAAAGCCATACACCTGACGAATGCTATTGAGAACTCTGCTATTAGAAGTGGAAAGGAAGAACAAAGACGAAAGAATCTAAATAATAAAAATAAAGGAGAAAGAGAAACTAATAACAAACTAAAATGTTTCTATACTAATGCACAAAGCAAGGGCAACAAACAAGGAGAATTGGATATACTAATGCAGGAAAAGAAATATGACTTCATTGGAATTACTGAAACTTGGTGGGACAATACACATGATTGAAAAAATGTAACTTTAAACTCCAGCGGACAAAATCCAGGATGCAAAATTTAAAAAGTTTTTTCTTGCATTAGCAAAGATTTTTATTATTAAAGTCCATCATAAAATAAATCCACACTTCTGGACAGTAGATAAATAGATTAGGGGAAGGGGGGGTTAGCCTCTCAGACTACGCGTTTTGGCGAATTAACGCCTTCTAGATGTCCGCTGGAGTTTAAAGTTACATTTTTTCATTTGAATTTTTCGTGGCTGGCTCCTGCTCTGGTCTCCGTGCAGACTTTCTCCTGGATTGATATTGGATCTCACACCACGGGGTGTACGGGTAAGCTGGCTTTGAAAATCTGGAGTTTTTTTGTAAATACACATGATTGGAATACAAGGCTAGAAGGATACAACTTATTTGCAAGAAACAGACTTGATAAACGAGGAGGAGGTGTCGCATTGTATGTTAGAAACACGTATATCTGCACAGAGATTGAAGCTTCAGAGACTGGGAGTTCTGTGGAAACTTTGGGTAAGAATACAAGGACAGAACAATGGAAAGGACACCATTGTAGGCATTTACTACAGGCCGCCTGTGCAAGCTGAAGATATGGATGAACTCTTTATGCATCAAATGGCCGAGTTCTCCAAAAAATATGACATAGTTGTCATGGGAGATTTCAACTATCCAGACATTTGTTGGGAATCTCTCTCAGGCAAAACTAACAGGTCAAGGAAATTCTTATCCTCTAATGCTGACAACTTTATCTTCCAAAAGGTAGGGGAGAAAACAAGGGGAACTGCTACTTTGGATCTAATCCTTATAAACAGGGAGGAAATGGTTGAGGAGGTAAAAGTGGCTGGGACCATAGGAGGTAGCGACCATGCTATTTTAGAATTTTGGATAACTAGAGGAGGAAGACCTGTGAAGACTCAGACGTCAAGGTTAGATTTCAGAAAGGCAGATTTTAAGGGATTCAGAAAGAGAATTGGAGGGATCCAATGGCTGGATATCCTTAAAGACAAAAATGTCCAGGAAGGATGGGAAATCTTGAAAAATGAAATTCTCAAAGCACAATCGTTAACAATTCCGAAAAGAGGGAAGACTAGGAAGCATTAAAGGAAACCAGGATGGATGAACACAGAACTTAAGCACATGCTAAAAAGGAACAAAGAAATGTTTATAAAATGGAAAGAGGGAGGCATATCTAAATATAATGCTGTCTGCAGAACCTGCAGGGCATGAATCTAAAGCTGACAATGAATTGAGGCTTGCAAGAGATGTCAAAAGCAATAATAAAGGATTTTGGGGATAGGTCAAAAGTAAAAGAAAAGTCAAAGATGCTATAGGATTTCTACAGGATGAAAATGATGAAATGGTAAGACAGGATGTTGAGAAGGCCGAACTTTTAAATTCCTATTTTTCATCTGTTTTCTCTCAGAAAGGAAATGTAGCATCAACTATTCTTCATTGTCCTATTAAGGGAATAGAAGAATCCAGGATAACTATGAACAGAAATATAGTGAGGAAACACTTAGCTAACTTAAATGAATTCAAGTCTCCAGGTCCAGATGAATTACACCCCAGAGTACTGAAGGAGATAGCAGAAGAAATTTTTGAACCGATCTCCATAATCTTTGAAAATTCTTGGAGAACAGGAGAAGTCCCAGAAGACTGGAGAAGAGCAAATGTTGTTCCTATCTTCAAAAAGGGGAAGAAGGTGGACCCAGGCAACTATAGGCCGGTGAGTCTGACTTCTATACCAGGAAAGATCTTTGAACAAATTATTAAGCAACATGTATGTCAGTACCTGGATAAGAATTAAGTGATTAAACGGAGTCAGCATGGGTTTGTAACTAATAAGTCATGTCAGACTAACTTAATTTCCTTCTATGACAGAATCACTGATTGGGTGGATAAGGGAAATGCTGTAGATATAGTATATCTTGACTTCAGCAAAGCATTTGACAAAGTATCTCACACAATCCTTATTGAAAAAATGACTAAGTATGGAATGGACAAGGGAGCTGTTAGGTGGATTCATAACTGGCTTAGTGATCGGACCCAAAAGGTGGTCGTAAATAGCTGCACATCCAGTTGGAAGAATGTCTCAAGTGGGGTACCACAGGGCTCTGTCATGGAATTGAGGGTAAACTGATTAAATTTGCTGATGACACAAAGCTAGGAGGGATAGCTAATACTAGAGGAGAGAGAGAGAAGATTCAAAAAGATATAAATAAACTGGAGCAGTGGGCATCAGCTAACAGAATGGTTTTTAAGAGGGAAAAATGCAAAGTACTACATCTGGGCAATAAAAATGAAAAAAGCATATACAGAATGGGAGGAATAGGGCTAAGCAACAGCACATGTGAAAAAGACTTGGGTATACTGATAGATCACAGACTGAATATGAGTCAACAGTGTGATGCAGCAGCAAAAAAGGCAAATGCAATTCTACGATGTATTAACAGAAGCATACAGTCTAGATCACGTGAAGTCATTATTGCCCTCTACTCCTCTTTGGTCAGACCTCATCTGGAATACTGTGTCCAGTTTTGGGCGCCAAATTTTAAAAAAGACATCAACAAACTGGAGCAAGTTCAGAAAAGAGCGACCAGAATGGTGACTGGTCTGCAAACCCTGTCTTATGAGGAAAGGTTGCAGGATTTGGGAATGTTTAGCCTGCAAAAGAGAAGACTGAGAGGAGACTTAATAACTGTCTACAAATATCTCAAGGGCTGTCACATTGCAGAAGGATCATCTTTATTCTCATTTGCACAAGGAAAGACTAGAAGCAATGGGATGAAACTGAATGGGAGGAGACACAGATTAGATATCAGAAAAAACTTTTTGACAGTTAGAGTGATCAATGAGTGGAACAGGCTGCCATGAGAGGTGGTGAGTTCTCCTTCAATAGAAGTCTTGAAACAGAGGCTGGACAGATATCTGTCTGGGATTATTTAGCGAATCCTGCTTTGAGCAGGGGGTTGGACCAGATGGCCCAGGAGGTCCCTTCCAACGCTACGATTCTAAGATTCTATGATTCTACATGATCTAAGCTGCAAATTGCCTAAGGAGGAAAACACAGTGAGTTGTGGCTATACTGGAAAGTTTTAGTCTCCGGGAAGCCTTGCTCCCAGAAGGGATTACAATAGCAGGAAGCTTACACCGAGTCACAGCAGAGTGAAGGATAACTCCCATTCTGCAGAGCAGACTGTAACCTGGTGAGAGTTGTAATATCTCCTCTGAACTGCACCTGAAGTACAGTAAATGATAAAGTGACTTTCCCTGTCTCCTGCCTTATTACTCCAGGCATTCTACTTCCATCACAATCTCTGGGGGCCAGCCCTGGTTGGAGAGGGTTAAACATCTGCACTGCCATCACCAACTACTCCCCCAGGGATCATCTGCAGTGCCGGCTATACTACAGTCAAACACTCCAACTGGCGTCACGTATCACTACATAAACTTTATCCCTAATCAATACTCCTCTTTTACATGACCGCCTGGGGCCACGGACTGGGTCACTGCCACTGTGACATACACCTTTAAGACGACCGGCCCGGTACCGAGTATCCCACGGCCCCTGGGGCGCGTCACATACCCTTAGTATGGTATAAGACTGTTGGCACAAATTGTACGATGACCATGTAACATTTTGAAATTTCCTCATACTTTATTGTGTCTGAGGAAAGGAAATCCAGCTCACATTTGCATATGTAGGTGCTGTAGGTAACAAACACATGAAGATACTTTGGCATCAAAGTAAAAGAAGAACTTTAAAAGATACTTTCTGACCTGGGGTCATCATCCCTTCACTGCGTGAGAAAGCGTTTAGTTATTGTCAACCTTTGCCGTGCCCTCATGTGCTTTCTCCAAGTAAAACAGTGCTTCTGAGAGCTACGTATTGACAGTCCGCTGTTATGTGACATTTCTGGAAGACAAGAGATGTTAAGAGTTCATATTTCATTATTGCAGAAAAGTTTTATCGCTTTGGACAATCTATTTTCAGAACAAATCACAAATATTGTAGCGGTAGACTAAAGGAAAGCTTATACCTGATAAAATGTTTAATACATTCTTAGCATGGGAAATAAGAATTAGGAGTTTATGTTCTGTATTAATCTTAAGCTCTGAGTTTAGGTTCTGTATCTTTTTAGGCTTCTTTTACACTTGCCGGGTTTTTTGCGGCCCATTATTGCGGGTATTTTTCGCAAACAACTTGTGGATCGCTGTTTTTCAGGTTTCCAATACTATGGATGAAGTATTGGAAAAAAGAAACGCCGTTCCGCAAAATCGGAAGTGATGGTGCACCGCAAAAAACAACTTCCATTGTTTTTGAGGCCCCATTGATTTCATTGGGGGCCGTGTCCGTAAGCCGTGAAAAAGATTGAGCAGGCTCGATCTTTTTTCACGGCCGCAAATACAGCCCTCATGGCCATACGGCACATGGCGCTCCGACTAATTTTTGCAGGCCGATTTTGCGGCCCCATAGAAATCTATTGGGGCCACAAAAACGCCCAGCAAAAACATGGTTAGTGTAAAAGAAGCCTTAGGGTGTAAGTCAATGCTCTGTACTTATTTCAGAGTCTGAGTCTAGGCTTTATGTTGAATTAAAAGAGAAGTTGTCAGCACAATTTATACAAGTTATAGTAAAGCCATGGCTAAAATGATACCATCATACAGATTAAATTGATAATTTAGGTGAAAAAATCCACTTTGTAGTTCTTCTTTAAAGAGCATTTAAAGTTTTCTGGAAACGAGATTTCTGTTCATAGTGGCAGGGCTGTGCAATGGTTCTTTCCCTCCTGCCCTGGCCCCTCTTCCTGCCTCCACTCCTTGAATGACAGGTGACTACTTTTTCAGTGTCCTGCCTCCTGTTTGAAATTTTGTGATGGTGCAATCATTGCCATGGGTGGCACGTGTACAATTTAATGTCCTAGATGACTCTAAGGCAGGCGGATGAGCTGGAACTGGAGGAGACGACCCAGCGCACAGACCGGCACCTGTGCTCCAAAATCTCATTACCAGCAAACTTCAGATGCTGATTAAAGAAGAACCCCAAATCATATTTCTTTACCAAAAGCATCAATTTAATCTATATAACAGCACCATTACAGCCATATCTTTACCTTACATTTCAAAATCGTGCTGACAGGTTCTCTTTCAAGTCTGAATCTAAGCTTGTATTTATTGTAGGGTCTAGGTCTAGGTTTTGTATTAATACAGATTAAATTAATAGAGAGCTTAAACTCAGATCGTAAATTTAATACAGAACCTAGACTGTCAACCAAAAATATATACAGACCCTAAACTCTGGCTTTAAATATAAAGGCTAGACTAAGACCTTAAAATTACCCTAGAGTCTAAACATAGACCATCTAGTAAGTACAGATCCAAGACACAGACTTTAAAAAATCTACAATACCTATATCCCCCACCCCTACACAAAGAAATCAAACCAGGCAATTTCTTGCAAATAACATTTTATAGACAGTTGATTTCTGCTAATTTTAAGTCATCTTTGCTGTTGAGACCGTTTTTGCTAGAATCAATTAAAAATTAATAAATATCTGATCATTCTGCTGAGAAGCCAAAGATTCCAATGTGAAGGAACTTTGCAGCAAGGGGTGATTTTCCCTGTAGCGCCTCCATAGGGGAAGTGAAGCATTACATTATTCCTGTTGAAATGGATCAGCTGGGTCTTTCTATAGTTTCTCTTATCACTGCGGGCTAATTGAAAACCTATTTCATTTTTAAATATTGTAATATATATATATATATATTTTAACTCTCAGAGTTTTGCTTTAATCTGTCAGTTTAAAAAAAAGGAAAAATAATTCTGAAGTTAATTTGTATTAATCATCCTGGAGTTCAAAGAGTTATTCTTTGAACTCATTACATTTCTGAAGAGTGTGCACACATACCTGCAACCATTATTTTACATTCTTGAAATGTACAATTATCTCACTTGGAAGAAATGGAATATATTAATGCCAATGACTTTGGCATGCCAACCACTTGCTGTACCCTATTTTCCGTTCTCTTCTAATCTCTTCAGGCCTTTCTTTTAGAATGAGCACGGACGCTTCTTACTGCGGAAAAAGCTTTTAGTACACAGAAGAGAGCAGTCTATTGAGTGAAATACAATTTGCCCTTTTCACATGATTGATTCTTTGGATTTGCATCCTCATGTTGAGATCACCTTCTGTTATTTTATTTTTGTCATTTTATGTTTTGTGTGGATTTTTTTTAGCATTTCAATGAGCTAAAGTTCAAGAGCCACTACAATCTTGGATGATGTAGAACCTTTACAACTGCAACTTTTTATTTTAGTGCCACTTTAAATGAGGTTGTCTGCTCTATCTATCTATCTATCTATCTATCCAGTGGCGTAACTACAAAGTTATGGGCCCCGGTGCAAACTTTTGCCCCCCATGCCAGGTGAATTAGAAATGGCGACACGCGCAAGCGTCATCTGTGCTAGTAATACATGCACCATTACAGAATTAGGTGTTAGCTGGGTTCACAAGAGTGAAGTTCACGGTCTGTATAAAGAACACAGCCTCCAGCCTTGCGGAGGGTATCCCGATCCGAACTCACACTCTCGTGTGTCTATGGCAATACGCTCCTGTAAACCCAGTCTGACAGGGACGACCCCTTATAAATGGAAGTGTGCTCCTCTAAACCCTGCAGTCACCTGGTGGGGACAGTCATATCCTGACAAGTAATACTGCCAATTCTCCAACCATAAGTCGTGCATTTCCAGAACTGGGAAATGGGACTTCAAAATAAGAAGTCGTCTCAAGGAGGTATGGCAGACAGGTATGATAAGACTATTAGAAACACTACTGCCACACACATGGCTGTACATACTGGCGGAAGTATGAGGGCATTAATGCCTGTGTATGGACATGTCAGAGGCTAGAGAGAAGAAAGCTTGGTCCCCCATAGCTTCTGGCAATGTTTTACCTTAGCTCATAACATTGTAAAAAGAGGTAGACACATTTACCCACTGACCTTACTGTTCATAAGGAACTGCTGTCTACACTTTAGTTGCCCACTATATATAGTCAGTGTGGGGATGTGAGTTACAGAACAACACAGGGCGATGACACTGCTACCTGAATCCTTCAGCTGCCCTACAATATGCAGGAAGTAAAACCAGGACAAATTATGACAGCCTCCCTGCAGAGCTGTCCAGGGCCGGACAGGGACAAAAAAGGATCCCTGCCACACAAACCCAACCAGCCCACATACTATAACACTCCCCCCATACCCGATCAGTGGATTTTGCTATACTGTGCCGTGCCCTTCAGCACTCCTCTTAAAGGCGTTACTTTAAGAGTCCTGCGTGAATGCCACCGCAGTGCGAAGATCGACCACTTCTTTAGAGCACCGGTTCTCAGGATCATGGGGGTCCCAGCGGTTGGACCCCAGTGACTACAAAGTTCTCAGGATATGGGATTACTTGGCATAATCCATTTACATAGATTTTCCAATATACAGTCATGGCCAAAAGTTTTGAGAATGACACAAATATTAATTTTTACAAAGTCTACTGCTTCATTTTTTCTAATGGCAATTTGCATATACTCCAGAATGTTATAAAGAGTGATCAGCTTAACAGCAATTACTTGCAAAGTCAATATTTGTCTAGAAAATGAACTTTATCCCCCAAAACACATTTCAACATCATTGCCGCCCTGCCTTAAGAGGACCAGCTAACATCGTTTCAGTGATTGCTCCATTAACACAGGTGTGGGTGTTGATGAGGACAGGGCTGGAGATCAATCTGTCATGATTAAGTAAGAATGACACCACTGGACACTTTAAAAGGAGTCTGGTGCTTGGCATCATTGTTTCTCTTCTGTTAACCATGGTTATCTCTAAAGAAACACGTGCAGTCATCATTGCACTGCACAAAAATGGCCTAACAGGGAAGAGTATCGCAGCTAGAAAGATTGCACCTCAGTCAACAATCTATCGCATCATCAAGAACTTCAAGGAGAGAGGTTCCCTTGTTGCCAAAAAGGCTCCAGGGCGCCCAAGAAAGACCAGCAAGCACCAGGACCGTCTCTTAAAAGTGTTTCAGCTGCGGGATCGGGCTACCAGCAGTGCAGAGCTTGCTCAGGAATGGCAGCAGGCAGGTGTGAGTGCATCTGCACGCACTGTGAGGCGGAGAATCTTGGAGCAAGGCCTGGTCTCAAGGAGGGCAGCAAAGAAGCCACTTCTCTCCAGAAAAAACATCATGGACAGACTGATATTCTGCAAGAGGTACAGGGAGTGGACTGCTGAGGACTGGGGTAAAGTCATTTTCTCTGATGAATCCCCTTTTCGATTGTTTGGGACATTTGGAAAACGGCTTATTCGGAGAAGACCAGGTGAGCGCTACCACCAGTCTTGTCTCATGCCAACTGTCAAGCATCCTGAAACCATTCATGTGTGGGGTTGCTTCTCAGCCAAGGGAATGGGCTCTCTCTCAGTCTTGCCTAAAAACACAGCCATGAATAAAGAATGGTACCAGAATGTCCTCCAAGAGCAACTTCTCCCAACTGTCCAAGAGCAGTTTGGCGATCAGCAATGCCTTTTTCAACATGATGGAGCACCTTGCCATAAAGCAAAGGTGATAACTAAATGGCTCAGGGAACAAAACATAAAGATTTTGGGACCATGGCCTGGAAACTCCCCAGATCTTAATCCCATTGAGAACTTGTGGTCAATCATCAAGAGACGGGTGGACAAGCAAAAACCTTCAAATTCAGACAAAATAAAAGCATTGATTTTGCAAGAATGGACTGCTATCAGTCAGGATTTGATCCAAAAGTTGATTGAGAGCATGCCAGGGAGAATTGCTGAGGTCCTGAAGAAGAAGGGTCAAAACTGCAAATATTTACTTGCTGCATTAACTCATTCTAACTGTCAATATAACCTTTTGTTACTCATAATATGATTGCAATTATATTTCTGTATGTGATAAAAACATCTGACAAACACACATAAAAACCAGAGGGCAGCAGATCATGGGAAAATATAATATTTGTGTCATTCTCAAAACTTTTGGCCATGACTGTGTATATACTAGCTTGGCCCGTGCGAAATATTCCCACATTGGTCATTGGGGGCGCAGGCAATTTCAGAAGAAGCAAATTGGTCAAACGTAAATGTATTTCATGAGATGATGAACACAGACAGGTATTTATATATGTAGATTGGTAATACAATAATTTGGTTTGATAAGTAGAGGCCAAAGAAGTCTTCCGGTTGAGGTGCCACCTGCAGGTCATTGCTTCTTTCTGCAGGTTTATGAAAATGAATGTTTAAACTGTATTTAGTGATAAAATCGTGAATGTGTGGTTTGTTTGGTTCTTTTATTGCTGAAGGGGACTAGTTTACCTTTCAAATGGTGTATCATTTGTGTGGTGGGGCGAAGTAATCAGTGAAAAAGCAGTGCATGCTTACAAATGTGTTTGCATATGTGACTCACCATTTGTGTGTGTGGGGTGAAGTAATCACTGAAAAAGCAGTGCAAGTTTACAAATGTGTTTGCATATGTGACTCACCTGCAGTGAAGTGTGCAGTCCTCCAATGTGTCTGAAATAAGCTGGTCAAACACTTGGGCCAGCTGGAAAGACCCCAAGACAAATGTTTGGAATTGTTTGTGATGTCTCTAAGCAGCTTTGTGGTAGTGTGCTTTGGGGTAGTATGCTGCCACCTGCAGGTCATTTGACCTTTAAAATGGTGTATCATTTGCTTGTGTGGGTGGAGTATGAACGGAGCAAGTGTGCAATTCAATAGGCAGTGCATGTTTACAAATATGTTTTCATATGTGCCTCACCTGCAGTGAAGAATGCAATCTTCCAATTTGGCTGAAATATGCTGGGGAAGCAGTTCAGCAAGCTGGAAAGCCCTCAATGCAAATGTTTGGATTTATTTGTGATGTCTGTAAGCAGCTGTGTGGTAGTGTGCTTTGGGGTAGTGTGGTTCCACCTGCAGGTCATTTTTCCGTTCTGCAGGTTTATGAAAATTAATGTTTAAACTGCATTTTGTGATCAAATCGTGGATGTGTGGTTTGTTTGGCTATTTTCTTGCTGAAGGGAGCAAGTTTATCTTTCAAATGGTGTATCATTTGTGTGTGTGGGTGCAGTATGAATGGAGATACAAAGTAATCACCGAAAAACAGTGTTTAGAAATAATAGATTTCTTATTTTCCCATAGTATTCCTGAAAATAATATCTATCTATCTATCTATCTATCTATCTATCCCATATCTACACCTCAAAAATTAAGAGATCACCACATCATGTCCCTGTCATGGGCAGCCCAATCTCCAGACCTGAACCCCATTGAAAACCTCTAGAATGTAATCAAGAGGATGATGGAGAGTCACAAGCCATGCATCAAAGAAGAACTGCTTATATTTTTGCGCCAGAAGCAATGTGAAAGACTGGAGGAATGTATGCCAAGAGGCATGAAAGTTGTGATTAAAAATCATGGTTATTCTACAAAATATTGATTTCTGAACTCTTCCTGAGTTAAAACATTAGTATTGTTGTTTCTAAATGATTATGAACTTGTTTTCTTTGCATTATTTGAGGTCTATAAGCACTGTTTTTTTTTTAATTTTGACCATTTCTGCTTTTCAGAAAAAAATAAAATAAAATATATTGCTTGGAAATTCGGAGACATGTTGTCAGAAGTTTGTAGACTAAAAGAACAATTTACATTTTACTCAAAAATATAGCTATAAAGAGAAAAATCAGACAAACTGAACGTTTGAAAGTGGTCTCTTAATTTTTGCCAGAGCTGTATCTATCTACAGTATCTATCTATTATTTGTCTATATCTATTATCTATCAATCAATCAATCAATCAATCTATCTATCTATCTCATATCTATCTCATATCTATCTCATATCTATCTATCGATCTATCTATCTATCTATCTATCTATCTATCTATCTATCTATCTATCTATCTCATTTTTGCCAGAGCTGTATCTATCTACAATATCTATCTATTATTTGTCTATCTCTATCTATCTCATATCTGTCTATCTATCTATCTTTTTACCTCTGTCTAAGTTTTATCAAACCCATTGCTATCTAAAAACTCCCTTTGTGCATCTTAGATTTGCGTAGGATACTATGCACGATACATGATACAATGGGATGAGCGCACTCACTATTAGGATCCCATAGCTTCGCTTGGTAGTTTGGGAAAACTTCTGTTGGTCTTATTGAAAATATTGCTTGCTGGAATAGAAGATAATTGGTTGCACATCGATTGCTTCTCTCAGGAGAGATAATTACTATCTTTTAATGTAACCTTGGCAATTGCGTCCTTAGAAGAAAGAAAGGATTTACTTTCCTAAACTACCCTAAAAAATAACTTTAGTTCCATGAGAAACTTACTGATTCCGCAAAAAAGAGAAATAAAGCAGTAATTCATATTAAATGTTGAGAAAAACACTTTCATTTTAATCTAAAGCTTGCAAATATAATTTTTCTAGTTCTAGCTAACATGGTACCACAATATAATTTTTTATTGTACATCATTTTAACCTAAAAAATACAGCCTATAAATGTAGGTTATAGTACCCCAAAAGCCCATACAATATCAAATGAGCACGGTAATTCCAACATTTATTTATGTCGCACCAACAAACAAAGCTTTTCAGACACTGTCATCTCTTTCTCATTGAGGTGTACAATCTAAACTCCCTATCAGTTTGTCTTTGGAGGTTGGGAGAAGATTTACTCAGGGGAAACCCACACAAAACCAGAGGAAAACATACTGACATTCTCCCGGACCCCAGTGCTGCAATGCAACCTTGTTAATCAATGGTCCCCCATGCAGGAAATGCAGGACTTACACTACAAATACAATGGATAAAGCTTTATTTATCCATATATTAAAAACCATACTGAATATAGTCATGCAACAACAAACTCAAAGAAATATACTGTATCATGCCATCAGGGTTTATTATTATTAACCCCTTCCCCCGGAAGAAGCAAGAGGGCAAAACACGCGTCGGGGTGCGGGGATCTTTTGCACTGCTCCTATTTATGGTCATATTGCAGAGAAGGTAATTAAGCTTTATACTTATATTCTATATTGTGTAACAACTTCTTCTATTTTATATATATATTTTTTCGGTGTCTCCTGCTTGGATTATTGTATAATATCTTCTGGATAAAATTACTGCATATATGGAGACTATATTATAGACCTTATTGATGTGTATTAGGAAGTTAATTATTTAATTGTTAACCTTTATATAATGATATTTGAAAATAACATTAGGAAGCATTTTTTTTGATTATACCTCCTGTGACACTTAAACTATGATATATTGAATATATTGATCAATTGGATTATGAAAATTTTGGGCTGTGTAATTTTCCCCTAGGGGTATATTATGTTTAAAATGACATGTGGTCTTTTTTAATTCTTTTTTCATGAAATAAAAATATTGTGATTTTATCACAAAATATTTATTGGTTCGCTTCATTTTTCTGGGATATTAGTTACATCTTATTTCCCTGTGGATGTGTTTATTCACTGTACATGTACGGTGCATGTCAGGTCTTCCCCTCTGATGTAGGCGCCAGTGCTGAGCCCACATGTTTTCCACCACATGTCAGGTGATTTGAACAACTGACTTGTGCACTTAACAGCCACAGGTGGAATTTCAATCCACTTGCAGCTGTTAACTTGTGAAATGCTGCTGTCAGTCTCTGACAGTGGCATTTAAAATGATTTAGCTGGAAGGGCGTCACTAATCCTGCCCATCGGCGCCCGTATCACAGACCGCGGGCTGCTGATGGGTTGACATGACAACCCGGCATCTGCAGGAGACCATTGTGGTGGTCAGTGCCGGATAGCTATGAGTGCCGCCCAGCGGTCAGCACTCATAGCAAGTGAGCATTTCTGCTACACAGAGCAGTTCTGCAGCACAAGCTTTGCAGCTTCTAGTATCCCATGGAGACTATTGAAGCAAGTGTAAAGTAAAAGAAAATTTTTTTAAAAAATATTAAAGAAATTAAAAAAAATAATATATAAGTGTAAATCACCCCCCATTCACCCCATTCAACATAAAACAATAAAAAGACACATATTTGGTATCGCTGCATGCAGAAACGCCCGATCTATCAATATATAAAATTATTAATCCAATCGGTAAAAGGCGTAACGAGAAAAAAATCAAAACGCCAGAATTACGTTTTTTTGATGCTGCAACACTGCAATAAAATGCAAAAACGGGTGATCAAAACATTGTATGTACATAAAAAAGGTATAAAAAAGAACATCAACTCGACGCGCAAAAGATAAGCCCTCACCGAGCTCCAGATCTCGAAAAATGGAAACGCTACAGGCCTTGAAAAATAACGCAATATTTTTTTTTAACAAACGTTGGATATTTTTTTGACCACTTAAATAAAAATAACTAGACATGTTTTGCATCTACAAACTCATAATGACCTGGAGAATCATATTTGCAAGTCAGTTTTAGCATTTGCGGAACATGATAAAAAAATTCCAGAAAACAGTTGTGGAATTCCACTTTCTTTTACAATTTCACCGCATTTGGAAATTTTTTCCTGTTTTCTAGTACACTGTATGGTAAAACCAATGGCCTCATTCAAAAGAACAACTCGCCCTGTAAAAAACAAGCCCTCACATGGCCATATTGACAGAAAAATAAAAAAGTTTTGGCTCTAAGAAAAAGGAGAGCAAAAACAGAAATGCAAAAACGGAAAATGACCCAGGGTGAAGGGGTTAAAGATAATCTGGCACCAGGTTTTTGTGACTCTCATTATGGAGCAGCATTAAGAAGTGGCAGAGACCCCCAATTCCAGAAATGCATCATTTACTATGCTACTTACTGCAGTTTTGAAAAAATCACTGTGGCATATCTACCAGTTCTCTGAATGCTGAGCCCTGTATAACCCCACCCACATCACTTATTGGCAGCATTCTGTGTAGACTGTGAATGCCAGAAAACTGCCAATAAGTGATTGGGGGCATGTTTATACAGAGCTCAGCATTATCGTAGAATACATGGCAGCAGGTTTAGTCCTCTTATGATAATCTGCTGATAAAACAGTGATTTTATCAAAGCTCAGTAAAAAGCCAAGTAAGTGAAACATCGCTGCAATCAGTGTGTCATGTAGTGACTAAGGACTGTGGGCACCTACCCAATCCCTCAAACTAGGGGGCACCTTAGGCTACCCCTGTCCTCCGATTACCCCAGAAGGTGGAGATGCCAAGGTCACATACATTGCTATGCTCCTATCTTAACCCTTATCTATTCCCTCCCCCACACAGGGAGATGTGAGGCCGAAGTGTATATGATTAAACTAACCAGACTGACAGAGGTAGACAGACAGGAATAAAAGAAAACTACAATCATACAACTACACTTACAAAACAATAGAGTGGGACATGAGAGATATAGGAAGGAAGAAATTAAATGGGAGAGGATGTGGATAAATGTGCAATCCAACTCCACATAGAAATCTCCTCAGCAACTCTGCAACTGCATACTCCAAACACTCATCTTCTCCCTCAACTCCAAACCAGGAAGTGTGAACTATCACTGCCAATTTCCAAGTGCCAATGGTGAGCATATATACCAGAGAGGAGTGGCCAAAACAGAACAGCTGAGACAATTCAGGTTGGAGAACTCTAAGAAATCAACTGAACAGGGTTACCTTGCAATGACAGAGCAAGGAAAAAAACTGCACCATTCAATAGGTTGGGGAAGCAGTTCTAATCTGTTCAGGAATTTGTGTAACCAGAAGTCGCAATCTTCTGACCCCTCTTTGTCAGGATATCCCTGTAACACAGTGTCTCTCTCTACATTATGCTGCTCTCAGATTAGGTGGCAAAAACCTGGTGACAAATTCCTTATAACACAAAACAATCAGACTGTGGTGCAAAGTCCATCAGTGGGTCAGTCACAAAGCTCACAGTAAGAATAAATCTTTAATCCAGGTATATGAAGCAATAAATGACAAATGAATGCAAACTAAAACATATGAGATGAATACTAATGATATGATTTAGGCAAATGAAGCATGACTTGCGAAACGCTTGTCGCGTGCGTTTCTTTGGGTGAGCTCTTATGAATTTCGCTATGATATTATTTAGTGGCTGAGTCATAGTCTTTCCTCCTGCTTCATCTGCCTACTTGATATCTTTACTTTTCATCTCTTATGTTATACTTTTTATTCTCTTGTCATTTATTCCTCTGTATACTCTAATTGATGACTGGCTCTTACTAAGAACTTTGTGATCTCTACTCACTGATGGATTATGCACTATGGTCTGATAGTATTGTGCTAATATGTTTTAGGTTGGTGTTGGCATCATGAGGATAAGGTGCTGGAAAGTAACTCAGTATCACGTCCTGGTTGGCAAACTGAGGATAGCTCTGAGACGGAAGAAAGCAATAGAAACAATATTTTGTCCTAAATAATTTCCTAAGATATTTTTATAGGGGATACATATGGAGATACAAATCTCCAAGTCACTTGCAAAGGCAGAGTTAAATTCTGGATTTCTCCAGCCACCACTAGAGGGAGCCCAGGAGCTTAGAGCAACCAATTTTAAAATATATCCAGTAAGACAGGGGTAGGCAATTAATTTCCCAGAGGGGCCACAGAGGAGACCGTGACTGTTCTGTTGTGGAGGCCGAAACAATAGGCTGAAATTAATTCTCATCATTATTAATTATTATTTTAGATTAATATAATCACTTAATATTGAGCAGAATTAAATATGCTGACACCCCCACTATATCCCGTATGTACCTATACACAGTCCCCTATATACAGCATGAGTCCAAACACAGTATACAGTACGATCTCCTGTGGGGAAGGTGACCTGACGGACGGACTTGTCAGCGAGAAGAAGGAATTGTTTGTGCACTGTAGGCGTATGTTTGTATTTACACTAGGGAAACAGGGAAAGGTGTAGATTGAGTGCAGTATCTTGGGTTGACCACAAGATGGCAGTGGAGAGTGTGAGTTCATGACTTGACAGCAGCTTATGGCTAGAGAAACCGTTGGTAATAGGGGGCGGAGTTATAGGGAACCGGGAAAGTTATAAATAGGACAGGAGGGTTCCAGAAAGTTCCAGTCCCGGGAGGAGCTCAAGAGGAGAGGAGTCTGTGATGAAGTGTGTGCTGTGTGGAGAGCTTATCTAAGGGGACTGAGGAAAAGGGAAGTCAGGGGGTGGTCCCGACACGAAGAACCACACAACGGAACAGATGAGGCCCCGGGGTACCAAATTGATGACGACCTTTGACCGGTGAAGTGCTGGCGGTGGAAAGGCCTAGGGCAGCCCCAGTAGTTGAGCCGTAAAGAAACGTCACTATGACTGAAGGGAAGTGCAGGTCCCCGGGCCTGAATACGGAGAGCTGTGGAAGTGCTGCGGTGGATTTCTGAGGTTGTCAGGGAGGCAGCCAATAAACTTGGACCTGTTGTACCTAAAATCTGCCTCCGTCTTGTGTCTTTATCATCTGTTCGCGGTGAGCAGGGGACCACCCCCCAGTCCGGCCCACCCCTACTACACTCTTAAACAACCCCCTTATATACAGTATGATCCCCACATTGCCCCTATATACGGTATGAAACCATACATAGACCCTTTTATACAGTATGAGCTCCCACACAGCCCACTATATACAGTATGATCACACAAACAGTCCCCTATATGCAGACTAAGACCTAATACAGCCCACTTTATTCCGTATGAGTCCCCCACAAAGCCCCCTATATACAGTTTGAGCTCTTTAAGCTTAAAGAGACCCCTTATATACAGTATGAGCCATCACACAGCACCCTAGATATAGTATGATCCCCCACATAGCCCCTATATACAGTATGAGCCCCCACATAGACCCATATATACAGTATGAACCCCCACAGCCCACTATATACAGTATGATCACACAAACAGCCCCCTATATGCAGACTGAGACCTAATGCAGCCCACTGTATACAGTATGCACCCCAACATAGTCCACTATATACAGTATGAGATCCCACATAGCCTCGCTATGTACAGTATGAGCTTCCACGCAGCCCTTCTCATATATAGATATGTATCCAACACACATTCAATATGTACAAAAAAAAAATCACAACTACTCACTCTGCTTCTGTTCCTCCATTGCTCTACTTCCAACTTTTCTGTGTGCATTGGCGTACAGCAGACACAATGTAGTGAAGTCACTGTGTCTGCTGTGTGGGTCGCACACACTGAAAGGTGCAAGAAAGAGCCAGCGGCTTCCTCCTCCACCATTATATTCACCACTACTTGCATTCTGTGGATGCAGATAGCGGTGACATTAGGATGTGGAGTGGGGGAGAACAACCACATGATGCAGCCCGTGGGCCACCTTTGTTTTGCCCTTCAACTGTCTCTGACCACAAGTCAGACTGGAACAGCCAGAAGTTTAGATGGTCCAAAGGCAAGTAGACCCACTAATAGAAAACAAGGCTTTGCATCAGAAAAATAACTCCCCTGCCCCTACAATGATATTTTAGAAGAATGACATGTTGTTAGGATACGGACATTCATTTTACCATTTTATGCCCCATTAATGTGACTGTAGTCAATAACTGTCTTGAGAATGGTGTAATAAAATTCTTTGAATTACAAGGGATGTTTAGAAATGACCGATCAATAAAAAAGGAGTAAGAACCAAACATTCGCTTCTATGAATTCTCTAATTTCCGTCAACTGAAGGAAGTTCATTACCTTCTATTTACTGTGTACAGTAGATTGATTTTACCATTTGTCTGCAATCTTATGTGCTTTAATATCCTGATTAATTTCTAACTCTCTAAATTGAAAATTGAGATCGATCCTTCATGTTTTATTTTCTTCCATATTTTGATAAAAAAGGAGCTACCCACACCCATGATTCCTATTAATTAAGGATGGACATTGTCAGCTGTGGTTGATCTGTAGATTATATTTCCTGTTAAATTTATAATTAATTAATATTGCAGCAAAGAACTATAATTGCTTCTTAATCTACCCTAAAAGTTTGATAAAAATCCCTTCAAAATGCAGAACTTCTGAAAATCTTTTTTCTTATTCTTGATAAAAAAAAATCTAATTTATTAAGGTAGGGTCGTTCTTAGGGGTGTGTGCATCTCTCAGCTCTACTGAAAGAGGTGCCATGGAGCCCGATGGCCTGGACACAGGGGCAGACACTGACAGCTTGGGGCCCCTGTGCAAGAAATGTGTCTGGGCCCCCCTCCTTTTATGGCGACAATGCTACATATATATACTGCTCAAAAAAATAAAGGGAACACTAAATAATAGAATGTATTGTTTAATGTTCCCTTTATTTTTTTGAGCAGTATATTATATATATATATATAGACACACACACACACACACGTACAATATATATATTAGGTAGTCTCCTTTATTATGTATATTGCCGCTCCTTATTACACAGTGCCCTCTCTTGTTATGTACAGCACCGTCCCTTACATATCGGATTATATAGAGCCCTGTTCTTTATTACATACCATTCTTTCTTGCTAGATACACAATGCAATGATGGCTGATGGAGCATGGGAAAGCTCCTTTTCTAATGGAGGAGCTGATGGACTGGTCGTCTGGTCACGGGCTGCTCCATCAGCAGTCATGTTATATTTAACAAGAAAAGGGGACTATGCCATAAAAGAGGGCACAGTGAATAACAAAAATTACAAGAATAAACTATGAAAGAGACAGAACTGTACATAACAGCAGAGCTATATAATAAGGGATGGCACCATATATTATTATTATTATTATTATTATTTATTTATATAGCGCCATTAATTCCATGGTGCTGTACATGAGAAGGGGCTTACATACAAAGTTATAGATATCGTTAACAGTAAACAAATTTACAATGACGGACTGGTACAGAGGGGAGAGGACGCTGTCCTTGAGGACTTACATTCTACGGGATAGTGGGGAAGAGACAGAAGGTCGGGGGGTGCAGCAGCTCTGGTGGTGATGAGGCGGCAGCTCGGGCGGTGGTGAGACGGCAGAATGGTTATTACAGGCTGTAAGCTTTCCTGAAAAGATGGGCTTTCAGGTTCCGTTTGAAGGATCCGAGGGTGGTTGATAATCGGACGTGTTGAGGCATGGAATTCCAGAGGATAGGGGATATTTGGGAGAAATCTTGGAGGCGGTTGTGTGAGGAACGAATAAGTGTGGAGGAGAGTAGGAGGTCTTGGGAGGATCGAAGATAATGTGAGGGAAGATATTGGGAGATTAGTTCAGAGATATAGGGAGGGGAAAGGTTGTGGATGGCTTTGTAGGTCAGTGTTAGTAGTTTGAACTGGATTCGTTGGGGAATTGGGAGTCAATGGAGGGATTTGCAGAGGGGGGAGACAGGGGAGTAGCGAGGAGAGAGGTGGATTAGTCGGGCAGCAGAATTGAGGACAGACTGGAGTGGTGCAAGAGAGATAGCAGGGAGGCCACAGAGGAGAGTGTTGCAGTAGTCAAGGCGGGAGATGATGAGGGCATGTACAAGAGTTTTAGTAGATTGAGGACTGAGGAAGGGACAGATTCTGGAAATATTTTTGAGTTGGAGGGGACAGAAGGTGTTAAGAGATTGGACGTGTGGTTTGAAGGACAGGGCAGAGTCGAGAGTTAGGGTACCGTTACACCTAGCGATGCACCAGCGATCCCGACTAGCGATATGACGCGGTCAGGATCGCTGGTGCATCGCTAGGTGGTCGCTAGTGAGCTGCCACACAGGCAGATCTCACCAGCGACATCGCTGGGGACGGGGATCGCTACTTACCTGTCAGACGAGGCGATCCTGCGTCCTCCCGCCCGTCGCCACAGGAAGCGCCGCAGGAAGTGACCGACGAGGAATGGTCCAGGAGCTTCTCGCGCGATCAGCGATAACCAGCGGGGGAGGTAAGTATCACATGCAGCGATATCGCTAGCAATATCGCTGCAACGTCACAAAATCGGTGACTTTACAGCGATATTGCTAGCGATATCGCAGTGTGTAACGGGGGCTTTACGCCAAGGCAGCGGATTTCACGTGCTGGAGAGAGCGTGATGCCGTTTACCATAATAGATAGATCGGATAGGGAAGATACCTGAGATGGAGGAAAGATAATGAAAGATACAGAGAGGATGGTATGTAAGTAGGTGAGGTGATATCTAATATATAAAGCTCAATGCGTGTGTGTATGCATGTGTGTATGTCCGGGATTGGCATCTGCACTGTCGCAGCTACAGGCACAAAACTTTGCACAGTCACACGTCTGGACCCCGAGAGCGTCATATGCTATGTTGTGAGGCGAAATTTTAACCCCGCGCATTCCAATTCATCAAACACTTTTGCCTATTATTCTTATTTCTATGGTGTTATCGTCCTTCTGTAAAGCTGGAAATAGCGCAATTTATTACCGTGCCGACACAGACCACCCTCTGACACAGACTGCAGGGGGAGCCCAGTATCACACAGAATTGGATTAGATACACGGCTCAGCAGTCAGTATCACACAGGAGAGGATTAGATACACAGCTCAGCAGTCAGTATGACACAGGATAGGATTAGATACCAAGAAAAGGAAGAAAGGCTGCTTGTGATCAAGTAACAGCACTCTGAGTCTAAGAGCACTTGTGCTCGAAACGCGTACAGAGACCTGGAGAATATCCCTATGCGGTGAACTTTGTTGCCGTTACTTGATCACAAGCAGCCATGAATATATTTTAAACATGATACAATAAAAATCCTGGATTTTACATTTCTGGAGCTGGACCTTTCTTCCTTTTCTTGGAGTCATTTTACGTCCTGGCAGAGACGTGTCTGCGCTCAGAGCTTTTCAATAGTTCTTACGAACCTACAAGAGGTGAGCTGAAATTTATCTTTTTCAATAGGATTAGATACACAGCTCAGCAGTCAGTATGACACAGGATAGGATTAGATACACAGCTCAGCAGTCAGTATCACACAGGATAGGAATAGATACACAGCTCAGCAGACAGTGTCACGCAGGATAGGATTAGATACACAGCTTAGCACACAGTATCACACAGAATAGTATTAGATACACGGCTCTGCAGTCAGTATCACACAGGATAGGATTAGATACACGGCTCTGCAGTCAGTATCACACAGGATAGGATTAGATACACGGCTCAGCAGACGGTATCACACAGGATAGGATTAGATACACTGCTCAGCAGTCAGTATCACACAGGATAGGATTAGATACACGGCTCAGCAGTCAGTATCACACCACACAGGATAGGATTAGATACACAGCTCAGCAGTCAGTATCACACAGGAGAGGATTAGACAAATGGCTCAGCAGTCAGTATCACACAAGATGGGATTAGATACACAGATCAGCAGTCAATATCACACAGGATAAGAATACACGGCTCAGCAGACAGTATTACACAGGATAGGATTAGATACACAGCTCAGCAGTCAGTATCACACAGGAGAGAAAAGATGGTAACAAATTGCAAGCTTTCGAGACTACTCAGGTCTCTTCATCAGGCGTTGACTAATACTAAATCTGAAGAATCAATGCAGGAATGAATGTGTCACATGGATTTATGTCTTTTTACATCAATTAAGGAATTTGCCCCTCAGACCTTATGGGGGCATCACAAAACAGAACCAGACCCCAATCAGAGGACTATAAAACTTTCACTCCTTATCTATCAACTGCTCTAATATTTAAGGCCATAACTACTTATCACTCTCCCATAATGATATTTCTTCTTCATGTCAAGTCACTTGTCTTATCTATTGCATTATTTATTAATCTTTAATAATCTTTATTTTTATATAGCGCTAACATATTACGCAGCGCTTTACAGTCTGCACACATTTTCATCACTGTCCCCGATGGGGCTCACAATCTGAATTCCCTATCAGTATGTTTTTGGAGTGTGGGAGGAAACCGGACTACCCAGAGGAAACCCATGCAAACACGGGGAGAACATACAAACTCCATGCAGATGTTGTTCTTGGTGGGATTCGAACCCAGGACCCCAGCGCCACAAGGCTACAGTGCTAACCACTGAGCCACCGTGCTGCCCCTTAGCCATTAAAAGGTTTCAACCACTAAGGACTCTCAATTCTAAATATTGTGCTATACATAATAAGTGAGTACACTTCATAGTAATGGACTGTACTATACATAATAAGTGAGTACACTATATACTAAGGGACTGTGCTATGCATAATAAGGCTGCATCCCTGTATCTGTGTGCAGTGTTGGCCGCTTTTACAGTCGCACTGAGCATGTCCTATTCTGATCCTCAAAATCGGATCAGATCAGGACATTCTCTGACCCTCACGGATCTCATTCTCAGATCTGTGATTTTCATGTATGTATGAATAGAGAATAATATCTACATCTATGCACTTACCGCTGTTGTCTCGTCTGATTAGAGCCGCTTTCTCCTGTTTCTTCTCCATCTGGTCAGAACTTCATGTTGACATCTCCCAGCCACGACTCATCTTGTCACGATGATCTTTGCAGCACTGAAAATAACAAGGTCACATACATTGTACACTTACATGTGTCTCCCCCCGAAACAGATATGTACAGTCATATGTTAAAGTTTGGGCACCCCTATTAATGTTAACCTTTTTTCTTTATAAAAATTTTGGTTTTTGCAACAGCTATTTCAGTTTCATATATCTAATAACTGATGGACTCAGTTATATTTCTGGATTCAAATGAGGTTTATTGTACTAACAGAAAACGTGCAATCTGCATTTTAACAAAATTTGACCGGTGCAAAAGTATGGGCACCCTTATCATTTTCTTGATTTCAACACTCCTAACTACTTTTTACTGACTTCCTGAAGCACTAAATTGGTTTTGTAACCTCATTGAGCTTTGAACTTCATAGCCAGGTGTATCAAATCATGAGAAAAGGTATTTAAGGTGGCCACTTGTAAGTAGTTCTCCTATTTGATTCTCCTATGAAGAGTGGCATCATGGGCTCCTCAAAACAACTCTCAAATTATCTGAAAACAAAGATTATTCAACATAGCTTTTCAGAGGAAGGATACAAAAAGTTGTCTCAGAGATTTAACCTGTCAGTTTCCACTGTGAGGAACATAGTAAGGAAATGGAAGAACACAGGTACAGTTCTTGTTAAGCCCAGAAGTGGCAGGCCAAGAAAAATATCAGAAAGGCAGAGAAGAAGAATGGTGAGAACAGTCAAGGACAATCCACAGACCACCTCCAAAGACCTGCAGCATCATCTTGCTGCAGATGGTGTCACTGTGCATCGGTCAACAATACAGCGCACTTTGCACAAGGAGAAGCTGTATGGGAGAGTGATGCGAAAGAAGCCGTTTCTGCAAGCATGCCACAAACAGAGTCGCCTGAGGTATGCAAAAGCACATTTGGACAAGCCAGTCACATTTTGGAAGAAGGTCCTGTGGACTGATGAAACAAAGATTGAGTTGTTTGGTCATACAAAAAGGTGTTATGCACGGAGGCTAAAAAACACAGCATTCCAAGAAAAACACTTGCTACCCACAGTAAAATTTGGTGGAGGTTCCATCATGCTTTGGGGCTGTGTGGCCAATGCCGGCACCGGGAATCTTGTTAAAGTTGAGGGTCGCATGGAATCAACTCAGTATCAGCAGATTCTTGACAATAATGTGCAAGAATCAGTGACGAAGTTGAAGTTACGCAGGGGATGGATATTTCAGCAAGACAATGATCCAAAACACCGCTCCAAATCTACTCAGGCATTCATGCAGAGGAACAATTACAATGTTCTGGAATCGCCATCCCAGTCCCCAGACCTGAATATCATTTAACATCTGTGGGATGATTTGAAGCGGGATGTCCATGCTCGGCGACCATCAAACTTAACTGAACTGGAATTGTTTTGTAAACAGGAATGGTCACAAATACCTTCATCCAGGATCCAGGAACTCATTAATAGCTACAAGAAGCGACTAGAGGCTGTTATTTTTGCAAAAGGAGGATCTACAAAATATTAATGTCACTTTTATGTTGAGGTGCCCATACTTTTGCACCGGTCAAATTTTGTTAAAATGCAGATTGCACATTTTCTGTTAGTACAATAAACCTCATTTGAATCCAGAAATATAACTGAGTCCATCAGTAATTAGATATATGAAACTGAAATAGCTGTTGCAAAAACCAAAATTGTTATAAAGAAAAAAGGTTAACATTAATAGGGGTGCCCAAACTTTAACATATGACTGTACCTCACCATTAATATACTGTACTATTAGCCACGCACCATTAAAAATATAAAGTGATAAGCAGCACTGTGTCCCCCATTAACTAAAATCTCTGATTCACAATAATGTAAATTAGTCAGTCTGTGACTCTCCCCAATTACCTGTGCACACGGAATATATGCAAGTTTTTACAGGAAAGGAAAAGTGCATAATTTACCCGTACGAATGGGGAAAATACATAACAAAAGCATGGCAAAAATGTGGAAAAAAATAAATGTATTTTACCCAACTTTCTTCCTGCCAACGCATTAGTATATGCAGCAGAATTTTCTCCTGCAAATCCTAAACGTGTGCACATAGCCTTAGTCCCTGTCCTGTGTCCCCATCATTCAACAGAAGTCCTTGATAGCATCATAATGATTTTGGGGGTGGGAGAAAATGCTATTGGATACTGAGCATCCTCCGCCACCACCCAATTTATTACAAGTCCCTGACAGAGTCTTTTCCCACATTTCAGATCATTATAAAGGGTCCTATGCCCCTTACTCCTTCCTCTCCCAATCCCCAATGAATTGTGAGGTGGAGAAGCACACTATTAGGGGCTTAACATCTGCCTCCACCACCCAATTCCTTTTGCATCCATATCTAGCCTCCTCCTCCCCTCCCCCTGATCGTAAGTCCATTATATGTCCCCCTTCCTCCCATCCCAATCCCCCACATCCCTCATTGTCCCCACCTCACATCCCATCATTGTCCTCTCCCCACCTCCATCATTGCCCTTTCCACCATCCCCATCATTGCCTTCTAACATACATAGTAACATAGTTAGCAAGGCCGAAAAAAGACATTTGTCCATCAAATTCAGCCTATATTCCGTCACAATAAATCCCCAGATCGACGTCCTTCTAAAGAACCTAATAACTAAGATAAAATGTTGTTACACTTTAGGAAGTGAACTGAGTTCGCCATCACCACTTCCTTACCACCTTCTCAATCATTGCCTTCTCCACCACCTCCATCATTGTTCTCCTCCTCTACCCCATAATTGCCCTCTCCATCATTGCCTTTTCCCCCACCACCCTCATCATTGTCCTTTCCACCACCTCTATCATTGCTTTCTCCTTTCTCCCCACCACCCCCATCATTGCCCTCTCCATTACCTCCATCATTGCCTTCTCCCCCACTACCCCCATCATTGCCCTCTCCATCTCCTCCATCATTGCCTTCTCCCCTACATCCCCATCATTGCCCTTTCCACCACCTCCATCATTGCCTTCTCCCCCACCTCACCTATCATTGCCAGTCCTTGACTAGAGTAACATTTCTGGTGGGGTGCATGCCACTGAAAAAATGCACCACATTCTTAAAGTTGCGTGATGATGAATTTGGCGCCTCTTATTTCTGTACACCCCTCATTAAGACTGATATATTTAACGCTAGTCTTAAACCTAATTTTGATATTTTCTTCACTTTTCTTTAAAACTTTCCAATGAACTGAATGTAAAGAACAAAAAAAAATGCAAATTGTAATCAGCATTATACATATGCATCTCCCCCAAAATAGGCCGATCACAGCTGAGGGAGGGAAATATATTTAAAGTTTAAAACCAGAATGCATCAACACCATTCTTCCAAAAATGCTTAGAAATGAAGGTAAATGTGATAGCTCTGCTCACTGGAATTCTAATCTTTTGGTTGTGATTCTCTCTGAATTGTATGATCCATATTCTCCATGCACTGAACTAGCTGCTTCAAAATATAATGCAAATACAACATTTACCGGGGCAAAAGAAATCCTGCCAGACTACCTAGTGTGCCCAATTATCCTTTTATTTCATTGATATCGATTCTTCCTAATTTATTCTCTTGTTGACTGTGTTTTTGTAAGAAGCTTTTCACATTTGTTGACAGTATTTTGTTACAAATCAAGACTTATAGTTTAGGAATCTTCCCAGAAATACCTCCTAGGGTTCACTCTAATCTGAATTTCCTCTACATAATGTAATTATCTAGCTTCTTGACATTTCTAACTTTGAATGGTAAAAAAAGGTTATATGTAATTAGTAAAATATTGCTGCTCATCCCTATTCACTTTGAGGCAGGATGCAATACCAGAGACAAGCCATGAACCAATGTGGCGCTGTTGCTAGAAGAAAACGGGTGTTTTTCTAATGCTGTTCAAGTGTGTCTGTTGTTATTTTTTGCTCATATTCACATTTTTTTTCCAAGATTTGTGATGCAAGAAGACCAATATTCCAAAATTCCAGGTGGCTGTGATGTGACTTGCAGCCTGTTGAGAGTTTTGTCACAATATCATACTGAATTGTTTTGTGATAAATTTGAGACTGCTAAGTTTATATACATACATGATGTGACTAATGAATACATGAAATCCAAAATTGCTGCAAATGTTAAAAACGTATGCTAGTTAGTTAGAATTTGTTGATCAAAGAGTGCAAAAGCTTCGACGCACGTCAAGGTGAACCTAAATATGGATGGTCCCTAACAGCTATATTTCCTACCTCTCCATGTTCCAAACCAGCCTCATGCGAAAGGGTAGTGAAAATGATACCAGGCATAGCTCTCAATTAAAACCTTGTGTGAGAAAGATATACAAACATATACAGACCCGATGTGCCAGAACATTGCGACTAATGAATATATGAACTCCACATAGAGAGGTAGGACATTTAGTGGTTAGGTACCATACATATTAAAAAGTACACCTTGACGTGGTTGGAAGGCTTTTGCACTCTTCGATAAAAAATTGCTAACTAAGTACTTTACGTTTTTAACGACAACATCAATATTGGATTTCATGTATTCATTAATCACAGCGTGCTGACACATGGTGTATGTATATGTTTGTATATTGGCCACATAGCGTATTTGTGCATAGGTACATTAATTTATTACTAAAGGTGTGTCATTCAATTTTTGTCACCATTAGTTCTTAATAGTCATGAATGAGCATGCTCGGCACTGCTTAATACATAATTGAGCATCGGGGTGCTCGATCGAGTAATGAGCAGTGCCGAGTATCACATGGTGCTCGGGTCCCGGTAAGAAGCCCATTTGAATCATCTGACTAGCGCGCCGTTCTGAAGCGGAGTATTCTCCTGCTGGGCGCGCAGGAATTTCTTTATCAGCAGGAATCTTTGTGAGCTGTAGAAGAGAGAAAGAGAGAGAGACTGAGAGAGAGCGAGGCGCCGACAGAGAAAGTCCTCCAGAAAAATGCTTGAGTTTCACTTTCAATTCCTTTATGCTCGCTACTAGAGATCAGAGCATCTGATGTGCTCGATATGAGTACCGAGCACTCGAGCATTTCAGTGCTCGATCATCACTAGTTCTTAACCAATTATACCAGTGTTGTGTGTTGGTACTGGTGAGATGCATACATTTTAATGTGAAGTACATCAAACTTGTATATACTTTGCTTCAAGGGCGGACATATCATTGGTGCAACGTGTGCAGCCACACAGGGGCACAAGAGGTAAGGGAACCCATTTTCACCTTCAATCAGCAATCAACCTCTGGCAAATACACAAAGAGGGGCCCAAATACTGGTCTTGCACAAGGGTCCTCTTCCATCTGTGCTCTCCAATTCTTTGCTTTGATATAATATATGGTATTTCCAAGGGAAGATACCTAGGTCTGTTAAGGGTCTGGTTTCTTAAATAGTATATACTCTCCCTTGCTGGACAGAGTGGTTTCTTCACTCAGGGATGGTGATAGCAATACAGATGGGCACCAGCAACAATTCAAATAAATTTTACTCAGAAGGCAACAAGCAACAGCATGAACCTTGAAGATAGCAAAGTGTTTCTATTTAATTTATTTTGCTCGCTTAGCGTATTTTTCAGATTATAAGAAGCACTTTATTCTCCTAAATTTGGGGGGAAAATGGGGGTGCGTCTTATAATGTGCATAAACCTTACCATTACCGTTGCTGCAGGCCGCAAGCTGGGATGAGGGAGTGTCCAGTGGTGCTGCGGGTGCCTTGCGGTGCTACGGGGGTGTCCAGCGCTGTGAGGGTATCCAGTGGTGCTGCCCAATTCTGCTCGGGTGTCTCCAGTGCTTCAAAGGATCTGCCAACATTTGGTGAAAGGCCAGAGCCCCTATAGTTCCATGCTTTCCTGTGTGGTGGACTCTGGGAAAATGGCCGCCGGGGACGGCGCATGCGCAGATGGAGATCTCGGCACCAAGATCTCCGGAGATGAGATCTCAGCGCTGAGATCTCATATGAAGGTCCTGGAGTGGCCTAGCCAGTCTACAGATCTCAACCCAATAGAAAACCTTTGGAGGGATTTGAAAGTCTGTGTTGTCCAGCGACAGGCCCAAAACCTCACTGCTCTAGAGGAGATCTGCATAGAGGAATGGGCCAACATGCCACTGATAGTGTGTGCCAACCTTGTGAAGATTTACAGAAAATGTTTGACCTCTGTTATTGCCAACAAAGGATATGTAACAAAATATTGAGATGAACTTTTGTTAATGACCAAATACTTATTTTCCACCATAATTTGCAAAATAAATCTTACCAAATGAGACAAGGTGATTTTCTGGATTTGTTTTCTCATTTTGACTCTCATAGTTGTGGTGTACCTGTGATGTCAATTACAGGCCTCTCTCATCTTTTTAAATGGGAGAACTTGCACAATTGGTGGCTGACTAAATACTTTTCCCCCTACTGTATATGCATGGAAAGTGGACTGTGTAATGACAAATTATAATCAAACAATAAATAAGATATACTCTAACTAGTTTAGAGGGCACTGGTTAGAATACACAGCCAGACAAGATACATATCAATCAATTAGGCCTCCAGCAATCAGAATATATATCTGTAGGGAAACACAGTGAACACATGTTTCGATGTGGCTTCATCTGGGGCATGGATTGGAGGGACTGGACAGGTATTTATATGAATACTAGAAATAGGTCCGATGCTATTGCATCGGGAGTGCGATGAAATTAACATCTGTGTATGCTTAGTGGTGCTGACAGGAGCAGCGCGGGTAGAGCGCGCAGTTGAGGCTGTTACTGTGCATGCACGGGAATTGTGGCCACAAATTGCACCTGTGCAAGTGACATACACGTCATCGCTATTCCCACGCATGCATAGTAACGACATGGCTGTTACTGCGCCTGCGTGGGAATAGCGGAGACGTGTACCGTATATACTCAGGTATAAGCCGACCTGAATATAAGCTGAGGCACCTAATTTTGCCACGGAAAATTGGGTAAGCATATTGACTCAAGTATAAGCCGGGTATGCATTGTCCCCCCATCCTGTCCTGGTACGTGTGGTTCCTCCGTCCCTGTCCTGCTATGTGTGGCTCCCCTGTCCCTGTCCTGTATGTGTGACTTCCCCCATCCCTGTCCTGGTATGTGTGGCTCCCCGTCCCTGTCCTGGTATGTGTGGCTCCCCCCGTCCCTGTCCTGCTATGTGTGGCTCTGCCTGTCCCAGTCCTGGTATGTGTGGCTCCCCCGTCCCTGTCCTGGTATGTGTGGCTCCCCCTGTCCCTGTCCTGGTGTGTGTGGCTCCCCCCGTCCCTGCCCTGCTATTTGTAGCTCCCCCGTCATTGTCCTGCTATGTGTGGCTCCCCCGTTCCTATCCTGCTATGTGTGGCTTCCCCCATCCCTGTCCTGGTATGTGTGGCTCCCCCTCCTGTATGTATGGCTCCCTGGTCCCATCCTGTATGTATGGCTCCCTGGTCCCATCCTGTATGCATGGCTCCGTGGTCCCATTCTGTATGCATGACTCCCTTGTCCCATCCTGTATGCATGGCTCCCTGGTCCCATCCTGTATGCATGGCTTGCCTTGGCTCAGCTCCACCAGTCCTCACTCATCCTCCCTGGTCCTCATTCATGCTCCCCGGTCCTCACTCATCTTCCCCAGTCCTCCTCACGTGGTGGCTGTAAGATTCCTGCATCTCTCTCTGTTTTCCTGGCTTCCAGCAGCACATCCTGTATTCAGTGGTAAGGTGATACTGCTCATTAAAGTAAAGAGTATGCGCTCCACACCTATGGGCATGGAGACAAGTCCATATTTATTACTTTAATGAGTGGTACCACGTGACCGCTAAATACAGGAAGTGCTGTTGGAAGCCGGGAGAACAGAGAGTGATGCAGGGACATTGCAGCCATCGTGCCAGGAGTGGGTGAGTATGCTGTCACAGCTGCTCTCTCCTGCTGCTCCCCCTCCCCCGCTGACTTGCTGACTTATACTCTAGTATATACCGTATGTCACTTGCGCAGGCGCAAGTGACACTGCCGTGGTGCCTTATGGGATTTGGGGACAGTGGCGAACTGGCAATTATATATGTAGAAGGTCCAATAAAATGCAAGAAACTCATGACTCATAACTATTTACACCTGTGACTATGCATGATCATGTGACATTCTCTTCCTTCTGGTCTACAGTGAGAAGGTGTTGGCATTGTTTCTCCCCTCTGATATGATCTAACATATCAAAGAACAGTGAAATGGGGTCCCCCGAGACTCCCCGGTACCTCCACCATCCTCGGGCCCTCCTGCTCCGTCCTCTGGTCCTCCGCATCATCTTCCTGATCTGATCATCTTCCGGCCAGCAACAACAGGAAATTTTTTTCTATTGGTTCATATTGATCACTGTGATGGACCTATCACAGTTATCAAAATAAAAAAAAGAGTAAATCAAAACCCCCTTTGTCATCCCCTTAGTTGCATAAAAATGATAAAATAATTTTTTAAATTTTTTTCCATTCTTTGCAGTTAGGGTTGGAGTTAGGGTTCGGGTTAAGATTGTTTTAGGGTTGTGTTGGGGTTAGGGTTGTATTAGGATTAGTGTTAGTGTTGATTTAGAATTGGAGTTAGAATTGTTTTTTTTAAGTAACAAAAAGTGATGACAATATGGTGGCTAGTGCTGAGAGCAAGTGCTCGCTACTTCAGTTTGCATCATGTGCTCTGGTATGCACCAAGTATCACAGATCCACGCATGTTTTCTTTGGGGTGTCTAACATCTACGAAACATACGGGGGCAGGGACACGAGCATGCTACTCAGTGCAAACCCAAGTGCCTGATGCAAACTGGAGTAGTGAGCACTTGTGCTCAACACTTATGACAACAAATTCAATATGATGGCCTAATGTTATGAAACTTTGTGTCCTACCTATGGGTTAAAATTGCTCACTATACCCATGGATAAAATCCATGAGGGGTGTGGTTTCCAAAATGGGGTCAGTTGTGGGGGGTTTCCACTGTTTAGGCACATCAGGACATTGTGCCCGCTATCAATTCCAGCTAATTTTGGGTTCAAAATGTCAAATGGTGCTCCTTCCCTTCCGAGCCCTGCCGTAAGCCCAATTAGTAGTATTCCCCCACATATGGGGTATCAGCATTCTCAGGAGAAATCTCACAGCAAATTTTATGGTCCATTTTCTCCTGTTAACCTTGTGAAAATAAAAAAGTTTGGGTGTAATGTGAATTTTGTGTGAAAAAAGTTAAATGTTAATTTTTTCCTTCCACATTGCTTCAGTTTCTATGAAGCACCTGTAGGGTAAATACCACTTCTTGAATGTGGCTTTGAGCAGGTGCAGTTTTTAGAATGGTGTCACTTTTGGGTACTTTCCGTCACATTGACCTCTCAAAGTCACTTCAAATGTGATGTGGTCCCTAAAAAAAATGTTTTTGTACATTTTGTTGGAAAAATTAGAAATCACTGGTCAGCTTTTAACCCTTATAACGTTCTAACAAAAAAAAATATGTATCCAAAATTGTGCTGATGTAAAGTAGAAATATGTGAAATGTCATTCATGAACTATTTAGTTTGACATAACTCTCTGATTTAAGGGCACAAAAAATAAAAATTTGAAAACTGATAGATAATTTTAAATTTTTTTTGCCAAATTTCATTTTTTTCATAAATAAACATAACACATATCAAAAGAAGTCACCATGATCATGAAACACAATATGGCATGAAAAAACATTCTCAGAATCAGTGGAATTCGTTGAAGCGTTCCAGAGCTATTACCACAAAGTGTCAGTGGTTAGAAATGTAAAAAAAAAAATTGGACTGGTCGTTAAGGTCAGAATTGGTTTGATCACTAAGGGGTTAAGTCAAAAATTCCATTACATTTACAATAATAGAAAAAAACATACATTTGTTCAATACATTTTTTAGTAAATGAAATACCTAAATTTGTTATTGGTGGACATACGGGTAAAAGATCACCTTAACAGGTTACAAATCTGGAAAAAAAAAAAGATATAGTAATCCAGCAGAAAATACAGGAAAAAAAAATTAATTACATCCTGTGCATTATTTTTATTCACATATGCTTCCCTCTATAATTCTTTTCAGTAGCTTGTACAATTTAGAAGTACTTGCCATCTCCAACACAATTTATACTTTATGCTCTGGTCATAAATACCAGCACTACATAAATGCATTTACTTTCCCCGACCAATATGCAGTGTCATCTCATTTATAATTGTTGGATTACTGTTCCGGCATTTAATATCAAGCAGGATATGACTTTTTTTTTTATATTTATGCTTTGAGGAAACAATGCTTTAATTTGTTGATGTGTCGCTAATATACGGTTACAATAACAGTGCCGGGGCATCCTGTATCCTGGCAATTTGGAAATAATAAAAAAGAACTTATTTATTGGAACGTGTTATAAATATAGATTTGTGATATAATAAGAGACAACAGCTTGTAATTAAACTGCGGGGTAGTGCCTGCGCCAAATATCCACTATGAGGACATGGTTTACTATCTTTTATCTCTGTATAGCCAAGGATATTGCGTGTATTATAATATTTTTCTTTCTTTTTTTTTATATTTATTTTTATTTCTGTCTTAGAATACAGCAAGCATTTTTCTTGGTACAGTATCCTTATCTACTTACAGACTGGGACATTTTCCCCTCTTAATGTCCATGCATAGTTCCATTGTTTTAGTACATGATAGCTTGAAAGCTGTCATTCTGTTATTCAAACATTGTTTGTGGCTTAGATTTTATATTTTAATATGTCAGTGTCTTTTTGAGGTAGTTGGTAGGATATTTATAAGGTTGCGTCCAAGCTGAGCCAGGGTACCAAATCGTATATTTTTGGGTGCTAACCACAGCGGATAGGAAGAGTTTGGTAGGGTTTAAAAGGGGCAACAGATTTTATTGACATATTGACTCTGATAGCATTTGACATTGTTGTCCATTACATCCTTTTTCTTTTTTTGCCAATGCCTCACCAGGTGATGCAACAGATTTCACCATTGATGCTCTCACTAGTATGGTCGCATATATTCAATTGAAATTAGAACTTTGCATACTCTATACAAAAAGACCCATATGCATGTTTTTCTCAACATCTGACATGAAATCAGAATAAACATTTCCCGTTTTAGGTCAATTAGGATTGCCACAATTATTCATATTTGCTAAATGCCAGAATCATGAGATTATGTTTTAAGACATTTTCATTACCTACTGCAAAGTCAAATGTTTACATACAAAAAAAATACAATGCCTTTAAACAATTCTGGACTGCCCATATGATGTCATGTGTTTCGAGCTTGTGAGTTTTTTTTGGCAACATCTGAGTTAATTAGAGACACACCTCTGGATGTATTTTAATGCACACCTGAAACACTGCTTCTTTGTGTAGCATCAAGGGAAAGACTAAAGAAATCAGCCAAGATATCAGAAAGAGAATTTCAGACTTGCACAAGCCTGGCTCATCCTTGGGAACAATACCAAAATACCTGAAGGTGTCTCATTCATCTGTACAAACAATTATACACAAGTACAAACAAATTGGGAATGTCCAGCCATCATACCGCTCAGGAAAGAGATGGGTTCTGTGATGCAGAGATGAACGTTCTTTGGTCTGATATGTGCATATCCACACAAGGAAAAAAGCAGAAGAGCTTGTGAAGATGATGGAAGAAGCTGGTAAGATTATGTCAATATCCACAGTAAAATGAGTACTGTATCAGCATGGGCTGAAAGGCCACTCTGCCAGGAAGAAGCCATTACTCCAAAAGAAACATAAAAAAGCCAGATTAATGTTTGCAAATGCACACAGGAACGAAGATCTAAATCTTTGGAGACAAGTCCTGTGGTCTGATGAAACTAAAATTGAACTTTTTGGGCATAATGACCATAGTTACGTTTGGAGGAAGAAGGGAGAAGCTTGGAAGAACAAGAACACCATCCCAACTATGAAACACCGGGGTGGCAGCATCATGTTGTGGGATTGGTTTGATGCATGAGGGACTGGTGCACTTCACAAAATAGATGGCATCATGAGAAAAGAAGACTATGTGGCAATACTGAAGCAACATCTCAACACTTCAGCCAGGAAGTTAAAGCTTTTGTGGAAATGTGTCTTCCAAATGGACAATGACCCGAAACATACTGCCAAAATGGTAACAAAGTCAATGTTTTGGAGTGACCATCACAAAGACCTGACCTCAATCCTATTGAAAATTTATGGGCAAAGCTGAAAAGGCAGGTGCGAGCAAGGCAACCTACAAACCTAGATCAGTTTTGTCAGGAGGAATGGGCCCAAATTCCAACCATCTATTGCGAGAAGCTTGTGGAAGGATATCCCAAACGCTTGATCCAAGTCATTTAGTTTAAGGGCAATGGAACCAAATACTAATGAAATGTATGGAAACTTTTGACTTTGCAGTAAGTTTAAATATGCCTTAAAGCATTTTCTCTCTCTCTCTCATCATTCTGGCATTTGGCAGATATTAATAATTATGGTAATCTAAATTATCTAAAATGGGAAATGTTTATTCTGCTTTCATGTCATATATTGAGAAAACCATGCATATGTGTCATATAGTGTATGTAAACTTCTTGCTTCAACTGTATATGCACTGCCTCGTGCCTGAACACTTGCATTTTAGGGACAACTGTGGCACCAGGATTGTCATAATTATTTTGGAAGAAACATAATAATTCAACAAGAGATGGAGGACGAACATCAAATTATGCATGTTTTTTGCCACTGCGGGGCTGTTGGAGACCTTCAATGTTGCATGGAACAGAATGTGGATGAAGAGGAGGATAAGGAAGAACAGCAGCAGCATGGGGAGGTGGAGGAAGACATTGAGTTATCCTAGGCACAGGCATGTGATGGAGCTGGCAGTCAGTATGAAATTGATGAGAACGGTGACAGTATTAATGCTGGCCATGATAGCCAACTGACACAATGGTGTGTGGAAAGTGAACAAATGGGGTCCTATATTGTACTGGTGAGCATGGCAAGGTGCATGCTCTATTGTTTGTAGGATCACATCAAGCAAAAGGTAAGATACTGGATTGAGCAGACACTTGCCAACTGTATTTCTGACCAGGACAATCCTCTCTGGTCACCGCAGAGCCAATGCTCCCTGCCTGTGCCATTGCTAGGACTGCAAGAAGTAATTGAGGCCACAGGAGCTGTTATTGCAGCATATAAGACAAAATGGACCAGATGTTTCATCTCCTGCTGCGTTAACCTCATGCACATGAGCAAATAGAGACTAACAGTCTGATTAGCCAGGTTGAGTCAAACCAGGACTGTGTCCTTTCTCCTGGAGATACCCTGAACCTTTGAACACATATACTTCACTGTCAGCAGATTGGACCGGTAGCAAGAACTGGCCCAGTTTTCCATGGGCATTCAGTATTGACTAGCATTTAGTGTATTGGCAGGGAGGATATTCAGTCGGCAGGAGGCTTTGTCACACTTAAGTGGACCGAATTTTCCTGCACAAATGTAAATTTGTCAAAATGAGTCAGGTATGGATCAGTGCCAATTTTCATTTATCTATGGCTATTGCTAAATGATTAGATTGATCATTGCATCTGCCTGCCTGTCTATTGTGTGGTACTCTGTTCTCCTTCCACCAGTATGGAAGTTCCCACCCAGTCAGGCATTTAGCGCCTGCCTATCGTGTTATATTTATACTGTGATACTGTTGCTGACAGTGCAGGCCTAACACAGCCAGACATCTCTGCTCTATCATCTTCTCTTCTGTGTGGCTGCTGATGCTGCCTCTGACACTGCTGATAGGCACGCTCACAGATCTCCTGCTGTTACACTGTGTTCAGTAGATTTACTGTACTGCTGCTGACAGGGTAAATAAATTGGAAACAGGTCCTAAAAAAATGAAAATGTATGCAATGTTTTAAAAGAAGCCATTGCTTTTTCACTTTCAAAACAGCAAATCTCTTTTTGCTACTGATAATGTAAATTTTGGATGTCTTTTTCCTTTTTTTTTTTTTTTTCATTTTCCAAACTGCAAACTGGTTTCTGGTCCTCAAATAAGGATATTTTCTGGATGACTGCTTAAAAAGTCATTGCTTCTTTTGCTTCCAAACAGTAAACCTATTGGTGCTACCATAATAGGGATCATTTTTGTAATGGTTTTTAGAAGCTAAAGTTTCTTCACTTAAAGAACAAACATTATGATACTCCCCAAATAGGGATAATTTTTGGAATTTCGCATTTCATAAAGGCTTGGTTTTTTCCATGTGCACTGCCGGTGTATAATCACCAGCATGCAGTCATCTGCCTCCACAAATGTTAAAATGCATAAAAAGTTTGTGCTGTTTGTTATTAAACAGGCTTGTATTTACCTCCAGTTATCATCCATTTAGGCTATGTGAACACGTGCGGAATTGCAGCAGAAATTTCCACGGCAATTCCGCAACTCCCTGCAGCGGTAATTAGCCTGCAGAATGGTAGCGTTTTCCAACCAATCTGTAGCATTGCTTGGAAAACTGATTGACAGGTGTGACCAACTTTTTACTATTGATGTTGCCTATGCGGCATCATTAGTAAAAAGATATAATGTTAAAAATATTTAAAAAAATAAAAAATCGTGATATTCTCACTTTCCGGGGGCCCCCGCAGCCTTCCCGATCCTCGCGATGCTCCCGGCAACTCCCATTCCCAGTGATGCCTTGTGACAATGACCCCAGATGACGTAGCATCACGTGAGATCGCTACGTCATCACAGGTCATTGTCGAAAGACATCGCTGGGACCGGACGAGGCTGGCAGCGTGGTGAGAGAAACGGGAAGGCTCCGGGGATGCTGGAAGGTGAGAATATCACGATTTCTTATTTTAATTCTTTCTTTAACAGGGATATGGTACTCAGGGCCTGGAGGAGAGTCTCCTCTCCTCCAGACCCTGGGTACCATCCGCACATGATCCGCTTACTTTGCGCATGGTGGGCATAACCACATGTGGAAAGGAAGCCGATCAATGCATTCCTATGTGTGCGGAATCCCCACAATTCCGCACAAAGAATGAGCATGCTGCGTAGTTTTCCGCAATGCGATTCCGCCACAGAAAAATGTGCAGCATTAGCGCAGCATGTGCGGAATGCCATTGAATTCAATGGGTTGCATTTTATATGCGCTTTTGCAGCGTTTTCACAGCATTTTTGCGGCGAAAAAACGTGGCAAAAACGCCTACAATCTGCAACGTGTGCACACAGTTTTAACACCAAATTTCATACCTATAAATGATCATAACACTAAGTGTAAAAAACACATGTGTAGTCAGGCAACTCTATATTGAAAGGTAGGTGTTAACGTGTGCACACAGCCTCACTCATAGCCAATTATGCAGAGGTCACTTGGAAATTTCATGTTGTATTTGTGGGAAAGTGCTTGAAAGGCTCTAAATGCAGATCTAGGAGATCTCAGAGTATTAAGCTGCATTTAGGGCCCCGTCACACATAGTGATCTCGCTAGCGAGATCGCTGCTGAGTCACAAGTGTTGTGACACAACAGCGATCTCAACCAGCGAGATTGCTGTGTGTGACAGCGATCAGCGACCGGCCCCCCTGCCGGTATCGCTGATCGCTGTAGGAAAGCCTTGGACATTTTTTTGGTCGCTGGTCTCCCACTGGCCAGCAGGCATCGCTGCGTGTGACAGGCGGGAGACCAGCGATTAGCTAGTAACTAACGTACACATTGGGTATCTAAGGGACGCACGTCCCTTAGATACCCGATGTGTACCTTAGTTTTCAGCTCCCTGCATCAGCGTGCTGGTAACTAATGTACACAGCGACGCCGCGCGCTCGGCGTCGCTGTGCTGATCGCTGGTGAAGCTGTCTGTTTGACAGCTCACCAGCGATCACATAGCGACTTACCAGCGATCCTGACACATTGATATCATTGTCGGGATCACTGGTGAGTCGCTATGTGTGACTTCAGCTTTACACTGATGGATAATCATGCACGAGCATTCTTAAAAATGCAAGTTTCAACATTATCTTTCAGTATAAACAGGCTGCCGCTTCATCCGCTAAACAATGGTGCATCATCCTGAGTAAACATGACTTGCACTGCTAAAAACTATGGCAGCCTATGTGCACTTAAGGCCCCTTTACATTTAACGATGCACCAGCGATCCCGACAATGATACGACCCGGTCAGGATTGCTGGTGCATCGCTAAATCGTCGCTAGTGAGCTGCCACACAGGCAGATCTCACAGCGATGTAGCGACGCAGCAGCGGTCGTTACTTACCTTTCAGACGTGGCGATCCTGACGTTCTCCCGCCCACGTTCATGCATCGCTCCTCGGTGCCAGCAGGAAACCCAGCAGGAAGCGCCCGACGAGAAATGGACGTGGACGATCTCGCGTGATCAGCGATAGCCAGTGGGGGAGCCGGTCGGAGGTAAGTATCACACATAGTGATATCGCTAGCGATATCACTGCTGCGTCACAAAATCCGTGACGCGCTAGCGATATCGCTATGTGAAGAACCCCCTTTAGCCTTATATTATTGATTGTTTACTGTGCATAATTCAGTTTGTTCTGCCTGTCTAAACAGGCTATTAAATGACTGCTGATCGGTAAAAGTTAACCAATGGGCGGTTGTTTAGTGCCGTCGATTGGTTTGTGTAAACAAACTCTTACACGTCTTTTACTGGAAATTATGCATATGTTCTCAATAATAAAGAAATTCAATACTTGAAGGAAACTACAGGTCATTCTAAGCGGTAAGGTTCTTTTGACTTTCCAAGTGTTACTTAAAAAGTGGAAAAGCCTAGCTTTGCAGAACTAGGTATTTGTCAATGCCAAAGATATTGGACATTCCTATTCATTCAGAGGATGGCGTAGAATCCATTCTCATCTGCAATAAATAATCCTTGATCAAGGCAGGGCTATGATTTACAATGCAGCAATGGAGCCGATTTCTTTGAACAGTGCTTGGAATTAAACTTATTTTATTTTTATTTTTTTTAGGATTGTATATTTGGTGTTGCATGGTGTCTATACAAAATGTGGTTAGCATAGTAAAGTAAATAGCACAATAGCATACTTTGTCTTTAGGGTCTGTTTCCTCCAAACTACTTTTAACCCCTTTACCCCCAAGGGTGGTTTGCACATTACTGACCAGGCCAATTTTTACAATTCTGACCACTGTCCCTTTATGAGGAAATAACTCTGGAAGGCTTCCATGGATCCTGGTAATTCTGACATTGTTTTCTCATGACATATTGTACTTCATGATAGGGGTAAAATTTCCTTGACATGACTTGCAATTATTTGTGAAAAAATGGAAATTTGGTGAAAATGTTGAAAATTTTCGCAATTTTACAACTTTTAATTTTCATGCCCTTAAATTACAGAGATATGGCACACAAAATAGTTAATAAATAATATTTGCCACGTCTACATTACATCAGCACAACTTTCGAACTAAATAACTAAATTTTTTTTTGTTGTTGTACAATTTGTCCTGAGTATGCTCATATCCCATATATGAACGTAAAGCACTGTTTATGCGCATGGCAGACCTCGGAAGGGAAGGAGCGCCGTTTGACTTTTCAATGCAAAATTGGCTGGAATTGAGATCGGACGCCATGTCGTGTTTGGAGAGCCCCTGATGGTCCTAAACAGTGGAAACCCCCCACAAGTGACACCATTTTGGAAAGTAGACCCCCTACAGAACTTATCTAGATGTATGGTGAGCACTTTAAACCCTCAAGTGCTTTACAGAAGTTTATGATAAAGAGCTGTAAAAATAAAATCATATTTTTATCACAAAAATTATATTTTCGTCCCCAATTTTTTATTTACCCAAGGGTAACAGGAGAAATTGGACCCTAAAAGTTGTTGTGCAATTTGTCCTGAGTATGCTGATACCACATATGTGGGGGTAAACCACTCTTTGGGTGCATGGCAAAGCTCGGAAGGGAAGGAGCACCGTTTGACAATGCAAAAGTTGCTGGAATTGAGATCAGATGCCATGTCACGTTTGGAAACCCCCCAATTCTAACTCCAACCGTAACCCCAACACACCCCTAACCCTAATCCCAACCCTAACCATAACCCTTAACACACCCCTAACACTAATCCCAACCCTAACCCTAATCCCAACCATAACCCTAACCCTAACTTTAGCCCCAACCCTTTCCCTAACTTTAGCCCCAACCCTAACTTTAGCCCCAACCCTAACCCTAATTTTAGCCCTAACCCTAACGGGAAAATGGAAATAAATAATATTTTTTAATTTTATTATATTTCCCTAACTAAGGTTGTGATAATGGGGGGTTTGATTTACTATTTATAGTGGGTTTTTATGCATGGCAGCTGTCATACACTAAAAGACGCTTTTATTGCAAAAAATAGTTTTTGCATCACCACATTTTGAGAGCTATAATTTTTCCATATTTTAGCCCACAGAGTAATGTGAGGTCTTGTTTTTTGCGGAACGAGTTGACGTTTTTATTGGTACCATGACTTTTTTGATCACTTTTTATTTTTTATCAGGGGCATGATGGATGACCATGGGAGGCGGGGCACAGATAGCAGAGCAGGGGCATGATGGATGGCTATGGGAGGCAGGGCACAGACGACAGAGCAGGGGCATGATGGATGGCTATGGGAGGCGGGCACAGATGGCAGCACAGGGGCATGATGGACGGCTATGGGAGGTGAGGCCCAGACGCTCCAGAGACATGATTGATGGCGGGGAGGTGGCTGTTTCAGGGGGACACACCATACCTATGGGATGCATTACAGGTATGAGGACCTATTTATAAAAGTTAATATTTCGACGTTACTGGGGGTCAGAAGAGCCACCTTCACAGAATGTAGCTTTAGTGCTGCTGAAGGTGGCTCTTTTAGTTAAAAATGACGAGGGGGACAGGTTTCCTTTAAACACAACTCTTTACTTACCAAAGTATTGGTTAAAATAATATTTTTAGCACAATACACTGCTCTAATAGTCTAATATTATACTCATGCACACGTCACTTGAATACAGGGACGAGTTACAGGTGCTTACTTTTGGGACATGATCCTACTTAGATTTTCTAGTTGTATCTAACTTGATGTAGGTACATTGGCATGTTTCTTTCACCTTTAATATAAAAATAATTAAAAATGCAGGAAAATGGGAATTGAGAGTCAGCTCACCAGAGTGCGGTGCGCCTATATACAGGGTGGGCCATTTATATGGATACACCTAAATAAAATGGGAATGGTTGGTGATATCAACTTCCTGTTTGTGGCACATTAGTATATGGGAGGGGGCAAACTTTTCAAAATGAGTGGTGACCATGGCAGCCATTTTGAAGTTAGCAATTTTGGATCCAACTTTGTTTTTTTCAATGGGAAGAGGGTCATCTGACACATCAAACTTATTGAGAATTTCACAAGAAAAACAATGGTGTGCTTGGTTTTAACGTAACTTTATTCTTTTATGAGTTATTTACAAGTTTATGACCACTTATAAAATGTGTTCAAAGTGTTGCCCATTGTGTTGGATTGTCAATGCAACCGTCTTCTTCCACACTTAACACACTGATAGCAACACCGCAGAAGAAATGCAGCTCAGGCTTCCAGTATGCATTGTTTCAGATGCTGCACATCTCGTATCTTCACAGCATAGACAATTGCCTTTAGATGACCCCAAAGATAAAAGTCTAAGGGGGTCAGATCAGGAGACCTTGGTGGCCATTCAACTGGCCCACGACGATCAATCCACTTTCCAGGAGACTGTTCATGTAGGAATGCTTGGACCTGACACCCATAATTGATGGTATGGTGTGGTATATGGGGTACAAAGATAGTGAGGCCATTCTTCATCAATGGAAACCTCAATGCCACTGGATATCTGAAATTGCTACATGATGATGTGTTGCCCTCTTTATGCACTGAAGATGGCACGTTCCCTGAGTTTTTCCAGCAAGATGGTGCACCACCACATTATGGATGTCAGGTCCGAGCATTCCTACAAGATCCCCTTAGACTAGCATTTCTTCTGTGGTGTTTAATATGTTTCAGTTTGGTTGAAGGGGGTACTGAAAATGACTATTTGACTAGTTATTTTTCACAGTTGTAGGCACCACAATAATACTGCTGGCTTTTTCCACAAATTACTTTGTGTGTGTAGGTACATAGCAACCTTTTCATTTTGGGTCTAGCATTTTTTGTTGAGTTAGGGAGAATTTTCAATAAAAAATATTGCATCAATGGTACATGACCTAACTGTACTGTAAGGTATTACATAATTTTTAAGGCAGTGTCCTTACCTCCTGGTATTAGTGGGGGTAATTTATGTGCTTTAACCCAGTTTGTAAAGAAATTCTTACAGTAAATCAACGCATTTACATATTTTTGCAGGTCAGTTTTGACACAACTTTTTAAATTGCAAAATTGGAGAATTATACATGCCATATGGTATTATGGTCAGGCTGTTGTTGAGTTATCCTTGTTGTCCATCACAAGAAGCCTGCAAGTGCCTAGAATTCTGGTTGATGTCATATTTTTCCCAGGTTGGTTAAGTATTATAACTGATAGGTGCATCCGTCTATCAAATGAAAATGCTGATAGGCTGACTCTTATCAAAGCAAAGGCTGGATTGGGTCAGACTTCCGTACACCATCGGATGACCACAGAGGAACATAAACTTAAATGCAGTGTCTTTTTTGTGTATTCTCATACACACTTTCCCACCCAAACATTTGTATAAGCTTCAGGATTTCATCTTTTTGTGTCATCCTCCTCCTCTTCCAGCACCATTATAACTGTGTATTCATCCTACCCTCATTATGCATTTTTTAAGGGTCTTTATGATGCCCGCATTAACAATTTTTAGAGGCCTTCCTCGAAGATTCTTTTACATATATTTATACCTCCCAGGGGTAATTTTTTTTCACTTTTGAACTTGGTGCATGGGCATTACCAGTCTAGGGTAATCCTTAGTAATGGGAAAAAATGCCAGGTGGTGGTCACATAGGGAGTTCTCACATCGCATACATTATTTCACAGCTGGGACAGGAGAGTTTGTTACTAACTGCAGAGGATCCTGGCCATTTCCATATCAGGCTGAGTAGATGCGAAATGCTGCACTATATTTCCCAGCAGGGTTGATGAAATAACGGTTCTTAATGCTGCTACATTAAGCTAATCACTTTTTTCAGGGCTACTTCAAATCAAATTGATTCTGTTTTAATAATACCGCATTTATCTGTACTTAGTCTATGGTGAGGTGTGGCAGTAGGGATAGCGCATAACAAGCAACTAGTCAGGAATTATTGCCTTACAAATTGTAAGCCTTGCTGTTGTTTTTAACTATGGACTCATAGACCAATTTATGCTTTATATGGTGCCAGTGTTACTTGCATTCCTCCAGAGTTTGTTGCTGCCATGTAGAAGAAAAAATATTTTCATGGCCAGATCAAATCCCTTCTATATTATACAATAATACATCTCTTATCTACAATTTTCCTACGGTGAGGTGTTTCAATAGGTATAGCGTATTACAGGCATCTAGTCAGGGATTGTTGCCTTATACATTTTAAGCCTTGCTGCTGCTTTTTTCCATGGACTCATTGACCAATTCATGTTTTTTACAGTGTTCTGTGCTCAGAAATTCATCAAAGCAAGCAAAATTAACTTAGTTAATGTGTCCTTTCACTGTTTCTCTCTCGCATCTGTATGTAAGAGGTAGTGGTGGGACACTTTTTGCTACTGGAGCTGGAATTACCACTTCTGAACTCTCAAGTGCTTTATTTCCATGTATTTCTGGGTGTTTCTCTAAGTATGTTTGGGGTCATTGACCTTCTGGAAGACCCATAACCTAGGATGCAGACCCAGCTTTAAGACCCCGGGCACTACATTGTGACCTAAAATCCTTTGGGAATCTTCACATTTCATGATGCCTTGAATACAGTCATGGCACTCAGGGCCAGAGGCAGCAAAACAACCCCAAAATATCTTTGAACCTCCACCATATTTGACTGTAACTACTGTGTTCTTTTCTTTGTAGGCCTCATTCCATTTACAGTTAACACTAGAATGATGTGCTTTACCAAAAACACTATCTTGGTCTCATCTGTCTACAAGATGCCTGCTGGCCCTCTAAAAATAGCATGGGCCCTCTATAAATTGCGAGGGCCGCCTGCTGGCGCCTTTAAGTTTCAAACTTTACAGTATTAATACAAAAAAGAAAATTTACCCACTTCATATGAATAAATTATATTGCAGTAGCAATATATGGCTATACAAAGCATAGCTATTTGCTGGCCCTCCAAAAATGCTTAGAGAGGGCTGGCTGCTAGCCCTCTAAAATTAGAGTGAGGGCCGCCTGATGGCCCTTAACAAATAGTGAAGGCCACCTAATGGCCCAGAAAAAAAATTGTGACTTTAACCCCTTTCTGTCATGTGACGTACTATCCCGTCCATGTTCCCTGGGACTTAATTCCCAGGGACGGGATAGTACGTCACAGCGATCAGCGGCGCCCACGTGGTGGGTGCCGCTGATCGCGGCTGGGTGTCAGCTGATTATTATTACAGCTGACACCCGGCACAATGTGTCAGGGGCGGTCACGGACCACCCCCGACACGTTAACCCCTTGCACATCGCGATCAAACACGATCGCGGTGTACCAGGGGTTAAAGGGAAGCATCGGCAGGGAGGGGGCTCTTTCCATGCTTCCCTGAGCCCCCCACAGCATTGCAATATGCAGCGCTGCTGTGGGGGGCTCCATCCCTGCAGGTCCCCGAATCCAAGATGGCAACAGGGACCTTCGGGGGCCTGCAGGAAGCTGGCTTCCTCATGCCTGCAAAGCGCAGGCAAGGAGGAAGCCTTGTGCAGTGCCTGTGACAGATCGCTGGTCAGCGATCTGTCACAGGACAGTGATGTCCCACCTGGGACAATGTAATAAATAAAAAAAAAAACAAAAGTGTAAAAATAATTTAAAAAAAAAACGCTAAATAAATTCAAAAGAAAAAAATATTCCCTAATAAATTCATTTTTTTGAAATAAAAGAAACAAACAATAAAAGTACATATATTTGGTATCGCCGCGTCCATAACGACCCGCCCTATAAAACTGTCCCATTAGTTAACCCCTTTAGCGAACCCCTTAAGAAATAAAAATAAAAAACGAAGCAGAAAATAATGATTTATTATCATACCGCCGAACAAAAAGTGCAATAATGCGCGATCAAAAAGACGCATATAAATATGCATAGTACCGCTGAAAACATCATCTTGTCCCGCAAAAAACAAGCTGCCATACAGCATCATCAGTGAAAAAATAAAAAAGTTATAGCTCGCAGAATAAAGCGATGCAAAAATAATTATTTTTTATATAAAATTGTTTTCATTGCATAAAAGCGCCAAAACATAAAAAAAGACCTAAATGAGGTATCGCTGTAACCGTACTGACCCGAAGAATAAAAGGGCTTTATCAATTTTACCGCACGTGGAATGGTGTAAACGCACCCCCCCAAAAGAAATTCATGTAACGCTGGTTTTTGTACATTCTGCGTCCCAAAAATCGGAATAAAAAGTGACCAAAAGATGTCACGTGCCCTAACATGATACCAATAAAAGCGTCAACTCGTCCCGCAAAAAATAAGACCTCACATGACTCAGTGGGTCAAAATATGGAAAAATTATAGCTTTCAATATGTGGTGATGCAAAAACTATTTTTACAATAAAAAGCGTCTTTTAGCGTGTGACAGCTGCCAAACATAAAAACCCGCCATAAATAGTAAATCAAACCCCCCGTTATCACCCCCCTTAGTTAGGGAACAATAATAAAATTAAAAAAATGTATTTATTTCCATTTTCCCATTAGGGTTAGGGCTAGGGCTAGGGTTAGGGCTAGGGTTAGGGCTAGGGTTAGGGCTGGGATTAGGGTTAGGGGTGTGTTGGGGTTAGGGTTGGAGTTAGAATTGGGGGGTTTCCACTGTTTGGGCACATCAGGTGCACTCCAAATGCAACATGGCGTCTGATCTCAATTCCAGCCAATTCTGCGTTGAAAATGTCAAATGGTGCTCCTTCTCTTCCAAGCTCTGCCATGCGCCCAAACAGTGTTTTACCCCCACATATAGGGTATCAGCCTACTCAGGACAAATTGCAAAACAACTTTTGGGGTCCAATTTCTCCTGTTACCCTTAGGAAAATAAAAAATTGGGGGCAAAAATATCATTTTCGTGGAAAAAAATGATTTTTTTATTTTCACACCCCGGCGTTATATACTTCTGTGAAGCACTTGGGGGCTCAAAGTGCTCACCACACATCTAGGTAAGTTCCGTGGGGGGTCTAGTTTCCAAAATGGGGTCACTTGTGGGGAGTTTCAATAGTTTAGGTACATCAGAGGCTCTCCAAACACACATGACACCCGCAGAACATTCCATCAAAGTCTACATTCCAAAACGTCACTACTTCCCTTCCGAGCCCCGACGTGTGCCCATACAGTAGTTTTCTCCCACATATGAGGTATCAGCGTACTGAGGACAAATTGGACAACAACTTTTGGGGTCCAATTTCTCCTGGTACCCTTAGGAAAATAAAAAATTGGGGACTAAATGATCATGTTTGTGGAAAAAAATATGATTTTTTTATTTTCATGCCCGGGCATTATAAACTTCTGTGAAGCCCTTTGGGGTTCAAAGTGCTCACCACACATCTAGATAAGTTCCTTAGGGGGTCTAGTTTCCAAAATGGTGTCACTTATGGGGGGGTTTCCACTGTTTAGGTACATTCGGGGCTCTCCAAAGGCAAAATGACACCCGCAGAGCATTCCATCAAAGTCTGCATTCCAAAACATCACTACTTCCCTTCCGAGCCCCGACATGTGCCCATACTACAATTTTTTTATTTTCATGCCCGGTCGTTATAAACTTCTGTGAAGCACTGGGGGGTTCAAAGTGCTCTCCACACATCTAGATAAGCTCCTTAGGGGTCCAGTTTCCAAAATGGGGCCACTTGTGGGGGGTTTCCATTGTTTAGGTGCATCAGGGGCTCTCCAAAAGCAACATGACACCCGCAGACCATTCCATCAAAGTCTGCATTCCAAAACGTCACTACTTCCCTTCCGAGCCCCGACGTGTGCCCATACAGTAGTTTTCTTCCACATATGGGATATCAGCGTACTCAGGACAAATTGGACAACAATTTTTGGGGTCCAATTTCTCCTGGTACCCTTGGGAAAATAAAAAAATTGGTGACTAAAAGATCATGTTTGTGGAAAAAATACGATTTTTTTTATTTTCAAGCACGGGCGTTATAAACTTCTGTGAAGCACTGGGGGGGTTCAAAGTGCTCACCACACATCTAGATAAGTTCCTTGGGGGGTCTAGTTTCCAAAATGGTGTAATTTGTGGGGGGTTTCACTGTTTTGGTACATCAGGGGCTTTCCAAACGCGACATGGTGTCCGATCTCAATTCCAGCCAAAAACGTCAAATGGCGCTGCTTCCCTTCCAAGCTCTGCCATGCGCCCAAATAGTGGTTTACCCCCACATATGGGGTATCAGCTTACTCAGGACAAATTGCACAATAACTTTTAGGGTCCTGTTACCCTTGGGAAAATAAAAATTGGGGGTGAAAAGATCATTTTTGTGGAAAAATATGATTTTTTAATTGTACTGCTGTACGTTATAAACTTCTGTGAAGCCCTTGTTGGTTCAAAGTTCTCACCACATATCTAGATAAGTTCCTTGGGGGTCTAGTTTCCACAATGGGGTCACTTGTGGGGGGTTTCCACTGTTTAGGTACATCAGGGGCTCTCCAAACGTGACATGGCGTCCGATCTGAATTCTAGCCAATTTTGCATTGAAAAAGTCAAATGGCGCTCCTTCCCTTCTGAGCTCTGCCATGCGCCGAAACAGTGGTTTCTCCCCACATATCAGGTATCAGCGTACTCAGGACAAATTACACAATAACTTTTGCAGTCCAACTTCTCCTGTTACCCTTGGTAAAATAAGAAAAATTTAACCTGAAGTATTTTTTTTGTGAAAAAAAGTTAAATGTTCATTTTTTTTTAAATATTCAAAAAATTCCTGTGAAGCACCTGAAGGGTTAATAAACTTCTTGAATGTGGTTTTGAGCACCTTAAGGGGTGCAGTTTTTAGAATGGTGTCACTTTTGGGTATTTTCTATCATATAGACCCCTCAAAGTGGCTTCAAATGTGATGTGGTCCGTAAAAATAAAATAGTGTTGCAAAAATGAGAAATCGCTGGTTAACTTTTAACCCTTATAACTTCCTAAGAAAAAAAAATTTAGGTTCCAAAATTGTGCTGATGGAAAGTAAACATGTGGGAAATGTTACTTAAGTTTTTTTGTGCTTTATCTCTGTGATTTAAGGGCATAAAAATTCAAAGTTGGAAAATTGCAAAATTTTCAAAATTTTCGCAAAATTTCCGTTTTTTTCACAAATAAACGCAAGTTATATGAATTAAATTTTACCACTAGCATGAAGTACAATATGTCACGAGAAAACAATGTCAGAATCACCAGGATCCATGGAAGCGTTCCAGAGTTATTACCTCATAAAGGGACAGTGGTCAGAATTGTAAAAATTGGCCCGGTCATGAACGTGCAAGACACCCTTGGGGTTAAGGGGTTAAGAGTCCCTCCTTCATAAATTAACCAGGATGTGTCTGATCATGTCTCACACACCACTTCACCATTGAAAGCAATGCAAATGTGTATAAATGCAGCAAAAACACTGTGAACATAGCCCAAGGTGTGGAGTAGCATTTTTTTCTCTTACCTATTTTGCCTTATATTATCCTGTAAAGAATGTTTATGAACATTCTTTCCAGTCAAGTCCATCTTCACTACGGTTTTGTACTTTATGTTTTATTGTCAGCCCATAAAAGTGGCATAATACTCTGACCACATTGTTCCCAGCAGCAACCTTGGATTCAGAGATGCTTCCAGGGGTCTTCCCCATGCTGTTCCCATGCCATTTCACAGCTGTTTCCATCATTTTCAGTAATTTTTAGACACCCTTCAGACCTCAGATGGGGCACCGGAAAAATGCTCAAGTTTCCCATTGACTTCTGTAATACTCGGTAGTCGGGTTGAGCACCCGAGCATTATGATTTGCTTGACTCGAGTAATGAATACCTGAGTGTGTTAGTGCTTGCTCATCACTAATGACTTCTCATCTGCAAAGGTTACAACAAAAACATTTGACTTCTCACATTTCCAGCATCATCCCATCTATTCCCAACCTACATTTAAACACTCAATCCTGTTGATACCACAAAACTGAGCTGCTGCTGTATTTGTGTCTATTACTGCACCTGCTGTGTGGTACGGTATCAATGCTCCTCTTAATACCCCACATGCCAAAGCACACCATGGTACTTCTTATACAGTAAAACGCCCTTGTTATGCCCTCTGGATGGTAAAATTGCTCCCTATAAAATATAATACTCTGATTCAATTATGAAATGACGCTTAAGTGAACGCGGAAAATTATATATTCTCAGCTAAGTGCCCCTAAAAAGTAATAAAGTCCACTAATGCCCCAATAGCATCCCTATACACAATAAAATGTCCCTCCACAATTCCACTATATACAGCATGATGTTCCCCACAACTACCCTATATACAGTATGATGGTCCTACAACTCCCTGTATAAAGAATGCGTCCACCATAGATACCTATATACAATATGATGTTGCCCACAACTTCACTATATACAGTATAATGTTCCCCACAGCTACCCAATATACAGTATGATGCCCCCCACAGCTCTTTATACATACTATCAGATATCAACATGGTATGATGACCCTACAGCTCCCTATACAAAGAATTGGTCCACCATAGCACCTTACATACAGTATGCTGGCCCCCACAGCTCCCTATACACAGTACAATGGCCCCCACAGTTCTCTACATACATTATAGAATGGCTGAGACTGAATTCTTCTGCATCTTTTGAGTGATAGGTGAGTGTTTCAGGACAGGACGTGCACCAATCTGTTGGATGTTTAAGGACATACATTTTACTATTTATTTTATATATTGTAGGTATACTATTTGTTGAGTTGAAAGTTTGCACCCTACAGTGACTGTTAACAAATTCAGGTCTGCAATGTCTTTATATTTTGTTGTAGACTATACGTATTTAGGACTCTTCATTCTATCTTTATGTCTCATTTTTCATTAACATTGATATCTGCTAATTAGTCAGATAAAACTGCTGATACAAATCATCCTGGATCCCAAGCTTATTTAAGCCCACAACAACCCCTGACAGAATACCAAAAGTCTGAGGATAAAGGAGAACTAGACGAAGCTAAAAAGTAATATTCCAAATCAAAGCTAATATCCATTCATCTCTCCAGCGGGATTTAGTGGTTAAATAATTATTTATTCATTATTTGAACTATGAATTGAGGTTTTAGTTTAATTTATAATTGGAAAATGTTACTTGAATCACAACTGGAATAGTCAATGATGGTCGGCTATTGAAGCTGAACTTCAAAGTACAGAGCCAGAAGGGAAACAAAGCATTCAAATATATTGGAAAGCAAAGGTAATTAATTCATTTCTGTTGAGTAATTTATGATTTTGTTCATGCCCGAAGCCGTACCTACTGTACCTTTATTACGTCCCTCCAACTTTAAATATTGCTTGTGTTCCTTCACACGTGATTCATTAAAATATCCTTTTTTAGTATTGACGTGGAATAATGCATCAATGATAATGTTATTCTCATATGTAACAGTGAATTAGTGATTTCAAAGAAAGTCACTGTGCAATTTGTAGGAAAATGAAATATCACAAAAATATGTGACAGCTGCAAATTTCTATTTTATTATTTATTTATTTGTCCAGGATGATGTTTAAATGGGTTGTTCACCTTTAAATATATTTTAACCCCATTAAGGACAGGGATATTTTTAAAATTTGCACTTTTTGTTTTTTTTCTCCCTCTCATAGAAAAATTAAGATCAATAAATCCTCTCCAGGAAGGGGGAATTCACCCCCCTCCTCTCTCACACAGAATCTCTAGAAGGAGAAAGAGCTTACAATCTAAACATCTTTTAGTAGTACAACCACATGTTTAAAACAGTCAAATGAGGAAATTACCTATAGCTAAGAAGTAACAAAACTAATAAAAACTCCCGTTGAGGACGGGACTGCCTGCGGTGACAAAATAAGTAAGACAGACATGTGAAACACACATGGAGTCTAAAGCCCCCATCACACACAGCGATCTCGCTAGTGAGATCGCTGCTGAGTCACATGTTTTGTGACGCAACAGCGATCTCACCAGCAAGATCGCTGTGTGTGACACTTACCAGTGACCGGCCCCCCTGCCGGGTATCACTGATCGTCCTGGAAAGGCAAGGACATTTTTTTGATCGCTGTTCTCCCGCTGGCCAGCACGCATTGCTGCGTGTGACAAGCGGGAGACCAGCGATCAGTGAACTGGCGCTGGTAACTAAGGTACACATCGGGTTTCTAAGCGGCGCGCACCGCTTAGAAACCCAATGTGTACCTTGGTTACCAGCTCCCTGCACCAGTGCGCTGGTAACTAAGGTACATAGTGGGGAACTAAGCGACATGCATCGCTTGTTACCCACGTGTCGCTGGTGCTGATCGCTGGTGAAGCTGCCTGTTTGGAAGCTCACCAGCGATCATGTAGCGTCACACCAGCGATCCTGACAAGGTCATATCATTGTCAGGATCGCTGGTGCATCATTATGTGTGATGGGGCCCTAAGGTTTGTGGATTAAAGAGTGATAAGCTGCCATGGTGAAAAAATCTCTTGAGACTTGGTGTTTACGATGAAAAGTTATTAATATCGGCGTTTGTATAGATCTGATATTTATGGGACATATTTCTTCACCTTCAGGACTAATGGGGGATTAATATGCATATTTATTCATAATTGTGCCCCAAATCAATAGTGGCCTCATCGCTGACAATAGCCATGACATGTTTGCTATCTATGAAAAGGTAAAATCCCGATAAAAAATATGACGGCAATATCGAACTCCTGTGACCTTCAGGAGTGAAGATATTGTGAATGTTGGGAGTATCATTACTGTTCTCACACTGAAGCGACATCCATTGACCGACCCTGTTGGGAGTCATCAAGGTGGGGTGATTGGTTGTAACTTAGGTGCTGATAAAAGAAAACAGGTGAATCATGATTTGTGTTCAATGTTACAGAAGATACAAATCAGTGAAGGCTTGACACATGTTAACCAGCTTTTTTTCAATCAAATTGCTTTCATCCACTAAGCTGAGCCATCTCTGTGACCAGCGTTGAGTATTTTGTTAATTATGTTTATTTTATGTAATTGTATATGCTGCATTGTTTTATCCCCTTTGTAAAATCTTTTGTAGTTTTTTTTATAAACACTGCCTATCGTTCTGGAATAAATATAAAAATGAATAGTTTTGTTCCTCTTATTCTGTAAACCACATTCATGAAAGCCATACGCTGCCTGAAGCCAGGCATCCATTTGGCCTATAAACAATTGGTGGCGACAGTAAATAATCTTTCCTGGGTTATTGTGGAGTTGGCAGTGCCCGTATTGTAGTATATATATTTCATGCATTGGAATCAGAGGTGTGTAGAAATGGGCGGACACCTGGATGTTCGGGTCCGACGGTTCGGCTGAACAGTTACAAAAAGTTTGGGTTCGTGAACCAGAACAGTACCCAGACCTGAAGCCAAACCCGGATCCCATTCACTTGAATAGGAGACCCGCACATCCAATGTCTGCCACACTGTCATGTGCATGACAGCATGGCAAACACCGCTTCTGCTCGATGGTGAACTCATCCCCGCTGGTCAGAGAGCCACAGTTCCCATGATGTCAAAAGACAGTGTGAGCGCTCAGCTGTGATCTGAGGTATAAAGTTTACCTCTGGTCACTGGTGTCAGCTGATGGGACTACAGCTCCCATCATCCGACACCTGCTGCCGCTAATAACAGAGAGAGCAGGAGTGGCTGATGGGTGTATTCATTAACCGGCTTCTGCGCTGTAAATAAATATTTTTATTTAAAAATCGCATTGGTTCCCCTGTATTTTTGATAACCAGCCAGACAAAACTCACAGCTGAGGGCTGGAATAGCATGCCTGGTGCATGCCATTTAGTATAGCTGCTGAATTCATTAAGTGATTTTTTTTAAAATTAATCTTGTGCTGTGCACTCTGGAAAGGATTTTTACAGGATGAAAATGATTAAATGGTAAGACAGGATGTTGAGAATGCCAAATTTTTAAATTCCTATTTTGCATCTGTTTTTTTCTCAGAAAGGAAATGTAACATCAACTGATCTTCACTGTCCTATTAAGGGAATAGAAGAATCAAGGATAGCTATAAACAGAAAGATAGTGAGGAAACACTTAGCTAACTTAAATGAATTCAAGTCTCCAGGTCCAGATGAATTACACCCCAGAGTACTGAAGGAGACATCAGAACAAATTTTTGAACCACTCTACATAATCTTTGAAAAGTCTTGGAGAACAGGAGAAGTCCCAGAAGACTGGAGACGTTCAAATGTTGTTCCTATCTTCAAAAAGGGCAAGAAGGTGGACCCAGATAAATATAGGCCAGTGAGTCTGACATGGGTTTGTAACTAATAAGTCATGTCAGACTAACTTAATTTCCTTCTAAGACAGAATCACTGATTGGTTGAATCAGGGAAATGCTGTAGTATATCTTGACTTCAGCAAAGAATTTGACAAAGTATCTCACACAATCCTTATTAAAAAAATGACTAAGTATGGAATGGACAAGGCAACTGTTAGGTGGATTCATAACTGGCTTAGTGATCAGACCAAAATAGTGGTCATAAATAGCTGCACATCCAGTAAGAATATCTCAAGTGGGGTACCACAGGGCTCTGCCCTAGGCCCTGTATTGTTCAACATCATTATCAATGATTTAGATGAAGAAATTGAGGGTACACTGATTAAATTTGCTGACGACACAAAGCTGGGAGGGATAGCTAATACTAGAGAAGAGAGAGGATTCAAAAAGATATAAATAAACTGGAGCAGTGGGCAGCAACTAACAGAATGGTTTTTAAAAGGGAAAAATGCAAAGTACTACATCTGGGCAATAAAAATGAAAATGCATATACAGAAAGGGAGGAATAGAGCTAAGCAACAGCACATGTGAAAAAAACTTGGGTATACTAATAGATCACAGAATGAAAATGAGTCAACAGTGTGATGCAGCCGCAAAAAAGGAAAATACAATTCTAGGTTGTATTAAAAGTAGCATACAGTCTAGATCACGTGAAGTCATTATTGCCCTCTACTCCTCTTTGGTCAGACCTCATCTGGAATACTGTGTCCAGTTTTGGGCACCACATTTTAAAAAAACATCAACAAACTGGAGAAAGTTCAGAGAAGAGCGACCAGAATGGTGACCGGTCTGCAAACCATGTCCTATGAGGACATGCAGGATTTGGGAAAGTTTAACTTTCAAAAGAGAAGATTGAGACGAGACTTAATAGCTGTCTACAAATATCTGAAGGGCTGTCACATTGTAGAAGGATCATCTTTATGATAATTTGCACAAGGAAAGACTAGAAGCAATGGGATGAAACTGAATGGGAGGAGACACAGATTAGATATTAGAAAAAACTTTTTGACAGTTAGGGTGATCAATGAGTGGAACAGTCTGCCACGAGATGTGGTGAGTTCTCCTTCAATGGAAGTCTTCAGAGGCTGGACAGACATCTGTCTGGGATGATTTAGTGAATCCTGCTTTGAGCAGGGGGTTGGACCAGATGGTCCAGGAGGTCCCTTCCAACTTTACCATTCTATGATTCTATGAAGGCTGGCATACTGCGAGCTTCTACACCAGTCTTGATGAATTAGCTGCAATGGATTTTGCCAAGTTTGTATCAACCTGAACTATACACAAAACACATAACAAATTTTTATCTCAAAGTAAATTGTTATGATTAGGTCATCAAGGAGGATAGCCGGGAAATAAGCTAGGCAACCAGAACACCGGAAAGGTTGGCAACTTAGAGGATTGCAGACCCTTATACCTAACAACTAGAATTAGCCGTGGGACGTACCTACGATGTCCTAGATACCTCGGCACAGCCAAAGAGTTAACTAAGCCTAAAGCAAGAAAGGGGAAACGAAACTGCCCTGGAGCAGACCCCCAAAGGAATAGATAGCCCCCAAACATATATTGCCGGTGAGCCCAGATGAGGCACAAACACAGGCAGAAAATAGAGTAAGCAAATGATGGGGCCCAAAGGCTACACAAACTCCCCCCCACTAGATCAGCATTCTGGTGTGAACTGGAAGCAAAACCAAAGACACTGCTATAGCAGGGGATCAACAATACTAATCAGACTGACATAAGCTGTGGCATATGGAGCGGGGTCCAGCACCGGTCCCAGCAGGGAACAATGCTAAACCCACACACCAAAGCAAAAAGCAGAGAAAGGCAAAACTGGATCAAATGCAAACAAATAACTTATCTGAACGATGCAGGACCAAGCAGGGGACAAGCGGACTTCAAGGTGCACAGGAAGAAAAAAAAAAATCACCAGCAGCAACTGAGGGAAGCTTGCTCACTTAAATCTTCTCAGTCTGTGTAACACCTGACTTCCACTCATCGTCTTCAGGTGATGGACTTCTGTCAACTCGACCAGCTCCACTACCCGCAGCCACCATCAGAGGGAGCCCAAGCTCAGTAGTCAAATTAAGAGTGTTCACAACAGTAAATAGTATAAAAACAATGATCAATAATGTCGAAATTGATGTTTCTTCCCAAAACAGAATTGAAAGTGATAAAAAAATCTTATTTTTTCCAATAAAAATATCTTGTCCTGCAAAAAATAAGTCCTCATACAGATCCATCAACAAAAAAAGAGTATTAAAAAATTAATATAAATTGGATATAACCATAATAGTACCAATTCATGGAATAAAGTTAAGAGCCCAGTGCAAAAAAATGTACAGGTGCTTCTCACAAAATTAGGATATCATCAAAAAGTTAATTTATTTCAGTTCTTCAATACAAAAAGTGAAACTCATATATTATGTAGTGGCATTAGAAACAGGGTGATCTATTTCAAGTGTTTATTTATGCTAATGTTGATGATTATGGATTACAGCCAATGAAAACCCAAAAGTCATTATCTGAGTAAATTAGAATAGTTAACAAAAAACACCTGCAAAAACTTCATAAGCGTTTGAAAAGGTCCCTTAGTCTGTTTCAGTAGGCTCCACAATCATGGGGAAGATTACTGACTTGACAGATGTCCAGAAGACAGTCAATCAAAGCAACCTTTGCTTCCATAACACCTCAGCAGTGCCATAGGCTGATTGCCCCTATACAACACCGCATTGATGCAGTAATTGATGCAAAAGGAGCCTGACCAAATATTGAGTGCATTTACTGAACATACATTTCATTATTTTTTAAGCGGGTGTTATAAAGCATTCTAATTTACTGAGATAATGACTTTGGGGTTTTCATTGGCTGTAAGCCATAACCATCAACATTAACAGAAATAAACACTTGAAATAGATCACTCTGTTTGTAATTGTTCTGCCCTCTGAATATAGGGCAAATATGTTTGCATTATGTGCTGGTTTAGTTATAGCACCATCTAGTGGTGGCTGTATTTATAGCTGCGACTTAAATAGCTTTTATAGCCTGTGCCTTTAATAAGCAGACAGAGTGTTGCATGTGGGATTGAAGCAATGTATTCTGGGATGAGGAAGATGCCATTTTCTTCTGTGTATTTCATAGGACACACGTTGTTTATTTGTCCTCCTGTAACTCCCCTACTTGAGTCGCTATCCTGGTACAGCATATCTGGTAAGATTAATATATTTTCTTGCAATGCAGTGTATACAGAGATGTTGTTAACTGTACAGCAGCCAGTGCACAGTAGATGTAATTAAAATCCTGTGCATTTCCATGTAAAGTTTGCCTCACACTGTATACTTCCTGTTATTGTAAGTGTTAGCTGTGTGATCATCTGCCCAATACTTATCCATGTTGTTTGTATTCTTTATAGTTTTACCGCATGTTCTATACTTTTCACCAACAAACAAGTTAGACTACAGAGAACAGTCTGCTTATTTTGGAAGACAGAAAGTGGTTTATGCTGTATGCTAGATTGCACACCGTGTCAACGTGAATGAAGGCAGAACAGTAATGACTCTATATAATATATGAGTTTCACTTTTTGCATTGAAGAACTGAAATAAATTAGCTTTTTGATGATATTGTAATTGTGTGAGAAGCACCTGTATATTAACCACTTTACGACATTCTCTGTACATGTGCTGTGCATGTTGTGTTTCTCCCTTTAATGTGGGCTCCGGCGCTGAGCCCACATCTTTCCAGGAACATGTCAGTTGTTTTCAACAGCTGACATGTGCCCCTAACAGCAGTGGGTAGAATCGGGATCCACTCGTGGCTGTTAGCCCGATAAATGCTGCTGTCAATGTCTGACAGTGGCATTTAATGTGATCGTGCCAGAAGCGTGATATTAATCTCGCCCACAGCGCCCATGTCACATGACCGTGGGTCGCCGATGGGTTGGCATGGCAACCCGGGGTCTGCAGCAGACCCCTGTGGTTGTCATTGCTGGATTGCTATGAGTGCCGCCCAGCGGTCGGCGTTCAAAGCAAGTAAGAATTTCTGCTCCGCACAGGTGATCTAATCATTGCCTGTGTGTGGCAGAGGCGGTCGGATTATTGCAGCTTTTAGTCTCCCATGGAGACTATTGAAGCAAGCGATAAGTCAAAGAAAGTTTTTAAAAATATTAAAAAATAAAAAAATATAAACATTCAAATCACCCCCCTTTCGCCCCATTCAAAATAAAACAATAAAAAAACACATATTTTGAATCGCCGCATTCAGAATCGCACGATCTATCAAGATATAAAACTAATTAATCCGATCGGTAAACAGTGTAAGGCCGGTTTCACACTAGCGCATTTTCAACGCGCGCACGGCCGGGGGTAGCTCCGCCCCCGATCCGGCTCTCTGCCCGGCGTGCCCGCCCCTTCCTTGTAGCGCCGCCTCCTACCGGACAGCGGCGCCTGCGATCGGCGCACCCTATCTTTAGCATAGGGTGCGCCGATCGTGCGCAGGCCGTGCGCTAGTTGCGCTTTGACCTGCGCTGCGCACTTTTGACGGTGCGCCGTGCGCGCCAAAATCAAACTTTTCGGATTTTGGCGCGCACGGCGCACCGTCAAAAGTGCGCAGCGCAGGTCAAAGTGCAACTAGCGCACGGCCTGCGCACGATCGGCGCACCCTATGCTAAAGATAGGGTGCGCCGATCGCAGGCGCCGCTGTCCGCTAGGAGGCGGCGCTACAAGGAAGGGGCGGGCACGCCGGGCAGAGAGCCGGATCGGGGGCGGAGCTACCCCCGGCCGTGCGCGCGTTGAAAATGCGCTAGTGTGAAACCGGCCTAACAAAGAAAAAAGTCAAAACTCCAGAATTACATTTTTTTGATCTCCGCAACATTGCATTAAAATGCAGTGATGGGCGACCAAAAGATCGTATACACAAAAAAATTATATAATTAAAAATGACAGCTCAGCACGCAAAAAATAAACCCTCACTCAGCCCCAGATCACAAAAAATGAAGACGCTACATGTCTCAGAAAATAATGCAATGTTTTTTATTTAAATGGTGAAAAAAAATCCAATCTATACATGTTTGGTATCTACGAACTAGTAATGACCTGGAGAATCATAATGGCAGGTCAGTTTTAGCATTTGGTGAACATGGTAAAAAAAAATCCAACAGTTGTGGAATTGCACTTTTTTTTGCTATTTCACTGCACTTGGAAATGTTTTCCCATTTTCGAGTACAAGATATGGTAAAACCAATGGTGTCGTTCAAAAGTAAAACAAGCCCTCACATTGCCAAATTGATGGAAAAATTAAAAAGTCATGGCTCTGGGAAGAAGGGGAGCAAAAAACAGAAACACAAACAATGAAAAAGGGCTGTGGCAAGAAGGGGTTAAGAACAAATTCACAATTTTTTTTTTAATCATATCTCTCAAAAAGGGATTAAGAAAAAGGCTAATTAATATCCTGGTTGGGGCAGTTATTATTTAGGTATTCTTGTTAGTTTTTCTTTGATCCATTACTCCAAAAATTAACAATCCTGAAGTATTGTTCCTTGAAAATGTATATTATGCAGTTGTAAATTATGTCCAGTTGTCCATTTATTAATTAGTTTCCAAGAGGATTAACATAAGATATATGCAGTTCTAGGTTCTATGAAAATAAGTCCCAGAATTATTATTTCATTGGTTTCATATCCTATTAGTTGTGATCAGTGAGGGTCCAGGTGCTGAGAACCTCAGAGAAATAGATGGAATTAATACTCAGCTGGGCAGTGTGTCATTTTGGCAGAGAGAGTGAAAGAAATCAATAGGCCACACTGATCATCTTCCTGAGGAGTGCTAAAGCCGGCAAAACACATTAAATAACTGATGGCTGAGTTCTTTTGTTCACCATGATGGCAGTGGTGTAAGCTGCTGCCAGAAGTCTCTGGCAGTAGCTTATGTGCTCACAGAACAAAAGGATCGGTGGATTGCATGTCAATCACCAGATATTCATGTCCTACTGCACAATCTGTCATAGTGAAATATTAAAAGTTTTGATAAGTGAGGATTTGTTTTCTGGGTCCCACTGATTTTAGATGTGTGCTGTGCCCTTTCTGCTTTGTTTGGCTCTACTTTAAACCCTTATACACATTAGATGGTCAACTGATGAAGGCAAAATCAATGGGTTCTGGGAACTTTTATGTAATTTTTAAAGGGGTTTTAAGCAAAGATAGCAGCTTTCATCCAAGAGGCTCTTACCCTCCATTTTACAGATTAGTGAGGTCTTAGCATACAAACCATCACTGATAAAAAATTCTGACATGCCACTGTGACATTTTGAGGATGTTTGCCCTGTTTCTGCCCTGAAGACAACGGCTTTGTGCATAAGTATAGTGTGAACAGTGTTGTGTGTTTTTATGCATTTAAAGTGTACAATCCATATGTACTGTGTTATGATAAGGTGCAGAATAGCAGGGTTAATGCTAGAACCCCAATATCGTATATAGGAGTGAAGGTTTGTTGATAAAAATTGGAAAATGTTATTAGTAATACTGTAAGGATAGGAAATAGATAAGGAATAGTTAATGTTAGGTACAAGCCCACAGATGGGATGGCTATACTGTTAAGAAAAGGGGAAGCACTTCCTGATTGAAGGGGGTGGGTAGTAGATGAAAAGATAAACAAGTTTACTGTTGAGGTCAAGTGCAATGGGCTGCTAGGGCCAACAAAGGCCTATCACTCAGGTCAGTGGATTGCCATATAACCCTTCCATGGAGATCCTTCAGTCGTTCCTTGGAACTCAAGACTGGCGTCAGGGCCATCACTCTTGCAGGGAAAGACGGATAGAACTCTCTAAATCAGAAGGTAATGAAATCTGGGAGCAGTGCCATCGGTAGAGATGAATCTCTAGTGTTAGTGGAGACAGAAGTAAAAGAATTGATCCATGCTGAACGAGTGCTAGGGCACCTAGCACTCCGGTGTCCGGTACCTGATGGAAAGACTGTAATGTTTTGTGCCCTATCCCTTATGCTCCACTGTAATAACCATGAACTGTTCAGTAAATGTTCGGCTGTTGGAAAGCATTTGGTGTCCCCTGGCTTGTGTGCGACAGTTGTGGAAGATGGAAGCCAGAGCCAGCAGAGGCCTATGGCCCACAAGCGAGTATGATGTTCCGCACAACTAACAGCACACTGAAACTGAGACAATTTTTTTTAGTGTGCCGTAGTGTGCAGGAGCAGCAGCTCATCCACAACTACAGCGCTCGGGCACCTTACAACATATCAATAGTTTTCTGAAACTAGAAGTACTGTACTCTTTAATTAAAATTGCTGGTTATCTTCTTTGCCAGCATTTTGCCTGATTTGTATATGTAGATGCCTTCTTAATATTTAATACAATCTAATTGAACAGAGAACAGTCAATCTGAATCTTTCGCTATCTTCTTTGAAAGCTGATTAGAAAGAAAATGTTTTTGGGCGCAAATAGGAAAGTGTTTTAAGAAGCTCTAGAAAATAAAAGTGCAAGGCTTAAGATTTGTATCAAGAAGCTTTTTACTTAAAGAGTAAGATAAGATGTAAAAGACTGGATAAGGCTCAGAGAGAAAATGTTAAGCTGATAAACAAGAAATGAAGCAGTCGGGAGACAGTTTACTGTTTCTGTTGGTAACTTAGAAAATGTAACGTCAGTTCTTGCTTAACCAGCTTCTCTGAATTACTAGGGTACAAATGCAGCCATTACAATCTTGGTCCTATAGTATACAATTTTATTGTGGATGTGCAAACTCTTAAAAATTCAATTGTTCCCCAAAAAGACAATTATTATGCTCTGAAGTCCCTCCAGATCCCAAAGCATAATAAATAGAGCAGAGGGCAGTGGTTAAATGGGTCATCCAGGACTATGTTAATTTTTTACTGTGGACCTAGGAATTAATAGGCAGATAGTCAGCAACAACCTTCCTGTTGTGTCCAGTGCTGATCTCTGTTGGCACTACCTGCTCCTGCTGGTGACTCTGCTGCTTCATTTCAACAAAGCAGTGGCTTATCTTTTCCTATGTTCTGTCGATGGGGCACGACTGTCATGCCCGCCATGTCTGTTATGCCGCATGAACCCTGGAGCAGTGTGCACGCGCACCGAACTATCATGCCTGCCATGTCTGGTATGCCGCATGACTCCTGGAGCAGTGTGCACATGCACTGAACTATCATGCCCGTTATGTCTTATGCTGCAAGATCCCTGGAAGCAGTGTGCACACGCACCTCAGGACTGTTATGCTGCGTCACTCCTGGAGCAGTGTGCATGCGCACCTCACCTCATGGATGCATGCCGTTGCTGTGTGAGCACCCATCTCTGCTCTGCCTGCAGTGATCGTCACTATGGTCCAGCAGAATCTGATCCAGCAATTCTCCCTATGTTTCTGGAGTCCCTGATCATGTGACCCTCTCTATATCCAGCAGTATCTGATCCAGCAATCCTCTCTATGGTCCTGGAGGCCCTGATCATGTGACCCTCTCTATGGTCCAGCAGAATCTGGTCTAGCTAGCCTCTCTATGATCCTGGAGGACTGAACCGGAAGTCCTCTCCTGGTCCTGACCCGGAAGTGCAGGTGCTAGTGCCCTATCGGTCGCTCCCTGTATTCTGTGCCCCTGCACTCTGCCCTGTTGTGCCTCTCTGCACATGCTCTATGCTTGTATTCTGCCTCTTGTCTCGTGGCATGTCTTATGTTGTCTTTTGTGCTATGTCTCGTCCTTGCTATTCTTTGCCTTGTAGTACTTCCTCTGTTCTCTGGCTTTGCCTGTTTTGCCATGTCTGGCCTTTGCTATTCTGAGCCTTGTTGTACTTCTATGTTCTCTGTCTCTGCCTGGTTTTCCTTACTCTGCCCTATGATGCTCTCCTGCACATTCCATGTCTAGTCTCAAAATTCTGCCTTGACCCGGCTCTGCTGCTTCGGCCTACGCTCCGCTGCTAGACTCTGTCCTATGGTGTTCTCTAGCACATTTCCTGGCTAGTCTCAAGGTTCTGCCTTGACCCGGCTCTGGGCTTTGGCCTACGTTCCGCTGCTAGCCCTATACTCTCTCTGAACTGGCTCAGTAGTTCTGCCTACATTCCGATCCTTGTTCCGTAGTTTGCCTAGCCTTGCTTTGCTTTGTTTCTTGCTTTGCCTTGCCTTGTTTCTTCACATGCCCTTTGCATGTGCCTGGCCTTCCCTCATCCGCCTTTTGTGCCTCAGCCGTGCCACACTATATGTGCCCACCTATCTGTGCCTCAGTCGTGCTCATCGGCCAGTAACTTAGCTGTGTCCACCTGTTGTGCCTCAGCCGTGCTCGCCGGTCTGAGCCTCAGCCCGACCAGCTAGCCAGTGCCCCAGCTGTGCTCTGTGCTTCCTTGCAGCCACGCTGCCCTGCGCTGTGCATTGCGTGCTTCTCTAATAGCATGCGCAGGCCCTAGCCTGCTCCTTGGCACACCTCCCCATGCTTCTCTAAAAGCACGTGCAGGCCCTGCCATGTACCCTGTTGTGCCCTCTTGCACGCACAGGCCCTAGCCTGTACCCTGGCGTGCCTCCTAGCATGCGCAGGCCCTTGCCTTAGACTGAACCCTGGCGTGTTTCTTAGCATGCACCCTGACTTGAACCTGACCCTGTCGTGCCCCTCTGCACGCGCAGGACTATGCCTTGAAGCCTGACCCTGGCATGTCCCTCGGCATGTTCAGGACCTTGCCTTGAACCCTGACCCTGGTGTGTCCCTCGGCACGCGCAGGACCTTGCCTTTAACCTGGACCCTGGCATGCCCCTAGCACGCACCCTGCCTTGCACCTTGCCTTGGACCCTGATGTGCCCTAGCACGGACCCTGCCTTGACCCTGGAACTCTGCCTTGGACCTTGGCGTGTCTCCTAACACGCACCATGTCTGGAGCTCTGTCGTGCCTCCTTGCCTGAATCCTGGTTTGCCTGCCGGATGCCCAGAACCTGCCGATTGCTCCCAGAGATCGTAAGCCTGACGACTGCGGCTTGATGTCTGGATCTGATGTCCGCAGCCTGATGCCCTGATCCTGTCGATCGTTGCCAGCTGTCCGGAGTCTGATGCCATCGAGCCCTTGCCTGTACCCAGGTGTGCCACCAGGCACGTACCATGCCATGGACCTTGGCATGCCCACGCACACACCTTGCTGTGTTTTCCTGTTTTCACGTTTTGCACCTGATGCTACCCCGAGTTTTCCTTAATGAAGATACCTTGAAATCACGTCTTGTCTTGTTTCCTGCATGTCCCTTGTCGTCAGAAACTCGTGTCTTCATTGAGCCGGCCGTCTGGTTCCAGCAGTCATGGTGGCTCACCCCCTTGGTCTTGCCCCTGACACTCCTTGTATAGGGGGTAGTTCCTCACAAGGTCAGCTCACCCTAGGTGGGTGGGTGCCACGACCCAGAGGGTCCACTCCAAAGAAAACGACTCAGCGTAAGCTGACTCCGTCACAACGACTGCTGATTTCATGCTGATTAACAACTTGCTCCCAGCTTCATATAATTGCGGGAAGCCGGCTATCAATCATCATGATGTTGGCAGTCACTGAGCTGCTCTGTTGGCATGGAGCAGCTGAATCGCCACCAGGATCGGTCAGGGAATGGTTGGGTCTGGTGCCGGATACAAGAGGCAGGTGTTTGCTAACTTCTTTGCAACTACCTGCCTGTTAATTTTTTAGCTCAAAGAAAAAAATAATTTAGTTCTTGATGATTCCTTTAACCCCTTTACCCCTAAGGGTGGTTTGCACATTAATGACCGGGCCAACTTTTACAATTCTGACCACTGTCATTTATGAGGTAATAACTCTGGAATGCTTCAACGGATCTTGGCGATTCTGAGAATGTTTTCTCATGACATATTGTACTTCATGTTAGTGGTAAAATTTCATCGATATGACGCGTTTATTTATGAAAAAAATGGAAATATGGTGAAAATTTTACAATTTTCAAATTTTGAATTTTTATGCCTTTAAAACAGAGAGATATGGCACCCAAAATAGTTAATTTTTAGGAAGTTACAAGGGTTAAAATTTGACCAGCGATTTCTCATTTTTACAACAAAGTTTACAAAACCATTTTTTTAGGGACCACCTCACATTTGAAGTCACTTTGAGGGGTCTATATGGCAGAAAATACCCAAAAGTGACACAATTCTAAAAACTACACCCCTCAAGCTACTCAAAACTACAAACTACATACAAGAAGATTATTAACCCTTCAGGTGCTTCACAGGAGCAGAAGCAACGTGGAAGGAAAAAATGAACATTTAACTTTTTAGTCACAAAAATGATATTTTAGCAACAATTTTTTTATTTTCCCAAGGGTAACAGGAGAAATTGGACCCGAAAAGTTGTTGTCCAATTTTATTGAGTACGCTGATGCCTAATATGTGGGGAGGGAACCACTGTTTGGGAACATGGCGTGGCTCAAAAGGGAAGGAGCGCCGTTTGACTTTTTCAACCTAAAATTGGCTGGAATTGAGATCGGACACCATGTCGCGTTTGACGAGCGCCTGATGTAAATAAAGAGTGGAAACCCCCAACAAGTGGCCACATTTTAGAAACTAGACCCCCTAAGGAACTTATCTAGATGTGTGGTGAGCACTTTGAACCCCCGAGGGCTTCACAGAAGTTTATAACGCCCGGGTGTGAAAATAAAAAATCTTTTTTTTTCCACAAACATGATCATTTAGTCCCCAATATTTTGTTTTCCCAAGGGTAACAGGAGAAATTGGACCCCAAAAGTTGTTTTCCAATTTTTACTGAGTACGCTGATACCCAATATGTAGGGGGAACCACTGTTTGGGCACATGGAAGGGAAGGAGCGCTGTTTGACTTTTTCAACCTAAAATTGGCTGGAATTGAGATCGGATGCCATATCGGGTTTGACGAGTGCCTGATGTGTCTAAACAGTGGAAATCCCCCACAAGTGACCCCATTTTGGGAACTAGACCCCCTAAGGAATTTATCTAGATGTGTGGGGAGCACTTTGAAACCCCAAGGGCTTCACAGAAGTTTATAACGCCAGGGCATGAAAATAAAAAATCATATTTTTTTCTACAAACGTAATCATTTAGTCCCCAATATTTTGTTTTCCCAAGGGTAACAGGAGAAACTGGACCCCAAAAGTTGTTGTCCAATTTGTCCTGAGTACGCTGATATCCCACATGTGGGAGAAAACTACTGTTTGGGCACATGTCGGGGCTTGAAAGGGAAGTAGTGACATTTTGGAATGCAGACTTTGATGGAATGGTCTGCGGGCGTCATGTTCCATTTGCAGAGCCCCTGATGTGCCTAAACTAGACCCCCCTAAGGAACTTATCTAGATGTGTGGTGAGGACTTTGAAACCCCAAGTGTTTCACAAGATTATAATGCCCGGGGGTGAAAATATAAAATCCTATTTTTTTCCCACAAAAATGATCATTTAGTCCCCAATTTTTAATTTTCCCAAGGGTAACAGGAGAAACTGGACTCCAGAAGTCATTGTCCAATTTGTCCTGAGTACGCTGGCACCCCACATGTGGGAAAAAACTGTTTAGGCACACGTTGGGGCTCGAAAGGGAAGTAATGACGTTTTGGAAGGCAGACTTTGATGGTCTGCGGGCATCATGTTCCATTTGCAGAGCCCCTGATGTGCCTAAACAGGAAAAAAAAAAAAAACACATGTGACATCATTTTGGATACTAGACCCCCAAAGAACAAATCTAGATGTGCCCCAACTAATCTAATGTTTCTGGTAAAGTAAATTAGTAGTGCATGGAGGTGTGGAGAGAAAGAGAAAGAGAAAGAGCATCAATGCGTTGTCTCCAGCGAGACCTTTGTGACGTGGGACTTTCTAGATATGCGCCATAGCATCAATGCGCTGTCTTCAGCGAGACCTCTGTGATGTATCAAGTTTAGGCACCTGTGTAATGAAAGAATTATTGATTTATTTAAAATAATAGAGGTGTGTTCACACATAACAGCTTATGTGCCATATTACCTTTGTATGTTAAGGTGGCTTATTTGTGCTATTTTGACATGTAGTACTGTGACTGGATTTGTGACCATTAAACCCAGGAGACTGGGCAATGAGGGAACTGATGTTGAATAATAGAGGTGTGTTCACACACAGAACAACTTATGTGCGATATTTGATTAATTACTTTAAAGTCGATAAGACTTGTCTTATAAAAGCCTATATGGGTTATTTTGATATGTTGCACTGTTATTTGCATCAGAGATATGGAACTCTCTATATTTGTGTTTCGACAGGATGCAGAGTGACGTGGGACTTTCTAGACATGCGCTATAGCATTAATGCGTTGTCTTCAGTGAGACCTTTGTGATGTATAAAGTTTAGGCACCTGCGCAATGAGAGAACCAAAGATCTATTCAAAACAATATAGGTGTATTCACACACATAACATCTTATGTGCCATGTTACCTTTGTATGTTATAGTGGTCTACATGTGCTACTTTGACATTATTTAACCTAATAAAGATAAGAGAGGGGAAGAGGAGAGAGAAGAGGAAAGAGAAAGAGAAAAAAGAAAAAAAAAAAAAAGGGGAAAGAAAAGAGAAAATATTTTTTTGGGACAAGATAATAGAGGTGTGTTCACACACATAACATCTTTTGTGCCATAATACCTTTGTATATCAAGGTGGCCTATATGTGCTATTTTGACATGTAGTGCTGTGACTGGATTTGTGATCATTAAACCCAGGCAACTGGGCAATGAGGGAACTGATGCTGAATAATAGAGGTGTGTTCACACACAGAACAACTCATGTGCGATATGTGATTCATCACTTTAAAGTTGATAAGATCAGTCTTATAAAAAGCTTATATGGGTTATGATGATATGTTGCACTGCTATTTGCGTCAGAGACATGGAACTCTCTATAGATGCGTTTTCGCATTAGTGCACCATTTCTACTGCGGCTATTTTAAGATATTAAGTCCAGGTGCCTGTGCATTGAAGGATGAAGGTGTGCTGGGTCTCTTGAGAGACTGTGACTGGATTTGTGACCATTAAATCCAGGCGACTGGGCAACGAGGGAACTGATGTTAAACAATAGAGGTGTGTTCACACACAGAACAACTTGTGTGCGAGATTTGATTCATCATTCATGTTGAAACTTCCGCCGGTATATTCAGGCACCTGCGCAATGGCATAGTTAGAACGCTGTCTCACTAAGCCCATGACTGATTTGTTTCTTCCGCATCAAAAAGACGCTCAGCTGGTAAGAGTTATTATCAATTTGCTGTGTATTTATACTAAGGACGCTAACAGAGCACTACACTGTCCCTGAGAAAGACACTTCATAGTGTCGATACGCGTGGGTTTGGGGTCCCATACAATTTAACCATTGGTCTGCTTGTCCTCAGAAACCAGGTGATATCATGTTAGGGAAAGGGGCTATGTTGTCCCTATTTTCTTGTATTTGATTTAGTGGTAACATGTTGAGAATTTGATGCATACACATGGCATTTATTTTGCCTGTGTATCCCTTATGCAATCACAGTGTTTCCCTATAGGACTTGATATGTAGATATTCTGGTATATTTGTATTAACACCATGATATTATGACAATGAATAAGATTGGGATTGTTAACCTGTGGTGTTAGATCCCAGATATTGAAATTCAGTAGATATTTGTTATTTGATTAAATGGTTAATTCTGGGGCCCACAGTATTTAGCTGTCTATTAACATGACCCATTGTTTTTGTTTGTCTATGTGTGTCTGTGAGTTCAGACATTTTAATTGTTTTTAAACTAAGTGTTTGCTTGTTGTGTTCACTATAATAAAATTTGATTTTTGACTATATTAGTGTATGGTGATCCCTATTTGTGTGCATATACTTTTCTCTTAATTTGTTACAAGCGCTACATCATGTGACCTCTCCTCCTCTTCCTCCACCATAACATCACACCCAATACAATCCTCAGAAATAGCACTCCAATTACCCTTGTTTCCCCCTGCATCACAACTCTCCAACTGCCCATCTGACTGTGGGGAACCACAGATGGACCATTCTGCAGAGTTGTTATATATTCTCTTCCATTGACATAAGAGGGGTTGCCACTCTATTAGATCCACAGTACAAGAGTAAATTTTGCTAGCTGCTCCCCCCCCCTTGGAAAGGATGCACGCATGCTGGAGTATCGAAACATGCTTGTATACAATCTTAAGAGTGATTTTCCCCAAGACAGCAGTGAGGCAGACAGTATGCATCGTGGTTATAGACTTCCAACCCTGGGAGCATTGAGTCATCAACTCAAAAATATTAGCAGCAGCAGTGTAAGTGGCATAAGCAATTTCTGTGAGTTGTTTCACACATTTTTTAGACTAACCCATGCATCAGCAGAACAGAGTACAAGTCAGACATGTGAATGACTGGAGAAGAAAATGCAGGAATATCTCGAGCTCAATGTCAATGCCATCAGTGTTTGGACCCTTTTAAATATTGGTCTTCAAAAATGAAAGAGTGGCCTGAGCTCCCCTGTCACGCCTTGGAGATTTTGTCATGCCCGGCAGCCAGTGTTCTCTCAGAATGTGTCTTCAGAGCTACTGGTGGTGCCCTCATGGATAAGCACATCAGGCTGTACACTAGAAGTGTAGACCGTCGAACTTTCATCAGGATGAACAAGTCAAGGATCTCCAATGACTTGCACCACAATAGCAGACTGAGCAGACTAGGCGATGGTGTAGTTTTTAGTGTAATGCATTGATCTCACATTATTGCAGTCTGTGACACCTTTGTCATGGCTTCTGTGCCTGCTGTTGCTACTGCTGCTTATGTTACAAACATTTTTTTTAAATATGCTGACACCAAGTTGGGTTTCCATCTATTTCTACTGTGGGAAATTGATGCCACTTTAGTGGTGCGTGACAATAATTTTTGGAAACTTAGAGACTCCAAGTCATGTCTCCATCTTTTGGTTTGTCTGTAGTGGAAGGAATATCAGAGCCACAATATACTATTTCAACTCTGGGGAAATTGGTGCCACTTTAGTGGTGTGTGGCAATACATTTTTTAAACGTTTGGACTCCAAGCTGGGTATCCTTTATGCGTGTTTTCTGTAGCGGTTAGGCTCCCAGAATGGCAGGCCTGCACTTTCTTTGAGTCAACTACCTGTTACTATCCTTAAATGTTTCTAACAATAGTAGTCTACAAACCTGATATTTGTGCCACCTAAGTGTGGCTGAGCAGAAAAGCAGTTTGAGCTGTTGAATGAGGTATCAAGGCTCCCAACACAGCAGGCTCCCAACGGTCCATCACCCACCTCATCATAATTTAAACTAAATTCAAAGCTCTAAATGCTGGCCTAGACTCTGATACCTCATGCATGGATCAGGGTTAACTGCTGCTATACCACTAGCAAATTTCTAATGTGCTTGAATTGATCATCAGTCAAATACCTGTGTTACTTTTCTTAAATTTTTCTACCAATGATAGGTACCACAAACATCTGTTTTGTAGATTGAGTGTGACTTAGCATAAAAGCAGTTTGAGCTTTTGTATGAGGTATCAGTGTTCCCAGCAAAGCAGGCTTACACAGGTCCTTCTCCCACCTCATCTTAACTTAAACTTAAATTCAAAGTTCTAAATGCTGGCCCAGACCCTGATACCTCATGCATGGCCTGTGACTGGCTGCTTTTGTGCCATTATCAAATTTCTTCTGTGGGTCAATTGGTGTCACTTTTCCTGGCATCTGCCCCTAATTTGGGGAAATGTTTGGACTCAAAGTTGGGTCTCCTTCATGTGTTCTGCCTGAATTTGGCAGGGCTATCAGAGCACCATGTCTACACCTGTCACTCATCCACCTGTTACTGATCAATGTTTCAGATATGAATGCTGGTCCAAGCCCTGTCCCAGGCCCTGTTCCATGCATTTATGCTTCTCAATTATACTATTTGTATGCTGGGTCAATTGATGCCACTTTTCCTGGTGTCTGTGCCTAATTTGAGCTGTTTTGGCAGCTTTTTGGCTCCCCTAAAGGTGTTGTCATTTGGTTTTGACTCCCTTTGAATTCAATGGGGTTAGGGTATGTTCGGCGAACATCAGAATGTTTGCTGAACTGAACCTTGAAACATTCACTCATCTTTAGAGGTGAGTTTAAGCTTTTTTATTTTATGGGGGCCAAGTATGGGGTATGACAGCGAGTTGTCTAAGTAGTGGACAACTTCTTTAAGGTCAGGACTTTGGCTTGACCAAAACTTTTGGCTTGATTGACCAAGTATGTTACTGTTCACGCTGGTCTTTATCATGGGGTGTGCTGGAATCACTCGCTCTTGATTCATGAAGTGGTGCACGCCTCTTTATGAATCTTAAGCATCTGACGAGTGTTGTGCACCTCCGTGCTCCCCAGCTGCACAAATTTTGTCAGAACTGAAAGAATCTGCCAAAGAGGTGAGTGGTAAGGTGAGCATAAGGATTTTTTAAATATTTTATTTTAATCTTTTCATGGTCTTTTATGATTCACAAAAAGGGTAGCCAGAGGTCCCCATTTTGCTGATTCCGGGAGGAAACAAATTACAAATAATCCGCATTTTGATGATTGCAAAATTATTGTTAAAATTTTTATACAATTTAATTCCATTTGAAATTATTTGTTCATATCAATCAATTGTCTTACTACAGGCGGAGTAGTGGGGTGAGGCTCTTGCTGCAGCCAATTATCTAACAAACACACAGGCAAGTAAGAGAGCAAGAGGAGGAGGGAGACCTGAGCCAACCTCCTAAGGGCTCACACTCTCTTGAATGAAAACCTGGCACTGCCGCCAGCACTCGGACCGGAGCGTGCGGCTACATGTATTTCTATGCAGCCGCACTCTTCGGTCCCAGTGCTGGCGGCAGCGCTAGGTTTTCGTGCGAGTCTCTTGCAAGTGAGTATGAGCCCTTACACATATTTTTTGTGTGTCTACATTTTTATTAGCATGTGAGACAAAAAAGAATCAAAGAAAACGAAGAGATTAAGGCAGCTAGTGCTGTTTTTGTCCTCATATTTTGTTCCATGTTTAGTGTACCTTTAGGGCCTTTTGTGCTGAAGAAATACGTAGTTGAAGATATTGCAGAACTGTTTGCTACAATGTATCTAATTACAATGATCTAAGATTTTTAAATACAGCAAGCTAAGCTACAGTACTTAATGGCTGGATTAATTGTACGGCTTATGATATGGAAATGCATTTGTTCATTTATAGTTGTGGTAATATCAGAGGAGTTTTAGGTACTTGATTATGAGATCTTATTAAAGATGTCTGTACTCAGCTTTCTCAGCTCACGTACTGCTAAACGAAAGAAAAATCTGATTCAATTGCTATTATTTAAATAGCTTTCTGCTTTAATAGACTAAGGGTACAATGTTTCCCTAAAGTATTTCTCAAAATCAATTTCAACTCCAAAACGTAATCTCTTTAACTTTTGCTTCTATAAAGCACCTGTATACAAGTTTTATACATAATGCTGAATGCTGAGTCAATAAAAGTAAATTACATTTCTAATTTAGTTTTTATGTTTGTAAGGGAGAATTAATAGATCCATATTAAAACCCCTTTAACGCATTTTTAACCCCTTCACCCCATTCCATTTTCTGTTTTTCCTTATTCGTTTTTTTCCTCCCCTTCTTCCAAGAGCCATAAATTTTTTATATTTCCATCAATATAGCAGTTTGAGGTTTTGTATTTTGCAGGACGAGTTGTACTTTGGAATGACATCATTAATTTCACCATATAGTGTACTGAAAAATGGGAAATAAAATCTACATGCGTTGAAATTGCCAAAAAGTGAAATTCCACAAATTTTTTGGAGATTTATTAAGTTGCATTTTCACTATTTGTTACCAATATGATTCACCGGGTAAGTAGCAGATATCAAACATATATGCCCTATATACTCTAGTATAAGTCGACCCAAGTATAAGTCGATGCACCTAATTTGGCCCAAAAAATGGGAAAACTTATTGACTCGAGTATAAGCCAGGTATGCATTGTCCCCTCATCCCTATCCTGGTATACATGGCTCCCCCATACCTGTACTTGTATGCATGGCTCCTCATCCCCTACCCTTGTATGCATGGTTACTATAAAAAAAATACACATCCTACTTATCTTCCATGCGTGCCCTGGCTGCATCTTGTTCGGCGTCAGCAGCTTTTCCGGCCCAGCAATCACATGGCCCAGCTCATTAAGGTAATGAATATTCACTCCACCTTAATGAGCGGGGCCAGAAGAGCTGCTGACCCGGAGCAAACGAGATGCAGAGATGGCGTGCAGGGAGGTTAAGTAGGATGTGTGCTGGAAGCTGGCAGCTGCGGCTGTAACTGCGCGCTACAAGAGAAATGAATATACACTGCCAGTGCAGCGTATATTAATTTATCTTTAGCAGTGGGCACAGTTTCAGCTACAGACGCCGGCTCCTGCCTCTGTGTCCTGCTGCTCCGACTCTCCCCCTCCCCGCCGTCTTTCTGGGACAATGACTCGTGTACAAGCCGAGGAGGGGGGTTTCAGCACAAAAAATGTGCTGAAAAACTTGGTTTATACATGAGTATATATGGTAGTTTATGTTATTATATAAGTGGTGAAAAAAATTATGAAATTTTTTTGCTTTTGTTGCCTTTTTCTGAGACCCATAGCATTTTCACTTTTGGGATCGGGGGCTGTGTGATATCTTATTTTTTGCGCTTCAACCTATTATTTTAGTTGATACCATTTTGGGGTAGATATGATGTTTTGATTGCCTCTTATTACCTTTTATTGCAATGTTGCAGCAGCCAAAAAAAGTTATTCTGGTGTTTAGAATTTTTTTTGCACTACCTCGTTTACCTTTCGGATGAATTTATTTTATATGTTGATAAATCGGACATTTTGGAACACAGTGATACCAAATATCTGTATTTTTTTTAACTTGTTTGTTTTAAAAGGGGAAAAGGGGGGGGGAATTTAAACTTGTGTTTTTTTTTATTTGTTTCATATTTTTTAAAACTTTTTTTCACTTTTTACCTGATTTAATAGTCCCCTTAGGGACTATCACTAGTACTATACATATCAGTGCTTCAGAATAATAGTTTAAAGGCACATGATTGCTGACTAAATCAGCTGTCACGTGCGTGGAAAGATCTGGGCTCAGCATCAGAGACCGCATCATTTTAAGGGACATGGCATAATGTAAACTGAGGGTTCGTTTCCAATTTTTGTTTTTCCCATTCTGCAAATTCAGTGCGCCAATCTGGCATCAGTCGAACATCCCTTCGGCGGATATTGGCTACTCACAAATGGCACCCTGACAAAATCCAGCTGCTACCGCATCTCAACAAGGATGACCCAGAACGGCACGCTGAATTTGCAGAATGGGCAAAACAAAAATTGGAACAGGACCCTTGATTTAATCAGAACATTATGTTCACTGATGAGGCAAACTTTTTTGGGTGGGCCACTTATATGGATACACCTAAATAAAATGGAAATGGTGACAGTTTTATTGCGTAGGGTGTCTTGCATTGAAATCTGCTGCAATGACCCGGGTACTGCGTTCCCCAGACATCAACACAATTTCTATCCGCTCCTCACGTGTTAACCTCTGCGACATGTCAATGGTTGTAAACAAAGAGAAACTTGTAAATAAGTCATGAAAGAATAAAGTTATGTTAAAACGAAGCACAACATTGTTTTTCTTGTGAAATTCTCAATATGTTTGATGTGTCACATGACCCTCTTTCCATTGGAAAAAATAAAGTTGGATCCAAAATGGCCGACTTCAAGATGGACGCCATGGACACCACTCGTCTTGAAAAGTTTTCCTCTTCTCATATACTAATGTGCCACAAACAGGAAGTTGATATCACCAACCATTCCCATTTTATTTAGGTGTATCCATATACATGGCCCGCCCTGTATTATTAAATTCTATCAAATTTACCCATAAGACACTATTTGCATTTATTTTTAGGGAAATGTAAAGTGAAAGTGATGATGTAATAGAAGGGGACAGAGTCTCCCAGGGCTTCCTGGGTATCTCAGGGCTCGCGTGACATTGATATGTCATGTGATCTGTGCAGCCAATCAGTGGCTGCCAACTGGCTCCTTCACGTTTTCTTTTTTTTTGGACAAAACAGACATGTGGAGGAAGTGAGAGAGGAGCAACAGTTCTCATTTTTTCTGTATGTCAGTTTTGCCCAAAATAAGTGAAAGCGAAGTGGCCCATTGTTGACCACTGAATGGCTGCAGGGCTCACATTACATAATGTCATGCAAGCCCTGGGAGACCCAAGGTGAGTACAGGCTGTTATTATTTAACATGGATCAATATTAGTTCCTATCTACATGGTATACTTTGCTGTGGCTGGTGGACACACAAATTGGCCAATATGCGCATTAAGTATCTTGGAGGCATAAAGAGGTTTTTGATATGAAATCCAATAGAAAATAGATTATGCTGTGTGTGTGGAGGTACCATTCCATATTTTACATAGAGGCTAGAATATCCCAAACTATAATTTCACACAATAATTCAACACAATATAAAAGCACACAGAGGACCTCTGCCTGAAAGCTGTAGGATTTGTAGAAGGCATCGTCTCTACATAACATTTCAGCTTGCTGGGTCAATGGCTTTACATGTGCAGCCATTTTGATCAGACATTAATCTACGCACCTTATGCTTCAGAAACAGATGATTTAATTGAGAATGATGCAATACATTTTTCTTAGTATTCCTGTCCTGTGACACAAAATTCTTCATTACAGAGGATGAACATCCCAACTAACAGGGTCTGTGCTCAGCGGCTTTGAATTGTAATTCCTGATGTCACTAGCTTGTCCTCTATGTGTCCAGTGAATAGTTACCCTTATTTATCACTAGTGTTCAGATGTATGGTCCTCTTAACCTTGGCTCATGGGTTTTGGTAATCCAATCTACAGATAAATATACCATTCTGATTTTCATTGTTTTATTGTGTGTTTGATCAGGCTGAGATTATTTATTATTATTATTATTATTATTATTATTATTATTATTATTATTAACAACCCCTGGGTTACTACCACCATACTTGCGCAGCAGAAGTGCTCCATTACTACATGGGGCAGGTTCAGAAACGAGCTCCATACAGCACGTGAGTCAAATGTGTTATACAGCCGGCACCTAAGAATAACTTAGAGCTAGTTTCGACTGTAATAGTTTAACCCCTTAAATGTTGCTCTAAAGCATGAACAAAGCATGAACAGTAGAAGATCTCTAACATGACGGCCATCTCTCCAGAGCCCATCTTCTTCCTGATGTGACACGATCACTAGATGCCAAAAAGGTTGACATGGTGGCCAGAAACCTTCTGAAAGCCTCTGTGCTAATGGAATTACTCCTTTGAAGCTGGGCTCTTGGCAAATAGTAATTATACAACAGACTACCCAACCAATCCATCCATAAACTACCAATCCCCGGCACAGAATAACGAGACAACTCTCTTTTTTGGATAAATTGGCCACAGCAGCCCTTTATTAACAATTAACATAACAGTTTAAACACTTTTAAACATTCTAACGAGGAGGGGACAGTCCTCAAAGCCCCAAAATTATGACATCCTCATATTAAAGCCCAAATCTGGTCCAATGCAGAGTCCTGCCTTCAGCCGCTAAACACCAGCTCAAAGACATGAAACAAGACTCGCCTGGCCAGCGTCCACAACAAACCCACAGGTTTTACCAGCACATTGGTGTCCATTTAATCCACCTAAGGGGGAGTCCAGGACCTGTAGAGATCCCCCCCGAGCCACCATTTACTTGTACCAACAACTTCGAGGACCTCCCGCCCTCCCCACCAACATAAATGTCCTGATCCCTCAGACATTTATGTCCCTCCACACCTTTAAGCCCTTCTCAATGCCCTCCTGTATGGCTAAACACCACATGTCCAACCCAATGTGACGGCTGTCTGCGAATCTGGGCTGCAGTAGGAACAGCGCCCCGAGTAACCCCGAGACCCTTAACCCCTATAAAGGGATCTGGAATTGTAGCAACGCCCAGGGGGTAGCTGTCTAGAGGAGCAGTGGACCAGAGCAGGACGGCCGCCAAGGGGTTAAAACTAAAATCTTTAATCGTGGTCCGGAAGTAGGAGTCGGAGACCGGTGGGCAGCAAAGGTGCAAAATCAGCAGGCAGAAGAAGGGTCAGGAATCCAAGCTAAAGTCAGCGTCAAAAATCGGGAGAGAGGCAGAGGTACAAAAACGGCAGGCAATAGAATTTTCAGAAGTCAAGGCTGAGGTCAGAGTTAACTACAGCAAATCACACAGTAACACACAGGGGAACCAAGAATATATCCGGCGGCTTGCAAGACCAGTTCCAATGTATTTGAGGGATCAGGTCATCCCTCACAGGTTCCCGGACTGATGATGTCATTAGGACTGCCCCCAGGACTAGGTCAGATGGTGATGCAGTAACCCCCTGATGACTGACAGAGGGGCAGAGCCTGCGCCCACCAGATGCCTGCACAGGAGCCCCTTCTCTGTCACCACCATCACCCACGGGCGAACCACGGTGCCTCCAAGTGGCCGAGGCAGGAACAGCCATCCCCGAGTCTGATGGCGACGTGACAGACCGGCGCCTCCTAGTGGCCGAGGCCGGAACAGCAGACCCCGAGTCTGGCTGCGACGTGCCAGTCCGGCACCTCCTAGTGGCTGAAGCTGGAACAGCAGGCCCTGAGTCTGACAGCGACGTGACACCCAACTGCATTCAAAAGGACCCCATCCTTTCTCCAAAATTCCCCTTGCCCTGACTCCAGGTCCCAATGTCGTACCACAATTGCCCCATTCCTCACCATAAAGCAGGATACCGCCCTATTCAATTTGATCCTGGCCTTATTTACACCCTGAACCAACCTCGCCCCATACCAGACTTTTCTCGGAATGACGTCCGACCACAGTACCAAAAGTTTAGGGAACATAGACCACAACCGCAGCATTTCGAACTTGATGTCATTGTTCCCGCCCAAATGTATGACTAAAATGTCCGGTGCCCAATCTAAACGAACGAACCTATGGAACTCGGGCAATAAATGGTCCTATGTCATACCCCGCTTCCCAATCCACCGTAAAACCAACAGAGTCCTTGGTATACCCAATTGCCACCCGTCCGGACAAACTGCAGCCCTCAGCGCTGCCCAGAAAACAAAGGAGTGCCCCATAATCCACGTGAGCAGTTGCTTTGGCTCTGAAATGAAAAAACAAACACAAAAACACACCACAAAAGTTCAAGTCAATATGCATGTGTACAGCAATAGAGAACAAAACAGAAGGAAAGAGAAGAACTTATAACAATAATAATAATAATAATAATCTTTATTTATATAGCGCCAACATATTCCGCAGCGCTTTACAGTTGAACAGTTTCAAACACAACAGTCATAAGTAACAACGTTAACAATACAATAATTAAAGTGAAATAAGACGACCCTGCTCGTGAGAGCTTACAATCTATAATGAGGTGGGGGAGATACAAAGCACAGGTTTGTATTTACAATGATGTATTTACAATGATGGTCCAGCCATCTTCAGGGGGTGGGGGTTAGGTGGAGATAGTGAATGGGCTACACACACACAAACATAACATGACTTTGATTACTGAATGTGATAGGCCGCTCTGAACAAATGTGTTTTGAGCGAGCGCCTAAAACTATGCAAATTGTGGATGGTCCTAATATCTTGGGGTAGAGCATTCCAGAGAATTGGCGCAGCACGGGAGAAGTCTTGGAGTCGGGAGTGGGAGGTATGGATTAGGGCAGAGGTTAGTCGAAAGTCATTTGCAGAGCGCAGCGGTCGGTTAGGCCGATAGACAGAAATGAGGGAGGAGATGTAAGGGGGTGTCGAACTGTGGAGAGCTTTGTGGGTGAGAACAAGTACTTTGAATTGTACCCTGTAATGAATTGGCAGCCAGTGTAACGACTGGCGAAGAGCGGACGCGTCTGAGTAACGATTAGCCAGATGGACAACCCTGGCTGCTGCATTAAGGATAGACTGGAGAGGGGAGAGTCGAGTGAGAGGGAGGCCAATTAATAGAGCATTACAGTAGTCCAGGCGGGAGTGGATCAGGGCGACAGTGAGAGTTTTTGTTGTTTCCATGGTGAGAAAAGGGCGGATTCTAGAGATGTTCTTTAGGTGTAAGCGGCACGAGCGGGCAAGAGATTGTATATGGGAGGTGAAGGAGAGATCGGAGTCAAACATAACACCCAGACAGCGCGCCTGCTGTCGGGGTGTTATTATGGTGCCACCCACAGGGAGGGAAATGTCAGATTTAGGGAGGTTGGTAGATGGTGGGAGCAGAAGAAGTTCAGTTTTGGAGAGGTTGAGTTTCAGATAGAGAGCAGACATGATGTTGGAGGATAACAAGGATGGGTGCACATATGAATGAAATCTAATTGACTCCCAATGCCCAATCCGTTTTACCATTTCATCGCCTAAACCCTGCCTGGCTGCCTCCGTAGCCGCACCAATGCGGAAAGAATGCCCACTATAGTTTTTTGATGAAATGCCCCTACTTACCAAACACCGCTTTAGAATCGTCACAAATTGAAAGCGAGATAAAAATGACCCATCCTCATGCACTAGCAACGGATCTGACCCAGTACTCCCACCTTTCAAAAAATTCCTCATGCATTTTACTGGGCATAAAGGGGAGCCCACCACTTCGAAGAGTACCACCGAACAACACTTCCCCTCAGTATCGGTCTTGGATGACCGAAGAAATATCACCAGCTTGTCTCCGGATAACTCAACATCTTGCCTCAGAAGCCCCCCTTTTTTATCTCTAGAAGGACTAACCATTCCCCCAAATGACAAGCCCTAAAAAATGCTAGCGAAAAGGCCAATTCAAAAAGAGTTACTTCCCACTGGGAATAACACACCTCCCTTAAACTTGTACTGTACCTAAAATTAACAATACCTCGTATGATACTGGACGCCTTCTATCCGATACTTTCCAACCCCTAACCGTTTGTAGAACCAAAAATGATTTTGTCACATCCTGCAATCCCCTGAATTTAAAACCAAGAGACAAACCTGACAAAAATGTAGTAAGTTTTGGAATCGTCCAACCTGCCTTCCAATGATGACCCAAAAACAGTAATAACCTGTTCTCATCACCTAAATCACCGCCCAACTTTTTGACCCAATCCTCCCACATTTTCCAAGCCCTGTTATAATGCGCCCACGTGCCAGATGCCAAGGATCTGGTAAGCAAATTTCTCAATGCCCGAACGGTAGGCTCCACAAAGCTTCCGGACAGGTCATCCGTACGGACTCGACTTGAGAGGTAAATTCCCGAGCCCGAACCTGTTGTAATCAAAAAAGAGCTTCCATGTTAGGAACAACCATAGCCTGTCCCAACGATGCTGTAATCCAGACATTCAGACTCAAGCCCAACCATACCAAATGCTGCAACACTCTCAATACCGCTTGATCTGGCGACGACAAAGAATTAATAGCCTTCACTGACCCAGCTGTTTCACAGCCGAAACAAATCTTATCACGGGCGCTCTCTGACCACAACAAAAGCGCAACAACGATGTGAAAAACGTCACGCAACACTTGATTAGCTGCCCAGCCTCTATCCTTCCAGACCTGTGGCCATTGTTCAACTAACCACATGCCCTGAAAGAACAAACCGAAACCATGCTCACCAACTGAATCCACCAAAATACCCAGTACTTCAGCCGACACAACCGGAGCGATCCAAACTGACCTCCCATTATATGAATCCAAGAAGAGAGCCCAAACTCTTAGATCATCTTTCAGATCCTTCTTAAGCCTGATAAAATGCTTGATGACCCCCACCGTCGCCAAAGACAGCCGCCGACAAAAAGCTCTTCCCATCGGCATGATTCGACAAGCAAAACTCAACTTGCCCAACAATGATTGCACTTCTTTCAACGTCAATTTCTTCGCTCTGCATGCTCGACTCACCACCAATCTCAAATCCAACATTTTGTCCATAGGTAATCTGCATTCCATGGCGATTGAATAAATTTCAATGCCTAAAAAACTCAATGAAGTAACCGGACCAACCGGTTTTTCAGCCGCCAAATGGACCCCAAAACTGTGCGCTATCCCTTCCATCGTATGCAGCAACACCGAACAATCAATTGACTGGGCTGCCCCAATGAACAAAAAATCATCCAAGTAGTATATACATGAACGCAATCCAGACACTTCCTTAACTGTCCACTCCAAAAACGTACGGAACATTTCAAAATAAGCGCAAGACAACAAACACCCCATAGGCAAACAACGGTCCACGAAAAAGTTACTCCTTTTTCCAACACCAGCTGTCCCTTTTTGCCCACCACCCCTAAAGCATCTTGATACCCCATGGTTACCTCCACAGGAGGAACATTCATGCATAAATTTGCATTTTGCCCCAAATCTAGAGGTTCCTTCATTAAAAGAGAAGCACAGCCCTTTTTGCAATGCCACCGAGTGTCCTGACTGTCCCGGACCCCCAGTGCCCCCATGAAACTACTGCACACCCTGGCCTGGTCTGCTTGGGGCGGTCACCTTCATCCATAGAGCAATGTCCTTATGGTCCCACCTAATGTTAGGCAGCGCCGCTTTTTGTTGTCGGAATTGCTCGTCATATCTGAGCCAACCCTGTCCCCCATACACCATGTAAACCTCCCCAATTGTATCCATGTAGCAAAAAAGCGCCAAACAATTCTCAGGTGACTTCTCCCCAATGACACTGGCTAGAATCGCGAAAGCCTGCAACCAATTATTAAATGCATGAGGAATCAACTTATATCTCCTCCTTTCCTCATCCTCTCTTTTTGACTCATCTCTTCTTACCCTATCCAGATTTAAAGCTCCAAGGGAAGCAAGGAAAATATGTCTACATATTCCCATTCCCAAATCTTTTCTCTCACATCCGATTTCAAATGCAATCCTAGAGGTCCCTCAAAACAGACATAAACCTCGCCTATGGCCGCGTCATCCAGCCGCGGTGTATCATCCTTCCCATCGTTAGCCTGGGACACCCACTTCGGCACCTCGCCGTCAACCGCTGACGGCATGCTAACATTCACCGAACACCCCGACATTAAGTCTATTGCTGAATTAGATGACCCTGCAGCCCCGCTACAACCCAAAAATCCACCCGAGTTACCTAGCCATGCCAACGAAGGTGGTGACACACCCTGACCCACTCCAGATTCTGATAACTTCCACAACTCACTCAGACCCCAAAGGAATACACCCATACTGGCGCCAGCACCCCTTTCAAACGCCCCCCCATTCGCACTCACATCCGCCGCTAGCATCGGTTGTACAGAAAGTAATGATCCTGCCTCACCTGACTGTCTGGGCGCTGTGTTCCCAGCAGCCGCAGATCCGGTATCCAGACACTGACGATCCCTGCCAAGGTCCATAGTGTCCAGGAGACTTTCATTCCTCGAGGATTCAAACAGCCGGATTCCTTTGGCTGCTGCGATTCTGGCTGGAGTCATGCTTCCTTGATGTTCAGGCTGCAAGGCTGCAGAGCTGAGGCTAGCTGAATGCTGCCCGTGGCCCTAACTACTGCTGTCTCTCCCCCACCTCAGGCTGGAATCACTTGGGACCCCAGGACCTGAGATGGACCCCGACCCACTCGTGCCCCCCCTCCCCTGCCCGACCCCGCGTGTCATTCCTTTGATAACGAATAGCAGCTGGTGAGTGGGCAGAGCTAACAAGTATATGCTCACCAGCCACTCTGTGCCCTGCAGCCTGCTGTGCTTCAACACCCTTGGTCCCCGCGTTGTCCCGGGCAGCAGACCGATGCTGAGCTGTCACTGCTTCACCCGAGCCCGGGTTTCAATTTGCTGCCACGCGGGTCCTCTGAGAAGGCGCCCCGCCTGCAGGCCCCTGTGGTGCCCGACTTGCATCCTGCTGCCGCTGAGCGGGGCCCACTCCGGGCAAGGCACCCGCCACTCCACTGCCCGGATCCATGCCTACCCCCGCCGCGTCCAATGAGGGGGCGATACCTCCCCCCATTGCAGGCCTCGCTGTGTGCACGGATTCCTCTCGGCTCCAGAACCACATGACCTTGGCCTGCAGCCCGTGTTCACTGATGGATGGTCCCCGGAGGGGCTCCTCATTCTACGCCGGCCCCGTGGGGTTGCCTCAGGACTCAGGCAATCCGGAGGCCTGGACGACCGAGGCCGGCGTCCTTCCCCCTGACCAGGAACATACCCGGCTCCTCCATCATGTAGCAGGCCATGGATGGATGCCTGCAACCAGTCGGCACCCCTGGAACCCGCAGCTTCCCTCAGCCGCTGTAGGACTGCCTCGATCGCCATTAAAAGGGGTAGGTAATAGCAGCTTGATATTGCTGTATTAGGGACACCTAAAATGGTTGCCTCTACAGAGATAACCCCTTCTTTATAGCCCTCCCTATTAAGCTCCACCTATTGCCCCCACCTATGCCAGTCAGCCCTGATACCCACACTAAACCTCTTCAAACACATTTACCCCAACTGTGCCAGACCTAACCCTTGTATAGCTCACTAAATGTCCCCTCAACCCTGTCATGCAGGCCTCCCTCTTAAGGGCCTGCAGCCTAGTCCAGCCTTACTAAGCATTGAATAGGGGATTTCAATATTGCAGGTTCTAGTCCCCAAAGAAGACTAATTAAAAAATACTCTAAAATGTTTTCATAAAAATATATCTGCCACCCAAGATATAAAAGTTTACATCACCTCCTCTTTTCCCCAAACATATATAGTGAAATCTAAAAAAAATGAAATAATTATAGTTTTTGATGTCTCTGTGTAATTGTCCAAACTAATAAAATATAACAAATGTTCATCCCATAAGGTTAATGCCATGGGGAAATAAATTGCAAAATTGTCATTTTTTGTTACATTGCACCCCACAAAAATAGAATAAGAAGAATAAACTCACAGATGTGGTGAATGGACCTGTAGATTTATTGGACTCTGTGCTGTACACTTCAGAGAAGTATTCTAAGCAATTGACAGGGATCTAAGGATCACCACCTGGACCTCCACAGATCAGATGCACATTGTAGCCTCTTTATATAAAACATTTTTCTAAATTATAATTATCGTTTTAGAACTTTGTAAATGTCATTAAGCAAATACACTTGTTCTACAAAAAGAATTGCACTGAAAAAAGTCCTCTCTTTTGCTACAAGAAGATTTTTGCCCTTCAGTAGCTTCTACTGTTTAAGTGTCCGTACGTAACGGCATTGTCTTGTTCATGTCCTCTGATGTTGAGCAGTAGGCTCTTGTTTTATGATTCATTCTTTCTTTCTTTAAAGAGCAGCATTTTTGTTACTGGGCCTTTAAAAGATAATAATTTGCCATTCAGACAGAAGCCATTAAAATGTACTGAGTTGTGTGATGTAGTCAGGCTAAGCATCAGCCCATTGTTGATTTCCAAACATAATTCAGAACAAATAATGGATTACAGCAGTTTTACTCCCACATTTGTTCCATTGCAGTTTTGATTTAAAAGACCTCCTAAAGAGCTTTATTCCATTTCAATGCAAAGGAAATTTCTCAAAAAGCCGGTCAATGCCTTTTAAATATGCATAATGGGACATGACGAATCATTTATTCCCAACGTCAGAGAACTTATTGTGGCTCAGTAAGTTTACAAAGTTTCATAGTAAAATCATTGTTAGGTCTCATTCTGATATTCAATTTTCACGTACGTGTGCTATACATGTTTTTCAAGGATACCACTCCTACTTGCGATAGTCTATGGGGTCTTTCACATGGTCTTTCACCGAAGGTTGGCTCAAAATCACAATGCAAGTCAATGGGTCCTTGAAAAAATTTGGACCACACTTGGATGACATCTGAGTGTGGTCTGATTTTCAAGATCTGTTAGAAAGGAGAAAATTTATTTATTCTTTAAATTTCTCCATGGATCGCCTGCCAGGGCAGTGGGGTACTCGGTACCGGGCCGGTATTTCACAGGGAAGTGTCACAGTAGCGGTGACCCGGTCCGAGGCCCTGGGCGTCCATGTAAGGGAGTGAAGTGATGGAATAAAGTTTATGAATAAATGATTTGTGACGCCACCTGTGGTGTTCGGCAAATGTTAAGCCGACGCTGCAGACAGATCCTCTGGGACAGATGGTGGGGTGCAGCAGTGATGTTATAGCCCTCCACAGGCAGGGCTGTAGTCCCAGGGCAGTGTAGGTGGGTATTGGGAAGGAAGGTGCAGTGTCAGGCACAGAGATGTAGCAGTGCCGGGAAGGTTGCAGCAAGAAAGCAAGGACACAATAGGTTGCAGTTTCTTTACCTTTACTTGGCAAATGCAGTCCAGGGTCCTGAGTACAGATGGCACAGGAGCTGGTTAGCCTGGAAGCAAATCAGGAATCACTCTGGCAGATGGGTTGTGCAGCCTTCTTACTAGCGCTCTCTATGAAGTACTTCCAGTACTGAGTTACACTGCAGTTCCTCCTTTCTGATGTTATCCACACTCCACTCGCATGGCAGACAGCCATAGCCTTCTCTCTCTTGGCTCACCCGTCGCTGTTGTGCCTCCGAGGATTATGTGGGAATAGAGCATTTACAGCTTCCTATTCCTCTGGTTTCTGGTGCAGGACTGTTAGTATCCATACACCCTTGGAGACCAGGCTCCAGATCATGCGCTATCACTGGAACTGAGCTCTCCACTTTCCTCAGTCTCCCCAGCGCGTCTCCTCCACGGCTGCACACGATGCCCTCCTCACACTAACTGACTCACTCCCTCCTGGCCCCCAGAGACAGCTCCTCCCCTCAGTTCTGGGTTCAGAGCTCCCTCTGCTGACCCGGGTGTGGGAACTGTGCTGCATGCAGTGATTAACTGCCAGAGAGCTCCTTCATTGCTTCCAGGTGTGACATCACTCTCCCTAGGAGGAAGGCAATGCCACTGTGGCGACCATACTCCTGGGGGCGCCACATCCACATTCAAGAAAAATGGATGACACTCGGACCACACTCTGATTAAACTGTGCTCAAAGTCCGGTCAGAATAATCGTTATATTTTGCTTGCATGTGAAAAAAATTGGATGTGTGAAGCAGGTGCTCATAAAATCATGAGAATGTTTTAAAGGAGTTTTCTGGTGCCTTTCACTTTTAAATTGGAGGTGAGATTCTGATGACACTGTGTCCACATTAGCCTGCCAGATATCAAGCATGCAACCTAAGGTCTCCTTTACACATCCGTGTTTCCAGTACGTGTGGTACGGTATCTGTTTTTTCATGGATACCACAGGCACCCAATATAATCAATGATGTTATGCACATGTGTAAGATGGCAATCAATAGACATTGTTGCTGTATCATACTCCAGCAACAAGAGAGCTTTGTTGCCTTTTGAATAGACTCTATTGCAGACCTCATGGTGTTTTTCAGTTCAAGCAGAGAGCTAGCTGGAGTAGGAAGATTAACTGCCATCCTGGGAGCTCAGAGTTCCCTGTTCCACAAACTAACCAGAGCACTGGAGAAACGTGTACCTGTTCCCTTGACTCCTGTTATCCCCTTCATGACCCAGCCTATTTTGACCTTAATGACCTGGCCATTTTTTGCAATTCTGACCAGTGTCCCTTTATGAGGTAATAACTCTGGAATGCTTCAACGCATCCCAGCGATTCTGAGAATGTTTTTTCGTGACATATTGGGCTTCATGTTAGTGGCAAATTTAGGTCGATAATTTTTGCATTTATTTGTGAAAAAATCAGAAATTTGGCGAAAATTTTTGAAAATTTCACAATTTTCAAATTTTGAATTGTTATTCTGTTAAACCAGAGAGTTATGTGACACAAAATAGTTACTAAATAAGATTTCCCACATGTCTACTTTACATCAGCACAATTTTGGAAATATTTTTTTTTTGTTATGAAGTTATAAGGGTTAAAAGTTGACCAGCAATTTCTCATTTTTACAACAAAATTTACAAAACCATTTTTTTTAGGGACCACCTCACATTTGAAGTCACTTTGAGGGGTCTGCATGCAGAAAATACCCAAAAATGACACCATTCTAAAAACTGCATCCCTCAAGCTACTCAAAACTACATTCTAGAAGATTATTAACCCTTCAGGTGCTTCACAGGAACTAAAGCAACGTGGAAGGAAAAAATGGACAATTTAATTTTTCCAAAACAAATTTTCTTTTAGCATCATTTTTTTCATTTTTACATGGGCAACAGGATAAAATGGATCCTAAAATTTGTTGGGCAATTTTTCCTGAGTACACCGATACCTCATATGTGGTCATAAACTACTGTTTGTGCGCACGGCAGGGCTCAGAAGGGAAGGAGCACATTTGATTTTTTGAATGGAAAATATGCTGGAATATTTAGCGCTTGCCATGTCGCGTTTGGAGAGCCCCTGTGCGCCTAAACATTGGAGTTCCCCAACAAGTGACCCCATTTTGGAAACTAGACCCCCCAAGGAACTTATCTAGATGCATAGTGATCACTTTGAGCCGTAAAAAAAAATTACTTTTTTTTCACAAAAATTATCTTTTATCCTCAGTTTTTTTCATTTTCACATGGGCAACAGGATAAAATGGATCCTAAAATTTGTTGGGCAATTGCTCCTGAGTACACCGATACCTCATATGTGGTCATAAACCACTGTTTGGGTGCACGGCAGGGCCAGGAAGGGAAGGAGCACCATTTGACTTTTTGAATGGAAAATTAGCACCAATCGTTAGCGGACACCATGTCGCGTTTGGAGAGCTCCTGTGTGCCTAAACTTTGGACCTCCCCCACAAGTGACCCTGCTTTGGAAACTAGACCCCTTAAGGAACTTATCTAGATCTGTAGTAAGCACTTTGAACCCCCAAGTGCTTCACAAAAGTTTATAACGTAGAGCAGTGAAAATAGAAAATCATTTTTTTTCCTCAAAAATGATTTTTTAGCACGCTATTTTTTATTTTTACAAGGGTAACAGGAGAAATTGGACCACAAAAGTTGTTGTCCAGTTTGTCCTGAGTACGCTGGTACCCCATATGTGAGGGGGAACCACTGTTTGGGCGCACGGCAGGGCTCAGAAGGGAAGGAGCGCCATTTGACTTTTTGAAATGAAAATTAGCTCCAATTGTTAGCGGACACCATGTCGTTTTTGGAGATCCCCTGTGTGCCTAAGCTTTGGAGCTCCCCCACAAGTGACCCCATTTTGGAAACTAGACCCCCTAAGGAACTTATCTAGATACATAGTGAGCACTTTGAACCCCCAGGTGCTTCACAGAAGTTTATAACGCAGAGCCGTGAAAATAAAAAAATATTTTTTTTCCCTAAAAAAAATATTTTTTAGTCCGCAATTTTTTATTTTCACAAGGGTTACAGGAGAAATTGGACCCCAAAACTTGTTGTACAGTTTGTCCTGAGTACGCTGGTACCCCATATGTGGGAGCAACCACTGTTTGGGCACACGTCGGGGCTCAGCAGGGAAGTAGTGACATTTTGAAATGCTGACTTTGATGGCATGGTCTGCGGGCGTCATGTTACATTTGCAGAGCCCCTGTGTGCCTAAACAGTAGAAACCCCCCACATGTGACCTAATTTTGGAAACTAGACCCCCCCAAGGAACTTATCTAGATGTGTTGTGAGCACCTTGAACCCCCAAGTGCTTCACAGAAGTGTATAACGCAGAGCCGTGAAAGTAAAAAATCATTTTTTTCCCTCAAAATAAATGATTTTTAGCCCGCAATCTTTTTTTCACAAGGGTAACAGGATATATTGGACCCCAAAAGTTGTTGTACAGTTTGTCATGAGTACGCCGGTACCCCATATGTGGGGGGGAACCACTGTTTGGGCACATGTCGGGGCTCGGAAGGGAAGTTGTGACATTTTGAAATGCTGACTTTGATGGCATGGTCTGCTGGCATCATGTTTACATTTGCAGAGCCCCTGTGTGCCTAAACAGTGGAAACTCCCCACATGTGACCTCATTTTGGAAACTAGACCATCCAAGGAACTTATCTAGATGTGTGGTGAGCACCTTGAACCCCCAAGTGCTTCACAGAAGTTTATAACGCAGAGCCATGAAAATAAAAAATCATTTTTTTTCCTCAAAAAATGATTTTTTAGCTCGCAATTTTTTATTTTCACAAGGGTAACAGAAGAAATTGGACCCCAAAAGTTGTTGTCCAGTTTATCCTGAGTACGCTGGTACCCCATATGTGGGGAGGAACCATTGTTTGGGCACACGTCAGGGTTCGGAATGGAAGTAGTGACGTTTTGAAATGCAGACTTTGATGGAATAGTCTGCAGTCGTCATTACGTTTGCAGAGCCCCTGATGTGCCTAAACAGTAGAAACCCCCCAAGTGACCCCATTTTGGAAACTAGACCTTCCAAGGAACTTATGTAGATGTGTTGTGTGCACTTTGAACCCCCAAGTGCTTCACAGAAGTTTATAATGCAGAGACGTGAAAATGAAAAAATTATTTTTTTTCCACAAAAATAATTTTTTAGCCCCCAATTTTTTATTTTCCCAAGGGTAACAGGAGAAATTAGTCCCCAAAAGTTGTTGTGCAATTTTTCCTGAGTACGCTGATACCCCATATGTTGGGGTAAACCACTGTTTGGGCACATGTCGGGGCTTGGAAGGGAGGGAGCACCGTTTGACTTTTTGAACGCAAAATTGGCTGCAATCAATGGTTGCACCATGTCACGTTTGGAGACCCCCTGATGTGCCTAAACAGTGGAGTCCCATCAATTCTAACTTCAGCACTAATCCTAACACACCCTAACCCCAACACATCCCTAACCCTAAACCCAACCCTAACCATAACCTGTTATGAATGGGTCACCGAGGAGAAAAAAGCAAAACAAGCTAAGTCACAGAAAGCCAGAGAGGTTGGTAACTATGCAGATTGCAGATCCCTGATCCTACCACACAACTAGCAGCAGCCGTGGAGCGTACCTATGATGTTCCTAGATGCTTCGTCACAGCCGGAGGACTAAATAAGCCTGAAGCATGAAAAGGGGAAAACTAACTGCCCCAGAGCAGACCCCAAAGCAATACATAGCCCCCACACATGTATTGACGGTGAAACAAGATGAAAGCACAAACACAGGCAGGAAAATAGGCTGAGCAAACGATGGGGCCCAAACTAACTAGAAAGGAAAGGAAAGGCACTGTCTGCAACCTGCAAAAAAACCCTACAAAAATAATGTCCAACACTTCTGATAGCAAAATTAACCCTGAAGTCACTAGTCTTCTCCCACTATATCAGCATTCTGAAATATTCTGAGACAGAGCAAAAAGAGGCCAAACTAGTAAGGGACAAAAAGCAAATTGGCAAAACACTGATAAATAAGAGTGGAAATTCAGCAAAGCCACCAGCCTGGGCTGGCTGACCACACAAAAAAACTGAATAGACCAGCAAAATCAAGTGTGAACATTAGCAGAAAAACTTAGCTTTAGATGACTGGACCAGAGCTGAAAACCAAGAGCTGACAAGCCAGAAGGAATAACCAGCAACTGAATAGGGCGTCGGCTGTCTTAAATCCAATCTGAGCCTCCTGAGGTCCAATCGTCATCCTCATTCTCAGGTGGCAGATCTCCACCAATCAAATCAGCCTCACTACCTCCTGTTACCACCAGAGGGACTCTGGAAGGAGAACTCACAACTGGTGAACCAGAGAATGAACTCACAACAATAACCCTAACCCCAACACACCCCTAACCCTAATCCCAACCCTAACCATAACCCTAACCACAACCCTAACCCTAACCACAACCCTAACCCTAATTCCAACCCTAACACTAATTCTAACCCTAACCCTAATTCCAAGCCTAACCCCAATTCCAACCCTAACCCTAATTCCAACCCTAACCCTAATTCCAACCCTAACCCTAATTCTAACCCTAACCCTAATTCCAACCCTAACCCTATTTCCAACCCTAACCCTCTTTCCAATCCTAACCCTCTTTCCAACCCTAACCCTCTTTCCAACCCTAACCCTTTTTCCAACCCTAACCCTAACCCTCTTTCCAACCCTAACCCTCTCTCCAACCCTAACCCTAATGGAAAAGTAAAAATAAAAATATTTTCTTTATTTTATTAGTTATGCCTACCTATGGGGGTGATAATCGGGGGCTTTATTTACTTTTTATTTCATTTTGATCACTGTGAGAGTGATCAAAATGAAAGAATGGAATCTGCAGCTGGCAGATTCAGGCGGGCGCACTGGGCATGCACCCGCCATTTTCCAAGATGGTGGCGCCCACGATCCGGACCTGCAGCATCGGCCATGGCTGGATTGTAATATTTCATCAATTTTCATTGATGAAATATTACTATCGCTGTGATTGGCTGTTTCACTTTTAACAGCCAATCAGAGCGATCATAGCCACATGGGGGCGAAGCCACGCCCCTGTGGTGAATTACAAAGCCCCCTGTATCTGCGGGTTAGGTGACCTTTCCTTGACCCCGGTCACCCGTCCCGCAGGGGGGCTTTGAAGTCATGACACAGGGTATGCATCATGGGTCGGATTGGCACCAACTTTCATGACGCATACGCTCTGTCACAGGTCGGGAAGGGATTAAAGAAAAAGAATTACTTTGGCGGGATGACTATGATTGCATGCAGAGTTAGATTCCCCCCAGGCATCTGCTGTGACGTGGAGGACCTCCTGCTAGCCTTATCAGGCTAAAACTCTCATGCTCGCCATGTCTGTCAAGTCCGCCATGTCTGTTTTGCCTCATGACCCCTGGAGCGGAGTGCACACGCATCTCATGTCTGCTATCCTGCATGTGCACACTCACCTCATGACTGTTGAGCTGCGGGATGCCTACATTTCTGCTCTGCCTTCTGTGATTGCCTCGTCATGTCTAGAACCCCTGATCATTAGTGTTGAGCATTCCGATACCGCAAGTATCGGGTATCGGCCGATACTTGCTGTATCGGAATTCCGATACCGACTTCCGATATTTTTTCAATATCGGAATTCGGCATCGGAATCGGAAGTTCAGTTGATTGACGGCCTGACGTCATCATGATGCGCGGTGTGTGCGCATCATGATGCGCCGTCATTTTGGGCCTTCCGGGGGTCTCTGCCGGCCTGCCGGGGGGCTGTGCCGGCCTGCCGGGGGGCTGTGTGGACTGCCCGGGGTCTGTACCGGCCTGCCGGGGGGCTGTGCCGGCCTGCCGGTGGTCTGTGCACCCTGTGGGGGTCTGTACCGGCCTGCCGGGGGGCTGTGCCGGCCTGCCGGGGGGCTGTGCTGATGTCCGGGGGTCTGTGCAAGCATCGTCCGATGGGACTACAAGTCCCATCGGGCGATGCCTGCTACCATGACAGTGATTGACACATTAGCCAATGATGGGACAGTAGTAGTCCCATCATCCGGCTAATGTGTTAAATGTTAAAAAAAAAAAAAAAATACTACATACATACTACATGCATGCTACATACATACTACATGCTACATACATACTACATATATACTACATACATACTACATACATGCTACATACATACTACATATATACTACATACATACTACATACATACTGCATGCTACATACATACTACATACATACTACATACATACTACATGCATGCTACATACATACTGCATGCTACATACATACCACATACATACTACATACATACTACATGCATGCTACATACATACTACATGCTACATACATACCACATATATACTACATACATACTACATATATACTGCATGCTACATACATACTACATATATACTACATGCATGCTACATACATACTACATGCTACATACATACTACATATATACTACATGCATGCTACATACATACTACATATATACTACATGCATGCTACATACATACTACATGCTACATGCATGCTACATACATACTACATACATACTACATGCTACATACATACCACATATATACTACATACATACAATACATTCATACAATACATACATAGCCATACAGTACATATAACATAGAGTAACATACTTACCAATACTTGTCACATTGTTCCCCGAAGCCATTGTCGTCTACGGAATAAATATTAACATAACAAACCACAAAAATACTCACCCACGATCCGAAGCAGTCCACGAGTGTGTCCCACGACGATCTTGGGTAGAGAACTGCAGCATCAGATGATGCTGCCGTTCTCTACGGGCTGCAGGAATCCAATGACGGAAGGTAGGTATCCTTCCGCACTGTATTCCTCCGCCACTTAAAAAAAAAAGTCCCTAGTCTCACTTTATGCCATTGCTGTGTGGGAAATTCCCACACAGCAATGGCATAAAGTGAGACTAGGGACTTTTTTTTTTTAAGTGGCGGAGGAATACAGTGCGGAAGGATACCTACCTTCCGTCATTGGATTCCTGCAGCCCGTAGAGAACGGCAGCATCATCTGATGCTGCCGTTCTCTACCCAAGATCGTCGTGGGACACACTCGTGGACTGCTTCGGATCGTGGGTGAGTATTTTTGTGGTTTGTTATGTTAATATTTATTCCGTAGACGACAATGGCTTCGGGGAACAATGTGACAAGTATTGGTAAGTATGTTACTCTATGTTATATGTACTGTATGTCTATGTATGTATTGTATGAATGTATTGTATGTATGTAGTATATATGTGGTATGTATGTAGCATGTAGTATGTATGTAGTATGTATGTAGCATGCATGTAGCATGTAGTATGTATGTAGCATGCATGTAGTATATATGTAGTATGTATGTAGCATGCATGTAGTATATATGTAGTATGTATGTAGCATGTAGTATGTATGTAGCATGTAGTATGTATGTAGTATGTATGTAGTATGTATGTGGTATGTATGTGGTATGTAGTATGTATGTAGCATGCATGTAGTATATATGTAGTATGTATGTAGCATGCAGTATATATGTAGTATGTATGTAGTATATATGTGGTATGTATGTAGCATGTAGTATGTATGTAGCATGCATGTAGTATATATGTAGTATGTATGTGGTATGTATGTAGCATGTAGTATGTATGTAGCATGCATGTAGTATATATGTAGTATGTATGTAGTATGTATGTGGTATGTATGTAGCATGCAGTATGTATGTAGCATGCATGTAGTATATATGTAGTATGTATGTAGCATGTATGTAGTATGTAGTATGAATGTAGCATGTATGTAGTATGCATGTTGTATGTATGTAGCATGTAATTTTTTTTTTTTTTTTTTTTTACATTTAACACATTAGCCGGATGATGGGACTACTACTGTCCCATCATTGGCTAATGTGTCAATCACTGTCATGGTAGCAGGCATCGCCCGATGGGACTTGTAGTCCCATCGGACGATGCCTGCACAGACCCCCGGAGCCTGCACAGCCCCCCGGCAGGCCGGCACAGCCCCCCGGAGCCGGCACAGCCCCCCGGCAGGCCGGCACAGCCCCCCGGCAGGCCGGCACAGCCCCCCGGCAGGCCGGCACAGCCCCCCGGAGCCTGCACAGACCACCGGCAGGCCGGCACAGCCCCCCGGCAGGCCGGCACAGCCCCCCGGAGCCTGCACAGACCACCGGCAGGCCGGCACAGACCACCGGAGCCTGCACAGACCCCCTGGCAGGCCGGCACAGCCCCCCGAAAGGCCCGTACAGACCCCAGAGAGGCTGTACAAGGGCAGGAAAGGGTTTTTCTTATTCCGATACCGGAAGTCCCATAGACTTGAATGGGACTTCCGGTATCGGAATCGGCGATACCGATACTTTTTTTAAAGATCGGCCGATACCATCCGATACGATACTTTGAAGTATCGGACGGTATCGCTCAACTCTACTGATCATGTGTCCTTCCTATGTTCCAGCAGAGGCTGGTTCTGCATTCATATCTGCATGTCTGGAACTCTGATCATGTGACCTGCCTAGGTTTCAGCACTGGTTCTGCTATCATCTCTGCATGTCTCTAATTCTGATCATCTGACCTGCCTAGGTTTCAGCACTGGTTCTGCACTCATCCCTGCATGTCTGGAATCCTGATCATGTGACTGCTCCCTGTGATAATGGAGGATCTGAACTGGAAGCTCGTCTCTGGTCCTGACCCGGAAGTAGAGGTGCTATGCCCTATATTAGACCGCCCCTACCTATGCTCAGGGCCTGAGTATTGTGTTGCTTCCCTGCATGGCTGCTTGGTCTGCTGGGTTGCTCCCTCTATTCTGTGCCCTTGCACTTTGCTCTGTTGTGCGTCTCTGCACACGCTCTGTGCTCATACTCCGTCTCTTGTCTCATGCCTTGTCTAGCGTTTGTCCCTCGTGCCAAGTTTTGTCTCTGCTCTGCTTTGCCTTGTAGTCCTTCATTGCTCTGATTCCGATCTGTGCTCCAGTCTAGCTCCCGTTCCTTGTTCCGTACCTTGTCTTGCTCTGCCTGGTTCCTCCCTATGGTCTCTGTCTTTGCTTGCTCTGCCTCGGTCTCTTCTTTGGTGCTCTATAGTGCTCCCTGGCACACGCACCATTCCTCCTCTCTTACTTTTGGTGCTCTTTTCCATGTCTAGTCCCAAGGCTCTGCCTTGGCCCGACTCTGGGCTTCGGCCTACGCTCCGCTGCTAGACTCTTTCCTATTGTGCTCTCTTGCACGTTTCTAGGCTAGTCCCAAGGCTCTGCCTTGGCCCGGCTCTGGGCTTCGGCCTACTCTCCGCTGCTAGCTCTGTTCTTGCTCTGACCTGATTCCGTGTTTCTCATCTTGCTATGCCTCCGTTCCTGGTTCCGTATTCTGCCTAAGCTCAGCCTGGTTTCCTGTCTTGCCTTGCTTTGCTGCTTTGTACCCTGTCCCTGGCGTGCGCCTCGGCACGTGCGGGTCTCGCCCTGTACTTTGCCCCTGGCATGCCCTCTGCATGCGCAGGACTCTGCCTCTTACCCTATGCTTTGTCTCTGATGTTTCGTGCGCCCTTGCACTTTTCGTACTAGGCTTTGCCGTGCTGTTTCGCACGCATCTCTGTCCTGTACCTTTGCCTAGCCCTGCCTTGTGGCTCCGTGCCCTCATGCACGCGCCTGGTCACCCTGTGCCTGCCTGTTGTGCCTCAGCCGTGCCGCCTCTAGTCGTGCTCGCTTGTGTGCCTCAGCCGTGCCCGCTGTCCAGTGCTATAGTGGTTATCGCCTGTGTGTGCCTCAGCTGTGCTGCCTCTAGTCGTGCCCGCCTGTGCCACCGTTGGTACTGCCTGCCGGTGCCCCAGCCGTGGTTTCCATGCTCCCTTGCACTCACGCTGGTTCTCGCACTGTGCGTTTTCGTGCTACTCTTGCACAAAGTCTTTTGCTTACTTTGCTCTGCTTTTTACCCTGTCTTGCCTGCCGGATTCCGTAACCTGCCGACCGCTGCCAGAGGTCCGGACCCTGATGACTGCGGCCTGATGTCCGGAGCTGATTTCCGCAGTCTGATTCCTGGATCTTGTCGGTCGATGCCAGCACTCCGGATTCCGATGTCACCGTACCCTATCTTGGATCCTGGCGTGTCTTTGAGCACGCACTCTGTCTTGAACCCCGGCGTGTTCCTTGACATGCATCCTGTTTCTAACTTTGTCTTGTCTCCTTGCATGGAACCCTGGTTTGCTTACCGGATCCTGCCGATCGCCTACAAAGCTACAGAATCTGATGTCCTGGTTGATCGTTGCCTGCTGTCCGGAGTCCGTTGTCATCGTGCCCCTGCCAACCATCTTGCACTTACCAGGCTTTGGTCCTCGGCGTGCACTAGCACGCACCTTGCTATATGTACTCTGTGTGTTTACGTTTTGCACATGTTGTACCCTGAAGTGTTCCTTAATGAAGTTGCTTGAGCTAACGTCTTGTCTCACCTTGTCTTGTTTCCCTGAGCCGGCCGTCTGGTCCAGCTGCTGTGGTGGCTCACCCCCTTGGTCTTGCCCCTGACACTCCCTGTATAGGGGATGGCTCTTCACTAGGTCAGCTCGCCCTAGGTGGGTGGGTGCCACGGCCCAGAGGGTCCAATCATTCAAGAAAAACGACTCAGCGTAAGCTGACGCTCGTCACAAAAACTATGCTCCAAGTGACAAGTCCAGGACCCACTCCTAGTCCTCCCAGGTAGACGGCTGAATGGACAATCAGCCAGCCTCATCAGGGTCCAGGTTATGGCTGGTACGTCCTGAGCTCCCGGAGGAAGCGTGCATGTAGATTTAGGGAGAGTTTGGTGGCAAAAGTAGATTCTCAGCTAGAGATGTTGGTTGCTAGTAGAACTGTAGAACCAGAGCTGAATACTCATTAAGGGAAGCTTGTGTAAAGATAGCCTAACAGAATTGTAATCTTAGACAATTGTTAAGTTTGCGAATCACTACACTGCACCACTGCAGGGACCGCCTCTTGCACCCATCTAATTACACCTTTGCCCATGGTTAATTCTTCATAACCCTTATTAGGTGGAATCACAGGTCGAGCAAATTATAGTGTATACGATAAAACTTCCTGGACTTATCAGTTGTGCAGCGCAGGGGTCCTAGCCAACAAGGGCTAAGTGTAAGAAATTTAACTGTTTCTTTCTTACATTGTTGGGAAAACGAAGGTTCCGTTGTTAGTAACAAATAGTTTCTTGAAAAATTGTTTGGTCATGTTCTTTGTCATTGGCCTGCTGCACACGGTCTACACATGTCTGTTATTACATGGACTATGTGTTCATGCAAATACATGGAGAGATGTCTGTGTTTTTCCAGTAGCATGGATTGCAAGGGCCAGTACAAGTCAATGCGTCATCGGCATCCACGGCTCATGTTGGAACTCCCACAGCGAGCCCGCCTCATACCTGTCAGGTGATGGCTCTGTATTACAGCCAGGACCTGACACTAACAATTGCTGGTGGAGTGATGCTCTGACCATGATTGTTAACCTGTACAATGCCGCTGTCATTCTCTGATAGCGACATTTAAAATACATATCATTTTATCTGCCCATTGGCACGCCCAAGATGGGATCACAGGTTGGCGATGGGTTGTCATGACAGCCGGGAGTCAGCCAATGATGGAGCTACTTTGAATCCCTGCCTGTGGCCGAGCTTCAAAGGAGACAGTGATTTCTGCTATATGAAACAATGCTATGACATTGCTGTACATACCACAAGTGATCGGATGATCATATCTTCAAATCCCCTAAAGAGGCAATCAAGAACAGTGAAAAGTAAAAAAAAGTTTCATAAAATATGAAAAAAAATTAAAAAGTTCAATTCAATCCCCTTCTCCACCAATGAAAATAAAGACTAAAAAAATACACATATGTGGTATTGTTGCATTCAGGAAGGTCCAATCTATCAAAATGTAAAAACAATTGACCTAATCGGTAAACACTGTAAATGAAAAAAAAAATTTTTGGTAGCCGCAATTCCACAAAAAAGGCTGTAACAAGTGATCGAAAAGTCTCATCTATTCCAAAATAGTACTACTAAAAACGTTGTCTAGCCCCACAAAAAATAAGCCATCACACAGCTCCATCAGCTGAAAATATAAATGTTACAGATCTTGTAAAATGGTGAAACAAACCCCCCAATTTTTTTTTGCAAACTTCTGAAAAGTCAGAAACTTTCCCACGGTAATTAGTTCATCTCCAGGCAGCCATTGAGGCTGCACAGAGCTGAATTAATTCATTCTGAAGCAGTTTACAGTGAGGCTGGTCGCAATAGCACTGGTCTTCATTGTAAACTATTTAACCCCTTCTGATGGATTGCAGTGTGGGACATGACTGAACGGCGGAGAGGTAAGGATATTGGTGATTTTTTATGTTATTTTTTTTGCAGGTCATGGCTTTTTTTGGGATTACCAGAGTATTAAAGATTTGTCAAAAACTTGGTGTATTTATTTCATTAAAAGACTTTTTAATTAATGTCTGTGTGTGGCTTTTAACCCTATCTTAGTATAGGGTTAATAATGGATTGGTGTCTTATTGACACCTCTCCATTATTAATCGGCTTAATGTCACCTTACAATCGAATGGTGACATTAATCCTTTGTTATATTAACCCATTCACCACCGCTACAGGGCAATGGGAGTAGAGAGGATAAGTGCCAGAATTGGCACATCTTATGGATGCGCCATTTCTGGGGTGTCTGGGGGCAGATTTTTGTAGCCAGGGGGGGCAAAAACAAAGGTCCCTCTCATGGCTATTAAAATCTGCCCTCATTCACCTGCTTTACCTCTCTGGTTGACAAATTACTGCGGGATCCCACGCATTTTTTTTACATCGAATTAACCCCTTAAATTAACACCTACACCTCCCAAATTTTATACATCAACCCTCATCTAATTACTAATGAAAGACATATAAAAAAAAATCATAAAATGAAATGGTTTACTGTATGTAAACCATGTGTCATTTCATGTCGGGTTGGGAAATGATTTGACAAAAGACGGCAATTGAATTAGTGGCAATTCTGCTATGAAGAACTCTATGAAATATAAATATATATATATACTGTATATGTGTCTCAATGACATGTGTGTGTGTGTATATATATATATATATATATATATATATATGTATGCTATGTGTATATATCTATTCTTTCGTTTCTTTATTAAATTTGTCAGTGTGATTTTACTGTATCGCGCACTGAATTGCCGGCTTTTCTAAAAGACACCAGGTGCGTATTTCTCCCAAGTCACACATCTGGTCCGTGTGTAATGCCTAGTTTTAGCGCACCTGGGTCGCCCCGCAGCTCGTCCAGGGCAGTGGGGTACTCGGTACCGGGCCGGTGTCAGGGGGATGGTGTGTCACAGCAGCGGTGACCCGGTCCGTGGCCCTGGGCCCCAATATCAATGGCGATGGTGTTTGTTTGTAATGCAAAGTTCGTGACGCCACCCGTGGTATTTGCCAAGGGAGATGTAGCCAACGCTGCGTGCAGATCCTCTGGGGCTGATGGTGTGTTGCAGCTTAGATAGTGTAGCTCCCCACTGGTGAAGCTGTAACCCCAGGGCAGTGTATAAGTGATGGGCACGGTGATGTAGCAGTGCCGACAGGTTAGGAAGCAGACACAACACAGCGGGGTGAAATTTCAGTACCTTTACTTGGTAACTGCAGTCCAGGGTCCTGATTACAGATGGTATTGAGCAGGCTAGCCTGGAAGAAACTCAGGAGTTCTCTGGGCTGTGCAGTCTCCTTAACAGTGCTGTGTGTGTGAAGTACTCCAGTCCTTAGTTACTCTGAAGTTCCTCCTATTAGATGTTCCTAGAACTCTCCTTGCATGGCAGACAGCTGTAGCCTCTCTCTCTGGGACTCCTCTCACTCTCTGAATCCCCGGCTCTCTATCCGTTTCGCTGTTGTGCCTCAAGTCTTTGGTGGGAGCAGGGCAGCTACAGCCTCCTACTCCTCGGGTATCTGTGGCAGGGCCGTTAGTACCCGTACCACCGTGGAGACCCGACTCCAGTTCTGTGCGCGCTCAAGCTGAGGGAGCTCGCCTGGTGCAGCTCAACCTCCAGCTTCATATTCTCCCGTCTGCACACTTCACCCTCCGCAGACTAACTACCTCTACTTCCTCCTGGCCCTCAGGGATCACCCTTCCCCTCAAACCTGGGTCAGAGCTCCCCCCGCTGGTCAGGAGTGAAACTGTGTTGTATGCATGGATTGACCGTGAGAGAGTCCCATCATTGCCTCCAAGCCTGGCATTACCCTCCCCTGGAGGAAGGCAAAGCCAGTGTGGCGACCGTACTCCTGGGGGCGCCACACACCCATAGACTTGCATTGGCATACTACAGGCGTAGTACGCTGACAATCGCAGCAAGCTGCGATTGGTGCGGACCGTAGAATACGAGAAATATACGGCTGATGGGAGCTGCCCCAGAGAGAATCATTTGTCCGTGTGTAATGTGTGGTTTTAACACCTCTCACTCATCCGTATTTAACTCTAGTGTGACCCCGGCCTCATCCAACACGTCAGGCATTCTTAGAACCATATTTCAATTGCTTCTCTCTTTAAGAAACCTGGTCTCTTCTCTTGTAACAGGGGTGGTTCTCTCAGGATAGTCACAACTTTCCTTCCCTTATGGAATCTTAGGTGGCATACTCTTGTTAATGTGCCTATCCATTACTTACAATGTCGCAGGATTAACACAGGGACTCTCACTTCCGGTTATACCATTTGCGACTACCCTTGAGTGGACTGACCCTTAAGTAGACTATTAAGTAGACTTGGCCATGAATAGAGTGCACACCTGTCTTGTCCCTAACATACTCTAATACAGCCAGTCACCCATCTAGTAAACAACATAAGTGTCTACTATCTGGCTCAGTTATGGCATGGCACCCCTGAGTGCCTGAAGCTATGATCGAATGTACCCACAAAGTCATGGCACACAAATAGATTCAAACAATGGTAAAATTTTGCAATAATTTATGCCAGGAAAAACCAAGTAGTACAAATGAACAATTAAAATGGAGGGTGTATGGATCTTTGCTCTCATTTTCAGGAGTTTAAGTATGCACAGGCAGGAAGGTCTTATGTTCAAATAGTGAGTGGTTTATTAAAAGTCCATAGAGTGTCCAAGCTCACAAAACAAAGCTGCCTGATTTTGGCACAAAGGTAGAAAAACAAATAAAATAGTCCAAACTTATATTACGGGTGTCACTGTTTCAACATTGACTGTAGCCAAGGAACGCTGGAACGCTATAGGATGTGGAGCATCCTGGACTGTCAGTTTTTTGAGTGACAAGTCCAGTCATCCAATATGATCCTGGGGTGTGCTGGGCTGTCAACATTTTGATTGAAAGCCCTTCTGCTCAATCTAGGGTAGTCTATGGAGGTTTTCCAAGGTGCCTGCCATCCTTAATCATTTGTAAGGTATTTAGATGGCTAGCTGTTAGCAGTCAGTGTCAGTTGTAGCTTTGCTTTAGCTAAGTGTGTGCTTGCTCTGTGTATGACTTCTGACCTTGTTGGTGACATAGGATCTGTTGTTGCAGTTCATGTGGACTATCCCTTCTGCTTTTCATGCTCGCTGTCTTCAGGTATCTGACCCCGGACTTGGCCTCCGACAACCCGTTTGTTGTCCTCCCTGGTTTTAATGTATCCTCCTGTTATTTGACCTCAGACTGTTACCTGGCCTTGTCTTTGTATTACCCCCTACACTACGAGTCCTCCTGATATCTGGCCTCTGGCAGAGACTGAGCAACATAAACAGAGACTTTCCTCCTTGACACACAGACCAGGAATGAAGCAGAAGAGCTTACTTAAATAAGCTGTTCAACTCCCAGGGTGGAAGCCTAAACCCAACCATTTCTTCCTGACTGCTCCTAAAAATCCAGACATATGCTGTCAGCTTAAAAAACCTCTCAGCATTAATTGTGCTAGAGACTGCTTTCCAGATTTTACATCACCAAGGCTAACCACCTTGGTGACACATATCTCCCATCTCCCCTTAAGAGTTCTTCCTCTTCTTCTACCGCATTCACCTCAGCAAGGCCTGTTTGGACACTAGCCTGAATTTCCTGCCAAGCAAGTAGTTCTTTAGAGTGTCAATTCCCACTTGACAACCAGTCATTCTTTCTCTACTATGGATTAATTGCCACTAATGGACAGTTTCCAACTTAGGTACATCACAGGATGCTCTTCCCCATTAATCTTCAGGGACAAGATCGTGCCCAGCCTGACATCCAATGCATCCATCTGAATCACAAACTCTTTGGAGAAGTCTGGTACCACCAACACTAGCTGTTTACAGAGGGATAGCATCAGTTCCTGGAAGGCCACCTCAGTTTCCTGAGACCATTTAGCCATAGCGGACTTCATACCTTTTAGTAGGTCCATCAGAGGAGCTGCCAACATGGCAAAGTTAGAGATAAACCTTCAATAATAGCTCACAATACTGAGGAAAGTTCTGACCCGTTATTTTGAAAGAGGTTGTGACCAACTCTGGATTGCCTCTACCTTATTTATTTGGGGTTTGATCTCAACCCTACCGATGACATAGCCCAGGTATTTGGTATCCTCTATACCCATGATGTATTTCTTCTGGTTGATGGTAAAGTCTGCTTTCCTTAAAGCATCAAGAATTGCCTGGGCTTTGCTCAGATGACTTCCCCAATCATGTCTAAAGATTTTTGTTACGTGTTTCAGAACCCAGAATATGTTGTGCAGTTATATGTATGGATAATAGGTTCTATGTGAGATGCATGTCCCTAATGCATCAGCATTCCCCTTTTGTCCGCCCTCCCCTCACCTTTGTAATTTCCACAGTAAACATCGGCAGGCTCCGGCCACCTGCGGCTTTTGTAATGCATGTCTGGCCTGCCGCTTTTCTATTGGCCTGCCCTCTGTATCTGTGTGATATATTCTGTGTCCTGTGAGTAAAGTGTTGTCAGACTGGAAATACAATGAAGAAGCAGTGATCTTTTATATGCGCCCATGTAACCCAGGGATTCCAGCCAGCGTCATTCATTCAGACTCCAGCCAACGCAGAGCGGACCTCCGAAAACACGGGGTGGTAATGAAAGAGGTACCCCAGCTTGGTAGACCCCGTTACACTGGTGGCAGACAGCGGGATTTGATACTCCTTCTACATGATGAAAGGAATGAATGGAAAATAACTACCAGAAGTTAAAGAGGACAACATTAAAAGATCTGGTGGAAGCCCGAGGGTTGATCGCCAGCAACAAAACAAAAGCGGATTTGATAGCAGCCATCATGGAACACGACAGTGCAGCGCCCCCCAATGTGAACGTGGAGGAGACCGAATTCCAGAGGGAGGTAAAGAACAGACTGGCGTTCTATGGCCCGAACCCTGCAGTAGAGATCATACGAGAGGTGATGGCTGATGTGCGTACTGATCTGAAGGAAAAGATGGCCGAGCGGACCAGGTTAGAGCTAGCCAAGATGGAGATGGCAGAGCGGACCAAAGTGGAGCTGGCCAAGATGGAGATGGCAGAGCGGAGAGAGGAGAGCCAGCAAGCAGGGGGAGCTCTGGCCTTCGATCAGGTACCTTCAACAGTAAGCCACAAAAAGATCCAGTATAATGCCTTCCGACAGTTGGGGGAGGCAGAGGAAGACATTGATGGCTTTCTGCAGGACTTTGAGCGGCAGTGTGCCCTTCATCAAGTGAAGCCGGAGGAACGGGTTCAGATTCTGGCTAGCCAGCTGACAGGCCGGGCAGCGGACGCCTATCGCACGGTACCTGATGAGGACTGTATGGACTATGAGCGGATCAAAGAAGTGATCTTGGCCCGGTATGCGCTGACACCAGAGGCCTATCGCCAAAAGTTCCACGGACTTATAAAACGCGTAACCGATACCCACGTTGAATGGCCTGTAAATTACGGCGGTCACTGCTACAGTGGGTACAAGGGAGTCAAGCAACCACTAAGGAGGACGTCCTCCAGCTCTTCCTGTTAGAACGATTCTATAATGGACTAAACCCCGAGATACAGGAATGGCTTCGGGACAGGCGGCCAGCGACTCTTGAGGAAGTCGCTCGTCTGGCCGATGAACATCATGATGCCAGGAGGCCGCAGTTCTCCGGATCAAAGGTGGTCACTAGGGGCCCGCCCATGGACCTGGAGGGCCCCAGACCACCGAAGATTGTAGGGGGACCAGCTAGAAACCCGGCCTACTACAGTCCCCCAGGGGCGCGATGCCTCACCTGCCGTCAGCTGGGCCACCTGCAAAGACAATGCCCCAACCGGACATAGCATACCCAGTGGCCAAAGGCGGGAACAGCTACCTTCAGCCGGGCTGCTGTACACTGCTACCAAGGTGAAGCTGACCCGGCATTGGGGGCTACGACTAACCAAGGGGTGGAAGAGATGGAGGAAGTGCTGCATGAAGTAGACCCCGTGCAGGCAGCCCGGGCAGATAATCGACAACAGCATCGACAGATTGTGTGGGTTAATGTGAAACGTATGCAGGGACTAAGAGATTCCGGAGCAACTTTGACCCTTGTAAAGCCTCATCTCGTCCGGGACCAAGAGAAGACGGACCGGACAGTGGCAGTCCGTATAGCAGGGGGAGCTATACATCGACTACCCACTGCCAGGATTCACCTGAACTAGGGAGTCGGGGATGGCCTTGTTGAGGTCGGCTTGATGGAAGATTTGCCTGCAGTTGTCTTGCTGGGAAATGACTTGGGGCCCATGTTGTCTGCATTCTCGGTGGCCCCTCTGGATGAGACCTATCCTGTGACCACCCGGAGACAAGCTCGAGCTGCGGAGGTGGAATCACACTCAGAGGAGGCCCAGGTAAGACATCCCAGCCCTGCAGGTATTCCCATAGCCAGACACATTTCTTGGGCCACCCCAGATGAATTTAAGAGCGAGTTACTTGAGGATCCTTCATTAGAGGAATATCGTGGGAAGGCACAGGAGGGGAGAGGAGTACTGGAAGGGGAACAGTTTGTATGGAAGCAGGGACTCCTCTACCGGATCACAGAGCAGCACCACACAGGGACGAGCCCCACTATAAAACAACAGCTGGTAGTTCCCAAGAAGTATAGGCAGGAGCTACTGCGAATCTCTCATGATATACCCTTGGCCGGGCACTTCGGCGTCAGTCGCACCTGGCATCGTCTGACACAAAACTTATTTTGGCCGGGGGTAACCTATGATGTTCGTCAGTACTGCCAGACCTGTGACAGTTGTCAGCGCATTGGCAAGAGGGGGGATCGATGCAAGGCCAATTACGCCCCCTCCCCATTGTGGAGGAACCATTTAGCCAAGTAACGGTCGATCTGATAGGGCCGTTAGCCAAACCCAGTCCGTCCGGGAAAAAGTATATATTGACCGTGGTAGATTATGCCACATGGTATCCAGAGGCAGTTGCGTTACCTAACATACTGGCAGAGACGGTAGCGGCCGCCCTGCTCCAGGTTTTCTCACGGGTTGGATTTCCCCCGGGAGATTATCTCGGACCAGGGTACCCAGTTTACAGCAGAGGTGACCAACCAACTGTGGAAGCTGTGTGGCGTAAAGTCCATTAGAAGCGCCCCGTACCACCCGCAAACCAATGGGTTGTGTGAACGCTTTAACGAGACATTAAAACAGCTCATTGGGACTTTTACCAGGACCTACAGGGACTGGGAGAAATTCTTGCCACATCTCCTGTTTGCCTATCGCGAGGTGCCCCAAGAATCCACGGGATTCTCCCCATTTGAGCTGGTATACGGGAGATGGGTAAGGGGACCCCTAGACTTAGTGCTGGAACACTGGGAAGGGGAGGGCCTCATAGAAGGGGTACCTATTATACCCTATGTGCTGGAATTCTGGGACCGCCTACAGGAGCTGACTCAGGCTGTACGTGAGAACATGCAGGCGACCCAGCGGCGCCAGCGCATATGGTACGATCAGAGGGCCAGAGAGCGCACTTTGGAAATAGGAAAGAAGGTCCTGGTGTTAGAGCCCACTAAGCAGAATAAGTTTCAAGCTGCATGGCAGGGGCCCTATCAGGTAGTGGGGAAAATAGCCGACACAACCTATAATGTCGCCGATTGTGACGACCCCAGGGTTATCCGCATGTTCCACGTGAATATGCTGAAGCCCTACCGGGAGCGCCCTGAAGAGGTAGTGGCCATCTGTGCACCTGAAACAGAGGATTTATCCGGACTTCCCTTGCCGGATGTCTTAGGGGAAAGGACTCAGTCTAAAACATGGGACCAGGTACACTTGGGTGAAGACCTAGGCCCCCGGGAGAGACAGCAGGCGGAGGCGTTGTTGAGGCTGTGACAGAGGATGTTTTCAGAGAGACCGGGGTACACTCGCTTGGCACAACACAAGGTTGAGACCCAGGATCAGACCCCCCTGTGACAAAACCCCTTCCGCGTCCCTGAGTCTGTACGAGAGGGGATGCGACAAGAGATACAAGAGATGTTGCGTTTAGGGGTCATTGAAGAGTCAGATAGTCCCTGGGCATTCCCCGTAGTGTTAGTGCCCAAGAAGGATGGGACTACACGGTTTTGTGTAGACTATCGTAAGCTCAATGAGAAAACAGTGACGGATGCATACCCCATGCCGCGTGTGGATGAGTTGTTAGACCGGCTGGCGGGGGCAAAGTATTTGACCACCATCGATCTATGCAAAAGCTACTGGCAGATTCCCCTTAGTCCTGACGCTATACCCAAGTCGGCATTTGTCACCCCGTTCGGCTTATTCCAGTTTTGAGTTATGCCATTCGGGATGAAGTATGCCCCGGCGACCTTCCAAAGGCTGGCTGACCGGCTTCAGGATGGTCTCCAGGACAATGCTTGTGCCTACCTGGACAACATTGCCATCTACAGTGTGACATGGGAAGAGCATCTAAATCACCTAGAGACAGTATTGGACAGGATCCACCAGGCCAGAATCACCCTGAACCCAAACAAGTGTCACGTGGGCAAAGCAGAGGTTCAGTATTTAGGGCATTGGGTGGGAAGTGGGAAACAGTGACCCGAACCAGCCAAGATTGAGTCCATTGAGGCCATAGTCAAATGACCCATCCCACGCACTAAAACCCAGGTCATGGCGTTTCTAGGGACAGCGGGGTATTACAGGAAATTCGTTCCCAATTACAGCAGCGTAGCCAAGCCCCTCACTGATTTGACCCGTAAGAACCAACCCGCCAGGTAACCTGGACCTCAGAAGCCTTCCGCCAACTAAAGGACGCCCTCACCAATACCCCTGTATTGGCCGCACCTGATCCAACTAAACGATTCCTTGTTCATACCGACGCTTCTATGTTTGGATTGGGGGCAGTACTGAGCCAAGTCGGGCGAAACTACTGCCCCGTGAAGTAAGCTACAGTGGGGAAAAAAAGTATTTAGTCAGTCAGCAATAGTGCAAGTTACACCACTTAATAAGATGAGAGGCGTCTGTAATTTACATCATAGGTAGACCTCAACTATGGGAGACAAACTGAGAAAAAAAAATCCAGAAAATCACATTGTCTGTTTTTTTTTTCATTTTATTTGCATATTATGGTGGAAAATAAGTATTTGGTCAGAAACAAAATTTCATCTCAATACTTTGTGATATATCCTTTGTTGGCAATGACAGAGGTCAAACGTTTTCTGTAAGTCTTCACAAGGTTGCCACACACTGTTGTTGGTATGTTGGCCCATTCCTCCATGCAGATCTCCTCTAGAGCAGTGATGTTTTTGGCTTTTCGCTTGGCAACACGGACTTTCAACTCCCTCCAAAGGTTTTCTATAGGGTTGAGATCTGGAGACTGGCTAGGCCACTCCAGGGCCTTGAAATGCTTCTTACGAAGCCACTCCTTCGTTGCCCTGGCGGTGTGCTTTGGATCATTGTCATGTTGAAAGACCCAGCCACGTTTCATCTTCAATGCCCTTGCTGATGGAAGGAGGTTTGCACTCAAAATCTCACGATACATGGCCCCATTCATTCTTTCATGTACCCGGATCAGTCGTCCTGGCCCCTTTGCAGAGAAACAGCCCCAAAGCATGATGTTTCCACCACCATGCTTTACAGTAGGTATGGTGTTTGATGGATGCAACTCAGTATTCTTTTTCCTCCAAACACGACAAGTTGTGTTTCTACCAAACAGTTCCAGTTTGGTTTCATCAGACCATAGGACATTCTCCCAAAACTCCTCTGGATCATCCAAATGCTCTCTAGCAAACTTCAGACGGGCCCGGACATGTACAGGCTTAAGCAGTGGGACACGTCTGGCACTGCAGGATCTGAGTCCATGGTGGCGTAGTGTGTTACTTATGGTAGGCCTTGTTACATTGGTCCCAGCTCTCTGCAGTTCATTCACTAGGTCCCCCCGCGTGGTTCTGGGATTTTTGCTCACCGTTCTTGTGATCTTTCTGACCCCACGGGGTGGGATTTTGCGTGGAGCACCAGATCGAGGGAGATTATCAGTGGTCTTGTATGTCTTCCATTTTCTAATTATTGCTCCCACAGTTGATTTCTTCACTCCAAGCTGGTTGGCTATTGCAGATTCAGTCTTCCCAGCCTGGTGCAGGGCTACAATTTTGTTTCTGGTGTCCTTTGACAGCTCTTTGGTCTTCACCATAGTGGAGTTTGGAGTCAGACTGTTTGAGGGTGTGCACAGGTGTCTTTTTATACTGATAACAAGTTTAAACAGGTGCCATTACTACAGGTAATGAGTGGAGGAAAGAGGAGACTCTTAAAGAAGAAGTTACAGGTCTGTGAGAGCCAGAAATCTTGATTGCTTGTTTCTGACCAAATACTTATTTTCCACCATAATATGCAAATAAAATGAAAAAAAAACAGACAATGTGATTTTCTGGATTTTTTTTTCTCAGTTTGTCTCCCATAGTTGAGGTCTACCTATGATGTAAATTACAGACGCCTCTCATCTTTTTAAGTGGTGGAACTTGCACTATTGCTGACTGACTAAATACTTTTTTTCCCCACTGTATGTGGCCATCGAGAAGGAGTGCCTGGCGGTAGTATGGGCACTCAAGAAGTTGCAACCATATTTGTATGGACAACAGTTTTCCCTCCTAACAGACCATAATCCCCTAGTCTGGCTTAATCGGGTCTCCGGAGACAACGCCAGATTGCTGCGGTGGAGTTTAGCCCTACAACCTCTGGACTTCACCATCCACTACAGACCCGGCAAACAAAACTGTAACGCCGATGGACTAAGTCGACAAACGGAACTTGTACCAACCCCATAAACTTCGGTCATCCCCAAACCGATCCGTTGAGGATCAGACTGTGTATGCCGATCGCGTCGCTGAAAAGGGGAGCCGTGTTACGTGTTACAGAACCACTTAGCACCCAGAATATGTTGTGCAGTTATATGTATGGATAATAGGTTCTATGTGAGATGCATGTCCCTAATGCACCAGCATTCCCCTTTTGTCCGCCCTCCCCCCACCTTTGTAATTTCCACAGTAAACATCGACAGGCTCGGGCCACCTGCGGCCTTTGTAATGCATGTCTGGCCTGCCGCTTTTCTATTGGCCTGCCCTCTGTATCTGTGTGATATATTCTGTGTCCTGTGAGTAAAGTGATGTCAGACTGGAAATACATGGAGAAGCAGTGATCTTTTATATGCGCCCATGTAACCCAGGGATTCCAGCCAGCGTCATTCATTCAGACTCCAGCCAACACAGAGCGGACCTCCGAAAACACGGGGTGGTAATGAAAGAGGTAGCCCAGCTTGTTAGACCCCGTTACACTTATGATATCATCCAGGTAGGTGACTGTATGCTTCTTTTGAGTTACTAGGATCTGGTCTCTGGAAAATGGCCAGAGCTCCTTGCAATCCAAATGGAATCCTGACATGCTGGAAACATTCATCTGTCATCAAAAAAGCCATCTTCTCCTTGGCATTCTGGGATAGCGGTTAAGGGTGATAATGTGGCAAGCTGGTTGCAGCCTTTCAAGAAGTTCATCCACATGGGGCATTGGGTAAGTATCAAATTTAGAGACCTTGTTCAGCTTCTGGTAGAAATTGCAAAACCACAATTCTCCATCTGGTTTTTCCACCAACATTTTTGGACTAGACCACTAGATCTTGGATTCTTCGATCACCCCCAAGTTCAGCATTTGCTACACTTCTTTTGAGATCACTCCTCGACAGGCTTCTTAAAACCAATAAGTCTTCAAGTTAATGCTAATATGAGGCTCTGTGAGAACCTCATGCAACAACTCTAGGCACTGATGATTTTGGGTGAATGACAATGTCTCTGGTTCCTTACGGTTTTCCACATTGACTTAGGACTTAGCCAACAAACAAGGAGCTTCCACTTTTTTTGTCTTGCCAAGGTTTGATCAGGTTAACATGGTAAACCTGGTAGGGCTTCCTTTTCCTTGATTGGTGGATTTTGTAGTTGACATTGCCAGCCTTTTGCATCTAGGGGCCCTGCCACTTGACCAGGAATTTGCTGTCTATCATGGGCACCAGCACAAGGACCTAAACCCCAGGATTGAACTGGCTCACCCTGGCTGACCTATTATACACCCTTGACTGTGCCTCCTGTGCCTTGAGGAGGAGTTCCTTCCCAGTTGACATCCTATCGGCAATCTTCCCTTGCATCTAGGTGATATGCTCTACCACATTTCTATAATGTGTGATCTCAGCTTTCCAGGACTCTTTCGCTTTAAGTATGTTTTATTCCTTGGTGTTCTGAAGAGTCAAAGTAAGCCTTCTGTAGTTCCCCAGTTATATATGGCACCAGAACATCTGCTCACTGCTCCAAAGGCAGTCTCTCACGGTCCTCCACCCTCTCAAATACTGTACATTCAGGAACACTTCAATGTTTTTCTCTGGATTAATCATTTATAACATTCTTCTTACTGTCTTCCTTACCTAGGTCTCGTTGTTTTGGCTTTTGGGCCATTGCAACTTCCCTGACATAAATGGCTTCTGCCAGGAACGTCATCTTCTGCTGCTGTTGTCATTGCTGCTTCTTTGCTGCTACTGCAGCTGGAACTTTTGCATAAACAGATTATTTGTTTCCTGCTGGGTTTGCTGTTGCTGCATGCTGGCATTGACCAGATGCTTGATAGGCTTCTCCATGGCTTCACACCCTGTGTTAGCTGTCTGGGTTGCCTTCACCTAGGACATAAAGTCTTTCCAGCAAACACCTGTGCTCCTTGGGACTCACTGCCCACACTCTAAGAACCAATTGTAGGGATTCTCGCTCTTGCTAACAGCAGTTTAAGTAGTAACAGGCAACAAGTTCTTATGTGCAAATACACCCACCCTTCTCTTTCTGACTGCTCCTAAAAATCCAGACCCATGCTGCCCCGTTAAAAAACCTCTCAGCACTAATTGCTTTTCGGACTTTACATCACTGTGGCTAACTACCTTAGTGACACGTAGCTCCCATCGAGGACCTGTCCATTTGTCATCTTACAATGGGCTTCACAAGGCCAACTGACACTCTGATTTAAACCCTCTTAAATGCTAGTTGTGCACAATGCCTATCAATACCAATAATATCCAGAGGCAGAATTGACAGGAGCTGGGAAATCACTCCCTTTTGAGGCAAATAAGACAAATTTGAATGTGGCCCAACTTTTCATCATAATACGTATCTCCTATATTATTTATGCCATAATACCTAACAGTACAGGAAAAAATATCACCATAGTACATTTAAATAAGATCACCATATATCGGGGTCATTTAAATCATCTCCATATAACCTGAAAGGGATGGACATATGATATGGACAGCCCACACAGTCAGAGCCAGTTTTGTAAGTAATTGCCAACAGCAGATACAGTTCAGGGCGCTAATACTCCCTCCGAAACAGTATGCTCATAACCATAAACTAAAGTGACTAACTTCCAGTGGTATATACTGTACAATGAATGGTGTAGTGCCCAAATAACAGTGACATGTGTTTATCTAAAAACATTGCTTGATATTATTGCTCAAATAACACTTCAACCCAAATTGAATAATCAAGTTATTGTGTGCCTCTTTATGCTATACTGTAATAGTGCCAAACAGGTGAATATTATAATACAACACTCAAATATAATACTATCAAAGAGACACCAAACAGCAGCTCCATAAAATGACCGAATACTGACATACAATGCCAAAATGTAGTAATCCAAGAGAAGTAATGTAAGATTAACGGATCTAAACAGCACCTATAATTATATAGCACCATTAGTTCCACAGCTCTTTACAGACCTCATCATCACTGCCTCCATTAGCGATCACAATCTAAATTTCCTATCAGTATGTCTTTGGAGTGTAAGTGGAAGCTGGAGAACCCAGTGGAAACCAATGTAAACATGAGGAGAACATACAGTACAAACTCCTTGAAAATGTTGTCTTTGGTGGGATTTGAACCTGACCCTAAACACTACAAGACTATAGTGTTAACCACTGAGCCAGCATGCCAATTAATATTAAAATTCCTGGTCATATTCTGGTGTCCTATTTCAGCAAGACTGAGTAACTCCTACAAGACACATATCCCTATGTCCAGACTTGCATCCTGTACATACGGTAATTGTTGGCTGCACATTCATGTGTTTTCAATAGGAAGAGAGTTAAAAACTCAATGCCACTCTCTTCTTGGCTTTCCTTCTCTGAAAACAAAATGATCAGCTGGAGAAATACCAATGACTAGAGTTGAGCGAAACGGGTCGGTCAATTTCAAAAGTCGCCGACTTTCGCAAAAGTCGGGTTTCATGAAACGAAACCTGACCATAGCGTGAGGTCGGCCAGGAGGTCGGCGACCATGGCGCCAAAGTCGCGTTTCAAAAGATGCTTCCAGCGCCCTTTTTCAGCCAATGATGGAGGACGCACACTGTGGGCAACGCGATAACATAGGCAGCGGTCACCACCGTCTTTGAGAAGGGCATGCAAGTGATTGGCTTGCTTTGTGTGGCGTCACAGGGGCTATAAAAGGGTGTGCACGCCGACCGCCATCTTACTTCTGCTGATCTCAGAATAGGGAGAGCTGCTGCTGATGATGATTCTGTAGGGAGAGCGTTAGGCAGGGAAGAAGATACAAAAAACTGCTTCTGCTGCTAGCGATTTTGCCTGTACAACACACCAGTTAGTGTGCAGTGCAAGGGGAGGCTATACTTTGGTGCATTCAGCTCTGTTGGTTATTAGGCTGCCTTATAAGGCTCCCTGATAGCTGCATTGCTGTTTTCACACTGCTGTGCAAACTGCTTTTTTTAAAAGCAAAAATACTTTTCATCCTCTTTTTTGCCCAGTTACCAAGTGTTCATTTTCCCACACTTTTGTGTGCAGCAGTCCTGCTTATTAGGCTGCCTGCTGCCATACTTGGCACTGAGAGCATCATTGTCAGCCTCCTAAAATCTCTAGGGAGATTCAAATTCTCCCCAGTCCTATATAGACATTTTATACACCATCCAATTTCAGCCTGATATATTGAGGTGTAATCTACACTGGGCCTGAGATAATAGTTCAGTGTCCTCAAGTCTGTAGGGAGATTCAAATTCTCCCCAGTCCTATATAGACATTTTATACACCATTCAATTTCAGCCTGTTATATTGAGGTGTAATCTACACTGGGCCTGAGATAATAGTTCAGTGTCCTCAAGTCTGTAGGGAGATTCAAATTCTCCCCAATACTATATACACCTTGCACCTTGTTTTACAGTACCATATTGCTGGTGGTATTTTGGGTGCATTTTCCCAAAAATGAGGAAATGTGTTGGAAGAGGCCGTGGAAGTGGGCGGGGGTTGCCAGCTGGTAATGATGGTGTTGGTGGTGGTGGTGGATCTGCTGGTAGTGGCAAAAGCACAATAGCACCTAATGCAGGAGGTGTTGAGCCTGCGTCATCGTCTGGCTCCACAAGGCCTCGAAGGCTCCCTTTTCTGGGATTAGGTAAACCGCTTTTAAAGCCGGAGCTTCAGGAACAAGTTTTGGCTTACATTGCTGACACAGCCTCCAGCTCTATCGCCTCCACTTCTGAATTTTCAAAAAATAAAAACACTGAGTCGTCATTGGAGGCTCATGGTCAGGAATCCCACCTTTCCTTGTGTCCTTCACCCCTACCAAAAGTAAAGGATGCGGCAGGCCACACTACAGATTACTCCATGGAGCTCTTTTCACATACCATGCCTGGGTTATCAAGTCAAATCGTGAATTACCCAGTCCAAGAAGAATCTGACATGGAGTGCACTGATGCACAGCCACTGCTAGATTTATCTGCTGGTACATTCACTCAGAGCACTACATTGTCCTCGCAGTGTACTGAGCCAGAATCTGACCCTGATGAAACTCAGGTGCCCCTTCCCGCATACTATACCACCTTACATGGTGACACAGAGGAAGGTGCACATGGCATTGAAGAGGAGGTGATGGATGATCCAGTTGTTGACCCAGATTGGCATCCATTGGGGGAAGAGGGTGCCGCTGCCAATAGCTCAGAAAAGGAGGAGGAGCATCCACAGCAGGCATCGACATCGCAACAGCTGTTATCTGGCAGGCCCGGAGCAGTCCAAAAACGGGTTACAAAAACCAAAAGAGTTGCAGGACCTCTAGGCCAGACGGTCAAATTAGCACAGCGTGCAAGGCCTCAAAATGTCTTCCATAGTAGGAAGAGTGCAGTGTGGCACTTTTTTGAACAAAATCCTAATGATCAGGCAAAGGTTATCTGTAAGACGTGCGCAAAGACCTTTAGCCGAGGGAAAAATCTGAGATATTTGAATACCAGTTGCATGCTTAGACATTTATCCACCATGCACTTGCAAGCGTGCACAGACTACCAAACCTCACGTACCACATGTGCAACTGCTCCCAATGAAGGTAGTCAGCAATGCTACATCGTTTCCCCCACTGTAAGCCCACCGGTTAGCACACCACCAGCAGCAAATGTTGAGGTGTCGTCGCAAGGCCAAAGCAGTCAGGGAATCACAATGTTATTGCTACGATAGACTGAATCTAGGCCATCAGAAAGAACACCAACTCCATCACCATCATTAACCCTCTCTCAGTCCGCCATGTCCAACGCTAGTTCCACCATATGCAGCTCTCAAGTCCAGCTCACCCTACCAGAGATTATGAGTAGGACAAGAAAGTACTCATCCTCTCATCCGCGTACACTGGGTTTGAACGCCCACATTGCCAAACTAATCTCATTAGAGATGATGCCCTACCGATCGGTTGAACGAAGCTTTCCTCGAACTCATGGACTCATGGCCTACGCAGTACCATGCTATGACCTACCCAGTCAGCACTTCCTTTCTCGCAAAGCAATCCCAGCCCTCCACCTTCATATGAAAGACTGCATTGTCCATGCACTCAAGCAATCAGTGAGTGGAAAGGTGCACCTCACAACAGATGCATGGTCCAGTAGGCATGGCCAGGGCCGTTACGTGTCCATCACTGCACACTGGGTTAATGTGGTGGATGCAGGGTCCACAGGGGACAGCGGCGGTGGGACAGTGCTGCCTAGCCCATGGTATAGGAAACAGTTGGCTGTAGGCGTTCGACCATCCTTCTCCTCCAGAAGCGAAAGCTCGTCCCCAAAGCGCAGTCGCATGAGCACTCCATCCGCAGCTGCCAGTGTTGCACACTCAGTGTCCCACTATCGAACAGCTAGTGGTAAGCGTCAGCAGGCTGTGTTGAAGATGATGTGTTTGGGCGACAACAGACACACCGCGGAGGTACTGGCCGACTACTTGCAGCGACAAACTGAGCAATGGCTGGGCAGTCTACATCTTGAGGCAGGCAAGGTAGTTAGTGATAACCGCTGGAATTTTGTGGCAGCCTTAGCCCTTTCAAAATTCCGACACAAACCTTGCCTGGCTCACACCTTGAACCTGGTGGTGCAGTGCTTCCTCAATAATTATCCGGAGTTAAAAGGCCTGCTCCAGAAGGTCCGAAGACTGCGCTCGCACATCCGCCGGTCGACCGTACACTCCAGTCGTATGCAGAAGCTGCAGTGATTACTCCAACTTCCCAAGCACCGCCTAATTATCAACGTTGCAACAAGGTGGAACTCCACTCTGCACATGGTTGAGAGGCTGTGCGAACAGAAGCAGGCTGTAATGCATTTGTGGGAGGATACACGGCCAGGCACTTTGAGGGCAGACATGGAGTTTTCGGGTGTGCAGTGGTCAAATCTGAAAGACCTCTGTAAAGTCCTTCAGTGTTTTGAGGAATGCATATGACTGGTAAGCGCAGACGACGCCATCATAAACATGAGCATCCCACTTATGCGTCTGCTCATGCCAACTTTGACGCACATTAAGGAGCAGGCGTCTGCAGCCGAGGAGGATGAGGAAGAGGAGGAGGGAAGCCTTGTTGACAGTCACCCATTGTCTGCTCTGGGACCTCTCCTGGACGAGGTGGAGGAAGAGGATGAGGAGGATGATGATGGGGATGATTATTTAGGGGAGGAGGATGCTTCTCGTGGGGCAAGAGAAAATGTTGGTGTGGCAAGGTCAGGTACAGGGTTTGTGCGTGACTGGAGGGATGTGGATTTGCCAGAAAGTGCTCCTCCACCCAGCACTCGCAGTGCATCATTGACACCTGGAACATTGGCCCACATGTCAGATTATGCCTTGCAGATCGTAAAAAGGGACCCCAGCATTGCCAAAATTATGAACGATGATGACTACTGGTTGGCTAGCATCCTGGATCCACGCTATAAAGGCAAATTCCAAAACATCATGCCACAGGAGAACCTTGACCTAATATTGGCTAGCAAACAAGCAACTCTGGTAAATCGGTTGGTTGAGGCATTCCCAGCACACAGCAGTGGTGATGGTTCTCCAACGAGCCGTAGGGGGCAACATGGAAGAGGTGTTCGTGGTGCACACATCAGAAGTGGCGTTGGAGACAGGGGTTTCATGACCATGTTGTGGACTGATTTTTCAAGTCCCGCTCACACGACTGGTAATACTGCATCGATTGAAAGTGACAGGAGACAGCAGTTGTCAACTATGGTTACAAACTACTTCTTGTCCCATATCGATGTTCTCCCTCACAGGTCATTCCCCTTTGACTATTGGGCCTCTAAACTGGACGCCTGGCCTGAATTGTCACAATATGCCTTACAGGAGCTCGCTTGCCCTGCTGCTAGTGTGCTATCGGAAAGAATCTTCAGTGCTGCTCGCTCAATCCTGACAGAAAAAAGGACCCATCTGTGGACCCAAAATGTTGATGATCTAACCTTCATTAAAATGAACCATGTATGGGTTTCAAAGGATTTTGTCCCACCTTCCCCTGATGACACATAGATTGCCAGAAAAATGGCTCGCTTTTGTCCTCCTCTTCCTCGGACTTCTCCTTTTCCTCCATTTGCAGCTGCTGAATGTCCAACATCAACATATGACATTTTTAAAACCTCCCTAACTGTGCTGCCTCCCCTCCACCCATGGCCGGGGTCACCACCTAGCACACGCAACCGTGCGAGTGCCATTGCCCTGGACAGGTGGGTGGGCCGACTCTTGGGCGCTGGCACTGGCACAGGGTCCCTCATAGTGCAATCAAGTGTCTCTGATGGTGGGGGTGCACACCCGCCATCAGACACACCGGCGTACTATGAGGGGCCCAGTGCCAGTATCGACGCCCACGAGTGGGCCCCCCTTGCTTGGGCAGGGCCCCAGCATTTGCAATATTTACCTCTCCCTGCTCCTCCGCTGTGTAGTCTGGGCTGTCAAATCCTTCCCTGGGACTGCCACTACAAATTTCGTGAACTGATAGACGATGGTTAAGACATAGCTATGCCCTGTCCTGCTGGCCGGGCTCTAGCTTCAGATGATCAATGGCTTCCATTTCTTATGGATGTCGACTCACAATGAGATGCAGTGGTGGTTTATCATCAGCTTTCACAGTTTTCCTACTCACAGATGTGTGACATTCCTGCCCACATTTTTAAATGTGCCCTCTCATGCCAATCCAATAGAATCGCCTACAGCCTGTGGCTTCTGTCTTTTGCACTCCAAAGTTACTTGACAGATCATGATAGGCAGTGAGGACCATGTCTACATCTCTCTCTGTGATCAAAATTTGATGGAGATGAGTAACGGTGATGGGATCAACGGTACTGCGATACAGCAACCCTTTCTTCACAAAGAACTGTTTTCGCTGTCTCCACACACAAAGTAATTGAGGGTCAGCATCGCCTCCGAGAATTCTCCCAGGAGTTTTTCCCATGATTAGTAATTCCTAAATTTATGCAATCACTCAACTTTATGTCTGTACTTTTATCCATCTCGTTTCCTCTTGCGGAGAGCGAGGACTGTCTTACTGAGACAGAAATATATATTAAGATTTAAAAATACCCCATCAGTGTATACTGGTGTACGCTTCAAAAACATTTCCTTTTTTCTACTTTTTAGATTGTTGTCTAATGCATACTGAGGCTGTGAGTATCTTTGTCGGACTTCGGAAATAAACACTGAGATTTTAAATGTTTAAACTATGCTATATATACCTGTTATCCGGTGATACTGTACCCTTTCTCAACTTTCTGCAATCTTGTCGAATCCATACTGTGCCTGAGACCGTCTGAGTCTGCCTCCTGATTACAGATGAGTGGTGTTTGAGTGGAACTGTTGGCCAAGTTCAAATTCTAGCTGTTTTAGCGGTGTTAGATCCGTTCGTCAAACTACAACACTTTGATTAAAATTCGGCTGTTTGAGTACGTTTCGTTAAACAAAAGTGTATCTTTTTTTCACATTAATAATGGTTTTCAATGATAATAGACAGTTTTAGGGCATAGTAGCGGTGTCTGGTAGCCAGTGGTGTAGTACACCTGTGAAGGAGCTACACCGTGTGTGTTTCTAATAATTTTTTATCGCATATTGTCCTGAAAATCCTTTTGGGCCTAGTAACTGTGTCTGCTACTCAGAAGAGGAGCCCACCCGTGAACCGAGCTATGCCGCCTGTTTATAAAAGAACCTGTTTTTGACTGCATTTACACCACTTAATACTTTGGGCCTAGTAACTGTGTATGCTACTCAGCAGAGTTGGCCACCCGTGAACCAAGCTATGCTGCCTGTTTATGTAAGAACTGTGTGCTACTCAGCAGAGGAGCCCAGCTGTTAAGCAAGCTACAGCACCTGTGGTTTGGACACTTAATTTTTTCACATTCTTTCTGAAATGCCGTTTAGGCCTAATTCCGGAATTACGGTTGACCTGCACTTACTGGGAAATGCTTGTTCGCGGGGAAGAATTGTAATCCCAGATCCCCATCACTAACGGGGTTCAGCGTGTTATCCACACCTGTAAGCGATACACGCTGGTCCTTTCATTGTAGCACGTGTGCAGCCCCGGACATGTAAGAGCATGACAGACCTGTTATTGGCAGATCTAGCGTGCCAGAGCCTCGCGTGTCCCTCTAGTAAGCTGGACGCGGACCACGGGGCATGCCTGAGTCTCGTTCATTAATGGAATTAAGCTTGCAATCTGTGCAGCTTTTTTGTGGATGGCATGGTTGAGGTTGCACGTGTTGAGTCCAATTAAGCCACAGGCTCCACTCCTGGTCGTGCCCTTCTGGACATTCCTTTAAGGTTCAGCTTTGCAACCGTACTGCCCCCGGAAACCAAACACTTTTCCTGAGAGTGACATTCTGGTCAAAGAGCGCAATGACATCATGTCTGTACGCCCTCTGCCTAAACAATCCAAGTGCAGAGAGATGGAAGATGGGGACGACGAGGAGTCCAGAGTACAGGGATTCCTTAGTGAGGAGACTTATTTAATTGTTTTAAAGGTTGGGAGCTATTTTTGTGGAGCATGATACTCTGGAGAATGATATCTGGGGCCCACCATACACTGGAGCATTCCAAAGGTGGACATCAGTCACTGGAGCAGCATTTACAGGGCCCTGGAGCATTAGAAATGGAGCCCATTATATATGGAGCATTATTTGGGCCCATAAGATACTGGAGCTTCATCCATGGTGAACAACATATACTGTAGCATTATGTGGAGCTCATCATACACTGTATCGAACATTATATGGGACCAATGATTCTGTATGGAGAAATATATGGGCCTCATTACTCTGTATGGCGCACTATGCGGTGGCCATAATACTGTATGGAGGAATATACTGTCTGTTTTTGGAGCTATTGGAGAATTTAAAATGGATATCAGTCATGTGATGTAAGAATTGAAGTATTTTTCATTGAACTGTACCGATATTTCTCTGCCGTATCAAAGGATCATGAATTGTGTCATGTGTTAAAGGAGCCCAGTGACACTCTTTGGCCCTGGGCCCACGAAAATCTGGAGCCAGCACTACCCCCCACAACTTTAGCCAAATAATAGTTTTCAATGCCTAACTATTATTATAAAGTAAATTAAGGTTGACAAGCTTAAGGAATAAGAATTGATGTTTTTGGCATTAAAATGGGCACTGTAGGTGTGTTTCCTGTCCTCCACTCACTGCCAACTTTTCTTCCCCATTGACTTACATTGGGTTTCGTGTTTCAGTCGGACTTCGACTTTTCACAATAATCGGCCGATTTCGTTCGACCCGACTTTTGCGAAAGTCGGGTTTCGTGAAACCCGACTCGACCCGAAAAAAGGCAAAGTCGCTCATCTCTACCAATGACCCATTCTTTCAGTACCCTGTCATAATCTATTGGGGGAGAGAGAAGAGGCCCCGATACACATCACATAGTCAACAAATCGATGAGTTTGACCAACTTTGTCAATCTTGGGACACAACTCTCCTGCTATTTTCCTGCTATAAAAAGTTGGCAACAGTAGTACACTTTGCCTTGATTGGCCCATTTTTTCAGACTTGAGCCCAGCAACTTCAGGACCATCTTGGGCTGAAAATCTATGTTCATACTTTGCCAATAGTACTATTAAATAGTATGCTATAGCCTCCTATGCAATCTCTGCACTGTTTATCACCTCCCTCCTCTACTTTAAATGCTCTCCTGTAGGCCTCTCAGCACCGCAACCATGCTGTCATGGAGTGACTGACCCAGTGGGGCACGACCCAATGGTTGGTCAGTCACCAAACGGCACAACAACACAACGCCCATAAAATAGGGGAGAGGAAGGCCCTGACAATAGGGAATCAGGGATGGGTACCTCCTGAGCTCCAACCTGTCCCTGTTCTAACCTAACACCCCATGCAGGTCCTTCACCCTGCCGATGTCAGGATACCTCATCCCTAAATGTCACCTATAACTGCCCTAACTAATGCACTGGCTGGCAAGGAGCACTAGCCTCACCACTGCAGGTAAGAGACAGTGAATGGAAAAACACCGAAGGGACGAGTTAACAAAAATACAACACTTACCTTTCGGCTGCAAAGCACCGCACAGCAGGATAAAGACACCAGATCAATGTATTCAGCTGAAGCACCACTGCTCCCAGAGAGCTCCTCTCTCCAGCTTGGTCACTGCAGATTGCTCTACCACCGACAGTCAGCTGATGCATCAGGTGACCTTTTGAAGAATGGTGGGAATGGTCACCACCCACCTTAGCTGACCAAGCAGCAATGCAATACACCAGCAGGCCAGCGGGGGAAAACTGACATTAACCTCCGATGGCCTGAAAGGAAAAAAGTTTTAAGTTAAAGAAACCACATCTGCCACAAATCCAAAAATGGATCGTAACACATGCCTTTACATTACTAATGAACCTGGAATGACTTCATTCTTATATCAGGCTCCTTGTACTGCACACTGAACACTAGGATATTGTTTCCTTACAACCAAGTGATGCAGCCAGTCCTTAGTGGCGCCACCATATTCAATGGCCTTCCAGCCACCAATAATAAAGCAGCTTTCATTTTGCAACATGTGTTTAAAAGATACAAGCTAGGCTGTGATTGGTTGCTATGGGCAAACATACAGTTTTTCTATATGATAAATAAGGCCTGTTATGTCTACCATGGTGACTTACTGTTTCTAGCTAGATTCTACTAACTGACCCATGCTAAGGGTATGTACATACTACATCTTTTTTTGACACTTTCTGAGAGGATCTGGTTAAATAAAATAGCGGGAGAAAAGCATAAAAAAACAGCAACCAGAGAATGTTCTTATTAATTTTTATGGGAAAATGACTCACTGCTCAAATGTTCAGACTTTTGAATGTTTTTTTAAATTGTTTTAAGCTTTAAAAGATCCAAATGGTTAAAAAAAAAAGGGAAATCCATTTTTCTGGCATTTTCTGCTAGGATAACACTCAATACTGTACAATAGAAGTGTATAGGAAGGCTAAAAAGATACCCCAAAAACAAACTGGCATTTTTTTGAGCGTTTTGTCAGCATTTTTGCATCAAAAAACGCTACCAATTTCTTCATTGTTTCATGGATTTAAAAAAAAAATGTACAGAAAAAGCAGAAAGCTAAGAAGAAATGCTGGCAGAAAAAAATATCAAAAAAGCACTCAGGAAAGTGTCAAAAATACTAAAAAAATCTATTCTTCAGATTTATAAAACTCCAGAGAAAAGGAGAGCCTAACTAGACACATTTTGACCACCAGAAAAAATTGCAGTGTGCACATACCCTAAATAGAAATGAGTGAATACATTTGAGTGTAATTGAATTCTATTTGATTTTTCAAAAATGTACATTCACTAAAATGCGAATATTTTGTAATTTTTTCCAGTATGGATTCAGCAAAAAGGCAGTCACTCAACCTTACCGCTCTCCTCTCCAGCTCCTCACCATCACCCACTGGGTTCTCATCCCATCTTCTGATCCTCGTTGCTCGCACTGAATTCACAGTGCACATTGTGATCACACGCATAGGACCGATCTGGGGATTTCAGCGTGAGCAGTGGGGATCAGAAAATGCGACGATGATTGGACGGATGATGTTGAGGAATGGAGGAGCTGGAAAAGTGAGCACTAAGGTGAATATAAGGATTTCTTTTAGTTTATTTTTAAATTTGCGGCTCTATATTTGCAAAGAATATCTTCTCCATAAATCGAATTTCCAAGGAAAAACGTCACAAATGGGCAAGTTCGAATTATGACAAATCTGCTTATCTCTAAATTTATCACATAAAACAACACAAAAATTTTTGCAAAATAATGAATATTGTATCCAACATAGTAGATACAATAACATTTTTACAAAAGACATAAATTTGCATTGTTTGGAATAATCTTTTATTAAAATACATTCTAGAACATTCCGGCCTTTGATATAAATCGTTCAGCATGTTTCGTTCAATTGTGAAATAGTAAAGGTTGATACAGATATGTATGAGTAGGAGTTCTGGTCGCACTCCTCTTGTACATGCTGTACTCTAAAAGCTGCGTTACACAGCTGATCTATGGCAAAAAGCTCAGAAGGTGGAAAAAGAAGCAAACTGGTAACAGCCTCGGTACTGCGCCGGCTTAACTTATCTGAAAGCCTGGAACAGAGGAAATATTGTGCCATTTGTCAGCTAGCTTTTACTTGCTACAAATAAAATGTTCCTGCCTCTATAGTGTTATTGAAAAGCTCTTGAGGCCGTGCATATTCTTAATGCATTTTCCCCTGAATTATTAATAGCTGCGCAGTTGACCTGACCTTCACATCCCTGGGCTACTCTCATAAATGACAGCAATGTTTTCCCTAGAAATTGGTTGTTTCTTTTTCATTAGTTAAGACCTTGGTATTGAGATAGTCGGTGGTGGTTGGAAATGCGGCTCTTACTGCCTATTCTATCTTAACCCCTTCCCGACAGAGCAATTTTTCATATTTGAGCTTTATTTTTTTCTCTCTTTTTGGCAAGAACAAAAACAATTTTTAACTTTTTTTCTAGACACAGTTGTGGTTTCAAATGACAACATTAATGTTACCATATAATGTACTTTTGAACAAGGACAAAAATTCCAAGTTGGGTGAAATGGTAACAAATAACCCCAACCATTTTACCATTATTTATTGGGTTTTTGTTTTTAAAGCGTTCATTGTGCGGTAAAAGTGATATGGCATCATGATGACTCAGGTCATTACTAGAGATGAGCGGCTTGAATTGTGGGACTCCAGTCCAGTGTCCAGGTCATGGGACCTAGGAGCTAGGTTGCCAACCGTGCAGAAAATCCAAGGTAGTCTGTAAAAATAGGGCACTTTTTTGCCCTGTCCGTAATTTTTTTTTTAAAGTGACGTGATGTTTTTGAAGGTGAAGAAACATATACAGATTATTTTTATCGTAATTATCATTTTACAGTGAATGCTGTTGATATCAGACTTATGGGCTGTAGAAAAGGATCACATATAATCATAGTAATTTATTAAAAAAGTGTTGATTGTGATTTTTGATAAGCTATCCAGAATAAATAAAATGGCAAGTTGGCAACCCTGGATTTTAGGCCCACAAAGCTCTTACCTTCTGGTGTCGCCGAAGCGGCATTAGATTTGTCAGGGCATCATCTGGGTGGTTTCTACATACCACTTACCTCCATTTCTCTTTTCTGTTTAATCATTTTTCTTTCTTTATCTGTTCATGTTTTCCACACTTACGGTATCTCTCTCCCTCCTTTCATAATATTACATTTCTGTTTCTTCCCACCGCCTTACCCTATTCTTCTCCCTATTTTCTGAATTTGAATTTTCAACCCCTCAAATGGCTGGTCCATATACTACTTGGCACTCATTTTGGGCTTTAATAGCTCTGTGTATCAGTTTGTTTTATCTGTGGGTTTTTTTACATGCAAAAGACGCCCATACGGCGTATAAACACTTTGTCTAATAAAAGAACCTTTATCTACTATTTTTGCAGCAAAAGATCAAATCTTCAAGTACCTTAAGGGGGCTAACAATTTAAGTAAAAAGTGCAAAAAAATAAAAATATGAAAATATGAACCCCCCCCACAAAAGTTCAAATCACCCCCTTTATCCATTGAAGATAAAAAAAATAAAAATAGACATATTTGGTATCGCTGCATTAATAAAGGTCCGGTCTATTAAAATATAAAATAAATTAGTCAGATCGGTACACATTGTAACGAGAAAGAAATTCAAAACGCTACAAATACTATTTTTAGGCTGCCTCAATGTTACAATAAAATGCAATGAGGCGATCAAAAATTTGTATCTACCTCAAAATGGTATCAATAAAAACATCAGCTCAGGGTGCAATAATAAACCCTCACACAGCTCCAGATCCCAAAAAATGGAGGCGCCATGGGTCATGGGCAAAATTAAGACAAATGCAAAAAGTATTTTTTATTCATTCAAATTTTGTAATTTCTTTCACCACTTAAATAAAAAACTAAACTCCAAATATTTGATATCTGCGTACTCGTACTGACCTGGTGAATCATATTGCTAGGTCAATTTTACTATATAGTAAGTATGGTAAATAAAAAACAATTGTGGAATTGCACTTTTTTTTGCAATTTCACATTGAATTTTTATCCCAGTTTTCAGTATACTATAAGGTAAAATCAATGGTGCCATTCAAGAATACAATTCATCCTGCAGACAACAAGCCCCATACTGCTATATTGATGGAAATATTAAAAAGTACTGGCTCTTGGGAAATGAGGAGGAATAAACTAAAACTAAAAAGCGAAAATTAAAAATAGAAAATGGCGATAGCATAAAGGGGTTAAAGGCTCATGAAAAACACCGTATTTTTGTTCTAAGTTTGATCGGACAAAATATCGGATCTGACTTGGACCAACATTATTCTATAGGGTCATTCCTGAAGCTAGGGTCACATGACCATGTATTCTCTCATCCGAGAAAATTGTTCTGATTTTGCCAATCATACTCCGATCATGGTTTGATCACAGTGTGATCACAGTGTGATCCGAATTTGGAAAAAAAAATTCTCCTTCTCTGTTCTTTCAGTCTGTGAAAATTGGATTATTCGGATGATCTTCTTGATGGACCCATTGACTTGTATGAGCAAATGCGATCCGAATATCAGATTCAAATTGTGCAAGTGGATATTTTCCTCCGACAGACTCGGCCTGAAGGAGAAATCGGACATGTGCATGGCCCCATAGAATAACATTGGTCCGAGTGCACACTTAGGCCGAAAATACAGTCGTCTACATGAGCCCTGAAGGTGGTAAAAATTCTGAAATTATTTTTCTTGATTTTTTTTTACATGACAAAAACCTGGCATTTTAACAGAGATATATAACTTGATATTCGCTACGTACATTTTACTCACTAGAACACACACATGATTAAATTAAAGGGAATCTGTCACCCCATTTTAGTCCTATAAGCCAGGGTTTCCCAACTCCAGTCCTCAAGGCACACCAACAGATCATGTTTTCAGGATTTCCTTTGTATTGCACAGGTGAAGCAATTATCACCTGAGCAATACTAAGGAAATCCTGAAAACATGATCTGTTGGTGTGCCTTGAGGACTGGAGTTGGGAAACCCTGCTATAAGCTGCGGCCACCTCCATCAGGGGCTTAATAACAGCATTCTGTAATGCTGTAGATAAGCCCCTGATGTAACCTGAAAGATAAGAAAAACGAGTTATATTATACTCACCCGGGGTCCGGTGCGGTGGGCGCCTCCCATCTTCTAGTGATGACGTCCTCCTTCTTACTTCTGCCACGGCTCGTGTGCAGGCGTACTTTACCTGCCCTGTTGAGGGCAGAGTAAAGTACTGCAGTGCGCAGGCGTCGGACCTCTCTGACCCTTCCCGGCGCCTGCGCACTGCAGTACTCTGCTCTGCCCTCAACAGGGCAAGTAAAGTATGCCTGCGCAGGATCTGCGGCAGAAGTAAGAAGGAGGACATCATTGCTAGAAGATGGGAAGCGCCGGACCAGACCGCAACATCCAACGCACTGGACCATGCCCCCCGTTGAGTATAACCTAACTTGTTTTTCTTATCTTTCAGGTTACATCGGGGGCTTATCTACAGCTTTGCAGAATGCTGTAGATAAGCCCCTGATGGCGGTGGCCGCAGCTCATAAATGAGGTGACAGTTTCCCTTTAAGTATACGTGACATCATTCTAATTTTTAGATCCAAAGATACATAAAATTGAAAGCCTATGTAAATTTTAATTTTCTTTCTGAGTGTTCTACAATTACAGAGAGGAAAAGCATTAGCAGTAAATGACAGACGGACGTTCGGGTACCATGGGCTATTCACATCACTAAACTCTGTAAGTGTATTCCAATCTCTGTAATCTAAAACATTTACAAAGCATTGATTGCAACTGTTAAAACAGATAAAAGTCAGCCGATGAGAAGAGGTCAGGACTAGGAGGTCTTTATCTGCTCTGAATTATAGTTAAAATATAATAATAGAAAAACTCATTTAATGTATAACAGGAGCTTTTCCCTCTGTGTCCTTTTTGGGATTTAATACAAGAATTGTAGGGCGATGTTTGTAATTTGACAATGTATAAACCTTTACATGGAATAAAATATCAAACTAAATCATTTGTGCCCTAACTATTTTATTGAAAGATTAGGAAAAAGCCATAAACTGTGACTTTGTGCTACTTACTATTGTTGGTATATAGCATTTATTGCGAAGATAAAATGTAACTTTTACTAGATATTACTAAAGAAAAGGCTATTAGCCCTATAAAAAACTAGAGACACACAACAGACATAATGCAAAACACTAAAGTGCTCAAAAGTGCCCACATATCTGTTTGGGAATTTCTCAACAGTGGTTAAGCAGGGGCTCATATTTCTTAATCATCAAATCTACTTACTGTATAACACAGCACATGCAACTGTTTAACGGGAACTATGTTCACTATTCCCAGATCATACTGTAGGGAAGGTGACCTGACGGACGGACGGACTAGTCAGAGTGAAGAAAGATAGGTTTGCACAGTGTAGGTAGGAGTCAGTGATTACAGTGGGGAAACAACTAGGAAAGTGTAGTGGACGTGCAGTACCTTGGGATGACCATTAGATGGCAGGGTGGAGTGTGAGCAAAGGACTTTACAGCAGCTTAGGGCTTTAGAAACCGTTGGTCATGGGGGGCGTGGTGACAGTTAGAGTGACAGTTTCAAGGAACCGGGGGAGTTATAAATACTGAGGGAGGGTTCCAGAAAGTTCCAGTCCCCAGGGGGAGCTCAGGTGACAGGAGGACTACGCCAGTCTGTGTGCCCTGAGGAGAATCCGACCAAGGGGACTGAGGAGAGGAAACGTCAGGGGGGTGGTCCTGACAGGAAAGGACCGTAGCAGAGACGAGGCTCTGGGTGAAGGACACCGTATGTGTAACGACGAAACTGGCCAGTAAAGTGCTGATGGTGTACGGGCCTAAGGCGGCCACAGTGACTGAGCTGTCAGGATTGTCACAGTGTGAGACGGGATGGTACGTATAAATACGTCCCTAGTGTAACATACGGTGTTGAAGCGGCCCTGGACACGGAGGGCTGAGAGAGAGATATCGCGGTGTGCTGCGAGGACCGTCAGTCGGACGGTGAACAATAAACTTGGACCTGTTGCACCCAGAATCTGCCTCATCGTGTCTCTGTTTTCGTCTCTGCGCGGTAAGAAGAGGGACCACCCCTCCAGCTCGCCCTACCGACCCTACATTTGGCGTAGTCGGCAGGATCGCCGCCGCTAATACGCTATCTTCTGCGGCAGGCCTGCAACTGAAGGACTGAGGAAAACTTGGACTGCTCTATTTCGGATTATAAACACCTGTGGACTACCAATTACTGACCTGTGGATTACAAATTGGGACGCTGTGTCGGATCTGTGTTGCTTGCAGAGGATCCAAGGCAGTAGCTGATTCTGCCCAAGATGGCGGTATTACTTCAGCGCAGAGGAGAGGTCCGGGTGTTTGCAGTTGTTCAGAATGGACTGGGACCCCCTCCAACGTACCCCAAAAGGAAGCAATATATGCCCGGAGACCGACGTTTCCATATATTGGACCCTGGCAGATGGATGGAAAGGTCTGCCAACGCCCCACCCAGCAGGAGGAGTGGCACAGAAGAAAAACTTGGCTGCGGCTGTCTGACGCCATTCAAGTGCTGCCCAACGGACGGTATGAGATGCTGCGGGTGTCGGGGCATCGGCCGCCTAGAGTGGCAATGGCGGCGAGAGATGGAGCTGCACCAGAAGTCATCTTCAGATTTACGGGCAGGCAGCGGGATGCTGAGCCGGGGAGCAGAGCCTGAGGGGAGTCAGCGAGAACGGCTGCCACCAATACCAGCAGAGGACTTCTCAGCGGAGCCCCCGAGTCCGGAGGGAAGGCCCGCAGGACAGTGGAGCAAGGAACGGAGGCTGCGGGGGAAACTGCGTGATGATGGAACGGAGGCCGCAGCGCCGGGGAAGGTGAGAGTACCCCCGGCCCTACCAGTGCCTCCGCAAGCGGCCCCCACCATTCTGCTGCAGCACGCGGCCCCCTGCGCACCGGAAGGCCTAGTTACCACGGGCCCCGTGGTGTATGCAGAGCTGAGCGAGGTCCCCGCTCATGTCCCCAAACTACCCCGCCCGGAGTCACCAGTGCAGAGCTCACCCAAAGAAGATGCTGCTGCGCTTTCCCTGCTAATAGCAGCTGCATTGTTGAAATCGGCCGTTACTCCGACTCCGTTGGAAGTAGTGGATGCGGCCTGTCCTGAGGCCGCGGTTATGCCACTGCTGGAGTCGGCTGCGACCGACTTAGCGGGCCCTGTGATTCCAGCCCCCGAGGACCCGGTTGTCCCCATTTGCCACCTGACCCCAGCGGCTGCTGGGCCACAGAAATCTTCGGCCGTTTCTGTCTTGCGGTCTTTTTCAGTGGAGGCCCGCCCACCGGAGTCCAGGGCTCATGCCGGACCCTCTGTTTGGGTCGCAGGAGTTATAGAGAAGAAGAGGGCCAAGGGGCAGGAAGTCTGGAACCTGCTCCATGAGAGGGGAGAGGCTGGCATGGCGGCTGCAGGACCCCCGGGACGGCTCGTTTATACTATCTTGCAGAAAGGGACACTTCTTGCATCCTGGGAGCTCCACGGTTGTGGGGTCCCATACTACTGACCACCGAAAGGAGGATTGAACTGTCAGGAGTTCGTTGCACCGTTGTGCAGGTCAAAAGGACAGTTCGCGGTCAGCTTTTAAAAAAAAAAAGAAATGTTTATCTGTGATTTTTATGTCTGTTTTTCTATGTTCCTCTTACAGGATAGATTGTGTTTACTTTTTAAACTTGACAGAACGGGGATACGAAGACAAGAGGGAGTGTTCATGTCCAAGGAAGGGGGAGGGAAAAGGAGTACTGGCGATGTTTATTGTTGAACGTTGAGTTTTAAAGCAAAAGAAAATGAAAAAAAAAAATAATATAAAAATGGGTACTTGTGCTATTATAAAGTTGTTTATTGTATGATATGCCAAAGTAAAATGCAACAGGTCCGGGTAAGGGAAGGTCTGCGGGACCAAAGGAAAGTGTGAGATCCGGTAGGGATCTAAGAGTTGAGGTCTGGGAGACCGGGACGCCGACCATGACATGTAATTGAAAGAAGGAAAATGAGTGGGAAGACGTGAGAAAGACAGCCGTCCTAGGTCAGGTCCCCAACACCACGGACACCCCTGAAGAAGGAAAGGCGGGCGCTGGCAATGATCTGGTAGGTGAGTGGCCTCGATCATGGCGTACCGGATAGTGAAAGGTAACAGTAGGGGAGAGTAGGGGAAAGATACACGCCGTAGAGAGAATACGGGTGTACCTTGCCCAATTTGAAAGACGTTGTCATGTGGCGTGCGCGCTGGTGAGTAGCAGTAGGCTGCTCAGAGCATAGTGCTCCCAGTATAGTTCGGCCCCCGCAGATAGTGGGTTTGGCTCAACTTCTGGTCCGACAACAGAATGTAGGTGTAGATTCAGAACGACGAAGGCAGGGATGACGATTGTCGAGGACGACAATGGACAAAGGAAGGGAGAGTGTAGGGAAGGTGACCTGACGGACGGACGGACTAGTCAGAGTGAAGAAAGATAGGTTTGCACAGTGTAGGTAGGAGTCAGTGATTACAGTGGGGAAACAACTAGGAAAGTATAGTGGACGTGCAGTACCTTGGGATGACCATTAGATGGCAGGGTGGAGTGTGAGCAAAGGACTTTACAGCAGCTTAGGGCTTTAGAAACCGTTGGTCATGGGGGGCGTGGTGACAGTTAGAGTGACAGTTTCAAGGAACCGGGGGAGTTATAAATACTGAGGGAGGGTTCCAGAAAGTTCCAGTCCCCAGGGGGAGCTCAGGTGACAGGAGGACTACGCCAGTCTGTGTGCCCTGAGGAGAATCCGACCAAGGGGACTGAGGAGAGGAAACGTCAGGGGGGTGGTCCTGACAGGAAAGGACCGTAGCAGAGACGAGGCTCTGGGTGAAGGACACCGTATGTGTAACGACGAAACTGGCCAGTAAAGTGCTGATGGTGTACGGGCCTAAGGCGGCCACAGTGACTGAGCTGTCAGGATTGTCACAGTGTGAGACGGGATGGTACGTATAAATACGTCCCTAGTGTAACGTACGGTGTTGAAGCGGCCCTGGACACGGAGGGCTGAGAGAGAGATATCGCGGTGTGCTGCGAGGACCGTCAGTCGGACGGTGAACAATAAACTTGGACCTGTTGCACCCAGAATCTGCCTCATCGTGTCTCTGTTTTCGTCTCTGCGCGGTAAGAAGAGGGACCACCCCTCCAGCTCGCCCTACCGACCCTACAATACAGTACTTAGCATGTGCATAGAGAGAAAAAGGAACAATCTCACTCAATTCCTGTGGACAGTCACCAGGAGAAGGTGTTGTGCAGAAAGTTCCTTAAATCAAAATATAAAGGAGTCCTGGTACCACATCTTGTCAGTCACTGATCAAACAGACTGACCCTCTTACCCCAGACTCCTACCCTTACAAGGGCACTCCACAGCTGACCTTTGATACTAAACAGCTTTGGACTGGACAGTCCCTGTGTACCTTCCGACACGTTTCTTCAAGTGATTCTGTAAGGGGGTGGCAGGTCCCCTCAGTTGCACCCTCTTTGCCTTATGTGTGACCCCCCTGTGCACTTTATGTACCGTGATGTAATGTATGTGTTTTTGCATTAATTGCACTGTATGTGTAAAACTGTAGTATGAACTTTACATGGTATTGTGATGTTCCCCTTAAATGCCTGTATATAAGTAGGGACAGAATTAGTTAATTAAGGGGGCTGGACTTGCAGTTTTGAGGGAGAGGAAGCTGCTGCTTCCCGGTCAGAAAGCCCAGGTACTTTGGCCAGGGCAGATGTGTGCTCCTGAAGGGGCACCTGCCAGACTCCCGGATGGGAGAGATCTGTTTCCCCGGATCAATGTGGACTCTGCTTATGTACTGTGCCTTTTAATAACTCACCACAACAGGGCAGCACGGTGGCTCAGTGGTTAGCACTGCAGCCTTGCAGCGCTGGAGTCCTAGGTTCAAATCCCACCAAGGACAACATCCGCAAGGAGTTTTTATGTTCTCCCAGTGTTTGCGTGGGTTTCCTCCGGGTTCTCCAGTTTCCTCCCATATTCCAAAGACATACTGATAGGGAATTTAGATTGTGAGCCCCATCAGGGACAGAGATAATAATGTGTCCAAACTTTAAAGCGCTGCAGAATGTTAGCGCTGTATAAAAATAAAGATTATCATTATTAACTACACCCCCGGTCACCCTTGTTCAATTTATCAGGAGATGTGACACAATATCGACAAGAATGTTAGGGCAGAAGATCTGTAACCAGTGGCCATTTTATCTTCACAATACATGCTATATACCTCAGATCCAGAGTGAAGTTTACATTTTGAGGTCTGACAAATATTCCCGCACCTTATTGCTAATTTACACTTACTATTGTTCTTTATTTTTATTTGATTCTAGTTTTGCAGTTGAATTTGCTGCTCATGTTAATTGGAGACTAGCAATTTCTTTCCCCATAGGAAAAAATATGGTGGTGGTCACATGACTGGGGCACCCATCAACCATGTGACATTTAAGAAACTGGTAACCTCTCCTGTGGAGGGGCAGGTTTTGGGACATTCAATACACTAGAGCCGGATGTAATTTCCATGCTCTTATTAGGTCTTTTTGGCTTTCCACAGCTATTCAGGTGATAATCTTCAACTCTGTGTCTCCTGCTTGCAAAGAAACAAATTGCATGGAAATAAAAACCTTGAATTTTGTTCACTTGTTGTAAGTATACCTTTGCCAATAGTTGTGGTCAATAACCCCCTGAATATTAAATACATCATTTAAAATGTTTACTAAAATATAGTGTTTTGTAAATTGATTGGATATACACCATTTTTTTCAGATTATAAGACGCACTTTTTTCCCCCAAAATATGGGGGGGAAATTGGGTTGTGTCTTATAATTCGAATATACCTTTCCTGCTGCGGTGAAGCTGGGTCGCAGGGTCGCTGCTGGCGTAGGCAAGAGTGGGGCAACGCTGCGGACCTCAGGCTGGGAGGAGGAGGTGTTCAGAGGTGTGACGCTGCGGATGTTTGGTGGTGCGGGGGCTCCGCCAACATTTTGTATAAGCCCAGAGCCCCTGCACTTCCATGGTTCACATTGTGCTGGACTCTGGCAAAATGGCCACCACTGTGGCACATGCAGAGATCTTAGCGCTGAGATCTCGACCTGAGCATGCGCCGACCCCGGCAGACGTTTTCCTGGAGTCCATCGCAATATAAACCATGGAACTGTTGGGGTTCTGGGCTTTAACAAAATGTGGGAGGAGCCCCCACACCACCGAACACCTGCATCATCACACCTCCAAACACTTTCCTTCCACACAGGGGTCCACAGCATCGCCCCACTCCTGCCTCTATCAGCAGTGACCCTGGGACCCAGCTCCATCACAGCGGCCACCTTCGATAAGCAGTAAGACGCACTGATTATAAGAAGCACTACCAATTTATTAAAAAAGTTTTTTTCCAATGTGGGAAACTGGCTTTTGCAAGATTGCTATATGCTGCTAGGAAGCTTATGGAGATGCATTGGTTAGATGAAAAACCACCAGTCAAAAAGGAGTTTGTGAATAAAATAAACTTTATTGTCCTCATGGAAAGGAATATTTACATCAAGAGAGGTCAACATACAAAATTTGAAGATGTGTGGGGCGGATGGATGGATTGTCCAGGTCTGTCGAGTTGTTGCAGAGTAGGTTGGGAGTCGGTTAATTACTCTGCAGAAATTGTACTTGTGCGGCTGAGCTTTTGTGAGGTGGTGTATAAATCTATCAAGAGGAGATGTAAAAGTTTGATAATAAAGGATATTGGGATGGGGTTTGGGGGGGTGTTGAGGGAGAGGGGGGTGGGATACTGGGTAAAGGGGCTAGTTCATGTTAAATGAAAATGTTTCAATCTGCTTTGTAATTTTGGTATCTGTCTGAAGTTTGTGTCAGACTGTATTACATTTTTGATATATGCCTTAATAAAAAGTACTTGATTAAAAGAAAAAGTTTTTTTTCCTATTTCTCCCCAAAATTGCATCTTATAATCAGGTGTGTCTTAAAAATCTCAAAATATGGTGTGTATATATATATATATATATATATATACACAGTATATATATACGTATATATATATATTTATTTAAAATATTTGATACAGAAAAGTAAAAGTAGCAGAAATAAGAAAATAAAAATTTGCTATGAAAAATACACGCAAAATTTAAAACAAAATCAGGTCACAAATAATGGCACCTGATATTCATTTTTATTTTAAGGCCTTCAGTTCAAGCTTGAGTCATGGCGACTTGATAGATGGATAATTTGTAGGAAGATCGATCTTGTGCAAGCTTAGATAGGTCCACCAGGGTCTGGTCTGTCGTTATCTTGATAGTATCAGGCCATCGGGTTGCTGATCTTCCTCTTCGCCTTGTTCTATGCTTCCGACCATGATGTCCTCCTCTATTGATAGCTGTCTTCTAGTAGCTGAGCTACTAGGGAGGCAGAGGGGTCGGTTGCCTTGGCCCTGAGCTCTGAGGGGCCTATCAGGAGCTGCGTTACTGTTAATTGTATGGGCGTGCGGTCAGACTCGAGATCTCCCTGCGCAGCCTCCCGCCCGTCATCTGGATGCCAATACAGTTGAAAGCAATGATGAGAGAGGGAGCTTCACGCTCTCTCTACCATCATTCCTCCTCTGCATCTGAAGTCACTGACAACAGCCGCGATTACGTAATTACTTGGTACCTGCTGTCCTGAGGTGTGTGGTCTCTCAAAGCAGTGTGGGAATGAGGAGTTGTATTTTTTATGGGTGCATTATACTTTATGAAGGCCAATGGGGAGTGCATTATACATTATGGAGGCCTATGGGGAGTGTATTATGCCATAGAGACCTGTGGGGATGCATTGTACTATATAGAGTCTTCCTATGGGGGTGCATTATACTATATAGAGGCCTATGGGGAGTGCATTATACTATATAGAGTCCTATGGGGAGTGCATTATACTATCTATAGACATATGGAGAGTTCACTATAATATTGAGGCCTATGGAGAGTTCATTATATTATAGAGGCCTATGCAGAGTGCAGTAAACTATATAAAGGCATAAGGGGAGTGTATTATACTATATTGAGGACTATCTGGTGCAATATACTATATGGAGGCTATTTAGGGGGCCATCAAAGAGTGTGGAGATTACAATGAGAGGGCATCATACAGTATAGGAGATAATGTGGGGTCTTTGTACAGTTTGGGGGCCATCATACTGTGTTGAAACCATCAAACAGTTTGGGGGCTACTAAGGGGTCAGTACTGCATACTGTGTGGGGGTACTATACAGTGAGGGGGCATTACTCTATGTATAAGAGAGCATCATACTGTGTAGAGGGGATGGTGCAGGATATGTGAAAAATCAATGTGTCCTTGTACTAATCTCTGCAGCCAAGTCCTAGCTGGAGAAGTTGTCGTGTCGGTCTGGGCCAGATGAAAAAGATGGGAAAAGTAAAATGACTCCATCAGAAAGAACATAAGCTGTCAGTCACTATATGCAACTGTACTGTAATCTATTACATGTTCTGCAGGACTGGATCTACCATATGGTCACCCTATGGTGGTTGATCTTTGTATAGAATTGTAAAGAGTTTATTTTCAGTGAGGGTACATGCCCACATTCAGGATTTGCTGCGGCTTTGACACAGTGTATTTATGCGGCATAAAAAACGCAGCAACCAAATGTTACAGCACAGTGGATGGTATTTCTATAAATTTGATGTCCATTATGCATATGTGCACCTGCGGATCACCAGTGGAAACTGACATGTGGCGTGATCACCTGTGGAACTAGACTAGAGCGAGTACTAAGGAGGGAAACAAAATTAATAAAGGGGATGGGGGAACTACCATACCCAGAGAGATTAGCAAAATTAAGATTATTTAGTCTAGAAAAAAGAGGACTGTGGGGCAATCTAATAACCATGTATAAGTATATAAGGGGAAAATACAAATATCTCTCTGAGGATCTGTTTATACCAAGGAATGTGACGATCACAAAGGGGCATTCTCTGCGTCTGGAGGAGAGATGGTTTTTCCACCAACACAGAAGAGGATTCTTTACTGTTAGGGCAGTGAGAATCTGGAATTCCTTGCCTGAGGAAGTGGTGATGGCGAACTCAGTCGAAGGGTTCAAGAGAGGCCTGGATGTCTTCCTGTAGTGTAACAATATTGTATCTTACAGTGATTAGGTTCTTTAGAAGGACGTAGATCTGAGGATTTATTCTGACGGAATACAGGCTGTACTGGATGGACAAATGTCTTTTTTTGGCCTTGCTAACTATGACTATGACTAATAGGAAACTGACATAAGCTGCATCAAAAACGCTGTTACTTCTGGATCATAGGCGCATAGCCTAACAGCCCGGTCATCTGCTGAAGTTCTCCTACATCCAATTTGAGGATGCGCCACCATAGTTGTAATCAGTGTTACTTTGGCATGGCCCTCTCAGAAGTTTGGCCACCCCTTCCCTGAACCAAAACCCCAGCAATGCCTCTGCTATCTTCGTATGATGTCTCCAAGGTGGGCAATTCCAAAATTGATTTGCTTGTTCTTCTTGTCATCCATGGTATTGATAACATACATCTCCAGCACCACATTTTGAAGGTGTTGATTCTTCTTCTGTCTTGTTTCTTTATTGTCCAGGTTTCACATTCGTATGTTACCACAGAAAAAAACAAACTATGTGCAGGCTGTGCCTTTTCTGCCAGTGAAATGTTCCTCGATTTGAAGCCCTTGTCCAGTAAATTTATTCTTGATTTGTCCATAGCTGTTCTCCTACTGAAGACCAGTGTAATCACAGCATCAAAATCAAACTAATGTGTGATTAATATGAAATTAGATTCACCTGTCCCCAGCTTGTCAGTAATAACATTACCATTATCTTATAATTGTTGTTTTTCTGCTTATAAAAATACCAGTTTTATTCCACATTGTTCGTTCCGGATGGTAACAACCAAGTATCTGTGTGAGCAGACCAGAAAAGCTATGTACACCAAGCCCAAGCAGTGTAAAATGTACCAAAATATCCCTAAAAAACCTTGACATCCCAGGTTAGTTTGAATTTTTATCAAGGAAAGCTGCTACTCATGGGAAAGCCAAGAACAAAACAATACTTGGCATAAAAAAAAAATTTGTCAGATATCCCAAAGAAAGTTGATTAAAATGTGGTAAAGAAACCATTTAAACCATCTAAAGAACTTCATGGCATCTGGATTGGGTGTATAGAGTGGGCTCACAGACAGAGCTGTTGTGAATTCTCTCTCTGGCTTCCCTCTGGTGATTACTGAAGGTAGTGGAGCTGGTCAGATTGACAGAGGGGTTGTGAGCTCTACTTCTGGACTCCCTCTGGTGGTAACTGGAGGTAGTGGAGCTGATCTGATTGACAGAGGCTTGCCACCTGATAATGAGGAAGACAATTGGAGATCTGAGGTTTCTGATTGGGATTTAAGACAGCTGACTCCCTCTATCCCTGCTGGTGACTTTCTTCGTGTTCCTGCTGAGGTCTGATGTCTCCTGTTCTTTCCCTGCATGTTCAGCTAAGTGGTTCATTTGTTATTCTGTTTGCATTTGATCTGGTTTTGTTCATCTCTGCTTTGTGTGTGTCAGCCAGCTCCGGCTGGGGCTGTGCTGAATCACCGCCCATATGTTACTGCATTTGCCAGTTTGTTTTGTCCCCTGTTATATTGGTCTCTTTTTGCTTTGCTTTCAGAATATACCAGAGTGCTGATATAGTGGGGGCGAAGTCGTGCGACTTCAGTGTTTTTGTGCATCAGACCTGTTGGACTTTTTGCAGGGTTTTTTGCGTGATTGCAGACAGTGTCTTTCCTTTCCTGTCCTGTCTAGGCAGTGTGGGCCCCATCGTTTGCTCAGTCTATTTTTCTGCCTGCGTTTGTGTTTTCATCTTGTCTCACCAACAATATATATTTGGGGGCTATCTATTCCTTTGGGGTCTGCAACAGAGCAGTTTAGATTTCTCCTTTCTTGCTTTAGGTTTAGTTAGCTCTCTGGCTGTGCCGAGGCATCTAGGATCATCGTAGGCATGCTCCATTGCTACTGCTAGTTGTGTGGACAGGATCAGGGGTCTGCATTCGCTTAGTTACCAACCTCTCTGGTTTTCTGTGGCTTAGCTTTGGCCTGCTATCCTCCTCGGTGCCCATTCATAACAGAATCACCATTCTAACTGTACACTCTAGGGTACTCTAAAGAACAAAAGAATAAAAAAAAAAAAAGTGTCTGAATTTTTTTTTTACATATTTTTTCCTCTTTTTTTTCTGGGGCTGTAGGAGGATATTTTTTGTCTAAATGGAGACTAAGCAATTGTCTGATCGTGTTGAGCAGCTCGCTGCTGAAGTGCAGGGAATTTCTGCCTATCTCACTCAATCATCTGCTGTTGAACCAAAAATCCCTACTCCTGATGTGTTTTCTGGGGATCGGTCTAAATTTTTGAATTTTAAGAATAATTGTAAACTATTTTTTGCTTTGAAACCTAACTCATCAGGGAGTTCTGTGCAGCAAGTTAAAATTGTCATCTCCCTGTTACACGGCGATCCCCAGGATTGGGCCTTTTCTTTGACACCCGGAGATCCTATTCTGGCTAATGTGGACGCGTTTTTTCAAGCCTTGGGGTTGTTGTATGATGAACCTAATGCTATTGTTCAAGCTGAGAAAACTTTATTGGCATTGAATCAGGGTCAGGATTCTGCAGTTATATTGTCAACAATTCCGAAAATGGGGGGTCCTAGCAGCTCTCTTTCGGAAGGGTTTGGCAGAAACCGTAAAAGATGTTATGGTGGGATTTCCTGTTCCCTCTGGTCTTGACGACTCTATGTCATTGGCCATTCAAATTGATCAGCGTTTACGTGAACGTAAAACTACACGAGAGGTGTTGCCGCCTTTCAAACAAACTTCTGAACCCATGCAATGTGATAGGGTTTTGTCTAGGGCGCAACGTCAGGAGTTTAGAAGGGGTAATAAGTTGTGTTTTTTCTGCGGGGACGCCTCTCATACTATTTCTGTCTGCCCTAAACGAGAAAAGCGTTTTGCTCACACATTTGCGGTGGGCAGTGTACAGCCTAAGCTCCTTTTGGCGATTACCCTGATCTGCTCCTTGTCTACATTTTCCGCTAAGGCTTTTGTTGATTCAGGAGCCGCTTTGAATCTGATGGATTTGGACTTTGCTAAACATTGTGGCTTTCCCATGATACCCCTGCGGACTCCTATCCCTTTGAGGGGTATTGATGCTACTCCTTTGGCGGAGAATAAAAACCAGTTTTGGACCCAGGTGATAATGCGGGTCGTCCCGGACCACCGATAAATTGTACATTTTTGGTGTTGCACAACTTGCATGATACTATTGTTCTGGGTTTCCCTTGGTTGCAAACTCATAATCCTGTTTTAGATTGGAAATCTGTGTCTGTGGTGAGTTGGGGTTATCAATGTGTTCTTAGTGACACTCCTGTTTTCTCCACCTCTCCCCAGTCTCATGATATTCCTGACTATTTGGCTGATTTTTCTGATGTATTCAGTAAGAGTAAGACTGCGTCTTTGCCTCCTCATAGGAGTTATGACTGTGCAATTGAGTTAATGCCCGGGTGTAAATTTCCCAAGGGTCAGCTTTTCAACTTATTGGTACCCGAACATGATGCTATGCAATCTTATAACAAGGAGTCATTGGAGAAGGGTCATATTAGACCATCCTCTTCACCTTTAGATGCTGGGTTTTTTTGTGGCCAAGAAAGATGGTTCATTAATGCGATGTATCGTTCTCTTAACAAAATCACTGTTAAATATCAGTACCCGTTACCCCTGATTTCTGATTTATTTTCCAGAGTTAAAAGTGTCTGTTGGATGACTGTCTAGCCACCAAGTGGAACAAAATGAAAAACTGTCATGTTTTCTCCTGTTACACTCCCTGATGGGAATTATAGGAATAATCGCCATCTTGCTTATCACTAGGAAAGTCATTAGTTTAGGGCAACAAACCCTTATTGTTGAATACTTGTTAATGTTTATGTCTTTTGCCTTTCTCTTTCCCGTCTCCCAACCTTTCCTACGTCCATCGGCGAATCATCAACTATCTCTTTCTGAGCCCCGGTGCCCACTGACCCGATATGGCTGACCGAATGCAAGAAACGACATTTGCATCATACAACGTAAGAGGACTGAACGCGCCAATTAAAAGAGCTCAGGTGCTGGCACATATCAAGAAATTGGGTGCAGACATTGCACTCCTGCAGGAGACCCACTTTATATGGGAAAGAACCCCGAGTTTTGAGAAACATTACTGTAACACGTGGTTCCACTCATTTTCCTCTTCTAGAAAGGGGAGGGGAGTGGCAATCGCTATTGCAAAAAACACGCCATTTCAGTATCTCGACAAACTCCATGATAGAGATGGCAGATATATTTTTATAAAAGGGAGGTTAGCACATAAGTTAGTCATGATTGGGTGTATATATGCCCCCAACACAAAACAAGACACTTGGTTTTACAGAATCGTGAGAGAGGCAGGCCAATTTGTTGAGGGAACTTTGACACTAGGGGGGGACCTGAATGTTCCTCTTGAACCACCAATTGATTCCTCTTCTGGGAAATCAAGTATTTCTAAGAATGCACTGACACGCATCCGAACAACCCTACATCTAAACCAAATGATTGACACCTGGAGATTTCTTCACCCTACAGTACGAGACTTCTCACATTTCTCACAAGCGCAATCGTCCTATAGTACAATCGACTACCTTTTTATCCCATTCCAAATGGCCTCACATTTGAAAGACTCACAAATATTCCCGAGCGTTCACTCCGACCACTCTATCTTAATAAATAAACTAGTGATAGGCCATAGACCAAGTAACAACCCTTGGATGTTAAATGAAATTTTAATAATGGATGAACCTTCCAGAAATAAAATAAAAAAGAAAATTCAGGAGTTCTTTGAGTTTATCTTGAGTGAACATATTCAATTCTCAACTATCTGGGAGGCTCACAAGGCCATAATAAGGGGCGAGTTGATTTCCATGGCCTCGCATAGGAATAAAAGCAGAAAAGAAAAAATTGAAACTCTATATAAGGAGATCCAGACACTAGAACAAGATCATAGAGCGACACTTGACCTCAATACCTTGACCCTGCTCTCTCATAAGAGACAATCTCTTAGAGACTTACTAAACAAAGATTCAATAAAAATTTACACGAGATGGAAACATAGGGTATTTGCTCATGGGGATAAAATGTCGAAATTCATAACATCCATGATCATAAAACGTAAGGCTAGATGTCTTATCTATACAGTTAAGGGTTCAGATGGAGCTAAACTTACAAACCCAGACAGGATAGCCTCTGCTTTCAGGGAGTACTACTCCACCCTGTATGATTTACGACCGGGAGAGAATGTAGAACAGCTAGAAAAAAGACGAATAAATATAAAAGAATTTCTACAAAATTTAAATCTCCCTACCTTATCCGAAACACAACAGCAGGAGCTGTCAGCTCCTTTCACGATCCGGGAACTCCAGTCCACACTATTGAACTTCCCTGTGGGCAAGAGCCCGGGTCCAGATGGTCTCCCGGCTTCCTACTACAAGACTTTTTGTGACACTCTGGGCCCGTATTTGTTAAAGCTGTGCAATGATGTATTAGGTGGTGGAACTTTTGTGAGACAAACACTGGAAGCACACATCTCCTTAATACACAAAGAGGGCAGAGATCCTGAACTATGTAGTAATTATAGACCGATCTCACAATTAAATAATGATCTAAAATTATTTGCAAAGATGATGGCCACAAGGATTAGTATGATTCTAGACAATGGGTACCGACGCAGAGAAAGCATTCGATAGGGTGGACTGGACATTCATGCGTGAAGTTCTCGGGAGGTTCGGTTTTCCCCTCACGGTTATTGAGGCCATCTTCCAAATGTACAAGTCACCTTCTGCAAAAGTAAGGGTAAATGGAGATTTCTCACCTCCCATTGAAATAAAAAACGGCATGCGTCAGGGCTGCCCCCTCTCACCATCTTTGTTTGTTCTAACAATCGAGACGCTAATCCAGAGTATTAGACAACACTCAGCAATAGAGGGCATTAAGATCTCGGACTCCTTACACGTTGTAGCGGTGTTAGGAGACGACCTTCTCTTGCTCCTATCGGACCCTCAGAAAGAAATCCCGGCAGTACTAGAGAGGTTTGAGGCATTTGGAGAGTTATCGTTCTTTAAAATAAACCTAGAGAAATCTGAGGTGATGGGGATAAATATACGACCTGCAACAATCCAACATCTGAAGGCAAAATTCCCGATAAGGTGGAACTTTAAATATATTAAATATCTAGGCATTAAACTGAGCCCGCATTGGAACTCCCTTTTTACACTCAACTTTGTCCCCCTCCTCGATAATACTCTAGAAGCCATTAAGTCGTGGAAGGCACCCTTGGATAGGCAGGAAAAATCTCATCAAGGGGTTCATTTTACCCAAGTACAGTTATATATCCAGAATGTTACCAATTAAAGTCCCAGACACGTTCATCCAGAAAGTCCGATCTCTTTTTGGGAGATATATATGGGGGGGTTTAAAACCTAGAATAAGATATAATACACTTTCACTACCTAAACATAAAGGGGGTATGGGGATACCAGACCCACAAAAATATCACGCAGCGGCAATTTTATCGCTTCTAATTGATTGGGCAAGAGATAGTACCCACAAACTCTGGACAGAGATTGCGAACGAGTCATTATCAGTACCGATTTCCACTGTCCTTCACTCGTCTACAGCTTTTATAAAGAAAGTTCTTTCCCCAAATGCAATAACAAAAAATTTGAACAAGACCTGGGCCAGATTCTCATCCTCACTAATGCCGCTCCCATCGCCTCTGATAAAAGTAAGGGACCTACCTGGCCTTTATTTAGACCGCCTTTTTACTGGGACACAGACTCTTTACACAAGATAAACGAAAGTTTAGATGCTTTCATAGAGGATGGCGCGATTCTCCCACTGCAGGATTTACAAGTGAAATTCCCACATTACCATATTAACTTCCTTCATTCCAACAGGCTCAATAATTCGATCAGATTCTATTTACAATCTGGACTTCCACATAGTTGACTGATTTTGAGAAGTTACTGTCTCAGAGAAATAAACCATAGGGCGTGTTGGGTAAGCTCTACCAGGTGCTCTTAACCCACTCAACTTCGGTTAAACGAGCGTTTATATTGAAATGGGAAAGAGCCCTCGAGGTTAAATTGCAAGAATGGGAAGTTGAAAAGATATATAAAAACTCCCATGGTCTTTCTGGTTGTGTAAGGGTCCAAGAAAACTCTTATAAGTTCCTTACTAGGTGGTATACCACCCCTGACACAAGAAAGATCTGGCAACCTGAGACATCCTCCAATTGCTGGAGATGTCTTGGTGAGGGAGGATCATACTTCCACATTTGGTGGCAGTGTGATAAAATTCAACCTTTCTGGGAAAAACTGCTTAAAATTTCTGCGAGACTCTGTCAGCTTCCAAACACTCCATCCCTTAAGTTGATCTTTCTAAACTGGTCTGGTGACACTGCACAATATAAACACAAAAATCTTCTTATGTACTTGTTAGCAGCAGCTAAAATGCTTATCCCCTTACATTGGCTATCACAGAACTGCCCTACCCTGACAGAATGGTTGCACAAAGTAAACCAAATATATTATATAGAAGAAATAATTGCCAGTACGACCTTTAAGATGAATAAATTCAGTTCGACTTGGGCGCCGTGGACACTCTTTAGAGAAACAGATGAATACTTAAACTTACTAAACCCTCAGTAAATCATATCAATCTGCCCCAAGATCAGCTAAACTTGAAGCAACACTGATTGACTAACCAGACAAACAGGGCAAAATAACTACCGACTGGACACTACTCCTGTTGAAATTCCTATCCCACCCTACCACCAATTATTTTCCTTTTCTATATTTTTCCCCTTCTCTCTAACTACTATCTTTATATTTAATTGAAAGTTTATACTCTGATGCAACTATTGTCTTGGACTTACGAGTTTAAGTTTTTTATAACCTAGCTATTGTCTGTTCTGTCATATAGCAAAATGCCACAAATAGCAACAAAAGAGATGCTAACAGTTGTTTGAAGCGTCCGGACGAAAATCTATGAAGCCAATGATACTTGATCGTACTTGTCGCATATATTGTTATTCTTGTCTATGTTAAAACAATAAAAACAAGTTTAAAACAAAAACAAAAGTGCCTGTTGGTTTACCAAGGTTGACCTCAGGGGGGCGTATAATCTTATTCGCTTCAAGCACGGGGATGAATGGAAGACGGCGTTTAATTCTCCGGAGGGACATTTTGAGTACCTGGTCATGCCTTTTGGGCTCACTAATGCCCCTTCTGTCTTCCAGTCTTTTATGAACGATATTTTCCGGGACTTTGTGGATAAGTTTTTGATAATTTATCTGGATGATATTTTGATCTTTTCCAGTGATTGGGATTCTCCTGTGGAACATGTCTGGACTGTGTTCCGGATTTTGAGGGAAAATTCTCTGTATGTTAAGGGATCGAAGTGCCTCTTTGGTGTAGAGAGGATTTCATTTTTGGGATTCATTTTGTCCCCGCCTGCTATTGAAATGGACCCAGTGAAGAGATAGGCCATTTATGATTGGGTTCAGCCCACTTCTTTGAAGGCTCTCCAGAAGTTTTTGGGTTTTGCTAATTTCTACCGTAAATTTATAAGTAATTTTTCTGGTATTGTTAAACCACTGACTGATTTGACCAAAAAGGGCGCTGATGTGGTGAATTGGTCTCCAGATGCAGTTTCGGCATTTCAGGAGCTTAAGTGGAGATTCACTTCTGCTCCAGTTCTACGGCAACCTGATGCCTCACTCCCATTTCAGTGGAAGTAGATGTTTCTGAGATTAGTGCAGGAGCCGTGTTGTCCCAAAGAGATCCGGTGACTGCTAAGATGAATCCCTGTGCCTTCTTTTCTCGAAAATTCTCCCCATCTGAACGTAACTATGATGTGGGGAATCGGGAATTGTTGGCCATGAAATGGGCTTTTGAAAAGTGGAGACATTGGTTGGAGGGAGCTAGACATTAAGTTGTGGTCTTCACCGACCAAAGAATTTGATTTATCTTGAATCAGCCAAACGCTTGAATCCTAGACAGGCTTTGTGGGCCTTGTTCTTCACGCGTTTTAATTTTGTGGTCTCTTTTCTTCCGGGCACTAAGAATGTTAAGGCAGACGCCCTTTCTAGGAGTTTCTTTGCGGATTCTCTTGATGTGACTGAGCCTACTACCATTCTAAATGAGGGTGTAGTTCTTTCCGCCATCTCACTCGATTTAAAATGTGCCCTGGAGGAATTTCAGGAGGACAAACCTGAACGTTTCCCAATGGGAAAATTGTATGTCCCTGACCAGTGGAGGAAAAGAGTAATGTCTGAAATTCATTGCTCCGCGTTGGCTGGTCATCCAGGTATTTTTGGTACCAGAGATTTGGTGAGTCAGTCTTTTTGGTGGCCTGCCTTGTCTCGTGATGTCAGGAATTATATGCAGTCCTGTGGGACTTGTTCTCGGTCCAAGCCCTGTTCTCATTCTATTGCGTTGTTGATGCCCCTGCCGGTGCCCAGGAGGCCATGGACTCATATCTCAATGGATTTTATTTCTGATCTTCCTGTCTCTCAGAGAATGACTGTTATCTGGGTGATCTGTGATAGATTTTCTAAGATGGTCCATCTTGTACCACTCCCATAGTTGCCATCTTCTTCTGAGTTGGTGCCCTTGTTTTTACAACAGGTGGTTCGGTTGCACGGGATTCCTGAGAACATTGTGTCGGACAGAGGAGTTCAGTTTGTTTCCAGATTTTGGAGAGCTTTTTGTTCCAAACTGGGAATTCAGTTATCTTTCTCCTCTGCATTTCATCCTCAGACCAATGGGCAGACTGAGAGAACAAACCAGACTTTGGAATCCTATTTGAGATGTTTCATATCTGCTGATCAGGATGACTGGGTCTCATTTTTGCCCTAGGCCGTATTTGCGCTAAACAATAGGGCTAGTTCTGCCACTTTGATGTCACCCTTTTTCTGTAATTTTGGCTTTCATCCTTGATTTTCTTCAGGGCAGGTGGAATCTTTGGCCTGCCCAAGTGTGGATTCTGTGGTAGAGAGAATGCAGAAGATTTGGGACCAAGTGGTGGATAAGTTGTCCCACTCTCAGGAAAAAGCCCAACAGTTTTCCAACCGGCATAGGACCATTGGTCCCCGGTTTAAAGTGGGTGATATGGTTTGGTTGTCTTCAAAGAATATTCCTGTGAAAGTTGCATCTCCAAAATTCAAGCCAAGATTCATTGGACCTTATAAGATTTTGGAAATCCTTAATCCCTTTTCTTTCCGTTTGGCTCTTCCAGTTACATTTAAGATTCATAACGTGTTCCATAAATCCTTGTTGAAGAGGTTTGTAGAGCCAGTAGTTTCCATGGCGGTGCCTCCTGACCCTGTATCGGTTAAAGGTAATTTGGAGTATGAGGTAGAGAAAATATTGGATTCTCGTTTGGCTAGACGGAGACTCCAGTACTTGGTCAAATGGAAGTGTTATGGCCAGGAGGATAATTCTTGGGTCTCTGCTTCTTACATTCATGCCAAGAGATTGGTTTGTGCTTTTCACCGGGCCCATCCTGACTGGCCTGGTGGCATGGATGAGGATTCGGTGACCCCTCCTCAAGGGGGAGTACTGTTGTGAATTCTCTCTCTGGCTTCCCTCTGGTGATTACTGAAAGTAGTGGTGCTGGTCAGATTGACAGAGGGGTTCCGAGTTCTCTTTCTGGACTCCCTTTGGTGGTTACTGGAGGTAGTGGAGCTGATCTGATTGACAGAGGCTTGCCACCTGATAATGAGGAAGACGATTGGAGATCTGGGGTTTCTGATTGGGTTTTAAGACAACTGACTCCCTCTATCCCTGCTGGTGATTTTCTTCCTGTTCCTGCTGAGGTCTGATGTCTCCTGCTCTTTCCCTGCATGTTCAGCTAAGTGGTTCATTTGTTATTCTGTTTGCATTTGATCTGGTTTTGTTTATCTCTGCTTTGTGCGGGTCAGCCAGCTCTGGCTGGGGCTGTGCTGAATCACTGCCCATATGTTACTGCATTTGCCAGTTTGTTTTGTCCCCTGTTATATTGGTCTCTTTTTGCTTTGCTTTCAGAATATACCAGAGTGCTGATATAGTGGGGTCGAAGTCGTGCAACTTCAGTGTTTTTGTGCATCAGATGTATTGGACTTTTTGCAGAGCTTTTTGCGTGATTGCAGACAGTGTCTTTCCTTTCCTGTCCTGTCTAGGCAGTGTGGGCCCCATCGTTTGCTCAGTCTATTTTTCTTCCTGCGTTTGTGTTTTCATCTTGTCTCACTGACAATATATGTTTTGGGGCTATCTATTCCTTTGGGGTCTGCTCCGGGGCAGTTTAGATTTCTCCTTTCTTGCTTTAGGCTTAGTTAGCTCTCCGGCTGTGCCGAGGTGTCTAGGATCATGGTAGGCACGCTGCACGGCTACTGCTAGTTGTGTGGACAGGATCAGGGGTCTGCATCTGCTTAGCTACCAACCTCTCTGGTTTTCTGTGGCTTAGCTTGGGCCTGGTATCGTCATCAGTGCCCATTCATAACACAGAGCCTGCCCCATACCAAGGAGATAATGGTTGCCTGTCGCAGCTAGGATCTGCCTCTAGCAGCCGCGGGTGTTGTCGAGCTCCGTCTATTACTGTTAACGTGTTAAATGCCATTGTAAATATATGACAGGGGCATTAACAGCACACCTGCACCTATGCATCCATCAGCTGCCCTGCGACTTGATCGAGGGGCGCCGATAGGTTGCTATGTCAACTGGATGTCTGATAAAGACATCCGCCATTGCAATCACGGAGATCTGACGATTAAAGTGCAAAAATGGAAATGGTTGGGAAGGCGCAAAAAACAACAACAAAAAAACACTGAACCTTGCCAAAAGGGAAACGCTAAAATCTTTCTGGGATCATGTTCTATGGAAAGCTAAAACTAAACTAGATCTCTTGGTAATGCAAACCAGTGGGATGATGAAATAAAACCTATAAAGAAAATTGCACCCTACCAAGATGGAGAATCCATAATGCCGTGAGGCTGATTTGTTGTCTATCAAACTGGAGGCCTTGAACTTGCTATAGGAGCAATGAAGTCAGAGAATCATCACAGCAATATAAAGCAATTGAGCTTTTGAGTGTCAGAAAATAGACTTCAGTCGAACAAAATGGGTCATATAAAAGGACAAATAACCAAAGCAAAAATCCAAAAGTACCCAGGAGTCATTAAGAAGAATAAATGTACAATTATAAACAGCTTAAATCTGCTATTTGGAAAAAGAAAGGAACCCGCATACATTCAAAAGTTTCAGAGGAAAGCAGGGGAAGAAACTCCCAGCAGACAAGTGCAAGACACTCACAGATACTGCAAAGGTTGCACTACCAAATATTACTGAAAGGTGAATTTAATCCTGCCCATATCAAATACTATGAGTGCACGAATACTGTAGTGATAGGTCAACTTTTTTGTTGAATGTATTTAGACATGCTATTAAAATATCCTATTGATACACAGTTGATACATATCCACTTATTTATAAAGATATTGATTTTTTAGATTAATTAATGGTATTAATAATGTTTACATCAGCTGTAGGTTTTAGGCCAGCTTCGTGATTAATGTCTGTCTGCTGCCAATTAGAGTTGAGCGACTTTGGTCGGATAGGGTTTCATGAAACAAAATTTGTTTCAGATGAAACTGGTCCGACTAGGGCAAAAAAAAAGTCAGAGTTTCGTCCGAAACCCGACCCCAATGCAAGTCAATGGGGAATAAAAGTCGGCATTGAGTGGATGAATGTCATCCACTCAATGCCGACTTTTATTTCCCATTGACTTGCATTGGGGTTGGGTTTCGGACGAAACTCCGACTTTTTTTGCAGTAGTCGGACCAGTTTCATCTGAAACAAATTTTGTTTCATGAAACCCGATCTGACCAAAGTCGCTCAACTCTACTGCCAATATTAACACTGTGTGAACTTTGGAAACAGGGGGTCTCCAAGTACAGAAGATGGAATATGGCGACAGTCACATCATAAACATATGACCACTTGCTCTGCTTCCTTTACCTCTTTTCGGCACTGAACTCTAGCTCTACATCTCCAGATCATGTGCAGATATGGGTAAAGGCCCCCATACCAATGAGACTTATTTTGGTTAAGCCTGCCGATATTGGCAACCACAGCCAAAAGTCCGAAGTGTACAAAGGTCTCAAGACTCTCCCCTTCGACATCATCATAAACATCCAACATGTCCAGTTTCGAAATGCCAATTTTTTCTAGTTTGCAGCTCTCTCATAGAGAATAAAGGAGCATTTGACACATGTGTATGGGGGAGTAGGGAGATACATGGCCGACATATAATTGGGGCAACCTGTGCAGTCATAAAGACCCCCAAGAATCAAGGGGGTCCACTTTCACCTCCAAAGCAGGTGGAATTTTGCATTATGATGAACTTATTGGACTGCAAAGGGCCCATATACTGTTCTTGCACAGGGGCTCTTTTTGCATCTTGTCCCCCATTGGTTAGATATAGACACTGGCTGAAGCTTCATTTAACAGATAACTATCTATTACAGGGCCCATAATTCTGCCATTTTGATTTTCTATCTAATGCTAGTTTTGTAATTGGGAAACTAACTGCTGCTTAATTGAACACACATACATTGATATAGAGAGTAACCTGTTTATAGGATAGAATATGGCCACAGTCACTGCCTGCATGTGCACATGCCTAGGAACAATAACCTATAATTCGGCACCTTAGCGAGGTAATGAAATTGTCTAGTGGGAATATTTTGTGACCTTCATCATATTTAGGTGGGTATGTCATGTGATCTTTACCACTGGTCATCTTTACAGAGCATTTGCAGCTTAAGTAGGTGGAAGGAGGTGGAATAAGATTCTGCAGGTGAACAACTGGCTACGTCGATGGTGCCGTCAGCAACGATTTGGATTTCTGGATCACGGAGTGAACTACTTATACGATGGACTACTTGCTAGAGATGGGGTGCACCTTACGAAGACTGGAAAGCAGGTATTTGGAAGTCGCCTTGCTACACTTGTAAGGAGAGCTTTAAACTAGAACAACATGGGAAGGGAAGCAAAAGACCAGAAAAAGCCATACACCTGACAAATGCTATTGAGAACTCTGCTATTAGAAGTGGAAAGGAAGAACAAAGACGAAAGAATCTAATTAATAAAAATATTGGAGAAAGAGAAACCAATCACAAACTAAAATGTTTCTATACTAATGCACAAAGCATGGGCAACAAACAAGGAGAATTGGAACTACTAATACAGGAAAAGAAATATGATGTCATTGGAATCACTGAAACTTGGTGGGACAATACACATGACTGGAATACAAGACTAGAAGGATACAACTTATTTGCAAGAAACAGACTTGATAAACGAGGAGGGGGTGTCGCATTGTATGTTAGAAATGCGTATATCTGCACAGAGATTGAAGCTTCAGAGACTGGGAGTTCTGTGGAAACTGTTTGGGTAAGAATACAAGGACAGAACAATGGAAAGGACACCATTGTAGGCATTTACTACAGGCCGCCTGTGCAAGCTGTAAATATGGATGAACTCTTTATGCATCAAATGGCCAAGTTCTCCAAAAAATATGACATAGTTGTCATGGGAGATTTCAACTATCCAGACATTTGTTGGGAATCTCTCTCAGGCAAAACTAACAGGTCAAGGAAATTCTTATCCTCTCTTGCTGACAACTTTATCTTCCAAAAGGTAAAGGAGAAAACAAGGGGAACTGCTACCTTGGATCTAATCCTTATAAACAGGGAGGAAATGGTTGAGGAGGTAAAAGTGGCTGGGACCCTAGGAGGTAGCGACCATGCTATTTTAGAATTTTGGATAACTAGAGGCGGAAGACCTGTGAAGACTCAGACGTCAAGGTTAGATTTCAGAAAGGCAGATTTTAAGGGATTCAGAAAGAGAATTGGAGGGATCCAATGGCTGGATATCCTTAAAGACAAAAATGTCCAGGAAGGATGGGAAATCTTGAAAAATGAAATTCTCAAAGCACAGTTGTTAACAATTCCGAAAAGAGGGAAGAATAGGAAGCATTTAAGGAAACCAGGATGGATGAACACAGAACTTAAGCACATGCTAAAAAGGAAGAAAAAAATGTTTATAAAATGGAAAGAGGGAGGCATATCTAAAGAAGAATATAATGCTGTCTGCAGAACCTGCAGGGCACAAATCAGATTATCTAAAGCTGAAAATGAATTGAGACTTGCAAGAGATGTCAAAAGCAATAATAAAGGATTTTGGGGATATGTCAAAAGTAAAAGAAAAGTCAAAGATGCTATAGGATTTTTACAGGATGAAAATGATAAAATGGTAAGACAGGATGTTGAGAAGGCTGAACTTTTAAATTCCTATTTTGCATCTGTTTTCTCTCAGAAAGGAAATGTAACATCAACTGTTATTCACTGTCCTATTAAGGGAATAGAAGAATCCAGGATATTTATAAACAGAAAGATAGTGAGGAAACACTTAGCTAACCTAAATGAATTCAAGTCTCCAGGTCCAGATGAATTACACCCCAGAGTACTGAAGGAGATAGCAGAAGAAATTTTTGAACCCCTCTCCATAATCTTTGAAAATTCTTGGAGAACAGGAGAAGTGCCAGAAGACTGGAGAAGAGCAAATGTTGTTCCTATCTTCAAAAAGGGGAAGAAGGTGGACCCAGGCAACTATAGGCCGGTGAGTCTGACTTCTATACCAGGAAAGATCTTTGAACAAATTATTAAACAACATGTATGTCAATACTTGGATAAGAATGAAGTGATTAAACAGAGTCAGCATGGGTTTGTAACTAATAAGTCATGTCAGACTAATTTAATTTCCTTCTATGACGGTATTACTGATTGGGTGGATCAAGGAAATGCTGTAGATATAGTATATCTTGACTTCAGCAAAGCATTTGACAAAGTCTCTCATACAATCCTTATTGAAAAAATGACTAAGTATGGAATGGACAAGGCAACTGTTAGGTGGATTCATAACTGGCTTAGTGATCGGACCCAAAGAGTGGTCGTAAATGGCTGCACATCCAGTTGGAAGAATGTCTCAAGTGGGGTACCACAGGGCTCTGTCCTGGGCCCTGTATTGTTCAACATCTTTATCAACGATTTAGATGAAGGAATTGAAGGTAAACTGATTAAATTTGCTGATGACACAAAGCTAGGAGGGATAGCTAATACTAGAGAAGAGAGAGAGAGGATTCAAAAAGATTTAAATAAACTGGAGAAGTGGGCAGCAACTAACAGAATGGTTTTTAACAGGGAGAAATGCAAAGTACTACATCTGGGCAATAAAAATGAAAAAAGCATATATAGAATGGGAGGAATAGGGCTAAGTGACAGTACATGTGAAAAAGACTTGGGTATACTAATAGATCACAGACTGAATATGAGTCAACAGTGTGATGCAGCAGCAAAAAAGGCAAATGCAATTCTAGGATGTATTAACAGAAGCATACAGTCTAGATCACGTGAAGTAATTATTTCCCTCTACTCCTCTTTGGTCAGACCTCATCTGGAATATTGTGTCCAATTTTGGGCACCACATTTTAAAAAAGACATCAACAAACTGGAGCAAGTTCAGAAAAGAGCGACCAGAATGGTGACCGGTCTGCAAACCCTGTCTTATGAGGAAAGGTTGCAGGATTTGGGAATGTTTAGTTTGCAAAAGAGAAGACTGAGAGGAGACTTAATAGCTGTCTACAAATATCTAAAGGGCTGTCACATTGTAGAAGGATCAACTTTATTCTCATTTGCACAAGGAAAGACTAGAAGCAATGGGATGAAGCTGAATGGGAGGAGACACAGATTAGATATTAGAAAAAACTTTTTGACAGTTAGAGTGATCAATGAGTGGAACAGGCTGCCACGAGAAGTGGTGAGTTCTCCTTCAATGGAAGTCTTCAAACAGAGGCTGGACAGACATCTAACTGGGATGATTTAGCGAATCCTGCTTTGAGCAGGGGGTTGGACCAGATGGCCCAGGAGGTCCCTTCCAACTCTACGATTCTATGATTCTATGATTCTATGATTCTATGATTCTAAGTCAATAGGGGGTCTTCAATTTTGCCTTTGAAGTTAGATAAATTGTTTAATGGCAGAAAATCATGGTGTTTGTCATTTTAGCAAATTTTCCTATAATGCTGCCAACTCTTGCCAGACACATTTTCTTCTAAGGATTAAGTGAATTTCTTAGTTTGTCTATAGGATTACTGAGAAAAGATTTTGCATCAGTCAGATTATCCAGAACTTTAGATTATATTGTATTCTATAAGAGAGGGAAGAGATTATGACCATCATATAATCTGCATTCAACAATCTTATCTAGAGTGAGCAAGACCACTCTTCATAAATCCCAGCTTTTCTCGCAAACTTCTACACATTGATCATCAGTGGCTGATGTTCAAAGTAAGCTAAAGTCATTGTGTGATGCCAAAAAAATCACTGCTAGCTCAGAACTCCAACCAAGTGCTAATTCCATATTCACAAAAGAAAACTTCATTTTAAAAATGAATCCATTCACAATCAAATTTGCATTAAAAGTATGTTCTACGTGAAAAGTAGCTTTGTACGTGCTGTAGATTATATTCCTTACCTTACCTTGTAATATTCAAAAGTACGACCTGTGCTATACTTCATAACTGCATTCGCAATTCTAAGGGCTTCAAAGCTGAAATCCTTCATCACCTCATTACATGTTGAAAAATGTAGTTTTCAAACCATGGACTATTGTCTAATCCATTGTAGAAACAACCTGCCTCTGTGTGTCATAAGTAGACAAAGTTAAAGAAACACTCCTCCGATCAAAAATTTGATCCTCTATGATATTGCAACCATCATATTATATAGCACTGTGCACTTACAATTGCTCATTTTTAGTGATGAGCAAGCATGCTCGGCACTGCTTGTTACTCAATCGAGCATTGGGCTGCTCGGGCATGCTCGTTACTCGGCCGAGTATCGGGGGTGCTCATGTCCCTGTATCTCATGTCAATCAACATGCGAAGATTGCCTGCCATATACAGTAATGCTGCAGCCATCTTGGCTACTGGCATTACTTACTGTGATAGGCGGCAGCATCGCGTCATCGGGTCTAACTAAAGGTACTCTCACACTTAGAGATGCACCAGCGATATGAAGCGGTCAGGATCGCTGGTGCATCGCTAAGTGGTCGCTAGTGAGCTGCCACACAGGCAGATCTCACCAGCGACATCGAAGGGATCGGGGGTCGCTACTTACCTGTCACACCAGGCGATCCTGCGTCCTCCCGCCCGACTCCATGCTCGTCGCTCGTCTCTCCACAGGAAGTGCCGGAGGAAGCTGACGACGAGAAACGGTCCAGGACGTTCTCGCGATCAGCGATAACCAGCGGGGGAGCGGGTCGTAGGTAAGTGTCAGACATAGCGATATCGCTAGCAATATCGCTATAACGTCACAAGTTATAGCGATATTGCTAGCGATATCGCTAAGTGTGACAGTACCTTAAGACCCAGGGACCTGATGCTCTGCACAATCGTCTCTGAAAATAGAGGATAAAATGAATATTCATTGCTTCCCCAGCCTATCTCTCGGTGCTGAGTGATGGGTGGGGAAGCAGTTAATATTCATTAAGCATTTACATCTGCTTAACTGGCAGCTGCTATTTAAAAACGAATACACACACAAAAGTCCGTTATTTTAGAAAACACTTCCAGATAAATCCCCTCATTTATTCATTTATTAGAAAGTAAAAGCCCTGCGCAGGTTTGACGTAGTCCTTGGCACCACAATCACTGCTCCGATGTACGCAGCATATGAAGCCTTGACCCTCTTGCTGTAGCAGCCGCTGCCGGTTCTCATGCTGAGGGTAGCAGAAGAGGCGGCTGCTGTGATGAGCAGTGACGTCAGGAAGGTTACTGCTGTTCACAGCCTTCATTTCCAACAATGCCCTCAGTGTAACCAACGGTAGCCTTTCTGAAACAGCCGCCGGATCTAGCAGTCATGGATTGTCGTGGGACCTCGATATGGACTACATCGCACCTGTGGGGGAGTGGTTTTGCATAATAAATTGGTGAAAGAAGGGATTTGTCTGGAAGTGTCTTTTTTAAATAAAGGACTTTTCTATGCGTGTGTTTTTTTTCTTTTTACTTACTACTGGGTTAGTAATGGGGGTGTCTGACTGATGCCACTCCATTACTAACCCCTTGGTTTGGTGTCGGTGGCAGCTGCTGACAGAAACCTCAAAAACAATTACCCGGATTGCCACCGCTCCAGGGAAATTGGGAAGAGCTACAACTAAGTGCCATGGCTAAGCGCCAGAATTGGCACATCAAATTTAATGTGCCATTTATGAAGCTGCTGACTGCCCCAATAACCGTTAGCATTCCCAGCCTATTAACATAAGCCCGCAGCTGCCTGCTTGCCCTAATATTCACAGAATTGCATCATAACAGAAAAAAACATAACATAGCTAAGTATGTGAGAGCCACTAGCAGCAACATAAGCACCACCACCACCAGCACCATCCATCCAGGCAGTAGTATTGCACAATGTAGTTCAAAATCTTCCTCATTTGCATCTTGCAAGTATAATAATTGGGAGGAAGAAAAAGGTGTTATGACAAATATATATCATCATAGAATCATAGAATGGTAGAGTTGGAAGGGACCTCCTGGGTCATCTGGTCCACCCCACTGCTCAAAGCAGGATTCACTAAATCATCCCAGACAGATGTCTGTCCAGCCTCTGTTTGAAGACTTCTATGGAAGGAGAACTCACCACCTCTTCTGGCAGCCTGTTCCACTCATTGATCACCCTCACTGTCAAAAAGTTTTTTCTAACATCTATTCTGTGTCTCCTCCCATTCAGGTTCATTCCATTGCTTCTAGTCTTTCCTTGTGCAAATGAGAATAAAGATGATCCTTCTACAATGTGACAGCCCTTGAGATATTTGTAGACATCAATTAAGTCTCCTCTCAGTCTTCTTTTTTGCAAGCTAAACATTCCCAACTCCTGTAACCGTTCTTCTTGGGACATGGTTTGCAGACCGGTCACCATTCTGGTCGCTCTTCTCTGAACTTGCTCCAGTTTGTTGATGTCTTTTATAAAATGTGGTGCCCAAAACTGGACCAGATGAGGTCTTACCAAAGAGGAGTAGAGGGCAATAATGACGTGATCTAGACTGTATGCTTCTGTTAATACATCCCAGAATCGCATTTGCCTTTTTTGCTGCTGCATCACACTGTTGTCTCATGGTCAGTTTATGATCTATTAGTATACCCAAGCCTTTTTCACATGTGCTGTTGCTTAGCCCTATTCCTCCCATTCTGTATATGCTTTTTCATTTTTATTTCCCAGATGTAGCACTTTGCATTTTTCCCTGTTAAAAATCATTCTGTTAGTTGCTGCCCACTGCTCCAGTTTATTTATATCTTTTTGAATCCTCTCTCTCTTCTCTAGTATTAGCTATCCCTCCTAGCTTTGAGTCATCAGCAAATTTAAATTTGTGTACCCGGCCTCAATTCCTTCCTCTAAATCATTGAAAACATGTTGAACAATACAGGGCCCAGGACAGAACCCTGGGTACCCCACTTGAGACATTCTTCCAACGGGATGTGCAGCCATTTACGACCGCTCTTTTGGTCCGATCACTAACCAGTTTTGAATCCACCTAACAGTTGCCTTGTCCATTCCATACTGAGTCATTTTTTCAATAAGGATGGTGTGAGATACTTTGTCAAGTGCTTTGCTGAAGTCAAGATATACTATATCTACAGCATTTCCCTGATCCACCCAATCAGTGATTCTGTCATAGAAGGAAATTAAGTTAGTCTGACAAGACTTATTAGTTACAAACTCATGCTGACTCTGGTTAATCTCTTCATTCTTATCCAGGTACTTACATACATGTTGTTTAATAATTTGTTCAAAGATCTTTCCTGGTATACAATTCAGACTCACCGGCCTATAGTTCTCTGGGTCCACCTTCTTCCTCTTTTTGAAGATAGGAACAACAGTTGCTCTTCTCCAGTCTTCTGGGACTTCTCCTGTTCCAAGAATTTTCAAAGATTGTGGAGAGTGGTTCAAAAATTTCTTCTGCTATCTCCTTCAGTATTGTGGGGTGTAATTCATCTGGACCTGGAGACTTGAATTCATTTAGCTAAGTGTTTCCTCATTATCTTTCTGTTTATAGATATCCTGGATTCTTCTATTCCTTTAATGGAACTCTGAAGATCAGTTGATGTTACATTTCCTTTCTGAGAGAAAACAGTTGCAAAATAGGAATTTAAAAGTTTGGTCTTCTCAACATCCTTTCTTACCACTTCATCATTTTCATCCTGTAAAAATCCTATAGCATCTATGACTTTTCTTTTACTTTTGACATATCCCCAAAATCCTTTGTTATTGCTTTTGACTTCTCTTGCAAGCCTTAATTCTGTGTCAGCTTTACTAATCTGATTCGCGCCCTGCAGGTTCTGCAGACAGCATTATATTCTTCTTTATATATGCCTCTCTCTTTCTATTTGATAAACATTTCTTTCTTCCTTTTTAGCATGTGTTTAAGTTCTGTGTTCATCCATCCTGGTTTCCGTAAATGCTTCGTATTCTTCCCTCTTTTTGAAATTTTTAATGTTTGTGCTTTGAGAATTTCATTTTTCAAGATTTCCCATCCTTTCTGGACATTTTTGTCTTTAAGGATATCCAGCCATTGGATCCCTCCAATTCTCTTTCTGAATCCCTTAAAATCTGCCTTTCTGAAATCTAACTTTGACGTCTGAGTCTTCACAGGTCTTCCTCCTGTAGTTATTCAAAATTCTAAAATAGCATGGTCGCTACCTCCTATGGTCCCAGCTACTTTTACCTCCACAACCATTTCCTCCCTGTTTATAAGGATTAGATCCAAGGTAGCAGTCCCCCTTGTTTTCTCCCTTACCTTTTGGAAGATAAAGTTGTCAGCAAGAGAGAATAAGAATTTCCTTGACCTGTTAGTTTTGCCTGAGAGAGATTCCCTACAAATGTCTGGACAGTTGAAATCTCCCATGACCACTATATCAGATTTTCTGGAGAACTTGGCCATTTGATGCATACAGGGGTGAACCTAGCCTCTCTGCTGCTTGAGGCGAACAGCAAAATGACGCCCCCCCCGCACACAAAGTAAATTTTCATATTTATCCTGTAAAACTGAGTACAATAGTGGACATTTTGATTTAGATAAATAGAAAAAAAAGGTGTCCAAACACAAGGATGTCAGCGCCATCACACATACATACAAGAACAACACAGAAGTATCCAGAACAAGGGACATTAATGGCAATGGTAGGCCTGGCACAGGGCCGGTCTGGGACAAAAATGCAGCCCTGCCACACAAATCCCACCAGCCCACAAACTATAACACTCATCAGCCGCAATCAGTGAATTTTTGCTATACTTTGTCGTCCCTTCATCACTCTCTTAAAGGAGTTATTTGAAGAGCCACATGTGAATGGCACCACAGTGCGTATAATTGATGACAACTCCATTTACATGGTGCTCTTCAAAGCTACATTTCCCAGGATCATGGGTGTCCCAGTGGTCAGATCCACAACAAACAGAAAGTCATCTCCTATCCCCACATAATGCTCCATACAGTATTATGGGCCCCATATATTACTGCATACAGTATTATGGGCCCCATATAATGCTCCATACAGTATATTGGGCCCCATATATTACTTCATACAGCATAATAGGCCCCATATATTACTTCATACAGCATAATGGGCCCCATATATTACTTCATACAGCATAATGGACCCCATATATTACTTCACACAGTATATTGGGCCCCATATATTGCTTCATACAGCATAGTGGGCCCCATATATTACTTCATACAGCATAGTGGGACCCATATATTATTTCATACAGTATAATGGGCCCCATATATTACTTCATACAGTACAATGGGCACCATATATTACTTCATACAGCATAGTGGGCCCCATATAATTCTTCTCACCATACCCCGCTGCTCTGGTCTCTTCAGTGTATTCTGATCCTCCGCACTGCTTGGCACAGGGACATCATTAACTTTACCTATATAATTGTCCACTTGGACTGATAGTAATAGTGATTTGTTTGTACCCTGTTGTCTGGGGCTGGCCCACTTTATGGGGATGCTCAGGGCATATGATTATACACCAGTAAAAAGTATGAAAGGATCAAAGTGACCAGGGCCGCCTAGTTTCCTACCCCTCTTATTCTACCGGTACTGTGGGCACACTGACTGGTACTGAGGAAAACAAAGAAAGAACAGAGAGAGAGAGAAAAGAAAACAGAGAGAGAAAGAAAGAAGAGATAGAAAGAAAAATGGGAAAGAAAGAACAGAGAGAGAGAAAGAAAGAAGAAAGAAACAGAGAGAGAAAGAAAGAGGGGACAGAAAAAACAGAGAGAGAGAGAGAAAGAAAGAAGAGACAGAAAAAAAGAACAGAGAGAGAGAAAAAAAGAAAGAGGGGAAAGAAAGAACAGAGAGGGAGAGAGAAAGAGGGAGAAAGAAAGAAAGAGGGGAAGAAAGAAATAACAGAGAGAGAAAGAAAAAGAAAGTGGGGAAAGAAAGAACAGAGAGAGAGAAAGAAAGAGGGGAAAGAAAGAAACAACAGAGAGAAAGAAGGGGGAAAGAAAGAAAGAACACAGAGAAAGAAAGAGGGGACAGAAAAAAGAACAGAGAGAAAAAAAGGGAAAAGAAAGAAAAGAGAGGGAAAAACAAAGAGGGGAAAGAAAGAACAGAGAGAGAAAGAAAGAGGGGAAAGAAAGAAAAGAGAGTGAGAAAGAAAGAGAAATAAAGAAAGAACACAGAGAGAGAGAAAGAAAGAAAAGAAAGAAAGAAAAAGGGGAAAGAAAGAACAGAGAGAAAGAAAGGAAGAACAGAGAGAGAAAGAACAGAGAGAGAAAGAAAGATTAGAGAGAGAAAGAAAGATTACAGAGAGAAAGAAAGAGGGGATAGAAAGAGAAAGAAAGAACAGAGAGAAAGAGATGAAAGAAAGAACAGAGAGAGAAAGAAAGAAAGAAAGAAAGAGGGGAAAGAAAGAATAGAGAGAAAGAAAAAGAACAGAGAGAGAAAGAAAGAGTGGACAGAAAAAAAGAACAGAGAGAGAAAAAAGAAAGAGAAAGAAAGAACAGAGAGGGAGAGAGAGGTGAAATAAATAAAAAACAGAGAGAAAGAAAGAGGCGAAAGAAAGAACAGAGAGAGAAAGAAATAGGGGAAAGAAAGAAAGAACAGAGAAAGAAAGATGGAAAAGAAAGAACAGAGAGAAAGAACAGAGAAAGAAAGAGAGGAAAGAAAGAACAGAGAGAGAGAGAAAGAAAGAATGAGGGGAAAGAAAGAGAACAGAGCGAGAGAAAGGAAGAACAGAGAGAGAAAGAAAAAGCAAAGAGAAAAGGAAAGAAAGATTAGAGAGAAAGAAAGACGGGAAAGAAAGAACAGCGAGACAGAGATAAAGGAAGAGGGGAAAGAAAGAACAGAGAGAAAGAAAGAAGAGAGAGAGAACAGAGAGAGAGAGAAAGAAAAATAGAAAGATTAGACTGAGAAAGAAAGAACAGAGAGAGATAGAAATAAAGATTCTATAAAGATACAGTACTATAGCAGCCCGGCTCCCATTGTAGTGCCCACCTGAGCCTCCCGATGCAGGACATATCATGATCCGCTCACGTGGCCGGCATCCCCGAGTCCAAGGCGATCCCACTGTCCACGCTGTTGGAGGATACGGTGATGGATCAGAAGCATTCCCTGAAGTGCCTCCATGGTTCCATCATAATCTCCTCCCGAAATTACCTCATTTCCTGTCAGCTTCTAGCACGTCACTTCCGGTGGAACGTAATATGCGAATTTTAAAGTGCTCCTCGGGGCTCCGCCGTGTACTCCTGTGTCCGTGGGAAAAGTAAGCTTCAGGCCGGGGCAGAGGGGCAGACTCTCTCAAAATCGGGACTGTCCCGCTGGGAGGTATGGATGCTCCCCACCATACACCTTGTACACGTATGGCTCCGCACACCTCATACACACACGGTTCTGCTTTTTATGCCTCGAACACACACGGCTCTTCTCTGTACACCTCGCACACACACGACTCCACTCAGTACACACATAGCTCCACTCCGTAAACCTCGTACACATGCGGCTCTGCTCTGTACACCTTTTACACACGTGGTCACGCTCTGTACACCTTGTACACACATTGCTCCACTCCCTAAACCTTGTACACATGCGGTTTTGCTCCATACACCTCGTGCACACGCGGTTCCATGCCATACACATGTGGCTCCACTCCGTACACACATGGCTGTGCTCCGCTCCATACACACATGACTCTGCTCCGCACACACACGGCTCAGTTCCGTACACTTCGTACACACAGGGCTCCATTTTGTACGCGCCATACACACATAGCTCCACTCCATATCCGTACAACCCTTACACACGCGGCTCCGCTCTGTACACCTCGTACACGCGCGGCTCCGATCCATACACCTCGTACACGCGACTCCGCTCCGTACACCTCATACACGGGCGGCTCCGCTCCATACACCTCGTACATACGCGGCTCCGCTCCGTACATCTGGTACACATGCGGTTCTTCTCCGTACACCCCGTACACACACAGCACTGCTGCATCCACCCTGTAAACTTCTCCTGACCTCACACAGAAACTTCCCTACATCCAGCACGGCAGAGTCCTGCATACACTGAGAGGCCCCTGATCATGTGACCTCGAGTCCTCCCCTCCTGTGACCTCATCACAGGTCCTGTGGCAGAAAAAATATAGCGTGGCAGAGCAGGGAGATGATCGATTCCCCTTGCTCTGCCACAGATACAGTTACAGGCAGCACCGTAGCCCGGGTGGGTGCCCCCTCTGTCCCCCCGGTAGCTACGCTACTGCTTCACACTGTCACACACAAACACAATGAGTGACTCACCGTCACCGCAAACAGCATTGCAGGAGCATGGCATTGGCACCACATTATCTGATTGCAGGGGACGGCGCCGCTCTGCCGCCCGCTGTCTTCAGAGCCTGAGTGCGTCGCCCTCCCAGGGCTGTGGGGTACTCGGTACCAGGTGTCACAGCAGCGGTGACCCGGTCCGTGGCCCTGAGCACCCAAGTATTAGGGGAGATTGAATGGTGGAATGTAGTTAATGGAATAGTTCGTGATGCCACCTGTGGTGTTTGGCAAGTGAGATGTTAAGCCGACGCTGCATGCAGATCCACTGGGACTGATGGTATGGTGCAGCAAAGATGTAAAAGCTCCCCACAGGTGAAGCTGTAGTCCCAGGGCAGTGTAGATGCGGTTGGCATGGGGATGTAGCAGTGCCAGAAGGGTAGGAAGCAGACAAAGACACAGCGGGGTGCAATTTCTGTACCTTTACTTGATAAATGCAGTCCAGGGTCCTGATTACAGATGGTACTGGAGCAGGCTAGCCTGGAAGCAGCTCAGGGATTCTCTCTCAGCAGATGGGCTGTGCAGTCGCCTTCTTAGTGCTTATTTGAGTGAAGTACTCCTAGTACTGAGTTACACTGAAGTTCCTCCTAATTCTCTTCTACTAGCACTCCTCTTATGGCAGACAGCTGTAGCCGCTATTCCTCTTTTGGCTCACTCCGTGCTGTTGTGCCTCCAAGTCTTAGATGGGGGTAGGGCATTTACAGCCTCCTACTCCTCTGGTGTCTGTCGCAGGACCATTAGTATCCATACAACCGTGGAGACCAGGCTCCAGTTCATGCGCTCTCACAGTGAGGGAGCTCTCTTTCCTCAGCTCAACCTCCAGCTTCTCTCCACATGTCTACACACATGGCCCTTCTCACACTAACTAACCACTCCTTCCTCTTGGCCCTCAGAGAGCACTCCTCCCTTCAATTCCAGTTCAGAGTCCCCCCTGCTGGCCTGGAGTGGAACTCTGTTGCATGTATAGGTTAACTGCGAGAGAGACCCTTCACTGCTTCCAAGCCTGGCATTACCCTCCCTGAGGAAGGCAAAGCCACTGTGGAGGCCATACTCCTGGGGGTGTCACATTCCCCCCTAGTGCGCGTCAGCACTCCTGGTCTGAACAAAACATGAAAACATATAAACATATAACAAGCATAGTTGTACAAGATTTTGAAAAAATGAAAAATGTACAAAAACCACAAGCTCCAAAAATAGTCCTATGATGACAAGTCCAAGCATCAATCTCCATGGTCCATTCCTGGGCAAATGGTGAACTATATACAGGTTGGTGACCACACAAGTCCTGTGGTACAATGTCCATAAAACAAAACTGGCAAATTCCAAAGGAAACTCTTACAGATTACCTGTAGGCACAAAACTTGAGAACAGTTACATATATACACAATTTCAACATTTACATTTGCTTAGCTATACGATATACGATATCTGACGGGTGGTATACCTTGTGTAGTACGGGAAGACCTGCGTAATACTGGTGTAGTGTGTAATGTACTAGATACACTACTGGTGGTTCTGCATGGCACAGGGATAATAGATTGTCTGCGAACTCTTAGACTCACCAGGGGCACAACAGGTTCACCACTGGCAGGGCAAGGGTTCTCTGGCTCCACTGCTGGTGTGGCATCTGCTGCCTGATTTTCCTGATCTTCAGGATTTTCTTGAGTCACTTCTTCCTGTGCTACCAGTTGGGGAAAGGTCAACACTGACACCACTATTGCATCATTTACTTTAGTCCAACTTGCAGGGAATTCTCCAAGTATGGTGCTGACCTTTTCTTCTTCTATGGGTTGGATGTTATCTTGTTCTTCCATTCTTTCTTTCAGCTGATCAGGGCATAATTTCAAATGATCTCTGGATATTGCTGCTGAGGTTTCTAATCCATCATTACTAGTGTTGAGCATTCCGATACCGCAAGTATCGGGTATCGGCCGATACTTGCTGTATCGGAATTCCGATACCGACTTCCGATATTTTTTCAATATCGGAATTCGGCATCGGAATCGGAAGTTCAGTTGATTGACGGCCTGACGTCATCATGATGCGCGGTGTGTGCGCATCATGATGCGCCGTCATTTCGGGCCTTCCGGGGGTCTCTGCCGGCCTGCCGGGGGGCTGTGCCGGCCTGCCGGGGGGCTGTGTGGACTGCCCGGGGTCTCTGCCGGCCTGCCGGGGGGCTGTGCCGGCCTGCCGGGGGGCTGTGCACCCTGTGGGGGTCTGTACCGGCCTGCCGGGGGGCTGTGCCGGCCTGCCGGGGGGCTGTGCTGATGTCCGGGGGTCTGTGCAAGCATCGTCCGATGGGACTACAAGTCCCATCGGGCGATGCCTGCTACCATGACAGTGATTGACACATTAGCCAATGATGGGACAGTAGTAGTCCCATCATCCGGCTAATGTGTTAAATGTTAAAAAAAAAAAAAAAAAAAAAAAAAATACTACATACATACTACATGCTACATACATACTACATATATACTACATACATACTACATACATACTACATACATACTACATGCATGCTACATACATACTACATATATACTACATACATACTACATACATACTGCATGCTACATACATACTACATACATACTACATACATACTACATGCATGCTACATATATACTACATGCTACATACATACCACATACATACTACATGCATGCTACATATATACTACATGCATGCTACATACATACTACATATATACTACATGCATGCTACATACATGCTACATGCATGCTACATACATACTACATACATGCTACATATATACTACATACATACTACATATATACTACATGCATGCTACATATATACTACATACATACTACATATATACTACATGCATGCTACATATATACTACATACATACTACATATATACTACATGCATGCTACATATATACTACATACATACTACATATATACTACATACATGCTACATATATACTACATACATACTACATATATACTACATACATGCTACATATATACTACATACATACTACATATATACTACATACATGCTACATATATACTACATACATACTACATATATACTACATACATGCTACATACATACTACATACATACTACATATATACTACATGCATGCTACATATATACTACATGCTACATACATACCACATACATACTACATACATGCTACATATATACTACATGCATGCTACATACATACTACATATATACTACATGCATGCTACATACATACTACATGCTACATGCATGCTACATACATACTACATACATACTACATGCTACATACATACCACATATATACTACATACATACAATACATTCATACAATACATACATAGACATACAGTACATATAACATAGAGTAACATACTTACCAATACTTGTCACATTGTTCCCCGAAGCCATTGTCTTTCCGGAATAAATATTAACATAACAAACCACAAAAATACTCACCCACGATCCGAAGCAGTCCACGAGTGTGTCCCACGACGATCTTGGGTAGAGAACTGCAGCATCAGATGATGCTGCCGTTCTCTACGGGCTGCAGGAATCCAATGACGGAAGGTAGGTATCCTTCCGCACTGTATTCCTCCGCCACTTAAAAAAAAAAAAGTCCCTAGTCTCACTTTATGCCATTGCTGTGTGGGAAATTCCCACACAGCAATGGCATAAAGTGAGACTAGGGACTTTTTTTTTTTTTTAAGTGGCGGAGGAATACAGTGCGGAAGGATACCTACCTTCCGTCATTGGATTCCTGCAGCCCGTAGAGAACGGCAGCATCAGCTGATGCTGCAGTTCTCTACCCAAGATCGTCGTGGGACACACTCGTGGACTGCTTCGGATCGTGGGTGAGTATTTTTGTGGTTTGTTATGTTAATATTTATTCCGTAGACGACAATGGCTTCGGGGAACAATGTGACAAGTATTGGTAAGTATGTTACTCTATGTTATATGTACTGTATGTCTATGTATGTATTGTATGAATGTATTGTATGTATGTAGTATATATGTGGTATGTATGTAGCATGTAGTATGTATGTAGCATGCATGTAGCATGTAGTATGTATGTAGCATGCATGTAGTATATATGTAGTATGTATGTAGCATGCATGTAGTATATATGTAGCATGCATGTAGTATGTATGTGGTATGTATGTAGTATATATGTAGTATGTATGTAGTATATATGTAGCATGTATGTAGTATGTATGTAGCATGCATGTAGCATGTAGTATGTATGTAGCATGCATGTAGTATATATGTAGTATGTATGTAGCATGCATGTAGTATGTATGTAGTATATATGTAGCATGTATGTAGTATATATGTAGCATGCATGTAGCATGTAGTATGTATGTAGCATGCATGTAGTATATATGTAGTATGTATGTAGCATGCATGTAGTATATATGTAGCATGCATGTAGTATATATGTAGTATGTATGTAGTATATATGTAGCATGTATGTAGTATGTATGTAGCATGCATGTAGCATGTAGTATGTATGTAGCATGCATGTAGCATGTAGTATGTATGTAGCATGCATGTAGTATATATGTAGTATGTATGTAGCATGCATGTAGTATATATGTAGTATGTATCATGTAGTATATATGTAGTATGTATGTAGTATATATGTAGCATGTATGTAGTATATATGTAGCATGCATGTAGCATGTAGTATGTATGTAGCATGCATGTAGTATATATGTAGTATGTATGTAGCATGCATGTAGTATATATGTAGTATGTATGTAGTATATATGTAGCATGTATGTAGTATATATGTAGCATGCATGTAGCATGTAGTATGTATGTAGCATGCATGTAGTATATATGTAGTATGTATGTAGCATGCATGTAGTATATATGTAGCATGCATGTAGTATATATGTAGTATGTATGTAGTATATATGTAGCATGTATGTAGTATGTATGTAGCATGCATGTAGCATGTAGTATGTATGTAGCATGCATGTAGCATGTAGTATGTATGTAGCATGCATGTAGTATATATGTAGTATGTATGTAGCATGCATGTAGTATATATGTAGTATGTATCATGTAGTATGTATGTAGCATGTAGTATATATGTAGCATGCATGTAGTATATATGTAGTATGTATGTTGCATGTAGTATGAATGTAGCATGTATGTAGTATGTAGTATGAATGTAGCATGTATGTAGTATGTAGTATGAATGTAGCATGTAATTTTTTTTTTTTTTTACATTTAACACATTAGCCGGATGATGGGACTACTACTGTCCCATCATTGGCTAATGTGTCAATCACTGTCATGGTAGCAGGCATCGCCAGATGGGACTTGTAGTCCCATCGGACGATGCCTGCACAGACCCCCGGAGCCTGCACAGACCACCGGCAGGCCGGCACAGCCCCCCGGCAGGCCGGCACAGCCCCCCGGAGCCTGCACAGACCACCGGCAGGCCGGCACAGACCACCGGAGCCTGCACAGACCCCCTGGCAGGCCGGCACAGCCCCCCGGCAGGCCGGCACAGCCCCCCGGCAGGCCGGCACAGCCCCCCGGAGCCTGCACAGACCACCGGCAGGCCGGCACAGACCACCGGAGCCTGCACAGACCCCCTGGCAGGCCGGCACAGCCCCCCGAAAGGCCCGTACAGACCCCAGAGAGGCTGTACAAGGGCAGGAAAGGGTTTTTCTTATTCCGATACCGGAAGTCCCATAGACTTGAATGGGACTTCCGGTATCGGAATCGGCGATACCGATACTTTTTTTAAAGATCGGCCGATACCATCCGATACGATACTTTGAAGTATCGGATGGTATCGCTCAACTCTAATCATTACTAATAAAGCACATCTTGGTATTGTCAATGTTTGAGGGTAGAATGGTGTAGGGTTCAGCTTCCCATTGGTCATCCAATTTATGCAGTCTTCTTTTCCTCTTGAGGACCTGTTCTCCTGGTGACAAGGGAACTGCAGGTGCATGCTGATTGTAATTCCTCTCTTGTTTTTGTCTTGCCTGAGCTAAACTCTTTTCCACACATTCTTGTACTCTTCTATACTGTTGCTGCCTCTCTGTATCCCAGTCAGCATCTGTTTGGGTAAGAATACAAGGACAGAACAATGGAAAGGACACCATTGTAGGCAATTACTACAGGCCGCCTGTGCAAGCTGAAGATATGGATGAACTCTTTATGCATCAAATGGCCAAGTTCTCCAAAAAATATGACATAGTTGTCATGGGAGATTTCAACTATCCAGACATTTGTTGGGAATCTCTCTCAGGCAAAACTAATAGGTCAAGGAAATTCTTATCCTCTCTTGCTGACAACTTTATCTTCCAAAAGGTAGGGGAGAAAACAAGGGGAACTGCTACCTTGGATCTAATCCTTATAAACAGGGAGGAAATGGTTGAGGAGGTAAAAGTGGCTGGGACCCTAGGAGGTAGCGACCATGCTATTTTAGAATTTTGGATAACTAGAGGAGGAAGACCTGTGAAGACTCAGACGTCAAGGTTAGATTTCAGAAAGGCAGATTTTAAGGGATTCAGAAAGAGAATTGGAGGGATCCAATGGCTGGATATCCTTAAAGACAAAAATGTCCAGGAAGGATGGGAAATCTTGAAAAATGAAATTCTCAAAGCACAATTGTTAACAGTTCCGAAAAGAGGGAAGAATAGGAAGCATTTAACCCCTTCCTGACATCAGACATACTATCCCGTCCATGGGACCCGGGACCCTATGCCCATGGACGGGATAGTATGTCTACCGCGATCAGCGGTGCCCACGTGGTGAGCGCCGCTGATCGCGGCCGGGTGTCAGCTGATTATCACAGCTGACACCCGGCACAATGCGTCAGGGGCAGTCACGGACCACCCCCGACACGTTAACCCCTTGCACACCGCGATCAAACATGATCGCGGTGTACCGGGGGTTAAAGGGAAGCATCGGCAGGGAGGGGGCTCCCTCCGTGCTTCCCTGAGCCCCCCACGGCAGCGCAATGTGCAGCGCTGCTGCGGGGGGCTCCTTTCCTGCAGGCCCCCGAATCCAAGATGGCGACGGGGGCCTTCGGGGGCCTGCAGGAAGCTGGCTTCCTCAGTGCCTGCAAAGCGCAGGCATGAGGAAGCCTTCTGCACTGCCTGTGACAGATCGCTGATCTGTCACAGTGATCTGTGATGTGACAGATCAGCGATTTGTCACAGGACAGTGATGTCCCACCTGGGACTATTTAATAAAGTTAAAAAAAAATAAAAAAAAGTGTTAAAATAAATAAAAAAAAATCGCCTAATAAATTAGAAAAAAAAAAAAATATTCCCCCAATAAATCCATTTTTTGGAAATAAAAAACCCCAAAACAATAAAAGTACACATATTAGGTATCGCTGCATCCGTAATGACCCGCCCTATAAAACTTTCCCATTAGTTAACCCCTTCAGCGAACCCCTTAAAAAATAAAAATAAAAAACGAAGCAAAAAATAATGATTTATTATCATACCGCCAAACAAAAAGTGTAATAACGCTTGATCAAAAAGACGCATATAAATATCCATGGTACCGCTGAAAATGACATCTTGTCCCGCAAAAAACAAGCTGCCACACAGCATCATCAGCGAAAAAATAAAAAAGTTATAGCTCGCACAATAAAGCGATGCAAAAATAATTATTTTTTATATAAAATAGTTTTCATTGCATAAACCCGACAAAACATAAAAAAACGACCTAAATGAGGTATCGCTGTAACCGTACTTACCCGAAGAATAAAACCGCTTTATCAATTTTATCGCACGTGGAACGGTGTAAACGCACCCCCCCAAAAGAAATTCATGAAACGCTGGTTTTTGTTCATTCTGCGTCCCAAAAATCGGAATAAAAAGCGATCAAAAAATGTCACGTGCCCGAATATGGTACCAATAAAAACATCAACTTGTCCCGCAAAAAATAAGACCTCACATGACTCGGTGGGTCAAAATACGGAAAAATTATAGCTCTCAATATGTGGTGATGCAAAAACTATTTTTACAATAAAAAGCGTCTTTTAGCGTGCGACAGCTGCCAAATGTAAAAACCGCCATAAATAGTAAATCAAACCCCCCGTTATCACCCCCTTAGTTAGGGAAAAATAATAAAATAAAAAAATGTATTTATTTCCATTTTTCCATTAGGGTTAGGGTTAGGGCTAGGGTTAGGGTAGGGTTAGGGCTAGGGTTAGGGTTAGGGCTAGGGTTAGGGTTAGGGCTAGGGTTAGGGTTAGGGCTGAGATTAGGGTTAGGGGTGTGTTGGGGTTCAGGTTGGAGTTAGAATTGGGGGTTTCCACTGTTTGGGCACATCAGGGGCTCTCCAAATGCAACATGGCGTCTGATCTCAATTCCAGCCAATTCTGAGTTGTAAAAGTCAAATGGTGTTCCTTCCCTTCCAAGCTCTGCCATGTGCCCAAACAGTGTTTTACCCCCACATGTAGGGTATCAGCCTACTCAGGTAAAATTGCAAAACAATTTTTGGGGTCCAATTTCTCCTGTTACCCTTAGGAAAATAAAAAATTGGGGGCAAAAATATCATTTTTGTGGAAAAAAATGATTTTTTTATTTTCACTTCCGAGCGTTATAAACTTCTGTGAAGCACTTGGGGGTTCAAAGTGCTCACCACACATCTAGATAAGTTCCGTGGGGGGTCTAGTGTCCAAAATGGGGTCACTTGTGGGGAGTTTCAATAGTTTAGGTACATCAGGGGCTCTCCAAATGCACATGACACCCGCAGACCATTCCATCAAAGTCTGCATTCCAAAACGTCACTGCTTCCCTTCCAAGCCCCGACGTGTGTCCATACAGTAGTTTTCTCCCACATATGGGGTGTCAGCGTACACAGGACAAATGGACAACAACTTTTGGGGTCCAATTTCTCCTGTTACCCTTGGGAAAATGAAAAAATTGGGGACTAATTGATCATGTTTGTGGAAGAAATACAATTTTTTTATTTTCATGCCCGGGCATTATAAACTTCTGTGAAGCCCTTGGGGGTTCAAAGTGCTCACCACACATCTAGATAAGTTCCTTAGGGGGTCTCGTTTCCAAAATGGGGTCATTTGTGGGAGGTTTCCACTGTTTAGGTACATTAGGGGCTCTCCAAAGGCAACATGACACCCGCAGACCATTCCATCAAAGCCTGCATTCCAAAACGTCACTACTTCCCTTCCGAGCCCTGACGTGTGTCCATACAGTAGTTTTTTCCCACATATGGGGTGTCAGCGTACTCAGGACAAATTGGACAACAACTTTTGGGGTTCAATTTCTCCTGTTACCCTTGGGAAAATAAAAAAATTGGGGACTAATTGATCATGTTTGTGGAAAAAATCCGAATTTTTTATTTTCACGCCCGGGCGTTATAAACTTCTGTGAAGCACTGGGGGTTCAAAAAGCTCACCACACATCTAGATAAGTTACTTGGGGGGTCTAGTTTACAAAATGGTGTCATTTGTGGGGGGGTTTCTACTGTTTAGGTACATCAGGGGTTTTCCAATCGCGACATGGTGTCCGATCTCAATTCCAGCCAAAAACGTCAAATGGCGCTGCTTCCCTTCTGAGCTCTGCCATGCGCCCAAACAGTGGTTTACCCCCACATGTGGGGTATCAGCGTACTCAGGACAAATTGCACAATAACTTTTAGGGTCCTGTTACCCTTGGAAAAATAAGAATTGGGGTGAAAAGATCATTTTTGTGGAAAAAATATGATTTTTTAATTGTATTGCTTTATGTTATAAACTTCTGTGAAGCCCTTGGGGGTTCAAAGTTCTCACCACACATCTAGATAAGTTCCTTAGGGGGTATAGTTTCCAAAATGGTGTCATTTGTGGGGGGTTTCCACTGTTTTGGTACATCAGGGGTTTTCCAATCGCGACATGGTGTCCGATCTCAATTCCAGCCAAAAACGTCAAATGGCGCTGCTTCCCTTCCGAGCTCTGCCATGCACCCAAATAGTGGTTTACCCCCACATGTGGGGTATCAGCGTACTCAGGACAAATTGCACAATAACTTTTAGGGTCCTGTTACCCTTGGAAAAATAAGAATTGAGCGTGAAAAGATCATTTTTGTGGAAAAAATATGATTTTTTAATTGTACGGCTGTATGTTATAAACTTCTGTGAAGCCCTTGGGGGTTCAAAGTTCTCACCACACATCTAGCTAAGTTCCTTAGGGGTCTAGTTTCCAAAATGGTGTTATTTGTGGGGGTTTCCACTGTTTTGGTACAACAGGGGTTTTCCAATCGCGACATGATGTCCGATCTCAATTCCAGCCAAAAACGTCAAATGGCGCTGCTTCCCTTCCGAGCTCTGCCATGCGCCCAAATAGTGGTTTACCCCCACATGTGGGGTATCAGCGTACTCAGGACAAATTGGACAATAACTTTTAGGGTCCTGTTACCCTTAGGAAAATAAAAATTGGGGTGAAAAGATCATTTTTGTGGAAAAAATATGATTTTTTAATTGTACCGCTGTACGTTATAAACTTCTGTGAAGCCCATGTGGGTTCAAAGTTCTCACCACATATCTAGATAAGTTCCTTGGGGGGTCTAGTTTCCAAAATGGGGTCACTTGTAGGGGGTTTCCACTGTTTAGGTACATCAGGGACTCTCCAAACGTGACATGGCGTCCGATCTGAATTCCAGCCAATTTTGCATTGAAAAAGTCAAACGGCGCTCCTTCCATTCTGAGTTCTGCCATGCGCCGAAACAGTCATTCCCTCCCACATATCAGGTATCAGCGTACTCAGGACAAATTGCACAATAACTTTTGCAGTCCAATTTCTCCTGTTACCCTTGGTAAAATAAAAAAAATTGAACCTGAAGTATTTTTTTTGTGAAAAAAGTTAGGCTACTTTCACACATCAGGTTTTCGGCGTCAGGCGCGATCCGGCGTTGTGCCGGAACGCCGGATCCGGCAAATGTTTTGTAAAACCTGATGTGCCGGATCCGGTTTTCTGCCGGATCCGTCTTGTTCTTGACAGACAAAACCAGATCCGTCTCATCCGGTTCATCCGTTTTTCTATCCGTTTTTCGACGGATTACACCGGATCCGGTTTTTAAAATTGACCCTTGTGGCCTTCCGAACGGGATTGGCTACTGGAAAACTATATATAGCGTGTTCCTACAGCCCTTCTTTGACAGGTTGTAGAGGAGAAAGTGCAGGTTGGAGAGAAGAGCAAGTTACTGGCGAAGATGGATGTTGTCATTGGAAATATTTTGAAGAATTTGGCGGATTTTATAGCGGAGGCGAATCGTTTGAGGGTGATTGTTCTGGAGAAGGAGAGAGCGAGACAGCAGCGCATCAGGCATCATAGACGACGTTTGTGGATCCACCCCATCACAGCCAAGAGAATGACGCGTGGGGTCTATTCTACACTCTGCATGGACCTTCGACGAAACCCGGATAAATTTTTTGGATATGTTCGGATGAAAATGGAGAATTTTGATTACTTGGTGGAGCGCATTGCACACCTCATAAGAAAAGCGGACACCTATTGCCGCTTCTCTGTTTCACCCGCAGAGCGTCTGATGGTGACTTTAAGGTAAGCCACATTTATTGGATGTGATCGCATCAGAGCACACTTTCACTGCAATCTTGTTGGTGGTAGTTTGTATCTCCAAGTGTTATAGCTGAGTTTTGGTATGTAATGCTGTGATTTAAAACTAATTGATTGTTTTTTAATTCCCCACAGATTTCTTGCAACTGGAGAATCCCTTTCGTCACTGCATTTCCAGTACAGACTCGGGATTTCCACCATATCTGGAATAGTGAAGTACACATGCCGTGCACTGTGGGACTCCTTAGCTGAAGAGTTTTTACCAGAGCCCACAACAGGGAGGTGGATTGAAATTGCTGACAAGTTTCAACAGATATGTCAGTTTCCCAACTGCTTGGGCGCTGTGGACGGGAAACATATCCGCATTGTAAAGCCAGCCGGATCGGGATCGGAATATTTCAATTACAAGAAATATTTTTCAATTGTCCTCATGGCCATCGCTGACGCGGAATACAAATTTATTGCTGTTGATATTGGGGCCTATGGCCGCTCCAATGACTCTCAAGTTTTCAAACTGTCTGCCATGGGGCGTAAACTGTATGGAAACACCTTCCATTTCCCACCACCTAGACCGCTGCCGCAAACATCTGGTCCACCTATGCCATTTGTCTGTGTAGGGGATGAAGCCTTCCAGCTGTCAGAACACCTTTTGAAACCGTACTCTAGCAGAGGATTGACAAGAACAAAACGCATTTTTAATTACCGCCTCACAAGAGCAAGAAGAATGGTTGAATGTACTTTTGGTATTCTGACAGCCAAATGGCGGGTCCTATTGACTGCGATCAACCTCAAGACAGAAACTGTTGACGAGGTGATCAAAGCTTGCGTGGTACTCCACAATTTTGTTATCTGCAAGGAACCCATTCCCATTGAGGACACCTCTGAAGAAACCACCTTGCAAGATTACCATGACATTACCACTAGAAGTTCTGTGACGGTTTCAGTAATGAGGGACAATTTTGCACAATACTTTATGTCACCTCAAGGCAGAGTACACTGGCAGGATGACAGAGTGTGAAAGATTTGTGCCCTAACCAAACTTGTGTACCTTCTGTACCAACAGTATGTACCTTTGCCAACCAAAGTTGGCTATCTTGTCATGGTCTCTATTTTTAGCTTTAGGCCACAGGTGTGTACCTGGTTGTGTTTTATGCAAAGTATTTCACCTTTTAACAAAAGTTGTGTACATTGTTAGGAAATCACCAACAATAAACACAACTTTTTAGGTGAAATACTTTACTTCAAACACAACCAGGAACACAACTGTGGCAAAAAGCTAAAATTTACCCACAGTTATATACCTGATATACCTGGTTTTGAATACCTTTTTACCTTTTAAATACCCTGTATTTAACCTTTTTTTTAAACATATTTCGCCGCAGAAAGAAATGACAGACAACCAGTGTAAACAATAATTTAACTTTTATTTAAAATATTTTTTTTTTGTAAACTGTTTTTAAAGTTAAAAAAACTTTTTTAATAAAGGTTTGAAACCAACTGGGCATTTTTATTACAAAACACATCATAAATCTGTGTAGTGTGGGGTGGAAATACTGCTGGAGGGGCTGCGGGACACTTCGACAATGGGAGTGTGGAGAGAGGACTGGGATCGTGGTGGGGAAGGAACAGTTAGAGGTGATGGTGTGGAAAAAGCTACAGAATGGGTGGACATGTGGGAGGCAGAAGAGGTGGTGGGCGGTGGAGTGGAGGGTTGGGCAGGGACTGTAGGAGCAGATGATGTTGATGGAAAGTTGTATGGGGAAGGAGTTTGGTACGGGGAAGGAGTTTGGTACGGGGCAGGTTGCTGGAAGTGGGGAGATGTCTGGTACTGGGGAGGTTGCTGGTACTGGGGAGGTTGCTGGTACTGGGGAGGTTGCTGGTATGTAATAGGAGGGGGAGGATGGAAAGTGGCTGGAGGGGGTGCAGATGTAATAGGAGGGGGAGGATGGAAAGTGGCTGGAGGGGGTGCAGGTGGAGGAACCTCAGTGGTGGGAGGTGGAGGTTGGGAGGTAACCTGCTGTAGAGCACCGTGGCACGAATGCATTACATGCATCTGCTGGGTAGGAGATAGCGTTTACATGCGCTCCACAACAGACCTGAAAAAGGAGTGGTTTGGCGAAGATCTTGCTTCTGAATGCATGGTTTGCAGAAGTGTCTTCACCTCCAGAATGCTGGAGTTGATCTGCTGAAAGCCTGCGGAGATTTGCTCTGACAAGGCTTTTAGACAGTTCTGGAAAGATGCATTCAGATGCAAGAACTCTGGCGCATAACTCTTTTCCTGACCCCTCTGCCGCTGCCGCCCAGTACCCGCAGGTGTACTAGAGGTGGCAGGGGCAGAAGGGTGGGGTAAAGGGAAAGCGATCTCCTCACCAGCAGCTTCATGTAATGTAGGCGGCCACGATGCTCCTGTGCTGGTGGATGGGACAGATGGGTCGAATGTGTGGGAAGGCTGGGAAGGTGCAGATGTACCGGGGCGGTCGAAGTGTCCCTCGGTGCCGGTCTCCTCAGGGATCGCCTCAGAAGGGTCCAATCGTGCAGGCTCCCGAGTGCTGCTCACCGTGTTGTGGAATAAAGAGAAAAAAAACAATTAAAATAGTGACATGGTATGGCCCTGGCTGAAAAAAAAAGTTACATCTAAACATTTTTTTGTCACACGTGGTGTGTAATATTTACCTTCTGGTGAGCATTGTTTCCCGGAGGAACGACAGGGCTCGTGCGTACTTGTACTTGCTCCTGCTTCCTCCAGATCCACTCGGGGCCCGCATCTCTTTATTGAACTCCTTCTTGAAACGATCCCTCACAGACCGCCACCGCTTCACAATTCTCTCCCCTGAAACGAGAAAGGACAAAGTGGTTAGTATACAACATCAGTGTTTCCCAAACTCCAGTCCTCATGGTCCCCAGGGGTCATGTTTTCAGGATTTCCAAAGTAAATAGAAATCCTGAACACATGATCCGTGGGGACCACGAGGACTGGAGTTCGGGAAACACTGGTTTAAATCAAGCAACCCGTACTGTATATACTTACGCTCTTTAATCTGGGCCCGAGCTTCGAGGTCCTCCCAGCGGTCCACAAGGAGCGAACAGATTTCCTCCCAGAGTCGTCGGGTAACGATAAGGTCAGCATGGCGGCAGTCAGCCATATTCCAGAGCGGCTCCCTTTCTCTGACGAGATCGATGAGGTGGTCCACATCGATTCCTCCATCCTCACCGTCAGAGTCGGGAGCACGCTGTGAAGGCTGTTAAAGAAAAAGACAAAAATAACATAATTAGCCTCCACAAAAGAAATGAAATAAAAAGTGCAATAAAACAAAGCAAAAATATTTATACTTACACGCTGGTGACCGCCGCGTTGCTGTCGCCGACGACCCTGGGAGGCACTGCGAGGACCTCTTGGCCGAGCACCAGATTGGGAAGACTAGAGAAGAAAACAAAAAATGTTATGTCTTTGGATGTAGGCATTTGTTTGCTGTGTGTGGTCTGCAGAACATTGTTTTCTATGTGTTGTGTGTAGTGTGATGTTGTGTTTCTGCGTTTGATGCAAAAAACTTACCAATTGTGAGCCCACTCCAAGTGTCTGTCCACCCCTTCCTTCTTCTTCTGGGAGCTCCTCTTCATCTTGTGATTCCTGTTTTGAAATAAAAGGCAATGAATAGACATATATTACAGAGATGATGGATTTTGGAAATAAAAACTTACCGTCAAACGCTGACGATGCGAGGGAGGGCTCCCAGAAGAAGATGTGCTGTCTTCCTGATGGCCAGACTCCATGGCTGTGGGTGGTGTTCCTGCTGCTGCCATTGCTGCTGCTGCTGCATTTATTGGGCGGCTGTTTAATAAAGAGAAACAAAGGGCCAATGAATATCTTGATATTCCATAGCCCTAGTTTGGAGGAATGGGGGATTTGATAATTACCGTCTCTCATCTGCTGCTGGACTCCCCTCCTCAGCATGTTCCATTTGCTGCTCCATTTGGGGTGGTGGTGGTGCTGATGGTGCTGCAGTGGTCTCCTGCCTTCTCCTGCTCCTGGTTCTTGGCTTGGGTGGCATGTTGGGTGTGGCTGAGGGTCCCACTCTCTTGCTTTTATATATGTCTTGTGGGCAGAGCTACTGAGCATGCTCAGACCAAAAAACCGGATCCGGCCACCGGATCTGGCTGTTGCCGGATCAGGCGCATTGCGGCGCTCATAGGCTTTCATTGTATGAAAAAGCCGGACACGCCGGATCCGGCGTGTCCGGCTTTTTCGCCGGAGACAAAAAATGTTACAGTAGCCGTTTTTTCCAGACGCCGGATCGCGTCACATTGCCGGATCCGGCGAAAATCGGATGAAACGCATGGCCATGCGGCTCGATCCGGCTCTAATGCAAGTCAATGGGGGGGAAACCGGATCCGGCATTGCATTTCGCCGGATCCGGTTTCTGTCAAATGCGCCGGATCGCGCCTGACGGCGAAAACCTGATGTGTGAAAGAGGCCTTAGATGTTCATTTTTTTTTAAATATTCAAAAAAATTCCTGTGACGCACCTAAAGGGTTAATAATCTTCTTGAATGTGGTTTTGAGCACCTTAAGGGGTGCAGTTTTTAGAATGGTGTCACTTTTGGGTATTTTCTATCACATAGACCCCTCAAAGTGGCTTCAAATGTGATGTGGTCCTAAAAATAAAATGGTGTTGTAAAAATGAGAAATCGCTGGTCAACTTTTAACCCTTATAACTTCCTAACAAAAAAAAATTTTGGTTCCAAAATTGTGCTGATGTAAAGTAAACATGTGGGAAATGTTAGTTATCAATTTTTTTGTGTGCCGTATCTTTGTGCTTTAAGGGCATAAAAAGTCAAAGTTGGAAAATTGTGAAATTTTCAAAATTTTCGCCAAATTGAATGACATTTTACCACTAACATGAAGTACAATATGTCATGAGAAAACAGTGTCAGAATCACCAGGATCCATGCAAGCATTCCAGAGTTATGACCTCATAAAGGTTCAGTGGTCAGAATTGTAAAAATTGGCCCGGTCATGAACGTGCAAACCACCCTTGGGGGTGAAGGGGTTAAGGAAACCAGGATGGATGAACACAGAACTTAAGCACATACTAAAAGGGAAGAAAAAAATGTTTATAAAATGGAAAGAGGGAGGCATATCTAAAGAAGAATATAATGATGTCTGCAGAACCTGCAGGGCACAAATCAGATTATTAAAGCTGAAAATGAATTGAGGCTTGCAAGAGATGTCAAAAGCAATAATAAAGAATTTTGGGGATATGTCAAAAGTAAAAGAAAAGTCAAAGATGCTATAGGATTTTTACAGGATGAAAATGATGAAATGGTAAGACAGGATGTTGAGAAGGCTGAACTTTTAAATTCCTATTTTGCATCTGTTTTCTCTCAGAAAGGACATGTAACATCAACTGTTCTTCACTGTCCTATTAAGGGAATAGAAGAATCCATGATATCTATAAACAGAAAGATAGTGAGGAAACACTTAGCTAACCTAAATGAATTCAAGTCTCCAGGTCAAGATCAATTACACCCCAGAGTACTGAAGGAGATAGCAGAAGAAATTTTTGAACCCCTCTCCATAATCTTTGAAAATTCTTGGAGAACAGGAGAAGTGCCAGAAGACTGGAGAAGAGCAAATGTTGTTCCTATCTTCAAAAAGGGGAAGAAGGTGGACCCAGGCAACTATAGGCCGGTGAGTCTGACTTCTATACCAGGAAAGATCTTTGAACAAATTATTAAACAACATGTATGTCAGTACCTGTATAAGAATGAAGTGATTAAACAGAGTCAGCATGGGTTTGTAACTAATAAGTCATGTCAGACTAACTTAATTTCCTTCTATGACAGAATCACTGATTGGGTGGATCAAGGAAATGCTGTAGATATAGTATATCTTGACTTCAGCAAAGCATTTGACAAAGTCTCTCATACAATCCTTATTGAAAAAATGACTAAGTATGGAATGGACAAGGCAACTGTTAGGTGGATTCTTAACTGGCTTAGTGATCGGACCCAAAGAGTGGTCGTAAATGGCTGCACATCCAGTTGGAAGAATGTCTCAAGTGGGGTACCACAGGGCTCTGTCCTGGGCCCTGTATTGTTCAACATCTTTATCAACTATTTAGATGAAGGAATTGAGGGTAAACTGATTAAATTTGCTGATGACACAAAGCTAGGAGGGATAGCTAATACTAGAGAAGAGAGAGAGAGGATTCAAAAAGATATAAATAAACTGGAGCAGTGGGCAGCAACTAACATAATGGTTTTTAACAGGGAGAAATGCAAAGTACTACATCTGGGCAATAAAAATGAAAAAAGCATATACAGAATGGGAGGAATAGGGCTAAGTGACAGCACATGTGAAAAAGACTTGGGTATACTAATAGATCACAGACTGAATATGAGTCAACAGTGTGATGCAGCAGCATAAAAGGCAAATGCAATTCTTGGATGTATTAACAGAAGCATACAGTCTAGATCATGTGAAGTCATTATTTCCCTCTACTCCTCTTTGGTCAGACCTCATCTGGAATATTGTGTCCAGTTTTGGGCACCACATTTTAAAAAAGACATCAACAAACTGGAGCAAGTTCAGAAAAGAGCGACCAGAATGGTGACCGGTCTGCAAACCCTGTCTTATGAGGAAAGGTTGCAGGATTTGGGAATGTTTAGTTTGCAAAAGAGAAGACTGAGAGGAGACTTAATAGCTGTCTACAAATATCTAAAGGGCTGTCACTAGAGTTGAGCGATACCAGCCGATACTTGAAAATATCGGATCGGAATGGATCGGCCGATCTTAAAAAAAAGTATCGGTATCACCGATTCCGATACCGGGAACCAATGCAAGTCAATGGGGCCAAAATATCGGAATTAAAAAAAACCCTTTCTTTCCTTGTAGGTTAATTCTACATGAAGAAAAACAACTAAGAATAATGTAGAATGTATTGTGGGAGGTGGAGGAGACATTAAAGCCATAGAGGTTTAGCCCAATCAAATGGAATAGCAGGAATTAAACTTTTTTTTTAAAGACGTTAGGAGTTACAAAGATATTGACTATGTTAGCCTCATTTATATTTTGCCAGACATGTATGTCTTCTTCTTCTTTCTTCTTTCTTCTTCTTTCTTATTCTTCTTCCTTTTTTTACCTTCTTCTTATTCTTATTCCTTTTTTTACATTCTTCTTCTTCTTCTTCTTCCTTTTTTTACATTCTTCTACTTCCTTTTTTTACTTTCTTCTTCTTATTCCTTTTTTTACATTCTTCCTCTTCCTTTTTTTAAATTCTTCTACTTCCTTTTTTTACATTCTTCTTCTTCTTCCTTTTCTTACATTCTTCATATTCTTCTTATTCAACAATTATTATTCTACATATTCAACTTCTTCATCTTCTTCCTATTCTTCTTCATCATATTCTTGTTTGTGTCAGGCATTCCTGTAGTTGTTATCTAGAAAAGTTAGAAGTTTACACCTTCCGTTCTGCCTGTCACAAAAGATTTACAACAGGATTTGTCCGCGTTCAGTTTGGCCTGCAGCAGCAGGCCTTTTCCAGGGGCACCACGAGGAGGAACGGACTCACCCCCATACACTGCTTAGTCTTCTTCTGCTTATAAATAAGATAATATCATTTGCTCAGAGTATTAGTCTTATGCTTAATGTTCTTCTGCTTTGTTTTTTTATGCTTCTTTGTCTTCTCTCTCTTGTTGTTCTGCATCTTGGTGGTTGTCTTCCTGTTCTTTGTCCTCTTGAACCAGCTGACTGTACTGGCACCCGGAGGGGCAGCAGAAGGAACAAGAGCCAATGGCACTACCGAGGACCAGCTGACGGTGCTGGAACCCGGTTACTAAGCAGGAGGTACCTGTGCTACAAAGCACTACCAAGGACCAGCAGACGTTGCCGGAACTCGGATACCGAGATGGAGGCACCTAGGCCAAAGGCTCTGACGAGAACCAGCTGACGGTGCTGGAACCCGGAGGGGTAGCATAAGCTGCAAGAGCAAATGGAAATAGCGAGGACCAGCTGACAGTGCTGGCACCCGGAGGGGCAGCAGAAGGAATAAGAGCCAATGGCACAACCGAGGACCAGCAGACGTTGCCGGAACTCGGATACCGAGATGGAGGCACCTAGGCCAAAGGCTCTGACGAGAACCAGCTGACGGTGCTGGAACCCGGAGGGGTAGCATAAGCTGCAAGAGCAAATGGAAATAGCGAGGACCAGCTGACAGTGCTGGCACCCGGAGGGGCAGCAGAAGGAATAAGAGCCAATGGCACAACCGAGGACCAGCTGACGGTGCTGGAACCCGGTTACTAAGCAGGAGGTACCTGTGCTACAAAGCACTACCAAGGACCAGCAGACGTTGCCGGAACTCGGATACCGAGATGGAGGCACCTAGGCCAAAGGCTCTGACGAGAACCAGCTGACGGTGCTGGAACCCGGAGGGGTAGCAGAAGTTACCCCTGAAAAGCAAAGTTGGCATGCCGCAAGCTGGCCGCAGTTACCGAATCACACAGTCCTACAGGGGGTGCTTGTCCTACTGGCACTACGGAACAAGCCTTTCTTACCAGAACCCGCAGTCCACATAGGAAGCACCTAAACTGCTGGCACCCTAGCCTCGGCTAACCCAACCGCAACACGACATGGCAACTTGGGGTGGCAAACTGACATTGACACTTCCCGGAAACAGCAGGCAGGGCTGGAATCAAGCTGGGCAGGAGGGAGTACCCGTGCCAAAGTCAGTTATGAGCAGCAACTGGCGATGTTGGAGCCCAGGACAAGCACTTAGCAGGCTGAGGCCTGATGTGCTGTCAATTGGGAGGCAGCAGGACAGATTGCCATCAAAACAGCAGGGGAACAGCTGACGTTACTGAACCCCACAAACACAGGAGCTAGTGTTTTACTCTGTGAAGACGGCACTTCCGAGCAACAACTGGCTGTGTTGAAGCCCAGGGACAAGCACGGAGCAGGCTGAGGCTGCATTGAAGAAATTTTAAGATCGGTTGTAGTCTTCTACTAATTTTAACCAAGCTCCACTTAGGCCTGTGGCTTCACTGATTTTCGTATTTCCCCTGTCCTCCAACCCCGCCAGTTACAGCTCTGAAGTGGCGTCTGCAAAATCCACACTTGTTCCTGTGTAACAGGTGTTCAGTCCGGTCAGTTAATCCCCTGATGTGTGTCCGGCAATGTCGCCTGCTCTGTCCACATTCCCATAACTAGTTATGGGAATGTGGACAGAGCAGGCGACATTGCCGGACACACATCAGGGGATTAACTGACCGGACTGAACACCTGTAACACAGGAACAAGTGTGGATTGTGCAGACGCCACTTCGGAGCTGTAACTGGCGGGGTTGGAGGACAGGGGAAATACGAGAGACAGTGGAGCCACAGGCCTAATTGGAGCACGGTTAAAAATCAGTAGTGGTACGACTGTGTAGGCAGCAGGAGACTTTGCCATCCACACAGCAGGGGATCAGCTGACGTTACTGAACCGCACTGAGACACGGGAGCAAGTGTCTCTTTCCGTGTGGACGGCACTTCCGAGCTACAACTGGCTGTGTTGAAGCCCAGGAAATAGGAGGGTGTAGGCAGAGGCCTACTGTATTTGGAATGAGGTGACAGCAGGAGAGACTGCCATCCACACAGCAGGGGATCAGCTGACGTTACTGAACCCCACTGAGACACGGGAGCAAGTATCTCTTTCCGTGTGGACGGCACTTCCGAGCTACAACTGGCTGTGTTGAAGCCTAGGAAATAGGAGGGTGTAGGCACAGGCCTACTGTATTTGGAATGAGGTGACAGCAGGAGAGACTGCCATCCACACAGCAGGGGATCAGCTGACGTTACTGAACCCCACTGAGACACGGGAGCAAGTATCTCTTTCCGTGTGGACGGCACTTCCGAGCTACAACTGGCTGTGTTGAAGCCCAGGAAATAGGAGGGTGTGGGCACAGGCCTACTGTATTTGGAATGAGGTGACAGCAGGAGAGACTGCCATCCACACAGCAGGGGATCAGCTGACGTTACTGAACCCCACTGAGACACGGGAGCAAGTATCTCTTTCCGTGTGGACGGCACTTCCGAGCTACAACTGGCTGTGTTGAAGCCCAGGAAATAGGAGGGTGTAGGCACAGGCCTACTGTATTTGGAATGAGGTGACAGCAGGAGAGACTGCCATCCACACAGCAGGGGATCAGCTGACGTTACTGAACCCCACTGAGACACGGGAGCAAGTATCTCTTTCCGTGTGGACGGCACTTCCGAGCTACAACTGGCTGTGTTGAAGCCCAGGAAATAGGAGGGTGTAGGCACAGGCCTACTGTATTTGGAATGAGGTGACAGCAGGAGAGACTGCCATCCACACAGCAGGGGATCAGCTGACGTTACTGAACCCCACTGAGACACGGGAGCAAGTATCTCTTTCCGTGTGGACGGCACTTCCGAGCTACAACTGGCTGTGTTGAAGCCCAGGAAATAGGAGGGTGTAGGCAGAGGCCTACTGTATTTGGAATGAGGTGACAGCAGGAGAGACTGCCATCTCCACAGCAGGGGAACAGCTGGCAGTGCTGAACCCCACTAACACTTGAACGAATGTGTTTGGCTCTGTGGAGATGACACATCTGAACACCAACTGACGCTGTTGGAGCCCAGGATTAGGCGTGGAGCAGGCTGGGGCCTACTGGATTTTGGCAGGTGTAGGCAGCAGGAGACTTGCCATCTCCACAGCAGGGGAACAGCTGGCAGTGCTGAAACCCACTAACACTCGAACGAATGTGTTTGGCTCTGTGGAGACGACACTTCTGAACACCAACTGACGCTGTTGGAGCCCAGGATTAGGCGAGGAGCAGGCTGGGGCCTGTTGCTTTTGGCAGGTGAAGGCAGCAGGAGACTTGCCATCTCCACAGCAGGGAAACAGCTGGCAGTGCTGAACCCCACTAACACTCGAACGAATGTGTTTGGCTCTGTGGAGACGACATTTCTGAACACCAACTGACGCTGTTGGAGCCCAGGATTAGGCGAGGAGCAGGCTGGGGCCTGTTGCTTTTGGCAGGTGTAGGCAGCAGGAGACTTGCCATCTCCACAGCAGGGGAACAGCTGGCAGTGCTGAAACCCACTAACACTCGAACGAATGTGTTTGGCTCTGTGGAGACGACACTTCTGAACACCAACTGACGCTGTTGGAGCCCAGGATTAGGCGAGGAGCAGGCTGGGGCCTGTTGCTTTTGGCAGGTGTAGGCAGCAGGAGACTTGCCATCTCCACAGCAGGGGAACAGCTGGCAGTGCTGAAACCCACTAACACTCGAACGAATGTGTTTGGCTCTGTGGAGACGACACTTCTGAACACCAACTGACGCTGTTGGAGCCCAGGATTAGGCGAGGAGCAGGCTGGGGCCTGTTGCTTTTGGCAGGTGAAGGCAGCAGGAGACTTGCCATCTCCACAGCAGGGAAACAGCTGGCAGTGCTGAACCCCACTAACACTCGAACGAATGTGTTTGGCTCTGTGGAGACGACACTTCTGAACACCAACTGACGCTGTTGGAGCCCAGGATTAGGCGAGGAGCAGGCTGGGGCCTGTTGCTTTTGGCAGCTGAAGGCAGCAGGAGACTTGCCATCTCCACAGCAGGGGAACAGCTGGCAGTGCTGAACCCCACTAACACTTGAACGAATGTGTTTGGCTCTGTGGAGACGACACTTCTGAACACTAACTGACACTGTTGGAGCCCAGGATTATGCATGCCGCATGCAGAGGCCAATGGGCAGCGGTTTTTATGGAGGTTGTTGACTACTACTGATTCTAACCATGCTCCACTTAGGCCTCTGGCTCCACTGTCTCTACTATTTACCCTGGCCTCCAACCCCGCCAGCTACATCTCTGAAGTGGCATCAGCACAATCTACACTTGTTCCTGTGTTACTGGTGCTCAGTCCCGTCAGTTGATCCCCTGATGTTTGTCCGGCAAGTTCGCCAGCTCTGTCCTCATTCCCACTACTGGTTATGGGAATGTGGACAGAGCAGGAGACCTTGCCGGACACACATCAGGGGATAAACTGATGGGACTGAGCCACAGGAACACAGGAACAAGTGTAGATTGTGCTGACGCCACTTCAGAGATGTAGATGGCGGGGTTGGAGGTCAGGGGAAATAGTAGAGACAGTGGAGCCAGAGACCTAAGTTGGGCACGGTTAAAAATCAGTAGTGGTTTGAATGTTGATGGAGCTGGTGACTTTGCCGTCCACACAGCAGGGGATCAGCTGGCGTTACTGAACCCCACTAACACAGGAGCTAGTGTGTTTCTCTGTGCAGACGACACATCTGAGCGACAACTGGCTATGTTGAAGCACAGGGATTATAGTTCAGGTGGTAGAAAAATGAACACACCAGCAGACCTGGATACAGTTGCCAACCACTAATTTAGTCTGTAAGAGGAATGGCAAAGTCTTTGGAGATCCAGGCCTTGTTCATTTTCAGAAAAGTCAGCCGGTCAACATTATCGGAAGATAGTCGCGTGCGACGGTCTGTTAGTACACCACCTGCGGCACTAAAGACACGTTCCGATAATACACTGGCAGCAGGGCAAGCCAGCACCTCCAATGCATACTGGCTAAGCTCTGGCCATGTATCCAGCTTAGAGACCCAAAACTTGAAGGGGGAAGAGCCATCTGGGAGTACAGCGACAGGGCAAGACATGTAGTCTGACACCATCTGACGGAAGCGTTGCCTCCTGCTGACTCGAGGCGTCGCTGATGGTGTAGACAATTGTGGTGGACACACAAAACTTTGCCACATTTGGGCCATAGTGGTCTTGCCTTGTGCTGCGGCGCTGCCTCTGCTCCCTCTTTGTGCAGAGTTTCCTCCACTGCCTCGACGCACAGAGCTGCTTTGTAAAGCACTAGCAACAATGCTGTCGGGTGGAATGGAAAACATTATGGACTGCACCAGTGACTCTTCGTACTCCCGCAGTTTACGCTCCCGGTTCAACGTTGGTATGAGCCTTTGTACGCTGTCCCGGTAGCGAGGATCTAGGAGGGTGTACACCCAATAATCAGCCGAGACGAGAATGTGGGCGATGCGGCGGTCGTTTCTCAGGCACTGCAGCATGAAATCAACCCTGTGCTGCAGACTCCCAACTGCCAAAGAACCGCTGTCCCCTGTTTGAGGCGTGACCTCGGCCTGCTCTGCATCACCCCACCCTCGCTGTACATACTGAGTAGAGGTTTGTGTACCTCCCTCCTCTGGAGAGATGTCTTCCTCCTCCATCGACTCCTCCTCATCCTCCTCACAAAGTGTCCCCTGCCTAGGCCTTTGTGAGGAAACACGTAGCGCAGACTGTCCAGAAGCAGATGGCATTTGGGACTCCTCATCCTCCACCTCTTCCGAAACCTCATCCCTTAGTGCTTGCAGTGTTTGTTGAAGCAGGCAGATAAGGGGGACAGTCATGCTGACTAGTGCATCATCTGCACTCGCCATCCGCGTGGATTCATCGAAGGCACGCAAAACGAGGCAGATGTCCTTCATAGAGGCCCACTCAATGGTGCTGAAGTGTGAACGGCGCACAGTGCGACTTGTTTGCGCCTGATGCAGCTGGTACTCCATGACTGCTGCCTGCTGCTCACACAACCGCTCCAACATATGTAACGTTGAATTCCACCGGGTGGGTAGGTCACATATGATGCGATGTTCCGGAAGGCCAAATCGTCGCTGCAGAGCAGCGAGGCGCGATCTTGCCGTGCTGGAACGTCGCAAGTGAGCGCACTCTATGCGGACCTTGTGCAACAGTGCATCAAGATCCGGATAGTCCCTCAGAAAGCTCTGCACGACCAAGTTAAGCACATGTGCCAGACATGGGATGTGTGTGAGGTTGCCTAGGCCAAGAGCTGCCACCAGATTTCGGCCATTGTCACACACTACCAAGCCCGGCTGGAGATTCGCTGGCCCAAACCACACATCGCTCTCCAGCTTGATAGCATTCCAGAGCTCCTGCGCTGTGTGGCTTCGATTCCCCAAAGAAATTAATTTGAGTACAGCCTGTTGACGTTTGGCCACGGCTGTGCTCATATCGGTCGTAACAGGCTCCTACTCTGCTGTTTCTGAGGAACTTGAGTAGGAGGAGGAGTCTATGTGTACAGACTGGAGTCCTGCAATCCGTGGCGTTGGAAGAACACGTACAGCGCCACTCTCCAGATCTGTACCCGGCTCCACAACATTGACCCAGTGGGCAGTGAGGGAAAGGTATCGTCCCTGTCCATGTTTACTGGTCCACGCATCGGTGGTCAGGTGGACCTTGCTACTAACGGCGTTTAGTAGCGCATGTTTTATTTTGCCCTCAACATGTTTCTGCAGGGCAGGGACGGCTCGCCTGCTGAAATAAAAGCGGCTGGGCACGTTGTATTGGGGGACTGCCAATGCCATTAAGTCCCGGAAGGTGTCAGTGTCCACCAGCCTGAATGACAGCATTTCAACTGCCAGAAGTTTGGCAATGCCAGCATTCAGAGACTGTGCTCGGGGATGGTTTGCCGAGTAAGGGCGCCTTTTATCCCATGCCTGTGCTACCGATGGCTGTGATGGATGGGAACGTGCTGCTATGGGTGGAATCTGACAGGGTCTCCGGACAACAGTGGCAGAGGTTCTTCCTTGGCGATCCTGTGAGGAAGCCGAACCAGCAGTGTGTGAGCTGGAGGAAGAGGCCCCAACACGAACTGAAGAGGTGGTAGGTGGTGCTGTACGTTGGCCTACGTCTTCAGGGTGTCTCTGCAACTCCAACTCGTGCTTGGTGCGCACATGTTTCCACATATTTGTGGTATTGAGGTTGCTGACATTTCTCCCTCTTTTGACTATCTGATGACACAGCTTGCATTTGACAAAGCAAATGTCATCTGCAACTGTGTCAAAAAAGGACCACGCACTGCAACTCTTGGGAGCGCCCGGTTTGCCTTTGGAATGAGGAATGCTCCTAACGGGTGCCGAAGTGGAGGGTACAGGCAACCAAGTCTTCCCCCTCCCTCTGCCTCCTGTTTTGGCCGGTAGGGGAATCTCTTCCTCCGAGCTGCTCCCACCACCTTCCTGTTCCTCACGCCATGATGGGTCAAGGACCTCATCATCTTCCCTCCCCTCTTCAAACAGCTGCTTCTCCGGGGTTGTCTCGCCAGCACCGTACGCACCAGAAAGTGGCAACTGAGTCTCGTCATCATCTGATGCGTACTGAGGTGTGCTGACCATAGGCACTGGCCCACTCGCCTCTTCAGATTCAGAGGGACAAAGAAGTTGCGCATCACTGCATACTCCCTCTTCTTCACATTCAGGAATGCTGCTTGGCTGGCCCCCTCTTTCCAAGCCAACAGATTCCGAGAACAGAAGTAGAGACTGTGATGGCTCCTGTCCATGTCTCTCTGACTGCCTGGGCACTTTGGCAGGTGGTGAAGAGACAGATGGTTGCTCTTCGGTGCTCTGATCCTGAGAGGATGCGGAAGTAATTGAAGTCGATGCGTTAGCTGCCATCCATCCGACAACGGCTTCAATTTGTTCCTCCCGCAGCAGTGGGGTACGTTGAGGTCCTACAAAGCTGCGCATAAAGGACTGTTGCCTGCTAAAGCTGGGGGATGCAGATCCACTGGTGCCCGCAGCAGGCCCAGAATCCCCACGTCCTCTACCTGCAGAATCCCCACGTCCTCTCCCTGCTGAAACTCCACGCCCACGCCCACGCGCCTTACTCCCTGCCTTCTTCATCTTGCCAGACTGCTTAAGATAGGCAGAAAAGTACAAAGGGGGGCCTTAGTGTGCTTATTCCTGAACAGCTGGTTACAGGTACAAGAAACACTAATTTTATGAAGTGTGTGTGTGTGGACTACACTTTAATAGGAGCTGATGTGGCCTACACAAGTTCCAAATGTAGTGTTTGGTGAACTTTTTTTGTGGTTTCTTTGTTGGAAACAAACTCAAAGTATGTGAACAAAGAATTGAAACTGATAGTATCACCAACTTTTTGGAGCTATTACAATGCAGGCAGGTAACCTACAATGCAAAAGATGAGGCTCCAAAAAAATTGGGTAATACTAATCTGGCTGCGCCGGCAGGGCACAAGCCAGAAAAAAAGGCTCCTCTATCTACTCCTATATAGTGTTTGCAACCAACCAATGTTGATGGATACGGATGGATGCACACTAATAGGAGAAGAAAAAATGAGCTGCACTCAAAGACAAATATGTGTGAGGCAGTGACGCACGTTGAGCGTCCTACAACCAGACGTAGCTGCAGGACACTCTACTCAGCGTGAGCTGCACTCACACACAGTCAGAGACCTCTCAGACAGCCGTCAACAGTGCAGCTAAGTGGGCACTGGCACTGACAGGTTGCAGAAAGGCTCCGCTGTGTACTCCTATATAGTGTTTGCAACCACCGTAGATGGAGACGGATGGATGCACACTAATAGAAGAAAAAATGAGCTGCACTCAAATAAAAATATGTGTGAGGCACTGACGCACGCTGAGCGTCCTACAGCCAGACGTAGCTGCAGGACACACTACTCAGCGTGAGCTGCACTCACACACAGTCAGAGACCTCTCTGACAGCCGTGAACAGTGCAGCAAAGTGGACACTAGCACTGAAAGGCTGCAGAAAGGCTCCGCTGTCTACTACTAGTGTTTGCAACCAACGTATATGGATACGGATGGAAGCACACTAGATTGAAATTATGTAAAAAATGCAGCTCAAAAAATAAAAGATGTATGAGGCAGCAGTGATCACACTGGGTGGCCTACAGCCTGACGTGGCTGCAGGACCCACTCCACAGCGTGAGCTGCACTCACACAGCCCTTGCAGACAGCTGTGAACACTGCTGCTAGGGCAAAGAAGGCTACAGTGGTGGTTTATGTAGCCTGGGTAAAGCACTAGATGTTTGGTGGAATCGCTATTTCTAACTGTCCCTCACAGTCTTCTACAGCAGCCTGTCCCTAACTGAATTCACAGCAGAGTGACCAGAAATGGCGGCTGCGGTGGCTTTTATAGTGCATCATGACATCATTTCGGCAGCCAATCACAGCCATGCCAATAGTTAACATGCCTACATGCCTAACAGGATGTGCCCACACTTCGGAGGATTCCCATTGGCTTAATCAAAGCAAGCAGGCTCATAGCATGATGGGAACTTCCGATTCCGATTCCGGAATCCGATATGACAAAAGTATCGGAAGTCAGTATTGGAATTATGATACCGCTAATATCGGCCGATACCCGATACTTGCGGTATCGGAATGCTCAACACTAGCTGTCACATTGTAGAAGGATCAACTTTATTCTCATTTGCACAAGGAAAGACTAGAAGCAATGGGATGAAACTGAATGGGAGGAGACACAGATTAGATATTAGAAAAAACTTTTTGACAGTTAGAGTGATCAATGAGTGGAACAGGCTGCCACGAGAAGTGGTGAGTTCTCCTTCAATGGAAGTCTTCAAACAGAGGCTGGACAGACATCTGACTAGGATGATTTAGCGAATCCTGCTTTGAGCAGGGGGTTGGACCAGATGGCCCAGGAGGTCCCTTCCAACTCTACGATTCTATGATTCTATGATTCTATGAGTCTAGGTGTCAGGACTCCCATGTCCAAATCAATAGGCAGTTTCCCAGGCCTTGCTCTCATTAGGTAGGCTGGAGTACAGTTGGTGGAATTCACAGGAATGTGTTTGTAGAGGTCCACCAGATCTGGCAACTTTTCTGGCCACAGATTCCTCTCCTCCAAAGGCAAGGTCTTCAGTAGGTCAATCACTACCTGGTTCATCTTTTCACACATGCCATTGGTCTGTGGGTGACACGGTGTTGTCCGGATCTTCTTACAACCATGCAAGTTACAGAATTCCTGGAACACTTCTGCCTCAAAGGCGGGACCTTGATCTGTAAGTACTTGCTCAGGATATCCATGTGGTCTACTGAAGTGCTGTTGGAATGCTCTGGCTGCTGTCCTGGCTGTCTGATCTTTGACAGGCACAACTACCAGGAATCTTGAGTTGTGGTCCACAATGGTAAGAGCATAGATGTAGCCTGACCGGCTTGGAACCAGCTTCACATGGTCAAGGACTACCAACTCAAGTGGCTGTTTGGTGATGATTGGCTGTAGAGGAGCTCTCTGGCTGTTTTGATCCTTTCTGCACAGGTTACATTGTCCACACTCCCGGCACCACCTCTCAATGGCTTTCCTCATACCAGCCCAGTAGAACCTCTCCTGGAGTAATGCTTCCAACTTCTTCCATCCAAAGTGTCCAGCTCCATTGTGGTATGTTTCCAGGACCATTGATGCCTCTCTCTTTGGGACTATCACTTGCCAGACCAGCTCATGAGTGCGGGCATTGATACTCCTCCGACACAGCTTTCCTTCATAAATGAACAGCCGACCTCTCTCCTTCCACAACTGCTGGGTTTCTTCAGGAGCGTTCGACTCTGGGCGAGAGTCAGCTTGTGACAGTAGCTCCTTCACCAGGCGGACTGCGGGGTCATTATCCTGAGTTTCTGCCCAGTCATGATGGGGCAATGGATTTAAGGTGACTTCTTTCAAGCCAGACCGTCTGTTTCTCACTCCTTGAGCACGTTGGGCCGCAAGTGGCTGGTGGAAGGGAGGTAACTCTATTTCTTCAAGAGCCTCAGGGTCTTCTCCTGCATCTGGCAGATTAGGCATCCTGGACAGCGCATCAGCATTGACATTCTTGTGCCCTGCCCGGTACTTGATGGTAAACTCATAGTTAGACAGCCGAGCCATCCATCGCTGATCCAGTGCACCTAGTTTTGCAGTGTCCAAGTGAGTCAACGGGTTGTTGTCCGTGAAAATGGTAAACTTGGCTGAAGCTAGGTAATGCTTGAATCTTTCAGTCACAGCCCAGACTATGCCGAGGAACTCCAGCTTGAATGAACTGTAGTTGTCTGGGTTCCTTTCAGTGGGACGAAGCTTCCTGCTGGCGTAGGAGATCACTCTTTCTTTGCCATTCTGTACCTGTGACAGTACTGCTCCAAGTCCCACGTTGCTGGCATCAGTGTACAACATGAAGGGTTTGTCATAATGTGGGTAGGCCAGAATTTCATCTCCTCTGAGAGCCATCTTTAGTCTGGTGAAGGACCTCTCCAACTCCTCAGTCCATTCAAATGTGGAATTCTTCTGTTTGGCTTTCTTGGACTGCCCCACCAGAAGATTTTGCATAGGAGTGGCTATTTCAGTGAAGCCTTTTATGAACCTTCGGTAGTAGCCTACCAACCCGAGGAATTGGTGTACTTCATGGAGGTTGCTGGGCTTTGGCCAGTCCCGGGTGACTGTGACTTTGTCCGGATCTGGTGCCACACCTTCTGCGCTCACTACATGACCGAGGTACTGTACCTTGGACTTCAGGAGGTGGCATTTGGAAGGCTTCACCTTTAGGCCAAAATTGGACAAGGCTTCAAACACTTCAGCCTGGTTCTCCAGATGGTCTTCATAAGTCTTGGAGAAAACAATGACATCATCAAGGTACAACAGCACTGTCTCAAAGTTCATGTGTCCCAGGCAGCACTCCATCAGCCATTGAAATGTTCCTGGGGCAGTGCAGAGCCCGAATGGCATATAGTTGAACTCACAGAGACCCATTGGAGTGGTAAATGCTGTTTTCTCCTTGTCTGCCTCTGCCACGGGAACCTGCTAATACCCACTAGTGAGATCCAAGGTGGAAAAGTAGTTAGCAGTTTTAAGTGCAGGTAATGACTCTTCAATTCTGGGTAATGGGTAGGCTTCTTTATGTGTAATGCTGTTAATTTTCCTGTAATCAACACACAATTCTCATGGTACCATCCTTTTTCTTTACAAAAACTATTGGAGCTGCCCAGGGGCTACAACTGTCTCTGATGACCCCTGCTTCCTTCATCTCTCTCAACATACCTTTAGCACATTGGTATTGTGTTGGGGGTATAGGCCGGTACCTTTCTTTAATGGGTGGATGATCTCCAATGGGGATATGATGTTGAATCCCTTTTGCCTGCCCAAAATCTAGTGGGTGTTTACTGAACACCCGCTCATATTCTTGTGTCACTCTGTAAGCCCCATTTTTCTGGTATGAAGGTGTAGAGTCAGTCCCCACCTGCAGTTGCTGGCACCACTCCTCCATCTGCTTCACAGAGCCATTGTCCTCCACCTGGTCAGATGAGACCAAGGGCTCTGCTGCCTGCAAAGAGTTGTTATTAACAGTGAGCAGCTTAGCAACTGTGGCGTACCGAGGTATTGTGGCCTCCTCCTCCCCACAATTCAAAAGGCGTACAGGTACTCTCCCTTTATGTACCTCAACCACCCCTCTGGCTGTCAGGACAGTGGGCCTGCTATCAGAATATACTGGTTCTACCAATGCCTGGTAATCTTTCCCTCTGAGGCCTATGGCTGCCCAACACCAAATCAACATTTCACATCTGGGGGGTATTGCAATGGGGAAAGCATCACTCACTCTGACACTACCAATTTCTCCGCCAGAGAGTTCTACCTGCTGTCATTGCATCAGGGCCTTGATCTCCTTCTGCAGGACTCTTTGTTCACTGGAACCAGCATTCTCAGCCACCTGTTGCAACAAAACAATAACCTCGGAAAGACAATTTTCAATTACATTTGTACCAAGAGTCATCATGGGATTACATTCACGTCAATCAATATCCACAACTATCAGACCTTGAGATTTTAACTCCACCCGACCCAATTTAACAGTAATTTCTTTACATCCCACTTGTGGTAAAACTGACCATTGCTGGCAACTACTGTTAGTTCATCAGTTGGGCCATGAGTGAGATCACAGTCAGCCCAATACCGCTTGTAGAGGAAATAGGGCATAGTGGTCACCTAGGAGCCAGTGTCCAGCAAAGCGTTCATGGGGATGCCGTCAATCACCACAGGAAGGACCGGTCTCCCTCCAACATACTTGGCTCGCCAGATCCTTGGGCCTTGTGTTCCTACTCCTGGGGGTTGGCCCTCTGCCCCAGCGGTTGCTTGTTTAAAGGACAAAATATTGCAAGATGACCTGCCTTGTAGCAGCGATGACAGATGGGACGTCCTTCCTGGTCATAGCGGTCTTTGTTCCTTCCTCGGAGTGGCGGAGTTCTCCTCCTCCGGAGCCACGGGACATCCTCTGGACTGGAAGCAAGCTGGATCTTCTCCTTGGAGGACACCTGCAGGGACTGCACGGTTTTAGTAAGGGCAGCCATACCCCTGGTCAACTCCTGGACCTGAAGACGCAGCTCCTCAGTTGGATCTTTATCCAGAGTCTGTGCATCAGCCTCCAGAGGGATGGAAGGAAAAGATGCCGCTTCCTGATGGTAGGTGATCGCTGGGCGCCTAGGGGGCGCTGTACGGCTGTCAGTTGATTCCTGCAGTACCCGAATAGCCCTGTCCTTAAAATTAGCAAAGTCCTGGTCAAGGTTTTGCAGGGTTATGATGCGCAACTATCCTCTGTGGGTACTGGATAGGAGTCCTTCAATGAACTGCTCCTTTAACAGTTTATCTTCCTCCTTCACACTGTCAGGATCAACTTGCTTAACTGCTCGCAGCGCCTCCTGCAGGTTAAGAGCATAGTCCCTTATACTGTTCTGCATTCTCTGCTTACATCCAAAGAATCGCATCTTGAGTTCCGCTGCAGTCGGGTGTCAAAGGTGCTTCTCAGCTTGGCTAGAATCTTTTTAACAGTCTCTTTGTCAGTGTCCTGCCAGGCTTTCACCTCTCTCTGTGCTGCACCCGTTAGCTGTCCAATAAGGATGTTCACTTTCTGGCTTTCAGACAGAGGGTATACTTTAAACAAACTACACAGTCTCTCTTTAAATTCACTCAGGGTTTGTGATTCACCCGAGTACTGCGGTAACCAGGCCGCTCCCAGAAGGTAAGGCATAGACAGCGGCATTATGGGGACCGCTGCGGCGGGCGCTACTCCTTGCGGCGCTGAGGGGTTGGCGGCGGCATCCGCCGCTGCATTGCTGCTTGGCACAGACATTCTTTTCTCCCCCTAGTTAACATTAGCCAGGGCCGAGGGTTGTGTGAGCTTACCGGCGGCCGCTTCGCAGGCCCGACGCTACGGGCTCTAGGCCTCAGCTCCTCCCCTTCTCGCACGCTGTCCTCTCTTTCCGCGCGGCACTTCACTTCTTCGCGCTCTGAGGCAGGCTCCGCCCATGAAGTCCTGCCCCTTTTTCTTCCCGCGCGCACCAAGCAGCGCGGCAATGGCGGCAATTGACGCCAATTTCACACACAGTCTATAGCACACAACAGTCTCTGGCACACAGGACCCGGGGATACAGGGCTCCGTAATCCTCTTCGAGACGCCCTCCCCGGGCTGTGGGGTACTCGGTACCGGGCCGGAGTCGGCGGGATGTGTCACAGCAGTGGTGACCCGGTCTGTGGCCCTGGGCGCCCAAGTATTAGGGCAGATTGAATGGTGGAATGTAGTTAATGGAATAGTTCGTGACGCCACCTGTGGTGTTTGGCAAGTGAGATGTTAAGACGACGCTGCATGAAGATCCACTGGGACTGATGGTATGGTGCAGCAAAGATGTAAAAGCTCCCCACAGGTGAAGCTGTAGTCCCAGGACAGTGTAGATGTGGTTGGCACGGGGATGTAGTAGTGCCAGAAGGGTAGGAAGCAGACAAAGACACAGCGGGGTGCAATTTCTGAACCTTTACTTGATAAATGCAGTCCAGGGTCCTGATTACAGATGGTACTGGAGCAGGCTAGCCTGGAAGCAGCTCAGGGATTCTCTCTCAGCAGATGGGCTGTGCAGTCTCCTTCCTAGCGCTTATTTGAGTGAAGTACTCCTAGTACTGAGTTACACTGAAGTTCCTCCTAATTCTCTTCTACTAGCACTCCTCGTATGGCAGACAGCTCTAGCCGCTATTCCTCTCTTGGCTCACTCCGTGCTGTTGTGCCTCCGAGTCTTAGATGGGGGTAGGGCATTTACAGCCTCCTACTCCTGTGGTGTCTGTTGCAGGACCATTAGTATCTGTACAACCGTGGAGACCAGGCTCCAGTTCATGCGCTCTCGCTGTGAGGGAGCTCTCTTTCCTCAGCTCAACCTCCAGCTTCTCTCCACACGTCTACACACATGGCCCTCCTCACACTAACTAACCACTCCTTCCTCTTGGCCCTCAGAGAGCACTCCTCCCTTCAATTCCGGTTCAGAGTCCCCCCTGCTGGCCTGGAGTGGAACTGTGTTGCAAATATAGGTTAACTGCGAGAGAGACCCTTCACTGCTTCCAAGCCTGGCATTACCCTCCCTGGAGGAAGGCAAAGCCACTGTGGCGGCCATACTCCTGGGGGCACCACCTGAGTGCCGCCTGAGCGGAATTCTCACAGTGACTCATGGATGATGCGGCCCTGGATGCATAAATAGTTCATCCATATCTTCAGCTTGCACAGGCGGCCTGTAGTAAATGCCTATAATGGTGTCCTTGTATTCTTACCCAAACAGTTTCCACAGAACTCACAGTCTCTGCAGCCTCAATCTCTGTGCAGATATACGCATTTCTAACATACAATGCGACACCTCCTCCTCGTTTATCAAGTCTGTTTCTAGCAAATAAGTTGTATTCTTCTAGCCTTGCATTCCAATCATATGTATTGTCCCACCGAGTTTCAACGATTCCAATGACATCATATTTCTTTTCCTGCGTTAGTAGTTCCAATTCTCCTTGTTTGCTGCCCATGCTTTGTGCATTTGTATAGAAACATTTTAGTTTGTGATTGGTTTCTCTTTCTCCAATATTTGTATTATTTAGATTTTTTTGTCTTTGTTCTTCCTTTCCACTTCTAATAGCAGAGTTCTCAATAGCATTTATCAGGTGTATGGCTTTTTATGGCCTTTTGCTTCCCTTCCCACATGGTTCTAGTTTAAAGCTCTCCTGATGAGTGTAGCAAGGCGACTTCCAAATACTTATTTTTCAGTCTTCGAAAGATGCACCCCATCTCTAGCAAGCAGTCCATCGTATAGGTAATTCACTCCCTGATCCAGAAATCCAAATCCTTGCTGATGGCACCATCGACGTAGCCAATTGTTCACTTGCAGAATCTTATTTCAGCTCCTTGTTCCATGGCCATCCACTGGGAGGATGGAAGAGAAGACCACCTGCACTCCCAGTTCTTTCACTTTCTTACCTAAGTTTTCAAAGTCACTGCAGATGGTTTCCAGGTCCTTTCTTGGGGTGTCTTTTGTTTCCATATGTATTAGTCTTCAGTAGGTCTAAAGAGTCCTGTCATCCTGTCAGACACATCTTTAATATTTGCACCTGGAAGACAGTACATTTCTCTTGAGGTTATATCCGGTCTGTAGATAGTGGCCTCTGTTCCTCTCAACAGTGAATCCCCCCCATGATCACCACTCTCCGTTTCTTCTTCACAACATTTTTCTTTCTCCATCCAGGAGGACACTGAGGGTGTACAAGGTTGTTCTTTGTGGGCAAAGTCTTATCTTGATGTACTGTATTTCTTCATCGTTCTCCTGCATGAGAGCCTGTTACTGGTTCCATAGCAGTATGGGTGCTGACTGCCTCCAGATCCTCCTGCTTCTCTGTGTCACATGCTTCCATTTCTCTGTTTCTTCAGGTGCACTTCAAATTTCTTCTCTTTCTGTAACATGAAGAGATAATTATGCTCTGTCTAAGAACTCTTCACCTTCCTTATTGATTTTCAATGTAGCTAACCTCCCTTCTAGATTTTGCAACTTTTCCTCCAACAGGGACACAAGCTTGCATTTCTGGCATGCGAAGTTTGGCTTTTCCACTTTTCCATTTCTATCAATCACAGTTCTATTAATCACAGTAACACCATCAATTGAGTCAGTGTTCTGTCTCATCAGAAATGGCTAAAGGGATAATTTTTAGACCACTATTTATTAAAAAAAACATTAAAAGTTTGTTAGTGTTTTATTAAATGGGCTGTTGGTTACAGCTGGGTTTCCATCTGGTTCTCTGGTGAAGTCACTTTGAAGTTACTTGTGTTGAAGAGCTTAAAAGGGGTTGATTACAGTCCTAAGTGACTTCAAAATGTTACACGCCTATTTTCAGGGTGAGAGGAAGCTTTTAGTATTGTGATTAGCGGTGAATCAAATTTTGGGGAAAACATTTTTGAACCTGGCAAATTCAAATGTCAAAAGATTTTAGCAACTCTAATAAATAGGCTTTGGACTGGATGAAACTCTTTTTTTACATTTCTTTTTGACTCTTGACAGTTTTGGTAAATTTAATCTGAGAACGATGTTGTGTTTAGGATGTAAAGCAAAATGTAGCTGACCGGTTCATTAATATATTAACCCCTTTCTGCCATATGACGTACTATTCTGTCCATGTGCTCTGGGACTTAATACCCATGGACGGAATAGTATGTCATCATCGATCAGCGGCACTCACGGAGGAGCGCGGCTGATCATGGCCGGGTGTCAGCTGATTATCACAGCTGACAACCTGCACTATGTGCCAAGAGCTGTCACAGACCGCTCCCATCACATTAACCCCCGGCACACTGCAATCAAACATGACTGCAGTGTTTCGGTGGCATAGGAAAGCATCGCGCAGGGAGGGGGCTCCCTGAGTGCTTCCCTGACACCTTCAGAACAGCACAATGTGATCGCGTTGTTCCGAGGGCCACCTCCCTGCAGGCCCCCAAATCCAAATTGGTCGTGGGGTCCTTCCTGGTGCTGCAGAGAGGTGGCTTCTCAGTGCCTGCTGAGAGCAGGAGCTGAAAAGCCTACTACACTGCTCTGACACAGTGCTCTGCAAAGTGTCATATCAGCGATCTGACTTTGCATAATAATGCCCCACCCTGGGACAATGTAAAACAGTTAAAAAAAAAATTAACATGTGTAAAAATAATTTTAAAAAAATTCCTAAATAAAGAAAAAAATTATTCCCCATTTAATTCATTTCTTTATATAAATAATAAAAAAATAAAAGTGCACATATTTAGTATCGCCGCATCCATAACGACCCGCCCTATAAAACTGTCCCACTAGTTAAATCCTTTAGTGAACCCCTTAGAAAAAAAAATAAAAAACAAAGCAAAAAACAATGCTTTATTATCAAACTGCCAAACAAAAAGTCATCTTGTCCGGCAAAAAAACGACAGCATCATCAGCAAAAAAATTAAAAAAGTTATAGCTCACAGAATAAAGCGATGCAAAAATAATTATTTTTTAATATAAAGTTGTTTTTATTGCATAAAAGCGTCAAAACATAAAAAAATATAAATGAGATATCGCTGTCATCGTAATAACCCAAAAAATAAAACTGCTTTAACAAATTTAACACATGCAGAACGCTATAAATGCCCCCCCAAAGAAATTCATGAAATGCTGGTTTTTGTTCATTTTACGTCCCAAAAATCGGAATAGAAAGCTATCAAAAAATGTCATGTGCCCGAAAATGGTATCAATGAAATCATCAACTCATCCCGCAAAAATAAGACCTCACATGACTCTGTGCCAAAATATGGAAAAATTATAGCGCTCAAAATGTGTTGATGCGCAAACTATTTTTTGCAATAAAAAGTGTCTTTTAGTGTGTGACAGCTGCCAAACTTAAAAACCCACTATAAAGAGTAAATCATACCCCCCTTTATCGCCCCCTTAGTTAGGGAAAAATAATAAAATTAAAAAAAGTATTTATTTCCATTTTCCCATTAAGGTTAGGGTTGGGGCTAAAGTTAGAGTTGGGGGCTAAAGTTGGGGTTAGGGTTGGGGCTAAAGTTAGGGTTGTGGCTAGGGTTAGGGTTGGAGCTAAAGTTAGGGTTAGGGTTGGGACTAAAGTTAGGATTAGGGTTGGGATTAGGGTTAGGGGTGTGTTAGGGTTAGGTTTGTGGTTAGGGTTATGGTTAGGGTTGGAGGGTTGGGATTAGGAATTGGGGGTTTCCACTGTTCAGGCACATCAGGGGCTATCCAAATGCGACATGGTGTCCGATCTCAATTCCAGCCAATTTTGCATTGAAAATGTCAAACGGTGCTCCATTTTCTAAATTTTTGCCAAATTTCCGTTTTTGTCAAAAATAAATGCAAGTTATATCATTTTACCACTAACATAAAGTACAATATGTCACTAGAAAACAATGTCAGAATCACCAGTATCCATGGAAGCGTTCCAGAGTTATTACCTCATAAAAGGACAGTGGTCAGAATTTTAAAAATTGGCCCGGTCATTAATGTGCAAACCACCCTTTGGGGGTTAATGGGTTAATATCACTATGGTCTTGCATGTCCCAGTATTTGAACATACAGGGGTTGGAAAAAATAATGGAAACCCCTGGAAACATCAACAAAAGTTAGTTTAATATGGTGTAGGTCCACCTTTTTGCGGCGATTACAACCTCACTTCTCCGAGGTATGGATTCATACAAGGTATGAAATGTTTCCAAAGGAATTTTAATCCATTCTTCAGTTAAAACACCCTCCAGTTCTTTGAGCGATGATGGCGGCGGAAATCGACGTCTAACTTGGATCTCTAAAATCGACCATAAATGCTCAATAATGTTGAGGTCTGGGGACTGTGGGGGCCTGATGAGATGCTCAACTTCATTAGAATGTTCCTCATGCCATGCTTTAACGATTCTAGCTGTATGAATTGGTGCATTATCATCCGGAAAGATGGCATTCCCCTCCGGGAACAGTGCTTGAACTATAGGATGCACTTGGTCGCCCAAAATGCCTAAATAATATCGGCTGTTAATTCTTCTATGAAGGGATATCCTTGGCCCAGCGGATCGCCACAAAATAGCACCCCAGATCATCACAGAACCTCCGCCATGTTTTACGGTTGGGAGAAGGCAGTCTGGATGGGATGCTTCTTTCAGCTGTCTCCAAATGTACACTCGGCCAGAGGTCGGAAATAGGGTAAACGATGATTCATCTGAGAATATCACATTTCCAATGCTTGAGGGACCAATTCTGGAGGTTTCTACACCACTCTAATCGCTTGGAAACATTTGTCTTTGAGAGCAGTGGTTTTCTAATTGCTGCTCTTCCATGGAATCCAAATTTGTGCAGTTCCCGACGAACAGTTTTCGTGGAAACTGGGTTCTGTAGGTGTTCATTGAGCTCAGCAGTGATTTTTGGAGCTGTGGTCTTGCGATCCTCTCTCACAATTCGCTTTAGAGTCCGACGGTCTCTCTCTGTCAACTTCAACTTTCGGCCGGACCTGTTCTTTGCTGCGGACGTTTTTCCTTCTCTTTCAAACGCAGTCATTACTTTGGAGACAGTGCCTCTTGACACGCCAAGCATTCGGGCACTTTCTGTTACACTAGCGCCTGCCATACGAGCACCAACAATTTGGCCTCTTTGAAAATACGAGAGGTCTGCCATTGGTATCAGGTTCTCATCAATGTTCTCACAATTCTGCAAAACAAACAGTTAATTTACATACACATATCACATAACACAAATAATCAACTACAAAACATTACCATATGTCACGGTTTGCATGTTTATAACATGTTTGAAGATTATGATGCCAAAATGTTAGGTGTTTCCATTATTTTGTTCAACCCCTGTACACTGACAGTAATTTTTCTGAGTATTTTTTTCCAGTTGCTCTAGTTACATGCTGACCCTGTGTATGCTGTGGTTTATTTGATAAATCTGTCTTTCAGGATTACGTATTAATCATAAAGCAGTTACATGGTTTTAATACACGGCTCCATTTTTAAGCTCTAAACAGAGTTCATAATTACCCATTATATTACACCTATTATTTCTCATTTTCAATAAGCTCTTAATTTGATAGACCATGTATGTTAATGCTTTATCCCAACTTAAAAGCTTCCTACATAATTAAAATTCACATCTTATAAAAGTGCACTGAGCACAATGTAATGGGGTTTTCAGTGCTATTAAAAATCATAATGTAAAATCATAACAAAGGGATTTTTCAGGCTTAAATACACAATGCAGCATTTATGATGCTTGTAAGCAGTGATGTCAACAAAGAGAACAAACATTTGCGATTTGCTTATTGATAATGGACTCATTCAGGTTGTATAGTTTTGACTAAAGTCTTTTTATGAAAATCATTAAACTGTGGTGATATGTTTTCAATAAGGAAAACAGGAAAAAAAAATCCAGTCGATATATAAATATTTATAGAAATTATTTCTACATGAAAATCAAATTTTTTTTTACCACTAGCTTTAAGAACAATCTTTTTAAGAAAGTAATTGGGTTTCGTATTCTTGTGATGGATGACATTCGTAGCAGTTGGACCCCACTGGTTGTGTGGAAGATGATGTTATAATTGATAATTTATTATTGTAAGGACTAAAGATGAGTGAATATGTTCGGAAAACAGTCGCCAAACATAAATTCGGCATGAATATGGCATATTCAAATTTGTGCAAATTTTCATGTTATTGGGAAAAATCGGTAAAATTCGGTAAAAGTGCGGGAAAATATTTGCGTTGTCACTAAAGTATTTTTAGCACTTTGCCTAAGACAGTGGTGGTGTATGATGAGCTGGGGGCAGGTATTTGATGAGGGGAGGTGGTGGGGAGAGCTCAGAGGAGCGGCATGCTTGTAATTTTTTTTTTTAAAACTTTATGTATGCACATTGCGGCTAGCCAATCAGGGCGCACAAAACATCCACCATGTCATGCCATATCCCACCTTGTCATTTAGTAGCGGTGAAATTCATCTGTATGCAGAGCTGTTGTAGAGTAAAAAAAACCTATTTTTCAGTTGCTAACGTGATTCAGCACGACATATCTCACATTGTCATTTAGTGGCAGTGAAATTCATCTTTGTGCAGAGCTGTTGCAGAGTAAAAAAACCTTTTTTTTCTCTTACAAATGTGATACAGCACGCCATATCCAACCTTCTCATTTTGTGGCGGTGAAATTCATCTGTGTGCAGAGCTATTGCAGAGTAAAAAACACAATTTTTTTTCTGTTGCTAATGTGATTCAGCAAGGCATATGACACCTTATTATTTAGTGCCGCTGAACTTAATCTGTGTGCAGACCGCAGAGCTGTTGCAGAGTAAAAAACTATTTTTTTCTGTTACAAATGTGATACAGCACGCCATATCCCACCTTCTCATTTTGTGGCAGCGAAATTCAGCTGTGTGCAGTGCTCATGCAGAGTAAAAAAATATTTTTTTCTGTGACAAACGTGATACGGCAGGTTAGATCTGAGTTTGAAATTGTTTGGAGAATATATTCTATTGTATATAGGCGTCATCCACACTAAAAATATTCTCTCTTCTGTTACTAATATGCTACAGCAGGGGAGATCTCAGTTTGACATTGTTTGGAGCATATCTTCTAAGTTATACAGGCCTCATCCACAGTAAAAAAAAATACTTCTGCTAGTAAGGTCATTCAGCAGGCTAGATGTCAGTTTAAAATTTTGGGGTGCTGATATTGTTCTCTTAACTGGGGTACACATGATAAAATCAAAATAGGTTTTCTCACTATCGTGCTACCTAAATTGGGCTACATTTCATCTTTTCATTCTTTGGTGCAAATTTTGTTCCCCAAGATCCATGGACCCTTCCTAGGCTATGATTATCAGCCGGCAGCTGTCTGCGTAGCCTTTCTGGCTATAAAATATAGGGGGACCCCACGTCATTTTTTTGGGAGTCCCCCTATTTTAATAGCCAGTAAAGGCTATGCAGACAGCTGTGGGTTGATATTCATAGCCTGGTAAGGGGTCATGGGTATTACCCCCTTCCCAGGCTACAAATATTGTCCCCCGATCATCGGCTTTCCCCCTCTGGTGCAGAAAATTGCATGGGAGCCCACACCATTTTGTTTTCCATTTTTATTAAATATATATGGCTATATATATTTAGATATATCTATGGAAATATCTATGGAAATATCTATAGATATATCTAAGGAAATACTGTATCCATGGAAATATCTATAGCTATATCTATGGATATAGCTATAGATAGATAGATATGGGATAGATAGATAGATAGATAGATTGCTAAAGTATATCCATATATCTATCTATATCTAAATATCTAACTATCTATCTATCCCATATTTATCTATCTATCTATCTATCTATCTATCTCATATTTATCTATCTATCTATCTCATATTTATCTATCTATCTATCTATCTATCTATCTGTCTGTCTGTCTGTCTATCTATCTATCATCTGTCTATTTGTGTGTGTAATGGAGTGTGGGTTGGACAAATGTAAAAGAGGAGGTTGGACAGAAATGACATCACAAACCTTTTTTTTTGTTAAATAACATATCTTTATTTAGCTTATAAAAACGCATACAAATCCGCAGGCAAAACTGCACTGAAAAACCTCATCAAATCCGCATCAAAACCATGGCAAAAAGGCATCAAAAACGCACCCGCGTTTTCTGCCAAGAGCTGCGTTTTTTGTGTGGAAAAATCCGCGGGAGAATCCGCACTGTGTGCACATACCCTAAAGCTAAGAATGAACTCAGTAATGACGACAAAGTTTTTTTTTACTGCATCAAGGTATATAGAGGCCACTAGGCAAAACATTTTATGGGGCTTCTTTCTTTTATTAATTTTGAGAAAATTGTGATAATTTTAAGAGAAATCCAGGCTATAGGTAAAAGATTAAGGCCTTGATTCATCATTTGCGTTTTTTTAAGTCGATTTACGTTTTTGTTTTGTAGTATTAATTGACTTTTTTGGCACCAAATTCATTAAAATGATGCACGTGATTCATGAATTTGTTGGAATGTCAAAAATTGTCTTTCCTTCTCACTTGCTATTATGATTTTGGCACCAAAAGTCCCACATTGGAGTCAAAATTTGAAAAAATTTAGATTAAATTTTGGTATACGTAGAAATACCACAATGGTGACAGTTGTGCCAAATTTGCAGACCTATAAGGAGGGGACTGTAGCCTAGTATTATAAATGCACACAGTTGAGGCTTGGGCACTGATCACACAGATACATGTGGTGCACAGTGTCTGGTTTACAGCTTATTGATGACGCCCATATTATTATATCAGGTGGATTGCCCAACACTATATAAGTGCATCCCTCAAGGACAGGCACAACAATTTCCCCAGCCAACACTAATAGGTATGGCGGCAGCCTACTAAAAAAATGACAAAATGTGAGAAAAGATAAATAAAGATGTATAATATGCATGAAGCATTGGTTAATATTTTGGGCAAAATTATTAAAGGGGATGTCCAGCCTTAAGCTACAAGTCTGCAGTCACTTTATGTGACTGCAAACTTGTGACTAGTGTTGAGCGATACCATCCGATACCGTGAAATATCGTATCGGATCGGACTGATACCCAAAAAGTATCGGATATCGCCGATTCCAATACCGGAAACCCATGCAAGTCAATGGGGCACAAATATCGGAATGAAAATAAACCCTTTCTTTCCTTGCACATCCAGTTCGGGAGGGGGGAAGAGTGTGGGCGGTGCAAGGACAGACACTGCGTGTCTGTGTGTGCGGACGGGGTCTGTACGGGCCTCTCGGGGGGTCTGTACGGGCCTGCCGGGGGTCTGTGCGGGCTGCCGGGGGTCTGTGTGGGCCTGCCGGGGGTCTGTGCGGGCTGCCGGGGGCCTGTGCGGGCTTCCGGGGGTCTGTGAGGGCCTGTGTGTGTGTCCCATCGGGCTATGCCTGCTACAGTGATTGACACATTAGCCAATGATGGGACAGTAGCACAGACCCCCGGCAGGCCCGCACAGATCGCGCATCATGATGACATCATTTCAGCAGCCAATCACAGCCATGCCATTAGTTAACATGGCTAACACAACTGGCTCATTGCATTATGGGAACTTCCGATTCCGGTATTCGATATTGTAAAAATATCGGTACTTGGTATCGGAATTCCGATACAGCGAATATCGGCCGATACCCGATATTTGCAGTATCGGAATGCTCAACACTACTTGTGACTCTTTACAGTGTGCAGACTGAACACTCTGAAGATTTTGTGGTGCTGGCACTGGGAACAGCTGGCCACATGACCAAAAAAAGGTGATTAGTATGCATGGAGTCACATGCCAACGAGATGGGTGTAGCATCATTCAATACAAGTGAATTAAGCATGGCCAGAAACAGTCTAGTCAGAATGTGGACAGGAGTATGCAAATCTCATACTCTCAAATCTTCTGACACTGGAGAAGCCTCACAGTGAGCAGTGCACGCTATGTGAAGACTCAGAGCTCTGCAGTCACATAGAAAATCTGCAAACTTGTCATTTTACAGTGGACAATGCAACCCAGAAAGAAGTTCCTCATTGTCTTGCAAGGTGCCATACTAAAATTTGAAGCAAAACACGTCAAAAGGACATAAAACTCAAAAACAAATCACTGAAAAATACAGTCTTACTTACCAATACTAGTCCACATTACTAATGCACAAAAAAATGCAGCAGACCCCCATAATAAAGGTGGGGGCAGCACAAGGGCAAAACACTGATAAAATAACCACATGCACACCAACCATTGATGGTTGCCCAGTATGATAAATGTAGTGATTTTTTTGTGACCTAGTGTTGATAAGTATGGCTGCCATTTTTCTGTGATTTTTTATAATTTTTATGTCCTTTTGCTGCCTTTTAAACTTTAAACTGCTTAGTGCCTTAAGAATTATTTAATTCAGTGGTCTCAAAATACTGACGTACTTTTAGCAGTATCCCAATATTGTAATGTCCTAACATGGACATACTGTAGTGCCTTTATAATATGGTTGCACAGTACATACAAAACACAGACATACGACATCGACTATGATACAATTAAGGTCCCCGGTGTTTGCCATGTACGAGTGTGGTTAGCTTAGGAGGTGGGTGGCGTCCCCACGATGTTAAAGACCCCAGGGCACACTTCCTATAATGAAACATGCTCCAAAACTATATCCGTCATGCTTTTCTGTCTGTTTTCATTTCCTTTTATTGCACACACTGAACTATCATGGATTATTGTGCGCCGAACATGTCCACAGAGAATAATTATTTGGAGATATCTTGATATCCTATTCATCATACAATTTGCATAATTCTAGTTACAATAAATCCTCTTTCAATAGGTTCCATCTGTGCTTCACTGTCTTCCGTTACTTGTGGTCCTTGTATCCTGCTAGATCAGTCGTCTCTTCTAATGAAGTGCCTGAGGCAGCAAACTGAACCTTGCCTTCAGCTACATTTTAATATATTCTGCTGGCCCTGTTGTACACTGTTTACCTTCTATAAAGTCCTTTATATCAGAAAAAAAGGCATGATCTCATGGGCCCGGCAGACAGATCCAGAGAAGGCTTCAGCCTTAATGTAACTCAAAAGCACAGTGTGATATGTTAAAACTAAAATGTTCTCAAAAGCTCTGCAGTTTTGGCTTTAGAGACAAGCATATAAAATTAATGCTCTCCACAAATTTACCTTTCCTTTTTGGCCTACGGAATCTGCAAATTTAATGGCACTGTGTCAGAGAAATAATGATGATACAAGCCTATCCAGAACTGTTGTCATATATGTGAGTGCATGTACTGTAAATGTGAATGATGCAGGTGCTGTATCTGTGTATTGTCTACCATGTGTGGTGAAAGCCAGAGCATTGGGCAGCACAAAATGCTCTCTAAAGGGACCAGTAGTATAAAAATGGGCACAATTGTGCCTCATGGTTAGTAGAAGTAGATGATAGTCAGGTATAGAGTATGACAGAATACAGTAATTAAAAGGGCACACCGGTTGGTTATTGTGACCTGTCTGTGTCTTCTGAAATAATGGGATCAATCAAATTTATGGTTGGTACACGTAGCTGGAAGACTTTGGTGACATGTAGTGGTTAGTTCTGGTAGTCCCTCCAAACAATAGTGGAAAATATTAATTATGCAATAAAAGTTTTATTGATAAATGTCAAAAGAGAACAAATGGCCAATATTTCAGTCTGTTTCACACATTGGTAAATCAGCAACGGCGTACAAATATCGAAAACACCCAATAAACTGTTGGTAATCAATATGTGTATACATCAAAGAGTACCTTAAAACATCACTTTTAATTGGACCAAATAAAACCCAAATCGGGTATCAAATTAATATAAAAACCAACAGACAATACATATAACATACATGGCTACAAAAACAAATTTTATATAAAGTGCCCACAACATAACCAGTGCAAGTATAAAATTGGAAGGCTCTCACCCGTATCTTGAAACACCTGCCGAACACATATTTGGTAACCCAACTCATATTCACCCCAAATCCTTGATACTCCCCTGAAGAGGCCACTGAAATAGAACAGAAATGTGTAGGGAAAATGATGTGGAGGCTGATTGGAATAAGATGTTAATTGGGTACTGCCTTTGTCAGGGCAGGAGTCTTTACATGGGGCATGACAGGGGATTTTAGGGATATACCTGTACATTCTTATCTCTTACCCTTTTCTCCAGTGTGGCACTTCCATGAGCAGGTGTCTCAAGATATGGGTGAGAGCCTTCCAATATTATACTTGCACTGGTTACCTCGTGGGAACTTTATGAAAAAATTGTGTTTGTAGCCATGTATGTCATATGTATTGTCACTTGGTTTTTATATTCATCTGATACCTGATTGGGGGGTTTATTTGGTCCAATTAATAGTTATGCTTTGATCACTGCCTATGTCCTAAGGTTCACAGCAGATACAGAGGCTAACTATTGCTGCAATAATGAAGCCTGCAAAAAGAAGCACACTGTGTAGAGTGGATACATTGGATTTATATACAGTGAGTGGTGACCTAGTGCTTCCATCTGTTGACAGCTTTGAAGTGGCAGAAAGCTCTGACCTAAATGATGCAGTAGAATATGGCACTGATACGAGCTAAAACACTTACTAGAAAACATCATGATGGTCTATATGTCTCTCAGCACCTCTGCCTTGGTCTGTTTCCCTTCCACTTTTCCATAGATTTTAATAGACAGTTGTAATTGTTACACACCTGTCCCAGATCCTGGCTTTGCTCCCATAGCCCTAGTCCGCTAAAAACTCTCTTGTGCCCTACGTCAGGCTTTACAGATGGCCTGGCATTATCCATGTGATCATCTGGCTGCGTCTATATAATGCCTACTAAGACATAAACCTGTGTCTTGGTATTAAGAATTTAGTGTTCCTGAGTCCTGTCTGCCCGTGGCTTCCAGTACCTCTGCTACCTGTCTGCGGTCTCTAGGATGTCTCCTGTCTGCCTGCGGCTTTAAGTACCTCAACTACCTGTCCCCCTATCATCTCCAGTACCTCTACTGACCGTATACAGTACATCTGCTTCCCGCACCTTAGCTTTCTGATCCCTGTCTCCTCTCTGCCTGCAATCTCCCGTACCTCTGCTACCTGTCTGTAGTCTCCTGTCTGCCTGCAACTTCCAGCACCATAGCTTTCTTATCCAAGTCTCCTGTCTGCCTGCAGTCTCCAGTACCTCTGCTACCTGTCTTAAACATGCCTCTCCTGTCTGTTGCACCAATGCCAGTGGCGCATGTGTCCAACCGGACCTTGGGCTTGGAGGATCCACCTATCAGTCTTCTGATTCCTCAGTGAAGAGGCAGCTTGTGTTGTTTTTTAGATGTATTTCTAAGTGAATGACGAGTTTAAGAGATCAGGAGAGGAGACGAAGTGGCTCATAAGTGAATAGAGTTGGTGCAAATTGATTTGCACAACCAAGTCTTTCAAACATGTGAGTAATCTTGACAAGCGGCCAAAGATTATTGACATGGTCTATGGACTGGGTCGTGTAAATCGACTCTCACTAACTCTAGTGGAGAAACAACCATATTATTGTTAAATTATATATTACAAAGTTCCTTTAGTTTTGCCTGCTTTTTTGATTTATGCAACATTTAGCACATAAGGCAGGGCAAAACATGCCACCTTTTCATTGAAATACCGTTTAAGTCAATTAGGGTTTTTTTTTGTCAAATATATAAGCAATAGTTTATAGAATAAAATACAATAATCATTCAGTTATAACAATACAACAAGGTGCATGTGTAGGTCAGCTTGGTTTTCTTCTTGCGCTCTATGAATTGATTTTTGTAAATCTAGCTCAGACTTAGTCTTTTACATTTTTTTTCAAAATCCTATATTTCAAGTGTTTGGTGTAATATTAGATATGTGCTGGTTATGTCGTTTCAATTTGCTATGTGATTATCATTCATTACGGTAAGAACTGCTTTAGTCTCGAGGAGGTATAAACAGATAAAATACATTTAATTGATGCTTCTGGCAACAAAAAGTCATTTCTTCATCTCTAATTATTTTCTTTACAAAGGCTCCTAATATTCAAAGCTTTGGACATCAGAGCACCTATTGGTAATGATACCATTAGGCCCAAGATTATGATTAAAATTTCCTGTAATGATATTTAATGATGTGAATAATGATGTCTCTTGGAGAAATTGCTCTATTTTACAAGTGAAAGGAGAAGAAAATTGTCTTTTTCCAATTTTTGGAAATGTGACCTCCCCTAAAGAAAAGATAAGAGTGAAATCTATAATGAACAAACATCTTCGGGATCTGAACAAGAGTTTGTTTTAAAATTGAACCTTGACCTTTCAAAGCAATTTTTTCCCTATTTTTCCAATTTATGATTCAGAAATAGAAAAAAAAGAAAAGAATTCAATTTAGCAATCCATGTATTTACTTGGTTATTTTTTTTATTGCATGGCTGCATTAGCTTTTTCATAGTAACAAAAGAGTAAGAATAGAACTATGAATATTTTCTCCGATGTCAAGATCTAGACATTAAAGACAGACAACTGGAAGAGCTCAGTACAAGCTACTTGTGTGTATACTGATGCATCTTCCTTTTTCTTTTGACCTGGCATTTCCTGAAATAAGTTGGTTGAGATGGCTAACTTTAAAAAAAAAAAGTGTATTTTGTGATACTCTAACTGGAGAGGTTTAAACGTTTTGCTATACTCTAACTGGAAAGTAGTCACTCATCTAGGGCAAAAACATTAATTCAAAGGAGGATCCGTTTGTTACTTAAGAAAGGAGTCTACAATATTTTTTTCTTTATCTGAACAGCTTGTAAACTAGTATAGATGACGGAACGCATTCGCGCTAAGTAAAGACTGGGCAAAAAATTGCAAGATGAAAACCACTGCTGAGCAATAAGAACATAAACACTCATCTCAGTTTTGCCAGAAAACTTCTTGATGATGAGACAAAAGTTGAACTTTTTGGAAGATGCATGTCCCATTACATCTGGTGTAGAGATAACACAGCAGTTCAGAAAAAGAACATTATACTAACAGTAAAATATGATGGTGGTGGTAGTGTGATGGTCCTGGGCTGTTTTGCTGCTTCATTACATGGAAGATTTTCTGTGGTAAATGGAACCATGAAATCTGTTGTCTACCAAAAATTGCTGATGGAGAATGTCTGGCCATCTGTTTGTGACTTCAAGCTAAAGTGTACTTTTGTTATGCAGTAGGACAATGATCCAAAACACACCAGCAAGTCCACCTCTGAATGGCTTAAAAAAAACAAACTTAAGATTTTGGAGTGGCCTAGTTAAAGTTTCTTACCTTAATCTGTTTGAGATGCTGTGGTATGACTTTAAAAAGGCAGTTCATGCTCGGAACCCGTCCAGTGTGGCTGAAATACAACAATTCTGCAAAGATGAGTGGCCAAAATTCATTCAGAGCATTGTAAAAGACTCATTGTCAGTTATCACAAATGCTTTATTGCAGTTGTTGATGGTAAGCCAGTTATTTGGTTTTGAGGACAATCACCTTTCCACACAGGGCCCTGTAGGTTTGGAATTCTTTTTCCTTTAATAATAAATACCTTTATTTATAAACTGCATTTTATATTTATTTGTTATAGTTTGTTTTGGTGATCTGAAGCATTTAAGTGTGACAAACTTGCCAAAACATAGGAAATAAGGGAGGGGAAAACAATTTTTCACACCACTGCATGCATGCAAGCATGTGTATACCGTATATATGTATATATATATATATACACATATATATATACATATATATATATATATATATACACTCACTGGCCACTTTATTAGGTACACCATGCTAGTAAGGGGTTGGACCCCCTTTTGCCTTCAGAACTGCCTCAATTCTTCGTGGCAGAGATTCAACAAGGTGCTGGAAGCATTCCTCAGAGATTTTGGACCATATTGACATGATGGCATCACACAGTTGGCGCAGATTTGTCGGCTGCACATCCCTGATGCGAATCTCCCGTTCCACCACATCCCAAAGATGCTCTATTGGATTGAGATCTGGTGACTGAGGAGGCCATTTGAGTACAGTAAACTCATTGTCATGTTCAAGAAACCAATCTGAGATGATTCGAGCTTTATGACATGGCGCATTATCCTGCTGAAAGTAGCCATCAGATGTTGGGTACATTGTGGTCATAAAGGGATGGACATGGTCAGCAACAATACTCAGGTAGGCTGTGGCGTTGCAACGATGCTCAATTGGTACCAAGGGGCCCAAAGAGTGCCCAGAAAAAATTCCCCACACCATGACACCACCACCACCAGCCTGAACCGTTGATACAAGGCAGGATGGATCCATGCTTTCATGTTGTTTACGCCAAATTCTGACCCTACCATCCGAATGTCGCAGCAGAAATCGAGACTCATCAGACCAGGCAACGTTTTTCCAATCTTCTACTGTCCAATTTCGATGAGCTTGTGCAAATTGTAGCCTCAGTTTCCTGTTCTTAGCTGAGAGGAGTGGTACCCAGTGTGGTCTTCTGCTGCTGTAGCCCATCTGCCTCAAAGTTCGACGCACTGTGCGTTCAGAGATGCTCTTCTGCCTACCTTGGTTGTAACGGGTGGCAATTTGAGTCACTGTTGCCTTTCTATCAGCTCGAACCAGTCTGCCCATTCTCCTCTGACCTCTGGCATCAACATGGCATTTCCGGCCACAGAACTGCCGCTCACTGGATTTTTTTTCTTTTTCGGACCATTCTCTGTAAACCCTAGAGATGGTTGTGCGTGAAAATCCCAGTAGATCAGCAGTTTCTGAAATTCTCAGACCAGCCCTTCTGGCACCAACAATCATGCCACGTTCAAAGGCACTCAAATCACCTTTCTCCCCCATACTGATGCTCGGTTTGAACTGCAGGAGATTGTCTTGACCATGTCTACATGCCTAAATGCACTGAGTTGCCGCCATGTGATTGGCTGATTAGAAATTAAGTCTTAACACACAGTTGGACAGGTGTACCTAATAAAGTGGCCAGTGAGTGTATATATAAATATACATGTGATGTACTCTGTGTATGAATATAAAAAAATACCCCATGTATTGCTAATGGCTTCTTTGTCTCTTCACGTCTTATAATACCCCTTTGAGCTTGGCTCCATATATTAATAAAGCCCCCTTCTGTGTGTCTATGTATTAATAATGCCCCTTTTGTGTCTGGCTCAATGTGATAATAATGCCCCTTTGTGTCTATATAATAGTGAGGTCCTTCTTGGCCGGCGTCACACTACTGTAGAATATGGACGAGTGCTATACAAGTAAACATCGCATAGCACTCGGCCCAGTGTTAACTTATGGGGCAGCTCACATCACCGTATTTTTTTCTCAGGCGTTTTTGACGTGCGTGTAAAATCGCAGCATGCTGCGATTGTCACCAAGATTCGGACGAGACTTGCCAAGGCAAGCCTATGCGTGCGAGGAAAACTCCGATGTCACACGGACCATTCCTCTAGCTTGCGACAAATACGCACACATTTTCCTCATTTCAGTCCATTGAGCCATTTAGTTCAATGGGGAAAATCAGTGAGAAATGTAAAGCCATACGCATGTCATACAGATATATGGGTGGGAGAATATTGCATAATTGCATTGCAAACGCATTACATACAGATGACCATGCGTAGAATAGTTGCGTCACTCTCGGCAGGGAGACTTGAACCGATTTTCCATACATTTAAGGTGATGCCAACCTTTGAGTGATTTCATGCTCCATTTGTGTATTTAAAAAAAATAGCTCACCTAATCCCGCCAAAGGATGAACGAAGACTCTCCGCTTCTTCCTTCAGTCTGCTGCCTGACAAAGGCACTGCATCTTGATACCTGACATGTTCCATTCACATCTGACCTCCATTAGACTACAAACCTAAAGCTGAAGCTTGTGACTTACCAGACTAAGTGGCGGGACAAGGAGCCAATGTGTCTCTGCTACATAACAGGTTTAAATTGTACATGCATTCTAAGGAGTGTCTGCGGAGCAGGGACTGGCTGGCATATTTTGGTCTGGGGGACAAGCACACAGCAATGGCCCATGAGAAGCAGCTCACACTTATTTGTTTGTAATATGAAATTAATCATTAAGCCGGCTAAATAAATCAAGACTGTGAAGGAAGACCAGTTCCTCCCATATCACCAATGTGACGTAACTACACAGGCACAGCTCTCCAGCGCCCTCTTTGTCTCTCAGGTCAGTAAGGGAACTGCACCTAGAGCAAATGGCCGTCGGGGAGGATGTCCTGTTACCCGCTGGGTATTCTAAGATCCGTAATCAGAGTAAAGGCATCAGCCCAAGATTAATTTTATGGTTTAATTGCCTTAAAGGCACACTAGATAATTACAGAAATATACAGTAAGCTATACAACGGAATTACAGTGGATTTGCAGTCAGAGTAAAATATAGCAATAATGGTACAAGACTTAGAGATATTAAGCTGGAGGTCTATTTACCAGGTTGTAGGTTGCATGTGGATGCCGGGAGCTCTGCAGTCCACAGGTACCAGAATCTTAGTTGCCGAACAGACCCCAAAGTGCGTGCCGCTGCTCCTTTGGCAGATGTGTCCCCAGTTCCTTCTTAGATCATCATCATCTGGTTCTTCTGTGAGAGAGAGAGTCTCTGCCATGCGCTCCCAGTTCTTAAGTATGCTGGGTTCCTCCCCCCTGTGTCAGAGGGTGGGCTAATAATCTCCACCTTTTAGCTCCCTGCAGAACTTATTCCCAATATCTAAGAAAGGGGGTAACTTTCTCCAGGATGATCGGATCAGGACACGAGAGGTACCAGTGCATGCGGTTTGTTTTGCCTGTCATGTGGAGAGCAAACATGGCCCATTGGGTCGCTGTGGAGGGCCAATCTATATATCTCAGGAGTCGCACTGCCAGATGCGCGATTTCCTCAGGGTCACGTGGATATTTTTCATGAGTCTGTAACTCGAAAGGTGTGCTCATAATCCATGATCCTAGGATGGAGTCGGAGTGGCTGGGAGAGACAATGGATGTGTATTTCTGTGTCCAGCTGGCAGGTATATTCTAATTGAAGCCCCCAGGCACCTTCATGCCCAATGCTGGCGTGGCTCCTACTCAAGCTTTGAAGTTCTGTTTTGGCCTTATCTCATTATCATACTAAAAGACCTTGCTATTCAACATTGGAGCACTAAATCCTGCTTTCTTCAATATGCTTACAGGCCATGGGGGAGCAGTTGGCTGTCAGACAAACTGGCATCACTGGGACAGGCCAAGCTCAGACATGAGGCGAGCATTATACCCCATATCCAAGATGGCGGCTGCTCCTTCATCACAAAGACTCTAGCCATAAACAACCCCACTAAAGGTCTGATGGTCATTGCACAAAAATGGTACTGTGAGGGACGACAGAGATCTCCCTCCTGGATTGGTCCCCCTATCTTGGCATTCCCCCAGGCCTTAAAAAGCAATGCAATGTTGATCTTTAATAAAAACCAAGCAACAAGTTCTTTGAAGCTTGGTCTCCACCTAATAGCACCAAGGTGTGAGCTCCTGCAGCTACAGGCAAACTAACTGAAGCACATGGAGACACTGTCATGCAACAAGTCACAATAGGCTCTGAGGTATTGAATCTGGAAAATGACCTATAATAACAGAAGGCAATATTTTTGTGCATAGCCGAGCACATTATCGGAATCGGCAATCCTTTCCCCACGCGCCCATATTATTTAGCCACCTCCAGAACCCTGCATTAGGGAGTTATAAAGCATAGCTAACAGGAAGTACATACTGTAGGCATATTTAGTCTCTATGCATAGACAAAATCCAGCTGAACCCATTGGCGGTGCCATCAACCCATTCAGAGCTTCTGGCAGAAAGTTATGGGCCATCCACGATTCCGGGCAGAAAATCATATTCTCAGACATGGGAGGAGGGAGGCAGCCCAGCTAGGGGAGGCAGCAGAGTGTGGGAGGAAACAGCCTATGAGATATAAGGCAGACCCTAATTTTGGACTTAGTTTTCTAATGGCCGGAGGATACGCTAGCTGACGCAGCCAGGAAAGCCTGTAACTAATATTTGGACCTGTGATCCATCAGCACCTCCCTGTGGTCACATGCTACATTACACGGTAATTGCAACCGACCTATACCTGATCCTTGTACTACACTTTTGACTGTATACCTGTATTTTGTTCTTGTAAATATATACCTGTATATTTCTAGTGAGCCTTTTCGACAATTAAATATAAAATTAATCTTGGGCTGCTCTTTTAGCTCAACTCATGAATCCCCATGGCCGCATGCTCGGTTGGTCAATTACACAACCTATAACAAGGCTAGCACCCAAATAGAAACACAGATAACAAGATCTGCATAAAGCTGCAGAGTAGGTAAAATTCAGTGCAAAGATCATGAATATCAAAACAAGAAAAAAAGCACCAAGAGAATTCAGTAGATAAAAATATATAAAGCTTTATTGAAATGAATAACAATGATAAAACCATGTGACTATGAATATACAGAGATGTGACAGTGGTAAGCCAGAAGGTGGAACTCCAAAAAGACTCAGGATAATAATCAGGCTTAGAAGATGTCAATCATTTCACACAAAAGTGCAAGTGCATATGTGCAAGATCATAAGCCCATGTAAGAGACCAGGACATTGGGTCACACCAGGTCAAAGGGTATGATAACAAAATCTAAGAAGGCTGTATACCGATACAAAGACAAAAATACCAACAAAAGAATGTGTGAAATAGTAAGATATTAATTGCCTGAGGACATTACCTGAGACTCAGTGATGCCACCCACCCCAACACGCATTTCGGCACTGTGCCTTCTCCCGGGGGAGTGTTTTTTTATTATTTTGATATTTGGTTGGTCAATTGTACGCTACCTGGGTTGGTTTCTGACCCGATATAAGCATGTTGTTGGACGGGGCTTATGTCGAACGAGGAACTCGTGGCAAAATACCATATTGTTTTAGTGAGGAACTCTGGCAGTGACGGCTGAGAGGTTTAAATATATATCCCCAGCCTGGACTGGTGATATATATCCCCCCTTACTGGGAGCGTCTCACTAACTCGTACCAAAAAGGGAAGCTTTTCCTGTGACTATTTGCCCTCGGCGCAGTTCCCTGACTGACCAGGAGCAAGCGGTGGTGCCAGAGAGCCGATCCCTGCGGGTCCTTCTCTCCCCTCCCCCGAGGTGAGCGAAGTTGACCCTCCCTTCCCCTGTGAGATCCCTCACAGATTGATGGCAGTGCGGTGAGATCGAGATAACAGTGTGTGTGGGATCCCTACTCCCAGACACAAAGGTCTACCAGCAGTAGCTTTTGCTGCTGGGGTCTTAAGATCAGCTCAGCACTAGACAGTCCAAGTGTAAAGTACTGTAGGTGTGTGGGTGCTCGGGTTGGTGCTATGTCTGTGGGCTGAAAAAACTGGCTGCAAGCACTCGAAGCAAGGCAAGAATGTTAGCCCGTAATGCGGAGAATGACTGTACTGGTTCTCAAGAAGGGGTGAACCAGGGGGTTTCTTCCCAGGCTCCCCAAGAGTTTCACCGCCTGTGCACTACCCTGCAGGAGAACACCCTCCTACTGCCCTTCTCCCTGAACAGCTCAGGTCAGAGGCCCTCTTTCAAGCTGCCCTGGCGAGTATCGAGGCGGGGCAAGAGGAAGCCCCCGCAGCCCTCCTAAAAGCGGCAGAATGCCAGGCAAAGCGAGAGGCGGCAGAACGCCAAGCAGAGTGAGAGGAGCGCTGTGAAGCTGCAGTGCGATAGCATCAGCTGGAGTTGGCTCAGCAAGGTCTCCTACTGCCCACCACAGCACCTCCGCAACTCAAAATAGCCAAGGTCCGAGCCGAGAACGTTCCCTTGCTGGAGCAGGATGGAGGCCTGGACTCCTTTATGTGAGCCTTTGAGCGGACATGCTGACAGCACCATCTGGCCTTGGATCAGCTGGCCAAGTACCTGATCCCCTGTTTGAGGGGTAATTCTCTGGAAGTTTTGGGGGACTTACCTGCCGGGGTGGAACAGCACTAAGAGAGCATCAAACAGGCCCTGATATAACAGTTCAACCTCACTCCAAAGTCTTACCGCAGGAAGTTCCAGAGCCTCCAAAAAGGCCCCAAAGACACGGGGGCGACCATATGCGGGCACTTCTGGGAGGGTCTGGAGCTCACCACCGGCCAGGAGATCCATGAGGCGTTTGTCACCGAGCAATTCTTGTGGAACTGCCCAGAGGACCTCCAACAATATCTCCTTGACAGGAAACCAACAGCACCTGGAGAGAGGGTAAGAACTGCCTCTGTTTCCCAAGCCCCTAGAATGCAAGGGGCACCCCCCTCTGTTTCCCTCTCTAGCCCAGGAGTAGAACCCAGGATTTGTCACCTCTGAAACCAACCTGGACACTTCAGAGCCATGTGTCCCCAGCACCACAAGGCCCCTTCCTCATCCCCAAAACCATCCCCTGTGATGTGGGTGGGTGGGGGTGGTGGGAGGTCCTGTGACAATTACTAGCCCATCACCGTAAACCACACCAGTGCTCTGGGACTCCGGGACACCGGCGCTGAGATGGCCCTCGTGTGACCTGAGATAGTGTCCCCCCAGGACTTGTTACCCGGAAGAAGCCTCGCTGTCTCTGGGATTGGAGGTGTCGAACTGGAGTTGGTGGGAGGGACTGCCACAGGGATTGTAGGGCCCCTAAATGAGTCCAAACTGCTGGGTTTTGCGCAGCTGCAGGAAGGGGAATGTGCCAATGGGATTGGGGCCATCACAGGAGAGGTGGAGCTTCCAGGTAAGGCCCCAGAGCAGGAGGTTCCCATACCCGGGATGCCAAGAAACCAGGTTGGTCCAACTGACTCGGCAACTTGTGTGGAAGTTGAGGGGAGGCAGGCACTACCCGGCGTTACAGCGGTCGTGGCCAGGAGTGGGAGTGCTGTAGCGCAAGGAGCCTCATGGAGGTCCAACAGCCTTCCCCCTTCTGACCAAGTGGCAGCTGAGCCAGAGGGAGGCCTGGAGACAGGTCCCGGGGAACTGACAGAAGACGTGGCAGTTTGGTCCATTCTGGCCATGTCTAGTCAGGGGTTTCAGGCAGTGTTGGAAGCTGACAACAGCCTGAAGGCCCTTAAAGAGCAGGCGGCACAGCCTTTCATGGACTCAGACCATGAGCAGGTGTTCTTGGACCAGGGACAGCTGTACCGAGTGTCGGTTCAGTAAGAGTCACCAGAGGCGTGGCCTTGGGACCGACAGTTAGTGGTATCCTATCCGTTCTGGACTGAGTTGTTGCAGATCGCACATGAGGTTCCGATGGCCAGACACTTAGGGATGGCTAAGACCAAGGCCAGGCTAGCCCAGCATTTATACTGGCCTAAAATGGGGACCGATATGGTGCCATTGCCCATCATTGACAAGCCTTTCTGGACGGTGGCTGTTGATCTCATCGGACCGCTGTCCATCCCCAGCCGCTCTGGGAAACACTACATACTAACGGTAGTGGATGATGTCACCCAGTACCCAGAAATGGTAGCCCTGTCTTCCCACTCAGGCTGACAAGGTGACTATCATTTTACTGGAGGTTTTCTCCAGAGTGGGATATCCCCAGGAAATGCTCACTGATCGAGGGACCCAGTTCATGTCGCAGCTGATGGAGTCCCTTTGTAAGCAAATACAGGTGCAACATCTGGTGGCCAGCCCACACCATCTGCAGACTAATGGTCTGTGCGAGCGGTTCAATGGCACCCTCAAGCAGATGCTTAGGATGTTGGTTGACTCCCACGGGAGCGACTGGGAGCGGTACCTCCCACACCTACTATTTGCCTACCGGGAGGCTCCACAGGTATCAACGGGGTTCGCGGGGGCTCCTGTAAGGGCGACATGTATGAGGGCCCCTTGGTCTGGTGAAAGAGGCATGGGAAGGAGACTTGGCCACCCCTGGAGTGTCGATCGCTGAGTACATTGTGCGCTTCCGGGACAAAATGATGGCCTTGTCACAGCTGGTGCAGGACAATATGGCGCAGGCTCAGGCTGACCAGAAGCACTGGTACGACCAGAAAGCTTGTCAAAGGACCTACCTGGTAGGTTGGAAAGTGTGGTTACTGGTCCCCATACCACAGGATGAGTTTCAGGCAGCCTTTTAGGCGATTAACCCCTTAATGTCTATGAACGTGCACAGTCCGTCATGGCAGGAGGTAACTTCCAGCACCATGACGGACTCTGCACATCCTGCCTTTGAACTGTCACTGCGTGTAAACACGCAGTTTCAGTTCAGTGCCGACAGCTGTCTATGACAGCTGAGATGCACAGGGAGGGGGGCAGGGACCCTTGCACTTGGTCCCTGCACCCACAGCGCTGTGATTGGTCGGTCAATCTGACAGACCAAACACAGCATTGATCAGCAAGAGAAGCTGAAATTTGAGCTTCTCCTTGCCTGATCAGTGTAGGAGCCCAGCCCCGCAGTGGCTGAGCCTCCTGCACTGACAGCTAGGAGCGGAGCCCCCACCACCCCTGGCTGTTAACCCCCTCACTGCTGCGATCGAGCGTGATTGCAGCGTTCAGAGGGGGAGGCAGAGGGTAGGGGGCTCCCTCTGCCTCAGGTCGGCGTCCCTGCGATGTAATCGTGGGGCCCGACCTGTGCCATGATGACCCGGAGGTGTCATGACAACCTCTGGATCATTTACATTTACAGCATGGTGTCAGCAGCTCTCAGCATGCTGGAGCATTGTAATGTATTATACCTAAAGTGAAAGCGAAAGTGAAAGTCCCATAAAGGGACAAGGTAAAAAAAACAAACATTTTAAAAAAAAAATGTAAAAAAAAATTATAAAAAAATAACATAAAAAATTCCCTAAAAATCCCCTAAAAATTACAATTTTTATGTAAAAAAATAAAATAAACAAAAAAATACACATGTTTGGTATCACCACGTCCATAAAAATCCCATCTATAAAAGTATCACCCTAGTTAACCCGTTCAGTGAACGCCGTAAAAAAAACCACAAAAAAGTAGCAAATTATACTTTTTCCAAGCAGTATCATCATACCGCTTGGAAAAAGTGCAATAACACGCAATCAAAAAGACGGATATAAATAAACATGGTACCGCTGAAAACGTCATCTTGTCCTGCAAAAAACGAGCCACCATACAGCATCATCAGCAAAAAAATACAAAAGTTATAGCTCGCAGAATAAAGTGATAAAATATTTTTTCTATAAAAGTTTTTATAAATGAAGTATCGCTGTAATCGTAGTGACCCGAAGAATAAAGCTGCCATACTAATTTTACCACATGAGGAACGGAGGGGGAAAAGAAAAAAAGCATTCCTAAATTGCTGGTTTTTGTTCATTCAAAAAATGAACAGAAAAATCAGAATAGAAAGCGATCAAAAAACGTTATGTGCCCGAAAATGGTACCAATAAAAACATCAGCTCTTCCCGCACATGACTCTGTCGGCTGAAATATGGAAAAATTATAGTTCACTGAAGATCATTTTTGTGGAAAAAATATGATTTTTTAATTTTACGGCTCTACGTTATAACCTTCTGTGAAGCCCTTGGGGGTTCAAAGTGCTCAACAAACATTTAGATAAGTTCCTTGGGGGGTCTAGTTTCCAAAATGGGGTCACTTGTGGGGGGTTTCCATTGTTTAGGTACATCAGGGCCTCTCCAAACGCGACATGGCGTCCGCTCTCGATTCCAGCCAATTTGACATTCAAAATCTCAAATGATGCTCCTTCTCTTCTGAGCACTGCCGTGCACCTAAAGAGTGTTCTTTCTCCACACATGGGGTATCAGTGTACTGAGGAGAAATTGCACAACAAATATTCTCCTGATACCCTTGACAAAATAAAAAAAATTGTGTCCAAATAAAAATTTTTGGGAAAAAAAGTTAAATGTTCATTTTTACCTTCCACATTGCTTCAAATCTTTTGAAGTACCTAAACGGTTAATAAACTTCTTGAATGTGGTTTTGAACACCTTGAGGGGTGCAGTTTTTAGAATGGCATCACTTTTGGGTATTTTCTGTTATATTGACCCCCCCAAACTCACTTCAAATGTGAGGTGGTCCCTAAAAAAAATGGTTTTGTAAATTTTGTTGGAAAAATGAGAAATCGCTGGTCAACTTCTAAACCTTATAACTTCCTAAGAAAAAAAAAATTTGGTTCCAAAATTGTGCTGATGTAAAGTAGACATGTGGGAAATGTTATTTATTAACTGTTTTTTGTGATATATCTCTCTGATTTAAGGGCATAAAAATTAAATTTTGAAAATTGCAAAATTTTAAAAATTTTCGCCATATTTCCATTTTTTTCATAAATAAACGCAAGTCATATCGAAGAAACTTTAACACTAACATGAAGTACAATATGTCACGAAAAACCATTCTCAGAATCAGCGGGATACGTTGAAGCGTTCCAGAGTTATAACCACATAAAGTGACAGTGGTCCGATTTCATAATTAAGGCCTGGTCCGTTACCTACAAAATGGCTTGGTCGTTAAAGGGTTAAATATAAAATTGATCTTGGCTGCTCTTTTATCTTGTTTCACGAATCCCCATGTCGGCACACTCGGTTGGTCAATTGTACGCTACCTGGGTGGGTATCTGAACCGATAGAAGCCATGTTGCATTTCCCACCCTTGGCTTATACTCGAGTCAACAAGTTTTCCCAGTTTTTTGTGGCAAAATTAGGGGGGTCGGCTTATACTCGGGTTGGCGTATACACAAGTATATACGATATTATTACTTTTGTCAGATTCAAGTTAGTTTTTGACCATTGTGGGTTTTTCTGTCATTAAACGAGGGGTACCAACAATTTTGACCAGGTGTGTAAATCATAATCTGCTTAAAGATTCAGTCTGTGTCTCAGAACTTCGTGTGACTATAGACTCCTTCAAAAATGATCATGAGCATGATGAAACTGCCTTACCATTTCAATGGGAAGCTCTCAGAGGGATACTAATAAAACATAGATCCAGGCTAAAAAAAGAGAGAGCAGCTGAATTCTCCCACTTGTCTGAGCGGATTGATCTCGTTGACAAGGAACATAAATGATCTGCTTCCCTCCAGGTATAGACAAACTTGCTTAATGCTAGAAAGGAGCTAAGGTCTTTAATATATCAAACTTATACAAAATACCAAGATTGCATGCGAAGGTACAAAATCGCAGATAAATATGGTCACTCATTGACAAGGAGGTTACAACTATGCATGAAAAGGACATATGTATCCAAATTAAAAGGGGCACCCAGGTCAAAAATTCATCTGCCCACTGACATAGCTGAAACATTTCATTCCTATTACACTGTAGCTCGCTATATAATATCCATAGACCACAACGCATATTATAGACACTGCCCTCCCTTCCTTCCAACCTCATGAGCTGGGGGTACTAGACAATGATATCACTGAACAAGAGACAGGAGAGACCATTAAATCATTCCCTATTAGAAAGAGCCCTAGGCTTCAGTATTAGATTTTTAAGATATTTGCACCCAATTATTACTATTTTTAGCAAAAGTATTCAATAATATCTCAGAAGACTCCACTTTTGCCCCCCAAAAAACACTTGAGGCACACATAACAGTTTTATCAAAGCCAGAAAAAAACAAATGCTTGCCATAATTTTTGTCCAATTTCATTGATTAATGTAGATGTAAAAATTTTCTCTTAAATAATTGCAACACTGCTCTCCTCCAACCTACAAAACAATGTTATTAATTTCACAAAAACAACAAAAAACAGGAGTTCCCAATATGCCTTGTTTCTGTCGATGCTGAAAAAGTGTTCAGCAGAGATCATTTGACTTTCTTGAAGAACACCCTGCGACAAATTGGGTTGGACCCTTTCTTGTCATCTAAAGTTCTATTTTTATACAGTAACTCTAAAGCGAGAGTTAGGGTAAATGGCCTTCTATCCGACACATTTCTATTAATAATGGGACGGGGCAACGGTGTCCCTTATCACCTCTCCTAAACAAATTGGTGATGGAACATAGCGACAGCATTACGTAAAAATACAGATATTAGTGGAGTTACTGTAGGATCACATCACTATAAACTAGCTTGATACGCACATGACCTCTTGCTCTATTTCAAACCCAATTATCTAATTTCCCTCTATGTTAAAAGAATTCGGCCATGTAAGCAATTTTAAAGTTAACTACTGTAAAACAGAAGCCATGAACATAACTTTTAACGCTGAACTGACACAACTAATTTCTAACTTTCCCTTTAAGTGACAGACAGACACAATTAAGTACCTGGATACTCAAATTCTGGGGAACTTGGATGATCTGTATCATTTAAATTATATCCCCATCCTTGAAAAAACTCTTCAAAATGAATTATATGAAATCTGAATTTAACTTGAAACTCTTGTCCTGGTTTCGTCTTATTAATGTGATCAAAATGGACATTATGCCAAAATGTCTTTTTATATACCAGACCTTCCCTGTCTGCGTTCCTCAGACCTTTTTCTCCCATCTCAACAAATCTATTAGCAAGTTTGTGTGGGGGATGTTGAAATCTAGGATACGTTTTAAAATATTTTGTCGTCCCAAGAATGAAGGGCCCGTTAGTCTGACCCATCTAAGAAAATGCTATCAGTCTACTATTCTTATGAGCGCAATAGACTGGTACAGGTCTGTGAAACAGAAGCAATTGGCGAAACAGGAAGGCAACATATCTACCTGGACACTCACGTCTCTACCTTGGATTGACAAAATATATGTACAAACTAAGCAATTACCCATACTCATTCCACACTTTTTGAAACTATGGCCGTAAGTCTTAATCTCATCATTTATATCACGTAGGTAGGGCCCATTAACACCCTTGTTTGACAACCCAGATTTCTTCAGGAGCTAATTAATTTCTTGTTGGAATTAGATTGAGAAACTGACTCATGGTATCAGGCTCATTTCCTTCCTTTACAGAACTTGGTGGCTCTTGTCCAAGTAGGTGTCTATCCTGGCTGGCATATTTCCATCTCAGGTCATTTATAAATTCTCAACTATCTCTGACTAGAATAAAGGATGAACTCAATGCATTTGAAACCTTAATCACTCAAGTAGATCCTTGCACTAAACTTCTATCTTGTATATAGCAAGACAAAGTGACAACTGCAATGACCCTCTACTGGGGCTTGGGATAAGGAATTGGGTAGTCAAATTTCAGAAGAGGCAAAACGCCTTCATACTCTCCCACAAATTATCTATCACTTACCATACTAAAGAGAAAAACTTTACCATACTAAAGAGAAAAACAATAAGATTCTATCTTGATGCTACTGTTGTCTCACTATGCTACATAGGATCTTCCCCTCTGTGTCAGACTTGTGTTTATAATGTGTCGGTTCATATATGGTGGGAAAGCCCATTGATTTGTGAGTTAAGGAATCCAATTTCCTCACTGTACAATTGTCTCACTGATAGCAAAGTCACACCTTCCCCCCAAACTGGCCTACTTTCCATAAATCCATATTCAATCTCAAGGGCAAAGAAAGATGTCATTAGGCACTTTCTAACATTTGTTAAGTCATTTACTACACGCCACTACAAATCACAAAAACTCCCACTTTGGGTGAATGGGTGGAAGAGGTTAGCAAATATTATGAAAATAGACAACATGATTACACATGATAACAATTGAATCAAAACTTTCATTGTCAATGGACATGTTGGATACTATTGTGATCCGATTTTCAGAATGGAGAAGGTATGAAATTTTTTTTAAAATTTCTCCATGAATGAGAAAAGCAGATGACATTCATAGAACACTTTGATCAGAACAATCAGTCTGAGTTTCTTGAACGCAAAAACTCAGACATCTGAATGAGCCCCTAAGCTTTTAAAAGAAGTGACATTCTCATTCCTTGGGTGGCTTGCACTCGGAAACCACACACTATCTAAACTTTACAGTTACGAGTAAGTTGCCGGCATCATGAACAACGGCAATACTATTGGTGAAGTAGCTTTAGGAAAATGACGGCATTTTTCTGAAGCAGGTTCGCCTGCGGTCCGATTTTTTCATGGACCTATTGACTAGCATTGCTGATTTTGATTTGACCCTTGGATCAAAATCGAACATGTCTTCGATATCTTACGCTGACGGCTTAGTCAGAGGAAAAAGTCAGACATGTGAATGGTCCAATAGACTATCACAGGTATGAGTACTATCCATGAAAATTCCGGATAGCATTTGTATGCAAAAATTGGGCATCTGAATGAGGTCTTAGGGTTTCTGAACCTTGTGCAGTAATGTTGTACTGACTTTGTTGCACATTATGTTCATCTTATGGGGTGACTTTGCTGTACTTTCTAAGGCCTCTTTCACACATCCATGTCTCCGGTACGTGTGGTGACAGTTTTCACATGTACCGGAGACACGTACACACCTAGACCCATTCAAATGAATGGGTCTGTGCATATGTCAGTGTGTTTCCATGGACCATGCGTCCGTGGACAAAACACGCTGACATGTCCATTTTTTACCGTCAGCACGGATGGCAAAATGTCCTGCACACTTGCACACTGAGAACACACACTGTTGTCCTCCATGTGACACGCATCCGCACCGGGGAAGAAGCGCTACAGTAAGCACTGTTCCCCAGCGGCCGGTGCTGAAGACAGCTCTCATCATTCTCCCCTGCTCTGCCGGTGTTCAGCGCAATCCGGATAGATTGATGAGAGTTATATTAAACTCCGAAAGATGACAGCAGGTGGGGTTTTTTGGGACAATTACTCCCATCATCCGACACTTGCTGCCGATAATAACAGTGACAGCAGGAGCGGATGATCCAGGTTTTCCTCAGCCGCCGCCTGCGATCTAATGAAATAAATGAATGAAAAACCTGACATGGGTTACCCCCTATTTTCTTCAACCAACCAGGCAAAACTCACAGCTGGGGGCTGCAACGCTCTGCTGTCAGCTTCATCAAGGTTGGTTATCAAGAACAGAGGGGTCCCCATGCTGTTTTTTTTAAAATGATTTAAATAAATAATTTTAAAAAAATATTTAAATAAATAAATTAAAAAAACAGTGTGGGGTCCCTCCATTTTTGCCAACCAACCTTGCTAAAGCTCACAGCTGGGGATTGGTATTCTCAGACTGGTAAGGGGCCATTGATATAGGCCCCCAAGCCTAAAAATAGCAGCCTGCAGCTGCCCAGAAAAGGCGCATCTACTAGATGTACCTTTTATGGCGCTTGACCCGACTCTTCCCACTAGCGGTGGCAAGTGTGTTAATATTTGTGGGGTTGATGTCACCTTTGCATTATTAGGTGACATCAAGCCCATGGATTAGTAATGGAGAGGCATCTGTAAGACACCTATCCATTACTAATCCTATAGTTGTATTGTAAGTAAGCACACAGCTAGAATAATGCCCTTTATTTGAAAAAATGACACAGACTCCTTTATTAATCTCAATTAAACCATACTTACTGCATCGCCTAATCCCAGCGAAACCCTCAATCTCCTGTAATAAAAATATAATATAAAAACCAACATCATCACTGGCATTTTCCCATGGTCCTGAGGTCACCGCAGTTTAGCCCGACCTCGATGATGTCAGCACTGGTGAATGATGCTGCGCTCTCAGCAGCTCATTCACCAGAGGTTTTCAACTGGGATGGTCGCATCTTTGCACCATCCTGGTTGAAAACTATTTAGCCCCAGAGACATGGATTATGGCATGGGACAGAACGACAGACAGGTATGGTATATTGTTGGTTGCCACACGTGTGCCGCTCGTATTACACACATGTACACGGATATCTCCGGTACCGTTTTCCTGTACTGGAAATATCAGGACGTGTGAAAGAGGCCTAAGGCAGATTCCGGGCAGAATCCGCCCTAAAAAGATGTTGCTTGCACGGAGCTTGTCAGATTATTTATTTAACTGAGGCTCAAGGAGCATTTTGCATTCATTTTATTTTCATATAAGAGATTTATGTAGAAACATATAAAAGTATATAAAAATGAAAGGTAATTATTTGACTATTTAGCTTTTATGTCTTTTGAAGCCAATGTACTGTAATTCTACAAGAAATGTGATCATTACTCATATAATGTTTATGGAATAAGGGAAATTTTAGATGTCACTATTTTTTGAGGGGGGGCCTTTTTAATCTGAGTGCTTTTTAAAAAAAAAAAAAAAAATCTCATAATATATAATATGGGCAAAATAAAAATGAGATGTCGGCCTTGTTTTCACAACCTCCCCTCTTAGCTTTTTGTATAAGTCATCTAATTTGATCCGGAAAGACAGATGATATATTAAGCTGAAAACTGCATACAGATAAATTTCCACTCACTTGGCTAAAGTGATGAGAAAAGCACACTGATCCTGACAGCACCTTTTAATCCAGTCACACAAATAGATTTCAGCATGCTGTCTAGAATGAATTATCAGCGACATCAGTTTTGGAGAAGTTTTCAAATTGTTTGGCTTAAAACGCTCAACATTTTACCACTGCAAATCCTTGTGTGATACATGACAATGTAAACAAATCAAAGGGAGATGTATGATTAGGAAAAATGTTTGAATGTTTTCTTGAAACAGCACCACTTTTAATTACAGGTTGTTTCTAGTATTGCAGCTTAGTTTTGTAGCACCGCACTACCTGCTCAAAGAAGAAACAATCTTTTTTTTTCTCTTTCTTATTAGTATTGTTTATTGTTTTACTTCTACATTTTTTTATAGATTTTTTCCCCAAACTATAAGAATCATTTTTTACACTATATTATCGACAATATCTAAAGGCAATTTAAGAGCCCCAATATCCAGAGAATTCAATATTTTAAGGCAGTGTATGTCTAGAAAATCTCAGCAGCTTGCTCGAAATATAAAGATCTACAGTCCTCATTAGCCTTTAGTAGTGCACCGCTCCACTGCCTCCCTGCTTTCTTCATGCCAAAGGGCATTATCTTGTGCTCCTGATTGCTTGACAGTTAAAGCCAGTAGCACAAATGCACTCCAAGTGCAAATTATACGCTCACTGATGATCATCGGATGAGTGCAATGACACTGCAGCTAGCAGGAGTCATCGGCTGTTCTTTCACTTCCTCCAAATGTATATGATTCATCTGAAGGCGGAGAGAGTGATGACAGCACCGATTGGCCTCAGGGATTGCATGACATCATGTGATGCAAGCCCCGGGAGAGTCAGCGCTAACACTGCTGGAATGACATAGTGAGCATAAGTTTTATTATTTTATAACGGGTGGAAACATAGGGATTGAGAAGAGATTGTCCTAGTAAAATAAGTTCTGGAGGAAGATTCTCATGCAGATTAGTGTTCGGCCCATAGATCTTAACAGCTCATTTACATATAATAAACACACAAAAAGAGAAAAACAGCAGAACAGCACTAAGCAAATTCTACTCACTGGTGGAGATGTGGACACCTGTATTCCGGACACCTGGGTGATTTTCAAAGCGATTGAGCTGGTGCTTGCAAGAAACCACACGTAGTAGCAAAGCAATATCCAGAAGGAAAAAATGCAGCACTCTTCAACTCCAGTAAAAAACCATAGTCCTTTATTAAATCATTTGGACAAGGTTAAATTCGGGCTAGGTACGGGAACAAAATGCATTGAAAAGAACAGGTGCTTGTATACAGCACTCTGTGAGCAGCCAACTTCTTTAGCAATGACCATTTGTGGCTTTTCCTCCTTGTGGAGTATGTCAATGACTGCCTTCTAGACATCTGTCAAGTTAGCAGTCTTCCCCATGATTGTGGAGTCTACTGAAACAGACTAAGGGACCTTTCTAAATGATTAGGAAGCTTTTGCAGGTATTTTTCGTAAATATTCTAATTTACTGAGATAATGACTTTTGGGTTTTCATTGGCTGTAAGCCATAATCATCAACACTAACAGAAATAAACATGTGAAATAGATCACTCTGTTTGTAATGACTCTATATAATATATTAGCTTCACTTTTTGTATTGAAGAGCTGAAAGCAACAGACTTTTTGATGATATTCTAATTTTGTGAAAAGCACCTGTATATGCCCATATAGACGGCTTAGGAAGGTTGATATTACGCATAGATTTAATTCTATTCATTTTTTAAAAAAAATTGGTATTTTTTGGAATACATCTTTTTTCATTTGCTTAAAGCGAATTCATCAAAAAGGCATCCAGTCATTTTGCTGAGGTGTAAAGCGAAAGACAAAAAAAAAAAACAGAATAATACTCACCTTTCTGCTCAGTTGTCCTGCTTTTCCCACAGCATGTGTTGCGCCCATGGGGGTCCAGTCGCCACAAAGGTACTGCACCTCAGCCAAAGGTGTGGTACACTGCTCTTTGGTAAGTAGGGGACACTACCCAGTACCCACACACTAGCATCCAACACCAGTTTCCTCTAGGCCAAGGGGGAACTAGGTAGAGGGTGTGAGTGGAGGAAGTAGATAAGGGTAGGACAGCAAGAGAGAATGCTGATGGTTGATGGTAGAGAGTTGTCACGGTAACAGGAGTCAGTTGGCGGTGGAGTCAGGAAGAGAAGACAGTTTGTGGAGGGGACTGAAGAAGGGAGTAGCTCATCCCTAGACAAGCCCCTTCCCGACCAGTGACACAGCGTATGCGTCATCAAAGTTAGTACCAATCCGACCAATGACTCATACAGTTGTGGCCAAAAGTATTGACACCCCTGCAATTCTGTCAGATAATACTCAGTTTCTTCCTGAAAATGATTGTAAACACAAATTCTTTGGTATTATTATCTTCATTTAATTTGTCTTAAATGAAAAAACACAAAAGAGAATGAAGCAAAAAGCAAAACATTGATCATTTCACACAAAATGCCAAAAATGGGCCAGACAAAAGTATTGGCACCCTCAGCCTAATACTTGGTTGCACAACCTTTAGCCAAAATAACTGCGACCAACCGCTTCCGGTAACCATCAATGAGTTTCTTACAATGCTCTGCTGGAATTTTAGACCACTCTTCTTTGGCAAACTGCTCCAGGTCCCTGATATTTGAAGGGTGCCTTCTCCAAACTGCCATTTTTAGATCTCTCCACAGGTGTTCTATGGGATTCAGGTCTGGACTCATTGCTGGCCACCTTAGAAGTCTCCAGTGCTTTCTCTCAAACCATTTTCTAGTGCTTTTTGAAGTGTGTTTTGGGTCATTGTCCTGCTGGAAGACCCATGACCTCTGAGGGAGACCCAGCTTTCTCACACTGGGCCCTACATTATGCTGCAAAATTTGTTGGTAGTCTTCAGACTTCATAATGCCATGCACACGGTCAAGCAGTCCAGTGCCACAGGCAGCAAAGCAACCCCAAACCATCAGGGAACCTCCGCCATGTTTGACTGTATGGACCGTGTTCTTTTCTTTGAATGCCTCTTTTTTCTCCTGTTAACTCGATGTTGATGCCTTTGCCCAAAAAGCTCTACTTTTGTCTCATCTGACCAGAGAACATTCTTCCAAAATGTTTTAGGCTTTTTCAGGTAAGTTTTGGCAAACTCCAGCCCGGCTTTTTTATGTCTTGGGGTAAGAAGTGGGGTCTTCCTGGGTCTCCTACCATACAGTCCCTTTTCATTCAGATGCCGACGGATAGTACGAGTTGACACTGTTGTACCTTCGGACTGCAGGGCAGCTTGAACTTGTTTGGATGTTAGTCGAGGTTCTTTATCCAACATCCGCACAATCTTGCGTTGAAATCTCTTGTCAATTTTTCTTTTCCGTCCACATCTAGGGAGGTTAGCCACAGTGCCATGGGCTTTAAACTTCTTGATGACACTGCGCACGGTAGACACAGGAACATTCTGGTCTTTGGAGATGGACTTGTAGCCTTGAGATTGCTCATGCTTCCTCACAATTTGGTTTCTCAAGTCCTCAGACAGTTCTTTGGTCTTCTTTCTTTTCTCCATGCTCAATGTGGTACACACAAGGACACAGGACAGATGTTGAGTCAACTTTAATCCATGTCAACTGGCTGCAAGTGTGATTTAGTTATTGCCAAAACCTGTTAGGTGCCACAGGTAAGTTACAGGTGCTGCTAATTACACAAATTAGAGAAGCATCACATGATTTTTCGAACAGTGCCAATACTTTTGTCCACCCTCTTTTTTATGTTTGGTGTGGAATTATATCCAATTTGGCTTTAGGACAAATCTTTTTGTGTTTTTTCATTTAAGACAAATTAAATGAAGATAATAATACCAAAGAATTTGTGTTTGCAATCATTTTCAGGAAGAAACTGAGTATTATCTGACAGAATTGCAGGGGTGTCAATACTTTTGGCCACAACTGTATGCTGTGTCATGACTTGATAGCCCCCTGCAGGTCGGGTGACCGGGTCAATGAAAGGTCACCCGACCCTCAGGTACAAGGGGCTTTGTACTTCTCCCCGGGGGGGGGGCATTGCCCCCACATAGCTACGATTCCTCTGATTGGCTGTTAAAAGTGAAACAGCCAATCAGAGTGATAGTAATATTTCATCAATGAAATTTGATGAAATATTACAATCCAGCCATGGCCAATGCTGCAGTAGCATTGGATATGGCTGGAGACTGTGATCAGACCCCCCCACCGGCTGACTGGGTGATTGGCCCCCGCCTCCGACTGACGCCGGCGATCCGCCGCCGCCATCATCATCTGCTCTCCCTTCCCTCCACTCCCCAGCCTTACGATCCCCCTCACCCTCCCCGGTACCTCCTATGTCCCCGTTTCACTCCTGGTGTCCCTCCTTCCTCCTGCATAGGTGCCGCCATCTTCAAAAATGGCAGGCGCATGTGCAGTGCGCCCGTCGAATCTGCAAAGCTGCAGATTCCAGATTCCATTCATTCATTTTGATCACTGTGATAGATCCTATCAAAGTGATCAAAATTAAAAAAAATAGTAAATCACACCCCTTATCACCCCCATAGGTAGGGACAAATAATAAAATAAAGAAAATATTTTTATTTTTCCATTAGGGTTAGAATTAGGGTTAGGGTTGGAATTAGGGTTAGGGTAGGAATTAGGGTTAGGGTTAGAATTAGGGTTAGGGTTGGAAATAGGGTTAGGGTTAGGGTTGGAATTATGGTTAAGGTTGGAATTAGGGTTAAGATTAGGGTTAGGGGTGTGTTGGGGTTAGGGTTGGGATTACGGTTAGGGCTATGGTTAGGGTTGGGATTAGGGTTAGGGGGGATGTGTTAGGGATAGGGTTGTGGTTAGGGTTTTGGTTAGGGTTATGGGGTGTGTTGGGGTTAAGGCTGAGATAGAATTGAGTGGTTTACACTATTTAGGTACATCAGTGGGTCTCCAAACATGACATGATGCCACCATTGATTCCAGCCAATTTTGCATTCAAAAAGTCAAACAGTGCTCTCTCCCTTCTGAGCTCTGCCATGTGCCTAAACAGTGGTTTTCCCCAAGATATGGGGTACCAGCATACTAAGGATAAATTAGATAACAACTTTTGTGGTACAATTTCTCATGTTACCCTTGTGAAAATAAAAAATTGTGGGCTAAAAAATCATTTTTTGAGGAAAAAAATTATTTTTTATTTTCACGGCTCTGTATTATAAACTTCTGTGAAGCACTTGGGGGTTCAAAGTGCTCACCACACATCTAGATAAGTTCCTTGGGGGATCTAGTTTCAAAAATGGGGTCACTTGTGGGGGAGCTCCCTTGTTGAGTCACACAGGGGCTCTACATATGCGACATGGTGTCCGCTAACGATTGGAGCTAATTTTCCATTCAAGAAGTCAAATGGCGCTCCTCTTCCGGGCCCTGCCGTGCGCCCAAACAGTGGTTTATGACCACATATGAGGTATCAGTGTACTCAAGAGAAATTGGAAATTGCCCAACAAATTTTAGGATCCATTTTATCCTGTTGCCCATGTTAAAATGAAAAAATTGAGGCTAAAAGAAAAATTTTGTGAAAAAAAATACTTTTTGATTTTTATGGATCAATTTGTGAAGCACCTGAGTGCTTAGAATGGTGTCACTCTTGGGTATTTTCTGCCATATAGACCCCTCAAAGTGACTTCAAATGTGAGGTGGTCCCTAAAAAATGGTTTTGTAAATTTTGATGTAAAAATGAGAAATAGTTGGTCAACTTTTAACTCATAACTTCCTATCAAAAAAAATTTTGTTTCCAAAATTGTGCTGATGTAAAGTAGACATGTGGGAAATGTTATTTAGTAACTATTTTGTGTCACATAACTCTCTGGTTTAACAGACTAAAAATTCAAAATTTGAAAATTTTGAAATTTTCAAAATTTTCGCCACATTTCCGATTTTTTCACAAATAAGCGCAAAAATTATCAACCTAAATTTACCACTAACATGAAGCCCAATATGTTATGAAAAAGAATTCTCAGAATTGCTAGGATCCATTGAAGCGTTCCAGAGTTATTACCTCATAAAGGGACACTGGTCAGAATGGCATGGTCATTAAGGTCAAAATAGGATTGGTCATGAAGGGGCTAGAGAAAAGTGAGAAGAGAAAGAAGGGGTCCTAGGGGCCAGGGAAGTAAAGAATCCACCCGTGGCACCCGAATCCATGCCGACTGCAGTCAGGTGGAGGGACCAGGTCGCAGTGGAGGACCGGCCCCAGGCTAGCGAAAAAACTGAGGACTCAGCTAGCAAACCGAAGGCTGTAGTATCTGTATGTGTGACAACCAAATCCTCACACATTTGCTGAAAAGGCAGCCAGATAGGATCAAAGGGACCAAAAGAACATCGCCCGACAGGATCCAAGGCTGCTGGTTTGGGACACTGTGTGTGAGGCGCAGGGCAGGAGAGATGGGAGCCTGCGCAGTGAAATGGCCAGGAAAGGAACATCAAAAGGGGGTTCTGGTACAGTGTACCCCAAATTACCTGAGAGCTGGCTGGACCACCGACCCGGAGGACACAGCACCACAGCTGGGGATTGTAACTGGATGAACTGTGAGTAAAAGTGTGAAGACTGCACTCCATTGTGTCCACCGACGTATTTACAGCGTCACCTGTCTTGCACTATGACTACCACCATCGCATTTAACACCATAACTGCCCTGGGGCCTAGCTCTACCCGTGGAGAGCTGTACCAACTCGGCTGCGTCACCAACTGCCCCAGTGGATCTGAACTTTAGCGTCGGCCATCCCCTTATTGCCGAACACAACGGGTGCCGTCACGACTTAAACCCCTATAAACTTTCCCATCTTTATTCCCCAAATTCATCTTTATTTCATTGCATGCCCTGGGCCACGGACCAGGTCATTTCTGCCATGACATCCCCTGAAGAACTGACTAAGGCCCGGACCGAGTCCACCAGCCCTAGCGGTTGCTCCACATGCTGTTCAGTCCTTCACGCCTTTTCTTTTCCTCTTCCCTTATCACATGCATTCTCTTTGGCCATTTCACTCCAGGCCAGGACATCCAGCTAATTAGATTTCTGAGGCCACTTCATACCCTGCAATTGCAGCACATGTTGTGGCGTCACGACATTATGACACACTATACCTGAGTGATGGCATGACGGCACGGGGTTCAGAAATGTGAGTGGTCTAGTCTTGCTGAAAGTCATTGCCTGGAGTGAAGTGGTCAAAAAGGAAAAGAGAGACATGGAGGACCAGGCTACATGGATGGAAAGGTCTTGAGAAACCCCAGAGCATAATAAGGAACATTGCCACTCACCTCTAATCAGGACTGCTGCTACAGCCCTCAAAGCTGTTATGTGCAAGCCCTAGGGTACAGTAACTGTGAGGCTTAAGTAAGTTGAATGTGTTAATTTTTCTAATTGGTGAATAGTGGGCCCTTTCAGAGCTGGGGTTTAGGGGAAGAGAAGAGCAACATGTGCTTACCTTCTGCTACCTTGGTGAGTGGAACACACCGTATCCCTCCCTTTTCTTTTTTCTCCCTATTTCTCTTTCTTTTTGCAGGTGCTAATCTTTGGGATGCCAGCCTACATTAGCATGTTTTATTTAACTTATATTATAATTTGTCATCACAGCTGGGAAAGTTTTATCTGTGCCATGGGTCTATAACTATGGTCCACAAGACTCGCTGTATAACAGTAGTTGGCCATTTATTGGATGGTTTTTGGTTGTACTTAAAGGTATAAGGTAAAAAATTTGGCTCATGATAAGAATAAAGTGAATTATGCCAGTGGTTCTGGTATTGCAGTTAATAAAAGCTGTCACCATCCCACTTGACCCAACAAGGTTTTTACGAGTTCTTATTCCATGATGGAAGTGGCTCACTTATATGATGTTGGTGTCGTCATCCCTGCAGTCCAGTAACAGTAACTGTGCACGCTGATGCAGCTGAACTCCCTCTCTTGTTGTTTCTGATTTTATTATCCCCTTAAAAGGAATCTGACAGCATGATATTGCAATGTAATCCGAGGGCATGATGAGGTAGGGGAAGAGACATGGATTTCAGTGATGTGTCACTTATGCTGTGTGCTGTTGTTTCCCTACTATGAGTATTTTATCAGCTGGAGATTATCACCAAAGGACTTCAGGTCTTTCGAGCCCTGGTCCAACCCTGCCCCCAGCACTGATTAGCAGCTTACTCTCAATAGACAGTGTTCACAGAAAGCTGTGGTGTGGGCAGGGTTAGCATTCTTAGCTCTGCTACATATTACATCTAAAAGATTTGATTGTATCAACTGCTGTCCCCAATTAATTAAATGATACATCACTGGAATCATGGTCTCTTTTCCTACATCGTGCTACTCTCAGATGAGAGCACTATGGCCTCATTTTTCTCTCTTTCGTAAGTCAGTAAACCCTGCATGCTGTGACCACTGACAATTTAGGTTCCAGTTCTTGGGAGCTTTGTCAGACTGCTAGTAATAATACAATTATTAGCTATACTGTGGAAAGGTCATCAAAAATGAGCAAAGGTTAAATTTACTGCCTAAAGGTACTGTCACACTTAACGATGCACCAGCGATCCCGACCAGCGATATGACGCGGTCAGGATCGCTGGTGCATCGCTAAGTGGTCGCTAGTGAGCTGCCACACAGGCAGATCTCACCAGTGACATCGCAGGGGTCGGGGGTCGCTACTTACCTGTCAGACGAGGCGATCCTGACGTCCTCCCGCCCGCGTCCACGCTCGTCTCTCCACAGGAAGCGCCGCAGGAAGCTGACGACGAGAAACAGTCCTGGACGTTCTCGCGCGATCAGCGATAACCAGCGGGGGAGCCGGTCGTAGGTATCAGACACAGCGATATCGCTAGCAATATCGCTATAACGTCACAAGTTATAGCGATATTGCTAGCGATATCGCTTAGTGTGACAGGTCCTTTAGTCCTGTATGTAAGTGTAAGCAGGTTGTGGGATGCAGGCATGCAGTGACGCCAGGGAGGCAGAGCAAGGGTTAACTGTATAACAATTTAATTGGAACTAGAAAGTAACTCCTCATAGGGAGATAGTTAAGTGGAGAATAGAAATGGAAATGTAGGAACAGTCCTGTTAGTACCAGCGACGGCCGGTGTAGTGTTATCAGATGGGGTCCCACAATTAACAGTCCAACTTCTGGTGGCAACGGGCGGTCTCCGGTTTTACCCGTTAATCCCCATAGTCCATAGGCTTGTGCAGCCAAAGTAAAGGGAGCTGCAGAAATCCAGCGTGGGCTGATGGGCGCTGGCCAGTAGAGGGGACTGCAACCTAGTGCCCTGTAGCCGGCCCACGCTTCTCTGCATGAGCGTGGTCTTACTTTTAGCCGGGCGCATGGCACTTTCCATGCTCACTGTCCCGCTGAAGTGCCCAGGAGATGTCGGCCGCAGTACATTGCGGCGCTTATGCTCAGGGTGCGGAGTGCGCTGCTCACCCTCCCGCATTCTCCCTGATGGCGGGAAACTGACTGCTCCTTCGAGCGCTTTCGGCTGTTTCCAGCTTAAACATGCCCCCTCTCCCCGGGTCATGGGGTCTGTCCGGTCCCCTATTCCTTCCCCCGGGCAACATGGGACGCAGCCTTGACAGTTCCGGACCCGGCTCAATGCAAGTAACCACAGCCCGGTCTTCCTCCTTGCATAAACACTTTAAGGGTATGTGCACATGCTGCGGATTCTGCTGCGGATCCACAGCGGTTTTGGCTCTGTGGGTCTGCAGCAGATTCTGCTGCGTTGTACAGTACCTTTATTTCCTATGGAAAAAAAAACGCTGTGCACATGCTGCGGATTTTTCCGCGGAGATTTGCTGCGGGTTACAATCCGCAGCATGTCAATTCTTTGTGCGGTTTCTGCTGCGGTTTCACACCTTATCATTATGAGGTGTGAAACTGCGGGGCAAAACCGCTGGCTAATCCACAGATAAACCGCAGGACTCTTGTCCGGCGGATTTACCTGCGGATTTTCCAACAAAATCTGAACAACCTAAAAACTACGTGGGCACATAGCCTTACCAAGACAAAGTGGCTTAGTGGCAGCCTCCTAGCACTAATCACGCGACACACAGTTTCCCCCACTTACTGTTCTGTTCAGCTGCACACCTATAAAAAGTTACCAAAAACTTTTAGTAACTTCTGAAGTGCAGTCATCTGGGAAATGTTAAAAAGCCTCAATAGGGAGATGCCGTAAAACAAGGAAAATTGTTCGAAAAATGATATTGACATTAGAGTAAAGCAATAACTAGAGGAGATTTTAGACTTTATAAACCAGGCTACTTCTTAGGAAATGAGAGATGGTCACACTCGCCCTGAATGGAATTATTTTAAGAATCATTTCAGATATTTCACAGAAATCCTTTTCATCAACATGGCTTTACAGGGGTCATAGGGCAGCATCTGAAGATTAAGAGGAGCAGGAGATTTCAGCTTCAAAATGTTCAGTATGAGCAACAGAAATGAGTCTTCTGTGTATTGACAGCTTTCAGATACATTAAAGACTGATCACGAGATACGTGTGAAAACAGCCTGCAACACACATGATGGCACAGCTTCATTATATTCCTTCTAGTCTCAGAGAAATGCAGAAATGAGTTTATTTTCTTGCAAAATATCAAAACCCATGGAAACTGACATTACAAATTGTGAAAACATTTTTAATTACGGTAGCATAAAATGAATAAATAAAAATGTTTTTTTTCTTCTTTAAATGGAATGTGGCATCGCTAAATGACCTTTTTATGTTAAATGTATTTTTTTATATAAATTAATTGTTTTCAGTTTTACATGTTGAAATCTATGCTAAATCCTTATATTTACACTTATACTGTACATCTTGTTCGGTACAGATGACTTTCAGCAGTCTCATTATCTTCACAGACAGGATTTCAGTATAAAGCAACACCTCTAAATACAGTAGATAGCACAGGATTCACCATTCACAATTGATGTCAAAGATCACTTCTTCCCCCTTCCTTCCCAATGAACTAAAAAAGCTCTCCATTATGACTCGTTGAGTGAAAGGAGCAGGCTTTTTTTTTTCAAGTTTGGGTTTTCCTTCCAACCTTGGAAGAGCCGAAACATTTCTATCGTTTAATCGACATGTTTTCTATAGATCCTGCAGTCTCTGTTGAAAATAGCAACTAGATGTTAAAACTGCTGTTATCGGAGGCAGCTACAGCCGGCACATACTGTACAATTCTTGTGCATATACACCATTTTTTTTTTTTTTTTTTTTAAAGAAAATTAATGAATATCAACTGTATTTCATAAAGTTTTTACAATGATTTTTGGTCACTTTTTTGTACAATTATATACAGCTTTGGCAAAAATTAAGAGACCACCACATCAAAACCCTGTCATGGGCAGCCCAATCTCCAGACCTGAACCCCATTGAAAACCTCTGGAATGTAATCAAGAGGATGATGGATAGTCACAAGCCATCAAACAAAGAAGAACTGCTTACATTTTTGCGCCAGAAGCAGTGTGAAAGGCTGGTGGCAAGCATGCCAAGACGCATGAAAGCTGTTTTTAAAAATCATGGTTATTCCACAAAATATTGATTTATGAACTCTTCCTGAGTTAAATCATTAGTATTGTTGTTTCTAAATTATTATGAACTTGTTTTCTTTGCATTATTTGAGACTGAAATCACTGTTGTTTTTTTAAAAAATTTTGATCATTTTTCTTTGAGAGAAAAAAGAAACAAAATGTATAGCTTGGAAATTTGGAGACATGTTGTCAGAAGCTTGTAGACTAAAAGAACAATTTACATTTTACTCAAAAAAATACCTATAAAGAGAAAAATCAGACAAATTGAAAATGTGGAAGTGTTCTCAATTTTTACCAGAGCTGTATAATGATTTTATCATTTCATAGAGCATTTAATTTATCTATAGACTTAGAATCCTAGAATGTTAGAGTTGGAAGGACCATCTGGTCCAACCCCCTGCTCAATGCAGGATTCATTATCCATCTCAGACAGATGTCTGTCCAGCCTCTGTTTGAAGACTTCCATTGCAAGAGAACTCACCACCTCTCGTGGCAGCCTGTTCCACTCATTGATCACCCTCACTGTCAAAAAGTTTTTTCTAATATCTAATCTGTGTCTCCTCCCTTTCAGTTTCATTCCATTGCTTCTTGCGTTTCCATGTGCAAATGAGAAAAATGATGATCCTTCTACACTGTGACATCCCTTCAGATATTTGTACAAAGCTATTAAGTCTCCTTACAAAATGGCATAAAAAGTGACTCCCCCCCACAAAATGCTGTGTGTGAGAGCAATATTAAAGAAGCACTCCTCCTCCCATCCAAATTTGTATCCTCTTAATATATTGCAATAATATTACACAGCACTGTGTACTTACAATTGCTCATTTTGCCTTTCTACCCGTTTAATCTTTCTATTTTCCATTAGGTCTATGACATCACGTGATCAAAAACTGACTAGCTGAATCCTTCGAAGATCTATGTAGAAACAGGAGGTCAATTTTCCCTGCATGAGTCATCACAGTAAATGTCCCTGGCAAGGGGGAGGAGGGAGCATCTGGATCAGGAGTTGAAGAGGGGAATGATTTATGAAGGGAAAAGAGACTTCCTGTTTCTACATAGAGAAAAGAAAAGAGAAAAATGAATTGGGTAGAAAGGCAAAATGAGCAATTGTAAGTGCAGAGTGCTATATCTAATATATAAAGCTCAAGTGTGTGTATGTATGTATGTATGTATGTATGTATTTGTGTATGTCCGGGATTGGCATCCGCACCGTCGCAGCTACAGCCACAAAATTTGGCACAGTCACATGTCTGGACCCCAAGAGTGTCCTAGGCTATGGTGTGAGGCGAAATTTTAACCCCGCGTGTTCCAATTCACCAAACAATTTTGCCCCTATCTACATAATGGGGAAAAAGTGTGTGTGCATCAAGTCCCGCCCCTCATTATGAGGTCATAATGGTTGCCATGGCGACACTGATGTCATCATAGGTTGCAAGCCCCGCTGCTCATTATGATGTCATAATGGTTGACTATGGGATGGAGGATGTGTGATGGGTATATGGGCACTGAACTATGGGATGGAGGATATGTATGACGGGTATATGGGCACTCGACTATGGGATGGCAAATATGTATGATGGGTATATGGGCATGGGACTATGGGATGGAGTCTGTATGATGGGTATATGGGCATGGGACTATGGGACGGAGGATGTGTGATGGGTATATGGGCACTCGACTATGGGATGGAGGATATGTATGATGGGTATATGGGCACGGGACTATGGGATGGAGGATATGTATGATGGATATATGGGCACAGGACTATGGGATGGTGGACATGTATGATGGGTATATGGGCACGGGACTATGGGATGGAGAATATGTATGATGGGTATATGGGCATGGGACTATGAGATGAAGGATGTTTGATGGGTATATGGGCACTCGACTATGGGATGGCGAATATGTATGATGGGTATATGGCCATGGGACTATGGGATGGAGGATATGTATGATGGGTATATGGGCATGGGACTATGGGATGGAGGATGTATGATGGGTATATGGGCATGGGACTATGGGATGGAGGATGTGTGATGGCTATATGGGCATGGGCCTATGGGATGTGGATATGTATGATGGGTATATTGCCACGGGACTATGGGATGGAGGATAATTATAATTTGCTATAACTAACCACAGTTAGTTACTATGCCCAGGCAGGGCTGGGCTCTTCAGCTAGTAATATGATAATTGTAATATATTAAGGGGATAAAAATGTGACAGGAGGAGTAGTTCTTTAAGGAGTATTTGATTTTTCTATACTGAGAATCTTGTGTAATGGAAAGCTAATCAGGCGTGCTGAAAACCATTATAACAGCCATGTGGTTCAATACCCGACCACCATGTAATTACAGGTCATATTCCAATAGAAGTTTTCATTTCATCATTAAACCAAAGAAAGTACCTAGCCACCATAACAAAGTTTAATCAATTTTTCTCGTACTTGGTTATTCCAGGCAAATCTAATTTATTTTGTGCTAATGATTTCACTGTGAATTTGTGTTGCTCCTCTTGATAAAATGTCACATATGCTATAATTTCACTGGTGGTGATCATGCAGCAGCCGATCTGATCATATCACAAATTTTACGTTTGGTAGTTTATGATTAAATTGTTGCTAGATTTATTAATATTTTGAATGAGAATTTTGTATATTTTGTCATATTAATAGGAATAATAATATGAATCAATCATCTTTGCCATAAATTTACAAGACCGTTTTCTCTCCATTCGAGAAAAACGGACTGAACATTCTGATCAGAGTTGGATCAGAGTGGTATCAGTTTTTCTTAGATGCGAAGAGAAAAAAGTTTTGCAGCTTCATCCGAGGGCAGTCCGACATTTTTCACGGACTCATAGACTTACATCGCTGATTTTAATATGACTGTCTGATTAAAATCATGAAATGTCTCCTATTCTTTCCCCGGGCCACTCAGTCAGAGTCAAAAATTGTACATGGGCACAGCCCCATAGAATATCATAGGTACGAGTGTGATCCGTGAAAATATGGATAACACTCGTCCGAGAAAATCGGTCATGTGCACAAACACAAATAAGACTATAAAAACAGCCTAAGATGGTTTCAGATGGCGGATATAGGGTTGAATTTTACCATCCCTATTACTGGCCTCAGTTGTTTTTGCTAACCAAACTTGGATCCTCAAAAGAACCCAGCGATAATTAAACCCTTGACGATGTAGCCAATTTTGTTTTTTGCACTTTGTTTTTTCCTTCTATTCTTCCAAGAGCTATAATTTTTTATAGTAATATGCCAGGCGAGTTGTTGCTGGATGAGATTTTTGCTGGACGAGTTGCAGTTTGAATGACGTTGTTGACTATGCCACATGATATAGTGAAAAAGGAGGAAAAAAATAAATTGGAGTGAAATGGTAAAAAAACAAAGTAAAAAAAGAAACAGGTTGTTTAATCAATACCTTTCATCTGTGCTTCTGCTGCCTTCAGGCCATGTTCACACGTTCAGTATTTGGCTAGTATTTTACATCAGTATTTGTTTATATTATTTTTATTAAATTTTCATAATGATATTACAGGGAAGGAAGGAAGGGTAAACATAGGAAAAAAATAAAAAGTAGAGAACTCTACTCTACAGTGTTACATCACACATAAAATAAATTAAAATTAGATAAGACAAATAGTGAGTTAGGACAAATGAGGAAGACTTTGTTACCTTTCTGCAATACTTTTAAGGCAAACAGACAATCAGAGAAGCAGTAAATACCATAACTCAAATAGTAAGTAACTTTAAACTAGGAAAATTTTTGGTTCCATAGGTCCCACTTAGAGTGATAATCGTGTAAGGCATTGTTAATAAAAGCAAACCTTTTCTCCATAGAACTATGGATCCGAACCTTATCTAAAATATCTGAAAAAGAAGGCGAAGCGGTTTTTAGCCACCAAAACGCTATTGTGTTTTTGGTTACCAGGAAAATATGTAGCATAACAAATCTAATAGAAGGGTTGATATTCTCAGTACCCAGAGAAAGCAGGGCCATTTGCGGAGTGACCTTAACCTTTTGGTCCGAAAAGGTTCCTACATGGTCCAAGACCTCTTTCCACAATTTTTTAGTTTGGGACAGCTCCAGAATATGTGGTATAAGTTGCCTGGCAGGCCACAATTTCTCCAGCATAAAGAAGAGTATTTGGAATCTATATGGGAAAGTCTAATCGGGGTGTAGTGCCACCTAGTCAATGTTTTAAAGAAGGACTCCCGCAGAGTCATAGAGATTGTTGAGGAGTTTGAACATTTTATAGCCTTTTCCCATTCTTCTATTTCAAATGTAGTATTAAAATCTTTTTCCCATTTCTGGATATATGCGTTTTTTGTAAACGCCATATCTTCATTAAAATGGGAATAGATAGTCTTTAGGCACCAAGTCGATTTATTATTAGGCTTAGTAAACATAGAGGCAATAATATCAAATTTTAGAGCTCTACTACTTAAAAATTTCTGCAGAATATCTTTCAAAATAAGGTAGAATGAGAATTGTGCAAAGGGGACATGGAATTTTTTCTTAATCTCACTAAAGGATAGAGGGTGCTGTCCATCCCATATATCCCCTACTTTACTTATTTTTAATTCATACCATACTTCTGCAATGGGGCATTTATATATCCTAGACAATAATTTTAAAGGGAATTTTTTCATAATTTGCTGCCTGTTGACTTTCTTCTTTAGTTTTGTAAAAGACCTCCATGCTGCAAATATAGAGTTAAGAATAGGGTGGTGATGGTCCTTAATAGAGGGTGACAGTAAGTGTCTAAAGAATAGATCTGAGATGGAATTGTCCCCACATTGTTCTGATTCCAAGTCTAACCAGGGGGAAGATGCCGTCTCACAAAACCATTGTTGGCTTTGGAAAACAAGAGAAGCTTGATAGTAGGCCTGAATGTTAGGTAGTGCAAGGCCTCCATTATTTTTTTTCTTATATAACATTTTGTTGGCTACTCTAGGTTTTTTCCCTTTCCAAATAAATAAATTGATTGATTTTTGAAGTCTTTTTATATATGAAGCATGGATAATTAGTGGAACATTTCTAAGTATAAAGAGTATTTTGGGTAGTATATAGGATTTTATTACCAAAATTCTTCCCATTAGGGACAAATCATAATTGGTATAACCAGAAAAATCTTTTGAAAGCTTTCCAATAAGATGATCCATATTCCTAGCCGAAATGGATTTTAAATCTTTAGGGAAAATAATCCCCAGAAATTCCAACTCGTTTTCCTCCCAATAGAAATTAGTCTGCTTTTTAAGATTCTCGATTTCTGAGCAATTTAAGTTAAATTGTAGCAGTTTAGATTTCTGAGCATTTATTTTAAAATAGGAAACTCTAGAAAAGCACTCCAAATCCGTCATGAGGGCAGTAAGAGAATTAGCGGGATCAGTAACTGATAACAGAAGATCATCTGCAAATAAGGTTAGTTTGTGATGGTGTTTCTTTGTTTTAAATCCGGAAATAGCAGAATTTTGCCTGATCATCTCTGCCAAGGGCTCAATCGCTAGGGCAAATAAGAGGGGAGAGAGGGGACACCCTTGTCTTGTTCCATTTGTCATATTAAAGCGTTTAGAGAAATGGTTATTAGTATAAATTTTGGCATTCGTGTTAGAATATAGTGCAAATACAGATGCTATAAATTTATTATTGAAGCCAAATTTTAGTAAGGCGGTTTTTAGGTAGTTCCAATTCACCCTATCGAAAGCCTTTTGGGCATCTAGTGAAATAAACAAAGAAGGGTAATTATTAGTCCTAGCCATGTTGAGCAGATTCAGAGTCCTCCTTGTGCCATCTGTGACTTGTCTCCCACTAATAAAACCCACTTGATCGTTCCCAATGAGGTGGGGTAAAAGATTTTTTAAACGATCTGCTAAGATTTTTGAATATATTTTAATATCAGTATTAATTAAGGATATTGGACGATAATTTTTAACTTCCTCTAAATTCCCATTATCCTTTGGAATCATAATGATAGAGGCTTCCGTCATTTCTGTGGGAAACGAGCCAAGGCTGGAAGCATGATTGAAAAGAGACATTAAGTGAGGAGATAGGATGTTGGAAAAGGATTTAAAATACTCATTGGTGAATCTATCTGGACCAGGGGATTTGTTTAATTTAAGTTTATAAATGGATTTAGCAATTTCTTCCGCTGTAAATGGTTGATTTAATAAATTTAGGTCCAAGTTATCTATTTGAGGGAGGGCCAATTTGGAAAAAAAGGAGTCAATCTCCTCTTGACTAGGGTTAATTGTTGATGGGTCATTTTTTAGATTGTGAAGGTTTTCAAAGTAGTCCGCAAAAACTTGAGTGATATCAGAAGGGTGGTACTTGATTTCTCCTGAAAGAGATTTAATTTTAATAATCCTCCTATTTACCCGGGAGTGCTTCAATTTATTCATCATGTACATAGTAGGTTTATTAATTGAAGCATAGGTGTTGTACTTTGATGCCCTTATAATGGAATCATATTCAGAAACAATTTCAGATCTTAAGTCCTGTCTTAGTTTCAAAATATCTAAATGAATATCTTGAGAAGGAGTGGACAGATTATTTTGTTGTATTTCTTTTAAGGCAATTTGGGATTGGAGATCAACGATTTTTTCGCTTTTTTCTCTTTTATATCTCGTGGAAAGTTGAATGAGACACCCCCTCAAGACAGCTTTGTGTGCATTCCATACATTAAAGGGATCAATCTCCTCTGAGGAGTTTTCATTAAAATAATTAATTATATCACTGATTAACTCCTTGTACTTCTGGGTATTTAGTAAAGTGGAATTAACTCTCCATAGGAAAGTATTTGTCGTGGGAGGACCCGAATCAAACACCGCAAGGACAGGGGCATGATCCGAAAAGGATTTCTCCAAGATTTCTATTTTCCTAAATTTTGTTAGGGAAAAAACGTTGGTTAAAAAAAGATAATTTCTTGAAGATGTTTTATATGTGTCGGAGTAAAAAGTGAATTCCCTAGACGAAGCATTCAGACATCGGAAGACATCAAACATCTCATTCTGTTTAATCCAATTACCCAGAGTTTGGTTTGATTTAGAAGTGGCAGAAGAAGACGAGTCAATATTCCTATCAGGAACTAAGTTGAAATCCCCTATTAGCAGTAAATCCCCTCTTTTAACCTTGTTAACTTTCTTCATTAGTTTATTGAAAAATGAAAGGTGACCATTGTTAGGGGCATAAATATTTACAATCGTACAAAGATTAAAATTTAGGTTGCATATGAGAATATGAAATCTTCCCTGAGAGTCAGCGTGTTCTTCAATTAGTTGGAAAGGGATATCTTTATTGACAATTGTTATCACTCCAGCACTTTTTTTTATTTTTGAGGGCTTTAAAAATGTGGGGGAAATTTTTATGTTGGAAATTGGGATGATTATCTTTAACTAGTTTAACCTCCTGAAGACAAGAGACATCTGCATGGAGCCGTTTTATTTCTTTCCAGGTAATGTAGCGTTTGTGTGGACTGTTTAAACCTTTTACATTATGAGAAAGGATTTTTAGTTTCATGTTGGTTTATTGCTTAGATATCAAGAATAGAGTTGAGCGAAACGGGTCGAAAAAATTCAAAAGTCGCCGACTTTTGGCAAAGTCGGGTTTGATGAAACGAAACCCGACCCTAGGATGAGGTCGGCCACGAGGTCGGCGACTTACGCGCCAAAGTCGCGTTTCAAAAGTTTGTTTTGCGCTCTTTTTCAGCCAATCAGGATCCACGGACACTGTGGGCAACGTGATGACATAGGCACGGGTCACCACCATCTTTCAGAAGGGCATGCAAGTGATTGGCTTGCTTTGGGGGGCGTCACAGGGGGTATAAAAGGGCGTGCACGCCGACCGCCATGTTACTCATGCTGATCTCAGAATAGGGAGAGCTGCTGCTGATGATTTTGTAGGGAGAGCGTTAGGCAGGGAAGAAGACACCAAAAACTGCTTCTGCTGCTAGCGATTTTGCCTGTACAACACACCAGTCACTGTGCAGTGCAAGGAGAGGCTATATAGTGGTGTATCAGTGGTGTTGGATGTTGGGCTGCCTTCTAAGGCTTCCTGACATTCCTGCATTGCTGTTTACCCACTGCTCCGCAAACTGCTTTTTTAAAAGCAATCCCAATTTTTTTTTTTGTCCTGCTGAGAAGAAGAAAAAAAAACTGCTTCTGCTGCTAGCGATTTTGCCTGTACAACACACCAGTCACTGTGCAGTGCAAGGGGAGGCTATATAGTGGTGTATCAGTGGTGTTGGTTGTTGGGCTGCCTTCTAAGGCTTCCTGACATTCCTGCATTGCTGTTTACCCACTGCTCCGCAAACTGCTTTTTTAAAAGCAATCACAATTTTTTTTTTGTCCTGCTGAGGTACTGAGCGTGCATTTTTTCACACCATACAGCGGTGTACGCTCCTCACACAGTACCGTGTAACGGCTGTTATCACAGCCACAGTGAAGCTATCAGTGAGTCACTCTGTGAGAATAAGTCGAGGACATGTTCTGTTCTTACAGACCTGCACTCTAGGGAGATTCCAATTCTGCCCAATTCTACATACACCTTGTAGTTTGTGATACACTAGCCAATTTCTGCCTGTGACATAGCGCTCAGATACTCAGTGGGCCTCACACAATCCATAAGTGTCCAGTGTCCACAAGTGTGTGCAGAAATTAAAAATCTCCCTTATCCTCTAGTCACTTTGGTCACAGCTCTGCCATCGAGCCTGTGACAGAGCGCTCAGATACTCAGTGGGCCTCACACAATCCATAAGTGTCCAGTGTCCACAAGTGTGTGCAGAAATTAAAAATCTCCCTTATCCTCTAGTCACTTTGGTCACAGCTCTGCCATCGAGCCTGTGACAGAGCGCTCAGATACTCAGTGGGCCTCACACAATCCATAAGTGTCCAGTGTCCACAAGTGTGTGCAGAAATTAAAAATCTCCTTTATCCTCTAGTGACTTTGGTCACAGCTCTGCCATCGAGCCTGTGACAGAGCGCTCAGATACTCAGTGGGCCTCACACAATCCATAAGTGTCCAGTGTCCACAAGTGTGTGCAGAAATTAAAAATCTCCCTTATCTTCTAGTCACTTTGGTCACAGCTTTGCCATCGAGCCTGTGACAGAGCGCTCAGATACTCAGTGGGCCTCACACAATCCATAAGTGTCCAGTGTCCACAAGTGTGTGCAGAAATTAAAAATCTCCCTTATCATCTAGTCACTTTGGTCACAGCTCTGCCATCGAGCCTGTGACAGAGCGCTCAGATACTCAGTGGGCCTCACAAAATCCATAAGTGTCCAGTGTCCACAAGTGTGTGCAGAAATTAAAAATCTCCCTTATCCTCTAGTCACTTTGGTCACAGCTCTGCCATCAAGCCTGTGACAGAGCGCTCAGATACTCAGTGGGCCTCACACAATCCAAAAGTGTCCAGTGTCCACAAGTGTGTGCAGAAATTAAAAATCTCCCCTGTCCTATAGACACCTTGTACCTTGTTTTACATTACTATATAGTTTGTTGGATTTTGTCTACATTTCTACCAAAAATGAGGAAGGCTGGTGGAAGAGGCCGTGGAATTGGGCGGGGGTTGGCAGCTGGTAATGATGGTGTTGGTGGTGGATCTGATGGTAGTGGCAAGAGCAAAATAGGACGAATGCAGGAGGTGTTGAGCCTGCGTCATTGTCTGGCTACATAAGGCCTCGAACGCTTAGTTTTCTAGGAGTTGGCAAACCGCTTTTAAAGCCAGAGCATCAGGAAAAAGTTTTGTCTTACATTGCTGACTCAGCCTCCAGCTCTATCGCCTCCTCTTCTTCAGTTGTAAAAAGTAAAAGCACTGAGTCGTCATTGGAGGCTCATGTTCATGAACCACACCTTTCCTTGTGTCCTTCACCCCAACCAAGATTGAAGGATGACGCAGGCCATAGTACTGATTACTCCATGGAGCTGTTTTCACATACCATGCCTGGATTATCAAGTGAAATGGTGAATTACCCAGGCCAAGATGAATCTGACATGGAGTGCACTGATGCACAGCCGCTGATGGATGATTCTGCTGGTACATTCACTCAGAGCACTACATTGTCCTCGCAGTGTACAGAGCCAGATTCTGACCCTGATGAGACTCAGGTGCCCCTTCCCGCACACTATACCACTATATACACGGTGACACAGAGGAAGGTGCACATGACATAGAAGAGGAGGTGATGGATGACCCAGTTGTTGACCCAGATTGGCATCCATTGGGGGAAGAGGGTGCTGCTTCCAATAGCTCAGATGAGGAGCATCCACAGCAGACATCGACATCGCAACAGCTGTTATCTGGCAGGCCCGGAGCACTCCAAAGACAGGTTCCAAACATCAAAATAGTTGCTGGCCAGCTTGTCCAGAGGGTCAAAAGATCACAGCGTGCTAGGCCGCAAAATGTCTGCCAAAGTAGGAAGAGTGCAGTGTGGCACTTTTTTGAACAAAATCCTCATGATCAGGCCAAGGTTATCTGTAAGAAGTGCGCAAAGACCTTTAGCCGAGGGAAAAATCTGAAAAATTTGAATACCAGTTGCATGCTTAGACATTTAACCAGCATGCACTTGCAAGCGTGGACACAACACCAAACCTCAAGTGCCACATCTGCAACTGATCACAACGAAGGTAGTCAGCAACGCTACATTGTTTCCCCCACTGTAAGCCCACCGGTTAGCACAGCAGCAAATGTTGAGGTGTCGTTGCAAGACCACAGCAGTCAGGGAATCCCACTGTTATATCAACGAAAGACTGATTCTAGGCCATCAGAAAAACACCAACTCCATCACCATCATCAACCCTCTCTCAGTCCGCCCTGTCCACCGCTACTTCCACCATATGCAGCTCTCAAGTCCAGCTCACCCTCCCAGACACTATGAGTAGGTCAAAAAAGTACTCAGCCTCTCATCCGCGTACACTGGGTTTGAACGCCCACATTGCCAAACTAATCTCGTTTGAGATGATGCCCTTTCGGATGGTGGAAAGCACAGCTTTCCGCGAACTCATGGCCTATGCAGTACCACGCTATGACCTACCCAGTCGCCACTTCTTCTCTCGCAAAGCCATCCCAGCCCTCCACCATCATGTGAAAGACCACATTGTCCATGCACTCAAGCAGTCAGTGAGCGGAAAGGTGCACCTCACAACTGTCATGGCCTGATCATGAGGATTTTGTTCAAAAAAGTGCCACACTGCACTCTTCCTACTTTGGCAGACATTTTGCGGCCTAGCACGCTGTGATCTTTTGACCCTCTGGACAAAGCTGTCCAGCAACTCTTTTGATGTTTGGAACCTGTCTTTGGAGTGCTCCGGGCCTGCCAGATAACAGCTGTTGCGATGTCGATGTCTGCTGTTGATGCTCCTCATCTGAGCTATTGGAAGCAGCACCCTCTTCCCCCAATGGATGCCAATCTGGGTCAACAAATGGGTCATCCATCACCTCCTCTTCTATGTCATGTGCACCTTTCTCTGTGTCACCGTGTATGGTGGTATAGTGTGCGGGAAGGGGCACCTGAGTCTCATCAGGGTCAAAATCTGGCTCTGTACACTGCGAGGACAATGTAGTGCTCTGAGTGAATGTACCAGCAGAATCATCCATCAGCGGCTGTGCATCAGTGCACTCCATGTCAGATTCATCTTGGCCTGGGTAATTCACCATTTCACTTGATAATCCAGGCATGGTATGTGAAAACAGCTCCATGGAGTAATCAGTAGTATGGCCTGCGTCATCCTTCAATCTTGGTTGGGGTGAAGGACACAAGGAAAGGTGTGGTTCATGAACATGAGCCTCCAATGACGACTCAGTGCTTTTACTTTTTACAACTGAAGAAGAGGAGGCGATAGAGCTGGAGGCTGAGTCAGCAATGTAAGACAAAACTTTTTCCTGATGCTCTGCCTTTAAAAGCGGTTTGCCAACTCCTAGAAAACTAAGCGTTCGAGGCCTTATGTAGCCAGACGATGACGCAGGGTCAGCACCTCCTGCATTCGGTCCTATTTTGCTCTTGCCACTACCATCAGATCCACCACCAACACCATCATTACCAGCTGCCAACCCCCGCCCAATTCCACGGCCTCTTCCACCAGCCTTCCTCATTTTTGGTAGAAATGTAGACAAAATCCAACAAACTATATAGTAATGTAAAACAAGGTACAAGGTGTCTATAGGACAGGGGAGATTTAGAATTTCTGCACACACTTGTGGACAGTGGACACTTTTGGATTGTGTGAGGCCCACTGATATCTGAGCGCTATGTGACAGGCTCGATGGCACAGCTGCCTGTGACCAAAGTGACGAGAGGATAATGGAGATTTTGAATCTCTGCGCACACTTTTGGACACTGGACACTTGTGGATTGTGTGAGGCCCACTGATATCTGAGCGCTATGTGACACGCTCGATGGCACAGCTGCCTGTGACCAAAGTGGTGAGAGGATAATGGAGATTTTGAATCTCTGCGCACACTTTTGGACACTGGACACTTGTGGATTGTGTGAGGCCCACTGATATCTGAGCGCTATGTGACACGCTCGATGGCACAGCTGCCTGTGACCAAAGTGACGAGAGGATAATGGAGATTTTGAATCTCTGCGCACACTTTTGGACACTGGACACTTGTGGATTGTGTGAGGCCCACTGATATCTGAGCGCTATGTGACACGCTAGATGGCACAGCTGCCTGTGACCAAAGTGACGAGAGGATAATGGAGATTTGGAATCTCTGCGCACACTTTTGGACACTGGACACTTGTGGATTGTGTGAGGCCCACTGATATCTGAGCGCTATGTGACACGCTCGATGGCACAGCTGCCTGTGACCAAAGTGACGAGAGGATAATGGAGATTTTGAATCTCTGCGCACACTTTTGGACACTGGACACTTGTGGATTGTGTGAGGCCCACTGATATCTGAGCGCTATGTGACAGGCTCGATGGCACAGCTGCCTGTGACCAAAGTGACGAGAGGATAATGGAGATTTTGAATCTCTGCGCACACTTTTGGACACTGGACACTTGTGGATTGTGTGAGGCCCACTGATATCTGAGCGCTATGTGACACGCTCGATGGCACAGCTGCCTGTGACCAAAGTGACGAGAGGATAATGGAGATTTTGAATCTCTGCGCACACTTTTGGACACTGGACACTTGTGGATTGTGTGAGGCCCACTGATATCTGAGCGCTATGTGACAGGCTCGATGGCACAGCTGCCTGTGACCAAAGTGACGAGAGGATAATGGAGATTTTGAATCTCTGCGCACACTTTTGGACACTGGACACTTGTGGATTGTGTGAGGCCCACTGATATCTGAGCACTATGTGACACGCTCGATGGCACAGCTGCCTGTGACCAAAGTGACGAGAGGATAATGGAGATTTTGAATCTCTGCGCACACTTTTGGACACTGGACACTTGTGGATTGTGTGAGGCCCACTGATATCTGAGCGCTATGTGACACGCTCAATGGCACAGCTGCATGTGACCAAAGTGACGAGAGGATAATGGAGATTTTGAATCTCTGCGCACACTTTTGGACACTGGACACTTGTGGATTGTGTGAGGCCCACTGATATCTGAGCGCTATGTGACACGCTCGATGGCACAGCTGCCTGTGACCAAAGTGACGAGAGGATAATGGAGATTTTGAATCTCTGCGCACACTTTTGGACACTGGACACTTGTGGATTGTGTGAGGCCCACTGATATCTGAGCGCTATGTGACACGCTCGATGGCACAGCTGCCTGTGACCAAAGTGACGAGAGGATAATGGAGATTTTGAATCTCTGCGCACACTTTTGGACACTGGACACTTGTGGATTGTGTGAGGCCCACTGATATCTGAGCGCTATGTGACAGGCTCGATGGCACAGCTGTGACAAAAGTGACTAGAGGATAAGGGAGATTGGATTGCTTTTAAAAAAGCAGTTTGCGGAGCAGTGGGTAAACAGCAATGCCAGCGTGTCAGGAAGCCTTAAAAGGCAGCCCAACAACCAACACCACTGATACACCACAATATAGCCTCCCCTTGCACTGCACACACAGTGACTTGTGTGTTGTGCAGGCCAAATCGCTAGCAGCAGAAGCAGTTTTTTTTGTCTTCTTCCCTGCCTAACGCTCTCCCTACAGAATCAGCAGCAACCTCTCCCTATACTAAGATCGGCAGAAGTAAGATGGCGGTCGGCGTGCACGCCCTTTTATACCCCCTGTGACGCCCACCAAAGCAAGCCAATCACTTGCAAGCCCTTCTGAAAGATGGTGGTGACCCGTGCCTAGGTCATCACGTTGCCCACATTGTCCGTGAATCCTGATTGGCTGAAAAAGAGCGCAAAACAAACTTTTGAAACGCGACTTTGGCGCGTAAGTCGCCGACCTCGTGGCCGACCTCATCCTAGGGTCGGGTTTCGTTTCATGAAACCCGACTTTGGAAAAAGTCGGGGACTTTTGAATTTTTTCGACCCGTTTCGCTCAACTCTAATCACAATGAAAGTAGTCAGCAACGCTACATTGTTTCCCCCACTGTAAGCCCACCGGTTAGCACAGCAGCAAATGTTGAGGTGTCGTTGCAAGGCCACAGCAGTCAGGGAATCCCACTGTTATATCAACGAAAGACTGATTCTAGGCCATCAGAAAGAACAACAACTCCATCACCATCATCAACCCTCTCTCAGTCCGCCCTGTCCACCGCTACTTCCACCATATGCAGCTCTCAAGTCCAGCTCACCCTCCCAGACACTATGAGTAGGTCAAGAAAGTACTCAGTCTCTCATCCGCGTACACTGGGTTTGAACGCCCACATTGCCAAACTAATCTCGTTTGAGATGATGCCCTTTCGGTTGGTGGAAAGCACAGCTTTCTGCGAACTTATGGTCTATGCAGTACCACGCTATGACCTACCCAGTCGCCACTTCTTCTCTCGCAAAGCCATCCCAGCCCTCCACCATCATGTGAAAGACCGCATTGTCCATGCACTCAAGCAGTCAGTGAGCGGAAAGGTGCACCTCACAACTGATGCATGGTCCAGTCGGCATGGCCAGGGCCGTTATGTGTCCATCACTGCGCACTGGGTTAATGTGGTGGATGCAGGGTCCACAGGGGACAGCGGTGGTGGGACAGTGCTGCCTAGCCCACGGTATAGTTGGCTGTAGGCGTTCGACCCTCCTCCTCCTCCTCCAGAAGGGAAAGCGCGTCCACAGAGCGCAGTCGTACGAGCACTCCATCTGCAGCTGCCACTGTTGCACACGATGTGTCCCCCTATCGAGCAGCTAGTGGAAAGCGTCAGCAGGCTGTGTTGCAGATGATGTGTTTGGGCAACAGACACACCGCCGAGGTGCTGGCCGAGTACTTGAAGCGACAAACTGAGTCATGGCTGGGCAGTGTACATCTTGAGGCAGGCAAGGTAGTTAGTGATAACGGCCGTAATTTTGTGGCAGCCATAGCCCTTTCAAAACTCAGCCACATACCTTGCTTGGCTCACACCTTGAACCTGGTGGTGCAGTGCTTCCTCAAAAATTATCCGGAGTTAACAGCCCTGCTCCAGAAGGTGCGTAGACTGTGCGCGCACATCCGCCGGTCGCCTGTACACTCCGTTCGTATGCAGAAGCTGCAGCGATTGCTCCACCTTCCCAACCACCGCCTCATTATCGACATTGCAACAAGGTGGAACTCCACCCTGCACATGGTGGAGCGGCTGTGCGAGCAGAGGCAGGCTATAATGCATTTGTGGGAGGATACACGGCCAGGCACTTTGAGAGCAGACATGGAGTTGACAGGTGTGCAGTGGTCGAAGCTGAAAGACCTCTGTAAAGTCCTTCAGTGTTTTGAGGAATGCACACGGCTGGTAAGCGCAGACGACGCCATCCTAAGCATGAGCATCCCACTTATGCGTCTGCTCATGCAAACTTTGATGCACCTTAAGGAGCAGGCATCTGCAGCCAATGTTGATGAGGAGGAAGAGGGAATCCTTGATGACATTCAGCCATTGTCTGCTCAGGGACCTCTCCTGGACGAGGTGGAGGAAGAAGAGGAGGAGGAGGATGATGATGGGGATGATTACTTAGGGAGGAGGATGCATCTCGTGGGGCAAGTGAAAATGTTGGCGTGGCAAGGTCTGGTACAGGGTTTGTGCGTGACTGGAGGGATGTGGATTTGCCAGAAAGTGCTCCTCCACCCAGCACTCGCAGTGCATCATTGACACCGGGAACATTGGCCCACATGTCAGATTATGCCTTGCAGATCCTAAAAAGGGACCCCCGCATTGCCAAAATGATGAACGATGATGACTACTGGTTGGCCAGCATCCTGGATCCACGCTATAAAGGCAAATTACAAAACATCATGCCACAGGAGAACCTTGACCTAATATTGGCTAATAAACAAGCAACTCTGGTAAATCGGTTGCTTGAGGCATTCCCAGCACACAGCAGCGGTGATGGTTCTCACACGAGCCGTACGGGCCGGGGGCAGCTTGGCAGAGGTGTTCGTGGTGCACACAGCAGAAGTGGCGTTGGAGACAGGGGTTTCATGACAATGTTGTGGACTGATTTTTCAAATACCGCTCACACAACTGGTAATACTGCATCGATGGAAAGTGACAGGAGACAGCAGTTGTCAACTATGGTTACAAACTACTTTTCCTCCCATATCGATGTTCTCCCACACAGGTCATTCCCCTTTGACTATTGGGCCGCTAAACTGGACACCTGGCCTGAATTGGCCCAATATGCCTTACAGGAGCTCGCTTGCCCAGCTGCAAGTGTGCTATCGGAAAGAGTCTTCAGTGCAGCTGGATCAATCCTGACAGAAAAAAGGACCCGTCTGTCAACCCAAAATGTGGATGATCTAACCTTCATTAAAATGAACCATGCATGGGTTTCCAAGGATTTTGTCCCACCTTCCCCTGATGACACATAGGGTGACAGAAAAATGGCTTGCTTTGGTCCACCTCTTCCTGGGACTTCACCTATTTCGCCTTTTGCATCAGCTGAATGTCCAACATCAACATATGCCACTTTCTAAAACTCCCTAACTGTGCTGCCTCCCCCCCCATGGCCGGGGTCACCACCTAGCGCACGACACCGTGCGAGTGCCGTTGCCCTGGACAGGTGGGTTGGCCAACTCTTGGGCGCGGGCACTGGCACAGGGTCCCTCATAGTGCAATCAAGTGTCTCTGACGGTGGTGGTGCACACCCGCCGTCAGACACACCGCTGTACTATGAGGGGCCCAGTGCCAGTACCGACGCCCACGAGTGGGCCCCCCTTGCTTGGGCAGGGCCCCAGCATTTGCAATCTTTACCTCTCCCTGCTCCTCCGCTGTGTAATCTGGGCCGTCAAATCCATACTGTGCCTGACACCGTCTGAGCCTGCCTCCTGATGTATAGACATATATTTTGAATGTGTACGCTATCCATACATGTTATCCGGGGATACGGTACCCTTTCTAACCTTTGTGCAATCACGTGCAATCCATACTGGGCCTAACACCGTCTGAGCCTGCCTCCTGATGTATAGACATATATTTTGAATGTGTACACTATGCTATCCATACATGTTATCCGGGGATACGGTACCCTTTCTAACCTTTGTGCAATCACGTGCAATCCATACTGGGCCTAACACCGTCTGAGCCTGCCTCCTGATGTATAGACATATATTTTGAATGTGTACGCTATCCATACATGTTATCTGGGGATACGATACCCTTTCTAACCTTTGTGCAATCACGTGCAATCCATACTGGGCCTAACACCGTCTGAGCCTGCCTCCTGATGTATAGACATATATTTTGAATGTGTACGCTATCCATACATGTTATCTGGGGATACGGTACCCTTTCTAACCTTTGTGCAATCACGTGCAATCCATACTGGGCCTAACACCGTCTGAGCCTGCCTCCTGATGTATAGACATATATTTTGAATGTGTACGCTATCCATACATGTTATCCGGGGATACGGTACCCTTTCTAACCTTTGTGCAATCAATACTGGGCCTAACACCGTCTGAGCCTGCCTCCTGATGTATAGACATATATTTTGAATGTGTACGCTATCCATACATGTTATCCGGGGATACGGTACCCTTTCTAACCTTTGTGCAATCACGTGCAATCCATACTGGGCCTAACACCGTCTGAGCCTGCCTCCTGATGTATAGACATATATTTTGAATGTGTACGCTATCCATACATGTTATCTGGGGATACGGTACCCTTTCTAACCTTTGTGCAATCACGTGCAATCCATACTGGGCCTAACACCGTCTGAGCCTGCCTCCTGATGTATAGACATATATTTTGAATGTGTACACTATGCTATCCATACATGTTATCTGGGGATACGGTTCCCTTTCTAACCTTTGTGCAATCACGTGCAATCCATACTGGGCCTAACACCGTCTGAGCCTGCCTCCTGATGTATAGACATATATTTTGAATGTGTACGCTATCCATACATGTTATCTGGGGATACGGTACCCTTTCTCACCTTTGTGCAATCACGTGTAATCCATACTGGGCCTAACACCGTCTGAGCCTGCCTCCTGATGTATAGACATATATTTTGAATGTGTACACTATGCTATCCATACATGTTATCTGGGGATACGGTACCCTTTCTAACCTTTGTGCAATCACGTGCAATCCATACTGGGCCTAACACCGTCTGAGCCTGCCTCCTGATGTATAGACATATATTTTGAATGTGTACGCTATCCATACATGTTATCTGTGGATACGGTACCCTTTCTCACCTTTGTGCAATCACGTGTAATCCATACTGGGCGTGAGAACGGCTGGCGAGCTGTTAAGCAAGCTACAGCACCTGTGGTTTGCACACGTAATTTTTCAATTGACCTGCACTTACTGGGAAATCATCGTTCGCGGGTAATAATGGTAATCACAGATCCCCATCACTAACGTTGTTCAGCGGGTTATCTGCACCTGTAAGCGACAAACGCTGGCATTTTCAGTGTAGCGCACATGCAGCCACGGACATGTAAGGGTATGACACACCAGTTATTGGCCAATCTCATGTGCCAGAGCCTCACGTGTCCCTCTAGTAAGCCGGACTCGGACCGCGGGGCATGACGGAGTCTCGTTCGTTAACGGAATTAAGCTTGCAATGTGTGCATCTGTTCTGTAGCTGGCATGGTTGAGGTTTCCCAGGTGGAGTCGAATTTAACCATAGGCTCCACTCCTGGTGGTGCCCTTCTGGACATTCCTTTAAGGTTCAGCTTTGCAACCATACTGCCCACGTAAAACAAACACTTTGCCTTCATGAACGCTGTTTGGAGGGTCATGACTCGTGGGAATAACGCCGCCCAATCAGTTAACCTGCTAGAGAGATCCTTCATTGCTCCCAAGCATGACATCACACTCCCTAGGAGGAAGGTAATGCCACTGTGGCGACCGTACTCCTGGGGGCGACACAAGTGCACTGATGCCCAGCCACTGCTCGATGAATCTGCTGGTACATTGACCCAGACCACTACATTCCCCTCGCACGCTACACGGCCTGAATCTGACCCTGATGAAACTCAGGTTACCCTTCCCATATACAGTTCCATCTTACACGGTGACAAAGAGGAAGCTGCAGATGAAAGTGCAGGTTCGGCCCACCCGCCATCAGACACACCACCGTACTATCAGGGGCCCTGTGCCAGTGCCGTCGCCAACGAGTGGGCCCCCCCTGCTTGCTCAGGATCACAGCACTTGCAAGGTTGAAATACTGTGCAGTGAGATGGAAGATGGGGACGACGAGGAGTCCAGACTAGTACAGGGATTCCCTAGCGAGGAGACTTATTTGATTGTTTTCAATGTTGGGACAGCAATTTTTGGGGAGCACTATACTCTGGAGAATGATAGATGGGGCCCACCATACACTGGAACATTCCAAAGGTGGACATCAGACACTGGAGCAGCATTTACAGGGCCCATTATACACTAGAGCATTAGAAATGGGGCCCATTATGTTTGGAGCATTATTTGGGCCCATAAGACAGTGGAGCTTCATCCATGGGGACCAACATATACTGTAGCATTATGTGGAGCTCATCATATACTGTTTCAAACATTATATGGGACCAATGATTCTGTATGGAGAAATAGATGGGCCTCGTCATGAGATGTAAAAAGTGAAGTATTTTTCATTGTACTATACCGCTATTTCTCTGCCGTATCGGAGCATGATGAGTTGTGGTTAGAGTTGAGCGATACCGTCCGATACTTCAAAGTATCGGATCGGAATGGATCGGCCGATCTTAAAAAAAAGTATCGGTATCGCCGATTCCGATACCGGAAGTCCCATTCAAGTCTACGGGACTTCCGGTATCGGAATAAGAAAAACCCTATTTTTGCCTTGTACAGCCTCTCTGGGGTCTGTACGGGCCTTTCGGGGGGCTGTGCCGGCCTGCCAGGGGGTCTGTGCAGGCTCCGGTGGTCTGTGCCGGCCTGCCGGGGGGCTGTGACGGCCTGCCGGTGGTCTGTGCAGGCTCCGGGGGGCTGTGCCGGCCTGCCGGGGGGCTGTGCCGGCCTGCCGGGGGCTGTGCAGGCTTCGGGGTCTGTGCAGGCATCGTCCTATGGGACTACAAGTCCCATCGGGCGATGCCTGCTACCATGACAGTGATTGACACATTACATCAGCACAGCCCCCCGGCAGGCCGGCACAGCCCCCCGGCAGGCCGGTACAGACCCCCACAGGGTGCACAGACCACCGGCAGGCCAGCACAGACCCCCACAGGGTGCACAGACCACCGGCAGGCCGGCACAGCCCCCCGGTAGGCCGGTACAGACCCCGGGCAGTCCACACAGCCCCCCGGCAGGCCGGCAGAGACCCCCGGAAGGCCCGAAATGACGGCGCATCATGATGCGCACACACCGCGCATCATGATGACGTCATTTCGGCTGTCAATCAACTTTGAACTTCCGATTCCGATGCCGACTTCCGATATTGAAAAAATATCGGAAGTCGGTATCGGAATTCCGATACAGCAAGTATCGGCCGATACCCGATACTTGCGGTATCGGAATGCTCAACACTAGTTGTGGTATGTGTTAAAGGGGTGCTCTTTTGCCCAGGGCCAGTGGCGTAGCAACTGTTTGTGGCGCCCGGGGCGGTCGAAAAATTTGCCGCCCCTTTGGTCGATGATAATCCGGAAGCATCAGGAGAGCCCACACTACACTCAAAGATCTAATTTTTAGTCTGCTACTAACTCTGCTGTTATTATTTCTACATTTCTAGACTTTCATCTTCTTGCAGTTCTCTCTCTATATATATATGTATGTATTAGCTTGATGATGCTGGATGAAGACCTAATGGCTTTTTTTAATAATAATTTTTAATAATGTGACAGAAAAAAACAGAAAATATATGGGGAGGAGATGTACGAGGACACGTATATGGGGGGATGTACGAGGACACGTATAGGGGGAGATGTACGAGGACACGTATATATGGATATGGGGGATGTACGAGGACACGTAGATATGGGGGGGATGTACGAGGACACGTATAGGGGGATGTACGAGGACACGTATATATGGGGGGATGTACGAGAACACTTATATGGGGATGATTATTGTATTAGGACACCTGTGGTGTGATGTCTATGTGGCATGTGACAGCTGTCTGTGGCTTCTCCCGTACAGATGTTGGTGGTGCATTCTCCGGTAATGGCCGCGGTGCACCCAGCAGCCTCTCCCACAAATCGCCTCCATACCATGCTCCCCAGTATCCCACCTCACCCCGTGCAGTACTGTCCTACCCTTTTCCTCTCGCTCCCAGCCGGGGCAGCAGCACCGCCATATTCTTTCCTCCTCCTGGGAGCATCAATAGGGCGGAGCCTCTGCAGCTGCTACGGTGCCAGGACGGGACAGAAAACCTAGGAAAGCAGAGCTGCTGCTGTGCTGACACATGCGCAGAGTGTACACACACAGGTGTATACACACACACAGACACACACACACAGGCATACACACACACATAGGTGTATATACACACACACACACACAGGTGTATACACACACACAGGTGTATACACACACACACAGACACACACACACAGGCATACACACACACAGGCATACACACACTCATAGGTGTATATACACACACAGGTGTATACACACACACAGGCATACACACACAGGCATACACACACACATAGGTGTATATACACACACACACACACAGGTGTATACACACACACACGTGTATACACACACACACAGACACACACACACAGGCATACACACACACAGGCATACACACACTCATAGGTGTATATACACACACAGGTGTATACACACACACAGACACACACACACAGGCATACACACACACATAGGTGTATATACACACACACACAGGTGTATACACACACACACAGACACACACACAGGCATACACACACACAGGCATACACACACTCATAGGTGTATATACACACACAGGTGTATACACACACACAGACACACACACACAGGCATACACACACACATAGGTGTATATACACACACACACACACAGGTGTATACACACACACGTGTATACACACACACACAGACACACACACACAGGCATACACACACACAGGCATACACACACTCATAGGTGTATATACACACACAGGTGTATACACACACACAGGCATACACAAACACAGGCATACACACACATATGTGTATATACACAGACACACACACACAGGCGTACACACACAGGTGTATACACACACACACACACACACACAGACACACACACAGGCGTACACACACATAGGTGTATATACACACACACAGACACACACACACAGGTGTATACACACACACAGACACACACACACAGGCATACACAAACACAGGTGTACACACACATAGGTGGATACACACACAGGTGTACACACACACAGGTGTATACATACACACACATAGGTGGATACACACACATAGGTGTACATACACACACACATAGGTGGATACACACAAACAGGTGTACACACACACACATAGGTGTACACACACACACATAGGTGGATACACACAAACAGGTGTACACACACACACATAGGTGTACATACACACACATAGGTGGATACACACACACGGGCGTACACACACACACACACACAGGTGTATACACACACACACACACACACAGGCATACACAAACACAGGCATACACACACATAGGTGTATATACACAGACACACACACAGGCGTACACACACACACAGACACACACACACACACAGGCATACACAAATACAGGTGTACACACACATAGGTGGATACACACACACAGGTGTACACACACACACACACAGACACACACATAGGTGGATACACACACAGGTGGATACACACACAGGTGGATACACACACACAGGTGTATACATACACACACAGACATACACACACACACAGGTGTACATACACACACACACACACACACACACATAGGTGTACATACACACACACACATAAGTGTACATACACACACACACAGGTGTACATACACACACACAGGTGTACATACACACACACACACAGGTGTACATACACACACACACACATAGGTGTACATACACACACACACATAAGTGTACATACACACACACACAGTGTGGCTGCATGCACAGATCCTTTCGCTGCTGCACATGGTGAGACACAGGCAGCGGTGTTGGTGGCACATAACTGCACACAATGGAGGCAGACACACACCCAGCGCAGCCTGTGATAAGGATGACAGCTGCCTGCACACAGGGCTGCCGGGGGCAGCCGCAGACCACCTTACCCCAGCCCCGCACTCACCAGCTCACTGCTTGGCTCTTCCTAACATGGCTCCTTGTGTGCATCACATTCCTGGCAGTCGCGACCATCCCACCATGACAGTCCTCCAGTGCAGCGGGGCTGACGTCAGCACTGCCTCTGCCCAGCGCAGCGCTGCTCACTGAGGGTCCAGGCGGAGAGGAGGGAGAAGCTGCTAGGTAGCAGGGGTACAGAGACTCCCGATAGGCGGAGGAGAAGGATGGAGGAAGGGTGGGAAGAGGCTGCATTACATTACCCCCTCACTGCACAGCCCCGCAGGCCGAAATGTACAGTCAGTGAGAGAGTCCAGGCTCCGCGCTTCTCCCACAGAGGAGAGGAATTGCTTCTGCTGCCGCGCCGCCCCCACACACGTGCCGCCTGGGGCGGACCGCCCCCCCCGCCCCCCCCACGCTACGCCACTGCCCAGGGCACATGAAAACCTGGAGCCAGCCCTACCCCCCACAACTTTAGCCAAATAACCCCCATTTTTCAGTGCGTAACTTGTATTATGAAGTTAATTAAGGTTGACAAGCTTAAGTAAGAAGAATTGATGCTTTTGGCATTCAAATGGGCACTGTAGGTGTGTTTCCTGTCCTCCTCTCACTGCCGACTTTTATTCCCCATTGACTTACATTGGGTTTCGTGTTTCGGGACGACCCCGACTTTTCCCTATAATCGGACGATCTTGCTCGACCCGACTTTTGGAAAAGTCGGGTTTCACGAAACGAAACTCGACCCTAAAAAACCAAAAGTCACTCAACTCTAATCAAGAACCTTCACCCGACCAATCTAATAATTTAGCAGAAAGGTAAACAAAAAAAAGGAAAAGAAAAAACAAAAAAAAAAAAACAAGTATTCAAGCAAAAAACTATGAACAATACAAGGAAAATAAAAGAAAGGAAGTATGTATCTAAAGAGTCCTCCTGGAGGTTATCCACTAACTGTGGTATCTCTCCTTTTATGGGGACTTAAAAAAAGCCAAAATGTGGCAAGATCCCAGAAAGCCATAAAGGCGTGGAATAGTAGCCTATTAAACATTACTTAACTATTGTTAATTATTATTTATTTAAGACCCTCAGTAATAATTAACCATACATATAAAACAAACAGGTGAACCAATAAAGTAGGCTAGACCAATAAAGTATATGACATATGTTTCCATGATCAACCATTATCTTTGGTAGATGGATCTTTCTGTAGGAATCGTATGAAATCTAGACCTTCTTCTGGAGTAAAGAGCAGGACAATTTTACCCCTATGGGGAATGAGTAATTTTGTTGGGAAACCCCACCTATAAAAAATTCCTAGTTCTGTAAGTTTAGTAGTGATTTCTTTAAATGCTTTTCGGGCATCCATAGTGGATTTCGAAAAATCAGAAAAGAATTGTAGTTGGTCATGTGGGGAGGGGAGGGAACCTTTCTCTCTAACATATTTCAGAATTTTTTCTTTTGTTTCGAAGAAATGAAAGTGGAGAATCGTATCTCTTGGTTTATCCTTAGATACATTCTTGGGTAGGGGCAATCGATGGATTCTGTCAATCGTCAGTTGTAGGTCAGTCAAAGATGGCAGAGTCCTCTTTAACAATGCTTTGGTGTGGTTTGAAAGATCCCTTTGCATCACGCTTTCGGGTATCCCTCTGATCTTGACATTATTACGTCTGCTCCGGTCCTCTAAGTCCGCTAATTTGGACTTTATGACCAAAAGCTCAGCTTTCAAATCTGAATTTTGATTTACTAGGTAGTCTGTCTTGTTCTCCACCTTAGTTAGTCTTTTTTCGTTTAACTCAAACCTTTGAGAGAATTTATCACTGATTTCTTGGATATCTATTTTATGGGAATCGAAAGCCGATCTAATAGATTCATTGATAGAGTTAGTGACAGAGTCAGTGACAGATTTGGAGACAGATTTAAGGAGATTAACCAGCATACCCTCGGTAACCATTCTGTCAGACTTTCAATAAGGTATTGTAGTCAACATCAAGAACTGGCAGGGAAGCAGTAGAAGATAACTCCGAGCAGCCCCTTTTTGGTGGTTGCTTGACAGGAGTGCTATTTGGAGAATACTCCTCGGAAGGGCTTTCAGAATCAAGATCCACTGCCCCCTCTTCCACATTCTGATTTTCTGGGTTTTTCCTCTTATTAGATTGGGACATATCCATCTTGCTGTCCCTGTCCTGATTAGAGGGCTGTTCTTTGTTTATGGTCTTAGAATTCTGAGAGGATCAAAAAGACAAAGTACGAGAACTAGAAGACAAACCTTTCTGGTCTGATTTCCTCTGAGTGATCTTACCAGAAGAACTATTGGGCATATTTTCAGATGAAGTAGCTTCCTCCCTTTTTAGGGGGGGATCTAGATTTAAGTGGGCTTAACAGGTTGGCAGAGTCAGTATAAGATCTCTGGCTAGCAGTATTCTTAGGCTTTTGAATTTTACTAGCAGTGGATTTAAGATTAGCTGCCATAATAGTGGTATGTACTCAAAAAAAGATAGTATATACAGTGGGGCAAAAAAGTATTTAGTCAGTCAGCAATAGTGCAAGTTCCACCACTTAAAAAGATGAGAGGCATCTGTAATTTACCTCATAGGTAGACCTCAACTATGGGAGACAAACTGAGAAAAAAAAATCCAGAAAATCACATTGTTTTTTTTTCATTTTATTTGCATATTATGGTGGAAAATAAGTATTTGGTCAGAAACAAGCAATCAAGATTTCTGGCTCCCACAGACCTGTAACTTCTTCTTTAAGAGTCTCCTCTTTCCTCCACTCATTACCTGTAGTAATGGCACCTGTTTAAACTTGTTATCAGTATAAAAAGACACCTGTGCACACCCTCAAACAGTCTGACTCCAAACTCCACTATGGTGAAGACCAAAGAGCTGTCAAAGGACACCAGAAACAAAATTGTAGCCCTGCATCAGGCTGGGAAGACTGAATCTGCAATAGCCAACCAGCTTGGAGTGAAGAAATCAACTGTGGGAGCAATAATTAGAAAATGGAAGACATACAAGACCACTGATAATCTCCCTCGATCTGGTGCTCCACGCAAAATCCCACCCCGTGGGGTCAGAATGATCACAAGAACGGTGAGCAAAAATCCCAGAACCACACGGGGGGACCTAGTGAATGAACTGCAGAGAGCTGGGACCAATGTAACAAGGCCTACCATAAGTAACACACTACGCCACCATGGACTCAGATCCTGCAGTGCCAGACTTGTCCCACTGCTTAAGCCTGTACATGTCCGGGCCCGTCTGAAGTTTGCTAGAGAGCATTTGGATGATCCAGAGGAGTTTTGGGAGAATGTCCTATGGTCTGATGAAACCAAACTGGAACTGATTGGTAGAAACACAACTTGTCGTGTTTGGAGGAAAAAGAATACTGAGTTGCATCCATCAAACACCATACCTACTGTAAAGCATGGTGGTGGAAACATCATGCTTTGGGGCTGTTTCTCTGCAAAGGGGCCAGGACGACTGATCCGGGTACATGAAAGAATGAATGGGGCCATGTATCGTGAGATTTTGAGTGCAAACCTCCTTCCATTAGCAAGGGCATTGAAGATGAAACGTGGCTGGGTCTTTCAACATGACAATGATCCAAAGCACACCGCCAGGGCAACGAAGGAGTGGCTTCGTAAGAAGCATTTCAAGGTCCTGGAGTGGCCTAGCCAGTCTCCAGATCTCAACCCTATAGAAAACCTTTGGAGGGAGTTGAAAGTCCGTGTTGCCAAGCGAAAAGCCAAAAACATCACTGCTCTAGAGGAGATCTGCATGGAGGAATGGGCCAACATACCAACAACAGTGTGTGGCAACCTTGTGAAGACTTACAGAAAACGTTTGACCTCTGTCATTGCCAACAAAGGATATATCACAAAGTATTGAGATGAAATTTTGTTTCTGACCAAATACTTATTTTCCACCATAATATGCAAATAAAATGAAAAAAAAAAACAGACAATGTGATTTTCTGGATTTTTTTTTCTCAGTTTGTCTCCCATAGTTGAGGTCTACCTATGATGTAAATTACAGACGCCTCTCATCTTTTTAAGTGGTGGAACTTGCACTGTTGCTGACTGACTAAATACTTTTTTGCCCCACTGTATATAGTGAGTATAATCCCCCCAATTAAGGCCGTCTCACACCCTCCCAGTGATATACAGTTGCTTATAATGTAAATAATACTGACACTATTATCTATAAAGTTATAACTCCAAGTGCCTTCAGTATCTTAGGGCTAGTTACACATGCTTCTCAGGCGAGTATAAATCACTGCTGACACCCAGAATCACAGCAGATACCTAAGATCGCAGCCAGCACCCGAATATATCCAGCAATCAGCAAAGTCCCACAAAAGAGTCCAGAAAAATCTTCTTCAACAAAGCCGCTCCCCACTCCGCATCTAGAGGTTGCGACAGTTCAAGTCCCCTCTCTGGTATCAGCTCCAGACAGGACCAGATAAGGCAGTCCCCGTCAATTTCTCCTATAAACTTCGCAGTAGAGCATCAGTTCCGGATCTTCTCTTTTTAATACACTGGCACCTCCTTCTCGCTGGTTCAGCACCGCCCCTAACCACTCATGCGGCTCCTTCAATTCTCCACTCTCTCTGGATACACCAGAGACACCGACCGTCAACCAGCAACAGCACCTCCACTCAGGAAAAAACAACAGAAAAGTTGCTATTTACCAAAGATATATAGAAGCACAACTGATCCGGATCTCCACCTCTTGACGAGCCGGCTCCTCTTCCCCACCACCAATCTTCGCTGTCACTCACCGCTCCTGCAGGTTTGCAAATCTCCACTCTCCTCACCGTGGCACAGCAGAGCCCAACCAGTATCCTCCTGAGGCAGGCTACAAATCTCTCTGCCACTGACCGGGTCAGTAGTCACAGTAACACCACTGATCCGGATCTCCTCCTCTTGACGATCCGGCTCTTCTTCCCTCACCACCGATCAGCGTTGTCACTCACCGCTCCGGCAGCCCAGCAGATCTCCACTCTCCTCAGCACAGCAGAGCCCAATCGGTAACCTTCTGAAGCAGACTTCAACTTCTCTCTCTCACCGTGCGTCCAAGTCAGCTGACAAACACCTCACAGCAGCTCTACTGATCCGGATCTTCTCCTCCTGATGTTCCGGCTCTCTTCCCCACTGCCGATAGCAGACAGCAATATTCCTTATTTCTGTTCCTCTCACCTGCCTCTCTAGCACCAGGCAGGGTGTTCAAAGGCTCACCAGACCAGACTCCAACAAGTCCTTATGCCTAAGAGGCCTGCATAATAGCAGTTCCAGCGCTTCTTGCTGAGGTGATTTTTTGCTGAGTCACCACTGACAGCTTTATCCCTGCTTTCTTCCAGGAGCTATAACTGGATTTTCTTCAAATAGGTCTCAAAATGATCCCAATGAGATTAGCAATCCACATCTGAGGGTCTTCCAGCAAAAAGCAATCTTCTTAGTTAAATAAGTCACTTGAAACACCAGGCTTCACAGGAGCTCTGAGCTCACATGTCCTCCTCCATTGAGCTCCAGGCCACGCCCCCCTTACATCAGTATTTGTAAGCCAAAACTAGGAGTGAAACAATCAGAGGAAAAGTATATTAGAAACACGTCACCACTTCTGGATTTATGAAAAGAAAAATATTTCAGCCCACCCCTTTGCATCCTCGGATAGCAGGATCCACACCGTCGCACGGAGCCGCCCTGGTGGTCCCAGCAGCATGAGACCACCTTGCCGTTGGTTGCTGGGCATGCACAAATTATGTGCTAAGCATCTCAATTTTTTCTTATTATCCAGAGCAGTATTGCTATTCATATTTCATATATGCCATGTCTACATGCTTTAGCACAACAGAGTGCAACTTTTTTTGCATATTACAAATACTGATGTAATATTCTGTCAAATACTGAGCGTGTGATCGTGGCCTTGTTATGGGGGGCTGCTGCATCATGCAGCACGTTCACGTTCATGCATTAGGCCACGTTCACATGTTCAGTATTTGGTCAGTATTTTACATCAGTATGTGTAAGCCAAAACCAGGAGTGGAACAATCAGAGGAAAAGTATAATAGAAAGCCGTCACCACTTCTGGATTTCTCAACCACTTCTTGTTTTGGCTTGCATATAATGAAGTGAAAAACCTCACCAAATACTCAACGTGTACACATGGCCTAAAGCTGCGATTTTTCTGTGATTTTTTTAACTTTGTGTTCTTTTCATTGAGTTACTTTTGATTTTAGTGTTGGGACTTGTAAGACAATGAGGACCCTTGATGTGGGTTTCGAGTTTACGTATTTTGGCCCAACTATCTACCAACATCTCATGTATTCTATGCGTCTTTTTAATCTGCTTATTGAACATTTTTCTATTTTTATGCAGGATACAGCTGGATCCTTTGATATTCATGGGTAAATTGGAGTGTCTGTCCTTGTGGGGTACACTTACATACTGCTGTATAGCCCGCTTGATCTAATAGTATGGGCGTCACCATTAAGCTGTAAGCCAGACACAGTGCAACACACATATCTGTGTGACTGGCGCCCTATACAAGTCTTATCCAAGTCTTTTTTTTCCTGAAGTGGTTAAATTGTAGATTTTTACAGTCTTATTAGTCAGAATAAGTACAGTATATCATATTTTCTTTGATAATTGCTATCCATAGTTCACATATGTACAAATCAAAGGAGATGGAGGATCTCAAGTAGAATGACAAATGAGGTTGCATGTAGCACCTTCTACTAAAATCTAGTCCTATGTCCATGCCGTGATGGACATTCTTCTTTGGGTTATCTTAACCCTAAGTGAACATAGTCAAAATCAGTAGATGAAAGGGCCTGCAGTTTATACAGATCCCCATCATGAAAAAGAACACATCATTATCTCCACGAGTCCTGTAGAAACTGAATTCAGTGGTTGTGTGGAAGAACATTCCATTTAAACTGAAGACATGCAGTCTCCAGTCTTGTGATAATACGTTTATCCACTATCTTGTGATGAGGAAATCAATTTGAATCTAATCAAATTTGTGAACCCAACAAATTCAAACAATTTCCTGTAACCTTCACCTGAATTTCCTAAAATGGCCTCTACAATTTTACATTTTACAGAAGTTTGTATAAGCCACAGAAGAGTCACATTATCTTTGATGGGATTTCACAAAAATGATTTGCAGGTCTCACAACAAGGTACAGTACAGCTAATCAGGAGGAACTATCATATCATGGGCAGTAGAAAAGCTAACGCAGGAAATGCAACAGTCATTTTGTGGTCAATTTAGATAGTGAGAGGACATCACAGCTCCCAGTATAGTCATAGAGATAGGGAAAGAAAGCCATAAAGCACTAGATAAACTGTGTACATAATGTGTAAAAGCACAGTAGTGAAGATCATTCTGTGAGGAAAAAAGAATAGGGTTATACACGTTTTCAAGGAAATTGCAGGCTTAGGCGTAATTTGGATTCACAGTCAATTAACATTTTAAAAAAGTCCTTTTCTCTGGTAATAAGTGTTGTTTGAGACCTAAGAGTTTAAGGTGAAGCAAATGTCAAATTTACTTGAGCTCTTTATACACATCACTGTTTTATATAGTAATATATATGTTTATTTTGTTGAAATATAATATTTGAGCTGTTTTTCGGCTGCTCTGAAGGTTAACTGTTTTGCAGAGGTTTGCAGTTTATCTCAAGAATAATGCTCAGTTTTGCCTTCTTGGGTCTTTAATTATTCATAGTGGTGAAGGAACATGAGAAACGTCTTTATTATATATGTTCCTTTCTTCCACCTGTCTTTGTTTTCATTACAGTGGTAAAGCGCCTGTAGAAATTACACTTCTCATAAAAGTGCAACAGATTCCATTAACACCTGCAGGATGGAGCTTGAACCTCTTACTTTGACGGACAATGGAAGAAGCCCTAGGTGATGCAAAGGAAAATTTGATTCTCTTTAATGTCACCACCATGAAATAAAGGTTCATACACATTGCTGATTTCTATGGGGTCCTAATAAGGTTCTCACAGAAGTGCAGGAGTATTGCACATTAAAAAAAAATAATAAAAAATAAAAAAGAATGAGCTAGGAGAGTAAATCCTTAATTAGTTTTGATAATCAATATAAAATGTTAATTGTCCCTAAATTGATGTAAGACCAGAGATACAATCATTGTCTCTGGAGCAGATTCCTTAGACTTTATAGTAAAGGCCCACATACATATTAGACTAATGTTGGCCGAACCTACCGATATTAATGGGTTCAGTCAATGGTCTAATGTGTATGGGAATGCCGGCCGACTGATGGTTGGGAAGACCTCAGTCGGTGGCTTCTTTAGAGAAAATAGGAGTTCTCAATCTTATGAGTGCTCCTGTGTAGGAAAGTGTTGATTGAAATGACAGTGGGACCAACGATCGGCCAAAGCATCATTCAGCCATCAGCTATTTAATGTGTATCGGGGCCTTAAAAGTAAATCCTTTTGAGAGATCCCCAAGCTCTGGAACCCATATTCTACATGTGGCCTCACAAGTGATTTCTAAAGGGAAGGCTAGTAATACATTGGGATCATGGGAACCATAGTATGTGGTTCCCAGCTGCCTCTACTTTTCTAGGGCCATCACTGCCCTGCACGAACATTTTGCGAACAAAATAAGTAGTGCATAAGATTCACTTAATCATCCCAGACACATGTCTGTCCAGCCTATGTTTGAAGACTTCTATTGAAGGAGAACTCACCACCTCTCGTGGCAGCCTGTTCCACTCATTGATCACTCTAACTGCCAAAAAGTTTTTTCTAATATCTAATTTGTGTCTCCTCCCATTCAGTTTCATCCCATTGCTTATAGTCTTTCCTTGTACAAATGAGAATAAAGATGATCCTTCTACAATGTGACAGCCCTTGATATATTTGTAGACAGCTATTAAGACTCCTATTAGTCTTCTCTTTTGCAAGCTAAACATTCTCAAATCCTACAACCGTTCCTCATAGGACATGGTTTGCAGACCAGTCACCATTCTGGTTGCTCTTCTCTGAACTTGCCTGAAATGTGGTGCCCAAAACTGGACACCGTATTCCAGATGAGGTCTGACCAAAGAGAAGTAGAGGGCAATAATGACATCACGTGATCTAGACTGTACGCTTCTCTTAATACATCCTAGAATTGTGTATGCCTTTTTTGCTGCTGCATCACACTGTTGACTCATGTTCAGTCTGTGATCTATTAGTATACCCAAGTCTTTTTCACATGTGCTGTTGCGTAGCCCTATTCCTCCCATTCTGTTTATGCTTTTTTCATTTCTATTGCCCAGATGTAGTACTTTGCATTTTTCTCTGTTAAAAAACATTCTAGTTAGCTGCTGCCCATTGCTCCAGTTTATGTATATCTTATGGAATCCTCTCTCTCTCTTCTCTATTATTAGCTGTCCCTCCTAGCTTTGTATCATCAGCAAATTTAATAAGTTTACCCTCAATTCCTTCATCTAAATCATTGATAAAGATGTTGAATGAGGACAGAGCCCTGTGGTACCCCATTTGAGACATTCTTCCAACTGGATGTGCAGCCATTTACGACCACTCTTGGGGTCAGATCACTAAGCCAGTTATGAATCCACCTAACAGTTGCCTTGTCCGTTCCATACTTAGTCAATTTTTTTTAATAAGGATGGTGTGAGATACTTTGTCAAATGCTTTGCTGAAGTCAAGATATACTATATCTATAGCTTGTCCCTGATCCACCCAGTCAGTGATTCTGTCATAGAAGGAAATTAAGTTAGTCTGACATGACTTATTAGTTGCAAACCCATGCTGACTCTGTTTAATCATTTCATTCTTATCCAGGTACTGTCATACATGTTGTTTAATAATTTATTCAAAGATCTTTCCTGGTATAGAAGTCAGACTCACTGGCCTATAGTTCCCTGGGTCCACCTTCTTCCCCTTTTTAAAGATAAGAACAACATTTGCTCTTCTCCAGTCTTCTGGGACTTCTCCTGTTCTCCAAGAATTTTCAAAGATTATGGAGAGTTGTTCAAAAATTTCTTCTGCTACCTTCTTCAGCACTCTGGGGTATAATTCATCTGGACCTGGAGACTTGAATTCATTTAGGTTAGAGAAGTGTTTCCTCACTATCTTTCTGTTTATAGATATCCTGGATTCTTCTATTCCCTTAATAGGACAGTGAAGATCAGTTGATGTTACATTTCCTTTCTGAGGGAAAACAGATGCAAAATAGGAATTTAAAAGTTCGGCCTTCTCAACATACTTTCTTACCATTTCAACATTTTCATCCTGTAAAAATCCTGGCTAAGCAGTACTGTACAGCTAAGTATGGGGTATTGTCACATTCAGTAGAAATGGTGGGACACATTCTGGTAGCATTTTTACCAACTTCTTGTGAGAAAATGTAAAATCTGGGGCTAAAACAAAATTTTGGTGGTGAAAATGTAATTATTTTTTCTTTACTGCCCAATGATATATATTTCTGTGACACACCCGTGTGTTATGATTGGGTCACCGAGAAGGAGAGCAAGCCCAAGCTAAGTCACAGAAAACCAGAGACGATGGTAACTAAGCAGATTGCAGACCCCTGATCCTATCCACACAACTAGCAGTAGCTGTGGAGCGTGCCTACGATGATCCTAGATGCCTTGGCACAGCCGGAGAGCTATCTAAGCCTAAAGCAAGAAAGGGGAAATCTAAACTGCCCCAGAGCAGACCCCAAAGGAATAGATAGCCTCCAAACATATATTGTTGTTGAGACAAGATGAAAACACAAACGCAGGTAGGAAAATAGACTGAGCAAACGATGGGGCACACACTGACTAGACAGGACAGGAAAGGAAAGGCACTGTCTGCAATCACGCAAAAAACCCTGCAAAAAGGTCCAACACGTCTGATGCAAAAATACTGAAGTTGCACGACTTCACCCACTATATCAGCACTCTGGTATATTCTGAAAGCAGAGCAAAAAGAGGACAATCTAATAAGGGACAAAAACAAACTGGCACAAGCAGTAACATATGGATGGTGATTCAGCACAGCCCCAGCCGGAGCTGGCTGACCCACACAAAACTGAAATAGACAAAACCAGATCAAATGTGAACAGAATAGCAAAAGAACACTTAGCTGAGCATGCAGGGACTGAGCTGGAAACTAAAACATCAGGAGGCAGGAAAAAAATCACCAGCAGGGATAGAGGGAGTCGGCTGTCTTAAATCCAGTATTAAACCCCAGATCTCCAATCGTCATCCTCATTATCAGGTGGCAAGCCACTATTAATCAGATCAGCTCCATTACCTCCAGTAACCATGAGAGGGAGCCCAGAAAGAGAACTCACAACCCCTCCGTCAACCTGACCAGCTCCACCACCTTCAGCAGTAACTAGAGGTAGGCCAGAAAGCGAATTCACAACAGTACCCCCCCTTTGAGGAGGAGTCACCGAACCCTCATCCACACCACCAGGCCGATCAGGATTGGTCTTGTGAAAAGCACGAACCAATCTATCGGCATGAATGTCAGAGGCAGAGACCCAAGAATTATCCTCCTGGCCATATCCCTTCCATTTGACCAAGTACTGTAGTCTCCGTCTAGCCAAACGAGAATCCAATATTTTCTCTACCTCATATTCCACATTGTCTTTAACTAGAGATGAGCGACTTTGCCTGCTTTCGGGTCGAGTCGGGTTTCATGAAACCCGACTTTCTTAAAAGTCGGGTCGAACGAAATCGGCCGACTATAGGGAAAAGTCGGGGTCCGACTGAAACACGAATCCCAATGCAAGTCAATGGGGAAGCAAAGTCGGCAGGGAGTGGAGGACAGTAAATACACCTACAGTGCCCATTTCAATGCCAACGGCATCAATTCTTATTACTTAAGCTTGTCAACCTTAATTTACTTTATACTAATAGTTACGCATTGAAAACTGGGGGTTATTTGGCTAAAGTTGTGGGGGAGTAGGGCTGGCGCCAGGTTTTCATGTGCCCTGGGCCAAAGAGTGTCAGTGCGCCCTTTTAACACATACCACAATTCATAATGCTCCTATACGGCACAGAAATATAGGTATAGTATAATGAAAAATACTTCACTGCTTACATGACATGACTGATATCTATTTTAAATTCTACAATAGCTCAAAAAACGGACAGCATATTACTCCATACAGTATTATGGCCACTACCTAGTGCACCATACAAAATATTGAGCCCCATATATTTCTCCATACAGAATAATTGGTCCCATATAATGTTCCATACAGTATATGATGAGCTCCACATAATGCTACAGTATATGATGGTCCCCAAGGAGGATGCTCCACTGTCTTATGGGCCCAAATAATGCTCCATATAAAATGGGCCCCATTTCTAATGCTCCAGTGTATAATGGGCCCCGTAAATGCTGCTCCATTGTCTGATGTGCCCCATTTGGAATGCTCCAGTATATGATGGGCCAAATGGATGATGCTCCAGTGTATGATGGGCCCCATATATCATTCTCCAGTGTATATTGCTCTCCAAAAAATGCTCCCAACATTTAAAAAAAATTAAATACCTCTCCTCGTTTGGCACTGCTCTACACTGGACTCCTCAGCATTGCCATCTTCAAGCTCTCTGCACTTGTACTGTTTCGGTAGAGGGCATACAGACGTGATGTCATCGCACTCTAACCTGAATGTCACTGTCAGGAAAGGCGGAAGACGTCACCGTGGTGGAGCAGGGAGAGGTAAGTATTTCAAGTGCTGTGGCCTTGAGCAAGCATGGGGGGCCCACTCGTGGGTGACGGCACTGGCACAGGGCCCCTCGTAGTACGACGGTATGTCTGACGGCGAGTGGGCCCTCCCACCGGCAGAGACACTTTTGTGTACTATGAAGGGCCCTGTGCCACTGCCATCCCCCACGAGTAGGACCCCCCACCTGCTCAGGGAAACGGCACTTTCATCTGCACCTTCCTCTGTGTCACCGTGTAAGGTGGTATAGTATGCTGGAAGGGGCACCTGAGTTTCATCAGTTTCACATTCTGGCTCTGTAGAGTGCGAGGGGAATGTAGTGCTGTGGGTCAATGTACCAGCAGAATCATCTAGCAGTGGCTGTGCATCAGTGCACACCATCTCCGATTCAAGTTGGACTGGGGAATTCAGAGTTTCACTTGATAACACAGGCATGACATGTGAAAAGAGTTCCATGGAGTAATCTGAAGTGTGGGCTGCCACATCCTTCACTTTTAGTGGGAGTGAATGAGACAAGTTAAGGGGTGGTTCCTGACCAGAAGCCTGCACTGATGACTCAGTGCTTGCATTTTTTTAAACTTCAGAAAAGGAGGCGATAGAGCTGGAGGCTTTTTCGGCAATGTAAGGCAAAACCAGTTCCTGATGCTCCGGCTTTAAAAGCAGTCTACCTACTCCCAGAAAAGGGAGCCTTAAAGGCCTTCTTGTGCCAGACAATGATGCAGGCTCAACACCTCCTGCCTTAGCTGCTATTGTGCTTTTGGCGCTACCAGCAGATGTACTGCCACCACCATCAGTACCAGCTGGCCCCCCCCACACCCATGTCCGCTGCCTCTTCCACCATACTTAATAATTTTTGTGAAAATGGACTCAAAATGCCAGCAGATATATGCAGATATACTGTTTCAGAACCGGCAGCTCTATACAGTCTAGGGATAATTGTAAATCTCCATATATATTTCATGAGGCAGACACAGATGGTCACAGGCTCAGTAAGGATTAGACAATAATATAAAAATTTGCAAAAGGGTACAGTATCATTAGATACAAGGTATATATAGTATAGTTTAAACATACTGAATCTCCGTATACATTTCAGGAGGCAAACACAGACACTCTCAGGCCCAGTATGGATCCGACAACAATATCGAAAGTTGAGAAAGGGTACTATGGTGCCCCTGAGGGTACGGTCACCACAGAGGTACTGCACCTCATCCAAAGATGTGGTATCACACCCTCAGGTAAGGAGGGATCACCACTCAGGACTCCTAACCCTGCACTCAACACACACAATAGTTAGTCAGGGCTTTCTGGGTGTACCCGGCGGGAGGATGGCCTCATCCCAGACTGACTAGGAAAGGGTGTTGGGGGTTAGTGTGGAAGGTAGGTACAGTGGGAGGAGCTTAGGTAGTGGAGTGATTGTGGGCATCCAATCAGAGAGAGCAAGGTGACAGTTGGTGGGTGTAGCGATTCTGAGGTAAATGGATCTTTCTAGAGAGTTGTCAGTCGGTGACAGGACAGAGTAAGAGCAGGATTGTTGTGAGAGGGCTGAGGGTCAGAGAAGAGATAAAAATCTTGTCCAAGCTCCTAGACTGAAAGGAAGGGGTGCTTGGGGCACGGGAAGTGCAATAAGCCACCTGTGAAGACCGTTTCTGGAGAAGGATGGACCAGGCCTCTTTGGGGAAGGTGGCTCCTGAAGTTAGTGGAGAAATACAGGGCTCAGCTAGAAAGACGGAGGCTGAGGTAACTTTAAGTGCCTCAGTCGCAGCCGCATTCAATACTCAAAAAGGCAGCAGTTGGAATAAAGGACCCCGGAGCCTGACCCACATCGCCCAGTGTGATCCGTGGCTGCCGGCTTGGGACACTGTTTGCGAAGGCGCACAGCAGGAAGGAAGGGAGAGATCAGCGCAGAGACACGGCCTAGAAAGGATACACAAGGAGGAGTCTTGAACAGGTGTTCCTGATCTACCTTGGAGTTTGCCAGACCCCTCCCTCGGATGACTCAGTACCAAGCGGGTCATCTTGTGCACAAAACTTTTGAGGAAAAACTCAGAAACTGCACCCAACTGTGTCCTTGGTGTCTTTTCCAACGCGCCTGCTACCTACGCTACACTCACCATCACCGTCAACGGCTCACAAACATTATCTCAACTGCCCTGTGATACAGCTCTGCCCGTGGAGAGCTTCGTCATCTTGGCTGCTTTAACACCGGCCCAGAGGATCTGTATTGCAGCGTCGGCTACCCTAGCCGAGTACCACGGGTGGCGTCACGATCCCCCTTTTCCAAATTAATTATTATACCATCTTCACCCTCATCTGAACTGTCATCTTCTTTATTGGACACTCAGGGTCACGGACCGGGTCCCAATCACCACCATGACATACTTTCCCCTTAAAAGAGCCTGAAAGGCCCGGCACTGAGTAACCCCTGGCCCTGCGTGACATTTCATTTTAACACCAGATAACAGGGATATATTGTATAGTTTCAACGTTATAAATCTACGTATATATTTGAGGAGGCAGACACAGATGCTGTCATGGCAAGTATGGATTCGACAACATTCTAAAAAGTAGAAAAAGGGTATAGTATCACCAGATACAAGGTATATATAGTATAGTTTCAACATTCAAAATCTCCGTGTTTATTTCAGGAGGCAGACACAGACGCTCTGAGGCCCAGTATGGATTACACAACAATATAAAAAGCAGTAAAAGGGGAAAGGATCCAAGCGTACTGCTGTATACAGTGTTGGGGTCACTTGGTGATCTACATATATTTCAAGCAATACAAAGTCCAGAAATAGAAGGCGAGCACCATCACAATAGTCCACGCATCCGAACCATCATACGTGTATAAAAGATACACAGCCGGCAATACAATTGCTTTACCCTTAGTTACACATTCATGGAAAATAAGCTAATCCATATAGAAAAAAATAGTAGAAAAGAATGGCACTCACCAGGTAGTGTAGTCAAGGCTTTATTATAAAAGCATATCAGTGGGAGAAGGGGTGCAAAAAGGATATAGCAACGACGATCGTTTTGCACTGCAAAGGCGCTTCTACAGGTTACATTGGGGGACCCACTTGTGGGCGCTGGTACTGGCATTGGACCCCTCATAGTACGCCAGTGTGTCTGACGGCAAGTGGGCCCCCTCACCATCAGAGACACTTTATTGTACTATGAGAGGCCCTGTGCCAGTGCCGTCGCCCAAGGGTGGGGCCACACACCTGTTCAGGGCAACAGCACTTGCCTGGGTGTGGCAGGTGGTGACCCCAGTCCTGGGGGGGTCAGCCCAGTTAGGGAGGTTTAAAAAATGGCATATGTTGATGTGTAGGCTGGAGTTTCAGTTGCTGCAAATGGAGGAATTGGAGAAGTCCGAGGAAGAGGAGAGCAAAAGCGAGCTTTTTTTCTGGCAACCTATGTGTTATCAGGGGAAGGTGGGACAAAATCCTTTGAAACCCATGCATGGTTCTTTTTAATGAAGGTTAGATCATCAACATTTTGGGTCGACAGTCGGGTCCTTTTTTCTGTCAGGATTGATCCAGCAGCACTGAAGACTCTTTCAGATAGCACACTACCAGCAGGGCAAGCGAGCTCCTGTAAGGCATATTGTGTCAATTCAGGGAATGTGTCCAGTTTTGAGGCCCAATAATTAAAGGGGAATGACCTGTGAGGGAGAACCTCGATATGGAGGAGAAGTAGTTTGTAACCATAGTTGACAACTGCTGTCTCCTGTCACTTGCAATCGATTCTGTATTAGCTGTCGTGTGCGTGGTACTTGAGAAATCAGACCTAGTGTTGAGCATTCCGATACCGCAAGTATCGGGTATCGGCCGATACTTGCTGTATCGGAATTCCGATACCGACTTCCGATATTTTTTCAATATCGGAATTCGGCATCGGAATCGGAAGTTCAAAGTTGATTGACAGACTGACGTCATCATGATGCGCGGTGTGTGCGCATCATGATGCGCCGTCATTTCGGGCCTTCCGGGGGTCTCTGCCGGCCTGCCGGGGGGCTGTGCCGGCCTGCCGGGGGGGCTGTGTGGACTGCCCGGGGTCTGTACCGGCCTGCCGGGGGGCTGTGCCGGCCTGCCGGTGGTCTGTGCACCCTGTGGGGGTCTGTGCCGGCCTGCCGGGGGGCTGTGCCGGCCTGCCGGGGGGCTGTGCAGGCTCCGGGGGGCTGTGCCGGCCTGCCGGGGGGCTGTGCCGGCCTGCCGGGGGGCTGTGCAGGCTCCGGGGGGCTGTGCCGGCCTGCCGGGGGGCTGTGCCGGCCTGCCGGTGGTCTGTGCAGGCTTCGGGGGTCTGTGCAGGCATCGTCCGATGGGACTACAAGTCCCATCGGGCGATGCCTGCTACCATGACAGTGATTGACACATTAGCCAATGATGGGACAGTAGTAGTCCCATCATCCGGCTAATGTGTTAAATGTTAAAAAAAAAAAAAAAAAAAAAATACTACATACATACTACATGCATGCTACATACATACTACATGCTACATACATACTGCATGCTACATACATACTACATACATACTACATGCATGCTACATACATACTACATGCTACATACATACTACATATATACTACATACATACTACATACATGCTACATACATACTGCATGCTACATACATACCACATACATACTACATACTACATATATACTACATGCATGCTACATACATACTACATGCTACATACATACCACATACATACTACATACATACTACATACATGCTACATGCATGCTACATGCATGCTACATACATACTACATACATACTACATGCATGCTACATACATACTACATGCATGCTACATACATACTACATGCTACATACATACCACATACATACTACATACATACTACATATATACTACATGCATGCTACATACATACTACATGCATGCTACATACATACTACATGCATGCTACATACATACTACATGCTACATACATACATACTACATATATACTACATGCATGCTACATACATACTACATGCTACATACATACCACATACATACATGCTACATACATACTACATATATACTACATGCATGCTACATACATACTACATATATACTACATGCATGCTACATACTACATGCATGCTACATACATACTACATGCTACATACATACATACATACTACATATATACTACATGCATGCTACATACATACTACATGCTACATACATACCACATACATACTACATGCTACATACATACCACATACATACATGCTACATACATACTACATATATACTACATGCATGCTACATACATACTACATATATACTACATGCATGCTACATACATACTGCATGCTACATACATACTACATACATACTACATACATACCACATATATACTACATACATACAATACATTCATACAATACATACATAGACATACAGTACATATAACATAGAGTAACATACTTACCAATACTTGTCACATTGTTCCCCGAAGCCATTGTTGTCTACGGAATAAATATTAACATAACAAACCACAAAAATACTCACCCACGATCCGAAGCAGTCCACGAGTGTGTCCCACGACGATCTTGGGTAGAGAACTGCAGCATCAGATGATGCTGCCGTTCTCTACGGGCTGCAGGAATCCAATGACGGAAGGTAGGTATCCTTCCGCACTGTATTCCTCCGCCACTTAAAAAAAAAAAAGTCCCTAGTCTCACTTTATGCCATTGCTGCGTGGGAAATTCCCACACAGCAATGGCATAAAGTGAGACTAGGGACTTTTTTTTTTTTTAAGTGGCGGAGGAATACAGTGCGGAAGGATACCTACCTTCCGTCATTGGATTCCTGCAGCCCGTAGAGAACGGCAGCATCATCTGATGCTGCAGTTCTCTACCCAAGATCGTCGTGGGACACACTCGTGGACTGCTTCGGATCGTGGGTGAGTATTTTTGTGGTTTGTTATGTTAATATTTATTCCGTAGACGACAATGGCTTCGGGGAACAATGTGACAAGTATTGGTAAGTATGTTACTCTATGTTATATGTACTGTATGTCTATGTATGTATTGTATGAATGTATTGTATGTATGTAGTATATATGTGGTATGTATGTATGTAGTATGTATGTAGCATGCATGTAGCATGCAGTATGTATGTAGCATGCATGTAGTATATATGTAGTATGTATGTAGCATGCATGTAGTATATGTGTAGTATGTATGTAGCATGTAGCATGCATGTAGTATGTATGTGGTATGTATGTAGCATGTAGTATGTATGTAGCATGCATGTAGTATATATGTGGTATGTATGTAGCATGTAGTATGTATGTAGCATGCATGTAGTATATATGTAGTATGTATGTAGCATGCAGTATGTATGTAGCATGCATGTAGTATATATGTAGTATGTATGTAGCATGTAGTATGTATGTAGCATGCATGTAGTATGTATGTAGTATGTAGCATGTAGTATGTATGTAGCATGCATGTAGTATATATGTAGTATGTATGTAGTATATATGTAGTATGTATGTTGCATGTAGTATTTATGTAGTATGAATGTAGCATGTATGTAGTATGTAGTATGAATGTAGCATGTATGTAGTATGCATGTTGTATGTATGTAGCATGTAATTTTTTTTTTTTTTTACATTTAACACATTAGCCGGATGATGGGACTACTACTGTCCCATCATTGGCTAATGTGTCAATCACTGTCATGGTAGCAGGCATCGCCCGATGGGACTTGTAGTCCCATCGGACGATGCCTGCACAGACCCCCGAAGCCTGCACAGACCACCGGCAGGCCGGCACAGCCCCCCGGCAGGCCGGCACAGCCCCCCGGAGCCTGCACAGCCCCCCGGCAGGCCGGCACAGCCCCCCGGCAGGCCGGCACAGCCCCCCGGAGCCTGCACAGCCCCCCGGCAGGCCGGCACAGCCCCCCGGCAGGCCGGCACAGCCCACCGGAGCCTGCACAGCCCCCCGGCAGGCCGGCACAGACCACTGGAGCCTGCACAGACCCCCTGGCAGGCCGGCACAGCCCCCCGAAAGGCCCGTACAGACCCCAGAGAGGCTGTACAAGGGCAGGAAAGGGTTTTTCTTATTCCGATACCGGAAGTCCCATAGACTTGAATGGGACTTCCGGTATCGGAATCGGCGATACCGATACTTTTTTTAAAGATCGGCCGATACCATCCGATACGATACTTTGAAGTATCGGACGGTATCGCTCAACTCTAATCAGACCACAACATGGTCAGGAAACCCCTGTCTCCAACGCCAGTTCGGCTGTGTGCACCACGAACACCTCTTCCATTTTGCCCACTACGGCTCGTGGGAGAACCAGCTAGGCTGCTGTGTGCAGGGAATGCCTCAAACTAACGGTTTACCAGAGTTGCTTGTTTGTTAGCCAATATTAGCTCTAGGTTCTCCTGTGGCATGATGTTGTGTAATTTGCCTTTATAGCGTAGATCGAGGATGCTGGCCAACCAGTAGTCGTCATCCCTCATCATTTTGGCAATGCGGGGGTCCCTTTTTAGGATCCGCAAGGCATAATCACACATGTGGGCCAATGTTCAAGGTGTCAATGTTGCACTGCTAGTGGTGGGTGGAGGAGCACTTTCTGGCAAATCCACATCCCTCCAGTCATGCACAAACCCTGTACCTGACCTTGGCACGCCCACATTTTCTCTTGCCCCCTTAGAAGCATCCTACTCATCCTCCTCCTCATCTTCTTCCTCCACCTCATCCACGACAGTTCCCTGACCAGACAATGGCTGACTGTCATCAAGGCTTCTCTCCTCCTCCTCCTGTTGCTCCTCAGCTGCAGACGCCTGATCCTTAATGTGCATCAAAGTTTGCATGATTAGACGCATTAGTGGTATGCTCATGCTTATGATGGCGTCATCTGCGCTTACCAGCCGTGTGCATTCCTCAAAACACTGAAGGACTTTACAGAGGTCTTTCAGCTTTGACCACTGCACACCCAACAACTCTATGTCTTCCCTCAAACTGCCTGCCCATGTATTCTCCCACAAATGCATTACAGCCTGCCTCTGTTCACACAGCCTCTCAACCACGTGCATGGTGGAATTCCATCTTATAGCAACATCTATGATTAGGCGGTACTTGGTGAGGTGGAGTGATCGCTGCAGTTTCTGCATACGACTGGAGGGGACGGTCGAGCGACGGATGTGCGAGCACAGTCTTCGCACCTTATGGAGCAGGGCTGTTAACTCCGGATAATTATTAAGGAAGCACTGCACCACCAGTTTCATGGTGTGAGCCAGGCAAGGTATGTGTGTGAGTTTGGCAAGGGCTATGGCTGCCACAAAATTCCACCCATTATCTCTGACTACCTTGCCTGGCTCAAGATGTAGACTGCCCAGCCATGACTCAGTTTGTCGATGCAAGTAGTCATCCAGTACCTCTGCGGTGTGTCTGCTGTCACCTAAAGACATCATTTTTAAAACAGCCTGCTGCCGCTTACCACTAGCTGTTTGATAGTGGGACACCTCGTGTGCAACACTGACAGATGTGGATGGAGTGCTCGTGCGACTGCGCTTTGTCGACGAGCTTTCACTTCTGGAGGAGGGTCGATCGCTTACAGCCAACAGTTTCCTATACCGTGGGCTAGGCAGAACTGTTCCACTGCTGCTGTCCCCTGTGGAGCCAGCATCCACCACATTAACCCAGTGTGCAGTGATGGACACTTAATGGCCATGACATGCCTACTGGCCCATGCATCTGTTGTGAGGTGCACCTTTCCACTCACTGATTGTTTTAGTGCATGGACAATGCGGTCTTTCACATGGCGGTGGAGGGCAGGGATGGCTTTTCGAGAAAAGAAGTGCCGACTGGGTACGTCATAGTGTGGGACAGCGTAGGCCATGAGCTCTCGGAAAGCTTCGCTTTCAACCAAATGGAAGGGCATCATCTCTAATGAGATCAGTTAGGCAATACATAGTAACATAGTTTTGAAGGCTGAAGGAAGACCTTATGTCCATCTAGTTAAGCCTATTTTTAATGCAGCTGTTCTGCATTGTTGATCCTGGGAAAGGCAAAAAACCCACAGAGTAGAAGTTATTTGTGAAACTGTCAATCTCCGTATATGTATTTACAGAGTCTCACAGACACACGCTGACTCTGTGTAGATGTGACCGTAATAAGAACAGCAGATATCCGATACTGTTTGAGAATAGGACAGCTCAATACGGTGTATGGAGAAATGGAAATGTCCATATATGTATTTACGGAGTCTCACAGACACCTGCTGACTCTGTGTAGATGTGACCGTAATAAGAACAGCAGATATCCGATACTGTTTGAGAATCGGACAGCTCAATACAGTGTATGGAGAACTGGAAATGTCCATATATGTATTTACGGAATGTCTCACACACACACACACTGACTCTGTGTAGATGCGACCTTAATAAGAACAGCAGATATCTGATACTGTTTGAGAATCGGACAGCTCAATACGGTGTATGGAGAAATGGAAATGTCCATGTATGTATTTACGGAATGTCACACACACACACGCTGACTCTGTGTAGATGTGACCGTAATAAGAACAGAAGATATCCCATACTGTTTAAGAATCGGACAGCTCAATACCTTGTATGGAGAAATGGAAATGTCCGTATATGTAATTACGGAGTCTCACAGACACACGCTGACTCTGTGTACATATGACCGTAAAAAGAACAGCAGATATCCGATACTGTTTGAGAATCGGACACCTCTATACGGTGTATGTATGGAAAAATGTTAATCTCCGTGTATTTTTTTCCGGAGTCACACACATATAGCATGTATTTGTCCATACCAGCCGGTACACGGTAGTGTGTGAGGAGCGTACACCTCTATACTGTGTGTGCAAAAATTTACGCTCAGTAACTACTGTGCAGAAAAAAGGAATAAAAGTATTTTTGCTTTGAAAAAAGCAGTCTGCACAGCAGTGTGCACACAGCAGTGCAACTATCAGGTAGCCTTATAAGGCAGCCTAATAACCACCAGCGCTGCTGCACACAAAAGTGTGAAAAAATGAACGCTTGGTAACTGTGCAGAGAAAAGAAATAAAAGGTTTTTTGCTTTTAAAAAAGCACTCTGCACAGCAGTGTGCAAACAGCAATGCAGTTATCAGGGAGCCTTATAAGGCAGCCTAATCACCAACAGAGCTGATGCACACAAATATAGCCTCCCCTGTCACTGCACACTGTACTGTTGTGTTGTACAGTGAAAATCACTATCAGCAGAAGCACTTTTTTATTCTTTTCTTGCCTAAACACTCTCCCTATTGAGAATGAGCACCAGCAACCTCTCCCTATGCTAAGATCGGCAGAAGTAAGATGGTGGTCGGCGGGCACGGCCTTTTATAGCCACTGTGACGCCACACAAAGCCAGCAAATCACTTGGATGCCCTTCTCTAAGATGGTGGGGGCCGCTGCCTATGTAATCGCGTTGCCCACAGTGTGCATCCTTGATGATTGGCTGAGAAAAGGCGCAGGAAGCATTGTGGGAAATGCGACTTTGGCGCTCAAGTTGGCAACCTCATGGCCAACCTCACGCTATGGTCAGGTTTCGATCAGCGAAACCCGACTTTAGCCAAAGTCGGCGAATTCTGAATTTGTCTGACCCGTTTCGCTCAACTCTACCTTTAACCAATACAGGGTCAGGAGGTGCCACCATAGGAACTACCGGCTCCACAAACCTCTTCAACAGAGATTTATGAAACACGTTATGGATCTTAAACATAGCTGGAAGAGCCAATCGAAAAGAAACAGGATTAAGAATCTCCAAAATCTTATAAGGTCCAATGAATCATGGCTTGAACTTTAGAGATGCAACCTTCATAGGAATATTCTTTGATGACAACCAAACCATATCACCCACTTTAAACCGGGGACCAATGGTCCTATGCCGGTTGGAAAACCGTTGGGCTTTTTCCTGAGAGAGGGACAACTTATCCACCACTTGGACCCAAATCTGCTGCATTCTCTCTACCACACTTGGGCAGGTCAAAGATTCCACTTGCCCTGAAGAAAATTGAGGATGAAACCCAAAGTTACAGAAAAAGGGCGACATCAAAGTGGCAGAACTAGATCTATTGTTTAGCGCGAATTCAGCCAAGGGCAAAAATGAGACCCAGTCATCCTGATCAGCAGATATAAAACATCTCAAATAGGACTCCAAAGTCTGGTTTGTTCTCTCAGTCTGCCCATTGGTCTGAGGATGAAATGCAGAGGAGAAAGACAACTGAATTCTCAGTTTGGAACAAAAAGCTCTCCAAAATCTGGAAACAAACTGGACTTCTCTGTCCGACACAATGTTCTCAGGAATCCTGTGCAACCGAACCACCTGTTGTAAAAAGAAGGGCACCAACTCAGAAGAGGATGGCAACTTTGGGAGTGGTACAAGATGGATCATCTTAGAAAATCTATCACAAATCACCCAGATAACAGTCATTCTCTGAGAGACAGGAAGATCGGAAATAAAATCCATTGAGATATGGATCCATGGCCTCTTGGGCACCGGCAGGGGCATCAACAACCCACTAGAATGAGAACAGGGTTTGGACCGAGAACAAGTCCCACAGGACTGCACAAAATTCCTGACATCACGAGATAAGGCAGGCCACCAAAAAGACTGACACACCAAATCTCTGGTACCAAAAATACCTGGATGACCAGCCAACGTGGAGCAATGAATTTCAGACATTACTCTCTTCCTCCACTGGTCAGGGACATACAATTTTCCCATAGGGCAACGTTCAGGTTTGTCCTCCTGAAATTCCTCCAGGGCACATCTCAAATCGGGTGAGATGGCGGAAAGAACTTACACCCTCATTTAGAATGGTAGTAGGCTCGGTCACAATAAGAGAATCCGCAAAGAAACTCCTAGAAAGGGCGTCCGTCTTAACATTCTTAGTGCCTGGAAGAAAAGAGATGACAAAATTAAAATGCGTGAAAGACAAGGCCCACCTAGCCTGTCTAGGATTCAAGTGTTTGGCTGATTCAAGATAAATCAAATTCTTGTGGTCGGTGAGGACCACAACTTGATGTCTAGCTCCCTCCAACCAATGTCTCCACTTTTCAAATGTCCATTTCATGGCCAACAATTCCCGACTCCCCACGTCATAGTTATATTCAGATGGGGAGAATTTTCGAGAAAAGAAGGCACAGGGATTCATTTTAGAAGTCACCGGATCTTTTTGGGACAAAACGGCTCCTGCACCAATATCAGAAGCATCTACCTCCACCTGAAATGGGAGTGAGACATCAGGTTGCCGTAGAACCTGAGCAGAAGTGAATCTCTGCTTAAGCTCCTGAAATGCCGAGACTGTCTCTGGAGACCAATTCACCACATCAGCGCCCTTTTTGGTCAGATCAGTCAGTGGTTTGACAATACCAGAAAAATTACTTATAAATTTACGGTAGAAATTAGCAAAACCCAAAAACTTCTGGAGAGTCTTCAAAGAAGTGGGCTGAACCCAATCATAAATGGCTTGTACCTTGGCCGGGTCAATTTCAATAGTTGACGGGTCAAAATGAATCCCAAAAATGAAATCATCTGTACACCAAAGAGGCACTTCGATCCCTTTACATACAGGGAATTTTCCCTCAAAATCCGGAACACAGTCCGGACATGTTCCACATGAAAATCCCAATCACTGGAAAAGATCAAAATATCATCCAGATAAATGATCAAAAACTTATCCACAAAGTCCCGGAAAATATCGTTCATAAAATATTGGAAGACAGAAGGGGCATTAGTGAGCCCAAAAGGCATCACCAGGTGCTCAAAATGTCCCTCTGGAGTATTAAACGCCATCTTCCATTCATCCCCATGCTTGATGCGAATAAGATTATATGCCCCCCTGAGGTCAAGCTTGGTAAATCAACAGGCACTTTTAACTCTGGAAAACAAATCAGAAATCAGAGGTAACGGGTACTGATATTTAACAGTGATTTTGTTAAGGGAACGATACTCAATACAAGGCCTTAATGAATCATCTTTTTTGGCCACAAAAAAACCCCAGCACCTAAAGGTGAAGAGGATGGTCTAATATGACCCTTCTCCAACGACTCCTTGATATAAGATCGCATAGCATCATGTTCAGGTACCGATAAGTTGAAAAGCTGACCCTTGGGAAATTTACACTCGGGCATTAACTCAATTGCACAGTCATAACTCCTATGAGGAAGCAAAGACTCTCACTAAATACATCAGAAAAATCAGCCAAATAATCAGGAATATCATAAGACTGAAGAGAGGTGGAGAAAACAGCAGTGTCACTAAGAACACAGTGACAACCTCAACTCACCACAGACGCAAATTTCCAATCCAAAACAGGATTATGAGTTTGCAACCAGGGAAAACCCAGAACAATAGTATCATGCAAATTGTGCAACACCAAAAATGTACAATTTTCTTGGTTGTCCGGGGCGACCCGCATTATCACCTGGGTCCAAAACTGGGGTTTATTCTCCTCCAAAGAGTAGCATCAATACCCCTCAAAGGGATAGGAGTCCGCAGGGGTATCATGGGAAAACCACAATGTTTAACAAAGTCTAAATCCATCAGATTCAAAGCTGCTCCTGAATTTACAAAAACCTTAGCGGAAAATGTAGACAAGGAGCAGATCAGAGTAATTGCCAAAAGGAACTTAGGCTGTACACTGCCCACGGCAAATATGTGAGCTACTCACACTGGCTTCTGCCGTTTCGCCTCAAGGACTGACACTTTGGCGAAGGATTTTTTCACTGATCACCCATATGAATTGAATGTGAAGGGATTCTTAATTGTGATATATGTGGACCTCTGTTTATGCAGATAAAATCTTGAGAAAGGCTGAATAGCCGAAACGTCGATTATTTTTGTCTGTATTATCTTGTTCCAACGATACGTGTTTTTCTGGAAGAATAAATATTGGATTCATGCAATACTGTGTGCCAAGGTTTTTTCTTTAATATGTTCTAATTTTTCCTCTGAGCACCAGACTGGAGCAGTGAGCACCCGGTCACCTTCTAACAAATGTGTGAGCAAAACGTTTTTCTCGTTTAGGGCAGACAGAAATAGTATGAGAGGCATCTCCACAGAAAAAACACAGCTTATTACGCCTTCTAAGCTCCTGATGTTGCGCCCTAGACAAAACCCTATCACATTGCATGGGTTCAGAGGTTCGTTCAAAAGGCGGCAACGCCTCTCGTGTAGTTTTACGTTCACGTAAACGCCGATCAACTTGAATGGCCAATGACATAGAATCGTCAAGACCAGAGGGAACAAGAAATCCCACCATAACATCTTTTACGGTTTCTGCCAAACCCTTCCGAAAGAGAGCTGCTAGGGCATCATCATTCCATTTAGTATGGACCGCCCACTTTCGGAATTTTTGACAATATAACTGCAGAATCCTGACCCTGGTTCAATGCCAATAAGGTTTTCTCAGCTTGATCAATAGCATTAGGTTCATCATACAACAACCCCAAGGCTTGAAAAAATGTGTCCACATTAGTCAGAATAGGATCCCCAGGTGTCAGAGAAAACGCCCAATCCTGGGGATCGCAGCGCAGCAAGGAGATGACAATTTTAACCTGCTGCACAGAGTTCCCCGATGAGTTAGGCTTCAAGGCAAGAAATAGATTACAATTATTCTTAAAATTCAAAAATTTAAACCAGTCCCCAGAAAACACATCAGGAGTAGGGATTTTTGGTTCAACAGCAGCAGATGATTGAGCGAGATAGGCAGAAATTCCCTGCACTTCAGCAGCGAGCTGCTCAACATGATCAGAGAATTGCTTAATCTCCATTAAAGAAAAAAAATCCTCCTACGGCCTCAGAGAAAAAGAGGAAAAAATATATAAAAAAATTCTGACACTTTTTTTTTTACAATTCTTTCCTTCTTTTGAGTACCCTAGAGTCTGCGGTTTGGCTGGCGATTCTGTTATGATTGGGTCACCGAGAAGGAGAGCAAGCCCAAGCTAAGCCACAGAAAACCAGAGAGATTGGTAACTAAGTGAATTGCAGACCCCTGATCCTATCTACACAACTAACAGTAGCCATGGAGAGTGCCTACGATGATCCTAGACGCCTCGGCACAGCCAGAGAGCTAACTAAGCCTAAAGCAAGAAAGGGGAAATCAAAACTGCCCCAGAGCAGACCCCAAAGGAATAGATAGCCCCCAAGCAGATATTGTCGGTGAGACAAGATGAAAACACAAACGCAGGTAGGAAAATAGACTGAGTAAACGATGGGGTCCACACTGACCAGACAGGACAAGAAAGACACTGTCTGCAATCACGCAAAAAAATCCTGCAAAAAGGTCCAACACGTCTGATGCAAAAATACTGAAATCGCACGACTTTGCCTACTATGTCAGCACTCTGGTATATTCTGAAAGCAGAGCAAAAAGAGGTCAACCTAATAAGGGACAAAAACAAACTGGCACAAGCAGTAACATATGGATGGTGATTCAGCACAGCCCAGCCGGAGCTGACTTACCAACGCAAATTTGAAATAGACAAAACCAGATCAAATGTGAACAGAATAGCAAAAGAACACTTAGCTGAGCATGCAGGGACTGAGCTGGAAACTAAGACCTCAGGAGGCAGGAAAAAAATCACCAGCAGGGATAGAGGGAGTCGGCTGTCTTAAATCCAGTCTGAAACCCCAGATCTCCAATCATCGTCCTCATTATCAGGTGGCAAGCCTCTGTTAATCAGATCAGCTCCATTACCTCCAGTAATCATGAGAGGGAGCCCAGAAAGAGAACTCACAACCCCTCCGTCAACCCAACCAGCTCCACCACCTTCAGCAGTAACCAGAGGTAGGCCAGAGAGTGAATTCACAACACCCGTGGTGTCAATATGATCACTGCACCCCTAGATACATTCATTGAGAGGTGTAATTTGTAAAATGGGGTCACTTATGGGGGGTTCTGCTGTTCTGGCAACTCAGGGTCTCTCCCAGTGGGTCATGGCACCTGAAAACCATAAAATCTTCAATATAGTATGGAACTCCTTTCCATCTCAGCTTTGCACTGTGCCTGAAAAATATTTGCACGATTACAAGTAGGGTGTTGGTACACTCAGGAGAAAATGGACCTCAGTTTGTTGTAAAAAAATATCCTATTAGCCCTTAGAAAAATTAAAAACTTGGGACTAAAACAACATTTTACTGGTAGAAATATAATTTATTCTTTCTTCACTGTTCATTGGTATAAAATTCTGTAAGGTGCATGTGGTGTCAATATGCACCCCTAGATGAATTCTTTGGGGAGTGTAGTTTGTAAAATGAGTTCACATATGAGGGGTTTCTGTTGTTCTGGCACCTCAGGGGCTCTGCTAATGTGACAAGGCACGTTTAAGGAATTTAAGTAAAATCTGAACTCCAATATTGTATCTCTTCCTTTCTGAGCTTTGAACTGTGCCTCAAAAGTAGAATTCCTTCACATATGGTTATCTGTGTACTCAGGTGAAATTGCACAACAAATTGTATGGTGCAATTTCTCCTATTACTCTTGTGAAAATAAAAAAATTGGGGCAGACAAAACATTTTGTAGGGAAGATGTGATTATTTTGTTTTCACAACTCAACGTTATAAACTTCTATGAAGCACCTGGGGATTCAAGGCACTCACCACACATCTAAATACATTCCTTGAGGGGTCTAGTTTCCAAAATGGGGTCACTTGTTAGAGGTTTTCACTGTTTAGGCACATCAGTGACTCTCTAAACGGGACATGACGTCCACCAATGATTCCAGGAAACTTTACATTCAAAAAATCAAATGAAGCTCCTTCCTTCCGAGCCCTGCCGTACGTGTACAGTAGTTTTCTCCCTCATGTGGGGTATCGATGTACTCATGAGAAATTGCACAATAAATTGAATGGTGCAATTTCTCCTGTTATCTTTATCAAAATACAACATTTGGGGCTAAGGCTGGTTTCACATTTGCGTTAAAACAACGCTGCGCCCTGCGTCGTTAAGCCCCGCCCCGAGCCGGCTCCCTGCCCGCCCCATCCGGGATCACCGCCTACTTTCGCATTTGCACGCATGCGATCGGCGCACCCTATCTTTAGCATAGGGTGCGCAGATCATGTGCTGCCAGTGTGAAAGTAGCGTGCTGCGCACTTTTGACGGTGCGACGTGCGTGCCGAAATGCAGCATGTTGCATTTCGGCGCGCACGGCGCACCATCAAAAGTGCGCAGCACGCTACTTTCACACTGGCAGCACATGATCTGCGCACCCTATGCTAAAGATAGGGTGCGCCGATCGCATGCGTGCAAATGCGAAAGTAGGCAGTGATCCCGGATGGGGCGGGCAGGGAGCCGGCTCAGGGCAGGGCTTAACGACGCAGGGTGCAGCGTTGTTTTAACGCAAATGTGAAACCAGCCTAAAATGACATTTTTGTGGGGAACATATGATTTTTTTTATTTTCACGACTCATCGTTATAAACTTCTGTGAAGAACCTCTGGGTTCAATGTGCTCATCACACATCTAGATTAGTTGCCTGAGAGGGTCTAGTTTCCAAAATGGGGGCCACTTGTGGTGGATTTTCACCGTTTAAGCACATCAGGGGCTCCCCAAAAGCAACATGGCGTCCGCTGATTGTTTCTGCAAATTTTCCATTCAAAAAGTCAAATTGTGCTCCTTCCTTTCCAAGCTCTGCTGTGCACCCAAACAGTGATTTTCCCCTACATATGTGGCATCAACTTGCTCAGGAGAAATTCAACAGCAAATTTTGTGGTCCATTTTTCCTGTTACCCTTGTGAAAATAAAAAAATTGGGGTTTAAAGTAAATTTTTTGTGAAAAAGTTAAATATTTTTTTCCACATTCCAAAAATTCCTGTGAAGCACCAGAATGGTTAATGAACTTCTTGAACGTGGTTTTCAGCATCTTGAGGGGTGCAGTTTTTAGAATGCTGACACCTTTGGGTACTTTCTGTCGTATAGACCCCTGAAAATCAGTTCAAATGTGAGTTGGGCCCTTAAAAAAATGGTTTTGAAAAATTTGTTGTAAAAATGAGAAATCACTGGTCAACTTTTAACCCTTATAAGTTTGAAAAATTTTGTTTCAAAACTTATACTGATGTAAAGTAGACATGTGGGAAATGTTATTTATCAACTATTTTGTGTGACAAATGTCTCTTATTTAAGGGTATAAGAATTCAAAGTTTGAAAACTGCTAATTTTTTTAATTTTTGCCAAATTTTGTTTTTTGTCACAAATAAGTGCAAGATTGGAAAAATGTTACCACTGTCATGAAGTACAATATATCTCAAAAAATATTCTCAGAATAAGTGGGATCCTTTGAAGCATTCCAGAGTTATTACCCCATAAAATGACAGTGGTCAGAATTGTATAAATTGGCCTGGTCATTAACGTGCAAACCACCATGGCGGGTAATGGGGATAATAGGGAACCCGAAGGATCACAAAGTAAAGGAATGTACACACTCTCAATCATCCAATCTCAAACCAACCACAGGCAGGATTGCAGAGTACACACGTGTAACGGAGAATCAGGTTTCTATTCCGGAGACACAACTTGATAAATGTGTACCACATCCAAAACAGGCAGCAGTCAAGCAAATTAACCACTTCTCAACTGAGGTAGCAGTTAATATTGCAACACAGAATAACCATCTATGACAATTTAGAGGTTCTATAATTGGAATGAGTAGTTAAATCCTTTACTAGGCTATATGCCCGGCCACAAGTGTAGAGTAAAATTATTTTTTGCCACACTACTCGTACAGACACGGCTGCAGAGTACACAGAGGCTATTGGGCACAACACCCCACAGATTGTGATTACAAATTTCATCCAGAGAGCATGTTTTCACATTTATCCCACAGAAGCTGATAAATTGCACATCCAAAAAATGATCCACAGTACTCTCACAGGCAGGGCTGCAGAGTACACACAGTGGCTTAAAGGCACAGCACTCCCACAGATATGGGTTCAAGAATACTCAGTTTACAAGAAATGAAACATCTTTTACTAAAAAGATTGTTCTGAAAGCAAACTGTGCAAGAAAATATCTTTGTTGTAAAAGAAACAAATCTTGATGGTAATAGTCAATTTTTGAACAACTAAATTTGTACACCTGTACCATCCACATTTTGGATTTTATTTTCAACCAAAGAAAATTCACACAAACCAAGTTGTAGAGTATACGTGAGAACAGTTTTTGTACCAGGACAAGCCGTTTGCAAAAGTTTTTAACCCAATGTCATCTTACACAAAGCTTGTTAAACTGTATGGATGACTAATTGAATCAGGAAAACATTTTTGAACTTTTTTTGAGTGTTACATACAACCAAAATGTACTCAAGAACACATAAGAGTGTATGGATGAGCAGTATAATACCTATTAATTTTTTAACCAGTTTTCTGAAGATTATATAGTAACAAAATGAATCAAAGTTCATGTTATACTGTATAGATGAGTAATATAACATCAATAAACTTTTGAGCAAGTTTTATGGAGGGTTTTATAGCAATGAAATGTACCCAAAAACACAAAATACTGTATGGGTGAGCAATATAATACCGATACAATTTTTACAAGTTTTTTGAGATTTCTATTTCACCGAAATTGACCCAAGAATATGTAAAAGTCTATGATTGAGCAATATAATACCAATACATTTTTTAACAAGTTTTTTTGAGGGTTATATAGCAATTAAATGTACCCAAGAACACATTATACTGTGTGGATGAGCAATATAATACCAATACATTTTTGAGCAAGTTTGTGGAGGGTTATATACTAAAGAAATATACCCCAAAACACGAAACACTGTATGGGTGAAAAATATAATACCTATACATTTTTGAACAATTTTTTTCAAGGATTAGATACAACTGAAATGAACCTAAGAACATACAATACTGTGTGGATGAGTAACAATTTATCGATACATTTTTTAACAAGAGTTTTGATGGTTATATACCAAGGAAGTGTACCCAAGAACACGTGATACTCTATGAATGAGCAATACAATACCGATGCATTTTTGAACAATTTTTTGGAGGGTTAGATACCACCGAAATGGACCCAAGAAGATGTAATACCTGATGGATGAGCAACATAATACCAATACATTTTTGAACAATGTTTTGGATGGTTAGATACTATATATTATATAGCAGCAAATGAGATAAAATATAACTTTTAATACAACAAATTAAAAGTACCAAAAAAATAATAATGTCACCCACAAGTGAATTTAAAATGAGATGCAAAATAAATGGGTGATCCTCAAAGGATAATTGCAAGCACCCAAACGCATCACACGGGGATATATAATGTAACTGATAAATCAGAAAACAATCTATATAATGGATACAGCATAAATAAAAAATTAGCACAATGCTATAGCCAATTGCACATGTATGCATATATATATTTCATAGGCCAGACCAACAGGTTCATAGCCTTCCATAAACGACATTTCAAAAAAAAGGAACAATCTCACCGGTTTATGCAGACGGTCAGGAGTCACCAGGGATACTCTGTATACCTACAGGAAGGTAGCGATGGGAAGACAATACCCTGTCAATTCCCTTACATGCTAACCATTAACTGATCCCCAGGCTCCTGCCCTTACAAGGGCAGTCCACAGCTAGCCCTATATTGCACATGCCCTGCACTTTCCCTATAAGGAGCGTCCCAACGCGTTTCATCCAAGTAACTCTTCAGGGGACTAACTTGTTTAAAGTGCCATAGTGCTATAGCTAAGAGACATACATCCTCCCGCTCTCTATGCTATCTGCTGTCTACATAGAGAGCGGGAGGATGTATGTCTCTTAGCTATAGCACAATGGCAGTTTAAACAAGTGGCTGTATTAAAAGTTATATTTTATCTCACTTGCTGCTATATACTGTAAATTTGGATGAGAAATATTTGTCACTTCGGACTGATATTGGCATTTTTTGCTGTATTTGTGATGGTTAGATAGTACCGAAATGTACTCAAGAAGGTGTAATACCCTATGAATGAGCAATATAATACCAATACATTTTTAAACAATTATCTTGAAGGTTACATACCAACAAAATGTACCCAAGATCATGTAGTACTGTGTGGATGAACAATATAATATGAATACATTTTTGTACAATTTTTTGGAGGGTTAGATACCTCAGAAATGTACCCAAAAACATGTAATATTGTTTTAGATGAGCAATATAATACCAATACATTTTTAACAATTTTTTTGAGGGTTATACACCAACAAAATGTACCCTAGAACAGGTTACATTCTATTGATAACTAATTTAATCCAGATTCCAGATTCATTTTTGAACACTTTTTAGGTTGTTATATGCCACTGAAATGTACACCAAAACACGTAATACTGTATAGATGACCAATTAAATCCTGATACATTTTTGAACATTTATTTTAGGGTTATATATCACAAAAATTTACCCTAAACCAGAGAATAGTGTATAGGTGATAAATGTAACCCAGTCAAATTGTTTAATGCTTTTTTTGAGTTTTACATACCACAATAATATTCCAATAACCACGTTAAGCTGTATGGATGACAAATTGAATCCAGAAATAAATTTGGAATGTAAATAATTTGAAAGTGTAGTGTATGTACTTCACTCATAAAGGCTTTTCATAAAGTGCAAAGCCAGGAAAAAATTATAAGGATGGTCATCCATAGACCCCTGAAAGGAAACATCAGGCAGGCCTCATTCAAATACTTTAAAACTGTAGTTGCTGTACTCCTACACTTATAAAGTGCAAAGCCAGGAAAAAATTATATGGAGTGTAAGACAGTAATCCTCTTCAGGTATCCACTTCTTTTTCTCCTTCCTTTTGAGGCTGCGGGAACTGCCTCCACCTGCTTTCAATTACCAGGTGCCTGGACAGTAAGTGACCCGGCTTCTGGTAGTGTCATAGCCCCTGACATATAGAAATTGGCAACAGCCCCCATTGTCAACTGCAACATGGCCTGCTCCGACATAGGAGGGGGGGAACCCCAAGAAGGGTACGATGTCTCGGGGGTGGTAGTATCTGTGACTTGACCCACCTCGAGGAGCCTCTCACAGGCCCATTCATTCCTTACGAAAGGTTCATCCTGCTCCCTTCCTTCTGGAATCACACCCACTGCATACCAGCGATGTTAAGGAAAAAACCCTCCATTTTGAGGAATATAACCCTGGTTCCAGCCGTGAGCTCTTGCAGACTTCAAGGTAAGCATTCCGTCTTTACTGCCCCATGGTTGAACAAGATGTGAGGACGGGTCCCAAGCCCTTTTAATGGACCACCCTCTCGACCGATGATTATAAGTAATGACCACACCCTGGAATGCCAACTGTTTGTACCTTGCAAATAGTGGGCCCTATATCATTTCTCCAAAACCAGTCCTGGCTCACCTCCTTGTCTCTTCTTATTGGCCTAAACCCTGCAGTCCACTCACCAGTTCCTGGATTCTGGCTCTCCCATCAGTTCACAAGAACCCCAGCGGTAAAGGATGCAACCTGGGCTCGGGCCTTGGTAGTTCCAGGAAATCGGTCAGAATCGGACCACAGGATACTGCCACCTCTGCTGTTGCGTTAGCTTCCTGTGGCTCCAATATTCCTCGGAAGTCTCACTTGGTTTTGCCATCGTGGTCACCCACGAAGCACATTACACTTTATGCATGACAAGTTGATTACAGTAAAACATTTTTACTTTTTTGGAGTGTTTTGTATCACAGAAATGTACCACAGACCTCGTACTACTTCATGGCTGAGAAATTTAAGCTTGCAAAAACTGTTAAGGCCTATTTTCAGTTTTACAGATCACAGAAATGTACCCAAGAACCCGGAATAGTGTATGAGTGAGAAATGTAATCCAGCCAATTTTTAATGCTTTTTTCTAGTGTTAGCTATCACAGAAATGTACCCCAGACCACAGAATAGTGTGTACATGAGAAATGTAATCCAGCCAAATTTTTAATGCTTTTTTGCGTGTTAGATATCACCTAAATGTAGTGCAGACTACCAATAGTGTATGGGTGAGAAATGTAATCCAGCTATTTTTTTTAACACTTTGTGTGAGTGTTATATAGCACAGAAATGTATCATAGACCATGTAATTCTGTATGGCTGAGAAATGTAAACCTGTAAACATTTTTAATGCTGTTTTCAGTTTTACAGATAAAAGAAATGTACCCCAAGACCCCAGAATTGTGTATGGGTGAGAAATATAACCTAGTTTATTTTTTTAACACTTTTTTTGAGTTTCAGATTTCACAGAAATGTACCACGGACCACGTAATACTGTATGGCTGAGGAATTTAAGCCTGAACATTTTACAACACTTTTTTTTTCAGTTTTATAGATCAAAGAAATGTACTTCAGACCACATAATACTGTATGGGTGAGAAATTTAACCCAGAGAAATTTTTCAACTTTTTTTGGAGTGTTATATAAAAAAAATGAAAACAAAGCATGTTAAACTCGATGGATCAAAATGTTTTAATGTTTTTCACCCTCCCCTCCAAAAAACAGCTACAGTTGTGGCCAAAAGTATTGACACCCCTGCAATTTTGTCAGATAATACTCAGTTTCTTCCTGAAAATGATTGCAATCACAAATTCTTTGGTATTATTATCTTCATTTAATTTGTCTTAAATGAAAAAACACAAACGAGAATGAAGCAAAAAACAAAACATTGATCATTTCACACACAACTCCCAAAATGGGCTAGACAAAAGTATTGGCACCCTCAGCCTAATACTTGGTTGCACAACCTTTAGCCAAAATAACTGCGACCAACCGCTTCCGGTAACCATCAATGAATTTCTTACAATGCTCTGCTGGAATTTTAGACCATTCTTCTTTGGCAAACTGCTCCAGGTCCCTGATGTTATAAGGGTGCCGTCTCCAAACTGCCATTTTTAGATCTCTCCACAGGTGTTCTATGGGATTCAGATCTGGACTCATTGCTGGCCACCTTAGAAGCCTCCAGTGCTTTCTCTCAAACCATTTTCTAGTGCTTTTTGAAGTGTGTTTTGGGTCATTGTCCTGTTGGAAGACTCATGACCTCTGAGGGAGACCCAGCTTTCTCACACTGAGCCCTACATTATGCTGCAAAATTTGTTGGTAGTCTTCAGACTTCATAATGCCATGCACACGGTCAAGCAGTCCAGTACCAGAGGCAGCAAAGCAACCCCAAAACATCAGGGAACCTCCGCCATGTTTGACTGTAGGGACCGTGTTCTTTTCTTTGAATGCCTCTTTTTTTCTCCTGTAAATTGTATGTTGATGCCTTTGCCCAAAAAGCTCTATTTTTGTCTCATCTGACCAGAGAACGTTCTTCCAAAACGTTTTAGGCTTTTTCAGGTAAGTTTTGGCAAACTCCAGCCCGGCTTTTTTATGTCTCGGGGTAAGAAGTGGGGTCTTCATGGGTCTCCTACCATACAGTCCCTTTTCATTCAGACGCCGACGGATAGTACGGGTTGACACTGTTGTACCCTCGGACTTCAGGGCAGCTTGAACTTGTTTGGATGCTAGTCGAGGTTCTTTATCCAACATCCGCACAATCTTGTGTTGAAATCTCTTGTCAATTTTTCTTTTCCATCCACATCTAGGGAGGTTAGCCACAGTGCCATGGGCTTTAAATTTCTTGATGACACTGCGCACGGTAGACACAGGAACATTCAGGTCTTTGGAGATGGACTTGTAGCCTTGAGATTGCTCATGCTTCCTCACAATTTGGTTTCTCAAGTCCTCAGACAGCTCTTTGGTCTTCTTTATTTTCTCCATGCTCAATGTGGTACACACAAGGACACAGGACAGAGGTTGAGTCAACTTTAATCCATGTCAACTGGCTGCAAGTGTGATTTAGTTATTGCCAACACCTGTTAGGTGCCACAGGTAAGTTACAGGTGCTGTTAATTGCACAAATTAGAGAAGCATCACATGATTTTTAGAACAGTGCCAATACTTTTGTCCACCCTCTTTTTTATGTTTGGTGTGGAATTATATCCAATTTGGCTTTAGGACAATTCTTTTTGTGTATTTTCATTTAAGACAAATTAAATGAAGATAATAATAACAAATAATTTGTGTTTGCAATCATTTTCAGGAAGGAACTGAGTATTATCTGACAAAATTGCAGGGGTGTCAATACTTTTGGCCACAACTGTATATATTTTGCAAGGGACTGCACAACCCCAAATTCCTGTCTACAGACTGTATTCTTCCACTGTCCCTGCACCTCTCCTTTCCTACAATAAATACAGAATGTTCTGTATGTGATACAAACAGCAAAGCAAACGATTAGCCCATAGAAGGGCTCTTACTATGATGGTTCAGTTTCAGAACCAGTATCAACACTAATTGCCTCTGATTCTTTATAGTTTGCACACACAGACATAGACAAGAACTCTATCCCTCCAATATAATGTGACACAGAGCTGTAAAATGGCGTCAGTGTGCTGAGCTGGGTTGCGCCTGTTTTTATAACCCCTGAAAATGTCACACGGCCAGCCAATCACAGTAATGTCACAACCAAGATGACTATGGCATTACAGTGATGCGCAGGCAATCCCAGCATGCTCATTGGCTGCATAATAGGTGCCAAACATGCTAGGCGGTGATTCGAGTTTTACATAGAGCACCTCCCTAATCTCGCTGAGTAACGAGTACATCCAAGCACCATGATTCTCGAGTAATAACCGAGTAGTAGAGCACGTCCACTCATCTCTAGTCCACACGTTTACACATACTGAGTGATAGATCTGGCCGTTTTAACTTCCGGGTCTCCTAATTGGACACATAGCCTGAGCTTGCCCTTTACGCCTTGGAGTTGCTGGCCTACCCTGGGGATAGTGTACTGTTGAAGCATAGGTTTAGCATGGCAGGAGGTGAGATCATGGACAGGTGCATGCACCTGTCTACAGGTAACATGGGCAACCTCACATTCTTTAAAATAGCCACGTATGGATCCCACAGGACTTGTCCATACCTTTTGCTTAATATAGAAGTATACCTGCTGCACCCAGCCATTGTTAGACTCCACAGCAGTTTGTTTTTCCTATTTTCCATTCACAATATTTTGAGGCCTATCCAAATTAAAATTAAAAAGGGGATGTTTTGCAGAGTACATCCCATTGGCAAAGAGACGGTTGCAGAGTAGAATAATAATTTTTAGGCACACTACTCATATAGAAACAGCGGTAGAGTAAAATAATTTTTTAGGCACACTTCTTGCACAGACAGAGTGGTAGAATAAAATTATTTTTTAGGTCCACAAATGGTAGAGACTGCTGCAAAGTAGAATTATTTTTTACACACACTACTGGTATAGACACAATGGTAGGTTAAAAAATTTGCAGAGTACACACAGAGGCTTAAAGGCACAGTGCTCCCACAGGTGGGGGTGCAGAGTACACAGAAGCTTAAACATACAATGCTCCCACTGGTGGGGGTACAGAGTAGACACAGAAGCTTAAGGACACAATACTCCCACAGGCGGGGTAGAAGAGTACACACAGTGTTTTTTTGGTAAAGTACTACTACTTATAGGGGTGCAGAGTATACACAGCGGCTTTTTGGCACATCAATCCCACATATATCGGTGAAGTGTACACACAGCGGCTTTTTGGCACAACACTCCCACATTTATTGGTGTAGAGTACACACAGCGGCTTTTGGCACAGTACTCCGACTGAGACATGTTCAGAGTACACGAAGAGGCTTTTTGCAGAGTGCATAGTCTAATTCTGGCCCTCACTCCAGCTGCATCCTGTCCCTGTTATTAATACCTGTAATGCTCACATGGCTGTGTCAATAAATTTTGTCAAAGCAAAATACCAGGAAGTATTAAAAACAAAGCAGCTTTGTTTAGAACATGATACACCAATAAAAGACAAAAATGCAGCATCAAAAAGGCAATGAAAGTGCAAAGAACCTAATTTACCCAGTAGTTGCAGAAATGTTGCTGAAAATCTTCAACAACAAAAAACTCAGCAAATGCTTATCCTTGGAATGTGGCCTAAATGTTAAGAGGTATGCCCATCTGTGACTTCTCTTATGTACCGTAGTCATGCCAACTCCACCAACTGGTTTTTTTACAATGAAGCCCCAAGATTTCACTTAATGCCTTTTATCATGTATACTATAAAATTAGTCACATTAGTAACAGTTGTAGAGAAAATAAAACTGATATTGATTCTATAGTTCCTTTATTAGCCTAGGCCACCTGAGTTAAAGGGGTTGTCATGTCTTAGGGTACGTGCACACGCTGCGGAATCTGCTGCGGATTCATCTGCGCGGATTTTGCAAAATCCGCAGATAAATCCGCAGGTCAAAAGACCTGCGGTTTATCTGCGGATTATCCTGCGGTTTGGCCCTGTGGTTTCACCATCTCCACAATGATGGAGATAGGAAACCGCTGCGGAATCCGCAGAAAGAATTGACATGTCAATTCTTTCTGTGGTTTAGAAACCGCAGATAATCCGCGCGGAAAATTCCGCAGAGTCTGCACCGCGGTTTCCATTTCCCGTAGGGAATTAATGGTACTGTACACCAAATCCGCTGCGAATCCGCAGCAGAATCCGCAGCGTGTGCACTGTGCACACACCCATAAGCTACAAGTCTGCAATCATGTCATGTGACTGCAGAATTGTGAATCCTCACTGTTTGCACTGTTTGCACACTGCACCGTGAGGATTCTCTGGAGTCAGTGTTGGGAGAGGGTAGTCATGTGACTGCAAGTGGAGCGCCAGCCAGTGCTATGTAGTACTCGGTACCGGGCCGCTTCTCAAAGGGGCAGTGTCACAGCAGCGGTGACCCTTTCCGTGGCCCTTGGCGTCGAACAAAAGTGGTATATTTACAAGGGATTGAAAATAAAGAGTTTTTGTAATGAGTGATGCCACCTGTGTTATCTGATCAGAATAAAATGCAATAACGTATCTAGACCAAAATGGAATCAATAAAAATGTCAACTCGGCGAGCAAAAATTAAGCCCTCACCCAGCCCCAGATCACAAAAAATGGAGACACTACAGATCTCAGAAAATGGCGCCTTTTTTTTTTTTTTTTTTAACAAATTTTGGATTTTTTTCCACCACTTAAACAAAAAAGAACCTAGACATGTTTGGTGTCTACGAACTCGTAGAATTGCACTTTTTTTTGCAGTTTCACCGCACTTGGAATTATTTTCCCGTCTTCCAGTACGTGATGTGTTAAAATCAATGGTGTCGTTCAAAAGTACAACATGTCATGCAAAAAAAACAAGCCCTCACATGGCCATATTGACAACAAAATAAAAAAGTTATGGCTCTGAGAAGGAGGGGAGCGAAAAACGAAAACAGAAAAACAGAAATACTTTTGGTGGCGAAGGGGTCAAAACCATCAATATTTATTTCCCATATTAAAAAGACAATTTTTGTTATAAATTTCCATCACAGACCTGAGCAAATCATTCTCAAATGCATTGCATTGTCCTTCTGACCTCCAACACTCTTTCCTAGTAAAGTTATAAAAGCACTGATAACACGAGGCAAACGTAACCAATAAATTCTGCTGCAGATTTACATGTTGTTTAAGGCAGAACTATTATTAAACTGCTTGCACAAGCAATTGTTTTAGCAAGGCCAGGCAATGTGAGAATCAGTAATTGCATTTGCATACAGTATGTTATGTACTGTAAAGAAGTCATTGCATCGGAACGTTCTGTGCAGAGACACAAATGCCGTTCATTGATTACTGACGATGAAAAGGGTTATCTAAACCGATCAGAAAAAAAAAGCCTCATATCTGAATAACTGTAATGTTTTAATATAAAACACATTATTATTTCCATATAGCAGCAAAAAAATGAATGTACATTTTTTATTGTATTGTTTTCCATAAATCCGTATTACATACATTTCTGCCGCTGATAGTCCCCCATTCTCTGCCAATAAGCTATCTATGGAAATGTTCAAAAATCAGTATTAATTACAGCAGGGAAGGAGGGGGATGCAGCTGCAGTAATGTGTCTCACAGCATATTGTGTCTAATATGCGATATGTAGTGCTAATTAGAGATGAGCGACTTTGCCTTTTTTCGGGTCGAGTCGGGTTTCATGAAACCCGACTTTCGCAAAAGTCGGGTCCAACGAAATCGGCTGATTATCGTGAGAAGTCGAAGGCTGACTGAAACACGAAACCCAATGCAAGTCAATGGGGAACCAAGGTCGGCAGTGAGTGGAGGACAGGAAACACACCTACAGTGCCCATTTTAATGCCAAAAACATCAATTCTTATTACTTAAGCTTGTCAACCTTAATTTACTTTATAATAATAGTTACGCATTGAGAACTGAGGGTTATTTGGCTAAAGTTGTGGGGGGGGTAGGGCTGGCTCCAGATTTTCGTGGGCCCAGGGCCAAAGAGTGTCACTGGGCTCTTTTAACACATGCCACAATTCATGATCCTCTGATACGGCAGAGAAATAGTGGTACAGTGCAATGAAATATACTTCACTTCTTACATCACATGACTGATATCCATTTTAAATTGTCCAATAGTTCCAAAAACGGACAGTATCTTACTCCATACAGTATTATGGCCACCGCATAGTGCACTATACAGAGTAATGAGGCCCATATATTTCTCTATACAGAATCATTGGTCCCATATAATGTTCGATACAGTACATGATGAGCTCCACATAATGCTACAGTATATGTTGGTCCCCATGGATGAAGCTCCACTGTGTTATGGGCCCAAATAATGCTCCATATATAATGGGCCCCATTTCTAATGCTCCAGTGTATAATGGGCCCTGTAAATGCTGCTCCAGTGTCTGATGTCCACCTTTGGAATGCTCCAGTGTATGGTGGGCCCCATATATCATTCTCCAGAGTACAGTGCACCCCAAAAATTGCTCCCAACCTTTAAAAAAATTAAATAAGTCTCCTCGATAGGGAATCCCTGTACTAGTCTGGACTCCTCGTCGTCCCCATCTTCCATCTTTCTGCACTTGGACTGTTTAGGCAGAGGGCGTACAGACGTGATGTCATCGCGCTCTCTGACCAGAGTGTCACTGTCAGGAAACGCGGAAGACGTCACGGCGGTGGAGCAGGGAGAGGTAAGTATTTCAACTTTGCAAGTGCTGTGATCCTGAGCAAGAAGGGGGGGCCCACTCGTTGGTGACGGCACTGGCACAGGGCCCCTCATAGTACGGCGGTGTGTCTGACGGCGGGTGATGGCGGGTGGGCTCTCCCACCGGCAGAGACACTTTTGCGTACTATGAGGGGCCCTGTGCCAGTGCCGTCGCCCATGAGTATGCCCCCCTCCTGCTCAATGAACCTGCACTTTCATCTGCACCTTCCTCTTTGTCACCGTGTAAGGTGGTATAGTATGTGGGAAGGGGAACCTGAGTTTCATCAGGGTCAGATTCTGGCTGTGTAGAGTGCAAGGGGAATGTAGTGGTCTGGGTCAATGTACCAGCAGAATCATCTAGCAGTGGCTGGGCATCAGTGCACTTGTGGCGCCCTCAGGAGTACGGTCTCCACAGTGGCATTACCTTCCTCCTAGGGAGTGTGATGTCATGATTGGGAGCAACGAAGGATCTCTCTAGCAGTTAAACCAACACACAACACAGTTCCCACTCCAGGCCAGCAGGGAGAGCTCTGAACCTGACTGCTGAGGAGCTGATCTTTGTGGTCGGGAGGAGCAAAGTTAGGGCAGTTTGTGAAGGGAAGGGGAAGTGTGTGGATATGAGAAGAGGAGCTGGAGGATGAGCAGAGTTAAGGCTCACTCCTAGCTGGAGCGCATGGTCCGGATTCCGGTCTCCGAGTTTGTAGGGCACTGACGGTCCTGCAGCAGAAACCGGAGGAAGTAGCAGCTGTAAATGCTCTGTTCCCAACTAAGGCTCGGAGGCCCCAGCAGCGACTTGTGTGAGCCAGAAGAAAAAGGCTACGGCTGCCTGCCATATGAGAAAGTTTCAAAAGAGAGTCATCAGGGGGAACTTCAGTGAAAACAGTACTGCGAGTACCTCTGATAAGCGCTAGAAAGGAGGCCACACTATCTATCTCGAGAGAGAGAATTCCTAATTTGCTTCCAGGCTGACCAACTCCTTCTCCATCTGTACTCTGGGTCCTGTACGGCACTTACCAAGTACAGGTAAAGGAACTGCACGACTGTGTCTGTCATCTTTCTAATGCGCCTGGCGCATGGCTCTGCTACATCCTGCACTGCACACCATCTACCAACTCTTTCATCTGCCCTGCGACTATGGCCCTACCTGTGCAGGGCTTCTACATCTTAACTGCACCACAACATCTGTCCCAGAGAAACGACACTGCAGCGCTGGTCAATCTGATCAGAAACCACAGGTGGAGTCACGTATCATTCACCTATAAACGTTATTCACCCCTTTGCATGGACGCCCAGGGCCACGGACCGGGTCACCACCACCGTGATACATCCCTCACGATTTGACTTGATAACCCTGGCATGGTATGTGAAAAGAGCTCCATGGAGTAATCTGTAGTGTGGCGTGCTGCATCCTTCACTTTTGGTAGGGGTGAAGCACACAACAAAAGGTGTTGTTCCTGACCAGGAGCCTCCACTGACGACTCAGTGCTTTTATTTTTTGAAACTTCAGAAGAGGAGGCGAGAGAGCTGGAGGCTGTGTCAGCAATGTAAGCCAAAACTTGTTCCTTAAGCTCCGGCTTTAAAAGCGGTTTACCTACTCCCAGAAAAGGGAGCCTTCGAGGCCTTGTGGAGCCAGACGATGACACAGGCTCAACACCTCCTGCCTTAGGTGCTATTGTGCTTTTGCCACTACCAGCAGATGCACCACCACCCCCACCACCATCAGTACTAGCTGTCAACCCCCGCCCACTTCCACGGCCTCTTCCACCATACTTCCTCATTTTTGGAAAAATGTACCCAAAATACCACCAGCTATATGGTACTGTAAAACAAGGTACAAGGTGTATATAGTATTGGGGAGAATTGGAAGCTCCCTAGAGATTTTAGGAGGCTGAACTATTATCTCAGGCCCACTATAGATTACACCTCAATGTAACAGGCTGAAATTGGCTCGTGTATGACAAAGTACAAGGTGTGTATATAGTATTGGGGAGAATTGGAAGCTCCCTAGAGATTTTAGGAGGCTGACAATGATGCTCTCAGTCCAAGTATGGCAGCAGGCAGCCTAATAAGCAGGACTGCTGCACACAAAAGGGTGGAAAAATGAACCTGTGCAGAAAAGAGGAAGAAAAGTATTTTTGCTTTTAAAAAAGCAGTTTGCATATAGCCTCCCCTGTCACTGCACACAAACTGTTGTGTTGTAAGTGGAAATCGCTAACAGCAGAAGCAGTTTTTTTGTTCTTCTTCCCTGCCTAACACACTCCCTTATTCAGAATCAGCGGCTGCAACCTCTCCCTAATGCTAATATCGGCAAAAGTAAGATGGCGGTCGGCGTGCACGCCCTTTTATAGCCCCTGTGACGCCACACAAAGCCAGCCAATCACTTGCATGCCCTTCTCAAAGATGGTGGTGACCGATGCCTATGTCATCGCGTTGCCCACAGTGTGCATCCTCCATCATTGGCTGAAAAAGGGCGCTGGAAGCATCATTTGAAACGCGACTCTGGTCACCGACCTCACGCTATGGTTCGGTTTTGTTTCATGAAACCCGACTTCAGCGAAAGTCGGCGACTTATGAATTTGACGGACCCGTTTCGCTTAACTCTAGTGCTAATATTAATTATGTGAAAACATTAGAAGAACTTGAACTTTAACATATGTAAAAATAAATGTACTCCACTTGGCACAATTCTGGATTTGCAATGGATGAAGCTTAATGGGAATCTGTCAGCAGACTTTTGCTATGTAATCTGAAAGCACCATGATTTAGATGCATAGCCCCTGATTCCAGTGATGTATCACTCATTATACTGGATGCTACAGTATTTATAAAATCACTGTTTGATCTGCTGCAGATCTGGCAGTGCTCAAATACTGAGACATGTATAGCCCCACCCACACTATTGACTTGCTCATTGGGCTTATGTAGAAAGCTGCAAATCAGTTTGGAGGAGGGGGATATGACGCGCCCCAGAGGCCGTGGGATACTCGGTACTGGGCCAGTCGTCTTAAAGGGATGTGTCATAGTAGCAGTGACCCGGTCCGTGGCCCCAGGCGGTCATGTAAAAGGGGAGTATTGATTAGGGATAAAGTTTATGTGTAGAAATTCGTGACGCAACCTGTGGTTTCTGGTCAGTAATGACCAGCGCTGCAGTGTTGCTTCTCTGGAACAGATGTTATGATGCAGCAGAGTTGTTAAAGCTCTCCACAGGTAGAGCTGTAGTGCCAGAGTGGTTAAGATGAGTTTGTAGTTGGTGAGGTAGTGTGGAGTGGAGGGTGTAGCAGTGCTGAGTTGAAGATGCAGGAATAATGTAGATGACAATTGCATGTAGTTCCATAGGCTTTACTCACGGTCAGGTGCACACAGATGCCTGCTTCAATGCTGCGTTCTCCAGGTGAGGGGTCCAGGCAACTTCCAGGTAAAATGAAGTACACCCTTCCAGCATTCCCTGTCAGTATATACCTCTCTTGGCCGTCTGCACACAATATGCTGCTTTAACTCCTTCCTTCCTCTCCAGCACTTCAGTTATTGTTCTAGGCCAGCAGCTGCGAATCCTGTCAGACAAAGCCTTGCCATTTCTTTGATCCTATATAGCTGCCTTTCTAGTTGGACTAACGATTGTAGGGGTGATGGTCCATAAAGTAACCAAAGCTATCGGCTTGCTAGTAGCGCCCTGAGGTACGCTAGCTTGGCTAGGGGCTGTTCCCTTTGCGACTAGTTTGTCCCTCCACCTGACCTATAGTCAGCGTGGAGAAGGGACCCACGGGGAGTACAATCTAACCGTGTCCCAGAAGAACCTTCTTTCCTATAGGGAGTTTTCTATAGTCCAATCTGTCCAGCAGCCTCTAATCTGTAGAGCTTCTGCAGACCCATCCTCCTTCCCTCCCTCAAAGGGATCTCATCCTAACTTTCTATCTTTCTCCCACTCTCAAGCTAAGCTCCACCTACCTCCCAGCACTCTTCGTGTTCCAAGCAGGAGCCATAAAGGGTGCTCTGCTACACTACTGGTGTGTGTGGGATGTGGGTGTTGGAGTCTGGTTGGGTGTATCCACCTTATCTGGTTGTGGAATACCACACCTGTGGGTGAGATGCAGTACCTCTGTTGCGACTGGACCCCCAGGGGAGCCACATTTACACAGAGCAGGAGGACTACATGGCACAAGACAACTAGTCCTTTAGTTATAAATCTCCTGCTCATAAACCACTTGTTAATTGAAAATACAATAATCAGCCCGGTAAGTGATACATCGTTGGAATCAGGGTCTCTGTCCCTACATTATAGTGCTCTCAGAATAAATAACAAAAACCTGCTGACAGATTCCATTTAACCCCTTTCTGCCATATGACGTACTATCCCGTCCATGTGCCCTGGGACTTAATTTCCAGGGACGGGATAGTACGTCGTAGCAATCAGCGGTGCTCACGTGGTGAGCGCCGCTGATCACGGCCGGGTGTCAGCTGATTATCACAGCTGACACCCGGCACTATGTATCAGACCACCCCCGACACGTTAACCCCAGGCACACTGCGATCAAACACGATCGCAGTGTACCGGGGGTTTAGGGAAGCATTGGCAGGGAGGGGGCTCCCTCTGTGCTTCCCTGAGACCCCCATAGCAGCGCAATGTGCAGCGTTGCTGCGGGGGTCTCCTTCCCTGCAGGTTCCCGGATCAAAAATGGCGGCGGGGACCTTTGGGGGCCTAGAGGGAGCCGGCTTCCTCAGCGCATGCAAAGCGCAGGCACGAGGAAGCCTTCCGCACTGCCTGTGACAGATCGCTGATCTGTCACAGCGATCTGTGATGAGACAGATCAGCGATGTCACATGACAGCTATTTCCCCCTGGGACAATGTAATAAAGTTAAAATAAAAGTGTAAAAATAATTTATGAAGAATCGCTAAATAAATTTAAAAAAAAATATTCCCTAATAAAATCATTTTTGGGAAATGAAAAAAAAATAAAAGTGCACATATTTGGTATCACCGTGTCCGTAACGACCCACCCTATAAAACTGTCCCATTAGTTAACCCCTTTATTGAACTCCTTAAAAAATAAAATAAAAAACGAAGCAAAAAATAAAGCTTTATCATCATACCGTCGAACAAAAAGTGCAATAACGCACGATCAAAAAGACGGATATAAATATCCATGGTACCGCTGAAAACGTCATCTTGTCCCGCAATAAACAAGCCACCAAACAACATCATCAGCAAAAAGATAAAAAAGTTATAGCTCGCAGAATAAAGCAAAGCAAAAATAATTATTTTTTATATAAAATTGTTTTCTTTGCATAAAAGCGCCAAAACATAAAAAACGACATAAATGAGGTATCGAGGTAATCGTACTGACCGGAACGGTGTAAACGCACCCCCCAAAAGAAATTCTTGAAATGCTGGTTTTTGTTCATTCTGCGTCCAAAAAATTGGGATAAAAGCGATCAAAAAAAGTTACGTGCCTGAAAATGGTACCAATAAAAATGTCAACTCGTCCCGCAAAAAATGAGACCTCACATGACTCGGTGGGTCAAAATACGAAAAAATTATAGCTCTCAAAATGCGGTGATGCAAAAACTATTTTTACAATAAAAAGCGTCTTTTAGCATATGACAGCAGCCAAAAATAAAAGCCCGCCATAAATAGTAAATCAAGCCCCCCGTTATCACCCCCTTAGTTAGGGAAAAATAATAAAATTAAAAAAATGTATTTATTTCCATTTTCCCATTAGGGTTAGGGCTAGGGTTAGGGCTAGGGTTAGGGCTCAGATTAGGGTTAGGGGTGTGTTGGGGTTAGGGTTGGAGTTATAATTGGGGGGTTTCCACTGTTTGGGCACATCAGGTGCTCTCCAAACGCAACATGGCGTCTGATCTCAATTCCAGCCAATTCTGCGTTGAAAAAGTCAAATGGTGCTCCTTCCCTTCAAAGCTCTGCCATGTGTCCAAACAGTGTTTTACCCCCACATACGGGGTATCAGCCTACTCAGGACAAATTGCAAAACAACTTTTGGGGTCCAATTTCTCCTGTTACCCTAAGGAAAATAAAAAATTGTGGGTAAAAATATCATTTTTGTGGAAAAAAATATGATTTTTTCATTTTCACGCCCGGGCGTTATAAACTTCTGTGAAGCACTTGGGGGTTCAAAGTGCTCATCACACATCTAGATAAGTTCCGTGGGGGGTCTAGTTTCCAAATTGGGGTCACTTGTGGGGAGTTTCAACAGTTTAGGCACATCAGAGGCTCTCCAAACGCGACATGACAATCGCAGACCATTCCATCAAAATCTGCATTCCAAAACGTCACTACTTAACTTCCGAGCCCCGACGTGTCCCCATACAGTAGTTTTCTCCCACATATGGGGTATCAGCGAACTCAAGACAAATTGGACAACAACTTTTGGGGTCCAATTTCTCCTGTTACCCTTGGGAAAATAAAAAAATTGGGGACTAAAAGATCATGTTTGTGTAAAAAATATGATTTTTTTATTTTCACGCCCGGGCGTTATAAACTTCTGTGAAGCACTGGGGGGTTCCAAGTGCTCACCACACATCTAGATAAGTTCCTTAGGGGGTCTAGTTTCCAAAATGGGGTCACTTATGGGGGGTTTCCGCTGTTTAGGTACATCAGGGGCTCTCCAAAGGCAATATGACACCCGCAGACCATTCCATCCATGTCTGCATTCCAAAATGTCACTACTTCCCTTCTGAGCCCTGACGTGTGCCCATACAGTAGTTTTCTCCCACATATGGGGTATCAGCGTACTCAGGATAAATTGGACAACAACTTTTGGGGTCCAATTTCTCCTGTTACCATTGGGAAAATAAAAAAATTGGGGACTAAAAGATCATGTTTGTGTAAAAAATTATTTTTTTATTTTCACGCCCGTGCATTATAAACTACTGCAATGCCCTTGGGGGTTCAAAGTGCGCACCACACATCTAGATAAGTTCCTTGGGGGGTCTAGTTTCCAAAATGGTGTCATTTGTGGGGTGTTTCCACTGTTTAGGCACATCAGGGGCTTTCCAAACGCGGCATGGCGTCCAATCCGAATTCCAGCCCAAAAAGTCAAATGGCGCTGCTTCCCTTCCGAGCTCTGCCATGCGCCCAAATAGTGGTTTAGTCCCACATATGGGGTATCAGTGTACTCAGGACAAATTGCACAATAACTTTTGCGGCTCCTGATACCCTTGGAAAAATAAAAATTGGGGGTGAAAAGATCATTTTTGTGGAAAAAATACGACTTTTTAATTGCACAGCTGTACGTTATAAACTTCTGTGAAGCCCTTGGGGGTTCAAAGTTCTCACCACACATCTAAATAAGTTCCTTGGGGGGTCTAGTTTCCAAAATGGTGTTATTTGTGGGGGGTTTCCACTGTTTTCGTACATCAGGGCTTTCCAAACGCGACATGGTGTCCGATCTCAATTCCAGCCAAAAAAGTCAAATGGCGCTGCTTCCCTTCCGAGCTCTGCCATGCACCCAAATAGCCGTTTACACCCACATATGGGGTATCAGCGTACTCAGGAAAAATTACACAATAACTGTTAGGGTCCTGTTACCCTTGGGAAAATAAAAATTGGGGGAGAAAAGATCTTTTTTGTGGAAAAAATATGATTTTTTAATTGTACGGCTGTATGTTATAAACTTCTGTGAAGCCCTTGTGGAATCAAAGTTCTCACCACATATCTAGATAAGTTCCTTGGGGGGTCTAGTTTCCATAATGGGTTTACTTGTGGGGGGTTTCCACTGTTTAGGTACATCAGGGGCTCTCCAGAAATGACATGGAGCCCGATCTGAATTCCAGCCAATTTTGCATTGAAAAAGTCAAACGGCGCTCCTTCCCTTCTGAGCTCTGCCATGCGCCGAAACAGTGGTTCCCCCCCACATATAAGGTATCACCATACTCAGGAGAAATTGCACAATAACTTTTGCAGTCCAATTTCTCCTGTTACCCTTGGTAAAATAAAAAAAATTGGACCTGAAGTAATTTTTTTGTGAAAAAAAGTTAAATGTTCATCTTTTTTAAACATTCAAAAAATTCCTGTGAAGCCCTTGAAGGGTTAATAAACTTCTTGATAATGGTTTTGAGCACCTTGAGGGGTGCAGTTTTCAGAATGGTGTCACTTTTGGGTATTTTCTATCATATAGACCCCTCAAAGAGACTTCAAATGTGATGTGGTCCATAAAAATAAAATGGTGTTGCAAAAATGAGAAATTGCTGGTCAACTTTTAACCCTTATAACTTCCTAAAAAAAAAAAATTTTGGTTCCAAAATTGTGCAGATGTAAAGTAAACATGTGGGAAATGTTACTTATTAAGTATTTTGTGTGCCATATCTCTGTGATTTAAGGGCATAAAAATTCAAAGTTGGAAAATTGCGAAATTTCAAAATTTTCGCCAAATTTCTGTTTATTTCACAAACGCAAGTTATTTGAATGAAATTTTACCACTAACATGAAGTACAATATGTCACGAGAAAACAGTGTCAGAATCACCGGGATCTATGGAAGCGTTTCAGAGTTATTGCCTCATAAAGGGAAAGTGGTCAGAATTGTAAAAATTGGCCCGGTTATGAACGTGCAAATCACCCTTGGGGGTTAAGGGGTTAAAGGAGTTTTGCAATGCCATAAAATTTGTGTGGGGAATTATATAACCCCCTCAACTCTCCTATGTTACCAATATTGATTCTCAAGCTCTGAACTGAGTTCTGTGTCCCCCGCCAGTTTCCCGATAAGTCATGTGACAACTCCAGCCAATCAGTAGCTACTTGCTAGCTGAACAGAACTTTATAGTATAATTAATTTTTGTATATTTTCCATATTAATGGTAAAGGTCATCCTTAGGAATGAGAGATGTACATCCAATGTGGCTGCACGGGGAACATTAGTCATCCTGCAGTTGTCCTGGCACCAAAATGCTCGAAACTACCACAAATCTTAACAGTAAAGGGGTCGTCATGATAAAAAAAGGGTTGTAGTTGTAAAAAGTAACAAATTTGTTCACACTCTCACTTTGTAGGTGCCCTGATGCCTCTCCATTGCTTGTTTAGTCTTATTGACTAGCTGAAGCTGTGATGTCAGAATAACAGCACAGGTAACATATATTATAGGTAACATATAAATGAGAGTTGTTATGGTAAGAATTTTACAGGCTTCTTACAAAAGTCACTTAGAATGCTCTCCTCAACATAGAATAAGTAGCACCAAGAAGGAAAAATTGTGGAACTATGGAAATCATAGGATGGATAGACAGATTAATGATCTGCAAAGGATGAAAAAACAAACATTTTTTTCAAAATATCTTGATGTTTTTAGTATCGAGAATGTCTTGCCACACTGAATGCACTTGGGCAAATCATCAAGATCCACTGCTGGCAGCTCCTTTGAAATTACCAAAGAATGACAGAAGTGCCCAATAGGAGACAATTCCAGAGACGCAGCCCATGGTAGCACGTTTACGCCATGAAGGCTGCTTACAGTAACATGAGTAACATGTAGTCTGGTGTTGTCATGTTGAAAAACAGTTCCAGGAACTCTTTGGAGAAATGGTTGCACCACCATTTCCATGATAGATTCCTCCTGTACTGCAAATGAAATTGGATGCCACATACCAAGTCTAAGGCCCAGTGTCTACACAAACCAATGCAAGGTGTTTGCACAACATTGGCCTACAAGCCAGACATCCAGCTACAGGTAAAAAAACTGGTTTGCTCATCGCTATAGTATTTCCATCACTGCATATGAGTCCAGAGATCCAACAAATCTGTCAGCTGGGGTAAACACATGAAGTACAATAAAAAGAAGAAGTCGTGGTCTCTGGTAAAATATATTTTCACGTTATTAAACTTCCATAAAAAAGATAAAAAAATCATGACTGGATGAAATTTCAGATGTTGATGCGTTGCGACTAGTGATGAGCGAGTATACTCGTTGCTCGGGTTTTCCAGAGCATGCTCATGTGTTCTCCGAGTATTTTGGCATGCTCGTAGATTTAGTTTGTGTCGAAGAAGCTGCATGATTGGCAGCTGCTAGACAGCCAGAATACAATTCCCTAACAAACAGGCATTCCTCACATGTGTATAATTAGCTGGGGTTTACACACCAATATCAAATTATCTAAGTAGCAAATTGGTATATTGAAAATTAAAACATAACTTTTAATAATCTGTTAAAATCAATTATATGTGCAAAACAAAGTGTATAAAGTGCCTTTGCAATCGTGCATAAAAACACAAACCGTAGTAATGCCTCAAAAGTCCTAAAACTAGGACCCACAATATCACATAAGAGTGCAATAGATCCTGACGCACCCTTCTTGGAATTTCAGGTATAATGGTTATTTATACACACCTAAAACAACCATTTATGATTTGGGACCAATTGAACGCTGCAAAAAATATACAGCTCTATGTATACAATGGTAGCAAAACTTATACTGTGCAAGAATGTCAGATGAACCTTCAGATACTCAATATACTCTGACATAGATTAATAGACGCCACTTAGTAAGCTTAATTTGCATGACACGCATAGAACACAGTACAAGGGGGTATAACTGACCCCCTTGAAACACTGCTAAACTTTTGTTCCTATGGTGCTCATTATCGCAGATTCGCTGTACTTAGCTTAAGGAATGCCGGGTTCAGCATATCGTCATGCCCATTGAAGCGACCCTATTCCTTGCCTTCATCACCCAACGCGTTTCATCTTATTAAAGAATCATCAGGGGTGTCCTGACTTCTGTCCTGAGTAGAGTTGAGCGAAACGGGTCGAAAAAATTCAAAAGTCGCCGACTTTTGGCAAAGTCGGGTTTCATGAAACGAAACCCGACCCTAGGATGAGGTCGGCCACGAGGTCGGCGTGATGATATAGGCACGGGTCACCACCATCTTTCAGAAGGGCATGCAAGTGATTGGCTTGCTTTGGGGGGCGTCACAGGGGGTATAAAAGGGCGTGCACGCCGACCGCCATGTTACTCATGCTGATCTCAGAATAGGGAGAGCTGCTGCTGCTGCTGATTTTGTAGGGAGAGCGTTAGGCAGGGAAGAAGACACCAAAAACTGCTTCTGCTGCTAGCGATTTTGCCTGTACAACACACCAGTCACTGTGCAGTGCAAGGGGAGGCTATATAGTGGTGTATCAGTGGTGTTGGTTGTTGGGCTGCCTTCTAAGGCTTCCTGACATTCCTGCGTTGCTGTTTACCCACTGCTCCGCAAACTGCTTTTTTAAAAGCAATCCCAATTTTTTTTTTGTCCTGCTGAGAAGAAGAAAAAAAAACTGCTTCTGCTGCTAGCGATTTTGCCTGTACAACACGCCAGTCACTGTGCAGTGCAAGGGGAGGCTATATAGTGGTGTATCAGTGGTGTTGGTTGTTGAGCTGCCTTCTAAGGCTTCCTGACATTCCTGCATTGCTGTTTACCCACTGCTCCGCAAACTGCTTTTTTAAAAGCAATCCCAATTTTTTTTTTTGTCCTGCTGAGAAGAAAAAAAAACTGCATCTGCTGCTAGCGATTTTGCCTGTACAACACACCAGTCACTGTGCAGTGCAAGGGGAGGCTATATAGTGGTGTATCAGTGGTGTTGGTTGTTGGGCTGCCTTCTAAGGCTTCCTGACATTCCTGCATTGCTGTTTACCCACTGCTCCGCAAACTGCTTTTTTAAAAGCAATCACAAATTTTTTTTTGTCCTGCTGAGGTACTGAGCGTGCATTTTTTCACACCATACAGCGGTGTACGCTCCTCACACAGTACCGTGTAACGGCTGTTATCACAGCCACAGTGAAGCTATCAGTGAGTCAGTCACTCTGTGAGAATAAGTCGAGGACATGTTCCGTTCTTACAGACCTGCACTCTAGGGAGATTCCAATTCTGCCCAATTCTACATACACCTTGTAGTTTGTGATACACTAGCCAATTTCTGCCTGTGACATAGCGCTCAGATACTCAGTGGGCCTCACACAATCCATAAGTGTCCAGTGTCCACAAGTGTGTGCAGAAATTAAAAATCTCCCTTATCCTCTAGTCACTTTGGTCACAGCTCTGCCATCGAGCCTGTGACAGAGCGCTCAGATACTCAGTGGGCCTCACACAATCCATAAGTGTCCAGTGTCCACAAGTGTGTGCAGAAATTAAAAATCTCCCTTATCCTCTAGTCACTTTGGTCACAGCTCTGCCATCGAGCCTGTGACAGAGCGCTCAGATACTCAGTGGGCCTCACACAATCCATAAGTGTCCAGTGTCCACAAGTGTGTGCAGAAATTAAAAATCTCCCTTATCCTCTATTCACTTTGGTCACAGCTCTGCCATCGAGCCTGTGACAGAGCGCTCAGATACTCAGTGGGCCTCACACAATCCATAAGTGTCCAGTGTCCACAAGTGTGTGCAGAAATTAAAAATCTCCCTTATCCTCTAGTCACTTTGGTCACAGCTCTGCCATCGAGCCTGTGGCAGAGCGCTCAGATACTCAGTGGGCCTCACACAATCCATAAGTGTCCAGTGTCCACAAGTGTGTGCAGAAATTAAAAATCTCCCTTATCCTCTAGTCACTTTGGTCACAGCTCTGCCATCGAGCCTGTGACAGAGCGCTCAGATACTCAGTGGGCATCACACAATCCATAAGTGTCCAGTGTCCACAAGTGTGTGCAGAAATTAAAAATCTCCCTTATCTTCTAGTCACTTTGGTCACATCTCTGACATCGAGCCTGTGACAGAGCGCTCAGATACTCAGTGGGCCACACACAATCCATAAGTGTCCAGTGTCCACAAGTGTGTGCAGAAATTAAAAGTCTCCCTTATCCTCTAGTCACTTTGGTCACAGCTCTGCCATCGAGCCTGTGACAGAGCGCTCAGATACTCAGTGAGCCTCACACAATCCATAAGTGTCCAGTGTCCACAAGTGTGTGCAGAAATTAAAAATCTCCCTTATCCTCTAGTCACTTTGGTCACAGCTCTGCCATCGAGCCTGTGACAGAGCGCTCAGATACTCAGTGGGCCTCACACAATCCATAAGTGTCCAGTGTCCACAAGTGAGTGCAGAAATTAAAAATCTCCCTTATCCTCTAGTCACTTTGGTCACAGCTCTGCCATCGAGCCTGTGACAGAGCGCTCAGATACTCAGTGGGCCTCACACAATCCATAAGTGTCCAGTGTCCACAAGTGAGTGCAGAAATTAAAAGTCTCCCTTATCCTCTAGTCACTTTGGTCACAGCTCTGCCATCGAGCCTGTGACAGAGCGCTCAGATACTCAGTGAGCCTCACACAATCCATAAGTGTCCAGTGTCCACAAGTGTGTGCAGAAATTAAAAATCTCCCTTATCCTCTAGTCACTTTGGTCACAGCTCTGCCATCGAGCCTGTGACAGAGCGCTCAGATACTCAGTGGGCCTCACACAATCCATCCACAAGTGTGTGCAGAAATTAAAAATCTCCCCTGTCCTATAGACACCTTGTACCTTGTTTTACATTACTATATAGTTTGTTGGATTTTGTCTACATTTCTACCAAAAATGAGGAAGGCTGGTGGAAGAGGCCGTGGAATTGGGCGGGGGTTGGCAGCTGGTAATGATGGTGTTGGTGGTGGATCTGATGGTAGTGGCAAGAGCAAAATAGGACCGAATGCAGGAGGTGTTGAGCCTGCGTCATCGTCTGGCTACATAAGGCCTCGAACGCTTAGTTTTCTAGGAGTTGGCAAACCGCTTTTAAAGCCAGAGCATCAGGAAAAAGTTTTGTCTTACATTGCTGGCTCAGCCTCCAGCTCTATCGCCTCCTCTTCTTCAGTTTTAAAAAGTAAAAGCACTGAGTCATCATTGGAGGCTCATGTTCATGAACCACACCTTTCCTTGTGTCCTTCACCCCAACCAAGATTGAAGGATGACGCAGGCCATAGTACTGATTACTCCATGGAGCTGTTTTCACATACCATGCCTGGATTATCAAGTGAAATGGTGAATTACCCAGGCCAAGATGAATCTGACATGGAGTGCACTGATGCACAGCCGCTGATGGATGATTCTGCTGGTACATTCACTCAGAGCACTACATTGTCATCGCAGTGTACAGAGCCAGATTCTGACCCTGATGAGACTCAGGTGCCCCTTCCCGCACACTATACCACCATACACGGTGACACAGAGGAAGGTGCACATGACATAGAAGAGGAGGTGATGGATGACCCAGTTGTTGACCCAGATTGGCATCCATTGGGGGAAGAGGGTGCTGCTTCCAATAGCTCAGATGAGGAGCATCCACAGCAGACATCGACATCGCAACAGCTGTTATCTGGCAGGCCCGGAGCACTCCAAAGACAGGTTCCAAACATCAAAATAGTTGCTGGACAGCTTGTCCAGAGGGTCAAAAGATCACAGCGTGCTAGGTTGCAAAATGTCTGCCAAAGTAGGAAGAGTGCAGTGTGGCACTTTTTTGAACAAAATCCTCATGATCAGGCCAAGGTTATCTGTAAGAAGTGCGCAAAGACCTTTAGCCGAGGGAAAAATCTGAAAAATTTGAATACCAGTTGCATGCTTAGACATTTAACCAGCATGCACTTGCAAGCGTGGACACAACACCAAACCTCAAGTGCCACATGTGCAACTGATCACAACGAAAGTAGACAGCAACGCTACATTGTTTCCCCCACTGTAAGCCCACCGGTTAGCACAGCAGCAAATGTTGAGGTGTCGTTGCAAGGCCACAGCAGTCAGGGAATCCCACTGTTATATCAACGAAAGACTGATTCTAGGCCATCAGAAAGAACAACAACTCCATCACCATCATCAACCCTCTCTCAGTCCGCCCTGTCCACCGCTACTTCCACCATATGCAGCTCTCAAGTCCAGCTCACCCTCCCAGACACTATGAGTAGGTCAAGAAAGTACTCAGTCTCTCATCCGCGTACACTGGGTTTGAACGCCCACATTGCCAAACTAATCTCGTTTGAGATGATGCCCTTTCGGTTGGTGGAAAGCACAGCTTTCCGCAAACTCATGGCCTATGCAGTACCACGCTATGACCTACCCAGTCGCCACTTCTTCTCTCGCAAAGCCATCCCAGCCCTCCACCATCATGTGAAAGACCGCATTGTCCATGCACTCAAGCAGTCAGTGAGCGGAAAGGTGCACCTCACAACTGATGCATGGTCCAGTCGGCATGGCCAGGGCCGTTACGTGTCCATCACTGCGCACTGGGTTAATGTGGTGGATGCAGGGTCTACAGGGGACAGCGGTGGTGAGACAGTGCTGCCTAGCCCACGGTATAGGAAACAGTTGGCTGTAGGCGTTCGACCCTCCTCCTCCTCCTCCAGAAGCGAAAGCTCGTCCACAGAGCGCAGTCGTACGAGCACTCCATCTGCAGCTGCCACTGTTGCACACGATGTGTCCCCCTATCGAGCAGCTAGTGGAAAGCGTCAGCAGGCTGTGTTGCAGATGATGTGTTTGGGCAACAGACACACCGCCGAGGTGCTGGCCGAGTACTTGAAGCGACAAACTGAGTCATGGCTGGGCAGTGTACATCTTGAGGCAGGCAATGTAGTTAGTGATAATGGCCGTAATTTTGTGGCAGCCATAGCCCTTTCAAAACTCAGCCACATACCTTGCTTGGCTCACACCTTGAACCTGGTGGTGCAGTGCTTCCTCAAAAATTATCCGGAGTTAACAGCCCTGCTCCAGAAGGTGCGAAGACTGTGCGCGCACATCCGCCGGTCGCCTGTACACTCCGTTCGTATGCAGAAGCTGCAGCGATTGCTCCACCTTCCCAACCACCGCCTCATTATCGACATTGCAACAAGGTGGAACTCCACCCTGCACATGGTGGAGCGGCTGTGCGAGCAGAGGCAGGCCATAATGCATTTGTGGGAGGATACACGGCCAGGCACTTTGAGAGCAGACATGGAGTTGACAGGTGTGCAGTGGTCGAAGCTGAAAGACCTCTGTAAAGTCCTTCAGTGTTTTGAGGAATGCACACGGCTGGTAAGCGCAGACGACGCCATCCTAAGCATGAGCATCCCACTTATGCGTCTGCTCATGCAAACTTTGACGCACCTTAAGGAGCAGGCGTCTGCAAGCCAATGTTGATGAGAAGGAAGAGGAGGAGGGAATCCTTGATGACATTCAGCCATTGTCTGCTCAGGGACCTCTCCTGGACGAGGTGGAGGAAGAAGAGGAGGAGGAGGATGATGATGGGGATGATTACTTAGGGGAGGAGGATGCATCTCGTTGGGCAAGTGAAAATGTTGGCGTGGCAAGGTCTGGTACAGGGTTTGTGCGTGACTGGAGGGATGTGGATTTGCCAGAAAGTGCTCCTCCACCCAGCACTCGCAGTGCATCATTGACACCGGGAACATTGGCCCACATGTCAGATTATGCCTTGCAGATCCTAAAAAGGGACCCCCGCATTGCCAAAATGATGAACGATGACGACTACTGGTTGGCCAGCATCCTGGATCCACACTATAAAGGCAAATTACAAAACATCATGCCACAGGAGAACCTTGACCTAATATTGGCTAATAAACAAGCAACTCTGGTAAATCGGTTGCTTGAGGCATTCCCAGCACACAGCAGCGGTGATGGTTCTCACACGAGCCGTACGGGCCGGGGGCAGCTTGGCAGAGGTGTTCGTGGTGCACACAGCAGAAGTGGCGTTGGAGACAGGGGTTTCATGACAATGTTGTGGACTGATTTTTCAAATACCGCTCACACAACTGGTAATACTGCATCGATGGAAAGTGACAGGAGACAGCAGTTGTCAACTATGGTTACAAACTACTTTTCCTCCCATATCAATGTTCTCCCACACAGGTCATTCCCCTTTGACTATTGGGCCGCTAAACTGGACACCTGGCCTGAATTGGCCCAATATGCCTTACAGGAGCTCGCTTGCCCAGCTGCAAGTGTGCTATCGGAAAGAGTCTTCAGTGCAGCTGGATCAATCCTGACAGAAAAAAGGACCCGTCTGTCAACCCAAAATGGGGATGATCTAACCTTCATTAAAATGAACCATGCATGGGTTTCCAAGGATTTTGTCCCACCTTCCCCTGATGACACATAGGGTGACAGAAAAATGGCTTGCTTTGGTCCACCTCTTTCTGGGACTTCACCTATTTCGCCTTTTGCATCAGCTGAATGTCCAACATCAACATATGCCACTTTCTAAAACTCCCTAAATGTGCTGCCTCCCCCCCCCATGGCCGGGGTCACCACCTAGCGCACGACACCATGTGAGTGCCGTTGCCCTGGACAGGTGGGTAGGCCGACTCTTGGGCGCGGGCACTGGCACAGGGTCCCTCATAGTGCAATCAAGTGTCTCTGACGGTGGTGGTGCACACCCGCCGTCAGACACACCGCTGTACTATGAGGGGCCCAGTGCCAGTACCGACGCCCACAAGTGGGCCCCCCTTGCTTGGCCAGGGCCCCAGCATTTGCAATCTTTACCTCTCCCTGCTCCTCCGCTGTGTAATCTGGGCCGTCAAATCCATACTGTGCCTGACACCGTCTGAGCCTGCCTCCTGATGTATAGACATATATTTTGAATGTGTACGCTATCCATACATGTTATCCGGGGATACGGTACCCTTTCTAACCTTTGTGCAATCACGTGCAATCCATACTGGGCCTAACACCGTCTGAGCCTGCCTCCTGATGTATAGACATATATTTTGAATGTGTACACTATGCTATCCATACATGTTATCTGGTGATACGGTACCCTTTCTAACCTTTGTGCAATCACGTGCAATCCATACTGGGCCTAACACCGTCTGAGCCTGCCTCCTGATGTATAGACATATATTTTCAATGTGTACGCTATCCATACATGTTATCCGGGGATACGGTACCTTTTTGTAACCTTTGTGCAATCACTTGCAATCCATACTGGGCCTAACACCGTCTGAGCCTGCCTCTTGATGTATAGACATATATTTTGAATGTGTACGCTATCCATACATGTTATCCGGGGATACGGTACCCTTTCTAACCTTTGTGCAATCACGTGCAATCCATACTGGGCCTGACACCGTCTGAGCCTGCCTCCTGATGTATAGACATATATTTTGAATGTGTACACTATGCTATCCATACATGTTATCTGGGGATACGGTACCCTTTCTAACCTTTGTGCAATCACGTGCAATCCATACTGGGCCTAACACCGTCTGAGCCTGCCTCCTGATGTATAGACATATATTTTGAATGTGTACGCTATCCATACATGTTATCTAGGGATACGGTACCCTTTCAAACCTTTGTGCAATCACGTGCAATCCATACTGGGCCTAACACCGTCTGAGCCTGCCTCCTGATGTATAGACATATATTTTGAATGTGTACGCTATCCATACATGTTATCCGGGGATACGGTACCCTTTCTAACCTTTGTGCAATCACGTGCAATCCATACTGGGCCTAACACCGTCTGAGCCTGCCTCCTGATGTATAGACATATATTTTGAATGTGTACACTATGCTATCCATACATGTTATCTGGGGATACGGTACCCTTTCTAACCTTTGTGCAATCACGTGCAATCCATACTGGGCCTAACACCGTCTGAGCCTGCCTCCTGATGTATAGACATATATTTTGAATGTGTACGCTATCCATACATGTTATCTGGGGATACGGTACCCTTTCTAACCTTTGTGCAATCACGTGCAATCCATACTGGGCCTAACACCGTCTGAGCCTGCCTCCTGATGTATAGACATATATTTTCAATGTGTACGCTATCCATACATGTTATCCGGGGATACGGTACCCTTTCTAACCTTTGTGCAATCACGTGCAATCCATACTGGGCCTAACACCGTCTGAGCCTGCCTCCTGATGTATAGACATATATTTTGAATGTGTACACTATGCTATCCATACATGTTATCTGGGGATACGGTACCCTTTCTAACCTTTGTGCAATCACGTGCAATCCATACTGGGCCTAACACCGTCTGAGCCTGCCTCCTGATGTATAGACATATATATTGAATGTGTACGCTATCCATACATGTTATCTGGGGATACGGTACCCTTTCTCACCTTTGTGCAATCACGTGTAATCCATACTGGGCGTGAGAACGGCTGGCGAGCTGTTAAGTAAGCTACAGCACCTGTGGTTTGCACACGTATGTTTTTAATTTTTTCAGGAATGACGGTTAGGCCTAATTCCGGAACTGCGGTTGACCTGCACTTACTGGGAAATCATCGTTCGCGGGTAATAATTGTAATCACAGATCCCCATCACTAACGTTGTTCAGCGGGTTATCTGCACCTGTAAGCGACAAACGCTGGCCTTTTCAGTGTAGCGCACATGCAGCCACGGACATGTAAGGGCATGACACACCAGTTATTGGCCAATCTCATGTGCCAGAGCCTCACGTGTCCCTCTAGTAAGCCGGACTCGGACCGCGGGGCATGACGGAGTCTCGTTCGTTAACGGAATTAAGCTTGCAATGTGTGCATCTGTTCTGTAGCTGGCATGGTTGAGGTTGGCCGTGTTGAGTCAAATTACGCAGTTGGCTCCACTCCTGGTGGTGCCCTTCTGGACATTTTTTTTTTTAAGGTTCAGCTTTGCAACCATACTGCCCACGTAAAACAAAGGAAGGGGAAAGGGAAATTTGTGCTCACCAAAATAGTCCTGTAAGCCGGTCGTGCCTAGGGATCAAATGGCTGACCACCATGTGTTGCAAACATGAAAAGAGGAAGGACATGAGGAAGAACCTGGTGTAAGGTTCGAAACGCGTCAGGCGTGGGGGTCTGTTTTCCCCTTTATGGTTTTATCATGAAATTATGTGAATAAAACTCATCGTGGATTTTATCAAGTCTCCAGTGCCGGATCTTCCTTCTCTTTTCACGTAAAACAAACACTTTGCCTTCATGAACGCTGTTTGGAGGGTCATGACTCGTGGGAATAACGCCGCCCAATCAGTTAACCTGCTAGAGAGATCCTTCATTGCTCCCAAGCATGACATCACACTCCCTAGGAGGAAGGTAATGCCACTGTGGCGACTGTACTCCTGGGGGCGACACAAGTGCACTGATGCCCAGCGACTGCTCGATGAATCTGCTGGTACATTGACCCAGACCACTACATTCCCCTCGCACGCTACACGGCCTGAATCTGACCCTGATGAAACTCAGGTTACCCTTCCCATATACAGTTCCATCTTACACGGTGACAAAGAGGAAGCTGCAGATGAAAGTGCAGGTTCGGCCCACCCGCCATCAGACACACCACCGTACTATCAGGGGCCCTGTGCCAGTGCCGTCGCCAACGAGTGGGCCCCCCCTGCTTGCTCAGGATCACAGCACTTGCAAGGTTGAAATACTGTGCAGTGAGATGGAAGATGGGGACGACGAGGAGTCCAGACTAGTACAGGGATTCCCTAGCGAGGAGACTTATTTGATTGTTTTCAATGTTGGGACAGCAATTTTTGGGGAGCACTATACTCTGGAGAATGATAGATGGGGCCCACCATACACTGGAACATTCCAAAGGTGGACATCAGACACTGGAGCAGCATTTACAGGGCCCATTATACACTAGAGCATTAGAAATGGGGCCCATTATGTTTGGAGCATTATTTGGGCCCATAAGACAGTGGAGCTTCATCCATGGGGACCAACATATACTGTAGCATTATGTGGAGCTCATCATATACTGTTTCAAACATTATATGGGACCAATGATTCTGTATGGAGAAATAGATGGGCCTCGTCATGAGATGTAAAAAGTGAAGTATTTTTCATTGTACTATACCGATATTTCTCTGCCGTATCGGAGCATGATGAGTTGTGGTATGTGTTAAAGGGGCGCTCTTTCACCCAGGGCACATGAAAACCTGGAGCCAGCCCTACCCCCCCACAACTTTAGCCAAATAACCCCCATTTTTCAGTGCGTAACTTGTATTATGAAGTTAATTAAGGTTGACAAGCTTAAGTAAGAAGAATTGATGCTTTTGGCATTCAAATGGGCACTGTAGGTGTGTTTCCTGTCCTCCTCTCACTGCCGACTTTTATTCCCCATTGACTTACATTGAGTTTCGTGTTTCGGGACGACCCCGACTTTTCCCTATAATCGGACGATCTTGCTCGACCCGACTTTTGTAAAAGTCGTGTTTCACGAAACGAAACTCGACCCTAAAAAACCAAAAGTCGCTCAACTCTAGTCCTGAGGCATAGCGCACTTAGTTCTAAATGTCTGCTTAGGCGTCCCGCAGTCAGTTGCCGCTTCCGGTCGCCATAAACGTCACTTCCGGTTTGCGATAAGAGCCAAGATGTAAGTGCATTATCTGCCCCACTTCCTGGGCGGTTTGCAAGTCACGGCACATCATGTCCGATCTGCGCCACGCTGGGACACATGCCCCACTTCCTGGGTTTGTCCACAGCCGCTGCGCTATGTTCATACAGACCCTGTGTACGGCCGTCATCACTATCACATGGTCATATGACATCTGAGTACCAATCAAAAACTCCTCCATATAACAGGACATTATATCATTCTTATCTTCCTGTATCATTTATATGCTACGTACTCAGATAATCCAAAAGTGCCCCCAACATCTATATATACAAACATGTTTCAGATGCTTTTTAGGGGCAGATTCAGATTTCAAAAATCTGCGTTACGATATGTATTACAATATATGTTCAGCGCAGATTAACCCATTAGGTGGACATTTTCAATGATTACCAACACCAATTCGGTCATGCATCACTTCAGTGGTCAGAAGCAAAAAAAAAAAAGGATTAAAAATGGATTTCACGGAAGAAAAAGGATACTAATAAGAGAAAATTTTGTTTTGTAAATAATTAGTTATATGTTGGATGATGAGGTTGGGGTACCACAGACCTTCTTTAGATCAGTAGAAAATATAGAAAGGGTGCTCACTAAAGCTATCCCTATTATACCCTCTCTATCTGACCGCTACTTCACGCGGAGGTTGGCACCCTAAATCCTGCGCAAATGGCGCCCCCACTTGTCGGCGGCTCTCCCTAGATATTAAAGCCCTATAAAAAAACTCCCTACAAGAAGGAAGAAAAGGAGAGTGTTTCATTGAGTCCCATTGGGTGTACAGTTTGTAAAGAAAAAATCCAAAAGGCTTCTCTCTGGAGGATTCGCTTGTCCCAATCTCCTCCTCTTTGATTTTTAGAGACTCTTTCTGTCACGGTCACGTGTGTCTGGACGCAGTGAGTACCGCAAGGCGAACCCATATGACACACGTGACCCTGGATACACCGCCTCCAGTGGGGTGAATTTAAATAATAACACATGCAGCTGGATACGCCGCCTCCAACTGGCGAATTTAGATATTACACGTATATATAAAGTAGTCTGGAAACCCCGCCTCCAGTAAGGTGAATTTAAATAATAAAGGGGAAGCTGGGTAACATTAACAATGGTGGACCCTGCAATAGGGAATGGGGAAGTGGAGACCTCCTGTACTCCCCTGAGCCAGTGTCCCTGCACTCCTAACGTTCCCTATGCCGGTTCCGCACCGGGCGACGCACAGGAACCTAAAAACCCTAGCTCGCCCTGAACCTAAACCCTCACTAGGGAATTGGTCGGTGCGGAAACTAATCCCACCACTGCACTAAACACACATGAGGGAAAATGACAATACAGGGGAAACACCACTTAGCTTTGCTCTGTTGCGTACGCTCCTAGCAACAGAGCCCACCACCTGTGTGCATCTTCTCCTCCACCCGGATCCATCACCATAACTGGATCCTTCACCATAGTGCAGCCTTGGAGCAGAGTCCACCACCAATTGCAGAAGTCCAGTAACAGAGTCCCAAAGATGAGCTCAGCTCCTGCCCAAAAAGTCAAGCATGCTTGAGTCCAGCTCTCAGCAACCAAGTCCCGCATGCTGAGTGCAACTCTCTCCATAGTCGCCACTCCACCAAGCCATGCAAGCACTTCCTGCCGACACCATAAACTGTGACTCCACCACGCCATGCCAGCCCTTATTGCAGACCACATAGCTGCGACTCGCCCCCTCTGGCTGGGCTGCGCAGGACTCATGTTCAGCTCCTTCATCACCCAGGCTTGCTTCCAAAATGACTAACTCACAATATCACCAACAGTAAACAAACACACCTGACACTCATTTATAGAGCATCACACCTGTTTTATAATTACGTGCACATTAAACCAAAGAAACTAAAGTGCACTACCGCTCACCACCACCGGGGCAACTTAGAATGAACGACACCACGTGTAATAATTCTAATGGCCACCGGGGGCAATCAACCCACTTTGGCACGAAGCCAAAGGAAAAAAAGTTCACTTTGTCCATTTAACTTGTCAGATCCACGCTGGATCATGACACTTTCGATGCCCATGAAACTGACAGCCTTTACATCCCCTTTATGGACTTGATTGATGTGGTTGACAACTGTATCACGTTTGTTTATGATGTCTCGATGATGCTCTCCTACTCTAACTCTGAGCTCTCTTTTTGTTTTGCCAATACAGTATATTCTAAACCACATCTACAGGTAATTTTGTACACAACCCCCATTGATCTACAGTTGATGAACTGGCGGATAGAATAGGTCTTTCCTGTGACGTTACTGTAAAATTCTTTGTTTTGAGAACCATCATACAGTATTTACAGCTGCCGCATCTGTAACATCCTTTGGGTTGTGTACCTAACCATGTAGAGCTCTTTAGATTATTCTGGGTAAAATGGCTGCGGACTAGCCTATCCTTAACCCCTTCCTGACATCAGACGTACTATCCCGTCCATGGGACCCGGGCCCCTATGCCCAAGGACGGGATAGTACGTCTAGCGCAATCAGCGGCGCCCATGTGGTGAGCGCCGCTGATCGCGGCCGGGTGTCAGCTGATTATCACAGCTGACTCCCGGCACTATGTGTAAGGGGCGGTCACGGACCGCCCCCGACATGTTAACCCCTTGCACACCGCGATCAAACATCATCACGGTGTATCGGGAGTTAAAGGGAAGCATCGGCAGGGAGGGGGCTCCCTCCGTGCTTCCCTGAGCCCCCCACGGCAGCGCAATGTGCAGCGCTGCTGCGGGGGACTCCTTTCCTCCAGGCCCCCGGATCCAAGATGGCGACGGGGGCCTTCGGGGGCCTGGAGGAAGCTGGCTTCCTCAGTGCCTGCAAAGCGCAGGCATGAGGAAGCCTTGTGCACTGCCTGTGACAGATTGCTGATCTGTCACAGTGATCTGTGATGTGACAGATCAGCGATCTGTCACAGGACAGTGATGTCCCACCTGGGACTATGTAATAAAGTAAAAAAAAAATTAAAAAAAAGTGTAAAAATAATTTTTAAAAAATCGCCAAATAAATTAGTGAAAAAAAAAAAAATATTCCCCAATAAATTCATTTTTTGAAAATAAAAAAAAACCAAAACAATAAAAGTACACATATTAGGTATCGCCGCGTCCGTAACGACCCGCCCTATAAAACTGTCCCATTAGTTAACCCCTTTAGCGAACCCCTTAAAAAATAAAAATAAAAAACGAAGCAAAAAATAATGATTTATTATCATACCGCAAACAAAAAGTGCAATAACGCGCGATCAAAAAGACGAATATAAATATCCATGGTACCGCTGAAAACGTCATCTTGTCCCGCAAAAAACGAGCCACCACACAGCATCATCAGCGAAAAAATAAAAAAGTTATAGCTCGCAGAATAAAGCGATGCAAAAATAATTATTTTTTATATAAAATAGTTTTCATTGCATAAAACCGACAAAACATAAAAAAAGACCTAAATGAGGTATCGCTGTAACCGTACTGACCCGAAGAATAAAACCGCTTTATCAATTTTACCGCACGCGGAACGGTGTAAACGCACTCCCCCAAAAGAAATTCATGAAACGCTGGTTTTTGTTCATTCTGTGTCCCAAAAATCGGAATAAAAAGCGATCAAAAAATGTCACGTGCCCGAAAATGGTACCAATAAAAATGTCAACTCGTCCCGCAAAAAATAAGACCTCACATGACTCGGTGGGTCAAAATACGGAAAAATTATAGCTCTCAATATGTGGTGATGCAAAAACTATTTTTACAATAAAAAGCGTCTTTTAGTGTGCGACAGCTGCCAAAAATAAAAACCGCCATAAATAGTAAATCAAACCCCCCGTTATCACCCCCTTAGTTAGGGAAAAATAATAAAATTAAAAAAATGTATTTATTTCCATTTTTCCATTAGGGCTAGGGTTAGGGTTAGGGCTAGGGTTAGGGTTAGGGTTAGGGCTTGGGTTAGGGCTGAGATTAGGGTTAGGGGTGTGTTGGGGTTCGGGTTGGAGTTAGAATTGGGGGTTTCCACTGTTTGGGCACATCAGGGGCTCTCCAAATGCAACATTGCGTCTGATCTCAATTCCAGCCCATTCTGAGTTGAAAAAGTCATATGGTGCTCCTTCCCTTCCAAGCTCTGCCATGCGCCCAAACAGTGTTTTACCCCCACATGTAGGGTATCAGCCTACTCAGGACAAATTGCAAAACAATTTTTGGGGTCCAATTTCTCCTGTTACCCTTAGGAAAATAAAAAATTGGGGGCAAAAATATCATTTTTGTGGAAAAATTTTTTTTATTTTCACGTCCGAGCGTTATAAACTTCTGTGAAGCACTTGGGGGTTCAAAGTGCTCACCACACATCTAGATAAGTTCCGTGGGGGGGTCTAGTGTCCAAAATGGGGTCACCTGTTGGGAGTTTCAATAGTTTAGGTACATCAGGGGCTCTCCAAACGCACATGACACCCGCAGACCATTCCATCAAAGTCTGCATTCCAAAATGGCACTGCTTCCCTTCCGAGCCCCGACGTGTGTCCATACAGTAGTTTTCTCCCACATATGGGGTGTCAGCGTACTCAGGACTAATTGGACAACAACTTTTGCGGTCCAATTTCTCCTGTTACCCTTGGGAAAATGAAAAAATTGGGGACTAATTGATCATGTTTGTGGAAAAAATACGATTTTTTTATTTTCATGCCCTGGCATTATAAACTTCTGTGAAGCCCTTGGGGGTTCAAAGTGCTCACCTCACATCTAGATAAGTTCCTTAGGGGGTCTAGTTTTCAAAATGGGGTCATTTGTGGGGGGTTTCCACTGTTTAGGTACATTAGGGGCTCTCCAAAGGCAACATGACACCCGCAGACCATTCCATCAATGTCTGCATTCCAAAACGTCACTACTTCCCTTCCGATCCCCGACGTGTTCCCATACAGTAGTTTTCTTCCACATATGGGGTATCAGCATACTCAGGACAAATTGGACAACAACTTTTGGGGTCCAATTTCTCCTGTTACCCTTGGGAAAATAAAAAAATGGTGACTAAAAGATCACGTTTGTGGAAAAAATACGAATTTTTTATTTTCACGCCCGGGCGTTATAAACTTCTGTGAAGCACTGGGGGGTTCAAAGTGCTCACCACACATCTAGATAAGTTCCTTGGGGGGTCTAGTTTCCAAAATGGTGTCATTTGTGGGGGGTTTCCACTGTTTAGGTACATCAGGGGATTTCCAATCGCGACATGGTGTCCGATCTCAATTCCAGCCAAAAACGTCAAATGGCGCCGCTTCCCTTCCGAGCTCTGCCATGCGCCCAAATAGTGGTTTATCCCCACATGTGGGGTATCAGCGTACTCAGGACAAATTGAACAATAACTTTTAGGGTGCTGTTACCCTTGGAAAAATAAGAATTGAGGGTGAAAAGATCATTTTTGTGGAAAAAATATGATTTTTTAATTGTACGGCTTTATGTTATAAACTTCTGTGAAGCCCTTGGGGGTTCAAAGTTCTCACCACACATCTAGATAAGTTCCTTAGGGGGTCTAGTTTCCAAAATGGTGTCATCTGTGGGGGGTTTCCACTGTTTTGGTACATCAGGGGTTTTCCAATCGCGACATGATGTCCGATCTCAATTCCATCCAAAAACGTCAAATGGCGGTGCTTCCCTTCCGAGCTCTGCCATGCGCCCAAATAGTGGTTTACCCCCACATGTGGGGTATCAGCATACTCAGGACAAATTGTACAATAACTTTTAGGGTCCTGTTACCCTTGGGAAAATAAAAATTTGGGTGAAAAGATCATTTTTGTGGAAAAAATATGATTTTTTAATTGTACCGCTGTACGTTATAAACTTCTGTAAAGCCCTTGTGGGTTCAAAGTTCTCACCACATATCTAGATAAGTTCCTTGGGGGGGTCTAGTTTCCAAAATGGGGTCACTTGTAGGGGTTTCCACTGTTTAGGTACATCAGGGACTCTCCAAACGTGACATGGCGTCCGATCTGAATTCCAGCCAATTTTGCATTGAAAAAGTCAAACGGCGCTCCTTCCATTCTGAGCTCTGCCATGCGCCGAAACAGTCGTTCCCCCCCACAAATCAGGTATCAGGGTACTCAGGACAAATTGCACAATAACTTTTGCAGTCCAATTTCTCCTGTTACCCTTGGTAAAATAAAAAAAATTGAACCTGAAGTATTTTTTTTATGAAAAAAAGTTAGATGTTCATTTTTTTTTAAATATTCAAAAAATTCCTGTGACGCACCTAAAGGGTTAATAAACTTCTTGAATGTGGTTTTGAGCACCTTAAGGGGTGCAGTTTTTAGAATGGTGTCACTTTTGGGTATTTTCTATCATATAGACCCCTCAAAGTGGCTTCAAATGTGATGTGGTCCTAAAAATAAAATGGTGTTGTAAAAATGAGAAATCGCTGGTCAACTTTTAACCCTTATAACTTCCTAACAAAAAAAAATTTTGGTTCCAAAATTGTGCTGATGTAAAGTAAACATGTGGAAAATGTTAGTTATCAAGTTTTTTGTGTGCCGTATCTCTGTGATTTAAGGGCATAAAAATTCAAAGTTGGAAAATTGCGAAATTTTCAAAATTTTTGCCAAATTTCTGTTTTTTTCACAAATAAACGCAAGTTATTTGAATGAAATTTTACCACTAACATGAAGTACAGTATGTCACGAGAAAACAGTGTCAGAATCACCGGGATCCATAGAAGCGTTCCAGAGTTATGACTTCATAAAGGTACAGTGGTCAGAATTGTAAAAATTGGCCCGGTCATGAACGTGCAAACCACCCTTGGGGGTGAAGGGGTTAATGGAACAGCCTTTCTTATAGGTTAAAGCTGATAAGAAAAGAAATACACCGTGCTATACTGGGAACTGAAAAAATAATATAACTGAGTACTTACTTGCTGGTGTGTGAAAAAAATCACGTGGTGTTGGATGTATAGCAGTATTCTGAGACTATTCACCTTGTCATAGATGTATATTGCTTTGCATTTGGATGCCAAAACTGCTGAGTAGATAATATAGGGTTAAATGGGGGTGAGCCCGTTAGTGTGTTTCAGAGGGAAAAAAAATAAATAAATAAAATAAAATAAAATATGAACTAATCTTGATTTACTCATTAAAGAAATCAGAACCATATAAAATACATGCTGTAAATGTAGCCATTGCCAAGTATTAAGATTGGAATGTTGCAGCCTGTTTCTGATGTAAAAAAATATAATAGTTGAAAAATAAAATGAAACACAAAAAAAAAAAAAAAAAAAAAAAAAAGAGGGGGGTAAATAGATGTTTGAGATGATAACTGAATGCTGACCTTAGGCCGGTTTCACATTAGCGCTTTTTAAGCGCACGCACGGCCGGGGTAGCTCCGCCCCCGAGCCGGCTCTCTGCCCAGCGTGCCCGCCCCTTGCTTGTAGCGCCGCCTACTAGCGGACAGCGGCGCCTGCGATCGGCGCACCCTATCTTTAGCATAGGGTGCGCAGATCGTGCGCAGGCCGTGCGCTAGTTGCGCTTTGACCTGCGCTGCGCACTTTTGACGGTGCGCCGTGCGCGCCAAAATCAAACTTTTCGGATTTTGGCGCGCACGGCGCACCGTCAAAAGTGCGCAGCGCAGGTCAAAGCGCAACTAGCGCACGGCCTGCGCTCGATCTGCGCACCCTATGCTAAAGATAGGGTGCGCCGATCGCAGGCGCCGCTGTCCGCTAGTAGGCGGCGTTACAAGCAAGGGGCGGGCACGCCGGGCAGAGAGCCGGCTCGGGGGCGGAGCTACCCCCGGCCGTGCGTGCGCTTAAAAAGCGCTAATGTGAAACCGGCCTTACTGCATGCCAATTTCAACGGGCGAGGTCAGAATGATTAATCCTGTGCAAAACAAATGATGGCACAGTTCCTGCAAAGTGAATGAGCGTTAGTGACAGCTTGTGCCCACTAGTGGAACGAGGTGCTTAATTCTGGTGCACTTACTTGCAGGGCCAGTGCTCAGTGAGGCAGGTTTGGGTGCTCAACGTGGGGGCTGATTAGTTCATATTTTATTTTATTTTATTTATTTATTTATTTTTCCCTCTGAAACACACTAACGGGCTCACCCCCATTTAACCCTATATTATCTACTCAGCAGTTTTGGCATCCAAATGCAAGGCAATATACATCTATGACAAGGTGAATAGTCTCAGAATACTGCTATACATCCAACACCACGTGATTTTTTCACACACCAGCAAGTAAGTACTCAGTTATATTATTTTTTCAGTTCCCAGTATAGCGCGGTGTATTTCTTTTCTTATCAGCTTTAGCTCTTTTAAACAGGCACCAGCACAGAGCCTGTTATTCACCAGCTGCATCTGGGAATAGTGGACCTTCCTTTTCTGTCCAAGTGGACTGGCGCCAGTGTGTTAATCTTAAACTAATCTTTCTTATAGGTTATTTGTGGATTTTTAGAAATAACACTCGTGAGGTCCTGGTCCATACATGATATTGGCCAATGTCGGTCAAAGATAGCTCTAAGATCATTTGCTCCATTAGAGAACTTGGTAATGAACCTTATGATGTTTTCATCAGGCTTCTTCTGCCTTGGTATAAGTATGTCTTTTCTTTCTCTAGCCACAGTTGTCTTATAGGCCCCTTTAAGGATATCATCCGGGTACCCCCTTTCATGAAAACGGGATCTTAAATCATCTGCTTGTTTTTTAAAATCTTTGTGATCAGAACAGTTCCTTTTCATGCGCATATACTGCCCTTTGGGGATGCCTTTTTTGAGGGGTACTGGGTGACTAGATTCCCATCTAAGGAGGGAATTAGAGGAGGTCAGTTTCCTGTACGTTCTGGTAACCAAACGACCATTTTCTCCTCTTTCAATAACTACATCGAGGAAAGGTAGCTTATTCGTGTTGACCTCATAAGTGAAACTAAGACCGATGTCATTCTTATTGAGACCCTTTACAAAGTTTCCAAAACTATTTTCATCTCCTTTCCATATCACGAATACATCGTCGATGTAGCGGAGCCAGAGGACAATTTTGTCCGCCGCCACATCGATACACTCTCCAAAAATGGTATTTTCCTCCCACCAGCCCAGGTGCAGGTTTGCGTACGAAGGTGCACAAGGGCTACCCATCACGGTGCCCCTGAGCTGGTGGAAGTACTTGCCATCAAATAAAAAGTAATTCTTAGTGAGACAAAATTCTAGGGCTTTAATGACAAAGGTATTATGTTCTACATATTGAAGTCCACGAGTCCTCAAGTAATGGGCGGTTTGCAAGTCACGGCACATCATGTCCGATCTGCGCTACGCTGGGACACATGCCCCACTTCCTGGGTTTGTCCACAGCCGCTGCGCTATGTTCATACAGACCCTGTGTACGGCCGTCATCACTATCACATGGTCATATGACATCTGAGTACCAATCAAAAACTCCTCCATATAACAGGACATTATATCATTCTTGTCTTCCTGTATCATTTATATGCTACGTACTCAGATAATCCAAAAGTGCCCCCAACATCTATATATACAAACATGTTTCAGATGCTTTTTAGGGGCAGATTCAGATTTCAAAAATCTGCGTTACGATATGTATTACAATATATGTTCAGCGCAGACTAACCCATTAGGTAGACATTTTCAATGATTACCAACACCAATTCGGTCATGCATCACTTCAGTGGTCAGAAGCAGAAAAAAAAAAAAAAAAGGATTAAAAATGGATTTCACGGAAGAAAAAGGATACTAATAAGAGAAAATTTTGTTTTGTAAATTATTAGTTATATGATGGATGATGAGGTTGGGGTACCACAGACCTTCTTTAGATCAGTAGAAAATATAGAAAGGGTGCTCACTAAAGCTATCCCTATTATACCCTCTCTATCTGACCCCTACCTCACGCGGAGGTTGGCACCCTAAATCTTGCGCAAATGGCGCCCCCACTCGTCGGCTGCTCTCCCTAGATATTAAAGCCCTATTAAAAACTCCCTACAAGAAGGAAGAAAAGGAGAGTGTTTCATTGAGTCCCTTTGGGTGTACAGTTTATAAAGAAAAAATCCAAAAGGCTTCTCTCTGGAGGAGTCGCTTGTCCCAATCTCCTCCGCTTTGATTTTTAGAGACTCTTTCGATGCCCATGAAACTGACAGCCTTTACATCCCCATTATGGACTTGATTGATGTGGTTGGCAACTGATGTATCACGTTTGTTTATGATGTCTCGATGATGCTCTCCTACTCTAACTCTGAGCTCTCTTTTTGTTTTGCCAATATATTCTAAACCACATCTACAGGTAATTTTGTACACAACCCCCATTGATCTACAGTTGATGAACTGGTGGATAGAATAGGTCTTTCCTGTGACGTTACTGTAAAATTCTTTGTTTTGTTGAACCGTCATACAGTATTTACAGCTGCCGCATCTGTAACATCCTTTGGGTTGTGTACCTAACCATGTAGCGCTCTTTAGAATAAAACCTAACCGGCCTCAAGATACGGATATATCATCTTCGGAAGCAGAATTCTCAGACTCAGAGGGTAGATATAAAAGCGGAAGAGGGAGAGCAAGGGGAAGAGGAGGCTCACATGGGGGAAGAGGAACGGGTCGAGGTTCCCCTCAGAGAGAACATTTTGTAGACTCAAATTACCCACTAAGAAGCAGGTTCAACAACCGGAACCCCAACTAGACAATCACATAATTAATATCTCTTCCAAACCCCTCAGCAAGGAACAGATGGCAGTCCTTAGTAAAGGGTTATTGTTCGTTCCGACTTGTGATCTAGAATGTTTTGAAACAGTCAAAGACCTGAACCTTATTATCCGCAAACTGAAGTGGAAAAACACTTCATCAATTTAGACAAAAAGAGCTGCACTGATTTAGGTATTGAGGAAGATCTTGTCAATGATGTCAGATTTTTGCATCATTTGGGTGATGTGGATCCTAATGAACTAGGTGAAGGACCCTTTACAGACTTAAAAAACAAACGTAACCGTATGCCCCCTATCAGTAATGATGTAGGGGCCATTGATATTTTTGCCAATTTGGTCTCAAAAGATCTACTGGAACTGGAGAAGGTGAAAAAACGTAGATTTCATAATTTGACTAAAGCAGAAATGGAGGGTCTGCTGGAATTAGAGAATGAAAACACCAGGGTTATCAAACCCTCGGATAAAGGGGGGAACGTTGTAGTGATGGATGTAGCCCAATATAAGATATTATGTTATTCCCTTCTTGACAAATCCATGGGATATGAGAAACTTGATAATAATCCCACAAATGGATATTTAAAAGATTTGAAAAAATTAGTGAATGAGGCTTTTCAATCAAAACTCATTGATAAAAATGAAAGATTTTTTGATACCATCTCATCCAATCGTAGCAACCTTTTATTCGCTACCAAAGGTGCATAAGGGTCTAACACCTTTGAAAGGGAGACCTATTGTATCCGGGATAGTTAGCTTGACCCAAAATCTAGGGCTGTATGTAGATAAAATTTTGAGACCATTTGTTACTTCATTAAGTTCCTACACAAGGGATACCACCGACCTTCTCTTCAAACTTGACAACATCGAATTGGACACCTATATGATTTTGGGTTCAATAGATGTGGAAGCCTTATACTCGTCAATCCCCCATGAGAAAGGGATAATGGCTGCGGACTAGGAAGTGGGGCAGATAATGCACTTACATCACGGCTCTTATCGCAAACCGGAAGTCACGTTTATGGAGACCGGAAGCAGCAACTGACTGCGGGACACCTAAGTCTATTTTAAGCAGACATTTAGAACTAAGTGCGCTATGCCTCAGGACAGAAGTCAGGACACCCCTGATGATTCTTTAATAAGATGAAACGCGTTGGGTGATGAAGGCAAGGAATAGGGTCGCTTCAATGGGCATGACGATATGCTGAACCCGGCATTCCTTAAGCTAAGTACAGCGAATCTGCGATAATGAGCACCATAGGAACAAAAGTTTAGCAGTGTTTCAAGGGGGTCAATTATACCCCATTGTACTGTGTTCTATGCGTGTCATGCAAATTATGCTTACTAAGTGGCGTCTATTAATCTATGTCAGAGTATGTTAATCTATGTCAGAGTATATTGAGTATCTGAAGGTTCAACTGACATTCTTGCACAGTATAAGTTTTGCTACCATTGTATACATAGAGCTGTAGATTTTTTGCAGCGTTCAATTGGTCCCAAATCATAAATGGTTGTTTTAGGTGTGTATAAATAACCATTATACCTGAAATTCCAAGAAGGGTGCGACAGGATCTATTGCACTCTTATGAGATATTGTGGGTCCTAGTTTTAGGACTTTTGAGGCATTACTACGGTTTGTGTTTTTATGCACGATTGCACAGGCACTTTATACATTTTGTTTTGCACATATAATTGATTTTAACAGATAATTAAAAATTATGTTTTAATTTTCAATATACCAATTTGCTACTTAGATTCCTCACATGTATTCAGCCTGTCCAGCAGTCACAAATCAGGCAGCTGCGTCGACACAAACTAAATCTCCGAGCATGCCAAAATACTTGAAGGACACCCGAGCATGTTCGGGAAAACCCAAGCAGTTAGTATACTCGCTCATCACTAGTTGTGATGTCCACAGTCTTAATCTTAACAGACGTCAACTTCTTCTTTTATATTGAACTTGATATGTCCAGCTACACGTGTTGAATTGACCTCATGTAACCGCCCTTAAAGGCCATCATGGTGCAGTGAAAGATGGCAATGGAGGCAGGAATAGAGATATATCTTCTTCAACGAGGAGTCTCGCTTTCACACAGGATATAATGATAGTCGGATATTGGTTTTGAGACCACGTGTGCAACGCCATGATGAGACCTTCGTGAGGGAATGTCACACCTGTTGTACTCCCAGGATTATGATGTGGGGTGGTATAATGTATGGCAGCTGGACCCCTTCAGTATTTATTCCACATACACTAACAGTTGGGAGTTAAGTTGATTTAGAACAGTAGTATGGCCATTTCCCAAAAGTGTCTCAGAACTTGGTTTTAAAAATGAAAACACCAGGCCACATGCTGCTCTAGTTACTGTGAGTAGGTGTGGGGCCTGAATTTGCTTTGATGGTCTGTAGCCTCTCCAAACTTATTTCTTGTTGAGCACATCTGGGACGACGTAATTGGTTGACAATTGCATAGGAGCTGCCAGCAGTGGATCTCCATGATTTGCCCAAGTGGAGTCAGTGGCAGAACATTCCTCAGACATCCATTAATAGCCTCACTGACATCAGCCAAGTCTGCAAGTGCCGGGATTTCTGAATGTAAAGCTCATACTCCATGCTAAATAAATTGAGATGTTTTGGAAATGTTGTTTCCATTTTTTATCATTTGCAGATAACTAACAAGTCTATATATCCTGTGATAACTCCATAAGTTTTCCTTCTTGGTGTTGCTATGTAGAGACGAGTGAAAGTGTTCGGAAAACGTTCGCCAATCTCAAATTCGGCACGAACATAGCACATTCGGAATTGTGTTCGCTTTCACGAGCATTTTTACTCAAATTTGCCAAAAGTCAGTCACAGTTCGACAAATCATTGCATTTCCACTAATGCTTTTGTATGACTTTGGCTAGGTTAGTGGTGCTGTATGATGAGCGGGAGGGCGGGGATGGGTTTGATGGGGGGGGTGTGGAGGCGTTAATCAAGCGTCTGAAGAGATTACAAGAGCGGAACACTTTTTTTCTGTTAACTTTATGTGTGTTGATTCTGGCAACCAATCAGGGTGCAGAAACTATCCACAACTTCATGACCCAAGGTCTTCTTTGATTAGTTGCTGAAGTCACATGTTCCTTGCCATATAAAAAGGGGACATCTTGTTTTGCAGCCGTCATTTGCTTAGTGTCACAGTGCATAGAGGTTGCTTCTGCACTAGATCTGTTGGTGCTGAAAGTGAACTTGGTAGTTAAATACAGGGTGGGCCATTTATATGGATACACCTATATAAAATGGGATTGGTTGGTGACCCAGATCGGTGCTCTAAATTTGCAGAATGAGCAAAACAAAAATTGGAATAGGACCCTCAGTTTAAACAGAACATTATGTTCACTGATGAGGCAATCTTTTTTGGGTGGGACATTTATATGGATACACCTAAATAAAATGGGAATGGTGACAGTTTTCTTGCGTAGGGTGTCTTGCATTGAAATCTGCTACAATGACCTGGGTACTGCATTCACCAGACATCAAAACAATTTCTATCCGCTCCTCATGTGCTAATCTCTGCGACATGTCAATGGCTGTAAACAAAGAGAAACTTGTAAATAACTCATGAAAGACTAAAGTTACGTTAAAACCAAGGACACCATTGTTTTTCTTGTGAAATTCTCAATAAGTTTGATGTGTCACATGACCCTCTTCCCAATGAAAGAAATAAAGTTGGATCCAAAATGGCCGACTTCAAAATGGTCACCATGTTCACCACGCATCTTGAAAAGTTTTCCCCCTCCCATATACTAATGTGCCACAAACAGGAAGTTGATATCACCAACCATTCCCATTTTATTTAGGTGTATCCATATAGATGGCCCACCCTGTAGATAGGATACTGTCCTGTGTGAAATCGATCTTCCAGCATTGAAGTAGATTGTGCAAATACTATGTGGCAGTCCAGAAGCCTCATTTGCTCCTCCAAATTACTTGTGCTAAAACTGTGTTTCAGTGGCAATTCAGATGTCCAGTTTTCCACATAAAAATCGTTAGGCCTCCTATAGTCGTGCAGCCGCCAGACCTAATTACTCCAAATCGCTTGTGCTAAAACTGTGTTTCAGTGACTAATCAGGACAGATTTCCATTTAAAAATTGTTAGGCCTAATATAGTGTTGCAGCCATGTGGCCCAATTAGCTACTCAAAATAGTTTGTGCTAAAACTGTGTTTCAGTGGCAAATCAAAAGGCTATCTTTCCACTTAAAAATTGTTATGCACAACAGTGTTGTTCAGGCACACTATCTCAGAAAATAAATAGTGATTGTTCATTTAGGTGACAGGTGACTGAAAGCTGTGGGCCTAAGGTTGAAAACATGAGTGGGAAAAAGCACAGTCGTGGTGGAAAGGGGAATAGGCTTAGTGTTTGACGTGTTGGTTAGGTGTTAATTTGAATGAAACCTCAATGCAGCAAACACCGTCTTGTCCTATCCAAAAACCACTGACAACATCTGTTACTTACCGGCCTACTCAACTCCCTTTCCTTGGCAGCCACACTGCATTACTCCTTGTTGATGAGGTTCAGAAAGAGCATCTGCTCGAATGGATGGCAAGGGCTGCATCAAGTGGTGTAAAATCCTCAGAGGTGGCACCCCAATCACCCTCGTTTCCTCCCGCATCAATTATTTCCAAATGCCCAGCTGACTGTGGGGAACTTCAGATGGGCCATTCTGAAGAGCTGCTCACATATTGTATTCCATGGGCAGAGGTCTGCTCCAAAAAATCACAGAATCAAGAGAAGGAAAGCATCTGCACTAATGCCCCAAATTTTTTCATGTTGGATCCGGGGCCAGATGAAGTAGGATCCGAGCAGAATCCAGACCCTAGCCACCAGGCGCTAACCACCAAGGGTGGAGGTGATCTTGATGAGACTCAGGTACCAGAGGCTCACACGGATGGTACTGTGGTGTCAGGGCAGGAAGAGAAGGAGGGTGACTCTCAGGGTGAGGAGTTTGAGAACAGAGAGGATGATGATGAGGTTGTAGATCCCACTTGGTGTGATTGAACCCAGAGGTATGTAGCTGAGTAACTCAGCAAAGGAGATGGAGGTGTAAGATGAGGAGGTTACATTGTGGCTTCCCACACAGACTCAAAGTGAAGCAACCAGGACAGAGTACAAGTGTGACACATGAACGACCTGAGAGAATGGTGCAGGAGTATCTGGAGCTTAATATCAATGCCATCAGGGGGGGTTTGGACCTTACATTTTGGTCTTCAAATATGGAAGAGAGGTCTGAGCTCACCTGTCACGTCTTGGAGGTTTTGTCATGCCTGGCAGCCAGCATTCTCTCAGATTGTGTCTTAAGCACTGCTGGTGGTGTCCTGATGCATAAGCACATATGGCTGTCCCGTCAAAGTGTAGACCACTTAACTTTCATCAAAATGAACAAGTCATGGATCCCCGATGACATGTGCACCACAGTCGCAGATTGGGCAGATTAGGCGCTGTTGTCGTTTTTATTGTCATATATTGATCTCGGATTATTGCAGTCTGTGCCATCTTTGTGACATCTTTTGTGCCTGCTGTTGTTACTGCTGCTGATGTTACAAAATTTTTTTTGAAATGTGGAGACTCCAAGTTGGGTCTCCATCTGGTGGGGTGCCTATAGTAGAAGGTGTGTCAGAGGCCTATTATACTGTTTCTCCTCTGTGGAAACTGATGGCACTTTATTGCTGTGCGACAATTATTTTTTGAATTGTGGAGACTCAAATTTGGGTCTCCATCTAGTGGGTTGCAGGTGATGGAAGATGTGTCAGTCCTATTATAATATTTAGACTCTGTGGAAATTGATGCCACTTTAGTGATGTGTGACAATCATTTTTTGAAATGTGGAGACTCTAAGTTGGGTCTCCATCTTGCGGGTTGCCTGTGGTGGAGAGTATGTCAGAGGCCTATTACAATATTTCTACTGTGTGGAAATCAATGCCACTTTAGTGGTGTGTGACAATTATTTTTCAAAATGTGGAGACTCCAAGTGGGGTCTCCATCTGGCGGGTTTCCTGTGGTGGAAGGTGTGCTAGAAGCCTATTATACAGTTTCTACTCTGTGGAAATTGATGACACTTTTGTGCTATGTGACAATAATTTTTTGGAAATGTGGAGACTCCAAGTTCAGTCTCCACCTAGTGTGTTGCCCATGTAAGTAGGTCTCCCATCTCCCAGACAGGCAGGCCTGCACTTACTTTCTGTCAACAACCTGTGTTACTTTCCTACATTTTTCACTACCAATATTACTGTATGAAAATGATGTTTGTGCCATCTGAGCAGCGTCGGACTGGCCCACCGGAGAACCGGTGGATTCTCCGGTGGGCCCTGGCATCTGGTGGGCTCTGGCACCTGCTGGCATACAGGGCCAGCAGTTGCCTAGGGCCCCTGCTGCTCCAGGGGCCCCCAGCCAGTGGTGTGTCACACACCATGCAGCTGCTATGGGGGCCCCCGCCAGTGGAGCAGCAGCGGGTGACAAGAGGCAGAAGTCCCTGTCCCCGCTGCTAAAGAGAAATGAATATTCACTGCAAAGCAGTGAATATCATTTCACAGTCTCCACCCCCAGAGGCCCCGCCCCCAGCCCAGTAAGCCGCTCTGCATCTGTAAATCAGGGCCGGTGCCGCCCTCAGTCCCCTCTGCTCCTGACTCACAGCCAGTGCACGATGACGTCACTACATCGCGCACCCGCTGTGTGTCTGGCAGAGGGGGCAGCTCCTGACACTGAAGCCGGGATCAGCGTGGGAGCGAGGAGGAGAGGTGAGTATCGTGGTTTGTTTTTTTATATCTCTATCTCTCTCTCTATCTGTCTCTCTCTCTCTCTATCTATCTAGATATCTATCTCTATATCTATCTATCTCTATATATCTCTCTATATATATCTCTTTCTCTATTATCTATATCTATCTATCTTTCTCTATCTATCTATCTATCTATCTATCTATCTATCTATCTGTCTCTATATCTATCTATCTCTATCTATCCATTATTTATCTCTATATTTATCTCTCTATCTATCTATATCTATCTCTATCTATCTCTATATCTATCTATCTATCTATTTCTATATCTAGCTCTCTCTATATCTATCTCTATATCTAATGCTATGTATCTATCGCTCTATCTCTATAGCTATCTATTATCACTATATCTATCTATCTATCTATCTATCTATCTCTATATCTATCTCTATATCTCTCTTTATATCTATCTATTATCTCTATATCTCTATCTCTATCTATCGCTCTATCTATATCTATCTAACTCTATATCTATCTAACTCTATATCTATCTAACTCTATATCTATCTAACTCTATTTCTATCTAACTCTATATCTATCACTATATCTATCTCTATATCTATTATCTCTATATCTATCTATCTATATATATATATATCTGTAGCTATCTATCTCTATATCTATCTATATATCTCTATATTATTATTATTATTACTATATCTCTATATTTCTATCTATTATCTATCTCTATCTATTATCTATCTATCTATCTATCTATCAATCTCTGTATCTATCTATCTCTATATCTATCTTTCTATCTATAGCTATCTATCTATCTATCTATCTATCATTTATCTATCTATCTATCCATTATCTATTTTCTATCTATCTCTATATCTATCAATCTATCTCTATATCTATATTTCCATCTATATCTATCTTTATATCTATCTCTATCGATCTCTATCTATTATCTATCTCTATCTATCCATTATCTACTATCTATCTCTATATCTATCTATTTCTACATCTATCTTTCTATCTATATCTATCTAACTCTATATCTATATAGCATTATACCCTATGAGAGGGCTATATTCTATGAGATGGCTGCATTATATTCTATGAGGGTGCTGCATTATATTCTATGAGGGGGCTGCATTATACTATATGAGGGGGCTGCTTTATATTCTATGAGGGGGCTGCATTATATTCTATGAGGGGGCTGCATTATACTATATGAGGGGGCTGCTTTATATTCTATGAGGGGGCTGCATTATATTCTATGAGGGGGCTGCATTATACTATATGAGGGGGCTGCTTTATATTCTATGAGGGAGGCTACCCCAACTCCTGCTACATAATTAAGATTTGTACTACTTTATATTATACCCTGATATTAGTGTGTTTTACCACACAATTGGTGGTCTTGTATTTATTTCTTTGTAGCTACATAGTGGGCCCCAAGAATGATTTTCTCTGGTGGGCCCAAGGTGCTCCAGTCCGACGCTGCATCTGAGTGTGGCTTAAATAAAAAAAAAAAATGGAGGTGTTGCATCAGGTATAAGGTCTCGCAGCTCAGAAGGCTTACCTTAACCATCAGGTCCTCATTGAAACTTCCAAGCTGTAAATGCTCGGCCACAGACTGTTACCTCATGCATGGCCATGACTGACTGCTTCTGTGCCATTACAACAGGTTATACAGTGGGTCAATTGATCAGACAAATACATATGTTACGATTCTTAAATTTTGTCTACCAAAAGTAGTCTATGAAACTGATGTTTGTGCCATCAGAGTGTAGCGGAAATAAAAAAAAATTGAGGTGTTGCATGAGGTAACAGGTCTCCCAGCTAAGAAGGCTTACATTGCTCCCTTAACCACTAGGTCCTCATTGAAACTTAAATTCCAAGCTGTAAATGCTGGGCCAGACCAAGATACCTCATGCATGGTCCATGGCTGACTGCTGCTGTGCCATTTGTAAATTTCTACTATGGGTCAATTGATGCCACTTTTCCTGGCATCTGCCCCTAATTTTACCTGTTTGGGAAATTTTTTGTCACCCCTTATGGTGTTGTCTATGCATTTGGTTTTGCCTCCCATTGAATCTAATGGGGTTCGGGTACATTTGTCGAATCCGAAACAAACTGAACCTTAAAAGGTGCGCTCACCTCTATTGTTGTGTCAATGTTGAGGAGTGTATCAACCATCATTGTATTATAGTAATGCACAGTAGTGCACAGCTTTGGGTTTATCACATAAGCACCAATAGAAATTTCATCTTGGTTTCATTTCCAGTTAAATTAACAGAAAAGTGAAGTGGAAAATTGAAAATCATGTCCAGGTTATTAAAAGTAACGGTCTTCTTGTCCTTTCAGCGCGCAGAGAGTTATTTAATGTCGTAATACATTTTCTGCATCCCAAAATCCGATCAATAGTATCCAGTGTGGTTAAGAATCAATAAACCACAGTCAAAGTGACACTATAAAGGCTGACTGATAGAAAAAAACCCACAGCAACCTCAGGGAACAACTTCAACTTCTTAATCTCGGCTTAAAATAGAATCACTGATTTCTCCTGTACAATGCCCATCGATACTCAGTTGGAATTGTGTGGTATGAAGGTTTTTATTAGTATTCTTATATATTATAGTTATTTATTGCATTAGATTTCATTGCTGGCAATGGGGATGGAATATTTGTTAGATTTTATAACATAAAATATCAATAAATCTTAGGCGCCAAGTCACAATTTGTGACAGTTGTCTAGAGATGTTCTGGTAATACAGTGATCTCCCATCCTGGGACAAGGAAAAAACGTAAAACTAAAATATTAGTGTTAAAAATATTTTTTTTCAAAATCCTCAAATAAAGAAAAAAAGATAAATATTTTTCCAATAAATACATTTATTTATGCAAAATAAAAAATAAGCAATAAAAGCATGTATCTCCACATCCGTAATCTATCAAACTGTCCCACTAGTTAACCCCTTCAGTGATCACCGTAAAAAAAAAATAAAAAAAGCAAAAAACAATGCTTCATCATCATAGCGCCAAACAAAAACATGGCCAAAAGGACAAATGTAAATAAAAATGTTACCACCTCAATGCATTAACCTAAATATCCCTGTGTGACTCATTCAAAATTTTTACCATAATCAGGTTACTCGCATCATGTTCTCACATGTCTTTTGCATTTAATAGCCCTCTGTGTCTGTACTGTTACATACTTAGACTGTTAATAATAATAATAATAATAAATTTTATCTTTATAGCGCCGACATATTCCGCAGCACTTTACATTTCAGAGGGGATTTGTACAGACAATAGACATTACAGCATAACAATAATCACATACAGTAGATTATAACAAATACCAAGAGGAAAGAGGGCCCTGCTCGCAAGCTTACAGTCTATGAGGAAAGAGGTAGACACGAAAGGTGGGTGGTAACAGTTGCCCTGATTGTATGGACCAGCCATAATGTTAAGTGTGTAACAGTACAGACACAGAGGGCTAATGGATGCATAAAGCATGTGGGAACATGATGTGGGAAATCTGGTTATGGTAAAACTTTTGGCTGTGCCACACAGGGATAGATTAGGTTAATGTGTTGAGGCGATAGGCCAGTCTTAATAAATGCGTTTTCAGGGCACGCTTAAAATTGTGGGGATTGGGGACTAATCGTATTGACCTGGGAAGTGCATTCCAAAGAATTGGCGCGGTACGTGTAAAGTCTTGGAGACGGGAGTGGGAGGTTCTGACTATTGAGGATGCTAACCTCAGGTCATCAGCAGAACGGAGGGCGCGGGTAGGGTGGTATACTGAAACAAGGGAGGAGATGTAGGGTGGTGCTGAGCCATGGAGGGCTTTGTGGGTGAGGGTAATAAGTTTATACTGAATTCTGGAGTGGATGGGTAGCCAGTGTAATGACTGGCACAAGGTAGAGGCATCGGTGTAATGATTGGTGAGGAATATGATCCTGGCTGCAGCATTCAAGACAGATTGGAGAGGGGAGAGTTTGGTAAGAGGGAGACCGATTACAAGAGAGTTACAATAATCAAGACGAGAATGAATAAGAGAAACAGTAAGAGTTTTTGCAGAGTCAAAAGTAAGAAAAGGTCAAATTCTAGAAATGTTTTTGAGGTGCAGATGACAAGAGCGAGCCAGTGATCGAATGTGGGGGGCAAAGGAAAGCTCGGAATCAAGTATGACCCCAAGACAGCGGGCCTGTTGCTGGGGAGTAATAATGGAACCACACACAGAAATAGCAATGTTGGGTATAGGTACATTAGTAGAGGGAGGAAACACAAGGAGTTCAGTCTTTGACAGGTTCAGTTTCAGATATAGTGAGGACATGATATTAGACACAGCGTTTAGACAATCGCTGGTGTTTTCTAGAAAGGCTGGCGTGATGTCAGGAGAAGAAGCGTATAATTGGGTGTCATCAGCATAGAGATGGTACTGGAAACCAAATCTACTGATTGTTTGACCAATAGGGGCAGTGTACAAGGAGAAGAGGAGGGGGCCTAGAACCGATCCTTGGGGACCCCAACAGTAAGGGGAAGATGAGAGGAGGAGGAACCGGCAAAAAATACAGTAAAGGAGCGGTAGGAGAAATAGGAGGAGAGCCAGGAGAGAACGGTGTCCTTGAGGCCAATGGAACGGAGCATAGTGAGGAGGAGCTGATGATCCACAGTGTTGAATGCTGCAGAGAGATCCAAGAGAATTAGCATGGAGTAATGACCATTTGATTTAGCTGTTAGCAGATCATTAGAGACTTTAGTGAGGGCAGTTTCAGTGGAGTGTAAAGAGCGGAAACCGGATTGGAGAGGGTCGAGAACAGAGTTTTCTGAGAGATAGCGGATAAGACGGGAGTGGAACAGGCGTTCCAGGAGTTTAGAGATGAAGGGAAGATTAGAGACAGGTCTATAGTTAGCGGCACAGTTTTGGTCGAGGGATGGTTTTTTGAGTAGTGGATGTATGATGGCATGCTTAAATGAGGAGGGAAAAATACCAGAAGAGAGAGGTTAAATATTTTAGTTAGGTGAGGGGTGACAGCAGGGGAAAGGGACTGGAGGAGATGTGACGGAAATGGGTCACTGGTGCAAGTAGTTGGGCGAGAAGACGCAAGGAGCCTGCTCACTTCTTCTTCTGTGACTGGTTGAAAATCAGAGAGTGAGCTAGATGCAGTGGGGGAGGGAGGACAGTGCATGGTATGAGGTGATTGGGATATAATTTCCTGTTGAATCTGGTCAATTTTTTATTTGAAGTAATTGGCCAGATCGTCAGCTCGGAGCTCCGACTGTTAACTGGTTTATAAAGCAACAGGAACACCTGATTCTTACACTATGGCTGGTTCGAACAATAAAAGCAATTGTTACCATCCACCTTTCGTGTCTCCCCTTTTTTCCTCATAGATTGTAAGCTTGCGAGCAGGGCCCTCATTCCTCTTGGTATCTGTTTTGATCTACGGCTATGTGCACACGTTGCGGATTCTGCTGCGTTTCCGCAGCGGTTTTGGCCCTGCGGAAATGCAGCAGTTCCGCTGACTATGTACAGTACAATGAAACCCTATGGGGTTTCAAAAACGGTGTGCTGACGGTGCGGATTTTTCCGCGTGGTTTTGCTGCGGTTTACAAACCGCAGCATGTCAATTGTTTGTGGATTCCTCAGCGGTTTCATACCTTTACCATAGTAGAGGTGTGAAACCGCAGGGCAAAACCGCAGACCAAACCGCAGGAAAACCGCAGGTCACTTTACCTACGGTTTTACCTGCATTTCCGTGTGGAAAAACCTGCAGCGGAATCCTCAATGTGTGCACATAGCCTACCTGTTTGTTGTTATGCTGTAATGTCTATCGTCTGTACAAGTCCCCTCTATAATGTAAAGGGCTGCGGAATATGTTGGCGCTATAGAAATAAATTTATTATTGTTATTATTACTGCTGAAAACTTGTCCCGCAAAAAACAAGCTGCCATACAGCGGAAAAATAAAAAAGACATAGCTCTCATAATAAAGCAATGCAAAAATAATTATTTTTTCCATAAAATAGTTTTTTTTGTGTAAAAGCGCCAAAACATAAAAATCTAAATAAATACACAAAAATGGGAATAGAAAGTGATCAGAAAATGTCATGTGCCCGAAAAAGGTACCAATAAAAACGTCAGCTCGTCCCGCAAAAACAAGCCCTCACATGACTCTTTCGGCCGAAATATGGAAAAATTACAGCTCACAGAATATGGTGATGCAAAAACTATTTATTTGCAATAAAAAGTGTCTTTTAGTATGTGACAGCAGCCAAATATAAAAACCCCATATAAATCTGGTATCACTGTAATCGCACCAACCCGAAGAATAAAGTCACCTAATCACTTATGCTGCACGAGGAACGTGGTAAAAAATAAATAAAACCAATTCTTCATCTGCTGTTGATATTTTCATTCTGCCTCCCAAAGATACCAGTAAGGCTCGGCGCACAATTATCCTGCGCTCTGCGCTGAGCGCTTGCATCGGGATTTCCATGTAAAACGTGATTTAGACGGAACCTCTGGTGGAAGATTCCCTATAATGAGGCAAATGAATGCACTTTGGACATCGTCTGACCTGTTATTCTGAGGTGTCCGTCTTTTTAGGAATTCATAAAAGTGCTGTCGGCCACAGTTTCGTGCACTTCTGAAAAGAAGGACACCGCTGAACAGACGGAGTCCAGAGTGACTCTGCTGCTTCATTATAGTGAAAGGATCCTTTGGGGCTTTCATCTGAGTCACTTCACTCAGAAATTTAGATGGAAACCCCAAAGTAAGTGGTAAGTGTAGAGCGCTGTGATCATAAATGTTAAGTAAAATGTTCCCAATATAAGCTTCAACTCAATCCACAAAATTGCAAGTCCCTACTCAGGTCCGTCATTTGTTAACAGAAATATATGGGATTCCACATTACTGGTAGCACAAAGGCTCTGTAAAAATTAAATGGCTCCTCGCCCCCTGAAAGAAATTCAGCAAATTTTCCACTCCCAAATCCAAATGACTCCCCTCCCTTGTGAGTTCCAGTGTGCCTAAAATACTTTTGGCGCCCACATGTTTGGCACCTCTGTAGTGAAGAGAGCATGTCTAACTTACGGGTGCATATTTCCTGAAGCACGAGCTGAGCATAACGTACTGGTGACTGCAGCATACTGGTTACTACAACAGGAGTTTGCAATTTTCATTCAGCAACATCCACTGCTGCTTGTTTCTGGAAAACGCCCATCGAGTCAAAATCGTCACTACATCTGTTGATAAATTCCCAAAGGGTTATAATTTCCAAAATGGGGTCACTTGAAGGGGGATTCTGCACTTCTAGTACTTATTGGCTCTGTATAGAGTCTGCAAACTATTCTAGGAAAATCTGTGCTCCAGGAGGCAAATAGCGTTCCATCCCTCCAGAGTTTATCTGCATAGCTAAGTAACTTTACATAGTAGCATAGTTAGCAAGGCCGAAAAAAGACATTTTTCCATCCAGTTCAGCCTATATTCCATCAGCATAAATCCACAGATGTACGTCCTTCTAAAGAATCTAATAACAGTAATATACAATATTGTTACACCCCAGGAAGACACCCAGGCCTCGCTTGAACCCCTCAAATATAAAGAAGATCTTGGCACTCAACTTTTTGCAATAGATGAAGAAATTTATTTGCAGTCGCACATAGGCAGGTAAACGTTTCGGCTAAGACAATTAGCCTTCATCAGTGCACAAACTGCTCCTGTTTTGTCCGTATGTGCATGCAAAAAATATATCAGGATTTCGCTTAGATAATGTATGGGCCCTCGCTACCTGTAATATGGTGAGATGAACGGACATGTGTCCAAAATTATGCAGTATGTAGTAGAGTATATCCCAAATGCTGAAGTCTGCGATTATCTTCAAATTAGAATAGTGTGGGGAAAAAGGCAATAGTATGTGCAGCACGCCGTGTTCAGATGCCAGTAGTATTGGAAAAGCTACAGGATTATGCAGCAGGCTGTTGGTGGTGGGTGGTGGCGCCATATGCCCAAGGAAAAACGCTGTATCCGCCGCTAGTATTGCAGGCCAGCCATCTATTGCAAAAAGTTGAGTGCCAAAATCTTCTTTATATTTGTTCTGGTGTGGGAACCTATTTTGTGCACCGACACAGCTGTGCCACCTAACATTCTCTTGAACCCCTCGACTGAGTTCGCCATCACCAACTCCTCAGGCAAGAAATTCCAAATTCTCTCTGCCCTAACAGTGAAGAATCCTCTTCTATGTTGGTGAAAAAACTTTCTCTCTTCCAGATGCAAAGAATGCCCCCTTGTGACCGTCACCTTCGGTGGTATAAACAGATCTTTGGAGAGATATTTGTATTGTCCCCTTATATACTTACTAGATGGTGGCCCGATTATAATGCATCGGGTATTCTAGAATATGTATGTAGTTTCTTTATGAAGATTTAATAATAATGCAATAATGCACCCCCCAATCCTGGTATGCATGGTCCTCTCACCCCCAATCCTGATATGCATGCTACCCCTCACCCCCCAATCCTGCTATGCATGGTCCTCTCACCCCCCTTTGCTGGTATGCATGGTTCCGTCACCCCCCCTTTCCTGGTATGCATGGTCCCCCTCACCCCCCTTTCCTGGTATGCATGGTCCCCCTTCCCCCCCTTTCCTGGAATGCATGGTCCCCTCACCCCCCTTATCCTGGGATGCATGGTCCCCTCACCCCCCCCATTCCTGGTATGCATGGTCCTCTCACCCCCCTTTCCTGTAATGCATGGTCCCCCTCACCCCCCTTTCCTGGTATGCATGGTCCCATCACCCCCCTTTCATGGTATGCATGGTACCCCTCACCCCCCTTTCCTGGTATGCATGGTCCCATCACCTCCCTTTGCTTGTATGTATGCATGGTCCCCTCACCCCCCTTTGCTGGTATGCATGGTCCCCTCACCTCCCTTTCGTGGTATGCATGGTCCTCTTACCCCCCTTTCCTGATATGCATGGTCCCGTTACCCCCCTTTCGTGGTATGCATGGTCCCCTTACCCCCCTTTCATGGTATGCATGGTCCCCACAATCCCCTTTCATGGTATGCATGGTCCCCTCACATGATATGCATGGTCCCCTCACCCCCCTTTCACGGTATGCATGGTCCTCTCACCCCCTTTTCGTGGTATGCATGGTACCCCTCACCCCCCTTTCCTGGTATGCATGGTCCCGTCACCCCCCTTTGCTGGTATGCTTGGTTTCCTTACCCCCCTTTCATGGTATGCATGGTCCCCTCACCCCACTTTCGTGGTATGCATGGTACCCCTCACCCCCCTTTCATGGTATGCATGGTCCCCTCACCTCCCTTTCGTGGTATGCATGGTACCCCTCAGCCCCTTTCGTGGTATGCATGGTACCCCTCACCCCCCTTTCCTGGTATAAAAAAAAACATTTATACTCACCCATCTTTCCTGTGGTCCAGCGCTGTCCCGTTCTGCTGGAGGCTGGGAGAGGAGTGTGGCACTGATGCCGGAGTATGCGCATGCCCACACCGTGCTGTCCGGCGCCATTTTCCTGAAGACACACTGCAAATGTGTCTTCAGGAAAATGGCGCCGGATAGCGCTATGCGCATGCGCGTACTCTGGCATCAGTGCCACACTCCTCCCCCAGCCTCCTGCCCCGGTCACCGTAAGAAGAGAAGCGCCGCGACAAAGCTCCTCCCGGTGAGGTATGTAAGTATGGCGCCGAAGATCGCGATCGCGATCTCCGGTGCCATACCCATTATCATACAGTACCTGTCTGTCTGTTTGTCATGGAAATCCTGCGTCGCTGATTGGTCGCGGCCGGCCAGGCTCAACCAATCAGCGACGCGGGATTTCGGTTACAGACAAAAATGATAAGACATTTATATATATAGATACATGGTTATTAGATCACCCCTCAGTGGTCTTTTTTCTAGACTAAATAATCCTAATTTTGCTATTCTCTCTGGGTATTGTAGTTCCCCCATCCCCTTTATTAATTTTGTTGCCCTCCTTTGTACTCGCTCTAGTTCCATTATATCCTTCCTGGGCACCGGTGCCCAAAACTGTACACAGTACTGCATGTGCGGTCTAACCAGGGATTTGTACAGAGGCAGTATAATGCTCTCATCAAGACCTCTTTTAAAGCACGCCATGATCCTGTTTGCCTTGGCAGCCGCTGCCTGGCACTGGCTGCTCCAGGTAAGTTTATCATTAACTAGGATCTCCAAGTCATTCTCCATGTCAGATTTACCCAGTGGTTTCCCGTTCAGTGAGCAATGGTGATATTGATTCCATCTTCCCATGTGTATAACCTTATATTTATCATTGTTAAACCACATCTGCCACCTTTCAGCCCAAGTTTCCAACTTATCCAGATCCATCTGTAGCAGAATACTACCTTCTCTTGTATTGACTGCTTTACATAGTTTCATATCATCTGCAAATATCGATATTTTACTGTGTAAACCTTCTACCAGATCGTTAATATGTATGTCGTAGAGAATAGGTCCCAACACCGACCCCTGCGGTCCCCCACTGGTAACAATGAACCAGTTAGAGAATATACCATTTATAACCACTCTTTGCTTTCTATCACTAAGCCAGTTACGTACCCATATACACACATTTTCCCCAGACCCAGCATTCTCATTTTGTGCACCAACCTCTTGTGTGTCACGGTATCAAACGCTTTGGAAAAATCAAGATATAGCGTGTCCAATTACTCTCTTTGGTCCAGACTATAGCTTACCTATTCGTAAAAACTGATTAGATTAGTTTGACAGGAGCGATTCCTCATAAACCCATGCTGATATGTAGTTAAACAGTTAATCCAGAATAACATCCCTCAGAAACCCTTCAAATATTTTACCAAAAATAGAGGTTAGACTTACTGGCCTATAATTTCCAGGTTCACTTTTAGAGCCCTTTTTGAATATTGGTACCATGTTTGCTATACGCCAGTCATGTGGAACAGACCCCGTCGCTATAGTGTCCCTAAATATAAGAAATAATGGTTTCTCTATTATATTATTTAGTTATCTTAGTACTTGTGGGTGTATGCCATCTGGACCTGTAGATTTATCTATTCTAATTAGAGTTGAGCGAAACGGGTCAAAAAATTCAAAAGTCGCCGACTTTTGGCAAAGTCGGGTTTCATGAAACGAAACCCGACCCTAGGAAGAGGTCGGCCACGAGGTCGGCGACTTACGCGCCAAAGTCGCGTTTCAAAAGTTTGTTTTGCGCTCTTTTTCAGCCAATCAGGATCCACGGACACTGTGGGCAACGTGATGACATAGGCACGGGTCACCACCATCTTTCAGAAGGGCATGCAAGTGATTGGCTTGCTTTGGTGGGCGTCACAGGGGGTATAAAAGGGCGTGCACGCCGACCGCCATCTTACTTCTGCCGATCTTAGTATAGGGAGAGGTTGCTGCTGATTCTGTAGGGAGAGCGTTAGGCAGGGAAGAAGACAAAAAAACTGCTTCTGCTGCTAGCGATTTGGCCTGCACAACACACAAGTCACTGTGTGTGCAGTGCAAGGGGAGGCAATATTGTGGTGTATCAGTGGTGTTGGTTGTTGGGCTGCCTTTTAAGGCTTCCTGACATGCTGGCATTGCTGTTTACCCACTGCTCCGCAAACTGCTTTTTTAAAAGCAATCCAATCTCCCTTATCCTCTCGTCACTTTGGTCACAGGCAGCTGTGCCATCGAGCGTGTCACATAGCGCTCAGATATCAGTGGGCCGCACACAATCCACAAGTGTCCACTGTCCACAAGTGTACGCAGAGATTCAAAATCTCCATTATCCTCTCGTCACTTTGGTCACAGGCAGCTGTGCCATCGAGCGTGTCACATAGCGCTCAGATATCAGTGGGCCGCACACAATCCACAAGTGTCCACTGTCCAAAAGTGTACGCAGAGATTCAAAATCTCCATTATCCTCTCGTCACTTTGGTCACAGGCAGCTGTGCCATCGAGCGTGTCACATAGCGCTCAGATATCAGTGGGCCGCACACAATCCACAAGTGTCCACTGTCCACAAGTGTACGCAGAGATTCAAAATCTCCATTATCCTCTCGTCACTTTGGTCACAGGCAGCTGTGCCATCGAGCGTGTCACATAGCACTCAGATATCAGTGGGCCGCACACAATCCACAAGTGTCCAGTGTCCACAAGTGTACGCAGAGATTCAAAATCTCCATTATCCTCTCGTCACTTTGGTCACAGGCAGCTGTGCCATCGAGCGTGTCACATAGCGCTCAGATATCAGTGGGCCGCACACAATCCACAAGTGTCCAGTGTCCAAAAGTGTACGCAGAGATTCAAAATCTCCATTATCCTCTCGTCACTTTGGTCACAGGCAGCTGTGCCATCGAGCGTGTCACATAGCGCTCAGATATCAGTGGGCCGCACACAATCCACAAGTGTCCAGTGTCCAAAAGTGTACGCAGAGATTCAAAATCTCCATTATCCTCTCATCACTTTGGTCACAGGCAGCTGTGCCATCGAGCGTGTCACATAGCGCTCAGATATCAGTGGGCCGCACACAATCCACAAGTGTCCAGTGTCCAAAAGTGTACGCAGAGATTCAAAATCTCCATTATCCTCTCGTCACTTTGGTCACAGGCAGCTGTGCCATCGAGCGTGTCACATAGCGCTCAGATATCAGTGGGCCGCACACAATCCACAAGTGTCCACTGTCCACAAGTGTACGCAGAGATTCAAAATCTCCATTATCCTCTCGTCACTTTGGTCACAGGCAGCTGTGCCATCGAGTGTGTCACATAGCGCTCAGATATCAGTGGGCCGCACACAATCCACAAGTGTCCACTGTCCAAAAGTGTACGCAGAGATTCAAAATCTCCATTATCCTCTCGTCACTTTGGTCACAGGCATCTGTGCCATCGAGCGTGTCACATAGCGCTCAGATATCAGAGGGCCGCACACAATCCACAAGTGTCCACTGTCCACAAGTGTACGCAGAGATTCAAAATCTCCATTATCCTCTCGTCACTTTGGTCACAGGCAGCTGTGCCATCGAGCGTGTCACATAGCGCTCAGATATCAGTGGGCCGCACACAATCCACAAGTGTCCAGTGTCCAAAAGTCTATGCAGAGATTCAAAATCTCCATTATCCTCTCGTCACTTTGGTCACAGGCAGCTGTGCCATCGAGCGTGTCACATAGCGCTCAGATATCAGTGGGCCGCACACAATCCACAAGTTTCCAGTGTCCACAAGTGTACGCAGAGATTCAAAATCTCCATTATCCTCTCGTCACATTGGTCACAGGCAGCTGTGCCATCGAGCGTGTCACATAGCGCTCAGATATCAGTGGGCCGCACACAATCCACAAGTGTCCAGTGTCCAAAAGTGTACGCAGAGATTCAAAATCTCCATTATCCTCTCGTCACTTTGGTCACAGGCAGCTGTGCCATCGAGCGTGTCACATAGCGCTCAGATATCAGTGGGCCGCACACAATCCACAAGTGTCCACTGTCCAAAAGTGTACGCAGAGATTCAAAATCTCCATTATCCTCTCGTCACTTTGGTCACAGGCAGCTGTGCCATCGAGCGTGTCACATAGCACTCAGATATCAGTGGGCCGCACACAATCCACAAGTGTCCAGTGTCCAAAAGTGTACGCAGAGATTCAAAATCTCCATTATCCTCTCGTCACTTTGGTCACAGGCAGCTGTGCCATCGAGCGTGTCACATAGCGCTCAGATATTAGTGGGCCGCACACAATCCACAAGTGTCCACTGTCCACAAGTGTACGCAGAGATTCAAAATCTCCATTATCCTCTCGTCACTTTGGTCACAGGCAGCTGTGCCATCGAGCGTGTCACATAGCGCTCAGATATCAGTGGGCCGCACACAATCCACAAGTGTCCAGTGTCCAAAAGTGTACGCAGAGATTCAAAATCTCCATTATCCTCTCGTCACTTTGGTCACAGGCAGCTGTGCCATCGAGCGTGTCACATAGCGCTCAGATATCAGTGGGCCGCACACAATCCACAAGTGTCCACTGTCAAAAAGTGTACGCAGAGATTCAAAATCTCCATTATCCTCTCGTCACTTTGGTCACAGGCAGCTGTGCCATCGAGCGTGTCACATAGCGCTCAGATATCAGTGGGCCGCACACAATCCACAAGTGTCCAGTGTCCAAAAGTGTACGCAGAGATTCAAAATCTCCATTATCCTCTCGTCACTTTGGTCACAGGCAGCTGTGCCATCGAGCGTGTCACATAGCGCTCAGATATCAGTGGGCCGCACACAATCCACAAGTGTCCACTGTCCACAAGTGTACGCAGAGATTCAAAATCTCCATTATCCTCTCGTCACTTTGGTCACAGGCAGCTGTGCCATCGAGCGTGTCACATAGCGCTCAGATATCAGTGGGCCGCACACAATCCACAAGTGTCCACTGTCCACAAGTGTACGCAGAGATTCAAAATCTCCATTATCCTCTCGTCACTTTGGTCACAGGCAGCTGTGCCATCGAGCGTGTCACATAGCGCTCAGATATCAGTGGGCCGCACACAATCCACAAGTGTCCAGTGTCCAAAAGTGTACGCAGAGATTCAAAATCTCCATTATCCTCTCGTCACTTTGGTCACAGGCAGCTGTGCCATCGAGCGTGTCACATAGCGCTCAGATATCAGTGGGCCGCACACAATCCACAAGTGTCCAGTGTCCAAAAGTGTACGCAGAGATTCAAAATCTCCATTATCCTCTCGTCACTTTGGTCACAGGCAGCTGTGCCATCGAGCGTGTCACATAGCGCTCAGATATCAGTGGGCCGCACACAATCTACAAGTGTCCACTGTCCACAAGTGTACGCAGAGATTCAAAATCTCCATTATCCTCTCGACACTTTGGTCACAGGCAGCTGTGCCATCGAGCGTGTCACATAGCGCTCAGATATCAGTGGGCCGCACACAATCCACAAGTGTCCACTGTCCACAAGTGTACGCAGAGATTCAAAATCTCCATTATCCTCTCGTCACTTTGGTCACAGGCAGCTGTGCCATCGAGCGTGTCACATAGCGCTCAGATATCAGTGGGCCGCACACAATCCACAAGTGTCCACTGTCCACAAGTGTACGCAGAGATTCAAAATCTCCATTATCCTCTCGTCACTTTGGTCACAGGCAGCTGTGCCATCGAGCGTGTCACATAGCGCTCAGATATCAGTGGGCCGCACACAATCCACAAGTGTCCAGTGTCCAAAAGTGTACGCAGAGATTCAAAATCTCCATTATCCTCTCGTCACTTTGGTCACAGGCAGCTGTGCCATCGAGCGTGTCACATAGCGCTCAGATATCAGTGGGCCGCACACAATCCACAAGTGTCCACTGTCCACAAGTGTACGCAGAGATTCAAAATCTCCATTATCCTCTCGTCACTTTGGTCACAGGCAGCTGTGCCATCGAGCGTGTCACATAGCGCTCAGATATCAGTGGGCCGCACACAATCCACAAGTGTCCACTGTCCACAAGTGTACGCAGAGATTCAAAATCTCCATTATCCTCTCGTCACTTTGGTCACAGGCAGCTGTGCCATCGAGCGTGTCACATAGCGCTCAGATATCAGTGGGCCGCACACAATCCACAAGTGTCCAGTGTCCAAAAGTGTACGCAGAGATTCAAAATCTCCATTATCCTCTCATCACTTTGGTCACAGGCAGCTGTGCCATCGAGCGTGTCACATAGCGCTCAGATATCAGTGGGCCGCACACAATCCACAAGTGTCCAGTGTCCAAAAGTGTACGCAGAGATTCAAAATCTCCATTATCCTCTCGTCACTTTGGTCACAGGCAGCTGTGCCATCCAGCGTGTCACATAGCGCTCAGATAACAGTGGGCCGCACACAATCCACAAGTGTCCACTGTCCACAAGTGTACGCAGAGATTCAAAATCTCCATTATCCTCTCGTCACTTTGGTCACAGGCAGCTGTGCCATCGAGCGTGTCACATAGCGCTCAGATATCAGTGGGCCGCACACAATCCACAAGTGTCCACTGTCCACAAGTGTACACAGAGATTCAAAATCTCCATTATCCTCTCGTCACTTTGGTCACAGGCAGCTGTGCCATCGAGCGTGTCACATAGCGCTCAGATATCAGTGGGCCGCACACAATCCACAAGTGTCCACTGTCAAAAAGTGTACGCAGAGATTCAAAATCTCCATTATCCTCTCGTCACTTTGGTCACAGGCAGCTGTGCCATCGAGCGTGTCACATAGCGCTCAGATATCAGTGGGCCGCACACAATCCACAAGTGTCCAGTGTCCAAAAGTGTACGCAGAGATTCAAAATCTCCATTATCCTCTCGTCACTTTGGTCACAGGCAGCTGTGCCATCGAGCGTGTCACATAGCGCTCAGATATCAGTGGGCCGCACACAATCCACAAGTGTCCAGTGTCCAAAAGTGTACGCAGAGATTCAAAATCTCCATTATCCTCTCGTCACTTTGGTCACAGGCAGCTGTGCCATCGAGCGTGTCACATAGCGCTCAGATATCAGTGGGCCGCACACAATCCACAAGTGTCCAGTGTCCAAAAGTGTACGCAGAGATTCAAAATCTCCATTATCCTCTCGTCACTTTGGTCACAGGCAGCTGTGCCATCGAGCGTGTCACATAGCGCTCAGATATCAGTGGGCCGCACACAATCCACAAGTGTCCAGTGTCCAAAAGTGTACGCAGAGATTCAAAATCTCCATTATCCTCTCGTCACTTTGGTCACAGGCAGCTGTGCCATCGAGCGTGTCACATAGCGCTCAGATATCAGTGGGCCGCACACAATCCACAAGTGTCCAGTGTCCAAAAGTGTACGCAGAGATTCAAAATCTCCATTATCCTCTCGTCACTTTGGTCACAGGCAGCTGTGCCATCGAGCGTGTCACATAGCGCTCAGATATCAGTGGGCCGCACACAATCCACAAGTGTCCAGTGTCCAAAAGTGTACGCAGAGATTCAAAATCTCCATTATCCTCTCGTCACTTTGGTCACAGGCAGCTGTGCCATCGAGCGTGTCACATAGCGCTCAGATATCAGTGGGCCGCACACAATCCACAAGTGTCCAGTGTCCAAAAGTGTACGCAGAGATTCAAAATCTCCATTATCCTCTCATCACTTTGGTCACAGGCAGCTGTGCCATCGAGCGTGTCACATAGCGCTCAGATATCAGTGGGCCGCACACAATCCACAAGTGTCCACTGTCCACAAGTGTACGCAGAGATTCAAAATCTCCATTATCCTCTCGTCACTTTGGTCACAGGCAGCTGTGCCATCGATCGTGTCACATAGCGCTCAGATATCAGTGGGCCACACACAATCCACAAGTGTCCACTGTCCACAAGTGTACGCAGAGATTCAAAATCTCCATTATCCTCTCGTCACTTTGGTCACAGGCAGCTATGCCATCGAGCATGTCACATAGCGCTCAGATATCACTGGGCCGCACACAATCCACAAGTGTCCACTGTCCACAAGTGTACGCAGAGATTCAAAATCTCCATTATCCTCTCGTCACTTTGGTCACAGGCAGCTGTGCCATCGAGCGTGTCACATAGCGCTCAGATATCAGTGGGCCGCACACAATCCACAAGTGTCCACTGTCCACAAGTGTACGCAGAGATTCAAAATTTCCATTATCCTCTCGTCACTTTGGTCACAGGCAGCTGTGCCATCGAGCGTGTCACATAGCGCTCAGATATCAGTGGGCCGCACACAATCCACAAGTGTCCAGTGTCCAAAAGTGTACGCAGACATTCAAAATCTCCATTATCCTCTCGTCACTTTGGTCACAGGCAGCTGTGCCATCGAGCGTGTCACATAGCGCTCAGATATCAGTGGGCCGCACACAATCCACAAGTGTCCAGTGTCCAAAAGTGTACGCAGAGATTCAAAATCTCTATTATCCTCTCGTCACTTTGGTCACAGGCAGCTGTGCCATCGAGCGTGTCACATAGCGCTCAGATATCAGTGGGCCGCACACAATCCACAAGTGACCACTGTCCACAAGTGTACGCAGAGATTCAAAATCTCCATTATCCTCTCGTCACTTTGGTCACAGGCAGCTGTGCCATCGAGCGTGTCACATAGCGCTCAGATATCAGTGGGCCGCACACAATCCACAAGTGTCCAGTGTCCAAAAGTGTACGCAGAGATTCAAAATCTCCATTATCCTCTCGTCACTTTGGTCACAGGCAGCTGTGCCATCGAGCGTGTCACATAGCGCTCAGATATCAGTGGGCCGCACACAATCCACAAGTGTCCACTGTCAAAAAGTGTACGCAGAGATTCAAAATCTCCATTATCCTCTCGTCACTTTGGTCACAGGCAGCTGTGCCATCGAGCGTGTCACATAGCGCTCAGATATCAGTGGGCCGCACACAATCCACAAGTGTCCAGTGTCCAAAAGTGTACGCAGAGATTCAAAATCTCCATTATCCTCTCGTCACTTTGGTCACAGGCAGCTGTGCCATCGAGCGTGTCACATAGCGCTCAGATATCAGTGGGCCGCACACAATCCACAAGTGTCCACTGTCCACAAGTGTACGCAGAGATTCAAAATCTCCATTATCCTCTCGTCACTTTGGTCACAGGCAGCTGTGCCATCGAGCGTGTCACATAGCGCTCAGATATCAGTGGGCCGCACACAATCCACAAGTGTCCACTGTCCACAAGTGTACGCAGAGATTCAAAATCTCCATTATCCTCTCGTCACTTTGGTCACAGGCAGCTGTGCCATCGAGCGTGTCACATAGCGCTCAGATATCAGTGGGCCGCACACAATCCACAAGTGTCCAGTGTCCAAAAGTGTACGCAGAGATTCAAAATCTCCATTATCCTCTCGTCACTTTGGTCACAGGCAGCTGTGCCATCGAGCGTGTCACATAGCGCTCAGATATCAGTGGGCCGCACACAATCCACAAGTGTCCAGTGTCCAAAAGTGTACGCAGAGATTCAAAATCTCCATTATCCTCTCGTCACTTTGGTCACAGGCAGCTGTGCCATCGAGCGTTTCACATAGCGCTCAGATATCAGTGGGCCGCACACAATCTACAAGTGTCCACTGTCCACAAGTGTACGCAGAGATTCAAAATCTCCATTATCCTCTCGTCACTTTGGTCTCAGGCAGCTGTGCCATCGAGCGTGTCACATAGCGCTCAGATATCAGTGGGCCGCACACAATCCACAAGTGTCCACTGTCCACAAGTGTACGCAGAGATTCAAAATCTCCATTATCCTCTCGTCACTTTGGTCACAGGCAGCTGTGCCATCGAGCGTGTCACATAGCGCTCAGATATCAGTGGGCCGCACACAATCCACAAGTGTCCACTGTCCACAAGTGTACGCAGAGATTCAAAATCTCCATTATCCTCTCGTCACTTTGGTCACAGGCAGCTGTGCCATCGAGCGTGTCACATAGCGCTCAGATATCAGTGGGCCGCACACAATCCACAAGTGTCCAGTGTCCAAAAGTGTACGCAGAGATTCAAAATCTCCATTATCCTCTCGTCACTTTGGTCACAGGCAGCTGTGCCATCGAGCGTGTCACATAGCGCTCAGATATCAGTGGGCCGCACACAATCCACAAGTGTCCACTGTCCACAAGTGTATGCAGAGATTCAAAATCTCCATTATCCTCTCGTCACTTTGGTCACAGGCAGCTGTGCCATCGAGCGTGTCACATAGCGCTCAGATATCAGTGGGCCGCACACAATCCACAAGTGTCCACTGTCCACAAGTGTACGCAGAGATTCAAAATCTCCATTATCCTCTCGTCACTTTGGTCACAGGCAGCTGTGCCATCGAGCGTGTCACATAGCGCTCAGATATCAGTGGGCCGCACACAATCCACAAGTGTCCAGTGTCCAAAAGTGTACGCAGAGATTCAAAATCTCCATTATCCTCTCATCACTTTGGTCACAGGCAGCTGTGCCATCGAGCGTGTCACATAGCGCTCAGATATCAGTGGGCCGCACACAATCCACAAGTGTCCAGTGTCCAAAAGTGTACGCAGAGATTCAAAATCTCCATTATCCTCTCGTCACTTTGGTCACAGGCAGCTGTGCCATCCAGCGTGTCACATAGCGCTCAGATAACAGTGGGCCGCACACAATCCACAAGTGTCCACTGTCCACAAGTGTACGCAGAGATTCAAAATCTCCATTATCCTCTCGTCACTTTGGTCACAGGCAGCTGTGCCATCGAGCGTGTCACATAGCGCTCAGATATCAGTGGGCCGCACACAATCCACAAGTGTCCACTGTCCACAAGTGTACACAGAGATTCAAAATCTCCATTATCCTCTCGTCACTTTGGTCACAGGCAGCTGTGCCATCGAGCGTGTCACATAGCGCTCAGATATCAGTGGGCCGCACACAATCCACAAGTGTCCACTGTCAAAAAGTGTACGCAGAGATTCAAAATCTCCATTATCCTCTCGTCACTTTGGTCACAGGCAGCTGTGCCATCGAGCGTGTCACATAGCGCTCAGATATCAGTGGGCCGCACACAATCCACAAGTGTCCAGTGTCCAAAAGTGTACGCAGAGATTCAAAATCTCCATTATCCTCTCGTCACTTTGGTCACAGGCAGCTGTGCCATCGAGCGTGTCACATAGCGCTCAGATATCAGTGGGCCGCACACAATCCACAAGTGTCCAGTGTCCAAAAGTGTACGCAGAGATTCAAAATCTCCATTATCCTCTCGTCACTTTGGTCACAGGCAGCTGTGCCATCGAGCGTGTCACATAGCGCTCAGATATCAGTGGGCCGCACACAATCCACAAGTGTCCAGTGTCCAAAAGTGTACGCAGAGATTCAAAATCTCCATTATCCTCTCGTCACTTTGGTCACAGGCAGCTGTGCCATCGAGCGTGTCACATAGCGCTCAGATATCAGTGGGCCGCACACAATCCACAAGTGCCCAGTGTCCAAAAGTGTACGCAGAGATTCAAAATCTCCATTATCCTCTCATCACTTTGGTCACAGGCAGCTGTGCCATCGAGCGTGTCACATAGCGCTCAGATATCAGTGGGCCGCACACAATCCACAAGTCTCCAGTGTCCAAAAGTGTACGCAGAGATTCAAAATCTCCATTATCCTCTCGTCACTTTGGTCACAGGCAGCTGTGCCATCGAGCGTGTCACATAGCGCTCAGATATCAGTGGGCCGCACACAATCCACAAGTGTCCAGTGTCCAAAAGTGTACGCAGAGATTCAAAATCTCCATTATCCTCTCGTCACTTTGGTCACAGGCAGCTGTGCCATCGAGCGTGTCACATAGCGCTCAGATATCAGTGGGCCGCACACAATCCACAAGTGTCCAGTGTCCAAAAGTGTACGCAGAGATTCAAAATCTCCATTATCCTCTCGTCACTTTGGTCACAGGCAGCTGTGTCATCGAGCGTGTCACATAGCACTCAGATATCAGTGGGCCTCACACAATCCACAAGTGTCCACTGTCCACAAGTGTACGCAGAGATTCAAAATCTCCATTATCCTCTCATCACTTTGGTCACAGGCAGCTGTGCCATCGAGCGTGTCACATAGCGCTCAGATATCAGTGGGCCGCACACAATCCACAAGTGTCCACTGTCCACAAGTGTACGCAGAGATTCAAAATCTCCATTATCCTCTCGTCACTTTGGTCACAGGCAGCTGTGCCATCGATCGTGTCACATAGCGCTCAGATATCAGTGGGCCACACACAATCCACAAGTGTCCACTGTCCACAAGTGTACGCAGAGATTCAAAATCTCCATTATCCTCTCGTCACTTTGGTCACAGGCAGCTATGCCATCGAGCATGTCACATAGCGCTCAGATATCACTGGGCCGCACACAATCCACAAGTGTCCACTGTCCACAAGTGTACGCAGAGATTCAAAATCTCCATTATCCTCTCGTCACTTTGGTCACAGGCAGCTGTGCCATCGAGCGTGTCACATAGCGCTCAGATATCAGTGGGCCGCACACAATCCACAAGTGTCCACTGTCCACAAGTGTACGCAGAGATTCAAAATTTCCATTATCCTCTCGTCACTTTGGTCACAGGCAGCTGTGCCATCGAGCGTGTCACATAGCGCTCAGATATCAGTGGGCCGCACACAATCCACAAGTGTCCAGTGTCCAAAAGTGTACGCAGACATTCAAAATCTCCATTATCCTCTCGTCACTTTGGTCACAGGCAGCTGTGCCATCGAGCGTGTCACATAGCGCTCAGATATCAGTGGGCCGCACACAATCCACAAGTGTCCACTGTCCACAAGTGTACGCAGAGATTCAAAATCTCCATTATCCTCTCGTCACTTTGGTCACAGGCAGCTGTGCCATCGAGCGTGTCACATAGCGCTCAGATATCAGTGGGCCGCACACAATCCACAAGTGTCCAGTGTCCAAAAGTGTACGCAGAGATTCAAAATCTCCATTATCCTCTCGTCACTTTGGTCACAGGCAGCTGTGCCATCGAGCGTGTCACATAGCGCTCAGATATCAGTGGGCCGCACACAATCCACAAGTGTCCACTGTCCACAAGTGTACGCAGAGATTCAAAATCTCCATTATCCTCTCGTCACTTTGGTCACAGGCAGCTGTGCCATCGAGCGTGTCACATAGCGCTCAGATATCAGTGGGCCGCACACAATCCACAAGTGTCCAGTGTCCAAAAGTGTACGCAGAGATTCAAAATCTCCATTATCCTCTCATCACTTTGGTCACAGGCAGCTGTGCCATCGAGCGTGTCACATAGCGCTCAGATATCAGTGGGCCGCACACAATCCACAAGTGTCCAGTGTCCAAAAGTGTACGCAGAGATTCAAAATCTCCATTATCCTCTCGTCACTTTGGTCACAGGCAGCTGTGCCATCCAGCGTGTCACATAGCGCTCAGATAACAGTGGGCCGCACACAATCCACAAGTGTCCACTGTCCACAAGTGTACGCAGAGATTCAAAATCTCCATTATCCTCTCGTCACTTTGGTCACAGGCAGCTGTGCCATCGAGCGTGTCACATAGCGCTCAGATATCAGTGGGCCGCACACAATCCACAAGTGTCCACTGTCCACAAGTGTACACAGAGATTCAAAATCTCCATTATCCTCTCGTCACTTTGGTCACAGGCAGCTGTGCCATCGAGCGTGTCACATAGCGCTCAGATATCAGTGGGCCGCACACAATCCACAAGTGTCCACTGTCAAAAAGTGTACGCAGAGATTCAAAATCTCCATTATCCTCTCGTCACTTTGGTCACAGGCAGCTGTGCCATCGAGCGTGTAACATAGCGCTCAGATATCAGTGGGCCGCACACAATCCACAAGTGTCCAGTGTCCAAAAGTGTACGCAGAGATTCAAAATCTCCATAATCCTCTCGTCACTTTGGTCACAGGCAGCTGTGCCATCGAGCGTGTCACATAGCGCTCAGATATCAGTGGGCCGCACACAATCCACAAGTGTCCACTGTCCACAAGTGTACGCAGAGATTCAAAATCTCCATTATCCTCTCGTCACTTTGGTCACAGGCAGCTGTGCCATCGAGCGTGTCACATAGCGCTCAGATATCAGTGGGCCGCACACAATCCACAAGTGTCCAGTGTCCAAAAGTGTACGCAGAGATTCAAAATCTCCATTATCCTCTCGTCACTTTGGTCACAGGCAGCTGTGCCATCGAGCGTGTCACATAGCGCTCAGATATCAGTGGGCCGCACACAATCCACAAGTGTCCAGTGTCCAAAAGTGTACGCAGAGATTCAAAATCTCCATTATCCTCTCGTCACTTTGGTCACAGGCAGCTGTGCCATCGAGCGTGTCACATAGCGCTCAGATATCAGTGGGCCGCACACAATCTACAAGTGTCCACTGTCCACAAGTGTACGCAGAGATTCAAAATCTCCATTATCCTCTCGACACTTTGGTCACAGGCAGCTGTGCCATCGAGCGTGTCACATAGCGCTCAGATATCAGTGGGCCGCACACAATCCACAAGTGTCCACTGTCCACAAGTGTACGCAGAGATTCAAAATCTCCATTATCCTCTCGTCACTTTGGTCACAGGCAGCTGTGCCATCGAGCGTGTCACATAGCGCTCAGATATCAGTGGGCCGCACACAATCCACAAGTGTCCACTGTCCACAAGTGTACGCAGAGATTCAAAATCTCCATTATCCTCTCGTCACTTTGGTCACAGGCAGCTGTGCCATCGAGCGTGTCACATAGCGCTCAGATATCAGTGGGCCGCACACAATCCACAAGTGTCCAGTGTCCAAAAGTGTACGCAGAGATTCAAAATCTCCATTATCCTCTCGTCACTTTGGTCACAGGCAGCTGTGCCATCGAGCGTGTCACATAGCGCTCAGATATCAGTGGGCCGCACACAATCCACAAGTGTCCACTGTCCACAAGTGTACGCAGAGATTCAAAATCTCCATTATCCTCTCGTCACTTTGGTCACAGGCAGCTGTGCCATCGAGCGTGTCACATAGCGCTCAGATATCAGTGGGCCGCACACAATCCACAAGTGTCCACTGTCCACAAGTGTACGCAGAGATTCAAAATCTCCATTATCCTCTCGTCACTTTGGTCACAGGCAGCTGTGCCATCGAGCGTGTCACATAGCGCTCAGATATCAGTGGGCCGCACACAATCCACAAGTGTCCAGTGTCCAAAAGTGTACGCAGAGATTCAAAATCTCCATTATCCTCTCATCACTTTGGTCACAGGCAGCTGTGCCATCGAGCGTGTCACATAGCGCTCAGATATCAGTGGGCCGCACACAATCCACAAGTGTCCAGTGTCCAAAAGTGTACGCAGAGATTCAAAATTTCCATTATCCTCTCGTCACTTTGGTCACAGGCAGCTGTGCCATCCAGCGTGTCACATAGCGCTCAGATAACAGTGGGCCGCACACAATCCACAAGTGTCCACTGTCCACAAGTGTACGCAGAGATTCAAAATCTCCATTATCCTCTCGTCACTTTGGTCACAGGCAGCTGTGCCATCGAGCGTGTCACATAGCGCTCAGATATCAGTGGGCCGCACACAATCCACAAGTGTCCACTGTCCACAAGTGTACACAGAGATTCAAAATCTCCATTATCCTCTCGTCACTTTGGTCACAGGCAGCTGTGCCATCGAGCGTGTCACATAGCGCTCAGATATCAGTGGGCCGCACACAATCCACAAGTGTCCACTGTCAAAAAGTGTACGCAGAGATTCAAAATCTCCATTATCCTCTCGTCACTTTGGTCACAGGCAGCTGTGCCATCGAGCGTGTCACATAGCGCTCAGATATCAGTGGGCCGCACACAATCCACAAGTGTCCAGTGTCCAAAAGTGTACGCAGAGATTCAAAATCTCCATTATCCTCTCGTCACTTTGGTCACAGGCAGCTGTGCCATCGAGCGTGTCACATAGCGCTCAGATATCAGTGGGCCGCACACAATCCACAAGTGTCCAGTGTCCAAAAGTGTACGCAGAGATTCAAAATCTCCATTATCCTCTCGTCACTTTGGTCACAGGCAGCTGTGCCATCGAGCGTGTCACATAGCGCTCAGATATCAGTGGGCCGCACACAATCCACAAGTGTCCAGTGTCCAAAAGTGTACGCAGAGATTCAAAATCTCCATTATCCTCTCGTCACTTTGGTCACAGGCAGCTGTGCCATCGAGCGTGTCACATAGCGCTCAGATATCAGTGGGCCGCACACAATCCACAAGTGTCCAGTGTCCAAAAGTGTACGCAGAGATTCAAAATCTCCATTATCCTCTCGTCACTTTGGTCACAGGCAGCTGTGCCATCGAGCGTGTCACATAGCGCTCAGATATCAGTGGGCCGCACACAATCCACAAGTGTCCAGTGTCCAAAAGTGTACGCAGAGATTCAAAATCTCCATTATCCTCTCGTCACTTTGGTCACAGGCAGCTGTGCCATCGAGCGTGTCACATAGCGCTCAGATATCAGTGGGCCGCACACAATCCACAAGTGTCCAGTGTCCAAAAGTGTACGCAGAGATTCAAAATCTCCATTATCCTCTCGTCACTTTGGTCACAGGCAGCTGTGCCATCGAGCGTGTCACATAGCGCTCAGATATCAGTGGGCCGCACACAATCCACAAGTGTCCAGTGTCCAAAAGTGTACGCAGAGATTCAAAATCTCCATTATCCTCTCATCACTTTGGTCACAGGCAGCTGTGCCATCGAGCGTGTCACATAGCGCTCAGATATCAGTGGGCCGCACACAATCCACAAGTGTCCACTGTCCACAAGTGTACGCAGAGATTCAAAATCTCCATTATCCTCTCGTCACTTTGGTCACAGGCAGCTGTGCCATCGATCGTGTCACATAGCGCTCAGATATCAGTGGGCCACACACAATCCACAAGTGTCCACTGTCCACAAGTGTACGCAGAGATTCAAAATCTCCATTATCCTCTCGTCACTTTGGTCACAGGCAGCTATGCCATCGAGCATGTCACATAGCGCTCAGATATCACTGGGCCGCACACAATCCACAAGTGTCCACTGTCCACAAGTGTACGCAGAGATTCAAAATCTCCATTATCCTCTCGTCACTTTGGTCACAGGCAGCTGTGCCATCGAGCGTGTCACATAGCGCTCAGATATCAGTGGGCCGCACACAATCCACAAGTGTCCACTGTCCACAAGTGTACGCAGAGATTCAAAATTTCCATTATCCTCTCGTCACTTTGGTCACAGGCAGCTGTGCCATCGAGCGTGTCACATAGCGCTCAGATATCAGTGGGCCGCACACAATCCACAAGTGTCCACTGTCCACAAGTGTACGCAGACATTCAAAATCTCCATTATCCTCTCGTCACTTTGGTCACAGGCAGCTGTGCCATCGAGCGTGTCACATAGCGCTCAGATATCAGTGGGCCGCACACAATCCACAAGTGTCCAGTGTCCAAAAGTGTACGCAGAGATTCAAAATCTCTATTATCCTCTCGTCACTTTGGTCACAGGCAGCTGTGCCATCGAGCGTGTCACATAGCGCTCAGATATTAGTGGGCCGCACACAATCCACAAGTGTCCACTGTCCACAAGTGTACGCAGAGATTCAAAATCTCCATTATCCTCTCGTCACTTTGGTCACAGGCAGCTGTGCCATCGAGCGTGTCACATAGCGCTCAGATATCAGTGGGCCGCACACAATCCACAAGTGTCCAGTGTCCAAAAGTGTACGCAGAGATTCAAAATCTCCATTATCCTCTCGTCACTTTGGTCACAGGCAGCTGTGCCATCGAGCGTGTCACATAGCGCTCAGATATCAGTGGGCCGCACACAATCCACAAGTGTCCACTGTCAAAAAGTGTACGCAGAGATTCAAAATCTCCATTATCCTCTCGTCACTTTGGTCACAGGCAGCTGTGCCATCGAGCGTGTCACATAGCGCTCAGATATCAGTGGGCCGCACACAATCCACAAGTGTCCAGTGTCCAAAAGTGTACGCAGAGATTCAAAATCTCCATTATCCTCTCGTCACTTTGGTCACAGGCAGCTGTGCCATCGAGCGTGTCACATAGCGCTCAGATATCAGTGGGCCGCACACAATCCACAAGTGTCCACTGTCCACAAGTGTACGCAGAGATTCAAAATCTCCATTATCCTCTCGTCACTTTGGTCACAGGCAGCTGTGCCATCGAGCGTGTCACATAGCGCTCAGATATCAGTGGGCCGCACACAATCCACAAGTGTCCACTGTCCACAAGTGTACGCAGAGATTCAAAATCTCCATTATCCTCTCGTCACTTTGGTCACAGGCAGCTGTGCCATCGAGCGTGTCACATAGCGCTCAGATATCAGTGGGCCGCACACAATCCACAAGTGTCCAGTGTCCAAAAGTGTACGCAGAGATTCAAAATCTCCATTATCCTCTCGTCACTTTGGTCACAGGCAGCTGTGCCATCGAGCGTGTCACATAGCGCTCAGATATCAGTGGGCCGCACACAATCCACAAGTGTCCAGTGTCCAAAAGTGTACGCAGAGATTCAAAATCTCCATTATCCTCTCGTCACTTTGGTCACAGGCAGCTGTGCCATCGAGCGTTTCACATAGCGCTCAGATATCAGTGGGCCGCACACAATCTACAAGTGTCCACTGTCCACAAGTGTACGCAGAGATTCAAAATCTCCATTATCCTCTCGTCACTTTGGTCTCAGGCAGCTGTGCCATCGAGCGTGTCACATAGCGCTCAGATATCAGTGGGCCGCACACAATCCACAAGTGTCCACTGTCCACAAGTGTACGCAGAGATTCAAAATCTCCATTATCCTCTCGTCACTTTGGTCACAGGCAGCTGTGCCATCGAGCGTGTCACATAGCGCTCAGATATCAGTGCGCCGCACACAATCCACAAGTGTCCACTGTCCACAAGTGTACGCAGAGATTCAAAATCTCCATTATCCTCTCGTCACTTTGGTCACAGGCAGCTGTGCCATCGAGCGTGTCACATAGCGCTCAGATATCAGTGGGCCGCACACAATCCACAAGTGTCCAGTGTCCAAAAGTGTACGCAGAGATTCAAAATCTCCATTATCCTCTCGTCACTTTGGTCACAGGCAGCTGTGCCATCGAGCGTGTCACATAGCGCTCAGATATCAGTGGGCCGCACACAATCCACAAGTGTCCACTGTCCACAAGTGTACGCAGAGATTCAAAATCTCCATTATCCTCTCGTCACTTTGGTCACAGGCAGCTGTGCCATCGAGCGTGTCACATAGCGCTCAGATATCAGTGGGCCGCACACAATCCACAAGTGTCCACTGTCCACAAGTGTACGCAGAGATTCAAAATCTCCATTATCCTCTCGTCACTTTGGTCACAGGCAGCTGTGCCATCGAGCGTGTCACATAGCGCTCAGATATCAGTGGGCCGCACACAATCCACAAGTGTCCAGTGTCCAAAAGTGTACGCAGAGATTCAAAATCTCCATTATCCTCTCATCACTTTGGTCACAGGCAGCTGTGCCATCGAGCGTGTCACATAGCGCTCAGATATCAGTGGGCCGCACACAATCCACAAGTGTCCAGTGTCCAAAAGTGTACGCAGAGATTCAAAATCTCCATTATCCTCTCGTCACTTTGGTCACAGGCAGCTGTGCCATCCAGCGTGTCACATAGCGCTCAGATAACAGTGGGCCGCACACAATCCACAAGTGTCCACTGTCCACAAGTGTACGCAGAGATTCAAAATCTCCATTATCCTCTCGTCACTTTGGTCACAGGCAGCTGTGCCATCGAGCGTGTCACATAGCGCTCAGATATCAGTTGACCGCACACAATCCACAAGTGTCCACTGTCCACAAGTGTACACAGAGATTCAAAATCTCCATTATCCTCTCGTCACTTTGGTCACAGGCAGCTGTGCCATCGAGCGTGTCACATAGCGCTCAGATATCAGTGGGCCGCACACAATCCACAAGTGTCCACTGTCAAAAAGTGTACGCAGCGATTCAAAATCTCCATTATCCTCTCGTCACTTTGGTCACAGGCAGCTGTGCCATCGAGCGTGTCACATAGCGCTCAGATATCAGTGGGCCGCACACAATCCACAAGTGTCCAGTGTCCAAAAGTGTACGCAGAGATTCAAAATCTCCATTATCCTCTCGTCACTTTGGTCACAGGCAGCTGTGCCATCGAGCGTGTCACATAGCGCTCAGATATCAGTGGGCCGCACACAATCCACAAGTGTCCAGTGTCCAAAAGTGTACGCAGAGATTCAAAATCTCCATTATCCTCTCGTCACTTTGGTCACAGGCAGCTGTGCCATCGAGCGTGTCACATAGCGCTCAGATATCAGTGGGCCGCACACAATCCACAAGTGTCCAGTGTCCAAAAGTGTACGCAGAGATTCAAAATCTCCATTATCCTCTCGTCACTTTGGTCACAGGCAGCTGTGCCATCGAGCGTGTCACATAGCGCTCAGATATCAGTGGGCCGCACACAATCCACAAGTGCCCAGTGTCCAAAAGTGTACGCAGAGATTCAAAATCTCCATTATCCTCTCATCACTTTGGTCACAGGCAGCTGTGCCATCGAGCGTGTCACATAGCGCTCAGATATCAGTGGGCCGCACACAATCCACAAGTCTCCAGTGTCCAAAAGTGTACGCAGAGATTCAAAATCTCCATTATCCTCTCGTCACTTTGGTCACAGGCAGCTGTGCCATCGAGCGTGTCACATAGCGCTCAGATATCAGTGGGCCGCACACAATCCACAAGTGTCCAGTGTCCAAAAGTGTACGCAGAGATTCAAAATCTCCATTATCCTCTGGTCACTTTGGTCACAGGCAGCTGTGCCATCGAGCGTGTCACATAGCGCTCAGATATCAGTGGGCCGCACACAATCCACAAGTGTCCAGTGTCCAAAAGTGTACGCAGAGATTCAAAATCTCCATTATCCTCTCGTCACTTTGGTCACAGGCAGCTGTGTCATCGAGCGTGTCACATAGCACTCAGATATCAGTGGGCCTCACACAATCCACAAGTGTCCACTGTCCACAAGTGTACGCAGAGATTCAAAATCTCCATTATCCTCTCATCACTTTGGTCACAGGCAGCTGTGCCATCGAGCGTGTCACATAGCGCTCAGATATCAGTGGGCCGCACACAATCCACAAGTGTCCACTGTCCACAAGTGTACGCAGAGATTCAAAATCTCCATTATCCTCTCGTCACTTTGGTCACAGGCAGCTGTGCCATCGATCGTGTCACATAGCGCTCAGATATCAGTGGGCCACACACAATCCACAAGTGTCCACTGTCCACAAGTGTACGCAGAGATTCAAAATCTCCATTATCCTCTCGTCACTTTGGTCACAGGCAGCTATGCCATCGAGCATGTCACATAGCGCTCAGATATCACTGGGCCGCACACAATCCACAAGTGTCCACTGTCCACAAGTGTACGCAGAGATTCAAAATCTCCATTATCCTCTCGTCACTTTGGTCACAGGCAGCTGTGCCATCGAGCGTGTCACATAGCGCTCAGATATCAGTGGGCCTCACACAATCCACAAGTGTCCACTGTCCACAAGTGTACGCAGAGATTCAAAATTTCCATTATCCTCTCGTCACTTTGGTCACAGGCAGCTGTGCCATCGAGCGTGTCACATAGCGCTCAGATATCAGTGGGCCGCACACAATCCACAAGTGTCCACTGTCCACAAGTGTACGCAGAGATTCAAAATTTCCATTATCCTCTCGTCACTTTGGTCACAGGCAGCTGTGCCATCGAGCGTGTCACATAGCGCTCAGATATCAGTGGGCCGCACACAATCCACAAGTGTCCAGTGTCCAAAAGTGTACGCAGACATTCAAAATCTCCATTATCCTCTCGTCACTTTGGTCACAGGCAGCTGTGCCATCGAGCGTGTCACATAGCGCTCAGATATCAGTGGGCCGCACACAATCCACAAGTGTCCACTGTCCACAAGTGTACGCAGAGATTCAAAATCTCCATTATCCTCTCGTCACTTTGGTCACAGGCAGCTGTGCCATCGAGCGTGTCACATAGCGCTCAGATATCAGTGGGCCGCACACAATCCACAAGTGTCCAGTGTCCAAAAGTGTACGCAGAGATTCAAAATCTCCATTATCCTCTCGTCACTTTGGTCACAGGCAGCTGTGCCATCGAGCGTGTCACATAGCGCTCAGATATCAGTGGGCCGCACACAATCCACAAGTGTCCACTGTCCACAAGTGTACGCAGAGATTCAAAATCTCCATTATCCTCTCGTCACTTTGGTCACAGGCAGCTGTGCCATCGAGCGTGTCACATAGCGCTCAGATATCAGTGGGCCGCACACAATCCACAAGTGTCCACTGTCCACAAGTGTACGCAGAGATTCAAAATCTCCATTATCCTCTCGTCACTTTGGTCACAGGCAGCTGTGCCATCGAGCGTGTCACATAGCGCTCAGATATCAGTGGGCCGCACACAATCCACAAGTGTCCAGTGTCCAAAAGTGTACGCAGAGATTCAAAATCTCCATTATCCTCTCATCACTTTGGTCACAGGCAGCTGTGCCATCGAGCGTGTCACATAGCGCTCAGATATCAGTGGGCCGCACACAATCCACAAGTGTCCAGTGTCCAAAAGTGTACGCAGAGATTCAAAATCTCCATTATCCTCTCGTCACTTTGGTCACAGGCAGCTGTGCCATCCAGCGTGTCACATAGCGCTCAGATAACAGTGGGCCGCACACAATCCACAAGTGTCCACTGTCCACAAGTGTACGCAGAGATTCAAAATCTCCATTATCCTCTCGTCACTTTGGTCACAGGCAGCTGTGCCATCGAGCGTGTCACATAGCGCTCAGATATCAGTGGGCCGCACACAATCCACAAGTGTCCACTGTCCACAAGTGTACACAGAGATTCAAAATCTCCATTATCCTCTCGTCACTTTGGTCACAGGCAGCTGTGCCATCGAGCGTGTCACATAGCGCTCAGATATCAGTGGGCCGCACACAATCCACAAGTGTCCACTGTCAAAAAGTGTACGCAGAGATTCAAAATCTCCATTATCCTCTCGTCACTTTGGTCACAGGCAGCTGTGCCATCGAGCGTGTAACATAGCGCTCAGATATCAGTGGGCCGCACACAATCCACAAGTGTCCAGTGTCCAAAAGTGTACGCAGAGATTCAAAATCTCCATAATCCTCTCGTCACTTTGGTCACAGGCAGCTGTGCCATCGAGCGTGTCACATAGCGCTCAGATATCAGTGGGCCGCACACAATCCACAAGTGTCCAGTGTCCAAAAGTGTACGCAGAGATTCAAAATCTCCATTATCCTCTCGTCACTTTGGTCACAGGCAGCTGTGCCATCGAGCGTGTCACATAGCGCTCAGATATCAGTGGGCCGCACACAATCCACAAGTGTCCAGTGTCCAAAAGTGTACGCAGAGATTCAAAATCTCCATTATCCTCTCGTCACTTTGGTCACAGGCAGCTGTGCCATCGAGCGTGTCACATAGCGCTCAGATATCAGTGGGCCGCACACAATCCACAAGTGCCCAGTGTCCAAAAGTGTACGCAGAGATTCAAAATCTCCATTATCCTCTCGTCACTTTGGTCACAGGCAGCTGTGCCATCGAGCGTGTCACATAGCGCTCAGATATCAGTGGGCCGCACACAATCCACAAGTCTCCAGTGTCCAAAAGTGTACGCAGAGATTCAAAATCTCCATTATCCTCTCGTCACTTTGGTCACAGGCAGCTGTGCCATCGAGCGTGTCACATAGCGCTCAGATATCAGTGGGCCGCACACAATCCACAAGTGTCCAGTGTCCAAAAGTGTACGCAGAGATTCAAAATCTCCATTATCCTCTCGTCACTTTGGTCACAGGCAGCTGTGCCATCGAGCGTGTCACATAGCGCTCAGATATCAGTGGGCCGCACACAATCCACAAGTGTCCAGTGTCCAAAAGTGTACGCAGAGATTCAAAATCTCCATTATCCTCTCGTCACTTTGGTCACAGGCAGCTGTGTCATCGAGCGTGTCACATAGCACTCAGATATCAGTGGGCCTCACACAATCCACAAGTGTCCACTGTCCACAAGTGTACGCAGAGATTCAAAATCTCCATTATCCTCTCATCACTTTGGTCACAGGCAGCTGTGCCATCGAGCGTGTCACATAGCGCTCAGATATCAGTGGGCCGCACACAATCCACAAGTGTCCACTGTCCACAAGTGTACGCAGAGATTCAAAATCTCCATTATCCTCTCGTCACTTTGGTCACAGGCAGCTGTGCCATCGATCGTGTCACATAGCGCTCAGATATCAGTGGGCCACACACAATCCACAAGTGTCCACTGTCCACAAGTGTACGCAGAGATTCAAAATCTCCATTATCCTCTCGTCACTTTGGTCACAGGCAGCTATGCCATCGAGCATGTCACATAGCGCTCAGATATCACTGGGCCGCACACAATCCACAAGTGTCCACTGTCCACAAGTGTACGCAGAGATTCAAAATCTCCATTATCCTCTCGTCACTTTGGTCACAGGCAGCTGTGCCATCGAGCGTGTCACATAGCGCTCAGATATCAGTGGGCCGCACACAATCCACAAGTGTCCACTGTCCACAAGTGTACGCAGAGATTCAAAATTTCCATTATCCTCTCGTCACTTTGGTCACAGGCAGCTGTGCCATCGAGCGTGTCACATAGCGCTCAGATATCAGTGGGCCGCACACAATCCACAAGTGTCCAGTGTCCAAAAGTGTACGCAGACATTCAAAATCTCCATTATCCTCTCGTCACTTTGGTCACAGGCAGCTGTGCCATCGAGCGTGTCACATAGCGCTCAGATATCAGTGGGCCGCACACAATCCACAAGTGTCCAGTGTCCAAAAGTGTACTCAGAGATTCAAAATCTCCATTATCCTCTCGTCACTTTGGTCACAGGCAGCTGTGCCATCGAGCGTGTCACATAGCGCTCAGATATCAGTGGGCCGCACACAATCCACAAGTGTCCAGTGTCCAAAAGTGTACGCAGAGATTCAAAATCTCCATTATCCTCTCGTCACTTTGGTCACAGGCAGCTGTGCCATCGAGCGTGTCACATAGCGCTCAGATATCAGTGGGCCGCACACAATCCACAAGTGTCCACTGTCCACAAGTGTACGCAGAGATTCAAAATCTCCATTATCCTCTCGTCACTTTGGTCACAGGCAGCTGTGCCATCGAGCGTGTCACATAGCGCTCAGATATCAGTGGGCCGCACACAATCCACAAGTGTCCACTGTCCACAAGTGTGTGCAGAAATTCTAAAACTCCCCTGTCCTATAGACACCTTGTACCTTGTTTTACATTACTATATAGTTTGTTGGATTTTGTCTACATTTCTACCAAAAATGAGGAAGGCTGGTGGAAGAGGCCGTGGAATTGGGCGGGGGTTGGCAGCTGGTAATGATGGTGTTGGTGGTGGATCTGATGGTAGTGGCAAGAGCAAAATAGGACCGAATGCAGGAGGTGCTGACCCTGCGTCATCGTCTGGCTACATAAGGCCTCGAACGCTTAGTTTTCTAGGAGTTGGCAAACCGCTTTTAAAGGCAGAGCATCAGGAAAAAGTTTTGTCTTACATTGCTGACTCAGCCTCCAGCTCTATCGCCTCCTCTTCTTCAGTTGTAAAAAATAAAAGCACTGAGTCGTCATTGGAGGCTCATGTTCATGAACCACACCTTTCCTTGTGTCCTTCACCCCAACCAAGATTGAAGGATGACGCAGGCAATACTACTGATTACTCCATGGAGCTGTTTTCACATACCATGCCTGGATTATCAAGTCAAATGGTGAATTACCCAGGCCAAGATGAATCTGACATGGAGTGCACTGATGCACAGCCGCTGATGGATGATTCTGCTGGTACATTCACTCAGAGCACTACATTGTTCTCGCAGTGTACAGAGCCAGATTTTGACCCTGATGAGACTCAGGTGCCCCTTCCCGCACACTATACCACCATACACGGTGACACAGAGAAAGGTGCACATGACATAGAAGAGGAGGTGATGGATGACCCAGTTGTTGACCCAGATTGGCATCCATTGGGGGAAGAGGGTGCTGCTTCCAATAGCTCAGATGAGAAGCATCCACAGCAGACATCGACATCGCAGCAGCTGTTATCTGGCAGGCCCGGAGCACTCCAAAGACAGGTTCCAAACATCAAAAGAGTTGCTGGACAGCTTGTCCAGAGGGTCAAAAGATCACAGCGTGCTAGGCTGCAAAATGTCTGCCAAAGTAGGAAGAGTGCAGTGTGGCACTTTTTTGAACAAAATCCTCATGATCAGGCCAAGGTTATCTGTAAGAAGTGCGCAAAGACCTTTAGCCGAGGGAAAAATCTGAAAAATTTGAATACCAGTTGCATGCTTAGACATTTAACCAGCATGCACTTTTAAGCGTGGACACAACACCAAACCTCAAGTGCCACATGTGCAGCTGATCACAACGAAGGTAGTCAGCAACGCTACATTGTTTCCCCCACTGTAAGCCCACCGGTTAGCACAGCAGCAAATGTTGAGGTGTCGTTGCAAGGCCACAGCAGTCAGGGAATCCCACTGTTATATCAACGAAAGACTGATTCTAGGCCATCAGAAAGAACAACAACTCCATCACCATCATCAACCCTCTCTCAGTCCGCCCTGTCCACCGCTACTTCCACCATATGCAGCTCTCAAGTCCAGCTCACCCTCCCAGACACTATGAGTAGGTCAAGAAAGTACTCAGTCTCTCATCCGCGTACCCTGGGTTTGAACGCCCACATTGCCAAACTAATCTCGTTTGAGATGATGCCCTTTCGGTTGGTGGAAAGCACAGCTTTCCGCGAACTCATGGCCTATGCAGTACCACGCTATGACCTACCCAGTCGCCACTTCTTCTCTCGCAAAGCCATCCCAGCCCTCCACCATCATGTGAAAGACCGCATTGTCCATGCACTCAAGCAGTCAGTGAGCGGAAAGGTGCACCTCACAACTGATGCATGGTCCAGTCGGCATGGCCAGGGCCGTTACGTGTCCATCACTGCGCACTGGGTTAATGTGGTGGATGCAGGGTCCACAGGGGACAGCGGTGGTGGGACAGTGCTGCCTAGCCCACGGTATAGGAAACAGTTGGCTGTAGGCGTTCGACCCTCCTCCTCCTCCTCCTCCTCCAGAAGCGACAGCTCGTCCACAGAGCGCAGTCGTACGAGCACTCCATCTGCAGCTGCCACTGTTGCACACGATGTGTCCCCCTATCGAGCAGCTAGTGGAAAGCGTCAGCAGGCTGTGTTGCAGATGATGTGTTTGGGCGACAGACACACCGCCGAGGTGCTGGCCGAGTACTTGAAGCGACAAACTGAGTCATGGCTGGGCAGTGTACATCTTGAGGCAGGCAAGGTAGTTAGTGATAACGGCCGTAATTTTGTGGCAGCCATAGCCCTTTCAAAACTCAGCCACATACCTTGCTTGGCTCACACCTTGAACCTGGTGGTGCAGTGCTTCCTCAAAAATTATCCGGAGTTAACAGCCCTGCTCCAGAAGGTGCGAAGACTGTGCGCGCACATCCGCCGGTCGCCTGTACACTCCGTTCGTATGCAGAAGCTGCAGCGATTGCTCCACCTTCCCAACCACCGCCTCATTATCGACATTGCAACAAGGTGGAACTCCACCCTGCACATGGTGGAGCGGCTGTGCGAGCAGAGGCAGGCCATAATGCATTTGTGGGAGGATACACGGCCAGGCACTTTGAGAGCAGACATGGAGTTGACAGGCGTGCAGTGGTCGAAGCTGAAAGACCTTTGTAAAGTCCTTCAGTGTTTTGAGGAATGCACACGGCTGGTAAGCGCAGACGACGCCATCCTAAGCATGAGCATCCCACTTATGCGTCTGCTCATGCAAACTTTGACGCACCTTAAGGAGCAGGCGTCTGCAGCCAATGTTGATGAGGAGGAAGATGAGGAGGGAATCCTTGATGACATTCAGCCATTGTCTGCTCAGGGACCTCTCCTGGACGAGGTGGAGGAAGAAGAGGAGGAGGAGGAGGAGGATGATGGGGATGATTACTTAGGGGAGGAGGATGCATCTCGTGGGGCAAGTGAAAATGTTGGCGTGGCAAGGTCTGGTACAGGGTTTGTGCGTGACTGGAGGGATGTGGATTTGCCAGAAAGTGCTCCTCCACCCAGCACTCGCAGTGCATCATTGACACCGGGAACATTGGCCCACATGTCAGATTATGCCTTGCGGATCCTAAAAAGGGACCCCCGCATTGCCAAAATGATGAACGATGACGACTACTGGTTGGCCAGCATCCTGGATCCACGCTATAAAGGCAAATTACAAAACATCATGCCACAGGAGAACCTTGACCTAATATTGGCTAATAAACAAGCAACTCTGGTAAATCGGTTGCTTGAGGCATTCCCAGCACACAGCAGCGGTGATGGTTCTCACACGAGCCGTACGGGCCGGGGGCAGCTTGGCAGAGGTGTTCGTGGTGCACACAGCAAAAGTGGCGTTGGAGACAGGGGTTTCATGACAATGTTGTGGACTGATTTTTCAAATACCGCTCACACAACTGGTAATACTGCATCGATGGAAAGTGACAGGAGACAGCAGTTGTCAACTATGGTTACAAACTACTTTTCCTCCCATATCGATGTTCTCCCACACAGGTCATTCCCCTTTGACTATTGGGCCGCTAAACTGGACACCTGGCCTGAATTGGCCCAATATGCCTTACAGGAGCTCGCTTGCCCAGCTGCAAGTGTGCTATCGGAAAGAGTCTTCAGTGCAGCTGGATCAATCCTGACAGAAAAAAGGACCCGTCTGTCAACCCAAAATGTGGATGATCTAACCTTCATTAAAATGAACCACGCATGGGTTTCCAAGGATTTTGTCCCACCTTCCCCTGATGACACATAGGGTGACAGAAAAATGGCTTGCTTTGGTCCACCTCTTCCTGGTACTTCACCTATTTCGCCTTTTGCATCAGTTGAATGTCCAACATCAACATATGCCACTTTCTAAAACTCCCTAACTGTGCTGCCTCCCCCCCCATGGCCGGGGTCACCACCTAGCGCACGACACCGTGCGAGTGCCGTTGCCCTGGACAGGTGGGTAGGCCGACTCTTGGGCGCGGGCACTGGCACAGGGTCCCTCATAGTGCAATCAAGTGTCTCTGACGGTGGTGGTGCACACCCGCCGTCAGACACACCGCTGTACTATGAGGGGCCCAGTGCCAGTACCGATGCCCACGAGTGGGCCCCCCTTGCTTGGCCAGGGCCCCAGCATTTGCAATCTTTACCTCTCCCTGCTCCTCCGCTGTGTAATCTGGGCCGTCAAATCCATACTGTGCCTGACACCGTCTGAGCCTGCCTCCTGAGACATATATTTTGAATGTGTACGCTATCCATACATGTTATCCGGGGATACGGTACCCTTTCTAACCTTTGTGCATTGACGTGCAATCCATACTGGGCCTAACACCGTCTGAGCCTGCCTCATGCTGTATAGACATATATTTTGAATGTGTACGCTATCCATACATGTTATCCGGGGATACGGTACCCCTTCTAACCTTTGTGCAATGACGTGCAATCCATACTGGGCCTAACACCGTCTGAGCCTGCCTCATGCTGTATAGACATATATTTTGAATGTGTACGCTATCCATACATGTTATCCGGGGATACGGTACCCCTTCTAACCTTTGTGCAATGACGTGCAATCCATACTGGGACTAACACCGTCTGAGCCTGCCTCATGCTGTATAGACATATATTTTGAATGTGTACGCTATCCATACATGTTATCCGGGGATACGGTACCCCTTCTAACCTTTGTGCAATGACGTGCAATCCATACTGGGCCTAACACCGTCTGAGCCTGCCTCATGCTGTATAGACATATATTTTGAATGTGTACGCTATCCATACATGTTATCCGGGGATACGGTACCCCTTCTAACCTTTGTGCAATGACGTGCAATCCATACTGGGCCTAACACCGTCTGAGCCTGCCTCATGCTGTATAGACATATATTTTGAATGTGTACGCTATCCATACATGTTATCCGGGGATACGGTACCCCTTCTAACCTTTGTGCAATGACGTGCAATCCATACTGGGCCTAACACCGTCTGAGCCTGCCTCATGCAGTATAGACATATATTTTGAATGTGTACGCTATCCATACATGTTATCCGGGGATACGGTACCCCTTCTAACCTTTGTGCAATGACGTGCAATCCATACTGGGCCTAACACCGTCTGAGCCTGCCTCATGCTGTATAGACATATATTTTGAATGTGTACGCTATCCATACATGTTATCCGGGGATACGGTACCCCTTCTAACCTTTGTGCAATGACGTGCAATCCATACTGGGCCTAACACCGTCTGAGCCTGCCTCATGCTGTATAGACATATATTTTGAATGTGTACGCTATCCATACATGTTATCCGGGGATACGGTACCCCTTCTAACCTTTGTGCAATGACGTGCAATCCATACTGGGCCTAACACCGTCTGAGCCTGCCTCATGCTGTATAGACATATATTTTGAATGTGTACGCTATCCATACATGCTATCCGGGGATACGGTACCCCTTCTAACCTTTGTGCAATGACGTGCAATCCATACTGGGCCTAACACCGTCTGAGCCTGCCTCATGCTGTATTGACATATATTTTGAATGTGTACGCTATCCATACATGTTATCCGGGGATACGGTACCCCTTCTAACCTTTGTGCAATGACGTGCAATCCATACTGGGCCTAACACCGTCTGAGCCTGCCTCATGCTGTATAGACATATGTTTTGAATGTGTACGCTATCCATACATGTTATCCGGGGATACGGTACCCCTTCTAACCTTTGTGCAATGACGTGCAATCCATACTGGGCCTAACACCGTCTGAGCCTGCCTCATGCTGTATAGACATATATTTTGAATGTGTACGCTATCCATACATGTTATCCGGGGATACGGTACCCCTTCTAACCTTTGTGCAATGACGTGCAATCCATACTGGGCCTAACACCGTCTGAGCCTGCCTCATGCTGTATAGACATATATTTTGAATGTGTACGCTATCCATACATGTTATCCGGGGATACGGTACCCCTTCTAACCTTTGTGCAATGATGTGCAATCCATACTGGGCCTAACACCGTCTGAGCCTGCCTCATGCTGTATAGACATATATTTTGAATGTGTACGCTATCCATACATGTTATCCGGGGATACGGTACCCCTTCTAACCTTTGTGCAATGACGTGCAATCCATACTGGGCCTAACACCGTCTGAGCCTGCCTCATGCTGTATAGACATATATTTTGAATGTGTACGCTATCCATACATGTTATCCGGGGATACGGTACCCCTTCTAACCTTTGTGCAATGACGTGCAATCCATACTGGGACTAACACCGTCTGAGCCTGCCTCATGCTGTATAGACATATATTTTGAATGTGTACGCTATCCATACATGTTATCCAGGGATACGGTACCCTTTCTAACCTTTGTGCAATCACGTGCAATCCATACTGGGCGTGAGAACGGCTGGCGAGCTGTTAAGCAAGCTACAGCACCTGTCCAGACAAGTACAGGGATTCCCTAGCGAGGAGACTTATTTGATTGTTTTCTATGTTGGGACAGCAATTTTTGGGGAGCACTATACTCTGGAGAATGATAGATGGGGCCCACCATACACTGGAACATTCCAAAGGTGGACATCAGACACTGGAGCAGCATTTACAGGGCCCATTATACACTAGAGCAGTAGAAATGGGGCCCACTATGTTTGGAGCATTATTTGGGCCCATAAGACAGTGGAGCTTCATCCATGGGGACCAACATATACTGTAGCATTATGTGGAGCTCATCATATACTGTTTCAAACATTATATGGGACCAATGATTTTGTATGGAGAAATAGATGGGCCTCGTCATGAGATGTAAAAAGTGAGGTATTTTTCATTGTACTATACCGCTATTTCTCTGCCGTATCGGAGCATGATGAGTTGTGGTATGTGTTAAAGGGGCGCTCTTTCGCCCAGGGCACATGAAAACCTGCAGCCAGCCCTCCCCCCCCACAAATTTAGCCAAATAACCCCCATTTTTCAGTGCGTAACTTGTATTATGAAGTTAATTAAGGTTGACAGGCTTAAGTAAGAAGAATTGATGCTTTTGGCATTCAAATGGGCACTGTAGGTGTGTTTCCTGTCCTCCTCTCACTGCCGACTTTTATTCCCCATTGACTTACATTGGGTTTCGTGTTTCGGGACGACCCCGACTTTTCCCTATAATCGGACGATCTTGCTCGACCCGACTTTTGGAAAAGTCGGGTTTCACGAAACGAAACGCGACCCTAAAAAAGCAAAAGTCGCTCAACTCTAATTCTAATCTTATTTATCTGTTTCGCACCTCTTCTTGGGTTAGATTGGTTACCCTTAATATAGGGTTTTCTTGGTCTCTTGGCATTTCGCCTAGTATTTCATTTTCCACCGTGAATACTGTGGAGAAGAACGTGTTTAATATACAGTATTAGCTTTTTCCTCGTCATCTACAGCCATTCTTTCCCCCAAATTTTTTAAGGGGCCTGCACTTTCACTTTTGATTCTTTTACTATTGATATAGTTGAAGAACAGTTTAGGATTAGTCTTACTCTCCTTAGCAATAAGAGCAAATGACAGCAAAGAGAGCTGGGTGAAATAATAAACTCCATAATTAGAGCTCAAAGTGCCAATAAGGGAAATAAAGACCCCAACTCATCATAGGAACAGTGTAGGACACACTGCATATATAGATACCACACCACATAGAGAAAAAAGAAGTGCAAAGAGCCCAGCATATATATGGGTAAAAGATCAAATCTTTATTGAAATTCCAGGTACAGTAAAATTGTGGGATAAAAAGTGACACTACAACAGCAGGCAGTGTAATGCTGAACAACACACCTCAAAACAATTATAAGATGAAAAAAGTACATCCCTGACAGAGTGAATGATGCTACATATAAGCAGAGAATGGAGTGTAAAGCACATAGAATAAAGGGACAATTCCCATGCTAAGCTATACCAAATTATAATGTAACCACCCAAAATCTCACAATACCTAGGAGACACATACCAGGGGAAGAGGGAGCTGTGCAGCAAATACGGCCAACCCCGACGCGCGTTTCAGAAATAATTCCTTCCTCAGGGGGCGTGTGTACATACTGCTCACTCAGCTATTTATAGAAGGATTCCAAAAGATATCTCTAATGACGCCAGGTGCCCTACAACCCTCCCCCATCACATTGGCACAAGCGCCGCTAGCGCTCACACACACACGGGGCCCTGTGAGGTCAGACGCCAGACGGCGGGTGGAAGTGATGAGGGAAGAAGTTGCGTCATCCGGCGCATGCGCAGACAACGGAAAGGTAGCGGCGGCCATCTTGGAAGCTGGAAAAACATGAGGGCATAATTCCAGCAAGTATAGGGGATAAAAAATAGCCAACAATAAGGCGGCATGATAAAGCATGGACATATAACACCATATGAAACACATAATAATGACAATTTATGAAAACCGAATAACTATAAAGGCCACGTCATCCGGCACACACGCAAACATAGCGAGGTGACAGTGGCCATAATAGAGGTTGAAAAACAGATTTCAAATAGATGCAAGAAGGGTTCATAACCAAACTAGACAACATAAAATATCAGGGAGAAAAATTGTAAAAAAATGAAAATGAAAAAAGAGGGGGGGGGAAGAAAAAATATATAATAATCACATGGACATCATAACCAATTTTCAGAAAAACAGATATCAAAATAATGAAAAGGGGAAAAGGATGGACCATACCCCAGATAAGTAGCATAGTTATAGACACAGATCCAATGGAAGCATAACCATATTTCAGTAAATAAATATAAAAAAAAATATTTAAATAAGCATTTCAGATCTATGAAAACCACAAAGCTGTGTAAATATCACAAAAATATGCGTAACTGTATCAGATCTTCAGCCAGTTCTCCAGAATCTTTATAAGGAACAGAATGAATGGTGAAAAGTTCATGTCCTTGTGAAAGGTATTATAACATTCTCCCCAGGGAATGGGCAAGCAGCAGCAAATAGATCACATGAATGCGTAGTCACTAAAAATTAAAAATGATGTATTAAAACACACAAAATAGCATCACTTATAACACAGCAGACAGAAACTACAGAAAAGGGGCAAATGACAGACATTCATTCAAGCCATATGGAAGGAGAGTCTTGAGTTGCCAAATCCACCTTGACTCAAGTTGGCCAAGTCTCTTAGAAAAAACCCCACCCCTAATATCTATTCTCAGGGCATCAATGCCCCTGACTTTCAAAAGGGAACCTTAAAAATAAAAAGCTCTGGAGTCTGTGTAATTTGTATAGATCTCTTGTCAAAGACCTAACGAGCCACAGAAACATATACATGAAGAGATGGGAGTCCGATTATGAGAATTATTTCAAATTGTTAAATTGGTGGTCTAGTATGGTTATGAACCCTTTTTGCATCTATTTGAAATCTGTCTTTCAACCTCTATTATGGCCACTGTCACCTCGCTATGTTTGCGCATGTACCGGATGACGTGGCCTTTATAGTTATTCGGTTTTCATAAATTGTCATTATTATGTGTTTCATATGGTGTTACATGTCCATGCTTTATCATGCCGCTTAATTGTATGCTATTTTTTATCCCCTATACTTGCTGGAATTATGCCCTCATGTTTTTCCAGCTTCCAAGATGGCTGCCGCTACCTTTCAGGAGTCTGCGCTTGCGCCGGATGATGCGACTTCGTCCCTCCTCACTTCCACCCGCCGTCTGGCGTCTGACCTCACTGGGCCCCATGTGTGGGCCAGCGCTAGCGGCGCTTGAGTCAATGTGATGGGGGGAGGGTTGTAGGGCACCTGGCGTCATTAGGGATATCTTTTGGAATCCTTCTATAAATAGCTGAGTGAGCAGCATGTACACACACCCCTTGAGGAAGGAATTATTTCTGAAACGCACGTCGGGGTTGGCCGTGTTTGCTACGCAGCTCCCTCTTCCCCTGGTATGTGTCTCCTAGGTATTGTGAGATTTTGGGTGGTTACTTTATAATTTGGTATGGCTTAGCAAGGGAATTGTCCCTTTACTCTGACTATGTGCTTTACACTCCATTCTCTGCTTATATGTAGCATCATTCACTCTGCCAGGGATGTACTTTTTTCATCTTATAATTGTTTTGAGGTGTGTTGTTCAGCATTACACTGCCTGCTATTGTAGTGTCACTTTTTATCCCACAATTTTACTGTACCTGGTAATTCAATAAAGATTTGATATTTTACCCATATATATGCTGGACTCTTTGCACTGCTTTTTTCTCTATGTGGTGTGGTATCTATATATGCAGTGTGTCCTACACTGTTCCTATGATGAGTTGGGGTCTTTATTTCCCTTATTAGCACTTTGAGCTCTAATTATGCAGTTTATTATTTCACCCAGCTCTCTTTGCTGTCATTTGCTCTTATTCAATTTTACTGTGTTATGCACTGGTGCTCCGGTCAGCAATATGGATTTTCGGTCTCCCAAATGGACCAGGTGTTTGGTAATAATGTGGTTGATATGCAGCAGCCTGGGGATACAGGATTGGAAGACAAATTTGCTACTATCAAAACAATGCTGGTTAAGCGGTCAAAATTATGGTCAAAAGTAGTATGATACCGCGGGGTCTCAGAGTAAGGTGATCCCCTCGTTTCCCATTGAGGATGAGAATTTCATCACCAAATGGGAGGAATCATGTAATATTTGTTCGACTACAGTGATGCAGTTGCTGATTGACCATAATACTTCGGTTAACACCTTAGATGGTTAAATCGACACTGCAGTTAATGAATTCCGATCTGGATGTCCGGCGGATAAAATGCAAAAATTTGAGACTGATTTGGACAAATCTGTGGATACAGTGGTTAAAAAGATTCAGGATTCTCAATTGTTGAAATTTAATAGAGATTCTAAGGACTATCAGTCCAAAAAAGTCTATTTGTAGAGGAAGAACTCTACTAGTCATTCTTCCATATGTAAAGCTTCATCCTCACTGTCCATTTCCTCTTTGAGCGGACGTTCCGATCTGTCTTCGGCCTCAGCTACATCTGCTGCGACTTACGAGGTGGCTAGACTTCGAGATCATGCTTTTCATCCTTACAAACGGAGAATGATATCTTCAACGACAAAACATGACAATAAGGTGATTAATTTGATTGGCTGTTGTCTTTCTGATGTTGATCTGCGGCTCCTTAGTAGGGGTCTCTCCTTCTCTCCAGCATCTGGTTTTGATCTTTTTGACACCATTAAGGATCTTCACCTATTTGCATGGTCATTGTTATTCAGGAGGCATTTTCACTGTAATGATATTCAATCCCTATTTCCCACAGAGGAGGAACAAGCGGCACTGAACATATTGGAGGAATTATCATCTGGAAATGATAATGATGGAGGAAAGATTCCTCCCTCGATCCGCCCACAGTCTAATAAGCTCCCACTGTTGTCTTCATGAGCCAAAATAGACATGTTTGTACGGGTGGCTACTGAGGAATTCTATAAAATCCCTCAATTAATTGTTAATGATAACCTCACCCGTGAGGAAAGGTGCAGGTTGAGATCACTTCAGGATCTTCCTGGTGTGCTCATTAAACCAGCTGACAAGGGAGGTAATGTCGTCATGTGGCCTGTGGATATGTATGAGAGAGAGGTATTTTGACAATTGAACAATAACATCTGTTATAGAAAACTTTCCGTATATACTCGAGTATAAGTCGACCCGAGTATAAGCCGACCCCCCTAATTTTGCCACAAAAAACTGGGAAAACTTATTGACTCGAGTATAAGCCTAGGGTGGGAAATGCTCCATAGATTATTCCCCCATATGGTGTCCCCAGAAGAAGCTCCATAGATTATTCCCCCATATGCTGCTCCCATAAGAAGCTCCATAGATTGTTCCCCCATATGCTGACCCCATAAGAAGCTCCATAGATTGTTCCCTCATATGCTGACCCCAGAAGCTCCCGATTATTCCCCCATATGCTGCCCCATAGATTGTTTCCTATATGCTGACCCCATGCTGCTGCTGCATGTAAAGATAAAAAAATGACATACTCACCTCTCCGTCGCTGGGTGTCAGGTGTCGGTGTCACTGCTGGCACCTGAGATACTCACGTGTCCTGCGTCCATGGCTGCTCACCGCTATCTGCCATGTCATCAGTCAGTGACATTCAGACTGCAGGGGGCACGGCGCACACTAACCACGTCACCATGCCTTCTGCTGTCTGAAGTCACTGACCGATGACAGACAGCAGCAAGCAGCCATGGACGCAGGACAGGTGAGTATCGCTATACTTACCCGTCCTGACGCTGTGTCTTGAGCCCCCAGCTTCTCCCCGTGCTCGCTCTTCCTGCCTTCAGCGGTCATGTGGTACCGCTCATTAAAACTCATGAATATGTGCATATTCATGAGTTTCAATGAGCAGCACCACGTGACCGCTGAAGGCAGGAAGAGAGAGCACGGGGAGAAGCTGGGGGCTCAAGACACAGCGTCAGGACGGGTAAGTATGACCTGACACCCCCGCCCCCCCCCCTCGCCATGGATTTCATCACCGACCTACCCTGCTCTGCGGGCTGCACAGTCATCCTGGTGGTGGTGGATCGTTTTTCCAAGATGGCTCACTTCATCCCTCTGCCCGGTCTTCCCTAAGCGCCAGAGCTGGCCGAAATCTTCATTCATCAAGTCTTCAGGCTTCATGGACTACCTCGACGCATTGTGTCTGACCGAGGGGTTCAGTTTACCTCCAAGTTCTGGCATTCGCTTTGTAAGCTCATGAACGTTTCCCTCGACTTCTCCTCGGCCTACCATCCACAGTCCAACGGACAAGTAGAGCGTACCAACCAGATGCTTACGGGATACTTACGCCACTTCTCTAACTCCCACCAGAACAATTGGGTCAACTTACTCCCCTGGGCAGAGTTCGCTTATAACAACCATGCTGGTGAGTCTTCGGCCAAGTCTCCATTTTTCATTGTTTTTGGCAGACATCCTGGTGTTCCTCTTCCGATAACCCCTGCCTCTGAGGTACCCGCGGCCAATGCCTTGTCCTCGGAATTTTCTAAGATTTGGGCTGAGACCAACACATCACTCAAGAGATCCGCTGATCAGATGAAGAACTATGCAGACAAAAAGAGGTTGGATTCTCCTCCGTATCGTGTTGGCGACAAGGTCTGGCTCTCCTCCAAATTCGTCCGACTAAAACTGCCCTCCTACAAGTTGGGTCCACGCTACATTGGTCCGTTTGAAATTCCGGGACGTATTAACGAAGTTGCCTACAAATTGAGGTTGCCTGCTTCGCTCCGGATCCCGAACACCTTTCACGTCTCTCTCCTGAAGCCTGTGGTGCTGAATCGTTTCCATTCCTCGCTTGATCTTGGTCCTCAGCCGGTGGGTGCCGACAACATTTTTGAAGTGCAGGACATCCTCGCTGTGAAAAGGGTTAGAGGTAGGACTTTCTTTCTCATTGATTGGAAGGGCTTTGGTCCTGTGGAGAGATCCTGGGAGCCTCGGGAGAATATTAATGCTCCCCGTATCCTCAAAAAGTTTCTTGTTAACCTCCGGGGGGGCGGCTTAGGGGAGGGGGTACTGTTACACCGCTCCTCCATACTCACCCGGCCTCCGCTCCCACGCCGCAGTCGCCCTCCGCTCCCACGCCGCAGCCTCCCTCCACCCGACGGCCGCGACGGTCACCTGAGACAGGCCCGCGACCGATGCCTTCCCTGCATGCTATGCGCATGCGCCATAGGCCGCGGCCGCGCCTCCTTCCTGCTTCTTATGCTCCGGCTGTGCCCTGACCCGGAAGCACCTTTGGACCAATGGCTGACCAGACGGGGCCATATCAGGCCGCTTTCCCCTGAGGGAGGCGCCTGATCGTTGTGTTTCCTGACACTCTGGCCTCGCTCCATCGTGCACACTCTGCTCCTGCAGTTCTTGTCTCGGCTGCTCCTCACAGCAGCTTCTCAGTCCTGCTACCCGTGTTCCTGGTTACCTACTCCAGTCCTGCCTTCAGTGTTCCTGTCGTCCTACTCCTGTCCTGCCTTGTGTTCCTACCGTCCTACTCCAGTCCTGCCTTGTGTTCCTGCCGTCCTACTCCAGTCCTGCCTTCAGTGTTCCTGCCATCCTACTCCAGTCCTGCCTTCAGTGTTCCTGTCGTCCTACTCCAGTCCTGTCTTCAGTGCTCCTGCCGTCCTACTCCAGTCTCAGTCTTACTCCGGTCCATCCTGAGCCGCCCCTCTCGGTACCGGCTACCGTGGTACTCGAACCCCTGGGCCTGCTCCTAATGGTCCCTGTATAGGGGTCGGTTCCACCTGGCAGCTCGCCCGGGGTCCCTCGGTGCCACGGTCCAGAGGGTCCACTCTCGGAGTTCCCGCTCCTGACCACCCGCGCTAACAGCTATGTTTGCGCATGTGGCGGATGACGTGGCCTTTATAGTTATTCGGTTTTCATAAATTGTCATTATTATGTGTTTCATATGGTGTTATATGTCCATGCTTTATCATGCCGCCTTATTGTAGGCTATTTTTTATCCCCTATACTTGCTGGAATTATGCCCTCATGTTTTTCCAGCTTCCAAGATGGCCGCCGCTACCTTTCAGTTGTCTGCGCATGCGCCGGATGACGCAACTTCTTCCCTCCTCACTTCCACCTGCCGTCTGGCGTCTGACCTCATGGGGCCCCGTGTGTGTGTCAGCGCTAGCGGCGCTTGCGCCGATGTGATGGGGGGAGGGTTGTAGGGCATCTGGAATCATTAGGGATATCTTTTGGAATCCTTCTATAAATAGCTGAGTGAGCAGAATGTACATACGCCCCCTGAGGAAGGAATTATTTCTGAAACACGCGTCGGGGTTGGCCGTGTTTGCTGCACAGCTCCCTCTTCCCCTGGTATGTGTCTCCTAGGTATTCTGAGATTTTGGGTGGTTACATTATAATTTGGTATGGCTTAGCATGGGAATTGTCCCTTTATTCTGACTATGTGCTTTCCACTCCATTCTCTGCTTATATGTAGCATCTTTCACTCTGCCAGGGATGTACTTTTTTTCATCTTATAATTGCTTTGAGGTGTGCTGTTCAGCATTACACTGCCTGCTATTGTAGTGTCACTTTTTATCTCACAATTTTACTGTACCAGGTATTTCAATAAAGATTTGATCTTTTACCCATATATATGCTGGATTCTTTGCACTGCTTTTTTCTCTATGTGGTGTGGTCTCCTTAGCAATGTGCTTCTCTGTTTCCTTTTTGGCAGCTTTAATTAGATTTTTAGATAAATTATTTTTCTCCCTATAGTTTTTTAGAGCTTCAATGGTGCCATCCTGCTTTAGTAGTTTAAATGCTTTCTTTTTACTGTTAATTGCCCCTCTTACTTCTTTGTTTAGCCACATTGGGTTTTTCTTATTTCTTGTCCTTTTATTCCCACAAGGTATAAACGGCTTACAGCGCCTATTTAGGATGTTCTTAAACATTTCCCATTTATTATCTGTATTCTTATTTTTGAGGACATTGTCCCAGTCAACCAGATTAAGGGCATCTCTAAGTTGTTTAAACTTTGCCTTCCTAAAGTTCAGTGTTTTTGTGACTCCCTGACAAGTCCCTCTAGTGAAAGACAAGTGAAACATTGTGGTCGCTATTTCCTAGATGCCCAATGACCTGCAAATTTATTATTCTGTCTATTAGATAGTATTAGGTCTAAAAGTGCTGCTCCTCTGGTTGGATTCTGCACCTATTGTGAAAGATCATTTTTCTTGGTTATTAGCAGAAACCTGTTGCCTTTATGGATTTCACAGGTCTCTGTTTCCCAGTTAATATTCGGGTAGTTAAAGTCCCTCATAACAAGGACCTCATTATGAGTTGCAGCTTCATCTATCTGCCTTAGTAGTAGACTTTCCATTATTTCTGTTATATTTGGGGGTTTGTAACAAACCCCAATGACAATATTGTTACTATTTTTCCCTCCATGTATTTCAATCCATATGGACTCAACATCCTCATTCCCTTCGTTAATATCCTCCCTTAAAGTGGACTTTAGACAAGACTTTACATAAAGACAAACCCCTCCTCCTCTCTGATTTTTGCGATACTTTCTAAACAGACTGTGACCCTGTAAGTTAACCGCCCAGTCATAGCTTTCATCTAACCATGTCTCGGTTATTCCCACTATGTCATAGTTACCTGTAGATATTTCTGCTTCTAGTTCTTCCATCTTGTTTGTCAGGCTTCTGACATTTGCGAGCATGCAGTTTAGAGGATTTTTTTTCTTCCAATCTCCACCCTGTACAGTACTGTACTGCCAAATATGGAGAAGTATTGCCTCGCTCAGTAAAAATTGTGGGACAAATTTTGGTGCCATTTTTACTCATTTCCCAGTATGAAAATGTAAAACTTGGGGCTCACACACAATCTTGTGATACACCCGGTCCTGATCTAGCCCTGCACCCGGTTTTGGCGCTGCCCCCAGCTCTGGTCCCTCACCCGCTCCTACTCCCGAGGCTGCCCCTGTACCTCTGCGAGGTCCCTGTCAGGATCCTCGCTCTCTGTCTGTCCCTCGGCGTCCTGCTGCTGCTTCTCTCTCTCCCACTTCCTGGCATGCTTCCAGCAGGCCTCCAGGGAGAATGCTTAGGACGCACACTTCCCTTCAGTCTCTTAAAGGGACAGCGCACATTTTTGGAAAATATCAATTAACCAATGGCAGCACACTGATTAATATTTCTGGCCACTCCGCCATAGCGGGAGTGCCGGAGCAACGTGTATCTACTCTTGCTAATCCGGTTCTGTCCCTGCTCTGTCTGCGCTGTTATAGCATTCCGTTTGGCACTCTGCTTATACTGTTTGTTTCCACAGAATATCAGTGACCTGTTGTTCGGCTATCCTAGATATCATCTGTACCTTTACACTCATGTGCCATCCCGTTCCGCCACTCGCCATCCGAACCCGTGGACAACGCTAAAGTTGCTGGAGCCAGCTTCCTTCTGTCTACCCGGATCCTGACTATCCTCGCCAGAGCCAGCTCCATCTCATATACCCAGTGTCCGCTGGTCAGATCCACCACATCTGTAATATTTACCCGTTTGACAGCTGCCACGTGTCCGGGGTCTAACTGGAGGTAGCACCTGTGTCCCCCAAGTATTCCATTCTGGTCCTGTTCGAGGGATCTTACTACGGATACCTGGGGCTCACTAGTTACGCCCGCTTCGGAGCCCCCCGGACCGAGGTCTCGAGGTTCCACTCAATAAATAAAAAGGAATGTGAACTTCATCACCTGTGCCTCCACTTCCATTCGTTACATCATGGTGGCAAAAATGTTAATTATTTTATCTTCACTGCTCAATGATATAAAAGTCTGACACATCTGTGGTGTCAATATAAACAATGCACCTCTAGATGAATTTATTGAGATGTTTTGTTTGTAAAATGGGGTTACTTATGGGGGCTTCTGCTGTGTTGGCACCTCAGGGGCTCTGGCAATGTAACATGGCACCGTTAAACAACAAGTGCAGCTCTTCTGAGCTTTGCACAGTGACTAAAAAGTAGTTTTCGATGACATATCAGTGAACTTAGGAGAAATTGCACAACAAATTTTGAGGTCCTTTTTCTCCTGTTACTCTTGTGAAAATACAAAATTTTGAGCAAAAAAAGATTTTTGTGGGAAAAATGTGATTTTCTTATTTTCAGGCCTTAAGATTATACACTTTTGTGAAGCACCTGGGGGTTGAAGGTGTTCAACACAAATCTAGATAAGTTCCTAATGGGGTCTAGTTTCCAATATGGGGTCACTTGTGGGGGATTTTCACTGTTTAGGCACATCAGGGGCTCTCCAAACGCGACATGGCATCCGCTAATTACTCCAGTAAATTTTACATTCAAAACGTAAAATGGTGCTCCTTTCCTTCTAAACCCTGCTGTGCACCCAGACCATTGTTTTTCTCCACATATTGGGTATCTGCACTCTCAGGAGAAATTGCTTAACAAATTGTATGGAGCAATTTCTCCTTTTACCCTTATAAAAATGCAAAATTTGGAGTTACAGGAAAGATATATATCTTTGTACCGTGTTAGCCAGTATATAGAAAAATATTCAGTATTGAGAGTCCTCAGTGGTTTATACCTTTTAATGACTAACTGAAAAGATGGTAACACATTGCAAACTTTTGAGACTACTCAGGTCTCTTCATCAGTCAATGCCTGATGAAGAGACCTGAGTAGTCTCAAACGCTTGCAATGTGTTACCATCTTTTCAGTTAGCCATTAAAAGGTATCAACCACTGAGGACTCTCAATTCTAAATTTGGAGTTAAAAAAGATTTATCTGGGAAAAATGTGATTTTTTTTATTTTCATGTCTCTACGTTATAAACTTCTGTGAAGCACTTGGGGGTTCAAAGTGCTCACCACACATCTAGATAAGTTCCTTAAGGGCTCTAGTTTCCAAAATGGTATCACTTGTTGGGGGTTTCCACTGTTTAGGCACACAGGGGCTCTCCAAACATGACATGGCATCTGCTGATTATGCCAGCAAATTTTACATTTAAAAAGTGACATGGTGCTCCTTCCGAGCTCTGCCATGTGCCCCAAACAGTAGATTTTCCCCACATATGGGGTATCGGCATGCTCAGGAGAAATTGCACAACTATTTATATGGTTCATTTTCTCCTATTACTGTTGCAAAAACAATTTACGTCTAAAGGAAATTTTTTGTGAAAGAAAAGTAAATGTTAATTTTTTCCTTCCACGTTCCAAAAATTGCTGCTTCTTCAATGAGGTTTTGAGTACCCTGAGAGGTGCAGTTTTTAGAATGGTGTCACTTTTGCTTATTTTTCTATAGGCCCCTCAAAGTAAAAAAAAAAATGGTGACCCTGTTATGCTGCTGCTGCTGCCCCTGACTCCCTTACAAAAAAAAAACAAAAAAACTCCATACTCACCTCCGTCGCTGCCCCCTGCTCATCAGCGTTGCGCTCTGCAGTGACTGTGCAGGCAGAGAGCGCGATAGCGCTCTCTGACCTGAATGTCACTGCAGAGGACGCAAGACAGCAGAGCGCAGGGACAGGTGAATATGCCTCCCAACCCCCCGTTCATATTCACCGGGTCCTGGTGCTTGTCTCTGCAGCTCCTCTGCTTGTTCCATGTATGTCGGCGCTACTCTCTTCCTGGTTCAGCGGTCACGTGGTACCCGCTCATTAAATATGCGCATATTTAATGAGCGGGTGCCATTTGACAGCTGAAGCAGGAAGAGAGCAGCGCCGACAAACATGGAACAAGCAGGGGAGCTGCAGAGAAGGGTGAGTATGATCTGACACCCCCGCTCCCCCTCCCCTGCCGATCCCCCCCGGTATATGACTCGTGTATAAGCCGAGAGGGGGACTTTCAGCCCCAAAAAATGGGCTGAAAATCTCGGCTTATACACGAGTATATACGGTATATTGTCATTTTTTCACTTTTTAAAAATTACAAAAATGATAAAGGTTTGGGCACCCTGCATGGTTAGTACCTAGTAGCGCCCCATTTTACAAGTATCACAGCTTGTAAAAGATTTTTGTAGCCAGTCAAGAGTCTTTCAATTCTTGTTTCAGGGATTTTCATCCATTCTTCCTTGAAAAATTCTTCCAGTTCTGTGAGATTCCTGGGTCGTCTTGCATGCACTGCTATTTTGAGGTCTAGCCACAGATTTGCAATGATTTTCAGATCAGAGAGTGGACTGTGAGGGCCACTGTAAATTCTTCAGCTTGCACCTTTTGAGGCAGTCTATTGGGGATTTTTACTTGTGTTTAGGGTCATTATCCATTTTAGAAGCCATCCTCTTTTTAACTTCAGCTTTTTCAGATGGTGCTATGTTTGCCTCAAGAATTTGATGAAATTTCATTAAGTCCATTCTTCCCTGTATCCGTGAAATGTTCCTGTGCAGTAACATAGTATCAACATACCACATTTCCTGGGCAGAGGAGGAAACAAAAGAGAGGGTGCAGACAGGATGGCATGGGATGGCTTTAGTTTTTCTTTAAACATTTGTGAGGGCTCTCACTCCTACATTTGGGAGGTCCCTCCCTCAGTCCAAATTGTTAGTTAGATAGTGGAATACATATTCTCCATCACTTTACAATGCCAGCTAAAACATGCCCATTTGAATTTTGGGCTTCGCCTGCCACCACCATGTCCACCGCCATGTCATGCGGCCCTCGTTTCACATTTTTAGAGGGTCAGCAGGTGTCATGAAACCTGAGTTTGGGTAGGCCAATAAGTTGGCCCTGTATCATACATTTGGGAGGTCCCTCCATCATTCCAAATAGTTAGCTAGATAGTGGAATACATATTCCCCATTCCTTTACAATGCCATTTCAAACATGCCCATTTGAATTTTGTGCTTCGCCCGCCATCACTAGCATCATATCCACCGCCATGTCATTATGTGGCCCTCTCTTCCCATTTTCAGAGGGCCAGCAGGGGCTGTAAACATTTCCAGGGCTAGCAATCTGGCAATGTGGGTGTTTAGAGTTTTGGACTGTGTTGATATTTCTGCTTTCTGGGGCAGGGACAGCTGAACAATGCGCTGGGACAAAAAACTGGATGCGGTTGCTGACTGTTATGGCTGTGTAACTGCAGGTTGTGAGCAGGAGGCATCAGCACCTGCTTCATGGACAGCAGATTGGGAAGGCCGTAACACAGGGGAAGAGGCAGTGGATTTACCTGCAGACACAGATTTTGTACTCAGGTGTTCCGCCCACCTCCTGGGGTGCTTGGCTACCATGTGCTTTTTCATGCTGGTGGTGCTCAGGTTGGCAGTGTTCCTGCCTCTTATTAGCTTGGTTTGGCAGATGCTGCAAAATGAAGTTGTTTTGTCTGAAGGAATTCCAGAAAAAACTGCCATACAGGGGAACAATGCCATCTTGGCCTGTTATCCAGCCAAGTGGGGGGGCTCTGTGGAACAGCTGACCGAGGTCTCCCTCTGGTCAAACCACTACCTCTTCTTGTTTGTTTTCGCGATCCATCCCTCTCTGCACTGCTGTGCTTGCTAGGCATGCCACCGTGCCATGCTGGATCAGTGGCCTCATCATCGACGACGTCGTCTTCCAATTCATCAATCTGATCCTCCTTCTGAGTTTTGATTTTAAGCTGACCTGATGGCAACAATACATCATGATTATCCTCCACCTATTCGGACATGAATTTACCTTTCCCAACATGACTTTCTCCTGGCCATGGGTGCTCAAATGTTTGGGCATCACTGCACTTCACCTCCTCATGACCCACTTTAATGGTGCATGTAGAGAGGCCTAACAAATTACAAGTTAATGTAAATACTTCCTCAGAGTGGCCAGCGTTGGGGTCATGTGTCTGATGGGGCTCTTGATAGTGGGAGGAAGGAGGATCAGGTTGAGGATTCAGAGGCCCAGCCTCTTGGCTACTGAGACTAAACTATGTGGAATATTTAGTGGTGCTGCTTGTCAACACACTGGAGCCTTTGTCTGAAATCCAACCAACAACATCCTCACACTTGTCTGGGTTCATCAGTGGTGTAGCATGCAGACCAAATTTTGACAAGAAACTAGAACGAGATACAGTAACCTTCTGATCTGTCACACAGCCTTGGAAGGCAACTCCCCATCCACATCCCTTAGCATCACCCTTTCTCATATTGAATACGTTATGCTTATGAAAAAAAAATCCTGGCTTTATTTTTCACAAGTACCCTCACAGAGGTATTATGCACAGATTCACTGTATCTAGCATTGTGTGGCAATATTTTTTAAGACATCAGCTGTATTACACATGGCAAAAGCAGACTCATGAAAATTAGAGGTAAATAGTCACGTTTGTTTATCTCAGCAGGCTTTGCACCAGTCGCACAACTGCTAGATAAAGATAAACTATTTATTAAAGCAATAGAAATTTTTTTTTAAATTTCCTTGTTGACACACTGCAACGGTGGACTAATGAAAATTATTGCCACTGATAAATTGTGACATTTGCGTTATCTCTGCATGGATTGTGCCAGTTGCACTTCTGCTACATAAAAATATGCTATTTATTTAACTAATAGAAATTTTTTGGGATTTTTAAAATCACCTTTATGAGACACGCAAACAGCAGACTCAGGGAAATTACTGGTAAATCGTTAAGTTTACGTAGCTCAGTCGCACAAATGCTAGATAAATATTAGCTATTTAAGCAATAGACGAGGAATATTATTTAGCAATTAGCTTTTAAAATGGATGTTACTATATACTGGCACTGAGGAATATTATTTAGCTGTAAAAAATAATTTTTTACAGGCTGCTATTCAGGAATATTATGTACACACGTGGTCAAAATTGGTGATACCCCTCGTTTAATGACAGAAAAACCCACAATGGTCACAGAAATAGCTTGAATTTGACTAAAGTAATAACTAAAAAATCTATGATAATGAACAAAAGAAAGTCAGACATTGCTTTTCACCAATGCTTCCACAGAATTTAAAAAAAAAAAAAAATTCATTAAATAGGCCTGAACAGAAATGATGGTACCCCTGAAAATAATGTGACAAAAGGGACACATTAAATCATGATGTGTCCACTAATTATCATCACAGGTGTCTACAATCTTGGAATCAGTGAGTGGGCCTGTATAGAGGGCTACAGATACTCACTGTGCTGTTTGGTGACATGGTGTGTATCACACACAACATGGACCAGAGGAAGCAAAGAAAAGAGTTGTCTCAGGAGATTAGAAATAAAATTATAGACAAACATGTTAAAGGTAAAAGTTATAAGACCATCTTTAAGCAGCTTGATGTTCCTGTGACTACAGTTGCACATGTTATTCAGAAATTTAAGCTCCATAGGACTGTAAGTAGTGATGAGCGAGTTCGTTGCTCGGGTTTACCTGAGCATGCTTCGGTGTCCTCCGACTATTTTGGTGTGCTCGGAGATTTAGTTTTCGTCGCCTCAGTTCCATGATTTGCGGCTGCTGGACTGCCTGAATACATGTGGGAATTCCCTAACAAACAGGCATTCCTCACATGTATTCAGGCTGTCCAGCAGTTGCAAATCATGCAGCTGCATCGACAGAAACTAAATCTCCAAGCACACCAAATACTCGGAGGTCACCTGAGCATGCTCGGAAAAACCTGAGCAATGAGTATACTCGCTCATCACTAGACTGTAGCCAACCTGCCTGGATGTGGCTGCAGAAGGAAAATTGATGACAAATCAAAGAGACGGATAATACGAAAGGTATCAATAGAGCCCAGAAAAACTTCTAAACAGATTAAAGGTGAACTTCAAACATCAGTGTCAGATCGCTCCATCTGTCATTGTGTGAGCCAAAGTGGACTTCATGGGAGACGACCAAGGGGGACACCGTAGCTAAAAAAAGTCATAAGAAAGCCAGACTGAAATTTGCCAAACTACATGTTGACAAGCCACAAATCTTCTGGGAGAATGTCCTATGGACAGATGAGACAAAAAATTGAACATTTTGGAAAAGCACACAAGCTCCATGTTCACAGATGGAAAAATAAAGCATATCAAGAAAAGAACAATGTCCCTACTGTGAAACATGGAGGAGGCTTTGTTATGTTCTGGGGCCGCTTTGCTGCGTCTGGCACAGGGTGTCTAGAATCTGTGCAGGGTACACTGAAATCTTAAGACTATCAAGGGATTCTAGAGAGAAATGTGCTGCCCAGTGTCAGAAAGCATGATCTCAGTCGCAGTTCATGGGTCTTGCAACAGGATTATGACCCAAAACACACAGCTAAAAACACCCAAGAATGGCTAAGAGGAAAACATTGGACTATTCTGAAGTGGCCTTCTATGAGCCCTGACCTAAATCTTATTGAGCATCTTTGGAAAGAGCTGAAACATGCCATCTGGAAAAGGCAACCTTCAAACACAAGACAACTGGAGCAGTTTGCTCTTGAGGAGTGGGCCAAAATACCTGTCGAGAGGTGCAGAAGTCTCATTGACAGTTACAGGAATCGTTTGATTGCAGTGATTGCCTCAAAAGGTTGTGCAACAAAATACTAAGTTAAGGGTACCATCATTTCTGTCCAGGCCTATTTCATGAGTTTTATTTTTTTTTAAATTCTGTGGAAGCTTGGTTGAAAAGCAATGTCTGACTTTCTTTTGTTCATTATCATAGATTTTTTAGTTATTACTTTAGTCAAATTCAAGTTATTTCTGTGACCATTCTGGGTTTTTCTGTCATTAAATGAGGGGTACCAACAATTTTGACCATGTGTGTTGCTCCAAAAAATTGGTTTTGTATATATATATATATGCTGGTACTACCTAATATTATTTGCCTCTTAAAAGAGCTGATTTGTATATTATGATTGTGGATAAAACCATCCCTATTTCCCCCTAATTCCACAGTCTGTTCTTAATACTAAACTACACAACACAATGGAAAATAGTAGCGATCTGCAGCATGTACTTGCAATGATGATAACACCCAGGTGCTTGCCTTTCATTCTCACTCCTATTAAATCTCTCCCCAAATTATTGCCACCTAACTATTTTTCACAACCTTCAGCTCTTAAAAGAACTTTTTGGAATGAATAACTCTCCCTATACCCTCCTGTCTCTCTCCCTATCCTCACACTATGCTCTCCCTACACTGATTCTGGCTGCAATTTGCTCAAGATCGTGCCGGCAGCCATTAAATATCACCTATGACTCTGTAAGGTCAGCCAATCACAATAATACAACACCAAAGATGGCGTCGACATTACTGTGATTGGCAAGCCAGCCCAGCATGTTCATTGGCTGCAAATAAAGCGCCAAACATGCTGGGCGGGTCACTCAAATATACCGAGGAGAATATCAAATTACTCGCCAAGTAACGAAGAGCCCGAGTAGCATGCTATTTGTGCGAGTAACGAACAGTGCCGAATGTATTCGCTCATCACTATTAGTTATATATATGGCCTCATGTACACAGAAGCTTTTCTGAGTCCCAATCTTTATGGAAGAAGTAGTACACAATACTCCTAGAAGTAAGCACCTCTGTAATATGACCTGTTTTGTAACATGCCACAACAAAGTTAGAAGAAGATACAGGTATGGTGTAGGCTTAAGGTGTTACATTATGCATCCGTATAATACATATAAATAATTTAACCGCCACCAAATTTACCACTCATAAATTAATACCTAGGTAAAAAAAGAAGTACTTAAAGTTCAAGTAAAAAATAATATTTTATTGACCACAATATAAAAATATTAAAATATATAAATAGACAAAGAAAGTGCTAGATAAAAAGAGGGACCTTATTCAGAATATCTTACCGGATGTACACATGCAATTGTAACACTGCCAAAAATAAGAAGTCGCTAAAGTGTCCTAGGGGAAAAAGGCAAAAAAAAATCACTAATAAATAATTTTTATTTAAATATATACTAAATAAAGGGCTGCAAAAATGCATACCTTAGCAATTGGATCAAAAACTATTACTATACCCATAATCCAATGCACTAACGGTCAAAGGCAGTAAAAAATTGGTTGTTTAAAATGCAAAATGACGATGTCCATAAAATGTCAAAGGGAGAGAACACAATAGATAAAGCTAGTATTTAATGGCTGCTAAACATGCTTGCCAAAATACAATGGTTTATAAACTAGCCTATTGATGAACCAAGGGCTAGATGTCAGCTGACCCTAGAGTGCAAAACAGCGCCGCTGTCAATAGGAAATGTCAAGTGTCAAAATGAAAATGATGGAACATTTTTAGTTGTTTTGCAAAAAATACCGGAAAGTACTATGGGGTCCTTCTGCCTCGATGCACATTTCACTCTGCTTCTTCAGGAGGTGTGTCATAACAGGGGGTGTCACAGTTTAAATATACAGGGCAGCCAATATAAATGAGGTGTAGGAATGCTGACATAACGAGATAATGTATAACGACACATGCATCCGCTAGGCAGACTCAGGTTGCCAATTGTGACCCTGTGCTTAGGTTCCATTAGGCAATGACGTCAGCACCCGGCCCACCATAGACCACTGATCAAGTTGAGGACTAGTCCCCGGCTGCACATGCGTGCTATTTCCCGTTGTTCTCTCATATCAGGATGTTGTTGTATGGAGTCAAAAGCTCTCAAAGTTAAGTGAGGCATCACAAGTGCGGAAAATATTGATGATAACAAGGTGCCTGAAAAGACTTTTATGGAGAATAATGCTAAATGAAAATATATGAGAGTGATATAAAAAATATAATCAATATGAAACAAATTAAATGGACGAATAAGAATATAAAAGTGTGCTGGAGGCAAATAGTATGTGAGTGTATAATGTGACCTAAATAAATATAGGTATATGATGTAAACTGCAACAAAAAAGTCACTTAACCCAGATACCAAAGGTGTATTGAATATAAAATTATGTGATAGGGAAAAAATGAGACAAAACCCCACAAATGGATGTAGATATAATAAATAAAAAATAGGGTGGTAAAATATGTGTCTAAGTAAGACCCATAACAAATAAGATATGGGAATTAATGTGTGTTAGGAACAACTATGAAAAATGCCGTGTAATGAAAAAATGTGAAATAGAATGAATAAGTGTGTAGACCAAAAAATTACTATAAATCATATAGGTGGCCAAATCTCATCAGGGACAAGTGATGATAATGAAAAATGTATAAAGGGGGATAGGGGAGTCGAAAAATAGCTCAAGAATGAATGAAGGGTGGAAAGAAGAAGGACTGGTCTCTTAATAATGATATTACTGTAGCAAGGAGATGTCACAACAAAATTAATCTTATTTCTCACTCATATTCTTCTTAACAGATAATGCCATAAAAGGATTGTAACCCCAAAACTGGGACTTCATCTTCATTTTTTGAAGTACTAAACCCAACTCATGGGTATGGGTAATAATAACTTGTATTAAATTGTGTTATAAATATTTATGATACAGCCAAGTGGTTGAGGCCCTGGATACACTGCTGAGATTTAATTTTTTAGTAAGAGGAAGATTTTGAAGTAATTAATTATCCATATATATTTGCAATGAAAACTTTATACAAGCAACATTCACATTAAAAATTGGATGAGTGCTGTCCATCATTTTGATGGATAGCACTCGTCCCCATGTTATTCAATGGGGCTGTGAACATATCTGATTTTCTCCTCAGATCAAGGATGCCTGATTTGCCTCCAAGAATCAGATGGAACTTGTCCATTCAACTCTATGGGTCTGTGGAAATACGGATGACAATATAGAGAAAATTTGAACACAGTCTGATCAAACTCTGAACAGAGCGTTTGATTAGCAAAATCCTACCAATTTTCTCAGATGAGAGAAAAATAGTCAAGTAACCCTAACCTAGGCCCCCCACATTAGACTAACATTGACTGAACACTCTGACAATCTAAAGGCCCCTTTACATTTAGCGATGACCCAGAGATCCCAACAACGATATGACCCGGTCAGGATCGCTGGTGCATCGCTAAATGGTTGCTAGTGAGCTGCCACACAGGCAGATCTCACAGTGATGCAGCAGCAATACAGCGGTCGTTACTTACCTTTCAGACGTGGCGATCCTGACGTCCTTGTCCATGCGTCGCTCGTCGGCGCCAGCAGGAAGCCCAGCAGGAAGCGCCCGACGAGAAATGGAGCAACGCGATCTCGCGCGATCAACGACAGACAGAGGAGAGCTGGTCGGAGGTAAGTATCACACATAGCAATATCGTTAGCAATATCGTTGCTGCGTCACCAAATCGATGATGCTTTAGCAATATTGCTAGCGATATCGCTATGTGTAAAACCCACTTAATGTGTGTGGCCCTGTGAAGATGATATCAAGGTAGATAAGGATCTGACAAGCTTTATTTCAGATTTCCGATTCTTTTGTTCTCCCTGAGATAAAACATCACCAAAGATGTATGTCAGTGGCTCTCTCATAGAGAACACAGTTCCTATGAATGGAGGTGTCTGGTGAGATAACTGCCAGACGAATGATCTAAGGTGGCCTTAATGAGCACAGTAAATGTGATGGACATACCCTTTGTTGACATCAAGTATAACATATTTCTTACTTCTGTGGTAATACATTATCTGCTCCCTCCATCATAATCTTTCTGGGCCCATTGAAGAAATTCTGAAGTGCGGCAAGTGTGAGAGGTAGTGTAAGAGGAAAGGGGGTTGGATAGGTAGAGTTGTCAGTTGGCTAGAATTAAATTAATGATACCTTTGTATCGTCGTTGCCATGCAATGTGCCTTGTGAGTCGTGACTGGAGATAATGATCATCTTGGAAAGCAGAATGAGAAAATGATTTGTTGTCTTTTTTTTCTTAGAAATACCGTGACCTTATGGCACGGTGCAGATCTTTAAGTTGTGCATCTGCTAATCTCATAAAGAATGAGATATATAGCAGTTAATATTAAACCCACAGCAGTCAGATATAATTATAACCTTCAGATCCCTAAAGTAATTCCATCCTATGTTTGTGGCAATAAAAATGTAAAAAAAGATCATTATGCATGAAGGTACGGGAATCCAAAGTCAAGCCTTAGAACGCTGGTTCTCGCTCGCAGCTTCCACCCTTTTGAACTACAGTAGACTGAGCTGGAATGATGTGGCATGCAGTTGCTGCCCTTTCTAAATCGAGTTTATGTCAGCAAATTATAAAGCTTTACGATTTATTAAAGTAGAATGGATGTGATCATATCATGAGTCCTTGAAAATCTTTTAGAGCTTTCTCAGGAGACCTCTCATGTGGCACCAATTGGTGTTGTGTAACCCATTTATGACAGCCATGTTTTCACATAATTTTAAATTTTTGGGGCTGGAAGGTCCATTACAGATATTGGCAGAATCCACAGGAGGATTATGCAAAGTAGGAAAAACAGAACGCAATTTAAGAGTTAAATTAAAAGATGCACTTTAAAAATTCTTGTGATGAGACAAAACCCATCAGTGTCTATAATCTTTGTGCAATGCTCCTCTGGGAAATATAATATGCAAATTGCCTCTTCAGAGAGAAAGAGGATTAGAACTCTATAGCTCCACATGTTGGAAGTAGTGATCCTACAAGTCGCAATCAACCCTTTAATGAGTTTTGCAATATGACTTAGGAGAAAAGCCAAATCAAAATCTCAAGTTGCAGACATGGTGCTTCGGGCTATTGGCCTTCATCAGTGCAAAGTCTGAGAACTGATTTGGCTATGTGAGAGGCTGTGGACTGAGGTCTAAGGGGTAAGGTTTCTCCTTGTGGAGAGTGACATACCAGCTCTGGCTTGTCAAGGTAAGGAGGCTTATTCACCGTGCAGTCAGAGCTGGTATGTCACTCTCCACAAGGAGAAACCTTACCCCATTAGACCCCAGTCCAGAGTCTCTATTTTGAAAGGAAAAGGTGGTCACCCAGTACTGATTTGATTTAGATTTTAAATAAAAATAAAAAACATCACAGAAAAAGATACAATCTTACCAACACTAAACCAGATTACAAATGCAAACAAAAAACACTCAAGCGCTTACTCAGTATTAGATAAAATAAACCCTCGGCTGCTGGGGTCAAGTAAGGGTAGGTGTCCACTCTAAAGGGCCTGTCACACTAAGCGATATCGCTAGCAATATCGCTATAACGTCACTGGTTTTTGTGACATTATAGCGATATTGCTAGCGATATCGCTATGTGTGATACTTACCTCCGACCGGCTCCCCCGCTGATTATCACTGATCGTGCGAGAACATCCTGGACCGTTTCTCGTCGTCAGCTTCCTGCTGGGCTTCCTGTGGCGCCGACGAGCGACGAGTGGACGCGGGCGGGAGGGTGTCAGGATCGCCTCATCTGACAGGTAAGTAGCGACCCCCGACCCCTGCTATGTCGCTGGTGAGATCTGCCTGTGTGGCAGCTCACTAGCGACCACTTAGCGATGCACCAGCGATTCTGACCGCATCATATCGCTGGCCGGGATCGGTGGTGCATCGCTAAGGCCTCTTTCACACATCAGGTTTTCGCCGTCAGGCGCGATCCGGCGCTTTTGACAAAAACCGGATCCGGCGAAATGCAATGCCGGATCCGGTTTCCCCCCCATTGACTTGCATTTGCGCCGGATCGCGCCGGATGGCCATGCGTTTCATCCGGTTTTCGCCGGATCCGGCAATGTGTCTCAATCCGGCGTCTGGAAAAAACGGCTACTGTAACGTTTTTTGTCTCCGGCGAAAAAGCCGGACACGCCGGATCCGGCGCGTCCGGCTTTTTCACACAATGAAAGCCTATGAGCGCCGCAATGCGCCTGATCCGGCGAAAGCCGGATCCGGTGGCCGGATCCGTTTTTTTTGGTCTGAGCATGCTCAGTAGCTCTGCCCACAAGACACATATATAAAAGCAAGACAGTGGGACCCTCAGCCACACCCAACATGCCACCCAAGACAGCAACCAGGCGCAGGAGAAGGCAGGAGACCACTGCAGCAGCACCATAAGCACCACCACCACCCCAAATGGAGCAGCATGCTGAACAACGGGAGGGGAGTCCAGCAGCAGATGAGAGACGGTAATTATCAAATCCCCCATTCCTCCAAACTAGGGCGATGGAATATCAAGATATTCATTGGCCCTTTGTTTCTCTTTATTCAACAGCCTCCCAAGAGATGCAGCAGCAGCAGCAGCAGAAGTGGCATCACTGGCAGCAGCAACAGCAGCAGCAATACCCACAGCCATGGAGTCTGGCCATCAACAGGACAGCACATCTTCTTCTGGGAGCCCTCCCTCGCATCGTCAGCGTTTGACGGTAAGTTTTTATTTCCAAAATCCATCATCTCTGTAATATATGTCTATTCATTGCCTTTTATTTCAAAACAGGAATCACAAGATGAAGAGGAGCTCCCAGAAGAAGAAGGAAGGGGTGGACAGACACCTGGAGTGGGCTCACAATTAGTAAGTTTTTGGCATCAAACGCAGAAACACAACATCACACTACACACAACACATAGAAAACAAGGTTCTGCAGACCACACACAGCAAACAAATGCCTACATCCAAAGACATAACATTTTTTGTTTTCTTCTCTAGTCTTCCCAATCTGGTGCTCGGCCAAGAGGTCCTCGCAGTGCCTCCCAGGGTCGTCGGCGACAGCGATGCGGCGGTCACCAGCGTGTAAGTATAAATATTTTTGCTTTGTTTTTTTCCACTTTTTATTTCATTTCTTTTGTGGAGCCTAATTATGTTATTTTTGTCTTTTTCTTTAACAGCCTTCACAGCGTGCTCCCGACTCTGACGGTGAGGATGGAGGAATCGATGTGGACCACCTCATCGATCTCGTCAGAGAAAGGGAGCCGCTCTGGAATATGGCTGACCGCCGCCATGCTGACCTGATCGTTACCCGACGACTCTGGGAGGAAATCTGTTCGCTCCTTGTGGACCGCTGGGAGGACCTCGATGCTCGGGTCCAGATTAAAGAGCGTAAGTATATACAGTATCTGTTGCTTGATGTAAACCAGTGTTTCCCGAACTCCAGTCCTCGTGGTCCCCACGGATCATGTGTTCAGGATTTCCATTTACTATGGAAATCCTGAAAACATGACCCCTGGGGACCATGAGGACTGGAGTTTGGGAAACACTGATGTTGTATACTAACCACTCCTTTCTCGTTTCAGGGGACAGAATTGTGAAGTGGTGGCGGTCTGTGAGGGATCGTTTCAAGAAGGAGTTCAATAAAGAGATGCGGGCCCCGAGTGGATCTGGAGGACGCAGGAGCAAGTACAAGTACGCACAAGCCCTGTCATTCCTCCGGGAAACAATGGTCACCAGAAGGTAAATATTACACACCACATGTGAAAAAAAATGTTTAGATGTAACTTTTTTTTTTCAGCCAGGGCCATACCATGTCACTATTTTAATTGTTTTTTTTCTCTTTATTCCACAGCACGGTGAGCAGCACTCGGGAGCCTGCACGGTTGGACCCTTCTGAGGTGATCCCTGAGGAGACCGGCACCGAGGGACACTTCGACCGCCCCGGTACATCTGCACCTTCACAGCCTTCCCACACATTCGACCCCTCTGTCCCATCCACCAGCACAGGAGCATCGTGACCGCCTACATTACATGAAGCTGCTGGTGAGGAGATCGCTTTCCCTTTACCCCACCCTTCTGCCCCTGCCACCTCTAGTTCACCTGCGGGTACTGGGCGGCAGCGGCAGAGGGGTCAGGAAAAGACTTATGCGCCAGAGTTCTTGCATCTGAATGCATCTTTCCAGAACTGTCTAAAAGTCTTGTCAGAGTAAATCTCCGCAGGCTTTCAGCAGATCAACTCCAGCATTCTGGAGGTGAAGACACTTCTGCAAACCATGCATTCAGAAGCAAGATCTTCGCCAAACCACACCTTTTTCAGGTCTGTTGTGGAGCGCATGGAAACGCTATCTCCTACCCAGCAGATGCATGTAATGCATTCATGCCACGGTGCTCTCCAGCACGTTACCTCCCAACCTCCGCCTCCCACCACAGTAGTTCCTCCACCTGCACCCCCTCCAGCCACTTTCCATCCTCCCCCTCCTATTACATACCATCCACCTCCCCAGTACCAGCAACCTCCCCAGTACCAGCAACCTCCCCAGTACCAGCAACCTCCCCAGTACCAGACATCTCCCCACTTCCTGCAACCTGCCCCATACCAAACTCCTTCCCCATACAACTTGCCATCAACATCATCTGCTCCTACAGTCCCTGCCCAACCCTCCACTCCACCGCCCACCACCTCTTCTGCCTCCCACATGTCCACCCATTCTGTAGCTTTTTCCACACCTTCACCTCTAACTGTTCCTTCCCCACCACGATCCCAGTCCTCTCTCCACACTCCCAGTGTCGAAGTGTCCCGCAGCCCCTCCAGCAGTATTTCCACCCCACACTACACAGATTTATATGTGTGTATTTTAATAAAAATGACCAGTTTTATGGTTTCACAGCTTTATTAAAAAAGTTTATTAAAATTTAAAAACAGTTTACAAAAAAACATTTTTCAATAAAAGTTAAATTATTTTACACTGGTTGTCTGTCATTTCTTTCTGCGGCCAAAAAGGTTAAATACAGTGTATTTAAAAGGTAAAATGGTATTCAAAACTAGGTATATAACTGTGGGTAAATTTTAGCTTTTTGCCACAGTTGTGTTCCTGGTTGTGTTTGAAGCAAAGTATTTCACCTAAAAAGTTGTGTTTATTGTTGGTGATTTCCTAACAATGTACACAACTTTTGTTAAAAGGTGAAATACTTTGCATAAAACACAACCAGGTACACACCTGTGGCCTAAAGGTAAAAATAGTAAGACCATGACAAGATAGCCAACTTTGGTTGGCAAATGTATATACTGTTGGTACAGAAGGTACACAATTTTGGTTAAGGGCACAAATCTTTCACACTCTGTCATCCTGCCAGTGTACTCTGCCTTGAGGTGACATAAAGTATAGTGCAAAATTGTCCCTCATTACTGAAACCATCACAGAACTTCTAGTGGTAATGTCATGGTAATCTTGCAAGGTGGTTTCTTCAGAGGTGTCCTCAATGGAAATGGGTTCCTTGCAGATAACAAAATTGTGGAGTACCACGCAAGCTTTGATCACCTCGTCCACAGTTTCTGTCTTGAGGTTGATTGCAGTCAATAGGACCCGCCATTTGGCTGTCAGAATACCAAAGTTACATTCAACCATTCTTCTTGCTCTTGTGAGGCGGTAATTAAAAATGCGTTTTGTTCTTGACAATCCTCTGCTACCGTACGGTTTCAAAAGGTGTTCTGACAGCTGGAAGGCTTCATCCCCTACACAGACAAATGGCATAGGTGGACCAGATGTTTGCAGCAGCGGTCTAGGGGGTGGGAACTGGAAGGTGTTTCCATACAGTTTACGCCCCATGGCAGACAGTTTGAAAACTTGAGAGTCATTGGAGCGGCCATAGGCCCCAATATCCACAGCAATAAATTTGTATTCCGCGTCAGCGATGGCCATGAGGACAATTGAAAAATATTTCTTGTAATTGAAATATTCCGATCCCGATCCGGCTGGCTTTACAATGCGGATATGTTTCCCGTCCACAGCGCCCAAGCAGTTGGGAAACTGACATATCTGTTGAAACTTTTCTGAAATTTCAATCCACCTCTCTGTTGTGGGCTCTGGTAAAAACTCTTCAGCTAAGGAGTCCCACAGTGCACGGCATGTGTACTTCACTATTCCAGATATGGTGGAAATCCTGAGTCTGTACTGGAAATGCAGTGACGAAAGGGATTCTCCAGTTGCAAGAAATCTGTGGGGAATTAAAAAACAATCAATTAGTTTTAAATCACAGCATTACATACCAAAACTCAGCTATAACACTTGGAGATACAAACTACCACCAACAAGATTGCAGTGAAAGTGTGCTCTGATGCGAGCATATCCAATAAATGTGGCTTACCTTAAAGTCACCATCAGACGCTCTGCGGGTGAAACGGAGAAGCGGCAATAGGCTGCTTTTCTTATGAGGTGTGCAATGCGCTCCACCAAGTAATCAAAATTCTCCATTTTCATCCGAACATATCCAAAAAATGTATCCGGGTTTCGTCGAAGGTCCATGCAGAGTGTAGAATAGACCCCACGCGTCATTCTCTTGGCTGTGATGGGGTGGATCCACAAACGTCGTCTACGATGCCTGATGCGCTGCTGTCTCGCTCTCTCCTTCTCCAGAACAATCACCCTCAAACGATTTGCCTCCGCTGTAAAATCCGCCAAATTCTTCAAAATATTTCCAATGACAACATCCATCTTCGCCAGTAACTTGCTCTTCTCTCCAACCTGCACTTTCTGCTCTACAACCTGTCAAAGAAGGGCTGTAGGAACACGCTATATATAGTTTTCCAGTAGCCAATCCCGTTCGGAAGGCCACAAGGGGTGTTTTTAAAAACCGGATCTGGCGTAATCCGTCGAAAAACGGATCGAAAAACGGATGAACCGGATGAGACGGATCCGGTTTTGTCTGTCAAGAACAAGACGGATCCGGCAGAAAAACGGATCCGTCACATCCGGTTTTATGAAATATTTGCCGGATCCGGCTCTCCGGCACGACGCCGGATCGCGCCTGACGCCGAAAACCTGATGTGTGAAAGTAGCCTAAGTGTGATAGTACCTTAACAGGATAAAAAATAAAATTGTAAAAAATGCTTGACCATGCTCAAGGGTACAAAAAACAAAAAATTGTAATAAAGACTGAAATATAAAAAAGTCCACTATGGGGTATACGCTAGTAAGTGGCAACAGATGGTGCAGTGAACACTATAATAGTGGGGAATTTTTATAACACTGCTTAACGCAAATAGAGTGTATACTTCCAAAAGAGATGGTAATGATAATGAAAATGTATGAAAACGGTTCAAACCTGTGTGAAAGAACAGACCTATCGCATCATAAGAACACGTGCTGCCCGAAACAGTTTTACTGCAGTCAATTTAAGCCGTATAGATGTTAGCATGAACAAGTTGGTTACACTTGTGACTCACTGATATCTAGAAGGGAGATAAAACGCCACTGACGGCTGTAATGGAGGAATTACACAATGTCAGGTCTCACACGGAGGTGGCAATACTGTCGTTCGTAGTGCCGCAAATGGTTCTGCACTGTCCAGGTTTGGGAGTGCAAGCAGGGGTAGCAGCAGGGGAACGGGGAAGCTGAGATAGCTGGGTAGAGCCAGACTTCCTGTTTCTACATACAGCAGACATAAGAGAAGAATTATTTGGGTAGAAAGGCAAAATGAGCAATTGTAAGTACACAGTGTTATATAATATAATGATTGCAATATATTAAGAGGTAAAAACTTTGATGGAAGTGCTTCATTAAAGGAAATTACAAGCAGCATAAACCCTCCTAAGTCCTCTATATGATAATGTAGGTCATAGAAAGTTGAATAAAACTTGATATCTGCTATCTGATGTCTTCTTCCAGATAAATTTATGCATTTATTATATGTAAATGAGTTATTAAGATCTATGGGCCGGACACAGATCTCTTGAGAATCTGCCTCTAAAGCTTATATTAAATGAAAGGAGGTGTTAACAGTGAGAGACATGTAATGACTGAAAGTCTGCTCTCCAGATCTACATGTTTCATACTGGTACCACCCTTTTCATTTAATATAAGCTATGAAGACAGCTTCTCTTGGAAGCACAATATCACAGAAAAAGATATAGCCTTACCAACACCTCATCTGTGTGCATTTAAAATATTGGACAGCAATCCCCTCCATAGATTGGTGTTTTTGTGAGTGATTGTTTTCATCAGTATTTTGCACCTGTGCTGCCTCCGCCTTTATCATGGGGGTCTACTGCATCATGCTAGTGCTTTTGTAATCTGTAAAAAATGCTTGACAGCGCCCAAGGGTAGAAAAAACAAAAAATTGACATAAAAACTGAAAGATAAAGAAGTCCACTACAGGGTATACGCTAGTAAGTGGCAACAAATGGTTTAGGGAACAACACTGCAAAGTTTTGCAGTGACTGATGAGTCATGTGGGGAAAACTGTCCTCCTGTTTCTACATAGAGCTTAGAAGAATTCAGCTAGTGAGTTTTTAATCATGTGCTGTCATAGACCTAAAGAAAATAAAGATATAAGCTGGGTAGAAGGGCAAACTGAGTAATTTTAAGTACACAGTGCTACATAATATGATGATTGCATTATATTAAGAGGATACAATTTTGATGGGAGTCCCTCTTTAACTATGGCTAAGCTGTTTGGAGCTGATAAACTACCAAACACAATTACTCTGCCCCTGTCCAATTTCTCCTCTAATCTTTTTTCTCTTTTCCCTTTATTCCTCTTTTAGTTGATCTCATATTTTTATCCCTATAGATGAGCAAACCCATATGGTAAAGTTTGGGATCCGTACATGACACCTAGTGTCTGTGCACAAACCCTGAACACAGACTTCTCCTGGAAGTTCGTGTTACTGTTTGAGTTCAGCAGCATGAGCAAAGCTTGTTGAGAGGCTGCAGCGCAGCCTATTAAAACATTTCCTGTGCTGTGTGGGCACTCCTGGCCTCATCACAGCCTTGCCGAGTATTGGTGCACTGTGTAAAAAAAAAATAATAAAAACAAAGATGTGGGGTTTCCTCTATCTTTGAAAACAAGCACAGGTAAATCAGATAGCTGCAGCCTTCAGCTCTCAACTTTATCTTGGCTGGCTATTAAAATTAAAGAGGTCCCCTCACCGTTTTATAAAATTATTAAAATAAATAATTTAAAAAATGGTGTTAGGTCCCCCTCTTTTTTGATGACCAGCCAAGCTAAAGTAGACAGCTGGGGACTGGTATTCTCAGGCTTGGAAGGAGCATGGACATTAGGCCCTCCCCTATAAAGCCTGCAGCCGCCGGAGGAAAGGCGCATCCATTAGATGAGCCAATTCTGACTCTTTGCCTCAGCTCTTCCCACTTGCATTGCTGTTTGGCAAGTGGGGTATTATTTTGGGGTTGAAGTTAGCTTTGTAATGTCAGCTGACATCAAACCCAGGGGTTAGTAATGGAGAAGTGTCTATCAGACACCCCCAATCCTAACACATATATACCCCAAAGAATTTGTATTCAAAGAATAATATGTATAAGCAAATTTTATTTGCTAATTAATCACACAATAGCATTTTTTTACATGATTGCACTGCCCATGATTAAAAAATGAAATAGAAAAATATGTATAAATACATATATGCTGTATGTGAGGGGAACGAGGTGTGCAAGATGGAATATCATAATAGGGAATACATTTCATACATAATAAAGATAATGAAAAGTTCATACATATATGTCATATATTATATCAGTATTATCTGGCATGAGTCACTAGTAAATGAGTCACTAGTAAATATTCAATAGAAGATTTAATTCATATGGTCCACTGCATGAAAGAGAAATGTAATATATATCAATAGGCCATAATAAATAAAAGAAAGTGCAAATTGGACCAATGCTATATAATTGATAATAATATCGCGTCACCCTGGCAACTGATGCGAGGCAAGAGCGGCGCACATGTGGTATGGCGCACAAAATCCCTGCAGCCATTATTGCTAAGGCAAAGGGAGAAAGCAGCAGTATGAGAGATCTGAGAGGTCTTAGAACCTAACTATGCTTCATGAAAGAAAGCAGCTACAAAGGGATGGCAGCTGATTTGCGTATAGGAGAGGACATAGATATGCAAACTTAAAAAGCAGAGATAACCCAAAGATAATAGAAAATAATGTACACATGATAGATGACATGTAAATGCATTTAATGAATTGATAGTAGCAACTTACTCACACTTGATCACTAAAATATAAGTGCATTAAATAAATTACTAATGATTAATAAGAGATAAAAAGATAAATTATGTGCAAATATTCACATTAAAAAAGAAAAACGGCATAAATTGTGCAAAAAATGCAGATGAGTAAAGTGCTTGTGAAAAAAAGACACTTGGAGGAGTAATGATAAATAAATAATTAATAAATGTGTAAACAATTATGTAGTAACAAAATACTATAGTGAGTATATGGAATGTGTGATAAAGTGTCATTAGTGCTATACCATGTGATGAAATGACTAATCCTGCAGTGAAAATTAATAAACGCACAAGTAAAAAAGTCTTTTTAGCTGAACCAAACACCAGACAAACCTGACATTTCCCCTCTTTTCCCCAATTATTAACATTAAAAAAGCTGAGCTGACATCAATCCAAAAGCCTTTAAGCCCCCGTCACACATAGCGAGATCGCTAGCGAGATCGCTGCTGAGTCACAAGTTTTGTGACGCAACAGCGATCTCACCAGCGAGATCGCAGTGTGTGACCGCGATCAGCGACCGGCCCCCCTGCCGGGTATCGCTGATCGTGCTCGAATGGCTTTGACATTTTTTTGATCATTGGTCTCCCGCTGGCCAGCACGCATCGCTGCGTGTGGCAGGCGGGAGACCAGCGATCAGCAAGCTGGAGGTGGTAACCAAGGTAAAGGTAAGGTTTCTAAGCGCCGCGCAGCGCTTAGAAACCCGATGTGTACGTTAGATACCAGTGCGCTTGTGCAGGGAGCTGGTAACCAAGCTAAATAGCGGGTTTCTAAGCGCTGCGCGGCGCTTAGAAACCCAATGTTTACCTTGGCTACCAGCTCCCTGTACCAGCATGCTGGTATCTTAACGTACACTGTGGGTAACTAAGTGACGTGCGTCGCTTGTTACCCGCGTTGTCGCTGTCCTGATCGCTGCTGAGAGCTGCCTGTTTGGCAGCTCGCCAGCGATCATGTACCGACACACCAGCGATCCTGACAAGTTCATATCGTTGTCAGGATCGCTGGTGAGTCGCTATGTGTGATGGGGCCCTTACCCCATTTACCAGCACACCAAGGCAAGTGTGAGAAGCAGAGGGCAAACATCAGAATTGGCGCAACAAATGGATGCGCCATTTCTATTGCAGCTGAAGCCTGATGTGATAAGTCTGGGAGGAGGCCAATATCCATTACCATTTTTCAGTTTATCAAGATCAGCCCGATTCTTTCTATTTAGCCTTTGCTGGTTATTAAAAATAAGGGAGACCACCACATTTTTTTGGGAGTCCCCTTTTTAATAACCAGTAAAGGCTACACAGACAGAGCTGACATTAATAGGTTGGGAAGCTTGATGAATATTGGCCCCTTCCAAAAATAATAACACTAGCCCTAAGCTGTCTGCTTTCCCTAGGCTGATTATTATAAATAGGGGGACCTCACACAGCTTTTTTATTTATTTAATAACAAGTAGTTCACAACCTCAAGGTGTTCTAGTAGCTGGAAACTCCAGTAACCTTAAAGTCTCCCTTAAGGTTTTCGGGCCTCACAGCTGCCGGGACACCCAGAGGCTGTGGTCCACCAAGTGCCAGACTTGTGATCGTTCATCAGTCTGGCAGTAGCGCTGTGCAACATGAGAAACGACTGCTATGAACTCAGGTGAACTTACATTACGTTTACTTCAGTTCACAGCAGCGCTGCCCTCTTTTGAACCGGCTAATGTTAACTCAGACAACCTTACTGACATCACCTCAGTGCACAGGAGCCGGGCCGCGTAGAGCACAGCGCGACACCCGGCAGTTGCTGCAGCTCCACTGCATGGAGCTGCATTCTTTGAATGCATCTCCATACAATGGATGTAGCAGAGTTTGGGTTCGTTGTTGGACCTTATTATTATGGATTATCTGCGGAAAGGTGAGGATTATTTTGAGTTTTTTTACTTTATGTTACAAATTGGGAAAAATATAGGATTTGTTAGGGAGTGTTTTGTTCAATTAAAGGACTTTTTTTCTGTGTGTCTCTTTCTTTCTTTTTTGTTTGGGGTTAGTAATGGAGTTGTCTGATAGACGCCTCTCCATTACTAATCTCTGGGTTTGATGTAAGTGGATATAAAACAGCTGACATTAACCCGAAAACCTTTATCCCATTTGCGAACACACCAGGGCAAGAGGGAAGAGCTGAAGCTAAGATTGGGACATCTAATGGATGTGCCATTTATGGGGCAGCTGAGAGCTGAAGTTATTAGTCTGGGAAGGGGCTAATATCCATTTCTCAGCCTATTAAGATCAGCCCACAGCTGTCTGTTTATCCTTGGCTGGTTATTAAAAATAGAGGGGACCCTACGTTATTTTTTGAGAGGGTCCCCCTTTTTAGTAATCAGTAAAAGCTTCACACACAGCAGTGAACTGATATTAATAGCCTGTGAAGCTTCATGGATACTGTCTGTTGTGAATTCTGGCCTACCTCTGGTTACTAGTGAAGGTAGTGGAGCTGGTTGTATTGACAGAGGGGTCGCGAGTTCTCTTTCCGGGCTCCCTCTGGTGGTTACTGGAGGTAATGGAGCTGATCTAATTAACAGAGGCCTGCCACCTGATAATAAGGAGGATGACTGGAGATCTGGAGTTTCTGACTGCATTTAAGACAGCCGACTCCCTCTATCCCTGCTAGTGATTTTTTCCTGCCTCCTGAGGTCTTAGTTTGCAGCTCGGTCCCTGCATCCTCAGCTAAGTGTTCTTTTGCTATTGTTCACATTTGATCTGGTTTTGTCTATTTCAGTTTTGTGTGGTCAGCCAGCTCCGGCTGGGGCAGTGCTGAATCTCTATCCATATGTTACTGCTTGTGCCAGTTTGTTTTTGTCCCTTATTAGATTGGTCTCTTTTTGCTCTGCTTTCAGAATATACCAGAGTGCTGATATAGTGGGAGAAGTCTAGTGACTTCAGTATTTTTCTATCAGACGTGTTGGGCAGTTTTTGAACCAGGATTTTTTGCGTGATTGCAGACAGATTCTTTCCTTTCCTGTCCTGTCTAGTTAGTGTGGGCCCCATCGTTTGCTCAGTCCATTTTCCATCCTGCGTTTGTGTTTTCATCTTGTCTCACCGACAATATATGTTTATGTTTGGTGGCTATCTATTCCTTTCGGGTCTGCTCTGGGGCAGTTTAGATTTCCCCTTTCTTGCTTTAGGCTTATTTAGTTCTCCGGCTGTGTCGAGGCATCTAGGATCATCGTAGGCACGCTCCACAGCTACTGCTAGTTGTGTGGATAGGATCAGGGGTCTGCAATCCACTTAGTTACCAACCTCTCTGGTTTTCTGTTGCTTAGCTTGGTCTTGCTTTCCTCCTCGGTGACCCAATCATAACAATTGTCCCTTTCACAAAATAATAACACTAACCCCAAGCTGTCTGCTTTCCCTCAGCTGGTTATTAAAAGTAAGGTGTAATCCATGCTTTTTTATATTATTTATTTATTTATTTATTCATTCATTAAATACAAATACAGAAACTTACACAAGCACTGCACTAATTATATATCTCACTGCAAACAGTCATAATCCAAACGCTAAAGTTTGGAGTTCTTACCGGACACCCTGTGTTCAGTACCGAACTTCAAAGCGGAAGTCCATTTTAGCCTTTGGTATTGGCTCTCCTAATAAAGCTTGCATTACAGCCAATCAGCAAGCTATATGACTGTGGGCACTTCCTGCTACATTACAGCCATGCCAAAAATTGGCATGGCTGTGATTGGGTGGTGCAGCACCACGTGAGATGGACTGTATGAAGGTCGGATCAAGGGTTGCACCACAATTATCAGTGTTGTGAGACAGGAAACAAGATTGATTTACAGCCTAGTGCATGCAGACCCTATATTCTGTTCTTTACAGCCAGATTACTAGTGCCTGTACAGTCTGGTACACAGTGAAGGTCTAGAAATGTTCACAGTGACCATACTGTCTGGTGCACAGTGGACTTACAGTGTTTGAATAGTGCCCTTGCAGCCTGGTACACAGTGCACTTTCAGCCTAGTGTATAGTGCCCATACAGTCTGGTGTACAGTGCCCTTTCAGCGCTGTCTATAGTGTCCATGCAGCTTAGTACACAATGAAGGTCCAGTAAAGTCCAAAGTGACTGTACAGCCTGGTGCACAGTGGACTTACAGTGTTTATATAGTACCCTTACAGCCTGGTGCACAGTACCCTTCCAGCCTGGTGTATACTTCCCATACAGCCTGGTGTACATTGCACTTCCAGCCTTTGTTGAGTGCCCGTACAGAATGGTGCACTTTGCTGTACCATCTTGTCACAGTGCTGGCCTGCAATGCAGCAAGTGTACCGTTAAAGCGTGTCTTTTTCACGGCAAGTGGTGTGATCACAGAAAGGCACGTCCACCTATTCACAACCAACATTGAGAAAATAACATTCATAAAAAATAATCAGGTGTTGATCACACAGGACTTGTCCAAACATAAATTTGGGTCACTAGACAACAATACCAGCTGTAGCCAGCCATGGTTACACTCTATTTTGCAATCGCTTCATTTTGTTGCATCCCCAAATTTAAACAAAACCTTAAAAACTATAAAACAGTGTAAGCCTCTTCTCCACCTACACCACCATGTCCCCCTCCACTATCTCCTCCACTTGGACTCATTCTAATTTTTATTTTTGTTTATTTTTTTAGTCTCTGTAATTTTAAGTCATTTGTCAAGAAAAAAAAAGTGTTGGCCCCCTGCCCCTCTTGCACCTACACCATCATGTAACTGCTATCAGCGAGATCAGGTGTATGTTGATGAGAGTAGTTTTCATTAGCTGACACCTGACCGGCGGTAACCTTTTCAGCGCTGGTCACATCTGGTGGCTCTCACACTGTCATCTGTATGACATCATGGGAACTGTATCCTCACCCATCCCTGTAGACTGTGAGCCCTCGCGGGCAGGGTCCCTTCTCCTTATGTACTTGTGTGTCCCTTGTCTTACACGTTTATTATACTTGTCTATATTTCCCCTTTTCACATGTAAAGCGCCATGGAATAAATGGCGCTATATAAATGCATAATAATAATAATAATAACTGCAGCGCTGTGACAGACAGTAACATCTGTAGGGCTACTGCCGATCAGAGCCTGGGTTTCCCATGCTGTTACACAGATGACAGCGTGGGAACCACCCAATGTTTGTCTCCCCCCGCATTAATTAAAATGGAGTCTGGGTTTGTGTACCATTCTGGTTCCCAAACCAAACTTATTTATAAAATTCGTTCTAACCCGAACATGCACGGGTCCACCCATCCCTATTTATCACCCTTTCCTCTGGTACTACTGCATGCTGAAACGTTGCCTCGATTTTTATTCAGATAATATACATAATCTTTTATTTAGTCTGTAAAGGATTATAACCATTTACTATCATAAATTTTCTTATATGGATAATACTCCTTTTGAATTTCTTTTCTTTATTTACTGCCCTTTGGGCTTTAGTATATTTCTCCTTTTATCCTACTATGAATTCAATTGCTAAAAAGGTAAATATGGGACAAAACTTTTATTTTTCTACTTCAAGAATTCTTGTTGTTCATAAGCATTGATTGTATTCATTTAATTAGTAACTGCAAGGGAATTTTGGTCTTCTGGTAGTATGTGATGTTTTGTAATAATGTTTAAGGATACTTCTTTTAAGTAGAACTTAGAAGACTTTCAAAAATTTGTGATGAAAAAGCAGTAAGAACATCATGGCGAAAAACCTGCTGCAGTCTGCAAGTAAACTGAGTGAGATGACTTGTCGACAATTCTTTGTTGGCCTTGAATAGTTCAATCATGAAAATTGACAGTGCCTGAGAGGTTTTGTTAAATGAAACCTGTCAGAAACATTTACCCCATCAAATCATTAATGTGGCTGTGTAGCCTTATTAGAGATAAGCTAGTTCATCCTTTTGTTACCATAAAGTACTGTTTCATCTATGAGAAATTGTATTATGTGTGAAGTTACATTGAGGCATGATGATGCAATTACAGCTTTGTACCTCCTTTGTATCTTTGTACAGGGTGGGCCATTTATATGGATACACCTAAATAAAATGGGAATGGTTGGTGATATCATCTTCCTGTTTGTGGCACATTAGTATATTGGAGGGGGCAAACTTTTCAAGATGGGTGGTGACCATGGTGGCCATTTTGAATTTGGCCATTTTGGATCCAATGTGAAGAGGGTCATGTGACACATCAAACTTATTGTGAATTTCACAAGAAAAGCAATGGTGTGCTTGGTTTTAACATACCTTTATTCTTTCATGAGTTATTTACAAGTTTATGACCACTTATAAAATGTGTTCAAAGTGCTGCCCAATGTGTTGGAATGTCAATGCAACCCTCTTCTCCCACTCTTGACATACTGGTAGCAGCACTGCAGAAGAAATGCTAGCATAGGCTTCCAGTATCTATTATTTCAGATTCTGCACATCTCGTATCTTCACAGCATAGACATGCCTTCAGATGACTCCCAAAGATAAAAGTCTAAGGGGGTCAGATCGGGAGACCTTGGTGGCCATTCAACTGGCCCACGACGACCAATCCACTTTCCAGGAAACTGTTCATGTAGGAATGCTCGGCCCTGACACCCAAAATTGATGGTATGGTGTGGTATATGGGGTACAAAGATAGTGGGGCCATTCTTCATCAATGGAAACCTCAATGCCACTGGATATCTGAAATTGCTACATGATGATGTATTGCCCTTAGGGATGGGCGAATCTACTCGTTAGGACTCGTTACTCTGCGAGTAGTAGGGGACTCGCAGGAGTCGGTACTCTGCGAGTTTCCAAGCGATTACTCGCACAGTAACGAGTCCAATGCAAATCGATGGCAATCCTAGTTTTTTCAGAGATTAATACAAGCAATCCTAGTTTCTTAGCGATTTTGTGTCCCGCTGTCAGCAGCGAGTCTTAGCGAGTCTAGGACTCCTATATACTGTATTCGGGACTCGCAGAATACAGAATATGTTAATTTTCAGAGACAGCCTAGTTTGTTAGGTGAGAAAACTGTGAAGAGCACTACTATGATTGGCTGCTGTCCATCGTGATGCCTATGTCATATATCACAGGCAAGGCTGTATATAAACCCTGCCCCCGCCATTTTGGGCACATTCCTGTGACGATCTGAGCTAGTGCAGGGCGAGTTGGAGACATAGAGCAGATCTAGGGACTGTTAGTCAGTGTAGGACCTCAAGATTCCTCACATATAACACAAAAGTTCTTTTCAGAATTACCAGGACGGAGGAGTACTGTAGAGGACTGTAGGCAGGGAGAATGGCAGGAGCAGCCTTACAGTGCATACAGCACCATCCTCAGAGCTTAGCTTACTCACTCAGCTTCCATCAGAGCTGAAATCAGAAGCATAGCTGAGCAAATTTTCTTTTTTTTTTCCACCAGATATTATTGTGGTCATATTTACTCCTGCAGCGTTATTGTTTCTGTGGCAGACCAGTGCGTTGCTGCTATCTATCCCACCAGCTAATAGCACGCACGCTGCCTGCTTGTGTGCACTAAACAATTTTTTCAGGGAGAGTGCGTTGCTTCTCTGCTAAGTTACAGCACGCACTTCACCCCAGAGCGGTGACGCAGACAGCACCACAGTCCACCTAGGTGACTGCCTTTGCGCACTAAACAATTTTTTCAGGGAGAGCGCAGGGCTTCTCTGCTACCAGCTAATAGCACGCACGATACCTTCCTGCTGTGCCAATATGCATCACTAGCCTTGATTGTCCTCCTATTACAGTCCCCTGTAGTTATCCCCTTTGCACTGTGCATCCCCTGAGACTACAGCACGGGTCACATCACATCCCCCAGTGAAGCAGACCCCGGCCCGATGCTGGGTACCACGGTTTCAGTGCGTCACAGACGCCAATGGTGACACAAGAAATCTCACTCTCTCCTAATCCAAAAAAGGGTACAGTAAAAGAAAATCGAAGAAATCACATCACATAACTCTTACCCATGTTTGCCTGCCCATCTTCTCCAGCGTGATCAAATGACGGGAACATTCTTCTGGCGATGGACCTCGAAGCCATATTTCGCTGTCTTTCATCACCATAGCCAGGGTGGGTGGGCTGCCACAGCTGGGGCCACTCTTCAACCAGGCCGATCAGCCTCTCTGTATCACGTCTGCTACACATCTTTGGTGGGCCTGTGTGTGCAGATCTGATCGCCCTGTGTGTGCAGATCAGATCACCCTGTGTGTGTGTAGAGGTGGTGGGCCGAGCTGGGGGGGGTGGTCCCTCTTCTTACCGCGCAGAGATAAAAACAGAGACACGATGGAGGCAGATTCTGGGTGCAACAGGTCCAAGTTTATTTCACTCGCCGTCCGTCTGACGGCCTCAGAGCACACCGCACTTTCTTTATCTCACGGCCCTCCATTTCCAGGGCCGCTTCTCAAACACCGTACTCTATACTAGGAACGTGTCTGCACACACCGTCCCCTCTTCACTCGTCGACGCTCCTGACAGGTCCGTCACTGTGGCCGCCTTAGGCCCGTAAACCAACAACGCTTCCACTGATCAGTCGTCGTGTCAAATACTGTGTCTCACACCCAGTGTCTCGTCCCTTCTGCGGTTCTTCCTGTCAGGACCACCCCCCTGACGTTCTCTCTCCTCAGTCCCCCTGGTTTGGTTTTCCTCAGAGTGCACAGACTGTCGCAGTCCTCCTGTCACTTGAGCTCCCCCTGGGGACTGGAACCTTCTGGAACCCTCCCTCAGTATTTATAGCACTCCCGGTCCCCTGTCACTGTAACCCCGCCCCCCATGACCAACGGTTTCTAAAGCCCTAAGCTGATGTCAAGTCCTTTGCTCACACTCCTCCCTGCCATCTAATGGTCAACCCAAGGTACTGCACGTCCACTACACTTTCCTAGCTGTTTCCCCACTGTAATAACTGACACCTACCTACACTGTGCAAACCTTTCCTTCTTCACTCTGACTAGTCCGTCCGTCAGGTCACCTTCCCTACATGTGCAGATCAGATCTGCCTGTGTGTGCAGAATATCAGATCAGCCTGTGCAGTAAATCGGTTAGCACAGGCGACTTCCTGTTTAGCTTCTAGCGTGATGTAGAAACGATTTTCTGTGCTTTAGGGATGAATTCTAAATCGCTAAGCTAGGGGCCACTTGCGAGAGTAAAGAGTAAAAAAAATGGCAACACAGGAATCGCTGCAATACTCGCATCCCCATTCATTAACATTGGACTCGCTAGACTTGCAACGAATAGCGAGTTTCCGAGTCGGACTTGTTAGAGTCTAGCGATTCCGAGTATTTCAGGATTCGCCCATCCCTAATTGCCCTCTATATGTACTGAAGATGGCACATTCCCTGATTTTTACCAGCAAGATGATGCACCACCACATTGTGAGTGTCAGGTCCGAGCATTCCTACAAGGAATCTTACCCTTTAGACTAGCATTTCTTCTGCAGTGCTACTATCAGTGTGACAAGAGTTGGAGAAGAGAGTTGCATTGACAATCCAACACAATGGGCAGCACTTTGAACACATTTTATAAGTGGTTATAAACTTGTAAATAACTCATGAAAGAATAAAGTTATGTTAATACCAAGCACACCATTGCTTTTCTTGTGAAATTCTCAATAAGTGTGATATGTCACATGACTCTCTTCCCATTGGAAAAAATAAAGTTGGATCCAAAATGGCCAACTTCAAAATGGCCACCATGGTCACCACCCATCTTGAAAAGTTTCCCCCCTCCCATATACTAATGTGCCACAAACAGGAAGTTGATATCACCAACCATTCCCATTTTATTTAGGTGTACCCATATAAATGGCCCACCTTGTATTACTAAAGTAGGAACACCTTCCTCTGGCTGATTGACAGATCACTGGTCGTGTAACACAGCAGTGGAAATGACCTGTCAATCAGCCAGGGAAGAGTACTACTAGTTCAGGAACAATACGGATGGTAAGAAGCTGCAAGTGCATTGTCACACTCCGATGTACTTCCAGATTGAACTTCAAAATGCAATTTTTCATTTCTGGAGAATCACCTTGGGGTCATAAAGGGATAAACTAAGTTATATTTCAAAAGGGCACACAGTTATAGTAATGTTTTTTTTTGGGGGGGGTTAAAGTTTCTCACTGGTTCCCTTTAAATTGATTACAGAAAAAAGCAAAAATGTGCATTTTTTCTAAAGGTGGAGAGAGCTAATAGAAACTTGTCAACATACTGTAGATATGATTACTGTCGATGGTACCTCAGGAGCAAACTAATTCAAAGATTGTAAAGAATAAGGAGACTTTTGTAAAAACTGTTGCTATTTTACATAAGGGGAATATTTTTCATTGACTCTATATTTCCTTAGTCAACCTTGTTGCACATTGAGAAATGATCCACATGGGCAGGTTACGTCTCTCTGTAACTTGTGAATTAAATTTTATATGACACAAGTAGCACCTTTTGGGACCTGTCTCTAACTGTGTCTTCCTCTAATTTTACGTAGGGGAATTTTGTGTTGGATCCTGTGAAAACAAATGGGCATGCCTTAGAAAAAAGTCATAGACTTGTGTGAACAGCTTCTGGGCAGTTCTGTGAACTCAGAGGAACTTTGGTCTCACTGAAGCTCATCAGATTTCATTTTCTTACCTGTGCTAGAAATATGAAGGATGAATCCTAGAATCCTAGTTGCTATGAGACCCCGTGTCCCCGTGATAATTTCAGTTGCCAGAGCACATTGAAAAAAGTATTGTTTTGAAGCCATTTGCAGACGAGCTGTATTTCTTAAAGTCTTGCATCTCCGACTGATGATAACTCACAGGAATAACGTATTTAAATGTTTTTTAAGCCTTAAAAATGGATATTAATATAAATATTTCTCATGCAAGAATATTACTTTCCACCTACCTAGCTACTGAAACACAGTCTGCACTTGTGCTAGCTTTATCTGTGACATTTGCCTAAGAAAGCATGATATAGGAAATAATTTACAGTGAACCTGCCATGCAAATTCAACCTTCATTGCAACTTTACAACTAATTGTAAATAGGCCGCAGGGCAGTGTCGCCCACTTTGTGGCTTTTCACTTATTGTAAGATTTCAACTCCTAGTTTGTCCTAATAACTGTTGGTAATTACCGTAGTGATGAGCAAACATGTTTGGCGATAATCGAATATCACTCGAGTATCTGGGCGCTCGAATGTCATCGGCACTCTCCGAGCTTTATATGGCGCTCAGATTGAATGCTTGAATCCCCGCCCAGCATGTTTGACATGCGGTGAATGCCTGCCAGTCACTGTAATGCCGTAGCCATCATAGTAGCAATTCTGTGATTTGCTGGCAGAATTACCTTATCAAAGGTTAAAGATTACCTCATCAGAGATTATAGAAGGATCTGCATTGCCACGTTCGGCTCACTGATGCAATTGCACAGCTCAGGGCCATTTCTGGCTTGAGGGTGAGAGTAGTTGTTCAGGACTGTGTGCACAGTTTTTGGAATCAGAGTCCTCTATTGGTTATATTGTAAAGGTCGACCAGCGCTGTAGTCATGACGGAGGAAGCTGCAACACCTGAGCCCTGGCCTCCCTTCACAGACACACTCCGGATCCTGTGGAGCATACTTGCCTCTTCATTCCGGGGACTGTAAGGTTCCTTAGAAGAATGAACAGACGCACAGTCACAATAAACCTTGAACTATAACACTTTAATATCCGAACTTCTCAGAACATCCAAATCCAGCATAGCATTAATAGCAGCCTTCACAACACATAATAATTCTTGAAAAAAACAGAGAACAAGGAGTATGCGGTAAAAAATTACTGAAAATATTTATTAAAGACACAGTACACTGTAAAGACACACACATATTACAATGACGTGATACATGTTTCCAGGAACGTCCCAAGATATGGGGAGACCACCCTCAGAAAAAGGTACCTAAGCAACCCATGACTATGGATCCATATTACCATAATTTGGTCACCATGTACAAGGGCTTCCATGTCACATGGTGCAGTACCAGATAGTAACGCTCTATATAATACCCATAGTGCAAAATGTACATGTGAAGCCAAATTTAAGTAGACTAACAAAAGCAGGGAGAACTTACCCAATAATGAGGAGTTAAGAGAGGGGAACCCCATGCCAGATTTCGCCCCGACGTGCATTTCGCTGACCTAACATGCAGCTTTCTCAAGGGGATTCACATGTACATTTCTGAGGGTGGTGTCCCCGTATCTTGGGACGTTCCTGAAAGCATGTATCACGTCATTGTAATATGTGTGTGTTTTTACAGTGTACTGTGTCTTAAATAAATATTTTCAGTAATTTATTACCCCATGCTCCTTGTTCTCTGTTTTTTTCATGTGTATTTGGAGTTGGTATTAGGTGTTTTGGGTGTTTTTTTTACTGTGTATCCACCCTATAACACCAATTATGCAACAGGGTTGTTTGACATAATAATTTCTCCATTCTTTCCCTGCTTGTCCTGTCACACAGTTCTACAACAGGTCGTATCTCTCTGTACGCTTCACCGGTATGTCACTGTGCAGCATGGCTTTTGTTGAGAGTTCTTTCTGCTGTTTTGCCCCAGTTAGAAAGGCATCTGCCACGCTAAGTACTGTCACATGCTGAACATCCGCCCGCTTGATCCTGCTGTGACACTTCTCTTCAGGTACTTTCCTGTCAACTCCTCTGACTGTATCTGTAGCTCAAGCTACCTGCTTCCACTTGTAGTGTGTGCTGCTGCTGACCCACGCTAGAGGGTGATCCTGCTTCCCCAATTTCTGGATGCCTGGGCCCTATCTTCTATCCAACATTACGGGGTCTCTAACTTGCCCGGGCCAGAGGACACCCGAGCACAAAGGGCGTTCTCGCCCCAACTGGGCTCCTCCAGCTCCTCAGCCCGACTGCTCTATAACAGGAAGTTCCCTTCCTCTAGTCTAAGTGACCTCTCCTCTATTAACTCTAATGTTTCCTTATTCTTATGTTCATACCACTACAATAGTGACCTATATGCCCCCATCTAGTGGCCACTTACCATTCTGCACTGTCCCTATACTTATATGGTGCAGTGATAACAAGTAAATCCATATAATACAAGCAACAGCATAAGTACACACACACATATATATATATATATATATATATATATATAATACAACATGGGGGTTTAAAGGGATAAAACCACCATCCCCTTACAATAGTTTGCTGAACCATCATACTAAATGTCCTTTTAAGGGCTAAACTTGTGCTTTGCTGTTTCTGTGTTGTACATCAGGCTATGTGCACACGCTGCGGATTCTGCTGCGGATCTGCAGCGTTTCTGGCCCTGCGGGTCCGCAGCAGTTTCTGCTGCGTTGTACAGTACCATTGTTTTCAATGGTAATACCAAAAACGCTGTGCACATGCTGCAAATTTTTCCGTGCTGATTTGCTGTGGGTTACAATCCGCAGCATGTCAATACTTTGTGCGGATTCCACTGCGGTTTCACACCTTCACCATTGTGAGGTGTGAAACCGCAGGGCTAAACCGCAGGCTAATCCGCAGGTAAACCGCAGGTAATTTGACTGGCGGATTTTTCAAAATCCGCAGCCCTTCCAACTACGTGTGCACATAGCCTCACGCCTTTAGCCTTGGGACAGCTGCTGGAGAAGGGAGAGTGGCTGAATACAGCCTCTAGGCAGGGCTTGGGCTCTTGCAGTCCATTGCTAAATATATTGCTGCTGCAGATGACCACATTTAACTTATACAGTTTAGCTTGTGTGAAATTATGATGGTTTGAATTCTTTTAAAAATCACTTAGCCTACTACAGGTGACCAAATTTTGCTGGCCCAAACATTGTCTGTTGTCATCCATACAGCTTAACGTGCTTTGTGTAAAAATACGTTGGTTTGAAATGTAAAAAAAAAAACACTTGGCCTGCTACAGGTGATCAAATTTTTTTGTTTCAAAAATTGGCTATTATAATACATAAAGTTTAACCTGCTTTGTGTAAAATTATGGTGGATTGAAACTTTAAAAAAAGCTTAACCTGCTACAGGTGACCAAATTTTTTGTTCCAAAAATTAACTATTGTCATACATACTGTGAGAATCATGTGGGAATAGTGGATGAGGGCAGGTATATCTCGCCCAGATTCCTTTCCTATGTGGCCTAGTCTGGTCAGTATCGCACCTGCTTGCTAATGAATAATGGGAGGCGGATATAAAAGGATGCCAGGTGGTTGTGTGAGTGTCTCAGCCTGGGAACACAGAGAGCCTGTCTGTGTGAGAGACACACGTGAGTGGAAGCAGTGCCCACTGCAACTGTGGTTTGGCTGGACGGGAGAAGCCCGCCAGTTGTTAGTTAGGTTGTCCATTGTTTAGTTAGTGCCGGACAGGCAAGGATTTGTTTTATGTTTTATTTCCTTTTGCATTGCTTTCACCGTTAATAAACCTGACCCAGGGTCAGTTACACCCGCATCCCAGCTCTGCGCCTGAGTTTCATGCTGAACGCACGTGACCTTTGACCCCAGCAAAGCCGATCCCGGAGTGTTTTATCACAATACGTTTTAACCTGCTTTCCATGAACTAATTTTTTTTTTGGAAATTTATAAAAAAGCTTTGCCTGCTACAAGTCACCACATATTTTTGCTCTGAAAATTGACTATTGTCATAAATACAGTTTAACCTGCTTTGTGTGAAATTACAGGGTTTGAAATTTTAAAAAGATTGGCCTGCTACAGGTGACCACATAATTTTTTTAAAAAAATTGACTATTGCATCCATGCAGTTTAACGTGCTTTGTGCTAACCACCACCAGTATGTGCGGGCAATTGTCATCCAAGCACTAGATTCATTAGGCCAAATGTCTGGGTCCACAATTGGTGCCAACAAGTGACACCATTGCCTCTTCTTCTTCTCTAGGTGCATGCCAATTCCCTGTCCATAACACTGGCAAAAAAGCCAACTGCCCTGCACCTGTCCTTGCACAGTCTGAGGAACTATCATCAGACACTCACAAATCTTTCTTCCAGCACAGCGTTCAACCATCCCTACTCCAGGTCTTGGAACTAAAAAGAAAGTTCCCAGCCACCCACCCACAGGCCCAAATGCTAAAAGGGCACATTTCCTGTCTGCTTACTATGGAAATGTTGCAGTTTAGGTTACAAGACATGGAAGACTTCCGCTGATTCATGGTGTCAGCCGTCCCTTTGTGCTCGGTCCCCAGCCTCCACTATTTCTCCAGATATGGCGTCCCCACCATGTGCCCAGGAACATCTTCCATCCCCTTACCAATTAACTTATTGGGAATTTTCACCTAATGACAGTCACGTGGACAAGCACTTGTGGCCAGGAATGCTACATTTCCCTGACGGCACACTGGGTGAACATCATGGAGGCTGGGGCCGAGTTCCACCCTGGCAGGTACATGTGCTAACAATGCTGAGGATTGCTGGCCCTACTTCAGTCAGGGTTTCTTCCACCTCTAACAACAGTTCCTGTACCACCTCCTGCTCCTCCTCATCCTCCATCTTTGATTTGGTATCTCAGAGTACGTCGTCCATATCAGCTCTGCAATACTGCCTCAGTGAAGCAGCAACAGGCTCAGCTGAAGCCAATTTGTCTAGAAGACAAACCATGCACAGTGGCCAAATTACTGAAAGAAATAACAGACCAGACAGATTTGTGGCTCTATTCGCTGAATCCACAACCAGGCAAGGTCATGTGTGATAATGGCCATAACCTGGTGTTGGCTGTGAAACTTTGAAGCTCACACAAGTAACATGTTTGACCCACATGATCAACTTGATAGTTTAGCGGTTTCTGAAAACCTACCCAGGCTTGCCAGAGCTTCTGGTCAAGGTATGCTGCATGAGCACACATTTCTGCAAGTGAGCTACAGCTGCCACTGCTCTGGCAGTACTAAACAGCACATGCAAGTACCAACTCACTAATTAGTGTGCAACGTGACCACTCGCCGGAACGCCACACTGCACATGCTGGCAAGGTTTTGTGAGCAGTAGAGGCCTGTTGTTGAATACCAGCTTCAACATGCCTGTCAGCATTCTGTTCAGCCTTCCATATAACAACTGAATAGTGGGCATGGATGTCTGACATTTGTGTTGTTCTCTGAGACTTTAAGGATTCAACAGAGAAGGTGAGCACCGATGATCAGCACGATGATCAGCGCAAGTATCCCACTTCTGTGCCTACTTAAACAGTTGCTGCTGACAATTAAACATAAAGCTTGCATGTGAACCAGCTGGAAATGGAGGAAGGCATGAGACAGGGAGAAACTACCCAGCCTCATCTCATCTGCTCAGCGCAGATTGGGTAACAATGAGAAGGTAGAGACTGAGGATGAGGAAAACAAGAAGGTTGATAGTGCAACAGAGGATAGTACCCACACAAGTTTCATCCTGTCTCTCCAGCATAGATGAACTTTGGAAAGGAATGAGGAGGAATATAGGAAGGAGGAAAAGGAAATGGAGAGTCATCATCTGTTAGGCGTGAGGTTTCTGTGTCTGCTCTGCAGGAATCCAGACCCTTACATTCTGCGGTCTCTTGCTGTTTATCTACCGCAGAGGAGATTGCCTTGCAGCAAATCTCTCCAGAGGCTAAGTCCCTCTGTCCTCCTACTGAGCATGCTCATGAGACGATTTCCCATTGGAAATCAGGAGTCATGTACTCAGGTCCTGCTCCAGATCTCATTGGTCCATCTCGGAGATCTGGAAGCTCCCGGAATGTCCCGGCTTCTATAAAAAGCGTGCATGGCCGTTCCGCCATGCGCTAGTATAGTCTCTAGTTGCTACTGTGTGAATGATGATGGATGTATGATTCTGGTGAATGACTCAATTGAAACCCCTTCCATCTGATATTACGTATGTGGACAGGGACTAAGCTTAGAGTCAGCGCCAGCGCGCCACTACTACATTATCCACAGTTGCTAGCGTCCGACATTGTGCTTGCGTACTAGCTTTGCCATCTAGCGGCAGTGTCCAACGCCGCGCTGCAGTTGCAGCCCTCCTTGGTGTCTGCAGTTGTGACGTCGCACGCACGGTAGGTCTAGACGGATGCAGTTCTGCTGTCTTTGGCTCTGCTCCTGTGACCTGATACCATGTGTGCATTTACTCTGAGTACTGTGACTCCAACACGCTCAGCCTTATTGTATTTGTCTTTGTTGGCACCTCTGTGACTTAACAGAGATTGCTCTGCGCACCTGGGTGATGTTTAACCCACGTGCGCATTTCCGCCATATTGCTTGCCTGCCACCACTTAGCAGCAGTCATATCATCTACTGCATGGTGGACCCCAAGTGGCGAACGCACTTTATTATTATTTTTATTTAGTGCGTTCCGCCGTTCCTAACATTATACTAGCGCCAGGGTCTGGCTAGTGATGGCAGAACAGCAGCAACTCTTACAGAATATTCGGCAGCTGGAGGGCCGGTTGGCTACTCTTGAGAGTGCTATCTCAGCTGCGAAATCCACTGAAGCTGCTGTACAGGCAATCGCAGACGCGGTGTCACGTATGTCCACGTCCTCCCATGTGCTGACAGTTACCCGCCTCCCGCTGCCCAATAAATTTTCTGGCGATGGCGCCTCCTGTAGGGGTTTCGTCAGCCAGTGCTCTATCCAGCTGGAGTTACTGGCTGCGCGATTCCCAACGGAACGGGCCAAGGTGGGGTTTATTGTTTCCCTTCCGACGGGCACGGCGTTGGAGTGGGCTACGCCACTATGGGAGCATGGTGACCCAGAGGTTCGGACCGCTGTTCAGTTTTTAATAGCTATTAAGCAGGTCTTCCTGGGACCATGGGTCACACACGACACCTCTCTTCAGCTACTTGGCATCAATGCGGTGGCATTCTTTCTCAATAAATGTGAGTGTGGGGATCAGGGGCACAATGGATTCTTGTTGGAAATATTGAGGTTCATTCTTCAGCATAATTTCTTCTTGTTCGACAGGGCATTTTACCGCCAGGTCTCAGGTGTGGCAATGGGGGCTCGGTGTGCACCGGCCCTGGCAAACATCTTTTTGGGGTGGTGGGAAGAAGTGACTGTCTATGCATCAGACATCTTTCAACAACACGTGTGCTATTGGCACCATTTCATAGACGACTTATTCTTCATTTGGGTTGGCACGGAGATAGAATGTGTCCAGTTTTTGTAAAGTTTGAATTTGAATCCTTTTAATATCTGCCTTACCCATTCAATATCTTCCAGCTCCGCCACGTTTCTGGATTTAAACATTCGTGCGGATGATTCACGGTTGGTGACAGATCTCTACCGTAAGTCAACGGCCGCCAATTCTCTATTGGAATACAGCAGTTTTCACCCCAACCATACTAAGGTGGGTGTGCCGGTTGGCCAATTCCTTAGAACAAGAAGAAATTGTACACGTGATGAGGACTTCTATTCACAGGCTCGTGATCTTACAGGAAGATTAAAACATTGTGGGTACCCTAAGAAGGTCATTTCAACAGCATTTCAGCGGGCACAACAAGATGACCAAGCGTCCCTTCTTCTTCCGCGGGTTCGAAATCAGGACCCTCAACTCCGCTTCATTACGGATTATAACAGCAGTTGGCCCCAGGTAAGGGATATTCTGTCCAGACATTGGCCTATCCTCACAACGGACACTCAGACCACCTTGGTCACCAGTGTGCAACCTTTACTAATGGCTAGGAGGGCGCCCAATCTCCCAGACATTCTAACTAGGAGTCATTTTATGCGCCCGACCTGTAGACTGAATAGGGGAATTATCCTTAAAGGATCTTTTCCATGTGGGGACTGCAATGTATGCCCATTCATGGCCCCCACACGTGATGTCTTAATTAATTCCTTTGAATCTCCATGGACATCCGTTTCGTTGTTATATTAACTGTAAAAGCAAGGATGTGGTTTATGCGCTTATCTGCCCATGTAGGAAGGTGTACGTGGGCCAGACCTCTCAAGAACTGAGGAAGAGGACCCAGAAACACATCTCCACCATCCAATTGGCGGCAATAGATTCAAAAAAGGGTAAGGTCCTCACACCGGTGGCGGCGCATTTTTTGGCCATGCATGGGGGCAGTACATCTGGAGTCAGGGTAGTGGGCTTACAGAAGATCCCACAGAATGCTAGAGGGGGCAACAGCCGGAAACGTTTACTTCAGGCAGAATCCAGATGGGTTTTTGAGCTACAGTCAGTGTCTCCGACCGGTTTAAATGAAGAACTTTTATTTACCGTTTTTTGGGTTAGTTGTCTGACTGATTACATTTTTTCCTCCTCAGGTTGTCTGCGGTTGTTTTTTTCTTTTTTTCTTTTCTTTTTTTCTTTTCTTCTTCCCCCTTGGAGTTCGGGCCTTCAAGGTGTCCTAGCAATTTTGGACACTTCCTTCTGACGGTTTTTCTTCACATTGGAAATCAATTTGCTCCTATTTGGATACATTACACCACCAGCCTCATTATCAGGACTTGTCGTTTGTCTGCATTGGAAATGAATCATCCCCTATTTGGATACATCACTCTATGTGCTCTATGATCAGGACCTGTCGTTTGGTTTTTATAAGATTAATATTTTGTACTGTTTCATAACTGTTCCCTTTGATACTATATAGGTAAAAATGATATGTTATCTCTTTACCTAATACTTGTATATTCCTTCACAGGATTTTCTTTGTGAATTGCCTCATTTTTTCATATTTGTATATGGTGGACACTGTCTATTTATACATTATACTCTCCCAACCTTCCCATTTTTAATGAGGGCGCTTTTTACACATACATGACCATTTGGATATAATGTTCAATTCCCAGATGTACAAATATGTGACCTTGGCCGTTTTGAGTACGGTCAAGGTTTTTTGCTATTTTATAATATCAAAGCCATGGAGGTCTATATATATTGTTAACTATCTATTGTACATTCATTATTGTGCATTCATATGTATACATGTGTGTGTATATATATGTATTTTATTTTCGGTGTATGTGTATATACACACTTCATGTGTGCATAGTGATTACCTTTTTTGCGCACTTATTGGTTGGAGCGCATAAAAATACATTTTGGCTGATTTGATCTATTTTTTTTTTTTCTCTTTAGATGTGGGAGGTACTGTGTTTTTGCATGATTTTGATGGATTATATACATTTTTTCCTACCATGTGATGCATAGACAGTGCCAGGTTAGTGATTATACGAAGGCAAAGGATACTTTTTATTTGTGCAGAAGGCTTTGCAGCCTCTGGTTTGCATCCCTTTATACACAGCAACACTAGTTGCTGTATCAGACCAGTCTGAATAAACTGAATACACTGCGCAGGCGCAAACAAACCAATACAGCGGTATATGGAATGATCTCGCGGTCTTCCCGCGAGATGGGACAATCCAGCGGTCCTCTCGCGAGATATTGGTGTGAACACCGGGCTGCACGAGACATCTGCAGGGCCATGACTGCTGGGGAGTTTTCACACACCAGATGACGTTTAAGGTATTATCTACATGCTATTTAAATGCTGAGTTTGGGCCAGCAAGCACACTTCCCCTGATGAAGCTGCTTTAAGCAAGCGATACGCATGGGGTTGCTCCTCACACCTCTGCTCCATGTCTTCAGCCCTGTGTTAGCTTTATTTTGGATGCCTATGGGCATTATTCCCTTGGCTATCCACAGACTTCATGGGTGCCTGGCCATCCACCAGCACATCATCTGGCAATATTGAGCTGGCTTTCAGGGTTTTTGCTCATTAGGTGGTTCAGTGAGTATGTAGCTACAACTTCTCTTACATTTTAACAGCCTTATTTGTTTGCAGGCTCCTGAATTGTGGTCCTGGAAAGTTTGTACATTGGGCTGGTATATAGGAATCAATTTGGAGACTACATATGTCTCAGAAAAAACTCTGCACACATGGTGTATTGTGATGGCTTTTCATTGTCTGTACTCTTAATGATGCAAAAAGGGCTCTATACCTATTATGGCTGTATGTGATTATTATATGCAGGGGTGTTACATGGACTTCCTTTGTCCTTTTTAATTGTTTTTAACACGTGTGTTGTGTTTTCCAATAAAGCATTTTTCTACGGTTATTATGTGTTATCAGATTTAATTGGTGTGCAGGCCATTCTTTGCTTGGTCTTTTTTCTCTTACATTTCCTGTAGGGGTTTCGTCAGCCAGTGCTCTATCCAGCTGGAGTTACTGGCTCTGTTATTCCCAACGGAACGGGCCAAGGTGGGGTTTATTGTTTCCCTTCTGTCGGGCACGGCGTTGGAGTGGGCTACGCCACTATGGGAGCGTGGTGACCCAGAGGTTCGGACCGCTGCTCAGTTTTTAACAGCTATTAAGCAGGTCTTCCTGGGACCACGGGTCACACACGACACCTCTCTTCAGCTACTTGCTTTGACTCAGGGCTCCCTTTTGGTTAGTCAGTATGCCGTTCGTTTTTGGACACTGGCTTTGGAGCTGGAGTGGTCTGACAAAGCCCTCTTCCCTGTGTGTTGGAGAGGTTTGGCGGAGCATGTTAAGGATGCTCTCTCTACCAGAGAGGTTCCTGCAAGTTTGTAAGAGCTGATTGCCATTTCCACCCGCATTGATCTCCATTTTTCGGAGCGCGCCTGGAGCGTGCTCAATCCAAACGGAAGGTTACCTCGGCTCCCAACTTTTTTGAGCCTCTGGAACCACCCGAGCCAGAGACTCCACTCCCAGAGCCCATGGAGGTGTCTCGCGCCATTCTCGAGGTGCGTCCGGCACAAAACTCCAACCTGGTTTTCTGGTTTTATTGACCTTAACTTGGCAGTCATGCAGGTGTTAAGTCTTAGAAGCCTAGACGACTGGATAGGAGTGCCGTTTGACTTTTTCAAACACAAAATTGGCTGGAATTGAGATTGGACGTCATGTCACATTTGGAGAGCTCCTGATGTACCTAAACAGTGGAAACCCCCCACAAGTGACCCCATTTTGGAAACTATACCCTCCAAGGAACTTATCTTGATGTTTGGTGAGAAATTTATTTTCCCAAGGGTAGCAGGAGAAATTGGACCCCAAAAGTGTTTGTCCAATTTGTCCTGAGTACTCTGATACCCCATATGTGAGAGAAAACTACTGTATGGGCACACATTGGGGCTAAGAAGGGAAGTAGTGATGTTTTGGAATGCAGACTTTGATGGAATGGTCTGCAGGTGTCATGTCACCTTTTGAGAGCCCCTGATGTGCCTAAACAGTGGAAACCCCCTCAAGTGACCCCATTTTGGAAACTAGACCCCCCAAGGAACTTATCTAGATGTGTGGTGAGCACTTTGAACCCCCCCCCGTGCTTCACAGAAGTTTATAACGCCCGGGCGTGAAAATAAAAAAATCGTATTTTTTCCACAAACATGATCTTTTAGTCACCAATTTTTTTATTTTCCCAAGGGTAAATGTCGGGGCTCGGAAGGGAAGTAGTGACGTTTTGGAATGCAGACTTTGATGGAATGGTCTGCGGGTGTCACGTCGCGTTTGGAGAGACTCTGATGTGCCTAAACTTTTGGCGTGAAAATAAAAAAATCATATTTTTTCCACAAACATGATATTTTAGTCCTCAACTGTTTGGGCACATGGCAGAGCTTGGAAGGGAAGGAGCACCGTTTGACTTTTTCAGCGCAGAATTGGCTGGAATTGAGATCAGATGCCATGTCACGTTTGGAGAGCCCCTGATGTGCCAAACATTGAAAACCCCCCAATTCTAACTCCAACCCTAACCCCAACACACCCCTAACTGTAATCTCAACTCTAACCCTAACCCTAGCCCTAACCCTAATGGGAAAATGGAAATAAATATTTTTTTTTAATTTGATTATTTTTCCCTAACTAAGGGGGTGATGAAGGGGGGTTTGATGTACTATTTATAGCAAGTTTTTATGTTTGGCAGCTGTCACACGCTAAATGACACTTTTTATTGTAAAAATTATTTTTGCATCACCACATTTTGAGAGCTTAAATTTTTCCATATTTTGACCCACAGAGTCATGTGAGGTCTTATTTTTTGCAGATTGAGTTGACGTTTTTATTGGCACCACTTTCGGGCACGTGATATTTTTTATTGCTTTTTATTCTGATTTTTGGCATGCAGAATGAACAAAAAACAGCATTTTATGAATTTCTTTTGGGGGGTGTTTACACCATTCCGCGTGTGATAAAATTGATAAAGCAGTTTTATTCTTTGGGTCAGTATGATTACAGTGATACCTCATTTATATCTTTTTTATGTTTTGGCACTTTTATACAATAAAAACAATTTTATATAAAAAATAATTATGTTTTCATCACTTTATTCTGTAAGCTATAACTTTTTTATTTTTTTGCTGATGATGCTGTATGGTGGCTCATTTTTTGTGGGAAAAGATGACGTCTTCAGCGGTACAATGTTTATTTATAGTCGTCTTTTTGATCACGTGTTATTGCACTTTTTGATTGGCAGTATGATGATAAAGCATTGTTTTTTGCTTTGTTTTTTTTTTAAAGGGTTCACTAAAGGGGTTAACTAATGGGATAGTTTCATAGGGCAGGTCGTTACGCACACGGCAATACTAAATAAGTGTACAAAAAAAAAATTATTAGGGAATACATATTTTTTTATTTATTTAGGAATTTTTTAAAAATTATTTTTACACTTTTTTTTATACTTTATTACTTTTTCCCAGTGTGGGAAATCACTTTGCGGTGCACTGTATTAGATCAGCGATCTGACAGGCACTGTAGGAGGCTTACTCAGTGCCTGCTCTCAGCAGGCACTGAGAAAGCCACCTCCCTGCAGGACCCCGAAAAGCCCCTGTGGCCATATTGGTTCCGGGGGCCTGCAAGAAGGAGACCCTCGAAACAATGCGAGCACATGGCATTGTTCCGAGGGGCTCAGGGAAGCACGCAGGGGGCCCCCTCCCTGTGCTATTCTTTCCTATGCCCCGGTACACTTCGATCATGTTTGATCGCAGTGTGCCAGGGGTTAATGTGCTGTGGGCGGTCCGTGATGGATCCTGGCACATAGTAATTATCACAGCTGACACCCAGCCGCGATCAGCTGCGCTTCCCCCGTGAGCGCAGCTGATCACGATGACATACTATCCCATCCACGGTCATACGGGCCCAGGTCACATGGACAGGATAGTACAGGATAGTACATCAGATGTCAGAAAGGGGTTAATAATCTCATTGATAGCTGACAATGCATATAAGTTTTCTTATTTCTGCTCTTGGCGCTTTTACTTGATATTGAATGTCAAGATGTTTTGAAAAATGTATTTCCAATCTTTCACTATTTACAAATTATTAACATGTCTATCCATTCTGTGATTTCCATAAGTCAATGTGACGTTTCCCTCTCATTATTGGAATTTCAATGTTGAAGAATGTAAATTGATTGTTGGAGAACTCTTCAAAAAAAGGATTTGCTCAAACCCCAAAACTCTTTAATATTATCCTTCACAAGGATGGATTATAACAAAGAATATTCTGTGCTGTAATGTAGAAATTCAACAAATATATTCATAACTTTTCAGTCGCTTAGGTTTTATGTATTTACATTTTACAAGTGTTGTTTTGCATGTTCTATCTTTTCCTAAAAATCAGTTCAAATTACAATGGGCGTAAACTCAATACAGCAAAAAAAAAACCTCATTTTTTCAGAATTTAATGATGATCTGGATAAACATTTGCATGTTGTGTCTCAACAAGAATAATTAAATATACTAAATTAAACAGCCTAAATCCCAAATGAATCATCTGCTCCATCTGTAAAATTTGCTGATCCATCTCCAACTCAGCTCCACTGTTAGCTCCTTTCTAACGTGTACTAATATACCATGTTTTGAATATGATAGAAGACAGCATCTTAAGGGGATAATCCGGTGTAATTACTCTTTGTATGAAAAAATATGCTAGAGTCACACAGTGGTAGATGATAGAATCGAAGCACACTGTGAGGAGAAGATGGTGGAAAAAATGTCTCCATCTTCTCCATTGTGTAAGTCCACAAAGATCAGACTGCACTCAGATGTGTAGGACCGCCCCGATCAGAGTTCACCTTGTCCACTGTGGCACGGCTTTTATGCAATATTTGATCAAATACAGTATTATTAAGAACTCTGAATTATTTAAATGCACTTTTGCTTTTTATTTATTTTGTCACAGCAGGGTTTTTCTAATTTTGTCTTTTGTAGGATTTGCACTCAGATGCTGTCTGATAATCTGATAATCAAGTCATACTCGGTCAGGCTGCATTCCGTTCGGTCCAAGGAGAAAACAGACTTGCTTGCTTCTCCCATAAAATGACAGTGGTGCGAGTGTGATCCGATATTTTGTTGGATCGCGTTAGAATGTAAAATGCTGTGATATGAGCAAGCCCTTATGGAGAGATATCAGAAGGTGAGAGTACTGAATTGACATGCACCTCTGCTAATTTCTTAGTGTCACATCTGAGTGCCACTAGTTAATTTGAGTAAACAGCACTTCCATGATTATGTAAATCTCTATACATTTTGACACACAGTTGCCTTACTAAAGGGTACTTCACACTAAGCGAGATCGCTAGCGAGATCGCTAAAGCATCACCAATTTTGTGACGCAACAACGACCTCGCCAGCGATCTCGTTACATGTGACACTTAGCAGTGACCGGCCCCCCGCTGCGATGTCGCTGATTGTGTTTGAATGTCCTAGGCCATTTTTTGATCGCTGGTGTCCCGCTGGCCAGCGCGCATCGCTGTGTTTGACACCGACGAGCGACCTCGTTAATGACTCAGAAATCATGGACGCAGGCGGGAGTCGTCAGAAATGCTGCTGTGTGACAAGGTCCCAACAACCCCCGAGATCGTTGCTGCGTCGTTGGGAAAACTGACTGTTTGACAGCTTACTAGCGATCATTTAGCGACGCACCAGCGATCCTTACCAGGTCGTATTGTTGTCGGGATCGCTGGTGCATCGCTTAGTGTAACGGTACCCTAAGACAACTTCTTTTATATGCTTCATCAGGCTTTACAGATAACATACAAGACATCATATGGATGTTATTTTGTTGTATAGACATCTAATTCCTCTGGATGTGGCCATTCATTTATTATATTACAAGAGAATTCATGTCCCATTTACAAATTGAACAGGTCACAAAACATTTTACATTTTTATTACTAATTATCAGAATTTATCATTTGTTTTTATTCACGTTTTTCTTATCTATTTAAAAAATTGATTTGCTACAAATTAGTCACAAATCACAGATTGTTTGATTGCCCTGAATAAATGTGTATAATACTCTGATGTCACCTAAGACTGAATTCATGTTTTGTTACACACACTATCTGACAGTATATTCATAGTTTTTTTTCTTTTTCTCCTCATTTCTCTTGGTAAACTGTGATCTCTTACATCTGTTTAAAATGGATTCACTATAAAATGGTTGTTGCGCTGTATTCCCTGCCTTGGCTTTTATACAGACCTGAAAATATATATAAAAAAATACAAAATATTTTTGAAGAGAAAAATATCATTTAAAATACAAAAAATTAAGGTATATACAAAAGTAATGTATGGCCTTGCTGGTTGAAGAACTACATTTTCCATAGGGCTGCTGAGCCGAGTGATCTTTTGTGTCATTATACACAGAAGCGGAGCAGGGGCTGCATTTTACATGCGGGGCTGCAGATACAGGTGCTGGTCACAAAATTAGAATATCATCAAAAGTGAATTTATTTCAGTTCTTCAATACAAAAATGAAACTAATATATTATATAGAATCATTAGGCGCAACGTGATCTATTTCAAGTGTTTATTTCTGTTAATGTTGATGATTATGGCTTACAGCCAATGAAAACCCATAAGTCATTGTCTCAGTAAATTAAAATACTTTATAACACCAGCTTGAAAAATGATTTTAAAATCCGAAATCGAAATATTGGCCTACTGAAATGTATGTTCACTAAATGCACTCAATACTTGGTCGGGGCTCCTTATGCATCAATTACTGCATCAATGCAGCTTGGCATGAAGGCGATCAGCCTGTGGCAGTGCCGAGGTGTTATGGATGCCCAGGTTGCTTTGATACCAGCCTTGAGCTCGTCTGTATTGTTGGGTCTGGTGTCTCTCAGCTTCCTCTTGACAATACCCCACAGATTTTCTATGGGGTTAAGTTCAGGCGAGTTTGCTGGCCAATCAAGCACAGTGATACTGTTGTTTGTAAACCAGGTATTGGTACTTTTGGCAGTGTGGACAGGTGCCAAGTCCTGCAGAAGAATGAAATTTTCATCTCTAAAAAGCTTGTCGGCAGAGGGAAGCATGAAGTGCTCTAATATTTCCTGCTAGACGGCTGCGCTGACTTTTGGTCTTGATAAAGCACAGTGGACCTACACCAGCAGATGACATGGCTCCCCAAACCATCACTGATTGCGGAAACTTCACACTAGACCTCAAGCACCTTGGATTGTGCGCCTCTCCACTCTTCCTCCAGATCATAGGACATTGGTTTCTAAATGAAATGCTAACTTTACTTTCATCTGAAAACAACACCTTGGACCACTGAGAAACAGTCCAGTTCTTTTTCTCCTTGGCCCAAGTAAGGTGCTTCTGGTGTTGTCTATTGGTCATGAGTGGCTGACACAAGGAATGCGACACTTGTAGCCCATGTCCTGGTTACGTCTGTGTGTGGTGGCTCTTGAAGCAATGACTCCAGCAGCAGTCCACTCATTGTGAATCTCCCCTAAATTTTTGAATGGCTTTTTCTTAACAATCCTTTCAATGCTGCGGTTATCCCGGGTGCTTGTGTGCCTTTTTCTACCCCACTTTTTCCTTTCAGTCAACTCTCCATTAATATGCTTGGATACAGCACTCTGTGAGCCGCCAGCTTCTTTAGCAATGATGTTTGCTGGCTTACCCTCCTTGTGGAGTGTGTCAATGACTGCCTTCTGGACCTCTGTCAAGTCGGCAGTCTTCCCCATGATTGTGAAACCTACTGAAACAAACTAAGGGACCTTTTAAAACACTTAGAAAGCTTCTTCAGGTGTTTTTTGTTGATTATTCTAATTTACTGAGATAATGACTTTTGGGTTTTCATTGGCTGTAAACCATAATCATCAACATTCACAGAAATAAAGTTTTGAAATAGATCACTCTCTAATGAGTTTATATACAGCAATATATGAGGTTCTCTTTTCATATTGAAGAACTGAAATTAACTTTTTGATGATATCTTAATTTTGTGAGAAGCACCTGTACAGTAAATGGAAGTTTACTTGGGGCTACAGAAGAAAAGGACTTGGGTATTCTGGTTAGGGCTCATACTCAATGTTAATAAAATTGGTCTGATGTTGCTCCTGAAAAGTCGGACTAGTGTCACGTGAGTGTCATGCTAGTGTAACACGATTTTGATTGAGGAACATCTGTATGCATATGCAAACTGCAATCCGTATGTAATGCGTTTTTCACATCATTTTTCAATTTGAAATCAGCATCTTGTTGTAGAGCATGTTAGGTTCCTTGATCTATATAAATCCCTTTTTCTAAATGTTTGTTGCTGAGCACATACATATATTCTTGGGGTAAATACATCAGAATATATTTTGGTTTTTTTTGTGGCCAACAACAGCCTGCAGCTATGGCAGCTAGAAACTTGAATCTGGGAACTACTGAGCAGCTCCTTTTTAACTGGATGATAACATCATCTCAGGGAGTATGGAATTGGCTATCCGACAGTTGTTGCTCCAAGGAGGCAGTGCATATACTGGGTGCATCCATTCCTCTTCCAATGGCTGCCATAATTTTCAAAATTACCAAACTGTGCCTACAAAAAGGTCTGGCACAAATGACATAATTGAAAAAAACATATCCAATAAACCCATGAGTCTGTGGGAAATCTTGAATCCTCAACTAGAGTCTTGTGTTTCTGTCAGGAACACCACACTGCACTTGCTCACTGAGTCAGTGCGCGTGTCCTGAGTTCAAAAACTGTGCTCAAAGATACCTGTGGAGCGGGGCATCAGTGGTGACGATGCATGCTTCAGACTAGCAGGACTTGAAGCATGTGACTGCTGGGGGCATGGCCTAAGCTCCACAGAGCTAGGAGCTGAAGGAAAACTCCTAGAAAGGTAACTACGGGACAAGTTACCAAGGGGCATAGACAGAGACATAAACCAGATCAAGCCGGGGTCAAAGCACGAGATAGCACAACAATACCAAAGGGTTAGACAGAACGGATAGTCAGGACGTAGCAATAGATCAGAAAACCAGAACGGGCAATAGACGGCACAATAGGGACAAACTGTAACTGAGTAACGATAGCCAAGCCAGGAGCTCAGAACCGGAGAAGACAATAGTACCAAAACGTGAGACAGAGAACAGAGTGAGGGAACAGACCAGGTCATACACGGGAAGCAAACAAGCAAAGCAGTATACACACACCAGGGGTCAGACACACAGCCAGAACAACAGTATAGCTGAAAGGGAATCCTAGTCTGGAGTGAGTATAAATACCCCTCCCAGATCCAAAGGGAGGCCAGCAAAAGTTAACCCTGAGAGAACAGGACATTAACCATGTCCTATACCATGACAGTTTCTATATTACTGTACTTGTCCTTCAATGATTTTTCACTTACATTGCCTTGCTTTATACTCTCTTTTATATAACCAGAAAAGTGTAAGCAGCAAGCTGTATCCTCATAAGTGTTTTGAAATTTTAAGGGCAATCCATACAGTTCCATTACCAGGTTACAAACCAGCAGTCTCCTTCATTCTACTTCTGTTGTATGTGCTCATCAAAAATAGTGTTAGCCCCAGGCCTTTATGTTATGGTTAAATGTTTTAATAATGTTGGAAATAACAATTGAATGATACTTATGCAGATATAATATCAATAAATACAGAGGCTACTGGGTTAATGTTATGCCTATTTTGTGTTTTTATATATTATTTGATTAATGTGTATTTTTAGTTTAATTTAGGTTTCTTTCCACTGGCGTCTTGTATGCAGCCCTACATTTAGATTTCATACTTGGAGGAACAACTATCTCAAATATCACATACAGTGAAACATACTTGTTTAGAAATATGGGATCATCTAAACCAGAACGTTATGCTCGGGCCAACCCCTGAAAATTGGGAGCGCATCTCAAGGGGAATGTATCTTATGTGCCATCTACCTAATTGTTTTGGTACTTTGGTTGGCAAACACATCAAAGTCAAAAAGCTGTCAAACTCAGGGTCCCAATACTACCGTTACAACCATTTTGTTCCATAGGGCTGTTGGCATTAGTTGACAGCAACTACCAATTTGTAATAGTAGATATTGGGTCCCATGGAAGAACTGGAGATTGGAGAATCTTCATTTCTTCCTTAATTGCTTGGCGGCTTATGGCCAGTGAAATGGGTGTGCCACCTCCAAGCGTACTCCCTGGCTCTAGTCCATTAATGAAGCCTTATCCTGGGCTAGGTATTGACCGAAGATATTGGATCTTCAATTACAGGTTAACTAGGGCGCGGAGTCTGGTTGAATGTACTTTTGGCATTTTGACCGCTAAATGGAGGGTGTTGCTTAATACCCTCCAATTAAGAGAGCAGAATGTCAATGGGGTTATTAAAGGGAACTTGTCATCAGTTTTGGCCGATATAAGTTACGACCATCACCTTTCAGGGCTGATATACAGCATTATTTAATGCTGTAGATAAGCCCCCAAAACAACCTGTAAGAGAAGAAAAATAACCTTTATTATACTCATCTGTGGGGCGGTCCGGTCCAAGGGGTGTCGCTCTTCTTAGTCTGGTGCCTCCCATCATCTTGTGATGCAGCCCTCCTTGCTTCAGGTGGATGACGCATTCCTTCGTCATCCACACAGTCTCCTCAGCACCGCACTCCTGCCCCGGCGTACTTCTCTGCCATGTTGAGGGATGAGCAAAGTACTGCAGTGCCAGGGACCGGGAAAGGTCAAAGAGCCCCAGCACCAGAAGGGAATAGACAGGTGCAGTTAGGTGTGGCTGTTATACAGATAGGCACAGACAGGTGCAAGCTCATACAGCTGCTATATAGATAGGCACAGGCAGGTGTAGGCTGGTACGGCTGGTATACAGAAGGGCACAGACAAGTGCTGGCTGGTATGGTTGGTATACAGATAGGCACAGGCAGGTGAAGGTGATTCTAATCCAATATACAGTTGTGGCCAAAAGTATTGACATCCCTGCAATTTTGTCAGATAATACTCAGTTTCTTCCTGAAAATGATTGCAAACACAAATTCTTTGGTATTATTATCTTCATTTAATTTGTCTTAAATGAAAAAACACAAAAAGAATTGTCCTAAAGCCAAATTGGATATAATTCCACACCAAACATAAAAAAGAGGGTGGACAAAAGTTTGGCACTGTTCGAAAAATCATGTGATGCTTCTCTAATTTGTGTAATTAACAGCACCTGTAACTTACCTGTGGCACCTAACAGGTGTTGGCAATAACTAAATCACACTTGCAGCCAGTTGACATGGATTAAAGTTGACTCAACCTCTGTCCTGTGTCCTTGTGTGTACCACATTGAGCATTGAGAAAAGAAAGAAGACCAAAGAACTGTCTGAGGGCTTGAGAAACCAAATTGTGTGGAAGCATGAGCAATCGCAAGGCTACAAGTCAATCTCCAAAGACCTAAATGTTCCTGTGTCTACCGTGCGCAGTGTCATCAAGAAGTTTAAAGCCCATAGCACTGTGGCTAACCTCCCTAGATGTGGACGGAAAAGAAAAATTGACATGACATTTCAACGCAAGATTGTGCGGATCTTGGATAAAGAACCTCGACTAACATCCAAACAAGTTCAAGCTGCCCTGCAGTCCGAGGGTACAATAGTGTCAACCCGTACTATCCGTCGGCGTCTGAATGAAAAGGGACTGTATGGTAGGAGACCCATGAAGACCCCACTTCTTACCCCGAGACATAAAAAAGCCAGGCTGGAGTTTGCCAAAACTTACCTGAAAAAGTCTAAAACGTTTTGGAAGAATGTTCTCTGGTCAGATGAGACAAAAGTAGAGCTTTTTGGGCAAAGGCATCAACATAGAGTTTACAGGAGAAAAAAAGAGGCATTCAAAGAAAAAAACACGGTCCCTACAGTCAAACATGGCGGAGGTTCCCTGATGTTTTGGCGTTGCTTTGCTGCCTCTGGCACTAGACTGCTTGACCGTGTGCATGGCATTATGAAGTCTGAAAACTACCAACAAATTTTGCAGCATAATGTAGGGCCCAGTGTGAGAAAGCTGGGTCTCCCTCAGAGGTCATGGGTCTTCCAGCAGGACAATGACCCAAAACACACTTCAAAAAGCACTAGAAAATGGTTTGAGAGAAAGCACTGGAGACTTCTAAGGTGGCCAGCAATGAGTCCAGACCTGAATCCCATAGAACACCTGTGGAGAGATCTAAAAATGGCAGTTTGGAGAAGGCACCCTTCAAATATCAGGGACCTGGAGCAGTTTGCCAAAGAAGAATGGTCTAAAATTCCAGCAGAGCATTGTAAGAAACTCATTGATGGTTACCGGAAGCAGATGGTCGCAGTTATTTTGGCTAAAGGTTGTGCAACCAAGTATTAGGCTGAGTGTGCCAATACTTTTGTCTGGCCCATTTTTGGAGTTTTGTGTGAAATGATCAATGTTTTGCTTCATTCTCTTTTGTGTTTTTTTCATTTAAGACAAATTAAATGAAGATAATAATACCAAAGAATTTGTGTTTGCAATCATTTTCAGGAAGAAACTGAGTATTATCTGACAAAATTGCAGGGGTGTCAATACTTTTGGCCACAACTGAACGTGGCCACTCGCAGCATGCTGCGATTTTTTTTCTCAGTCTGATCCGAGCTGAGAAAAAAATCGCAGATGAACACATAATCATTCACTACCAATAGTCACAGTGCAATTCTATTTTTTTTTATCAGATTGCACTTGTTCGTTTAAAAGGCAGATAAGTATAAGCAGCACGGTGGCTCAGTGGTTAGCACTGCAGCCTTGCAGCGCTGGGGTCCTGGGTTCGAATCCCACCAAGGACAACATCTGCAAGGAGTTTGTATGTTCTTCCCGTGTTTGCATGGGTTTCCTCCGGGCACTCCGGTTTCCTCCCACATTCCAAAGACATACTGATAGGGAATTTAGATTGTGAGCCCCATCGGGGACAGTGATGAAAAAAATGTGTGCAAACTGTAAAGCGCTGCAGAAAATGTTAGCGCTATATAAAAATTATTATTATAAGCCCTTACAAGTAAGTTGAGCAAGTAGTGCTCAATGTCAAGAGGTGTCGCATATACTGGGTGCAAAAGCAAACAAGATTTTAGGGTGCATAAAAAGAGAGATAAAATCTCATGATCCCAACATATTTTTATCCCTCTATAATTCATTTGTGAGGCCACATCTGGAATATAGGTTCAAGTTTTGGGCTCCACATTATAATAGAATATGCAGAAGCAGTGGCGTATCTGGGGGGGCAGCCGGGGCATTTGCCCCAGGCGCAGCCAGCAGGGGGGCGCAGTCGAGACGCCAAATGAAGCAGTCCGCAGTGTCCTCCCTGGCGGCTGCATTCTGCCGCCCCCCCGACCTGGGAGTCGGCGGTTCTCTGTGTAAGCTGTCAAGCTGACAGCCGGCGCAGAGAAGGAGTGCGTGCCGGCTTCCAGGGAACAATTGTACTGGCGTCTATACAGACGCCAGTGAAATTGCAGCTCTGACCGCCGGGTCAGAGCGACGCTAGCAGCGTGATCAGGTCATGTGATCACGCTGCTGACATCACTCCCCGGCGCCCAGAGAGAACCCTGGTGGTAAGTGTGCTCCAATGTGGAGCTGAAGAACCACCAAAGATTGGAGATGAGGGGGATTTGTAGAGGGGATGGGGGTTAATGTGTGGGGATGGGGGTTAATGAGTGGGGATGGGGGATAATGAGTGGAAATAAGGGTTAATGTGTGGGGGGGTTAATGAATGGGGATGGGGGTTAATGTGTGGGGTTAATGAGTGGGGATGGTGGTTAATGTGTGGGGTTAATGAGTGGGGATGGGGGTTAATGTGTGTGGGGGTTAATGAGTGGGGATGGGGGTTAATGAGTGGGGATGGGGTTAATGTGTGGGGGTATTTGGAGTGGGGATGGGGGTTATTTAATGTGTGGGGGGATTTGGAATGGTGATGGGGTTAATGAGTGGGGATTGGGTTAATATGTGGGGGGATTTGGAGTGGGGGGGCGCCGAACCAAATTCTTGCCCCGGGTGCTAGAAAGCCTAGATATGCCACTGTGCAGAAGTTCGAGTCAGTTCAAAGGCGGGCAATTAGATTATTACACGGGTTGGGATGCCTCTCATATGATGAGAGGCTGGAAACGTTGTGCTTGTCTAACTTAGAAAAAAGACTTCTCATAGAAGATCTCATTTATATGCATAATATATGTGTGGTTAACACAAAAAACTGGCACATGATTAATTTCTTCTAAAGACCATGCTAAGGACCAGGGGGCACTCATTACATGTGGAAGAAAATCGATTCCGGAAGCTAAATAGGAAAGGGTTCTTTACAGTTAGAGCAGTCAGACTGTGGAATGCTCTAACACAAGAGGAAGTAGTTGGCAGACACTATAACAGCTTTTAAAAAAGAGCTGGAAGATTTTCTCAGTACACATAACATGGGTTATAGTTAGTTTAGTGGCAAAATTTATAATTGGTGGAGAAAGGTTGAACTTGATGGACTTATGTAACTATGTAACTATATACACTCAGCACAACAAAAAAGAAAATCAGACTCTAGGTCTTGCTGCAGTGTTATTTATTTGATGCAGCAAGGAGTCAAAACAGATATCATCCAACGTTTCGACCAAGAGCAGTCTTTTTCAAAGATATCTGTATGTAGCAAGAGCCAGGAACCAAGAAATCCTCAGACATATATCCAGTTGAAGTGTATTGCGTGCGCAGCAATACATGCTGCTAGCCAATCAGAGGCCAGCAGCTAATGTCAGCATGCTTATGACTGGGGGTGTATGGCAGTGATGCCATGTCCTACTGTCGCTTGTTTGCTGAAGTCAGCTGCTGGCTACAGATGAGGACACAATGTGGTGGGGAGCAAAGGGAAGGTGAGTATAATTTTTCTTTCTATGGTTAAAAGAGCAGCGTCAGAATGGTGGAGAAATTACCAGCATGGGGCCCAGGATAATGGACATATTCCAGGATAAGGAACATGTTACCAGGATGGGGACCATGATAAGGGACATATTACCAGCACAGGTCCCAGGATGCAACATAAACCAGGATAAGAGACATATTAAGAGGATGGGGCCCAGGATAAGGGACATATTTCCAGCATTGGTCCCAGGGTAAGGGACATAAGCCAGGATAAGAGACATATTACCATGATGGGGCCCAGGATAAGGGACACATACCAGGATGAAGGACATATATCAGGAAAAGGGACATATTACCAGGATAAGGGACCTATTACCAGCTTGGGGCCCAAGATAAGGGATATTTACCATGATAGGGAACATACACCTGGATAAGGGACATATTGCTAGGATGGGGCTCAGTATATGGGACATATACCAGGATGGGGCCCTATATTTACCAGGATGGGGGTTATGCAGTATTTTTTAGATTATAAGAGTCATTTTTTTCCTCCAAATTTGGAAGGAAAATGGAGGTGCGTGTTATAGTCAGAAAGTAGCTTACTGTGGGGTGGCAGCGGAGGAGCGGGGTCACAGGAGGCCAGTGGCAGTTGCAGCAGTGGGGCGATTTTGCGGTGCCTATGCTTTCAGAAGATGTCGGTGCATGTGAGCTGAGTTCCCTTTTCTTATTGGTTTCCCTGCTGTGGGCTTCAGGGAAATGGCCTCCAGAGGTAGCAAAAATGTATATTGAGATATAGAGAGATGAGATTTCATCTCCCGAGATCTCAATCTGTGCATGTGCCACCTCTAGGGGCCATTTTCCCAAAGCCCACCGCATATATATACCAGGATGGTATATACCATTTATGGGACCTGCAAATATTATACATTTATGGTATATCCAGTGGACAGAGGATATCTAGTAGTCTACATGGAATGACTCATCCCAGGATTGGTGGATATGGCATAAATATAACTCCATTTTATAGATAAACATAATATTCATGTCATCCTTACAAAGGCCCATACCAGTCTAAGCCATTTATAACAAACCTTCTATGATTTACATACTCTCTCTTTCACACCCAGTAGTGGCTTTACTAGCTTTTTATCATCAAATAATAGCTAATTTATACACTCCAACATTGAAACAATGCAATGTTTCCAAGGCTTAGAAGTAATTCTCAATCTTTCTTACTCATTTGTAGATTACATCAATTGTTCATCCATGACTGCCTTTCCTTCTTTTTTAGCTTTTCATAAATTAATCAAAACAGAAGTAAAGAACTAATCCTTTGGCATACATTACTGCCAGCAGCCCTTTTACATTACTTCCACAGCAGTGCTTAATTATAATACATAGTTCCTGATGGGTACAACACTTTTAGCAAGGACAGGATTAAGGTCATATGATTGCATGCTGATAGCTAAAATATCAAGGGATTTTTGTCATGTAGACTGTCTGTTGAAGAATGTTGGCTTGATTTCCTTATATAAAGAATATGACAAGATATGAACAAAGAAAACCAACTTTTTCTAATAATGTTTCCAACTTTTCTTTATTTAGTTTACCCTTTATATATTCAAACAATAGACTAATTTTCTCTTCATGTCTGCTGACTATAGATAGATCTTGAGCAACAGTCTTTTTGGCATGATTTGATGTAGGAGTAGGACTCACTATAATTGTTCATAGTCGTCTAAGTAGCAGAATGAGTCAACCTATGATTTAATGGAAGTGCACCTCCCAAAGGCGTTATTCCATGATCTGTTGGGTGTCTACTCAGAATAAGAAGTCATCCTGTGATTCCTTACAAATATACTTGAAGACTAAGGAATTATTCCATGGTTTGTTGGTAGTCTACCCAACTGATGGAACCAGGTTTTGATTTTTTAGCCATTTAACCGAACTCAAGGAGTCAACTTATGTCTTTCTTGGTAGTCTACACAGATAAAGCAATATTTTCATAATTTTTTGAAAGAATATCAAGCTGAAGAAGTCATCTCATAATTTTGTTGGAAGTTTCCTCAAGGCACAAATAATTTCAGAATTTGGTAATCTTTCCAACTAAAGGATTTATCTCATGATTTGTTGGTAGTCTAGCCAGTTGAAGGTGTCATTCCATAATTGTCTTTTTCAGTTTATCCAACTGGAAGAACTTGCACATAATATACTGGGAATATAGTCAACGACAGAAGACATCCCTTAGTTTGTTGTGGGCTTATTCAACTGAAGAAGTAATTTCATACTTTTTCTGAAGTTTACCCAATTGATGAAGTCATGACATACCATGACAAACTAATAATCTATTCATTTACAGAAGTCATACCAATATTTGTTGGGAGTCTACCCAGGTGAAAGTGTTCTTATGTGATTACTTGGTTGCTCAGCTCAAGGAGGTGTACCATGATTTATTGGTAGTTTTACCAGCAGATGTCATTATCTGAATAATAGTTGGTTGCCCAGATGACGGATTAATCCCTTAAAGGAGCTGCGCCCTTGCAGAAAATAGGCTGTAGTGGTTATAAAAGAACAAAAGAATATTACTTACCTTTCACAGACCCTCCACGATCTCTCTTAAATGATTGCAGTACCAAAATCACAGTGTGAATGCTTTAGTCAATCATTGAGCTCTGTTGCTCATGTCAATAGCACGGGCAGAGTCTTTGAGATCACTCTGATTGAAATGCTGTTGATGTGACCTTAGAGCTGCAGTCAAACAACAGATACTTAGGAATTAGTGTAGAGTTAGCTCTGAACTCAGGGAGGGCAAGTAATACTCAATTTATTTTATATAGCTACCGCAGCCTATGAAGGTAAGATTTCTGAAAAGGGACAACCATTTAGATTATTGCAAGCCTGTATGGTTGAAGACATCATCAAGAATTTAAATAATATTAGAAAGGATAAAATTTTCAGACATTTGAATTAACCAAACAATTTGAATGTTCCTTATCATGATCAGAAGTCTCTCTAGATCTCAAAGCATAATAAACATAGTATGTAAAAAAGAAAGATTAATACTAATCTAATCTCTCACCTGTCTCACTACTGCCTCCAGAGCCCACTGTTCGGTCCTCCGCTCCTCTTATTTTTTGCTTTCCTTCCATTGGATGCATTCTCTTTGGCTTGCTTTATCCTGGACTGTGGCTTCTGGCATGACTAGGCCAGTGATGTCCTCGTGCACCTCATCATTACCTCACAATGTTACAACATGTGTCACTCAAGGGCTAACCAGTTTCTTGGGGGGTATATCTTGTAATGTCATAACTTGTATCCTGACAGCACAGTGCCCAGGAACATGAAAGTACTAGAAGTGCTGGATGTTGTTTTCATGAGTGAATCAGTTAAAGGAAGAAGAGCATGCGAGGAAAGGTAAAAAGAAAAGTCACAGAGGGCCGGATGGCAGGCTGCAGGGTTTGGCAAAACAAGTGAGCCGTGAGGTGAGTATTCTTTTTTTTTAACTTCCTTTTTAGGGCCATGTACAGATAAGGTTTTGGCCATCTTGCTGAATTTGTGCAAAGTGAATTGCAAACAAGTTGTATCCTGGAGAATATCAATTTTTGTAAAGCTAAATGAGGATTCAATTCTACTTGAAAAAAATTTGCTTTGATAGTTGGAGACCGGAGTGTGATGCTATTCACTTTTCACAGTCAAACTGTGAGTTAGAGTGGTCAAGGAGTCCAAGGTCAGAAGCCAAGAGGGTACGTCATAAACAAAAGGAAGAGACAAAAGCGAAGTCCGGTAACATTCCGAGGTCAGAGTACCGGGAGGATAACGCATCAGGAGCACAAGGGGTTAAACAGGCGGATGGTCAGAATGAAGTCCAAGGTCAGGCAACAGATCAAGCATACAGAACTCAAGGCACAAAGAAGCACTAACCTCACTTGTTGAATGTACATCTGGTAATGGTCTGGGAGATGCTGCTCAGTTAAGTAGCATGGCAATTACCCAGGATAGTGAATACTTAGAGACAGCCGAGCTGTCAGTAACTGGATCCCAGACACCCTGAGGAGTGGAACCATGACAGTACCCCCTCTTCTAGAGGGGCCCTCAGACTCCCAGGCTTCCCAGGAAATTTTAGATGGAAGGTCCTGGCTAACCGATTGGCCTTCACAACTTGATCAGGGACCCAGGATCTCTCCTCGGGTCTGTATCCCCTCCAGTGGATGAGGTACTCTGAGAATCCACAACCCTCTGAAACTCATGCTCCAGGCTAACGTCTGCTGAACTCAGAAGAGGCGGTGATGAGGGAGACAATGCAGTAGGGACATACCCCTTTAATAGGGATTTATGGAATACGCTAGGGATGTGAAGGGATGGAGGAAGCTTTAATCTAAATGCCACAGGATTGACCACCTCTAGGATCTCATATGGACTAATAAACTTTGGACCTTACTTAGCCGACGGCACTTTAAGTTTAGTGTTCCTAGATGACAACCAAACCTTATCTCCAATCTGAAAAGCAGGACCCACTGACCGTCTTCTATCGGCCTTTCGTCTTTAGCAAATCTGGGCAGTCCCAATATTCTTTTAAACCTTCCTCCAGACATCCCCTAGTCTCTGCACGGTGACCTCCACTCCAGGGCATTCAGAACTAATCCTAGAATATTCGCCAAAATGGGGATGAAAACCATAATTACAGAAGAATGGTGAGAATCCGGTAGATTGATTTACTCGACTGTTGAAAGCAAACTCAGCGAGAGGTAAAAACGAAGACCAGTCCTCTTGTCAGGCTGCCAAAAAGCCCCTTAAAATTTGTTCTAAAGATTGATTTGTCCTCTCAGTCTGACCATTGGTTTCAGGGTGATAAGCAGATGAAAATGACAAGTCAATCCCTAGTTTACAGCAAAAAGCTCTCCAAAATTTAGAGACAAATTGTACTTCCCTATCAGACACAATGTTCAGAAGGATCCCATGTAATCTTACAATATGAAAGATAACTGTTGTGTGTTCATTTTCCCCTTCACCATTGAGGTCTGATGAACTCTCTCTTCTGGTGAAGGAAGGTAGTGAGGCTGATTACCAAGCACCTGAGCAGGATGATGATGACTGGGTGACTGGAATTGCTGACTGGATATAAGGCAGCCGACGCCCTTCTGCCTTGCTGGTGATCTCTGAGGGATTCTAGGAGACCAGTCTGATTCCTGTTCCTCAAAAGCTAAGTTTTCTGCTCTGCTTTTTGCATTTGTGTTTTGGTTTTGTCTTGCCTTGTTTTTCTGGATTTCTGCCATTCCCTGCTGGGGTGAGCTGAATTCCGTTTTGCTCTGTCTTCAGAAAATACCTGAGTACTGATATAGTCTTTTTGAAGCCTAGCATCTTCAGGGCTTTTTTCCCTATCAGTCTGTTGGCTCCTGTTTTGATGGGGTTTTGGCGGATTGCAGACAGCAGCTTTTCTATCCTGTCCTATTTAGTTAGCTTGGGCCCCATCATTTGCTCAGCCTATCATTCTGTGTTAGTGTTTTTTCATCTTGCTTCACCGTCATTATATGTTGGGGGCTGCCTATTGCTTTGGGGTCTGCTCTGGGGCAGTTTAGATTTCCCTTACTGTCTTTAGGCTATTTAGTTCTCCAGCTGTGATCGAGGGGTCTAGGGCACCGTAGGAACCCCCCACGGCTACTGCTAGTTGTTGTTGATAGGTTCAGGGGTCTGCAATCCGATAGCTGCCAACTTCTCTGGTTTTCTGGACTTAGCTAGTATTTCTGTTTTTGCCTCCTACGGTGACTCATTCATAACAGAATCACCAGCCATACCACAGATCCTAGGGTACTCAATAGCAGGAAAGAATTGTTAAAAAAAAAAAAAAGTGTGTATATTTTTTCCTCTATATCTCTGAGGCCGTAGGGGGAATTTTTTTTCTCTCAATGGAGATAAAGCAATTGTCTGATCGTGTGGAGCAGCTCGTTGCGGAAGTGCGGGGAATTTCTGCCTACCTTGCTCATTCACATGCTGCTGAACCAAAGATCCCTACTCCTGATGTGTTTTTTGGGGATCGGTCTAAATTTTTGAATTTCAAAAATAATTGTAAATTATTTTTTGCCTTAAAGCCTAACTCGTCAGGGAGCTCCGCGCAGTGGGTTAAAATTGTCATCTCTTTGCTGCGTGGCGATCCCCAGGATTGGGCGTTTTCTTTGAAACCAGATGATCCTATTCTGACTAATGTGAACGCATTTTTTCAAGCCTTGGGGTTGTTGTATGACGAACCTAATGCTATTGATCAGGCTGAAAAGACCCTGTTGGCATTGAGCCAGGGTCAAGATTCTGCAGAATTGTACTGTCAAAAATTCCGAAAGTGGGCGGTCCTTACTACCTGGAATGATAATGCCTTGGCTGCTCTCTTTCGGAAGGGTTTGTCAGAAGCCGTAAAAGATACTATGGTGGGATTTCCTGTTCCCTCTGGTCTTGACAATTCTATGTCATTAGCCATTCAGGTTGATCAGCGTTTACGTGAACGCAGGACTGCACGAGAGGTGTTGCCACCTGTTGAACAAGTGTCTGAACCTATGCAATGTGATAGAGTTTTGTCCAAGGAGCAACGTTAGGAGTTCAGAAGGCGTAATAAGCTGTGTTGTTTTTTTTTGTGGAGATGTCTTGCATATTATTTCTGTCTGTCCTAAACGAGAGAAACGTTTTGCACACACGTTTTCTGTGGGTGGTGTTCAACCTAAGTTTCTTCTGGCAATTACTCTGATCTGCTCCCTGTCCACATTTTCCGCCAAGGCTTTTGTGGATTCGGGAGCAGCCCTGAACCTAATGGACTTGGATTTTGCTAAACGTTGTGGATTTCCGATGACACCTCTACGGACGCCTATCTCTTTGAGGGGGATTGATGCTACTCCTTTGGCGAAAAATAAACCTCAGTTTTGGACCCAGGTGGTAATGCGGGTCGCCCCAGACCATCAAGAAAATTGCAGATTTTTGGTGTTGCATAATTTGCATGATACCATTGTTCTGGGGTTTCCCTGGTTGCAAATTCATAATCCAGTTTTGGATTGGAAATCTGTGTCTGTGGTGAGTTGGGGTTGTCGGTGTGCCCTTAGTGAGGCTCCGGTTTTTTCCACCTCTCCTCAGTCGTATGATGTTCCTGACTATTTGGCGGACTTTTATGATGTATTTAGTGAGAATGAGTCTGCGTCTTTGCCTCCTCATAGGAGTTATGACTGTGCAATTGAACTGAGCCCGGGGTGTAAATTTCCCAAGGGTCGGCTCTTCAATTTATCTGTACCCGAGCACTAGGCTATGCGATCCTATATTAAGGAGGCGTTGGAGAAGGGTCATATTAGACCATCCTCTTCACCCTTAGGTGCCGGTTTTTTTTTCGTGGCCAAAAAGGATGGTTCATTAAGGCCTTGTATTGATTATCGTGCCCTCAACAAAATTACTATCAAATATCAGTATCCGTTACCCCTGATTTCGGATCTATTCTCCAGAGTTAAAGGTGCTTGCTGGTTTACCAAGCTTGACCTCAGGGGGCGTATAATCTTATCCGCATTAAGCATGGGGATGAATGGAAGACGGCGTTTAATACTCCGGAGGGACATTTTGAGTACCTGGTGATGCCTTTTGGGCTCACTAATGCCCCTTCTGTCTTCCAGTGCTTCATGAACGACATTTTCCGGGACTTTGTGGATAAATTTTTGTATCTGGATGATATTTTGATCTTCTCCAAGGATTGGGATTCTCATGTGGAACATGTGCGGACTGTGTTCCGGATCTTGAGGGATAATTCCCTGTATGTCAAAGGATCGAAATGCCTTTTTGGGGTACAGAGGATTTCTTTTTTGGGATTTATTTTGTCTCCGTCAACTATTGAAATGGACCCGGCCAAGGTACAGGCCATTTATGATTGGGTTCAGCCCACTTCTTTGAAGGTCCTCCAGAAGTTTTTGGGTTTTGCTAATTTTTATCGGAAATTTATAGCAAAATTTTCTAGTATTGCCAAGCCATTGACTGATCTGACTAAGAAGGGTGCTGATGTGTTGAATTGGTCTCCGGAGGCTGTTTCTTCCTTTCAGGAGCTGAAGCGAAGATTCACTTCTGCCCCGGTTTTGCGGCAACCTGATGTCTCACTCCCGTTCCAGGTAGAGGTGGACGCTTCTGAGATTGGTGCAGGAGCTGTTTTGTCCCAAAAGGATCCTGTAACATCTAAAATGAATCCCTGTGCTTTCTTTTCCCGAAAGTTCTCTCCATCTGAACATAACTATGATGTGGGGAATCGGGAATTGTTAGCCATGAAATGGGCATTTGAGGAGTGGAGACATTGGTTGGAGGGAGCTAAACATCAAGTCGTGGTCCTCACTGACCACAAGAATTTGATTTACCTGGAGTCGGCCAAATGCTTGAACCCTAGACAGGCTAGGTGGGCCTTGTTTTTTACATGTTTTGATTTTGTGGTCTCTTTTCTTCCTGGCACTAAGAATGTCAAGGCTGATGCTCTCTCTAGGAGCTTCTTTGCTGATTCTCCTGTGGTGACCAAGCCTGCTACCATCTTAGGCGAAGGGGTAGTTCTTTCTGCCATCTCGCCCGATTTGAGACGTGCTCTGGAAGAGTTCCAGGAGGACAAACCTGAGCGTTGTCCCAGTGGAAAGTTGTATGTTCCTGACCAGTGGAAGAAGAGAGTGATGTCTGAAGTTCATTGCTCTGCATTGGCTGGTCATCCAGGTATTTTTGGTACTAGAGATCAGGTGAGTTGGTCTTTTGGGTGGCCCACCTTGTCTCGTGATGTCAGGAATTTTGTGCAGTCCTGTGGGACTTGCTCCCGGTCTAAACCTTGTTCTCGCTTTAGTGGGTTGTTGATGCCTTTGCCGGTCCCCAGGAGGCCATGGACCCATATTTCAATGGATTTCATCTCTGATATGCCTGTCTCTCTGAGAATGACTGTTATTTGGGTGATTTGTGATAGGTTCTCTAAGATGGTTCATCTTGTACCACTCCCTAAGTTGCCATCTTCCTCTGAGTTGGTGCCCCTGTTTTTACAACAGGTGGTTCGCTTGCACGGGATTCCTGAGAACATTGTATCTGACAGAGGAGTTCAGTTTGTGTCTAGATTTTGGAGGACTTTGTGTTCCAAGCTGGGAATTCAGTTGTCCTTCTCCTCTGCTTTTCACCCTCAGACCAATGGGCAGACGGAGAGAACAAACCAGACCTTGGAGTCGTATTTGAGATGTTTTATTTCCGCTGATCAGGATGATTGGGTTTGATTTTTGCCCTTGGCCGAATTTGCTTTAAATAATAGAGCTAGTTCTGCCACTTTGATGTCACCTTTTTTTTGTAACTTTGGGTTTCATCCTCGATTTTCTTCAGGGCAGGTGGAGCCTTCTGCCTGCCCAGGTGTTGACACTGTGGTGGAGAGAATGCACCAGATCTGGGACCAAGTGGTGGATAAGTTATCTCTCTCCCAGGAAAAGGCCCAGCGGTTTTCCAACCGACATAGGACCATTGGTCCCAAGTTTAAGGTTGGTGATATGGTTTGGTTATCATCAAAAAATATCGCTATGAAGGTGGCTTCTCCTAAGTTTAAGCCTAGATTTATTGGACCTTACAAGATTTTGGAGATTATTAATCCGGTCTCTTTTCGTTTGGCTCTTCCTGTCACATTTAAAATCCATAATGTGTTTCATAAGTCCTTGTTGAAGAGGTTTGTTGAACCAGTTGTTCCTGGGGTGGCACCTCCGGACCCTGTATTGGTTGAAGGTAACATGGAATATGAGGTAGAGAAGATACTGGATTCCCGTCTGGCTAGACGGAGACTCCAGTATTTGGTTAAGTGGAAGGGTTATGGTCAGGAGGATAATTCCTGGGTCTCTGCCTCTGATATTCATGCCAAAAGATTGGTGCGTGCCTTTCATCGGGCTCACCCTGATCGCCCTGGTGGTGTGGATGAGGGTTCAGTGACCCCTCCTCAAGGGGGAGGTACTGTTGTGAGTTCATTTTCCCCTTCACCATTGAGGTCTGATGAACTCCCTCTTCTGGTGAAGGAAGGTAGTGAGGCTGATTACCAAGCACCTGAGCAGGATGATGATGACTGGGTGACTGGAATTGCTGACTGGATATAAGGCAGTCGACGCCCTTTTGCCTTGCTGGTGATTTCTCAGAGGGATTCTAGGAGACCAGTCTGATTCCTGCTCCTCAAAAGCTAAGTTTTCTGCTCTGCTTTTTGCATTTGTGTTTTGGTTTTGTCTTGCCTTGTTTTTCTGGATTTCTGCCATTCCCTGCTGGGGTGAGCTGAATTCCTTTTTGCTCTGTCTTCAGAAAATACCTGAGTACTGATATAGTCTTTTTGAAGCCTAGCGTCTTCAGGGCTTTTTTCCCTATCAGTCTGTTGGCTCCTGTTTTGATGGGGTTTTGGCGGATTGCAGACAGCAGCTTTTCTATCCTGTCCTATTTAGTTAGCTTGGGCCCCATCATTTGCTCAGCCTATCTTTCTATCTGTGTTAGTGTTTTTTCATCTTGCTTCACCGTCATTATATGTTGGGGGCTGCCTATTGCTTTGGGGTCTGCTCTGGGGCAGTTTAGACTTCCCTTTCTGTCTTTAGGCTATTTAGTTCTCTGGCTGTGATCGAGGGGTCTAGGGCACCGTAGGAACCCCCCACGGCTACTGCTAGTTGTTATTGATAGGTTCAGGGGTCTGCAATCCGATAGCTGCCAACTTCTCTGGTTTTCTGGACTTAGCTAGTATTTCTGTTTTTGCCTCCTACGGTGACTCATTCATAACAGATAACCAACCTGGAGAGTGTCTCTGCTTTAGTTAATTCTGACAAAGGAGCAAAATGAGCTTGTTTGCTGAATCAATCAACTACCATGCAAGTAGCAGTCTTCCTGTGAGTCAGAGCCAAATCTGTAATGAAATCCATGGACAAATGAATCCATGGTCTTTTTGGAATAGGCAATGGAGCCAATTCCCCAACTGGCCGGCTATGACTGACTTTGGCGTGTGCGCAAACTTCAGAAGCAGACAGAAATTCTTTAATATCCTTATGCATAGATGGCCACCAAAAAAAGTCTAGCAATGGCTGTTCTTGTGGCAGTAGCCCCAGGACGGCCACTTAAAAAGGAATCATGAGATGTAATCTTAGGTACACAGGCACAAATAATTAGCGCTCTGGGGAAGTAGAAGGAGCCAACGACTGAGCTGTATGAATCTCCTCTTCCAGCTCCGAGGTTACCATAGACACCACAATACTCTGAGGAATAATGGAGGATGGAGGTTCTGGAGGAGACATAAAATCTAGACTACAAGATAAAGCACCAGCTTTCACATTCTTAGACCCTGGCCTGAATGTAATGGAAAATTTAAATTGAGAGAAAAACAAGGACCATCTGGCCTGTCTAAAAGTTAACCTTTTATCTGATTCACTATAAGCTAAATTCTTGTGATCCGTGATCACCGTAACTGGATGAACCGCCCCCTCCAAAAAATGCCTCCATTCCTCAAAGGCCAATTTGACAGCAAGTAACTCTCAATTACCAACATCATAATTTCTCTCCGCCTGTGAACATTTTTTAGAAAGAAAAGCACATGGACGCAGGTTAGTCAGAGTTTTGAGCCCCTGCGATAAGACTGTCCCCACTCTGATCTCCGAAGCATCCACCGCCACAATGAACGGTTCCTGGAGATCAGGTTGGATCAGAATGGATGCGGACATAAAACACTCTTTTAATCTTTCAAAAGCTCTGATAGCACCCAGCGACCAAATCTTGAGATTCGCCTCCTTACTTGTAAGGTCAGTAAGTGGTTTAGCAATCTGTGAAAACCCCTTAATAAATTTTCTATTATAGTTGGCGAATCCCAGAAAACATTGCATAGCCTTAAGATCACGAGGTTGCAACCAATCAATTATGGCCTGCACCTTCCCAGGGTCCATCTTAAACTCCTCTGCTGACAAGATAAACCCCACAAAAGAGTTCTCTTGCACAGAAAAAACATTTATCCAATTTAGCAAACAGAGAGCTCTCCCTCAGTCTCTGTAACACAACACCTACATGTTCCTGGTGAGTGTCCAAGTCTGGCGAAAAAAAATTAGAATGTCATCAAGGTATATTACAACAAATCTTCCAATGCAATCAGAGAAAATATCATTCATAAAATTTTGAAACACAGCAGGTGCATTAGATAATCCGAAAGGCATGACAAGGTTTTCAAACAGACCCTCAGGTGTTAAAAATGCCGTTTTCCACTCATCACCCTTCCGGGCGCATGTCAAATTGTAAGCCCCTCTAAGATCAAGTTTAGAAAACACCCTGGCCCTCAGAAGCTGATTATATAGGTCGGGGATGAGTGGAAGTGGGTAAGTCTTTTAGTTTTTTAACTGTGATCTTATTTAGTTCATGGAAATCGAGGCAAGGATGGAGACCCCCCATCTTTCTTTTTAACAAAGAAAAATTCAGCAGCAACAGAGGAGGAGGAAGGATGGATATGACCCTTACGTAAACTTTCGTTAACATATTCTTTCATGGCGGTCCGTTCAGGCACCGACAAATTGTAAAGGCGAGCTTTTGGCAACTTGGCAATAGGAATAAGGTCAGTATCAAAATCATAGGGACGATGGGGAGGTAGTAACTCCTCCTCTTTTTCCGAGAACACATTTCAAAGTCCTTCAGGTACCCCGGAAGACCCTCCAGACTAGTGGAGCATATTTGTACATTCTTTAGACATTTCTTGTAACAACTGGGGCTCCATTTCACAATCTCCTTCTGACACCAATCAATAACTGGATTGGGAATCTGCCACCATGGAAACCCCAGTACCAATCCAGTAGGTAAATTATCCAATACAAAACAGGAGATTTATTCTGAGTGGAGAGCTCCCACTTGGAGAGTGAAATCCATCATGCTCTCTTGACCAAATTGTGAGTTAACAGTGTCTTATCGAGGGCAATGATTTGAATGGGTCTTTCTAAACTAATTGTCACTAACCCTAACTTCAGAACCAGTCCCGAATTATTAAAGTTAGCAGCAGACCCACAGTCAATAAATGCCAATGTTGATAACACCAAGTTCTTGAAGGAAGTCATCGTATTTATCAAAACTTTGTCAGGTGAAGGAAAAGGCATCTGGGAGTCTGAGTGACCTCCTCGGCCGTCACCCAGACTCAGAAGTTCTTCCGATGGTTTGATAGCTTGAAGATGACTCGGGCTATTCTTACAACAATGTCCAGAGAGACCACAGTATAGACAGAGTCCAAAATCTTGACTCCATCTTCTCTCTGCAACGCGAAGACTTGCAACGTTAACATTGGGTAAATAGACCTGCTGCAGGGAAGTATAACCTTCGGCTTGCTGTTCACTGTGTCTCTCATGGATTCTGCTGACCATTCATATGGCCTGAGTCATGGCTTACATCAGAGAACAAGGGGCGTCATGGAGGACCAGTTCATCCTTGAGTGTCTCGGAAAGGCCTCTTTCAAACTGGCACCTGAGAGCAGCATCGTTCTATAGAATTTAGAATTTCAGGGGAACAATGACGAAACTTAGTACAGTAGTCAGCTTTGCGACCGCCCTGTGCCAGGTTCATGATCTTAGCCTAAGCGACCTGGATTCTGTTGGGTTTGTCATAGATCAGACCTAAACTGTCAAAAAAGGCATCAACAGAAAACCGTTCTGGGGCTTGAGGGGACAAAGCAAATGCCTGGGTCTGAGGACCCCCTCGCAGTAGGGACATGATTACTCCCACCCGCTGGAACTCCTCCCCTGATGACCAGGGACGCAGGGTAAAAAATAACTTACAGCTCTTTCTGAATACCCTAAACTGGTCTTTCTCTCCTGAAAATTTATCAGGGAGGGATAACACAGGTTCAGGAGAGACCAACTGTACAACAGAGGGTACTGACGTCACAGCCACTTCCGGCAGTGGGGGGGCTCTGGTGTGTCTTCATCAAGTTATTTATCTGATCCTGCAACTGATATTGCTATGACTCCAGACTCTAGCATTCCTTGGCTGAATGGCTGATAAGTAACTTTTTTGTACATTATATCTTACAGACTGATGATTAATGGACGCTGGGGAAAATTCCTCATGATGGAACAGATGTATTAAGAAATCTGTTTTTTTCTATAAGCAACACTGCATAGTCTATGCATAATAATATGTCTGTCTCTGCATCTGGTATCATTTGGCGGAGAGAGTATCTGGTTGACATTTGATGAGGTTATTATTTATTGTTATTATTATTATTTATTATTATTATTTTTTTCATTGCATAGAAGACTGGGCGACGATATATCTTGGCCTTCCCAATGATTGATATGATGCAGAGACCACATGTATGTTAGTAATTCTCTCTGGCATTGCAGTGTATTTAAGTTTAAATGTGCATCCTCACACGTGTACTATTTGTGCTGCTGAAGCTTCTCAGTCTTCCTATAGTTGATGGCGGACTAAACCAAGGTATTAATTGGTGGCAGCTTATGATGCTTTCTACTACGAGATAAGTTCTATTGGAAGCTGCATCGAGTGTGAATTGTGGTTTAACCCCTTTGTAGACATTTTTTATAAATTATTGAATAGGTTATTTAAGCCCAAGTATCTTTCGTCTACTGCAGCTTGCTGTATTTTTGACTACGAGATAAGTCCCATTAAAGCTGCAATTTCTCAATTTTTGAGATAAGACTGTATTCATACTACGAGATAAAGTTTACAGCACTATATCACTTTTCTATTGAGACTTATTGTCTCTTCATTTTTGTTTGTTCTTTTTCGGTAACGTAGGTGTGTGTGTTAATTTTTTGTGTCCTTTTTTTGCATACGCAGGGTGGTCTAGGGCGTAATTAGGGACGCCAACATTGAGCGGGGGCGCCATATCATCTACAACTAGGGTGCCAACCTCTGCGGTCAGGAAGGGTCACTATAGGGCCTAATAGGGCAATCTAGTTTTTTTGCCCCTGTACATATATGGTAAAAATTTTCTCTATATAAATAACTGACCTTTGACCCCCTGGTATATTTAGATATTCATATATGACTCTATAAAAACTTAATTTTTAAGGGGTTTTTGTGTTGGTGCTTTCTGGTTTGACAATTTTTGAACCCCGATTATTGTGTTTTCGAGGTTTTTTCTAACATTCCTTAGCCAGATCCTGAGTCACCTGCATCAAATTAACCACAAAGCGTGTAAACAGGATCCATTCCGGCAAAAAAGAAAAATGTATGGGCCAGATGTAATGTGAGTGATGCTAGTCACTTATCACCGGCAAACTGTGAGTCAGAGTGGTAAAGGAATCCAAGGTCAGAAGCCCGTAGGGTACGTCATAAACAGAAGGAAGAGACAAAAGCGTAGTTAGGTAACGGTAACGTTCTATTTATCTTTTGCTCATCTCTAGTACTCACTTGATATATATTGTAGCTCCTATTTAGTGTATTGATGAATGTAATATCATACATTATCATATATATTCTATCAGATTTAATACAAAGTCTTTCATTATTCATTGGACCAACATGCAATTAGATATTTTTAAGACTAGTAAGTCTGTGATGTAAATAAAGTATAGACTTTTCAATTGATGATGGCTGAATTAAAGTTGAGTTGTTCTAGTGAACATGGAAGTGTGTCACTTTTGGCCCAATTACATATTCATATGCAATTCATTAAGTTTTTAATCAGGGTGACTTTCCATGCTTGTTATTCTCTCATGATTGTCCAATGATTTCCCATAAGACGCTCCTTAGAAGAGAAACTGAATCTTCCTTGGGAAATGAAACCACATCAAATACATTTTCAGGCGATATCATGAAGCAGTTTTCCGTAATTTCTGTTAGATGATAAATGACCAAAGTTTAAATGAACGGCACATAGAATGTATTCTATAGAACATAATCACTAAGCCATAAGTGGTGGCCGGCAATTCACATCTGATTTCACCTCATTGTACTCTCATTACACTTATGGCTCCCAACCTGTGAATATGATATTCTAGGAAGATTTTATAAGGGAAAATAAGTGTGCAAATTATAAGATAAAATTAGCATCATTCTTGATAAAAAGTACATTTGTCTTACACTAAGAATTTCAAGTGAATATGATGTCCTTTAGTTTTCATAGTCTCCCCATTGGCTCCAATTACATGATTTATAAGTATCCTGCTAATTTTAAATTGCTTTTCATTTGGAAACCCTAGTAGTAGAATACTTACATCCCATTGGCTGAAAAGTTAGTAGAGATAAGCGGATTGATCCAACAAGGATCAATTACAAGTGTAATTTCCTGATATTTCTGGGTTTCATGCAAATTCGAACACTTTGAAATTCACTTTGCGGTTTGGAAAAATAGGAAATTGCCTCCACCATTTCCCACACTGCTAAAGCAGTTCCTCTCTCTCTCTCTCTCACACCTCTGCCTTGTAGATTGTAAGCTTTAATAGTCAGCAGGGTCTTTTCTCTCTTATAGAATGTAAGCTTTTATGATCAGCTGGGTTCTAGCCCTCTCACTCCTGCAGCATATCTCCTGAAAATTATAAGCTCTTATTGTCAGCATGTTCATTTCTCTCTCCCTCTCTCATAAAGTGTAAGCTCTTATGGTAAGCAGGGTTCTCCCTCTCTCTCACTCCTGTTGGGTGTAAGCTTTTGTGGTCAGTGCAGACTTCTCTCTCTTTCATGCACATTGTAAGCTTTTATGGTCAGTGGGGTAAAAAAAATGGAAATTTGGCTAAAATTTGAGAAATTTTGCAATTTTCAAACTTTGAAATCTTATGTCCTTAAATCAGAGAGATATGTCACACAAAATAATTAATAAATTACAATAGCCACATGTCTACTTCAGCACAATTTTTTAAGCTTTTTTTCTGCTAGGAAGTTATAAGGGTTAAAAGTTGACAAACAATTTCTAGTTTTTCCAACAAAATTTACAAAACTATTTTTTTTAGGGACCACCTTACCTTTGAAGTAACTTTGAAGGGTTTATATGATAGACAATAGCCCAAAGTGACACCATTACAAAAACTGCACCCTTCAAGAGGCTCAAAACCAGATTAAAGAAGTTTATTAACCCTTCAGGTGCTTCACAGGAATTTTTGAAGCGTGGGAAAAAATTATTTAGACCCCAATTTTTTTTTAGTTTCACAAGAGTAACAGGAAAAAAATGGACTTCAAAATTTGTTTTGCAATTTCTCCTGAGCATGTCAGTAGTTTATATGTGGGAGAAAATTCTGTTTGGGTGCACGACAGAGCTCAGAAGGGAAGGCGCATCATTTGACTTTTTGAATGCAAAATTTATTGGAAAAATTAGCGGACGCCATGTAACGTTTGGAGAGCCCCTGATGTACCTAAACAGTAAAAATCCCCCACAAGTGACACCATTTTGGAAACTAGACCCCGCAGGGAACTTATCTAGATGAATGATAAGCACAATGAACCCTCAGGTGCTTCACAAAAGTTTATAACATTGTGCGGTAAAAATAAAAAAAAAAACATTTTCAAAAATGTTTTTAGCCTCAAATTTTGCATTTTCCTTAGGAGTATCAGGACAAATTCTACAAAAAAATTTGTTGTGAAATTCCTCCTGAGTACATCGATACCTCATATGCGGGAGAAAACTACTGTTTGGACGCATGGCAGGGCTTGGAAAGGAAGGAGCATTATTAGACTTTTTGAAAGTAAAATTTGCTAGAATAATTAGCGGACGCCATGTTCCATTTGGAGAGCCCCTGATGTGTCTAAACAATTGAAACACCCCACAAGTGACCACATTTTGGAAACTAGACTCCTCAAGGAATGTAATTAGATTTGGGGTGAGCACCTTGAACCCCCAGGTGCTTCACAGAAGTTTCTAATGTTGAACCGTGAAAATAAAAAAAATAAAAATTTTCACCACAAAATGTTATTTTAGCTCCAATTTTTTATTTTCACATGTTTAACAGGAGACATTGCCCCATAAAATTTGTTGTACAATTTCTCCAAATACGTCAATACACCATATGAGAATGCTACTTTTGAGGTGCAGTGCAAAGCTCAAAAGAGAAGAAGTGCCGTACTGGAGTTCAGATTTAGCTCGAACAGTTTGCGGGTGCCATGTCACATTGGCAGAGTCCCTGAGGGGCCTGAACAACAGAAACCCCACATATGTGAACTCATTTTACAAACTACACTCCTAAATGAATTCATCAAGGGGTGCAGTGATCATATTGACACCACTTGTGCCTCACAGAATTTTATACCATTGAGCGGTGAAGAAAGAATAAATGAATAAATTACATTTTTACCACTAAAATGTTGTTTTATCCTCAAGTTTTTAATTTTTCTATATTTTTTACAACAAACTGAGGTCCATTTTTAACTGAATTCAACAATACCCTACATGTAATTGGGAAATATTTTTCAGGCCCAATGTAAAGCTTAGAAGAGAAGGCATGCCATATTGAAGTTTAGATTTAGCTGGACTTGTTTGAGGGGGGCCATGTCACAATAGCAGAGCCCCTGATGAGCCAGACCAGCAGAACTCCCAATAAGTGATCCCATTTTACAAAGTACACCTCTCAATGAATTTATATAGGGGTGCAGTGATCATATTAACACCACAGGTGTGTCACAGAATTTTATACCTTTGGGAATTGAAGAAAGAATAAATACATTTTTACAACCAAAAGTTTGTTTTAGCCCCAGATTTTACATTTTAAACACAATAAGTGGGCAAAAATGGCACCATAATGTGTCCCTCAATTTTTACGTGGCAATACCCCATATGTGGCTGTACAATACTGCTTAGCAATACAGAGAGACTAGTCCCAGACGGAGCGCTATTTACCTCCTGGAGGGCAGATTTTCCTAGAATAGTTTTCAGATTCCATATACAGAACCCCTAAGTGCTAGAAGAACAGAATACCTCCCTCGAGTGACACCATTTTGGAAATTATACCCCTTTGGGAATTTATTTACTGATGATTTTGACTCCATGGGTGTTTTACAGCAATCATTGTGAAAATCGCAAACTGCTGTTGTAGTCACCAGTACATTATAGTGACCAGTACCTTATGTACGTTATGCCTAGCTTATACTTCTGGAGACATGCACCCATAAGTTAGGCGGGCTCTCATCACTTCAGAAATTCCAAACATGTGGATGTTATATGTGGTTTAGGTACACTGTGAAGCTCAGACGGGAGGGAGACATTTGGATTTGGGAGCGCAGAATTTGCTGAATGTCCTTTGAGGGGTGTGGAGCCATTTCACTTTTCCTGAGCCTTTGTGCTACCAGTTACATTGTAGCCCCCTATATTTCTGTTAACAGATAACAGACCTGAGTGGTGACTTGTTTTTTGTGGATTGAGTTGACGCTTTTGTTAGGAACATTTTACATAATGTTTGGGATCACATTCATCTGGCATTCTACACTGAGCACTTACATAGGGGAGTGATGGATTCAGATGTAGATTCAGTCACTCTTGACTCTGCCTGGCATCTGTTCAGCAGTGTCCTTCTTTGTAGAAGTGCACAAAACTGTGGCTGATGGCACTTTTATGCAATCCTAAAAAGACAGACACAGCCAAATCACAGGTCCTATGACCTCCACAGTTCCTCCATCTGCCTCATTTTAGGAAATTTTCCAATGGGAGTTCCGTCTGAATCACGCATTTCAGAAACTTACACGGCATCCCTGAGGTAAGCGCTCAGTGCAGAGCACAAGGTAAATGTGCTCTGAACCTTACTGCGATCTTTGGAAGGCAGAATAAACCAATCAACAGCAGGTGAAAAATTGGTCTTATTTTTTTTATGCCGTTCCTTGTGTACTATAATTAATTTGGCTATTTTATTCTTCTTGTCGGTTTGATTACAGAGATAGCAGATTTATATCAGTTTTTGATGTTTGGGTGCAGTCACACACTAAAAAAGCTTTTGATTGCAAAAACTAGTTTTTGCATCGCCATATTTTAAGAGCTATAATTATTCCATATTTCGGCCCACAGAGTCATGTGAGGGCTTATTTTTTGCGGGACAAGTTGACGTTTTTATTGGTATCATTTTCAGACACATGACATTTTTGATTGCTTTCTATTCTGATTTTTGGGAGGCAGAATGAACAACAAGCAGCAATTCAGGATTTTTTTTTATGTCATTCTGCATGTGGTAAAATTGATAAGGCAGTTTTATTCCTCCAGTCAGTATGATTACAGTAATACCACATTTATATCTTTTTTATGTTTTGTCATTTTTACAAATAACAATTCTTGCATAGCTTTATTCTGAGAGCAATATCTTTTTGTTCATCTGCTGATGGAGCTGCATGCTTTTTTTGTAGGAGAAGATGATGTTTTCAGCAGTACCTTGTTTATTTATATTCGTCTTTTTTATTGCGTTTTATTCCACTTTTTGTTCGGCAGTATGATAAAGCATTTTTTTTTGCCTTTTTTTTCTTCTGGTGTTCACTAAAGGGGTTAACTAGTGGGGCCGTTTTACAGGGCAGGTCATTCTAGACATGGTGATACCAAATATGCGTAGTTTTATTGTTTATATATTTTTTCCGGAAACATGGGTACAACATATTTTAATTTTTTTTTATTATTATTTTTTGATTTTTTTAAAAATGTTTTTGCAATTTTTTTAAAACTTTTTTTTACCTTTTAAATTTTTTTTCTACTTTGTCCCACTATTGATGCAGGCTGATCGCTTGTATAGCATAGAGATGCAGCAGCATCAGCATCCCTATTCTAAGAAAGCCGTCAACGCTGCACTGACAGTCAAACTTACTGATCATGCTGTGAGCATGACCAAGCAACTCTGCTACCTCTGGTGACCCAGATGTCATTGTGATGATATCCAGTCACCATGGCAACGATCAGGACCCTGCAATGACGTTGTGGGATCTCCGATCCAAGGGAAGAGGATCTGTCTTCCCTTTCACTGCTCCCAAAATGCTGTGATCGAGTTCGATGTGAACATTTACGGGGTTAAAGTGCAGGGTATAAACTATCAGAATCAGCTGCCACCAGGCAGTGATCAAGAGTGCACAGCCTCTGTGGGCACAAAATTGCCTGTACATATCCATACATCATGGTCAATAAATACCAGGTCTCAGGGATGTATGGATACATTTCAGGTGGGGAAGGGATAATAGAATCATTTTGCTCCTCTTGTGTGTGATTAAAGTATTTCGAGCATGAAAAAGACTCAGTCACTTGAAGGATCAGAAACATCACACAGAGCATGAATGAGTCAATAATATTACTTTTTTTTTTTAACTATAATCTTGAATGCTGCCAGGAGTATACAGTTAAGGAGGAGTGGTCCAAGATTCTTCCTGACATGTGCACAAACCTCATCATCAACTACAAAAAATGTCTGACTGCTGTGCTTGCCAACAAGGGTTTTTCCACCAAGTATTAAGTCTTGTTTGTGAGAGTGATCAAATTTTATTTCTCACTGCAAAATGCAAATAAATTTATATAATTTATGCAATGTGATTTTCTGGATTTTTTCTTAGATATTCTATCTCTCAATGGTAAAATTAACCTACCCTTAAAATTATAAACTGTTCATGTCTTTGTCAGTGGGAAAACTTACAAAATCAGCAAGGGATCAAATAATTATTTCCTTCACTGTAACTAGAATCTATTGGACTCTGGTGCAAAATTTGGAACTGGGCCCTCACTTGCATATGGGTCAGATGCATGGGTCCTTGTAGTTTTCTAGTTTTGCGCCCCCCATAATGTAATATTGACACCCATCCTCTACTAATGTCACTCACACTGGGCCCCCTCCTGGTATAATGATCTTCATTTGGGGGCCCTATGAATAAGAATGTACCTGATCCTGTGCCCCTTCCAGTAACAATGCCCCACATCCAGTATGAAGATGTAGAAGAGAAGACTGGGCTGTGAATGCTGACAGGGCACCGGGTCTGGAACTGCTGCAGGGGCGAAGGAAATTAGAGACAGAGCAGACTCTGTGTAGAAGGGGCATGGTGAGCCAGGGAGGTACAAAAGAGTTTACCTGGGAAAAGAGAAGGGTTTCCCACCAGAGAGAGAAGTCAGAGCGGAACGGCGCTGGCCTGCGTGGCGGGGAAAGATAGGCTGCACAGCAGTAATTACGGCCGAGGGCAGCAAGGACTCTCAGACCTTGTCGGACATGCGAAGGAAAGAATGCCAAGCGGAGGATTGCAGTGGATCCCTCTCTGCTACACTGCAGCACAACGGACTAGGGGCTCAGCGGGTAAGACCGGTGACCGCCTGCTGCCGCCAGAAGTGAGAGCGACTTGTTAGGCAGTGAAGCCAGAAGAACTCAGCACTGGCCTTGTAGGGTTCTAGCAGGTTCTCAGGATGCAGTGACGAGACACGAGACAGGGTATGACTTGTATAATGAACTTTTATAAACTGTAGCTGCTGGGGCTATATTGAGCAAACAAAAAGTATTAACAGCAACCAGTCCAAGCAGGGACTCAACAAACCTAACAACACTTTCCTATGGGTAATGCGACTAACCCGGTTGGCCCGGGTGCTATAGGCCACGTATGACCAAACTGGGGGTCCTTATCTCTTTTAGCAAACTTATCCTTCCAGGGGTCTGTCAGGATCACAGGCGTGGCCGCGTAGAGGTCGCTGATGTGGCTGCCTTGACGCATCGCTATTCCGGGATGGAGCTGGGCACGACGGGCCCTTGAAGAATCGATGCCGGTGAGGCGCAGCAGGCCCGGAAGAAACGATGACGGTGGGGCGCAACAGGCTCTGAAGAAACAATGCCAGTGGGGCGCAACTGGCCCTGAAGAAACTATGCCGGTGGGGTGCAACAGGCCCTGAAGAAACGATGCCGGTGGGGCGCAACAGGCCCTGAAGAAACGATGACGGTGGGGTGCAACAGGCCCTGAAGAAACGAAGAAGGTGGGGCGCAACAGGCCCTGAAGAAACTATGCCAGTGGGGTGCAACAGGCCCTGAAGAAACGATGACGGTGGGGCGCAACTGGCCCTGAAGAAATGATGACGGTGGGGTGCAACAGGCCCTGAAGAAACTGTGCTGATGGCGCAACAGGCGTCTCCTTGCGGCTCTCGTCTCACTGCGGAGTTATGACGCAGTTTCTAAATATAACCGTTCACCAACCTCTGCTCAGGATCCCTTAGCAAATCGGACGGGGGCCTCTACTACCGCCTGTAGCGAGGTGGCGCCCCCTGGGGCCGGTGATGACAGGGCTGCAGCTGTGGGAGAAGGCAGGGGAGCAGTGTCCTGACCGCTGTAAAGGAATGGTCTGTCGTCACAGCAGTCGCCTGAGGTAGCCGCCTTGTCACAACAGGGTGGGAAGCAGCGGGAATGGCTGTATGGGACCATATGCGGGGAGTGGCCGCCGGTGCAAGACTCTCACATGTCACTAGTCGGTGGGTCTGCAGCTTTCCTTTCACAGGCCCCTGTCGGTCTCTCCACAACACACCCTCTGCTCCCTCAGTCCTCTCTGTCTCACACGGCTTCCTGTCTGTTGTCCTGCTCTCTGTCAACTGCCACTTCAGCACACCCCCTGCTCCTTCTAAGCTTGCCCCGCCCCCTGTTTCCCTGACAACTTCAGTCAAGTCTTTCCTTTTACTGTCCTCCCAGTATCGTTCCCTCAGGAACCCTGATGGCGGTCCCCTGGGTACCTGTCCTTTCACTGTGTAGGAGTCCTCCTCCCCACACTCCTCCACCCTGTAAGCTCACCAGTCCTCAGGCAAGGGCCTTAGTCTATTGAGATCGGTCTGTAGAGGTTTCAATGTTCGTTGCCATATGAATTGATCTTGCTCATATCGTTCAGGGGGTTTGCCGGCTGTTGACCGATCGGAGCGTCTAAGTTCAACTGAGGTAGAGTCGTCTGGGGTGGTGGACATCGGTGGGCTGGTTGGTACGGGCGGGCTAATTATGTCAGATGATTCATTACTGAGTGGAGGGCCTCCAGGTCCTGGGAGACAATCTTCGCCGTCGTCCGGGTCCCAACATATGGAAGACGGTTCAGATGTCGATGGGATAGGCTCCGATTGCTTCAGGTCGGAGGAAGTACATGGGCATAACATATTACGATGCACAACACGAGTGGGCAGTGTTTCATCCTCCTTGGGTTGTATTTCGTACACCGGTCCGTCCGGATGGATACGGCATAAGACCCGATAAGGACTTTCTTCCCAACGTGGCTCCAGTTTGTTCTGGGGGCGTTGATCTAGTACAAGCACCCGGTCCCCGCTTTGGAGGTGAGGAGGCGGGGTTGCATTCTTCCCTTGGTGCTCCCAGCCTCGGAGCTTGGTGTGTACAATTTGGTGAAGAGTTTGCAGCCGATGGCGATGATTTCGGACCCAAGACGACACTCCAGTCCAGGGCTGGGGCTCTTCGGGGTCTAACTCCACCTCCGTGATTCCTTTACCTTCTCGCCCAAACAACAGGGAATAGGGGGTATAGCCAGTCACTCGATGTACCCTATTGTTATAGACCCAAACTAATTCGGAAACATATTCGGGACAACGGGCCTTCTGGTCACTCTCCAGAGTGCGCAACATCTGAATCAATGTCCGATTAAATCGTTCACAAGCCCCATTCCCTTGCGGTTGATACGGTGTGGTCCGGGATTTGTCAATTCCATAGAGGTGATGTAGTTCTTCCATGACTTTTCCCAAAAAGCATGCTCCCTGATCAGAATGTATTCGTAGAGGACAGCCGTATACTTGTATAAAGTTTCTACAAATGGCGGAGGCAGCTGACTCTGCGGTCTGATCCCGAGTTGGGGTGACCACAGCGAACTTGGTGAAATGATCTACCATAACGAGACAGTGTTCGTATCCCTGAAATGCGGGCCCAATGGTCAGATAATACACCTTCAGGAGCTCAAGGGGCGCTGAGGTCACAATAGTCTGTGTTGCGGCTCGCTGAGCGGGTGGTTTGGCTAGTTCACACAAACGGCAGGTCCGGAAAATTTTGTCCACAACAGCCGGCAAGCGCAGGTGGTAAGCTTTCTGTTGCAGCCATTGCAAAGTTTTTTTGTTCCGAAATGGGCCCCTTTTTCGTGAGCCTCCCGAGCCAGTACATGAAGTTGGGCTCCTAGCGTAACCACCTGCCAAACCGTCATTGAGGTTGTTTGTGATGTTATTTTACGATACAATAATCCCTTTCGGATAACCAACCTCTCCCATTGTCGTAGCATAAGCAACAGGTCTTGAGTCAAATTTTGCCGTTGAGAGTCAGGAGTAAATTGCCCAGCAGTGACCCATGTCCTGAGAAGGTCAACCTCTTCGTCTTCTTGTTGCTGTTGCATCCACTTATCCCGGGAATGTTCTAATATGCCACTTGGGGTCTCAGAGGAAGATATTTTTTTATTGTCAGTTGTGAGCACGGCAGCAGTGAGAGCGAACGGTATTTCCTCTCCTTCTAATTCTTCGTCTCGATTCTGTCCTGGAGTTGTATGTCGAATCCTGGAGAGGGCATCTGCATGAACATTCTCAGCCCCTCTTTTGTAGATAATCTTATAATTGTACTTCGCCATCTGGGCCACCCATCGCTGTTCCAGAGCCCCCAGTTTGGCGTTTTCCAAATGAGCCAGCGGGTTGCTGTCAGTTCGCACTACCACCTCGGAGCCTACTAGGTACTCTGCGAATCTCTCCGTCATAGCCCACACCACTGCGAGGAGCTCGTGCTTAAAAGATCTGTAATTGTCAGGGTTACGCTCGGAGTCATGGAGTGACCGACTTCCATATGCGATCACTCTCTCCTGGCCATCCTGAACCTGTGACAACACAGCCCCCTGCCCCTGAAGGCCTCTTCCTGAGGGTGTTACCACTGGATTTTTCGCTCATTGGCCCCAGCGGGAGCCCCCTTCAGCAGGTCGTGCAGGGCTCGAGCTCGACATGCAAAATTCTTTACGAAGCGACGTTAAAATCCGGCTAACCCCAGAAAAGCCCGCACATCTTTCACCGTCTCGGGGGTAGGCCATTCCTGGATAGCAGCAACCTTCTCCCGGGATGGCCTCACACCCTCTGCCGAAACGACATGACCCAGATACTCAATCTGAGAGCAAAATAGGTGGCATTTCTGAGGCTTCACCTTCAACCCGTACTTTTGCAACTGGCTGAGTACCTGTCCCAACCGCTTCAGGTGGTCCTCAAAGGTGGCAGCATAGATGATGATGTAATCCAGATAGATCAACGTAGCCTCAAAATTGAGATCTCCCAAACACCGCTCCATCAATCGCTGAAAGGTCCCGGGGGCATTGGCCAGCCCAAACGGCATCCGATTAAACTCAAACAGTCCCATGGGCAATATGAACGCCATCTTGGCTCTATCTTCTTCTGACATGGGCACCTGCCAGTACCCACTGGCCAAGTCCAGGGTGGAAAAATATGTTGCTTTTCCCAAGGCGGACAGGGATTCTTCTATGCGGGGCAGTGGATATGAGTCTTTAATAGTGCAAGCATTCAGTTTACAATAATCCACACAGAATCGTAGTGTACCATCTTTCTTCCGGACCAACACGATTGGGTCTTCCCAGGGGCTTTGACTTTCCCGTATCACCCCTTTTCACAGCATTTGGGCCAGCAAAGTTTTCACCTCTTGATAGAGTTGTGGCGGAATCTGTCGATATCGTTCCCAGATAGGGGCCGCCCCTGCTGTGGGGATTTCATGAGTGATGCCGGTGGTACACCCAAAATCATCCTTATGAATAGCAAATACTTCATGGTACTGTCCCAGCAATATTATTATCTGTAAGAGTTGGGCTGCAGTTAATCCAGAAAGCTCAGCCCGCATCTGCTCCAAAATCTTTCGGCCCTTCTCTTGTGCCGAGACTTCGTGGGCCTGTAAGGTTCGCATTGTTACTTCCCAAGGATCCTCGGGGTGTACTTGTAATTGAACCACAGGAGCTGGCAGCACTTCTTCTAAAGGCCTTACTAGTTTGGCCAGCACAGTCCACGCTTTCAGAACAGTGTCTTGGTCTTCCAGGTTAACGCAGCGCACCAGGACGGCTCCTTTTTGCACAGTAGCCAGGGAACGGGCCACCAGTATGCCAGGAGGTAAGCGCTCCGAGTGACACGGCTCCACCTGCACCTCCACGCCCTCCAAGGGTATCGGGGCTCGAATGGGCAGGGCCACCACAGTCTGTCCAGGAGGTAACACAAGCAGGGGAGTCGCTGGCATGATGACCTTGCCCAGAGCCTCGCCTTCCTGGCGGTCCTGATGTACCCGTGCTCCCCGCACCAGCTGCTGGAATACCTGTCTCTGGGCTGTGCGAGAACCCCCCTGCTTCAGAATCCTCTGTGTAGGGTCATTGAGCATTAGGTTGCCGAACTCTCATAGAACATTCATGCCTAGGGTGATGGGGTGTTGCTTATCTGCTACTCCTTGAGTCAGTACCACCCCTCTGCGACCAAGGGATTTACCGCACAGCGTTACTTGCACCCACACCACCCCGGCAACTGGGACGGCAGTTGATTGGCAACTACTAGTCTGATCACGGGCCCCCACTGAGGCCTTGCTGCTTCCGGGAAGTTCTGTTGAAAATACATTGCGGGCATAGTGGTTACTTGTGACCCCGTGTCCACCAAGCACCGGACGGCCCGGCCCTCCACTTCTGCCCAAACCACCGGGCATTTTGCTACCAAATCTTCGGGACTTCCACCACCCCTAGTTGTGGTTTTCGGCTCTGAGCGGCCTCCCCCCAGCCCGGAGCCCTTTAGTTTAATGGCGGCCGGGGTGGGTATCTCCCACGCTGCGGACATTCTCGGGCAAAGTGGCCTGGTTCTCCACACTCAAAACACCGGGCCTGTGTAGGTTGACCACCCCGCGGGGAGCGTGATCCCCAGAAGCCGGGGTTAAAGCCAGGTCGTCCAGTCCCGGTCTCGGTTCTTCTCTTTACTTCGGCCAGCTCGCCCTTAATACTTTTCAGCTCTTGCTTCATCTCTTCCACCCACTGAAGCTCCTTGACTACATTCGCGAGGCCTTCACACCTCGGACTTTCCCCACGGAGACCGCCATCCCCTGCTCCTGCTCTCGAGCACGTGCCTGACTTTCCACCTCTGAAAAATCTATTCGGGGATTCATCCTGATCTGTTCCCGCAGTGCCTATTTGACTAATGGATCTCGCAAACCAGTCACCAGTAGGTCACATAGGGTAATGTCAACAGGTCCTGCCCCTACCCCGTCCTTTCTTTCTATAGCCATATGCAATTCTTGGAGGACAATCATAAACTCTGTGATCGTCTCCCCCTCTACTTGCATCCGACTAAACAAACGGGTTCTTAACTCTCCCACATCAGTAGGGTCCCCATGGGTCTGTTCTACTATCTGTAACACTTTTTCAAAAGTGTTGCGGTGACCCGGAGGTTTCAACATCACTGACCTCCGTGCCTCCCCGTCCTGTGCCATGAGTGCCACCTCAGCCTCCAGATCAGGGGTCATTGGGTGCATCCGAAAGAGCCCCCGCATCCACTCTGTCCTGCTCCATAACATAGTATTGGAGCCGGAAAATCTAGACAGGTTGTTCAGCATGGCCCCCAATGATAGGCTGGTATGGGGACCCTCATCATTTGTAGAGTTTACAGCTCTACCCTGATCTGGGGCACCACTGTCTGTGCTTGGAGACCACATCCAGCCGACTATGCCAAGTGTAGGGTTCTTGCAGGTTCTCAGGATGCAGTGACGAGACACGAGACAGGGTATGACTTGTATAATGAACTTTTATAAACTGTAGCCGCTGGGGCTATATAGAGCAAACAAAAGGTATTAACAGCAACCAGTCCACACAGGACTCAACAAACCTAACAACACTTTCCTATGGGTAATGCGACTAACCCGGTTGGCCCGGGTGCTATAGGCCACGTATGACCAAACTGGGGGTCCTTATCTCTTTTAGCAAACTTATCCTTCCAGGGATCTGTCAGGATCACAGGCGTGGCCGTGTAGAGGTCGCTGATGCGGCTGCCTTGACGCCTCGATATTCTGGGATGGAGCTGGGCACGACAGGCCCTTGAAGAAACGATGCCGGTGGGGCGCACCAGGCCCGGAAGAAACGATGCCGGTGGGGCGCAACAGGCCCTGAAGAAGCGATGACGGTGGGGCGCAACAGGCCCTGAAGAAGCGATGACGGTGGGGCGCAACATGCCCTGAAGAAACAATGCCGGTGGGGCACAACAGGCCATGAAGAAACGATGACGGTGGGGTACAACTGGCCCTGAAGAAACGATGCCGGTGGGGCGCAACAGGCCCTGAAGAAACGATGATGGTGGGGCGCAACAGGCCCTGAAGAAACGATGACAGTGGGGTGCAACAGGCCCTGAAGAAACGATGACGGTGGGGCGCAACAGGCACTGAAGAAACGATGCCGGTGAGGTGCAACAGACCCTGAAGAAACTGTGCCGATGGGTGCAAAAGGCGTCTCCTTGCGGCTCTCGTCTCACTGCGGAGTTATGATGCAGTCTCTAAATATAACCGTTCACCAACCTCTGCTCAGGGTCCCTTAGCAAACCGGACGGGGGCCTCTACTACCGCCTGTAGCGAGGTGGCGCCCCCTGGGGCCGGTGATGACAGGGCTGCAGCTGTGGGAGAAGGCAGGGGGGCAGTGTCCTGACCGCTGTAAAGGAATGGTCTGTCATCGCAGCAGTCGCCTGAGGTAGCCGCCTTGTCACAACAGGGTGGGAAGCAGCGGGAGTGGCTGTATGGGACCATATGCGGGGATCGGCCGCAGGTGCAAGTCTCTCACGTGTCACTAGTCAGTGAGTTCACAGCTTTCCTTTCACAGGCCCCTGTCAGTCTCTCCACAACACAATGTCTGCTCACTCGGTCCTCTCTGTCTCACACGGCTTCCTGTCTGTTGTCCTGCTCTCTGTCAACTGCCACTTCAGCGCGCCCCCTGCTACTTTTAAGCTTGCCCCACCCCCTGTTTCCCTGACAACTTCAGTCAAGTCTTTCCTTTTACTTTCCTCCCAGTATCGTTCCCTCAGGAACCCTGATGGCGGTCCCCTGGGTACCTGTGCTTTCACTGTCTGGGAGTCCTCCTCCCCACAGCCTCAGTTGGCAACCCACCATCAAACCCAGGAACAGAGTAAAACAACCAAATCATGTTAAGTGGAGTTGACAGGTGTATATATATAAACTGTCATTTTGAGTTACTCTGTCCCTTTGTACCACTCAGCCTTTACATGTTTAATTCCCTGTTGCTCCCTGTGAGGAAGTTATCCCTGTACCTATTAAATAACTAATTGTTACCCTTGCTAACCCCTGCTATGTGCTTCTGTGTCACTGTGTGAGAGAGGGCCAGGGCTGTAGTCATGGCCAAGCACACCGGGGCTTCTTGACCCTGGCCTCCCATCACATGAAAATAATGTCTGTTAGTCTGCATACCTGTGATTTCAGGTCCAGCATCATCAGGTTCTCTTCTGCGACACTGAAGGCTATCTGCAAACGATTTCGTATGGATTGAGACACAGTCCATTTCAACTTGAAACTGAACAAGGAGCATCGCGGCTTAAAAGTCTCCTCATCTCATCTAATTCAAACGATGCCTCTCACAGAGCCAAACCAGATCTCATACTTTGTACTGATGAGGGGCAGTACCCCGAAACACAGTGTCTGCAAATTGAGATTCTGGTTTTGGCTTTTATCCTAAGTCATGTGACAAGTCTTGTTAATGGGTCTACATTGATTTCTAAGATTGCTACTTCCTACAGGTGGCACTAGAGCTCTGGTCCTCTTCCTATCTAATGAGTCAATCTATCATTCAAAATTCTTTAGTCCCACCCGAGAGGAACAAAAATAATAATAATTGTATTTATTACATCTTAAAGTATATACAAATTGATTTTCTTTTTGATTCAGAAATAAATCTAAAGTCACAGAAAGGGAGCTTGTAGGTTCATCATGTGCAGAATGTACTCAGATGCATACTTGCCTAAAAGTATTGCTTTCTTATACATTTTTGTTTTCACATTTCAGAAGGAATCCAACAGAAAAATAAAATCTTTACATGCCTTTATGAAATTGGAGGCATATGGTACAGTAGACACCACATGCGTCTCTATGGCAGTACATGAGCCCTAATTAACACATGCCAATTAGATATGACCCGCAAAATTCATGCAATGTTTGCAATTAATAAACTGTCTGTCTGTTTTATTATCAGATCATGAGTAAACACAGAGAAGGTGTAGGAAAGGATGTGAAATCCATTAGACAATTGTTTGATTGTTTACTTCCTTTATCTTCTGTGATAATACTGCAGAACGGATCATTAACAACTTATAACATACATGACTCCAACGTAAATGAGTTGTAAAGTAGGGCATTAGGAGTATTTTGCTTGTTCTGCTAATCATTCGTATAGCACATATCACCTAAATGAGAAGGAGCCGGTAAGAAATAAATATTCATTGGTTGGTTTATAATTACCTTCAACACACACTGACAAAGACAAATATATTACCGGATCAGGATCAAATGAAGGAGCTCTGGATTTAACCAATGTAAAATAGGCAGTAGTGACATGGAGTTCTGACAAGGCTCACTGAACTGGCAGATTTTTGCAGATTATTGGATCTTTTACATTGATTAGAGATGAGCGAATATTTCAATGTTCAGTTCGGATTACGATTGCCAAATTTGCAATATTCGCTGATTTATTTGTCGAATGTTTGCTGAATATAGCCGAACGCCATTCATGTCAATGGGAGGCAAAAACAAAAGCGTGCACAACACTTTCTAATGGCCCCAAAAGCTGCCAAAAACATCAAATGAGTAACAGACACCAGGAAAGTGGCCTCAATTCTACCCACAGTGCAAATTGTAGCTTCGCTCTGCAGCAATCAGCCATGCATGAGGTATCGGGGTCTGGGCCAGCATTTACAGCTTTCAATTGAACATCAAAGTAAGACGAGGTGAGTGAGGGATCACATTTCCAAAAATTATTGGCAGACATTACCAAAGTGGCATCAATTTCACCACAGTAGAAATAGTATAATAGGGACTGGCAGGTCCTCCAATATGCCCAATACAGCAAATGGACACCCAACCAGGAGTTTACGCATTTATAAAAATGAGAACCTGACACCTCAGAAGCGGCATTCATTTCACGAGAGTAGAAATAGTATAATTGGGACCAACACGTCTTCCACTACAGCCAATCCAGCAGATATAGACCAACCATGAATGTTCACATTTCTACAAATTAGTGTTAACAACATCTGCAGCAGCAGCAGCAGCGGAACTGAAGCCACATTAAAGATATAACAGTTTGCAGTTACGTGACATTAATGCAGGATACTTAAAAATGCAATATCACCTAGTCTGTACAGTCTGTGATTGGGGTTCAAATGTCCTTGGAGATCCATGATTTGTTCATCTTGATGAATGTTAGGTGGTCTACACTTTCAGGGGACAGCTGGCTGTGTTTATCCATCAGGATACCACTAACTGCACTGAAGACACATTCTGAGAGGACGCTGGCTACTGAGCATGATAAAACCTCCAAGGTATGTGAGGCTAGCTCAGGCCACTAATCCATTTTGGAAGACCAAAATGTGAAAGGGTCCAGACCCTCCCTGATGGTATTGATATTCAGTTCCAGATCCTCTTGCACCATCCTCTCAATTCATTCACCACGTGTAAGACTTGGAATCTGTTGTGCTGGTGCGCGAGCTGGTCTACAAAAAGTGTGAAAGGAGTCACAGAAATTTCTTCTTCTACTTCCACTACTGCTGCTGTTGCTAATGTTTTGGCATTGACGAATTGACGTGCCAGAGATTGAAAGTCCAGAGCTGCGATGTGAACTGTCTGCTTCACTGCTGTCTTGGGAAAAAACTCTCTTAAGGTTGTGTAAAAGCGTGTTTCAATACTCAAGCGTTTGAGGGTCACTTTCCAGGGTGGGGAGCATCTGGCAAAATTTGGTTTTATAACGTGGATCTAAAAGAGTGGCAAGCCAGTAGTCAGCATTATTTCTATTCATAACTATACATGAATCATGTTACAGACAGTACAGCAAGAAGGCACTCATATGTCGGGTTCTACCATAAGGTCCAAGCAAATGCTGTTTTGGTGGCTGGGTAACACTGATGCTTGTTTCCACTGTCCCCTCCCACCCACCATGAACAACAGAAAGGGGAGGATTATCCTCTTCATCTCCTGACATTTGCTCACCCATCACCTCTTCCTCCTCTATTTGTTCCTCGGATCTTGCACTTTCACTAACAGTTTGTCCGTTATCACCAGCCCTTCTCGATCGCAGTAATACACCCTGCCTTGGCACCCACCTATGTGACGACAGTCTGGAACTTTGAGACAATGTTATCTCTTCTATATCCTCCTCTGTTCCCTCCTCCTCTGGGACCACCATCTCTTCCTGCAGGCTATTCAAAGTCTAATCCAGCATATAGATGACCAGAATAGTGATGCTGATGACAGTGTCATTAGCGCTAACCATCTTAGTAGCTATTTCAAAACTGTGCAGAAGGATGCAGAGGTCCTTAATCTGTGCCCACTCTGTAAATGTAATATGTGTCACCTCTGTACTGCGTTGACCCAGGTTATATGACATGACATACTGCATCAGGATTCGGTGCGGCTGCAACATGTGTAGAGTGAAATTCCACCTTGTCGGCACATCGCATATCAACCTGTCAACTGGTATAGTCAAAGATCTCTGTATCAATGCAAGTCGATGAGCTGAGGGGTGCAACCAGCGGAAGTGAGCACACAGCTTCTGTGATTTCTGGAGCAGCTCACCCAGGCCAGGTTGAGGACATGAGCCATGCAAGGCACATGTGTGAGCTTGCTTTGCCTTAGGGCCGTCACCATGTTCTCTCCATTACTGGACACTGCCTTCCCTGGATGCAGGTTCAGCGGAGACAGCCGTTGCTCAAACTCAACCTGTAGAGCTGTCCACAACTCTTCAACTGTATGACTGAGATCTCCAAGGAATCTCAATTTTAACACTGCCAGATTGCGGTGAGCCCTGGCTGAGCAGTATGTAGGTAGTGGCAATTCGCTCTGCACTGTTGAAACTCGTGCCTCGTTAAGGCAGAGGATGAGGGCGCAGGTGGAGGCCCTAGAGGAGAGAGAAGCAGTGGAGGAATTGTCAAATGTAGAGGTTTGTCCTGAAAGCCTTGGGGATTCCAAAACTTGTGGAGCAGCTACCAAAGAAAAGTAGTGGAGTAGCCCGTTGAGTAACAGAAGTTGTCAGTTGTCTTTGCATAGGACATGCATTGTTTGTTCACTAGTGCTTTCACAATCATTACACCTTGAACACCAAGCCTAATCCCCCTTCCACCACGGCCTCACTTTTTCCCTGTCATGCTGCTCAGATGGTGTGGTAGGAGCATAGTATTAGCAACAAAACATTAGATTTTATAATCTGCACCAGCTCTGCAAACAGCTGAATTTCAGTGGCAGTAAATTATAAGGTGAAATATGGCGTGCTGAATCGTGTTTGTCACAGAAGAAAAAAATATTTGATTGTGAATGAGTTCTGTATAACAAAGAACATATGCTACACACAATTTGAAAGTGAGATGTCCCCTACTGTATGACATAAGTAAAATAATCATTTTTTTATGCCCGTGGATTAGGCCTCTATAACAGACTAGATGCTACAAACAGTTTGAAAGTGAGATGTTCCCTACTGTACAACGATAGTAACAGAAGAATTTTGTGGTGCCTGTGGATTAGGCCTCTATAACAGACTAGATGCTACAAACAATTTGAAAGTGAGATGTCACCCACTGTACGGTATTAGTAAATGAAGAAATTTTTTTTTAGTGTGGGTGCCGCCTGTATAAACTAGAAGATATGCTCCAAACAATTTAAAATTTGGATTTAGCCTGCTGTATAACGTTTGTAAATCCGCAAAAATGTTTTTTTTCACTATGTGCAACAGCTCTGTATGCACAATTTAACCACCAGAAAATTAAAATGTGGGATATGGCGGCCTGTATCACGTTTAGCAACAGAATTTTTTTTTTATATGAGTGCGAGGTCTGCAGACAGCTTAATTTCAACCCAACAAAATTACAACGTAGGATATTACGGGCTGTATCAATTTTGCAACAGAAATATTATAATATTTTTTAATGTGCGTTAGGTATGAAGACAGTTTCATATCACCACCACAAAATGACAAAGTGGAATACGGCAAGCTCTATCACATTTAGCAACAGAAAAAATGTATATTTCTTTTAATGTGCTTGAGCTATGCAAACTGTGGCATACCACCACCACTAAATAACAAGATGAGATTTGGCATGGTGAATCATGCTAGCAACTCCCCCAAAAAATATTTCTTCATGTGCAACAGCTCAAATCACAGAACTTTGTCGCCAAAGCCCTAAATGACAAAGTGGGATATGTCATGCTGTTTCAGATTTAGCTAGTGAAAAAAATAGTATTTAGAACGCTATACTCGTGCATGGAGCACAGCAGAATCAGTGCACAACACACTTGTATGACATGTGCACTGCTGCCTTTTTCTAGTGACCTCAGTAATGGCAAAAAAATGCTGGAAAGTTGATTTCACAGCCACTCAGGACCTAGCTAAACTATCTGAGTAAGAAACAACCGCCTACCTAACTAGCTAAAATCTAGCTTCAATCACTGCCAACATCTCCGGAGTAGCCTCTCTACGCTGTTACAGTGTCAAAATGATGCTAAAACAAGATGTCCACTCTTTATATGGAGAGCTACATGTGATTTCAGCAGCCAATGACAAAACCCACTGTATCAGGACATTGTGGTTGTTTCTTACACCCTGATTGGCTAGCGGCAAAGTTAGGAAATTTTTTTTTACAGTTTACAAGCACGCCGCACCACTGAGCTCTGCAAACCCACTCCCATCATCAAACACATGCCAAATGCTCATGATACAACACCATTATCGTTGTAAAGGTGCTGAAAATACTTATGTGGCAACTCAAATATTTTCCAGCACTTTTTTACCAAACGTTACCTATTTTTCCAGATTTTTTTACATTTTGCTCTTGTTACCAATCACAAATCCAAATGTGCCATATTTGTGCCGAATTTATGTTTGGCGATAGTTTTCCAAACAAAGTTGCTCACCACTACTAATGATCAATAGAAATTAAGTCATTGGAATATCAGTACAGATTATTAAAAGCTTTTACTTAGAATTGTCAATGTTCACTTTGATTTTTACTTTTTTAACATTTTTGCTATATACTATGCCATCTGACATAAATACTTTTTAATCTATCACCTATTCTGTAATCGGCTGGGTGGTAGAACCACTGTACTGCAGCCCAAGTAAGACCAGGAGGGTCATGACTAGGAGACCCACTGATTATGACCATGGGTATGCAGCAGCAAACGACATCGAGATCCAAGGAGAGACAAGGGAGATGGTCCAGGTGCTACTCCAGGACTGATCTTGGGTAGATGGCAGCTGACCCCCAAGGAATGGATAGCTGGGGATAATTTGTGGGAGTCCTTGCACCCACCATGTTTGGATATATAATGCGCTGTTCCACTTTTTAAAATATCTACAGTGGGTACGGAAAGTATTCAGACCCCTTTAAATTTTTCACTCTATTTCATTGCAGCCACTTGGTAAATTCAAAATAGTTCCATTTTTTTCTCATTAATGTACACTCTGCACTCCATCTTGACTGAAAAAAACAGAAATGTAGACATTTTTCCAAATTTGTTTAAAAAGAATAACTGAAATATCATATGGTCATAAGTATTCGGACCCTTTGCTCAGTATTGAGTAGAAGCACCCTTTTGAGCTAGTACAGCCATGATTCTTCTTGGGAATGATGCAACAAGTTTTTCACACCTGGATTTGGGGATCCTCTGCCATTCTTCCTTGCAGATCCTCTCCAGTTACGTCAGGTTGGATGGTGAACGTTGGTGGACAGCCATTTTCAGGTCTCTCCAGAGATGCTCAATAGGGGTTTAGGTCAGGGATCTGGCTGGGTCAGTCAAGAATGGTCACAGAGTAGTTCTGAAGCCACTCCTTTGTTATTTTAGCTGTATGCTTAGGGTCATTGTATTGTTGGAAGGTGAACCTTCGGCCAAGTCTGAGGTCCAGACCACTCTGGAAGAGGTTTTCATCCATAATATCTCTGTACTTGGCCGCATTCATGTTTCCTTAAATTGCAACCAGTCGTCCAGGCCCTGCAGCTGAAAAGCACCCCCATAGCATGATGCTGCCACCACCATGTTTCACTGTTGGGATTGTTTTGGGCAGGCGATGAGCAGTGCCTGGTTTTCTCCAAGCATACCCCTTAGAATTATAACGAAAAAGTTCTATCTTCGTCTCATCAGACCAGAGAATCATATTTTTCATAGTCTAGGAGTCCTTCATGTGTTTTTTTTTAGCAAACTCTATGCAGGCTTTCATATATCTACAACTGAGGAGAGTCTTCGGTCGGGCCACTCTGCCATAAAGGCCCAACTGGTGGAGGGCTGCAGTGATAGTTGACTTTGTGAAGCTTTCTCCCATCTCGCTACTGCAACTGTGGAGCTCAGCCACAGTGATCTTGGGGTTCTTCTTTACCTCTCTCACCAAGGCTTTTCTCCCACGATTGCTCAGTTTGGCTGGATGGCAAGGTTTAGGAAGACTTCTAGTGGTCCCAAACTTCTTCCATTTAAGGATTATGGAGGCCACTGTGCTCTTAGGAACCTTGAATACTGCAGAAATTCTTTTGTAACCTTGGCCAGATGTGTGCCTTGCCACAATTCTGTCTTTGAGCTGCGTTGCCAGTTCCTTTGACCTCATGATTCTCATTTTGATCTAACATGCACTGCGAGCTGTGAGGTCTTATATAGACAGGTGTGTGCCTTTTTACAAATCAAGTCCAATCAGTTTAATTAAACACAGCTGGACTCCAATGAAGGAGTAGAACCATCTGAAGGAGGATCGCAGGGAAATGGACAGCATGTGACTTAAATATGAGTATCTGAGCAAAGGGTCTGAATACTTATGACCATGTGATATTTCAGTTTTTCTTTTTTGATAAATTTACAAAAATTACTACATTTCTGTTTTTTTCAGTCAAGATGGGGTGCAGAGTGTACATTAGCCCCTTAACCCCCAAGGGTGGTTTGCACATTCATGACAGGACAATTTTTACAATTCTGACCAATGTCCCATTATGAGGTAATAACTTTGAAACACTTCCATGGATCCTGGTGATTCTGACAAAGTTTTCTCATGGCATATTGTACTTCATGTCAGTGGTAAAATTTCATTCAAATAACTTGTGTTTATTTGTGAAAAAAATGGAAATTTGGCAAACATTTTTAAAATTTTGCAATTTTCCAACTTTTAATTTTTATGCCCTTAAATCACAGAGATATAGCACACAAAAAACTTAATAAGTAACATTTCCCACATGTTTACTTTACATCAGCACAATTTTGGAACCAAATTTTTTTTGTTAGGAAGTTATAAGGGTTAAAAGTTGACCAGCGATTTCTCATTTTTGCAACACCATTTTATTTTTACGGACCACATCACATTTGAAGCCACTTTGAGGGGTCTATATGATAGAAAATACCCAAAAGTGACACCATTCTAAAAATTGCACCCCTTATGGTGCTCAAAACCACATTCAAGAAGTTTATTAACCCTTCAGGTGCGTCACAGGAATTTTTTGAATATTTAAAAAAAAATGAACATTTAACTTTTTTTCACAAAAAAATAATACAGGTTCAATTTTTTTATTTTACCAAGGGTAACAGGAGAAATTGGACTGCAAAAGTTATTGTGCAGATTGTCCTGAGTACGCTGATACCTGATATGTGGGGGGGGGAACCACTGTTTCGGCGCATGGCAGAGCTCAGAAGGGAAGGAGCGCCATTTGACTTTTTCAATTCAAAATTGGCTGGAATTCAGATCAGACGCCATATCACGTTTGGAGAGCCCCTGATGTACCTAAACAGTGGAAACCCCCCACAAGTGACCCCATTTTGGAAACTAGACCCCCCAAGGAACTTATCTAGATATGTGGTGAGAACTTTGAACCCACAAGGGCTTCACAGAAGTTTATAACGTACAGCGGTACAATTAAAAAATCTTATTTTTTCCACAAAAATGATCTTTTCAGTTTTCACCCCCAATTTTTATTTTTCGAAGGGTAACAGGACCCTAAAAGTTATTGTGCAATTTGTCCTGAGTACGCTGATACCCCACATGTGGGGGTAAACCACTATTTGGGCGAATGGCAAAGCTCAGAAGGGAAGAAGCGCCATTTGACTTTTTTGGCTGGAATTGAGATCGGACACCATCTCGCGATTGGAAAACCCCTGATGTACCAAAACAGTGAAAACCCCCAACAAATGACACCATTTTGGAAACTAGACCCCCCCCAAGGAACTTATCTAGATGTGTGGTGAGCACTTTGAAGCCCCCAGTGCTTCACAGAAGTTTATAACGCCTGGGCCTGAAAATAAAAAAATCGTATTTTTTCCACAAACATGATCTTTTAGTCACCAATTTTTTTTATTTTCCCAAGAGTAACAGGAGAAATTGGACCCCAAAAGTTGTTGTCCAATTTGTCCTGAGTACGCTGATACCTCATACGTGGGAGAAAACTACTGTATGGGCGCACGTCAGGGCTCGGAAGGGAAGTAGTGACGTTTTGGAATGCAGACTTTGATGGAATGGTCTGCGGGTGTCATGTGCGTTTGGAGAGCCCCTGATGTAACTAAACTATTGAAACTCCCTACAAGTGACCCCATTTTGGAAATTAGACCCCCCCCACAGAACTTATCTAGATGTGTGGTGACTGGTGAGCACTTTGAATCCCCAAGTGCTTCACAGAAGTTTATAACGCCCGGGCGTGAAAATAAAAAAATCATTTTTTTCCACAAAAATGATATTTTTGCCAGCATTTTTTTATTTTCCTAAGGGTAACAGGAGAAATTGGACCCCAAAAGTTGTTTTGCAATTTGTCCTGAGTAGGCTGATACCCTATATGTGGGGGTAAAGCACTGTTTGGGCGCATGGCAGAGCTTGGAAGGGAAGGAGCACCATTTGACTTTTTCAACGCAGAATTGGCTGGAATTGAGATCAGATGCCATGTTGCATTTGGAGAGCACCTGATGTGCCCAAACAGTGGAAATCCCCCAATTATAACTCCAACCCTAACCCCAACACACCCCTAACCCTAATCTCAGCCCTAACCCTAGCCCTAGCCCTAACGGGAAAATGGAAATAAATACATTTTCTTTTAATTTTATTTTTTTTTCCCTAATTAAGGGGGTGATAAAGGGGGGTTTGATTTACTATTTATAGCGGGTTTTTATTTTTGGCAGCTGTCGCACGCTAAAAGACGCTTTTTATTGTAAAAATAGTTTTTGCATCACCTCATATTGAGAGCTATAATTTTTCCATATTTTGACCCACTGAGTCATGTGGGGTATTATTTTTTCCGGGACGAGTTGATGTTTTTATTAGTATCATTTTCGGGCACGTGACATCTTTTGATTGCTTTTTATTCTGATTTTTGGGACGCAAAATGAACAAAAACCAGCGTTTCATGAATTTCTTTTGGGGGTTTACCGTTCCACCTGCGGTAAAATTGATAAAGCCCTTTTATTCTTCGTGTTAGTACAGTTACAGCGATACCTCATTTAGGTCTTTTTTTATGTTTTGGTGCTTTTATGCAATGAAAACAATTTTATATAAAAAATAATTATTTTTGCATCGCTTTATTCTGCGAGCTATAGCTTTTTTATTTTTTTGCTGATGATGCTGTATGGCAGCTCGTTTTGTGTGATAAGATGACGTTTTTAGCGGTACCATGGATATTTATATGCGTCTTTTTGATCGCGCATTATTGCACTTTTTGTTAGGCAGTATGATAATAAATCATTTTTTGCTTAGTTTTTTATTTTTATCTTTTAAGGGGTTCACTAAAGGGGTTAACTAGTGGGACAGTTTTATAGGGCGGGTCGTTACGGACGCAGCGATACTAAATATGTGTTCTTTTATTGTTTTTTTTATTTCCAAAAAATGAATTTATTATGGAATATTTTTTTTTAAATTTATTTAGTGATTTTTTTAAAATTATTTTTACACTTTTTTAACTTTATTACATTGTCCCAGGGGGGGCATACCTGTCATGTGACAGATTGCTGATCTGTCATATCACAGATCAGCGATCTGTCACAGGCACTGCACAGGCTTTCCTCATGCCTGCGCTTTGCAGGCACTGAGGAAGCCAGCTCCCTGCAGGCCGCAGATGGTCCCCGTCGCCATCTTGGATTCAGGGACCTGCAGGGATGGAGCCCTTCGCAGTAGTGCTGTACATTGCACTGCTGTGGGGGGGCTCATGGAAGCTCGGAGGGAGCCCCCTCCCTGCCGATGCTTTCCTTTAACCTCCGGTACACCGCGATCGTGTTTGATCGGTGTGCAAGGGGTTAACGTGTTGGGGCGGTCCGTGACCACCCCTGACGCATTGTGCCGTGTGTCAGCTGTGATAATCAGCTGACACCAGTCGCGATCAGCGGTGCTCACCTCGTGGGTGCTGCTGATTGATGTGACGTACTATCCCATCCCTGGGAAATAAGTCCCAGGGCACATGGATGGGATAGTACGTCACATGACAGAAAGGGGTTAATGAGAAAAAAAATGAAATTTTTTGAATTTACCAAATGGCTGCAAAGAAACAAAGAATGAGAAATGTAAAGGGGTCTGAATATTTTCCTTCACCAATTTATCTATCTATCTACACTACTATTCAAAAGTTTAAGGTCACTTAGAAATTTCATTATTTTTGAAAGAAAACCACAGTGTTTTCCAATGAAGCTAACATTAAATGATTCAGAAATACACTCTATACATTGTTAATGTGGTAAATGACTATTCTAGCTGCAAACATCTGGTTTGTAATGCAATATCTTCATAGGTATATAGAGGCCCATTTCCAACAACCATCACTCCAGTGTTCTTATGGTACTTTGTGTTTGCTAACTGTGTAAGAAGGCTAATGGATGGTTAGAATACCCTTGAAAACCCTTGGGCAAGTTGGTTAGCACAGCTGAAAACAGTTTGACTGATTAGAGAAGCTATAAGCCTGACCTTCCTTTGAGCTAGTTGAGAATCTGGAGCATTACATTTGTTGGTTCCATTAAACTCTCAAAATGGCCAGAAAAAAAGAACTTTCATGTGAAACTCGACAGTCTATTATTGTTCTTAGAAATTAAAGCTATTCCATGTGAGAAATTGCCAAGAAACTGAAGATTTCCTGCAACGTTGTGTTCTACTCCCTTCAGAAGAGAGCACAAATAGGCTCTAACCAGAGTAGAAAGAGAAGTGGGAGGCCGCACTGCACAACTGAGCAACAAGACAAGTACATTAGAGTCTGTAGTTTGAGAAATCGACGCCTCACAGGTCCTCAACTGGCAGCTTCATTAAATAGTACACCCAAAACGCCAGTGTCAACGTCTACAGTGAAGAGGCGACTCCGAGATGCTGGCCTGCAGGGCAGAGTGGCAAAGAAAAAGCCATATCTGAGATTGGCTAATAAAAGGAAAAAATGTATATGGGCAAAAGAACACAGACATTGGACAGAGGAAGATTGGAAAAAAGTGTTATGGACAGACGAATCCAAGTTTGAGGTGTTTGGATCACACAGTGTGTCAGAAAAATGGAGCCCTAACAGTTAATGAAATTGATCAACACAGAATTTTTGCCAATTTCAATAAAAGAAACATGGTGGACATTCATAAATTCCACGTCAATTGCTACGGATTATTTCCACTGTAGGTGTGATATTTTAACAGTTATGAACTATTGCATTTCCATTCTTTGTGGCATAGCGTTTATTTTTCTAATTGACAGATTTCAAATTATTTTAGCCACTGATTCAAGCAAATAAATAAGCAAAACTTATTCTTTCCAATTACACATTGTTTGAATAGAAAAGGGAAATTCAGTCTGTAACTGACTGCACAATAATTTAATTTGAAACATTGAATTTAAAGGGTAAAGGTATTTAACTGGATCTGCACTTGCAAACTTTCCCTCACTTGAAAATAATTAGATATTACTTAGTTCCATAGAATTTGAAGATAATTTTCCACTCGTTCAGCATATTCCAATGACATTACCATTTATAACTGGCTACCATGCGGCGCAGTCAACTGTGATCATTATTTCCCCATTGTAAAGAGCCTGGGGAAATGTTTACTTTACTGGTTTAATTTTTAATGTAGACATAAAAGACTTCAAAAGAGAAATCTAGAACATACACAATTAATAGAAAACACACAATTTAATGAAATATTACATTTGCTGCTCGTGTACAGGAAAAGGACAAGGTAAGGAGAGCTGAATAATTATTGCTACTATTTAAAGATAACGAATTAGGAAGAGCTAAATATACTGTGAGCCTATTTCTTATTCTGCATCTCCATAACGCTTAGGGCCGGTGCAGACAAGCCTATTTTCGGCCATGCAAGTCAATGAGTGCGTTGAAAATATCAAACTGCACACAGATGACATCAGACAGAATGGAGAAGATGCAGAACCTTTTTCTTCCATGTTCTCCTCATCCGAGAGAATTGGAGCATTATCGGCCCGATTCTCTCGGATGAAAAAATAATATGGCTGTCTGCCCTTGCCCTTAGGTTAAGTTCCCGTGATGACTTTTTGGTCAGTTTTTGAAGTTGCATATTTTTGTTGCACAGCAAAGATATGTAGCGTCTTATAGTCCAAGCAAAAATGGATGGGATTTTTTTTCTTTACATAGAGTAAACTGTCCTATGGTGCATGTTTGCAATCCACAACATGTCAATTTCTCTTGTGTGAGACAGAGTGTTTTGTGAGGATTTTACCCATAAAATTCCATTAGATGCAGAAAATCCACAGGTTAAAAAACGCACATGTGTATTTAGTGCTTTTACACTGTGATACTAAACACGCATATAATCCGCAAATAAAGTTTTGTCAAAGCCGAATACCAATAAGTATCAAAAACAAATATTTAAAATATGACATACCATAACGAAGCAAAAACATGATAAAAATTAATGTAAAAAAGCCACACATGAAAATGCAATACGAAAAGTGCAAGTAACTTAATTTACTTAATTAGTGCAAAAATGAAAAATTCACCAAAAGCTCATTGTGAAAACATGGACATAAAGGGAATCACTTAAAAAATTTTTTTTACTATGTAATCTGAGGATAGCATGAGGTAAAGGCTAAAGCACTTGTATATGTAAATACATATATCTGTCGCCACCAATCGCTTTACAGGTCGATTGAACACCAGTCACAGATAGTGTTTAGTTTTGGGAATGCGGTTTATAAATCAAGAGGAACAAAACTGTAATATTTTATATTTATTTAATCCAAAAAGCAGGGGGCAAAACAATACAGCATATACAGTAACATAAAATAAAATGAAAAACGGAAGAAAATTACTAAATCTGGGTCACAGAAATAGCTCAGATTTGTGGAGGGAGGAACTGTAGTGAATCATGGAACAATCCTACATAGCAATGTACTGTATCTTTCTGGCATTGAACAAGTATTATAATTGGCATTGGATTTTTATTAACACACGTTAACTCCACATACCTCCCCTCTGATGACTTATAACAGGGCTGGACTTCAGACAAATATAGGATGTGTGTCAGTCTTAGAAAATTATGAGATTCTCAGCTTTTATGATACCTTCACCCCAGGAGACCATCATCTTTCCTATCACAAATGTATCTGTTTATAGTTAATATTGCCATCTATAAGGCCGATATCCATTTGGTGGGCCCCAACCATCGCCCAGCGAAGCAAAAGCATGATTTGCTTTCACCATTTCAATACGTTTCCAAAAATATGACTTTCCTATCTATTGTAACAACATAGTAACATAGTTTTGAAGGCTGAAGGAAGACCTTACGTCCATCTAGTTCAGCCTATTTTTAGTGCAGCTGTTCTGCATTGTTGATCCTGGGGAAGGAAGAAAACCCACAGAGTAGAAGCCAATTTTCTCCATAGGGAAAAAAATTCCTTCCCCTAAGCTGGGTCAACCATCTACCTATAATATTATGTTATTCGTAACCTTCTGTACTGTTACAAGAAAAGCATCCATTCCTTTCTTAAATTCATTCAGTGAGTTGGCCATCGCCAAGAGAATTCCAGAGCCTCACTGCTCTTACCGTGAAGAACCCTCTTCTATGCTGGTGCAGAAATTGTCTTTCCTCCAAACGAAGAGAATGCCCCCTTGTTCTTGTCACAGTCCTTGGTGCAAACAGTTCATTGGAGAGATCTCTGTATTGCCCTCTGATATACTTGTACATATATATTAGGTCTCCCCTAAGTCTTCTCTTTTCTAGAGTAAATAGACCTAATTTTGATAACCTTTCTGGGTATTGTAGTGAACCAACTCCATTTATCATTTTAGTAACCCGCCTTTGAACCCTTTCAAGTTCAGTAATGTCTTTCTTGAGCACCGGCGTCCAAAATTGCACACAATACTCCAAGTGTGGTCTGACGAGTGATTTGTACAGAGGGAGAATTATGTTTTCATCTCGTGTCCCTAGACCTCTTCTAATGCTTCCCATGACCCTATTTGTTTTGGTGGCAGCTGCCTGACACTGGGCACTCCAATTTAGCTTCTTATTGACTAAGATGCCTAAGTCTCTTTCCATGTCTGATTTCCCCAGCAGTTTCCCATTTAGTAAGTAATTATAGCATCTGTTTCTCCTTCCCATGTGCATAACCTTACACTTATCTGTGTTAAACCTCATTTGCCATTTTTCAGCCCAATTCTCCAATTTACTCAAATCTGTCTGTAGTTGCAAACTGTCCTCCTTTGTGTTAACACAGTTTCACAAAACCTCACTTCACAATTTTTATAAGGTAGACAAACAATTTTGCGATTTCTTTTTAGCTGGAGCTCTTATCTTTACCGGTCGTAAATCTGCCCTTCTCTGCATTCTTGGGCATTCGTGCTAAGATTGGCTTCACATTAGTTACCTGTTTCCAAACAGGGGGTGAGCTGCATAGGGGTTGCTGCTTCAAAGAGAGTTTGATTTGTCAGCTCTTTCTCTCTTCTAGAGAGGTGTTATGAATATTTATTTTTCTATGATGCCAATTTTTACAGACTGACAGAATGGAGAAGTTGGAGAATTTTGTCTCCATCCTCTCGTCATTCGAGAGAGTCAGATTATACGGTGATTAAACTCTGATCAGAGCTTGATGAGAATTTAAGGATAGGGTCACACAAGCATTTTTCTCTCATCCAAGTGAATTCTGCAGATTATGCAAATCACAGGAGATATTTAGTCAATCAGACTACATGGGCAGTGATTGAGATTAACTTTCACAAAGGATTATGCAACCATTCCTACATTGATTTTACAAGTTCAAGCCTCTTCATGCATTGGAAACACTGATGTATCCAGTTTGTATTTATGAAAAGAAAAATGACAAGCAAGAAGAGAGCAAATAGAATTTTAACCAATTACATAAAAAGCATAGAAGACAAATGCACGCTCACCTGTTGCTATTGCAATTACAACAAACTTTAAACCTGTACCAGCTGCTGCAGGCCACGGACCATCAGACCAAGAAATGCTGTGCGGATTCAAAACGGTTTTCTTTCACTGCTGGTGGACTCATACGGACGAACTTGAGAGACGGAGGAGTTCAAGATGCAATATTTTTTGGGCTGGTTACAAAGCTAACGCATTTTCAAGTTATCCAGCTTCTTCCTCAGCACATAACCTTACACTTTATGTCCTGAGGAAGAAGTTGGATAACTTCGAAATGCGTTAACTTTGTAACCAACCCAAAAAATATTGCATCTTGAACTCCTCCGTCTCTCATTTTGATTCTCATGAGTCCGCCTGCAGCTCAAGAAAACCTCTTTGAATCCGCACAGCAGTTTATATTTATGAAATCTGAAGAAAGATTCACTTTCAATATAGATCATTACTGTTTGCAGTTTCAACATTAATTCAATTTTTTTGGATCTAAACATTTACAGTAGCTAAGCTCTTTTTTATTGAGGCAGCACTCCTGCTTTTTTATTAAGTTTACTTTTCAGATCTATCCTATCCAAACATCTTCTTAATAATATACTCAACATGTAATCTGCTACATCAGCCCCAAGCCCATATTTAAATATTTCACACACATACTAGGGATAATGTCACATCAAACAAGATATCAATATAATTTTGCACTGGTGGAAGAAACTGTGCTACCTGGAGAAAACATGAAGATGTTGTTCCCAATAAATAAACTAACGCTTAAAAAGGATGGGACACCAGGTCATAACTATCCAATTTTTGCTCTTATCCTACTCCTGCTGAATCAGCTTTGTATTATGTTTTATTCTACTTTTTTTTTTTAAATCATTAATTCCCAGAAATATGAGCTTTTTTTTTTACCAAAGGGGTGTGGCTTGGTAAATAACTTTTTTTGTATCATTGTATTCTCTTTGAGCTTGCATTTATTCTGCTCTGTGTTATCAGCCTGCACAGACTATAAAAATGAACACTAAATAAAAAGGCCTATATGTCTGGAACTGTTTGACATTTTAAAAAAATAAAGCAAAAAACAGAATTCTCAGGGAGCAGCATGAATAAAACAGGAACAAAAATTCAATGCTTTTAATCTGGTGAAAGATCCTCTTTAAAGACAATGCTGTTAATTAGAGATGAGAGAATCAGTTTGAGTGGAAATGTATTTTACAAAAAATTGCATTTTCCAAAGTGCAGATTTTTTTTTGCAATTTTCTTCGGTAGGTAGTCAACTAAAATGGTGGCGAGCCATAAAGGGAAATCACAAAGTAAATAAATAAAAGATTTCTTAAACTTACCTCACTGCTTACCGTTCTAAACCTTCCATTACTAACCCCCCACCCGTCCATTGCTTAATGCATCTTCTCATCCCTCGCTGCTCATGATGGAATTCCCAGGCCTCTCATGCCGAATGGTGACTTATAGCTTTCATTATGCCAGGAATGGTTCAGTGAATGCACATGTAAGGTCATGGCGCACCCTGTGACGTCATGACGCCATGTTCTTCTGAGCTTGCCTCGTAAAACCTGAAAGTCCCATGTGAGTGTGAGAGGTCCATGGATTCCAGTGTGAGTGACAGGTTATCAGAAGATGTGACGAAGACCTGAAGGCTGACAATGAGTAGAGAACGGTCTGAAGAGGTGAATGGTGAAGTGAATAATTTCATTATTTTTTATATATATATATATATATTATGTTTTTTATGATCCTTGGAGAGATACAAAAGTTTAGGGTCAATTAGAAATTCCCTTATTTTTGAAAGAAAAGCACAGTTTTGTCCAATGAAGCTAACATTAAAAGATACAGAAATAGACTCTATACATTGTTAATATGGTAAATGACTATTCTAGCTGCAAACGTCTGGTTTGTAATGCAATATCTTCATAGGTGTATAGAGGCCCATTTCCAATAACCATCACTCCAGTGTTCTTATGGTACTTTGTGTTTGCTAACTGTGTAAGAAGGCTAATGGATGGTCAGAATACCCTTGAAAACCCTTGTGCAAGTATGTTAGCACAGCTGAAAACAGTTTGGATGATTAGAAAAGCCACAAACCTGACCTTCCTCTGAGCTAGTTGAGAATCTGGAGCTTTACATTTGTTGGTTCCATTAAATTCTCAAAATGGCCAGAAAAAAAAGAACTTTCATGCGAAATTTGACAGTCTATTCTTGTTCTTAGAAATGAAAGCTATTCCATGCGAGAAATTGCCAAGAAACTGAAGATTTCCTATAATGGTGTGTACTACTCCCTTCAGAGGAGAGCACAAACAGGCACTAGCCAGAGTAGAAAGAGAAGTGGGAGGCCCCGCTGTACAACTGAGCAACAAAACAAGTACATTAGAGTCTGTAGTTTGAGAAATCGACGCCTCACAGGTCCTCATCTGGCAGCTTCATTAAATAGTACACGCAAAATGCCAGTGTCAATGTCTACAATGAAGAGGCGACTCAGGGATGTTGGCCTTCAGGGCAAAGTGGCAAAGAAAAAGCAATATCTGAGACTGGCTAATAAAAGGAAAAGATTATTATGTGCAAAAGAACACAGACATTAGACAGAGGAAGATTGGTAAAAAGTGTTATGGACAGACGAATCCAAGTTTGAGGTGTTTGGATCACACAGAAAAATATTTGTGAGATGCAGAACAACTGAAAAGATGCTGGAAGAGTGCCTGACACCATCTGTCAAGCATGGTGGAGGTAATGTGATGGGGTCTGGGGTTGCTTTGGTACTGGTAATGTTAGGAATCTGTGTCCTGCCATATTAATGCAGAGATCCAGATCCTTACATTCATCTCCAGAGGCTAAGTCCTTTCTGCCAGCTTGTGAGCATGCTCCTGGAATGAGCTCCCATTGGAGTTCAGGAGTCAGGTGCTCAGGTCCTGCTCCTGATTCCATTGGTTCAGCTCAGGTCTCTGGAGATTTCTGGAAGGTCCCGGTCACTATAAAAAGTGCACATGGCCGTTATGCCATGCGCTAGTATTTTCTGATACTTGCTGCTGTATGTTTGTTGATGGATGCTTGGTCTGGTGTATGACTCATTATGAAACCCCTTCCCTCGGTTATTACGAGTGTGTGAGTGATTGGGTCAGCCAGTAGCAGCGCTAGCGCCAGCGCGCTCAAGCTTGAGCCATCTCAGCAGCAAAGCGTCCTGCATCGCGCTTGCGTTATTGCGGTTGCAGACTTCTGTGCCGTTCGCAGTTGCGACGCCGTGCACACGCTCATTCACGGCAAGTCCATTTGGTTGTAGTGCCACTTTAGGCTGGTTTCACACTTGCTTTTTTTTGCAGCGCGTTTTCCTGCAAAAAAACGCATTGAAAAAACGCATACAAAAGCATACAACTGCTGCGTTTTTTTCAAGCATTTTTATGAGCATGCATGAAAAAAACGCAGCATTTTTATGCGTTTGTATGCGTTTTTAGTGCGTTTTTACCGCGTTTGTGTTTTTTTCCAACATTAGGTGGCCCCTCACACTAACCCAAACCATGACTTTACTAACCCTAACCATGACCCTAACCCTAACCCTAACCCTAACCCTGACCCTAACCCTAACCCTTAACCAAACCATACTTAACCCTAACCCAAACCCTAACCCTAACCCAAACCATACTTAACCCTAACCCAAACCCTAAACCATAACTAACCCTAACCCTGACCCTAAACCTAACCCTAACCCTGACCCTGACCCTAACCCTAACCCTAAACCCCCTTAACTAACCCTAACTCTAACCCAAACCCCTAAATTCCGTGGTTAACAAAAAAAACGCATGTGCAAAAAAACGCATACATAAGCATGCCAATGCGCACATATGCGCACCCATAGACTATAATGGGTGTCTTGCTGTAAAAAAACGCATTGCGCGCGCATGCGTTTTTTTGAGGCAAGTCGGACGCACCAAAAAATGCAACAGGTTGCATTTTGTGCGCCCGAGCGCATACCGCAAAAAAACACATGCGCGGTAAAACGCGTACAAACGCATGTGTATGCGCACATAAGCGCATCCCATGCAAAGTATAGGAAAAAAATGCATGCGCTATTTAGCGCTAAAATACCGCGAAAAAAAAAACGCAAGTGTGAAACCAGCCTTAACTACTCCTGTGCTCGGCTACCGTACGTGTGCCGCTGTGTCCCTGTGCGTTTAACAGGCTCAGTGTTACCTTTTCTTTATTATTTTTCTGTGCAGCTCTGTGTCACATAACAGAGACTGCCTCTTTTGCACTTGAGTGATTTAGAACCCTGTGCACACTACCGCTGTAGTGCACTGCCTCCCTTAGCAGCGGTTTTGCCATCTGCCGCACGGTGGACCCCGAGTGGAGAAGGCACTTTAATTATTTATTTTTTTTAGTGCCTTCCGCCACTCATAACATAATACTAGCGCCAGTGTCTGGCTAGAGATGGCGGATCAGCAGCAGCTGTTACAGCTTGTGCGTCAGCTCGAGGCTCGTCTTGCTACCCTTGAGAGGTCTCTCGCAGCTGCACAGGCTACAGATGCTGCCGTCCAGGCACTTACGGACGAGGTAGGGCGTATGTCCATGTCCGCCATTGCGCCGACAGTTACCCGCCTCCCTTTGCCCGATAAATATGCTGGGGATGGCGCCTCCTGTAGAGGTTTCATCAGCCAGTGCTCGATACACCTAGAGCTGCTGGCTGTGCAATTCCCTACGGAGCGAGCTAAGGTGGCTTTTGTCATCTCCCTACTGTCAGGCAAGGCGCTGGAATGGGCTACGCCTCTGTGGGAGCGTGGTGACCCCGAGATTCGGTCCGCGGCTAACTTGCTGACTGCCATCAGGCAAGTTTTTTTTGGTCCTCGGGTCACGCATGATACGTCCCTGCAGCTACTCGCCCTTACTCAGGGGTCACTCTCGGTTAGCCAGTATGCCGTCCGTTTTCGGACATTGGCGTCCGAGTTGGAATGGTCCTAAAAGGCCCTAATCCCCGTTTTTTGGCGAGGTCTAGCAGAGCATGTGAAGGATGCTCTCTCTACTAGAGAGATCCCCACCAGCTTAGAGGAGCTAATCTCCGTCTCCTCACGGATTGATCTCCGTTTTTCGGAGCGCGGTATGGAGCGGGTGCACTCCAAGCGCAAATCTGTTTCAGCTCCCAAAGTTTTTGAACCTCTTGAGCTGGCGGAGCCAGAGGTTCTACCTCCTGAGCCCATGGAGATATCTCGTACCAACCTTAATTCAGACTTCGACCAGGAATCCATCTGCGGTTATCATCATGTCTGTGCAGTTTCTCCAGAAGCCGGCTCCCCGCAAAGGTTGGAGTCTGAACTGGTTATCGAGACCTTTGTTCCTCCTCATCTTAGGGCTCAGGTGCTCGCCTGGGCGCATGCGCCTAACACGCACCACCATCGGGGCTATATGCAGGTCTCAAAACTGTTGGGTGGTGCGTATTGGTGGCCCCATAGAGCTCGGGACATAAAAAGATTTATTCAGGCTTGCACCTTGTGTGCTCAGCCTAACCCTCCTAGACAGAGGTTGGCGACATCTGCCGACACGCGGCAGCGTGCCTCTGTCACTCCCGCTCCTACCATCTCCCAAGTGGCCCTCTTGAAACCTGGTGATCTCGGTTCCTCTGATGCCTTCCAGGTGTCTCGGGTCACTGTAACTCCTACCAGGGCTCGGGGAGGAGGGGGTCTTAGGAGGGGGGTAATGTTAGGAATCTGTGTCCTGCCATACTAATGCAGAGATCCAGATCCTTACATTCATCTCCAGAGGCTAAGTCCTTTCTGCCAGCTTGTGAGCATGCTCCTGGAATGAGCTCCCATTGGAGTTCAGGAGTCAGGTGCTCAGGTCCTGCTCCTGATTCCATTGGTTCAGCTCAAGTCTCTAGAGATTTCTGGAAGGTCCCGGTCACTATAAAAAGTGCACATGGCCGTTATGCCATGCGCTAGTATTTTCTGATACTTGCTGCTGTATGTTTGTTGATGGATGCTTGGTCTGGTGTATGACTCATTATGAAACCCCTTCCCTCAGTTATTACGAGTGTGTGAGTGATTGGGTCAGCCAGTAGCAGCGCTAGCGCCAGCGCGCTCAAGCTTCAGCCATCTCAGCAGCAAAGCGTCCTGCATCGCGCTTGCGTTATTGCGGTTGCAGACTTCTGTGGCGTTCGCAGTTGCGACGCTGTGCACATGCTCATTCATGGTAAGTCCGTTTGGTTGTAGTGCCACTTTAACTACTCCTGTGCTCGGCTACCGTACGTGTGCCGCTGTGTCCCTGTGCGTTTAACAGGCTCAGTGTTACCTTTTCTTTATTATTTTTCTGTGCAGCTCTGTGTCCCATAACAGAGACTGCCTCTTTTGCACTTGGGTGATTAAGAACCCTGTGCACACTACCGCTGTAGTGCACTGCCTCCCTTAGAAGCGGTTTTGCCATCTGCCGCACGGTGGACCCCGAGTGGCGAAGGCACTTTAATTATTTATTTTTTTTAGTGCCTTCCGCCACTCATAACAGGTAAAGTGAGAGATTTGTGCAAGGTAAAAGGGATTTTGAATAAGGAAAGCTATTACTCCATTTTGCAATGCCATGTCATACCCTGTGGACAGCGCTTGATTGGAGCCAATTTCATCCTACCACAGGACAATGACCCAAAGCACACCTCCAAATTATGCAAGAACTATTTAGGGAAGAAGCAAGCAGCTGGTATTCTATCTATAATGGAGTGGCCAGCGCAGTCACCAGATCTCAACCCCATTGAGCTGTTGTGGGAGCAGCTTGACCGTATGGTACGCAGAAAGTGCCCATCAAGCCAAGCCAACTTGTGGGAGGGGCTTCTGGAAGCATGGGGTGAAATTTCTCCAGATTACCTCAGCAAATTAACTGCTAGAATTCCAAAGGTCTGCAATGCTGTACTTGTTGGAAAGGGAGCATTCTTTGACGAAAGCAAAGTTTGAAGGAGAAAATTATTATTTCAAATAAAAATCTTTTTTTTGAAACTTGTCAATGTCTGGACTAGATTTTAACTTCATTTGGCAACTCATTTGATTAATAAAAGTAGGAGTTTTCATGGAAAACACAAAATTGTCTGGGTGACCCCAAACTTTTGAACGGTAGTGTAAGTGACATTAAATTTTGCAGAGAATAACATCTCTTCAAATTAAATTTTCCAGGAAAAAGTGTGTGAACTGGCAAATTCAACTTTTTCCTTATCCGCTTAACTCTAGTGTTAATTACGGGGACACTGGGTTATTTATGTAGATCCATTGTAACTAACCCAGCAGTGGTGTGAGCAGAAAGTAATAAGGAAGCGTTTTTAAATGTAATTGTGGTCATTGCCTCTTAGGCCATGTTCACACGTTCAGTATTTTAATTCAGTATTTGTATTGGCTAATAATTTTTATATGGGGAAGTAAAAGGGTAAAAAGGGAAGAAAAAAAATGGGAAACAGGGGAAGGGAAATATTTATTAAGGAAGGGCAACCAGGAAAGCGAAGGAAAGATCAGGCAGGAAAATAAAGGGAGAACAAAGATTGTATTTGAACATTTGAACAATTTAGAGCAAAAATACAAGTAAACAACAATAGTCTAAAAGAACAATATTACACAATTCACGGAAGTAAATTAGCGTTCCCATATAAGTACCTGAGAGAGATAAATTAACGGAATATTTGACTCCAAGGATCCCTTTTTTTATAAACCTTTTCAAACATATTATTTGTAATGGAAAATTTACATTCATAGGTTTTATGTAGTGATATTTTAAGAACCTGTTTTTTCCATATGGCTGCTATTGAATTTTTTCCCACCAGAAATATGTTAATTAAAACTAGCCTTAGAGGAGGAGCATTGTTCCATCTCAAGAGAAAGGAGAGTCAATTGGGGTGACAGTGTAATTGTCATGTCGGACGCTGTTCACACCACAGCATCCGGCAGGCAGAGGTAGTTCCACCTCCAGCCACTATAGCCTCAGTGGCGCCGGTTTGATCTTCAGGCTCTCGGGGGTTAATCCTGCTGGAGACCAGGTTGGAAGGTTAGTCACGCCCACGGTCTTTAAATAGTCATACTGGCATATGGGCGTCGCCGATTATAGCTTGCGTTTCATACCAAGTGGTTCCGGTCTGGAGTGGAGGTGTTCAAGAGAGAGAGATTCATATCTGGTGTCGTATGATCCGTCGTTATCCTTTCTCCTTCCCATATTTGTGTTTAGTTGTGCCCTGTTCACATTACTGTTTATTCCTGTGTGTGTGCGGCGCAGTGCAGTTTAAGTTCTCCCTGTCTGTCATTATTTGTGTGGGAGCTTTGGTGGTGTGACTCCTCACTGGGTGGAGGGTTAAGTGCAGGGCTGAGCAGGAGATAAGGAAAGGTCAGAGGCTCAGGCATTTGCACCTTCAGCAAAAACCCTGGGTTGAGGGTCAGACAGGGTTTCCCCTAGTAAAAGGGACACCACAGGGGCCCCGGGTATTTCAGCCTTAGTTGAACTAAGCCCCCGTGACAGTAATTTCTCTGTTAAGAAGTTAATTAATTTATTGAGACATCTGATGCCACAGATTACTTACCTCAATACTTGTAAGCCAAAACCAGGAAAGGATCTAATAGAAACACGTCACCATTAGGGATGGGCGAACCCGAACTGTAAAGTTCACGACGCGTGTTCGGTCACAAGGTCCCGAACACGGTTTTCCATGGGAAACCTGTGTTAAAGTTCAGGGCCAGTTTGGGTCCAGGGCCGGCTGTAAAAAAAAAAAAAAAAGCAGAATATTAATAATAAACATTATAATTATACTTACCTGCCCAGCGGCGCATCATCCGGTCCCGCTGTCTCCTGGCCGCATCTGCTTCCGGGGCCGCTCATTAACTTCCGGCGGTATTCACTGCACTTAGCAGTCTTTGGCTTTTTCTGGCAGTGTTCGTGCGGTGTCACCGCACGAAGACTGCCGGGTGCAGTGTATACCACCGGAAGTTAATGAGTGGCCCCGGAAGCAGATGCGGCCGGGAGACGGCTGAACGGGAGGACTCATCGCTGGACAGGTAAGTGTAATTATAATGTTTATATTTAATTTTCTGCTTTTTTTTTTTACAGCCCCCCCCGCCCCATCCAGTATCTGTAAAGTCCAAGCTTGGGGTTCGGACGCAAGTTCGCATCATCTCCGGCCCCGAACTCGACCTTTAGAAAAAAACTCAGGCGAACCTGCTGATCCCAATCATCGGGGGGGGGGGTTCGCTCATCACTAGTCACCACTTCTGTATTTTCTCCCACTCCTGGTTTTGGCTTAAAAACACTAAGGTGAAATACTGGCCAAATAGTGAACGTGTGAATGCAATAATGTGCAAATATCACAACTTGGTTATTTCAGAATATAGCAAATTGTACATGACTTTAAAAATCAAATAATAAAATCTTCCTATCTGGTTTTCTTTTGACTTCCTTAGTGAAAGCACAGAGATAGAGAAGCAAATATCATTTTGTTAGCTATAATCTCAAGTGCACTATAAAATGGTGAACAAAAAGTCCCAACTAAGCATAAATCATTAAAAATCTATCAGGAATAACCACAAATGGATATTTTGAACAGAATCTTTTGACCAACGTTCTCTTGACTTACAAAACATTTCTAAGGGCTCGTTCACGCTAGGGTAGACTCTCTCTTAAGAGAGAATCGGATGGATTATGGTTATGACACTTGGCTCAAAAACACTGAAAGAATTGAAATACTGTAAATTTGAAACTTTCAAATATGCAAAAAAAAAAAAAAGCAATATGTGCCTGATATTTCGGGAATCTTACTCACTTTGCTAGCACTAGGAAATTTTTAAGGTTTTGTGACAAAACTGTGCAAATAAACACCCGTATGATAAAAATGCATGAAAATTAAAGGGTACAAAGACAATATTGTGAGTTGCCTTCTCAGGCTACACTCCCATGATGAGTTTTTGGTGAGTTTTTTTTACCCTGCGTATTTTTGAAGAAAATCTAAGTAACCTATTTTACTTATTAGGTGCAAAAATGGTGCAGAAAATCTGCAAAAACAAAAACTCACCAAAAGGTCATTGTGGGAACATAGCCTGAATGTAAAAAAAATAGTCACTGAAATAACTTGAAACTGACAAAACTACCAGTAAATTACTATTTAAAATTTCTGAATGTCAACAAATGACAATCAGACATTGCTTTTGAATTGTAGTTCAAGTAAAAAAGGTAAACTAATGGAAATAACCTTAAAGGGGTTGTCCACTATTTAAAATTAACCCCCCCCAATGTATCCCCCAGGGCCCCTAATGAATTTTGTAAATACCTCATGTTGCCTATACTGCCTGTGAGCGGAGCTATCGCTGGCCGTTCACAGGCAGCACGTGACCCCCGGCTGCAGCTGGCTCTTGCTTCTGCTGATGTTCCGACAAGTGCTGGCAGCAGCCGGGGGTCCCTCTTCCTCTTTCCACGCTGGCTGCCAGGCTGTGGGCGGGGTTATTCCCCCGTGTCGATCTGGCATCCACCGAGCGCCCATTCATTGAGAAAGAGCGGGGTGGATGCTGGATCACAACCCAGCAGCTACCGCGGGGACCCAGCACTGAGTCACATCTCACTTGTCGTGACGTCAGTGCTGGGTCACGTGCTGCCTGTGAACGGCCACGGATAGCACCACTCACAGGCCTTATAGGCAACATAAGATATTTACAAAAATCATTAGGGGCCCCGGGGGATACATTGGGGGGTTAATTTAACCCTGCTATTCTGTTCGTTACCACTATACACTTGTTATGTTCCAGTCATTTTTGACCAGACCTAATAAAGTCTTGATTTTTAGCTAATTTAAGTGTTTTAATTGAATAATTTTTGCAGTATTATATTGTATGTGAACCTGGTTGTTTATAAACAAATGACAAATGGAAAGAAAAACTTAATTTTTTTTTGTGTCATAACATTTAACATGGCTTTATTGGAATATTTATGCATATTGCATATTTAACGATGATCCTTCAGAACTCTGTTATCTGTATATGTCCTCTCTGCTCTCTCCAGCTGGACTGAAAATGAAACTGGATAGACGACTATGGCAATTGTCTACTGATAAGATAAAATAAAATACCCCTCACCCTTTAGGATAAGAGCTCAGAGTAAAGCAAACACACTTTTCAGACAGAATTTATTAGTACTTTTTCAGGTCAGCATGTCACAGAAATTAGATCAGGGAACACAAGTAAAAAAAGAGAATATGTTCATTTACAATATGAAATGTTGAGAACTGAATTGAACTATTTTACATGAACAGCAGGGTAAAAATATTTGGCACATAACTATACTGGAAGGTAATCTATCAGCAGTATTGTAATGAGAAAAATGTATGTATGTGTAAATCTGCATGGACCAAAAGGACCTAAATAAATTGATAAATAGTAGCAGATGTAATATATAGTCCAAAATGAGATTATAGCTCCGTTATTTTACTCTTAAAATGGCTGGAGATCAGTATAAAAGGCTATCGGTCATTTTTGACCGAACAATACAAGTGTATAAAAAAAATTGTTGAGCAAAAAATAAACAAAAAAAGTACCCATAGTAAGAACCCCTCAAATGAGGGAAAGTCAATCAACCACGTTTCAGAACCGCATCTTGAATATTTTAAAAAATATTAAAGTTCAAAATCGGTCGTTTTTGACCGAACATAACAGCAGGGTTAAAGTAGTGGACAACCCCTTTAACACAAATGATGGTACGTAACTTAATATTTTCATGCAAACAAACGATTTCTGCAACTCTCTACAAGACTTCTACCCCTGTCCACAGGTATTTTGTCCCACTCATTGTTATCAAATTGCTTCTTATGTTTCGGGTGTGAAGGTGACTTCTCCAGACTGCAGGTTTCAGCTCCTTGCCTAGAAGTTTTATACAATTTAGATCATGGCTCATAGAAGCCACATCAGAAGAGTCCAATGCTTTGCTCTCAGCCATGCTTGGATGTTTTTAGCTGTGTGTTTTGAGTTACTATCTTATTGCAGGACCCATGAAACCTCACTCAGACCAGGTTTTCTGACACTGAGCAGCATATTTTACTCCAGGATGCCTTGATAGTCTTGAGATTTCATTGTATCCATTGGAGATTTAAGACACCTGGTGCAAAATGTAGCAAAGTAGCTTGAAAGCATTACCAAGTCTCCTTCATATGTCACATTAGGTGCAATGTTCTTTTCTTCATATGCTTTTTTTTGCATCTGTTAAAATAGAGCTGTTGTCACTTACAAAAAAGCTCGTTTGGAGTCATCTGTTAAGAGGACATCCTTCTAGAAGCTTTGTGGCTTGTATATATGCATTCTGGGAAATTCCTGTCTTGATTTTTTCTGAGTTGCTTTAGACAGTTGTTTCCTACTTGACCATTTTCTATGTTGTTCACTTTGACTAAGACAGCATTGAATTGTGCGATCTGACACTGTTGTTCCTTGACTTTAGAGTTCACCTCTAATCTCTTTGGAAGTGGTTCTCAGCTGTTTGGCCATCATTGGTATTATCCGTCCCTTCAATTTGTCATAAACTTTCCTCTTATGGCCATATCCAGTAAGATTGGTTACAGTACCATAGACCTTAGATGTCTGAATAAATTGTACAGCTGTACGTAGTAACAGGAACATCAAGCTGTTTGGAGATGATTTTAAAGCCTTTACCTTTAACATGTTTGTCTATAATTTTCTTTTTACGACTACTTTTCACCCTATAAATCAGACTGACTGATTACAAGTTTGTAGTCATGTGCAATGCTAATTATTGGACACCTTTTAGTTTATCACGTCGCTATGGTGAAATTATTTTCAGTCTTATCTAGGGGTACCGTCATTTTTTTGCAGGCCATTTTCATTAGTATGTTTTTTAACATTTTTCTGTTGAACTTTAATCAAAAAGCAATGTATGATTGCCACCATGATCACATAATCCTTTGTGCTACTTATGATTGGTGTTCTCAGACAGCATAAATCACCACTTGCGACCATTATTTCTTTTTCACTACTTTTTTATGAAAACACTGTGATTGGCCCGACAGACTTGACGCTGATCACTCTTGCGGCAGGGAGTGGGTCGCAAAGCTTCCCATAGCTCTGAGTAGTGATGGTCTGCTATCTGAGGCAGCAGTCATTTTTACTTGGTCACTGTGCGATTAGGCCTGTTTCACACTTCCGTTTTTGACCATCAGTCAAAATCCGCCGTTTTTGCAAAAAAACGGATCCTCCATTTTTTTTGGCGGATCCGTTTTTTTCCCCATTGACTTGCATTACCGGTGGATCTTGACGGATGGCCATCAGTTGGATCCGTCAATTTTTTTGCGTCCGCCGAGATGCCTGGACGGACTATGTAACGTTTTTTTGTACTGCAGGATCCGCATTTTTATACAGCGCATGCCCGGAGAAATGAAGTCAGGAGGAAATTTAACCCTGAAATCATTTCTGGTGGACAGAGAAAAAAAAAATTCTCTCTCTCTCTCTCTCTCTCTCCCCTTCCCAGGCAGCGGTTCCTTTAGAATTCTTCATTCGGCGGATCCGTCAAAAAGACGGATCCAGTGGCATCCGTTCACATCAGTTAGGAACGGATCCGCTTTCCGCCTTTTTGGCAGATTTTAACTGACACAAAAACTGAAGTGTGAAACAGGCATTAGGTGCAGTGACCAATTTTTGCAGCGCTATACATGTACGGCAATTTTTGGTAACGTTATTCTGACTGAGCCATGTACTTCTGTGTGTTATCTATTTATACTGTTGGATTGTCCTGATCTACAGCTTTTTGTCTTATCTTCATTCCAGAAACATAGGATACACAGTATTTGCCAACACTCAGTTCTTCAATTAAAATCTTGCAAGCTTTATTGATGCGCCATATAAAATTCAAATTTTCAATGGTTCTGTGCAAACTGCATATAAATCATATAAAATTTGGCAACAAATTGTACTTTATGGTCAACGTGCATCTGACCTGTTCAGTCCTTAGCCTAAGTCTGTAATACCCGAGAAATCTCAAAGGTATAAACCCTATTCAATTTAGTAAAATCCTCAGATGTCACAGTAAAAATAAATAATTTATGATTAATAACAATAGGAAAGTGATAATAGAAAATAAATTCTAACTCTTAATAAAAGATTAAATAATTCAAGCCTTAGAATAAATATATATCCAACATTAAAATCCCAAAAACTTTCCTATTGAGAAATGCTCATCTTCAATTTCCCTCCAACAGGCCATAATTGTCTGATTTAAGAGAACAACTGTGAAATTTCCCAAAAAAATCCTGAAAACATGACCTGATGGGACACTCATGGTTTGGAGCAGATAAACACCATAATATCTTGCTTTAAAATTGCCAATTAAATAATTAACCTTGCACAGTAAAAGCAGCTCAGGAGCTAGTATGCAAGACTAAGAGCAAGTCTCTTTCTACTTTGGTAACTACTTTACATACATATTTTTTATTTGAGTAGTCATCTGCCTCCTTTTCTCATCCACATGTTGTCTTCTCATGCGCCATCTAGTTTAATTTATCAATTCGGGGAGGCAGACTTTGTAAGTTCTACTGTAGAACTCATTTCTTTTTCTCTATTGCACTCTATATGCTTTTTTAACCTGGTTATAGGTCTAGACAACCATAACAAATGGAAAATATTTTTTACGTGACATATTCAACCACATATATCACAAACCAGAGTAAATGAACTCCAGATAGAAGTGTTCCATTAAAATAAGATTTATTTCAATATATTTTTAAAAAAAGACATACACAATAAAATGAAACAAGATGTCTCCAAAGTTGAGATGTCACCGCAAATCAGTTAACCACCATCAGTATAAATTTTGGCAAACAAAAGTACATAAGAATTGAATTCACAGGAAAAAAAAAATATTCTCTCTCTATATATATATATATATATATATATATATACACACACACATTTATACTTGGCTATAAAATCATATGCCTAAGTGTGCTTATTTATAACCATCAATTTCAAGGTATACAATATATTGTTATGCCAAACAATTATGGTAGACTGATATAATTTGTATTTGAACAAAAAAAAAAATATATATATACCAGGAAATCAATCCTTATATAAAATGGAGCCCAGCTATATTAACCCCATAGTCATATGCTTATTCTCAATAAGAGAAATTATACATATCAATGATACAAAGTGCATATTAGACGTTTCCTAAAAGAAATGAATTTATACCTGGTAATATGTAGTGGTGGCGTCTCACTACCCTGATGCGCGTTTCGCGGTTTGCTTCTCCCGGGGGTGTGGTTTTGTGAGGGGAAGGAGGGTATTTAAATATACCGGTGTCCAATAACAATGTCGGATTGATAAATGAAAACATGACCTGATGGGACACTCATGGTTTGGAGCAGATAAACACCATAATATCTTGCTTTAAATTTGCCAATTATATAATTAACCTTGCATAGTAAAAGCAGCTCAGGAGCTAGTATGCAAGACTAAGAGCAAGTCTCTTTCTACTTTGGTAACTACTTTACATACATATTTTCTATTTGAGTAGCCATCTGCCTCCTTTTCTTATCCACATGTTGTCTTCTCATGCGCCATCTAGTTTAATTTATTAATTCGGTGAGGCAGACTTTGTAAGTTCTACTGTAGAACTCATTTCTTTTTCTCTATTGTACTCTATATGCTTTTTTAACCTGGTTATAGGTCTAGACAACCATAACAAATGGAAAATATTTTTTATGTGACATATTCAACCACATGTAGAGTAATTTAGAAATGCTGCATGACCACTAGAGATGAGCGTGCACTAAAATGCTCGGATGCTCAACACTCGAAAGAAGCAATTCTTAATGCTCATTTCTATAAAAGAGAATAATGGGAGTCAAATGGAAATCAGAATACTTTTTTGCAAGACCCTACAAGGAGGTGGGGGTGCAGTGAAAATGTTCAAAAGGATAAAAAAAAAAAAAAAAGAAGCACAGAAAAAGCGCACTCACAGCCAGATGTGGATGTGCAAAAAGGACTTATTAATCAAACAAATGCCAGGAAGGCTGAATACATGATAAAAACAATTAAAAAACACCAAATGGAGAGGGTGGGCAGGTGGAATAAGAGCATGCATATGTAAGTAAAGCATAAAAGGCATGATGTAACAAGTTATATTAAATCTCAACAATGCTCTTTTCTCCCAGCAAGTGTGAAAGTTGATATATTGGATTACTTAAAATTATTTATATCTTATCTCCAAAAGAAGGTCCGAACTATAGCCAATATATAATATATGATTTCACAATAAAGTGAACAATTATGCCAAGTGGACCTGAATCTTAATACACAAGAGGCAATGTGCCTGATACACATATGTGGGTGAAAAGAGACAATGTCAATTTTACATAGTAATAATGTGTTCAGACAGAGCCATGTAGTGAACAAAAATCATTCCATCCATGTAAAAAAAAAAAAAAAAAAAAAGGAGAAAGAGAACAAAAAGCAATCAATAAGAATCACATAACATTTACCGAGGGAGATCACACTGCCCGCCAGCACCCAACGCGTGTCACTGTAACCTGCTGCTTCATCAGGGGTAGTAGCCAGTTGTATCCACAAGCCCCTTATGTAGTGCAATTGCAATCACAACAGCAAGCGCCGTCACCTGAGTGCGGCGTCTGCTGTGTGATGAGGGTAATGTGTGTATGTATCAGGTTACTGCACATGCGCAGAGAATAGAACCAGGTTCCAAGCACAGCAGGGTAACACTCTTAAATAATGAAAGCAATATATGTAGGTACTAAATCGCCACGCATGCGCGATAAACAAACCTGCGTGTTTTGTTCTCTTTCTCCTTTTTTTTTTTTTTTTTACATGGATGGAATGATTTTTGTTCATTACATGGCTCTGTCTGAACACATTATTACTATGTAAAATTGACATTGTCTCTTTTCACCCACATATGTGTATCAGGCACATTGCCTCTTGTGTATTAAGATTCAGGTCCACTTGGCATAATTGTTCACTTTATTGTGAAAACATATATTATATATTGGCTATAGTTTGGACCTTCTTTTGGAGATAAGATATAAATAAATTAAAGAATTCCAATATATCAACTTTCACACTTTCTGGGAGAAAAGAGCATTGTTGAGATTTAATATTACTTGTTACATCATGTCTTGTATGCTTTATTTACATATGCATGCTCTTATTCCACCTGCCCACCCTCTCCATTTGGTGTTTTTTAATTGTTTTTATCATGTATTCGGCCTTCCTGGCACTTGTTTGATTAATAAAAGTCCTTTTTGCATATCCACATCTGGCTGTGAGTGCGCTTTTTCTGTGCTTCTTTTTCTTTTTTTTTCTCCTTGGTATCTTTGGCATTGTGCTGCACCCAGCTAAGTTATTCATGTGTTAAATATTGTGGTGCCCACCTAACACACATATTGAATCTTTAAAAGGATGGGGAAAGTGCTATATGGAAGGAGAACAGCATTGGGATTACCCCAGGAAGAATTTCTCACTACCAGATCACTGCTGAGAACAATAGTGTCACACTTTTACTCCACTTTAAGGACTGACAATAAATCATCAAAATCAATGAGAAATTGGAGTTTATGGGACAAAAAATATTGAGGAACATTCTTTCCTGCATCATTACTTGTTAATAAGGCAAAACTTTAAAAAAAATAATTTACGTAAGCCAAAATTGAATTTTTAATAAAAAAAATTGGAAAGCTCAGTGTAATTTATGAAGGAAGCAAAAAGTGACAAAAAGTAGGGACTCACATACACACTGTGTTAGACAATAAGGAGGGCTTCATACACATTCTGTTAAATCCTAGACTCATAAAAGCTATGCACACGGTGCAAAGTCTGCCAAAAAATAAAAGCAGGGTCATCCATACACAATTCAAGGCACCAAATATACTATCTCATTCAAATATTATGAACAAAGTGTAGTTGTGGTACTTCTACACTCATAAAGCTCTGCACCCAGTGCAAAGTCTGACAAAAATTACAAGCAGGGTCATTCATGCACTTTTCAATGCACCAACTGTACTGCCTCATTCAAATATTGTGAACAAATGTACTTCTGATAGTTTTACACTCATAAAAGTTTTGCACACAGTGCAAAGTCTGCCAAAAATGAAAAACAGGGTAATCCATACACCCTTTAAGGCACCAAGTGTACTGCTTTATTCAAATATTGTGGACAAACTGTAGTTTTGGCACATCTACACACATAAAAGCTCTGCACACAGTGCAAAGTCTGACAAAAATTACAATCAGGTTCATCCATACACCCTTCAAGGCACCAACTGTACTGCCTCCTTCAAATATTGTGAACAAAGTGTAGTTGTGGTACTTCTACACTCATAAAAGCTCTGCACACAGTGCACAAGTTAACAAAAATTACAAGTAGGGTCCTCCATACACCCTTTAAGGCTCTAACTGTAATGCCTCATAAAAAAATTAAGAAAGTATAGTTGATGTACTCCTACACTCAAAAAGGAAAACATTATAAATAGGGTCGTCCAGTCATCCATAGACCCTTGAAAGCAACAACTGGTGGGCCTCATTCAAATATTGAAGATTAAAAACACTTTACGTGCTGCAGTCATCTGGTGGTGTGGAAAAGCCAAGGCTAATCCAGGCTTTCTTAATTTACATCAGAGTTAGTCTGTCAGCACTTTCTTTTGACAGGCAATAGCGCCTGTCTGTTATGACTCCTAGCGGAACTAAAAACCTGCTCAGATAAGATTCTAATGGTAGGGCAGCACAACACCTCCAAGACAAAGAGGGACAGTTCACACCAGGTGTCCAGCTTTGAGACCCAATACTTAAGGTCGAAAATGAATTAGGGAGTACACTGGTTTGGTCTGCCAGGTATTGCTTGACCATCTTTAATAACTTTTCTTTCCTTGTCAAAAATACCCGGTCATCAGGGCATGGACACTAGGTTTATGCCATGAAATTTACCCAATGACTTTGACAATGTACCCCTGCCTCTGCTGTACCTGGTGTGTGTCTATTTCACTTATTCTCCTTGTTCTAGCAAGGAAGCTTGCCCCTTGCCACTGGCTTTGTCTGATGAAAATTTTTTCAATATCTTTTTCACAATGGCCTTCTGGTATAGCACTATTTTAGCAGACCTCTCTCTCGCCTCAGGAAGGAGAGATGGAATTGTTTCCTTGTAGCATGGCTCTAGCAGGGTGAACAACCAGTACTCATTTTTGTCCAAAATGAATGTACCATGAGTGTCATGGGAAAGGCAACGGTTCATAAAGTCTGAATATGTGCCAACCTCCCTATAGCCAACACTTCCCTGTCTCCACTGATATAGAAGAGTTAATGGTTTGCTTTTATATCCCTTTAATTGCCTTTAAGACTTCAATTGCCTTTTGCCTATTATTGCTAGAATTATTCTTATGTAGACTATTAGTCTCTGTTTTCAAGGAAACTATACTTGTTATCATATTTGTTCTCAATAGTCAGTAACAACATGTTCTGGGTACATTGTAAACATGTTGTAACCCTGAAGGTGGTGGTGGGGGCCACATGAGCTCCATCAAATTACATACTGTTGTAAATGGTATAAAAGAGTGCCTTGTATTTCATTACGTCAGATAAAGTGATTTGACCACGGCTCGTGTGTGTGGAGTCTCTTTGTCTCCAAGCGCTTGTGAACAGAAGGGCGAAAACTCCTAATCCGGCCTCACTGGTGATCTGGCATATCTGATGCTTGGTCAGAACAAAAAGCAGCTACAACACCACCATGATGATGACTCTACATCTCCTCCTCTAACTCCTCATTCCCCTCCTCATCCTGTCCATTTAGGTTGTTTGGGTACTAGCTTCTGTTATGCTAGCCAACAGCTTCTGTTCCTCCTCCTTAGTCTCCACCTCCTCATAGTTACCCAATCTATGCTGAGCAGATGAGATGACGTTGGGTAGTTTCTCCCTGTCTCATGTCTTCTTCCATCTACACCTGTTCCGCATGCACAGCTTCATGTTTAAATGTGAGCAGCAACTGTTTAAGTAGGCACAGAAGCGGGATAGTTGCGCTGACTATGTCATCATCGCCACTCACCATCTTTGTGGAGTCCTCAATGTCTTGGAGAATTGCACAAATGTCAGACATTTATGCCCACTCTTCAGTTGTTATGTGCATAGGCTGACCAGAATACCAGTGGGCGTGTTGGAGCTTGTAATCCACAACTGTACTCTGCTGCTCCCAAAGCCTTGCCAGCATGGGCAGTGGGGAGTTACAGCACAAGGTCACACTGCACACCAGTCGGTGAGCTGGCACTTGCATGCCCTGCTACAGTACTGCCAGAGCTGCAGTAGCTGTAGCTGACTTGAGGAAATGGGAGCTGATGAGGCATACCATGACCAGAAGCTCTGTGAAATCTGGGTAGATTTTCAGAAATCACTTAACTAAAAAGTTGGGTACATAAGCCAAATGTTAGAGTGCTGGAGGTGATATTCTACTACTTGACTCCATAAGTCATTAAAATGTATTTTATATTTATATATAAAATTTAAAAGTAAAATCCTCTAGGGGGGGAAGCCTAGACAGGGTTAACTGTAACAGCCAGCCAAGATTAGGGAGGTGGAACTGAGGGGTAGTGGTAAGTTCAGGAAGTGTGGTAAAGTGACAGCAGGGATCACAGGCTACTAGGGACAGAGTGAGCCTGTTATTCTGGGCAGCGGATTGCCAAAGAACCCTTCTGTGCAAATCCATCTGTCGGCCTGGGAACCTCGAGATGGACATGGGTGCTTTTGTGTGCACTAAACCTATGGTGCTAAAGGGAAAGATGGACACAAACTCTCAGAGGCAGGAGGTGCTAGAATCTGAGTGCACTGCTTGCGGTGGAGAAGAATTCCTAGTCCTAAAGGAGATAGCAAGAGGGATGCTCTACCCAATCCAAGAACTAGGGCTGAAGGTAAGTCCGCTACTTGTGGGAAAGACTGTAACCCATTGGGCCCTATCCTATAAGACTAATTGCAATGATCGAAAGCTGAAAAAAGTAAAAATTTGAATGTTTTAACAAATTCAGTGTCCCCTGGATTGTTTGCTGCTAAGGTTCTAAAGATGGGAGCCTGGAGCCAGTCGAGGCCTATGGGCCACAAGTAAGTGTGATGAACCCCACACACAGCAGCATACCGGGACTAGGAGACATTTTGTCTGTAGAGTGCCAGAATCAGCAGCTCACCCACAATAACCTCGCTCAGGCACCTTTCACAAGCATGATACATGCATGAGCTTGCCAAGCTTCAAAGCTGCCATCAGATTATGGCCATACACACCCATGACTGGTTGTAAGTTCAGCGGTCAGAGCCACAAATCTGTCTGGTCTGTTATTCCTTTCCATAATTCTTCTACGGTGTGTGTAGTTTGTCTCCTAGACAAAGTAGCTTCACCACAGTCTGTTTCTGCTTTGCTAAGGCATTGCTGCAGAACTTTCAGCTTCCGGCTGATGTGGACTACATGCTCTGAGGTAGCAAATTGGAAAGGAAGGATGAGCAGTAGAGGGTGCTGGAACTGTTGAAGGAAGTGGAGGAAACCCTGATAGATGTAGGGCTAGCAATCCTCGACATTGGTAGTACATGAGCTGTGCCAGGGTGGGACTCACGCCCGGCCTCCACAAGGTTCACCCAGTGAATGGAACGTTCCAGAAAATCTGAAAATATAACAATGCTTTTTGGGGTTTTAAACCGATTATCGAAAATTTATCTGAAACTATTGTCAAACCTCTCACTGATATGACTAGGAAAGGTATGGACTTCCTGAGGTGGTCCAACTGCGCTCGGCAGGCAATTTTTCTTTGAAGAGATGTTTTTCCACTGTGCCAGTACTTATACAACCAGATGCTTCTCAATCATTTTTTGTCAAGGTTGATGATTTGGCAGTGGCTGTAGTATCTCAATGGTCATTGCCTGGTAAATGGCATCCATGTGGTTTCTTCTCTAAAAAATTGTCATCGGCTGAAAGAAACTATGATGTAGGCAATAGATTAATTTTGGCAATTAAGTTGGCATTTGAGGAACAGCGTAATTTTTTGGAGGGGGCAGTTTACCCAGTCACAGTCATAGCTGATCATAAAAATTTGATGTACCTAAAATCTGTAAAATGTTTGTATCCCAGACAAGCTAGGTCTTTGTTTTTCCCCAGGTTTAATTTTGCGGTCACTTACCGTCCTGGGATTAAGAATATCAAAGCGGATGCTTTGTCTTGTAGTTTCCCTGGGGGTGGGAGTACTGATGGTGCTGTCCCTATTTTACAAAAAGGGATGGTCATCTCCACAGCGTGTTCTGTTCTGAGCTTGAGGGTGAGATATTGAAGGCTCAGGGTGATGCCCCTGCTGGTCCTTCAGGGAAATTGTTTGCACCTATACACCTGCATCCCTAAATTTTAGAGGCACATCACACCTCAGCTCTGGCTGGGCGACCTTGGACCTCCTTTCTCATTGTTTCTGGTGGCCAACTTTGGGTAATAATTTAGTTGATTTTGTGTCCTCTTGTAGTGTCTGTGTGCTTTCTAACACCCTGCATACGCATCCATCTGGGGCTCTTTTAACATTAACCCTTCCTGATTGACCATGAAATCATTTATCCATGGATTTCATGGGGCTCCCTCCGATGTGGTGTCAGATTGGGGGACCCAGTTTATATCTAAATTTTGGAGGACGTTTTGTTCCCATTTAGGGATGCATCTATCCTTTTCCTCGGCATTCCACCCTCAAACTTATGGTCAAACTGAATGCCTATACCAAAGTTTAGAGATATACCTCAGATGTTTCGTGTCAGATAACCAGGAGGATTGTTCTTTTTTTACCACTTGCTGAGATTTCTTTTAAAAATCGTTGTAGCGAATGTACTGGTAAGTCACCATTTTTATGGTGCATATGGCTTCCATCTACATTTCTGTTCCTTCAGTAAAGATGAGTCTTTGGGAGTTCCTAAGGAGGAATAATTCTCATTTTCGCTCTCGTCTGTGTGGGAAGGAGTTCAGAATAATTTAAAGATCATGGGGCACAAATACAAATGTATAGCTGATAAGAAATGATTCTCAGGTTCCGACCTGGGAGTGAATGATTTAGTATGGCTGTCCCCCGCAAATATTAAACTGAAAGTTCCTTCTTGAAAACTAGGTCCTAGGTTTATTGGTCCTCATAAGATGGTCACCGTAATCAACCTTGTAACTTTTTGTCTCAAGCTTCCTCCGACTCTCAAGATCCATAATGTTTTCCAAAGGTCTTTACTCAAAAAATATGTTGCACCTGTGGTACCGTCTCCAGTTATTATTGATGGCAATTTACAATTTCATGTAGCCAGAATCGTTGACTCCCATAAGCTTTGCCTCTCCTGAATAAAGATGAGCAAACTTGTTTGGAAAACATTTGCCAATCTCAAATTTGGCATGAATATAGCTCATTCGGAGTCATGATCATATTCCCAAATATTTTTCTTAAAAATTGGCAAAAGTTGGCCAAAGTTCGGTAAATTACCAAGTTCATTAAAGGCTCTTTGAATGCAAAATTTGCTGGAACAATTGACGGACACCATGTCGAATTTGGAGAGCCTCTGATGTGCCTAAACAGTGACACCGTTTTGGAAACTAGACCCCTCAGGAACTAATCTAGATGTGAGGTGAGAACATTGAACCCCCAGGTGCATCACAGAAGCTTATAATGTTGAGCAGTAAAAATAAAAAAAAATAAAATAAAAGAAACAAACATTTATTTACATTTTTTTAATTATTGAAAAAAAAATCTTGTTTGTATCTTTCCTTTATGATTTTTCTACATTCGCACTTTCCTTCGAATCCTTTCGACCAGGGGCAATATATTTAATCTCAACGCGGGGCAAAACATTGATCCTCATATATTTTAAAGAACCTTCCTTAGCCACAACTTGTGTCTGTATCACATATATGTATTGGGATACAGACTGGTTTAGCATCTAATAGATACACCTTTTCTGGGGTTTCTGTGGGCTGGCATTTTTAGGCTGGGGGGGCAATATCCATGGCCTTTTACCAGCCTGAGAATACCAGCACCCAGTTGTCTGCTTTAGCTTGGCTGGTTGTGAAAAATGGGGGGAACCGAACGCCGTTTTTTAAAATGATTTATTTCAATAATTTAAGAATAGAGCTTAGGACCATCACCAGCCATGATAAAGCTGACAGCTAAGAGTTGCAGCCCACAGCTGTCAGTTTTGCCTGCCTAGTTATCAAAAATTGAAGGCAACCCACGCCATTTTTTTAAATGTATTTAAACCGAAAGCATCGGATGATGAATACTCCCATCAGCTGCTCCTGTTTTCACTGTTATCAGCAACAACAGGTGTTGGCTGATGGGAGTTGCACTCCCAACATTCGACGCTTGCAACTAGAGGTAAATTTTTTACCTTCGGTTACAGCTGCTGCCTTACACAGTCATATGACAGAGTGGGATTCATAGCTCTCTGATCAGAAGTAGTGTTTGCCACACTGTAATGTAGATGACAGTGAGACAAGCAATGGATGTTCGGGTCCCCCTTTCATCTGAATAGGGTACGAGTTTGGGTACTCTTCTGGTACCAAAAACTGAAAAAATTTTTTAAAAGTTTGGCTGAACCTGAACATCCAGGAGTACACTCGTCACTAGTTAGTACTCTTCAAGTTGAAATGAGGGACGCAAAGATGAAACCACCATGGACCTTACCGGAAAAAAATCCAGTCCAGTCCACTTAGTACTTTTTGTATTTTTGTACAACAGATCTATTGGAGTCTTCTGGCTTTTGTCGTACAAGAAAGTCACGGTGCAGATGTGAACTGAGCCTAATCGATTGACCTTAGTTGGACATCCATTTGTCATAACTCTTAAATGACTCATACATGACAATATTAGGAAAGCACGTTAATTTTTTTTCTGACGTGTCCAGTAACAATTTTGTGATTCGTTATAGTAGTGTCATTTACTACAACCTGTGACCTGAACATCCATTTCTAGTCAGTTGATATCTCCTGTTAATGTAATTGTCCATAGCTGTATTGCTCCCCCTGGACAGATACAATGGTTCTACGGGCTGGAGAAGACGATATCCCCCGGTACAATGATATATTTGCAAATAACCTTATGTTATTTTCCTGGCATCTGCAAGACATTCACATACATTAAAACCCGAACACAGGGCATTTTATTCATTTATCCGCTGTAGCCCCTGCTATGCCTGACAATAATGAAGCTTAGTAACAAAAAATGGCGTGGCGAAGATTAAATACACACTTAACCCAAAGGCAATAGAGCTAAGGTCATAATGAATTTTATAGTCTCTCTCCTTTCCCGTCGGATCCATAGGTAGATTCCTCTCCCTGTGAAAAATAATATGTTACACATACCTAGCCACCTTCATCAGTGTTGACCTCATCTTTAATTTTCATTAGAAGATGCTGCTGTACAATTAATGTGAGTCAGGCATTCGGATGACTGATAGATCTACAAACTGAAACACAATTATCATGGTCACAGTTGTATAAAAGAAATGGTTTCCAATGCAGAATTAAAAAAATAAGGCAATACGTAATAAAATACTGGAAATCTAGCACAGAGGGTTATAGAATATCTCATATATCACAAAATGTATGTTACCGCGTATGATGAAATTTAAGGAGACCTAAATACGTCAAATTATAAAAAATACTAAAAGGTTCTTTTTTTATTTTACATTGTCTTATAGTGCAGTAAAAATGGTGACAAATAACATTTTTTCACAGATATGTCCTTTCTTATGTATCATCTTGGCTTAAAATATCAGAGATGTGTGGTACAATATGTCTATTTTTGAAAAAAATCAAGCAAACAAACAAAAAGATTTTGTGATACTTTGTTGGGAGATGTTTATGTTATAAGTTTTTAAGTGCGATCATCCAGTTGTTGGCTGTAAAGTGAATTGCAGCCTGTGAAAGGTTTTGCTACCAAATTGGACATTGTATTGAATTTCTATTGTGAGCAGTCTTTAGTAAAAATTCATAGGGTGGACTTTAGAGATGAGATAATCAATTCAATGCGAATTGGATTCAAGTAGAATTTTACCATTTGATTAATAGCCGCCCTGGCTTCCAGATAATTCTTTTCAGATATCAATCACATCACATAATATACCCCAGCCAATAAGGAAGGATGATTAGAGCCTGGATAAATATACTGTATGGAGGACTATGGGTGGTGCAGTTTACTGTATGGATGACTGTGGGGAGTGCACTACACTGCATGAAGGACAATGGGGAGAGCATTATACTATATGGAGGACTATGGGTGGTGCATTATACTGCATGGAGGAATATGGAGGGTGCAGTATACTGTATGAATGACTATGAGGAGTGCAGTTTACTGAATGGAGGAATAAGGGGAGTGCTTCATTCTGCATGGGGTTCATCATACTACTTGGAGGGCTAAGTGGAAGCCTTTATACTTTATGAAGGGTTATGTGGGGGGCATTGTAATATTTGGAGGTCTATGTGGAAGCCTTTATACTTTATAAAGTGCTATGTGGGGAACATTATAATATTTGGAGGGCTGTGTAGAAGCCTTTATATTTTATGGAGGGCTATGTGGGGCAGATTTTACTGTATGCAAGCAATAATATAAAGTTGTGGCCAAAAGTATTGACACCCCTGCAATTCTGTCAAATAATGCTCAGTTTCTTCCTGAAAATGATTGCAAACACAAATTCTTTGGTATTATTATCTTCATTTAATTTGTCTGAAATGAAAAAACCCAAAAGAGAATGAAGCAAAAAGCAAAACATTGATCATTTCACACAAAACTCCAAAAATGGGCCAGACAAAAGTATTGGCACCCTCAGCCTAATACTTGGTTGCACAAGATGGACTTAAAGTCTCCCTTCAACCTTAATAACCTTTAGCCAAAATAACTGCAACCGCTTCCGGTAACCATCAATGAGTTTCTTACAATGCTCTGCTGGAATTTTAGACCATTCTTCTTTGGCAAACTGCTCCTGGTCCCTGATATTTGAAAGGTGCCTTCTCCAAACTGCCATTTTTAGATCTCTCCACAGGTGTTCTATGGGATTCAGGTCTGGACTCATTGCTGGCCACCTTAGAAGTCTCCAGTGCTTTCTCTCAAACCATTTTCTAGTGTTTTTTGAAGTGTGTTTTGGGTCATTGTCCTGCTGGAAGACCCATGACCTCTGAGGGAGACCCAGCTTTCTCACACTGGGCCCTACATTATGCTGCAAATTTGTTGGTAGTCTTCTGACTTCATAATGCCATGCACACGGTCAAGCAGTCCAGTGCCAGAGGCAGCAAAGCAGCCCCAAAATATCATGGAACCTCCGCCATGTTTGACTGTAGGGACCGTGTTCTTTTCTTTGAATGCCTCTTTTTTTCTCCTGTAGACTCTATGTTGATGCCTTTGCCCAAAAAGCTCTACTTTTGTCTCATCTGACCAGAGAACATTCTTCCAAAACGTTTTAGGTTTTTTCAGGTAAGTTTTGGCAAACTCCAGCCTGGCTTTTTTATGTCTCAGGGTAAGAAGTGGGGTCTTCCTGGGTCTCCTACCATACAGTCCCTTTTCATTCAGATGCCGACGGATAGTACGGGCTGACACTGTTGTACCCTCGGACTGCAGGGCAGCTTGAACTTGTTTGGATGTTAGTTGAGGTTCTTTATCCAACATCCGCACAATCTTGCGTTGAAATCTCTTGTCAATTTTTCTTTTCCGTCCACATCTAGGGAGGTTAGCCACAGTGCCATGGACTTTAAACTTCTTGATGACACTGCGCACGGTAGACACAGGAACATTCAGGTCTTTGGAGATGGACTTGTAGCCTTGAGATTGCTCATGCTTCCTCACAATTTGGTTTCTCAAGTCCTCAGACAGTTCTTTGGTCTTCTTTCTTTTCTCCATGCTCAATGTGGTACACACAAGGACACAGGACAGAGGTTGAGTCAACTTTAATCCATGTCAACTGGCTGCAAGTGTGATTTAGTTATTGCCAACACCTGTTAGGTGACACAGGTAAGTTACAGGTGCTGTTAATTACACAAATTAGAGAAGCATCACATGATTTTTCGACCCTCTTTTTTATGTTTGTTGTGGAATTATATCCAATTTGGCTTTAGGACAATTCTTTTTGTGTTTTTTCATTTAAGACAAATTAAATGAAGATAATAATACCAAAGAATTTGTGTTTGCAATCATTTTCAGGAAGAAACTGAGTATTATCTGACAGAATTGCAGGGGTGTCAATACTTTTGGCCACAACTGTAGTGGTGTGAAAGTTTGTGCAGGGTCCATCATATTGTGTTGAGGGTTGTGCGAGAGGAATAATACTGTTTGTAAGGATAGTACGGGCCATTATACAGTGTGGAGAAGTGTGGGGCCATTATACTGTATGTAGGCCCATTATTCTGCATGGAGGGCTATGTGAGAGTAACAGTAGGGGGATCATACTGTGTTGGGGTCACCACACTTTGCCAGAGGAGTTAAGGTGGGGTACAGTAGTGCCATCATACATGCATATGGAGGGTACTGTGGAGGAATTCACTGTAGGGGTATCATGTAGTGTTTGTCGGGTACTTTTGGTGACATCATACTTAATGGGTGTAATGAAAGGAGAATCTAGGGCTTCAGTAGGAGGAAAATTACTCTGTAAAGGTTGCAAAGTTAGTTGGTATGCTCCTCTGTGATCCCGCTGAATATTCTTTTTTTTTTACTTTTTTCGGGGGAGGATTCCCTATTAGAGCTTCTGCTATGGGGCCCCATGACTTCTATGTATGTCCCTGAGCCATGCACACAGCCCTACAGATCTCTGCAGTAGCTGCGCTGTGTCTTTTGCTAACATCTTCAATGCTCTGTCTTCCATTGCATCTTTGGTTGATGTGAATATCACCTTTATGAGTGTTTATACACATTAGACTAAAGATATAAAAAATAGACAATTTGAACCATAATGAATGTTCATTTTAGCCACTAGATGACCGGGAGATGTCATAATCGCTGGAAGAATCGCAACTAAAATTCCCTGAAAGAATGTTCCAAGAAATTTGTAGAATATTCAGCTGACACCAGATGCATTTTTCTTGCTTGGGGTCGCAATTATCTTATTTCTTAGGTCAATAAAAGGATGTATTGGTGGTAATTAAGTAGCAGAAAATATTGAGGTCAACAGGGAGGTCAATGCTATTTTCAGATAGGCTTCAAGTATTTTTGTTTTTAAGAAAAATAAAAACTCCTGAATTTTTCTTCAACTTTTTCTGGCCTTTATTCTCTTCTGCGCACAAAATTATTTACTTTTTTCAGTTTATAGGTACATAAAGTGTGTTTAGGGAAACTCAATCCAGTCATAAAAATCTTCTGCATGGTTCTATAAAATAAAAATTTCGATTTCGGCCTGACACAGGTAATTTAATTTGCTCAGTTGTAATTTGTAATTTTATGAAGTAAAGTTGGTAGACCATAAGAAGAAAATGGCTATTATGGAAGATGGCTGGGAAGGAAGAGGCTGAACTAGGGAAGCCATCTGTGATAGATATGGAAGCACTGTGCAGCCCATCTATCTATCTAGAAAAGGTTTATGGAAATGATGTTTAAACATTGCAAAAATTTAAAGTTATAATTTTTTTTTTTTATTTTCATTGTTTCAGTTGTTTGTCATTTTGAGATATTTCCAGATAATGAATGAGAATATTCTTGCTTATACACAGAGGTAATAAACACTGTACTTATCTAGTCCTGATCTGTCCATCCACTTTCTCTAAAGCCGACGTTACACACTGCGATATCGCAAGCAATATCGCTGTAAAGTCACCGATTTTGTGACGTTGCAGGGATATTGCTAGCGATATCGCTGCATGTGATACTTACCTCCGACCGGCTCCCCCGCTGGTTATCGCTGATCGCACGAGAAGCTCCTGGACCATTCCTCGTCGGTCACTTCCTGCGGCGCTTCCTGTGGCGCCGACGAGCGACATCAGGATCGCCGCGTCTGACAGGTAAGTAGCGATCCCCGTCCCCAGCGATGTCGCTGGTGAGATCTGCCTGTGTGGCAACTCACTAGCGACCACCTAGCGATGCACCAGCGATCCTGACCGCGTCATATCGCTAGTCGGGATCGCTGGTGCATTGCTAGGTGTAACGGTACCCTAACTGAAATACACTGCACTTCAGAAAGCTGATCTATAATTAAAGAAGGCTAATGGACAGCTGATGATCACCTTCTCTGTCAGCGCCCAAAAGAGCAGGGTAGCTGTGCAGTCTTCCCTAACAAGTGCAGGAAACTAGCATTGGGAGGAAAGAGGGAGACACAAGCGCAATATAGGGTCCTATCCCACAAATACAGTAAGCGGTTTGACAAAAAATGGTGCTGCGGTTAGGAAATTGGATGAGTAACGCCAACTAAGTAATTGTCTCCCTTGTTAAGTGTTATTGGTCCTTCCTGATACGTTTTACACCATACGTAATTACAAATATAACTTCACTCTCTCTTTTTCCCGCAGAGCGGGTAAGGGACATCCCTAAACCCTGTTTTTTTTTTCTCAATTTTTTTCTATTCTATCTCCACTCAGAGAAATAGTAGTTCTACAGAGCATTAACTCCTCTCCTCTTTCTGGACTGTCTTTGGACCCCAATATAATTATAAAGATAAATTCTAGTATATATATATATTTTTTTAAGTTTATTAATATTCCTCTCAGAAATATTTGTATACAACCAATCATTCCTTTGTCCTAAAGAAATCATCCTCTGACAAGATTTGCTATCCTCAGGTGGTGTTAAAAATGCTGCTGAAGGAGTGTTTTTTTTTCTTTTTTTTTTTGAAACTTTGGTACGTGACTTATACTAGCACTGGTCGCTGTATAATCTGACTCTGTGCAGGAGTTTTTAACAGCCATGCGGTATTTGGAGAAAGTGCTGTGTGATCCTCCTGTGCTACGATCCTGAAGGTGTATGCAATATTGCAGGTGTGGAGCACATTGTCCTTCCCACTCTGCCACTGAGCCTTGGCAGATGAGTGATTCCCTTTTTGTTTTTTTTTCTCCCTTTATTCTAATTCATCATTAAATAGGAATAATAAGCTGAACCTAAGAGTTTTAAAAATATATATTCTATATTTTTTATTTTTTATTAATAAAACATTTATTTTTAATTGATTAAAATTTAGATCCTTACAATTTAATTTTTAACTAATGGTTTATTTCAACATATGTCTCTTCCACATCGGATACACTTGCAGGAACTTGTTAGTATAGCCGAGTGGTCTAATTGTCAGGCGGCACATCTGGAGGAAGCTGAGGCATACTGTATCTTTAGGAGTTTGTGTCTGAGGTTTGCTTTTCTTGCTCAGTATATATGTGTTTTTTAATTTTCCTTATTTTTTTTTTTTTCCTTTTGTTCAACAACCTGTGAAATTAAAATAGACATGTCAATATAAGAGCAGCTTCTAACTATTACTATGAATTTTTATACTGTCTGCTAACTATGAACTTTGACATGTGTCATCTGACTGTCATCTGACTGTTTGGAGCTCATTTTCTTTTTTCTGTGTGTACTTAATGCACCACCTATGTATGCTTCCTGTGGACCTCCTGAAGAAGAGGTTGCAAAAAACCTTGAAACGCGTAGAATAAACCACTGTCAAACTTTATTAACCTTCTGGAATTTCATCATTTGGGCAGCGCGGACGAAATCCACGTATTCCTTTGCAGAGTTCTAACAAGTGCAGGAGGAGAAGCTACAGACAGATTGTACAGCAGCTTTAGGCTATGTGCAAACGATGCGGATTTGTTGCCTTTCCACAACGTTTTCTTCTGCATGGAAATGCACCAAAACCGCAAAGGATTACTAAAGCTATGTTAATCAATGGGAATCCAGAATTGCTGAAAATTCCGTCCTTATTCGCAGCATTTTTTTTCTGCAGCATCTCAATTCTTTTTGCGAATCTACAGCGTTTTTAACCCATTGACCTCCATTGAGTCACTCAAATCTGCAGCGAAAACGCAGATGTAAAAAGATGTGCGGATTTGCTTCCGATTTACTGCACATTTTGTGCCAAAAACGCAGCAGATTTGTCAAAGGAACTGGTGTCAGAAGGAGGAAGAGTTTGTTGGCGGAGAATCTAGAATAGAGCCTATCTTGGTTGAATCACATCAATAATGGAGGTTGGACTTGAAAATGACATAATTTTTTTTTTTTTAGGAATATAGTTTTATTTAGTAAACAAATCCACAAACAATTCCACATACCAATCCGCATGTAAATCCACATCAAAGATGCATAAAATCCGCACAAAAAAACTTGAGGAATTTCCACTGCATTTTCTGCCAAGAAATGCAGAAACCACTCAGAAATTTCCGCAAGTAAATCCACTACGTGTGCACATAACCTTATAGTAAGTGTTTTACCAGACGACAGTGCTGGAGTCAAAGCTACACTGCTCAGTACTGCTGTATGATGTCCTCCATGCTGTTGATAAGAGATGAGCAGATCTTTTGAAATCCGAAATCCTCTGCTTTGCTGAATTTGCCCCAAAATTGGATTTGCAAATACATTTGTGCTAATCTCAATACTGAAAGCTTGTAATTGCTTGAAAAATATACAAGGTTGAGAAAGAGAAAGAACCCCACTGACAATAAGGGCTTACATTTACAGGCGAGACCGATAGAGGACCACAATGATGATGAGAGGGAACTTTTTGAGAGGGAGACAAACTTACCCAGTGACTCTGAAGATGGAAAATAACTCTTCTGTACAATCTGCAATCTGTGCTCCACTGGAAACCACTGATCTGTGATGGACCCAGGTAGTAACCACTGTGCAAGATATGATAAGCTGCTAATGTCATAGCTGCAGGGCATTATGGGGAGGCCTGTGCTGCCACACAAAATGACGTTAGCCTGCTTTGTCATGTTTAGCAGTGTGGGAAATATTGCTGGGCAAATTATTATTTTTTTGCAAACTAAGAATCAAATCTCAAAATGTTGGACATCTCGTGAAGTCTCAAATTTCAGGCAGGAAATTTGACTCATTATTGATTCTCCTATATCGATTCACTCATCCCTAATGTTGATGCTTCTTTCTGGGTGCTACATCCACAAAGGAGTGTAGAAATATTTCTTTTCTCTGGTGAAATAGGTAGGATAAAAGTACATACATACAGTACAGGTGACTTTTTCTAACTAGTCACCCTTTGAGATGAGCCACTGTTTTTTCTCTAAATTGGAAATTTTCCAGAGTCTTCAAATAAAAAAATAAAATATGCTGACAGCGGCATGTAAAGGGAATCTGTCACCCTTTTTTGTGACTATCAGCTGCTGGCATTGACATCAGGGGCATATCTACAGCATTCTGTAATGCTGTAGATAAGCCCCCGATGTAACCTGAAAGATAAGAAAAACTCGTTAGATTATACTCACTGGAGGGGCGGTCCGGTCCGATGGGTGTTGCGGTCCAGTCCGACGCCTCCCTTCTTCATACGATGCCATCCTTTTCTTCCCTTCCTGTAGTGGCTCTGGTGCAGGCGCACTGCTCTGCCTTGTTGAGGGCAGAGCAAAGTCCTGCAGTGCGCAGGCGTCTGGAGAGGTCTGGCGCCTGCGCACTGCAGTATTCTGCTCTGCCCTCAACAGGGCAGAGCAGTGCGCTTGCGCTGGAGCCACTACAGGAAGGGAAGAAGAGGATGGCATCCTATGAAGATGGGAGGCGTCGAACCGGACCGTGACACGCATCGGACCGGACCGCCCCCTCCAGTGAGTATAATCTAATGTGTTTTTCTTATCTTTCAGGTTACATCGGGGGCTTATCTACAGCAATCCAGAATGCTGTAGATAAGCCCCTGATGTCAATGCCAGCAGGTGATAGTCAAAAAAGGGTGACAGATTCCCTTTACATGTGCTTCCTGCAATGGTGCCGGAAATTCGCCCATTAGTGACCCCCGTCACGTGATTGCGGGTCACAGATAGGTTGGCATGACAACCAGAGGTCTCCTGGAAACCTCTATGGTTGTCACTGTCGGTTTGCTGTCAGCGCCACCCAGTGGATGGCACTCATAACAAGTGAGTAATTCAGCTACATGCAGGCGTACTGATGATCGCCTGTGTGTAGCAGAGCCGATCGGGTTATGGCAGCTTCTAGTCTCCCATGGAGACTATTGAAGCATTCCAAAAGTAAAAAAATATGTTTTTAAAAAATATATAAAAGTTCAAATCACCTCCCTTTTCGCCTCATTCAAAATAAAACAATACAAAAATCAAACATACAAATATTTGGTATCGTTGCATTCATAATCACCCGATCAAAAGAAAAAAGGATTAACCTGATTGCTAAATTGCATAGCAATAAAAAAAACTCAAAACGCCAGAAATACTTTTTTTTGGTATCATTAAAAATGTCAGCTCGGCAGGCAAAAAATAAGTCCTCACCCAACACGAGATCACAAAAAATGGAGACAATACAGGTCTAGGAAAATGGCACAATTTTTTTTAGCAAAGTTTGGAAATTTTTTTCACCACTTAGATCAAAAAGAACTTAGACATGTTTGATGTTAGTAGAGACATTCAAAAATTAAAACTAAATAAACATGGTCATAATAACTTTTCAAAGGGAGAGAGGAGGGCGCTATCTGCTTTAAGGAATAATGATACATTTGAGATCAAGCAGGCTGACAAAGGGGGAAATTTGGTCCTATGGCCTAAGGATATGTATATGGATGAGGCCAGGCGACAATTGACTAATATTCACATTATCAAGCCCTTCCATCTGATCCCACAGAGATTTTCAAATCTCATCTAGATAGACTACTCTGTAGGGCATATCAATATGGGATAATAGATAAAAAAGAGAAGGACTTTCTAAGGCTGGTTTCAGGTTAGCGCTTTTTAAGCGCACGCACGGCCGGGGGTAGCTCCGCCCCCGAGCCGGCTCTCTGCCCGGCGTGCCCGCCCCTTGCTTGTAGCGCCGCCTCCTAGCGCACAGCGGCCCCTGCAATCGGCGCACCCTATCTTTAGCATAGGGTGCGCAGATCGTGCGCAGGCCGTGCGCTAGTTGCGCTTTGACCTGCGCTGCGCACTTTTGACGGTGCGCCGTGCGCGCCAAAATCAAACTTTTAGGATTTTGGCGTGCACGGCGCACCATCAAAAGTGCGCAGCGCAGGTCAAACCGCAACTAGCGCACGGCCTGCGCACGATCTGCGCACCCTATAATAAAGATAGGGTGCGCCGATCGCAGGCGCCGCTGTGCGCTAGGAGGCGGCACTACAAGCAAGGGGCGGGCACGCCGGGCAGAGAGTCGGCTCGGGGGCGGAGCTACCCCCGGCCGTGCGTGCGCTTAAAAAGCGCTAATGTGAAACCAGCCTAACAGTAAAACATCCAGTAGTACCAACATTTTACATGGTGCCCAAAGTTCACAAATCCCTGCAAAAACCACCTGGGAGACCGATTGTGTCGGGTATAGGAGGATTATACGAAAGGTCATGTGTATATGTTGACTTTTTCTTGCAGCCTATAGTACAGGGACTGGACTCTTACATTCGTGACTCGGCACATCTTATCCAGTGCCTGGAACCCTTGGAACTTCCGGACCACATCCTTCTGGCAACTTTAGATGTCGAGGCATTATACACAAGCATAAAGCATGACATAGGTATTTCGGCTGTAGAGTATTTTTTGGATTTGTTCTCAACAGGGCACAGGGGACATGATACCTTTGTTTTGGATCTTTTGAGGGAAGTACTTGAAAAAAACTATTTCATTTTTGATAGAGTTTTCTATAGGCAAGTCTCGGGTACCGCTATGGGTGCCAGATGTGCACCATCGTATGCGAATCTGTACATGGGATGGTGGGAAAATACTCAAGTGCGGACAAAATCAGCCTTCCAGTGCCATGTGCATGGATGGTACTGCTTTATTGACGATATCCTCATCCTATGGACAGGCTCGAGGGTAGAATTTGATTCTTTTGTTGAGGAACTTAATAACAACAGCTGGAATATACGTTTAACCTCCTGTGTTTCCAACAGCTCGGTGAATTTCCTTGACTTGAAAGTTATGATTCAAGATAATAAGATAAACACGACACTTCATCGGAAGAGTACAGCGACGAATAACTTTCTTCATTACAAGAGTTTTCACCCAGCCCACCTGCGTAATGGGATCCCAAAGGGACAGTTCTTACGATTAAGGAGGAACTGTAGTCGGCTGGAGGATTTCCAAAAAGAATCTCGTGCTCTAACAGAGCGTTTCCTGGAACGTGGTTATCCACGAAATACGGTGTCTAGAGCGTATCAATATTCAAGGAACTGCACGAGAGAAGACACCCTGAGACCTAGGGTGAGAACTAATCCAAGCACAATAAATTTAATAACCAAATTTAATAATCAATGGGGTGATATTTATAGAATTTTGAACAACAATTGGGATATTCTTTGTAGTGAGAATAAACTAAAGAATTTTATCTCTGAGAGGCCTAGGATGATAGCAAGGAGAGCAACAAACCTTAAGGACTACCTTACGAATAGCCATTTCAGACGTTCCAAAACTAAAATCAGATGTGGTAATTCCAACAAGGGATCATTCCCTTGTGGTAATTGTACAGTATGCCCACTGATGATTGCGACTAGGGGGCTTTCAATACCAGGTATACCTATACAGGTCCAGTCTAGGGCATATTTCAATTGTCGTTCACGCAATTTGGTCTATGCACTGGTTTGTGGTTGTAATAAGGTGTATGTGGGTCAAACCACACAAGAGTTGCGCAGGAGAGTTCAACAACATCTCTCTAATATAGCCACGGCTAGAGTTGATAAAACTAAAGAAAAACAGATCACGTCTGTGGCAGCTCATTTTTTGGAATGTCATGGTGGTAGTCCAAAGTCCCTTCGAGTCATGGGGCTGGAAGGAGTTCAGACAAGCATCAGGGGAGGTAAAATTACAAATGAGCTATTGAGGCGTGAAGCCAGATGGATCTTTGAACTCAAAAGCTTGGCTCCAGGGGGTTTAAATGAAGAGCTGCTGTATACAGGGTTCTACAAAGAGAGTTAACATACTATCTTCTTATCTCCTTTGATGACCAGTTTACAGTTGGTCTAGATACACTGATTCCTCCCGTGAACCCCCAGCCCCATGACGTTTTCTTTTCTTTTGTTTTGTCCGTAGGGCTCTAGGACTGGGATCCAAATCTGGGAGAATACCTTCTGAAAGATACATGATGATGAAGTTGATTGGGATAGAACAACCACCAATTCGTTACATCTTGGATAATATTTGGACATTTAAGACTAATTATCTTGTGATGATTATGTTTCTTATTGATGATACACAAGTTGTGGTCTAGTCCTTGTATTATATTGGAACTTCATATGGATGTACCTTTGATACTAAAATAACTCATGTTCATGTCTGACTCAAATGCTCTGTGTCTTAATATGTTGGTCATCAACATCTGCAGGAGAATTTCGTGCAGATGGTTAGCTTCTTCAGGATAAGCTAAGTAACCCTGTTAAGTCTATATCTATATGGGGTGATATCAGAGCCTGGTTTCTGAGTGACTTAAAATATAGGAGGGTGCTTGATTTCATCAAGATAAATTATGAACATATAAACACGTAGACTTCACAATTATATCTGATTTGAATAACCTGGTGACTATATATGATTTTCCCTATATTTTCGTGGAGCTTCTAGCAAGGGCTACTGGGTCTGGGTGTTATGTTGTGTGAACAGATATATTTTTACTGTCATGTTGTGCCAGTGTCTAGACCACTTTTTGACACATTACATTATGGTTGTATTCACACTATGCGTCATCTTATGGTAGCGCTTTCAGCGCATTAAGCCGTGGTGCTAGCAAGGGCTATTAAATCTGGGTGTCATTATAATGAGTGAACAGATATATTTTTACTGTTATGCTGTGCCGGTGTCAAGACCACTTTTTGACACATTAAATTGTGGCTGTATTTACACTATGCGTCATCTTATGGTAGCGCTTTTTGCGCATTAAGCCGTGGTGCTAGCAAGGGTTACTAAATCTGGATATCGGTATATTGAGTGAACAGATATATTTTCACTGTCATGCTGTGTCAGTGTATAGACCACTTCTTGACACATTATATTGCGGCTGTATTCACACTATGTGTCATCTTATGGTAGCGCCTTTAGCGCATTAAGCGGTGGTGCCAGCAAGGGTTATTAAATCTGGATATTGAGTAAATAGATATATTTTTACTGTCATGATGTGCCAGTGTATAGACCACTTCTTGACACATTATATTGCGGCTGCATTCACACTATGCGTCATTTTATGGTAGCGCTTTTAGCGCATTAAGCCGTGGTACTAGCAAGGGTTATTAAATCTGGGTGTCGTAATATTGAGTGAACAGATATATTTTTACTGCCATGCTGTGCCAGTGTTTAGACCATTCTTTGACACATTACACTCTGGCTGTATTCACACTATGCGTCATCTTATGGTAGCACTTTTAGCACACTAAACCGTGGTGCTAGCAAGGGCTGTTAGATCTGGGGGTCGTTATTTTGAGTGAACAGATATATTTTTACTGTCATGCTGCGTCAGTGTCAAGATCACTTTTTTGACACATTACATTGTGGCCGGATTCACACTATGCGTCATCTTATGGTAGCGCTTTTAGCGCATTAAGCCGTGGTGTTAGCAAGGGCTATTAAATCTGGGTGTCGTTGTATTGAGTGAACAGATATATTTTGTGGCTGGATTCACACTATGCGTCATCTTATGGTAGCCCTTTTAGCGCATTAAGCCATGGTGCTAGCAAGGGCTATTAAATTTGGGTGTCATGAACAGATATATTTTTACTGTCATTCTGTGCCAATATTTAGACCACTTTTTAACACAATAAATTGTGGCTGTATTCACACTATGCATCATCTTATGGAAGCGCTTTTAGCGCATTAAGCTTTGGTGCCCGTGCTTGAATGTACTGATGTGATACATGATTTTTGCTATATCCCCAAGATGCTTCCAGCAAGGATTCAATCTGGGTGCCGTGATATTGAGTGAACAGATAAAAGCTCATTATATTGAGTGCACAGATAAAGTTCATTATTACTGTTATGTTGTGCCAGTGTCTAGACTATATATATATTTTTTTTTTTCTGACACATCAAATTGTGGCCTTATTCACACTATGTGTCATCTTATGGTAGCGCTCTTAGCGCATTATATTGAGTGCACAGATGAAGTCTATTATTACTGTTATGTTGTGCCAGTGTTCAGATTATTTTTTGACACATCAAATTGTGGCCGTGTTCACACTATGCGTCACCTTATGTTTTGGTGCTTGTGCTTGAATGTATTGATGTGATATATGATCTTAATATAAGCTCCTGCACACGGATGGGAGCAGGACGCTGTTTCATTAAACTCAGATCCGATCTACCTTTCTCCCCCACTCTGAAACTCAGCTGGTAAGAGTGATTACTAATTGGATAGGTATATAAAGGACTTCAACAGAACATCACACTGACCTTGAGAAAGACACATTACTGTGTCGATACGTGTGGGTTTGGGGGTCCCATGTAACCTACCCGGTAGCTTGTTCATCCTCAGAAACCAGGTGATATCACGCTAGGGAAAGGGACTTATTAATGTCTGTTTATTTGTGTTGGCAACATGATAAGCATTCAATTTTCTGTCCATGGTATATGTAGAATTTCTATGTAACCATAGTAGTTATTGATAATATGGTATTTCTTTGATTTAAGGTCATGATTGTCATAACAATTGATTTGATAGACCCTAGGTTATGGTAACTAGCAGATACCTGGCATTATACTGTATGGTTGGTCTTGGGACCCATAGCATTTAACTATTTATCAAAATGACCCATTGTCTTTGTTTTGTTATTAATGTCTGGTTGTTCAGACTTTTTAATTGTTTTTAACCACAAAGTGTCTGTTTGTTGTGTCCATTAATAAAATTGATACTTTTTTCATATCTTTGTGGTGATCCCTATTTGTGTGCATATACTTTCCTCTTTTCATGTGTTCTGATGTTAGTGAACTCGTAATGACCTGGAGAATCATAATGGCAGGTCAGTTTTAGCATTTAATGACCCTAGTAAAAAAGCAAAACAAGTGTGGATTGCACTTTTTTGCAATTTTACCGCACTTGGAATTTTTTCCCATTTTATAGTACACAACATGGTAAAACCAATGGTGTCATTCAAAACTAAAACTCGTCCCGCAAAAAAACAAGCCCTCACATGGTCATTTGAACAAAAAATAAAAAAGTTATGGCTCTGAGAAGAAGGGGAGCAAAAAATGAAAATGCAAAACCAAAAATACCTCTGGTGGTTAAAGGGAATCTGTCTCCCCATTTTAGTGCTATAAGCTGCGGCCACTGCCATCAGGGGCTAATCTACGGCATTCTGTAATGCTGTAGTTAAGTCCCTGATGTAGACTGAAAGATAAGAAAGACACGCTAGATTATACTTCCCGGGGGGCGGGGGTGGTAGGTGTCGCAATCCGGTCTGGCACCTCCCATCTTCATACAATGACGTCCTCCCCCTTGCTTCTCCCTCGGCTCCTGCACAGGCGAACTTTATCTGCCCTCTTGAGGGCAGAGTAATGTACTGCAGTGTGCAGGCGCCGTGAAAGGTGAGAGATGTTCGGCGCCTGCAGGGCAGATAAAGTACGCCTGCACAGGAGCCGAGGGAGAAGCAAGGAGGAGGACATCATCTTATGAAGATGGGAGGTGCCTGATGGGACAGCAACACCCATCGGACCGGACGGAGCGCCGGGGTAAGTGTGCTGCTGCACCAACACTTTTTGCTATGTTATTTTTTTCTCACACTACTATGTCCTTTTGCCAGTGCCATGCTTTTTGGTTACTATACGTTTTGGACACAATTATATTGTTTACTAAGTATTTTTACTACACGTAGCAAACCCTGAAAAAAATATGTAATCAACGAAAAATGCTATGTAGGGTATATGTGATGGCCAAAAATACAAATGCAACACGAATCTGTCTGTAATATCTGTGTGATATGTACATTTCTCCAATTTAATACCATAGAAGCTGGGGAGCAAGCAAGCATAATATGGTCTTAACTGTAAACGAGGTAGAATTAAAACAGGTCTGTGAACTCACCTGGTAAAGTTGCACATTAGCAACATATTACACACATGAATCAGCTGCAGCAGAACACGGGTCAGCAGACCGAAGTGATATACTTGAAAAAGTGTATAAATCTGCGCTGCTGAGAGAATCCAAGATATCGATGGCTTCTATAAAAGTTTTATGCAAAACAGGTACGCACATGTTGGATTCCCCTTATTTCGTGCTTGTGTAGGTACCAACAGGTTCTCAGGATGCAGTGACGAGACACGACACTGAGTGTTGTTTTGTAAAGCAATGTTTATGAACTGGAGCCGCTGGGGCTATGCTGAGCAACAAAAAAGGGATAACACCAATTGTCCACGCAGGGACTCAACAACAATAAATACACTTTTCTTATCGAGAATGCGACTAACCCAGCAAGGCCGGCTATTATGGGCCACGTAACGGCTAACTATGGGTCCTTATTTCCTAAAGTCAACTTATCCTTCCGAACGTCCTTCGGTGTCACTGACGTGCCTTCTTCGAGGTCGCTGATGTGGCTGTTTTGACGTCGCAACTGCTGGGCCCAGCTGCTGAAGACCGGTCATGATCTTTTGGGCTTTTCAGCACACAGGAGACTTTGGGGCACAACAGGCCCTGAAGGATCTTTGCTGTTGGGGCACAACAGGCCCTGGAGTAATCCTGGAGCTGGGGGCACAACAGGCCCTGGAGTAATCCTGAAGCTGGGGGCACAACAGGCCCTGGAGTAATCCTGAAGCTGGGGGCACAACAGGCCCTGAAGGATCTTTGCCGTTGGAGCGCAACAGGCCCTGGAGTAATCCTCTGTGGAGATGACCCCCTGTAAGCACAGCGAGGTTTTGCCTCTCAGAAAGTATTAACAGGCTCCTGCCTCAAAGCGGGGTTGTGTCGCAGTTTCACAGGAGTCACGGTTGGCAGGCCTCGTGAGCGGATTGGAACTATTCCAAGGGTTCCCCTGTATCCGGGGAGTAGGCCTCAACTGCCGACTGCGGCGAGATGGCGCCCACTGTGGCAGGTAATGAAGAGGCCGCAGCCGCGGGCTGGGGGGGAGGCAGTACACAGGACGCCGCAGCGGACTGGCGTGAAGCGACAGCGGAGGCTAGGGGTAGCAGACCAGCCGCAACGGAGTGGGGGACAGCGGTACTGGCTACGGCCGACCGTTGGAGGAGAGCGGCCCCGGGTCGGGGTAAAGCACAAGTCTCTTGTCGGTGAGTTCGTCGCTTACCCTCCACAGACCCCTGAAGGCCTCCCCTCTGATCAACGTCTGTTAAGCAGGCTCTTTCTACCTTCCACAGTCTCTTTTCTCCTGTCTGCCTTTCTGCCAGCTGAACTCTCTGCGCGCTCCCTGCTCCTTTTACCCTCGCCACGCCCCCTGCTGCCCTGTCACCTTCAGTCGTCAGCTCTCCTTTGTTGACCCCCGGTATCGTTCCTTCCGGAACCTAGATGGCGGTCCCCTCGGTTCCGGTCCAGACACTCTACAGGAGTCCTCCTCCCTACACTTGCTCAGATGCTAAGCCCGCACCTTTCCAGGTAAATGACAGCTGATCTATACAGTTGACATCTGCCTGCAAGAGTCGAGAGGTAGGAATCGCGATCCACCCGTGGCTGTTAACTAATTAAATGCCACTGTCAATCTCTGCCAGCTGCATTTAACTCGCACTTACAAGAAGCATGCCACTAATCCCACCCAACGGTGACCCCGTCACATGATCGTAGGTCACCGATGGGTTTGCATGACAACCAAAGGTCTGCAGCAGACCTCTGTAGTTGTCATTCGAGATTGCTATGAGCGACACCCCTGATCTGATTATCGCCTGTGTGTAACAGAGGCGATCAAATTACTGCAGCTTCTAGTCTCCCATAGAGACTATTGAAGCATGCAAAAAAGAACAAAAAATGTTTTTAAAAATATTACAAAAATAACAAAATATAAAAGTTCAAATCACCCCCCCCTTTCCCTCATTCAAAATAAAACAATAAAGAGAAAAAAAATCAAATATACACATATTTGGTATCACCGCGTTCAGATTCACCTGAAATATCAACTTAAGAGAAGAATTAACCCGATCACTAAATGGCAAAATGGAGAATTAACTTGATCGCTTTATAAGTCATACAGAGGGGGAAGGGGGAAACTGGAAAGGAAAGGCAGCTTACCCAAGTTGCAGCATGGAACAGAGGAACAAACGTCCAGCGAGGCAGCAGGTGTGTACAATAAAATCCAAGTTAATTCTAGAAAAATGAATTAAAAGTGCATGGCAGTTCAAATGTGATTGATACCTACGCATTTCCGCTCCTTGGAGCAAAAAGAAAACACAAAAAAAATCAAAACAAAAAAAATGTAACATGTAAAATGCAAAATGCTATTAACATGGTAAAACAACATTATTAAATGTGTACCAGTTCACATATATTACAAAAAGAGATCATGCCTGACATTTAACCAGCACGGAGATTTGTAAAAAAAATCCAAAAGTCCAAAAGGATTCTCTGTTGAGAACCTTCCTTCTGTAGTCACCACTCCTAAGCAGTTTGTGTTGCTGCTCAATGCCCATGAAGGTAAGGCCCCCTTCTCACATAGTGAGATCGCTAGCGAGATCGCTGAAGCGTCACCGATTTTGTGATGCAACAGCACCCTCGCCAGCGATCTCGCTACATGTGACATGCAGCAGCGACCGGCCCCCCCGCTGGATATCGCTGATCATGCTGGAATGTCCTGGGCCATTTTTTCATCGTCGGCGTCCCGCTGGCCAGCGCGCGACAAGCGACCACATTGGCGATGCAGAACTCAGGGACGCAGGCTGGAATCGTTCAGAATTGCTGCTGTGTGACAAGGTACCAACGACCGCCGAGGATCGCTGGATGGTTGCTGCGTCGCTGAAGACATCTGCCTGTTTGGCAGCTTACTAGCGATCATTTAGTGAAGCACCAGTGATCCTTACCAGGTCGTATCGTTGTCTGGATCGCTGGTGCGTCGCTAAGTGAAACGGGACCCCAAGTGATGACAAATCACCCCCATGTGTTTGCGCAAAATGCCTGGAAACCGCAGAAATATTGAGTGAGGTAGTACTGACCATGTCAGACAGATGACAGTGAATTTGTTTCTTGAGGGGGCCAATGGTACAACCTTTGTACTGTACTTTGCAAATATTGCAATCCACAAGGTAAATCACACCTTTATTATTGCAATTCATAAAATGTTTGATGTTGTACGTTTACCTATTGCAATAGAGGTGAATGTTTGTGATTTATGCACGTATTTGCAAGTGATGCATTTGGTATTGCCACATTTGTAAAAGACTTTCAAAGAGAGCCAGGCTTCAGAGGTTCTTTTCTGCTGATATAAAAAGAGACTGTGGGATAATATTGTCATGTCGGACGCTGTTCACACCACAGCGTCCGGCAGGCAGCGGTAGTTCCATCTCCGTCCACTATAGCCTCAGTGGCGCCGGCTTGATTTTACTCAGGTTATCTGGGGTTAATCTAGCTGGAAATCAGGTGGGATGTTTGGTCACGCCCACGGTGTTTAAATAGTCGTGCTGGCCTGTGGGCGTCGCCGATTATAGCTTGTGTTTTGTGCCAAGTGGTTCCGGTCTGGAGTGGAGGTGTTGGAGAGAGAAATTCATAGCTGGTGTCATATGATCCGTTGTTACCTTTTCGTCTTCCTATATTTGTGCTTTGTTTTGCCCTGTTCACATTATAGTATTGTCCTGTGTGGTTGCGGCGCGGTGTGGTTTGAGTTCTCCCTGTCTGTCATTACTGTGTGGGTTTTGGTGGTTTGACAACTCACTGGGTGGAGGGTGGAGGGTTCAGCTTAGGGCTGAGCAGGAGATAAGGAGAGGCTGGAGGCTCAGGCATTTGCACCTTTAGCAAAAACCCTGTGTTGAGGGTCAGACAGGGTTTTCCCTAGTTTGAGGGACTCCGCAGGGGCCCGGGTTTTGTCAGCCTCCTTCGACCTAAGCCCCGCATAACATTATAATCGGCCCAACATTTTTCCATGGATTCCATGACTTCCATAAACCGCCAGTTGGCGGCGCTGTCCGTACAGGTCACCGAGTTGAAGGGGGCAGTTCAGCAGCAGGGCCTGGTTGTAGCTAATGTACGAGCGGCTTCTGCTGGTGCAGGTGCAGAGCCTAAGATTCCGCTGCCTGAACGATTTTCTGGGGAACGCAGCAAATTTGTCATCTTTCGGGAGGCCTGCAAGTTATACTTTCGCATGCGCCCGGTCTCCTCAGGTAATGAGGCTCAGCGGGTGGGTCTGGTGTTATCATTACTGAGTGGGGACCCCAAGCATGGGAGTTTTCCTTACCAGCCGACTCTGCTACATTTCATTCGGTTGAGAATGTTTTTTCAGCACTCGGGCTCATTTATGATGACCCCGACAGATTGGCTTTAGCAGAATCTAAGATCCGCGCCCTCCGTCAGGGGGAACGTATGGCGGAAGACTATTGTTCAGAATTTCGCCGTTGGGCAGTAGACACACAGTGGAACGACCCAGCGCTGCGGAGTCAGTTTATTCATGGGGTCTCAGAAAGAGTTAAACAGGCCCTCCTGATGTATTAGACTCCTGCTTCGTTAGAATCTGCCATGAGTTTGGTTATCCGTATTGATCGCCGTTTGCGTCAAGGGGCGCAGGAGACGCTGCCTCTGGGGGAAAGCAGGGGTGCCAGTGTGGTTGCTGCAGATGAGCCCACGGAACCTATGCAAATCGCTGGGGTATCACATGTGCAGCGTCGCGTTCCTGGGTTCAGGAAGCATGGAGCATGTTTTTACTGTGGTAAAAGAGATCATTATGTAAATGCTTGTCCTGTGCTACCAAAGAAAGTCGCACCGGCGGAAAACTGGTAAGCTCAGAGGGTATGGAGGAGGCCCAACTGAGCGCATGCATATCCTCCATGATGGTATCTCAATGTATGCTCCCTGCCAGGGTTATTATTGCGGGCAGAGAGCTACCAATATTAGTGTTTGTGGATAGCGGTTCAGCCACCAATCTCATGGATGAGGAGTTTGCACGCATGGCAGGTTTCAAGATCGAAAAACTCCCTCATCCTATTCGCGTGGTTACCATTAATGCCGCTCCCCTCCCACGGGGGGAGATTACTGAGTTTGTAGCTGAGGTTAAACTCCACATTGGGGTCCTACATTCTGAGTGGGTTACATGTAAGGTACTCAATAATCTCCCAGCACAAATAGTCCTGGGTTTCCCATGGTTGTCTAAGCACAACCCGGTGATTGACTGGAGAACCCAGGACATAGTCCAGTGGAGCAGTTTCTGCCAGGAAAATTGCTTGGCCACATGTGTGTCCGCCGTGAAGTCCAGCCTTCCGGAGGCATTGCTGGATTTTGCGGATGTTTTCTCTGAGAGGGGTTGCTCAGAACTACCTCCACATAGAGCCTATGACTGTCAAATTAGGTTAAAACCTGGGGCTAAATTGCCAAAGGCGAGGATGTTTAGTATTTCTGGTCCGGAGAGACAAGCTCTTAAGGACTACATTGCGGAGAGTTTAAGTAAAGGGCACATCCGGCCTTCATCCTCACCTGTAGCAGCGGGGTTTTTCTTTATTAAGAAGAAAGATGGGGGGTTACGCCCGTGTCTGGATTTCCGGGAGTTAAACCAGATTACGGTCCGTGATCCCTACCCGATGCCTCTGATCCCTGATTTGTTCAACCAGGTGGCTCGTGCGAAGTGGTTTTCCAAACTTGACCTCAGGGGGGCATATAACCTCATAAGGGTCCGTCAGGGGGATGAGTGGAAGACGGCATTTAATACCCCTGAGGGTCATTTTGAAAGCCTAGTTATGCCATTTGGGTTGACAACCGCGCCTGCTGTGTTCCAACATTTCATAAATGATGTATTTGCTCATGTGCTGGGGAAATTTGTGATTGTGTACCTGGATGATATCCTTATTTATTCGAGCGACCAGGACACTCATTTAGAGCATGTCAGGCAGGTGTTACAGCTGCTCCGTGAGAATAAGCTCTATGCTAAGCTTGAAAAATGCGTGTTTTTTGTTCAAGAGTTGCCTTTTTTGGGATATATTGTGTCCGCCGCAGGGTTTAAAATGGATGCCGTGAAGGTGCAAGCGGTGCTGCGATGGGAACGGCCTGGTAATCTAAAGGCGCTCCAGCGGTTCCTTGGGTTTGCCAACTATTATAGGAAGTTTATTAAGAATTTCTCTACTATAGCCAAACCGCTCACGGACATGACGAAAAAAGGTACCAATCTCGCTATCTGGTCTGAGGATGCGGTGCGTGCATTTGAGCTTCTGAAGAACCGTTTTGCTTCAGCCCCCATTCTGGTGCAACCGGACGTATCTAAACCTTTTACGGTGGAGGTCGATGCGTCTGAGGTGGGAGTGGGGGCAGTACTGTCACAGGGCTCGTCCTTGAGCAATTTGCGTCCATGCGCCTTCTCCAAGAAGCTGTCGCCGGCCGAACGGAATTACGACATCGGCAACAGGGAGTTGTTGGCCATCAAATTGGCTTTTGAGGAATGGCGACACTTCTTGGAGGGGGCGGCCCACCAGGTCACAGTCATCACCGACCATAAAAACCTGCGCTATCTGGAGTCGGCCAAGCGTCTGTCTCCCAGGCAGGCTCGCTGGGCATTGTTTTTTACACGTTTTAACTTTCTGGTGACTTACCGTCCTGGGGCGAAAAACACCAAGGCGGATGCCTTGCCCAGGTGTTTTCCGGGGGGAGAACCTCGGGAAGAGCCGGTACCCATCCTCCAGGAAGGTGTAGTGGTTTCGGCTCTCACGACTGAGGTAGAGGCGGAGATTGCCGAGGCCCAGGAGGAGGTACCACCAGGACTTCCCGCTAATAAGTCGTTCGTACCCCTTCATCTTCGTCTTAAAGTGTTGGGGGAACACCACGACTCAGTCCTGGCCGGTCATCCAGGGGTTAGGGGCACCTTGGAACTGGTATCGCGCCGCTTCTGGTGGCCAAAAATCCGGCAGGATGTGGTTTCCTACGTGACAGCTTGCATCACGTGCGCCAGGGCCAAGTCGCCCAGAACCCGTCCTGCTGGCACTCTACAGCCTCTGGGGATACCTAGTAGGCCATGGACAGAAATCTCCATGGACTTTATCACAGACTTGCCTGCCTCGGCGGGGAACACGGTCATCCTGGTGGTGGTTGATCGATTTTCGAAGATGGCGCATTTTGTGTCGTTGCCTTCCTTGCCCAACGCGAAGACGTTGGCTCAGGTCTTTGTGCAGGAGGTGGTCAGACTGCACGGAGTTCCGTCGGACATAGTGTCTGATAGGGGTACCCAGTTTGTGGCGAAGTTTTGGAAAGCTTTTTGCTCACGATTGGGGATCAAGTTGTCTCATTTGTCGGCGTTTCATCCGCAGTCAAATGGTCAAACTGAGCGCATGAACCAAAATCTGGAGCAGTATTTGCGATGTTTTGTGTCTGACAACCAAGAGGAGTGGTCGACGTTCCTTCCCTTGGCCGAGTTCGCATTAAATAATCACCGCCAAGAATCATCGGGAGAGTCTCCGTTCTTTTGTGTTTATGGGCACCATCCTCAATTTTGTACCTTGCATCAGGGGGGCTCTGGGGGAGTCCCAGAGGAGGACCGGTTAGGAGTTCAACTATCATCGGTCTGGAGGAGTGTGAAACAGCGATTGCTGAGCATGAGTGCAAGATACAAACGTGTGGCTGACTCTAGATGCGTGCCAGGTCCGGACCTGTGTGTGGGTGATTGGGTGTAGTTAGCTACTAAAAACATAAAACTCAAAATTCCATCATTGAAATTGGGTCCAAGGTTTATTGGCCCTTTTAAGATTGCTGCCATCATAAACCCGGTTGCTTTTCGGTTGGAGCTTCCTGTGGTATACAAGATACACAACGTGTTTCACAGGTCTTTATTGAAAAAGGTGGTAGGCTCTGTGGACACGACGCCGATGCCACCTCCAGTCATGGTGGATGGCAATTTAGAGTTTGAAGTCTCCAAAGTGGTGGACTCTCGAGTACTGCGCCGTACTCTTCAGTATTTGGTGCACTGGCGGGGGTATGGTCCGGAGGAGAGGTCTTGGGTTCCAGCCTCAGACATACATGCGGAGCGGCTGGTCAGTTCCTTTCACCGCCGTCATCCGGACAAGCCGGGTCCTATGAGTCTTGAGGGCCCTGGGGTCCCTCGTAGAAGACGGGGTACTGTCATGTCGGACGCTGTTCACACCACAGCGTCCGGCAGGCAGTGGTAGTTCCATCTCCATCCACTATAGCCTCAGTGGCGCCGGCTTGATTTTACTCAGGTTATCTGGGGTTAATCTAGCTGGAAATCAGGTGGGATGTTTGGTCACGCCCATGGTCTTTAAATAGTCGTGCTGGCCTGTGGGCGTCGCCGATTATAGCTTGTGTTTTGTGCCAAGTGGTTCCGGTCTGGAGTGGAGGTGTTGGAGAGAGAAATTCATAGCTGGTGTCGTATGATCCGTTGTTACCTTTTCGTCTTCCTATATTTGTGCTTTGTTTTGCCCTGTTCACATTATAGTATTGTCCTGTGTGGTTGCGGCGCGGTGTGGTTTGAGTTCTCCCTGTCTGTCATTACTGTGTGGGTTTTGGTGGTTTGACAACTCACTGGGTGGAGGGTGGAGGGTTCAGCTTAGGGCTGAGCAGGAGATAAGGAGAGGCTGGAGGCTCAGGCATTTGCACCTTTAGCAAAAACCCTGTGTTGAGGGTCAGACAGGGTTTTCCCTAGTTTGAGGGACTCCGCAGGGGCCCGGGTTTTGTCAGCCTCCTTCGACCTAAGCCCCGCATAACAAATATAGAATGTAGAGTTGGTGCCTTTCTAGCTACATATCCAATTTCTGTATTTTTTAAGATATCATGCGATTTCGTGTCTTGATTCAGCATAGGGATGTATTTCTGGATAATGCGAATCACATCATAATATTACACACTGAATTACGTAGAGAAGGTAACCTTATTGATCTCTTGATTGACATCCAGTGAAGAATCCTGAGTATACAGTATATAGTGCCCCTTCTTTCCCTTGTTCCATTGCCCTTTCCTCCTTATCACCTTACTTTCCTACCTCTTTTCCCTACCCTTTACCCATACCTTTTAAAAATGTAAAATACCAATAAAGATCATTTGAAAACAAATCAATTCTATTTACGGTGGACACCTGATTGATGGCTCTGTTCAAAGTGGCATGTTTATATCCTCTGTACTTCAGTCTATGGACGACATTGTCTTTTTCCTCATTATATTCCCGTCCACTAGTAGAATTTCACTTCATCCTAATTAGTTCTCCTTTGGGAATATTTTTGATAATATGTGACGGATGACAAGATGTAGTTCTCCTTTGGGAATATTTTTGATAATATGTGACGGATGACAAGATGTTGCTTGGTGAATGGAATTACAGTCCGTCAGTTCCCTATATATATTCTATTTTTTACAGCGATGGCCAGCGATGTCGGGCGCTCGGCATCGCTGTGCTAATTGCTGGTGAAGCTGTCTGTGTGACAGCTCACCAGCGATCACATAGCGACTTAGGATCCTGACACCTTGATATCGGTGTCGGGATCGCAGGTAAGTCGCTTAGTGTGACGGGGCCTTTAGATTAAGCCAAGGAGGTTGCCATTGTTTGTGTAACTCCATGAGTTCTATTTCCATTACTTCTTGGAAATGATCCTAAACTGATGGTCTTGACTGCACAGGGTAGAAATAGAGGTTTATCATTGGAAATGAGTCATTGCTGGAGTCCGTATGGATTATCGATTCTGCTTGTAGCAATTCAAGGTAATAAAGATGCTTGAGTTTAGAAAATAAATTGTTCATAAATGGTAGAGAATCTAAAGCCTAGGTACACTGGAAGGATGGAGAGACCATGGGTTCTTCTGAAAAGTGGCATTTCAAACTTAAGTTCCTTGCAAATTTGTTGATATCAAGGATGGTATGAATCACATTGATGGGACAAAAACTCAAAAATTTTGAAAGTAGTTCTGTCTGTGAATCATATAAGATGTACTGTATATAATCTTGTATAAGCCGACCTGAGTATAAGCCACCCCCCCTAATTTTGCCACAAAAGACTGGGAAAACTTATTGAGTCGCGTATAAGCCTAGGGTGGAAAATGCAGCAGCTACTGGTAAATTTCAAAAATAAAAATAGAAACAAACAAAAGTAAAATTAATTGAGACATCAGTAGGTTAAATGTTTTTGAATATCCATATTGAATAAGGAGCCCCATATAATGCTTCATACAGTTCATGATGGGCCACATAAGATGATCCATACAAAATATGCCCCATATAATGCTGCACAAAGGTTAATAATGGCCCCATAAGATGCTGCACAGAATAAAATGCCCCATATGCTGCTCCATAAAGGTTATGGCCCCATACGATGTTCCATAGATTATGCCTCATAAGATGCTCCATAGATTATGCCCCATAAGATGCTCCATAAGATGCTACATAGATTATGCCCACATAAAATGCTCCATAGATTATGCCCCATAAGATGCTCCCTAGATTATGCCCCATAAGATGCTCCATAGATTATGCCCTATAAGATGCTCCATAGATTATGCCCCATAAGATGCTCCATAGACTATGCCCCCATTTGATGCTCCATAGATTATGCTCCATATGCTGCTCCATAGATTATGTCCCATATGCTGTTCCATAGATGATGCCCCCATAAGATGCTCCATAGATTATGCCCCATAAGATGCTCCATAGAATAGGCCTCATATGCTGCTGCTACCGCTGCTGCTGCAAATAAAAAAAAGACATACTCACCTCTCATCGCTGGGGGCCAGCTGCCGGTCTCCTGAACAGGTGGGGACACTGGGACGCTATGGGGGGCAGGTGCCGTTGTCACCGCTGGCTCAGGGCATGGGCACCTGAGATATCCACCTGTCCCCGGTCCACCACTGCGCACTGCTCTGTCTGCCTGGTCCTCTGTCAGTGACATTCAGGCAGAAGGCACACACTGACTATGTCATCGCACCCTCTGCTGCCTTAATGTCACTGATAGAGGACCCGGCAGACAGAGTGGTGCACAGCGGTGGACCGGGGACAGGTGAATATTGCATATACTTACCCCCTACTGGCATGATCTCTGCAGCCCCCCTGCCTCTCACTGGCAAATATTCCTTCCTTCAGCAGTCACGTGGCATCGCTCATTAAAGTCATGAATATGCGCATATTCATGACTTTAATGAGCGATACCACGTGACCACTGAAGGAAGGAGCCTGAGACCGTGGGAGAAGCAGGGGGGCTGCAAAGATGTATTGGGGGTAAGTATGATCTGAAACCACCGCTCTCCCTCCCCCACCAACCCCCTGGTGTATATGACTCGCGTATAAGCCGAGAGGGGGACTTTCAGCCCTAAAAAAGGGCTGAAAATTTCGGCTTATACGCGAGAATATACGGTAACTGGAGAGATTCCAGACAGGGCAAGTCAGTGCAGGTTCCTGAAATGTGGCAAGAACCTTCTTCCACCAGTGTTTACGCCCTACCCTCATACTCCGCTTTTTTTTGCAGTTTAAGAGAAAATTTTTGGCCAGTTTTGTTGTAAAAAGAACCCTCATAGGTATACATGCTTTCTTCCTTGTGGTAGAAGTTGACGAGCCCACAGAAGCATTGAGACTGGCAAAACTAAGTCTCCTTATATCCCTGGTAGAAGATTGGCCATCTCTATGTTTAAGAATAGATTTATTGACACGCCAAGTGAAAACTTGATCATTGGTATAGTCGACGTGGTCCCTTGCAAACTGTTTTGTTTTACGACTGCTATGTATCTCTGTAATTTATCAACAATAAATAGGATTTTATCTTTAGCGGCAGTGAATTCCCTTTGTATCTCATGATTACAAAGAGATGTTTGAATATTCTTGATATCGAGTCTCAGTTTGTTCAGTTCATTTTCCTCATACCTCACTAGGAGCGTCATCAGCTTAATGGAACAGGTGGAGAGTATTGAGTTCCATTCTTTCTGAAAGTCATCTGAATATGTGTAGATACATTTTTTATTGATTCTTAAACCACGTGGAATCATATCCTTGGATATATATAAGAATTAAGTGTGGTTGCATCCCACAAAATTTTCATTTCTTTACACATTTTAGGTTTCGATTGTTTCAATAAAACATTAAAATCACTGTTGTTGCCAGCATCATCACTGCTATATTGTTTTTCACTTTTTCGAACATAGATGAAAACAATGAAGCCCTATTATTTCCATAATCAATGTCCATTGTGCTGCTAGCAAAGTTCTGGGATAAATCCCCAATGGAATGTAAGAAATGAGGACACCAACTGGACTGTTCAAAAAGAGGGGAGCCTGACAATGCCCAACAATGTCATAGAGAGGGGGAAGCGGGAAAGAAGTCAGCCCACCCAAGTTGCAGCATGGTTCCTGCTGGTTGCTTCGCATGGACAGGCCTGGGAATGGCTGAGGCAAAACAGAGGAGTGAAAATCCGTGTTTGACCATGTTAATAGCATTTTGTATTTTGCATAGGTTACATTTTTTTTTTGCGTGTGTGTTTTTTCTCTGTATTCAACACATCGACTGGTTGGTTTACATTCAAACAGGTGGATCTATCAAGCAGTATGCTGTTTTGATCTGGGTTACCCTCCATGTTTGTTCCCTTTTTGTTTCCTTTTTGAAGACATGTTTGCACAGGCATCCATAACCATGATTAAGGCTCCAAGAATCTGAAACGTGTAGGTCTCAGTCACATTGGAACTGCCATGCATTTTTAAATCATTTTTCTACAATAAACTTGGATTTTATCACATACACCTGCTGCCTCGCTGGACTTTCGTTTCTCTGGATCGCTTCACAAGGTGCGCCTTATAAACATACTTGTTATGTATAACTTTTCTTTATTATAACTTTTTTTATTTAATCATCACTATATAGATATATTTTTAGATAGATTTTCTATAACATTTTAAAAGGTAAGCAACATTAAACGCAATGGATAAACACTTTAAATTATTTCACAAGAAAATCCTCTTTTAGTTTCCTGTTTTCTTTGTCTTCAGCTCCTGTAAATAAAGTAAAAGGAAAAAAATAACTTTGACATTTCAGTTGTTTATTTGACATCCATTTTTTTTGCTAAACCATGTGTATAAATATGTTCACCATCCACTTTCTGCATATACGGTTTGTGTCCTAAGGAAGCAGTCTGTAATGACTTTGAAACATGTTAACTTTTAAACATGTTTTAAATAAAACTTTTAAAGAAGCCATCAGTATCCTGGATTCTTCAGCATCGCAGATTTAGACACTTCACCTTTTTTCAAGCATAACACTTTTCCAATTTGACAATTTAAGCAGTTGTACCAAAACAAACCTACACTGGTAAAGGTCTCTATTTGACCACAGAAGAAGCTGATCTGCCGCAGAAGGTCTTTTGGCTTGATGTGATGTTCTTGTGTTTTTCTCAGTTAATGCGCTAGTCTTTTAAATAGGAGATCCTGAGTTCGAATTCAAGGAGTGCCTTTTTTGTTTGAATCATTGACTGGGTGGATCAGGGAAATGTGGTAGCTATAATATATTTCATCTTCAGAAAAGCATTTGATAAAGTATCTCATATTATTCTTATTGAAAAAATGACTAAGTATGGGATTAACAAGGTTACAGTTAGGTGGATTCATGACTATCTCATTGATCGTACTCAAAGAGTAGTAATAAATAAATCCAATTGGAAGAATGTTACAAGTGGGATACCACAAGTCTCTGTTTTGGCACCAATGTTCAACATTATTATGAATTATCTAGATAAGGGAACTTAAGTTAAACTAATTCAATTTGCAGACGATGCAAAGATAGGAGAGATAGCGAACACCAGAGAAACAGTGAAAGGATTTGAAAGGATCTACAGTAGATAAGCTTGAAGAATGGGCATAATCTAAAGCCCCAAAGCCCCCGTTACACACTGCGATATCGCTAGCAATATCGCTGTAAAGTCACCGATTTTGTGACGCTGCAGCGATATTGCTAGCGATATCGCTGCATGTGATACTTACCTCCGACCAGCTCCCCCGCTGGTTATCGCTGATTGCGCGAGAAGCTCCTTGACCATTCCTCGTCGGTCACTTCCTGCGGCGCTTCCTGTGGCGCCGACGAGCGACGCGTGGAGCCGGGCGGGAGGACGTCAGGATCGCCGCGTCTGACAGGTAAGTAGCGATCCCCGTCCCCAGCGATGTCGCTGGTGAGATCTGCCTGTGTGGCAGCTCACTAGCGACCACCTAGCGATGCACCAGTGATCCTGACCGCGTCATATCGCTTGTCGGGATCGCTGGTGCATCGCTAGGTGTAACGGTACCCTAATAGAGTGGTATTTAAAAGGGAGAAATGCAAGATTTTACAGTTGCGCAAGATAAACAAAAATCATTTACATCTACAAAATGTGAAGAATAGAACTAATCAATAGCCTCAAGACAAATTCACTATCAGGGTCCAGCGGACCCAAATAAAGATGACAGGTACACAGGTGCAGTAATGCCAAATACAATCTGTATGCGGCACTGTTCACACACAAAAGATGCAGAGCATCTGGCTTACAGCTTATTAATAACGCCCTATGGCTGGCTGCCAAGTGCTATCTAAAATGCATCCTGTGTGAACAGAGGCCACAGTTTACAGACCCATCTGGGCACAAATGCACCCTGAGAAGATATAAAGTGCAAAAAACACACAGCAATATATGTGAGGTATTAGTAAATATTCTGGCCAAAATATGTAAGCTTGCAACCCACGTCAAGGGTCCCCACTTTTGCAAGTCCTACTCTAAGAACAAAACCACAAAAAGAGGACTTGAAAATCCTCCAATAATCTAGAAAAAAACACACCAAAAACAGGCAAAGATGCTTACCTGTCTAGGCATCAAGACAAATGCACAGTATTTCTGCACCTGTCAGTCCAAATAAAGAGGAAAAATTAGGAGGGCACTCACCAGTTAAAAAATCCAGTGTTTATTTCCACAAGTTAAAACATCTTCGATGGGAGAATGGGAGTGTGAGTGTGAATGGAGACAATGGCCGTTTCGCGCTGCTGTGCTTCCACGGGTCACAGACTGCACATAAGTCAACAGTGTGATGTGATGCACCACCCAAAAAAGCAAATTCTGGAATGCATTAAGAGATGCATAGAGCATAGATCACGTGAAGTAATTATCCCCCTCTACTCCTGTTTGGTCAGACCTCATCTGGAATACTATGTACAGTTCTGGGCACCACATTTTAGAAAAGACATTAAAATACTGGAGCAAGTGGTCGGCGCTCATAGCAAGTGAGCATTTCTGCTACACAAAGGTGATCTGATCATTGCCTGTGTGCAGCAGATGTGATCAAAGTAGTGCAGCTTCTAGCCTCCTATGGAGACTACTGAAGCATGGAAAAAGTAAAAAAAATTTTTTAAAAAATATTTAAAAACTAAAAAATTATAAAAGTTCAAATCTTCCACTTTTCACCCCATTCAAAATAAAACAATATAAAAATCAAATATACACGTATTTGGTATCATCACATTCAGAATTGCCTGATATATCTAAATAAACAAAGAATTAACCCGATTGCTAAATGACTTAATGAGAAAACAGTAAAAACGCCATAATTACCTGTTTTTGGTCGCTGCAACATTGCATAAAAAATGTAATGACATGCGATCAAAGGATTGTATCTGCATCAAAATGGTATAATTAAAAATGCCAGTTTGGCACACAAAGAAAAAACCCTTACCCAGCTCCAGATCACGATAAATGGAGACACTACGGATATTGGAAAATGGTGCAATTTTTTTCTTTTTTAACAAACATTGGAATTTTTTTTCATCACTTGAATAAAAAAAGAACCTATACATGTTTGGTATCTGAGAACTCATTAATCACCTGGAGAATCATAATGGCAGGTCAGTTTTAGCATTTATTGAACAAGGTAAAAAAAACCCAACATCTATGGAATTGCAGTTTTTTTGCAATTTCACCGCATTTGGAATTTTCTTTCCGTTTTGAAGTACACGATATGTTAAAATGTTAAAACCAATGGTGTGGTTCAAAAGTACAACTAGTCTTGCAAAAAACAAGCTATCACATGGCCATTTTTACTGAAAAATAAAAATGTTATGGCTCTGAGAAAAAGGGGAGCAAAAACAAAAACGCAAAAGCAAAAATACCTCTGGTCGTTAAAGGGTTAAAGCGTAACCATCGTCAGGCCACTGATAAAGAACTGTCATAAGAGAATCACAGTGGGGCACTTGGGTAAAGATACCTAACTATCTCTCATTTGTAAGGGGGTAGCGTTTCTATGGACTGTAGAGACAAGATGCCACTTTAAGAGACAGCACCCCCTTGGTTAGAGCAGTGGGACATTCTGCGCTTCCCTGCTGTAAAGACTGTTTGGTCTCTTCTGCCAGCACTGGAGAAGGGAGGGGCTGCTTTTCTGTGTGTGAGGAGAGAGCCGAGATTTCTACAGGAAGCAGACGTGCCTGCCTGGAGCTGTGAGGAAAAGAATGTTTAGTCTGAGACTGTGACTTTGTAAACTATTCTGGGGATAACAATGTGGCTTTCCTGTGTTGCCATGAGGAGCCACAAAGAAAAGACAAGAAAGGAATCCAAAGGAGGGAATCCACGGTTTCTAGGAGCATCACTGGACCTGCACACAAGGAAAAGACCACGTTGCACAGAGCTTCCAGGAAGATGTGTGCACCATCTTGCAATGCTGCAGGGGCCCCTGGATTAGATTAAGATACCAACGCTACTGTGAGTGTTAACCCCTTCTGTGCACATGCTAGGGTTCAGGATAGGCTGCAAGAGATAGAGCACGGCAGGCATGTGGCCTGGGTAGCAAAGGCCAGATAGGTTATAGTTAGTGTAGCATTATACATTGCTTTACTGTGTTGTCTTGCCAGTTGGATAAATTCACTCACCTGTGATAGTTGGTGCTCCGTGCTGTTTGACGGCCCAGCTAGAGAATATTATCCTTGTAAATTGTCTGTTTCCATAGCATACCAATGTTTCTGCATTTTCTTAAACACTGCATTCCTTGCCTGTAAATAAATTAACCCTTTGTTGTTTGCACCTCATCTTGTGTACCGTGGTCACCCCGGCCATCGCTTCACATTCAGATTGTCAGTTTTGTTTATTTTGTTCACTTGTTCCTACCTAATTTTACCATGATAGACATTAAAAAGTAACCATTGTTGAGCCTCTGCATTGTTCCCAATTCTTCCCACTAACTAAAACTAGTCTTCTTTACAGCTATACTACAACAGACAACATCATACAGTCATATGTTAAAGTTTGGGCACCCCTATTAATGTTAACCTTTTTTCTTTATAACAATTTTGGTTTTTGCAACAGCTATTTCAGTTTCATATATCTAATAACTGATGGACTCAGTTATTTTTCTGGATTCAAATGAGGTTTATTGTACTAACAGAAAATGTGTAATCTGCATTTAAACAAAATTTGACCGGTGCAAAAGTATGGGCACTTCAACATAAAAGTGACATTAATATTTCGTAGATCCTCCTTTTGCAAAATAACAGCCTCTAGTCGCTTCCTTTAGCTATTAATGAGTTCCTGGATCCTGGATGAAGGTATTTGTGACCATTTCTGTTTACAAAATTCCAGTTCAGTTAAGTTTGATGGTCGCCGAGCATGGACAGCCCGCTTCAAATCATCCCACAGATGTTCAATGATATTCAGGTCTGGGGACTGGGATGGCCATTCCAGAACATTGTAATTGTTCCTCTGCATGAATGCCTGAGTAGATTTGGAGCGGTGTTTTGGATCATTGTCTTGCTCAAATATCCATCCCCTGCGTGACTTCAACTTCGTCACTGATTCTTGCACATTATTGTCAAGAATCTGCTGATACTGAGTTGAATCCATGCGACCCTCAACTTTAACAAGATTCCCGGTGCCGGCATTGCCCTCACAGCCCCAAAGCATGATGGAACCTCCACCAAATTTTACTGTGAGTAGCAAGTGTTTTTCTTGGAATGCTGTGTTTTTTAGCCTCCATGCATAACGCCTTTTTGTATGACCAAACAACTCAATCTTTGTTTCATCAGTCCAGAGGACCTTCTTCCAAAATGTAACTGGCTTGTCCAAATGTGCTTTTGCATACCTCAGGCGACTCTGTTTGTGGCGTGCTTGCAGAAATGGCTTCTTTCGCATCACTCTCCCATACAGCTTCTCCTTGTGCAAAGTGCGCTGTATTGTTGAGCGATGCACAGTGACACCATCTGCAGCAAGATGATGCTGCAGGTCTTTGGAGGTGGTCTGTGGAAGTCAGTAAAAAGTAGTTAGGAGTGTTCAAATCAAGAAAATGATAAGGGTGCCCATACTTTTGCACCGGTCAAATTTTGTTTAAATGCAGATTGCACATTTTCTGTTAGTACAATAAACCTCATTTGAATCCAGAAATATAACTGAGTCCATCAGTTATTAGATATATGAAACTGAAATAGCTGTTGCAAAAACCAAAACTGTGTTAAAGAAAAAAGGATAACATTAATAGGGGTGCCCAAACTTTAACATATGACTGTATCTGTAATATTTGTTCACTTTCTTTTGGTTTTCATTCGAGCTTCAAAGGTGTCCTCCCACAATCCAGATTCAGCTCAAAATGGCTGCTGCATTCCCTGCCTCTTCATTTATTCAGGCTATGATGGTCTCTTCTGATTTACTGTGCCATACCATATGATTTGACAGCTGCAAGCATTATGGGGAAGCACCCCTGGCGATACCCGAGATTATGTGAGCCTTCTCTGACTAATGTAAAAAGTAAAATGGCAGTGGGCATTTTTGGTGAATCCCGTAAAGCAAGATGCAAATTGTTCAAATTTAATGGGTCCAGCAATTTCACATTTTCTTCCTGAATGTTATTTTCATCACATTGATTTGCTCTTCTCTGAATGACAAGTCTGTATTATGCTCTGTAAGATCCCTTCAACACCACCACCATTTAAGAAATGTGAAGGTCTCGAAGGACTTGCAGCCATTCAAAAAATGTGAAGCAGAATGAATGATGCAGATTTAGCTATCTATCTATCTATCTATCTATCTATCTATCTATCTATCCATCTATCTATCTATCCATCCTATTTCCTCTTCTATTCTATCATGCATATGAGTCTGGTTATCCATTTATTGCTTTATGCATGTACCGGGCAATCTAAAAATGTGCAACGATTCCTACAAATGAAATTCACATGTCAAGAGCTAAAATTTACACCTACGATATTTTCGTCAGTGACAGTCATCAGCCGCCCTCCTTGAGAAATATCCATGTTGTATACTTGTCTTCAATCACTCTTTAGAAATTTCATATAGACCCTCTTTCCAGGCAATCTGTCTCACTAATGAATGAAACCCCTTTTCATGCCATTGCTCATGCTTTAACTTTTCCAAATGCTTTTCTGAGTCTTTATTACTTGGCTCCAGCTTTGCCTTCTATTGTAAATCATCATTTGTCACGCATGAATAATTTGCATGCAAATCTAAAAAAATCCATTGCTCACCACAAATCCATCAACCATAAAGCTGGAGTATTTGCATTACTAAAATATAGATTTCCAAAGAAGAGAGGAGTTGCATTTTTACATTTTGCTGGAAATAGCAATATATATGGTACGTGGAGTTTAACAATAAAAAAGTATAGACAATTTATAATTGAGTAATAATACTGTAGTGTAAATATGAAAATATTCAAGTAAGTGCGCTCTGATATTTTTGGACCTTCCGTATCAATAATTCCGAAATCTGCACATTCATGGCCGCTAGAAATGAGTCATTCAATTTGATGAAAATCAAATTCAAGATGATTTTTTTTTGTGGAAATTTGTTGGTAAATTTAAACCATTTGCAATCTGATTTGTGTGAATCGCCAAAAGAAGTGCGCTGTTGATTTTCAAAAAGAATTCTACACCAGGCAGAATAGGCTCTCATTATCTCAGGGTATGATCGCCTCCATATTTGTTTGAGCTCTTCCCATCAGTTTAAGGCTATTCTTAATTAACTCAGGATTTGACCTGCCCTTTAAATTCATTAGATTATAGCCCAGGAGAGGCATGTTTTATAAATATTAGATTAGGGTCCCATCATAGAGAGATACGCCTTTTTGTGACTGATGGGCTTGCATGAATTGGCCAAGTTTGTGCTAAGTGCTTTCATATTATAAGTATATTCTATATAGCAGTAATGCAGTCCAGATTTCATATAGTCAATGTTTCAAATATGTTGGTGCTTACAGAGACTGCTGTAATCTTATGTTTTTGATAGATTGCTAAATCAATACTAGATAGATTTACATTGGATTACATTACAAATAGCTAGCATTATAAATATGCATATAAAAGGGTGGGCCATTTATATTGATACACCTAAATAAAATGGGATTGGTTGGCGATATCAACTTCCTATTTGTGGCAGATTAGTATATGGGAGGGGGAAAACTTTTCAAGATCAGTGGTGACTGTGGTGGCCATTTTGAAGTCGGCCATTTTGGATCCAATTTTATTTTTTTCAGTGGGAAGAGGGTCACGTGACACATCAAACTTATTGAGAATTTCACAAGAAAAACAATGGTGTGCTTGGTTTTAACATTAATTTATTCTTTAATGAGTTATTTACAAGTTTCTCTTTGTTTACAGCCGTTGACATGTCGCAGAGGTTAACACATGAGGAGCGGATAGAAATTGTGCTGATGTCTGGGGATCACAGTATCCGGGTTATTGTAGCAGATTTCAATGCAAGACACCCTATGCAAGAAAACTGTCACCATTTTACTTAGGTGTATCCATATAAATGGCCCACCCAAAAAAGTTTGCTCATCGCTGAACATCTGGGTCACCAACCCATCCCCTTTTTATTTAGGTGTATCCATATAAATAGACCACCCTGTAGATATCAAATAGATAGGTGGATTCATGGATGGACAGATTCATTTTCTGCCCTGAGCTCCTGTGTCACAGATTGGAAGTAGCAATCCCACAGGTCAACACTGACCCTTTAACAAGCTTGGCAATTTGACTTAGGATAAAAGACAAATAATAATCTCAATTTGCAGACATGGTGTTTTGGGTATTGCCCCTTGTCACTGCAAAGTATAATGTCTGATTTGGCATGGTGAGAGGCTAAGACTGGTATCTAAAGTATAAGTTTTCTCCCCTTAGAGATTTTTGTAACAATCAGCCAAAATTGATTTGCCTCAAATTTGATTCACTCAAATCTTACCTCTGTAGGTGTACATTTTCATGTCACTGCATTGTTAGTGTTTTGCTCCTGGTGGTGGAAAAATATTTTTCTTCCTGTATACTTCAAAATATAACCTGTTCGCTCATACCCTAATAGCTCGATGTGCTATTAGGTTAATTCCCAAGTAAAAGGTCACTGATTCGCACCGAGGAGCAGCCATGAAGAAGATGTCCCAAGAAGAGAGAAACAGCATCATTCTGCTCATTGATAATGGTCTCTCAGCCAAAAACACAGTGTCTGCAAATTGAGATTTTGGCTTGGCTTTTATTCTAAGTCACATAACAAGGCTCGTTAAAGGGTCGACATTGACTTTTAGAATTGCTACTTCCAATAGGTGGCACTAGAGTTCTAGTCCTCTTCCTTTCTGAAGACAATTTGCATAATTGGCATAGGCGGTGAGACGCTGCCTCTAATTGCTTGGCTATTGTGTCAGTCACACACACCTCCCCAACACACACTTCTGATGAAGTACTCAAACAATACGTGCGTTGGAGCATTGGGGACGCTTACACAAATCTTAAACCTCATGTAAGTAGCCTTGTCAAGCTGACTCTGATAAAATTTAACAAGGACTGGATTTCACAACAGTAGTTAAGCCCTCCAGATGACAGCATCCCAACCTAAAGTCTCCCAACACGTTTTTTTAAATCCATCACTTCCCATACAAGCCCCTTTTCTTCTTCTTACACGTTTTCAAAACCTGCTTCTGACACATGTAGAAAAAAGGAAAAGTCCAACTGATAAAAAAAAGGCTATTTAATGAAAAATTCAAGCTAAGATTAGCATCCCGCAATTAGCGGTAATGCAGCTACGCGTTTCGAACACTACACGTGTTCTTTGTCAGAGCTGCACTTTGACATTTAGAAGAACAATTTAACATTTCATTTGTCCCGCTATAGTAATTACTCAGCAGATTTATGTAATTACATATTGGATTTGGTTTTTTTTCTGATGACGCACGATTTTTTTTATTTTTGACAACCAATTTTATTTACAATGCAGGGGCGTTTCAATGGGGGCAAACATTTTTCCATCAGTAGCAAATCTAGTAATGTCCTATTGGGAATTAAATTATTTATATACAAGCTCTAACCTATTTATTTCCAATATACAGTGGTATGCAAGATTCATTGACGATCTTCTGTTTATTTGGAGGGGTGATATTGCTACTGTACCTGATTTTGTAAACTACATTAACAATAATACATTTGGTCTTTCTTTTACATCTAGCACTCATGCATCTTATATTTCTTTTTTAGATCTTTTTTTGGAGAGCAAAGGTAATGTTATAATGACTTCTACCTTTTCTAAACCAATGTCAGGCAATAGCATACTGCATGCACGCAGCTGTCACCCCAAGCACACGATCAGGTCGATCCCTGTAGGGGAATTCACCCGTATAAAACGGAACTGTAATGATGAAGTAAAATTAAAGGGGGAATTGGAAGAAAGTGAAAAAACCCTCTAAGGCTACTTTCACACTAGCATTTTTTGCACTGCGTGCGCAGTCCAAACGCAAACAAAAAACGCATCAAGAGTTTTGCATGCTTTTGCTTATTTTATGCGCATGCATTTTAACCAGTTTGTAGCCATATTGACTCTTAAAACACATGCGATTTTAAACGCTGACGTGCGCATGTCCATGCGCACGTCTGCGTTCCCATAGGCTATAATGTGTTATTTAGTCGCATTCCGTGCGCACGCGTGCGCATGCGTTTTTTTGAGACAGGTTGGACGGACCAAAAATGCAACAGGCTGCGTTCGGCGCGCCTGGGCGCACACCACAAAATAACGCATGCGCACGTAAACGCATACTAACGCGTGCAAACGCTAGACCATGCGCCCCCATGTTAAAGATAGGGGATCAGGACGCATGCGCATATACGCGCACGATGCGCTGCATTAAAAAACGCTAGTGTGAAACCAGCCTAACCGAGGCTATCCAAATTGGATGCTACGTAGAGCAAAAAATATAGTAGAGAAAAAGGATCATTTTGAACTTTTAGTGGAGGATGCATCCAAAAAAAAGAAAAAATGGCAAACTAAGCCCGTACTATCTATACAATATAGTCCACAATTCTGTAATATTAAAACAATTGTACTTAAATATTTACCCCTTTTGGAGGAAGATAGGATATCATCTAAAATTTTAGAACCGGGTTGTGCGGTAGTAGCAAAAAGAGCCCGAACATTAGGCAGTCTTTTACCAGCTCCAAATAATAGGAGCAAAAATGATAGTTCTACATGGCTTGATTGTAAAGGTTTTTTTAAATGTGGTGAAAGCCAGTGCAGAATATGTAAATTTGTGACAACTACCAAGAATTTCTCTAACTCAAATTCTTCTGAACAATTTAGTATAAAACAATTTATGAATTGTAATTTTCAATATGTGGTATACATAATTAATTGTTCCATATGTAATAAAATGTACTTTGGATGTACCATTCGTAATTTGAAGAAACGTATTTCTGAGCATTTAAACGATATTGGTAACATCTCTAATTCTTCTCACACAATGTCACAGGCTTCTAAACATTTTATGCAATGCCATGAGCGCAACACTGCATCTTTCCAAGTTTTTGCAATAGAAAAAATTGTTTCATCAGCAAGAGGAGGTGATATTCATAAATATCTGCGCGATCGTGAGGCTTTCTGGATATTTAATTTGGACACCTGCCATCCTTGTGGACTTAATCTTCGGAGAGAGCTATTATTTCATTATTGATTCTCTGCTATAATAGCATGTTGTGTTTTCTTTTTTTTTTGTTAACCTGTGTTTTCTTGCATCACATATGTTTTTAATTGATTGTTCAGGTGCACCATTAGTGTCATCTTAATTGTGTGTTTCATGAGGGGGAGTGGTTTCCTTAATGAGTATGTATAAATTGTTCTTCTAAATGTCAATGTGCAGCTCTGACAAAGAACACATGTAGTGTTCGAAACGCGTAGCTGTGTTACCGTTAATTGTCTGCGGGATGCTGATCTTAACTTGAATTTTTCAATAAATAGCCTTTTTTTTATCAGCTGGACTTTTCCTTTCTCTACATTGCTTCCAAGTGGTCTCCTTGCAGTCCATGCTGACAACACACCACAACAGGTGAGCTGGCTTTACTCTACTTCTTTCTGACACATGTACCTCATGGTCAGTTAGCTAAAAACAATGTTATGTTAATTAATATTTCCCATCGGAGGCACTTGTGATGAGAGTGAGACCCTTCTTCCTTCATCAACCATGGTATCATGCCCCTTGGGCTAATTTTTGGAGACACTATTGCTATGCCTGGACACTGGGCATGGCCACCTCTATGCTAGTAGTCCTAGCAATGTCATAATTGTTTGGCCCTTCAGACCTGTTTTGCTTCTTTCATGAACTATGATACAGCCCCTTGGGCTAATTTTTGGAGACACTATGGCTATGCCTGGACAGGGCACAGACACCTCTATTCTAGTAGTCCTAGATTCATCATAATTGTTTAGCCCTTCAGACCTGCCTTGCTTCCTTCATCAACCATGATACAGACCCTAGGACTAATTTTTGGAGACACTATTGCTATGCCTGGACACTAGGCATGGCCACCTCTGTGCTAGTAGTCCTGGCTTTTATCATAATTGTTTGGCCCTTCAGACCTGCCTTGCTTCCTTCATCAACCATGATACAGCCCCTAGGGCTAATGTTTTGAAGACACTATGTCTATGCCTACACATTGGGCAGTGGCACAACCAGGACAGTAGTCCAAGCTTTATAATTGTGAATCCCTTGTGATGATGATGATGGGTGGCTTCTTCCTGCGTTAACCATAACACAGCCCCTAGGGCAGATCACTCCCCTTACACCACTTACACACTTAGCTGTCAGAAGATAGCCTCCATCATCACTCGCTCTTACGGCACTTCTGATAAATCACTGGCACTGCGTAAGTGGCGTACGAGTCCCTCTCTGCTGGCAAAAAACCACAGGACTTCAAATAGTGTTTGTACATTCTAGTGAAGCAGTGGTGTAAAACCACTTGTGCAGCCCCTGACCAGGTGCCCCCATGTTATATACATTTATTTACAGCACACTTTTTTTAACATTTACACATTTTTTAGCCTTTTCCTCAGCCCTCAAACCGCTTTGTAGGGTCCAGCAGACAATTACTCGCATTTTCCATTGACTTTCATTGGACTCGCTATTCGTACCGAATACCCGAGTATTATGGTATACTCGGTACGAGTATAGTGAGTCCGAATACTTCAGTACTCGCTCATCCCTACTGTCAACATGATGTCAATGCTGCAAACAATCACAGACACCTGGAGAAAGGCCATAGACTCAGCGATGAGCAATAGAAAGCTCGGCACTTCTGGCCTGTAGGTGCCCAAGTAGGGTACTATCCTGTAGTATATTGAAAATGTAAAACTTGGCACTCAGATGACTGATTGTGAAATTTATTATTAATTTACTATAACAGAAGAAATTACTGTAAATGTTTTGGCCTATATATCAGACCTTCATCAGTAAACTGTGAGTATAGATTATACAAAAATTAAAAAAACTAATAAACATACAAGAAACATGTCACATTGAAACTATAGGATGACGGGGGGGTTATGTAAACATTTATGTACAGTGACAAGTAAAAGGATAACAATGTTTTGAACTTTTGACTTTCAGGTTTCATATCTTACCATCCACTACTGCTTCGAACTTGAGACTACCATCATTTTACATAAACAGCAAAAAGAAAAAACCCACTAGAATTATTGGGTAATTGAACTCTACTGTATACACATTACAGCTATGGCAATAATTTAGAGACCACTTCCAAATGTCCAGTTTGTCTGATTTTTCTCTTTATAGGTATATTTGTGAGTTAAATGTAAATTGTTCTTTTAGTCTACAAACTTCTGACAACATGTCTCCAAATTTCCAAGCAATATTTTTTTTTTTCTGAAATGGAGAAATGGTCAAAATAAAAAAAAACAAAAACAGTGCTTTCAGACCTCAAATAATGCAAAGAAAACAATTTCATAATAATTTAGAAACAACAATGCTAATGTTTTAACTCAGGAAGAGTTCAGAAATCAATATTTTGTGGAATAACCATGATTATTAATCACAGCTTTCATGCGTCTTGGCACGCTTTCCACCAGTCTTTCACACTGCTTCTGGCGCAAAAATTTAAGCAGTTCTTCTTTGTTTGATGGCTTGTGACTATCCATCATCCTCTTGATTACATTCTAAAGGTTTTCAATGGGGTTTAGGTCTGGAGAATGGGCTGCCCATGACAGGATTTTGATGTGGTGGTCTCTTAAATTTTGCCAGAGCTGTATATGAAAAAAAAAACAGTTAAATGAATAGCCAAAGAGTATATACCAGTTAAAATATTTTTATGAAATTACATGCATTAAAATCAAAATAAACTTGGAAACAATCACACCACTGGATATAAAATAATGGGGATGCCAAGCATTATAATATAAAGCATAGTACAATGCCTATCTGGTTGAGTAAATCTACACAGGCAATAAAATATATGTTAACACTTCCCCCAAAGCTTTAGCCAATAGATTACAGCATGTCTGCATTCTCTGTTGTCAACCGTTTGCGTGTATCTGTGATGATTGCCCCAGCGGCACTGAAAACACGCTCTGACATCACACTAGCAGCAGGGCAGACCAGCACCTCCAAGGCATAGAAGGAGAGGTCGGGCCAACTATGCAGCTTGGATACCCAGTAATTAAACGGTGCAGAAGCATCAGGAAGGACGCAAGTATGGTCACTTAGATAGTCGTTGACCATCTTGTTCAACTTCTCCCTCCTTGACATTGCTACTGTTCCAGCTAGTCTTTGGTGATGAGCCGGTTTATTGAAGATAGCCCAGTTTGTGGACATTTTACCACCACCTCTTTTGGACCTGCTTGGTGTATCTCTCCCCATTAATGCATGCTGTTGCACAGAGCTGGTATCTCTACTACCAGTTGTGTCTGAGGGTGCTGTTGCCATCAAATGATCGACAACGGCCTTCTTGAAGGATTCCATTGTGAAACCCCTTGGTGATTGCAACAGTAGCGAAGGAAATTTGTCCTTGTACCGTGGGTCTAGAAAGGTGGCCAACCAGTATAAGTTGCTATTGAAAATGTGGATTACACGAGGGTCTTGGCACAGACAGATATGAAGTGTGCCATGTGTACCAAGCTGCAAAGAGGCAAATGTTCTGTGACCCCTGAAGAAGGAACAATACCCATCCTTTCCTCACACTGACTCTCCTCCTCCACCTCCTCTTCAGCCCACCCATGCTGGACAGACATGAAGCTGGGGTTGGGATTCCCCTCTGTTGCATGAGGTGTCCCCTCGGTACCACTGAAAAAGAAGTCCTCTCCCTCCTCATTTTCACCATCAACTTCATCCCCCAATGTTACCTGATGATATTGGCTGGGCTGGGTAGGATCACCCATTGTGAAATCTTGCACCATACCCAGCTGCTGGGCATGCAAAGATTCCATTTTTTGATTCTGCAGCGATTTTTTCAGCAGACATAGCATAGGGATGGTTACGCTGATAATAGCCTGATCACTGCTCACAAGCTTGGTGCAGTACTCAAAGTTATCAAGCACCTCACAAATATCAGCGATCCACACCCACTCAACAGTTGTTATGTGTCTTGGCTGAGTCTCAGTGTGACGGGCAAGTTTAAGCTGGTATTCAGAAAGTGCCCTCTGCTGCTCACTTACCCTTGCCAACATATGATATGTTGAGTTCCACCGTGTTGGCATGTCGCAAATGAGTATGTGGTTTGGCAAATTAAATTGCTTTTGAAGCGCTGCAAGATCAGCAACAGCGGTTGAGGAGTGGCGGAAATGGGCGCAAATACGGCGCACCTTCTCAAGTAGGTACGGCAAGTCAGAGTATGTTTTTATAAATTTCTGCACCACTAGGTTCAGCACCTGAGCCATGCATGGCACTTGTACCAGCTTCCCGAGCTTTAAAGCTGCCACCAGGTTACGCCCATTGTCGCAAACAACCAGACCAGGTTGGAGTTGCAATGGGGAGAGCCACTGATCGGTCTGTTTTATTCCTTGCCACAGCTCTGCTGCAGTGTGTGGTGTTTCACCTAAGCAGATCAGCTTCAGCAGAGCGTTTTGCCGCTTTGCCGATGTGCTGCTGCACAGCTCCCAACTTGGGAGTGATGTGGAGGGTAATTCAGCATAGGATGACGAGGTGGAGGAGGAGGAGGAAAGAGGGGAGACTGGACGTATATGAGGTGGAAACCCTGATTGAGGTTGGGCCCGCTATTCGTGGTGTGGGTAGGATATGTGTTGATGGTCCAGTTTGAGACTTTGTCCCACCCTCCACCAGGTTCAGCCAGTGTGCTGTGACAGAGATGTATCGTCCCTGGCTATAATTACTTGTCCACGTGTCTGTTGTAAGATGGACCTTCCCAGTCACGGCGTTAGTGAGAGCACGCTTTAGATTGTTTAAGACGTGCTGGTGTAACGCGGAGACAGCACAGCGGGAAAAATAGTGCCGGCTAGGAACCGAGTATCGAGGGGCAGCCACAGCCAAAAGATCATGGAAAGACTGTGTCCCCTCAAGCCTAAACGGCAACATCTCCACGGCAGGGCAACTTGGCAATGTGCGCGTTCAGTATTTGTGCTTGTGGGTGTGCGGCTTGGTATTTACGCCTCCTTTCACGGACAATTGGACGCTTTCCTGGGACAAACAAGTGGATAAGCTTGTTGTGGCCTGTGTCTGTGCAACCGCAGCTTGTGAGCAAGAGGTATGATGATCACCTGCTTCCTGCCAAGAAGATTGGTGAGGCTGTATCACAGGCGACATGGCAGTGGTTTGACTCGCAGTCGCAGACACTGATTTGGTACCCTGTTGTTCAGCCCACCTACTAGGGTGCTTGGCTGCCATGTGTTTCCACATACTGGTGGTGCTTTGGTTGCCTTTGCCCTGGCCTCTGCTCAGCTTCTATGGCAGATGCTACAGATGACAACATTTGGTTAAGAAGGACTATCGGAAAAAAATTTCCAGACAGAGGCTGAACGCACTCTTGCCTTGACTTGGGGCACAGAGGGATTGCTCTTGGCAACAGTTGACACACTTCGCACTCTGCTCAAACCAGTAGCCCTTGTTGCCTTTGTTGGTACTACGTATCCACCTTCATCCTCTGTGCTGCTGTGCTGGCTATGCGTGCCAATGGCCCAGGTCGGATCGGTGGTCTCATCATCGACCACCTCGTCGTCCATGTCATCCTCCTTCCATGTTGATATTGGCGACTGGACAGATGGCAACTGTGTGTCATCACCATCAGCCTTCACCTCTTCACCCGGTATATCACGTGGATGAAAGTGGCTTTCTTCTGGACGTGGGGTTTCAAATATTTGGCCATCTTCAACAGACAATACCCCCTCACATTCCTCTTCAATGTCGTGCAGTGAGAGGCCAGAAGCAGTGCAAGGAAATGGATCAAACAGATCCTTGGAGTGACCAAGGTCGGGGTAAAATGTTTCCTGTGATCCTGTGACTCCTGACCGGGTGATGAACTAGGAACTGGTTTAGAATAGGATGACCCAGCATTATCTGTATGCACAGTAGACTGTTTAGTCATGGAGGATTGGGTGCTGCTAGAACATTTTGTTGAGGCCTTATCAGCCATCCAAGACATTATCTGCTCTTGTTCTTCTGGCTTCCAGGCCCGTTTATGTTCCAGACCGGGAAATATTGCCAGGAACCTAGATGCATCAACCTCCTTCAATCTCCCAGACTCTGTGCCTTGTTGGGCAACAACGACCCCACGTCCACATCCCTGTCCCTTCACAACAGCCTTTTAGGAATTTTGGATTTTTCTGCCATAGTTGCAGATGTTCAGATGCAGATATTGAGGAGCAAGGAGCAGTTAGTGCTTTGTGGAAGGTAGCACTACAGCCAAGTACTGCTTTGTGTTGTACAAAGAGCACCGCAGCAGCAGAAAAAAATTGCCCTGAGGTTTAAGGTGAGATTACGCACCCCAGTAACCACACAAGACAGCGGTGCTGCCACTAAAAAATTGCTCTGAGGTTTAAGGCAAGAATACGCAGCCCAGACACCACACAAGACAGCGGTGCTGGCTGCGTGTCAGTTGTGCAGTACCGTACATGCGTACTATTCACTATGAACACAGCACCGCGACTGCACAAAAAAACTGCCCTGAGGTTTAAGGCAAGAATACACAGCCCAGACACCACACAAGACAGCGGTGCTGGCTGCGTGTCAGTTGTGCAGTACCGTGCGTGCGTACTATTCGCTGTGATTATGTGAACACAGCACCGCAACAGCACAAAAAAACTGCCCTGAGGTGTAAGGCAAGAATACGCAGCTCAGACACTACACAAGACAGCGGTGCTGGCTGCGTGTCAGTTGTGCAGTACCATGCGTGCGCACTGTTCACTATGAACACAGCACCGCAACTGCACAAAAAAACTGCCCTGAGGTTTAAGGCAAGAATACGCAGCCCAGACACCACACAAGACAGCGGTGCTGGCTGCGTGTCACTTGTGCAGTACCGTGCGTGCGTACTATTCGCTGTGATTATGTAAACACAGCACCGCAACAGCACAAAAAAACTGCCCTGAGGTGTAAGGCAAGAATACGCAGCTCAGACACTACACAAGACAGCGGTGCTGGCTGCGTGTCACTTGTGCATTAACCAAACCAAAGAAAAAATGGAATCAAGAGCAATGAATAAAATATAAGATTTTTTATTTATACTGAGTAGAAAAATACAATATGTAGGTAAAAATATCAGATAAATACAAATAAGGGAATCAGCGACATCCAATTACCACATATAAATAAGGGTCAAGGCACTAATGTTAGTCCATACGTTAGTCCATACGTATTTTTTGAAACTTCAGAAGAGGAGGCGATAGAGCTGGAGGCTGTGTCAGCAATGTAAGCCAAAACTTGTTCCTGAAGCTCTGGCATTAAAAGCGGTTTACCTACTTCCCAGAAAAGGGAGCCTTCGAGGCCTTGTGGAGCCGGACGATGACGCAGGCTCAACACCTCCTGCCTTAGGTGCTATTGTGCTTTTGCCACTACCAGCAGATGCACCACCCCCCCATCACCATCATTACCAGCTGGCAACCCCCACCCACTTCCACGGCCTCTTCCACCATACTTCCTCATTTTTGGAAAAATGTACCCAAAATGCCACCAGCTATATGGTACTGTAAAACAAGGCACAAGGTGTATATAGTATTGTGGAGAATTGGAAGCTCCCTAGAGATTTTAGGAGGCTGAACTATTATCTCAGGCCCACTATAGATTACACCTCAATTTAATAGGCTGAAATTGGCTGGTGTATGACAAAGTACAAGGTGTGTATATGGTATTGGGGAGAATTGGAAGCTCACTAGAGATTTTAGGAGGCTGAACTATTATCTCAGGCCCACTATAGATTACACCTCAATTTAACAGGCTGAAATTGGCTGGTGTATGACAAAGTACAAGGTGTGTATATAGTATTGGGGAGAATTGGAAGCTCCCTAGAGATTTTAGTAGGCTGACAATGATCCTCTCAGTCCAAGAATGGCAGCAAGCAGCCTAATAAGCAGGACTGCTGCACACAAAAGTGTGGAAAACTGAACGTTTGGTAACTGCAGAAAAGAGGAAGAAAAGTATTTTTGCTTTTAAAAAACAGTTTGCACAGCAGTGTGCAAACAGCAATGCAGCTATCAGGAAGCCTTATAAGGCAGCCTAATAACCAACAGAGCTGATGCACAAAAAATATAGCCTCCCCTGTCACTGCACACAAACTGTTGTGTTGTACAGTGGAAATTGCTAACAGCAGACGCAGTTTTTTTGTTCTTCTTCCCTGCCTAACGCTCTCCCTTATTCAGAATCAGCAGCTGCAACCTCTCCCTAATGCTAATATTGGCAGAAGTAAGATGGCGGTCAGCGTGCATGCCCTTTTATAGCCCCTGTGACGCCACACAAAGCAAGCCAATCACTTGCATGCCCTTCTCAAAGATGGTGGTGACTGATGCCCTTGTCATCGCGTTGCCCACAGTGTGCGTCCTCCTTCATTGGCTGAAAAAGGGTGCTGGAAGTGTGGCGCCCCCAGGAATATGGTTGCCACAGTGGCATTGCCTTCCTCCAGGGAGGGTGATGTCAGGCTTGGAAGCAAAGAAGGGTCTTTCTAGCAGTTAACCATAACATGCAACACAGTTCCCACTCCGGGCCAGCAGAGGGAGCTCTGAACCAGAATTGGGGGAGGAGTGCTCACTGAGTGCCAGGAAGGGAAATTAGTGAGTTCTGTGAGGAGGGCGAAGTGTGTAGACGTGGAGAGAGAAGCTGGGGGACTGAGCACGGTTGACGCTCGTTCCCAGCTGGAGCTCATGATCTGAAGCCTGGTCTCCACGGTTGTATGGATACTGAAGGTCCTGCAACAGAAACCAGAGGAATAGGAAGCTGTAAGTGCTCTATTTACATCTAAGACTCGGAGGCACAACAGCGACGTGTGAGCCAAAGGAGTTAGGAGGCTACAGCTGTCTGCCATACGAGGTAGATCCAAAAGGGAAGAAGAAAGAGGAACGTCAGTGTAACATAGTACTGCGTGTACCTCAAGTCAGCGCAAGGAAGGTGACTACACAACCTATCTGCATAGAGAGATTCCTGAGTTGCTTCCAGGCTAATCAGCTCCTGTGCCATCTGTAATCTGGACCCTGGACTGCACTTACAAAGTAAAGGTAAAGAAACTACATTCCGCTGTGTCCTTGCCTTCTCTCTGCAACTTATCCAGCACTGCTACATCTCTGTGCCAGACACTGCACCCTCTTCCCCAACACCGATCTACACTGCCCTGGGATTACAGCCCTGCCTGTGGAGGGCTACACCATCATTGCTGCACCACACCATCTGTCCCAGAGGATCTGTCTGCAGCGTCGGCTTAACATCTTCATTACCGAATACCACAGGTGGCGTCACGAATCACTCATAAACTTTATTCCATCACTCTTAACCCCATTTACATGGGCACCCAGGGCCACGGACCGGGTCACCGCTGCTGTGACATTCCCCTCTGAAGGACCGGCCCGGTACCGAGTACCCTACAGCCCTGGGAGGGCGACCAAGAAGCATCATTTGAAACGCGACTTTGGCGCTTTGGTCGCCGACCTCGTGGCCAACCTCACGCTATGGTCGGGTTTCGTTTCATGAAACCTGACTTCAGCGAAAGTCGGCGACTTATGAATTTGACCAACCCGTTTCGCTCAACTCTAGAATAGAGCATTAAATGGATGCTGTGCTGTCAACATGATGTAAATGAAGCAGACAATGACAGACCCAGGAGCAGCATCGGAGGCTAAATGATTTACCTGAGAAGAGGGAATAATGCACAGATTTTGTTTTGTTTTTTTTTAAACAAACTGCAGCTGAGGGATCTGGATTTTCAGAAATCAAAAAGTTGCAAAGTATTAAATGTAAGTGTAAGCAGCCTGCACTTAATTTGCAATTAGAAAAATTTCAATAACTAGTTCCTACTTTGGTTTAAAATCAACACATAAGGTTCATATTCTCACATCGTCCACAAAGATAAAGCTAAAGTCTAGTTAATGAACATTAGCAACAAGCATAGCTCTTGAAAGGTTATTCTTCATAGAAAGGTAATTAGATATTCCCGTTGAGTTGACATCCTGTGTTTTATCTAATTAAACTCCATCTGTTTTCAATGATATCTACACACGGGCTAAAACTAAATATTTTCAAACAAATTTACAGGTCTTTAGCAAGAAACAAAATACCATACTCATTAAATGGGAGCATGTGGTACCTTTGAATTGCCGCTACAAAGAGAATACAAATGAATACTCTAATGAGTTTTCTCCTTGTAGGTTCAACCCGTTGAAAGATTAATCTTTATTAACTGCTTGTTTAGTGCTATAGTCTGTAATAGTGACCTTAAGGTGATTTGGCATTTATCATTCGCTGTTTGTTTTTGCTATCAAAGTTGTATTGGTTTCTTGAAACAAAAGGAATCTATTTTATGATTCCTTAGGTCAGCTATACACCTTAGCTGGCTCTTGGTCAAATGATGCTTAGACTGATCATTCAGTCAACAGCCATCTCAGCCAACTGTCCATTACACAGGGGAGTTCATGTGTTGTCTATGAAAAAGCCGGTTTTGAGAAGTCCACTGGTGGCTTACCTCAGGGAGAACAAGGCAATCAGCAGTCTGAAATAAGACGTGTGCAATCCACCTCTCCCTTGGTCATCAATCCACTGATGCCCCCATACTTATTTGACTATTGGCCAAACCTGTCGATATCAGTGGTTTCAGACAACATCAGTCTAATGTGTATTGAGGCCTTTTCACTCATGGTATCTATCAGCCGAATGCTCTTTTTGTCTACACCTATCTCTTCTAAACAAACTGATCATGTTCGGCTGTGCTTGTATGTGTTCTCAATATGATTAAGACCCACATACTGCATGTTTTTAAGAGGAATAAAGAAAAAGATTTTTACAAATCAAGGAGATGTGTTGGATAATGCATGCAGGCTTGAACGCTATTCCCTGCACCTTCGTGGATAACTGCACCTGCTGTGGACAATTCAAGAGTGAGCTGTTAAACTTTTCTTTTTAGTTCTCAATAGGCAGAGTAGTCTAAGCCATTGTAAGACACCTCCTAAGGTATGTGCAGACGTTCAGTAATTGGCACATGTCCACTGCGTTCAAAGCGCTGCCGGCTATTGAACGCAGGTGAATCCACATGTGTTCATTGAACTGTGTGGATTCACCGCATCCAATACATTATACGGGTGAAATTTATCTTGTGGAAACTCGCATCTCCACAAGATAAATAGACATGTTGCGATCTGGAAAAACACCCCACATGTCCATATCTGCAGGTAAGTCACGGACGTCTGTGGACACATAGTGGACATGGCATTTCTTGAAATCCTATCCACTATGCTGTAACATCTGGACGCTGTGGGTTGGATGCTGCGCAAGTACACGGTGCCCAACCTGCAGCGTTTACTGACCATGTGCACCTACCCTTAGGGTGGATTGGCTTACATGGGAGGAAAAAATGTTCATTAAAAGTTAACATGTCCAATACTTTTTCGGACATACCATACACAGTAGATGGGCAGCCGATCCTGCCGAAAGTAGTTAGTTTGGAAACCAATAAATATAGATCAGTGAATCAATTAAAATTAAAAATAATTTAATTTGTGTTGAATTTTATAAAACCAAAGTTTAGACTCTCCCAAATTTGCTTCAGGACACCCACCATTTTGTTGCATTTTATAGGGTATAAAATAGAGGTTAAAAATTTAAAAAAGAAAGCTATACTCCCTCCTGCCTTCATCTATTCCGCTGTACAGCCCAACTCCAGTCCAGTTGTATGCTTCAATCTTGACATCCCTGAGCTATCTTTCACATCTTGAAGTGCCTACCATCTTTGGCTCATCCTGTAGAGCCTAACTTGTGTGGCAAAGTCAGTTCAGAAGGCACAAAATATAGTTGGCAACAGAAGATATTGAAGGTGGTCCAGTGAAGACTGGATCAAAGTATTCAACCACACTGGCTGGACAGGTGAGAGTCAGCTGTTTTGCATCAAAATAATTCATTGCAAATCAAATTTCCTGAAGAAATCCAAGTACATTTATACAGTACATTGAAATGTTGGTAGATATGCTCATTTTTAACAAAAATCTTGTGTTGCTCTGTTAGGATAGATGCATCAATTTGGGCACTTCCTAACTATAACTAAACTACTGTAGTCTATAAACATAATGCATGTCCTTCTCGCTTGCAAAGAAATATTAGATATCCAAAAGGACACCCCCATTTTCCTGAGTTGTGGTTAAATGTGAGCAAAAATGAGCAATGTGCACTATATACATACAGCAATGGCTACATAGTGACTACACTAGAATATAGTGCAGCCAATACTTTTTTCCAAGGAATTTCAGAGCAGTGTCCTCATAATTTGTGGGGGTCCCAGCAGTTTGACCCACCCTGATCCATAATTTGGAACTTTGAATTTAAGAAAAAGTTAGATTACCTTGAGTTGCCAGCTCTCCATACAGCTTCTAGCCCAATCTTCTATGCAGCTACCGTAACTCCCTCCTGTTCGGTATTCCATCTTCACATTGCTTTTCACAGCCTTTAGTGCTCCCCAAGCCTCATGCAACATTATGGCAGAGCAATAATGCTTCAAGGTATGTCATAACATGCATCTCCTTTAGTGATGATCAAATACATTCGGCACTATTCGTTATTCGCATGAATAGTAAAGTTTTCGGGCTATTCGCTACTCAGTGAGTAATTAGGTATTAGCCTAGCTAAATTCGAGTGACCCGCCCGCTTCATTTGCAGCCAATAAACATGCTAGGCTGGCTTGCCAATCACAGTAATTCCGGCGCCATCTTTGGTGTGGTATTACTGCCTTCCTGCATCATAGAGACTATTTAAAGGATGCCGGCACCATCTTGCGCAGATTGCAGCTGGAAACAGCATAGGGAGAGCATAGTTTCAGCATTGGGAGAGTAAAAGGAGTGTAGGGAGAGAGATAGGAGGTTATAGTGAGTGTTATTTATTCCTAAAAGCGCTTTTAAGAGCTGAACATTGTCAAGAAATTACTTGTTTGTTAGGTGGGGATGTAAGTAGGGAGGGATTTTATTGGAGGGAGGATGAAAGGCAGGCACCTGGGTGTTCTCATCATTGCAAGTACATGCTGCAGATTTCTGCTATTTTCCACTGTGTTTTATAGTAGATAGTATTAGGAACAGACTGTGGGATTAGGGTGAAATAGGGAGGGGTTCATCCACTACCAAAATATAAAAAACAGCTTTTTGTAGAGTAAAATAATATTAGGTAGTAACAGCATATACAAAACTCTATTTTGGGAGCCACATAATATTCCTGTGTAGCAGCCTATATTTTTTTTACTGCAAAATAACATTCCTCAGTGGCAGCATATAGTAGCATTCATTTGAAAATCTAATTGCTAAATAATATTCCTCATCTATTGCTTAAAATAACTAATATTTATGTAGCAGTTGTGCGACTGACGTAATCCAGATAGAGATAATATTATGTGACAATTTAGCAGGGGCAATAATCTTCATTACTCCACATTTGGAGTGTCAGCAAGACGATTGAAAAAAATCATACTTTTTATTGTTTTAAAAAATAACATATCTTTCTTTATCTAGCAGTTGTGCGACTGGCACAATCCGGGTAGAGATAATCTTATGTGACAATTTAGCAGGGGCAATAATCTTCATTACTGTGCACTTGAAATGTGTCAACAAGGTGATCTAAAAAATTCATAATTTTCTATTGGTTTAAAAAATAGCGTTTCTTTATCTAGCAGTTGTGTGACTGGCGCAAAGCCTGCAGAGATATGCAAACGTCACTATTTACCTGTAATTTTTGGTAGTCTGCTTTTGCCATGTATAATCAAGCTGCGAGCTCCAAAAAAATAGCTACATACTGCTAGACACAGTGAATTTGTACATAAGACCTTTGTAAGGGTACTTGCAAAAAATAAAGCCAGTCATTTTTGGTTTCAGAAGCAGAACGCATTCAAGATGAGAAGGGGTGTTGCTAAGGGACGTGGATGTGGTTGTGCCCACCAAGGCCATGTGACAGATCTCAAGGTGACTGTTTCTCATTTTAGGTTCCTGTCAAAATTTGGTCAGGGTGCAACTCCACTAACAAACCCAGACAAGTGCAAGGATTTTGTGGGTTGGATGACAGACAAAGGCTCCAGTGTGTTGACAAGCAGCACCACAAAGTCTTCCACATGGTCCAGTCTCAGTAGCCAAGAGGCTGGATCTCTGAATCCTCAACTTGATCCTTCTTCCTCCCACCAGCAAGAGTCCCACTAGATATATGACCCCAACGCTGGCCTCTGAGGAACTGTTTACATTCACTTGTAATTTGTCAGGCCTCTCAGCGTACACCTTTAAAGAGGGTCATGAGGAGGTGGAGATCAGTGATGAAGGTCATGAGGAAGTGGAGTGAAGTAATGCCCAAACATTTGAGCACCCACAGCCAGGAGAAAGGCACGTTGGGGAAGGTCAATTGATGTCTGAAGAGGTGCAGGATAATCATGAGGCACAGTTGACATCAGGTTAGCTTCAAATTGCTCAGAAGGAGGATCAGATTGAGGAATTGGAAGACAACATGGTCAATGATGAGGCCACTGATACAACGTGAAATGTTAGCACACCTAGAGAGCACAGCAGTGCATAGAGGGCTGCAACCATAGCAAGAAAACAGGCACAAAGAGGTAGTGGTTTGACCAGAGTTACACCTCAGTCAACTGTTCCACAGAGGCCCACTACTTGGCTAGATAACAGGCCAAGGGTAAATTGTTCTCCTGTATGGCAGTTTTTTTCTGAAAGTCCTTCAGATAAAACAGCTGTAATTTACAGCATCTGCCAAGCCAAGCTAAGAAGAGGAAAGAACACTGTCAACCTGAGCACCACCAGAATGCAAAAGCACATGGCAGCCAAGCACCCAAGTAGGTGGGCGGAACACCTGGATATCAAATCTGTGTCTGAGGGTGAAACCACTGCTCCTTTCCCTGTGTTACGGACTTCCCCAATCAGCTAAAGCAGGAGCTGATGCCTCCTGCCAAGAACCAGTGGTTGCACACACACAACAGTCAGCAACCACATCCACTTTGTTGTCCCAGTTCAGAGTTCAGTTGTCCCTGCCCAAGACATTTACTAGAAAGCAGAAATATCCAGCCACCCACCCACAGGAACAAGCACTAAACACACACATTGACAGATTGCTAGCCCTGGAAATGTTGCCGTTTTGACTTGAGGGAACTGAGTCTTTCCGAAACATCTTGGTGGTGGCAGCCCCACAGTACTCGATTCCCAGCTGACACTATTTTTCCCGGTGTGCCATCCCCACGTTACATACACCTCTAGCAAAAATTAAGAGACCACTGCAAAATTTTCAGTTTGTCTGATTTTTCCCTTTATAGATATATTTTTGAGTAAAATGTAAGTTGCTCTTTTGTTCTATGAACTACTGACAACATGTCTTCGAATTTCCAAGCACTAAATTTTGTATTTATTTTCAGAAAATGAGAAATGATCAACATAACAAAAAAATTCAGTGCTTTCAGACCTCAAATAATGGAAAGAAATCAAGTTCATAATCATTTAGAAACAACAATACTAATGTTTTAACTCAGGAAGAGTTCAGAAATCAATATTTTGTGGAATAACCATGATTTTTAATCACAGCTTTCATGCGTCTTGGCATGCTTTCCACCAGTCTTTCACACTGCTTTTGGGTGACCTTATGCCACTCCTGGTACAAAAATGTAAGCAGTTCTTTGTTTGATGGCTTGTGACTATCCAAATTCCTCTTGATTACATTCCAGAAGATTCAATGGAGTTCAGGTCTGGAGATTGGGCAGGCCATGAGAGGGATTTGATGTGGTGGTCCTTCATCCACACATTGACTGACCTAGCTGTGTGGCCTTGTCCTGCTGGAAAAACCAGTCCTCAGAGTTGGGGAACATTGCCTGGACAGAAGGAATTAACTGTTTTTCCAGGATAACCCTGTATGTGGCTTGATGCTTATGTCCTTCACAAAGATTAACCTGCCCATTTCCAGACTTGCTGAAGCATCCCCAGATCATTACCGATCCTCCACCAAATTTCACAGTGGGTGCAAGACAAGCCGGCGAACAACCGCAACCTGTTAACGGCACAGGTCACGGTAATGTGAACCACTGCTTGGAACAGGTGCAATGTCCGCTCTGACGGATGCTACTAACCAGCCTGTCAATGGTGCTGGAAAGCGCACATATGGCACACGGCGCTACTCTGGCGGACGCTGCGGTAGCAGTGTTCCAGGAGGCCTGTACTGCCCGAAACCCAAGGCGCTAGTGGATGATGAGGAGACACACACTGCGGCACTAAGCAGTGTCAGAGCTACTGTGCTGACTCTAATTCCTAACCCTAACTCATACGTAATATCCAAGGAGGGGGAATTATAATGTGTCCGTCACCAGTCTCATTCATCCATCATCACACATACACTAAGCACTATAGCCTCAGAGTCTATCATAGCACATGGCGGGGCGGCCATGCGAACCTATTATAGCCGTGTCCTTCCGGGACCTTCCTGATCCTCCTGATGGACCAATCAGAACTGGAGAAGGTCCTGAGCATGTGACTCCTGATCCCCAATGGGAGATCGTCTCATGAGCATGCTCAGTGGACCGAAGGAAGAACTTAGACTCTGGAGTCTTTTGCTGCTGGCTGGGCTGTATTGCCATAACTGGACCAGAGGTGGCAGCAGCAACCGAACCCACACTGCTGGTGTGGGCAGAACGCCGGGATCAAGGAGTCTGCTGAGCAGGCTCCACTGCGGAGAGGAATGGGAGACCGTCGATGGCAAGGCTCGGGATTCCCGCTGTGCAGCACCCGGAACCCGACGCCTAACAACACATCATAACCATACCATGAATAGTGGGCCGAACTTTCATCAGGGTTTCAGTCTCCTTGTATTCCAGTTCCTGTCACTCCTCCTCCTCCTCATCCTCAGTGGAGTTAGCCTCCCCAGCTGGGAAATCTGCACCACTGCCTTGGCGAAGCAGCAGCACACTTTGCTGAAACTCATCTGTTTAGGTGATAAAGCACACAACGCAGCTGAGCTGTTGAAAGGGATAAAAGAACAGACCAATCAGTGGTTCTCCCAGCTAAACCTCCAACCAGGTCTGGTTGAGGGCGATAATGGGCGTAACTTGGTGGTGGCTTTAAAGCTCGGTAAGCTGGTACACATTGCATGTATGGCCCACGTACTGAACTTCATAGAATCATAGAATCGTAGAGTTGGAAGGGACCTCCTGGGCCATCTGGTCCAACCCCCTGCTCAAAGCAGGATTCGCTAAATCATCCCAGTCAGATGTCTGTCCAGCCTCTGTTTGAAGACTTCCATTGAAGGAGAACTCACCACTTCTCGTGGCAGCCTGTTCCACTCATTGATCACTCTAACTGTCAAAAAGTTTTTTCTAATATCTAATCTGTGTCTCCTCCCATTCAGTTTCATCCCATTGCTTCTAGTCTTTCCTTGTGCAAATGAGAATAAAGTTGATCCTTCTACAATGTGACAGCCCTTTAGATATTTGTAGACAGCTATTAAGTCTCCTCTCAGTCTTCTCTTTTGCAAACTAAACATTCCCAAATCCTGCAACCTTTCCTCATAAGACAGGGTTTGCAGACCGGTCACCATTCTGGTCGCTCTTTTCTGAACTTGCTCCAGTTTGTTGATGTCTTTTTTAAAATGTGGTGCCCAAAACTGGACACAATATTCCAGATGAGGTCTGACCAAAGAGGAGTAGAGGGAAATAATGACTTCACGTGATCTAGACTGTATGCTTCTGTTAATACATCCTAGAATTGCATTTGCCTTTTTTGCTGCTGCATCACACTGTTGACTCATATTCAGTCTGTGATCTATTAGTATACCCAAGTCTTTTTCACATGTGCTGTCACTTAGCCCTATTCCTCCCATTCTATATATGCTTTTTCCATTTTTATTGCCCAGATGTAGTACTTTGCATTTCTCCCTGTTAAAAACCATTCTGTTAGTTGCTGCCCACTTCTCCAGTTTATTTAAATCTTTTTGAATCCTCTCTTTCTCTTCTCTAGTATTAGCTATCCCTCCTAGCTTTGTGTCATCAGCAAATTTAATCAGTTTACCCTCAATTCCTTCATCTAAATCGTTGATAAAGATGTTGAACAATACAGGGCCCAGGACAGAGCCCTGTGGTACCCCACTTGAGACATTCTTCCAACTGGATGTGCAGCCATTTACGACCACTCTTTGGGTCCGATCACTAAGCCAGTTATGAATCCACCTAACAGTTGCCTTGTCCATTCCATACTTAATCATTTTTTCAATAAGGATTGTATGAGAGACTTTGTCAAATGCTTTGCTGAAGTCAAGATATACTATATCTACAGCATTTCCTTGATCCAACCAATCAGTGATACCGTCATAGAAGGAAATTAAGTTAGTCTGACATGACTTATTAGTTACAAACCCATGCTGACTCTGGTTGTACAACGGTTGTACAACGGTTGTACAACTTGGTTGTACAGCGGTTTTTAAAAGCATACCCTGACTTTCCTGACCTACTTGCCAGGTACGCCATGAAAGTGCACATTTGCAAAAGTCATCTCAGGCTTTTGCAGGTCTAGCATTGTTGCAGTGCTTTAATTTGCCTCATCACTAGAGTTGAGCGATACCGTCCGATACTTCAAAGTATCGGATCGGAATGGATCGGCCGATCTTTAAAAAAAGTATCGGTATCGCCGATTCCGATACCGGAAGTCCCATTCAAGTCTATGGGACTTCCGGTATCGGAATAAGAAAAACTCTGTTTTTGCCTTGTACAGCCTCTCTGGGGTCTGTACGGGCCTTTCGGGGGGCTGTGCCGGCCTGCCATGGGGTCTGTGCAGGCTCCGGTGGTCTGTGCCGGCCTGCCGGGGGGCTGTGCAGGCTCCGGGGGGCTGTGCCGGCCTGCCGGGGGGCTGTGCAGGCTCCGGGGGGCTGTGCCGGCCTGCCGGGGGGCTGTGCCGGCCTGCCGGTGGGCTGTGCAGGCTCCGGGGGGCTGTGCTGGCCTGCCGGGGGGCTGTGCCGGCCTGCCGGTGGTCTGTGCAGGCTTCGGGGGTCTGTGCAGGCATCGTCCGATGGGACTACAAGTCCCATCGGGCGATGCCTGCTACCATGACAGTGATTGACACATTAGCCAATGATGGGACAGTAGTAGTCCCATCATCCGGCTAATGTGTTGAATGTAAAAAAAAATAAAAATAAAATAAATTACATGCTACATACATGCTACATACATACAACATGCATACTACATACATGCTACATTCATACTACATACTACATACATGCTACATTCATACTACATAAATACTACATGCAACATACATACTACATATATACTACATACATACTACATGCATGCTACATACATACTGCATGCTACATACATACTACATGCTACATACATACCACATATATACTACATACATACTACATGCATGCTACATACATACCACATACATACTACATACATACTACATACATACTACATGCATGCTACATGCTACATACATAACACATATATACTACATGCATGCTACATACATACTACATGCTACATACATACCACATACATACTACATGCATGCTACATACATACTACATGCATGCTACATACATACTACATGCTACATACTACATATATACTACATGCATGCTACATACATACTACATGCTACATACATACTACATATATACTACATGCATGCTACATACATACTACATGCTACATACATACTACATATATACTACATGCATGCTACATACATACTACATGCTACATACATACTACATATATACTACATGTATGCTACATACATACTACATACATACTACATGCATGCTACATACATACTACATGCTACATACATACCACATACATACTACATATATACTACATGCATGCTACATGCATGCTACATACATACTACATACATACTACATGCTACATACATACCACATATATACTACATACATACAATACATTCATACAATACATATATAGACATACAGTACATATAACATAGAGTAACATACTTACCAATACTTGTCACATTGTTCCCCGAAGCCATTGTCTTTTCCGGAATAAATATTAACATAACAAACCACAAAAATACTCACCCACGATCCGAAGCAGTCCACGAGTGTGTCCCACGACGATCTTGGGTAGAGAACTGCAGCATCAGCTGATGCTGCCATTCTCTACGGGCTGCAGGAATCCAATGACGGAAGGTAGGTATCCTTCCGCACTGTATTCCTCCGCCACTTAAAAAAAAAAAGTCCCTAGTCTCACTTTATGCCATTGCTGTGTGGGAATTTCCCACGCAGCAATGGCATAAAGTGAGACTAGGGACTTTTTTTTTTTTAAGTGGCGGAGGAATACAGTGCGGAAGGATACCTACCTTCCGTCATTGGATTCCTGCAGCCCGTAGAGAACGGCAGCATCATCTGATGCTGCAGTTCTCTACCCAAGATCGTCGTGGGACACACTCGTGGACTGCTTCGGATCGTGGGTGAGTATTTTTGTGGTTTGTTATGTTAATATTTATTCCGGAAAAGACAATGGCTTCGGGGAACAATGTGACAAGTATTGGTAAGTATGTTACTCTATGTTATATGTACTGTATGTCTATGTATGTATTGTATGAATGAATTGTATGTACGTAGTATATATGTGGTATGTATGTAGCATGTAGTATGTATGTAGTATGTATGTAGCATGCATGTAGCATGCAGTATGTATGTAGCATGCATGTAGTATATATGTAGTATGTATGTAGCATGCATGTAGTATATATGTAGTATGTATGTAGCATGTATGTAGTATGTATGTAGTATGTATGTAGCATGCATGTAGTATGTATGTAGTATGTATGTAGCATGCAGTATGTAGCATGTATGTAGCATGTATGTAGTATGTATGTAGCATGTAGTATGTATGTAGCATGTAGTATGTATGTAGCATGTAGTATGTATGTAGCATGCATGTAGTATATATGTAGTATGTATGTAGCATGTAGTATGTATGTAGCATGCATGTAGTATATATGTAGTATGTATGTAGCATGTAGTATGTATGTAGCATGTAGTATGTATGTAGCATGCATGTAGTATGTATGTAGTATGTATGTAGTATTTTTTTTTTTTTTTTAACATTTAACACATTAGCCGGATGATGGGACTACTACTGTCCCATCATTGGCTAATGTGTCAATCACTGTCATGGTAGCAGGCATCGCCAGATGGGACTTGTAGTCCCATCGGACGATGCTTGCACAGACCCCCGGACATTAGCACAGCCCCCCGGCAGGCCGGCACAGCCCCCCGGCAGGCCGGTACAGACCCCCACAGGGTGCACAGACCACCGGCAGGCCGGCACAGCCCCCCGGCAGGCCGGTACAGACCCCCACAGGGTGCACAGACCACCGGCAGGCCGGCACAGCCCCCCGGCAGGCCGGTACAGACCCCCACAGGGTGCACAGACCACCGGCAGGCCGGCACAGCCCCCCGGCAGGCCGGTACAGACCCCGGGCAGTCCACACAGCCCCCGGCAGGCCGGCAGAGACCCCCGGAAGGCCCGAAATGACGGCGCATCATGATGCGCACACACCGCGCATCATGATGACGTCAGGCTGTCAATCAACTTTGAACTTCCGATTCCGATGCCGAATTCCGATATTGAAAAAATATCGGAAGTCGGTATCGGAATTCCGATACAGCAAGTATCGGCCGATACCCGATACTTGCGGTATCGGAATGCTCAACACTACTCATCACCGATTTATTTGTGACCTGCCCACACACTGGAATTTGACCTTCCATATGTTGGCAAAGCTTAGTGAGCAGCAGAGGGCAGTGTCTGAATTCCAGCTTTTTAATGCCGGTCAGCGTAACACTCAGCCCCCACACATAACAACTGTCGAGTGGGTGTGGATCGCTGACCTATGTGAGGTTCTTCAAAACTTTAAGTACTGCACAAAGATGGTGAGCGCTGATGATGCTCTTATGAGTGTAACCATCCCACTGCTCTGCCTATTAAAACGTTCACTGCAGAATCTGAAAGAGGAAGCTTTGAATGCTGAGCAAGTGGCTATAGAGCAAGATTTTACAGTGGCTGATACCACACAGCCCAGATTCACACAATATTCTCAGGCAACACTGGGTGATGATGAGGAACAGGAGGAGGAGAAGTAACACGAGTTTTTAGTCTGCACTACAGACTACAGGGGACATTCAATCCCAGCTTAATGCCTGTCCATTATGGATGGCTTGAAGAGGAGCAGGAGGAGGCTATGCATCGTGAGGAGGAGAGGATGGTTAGTGTTATTCCCGGTGAGGACACTGAACATTTGACTCTTTGTAGTCTGCCACACATAGCAGAGCTCATGTCCAGATGACTTTCCCAAGACCCTCGTGTGAAAGACATTTTGTCCACCATGAAATACTGGCTGTGCACCTTTCTTGACCCACTGTACAAGGAGAAATTTGCTTCTCTCATGTTGGAGGTAGATGGGCCATTTTCAGTGCATGGGGGGCGCCCCCAGGAGTATGGTCACCACAGTGGCATTGCCTTCCTCCTAGGGAGAGTGATGTCACGCCTGGAAGCAATGAAGGGTCTCTCTGGCAGTTAACCATTGCATACAACACAGTTCCTCTCCAGGCCAGCAGGGGGAGCTCTGAACCAAAACTGAGGGAAGAGCTTCTTTCTGGGGGCCAGGAGGGGAAATTGGTCACTTAGTGTGAGGAGGGCGTCGTGTGCAGACGTGGAGGAGAAGAGCTGGGGAGACTGAGGAAAGTGGAGAGCTCAGTCCCAGTGATAGCGCATGATCTGGAGCCTGGTCTCCAAGGGTGTATGGATACTAACGGTCCTGCACCAGAAACCAGAGGAGTTGGAAGTTGTAAATGCCTTATTCCCACATAATCTTCGGAGGCACAACAGCAATGGGTGAGTCAAGAGAGATAGAAGGCTATGGCTGTTTGCCATGCGAGTGGAGTGTGGATAACATCAGAAAGGAGGAACTCCAGTGTAACTCAGTACTGGGAGTACTTCATTGAGAGCGCTAGTAAGGAGACTGCACAACCAATCTGCCATAGTGATTCCTGATTTGCTTCCATGCTAACCAGCTCCTGTGAAATCTGTACTCAGGACCCTGGACTGCATTTGCCAAGTAAAGGTAAAGAATCTGCAGCCTATTGTGTCCTTGCCTTCTTGCTGCAACGTCCCCGGCACTGCTACATCTCTGTGCCTGACCCTGCACCTTCCTTCCCAACACCCATCTACACTGCCCTGGGACAACAGCCCTGCCTGTGGAGGGTTATAACATCTTGGCTGCACCACATCATCTGTCCCAGCGGATCTGTCTGCAGCGTCGGCTTAACATCTTCATTGCCGAACACCACAGGTGGCGTCACGAATCATCTATTCATAAACTTTATTCCATCACTTCACACCCTTACATGGACGCCCAGGGCCACGGACTGGGTCACCGCTACTGTGACACTTCCCTGTGAAATACTGGCCCGGTACCGAGAAACCCCACTGCCCTGGCGGGCGATCCACATGCATGCCAGAGGACAGTAGTGGAAGACTTGTTCAAAAGATTACCCTCAGACAATGCTGGCGGCAGAAGTACCGGCTCTTTTTATCCACAAGGATTACAGGGGTGGACCACAATCACCAGGTGCAACTCGTGGGGGGGGGATGTCCACCAACTGGGCCATTTTCATGAGACCGTCCCATCAGCAAGGGCTATCAGTGGGTGTAATTATGATGAGGATGGAGAAGTTGACCAAGATGGTGAAGGACTACTTAAGTGACCATACCAGCATCCTTCCTGATTCTTCAGTGCCCTTTAACTATTGGTTGTCCATGCTTCACACTTTTCCCGACCGCTCCTTGTACGCCTTGGAGGTGCTGCAATGCCCTGCTGCAAACGTGTTGTCAGAGCGGATTTTTAGTTCGGCAGGTGCAATCATAGCGGATAGGTGCACACGGCTGTCAACGGAAAATGCATACAGGCTGAGTCTTCTAAAATTGAACATTGGCTGGATTTCCTCCGACTTCGTTAGTCATATGGATGATAGCAATGTTATGTAAATGCAGGCCAAATGTTTTTTTTTTCAAGTTGACTTAACATTCATCCCTTACCATCAAAAAACATTTTGGTCAGGAAATCAATTCCTCCTCCTCCTGCCTTTGCATCAAGTACTTAGTGTTCATCTATGTATGCTCCAAGTGGGTAATGTTTTGTACTTTTTGAAACCTTTGCACATTGTGGTGAAACTTGTACTCTATAGCTCTACCTCTTGTAATAGCTGCTAAAAGTATTGTGATGCACATATCATGGCATCTTTCAGCTGGTCTGAGAGAGACCGCTTGGCTATTTTTTTTAAACCCTTGCACATTGTGCAATAGTGAAACTTGTACTATCTATCTCTACCTCTTGTAATAGCTGCTAAGTGTATTGTGATGTCCCCATCACAATGTCTTTCAGCTGATCTGAGAAAAACCCCTTGACTATTTTTTGAAACCATTGCACATGCTGAAACTTGTACTTTCCATTAGATATGGGTGGACACTTGGATGTTCAGGTCTGGCAGGTTTGGTCGAACAGTTACTAAAAGGTCGGATTCGGGTAACAGAACAGTACATGGACCCAAACCCAAACCAGGACCTCATTCACTTGAATGGGGGGCTCAAACATACAGTGTTTGCCAAGCTCTCATGTGTATTACAGCGTGGCAAACACCGCTTCTGATCGGCGGTGAAATAATCCCCGTTAGTCAGAGAGCCGCGGTTCTCACTCTGTAAAAAGAAAACGTGAACGCTCAGCGACCTCATTGAGATCTCCGCTTGCACCATGAGAAAAATTCTCACTGTGCTAGCGGGGATCTCACTGAGGTAATGGCAGTTCAGCACAGCTGGGAACGTAGCCTCGAACTCGCAGCAGTTCATCACCAGTCATTCTCAGCCTGGACAGTCGCATCTTGGCACCATCCAGGTTGAAATCTGTTTATCCACCAGACATGGATTACGGCGTGGGACAGAAACGACGAATAGGTGAGGGATATTTTTTTTATTTTTGTTACATTACAGAAGATAAGGGCTTTGGTGGAATAGGCATTAGGTAAGTATAACTGTGTTTGTTATTCTTAAATAAAAAACTATAAGTGTGTTTTGTTTTAATTCAAGTAAAAAACGTTATTCTGGCTGTGTGTTTATTTACCATACAACTATAGGATTAGTAATTGATAGATGTCTTATAGATGTCTAACCATTTCTAAGCCATGGGCTTGATGTCACGGGACAATGCAAAGGTGACATCAACCCCACAAATATTAACCCCATTTGCCACTGCTACAGGGCAACTGGGAAGAGCTGGGCAAAGCACTAGAATTGGTGCATATAATAGGTGTGCTTTTTCTGGATGGCTGTAACATAGTAACATAGTTATTAAGGTTGAAGGGAGACTTTAAGACCATCTAGTTCAACCCATATCCTATCCTAACTTGCCCTAACATGTTGATCCAGAGGAAGGCAAAAAAACCCCATGTGGCAACAAGTAAGCTTCACATTGGGGAAAAAAATTCCTTCCTGACTCCACATACGGCAATCAGACTTGCTCCCTGGATCAACGCAAGGGCTGTGGGCTGCTATTTTTAAGCTGGGGTCAATCCCCTTACTAGACTGAGAATACCAACCTCCATCTGTCTGCTTTAGCATGGCTCGTTGTTAAAAATGGGGGAGAAACTCCACGCCATTTTTTAAAATTATTTATTTAAATAATTAAAAAATACGGCGTGGGGACTAGTGTTGAGCGATACCATCCGATACCGTGAAGTATCGGATCGGACCGATACCCAAAAAGTATCGGGTATCGCCGATTCCGATACCGGAAGTCCCATTCAAGTCAATGGGACAGAAATATCGGAATTAAAAAAAACTTTTCTTTACTTGCACATCCTGTTCGGGAGGGGGGAAGAGTGTGGGCGGTGCGTCGGCAGACACTGTGTGTGTCTGTGTGTGCAGGTGGGGTCTGTGCGGGCCTGCCGGGGGTCTGTGCGGGCCTGCCGGGGGTCTGTACAGGCCTGCCAGGGGTCTGTGCAGACTGCCAGGGGTCTATGCCAGCTGCCGGGGGTCTGTGCGGACTGCCGGGGGTCTGTGCAGGCCTGCCGGGGGTCTGTACGGGCCTGCCGAGGGTCTGTGCCGGCTGCCGGGGGTCTGTGCGGACTGACGGGGGTCTGTGCGGGCCTGCCGGGGGTCTGTGCCGGCTGCCGGGGGTCTGTGCGGACTGCCGGGGGTCTGTGCGGGCCTGCCGGTGGTTGTGTGTGTGTGCAGGCATCGTCAGATGGGACTACAAGTCCCATTGGGCTATGCCTGCTACATTGACAGTGATTGACACATTAGCCAATGATGGGACAGTAGTAGTTCCATCATCCAGCTAATGTGTTGAATGTAAAAATAAAAAATATATATATATACATACTACATACATACTACATATATACAACATTCATACAACATACATACATACTACATACTACATACATACTTCATATATACTACATTCACACAACATACATACATACTACATACATACTACATATATACTACATTCATACAGCATACATACATACTACATATATACAACATTCATACAACATACATACATACATACTACATACATACTACGTACATACTACATATATACTACATTCATACAAGATACATACATACATAGTACATACTACATATATACTACATTCATACAACATATATACCCCCCCAAAAAAACCAAAAATATCCTACTTACGTTCCACACGCCCTCGCGGCATCTCGTATGTTCCGGCGCCAGCAGCACTTCCTGTGCGGAGTGATCACATGGCCCCACTCATTAAGGTAATGAATATGCATGCCTCTCCACTCCCATAGGCATGGGAGAATATTCATTACCTTAATGAATGGGGCCACGTGATCGCTACCAGCCCTGGGACCAATGAGATGCTGTGAGGATGCCGGAACCAACGAGATGCAGGGCGCGCAGGAGGGTAAGTAGGATGTCATTTGGAAGCCAGCAGCTGCAGGTGTCACTGTGCACGCTATAAGAGAAATGAATATTCATTTCTCTTTAGCAGCGCCACAGGCTTTAATCGCAGCTGCTGACTCCTGCCTCTGTTACCCGCTGCTACCCTCCCCCGCCGGCTCCTGCCTCTCTCACCTGCCACTCCCGTGCCAGTTTTCTGGGTCAATGACTTGTGTATAAGCCAAGGGAGGCGTATTCAGCACAAAAACATGTGCTGAAAAACTCGGCTTATACACGAGAATATATGGTAATGTTTGGGCACACGGCAGGGTTCGGAAGGGAAGGAGCACCGTTTCACTTTTTTGATAGTAAAATTTCCTGGCATAAATTGCGGATGCCATGTCATGTTTGAAGAGCCCCTGATGTGCCTAAACAGTGGAAAACCCCAAGAAGTGATACCATTTTGGAAACTAGACCCCTTAGAGAATTTATCTAGATCTGTATTGAGCACCTTGAACCCACAGGTGCTTCACATAAGTTTATAACGTTAAGCCGTGAAAATAAAAAAGGCAATTTCTCCTGAGTTCACCGATACCCAACTTGTGGTCGAAAACTAATTTTGAGGCACAGTGCAAAGCTCAGAAGGGAAGTTGTGCAGATTTTGCTGCATTTGTCAGAGGGTGCCATGTTACATTGGCATAGCATGTGAGGTGCCAGAACAGCAGAAGTCCCCATAAGTGACCCCATTTTACCAATTAAACCTCTCAATGAATTCATCTAGAGGTGTAGTGGTTATATTGACACCACAGGTGTGTCATAGTCTTTTATACCATTGGGCAGTGAAGAAAAAATAATTTACCTTTTTACCACCAAGTGGTATGTGTGTTAGCCCCAAGTTTTAAATTTTCACACTGGGAAATGGGTAAAAATGTCACCAGAATTTGTCCCACAATTTTTGCTGAATGTAGAAGTACCCCAAATGTGGCTGTACAGTACTATTTTGGCATATGGAGTGACTGGGGAGGGATGGAGCACTATTTGCCTCCTACAGCACAGATTTTCCTAGACTAGTGTAGATTCCATATAAAGAGCCCCTAAGTGCTAGAAAAGCAGAATCTCCCCTCAAGTGACCATATTTTGGTAATTATACCCCTTTGGGAATTTATCTACTGATGTAGTGTCAATTTTGACTCCATGGGTGTTTTCCAGAATTAGGCAGCAGTGGATGTTGCTGAGTGAAAATTGCAAACTGTCGATGTAGTGACCAGTACGCTGTAGGGACCAGTACGTTGCAGTCACCAGTACATTATGCCCAGCTCATGTTTCTGTAGACACACAATTGTAAAATTAGGTGGGCTCTCATCACTACAGAAATGCCAAACATGTGGCCGCTGGTTTAGGCACACTGGGGCTCAGAAGGGAGGGGTATTTGGATTTGGGAGAAGAGAATTTGCTGAATTTCTTTTGGGGAGCGAGGAGCCATTTAGCTTTTCCAGAGCCTTTATGCTACCAGTAATGTCGAAGCCCCCTATATTTCCATTAGCAAATTACAGATCTGAGTGGGGACTTGCTTTTTTTGTGGATTGAGTTGAAGCTTTTATTGAGAACATTTTACATAATGTTTGGGATCACATTTATTCAGCGCTCTATGCTCAGCACTTACTTTGGGGTTTCCATCTAAATCTCTTAGTGACATGACAAATGCAATCCCCAAGGGATACATTCACTATAATGAGGCAGCAGAATTACTCTGGACTCCATCTGGTCTCTGTTCAGCATTGTCCTTTTCATAAGCGCACAAAACTGTGGCCGACGGCACTTTTATGCAATCCTAAAAAGACGGACACCACCAAATCACAGGACAGACGGGGTCCATAGTGCCTCCATCTGCCTTATTATAGGGAATTTTCCACCTGGGGTTCTGTCTGAATCAAACATTTCAGAAATTTACACAGAAACCCCGATGTAAGCGCTCAGCGCAGAGCGCAGGATAAGTGTGCACAGAGCCTTACTACAATTTTTGGGTGGCAGAATGAAAAAATTAATAGCATGTGAAGAATTGGTTTTATTTATGTTTTACGCTTTTCCTCAACCACTATAAGTGATTAGGTGTCTTTATTCTTTGGGTCGATGTGATTACAGCGATAGCAGATTTATATTGGATTTTTATCCTTGGCTGCTGTCACATACTAAAAGACGCTTTTTAGTGCGAAAACTAGTTTTTCCATCACCATATTTTGAAAGTTATAATTTTTTCATATTTCTGCCCACAGACTGATTTGAGGTATTGTTTTTTGCGGGACGAGCTGACATTTTTATTGGTACCATTTTTGGGCACATTACTTTTTTTGATTGCTTTCTTTTCTGATTTTTGGGAGACAGAATGAACAAAAACCAACTATTCAGAAAAGGCTTTTTGTTTTTGTTTTTTTATTTTTTGGGTCAGTATAATTACAGCTAAATCTCATTTATACACAATAAAAACTGTTTTATAGAAAAATAACTTTGCTTGCATCGCTTTATTCTGAAAACTATAGCTTTATTATTTTTCTGCAGATAGAGCTGTATGGAAGCTTGTTTTTTGCAGGACAAGAAGATGTTTTCAGAGGTAATATTTTTATTTATATCCGTCTTTTTGATTGCGTTATCTTGCACTTTTTATTTGGCGGTATGATGATAAAGCATTGTTTTTTGCCTCATTTTTTATTTGTTTTTATGGTGTTCACTGAAGGGGTTAACTAGTGGGACAGTTTTAGAAAGCGGGACATTACGGGCAATGCCAAATATGTGTGCTTTCATTGTTTATTTTTTTATTTACATAAATAAATGTATTTATTGGAAATACATTTATTTATTTTTTTTCTTTATTTGGGGATTTGTAAAAAAATATTTTTACTTTGTAACTTTTTTTTATTTTTAATTTTTTTACATTGCCCCAGGAAGGGGCATCACTACATAATGTCTGATTACTGATCTGACACTCTGCACAGCAGCGTATCAGATCAGGATCTGACAGGCAGGGAAGGAGGCATGCCGGCACTTGCTCTTAGCAGGTGCTCACAAGCCACCTTACCTGCAGGACCTGGAAGGAACCCTGGTGGAAGCGTGCAGGAAGCCCCTTCCCTGTGCAAAACTTCTCTATGCCACTGTCACTACTGACAGCAGCATCAGAGTGGTTAAATGCCTGCGATCAGTGCTACCACCAATCGTGGGCATTGCTGTGGGGTGTCAGCTGTCACATATAGCTGACATCCACACCCGATTGCCACGGAGCTCAGAGTGAGGCCGCGTAATCGGTGCGCCATACTAGTACTGCTGTTTACAGGAACACAATTCCCGCAGATCATTGCTAGTACAGTGCATGTCAGGAAGGGGTTAAACTCATCTTCCCAAAGATGTGATAAACCACAGTAATTTTATGATTTAAATGGGGGAGGGGCAATCTCTTTGGATTTTCCCCTAAAGGCCCTTTTACATTTAGCGATGCACCAGCGATCCAACCAGCGATCCGACCCGGTCAGGATCGCTGGTGCATCGCTAAATGATCGCTAGTGAGCTTTCATACAGAAAGATCTCACAGCGATGCAGCAGCGACGCAGCGCACGATACTTACCATTCACACACAGCGATCCTGCGTCCTCCGGCCCGCCTCCACGCGTCGCTGGACGTCACAGCAGGAAGCCCAGCAGGAAGCAGACGACGAGAAATGGAGCCGGACATTCTCGCGCGATCAGCGATGGACAGCGGGGGAGCCGGTCGGAGGTAAGTATCACACATAGCGATATCGCTAGCAATATCGCTATAACGTCACAAAACCGGTGACGTTTTAGCGATATTGCTAGCGATATTGCTTAGTGTAAAACCCCCTTTATAATAAAGACCCTCTTTTAAAAATTCCATTTTGTGTTTACTTGTGTTATCTTTGTCTAATATTTACATTTGTTTGGTGATATGAAACATTTCAATGTGACAAACAAGCAAAAGAATAGGAATCAGGAAGGGGCAAACAATTTTTCACACAACTGTATGAGTCGGGGAGCAGGAAGGCAAAAGTGACCCTACATCGCATACAGGTGAGCAGCAGCAGGATAAGATCGCCAAAAGCAAGCACAGACAGACATCACTTTTTGACCATGGTGGAGGAAGCAAAGGAGGAGGAAGAGGCAACATGAACAGTAAAAAGGCTAGGGGTCAGTCATGGTGCAAAGTAGGGCTAACGTAATGGTTTGGGGCCAGTATTGATTTTTTTTACCCTGCTCCCTCGTTTGCTGTGAAGCTGGGGCAGCATGACCACCACCTCTTGATCTGAACTGCCGACATCACTTGGAAGGCCTTGACTCCATGTGAAGTCTGGACCTCATCATCCCCCATTGCATCATCACACCTCTCCAGTATATCCTTTGCTCTGCTGCTCAACTAATTGATTTCTGTCCTCATTGCTCCTCGGCTTCTCCCCTCTGCATATCCATTCGTCTCCCAATCACACAAAGTTTCCACTTCAAGCTATTAGCACTGACCTTCGAAGCTGTACATAATCTGTCTATCTCTGAACTGATCTCCCGATATCTCCCACCATGTAATCTCTAGTCCTCCGAAGACCTCCGTCTCTCCATCACAATGGTAAGTCGCCTACAAGACTTCTCCCGAGTATCCCCCATCCTGTAGAATTCTGTATCTTAACACATCTGATTATCCCCAAATGTGGAACTTTCAAGCGTAACTTGAAAACTCATATCTTAAGGGCAGCTTACAGCCTGCAATATCCCTGCTGCAATCCTCACTAACACCTGAGCTGCTGCAAAACCTGAACCTACTGTCTACTTCCAAATTATCGTTTAGAATGTAAGTCTGCAAGGGTAGAGTCCTCTTCCCTCTGTGCCAATGGATCGCCCGCCAGGGCAGTGGGGTACTCGGTACCGGGCCGGTATTTCACTGGGAAGTGTCACAGTAGCTGTGACCCGGTCCGTGGCCCTGGGTGTCCATGTAAGGGAGTGAAGTTATGGAATAAAGTTTATGAATAGATGATTCGTGATGCCACCTGTGGTGTTCGGCAAATGTTAAGCCGACGCTGCAGACAGATCCTCTGGGGCAGATGGTGTAGTGCAGCAATGATTTTATAGCCCTCCACAGGCAGGGCTGTAGTCCCAGGGCAGTGTAGGTGGGTGTTGGGAAGGAAGGTGCAGTGTCAGGCACAGAGATGTAGCAGTGCCGGGGAGATTGCAGCAAGAAGGCAAGGACACAACAGGGTGCAGTTTCTTTACCTTTACTTGGCAAATGCAGTCCAGGATCCTGATACAGATGGCACAGGAGCTGGTTAGCCTGGAAGCAAATCAGGAATCACTCTGGCAGATGGGTTGTGCAGTCTCCTTACTAGCGCTCTCTATGAAGTACTCCCAGTACTGGGTTACACTGGAGTTCCTCCTTTCTGATGTTATCCACACTCCACTCGCATGGCAGACAGCCGTAGCCTTTTATCTCTCTTGGCTCACCTGCCGCTGTTGTGCCTCCGAGGATTATGTGGGAATAGGGCATTTACAGCTTCCTATTCCTCTGGTTTCTGATGCAGGACCGTTAGTATTCATACACCCTTGGAGACCAGGCTTCAGATCATGCGCTATCACTGGGACTGAGCTCTCCACTTTCCTCAGTCTCCCCAGTGATTCTCCTCCATGTCTGCACATGACACCCTCCTCACACTAACTGACCAATTTCCCCTCCTGGCCCCCATAAAGAAGCTCTTCCCCTTACTATTGGTTCAGAGCTCCCTCTGCTGGCCCGGAGTGGGAACTGTGTTACATGTTATGGTTAACTGCCAGAGAGACGCTTCCTTGCTTCCCTAGGAGGAAGGCAATGCCACTGTGGCGACCATACTCCTGGGGGCGCCACACCTGTCTGTCACTATTGGTTTATTCAGTGTATTTTCTATTTGTGTTTTGTTTGTATCTAATCCTCATGTACAGCACCATGAGATCAATGGGGCTCCAAAAATAAATAATAATAATCCTTAGCATGAAGATTCAGTGGAAATACACACTGCAGAAAGTTGTTGGCCCCTGTGTTTCATCCTAAAGATCAGAGATGTGCTGCAGTGGTCCACTGATCGCTTGCATTTCCCCTCCCATGTATGCAACTTCAAACAGAACATGTGGTTGGGCATCAATACACTCAATCTCTTCTTCCACTTGTGGGGCAGGACAGGTGGATGGCCCACAGAATCACAGCCAGCAGAGTCACCAAAAAGCAGAAGTGACTGCTGCATGACTTGGTGCTCATACTGCTTACCTGATTTGAAAGAGAGTGAGGTGGAAAACAGATGACCATGGGTCACAGGTGCAAACTTTCAGCAGGGGACTGGGTGGAAGACAAAGCAAAGTCACTGAAGGCACTCTCATTAAAACAATCTAAAACTACTTTACTTGTTCACGCCTCACCATTCATCCAATGTTACAAAATTACACAGAAAGTCCTGTCGCCTGCATGCACCGGAAGAAGGTGTTTATTTAGGGTGCATATCAGGCACAGATAAACCCCTGCTTCTCTCTCCCTGTAGCAGGTACATCACCACCAGCAAAATGGCCACGTCCCCTATTTGATGCTCTTCTCATTGTTTTCATCCCAAAAAAAAGTAGCGTATTATACAGCCTATATACAGAGAGAGAGTGGCCAGAGGATTATTACACTGCCTGTTTTCAGAGTACTACCCAAAAAATAAAAAAGGAAACCCTCAAAAACTACCTCCTCCTACGCCTCCTCTACTTAGAATGCCACCTACACCTCCTCCTCCATCTCCTCCTCCTCATGGACCTCTGCCTCCTGGTTTAAGATTATATTTTTTTTAATTCTAAGTTATTTTACGTCATTTCCCTATGCACAGGTGTTTGCAGGGCAATTGTTCTGCTCTTACCCCCATTTTGCTTTTCAAGGCCCCCACCTTTCAGTATGACCTATGACCATTTTACAGCAATTTTAAAGCACCAAAGTTTGAGTCACCATTGACTTCTATTGGGTTCGAAGTGAAGTCTGGGGTCAAGTTCGGATACCGAAATGAATTTTCAACTGTAGCTTGGCCGAAACCTATGAACCCGAACATCCACGAGTCCGCTCATCCCTAGTTATGAGGCCTTGTAAGCTACTGATATGCCTATGAGCTTGGTGTAAACAAAAGACTGGACTGGAAGAAGCTGATTGCACCAAGGACGAGGCAGAAGCTGAACAGATGAACAAGGGAAGGCATGGGGAAATGAGTATAATTTTTTTTACCTCCAGATTTACGATGCTCATGAGCTTCGAGAGACTTAAGAGCATGCAAATGAATATTTGATTAGCATTGAATATATTTATTTGGAATTGAATTTCCAGTCTGAATTCTAACAAATCTGGCAAATTCAAACTTTGCTGATTTCTTAGATAATTTATAACTTTAAATATTGGGAATAACTTTTACGACATGTACATGTGAGCAGGTAGGAAGATGCAGTAACAGGTCGGAGGCAGAGCAAGCATTAACGTGGGGGTTAATTTAACAGGTATACTCCTCGCAGGGAGAAAACAGATAAAACAGTATAAAGGAACACAGGGGACGTAACTCAGGGGAAGAGGGTGTGAAGCATAGGGTAGGAAGTTCAAGGATAGCAAACTTATCAGTTTGACGACTTCAGAATGCAGTTAGTTCAGGATGTGGACGTTGGTGCCAAAGCAGTGGTGCATAAGGGGTCCGGTATGGTCATGGAAAAGATGGTGTCCTGGATCCTGGCAGCAGCGGTGATTTCTCGTGGTCTGGTCGGTGATTGGTGTGTCAGAGCACAGTCTTTCCCCCTGTCAGCGTACAGGGACAATGAGCAACTTGATTCAGGTACAAAGGGAAACCCCTCACAGCAGGTGTCCTAATTCTCCCATCAGTGAGTGCGCAGGCTTATGTACTGACTGGGCGTTCTGTCACTCATGGTCAGCGGTCACCAGGTACGTCGTTGTCGGCAGTCTTTGTTCACAGCTTTTAGCCTCTGCTGGTTTTTGCCTGCTCTGCCAGTTGCCCCCCCCGCAGAATCCCTGACACTGCCCTCCTGCACGATGCATGTTCCCACAGCAACTAACTGATTTGCCGTGCGCTGTGGTCCTTTTATCTTAGTCACGCCCCCTACTCCTAGGTGCAGAGGTCGGTCTGGGGCTTTAAGCTTTCCCCTGTGAAAGCTGGGTGACAGCCCCGACAGTTCCGGATCCGTCACGGTGTAGGTAGGGTCTTCTCCTTTCATTCACACGACCATTTAAATTGGACAAGTATTATCTGTGATTTTGGTGGACAGCACTCGTACTCATGTTATTCTATGAGGCTGTGAACATGTCCACTTGGTCAGAAGAGAAAAATCGCAGCATGCATGATTTGCTTCTAAGAATTATCTACTGATTTGCTGAAAAGATTTTCACGGACTGATATAATGGAGAAGGTGGAGAGACAATTTTTTCCTCCATGTCCATGAAAATCAGATCCCATTGTCAAACTCTGAACAGAATTAAATTAGCATGAAATGGTCATTTGACCCTAGTCTTAATGGAAGTCTGTCAGTATAGAATGACTGTTCATATCAAGTACAGTTGTTCTGTGCACCCATAGTGTGGCCAAACATTTAAGTGCACCTTCCCATCTACTGTACTTGTTTTCCATCTATCTCCACCCATCTGGCTCTATAAAGGCAGAACTGTCCATCAGAATAGAGGAAGGGGGTGGAGATAAAGAGAACATAAGAAGGAGGTGTAGTGACCTGGTCCAGGTTATGACTGTCCCTTTAAATACCCCTGGACTGTGAGTAATCCTGTACACTACCGCTCACATTCTAGCTACCCCATTGACTGTTATTAGACATGTGCTTTCATTTGATCAATGGGTTTTTCTGAGTATTTTCTTATTTTTTGTGTTCCAGCACCATCTGCTAGTGAAATGTATGCAATATAAAGTTTTGACATGAGAACTGAGGCTTAAAGAGGAGGGGCTATTCTAGTTTCCACCTAGAATAGCCCCTCCTCTTTAAGCCTCAGTTCTCAAGTCAAAACTTGAGACCAGGAGAGCTGGGAAAACCCCAGTCTTGGACAAGCTGTCTCTGGGAGCAGAGCACATGGGAGACTCCCTTTCTCCAAGATCCCCTGGTAGGCCTGATGAGCTTAGAAATTACCCCAGGACTCCCAGGCCGGTGAAATACTCTTGCTATGTAAAATCTTCTTCATAAAGCTACAAAAGACTCTGAATCTCTCTATAACAACGTAAAAGCACTACATCTAAAGGAGCAGGTTCTTAAAGCTCTGAAGCCTCAAGTCCATGTTAGAATCAAACTCTGTACTGTATTTGCTGTAGATTACCCACGTGAGCTGTGAAGAATTTGCTCCGTGTCATGTTTCCTTGTTCCTGCGAAAGTAAACACAACTGTAATCCCCGAGAGCTGTGTCTGTGGTCATTATCGTGGACGCCACGTGGGGGAGGATAGCAGTGAACGGAAAGCTCCCATTACAAGGGCTTTACAGTGGGAAGGTGCGTCAAACTGGCTACATCAAGGGAGCATCGAGCACTCGTACTTGGCTTGAACAAACTTGTTTTAAATGAAGTCAATGCAAAAAGCAGCATAATGAAAACAATGATAACAAATACTGCAAGCATTCTGCCTATCCATACCATTTTTTGACTGCAAACATAAATTGTATTTAAGTTTCTATGTGTATCATCACATCATTCACCCAATAATAATTGCTATTTTTTTACATCTCTGTATACCTTTATAAAGTTGAAAACAAACTAATTGAATAAAAAATAAATGTTCTAACAAATTTACAAAATAAACTCAAAATAATAGTATTGTAAACAGAACATAACAAATCCACCTACAATAAAACATATTCTGCAGTTTGGTTGATTTTATTCCAGATTTATACTATTTGGCAATGGAAATTCTAACATTAGTTTTCTTGGGGGAAAAGTGAGTGACTATATTACAAATTTTGAAATGTCTCCTGTGAATACTTCTGGTATGTGATATTCAGCCGCATATGAATAAGGAATTTCAGCACCTGAGTCTGGGGGTCAATATATCAACCCCTAGAAGTTTGTAGGAGAAATAAAGATGTAATAAATGACATTGTTTACTGTCCTGATGACATTGATACATTTTATGGAACACAGTTAGAACACTTTGGAACAGTTTATAAACCATCCATTGAGGTACCAGAAGCTTCATTTTCTATTTTTCTTCATTCTCAGTCAATTACTGTATGTATTTCCTGTGTTTTTTTACCATACTATTGCTGCAATGCAATTTGTTGTTTTATGGTGAAAACATATTGGAGTTGTTTTACGACAGTGTAATAAAACAGCATGGCAAAAATAGCATCGACAAAATGACAAATAGGAAATGTGGAAGCTTTCATAAGTTTTACAAAAAACATAGACATTTCTAGAGTGGAGCCACTAATTTACTTCCTTCAAGAACTAGTTAAAAAAAACTTTTCTGAATTATATAGATTAAAAGGGTCCAACCTCCTCTGAATCCCTATGTTTTTCCCCAGTAAAATAATAACACCCAAACTCACCTCCTGTGCCGGATCCATTCCAGCAGTGTGGGCACCGGCCCTCCTAAAGATTGTGTGACATTGTTATTAGGGATGAGCGAATGTGCTCGGTGACACTCAGTTATCACTTGAGTATCACGTTGCTCGGCTGTGCTTGTAAATCACCGAGCAATTTGTGCTGCTCAATGTAAAACTTGATTCCCCGCCTGCATCTTTGGTTACGCAGCCAATAAGCATGCAGGAATAGCCGGTGAGTTACTGTAATGCTGTAGCTATCTTGGTTGTGACATTACTGTGATTGACTGGCCGTCTGACATCATCGAGGATTAGAAATGGACAGGCGCCACCCAGCTCGGCACACTGATGCCATTGCACAGCTCTGTAAGATATACAGAAAAAACTTGGCACTCAAAGAGATGAATAAATTAATACTACAAACTGTATGTTTTGGTCTCAAGTGACCTTCATCAGTGTACCTACTGCACAGGCAAATAGGGGGAGAAGGACACAAGAATGTTCCGTAATGAACGAAGTATATACCCTTGGTCCCAGTGTATGCCACTACGTTCGTTACGTTGCCTCCAACTGCGGCTTATCTGGATTTGGAACATTCTTGCTGCTGGACATTGTGTCCTTCTCCCCCTATTTGGTTGTGCAGTAGGTACACTGATGAAGGTTATTTGAGACCAAAAAGTAAACTTTGTAATAATTTTTAAAATTTTAACAATTTTGTAGGCTTCCATTTCCATATAGTGTTACATGGTCTATGAACATTTCTGTGATCTCTAAAACGGAAAAAAAAAACTTTCTAAAATGTTGTTGGCTTCCATTTTTCAGCCATACAGTATTATATGATCTGTGAATATTTCTGTGATCTATAAAACTGAACATTCTTCTGGATTAAATTATATTGTCATTCATACACTTTTGCCTTCTTTCTGTTACACTACTGTGGAGTAAACTCCTTTTTTCTTTAATTAAAAATAAACTTGGTTTCAAGAAATGCAGCAATTGTAAAATGCTTAAGACGTGCATTAAGGGATGGGGAAGTGGAAGTGCTGATGATGGTGCACGCAGATGTGGAAGATGTGGGGCAGGTGTGACTACCTCTGTTGCTGGAGTACAAGAAACACCCCCATCTATAACACATAAGTAGCTATCCAACTTTGCAACTTTGCAGAAGTGGTACACCACTTCTGAAGTCAGAACAGTGCAAACAGCTGGTCGATTCAATAGCAGATAATTCTTTCAGGAGGCTTGGTAGTGCCATGCAGTCTTCCACATAGCCCAGTATCACCAGTCTTACGTCTGGATCACTAAGTCCTTACCCTTGATCTTCCTTCCTCCAACTATGTTAAGTCCTAAGAGACTAGTGATCACACACTAGGTGTAAGGATTCCAGATATTACATGGAGCCTGTTCTGCTCTTGTCCAAGATGGAGTCTGGTACTTCGCCGTGTCCTGGAACTTCCTGTCTGTCCTGCTATTTAGGTCCGGGTCAGAAGATCCTCCTTCCCTGAGTATTTTGTTGCTGTTTGCTTCTGAGCTCCCTCCTGGCTTGCCTCTGGAGTCCCTGTTGCTGCTCATTACTCGGTGCTCTGCCTCTCCGCTACCAGTTGCCTTCAGTCCTCAGAGCTGCTACCGGATCCTGCTGGGTTTACCTACTGTTCTGACTTCTAAGACTGTGTTTGTGTGGGCGCCCACCCCCTGACGAAGGCAACGCCGAAATGCGGGTTGTGGTGGACTCATCCTGGGGACTCCAAAAGTACATGAGGTAACAGCACTTTGCTATTCATTTTTGGAAGCCTAACTTTAACACCATGTAATGTTTAACCTTATTATTTAACCTCTCACAATACCTTTATGATGATTCATTAGGTCTTTTGTCTTGTGTGACAATCTGCTAATGCACTGGCATGTAATTTAAGCACCTGCACCTTATTATTATCTACTAGTCTATACCTTATTTCTTGCACATACTCTTTTTATGCATTTGCACTTTAATATGTATTAACTCCTACCTCATGTATTGCACACGATTGTGCTTGTATGTAAATTTTGTCATGCTGACCAATTTGACTTTTATTAGTATATTCTAGTGTCCCCTGTGTTGTGCCCTTTCCTTGGTATTGGTTTCCCGCCCTTTTATTTCTTTGTACTTTATATTTCTTAAAAAATATTGCTAATTATTGGACATTATTTTCTTTTTTACTCATTCTTATTCCAAGTTGTCCCTCACTACTATCCATGAGTGCAATGATTGTGGTTATCGTTAACTTGTAATTCCACATTAATTATTTGTTTTGGTGCACTTTTCCTTGAGTTTTCTGTTTAATTCCACATATCAGTGCAGTTCACACTCTCGCGTTATATTACTGCTGGACTTGTTTGCTTTAGCGGACGTGCACTGCTATCACTTTTGCTGGGCATTTCTGTTTTGTGCAGTGCATTTCGCCGTAATTGCAGGAAAGCCTCTGTTAGTTTTTGTTGTATTCCTTACTTTGCTAACATACAGTTTGTTTGTCTCAACTTTGGTCTCAGATCCATTTTATCCCACGCAATCAGATTCCATAGTCCCTACATAATTGTTACACTAGGATACTCCGAGGAGCTCTTTACAACATAATTTCTTCATTGTGGTCTCTCAATCTGCATGCTCCAAGAGGGACAGGAGGACATGCTGTTTAGTGATACACAAAACTTAGAGCAGCCAATGCCACAAGAACATTATGGTGACAATCGGCAAATCTGAGATGAAGAGTAAGATGATGATGAGACACACTTGCCTCAATGTCTTGTTGCTGTTAAGTCCCATAGTCAGGAGGACCAGGGTATGGTGGTGTAAGATGAGGTGGTGGATGACAAAGTCACCGACCCAACCTGGGTAGGTGGCATGCTGAGCAAGGCCAGCAGCGCTGAGGGGGAGAGAATGGCTGCACCTAAACAGACAGGAAATGGCAGAGGGTGACCAGAGGGGCAAGACGGGAAACTGTTCCACATGAACCCAACACTCATGCATTTCTCCATCAAAGAGTTAGGTTTTCCAACTCTTTGATACTTTTTTAAAGACAGTTCTGGACATTTGCAACCTGTACCATGCCAAGATCCGCAGGGGCCTGACCACTAAGAATCTAATCACCACCAGCATGATCAGGATCATGTCATCTACTCACCCAACTTGGTGAGCCCAATGCCTGGGTGCCATCCAGTGACACCACTGCCTCTTCCCCTATGCCAGTTGCTTCGTAATCCCATGTCCAGAACACTGGCACATATGACTTCTGCCCTGCACCTATCTTTGCACATTCTGATTTGCCATCATCAGGCACTTACTAATCCTTGTCCCAGCTGTCCCTACCTCAGGTCTTCAAAAGAAAAAGACAGTTCCCAGGTACTAATTCACAGGGCCAATTGCTAAACGGACACATTTCCAGGCTGCAGGCCATGGAAATGATGCCATTTAGGCTAGTAGACACGGAGAATTTCTGGCATCTTATTGTGGCCGCTGTCCTTCGGTATTCGGTCCCCAGCCAGCACTTTTTCTCCCAGGATTGCATTCCTGACATGCACCAGCATGTGTCCAAGAACATCATCCTTGCCCTTACCAATGCACTTACTGGCATTGTACACTTAATGACTGCAACATGGACAAGTGCTTTTGGCCAGGGATACTACATTTCCCTGATGGCACACTCGGTGAACATTGTGGAGGCTGGAGCCGCATCACACTTCTCATCCTTCACACAAGATGGTATAGTTACTTAAAGTAATAACAGACCTGACAGATTTGTTGTTTTTGCCACTGAAACCTCCAACCAGGTATATTAGTGTGTGATAATGGGTGTAACCTGCTGGCGGCTTGTAAGCTTGGCAAGCTCACACACGTAACATTCTAGATACATGCACTCAACTTTAGTTCAGTGGTTTTTGAAAACATACCCATATTTGCCAGCGCTTCTGATGAAGGTATGCCACGTCAGCGATCATTTCCACAAGTCAGCTACCACTGCTGCCGCTCTGGCAGTGCTGCAGCATTGCATGCAAGTGACAGCTCGCCAACTGGTGTAAAACATCACAATGAGCTGGGACTCTACACTGCACTTGCTGGCAAGGCTTTGTGAGCAGAAGAGGCCAGTAGTTGATTACCAGCTCCAACCCGAACGTCGGCATTCTGTTCAGCCTCCACATACCACTACTGAAGAGTGGGCATGGATGTATGACATTAGTGTGGTTCTTCAAGACTTTAATGACTCCACAAAGATGTGAGTGGCGATGACGCTATAATTTGGGCAAATATCCTACTTCTATGCCTATTTAAACAGTGACTGATCACAATTAAGCATGAAGCTTTGCATGGGGAGTAGCTGGGGATGGAGGAAGACATAACACAGAGAGATTGTAGCCAGCCTAGTCTCATCTCATCTGCTCAGTGCAGATTGGGTGTCAATGAGGAGGTGGACTCTGAGGAGGAGGAATAGGAGAACAGGATCTGGTGGTTAGTGCAACAGAGGCTAGTAGCCACACAAACTTTGTCTTATCTCTCCTAATTGGATGAGCTGAGGATGGGAATGATGAGGAAGAAAGGGAGGAAGAGATGGAGAATCACCATCATGGTAGAGATAGAGAAGTGTTGGCTGTATGGAGCTTGGCACATATGGCCAACCTTATGTACCACTACCTTTCCCATTACCCTCATGTTATATTCAGCTTGGCCAAATAGAATGCTGATTGTTCACCCTGATAGACCCACGCTACAAGGAGAACTTTTCATCTCTTCTGCCTAAGGTGGAGAGGTCTTCTAAAATGGAGCAATATCAGAAGGCCATTGTGCAAAATATGTTGAAAAAGTTCCCATCAGGCAATGCTAGAAGTAAGAGGCAAGCTTCCTTGCCCAACCAAGGAGGAGATGCCAGGGAGACACACAGCAGAGGCAGAGGTACACTGTCAAAGGTGTGGGACAATTTCATGAGAACAGCACAGCACCCATGGCTTGATGACAGGGTATTTTTGACAAAGAAGGAAACTTTTTAAAGCTGGTCAATAAATAACTGGCCTACCAAACCTCCCTAATTCATCTGCCACTTTCAACTATTGGGACTCAAAGCTGAACACCTGGCAAGAGCTGTTCCTCTATGTTTTGGAGGTGCTGTGCCTCCCTGCGGCTAGCGTCTTGTTTGAGTAGGTTTTCAGTGCCACAGGTTGGGTCATAAGAGACAAGCGATTTCACCTATCAAGAAAGAATACAGGTAGGCTTACTCTAATAAAAATGAACAAAGCCTGGGTTAACCCACACTTTTCCACACCACCAGATGACAGGAGCATATAAAGTGTTTGAAATGTTTGAAATATTCTATAATTTAATGAGACCTGCCAATTGTTGCATTTTAAGGTGCTATGGATTGCCAGATGACAGGAGCATATAAAGTGTTTGAAATGTTTGAAATATTCTATAATTTAATGAGACCTGCCAATTGTTGCATTTTAAGGTGCCATGGATTGCCATTCTTATAATTTCTGTTTGGCTTTGCACTTTCTGCGAAGTCTTTATTACTAAAATATTTTCTTTCCAAATTTTTTTTATGGATTCAATGACTCATCCATACAGTTTAACATGTTTATTTTTAATTATGGTGGTATGCAAAACTTAAAAAAAGCATAGAAAAATATTTCAGGATTAGATTACTCATCCATAAAGTATTATGTGCTGTCTAGCACATTTTAGTGGTATATAACCGTAGAAAAAAAGTTTGAAAAATTAGCTTGTTTATTCACATTTCTTACCTATACACTTTTCCAGATTCTGGGTCATATTTTTGTGATATATAACACTATGAAAAAAAAAATGCTGCTACATTTCTCAGCCATAGAGTATTAGGTGTTCTTGGGTACATTTTGTTGGTTTATAACACTCAAAAACATGTTCAAAATGTTATTGCTAATATATTGACCACCCATAGAGTATTACATGTTCTTGGGTAGTTTTCTTTGGTATTGTGTATAACCTTCAAAAACCTTGTTTATAGTTTATTGTTATTATATTGTCACCCACTGACTAGTCCGTGGTCTGGAGTACGTTTACTTGTTTTATAACCCTCAAAAAACTTGTTCAAAAATTATCGTTATTATAATATTTATCCATAGGATATTATATCTTCTTGGGTACATTTCATTGCTTTAAAGTCCTTAAAAAACTTGTTTAAAATGTATCAGTACTGAATTGTTCATTCATAGGGTATTACATCTTCTTAGGTACATTTCTTTGCTATATAAACCTCCAAAAATGTGTTAAAAATGTATTAGTATTATATAGCTTACCCATAGACTACTCCATGGTCTGGAGTGGAGAAGAGCGAACCTTTTAAGATTTGGTTCGGCTGGGATCTGCAAACTGCCCAATGTTCGCTGAACAGTTTGACTAACTTATCCAAACTCCATTGAATTCAATGGGAGGCAAAACCAAACGCATAGACAACACCTTCAGGGAGGATAAAAAGTTGTCAAAACAGCCTAAATTAGGGACAAACACCAGGAAAACTGCAGATTTGTGCACACCCATGTCCCTGAAAACCCCCAAATTTCATGTGAAATATATAAAATATGAATAGCTATACGGCTTCTGAATACTAGAAAAAAATGAGATGCTTTGCACACAATTTGGCCAAGTTTTGTCTGCCCATCAACCAAACTATTCACGCTAGCTTGGATGTGCCAGTCAGTTGTTTGTTATTTTTATGTTGGTTCTATGACCGAGCACTCCACCCTTCGACATGTGGTGATTTTAATTGCAGCAGGTTCCTACCCACCTATAAATACAGACATTGCTGAGAGCGCTGTCTACAGTCACCAAGGAATTCAGACATCATCCTAAGGCCGGAGTCACACTAAGGCCGGAGTCACACTAAGGCTGGAGTCACACTGCCAATTTCGCCTGCGATAATCGCATCGCATAGCACGGACTGGCCGGCACCTATCCTGACCTGAGAATGACAGCATGATGGATTACTATGCAGCTGTCAAGCTCAGGTCAGGAGAGCAGACAGCCAGTGCGAGTTTTACGATCCGATTCTCGGATGAAAAATTCGCCAGTGTGACTCTGCCCTAAAGAGGAATACGGACGAGTGCTATGCAATAAAAAAACGCATAGCACTCAGACCAATTTTAATCTATGGAGCAGCTTCCATAATCCGATTTATTCACGGCTGTATTATACGTGCGAGAGAAATCACAGCATGCTGCGATTTGCACCGTATCTCGGCCGAGACTCGCCAATGCAAGTCTATGGGTGCGAGAGAAAAACGGATTACACACGGACCATGTGTGTGACTTGCGAGAAATACCCAAGACTTCTCCAGGTGACAGAGAATTGAATCATCCATTATCAGGAAGCTTTGGCATGCTAATTAGCTTTGGAAGCTCTAGAAAAATCCAGGAAGCGTGCCTCCACAGAGTCCACCATCATGGCAACTTACATCAATGTTGAGATGCTCACAGTTCTGGTGTAAGAGAGGCCAGAACTATGGGATCAAAGGGATGCACATTATACAGACCGGGCACGGAGGAGGCAGCATGGAGGAGGATATGCCTGCAGATGTTCCCTGACTATGAGGATAAATCTCATGAGGCTCAGCAGCAAATTAGTAAGTACAATCCTTTAAAAATATTCTTCATCAAAGTAACACGTGTTAGCATGAGAACACAGACTCCTAATATGTGATGTTTGTGTTAGAATATGTGGCGTATTTCATATTTTAAACTAGCCAGTATCAGGCCACATGACACTATAACCTTCATATTGCAATATAAACACATGGTTTCAATGTACCAACTTTTTGTTATGTTACATTGCAGTGACTGATGTCATGAGACGATGGCGCAGCATCAGGAACCAGTACCGGCAGGAACAACAGAAGCAAGCCAGGAGTGGGGATGCAGCACCGACCAAAAGGAAATACAGTGGGGCAAAAAAGTATTTAGTCAGTCAGCAATAGTGCAAGTTCCACCACTTAAAAAGATGAGAGGCGTCTGTAATTTACATCATAGGTAGACCTCAACTATGGGAGACAAACTGAGAAAAAAAAATCCAGAAAATCACATTGTCTGTTTTTTTTTCATTTTATTTGCATATTATGGTGGAAAATAAGTATTTGGTCAGAAACAAAATTTCATCTCAATACTTTGTGATATATCCTTTGTTGGCAATGACAGAGGTCAAACGTTTTCTGTAAGTCTTCACAAGGTTGCCACACACTGTTGTTGGTATGTTGGCCCATTCCTCCATGCAGATCTCCTCTAGAGCAGTGATGTTTTTGGCTTTTCGCTTGACAACACGGACTTTCAACTCCCTCCAAAGGATTTCTATAGGGTTGAGATCTGGAGACTGCCTAGGCCACTCCAGGACCTTGAAATGCTTCTTACGAAGCCACTCCTTCGTTGCCCTGGCGGTGTGCTTTGGATCATTGTCATGTTGAAAGACCCAGCCACGTTTCATCTTCAATGCCCTTGCTGATGGAAGGAGGTTTGCACTCAAAATCTCACGATACATGGCCCCATTCATTCTTTCATATACCCGGATCAGTCGTCCTGGCCCCTTTGCAGAGAAACAGCCCCAAAGCATGATGTTTCCACCACCATGCTTTACAGTAGGTATGGTGTTTGATGGATGCAACTCAGTATTCTTTTTCCTCCAAACACAACAAGTTGTGTTTCTACCAAACAGTTCCAGTTTGGTTTCATCAGACCATAGAACATTCTCCCAAAACTCCTCTGGATCATCCAAATGCTCTCTAGCAAACTTCAGACGGGCCCGGACATGTACAGGCTTAAGCAGTGGGACACGTCTGGCACTGCAGGATCTGAGTCCATGGTGGCGTAGTGTGTTACTTATGGTAGGCCTTGTTACATTGGTCCCAGCTCTCTGCAGTTCATTCACTAGGTCCCCCCGCGTGGTTCTGGGATTTTTGCTCACCGTTCTTGTGATCATTCTGACCCCACGGGGTGGGATTTTGCGTGGAGCACCAGATCGAGGGAGATTATCAGTGGTCTTGTATGTCTTCCATTTTCTAATTATTGCTCCCACAGTTGATTTCTTCACTCCAAGCTGGTTGGCTATTGCAGATTCAGTCTTCCCAGCCTGGTGCAGGGCTACAATTTTGTTTCTGGTGTCCTTTGACAGCTCTTTGGTCTTCACCATAGTGGAGTTTGGAGTCAGACTGTTTGAGGGTGTGCACAGGTGTCTTTTTATACTGATAACAAGTTTAAACAGGTGCCATTACTACAGGTAATGAGTGGAGGAAAGAGGAGACTCTTAAAGAAGAAGTTACAGGTCTGTGAGAGCCAGAAATCTTGATTGCTTGTTTCTGACCAAATACTTATTTTCCACCATAATATGCAAATAAAATGAAAAAAAAACAGACAATGTGATTTTCTGGATTTTTTTTTCTCAGTTTGTCTCCCATAGTTGAGGTCTACCGATGATGTAAATTACAGACGCCTCTCATCTTTTTAAGTGGTGGAACTTGCACTATTGCTGACTGACTAAATACTTTTTTTCCCCACTGTATATCTACTTCGATCAGCTTAGTTTTCTGGCTTCCGTTCTGGATCTGAGACCGTAAGTGCATGCATAACACCACATTTTACACATGCTGTTAGGGTCAAATCTATTTTTTTTTTTGAAATACAGAACACAGTCCAACCTAACAGAGAGGGAGACAGCATCAGATTCTGAGGCCCCAATAGATCCAGTCGGGAAAGGTGAAGAGGTGGCTGGCCCATCTAATGCACCTTCCAGCTGCATCCACCCATCCACCACCACCACCAGCACCGGGATCAGCACCACAGGAGGAACATCCAGAGGAGGACTAGGGAAACAGCAGCAGCCCTACTGTGCCTCTGGAGACCTCACCCCAGGCTGCCGTCATCCCGTGCCATGGATGATGCAGGAGAGACGTAGCAACCTCAAGCACCAGGAGGCACGTTGACAGTGGGGTGTTGAACTATTTGGCCAGAGCTGCCAACGATGATGGGGAGGAAGTATATGCCTGCAGCTTGGCATGGAATCTCCATCCAATACCCCAGAAGGTAAGGCTGCGTGCCAGAGGAGCTATTCAGATACTGATTGATGCCTGCACACCACTCAATAACCCCAACCAGGTATTTGAATTTTTGGAAGGGTGGCAGTTGTCTACCAATAATCTGCTGCAAATGCCAGTAATTCCAGAAGTTCAGGCTCAATCAGTATCTGAGCCACCTCCTCTCCGGGTGCCTACACCACAACCACAGCCCCCCCCAACCCTAGATCAGCCTACACAGGGCCAAATTTCAGGCTATAATGCACCTGCCCAATATGGCCACTTGATCAGACCCACTGTTGGAGGCTGGTCCCAACATGGGTATGGTCAACATGGCCATATTGGGGGTATGAACCACTTTAATACCCAACTACCCAGGAGTATAATAAAAGAAGAAGCGATCCAGCTGAGTGCTCTGGTGATTTATTGAATGCTGTTCAAACAACAGAACGTTGTTTGAACAGCATTCAATAAATCACCAGAGCACTCAGCTGGATCGCTTCTTCTTTTATTATTGCTGTGCGGCCAGTGCAGGGCCGGATCCGAGTCTGAGGTGCGGTGTGGTCAGACGTGGGTGAGCTGGACTTCTATACAAATACCCAGGAGTATCCACTTCAGTATCCCTTATCCCATGACTATCCTCCACCACAGGATCCTGGCCAGATCCACCATCCCGGGTCAGCATATGTAAACCCACAGGGTGAGCTGCAAGTTGCGCCACAAACGCAGCAAAGCTCACAAGCTGGCCTCCTGCCATCACCACCCCCAACCTATCAGAACTTGTAATATTCTATTTTGTTATTTTTTTCATGATTATTTTTTAGTACTTTTTGTTTTGTCCTTTTGCTAATTTTTTAATTATTTGTTTGGCCAGTTGGATTGGCCTAAAAAACCATAAGATTTCAATATAGTGTATTGTTTACAAACACAAGATGTTTGGATTAAAAACAGTTCAAACTATATGACTGATGTATGATATTATGACGATATTATTCATCTTCTGATTTACACAATTTACACATTATTAGGGAAACAGTACACACACTTCAATCATAAATATGACTTTAATTTACAACATAGAAACAGCATTATTTTGCCATGGAGAAGCTCCCTCTGGTGAAACAAAATAATTTGTAAACACATCCCGCACTTTTAGGCCATAGGGCTGTCGAACATGTGTAATAGGCCTCACAACATTTGCCAGCACAACTTCATCACCATCATATGAGGAGCAGTCATGAATTCTGGTGAAGTTGTGAAGGATCACACAGGCTTTAACACCTCATTCACATGTGATTCACTCAGTTGAATGGCTGACTTCAGGACACACCATTTGGCACAAAGAATGCCAACAGCACACTCCACCAGTCGTCGTGCGTCGTAAGTTAAATATTCTGCGCTGTGGTCCAGGGTTCTACGGGGATAGGGTCTCATGATGTGATGTGTTAATTGAAAAGCCTCATCTGAATCCATCACATAAGGCACCACTTCCATAGTGGACCCTGGTAGGTGACATGGGGGTGGTAGGTCCAACTGGTTATTGCACAGCCGCCGACCGATAATGGAAGAATTGAACACTCTGGAGTCTCCAGTTCTTCCATAGGCCCCAATATCTACAATGACAAACCTGTAGGCACTGTCGACCAGGGCCAACAGCATTACAGAAAAATACTGTTTATAATTATAATATTGGAACCATGAGTTCGGCGGCTTATGCACACAGATGAGCTTCCCATCCAGGGCTCCAATACAGTTTGGAAACTGGCACGTTTCCTCAAAGCCACGGGCTATCCGCAACTAGTCTTCCATTTTGGGCTCAGACATAACCACTTGATGTAGTCGGGACCGTATTTCAGAGCACGTAGACAGGACAATGCCTGAGATTCTAGATGCAGTGCCGCATTTGAAAACCCAGTGGAAAGGAAGCTAAAAGTAAACTAACAGAAAAAAATGAGAATCCTTGCCACCAAAAACTCAATCTTCAAAGTTATAGTCAAGAGTTAATAATCCATGCCTTTACAACATTAAACTTAAACTCCATGCAATCATGCAATGTCTATGCTCTTAATGATACCAGCATATATTGTAAATGTACAAATGTTGTCTTTTCAAAATTAAAAAAACAAGGACCACAAAAAGTACAGGATGAGGGCATTAAATAAACAAGGCTGGTTTAAACATCAACAACACAGAGGATGAATGCATACCGTAACGTAAGTATAAGGCGCTCCTCTGCAGAAATACACTTGCGCATCCTGGTGTCTTTAAAGGTGATCCCAGAGTGCACTATTTCCATCAGAATGTCAAACGTGGCAAGGCTCATCAGACAATACTGGAAGATCTTGTTCAGATGACTATGCAGAGATGCATACAGGTGGAAATGGTCTTTAGTGAGCCGTCGCCTCAAAAGCGGATGGACCCACATTCGTCTCCACCTCCTCAGATCCACAACCACTGGGTATGGCTACCAAACCATCGGGACAAAACCCAGTTGTAAAGGACCTGCTCTGTAGTATTGAAAGTCAGCCTCTCTGACATGTTTGACACAAATAAAACCAACGAAACACCGAGAAAATGTCCAAAATTTCTTTATTGATAATTAACATATATGTAAATTAATAAAATATGTATAAAGGGGGTCAATTCCATGGATAAGGCACTACCGGTGACCAAAATTTATAATAACATAAAGATACATATATACACAGGTACAATATATTAATAAAAAAATAATAATAATATAAATTTAATAGATATAAATATATAAAGTGACCGTGCTATAATGTATTACCAAATTGATGTTAATAAAGTGCATAATATAAAAATAGTGCAGCAAAAAGGTTGTGCAACAAAATATATATAAATATATATATAAAAATAAATAAGTAAATAGTGCAGCAAAACATATAAAACATAAAGAGCAATATGTGGCTCTAGTGCACACAATTAAAGTGAATCACAGTGAAAAAAGTTGCCCAAAATAAAAAAAGTGAAAATGTACAATCAATGCTGCGTGCTGTACCTATATGCTGCAGGGGTCCCCGGGATGTGCCTGCCCCGACGGGCGTTTCGGCGTACCTGACGAAGGTACGCCGAAACGCCCGTCGGGGCTGGCACATCCCGGGGACCCCTGCAGTATATAGGTGCAGCATTGATTGTACATTTTCACTTTTTTGATTTTGGGCAACTTTTTTCACTGTGATTCACTTTAATTGTGTGCACTAGAGCCACATATTGCTCTTTATGTTTTATATGTTTTGCTGCACTATTTACTTATTTATTTTTATATATATATATATATATATATATATATATATATATATATATATATTTTGTTGCACAACCTTTTTGCTGCACTATTTTTATATTATGCACTTTATTAACATCAATTTGGTAATACATTATAGCACGGTCACTTTATATATTTATATCTATTAAATTTATGTTATTATTATTTTTTTTAATATATTGTACCTGTGTATATATGGGGAGTTGGAAGTTTTGCCACCAGCAGTGGCGAAACTTCCTAAAACCGTATATATGTATCTTTATGTTATTATAAATTTTGGTCCCCGGTAGTGCCTTATCCATGGCATTGACCCCCTTTATACATATTTTATTAATTTACATATATGTTAATTATCAATAAAGAAATTTTGGACATTTTCTCGGTGTTTCGTTGGTTTTATCTTATTTTACCATGTGGTCTTGTTTATATTCCATGTGTGCTTATTTGTGCTGAATTGACATCTTATTATTGCACTTTCTCCTTGAGTATATTTTAATATGTTTGACACAAAGCAGAAATATCACAGCACAACTATGGACTGTAATGCAAAGATTGGAGGCTGCCACCTGTTGTTGTCAATAAATAGGGTTGTTGAAAATGATTTTAATTCATTTCAGGCCTAGAAATCGTTATATGTCCATTTTGCAAAGTTGCGAGAAAAGCTCGCAGTACGGATGCCATACGGATGTCACACCAGGGGTGGATTAAGGGTAGCCAGGGCCCGGGGCTGTTCAGACTCTGTGGGCCCCCCGGTCATGTGACGGGGTCGGGAAGTCACTAGTTTTCATGATGCATACGGGGCGTCAAGGGGCGGGAAGGTTTTAAATACTGAGGTAAAAAACTCAGCAAATGCACAACGCGTGCACGAGGCCTCACAAATACTGAGGTAAAAAACACCAAATACTCAGCGTGTCCATGAGGCCTTACAAATACTGAGTGAATATCTCACCAAATAATCAGCGTGTGCACAAGGCCTTATAAATACTGAGGTAAAAACTCACCAAATACTCAGCATGTGCACGAGGCCTTACAAATATTGGAAGGCTTCCACCTAACATCTAGTCCTGACTCACCTGTACCCAACATCGAAACCAGCTAATAGTCTGCAATGATCTGCTTACCTGGACCCATGACCTGTCAGACAAGTTCCTTCACATGAGTCACACAGAGGCTTCAGCTTCATGAACTTCCCCAGATAGAAGAAGCAGCCTCCAATGTGCAGCCTGTGGCCGGATACACAGGAAGAGACACTCCTCATCACAGGCTGTGCCCAACATGGCAGCAGAGGTGTTAACGCCTCAGACAAGTCACCGTCTCCACACACACTGGACACGACGCTGCATGTGGTGACGAACAAGCGCACATTGCGCAATGTTAATCATGTCCCAGATGTTCAGCATGTGGAGGACCAAGGGGGGACAAAAAAAGACCCCAGGATTGGAACAGGAGCATGGGAAAGTGGACGGCGGTTTTAGGGGCAGGGTTTATATAGGGTTCGGAGTAAGTAAATATTATATATAAATAGGTAACTTCCTTTCCTTTGGCAAAATGGGACAGAAGAGAGATTTGACGGACTCTGAAAACTCAAAAATTGTGAAATGTCTTGCAGAGGGATGCAGCAATCTTGAAATTGTCAAATTTTTGAAGCATGATCACTGAACAATCAAGCGTTTCATGGCAAATAGCCACCAGGGTCGCAAGAAGCGTGTTGATAAAAAAAGGCTCAAAAAAGCTGCCCATGAATTGAGGAAAATGAAGTGTGAAGCTGCCAAAATGCCATTTGCCACCAGTTTTGCAGTATTTCAGAGCTGCAAAGTTACTGCAGTATTAAAAAGCACAAGGTGTGCCATACTCAGGGACATGGCCAAGGTAAGGAAGGCTGGAAAACGACCACCTTTAAACAAGAAACATAAGATAAAACATCAAGACTGGGCCAAGAAATATGTTAAGACTGATTTTTGTAAGGTTTTATGGACTGATGAAATGAGAGTTACTCTTGATGGGCCAGATGGATGGGCCCGAGGCTGGATCAGTAAAGGGCAGAGAGCTCCACTCTGACTCAGACGCCAGTAAGGTGGAGGTGGGGTACTGGTATGGGCTGGTATCATCAAAGATGAACTTGTGGGACCTTTTCGGGTTGAGGATGGAGTGAAGCTCAACTCCCAGACCTAGTGCCAGTTTTTGGAAGACACCTTCTTCAAGCAGTGGTACAGGAAGAAGTCGGTTTCGTTCAAGAAAAACATGATTTTCAAGTAGGACAATGCTCCATCACATGCATCCAAATACTCCACAGCGTGGCTGCCCAGTAAAGGTCTAAAAGAAGAAAAAATAATGACATGGCCCCCTTGTTCACCTGATCTGAACCCCATAGAGAACCTGTGGTCCCTCATAAATGTGAAATCATTACACCTCTCAGAACAGTGTCAGGGAGGCTGTGGTGGCTGCTGCACACAATGTTGATCGTAAACAGATCAAGCAACTGACAGAATGTATGGATGGAAGGCTTTTGAGTGTCATCGTAAAGAAAGGTGGCTATGTTGGTCCCTTTTTTTGAGGTTTTGAATGTCAGAAATGTTTATTTCTACATTTTGTGTTGTTATATTGGTTTACCTGGTGAAAATAAACAAATGAGATGGGTATATATTTGGTTTTTATTAAGATGTCTAATAATTCTGCACAGTAATAGTTACCTGCACAAACAAATATCCTCCTAAGATAGCCAAATCGAAAAAAAAACCCACTCCAACTTCCAGAAAAATAGTAAGCTTTGATATTTATGAATCTTTTCGGTTGATTGAGAACATATTTGTTGTTCAATAATAAGAAGAATCCTCGCAAATACAACTTGCCTAATAATAATTATGCAAACAGTGTGTAATGTTCCATATATAATGAACCCCATTTATAATGCTCCAGTGTATAATGGGCCCCATTTATAATGCTCCAGTGTATGATGGGCCCCATATATAATTCTCCAGTGTATAATGCTCCCCATATAGTGCTCCAGACATTAAAAAAATGAAATACCTCTCCTCGCTGGGCACTGCTCCACTCTAGACCCCTCAGCATTGCTATATTCAAGCTCTCTGCACTTGGACTGTTCAGGCAGAGGGCATACAGGCGTGACATCATCGCACTCTCTGACCTGAGCGTCACTGTCAGGAAACACAGAAGAGGTCACAGCGGTGGAGCAGGGAGAGATAAGTATTGCAAGTGCTGGTGCCCTGAGCAAGCAGGGGAGGCACCAGCACTTGCAATACTTACCTCTACCTGCCAGTGCCGTCGCCCACGAGTGGGCCCCCCACCTGCTCAGGGCCCCGGCACTTGCCAGGGTGCACCAGGTGCTGACGCCAGCCCTGAAAGGGGGGGTACAGCCCAGTTAGGGAGGTGGAAAAACTGGCATATGTTGAGGTGTAGGCTGGATGTTCAGCAGCTGTAAATGGAGGAATTGCAGAATTCTGAGGAAGAGGAGGACAAAGTGAGCCATTTTGCTGGCAACCTATGTGTCATCAGGGGAAGGTGGTACAAAATCCTTTGAAACCCAGGCATGGTTCATTTTAATGAAGGTGAGATCACCTACATTTTGGGTCGACAGCCGGGTCCTTCTTTCTGTCAGGATTGATCCAGCAGCACTGAAGACTCTTTCTGATAGCACACTACCAGCAGGGCAAGCGAGCTCCTGTAAGGCATATTGTGCCAATTCAGGCCAGGTGTCCAGTTTAGAGGCCCAGTAGTCAAAGGGGATTGAACTGTGAGGGAGAAAATCGATAGGGGATGAGAGGTAATTTTGAACCATAGTTGACAACTGCTGTCTCCTGTCTGTTGCAATCGATGCAGTATTAACAGTCGTGTGAGCGGTCCTCGAGGAATCAGTCCACAACATGGTCATGAAACCCCTGTCTCCAATGCCAGTTCGGCTGTGTGCACCACGAACACCTCTTCCATTTGGCCCAGTACGGCTCGTGGTAGAACCTGCACTGATGCTGTGTGCTGGGAATGCCTCTAACAAACGGTTTACCAGAGTTGCTTGTTTATTCACCAATATTAGCGCTAAGTTCTCCTGTGGAATGATGTTCTGTAATTTGCCTTTATAGCATGGATCGAGGATGCTGGCCAACCAGTAGTCATCATCCTTCATAATTTTGACAATGGGGGGGTCCCTTTTTAGGATCTACAAGAGATAATCACACATGTGGGCCAATGTTCCAGGTGTAAATGATGCACTGCCAGTGGTGAGTGGAGGAGCATTTTCTGCCAAATCCACATCCCTCCAGTCACGCACAAACCCTGTACCTGACCTTGGCAAGTCAACATTTTCTCTTGCCCCCTGAGAAGCATCCTCCTCCCCAAAATAATCATCCCCTCATCCTCCTCCTCTTCTTCCTCCACCTCATCCAGGACAGTTCCCTGGGCAGACAATGGCTGACTGTCCTCAAGGCTTCCCTCCTCCTCTTCTTCCTCTTCCGCTGCAGATGCCTGATCCATAATGTGCGCCAAAGTTTGCATGAGCAAACGCATAAGTGGTATGCTCATGCTTATGATGGTTTCATCTGCGCTTACCAGTCGTGTGCATTCCTTAAAACACTGAAGGACTTTACAGAGGTCTTTCAGCTTTGACCACCGCACACCTGACAACTCCATGTCTGCCCTCAAACTGCCTGCCCATGTATCCTCCCACAAATGCATTACAGCCTGCCTCTGTTCGCACAGCCTCTCAACCATGTGCATGGTGGAGTTCCACCTTGTTGCAACATCTATGATTTGGCGGTGCTTGGGGTGGTGGAGCGGTCGCTGCAGCCTCTGCATATGACTGGAGTCTACAGGCGAGCGATGGATTTGCGATCACAGTCTTCGCACCTTATGGAGCAGGGCTGTTAACTCTGAATAATTATTTAGGTAGCACTGCACCACCAGGTTCAAGGTATGAGCCAGGCAAGGTATGTGTCTGAGTTTTGCAAGAGCTATGGCTGCCACAAAATTACAGACTACCTTGCCTGGCTCAAAATGTGAGACTGCCCAGCCATGACTCAGTTTCTCGCTGCAAGTAGTCTGCCACTACCTCCGCGGTGTGTCTGTTGTCGCCCAAAGACATTATCTTTAAAACAGCCTGCTGACGCTTACCACTAGCTGTTCGATAGTGGAACACCTCGTGTGCAACAATGGCAGCTGCGGATGGAGTGCTCGTGCGACTGCGCTCTGTCGATGAGCTTTTGCTTCTGGAGGAGGAGGGTCAAATGCCTACAGCCAACTGTTTCCTATGCCATGGGCTAGGCAGCACTGTTCCACCACCGCTGTCCCCTGTGGTGCCTGCATTCACCACATTAACCCAGTGCGCAGTGATGGACACATAACAGCCCTGGCCATGCCTACTGGCCCATGCATCTGTTGTGAGGTGCACTTTTCCACTCACTGATTGTTTGAGTGCATGGACAATGCAGTCTTTCACATGCAGGTGGAGGGCAGGGATGGCTTTTCTAGAAAAGAAGTGCCGACTGGGTAGGTCATAGCTTGGGACAGCGTAGGCCATGAGGTCTCAGAACGCTTCGCTTTCAACCAAACGGAAGGGCATCATCTCTAATGAGATCAGTTTGGCAATGTAGGCATTCAAAGCCAGTGTACGCGGATGAGAGGATGAGTGCTTTCTTGTCCTATTCAGAGTGTATGGTAGGGTGAGCTGGACTTGAGAACTGCATATTTGGCGAACTAGCGGTGGACCTGACAGACTGAGAGGGGGTTGGTGATGGTGGTGGTGGTGATGGCCTATATTCAGTCTTTCGCTGCAAAAACATTGTGATTCCCTGACTGCTTTGGCTTTGCGACGACACCTCAACATTTCTTGCTGGTGGTGTGCTTACCGGTGGGCTTACAGTGGGGCAAGCGATGGGGCGTTGCTGGCTACCTTCAGTCGGAGCAGGTGCACATGTGCTACCTGAGGTTTTGTAGTCCGTCCACGCTTGCAAGTACATGGTGACTAAAAGTCTTAGCATGCAACTGGTATTCAAACTTCAGAGATTTTTCCCTCGGCTAAAGGTCCTTCCGCACTTCTTACAGATAACCTTTGCTTCATCAATAGGATTTTGGTCAAAAAAGTGCCACACTGCACTCTTCCTACTATGGTATAAATTTTCATGGCTTGCACGCTGTGCTAATTTGACCATCTGGCCAAGCTGTCCTGCAACTCTTTTTGTTTTTTTAACACGTTTTTGGACAGCTAGATAACCACTGCTGCGATGTCGATGCCTGCTGCGGATCCTTCTCCTCTTCTGAGCTATTGCCAGCGACACCCTCTTCCCCCAAAGGATGCCAATCTGGGTCAACAACTGGGTCATCCATCACCTCCTCTTCAATTTCATCTGCACCTTCCTCTGTGTCACCATGTAAGGTGGTATAGTATGCGGGAAGGGGCACCTGAGTTTCATCAGGGTCAGATTCTGGCTCAGTAGACTGCGAGGGCAATGTAGTGCTCTTGGTCAATGTACCAGCAGAATCATCTAGCAGTGGCTGTGCATCAGTGCACTCCAAGTCAGATTCATCTTGGACTGTGGAATTCAGGATTTGACTTGATAACCCAGGCATGGTATGTAAAAAGAGCTCCATGGAGTTATTTAAATTGTGGCCTGCTGCATCCTTCACTTTTGCTGGGGGTGAAGGACACAAGGAAAGGTGTTGTTCCTGACCAGAAGCCTGCACTGACCACTCAGTGCCTGCGGTTTTTGAAACTTCAGAAGAGGAGGCGATAGAGCTGGAGGCTGCTTCGGCAATGTAAGTCAAAACCTGTTCCTGATGCTCCGGCTTTAAATCGGTTTACCTACTCCCAGAAAAGGGAGCCTTCCAGGCCTTCTTGAGCCAGACGATGACACAGGCTCAACACCTCCTGCCTTAGGTGCTATTGTGCTTTTGATGCACCACTACCACCATCAGTACCAGCTGGCCCCCCCCGCCCACGTCCATGGCCTCTTCCACCATACTTCCTCATGTTTTGGAAAATGTACCAAAAATACCAGCAGATATATGGTACTGTATGAAGAGCGTACAGCTGTATAAGTCGTAGGGGAAAATTTAAATCTCTGTATATATTTCCTTAGTCACACACAGACGCTCTCCCAGTAAGGATTTGACCGTAATCCAAACAGCAGATATACGGTACTGTATCAGAAATGTACAGCTGTATATGGTGTAGGGAAAAATTTAAATCTCCATATGATTTTCCTTAGTCACACACAGATGCTCTCCCACTATGGATTTGACCATAATCCAAACAGCAGATATACGGTACTGTATCAGAAACATGCAGCTGTATACAGTGTAGGGAATAATTTAAATCTCCATATATATTTACTTTGTCACACACAGATGCTCTTCCACTATGAATTTGACCGTAATCCAAACAGCAGATATACGGTGCTGTATCAGAAATATACAGCTGTATACGATGTAGGGGAAAATTTAAATCTCCGTATATATTTCCTTAGTCACACACAGACGATCTCCGACTATGGATTTGTCCTTAATCTAAACAGCAGATATATGGTACTGTATCAGAAACGTACAGCTGTATATGGTGTAGGGGAAAATTTAAATCTCTGTATATATTTCCTTAGTCACATACAGACACTCTCCCAGTATGGATTTGACCGGAATCCAAACAGCAGATACAGTGGGGCAAAAAAGTATTTAGTCAGTCAGCAATAGTGCAAGTTCCAACACTTAAAAAGATGAGAGGCGTCTGTAATTTACATCATAGGTAGACCTCAACTATGGGAGACAAACTGAGAAAAAAAAATCCAGAAAATCACATTGTCTGTTTTTTTTTCATTTTATTTGCATATTATGGTGGAAAATAGGTATTTGGTCAGAAACAAGCAATCAAGATTTCTGGCTCTCACAGACCTGTAACTTCTTCTTTAAGAGTCTCCTCTTTCCTCCACTCATTACCTGTAGTAATGGCACCAGTTTAAACTTGTTATCAGTATGAAAAGACACCTGTGCACACCCTCAAACAGTCTGACTCCAAACTCCACTATGGTGAAGACCAAAGAGCTGTCAAAGGACACCAGAAACAAAATTGTAGCCCTGCACCAGGCTGGGAAGACTGAATCTGCAATAGCCAACCAGCTTGGAGTGAAGAAATCAACTGTGGGAGCAATAATTAGAAAATGGAAGACATACAAGACCACTGTTAATCTCCCTCGATCTTGTGCTGCACGCAAAATCCCACCCCGTGGGGTCAGAATGATCACAAGAACGGCGAGCAAAAATCCCAGAACCACGCGGGGGGACCTAGTGAATGAACTGCAGAGAGCTGGGACCAATGTAACAAGGCCTACCATAAGTAACACACTACGCCACCATGGACTCAGATCCTGCAGTGCCAGACGTGTCCCACTGCTTAAGCCTGTACATGTCCGGGCCCGTCTGAAGTTTGCTAGAGAGCATTTGGATGATCCAGAGGAGTTTTGGGAGAATGTCCTATGGTCTGATGAAACCAAACTGGAACTGTTTGGTAGAAACACAACTTGTCGTGTTTGGAGGAAAAAGAATACTGAGTTGCATCCATCAAACACCATACCTACTGTAAAGCATGGTGGTGGAAACATCATGCTTTGGGGCTGTTTCTCTGCAAAGGGGCCAGGACGACTGATCCAGCTACATGAAAAAATGAATGGGGCCATGTATCGTGAGATTTTGAGTGCAAACCTCCTTCCATCAGCAAGGGCATTGAAGATGAAACGTGGCTGGGCCTTTCAACATGACAATGATCCAAAGCACAATGCCAGGGCAACGAAGGAGTGGCTTCGTAAGAAGCATTTCAAGGTCCTGGAGTGGCCTAGCTAGTCTCCAGATCTCAACCCTATAGAAAACCTTTGGAGGGAGTTGAAAGTCCGTGTTGCCAAGCGAAAAGCCAAAAACATCACTGCTCTAGAGGAGATCTGCATAGAGGAATAGGCCAACATACCAACAACAGTGTGTGGCAACCTTGTGAAGACTTACAGAAAACGTTTGACCTCTGTCATTGCCAACAAAGGATATATCACAAAGTATTGAGATGAAATTTTGTTTCTGACCAAATACTTATTTTCCACCATAATATGCAAATAAAATGAAAAAAAAACAGACAATGTGATTTTCTGGATTTTTTTTTCTCAGTTTGTCTCCCATAGTTGAGGTCTACCTATGATGTAAATTACAGACGCCTCTCATCTTTTTAAGTGGTGGAACTTGCACTATTGCTGACTGACTAAATACTTTTTTGCCCCACTGTATACGGTACTGTATCAGAAACGTACAGATGTATAAGGTGTAGGGGAAAATTTAAATCTCCGTATATATTTCCTTAATCACACATGGACGCTCTTCCACTATGGATTTGACCATAATCCAAACAGATATACGGCACTGTATCAGAAACGTACAGCTGTATACGGTGTAGGGGAAAATTTAAATCTCGGTATTTATTTCCGGAGTCACACACAGATAGTCAGCATGTATTTGTCCGTGATACCAGCCGGTACACGATAGTATGTGAGGAGCGTACAGCTCTAAACGGTGTGGGAAAAAATGAACGGTCGGTAACTGTGCAGAAAAAATGAATAAAAGTATTACTGCTGTGTAAATAGCAGTCTGCACAGCAGTGTAAACACAGCAATGGAGCTATCAGGCAGCCTAATAACCAGCGCTGCTGCACAAAAAAAATCCTCCTCTGTTACTGCACACGAACTGTACAGCACAATTTCTATCAGCACAAGCACAGAATCACATTTCCTTCCTGCCTAACTCTCTCCCTACTGAGAAACAGCGGCAGAAACCTCTCCCTATGCTAAGATTGGCAGAAGTAAAATGGCAGTCGGTGGTCAGGGCTTTTATAGCCACTGTGACGCCACACAAAGCAAGCCAATCACTGCAATGCCCTTCTCTAAGATGGTGGTGGCCGCTGCCCATGTCATCTCGTTGCCCACAGTGTGCGTCCTTGCTCATTGGCTGAGAAAAGGCACCTGCAAGCATTATGGGAAATGCGACTATGGCGCTCAGGTCAACGACCGAATGGCCAACCTCACGCTATGGTTGGATTTCGCTAGGCGAAATCCGACTTTGGTAAACGTCGGCGATTTTTGAATCTGACCAACTGGTTTGCTCAACTCTAGTTATTAATAGCCATCAAAGGTTAGGCAATCTGTCTTATTCTTTCAATTGAAAGACTTTTTTCTGGGTTTGCTTTTTTTATACAATATTACTATGGGGTTAGTAATGGGGGAATGTTATAGGCGCCTCTCTATTGAAAAACTCAGGGCTTGATGTCACCTGACAATATAAAGGTGACATCAACCCCCCAACTATCACCACACTTGCTACCACACTAGGTCAAGTGGGAAGAGAGAGTCTAGTTGCCACATCTTATAGATTTGCCATTTCTGGGGCGGTTGAGAGCTGATGTTTTTAGTCTGGGATGGGACCAATATGCATAGTCCCTCTTCCCAGGCTGATGTCTTCAAACAGCAGCAGATTTGGTGCAGTGTATGTGTGAGCACTGTGTCTCTATTGACACAAATACTGATGGGAGCAGCCTGTCCAATCAGCAGCTGTAACAGTGTGAAGTGTTGGGGGTGTATGTATGTATGTATTGTGCTGCTTTCACAAATACAGGATCACTGCTGTGTTCTTTCCAATGCTGGAATAATGATAAAGATGAGTGCTTGTGCAGTTTACTGCCAGCCACTGAGTGGGCAGTGGGTGGTGCTGGTCACTGGAGCTTGCTGGGAGTTTGGTGGAGCTTCGCACATACACTGACTGCACCAAATCTGCTGCTGTGTGAAGACATCAGTGACACAGAGCTGTCTCATTCACACAGCAGAGGCTTTGTCACACAACAGATTACATCAATGACTGCCATCCCTTGTGCAGATTAGAAGATGCAGACCCCGATCACTGGCCATCACACAGTCTGTTCTCACTGCTGCCAGCAGCCTGGGACAGTGAGGGAAGAAATTACTGATAATGAGTTATGTATTGTAATCATGGAGTGGCCCAGAATACAGGACAATTTTCCCTCCTCACTAGTTTCACTTTCCATAGATTACTGTTCAGCATGTGTCTGGGGGAGGAGCAGCTGGGGGGTCTGCTCTCTGCACTGAGGCTGCTGGAGGGGAAGAATTCGTTACTGTGTGATGAGGGCTGCTTCATGTGGACGGGGAGGACCTGTAGCTATGGAGGGTGGGGTTGTTGCTATAGAGTGCATGTTTGGAGTAGAGTAGGAGATTACGACTAGTTCTCATTTCAATGCCATAACACCCCCCCTTGGACGTTCTGTTCAGAATATCTAGAAAACCGTGCAAACTAGTGACAGAAAGTAAATTACTTATTGTCATAATTCTGCAGCCCAGATAAGTACTGAGATTATGTGAAAAGCCCGGACAACCCCTTTAACTTTAGGTCATTTACATGCAACTGTAGATTTCTGCTGTTCCTGAACAATCCACTTATCTGGCTCTATTGCTTCCAACTCCACTTGCCCATCCTCTAGAGGTAAAGTAATCTTCCTCTCTGAAGAGGCAATTTGCATATTAAAATGATTCAGGCATAGATCAGTGAGGTTCTTCATTCACCTGCAGTTGATGCCAAGTAATAGCATGGCAATAAGATCTGTTTGCTTGTCCATTGTGGTGTATCCATGCTGTGCTGCTATTGTCGAGTTGTCATGGCTGGTCCTACACAGCCATACATCTCCTGCTTGTCCAACATGTACTATACTGGCCTGGTACTGCCACTGCCTGTAGTCTGCCACTCATCTCCTGCTTGTTCATCATGTTCCATACTGGACGAGTACTGCCACTGCTTAACTGCCACACATATCCTGCTTGTCTATTGCTGATATATCTATACTTTTTGCTGCTAAGTCTGGAAGCACTGGCTCTACACAATCAGACATCTCTTGCCTATCCATTATCTTCAATACTGGGCTATTGTTGCTGCCACAGCTACTAACAGAGTAGGCAGCCACAACGTTCATCATGTTCTTTACTGTACTGCTGCTGGGAACTCTCCTCTGCACAGGATAAATATAAGAAACCTGAAAATGCTCCAGAAAAGGGATACTTTGTTATATCTTTTTTTAAGTCATTACTTCTTTACTTTACAAGTAGTGTTGAGCGATACCATCCGATACCCTAAAATATCGGATCGGATGATATCGGCCCGATACGAAAAAAGTATCGGGTATCGCCGATTCCGATACCTGAAGTCCCATTCAAGTCTATGGGACTTCCGGTATCGGAATAACAAAAACCCTTTTCTGTCCTTGTACAGCCTCTCTGGGGGTGTACGGACCTTCCGGGGTTCTGTGCTGGCCTGCCGGGGGTCTGTGCCGACTGCCCGGGGGTCTGTACGGACTGCAGGGGGTCTGTACCGGCCTGCCGGGGGTCTGTGCCGACTGCCTGGGGGTCTGTGCCGACTGTCCGGGGGTCTGTGCAGGCATGCCTGCTACCATGACGGTGATTGACACATTAGCCAATGATGGGACAGTAGTAGTCCCATCATCCGGCTAATGTGTTGAATGTAAAAAAAAAAATCATACTACATACATACTACATGCTACATACTGTACATACTACATACATGCAACACACATGCTACATGCTACATACATACTTCATATATACTACATGAATGCAACATACATACATACAACATATATACTACATGCATGCAACATGCATACTACATATATACCACATATATACTACATGCATGCAACATACATACAACATATATACTACATGCATGCAACATGCATACTACATATATACCACATATATACTACATGCATGCAACATACATACATACAACATATACACTCACTGGCCACTTTATTAGGTACACCATGCTAGTAAGGGGTTGGACCCCCTTTTGCCTTCAGAACTGCCTCAATTCTTCGTGGCAGAGATTCAACAAGGTGCTGGAAGCATTCCTCAGAGATTTTGGACCATATTGACATGATGGCATCACACAGTTGGCGCAGATTTGTCGGCTGCACATCCCTGATGCGAATCTCCCGTTCCACCACATCCCAAAGATGCTCTATTGGATTGAGATCTGGTGACTGAGGAGGCCATTTGAGTACAGTAAACTCATTGTCATGTTCAAGAAACCAATCTGAGATGATTCGAGCTTTATGACATGGCGCATTATCCTGCTGAAAGTAGCCATCAGATGTTGGGTACATTGTGGTCATAAAGGGATGGACATGGTCAGCAACAATACTCAGGTAGGCTGTGGCGTTGCAACGATGCTCAATTGGTACCAAGGGGCCCAAAGAGTGCCCAGAAAAAATTCCCCACACCATGACACCACCACCACCAGCCTGAACCGTTGATACAAGGCAGGATGGATCCATGCTTTCATGTTGTTTACGCCAAATTCTGACCCTACCATCCGAATGTCGCAGCAGAAATCGAGACTCATCAGACCAGGCAACGTTTTTCCAATCTTCTACTGTCCAATTTCGATGAGCTTGTGCAAATTGTAGCCTCAGTTTCCTGTTCTTAGCTGAGAGGAGTGGTACCCAGTGTGGTCTTCTGCTGCTGTAGCCCATCTGCCTCAAAGTTCGACGCACTGTGCGTTCAGAGATGCTCTTCTGCCTACCTTGGTTGTAACGGGTGGCAATTTGAGTCACTGTTGCCTTTCTATCAGCTCGAACCAGTCTGCCCATTCTCCTCTGACCTCTGGCATCAACAAGGCATTTCCGGCCACAGAACTGCCGCTCACTGGATTTTTTTTCTTTTTCGGACCATTCTCTGTAAACCCTAGAGATGGTTGTGCGTGAAAATCCCAGTAGATCAGCAGTTTCTGAAATTCTCAGACCAGCCCTTCTGGCACCAACAATCATGCCACGTTCAAAGGCACTCAAATCACCTTTCTTCCCCATACTGATGCTCGGTTTGAACTGCAGGAGATTGTCTTGACCATGTCTACATGCCTAAATGCACTGAGTTGCCGCCATGTGATTGGCTGATTAGAAATTAAGTCTTAACACACAGTTGGACAGGTGTACCTAATAAAGTGGCCAGTGAGTGTATACCACATGCATGCAACATACATATATACTACATATATACTACATGCAACATGCATACTACATATATACTACATGCATGTAACATACATATATACTACATATATACCACATGCATGCAACATGCATACTACATATATACCACATATATACTACATGCATGCAACATACATATTACATATATACCAACATATATACCACATGCATGCAGCATGCATACTACATATGTACCACATATATACTACATGCATGCAACATACATACATACAACATAAAAAATACATGCATGCAACATGCATACTACATATATACCACATATATACCACATGCATGCAACATACATATATACTACATATATACCACATATATACTAAATGCATGCAACATACATATATACTACATATATACTACATGCAACATGCATACTACATATATACTACATGCATGCAACAAACAAATATACTACATATATACCACATGCATGCAACTTGCATACTGTATATATACTATATATACTACATGCATGCAACATACATACAACATATATGCTACATGCATGCAACATGCATACTACATAAATACTACATGCATGCAACATACATACAACATATATACTACATGCATGCAACATACATGCAACATATATACTACATGCATGCAACATGCATATATACTACATGCATGCAGCATACATATATACTACATATATACTACATGCAACATGCATACTACATATATACTACATGCATGCAAAATCTATACATACTACATATATACCACATGCATGCAACATGCATACTACATATATACCACATATATACTACATGCATGCAACATACATACAACATATATGCTACATGCATGCAACATGCATACTACATACAGTGGGGCAAAAAAGTATTTAGTCAGTCAGCAATAGTGCAAGTTCCACCACTTAAAAAGATGAGAGGCGTCTGTAATTTACATCATAGGTAGACCTCAACTATGGGAGACAAACTGAGAAAAAAAAATCCAGAAAATCACATTGTCTGTTTTTTTTCATTTTATTTGCATATTATGGTGGAAAATAAGTATTTGGTCAGAAACAAAATTTCATCTCAATACTTTGTGATATATCCTTTGTTGGCAATGACAGAGGTCAAACGTTTTCTGTAAGTCTTCACAAGGTTGCCACACACTGTTGTTGGTATGTTGGCCCATTCCTCCATGCAGATCTCCTCTAGAGCAGTGATGTTTTTGGCTTTTCGCTTGGCAACACGGACTTTCAACTCCCTCCAAAGGTTTTCTATAGGGTTGAGATCTGGAGACTGGCTAGGCCACTCCAGGACCTTGAAATGCTTCTTACAAAGCTACTCCTTCGTTGCCCTGGCGGTGTGCTTTGGATCATTGTCATGTTGAAAGACCCAGCCACGTTTCATCTTCAATGCCCTTGCTGATGGAAGGTGGTTTGCCCTCAAAATCTCACGATACATGGCCCCATTCATTCTTTCATGTACCCGGATCAGTCGTCCTGGCCCCTTTGCAGAGAAACAGCCCCAAAGCATGATGTTTCCACCACCATGCTTTACAGTAGGTATGGTGTTTGATGGATGCAACTCAGTATTCTTTTTCCTCCAAACACGACAAGTTGTGTTTCTACCAAACAGTTCCAGTTTGGTTTCATCAGACCATAGGACATTCTCCCAAAACTCCTCTGGATCATCCAAATGCTCTCTAGCAAACTTCAGACGAGCCCGGACATGTACAGGCTTAAGCAGTGGGACACGTCTAGCACTGCAGGATCTGAGTCCATGGTGGCGTAGTGTGTTACTTATGGTAGGCCTTGTTACATTGGTCCCAGCTCTCTGCAGTTCATTCACTAGGTCCCCCCGCGTGGTTCTGGGATTTTTGCTCACCGTTCTAGTGATCATTCTGACCCCACGGGGTGGGATTTTGCGTGGAGCACCAGATCGAGTGAGATTATCAGTGGTCTTGTATGTCTTCCATTTTCTAATTATTGCTCCCACAGTTGATTTCTTCACTCCAAGCTGGTTGGCTATTGCAGATTCAGTCTTCCCAGCCTGGTGCAGGGCTACAATTTTGTTTCTGGTGTCCTTTGACAGCTCTTTGGTCTTCACCATAGTGGAGTTTGGAGTCAGACTGTTTGAGGGTGTGCACAGGTGTCTTTTTATACTGATAACAAGTTTAAACAGGTGCCATTACTACAGGTAATGAGTGGAGGAAAGACTCTTAAAGAAAGGAGACTCTTAAAGAAGAAGTTACAGGTCTGTGAGAGCCAGAAATCTTGATTGCTTGTTTCTGACCAAATACTTATTTTCCACCATAATATGCAAATAAAATGAAAAAAAACCAGACAATGTGATTTTCTGGATTTTTTTTTCTCAGTTTGTCTCCCATAGTTGAGGTCTACCTATGATGTAAATTACAGACGCCTCTCATCTTTTTAAGTGGTGGAACTTGCACTATTGCTGACTGACTAAATACTTTTTTGCCCCACTGTATATACCACATATATACTACATGCATGCAACATGCATATATACTACATGCATGCAGCATACATATATACTACATGCAACATGCATACTACATATATACTACATGCATGCAAAATCTATACATACTACATATATACCACATGCATGCATCATGCATACTACATATATACCACATATATACTACATGTATGCAACATACATACATACAACATATATACTATATGCATGCAACATGCATACTACATATATACCACGTACAGTGGTGGCCAAAAGTATTGACACCCCTGCAATTCTGTTAGAGAATACTCAGTTTCTTCCTGAAAATGATTGCAAACACAAATTCTTTGTTATTATTATCTTCATTTAATTTGTCTTAAATGATAAAACACAAAAAGAATTGTCCTAAAGCCAAATTGGATATAATTCCACACCAAACATAAAAAAGAGGGTGGACAAAAGTATTGGCACTGTTCGAAAAATCATGTGATGCTTCTCTAATTTGTGTAATTAACAGCACCTGTAACTTACCTGTGGCACCTAACAGGTGTTGGCAATAACTAAATCACACTTGCAGCCAGTTGACATGGATTAAAGTTGACTCAACCTCTGTCCTGTGTCCTTGTGTGTACCACATTGAGCATGGAGAAAAGAAAGAAGACCAAAGAACTGTCTGAGGACTTGAGAAACCAAATTGTGAGAAAGCATGAGCAATCTCAAGGCTACAAGTCCATCTCCAAAGACCTGAATGTTCCTGTGTCTACCGTGCGCAGTGTCATCAAGAAGTTTAAAGCCCACGGCACTGTGGCTAACCTCCCTAGATGTGGACGAAAAAGAAAAATTGACAAGAGATTTCAACGCAAGATTGTGCGGATGTTGGATAAAGAACCTCGACTAACATCCAAACAAGTTCAAGCTGCCCTGCAGTCCGAGGGTACAACAGTGTTAACCCGTACTATCCGTCGGCGTCTGAATGAAAAGGGACTGTATGGTAGGAGACCCAGGAAGACCCCACTTCTTACCCCGAGACATAAAAAAGCCAGGCTGGAGTTTGCCAAAACTTACCTGAAAAAGCCTAAAACGTTTTGGAAGAATGTTCTCTGGTCAGATGAGACAAAAGTAGAGCTTTTTGGGCAAAGGCATCAACATAGAGTTTACAGGAGAAAAAAAGAGGCATTCAAAGAAAAGAACATGGTCCGTACAGTCAAACATGGCGGAGGTTCCCTGATGCTGCTGTTCTCCACGCAAGATCGTCGTGGGACACTCGTGGACTTCTGCGGATCAGGGGTAAGTATATTGGTGGTTTGTTATTTTAATATTTATTCCACAGATGACAATGGCTTCGGGGAACAAAGTGACAAGTGATGGTGATTATGTGCTCTATGTTATATGTACTGTATGTCTATATGTATGTATTGTATGAATGTATTGTATGTAGTATATATGTATGTTGCATGCATGTAGTATATATGTAGTATGCATGTTGCATGCATGTAGTATATATGTTGTATTTATGTATGTTGCATGCATGTGGTATATATGTAGTATGCATGTAGTATATATGTGGTATATATGTAGTATGTATGTTGCATGCGTGTAGTATATATGTAGTATGCATGTTGCATGCATGTGGTATGTATGTTGCATGCATGTAGTATATATGCAGTATGTATGTTGCATGCATGTGGCATATATGTAGTATGTTGCATTCATGTAGTATATATGTAGTATGCATGTTGCATGTGGTATATATGTAGTATATATGTATGTTGCATGCATGTAGTATATATGTAGTATATATGTAGTATGTATGTTGCATGCATGTAGTATATATGTAGTATGCATGTAGTATATATGTAGTATATATGTATGTTGCATGCATGTAGTATATATGTAGTATGTATGTTGCATGCATGTAGTATATATGTAGTATGCATGTTGTATATATGTAGTATATATGTATGTTGCATGCATGTAGTATATATGTGGTATGTATGTAGCATGTAGCATGTATGTAGTATGTATGTAGCATGTAGTATGTATTTTTTTGTTTTTTTTTACATTCAACACATTAGCCGGATGATGGGACTACTACTGTCCCATCATTGGCTAATGTGTCAATCACCGTCATGGTAGCAGGCATAGCCCGATGGGACTTGTAGTCCCATCGGACGATGCCTGCACAGACCCCCGCAGCCTGCACAGATCCCCGGACAGTCAGCACAGACCACCGGCAGGCCAGCACAGACCACCGGCAGGCCGGCACAGCCCCCCGGCAGGCCGGTACAGACCCCCAGCAGTCCGGACAGACCCCCGGGCAGTCGGCACAGACCACCGGCAGGCCGGTACAGACCCCCGGGCAGTCAGCACACCCCCCGGCAGGCCGGCACAGACCCCCGGCAGGCCGGTACAGAGTCCCGGGCAGTCGGCACAGACCCCCCGGAAGGCCCGAACTGACGGCGCATCATGATGCGCACAGACCGTGCATCATGATGACGTCATTTCGGCAGCCAATCAGAGCCACAACAGTACTACACTATAATTACATTTTTTTTTACATCTAAAAGAAGGTATGAGATTGCTTCTTCAGTTTTCAAGCAACAAACTTTTTGCTTCTCCCTAAAATGGAATCATTTTAAGACAACCACTTGTTCAAAAACTTCTTCCATATACCTCCTTTGTTTTATTGATATTTCAGTATAAGAATGCATTGTACTTGCAATGCCATCGTTAACCACATGGTGTGCTAATATGCAGAAATATTTCCATACAATGTAGAAGCACAGTACACTTTTATTAAGTCATCATACTCACTTCCCTTGTACACAGGGTTGACTTAAATTTTTAGTTTTTCATACCAAAAAATCAAGTCCAGACCATATATTTTATGGACATGTCGTAAACCATAATACATTATTAAGATTATAAGTGATACATGTCTGCAGTCCATAATTCTGGTAACAAGACATCAGCTACATTCACTTCACTGATAACTGTAACATAATAAATACAATAAAAAAAACCCTGCAGAATTGATTCACAGCCTACCATAAGAAGATAAAGTGCTTAGGCTGGTTTCACATTTGCGTTTTTTAGCGCTGGAAAAAAACGCATACGTGCGCATGCGATTTTTCCCCTATATTTAACATGGGTGCGCATACCTGCGCACTTGTAAGCGCATGTATGCGATTTTCATGCGCTGCGTTTTTTTGGGGTGTGCGTTGGTATTTTCCAGACGCTGCATGTTGCATTTTTTGGCCCTTGAAAAAATCGCATGCGCACGTATGCGCACGTTTTGCGCTAAAAATGGCCATTATAGCCTATGGATGCGCATACGTGCGCACTGGCATGCGCAGGTATGCGCTTTTTTAGCGCAGCGTTTTTTGGGTGGTGTCCACTTTTTATCCTAGTTAGAATCTTCTAAAGTCCAAAAAAAAAAGGCTATATAAAGGAGGTGCCTGCCAAAACTCTGCCACTACTACACTAGACAGATTGAAGAGCAGACATTCAACCAAGAACCCATTATATCAGCGAAGAATGTGAGTATATTACATTATATGCCTGTCCTTTTAAATTATGTATGTACTAATGATTTTTATTATTTTTACATGCAGTATGTCTTCAGAATCGGAGTATTCCCCATCGCGGCAGGAATTGGCGCAAGCAGACCGTGAGGTGATTATTTTCGTGCATCTGGTAAGTATATCTGCTGCTTCTCCAAATCTCTTACGTTTTTTTCAACTTTCAGACATCGTCATCATCATCTGCGGACGGGAATAGTGAGGGCGAACAGCAGGAGCAGCGAAGCCAATTCCCGGTGGTTATACGTAATGTAAGTATCAAATGATTTGTAATGTTTTTTTTTTTTTTTTATCTTCTATTTTTACTCTTTTTTTTGTTTCTTTTTTTGTAACTTTTTAGTCAATTTAAATTTGATTATTCTAATGAATGTGTTTTGTCTAGGTTCCACAACGGGATGAAGACGTCTACCTGGATAATGAGCAGCTCATCAGCCTGGTCCAGGAGCGTTCGCCGTTGTGGGACAGCCGTGACCGGCTGTACAAGGACAATGTGGTGACACGGCGGCTATGGAATGAGGTGGCCGCAGCGTTGATGGATGGCTGGGACAGCGCCACAGCATCCGCCAAAAAGGCGTTTAGTGAGTATTTCCCTGCTCTGTATTGTGCCGCAGTGACTGTTGTCCTTGACGGCACTGTTGGGTTTCGTGCTAGGCGTATTCTAGCAGGAAACCCAACAGTGTCATCGTGGTCTACAGTGACTGCTTTGAGTATTGTATTGCTACATTGTGCCGCAGTGACTGTTGTCCTTGACGGCACTGTTGGGTTTCGTGCTAGGCGTATTCTAGCAGGAAACCCAACAGTGTCATCGTGGTCTACAGTGACTGCTTTGAGTATTGTATTGCTACATTGTGCCGCAGTGACTGTTGTCCTTGACGGCACTGTTGGGTTTCGTGCTAGGCGTATTCTAGCAGGAAACCCAACAGTGTCATCGTGGTCTACAGTGACTGCTTTGAGTATTGTATTGCTACATTGTGCCGCAGTGACTGTTGTCCTTGACGGCACTGTTGGGTTTCGTGCTAGGCGTATTCTAGCAGGAAACCCAACAGTGTCATCGTGGTCTACAGTGACTGCTTTGAGTATTGTATTGCTACATTGTGCCGCAGTGACTGTTGTCCTTGACGGCACTGTTGGGTTTCATGCTAGGCGTATTCTAGCAGGAAACCCAACAGTGTCATCGTGGTCTACAGTGACTGCTTTGAGTATTGTATTGCTACATTGTGCCGCAGTGACTGTTGTCCTTGACGGCACTGTTGGGTTTCGTGCTAGGCGTATTCTAGCAGGAAACCCAACAGTGTCATCGTGGTCTACAGTGACTGCTTTGAGTATTGTATTGCTACATTGTGCCGCAGTGACTGTTGTCCTTGACGGCACTGTTGGGTTTCGTGCTAGGCGTATTCTAGCAGGAAACCCAACAGTGTCATCGTGGTCTACAGTGACTGCTTTGAGTATTGTATTGCTACATTGTGCCGCAGTGACTGTTGTCCTTGACGGCACTGTTGGGTTTCGTGCTAGGCGTATTCTAGCAGGAAACCCAACAGTGTCATCGTGGTCTACAGTGACTGCTTTGAGTATTGTATTGCTACATTGTGCCGCAGTGACTGTTGTCCTTGACGGCACTGTTGGGTTTCGTGCTAGGCGTATTCTAGCAGGAAACCCAACAGTGTCATCGTGGTCTACAGTGACTGCTTTGAGTATTGTATTGCTACATTGTGCCGCAGTGACTGTTGTCCTTGACGGCACTGTTGGGTTTCGTGCTAGGTGTATTCTAGCAGGAAACCCAACAGTGTCATCGGGGTGTACAGTGACTGCTTTGAGTATTGTATTGCTAAATTGTGAAGCAGTGACTGTTGTACTTGACGGCACTGTTTTTTTTTATCAACAGTGGACAAAGTCCGAACACGTTGGCGTTCGATCAAGGACCGCTTCAACAGTGATGTTCGTGCTGAGGGCCAGGTTCGCAGTGGATCTGCGTCAAGGACCAGAACTAGATACCGTCACTATCACGCGTTGCAGTTCCTAAGACCGGTCCTTGCCACAAGATCGTAAGTATTATACATTTTGGGTTTTTATTTTTATTAATCTGTGTTTTTCTAATCCACAGCTGATGCTTCTTGTAAAGGCATGGTAGTAATGATTTTCCTTTCTTCCACAGCACCTGGAGCAGCACCCTGCAACCTGGCCCTGGAGCGGTCCTTCGTCGGACGTCCTCTGACCCGTCCCAGCCATCCGACAGCCAGGAAGCACCTTGCAGGTCCCACACACACACAGCTGGTGACCAGGAAGCTGGGCCATCAGGTGTTCCCCTGTCCCAGGTCTCTGCCACTGGTTATGCGGGCACTACCCGCCAGCGGCAGAGGGCCTTGGACAGGAATGTCTTGCCCGAGTTTATGCATTTGAGCGAGACATTTAATTCCAGCCTCAAGTCACTGTCCGACAGAGTTGAAAGCGGTTTTGCACTGATGGAACGTGGTTTTAACCACTTTGAACACCGCTTCAATTCTGTAGAACAGCGCCTTGACCGTCTGGAGGCCGACCTCAACAGACCAGCACACCATTTTTTTAGTAAGATTGAAAAGGGCATGGCGGAACACCTTAGTCCTGATCAACAGCTGAATGTGCTGCAGGCCTGCAACAATGCTTTCTTGCAGGCTATGCAGCATAATCGGTACGGTCAGCAGTCAGTGGTGTCCTTTCCACCTGTGCCACCATTGACTCGCTTCACCTCACTACCGACTTGTGCTGCATACCACTGCACGGACACCTCTCTTCAAAGGCTGGACACCCACCGTTACACCACCACAAGTCTGAGTGCAGCTGGTCACTTCACCGACACCACCATGGCAAGCGCTGCTCCTGTCTGGAGCACCACCGCCAATCCCATGCATGCGTGGAGCTCAGCCACCACTAGGCAAACATGGAACAGCCCTGCCGCTACAACAACATGTAGTAGCCCTGCCACCACCACTCTGCAAACCTGGGCCATCACTGCCGCCACCAGTCCTCCTGCAAGGACGAGCACTGACCAAGAAGAGCAGCATCAGCCACCTCAGCAGCAGCAGCCAACTCAGCAGCCGCCACCTCAGCAGCAGCAGCCACCTCAGCAGCAGCCACCACCTCAGCAGCAGCAGCAACCACCTCAGCAGCAGCCGCCACCTCAGCAGCAGCAGCAACCACCTCAGCAGCAGCAACCACCTCAGCAGCAGCTGCCACCTCAGCAGCAGCCGCCACCTCAGCAGCAGCAGCCATACCAGCAGACGGGGGACCTACATTCCATATTTGCCCCTACTTCAAGGCGAAATCAATCAAGGCGGGCATTGGGCCAAAGTCGGTCCAGGCACACAAGCCTACGGCGACATGCCATTACAACTAATGTAACTGAACAGATTTCCTCTCCTACAAGTGTTCCAAGTTTAATTCCCTTAACTGGACTACCTTCCCCCACAAGTTTTGTTGCCCCTTCCCCTCAAACACCGTCTTCAACTGCAAGTGTTGCATATTCCCTGCACACCCCCAAATTGAAACCATCTGCCCCCAAACGCCGTAAAAAATAATTTTTAAATTTTTTTTTTGTGATAAAAAATAAATTTACATTTGTGGTTCACCATTAATAAGTTTCATTAATGTTGTTTGCGCCGCTCACACACACTGATGGGTAAATACATGTTAAAAACCAACCCAAGGGCTAGTATAGTCATATGTGAAATAACATGGACTAGTATAGTCATTCAAAGGCCTAGTGTAATAACTCTAGTTTTACCAAATAGAATCTGGTTTCATGAAAAACAAATTGTTGAAACTTGTCTAAAAAATAAAGTTTCTTTCTAGTTTCACCACTTTGTTTTTGGTGAAACAAGATGCTAGTTGTTTAAAATGCTAGTTGTTAAAAATCGAGTTATTACAGTAGGCCTTGGTATGACTATACTAGGCCGTGGTATTTCACATATACTACTAGCCCCAAGGCCTAGTATACTCATATTTGAAATACCACGGCCTAGTATAGTCATTCCAAGGCCTAGTGTAATAACTCTAGTTTTACAAAATAGAATCTGGTTTCATGAAAAACAAACTGTTGAAACTTGTCTAAAAAATAAGTTTCTTTCTAGTTTCACCAGTTTGTTTTTGGTGAAACAAGATGCTAGTTGTTAAAAATCGAGTTATTACAGTAGGCCTTGGTATGACTATACTAGGCCGTGGTATTTCACATATACTACTAGCCCCAAGGCCTAGTATACTCATATTTGAAATACCACGGCCTAGTATAGTCATTCCAAGGCCTAGTGTAATAACTCTAGTTTTACAAAATAGAATCTGGTTTCATGAAAAACAAACTGTTGAAACTTGTCTAAAAAATAAGTTTCTTTCTAGTTTCACCAGTTTGTTTTTGGTGAAACAAGATGCTAGTTGTTAAAAATCGAGTTATTACAGTAGGCCTTGGTATGACTATACTAGGCCGTGGTATTTCACATATTACTATACTACTAGCCCCAAGGCCTAGTATACTCATATTTGAAATACCACGGCCTAGTATAGTCATTCAAAGGCCTAGTGTAATAACTTTTAATGGAGCAGATTACATTCATCCACTCAATGCTGACTTGTATTCCCCATGGACTTTCATTAGGGTTGGGTTTTGAGTGTTGTGTTTTGAGAAAATCACATACTTTGTTTTAAACTATTTGCACAATTTTATCTTGAAAAAAAATGGTTTCCTGATTCATGGCCTGCAGCTTTGCTCATTCCAATATATTTAACGCAGACTAGCAATGCTGCATTTTAACTCGTATGTGTATTTACCTGCCCAGGTGTGTGAACATAACAAAATTCAGTTATACATGGGAAGTTTTTTAATTAATCGGAGTTTAAAAAATATAGTGCACTCAGTAATGGTATCAAATAAGGATTTTTATTACCATAAACAACAACATTACACCATTTCATCTTGCCAGTGCACCCGTCCTACATCAGAAATAAAGTAGGCCGCAAATTTGTCCCTCATTTGGCCAACTTCAACGGATGACCTGAGAGTGTGCTGAGTGAATTCAGGCAATGGGTTAGGAGCATCATCGTCCAGTTCAAAGGTCGGGTGCTCTTTAGCCATCACAAAGTTATGTAGAACCACACAGGCCTTCACCACCTCATCGACTGTTTCAAGTTTAAGATTAATGGCCGTGCCCAGAATTCGCCATCTGGAAACAAGAATCCCAAAAGCACACTCGACAGTTCTTCTGGCCCTGGTCAGCCTGTAATTAAAAATTTTTTTGGTGTGGTCCAAGTCCCGGCTGGAGTAGGGTTTCAGTAAGTTTCCGCACATTTGAAAAGCCTCATCGCCAACCATTACAAAGGGCAGTGGCGGAGCTTCGGTGTGAGGAAGAGGCCGTGGCATAGGGAAATTAAATTGGTTGCCATACAACCTCCGGCCCATGTCTGAGTTTTTAAAAGCCTGCGAGTCATTACCACGGCCAAATGCTCCAATGTCCACTGCTACAAACATACATCCGGCATCCGCAATTGCAATGAGTACTATTGAAAAGTACTTTTTGTAATTATAGTACTCAGATCCCGTTCTTTGGGGTTTGATGATCCGTATGTGTTTCCCATCAACAGCTCCCAAACAGTTGGGAAAATTGCATACTGTCCAGAATTTGTCAGCAATTTCCATCCACTTTTCAGCGGTGGGCAGGGGCATAAATTCTGGGCAAAGAACATTCCAGAGAGCCCGGCAGGTGTCAGCAACAATTCCAGACAAGGTAGAGATTCCAATACGGTACTGGAAGTGTAGTGAGGATAGGGTTTCTCCAGTCGCCAGGAATCTGTGAACAGACAAAGAAGTAAAATTAATATTTATGTATATTATTTTTAAAAACTATAAAAAAAATATTAGTACATTCACGAAAACTAATTACCCAAGGTTTTGAATACTAAATTTACAAAAAAAAACATCAGACCACACCCCTTTGTTTTTAAAACATACCGTAATGTCACCAGTAGCCGTTCCTCAGGAGGAATCGCACGACGGAGCTGTGTGTCCTGTCTCCGGATGGATTGTTGGACACGAGCAAGCAAATCCATGAAACTTTCGTGGGACATCCGGATATAATCAGTAAATTTCTCCGGGTTTGCACGTAGCTCGCTGTAGAGGGTGTGGTATGCCCCACGGCTCTCCCGGAGTTCAACAATCGGATGTATCCACAAACGCCGCCGTCTTCGCTGCCTCTCTCTCTTCCTTTGTTCATGGCAAGCAACTGCATACGCCTGAGCCATCGCGATGTCCAAATCCAAGTTGAAGTGAAAACTCTTCCAGCGCAGATCCATGGTCACGAGAAGAATCAAGCAAATGTGAAGAATACTGTAGACAGGGTGTATATATATTAACATACCACACCCACAATGAAGTCCCATTGGTCTTGTGTGTTGTTGAATGGTTGTTTTTTCTTTTTTGTGGGGTTTTTCCAAAATCTGTAAAAAAACGCAAACGCACAAAAAACGCATACAAACGCGCAAAAACGCTGCGTTTTTTTCCTGCATGCGCATTAAAATGCTGGAAAAAAACGCAGTGTTTGTATGCATTTGTATGCGTTTTTTTAATGCGTTTTTTTGCGGGAAAAACGCGCTGCAAAAAAAAGCAAGTGTGAAACTAGCCTCAGTTCCATATAAGATTAAAATAATTCTAAATACTAACCATAATTATTCATGGATGAAAGAGCACTAAAGCTTGGATGCCCGTCACTCGAACTGAGCACTTCCTAATGCTCGGATGTTCGTTTCCCGTAACGAATAGAATGATAACACAGGTCAACGAAAAAAATTTTTTTTTCTGGTGTCCAAAATATTTTAATGAATTTGGGGTATTTTTGGGGTGCTGATTCTGAATATGTCATCAGTTTTGCCAGATTGGCTCAAGTTTTTGAGATTTTTGGTATCTTATTTATAGCACTTGTTGGTAAATGCGACGCATCATCTCATTAATTTCTTTGGATTAGTACTTGAACTGAGCAGTTCTCAATATAGTTTTGTGTTAATTAGTGTTCTAAAAGTTTGTTCATAGCTTGATTTTTGCACTAACTTTATGTTGTTGTCTGTTTTCCAGTGAAAAGCATGAACTCATCATGAAGAAGTTGTCTTAACGATCCAGACTCATTCTGTTACATTTGTGGTGAATACACACTGCCAAAACATAGAAGAAACATAACAGACTTCGTAAAAAAAGTGTATTTTGCCTATTTTGGGGTTATGCTTGGGGACCAAGACAAGTTTTGGGCACCACACATAGTGTGCAAAGCATGTATCGAATTATTACGAAAATGGAGCAAAGGACAAAGAAAAAGCTTCAAATTTGGTGTTCCAATGGTGTGGAGAGAGCCAAAAAATCATCATGATGACTGTTATTTCTGTGCAGTGCAAGTGCAAGGATTCAATAAGCATAAGAAACGAAAATGGGAGTAACATGGAATCTGCAAGAAGGCCTGTCCCTCATTGTGAAGATGTGCCTGTACCTGTGTTTACCATAAATAACAGTCATCATGATGATTTTTTGGCTCTCTCCACACCATTGGAACACCAAATTTGAAGCTTTTTCTTTGTCCTTTGCTCCATTTTCGTAATAATTCGATACATGCTTTGCACACTATGTGTGGTGCCCAAAACTTGTCTTGGTCCCCAAGCATAACCCCAAAATAGGCAAAATACACTTTTTTTACGAAGTCTGTTATGTTTCTTCTATGTTTTGGCAGTGTGTATTCACCACAAATGTAACAGAATGAGTCTGGATCGTTAAGACAACTTCTTCATGATGAGTTCATGCTTTTCACTGGAAAACAGACAACAACATAAAGTTAGTGCAAAAATCAAGCTATGAACAAACTTTTAGAACACTAATTAACACAAAACTATATTGAGAACTGCTCAGTTCAAGTACTAATCCAAAGAAATTAATGAGATGATGCGTCGCATTTACCAACAAGTGCTATAAATAAGATACCAAAAATCTCAAAAACTTGAGCCAATCTGGCAAAACTGATGACATATTCAGAATCAGCACCCCAAAAATACCCTAAATTCGATGAAATATCTTTGGCACCAAAAATGCTGTTGACCAGTGTAATCAATGGGAAATCAGGGCATTTTTCCAGCAGACCATACAAGGTAGTCTGGGGGGCAGTGAAAATGTTGAAATTAATGGAAAAAGAGCTGAATGGAAGAAAAAACAGCATGTAGAAGACCCCTGGAAGCATTTCTGTCTCCCCATTGCTGCTGATAACAATGATGTCACACTTTTAATCCACTTTTAAAGACTGACAATAAAACATTCAGAATTGAAGAAAAATTGGAGTTTGCAAAAAAAAAATGTTAAATATATTTTTCTAAATAATTGCTTGTATATAAGGCAACATTTTAAAAGCATTTTAAAAAATAATAATATTTAAGTGAACCAAAATTGAAATTTGCATTAAAAAAAATCGCTTTCCGCAAGGAGAAACTTTACCGTTTAGACCGCAGTCCAGAGCCCCTCACATAGCCAAATCACTTCTCATACTTTGCACTGATGAGGGACAGCACCCCAAAGCACTGTGTCTGCAAATTGAGATTCTGATTTGGCTGTTATCCTAAGTCACATTTTAAGGCCCGCCAAATGGGGGATAGTGATTTGTAGGATTGCTGCTTCCAACAGGTGGTGCTATAGAGTTCAAGATTAGTGATGAGCGAGTATACTCGTTGCTCGAGTTTTCCCGAGCATGCTCGGGTGTCCTCCAAGTATTTTGGCGTGCGCAGAGATTTAATATTCGTCGTCTCAGCTGCATGATTTGTGACTTGTAGACAGGCTGAATACATGTGGTAATTCCTTAACAAACAGGCATTCCACACATATATTCAAGCTGTCTAGCAGTGGCAAATCATGCAGATGAGAAAACGAAAACTAAATCTCCGAGCATGCCAAAATACTCAGAGGACACCCGAGCATGCTCGGAAAAACCCGAGAAACGAGTATACTCGCTCATCAATATTCAAGATCTCTTCCTCTCTAAACAGGCAATTTACATATTAAATTTCCCAGAGGAATATTGCTCCGTGAATAAGCCTCCTTACCTTGGTATGCCATAGTCGGTATGTCGCTCTCTGTAAGGAGAAATGTATCCCCTTAGACCTCAGTCCAGAGTCTCTCACCTAGCTATTTCAGTTCTCATACTGTGCACTTATGAGGAGTAATACCTGAAAACATCACATCTGCAAATTGAAATTCTGATTTGGCTTTTATACAAAGTCACATTTCAAGGCCCGTTAAAGGGTTGATAGTGACTTGTAGGATTGCTGCTTCTAGCAGGTGATACTATAGAGTTCAAGTACTCTTCCTTTCTGAAGAGGCAAATTGCATATTAAAAAATTGGTAATTTTAGTGCAATTTATGATGGAAGCAAGAATTGTCAAAGATTTGATGGAAGAGGAACACAGATACACACTGCATGAGGCATAAAAGAGAGCTTCAAACACATTTTCTTCTAATTATCATGTAATGGTACTCCTAGACTCATGAAGACTATGCCCTAAGTGCAAAGGGGGTTAAAAATTACAAGCAGGGTCATCCATACACCCATTCAGGCACCATCTGGAGTGTGTTAGACAAATATTGTGAACAAAGTGTAGCTGTGGTACTCCAACATTCATAAAAGGTCTGCACTAGGTGCAAGGCATGCCAAAATTTACAAGCCAGGTCATCCATGCACCTCTGAAGGCACCAACTGTAGTATCGCGTTCAAATATTGTAAACAAAGTGTGTTTGTTACACTGTCACACTCATAAATGGTCTGCACACAGAGTAAAGCCTGCCAAAAATTGCAAGCAGGTTCATCCATACACCCTTGAAGGCACCATCTATAGTGCCTTAATAAAATATTGTGAACAAAGTGTAGTTGTGGTACTCTTACACTCGTAAAAGCTTTGCACACAGTGAAAAGCCTGCCAAAAACTACATGCAGGGTCATCCATACACCCTTGAAGGCATCAACTGTAGTACCTCAATAAAATATTGTGAACAAAGTGTAGTTGGGGTCTTCTTACACTCATAAAAGCTCTGCACACAGTGAAAAGCATGCCAAAAATTACAAGCAGGGTAATCCATACACTCTCGAAGACATCAAAAGTGTTAGGGCTAGCGGAACGCACCAAATAATAAAATAATAGTAAGGTGCGTTCGCCAGCCCGGGGTCCACTGTGCAGGGGTGGTAAACTGCTGCTTAGTAATGGTGGAAGTATAAAGCAGTGTACAAAAGGTCACACATGGGTTAACATCACCCAGTGTGAACAGAAGCGAACTCTGTTAACTCACAGAGCCGCGCTACCGCACAACATAAATGCTGGTGCCTGTTTAGCTCACAGAGCCCGGTCAGAAAGCGCACAGAAAGCAGTCACAGAACTCTGCCCCAAGGACATGGGGTCAGAGTCCCTCTAGACCCTCTGAGTGCGCAGCGTCGCACCTGCGGACGCCACTCTAGACGCTGACTATGGAGTGTCGAGCACGTGCACCGTGGACACTGATGCCTGTCTCAGACTCTGTCCTACCTACACCTAAGCCTGGGCGCTTAACAGGCTAGGCTGCACAACACATGCGTACCAAGGGTAGGGGTTTCTTAATGAGTCATTCACCAGAGACATTCATACATGCATACGACACTCACTCCTCATAGTCTGAAAATGCAGTCTTTGCTAGCGCATGGTCGAGCGGCCATGCGAACCTTTTATAGCCGCGTCCTTCCGAGACCTTCCTGACCTTTCTGATGGTCCAATCCAAGCTGGAGAAGGACCTGAGCATGTGACCTCCGATCTCCAATGAGAGATGGTCCCACGGGCATGCTCAGTGGACCGAAAGGGGGACTTAGTACCTGGAGTAGCTCGCTGCTGACCAGCATGCATTCCTATAGCTGGGCCAGAGGTGGCAGCAGCAACCAAACCCACAGAGATGGTTTGAGCAGAGCGCCGGGATCGATGAGTCCACTGAGCAGGCTCTTCTGCTGCCGAAGAGGAATGGGAGACTGCCGCTGCAAGGCTCGGGATTCCTGCTGTGCAGCGACAGGAACCCGACGCCTAACATGACCCCCCCTCCTAGTGCCCCCTCCCCTCTGAGCCTCACTACGCTCAAATGCTGCAATAAGGAGCGGAGCGTGGATGTTCTCCTCTGGCTCCCAGGTCCAATCCTCTGGACCATGACCCTTCCAATCCACCAAATAAAACTTTTTACCATGCACCACCCTGCATCCCACATTGGCTTTGACCTCAAACTCATCCGAAGACAGGTCTGATGTACCGGCAGATGACTCTGAGAACCGGGACATGTGCACAGGTTTAAGGAGGGACACGTGGAAGGTGTTAGAGATAGCCAAGTGTGGAGGAAGGGCCAGACGATAGACCACCGAGCTGATCTGTTCGAGGACCTTAAAGGGACCAAAATAATGAGGAGCAAACTTAGTGGACTCGACTCGCAGCCTGATGTTATGGGCGGAGAGCCACACTAAGTCGCCAGGGGAGAAGGTGGGAGCAGGACACCGGTGTGCGTCTGTAGAGACCCTCATTCTCTCCTTAGAGGCCCGAATAGCATCCTGGGTGCAGTCCCAAATATCACGTGCCTCCACCACCCAGTCTACCACCCTAGAGTCGGTGGATGACCCGGGCATGGGCACAGGAACACGAGGATGTTGGCCGTAGTTAAGGAGGAATTGGGTCTGGCCGGTGGAATCGGCCACAGTGTTGTTGAAGGCGAACTCTGCCCACAGCAACAAGGGTGCCCAGTCATCCTGCCTGGCCGAGACAAAATGTCGGAGATATGTGACCAGGGTCTGGATGGCCTTCTCTACCAACCCGTTCGTCTCGGGATGATAGGCCGAGTAGAAATTCAGCTCAATACTGAGCAAGTGACAGAGCTCTCTCCAGAACCGAGAGGCAAACTGGGGACCCTGGTCACTGATAATTTTGTCTGTTATGACATGTAACCGAAAAATGTGTTTGATGAACAACACTGCTAGGCCACGTGCAGAAGGTAGCCGAGATAGAGGCACCAAGTGTACCATTTTAGAAAAATGGTCGGTGACGACCCAAATAACTGTGCTGTCACTGGACTTGGGTAGATCCACCACAAAGTCCATGCCAACCATCTCCCAGGGCCTGTCCGCCACCAGTAAGGTGTAAAGTAACCCAGTGGGTCGTTGCCGGGAAGGCTTATTCTTGGTGCAGGAGACGCACGCCTGAATATAGTGTTTAATGTCACGAGCCATATGCGGCCACCAGTACGTCCCCGCCAAAGCTCAACCGCTCGCTTAGTACCAAAGTGTCCACCCACCCTGGAGGTGTCTCCATTCAGAAAAGGCCAACTTCATGGCTAGCAACTCCCTGTCCCCAATGTAATAGTTCCTCTCTGCCGGTGAGAAGGTCTTGGAAAAGAAGAAGCAAGGATGCTTCCGACCTTGAGCATTCTTTTGGAACAGGACTGCTCCCACACCGACGGACGAGGCATCCACCTCTAAAATAAATGGCTCATCCACATTGGGGCGATGTAAAATGGGAGGGCTAGCGAAGTGGGACTTGATGCAGAGGAAGGCCTTGGAGACCTCCTCTGACCACAGTTTAGGATTCGCTCCCTTCTTGATGAGGGCAACCATGGGAGCTAGCAAAGTCGAGAAGTGCGGAATGAATTGGCGGTAGTAGTTAATAAATCCCATAAAGCGCTGCACCGTTTTGAGGGAGTGAGGCTCCTGCCAATCCATCACCGCCTGTAGTTTGGCAGGATCCATGGCCAACCCCTGGGCCGAGATGATATAGCCCAGGAAAGGCAATGACTTCTGCTCAAACACTCACTTCTCCAACTTGGCATATAGGGAGTTTGCCCGTAGGAGATTGAAGACTTTGCAAACATTCTTCCAGTGGGATTCTATATCTGGAGAGTAGATGAGGATATCGTCCAGATAGACTACAACTGAGGTGGTGAGCATATCCTGGAAGATGATGTTCATAAAGTCTTGGAAGACGGCAGGAGCATTACAGAGCCCAATGGGCATCACCAGGTATTCATAATGCCCGTCCCTGGAGTTAAAGGCCATCTTCCATTTGTCTCCGTCACGAATGCGAATCAGAATGTATGCACCCCGCAGATCCAGCTTAGGGAAGACCCTCGCTCTCTGCAACCTATCAAAAAGCTCAGCTATCAGGGGCAAAGGGTACTTGTTCTTAACGGTGATGACCGAAAGGGGGACTGAGTCCCTGGAGTAGCTCGCTGCTGACCAGCATGCATTCCTATAGCTGCGGCAGAGGTGGCAGCAGCAACCAAACCCACAGAGCTGGTTTGAGCAGAGCGCCGTGATCGACGAGTCCACTGAGCAGGCTCCTCCACGGCCGAAGAGGAATGAGATACTGCCCGTGCAAGACTCAGGATTCCTGCTGTGCAGCGACAGGAGCCCGAAGCCTTACAAAAAGAAGTACTTCATTCAAATATTTTGAACAAAGTGTATTTGCAATACTTCTACATTCATATAAGATCTGCACACAGTGCAAAACTGGTCAAAACATACAAGCAGGTTCATCCACGCATCCTTGAAGGCATCAACTGTGTTATCTCATTAAAATATTGTGAACTAAGACATAAAAGGTCTGTAATAAGAGGAAAGCATGCCAAAAATTGTATCAGTGTCATTCATACACCCTAGGAAGCAGAAACTGTAGTGCATCATTCAAATATTGTGAGCAAAGTATAGTTGTGGTACTCCAACACTCAAAAGGTCTGCACACAGTGCAATGCCTGACAAAATAAACAAGCTTGGTCATCCATACACCCTTAAAGGTACCAACTGTAGGAAGTCATTCAAATACTGTGAACAAAGTATAGTTGATGTCCTTCTACACTCTTAAAGGTTTGGCACAAAGTGCAAAGCCATGAAAAAATAATGAGGAGGGTAATTCAGTCATCCATAGACCTTTGCAAGTAACATCTTGCGGGCCTCATTCAATTATTTTGAAAGTGTAATTGATGTACTCATGCACTCATAAAATATCTTTATCAGAGTGAACCTGTCAGCCTTTTCTGTTGACAACCGAAAGAGCCTGTGTGCTATGACAACTCCAAGGCATAGAGAGAAAGCTCATGCAAGGTGTCCAGCTTTGAGACCCAATAGCTGAAAGTCGCAGAGAAATTAGGGAGAACGGTGTTGGCCAGGTATTAATAATAACAATCTTTATTTTTATATAGCGCTAACATATTCCGCAGCGCTTTACAGTTTGCACACATTGCAGGTATTGCCTGACCATCTTTAAAAACTTTTACCTCCTTGTCAAAAATACCCAGTCATCAGGACATTGACGCTGGAAAGGTGTCATGAAATTGGCCCAGGCTTTTTACAGTGTACCCCTGCCTCTGCTGTACCTGGTCTGTTTCTCCGTCCCTTCTCATCCTTGGTTGGAAGCATGCCCACTGCCCCTAGCGTTGTCTGATGGGATTTTTTTCAACATATTTTCCACAATGGCCTTCACGTGTAGCATCATTTCAGTAGACCTTTCTACCTCATTAAGGAGAGAAGCAAGGTTCTCCTTGTAACAAGGGTATAGCAGGGTTAACAACCAGTACTCTTTTTTTGTCCCAGATCAATGTAATGGGAGAGTCTTTAGAAAGGCAGCGGTACATAAAGTCTGCCATATGTGCCAAGCTCCCTATAGCCAACTCTTCCCTGTCTCAACTATGATGACTACTCTCCATTTCCTCCTCCACTCTTCCTCCTCATTCCCCTCCTCAGCCTATCCACGTTAGAGCGAAGTGACAAAGGTTGTGTGGGTACTAGCCTCTGTTGCTCTAGCAACCAGCTCCTGTTCCTTCTGCTCAGCCTCCACCTCCTCATTGTTACCCCAGCAGATGAGATGCCGATGGGCTTGATAGAATCTCCCTGTTTCAGGTGTTTCACCATCTCCACCTGGTTTGCATGCAAAACTTCAGCTTTAATTGTGAGCAGCGATTGTTAAGTAGGCACAGAAGCGGGTCGTTGTGCTAATTATGACGTCATTACAGCTCACCATCTTTGTGGAGACCTCAAAGCCTTGGGGAACCACATAAATGGCAGACATTCATGACAACTCTTAAATTGTTATGTGTGGAGGCCAACCAGAATACTGACGGACGTGTTGAAGCTGATATTTGACAACTGGCCTCTGCTGCTCACAAAGCTTTCCTAGCATATGTAGTGTGGAGTTCCAGCACATGGTGACATTGCACACCAGTCGGTGAGCTGGCACTTTGCAGCACTACCAGAGTGGCGGCAATACCAGAGTGGTGGCAGCTGTAGCTGACTTGTGGAAATAGACAATCACGTGGCGTACCTTGACCAGAAGCTCTGGCAAATATGGTTACGTTTTCAGAAACTGCTGAACCACCAAATTTATAACATGGTCCAAGCATGGTACATGTGTGAACTTGCAAAGTTTCATGGTCACCACTAGGTTATGGCCATTATCACACATGTCCATGCCAGGTTGGAGGTTCAGCGACGAAAGACACAGATCTGTCTGGTCTGTTAAGCTTTTCAATAACTCTGCCTCAGTGTGCGGATTGTCTCCTAGACAAATAAGTCTCAGCAAAGCTTGTTTCCGATTTGCTGAGCCAGTGTTGAAGAGCTTCCAGCTTCCAGCTGATGTGAACGACATACTCTGACATACCAAATTGGAGATGGAGGCTGAAGAGCAGCAGGACGGGGTACAGGAACGGGTTTAAGAGGTGGAGGAAACCCTGATAGAAGTAGGCACAGCAATCCTCGGTGTCAGTAGCATATGAGCCGTGCCAGAATGGGACTTGGACCCAGTCTCCACAATGTTCACCCAGTGTGCCATCAGGAAAATGTAGCATCCCTGGTCACAAGGGCTTGTCCATGTGTCAGTCATTAAGTGCATAATCAGAATAACTCCATTGGTAAGGTCATGTGGAGAAATAGTGGCCGCTGGAGACCGAGTACAGAGTGGTAGCAGACGCTATGAACTGGCAGCTATCCTCCATGTGTACAAGCATAAACCTCAATATTTCCACTGCAAGAAGCCTGGAAATGTACCCGTTTAGTGTTTGGGCCTCTGGGTTGGTGGCTGGGAACTCTCTTTTTTGTTCCAAGGCCTGGAATAAGGACAGCTGAATGCTGTACTGGGACAAGTTTTTGGAAGTTCCTGATGATGGTGCCTCAGAATGTGCAAAGACAGGTACAGGGCAGGAGGCATCTGGGTCATTGTTATGGATAGGGGATGGAGAATCACCTAACACAGTGATGCTACCTGCTGGCACCAATCATGGATCCTGGAGTTCTTCCCACCGAGTCGGGTGCTTAGATGACATGTGCCTGATAATTCTGGTGGTGGTTAGGCTCTTAGTGGTCAGGCCCCTAATGATTTTGGCATAGCACAGGTTGCAAATGACCATTTTTTTGTCTCAAACTCTCTTTAAAAAAGTCCCAGACTGGGGAATATCTAACTCTTTGATGGAGAAATTCATGAGTTTTGGTGCTCTGCAGAAGTTACCCACCTTCTCCCTCTCATCACCCCACTGCCTCTTTCTACCTGTTTCAGTGCTGCAGATCTCTCCCCTTCAGCGCTGCTGGCCTCTCTTTGCATGCTAGCTTGCCAGGTGAGGTCGGTGACTTTGTCATCCACCACCTCTTCTTCCTCTGCCACAGCCTGGTCCTCATGAGTCCTGACTTTGTGACTTTACAACAGCCTGACTTATCAGCAAATACGTCTCATCATTATCTACCTCCTTAGACAAATTTTGCCATTTCTCACCATCATCTTTTTGTGACCATGGCTTCTCTAAGTTTTATGCAAATCTACAATGCATCTCCTCCTGTCCCTCTTGGAACATGGAGGGTGAGAGTCCACAATCAAGAAATTATTTTGTAAAGTGCTCCTCGGAATGTCCTAGTGTGGGATCACTGGTGTTCAGGAACTCAACATGGTGAGAGGAAGGAGGATCAGGGTGAGTATTAAGTGATCCATACTGTTCGCCGGTGAGAATGGATCGTGTGTAACATTGGGTGCTGCTGGAAGCATTATCTGCTATCCAACAGACCACCTGTTCGCACTTGTGTGACTTGAGAAGTGGTGTCCTGTGCATATCTGCAAAGTGGGACAGGAAGATATGTGTTGCAACAGGTGTAGTTGCACCTGCCCCACATACTCGGCGTCCACCATCATCAGCACTTTCAGTTCCCTGTCTCTTAATGCACGCCTTATGCATTTTCTAATTGCTAGGTCTCTGGAAACCAAGTTTCCTTTACTAATTGAAGCAATTTTTTTTAATGAACCAAAAAGTTGGTCAACTATAACAAGTCAAAAATGCTAAACCATTGTATTTTACACAATGCAACTTAAACTGTATAAATGACAATAGCCAACTTTGGAACCAAAGAGCTTGGTCAAATGTTGCAGGTCAAATTGTTTAAACCATGATAAATTTACCCAGACTACGGTAAAGTATATGGATGACTAATTAAATTCAGAAAAACATTTTGGAACATTCTTTGGAGCTATATACCACTGTATTGTAAAATCAAACATGATAAACTCTATGGTGACAATATAATCATTTTTTTCATCTAAAAAACAGAATGTGGTCAAGTGCAGGAATGAGGAAAGTATCAGATACATATAAAAAGCAAAGCACAGGATTAGCCCTTAAAAGGACTGCTAGTATGATGGTTTAGCAACAGCACCAGTATCAAGAGGACTCTGATTAGTTAAAGCGAACCTGTCGGCAGTTTTGGCTGGTATAAGATGCGGCCACTGCCTTTCAGGGCTTATCTACAGCATTCTATTCTTATGCCGATGTCGGACTCCCTCCCTTTGATGTGGGCTCCAGCGCTGAGCCCACATCTTTCCCAGGACATGTCAGCCGTTTTGAACAGCTGACATGTGCCCACACAATCCGCGGGTGGAATCACGATCCACCCACGGCTATTGACCAGTTAAATGCCGCTATCAAACGCTGACAGTGGCATTTAACAAATGCTTCCAGCAATCGTGCCGGAAATACGCACACCGGTGACCCGTGTTACGTGATCGCGGGTCTCCCATGTGTCGGCATGACAACCGGAGGTCTCTTGGAGACCTCTTTGGTTGGCAGTGCTGGGTTGCTGTGAGCGCCACCAAGTGGTCGGTGCTCAAAGCAAGTCAGCAATTCTACTACAAAGGGGCGATCTGACCATTGCCTCTATGTAGCAGAGCCAATTGGTTTGTGCCAGCTTCTAGTCTCCTATGGAGACTATTGAAGCATGCCAAAAGTTAAAAAAAGTGTTTAAAAATATAAAAAATGAAAACAATATAAAAGTTCAATTCACCCCCCTTTCGCCCCATTCAAAATAAAACAATAAAAATTAAATCAAACATACACATATTCAGTATCACCGCGTTCAGAATCGCTCGATCTATCAAAAAAAAAAAAATTAACCTGATCGCTGAACGGCGTAGTGAGCAAAAAAGTCAAAGGTCAATAACGGGCGATCAAAAGATCGTATCTGCACCAAAATGGTATAACTAAAGACGTCAGCCCGGCAAGCAAAAAAAACTTCTCCACCCAACCAGAGATCTCAAAAAATGGAGATGCTACGGGTATCAGAATATGGCACAATTTTTTTTTTTTTGCCAAAGTTTTGAATTTTTTTTCACCACATAGATAAAAATGAACTTAGACATGTTTGGTGTCTATGAACTCACAATGATGTGGAGAATCATATTAGTAGGTCAGTTTTTGCATTTAGTGAACCTAGTAAAAAAGCCAAACAAAAAACAAGTGTGCGCTTTTTTTTTGCAATTTCACCACACTTGGAATTATTTTCCTATTTTCTAGTACACAACATGGTAAAACCAATAGAGTCATTCAAAAGTGTAACTCATCCTGGAAGAAATAAGCCCTCACATGGCCATAGAGACAAACAAATAAAAAAGTTATGGCACTGGGAAGGAGAGCAAAAAATGAAAACGCAAAACCGTAAAAAGCTCTGGGGGTTAAGGGGTTAGAGGTCAACTCCGCTACATCACCGTTGGTTTGTGCTGTTCATCCTGATCTATGGCTTAAAGAATCCACGTCATTAAATGAGTCTAATGCAGTCCTGATGTATAATCACTAATAATATACAATAGAAAACTTTTGTTTCTTACTTTCGATAAATCCTATTGGTAATTAATGGGGCAGTTGTAGGGCTAAAAATTAACTACACCGGCAGAAAATATCTCAGCCACTTACTGAAGGAACGTCTTATTTAGAGGTCTGTTTTCAATCCATCTAAAGATAAATTTGTAACATTTTTATTGCCATCATTGGAGAATGAATAAGACTATTTCTGAAATAAAAGCGCATCAGGGCAATGATCTAGTAATCAGGAGAGACTTTAGTCTAAGAGAGGTTTGGCAGTGTTAGGTCCTGGAAAAAGAGAATCGTCTTAACGTGGCTTCCAGGTACACATGAATTGGCCAATTTATGCGCTAAGCATTCTCAATTTTTCAAATTTCTAGTGCAGTAATGCAGTTCAATTTTCATATTTCATGTTTGCAAGCTATGGCGCTACAGAGCGCTGCCTTATTTATTTGACTAGTAATGAGGAGAGTCATGGAAGGCAAATTGCACTAAGGGAATAAATTTCTACCAATTAGTTTGATGTTCTGAGAAACACTGATGAAACAATTCTGCTCTCATTGATCATTTGTTTAAAGATAATGTGAAAAATGATAGTAAAAAAAAACTACAGGCAGATGTAGAAATTGACTACTGGCAGATGACCCATAAAATGATCCTAGAATGATCAACAATATATTACTGTAGAAATTTGGATATGAGGGGGTTAAAGGAATTTGCTCATCTCTATAACTTGTTCTTAGAATTAAGGCACCCCATTAGTCAACTGATGAACATAGGTCTGGGTCCTCTTCACTCCAGTAATCTGCTGTTTTCACCAGTTTGCATGTGACTGCTCACTTAAAATGTAGCATTCCTTGGTTCCAAATCAAATGATTTACTGGTCAAGTAAATATCTGGCTATGTTGAGTTCACCAGTGTCTTGCAGAAGGGGCCAGAGAGGAAATCCTTTGTTTAGACATACATATGGTATAATAGGCCATACGAAAAGCGGTTGACCAGATAGGACAATCCTTCTAAAAGACAAACAAGGTTAAGATTGCATTTATAATATCTAAATTATCTCAGGAAGATCAAGACTGAAAAATAAGGCTTATCTGCTGACCATATAGCCTTGGCTGCTATCAGTAAGGAATTTTCGTGCCATGTAGAATTTCACTTGGGCAAATCCTCCAGATCTGCTGCTGGCAACTCCCTTTGCAATGGCCGACCAGTGACATCCCAGATGTGCTTGATAGGGGACAAGTCTGGAGACACTGCAGGCCATGGTAGCATGTGTAAGCCACGAAGGTCGCTCACAGTATCATGAGCATCTTGTTGTCCAGAGTTGTTGGGTTGATAAAGGACTCCTGGGATACTGTGAAGAAATGGTCCGATGACCAATGTAACCATGAGCTGATAATGTACCTTGGATGGAGGCTAAGGGGATGCAGTTACCACACATTATGCATTGCCATCATTGTCTCCAGCCCAATCTCCAGGTATTCTTAAAATCAGGTCAAAAATGGGACTCATAGCTGAAAAGGATGGACCTCCATTGATCTCTTCCAGCCTTTGGTTCCCATTTGTCCCTTCATGTGGGAACGTCACACCAGTAATACTAATGGGATTATGGTGGGGGGTGACACAACGCATTGTAGCTGGACCCATCTTGGCTTTATTCCAGGTACAATAACAGTTCAGTGTTACATTTATTTGGTAAGGACTAATGGTGTTCTCAATTCTGACAGATGCTATTCCAACAGGGAGCCAGTGTCATTAAATATTATTTTCAACATAATGAAGAACAAGGAGTCCTGACTTAGCCCCCACAGAATATTGAACTGAACTTCACCAAAGCTGTGCAATTAAATGAAGAGACAGAAAGATTTTTGCTAGTCTACTATACATTTACAGAACATATCTGGTGTTTAGTTCTCCAAGATTTTTGGAACAACCTCCCTGCCCAGTTCAAAAACTGTGTGCAACTGTACTTCAAAGAATTAATGCTTTGATGCTGTGTTGAAGACAAAGGGTGGTGATATCCAGGGCAAAGTTTTCCATTAGTGCTTAGGGCGGCAAGTTGCAGGAGGTAGCTCCAATGTCCAAAATCTACTTTTTTTCATCAAATCTCATTTTAGCTGGGCCAAATAGCAAAACCAAAGTCTTTGTGAAGGATGGGATGGGGGAAAGTTTTCCAAGATTCATCTGTATACACATCTTTAAGACGCAAATACAAATTAAGATGCGAGTGCATGGTAATTAACCATGTCAGTAAATAGCCACAGAAAACTGATATATATATATAGTGACAGATCGCACAGGGGAAGGGGGTGTTGACTTTTCTTACCCCGGGGGGAGGGGAGAGTAGGACCTAGCAGGGGTTGGCTCTCTGGTGCCACCTCTTTCCCCAGGTCAGTCAGGGAACTGCACCGAGGACAAATAATCGCCGGAAAGGCTTCCCTTATAGAAACGAGTTATTGAGGTGCTCCCAGTGAGGGGGGATATATCACCAGTCCAGGCTGGGGATATACTGTATATATATATAAACCTCCTGGATGTCACTGCCAGAGTTCCCAACTAACACAGTATGGAATTCTGCCACCAGTTCCTCGTTCAAAATAAGCCCCGTCTGGCAACAGGCTTATATCAGGTCAGAAACCAACCCGGGTAGCGTATAATTGACCAACGGAGCATGCAAATGTGGGGATTCATGTATCGAGACAAAAGAGCAGCCCAAGATTAATTTTATATTTAATCGCCAAAAAGGTGCACTAGAAATATACAGGTATATATTTACAAGAACAATATACAGGTATACAGTCAGGAGTGCAGTACAAAGGTAGGGTATAGATAGGTTGCAATTACCGTGTTTTGTAGCATGTGACCACAGGGAGGCACTGGTGGATCACAGGTCCAAATCTTAGTTAAGTGGTTCCCTTGGCCATGTGTTATGAATCGGTCACCGAGGAGGATTACCGGGGAATTAGCTAAGCAACCAGGAAACCAGAAAGGTTGGCAACTTAGAGGATTGCAGACCCCTAAACCTAACAACACAACTAGCATTAGCCGTGGGATGTGCCTACGATGCCCTAGACGCCTCGGCACAGCCAAAGAGTTAACTAAGCCTAAAGCAAGAAAGGGGAAAGCTAAACTGCCCCGGAGTAGAATCCCAAAGGAATAGATAGCCCCCAAACATATATTGTCAGTGAGACAAGATGAGGCACAAACACAGGCAGAAAATAGAGCAAGCAAATGATGGGGCCCAAACTGTCCAGATAGGACAGGACAGAAAAGATACTGTCTGCAATCACGCAAAAACCCTAAAAAATCCAACATGTCTGATATACAAAAACACTGAGGCCACATGACCTCTCCCCCACTAGATCAGCATTCTGGTGTGAACTGGAAGCAAAGCAAAATATACTAATATAACAGGTGATTAACAGTACTGAACAGAATGACATAAGCTGTGATGAGCGGGGTCCAGCACAAATCCCAGCAGGGAATAATGCTGAACCCACACAGCAAAGCAGAAAGCAGAGAAAGGCAGAAACTGGAACAAATGCAAAAGATTCAGCAAACAAATAACTTATCTGAATGATGAAAGACCAAGGAGGGGAAAAAGCAGACTTCACAATGAACAGGAAGACAAACAAATCACCAGCAGCAACTGAAGGAAGCTTGCTCACTTAAATCCTCCCAGTCTGTAACCCCTGACTTCCAATCATCGTCTTCAGGTGATAGACTTCTGTCAATACGACCAGTTCCACTACCCGCTGTAACCACCAGAGGGAGCCACGATTCAGAAGTCAAATCAAGAGAGTTCACAACAGTCGTGTCTGGTAACAGACCTCCTGCCAGTAGAAGAATGAAGTCAAAAATGAGGGACTGCCTTATATATCCTAGGCTGTTCCCTCCAACACTCTGCTGCCACCCCTGGGCTGGGCTGCCTTCCTCCTCCCATCTTTGAGAGTATGATTTTCTGTCCAGAATCATGGATGGCCCATAACTTTCCGCCCAAAGCTCCGAATGGGTCGATGGTGCCGGCACTGGGTTCTGCTGGATTTTATCTGCACATAGAGACTAAATATGTCTACCGTATGTAATTCCTGGTAGCTATGCTTTATAACTCAATAACACAGAGTGCTACAGGTGGCTGCCCGGCACGGGTGTATGGGGGAAGGAACGCCGATTTGGATTATGTGCTCGGCTAGTCTCAGAGATATTGTATTCTGTTATTATAGGTCATTTTTCAGATTCAATACTTCAGAGCCTGCTGTGACTTGTTGTGCTACGGTATCTCCATGTGCTTGGTCAGACATAGGAAGCCAACTGGCTGCAGCTGCAGAAGATTTCACTCCCTTGTGTTATTCTTCCTGGTGTTTTAATTAAAAGGAAACATTGCATGGCTTTTTATGGCCTTGGGGAATGCATGCCAAAGGAGGGGGCACATTCCAGGAGTGGACGGAGATGTCCTGAACCTATAATCCAAAATGGATTCTCCCTCATCCCTTATACATATATATATATATATATATATAGAGAGAGAGAGAGAGATAAGTATATAAGTATATATATATATATATATATATATATATATGGAGAGGTGGAAGGCATACACCAGAGGGGGCATATTAAGTGTGGGAACACATCTATGCATATATAGATATATTGGGGGCACTTCCCTTTACAACAGCCATCTGAACAGTTCCATATATGCTGTATCTGGATGTTTTCCACTATAGTTGTGCAGTGAAGCTCAAGATTTAATGTGTTATAATTCTCTTTCATAATCCCATGTTTTAAGTTCCTGCCTGGGTCAGGATCTGTAAAAAATCGCTAGGGGCAGTTACCCTTGATGCATTCATCCAAGTGCCATAATGTTTTATTTTGCATTGTTTTGTTCATTTGTAACAATTATATGGGTACTACGAAATCTGATTGCGTGGGATAATACGAAACTGAGACCAAAGTTGATGCAAATGAGTATATTAACAAGAGTAGCAAAACTAACAGAGCACTTCCTGCAATAGTAACGAAAACACAGCACAATATAGAATAATGCAAGTGAAACAAAGCTAACCGAGCACTTCCTGCAATAATAACTAAAACACAGCACAATATAGAATGATGCAAGTAAAGCAAAACTAACAGAGAACTTCCTGCAACAGTAACAGTAGGAAGTAACAGTAACGAATGCACAGCACAATATGAAAATATCCAGTGTCACTGAAGAGCGGGGTGTGACCGCTAATACAGTATAACCAGTCCAACAGTAATATGACACAGGTGTGCACAAGGCACTAAATGTGGGAGTCCAGCAGTAGGTATGAGAGTAAGCACACTGCGTTTAATAAGGAAGTCCAGCTATATTATGAATGAGCACGCACACAGCACTAAAGTGTAGAAGTCCAGCAATCATATGGGTGGAAATGCACATGGCATGTAAACGTAGAAGACCAGCATTATATGGGAGTGGAATTAACAGGAGAAGGTCACTATATGCACTTTTTTGGGCTGAAAGTCTCACACAAGTCCAGCACCGCAGCCCAACAAATACAGGCCTAGAGGAGATGGTGATGTCCAGATTCTTTACAGACCACAGCAGATCCAGAGGTGAATAGTTCCACTCTGGAAGTCCCGACAGTAGTTAAGCAGACACAGCATCAGGGAGATGCACAGAGGACTGTAGGCAGCATAACATGGAGAGTCAGAGCACCGAGTAATGAGCAGCAGCAGGGAGTTCACCAGTAGACAGACAGGAGCTCAGGAGCCAACAGCAACCAAATACTCAGGCAAAGAGGAACACACAGCCCAGACTTAAATAATCAGAACAGACAGGAAGTTCCATGACAAGGCGAGATACAAGACTCCATCTTGGATAAAAGTGAACAGGCACAAAGGAAAGTCCGGAATCCTTACATCATGAGTGGAATTTTTGCTTTGTGTAGAGAATTTTAAAAAAGCAACTTCTGATTTGAGTCACAATATACCATAACTTTTTTTTATTTTTTAATGTAGCTACTAGTGATGAGTATACTTGTTGCTCAGGTTTCCCCGAGCATGCTCGGGTGTCCTCTGAGTACTTTGCAATGCTCGGAGATTTAGTTTTCGTGGTCTTAGCTGTATGATTTGTGAGTGCTAGACAGGCTGAATACATATAGAATCATAGAATCGTAGAGTTGGAAGGGACCTCCTGGGCCATCTGGTCCAACCCCCTGCTCAAAGCAGGATTCGCTAAATCATCCCAGTCAGATGTCTGTCCAGCCTCTGTTTGAAGACTTCCATTGAAGGAGAACTCACCACTTCTCGTGGCAGCCTGTTCCACTCATTTATCACTCTAACTGTCAAAAAGTTTTTTCTAATATCTAATCTGTGTCTCCTCCCATTCAGTTTCATCCCATTGCTTCTAGTCTTTCCTTGTGCAAATGAGAATAAAGTTGATCCTTCTACAATGTGACAGCCCTTTAGATATTTGTAGACAGCTATTAAGTCTCCTCTCAGTCTTCTCTTTTGCAAATTAAACATTCCCAAATCCTGCAACCTTTCCTCATAAGACAGGGTTTGCAGACCGGTCACCATTCTGGTCGCTCTTTTCTGAACTTGCTCCAGTTTGTTGATGTCTTTTTTAAAATGTGGTGCCCAAAACTGGACACAATATTCCAGATGAGGTCTGACCAAAGAGGAGTAGAGGGAAATAATGACTTCACGTGATCTAGACTGTATGCTTCTGTTAATACATCCTAGAACTGCATTTGCCTTTTTTGCTGCTGCATCACACTGTTAACTCATATTCAGTCTGTGATCTATTAGTATACCCAAGTCTTTTTCACATGTGCTGTCACTTAGCCCTATTCCTCCCATTCTATATATGCTTTTTTCATTTTTATTGCCCAGATGTAGTACTTTGCATTTCTCCCTGTTAAAAACCATTCTGTTAGTTGCTGCCCACTTCTCCAGTTTATTTAAATCTTTTTGAATCCTCTCTCTCTCTTCTCTAGTATTAGCTATCCCTCCTAGCTTTGTGTCATCAGCAAATTTAATCAGTTTACCCTCAATTCCTTCATCTAAATCGTTGATAAAGATGTTGAACAATACAGGGCTCAGGACAGAGCCCTGTGGTACCCCACTTGAGACATTCTTCCAACTGGATGTGCAGCCATTTACGACCACTCTTTGGGTCCGATCACTAAGCCAGTTATGAATCCACCTAACAGTTGCCTTGTCCATTCCATACTTAGTCATTTTTTCAATAAGGATTGTATGAGAGACTTTGTCAAATGCTTTGCTGAAGTCAAGATATACTATATCTACAGCATTTCCTTGATCCACCCAATCAGTGATACCATCATAGAAGGAAATTAAGTTAGTCTGACATGACTTATTAGTTACAAACCCATGCTGACTCTGTTTAATCACTTCATTCTTATCCAGGTATTGACATACATGTTGCTTAATAATTTGTTCAAAGATCTTTCCTGGTATAGAAGTCAGACTCACTGGCCTATAGTTGCCTGGGTCCACCTTCTTCCCCTTTTTGAAGATAGGAACAACATTTGCTCTTCTCCAGTCTTCTGGCACTTCTCCTGTTCTCCAAGAATTTTCAAAGATTATGGAGAGGGGTTCAAAAATTTCTTCTGCTATCTCCTTGGAATACCTGTTTGCTAGGGAATTCCCACATGTATTCAGCCTGTCTACAAGTCACAAATCATGCAGCAGAGATGACAAAAACTAGATATCTGAGCACGCCAAAATACTCGAAGATCACACGAGCATGCTCGGGAAAACCTGAGCAACAATGCTACTCGCCCATTACTAGTTTCTACATGAGTGCTTGCTTATTTTGCAAGGCAAACTGTATTTTGTATTGGTACCATTTTTGGTGTAAAAACACTTTCTAATTGTCTGGTATGCTCTTACACAGTATTTGTACATTTTCCTCTGTGTTTATGACTATGGTTCCCATTTCTCTATAGCTAAGGTGTGTGCTATGGCAATCTCTCCTAATTGCCCTGAAAACCATGTATGACACTATTCTCTTTTACCCACTAAACCTTCTCACTACAGTGCTGTTACACAATATGTGTACAATTTATTCAGTATTTAATGGATTTTTCTCTCTACCTGTAAATTATGAAGTTCTCTCATTATCCAGATTCACCACAAAATGGCAGATTCATTTCCTACTTTATGTATGCTATGATAGGACCTCCTGATTGGCTGTGCTGTGATATGTGTTTGCTCATTTATATACATTTTACATACAAAGCAATTTTATGAGAACTGAGTATGTTTCCATTAAAAATACTGTAAATCTACTGTGCTGAAAATAAAAGTCCATTTTCTATAATCCTTTTGTCTTAAGTATAATGTTTAATTTTCTCTGCTTTTTAAGCATGCCCAGTTTTTCCTAACACTTCCAAAACAAAAGTGGTATTTTTGCATTTTGTGTTAATCCAGATTAAGGCAACTGACACAGTGACATCTGCTTCAGTCAACACTGCACTTCAAGGAAAGAGGGTTTTGAAAGCTCTTTCTTAATTGTCTACATTCAGCCGCCAGGGCTGTATTTGTCAGGAATACTTCAATGTGTATCTTTTCTTTTCTGCTTGATATGTATGGTAAAAAGCCTGTTTAATATTCCTATACCATTGTTTCGTCAACTGCTGGGAACACATTTGAATTTGTTACAATGAAATTACCAAACAAAAATGAAAAAAAAAGGAAAAAAATCTAAAGCATTAAAATCTGAAAAATAAATGACAATAATTTAAAAAAAATTGAAATAAATGGCAATCATTAAGATAAAAAAGTAATATTTATTTGAAAGGGTTTTCCAGTGAGGGCAAATAATTGCATAACATTTGGATATGCCGTCACTTGCTGATTAGCCAATTGCTGGTGTAGTGGCGGCTTGGAACCAGATACAGCATCAGCATATAGTTCCATACAGTCCACATTCTCTACTTTCTCTGCACTTCTTTCTATGTCCCTCAGTACGTGCCTGGGTTGTACCGTGTCTTACGGTAATGTATCGTCCTCCCTGTCCAGACTCACTGCACTTGGAGGGTTCCCTTGTCCGTATTGCCCCGGATCTGAAGGCATCAGCCCATACTATGATCTGCGACATGATGAGCGACCTGCATCCCTGTACTGTTCAGGAGCTCTTCTCTCATTTCTGCTCCAGACTGATGTCATGCTGCTGCTTCAGCTGCACTTCTGTCTACTGGGCCCTGGATGGCAGGGTCCTAAGCTTTCAACATTACGGAGCTACTGGGTAGCTCTAGCTCCAAGCCCACCCAAACTGTATGGGCTCCCTATCCCCTTCTGCCTCTATCCAGGAACTGTTTCTGACTTAATCTCCAGTTAACTCCTCCTATGTTAACTATTTACAGGGCTACTGCTACAAACCACACTGTGCCTCTCTAGTGGCTAAACTGAGGCACTACATTTTCCCTATGTTAGGAATATTATACATGTATACAAATAAACACAAATGAAGTATTTACATTTTTGAACCAAGTGGAGAATCACACGGTCCCGGTACATCCCTTACAGCGGCACAACCTGTGATCCCGCATGTTTACAGGCTGGGTCATGTCTTGCACAGGTCAATCACAGCCATGTCAATACTTGGTATGGCTGTGATGGCTCTTATAGTGGCCACAGCCTAAAAGCTTGCTGACTGGCTGTGTTGCAGCCTTTCAACATACTTTTTGGCACCAAACTGAACAGGAAAATTGACTTCCAGGTAAAAGTCTGTGTTCAGAGTTTGACACCTGACACTAGTTGTCTGTTACGAACCCAGAAATTTACAGTGCAGGTTCCCACATCCCGAGTTAACAATTGTAGGTGGTGCTTTGTTTCACCCACAATAATTAGTGGAAAGCTCATGCTGTAACACACTGCTATTATATACCGGGCATGGGGCAGGTTCATTCCGTGAGCCTGCTCCTCACACCCACATGCCCACATGGGACTTTCATCATACATGTATGGCGAATGTCATAAAGGTGTTAAATCGCATATATTTAAAAAAAATGGGCTGGTCCTCAATTGGTTAAAGATTATTGCAAAATGTCTACATTTCAAATGCTAACTTGTGTTGATATTTTTTCAAAGAATAATTTTACTTTGAGCTGTCAAAATATTTTAAACAAATCATTTTCAATTGAAAGAATTCTTATTTTATCTAGAAATGCCTAGATGAAAGCTAAATTGTTCTGAAAATATGCCCTCCGCAGAATTGCAACTTTAAATCTTTTTTTTGTTTAACAAGGAAATAAGAACAACACATAAAACAGCTATTTATCAAAATTTGCCTGATGCATTATTGAACTTAGAAATAGTACTCAAACTTTGCTAAAGAAATGAATAATGGGATATTTTTGATGATTAATTCCGTAATCCTCTTTCTTTGGCTGGAATGCAAAAACAAAAACAAGTGTTATTACTCAGACATTGAAAAAGTCCAGATTTATTCAGAATATATTATTTGTTTTTGCTTATTAATTATTAAAAAATATTAAAATGGTGAATTACTGACAAAAGCGATAAATCATTAGAAACAATTGATATTCAGCCGTGAGAATTGCTTTCACCAATATAAAGAGACATTTATGTATAGTGAATATACCAATCCCTGACAACAATAAAGGAGAAAAAGGTAGAATTACCCAACAATTGGTAAATGTTATGAGAACCAACATAGTAATCTGCAAGCAACTTGCCATATTTACTGTCAGTAAAGATTGATCTGATATGATTGATTTACAATTTTGTGAGATTCAGTATTTTGTTTATGCAAATTACTGCTAATTCTGGGCTTGAGAGGAGTCCAGTGGTGTTATGAATGAGTCACCGGAGGAGGAAAAAACAAAAATACAAGCTAAGTCCAGAAAACCGGAGAGGTTGGTAGCTAGCGGATTGCAGACCCCGGATCCTATTCACAACAACTAACAGTAGCCGTGGGGTGTTCCTACGGTGGTCCTAGACACCTCGTTCACAGCCGGAGAACTAAATAAACCTCAAGAAAGAAAGGGGAAATCTAAACTGCCCCAGAGCAGACCCCAAAGCAATAGACAGCCCCCAACATGTATTGACGGTGAAAACAAATGAAAAAACAAACCCAGACAGAAAGACAGGCTGAGAAAAAGATGGGGCCCTCACTAACTAGATAGGACAGGAAAGAAAAGCAACTGTCTGCAATCACGCAAAAACCACACGTCTGATAGAAAAGGCCCTGAAGTCACTAGACTTCAAAATCACTATATCAGCACTCAGGTATATTCTGAAAACAGAGCAAAGAGATCAACTGATCAGAGACAAAAATGGAGTTCAGCCAGTCCCAGCCAGGGCTGGCTGAACACAAACACTAAGTAAACCAGACAAAATCTCATGGAACAATAGCAGAGCAAAAACTTAGCTTTAGTAGACAGGACTAAACTGGAGGCCAGAGCTCAGAGCAGAGAGGATCACCAGCAACCCTACAGGGCGTCAGCGGCCTTATATCCACTCAGAGATTCCGGATGTCCAATCACACTCCAATTGTTCAGATGACAGGTTTTTCCCATCCAAATCAGTTTCACTACCTCCTTTCACCAGCAGAGGGAGTTCATTGGACATCAAAGGTGAAGGAGAAAATGAGCTCATAACAGTACCTCCCCCTTGAGGAGGGGTCACCGAACCCTCATCCACGCCACCAGGGCGATCAGGATGGGCCCGATGAAAAGCACGAACCAATCTTTCGGCATGAATATCGGATGCAGAGACCCAAGAATTATCCTCCTGGCAATAACCCTTCTATTTAACCAAATACTGGAGTCTCCGTCTAGCCAGAGGAGAATCCAGTATCTTCTCAACCTCATATTCCACATTACCTTCAACCAATACAGGGTCAGGAGGTGCCACCACAGGAACTACTGGCTCAACAAACCTCTTTAGCAGAGACTTATGAAACACGTTATGGATCTTGAATGTAACAGGAAGAGCCAATCGAAAAGAGACCGGATTAAGAATCTCCAAAATCTTGTAAGGTCCAATAAATCTAGGTTTAAACTTTGGACAAGCCACCTTCATAGAGATATTCTTTGATGATAACCAAACCATATGGGACAAATGGTCCTATGCCGGTTGGAAAACCGCTGGGCCTTTTCCTGGGAGAGAGACAACTTGTCTACAACTTGGTCCCAGATCTGGTGCATTCTCTCCACCACAGTGTCAACATCTGGGCAGGCAGAAGACTCCACCTGCCCTGAAGAGAATCGAGGATGAAACCTAAAGTTACAAAAAAAAGTGACATCAAAGTGGCAGAACTAGCTCTATTATTTAAAGCAAATTCGGCCAAGGGCAAAAATGAAACCCAATCATCCTGATCAGCAGAAATAAAACATCTCAAATAAGACTCCAAAGTCTGGTTTGTTCTCTCCATCTGCCCATTGGTCTGAGGGTGAAACGCAGAGGAGAAGGACAACTGAATTCCCAGCTTGGAACAAAAAGTCCTCCAAAATCTAGAAACAAACTGAACTCCTCTGTCAGATACAATGTTCTCAGGAATCCCATGCAAGCGAACCACCTGTTGCAAAAACAAGTGCACCAACTCTGAGGAAGATGGCAACTTAGGGAGTGGTACAAGATGGACCATCTTAGAGAATCTATTAGAAATCACCCAGATAACAGTCATTCTCTGAGAGACAGGCATATCAGAAATAAAATCCATTGAAATATGGGTCCATGGCCTCCTGGGCACCGGCAAAGGCATCAACAACCCACTAGAGCGAGAACAAGGTTTAGACCGGGAGCAAGTCCCACAGGACTGCACAAAATTCCTGACATCACAAGACAAGGCGGGCTGTTATGAATGAGTCACCGTAGGAGGCAAAAACAGAAATACTAGCTAAGTCCAGAAAACCAGAGAAGTTGGCAGCTATCGGATTGCAGACCCCTGAACCTATCAACAACAACTAGCAGTAGCCGTGGGGGGTTCCTACGGTGCCCTAGACCCCTCGATCACAGCCGGAGAACTAAATAGCCTAAAGACAGAAAGGGAAATCTAAACTGCCCCAGAGCAGACCCCAAAGCAATAGGCAGCCCCCAACATATAATGACGGTGAAGCAGGATGAAAAAACACTCACACAGATAGAAAGATAGGCTGAGCAAATGATGGGGCCCAAGCTAACTAAATAGGACAGGATAGAAAAGCTGCTGTCTGCAATCCGCCAAAACCCTATCATAACAAGAGCCAACAGACTGATAGGGAAAAAAGCCCTGAAGACGCTAGGCTTCAAAAAGACTATATCAGCACTCAGGTATTTTCTGAAGACAGAGCAAAAAGGAATTCAGCTCACCCCAGCAGGGAATGGCAGAAATCCAGAAAAACAAGACAAAGCAAAACCAAAACACAAATGCAAAAAGCAGAGCAGAAAACTTAGCTTTTGAGGAGCAGGAATCAGACTGGTCTCCAAGAATCCCTCAGAGAAATCACCGGCAAGGCAGAAGGGAGTCGGCTGCCTTATATCCAGTCAGCAATTCCAGTCACTCAGTCATCATCATCCTGCCCAGGTGCTTGGTAATCAGACTCACTACCTTCCTTCACCAGAAGAGGGAGTTCATCAGACCTCTATGGTGAAGGGGAAAATGAACTCACAACAGTACCTCACCCTTGAGGAGGGTCACTGAACCCTCATTCACGCCACCAGGGCGATCAGGGTGAGCCCAATGAAAGACACGCACCAATCTTTTGGCATGAATATCAGAAGCAGAGACCCAGGAATTATCCTCCTGACCATAACCCTTCCACTTAACCAAATACTGGAGTCTCCATCTAGCCAGACGGGAATCCAGTATCTTCTCTACCTCATATTCCATGTTACCTTCAACCAATACAGGGTCCGGAGGTGCCACCCCAGGAACAACTGGTTCAACAAACCTCTTCAACAAGGACTTATGAAACACATTATGGATTTTAAATGTGACAGGAAGAGCCAAATGAAAAGTGACCGGATTAATAATCTCCAAAATCTTGTAAGGTCCAATAAATCTAGGCTTAAACTTAGGAGAAGCCACCTTCATAGCGATATTTTTTGATGATAACCAAACCATATCACCAACCTTAAACTGGGGAACAATGGTCCTATGTCGGTTGGAAAACCACTGGGCCTTTTCCTGGGAGAGAGATAACTTATCCACCACTTGGTCCCAGATCTGGTGCATTCTCTCCACCACAGAGTCAACACCTGGGCAAGCAGAAGGCTCCACCTGCCCTGAAGAAAATCGAGGATGAAACCCAAAGTTGCAAAAAAAAGGTGACATCAAAGTGGCAGAACTAGCTCTATTATTTAAAGCAAATTCGGCCAAGGGCAAAAATGAAACCCAATCATCCTGATCAGCGGAAATAAAACATCTCAAATACGACTCCAAGATCTGGTTTGTTCTCTCCGTCTGCCCATTGGTCTGAGGGTGAAAAGCAGAGGAGAAGGACAACTGAATTCCCAGCTTGGAACAGAAAGTCCTCCAAAATCTAGACACAAACTGAACTCCTCTGTCAGATACAATGTTCTCAGGAATCCCGTGCAAGCGAACCACCTGTTGGAAAAACAGGGGCACCAACTCAGAGGAAGATGGCAACTTAGGGAGTGGTACAAGTTAAACCATCTTAGAGAACCTATCACAAATCACCCAAATAACAGTCATTCTCTAAGAGACAGGCATATCAGAGATGAAATCCATTGAAATATGGGTCCATGACCTCCTGGGGACCGGCAAAGGCATCAACAACCCACTAGAGCGAGAACAAGGTTTAGACCGGGAGCAAGTCCCACAGGACTGCACAAAATTTCTGACATCACGAGACAAGGCGGGCCACCAAAAAGACCGACTCACCAGATCTCTAGTACCAAAATTACCTGGATGACCAGTCAATGCAGAGCAATGAACTTCAGACATCACTCTCTTCTTCCACTGGTCAGGAACATACATATTTCCACTGGAACAATGCTCAGGTTTGTCCTCCTGGAACTCTTCCAGAGCACGTCTCAAATCGGGCGAGATGGCAGAAAGAAGTACCCCTTCGCCTAAGATGGTAGCAGGCTTGGTCACCACAGGAGAATCAGCAAAGAAGCTCCTAGAGAGAGCGTCAGCCTTGACATTCTTAGTGCCAGGAAGAAAAGAGACCACAAAATCAAAACGTGTAGAAAAAAAGACCCACCTAGCCTGTCTAGGGTTCAAGCGTTTGGCCGACTCCAGGTAAATCAAATTCTTGTGGTCAGTGAGGACCAACCAATGTCTCCACTTCTGAAATGCCCATTTCAATGCTAACAGTTCCCGATTCCCCACATCATAGTTACGTTCAGATGGAGAGAACTTTCGGAAAAAGAAAGCACAGGGCTTCATTTTAGATGTTACAGGATCCTTTTGGGACAAAACAGCTCCTGCACCAATCTCAGAAGCGTCAACCTCTACTTGGAACGGGAGTGAGACATCAGGTTGGGCAGAAGTGAATCTTCGCTTCAGCTCCTGAAAGGAAGAAACAGCCTCCGGAGACCAATTCAACACATCAGCACGCTTCTTAGTCAGATCAGTCAATGGCTTGGCAATACTAGAAAATTTTGCTATAAATATCCGATAAAAATTCGCAAAACCCAAAAACTTCTGGAGGGCCTTCAAAGAAGTGGGCTGAACCCAATCATAAATGGCCTGTACCTTGGCCGGGTCCAAATAGTTGACGGAGACAAAATAAATCCCAAAAATGAAATCCTCTGTACCCCAAAAAGGCATTTCGATCCTTTGACATACAGAGAATTCTCCCTCAAGATCCGGAACACAGTCCGAGCATGTTCCACGTGAGAATCCCAATCCTTGGAGAAGATCAAAATATCATCCAGATAGATAATCAAAAATTTATCGACAAAGTCTCGGAAAATGTCATTCATGAAGCACTGGAAGACAGAAGGGGCATTAGTGAGCCCAAAAGGCATCACCAGGTACTCAAAATGTCCCTCCGGAGTATTAAACGCCGTCTTCTATTCATCCCCATGCTTAATGCGGATAAGATTATACGCCCCCTGAGGTCAAGCTTGGTAAACCAGCAAGCACCCTTAACTCTGGAGAATAGATCCGAAATCAGGGGTAACGGATACTGATATTTAATAGTAATTTTGTTGAGGGCACGATAATCAATACAAGGGTTTAATGAACCATGCTTTTTGGCCACGAAAAAAAACCCGGCACCTAAGGGTGAAGAGGATGGTCTAATATGACCCTTCTCCAACGCCTCCTTAATATAGGATCGCATAGCCTCGTGCTCGGGTACAGATAAATTGAAGAGCCGACCCTTGGGAAATTTACACCCCGGGCTCAGTTCAATTGCACAGTCATAACTCCTATGAGGAGGCAATGACACAGACTCATTCTCACTAAATACATCATAAAAGTCCGCCAAATAGTCAGGAACATCATGCGACTGAGGAGAGGTGGAAAAAACCGGAGCCTCACTAAGGGCTCACCGACAACCCCAACTCACCACAGACATAGATTTCCAATCCAAAACTGGATTATGAATTTGCAACCAGGGAAATCCCAGAACAATGGTATCATGCAAATTATGCAACACCAAAAATCTGCAATTTTCTTGATGGTCTGGGGCGACCCGCATTACCACCTGGGTCCAAAACTGAGGTTTATTTTTCGCCAAAGGAGTAGCATCAATCCCCCTCAAAGAGATAGGCATCCGTAGAGGTGTCATCGGAAATCCACAACGTTTAGCAAAATCCAAGTCCATTAGGTTCAGGGCTGCTCCTGAATCCGCAAAAGCCTTGGCGGAAAATGTGGACAGGGAGCAGATCAGAGTAATTGCCAGAAGAAACTTAGGTTGAACATCACCCACAGAAAACTTTTGTGCAAAACGTTTCTCTCATTTAGGACAGACAGAAATAATATGCGAGGCATCTCCACACAAAAAACACCGCTTATTACGCCTTCTGAACTCCTGACGTTGCTCTCTGGACAAAACTCTATCACATTGAATAGGTTCAGTCACTTGTTCAACAGGTGGCAACACCTCTCGTGCAGTCCTGCGTTCAAGTAAACGCCGATCAACCTGAATGGCTAATGACATAGAATTGTCAAGACCAGCGGGAACAGGAAATCCCACCATAGTATCTTTTACGGCTTCTGACAAACCCTTCCGAAAGAGAGCTGCCTTGGCATTATCATTCCAGGTAGTAAGGACCGCCCACTTTCGGAATTTTTGACAGTACAATTCTGCAGAATCTCGACCCTGGCTCAATGCCAACAGGGTCTTTTCAGCCTGATCAATAGCATTAGGTTCGTCATACAACAACCCCAAGGATTGAAAAAATGCGTTCACATTAGTCAGAATAGGATAATCTGGTTTCAAAGAAAATGTCCAATCCTGGGGATCGCCACCCAGCAAAGAGATGACAATTTTAACCTGCTGCGCGGAGCTCCCTGATGAGTTAGGCTTCAAGGCAAAAAATAATTTATAATTACTTTTGAAATTCAAAAATTTAGACCAATCCCCAAAAAACACATCAGGAGTAGGGATCTTTGGTTCAGCAGCATGTGAATGAGCAAGGTAGGTGGAAATTCCACGCACTTCCACAGCGAGCTGCTCCACATGATCAGACAATTGCTTTATCTCCATTGAGAGAAAAAAAAATTCCCCCTACGGCCTCAGAGATATAGAGGAAAAAATATACACACTTTTTTTTTTTTTTTTTTACAATTCTTTCCTGCTATTGAGTACCCTAGGATCTGCGGTATGTCCGGTGATTCTGTTATGAATGAGTCACCGTAGGAGGCAAAAGCAAAAATACTAGCTAAGTCCAGAAAACCAGAGAAGTTGGCAGCTATCAGATTGCAGACCCCTGAACCTATCAACAACTAGCAGAAGCCGTGGGGCTTCCTACGATGCCCTAGACCCCTCGATCACAGCCGGAGAACTAAATAGCCTAAAGACAGAAAGGGAAATCTAAACTGCCCCAGAGCAGACCCCAAAGCAATAGGCAGCCCCCAACATATAATGACGGTGAAGCAAGATGAAAAAACACTCACACAGATAGAAAGATAGGCTGAGCAAATGATGGGGCCCAAGCTAACTAAATAGGACAGGATAGAAAAGCTGCTGTCTGCAATCCGCCAAAACCCTATCATAACAAGAGCCAACAGACTGATAGGGAAAAAAGCCCTGAAGACGCTAGGCTTCAAAAAGACTATATCAGTACTCAGGTATTTTCTGAAGACAGAGCAAAAAGGAATTCAGCTCACCCCAGCAGAGAATGGCAGAAATCCAGAAAAACAAGGCAAAAAAACCCCAAAACACAAATGCAAAAAGCAGAGCAGAAAACTTAGCTTTTGAGGAGCAGGAATCAGACTGGTCTCCAAGAATCCCTCAGAGAAATCACCGGCAAGGAAGAAGGGAGTCGGCTGCCTTATATCCAGTCAGCAATTCCAGTCACCCAGTCATCATCATCCTGCCCAGGTGCTTGGTAATCAGACTCACTACCTTCCTTCACCAGAAGAGGGAGTTAATCAGACCTCCATGGTGAAGGGGAAAATGAACTCACAACAGCGGGCCACCAAAAAGACCGACTCACCAAATCTCTAGTACCAAAAATACCTGGATGACCAGCCAATGCGGAGCAATGAACTTCAGACATTACTCTCTTCCTCCACTGGTAAGGAACATACAATTTTCCAATGGGACAACGCTCAGGTTTGTCCTCCTGAAACTCTTCCAGAGCACGTCTCAAATCGGGCGAGATGGCAGAAAGAACTACCCCCTCACCTAAGATGGTAGCAGGCTTGGTCACAATAGGAGAATCAGCAAAGAAACTCCTAGAGAGGGCGTCTGCCTTGACATTCTTAGTGCCAGGAAGAAAAGAGACCACAAAATCAAAACATGTGAAAAACAAGGCCCACCTAGCCTGTCTAGGATTCAAGCGTTTGGCCGACTCAAGGTAAATCAAATTCTTGTGGTCAGTAAGGACCACGACTTGATGTTTAGCTCCCTCCAACCAATGTCTCCACTCCTCAAATGCCCATTTCATGGCTAACAGTTCCCGATTCCCCACATCATAGTTGCGTTCGGATGGGGAGAACTTTCAGGAAAAGAAAGCACAGGGATTCATTTTAGATGTTACCGGATCTTTTTGGGACAAAACAGCTCCTGCACCAATCTCAGAAGCGTCCACCTCTACTTGAAACGGGAGTGAGACATCAGGTTGCCGCAAAACCGGAGCAGAAGTGAACCTCCGCTTCAGCTCCTGAAAGGAAGAAACAGCCTCTGGAGACCAATTCAGCACATCAGCACCCTTCTTAGTCAAATCAGTCAATGGTTTGGCAATACCAGAAAAATTAGCTATAAATTTCCGATAAAAATTTGCAAAACCCAAAAACTTCTGGAGGGCCTTCAAAGAAGTGGGCTGAACCCAATCATAAATGGCCTGTACCTTGGCCGGGTCCATTTCAATAGTTGATGGAGACAAAATAAATTCCAAAAATGAAATCCTCTGTACACCAAAAAGACATTTCGATCCCTTAGCATACAGGAAGTTTTCCCTCAAAATCCGGAACACAGTCAGAACATGTTCCACATGAGAGTCCCAATCCCTGGAAAAGATCAAAATATCATCCAGATAGATGATCAAAAATTTATCCACAAAGTCCCGGAAAATATCATTCATGAAGCACTGGAAGACAGAAGGGGCATTAGTGAGCCCAAAAGGCATCACCAGGTACTCAAAATGTCCCTCCGGAGTATTAAACGCCGTCTTCCATTCATCCCCATGCTTAATGCGAATAAGATTATATGCCCCCCTGAGGTCAAGCTTGGTAAACCAGCAAGCACCTTTAGCTCTGGGGAATAGATCAGAAATCAGTGGTAATGGATACTGATATTTAACAGTAATTTTGTTGAGGGAACGATAGTCAATACAAGGCCTTAATGAACCATCTTTATTGGCCATGAAAAAAAACCCAGCACCCAAGGGTGAAGAGGATGGTCTAATATGACCCTTCTCCAATGACTCCTTAATATAAGATCACATAGCCTCATGCTCGGGTACAGATAAATTGAAAAGTCGACCCTTGGGAAATTTACACCCAGGGCTCAACTCAATTGCACAGTCATAACTCCTATGAGGAGACAAAGACGCAGACTTATTTTCACTAAATACATCATAAAAATCAGCCAAACAGTCAGGAACATCATGCGACTGGGGAGAGGTGGAGAAAACAGGAGCGTCACCAAGAGCACACCGACAACCCCAACTCACCACAGACACAGATTTCCAATCCAAAACTGGATTATGGATTTGCAACCAGGGAAATCCCAGAACAATGGTATCATGCAAATTATGCCACACCAAAAATCTGCAATTTTCTTGATGGTCTGGGGCGACCCGTATTACCACCTGGGTCTAAAACTGAGGTTTATTCTTTGCCAAAGGAGTAGCATCAATACCCCTCAAAGGGATAGGCGTCCGCAGAGGTGTCATAGGAAACCCACAACGTTTAGCAAAATCCAAGTCCATCAGGTTCAGAGCCGCTCCTGAATCCACAAAAGCCTTAGCGGAAAATGTGGACAGGGAGCAGATCAGAGTAATTGCCAGAAGAAACTTAGGTTGAACACCACCCACAGCAAATGTGTGTGCAAAACATTTCTCTCGTTTAGGGCAGACAGAAATAACATGAGAGGCATCTCCACAGAAAAAACACTGCTTATTACGCCTTCTGAACTCCTGACGTTGCGCCCTAGACAAAACTCTATCACATTGCATAGGTTCAGACATTTGTTCAACAGGTGGCAACATTTCTTGTGTACTTTTACGTTCACGTAAACGCCGATCAACCTGAATGGCTAATGACATAGAATCGACAAGACCAGAGGGAACAGGCAATCCCACCATAGTATCTTTTACGGTTTCTGACAAACCCTTCCGAAAGAGAGCTGCCAAGGCACCATCATTCCAGGTAGTAAGGACCGCCCACTTTTGGAATTTTTGACAGTATAACTCTGCAGAATCCTGACCCTGGCTGAATGCCAACAGGGCTTTCTCAGCTTGATCAATAGCATTAGGTTCATCATACAACAACCCCAAGGCTTGAAAAAATGCATCCACATTAGTTAGAATAGGATCATCAGGTGTCAAAGATAACTCCCAATCCTGGGGATCGCCGCGCAGCAAAGAGATGACAATTTTAACCTGCTGCGCAGAGCTCCCCGATGAGTTAGGATTCAAGGCAAGAAATAATTTACAATTATTCTTAAAATTCAAAAATTTAGACCGATCCCCAAAAAACACATCAGGAGTAGGAATCTTTGGTTCAGCAGCATGTGAATGAGCAAGATAGGCGGAAAATACCCGCACTTCAGCAGCCAGCAGCTCCACACGATCAGACAATTGCTTAATCTCCATTAAGAAAATTCCTCCTACGGCCCCAGAGAAAAAGAGGAAAAAATATACATAAAAAAAAATTCTGACACTTTTTTTTTTTTACAATTCTTTCCTGCTATTGAGTACCCTAGAATCTGCGGTATGGCTGGTGATTCTGTTATGAATGAGTCACCAGAGGAGGAAAAAACAAAAATACAAGCTAAGTCCAAAAAACCAGAGAGATTGGTAGCTAGCGGATTGCAGAACCCTGATCCTATTCACAGCAACTAACAGTAGCCGTGGGGTGTTCCTACGGTGGTCCTAGACACCTTGTTCACAGCTGGAGAACTAAATAAACCTAAAGAAAGAAAGCGGAAATCTAAACTGCCCCAGAGCAGACCCCAAAGCAATAGACAGCCCCCAACATGTATTGACGGTGAAAACAGATGAAAACACAAACACAGACAGAAAGACAGGCTGAGCAAACGATGGGGCCCTCACTAACTAGATAGGACAGGAAAGAAAAGCAACTGTCTGCAATCACGCAAAATCCCTGCCAAATATAATGTCCAACACGTCTGATAGAAATGGCCCTGAAGTCACTAGACTTCAAAATCACTATATCAGCACTCAGGCATATTCTGAAAACAGAGCAAAGAGATCAACTGAAAAAAAAAAAAAAAAAAAAAAAACGAACATTTGTTAGGTAACTCACCAAACCCTGACTAATGCACTGGCAGGACACAGCTAAGCCCCAATGATAAAGGCTGGGGCAGCACAGGTGCATTCCACTGATGAAGACAGCCAGTTAACCCATCAAGGTCTGGCTGCCTAGTGGGAAATGCACACTAATAAGGCTTGCAGCCTGTTTCACACTTCCGTTTTTGTGTCCGCCAAACGGATCCGTTTCCGTTTTTTTGACGGAAACTGATGCAAACGGATCCGTTTTTAAAAAAACGGATCCATTTTTTTGACGGATCCGCGGTAACCGCTAATGGAAGTCTATGGGACAAAAAAACGGATCCTGCAAAAAATGGCGGATCCGTTTTTTTACGGAAACCAACGGATTTTGATGGATTTGAAAAAACGGAAGTGTGAAACAGGCCTTAGACATAAGTCACACTGATAAGTGTGATGCATAGTGTCAGAGCAGCCTTTCAATGACGCCCATAATAGGCGGGCCGCTCAGCACTGTATACATGCATCACACTAAAAAACCAAGCCAACATGAAGGGCTAAGCTGTATCCTGTAAAATTGATAAAAAGTGCAAAAAGATAAATGATATGGGGTATTAGTTACTATTTTGGCCAAAGCAGATAAGCTCACAACCCACCGTCAATATCTGGGGACCCTTGACGGTGGGTTGTGAGCTTATCTGCTTTGGCCAAAATAGTAACTAATACCCCATATCATTTATCTTTTTGCACTTTTTATCAATTTTACAGGATACATCTTAGCCCTTCATGTTGGCTTGGTTTTTTAGTGTGATGCATGTATACAGTGCTGAGCGGCCCGCCTATTATGGGCGTCATTGATAGGCTGCTCTGACACTATGCATCACACTTATCAGTGTGACTTATGTCTTATGCAAGCCTTATTAGTGTGCATTTCCCACTAGGCAGCCAGACCTTGATGGGTTAACTGGCTGTCTTCATCAGTGGAATGCACCTGGGCTGCCCCAGCCTTTATCATTGGGGCTTAGCTGTGTCCTGCCAGTGCATTAGTCAGGGTTTGGTGAGTTACCTAACAAATGTTCGTTTTTTGTAATTTTTGGAAAATTTATTTTTCCTTGTTTTCGCCATTTATATTTAGTGTTAGGGACTCACAATATCTGGGGACCCTTGACGGTGGGTTGTGAGCTTATCTGCTTTGGCCAAAATAGTAACTAATACCCCATATCATTTATCTTTTTGCACTTTTTATCAATTTTACAGGATACATCTTAGCCCTTCATGTTGGCTTGGTTTTTTAGTGTGATGCATGTATACAGTGCTGAGCAGCCCGCCTATTATGGGCGTCATTGATAGGCTGCTCTGACACTATGCATCACACTTATCAGTGTGACTTATGTCTTATGCAAGCCTTATTAGTGTGCATTTCCCACTAGGCAGCCAGACCTTGATGGGTTAACTGGCTGTCTTCATCAGTGGAATGCACCTGTGCTGCCCCAGCCTTTATCATTGGGGCTTAGCTGTGTCCTGCCAGTGCATTAGTCAGGGTTTGGTGAGTTACCTAACAAATGTTCGTTTTTTGTAATTTTTGGAAAATTTATTTTTCCTTGTTTTCGCCATTTATATTTAGTGTTAGGGACTCACAATATCTGGGGACCCTTGACGGTGGGTTGTGAGCTTATCTGCTTTGGCCAAAATAGTAACTAATACCCCATATCATTTATCTTTTTGCACTTTTTATCAATTTTACAGGACACAGCTTAGTCCTTCATGTTGGCTTGGTTTTTTAGTGTGATGCATGTATACAGTGCTGAGCGGCCCACCTATTATGGGCGTCATTGATAGGCTGCTCTGACACTATGCATCACACTTATCAGTGTGACTTATGTCTTATGCAAGCCTTATTAGTGTGCATTTCCCACTAGGCAGCCAGACCTTGATGGGTTAACTGGCTGTCTTCATCAGTGGAATGCACCTGTGCTGCCCCAGCCTTTATCATTGGGGCTTAGCTGTGTCCTGCCAGTGCATTAGTCAGGGTTTGGTGAGTTACCTAACAAATGTTCGTTCAAAGAGATCAACTGATCAGAGACAAAAATGGAGTTCAGCCAGTCCCAGCCAGGGCTGGCTGAACACAAACACTAAGTAAACCAGACAAAATCTCATGGAACAATAGCAGAGCAAAAACTTAGCTTTAGTAGACAGGACTAAACTGGAGGCCAGAGCTCAGAGCAGAGAGGATCACCAGCAACCCTACAGGGCGTCAGCGGCCTTATATCCACTCAGATTCCGGATGTCCAATCACACTCCACCTGTTCAGATGACAGATTTTTCCCATCCAAATCAGTTTCACTACCTCCTTTCACCAGCAGAGGGAGATCATCGGACATCAAGGGTGAAGGAGAAAATGAGCTCATAACACAGTGGGTTGTCTTATTTATGCCACTAAAGTGTGAAAATTCAAGCACACAAGGTGTGAGATAAAGTACCTTCTGTACAAAAGGCTTGGCCTAAAAACAGAGTAGGGTCTAGTTATTGGGGCTGGGAGAGAGAAAAGGGTGGTGTCATGAATGTGCCACATCCTTCTGGAACCTATGATACATCTCCGATTAGAAGTTCGCAGCAATTAGCTGAGCACAGGTCCCCTTCTGATGCACATGGTCATTCATGTGTTGACAGGTTTCTTGTAGCATGGAAAGGGTTTAGAGCTCCTCGTGGTCTATTGACTGTGCTGCTTATTGGAACCACACCCTTCCATTACATCAGCCTATGTCTGGCTTCCCTCTAAGCGAGTAAAATAATCTTTATTGTGTGCCTGGCTTCACTGGAGAAAGTTGCTCTTGTCGTCTTGAGATTGTTGCAAGCGGTTTGTTGGAAATACCTTCCCCTTCTGGCATTTTTTCCTGTTGCTTTTCTGCCTCTTTACAGTCCACCCACTTTCCCTTTGTATTTTATCCTTGTGTTTTTCATTTGATTGTGCCCTTGTTTTCCAGTCTGTCCAGACGGTTTTACCCTTTTACTCCTGCCCCCTTTCTCCTTTTGGGGCTGGGTGAGAGCAGTGTTGGATTTCGTAGGAGCACAGTGATGTACGAGACCTAGGCACCTTCAGAGGTAACTGTTGTGAGTTCATTTTCCCCTCCGTCACTGAGGCCTGGTGAACTCCCTATTCTAGTGAAGGAAGGTAGTGAGCCTGATTATCAGACACCTGGGACTAATGAAGACGATTGGCTGAGTGGAGTCACTGACTGGATTTAAGGCAGCCTACGCCCTTTCTGCCCTGCGGGTGATTTCTCTGTGGACTCTTGGACACCAGTCTGATTCCTGCTCTCCTAAAGCTAAGTTTTCTGTTTTGCCTTTTTGCATCTAAGATTTGTTTTTGTTTTTCTTGCTTTTTGGATTCTGCCACTCCCTGCTGGAGTATGCAGTGTTCCGTGAGCTTTGTCTTCTGAAGGTACCTGAGTGCTGATTTAGTTTTGAAGCTTAGTTGCTTCAGGGCCATTTTTATATCAGCTTGTTGGCTTTTGTCTCTGATAGGGTTTTGGCAGATTGCAGACAGCAGCCTTCCTATCCGTTTCTATCTAGGTAGTTTTTGGGCCCCGTCTTTGCTCAGCCTGTCTTTCTGTCTGTGTAAGTGTTTTCATCTTGCTTCACCGTCATTATATGTGGGGGGCTGCCTATTGCTTTGGGGTCTGCTCTGGGGCAGTTATATTTCCCCTTTCCTTCTTTAGGCCTATGTATCTCTCCGGCTGTGATCGAGGGGTCTAGGTCATCGTAGGAACCCCCCACGGCTACTGCTAGTTGTGTTGATAGGTTCAGGGGTCTGCAATCTGATAGTTGCCAACTTCTCTGGTTTTCAGGACTTAGCTAGCATTTCTGTTTTTGCCTCCTACGGTGACTCGATCATAACAGAATCACCCGCCGAACCGCAGATCCTGGGGTACTCAATAGCAGGAAAGAATTGTGTTTAAAAAAAAAAAAAAAAAATGTGTGTATATTCTTTCCTCTATATCTCTGAGGCCGTAGGGGGAATTTTTTTTTTTTCTCTCAATGGAGATAAAGCAAGTGTCTGATCGCGTGGAGCAGCTCGCTGCTGAAGTGCGAGGAATTTCCGCCTATCTTGCTCGTTCACATGCTGTTGAACCAAAGATCCCCACACCTGATGTATTTTTTGGGGATCGATCTAAATTTTTGAGTTTCAAAAATAATTGTAAATTATTTTTTGCTTTGAAGACTAACTCGTCAGGGAGCCCCGCGCAGCAGGTTAAAATTGTCATCTCTTTGCTGCGCGGCGATCCCCAGGATTGGGCGTTTTCTTTGAAACCAGATGACCCAATTCTGACTAATGTGAATGCATTTTTTCAAGCCTTGGGGTTGCTGTACGATGAACCTAATGCTATTGATCAGGCTGAAAAGACCCTGTTAGCATTGAACCAGGGTCGAGAATCTGCAGAGTTGTACTGTCAAAAGATCCGAAAGTGGGCGGTCCTTACTACCTGGAATGATAGTTCCTTGGCTGCTCTCTTTCGGAAGGGTTTGTCAGAAGCCGTAAAAGATACTATGGTGGGATTTCCTGTTCCCTCTGGTCTGGACAATTCTATGTCTTTAGCCATTCAGGTTGATCGGCGTTTACGTGAACGCAGGATTACACGAGAGGTGTTGCCACCAGTTGAACAGACGTCTGAACCTATGCAATGTGATAGAGTTTTGTCTAGGGCGCAACGTCAGGAATTCAGAAGGCGTAATAAGCAGTGTTTTTTCTGTGGAGATGCCTCACATGTTATCTCTGTTTGTCCTAAACGTGAGAAACTCTTTGCACACACTTTTTCTGTTGGTGGCGTTCAGCCTAAGTTTCTTTTGGCGATTACTCTGATCTGTTCCCTGTCCACATTTTCCGCCAAGACTTTTGTGGATTCGGGAGCAGCGCTAAACCTAATGGACTTGGATTTTGCTAAACATTGTGGATTTCCGTTGACACCTCTGCAGACGACTATCCCTTTGAGGGGGATTGATGCTACCCCTCTGGCAAAAAATAAACCTCAGTTTTGGACCCAGTTGGTCATGCGGGTCGCCCCAGACCACCAAGAAAATTGCAGATTTTTGGTGTTGCATGGTCTGCATGATGCCGTTGTTCTGGGGTTTCCTTGGTTGCAGATTCATAATCCAGTTTTGGATTGGAAGTCTGTGTCTGTGGTGAGTTGGGGTTGCCGGTGTACCTTTAGTGAGGCTCTGGTTTTTTCCACCTCTCCTCAGTCGCTTGAGGTTCCTGACTATTTGGCGGACTACTATGATGTATTTAGTGAGAATGAGTCTGCGTCCTTGCCTCCTCATAGGAGTTATGACTGTGCAATTGAACTAAACCCGGGGTGTAAATTTCCTAAGGGTCGGCTCTTCAATTTATCTGTACCCGAGCACGAGGCTATGCGGTCCTATATTAAGGAGGCGTTGGAGAAGGGTCATATTAGACCATCCTCTTCACCCTTAGGTGCCGGGTTTTTTTTTGTGGCCAAGAAGGATGGTTCTTTAAGGCCTTGTATTGATTATCGTGCCCTCAATAAAATTACTATTAAATATCAGTATCCATTACCCCTGATTTCGGATCTATTCTCTAGAGTCAGAGGTGCTTGCTGGTTTACCAAGCTTGACCTCAGGGGGGCGTATAATCTTATCCTCATTAAGCAGGGGGATGAATGGAAGACGGCGTTTAATACTCCGGAGGGACATTTTGAGTACCTGGTGATGCCTTTTGGGCTCACTAATGCCCCTTCTGTCTTCCAGTGCTTCATCAACGATATTTTCCGAGACTTTGTCGATAAATTTTTGATTATCTATCTGGATGATATTTTGATCTTCTCCAAGGATTGGGATTCTCATGTGGAACATGTTCGGACTGTGTTCCGGATCTTGAGAGAGAATTCTCTGTATGTCAAAGGATCAAAATGCCTTTTTGGAGTACAGAGAATTTATTTTTTGGGATTTATTTTGTCTCCGTCAACTATTGAAATGGACCCGGCCAAGGTACAGGCCATTTATGATTGGGTTCAGCCCACTTCTTTGAAGGCCCTCCAGTAGTTTTTGGGTTTTGCTAATTTTTATCGGAAATTTGTAGCAAAATTTTCTAGTATTGCCAAACCATTGACTGACCTGACCAGGAAGGGTGCGGATGTGTTGAATTGGTCTGCAGAGGCGGTTGCTTCCTTTCAGGAGCTGAAGCGTAGATTTACCTCCGCCCCGGTTCTGCGGCAACCTGATGTCTCACTCCCGTTCCAGGTAGAGGTGGATGCTTCTGAGATTGGTGCAGGAGCTGTGTTGTCCCAAAAGGATCCGGAAACATCTAAAATGAATCCCTGTGCTTTCTTTTCCCGTAAGTTCTCTTCATCTGAACGTAACTATGATGTGGGGAATTGGGAACTGTTGGCCATGAAATGGGCATTTGAGGAGTGGAGACATTGGTTGGAGGGAGCCAAACATCAAGTTGTGGTCCTCACTGACCACAAAAATTTGATTTACCTAGAGTCGGCTAAACGCTTGAACCCTAGACAGGCTAGGTGGGCCTTGTTTTTTTGCACGTTTTGATTTTGTGGTCTCTTTCCTTCCTGGAACTAAGAATGTCAAGGCAGACGCCCTCTCTAGGAGTTTCTTTGCTGATTCTCCTGTGGTGACCAAGCCTGCCACCATCTTAGGCGAAGGGGTAGTTCTTTCTGCCATCTCGTCCGATTTGAGACTTGCTCTGCAAGAGTTCCAGGAGGACAAACCTGAGCATTGCCCCAGTGGAAAGTTGTATGTTCCTGACCAGTGGAAGAAGAGAGTGATGTCTGAAGTTCATTGCTCTGCATTGGCTGGTCATCCATGTATTTTTGGTACTAGAGATCTGGTGAGTCACTCTTTTTGGTGGCCCACCTTGTCTCATGATGTCAGGAATTTTGTGCAGTCCTGTGGGACTTGCTCCCGGTCTAAATCTTGTTCTCGGTCTAGTGGGTTGTTGATGCCTTTGCCGGTCCCCAGGAGGCCATGGACCCATATTTCAATGGATTTCATATCTGATATGCCGGTCTCTCAAAGAATGACTGTTATTTGGGTGATTTGTGATAGGTTCTCTAAGATGGTTCATCTTGTACCACTCCCTAAGTTGCCATCTTCCTCTGAGTTGGTGCCTCTGTTTTTGCAACAGGTGGTTCGCTTGCACGGGATTCCTGAGAACATTGTATCTGACAGAGGAGTTCAATTTGTGTCTAAATTTTGGAGGACGTTCTGTTCCAAGTTGGGAATTCAGTTGTTCTTCTCCTCTGCTTTTCACCCTCAGACCAATGGGCAGAGAGAGAGAACAAACCAGACCTTGCAGTCGTATTTGAGATGTTTTATTTCCGCTGATCAGGATGATTGGGTTTCATTTTTGCCCTTGGCCGAATTTGCTTTAAATAATAGAGCTAGTTCTGCCACTTTGATGTCACCTTTTTTTTCTAACTTTGGTTTTCACCCTCGATTTTCTTCAGGGCAGGTGGAGCCTTCTGCCTGCCCAGGTGTTGACACTGTGGTGGAGAGAATGCACCAGATCTGGGACCAAGTGGTGGATAAGTTATCTCTCTCCCAGGAAAAGGCCCAGCGGTTTTCCAATCGACATAGGACCATTGGTCCCCAGTTTAAGATTGGTGATATGGTATGGTTATCATCAAAAAATATTGCTATGAAGGTGGCTTCTTCTAAGTTTAAGCCTAGATTTATTGGACCTTACAAGATTTTGGAGATTATTAATCCGGTCTCTTTTTGTTTGGCTCTTCCTGTCACATTTAAGATCCATAATGTGTTCCATAAGTCCTTGTTGAAGAGGTTTGTTGAGCCAGTTGTGCCTGAGGTGGCACCTCCGGACCCTGTATTGGTTGAAGGTAACTTGGAATATGAGGTAGAGAAAATTCTGGATTCCCGTCTGGCTAGACGGAGACTCCAGTATTTGGTTAAGTGGAAGGGTTATGGTCAGGAGGATAATTCCTGGGTCTCTGCCTCTGATATTCATGCCAAAAGATTGGTGCGTGCCTTCCATCGGGCACACCCTGATCGCCCTGGTAGCGTTGTTGAGGGTTCGGTGACCCCTCCTCAAGGGGGGGTACTGTTGTGAGTTCATTTTCCCCTCCGTCACTGAGGCCTGGTGAACTCCCTATTCTAGTGAAGGAAGGTAGTGAGCCTGATTATCAGACACCTGGGACTAATGAAGACGATTGGCTGAGTGGAGTCACTGACTGGATTTAAGGCAGCCTACGTCCTTTCTGCCCTGCGGGTGATTTCTCTGTGGACTCTTGGACACCAGTCTGATTCCTGCTCTCCTAAAGCTAAGTTTTCTGTTTTGCCTTTTTGCATCTAAGATTTGTTTTGGTTTTTCTTGCTTTTTGGATTCTGCCACTCCCTGCTGGAGTGTGCAGTGTTCCGTGAGCTTTGTCTTCTGAAGGTACCTGAGTGCTGATTTAGTTTTGAAGCTTAGTTGCTTCAGGGCCATTTTTATATCAGCTTGTTGGCTTTTGTCTCTGATAGGGTTTTGGCAGATTGCAGACAGCAGCCTTCCTATCCGTTTCTATCTAGGTAGTTTTTGGGCCCCGTCTTTGCTCAGCCTGTCTTTCTGTCTGTGTAAGTGTTTTCATCTTGCTTCACCGTCATTATATGTGGGGGGCTGCCTATTGCTTTGGGGTCTGCTCTGGGGCAGTTAGATTTCCCCTTTCCTTCTTTAGGCCTATGTATCTCTCCGGCTGTGATCGAGGGGTCTAGGTCATCGTAGGAACCCCCCACGGCTACTGCTAGTTGTGTTGATAGGTTCAGGGGTCTGCAATCTGATAGTTGCCAACTTCACTGGTTTTCAGGACTTAGCTAGCATTTCTGTTTTTGCCTCCTACGGTGACTCGATCATAACAGGTAACCCTGGGGCTAGGGAAAGACTTGGGCATCCCTATTTTAAGGGACAGTATAGGGCAATGTTTCCCAACTCCAGTCCTCAAGAGCAACCAATGGTTCATGTTTTCATGATATCCTTAGTATGGCCCAGGCAATTGCAGTACCTGTGCAGGCAAAAATTCCATCACCTGGGCATTACTAATGAAATCCTGAAAACATGACCTGTTGTTGTCTCTTGATGACTGGAGTTGGGGAACACTGGTATAGGGTCTCCTACCCTCTGACCTTCCTATGGTCACAGCGTGACATTAATGCTCACCCCATATTTTTTAATCTTAACATGGATCCAGTATCTGTACTAGGAAAACAAATGCAGCCACTGTCTTTGGAGGTTACAGATCTGCGGTCTTTAGTTGTACAACAATAGCGAGAAAATGAGGGTCTGGTGGTCTCAGTGCCATCCAGACCCAGCATGAACCCAAGGTGTCCTCCCGGATTGGTTTTCTTGGAGGCAGGATAAATTAATAGTTTTCAGGGAAGGCTGTAAACTGTATTTCAGGCTATGTCCTCATTACTCTTGGAGTGAGGAACATTCGGTGGGGATTATTTTCTCCCGACTTCAGGGATATTCCCAATCCTGGGCCTTTTCTCTTTTGACTGACTCCAAGTTTCTTCAGTCGCTGTATGAAATTCTTGCGGCCTTAGGTCTCATCTTTGTTGACCCTGACTGGGTCTCTCGCTCACTGAGTCTAAGCTACATAAGCTCCAGCAGGGGGACCTTTCAGCAGAGAAGTTTTGTTTTGAGTTCCAAATATGGGCTACTGACACCACGTGGAATTATCTGGCCTTCTGAAATCAGTTTTCTGTATGAAACCCCTGAATTCTTGGAGGCTGCTATGTCCTTAGTCTTTCAAATTGACAGATGCCTCAGAGATAGGCCCGTGATGAACCCTCTCCCCACTGTACTTCCTAGGGGAAGATCTCCCTCGTTTGTCCTGATGAAGCGATGCAGTTGGGGAGGACCTCAGTTTGGTACGAACCTCCTGCTGTCTGCTGCAGAACAGAGATTTATTACTTTTGTGGTCAGAGGGGTCACTTCATTGGGGTCTGTCCCTAGGCACTTCAATTAAAGAAACTGGCGGAAACCGTCTGACTCTAGGTTGTGTGGAGGATTACATAAACAATTCCTCCATGTGTACCTCTCAGTTGGTCTTCCCTGCAGAAGTGGTTATTAGTGTTGAGCATTCCGATACCGCAAGTATCGGGTATCGGCCGATATTAGCGGTATCGGAATTCCGATACTTAGTTCCGATACTTTTGTCATATCGGATTCCGGAATCGGAATCGGAAGTTCCCATCATGCTATGAGCCTGCTTGCTTTGATTAAGTCAATGGGAATCCTCCGAAGTGTGGGCACATCCTGTTAGGCATGTAGGCATGTTAACTATTGGCATGGCTGTGATTGGCTGCCAAAATGATGTCATGATGCACTATAAAAGCCACCGCAGCCGCCATTTCTGGTCACTCTGCTGTGAATTCAGTTAGGGACAGGCTGCTGTAGAAGACTGTGAGGGACAGTTAGAAATAGCGATTCCACCAAACATCTAGTGCTTTACCCAGGCTACATAAACCACCACTGTAGCCTTCTTTGCCCTAGCAGCAGTGTTCACAGCTGTCTGCAAGGGCTGTGTGAGTGCAGCTCACGCTGTGGAGTGGGTCCTGCAGCCACGTCAGGCTGTAGGCCACCCAGTGTGATCACTGCTGCCTCATACATCTTTTATTTTTTGAGCTGCATTTTTTACATAATTTCAATCTAGTGTGCTTCCATCCGTATCCATATAAGTTGGTTGCAAACACTAGTAGTAGACAGCGGAGCCTTTCTGCAGCCTTTCAGTGCTAGTGTCCACTTTGCTGCACTGTTCACGGCTGTCTGAGAGGTCTCTGACTGTGTGTGAGTGCAGCTCACGCTGAGTAGTGTGTCCTGCAGCTACGTCTGGCTGTAGGACGCTCAGCGTGCGTCAGTGCCTCACACATATTTTTATTTGAGTGCAGCTCATTTTTTCTTCTATTAGTGTGCATCCATCCGTCTCCATCTACGGTGGTTGCAAACACTATATAGGAGTACACAGCGGAGCCTTTCTGCAGCCTGTCAGTGCCAGTGCCCACTTAGCTGCACTGTTGACGGCTGTCTGAGAGGCCTCTGACTGTGTGTGAGTGCAGCTCACGCTGAGTAGAGTGTCCTGCAGCTACGTCTGGTTGTAGGACGCTCAACGTGCGTCACTGCCTCACACATATTTGTCTTTGAGTGCAGCTCATTTTTTCTTCTCCTATTAGTGTGCATCCATCCGTATCCATCAACATTGGTTGGTTGCAAACACTATATAGGAGTAGATAGAGGAGCCTTTTTTTCTGGCTTGTGCCCTGCCGGCGCAGCCAGATTAGTATTACCCAATTTTTTTGGAGCCTCATATTTTGCATTGTAGGTTACCTGCCTGCATTGTAATAGCTCCAAAAAGTTGGTGATACTATCAGTTTCAATTCTTTGTTCACATACTTTGAGTTTGTTTCCAACAAAGAAACCACAAAAAAAGTTCACCAAACACTACATTTGGAACTTGTGTAGGCCACATCAGCTCCTATTAAAGTCTAGTCCACACACACACACTTCATAAAATTAGTGTTTCTTGTACCTGTAACCAGCTGTTCAGGAATAAGCACACTAAGGCCCCCCTTTGTACTTTTTTGCCTATCTTAAGCAGTCTTGCAAGATGAAGAAGGCAGGGAGTAAGGCGCGTGGGCGTGGGCGTGGGGATTCTGCAGGGAGAGGACGTGGGGATTCTACAGGTAGAGGACGTGGGGATTCTGGGCCTGCTGCGGGCACCAGTGGATCAGCATCCCCCAGTTTTAGCAGGCAACAGTCCTTTATGCGCAGCTTTGTAGGACCTCAACATACCCCACTGCTGCGGGAGGAACAAATTGAAGCCGTTGTCGGATGGATGGCAGCTAACGCATCGACTTCAATTACTTCCGCATCCTCTCAGGGTCAGAGCACCGAAGAGCAACCATCTGTCTCTTCACCACCTGCCAAAGTGCCCAGGCAGTCAGAGAGACATGGACAGGAGCCATCACAGTCTCTACTTCTGTTCTCGGAATCTGTTGGCTTGGAAAGAGGGGGCCAGCCAAGCAGCATTCCTGAATGTGAAGAAGAGGGAGTATGCAGTGATGCGCAACTTCTTTGTCCCTCTGAATCTGAAGAGGCGAGTGGGCCAGTGCCTATGGTCAGCACACCTCAGTACGCATCAGATGATGACGAGACTCAGTTGCCACTTTCTGGTGCGTACGGTGCTGGCGAGACAACCCCGGAGAAGCAGCTGTTTGAAGAGGGGAGGGAAGATGATGAGGTCCTTGACCCATCATGGCGTGAGCAACAGGAAGGTGGTGGGAGCAGCTCGGAGGAAGAGATTCCCCTACCGGCCAAAACAGGAGGCAGAGGGAGGGGGAAGACTTGGTTGCCTGTACCCTCCACTTCGGCACCCGTTAGGAGCATTCCTCCTTCCAAAGGCAAACCGGGCGCTCACAAGAGTTGCAGTGCGTGGTCCTTTTTTGACACAGTTGCAGATGACATTTGCTTTGTCAAATGCAAGCTGTGTCATCAGAGAGTCAAAAGAGGGAGAAATGTCAGCAACCTCAATACCACAAATATGTGGAAACATGTGCGCACCAAGCAAGAGTTGGAGTTGCAGAGACACCCTGAAGACGTAGGCCAACGTACAGCACCACCTACCACCTCTTCAGTTCGTGTTGGGCCCTCTTCCTCCAGCTCACACACTGCTGGTTCGGCTTCCTCACAGGATCGCCAAGGAAGAACCTCTGCCACTGTTGGCCAGAGACCCTGTCAGATTCCACCCATAGCAGCACGTTCCCATCCATCACAGCCATCGGTAGCACAGGCATGGGATAAAAGGCGCCCTTACTCGGCAAACCATCCCCGAGCACAGTCTCTGAATGCTGGCATTGCCAAACTTCTGGCAGTTGAAATGCTGTCATTCAGGCTGGTGGACAATGACACCTTCCGGGACTTAATGGCATTGGCAGTCCCCCAATACAACGTGCCCAGCCGCTTTTATTTCAGCAGGCGAGCCGTCCCTGCCCTGCAGAAACATGTTGAGGGCAAAATAAAACATGCGCTACTAAACGCCGTTAGTAGCAAGGTCCACCTGACCACCGATGCGTGGACCAGTAACCATGGACAGGGACGATACCTTTCCCTCACTGCCCACTGGGTCAATGTTGTGGAGCCGGGTACGGATCTGGAGAGTGGCGCTGTACGTGTTCTTCCAACGCCACGGATTGCAGGACTCCAGTCTGTACACATAGACTCCTCCTCCTACTCAAGTTCCTCAGAAACAGCAGAGCAGGAGCCTGTTACGACCGATATGAGCACAGCCGTGGCCAAACGTCAACAGGCTGTACTCAAATTAATTTCTTTGGGGAATCGAAGCCACACAGCGCAGGAGCTCTGGAATGCTATCAAGCTGGAGAGCGATGTGTGGTTTGGGCCAGCGAATCTCCAGCCGGGCTTGGTAGTGTGTGACAATGGCCGAAATCTGGTGGCAGCTCTTGGCCTAGGCAACCTCACACACATCCCATGTCTGGCACATGTTCTTAACTTGGTCGTGCAGAGCTTTCTGTGGGACTATCCGGATCTTGCTGCACTGTTGCACAAGGTCCGCATAGAGTGTGCTCACTTGCGACGTTCCAGCACGGCAAGATCGCGCCTCGCTGCTCTGCAGCGACGATTTGGCCTTCCGGAACATCACATCATATGTGACCTACCCACCTGGTGGAATTCAACGTTACATATGTTGGAGCGGTTGTGTGAGCAGCAGGCAGCAGTCATGGAGTACCAGCTGCATCAGGCGCAAACAAGTCGCACTGTGCGCCGTTCACACTTCAGCACCATTGAGTGGGCCTCTATGAAGGACATCTGCCTCGTTTTGCGTGCCTTCGATGAATCCACGCGGATGGCGAGTGCAGATGATGCACTAGTCAGCATGACTGTCCCCCTTATCTGCCTGCTTCAACAAACACTGCAAGCACTAAGGGATGAGGTTTCAGAAGAGGTGGAGGATGAGGAGTCCCAAATGCCATCTGCTTCTGGACAGTCTGCGCTACGTGTTTCCTCACAAAGGCCTAGGCAGGGGACACTTTGTGAGGAGGATGAGGAGGAGTCGATGGAGGAGGAAGACATCTCTCCAGAGGAGGGAGGTACACAAACCTCTACTCAGTATGTACAGCGAGGGTGGGGTGATGCAGAGCAGGCCGAGGTCACGCCTCAAACAGGGGACAGCGGTTCTTTGGCAGTTGGGAGTCTGCAGCACATGGTTGATTTCATGCTGCAGTGCCTGAGAAACGACCGCCGCATCGCCCACATTCTCGTCTCGGCTGATTATTGGGTGTACACCCTCCTAGATCCTCGCTACCGGGACAGCGTACAAAGGCTCATACCAACGTTGAACCGGGAGCGTAAACTGCGGGAGTACGAAGAGTCACTGGTGCAGTCCATAATGTTTTCCATTCCACCCGACAGCATTGTTGCTAGTGCTTTACAAAGCAGCTCTGTGCGTCGAGGCAGTGGAGGAAACTCTGCACAAAGAGGGAGCAGAGGCAGCGCCGCAGCACAAGGCAAGACCACTATGGCCCAAATGTGGCAAAGTTTTGTGTGTCCACCACAATTGTCTACACCATCAGCGACGCCTCGAGTCAGCAGGAGGCAACGCTTCCGTCAGATGGTGTCAGACTACATGTCTTGCCCTGTCGCTGTACTCCCAGATGGCTCTTCCCCCTTCAAGTTTTGGGTCTCTAAGCTGGATACATGGCCAGAGCTTAGCCAGTATGCATTGGAGGTGCTGGCTTGCCCTGCTGCCAGTGTATTATCGGAACGTGTCTTTAGTGCCGCAGGTGGTGTACTAACAGACCGTCGCACGCGACTATCTTCCGATAATGTTGACCGGCTGACTTTTCTGAAAATGAACAAGGCCTGGATCTCCAAAGACTTTGCCATTCCTCTTACAGACTAAATTAGTGGTTGGCAACTGTATCCAGGTCTGCTGGTGTGTTCATTTTTCTACCACCTGAACTATAATCCCTTTGCTTCAACACAGCCAGTTGTCGCTCAGATGTGTCGTCTGCACAGAGAAACACACTAGCTCCTGTGTTAGTGGGGTTCAGTAATGCCAGCTGATCCCCTGCTGTGTGGACGGCAAAGTCACCAGCTCCATCAACATTCAAACCACTACTGATTTTTAACTGTGCCCAACTTAGGTCTCTGGCTCCACTGTCTCTACTATTTCCCCTGACCTCCAACCCCGCCATCTACATCTCTGAAGTGGCATCAGCACAATCTACACTTGTTCCTGTGGCTCAGTCCCATCAGTATATCCCCTGATGTGTGTACGGCAAGGTCTCCTGCTCTGTCCACATTCCCATAACCAGTAGTGGGAATGAGGACAGAGCTGGCGAACTTGCCGGACAAACATCAGGGGATCAACTGACGGGACTGAGCACCAGTAACACAGGAACAAGTGTAGATTGTGCTGATGCCACTTCAGAGATGTAGCTGGCGGGGTTGGAGGCCAGGGTAAATAGTAGAGACAGTGGAGCCAGAGGCCTAAGTGGAGCATGGTTAGAATCAGTAGTAGTCCACAACCTCCATAAAAACCGCTGCCCATTGGCCTCTGCATGCGGCATACGTAATCCTGGGCTCCAACAGCGTCAGTTGGTGTTCAGAAGTGTCGTCTCCACAGAGCCAAACACATTCGTTAGAGTGTTAGTGGGTTTCAGCACTGCCAGCTGTTCAACTGCTGTGGAGATGGCAAGTCTCCTGCTGCCTTCACCTGCCAAAATCCAGTAGGCCCCAGCCTGCTCCTCGCCTAATCCTGGGCTCCAACAGCGTCAGTTGGTGTTCAGAAGTGTCGTCTCCACAGAGCCAAACACATTCGTTCAAGTGTTAGTGGGTTTCAGCACTGCCAGCTGTTCCCCTGCTGTGGAGATGGCAAGTCTCCTGCTGCCTTCACCTGCCAAAATCCAGTAGGCCCCAGCCTGCTCCTCGCCTAATCCTGGGCTCCAACAGCGTCAGTTGGTGTTCAGAAGTGTCGTCTCCACAGAGCCAAACACATTCGTTAGAGTGTTAGTGGGGTTCAGCACTGCCAGCTGTTCCCCTGCTGTGGAGATGGCAAGTCTCCTGCTGCCTTCACCTGCCAAAATCCAGTAGGCCCCAGCCTGCTCCACGCCTAATCCTGGGCTCCAACAGCGTCAGTTGGTGTTCAGAAGTGTCGTCTCCACAGAGCCAAACACATTCGTTCAAGTGTTAGTGGGGTTCATCATTGCCAGCTGATCCCCTGCTGTGGAGATGGCAGTCTCTCCTGCTGTCTCCGCATTCCAAAGACAGTAGGCCTCTGCCTACACCCTCCTATTTCCTGGGCTTCAACTCAGCCAGTTGTAGCTCGGAAGTGCCGTCCACACGGAAAGAGATACTTGCTCCCGTGTCTCAGTGGGGTTCAGTAACGTCAGCTGATCCCCTGCTTTGTGGATGGCAGTCTCTCCTGCTGTCACCTAATTCAAAATACAGTAGGCCTCTGCCTACACCCTCCTATTTCCTGGGCTTCAACACAGCCAGTTGTAGTTCGGAAGTGCCGTCCACACGGAAAGAGATACTTGCTCCCGTGTCTCTGTGGAGTTCAGTAATGTCAGCTGATCCCCTGCTGTGTGGATGGCAGTCTCTCCTGCTGTCACCTCATTCAAAATACAGTAGGCCTCTGCCTACACCCTCCTATTTCCTGGGCTTCAACACAGCCAGTTGTAGTTCGGAAGTGCCGTCCACACGGAAAGAGATACTTGCTCCCGTGTCTCAGTGGGGTTCAGTAACGTCAGCTGATCCCCTGCTTTGTGGATGGCAGTCTCTCCTGCCGTCACCTCATTCAAAATACAGTAGGCCTCTGCCTACACCCTCCTATTTCCTGGGCTTCAACACAGCCAGTTGTAGTTCGGAAGTGCCGTCCACACGGAAAGAGATACTTGCTCCCGTGTCTCAGTGGGGTTCAGTAATGTCAGCTGATCCCCTGCTGTGTGGATGGCAGTCTCTCCTGCTGTCACCTCATTCAAAATACAGTAGGCCTCTGCCTACACCCTCCTATTTCCTGGGCTTCAACACAGCCAGTTGTAGTTCGGAAGTGCCGTCCACACGGAAAGAGATACTTGCTCCCGTGTCTCAGTGGGGTTCAGTAACGTCAGCTGATCCCCTGCTGTGTGGATGGCAGTCTCTCCTGCTGTCACCTCATTCAAAATGCAGTAGGCCTCTGCCTACACCCTCCTATTTCCTGGGCTTCAACACAGCCAGTTGTAGTTCGGAAGTGCCGTCCACACGGAAAGAGATACTTGCTCCCGTGTCTCAGTGGGGTTCAGTAACGTCAGCTGATCCCCTGCTTTGTGGATGGCAGTCTCTCCTGCTGTCACCTCATTCAAAATACAGTAGGCCTCTGCCTACACCCTCCTATTTCCTGGGCTTCAACACAGCCAGTTGTAGTTCGGAAGTGCCGTCCACACGGAAAGAGACACTTGCTCCCGTGTCTCAGTGGGGTTCAGTAACGTCAGCTGATCCCCTGCTGTGTAGATGGCAAAGTCTCCTGCTGCCTACACAGTCGTACCACTACTGATTTTTAATCGTGCTCCAATTAGGCCTGTGGCTCCACTGTCTCTCGTATTTCCCCTGTCCTCCAACCCTGCCAGTTACAGCTCCGAAGTGGCGTCTGCACAATCCACACTTGTTCCTGTGTTACAGGTGTTCAGTCCGGTCAGTTAATCCCCTGATGTGTGTCCGGCAATGTCGCCTGCTCTGTCCACATTCCCATTATGGGAATGTGGACAGAGCAGGCGACATTGCCGGACACACATCAGGGGATTAACTGACCGGACTGAACACCTGTAACACAGGAACAAGTGTGGATTGTGCAGACGCCACTTCGGAGCTGTAACTGGCGGGGTTGGAGGACAGGGGAAATACGAAAATCAGTGAAGCCACAGGCCTAAGTGGAGCTTGGTTCAAATTAGTAGTCTACAACCGATCTTAAAATTTCTTCAATGCAGCCTCAGCCTGCTCCGTGCTTGTCCCTGGGCTTCAACACAGCCAGTTGTTGCTCGGAAGTGCCGTCTTCACAGAGTAAAACACTAGCTCCTGTGTTTGTGGGGTTCAGTAACGTCAGCTGTTCCCCTGCTGTTTTGATGACAATCTGTCCTGCTGCCTCCCAATTGACAGCACATCAGGCCTCAGCCTGCTAAGTGCTTGTCCTGGGCTCCAACATCGCCAGTTGCTGCTCATAACTGACTTTGGCACGGGTACTCCCTCCTGCCCAGCTTGGTTCCAGCCCTGCCTGCTGTTTCCGGGAAGTGTCAATGTCAGTTTGCCACCCCAAGTTGCCATGTCGTGTTGCGGTTGGGTTAGCCGAGGCTAGGGTGCCAGCAGTTTAGGTGCTTCCTATGTGGACTGCGGGTTCTGGTAAGAAAGGCTTGTTCCATAGTGCCAGTAGGACAAGCACCCCCTGTAGGACTGTGTGATTCGGTAACTGCGGCCAGCTTGCGGCATGTCAACTTTGCTTTTCAGGGGTAACTTCTGATACCCCTCCGTGTTCCAGCACCGTCAGCTGGTTCTCGTCAGAGCCTTTGGCCTAGGTGCCTCCATCTCGGTATCCGAGTTCCGGCAACATCTGCTGGTCCTTGGTAGTGCTTTGTAGCACAGGTACCTCCTGCTTAGTAACCGGGTTCCAGCACCGTCAGCTGGTCCTCGGTTGTGCCATTGGCTCTTATTCCTTCTGCTGCCCCTCCGGGTGCCAGCACTGTCAGCTGGTCCTCGCTATTTCCATTTGCTCTTGCAGCTTATGCTACCCCTCCGGGTTCCAGCACAGTCAGCTGGTTCTCGTCAGAGCCTTTGGCCTAGGTGCCTCCATCTCGGTATCCGAGTTCCGGCAACGTCTGCTGGTCCTTGGTAGTGCTTTGTAGCACAGGTACCTCCTGCTTAGTAACCGGGTTCCAGCACCGTCAGCTGGTCCTCGGTAGTGCCATTGGCTCTTGTTCCTTCTGCTGCCCCTCCGGGTGCCAGCACTGTCAGCTGGTCCTCGCTATTTCCATTTGCTCTTGCAGCTTATGCTACCCCTCCGGGTTCCAGCACCGTCAGCTGGTTCTCGTCAGAGCCTTTGGCCTAGGTGCCTCCATCTCGGTATCCGAGTTCCGGCAACGTCTGCTGGTCCTTGGTAGTGCTTTGTAGCACAGGTACCTCCTGCTTAGTAACCGGGTTCCAGCACCGTCAGCTGGTCCTCGGTAGTGCCATTGGCTCTTGTTCCTTCTGCTGCCCCTCCGGGTGCCAGTACCGTCAGCTGGTTCAAGAGGACAAAGAACAGGAAGACAACCACCAAGATGCAGAACAACAAGAGAGAGAAGACAAAGAAGCATAAAAAAAAAAGCAGAAGAACATTAAGCATAAGACTAATACTCTGAGCAAATGATATTATCTTATTTATAAGCAGAAGAAGACTAAGCAGTGTATGGGGGTGAGTCCGTTCCTCCTCGTGGTGCCCCTGGAAAAGGCCTGCTGCTGCAGGCCAAACTGAACGCGGACAAATCCTGTTGTAAATCTTTTGTGACAGGCAGAACGGAAGGTGTAAACTTCTAACTTTTCTAGATAACAACTACAGGAATGCCTGACACAAACAAGAATATGATGAAGAAGAATAGGAAGAAGATGAAGAAGTTGAATATGTAGAATAATAATTGTTGAATAAGAAGAATATGAAGAATGTAAGAAAAGGAAGAAGAAGAAGAAGAATGTAAAAAAAGGAAGTAGAAGAATTTAAAAAAAGAAGAGGAAGAAGAATGTAAAAAAAGGAAGAAGAAGAAGAATGTAAAAAAAAGGAAGAAGAAGAATGTAAAAAAAGGAATAAGAAGAAGAATGTAAAAAAAGGAAGAAGAAGAAGAATGTAAAAAAAAGGAAGAAGAAGAATGTAAAAAAAGGAATAAGAAGAAGAATGTAAAAAAAGGAAGAAGAATAAGAAAGAAGAAGAAAGAAGAAGAAGATATACATGTCTGGCAAAATATAAATGAGGCTAACATAGTCAATATCTTTGTAACTCCTAACATCTTTAAAAAAAAAGTTTAATTCCTGCTATTCCATTTGATTGGGCAAAACCTCTATGGCTTTAATGTCTCCTCCACCTCCCACAATACATTCTACATTATTCTTAGTTGTTTTTCTTCATGTAGAATTAACCTACAAGGAAAGAAAGGGTTTTTTTTAATTCCGATATTTTGGCCCCATTGACTTGCATTGGTTGCCGGTATCGGAATCGGCGATACCGATACTTTTTTTTAAGATCGGCCGATCCATTCCGATCCGATATTTTCAAGTATCGGCTGGTATCGCTCAACTCTAGTGGTTATTCATACGAAAATTGAAAGAGTATCTGCTCTGATGGATGGTGGAGTGGGGGCCAATATGGTGGCTGCGCAGACTCATGCCCGGACTCATGGCTCATCTTGTAGTGTTCTGGCAAAACCTATCTCCATATTTTCTATTGGTTCTTATCCTCTTGTTTCACACAGGTGCTGCATAATTTGGGTCTTCACAGTTGGGTCCTTCATAAGCAACACATTTCTTGCTATGTGCTTGAATGTCTTCCTATTCCTTCTGTACTGGATCTACCATGGTTAGTTATGCATAACCCATTTGTAGATTGGCAGTCTAGGGAAATAGCAAAATGGAGAAACTTCTGTATCAATAACTGTCTAAATATCCATCTGTGGTGCCCCTGAGGGTTCAGTCGCCACAGAGGTACTGCACCTCCTCCTGAGGTGTGGTGCCCCACCATTCAGGTAAGGTGGAGACTCCTGACCACACTCCAAAACCTGCATCCCACACAACATAGTAGTGTAGCAAAGCACCCTTTGGTGGCTCCCTGCTTGGAACGCTAAGCATGCTGGGAGGCGGGTGGAGTTAGTTGGCATCAAAAGAGCGGGAAGAGTTTAGGATTTAGGTAGTCTGACAGTCAGTGGAAGAGTGAAGATCCCCTGAGTGGGATGGATGAAGGAATTGCTGCAGCCGACCTCAGTGACCTTGATCCGCTGGCACAGGAAAGAGACATTGATGGAAAGCCTGACTCCCTCCATAAGAAGGAAGGATTAGCACGGAATGTAAGGAGAGGAGAACTAAGGATTAGGGTTAGAGCAGAACCCTTCCCAAGTTCACAGCGCACGGCCGGGGTCCAGTCCCCGAGGTTGTATGGATACTAATGGTCCTGCAGCAGACACCGGAGGAATAGAAGTTGTCACCACTTTATTCCCACACAAGACTTGGGGGCACAACAGCAACGATAGTGAGCTGGGACTTGGTAGCAAGGAGTCCCCGAAGCAGGCTACAGCTGTCTGCCATACAAGTAGAGTTCATAGGAACATCTGACAGGAGGAACTCCAGTGTAGCTCAGTACTGTGAGTACTTCACTATTGGCGCAAAAAGGAGATGTTCAGAAAAGGCACATATGTTGGCGGAGTGTTGGAAGAGAGTGCTTCATCTTGCCTGGAAGTTGGCTGAGCCCCTGACCTGGAGGACACGGTACCGAGGCGAGCACCTGTATGCTCAACAGACTGTGAGTAAAGCTTTGGAACTACATGCCCTGGTGTCCTCCGCTTATTACTGCGCCAACCCACTCAGCACTGCTACATCTCGGTGCCGGACACTACACTCTCTCACACCTATCTTCTTCATCTACTCTGCCCTGGGACTACAGCCCTACCTGTGGAGGGCTACACCATCATTGCTGCACCACACCATCTGTCCCAGAGGATCTGTCTGCAGCATCGGCTTAACATCTTCATTGCCGAACACCACAGGTGGTGTCATGAATTATTCACTCATAAACTTTATTCCAACATCACTTAGCCCCCTTTTACATTGGACGCCCAGGGCCATGGACCGGGTCACAGCTGCCGTGACATCTCCCATTGAAATCCACCGGGCCCGGCTCCGAGTACCCCACAGCCCTTGGTGAGGGCGATCCACATCTCTCTACCGTTTCCACCAAAACCCAACCCAACACAACAGAAAAGATCTGTCCAGTTTTGAGAAGTTTTTTTGCACCATGTTTTCTGTACCCATTTTCCCTTTGTATTTTATCCTGTCTGTTATTTGATTTTTTTCTTGGTTTCCCCTTGCCTGCCCAGCCAGTGTTATCCTTTTACTCCTGCCCCATTCCTCCCTGTGGGGGAGGCTGAGAGCTGCGTAGGATTTCGTAGGAGCTCAGTGACATTCGAGATCCAGGCACCTCCACCATCAGAGGTTACCCTGTGGTTATGGAAAGACTGGGGCTTCTCTAGATTAAGTGACAGTATAGGGTTTCCTACAGTAACAGAGTGACAGGTGGCCTCCCGCTTTATCGATCCCATCTAAGTCTTGAGCTGTCCACAGCCAGTTTTCATTTTGCACATTTTTTAAAAAAAGTCATAAATTTTTTATTCTTCCATCAACCTAGTCATACGTAGGCTTATTCTTAATGGGACATGTTGCAGTTTTCAATAACACCATCAATTTAACCAGATTATGTACTGGAATATGTGAAAAAAATTCAAAGGGGGCGAAATGATAGAAAAATTCAATTCCACCGTGGTTTTTGGGGTTTTGTTTTAACTATGTTCACTGCAAGATAAAATTCATCTGGCAACAGGATTCTCCATGTACGATTATAGCAGTGACAAAATTACACAGTTTTTTTTTTGTTATTTGAGTGGTAAAAAAAAAAATTCAGCTGTTTGTAAAAAAAAAATAGGTTTGTGTCGCGATTATCCAAGACCAGTAATATTTTTATGTTTTTGGTTATTTGAACTGTTTAAGGTGTTTTTGAGAGAGCTCATCTGATAAGACCTCTCCACATGAATTCATCCCGGCATAGATATACTTTTCCATTAAGGGGTTAAGGCGATAGCTAAGGAGGCTCATTGAAAAAGGTTAAAAATGCTCACACGGCTATCAGTTTTTGAAAAGATAGTCTGATGCAGGATTTGTGAGAATCACAACATGAAATAGTATGGATGGCATTTTGTTTTGAGGTGCTGGCGACGTGGCCCAGGAACTTATAGTGAAGGACGCTCAAGGGCCAGAATGAGTAAGACTGGCGTTGCATATGCCAGTCTCATTGAAGGTACCTATCGAGTAAGATGCATTTAAATCTTTAAGAGGTGCATGCCCCTTAATAAATTAAGCACATCTCCAAACTCACTGGTGCTTCCATGAGTATATTTCTTGTATTTCTGCAAGGGGCAAAAGTTGATAAAATGCAGGATCCCTATCACATTATGGCGGGAAACACTGTTATTCATGTACTTACATGCCATAATATTCTAAAAAGTCACCTAAAACAACATTTGCCTTTTAAACGTTTTAAAACAAAATCTATATAACTCTTTAAAAAGAAATCTTACAGTTTTCACTTTGGTAACTAAACTTATTTTTAGATAAATTCCTTAATGTTCTGCACATACAGCTCTGGTAAAAAACTAAGAGACCACCACATCAAAACCCTGTCATGGGCAGCCCATTCTCCAGACTTAAACCCCATTGAAAATCTCTGGAACATAAACAAGAGGATGATGGATAGTCACAAGCCATCAAACAAAGAACTGCTTACATTTTTGCACCAGAAGCAGTGTGAAAGATTGGTGGCAAGCATGCCAAGACGCATGAAAGCTGTTTTTAAAAATCACGGTTATTCCACAAAATATTGATTTCTGAACTCTTCCTGAGTTAAACATTAGTATTGTTGTTTCTAAATTATTATGAATCATAGAATCATAGAATCGTAGAGTTGGAAGGGACCTCCTGGGCCATCTGGTCCAACCCCCTGCTCAAAGCAGGATTCACTAAATCATCCCAGTCAGATGTCTGTCCAGCCTCTGAAGACTTCCATTGAAGGAGAAATCACCACTTCTTGTGGCAGCCTGTTCCACTCATTGATCACTCTAAGTGTCAAAAAGTTTTTTCTAATATCTAATCTGTGTCTCCTCCCATTCCGTTTCATCCCATTGCTTCTAGTCTTTCCTTGTGCAAATGAGAATAAAGATGATCTTTCTACAATGTGACAGCCCTTTAGATATTTGTAGACAGCTTGTTTTCTTTGCATTATTTGATGTCTGAAAGCACTGTTTTTTTAAAAAAATTTTGACCATTTCTACTTTTCAGAAAAAAACCCAAAATTTATTGCTTGGAAATTCAGAGACATGTTGTCAGAAGTTTGTAGACTAAAAGAACAATTTACATTTTACTCAAAAATATACCTATAAAGAGAAAAATCAGACAAACTGAACATTTGAAAGTGGTCTCTTAATTTTTGCCAGAGCTGTATTAGCAGTCATCTGTTCAATACAGAAAGGAGTGCAATGACAGGTATGAGGTCCGCTGACCATAAGAGCTTGTACTTTTGTGAGCAGGTTGGCAGATGTAGTGACTAGTGTTGAGCATTCCGATACCGCAAGTATCGGGTATCGGCCGATACTTGCTGTATCGGAATTCCGATACCGACTTCCGATATTTTTTCAATATCGGAATTCGGCATCGGAATCGGAAGTTCAAAGTTGATTGACAGACTGACGTCATCATGATGCGTGGTGTGTGCGCATCATGATGCGCCGTCATTTCGGGCCTGCCGGGGGGCTGTGCCGGCCTGCCGGGGGGCTGTGTGGACTGCCCGGGGTCTGTACCGGCCTGCCGGGGGGCTGTGCCGGCCTGCCGGTGGTCTGTGCACCCTGTGGGGGTCTGTACCGGCCTGCCGGGGGGCTGTGCCGGCCTGCCGGTGGTCTGTGCACCCTGTGGGGGTCTGTACCGGCCTGCCGGGGAGCTGTGCCGGCCTGCCGGTGGTCTGTGCACCCTGTGGGGGTCTGTACCGGCCTGCCGGGGGGCAGTGCCGGCCTGCCGGGGGGCTGTGCTGATGTCCGGGGGTCTGTGCAAGCATCGTCCGATGGGACTACAAGTCCCATCGGGCGATGCCTGCTACCATGACAGTGATTGACACATTAGCCAATGATGGGACAGTAGTAGTCCCATCATCCGGCTAATGTGTTAAATGTTAAAAAAAAAAAAAAAAAATACTACATACATACCTACATGCATGCTACATACATACTACATGCTACATACATACTACATACATACTACATACATGCTACATACATACTACATGCATGCTACATACATACTACATGCTACATACATACTACATACATACTACATACATACTACATGCTACATACATACTACATATATACTACATGCATGCTACATACATACTACATGCTACATACATACCACATACATACTACATGCTACATACATACCACATACATACTACATACATGCTACATACATACTACATATATACTACATGCATGCTACATACATACTACATATATACTACATGCATGCTACATACATACTACATGCTACATGCATGCTACATACATACTACATATATACTACATACATACAATACATTCATACAATACATACATAGACATACAGTACATATAACATAGAGTAACATACTTACCAATACTTGTCACATTGTTCCCCGAAGCCATTGTCTTTTCCGGAATAAATATTAACATAACAAACCACAAAAATACTCACCCACGATCCGAAGCAGTCCACGAGTGTGTCCCACGACGATCTTGGGTAGAGAACTGCAGCATCAGATGATGCTGCCGTTCTCTACGGGCTGCAGGAATCCAATGACGGAAGGTAGGTATCCTTCCGCACTGTATTCCTCCGCCACTTAAAAAAAAAAAAGTCCCTAGTCTCACTTTATGCCATTGCTGCGTGGGAAATTCCCACACAGCAATGGCATAAAGTGAGACTAGGGACTTTTTTTTTTTTTAAGTGGCGGAGGAATACAGTGCGGAAGGATACCTACCTTCCGTCATTGGATTCCTGCAGCCCGTAGAGAACGGCAACAACAGCTGATGCTGCAGTTCTCTACCCAAGATCGTCGTGGGACACACTCGTGGACTGCTTCGGATCGTGGGTGAGTATTTTTGTGGTTTGTTATGTTAATATTTATTCCGGAAAAGACAATGGCTTCGGGGAACAATGTGACAAGTATTGGTAAGTATGTTACTCTATGTTATATGTATTGTATGAATGTATTGTATGTATGTAGTATATATGTGGTATGTATGTAGCATGTAGTATGTATGTAGTATGTATGTAGCATGCATGTAGCATGCATGTAGTATATATGTAGTATGTATGTGGTATGTATGTAGCATGTAGTATGTATGTAGCATGCATGTAGTATGTATGTAGCATGCATGTAGTATATATGTAGTATGTATGTAGTATGTAGCATGCATGTAGTATGTATGTAGCATGTAGCATGTATGTAGCATGTATGTATATGGTATGTATGTAGCATGTAGTATGTATGTAGCATGCATGTAGTATATATGTGTTATGTATGTGGTATGTATGTAGCATGCATGTAGTATGTATGTAGTATGTATGTAGTATATATGTAGTATGTATGTAGCATGTAGTATGTATGTAGCATGTAGTATGTATGTAGCATGCATGTAGTATATATGTAGTATGTAGCATGTAGTATGTATGTAGCATGCATGTAGTATATATGTAGCATGTAGTATGTATGTAGCATGCATGTAGTATATGTGTTATGTATGTAGCATGTAGCATGCATGTAGTATGTATGTAGTATATATGTGGTATGTATGTAGCATGCAGTATGTATGTAGCATGCATGTAGTATATATGTAGTATGTATGTTGCATGTAGTATGTATGTAGCATGTATGTAGTATGAATGTAGCATGTATGTAGTATGCATGTTGTATGTATGTAGCATGTAATTTTTTTTTTTTTTTTTTTTTACATTTAACACATTAGCCGGATGATGGGACTACTACTGTCCCATCATTGGCTAATGTGTCAATCACTGTCATGGTAGCAGGCATCGCCCGATGGGACTTGTAGTCCCATCGGACGATGCCTGCACAGCCCCCCGGAGCCTGCACAGACCACCGGCAGGCCGGCACAGCCCCCCGGAGCCTGCACAGACCACCGGCAGGCCGGCACAGACCACCGGAGCCTGCACAGACCCCCTGGCAGGCCGGCACAGCCCCCCGAAAGGCCCGTACAGACCCCAGAGAGGCTGTACAAGGGCAGGAAAGGGTTTTTCTTATTCCGATACCGGAAGTCCCATAGACTTGAATGGGACTTCCGGTATCGGAATCGGCGATACCGATACTTTTTTTAAAGATCGGCCGATACCATCCGATACGATACTTTGAAGTATCGGACGGTATCGCTCAACTCTAGTAGTGACAGTAAAGAGGCAGATCAAGGGTTGACAAATTTTTACTTAACAGGGCATTACTCCACGCAGGGAGACAGGGAGGTAAAATGCAGGCAGTATAGGGAATACAGGGGTCTGGTTAGGGAAAAATGAATGCAGGAATAATAAAACCGTTCTCAAAGAAGTTACTTATAGATTAGATGTCTTCCTAATAGAAAAGTTCTGGGAGCAGATGATTGCGCCAACAGCCGTCGGTATGACGTGGATCTGGTGTGGCCCTATAGGGAGTTATGGTACTTGCCCGGTCGGCAATGTTGAGTCTTTGAAGCATCCTGTGAAGTCCTCAACACGGAGACTCCTGTGACCTGGCAGGGTATGGCCCCCTGTGCTGACAGAATTAAGTGAGGCTCGACGATTATTCATTGAGGGTTCAAGAAACCGTCCCTGGTAAAAGTCACAGCCTCTATCAGGTGTCATGGAAGCACCCCTGACTGTAGAGGAGCAGTTGACACCTCGATAGGTCAGAGTCAACCTGCACACGGATCGCTTCTCATCCGAGTCCCTGCGATAAGTTCCTGCCACGGACAGGCGCGAATCTGCATCACTAATGGTCTCTGAAGCAGGAGTTCTCACTCGCCTCAACCACGTGCTGCGCCTTCCCGCCAATTCTGTCTGTGCTCTCACACTGCGCTGCCCCTGGTAATGCTTATCCACACCCCCTGTCAGCAAGTGTAAAGATCGGTCCGGTTACCCAAACTTTTCCCAGGACAGCAGAGGAGACAGCCCCGACAGTTCCGGACCCGGCACAAAAAGGCACCCCCAGCCAGGTTTCTCTTCTTACACTTTACTAGCGAGAAAGAAAACCCTGCTGTCCATGACAACTTACATTCTACAGAAGAGAGAGGGAGATAGAGCCCGCTAAACATAAGAGCTGACACTCTACAGGAGAGATAGAGGGAGGACCCTGCTGACAACAAAAGCTTACACTCTATAGGAGAGAAAATCCCACTGTCAATAAAAGCTTACACTCTACTGTTGAGAGAGAAAGAGAGAGAGAGGATCATCTGACCATAAGAGCTTACAAGCTACATGAGAGAGACTGTCCCTGGAGTGGGGTAATGAGTATGACTCTACTGTACAAACTGTGTTCTGCTGGTAACCGCTGATCTGTGATGGCCCCAGTACTGACCCCCACTGTACAAGATGTGAAAATCCGCTAGATGTCATAGATTCAAGATATTATAGGGAAGCCTGCACAGAAATTCAAAAAGACATCTGCCCGCTTTCTGATACTTCAACAGTGTGGGAAATGATGCCGGGTTAGTTTTTTTGTTTGCGATTCTCAATTTGCATTAAACAGTGAGTTTCAGGAAATTCGAATTGACCTCTATCCTCTGTGAATCTATGTATCTATATATCTCTACTGCTGACATTTTACGGGCTTCTATAAATTTTAGCTCTAAATACTTTTAACAGCAGCTTAAACAAAATAGCTGCCTCTGTAACTGTGTACAAAAAGTAGTATAAAAATATGCAATCATAACATAAAAAGTTATTACAAAAAAAAATATGTATCACTGTCTGTTTTAACTTATTATAAAATAATATAGGTGATACAGAATATTCCCTTTAATGAGCTGTACATTCTGCCAATGATGTTTTGCTGCAATTTGATTTTCTCTTATTTACGGTTCCAGGTAAATCTGCATTGCAGATTGCCTTGTATTTCTGTGGAGCACTAATATCAAACTGTGATATTTCTGTTAGGTAAGCAAAAATAAAAGAAGCAGTGTACCTTAATATGTTCTTGTAAATTACAGCAACTGTCATCTAATATGTTGCTGTAGATACACAACTGGGATAGGAAATGCAAATATTTCAAGGATTTTCTCTAAGATATGCATATGAAAACTCAGCTGTTTAGATGATGAACAGAAAGTAATAATTGCGGCAATATATTACTGATCTCTTCTAAGTTCACAATTAGATATTAAATGTGCCCTTAGAAGAAGTGCTGTACTTTTAATGGCCTATGGGGAAATATGTCACCATAGTCACCATCACCATAGGAAGCCACAGAGGTAATGTGTGTTTTATGCACTAAAACAAAGAAAGAAGGTCATATAAGCTTATATGTTCAATGATCTTAAAATTGGACAAGATAAAGCTTACAAGAACAGCAGTAGTTCAGTGCATGTCAAAGGTAATGAATGGACCAAGGTTGCAGATTGGATTTCCATCCTAACTGCGCCAGAAAAGAGTTTGATAGGAAGCAAATCTGTTTGAGGCAAATTGAGTTTGCTTAAAATTTTGCCAAAATTTTTTGTGATGTGCTTTGTGTGAATTTACCAAATTACAGCTACTGTAGACAGCCATGATTTTACTGAAGATGGCAGGAAAAAAATATGCTCATATTGCCTCTCATTTTCCTTCTGGTGCTGTCCTACATGCAGTCGTTTGCACTTCTGGTCCTACTTGTTAGGCGTCAGGTTTCTGCGTCTGCTCTGCAGGAATCCAGACCCTTACATTCTGCAGGTCTCTTGCTGTTTATCTACCACAGAGGAGAATGCCTTGCAGCAAATCTCTCCAGGGGCTAAGTCCCTCTGTCCTCCTACTGAGCATACTCATGAGACGATTTCCCATTGGAGATCGGGAGTCATGCGCTCAGGTCCTGCTCCAGATCTCATTGGTCCATCTCGGAGATCTGGAAGCTTCCGGAAGGTCCCGGCTGCTATAAAAAGCGCGCATGGCCGTTCCGCCATGCGCTAGTATAGTCTCTAGTTTCTACTGTGTGAATGATGATGGATGTATGATTCTGGTGAATGACTCATTTGAAACCCCTTCCCTCTGATATTACGTATGTGGACAGGGACTAAGCTTATAGTCAGTGCCAGTGCGCCACTACTACATCATCCACAGTTGCTAGCGTCCGACATTGCGCTTGCGTACTAGCTTTGGCATCTAGCAGCAGTGTCCTACGCCACGCTGCAGTTGCAGCCCTCCTTGGCATCCGCAGTTGCGACGTCGCACGCACGATAGTTCTAGACGGACGCAGTTCCGCTGTCTTTGGCTCTGCTCCTGTGACCAGATACCGTGTGTGCATTCACTCTGAGTACTGTGACTCCAACAGGCTCAACCTTATTGTATTTGACTTTGTTGGCACCTCTGTGACTTAATAGAGATTGCTCTGCGCACCTGGGTGACGTTTAACCCACGTGCGCATTTCCGCCATATTGCTTGCCTGCCACCACTTAGCAGCAGTCATATCATCTACTGGACCCCGAGCGGCGAACGCACTTTATTATTATTTTTATTTAGTGCGTTCCGCCGTTCCTAACACTACTCTTCTACCATCTTCACTTTCAACCAGAGCTTTGGCTGCCAAATGGACCTCAAACATCACAATGTGCTTTCTAGTCAGCACATGCCATGCCACCATGCAATTCGTGATGTATGAGGCTTAATTGGTGCCAGAAGCCCTGGCATGGTGTTAAGATGATGCAAGAGTGAAGGAAGAATAGGAGAGTGAATAGGCTTTTTTCACACCATGTTTATTATGATCAATGGTCTGGGTAGACCTTACGGAATAGTAAAGAACTTTTGATAAGCACCGATTAACTACAGTGCAATTTGAATTTGCTGGGTAAATTTGAGCGAACTTCAGCAGGTTCGATCATGAACAGAATGTTGACTAAGGGTACCGTTACACTAAGCGACGCACCAGCGATCCCGACAACGATACGACCTGGTAAGGATCACTGGTGCGTCGCTTAATGATCGCTAGTAAGATGTCAAACAGTCAGATCTACTCAACAATGCAGCAACAATCTCGGCGGTCGTTGGGACCTTGTCACAAAGCAGTGATTCTGACGACTCCCGCCTGCGTCCATGATTTCTGAGTCGCTAACGAGGTCGCTCGTCGGTGTCAAACAAAGCGATGCCTGCTGACCAGCGGGACACCAGCGATCAAAAAATGGCCCAGGACATTCAAGCACGATCAGCGACATCACAGTGGGGGCCTGGTCGCTGCTAAGTGTCACACGTAACGAGATCGCTGTTGCGCCTCAAAATCGGTGACACATCAGCGATCTCGCTAGCGATCTCGCTTAGTGTGAAGTACCCTTTAGCTATTGAGGTCAATAATCAGGGCTAACTAGACTGCTAATTGGAAGAGAACAATTTACCTCTCTGCTGGTCAAGCAAATGTCCTGTGACTCCTGTCCCATAATATTATAGCAGGATCATTATCTTTTACTCCACATTTTAATCACTTGTTTTTATGCATGTTTGCATTTCTATAACTTTTTAAATCTTAGCTATAGGTTGGAAACTTGGGAGAGTTACATAGATTAATAGAGTCTATAGGAAATGAAGGAGTACTGTTGGTTTCTGTTAATCGCGCCTATCTTGTCTCATACAAACACATGGGCCATGCACACAGTGAACAAGTCTGTAGGTGGTTCACACCACCAAAAGAATGAAACACAGAAAAACACAGTAAAACAAACATATAAAAATACTCTGTTGTAAAAAGGTAACAGTTAGCAACAAAGGCTAGTAAAAAAATGATAAAAAAACAGGGTATTTGGTTGTTACGTTTTTTGCAAAAAAAGTATACTATGCCGCTCTACCAAACGGCAAGGTCTCATTCAGTATAATGGACTTACAATTATAAATTTGGCTTGCTAATGATATTGGAGTTTCCTGAGCATGTGTATTTATCTTAAGCTCAATTCACATAGCTTTTGGCACTACGTTCAGCAGCTCCATTGAAATTTATGTATGAATCCTTCGCAAAATAGGATTCGGATGTATGCACAGGGCCATTGACTATTTGATTATAATGATACAGAGTCGCAGTGTGCTCCGACAGACTTCATTCTCCAGCATGTACAGTGGCATGTAAACGTTTGGGCACCCCTGGTTAAAATTACTGCTATTGTGAATGATTAAGCAAATTGAAGATGAAATGATCTCTATGAGGCCTAAAGATGACACATTTCCTGTAGTACAGTCTAAAATGGACACTGTAGCTGTGTTATTTATTGTTTTCCAAACGTTTTATTGGTGTTTTAATAAATGGGGAAGAAGGTGTAGGGGAGGAAAGGAAAGATGAAAAGGAAAAGAAGGAAAAGAGGAAGGACAACAATGTCCAACTGCATAAAATGTAACATGTTAATGCAGAATGCAATGAACAATTACAAAGGTAAGTATTTAAGCATATAATATATAAACATTTGTTTCAAGCCAAAGACCTAACCCCAAAGGGGCCTAGGCAGGTGCACTCTGGTTGAAGACCTTAAGAGAACAGCTACCGTCATCTAGACCATTTCCTAGCATGTTTGGCAAATTAATCATGCATATGTGCAAATTTCAGTTCAAAAGAATGATGAAGGCTAAGTTTGTCTATTTGTGGAGATTTTGGATTTTTCCAAAGGAAAGCGATATTGTGTTTGGAAACTAGTAAAATGTGCATAATCAACAGCCTGTTAGTAGGGTCAATTTTGTCAGCGTCTAGAGAAAGATGGGCCAGACGAGGAGACAAAATAAGTCGCGCTCCTAAGATAAAATCGATAAGATTTGAAACCTTTCTCCAAAAGGTAACAATTTTGGGACATTGCCAAAATATATGCAAAATATTTCCTGGCCTTCCACAACCCCTCCAACAGAGCGGAGAATTGTCAGGGTTGATTCTATGGAGTCTTACAGTGGTATAATACCATCACGTTAAAAGTTTGAAGTGGGTCTCTTGTAGTGATAAGGAAATGGTAAAGGCGTACGAGAGGGAGCATGCCTGTTCAAGGTCAGGAGGGTCAATTATTGTATGTAATTCGTTTTCCCATTTGATAATATTTTGAGTCTTGACCACTGCAAAGCTATTATTACACCACTTGTAAGTGTACTCAAAACTCCAGAAAATATTATGGTCTATATTACAAATAAGATTAACTGCTGGTTCAGAAATTCTTGGTGAAATAGCAAGGAACTAATGGAGTTTGTCTTTAAGGATGACACATTGTAAGAAAGCAGGGGTAGTAGATTGAAATCTATTCTTGAGTTTGTTATAAGGTGTACAAAGAGCACCATCGTATAAATCTTTGAGTCTTTTGAGACCAAGTGCAGACCAAACGGGGTCAATAGTCTGATTGGATGCTTGAAAAGTAACTGATAAGGTCAAATTTTTTAATGTGACTTTTTTATTAGAGCCTCTTTTTGGAACAGAAAATTTTTTCCAAGCTTCAGAAATAGCTTGAAAAATTGGATGAGAGTTTTCAATTAATTTTTTATGAAGGAGATGGTTCAGAATTAGTAGATGAAGAGGTTTACAATTGTTAAAAGACAATTCTAGTTCATGCCAAGCTGGTGTCTTATCATGTGGCCACCAGAATGCGCTTTGTTTGACTAAATTTGCAGTGTAACAAGCCATGATATTTGGGGAACCAGCTCCACCATAAGATTTATGATTGTAGAGAATGTTTTTTGCTATTCTAGGTCTTTTGTTATTCCATATAAAGGAATTCAATGAGGCTTGGAGATTTGTAAGAGAAGAAGTGGGAACTTTTAAAGGAAGAGAGCGAAGTAGATATAGGATTTTTGGGAAGATGTATGATTCTTCCCCACCAAGAGAGTCCATCATCTCTAGATATACGAAATTAATTAAAAAGCTTTTTGGTAAGAATCTCTAAGCTTAATTTTATAAGAGAGTTTATATTTTTGACAAATTTTATGCCTAGGTATGTCAGCCCATCCAGAGCCCAACCCCAAGGCGAGAGGCCCTCAATTTTTCCTTGGTCTATTCCCAGGTTAAAGCGAAGTATTTTGGATTTAGAGTCATTTATTTTAAAATAAGAGACCTTGGAAAAAGTCTGGATTAGAGTTTGTAAGGCAGTGATAGAGTTGCTTGGATCGGTAAGGGTAAGAATTATATCATCTGCATATAATGCTATTTTAAAATCTCTATGCAAGGTTTTATTTCCTGAGATCTTTGTACTATTCCTGATTAATTGGGCCAGAGGTTCAATGGCCAATGCGAAAAGCAATGGTGACAAGGGGCAGCCCTGTCTAGTCCCATTAGCTATATTAAACGTAGGGGAAAGATGATTGTTGGAATATACCCTCACCCCAGGGCCGGAGTACATAGCCATAATACCTCCTGTGAGTCGAGAATTCATTCCAAATTTTTTGAGAGTCGCTTTGAGATAAGACCAATTAAGGCGGTCAAAAGCTTTCTCAGCATCAAGAGAGATAACAGAGGCTTTGAGGTTTTTCGAGGAAATTAGCTTAATTATGTTAATGAGCCTTCTTGTACCATCTATGAATTGTCTTCCTTTAATGAAACCTATCTGATCGTTGGAAATTAGTGTCGGGAGAAATTGATTTAGTCTATTAGCCAAGATTTTTTGCGTAAATTTTTACGTCTGTGTTGATGAGGGATATAGGTCTATAATCAAAAACTTGGCTAGTGTCAGAATTTGGTTTAGGGATTATGACAATGGTCGCTTCCAGCATCTCTTTGGGAAATTGACCTGATTGGAACGCTGAATTAAATACTTTTACAAGGTGATGGGCAAATAAATTACTAAAAGACTTGAAATAATCATTGCTAAACCCGTCTGGTCCGGGTGATTTAAATGTTTTAAGTTTTTTATAGTTTCCAGGATTTCTTGTTCAGTGAAGGGATAAGACAAAAAAGATAAGTCTTCAGAGTTGAGTTTTGGAAGGTTCATGCTGGAAAGGAATGATCCAATCTCTGAGGTAGTTGGCTGCAAATTAGGATTATCCTGATTAATATTATACAGATTTTTGAAATAATCGGCAAAAGCCTTTACAATATCTTTAGGGTGGACCAGAGATGTACCATTAGAGGAAGTTATAGTGTCAATTCTATTCCGTTTCCGTATATTCTTAATTCTGTTTGACATGTATTTTGAAGGGCGATTTATAGATAAGTAATGCTTGCATTTTGCCGATCTAATAGCTGAGTCGTAAAAATTGAACATGAGTTTACTTAATTGCATTCTATGATCGGTAAGTTCTGATAATACAGCTTGTTTGCTAGAGGAAACAGAGATTCGACAAAGTTCCTCTTCTTTAGATTTAATTGACTGTTGTAGGGTAAGGATTTTATCTCTGTTAACTTTTTTTGTCTGAAGGAAATTTGGATCAAAACTCCCCTCAATACCACCTTGTGAGCGTTCCAACCGGAAAATGGATTTAGGAGGATGGAGTCGTTTTCACTAAAATAATTCTGTAAGGCTGAGCTGATTTCAGATTTGGTGGAGGGGTTATGAAGCAAAGAGAAGTTGAATTTCCACATGAATTGGGGGTGAGTTGGAGGCCCTATTGTCAATTCTGCAGTTACCGGAGAATGATCTGAAATAGATTTATTAAGTATGGAGACGGAGGAGAACCTTGGCAAGGAGAAGACATCTGTGAGTATCAAGTCTATTCTAAAGGCCGACTGATGGCCATCAGAAAAATAAGTAAATTCTCTAGATGTGGTGTTCAAACAGCGGAATGAGTCGAATAGCTTGTGATTATAAATCCAGCTGTTCAAGGATTGCGATCTTTGTCTGCTGGGGGAGGTGGAGTCTAGTGTATTATCTGGCACCATATTAAAGTCACCGAATAAAAGTAGAGTTCTTGAGTGTAAGGTGTCAATTTTTTTCATTATCTTATTTAGGAAGCTAAGTTGTCTGATGGTGGGAACGCCCCTTCCTTTGTTATTTAGACAAAAAATATATATTGTCTTTTTTTACATTTTAATTAATACAAAAAGGAAAATGGGCTAATGCCCAATTTATATGCTGAGATAACTTTGACCAAGGTTTAAGACCTTATTTAGCCTGTTGGGATTATTGCTTGTTCACTATCAAAACTGTCAAAAGCAAAAGAAAAGTCAAAGACGCTGTAGGATTTCTACAGGGTGAAAAGGGTTACGTGATCAAAAATGATATAGAGAAGACCAAACTTTTAAATTCCGATTTTGCATCTGTTTTCTCTAAGGAATCAATTGTAACATCAACTGATGTTCACAGTGCCATTGAAGGAATTAAAGAATCCACACTATCTATAAGCAGAGAGATGGTGAGGGAACACTAATATAATTTAAATGAATTTAAATCTCCTGGTCCAGAAGGATTACATCCTAGGGAAGAGAAAAAGTTAGCAAAGGAAATTGCAGAACCACTAGCCAGAATCTTGGAAAAATCCTGGTACTTTCAAAAGGGGTGCTACTAGGTACTAGCCATGCAGGGTGGCCAAACATTTGCATTGACCCTTTTTCCTTTTCGCAATTTTTTAAAATGTAAAACATGATTTTTTTTTTCCTAGCATGCAAAGGAAATGTGTCATCTTTAATTTTAGGCCTTTCAGAGATTATTTAATCTTCAACTTGCTTTACTTTTCATAATAACAGTAATTTTGACCACAGATGCCCAAACTTTTATATGCCACTGTATGCCTATTGGAGGTCGGCAGCAAGGCGCAGTTAACTATATCTTGCTGTCCGTCTCCAGTAGGCATACACAGCCAAAAATAATGCACGACAGAGCATACTTAGTCTCATCGTTATACTCAGTGGCTTGTCAATGCATATGCTGAATCCCATTTTGCAGGGATTTGTACGTAGCCCCAACAGAGCCATTGAATGTAGTGGCAAATGCTAGGTAAGACAAATGTTAACCCCTTAACGACCAGAGGTATCTTTGTTTTTGCATTTTCATTTTTTGTTCCCTTTCTTCCCAGAGGCATAACTTTTTTTATTTTTTTGTCAAAATAGCCATGTGAGGGCTTGTTTTCTTTTTATCATGTTGTTTACTCGAAAATGGGGGAAAAAAATTCCTAGTGCCGTGAAATTGCAAAAAAGTGCAATCCCACCCTTGTTTTTTGTTTGTTTTTTGCTAGGTTCACTAAATGCTAAAACTGACCTTCCATTAAGATTCTCCATGTCATTACGAGTTCATAGACACCAAACATGTCTAGGTTCTCTTTTAAGTGGTGAAAAAAATTCCAACGTTTGCAAAAAAACGTGCAATTTTCCAAGACCCGTAGCGTCTCCATTTTTAATGATCTCGGGTTGGATGCAGGCTTATTTTCTGCATGCCGAGCGGACATTTCTAATTATACCACTTTTGTACAGATATTCTTTTGATTGCCCATTATTGCATTTTAATGTAATGTTGCGGCGACTAAAAAACTTAATTCTGGCGTTTTGATTTTTTTATCACTACGCTGTTTAGCGATCAGATTAATTATTTTTTTATGGATAGATCGGGCGATTCTGAACATGGCGATACCAAATGTGTGCAGGTTTGATTTTTTATTGTTTTATTTTGATTGGGGCAAAAGGGGGTGACTTGAACTTTTGTGTTTTTTTTTATTTTTTTATATTTTTAAATACATTTTTTTTACTTTTGGCATGCTTCAATAGCCTCCATAGGAGGCTAGAAGCTGCCATAGCGCGATCGCCTCTGCTACATAGAGGTGATGCTCAGATCACCTCTATAGCAGAATTACAGGCTTGCTATGAGCGCCGACCTCAGAGTGGCACTCATAGCAATCTGCCATGAACAACCATAGAGGTCTCGAGGAGACCTCTGGTTGAGATGGCAATGCAGCAATGACTCCCGATCACGTGACGGGTTCATCGCTGCGCGTACTTCCGGACCGGCATCCAGAAGTGCATTTAAACGCCTGCTGTCAGAGTTTGACAGCGGCATTTAACTACTTAATAGGAGTGGGTGGATCACAGTTCTGCTCACGCCTATTGCGGGCACATGTCAGCTGTTAAAAACTGATATTTTGGAGATGACTTTCATTTATAATCCGTGTCAGACGCTTCTCGAATAAGATTCCAGCAATAGCCAGCCAGCATTGACATACTCCACTTTCCCTGGTACCTTTTCTCCTTCAGCGCTGTGTTGGTGAAATCTTTCACCGTGTTCATGGCTAATGGCACCAAGATTGACTGGAAAAAAGTCTGAGTGAGAATGTAGAAAATGCATTTTTAGTGACATATTGTATTTCATCAAATGATATGCTGTGAGCATGTTGTCAACGAGTTGTTCAAAGTTTGGTGCCCTGCTGTTGCCATGGAAGTTGAAGGTCACATCTTTAAAGGCTTTCCATGCCACTTGTTCAGCACCTTGTGAAAGACCATCAAAGCTACTGTCATTCTTTATATCTCTGATCTGTGGGCCAATAAAAATACCTTCTTTAATCTTTGCATCACTTATTCTTGGAAATTTATGTCGCAGATAAGTAAAGGCTTCCAATTCTTTGTTCATTGCTATGACAAAATTCTTTATAAGCCCAAGTTTAATATACAAAGGAGTGAGAAATATCTTTGCTGGATCAACAAGAGGATTATGTTTAATTTTCTTGTGTCCAGCAAACAGGTTTTCGCGGAGTGGCCAGTCCATTCTGAAATAGTGCATTTCTCATGCACGACTGTCCCACTCACAAATAAAGCAACAATACGTGATATATCCAAGCTCTAGTCCAAGAAGAAATGCACAAACTTTTAGATCACCACATATGTTCCAGTTATAATTTCTATAATTTATGTGGGTCAACAGTAACTCCATATTCTCATGCGTTTCTTTCATGTGTACGGCATGTCCAATAGGTATAGAAGGATAGATATTTCCGTTGTGTAGTAAAACAGCTTTCAGATTTAAAACTGACAAGTCAATGAACAGTTGCCATTCCTTCAGGTCATGTTCGCAACCAAAAGCACCAAACAACCCCAAGAAGTCACTGCAAAAGGTTAAACTGTTGACATGGTTGAAAAATTGATTTAAGTCTTCTTGACGACTGCGAAAAACAGAAACTCTTGTTCCTAGTAATAAGAGATTCTGTTCTTGTAGCTTTGATCCCAATAATTCTGCCTGCCTCTTTGACAATTTCAAATCTCTGACCAAGTCACTTAGATCAGCTTTACTGAGCATATGTGAATTAGATGTAGAAGGCTCAAAGTCTGGGTCTGCAGCAGTTTCATATTCCACTGACATTGTTAGTTCATCTTTGTCGTCCTCTATTGTCCATACTTTGGGCGGCTTTGGAACACGAAGATTTTCATCGTGTGTCACTGGTCTTATGGCTGAAGGAAGATTGTTCTTTGCTGAATGTCCTGTTACAATTGTAAGGCAGAAGTAGCAATTTGTTACATTATCTCTTTGCTCTCTCCATATCATTGGAACAGTGAATGGAATTGAAGGTCGTGATCCATTCAGCCATGCTCTAAGTATGTCAGTATTGTTTTTTAATTCCTCCCCTGCCCAGGAGATGTGGTATGCTCCATACATGGTCAGCTGAATGATTCACTGCGCCTGCGCTGAATTTGCATAATAAGTGCTTTCATATGTGTAGAACAGCGATTTGTTATTTCAGTGGAAAATTCAGAATATACTGTTTCAGAAAAAGCTCATATATGAGTTTATAGAATTATAACAGAATGTTATAATGTTTCGTATCATTTCTCAAAAACCTTACGTAATAGGAAAAATCTGAAGTCATTTCTGAAATCAGCATGAAAAAATCTATCAGGAACACTCAAAATTGTCCGAGGGACAAAACCTTGGTAACACAGTGTAATCATTACATTTGATTCATAAAAAGTCATATGGCTCAAAACTTGTTGGGAGTGGCGCTATTTTAATATTACGATTCTGTAGAAGTTATCAATATTATTTTGCAGCTGTGTGTATATCATGGAAGAATTTCTATTATTTTGACTGCATAAAAAGTTTACTTCTATGTAGTTTCCAAAAGTGGCTTTAGATAATAAGAGGAAATTGAATTTGTCTTTTTCACTTTAATATTGAGTCTGTAGCATCTAGGCAGCTATTTTTATATTATTGTCTCTGCATTTTGTATTTTTTATATTATTGTCTTGAAGTGTTTTGTACTCTAAGCATAACACAAGGTCATATAACAATTGTAAAATCCTTTCTTCTTCAAAATGCCAGAAAGATTGCTCAGTAGAATTACAAATCTCTTTAATAAAGGCTACTAAAAATCAGACAGGGCTTTAATCCAAATGGGTCCTTGGTCTACAAAAAATGCTAAATACAAGAATTCAGTGATGCCAGTACATTGTGGAAATCATTTAAGAATTTTATTGCTGCTAGAGTAAAAATTTAAAAGAGAATGCAGCTTTATAATTACATTTTATAAAAGAAACTGATTGTCTTATATAAAAACACATTTTTATAGAGGATCTGGCACCGCTGATGTTACCTGTGTTAAAACAAATAATGGATATAAGGGATATGCATGACATGTCAATGTAAGGAGGTTTATAAGCCATGCAATGCTCCTCTGGGAAATAAAATTTGCAAATTGAGGAAGAGAACTTAAATTCTAGTGCCACCTGCTGGTAGTAGCAATCCTAAAAGTCAATATTGACCCTTTAACCAGCCTAGCGAAATCCCATGCTTTGCACTGGCAAAGGGCAACTCCTCAAAACACTGTGTCAGGAAATCAAGATACCAAATCAGCTGTCATGATTTGCACTGATGTGAAACAACACTATGAAACACGTGTCTTCAAATTGAGATTTTGGTTTGGCTTTTATCTTAAAGGGGGCTTTACACATAGCGATATCGCTAGCAATATCGCTAAAACATCATCGATTTTGTGACGCAGCAGCGATATTGCTAGCGATATCGCTTTGTGATACTTACCTCTGACCGGCTCCCCCGCTGGTTATCGCTGATCGCGCAAGATCATCCAGGTCCATTTCTCGTCAGTCGCTTCCTGCTGGGCCTCCTGCTGGCGCCGACGAGCGACGCGTGTACGTGGGCAGGAGGACGTCTTCATCGTCGCGTCTGAAAGGTAAGTAATGACCGCTGCTGCGTCGCTACGTCGCTGTGAGATCTGCCTGTGTGGCAGCTTACTAGCGACCATTTAGCCATGCACCAGCGATCCTGACCGGGTCGTATTGTTGTCGGGATTGCTGGTGCATCGCTAAATGTAAAGGGGGCTTAAGTCACTTGACAATGCTTGTTAAAGGGTCGATTGTTGTGAGCTCATTTTCGGGTTTGCCTCTGGCTTCTGGTGAGGGTTGTGGAGCTGGCTGTGCTGACAGAGGAGTAGTGAGTTCTCTATCTGAACTCCCTCTGTTGGTGAAGGGAGGTAATGAAGCTGATCGAAATGGCAGAGACCGGCCACCTGAGGAAGAGGACTGTGATTGGACATCAGGAATTTCTGAGTGGATTTAAGGCAGCCGACTCCCTAGTTTCTTGCTGGTGATTTCTCCTGACTGTGGCTTCTGGTTTCCAGTTTGGTTCCTGCCCTCTTAAAGCTAAGTTTTCTCTGCTATTGTTCATATGAGTTTTCGTCTGGTTTACTTAGTTTTTGTGTTCAGCCAGCCCAGGCTGGGACTGGGCTGAATCCCCATTTTGTCTCTGATCAGTTGATCTTTTTTGCTCTGTCTTCAGAATATACCTGAGTGCTGATATAGGGAATTGAAGTCTAGCGACTTCAGGGCCTTTTTCTATCAGACGTGTTGGCAGGGTTTTTTGCGTGATTGTAGACAGCAGCTTTTCTTTCCTATCCTTTCTAGTTAGTGAGGGCCCCATCATTTGCTCAGCCTATCTTTCTATCTGTGTTTGTGTTTTCATCTTGTTTCACCGACAATACATGTTGGGGAATATCTACTGCTTTGGGGTCTGCTCTGGGGCAGTTTAGATTTTCCCTTTCTTTAAGCTTATTTAGTTCTCTGGCCATGACGAGGCATCTAGGACCACCGTAGGCACGCTCCACGGCTACTGCTAGTTGTGTGTATAGGATCAGGGGTCTGCAATCCGCTAGTTACCAACCTCTCCAGTTTTCTGGGCTTAGCTTGCTTTTTGTTTTTTCCTCCTCGGTGACTCATTACTACTTTCAATAGGTGGCACTGGAGTTTTAGTCTGAAGAGACAATTTTGAAAGTAAATACCTCCATTACCATGAGAAAAATAACATAGTGTGTGAATAAGGTCCTGGGGAAGAGGGGTAAAAAGGAGAATGCTATCTAAGCATAGTGGATGAGTCAATTCAGTTTGGTGAGAAAAATACAAGTTAAAACTTGCTCACCTTGTGTGGTTGTGCAAAGAGGCACAACACTGGGAACAGTTTGCAAACAAGGGTGATCCTTCCACCGGTGTGCTGCCCGTCTGTAATAGCATGGAGATAATTTTCCTTTCCTAGAAAGAAATTTTCCTCCACGTGATATTGCGAATAAAGAAGTTTCAGGGCGCTTCCTTCAGAGGATCTTTGACCCAATTTGGAGCAAGAAGGTTATAAAGCCGAATAACTGAGTACCTCTGATCTTAAATCAGATGATATTTTATTGGCTAAGTAAAATGCAAAATATTTTAAAAAACAATTTTTTTGTTTTAAAAAAAACACAATGCGTTTCGGCCGTGTAGGCCTTCATCAGGTGTATAAAAAATGATTTTGTTGTAATCTATTTATACCCCATATTCCTTGCTACTGGGTGTGGTTATAATAACTGAGGAACCAATCACTAATTATCAAACTCTTTAGCAGTTAAAATACATATATTGTAACTTCATCCCCAATAAAAGAATGTTGTGCACACATTAAATAGCATCATCCCTACTTCAGGGTTAAAATAGTGTATTTGTAAATTTTAGGCAATCAGACATGTCATTGTACATGTTCCACAAAAAAAAAAAAACTGTTCATATGCCTGATTAAACATCTCACTTCTCTTGGTGCAAGCAGTCAGGCGGTAAACTAGAAGCACTGCAGGTACTAAAGATCATAAATAAATAAATAACAAAAAAAACATTAAAAAAAAAATCATCAAAAAGAGTTTAAATAAAAATTTTTTCAAAAAGGTTTTTTTTAAATCTTTTTCTTTCTCTTCCTTTCCCCTCCTATCTGCCTCACTTCCAAAGAAATTAAAAAAAGGAAAAACAAGACAAATGGGGAATCTATTGATTGCTCTATACGAGATCAGAGATCTAATTCAGTCCATCAGAGTACAGACTGCCAAGTCTGTATATCCAATAGGACTCTTTGGCATTAAGAGCTGCTTTTCTGTTTCTCATTGCTGCAGGTATTTGTTCTATTGGCGTGACCTTTATACATTCCAAGTTTTTGTTATGTATAAGAGTCATGTGCTTAGATAAACTTTGTTTTAAAAACCCTATTTTCACATTATGTCTATGACCATTCATACGATTTCGTAGTGACTGTGTAGTGCAGCCGACATAAAAGTCCACACACACAGGTCACCACATACACAACAAAATCAGAACCACAGGTTAATTCTTGGGTAAAATTGTATGTGGTCTTACTGTTTTTTATTTTTCTTACCATGATCTATAATTTTACAACAGTCACAACGTTTTTTTCCACATTTAAAAATTCCTTTTTTCTCATTTTTTGGACAGATGGCACATTTATTGGTATTGGGGTTTTTTGGGGGTGTAAACAACTAGGTGCTAGCCAAATCAGATCTCATACTTTGCACTGACGAGAGCCAATAGCTCGAAACACCGTGTCTGCAAATTGAGATTCTGATTTGGCTTTTATCCTAAGTCATATTACAAGACTCGTTAAAGGGTTGATTGTGACTTGTAGGATCGCTACTACCAATAGGTGGCACTGTAGAGTAAAAGTCCTCTTTCTTTCTGAAGAGGCAATTTGCATATTTTCCCAGAGGAGCATTGCACGGCGAATAAGCCTCTCTAACTTGACAAGCCAGAGCTGGCATGTCACTCTCCGCAAGGAGAAACCTTACCTCTTAGACCTCAGTCCAGAGCCTCTCACCTAGCCAAATCAGATCTCATATTTTGCACTGACGAGAGCCAATAGCTCGAAGCACCGTGTCTGCAAATTGAGATTCTGATTTGGCTTTTATCCTAAGTCATATTGCAAGACTCGTTAAAGGGTTGATTGTGACTTGTAGGATCGCTACTACCAATAGGTGGCGCTGTAGAGTAAAAGTCCTCTTTCTTTCTAAAGAGGCAATTTGCATATTAGGTGCTATATAATTTTTAATCGTTCTACCTCTTCTAAAGACAATATTAGGTCTTTTTGGGAAAAGATCTTTGAGTATTGGGTCTTTCCTTAGTAAGTACCAATATTTTTCAAAAATGCAGCGGATGGATTGGTGGCTTCTATTGTAGGTGGTAATGAAGCTATATTTCCACCTTGCTGTGCTGTCCATAGCATCATGTTTTGAGGAATGTTTTTTCAAGCAATCATCCTGTGTGAGAGTGAGATTGCACTGATATGCTGCATGCACTAATGGTTTTGGATACTTTTTTTCTTTAAACCCGGAAAGTAAAACCTGTGATTGTTGTACATAATCTGTATTGGACGTACAGTTGCGTCTAATACGAAAGGAATTGACTGGATGGAATATTTGTCTTCCATTTACAGTAGTGTGAACTAAAAAAATGCAAATAGCTATTAGTGTTAACTGGTTTAAAATGAGTTTGGCTTTTGATTTGATTATCCTCATGGTATAGTTCTAAATCCAGGAAGATGATACTTTCCTTGGAAATATTTGCAGTGAATGAGAGCCCCCAATTGTTGCTGTTGAGTTCTTCAACAAAGAGGGACGCCTCCTGTTCCGTACCATACCAGATGAGGAACAGATCATCTATAAAATGTCAATAATATTTGATATTATTACTGTATTTATGGGATCCAATCGGCGATAGGGACTCAAGCATCCCCATAAACAAGTTTGCAAAACTTGGGGCTGCACGAGTCCCCATTGCGGCCCTGAACTGCTGTTAATACAGTGTGTTCTGGAACATGAATAGATTGTGTTCCAGAATGAATTTTAAACCATTTAATAAAAAGGTCTTTTGTAGAGTTGAGCGACTTTTGGTTTTTTAGGGTCGCGTTTCGTTTCGTGAAACCCGACTTTTCCAAAAGTCGGGTTGAGCAAGATCGTCCGATTATAGGGAAAAGTCGGGGTCGTCCCGAAACACGAAACCCAATGTAAGTCAATGGGGAATAAAAGTCGGCAGTGAGAGGAGGACAGGAAACACACCTACAGTGCCCATTTGAATGCCAAAAGCATCAATTCTTCTTACTTAAGCTTGTCAACCTTAATTAACTTCATAATACAAGTTACGCACTGAAAAATGGGGGTTATTTGGCTAAAGTTGTGGGGGGGGGAGGGCTGGCTGCAGGTTTTCATGTGCCCTGGGCAAAAGAGCGCCCCTTTAACACATACCACAACTCATCATGCTCCGATACGGCAGAGAAATAGCGGTATAGTACAATGAAAAATACCTCACTTTTTACATATTATGACGAGGCCCATCTATTTCTCCATAAAGAATCATTGGTCCCATATAATGTTTGAAACAGTATATGATGAGCTCCACATAATGCTACAGTATATGTTGGTCCCCATGGATGAAGCTCCACTGTCTTATGGGCCCAAATAATGCTCCAAACATAATGGGCCCCATTTCTAATGCTCTAGTGTATAATGGGCCCTGTAAATGCTGCTCCAGTGTCTGATGTCCACCTTTGGAATGTTCCAGTGTATGGTGGGCCCCATCTATCATTCTCCAGAGTATAGTGCTCCCCAAAAATTGCTGTCCCAAAATTGAAAACAATCAAATAAGTCTCCTCGCTAGGGAATCCCTGTACTTGTCTGGATTCCTCGTCGTCCCCATCTTCCATCTCACTGCACAGTATTTCAACTTTGCAAGTGCTGTGATCCTGGGCAAGCAGGGGGGGCCCACTCGTTGGCGACGGCACTGGCACAGGGCCCCTGATAGTACGCTGGTGTGTCTGATGGCGGGTGGGCCGAACCTGCACTTTCATCTGCAGCTTCCTCTTTGTCACCGTGTAAGATGGAACTGTATATGGGAAGGGTAACCTGAGTTTCATCAGGGTCAGATTCAGGTCGTGTAGCGTGCGAGGGGAATGTAGTGGTCTGGGTCAATGTACCAGCAGATTCATCGAGCAGTGGCTGGGCATCAGTGCACTTGTGTCGCCCCCAGGAGTACGGTCGCCACAGTGGCATTACCTTCTTCCTAGGGAGTGTGATGTCATGCTTGGGAGCAACGAAGGATCTCTCTAGCAGGTTAACTGATTGGGCGGCGTTATTCCCACGAGTCATGACCCTCCAAACAGCGTTCATGAAGGCAAAGTGTTTGTTTTACGTGGGCAGTATGGTTGCAAAGCTGAACCTTAAAGGAATGTCCAGAAGGGCACCACCAGGAGTGGAGCCTACGGTTAAATTCGACTCCACCTGGGAAACCTCAACCATGCCAGCTACAGAACAGATGCACACATTGCAAGCTTAATTCCGTTAACGAACGAGACTCCGTCATGCCCCGCGGTCCGAGTCCGGCTTACTAGAGGGACACGTGAGGCTCTGGCACATGAGATTGGCCAATAACTGGTGTGTCATGCCCTTACATGTCCGTGGCTGCATGTGCGCTACACTGAAAAGGCCAGCGTTTGTCGCTTACAGGTGCAGATAACCCGCTGAACAACGTTAGTGATGGGGATCACTGATTACAATTATTACCCGCGAACAATGATTTCCCAGTAAGTGCAGGTCAACCGCAGTTCCGGAATTAGGCCTAACCGTCATTCCTGAAAAATGAAAAACTTACGTGTGCAAACCACAGGTGCTGTAGCTTGCTTAACAGCTCGCCAGCCGTTCTCACGCCCAGTATGGATTACACGTGATTGCACAAAGGTGAGAAAGGGTACCGTATCCCCAGATAACATGTATGGATAGCGCACACATTCAAAATATATGTCTATACATCAGGAGGCAGGCTCAGACGGTGTTAGGCCCAGTATGGATTGCACGTGATTGCACAAAGGTTAGAAAGGGTACTGTTTCCCCGGATAACATGTATGGATAGCGTACACATTCAAAATATATGTCTCAGGAGGCAGGCTCAGACGGTGTTAGGCCCAGTATGGATTGCACAAAGGTTAGAAAGGGTACCGTATCCCCGGATAACATGTATGGATAGCGTACACATTCAAAATATATGTCTCAGGAGGCAGGCTCAGACGGTGTTAGGCCCAGTATGGATTGCACGTGATTGCACAAAGGTTAGAAAGGGTACAGGTTTCCCCGGATAACATGTATGGATAGCGTACACATTCAAAATATATGTCTCAGGAGGCAGGCTCAGACGGTGTTAGGCCCAGTATGGATTGCACGTGATTGCACAAAGGTTAGAAAGGGTACCGTTTCCCCGGATAACATGTATGGATGGCGTACACATTCAAAATATATGTATCAGGAGGCAGGCTCAGACGGTGTTAGGCCCAGTATGGATTGCACGTGATTGCACAAAGGTTAGAAAGGGTACCGTTTCCCCGGATAACATGTATGGATAGCGTACACATTCAAAATATATGTCTATACATCAGGAGGCAGGCTCAGACGGAGTCAGGCACAGTATGGATTTGACGGCCCAGACTACACAGCGGAGGAGCAGGGAGAGGTAAAGATTGCAAATGCTGGGGCCCTGCCCAAGCAAGGGGGGCCCACTCGTGGGCGTCGGTACTGGCACTGGGCCCCTCATAGTACAGCGGTGTGTCTGACGGCGGGTGTGCACCACCACCGTCAGAGACACTTGATTGCACTATGAAGGACCCTGTACCAGTGCCCGCGCCCAAGAGTCGGCCTACCCACCTGTCCAGGGCAACGGCACTCGCACGGTGTCGTGCGCTAGGTGGTGACCCCGGCCATGGGGGGGGAGGCAGCACAGTTAGGGAGTTTTAGAAAGTGGCATATGTTGATGTTGGACATTCAGCTGATGCAAAAGGTGAAATAGGTCAAGTCCCAGGAAGAGGTGGACCAAAGCAAGCCATTTTTCTGTCACCCTATGTGTCATCAGAGGAAGGTGGGACAAAATCCTTGGAAACCCATGCGTGGTTCATTTTAATGAAGGTTAGATCATCCACATTTTGGGTTGACAGACGGGTCCTTTTTTCTGTCAGGATTGATCCAGCTGCACTGAAGACTCTTTCCGATAGCACACTTGCAGCTGGGCAAGCGAGCTCCTGTAAGGCATAATGTGCCAATTCAGGCCAGGTGTCCAGTTTAGCGGCCCAATAGTCAAAGGGGAATGACCTGTGTGGGAGAACATCGATATGGGAGGAAAAGTAGTTTGTAACCACAGTTGACAACTGCTGTCTCCTGTCACTTTCCATCGATGCAGTATTACCAGTTGTGTGAGCGGTACTTGAAAAATCAGTCCACAACATTGTCATGAAACCCCTGTCTCCAATGCCACTTCTGCTGTGTGCACCACGAACACCTCTGCCAAGCTGCCCCCGGCCCGTACGGCTCGTGTGAGAACCATCACCGCTGCTGTGTGCTGGGAATGCCTCAAGCAACCGATTTACCAGAGTTGCTTGTTTATTAGCCAATATTAGGTCAAGGTTCTCCTGTGGCATGATGTTTTGTAATTTGCCTTTATAGCGTGGATCCAGGATGCTGGCCAACCAGTAGTCGTCATCGTTCATCATTTTGGCAATGCGTGTGTCCCTTTTTAGGATCTGCAAGGCATAATCTGACATGTGGGCCAATGTTCCCGGTGTCAATGATGCACTGCGAGTGCTGGGTGGAGGAGCACTTTCTGGCAAATCCACATCCCTCCAGTCACGCACAAACCCTGTACCAGACCTTGCCACGCCAACATTTTCACTTGCCCCACGAGATGCATCCTCCTCCCCTAAGTAATCATCCCCATCATCCTCCTCCTCCTCCTCCTCTTCTTCCTCCACCTCGTCCAGGAGAGGTCCCTGAGCAGACAATGGCTGAATGTCATCAAGGATTCCCTCCTCCTCTTCCTCCTCATCAACATTGGCTGCAGACGCCTGCTCCTTAAGGTGCGTCAAAGTTTGCATGAGCAGACGCATAAGTGGGATGCTCATGCTTAGGATGGCGTCGTCTGCGCTTACCAGCCGTGTGCATTCCTCAAAACACTGAAGGACTTTACAGAGGTCTTTCAGCTTCGACCACTGCACACTGGTCAACTCCATGTCTGCTCTCAAAGTGCCTGGCCGTGTATCCTCCCACAAATGCATTATGGCCTGCCTCTGCTCGCACAGCCGCTCCACCATGTGCAGGGTGGAGTTCCACCTTGTTGCAATGTCGATAATGAGGCGGTGGTTGGGAAGGTGGAGCAATCGCTGCAGCTTCTGCATACGAACGGAGTGTACAGGCGACCGGCGGATGTGCGCGCACAGTCTTCGCACCTTCTGGAGCAGGGCTGTTAACTCCGGATAATTTTTGAGGAAGCACTGCACCACCAGGTTCAAGGTGTGAGCCAAGCAAGGTATATGGCTGAGTTTTGAAAGGGCTATGGCTGCCACAAAATTACGGCCGTTATCACTAACTACCTTGCCTGCCTCAAGATGTACACTGCCCAGCCATGACTCAGTTTGTCGCTTCAAGTACTCGGCCAGCACCTCGGCGGTGTGTCTGTTACCCAAACACATCATCTGCAACACAGCCTGCTGACGCTTTCCACTAGCTGCTCGATAGGGGGACACATCGTGTGCAACAGTGGCAGCTGCAGATGGAGTGCTCGTACGACTGCGCTCTGTGGACGAGCTTTCGCTTCTGGAGGAGGAGGAGGAGGGTCGAACGCCTACAGCCAACTGTTTCCTATACCGTGGGCTAGGCAGCACTGTCCCACCACCGCTGTCCCCTGTGGACCCTGCATCCACCACATTAACCCAGTGCGCAGTGATGGACATGTAACGGCAATGGCCATGCCGACTGGACCATGCATCAGTTGTGAGGTGCACCTTTCCGCTCACTGACTGCTTGAGTGCATGGACAATGCGGTCTTTCACATGATGGTGGAGGGCTGGGATGGCTTTGCGAGAGAAGAAGTGGCGACTGGGTAGGTCATAGCGTGGTACTGCATAGGCCATGAGTTTGCGGAAAGCTGTGCTTTCCACCAACCGAAAGGGCATCATCTCAAACGAGATTAGTTTGGCAATGTGGGCGTTCAAACCCAGTGTACGCGGATGAGAGACTGAGTACTTTCTTGACCTACTCATAGTGTCTGGGAGGGTGAGCTGGACTTGAGAGCTGCATATGGTGGAAGTAGCGGTGGACAGGGCGGACTGAGAGAGGGTTGATGATGGTGATGGAGTTGGTGTTCTTTCTGATGGCCTAGAATCAGTCTTTCGTTGATATAACAGTGGGATTCCCTGACTGCTGTGGCCTTGCAACGACACCTCAACATTTGCTGCTGTGCTAACCGGTGGGCTTACAGTGGGGGAAACAATGTAGCGTTGCTGACTACCTTCGTTGTGGTCAGTTGCACATGTGGCACTTGAGGTTTGGTGTTGTGTCCACGCTTGCAAGTGCATGCTGGTTAAATGTCTAAGCATGCAACTGGTATTCAAATTTTTCAGATTTTTCCCTCGCCTAAAGGTCTTTGCGCACTTCTTACATATAACTTTGGCCTGATCATGAGGATTTTGTTCAAAAAAGTGCCACACTGCACTCTTCCTACTTTGGCAGACATTTTGCAACCTAGCACGCTGTGATCTTTTGACCCTCTGGACAAGCTGTCCAGCAACTCTTTTGATGTTTGGAACCTGTCTTTGGAGTGCTCTGGGCCTGCCAGATAACAGCTGTTGCGATGTCGATGTCTGCTGTGGATGCTCCTCATCTGAGCTATTGGAAGCAGCACCCTCTTCCCCCAATGGATGCCAATCTGGGTCAACAACTGGGTCATCCATCACCTCCTCTTCTATGTCATGTGCACCTTCCTCTGTGTCACCGTGTATGGTGGTATAGTGTGCGGGAAGGGGCACCTGAGTCTCATCAGGGTCAGAATCTGGGTCTGTACACTGCGAGGACAATGTAGTGCTCTGAGTGAATGTACCAGCAGAATCATCCATCAGCGGCTGTGCATCAGTGCACTCCATGTCAGATTCATCTTGGCCTGGGTAATTCACCATTTCACTTGATAATCCAGGCATGGTATGTGAAAACAGCTCCATGGAGTAATCAGTAGTATGGCCTGCATCATCCTTCAATCTTGGTTGGGGTGAAGGACACAAGGAAAGGTGTGGTTCATGAACATGAGCCTCCAATGACGACTCAGTGCTTTTACAACTGAAGAAGAGGAGGCGATTGAGCTGGAGGCTGAGTCAGCAATGTAAGCCAAAACTTTTTCCTGATGCTCTGGCTTTAAAAGCGGTTTGCCAACTCCTAGAAAACTAAGCGTTCGAGGCCTTATGTAGCCAGACGATGACGCAGGCTCAACACCTCCTGCATTCGGTCCTATTTTGCTCTTGCCACTACCATCAGATCCACCACCAACACCATCATTACCAGCTGCCAACCCCCGCCCAATTCCATGGCCTCTTCCATCAGCCTTCCTCATTTTTGGTAGAAATGTAGACAAAATCCAACAAACTATATAGTAATGTAAAACAAGGTACAAGGTGTCTATAGGACAGGGGAGATTTTGAATTTCTGCAGACACTTGTGGACACTGGACACTTTTGGATTGTGTGAGGCCCACTGATATCTGAGCGCTATGTGACAGGCTCGATTGCACAGCTGTGACCAAAGTGACTAGAGGATAAGGGAGATTTTGAATTTCTGCAGACACTTTTGGACACTGGACACTTTTGGATTGTGTGAGGCCCAATGAATATCTGAGCGCTATGTGACAGGCTCAATGGCACAGCTGTGACCAAAGTGACTAGAGGATAAGGGAGATTTTGAATCTCTGCACACACTTTTGGACACTGGACACTTTTGGATTGTGTGAGGCCCAATGAATATCTGAGCGCTATGTGACAGGCTCGATGGCACAGCTGTGACCAAAGTGACTAGAGGATAAGGGAGATTTTGAATCTCTGCACACACTTTTGGACACTGGACACTTTTGGATTGTGTGAGGCCCAATGAATATCTGAGCGCTATGTGACAGGCTCGATGGCACAGCTGTGACCAAAGTGACTAGAGGATAAGGGAGATTTTGAATCTCTGCACATACTTTTGGACACTGGACACTTTTGGATTGTGTGAGGCCCACTGATATCTGAACGCTATGTCACAGGCTCGATGGCACAGCTGTGACAAAAGTGACTAGAGGATAAGGGAGATTGGATTGCTTTTAAAAAAGCAGTTTGCGGAGCAGTGGGTAAACAGCAATGCAGGAATGTCAGGAAGCCTTAGAAGGCAGCCCAACAACCAACACCACTGATACACCACTATATAGCCTCCCCTTACACTGCACACACAGTGACTGGTGTGTTGTGCAGGCCAAATCGCTAGCAGCAGAAGCAGTTTTTTTGTCTTCTTCCCTGCCTAACGCTCTCCCTACAGAATCAGCAGCAACCTCTCCCTATACTGAGATCGGCAGAAGTAAGATGGCGGTCGGCGTGCACGCCCTTTTATACCCCCTGTGACACCCACCAAAGCAAGCCAATCACTTGCATGCCCTTCTGAAAGATGGTGGTGACCCCTGCCTATGTCATCACGTTGCCCACAGTGTCCGTGGATCCTGATTGGCTGAAAGAGCGCAAAACAAACTTTTGAAACGCGACTTTGGCGCGTAAGTCGCCGACCTCGTGGCCGACCTCATCCTAGGGTCAGTTTTCGTTTCATGAAACCCGACTTTGCCAAAAGTCGGCGACTTTTGAAATTAGAGATGGGGTGCACCTTACGAAGACTGGAAAGCAGGTATTTGGAAGTCGCCTTGCTACACTTGTAAGGAGAGCTTTAAACTAGAACAACATGGGAAGGGAAGCAAAAGACCAGAAAAAGCCATACACCTGACAAATGCTATTGAGAACTCTGCTATTAGAAGTGGTAAGGAAGAACAAAGACGAAATAATCTAATTAATAAAAATATTGGAGAAAGAGAAACCAATCACAAACTAAAATGTTTCTATACTAATGCACAAAGCATGGGCAACAAACAAGGAGAATTCGAACTACTAACACAGGAAAAGAAATATGATGTCATTGGAATCACTGAAACTTGGTGGGACGATACACATGATTGGAATACAAGACTAGAAGGATACAACTTATTTGCAAGAAACAGACTTGATAAACGAGGAGGGGGTGTCGCATTGTATGTTAGAAATGCGTATATCTGCACAGAGATTGAAGCTTCAGAGACTGGGAGTTCTGTGGAAACTGTTTGGGTAAGAATACAAGGACAGAACAATGGAAAGGACACCATTGTAGGCATTTACTACAGGCCGCCTGTGCAAGCTGTAGATATGGATGAACTCTTTATGCATCAAATGGCCAAGTTCTCCAAAAAATATGACATAGTTGTCATGGGAGATTTCAACTATCCAGACATTTGTTGGGAATCTCTCTCAGGCAAAACTAACAGGTCAAGGAAATTCTTATCCTCTCTTGCTGACAACTTTATCTTCCAAAAGGTAAAGGAGAAAACAAGGGGAACTGCTACCTTGGATCTAATCCTTATAAACAGGGAGGAAATGGTTGAGGAGGTAAAAGTGGCTGGGACCCTAGGAGGTAGCGACCATGCTATTTTAGAATTTTGGATAACTAGAGGCGGAAGACCTGTGAAGACTCAGACGTCAAGGTTAGATTTCAGAAAGGCAGATTTTAAGGGATTCAGAAAGAGAATTGGAGGGATCCAATGGCTGGATATCCTTAAAGACAAAAATGTCCAGGAAGGATGGGAAATCTTGAAAAATGAAATTCTCAAAGCACAGTTGTTAACAATTCCGAAAAGAGGGAAGAATAGGAAGCATTTAAGGAAACCAGGATGGATGAACACAGAACTTAAGCACATGCTAAAAAGGAAGAAAAAAATGTTTATAAAATGGAAAGAGGGAGGCATATCTAAAGAAGAATATAATGCTGTCTGCAGAACCTGCAGGGCACAAATCAGATTATCTAAAGCTGAAAATGAATTGAGACTTGCAAGAGATGTCAAAAGCAATAATAAAGGATTTTGGGGATATGTCAAAAGTAAAAGAAAAGTCAAAGATGCTATAGGATTTTTACAGGATGAAAATGATGAAATGGTAAGACAGGATGTTGAGAAGGCTGAACTTTTAAATTCCTATTTTGCATCTGTTTTCTCTCAGAAAGGAAATGTAACATCAACTGTTATTCACTGTCCTATTAAGGGAATAGAAGAATCCAGGATATCTATAAACAGAAAGATAGTGAGGAAACACTTAGCTAACCTAAATGAATTCAAGTCTCCAGGTCCAGATGAATTACACCCCAGAGTACTGAAGGAGATAGCAGAAGAAATTTTTGAACCCCTCTCCATAATCTTTGAAAATTCTTGGAGAACAGGAGAAGTGCCAGAAGACTGGAGAAGAGCAAATGTTGTTCCTATCTTCAAAAAGGGGAAGAAGGTGGACCCAGGCAACTATAGGCCGGTGAGTCTGACTTCTATACCAGGAAAGATCTTTGAACAAATTATTAAACAACATGTATGTCAATACTTGGATAAGAATGAAGTGATTAAACAGAGTCAGCATGGGTTTGTAACTAATAAGTCATGTCAGACTAATTTAATTTCCTTCTATGACGGTATTACTGATTGGGTGGATCAAGGAAATGCTGTAGATATAGTATATCTTGACTTCAGCAAAGCATTTGACAAAGTCTCTCATACAATCCTTATTGAAAAAATGACTAAGTATGGAATGGACAAGGCAACTATTAGGTGGATTCATAACTGGCTTATTGATCGGACCCAAAGAGTGGTCGTAAATGGCTGCACATCCAGTTGGAAGAATGTCTCAAGTGGGGTACCACAGGGCTCTGTCCTGGGCCCTGTATTGTTCAACATCTTTATCAACGATTTAGATGAAGGAATTGAGGGTAAACTGATTAAATTTGCTGATGACATAAAGCTAGGAGGGATAGCTAATACTAGAGAAGAGAGAGAGAGAGGATTCAAAAAGATTTAAATAAACTGGAGAAGTGGGCAGCAACTAACAGAATGGTTTTTAACAGGGAGAAATGCAAAGTACTACATATGGGCAATAAAAATGAAAAAAGCATATATAGAATGGGAGGAATAGGGCTAAGTGACAGCACATGTGAAAAAGACTTGGGTATACTAATAGATCACAGACTGAATATGAGTCAACAGTGTGATGCAGCAGCAAAAAAGGCAAATGCAATTCTAGGATGTATTAACAGAAGCATACAGTCTAGATCACGTGAAGTCATTATTTCCCTCTACTCCTCTTTGGTCAGACCTCATCTGGAATATTGTGTCCAATTTTGGGCACCACAGTTTAAAAAAGACATCAACAAACTGGAGCAAGTTCAGAAAAGAGCGACCAGAATGGTGACCGGTCTGCAAACCCTGTCTTATGAGGAAAGGTTGCAGGATTTGGGAATGTTTAGTTTGCAAAAGAGAAGACTGAGAGGAGACTTAATAGCTGTCTACAAATATCTAAATGGCTGTCACATTGTAGAAGGATCAACTTTATTCTCATTTGCACAAGGAAAGACTAGAAGCAATGGGATGAAGCTGAATGGGAGGAGACACAGATTAGATATTAGAAAAAACTTTTTGACAGTTAGAGTGATCAATGAGTGGAACAGGCTGCCACGAGAAGTGGTGAGTTCTCCTTCAATGGAAGTCTTCAAACAGAGGCTGGACAGACATCTAACTGGGATGATTTAGCGAATCCTGCTTTGAGCAGGGGGTTGGACCAGATGGCCCAGGAGGTCCCTTCCAACTCTACGATTCTATGATTCTATGAGAATTGCAGGGGTGTCAATACTTTTGGCCACAACTGTATTTGAGAGATTCAACACAATTGATTCTAGAAACCAGAGATCTTATCTGGGACAATGAATATCTCTTTATCCCTTCATGTAGCAGCCCTGTACTCTAATATTGAGCACAAGCTGGGTCTGGATGCAGTTGATTTTTATCTTCCCATGGACCCCTCCATTCCCTTTAAGCAAAAGACCTTTTTATTAAATGGTTTAAAATTCATTCTGGAACACAATCTATTCATGTTCCAGAACACACTGTATTTACAGCAGTTCGGGACCGCAATGGGGACTCGGGCAGCCCCAAGTTTTGCAAACTTGTTTATGGGGATGTTCGAGTCCCTATCGCTGATTGGATCCCATAAATACAGTAATAATAGCAAATATTATTGATGTTTTATAGATGATCTGTTCCTCATCTGGTGTGGTACGGAACAGGAGGCATCCCTCTTTGTTGAAGAACTCAACAGCAACAATTGGGGGCTCTCATTCACTGCAAATATTTCCAAGGAAAGTATCATCTTCCTGGATTTAGAACTATACCATGAGGATAATCAAATCAAAAGCGAAACTCATTTTAAACCAGATGACACTAATAGCTATTTGGATTTTTTTAGTTCACACTACTGTAAGTGGAAGACAAATATTCCATCCAGTCAATTCCATCGTATTAGACGCAACTGTACGTCCAATACAGATTATGTACAACAATCACAGGTTTTACTTTCCAGGTATAAAGAAAAAAGGTATCCAAAACCATTAGTGCATGCAGCATATCAGTGCAATCTCACTCTCACACAGGATGATTGCTTGAAAAAACATTCCTCAAAACATGATGCTATGGATAGCACAGCAAGGTGGAAATATAACTTTATTACCACCTACAATAGAAGCCACCAATGCATTTTTGAAAAATATTGGTACTTACTGAGGAAAGACCCAATACTCAAAGATCTTTTCCATAAAAGACCTAATATTGTCTTTAGAAGAGGTAGAACGATTAAAAATTATATAGCACCTAGTTGTTTACACCCCCCAAAAAACCCCAATACCAATAAATGTGCCATCTGTCCAAAAAATTAGAAAAAAGAAATTTTCAAATGTGGAAAAAAACCTTGTGACTGTTGTAAAACTATAGATCATGGTAAGAAAAATTTAAATATAAAGACAGTAATACCACATACAATTTTACCCAAGAATTAACCTGTGGTTCTGATTTTGTTGTGTATGTGGTGACCTGTGTGTGTGGACTTTTATATGTCGGCCGCACTACACAGTCACTACGAAATCGTATGACTGGTCATAGATATAATGTGAAAATAGGGTTTTTAAAACAAAGTTTATCTAAGCACATGACTCTTATACATAACAAAAACTTGGAATGTATAAAGGTCACGCCAATAGAACAAATACCTGCAGTAATGAGAAACAGAAAAGCAGCTCTTAATGCCAAAGAGTCCTATTGGATATACAGACTTGGCAGTCTGTACTCTGATGGACTGAATGAGATCTCTGATCTCGTATAGAGCAATCTATAGATTCCCCATTTGTCTTGTTTTTCCTTTTTTTAATTTCTTTGGAAGGGAGGCGGATAGGAGGGGAAAGGAAGAGAAAGAAAAAAAAGAAGAAAAAGAGAAAAAAAAAAACCTTTTTGAAAATTTTTTGTTTTAAACATTTTGTTGATGATTATTCTTTTTTTAATATATTTTTTTGTTATTTATTTATGATCTTTAGTACCTGCAGTGCTTCTAGTTTACCACCTGACTGCTTGCACCAAGAGAAGTGAGGTGTTTAATCAGGCATATGACCAGTTTTTTTTTTTTTGATGGAACGTGTACAATGACATGTCTGATTGCCTAAAATTTACAGATATACTGTTTTAACCCTTAAGGAGGGATGATGTTATTTAATATGTGTGCACAACATTCTTTTATTGGGGATCATTCTTGATATACGCAATATACAGTGGGGCAAAAAAGTATTTAGTCAGTCAGCAATAGTGCAAGTTCCATCACTTAAAAAGATGAGAGGCGTCTGTAATTTACATCATAGGTAGACCTCAACTATGGGAGACAAACTGAGAAAAAAAAATCCAGAAAATCACATTGTCTGTTTTTTTTTCATTTTATTTGCATATTATGGTGGAAAATAAGTATTTGGTCAGAAACAAGCAATCAAGATTTCTGGCTCTCACAGACCTGTAACTTCTTCTTTAAGAGTCTCCTCTTTCCTCCACTCATTACCTGTAGTAATGGCACCTGTTTAAACTTGTTATCAGTATAAAAAGACACCTGTGCACACCCTCAAACAGTCTGACTCCAAACTCCACTATGGTGAAGACCAAAGAGCTGTCAAAGGACACCAGAAACAAAATTATAGCCCTGCACCAGGCTGGGAAGACTGAATCTGCAATAGCCAACAAGCTTGGAGTGAAGAAATCAACTGTGGGAGCAATAATTAGAAAATGGAAGACATACAAGACCACTGATAATCTCCCTCGATCTGGTGCTCCACGCAAAATCCCACCCAGTGGGGTCAGAATAATCACAAGAACGGTGAGCAAAAATGCCAGAACCACGCGGGGGGACCTAGTGAATGAACTGCAGAGAGCTGGGACCAATGTAACAAGGCCTACCATAAGTAACACACTACGCCACCATGGAGTCAGATCCTGCAGTGCCAGACGTGTCCCACTGCTTAAGCCTGTACATGTCCGGGCCCATCTGAAGTTTGCTAGAGAGCATTTGGATGATCCAGAGGAGTTTTGGGAGAATGTCCTATGGTCTGATGAAACCAAACTGGAACTGTTTGGTAGAAACACAACTTGTCGTGTTTGGAGGAAAAAGAATACTGAGTTGCATCCATCAAACACCATACCTACTGTAAAGCATGGTGGTGGAAACATCATGCTTTGGGGCTGTTTCTCTGCAAAGGGGCCAGGACGACTGATCCGGGTACATGAAAGAATGAATGGGGCCATGTATCGTGAGATTTTGAGTGCAAACCTCCTTCCATCAGCAAGGGCATTGATGATGAAACGTGGCTGGGTCTTTCAACATGACAATGATCCAAAGCACACTGCCAGGGCAACGAAGGAGTGGCTTCGTAAGAAGCATTTCAAGGTCCTGGAGTGGCCTAGCCAGTCTCCAGATCTCAACCCTATAGAAAACCTTTGGAGGGAGTTGAAAGTCCGTGTTGCCAAACGAAAAGCCAAAAACATCACTGCTCTAGAGGAGATCTGCATGGAGGAATGGGCCAACATACCAACAACACTGTGTGGCAACCTTGTGAAGACTTACAGAAAACGTTTGACCTCTGTCATTGCCAACAAAGGATATATCACAAAGTATTGAGATGAAATTTTGTTTCTGACCAAATACTTATTTTCCACCATAATATGCAAATAAAATGAAAAAAAAACAGACAATGTGATTTTCTGGATTTTTTTTTCTCAGTTTGTCTCCCATAGTTGAGGTCTACCTATGATGTAAATTACAGACGCCTCTCATCTTTTTAAGTGGTGGAACTTGCACTATTGCTGACTGACTAAATACTTTTTTGCCCCACTGTACCTCCTGGACATCCCCGTTAATCCTAGTCTATGTACAGTGATATATAGATAGAAGTGGGAGAAGCTTTGCAGTGTGATTGGCTTCCAATCACAGCAAAAATAGTGAATAAGAATCCTATTAATTACCAGGTGACAATTAGGTCCATGGCTGAAAATGTTCAAGTACACTACTGCTTGAAAGTTTGTGAAATCTTCAGAATTTTTCGTATTTATCCTTAAAATTGATCTAAAACTACATCAGATAATCACACACGTCCTAAAATTTGATATCAAGAACCATATTAAGAGTAAAAAGTATTTTGTCATTTTTTAAATGAGGAAAATGATCTATTATCACACCTGTGAGTGGCAAAAATATGTGGACCTTTGGGATTAGCAGACAATTTGAATAATTTGACGGTGAAATTAGTTTGGTGTTTCAATCAATGGGATGACGATCAAGTGTGAGTGAGTGGCCCGTTTTATTCAGAGAACAAGGATCTATCTAATTTTGATCTTCACCTTACATGTTTGTGGAACTGTAATATGGCATAAACAAAAGAGAAATCAGGGAACCTCAGATGAAGGCTTGTCTATGTTCATCAGACTGGAAACTGTTACAAAATCATCACTAAAAAGTTTGGACTTCACCAATCACAGTCAAAAAGATTGTCTACATTTTTTAACTAAAATGAGCTCACTAACTCTCACTAAAATCTTTTTTTTTCCCTGTGAGTCTCCTCTTGGTACATTTATGCTTGTGAGTAGCATTTGGAATATCTCTCTGAAGCATCCAACAGTAGCATGCCATCATTGAAATGCTGCATTTTCCCTAGTATCTTTTTTCCATCTCTTTAATGTCCTGGTGGAATCATTCACCTTGTTTTTCACTCACAGATCCCAAATTTTCAATAAAGTAGTCAAGGTGGGAATGGAGGAAATGCACTTTAAAACTCATAAGGCAACCTAAAGCTTGAAATATTTTCAGCATTCATACAGCGATCTTTTTGTAATTGGGATCTTTTTCATTGAATAAAAATTTCTTTATGACCTCTTTAAATTCAATCCACCCTTCTTTTTAAGGATCCGTCATGGTATTGACAAACTATTTATCAGCTCTGAGGCTGGGTTCACACGTAGCGGAACTCTCTCAGAAATTACCGCAAGAATTCCGGAATTCCATTCCGCGGGAAAATCGCATTTTAAATTCCCGCAATTTTCCCGCGGAAAAACTAGCATTTTGCAAGCGTAATTAGCTTGCAGAATTGCTAGCGCTTTCCAAGCGATCTGTAGCATTGCTTGGAGAACTGATTGACAGGTTGGTCACACTCGTCAAACATAGTGTTTGACGAGTGTGACCAACTTTTTACTATTGAGGCCGCTTATGCAGCTTCAATAGTAAAAGATAGAATGTAAAAAATAATAATAATAAAAAAATATTGTTATTCTCACCTTCCGACGTCCTGCGCAGCTTTGCCGCCTCTCTCCACGCTCCCGGTCCCAGTAATCCTTTGCGACAATTACCGCAATGACATCTATTCTCGCGGGATCGCGACATCTCGCCGTCATTCGTGATGATGTCGTGCGAATGACCGCGAGACTTCGCGATCCTGCAAGAATGGACATCATTGCTCGCAAAGGCTTACTGGGACCGGGAGCGTGGAGAGAGGCGGGAAGGCTGCGCGGGACGCTGGAAGGTGAGAATAACAATATTTTTTATTTTAAATTCTATTTTTTACAGGGATATGGTAGCCAAAGCCAGGAGGACAGTCTCCTCTCCTCCGGACTGTGGGTACCATCCGCAAATGTTCTGCTTACTTTCCGCATGGTGTGCACAGCCACATGCGGAAAGCAGAACAATGCATTCCTATGGGTGCGGGATTGCCGCGATTTTGCAAAATTAATGAGCATGCTGCGTTTTTTACCGCAAAGCGATTCCGCCGCGGTAAAAACCGCAGCATTAGCACAGCATTGCGGAATCCCATAGGAATGCATGGGATGCTTATTTTTCGCATTTTTGCAGCAAAATCACGCAGTTAAAACTGCCACGGAAATGCAAAAAAACCGCCATGTGTGAAATCAGCCTGCAACTTCTAATGTGGCGGACTTCGTTGTGGAAATGTGCCTGTACCGGTCGACAGGATAAAAAAAAAGCCGAAGGAGGCTGGGTGCAGGACGCGATCTCCTGGGAATAGTGAAGAGCGCATGCATGGGTGTTGTGTGGGATATACCATTGAAGATGCATACAAAAAGAGGGATGCAATGCAGGGCAACTATATGGTGAACACTGGTACCTTTGTTAAGAGCGAGGGAGGGAAAAGTAGCAAAAGGAAAATATAGATATATATTTTCCTTTTGTTCCTTTTCCCTCCCTCCCTCCCTCCCTCTTAACAAAGGTACCAGTGTATATCTAAGAAAGAATGGAGAAAAGGGAATAATAATAGAGGCATACCAGAAAACTGGGAACATAAAAGACAAGGAATATATAGAATATGACAATGAACCATAAGGAATGAGTAGTGCATGGAAAATAACAAACGAGAACAAATATGAAAAATAAGAAGTAGAAAGGAAGTGTCATGCTGTTTGTCATGCTAGTGCTACGAGAGTGAGCTTTTTTTTTTGCCTACCATCAATATGTTATGCGCATGCAATGTGTTTTTTAACTTCATTTTTTATATACTATAATAATACTCTGTGTAAATTAAATCTATTTGTCATAAATAATAAAGCAATCTTAATATAACATATATTGTAGATAGATAGATAGATAGAGGTAGATAAAAAATAGCCTAAAAATACTAGCCTCTAACCACCCCAGAAGTGGTGCATAGGATGAGATGCATCAATTCTGAAGCTTTGTTTTTGCCCTGGTGCATTGGCAAGCAAAGTAATGAAGCTTGTTTTTAATGTCAGCTGTGATTTGTCATAATCACAGCTGGCATCAAGCCTTTGTGTTAGTAATGGAAAGGCTTCTATCAGACCCCTCCATTACCTGTGATCAAAAATAAAAACAAATACAAAAAGAATACTTTATTTGAATAAGCACTCCCGGCACTTTCCCTCGTTCATCAATTTATTAAAAAACAAAAAAATAAAACCCATACAGGTTAGCTGTAATCCAAGAAATCCACCACAGTGTAGGGAATCTGACAGTCTACAAATGGAAACCTGAAAAACATAAAAATAGAGAAATAGAAATAAGACACTGTCCCTCATTCACAAATTTCTTAGAAAAGAAGGATCCTACGCAGGTCTGATGTATTCCAGCGCTTCCCCCAACATTCCCCGAGTCTGTGCACAAAAACCTATAGAGTCTTATTTTGAGTCTCTATAGGCTTTAAGCAGCAGCCAGTCCCAGCTGAGTCTGTACTCCAAGACCTGGTGGCTCTGTGGAGCACCCGCCAGGGCCGTGGGGGTACTCGGTATCGGGCCGGTTCTTAAAGGGTATGTGTCACGGCAGCAGTGACCCGGTCCATGACCCTGGGCGTCCAATGAAAATGATGATGATAGGGAAATAAAGTTTATAAGAGATTCGTGACACCACCTGTGGTACTCGGCAAGTAAGGTGTTAGCCGACGCTGAAGAGTCAGTCCACTGGGGCAATAGTTGATGCAGCAGAGTTAGTTCAGCTCTCCACCAGCAGAGCAATTCCCCAGGGCAGATTATGGTGTTGAAGATAATGGTGGTTTTAGTTTCAGTGCAGATGACGCAGCAAATAAACTGAGGACACAGCAGGGTGCAGTCTTTACACACTTTTACTCAGAGTTCAATTGTTACGTCCCCAGCCGGGGTGCTGTGTCCTCCAGGCTTATGGTCCAAAGAGCTCTCAGGTAGCTTGAGATGCACGCTGCCAGGGCTCCCTTTGATGTTCCTTTCCTGGCTGTCTCACTATGCTGGCTACCACCTCTTCTGCCCTGCGTCTTCACACACACAGTGTCCTGAGCCAGCAGACTCGGATCTTTTTGGGCGACATTGGTTAGGCTCTGGGATCCTTTATGTCTGCCTTTTCAGCGATTGAGTGTGGATTGGCTGCAGCACTTACAGATACTGCTGCCTCCGGTTTTCTAGCTGAGTCCTTAGTTTCTCCACTAGTTTTGAGGCCGGTCCCCTAGCTGTGACCTGGTCCCACCACCTACCACGCCGGTGGATGCGGGCCCCACGGATGGATTCCTCACTATCTATGCCTGAGACCTCTTCTTCCTTTCCACCTCTGGAGCCTCTCTCTCTCTTTTGTCCTTCTTCAATTTTCTCTCTGCAGTCTGGGACAAGCTGCTCTCAGCTTCAGTCCCCCTGTAGACTTCCTTCTTTCCTCAGCCTCTGTCCGGCTCTGACTGACTCTTTCCAGAACAATCTCCTTAGCTCAGCACTAACTCCTCCCACCAAATGTCACTCCCTTAAGCTCCACCCCTTCTCTACTTTCTCCACCCACACCCTCTACTTAACTCCCCCTGGCCAGCAGGGGACTAATGTTGGGTGCTGATGTGTTAGTCCTGGCAGTGCTCCTTCCTTACCTGAGAGCAGAGTACCACACATCTGAATGAAGTGCAGTACCCTGTGGCGACTGAGACTGGAGGAGTGCCACATCTGAACAGTGGTTATGCCACTAACTATAATGCTCATCAGAATCGTTAGGTCATGCTGACATCTGTGATACCCAGCGACTCTGAGGAGTGTTATAGTTACTGATGTCACCGCTGTTCTGAACTGCTGGGTTTTGTGGATGCAGCTACTTTGATGAGCTGTGAAATCAGTACCTAAAGACTGTGAATAGCAGTAATGTTACTGCTATTCACCGTCACCGGGGCCAGATTTGGGGAACGTTGGACTACAGTGGATTCCCAGTACTACGCCGTACCTGCATGAGGTTTATTTTTTAATAAATTGGCTAACTGGGGAAAGTGTTTAGGAATGTGTTTTCAAATAAATAATTTTTTGTGTGTATATGTGTGTATTTTTATTTTTAAGTACTGAGTTAGTAAAAGGGGTGTCTTATAGACAGGTGTTCATTACTAACACCAGGGTTTGATGTCAGCTGTAATTTTTGACAAATAAACCCAAATTACCATTACCCCGATTGCTGCCACACCAGGGCAATCAGGAAGAGTGAAGGTGAAGCGCCAGTATTCAGAACATCTCATATGATGCACCACTTCTGGGATGACTGCAGGGTGGTATTTTTAGGCTGGGAAAGGCACAATAATGATGGACCTTCACAGTCTGATAATATCAGCTCTCAGCTATCTGCTTTAACTTTGCTGGTTATAAAAACTAGGGGGGACACCACATTGTTTTTTATTATTAAGTTAAACAAGGCAAAACTCCCTATATTGCCACATGTAAGGCACTAAGAGGTGCAAGTTTATTATATGTAGGGGGCTTGTGAAATGGGCCACTATGGACTAATAAGCCAGTGTTTTAGTTTTCCATATTGCTTGGTGTGCTTCTTCCATTCGTATCTATCTCTTTATCTATCTATCTATCTATCTATCCTGAGGGTTCTGTCTGTGAACTTCATGCACTTGCTGATGAAATTTTGTCATTCCTTTGAGATGTGTGCATAAAAATCGGATGGCATACGCATGGTCTGTGTGCCGTCAGTATTATTTCTAGCACCCATTGACTTACATTGGCAAGTCTCAGCCATACTATTATTATAATTATTATTTATTTATAAAGCACCATTGGTTCCATGGTGCTATACATGAGAATGGGTTACATACAAATTACAGATATCACTTACAGTAAACAAACTAACAATCACAGACTTATATAGAGGGGAGAGAGGACCCTGCCCTTGCAGGTTTATGTTCTACAGGATGGTGGGAAAGGAGACAGTAGGTTGGGGGTTGCAGCAGCTCAAGTGACGGTGAGGCGGTAGCTCCAGTAGTGGTGAGGAGGCAGCGGGGATCATTGCAGGCTGTAAGCTTTCCTGAAGAGGTGGGTTTTCAGGTTCCACTGAGGGATCCGAGTGTGGTTTATAGTCGGACGTGTTGTGGCAAAGAATTCCAGAGGATGGGGCTATTTGGGAGAAGTCTTGGAGGCAGTTGGGTGAGGAGCGAATAAGTGTGGAGGAGAGAAGGAGGTCATGGGAGGACCAGAGATTACACAAATGAAGATATTGAGAGATTAGTTCAGAGATATATAGAAGAGACAGGTTATAGATGGCCTTGTAGGTCAGTATTAGTAATTTGATTTGGATATCTTGAGGGACTAGGAGCTAGTGAAGAGACTTGCAGAGGGGAGAAGTGGAGGAGTAGCGAGGAGAGAGATGAATTATTCGGGCAGCAGAGTTAAGGATGGACTGGAGAGGTGCAAGGGTGTTAGCAGGGAGGCCACAGAAAAGAATGTTGCAATATTCGAAGAGGGAGATGATGCGGGCATGCACAAGCATTTTAGTAGATTGAGAGTGGAGGAAGGGACGGATTTTTGAAATATTTTTGAGCTGGAGGTGACAGGAGGTAGAGAGAGCTTGGATGTGCGGTTAGAAGGACAGGGCAGAGTCAAGGGTTACTCCGAGGCAGCGGACCTCTGGTATAGGGGAAAAGAGTGATGTTGGAAATTGTTATAGATAGGTCGGGTAAAGAAGATCTGTGAGATGGTTGAAAGATGATCAATTCAGATTTGTCCACATTGAGTTTGAAGAATTGGGAGGAGAAGAAGGAGGATATGGCTGATAGACACTCCGGGATTCTGGAGAGCAGAGAGGTGACGACTGGGCCAGAGAGGTAGATCTGAGTATTATCGGCAAAAAGGTGGTACTGCAATCCATGGGATTTTATGAGTTGCCCCAAGCCAAGAGTATAGATTGAGAAGAGTAGGGGTCCTAGAACGGAGCCTTGGGGGACTCCAACAGAGAGAGGGTGGGATGAGGTGGGAGTGGGAAATGCTGAATGTGCGGTTGGAGAGATGTGAGGAGATCAAGCATAGGGTGAGGTCTTTGATGCCAAAGGAGGAGAGGATCTGTAGTAGGAGGCAGTGATTAAGAGTGATGAAAGCAGAGGACAGGTCTAGAAGGAGAAGTATAGAGTATTGTCCGTTAGCTTTGACTGTAAGTAGGTCGTTAGTAATTTTGGTCAGGGCTGTCTCAGTGGAATGATGGGGACGGAAATCAGATTGTAGATTGTCAAAGAGCAAGTTAGATGAGAGGTGGGAGGAAAGTCCAGCGTGGACATGCTGTTCCAGGAGTTTGGAAGCGAAAGGGAGCAGCGATATTGGGCGATAGCTGGACATAGCGGTTGTGTTGAGGGTTGGCTTTTTAAGGATAGGCGTGATTGTGGCATGATTGATAGCAGAAGGTAAGGTACCAGAACTTAGTGATAGGTTGAAGAGGTGGGTTAGGGATGGGATAGGAGTGGTGGTGATGTTGGGAAGGAGGTGGGATTGGATAGGGTCAAGTGTAGAGTTGAGCGAAACGGGTCGAAAAAATTCAAAAGTCGCCGACTTTTGGCAAAGTCGGGTTTCATGAAACGAAACCCGACCATAGGATGAGGTCGGCCACGAGGTCGGCGACTTACGCGCCAAAGTAGCGTTTCAAAAGTTTGTTTTGCGCTCTTTTTCAGCCAATCAGGATCCACGGACACTGTGGGCAACGTGATGACATAGGCACGGGTCACCACCATCTTTCAGAAGGGCATGCAAGTGATTGGCTTGCTTTGGTGGGCGTCACAGGGGGTATAAAAGGGCGTGCACGCCGACCGCCATCTTACTTCTGCCGATCTTAGTATAGGGAGAGGTTGCTGCTGATTCTGTAGGGAGAGCGTTAGGCAGGGAAGAAGACAAAAAAACTGCTTCTGCTGCTAGCGATTTGGCCTGCACAACACACAAGTCACTGTGTGTGCAGTGCAAGGGGAGGCTATAATGTGGTGTATCAGTGGTGTTGGTTGTTGGGCTGCCTTTTAAGGCTTCCTGACACGCTGGCATTGCTGTTTACCCACTGCTCCGCAAACTGCTTTTTTAAAAGCAATCCAATCTCCCTTATCCTCTCGTCACTTTGGTCACAGGCAGCTGTGCCATCGAGCGTGTCACATAGCGCTCAGATATCAGTGGGCCTCACACCATCCACAAGTGTCCAGTGTCCAAAAGTGTACGCAGAGATTCAAAATCTCCATTATCCTCTCGTCACTTTGGTCACAGGCAGCTGTGCCATCGAGCGTGTCACATAGCGCTCAGATATCAGTGGGCCTCACACCATCCACAAGTGTCCAGTGTCCAAAAGTGTACGCAGAGATTCAAAATCTCCATTATCCTCTCGTCACTTTGGTCACAGGCAGCTGTGCCATCGAGCGTGTCACATAGCGCTCAGATATCAGTGGGCCTCACACAATCCACAAGTGTCCAGTGTCCAAAAGTGTACGCAGAGATTCAAAATCTCCATTATCCTCTCGTCACTTTGGTCACAGGCAGCTGTGCCATCGAGCGTGTCACATAGCGCTCAGATATCAGTGGGCCTCACACCATCCACAAGTGTCCAGTGTCCAAAAGTGTACGCAGAGATTCAAAATCTCCATTATCCTCTCGTCACTTTGGTCACAGGCAGCTGTGCCATCGAGCGTGTCACATAGCGCTCAGATATCAGTGGGCCTCACACAATCCACAAGTGTCCAGTGTCCAAAAGTGTACGCAGAGATTCAAAATCTCCATTATCCTCTCGTCACTTTGGTCACAGGCAGCTGTGCCATCGAGCGTGTCACATAGCGCTCAGATATCAGTGGGCCTCACACAATCCACAAGTGTCCACTGTCCACAAGTGTGTGCAGAAATTCTAAAACTCGCCTGTCCTATAGACACCTTGTACCTTGTTTTACATTACTATATAGTTTGTTGGATTTTGTCTACATTTCTACCAAAAATGAGGAAGGCTGGTGGAAGAGGCCGTGGAATTGGGCGGGGGTTGGCAGCTGGTAATGATGGTGTTGGTGGTGGATCTGATGGTAGTGGCAAGAGCAAAATAGGACCGAATGCAGGAAGTGCTGACCCTACGTCATCGTCTGGCTACATAAGGCCTCGGACGCTTAGTTTTCTAGGAGTTGGCAAACCGCTTTTAAAGGCAGAGCATCAGGAAAAAGTTTGGTCTTACATTGCTGACTCAGCCTCCAGCTCTATCGCCTCCTCTTCTTCAGTTGTAAAAAGTAAAAGCACTGAGTCGTCATTGGAGGCTCATGTTCATGAACCACACCTTTCCTTGTGTCCTTCACCCCAACCAAGATTGAAGGATGACGCAGGCCATACTACTGATTACTCCATGGAGCTGTTTTCACATACCATGCCTGGATTATCAAGTGAAATGGTGAATTACCCAGGCCAAGATGAATCTGACATGGAGTGCACTGATGCACAGCCGCTGATGGATGATTCTGCTGGTACATTCACTCAGAGCACTACATTGTCCTCGCAGTGTACAGAGCCAGATTCTGACCCTGATGAGACTCAGGTGCCCCTTCCCGCACACTATACCACCATACACGGTGACACAGAGGAAGGTGCACATGACATAGAAGAGGAGGTGATGGATGACCCAGTTGTTGACCCAGATTGGCATCCATTGGGGGAAGAGGGTGCTGCTTCCAATAGCTCAGATGAGGAGCATCCACAGCAGACATCGACATCGCAACAGCTGTTATCTGGCAGGCCCGGAGCACTCCAAAGACAGGTTCCAAACATCAAAAGAGTTGCTGGACAGCTTGTCCAGAGGGTCAAAAGATCACAGCGTGCTAGGCCGCAAAATGTCTGCCAAAGTAGGAAGAGTGCAGTGTGGCACTTTTTTGAACAAAATCCTCATGATCAGGCCAAGGTTATCTGTAAGAAGTGCGCAAAGACCTTTAGCCGAGGGAAAAATCTGAAAAATTTGAATACCAGTTGCATGCTTAGACATTTAACCAGCATGCACTTGCAAGCGTGGACACAACACCAAACCTCAAGTGCCACATGTGCAACTGATCACAACGAAGGTAGTCAGCAACGCTACATTGTTTCCCCCACTGTAAGCCCACCGGTTAGCACAGCAGCAAATGTTGAGGTGTCGTTGCAAGGCCACAGCAGTCAGGGAATCCCACTGTTATATCAACGAAAGACTGATTCTAGGTAGTGTTGAGCATTCCGATACCGCAAGTATCGGGTATCGGCCGATACTTGCTGTATCGGAATTCCGATACCGACTTCCGATATTTTTTCAATATCGGAATTCGGCATCGGAATCGGAAGTTCAGTTGATTGACGGCCTGACGTCATCATGATGCGCGGTGTGTGCGCATCATGATGCGCCGTCATTTCGGGCCTTCCGGGGGTCTCTGCCGGCCTGCCGGGGGGCTGTGCCGGCCTGCCGGGGGGCTGTGTGGACTGCCCGGGGTCTGTACCGGCCTGCCGGGGGGCTGTGCCGGCCTGCCGGTGGTCTGTGCACCCTGTGGGGGTCTGTACCGGCCTGCCGGGGGGCTGTGCCGGCCTGCCGGGGGGCTGTGCTGATGTCCGGGGGTCTGTGCAAGCATCGTCCGATGGGACTACAAGTCCCATCGGGCGATGCCTGCTACCATGACAGTGATTGACACATTAGCCAATGATGGGACAGTAGTAGTCCCATCATACGGCTAATGTGTTAAATGTTAAAAAAAAAAAAAAAAAAAAAACTACATACATACTACATGCATGCTACATACATACTACATGCTACATACATACTACATATATACTACATACATGCTACATGCTACATACATACTACATATATACTACATACATACTACATACTACATACATACTGCATGCATGCTACATACATACTACATACATACTACATGCATACTACATACATGCTACATACATACTGCATGCTACATACATACTACATACATACTACATACATACTACATGCATGCTACATACATACTACATATATACTACATGCATGCTACATACATACTACATATATACTACATGCATGCTACATACATACTACATGCTACATACATACTACATATATACTACATGCATACTACATACATGCTACATACATACTGCATGCTACATACATACTACATACATACTACATACATACTACATGCATGCTACATACATACTACATGCATGCTACATACATACCACATACATACTACATGCTACATACATACCACATATATACTACATACATACAATACATTCATACAATACATACATAGACATACAGTACATATAACATAGAGTAACATACTTACCAATACTTGTCACATTGTTCCCCGAAGCCATTGTCTTTTCCGGGATAAATATTAACATAACAAACCACAAAAATACTCACCCACGATCCGAAGCAGTCCACGAGTGTGTCCCACGACGATCTTGGGTAGAGAACTGCAGCATCAGATGATGCTGCCGTTCTCTACGGGCTGCAGGAATCCAATGACGGAAGGTAGGTATCCTTCCGCACTGTATTCCTCCGCCACTTAAAAAAAAAAAAGTCCCTAGTCTCACTTTATGCCATTGCTGTGTGGGAAATTCCCACACAGCAATGGCATAAAGTGAGACTAGGGACTTTTTTTTTTTAAGTGGCGGAGGAATACAGTGCGGAAGGATACCTACCTTCCGTCATTGGATTCCTGCAGCCCGTAGAGAACGGCAGCATCATCTGATGCTGCAGTTCTCTACCCAAGATCGTCGTGGGACACACTCGTGGACTGCTTCGGATCGTGGGTGAGTATTTTTGTGGTTTGTTATGTTAATATTTATCCCGGAAAAGACAATGGCTTCGGGGAACAATGTGACAAGTATTGGTAAGTATGTTACTCTATGTTATATGTACTGTATGTCTATGTATGTATTGTATGAATGTATTGTATGTATGTAGTATATATGTGGTATGCATGTAGTATGTATGTAGTATGTATGTAGCATGCATGTAGTATGTATGTAGCATGCATGTAGTATGTATGTAGCATGCATGTAGTATGTATGTAGTATGTATGTAGTATATATGTAGTATGTAGTATGAATGTAGTATATATGTAGTATGTATGTAGCATGTAGTATGTAGCAAGCATGTAGTATGTATGTAGCATGCATGTAGTATATATGTAGTATGTATGTAGCATGTAGTATGTATGTAGCATGCATGTAGTATATATGTAGTATGTAGCATGTAGTATGTATGTAGCATGCATGTAGTATGTAGCATGTAGTATGTATGTAGCATGCATGTAGTATATATGTAGTATGTATGTAGCATGTAGTATGTATGTAGCATGCATGTAGTATATATGTAGTATGTAGCATGTAGTATGTATGTAGCATGCATGTAGTATGTATGTAGCATGCATGTAGTATATATGTGTTATGTATGTAGCATGTAGCATGCATGTAGCATGCATGTAGTATGTATGTAGTATATATGTGGTATGTATGTAGCATGCAGTATGTATGTAGCATGCATGTAGTATATATGTAGTATGTATGTTGCATGTAGTATTTATGTAGTATGAATGTAGCATGTATGTAGTATGTAGTATGAATGTAGCATGTATGTAGTATGCATGTTGTATGTATGTAGCATGTAATTTTTTTTTTTTTTTTTTTTTTTTTACATTTAACACATTAGCCGGATGATGGGACTACTACTGTCCCATCATTGGCTAATGTGTCAATCACTGTCATGGTAGCAGGCATCGCCCGATGGGACTTGTAGTCCCATCGGACGATGCCTGCACAGACCCCCGGAGCCTGCACAGACCACCGGCAGGCCGGCACAGCCCCCCGGAGCCTGCACAGCCCCCCGGCAGGCCGGCACAGCCCGCCGGCACAGCCCCCCGGAGCCTGCACAGACCACCGGCAGGCCGGCACAGACCACCGGAGCCTGCACAGACCCCCTGGCAGGCCGGCACAGCCCCCCGAAAGGCCCGTACAGACCCCAGAGAGGCTGTACAAGGGCAGGAAAGGGTTTTTCTTATTCCGATACCGGAAGTCCCATAGACTTGAATGGGACTTCCGGTATCGGAATCGGCGATACCGATACTTTTTTTAGAGATCGGCCGATACCATCCGATACGATACTTTGAAGTATCGGACGGTATCGCTCAACTCTAATTCTAGGCCATCAGAAAGAACACCAACTCCATCACCATCATCAACCCTCTCTCAGTCCGCCCTGTCCACCGCTACTTCCACCATATGCAGCTCTCAAGTCCAGCTCACCCTCCCAGACACTATGAGTAGGTCAAGAAAGTACTCAGTCTCTCATCCGCGTACACTGGGTTTGAACGCCCACATTGCCAAACTAATCTCGTTTGAGATGATGCCCTTTCGGTTGGTGGAAAGCACAGCTTTCCGCGAACTCATGGCCTATGCAGTACCACGCTATGACCTACCCAGTCGCCACTTCTTCTGTCGCAAAGCCATCCCAGCCCTCCACCATCATGTGAAAGACCGCATTGTCCATGCACTCAAGCAGTCAGTGAGCGGAAAGGTGCACCTCACAACTGATGCATGGTCCAGTCGGCATGGCCAGGGCCGCTACGTGTCCATCACTGCGCACTGGGTTAATGTGGTGGATGCAGGGTCCACAGGGGACATCGGTGGTGGGACAGTGCTGCCTAGCCCACGGTATAGGAAACAGTTGGCTGTAGGCGTTCGACCCTCCTCCTCCTCCTCCAGAAGCGAAAGCTCGTCCACAGAGCGCAGTCGTATGAGCACTCCATCTGCAGCTGCCACTGTTGCACATGATGTGTCCCCCTATCGAGCAGCTAGTGGAAAGCGTCAGCAGGCTGTGTTGCAGATGATGTGTTTGGGCGACAGACACACCGCCGAGGTGCTGGCCGAGTACTTGAAGCGACAAACTGAGTCATGGCTGGGCAGTGTACATCTTGAGGCAGGCAAGGTAGTTAGTGATAACGGCCGTAATTTTGTGGCAGCCATAGCCCTTTCAAAACTCAGCCACATACCTTGCTTGGCTCACACCTTGAACCTGGTGGTGCAGTGCTTCCTCAAAAAGTCGCCTGTACACTCCGTTCGTATGCAGAAGCTGCAGCGATTGCTCCACCTTCCCAACCACCGCCTCATTATCGACATTGCAACAAGGTGGAACTCCACCCTGCACATGGTGGAGCGGCTGTGCGAGCAGAGGCAGGCCATAATGCATTTGTGGGAGGATACACGGCCAGGCACTTTGAGAGCAGACATGGAGTTGACAGGCGTGCAGTGGTCGAAGCTGAAAGACCTTTGTAAAGTCCTTCAGTGTTTTGAGGAATGCACACGGCTGGTAAGAGCAGACGACGCCATCCTAAGCATGAGCATCCCACTTATGCGTCTGCTCATGCAAACTTTGACGCACCTTAAGGAGCAGGCGTCTGCAGCCAATGTTGATGAGGAGGAAGAGGAGGAGGGAATCCTTGATGACATTCAGCCATTGTCTGCTCAGGGACCTCTCCTGGACGAGGTGGAGGAGGAAGAGGAGGAAGAGGAGGAGGATGATGGGGATGATTACTTAGGGGAGGAGGATGCATCTCGTGGGGCAAGTGAAAATGTTGGCGTGGCAAGGTCTGGTACAGGGTTTGTGCATGACTGGAGGGATGTGGATTTGCCAGAAAGTGCTCCTCCACCCAGCACTCGCAGTGCATCATTGACACCGGGAACATTGGCCCACATGTCAGATTATGCCTTGCGGATCCTAAAAAGGGACCCCCGCATTGCCAAAATGATGAACGATGACGACTACTGGTTGGCCAGCATCCTGGATCCACGCTATAAAGGCAAATTACAAAACATCATGCCACAGGAGAACCTTGACCTAATATTGGCTAATAAACAAGCAACTCTGGTAAATCGGTTGCTTGAGGCATTCCCAGCACACAGCAGCGGTGATGGTTCTCACAAGAGCCGTACGGGCCGGGGGCAGCTTGGCAGAGGTGTTCGTGGTGCACACAGCAGAAGTGGCGTTGGAGACAGGGGTTTCATGACAATGTTGTGGACTGATTTTTCAAATACCGCTCACACAACTGGTAATACTGCATCGATGGAAAGTGACAGGAGACAGCAGTTGTCAACTATGGTTACAAACTACTTTTCCTCCCATATCGATGTTCTCCCACACAGGTCATTCCCCTTTGACTATTGGGCCGCTAAACTGGACACCTGGCCTGAATTGGCCCAATATGCCTTACAGGAGCTCGCTTGCCCAGCTGCAAGTGTGCTATCGGAAAGAGTCTTCAGTGCAGCTGGATCAATCCTGACAGAAAAAAGGACCCGTCTGTCAACCCAAAATGTGGATGATCTAACCTTCATTAAAATGAACCACGCATGGGTTTCCAAGGATTTTGTCCCACCTTCCCCTGATGACACATAGGGTGACAGAAAAATGGCTTGCTTTGGTCCACCTCTTCCTGGTACTTCGCCTTTTGCATCAGCTGAATGTCCAACATCAACATATGCCACTTTCTAAAACTCCATAACTGTGCTGCCTCCCCCCCATGGCCGGGGTCACCACCTACCGCACGACACCGTGCGAGTGCCGTTGCCCTGGACAGGTGGGTAGGCCGACTCTTGGGCGCGGGCACTGGCACAGGGTCCCTCATAGTGCAATCAAGTGTCTCTGACGGTGGTGGTGCACACCCGCCGTCAGACACACCGCTGTACTATGAGGGGCCCAGTGCCAGTACCGACGCCCACGAGTGGGCCCCCCTTGCTTGGCCAGGGCCCCAGCATTTGCAATCTTTACCTCTCCCTGCTCCTCCGCTGTGTAATCTGGGCCGTCAAATCCATACTGTGCCTGACACCGTCTGAGCCTGCCTACTGAGACATATATTTTGAATGTGTACGCTATCCATACATGTTATCCAGGGATACGGTACCCTTTCTAACCTTTGTGCAATGACGTGCAATCCATACTGGGCCTAACACCGTCTGAGCCTGCCTCATGCTGTATAGACATATATTTTGAATGTGTACGCTATCCATACATGTTATCCGGGGATACGGTACCCCTTCTAACCTTTGTGCAATGACGTGCAATCCATACTGGGCCTAACACCGTCTGAGCCTGCCTCATGCTGTATAGACATATATTTTGAATGTGTACGCTATCCATACATGTTATCCGGGGATACGGTACCCTTTCTAACCTTTGTGCAATGACGTGCAATCCATACTGGGCCTAACACCGTCTGAGCCTGCCTCATGCTGTATAGACATATATTTTGAATGTGTACGCTATCCATACATGTTATCCGGGGATACGGTACCCTTTCTAACCTTTGTGCAATGACGTGCAATCCATACTGGGCCTAACACCGTCTGAGCCTGCCTCATGCTGTATAGACATATATTTTGAATGTGTACGCTATCCATACATGTTATCCGGGGATACGGTACCCCTTCTAACCTTTGTGCAATGACGTGCAATCCATACTGGGCCTAACACCGTCTGAGCCTGCCTCATGCTGTATAGACATATATTTTGAATGTGTACGCTATCCATACATGTTATCCGGGGATACGGTACCCTTTCTAACCTTTGAGCAATGACGTGCAATCCATACTGGGCCTATCACCGTCTGAGCCTGCCTCATGCTGTATAGACATATATTTTGAATGTGTACGCTATCCATACATGTTATCCGGGGATACGGTACCCTTTCTAACCTTTGTGCAATGACGTGCAATCCATACTGGGCCTAACACCATCTGAGCCTGCCTCATGCTGTATAGACATATATTTTGAATGTGTACGCTATCCATACATGTTATCCGGGGATACGGTACCCCTTCTAACCTTTGTGCAATGACGTGCAATCCATACTTGGCCTAACACCATCTGAGCCTGCCTCATGCTGTATAGACATATATTTTGAATGTGTACGCTATCATACATGTTATCCGGGGATACGGTACCCTTTCTAACCTTTGTGCAATGACGTGCAATCCATACTGGGCCTAACACCATCTGAGCCTGCCTCATGCTGTATAGACATATATTTTGAATGTGTACGCTATCCATACATGTTATCCGGGGATACGGTACCCTTTCTAACCTTTGTGCAATGACGTGCAATCCATACTGGGCCTAACACCGTCTGAGCCTGCCTCATGCTGTATAGACATATATTTTGAATGTGTACGCTATCCATACATGTTATCCGGGGATACGGTACCCTTTCTAACCTTTGTGCAATGACGTGCAATCCATACTGGGACTAACACCGTCTGAGCCTGCCTCATGCTGTATAGACATATATTTTGAATGTGTACGCTATCCATACATGTTATCCGGGGATACGGTACCCCTTCTAACCTTTGTGCAATGACGTGCAATCCATACTGGGCCTAACACCGTCTGAGCCTGCCTCATGCTGTATAGACATATATTTTGAATGTGTACGCTATCCATACATGTTATCCGGGGATACGGTACCCTTTCTAACCTTTGAGCAATGACGTGCAATCCATACTGGGCCTATCACCGTCTGAGCCTGCCTCATGCTGTATAGACATATATTTTGAATGTGTACGCTATCCATACATGTTATCCGGGGATACGGTACCCTTTCTAACCTTTGTGCAATGACGTGCAATCCATACTGGGACTAACACCGTCTGAGCCTGCCTCATGCTGTATAGACATATATTTTGAATGTGTACGCTATCCATACATGTTATCCGGGGATACGGTACCCCTTCTAACCTTTGTGCAATGACGTGCAATCCATACTGGGCCTAACACCGTCTGAGCCTGCCTCATGCTGTATAGACATATATTTTGAATGTGTACGCTATCCATACATGTTATCCGGGGATACGGTACCCTTTCTAACCTTTGAGCAATGACGTGCAATCCATACTGGGCCTATCACCGTCTGAGCCTGCCTCATGCTGTATAGACATATATTTTGAATGTGTACGCTATCCATACATGTTATCCGGGGATACGGTACCCTTTCTAACCTTTGTGCAATGACGTGCAATCCATACTGGGCCTAACACCGTCTGAGCCTGCCTCATGCTGTATAGACATATATTTTGAATGTGTACGCTATCATACATGTTATCCGGGGATACGGTACCCTTTCTAACCTTTGTGCAATGACGTGCAATCCATACTGGGCCTAACACCATCTGAGCCTGCCTCATGCTGTATAGACATATATTTTGAATGTGTACGCTATCCATACATGTTATCCGGGGATACGGTACCCTTTCTAACCTTTGTGCAATGACGTGCAATCCATACTGGGCCTAACACCGTCTGAGCCTGCCTCATGCTGTATAGACATATATTTTGAATGTGTACGCTATCCATACATGTTATCCGGGGATACGGTACCCTTTCTAACCTTTGTGCAATGACGTGCAATCCATACTGGGACTAACACCGTCTGAGCCTGCCTCATGCTGTATAGACATATATTTTGAATGTGTACGCTATCCATACATGTTATCCGGGGATACGGTACCCCTTCTAACCTTTGTGCAATGACGTGCAATCCATACTGGGCCTAACACCGTCTGAGCCTGCCTCATGCTGTATAGACATATATTTTGAATGTGTACGCTATCCATACATGTTATCCGGGGATACGGTACTCTTTCTAACCTTTGTGCAATGACGTGCAATCCATACTGGGCCTAACACCGTCTGAGCCTGCCTCATGCTGTATTGACATATATTTTGAATGTGTACGCTATCCATACATGTTATCCGGGGATACGGTACCCTTTCTAACCTTTGTGCAATGACGTGCAATCCATACTGGGCCTAACACCGTCTGAGCCTGCCTCATGCTGTATAGACATATATTTTGAATGTGTACGCTATCCATACATGTTATCCGGGGATACGGTACCCTTTCTAACCTTTGTGCAATGACGTGCAATCCATACTGGGCCTAACACCGTCTGAGCCTGCCTCATGCTGTATAGACATATATTTTGAATGTGTACGCTATCCATACATGTTATCCAGGGATACGGTACCCTTTCTAACCTTTGTGCAATCACGTGCAATCCATACTGGGCGTGAGAACGGCTGGCGAGCTGTTAAGCAAGCTACAGCACCTGTCCAGACAAGTGCAGGGATTCCCTAGCGAGGAGACTTATTTGATTGTTTTCAATGTTGGGACAGCAATTTTTGGGGAGCACTATACTCTGGAGAATGATAGATGGGGCCCACCATACACTGGAACATTCCAAAGGTGGACATCAGACACTGGAGCAGCATTTACAGGGCCCATTATACACTAGAGCATTAGAAATGGGGCCCATTATGTTTGGAGCATTATTTGGGCCCATAAGACAGTGGAGCTTCATCCATGGGGACCAACATATACTGTAGCATTATGTGGAGCTCATCATATACTGTTTCAAACATTATATGGGACCAATGATTTTGTATGGAGAAATAGATGGGCCTCGTCATGAGATGTAAAAAGTGAGGTATTTTTCATTGTACTATACCGCTATTTCTCTGCCGTATCGGAGCATGATGAGTTGTGGTATGTGTTAAAGGGGCGCTCTTTCACCCAGGGCACATGAAAACCTGCAGCCAGCCCTCCCCCCCCACAAATTTAGCCAAATAGCCCCCATTTTTCAGTGCGCAACTTGTATTATGAAGTTAATTAAGGTTGACAAGCTTAAGTAAGAAGAATTGATGCTTTTGGCATTCAAATGGGCACTGTAGGTGTGTTTCCAGTCCTCCTCTCACTGCCGACTTTTATTCCCCATTGACTTACATTGGGTTTCGTGTTTCGGGACGACCCCGACTTTTCCCTATAATCGGACGATCTTGCTCGACCCGACTTTTGGAAAAGTCGGGTTTCACGAAACGAAACGCGACCCTAAAAAACCAAAAGTCGCTCAACTCTAGTCAAGTGCACAAATGGTGAGGTGTGATTTGGAGAGAATATGAGTAAGCTCCCCTTCAATGATGTTGGAGAGGGAGGTTATGGGGTTTGGGCATTGGTCTGGTATACAAAGGGGTTGTGGTGGTTGAACAATAAGGACTTGCTGTGTTTGGTCAATCTTGTTTTTGAAGTGTGTGGCAAAGTCCATGGCAGAGTTTAGTTAAGTCGGAGGGGGCAGTGGTGGGTGGAGGAGGGAGTTAAAAGTATTGAACAACTGTTTGGGGTTGTGAGATAAGGAAGATACAAGGGATGTAAAGTAGGCCTGTTTAGCAGAGGTGAGGGCAGATTTGAATGCGAGTGTTACTTGTTTGAGTGCAGTGAAGTCGTCTTGTGAATGCGCTTTCTTCCAGCGCCTTTCTGCAATTCTGGATGCTTGCGGAAGCTTTTTAGCAATGTTATTGTGCCAGGATTGTCTATTGATTTGTCTCTCTCTGTTATGCATGACAGGGGCGACCGAGTCGATGGTTGATGCAAGAGTGGCATTGTACAAACTAGTGGCGGTGTCTGTGTCATGGAGTGAAGTTATGGAGGACAGTGGTAGAATAGAGTCAGAGAGTGTGCGAGTGTCTAGATGTGCGAGGTTTCTGCATGGGTGCTCATGTTGCTGGACATGGGTGACAAGTGAGGAGGATAGGGATGAGAAAGTGAGTAGATGGTAGTCAGACAGAGGGAGAGGGGAGATTGTGAAATTATATAGGGAGCAGAGATGGGTGAAGACCAGGTCTAATGTGTGTCTGTGCAAGGCTGAGGAGGACCACTGGGTAAGTCCAAAAGATGATGTAAGGGACAGGAGCTTGTAGGCTGCTGACTGGTGGGTGTCAATGGGGATGTTGAAGTCACCCATGATGATGGTGGAAATGTCAGCAGACAGAAAGTGAAGGAGACAGGGAGAGCAGTGGCCAATAAAGGCAGTGCTCGGGCCCGGAGGTCTGTAAATGACAGGCACTTGGAGGTTGGAGGGAGAGTAGATGTGGACAGAGTGGACTTCAAAAGAGGGGTGGATAAGGGAGGGAAGAGGTGGGATTGGGTTGAAGGTGCAGTTGGAAGAAAGGAGAAGGCCCACTCCTACACCATATCTGTTGCCAGGGTGAGGAGTGTGGATGAAGTGGAGGCCGCCGTAGCATAGCGCATCAGGGGAGGAGATTCAAAGGGTGTCAGCTATGTTTCAGTGAGGCCAAGGAAGGAAAAATTATGAGAAGTAACGAGAATCACATGGAATTTATTGCAGATGAAGCGGGCATTCCAGAGTGATCCAGAGAGTGGGAGCAGGGTGGTGGGCGCCAAGGGCACGGATTTGAGGTGGGAAAGATTTCAGGTGTTTATATTGGGTTAGAAGCGATAGAAGGGGATAATAATGGGAGATATGCGCTGTGGGGGTCCAGGGTGGGTAGATATGTCGCCAGCCATGAGGAGAAGCAGAGAGAGACAGAGTAGGTGGGAGAAGGAGAGTGGGCGGCTTGTTTTGCGTTTTATTAGGAGAGATCTTAGGTTGAGGAGAACGTCAGGTGGGGAGGCAAGAGGGATGGAGAGATAATTACTTGGTTAGAGGGTGCTGGGGTTTGCAGATGGCGAAGAAGAGGGAGGAGTAAAGGAGCCAAAACTGTTAGAGAGTATGTCAGCATGGTGAGAGTAAGGCTGTGTGCCCACAATGCGATTTTTAAGCGTTTTTGCTGTGATTTTCAGTGTGAAAACGCTGCGAAAACGTTTAAAAATCTTGTACATGACGCACCCCATGCATTCCTATGGCATTCCGCACATGCTGTGCTAATGCTGCGCTTTTCTCCGAGGCGGAATCGCATAGCGGAAAAAATCGCAGCATGATCATTCTTTTGTGCGGAATCGCAAAGAATTGCTGTGAATCCGCACCCATAGGAATGCATGAGAATCGCTTACTTCTCGCATGTGGCTATGCCCACCTTGCGGGAAGTTAAGCGTCTCATGTGCGGTTGGTACCCACGGTGTGGAGGAGAGAAGACTGTCCTCCAGGCCCTGGGTACCATACACCTGTAAAAAAAAGAATAAAAAATAAAAAAATCGGGGTATATTTACCTTCCGACGTCCCGCGCTGCATTCCCGGGCCTCAGCGTTCCCAGTAATGCCTTGCGGCAAGGTCCTGTGATGACATAGTCTCGCGTGACTCTAGCTGTCTCGCGAGTTCGCTATAGTAACGCGAGACCAACGTCATCACAGGTCTCGGGATGGCAGCGCGGGACGTCAGAAGGTAAATATACCCGATTTTTTATTTTTTTATCATTTTTAACATTTTATCTTTTACTATTGAAGCCGCACAGGCAGCCTCAATAGTAAAAAGCTGGTCACACTTGTCAAACACTATGTTTGACGAGTGTGACCAACCTGTCAATCACTTTCCAAGCGATGCTTCAAATCGCTTGGAAAGTGCTTGAGAAAATCGCGGCAAAATCGCGAACAGAATCGCGGTAAAATCGCGGTGAAATTGCACGGAAAAAAAAGTGCGATTTCCGGGAAGGAGTCAGGTTTTCATTGTGCGTTTTAAAACGCTACGTGGGCCCATAGCCTAAGTGTAGAGGTTAGAGAAATTTAGTACATTTAAACAAAGTGGTTAGTCATAACTTTTGTTCACTTCTGGCTCATTTCTGGCATATTTCTGCTGTTATCCTTACAGAGCTAGACCGAGGTCCAGACAGACCTATGACTCTGAATTTATAATAAGCTAACTGCACATGAAACAGAAGAGAAAATACAAAGGAAATAGTCAGATCCAAAAGGACAGATAAAGCAAAGTGTGTTAGCATCAAGGAAATAAGGTGAGAAAGCATGCAGGGGAGAAAAAAAACAAACAAAAAAAAAAAAAAGAGACTAGCAGACAGATGCAGGGGTGATTGGGGTTCAGGAAAGATGGGTGATGGTATTGCAGCCAGTGGACATACCTGAGGATGAAGCAGATCGATTGTTAGATTGAAAGTAGTAATGAAGCATAGTAATAAAAATGTATGAATAATGAATAATAATACTACATGGCCATATGCATCAAGCTGCAATTTTTTTCCTTAGCTATGTTCCAGCTGAGGAAAAACTCGCAGATGAGCATTGACTCATTGAATAACATTGGTGTGAGTGCAATATTTTTTCTAACATAGCACTTGGCGTATTTATAGCACATCTGTAACAACTGGGAAGGTAACATCCGAGAGTGGACCCTCTGGATCGCGGCACTGGAGCTCCCGGGGGCGAGCGTGCCAGGTGGTGCCGACCCCTATACAGGGACCGTTAGGGGCAGACCCTCGGAAGACAGATACCGCGACTGCTAGAACCAAGAGGGGCGGATCAAGGGACAAGCGAGGAGCTGGCGGAGTTTTGGACTGAATGCAGGGTACCGGACAGAGAATGGAGTCCCGGACCGAGGCACGGAGTACAGGACGGAGGTACAGAATACAGGACGGAGGTACTGGGTACAGGACTAAGGTACAGAATACAGGACTGAGGTATGGAGTACAGGACTGAGGTACAGAGTACTGAGGCACGGAGTACAGGACAGAGGTAGAGTTGCAGGGAGAGCCCCTACAGCTTGGTCAGAATACCGCAGGAAAAGCACACGATAATCAGGCATCTCCTCCATCTTGGAGACACCTGATATAGCATGTGCAGCGGTCTGATTGGTGGCCAGTGCTCTGGCCGGGCGCTGCAGGGTTAAAGAACCCGCAGAGCGCGCACCCGCGCCCTAGAGCGAGCACACGTGGCCGCAGGTGCCGGGGGACGGGAGTGAGGAGGAGGCAGCAATAGTACGGCGAGGCAAGTATGGGTGAGTGTCGGCAGCGGCGGGCCCCCCAGCTGCTGGAACGGCGGCGGCTAACGCCGCAGCCATGACAGTACCCCCCCTTTACGTCTCCCCCTCCTGAGGTTGGACAAAAACTTTTTTAAAAGAAGAGGAGCATTAACATTCTCCCTGGATTTCCAAGACCTCTGCTCAGGACCAAAACCCTTCCAATCGATAAGGAAGAGGGTTCGCCCCCGAACTTTTTTCGTGGCTAAGATATCCCTTACCTCGAAGATGTTATCGGCCCCTACTGGCTGAGGGGAAAGAGGTGATACAGGACAATACCGATTAAGAACAACAGGTTTAAGGAGCGAGACATGGAAGGCGTTAGGGACCCGGAGTGAAGCCGGCAACCTCAATTTATAAGCCACGTCGTTAATGCGTCCCAGAATATCGAATGGACCGATGTATCATGGACCCAGTTTGTAAGAGGGCATCTTTAGGTGAATATGCTTAGCTGACAGCCAGACTTTGTCGCCAGGTTGGTATGGCGGAAGGTCCCTGCGTCTCTTGTCAGCATGTCTCTTAATCCGGATACTTGATTTTTCAAGTGCTTCTCTAGTCTCTCTCCAGACTTGAGAAAACTCAGAAGAAAGCGCATCTGCTGCGGGAACACCAGAAGGCGAGGAGAGAGGTAGCAGAACACCCGGATTCTGGCCAAAAACCATGAAGAAGGGTGTTTTGTGGTGGACTCATTAGGATGGTTGTTATGGGTGAACTCTGTCCATGGCAGGAGAGACGCCCAGTTGTCTTGATGGGCGTTTAAAAAGTGACGCAGGTAGGCTGCCAGTACCTGGTTAATCCGTTCCACTTGTCCATTGGACTGAGGGTGATAGGCAGAGGAGTAGTCCAGAGATATACCCATGAGTTTGCTGAGCGCCCTCCAGAATCGGGAAGTGAATTGAACTCCTCTATCGGAGACAATTCGTTGAGGAAGTCCATGAAGCCTGAAAATCTGGTCGATAAAGACCTTGGCCAATTCGGGTGCGGTGGGTAATCCGGGTAGCGGGATATAATGGGCCATTTTGGAGAAGCAGTCGACCACTACTAGGATGGTAGTACACCCGGAAGAGCGAGGTAGGTCGGTAATGAAGTCATACCAATCTGTCGCCAAGGGGCCTCAGGAGGAGGCAGAGGGTGAAGCAGGCCGTCCGGCAAACTTCTGGGTACTTTTTTCAGAGCACAAGTCGTGCAGGAGGCTACGAAATCTGTCACATCTTGGTGAAGAGAAGGCCACCAATAGTAACGAGAGAGAAGGCTGAGGGTTTTCTTGACCCCGACGTCGCCCGCAATCTTGGAGGAATGCCCCCAGTCTAGGACTTCCGACCTCTTATTCTGTGGGACGAAGGTCTTGCCCGGCGGAATGGGGGAGAGTGTCACTGGTGCCACGGAGATAACTTTGGCAGGCTCAATGATGTGAGAAGAAACCTCCTCCATCTCAGGTGACTACAAGGACCTGGATAGGGCATCCGCCTTGATGTTTCTGTTTCCAGGTCGAAAATGGAGCTTGAAATCAAACTGGGAGAAATATAGTGACCACCTGGCTTGCCTTGAGTTGAGCCTTTGTGCCGACTGAAGATATGCCAAATTCTTGTGGTCCGTGAAGATTATGAATGGATGAACTGCCACCTCCAGAAGGTACCGCCATTCCTCCAAAGCCATCATAATGGCCAGTAACTCCCGATCTCCAATTGAATAGTTGCATTCTGCGGGGGAGAATGATTTTGAGAAGAACCCACAAGGCACCAATTGACCAGAAGAGGTTCGCTGGGAAAGGACCGCTGTTGTGACTTCATTTTCCCCTTCACCGTCGATGTCTGATGAACTCCCTCTTCTGGTGAAGGAAGGTAGTGAGGCTGATTACCAAACACTAGAGTTGAGCGATACCGTCCGATACTTCAAAGTATCGTATCGGATGGTATCGGCCGATCTTTAAAAAAAGTATCGGTATCGCCGATTCCGATACCGGAAGTCCCATTCAAGTCTATGGGACTTCCGGTATCGGAATAAGAAAAACCCTTTCCTGCCCTTGTACAGCCTCTCTGGGGTCTGTACGGGCCTTTCGGGGGGCTGTGCCGGCCTGCCAGGGGGTCTGTGCAGGCTCCGGTGGTCTGTGCCGGCCTGCCGGTGGTCTGTGCAGGCTCCGGGGGGCTGTGCCGGCCTGCTGGGGGGCTGTGCCGGCCTGCCGGGGGGCTGTGCCGGCCTGCCGGTGGTCTGTGCAGGCTCCGGGGGTCTGTGCAGGCTCCGGGGGTCTGTGCAGGCATCGTCCGATGGGACTACAAGTCCCATCGGGCGATGCCTGCTACCATGACAGTGATTGACACATTAGCCAATGATGGGACAGTAGTAGTCCCATCATCCGGCTAATGTGTTAAATGTAAAAAAAAAAAAAAAAAAAAAAAAATTACATGCTACATACATACAACATGCATACTACATACATGCTACATTCATACTACATGCAACATACATACTACATATATACTACATGCATGCTACATACATACTGCATGCTACATACATACTACATATATACTACATACATACTACATGCATGCTACATGCATCATACATAACACATACACTCACTGGCCACTTTATTAGGTACACCTGTCCAACTGTGTGTTAAGACTTAATTTCTAATCAGCCAATCACATGGCGGCAACTCAGTGCATTTAGGCATGTAGACATGGTCAAGACAATCTCCTGCAGTTCAAACCGAGCATCAGTATGGGGAAGAAAGGTGATTTGAGTGCCTTTGAACGTGGCATGATTGTTGGTGCCAGAAGGGCTGGTCTGAGAATTTCAGAAACTGCTGATCTACTGGGATTTTCACGCACAACCATCTCTAGGGTTTACAGAGAATGGTCCGAAAAAGAAAAAAAATCCAGTGAGCGGCAGTTCTGTGGCCGGAAATGCCATGTTGATGCCAGAGGTCAGAGGAGAATGGGCAGACTGGTTCGAGCTGATAGAAAGGCAACAGTGACTCAAATTGCCACCCGTTACAACCAAGGTAGGCAGAAGAGCATCTCTGAACGCACAGTGCGTCGAACTTTGAGGCAGATGGGCTACAGCAGCAGAAGACCACACTGGGTACCACTCCTCTCAGCTAAGAACAGGAAACTGAGGCTACAATTTGCACAAGCTCATCGAAATTGGACAGTAGAAGATTGGAAAAACGTTGCCTGGTCTGATGAGTCTCGATTTCTGCTGCGACATTCGGATGGTAGGGTCAGAATTTGGCGTAAACAACATGAAAGCATGGATCCATCCTGCCTTGTATCAACGGTTCAGGCTGGTGGTGGTGGTGTCATGGTGTGGGGAATTTTTTCTGGGCACTCTTTGGGCCCCTTGGTACCAATTGAGCATCGTTGCAACGCCACAGCCTACCTGAGTATTGTTGCTGACCATGTCCATCCCTTTATGACCACAATGTACCCAACATCTGATGGCTACTTTCAGCAGGATAATGCGCCATGTCATAAAGCTCGAATCATCTCAGATTGGTTTCTTGAACATGACAATGAGTTTACTGTACTCAAATGGCCTCCTCAGTCACCAGATCTCAATCCAATAGAGTATCTTTGGGATGTGGTGGAACGGGAGATTCGCATCAGGGATGTGCAGCCGACAAATCTGCGCCAACTGTGTGATGCCATCATGTCAATATGGTCCAAAATCTCTGAGGAATGCTTCCAGCACCTTGTTGAATCTCTGCCACGAAGAATTGAGGCAGTTCTGAAGGCAAAAGGGGGTCCAACCCCTTACTAGCATGGTGTACCTAATAAAGTGGCCAGTGAGTGTATATACTACATGCATGCTACATACATACTACATGCTACATACTACATATATACTACATGCATGCTACATACTACATGCTACATACATACTACATATATACTACATGCATGCTACATACATACTGCATGCTACATGCATGCTACATACATACTACATACATACTACATGCTACATACATACTACATATATACTACATACATACTACATACATACTACATGCATGCTACATACATACTACATATATACTACATGCATGCTACATACATACTACATATATACTACATGCATGCTACATACATACCACATATATACTACATACATACAATACATTCATACAATACATACATAGACATACAGTACATATAACATAGAGTAACATACTTACCAATACTTGTCACATTGTTCCCCGAAGCCATTGTCTTTCCGGAATAAATATTAACATAACAAACCACAAAAATACTCACCCACGATCCGAAGCAGTCCACGAGTGTGTCCCACGACGATCTTGGGTAGAGAACTGCAGCATCAGCTGTTGCTGCCGTTCTCTACTGGCTGCAGGAATCCAATGACGGAAGGTAGGTATCCTTCCGCACTGTATTCCTCCGCCACTTAAAAAAAAAAAAGTCCCTAGTCTCACTTTATGCCATTGCTGTGTGGGAAATTCCCACGCAGCAATGGCATAAAGTGAGACTAGGGACTTTTTTTTTTTTAAGTGGCGGAGGAATACAGTGCGGAAGGATACCTACCTTCCGTCATTGGATTCCTGCAGCCCGTAGAGAACGGCAGCATCATCTGATGCTGCAGTTCTCTACCCAAGATCGTCGTGGGACACACTCGTGGACTGCTTCGGATCGTGGGTGAGTATTTTTGTGGTTTGTTATGTTAATATTTATTCCGGAAAGACAATGGCTTCGGGGAACAATGTGACAAGTATTGGTAAGTATGTTACTCTATGTTATATGTACTGTATGTCTATGTATGTATTGTATGTATGTAGTATATATGTGGTATGTATGTAGTATGTATGTAGCATGCATGTAGTATATATGTAGTATGTATGTAGCATGCATGTAGTATATATGTAGCATGTATGTAGTATGTATGTGGTATGTATGTAGCATGTAGTATGTATGTAGCATGCATGTAGCATGCATGTAGTATGTATGTGGTATGTAGCATGTAGTATGTATGTAGCATGCATGTAGTATGTATGTAGTATGTATGTAGTATGTATGTAGCATGCAGTATGTATGTAGCATGTATGTAGTATGTATGTAGTATATATGTAGTATGTATGTAGCATGCATGTAGTATGTATGTAGCATGTAGTATGTATGTAGCATGTATGTAGTATGTATGTAGTATATATGTAGTATGTATGTAGCATGTAGTATGTATGTAGCATGCATGTAGTATATATGTAGTATGTATGTAGCATGTAGTATGTATGTAGCATGCATGTAGTATGTATGTAGTATATATGTAGTATGTATGTAGCATGTAGTATGTATGTAGCATGTATGTAGTATGTATGTAGTATATATGTAGTATGTATGTAGCATGTAGTATGTATGTAGCATGCATGTAGTATATATGTAGTATGTATGTAGCATGTAGTATGTATGTAGCATGCATGTAGTATGTATGTAGTATTTTTTTTTTTTTTTTTTTTTAACATTTAACACATTAGCCGGATGATGGGACTACTACTGTCCCATCATTGGCTAATGTGTCAATCACTGTCATGGTAGCAGGCATCGCCCGATGGGACTTGTAGTCCCATCGGACGATGCTTGCACAGACCCCCGGACATCAGCACAGCCCCCCGGCAGGCCGGCACAGCCCCCCGGCAGGCCGGTACAGACCCCCACAGGGTGCACAGACCACCGGCAGGCCGGCACAGCCCCCCGGCAGGCCGGCAGAGACCCCGGGCAGTCCACACAGCCCCCCGGCAGGCCGGCACAGCCCCCCGGCAGGCCGGCAGAGACCCCCGGAAGGCCCGAAATGACGGCGCATCATGATGCGCACACACCGCGCATCATGATGACGTCAGGCCGTCAATCAACTGAACTTCCGATTCCGATGCCGAATTCCGATATTGAAAAAATATCGGAAGTCGGTATCGGAATTCCGATACAGCAAGTATCGGCCGATACCCGATACTTGCGGTATCGGAATGCTCAACACTACCAAACACCTGATCTGGTGGATGATGACTGGGTAACAGGAAATTCTGACTGGATATAAGGCCTTTCTGAGTTGCTGGTGATTTCTCTGCTGGATTCTAGGAGACCAGTCTGATTCCTGCTTCCCAAAGATAAGTTTTTGCTCTGCTATTTGAACTTATTAGTTTTGTTTTGTTTACCTTTTTTTCTGGAGTTCAGCCATCCCCGGTCGGGGGTGTGCTGAGTTCCATTTTTGTCTCTGATCAGTTTGTCTCTTTGCTCTGTCTTCAGAATTTACCTGAGTGCTGATATAGTCTTTTTGAAGTCCTAGCGACTTCAGGGCCTGTTTTTCCTATCAGACGGTTGGAACATTTTTTGGTAGGGTTTTTTACAGATTGCAGACAGCAGCTTTTGTATCCTGTCCTTTTTAGTTAGCTTGGGTACCGTCGTTTGCTCAACCTATCTTTCTATCTGTGTTAGTGTTTTCATCTTGATTCACCGTCATTATATGTTGGGGGCTGCCTATTGCTTTGGGGTCTGCTCTGGGGCAGTTTAGATTTCCCCTTTCTTTCTTTAGGCCTATTTAATTCTCCGGCTGTGATCGAGGGGTCTAGGGCATCATAGGAACCCCCCACGGCTACTGTTAGTTGTTGTGGATAGGATCAGGGGTCTGCAATCCGATAGCTACCAACCTCTCCGATTTTCTGGACTTAGCTTGTATTTTTGTTTTTTCCTCCTTCGGTGACTCATTCATAACAGACCGCCCCTGCCCCAGTAGAGGACGCATCCACCTCTAGGATGAAGGGCCTATTAACTAACGGCCGGTGTAAAATCGGGGCTGTAGCAAAGGACCGTTTCAAGGCAAGGAAGGCCTCTTCAGCCTCCGGAGTCCAGGCATTTGGTTTGGTCCCTTTCCGCGTCAAAGCGGAGAAGGGCTTGGTCCCCGACGAGAAGTAGGGAACGAACTGCCTGTAATAGTTTGCAAAACCCAGGAACCGTTGGATGGCCTTTACTCCGACCGGACTTGGCCAGTTGAGCACAGCAGACAACTTTTCGGGGTCCATCTTCATTCCGGAGTCAGTGATGATATACCCTAGGAAGGGCAATGAGGTTTGCTCGAACAGACATTTCTCTAGTTTAGCGTAGAGTCGGTTTTCCCGTGAACGTTGCAGAACCAGCCGAACACTCCTCCTGTGGGTGGATAAGTCAGACGAAAAGATGAGAATGTCATCAAGATACACGACAACACGTGAGTAGAGTAGGTCTCGGAAGATCTCGTTCACGAACTCTTGGAAAACCACTGGAGCATTGCAGAGACCAAAAGGCATAACCAAATACTCGTAATGGCCATCCCGAGTATTGAAGGCCGTCTTCCACTCATCCCCGGCATGGATTCGGATCAAGTTATAGGCTCCCCGCAGATCCAATTTGGTAAAGATCCGGGCCCCTCTCAGGTGGTCAAAGAGTTCAGGGATCAATGGAAGGGGATACCTATTTTTGACGGTGATACTGTTCTGGCCTCGGTAGTCAATACATGGCCGAAGGGATCCATCTTTCTTCCGTACAGAAAAGAACCCTGCTCCAGCAGGGGAGGAAGACTTCCGAATAAATCCCCAAGCCAAGTTTTCCTGGATGTATTCGGACATGGCCACGGTCTCTGCCGGAGACAGTGGGTAAGTTCTTCCCCTGGGAGGAAATGCTCCAGGAAACAGCTCAATTGGGCAGTCGTATGAACGATGCGGCGGCAGGGTCTCAACCTCTTTTTTACTGAAGACATCGGCGTACAAGTGGTAGGCCGTAGGAAGCCAAGGAAGATCGGTAGGAGCTGGCTGCGGACCAGGGCGAGATACCGGCAACAGACAATGTTCGTGGCAGAAGTGTCCCCAGCGGAGGATCTCCCCAGAACGCCTGTCCAAAACAGGCTCGTGTAGGCGAAGCCAAGGTAAGCCAAGAAGCACAGAGTGGGATAAACTGGGCAAAACATAAAAGGCAATCCTTTCTCGGTGAAGAGCTCCAACTTGCATCTCCACCTCGACAGTGACCATGGTGATGGGTTCTGGTAGCGGTTTACCATCCACGCAGGCGATGGTGCGTGGATTCTCTAGTGTAACCACTGGAATCCGAAACTGGTCTACTTCTTTCAGCCGGATGAAGTTACCAGCCGCACCCGAGTCCACATACGCCTCCACAGACCTGCCCTCCCGACCTGAAACAATTAAAGCCGAAATGGTAAGGGGCAGAGAGGAATCGGTGTTACCTAGGAAGGCCTCTCTTACCTGGCCTAGGCGGAGGCGTTTCCCGGCCGCACTGGGCAAGTACGCACAAAATGATTGGCCCCGCCGCAATAAAGGCATAGCCCCTGCGTCCTTCTCTCCCTGCGTTCTTGCTCTGATAACCATACTCGGTCCACTTGCATGGGCTCGGGAGTGGAATTACTAGAAGACGGCAGAGAGCGGGGAATGGGCACTTGGTATAGCCTAAAAGATCTCTTCTCCCTAACTGACTCCCGGGAGCGTTCCTGAAACCGTAAATCTATACGGGTGGCTAGGGATATAAGATCTTCCAGGGTGGTAGGAGTGTCTCGGCTGGCAAGCTCATCTTTTATTTTACCGGAGAGTCCCCTCCAAAAGGCCCAGACCAAGGCCTCATTATTCCATCCCAATTCAGAGGACAGTGTCCGGAAACGGATAGCATACTGTCCTACTGTGAGGGAACCCTGGCAAAGATTGAAAAGAGCCTCAGTGGTGGAGGCCACACGTCCAGGCTCATCAAATACCCTGCGGAAAGTATCTAGGAAGCTTTGTATACTTGATACCACCGGGTCATCTCTCTCACACAGGGGATTTACCCAAGCCAAGGCCTTCCCCTCAAGATGGGATACAATAAAAGCTACTTTGGCTCAATCAGAGGGATATTGCTGAGGCAGGAGGTCAAAGTGCAACCGGCAATGGTTTAGAAACCCCCAACACAACTTGGGGTCACCACTAAACCTGGGAGGTTTCCCCAAGCGCGGTGGCGGGTGGGATACGGGGTCCCGAGATAGGGCTGAAGCGGCAGCAGAGGACTGCAGGGACAGGAGTCGGTCGTCCACGGATGCCATGTAGCTCAGAATGTGGGACTGGGCGTCACGCTGCTGCACGAGCTCCTGATGGAGTCCCGCTAGCAACGGGGCGTTCCCTGGATCAGCAGTTTGAAAGGCGGAGAGGCGGGTGTCCATGGATTTCATAAAGGACATTATTCTGGTCTAGTTCTCACGCAAAAAGAGTAATTCTTTCTGCGTGGCCGCCAAGGCGCTAGCAGGGTCCATGGCCTGATTATACTATGACAACCGGGAAGGTAACGTCCGAGAGTGGACCCTCTGGATCGCGGCACTGGAGCTCCCGGGGGTGAGCACGCCAGGTGGTGCCGACCCCTATACAGGGACTGTTAGGGGCAGACCCTCAGAAGACAGATACCGCGACTGCTAGAACCAAGAGGGGCGGCTTAAGGGACAAGAGAGGAGCTGGCGGAGTTTTGGACTGAATGCAGGGTACCGGACAGAGAATGGAGTCCCGGACCGAGGCACGGAGTACAGGACGGAGGTACAGAATACAGGACGGAGGTACTGGGTACAGGACTAAGGTACAGAATACAGGACTGAGGTGCGGAGTACAGGACTGAGGTACGGAGTACAGGACTGAGGTACGGAGTACTGAGGCACGGAGTACAGGACAGAGGTACAGAATACAGGACGGAGGTACTGGGTACAGGACTGAGGTACAGAATACAGGACTGAGGTGCGGAGTACAGGACTGAGGTGCGGAGTACAGGACTGAGGTACGGAGTACTGAGGCACGGAGTACAGGACGGAGGTAGAGTTGCAGGGAGAGCCCCTACAGCTTGGCCAGAATACCACAGGAAAAGCACACGATAATCAGGCGTCTCCTCCATCTTGGAGACGCCTGATATAGCATGTGCAGCGGTCTGATTGGTGGCCAGTGCTCTGGCCGGGCGCTGCAGGGTTAAAGAACCCGCAGAGCGCGCACCCGCGCCCTAGAGCGAGCGCACGTGGACCGCGGGCGCCGGGGGGACGGGAGTGAGGAGGCAGCCATAGTATGGCGAGGCAAGGACGGGAGAGTGTTGGCAGCAGCGGGCTACCGCCGCAGCCATGACAACATCTTAGCAAAACCTAATAGAAATTATATTTAAGGACCTGAAGAGAACAGTTCATGGACAGACTTTTAAACACTACTTTAGATAATCCTCCTGTTCCATAATATGAATTTAGGGGAAAAAAAAGCTAACCTTAAAGGGGTTACTCTTTTTATTACCAGGGTTTATGGAAAATGTCTTGTCTTGTGTGCCATACACATGAGAAGAAAGCCAGCTGAATCTTCTGAATTAGGAGGCATTGACCAACTGTGAGGGATTGGCTAACTATATGTATGTGCCAACTTTACCCTGACAGATGATGTTTAGAAAAAGAAGTCATGGCCATCTTGAATCTTGTGGAACTTAAGCTACTGTCAGTGGTGTCTTGCAGTGGCTTACTCCGCTCTTCCCATTGAAAATACATACATGCGGATTAAGAGGTTGAGAGAACAGCTACTGATTGCGTGTGGTCTTTGTGCCAAGTTAATAATTGGAGATTAATTGAGTTAGTATTCAGTATCTGAAGATCCTAAGATAAGCTATGTAGTCAGATATACAGTACGATTTCTTTTGCTATTCATCTTAGTGTCCACTGTGCAGCTTGACACCGGGTCATTGTTATTTACCCAAGAAAAGAGGTTGTCTATTCAAAACTTATGTAGACAAATTGATTTTATTTCTTTTTTTGCAGTTGCTATGGTGCCTAAGATTTTCCTTATCAGTATCGGAATATACAGCCTCGCAGAACAAACACAAATGGACACCTAATGAATTGACTGCTTCTCCACTGATTAAAGTTTAGAGTGAGTAATATGCTTACTGACTGAGTTTGTAGCCCCAAATCTTTTGGGAAAAGCCAGCAACGCTGCCACAGATGGGTTTTATTTAATATGATTAGAATGACTATTTTCAAGGCCGAAGAAGAGATCTCTCTTACTTCTACACAATCAGAAAACTTGAGAGTTCAGCAAATAACCCACTTGACTTCTTTACCCTCTTCTAAATCAGGTAGGCGCTCACTGCAGTATACAGTGCAGAAGAAAGTATTTAGTCAGCCACCAATTGTGCATGTTCTCCCACTTAAAAAGATGAGAGAGGCCTGTAATTGACATCATAGGTAGACCACAACTATGAGAGTCAAAATGAGAAAACAAATCCAGAAAATCACCTTGTCTGATTTGGTAAGATTTATTTTGCAAATTATGGTGGAAAATAAGTATTTGGTCACCTAAAACATGCAAGATTTCTGGCTCTCACAGACCTGTATCTTCTTCTTTAAGAGGCTCCTCTGTCCTCCACTCATTACCTGTAGTAATGGCACCTGTTTGAACTTATCATTATAAAAGACACCTGTCCACAACCTCAAACATATAGCTAAATGTTATAGCACAGCCAGTGAGGGAGGTTCCGATCAGTAGGTTCCCAAACCTTAAGTGTATATAACAAATACTGGGCACACTCGTAAGTTGCAGGTGTGAGAAGATATTTTAATACATACAGTAGCCATTAGGTACAAACGTTTCGGTCAGTTAAGACCTTCGTCAGTGTACTACAAAAAGAACAAAAAGGAATGGAATACAAGACTAGAAGGATACAACTTATTTGCAAGAAACAGACTTGATAAACGAGGAGGGGGTGTCGCATTGTATGTTAGAAACAAGTATATCTGCACAGAGATTGAAGCTTCAGAGACTGGGAGTTCTGTGGAAACTGTTTGGGTAAGAATACAAGGACATAACAATGGAAAGGACACCATTGCAGGCATTTACTACAGGCCGCCTGTGCAAGCTGAAGATATGGATGAACTCTTTATGCATCAAATGGCCAAGTTCTCCAAAAAATATGACATAGTTATCATGGGAGATTTCAACTATCCAGACATTTGTTGGGAATCTCTCTCAGGCAAAACTAACAGGTCAAGGAAATTCTTATCCTCTCTTGCTGACAACTTTATCTTCCAAAAGGTAAGGGAGAAAACAAGGGGAACTGCTACCTTGGATCTAATCCTTATAAACAGGGAGGAAATGGTTGAGGAGGTAAAAGTGGCTGGGACCCTAGGAGGTAGCGACCATGCTATTTTAGAATTTTGGATAACTAGAGGCGGAAGACCTGTGAAGACTCAGACGTCAAGGTTAGATTTCAGAAAGGCAGATTTTAAGGGATTCAGAAAGAGAATTGGAGGGATCCAATGGCTGGATATCCTAAAAGACAAAAATGTCCAGGAGGGATGGGAAATCTTGAAAAATGAAATTCTCAAAGCACAGTTGTTAACAATTCCGAAAAGAGGGAAGAATAGGAAGCATTTAAGGAAACCAGGATGGATGAACACAGAACTTAAGCACATGCTAAAAAGGAAGAAAAAAATGTTTATAAAATGGAAAGAGGGAGGCATATCTAAAGAAGAATATAATGCTGTCTGCAGAACCTGCAGGGCACAAATCAGATTAGCTAAAGCTGAAAATGAATTGAGGCTTGCAAGAGATGTCAAAAGCAATAATAAAGGATTTTGGGGATATGTCAAAAGTAAAAGAAAAGTCAAAGATGCTATAGGATTTTTACAGGATGAAAATGATGAAATGGTAAGACAGGATGTTGAGAAGGCTGAACTTTTAAATTCCTATTTTGCATCTGTTTTCTCTCAGAAAGGAAATGTAACATCAACTGTTATTCACTGTCCTATTAAGGGAATAGAAGAATCCAGGATATCTATAAACAGAAAGATAGTGAGGAAACACTTAGCTAACCTAAATGAATTCAAGTCTCCAGGTCCAGATGAATTACACCCCAGAGTACTGAAGGAGATAGCAGAAGAAATTTTTGAACCCCTCTCCATAATCTTTGAAAATTCTTGGAGAACAGGAGAAGTGCCAGAAGACTGGAGAAGAGCAAATGTTGTTCCTATCTTCAAAAAGGGGAAGAAGGTGGACCCAGGCAACTATAGGCCGGTGAGTCTGACTTCTATACCAGGAAAGATCTTTGAACAAATTATTAAACAACATGTATGTCAATACCTGGATAAGAATGAAGTGATTAAACAGAGTCAGCATGGGTTTGTAACTAATAAGTCATGTCAGACTAACTTAATTTCCTTCTATGACGGTATCACTGATTGGGTGGATCAAGGAAATGCTGTAGATATAGTATATCTTGACTTCAGCAAAGCATTTGACAAAGTCTCTCATACAATTCTTATTGAAAAAATGACTAAGTATGGAATGGACAAGGCAACTGTTAGGTGGATTCATAACTGGCTTAGTGATCGGACCCAAAGAGTGGTCGTAAATGGCTGCACATCCAGTTGGAAGAATGTCTCAAGTGGGGTACCACAGGGCTCTGTCCTGGGCCCTGTATTGTTCAACATCTTTATCAATGATTTAGATGAAGGAATTGAGGGTAAACTGATTAAATTTGCTGATGACACAAAGCTAGGAGGGATAGCTAATACTAGAGAAGAGAGAGAGAGGATTCAAAAAGATTTAAATAAACTGGAGAAGTGGGCAGCAACTAACAGAATGGTTTTTAACAGGGAGAAATGCAAAGTACTACATCTGGGCAATAAAAATGAAAAAAGCATATATAGAATGGGAGGAATAGGGCTAAGTGACAGCACATGTGAAAAAGACTTGGGTATACTAATAGATCACAGACTGAATATGAGTCAACAGTGTGATGCAGCAGCAAAAAAGGCAAATGCAATTCTAGGATGTATTAACAGAAGCATACAGTCTAGATCACGTGAAGTCATTATTTCCCTCTACTCCTCTTTGGTCAGACCTCATCTGGAATATTGTGTCCAGTTTTGGGCACCACATTTTAAAAAAGACATCAACAAACTGGAGCAAGTTCAGAAAAGAGCGACCAGAATGGTGACCGGTCTGCAAACCCTGTCTTATGAGGAAAGGTTGCAGGATTTGGGAATGTTTAGTTTGCAAAAGAGAAGACTGAGAGGAGACTTAATAGCTGTCTACAAATATCTAAAGGGCTGTCACATTGTAGAAGGATCAACTTTATTCTCATTTGCACAAGGAAAGACTAGAAGCAATGGGATGAAACTGAATGGGAGGAGACACAGATTAGATATTAGAAAAAACTTTTTGACAGTTAGAGTGATCAATGAGTGGAACAGGCTGCCACGAGAAGTGGTGAGTTCTCCTTCAATGGAAGTCTTCAAACAGAGGCTGGACAGACATCTGACTGGGATGATTTAGCGAATCCTGCTTTGAGCAGGGGGTTGGACCAGATGGCCCAGGAGGTCCCTTCCAACTCTACGTTTCTATGATTCTATGATTCTATGATTCTATGAAAATAAAACAGTGTGCAATAAATAACCAAATTATATACAATAATTCATCCAAAGATTGCAGGTCAAAAGTTGACAATAGGACAAACAATCCATATAGAGGCTATCCAACATGATAACATTCATTTTGAGGATCAGAGAGTAAATAGCAACATACCTAGGGTAAGTATATAGGATCGTGTGGGTTTCCCACATAAGAATTTAATAGCAGATCAAATCTGTGGTGGTGAAAAAGAGCCAAATTAGCGAGGCCAAAGTATGGTACTAAGAGGTGAGTATAATGTAGGTGGAACCAACCTTGTAAATGCAGATAGAAAGCATAAGTGGTCAGTGACCGTTACTATGGCTCTGCTGTGAAGGAAAAAGTATATTCAGGCCATGAGTGAACCATAAGTAAACGCTGGTGGAGGGGGACGCTAAAGAAATGCACTTACCAAGGCAGCAGAGCTGCTCTGTGTCTTATGACGCGGAAATCCGCCGCCTGTCAGGGAGGTAGCGTGTGAGGCCTCATTGCACCTATTTATAGTTGCAGAGTGTGCGCGCAGCATGCATAGAAACCGGAAGTAGTAAGCTGTGAATGACAGCTGTGCTGTGTGGGGCGGAAGTGCCTTAAGCGTGCATTCCAAAGCCAGGAAGACTTCTGGCGTGCGTTCCACAGAGTGCTGGTCACTGTGCAAAAGCAGTAGTGCAGTCAATTCAAGTGTTAGCGATTCTGTAAGGAGAGAAACAGGATGTCAGTTCAGAGAAAAGAAATAGATTATGCAGTATAATAATATACCTTATTGATAAAGCATCGTAAAACCGAAGTTATGGGCCCAAAAGTTGTTACAATCTTAAAACAAGGTACAAAAAAAGGGTTAATAACTGGCAAATATGCAAAGACATTTAAATGAAGGATTGTAAATCATAATCCCTGTTGAGACCATTGGGGGCCAGAGTTCTGAGTTCGTGGATCCAGAAAGCTTCTCTACGTTTAAGCAATCCCACTCGGTCCCCCCCACGACGTGGTAGGGGGACATGTTCAATAACCTGGAAGCGCAATTGGTACACGCTGTGGCCATTTGTGAGAAAATGGAGGTGAATGGGTAGAAGCTGGTTTTTGCACCGAATGGTGGATTTGTGCTTAGAGATTCTATCCTTGATGCACTGTGTAGTTTCGCCCACATACATTAGGCCACAAGGGCATTTAATCAGATACACCACAAAATTTGAATCACATGTGAAGAAATTATTAATGGTGTATCTTTTGCCAGTCTGAGGGTGCTGTACAATGTTGCCCCGCATGACATTATTGCATTGATTGCAGTTGAGACAAGGGTATGTGCCCATCTTGGGATTACTGAGAAATCGTTGTGTGTTGTCAGGTTTGTTGGTACCTATGTCAGCTCTGACTAGCGTATCACGTAGATTCCGTGGTCTCTTAAAACAGGGTAAAAATGGCTGCTTAATTTCCTCGATTGTGGGATGAGCAGAGTGAAGAAGGTGCCAATTTTTACGCATTGCCCTGTGTATTAGATATGCAGATGGATGATAGTGATGGACAAACGGTATACGGTTTTTCGCAGTATTGTTCCTAGACTGAGTATTGTCAGGGGGTTTGAGAGTGATGGGGGGTAACCCCTCTGTAGAAATTTGGATTTCGTGTCCCCAATGCGGGTTTGTTGTAGAAGCGGGTCTGAAACAATTTTGGTTACTCTTTTCATTTGTGAGTGAGGAATGGAATTCTTCAGCTTTCTTGGATGGAAGCTGTTATAGTGTAACAGACTATTTCTATCCGTCGGTTTAGAATAGATGTCAGTAGATAGGTTACTCTTGTTATCTTTTATAACCAATGTGTCTAGGAAGTTGATATGTTCCTGATGTTGTGACAGAGTAAAATCTAGGCCAGGCCATGAGGTCTTGAGGAATGAGAAGAATTGTTCCAGAGTAGAAAGGTCCCCCTCCCAGATGCAGAAGATGTCATCTATATACCTCTTCCATACCCTGGCATGGGAATGGAAGAGGATGTTGGTATAGATGAGGGATTCATCGTAATGAGCCACATATGCATTTGCATAAGGGGGCGCAACATTCGAGCCCATTGCGGTGCCTGTTATGATTGAGTCACCGTAGGAGGCAAAAACAGAAATGCTAGCTAAGTCCAGAAAACCAGAGAGGTTGGCAGCTATCGGATTGCAGACCCCTGATCCTATCCACAACAACTAACAGTAGCCGTGGGGGGTTCCTACGATGCCCTAGACCCCTTGATCACAGCCGGAGAATTAAATAGGCCTAAAGAAAGAAAGGGGAAGTCTAAACTGCCCCAGAGCAGACCCCAAAGCAAAAGGCAGCCCCCAACATATAATGACGGTGAAGCAAGATGAAAACACTAACACAGACAGAAAGATAGACTGAGCAAAGACGGGGCCCAAGCTAACTAGATAGGAAAGGACAGGAAGGCTGTTGTCTGCAATCCGTGAAAAACCCTATGAAAATAAGAGCCAACAGACTGACAGTGAAAAAGGCCCTGAAGACGCTAGGCTTCAAAAAAGCTATGTCAGTACTCAGGAATATTCTGAAGACAGAGCAGCCGGCAAAAGGAGATTCAGCTCACCCAGCAGGGAATGGCAGAATCCAGAAAAGCAAGGAAAACAAAAACAAAACACTAATGCTAACAGGCAAAGCAGAAAACTTAGCTTTAGAGGAGCAGGAATCAGACTGGTGTCCTAGAAGTCCACAGAGAAATCACCCGCAGGGCAGAAGGGCGTCGGCAGCCTTATATCCAGTCCATGACTCCACTCAGCCAGTCATCCTCATTAGGCTCAGGTGCCTGATAATCAGGCTCATTACCTTCCTTTACCAGAATAGGGAGTTCACCAGACCTCAGTGACAAAGGGGAAAATGAACTCACAACAGTACCTCCCCCTTGAGGAGGGGTCACCGAACCCTCAACCACGCCACCAGGGCGATCAGGGTGAGCCCGATGAAAGGCATGCACCAATCTTTTGGCATGAATATCAGAGGCAGAGACCCAGGAATTATCCTCCTGACCATAACCCTTCCACTTAACCAAATACTGGAGTCTCCGTCTAGCCAGACGGGAATCAAGTATTTTCTCTACCTCATATTCCACGTTACCTTCAACCAATACAGGGTCTGGAGGTGCCACCCCAGGAACAACTGGTTCAAAAAACCTCTTCAAGAAGGACTTATGGAACACATTATGGATTTTAAATGTGACAGGAAGAGCCAAACGAAAAGAGACCGGATTAATAATCTCCAAAATCTTGTAAGGTCCAATAAATCTAGGCTTAAACTTAGGAGAAGCCACCTTCATAGCAATATTTTTTGATGATAACCACACCACATCACCAATCTTAAACTGGGGACCAATGGTCCTATGTCGATTGGAAAAACGCTGGGCCTTTTCCTGGGAGAGAGATAACTTATCCACCACTTGGTCCCAGATCTGGTGCATTCTCTCCACCACAGTGTCAACACCTGGGCAGGCAGAAGGCTCCACCTGCCCTGAAGAAAATCGAGGATGAAACCCAAAGTTACAAAAAAAAGGTGACATCAAAGTGGCAGAACTAGCTCTATTATTTAAAGCAAATTCGGCCAAGGGCAAAAATGAAACCCAATCATCCTGATCAGCGGAAATAAAACATCTCAAATACGACTCCAAGGTCTGGTTTGTTCTCTCTGTCTGCCCATTGGTCTGAGGATGAAAAGCAGAGGAGAAGGACAACTGAATTCCCAGCTTGGAACAGAAAGTCCTCCAAAATCTAGACACAAACTGAACTCCTCTGTCCGATACAATGTTCTCAGGAATCCCGTGTAAGCGAACCACCTGTTGCAAAAACAGGGGCACCAACTCAGTGGAAGATGGCAACTTAGGGAGTGGTACAAGATGAATCATCTTAGAGAACCTATCACAAATCACCCAAACAACAGTTATTCATTGAGAGACAGGCATATCAGAGATGAAATCCATTGAAATATGGGTCCATGGCCTCCTTGGGACAGGCAAAAGGCATCAACAACCCACTAGAGCGAGAACAAGATTTAGAACGGGAGCAAGTCCCACAGGACTGCACAAAATTCCTGACATCATGAGACAAGGTGGGCCACCAAAAAGAGCGACTCACCAGATCTCTAGTACCAAAAATACCTGGATGACCAGCCAATGCAGAGCAATGAACTTCAGACATCACTCTCTTCTTCCACTGGTCAGGAACATACAACTTTCCACTGGGACAACACTCAGGTTTGTCCTCTTGGAACTCTTGTAGAGCAAGTCTCAAATCGGGCGAGATGGCAGAAAGAACTACCCCTTCGCCTAAGATGGTAGCAGGCTTGGTCACCACAGGAGAATCAGCAAGGAAACTCCTAGAGAGGGCGTCTGCCTTGACATTCTTAGTTCCAGGAAGAAAAGAGACCACAAAATCAAAACGTGTAAAAAACAAGGCCCACCTAGCCTGTCTAGGGTTCAAGCGTTTAGCCGACTCTAGGTAAATCAAATTCTTGTGGTCAGTGAGGACCACAACTTGATGTTTAGCTCCCTCCAACCAATGTCTCCACTCCTCAAATGCCCATTTCATGGCCAACAGTTCCCGATTCCCCACATCATAGTTACGTTCAGATGGAGAGAACTTGCGGGAAAAGAAAGCACAGGGATTCATTTTAGATGTTACAGGATCCTTTTGGGACAAAACAGCTCCTGCACCACTCTCAGAAGCATCCACCTCTACCTGGAACGGGAGTGAGACATCAGGTTGCTGCAAAACCGGGGCGGAGGTAAATCTTCGCTTCAGCTCCTGAAAGGAAGCAACAGCCTCCGGAGACCAATTCAACACATCCGCACCCTTCTTAGTCAGATCAGTCAATGGCTTGGCAATGCTAGAAAATTTTGCTATAAATTTCCGATAAAAATTAGCAAAACCCAAAAACTTCTGGAGGGCCTTCAACGAAGTGGGCTGAACCCAATCATAAATGGCCTGTACCTTGGCCGGGTCCATTTCAATAGTTGACGGAGACAAAATAAATTCCAAAAATGAAATCCTCTGTACTCCAAAAAGGCATTTCGATCCTTTGACATACAGGGAATTCTCCCTCAAGATCCGGAACACAGTCCGAATATGTTCCACATGAAAATCCCAATCCTTGGAGAAGATCAAAATATCATCCAGATAGATAATCAAAAATTTATCGACAAAGTCTCGGAAAATATCATTCATGAAGCACTGGAAGACAGAAGGGGCATTAGTGAGCCCAAAAGGCATCACCAGGTACTCAAAATGTCCCTCCGGAGTATTAAACGCCGTCTTCCATTCATCCCCCTGCTTAATGCGGATAAGATTATACGCCCCCTGAGGTCAAGCTTGGTAAACCATCAAGCACCTCTAACTCTAGAGAATAGATCCGAAATCAGGGGTAACGGATACTGATATTTAATAGCAATTTTATTGAGGGCATGATAATCAATACAAGGCCTTAAAGAACCATCCTTTTTGGCCACAAAAAAAAAACGGCACCTAAGGGTGAAGAGGATGGTCTAATATGACCCTTCTCCAATGCCTCCTTAATATAGGACCGCATAGCCTCGTGCTCGGGTACAGATAAATTGAAGAGCCGACCCTTGGGAAATTTACACCCTGGGCTTAGTTCAATTGCACAGTCATAACTCCTATGAGGAGGCAAGGACTCAGACTCATTCTCACTAAGTACATCATAAAAGTCCGCCAAATAGTCAGGAACATTATGCGACTAAGGAGAGGTGGAAAAAACCGGAGCCTCACTAAAGGCACACCGACAACCCCAACTCACCACAGACACAGATTTCCAATCCAAAACTGGATTATGAATTTGCAACCAGGGAAACCCCAGAACAACGCATCATGCAGACCATGCAACACCAAAAATCTGCAATTTTCTTGATGGTCTGGGGCGACCCGCATGACCACCTGGGTCCAAAACTGAGGTTTATTTTTAGCCAAAGGAGTAGCATCAATCCCCCTCAAAGGGATAGGCGTCTGCAGAGTTGTCATCGGAAATCCACAACGTTTAGCAAAATCCAAGTCCATTAGGTTTAGCGCTGCTCCCGAATCCACAAAAGCCTTGGCAGAAAATGTGGACAGGGAGCAGATCAGAGTAATTGCCAGAAGAAACTTAGGTTGAACACCACCAACAGAAAACGTGTATGCAAAGCGTTTCTCTCGTTTAGGACAAACAGAAATAATATGCGAGGCATCCCCACAGAAAAAACACAGCTTATTACGCCTTCTGAACTCCTGACGTTGTGCCTTAAACAAAACTCTATCACATTGCATAGGTTCAGACGTCTGTTCAACTGGTGGCAACACCTCTCGTGCAATCCTGCATTCACGTAAACGCCGATCAACCTGAATGGATAATGACATAGAATCGTCCAGACCAGCGGGAACAGGAAATCACACCATAGTATCTTTTACGGCTTCTGACAAACCCTTCCGAAAGAGAGCAGCCAAGGCATTATCATTCCAGGTAGTAAGGACCGCCCACTTTCGGAACTTTTGACAGTACAACTCTGCAGAATCTCGACCCTGGTTCAATGCCAACAGGGTCTTTTCAGCCTGATCAATAGCATTAGGTTCGTCATACAACAACCCCAAAGCTTGAAAGAATGCGTTCACATTAGTCAGAATAGGATCATCTGGTTTCAAAGAAAACGCCCAATCCTGGGGATCGCCACGCAGCAAAGAGATGACAATTTTAACCTGCTGCACGGAGCTCCCTGACGAATTAGGCTTCAAGGCAAAAAATAATTTACAAATATTTTTGAAACTCAAAAAATTTAGATCGATCCCCAAAAAATACATCAGGTGTAGAGATCTTTGGTTCAACAGCATGCGAACGAGCAAGGTAGGCGGAAATTTCCCGCACTTCCGCAGCGAGCTGCTCCACACGATCAGACAATTGCTTTATCTCCATTGAGAGAAAAAAAAAAAATTCCCCCTACGGCCTCAGAGATATAGAGGAAAGAATATACACACCTTTTTTTTTTTAAACTCAATTCTTTCCTGCTATTGAGTACCCTAGGATCTGCGGTAGGGCGGGTGATTCTATTATGATTGAGTCACCGTAGGAGGCAAAAACAGAAATGCTAGCTAAGTCCAGAAAACCAGAGAGGTTGGCAGCTATCGGATTGCAGACCCCTGATCCTATCCACAACAACTAACAGTAGCCGTGGGGGGTTCCTACGATGCCCTAGACCCCTCGATCACAGCCGGAGAATTAAATAGGCCTAAAGAAAGAAAGGGGAAATCTAAACTGCCCCAGAGCAGACCCCAAAGCAAAAGGCAGCCCCCAACATATAATGACGGTGAAGCAAGATGAAAACACTAACACAGACAGAAAGATAGACTGAGCAAAGACGGGGCCCAAGCTAACTAGATAGGAAAGGACAGGAAGGCTGTTGTCTGCAATCCGTGAAAAACCCTATGAAAATAAGAGCCAACAGACTGACAGTGAAAAAGGCCCTGAAGACGCTAGGCTTCAAAAAAGCTATGTCAGTACTCAGGAATATTCTGAAGACAGAGCAGCCGGCAAAAGGAGATTCAGTTCACCCAGCAGGGAATGGCAGAATCCAGAAAAGCAAGGAAAACAAAAACAAAACACTAATGCTAACAGGCAAAGCAGAAAACTTAGCTTTAGAGGAGCAGGAATCAGACTGGTATCCTAGAAGTCCACAGAGAAATCACCCGCAGGGCAGAAGGGCGTCGGCAGCCTTATATCCAGTCCATGACTCCACTCAGCCAGTCATCCTCATTAGGCTCAGGTGCCTGATAATCAGGCTCATTAACTTCCTTTACCAGAATAGGGAGTTCACCAGACCTCAGTGACGAAGGGGAAAATGAACTCACAACAGGTGCCCCTCAACTGTAACTAATAAGAATCCTCAAATAGGAAAAAATTGTTGGTGAGGACAATTGAAAGGAGATCACAGACTAAATTGATGTGGTCTGCATCCATTTTCGAGTTGGACAGAAGATGGCATGTGGAGGCTATGCCGTTGGAATGGGGTATTGATGGGTACAAGTCCTTTACGTCGAAAGTGACTAAGAAAGCGTTTGGAGAAATTGGGCTGATGTCCTGTATGATTTTGAGAAATGTCCCTGTGTCAAGGAGGAAGGAAGTAGTTTTTTTTAATCAATGGGGTAATGATTTTTTCTAAGTATTTGGAGATAGGGAACAAAAGTGAGTCTGTAGACGCCACTATGGGCCTGCCCGGGGGGTTTTGCAAGTTTTTATGAATTTTAGGTAAAAAATAAAACACTGGTGTGATAGGGTGTTTTTTGGTTAGATACTCACAAGTTTTGGTGTCTAGTATGCCTCTGGTGAGATATTTCTCCAAAATATTGTATATCAGTCTCTCAATGCAACTACTTGGATTGTGTGGTAGTTTGCGGTATGTTTTCTCATCACTTATCTGGCGGTAGACCTCTGAAATATAGTTAGATTTGTCCATCACCACAATTGCTCAGCCCTTGTCCACCTGCTTTATAAGTTCTTTATGTTGTTGTAAAGAACAAAGTGCTGGATGGTCTAAAGTGGAGAGGTTGGAAGGGTAATGTAAAAGACCCCTATCGGTGTCGTGTCATAACTTTTCGTAACTCTCCATGTCCTATCCAGAGGTAGAAAAATCTACTGATGACCGATGACTTTCTCTTGTAGAGGGTTTGAATGAAGATCTGTTGGGCCATTTGTACACTCTGTCCAATTGATAATCTTTTAGGTCTTCGCTGAAACTTGGCTCTTTTGCGTTGCTCAATGTCACGGCGGTGTTGGATTATATTATTATCGATCTTGGTCTTGAGGGAGGTGAACTCCTCAGTGGGAATAGTAGCGGATAACTGGTTTTCTATTGTCTTAACTCTTTCTTGACTAGTGGAGATATTCTTATGCAGGTTTTCTAGTGTGAGGATCATAATATCAAAAGAGCATTTGTTTACTATTAATTCAAACTTAGAGCCAAAATCCGCAGAGTCTGAATAAAGTGGGGAGTTAAGAAACCCAGAGATCACGTGGTATTCTATTAGCTTTAAGGTATTCTGTCAGAGTGGCCCCATGCAGTTCTAAATTAGTCAGGTGACGGAGTTCTCTCTCCCAGTCCCGTCCCCTAGTTTCACTGGGGGGGATATTAAGAAAGTCACTAGGGACTTTGGATAAGGCAATGATGTTGGATGCCTCTTCAGGGTTGTAAGAAAAAGAAAGCGGTCATGACCTTTCGGCTTGCTTAACATATGGGTTATATAACGTATAGCTAAATGCTATAGCACAGCCAGTGAGGTAGGCTCCCAAACCTTAAGTGTATATAACAAATACTGGGCACACTCGTAAGCTGCAGGTGTGAGAGGATATTTTAATACATACAGTAGCCACTAGGTACAAGCGGTATCATGTTGGATAGCCTCTATATGGATTGTTTGTCCTATTGTCAATTTTTGACCTGCGATCTTTGGATGAATTATTGTATATACTTTGGTTATTTATTGCACACTGTTTTATTTTCCTTTTTGTTCTTTTTGTAGTACACTGACAAAGGTCTTAACTGACCGAAACGTTTGTACCTAGTGGCTACTGTATGTATTAAAATATCTTCTCACACCTGCAACTTACGAGTGTGCCCAGTATTTGTTATATACACAACCTCAAACAGTCACACTCCAAACAGTAGTATGGTGAAAACCAAAGAGCTGTTGAAGGTAACCAGAAAATAAATCTTGCCAAATCAGACAAGGTGATTTTCTGGATTTGTTTTCTCATTTTGACTCTCATAGTTGTGGTCTACCTGTGATGTCTATTACAGGCCGCTCTCATCTTTTTAAGTGGGAGAACATGCACAATTGGTGGCTGACTGAATACTTTCTTCCCCACTGTATACTGCACTGAGCGCCTACCTGATTTAGAAGAGGGTAAGGAAGTCAAGTGGGTTATTTGCTGAACTCTCAAGTTTTCTGATTGTGTAGAAGTAAGAGAGATCTCTGCTTCGGCCTTGAAAATAGTCATTCTAATCATATTAAATAAAACCCATCTGTGGCAGCGTTGCTGGCTTTTTAAGTGGGAGAACTTGCACAATTGGTGGCTGACTAAATACTTTTTTTCCCCACTATATATAAGTATTGGTCAAAAATCACTATTTTTTTTCGGGACGCTCAAAACAAGAATTAAAAGGTTAAAATCAGCCTGGTGAGTTATCACCCATCTAGTACTAATTGTTAGTGAGCCGATGGCTCTAAAATGCTCCATGAGAATGGCACACATGCTCTTGTTAATATATCTTCATTTATGATCTATGGGCCTGCTAAAGATAGACGCCCCACTCTAATAGGGCATTTCAGAGATCCACAATTTTAGCATTGGTCAAAATCCCTGTGATTAAATCCCCAGTGATAATCAAGTAATCCCTGTCCACTGGATAGGCAATAAACCTTTAACACTTTCATTCTCACTATCAAAAAACTTGTTTCTCCTGCCCATACATTTTTATTCACTGTCTGCTGGTACTGTGAGTTCCTAGTGATAGGACGAAGGGTCGATTATGTACTTCCTGCTTCCTGAAACAAAAAAGTTAAATTGCGTTTTTTCTAGTAGAGCAACATAAAACTGCAGTGAATAAACATGTTTCCCTGACTGTTTTTCTGCTTCTTTAAGTTATTTATTTTATGGTATGATTGACCTGTGAACATGATTCTCCAGGTCAGCATGATTACGGTGATACCAAACTTTCCTAGATTGAAAAAAAAATGTAAAAATTTGAAAAATAGAGATGAGCGAGCATTAAAATGTTCCGGTGCTCGTTGCTTGAACAAAGCAATTTCTTATACTCACATGCTCGTTTCGAGTAACGAGTACAATGGGAGTCAATGGGAAAAGCCAAGCTTTTTTCAGGCAGATCCTACAAAGGTGTCAGTGGGGCAGTGAAAATGTTCAAATGGATGGGAAAAGTGCTGGATGGAAGGAGAACAGCATGGGGAAGACCTCTGGAAGCATCTCTGACTCCATTGTTCTCAGCAGCGATATGGGTGTCACTTTTACAAATAGGTTTTGTGACAAATCTGTGCAGAAAAAAACAAACAAAAAAGCACCAAATCTGCTACGCGTGCACACAGGCTAAAATTTTGGACATGTTTTTTCATGCTTAAATAGCAAAGAAATCTACCCAAGAATATGTAAAAGTCTATGGGTGAGCAATATAATACCGATACATTTTTACAAACGTTTTGGGAGGGTTATATACCAGTGAAATATGCTCCATAACACGGAATTGGCTATATGTGAGCATTATAATACTGATACATTTTTGGCAAGTTTTTTGAGGCTTAATAGTAATGAACTGTACCCCAGAAGATATAATAATCTAGGAATGAGCAATATCATACCAATATGTTTTTTAACAAGTTTTCGAGGGTTATGAATAAAATGAGCCACCACTAGGTTAAAAGCAGATGATCAACCCTACAGGCCTCTGATTCGTTATACTCTGCATACAGACCTAGACAAACACTATCTCCCTCCAATATGAAGTGTCACAGAGCTGTGCGATGGCGTCAGTGTGCTGAGATGGGCAGACCCTGTCCTTTTACATTTTATGCTGATGTCAGACAGACAGCCAATCACAGTATTGCAACTACCAAGATTGTTACAGTATTACAGTGACTCACAGGCAATCCACACATGCTTATTGGCTGCGTAACAGGCGTTAAAGATCAGGGCCGTGGATTAGAGTTTTACTTTGAGAACCACCCAGTATCACAAGCACATTCTCTCATAACTAGGAAACAATTAAAAAGGTTTTCCACTACTAATTTAACCACCTGTTGGCACCGACCTCACATCAGACTTCACTCTCCTCTGCCTGTATGCTGCTTTGAAATTCCGTGTTTTATTGTCCTCTACTCCTCTTTGGTCAGACCTCATCTGGAATACTGTGTCCAGTTTTGGGCGCCACATTTTAAAAAAGACATCAACAAACTGGAGCAAGTTCAGAAAAGAGTGACCAGAATGGTGACAGGTCTGCAAACCCTGTCTTATGAGGAAAGGTTGTAGGATTTGGGAATGTTTAGCTTGCAGAAGAGAAGACTGAGAGGAGACTTAATAGCTGTCTACAAATATCTCAATGGCTGTCACATTGTAGAAGGATCATCTTTATTCTCATTTTCACAAGGAAAGACTAGAAGCAATGGGATGAAACTGAATGGGAGGAGACACAGATTAGATATTAGAAAAAAACATTTGCCAGTTAGAGTGATCAATGAGTGGAACATGCTGCCACGAGAGGTGGTGAGTTCTCATATAATAGAAGTCTTCAAACAGAGGCTGGACATACATCTGTCTGGGATGATTTAGTGAATCCTGCTTTGAGCAGGGGTTGGACCAGATGGCCCAGGAGGTCCCTTCCAACTCTAAAATTGTACGATTCAGCTGAAAAGTGTGGCACCCCTGTGGGTCCAATCGCCACATAGCTACTGCATCTCATCCAGAGGTGTGGTATCTCATGACCAGGTAAGATGGGGGCACCTCACCACACTCCTAACACTGCACTCAACACACACACACTAGCTAGTCAGGGCACCTGGGCGTGCCCTACGGGAGGATGGCCTCATCCTAGACTGGCTAGGAAAGGGTGTGGGGAGCTAGTGGGGAAGGTAGGAAAAGTGGAGAAGCTTAGAAAGTGGAGTGATGTAGAGTAGCCAATGGGAACAGATGTCACTTCAAAGCAGTATTCAGGCAGAGAAGAGAGTGAAGTGAATCTGAGCATGCATGCTTAGCATGCTGTCAATCACTGAGACTTAGCCCCGCCCTCACCAGTGACGTTCTCTGCTTTGTTCATCCAATTATGGTCCCAAGATCGTAAGTAACAGAGGCAGAATAAAAACTGAATGAAATATGACACACAGAGAGATGAGCTTACAGTAGCAGGACAGGTGATAAAAGTGTATTAGAAAAGTGTTAGCTAGGAAGAGTTAGGACCAATGAAAGGGTCTTAAATTAATAGTAGAAAATCTCTTAACATTTTTATTTGTAAAAGTCATATTTTGATATCGATAACACTTGAACTGATGTTTTTTTGTTCACACCAATTTGGGGTTTTGATTGCTTTTTATTTTATTTTCCTAGGGAAGTGAGGTAACAAAAAATGCAATTCTAGTATTTAGATTTTTTTCTCTTTACAATACAAGTTAATTATAAAAATGAGCTGATCTATTCAAATTCAAATTTGCCAACTTCACTGAATTCTCCCCAAAAAGTTGATTTGCGGCAAATAAATTTGCATGAATCTCAATACAGGAAAGATTGTAATTTCTCTGAAAATATATATGGGAGAGAGAGAAAAAACACCTCTGACCATAAGGCTTACACTCTACAGGAAATAGAGGAACCCGCTAATCTTAAAATCTTATAATTTACAGGATAGAGAAACTTACACAGTGACTCAAGAGATGGAAAATTACTACTGCTCACTCACTTCCTCCCAGTGTATGTGATTCATCTGAAGATGAGAAGAGTGAAGCCAGCACTTATCGGTGGCAGGGATTGCATGACATGTCACAAGATCCCCGGGAAAGCCAGTGCTGACACTGCTGGAACAGCATTGACACCAATAGTGAGCATAGGTGATTATTATTTTAAAGCCACATTCACACGTTCAGTATTTGGTCAGTATTTTACATCAGTATTTGTAAGCCAAAACCATGAGTGGAACAATCAGATGAGAAGTCAAATTGAAACACGTGCCCCACTTCTGCTTTTTTCCCCACTCCTGATTTTGTCTTAAAAATATTGATGTAAAATACTGACCAAATACTGAACATGTCAGTGGGGACTCAAAGCGAGAAACATAGGGATTGATAATGGGGTGTCGGAGTAGTGGACAAACCCTTTAGGGCAGGTTTCATTTAACTGTATTTATTTAATGTTCCATATATCTACCAAAATGCAGGAATAAACCCAGGTCTCCAGACCCATACGTACAGCATTACATGGGTCATTGAGGCTGTAAGTTCGGGTAATGGAACCTGGAGTCAGTTCTGGCATTGCAGTTCATATACAGACCTTGAAATAAAGCTATCTATACTTGGCCTAAGAATAGTTTTGATAATCACATTTCAGAATTGTATTTTCTGTAAAGAAAAAGTCCCTCACTCCCTTTTTAATTGAATGGGGCAATACCAGTCACAGCACATGAATAGTGATTGGCAAACCCATGGATGTTCGGGTTTGACCGAGCATCTAAAAAGAAGTTCAGTTTGAGTAACAGAATGGTACCTGAACCCAGACCCAGTTCAGATGAATGTTTGGCCCGAAAAAACATTGTTTGCCTTGCTTTGATCAGTATGACAGTGCGGCAAACACAGGCTCTGATTGAGGTAAAATCAATACCTTTGGATCTGAGAGCTGCAGTTCCCATGCTGTCAAATGACAGAGTGAGCAAGCAGCTGTGACTCTCAGAAAAAGTACTACTAAAGAGTACTGCTCCTATAAGCCTGGGCCTGCTGCCAATGATAATGAGAAAAGGTGCCATTGATGGGAGTATTCATCAGCCGGCACCTGTGTTATAAATAAATAAATAATAAAAAAATTACAGGATCACTTCTATTTTTCAGAACCAGAGCAGGCACAACTGACACTTGCAGGCTGTAAGCCTCAGCTGTCAGCTTTATCATGGCTGTTTCTTTTTTTTATTTATTTAAACAAATAAACTAGCCAAACTAAAGTATACAGCTGGGGACTGGTTTTCTCAGGCTGCTAAGGGCCAAGGCTATTGGCCCCTCCAGCCTAAAAATTACCAGTAGCTGCCCCAGAAAAGGCAAATCTGTTAGATGTGCCAATTGTGGTGCTTTGCTCGGTTCTTCCCACTTGCCCTGGTGTGGTGGCAAGTGAAGTAATGGTTATGGGGTTGATATCAGCTGTTTTATAACATCAAGCCCAACAGGACCCCCCACATGAGATTGCCTTGGCGCGGCGGGGTGGCTCAATTAAATTGATCAATTTTTTTGCCAAATATCTCATTTTTGAATACAGTTGGATATTATGTGCATGTGCACTTCAATTTATGTGTTCTAGCCATAACCAGTGCTGGCTTCCCCCCCTATTTTCTTGTTGTTGGTTTGTGGCTCACCACCACTGTTGCCGTGCACGCTTGGCTATGTCCGCTATAATTTTTCTGTGTTCATTATGATGGATCTAGGCTGCTGTGCACACACACGGCAGCCCCGCCCTGCCCCAAGCTTTATTTAATTGTGCACCTGTGTCTGGGCCAACATCGCCCTTCATCTATGTTTGCTGGTCGGGCAATGTGTGGAGGTCAATCCTGATATGTCTGTGTTCAGACCTGGTTGGCCTTCATCTGCACTTGCTTCATTTGGCTTCATGGGAGCGATCCAGCAATGTTCAGGTACAGATTGCACTTGATGTGGTCATGCTCTTAGGAGGCCGTAATGGCACAGTATTTATTATAAATGTAGAGTAGGACCCCCCACATGAGATTGCCTTGGCGCGGCGGGGTGGCTCAAATAAATTGATCAATTTTTTTGCCAAATATCTCATTTTTGAATACAGTTGGATATTATGTGCATGTGCACTTCAATTTATGCATTCTAGCCTTAAGCAGTGCTGGCTTCCCCCCCTATTGTCTTGTTGTTGGTTTGTGGCTCACCACCACTGTTGCCGTGCACGCTTGGCTATGTCCGCTATAATTTTTCTGTGTTCATTATGATGGATCTAGGCTGCTGTGCACACACACGGCAGCCCCGCCCTGCCCCAAGCTTTATTTAATTGTGCACCTGTGTCTGGGCCAACATCGCCCTTCATCTATGTTTGCTGGTCGGGCAATGTGTGGAGGTCAATTCTGATATGTCTGTGTTCAGACCTGGTTGGCCTTCATCTGCACTTGCTTCATCTGGCTTCATGGGAGCGATCCAGCAATGTTCAGGTACAGATTGCACTTGATGTGGTCATGCTCTTAGGAGGCCGTAATGGCACAGTATTTATTATAAATGTAGAGTAGGACCCCCCACATGAGATTGCCTTGGCGCGGTGGGGTGGCTGAATTAAATTGATCAATTTTTTTGCCAAATATCTCATTTTTAAATACAGTTGGATATTATGTGCATGTGCACTTCAATTTATGCGTTCTAGCCTTAAGCAGTGCTGGCTTCCCCCCCTATTATCTATAAGATGCCCAATAGATAGGTTGTAAAAGAGACACAGTCAGAATCAAATCCTTTATTTAAAAGGAAGACACAGACTCCTTTATTTGAAATTAAAAAAAACAGTTATACTTAACTTACACCAAATCCACCGATGCACATGCCCTCTGTAAGGAAACTAAAATAATAAACAACCATATCCCTCACCTGAAGAAAATGCATACAGTGTCACGACTATTCTGATAATTTGGAGAGCAGTCACCAAATCATTCGAATCGTCATGGGACAGTACGGATAATTTTCTCATCGGACAGGTGAGGGATATGGTTGTTTATTATTTTTTCTTTTTTTATAGGGGTCAAGGTCTTCAGTTGATTATGTGTAAGATGAGTATAATGGTTGTTTATTATCTTCTGTCTTTTACAGTTGACACGAGCTTCAATGGAATAGAATAGGCATAAGTGAGTGAATAGAACTTTGTTTTTTATTTTTAAATAAATGTGTAAAACAGGATGTTGATTTTTATTTCAAATAAAGTATTTAACCTTTCCATTACTAACCCTTGAGCTTGATTTCAGCTGTCAATACACAGCTAACATCAAACCCACAAAAATTACCCCACTTGCCACTCACACAGGGCAAGTGAGAAGAGCAAGGCTAAGTGCCAGACTTTCTGTCTTTCTAAGTCCACAGCTTTCTGTTCAGCCTCTGCTCGTTTGAAATTAAGGGGAACACTACATCTTTTTTTTCTGAGGTCCCCACATAAAATAGCCAGTAAAGGCTAACCATACAGCTGTGAGCTAATATTAATAGCCTGGGAGCCTTTAGGGATATTGCCCTCCTATTCTCATGGTGTTCGCATTGATCTCTTTGAGGTCACCGCAGTTTGTCATCCTAGCTCACAGTGAAGTGAGCCTGTGAACACACTTTCAGTGACTGGTGGTTACCTCTATGATGTCAACGCTCATCACTGAAGCTGCATTCGCAGAGCTTCATTGTGTCCTTGTTTGCAACCCAGACTTTCGTATCATGGTACCGCTTAGGTTGTAAACCAGTTATCGTAGAGATTAATTATGGCTTGGACAGTATTGCTAATCTTCACTTCGGACATGTGAGGGATATGGTTATTTATAATTTTTCATTTTTTTCCAGGAGACAAGGGCTTCAATGGATTATCATCAGTAGTGGAGGAAGGAGTAAAACCAGGCATCAGGAATAAAATTCAGGTCACAGTATATGTCGCTTTAGAGCTTCTCAGGAGTCTGGTGGAATAACAGTAATCTGGGTGCTTGCCAGATATAAAGTGCAATGCCAATGTCCAATATAGAGAGAAAGGCAGCACTCACTATACCACGTGATTCTTTATTCACGATACACTTTATTGATCCCGAGGGAAATTATGGAAAAAATTCAAGGCAGCTTAAAACATAGTGGCGGGGAGAAGAGGTGGAGACATCGACAGGACTACTGCCGTTTCACACTGCAAGCACTTCCATGGATCCAAGGTCTTGTGCTTTTTTATTCTTACTTGAAATAATGTAGTCTGTGTCTTTTTTCAATTAAAGAAATTTATTCTAGCTGTGTCTTTTTTACAATCTAACTTTGTGGTTAGTAACAGGGGCGGCTTCTTTTCTGGGCCAGCTGCGGGCTGCTATTTTTAGGCAGGGGGGCCAATATTCATGGCCACTTACCAGCCTTAGAACACCAGCTCACAGCTGTCTTCTTTAGCTTGGCTGATTTAAAAAATGGGGGTAACCCCAGGAAGTTTTTTGGATTATTTAAATATTTTCAAAAAACAATGTGGGGACCCCTCTATTCTTGATAACTAATCATGATAAAGCTGCAGCTGAGGTTTGCAGCCCACAGATGTCAGTTTTGCTTATGCTAGTTATCAAAAATAGGTTTTTTTATGTATTTATTTTTAGTTAGCACAGGTGCTGGCTGATGAAAACTGCCATCAGTGGCACCTGCTCTTGCTGTTATCAGGGCCAGCAGGCATAGGCTAATAGGAATATAGATAAAAAACATATCCTTTTTTAACAATACAACCACATACATAAGAAAGGTATCAAACAGAAAACAAGGGACCATAAAATCCATAGGAAATTGCATGCAAGCTAATAACAGAGACAAGAAAACCCCCTTCCAGTATTGTTGCGCACAATAAATAGTAATTTGGGGAGACAAAATAACCTTTTGAAAATAATATTGTTGTAGCCTACCAAGGCATATACAGCCAGTAATTATAAGGTGTACCGCTCCCCCCCACAATGTTCCTCCTAATAGCGCTGACCTAACAAACCATTTAGGGTATGATAAATTGTTCTCTGGTACATACCACGACAAGCTGACGGAGATCCCTGGGAGTCCCTCTGCCCCGACGAGCGTTTCGCACTGCTTCTTCTGGAGGCGTCTACACATGAACCGTTGTTTATAGACAGCGGCTTTAAATAACCAGATTGCATGCATTTGATATGAAATAGATTTGAATGTTTCCAAACAGCATGATTTAGAATTAGACTAAACAGATTCCTTTACATTTTATTTATGAACATCTAGTTTCCTTCTGATTAATTTTATACCCACAGTGGCTGTAATTTTACATAACCATCAGTCTTATAACTTCTGTCATATAAACCTGCAGGGCTTGTGCAATCCATCTGCACACCCATATGTGTTTAAGATACACTGCACACACTTACATAGTGATAATGGCAGGCATGTGAAGATGTATTAAAGGTGATTGAGTGGGAATAAAAGATGTATAGCATGTTTTGGAAAGGGGGAAATTGTGTTAAAATTACAAAAAGAGTAAATACTGTAATATAAGATTATGACTGTCTGTCTCACAAAGTCCTTATATCATAAACTACTCCTCGGTTTTGCTAGTCAGATTTGAAGGATGTACTGTACATACAACACCAATACAGAGGTTATTGCTGCTGTTTGCGTGTTCACCTAGCATTTATTGATCGATCCGCTTTAGGAAGGGGAGAATTGTGTAAAAAAGTACAAAAGAAGCTTGATGGGGAGAAGAACCGATTCAAAACACAAAAGGTAATTCTAGTGTAGTAAAAGCTGGTAAAATAAAAATTGGCAATAGCAATGGGTGCGGTAATGTAAAAGAAAACACACATACTGTACCACAGCATCTGGCAAAAAGAATGTGCATGCCTCAAATAGCAGCAGGAGTACTACCACCACTGGCACCAGCCTTCCTGATAGTAGTACTACCATGTGAAAGTCACAATTATCCTCTTTTAGCTCTGGAAAGTATACAAGTATTCTGGAATCAATTGCAAATCACTCATCTCACAGCAGGAGGATGTTATCTCAGACAGTGACCTCATCAGTATGATATAGGCTACCGTTACACTAAGTGACGCACCAGCGATCCCGACAACGATACGACCTGGTAAGGATCGCTGGTGCATCGCTAAATGATCGCTAGTAAGCTGCCAAACAGTCAGATTTACCCAACGACGCAGCAACAATCTCGGCGGTCGTTGGGACCTTGTCACACAGCAGCGATTCTGACGACTCCCGCCTGCGTCCATGATTTCTGAGTCGCAATGAGGTCGCTCGTCGGTGTCAAACACGATGCATGCTGGCCAGCGGGACACCAGTGATCAAAAAATGGCCCAGGACATTCAAGCACGATCAGCAACATCGCAGTGGGGGCCTGGTCGCTGCTAAGTGTCACACGTAACAAGATCGCTGGCGAGGTCGCTGTTGCGTCACAAAATCGGTGACGCTTCAGCGATCTCGCTAGCGATCTCGCTTAGTGTGAAGTACCCCTTAGTGTTCTACATATTCCTCCTCCACTTCAATTACATCTTTGTGTTTTCTGAACCCTAGTCCACTAAGACACAACATTCTAGATACCAACGAAAAATATTTACTATCCAGTTCCTCCAATTTATTTATTATATGAGATGAACAGTCAATCTCTGTACTTTACTGACATAGCGGTAGAGGAAAACGAGGACATGACTTAAAAGCCTATCTGTGTTGTTGACAATGTATGTAAAAGTCATAGTGGCACTCTGGGTCACGGCAAATGATATTCCATGGATAGAGCTACTCCTTCAGTGGTTATTTTTGGTAAAAGTGATGCAGCAACTGCTGTTGTTGGAGGAGGATCAAAAATATTTGAAAACTTTTCTGGTGGTGGCAAGTCTTATGTGTGGTCACTCCAGATGAGAATTAATTTCCACATTGCTGGCCGATGAGTATTTTACACTGCTCAAGCTCTGCTGGAGGAAATTTAGCACAAATTCGAGGAACATAAATCAATTTGATCATCTACACTAGCCTCCATTATTTCTCCCAGGAAGAGGTGCTTACCAGGTTCTCTCACATATAGGACTAAATGGGCCACTCCCTGGACTTGTCATTCGGAATGAAACCTTTGACATATGGAAGAGTTTTATGGACAGAGATAGTAAATGTCTTTCATGGTGCCACTTGGTCAGTGTTTTGACCAGTAGCGAGGCACCATCACAATCAGAATAGGTAATGTCCTCTCAAATGTGCTAAGTATGGTTCAAATACGACTTATCCACCTTCTCTTTCACTGTATGTTCTCCACATCATCTTCATTTGACATGACAATATTCTCAAAAACAACAGGACAAAATATTGCATCCTCTTCCTACCTTTAGTCTGTTTGCTCTTGTAAGGTTAAGCATCGGGAATCTGATTTACAGCTTTTAAGCATGGCTGATAAAAGCCATAGAATGGATGAGATATATTGTTGCCTCACTATGTCTGGTCAAAGAAACACATGGCTCTCTTCATGGCACACATTCTAAACTTGATCCTGAAAAAGTTTTCAAATATACCCACTTGAAGGTGCTATCCCTGGCCACAAGTATCTGAGCATTTCAACAGTTCTTCTATAGCAAAGTTGGGCTTCCAGCCTTTGAAAAATCCAAAAGATAAATTTGATCACCAGCTGATTTACAAGATTGCAATGGAATTCAATGCTGCATACATTGGAGCATCTGTATGATGTAGGCAGTGACTGATTAGATCATGGAGCTGACACGAACTGGAGCTACGGTTATTTTTAAATATCCTATTTGCATGAAGAAGCTACTAGACTTGAGGATGGAGAGAACTAAGGCATTAACGAGGTCATACCTTTCATAATTATATCACAAAGAAACACTCCCTAGGGTGCAACAAGGGACTGAAGAATGAACAGCAACTTCTACTTGTTTATTGCTGCCCTGAGGCTGTTGGGACCCAGAGGGACAATGTAATATGCAGCAGGATGTGAAGGAGGTTTGGAGGAACAGCAGGTGGATGTGAAGGATGACATTGAGCTATTTTATGCACAGGCAAGAGATAAGGCTTACAGACAGTGTGAAATTGAGGACAAAAATTATGACACAGAAGCAACAAGGACCTTGCTCATGCTGGTAAGCATGGCATGCTGCATGCTCAATTTCCTGCGGGCTGTCATGGCTATTATTAACATCAGGCAAATTTTCATTTATGGATGGCCATGCATTAAGAAGCTTCAATAGTTAAAATTAGGGTATTACCAGATAAGTGGGGTTCCATGTTTGGCGAAGCTTTCACACTACTTCTCTGATTAGGAGACCTTCTGCACTGCCTCCAGAATCTACTTTCCCTGCCTGTAAGTGTCACTGCTACCAGCAGGGCCGATGTTAGAGGCAGGCTGCCTAGGGCCCTCTTTCCTCCAGGGGCCCCCAGCCAGTGGCACACCTTGTGGTCACTATGGGACCCTTGGTTAATAGGGGCCCGATGCCGCCCCTCCCTCGCATTCAACTTTTGAGATAAGTATTGTGTGTTGTGTTTGTATGTCTGCTGCACTATACTGTGAGTGTGGGGGGCTGCATTATGCTGTGTTTGTGTGTGGGGGCTGAATTACACTGTGTGTGGGGCCTGCACTATACTGTGTGCATTTGTGGGGTGCTCAATTATAGTGTGTGTGTGTTTGCAGGCGCAAATTTATACTGTGTGTGGGGGGCTGCATTATACTGTGTGTGCTTGTCGGGGCTGAATTATACTGTGTGTGTTGGGGGCTGCACTATACTGTGTGTCGTGGCTGCATTATACTCTAAAGGGGCTGCAATTTATTGTGTGAGTGGGGCTGCATTGTAGTCTGAGGGGGCTGCATTATACTGTGTGTGGTGTGGGGGGGCTGCATTACACTGCGTGTGTGTGTGGAGGGTGCATTATACTCTGAGGGGGCTGCATTATACTGTGTGTATGGGGGGACATTATACTCTGAGGGGGCTGAATAATACTCTGAAGGGTCTACATAATACTCTGAAGGAGCTGCATTATACTCTGTGTTGGGGGACTGCCTAATACTGTGTGTGTGTGTGGGGTGCATTATACTATGAGGGGGCTGCATTATACTGTGTGTGGTGGGTTGCATTATACTCTGAAGGGACTGCATTATACAATTTGAGGGGACTACTTTATATTTTGAGGGGGGCTGCATTATAGTTTGAGCGGGGCAGCATTATGCTCTGAGGGGACTATATTATACTCTCAGGGGACTGCATTATACTCTGAGGGGGGATGCATTAAACTCTGTGAGGGGGCTGCACTATACTCTATGACGTCAGCTGCTGGCCTCTGATTGGGTCTGTGCATTGCAGTACACTTCACATGCATGTGCGCCAAAGGACCCACATCCAGTGGAAGTTTCTGCTGCCATCAGGGCACCATTCACCCGGGGTCATTACAGCCCTATTCACATCTGCACAGTAAATGTACACATAACTTGCATTTTATATGTCCAGCCACAGTTTCTCTTTATCACATGATGTATTACATTAATCTTGTTTTTCTTACTTCTATGCTTCTGATGGCTGCTGACAGTGTGCAAGGACAGGTATAGGTCATGATGCTACTCCAGGTGTCATGGCTATGCTGCAATGTTTGAGCTTTGATCATCTGATCACATGATTCAGGGATATTGACCTCATAACATGATCTATTGGGGATGGTACAGTGACTGGAAAAACTGGCCATGTGCCAAGGAAGGTCTTGGCTGTTTCTTATTACACTACTTACAGTTGTCACTGTTATTGGCTGTGGAAAGCATGTGGTTAGTGGGCACCACTGGAGACAATTTGTGAATATTAATTCCCTGCAGTTAACTCCATAGGTTTAAGTTTCTAAGACTTAAAATGTTCCACAAGCAGGGGTGTAAATGTTGAAAAGTGTGCACAATTAACATAAAAATGTTTATTACATGTACAATGCTCAGATAAGTTTGTACATATAATTCTTTTATTCGGTATTCGGTAGATGCCAGATGCTAAAAAGTGAATCCAGGGCCAAGCTACAACCAATGCATCTCATGGCTACTAGATTGGCTTTTTGTTTGGTGAGTTGTGCAATTTGTAAGGAAAGGCTGCCCATGTGTCATTCCTGGACAAGTCCTTAATGTTTTTGCCCCAAAATTAATTTATCTGCTTGTGTTTGTAAAACTCAATATTTTTTCTCTAACACATCAGTATACCTCATCAGATGCCATATTATATCGGGCGCATGATCTTGCATCAGAGATGGACCAAACAGCTTGCAAAACAGAGCACATGGGCACAGTTCAAAACCCATATCTTCAGAAATATGGAAATAAAAGAAGGATACAGCCAGGGCCGTACATAAATCATGGTGCCCCATAAAGTTCTATTTGGGCCCACCTCCACCACAAAAACCCTTAATATTCGGAGGGGACACAAAAGAGCATATCTCACAACTTTGCAGCCCTTACAAAGTCATTTTCCTCCTATATAGTCCTCCACACAGTATTATGGGCATTATATAATCTGCTATACAGTAATATGGGCATCACATATTCCTCTATAATGTACTATAGGCACCACATAGTCCTCCATACAGTAATATGGGCACCATATAGTTCCCCACACAGTATTATGGACACCACATATACCTCCTTACAGTATTATGGGTATATATATATATATATATATATATATCTACATCTCTGGCAAAAATTAAGAGACCACCACATCAAAACCCTGTCATGGGCAGCCCATTCTCCAGACTGGAACCCCATTGAAAACCTCTGGAATGTAATCAAGAGGAAGATGGATAGTAACAAGCCTTTAAGCAAGGAACTGCTTAAATTTTTGTGCCAGGAGCAGTGTCAAAGACTGGTGGCAAGCATGCCAAGACACATGAAAGCTGTGATTAAAAATTATGGTTATTCCACAAAATATTGATTTCTGAGCTCTTCCTGAGTTAAAACATTAGTATTGTTGTTTCTAAATGATTATGAACTTGTTTTCTTTGCATTATTTGAGGTCTGAAAGCAAAGGGTTTTTTTATTTTGACCATTTCTCCTTTTCAGAAAAAAATCCCAAAATTTATTGCTTGTAAATTCGGAGACATGTTGTCAGAAGTTTGTAGACTAAAAGAACAATTTACATTTTACTCAAAAATATACCTATAAAGAGAAAAATCAGACAAACTGGACATTTGAAAGTGGACGCTTAATTTTTACTAGATCTATATAGATAGATAGTTAGATATAGATATAGATATATGTGTATATTTACAGTGAAGGAACTAATTATTTGATCCCTTGCTGATTTTGTAATTTTGACAACTGACAAAGACATGAACAGTCTATAATTTTAAGGGTAGGTTAACTTTAACATTGAGAGATAGAATATCAAAAATAAAATCCAGAAAATCCAATTGTATACATTATATAAATTTATTTGCATTTTGCAGTGAGAAATAAGTATTTGATCCCTCTGGCAAACAAGACTTAATACTTGGTGGCAAAACCCTCGTTTGCAAGCACAGCAGTCAGACATTTTTTGTAGTTGATGATGATGTTTGTGCACACGTCAGGAAGAATTTTGGTCCACTCCTCTTTGCAGATCATCTCTAAATCATTAAGATTTTGAGGATGTCACTTGGCAACTCAGTCCATAAGTATTATGGGCCCCATATAGTACTCCATCCAGTATAATGTACTTAAAATAGTGGCCGATACAGTTTAATGGGCCCCATATAGTGCTCCATCAAATATAACGGGCCCCATATAGTGTTCCATACATTATAATGGGCCCCATATAGTGCTCCATACATTATAATGGGCCCCATATAGTGCTCCATACATTATAATGGGCCCCATATAGTGCTCCATACATAAAAAATAAATAAACAAATACTCACCTCTCACCATTTCCCCGCTGTTCCTGTCTCCTCAGCGTCTTCTGATCCTCAACACTGCTCGACACAGAGGGCACGCTGTAGTGATGTCATTGCGCCCTCTTTACTGAGACGTCACAGAGCTCAGACTCAGAGAGAGAATGATGCCAAACAGTTGAAAGTATGATGCAGATGGGCTTGGTGCCAGAGCTAGCACAAAGCTATCTGACTCACGGGACCTATAGCAGCAGAGTGATGTGTAGCCATTGGCCACTGGATAAGGCTCTTTAGAGCGTAATCAGCTTAGTTGCACCAATTCCCAGGGTGGTGTTAGTTTTTTCCACTCTTAGGTTATATTTGGTTGTGTTCAGAACACAACACCTCTTTATCCCAGTTCTCTACTGCATTCCCAGACCTTCTGTGTAATGTGGTAAGGTGAACAAGAAAGGAAGAGGCTTGTTCTGTTGGAATTGCAGGATGGTGCCAACACCTTTGTTCCTGTGCAGATGATTTTTATTGGTACAGTAGTATTCTTGCGTTTTAAAATACCAGTAAATTATAGGACCATTCAAAATCACTGACACTGTAGTGAAGGTGTCAACTTTATTCTGCAGTATTATCTATGCACATACGAACATTGGGTCTAAAAAATGAAAACAAAAAAAGAGAATAAATATTTTTTTCCATCATATTCTAAATGTGGCTACAAGCTAAATAATGGTGATTAGAAGAAAAGATAATTGATTGTCAGACTAGTTAAACGATTGTGTTCTTTGAGAAACAAGGGGAACTGCTACCTTGGATCTAATCCTTATAAACAGGGAGGAAATGGTTGAGGAGGTAAAAGTGGCTGGGACCCTAGGAGGTAGCGACCATGCTATTTTAGAATTTTGGATAACTAGAGGTGGAAGACCTGTGAAGACTCAGACGTCAAGGTTAGATTTCAGAAAGGCAGATTTTAAGGGATTCAGAAAGAGAATTGGAGGGATCCAATGGCTGGATATCCTTAAAGACAAAAATGTCCAGGAAGGATGGGAAATCTTGAAAAATGAAATTCTCAAAGCACAGTTGTTAACAATTCCGAAAAGAGGGAAGAATAGGAAGCATTTAAGGAAACCAGGATGGATGAACACAGAACTTAAGCACATGCTAAAAAGGAAGAAAAAAATGTTTATAAAATGGAAAGAGGGAGGCATATCTAAAGAAGAATATAATGCTGTCTGCAGAACCTGCAGGGCACAATTCAGATTAGCTAAAGCTGAAAATGAACTGAGGCTTGCAAGAGATGTCAAAAGCAATAATAAAGGATTTTGGGGATATGTCAAAAGTAAAAGAAAAGTCAAAGATGCTATAGGATTTTTACAGGATGAAAATGATGAAATGGTAAGACAGGATGTTGAGAAGGCTGAACTTTTAAATTCCTATTTTGCATCTGTTTTCTCTCAGAAAGGAAATGCAACATCAACTGTTATTCACTGTCCTATTAAGGGAATAGAAGAATCCAGGATATCTATAAACAGAAAGATAGTGAGGAAACACTTAGTTAACCTAAATGAATTCAAGTCTCCAGGTCCAGATGAATTACACCCCAGAGTACTGAAGGAGATAGCAGAAGAAATTTTTGAACCCCTCTCCATAATCTTTGAAAATTCTTGGAGAACAGGAGAAGTGCCAGAAGACTGGAGAAGAGCAAATGTTGTTCCTATCTTCAAAAAGGGGAAGAAGGTGGACCCAGGCAACTATAGGCCGGTGAGTCTGACTTCTATACCAGGAAAGATCTTTGAACAAATTATTAAACAACATGTATGTCAATACCTGGATAAGAATGAAGTGATTAAACAGAGTCAGCATGGGTTTCTAACTAATAAGTCATGTCAGACTAACTTAATTTCCTTCTATGACGGTATCACTGATTGGGTGGATCAAGGAAATGCTGTAGATATAGTATATCTTGACTTCAGCAAAGCATTTGACAAAGTCTCTCATACAATCCTTATTGAAAAAATGACTAAGTATGGAATGGACAAGGCAACTGTTAGGTGGATTAATAACTGGCTTAGTGATCGGACCCAAAGAGTGGTCGTAAATGGCTGCACATCCAGTTGGAAGAATGTCTCAAGTGGGGTACCACAGGGCTCTGTCCTGGGCCCTGTATTGTTCAACATCTTTATCAACGATTTAGATGAAGGAATTGAGGGTAAACTGATTAAATTTGCTGATGACACAAAGCTAGGAGGGATAGCTAATACTAGAGAAGAGAGAGAGAGGATTCAAAAAGATTTAAATAAACTGGAGAATTGGGCAGCAACTAACAGAATGGTTTTTAACAGGGAGAAATGCAAAGTACTACATCTGGGCAATAAAAATGAAAAAAGCATATATAGAATGGGAGGAATAGGGCTAAGTGACAGCACATGTGAAAAAGACTTGGGTATACTAATAGATCACAGATTGAATATGAGTCAACAGTGTGATGCAGCAGCAAAAAAGGCAAATGCAATTCTAGGATGTATTAACAGAAGCATACAGTCTAGATCACGTGAAGTCATTATTTCCCTCTACTCCTCTTTGGTCAGACCTCATCTGGAATATTGTGTCCAGTTTTGGGCACCACATTTTAAAAAAGACATCAACAAACTGGAGCAAGTTCAGAAAAGAGCGACCAGAATGGTGACCGGTCTGCAAACCCTGTCTTATGAGGAAAGGTTGCAGGATTTGGGAATGTTTAGTTTGCAAAAGAGAAGACTGAGAGGAGACTTAATAGCTGTCTACAAATATCTAAAAGGCTGTCACATTGTAGAAGGATCAACTTTATTCTCATTTGCACAAGGAAAGACTAGAAGCAATGGGATGAAACTGAATGGGAAGAGACACAGATTAGATATTAGAAAAAACTTTTTGACAGTTAGAGTGATCAATGAGTGGAACAGGCTGCCACGAGAAGTGGTGAGTTCTCCTTCAATGGAAGTCTTCAAACAGAGGCTGGACAGACATCTGACTGGGATGATTTAGCGAATCCTGCTTTGAGCAGGGGGTTGGACCAGATGGCCCAGGAGGTCCCTTCCAACTCTACGATTCTATGATTCTATGATGTCTGTAGTGAAGGTTTTGAGGATTGTTGTGCAGATACTAGGACCTGATTCCACACAATGAAGCAAAGTTTCACTAATTGTGTTCAGTGTTCTACTTTGTTATCCTGTCTGTGTTAATTGACTTAATTTATTGGATGTGTGCCCGCACATCTCGTTTCTACATGCTATTTTTAATCTTTAAAATGTTCTGATGAAACGGCGCAATCAGATTTGTTTTCCTTTTCCTCCACTAATTACTCTTTCATATGATGTTTTTATCTGGCAGCTTGTACATCTTGGTCATGATTGATGTCAAGTATGGGAAATACATCTCTTCTATCCTCAGCCATATCTTTTGTTAGAAATAAAGTTAGTCAAACACTGATGTTCTTTCATAGCCAGTATAAAAGAGAAGCTGGAAGATTTAATGTGGAAATAGGAAGTATAATAATAACTACAGTGGTTACGGAAGGTATTCAGACAAAAATCTTGGCTATTGCACAAAATATTGATTTCTGAACTCTTCCTGAGTTAAAACATTAGTATTGTTGTTTCTAAATGATTATGAATTTGTTTTCTTTGCATTATTTGAGGACTGAGAGCAGTGTTTTTTTTATTTATTTTGACCATTTCTCCTTTTCAGAAAAAAAAATAAAATTTATTGCTTGGAAATTTGGACACATGTTGTCAGTAGTTTATAGAATAAAAAAGCAATTTACATTTTACTCAAAAATATACCTATGAAGAGAAAAATCAGACAAACTGAAAATTTGGAAGTGGTCTCCTAACTTTTGCCAGAGGCTGTATATATTGAAGCCCAGGATAGGGCACATTGTTATGAATGGGTCACCGAGGAGGATAGCAGGCCCAGGCTAAGCCACAGAAAACCAGAGAGGTTGGTAACTAAGCGGATGCAGACCCCTGATCCTGTCCACACAACTAGCAGTAGCCGTGGAGCGTACCTACAATGATCCTAGATGCCTCGGCATAGCCAGAGTGCTAAGTAAGCCTAAAGCAAGAAAGGGGAACTCTAAACTGCCCCGGAGCAGACCCCAAAGGAATAAATAGCCCCCAAAAATATATTGTCGGTGAGACAAGATGAAAACACAAATGCAGGGAGAAAAATAGATGGAGCAAACGATGGGGCCCACACTGACTAGACAGGACAGGAAAGGAAAGACACTGTCTGCAATCATGCAAAAAACCCTGCAAAAAAGGCCAACACGTCTGATGCACAAAAACACACGACTTCGCACCCACTAGTCAGCACTCTGGTATATTCTGAAAGCAAAGCAAAAAGAGACCAATATAAAGGGGACAAAACAAACTGGCACATGCAGTAACATATGGGCGGTGATTCAGCACAGCCCCAGCCGGAGCTAGCTGACCTGCACAAAGCAGAGATAAACAAAACCAGATCAAATGCAAACAGAATAGCAAATGAACCACTTTGCTGAATATGCAGGGAAATAGCAGGATACATCAGACCTCAGGAGGCACAAGAAGAAAATCGCCAGCAGGGATAGAGGGAGTCAGCTGTCTTAAATCCCAGTCAGAAGCCCCAGATCTCCAATCGTCTTCCTCATTATCAGGTGGGAAGCCTCTGTCAATCAGATCAGCTCCACTACCTCCAGTAACCACCAGAGGGAGCCCCAGAAAGAGCTCTCAATCTGACAAGCTCCACTATCTTCAGTAATCACCAGAGGGAAGCCAGAGAGAGAATTCACAACAGCACATATGCCAAGATGGGGCCAAGGAATGCGGATATACATATATATCAGGATGGGCACAGACTGGGGGATATATATATATAACAGGATGGGGCCAAGGATAAGGGACATATATACCAGGTTGGGGGATATATAGCTATATGTATCAGGATGGAGCCCTGGATAAGGGACTTGTATACCAGTATAAGGGATATACCAGGATAGAGCCCAAGGTAAGGGATATATATCAGGATGGGGCCCAGGCAGGATAAAGGACATATAATATACTTTCTACCTGGGTATATGGGCATGGGCCTTTGGGATCGTGGATATGTATGATGGGTATATGGGCACTGGACTATGGGATGGAGGATAATTATAATTTGCTATAACTAACCACAGTTAGTTACTATGCCCGAGCAGCGCCGGGCTCTTTAGCTAGTTCTGTATATATGTATACATACACCAGGATGGGGGTCCCCGATCCAAATCTTTCACCAGGGATCATCGGACTTTCGTTACACCACTGGATGTGAATGAGAATACATGATGAGGGGGAGACATGTGTGACAAGAATCAAAACAAAAAAAAGGAAAAATTAGTAAGAGAAATGTCCCCAACTGTAGGGTTTTACCAAACTATTTAGCCAGACATTATACAGGATACACCAAAACATATGTGTTTTAAATTAAATTTTAGCCATACATCGGTGTGTAATAAAATTCAGAAAAATAACATAGTCTTATACGAACATCTCATGATAAGTGGTTGCAGCTCACCCAATCCCACATTAGTTTTATGAAAATATCAACATACAAATATTAAAAACAAAACTCATTAAAAAACACACAAGAATAGTCAAAACACAGTATAACCCACCAGGGTAGAGTGATCAAAAGAATGGAGAGAAACTAAGACCCATTGAGTGTCACGGCCATCCTTTCTATCTGTAGGACATTATTTTTTAATAAAATTTGTTATTTTCAGTTTCACACATTGGGAGCAAACTTAAATCATTGGCGCTTGGGAAATGTAGGAAACAAGCCGAATGACCTGATGTTCTAAGTGGCAGTCCAACTGGTTATTCAAATTGCCTGATTGACCAAACACACAGATGAACTGAGTAACTGGGCACATTGTACAAACCTCAAGCATCATGCCCACCTGCCTCACGTGGATGCTATTGCAACAGCAATTGGTGCAAATTGACAGCAGAGGAGCACAGGAGACAAGCATGTATCAGTTTTAGAACACAATGTAATGTACTGTATATCCATCTATCTATATATATAAAAATGAATGTACGTGTGTATGTATGGGTGTATTGGCCACGCCCACTCCACATAGCCCCACCCATTCACTAATCATTTTTCATTTCACCAGAGCTGTTTAAAAGAAGCTGAGCTGTGATTGGTTGCTATGAGCAACAGTTTTCCCACTCCACAACACCTCAGCAGACACTGACATGGTAGGAGAAATCTAGCATTCCCAGGTACATAAGCTCCAGCCATTGTCTGCCCCCCAGAAAGGAGCAGAGAGCACATGACAGAAATGAATCACCCCCTCCCTGCCCATTTAGTCATCACACATCCTCCATCCCATAGGCACATCTTCCCTCTTAAAGGGATCATTGGTACGGAAGTCAGGGCTAATCCATTCTGCGCTCTGGTTCTGACCCCAGGCCTCTCTTAAAGGTATCCCCAGTATGGAAGCTATGACCATTCCACTCAGCACCCTGGTTCTGACCCCAGACCTCTCTTAAAGGGATCCCCAGTATGGAAGTGAGGGTAAATCCACTCACTGCTCTGGTTCTGACCCTAGGCCTCTCTTAAAGGGATCCCCAGTATGGAAGTGAGTGCAAATCCACTCAGCGCTCTGGTTCTGACCCAAGGCCTCTCTTTAAGGGATCATTGGTATGGAAGTGAGGGCACATCCACTCTGCGCTCTGGTTCTGACCCCAGTGTCTCTTAAAGGGATCACCGGTATGGAAGCGAGGGCAAATCCACTCTGCGCTTTGGTTATGACCCCAGGCCTCTCTTAAAGGGATCCCCGGTATGAAAGTGAGGGCAAATTCACACTGCGCTTTGGTACTGACCCCAGGCCTCTCTTAAAGGGATCTCCAGTATGGAAGTTAGGACCGTTCCACTCAGTGCTTGGGTTCTGACCCCAGGCTAAAGGGATGATGTGACATATTAGCGGTAGTAGTCTGGTGGCTCTGACGGGATGATGTGGGATATTAATGGTAGTTGTCTGGTAGCTCTGGCTGACAGCATGATGTGGGACATTAGGGGTAATAGTCCGGTGGCTCTGGCTGACGGAATGATGTGGGATATTAGTGGTAGTAGTCCAGTGGCTCTGATGGGATAATGTGGGATATTAGTGGTAGTAGTTCAGTGGCTCTGACAGGATGATGTGGGATATTAGGGGTAGTAGTCCGGTAGCTCTGGCTGACAGGATGATGTGGGATATTAGTTAGTTACTATGCCCAGGCAACGCCGGGCTCTCAGCTAGTTAATTATAAATTTACTATCTACAGAACAGGAGAAGAACTTCGGTATTCTTGTTACAAGTAAGCTAAGCGGCTGCACTCAGTGTCAGGCAGCAGCTGCAAAAGCTAACATGATTTTAGGATGTATAAAAAGAAAGGTAAATCTCATTATCCCAATGTGTTACCTCTCTATAAATCACTTGCAATGGCATATCTGGAAAGCCTCCAGTTTTGGGGTCTCCAACTTCAAAAGCATATAAGGACGTTACAGTCAGTTCAAAGGCGGCAAACAGATTATTACAAGGAACAGAAGGCCTCTCCTTGGATGTAAGGTTGGAAAAGTTGGGCATATGTGGCTAAGAGAAAATACGGAGATCTAATTTACAGCGGGTGAAATAAGTATTGAACACATGATGTCATCAATTTTCTAAGTAAATATATTTCGAAAGGTGCTATTGACTTGAAATTCTTACCAGATGCCAGTAGCAAGGCATCCAATCTACACAGGAAAACAAATCAAACCATAGATGTTCATAAATCATGGGTAATAATGATAAAGATCACAGGGAAAAAATATGGAACACATGAAGAACGAGCCGTGCAAAAATCCATGGAAAGTCATGACATCAGCTGAAATTTATAAGGAATTAGAAAGCAATTCTGCCATTTAGTGAACAGATAATATCAGCTGGTTCTTCTGATGGCCTATGAAAAGATGTTTAATTACCAAAGTGCCACACAAGAAACATCACCTGATGGGTAAAACCCATGAGCTGTCTCAAGACATTTGCAACCTAGTTGTTCAAAAACCTACTGATTGCATTGGTTACAGAAAAATTTCTAAACTACTGAAGGTTTTCAGTGAGTGCTTTTGGTGCCATAATCCAGAAGTGGAAAGAACATCATTTCTCCACAAAATGCCCATGACCAGGTCCTCCACGCAAGTTTTCAGACATAGGAGTGAAAAAAAATATTAGAAGAGTTATCTGAGGTCCAATGACAACATGTGGAGAGTTACAGAAAGACCTGGAATCATAGAATCATAGAATCGTAGAGTTGGAAGGGACCTCCTGGGCCATCTGGTCCAACTCCCTGCTCAAAGCAGGATTCGCTAAATCATCCCAGACAGATGTCTGTCCAGCCTCTGCTTGAAGACTTATAATGAAGGAGAACTCACCACCTCTCGTGGCAGCCTGTTCCACTCATTGATCACTCTGTCAAAAAGTTTTTTCTAATATCTAATCTGTGTCTCCTCCCATTCAGTTTCATCCCATTGCTTCTAGTCTTTCCTTGTGCAAATGAGAATAAAGATGATCCTTCTACAATGTGACAGCCCTTGAGATATTTGTAGACAGCTATTAAGTCTCCTCTCAGTCTTCTCTTTTGCAAGCTAAACATTCCCAAATCCTGCAACCTTTCCTCATAAGACAGGGTTTGCAGACCGGTAACCATTCTAATCGCTCTTTTCTGAACTTGCTCCAGTTTGTTGATGTCTTTTTTAAAATGTGGCACCCAAAACTGGACACAGTATTCCAGATGAGGTCTGACCAAAGAGCAGTAGAGGGCATTAATGACTTCACGTGATCTAGACTGTATGCTTCTGTTAATATATCCTAGAATTGCATTTGCCTTTTTTGCTGCTGCATCACACTGTTGACTCATATTCAGTCTGTGATTTATTAGTATACCCAATTCTTTTTCACATGTGCTGTTGCTTAGCCTTATTCCTCCCATTCTGTATATGTTTTTTTCATTTTTATTGCCCAGATGTAGCACTTTGCATTTTTCTCTGTTAAAAACCATTCTGTTAGTTGCTGCCCACTGCTCCAATTTACTTATATCTTTTTGAATCCTCTCTCTTCCCTAGTATTAGCTATCCCTCCTAGCTTTGTGTAATCAGCAAATTTAATCAGTTTACCCTCAATTCCTTCATCTACATGATAAAGATGTTGAACAATATAGGGTCCAGGACAGAGCCCTGTGGTACCCCACTTGAGACATTCTTCCAACTGGATGTGGAGCCATTTACGACCACTCTTTAGGTCCGATCACTAAGCCAGTTATGAATCCACCTAACAGTTGCCTTGTCCATTCCATAATTAGTCATTTTTTCAATAAGGATTGTGTGAGATACTTTGTCAAATGCTTTGCTGAAGTCAAGATATACTATATCTACAGCATTTCCCTGATCCACCCAATCAGTGAATCTGTCACAGAAGGAAATTAAGTTAGTCTGACATGACTTATTAATTACAAACCCATGCTGACTCTGTTTAATCACTTCATTTTTATCCAGGTACTTACATACATGTTGTTTAATAGTTTGTTCAAAGATCTTTCCTGGTGTAGAAGTCAGACTCACCGGCCTATAGTTGCCTGAGTCCACCTTCTTCCCTTTTTTGAAGATAGGAACAACATTTGCTCTTCATCAGTCTTCTAGGACTTCTCCTATTTCTCCAAGAATTTTCAAAGATTATGGAGAGGGGTTCAAAAATTTCTTCTGCTATCTCCTTCAGTACTCTGGGGTGTAATTCATCTGGACCTGGAGACTTGAATTCATTTAGGTTAGCTAAGTGTTTCCTCACTATATTTCTGTTTATAGATATCCTGGATTCTTCTATTCCCTTAATAGGACAGTGAAGAACAGTTGATATTACATTTCCTTTCTGAGAGAAAACAGATGCAAAATAGGAATTAAAAAGTTCAGCCTTCTCAACATCCTGTCTTACCATTTCATCATTTTCATCCTGTAAAAATCCTGTAGCATCTGTGGTACAGTAAAGTGTGTTTTACTGGATGGAAGATATGTTTCTCCTAGCAGATTAATGTTTGGCTGAGTTTTTCCTTAAAGACGGGACCTGCGATGATGTCAGGGTCACGTGATCAGCCCATGTGATGTCTACCTCACTGGTGGGAGGGGTTAGGCCCTATGTAATGGAGGTTGGTAAATGCCACAGTGTGAGTGTGTGTGGACTGAATGCGGGCACAAGCAGTGAGGCCAGGCTGTTTTTATTTTTGATTTGTACCCCAGCCTATGTCCTGGGTGAAACGAGTGGCAGAGACCCAGGCGGGGAACTTTCCAGAAATGGAGGCCACGGTAAAAACGCTCATAGAGGCCATGCGACAGCAGAAGCAGGCTATGCAGCTGTTGATACAGCATATCACAACAGCGCAGACAAAAGGAGCTGACCGGGGAATCCATGAGGTCCGGAAAGCGGTTCGTATAGCGATTCCCAAGATGGAGAAATCGGACGATGTGAAGGCATACCTGGAGATGTTCGAAGGAGTCGCTGAGAGAGAAGCTACCCCGGGACCATTGGGCGGATGTCCTCACTCCGTTTCTGACCCCAGGACCTTTGTAGGCATATCAGGACCTACCCCCCGAGCAAAGGGCGGACTACACGGTCGTCAAGGGTGAGATACTGGCTCGTCTTGGGGTGAATGTGTTAGTGCGGGCCCAGCGGGTACACCAGTGGGAGTTTACCCCCTCCAAGCCGGCCCGGTCCCAGTATTATGACCTGTTGCACCTGTTACAAAAGTGGTTGCAGCCTGAGGCGTTGTCCCCCTTGGCCATGCTGAACCGCATAGTGACTAATAAATTTTGGAGGGCTTTGCCCCACTCCCTCCAGACATGGGTCGGTCAGGCATCCCCTACTAATGCCATGCAGATGATAGACCTCATAGAAAGGTATGGGGCTACCAAAGAGTTATAGGGAGGGACCCCTCGAAAGGTAACAGGAAGGTTCCCTAAGTCCCCGCCCCTGGTTTGGCGAGCGGAGCCCAGGAAGGCCGCTCAGGACTTATCTGGGGAAGTAAGGAGCCCCGTAATCTGCTGGTGGTGCCAGGAACCAGGTCATATGAGAGCTGATTGCCCCCACCTGACTGAGCCCATGGACACCAATTTTGGGTACCGCCAGTCCCATTATGCCGAACCAATGTGTGCAATGGGCACCCTGAAAGGCCCCAATATGGAACATTTGTGTCGGGTGGAAGTGGAGGGCACCCCGGCTGTGGCCCTATTGGACTCAGGGAGTCTTGTAACCCTGGTACGAGCCAGCTGGGTACACACCAGCGAGTATACGGGTCAGAAAATTGGGGTATTGTGTATACATGGAGACTTAAATGACTATCCCACCGCACTAGTGGTAATCAGCACACCAGCAGTGAGGCGGTGCCACGAGGTGGGGGTGGTGACTAATTTACATTATGAAATGATAATTGGAAGAGACTTTCCGTTGGTTTCCATGCTGTGGCCGTCTGTTGTCCCGTCCACTGAGCAACTGCCGGCACCAGAGGCAACCAGGTTACATTCTCCAGAAGGGGGGCATGAACCTGGTGGCCCGGAGGAAGAAGTGCTGGCGGTAGGAATAACCTTCCCTTCGGTGGAGGAGGGGGAGAGTTCTCCCATAGAAGTATTGGCTGGAGAGGTGGAAGACTTGCCGCTGGGACCCGAGTTGTCAGACTTGAATGTATCAGGTGATAATTTTGGTACAGCGCAACTCCGAGATGTCACTTTAGCCAGGGCCAGAGAAAATGTACTGTTTGTCAATGGGAAACCCCAACAACCTGGGGCAGATACGGTGTTTCCACGCTTTGAGTTGAATCAGGATTTGTTGTACCGAGTGGAGAAAATACGTGGGGAAATGGTAGAACAGTTACTGGTACCTCAGACATATCGAAGGCTGGTAATGGATTTAGCGCATGCGCATGTACTTGGGGGGCATTTGGGCCAAAAGAAGACCCTCAACCGAATTCTGCAGCGATTTTACTGGCCAGGGGTTCATGAAGAAGTTAAACGGTACTGTAGCTCCTGTCCAGTATGCCAGGTAACCAGTCCCCAGCCTCACTTTCGGAGCCCTTTGGTGCCTTTGCCAATTATAGAGGTACCCTTCGAGAGAATGGCCATGGACCTGGTGGGGGATCTCAATAAGTCGGCAAGGGGACACCAACACATTCTTCTAGTTCTAGACTATGCTACCCGATATCCTGAGGCCATTCCTCTGCGCCACACATCAGCTAAGCTTATAGCAAAGGAACTCATGGATATGTTTTCACAGGTGGGAATTCCGCAAGAGATTTTAACAGACCAGGGAAACCCCTTTATGTCAAAAATTATGAAGGAACTCTGCCGGTTGTTAAATGTTAAACAGTTGCGTACCTCGGTCTATCATCCCCAAACAGATGGTCTGGTAGAAAGATTCAATAAGACACTGAAGAGCATGTTAAAAAAGGCAGTTTCCAAAGATGGGAAGGACTGGGATCTGTTATTGCCATATTTGTTATTTGCAGTGCGGGAGGTACCTCAGGCATCTACGGGGTTCTCACCCTTTGAACTATTGTACGGCAGACATCCGTCTTACTAGATATAGCCAATGAGGCCTGGGAGAACCAACCTACTCCCCACAAAAGTGTGATAGAACATGTTGCAAAAATTCAAGAGAGAATGGAGACAGTCCTACCTTTGGTCCGGGAACATATGGAGGCAGCACAACGGTCACAGAGTCGGGTCTATAACCGGGAGGCTCGGGTAAGAACCTTTAGCCCTGGGGATCGAGTTTTGGTGCTTGTGCCTACCGTAGATAGCAAATTTCTCGCAAGGTGGCAGGGACCCTATGAGATCATGGAGAAGGTGGGATCAGTAGACTACAAGGTACACCAACCAGGTCGGAGAAAGCCAGAACAGGTTTACCATATTAATTTGCTTAAACCCTGATAAGATAGAGAGCACCTTGGTGGGGATAGTCCGCTGCCAGCGTTTCAGATGGAAAATGCTCCGTTACCTCGGGGCGAGGCAGGAGAAGCCCAACCCGGGGTCAAAATTGCAGACACTTTGTCTCCTAAACAGGTTCAGGAGGTCCGGGAGTTCATCAGCTGAAATACAGATGGTACAGGAGGTCTCTAAGATTCTGTAATGATTTTAGAAAACTCAATGACATTTCAAAGTTTGACGCCTACCCCATGCCCCGGGTTGACGAGTTGATAGAGCGCTTTGGGCAAGCACGGTATTTTACAACTCTGGACCTCACAAAAGGTTATTGGCAGGTACCTCTAACAGAGGCGGCGAAGGGAAAGATGGCGTTTATAACACCTGAGGGGCTATTCCAGTATAAGGTGTTACCCTTTGGGTTGCATGGCGCTCCAGCAACGTTCCAGCGGTTAATGGATATTGTTCTCCGTCCTCATCGACACTGTGCCTCAGCTTATCTAGATGATATTATTGTGTTCAGCACCAAATGGGAAAGCCACTTAGCAAAAGTACAGGCAGTGGTAGACTCTCTGCGACAAGCAGGGCTAACGGCCAACCCAAAGAAGTGCTTCATAGGGTTGGAGGAAGCCCGGTACTTGGGTTATGTCATTGGGAGGGGAGTTCTCAAGCCCCAAGTGAACAAGGTCGAGGCAATTTAGAACTGACCCCGTCCCCTCACAACAAAGCAGGTAAAGGCCTTTTTGGGTTTGGTGGGATATTACAGGCGATTCATTCCCAACTTTGCAACCCTGTCCGCGCCTTTAACAGATTGTTTAAAAGGAAAAAAAATCTGTGATGGTCCACTGGAATGATCAGTTAGAGGAGGCCTTTACAAAATTAAAAGGGGTACTGTGTGGTACACCAGTCCTGATCACTCCAAATTTCAAAAAAGAGTTCGTGGTGCAGACTGATGCCTCTGAGATAGGCCTCGGTGCCGTGCTGTCTCAGGAAGTTAACGGGGAAGAGCATCTCGTTAGTTTCCTAAGCCGGAAGCTTACCCCAGCTGGGTTAGGCCCTATGTAATGGAGGTTGGTAAATGCCACAGTGTGAGTGTGTTTCTGGAAGCTACAGGAACTTGTGTGGACTCAGCCTGAAACTTGTATATAGGATTCCCGTGCTGCAGGACTATCGCAGCAAGACTCGGAAGAACCCCGGGAATGGCACCTGGTGGATGCCGCAGGACCTGGCAGCCTCTTGGTTACGCCCGTCCCGTGCAAGGGGTGAGTCTGGGACCAGTGGTTCTCCAAGCTGGAGTATGTGTTTGATTTCCCTTACGTTTTGTTAAGCTGCTGGTTACTGAGTGACATTAAAACCACTGAAATTGGACTTTATGCCGGTCTGTTGCCTCGTTACTGCCGCCCAGCTATTGCCTACCATAGCGAATCCCTACACATCTTTAACTTTTCTTTTACTTTTGACATATCCCCAAAATCCATTACTATTGCTTTTGAAGTCTCTTGCAAGCTTCAATTCATTGTCAGCTTTAGATAATCTGATTTGTGCACTGCAGGTTCTGCAGACAGCATTATATTTTCCTTTAGATATGCCTCCCTCTTTCCATTTCATAAACATTTCTTTCTTCCTTTTTAGCATGTGCTTAAGTTCTGTGTTCATCCATCCTGGTTTCCTTAAATGCTTTCTATTCTTCCCTCTTTTCGGAATTGTTAACAATTGTGCTTTGAGAATTTTATTTTTCGAGATTTCCCATCGTTCCTGGACATTTTTGTCTTTAAGGATATCCAGCCTTTGGATCCCTCCAATTCTCTTTCTGAGTCCCTTAAAATCTGCCATTCTGAAATCTAACCTTGACGTCTGAGTCTTCACAGGTCTTCCTCCTCTAGTTATCCAAAATTCTAAAATAGCATGGTCGCTACCTCCTAGGGTCCCAGCCACTTTTACCTCCTCAACCATTTCCTCCCTGTTTATGAGGATTAGATCCAAGGGAGCAGATCCCTTTGATTTCTTCCCTATCTTTTTGGAAGATAAAGTTGTCAGCAAGATAGGATAAGAATTTCCTTGACCTGATAGTTTTGCCTGAGAGAGATTCCCAACAAATGTCTGGATAGTTGAAATCTCCCATGACAACTATGTCATATTTTTTTGAGAACTTGGCCATTTGATGCATAAAGAGTTCATCCATACCTTCAGCTTGCAGTGGCGGGCTGTAGTAAATGCCTACAATGGTGTCCTTTCCATTGTTCTGTCGTTGTATTCTTACCCAAACAGTTTCCACAGAACTCCCAGTCTCTGAAGCTTCAATCTCTGTGCAGACATACGCGTTTCTAACATACAATGCGACACCTCCTCCTCGTTTATCAGCAGGTACAATTGTTTCAAGGAAAACTAGAAGTAACGCACTCAACCTCCATGGCTTCTATGCGTGCTCACCACGCATTACTCCACTTCTGAACCAAAAGCATATTCAAGTGCGTTTATAGTTTGCTCAACAACATTTAGACAAGCTTGTGAAATACTGGGAGAACATTGTCTGGTCAGATGAGACTAAAATTGAACTCTTTGGAGGATGCCATAATACATACACATTTATATAAACACTAGCTGAAGAGCCCGGCGCTGCCCGGGCATAGTAACTAACTGTGGTTAGTTATAGCAAATTATAATTATCCTCCATCCCATAGTCCTGTGCCCATATACCCATCATACATATCCTCCATCCCATAGTCGAGTGCCCTTATACCCATCATACATATCCACGATCCCATATGCCCGTGCCCATATACCCATCATACATATCCTCCATCCCATAGTCGAGTGCTCATATACCCATCACACATCCTCCATCCCATAGTCCCATGCCCATATACCCATCACACATCCGCCATCCCATAGTCCCATGCCCATATACCCATCATACATATCCTCCATCCCATAGTCCCGTGCCCATATACCCATCATACATATCCTCCATCCCATAGTCCAGTGCCCTTATACCCATCATACATATCCATATGTACAGTATATGTGTAGGTGGGCACCACGAACGATATAACATAAATGCAGGAGCTGGGTGCAACACTGTGCCAGGGAGAGTAAATGAAAAAAAGGAGAAAAGAGACACAGGATAACATGCACACACCAGCAGAATGTCCATGTGAAAAAAGGCTTTTATTTGACATACAATAGCCAGGAAGGTCCAAGTGTACAATAAAAACAATTAAAAAACACAAATAGAACAAAAGTGGGCAGGTGAAGAAGTCATGCAGTATACAAAAAGAGAAATAATTATATCATTACATATTTCAAGTATGCATTTACAACAATGCCCTCTTTCACCATATAATATGCATAGAATATTTAATTATTATATAGTCATTATTCAAGTGACTAGTAGGTTGATCAGATTTTACTTTTGCAATTTGTCCATATCTTTATACTAAATATTCTATGCATATTACATGTGATAGAGGGCATTGTTGTAAATGCATACTTGGAATATGTAATGATACAATTATTTCTCTTTCTGTATACTGCATGACTTCTTCACCTGCCCACTTTTGTTCTATTTGTGGTTTTTAATTGTTTTTATTGTACACTTGGACCTTCCTGGCTATTGTATGTCAAATAAAAGCCTTTTTCACATGGACATTCTGCTGTTGTTTGCATGTTATCCTGTGTCTCTTTTCTCCTTTTTTTTCCATCATACATATCCGCCATCCCATAGTCCAGTGCCCATATACCCATCACACATCCTCCATCCCATAGTCCCGTGCCCATATACCCATCATACATATCCTCCATCCCATAGTCCAGTGCCCATATACCCATCACACATCCTCCATGCCATAGTCAACCATTATGACATAATAATGAGCGGCGGGGCATGCAACCTATGATGACATCAGCATCGCCATGGCAACCATTATGACATCATAATGAGGGGCGGGGCTTGATACACACACACTTTTTCCCCATTATGTAGATAGGGGCAAAATTGTTTGGTGAATTGGAATGCGCAGGGTTAAAATTTCGCCTCACAACATAGCCTATGACGCTCTCGGGGTCCAGACGTGTGACTGTGCCAAATATTATGGCTGTAGCTGCGACGGTGCGGATGCCAATCTCGGACATACACACATACCGTATATACTCGAGTATAAGTCGATCCGAGTATAAGTCGACCCCCCTAATTTTGCCACAAAAAACTGGGAGAACTTATTGACTCGAGTATAAGTCTAGGGTGGGAAATGCTCCATAGATTATTCCCCCATATGGTGTCCTCAGAAGAAACTCCATAGATTATTCCCCCATATGCTGCCCCCATAAGAAGCTCCATAGATTGTTCCCCCATATGCTGCTCCCACAAGAAACTCCAGATTATTCCCCCATATGCTGCCCCCCCATAAGAAGCTCCATATTGTTCCCCCATATGCTGCCCCCATAAGAAGCTCCTTAGATTATTCCCCCATGTCCTGCCGCTGCTGCTGCTGCATGTAAAAATAAAAAAAATGACATACTCACCTCTCCGTCGCTGGGTGTCAGATTCTCACCTGTCCTGCATCCATGGCTGCTCACCGCTATCTGCACGTCATCAGTCAGTGACGTTCAGACTGCAGGGGGCGCGGCGCGCACTAACCACGTCACCGCGCCCTCTGCTGTCTGAAGTCACTGACCGATGACAGACAGCAGCAAGCAGCCATGGACGCAGGACAGGTGAGTATCGCTGTACTTACCCGTCCTGACGCTGTCTTGAGCCCCCAGCTTCTCCACGCTCTCTCTTCCTGCCTTCAGCGGTCATGTGGTGCCGCTCATTAAAACTCATCAATATGCGCATATTCATGAGTTTTAATGAGCGGTACCACGTGACCGCTGAAGGCAGGAAGAGAGAGCACGGGGAGAAGCTGGGGGCTCAAGACAGCGTCAGGACGGGTAAGTATGACCTGACACATCCGCCCCCCCCGACCCCTTTGTATATGACTCGAATATAAGTCGAGAGGGGGACTTTCAGCCCAATTTTTTGGGCTGAAAATCTCGACTTATATTCGAGTATATACGGTACATACATACATACACTCATACATACATACACACATACATACACTCATACATACATACATACACACACTTGAGCCTTATATATTAGATAAACAATTGCACTTAATTTATGGACGTCTATGGTTTGATTTATTTGCCTATGTGGATTGGATGGGCTGTTACTGATATCTTTTGAGAATTTTATGTCAATAGCACCTTTAGAATTATGCTTAGAAAATTGGTGACGTGTTCAATACTTATTTTACCTGCTACATTTGTATAAATGAGTGGCCAATACAAAGGACTGGCAGATGACTTGCAAAAGACCAGAGGACTTTCATTACATGTATGGGAAAGACAATTCCAGCAGTTAAAGAAAGGGTTCCTTACAGTTAGAGCAGTCTGACTGCTGAATGTCCGAACACAAGTGGTACTAATGGCAGATAATATAACAGCATTTGAAAAAGATGCTTTTCTCACAATAAATGTCATTTTGGGCTAAATATAATATAGCTATAGGGAACATATAACTCGTAGTGAAAGGTTGAACTTCATAGATCTGTATCTTTTTTTCCAACCTGCTGTACATACGGAAGCTAGGAACAAAACTTTTCTGTTTCACTTTATGAAAAAAGAGGAATATGAGGAAATAGTAAAGCTATGGTACATATCTGTAATATAGTCATTGCATGAGGCTATTAAGTGGTTTTGTGTGGGTTGGGACTGGGTGGGGTATACTCCATTCTCCGTCTCTCTTCTACCTCTGTTATCAGACCAAAAACCAATATATAGCATAATTCCTCAGTTCACAAAGCGGCCACATTCATTGTAAATCATCTTATTTATATTTACCATTTCCAGACATGGATGTAAAGTTGATAAGAATTCTGAAATATCAGGGAATTCCATTATAATGTGGTTAATATTGTAGATTCCATTTACATATAAATGACTTTATTTCTTATTCGGCAGGAAAAAGGTATTCTGAATGAAATCCAATATGCAAAACAAATATCAGGTTTGACTCTGATCCTGTCAAAAATGTTGCGTGATTTTCCATGTTCCATAGACCACTAAATAGAAAAGGTCATCTCACAACATTTTCTTTAGAATGTCAGGTAAAGTTGGAGAAGGTAAAACATACAGAGCTCTAACTAAGCTTTCCTTCACCTGGAGCTAAAGGTTCAACTTGCTGCCATCACCCTGTATCTAAATACTTGAGCAAGGTGAAGGGACTGGTCGACTGCTCCTTGACACCCATACCCAGAACAAATACCTTGGTTGGTCTTGTAGCTACGCCCCTCATCACATATAATGGAAATCTAAACATTACATGATCTGCTATGGTAGGTGCCATAACGATAAGAAGTGATGAAAGAAAAGGAGGGTGAGGTTAAAATATTTCTTTATTAAATACAAAATATTAAAAGGAACATTAAAAAGACAGGACAAGGGAAAGGCCTCCAATAATAGGGAGGAAGGCAGCAAGTCAAGAGCACAAACAAATGCACTGTGGACCAGTAGGATTGAAAAATATGGCAGAGAAAGCAGATCACAGAAAACAGGTGCTCAGATATTTCCAGTGGAGATTACAAGCTGTCATCATAAAGCCCAGTGGGCACCAAAGGGTTGCTTGAGGAAGCTGTGTTTTACCAGTGTAAGATTAGAGAAATCACAGGAAAAAATTGGGAGCTCAGTGGGTATGATACACAATTACGAGGTAGAGTGGGGAAAAAAAGTATTTAGTCAGTCACCAATTGTACAAGTTCTCCCACTTAAAAAGATGAGAGAGGCCTGTAATTGACATCATAGGTAGACCACAACTATAAGAGACAAAATGAGAAAACAAATCCAGAAAATCACATTGTCTGATTTGACAAAGATTTATTTTGCAAATTATGGTGGGAAAATAAGTATTTGGTCACCTAAAAACATGCAAGATTTTCTGGCTCTCACAGACCTGTAACTTCTTCTGTAAGAGGCTCCTCTGTCCCCCACTCATTAGCTGTAGTAATGGCACCTATTGTGAACTCTCTTAATCTGGCTTTTGTGGCAGGGCTCCCTTTGGTGGATACTGCTGGTAGTGGAGCTGGTCAACAGGATACTAATCCAACAGCTGCAGAGCATGATTGGAGAAGTGGAGGTAGTGACTGGGAGTACATAAGCGAGCAAGCTTCTCTCAGAGGCTGCCGGTGATACTCCTGTCTGTGCATAGTGAGGATATCTGTCTCCTGCCTGATCCTGCATTTTCCAGCTAAGTGTCATTTGCTAAATCCTTTGCATCTCATTTTGCCTTGCTGTCAGGAGTCAGCTGGTTCGCCCTAGGGCTGCTGGCTCCTGTCCTGTAATTTTGTATCTTGTATTTGTTTGCTCAGTCCCCTGCTGTATTAGCCTGTACCTAGTCGCCAGTTCACACCTGAGTGCTGATATAGTGGGGGCGAGATTGTGCTAACCTCAGTATTTTTGTGCTTCAGTCATGTTAGAATTGTTAGGGTTTTTGCATGATTGCAGACAGTGCCTTTTCTATCCTGTCCTATCTAGTCAGTGTGGACCCCATCATTTGCTCAGTCTATTTTCTGTCTGTGTCCATGTTTCATCTTGTCTCACCGACAATATATGTTTGGGGGCTGTCTATTCCTTTGGGGATCTGCTCCGGGGCAGTTTAGATTTCACCTTTCTGTCTTTAGGCTTATTTAGTCCTCCGGCTGTGACGATGCATCTAGGGCATCGTAGGAACGCTCCACGGCTACTGCTAGTTGTGTTGTTAAGATCAGGGGTCTGCAATCTGCTGAGTGACCAACGTCTCTGGTGTTCTGGTGGCATAGTCATTTGCGCTTTCCTCCTCGGTGACCCATTCATAACAGAATCACTGGACGAAAGCTGCAGACTTTAGGGTACTCAAAAGGAAAGAATTAAAAAAAAGAAAAAAAAGGGTGATAATTTTTTATATATTTTTTCCTCTTTTTTCTCTGGGGCCGTAGGAGGATTTTTTTTCCTTAATGGAGACTAAGCAATTGTCCGATTGTGTTGAGCAGCTCGCTGCTGAAGTGCGGAGAATCTCTGCTTATCTCGCTCAATCATCTGTTGTAGAACCTAAGATCCCTATTCCTGATGTGTTTTCTGGGGATCGGTCTAAATTTCTGAACTTTAAGAATAATTGTAAACTATTTCTTGCTTTGAAGCCTAACTCCTCAGGGAGCTCGGTGCAGCAGGTTAAAATTGTCATTTCCCTGCTGCGCGGCGATCCCCAGGATTGGGCGTTTTCTCTGACATCTAGAGATCCTATTCTGGCTGATGTGGATGCATTTTTTCAAGCCCTGGGGTTGTTGTATGATGAGCCTAATGCTATTGATCAAGCTGAGAAAGCCTTATTGGCATTAAAACAGGGTCAAGATGCTGCTGAGTTATATGGTCAAAAATTCCGAAAGTGGGCGATCCTTACTAAATGGAACGATGATGCCCTAGCAGCTCTCTTTCGGAAAAGTCTGGCAGAATCCATAAAGGATGTTATGGTGGGATTTCCTGTCCCTTCTGGTCTTGACGAATCTATGTCGTTGGCCATTCAAGCTGATCGACGTTTACGAGAGCGTAAAACTACGCGAGAGGCGGTGCCGCCTTTCGAACAAACCTCTGAGCCCATGCAATGTGATAGGGTTTTGTCTAGGGCACAATGTCAAGAGTTTAGAAGGCGTAATAAGTTATGCTCCTTTTGTGGAGACGCTTCTCATGCTATTTCAGTCTGCCCTAAACGAGCGAAACGTTTTGCTCACTCATTTGCGATGGGCAGTGTACAGCCTAAGTTTCTTTTGGCTGTTACCTTGATCTGCTCCTTGTCTACTTTTTCTGCTAAGGCATTTGTGGATTCAGGAGCAGCTTTGAATCTGATGGATTTTTTTTATAATATATATTTTTATTCAAACAGAATAGGGCGGCATTACAGGAAGTGAATATTTTGCAGAAACAGATACAATCATAAAGCAGCCTGTCTGTCGCCGAAAATATGAGGTTTAACTAACAGTCAAACCTGATAGTATAACAACAACAAAACAATTCAGTACAGTGGTACAGATTTGGATAGGTGATACTAGATAAATTTAATATGTCTTTAATGGTAGGTAGACAAAGGTTCAAATCGGTTAAAAATATAAGTGCAGAGCAAGTCTAGATTGAGGGATAGAGGGGCCTGAGATGCGAGGGTCACCTAGCTGTAAACGAAACCCACAATAGAAGGAAGCAAGTAGAAAGGCTAATTGATGGCAAATTTTTGTCTCCAAGAGGACCAGGCACTCAAGAAAAATGCGTGTGAGTGAGACTCCCAACTGGAGAGCTCTTCCAGTCTGTATATGAGCTTTATTTTGTCAATCCATTCCTTTAAAGATGGAGGAGAAGGGTCTCTCCAATGAATTGAGATTAGGTGCTTGGACGCGCTCAATAATATGGCCAAGGGCTCATGTTTTTTCAGCTTACAATCAGATGTGGGACAGGAAAGCAGCACTTCCTTGGGGGAAAGGGTTCTGGTAATTAGTTTAAGGTCTTTCAATGTTTTGTTGACCCCTGACCAGAATTCTGCAAGTAGAGGACAGGTCCAGTATATGTGTGACATATTGCCCATTCCCAAACCACATCTCCAACAGAGTTTTGATTTAATTAGTCCAAGATGATGGAGAAACTCAGGTGTTCTATACCATCTCGTGAAGATTTTATACGCATTTTCTTGAAGCAGGGTGCATCTAGAAAAGCCTTTTGAGTTGGCTAGAATTTTATGCACCTCTAGATCAGTTAGTGAGATGTCTAGTTCTTTCTCCCAGGAGAGAAGGCATACTGGTTTTGCTGCGGTGAGGGGAGAAATAATATTTTTGTATATTTTGGATAGCAATTTGGGAATAAGCAATCGGAGTTTCAACAATAAATCACTCCAGGACCAGCCTCTAGTCCCAGTAAATTTAGAATTAAATTGTTTTAAAATATCCAAGGCATGGGTTGTTTGTAGGAAGTTCTTAGGCTGAATGTGGGAATCTGTAGGCCAGATATCTGAAAGGGAAATGTTGCCCAAGTCTAATTGGGAGATTGCTCGTTAGGGCAGACAGTGCCAAAGATTAAATGTAACAGTATAGTTGGGGTTGAGAAGATGACGCTAACGGGAGTTGCTGCAGAGTGTCCCTCTCTTGTGGATTGAGATTTGAATAAATCGTTTTTAATTTTGAAGGTGGTCAGAGAGATTGGGTCTTTAGGTGAGGAGGGGGTGCTAGATCATTCCATATGTATTGGTGTATGTTATTTTCGAGGAGAAGAAGCTTTAAATAATTATGGTGTGAGGACTGATGAGCTGAAGCAAGTCTTAACCATCTACTCATGTGTATTGCTTTATGATAAGAGATAAAATCTGGGAGATTTAAGCCTCCTGATAGTCTCGGAAGAGTAAGGAATCTATGAGAGAGTCTTGACTTCTTAAACTTCCAGATGTATTGTGAGGTGATCCTCCTAAGGCTACTTCCACACATCAGGTTTTCGGCGTCAGGTGCGATCCGGCGTCGTGCCGGAACGCCGGATCCGGCAAATGTTTCGTAAAACCGGATGTGACGGATCCGGTTTTCTGGCGGATCCGTCTTTTTCTGGACAGACAAAACCGGATCCGTCTCATCCGGTTCATCCGTTTTTCTATCCGTTTTTCGACGGATTACGCCGCATCCGGTTTTTAAAATTGACCCTTGTGGCCTTCCGAACGGGATTGGCTACTGGAAAACTATATATAGCATGTTCCTACAGCCCTTCTTTGACAGGTTGTAGAGGAGAAAGTGCAGGTTGGAGAGAAGAGCAAGTTACTGGCGAAGATGGATGTTGTCATTGGAAATATTTTGAAGAATTTGGCGGATTTTACAGCGGAGGCAAATCGTTTGAGGGTGATTGTTCTGGAGAAGGAGAGAGCGAGACAGCAGCGCATCAGGCATCGTAGACGACGTTTGTGGATCCACCCCATCACAGCCAAGAGAATGACGCGTGGAGTCTATTCTACACTATGCATGGACCTTCGACGAAACCCGGATAAATTTTTTGGATATGTTAGGATGAAAATGGAGAATTTTGATTACTTGGTGGAGCGCATTGCACACCTCATAAGAAAAGCGGACACCTATTGCCGCTTCTCTGTTTCACCCGCAGAGCGTCTGATGGTGACTTTAAGGTAAGCCACATTTATTGGATATGATCGCATCAGAGCACACTTTCACTGCAATCTTGTTGGTGGTAATTTTTATCTCCAAGTGTTATAGGTCAGTTTTGGTATGTAATGCTGTGATTTAAAACTAATTTATTGTTTTTTAATTCCCCACAGATTTCTTGCAACTGGAGAATCCCTTTCGTCACTGCATTTCCAGTACAGACTCGGGATTTCCACCATATCTGGAATTGTGAAGTACACATGCCGTGCACTGTGGGACTCCTTAGCTGAAGAGTTTTTACCAGAGCCCACAACAGAGAGGTGGATTGAAATTGCTGACAAGTTTCAACAGATATGTCAGTTTCCAAACTGCTTGGGCGCTGTGGACGGGAAACATATCCGCATTGTAAAGCCAGCTGGATCGGGATCGGAATATTTCAATTACAAGAAATATTTTTCAATTGTCCTCATGGCCATCGCTGACGCGGAATACAAATTTATTGCGGTTGATATTGGGGCCTATGGCCGCTCCAATGACTCTCAAGTTTTCAAACTGTCTGCCATGGGGCGTAAACTGTATGGAAACACCTTCCAGTTCCCACCACCTAGACCGCTGCCGCAAACATCTGGTCCACCTATGCCATTTGTCTGTGTAGGGGATGAAGAGTTCCAGCTGTCAGAACACCTTTTGAAACCGTACTCTAGCAGAGGATTGACAAGACCAAAACGCATTTTTAATTACCGCCTAACAAGAGCAAGAAGAATGGTTGAATGTACCTTTGGTATTCTGACAGCCAAATGGCGGGTCCTATTGACTGCGATCAACCTCAAGACAGAAACTGTGGACGAGGTGATCAAAGCGTGCGTGGTACTCCACAATTTTGTTATCTGCAAGGAACCCATTTCCATTGAGGATACCTCTGAAGAAACCACCTTGCAAGATTACCATGACATTACCACTAGAAGTTCTGTGACGGTTTCAGTAATGAGGGACAATTTTGCACTATACTTTATGTCACCTCAAGGCAGAGTACACTGGCAGGATGACAGAGTGTGAAAGATTTGTGCCCTAACCAAACTTGTGTACCTTCTGTACCAACAGTATATACCTTTGCCAACCAAAGTTGGCTATCTTGTCATGGTCTCTATTTTTAGCTTTAGGCCACAGGTGTGTACCTGGTTGTGTTTTATGCAAAGTATTTCACCTTTTAACAAAAGTTGTGTACATTGTTAGGAAATCACCAACAATAAACACAACTTTTTAGGTGAAATACTTTGCTTCAAACACAACCAGGAACACAACTGTGGCAAAAAGCTAAAATTTACCCACAGTTATATACCTAGTTTTGAATACCATTTCACCTTTTAAATACCCTGTATTTAACCTTTTTCGCCGCAGAAAGAAATGACAGACAACCAGTGTAAAATAATTTAACTTTTATTGAAAAATGTTTTTTTTAGTAAACTTTTTTAAAATTTTAATAAACTTGTTTAATAAAACTTTGAAACTATAAAACTGAAACCATAAAACTGGTCATTTTTATTTAAATACACACATTATAATTCTGTGTAGTGTGTGGTGGAAATACTGCTGTAGGGGCTGCGGGACACGTCGACACTGGGAGCGTGGAGAGAGGACTGGGATCGTGGTGGGGAAGGAACAGTTAGAGGTGAAGGTATGGAAAAAATTACAGAATGGGTGGACATGTGGGAAGCAGAAGAGGTGGTGGGTGGTGGAGTGGAGGGTTGGGCAGGGACTGTAGGAGCAGATGATGTTGATGGCAAGTTGTATGGGGAAGGAGTTTGGTACGGGGCAGGTTGCTGGAAGTGGGGAGATGTCTGGTACGGGGCATTTTGCTGGAAGTGGGGAGATGTCTGGTACGGGGCAGGTTGCTGGAAGTGGGGAGATGTCTGGTACGGGGCAGGTTGCTGGAAGTGGGGAGATGTCTGGTACTGGGGAGGTTGCTGGTACTGGGGAGTTTGCAGGTACTGTGGAGGTTGCTGGTACTGGTGAGGTTGCTGGTGCTGGGGAGGTGGATGGTGCTGGGGAGGTGGATGGTGCTGGGGAGGCGGATGGTGCTGGGGAGGTGGATGGTATGTAATAGGAGGGGGAGGATGGAAAGTGGCTGGAGGTGGATGGTATGTAATAGGAGGGGGAGGATGGAAAGTGGCTGGAGGGGGTGTAGATGTAATAGGAGGGGGAGGATGGAAAGTGGCTGGAGGGGGTGTAGATGTAATAGGAGGGGGAGGATGGAAAGTGGCTGGAGGGGGTGCAGGTGGAGGAACTACTGTGGTGGGAGGAGGAGGAGGTTGGGAGGTAACTTGCTGGAGAGCAGCGTGGCATGAATGCATTACATGCATCTGCTGGGCAGGAGAGAGCGTTTCCATGCGCTCCACAACAGACCTGAAAAAGGTGTGGTTTGGCGAAGATCTTGCTTCTGAATGCATGGTTTGCAGAAGTGTCTTCACCTCCAGAATGCTGGAGTTGATCTGCTGATAGCCTGCGGAGATTTGCTCTGACAAGACTTTTAGACAGTTCTGGAAAGATGCATTCAGATGCAAGAACTCTGGCGCATAAGTCTTTTCCTGACCCCTCTGCCGCTGCCGCCCAGTACCCGCAGGTGTACTAGAGGTGGCAGGGGCAGAAGGGTGGGGTAAAGGGAAAGCGATCTCCTCACCAGCAGCTTCATGTAATGTAGGCGGCCACGATGCTCCTGTGCTGGTGGATGGGACAGATGGGTCGAATGTGTGGGAAGGCTGGGAAGGTGCAGATGTACCGGGGTGGTCGAAGTGTCCCTCGGTGCCGGTCTCCTCAGGGATCGCCTCAGAAGGGTCCAATCGTGCCGGCTCCCGAGTGCTGCTCACCGTGCTGTGGAATAAAGAGAAAAAAAAACAATTAAAATACTGACATGGTATGGCCCTGGCTGAAAAAAAAATTTACATATAACATTTTTTTTCACTTGTGGTGTGTAATATTTACCTTCTGGTGACCATTTTTTCCCGGAGGAACGACAGGGCTTCTGCTTACTTGTACTTGCTCCTGCGTCCTCCAGATCCACTCGGGGCCTGCATCTCTTTATTGAACTCCTTCTTGAAACGATCTCTCACAGACCGCCACCGATTCACAATTCTGTTCCCTGAAACGAGAAAGGAGTGGTTAGTATACAACATCAGTGTTTCCCAAACTCCAGTCCTCATGGTCCCCAGGGGTCATGTTTTCAGGATTTCTATAGTAAATAGAAATCCTGAACACATGATCCGTGGGGACCATGAGGACTGGAGTTCGGGAAACACTGGTTTACATCAAGCAACCGGTACTGTATATACTTACGCTCTTTAATCTGGGCCCGAGCTTCGAGGTCCTCCCAGCGGCCAACAAGGAGCGAACAGATTTCCTCCCAGAGTCGTCGGGTAACGATCAGGTCAGCGTGGCGGCGGTCAGCCATATTCCAGAGCGGCTCCCTTTCTCTGACGAGATCGATGAGGCGGTCCACATCAATCCCTCCATCCTCACCATCAGAGTCGGGAGCACGCTGTGAAGGCTGTTAAAGAAAAAGACAAAAATAACAATTAGCCTCCACAAAAGAAATGAAATAAAAAGTGCAAAAAAACAAAGCAAAAATATTTATACTTACACGCTGGTGACCGCCGCGTTGCTGTCGCCGACGACCCTGGGAGGCACTGCGAGGACCTCTTGGCCAAGCACCAGATTGGGAAGACTAGAGAAGAAAACAAAAAATGTTATGTCTTTGGATGTAGGCATTTGTTTGCTGTGTGTGGTCTGCAGAACATTGTTTTCTATGTGTTGTGTGTAGTGTGATGTTGTGTTTCTGCGTTTGATGCAAAAAACTTACCAATTGTGAGCCCACTCCAGGTGTCTGTCCACCCCTTCCTTCTTCTTCTGGAAGCTCCTCTTCATCTTGTGATTCCTGTTTTGAAATAAAAGGCAATGAATAGACATATATTACAGAGAAGATGGATTTTGGAAATAAAAACTTACCGTCAAACGCTGACGATGCGAGGGAGGGCTCCCAGAAGATGATGTGCTGTCTTTCTGGTGGCCACACTCCATGCCTGTGGGTGGTGTTCCAGCTGCTGCCATTGCTGCTGCTGCTGCTGCATCTATTGGGCGGCTGTTGAATAAAGAGAAACAAAGGGCCAATGAATATCTTGATATTCAATAGCCCTAGTTTGGAGGAATGGGTTATTTGATAATTACCGTCTCTCATCTGCTGCTGGCCTCCCCTCCTCAGCATGTTCTATTTGCTGCTCCATTTGGGGTGGTGGTGGTGCGGATGGTGCTGCAGTGGTCTCCTGCCTTCTCCTGCGCCTGGTTGCTGTCTTGGGTGGCATGTTGGGTGTGGCTGTGGGTCCCACTGTCTCGCTTTTATATATGTCTTGTGGGCAGAGCTACTGAGCATGCTCAGACCAAAAAACCGGATCCGGCGCATTGCGGCGCTCATAGGCTTTCATTGTGTGAAAAAGCCGGACGCGCCGGATCCGGCGTGTCCGGCTTTTTCGCCGGAGACAAAAAACGTTACAGTCACCGTTTTTTCCAGACGCCGGATCGCGACACATTGCCGGATCCGACGAAAACCGGATGAAACGCATGGCCATCCGGCGCGATCCGGCGCAAATGCAAGTCAATGGGGGGGAAACTGGATCCGGCATTGCATTTCGCCGGATCCGGTTTCTGTCAAAAGCGCCGGATCGCGCCTGACGGCGAAAACCTGATGTGTGAAAGAGGCCTAATGGAAATAAAAAAGATTTTGGGGAGAGGAATTGGCACCATGTACATTGTATAAAGAATTTTAGGTGAAATATAGGTTTTTATTATATTTATCCTTCCCAACCATGAAAGATACGGGTGATCATATGTCTTTAATAACTCCTCGACTGGCTTCATTAATTTAACATAATTTTCTCTATAGAGAGCTAGGGTTTTTTTTGTAAGAATAATCCCCAGGTACTTGATATGATTTGTTTGCCATTTAAACGGAGTTGAACCTTTCAGAAAAGAGACATCTTTGTCTAGGGTGGAAATATTTAGTGCTTCTGACTTATCCCAATTGATTTTGAAGTCTGAAACTTCATTGAACCTTTGAAAAAGGTCTACAACACTATGTGTCCCTGCTTTAGGATTGGTTATAAGGATAAGTAAGTCGTCAGCGAAGGCAGCACATTTTTGTTCCGTATGCTTAACTTTTAATCCCTTAATGTCAGGATTTTGACGTATTGCTTGTATTAGTGTCTCTATTACCAGGATGAAGAGGGTGGGTGATAGGGGGCAGCCCTGACGTGTGCCGTTTTGTATATTGAAGGATTGAGAGAACGATCCGTTAAGCTTTATCTTTGCGGATGGAGCTGAATATAGGGAAAATATAGCTTTAATAAAGTTACTGGGGAACTCAAATTTTTCCAGTGTTTTTTCCATAAAGTGCCAATTAACATGATCAAAGGCCTTTTCGGCGTCGGTTGATAAAAGGGTGAGAGTGGATTTTGTTTTAAGAGCATGATTTATAGCATGGAGAATCCTAGCTGTGTTGTCCTTCCCTTTACAAATCCTGCCTGGTCAGAGTGTACCAGTTTGGGTAATAGATTGCTTACTCTGGTGGCTAAGATTTTTGCCCAGAGCTTAACGTCTGTGTTTAACAAGGATATGGGACGGTAGCTACCGCACAGCTCAGGATCCTTCCCCTCCTTAGGTATAATGGTTATAAAAGCTTCTAATGCTTGTTTGGGTAAGGGGGAGCCTTTTAAGAGATCGTTGAAAAGATTAGATAAGTGTGGAGCTAAGATTTCCGTGAATTTTTTGTAGTATATAATCGGAAAACCGTCCGGGCCTGGTGATTTACCTTTGGGAATTGATTTTAGGGTCGCTAAAACCACCTGTGTTGTGATTGGGGCCAGTAACATGTCTTTGTCTGTGGAATACAGTTTGGGTAATTCGATAGTGGAAAGGAAAGAAAGGATTTTGTTCTCTGCTGTCACAGGGTCAAGCATAGAGAGGGGTTTGGGTAAGTTATAGAGGTCTTCATAGAATCTCATGAACGTTTGAGCAATATCAGCTGAATCTGAAACTATTTGAGATTGGTCGCTTTTGATTTTCCAGACAAAAGCCCAGTCTGTTTGTTTTTTTAAAGCGAGGAGGTAAGTTTACTTCCCCTATTACCATGCATATAGAATGCTTGTTTGCTCCTCAGATAAGTCTTGGCCGAGCTTACATTTAGTATGCCTTTCAATTTGTTTCGAAGGTTTTTAGGGATGCTTGCGCCTGAGCAGCTAGTGATTTTTTGTGTACGGTTTCCAAGGTGTTAATTTGGTGGATAATAGACGAGATCTCTTTGTCTCTATTTCTCTTAATGTAGGAGCCCAGAGCTATAAGTTCCCCTCTGATCACCGCCTTATGGGTTTCCCAGATCATGGGGAGAGAGGAGTCTGGTTGTGTATTTTCCTCAAAGAACAGATTAAATAAGTTTTTGATTTTCTCCAGATTTTTATCATTGTCTAAAAGGGTTTCGTTTAATCTCCATGTTCCCATAGGCCTGGGGAGAGACATGATGATGATTTCTAGATATGTGGGCGCATGGTCTGATAATGTAATAGTGCCTATGTGGGTTTTTTGTATTAGAGGAAGAGCGTGATTTTAAGCAAAAAAGTAGTCTAGTGTCTGGTATGAATTGTGAGGGGGAGAAAAGAAGGTATAGTCTTTAGTCTCAGGATTATTAGTTCTCCATGGATCAATTAAGTTCAAGGAGCTCAGGGAGACATGGACCTTCCTGATTGCCCTTTGGGAGATATTTTTAGAGCCCGAGGACGAGTCTAAAGAAGAATTTAGGGTAACGTTTAAGTCTCCCCCTACCACCAACAAACCTTCTTTAAATAATTCCAAGATGCATAGGGTTTTAGATAGCCACAGATCCTGCTGCTTGTTGAGAGCATAGAGGTTGCAAAAGGTCACCATAGTGTTGGCCAGGAGGCCTTTAATCATAATATATCGGCCCTCTGGATCTGAGAATGTGTCCTTCCACTGGAAGGGGAGATTTTTAGCTAAAGCTATACTAACTCCCTTGGAAGCAGAAGAGCTAGTGCTATTCAACCAGGTTGGGAATGGAGAACAAGAAGTATCAGGAGATCGGCCTGTTTTAAAGTGGGTTTCTTGCTGAAAAGCAATTTTGGTTTTACTTTTTTTCAGGAGAAGCATGATTTGACTCTGTTTGGCTGGGGAGTTTATGCCCTTCACATTAAAAGAGGCTATTGTCAGGCTATCAGGCGTGTGTTGACTTGTCATGGAGGGAATGTGTGTGTGAAGTCTAACCTGGTTGACATAAATTGTACCATTGCAGAAAATTCAAAGAACAATTTCAACAACATAATAACACGTATTAACAGTTTGGATCTTATCTGCAGCAGGGGGGGGTCCCAGCCTCGAATCGAGAGCAGACAAGACAGTCCATAGGGGAAACGAAGGAATGTCCAGTGGTGATCTCCTAAGAAAAGAAAACTTAAGAGATTTGGAAAAAAGTAAATTAAACACAAGCTATCATAGGCTGCGCTGTAGCAGAAGCGAAGAAGGCAAACCAAGAAAAACATCAACATCTGAACCGAAGCCTATGAGTCAGCGGGGGAAGGGGTGACACTCCTATGTCCAGGTTTTGGAGCGTCCTTCCTTCTTCATGTCCCTCCTCCCTTGACATCGGATGGCAGTTCCTCCGGCTCCCTCACTCACTGCTTGTTGCGACTGTCTCACGTCAGCTGCGTGTTCTTGTGAAGGCCCCGACAGGTGCGCTCCCTATTGTGGCCAGTGTCGTGTCACTCCTCAGCTTAGGCCCCACTTGTCTGTGGGGAGTATGGGTCCGGCAGATAGGATCTCCCGGGGTCTGGAAACCCTGCCAGGTCTTCCCAGGGGGGCCGATGAGTTACCCCTGGAGCAATTGGATGCTGTTTTCGGATATTATATCTTTATAATCAGGTCTGGGGTCAGGAGCTCAGACTCCATGCGTCCTCTCCCACTCGTGCCCAGGCCACGCCCCGAATCTGATGGATTTTGACTTCGCCAAGCATTGTGGTTTTCCTATGGTACCCCTGCGGACCCCTATTCCTTTGAGGGGTATTGATGCTACCCCTTTGGCGGAGAATAAACCTCAGTTTTGGACCCAGGTGATTATGTGGGTTTCCCCGGACCACCAAGAGAATTGTAAATTTTTGGTGTTGCACAATTTACATGATATTATTGTACTGGGTTTTCTGTGGTTGCAGACCCATAATCCTGTGTTTGATTGGAAATTTGTGTCTGTGGTGAGTTGGGGTTGTCAATGTGATCTTGGTGACACTCCTGTTTTCTCCACCTCTCCCCAGTCTCAAGATGTTCCTGACTATTTGGCTGATTTTTCTGATGTATTTAGTGAGTGTAAGTCTGCGTCTTTGTCTCCTCATAGGAGTTATGATTGTGCTATTGAGTTGATGCCCGGTTGTAAATTTCCCAAAGGTCGGCTTTTCAACTTATCGGTACCTGAACATGATGCTATGTGATCTTATATAAGGAGTCATTAGAGAAGGGTCATATAAGACCATCCTCTTCACCCTTAGGTGCTAGGTTTTTTTGTGGCCAAGATAGATGGCTCATTAAGGCCATGTATTGACTATTGCTCCCTTAATATGATCACTGTTAAATATCAATACCCGCTGCCCCTGATTTCTGATTTATTTTCCAGTCAAAAGTGCTTGTTGATTTACCAAACTTGACCTTAGGGGGGCGTATAATCTTATTCGCATCAAGCAAGGGGATAAATGGAAGATGGCTTTTAATACTCCGGAGGGACATTTTGAGAACCTGCATTTTGGGCTCACTTATGCCCCTTCCGTCTTCCAGTCTTTTATGAACGATATTTTCCGGGACTTTGTGGATAAGCTTTTGATCATTTATCTGGATGATATTTTGATTTTTTCCAGTGATTGGGATTCTCATGTGTAACATGTTCGGACTGTGTTCTGGATCTTGAGAGAAAATGCTCTGTATGTTAAATGATCGAAATGTCTCTTTGGTGTACAGAGGGTTTCATTTTTGGGATTCATTTTGTCCCCGTCTGCTACTGAAATGGACCCGGCCAAGGTACAGGTCATCTATGATTGGGTTCAGCCCAATTCTCTGAAGGCTCTCCAGAAGTTTTTGGGCTTTTCTAATTTCTATCGTAAATTTATAAGTAATTTTTCTGGTATTGTTAAACTACTGACGGATTTGACCAAAAAAGGCGCTGATGTGGTGAATTGGCCTTCAGAGGCAGTCTCGGTGTTTCAGGAGCTTAAGAGGAGATTCACTTCTGCTCCTGTTCTGTGGCAACCTGATGTTTCACTCCCATTTCAGGTGGAGGTAGATGCTTCTGAGATTGGTGCAGGAGCCGTTTTATCTCAAAGGGATCCGGTAAACTCTAAGATGAATCACTGTGCCTTCTTTTCTCGAAAATTTTCCCCATCTGAACATAACTATGACGTGGGGAATCGGGAGTTGTTGGCCATGAAGTGGGCATTTGAAGAGTGGAGACACTGGTTGGAGGGAGCTAGACATCAAGTTGTGGTCCTTACTGACCACAAGAATTTGATTTATCTTGAATCAGCCAAGCGCTTGAATCCTAGACAGGCTAGGTGGGCCTTGTTTTTCATTCGTTTTAGTTTTGTGGTCACCTTTCTTCCGGGCACTAAGAATGTTAAGGCGGACGCCCTTTTTAGGAGTTTCTTTGTGGATTCTCTTGATGTGACAGAGCCTACTACCATTCTAGGTGAGGGAGTGGTTCTTTCCGCCATTTCAACCGATTTGAGACTTGCCCTGGAGGAATTTCAGGAGGACAAACCTGAACGATGCCCTGTGGGGAAATTGTATGTCCCTGACCAGTGGAGGAAAAGAGTAATGGCTGAAATTCATTGCTCCGCGCTGGCTGGTCTTCCAGGTATTTTTGGTACCAGAGATTTGGTGAGTCGGTCTTTTTGCTGGCATGCCTTGTCTCGTGATGTCAGGAATTTTGTGCAGTCCTGTGGGACTTGTTCCAGGTCCAAGTCCTGCTCTCGTTCTAGTGGTTTATTGATGCCTCTGCCAGTGCCCAGCAGGCCATGGACACACATTTCAATGGATTTTATTTCTAATCTCCCTGTGTCTCAGAAAATGACTGTTATCTGGGTGATTTGTGATAGATTTTCCAAGATGGTCCATCTTGTACCACTCCCGAAGTTGCCATCTTCTTCTGAGTTGGTGCCCCTGTTTTTACAACAGGTGGTTTGTTTGCACGGGATTCCTGAGAACATTGTGTCAGACAGAGGAGTCTTGTTTCCAGATTTTGGAGGGCCTTTTGTTCTAAACTGGGAATTCAGTTATCTTTCTCCTCTGCATTCCATCCTCAGACCAACGGACAAACTGAGAGAACAAACCAGACTTTGGAATCCTATTTGAGATGTTTCATATCTGCTGATCAGGATGACTGGGTCTCATTTTTGCCCTTGGCCGAATTAGCTCTAAACAATAGAGCTAGTTCTGCCACTTTGATGTCTCCGTTTTTCTGTAATTTTGTTTTCTTCCTCGATTTTCTTCAGGGCAGGTGGAAGCTTCTGCTTGCCCAAGTGTGGATTCTGTGGTGGACAGAATGCAGCAGATTTGGGGCCAAGTAGTGGACAAGTTGTTCCACTCTCAGGAAAAGGACCAACGGTTTTCCAACCGGCATAGGACCTTTTGTTCCTGGTTCAAAGTGGGGGATATGGTATGGTTGTTCTCAAAAATTATTCTGATGAAGGTTGCGTCTCCAAAATTCAAGCCAAGGTTCATTGGACCTTATAAGATTTTGGAAATCCTTAACCCTGTTTCTTTCCGTTTGGCTCTTCCAGGTACATTCAAGATTCATAATGTTTTTCACAAATCATTGTTGAAAAGGTTTGTGGAGCCAGTAGTTCCTGTGGCAGCACCCCCTGACCCTGTATTGGTTGAGGGTAATTTGGAGTATGAGGTAGAGAAAATATTGGACTCTCAGTCTGGCTAGATGGAGACTCCAGTAGTTGGTCAAGTGGAAAGGTTATGGCTAGGAGGATAATTCTTGGGTTTCTGCTTCCGGTATTCATGCCAAGAGATTGGTTCGTGCTTTTCACCGGGCCCATACTGATCGGCCTGGTGGTGTGGATGAGGGTTCAGTGACCCCTCCTCCGGGAGGGGGTACTGTTGTGAACTCTCTTAATCTGACTTTTGTGGCAGGGCTCCCTCTGGTGGATACTGCTGGTAGTGGAGCTGGTCAACAGGATGTTAATCCAACAGCTGCAGAGCATGATTGGAGAAGTGGAGGTAGTGACTGGGAGTACATAAGTGAGCAAGCTTCTCTCAGTGGCTGCTGGTGATACTCCTGTCTGTGCATAATGAGGATATCTGTCTCCTGCCTGATCCTGCATTTTCCAGCTAAGTGTCATTTGCTAAATCTTTTGCATCTCATTTTGCCTTGCTGTCAGGAGTCAGCTGGCCCACCCTGGGGCTGCTGGCTCCTCCCCTGTATTTTTGTATCTTGTGTTTGTTTGCTCAGTCCCCTGCTGTATTAGCCTGTTGCTAGCTGCCAGTTCACACCTGAGTGCTGATATAGTGGGGGCGAGGTTGTGCTAACCTCAGTATTTTTGTGCTTCAATCATGTTAGAATTGTTAGGATTTTTGCATGATTGCAGTGCCTTTTCTATCCTGTCCTATCTTGTCAGTGTGGGCCCCATCATTTGCTCAGTCTATTTTCTGTCTGTGTCCGTGTTTCATCTTGTCTCACCGACAATATATGTTTGGGGGCTGTCTATTCCTTTGGGGATCTGCTCCGGGGCAGTTTAGATTTCACCTTTCTGTCTTTAGGCTTAGTTAGTCCTCCGGCTGTGACAAAGCGTCTAGGGCATCGTAGGAACGCTCCACGGCTAGTGCTAGTTGTGTTGTTAAGATCAAGGGTCTGCAATCCGCTGAGTGACCAACCACTCTGGAGTTCTGGCGGCATAGCCTTTTGCGCTTTCCTCCTCGGTGACCCATTCTTAACAGGCACCTGTTTGAACTTGTTATCATCAGTATAAAAGACACCTGTCCACGGTGCATTTGTTTGTACTGTTGACTTCCTCCATATTATTAGAGGCCTTTCCCTTGTCCTGTCTTTTTAATATGTTCCTTTTAATATTTTGTATTTAATAAAGATATATTTTAACCTCACCCTCCTTTTCTTTCATCACTTCTCATCTTTATAACACCTACCATAATACATCATGTAATGTTCAGTAACCTGAAGTGTTTTAACCCTTTACAAATTTAAGACCATGTGAATAAATAAGGGAAATCTAGTAAAAATAATTTAATGTGTATGATGTATTTCCTGACCTACACCTTGAAAAGTGTTATGCTTCCTGATATCAAAATCAATGTGATATATACAGTATCTTCAGAAGAATTACATTTTAACCCCTTTTTCGTTTTTGCCCTTTCATTTTTTCCTCCCCTTATTCCAAGAGGCGTAACTTTTTAATTTTTTTGTCGAGAGAGGGCTTGTTATTGGTATTGTACAAGTCAACAGTGTGATGCAGCAGCAAAAAGGCAAACAAATTTCTAGGATGTATTCAGAGAAGCATAGAGTCTAGGTTACGTGAAGTATTTCCTCCCCTCTACTCCTCCTTGGTCAAACCCCATTTGGAATATGATGTCCAGTGCTGGGCACTATAATTTAAAAAAGACATGGAAGAACTAGAGCAAGTTCATAGAAGAGCTACCAGGATAGTGAGCAGATGGCAAACTATGTCCTACAAGTAACGGTTAAAAGATCTGGAAATGTTTAGCTTGCAAAAATGAAGGCTAAGAGTAGACTTCATAGCTGTCTACAAATATTCACCTTTGCACTAAGAAATATGAGAAACTGAAAAGGAGAAGATACAGATTAGATATTAAAAAAACTTTTTGACAATGAAGATTATCAATGAGTGGAACAAGCTGCCACGAGAGGTGGTGAGTTATCCTTCAATGGAAGTCTTCAAACAGAGTCTGGACAGACATCTGATCTGTCTGACATGGTTTAGTGAATCCTGCAGTGCATTGAGCAGGGTTTGGACATGATGACCCTGGAGATCCTTTTCAACTCTTACATTCTATGATTGTATGATTTCTCAACTTTCCATGTCAATACTCCAAGAGGAGGAACCATTTGTACATGGCAATAATTAGTTAGAATCACACCCTTTAACCAAAGCTTTAAACACCATCACTATTTGTAAAGCCTACTCCCCACCTACCTAGATGAGGAGACATTCAGAAATAACTCATTGTCTGAAGATTTAGGGCAGGATTCATGGGGTCCTAGAGATTTGCTGAAAATTGTTGGAGTACAGGAGAGCTCCCATTAGTCAGCGATCATCCTGGAGATTCAGGGAGCATGAGCAAATATGGCTTGAACTCATTAGGTGTGCTGGGATAGCATGGTAGCTTAGTGGCTTGCAGGCTTTATCTATTTTGGCCAAAATATTAACCAATACCTCATTTAATGTGCTCATTGTGTGCATTAATTTTTTGCACTTATATTATCTTTTGCAGGATGCAGTTGGGCCTCTTTTTGTTGGCTTAGTCTATTGGGGCGTCTGTCACTGTGTTGTTGCATATTTTAGTGCTGTAGCAACCTGCCTGATAATACTATGGGCGTCATTAATAGGTTGCAAGCCAGACACTTTGCATCACACTTATATGTGTGTGACTGGCGTGCTATGCAAGCCTTATCTATGTGCATTTTTCCTACTAGGCAGCCAACCCCACCATGGTTTGTTAGGTGTGGGGTGGTTGTTTTCATCAGTAGTTTGCACCTGAGCTGCCCCTTGCCTCTATTTGTGGAGGCCAGCTGCATCCTGCTAGATGTGCATTTGTCATCAGACAGGGTTTCTGGTAAGGCCATATCTTGTTGTGTGAGGTTTTTTTTTATTTTTTCTATGTTAGCTGTTTTGATATTAGTGTTAGGGACCTGCAGTATCATGAGGGGCCTTGACGGTGGCTTGCAGGCTTTATCTATTTTGGCCAAAATATTAACCAATACCTCATTTAATGTACTCATTGTATGCATTATTTTTTTGCACTTATATTATCTTTTGCAGGATGCAGTTGGGCCTCTTTTTGTTGGCTTGGTCTATTGGGGCATCTGTCACTGTGTTGTTGCATATTTTAGGCTAGTTTCACACTTGCTTTTTTTTGCAGCGCGTTTTTCCCGCAAAAAAACGCATTAAAAAAACGCATACAAATGCATACAAACGCTGCGTTTTTTTCAAGCATTTTTATGCGCATGCAGGAAAAAAATGCAGCGTTTTTGCGCGTTTGTATGCGTTTTTTGTGCGTTTGCGTTTTTTTACAGATTTTGGAAAAACCCCACAAAAATGAACAAACAACCATTCAACAACACACAAGACCAATGGGACTTCATTGTGGGTGTGGTATGTTAATATATAGACCCTGTCTACAGTATTCTTCACATTTGCTTGATTCTTCTCGTGACCATGGATCTGCGCTGGAAGAGTTTTCACTTCAACTTGGATTTGGACATCGCGATGGCTCAGGCGTATGCAGTTGCTTGCCATGAACAAAGGAAGAGAGAGAGGCAGCGAAGACGGCGGCGTATGTGGATACATCCGATTGTTGAACTCCGGGAGAGCCGTGGGGCATACCACACCCTCTACAGCGAGCTAAAGGCAAACCCGGAGAAATTTACAGATTACATCAGGATGTCCCACGAAAGTTTCATGGATTTGCTTGCTCGTGTCCAACAATCCATCCGGAGACAGGACACACAGCTCTGTCGTGCGATTCCTCCTGAGGAACGGCTACTGGTGACATTACAGTATGTTTTAAAAACCAAGGGGTGCGGTCTGATGGTTTTTTTTAAATTTAGTATTCAAAACCTTGGGTAATTAGTTTTCGTGAATGTACTAATATTTTATTTTATAGTTTTTTAAAATAATATACATAAATATTAATTTTACTTCTTTGTCTGTTCACAGATTCCTGGCGACTGGAGAAACCCTATCTTCACTACACTTCCAGTACCGTATTGGAATCTCTACCTTGTCTGGAATTGTTGCTGACACCTGCCGGGCTCTCTGGAATGTTCTTTGCCCAGAATTTATGCCCCTGCCCACCGCTGAAAAGTGGATGGAAATTGCTGACAAATTCTGGACAGTATGCAATTTTCCCAACTGTTTGGGAGCTGTTGATGGTAAACACATATGGATCATCAAACCCCAAAGAACGGGATCTGAGTACTATAATTACAAAAAGTACTTTTCAATAGTACTCATTGCGATTGCGGATGCCAGATGTATGTTTGTAGCAGTGGACATTGGAGCATTTGGCCGTGGTAATGACTCACAGGCTTTTAAAAACTCAGACATGGGCCGGAGGTTGTATGGCAACCAATTTAATTTCCCTATGCCACGGCCTCTTCCTCACACCGAAGCTCCGCCACTGCCCTTTGTAATGGTTGGCGATGAGGCTTTTCAAATGTGCGGAAACTTACTGAAACCCTACTCCAGCCGGGACTTGGACCACACCAAAAAAATATTTAATTACAGGCTGACCAGGGCCAGAAGAACTGTCGAGTGTGCTTTTGGGATTCTTGTTTCCCGATGGCGAATTCTGGGCACGGCCATTAATCTTAAACTTGAAACAGTCGATGAGGTGGTGAAGGCCTGTGTGGTTCTACATAACTTTGTGATGGCTAAAGAGCACCCGACCTTTGAACTGGACGATGATGCTCCTAACCCATTGCCTGAATTCACTCAGCACACTCTCAGGTCATCCGTTGAAGTTGGCCAAATGAGGGACCAATTTGCGGCCTACTTTATTTCTGATGTAGGACGGGTGCACTGGCAAGATGAAATGGTGTAATGTTTTTGTTTGTTTATGGTAATAAAAAACCTTATTTGATACCATTACTGAGTGCACTATATTTTTTAAACTCCAATTAAATAAAAAACTTCCCATGTATAACTGAATTTTTTGATGTTCACACACCTGGGCAGGTAAATACACATATGAGTTAAAATTCAGCATTGCTAGTCTGCGTGAAATATATTGGAACGAGCAAAGCTGCAGGCCATGAATCAGGAAACCATTTTTTTTCAAGAGAAAATTGTGCAACTAGTTGAAAACAAAGTATGTGATTTTCTCAAAACACAACCCTCAAAACCCAACCCCAATGAAAGTCCATGGGGAATACAAGTCAGCATTGAGTGGATGAATGTAATCTGCTCCATTCCAACTTACAAGTTATTACACTAGGCCTTGGAATGACTATACTAGGCCGTGGTATTTCAAATATGAGTATAGTAGGCCTTGGGCCTACTAGTATAGTCATATGTGAAATACCACGGCCTAGTATAGTCATAACAAGGCCTACTCGATTTTTGCCAACTAGGATCTTGTTTCACGAAAAACAAACGGGTGAAACTTGACAAGTTTCAACAGTTTGTTTTTCATGAAACCAGATTCTAGTTGGTAAAACTAGAGTTATTACACTAGGCCTTGGAATGACTATACTAGGCCGTGGTATTTCAAATATGAGTATAGTAGGCCTTGGGCCTACTAGTATAGTCATATGTGAAATACCACGGCCTAGTACAGTCATAACAAGGCCTACTCGATTTTTGCCAACTAGGATCTTGTTTCACGAAAAACAAACGGGTGAAACTTGACAAGTTTCAACAGTTTGTTTTTCATGAAACCAGATTCTAGTTGGTAAAAATAGAGTTATTACACTAGGCCTTGTAATGACTACACTAGGCCGTGGTATTTCAAATATGAGTATAGTAGGCCTTGGGGCTTGTAGTATAGTAATATGTGAAATACCACGGCCTAGTATAGTCATACCAAGGCCTACTGTAATAACTCGATTTTTAACAACTAGCATCTTGTTTCACAAAAAACAAACTGGTGAAACTAGAAAGAAACTTATTTTTAAGACAAGTTTCAACAGTTTGTTTTTCATGAAACCAGATCCAAGTTGGTAAAACTCGAGTTATTACACTAGGCCTTGGTATGACTATACTAGTCCGTGTTATTTCACATATGACTATACTATGCCTTGGGCTGGTTTTTAACATGTATTTACCCATCAGTGTGTGTGAGCGGCGCAAACAACATTAATGAAACTTAGTAATGGTGAACCACAAATGTAAATTTATTTTTTATCACAAAAATAAACCAAAAAATTATTTTTTCCGGCGTTTGGGGGCAGATGGTTTCAATTTGGGGGTGTGCAGGGAATATGCAACACTTGCAGTTGAAGACGGTGTTTGAGGGGAAGGGGCAACAAAACTTGTGGGGGAAGGTAGTCCAGTTAAGGGAATTAAACTAGGAACACTTGGAGGAGAGGAAATCTGTTCAGGTACATTAGTTGTAATGGCATGTCGCCGTAGGCTTGTGTGCCTGGACCGACTTTGGCCCAATGCCCGCCTTGATAGATTTCGCCTTGAACTAGGGGCAAATATTGAATGTAGGTCCCCCGTCTGCTGGTATGGCTGCTGCTGCTGCTGAGGTGGCGGCTGCTGCTGCTGAGGTGGCGGCTGCTGCTGAGGTGGCGGCTGCTGCTGAGGTGGCTGCTGCTGCTGAGGTGGTTGCTGCTGCTGAGGTGGTTGCTGCTGCTGCTGAGGTGGTTGCTGCTGCTGCTGAGGTGGCTGCTGCTGCTGCTGAGGTGGCTGCTGCTGCTGCTGAGGTGGCTGCTGCTGCTGAGGTGGCTGCTGCTGCTGAGGTGGCTGCTGCGGCTGCTCTTCGTTGTCAGTGCTCGTCCTTGCAGGAGGACTGGTGGCGGCAGTGATGGTCCAGGTTTGCAGAGTGGTGGTGGCAGGGCTACTACATGTTGTTGTAGCGGCAGGGCTGTTCCATGTTTGCCTAGTGGTGGCTGAGCTCCACGCATGCATGGGAGTGGCGGTGGTGCTCCAGACAGGAGCAGCGCTTGCCATGGTGGTGTCGGTGAAGTGACCAGCTGCACTCAGACTTGTGGTGGTGTAACGGTGGGTGTCCTGGCTTTGAATAGAGGTGTCCGTGCAGTGGTATGCAGCACAAGTCGGTAGTGAGGTGAAGCGAGTCAACGGTGGCACAGGTGGAAAGGACACCACTGACTGCTGACCGTACCGATTATGCTGCATAACCTGCAAGAAAGCATTGTTGCAGGCCTGCAGCACATTCAGCTGTTGATCAGGACTAAGGTGTTCCGCCATGCCCTTTTCAATCTTACTAAAAAAATGGTGTGCTGGTCTGTTGAGGTCGGCCTCCAGACGGTCAAGGCGCTGTTCTACAGAATTGAAGCGGTGTTCAAAGTGGTTAAAACCACGTTCCATGAGTGCAAAACCGCTTTCAACTCTGTCGGACAGTGACTTGAGGCTGGAATTAAATGTCTCGCTCAAATGCATAAACTCGGGCAAGACATTCCTGTCCAAGGCCCTCTGCCGCTGGCGGGTAGTGCCCACATAACCAGTGGCAGAGACCTGGGACAGGGGAACACCTGATGGCCCAGCTTCCTGGTCACCAGCTGTGTGTGTGGTTGACCTGCAAGGTGCTTCCTGGCTGTCGGATGGCTGGGACGGGTCAGAGGAAGTCCGAGGAAGGACCGCTCCAGGGCCAGGTTGCAGGGTGCTGCTCCAGGTGCTGTGGAAGAAAGGAAAATCATTACTACCATGCCTTTACAAGAAGCATCAGCTGTGGATTAGAAAAACACAGATTAATAAAAATAAAAACCCAAAATTTATAATACTTACGATCTCGTGGCAAGGACCGGTCTTAGGAACTGCAACGCGTGATAGTGACGGTATCTAGTTCTGGTCCTTGACGCAGATCCACTGCGAACCTGGCCCTCAGCACGAACATCACTGTTGAAGCGGTCCTTGATCGAACGCCAACGTGTTCGGACTTTGTCCACTGTTGATAAAAAAAAACAGTGCCGTCAAGGACAACAGTCACTGCGGCACAATGTAGCAATACAATACTCAAAGCAGTCACTGTAGACCCCGATGACACTGTTGGGTTTCCTGCTAGAATACACCTAGCACGAAACCCAACAGTGCCGTCAAGGACAACAGTCACTGCGGCACAATGTAGCAATACAATACTCAAAGCAGTCACTGTAGACCCCGATGACACTGTTGGGTTTCCTGCTAGAATACGCCTAGCACGAAACCCAACAGTGCCGTCAAGGACAACAGTCACTGCGGCACAATGTAGCAATACAATACTCAAAGCAGTCACTGTAGACCCCGATGACACTGTTGGGTTTCCTGCTAGAATACACCTAGCACGAAACCCAACAGTGCCGTCAAGGACAACAGTCACTGCGGCACAATGTAGCAATACAATACTCAAAGCAGTCACTGTAGACCCCGATGACACTGTTGGGTTTCCTGCTAGAATACGCCTAGCACGAAACCCAACAGTGCCGTCAAGGACAACAGTCACTGCGGCACAATGTAGCAATACAATACTCAAAGCAGTCACTGTAGACCCCGATGACACTGTTGGGTTTCCTGCTAGAATACACCTAGCACGAAACCCAACAGTGCCGTCAAGGACAACAGTCACTGCGGCACAATGTAGCAATACAATACTCAAAGCAGTCACTGTAGACCCCGATGACACTGTTGGGTTTCCTGCTAGAATATGCCTAGCACGAAACCCAACAGTGCCGTCAAGGACAACAGTCACTGCGGCACAATACAGAGCAGGGAAATACTCACTAAACGCCTTTTTGGAGGATGCTGTGGCGCTGTCCCAGCCATCCATCAACGCTGCGGCCACCTCATTCCATAGCCGCCGGGTCACCACAATGTCCTTGTGCAGCCGGTCACGGCTGTCCCACAACGGCGAACGCTCCTGGACCAGGCTGATGAGCTGCTCATTATCCAGGTAGACGTCTTCATCCCGTTGTGGAACCTAGACAAAACACATTCATTAGAATAATCAAATTTAAATTGAATAAAAAGTTACAAAAAAAGAAACATAAAAAAGAGTAAAAATAGAAGATAAAAAATAAAGAACATTACAAATCATTTGATACTTACATTCCGTATCACCACCGGGACTTGGCTTCGCTGCTCCTGCTCTTCGCCCTCACTAGTCCCGTCCGCAGAAGATGATGATGACGATGTCTTAAAAAAGTTGAAAAAAACGTAAGAGATTTGGAGAAGCAGCAGATATACTTACCAGATGCACGAAAATAATCACCCCACGGTCTGCTTGCGCCAATTCCTGCCGCGATGGGGAATACTCGGATTCTGAAGACATACTGCATGTAAAAATAATAAAAATCATTAGTACATACATAATTTAAAAGGACAGGCATATAATGTAATATACTCACATTCTTCGCTGATATAATGGGTTCTTGGTTGACTGTCTGCTCTTCAATCTGTCAGTGTAGTAGTGGCAGAGTTTTGGCAGGCACCTCCTTTATATAGACTTTTTTTTTTTGACTTTAGAAGATTATAACTAGGACAACAAGTGGACACCACCAAAAAAACGCAGCGCTAAAAAAACGCATACATGCGCATGCCAGTGCGCACGTATGCGCATCCATAGGCTATAATGGCCATTTTTAGCGCAAAACGTGCGCATACGTGTGCATGCGCTTTTTTCCAGGGCCAAAAAATGCAACATGCTGCGTCTGGAAAATACCAACGCACACCCCAAAAAAACGCAGCGCATGAAAATCGCATACGTGCGCATGCCAGCGCGCAGGTATGCGCACCCATGTTAAATATAGGGGAAAAAACGCATGCGCACGTATGCGTTTTTTTCCAGCGCTAAAAAACGCAAATGTGAAACCAGCCTTAGTGCTGTAGCAACCCACATGATAATACTATGGGCGTCATTAATAGGTTGAAAGCCAGACACTTTGCATCAATGTGCATTTTTCCTACTAGGCAGCCAACCCCACCATGGTTTGTTAGGTGTGGGGTGGTTGTTTTTATCAGTAGTTTGCACCTGAGCTGCCCCCTTGCCTCTATTAGTGGAGGCCAGCTGCATCCTGCTATATGTGCATTTGTCATCAGACAGGGTTTCTGGTAAGGCCATATCTTGTTGTGTGAGTTGTTTAGCTTAGTGGTTGGCACTGTTTCTTTGTAGTGCTGGGTTCAAAGCCCACCAAAGACATGTGAAAGTAATTTGTATGTTGTGCAATGGCTAATTAATTCCATGGAGAAGATATTGTAACACCAGGATATAATGAATTTAACAAAGATTTCTTTTTTTATCTAATCAGCATAATGGGTTGATGAGGCTGCCTGGACCTAACATGCATACGGGACTACTAGGTTCTGCCTAAGGCATATTATGATTAGTTACGCATCAGTAAAACACTGAACCCAGTATTGCACAACATAACTATATGTTAAGAAAACATACTTCCCCTTGCAAAATCCTCAATAATGGGAAACATCTTTTTAAGAAAGTCTACATAAGGCTGAGCTTAGATAAGCTGAATATAAATCATCCTGACTGCACCATGAAGAATTGGATGACGTATTTTGCCCATATGGTATTCTACTTTACATGAGCTGTGTGGACTGAATGTCTTTTTTTTACATGTGGGACCTGCGTAAATTTCATCAGTGTCAATTTTTGCAACAGATCTATAAGAAACAGATGTCATGCGGATGGTGTTTGTATAGTCTCTGTATTTTTTTTTGGACACCTATTTGGGTCATTGCGTAACTCATCCACAATCCTACTTGACTAGCTGTGATTTTTAACACATGGACTGTGTATCATCCGAATTGAGCCTTCAGTATTGTCCGTTGTGAACACGGACAGCACACGGCTCTGAAAATACATCCTGAACTATAAAATTATTACATTATTCATCCTATACTAAGAAATGACCTGATTACTGGTTTTTCTTCATCCCACCTCCTAAAATAGTGTAATTTAAAATGTTAAAAAAGTATGTGCAAGATGTTTTCATTCTCATGCAGCAAATGACTCTCATAAAGCTCTGTCAACTGAAAAACAAACATGTAATAGGTAGCACAACTGCTGAATTATCCTCTGAACACATTGTTGTAAACCCTTAAAAAAGCTAATAGTCAAAGTGTGGTCAGAGATCGATCAGCGTGTCACCAGTTATTTTCAGACATGGAGAGAAAAAAAAGTTTCTCCACCTTCTCCATTCTGCCAGTCTATGAAAAATCGGACCTGCATTTGGATGTCATCCATGTGCGGTCCAATTTTTTTTCACGGACCCATATACTTGCATTGTCAATTTTGGGCTGAAACTTAAAATCAGACATGGCTCCAATGTTTTCTGTAGACCACTAGGTATAATGAAAACATTGGAACTGTGCATAGCCCCATAGAATATCAAAAGTATGAGTGCGAGCCGTGAAAATCACGGATAGCACTCGTACAACAAAATCGGTTATGTGTATGAGCCCTTAGAGTGAATATGCCGCCAGCAATAAATCCATCCTGTACTATCTCCAGTTTCCCTCTAACTCTGTATTTTAATAATTCCATACTTTCACATTGTGTACAAAAATCAAAGAGCAGAAACTTATTCTCTAAATGCTTACTGCACAAAATGTCCCTGTAATGTATTACAGTTAATAACTAGCATAACAGCACAACAGCACACCGGCCAATGAATACACATGGTGTAAAGGTGTAAAACGATAGTCCATTATTTTAAGCAAATTTGTTTAGATTCCAAACTGTATAACAATGGAAGACAATTTGGAAGTATTTTTTTATAGGAGTACACAGCAGAATGGGCAGATTAAAAAAGAAACAGTCAGAATTCTATCTAGATTTTAGGTTGGAGTTAAAGGGTCACGGGGTTATCTACTTTGCAAAATTATATTGTCTGCTATACATGACTTACGTAGGTTATGATAAATTAATCTCATAAGATAGGTAATAAATAAGGTTGATAATAGAGATGAGCGACTTTGCCTTTTATTGGGTAGAGTCGGGGTTCATGAAACCCGACTTTCGCAAAAGTCGGGTCGAACGCAATCGGCCGGTTATCGTGAAAAGTCGAAGGCCGACTGAAACACGAAACCCAATGCAAGTCAATGGGGAAGAAAAGTCAGCAGTGAGTGGAAGACAGGAAACACACCTACAGTGCCCATTTGAATGCCAAAAACATCAATTCTTATTACTTAAGCTTGTCAACCTTAATTTACTTTATAATAATAGTTAGGCATTGAAAACTGGGGGTTATTTGGCTAAAGTTGTGGGGGGGGTAGGGCTGGCTCCAGATTTTCGTGGGCCCAGGGCCAAAGAGTGTCACTGGGCTCCTTTAACACATACTACAACTCATGATCCTCTGATACGGCAGAGAAATAGCGGTATAGTACAATGAAAAATACTTCACTTCTTACATCACATGACTGATATCCATTTTAAATTCTCCAATAGCTCCAAAAACGGACAGTATATTACTCCATACAGTATTATGGCCACCGCATAGTGCGCCATACAGAGTAATGAGGCCCATATATTTCTCCGTACAGAATCATTGGTCCCATATAATGTTCGATACAGTATATGATGAGCTCCACATAATGCTACAGTATATGTTGGTCTCCATGGATGAAGCTCCACTGTGTTATGGGCCCACATAATGCTCCATATATAGTGGGCCCCATTTCTAATTCTCCAGTGTATAATGGGCCCTGTAAATGCTGCTCCAGTGTCTGATGTCCACCTTTGGAATGCTCCAGTGTATGCTGGGCCCCATATATCATTCTCCAGAGTATAGTGCTCCCCAAAAATTGCTCCCAACCTTTAAAACAATTAAATAAGTCTCCTCTCAAGGGAATCCCTGTACTCTGGGCTCCTCATCGTCCCCATCATCCATCTCTCTGCATTTGGACTGTTTAGGCATAGGGCGTACAGACGTGATGTCATCGCGCTCTCTGACCAGAATGTCACTGTCAGGAAATGCGGAAGACTTCACGGTGGTGGAACAGGGAGAGGTAAGTATTTCAACTTTGCAAGTGCTGTGATCCTGAGCAAGCAGGAGGGGCCCACTCGTTGGTGACGGCACTGGCATAGTACGGCGGTGTCCTGGGTGGGCCCTCCCACCGGCAGAGACACTTTTGCGTACTATGAGGGGCCCTGTGCCAGTGCTGTCGCCCATGAGTATGCCCCCCCCACCTGCTCAAGGAACCTGCACTTTCATCTGCACCTTACTCACCGTGTAAGGTGGTATAGTATGCGGGAAGGGGAACCTGAGTTTCATCAGGGTCAGATTCTGGCTGTGTAGAGTGCGAGGGGAATGTAGTGGTCTGGGTCAATGTACCAGCAGAATCCTCTAGCAGTGGCAGGGCATCAGAGCACTTGTGGTGCCCCCAGGAGTATGGTCGCCACACTGGCATTACCTTCCTCCTAGGGAGTGTGATGTCATGCTTGGAAGCAATGAAGGATCTCTCTAGCAGTTAAACCAACACACAACACAGTTCCCACTCCAGGCCAGCAGGGAGAGCTTTGAACATGACTGCTGAGGAGCTGCTCTCTGTGGTCGGGAGGAGGGAAGTTAGGGCAGTCTGTGAAGGGAAGGGGAAGTGTGTGGATGTGAGAAGGGGAGCTGGAGGATGAGCAGAGTTAAGGCTCACTCCTAGCTGGAGCAAATGGTCCGGATTCCGGTCTTCGAGTTTGTAGGGACACTGACAGTCCTGCAGCAGTCACCGGAGGAAGTAGCAGCTGTAAATGCTCTGTTCCCAGCTAAGGCTCGGAGGCCCCAGCAGCGATGTGTGTGAGCCAGAAGGAAAAGGCTATGGCTGCCTGCCATACAAGAAAGTTCCAAAAGAGAGTCAACAGGGGGAACTTCAGTGAACTCAGTACTGCGAGTACCTCAGATAAGCGCTAGAATGGAGGCCACACTACCTATCTGCAGAGAGAGAATTCCTAATTTGCTTCCAGGCTGACCAACTCCTTCTCCATCTGTACTCTGGGTCCTGGACGGCACTTACCAAGTACAGGTAAAGGAACTGCACGACTGTGTCTGTCATCTTTCTCCTGCGCCTGGCGCATGGCTCTGCTACATCCTGCACTGCACACCATCTACCAACTCTTTCATCTGCCCTGCGACTATGGCCCTACCTGTGCAGGGCTTCTACATCTTAGCTGCACCACAACATCTGTCCAAAAGAAATGACACTGCAGTGCTGGTGAATCTGATCAGAAATCACAGGTGGCATCACGTATCATTCACCTATAAACGTTATTCACCCCTTTGCATGGACCGCAGGGCCAAGGACCGGGTCACCACCACCGTGACACATCCTGTGAGACACCGGCCCGGTACCAATTAACCCCACTGCCCTGGCTGGCGACCCACACTCCATGTCAGATTCAACTTGGACTGGGGAATTCACAATTTGACTTGATAACCCAGGCATGGTATGTGAGAAAGAGCTACATGGACTAATGTGAAGTGTGGCCTGCTGCATCATTCACTTTTGGTGGGGGTGAAGGACACAAGGAAAGGGGTTCTTCCTGACCAGGAGGCAGCACTTGACCACTCAGTGCTTGCATTTTTTTAAACTTCAGAAGAAGAGGGCATATTAGCTGGAGTCTGTTTCGGCAATGCAAGCCAAAACCAGTTCCTGATGCTCCGGCTTTAAAAGCGGTTAACTTACTCCCAGAAAAGGTAGCCTTCCAGAGTCAGACCATGACGCAGGCTCAACACCTCCTGCCTTAGCTGCTATTGTGCTTTTGCCACTACCAGCAGATGCACCACCACCATCAGTACCAGCTGGCCCCCCCACACCCACGTCCACGGCCTCTTCCACCATACTTCCAAATTTTGGAGAAAATGTACCCAAAATAACATCAGATATATGGTAGTGTATCAGAAGCGTACAGCTGTATACAGTCAAAGGATAATTGTAAATCTCCGTATATATTTCATGAGTCACACAGAGACGCTCACAGGCTCAGTATGGATTAGACAAGAATATAAAAAGAAGAAAAAGGGTACAGTATCATCAGATAGCAGGTATATATAGTATAGTTTAAACATTCTAAATCTCTGTATATATTTCAGGAGGCAGACACAGACGCTCTCCGGCGCAGTATGGATTACAACACAATATAAAAAGCCGTAAAACGGTAACGGATCTGAAGCGTACAGCTGTATACAGTGTAGGGGTCTTTGTCAACCTCAGTATTTATTTCCAGAGTCAGAAACAGACTCTCACTTGGTCAGTTTGGATTAGACAAGAATATAAAAAGCAGTAAATGGGTAATGCATCACAAGCATAGAGCTGTAGACAGTGTTGGGGTAATTTTTAAATCTACATATAAATTGCAGGAGTAACCCACAGACTCTCCCACGCTCAGGATGGATCACACCACAATATAAAAAGAAGATCCGCAAGAAATAATCACACATGTGGGCCAATGTTCCAGGTGTCAATGATACACTTAGAGTGGTGGGTGGAGGAGGACTTTCCGGCAGAAAGGTTACAGTATCACCAGATACCAGGTATATATAGCATAGTTTACACATTAAAAATGTACGTCTATATATCAGGAGTAGTGTTCGAGTTCGGTTCGGTTCGTCGAACAGGAGAAGTTTGTCGAATGCTCGTCGAACGTTCGACGAACACCGTCGAACCCCATTGAAAACAATGGCAGACAAACACAAACACATACAAACACATACAAACACATACAAAACACCTTAAAAGGTGTCCCAAAGCAGACAAAATGCTCAGAAGACACAAATAACATATGGAAAAGGGCATCTACATATAGAATAGAGGTGGAGGAGTAAAAGGATGAGGAGACACAGATATAGGCATGTCATGAAAGTCAAGTCAAGAAAGGCTGGAATAAAAATCTAAAATACAAAAAAAATTCTAAAATTCTAAAATCGAAGACGATCATATACCGTCGGACTTCCCACCATAAATTATGCCAACTGCGGATCGGGTGGCGTTATTCCCACGACCCTCCGAACAGCGTCCATGAAGGCAAAGTGTTTGGTTTACGGGGGCAGTATGGTTGCAAAACTGAACCTTAAAGGAATGTCCAGAAGGGTACTACCACAAGGAGTGGAGCCTGCGGCTTAATTGGACTCCACACGGGCAACCTCAACCATGCCAGCCACGGAAAGGATGGACAGATTGCAAGCTTTCTCAATTCTGTGGGGGGTGGTGCATGGCCGTTTTTAGTTGTGCTAGCAACTTGTCAGCATAATTCCATTAACGAATGAGACTCCAGCATATCCCTGTGGTCCGTGTCCAGCTTACTAGAGGGACACGCGAGGCTCTGGCACACGAGATTGAGCAATAACAGGTCTTTCATACCCTTACATGTCCGGGGCTGCACGCGCGCTACACTGAAAGGACCAGCATGTATCGCTTACAGGTGCGGATAACCTGCTGAACCCCGTTAGTGATGGGGATCTGGGATTCAAATTTCTCCCCGCGGACGAGGATTTCCCAGTAAGTGCAGGTAAACCGGAATTCCGGAATTAGGCCTAACCGGCATTCCAGAAAGAATGTGCAAAAATTAAGTGTCCAAACCACAGGTGCTGTAGCTTGATTAACAGCTGGGCTCCTCTGCTGAGTAGCACGCAGTTCTTACATGAACAGGCGGCATAGCTTGCTTCATGGGTGGGCAACTCTGCTGAGTAGCAGACAGTGCTTACATAAACAGGTGGCACAGCTTGGTACACGGGTGGGCTCCTCTGCTGAGTAGCAGGCACGGTTACTAGGCCCAAAGTATTAACTGGGCTAAATTCAGTCAAAAACTGGTTCTTTCATAAACAGGCGGCATAGCTAGGTTCACGGGTGGGCTCCTCTGCTGAGTAGCAGACAGTGCTACAAGGCCCAAAAGAATTTTCTGGACAAGATGAGGTAAAAAATTATTAGAAACACACACGGTGTAGCTCCCTAACAGGTGTACTACATTGCTGGCTACCAGACACCGCTACTATGCCATGAAACTGTCTATTAACATTGAAAACCATTATTAATGTGAAAATAAAGTTACGCTTTTGGTGAACGAACCGTTCTCGAACGGAACCTCGAACAGCCGAATTTTAAGCAAAGTGTTCGAGTTCGATGAACGGCTCGAACACCACCCAAAACAGCTCGAATTTGAACTTGGCAAACAGTTCGACTCGAACACGCTCATCTCTAATCAGGAGGCAGACTCAGACGTTCTCAGGCCCAGTATGGATTCGACAAGATTGTAGAAAGTTGAGAAAGGGTACAGTATCACCAGATAACAAGTATATATAGCATAGTTTAAACATTAAAAATCTCTGTGTATATTTCCGGAGTCCGACAAAGACACTCACAGCCTCAGTATGGATTAGACAAGAATCTAAAAAGTAGAAAAAGGGTAATGTATTCGTAGCATACACCAGTATACACTGTTGGGGTATTTTAAAATCTTCATATATATGTCATGTCGGACACTGTTCGCACCAGGGTGTCCGGCAGACAGCGGTCTTCTGATCCGGCTTGGATTGGGTTAACCAGGTTGTCATTCTGGCTGAGGGCTTAGCCACGCCCTCTGTCTTTAAATTGTCCTGTGTGACTATGGGCGTCGCCGACTATAGCTCTTGCCTTGTGCTAGTGATACCTGTCTGGAGTGGTGGTCTAAGGAGCATACTGTTTCTGGTGTAGTATATTCCGTTGTTGCCATTTTGCCTCCCTGTGTTGTATTTTTTGGTTGCCCTTGCACATTATTGTATTCTCCTGTGTGTACGTGGTGTGGTGCATTTCCTTTATCCCTGTCCATACTTATTTGTGGGGTCTGGTGTTTGGTCTCCTCACTGGGTGGAGGGTGGAGGGTTCAGCTTAGGGCTGGACAGGAGACAAGGACAGGGTGGAGGCCCAGACAGGCACACCTTCAGTGTAAACCCTGGGTTAAGGGACAGACAGGGTTTCCCCTAGACTGAGGGACACCGCAGGGGCCCCGGTGTTTTGTCCTATAGTTACCTACGCTTCCCATGACATTATAGTCGGCCCAAATTTTATTTACCATGGATCCTATTTTCTCCATAACCAAGCAGCTGGAGGCTCTGTCCATACAGGTCACTGAACTGAGGGGGGCGGTCCAGCAACAAGGCCTGTCAGTTCCTGCTGTGCAAACTGAGACAGCAGTCAGGGCAGCTGAACCCAAGTTACCTCTCCCTGAGCGATTTTCTGGTGATCGCTGTAAGTTTGTTGTATTTCGTGAATCCTGCAAATTGTATTTTCGTATGCGTCCACTCTCCTCAGGAAAGGAGACTCAGCGTGTGGGCTTGGTAATTTCCTTGCTGAGTGGTGATCCACAAGCATGGGCCTTTTCACTACCTTCTGATTCACCTGCATTTGAGTCCGTAGACTTTTTTTTTCTGCTCTTGGTTTAATCTATGACGGTCCTGACAGACTGGCGTTAGCAGAATCTAAAATACGCTCTCTACTCCAGGGTGAGCGACTGGCGGAGGATTATTGTACGGAATTTCGTTGCTGGGCTGTGGACACTCAATGGAATGACCCTGCACTAAGGAGTCAATTTTTGCATGGGGTTTCTGGAAGGGTTAAACAAGCTCTGCTAATGTATGAGACTCCCGCCTCTCTGGAGGCTGCTATGGTGCTTGTAGTACGCATTGATCGCCGCTTTCTTCAGAGATCGCAGGAGACATTGCCTGTGGGGGGGGCAGTTTCTGGTGAGGTTGCCTCGGGTGAATCCATGGAACCTATGCAGATCGCTGGTATGTCACATACACATAATAACAAGCATAAATGTCCCTTGCCCAGAAAGCAAAGGGTCTGTTTTTTTGGGGGCAAAAAAGGACATTTTATTAATGCTTGCCCCCTAGTACCTAAGAAAGACGTGTCGGTGGAAAAACTGCTAGGCTCAGAGGGTTTGGAGGAGTCTAGCCTGAGCCTTTGCATATCCTCCATGGTGGTCTCCCAGTGTATGCTCCCTGCCAAGGTAGTAATCGGGGGCCAAGAGCTGTCGATTACTGTATTTGTAGATAGTGGTTCAGCCGCTAATCTCATTGATGAAAAGTTTGCGCGTACAGCGGGATTTAAGGTGGAAAAGCTGCCTAATCCTATCCGGGTGGTTACCATCAATGCCTCCCCTCTCTCACAAGGGGAGATTAAAGAGTTTGTAGCTGATGTAAAGCTCCACATTGGGGTCCTACACTCTGAGCGGGTAACATGTAAGGTGCTTAGTAATTTACCTGCTCAGGTAGTTCTGCGGTTTCCATGGTTGTCTATGCACAATCCGGTGATTGATTGGAAAACCCAGGACATAATCCAGTGGAGCAGATATTGCCAGGAGAGTTGTCTGGCCACGTCTATCTCCGCTGTGACTCCCAGCATCCCAGAGCCACAGCTGGACTTTGCTGATGTATTTTCTGAAAGAGGTTGTTCAGAACTGCCACCGCACCGACCCTATGACTGTGCTATTAGGTTAAAACCGGGGGCCAAATTACCGAAAGCCAGGATGTTTAATATCTCAGGTTCTGAGAGGCAAGCTCTCAAAGAATACATTGCAGAAAGTCAAAGCAAAGGGCACATCAGGCCTTCATCATCTCCATTGGCGGCGGGGTTCTTCTTTGTCAAGAAGAAAGATGGCGGATTACGCCCGTGTCTGGATTTCAGGGAACTCAACCAGATTACGGTTCGAGACCCATACCCGATGCCACTGATACCCGATTTGTTCAACCAGGTGTCTGGTGCCAAATGGTTTTCCAAGCTTGACCTCAGGGGGGCGTACAATCTCATAAGAGTCCGTCAAGGGGATGAATGGAAGACGGCATTTAATACCCGAGGGTCATTTTGAGAATTTGGTGATGCCATTTGGGTTGACGAGCGCTCCAGCAGTATTTCAACATTTCATAAATGATGTCTTTTCTCATCTCTTGGGGAAATTTGTTATTATATACCTTGATGACATTCTTATTTACTCACGCGACCGTGATGCACACATAGAGCATGTTAGGCAGGTACTGCAGTTGCTCAGGGAGAACAAGCTCTATGCCAAGCTTGAGAAATGTGTATTTGTCGTCCAAGAATTACCTTTTTTGGGTTATGTAATTTCCACCTCAGGGTTTAAAATGGACACTGCTAAGGTGCAAGCAGTGCTGCAGTGGGATGGGCCTGATAATCTCAAGGCGCTTCAGCGATTCCTGGGCTTTTCCAACTATTATAGGAAATTTATTAAGAATTTTTCTATGGTTGCTAAACCGCTCACCGACATGACTAAAAAAGGTACCAATTTTTCTGACTGGTCTGAGGCTGCTGTGCGCGCATTTGAATTCCTCAAAAACAGTTTTGCTTCAGCTCCCATCCTGGTTCAGCTTGATGTCTCCCTACCATTTACCATGGAGGTGGATGCATCTGAGGTTGGAGTGGGGGCGGTACTGTCTCAGGGTCCATCCTTGGGCAAATTGCATCCGTGTGCCTACTTCTCGAAGAAGCTGTCGCCTGCCGAGCGTAATTACGATATTGGTAACAGGGAATTGTTGGCCATCAAGTTGGCATTTGAGGAATGGCGACACTTCTTGGAGGGGGCTGTCCATCAGATTACTGTTATAACAGATCATAAAAATCTGCTTTATTTAGAGTCTGCTAAACGCCTGTCCCCCAGACAGGCTCGCTGGGCATTATTCTTCACACGGTTCAATTTTTTTGTGACATACCGACCAGGTTCTAAGAATACTAAGGCGGACGCCTTGTCCAGATGTTTTCTGGGTGGAGAGCCAAGTGAGGATCCAGTGCCTATCCTCCAAAAGGGAGTTGTGGTCTCGGCTCTCACGACAGAAGTTGAGGCAGAGATTGCTGAGGCTCAGGAGGAGGTACCGCCGGATCTGCCTCCTAATAAATCGTTTGTGCCACTACACCTACGCTTAAAGGTGTTAGGGGAACATCACGATACTGTCCTGGCGGCCCACCCAGGGGTTAAGGACACTCTGGAACTTGTATCACATCATTTTTGGTGGCCCAAAATCCGGCAGGACGTGGCCTCATATGTGTCAGCCTGTACCATGTGCGCACGGGCTAAGACACCACGCTCCCGTCCTGCTGGCACGTTGCATCCTCTCTGTGTGCCCAGTAAGCCATAGACTGAGATTTCTATGGATTTCATTATGGATTTGCCCTCCTCGGCTGGGAACACGGTCATTCTGGTAATAGTTGATCGGTTCTCTAAAATGTCGCATTTCATTGCTTTGCCATCTTTGCCCAATGCGAAGACCCTTGCTCAGGAATTTATTCGCGAGGTGGTCAGACTTCATGGTGTCCCATCTGAAATTGTATCTGATAGAGGTACACAATTTGTGGCAAAATTTTGGAGAGCTTTTTGTTCACGCCTAGGGATTAAATTGTCTCATTCATCGGCTTTCCATCCGCAGTCGAATGGGCAGACTGATCGTATGAACCAAAACCTGGAACAATACTTACGCTGTTTTGTGTCTGACAATCAGGAAGAGTGGTCGGTGTTTCTTCCTCTGGCTGAATTCACGATAAACAATCATTGTCAGGACTCGTCTGGGGAATCCCACTTCTTTTGTGTTTATGGTCAACATCCCCAATTCTGTACCTTGCGCCAAGGGTGCTCTGCGAGCGTCCCTGAGGAGGACCAGTTGGGAGCACAATTGTCATCCGTTTGGAGGAGAGTAAAGCAGCGCTTGCTGAATGTAGGTTCTAGGTACAAACGTGTGGCTGACGATAGACGTGTGCCAGGTCCGGACCTGTGTGTGGGTGATTGGGTGTGGTTGTCTACAAGGAACATCAAACTCAAAATACCATCGCTTAAGTTGGGTCCCAGGTTCATTGGTCCGTTAAGGATCTCCGCAATTATCAACCCTGTGGCATTTCGTTTGGAGTTACCTGCCGTATACAAGATACATAATGTGTTTCAAATGGCGTTACTTAAGAAGGTCGTGGGTGCTGTTGATGTTTCTCCCGTGCCACCACCTCCCGTCTTGGTGGATGGCACGTTGGAGTTTGAGGTGTCCAAGGTGGTTGACTCTCGTGTAGTACGTTGCACTCTACAGTACCTGGTCCACTGGCGTGGCTATGGTCCTGAGAAGAGGACTTGGGTGCCGGTTTCGGACATACATGCGGACCGACTGGTTACAGTGTTTCATCGCCGCCATCCGGACAAGCTGGGTCCTCGACATTGTGAGGTTCCTGGAGTCCCTCGTAGAAGGCGGGGTACTGTCATGTCGGACACTGTTCGCACCAGGGTGTCCGGCAGACAGCGGTAATACCCCATCCTACCACTTTGTTCTCAGCGGCGCTGGTTGGTCTTCTGATCCGGCTTGGATTGGATTAACCAGGTTGTCATTCTGACTGAGGACTTAGCCACGCCCTCTGTCTTTAAATTGTCCTGTGTGACTATGGGCGTCGCCGACTATAGCTCTTGCCTTGTGCTAGCGATACCGGTCTGGAGTGGTGGTCTAAGGAGCATACTGTTTCTGGTGTAGTATATTCCGTTGTTGCCATTTTGCCTCCCTGTGTTGTATTTTTTGGTTGCCCTTGCACATTATTGTATTCTCCTGTGTGTACGCGGTGTGGTGCGTTTCCTTTATCCCTGTCCATACTTATTTGTGGGGTCTGGTGTTTGGTCTCCTCACTGGGTGGAGGGTGGTGGGTTCAGCTTAGGGCTGGACAGGAGACAAGGACAGGGTGGACGCCCAGGCAGGCACACCTTCAGTGTAAACCCTGGGTTGAGGGACAGACAGGGTTTCCCCTAGTCTGAGGGATACCGCAGGGGCCCCGGGATTTTAGCCTATAGTTACCTTGGCTTCCCATAACAATATATTTCAGTCTCAGTAAGACAGTCCAGACTCTCCACAAGAGGAAACTAGATGGATACAAGTACAGACGGAAAGTCGAGTGACTGCAGAAATTTTGGAATTACTAATCACGGGAAAAACTCCCGGGAGAATTCTCAGAGGCGATGCTGACTGTCAATTACTTTGTCTGTGGAGACAGCGAAAACAGTTCTTTGTGAAGAAAGGGTTGCTGTATCGCAGTACCGTGGATCCCATCACCGTTACTGATCTCCATCAAATTGTGATCACATGGAGAGATGTAGACATGGTCCTCACTGCCTATTATGATCTGTCAGGTAACTTTGGAGTGCAAAAGACAGAAGCCACAGGCCGTAGGCGATTCTATTGGATTGGCATGAGAGGACACATTTAAAAATGTGGGCAGGAATGTCACACGTCTGTGAGTAGTTAAACTGTGAAAGCTGATGATAAACCACCACTGCATCTCATTGTGAGTCGAAGTCCATAACAAATGGAAGCCATTGATCATCTGAAGACAGAGCCAAGCAGGACAGGGCATAGCTACGTCTTAACCATCATCTATCAGTTCACCTAATTTGTAGTGGCAGTCCCAGTGAAGTATTTAACAGCCCAGACTACACAGCGGTTGAGCAGGGAGAGGTAAGTATTGCAAGTGCTGGGGCCCTGAGCAAGCGGGGGGGCCCACTTGTGGGCGGCGGTACTGGCACATGGCCCCTAATAGTACACTTGATTGTACTATGAGGGACCCTGTGCCAGTGCCGTCGCCCAAGAGTGGGCCCACCAACCAGTCCAGAGCAACAGCACTTACACGGGTATGTGCTCCAGGTTGTGACCACGGCCCTGGGGGGGGAGGCAGCCCAGTTAGGGAGGTTGAAAAAATGGCATATGTTGATGTTGGACATTCAGCAGCTGCAAATGGAGGAATTGGAGAAGTCCGAGGAAGAGGAGGACAAAAGCGAGCCATTTTTCTGGCAACCTATATGTCAGCAGGGGAAGGTGGGACAAAATCCTTTGAAACCCATGCATGGTTCATTTTAATGAAAGTTAGACCATAACCATTTTGGGTCAACAGACGGGTCCTTTTTTCTGTCAGGATTGGTCCAGCAGCACTGAAGACTCTTTCGGATAGCACACTAGCAGCAGGGCAAGCGAGCTCCTGTAAGGCATATTGTGCCAATTCAGGCCAGGTGTCCAGTTTACAGGCCCAATAGTCAAAGGGGAATGACCTGTGAGGGAGAACATCGATATGGGAGGAGAAGTAGTTTGTAGCCATAGTTGACAACTGCTGTCTCCTATCACTTTCAGTCGATGCAGTATTACCAGTCGTGTGAGCGGTACTTGAAAAATCAGTCCACAACATGGTCATGAAACCCCTGTCTCCAACGCCACTTCGGATGTGTGCACCAAGAACACCTCTTCCATGTTGCCCCCTACGGCTCGTGCGAGAACCATCACCGCTGCTGTGTGCTGGGAATGCCTCAAACAAATGGTTTACCAGAGTTGCTTGTTTGTTAGCCAATATTAGCTCTAGGTTCTCCTGTGGCATGATGTTTTGGAATTTGCCTTTATAGCGTGGATCCAGGATGCTGGCCAACCAGTAGTCGTCATCGTTCATCATTTTGGCAATGCGGGGTCCCTTTTTAGGATCTGCAAGGCATAATCACACATGTGGGGCAATGTTCCATGTGTCAATGATGCACTGCGAGTGCGGGGTGGAGGAGCACTTTCTGGCAAATCCACATCCCTCCAGTCACGAACAAACCCTGTACCTGACCTTGCCACGCCAACATTTTCCCTTGCCCCCTGAGAAGCATCCTCCTCCCCTAAATAATCATCCCCATCATCCTCCTCTTCCTCCTCTTCCTCTTCTTCCTCCACCTCGTCCAGGACAGTTCCCTGACCAGACAATGGCTGACTGTCATCAAGGCTTTCCCTCCTCCTCTTCCTCTTCCTCCTCAGTTGCAGACGCCTGCTCCTTAATGTGCGTCAAAGTTTGCATGAGCAGACGCATAAGTGGGCTGCTCATGCTTATCATGGCGTCGTCTGCGCTTACCAGCCGTGTGCATTTCTCAAAACACTGAAGGACTTTACAGAGGTCTTTCAGCTTCGACCACTGCACTTCAGACAACTCCATGTCTGCCCTCAAACTGCCTGCCTGTGTATCCTCCCACAAATGCAATACAGCCTGCCTCTGTTCTCACAGCCTCTCAACCATGTGCAGGGTGGAGTTCCACCTTGTTGCAACGTCGATAATTAGGTGGTGCTTGGGAAGGTGGAGCTTCTGCATACAACTGGAGTGTACAGGCGACCGGCGGATGTGCGAGCACAGTCTTCACACCTTATGTAGCAGGGCTGTTAACTCCGGATAATTATTGCGGAAGCACTGCACCACCAGGATCAAGGTGTGAGCCAGGCAAGGTATGTGTCTGAGTTTTGAAAGGGCTATGGCTGCACAAAATTCTGGTCATTATCACTAACTACCTTGCCTACCTCAAGATGTAGACTGCCCAGCCATGACTCAGTTTGTCGCTCCAAGTAGTCAGCCAGTACCTCCGCGGTGTGTCTGTTGTCACCCAAACACATCATCTTCAACACAGCCTGCTGATGCTTACCACTAGCTGTTCGATAGTGGGACACCTCGAGTGCAACACTGGCAGCTGCGGATGGAGTGCTCGTGTGACTGCGCTCTGTGGACGAGCTTTCCTTTCTGGAGGAGGAAGAGGGTCAAACGCCTACAGCCAACTGTCTCCTATATCGTGGGCTAGGCAGCACTGTCCCACCGCCGCTGTCCCCTGTGGACTCTGCATCTACCACATTAACCCAGTGCGCAGTGATGGACACGTAACGGCCCTGGCCATGCCTACAGGACCATGCATCCGTTGTGAGGTGCACCTTTCCACTCACTGATTGCTTGAGTGCAAGGACAATGCGGTCTTTCACATGCAGGTGGAGGGCTGGGATGGCTTTTCGAGAAAAGACGTGCCGACTGGGTAGGTCATAGCGTGATATTGCATACGCCATGAGCTGGCGGGAAGCTTCGCTTTCAACCAACCGGTAGAGCATCATCTCTAACGAGATTAGTTTGGCAATGTGGGCGTTCAAACACAGTGTATGCGGATGAGAGGATGAGTACTTTCTTGTCCTACTCAGAGTCTCTGGTAGGGTGAGCTGGACTTGAGAGCTGCATATGGTGGAACTAGAGGTGGACATGGCGGACTGATAGAGGGTTGGTGATGGTGATGTGTTAGGAATGAGTCACCGTAGGAGGCAAAAGCAGAAATACAAGCTTAGTCCAGAAAACCAGAGAAGTTGGCAACTATCAGATTGCAGACCCCTGAACCTATCAACACAACTAGCAGTAGCCGTGGGGGGTTCCTACGATGCCCTAGACCCCTCGATCACAGCCGGAGAATTAAATAGGCCTAAAGAAAGAAAGGGGAAATCTAAACAGCCCCAGAGCAGACCCCAAAGCAATAGGCAGCCCCCAACATATAATGACGGTGAAGCAAGATGAAAACACTAACACAGACAGAAAGATAGACTGAGCAAAGACGGGGCCCAAAACTACCTAGATAGGAAAGGACAGGAAGGCTGCTGTCTGCAATCTGCCAAAACCCTATCAAAGACATAAGCCAACAAGCTGATATGAAAAAGGCCCTGAAGCAGCTAGGCTTCAAAAACTAAATCAGCACTCAGGTAATTTCAGAAGACAGAGCTAAAGGAATTCAGCACACCCCAACAGGGAATGGCAGAAATCCAGAAAAACAAAGCAAAACAAAGTCAAAGCACCAATGCAAAAGGCCGAGCAGCAAACTTAGCTTTAGAGGAGCAGGAATTCAGACTGGTCTCCAAGGATCCCACAGAGAAATCAACCGCAGGGCAGAAGGGCGTCGGCAGCCTTATATCCAGTCAGTAACTCCACTCAGCCAGTCATCATCATCAGCCTCAGGTGTCTGATAATCAGGCTCACCACCCTTCTTCACCAGAAGAGGGAATTCCTCGGGCCTCAGTAATGAAGGGGAAAATGAACTCACAACAGTACCTCCCCTTAAGGAGGGGTCACCGAACCCTCAACTACGCCACCAGGGCGATCAGGGTGAGCCCGATGAAAGGCACGCACCAATCGTTTGGCATGAATATCAGAGGCAGGGACTCAGGAATTATCCTCCTGACCATAACCCTTCCACTTAACCAAATACTGGAGTCTCCGTCTAGCCAGACGGGAATCCAGTACTTTCTCTACCTCATATTCCATGTTACCTTCAACCAATACAGGGTCTGGAGGTGCCACCCCCGGAACAACAGGTTCAACAAACCTCTTCAACAAGGACTTATGGAACACATTATGGATTTTAAATGTGACAGGAAGAGCCAAACGAAAAGAGACCAGATTAATAATCTCCACAATCTTGTAAGGTCCAATAAATCTAGGCTTAAACTTAGGAGAAGCCACCTTCATAGCAATATTTTTTGATGATAACCACACCATATCACCAACCTTAAACTGGGGACCAATGGTCCTATGTCGGTTGGAAAACCGCTGGGCCTTTTTCTGGGAGAGAGATAACTTATCCACCACTTGGTCCCAGATCTGGTGCATTCTCTCCACCACAGTGTCAACACCTGGGCAGGCAGAGGGCTCCACCTGCCCTGAAGAAAATCGAGGATGAAACCCAAAGTTACAAAAAAAGGTGACATCAAAGTGGCAGAACTAGCTCTATTATTTAAAGCAAATTCGGCCAAGGGCAAAAATGAAACCCAATCATCCTGATCAGCAGAAATAAAACATCTCAAATATGACTCCAAGGTCTGGTTTGTTCTCTCTGTCTGCCCATTGGTCTGAGGGTGAAAAGCAGAGGAGAAGGACAACTGAATTCCCAGTCTGGAACAGAAAGTTCTCCAAAATCTAGACACAAACTGGACTCCTCTGTCAGACACAATGTTCTCAGGAATCCCGTGCAAACGAACCACCTGTTGTAAAAACAGGGGCACCAACTCAGAGGAAGACGGCAACTTAGGGAGTGGTACAAGATGAACCATCTTAGAGAACCTATCACAAATCACCCAAATAACAGTCATCCTTTGAGAGACAGGCATATCAGAGATGAAATCCATTGAAATATGGGTCCATGGCCTCTTGGGGACAGGCAAAGGCATCAACAACCCACTAGAGCGAGAACACGATTTAGACCGGGAGCACGTCCCACAGGACTGCACAAAATTCCTGACATCACGAGACAAGGAGGGCCACCAAAAAAAACGACTCACCAGATCTCTAGTACCAAAAATACCTGGATGACCAGCCAAAGCAGAGCAATGAACTTCAGACATCACTCTCTTCTTCCACTGGTCAGGAACATACAACTTTCCACTGGGACAACGCTCAGGTTTGTCCTCCTGGAACTCTTCCAGAGCACGTCTCAAATCGGGCGAGATGGCAGAAAGAACTACCCCTTCGCCTAAGATGGTAGCAGGCTTGGTCACCACAGGTGAATCAGCAAAGAAGCTCCTAGAGAGGGCGTCTGCCTTGACATTCTTCGTTCCAGGAAGAAAAGAAACCACAAAATCAAAACGTGTAAAAAACAAGGCCCACCTAGCCTGTCTAGGGTTCCAGCGCTTAGCCGACTCTAGGTAAATCAAATTATTGTGGTCAGTGAGGACCACGACTTGATGCTTAGCTCCCTCCAACTAATGTCTCCACTCTTCAAATGCCCATTTCAAGGCCAACAGTTCCCTATTCCCCACATCATAGTTACGTTCAGATGGAGAGAACTTTCGGGAAAAGAAAGCACAAGGATTCATTTTAGATGTTACAGGATCCTTTTGGGACAAAACAGCTCCTGCACCAATCTCAGAAGCATCCACCTCTACCTGGAATGGAAGTGAGACATCAGGTTGCCGCAAAACCGGGGCGGAGGTGAATCTTCGCTTCAGCTCCTGAAAGGAAGAAACAGCCTCCGGAGACCAATTTAACACATCAGCACCCTTCTTAGTCAAATCAGTCAATGGCTTGGCAATACTAGAAAATTTTGCTATAAATTTCCTATAAAAATTAGCAAAACCCAAAAACTTCTGGAGGGCCTTCAAAGAAGTGGGCTGAACCCAATCGTAAATGGCCTGTACCTTGGCCGGGTCCATTTCAATAGTTGACGGGGACAAAATAAATCCCAAAAAAGAAATCCTCTGTACTCCAAAAAGGCATTTAGATCCTTTGACATACAGGGAATTCTCCCTCAAGATCCGGAACACCGTCCGAATATGTTCCACATGAGAATCCCAATCCTTGGAGAAGATCAAAATATCATCCAGATAGATAATCAAAAATTTATCGACACAATCTCGGAAAATATCGTTCATGAAGCACTGGAAGACAGAAGGGGCATTAGTGAGCCCAAAAGGCATGACCAGGTACTCAAAATGTCCCTCAGGAGTATTAAACGCCGTCTTCCATTCATCCCCATGCTTAATGCGAATAAGATTATACGCCCCGCTGAGGTCAAGCTTGGTAAACCAGCAAGCACCTTTATCTCCGGAGAATAGATCAGAAGTCAGGGGTAACGGATACTGATATTTAACAGTAATTTTGTTGAGGGCACAATAATCAATACAAGGTCTTAATGATCCATCCTTTTTGACTACAAAAAAAACCCCGGCACCTAAGGGTGACGAGGATGGTCTAATATGACCCTTCTCCAACGCCTCCTTAATATAGGATCGCATAGCCTCGTGCTCGGGTACAGATAAATTGAAGAGCCGACCCTTGGGAAATTTACACCCCGGGCTCAGTTCAATTGCACAGTCATAACTCCTATGAGGAGGCAGAGACGCAGACTCATTCTCACTAAATACATCATAAAAGTCCGCCAAATAATCAGGAACATCATGCGACTGAGGAGAGGTGGAAAACACCGGAGCCTCATTAAAGGCACACCGACAACCCCAACTCACCACAGACACAGATTTCCAATCCAAAACTGGATTATGAATTTGTAACCAGGGAAATCCCAGAACAATAGTATCATGCAGATTAAGCAACACCAAAAAAAACGCAATTTTCTTGATGGTCTGGTGCGACCCGCATTACCACCTGGGTCCAAAACTGAGGTTTATTTTTAGCCAAAGGAGTAGCATCAATCCCCCTCAAAGGGATAGGCGTCTGCAGAGGTGTCATTGGAAATCCACAACGTTTAGCAAAATCCAAGTCCATTAGGTTTAGGGCTGCTCCCGAATCCACAAAAGCCTTGGCGGAAAATGTGGACAGGGAGCAGATCAGAGTAATAGCCAGAAGAAACTTAGGTTGAACACCCCCAACAGAAAACGTGTGTGCAAAGCGTTTCTCTCGTTTAGGACAGACAGAAATAATATGCGAGGCATCTCCACAGAAAAAACACAACTTATTACGCCTTCTGAACTCCTGACACTGCTCTCTGGAAAAAACTCTATCACATTGCATAGGTTCAGACATTTGTTCAACAGGTGGCAACACCTCTCGTGCAGCTTTGCGTTCGCGCAAACGCCGATCAACCTGAATGGCTAATGACATAGAATCGTCAAGACCAGAGGGAACAGGAAATCCCACCATAGTATATTTTACGGCTTCTGACAACCCCTTCCGAAAGAGAGCAGCCAAGGCATTATCATTCCAGGTAGTAAGTACTGCCCACTTTCGGAATTTTTGACAGTACAATTCTGCAGAATCACGACCCTGGTTCAATGCCAGCAGGGTCTTTTCAGCCTGATCAATGGCATTAGGTTCGTCATACAACAACCCTAAGGCCTGAAAAAATGCGTTCACATTAGTCAGAATAGGATCATCTGGTTTCAAAGAAAACGCCCAATCCTGGTGATCGCCACGCAGCAAAGAGATGACAATTTTAACCTGCTGCGCGGAGCTCCCTGACGAGTTAGGCTTTAAGGCAAAAAATAATTTACAATTATTTTTGAATTCAAAAATTTAGACCGATCCCCAAAAAATACATCAGGTGTCGGAATCTATGGTTCAGCACATGTGAATGAGCAAGGTAGGCGAAAATTCCCCGCACTTCCGCAGCGAGCTGCTCCACACGATCAGATAATTGCTTTATCTCCATTGAGAGAAAAAAAAATTCCCCCTACGGCCTCAGAGATATAGAGGAAAAAATATACACACTTTTTTTTTTACAATTCTTTCCTGCAATTGAGTACCCTAGGATCTGCGGTATGGCGGGTGATTCTGTTAGGAATGAGTCACCGTAGGAGGCAAAAGCAGAAATACAAGCTTAGTCCAGAAAACCAGAGAAGTTGGCAACTATCAGATTGCAGACCCCTGAACCTATCAACACAACTAGCAGTAGCCGTGGGGGGTTCCTACGATGCCCTAGACCCCTCGATCACAGCCGGAGAATTAAATAGGCCTAAAGAAAGAAAGGGGAAATCTAAACAGCCCCAGAGCAGACCCCAAAGCAATAGGCAGCCCCCAACATATAATGACGGTGAAGCAAGATGAAAACACTAACACAGACAGAAAGATAGACTGAGCAAAGACGGGGCCCAAAACTACCTAGATAGGAAAGGACAGGAAAGCTGCTGTCTGCAATCTGCCAAAACCCTATCAAAGACATAAGCCAACAAGCTGATATGAAAAAGGCCCTGAAGCAGCTAGGCTTCAAAAACTAAATCAGCACTCAGGTAATTTCAGAAGACAGAGCTAAAGGAATTCAGCACACCACAGCAGGGAATGGCAGAAATCCAGAAAAACAAAGCGCACCAATGCAAAAGGCCAAGCAGAAAACTTAGCTTTAGAGGAGCAGGAATTCAGACTGGTCTCCAAGGATCCCACAGAGATATATATAGTCAGTAACTCCACTCAGCCAGTCATCATCATCAGCCTCAGGTGTCTGATAATCAGGCTCACCACCCTTCTTCACCAGAAGAGGGAGTTCCTCAGGCCTCAGTAATGAAAGGGAAAATGAACTCACAACAGTAATGGAGTTGGTGGTCTTGCTGATGGCCTAGATTCAGTCTTTCGTAGCAATAACATTGTGATTCCCTGACTGCTTTGGCCTTGCGACGACACCTCAACATTTGCTGCTGGTGGTGTGCTAATCGGTGGGCTTACAGTGGGGGAAGCGATGTAGCGTTGCTGATTACCTTCATTCGGAGCAGGTGCACATGTGGTACGTGAGGTTTGGTAGTCCGTCCACGCTTACAAGTGAATGGTGGTTAAATGTCTAAGCATGCAACTGGTATTCAAATTTATCAGATTTTTCCCTCGGCTAAAGGTCTTTGAGCGCTTCTTACAGATTACCTTTGCCTGATAATTAGGATTTTGTTCAAAAAAGTGCCACACTGCACTCTTCCTACTATGGAAGACATTTTGAGGCCTTGCACGCTGTGCTAATTTGACCGTCTGGCCAAGCTGTCCTGCAACTCTTTGGGTTTTTGTAACCTGTTTTTGGACTGCTACGGGCCTGCCAGATAACAGCTGTTGCGATGTCGATGCCTGCTGCGGATCCTCCTCTTCTGAGCTATTGGCAGCTGCACCCTCTTCCCCCAATGGATGTCAATCTGGGTCAACAACTGGTTCCTTCATCACCTCCTCTTCAATTTCATGTGCACCTTCCTCTGTGTCACCGTGTAAGGTGGTATAGTATGCGGGAAGGGGCGCCTGAGTTTCATCAGGGTCAGATTCTGGCTGAGTACACTGCGAAGACAATGTAGTGCTCTGAGTGAATGTACCAGCAGAAAAATCTAACAGTGGCTGTGCATCAGTGCACTCCATGTCAGATTAATCTTGGACTGGGGAATTCACGATTTGACTTGATAACCCAGGCATGGTATGTGAAAAGAGCTCCATGGAGTAATCTGTAGTGTGGCCTGCCGCATCCTTCACTTTTGGTAGGGGTGAAGGACACAAGGAAAGGAGTTGTTCCAGACCAGCAGCCTCCACTGACGACTCAGTGCTTTTATTTTTTGAAACTTCAGAAGAGGAGGCGATAGAGCTGGAGGCTGTGTCAGCAATGTAAGCCAAAATTTGTTCCTGAAGCTCCGGCTTTAAAAGCGGTTTACCTACTCCCTGAAAAGAGAGCCTTCGAGGCCTTGTGGAGCCAGACAATGACACAGGCTCAACACCTCCTGCCTTTGGTGCTATTGTGCTTTTTGCCACTACCAGCAGATGCACCACCATCAGTACCAGCTGGCAACCCCCACCCACGTTCACGGCCTCTTCCACCATACTTCCTCATTTTTGGGAAAATGTACCCAAAATACCACCAGCTATATGGTACTGTAAAATAAGGTACAAGGTGTATATAGTATTGGGGAGAATTTGAATCTCCCTAGAGATTTTAGGAGGCTGAACAATTATCTCAGGCCCACTATAGATTACACCTCAATTTAACAGGCTGAAATTGGCTGGTGTATGACAAAGTACAAGGTGTATATAGTATTTGGGAGAATTTGAATCTCCCTAGAGATTTTAGGAGGCAGAACGATTATCTCAGGCCCGCTATAGATTACACCTCAATTTAACAGGCTGAAATTAGCTGGTGTATGACAAAGTACAAGGTGTATATAGTATTGGGGAGAATTTGAATCTCCCTAGAGATTTTAGGAGGCTGAACTATTATCTCAGGCACACTGTAGATTACACCTCAATTTAACAGGCTGAAATTGGCTGGTGTATGACAAAGTACAAGGTGTATATAGTATTGGGGAGAATTTGAATCTCCCTAGAGATTTTAGGAGGCTGACAATGATGCTCTCCATCCAAGTATGGCAGCAGGCAGCCTAATAAGCAGGACTGCTGCACACAAATGTGTGGAAAAATGAACACTTGGTAACTGCAGAAAAGAGGAAGAAAAGTATTTTTGCTTTTAAAAAAGCAGTTTGCACAGCAGTGTGCAAACAGCAATGCAGCTATCAGGGAGCCTTATAAGGCAGCCTAATAACGAACAGAGCTGATGCACAAAAATATAGCCTCCCCTGTCACTGCACACAAACTCGCTACCAGCAGAAGCATTTATTTTGTTCTCTTGTTCTTCTTCCCTGCCTAATGCTCTTCCTTATTCAGAATCAGCAGCAGCAACCTCTCCCTATGCTAAGATCGGCAGAAGTAAGATGGTGGTCGGCGTGCACGCCCTTTTATATCCCCTGTGACGCCACACAAAGCAAGCCAATCACTTGCATGCCCTTTTCAAAGATGGTGGTGACCGCTGCCCATGTCATCGCGTTGCCCACAGTGTGCATCCTCCATCATTGGCTGAAAAAGGGTGCTGGAAGCATCATTTGAAACGCAACTTTGGCGCTCTGGTCGCCGACCTCATGGCCGACCTCACGCTATGGTCGGGTTTCGTTTCATGAAACCAGACTTTAGGGAAAGTCGGCGACTTATGAATTTGACTGACCCGTTTGACTCAACTCTAGTTGATAAATTCTTCCCAAATTCATTTTGGACAAATTTCCTTTAGTTATCCTAGATATTCAATTGGATGAAAATGAAAGTTCCTTGAAAAGATTTTAATAATTCTATGAGTTCTCTCTAGACCTCAAAGCATAGTAAGTGGAAAAGTGTCAAAGGGTTAAAAATAATTCTAAAAAAAAATAAAAAATTATACTTACTTGTCTTTTAAGGCATTCACCATGTTCTGCATTATTTTTAGGGCTGAGAAGGGATTAAAAATAACAAAAAATAATAATTCTGACATTATATCTAGGCTTCGAGAGTGGGGCTTTTGAGACATCGTTTCTATGGTGTCTCGATCAACCAGTACTCACACAAAGATATTTCATCAGATAGGCATGTGCGAAAATTAAAGAAGGTGGTTTATCTTCAGGCTGAATTCTTGTAGTTATGCACAATTACATTAGGTATAAAAGACGATTCTGAGCCAAAGGTGTATAGAGATAATCATTACACGAATATGGCTGATATACGCTGGATCAGGAGGAAGAAGGGAAGGGGGGGTTACTGACATCAGGGCTGGGAGACGGACAGGGAGAGAGACAGGACAAAACTCTAAAAGGCAAACTGATTACATAGCAGTGAAGCAGCAACAATACAATGAAATTACAATTCAATACTGTACGACGCCCAAGTTGCCAGACATTACATTTATAGTCACCTGTCCAAGGTCTGCCCCTCAGTTCACCTACTGCTGCAGCTTCTGAGAAACTGGGTCTGAGCTGAAAAAGTAAATTAAAGTGCATGCAAATTGTAATGGCATATGAACACATGACCTTTACACAGAGAAAACCAAAAACAAAACACAAAACAAATATCCTAAAATAAAAAAGTAAAAAATAAATTGCAAAAATTGCATGAAGGTAGTAATGCTATTACTGGTGGTTCAGTCCCTCGGTCCTTGTTCACATTTACATCACTTGACAAGTGGAAAGGTTTTAAATACAAGAGTTAGGACTGTCTCACAAGGGTTGACGTGACGTGGCTGGATGGCTTGTACATTATTTTGATCAAAATTATGTTAACTAAATACCCTTATTATTATTACTACCTTCATGCAATTTTTGCAATTTATTTTTTACTTTTTGATTTTAGGATATTTGTTTTGTGCTGCAGCTTCTGGCCTTGTCCTCCTCTGCTCTTGAATCTCTCACCCATTGCTCTTCGGATCTTCCATTCAGTGATATGCGTCATGACCATGTGAGGCTTGGTCAGTGCCGGAAGATCCAAAAAGCACTAAATAAAAGGAGTGAGTAAAGGCCTCTGTGGGGAGCTTTGGCATTGAGAGGTGGGACAAAGATAACTATAATAAATATAAACTTTTATTATTTTTGGACTCCTTCCTTATTCTGTAAAGAATCAAACAAAATGACCAACTGGCTGCCATTTTACTGCATTCGTGTGAATTGAAACTCAAAACATTTAGATTTCAGCAAATCTAAATTTGTGGGGAAATTTATAATGAAAAATTCACTCATCTGAAAGAAAAAACTGTAACTTATATCTTATATTCTCCTGCACCAATTAAAATAAGATTCTCAAAACACATTTGTCGTATCTGGTGGATAGATGACAAATGTAATTAGTGGAAAGCCTATGGAAGACCAATTGATTATTGAGTTTAGTAAGAGCTGTTTAACCCCTTAAGGACCAAGCCATTTCTTTAGGTTAATGACCATTCCTTAATTTTGAAATCTCAGCACTGTCACTTTATGCGGTTGTAACTCTGGAACGCTTCAACATAACTCACTGATTCTGAGATTGTGTTTCATTTTAGTGGTAAAATTTCTTCAAAATTTCTTGTGTTTATTTGTGAAAAAAAGTAAATTTGGCAAAAATGTTGAAAATTTCACAATTTTCAAACTTTTAATTTTTACGCCACTAAAAAAGAGCATTATATGTCAGCCAAAATAGTTAATAAATAGCATTTCCCACATGTCTATTTTACATCAGGACAATTTTGAGACATGATTTTTTTTGTTAGGACGGTATAAGAGTTGAAATTTGACCAGCGATTTCTCATTTTTTCAACAAAATTTACAAAACCATTTTTTTGACAGAATATACCCAAAAGTGACACCACGCTAAAAACTGCACCCCTCAAGGTGTTCAAAACCACAATCAAGAAGTTTATTAACCCTTTAGGTACTTCACAAGAATTGAAGCAATGTGGAAGGAAAAATGAACATTTAACTTTTTTTCACAAAATTTTTAATTCAGACACAATTTTTTAAATTTTGTCAAGCATATCAGGAGAAAACGAACCACAATATTTTTTGTGCAATTTCTCCCGAGTACAACGATATCGCATGTGTGGAGGAAGACCACTCTTTAGGCGCATGGCAGGGCTCACAAGGGAAGAACTACCATTTGAGGTTTTGAATGAATAATTGGCTGAGAGTGGACACCATGTCACGTTTGTAGAGCCCCTGATGTACCTAAACAGTGGAAACCCCCCATAAGTGACACCAATTTGGAAACTAGACACCCCAAGGAACTTATCTAGATGTGTGGTGAGCACTTTCAACCCCCAAGTGCTTCACAAAAGTTAATAACGTAGAGCTGTGAAATTAAAAAAATCATATTTTTTCCACAAAAATAATCTTTTTGCCCACAATTTATTATTTTCCCAAGGGTACCATGAGAAATTAGACCCCAAAAGTTGTTGTGCAATTTGTCTTGAGTGTGCTGATACCCCATATGTGGGGGTAAACCACTGTTTGGGCGCATGGCAGAGCTCAGAAGGGAAGGAGATCTGTTGGACTTTTTCAAAGCAAAATTGTCTGGAATTGTGATCGGACGCCATTCTGGAAATTAGACCCCCCCCAAGGAATGTATTTAAATGCATGGTGAGTACCTTGAACCCCGAGGTGCTTCACAGAATTTTATAATGTTGAGCAGTGAAAATTAAAAATCACAGTTTTTCCTCAAAAATCATCTTTTAGCACCAAATTTTTAATTTTATCAAATGTAGCAAGAGAAAATGGAACCCAAAAATTGTTGTGCAATTTCTGCTGAGTTCGCCGATACCTCATGTGAGAAGAAAGACCACTGTTTGGGCGCACGGCAGGACCCAGAAGGGAAGGAGAAAGGTTTGACTTTTTGAACACAAAATTGGCAGGAATCGAGAGCGTATGCCATGTCACTTTTGAAGGGCCCCTGATGTGCCTAAACAGTGGAAAACCCTACAAGTGAACCATTTTGGAAACTAGACTCCTCAAGGAACTCATCTAGATGTGTGGTGAGCACCTTGAACCACCAGGTGCTTTACAGAAGTTTATAACAGAGCTAAGAAAATTAAAAAAAAACATTTTTCACGGCAAAATCTTTCTTTTAGCCCCATATTTTTAATTTTCTCATGGGTAACAGGAGAAAATGGACCCTAGAATTTAACTAAAGCAAAGGAATACCTGCGCTAACTAACTGTAACAAGATGCAACATTGCAAATCCCCTAGAGGAATACTAGTGGAGAAAACATATGTATAACCTGAAATGTGAACAATTAGACTAAACATGTAGTGACATGAATCACTGTTAGTCAAAAAAGCCACCAATTGAAGTACAAGTGAGATGAGGTAACACTTCAGTATAAAGTTGCAAAGCTGCAGTGATCATCCAGCGTGTGCCACGTGTAGTGAAAACTGTACCGCTAGGTGAAGACAGACCCTAGAATTTGCTGTGCAATTTCTCCTGAGTGTGCCAATGCCCCATGTGTGGGTGAAAACTACTTTTGAGGCAAAGTGTAAAGCTCAAAAGGACAGGAGCTGCCAGATTTTACTATTATGGTTTGAGGGTGCCATGACCCACTGGGAGAGCCCCTGAAGTGCCAGAACAGTAGAATGCCCCATACGTGACCCCATTTTCAAATGACACCTCTCAATAAATTAATTTAGGGGTGTAATGATCATATTGATACCAAGAGTGTGTCACAGAATTTTATACCATTGGGCAGTGAAGAAAAAATAATTACATTTTTACCACAAAAATTTTGTTTTAGCCCCAGATTTAACATTTTCACATCACACATGAAGTGGGTAAAATTGGCACCAGAATGTGTCCCACAGTTTTTGCTGAATATAGAAATACATCATATATGACTGTATAGTACTGCTTAGCCATAGGGAGAGTCTTGGTAGGGATGGAGCGCTATTTGCCTCCTTGAGCGCAGATTTTCTAATAGTTTGTGGAATCCATATACAGAGCCCACTAAATGCTAGAGAGCAGAATTCCCCCAAGTGACCCCATTTTGGAAATTATATCCCTGCCAAATGTGAATGCTAAAGGAGGTTTAAGCACACTGGGGCTCAGAAGGGAGGGGGGCAATTGGATTTGCGAGCACAGAATTTGCTGAATTTCTTTTGGCTTTTCCAGAGCCTTTGTGCTACCAGTAATGTGGAAGCCCCCTACATTTCTGTTAACAGATGACAGACCTGAGTGGGGACTTTTTTTGTGGATTAAGTTGAAGATTTGATTGGGAACATTTTTCATAACGTTTGTGATCACATTTATCTGGCGCTCTACGCTGAGCACATACTTTGGGGTTTCCATCAAAATCTCCGAGCTATGTGACAGATGAAACCCCTGAGGGATCAATTCACTTTAATGAGGCAGCAGAGTTACTCTGGACTCCGTCTGGCCTCTGTTCAGCGCTGTGAGCATGGTATCAGAGGCTTTCCTTAGCTTGATGACCTTGGGGTCTTCATGACAACACCGGGTCACCATGGCAACGATCTGTCCCCGCGATGACGTCTCGGGTATGTCGATCTGAAGGCAAAGGGAGCTCCCGTCCCCACTCCTGAATGCTGCGATCGCGCTCAATCGCAGCAATTATGGGGTTATCAGCCAGGGGTGATGCAGGCACCACTTCTGGCTGTTAGTGCAGAAGCTCAGCCACTGGCAGCATCTCCTGCGCAATTATTCTGTTATCGGTCAGTCAGATTGACTTACCGATCACGGCAATCTGGGTGCGGGGACCAACGGCATGGGTCCCTGCTTCCCTTGCTGTGCCTCTCAGCTGTCATAGACAACTGTCGGCACTGAACTGTCACTGCGTGTTTACATGCGGTGATAGTTAAAATGCATGACCGACACAGTCCATCCTGGTGCGGGAATTGACACCCGGCCATGACGGACTGTGTCCGTCATTGGACTTTAAGGGGTTAACCTTGTCCCAAAAATGTACATAGATATAATTTGTAATGTGTAATAATTCCCCTTATGAGGACATTTATATTCGTCCTGTGATGTTGTGGGTACATGAGTTATAATAGATAACTGAACTCTTGCTACATCTACTAGGACAGAGCAAACTTAGATTCCCGCAGTTTAACACTTCAGATGCCCAAATCAACAGCAACTGTGGTATTTTTGCATCTGCAATTAGACCTCAAGTGACAAAAATAAGTCTATTACAATATTGCAGAAAAAGGGGCAGCATCGCTTACCTGCCCAGGTCTCTGAACAAATGCACTACAGAATTCAGCCAGCCCATGTAGCACAGATGTTGCAAAACACAGGTGCAAAATACTAAATAGAAAGCCACTCACCATATTCCCATTCATGGACGGGGTGACTGCTTAGTATACCTTTGCACAATAGAGGCTCGTATAAGGCACTGTTCACATGCAAGCATGGCCACCATCAGGGCATTACTCTCCAAAAATTCAAAAATACAGCAGAAAAAGGGGCAGCACTGCTTACCTCCCAAGCTATTTGAACAAATGCACTACAGAATTCAGCCAGCACATATAGCAAAGATGTTGCAAAACACAGGTGCAAAATACTAAATAGAAAGCCACTCACCATATTCCCATTCATGGAGGGGGTGACTGCTTAGTAAACATTTGCACAATAGAGGCCCGTATAGGGCACTGTTCACATGCAGGCAGGGCTGCCATCAGGGCATTACTGCCCTTACTGCTGTATGGGGCCCGGTGAACAGCAGTACAGAAGGGGGGCCCGCAGGTCAGGGGCCTCACTCCTGTGCTTCTAGTCATTGGGCCCCAAGTGCTGTGCATCATCGGGCCCCAAGTGCTGTGCACTGTGGCGCACAGATCAGCAGAGCCGCCACAGCGTCTGACATCAGAGAGCAACAGAAGTGGAAGAGCTGAAGGACCCGTGGTGACATCATCATTATCACAGGCCTTCACCATTTATCAGCTCCGCCCCCTGATCACATGATGATGACATCACCACAGGTCCTTCAGCTCACAGAGCAGTTGCATCTTCGCAGCAGGAGCACGGCCAGGTAAGAAGAAAGTTTTTTTTTTAATTTTATTTTATTATTGAAAGCGGCAATATGTTTCCCCGGCAGGATGGAGACACACAGGGGCAGAATAGAGACACGGGCGCAGGATGGAGTCATGAGTTAGAATGAAGACATGAGGGCAGAATGAAGACACAAGGGCAGATTGGAGGCACACTGGCAGATTGGAGACACGGGGGCAGAATGGAGACACGACAGCAGAATGGAGACATGAGGGCAGAATGGAGACAAGGGGAAGAATGGAGACAAGGGGCAGATTGGACACACGAGGCAGGACTGGAGATACAGAGGGGCAGAATGAAGACAAGTGGCAGATTGGAGACACACAGGGGCAGAATGGAGAAACAGGGGCAGGATTGGATACATGGGGGGCAGTATTGGAGACACACAAGAGCAGATTGGAGACACGGGGGCAAGATCGGAGATGGGGCAGAATAGAGACACGGGGGCAGAATGGATATATGGGGCAGAATGGAGACATACGGGGGCAGAATAGAGACATACAGGGGCAGAATGGGAGACAAGGGGCAGATTGGAGACACACAGGGACAGATTGGAGACACACAGGGGCAGATTGGAGACACAAAGAAGCAGAATGGAGGCATGGGGCAAAATGGAGACACACAGGAGCAGAATGGAGGCATGGGGGTAAAATGGAGACACACAGGAGCAGAATGGAGACATGGGGCAGAATGGAAACACACAAGGGCAGAATGGAGATACAGGGGCAGGATTGGAGACACACAGAGGCTGAATGGGAGACAAAGGGCAGGATGGAGACAAGGGGCAGGATGAGAGACATGGGGGCAGGATGGGAGACTCATAGTGCATGATCATGATGCAGGATCATGGGTCAAGATGGAGACACATGGTGCAGGATCATGGGACAGGATGGATACGATGGAGACAGATGGGGCAGAATCATGGAACAGATGGGACAGGATGGGGAGATCATATGGGGCAGGATGGGACATCACATGGGGGCAGAATAGATAAGCATGAGGGCAGGATGGGGAAACATATGACTGGAGTCAGGAATGAGACATGGGGTCCAGGATGGGGGATATTATTACCATAGGGGGTAATTAAGGGATATTATTACTGCAGTTATGTATTTATTTTATTTTTTGAGGATACTGTTTTAAATGGGGAAGCGGCTCTGTTACTGTGCAAAGCAACACTATGTCGCCTTTTTTTCTTCATCTGGTGTAGTTTAGAATTTGGGAAAAAATTAAGTAATGTGTTCTGCAAGCTGTGCTCTAGATAACTGTTTTATTTTCTGCAGAGACGAGCACTGGCTGGAAGAAGTGACTGCTGTCTAAGCTGGATAAAAGATGAAAAGTGAAGATGAAGGACTTCACCTGGAGACGTCACTGGTGAGTCAGTGCATTATCTGTACACTGACACTATACACTGTATACTATATACAGCGGTCCTGTGTACAATGTCACCAGTGATCACTGTATTAAAATGTATACTGACACTATATACAGAGCTCCTGTGTATGTCACCAGAGATCACTGTATTACCTGTACACAGACACTGCATACTAAGTACAGATCTCCTGTGTATAATGGCATTTATGTTAATATTAGTATTGTTTTTTTTATTAATGATCATTATTGTAGTATTCAGTCTCTATGTGGTGGTAATATGTGGTCTGGTCATGGTATGGTTGTATTTGTCCCTTGTATGTGCTATTATTCGGTCACCATGTGGTGGTAATATGTGGTCTGGTCATGGTGCGGTGGTATTTGTCCGCTGTATGTAATATTATTCGGTCACTGTGGTTTTAATATGTGGTCTGGTCATGGTGTGGTGGTATTTGTCCCTTGTATGTGGTATTATAGGTCACTATGTGGTGGTAATATGTTGTCTGGTCATGATGCGGTGGTATTTGTTCCTTGTATGTGATATTTTTGGTCATTTTAAAAATTGAAAAATAAATAAAAATATACCTAAATTGTATTGGATATTTTAACAAATGATTAAAAGGATAGAGTAGAGTAGAGCTCTGCCAAAAGAGTCTACCTTGTTGTGGTGGCAGCTTAAAAAAATCTTTTGGCCAAAACAAAAGCTGCTGGCTATATGTGTGATCTGGTGATTGGAACTGTTAATGTGTGATTGGTGAAAAGTGGAGTTTTTCCAAGAGAGAGCTGTGGGACTATGGACAGTTTGAGGGGTGGAGGCGGGGCTGGGGTGGAGCCTGGGCAGAGTCTCAAGGGGGCCCTGAAATTCCTAGTGGCAGCCCTGCATGCAGGTATGCATAGTGTCTGGTTCACAGCCTATTAGTGACACCCATGCTATTCGATTAGGTGGGCTGGCCAGCACTCTCTAAACGCTTCCCATGCAAACACCCCTGTATACAAGACCCAACATGTTGGGCTTGGCTGCACCCTGAAAAATATAATGCAAAAAATACATATAAATATAAATACCTGCATGTTAAGCAGTCACCCCCTCCATGAATGGGTATGTGATGAGTGGCTGTCTATTTAGTATTTTGCACCTTTGTTTTGCAACATCTTTGCTATATGAGCTGGCTGAATTCTGTAGTGCATTTATTCAAAGACCTTGGCAGGTAAACAGTGCTGCCCCTTTTTCTGCTGTATTTTTGAATTTTTGGAGAGTAAATTGTAGCTTAGATGTATAATTGTGCAATGTGTGAACTCAGCCTCAAAAATTTTATCTGTATAGATAAAATTCTCAGGACATTTTATAGTATATGTATATAATTATCATATGATAATTACATTTCCCCCAGTTACATCACTCTCGTTCCCTTCTTTTGAGGTTCACACAATCAGAGTGTACCGTCCCCCAGGCTCACCCACCCACTTCCCATTTTTCTGCCTGGCTGCTGCACTACATATCCACAGAATTACCAACCCTTTTCCTGGGAGACTTCAACATTCCCATTAAGAATCTCACTTACCCATCTGCATCCCAGCTCCTAACTCTAACCACTTCTCTTGTCCTCTTACACCTCTCAACCTTTGAGATACACAAAGACGGTAACACCCTTGACCTGGTCTTTGTCCGACTCTGTTTAATCTCCCACCTAGATAACTCATCGCTTCCCCTCTCTGACTACAACATTCTCTCTTTTACGCTCCCAAATCCATGCCCACCCCAGCACACTCCTACCTACCACACTTGCAGAAATCTACAAGTCATTAACCCTCATTCACTTACAGACTCCCTACATTCATCACTGTCCCCAATCTCCTCTTTTTCATGTTCTGATTTGGCTATACACCACTACAATGACACCCTCAGAAGCTCCCTTGACCAAGTAGTGTCCCTCACCCTCAGAACTTCCAAACACAGAGTAAAACAGACCTGACTCACATCGCAAACTTGATTTCTCCAGTGACAGTCTAGGAGTGCTGAACCCTTAGGCCGGGATCACACATGCGAGAAACACGGCCGAGTCTCGCATGTTAATACCTGGCATTGCCGCTGGCACTCGGATCAGAGCAATACATGCAGCAGCAGCCTCTGCTCCCGAGTGCCAGCGGCAGTGCCAGGTATTAACATGCGAGACTCGGCCGTGTTTCTCGCATGTGTGATACAGGCCTTATGGAGGAAAACTCACACACCAGAAAACTTCATCCACTACAAATTTATGTTAAGGACCTATAACTCTGCTCTTCACCTCGCCAAACAAAACGACTACACCACCCTGATCTCCTCACTATCTAATAACCCAAAAAAACTTTTTGACACCTTTCACTCCCTCCTCAGTCCAAAAACAAGGCTCCTATCACATACATTTGTGCTGATGACCTGCCCTCCCACTTTATAGTGAAAGTAGGGAATATCCATCAGGAAATCCGCTCCCAGCCATCAAGTGCTGTGCTGTGACTCCCATCCCTCCCCATATCTCCTCTGGCTCATTTTCAATATATGATCTCATCACAGAAGAAGCAGTCTCCAGGCTCCTCTCTTCTTCTCATCTGACTACATGCATTACTGACCCCATTCCATCACATCTCCTCCAGTCTCTCTCTCCAGTCATCACTACTCACCTAACTATCATCTTTAATCTCTCCCTCTCCTCTGGCATTTTCCCCTCCTCCTTCAAACACTCTATCATTACTCCATTATTAAAAAAAAAACTTTCTCTTGATCCATCCTGCACAAATAACTACAGACCAGTCTCCTCGAATCTCCCCTTCATCTCTAAACTCTTGGAGCTCCTGGTCTACTTCCACGTTACCTGTTACCTCTCCACTCACTCCGTCCTAGATCCTTCACGGTCCGGCCTCAGCCACCTACATTCAACAGAAACTTCACTCATCAAAGTCACCAATGACCTTCTGACAGCAAAACGTAATGATGATCACTCTCTGCCCATTCTTCTCTATCTTTCTGCAGCTTTTGACACTGTTGACCACCATCTCCTACTCTCTATGCTCCAGTCAATAGGCATAAAGGACACTGCTCTCTCCTGGTTCTCTTCCTATCTTTCTGACCGCTCCTTCAGTGAATCATTCGCTGGCTCCATTTTATCTCCTCTTCCTCTCACTGTTGGGGTCCCTCAGAGCTCAGTCCGTGGTCCCCTTCTCTTCTCTCTCTACACGGCCCCAAATGGACAGATCATCAGCAGATTTGGCTTTCAGTACCATCTTTATGGTGATGACACAGAACAACCCCAGACCTTACCACCGCTGTATTGCAGAACGCCAGTGACTGTCTGTCGACAGTATCCAACATCATGTCCGCTCTCTATCTGAAACCCAAGTGTCCAAAATTGAACTTCTGCTCCCCCTGACATCTCCACCTCCGTGGGTGGAGCCATAATTATGCCCCAGTAGCAGGTCTTGGCATTATGTTTGACACCAATCTTTCCTTCACCTAACACATAGAATCTCTTGCCCAGTCTTGCTGCTTACACCTAAAGAACATCTCGAGAATCCACCCCTTTCTCACTATCAGGGCCAGTTTAGACAAATTGGGGCACTAGGCAAAATTCAAAGCGGGGCCCCCATGTCCATATAAAACACATACATGTTACACTGATATCGGTGTCACCAGTGTTTTCAATCAGTGTGCAGTCCGTGTGCCATTAATGTTTTTATGGTATGGATAATGGAAATGAAATTACAAAGCTTTTAATATACATTCCATGTTGAACATGGACGGCACACATGGTGGCACATGCACGACATGTTTACACGGACCCATAGACTTGTATTGGCCCTTGTCATCTGTGCTGCTGGGAAAACACGGACATGAGAGCAGCACCGTAGGTTAAATAGGGGACACGTGGCATCTGTGAAAAACATGATAGGTCATGTGAAGGGGCCGTACAGTCACATAATAGAAAACATTAGCAGAATTGCTGTTTTTTTTACATCCTACCTCACAAACAGCAGAATAAAAACGATTTAAAAAACGATTTAAAACAGTCCTACATGTCCCCCAAACTGCACAGCTAAATCCTCTCTGGCTCCATGGCCGATGGTTCGGGGTTCCTGATTGTTATTATTCACTTTGCAGCTATAATATAAGGTGCAGCCACAAGATGACTGCAGCCCAGTGCTAAGACTGGCAGAGACCCCCGGAACCACAAGACCATTGCATGCAGCCCAGTGCTAAGACTGGCAGAGACCCCCTGAGCCACAAGACCACTGCAGCCCAGTGCTAAGACTGGCAGAGACCCACAGAGCAACAAGACCACTGCAGCCCAGTGCTAAGACTGACAGAGACTCATGGCGCATCAGTGCTGGAGCAGCGAGGAATTTATCATTTCATTCTAATTATTTTTACATTGTCAGAAAACCTCTGTAGTGTCTGTTCACACGCACCATTTTTGCTGCGGATTGATCTACAGTGTTGGCAGGAAATATTCTTTTCACTTGCATTTTTGTGTCCCATTCATTTGAATAGAGAAACAAATGCAGAAATGCTGAAAGATGACAGCAACAGATTTATAAAAAAAAAAAAAAGGTCTTGTGGCGGGTGTCCATGTCTGGCCGGTGTCCATGTCTGGCTGCTGCTCCGGGACAGTGCTGAATAGCATAGTAGACTGCACTATTCCACACAATAGTATATTAAGCCCTGTTCACACTGCGCTTCTGCAGTGTGTCCGGGGGCTCTGCCTGAATCCCTCTAAAATAGGATCCACGTAAATCCCCAATGGGGCCACAGACTGCACTGACACAAGCAGAGGTCAAATGAATTTGTTTTTTTCTGATGTTGACTGATTCATTTTCTTAGGCCGGGTTCACACGATCAGGAATTGGCAGCGCTCTGAACGCAGCACATGTCAGCTGCCGGTTATTGAAAGCAGATGACTCCACATGTGATCACTGAACCATGCGGATTCACTGCGTCCAATAAATTGTACGGGTGAGATTTATCACGTTTCTGCAAGATAAATAGATATGTTGCGATCTGGAGAGACGCGCCGCATGTCCGTCTCTGCAGGTGGGCGGCGGGTGTCTGTGGATACATAGCGGGCAGGGGATTTCTTGAGATCCCATCCACTATGCTGTAACATCTGGACGCTGAACAAGTACACAGCGTCCAACCCGCAGCGATTACTGATCATGTGCACATACCCTGAGAGTCTCTTTGTGCTTTTTCATCTAAAAATGTCCACTTTTCTGTGGCTGTTGAGACAGACGGACACGTTCAGAAAAAAAAACATCACATGTGGAATTCATTTGAATTCCATTCCTGTGATTGCAGTCTATGGTTCTATACAGGATTCAGGCAGAACACACCGGGAGCTGTAAAGACAGACAGTGTGAACAGGCCCTAATGTAAGGCCTCTTTCACACATCAGGTTTTCGCCGTCAGGCGCGATCCGGCGCTTTTGACAAAAACCGGATCCGGCGAAATGCAATGCCGGATCCGGTGAAATGCAATGCCGGATCCGGTTTCCCCCCCATTGACTTGCATTAGAGCCGGCTCGAGCCGGATGGCCATGCGTTTCATCCGATTTTCGCCGGATCCGGCAATGTGACGCGATCCGGCGTCTGGAAAAAACGGCTACTGTAACGTTTTTTGTCTCCGGCGAAAAAGCCGGACACGCCGGATCCGGCGTGTCCGGCTTTTTCATACAATGAAAGCCTATGAGCGCCGCAATGCGCCTGATCCGGCGACAGCCGGATCCGGTGGCCGGATCCGGTTTTTTTGGTCTGAGCATGCTCAGTAGCTCTGCCCACAAGACATATATAAAAGCAAGACAGGTGACCCTCAGCCACACCCAACATGCCACCCAAGCCAAGAACCAGGAGCAGGAGAAGGCAGCAGACATCTGCAGCAGCAGCACCATCAGCACCACCCCAAATGGAGCAGCATGCTGAACAACGGGAGGGGAGTCCAGCAGCAGATGAGAGACGGTAATTACCAAATCCCCCATTCCTCCAAACTAGGGCTATGGAATATCAAGATATTCATTGGCCCTTTGTTTCTCTTTATTCAACAGCCGCCCAATAGATGCAGCAGCAGCAGCAATGGCAGCAGCAGGAACACCACCCACAGCCATGGAGTCTGGCCATGAGGAAGACAGCACATCTTCTTCTGGGAGCCCTCCCTCGCATCGTCAGCGTTTGACGGTAAGTTTTTATTTCCAAAATCCATCATCTCTGGAATATATGTCTATTCATTGCCTTTTATTTCAAAACAGGAATCACAAGATGAAGAGGAGCTCCCAGAAGAAGAAGGAAGGGGTGGACAGACACTTGGAGTGGGCTCACAATTGGTAAGTTTTTTGCATCAAACGCAGAAACACAACATCACACTACACACAACACATAGAAAACAATGTTCTGCAGACCACACACAGCAAACAAATGCCTACATCCAAAGACATAACATTTTTTGTTTTCTTCTCTAGTCTTCCCAATCTGGTGCTCGGCCAAGAGGTCCTCGCAGTGCCTCCCGGGGTCGTCGGCGACAGCAACGCGGCGGTCACCAGCGTGTAAGTATAAATATTTTTGCTTTGTTTTTTTTGCACTTTTTATTTCATTTCTTTTGTGGAGGCTAATTATGTTATTTTTGTCTTTTTCTTTAACAGCCTTCACAGCGTGCTCCCGACTCTGACGGTGAGGATGGAGGGATTGATGTGGACCGCCTCATCGATCTCGTCAGAGAAAGGGAGCCGCTCTGGATTATGGCTGACCGCCGCCACGCTGACCTTATCGTTACCCGACGACTCTGGGAGGAAATCTGTTCGCTCCTTGTGGACCGCTGGGAGGACCTCGAAGCTCGGGCCCAGATTAAAGAGCGTAAGTATATACAGTACCGGTTGCTTGATTTAAACCAGTGTTTCCCGAACTCCAGTCCTCGTGGTCCCCACGGATCATGTGTTCAGGATTTCTATTTACTTTGGAAATCCTGAAAACATGACCCCTGGGGACCATGAGGACTGGAGTTTGGGAAACACTGATGTTGTATACTAACCACTTTGTCCTTTCTCGTTTCAGGGGAGAGAATTGTGAAGCAGTGGCGGTCTGTGAGGGATCGTTTCAAGAAGGAGTTCAATAAAGAGATGCGGGCCCCGAGTGGATCTGGAGGACGCAGGAGCAAGTACAAGTACGCACGAGCCCTGTCGTTCCTCCGGGAGACAATGCTCACCAGAAGGTAAATATTACACACCACATGTGACAAAAAAATGTTTAGATGTAACTTTTTTTTTTTCAGCCAGGGCCATACCATGTCACTATTTTAATTGTTTTTTTTTCTCTTTATTCCACAGCACGGTGAGCAGCACTCGGGAGCCTGCACGATTGGACCCTTCTGAGGCGATCCCTGAGGAGACCGTCACCGAGGGACACTTCGACCGCCTCGGTATATCTGCACCTTCCCAGCCTTCCCACACATTCGACCCATCTGTCCCATCCACCAGCACAGGAGCATCGTGGCCGCCTACATTACATGAAGCTGCTGGTGAGGAGATCGCTTTCCCTTTACCCCACCCTTCTGCCCCTGCCACCTCTAGTACACCTGCGGGTACTGGGCGGCAGCGGCAGAGGGGTCAGGAAAAGACTTATGCGCGAGAGTTCTTGCATCTGAATGCATCTTTCCATAACTGTCTAAAAGTCTTGTCAGAGCAAATCTCCGCAGGCTTTCAGCAGATCAACTCCAGCATTCTGGAGGTGAAGACACTTCTGCAAACCATGCATTCAGAAGCAAGATCTTCGCCAAACCACACCTTTTTCAGGTCTGTTGTGGAGCGCATGGCAACACTATCTCCTACCCAGCAGATGCATGTAATGCATTCGTGCCACGGTGCTCTACAGCAGGTTACCTCCCAACCTCCACCTCCCACCACTGTAGTTCCTCCACCTGCACCCCCTCCAGCCACTTTCCATCCTCCCCCTCCTACTACATCTGCACCCCCTCCAGCCACTTTCTATCCTCCCCCTCCTATTACATCTGCACCCCCTCCAGCCACTTTCCATCCTCCCCCTCCTATTACATCTGCACCCCCTCCAGCCACTTTCCATCCTCCCCCTCCTATTACATACCAGCAACCTCCCCAGTACCAGAAACCTCCCCAGTACCAGCAACCTCCCCAGTACCAGACATCTCCCCACTTCCAGCAACCTGCCCCGTACCAAACTCCTTCCCCGTACCAAACTCCTTCCCCATACAACTTTCCATCAACATCATCTGCTCCTACAGTCCCTGCCCAACCCTCCACTCCACCGCCCACCACCTCTTCTGTCTCCCACATGTCCACCCATTCTGTAGCTTTTTCCACACCATCACCTCTAACTGTTCCTTCCCCACCACGATCCCAGTCCTCTCTCCACACTCCCAGTGTCGAAGTGTCCCGCAGCCCCTCCAGCAGTATTTCCACCCCACAATACACAGATTTGTAATGTGTGTTTTGTAATAAAAATGCCCAGTTTTTTTTCAAACCTTTATTAAAAAAGTTTTTTTAACTTTAAAAACAGTTTACAAAAAAAAAATATTTTAAATAAAAGTTAAATTATTGTTTACACTGGTTGTCTGTCATTTCTTTCTGCGGCGAAATATGTTTAAAAAAAAGGTTAAATACAGTGTATTTAAAAGGTAAAAAGGTATTCAAAACCAGGTATATAACTGTGGGTAAATTTTAGCTTTTTGCCACAGTTGTGTTCCTGGTTGTGTTTGAAGCAAAGTATTTCACCTAAAAAGTTGTGTTTATTGTTGGTGATTTCCTAACAATGTACACAACTTTTGTTAAAAGGTGAAATACTTTGCATAAAACACAACCAGGTACACACCTGTGGCCTAAAGCTAAAAATAGAGACCATGACAAGATAGCCAACTTTGGTTGGCAAAGGTATATACTGTTGGTACAGAAGGTACACAAGTTTGGTTGGGCACAAATCTTTCACACTCTGTCATCCTGCCAGTGTACTCTGCCTTGAGGTGACATAAAGTATAGTGCAAAATTGTCCCTCATTACTGAAACCGACACAGAACTTCTAGTGGTAATGTCATGGTAATCTTGCAAGGTGGTTTCTTCAGAGGTGTCCTCAATGGAAATGGGTTCCTTGCAGATAACAAAATTGTGGAGTACCATGCAAGCTTTGATCACCTCGTCAACAGTTTCTGTCTTGAGGTTGATCGCAGTCAATAGGACCCGCCATTTGGCTGTCAGAATACCAAAGGTACATTCAACCATTCTTCTTGCTCTTGTGAGGCGGTAATTAAAAATGCGTTTTGGTCTTGTCAATCCTCTGCTAGAGTACGGTTTCAAAAGGTGTTCTGACAGCTGGAAGGCTTCATCCCCTACACAGACAAATGGCATAGGTGGACCAGATGTTTGCGGCAGCGGTCTAGGTGGTGGGAACTGGAAGGTGTTTCCATACAGTTTACACCCCATGGCAGACAGTTTGAAAACTTGAGAGTCATAGGAGCGGCCATAGGCCCCAATATCAACAGCAATAAATTTGTATTCCGCGTCAGCGATGGCCATGAGGACAATTGAAAAATATTTCTTGTAATTGAAATATTCCGATCCCGATCCGGCTGGTTTTACAATGCGGATATGTTTCCCGTCCACAGCGCCCAAGCAGTTTGGAAACTGACATATCTGTTGAAACTTGTCAGCAATTTCAATCCACCTCTCTGTTGTGGGCTCTGGTAAAAACTCTTCAGCTAAGGAGTCCCACAGTGCACGGAATGTGTACTTCACTATTCCAGATATGGTGGAAATCCCGAGTCTGTACTGGAAATGCAGTGACGAAAGGGATTCTCCAGTTGCAAGAAATCTGTGGGGAATTAAAAAACAATAAATTAGTTTTAAATCACAGCATTACATACCAAAACTCAGCTATAACACTTAGAGATACAAACTACCACCAACAAGATTGCAGTGAAAGTGTGCTCTTATGCGAGCACATCCAATAAATGTGGCTTACCTTAAAGTCACCATCAGACGCTCTGCGGGTGAAACAGAGAAGCGGCAATAGGTGTCTGCTTTTCTTATGAGGTGTGCAATGCGCTCCACCAAGTAATCAAAATTCTCCATTTTCATCCGAACATATCCAAAAAATTTATCCGGGTATCGTCGAAGGTCCATGCAGAGTGTAGAATAGACCCCACGCGTCATTCTCTTGGCTGTGATGGGGTGGATCCACAAACGTCGTCTACGATGCCTGATGCGCTGCTGTCTCGCTCTCTCCTTCTCTAGAACAATCACCCTCAAACGATTCGCCTCCGCTATAAAATCCACCAAATTCTTCAAAATATTTCCAATCACAACATCCATCTTCGCCAGTAACTTGCTCTTCTCTCCAACCTGCACTTTCTCCTCTCCAACCTGTCAAATAAGGGCTGTAGGAACACGCTATATATAGTTTTCCAGTAGCCAATCCCGTTCGGAAGGCCACAAAGGTCAATTTTAAAAACCTGATCCGGCGTAATCCGTCGAAAAACGGATAGAAAAACGGATGAACCGGATGAGACGGATCCGGTTTTTTCTGTCAAGAACAAGACGGATCCGGCAGAAAAACGGATCCGGCACATCAGGTTTTACAAAACATTTGCCGGATCCGGCGTTCCAGCACGACGCCGGATCGCGCCTGACGCCGAAAACCTGCTGTGTGAAAGTAGCCTAAGACACAGGCATTAGACATACCATATCTTTCAGATTATAAGACACCCTTTTTTTCCCAAAAATGTTTTGGGGAAATGGAGGTGCATCTTATAATGCAGATATACTTTACCGGCCGTGGTGGAGCAGGGTCCCAGGGTCTCTTCAGGCCACAGGCTGGGATGAGGGGGTGATCGCATGTGCGGCGTGCCGCTGTGGGTGTTCAGTGCTGCGGGTGTACGGTGCTGCGGGTGGGGTGTACGGTGCTGCGGGGACTCTGCCGACATTTTGTGAAAGGCCCAAGCCCCCGCAGTTGCATGGTTTCCTATGAGGTGGACTCTGGGGAAAATGGCTGCTGGGGACGGCATATGCGCAGATGGAGATCTTAGCACCAAGATCTCTGGAGATGAAATTTCAGTGCTGAGATCTCATCTACCGAGATCGTGGTTCCAGGATCTCCAACTGCGCATGCGCCTCCCTCAGCAGCCATTTTCCCAGGAGTCCACCACATAGGAAACCATGCAAATGGAGTGGCTCAGTGGTTAGCACTGCAGCACTGGGGTCCTGGGTTCAAATCCCACCAATGACAACATCTACAAGGAGTTTGTATGTTCTCCCCCTGTTTGTTTGGGTTTCTTCTGGGTAGAAAAAAATTCCAGCTCACCCGTCGATGCATTTCATTAATGTCAGGACCACAGACCCACTGTGTCCGAGCGTGGAAAATCCAACAAAAATTAAATAAATTATTGTTCTGAAGATTTTTTTCTCCATGTTACAAGTTTTGTGAATTAAAATCTTATCTTCACACAACCAGTTGAGCTGGACATTTCTTCTTTGTTGGATTTCTTCTAGGTACTCTGGTTTCCTCCCACACTCCAAAGACATACTGATAGGGAATTTAGATTGTGAGCCCCATTGGGGTCAGTGCCACTAATGTTTGTAAAACACTGTGGAATTAATAGCGCTATATAAATGAGTAGAAATAAATAAACAAACTGAGGGGGTTCTGGCCTTTCACCAAGTATTGGCAGAGCCCCCGAAGCACCGTACACCCACAGCAGCGCGCAGCACCAAACACCTACAACGGCACGCCACACATCCAAACACCCCCTCATCCCGGCCTGCAGCTACATTCAATTCTTGCCTCCTCCAGAAGTGACCTTGGGACCCCGCTTCACCGCAGTCACCACTCCCCAGTAAGGAATAAGATGCATGGATTATAAGAAGCACCACCATTTTATTGAAAAACTTTTTTTCCTATTTTTCTCCTCAAAATTTGGGGTGCGTTTTATAATCCGGAGCATTATATAATCCGCAAAATACGGTAAACTACTGATTCCTATTATGGTGACACTATAATTCCAGAACTATATATGCAGCACATATGCACAGATATACACTATACATGCACACGCGTAATATATACTTCATAAATATAGACGCATACACTATATACTGTATATACAGTATTCAGACACATACAAGCAAATATATATACACAAAGAAACATTCAGTTTATATACAGTATATGCAGTATTCTCACATGTATACAGTTTATATATTTACACAATATACTGCACACATGCAGTATACAAATAGTATATACATATACATTGTGACGAACAGCCCACGGCGTTCGTCCAAATACGGGCGACTAACGGGGGTCCCGCTGCCACCAAAACGCGACGGACAGCGGACCCTGTGTCACCACTATGTCACAGTCCCACCACTGACACGGGTGTATCAGCGGACGGAGGGACGAGACACACTGCCGGCACACGGCTATCACAGGCACAGTTGGGGCTTATCTTAGTTATCCCACCACTGGCACCATGTGACCAAAATATCCAGCAAGCTACTCTCGCTCTACAATTTGCCGCGGGGGGGTTAATTTGGATGCCCCACCACTGCTATCAATCTTCCAAGTACTGCGGGGATTTATGTATATCCCACTTTCTCAGTTCCGCTTTGGAACTCGCAGCTCTCCGGCACCCCCCTTACCCTCAGGTCAGTCAGGGAACTGCACCTAGGATAATTAGTCGCCGGACGGACTGCCTGTTGCAATTAGGCTTCTGCAGTAAGGGAATTATCAATGCTGTGGCCGCAGCCCCTTATTCAGCAATATAAGACCCTTCTAGACTGCCAGCAAGCCGCAATAGCCGTGCACAACGTGCTGCCACCACTCACGGTTACTTAATTCACAGTGTTAAATTAAGAGGGTCCGTGGCAAACCCCTTGAATTAGTAGCGATTATCTATCAAAGGCGTATAGTTCGATTCTTAGAGCATAGAGACAGACTAAATATTAAATCATTTATTTTCCGAAAGAGGACAGTGATTACAGATAAAAGTTGCTATAAAATTGAGACATAAAATATGTACAGTACAGATATAAAATAAAAGGATTAAAAGGATAGAAAGTCACACTCACATGTGGTCAGTTGGCATCCCATGTGGCTTTAAGGGGGGTGGAGGCGGAGCTGCACGTCTCCGCTCATCTGCGGGTCTTTCTAGCATGACGACTTGAGCTGTTCTGACCTGGTTTTGTCCAGGGAATGCTTTATAGACTTGCTATGTGACATCACGGAGAAATGCATGCTGGGTTAATCCCACCTCTCCCTTTTGGATGTAGAACTACACTAGAAAACTTATACTAATCATAACTCCGTGGGGGCAGCCCGCACAGACACATATAGGGCATCATTGGTTGTGATTTGTTGAGTACAATGATTCAAGACCAAATATGCAGTAGTTCTGATACACCGTTTAGAAGGAACCCGTATTTCAGGTTCTGTAAGTCTGAGAATTACGCCACAGGCGCCGTAAGGACGCCGGGGTCGCGCAGATCACAAAAATATGATTGTTATATCTCTGCTGGGTATGGTTTTCGTAATATGACTTATTTTTATGTTTTCCATATACCGGCATACAGCCTGTGTTTTTCCGAACAAAGGGATCCCTTCCCCCTGCTCTTCGAGAGGAAGTTGGTTTAAGGTTTCAGAGCTAGCCCAGGCAGGGGGCACTGGTCAGTGTGTGAGTGAGCCATGGGCGAAAAGAGGGGGGGGAAGGGGCTGCATGAGCTGACAGCCTGCATTGTATATCACATACATACTATATACTCTATGTACATGTGTGTGTATATATACTCACATGCACCACAGATATACACAATAATACTATATACACATATACAGACACAAACTGTATAGTTCACATGTACACAAACAGATACACATATACATGTATACTTACCAGGTAATGCGGCTTCACTTGTACTGATCCAGTCCCACTGGAAAGTGCTTTACGAGCAGCCATAATGAGGACTCAGGAGGAGATGACGCAAGCACAAAGGGTTGCAGGCATCTTTCTGGCCCGTCTCTGACCTCTGTCTGCTGTACTGTAATTGGCCCCTCCCCCTCATTCTCAACTTCTAACCTAACTGCAGGGAGAAAGAGAAAGAGGGTGGCTGGAGGGGGCTTGGAATAGATGCTGTACACACTCTGTGCACTTCATAAAGGCGCTGCAGATGCAGGGGACCCTCTTTGTGGGTGGTTGCCCCAGGTTTCTGCCTTGTCTGCCTGCCCCAAACGCCAGCCCTGCTTACCATGGAAACAACAAAAACCCTCACTGTTGCCCTGATTCACTCTCGCCTCGACTACTGTAATGCTCTATTAATTAGCCTCCCCCTGACTCAACTTTGCCCTCTCCAGTCCATCCTTAATGCCGCAGCCAGGGACATCTACCAGGCTAATCAGTACTCGGACACGTCCGCTCTGTGCGAGTCATTGCACTGGCTGCCCATTCATTATGAAATCCAATTCAAACTACTTATCCTCACCCACAAAACTCTCCATAGTGCGGCAACCCCCTACATCTCCTCCCTCATTTCTGTTTATCGGCCTACCCGCTTGTTACGCTCTGCAAACGACTTTCTACTAACCTCTGCACTAATCCGTACCCCTCCCACTTCTCGCTCCAAGACTTCTCCCACGTTGCGCCAATCCTCAGGAGAGCAGCAGTGGGCTTTTCAGATCATTGTCTAATTCATTTAATTCCAGCCTACAGGCAAAGGTTGAAAACATCCAAACCTACAGTTTATACAAAGAAGACATGGTCTGAGGAGGCAAAATTGCAACTACAAGCATGCTTTGAATGCACGGACTGGGAGGTATTCCAGGAAACATGCTCAGGTCTGGATGAATGGGTTGATGCAGTGTCCTCATATATCCGTTTTTGTGAAGACACGTTTATTCCATCCAAATCTGTCCACTTTCGGGGAAACAACAAGCCGTGGTTTACAAATAAAGTCAGGTTGATCCGTAAGAGAAAAGAGGAGGCGTATAAAGCATGCGATATTACTGAATTCAAGAAACTTAGGAACTCGCTATCTAAAGAGATCAAGTTAGCCAAACACGAGTATGCAAAGATTCTGGAGGAAAGGTTCTCATCAAAAGATACTAGATCTGCATGGAGAGGATTAAGAGAGGTCACCAATTATAAAAGCCACCCCACTATAGTGAACCCCAGCAGAAGTCTGGCAGCAGAGTTAAATGAATTCTACTGCAGATTTGAGGCAAGCTCTACACACAGTGGCTATTCATCTCTAAGCTCCTCAGTCTGTTCATATAAAGATCATTCATTGTGCAACACCCAAGTAGTGATCTCCGAGGCAGAGGTGATACGCATCCTGAAGGGACTTAAGGTCAAAAAGGCTCCTGGCCCTGATGGTGTATCTCCAATGTGTCTGAAAGTATGTGCTATCCAGCTTGCCCCTATACTGACAAATATATACAATGTGTCACTGAAAGAGTGCGTTGTACCTCAGTTTTGGAAAAATTACACAATTATCCCTGTCCCCAAGAAAGTGGGATCCTCTGAGTTGAACGACTATAGACCAGTAGCACTCACATCTGTAGCTATGAAAGTCTTCGAAAGAATTATGATGTCCCACCTGATAAAATTCACGCAGAAGCTATGGGACTCGCTTCAGTTTGCCTATAAGGAGAATCGTTCGTCAAACGACACTGTCAATCTGGCACTGAAGTACATTTTGGATCATACAGATGAACTGCACTCATATGTCCGGATTCTTTTCATGGACTTTAGCTCAGCGTTCAATACCATTGATCCGAATTTACTTCATAAGAAAATGGTAGCTCTTGGAGTCCCTCTCAACTTATGCTTGTGGATTTAGAACTTCCTGACAGCCAGGATACAGAGTGTAAAAGTTGGACCATTCACTTCGGACACCTTGGTCACAAACATCGGGGCACCTCAGGGGTGTGTTTTGTCCCCGTTACTGTTTTCTCTCTATACGAATGATTGCATCTCTTCAGCAGACTCAGTAAAAATCTTGAAATTTGCCGATGATATGACACTGATTGGTCTCATTAGGGGAAATGCTGAAGACTTGTATCGGAGTGAGGTGGAAAGAATATGTGACTGGTGTAAAGCCAATAATCTTGTACTCAACACTAAAAAAAACTGCTGAGATGGTTGTGGATTTTAGGAAAGATCAACATGAGATACTTCCAATCTACATCCATGACGAAGTGGTTCTTAGGGTCACAGAGACCAAATTCCTTGGTGTTATCATCTCTCATGATCTTAAATGGGGGAAAAACGTGGATGCTGTTATAAGAAAAGCACAACAGAGGATGTTCTTCCTGTGTCAGCTGAAAAGATATGGTTTGTCTAAGAATCTGCTGATCTTATTCTTTAATGCTGTCATCAGATCTGTGATTTGTTCCTCTCTGATAGTCTGGTATGGGGGAGCCACTGCGCATGACAAACTCCGCTTACAAAGGACTTTCAGAACAGCAGAGAGAATTATAGGTTCCCCCCTGCCTAAAATCCAGGATCTTTATGATAAGAGTATTCGATCCCACGCATTGAAAATTTCATCCGATCCCTCTCACCCAGGACACTCCTCATTCCAACTATTCCCTTCAGGACGTCGTTTCAGAGTCCCCAAATGCAGCACCAACCGCCATATGAACAGCTTCTATCCACTCTCTGTTCAACAATTAAATCGTCATGTGTAGACTTTATACTGTATCTGTCCTGTTAGATGTTACTTGTTGTATCTGTTGTTATATATTATGTTGCCTCTTTGCCACAAAGAATTCCTTGTATAGATGTAATATGTACTTGGCGATAATAAATTTGATTGATTGATTGATTGATTGATTGATACTCTGGAATGCTCTACCCCAAGAAAATAGGACTATCCAGAATTACACAGCTTTAGGCACTCCCTCAAAACACATCTGTTCAGAGTGGCCTATCATGTTTCCTAAACAAAGTCCTTTCGTGTGTGTGTGTAGCCCATTCACTATCTATCTGAGAATAGCTCAAACTCCACCGCACCCAACAGCACCACAAAAACTGCCTGGTGACTACCTCATGCAGCCTTTATCCATCCCCATTCCCTCAAGATGGCTGGACCATCATTGTAAATAAGCCCCTGTACTTTGTGTCTCCCCCACCTCATTGTAGATTGTAAGCTCTTACGGGCCGGGTTGTCATTATTTTGCTTTAATGATTGTATTACTTTGAATGTTGTTACTTATGACTTGTATATGAACTGCTGAATTTTAAAGCGCTGCGGAATATGTTGGTGAAATATAGATTATTATTAACATTATTTTACAGTTAGAAAGGACCATTCATATTCCCTCTCTCTAGATCCATCTATGTGTTAAAATAGCTCCAGCCACAACTTGGAAATCAACAGCTATAGGAATCAAAATATATAGTTACAGCAAATCTTTACCTAACCTTCTTTTCTATTTTTCCGTTAGTTTGCTACTTGAAATCCTATATTATTTCCTTGATTTACAAATTTCCCTTATCTCTTGAGTAAAAATAAATATTGGACTTGTGCTTTTCTTCCTTGGATTTAGTCCATTTTTGTGATTACATAAAACATTGAAGGTCATTCCGTTAGCTTCAGAGGGCGTTATTATTTTTACTTAGCAAATTTCTGTTATAAAATAAAACATGTTTCAGAGGTCGTCATTATTTTCTCGGTATTATATTTATTATGGGTTGGATGTACTAAACAGTATTTTAATGGCAAGTTTGCCTCCCTATACATCTTTGTCCTTGGGTAGGTATTGTTTCATTCAAGTTATCTTGTTTAAGATTGAAAGCAAAAAAGCTACATGAACGTGAAGATCCAAAATACTTCCAGTTACAGGCATTTTTTTTTTGGTGTTTTGCTCCAATTGTGATTCTAACTTTGTCCGGAATAAAGTTGAGCGAAACAGGTTGGTCAATTTCAAAAATCGCCGCCTTTCGCCAAAGTCGGGTTTCATGAAATGAAACCCGACCATAGCGTGAGGTCGGCCATGATGTCGGCAACCCGAGTGCCAAAGTCACGTTTCAAATGATGCTTTCAGCACCTTTTTTCAGCCAATGATGGAGGACGCACACTGTGGGCAGCGCGATGACATGGCCAGCGGCCAGCACCATCTTAGAGAAGGACACTGAAGTGATTGGCTGGCTTTGTGTGGCGTCACAGTGGGTATAAAAGGCTGTGACCGCCGACCGCCATCTTACTTCTGCCAATCTTACAATAGGGAGAGGTGCTGCTGCTGATTCTGAACAGGGAGAACGTTAGGCAGGGAAGAAGAAAAAAAAAACTGCTTCTGCTGATAGCGCTTTTCACTGTACAGTTAGTGTGCAGTGAAAGGGGAGGATTTTTGTTGTGTGCAGCAGCGCTGGTGGTGATTAGTTTGCCTTTTAAGGCTACCTGCTAGCTGCATTGCTGTGTGCACACTGCTGTTCAAACTGCTTTTTTCAAAGCACTCCAAATTTTATTATTTTGTCCTGGTGAGTTACTGAGCGTTCATTTTTTCACACACCGTCTAGCGGTGTACGTTCCTCACACTATCGTGTACCGACTGGTACCACGGACAAATAGAAGCTATCTGGGTCTGACTCTGGAAGAAAAAAGCGAGGAGTTTGTCCGTTTTTCCACACCTACACCTTAGAGTCGTGTCCGTCTTTCAAACAGTTTCGTATATCTGCTGTTTGATTACAGTCAAAACTAGACAGAGACAGCATGTGTCAGTCCGTATACAAATACACGGAGCTTGACAATTTTACATACACACACCGTACAGCGTTGTACGCTCCTCACACACTACCGTATACCGCCTTCTAGCATGGACAAATAGAAGCTACCTGTGTGTGACTCTGGAAAAAAAAACCGAGGAGTTTGTCCGTTTTTCCAGACCTACGCCTTAGTGTTGTGTCCGTTTTTCAATCAGTTTAGAATATCTGCTGTTTGCTCACGGTCAAAACTAGACAGAGACAGCGTGTGTCAGTCTGTATACAAATACACGGAGCTTGACAATTTTACATACACACTCCGTACAGCGGTGTACGCTCCTCACACACTACCGTGTACCGCCTTCTAGCATGGACAAATAGAAGCTACCTGTGTCTGATTGGAAAAAAAAAACGAGGAGTTTGTCCGTTTTTTCCAGACCTACACCTTAGAGTTGCGTCCGTTTTTCAAACAGTTCCGTATATCTGCTTGTTGGATTACGGTCCAATACATACTGTGAGAGCGTCTGTGGCTAACATAATATATACGTTGATTTAATTTGTTTAATACACCTTACACAGCTGGATGCTCCTCATACAGTACCATCTCTCTGCTGGTATTTTTGGTACATTTGTCCAAACATGAGGAAGTATGGTGGAAGAGTCCGCGGACATGGGCAGGGAGGCGTGGCTGGTACGGATGGTGGTGGTGCATCGGCTAGTTCTGGCAAAAGCACAATAGCAGCTAAGGCAGGAGGTGTTGAGCCTGCGTCATCCTCTGGCCCAAGAAGGCCTGTAAGGATGCCTTTTCTTGGAGTCGGAAAACCGCTTTTAAAGCTGGAGCATCAGGAATAGGTTTTGGCGTACATTGCCGAAAAAGCCACCAGCTCTATTGCCTCCTCTTCTGAACGGTCGAAAACTGCAAGCACGGAGTCGTCAGTGCAGGCTTCTGGTCATAAAAAACCCTTTCCTTGTGTCCTTTACCCCCACCAAAAGTTACGGATGCGGCAGCCCACACTTCAGATTACTCTATGGAGCTCTTTTCACATACCATGCTTGGGTTATCCAGTCAAATCCTGAATTCCCCAGTCCAAGATGAATCTTACATGGAGTGCACTGATGCACAGCCACTGCTAGATGATTCTGTTGGTACATTGACCCAGAGCACTACATTGCCCTCGCAGTCTATTGAGCCAAAATCTGACCCTGATGAAACCCAGGTGCCCCTTCCCGCATACCATACCACCTTACACGGTGACACAGAGGAAGGTAAAGAGGAAGGTGCAGATGACTTTGAAGAGGAGGTGATGGATGAACCAGTTCTGGACCCGGATTGGCATACATTGGGGGAGGAGGGTGGCGCTGGCAATAGTTCAGATAAGGAGAAGGATCCGCAGCAGGCATTGACATCGCAGCATCGGTTATCTAGCAGTCCCGTAGCTGTCCTAAAACGTGGAACAAAAACTAAAAGAGTTGCAGGACAGCTTGGCCAGACGGTCAACTTAGCACAGTGTGCAAGACCAGAAAATGGGTACCATAATAGGAAGAGTGCAGTGTGGCACTTCTTTGTCCAAAATCCTTCTGATGAAGCAAAGGTTACCTGTAAGAAGTGCGGAAGGACCTTTAGCCGAGGTAAACAACTCAGAAATTTGAATACCAGTTGCATGCTTAGACATTTAATCAACATGCATTTGCAAGCATGGACGGACTACAAAACCTCAGGTAGCACATGTGCACCTGCTCCGACTGAAGGTAGCCAACAACGCTCCATCGCTACCCCCACTGTAAGACCACCGACACCATTAAGCACACCACCAGCACTAAATGCGGAGGTGTCGTCGCAAGGCCAAAGCACTCAGGGAATCACAATGGTTTTGCAACACAACACTGAATGTAGGCCATCACCACCAATACTATGACCAACCCCCTCTCACTCCATCCGGTCCACTACTACTTCCCCCATATGCAGCTCTCCAGTCCAGCTCACCCTACCAGACACTCTGAGTAGGACAAGAAAGTACTCATCCTCTCATCCGTGTACACTGTGTTTGAACGCCTATATTGCCAAACTAATCTCATTAGAGATGATGCCACACCGCTGGGGTCAAGACCTGGCGCACCCGGGCAAGTGTCGTTGCTCTGAACAGGTGGATGGGCCAACTGATTGCCGACGGCAATGGCACAGGTCCCCTCATAGTACAATACAGTGTCTCAGATGGTGGGAGGGCCCACTCGCCGTCAGACACACCAGCGTACTATGAGGGGCCCTGTGCCAGTACCGTCGACCATGATTGTGCCCCCTCCGCTTGGTCATGGCCATAGCACTTGAAAGTTGCAATACTTACCTCTCCCTGCTCCACCGCTGTGTAGTCTGGGCAGTTAAATCCTTCACAGGGATGGCCACTAGAAATTTGGTTTATTGATCAATGATGGTAAAGATGCAGCTATGGCCTGTCCTGCGGGCCTCTACCTTCAGATGATCAATGGCTACCATTTGAAATGGATGTCACCTTAAAAACGGATGAAGTGGTGGTTTATTATCACCTTTCACAGTTGTGATAGTCACAGACGTGTGACATTCCTGCCACCATTTTTCAATGTCTCCTCTCATGCCAATCCAATAGAATCGCCTACGGCCTGTGGCTTCTGTCTTTTGCACTCCAAAATGACCAGACACATCATGATAGGCAGTGAGGATGATGGGTACATCTCTCCCTGTGATCACAATTTGATGGAGACGAGTAACGGTGATGTGATCCACGCTACTGCGATAAAGCAATCCTTTCTTCACAAAGAACCTTTTTCGCTTTCTCCACAGACACAGTAATTGAGGGTTTGAGGGTCTGCATCGCCTCTGCAACATATATCGTGAGGTTTTCCCGCGATGAGTAATTCCAAAATTTCTGCTAACACTCAAGTTTGCGTCTATACTTGTATCCATGTAGATTCCAGTTGCGGAGATTCTTGACTGGCTTACTGAGATTGAAATGTACACGAACATTTAAAAGTACCACAACACTGTATACTGATGTACGCTATGAATACCTTTCCCTTTTTCTACTTTTTTAATTCTGGTGTAATACATAGTGAGCCTGTGAGTGTCTGTGTCTGACTCCGGAAGTATACACGGAAATTTAACCCTAGACTGGACACACCTGGTATGTGCTGATACAGTACCTTGTTTCAAAAATTTGAATTAAGGTATCATCTGTAGGATAACCAACTGGGGGGGGACCTCTTCTTGCCGCAGACAAACACGACAATGAGACAGAGTTTGTATTGAACAGGTCCATTTTTAGGGCCCATTATTCTGTCGCCAACAGCAATTCACCACAGCCATTTCACATTTCTCTGTACACAGGCCCCGGTACCTTCACTTCCTTTGTAACTATAATCATGGTGTCCTCTGTGGCTCTTCCACTGTGGCTGGCCTAGACCCAACCACCACAGCGCTGCACCAGTCTGAGCACACCGTCCGTATGATAGCCCCAGGCAGTATGCGTCTGCGTCTTCCATCCTCTGGCCCACCCCCCCGTGACCGCCTCAACTGTCAGTCTTCTCTGGAGCCTTTCCACTGTCTCTATTTCCTCAGCAGAACTTCCTCTTTACTGTGCTCCCTTCGCTGACTGACTCTTCCAGAACCTTCCCTCAGCCTTTTATACTTCCAGTTCTGGTAACTCCGCCCACCATCTCCTAACAGTTTCTCTGACCAATGGCAGTTATTCAGTCCCACTCCTACACTCTCTACTGCCCTCCAATGGGCAAGCTAAAACACTGCACCCTTTCTCTTTATCTTAGCCGTTTCACACCTACACTGCGCTACACCTCTGCTTCTCACTACAGGCTGGTTTGTCTGTCAGTCCACCTTCCCTACATCATCCATAGTGAGAGAGCGTGTGTGGGTTACGCCTTCTATATATACGGTGAATCGGAGAAACAAATTTTTACACTATACTCGATACAGCTTGCATCTTGTTATACAGTACCTTTTGTTCTACAATTAGCATTACGGTCCAATCCATACTGTGTAAGTGTCTGAGAGTGACTACGGGACTGTTTATAAGAAGATTTCAATTGTCCCCTAAAAATATATATACTTGCTATCTTGTTATCCAAGAACTTTTTTACAACATTTTTTATTATGGTCAAAACCAAACTGAGTGAGCATCTGAGGGTGACTACGGAAATATATACTGATATTTTCAATGTGGCCAACACTGTATACAGCAGAACGCTTATAATACAGTAACCTTTTTAGCTATTTAGATTCTGGTGTAATCCATAATGAGCCTGTAAATGTCTGTCTGTTACTTCGGCAATATATTTGGAACTTTAAGATTACCCCAACACTGTATACAGCTGTACACTTGTGTTACATAACCCATTTACAGCTTTTCATATTCTTGTGTAATCCATACTGGGCCTGAGAGCATTTGTGTCTGCCTCCTGAAATGTATACGGAGAATCAGAATGTTTAAACTATACTATATATACCTTTTATCTGGTGATACTGTACCCTTTTTCAACTTGTTATTTTATTGGGTAATCCATACTGAGCCTGTGAGCGTCTGTGTATGCCTCATGAAATATAGACGGAGATTTACTGTTATCCATAGACTGTATAGAGCTGAACGCTTCTGATACAGTACCATATATCTGCTGGTATTTTGGGTCCATTTTCAAAAACATGAGGAAGTATGTTGCAAGAGGACACGGATGTGGGCGTGGAGGGCCACCTGGTACTGATGGTGGTTGTGGTGCATCTGCTGGTAGTGCCAAAAACACAATAGCAGCTAAGGCAGGAGGTGTTGAGCCAGCGTCATGGTGTAGCTCTGGAAGGTCTGTAAGGCTCCCTTTTCTGGGAGTAGGTAGACTGCTTTTAAAGCCGGAGTATCAGGAACTGTTTGTGGCTTACATTGCTGAAACAGCCTCTAGCTCTATCGCCTCCTATTCTGAAGTTGTAAAAAATGCAAGCACTGAGTCGTAACTGCAGGCTTCTGGTCAGGAGCAACCCCTTTTCTTGTGTCCTTCACCCACACCAAAAGTGAAGGATGTCGAAGCACACACCTCAGATTACTCCATGGAGCTCTTTTCACATACCATGCCTGGGTTAAATAAAAATAGGGCCCATCATGTACTGGAACAATGTAAATGGGGCAGATCACACACTGGAGCAGCATCTAAGGGGCACATTATACACTGGAGCATAACAAATGTGACCCATTATATATGGAGCATTATTAGAGCCCATCATACACTGGAGCATCATCCATGAGGCCCATCATGTACTGGAGCAATGTAAATGGGGCAGATCACACACTGGAGCAGCATCTAAGGGGCACATTATACACTGGAGCATTACAAATGGGGCCCATTATATATGGAGCATTATTGGAGCCCATCAGACACTGGAGCATCATCCATGAATCCATGAGGCCCATCATGTACTGGAGCAATGTAAATGGGGCAGATCAGACACTGGAGCAGCATCTAAGGGGCACATTATACACTGGAGCATTACAAATGGGGCCCATTATATATGGAGCATTATGTGGAGCTCATCAGATACTGTATGGAACATTATATGTGACTAATTATTTGGTATGGAGAAATATATGGGGCTCATTATTCTGTATGGCGCACAATGTGGTGGCCATAACACTGTATGGAGTAATATGCTGTCCTGTTTTTGAGCTATTGTACAATTTAAAATAGATCAGTCATGTCATGTAAGCAGTGAAGTATGTGTCATTGTACTATACCTATATTTCTGTGGCGTATCGGAGCATCATGAATTGTGGTATGTGTTAAAGGGGCGCACTGACACTCTTTCACCCAGGGCACATGAAAACCTGGAGCCAGCCCAACCCCCCCACAACTTTAGCCAAATAACCCCCAGTTTTCAATACGTAACTATTATTATAAAGTAAATTAAGATTGACAAGCTTCAGTTATAAGAAAAGATGTTTTTGGCATTGAAATGGGCACTGTAGGTGTGTTTACTGTCCTCCACTCTCTGCTGACTTTGCTTCCCCATTGACTTGCATTGGGTTTCGTGTTTCAGTTGGCCTCCGACTTTTCCCTATAGTCGGCCAATTTCGTTCAACCCGACTTTTGCTAAAGTCAGGTTTCATGAAACCCGACTCGACCCGAAAAAAGGCAAAGTCGCTCATCTCTAGTCCAGAAAACATTCACATTCAAGATTTCTGAAAATATTCCTACAACAGCTACATTTCTAAACAACGAATTGGGACAAAAACAGATCGCAAGTAAATGCTGCTCTATCACATTTTTTTCTATGTACTTTATTGCTGTAGAAAGTAGTGGAAGTACATGGGAAATCAATTAAACAGTAAAATCATTTAACTGTACCAAGTGGAAGTCATGAAATATTACCGTCTCCAGTCCTTAGAAAGTAAAATTTACGCTGGCCCGACATCTACATTTGCATTTCGAGGAATGTGGACTATGTAGTGCTAACATCTTAGGATCATACTTAAATACCAACATCCTGGGATCCTCTCATGATTACTAGGCCCCTGTGATGTCTTGACTAAGCCACTAAGTAGAGAACAGTGGATCGGTTTGTGGGACTCCGTCCGGTACAGCATCTATTTCAGTGGTACCTGGCAACTAGACCAAAGACCTGTGAATCTCTTACCTTGCGGTAACTCCAACAAGGTATTTGATTTGTCAGGGCTGGCGCAAAGCTATCTGTGCAACATCACAGTCAGATAACATTAAGCCAGCTGTGGCTGATCTTTTTTGGAACAACGGAACGCAAGAGATTTATTTGTCTCCAGCCTAGGTGCCTGGTACCTCTGAATTGGTTGCTGGACTGCAGTTCCGTGAATTAATCTGCTCATCTCTACCACAAACTTACTAGACCTCAGTTGATGTCATAAAGTATATTTCTCACTGATGTTATGATATGCTGAATAGAGTTGAGCGAAACGGGTCGGCCAGATTCATAAGTCGCCGACTTTCGCCAAAGTCGGGTTTCGCCGAACGAAACCCGACCATAGCGTGACGTCGGCCATGCGGTCGCCGACCCGAGCTCCAAAGTCGTATTTCCCATAATGCTTCCAGCGCCTTTTCTCAGCCAATCATCAAGGATGCGCACTGTGGGCAATGCGATGACATGGGCAGCAACCACCACCATCTTAGAGAAGGGCATTCAAGTGATTGGCTTGCTTTGTGTGGCGTCACAGTGGCTATAAAAGCCCTGATCGACGACCGCCATTTTACTTCTGCCGATCTTAGCATATGGAGAGGTTGCTGACGGTGTTTCTCAATAGAGAGAGTGTTAGGCAGGAAAGAAAAAAAAAATCTGTGCTCCTGCTGATAGCAGTTTTCACTGTACAGTTAGTGTGCAGTGACAGGGGAGGATTATTTTGTGTGCAGCAGCGCTGGTGATTAGGCTGCCTTATTAGGCTACCTGATAGCTGCATTGCTGTGTGCAAACTGCTGTGCAGACTGCTTTTTACAAAGCACTCCTACTTTTATTCTTTTTTTCTGCACAGTTACCGAGCGTTCATTTTTTCACACACTGTATAGAGGTGTACGCTCCTCAGACACTACCGTGTACCGGCTGATATCACGAGCAAATACTGTGTTACAGAACCCCCCAGCACCCCGAATAGGAGATGCATGTATGATAGGTGCAATGTGAGATGCATGCCCTTAATGCAGAAACCGACCGGCTGCGACCCCTGGGCAGAGGTAAACGAGATATCCCACTTCTGACCTCCCCCCACCTTTGTAAATCCCATGGCTATTGGAATGTACGTCTGGCATCTTAATTGGAGCCTGTTATCTACTGGCCCGACACATATTGATTGTCCTGCCCTCTGTATGTATATATATTCTGAGACCGGTGAGTAAAATGTTGTCACACTGGAAATACATGGAGAAACAGTGATCTTTTAGATGTTCCCATGTTACAAAGCCTTTCGAACCAGCGTCCTTCATTCAGAAGTGAGGAAAAGCAGAGTGGGCCTCCTGAGAAACGGGTATTGTAATGTAAAGAGGTATTACAGCACAGAAGACCCCGTTACACTGGTGTCAGAAGTGGGATATGATACCCCGTCTATAGGAGTAAACGACTGAATGGAAAACAACTACCTGAAGTTAAAGAGGAATACATTAAAAGACCTGGTGGAAGCTCGAGGGTTAATCGCCAGTAGCAAAACATAAGCGGATTTGATAGCAGCCATCATGGAACATGACAGTGCAGCACCCCCCCAGAGGCATACCGCCAAAAGTTCCCCAGACTTATGAAACAGGTAACAGATACCCACGCTGAATGGGCCTGTAAACTACAGCGGTCACTGCTACAGTGGGCACAAGAGAGCCAAGCAACCACTAAGGAGGACGTCCTCCAGCTCTTCTTGTTAGAGCGATTCTTTACTGGACTAAACCCTGAGACACAAGAATGGCTTCGGGACAGATGGCCAATGACTCTTGAGGAGGCCGCTGAACATCATGATGCCAGGAGGTCTCAGTTGTCAGGATCAAAGACTGTCACTAGGGGCCCTCCCATGGGTCTAGAGGCCCCTAAACCACAGAAGATTGTCAGGGGACCAGCTACCACCCTGGCTTACCAGAGTCCCCCTGGGGTGTGATGCCACACCTGCCATCAGCTGGGCCACCTGCAAAGACATTGTCCCAACCAGACTCAGCTTACCCAGTGGCCAAAGGCGGGAATGGCTACCGTCAACCGGGCTGCTGTACACTACTACCAGGGCGAAGCTGACCCGGCATGGGGGGGGCTATGACTAATCCAGGGATGAAAGAGATGGAGGAAGTGCAGCATGAAGTAGTCCCCGTGCAGGCAGCCTGGGCAGATAATCGACAACAGCATCGACAGGCGGTGTGGGTTAATGGGAAATGTATGCAGGGACTAAGAGATTCCAGAGCAACTTTGACCCTTGTGAAGCCTCATCTCGTCTGGGACCAAGAGAAAACGGACCGGACAGTGGCCGTCCGTGTAGCAGGGGGAGCCATATATCAACTGCCCACCGTCAGGATTCACCTGAACTGGGGAGTCGGGGATGGCCTTGTTGAGGTTGGCCTGATGGAGGATTTGCCTGCAGACATCTTGCTGGGAAATGACTGGGGGCCCATGTTGTCTGCATTCTCGGTTGCCCCTCAGGCTGAGACCTATCCTGTGACCACCCGGAGACAAGCTCGAGCTGCGAAGGCGGAATCACACTCAGAGGAGGTCCAATTAAGACACCCCAGCCCTACACGTATTCCCATAGCCAGACACATTTCTTGGGCCACCCCACCTGAGTTTAAAAGGGAGGTACTTGAGGATCCCTCAATACAGGGGTATCATGGGAAGGCACAGGAGGGGAGAGGAGTACTGGAAGGGCAACAGTTTGAATGACATCAGGGACTCCTCTACCAGGTTACAGAGCAGCGACACACAGGGACGAGCCCCACTAAAAAACGACAGCTGGTAGTTCCCAAGAAGTATAGGCAGGAGCTACTGTGAATTTCTCATGACATAGGCGTCAGTCACACCAGGCATCGTCTGACACAAAACTTCTTTTGGCCGGGGTAACCTATGATGTTCGTCAGACCTGTGACAGTTGCCAGCACATAGGCAAGAGGGGAGATCACTGCAAGGCCAAACTACACCCCTTCCCCATTGTGGAGGAGCCATTTAGCCGAGTAGCGGTCGATCTGATAGGGCCGTTAGCCAAACCCAGTCCGTCAGGGAAAAAGTATATATTGACAGTGGTAGATTATGCCACACGGTATCCAGAGGTGGTTGCATTACCTAACATACTGGCAGAGACAGTGGCGGCTGCCCTGCTCCAGGTTTTCTCACGGGTTGGATTTCCCCGGGAGGTTATCTCAGACCAGGGTACCCAGTTTACAGCAGAGGTGACCAACCAACTGTGGAAGCTGTGCGGCGTAAAGTCCATTAGAAGCGCCCCGTACCACCTGCAAAACAATGGGTTGCGTGAACGTTTTAACGGAACATTAAAACAACTCATTGGGACTTTTACCAGGACCTACAGGGACTGGTAGAAATTCTTGCCACACCTTCTTTTTGCCTATCGGGAGGTGCCCCAAGAATCCATGGGGTTCTCCTCATTCGAACTGTTATACTGGAGGCGGGTAAGGGAACCCCTAGACTTAGTGTGAGAACACTGGGAGGGGGAGGGAACCATAGAAGGGATACCTATTGTGCCCTATCTGCTGGAATTCTGGGACCGCCTACAGGAGCTGACTCAGGCTGTACGTGGGAACATGCAGGCGGCCCAACGGCGCCAGCGCGTATGGTGCGATCGGAGGGCCAGAGAACACACCTTTGAGATAGGACAGAAGGTCCTGGTGTTAGAACCAACTAGGCAGAACAAGTTCAAATCTGCATGGCAGGGGCCCTACCAGGTAGCAGGGAAAATAGCCGACACCACCTACAATGTCGCCGATTGTGACGACCCCAGGGTTATCCGCATGTTCCACATGAATATGCTGAAGCCCTACCTGGAGCGCTCTGAAAAGGTAGTGGCCATCTGTGCACCCGAAGCAGAGGATTTAGCAGGACTCCCCTTGCCTGATGCCTTAGGGGTGAAGACTCAGTCTAAAACATGGGACCAGGTACACTTGGGAGAAAATCTAGGGCCCCAGGAGAGACAGCAGGTGGAGGTGTTGTTGAGGTAGTGACAGAGGATGTTTTCAGAGAGACCGGGGTACACCTGCCTGGCACAACACAAGGTTGAGACCCAGGATCAGACCCCCCCTTGAGACAACCCCCCTTCTGCGTCCCTGAGTCTGTACGATAAGGGGTGCGACAAGAGATACAAGAGATGTTGCATTTAGGGGTCATTGAAAAGTCAGTCCCTGGGCATCCCCCGTAGTGTTAGTGCCCAAGAAGGATGAGACTACCCGGTTTTGTGTAGACTATCGCGAGCTAAATGAGAAAACGGTGACGGATGCGTATCCCATGCCGCGTGTGGATGAGTTGTTAGACCTGTTGGTGGGGGCAAAGTATTTGACCACCATCGATCTATGCAAAGGCTATTGGCAGATCCTTCTAAGTCCTGACACTATTTCGAAGTCTGCATTTGTCACCCCGTTCAGCTTATTCCAGTTTCGAGTTATGCCATTCAGGATGAAGAATTCCCCTGCGACCTTCCAGAGGCTGGCTGACCATCTTCTGGATGGTCTCCAGGACTATGCTTGTGCCTGCCTGGATGACATCGCCATCTACAGCGCAACATGGGATGAGCATCTAAATCACCTAGATACAGTATTGGACAGGATCCACAAGGCCGGAATCACCTTGAACCCCAACAAGTGTCACGTGGGCAAAGCAGAGGTTCAGTATTTAGGACATTGGGTGAGAAGTGGGAAACGGCGACCAGAACCAGCCAAGATTGAGGCCATAGCCAAATGGCCCACCCCACGCACTAAAATCCAGGTCATGGCGTTTCTAGGGACAGCAGGGTATTATAGGAAATTTGTCCCCAATTACAGCAGCGTAGCCAAGCCTCTCCCTGATCTGACCCATAAGAACCTCCCCCCACCAGGTAACCTGGACCCCGAGTGTGAGGAAGCCTTCCGCCAGCAAAAGGATGCCCTCGCAAATACCCCAGTATTGGCCGCGCCCGATCCAACTAAACGTTTCAATGTTCACACACACGCTTCTATGTTTGGATTGGGGGCAGTGCTGAGCCAAGTCGGCCTGAATGGTCAAGACCACCTGGTAGCTTACCTGAGTCGGAAACTATTGCCCCGCGAAGTAAGCTATGCAGCCATCGAGAAGGAGTGCCTGGCAGTAGTATGGGCACTCAAGAAGTTACAAGCAAATTTGTATAGATGACAGTTTTCCCTCCTAACGGACCATAATCCCCTAGTGTTGCTTATTCGGGTTTTTGAAGACAACGCCTGATTACTGCAGTGGAGTTTAGCCCTACAACCTCTAGACTTCACCATCCACTACAGACCTGGCAAACAAAATGGTAACGCCGATGGACTAAGTCAACAAACGGAACTTGTACCAACCCCACTGTCAGAACTCTAATGTCAGGACCCTGTTAGCATCGGCAAACTGCCACGCAGAGCAGGGTGACTTACCCACACTATGAGAGAGCGCGGGGTCCAATAGTGTAGTTATGGTTCAAGCAGACAGGACCTGTGGCACTGAAAATAGTAAGGAGTCCCAGGACCTACGATCATGTGACTGCAGGGGGCGGGGCTTAGTGTCCTACTGCTGCAGATGATGTAATGTACCTACTGCAGGGAAACTGTAGAAGAGGAGTGGAAAACGCAGGTCAGACAAGCAAGGGTTCTTACATGGAGAGGGCTGTGCGGTACCAGAGGGACGAGAAGAGAATAGTCAAGTCACAGGCAGAGGGTCATACACAGAGAGGTGGCGCAGTACAAGAGGGACAGGCAGAACTCGTAACAGGGACAGAACCGGATCAAATCCAAACAAGCAAGCAAGTTATCAGGCACAAGGCTCACGTACGCACGAGGTCAACTAACTCAGCTGAGGGCTGGAGTATAACTGACACCGGACCTAGGTCGTGTGAGCATTAAATAGCCGCCCTCTGCCAGAGAGAGGCAGAAACAATTAACCCCTGTCTGACCAGGACGGGCCAAAGACAAACCCCATCCTGGATCATGACATCCACTTCGGTCATCCCCAAGCCGATCCGTTAAGGATCAGACTGTGTATGCCGGTCGTGTCGCTGAAAAGGGGGAGCCGTGTTACAGAACCCCCCAGCACCCCAATTAGGAGATGCATGTATGGTAGGTGCAATGTGAGATGCATACCCTTAATGCAGCAACTGACCGGCTGCGACCCCTGGGCAGAGGTAAATGAGATATCCCACTTCTGACCCCCCCACCTTTGTAAATCCCACGGCTATTGTACTGTACGTCTGGCGTCTTAATTGGAGCCTGTTATCTACTGGCCCGACCCAAATTGATTGTCCTGCCCTCTGTATGTATATATATTCTGAGACCGGTGAGTAAAATGTTGTCACTCTGGAAATACGTGGAGAAGCAGTGATCTTTTATATGTTCCCATGTTACAAAGCCTTTCGAGCAAGAGTCCTTCATTCAGAAGTGACAAAAAGCAGAGTGGACCTCCTGAGAAACAGGGTGGTAAAGTAAAGAGGTATTACAGCACAGAAGACCCCGTTACACATGTTATGTGTGTGTGACTCCAGAAATAACTATACGGAGATTTAAATTTTCCCCTACACCGTATTAAGCTGTCCGCTTCTGATACAGTACCGTATATTTGCTGTTTGGATAACGGTCAAATCCATACTGAGACAGCGTGTGTTTGTGACTCCGGAAATACATATATGGAGATTTACATTTTTCCATACACCATATAGAGCTGTCCGTTTCTGAAACAGTATCATATATCTGCTGTTTGGTAACGGTCAAATCCATATAGAGACAGCATGTGTGTGACTCCGGAAATACATATATGGAGATTTTCATTTTCCCATACACTGTATAGAGCTGTCCATTTCTGAAACAGTATCGTATATCTGCTGTTTGGATAACAGTCAAATCCATACAGAGACAGCATGTGTGTGTGACTCTGGAAGTACATATACGGAGATTTACATTTTCCCATACACCGTGTAGCGCTGTCCGCTTCTGAAACAGTATCGTATATCTGCTGTTTGGATAACGGTCAAATCCATACTGAGACAGCGTGTGTGTGTGACTCTGGAAATACATATACGGACATTTACATTTTCCCATACACCGTATAGAGCTGTCCGCTTCTGAAACAGTATCGTCTATCTGCTATTTGGATGACGGTCAAATCCATACAGAGACAGCATGTGTGTGTGACTCCGGAAATACATATATCCGGACATTTACATTTTCCCATACACCGCATAGAGCTGTCCACTTCTGAAACAGTATCGTACATCTGCTGTTTGGATTACAGTCAAATATATACTGGGAGAGCGTCTGTGATTAAGGAAATATATACGGAGATTTAAATTTTTCCTTACACCTTATACCGCTGTACGCTCCTCATACAGTACCATATATCTGCTGGTATTTTTGGTACATTTTCACAAACATGAAGAAGTATGGTGGAAGAGGCTGAGGACATGGACGAGGGGGCAGCTGGTACTGTTGGTGGTGGTGGTGCATCTGCTGGTAATGCCAAAAGCACAATAGCAGCTAAGGCAGGAGATGTTGAGCCTACATCATCGTTTGGCTCAAGAAGGCCTGTAAGGTTCCCTTTTCTGGGAGTAGGTAAACCGCTTTTTAAGCGGGAGCATCAGGAACAGGTTTTGGCTTACATTGCCGAAACAGCCTCCAGCTCTATCGCCTCCTCTTCTGAAGTTTCAAAAACTGCAAGCACTGAGTCATCAGTGTTATGATTGAGTCACCGTAGGAGGCAAAAATAGAAATGCTAGCTAAGTCCAGAAAACCAGAGAAGTTGGCAGCTATTGGATTGCAGACCCCTGAACCTATCAACACAACTAGCAGTAGCCGTGGGGGGCTCCTACGATGCCCTAGGCCCCTCGATCACAGCCGGAGGACTACATAACCTAAAGACAGAAAGGGAAATCTAAACTGCCCCAGAGCAGACCCCAAAGCAAAAGGCAGCCCCCCACATATAATGACGGTGAAGCAAGAAGAAAGAACAAAGCACAGACAGAAAGATAGACTGAGCAAAGATGGGGCCCAAGCTAGCTTAGATAGGAAAGGACAGGAAGGCTGCTGTCTGCAATCCGTGAAAACCCTATGAAAATAAGAGCCAACAAACTGACAGTAAAAAAGGCCCTGAAGACGCTAGGCTTCAAAAATGGCTATGTCAGTACTCAGGAATATTCTGAAGACAGAGCAACAGGCAAAAGGAGATTCAGCTCACCCCAGCAGGGAATGGCAGAATCCAGAAAAGCAAGGAAAACAAAACACTAATGCAAAAAGGCAAAGCAGAAATCTTAGCTTTAGATGAGCAGGAATCAGACTGGTTTCCTAGAAGTCCACAGAGAAATCACCCGCAGGCCAGAAGGGCGTCGGCAGCCTTATATCCAGTCATTAACGCCACTCAGCCAGTCATCATCATCAGCCCCAGGTGTTTGACAATCAGGCTCACTACCTTTCTTCACCAGAAGAGGGAGTTCCTCGGGCCTCAGTAGTGAAGGGGAAAATGAACTCACAACACATCAGTGCAGGCTTCTGGTGAGGAACAACACCTTTCCTTGTGTCCTTCACCCCCACCAAAAGTGAAGGATGTGGCAGGCAACATTTCAGATTACTCCATGGAGCTCTTTTCACATACCATGCCTGAGTTATCAAGTCAAATCCTGAATTCCCCAGTCCAAGATGAATCAGACATGGAGTGCACTGATGCACAGCCACTGCTAGATGATTCTGCTGGTACATTGACCCAGAGCACTACATTGCCCTCGCAGTGTACTGAGCCAGGATCTGACCCTGATGAAACTCAGGTGCCCCTTCCTGCATACTATACCACCTTACACGGTGACACAGAGGAAGGTGCAGATGAAATTGAAGAGGAGGAAATGGATGACCCAGTTGTTGACCCGGATTGCCATCCATTGGGGGAAGAGGGTGCCGCTGGCAATAGCTCAGTAAAGGAGAAGGATCCGCAGCAGGCATTGTCATCGCAGCAGCGGTTATCTGGCAGACCCATAGCTGTCCAAAAACATGGTAAAAAACAAAATGAGTTGCAGGACAGCTTGGCCAGATGGTCAAATTAGCACAGCGTGCAAGCCCTGAAAATTTATACCATAGTAGGAAGAGTGCAGTGTGGCACTTTTTTGACCAAAATCCTATTAATGAGGCAAAGGTTATCTGTAAGAAGTGCGGAAAGACCTTTAGCCGAGGGAAAAATCTCCAAAATTTGAATACCATGCTTAGACATTTAACCACCATGCACTTGCGAGCGGGGATGGATTACAAAACCTCACGTAGCACATGTGCACCTGCTCCGACTGAAGGTAGCCAGCAATGCTCCATCGCTTCCCCCACTGTAAGCACACTGGTAAGCACACCACCAGCAAGAAATGTTGAGGTGTCGTCTCAAGGCCAAATCAATCAGGGAATCACATTGTTTTTGCAACGAAAGACTGAATCTAGGCCATCACCACCACCACCATCACCTTCACCAACCCCCTCTCAGTGCGTCAGGTCCACCGCTAGTTCCCCCATATGCAGCTCTCAAGTCCAGCTCACCCTACCAGACACTCTGAGTAGGACAAGAAAGTTTTCATCCTCTCATCCGCGTATACAGGCTTTGAACGCCTAAATTGCCAAACTGATCTCATTAGAGATGATGCCCTTTCATTTGGTTGAAAGCGAAGCGTTCCGAGAGCTCATGGCCTAAGCTGTCCCATGCTATGACCTACCCAGTCGTCACTTCTTTTCTAGAAAAGCCATCCCTGCCCTCCACCTGCATGTGAAAGACCGCATTGTCCATGCACTCAATCAATCAGTGAATGGAAAGATGCACCTCACAACAGATGCATGGGCCAGTAGGCATGGCCAGGGCCATTATGTGTCCATCACTGCGCACTGGGTTAATGTGGTGGATGCAGGGTCCACAGGGAACAGCGACGGCCGGACAGTGCTTCCTAGCCCACGGTATAGGAAACAGTTGACTGTAGGCGTTCGACCCTCCTCCTCCTCCAGAAGCGAAATCTCGTCCACAGAGCGCGTTGACAGTCACACAAGCACTCCATCCGCAGCTGCCAGTGTGGCACATGAGGTGTCCCACTATCGAACAGCTAGTGGTAAGCGTCAGCAGGCTGTTTTAAAGATGATGTGTTTGGGCGACAACAGACACACCGCGGAGGTACTGGCCGAGTACTTGCATCGACAAACTGAGTCATGGCTGGGCAGTCTACATCTTGAGCCAGGCAAGGTAGTCAGTGATAATGGCCATAATTTTGTGGCGGCCATAGCCCTTGCCAAACTCAGACACATACCTTGCCTGGCTCAACACCTTGAACCTGGTGGTGCAGTGCTTCCTAAAGAATTATCCAGAGTTAACAGCCCTGCTCCATAAGGTGCAAAGACTGTGCTCGCACATCCATTGCTCGCCAGTAGACTCCAGTCATATGCAGAGGCTGCAGTGATCGCTCCACCACCCCAAGCACTGCCTAATCCTAGACGTTGCAACAAGGAGGAACTCCACCATGCACATGGTTGACAGGCTGTGCGAACAGAGGCAGGCTGTAATGCATTTGTGGGAGGATACACAGGAAGGCAGTTTGAGGGCAGACATGGAGTTGTTGGGTGTGCAGTGGTCAAAGCTGAAAGACCTCTGTAAAGTCCTTCAGAGTTTTGAGGAATGCACACGGCTGGTAAGCGCAGACGACGCCATCATAAGCATGAGCATCCCACTTATGTGTCTGCTCATGCAAACTTTGATGCACATTAAGTATCAGGCATCTGCAGCGGAGGAGGAAGAGGAGGAGGAGGGAAGACTTGATGACAGTCAGCCATTTTCTGCCCAGGGAACTGTCCTGGACGAGGTGGAGGAAGAAGAGGAATTGGAGGAGGAGGGGGATGAGGGGGATGATTATTTTGGGGAGGAGGATGCTTCTCGGGGGGCAAGAGAAAATGTTGGCTTGCCAGGGTCAGGTACAGGGTTTGTGCGTGACTGGAGGGATGTGGATTTGGCAGAAAGTGCTCCTCCACCCACCACTGTCAGTGCATCATTGACACCTGGAACATTGGCCCACATGTGTGATTATGTATTGCGGATCCTAAAAAGGTTGGTTGGTCAGCATCCTCGATCCATGCTATAAAGGCAAATTACATAACATCATTCCACAGGAGAACCTAGAGCTAATATTGGTGAACAAACAAGCAACTCTGGTAAACCATTTGTTAGAGGCATTCCCAGCAAACAACAGCGGTGCAGGTTCTACAACGAGCCGTACTGGGCCAAATGGAAGACGTGTTCATGGTGCACACAGCCGAACAGGCGTTGGAGACTGGGGTTTCATGACCATGTTGTGGACTGATTTCTTGAGGAACGCTCACACGACTGTTAATACTGAATCGATTGCAACAGACAGGAGACAGCAGTTGTCAACTATGGTTCAAAATTACCTCTCATCCCCTATCAATTTTCTCCCTCACAGTTCAATCCCCTTTGACTACTGGGCCTCTAAACTGGACACCTGGACTGAATTGGCACAATATGCCTTACAGGAGCTCGCTTTCCCTGCTCGTAGTGTGCTATCAGAAAGAGTCTTCAGTGCTGCTGGATCAATCCTGACAGAAAGAAGGACCCGGCTGTCGACTCAAAATGTTGGTGACCTCACCTTCACTAAAATGAACCATGCCTGGGTTTCAAAGGATTTTGTCCCACCTTCCCCTGATGACACACAGGTTGCCAGCAAAATGGCTTGCTTTGTCCTCCTCTTCTCCTCTTATTTTGAGCCTTTTTTATCGACACGCTTCTTGCGACCCTGTTGACTATTTGCCATGAAACGCTTGATTGTTCAGTGATCATGCTTCAAAAGTTTGGCAATTTCAAGCCTGCTGCATCCCTCTGCAAGACATCTCACAATTTTTGACTTTTCAGAGTCCGTCAAATCTCTCTTCTGACCCATTTTGCCCAAAAAAGGAAGTGACCTAATAATTAAGCACACCTTATATAGGGTGTTGATGTCATTAGACCACACCCCTCCTCATTACAGAGATGCAAATCACCTGATTTCAATAATTGCCAGTTGGCTTTCAAGCCTATACAGCTTGGAGTAGGACAACATGTATAAAAAGGATGATGTGATCAAAAGACTCATTTGCCTTATAATTCGGCACACAGTCTATAGGCCCATCATACATTGGAGCATCATCCATGGGGCCCATCATATACTAGAGCATCATATGTGGCCAATCATATACTAGAGCACCATATGTGGCCCATCATATACTAGAGCACCATATGGGGCCCATCATATACTAGAGCATCATATGGGGCCTATTATATATGGAGCATTATATAGGCCATCATACAATGGAGCATCATCCATGGGGTCCATCATATACTAGAGCATCATATGGGCCCATTATATATGGAGCATTATATAGGCCCAACATACAATGGAGCATCATCCATGGGGCCCATCATATAATGGAGCACCATATGGGTTTCATTATTTATGGGCCATCATATAGGGTATGGAGCATTATATGGAGCACATATGGGGCCTATTCTGTATGGAGCATTATATGGAGCCCATTCTGTATGGAACAATATATGGGGCTCATTATTCTGTATGGCGCACTATGTGGTGGCCATAATACTGTATGGAGGAATATACTGTCCTTTTTTTGAGCTATTGTAGAATTTAAAATAGATATCAGTCATGTAATGTAAGCAGTGAAGTATTTGTCATTGCACTATACCAATATTTCTCTGCCGTATCGGAGCAACTTTGCTTCCCCATTGACTTGCTTTGGGTTTCGTGTTTCAGTCGGACCTTCGACTTTTCCCTATAGTCAGCCGATTTCGTTTGACTCGACTTTTGAGAAAGTTGGGTTTCATGAAACCCGACTCGACCCTAAAAAAGGCAAAGTCTCTCATCCCTAATGCTGAAGGTTCCCAAATATCAAATTTGAGAGTCAGATGAGGAAGTTTGTACTGCATCAGTTTAGCTGCCATGGAATACGTAAGTGGAGACTGGACCATTGTAGTGCAAATATTTTGTTCTCAACTTTACTTCATCTACATCGGAGAATGATACAGATAAGTAAAACCTATCCCAAAAACACAGATTTGAAGTGGGGCTTGCATTTTAGTTAAAGTCATGGGATTATCTTAGCAAACACGGAATTGCTGTTGGCAAGTATGTATAAGTATCAATGTCTGCTATGGAATGGCTGTTTACTAGTGATGAGCGAGTATGCTCATTACTTGAGATTTCCGAGCATGCTTGGGTGTTCTCCGAGTAGTTTGGGCATGCTCTTAGATTTAGTCTGTGTCCCCGCAGCTGCATGATTTGTTAGGCAATCCCCTCATGTATTCAGGCTGTCTAACAGCCACAAATCATGCAGCTGAGGCAACAAAAACTAAATCTCTGAGCACGCCCAAACTACTTGGAGAACACCCGAGAATGCTCAGAAATCTTGAGTAAAGAGCATACTCGCTCATCACTACTGTTCACCTTTCATTTTAGTCTGAACCACAAGATCATGTTAATGCTGTATGACACCAGAGTATGCAGAAAGGTGTTCCGGGGATTACAGGAGAAGTTTCCTGATACATCTTCCTATTATGCATTTTAATTAGAGATGGGCGGACACCTACATGTTTGGGTCTGGCGGGTTAGCCAAACAGTTACAAAAAGTTCGGGTTCGGGTACCATAACAGTATCTGGATCCGAAACATGGACCCCATTCACTTAAATGGTGTGCCTGAATATCCACTGTTTGCTACGCCACCATATGAATGACAGCATGGCAAACGCTGCTTCTGGTCGACAGTAAAATCATCACTGCCATTCAGACACCTATTGTTCTCACACTGTCAAAAGACAGCTGTGATCGGAAGTATAAAGTTTACCTCCGGCAACTGGTGTCAGCTGATGCTAATACTGCTCCCATCAGCTGATGCCTGCTGCCACTAATAACAGCGCAAGCAGGAGCGACTGATGGGAGTATTCATCAGCCGGTGTCTGCGCTGTAAATAATTAATTTAAAAAAATGGTGGGGGTTCCCCTGTATTTTGATAACCAGCCAGGCAAAACTCACAGCTGGCAGCTGCAACCCTCAGCTGTCAGCTTCAGCAAGGTTGGTTATCAAGAATAGAGGGGTCCCCACTCTGATTTAATTATTTAAAGTAATAATTTTAAAAATCAGCATGGGGTCTCCCTATTTTTGACAAGCAGCCAAGCTAAAGCAGACAGCTGGGGGCTGGCATTCCCAGGTTCATAAGAGACCATGGATATTGGCCCCCTCAGCCTAAAAATAGCAGCCCACAGCTGCCCAAAAAGGCACATCTATTAGATGTGCCAATTCTGCCACTTTGCCTGGCTCTTCCCACTTGCACTCAAGTGTGCTCATATTTGTTGGATTGATGTCACCTTTGTATTGTGCGGTGACAACAAGTCCAAGGATTAGTAATGGAGAGGTGTTTATAAGACACCTATCTATTACTAATCCTATAGTTATATCATAAATAAACACACAGTAAGTATATTTTATTTGAAATAAAACAAAACACACTTTTGCATTTTTATTTCAAAATAGCAAACACAGTTATACTCACCTAACGCCCATTACATTGAATTCCTCACCTGTCCGCCTCTGTCTCACGCCATAATCCATGTCTGCAGGATAAACAGTTTTCTACCTGCACAATGTCAACATGTGACCATCCAGGCTGAGAACCACTGGTGAATGAGCTGCTGCGAGCGCAGCCTCAGTGACCAGCCGCGATGTCATTGAGGTTACTGCAGGTCACAGAGACTGTGTCCCAGCAGGGCCAGGTTCCCTTTAAGATTAACCTTCTTATACCAAGGTTTTTTCTAATTGTACATACTGTGCAAAATAAGCTGTTATTCAATAGGCTAGTTTTTAGTTGCCAATTTCTTTTAATTAGTAAGGTCTTGATATTACTTGGCATGCTAAAATGTACTTTTTGTTGTCATAATTTTAGTGTGTGTTGATTTTGGCATATTCGTATACTTTTTTTTTCTTCTTAGTTCTGGGCACGCAATCCTAGCAAGGATTAAAAAAATAAATGAAACAATATAATTCAATTTAGTGAGAATTGAACTTTAACCAACTGAAGATACAATAGACGTGCGCAGATCACAGCCATGTGATGGCTACAGTCATACACAAACTGACAGACTTGTTCGTCAGATCTGGCACTAGTTCTCAGTGCAACAAAGATTTGTTTGTCCATGTTAATTACAGATGCCTGTTGTTTATGAAAACACCACTTTAATGAACAAAGATTTTCAGCCAAGGCATTAGAAATTTTCCCTGGGAAGTTTTGTAAACTTTAGAACATACAGCTGCAGATTGTTTTTGCCAATGACAGTCATATTCTGGATGTTTTGGTAATGCATTAAAGTATAATAATACAGAAAACAAAATTAAAAAAACAAAAGCTGGAATTTGCACTTTGGTATTTGTGCTTGATATGTCAATCAATATATTACATTTTTTAAACTCCAAGGAAAATTCAATGAGTTAAAATCTGAAACTTTCTTTAACCCCTTTCCGACAGCAGGTGTATATTTATTTGATGTGGGCTCCTGCGGTGAGCCCACATCTTTACCATCTGACATGTGCCCACAATAGCCGTGTGTGGAATTGTGATCCACCCGCGACTATTCACTAGTGAAATGTCGCTGTCAAATGCTGACAGCAGCACTTAAATGGTGCTTCTGTCAATCACGCTGGAAATATGCACACTGGTGTCCAGCGGCCTGACACCCCAAGGTCTCCTATAGATCTCTATGGTTGCCAGTGCTGGATTGCTGTGAACGCCACCGAATGGTCGGCGCTCATAGCAAGTCAGCAATTCTACTACATAGAGGTGAGCTGACCATCGCCTCTATGTAGCAGAGCCGATCGGGTTTTGGCAGCTTCTAGTCTCATATGGAGACTATTGAAGCATGCCAAAAGTAAAAAAAAGTGTTTAAAACCTAAGAAAAAAAAATTAATAGTTCAAAATGGAGATGCTACGTTTATCGCAAAATGGCAAAATTTTTTTAGTTTTTAGCAAAGTTTGGATTTTTTTTCAGCACTTAGATAAAAAAAGAACCTAGACATATTTAATAATAATAATAATCTTTATTTTTATATAGCGCTAACATATTCCGCAGCGCTTTACAGTTTGCACACATCATCATCACTGTCCCCGATGGGGCTCACAATCTAAATTCCCTATTAGTATGTCTTTAGATGTCTATGAACTCATAATGACCTGGAGAATCATAATGGCAGGTCATTTTTAGCATTTAGTGAACCTAGTAAAAAAGCCAAACAAAAAACAAGTGTGGGATTGCACTTTTTTTTTTGCAATTTCACAGCAATTGGAATTTTTTTCACGTTTTCTAGTACACGACATGGTAAAACCAATGGTGTAGGTTCAAAAGAAGAATTCGTCCTGCAAAAAATGAGCCCTCGCTTGGTAATATTGACTGAAAAATAAAAAAAGTTATGGCTCTGGGAAGGAGGGGAGTGAGAAATGAAAACGCAAAACTGAAAAAATCTCCGAGAGTTAAGGGGTTAAACAATCCACCACTTTGAAGCATCCTTACTGGTTTGCTGGGTACGTTAAAGTGGAGGGCCAAAATACAAATATATTTTCATCCTATATCCCTACGTACTTAACCCCTTTACCCCCAAGGTTGGTTGCATGTTAATGACTGGGCTAATTTTTACAATTCTGACCACTGTCCCTTTATGAGGTAATAACTCTGGAACGCTTCCATGGATCCCGGTGATTCTGACAAAGTTTTCTCGTGACATATTGTACTTCATGTTAGTGGTAAAATTTATTGTGTTTATTTGTGAAAAAAAGCGGAAATTTGGCAAAAATTTTGCAATTTTCCAACTTTGAATTTTCATGCCCTTAAATCACAGAGATATGGCACAGAAAAGACTTAATAAGTAACATTTCCCACATGTTTGCTTTACATCAGCACAATTTTGGAACCAAAATTTTTTTTCTGTCAGGAAGTTATAAGGGTTAAAATTTAAACAGCGATTTCTCATTTTTACAATACCATTTTCTTTAGGGACCAGATCACATTTGAAGTCACTTTGAAGGGTCTATATGATAGAAAATACCTAAAAGTGACACCATTCTTAAAACAGCACCTCTGCAGGTGCTCAAAACCACATTCAATAAGTTTATTAACCCTTCAGGTGCTTCACAGGAATTTTTGCAACGTAAAAAATGAACATTTAACTTTTTTTCACAAAAATATTACTTCGGCTCCAACTTTTTTTTATTTTACCAAGGGTAACAGGAGAAATTGGACCTCAAAAGTTGTTGTGCAATTTGTCCTGAGTACGCTGATACCTCATATATTTTGGTAAAACACTTTGGGCACATGGCAGAGCTCGGAAGGGAAGGAGCCCAGTTTGACATTTCAATGCAAAATTGTCTGGAATTGAGATCGGACGCCATGTTGCGTTTGAAGAGTTCCTGATGTGTTTAAACAGTGGAAACCCCCCACAAGTGACACCATTTTGGAAATTAGACCCCCTAAAGAACTTATCTAGATATGTGGTGACATGAGCACTTTGAACCCCCAAGTGCTTCACAGAAGTTTATAACGTAGAGCCAAAAAAATAAAAAATCATATTTTTTTCACAAAAAATGATCTTTTTGTGCTCAATTTTTTATTTTCACAAGGGTAACAGGAGAAATTGGACCCAAAAAGTTGTTGTACAATTTGTCCTGAGTATGCTGATACCACTTATATGGTGGTAAGCCACTGTTTGTGCACACAGCAGCGCTCAGAAGGGAAGGAGCGACGTTTTACTTCTTCAGTGCAAAATTGGTGGGAATTAAGATTGGATGCCATGTCAGGTTTGGAGAGCCCTTGATGTGCCTAAACAGTCGAAACCCCCACAAGCGACACCATTTTGGAAACTAAACCCCCTAAAAAACTTATCTAAATGTGTGGTGAGCACTCTGACCCCACAAGGGCTTCACAGAAGTTTATAACATACAGCCATAAAACATCAGATTTTTTCACAAAAATGATCTTTTTGCCCTCAATTTTTTATTTTCACAAGGGTAACAGGAGAAATTGGACCCCAAAAGTTGTTGTCTAATTTGTCCTGAGTACGTCAATACCCCATATATGGGGGTAAATCACTGTTTTGGCACACAGCAGAGCTCGGAAGGGAAGGAGCACTGTTTGACTTTTTCAACGCAGAATTGGCTGGAATTGATATTGGACGCCATGTCGAGCTTGGACAGCCCCTGATGTGCCTAAACAGTGGAAACCCCCCAATTCTAGCTCCAACCCTATCCCCAACACACCCCTAACCCTAATCCCAGTTCTAACCATAACCCTAACCACAAACCTAACCCCAACACCCCACTAACCCTAATCTCATCCCCAACCCTAATCCCAACCGTAACCGTAATCCAAACATTAACCCCCAACTTTAACCCCAACCCTAACCTTAACCCTAACTTTAACCCTAATCCTAACTTTAGCCCCAACTCTAACCCTAACTTTAGCCCAACTCAATTTAGCCCAACTCTAAACCTAATGGGAAAATGAAAATAAATACATTATCTTTAGTATATTATTTTTTCCTAGCTAAGGGGGTGATAAAAGGGGGTTTGATTTACTATTTTTTATTTTGATCACTGTGAAAGGGTCTATCACAGTGATCAAAATGAACCAATAGGAAAAAATCTCCTATTGTTGCCGGGTGCCGGCCGGCAGATCTCGGCGGGCGTACTGCACATGTGCCCGCCATTTTTTGATGTGATCACATCAGAGAAGAGAGAAATTAAATGGAAATTTGTTTAAAAGCAGCACTGTGCTTTAAATACCCTCAACTGCTGCTGTTAAAAGGCGTTTCATTGGTCATTAAGGGGATAATGTAATTCTCGTCATTCTCCCCTGCTCGCGCTGATCTCCGGTGCCAGGGAACAGCGCTTACTGTAATGCTTCTTCCCTGGCATCCGTCCTTGTGGTACAGATGCGGCACACGCATGCCACACATGTGCCGTTAGTATTACACACACGGACACTGACATCTCCGGTACCGGAAATGTTAGGACATGTGAAAGAGGCCTTACAGTGGGTTTTTATGTTTGGCAGCTGTTAGACGCTAAAAGATGCTTTTTATGCAAAAAATAGTTTTTGCATTACCACATTTTGAGAGCTGTAATTTTTCTATTTTTTGGCTCACAGAGTCTTGTGAGGCCTTGTTTTTTGCGGGACAAGCTGACGTTTTTATTAGTATAATTTTTGGGCACATGACATTTTTTGATCACTCTCTATTCCGATTTTTGGGAGACAGAATGAGCAAAAACCAGCAATTCATGAATTTCTTTTGCGGGGGCGTTTATTCCGTTCCGTGTGTTCTAAAATTGATAAAGCAGTTTTATTCTTTGGGCAATACCTCATCTATATCTTTTTTATGTTTTGGCGCTTTTATCTAATAAAAACTATTTTGTAGAAAAAATAATTGTTTTTGCATCACTTTATTCTGACAGCTATAACTTTTTTATTTTTTAGCTGATGACGCTGTATGTTGGCTCGTTTCTTGCAGGACAAGATGATGTCTTTAGCAGTACCATATTTATTTATATCCGTCTTTTTGATCGCGTGTTATTCTACTTTTTATTAAGCGGTATGATGATAAAGCATTGTTTTTTGCCTTTTTATGGTGTTCACTAAAGGGGTTAACTAGTGGGACAGTTTTATAGGTCAGGTCGTTACAGACACGGTGATACCAAATATGTGTACTTTTATTGTTTAGATTTTTTTCATTCAAATATTTATTTAGTGATAAATATTGATTTTTGTATTATTATTATTTTAAAAATATTTTTACAATTATTTAATTTTTTTTTCCTTTTTTCTAACTTTTACACTTTGTTCCAGTATGGGACAAACATTTTATGCAGGCTGATCGCTTCTATAGCATGCAGATGAAGCAGCATCTGCATGCTATAGAAGCTGTCAGCGCTGCACTTACTGCACACTGACCTGAGAGACTTCCCGATCATGCACTGCGCATGGCAGGAAGTTTCTTAGCTCTCGCATCAGGTTACCATGCTGATCCAAAGGCAGAGGGGCTGCCAGACCTCTGCCTGCTCCTGGAATGCTGCAATCATGTTCGATCACAGCATTTCGGGGGTTAACATGCCGGAAGCTGTCTGTGACCACTCCTGGCACTTAGTGCAGGGTATCAGCTGTGAGACTCAGCTGACACCCGGTCATGATTGGCTGCACACCACCCGTGTGCGCAGCCAATCGCTGTGACGTACTATACCGTCCATGATCAAATTGTGCCGGGTCACATGGACAGTATAGTACGTCACATGGCAGAAAGGGGTTAATGCCATAATCTAACCTATTTTCTAAAATGCATTAATTAAAAATGCCCTATCCTTCCCTAACTACACTATTTAACTGCTTTCCTTTCTTAACTTACAACTTCCCTTTTGAAGATGCTTCGTTTGATAACACCAGTACATGCAGGATTGCTAAAATGAAACGCCATCAGTGGACTGAGGCTGTGATTACGGCAGGGGTCACACTTTGCAACTGCAATGCATGAGTTTCTCGCTTCAATACCTGGCACTGACACCTGCACTCAGGAACGGAGTATGTGGCTGCATGTATTTCTATGCTGCTGAACGCTCCGGTCCGAACCATCGTTGGCAGTGCCGGATATTGAGGTGAGAAACTTGAGCGAGTTTCTCGCATTGCAGTTGCAAAGTGTGACCCCAGCCTACTGCTACAACCCTTACTCCCTCATATCATCATTGGTGACCTTTGTTTCAGCGGCTGTGCTAGTCCTTGCTCTGTCAGTGTGTGCTGTGCACAATGATAGGGTGCTCTCTCGCCGGCTCAGATCCGTAGTAATGAGGCAGCAACAGAGCACACTGTCAGTGAGCATTGTAAGAATACTCAGTGTGTAGAGACCACCACAGGCCCTCTCATTGTCTCATATTATTATTATTAGTAGAAGTCTTTATTATACGTTGCATATGCATTTTTTTAGTATATGATTTATGTAATTTTTGGGTGCCATTTTGCCCACATTTTGCTGAACAGCTTTTGTGTCACTTTTCCACTGCTTGTTTAGTAATTTCTTTCCTTGAGTATCCCAGTTATAGTGTACACAGGGACAGATCTGTCAGTCAACTTGAACATGGGGAGGGAGCCAGCCATGAACCATTCCAGACTAGTCATGGATTATAATCCTTCTAGTACCTGGCCTGATTTTTAAACGCTGTGATGCTGCAGTACTAAGCATGCCCGGCTGCAATTCCACAACCAGGCTCTGATTCATGTTCCCCTATGGTTCAGGCAATATGAATCTAGTGGCAAATTCCCTTTGAAAGGGCATTACGTTTATAAGTTACCCCTGGACAGGATAGGGCATAACTTTCTGAATGCAAAGGGTCCAACTGCTGGGATGTCCACTGATTTCACTAAATGGAGCTTTGGTCAATCATGCATACTGCTGCTCCATGCATTCTTAATGAGACCGCCATAGATAACCTAGCACTGCACTTGGCTATTGTTCAGCACTATAATTAACAGGTTCTATCCTCTGGGGGGAACATTTGAGCAAAATGCCGATCCCTCTACCTTGTGCCAGTTCTTACACTGGCTACCCATCCACTCCAGAATTCAGTATAAACTTATTACCCTCACCCACAAATCCCTCCATGGCTCAGCACCACCCTACATCTCCTCCCTAATCTCAGCCTACCACCCTACCCATGCCCTCCATTCTGCTAATGACCTGAGGTTAACATCCTCATTAATCAGAACCTCCCACTCCCGTCTCCAAGACTTTTCACGAGCTGCGCCAATTCTTTGGAATGCACTACCCAGGCTAGTAAGATTAATCCCCAAACCTCACAGTTTTAAGCGAGCCTTAAAAACTCATTTGTTCAGACTGGCTTATCGCCTCAACGCATTAACGTAAATATCCCTGTGTGGCTCATTTCTAAATTTTTTACCATAACCAGGTTCCTCGCATCATGTTCTCACATGCTTTTTGCATTTAATAGCCCTCTGTGTCTGTACTGTTACATATTTAGACTGTTAACTGGTTCATGCTGCAACAGGAACACCCGATTCTTACACTAGGGAAGGTCCAAACCATAAAAACAATAAAAGCAATTGTTACCATCCACCTTTCGTGTCTCCCCTTTTCCCTTATAGATTGTAAGCTTGCGAGCAGGACCCTCATTCCTCTTGGTATCTGTTTTGATCTATGTGTTTATTGCTATGCTGTAATGTCTATTGTCTGTACAAGTCCCCTTTATAATGTAAAGTGCTGCGGAATAGGCACTATGGAAATAAAATTATTATTATTATTATTATTATTATTATTAAATGAAGATTTCATTCTGCTCATTCTGGAAGGTTTCTGCACAAGTACACAAAAAGGTCACAATGTCATGACATCACAACAAGTTTCCCTAGTAGTGATGAGCGAGTATACTTGTTGCTTGGATCTCCCCAATCATGCTCGGATGGTCTCCGAGTATTTTGACGTGCTCGGAGATTTAGTTTTTGTCGCCTCAGTTGCATGATTTGTGACTGCTAGACAGCTTGAATACATGTGTGGAATGCCTGTTAGTTAGGGAATTCCCACATGTATCCAGCCTGTCTACAAGTCGCAAATCATGCAGCTGAGATGAGGAAAACTAAATCTCCGAGCATGCCAAAATACTTGGAGATCACCCGAGCATGCTTGGGGATACCCGAGCAATGATGCTACTCACCCATCACTACTCCCTCGGCCTCATCACAGCCAGAAATCTTGGCTCAGTGTGAAAGGCTTTGAGATTTTACACTCGTGGCAGTGATATGAGGATGTGATGAGGACCAGACTGGTGAGGGTGAGGAGAGTCTGGAGAGGTGAGTGGTAAAGTTAATATAAGGTTTTTTAACCTTTTGAAGCCATTTATACTTCTGGAACATGAAGATGCCATCTTGCTTAAAACGCACTAATATACTTGCTTACTAGAGATCTTGCCCTCAAGTTTAGCAGCAACTGTGGTAGATTGGCTCACTCAGCTGCTTAATGACATAGTCACAAGAATACTTTTTGTTTAAATCTTCAGCTGGTTTGTTAAAACATACGTCAGAAACCTGGTCAACAGAAAAATTGCTGAATTCAGACTTGTTGGCATTAACAAAGAGCACCCTTTACAGTCCATACTACAGCAGGAAATCGCCGCTCAGAAAGCAGGGTTCAGCTCTCTTTAGTAAGAGCACAGCTTTACCTTCACAGCACACATAGAAAGGTAATTAAGTCCAGAGACTTCACCTTTACCTCCTGGACAACACTCTGCAGTGGAGATTTGGTGAACAACCATAACACTGCATTCATTAGCTGTTAAAAAAACAAACCTGGCACTGTCAGAGCAGAGTAATCCCTCCAAGCACATAACATGCTGGAGCAAGCTTCCTGGTTCATATCACTGAAGCTAATAACCTCAGTGAAACATATCTCCTCTCCAGCAAATTACCAGTGACCCTCTTTCATATCCCCCCCCTGCCAAAGCAGGGAGTTTGACACCTTCAGTCACTTGACAGGGAAGTCTCAACAGGGCATGTGCATTAGCGTGTAATTCCATGGCCTTTACTACACATGGAAGCTGAAGTCCTTGAGTGCCACAAACCACCTTGTAACCTGGGCATTCTTCCAGTTCCATTCCCTCATCCATCTCAATGGCGCTTGGACTAACATTAAATTGAACTTTTGTGGCTCTAGTACCCTTTTTGTCTTTCAGTCTCCTTTTGGGTACCCCAATATGTGGATGCAATGACACCTTCTTTCCATAATGACTTCTTGACCACTTGATACATTTCCACTAGGCCAACCAGGTCTTCCGCATTTCATGGATCTCCCTGGGCAACCTTGGTCTTCACTGGTCAAGGAAGGACTTGAATAAACTTGTGCATTACTACGTGCTTGACTATCTGGGCTGGGGTGGAGAAATCCAGCTGCAACCACTTCTGAACTAGATGTAGTAAGACAAACATTTGGGAGCATGTGGGAAAATAGTACTAGTGGTCGACCACTGTGCTCTGACAGTCAATTTCAAGAGTGTCAATATTTATTTAGTTTGGAATATTCCATTGCATCCTCTGCCCACTGTTCCAGTGACAACTTCTCCAGCTTCACAACCATTTCCAATTACAACAAAAAAAGCCTCGACATCACCCTCTGGGTCATCTTTTGCATAGCACGATTTACAGCCTTCTTGATATGAGAGTCATGATCTGGACATAAGGCTGGGGAGGTTTCTCCGCTGCGGACATCCCATGCCAGGAGTTCCATCTTCCATTGCTGTAGTAATTGTTGTATCAGGAGTTTATTTGTCTCCTGCAGGGCTTGCTCTGCTGGAGCAGCTGCTGACTTTAGACCAATTGCTTGATGAGCGCCTCCATTTTGTACGACCGCTGTTTCATCCTTATAGCTGCTTTCACCCAAGACGTGCAGTTTGTCCACAGCCATTATACTTGATTCCTGGGGATCTTGCCCGCACTTCTAGCAGCAACTGTAGTAGATCGGCTCACTTAGCTGCTTAATGAGGTAGTCACATGAATTCTTTTCATTTAAATCTTCAGCTGGTTTATTAAAGTGTGCATCATAAGCCAGATCAACAGAAAAATAGCCATATTCAAACTTGTTGGCATAAAGAAACAGCATCCTTTTACAGTCCATATAACTGCGGGCATCTGCCTGCTCAGAGAACAGGGTTCATCTCTCTATAGCAAGAGCACAGCTCTGTACGACACAAAATGGTCATTAAGTCAGAGGCCTCACCTTTACCTCCTGGATCACTTGCTTGGGTGGAGATATGGTGAACAGCTGTCCCATCCCTCTTATTGGCAGTTAAACAAATATGGTACTGTCATGGTCAATTAACCCCTCCCAGCACATAACATGCTGGAACAAACTTCCAGGTTCATATAACTGAAGCTAATAACCTCAGTGAAACATATCTCCCTTCTAGCACATTACCAGTGACACTCTTATAGCGTGGAAGTGAAATACTAAAAATCCACATTTAGATGAAAGCGGATTATTTTGTAGAATTCAATTCCCTTCTAAATATTTTCTGTCACCTCTAATTTAGAGTAAAGGAATCTACTCTGATGTACGACTGGCACTTTATATCCATTTACTTGAGGCCAACATGAAGACTGAAGATGAGTAAACCAATTTGTATTTAATCAAATTAAAAAAAAATTGGATTTGAAAGAATCGTGACTCCAAGGCACATCAATAATTTCAATGATGTGAATTGACCCCTCTTTGACTGCATGGAAATAAGTCAATGGCAGCACCAAAAGAAAGAGCTGGGAATGATGTAAAAAAAAGGCTGAAGAGAAGCTATTTAGAGGACTGGGCAGCGGAGAAACATGTATGGAGATGGCACAGGAGCAACGAGTATAAGAAGTTTTTTTTTAACCTCATTATTGAGATTTTCGGAAGATTCTTTAAACTCTAATGAGGACCTTTATCTCCATAGTAATACCACTCAAAGACAATCACATACCTTCCTTGTACAGTGCTTGATCATGTTTGATTATGGCGCTTACTGTAGGGAACTGATTTTTCTCCCATTCCCTCAGCTGAAGTGCCAGCACTGCTATGTATTGCTGCATTGCTCCTACCAGTGATCACGTGAGCACAGTGGCATCTCCGACATGATCGCTTAATGTAACAGTAAGTGAAGGTGTCTGAACTATCTGAGGGGCATGAAGAGTTACGTTAAGGTGCGGGAAGAAGTTAATATTGATCATAAATCATATGAATACATGGAAAAAAAATAAAACCATGCGGGACTATTTTATGCAGGTTGTTTCCCTGTTTTGTGAATTTCTAATTTTACTCTTTCATTACCACCGTGACTGTAGTTCCGCCTCCCTGAGATATACGATATTAAGCTCCCTCAGGGCTTAAACTTGACTCTCTTTAATGAGGAATGCATATTTCATATATCAGTTTGCTGAACAGATGCATTGTTCTCCCTTTCCATATATAATAGACAGAACAACAATAGTTAGGGGAATATCACGTGAAAAGATCATGTTTCATGATTTACATGCCTTCTTCAATGACTGGCATTCCACGCTCTACAGAATGTGTAACCATATGGTTAAAATTATATTTTTATCCATTAAGAATATACATTACAGCAGTTACTTTCGCCATTACCATTATAAACATATTTATGGAGGTGAAATATTACCAATCCAAGGTGCAAATCAGAAGCACAAGTTCATTTTGTTCCTATTGCAGGAATCTTCCAGTCCTAAGGGCAAGTCATTGTATAGCAAGGTAAGAGCTGCTCGGCCGGTTGGTGTTATAATACCACTTATCTTGTAATGTCATAAATACATAGCTACTGTATGTTATACACATGTGTCTTGATTAATAGGACTTTTCCTGCAAATAATGGGGTAGATAAAGTTTTAAGGGTCTTGCATTATTCTTGTAAGGTAAATCCATGCATAATAAAAGTAGCAAAGCTATGAGCCATATTAGTAATATGTACATTCAGTGGCTATCTTTTCAATGGTTAATCACTTCATCTTTATTTTATGGAATGAGTTGGAAACATCATTTTGTGGCATAATACCTTAGTATAAGAGAAGAGTCATTCGACCATATAACTTGGATGGGGATCGCAACGCATTGGTCAGACTTGCCTGCAGCTCTCCCGACACGAGCGTGACACTATATATTTCTAGGCAACTGTAAAGCAGCCATTTGACTCTTCCTTTCATTATAAAGTCCAGCCTACTTTTTAGTACAGCCTCCCATTCTCCTTCTGACTGCTGATGGATTAGCATATGATCACATCTTTATCATCATCTCCTCCAATTGAAAAACAGCTTTTGTATTTGTGGATTATTTAAGCTAGTGGAGGATGATGGACATGTCTGGTCACCTGGTCCTCCATGAGAGGGCATTCTGAGAGCTGTGTAAGTCTGTCAGAAAGGAGGAGATTTCAAAAACTGCGCGTCACATCCAAGCATAAGCATAGTGTGAACAGCTGCTTAACTGTTGTGAGTTCATTTTCCCCTTCACCATTGAGGTCTGATGAACTCCCTCTTCTGGTGAAGGAAGGTAGTGAGGCTGATTACAAAGCACCTGAGCAGAATGATGATGACTGGAATTGCTGACTGGATATAAGGCAGCCGACGCCCTTCTGCTTTGTGGGTGATTTCTCTGAGGGATTCTAGGAGACCAGTCTGATTCCTGCTCCTCAAAAGCTAAGTTTTCTGCTCTGCTTTTTGCATTTGTGTTTTGTTTTTGTTTGGCCTTGTTTTTCTGGATTTCTGCCTTCCCCTGCTGGGTGAGCTGAATTCCTTTTTGCTCTGTCTTCAGAAAATACCTGAGTACTGATATAGTCTTTTTGAAGCCTAGCGTCTTCAGGGCTTTTTTCCCTATCAGTCTGTTGGCTCTTGTTTTTGAGAGGGTTTTGGTGGATTGCAGACAGCAGCTTTTCTATTCTGTCCTATTTAGTTAGCTTGGGCCCCATCATTTGCTCAGCCTATCTTTCTATCTGTGTGAGTGTTTTTTCATCTTGCTTCACCGTCATTATATGTTGGGGGCTGCCTATTGCTTTGGGGTCTGCACTGGGGCAGTTTAGATTTCCCTTTCTGTCTTTAGGCTGTGTAGTTCTCCGGCGGTGATCGAGGGGTCTAGGGCACCGTAGGAACCACCCACGGCTACTGCTTGTTGTTGTTAGGTTCAGGGGTCTGCAATCCGATATCTGCCAACCTCTCTGGTTTTCTGGACTTAGCTAGTATTTCTGTTTTTGCCTCCTACGGTGACTCATTCATAACACTTAACCTGGAGTCACCAACTCGTATACATTCAAACAAAAAAGGAAGCACACTGTAGCGCCATAACATACAAACATGAAACATGAAAAATGAATTGTATTACTGCATTAGAAGTATGAAAAATTGAAAAAGTTTAGGGCATAAAATGGCCAATTTTATGTGTACCTGGAAGCCATGGTAAGGCATTTCTCGTTTTCCAGGACCCTATATAATGCCATTCCTCTCTTAGACTGAAGTCTTCATCTGAATGGGAACCTTTACAAATCCTCTGTTTAAACTGAAATCTTTATCTCTGTGGAAGAGTGATACACACAATGTCACCAAACAGCACAGTGAGTATCTGTAGTCCTCTGTACAGGCCCACTCACTGATTCCATGATTGTAGACACCTGTGATGCTAATTAGTGGACACACCTTGCTTTAACATGTCCCTTATGTCACATTGTTTTCAGGGGTACCATCATTTCTGTCCAGGCCTATTTCATTAGTTTTATTTTTTAGTAAATTCTGTGGAAGCATTGGTGAAAGCAATGTCTGACTTTCATTTGTTCATTTTCATGGATTTTTGATTTATTATTACTTTTATCAGATTCAAGTTATTTCTGTGACCATTGTGGGTTTTTCTGTCATTAAACGAGGGGTACCAACAATTTTGACCACATTGGTATTAGAGACAAAGGGGAGAACATGTACTACATAATGTATTTATTAGTAAGTGCCCAAAAATCATGACTCTAATTGTAGAAGATAATTAAATTCAGCACATGAGAGCTTGCATTAGGCTGGTGAGGTGGATCCCCTGAGCCTCAGGTCCTGGTGGGCACATGGAATTTAGGTGTTGATGTAGCAAGCAGGAAGGCATGTGGGAAAAAGAACTTCGCACTCTCAGATATCTAAGGAGCAGCAGGATGGATGAAGTGGAACACAGAAGGGATGATGGTAAATAAAGTACAGTATGAACCGAAGGTAGAGCACAACAAAAATAGAGGTCGAGTCTAAATCCCAAGACAAAGGGGTGTGTCGTAATGGGACATAAATAGTCCTAGGGAGTTGATGTCATACTTTAGACCCATGCTGGGCAACTTACAAAAGCCGATATGGAGCGCAATAGAGGGTAGCGGATCAAGGGGAAGGAAGCAAGGCCAGGGATAACCAGGAAAGGTGTTTAAAAGCTTCATTTTTTTCCAGGATTTGTTTTATTTTTTAATGATACCATAATACAGGTCTTTCATCATCTAACTATTATACTAATTTTGCCAAGGAGAGGTGATTTATGAGAGGTAGAAAAACATTAGCAATTTAACCATGCTTTTTTTAATTTTTCAGCATTCACTATACTTTAAAAAATTACGTTATGTTAGTCTAATTGCAATACCAAATTTATATTGTTTATGTATATTCTAAATTTCTATGTGTATTTTAAGTTGTAATACATTTGAGCAATTAAAATGTTTTTGTACTGCCACTTTCCAATTTTTATTTTTCCCCGCAACAGAGACATTATCTTTTGCAAGGCAACTTGCATTTTTCATTGGTACAATTTTAGGATACATACAACTTTTTGATCACTGTTTTCCGAGTTATTTTTTTTTCTGGCGAGATGTACAAAAAAAATTGCTTTTCATTCTTTATCTTTATGGCACTGACTGTGAAAGATAAAATAACATGATTACTTTATAGCTTTGGTCATTATGGGTAATTTTTTCATTTTTAGTCATTTTAAGCAATTTGTAAAAAATGTTTACAATATTTATGTACAATTTTTTTCTAGTTCTCCTGTCTGAGGTTGTTTGCAGTATATGTCAGCCTCTAAGAAATGATCGCATCCAACATCCCCATTATATGACCAGGGTGTGACACAGCATCTGCATACAAACTCCTCTCTTGGTGTTGTTTTTAGCAAATGCGTGAATGTGGTGTAGGGATTTACTCTCTCAGGTAGGCATTAAACAGCATTCACGCAGGCAATGCGGTTTGGTCCAAAAAAGGGCAGTTTTATTGTTTTCATAAATGTCAAATGGATTCAAAACCAAAAACAGCCTCTTCCTGGCACAAAGATACAGTATCAAAGCAAATAAACAGTTAGTATTATTATTATTATTATTTATTTATATAGCACCATTGATTCCATGGTGCTGTACATGAGAAGGGGTTACATACAAATTACAGGTGTCACTTACAGTAAACAAACTACAATAACAGACTGATATAGAGGGGAGAGGACACTGACCTTGCGGGCTTACATTCTGCAGGATGGTGGGGAAGGAGACACTGTCTTATGGGCCCAAATAATGCTCCATATATAATGTTCCCCATTTCTAATGCTCCAGTGTATAATGGGCCCCGCAAATGCTGCTCCAGTGTCTGATGTCCCCCATTTTGAATGCTCCAGTATATGATGGGCCTCATGGATGATGCTCCAGTGTATGATGGGCCCAAATAATGCTTCATATATAATCTGCCCCATTTAGAATGCTCCAGTATATGATGGGCCCCATGGATGATGCTCCTCTGTCTTATGGGCACAAATAATGCTCCATATATAATGGGCCCCATTTCTAATGCTGCAGTGTATAATGGGCCCGTAAATGCTGCTCTAGTGTCTGATGTTCCCCATTTGGAATGCTCGAGTATATGATGGGCCTCATGGATGATGCTCCAGTGTATGATGGGCCCAAATAATGCTCCATATATAATCTGCCCCATTTAGAATGCTCCAGTATATTATGGGGCCCATGGATGATGCTCCAGTGTATGATGGGCCCCATATCTCATTCTCCAGTGTATAGTGCTCCCAAAAATTGATCCCAACCTTTAAAAAAATTAAATACCTCTCCTTGCTGGGCACTGCTCTACTCTGGACTCCTCAGTGTCAACATGTTCCAGCTCTCTGCACTTGGACTGTTTAGGCAGAGGGCATATAGTCGTGATGTCATCGCGCTCTCTGACCTGAATGTCACTGTCATGAAAGGCGGAAGACGTCACAGCGGTGGAGCAGGGAGAAGTAAGTATTGCAAGTGCTGTGGCCCTGAGCAAGCAGGGGGGCCCGTGGGCAACGGCACTGGCACAGGGCCCCTCATAGTATACGCCGGTGTGTCTGACAGTGAGTGGGCCCTCCCACCGGCAGAGACACTTTTGCGTACTATGAGGGGCTCTGTGCCAGTGCCGTCGCCCACAATTATGCCCCCCACCTGCTCAGGGAACTGGCACTTTCATCTGCACCTTCCTCTGTGTCACTGTGTAAGGTGCTATAGTATGCGGGAAGGGGCACCTGAGTTTCATTAGAGTCAGATTCTAGCTCTGTAGAGTGCGAGGGGAATGTAGTCCTGTTGGTGAATGGACCAGCAGAATCATCTAGCAGTGGCTGTGCATCAGTGCACTCCATCTCTGATTCATGTTGGACTGGGGAATTCATGATTTCACTTGATAATCCAGGCATGGTATGTGAAAAGAGCTCCATGGAGTAATCTGAAGTGTGGGCTGCTGCATTCTTCACTTTTGGTGGGGGTGAAGGACACAAGGAAAGGGGTTGTTCCTGACCAGAAGCCTGCACTAGCGACTCAGTGCTTGCATTTTTTGCAACTTCAGAAGAGGAGGCGATAGAGCTGGAGGCTGTTTCGGCAATGTAAGCCAAAACCAGTTCCTGATGCTCCGGCCTTAAAAGCGGTTTACCTACTCTGAGAAAAGGGAGCCTTCGAGGCCTTCAGGAGCAAGACCATGCTGCAGTCTCAACCCCTCCTGCCTTACCTGGTATTGTACTTTTGGCACTACCAATGGGAAACTGGGTCTGAGCAGAAAAAGTAAATTAATGTGCATGCAAAATGTAATTGCATATGAACACATGACCTTTACACAGAGAAAACCAAAAGCAAAACACAAAACAAATATCCTGGAATAAAAAAGTAAAAAAATATATTGCAAAAATTGCATGAAGGTAGTAATAATAGTAATAATAAGGGTATTTAGTTAACATAATTTTGATCAAAATAATGTAGAAGCCATCCCGCCACGTCACGGCAACCCTTGTGGGACAGTCCTAACTCTTGTATTTAAAACCTTTCCACTTGTCAAGTGACGTAAATGTGAACAAGGACAGAGGGACTGAACCACCAGTAATAGTATAGGCCAGACAGGATGGATTTTCCAACTCAGAAACAGGGCGGTCACACCCTTATATGCACAGAATGCACAATGAAACAAATGGGAAACTGGGTCTGAGCAGAAAAAGTAAATTAATGTGCATGCAAAATGTAATTGCATATGAACACATGACCTTTACACAGAGAAAACCAAAAGCAAAACACAAAACAAATATCCTGGAATAAAAAAGTGAAAAAAATATATTGCAAAAATTGCATGAAGGTAGTAATAATAGTAATAATAAGGGTATTTAGTTAACATAATTTTGATCAAAATAATGTAGAAGCCATCCCGCCACGTCACGGCAACCCTTGTGGGACAGTCCTAACTCTTGTATTTAAAACCTTTCCACTTGTCAAGTGACGTAAATGTGAACAAGGACAGAGGGACTGAACCACCAGTAATAGTATAGGCCAGACAGGATGGATTTTCCAACTCAGAAACAGGGCGGTCACACCCTTATATGCACAGAATGCACAATGAAACAAATGGGAAACTGGGTCTGAGCAGAAAAAGTAAATTAATGTGCATGCAAAATGTAATTGCATATGAACACATGACCTTTACACAGAGAAAACCAAAAGCAAAACACAAAACAAATATCCTGGAATAAAAAAGTAAAAAAATATATTGCAAAAATTGCATGAAGGTAGTAATAATAGTAATAATAAGGGTATTTAGTTAACATAATTTTGATCAAAATAATGTAGAAGCCATCCCGCCACGTCACGGCAACCCTTGTGGGACAGTCCTAACTCTTGTATTTAAAACCTTTCCACTTGTCAAGTGACGTAAATGTGAACTTATTATTATTATTATTCCAGGATATTTGTTTTGTGTTTTGCTTTTGGTTTTTTTTGGCACTACCAGCAGATGCACCACCATCACCACCAGTGTCAGCAAGCCACCCACTCCCATGTCCGCAGCCTCTTACACCACACTTCCTAATTTTTGTGAAAATGGACCCAAAATACCAGCAGATATATGGTACTGTATCAGAAGCATACAGCTTTATACAGTGTAGGGGTCATTGTAAATCTCCGTATATATTTCCCGAGTCAGGCATGGACGCTCACAGGCTCAGTATGAATTGGACAATACTATAAAAAGTTGAAAAACGGTACAGTATCAACAGTTACAAGGTATATATAGTATAGTTTGGACATTCTAAATCTCTGTATATATTTCAGGAGGCAGACTCAGGCGCTCTCAGGCCCAGTATTGATTCCAAAACAATATAGAACGTTGAGAAAGGGTACAGTAACAGCAGATACCTGAAATATATAGCATAGTTTAAGCATTCTAAATCTCTGTATATATTTCAGCAAGCAGACACAGATGCTCTCAGGCCCAGTATGGATTCGACAAGAATATAGAAAGTAGAGAAAGGGTACAGTATCACTTGATACCAGCTATATCCGTATATATTTCCAGAGTCAGAAACAGACTCTCACTGGCTCACTATGGATTACACCAGAATATTAAAAGCAGTAAATGGGTAATGTATCACAAGTGTAGAGCTGTATACAGTCTAGGGATAATTGAACATATACGTATATATTTCATGAGTCAGACATAGACGCTCACAGCCTCATTATGGATTAGACAGTAATATAAATAGTTGAGAAAGAGTACAGTAACACCAGCTACCAGTTATATATATGGTATAGTTTCAACATTGTAAATGTACGTATATATTTCAGGAGGCAGATATAGACGCTCTCAGGCTCATTAAGGATTATACCACAATGTATAAAGCTGTAAAAGGGTAATAGATCAGAAGCGTACAGCTGTATAAGTGTAGGGGTCATTGTAAATCTGCGTATATATTTCCATAGTCATAAACAGACTCTCACTGGCTCTGTATGCGTTATACTGGAATAAAAACAGCAGTAAATGTGTAATGTATCCCAAGCATCCAGCTGTATACAGTGTTGTGTTAATCGGAAATCTCCAAATATATTTGCAGAGTAATAGACAGACAATCACAGGCTGAGTATGGATTACAACAGAATGTAAATAGCAAAAAAGGGTACTGTATCAAAATCGTAAATCTGGATACAGTGTTGGGCAAAATGTAAATCTCTGTATATATTTCCGGAGTCACCCTCAGACGCTCACTCAGTCTGGATTTGACCATAATACAAAATGTTTAAAAAAGGTACTGGAGAACAAGATAGCAAGTATATGTATTGTAGGGTACAATTTAAATCTCCGTATATATTTCTGCAGTCCCCCTCAGACAGTCACCCAGCATGGATTTGACCGTAAGACAACGTTTCTAACAAAGGTACTGTATCACAAGATAGGAGGTGTATAGAGTATAGGGTAAAATGTTTTTCTCCGTATATATTGAATGAGTAAAGCACACACGCTCACTGAGAACTGTATGGATTATACCGTAAGAAAAAATTTAGAACTAAGGTACTGTTTCATCAAATACCAGGTGTATATAGTGTAATCGAAAATGTTAATCATCCTATATATTTCCGTAGTCTCATACAGATAGTCAGCATGTATTTCTCTGTGATACCATCCGGTACATGGTAGTGTGTGAGGAGCATACAGCTCTATATGGTGCGTGAAATAATGAATGTTTGTTCACTGCAGGAAAACAGAATAAAAGTAGGAGTGCTATGTAAAAGCAGTCTGCACAGCTGTGTCCACACAGCAATACTGCTATAAGGCAGGCTAATAATCAGCGCTGCTGCACACAAGAAAATCGCCCCTGTCACTGCACACTAACAGAACACAGCAATTGCATTCAACGCAAGCACATAACAACTTCTGTTTACAGGCCTAAATGTCTCCAAAATCATAAACAGCGTCAGCAACCTCTCCCTACTATAAAGATGGGCAGAAGAAAAATGGTGGTTGGCGGGGAGGGCTTTTATACACACTATGTATATACAGGGGTTGGACAAAATAATGCAACCAAACACCTAACATATTGTCATCATTATCTTCAAACATGTTCTAAACATGCAAACCGTGACATACTGTATGTTAATGTTTTGTAGTTGATTATTTGTGTCATGTGATATGTGTATGCAAATTAACTGTTTATTTTGCATAATTCTAAGAACATTGAGGAAAACCTGATACCAATGGCAGACCTCTCTGATTTTCAAAGAGCCCAAATTGTTGATGCTAGTATGGTAGGCGCTAGCAGGGGCGGACCTACTGCCCGTGCAGCCCGTGCATTGCACGGGGGCCCTGGGGGAGAGGGGGCCCCTCCAGCCTCCAGCACCGGATGGCTAATTATTCAAATTAGCCATGTGGATCGCCAGGCGCAAGGAGGAGAGGAGCCAGCCCTGAGGTGAGATTATATCAGCGTCAGTCACGCTGTGCTGTGCTGCTGCTGTAGGGGAGGAGAGGAGGCGACAGACTGTCTCACTCCCTGTGCCTGTGGCGCCAGCCGGACGGTGGCTGCAGCCGCAGGTCAGTCAGTCACTTGTGTGTGTATGTGTGTATTTGTGTATGTGTGTGTGTGTGTGTGTGTGTATGTGTGTATGTCTGTGTGTGTGTATGTGTGTATGTATGTGTGTGTGTCTGTATGTATAGAAAATTAGGAAGGGGAAAGGGAAATTTGTGCTCACCAAAATAGTCCTGTAAGCCGGTCGTGCCTAGGGATCAAATGGCTGACCACCATGTGTTGCAAACATGAAGAGAGAAGGAAGATCCGGCACTGGAGACTTAATAAAATCCACGATAAGTTTTATTCACATAATTTCATGATAAAACCATAAAGGGGAAAACAGACCCCCCACGCCTGACGCGTTTCGAACCTTACACCAGGTTCTTCCTCAGAGACATGAAACAAAACAATTCACAAAATGATTATAAACATTCCTAATCAGCAGAGGGACTCCACACATGTGTATAATCAAAGAGGCAGACAACTAAGCCCTCAAATCACTGGTGGAGTCACTCCCTTGCAAGAAGAAAGAAAAAAAAAAAAGGAAAAGACCAATACAACAATGGACAAGACATAGAATAAATAAAAACATGTGCAATACACACGTATAAATGCATAAATACATAGCAACTATCAAATGACAAAAAAAAAAAAAAAAAAAAAACCCCAAAAAAAAATAAAAAATAAAAAAATAAAAAAAAAAATAAAAAACAGCAAAAATCTCAGCACTCAATAGAAATACATAAGATCATTTCTATAATTTAGACCTTGCGGATATCGTGCATCAAGCGCAAGTATCCAGAAGGCTTCCCGACAGTGTAGTAAATGTTCCCAGTCACCCCCTCTGGGGGGTTTCAATACCCGTTCTATTCCCTTAACTTTAAGACTGCATAAATTACCCTTGTGTATTTCAAGGAAATGTTTGGACAAGCCAGACACATTCCTACGACTGGACATAGACTCTGGATTAGAAGCGGTGATGTGCTCACTTAGTCTCCTCTTCAGGCTGCGTGTGGTACAGCCAATGTAATATAAACTGCACAATGTGCACTCTGCCATATACACTAAGTGTGTGGTGTTACAATTCATGTAGGTTTTAATTTTGTAGGTTTGTTGTGTACTAAAATTAACAAATTTATCTGTAATATCCATATAGCGGCACAAACCACACAATTTTTCACCACACTTATAATTGCCCAAGTAATTTAACCACGTAGGTTTAGTGCAATCAGACAAATACAATGAGGGGGTCAAAAAATGACTCAAATTTTTAGCTCTCTTTGGAACACACCTATGTCCACCAGCCAATATCTGCGATAAGACTGGATCTTGATGCAGTAAGGGAAGATGTTTATTTATGATTTTAATAACACCCTTGTAATCTGAACTGAAAGCGGTAGAAAAAGTGGGAATATTTTTATTTTGATTAGTGTGTACCATGTCATTCTGCAATAAACTACTCCTAGTTTTGTTATCCACTTTCTTAATAGCCCTGTTTAACATCCAGTTCTTATAACCCCTTTTTGATAGCCTGGTGCAAATTTTACGACGCTCGGATTCATAAAGAGCGTCATTAGAGCATGATCTTTTGGCACGGATTAATTCACCCAACGGTAAATTTCGTATCACATGTGGCGGGTGACAACTATCCGCATGCAATATGGCATTACCACTGGTATCTTTTCTATATAGGGAAGTATTTATATTCCCCGTTTTGACATCTCCCATAATTTTAACATCCAGATATGTGGCACAAATGCCATGTATTTCGTGGGTGAATTTAATATTCAAAGAATTAGTCCCAATATACTCAAAAAACTTAAGCATGCCAGGAGAGGGAGATACATCACAACGATCAAACCACAATAGGATCACGTCATCAATGTATCTCCCCCACCACAATACATTGTCTAAATAGGGATTATCCATAGTATATATATTTGTTCTCCCAAAAGGACATATATAAGTTGGCCAGAGTAGGAGAGAATTTTGACCCCATCGGGCAGCCACACACCTGAAGATAGTACTTAGTGTCAGATTTGAAAAAATTGGTGTTCAAAAGATGTTGTAACGCCATAATGATAAATTTTTTAAGATCAGAACTGAAATTACTTTCTTCAGTCAAAATGGTGGAAACAGCAGATAATGCCAAATCATGAGGTATACATGAATATAGAGCAACAACATCACATGTTATCCATGTGTGGTGAGGCCCCCATGCAACCTCCTGAAGTGCCTGCAGAAGCTGTTTGGTGTCTCTAATGTGACCTGGTGTTTTCAAAACCAAAGGTTGTAATTTTCTGTCTATCCACTCGGAGAGTTTTTCATTAACTCCTCCAATACCGGCCACTATGGGCCTGAAAGGTGGAGGAAACACGCCTTTATGAATTTTGGGTAAGGCGTGAAATACAGGACACACTGGTTTATCCACATATAAAAAATCAGCCATGCGCTTGTCCAATACTCCCAAAGCAAGACCCTCCTGCAAAATCACAGATAAACCCTGCTGAATACAGCTTGTAGGATCATTGTTGAGAGGATGATATGTATTAAAATCAGATAACATGGATAAAATTTCATTGCGATATAGTAGTGAGTCTAGAATCACCACTGACCCCCCTTTGTCTGATTGGCGGACTACTATATGTTGGTTCTTACTTAGTAAATGAAGTGCATGCTGCTCAATTGCAGATAAATTCATACAAGACTGCACATCTGAATCCAACAGAGATTTAACATCACGTTCTATTGCCCTCTGGAAAGTATCCATAATGGGCACTCTAGATATCAGGGGATAAAAAGTGGGGTTAGATATCTGTACATTTGTGTCACATTGTACTGCTGTATGTTGATTTGTGTTCTCCAAACTAGACAACATGTCAAACAAAATTTGATCTCTAACAGGAGCAGCAAGTGGCAACAAATCAACATTGTTTGAACTCAAGGATGATATATCAGAAAATTGATTACCAATACCAGACTCAGGAGTAAAGAAATGTCTCTTAACTGTTAATAATCGCACGAATTGATTGACATCACATAATGTTTGAAACAATTTTTTTTTTTTTTTTTTTGTTTGTCATTTGATAGTTGCTATGTATTTATGCATTTATACGTGTGTATTGCACATGTTTTTATTTATTCTATGTCTTGTCCATTGTTGTATTGGTCTTTTCCTTTTTTTTTTTTTCTTTCTTCTTGCAAGGGAGTGACTCCACCAGTGATTTGAGGGCTTAGTTGTCTGCCTCTTTGATTATACACATGTGTGGAGTCCCTCTGCTGATTAGGAATGTTTATAATCATTTTGTGAATTGTTTTGTTTCATGTCTCTGAGGAAGAACCTGGTGTAAGGTTCGAAACGCGTCAGGCGTGGGGGTCTGTTTTCCCCTTTATGGTTTTATCATGAAATTATGTGAATAAAACTTATCGTGGATTTTATTAAGTCTCCAGTGCCGGATCTTCCTTCTCTCTTCATGTCTGTCTGTATGTATGTATGTATGTGTGTCTGTGTGTATGTCTGTGTGTGTATGTCTGTCTGTGTATGTATCTGTGTATGTATGTGTGTATGTGTGTGTATGTATGTATGTCTGTGTATGTATGTGTTGATGTCTGTGTATGTGTGTGTATGTATGTACGTATGTGTGTGTGTATGTATATGTGTATGTCTGTGTGTACAGTATGTATGTGTGTGTATCTGTGTATGTATGTGTGTGTATGTGTGTATGTCTGTATGTCTGTGTGTATGTGTGTGTGTGTCTGTGTGTGTGTAGGTGGAGCCTGGCCCTGGAGGAGATGCGGACATGAGGAGAAGACTGTGATGAGGAGAGAAGGCTATAATGCCCGGGGTGATGGGAGAAGTCCATGAGGGTTAATGGGAGAAGGCCATGAGGGTGATGGAAGGAAGGCATTGATGGGATCATGGGAGTGAGGGAGAGAAGGGAATGATGGGGAGAAGGCAATGATGGGAGTGATGGAGAGAAGGGAGTGATAGGGAGAAGGCAATGATGGGAGTGATGGGGTGATGGAGCAGGCAATGATGGGAGTGATGGGGTGATGGAGCAGGCAATGATGGGGGTGATGGAGAGGGCAATGATGGGGTGGTGGGGGAAAAATAAATGATGATGGGGTGGTGGGGGAGAATGCACTGGTGGTGGTGGAAAGGGCAATAATGGGGGTGGTGGAGGAGGAAATGATGGAGGTGGTGGAATGGGCAATGATGGGAGTGGTGGGGGAGAAAGCAAAGATAGTGGTGGGGGAGAAGAAAATGATGGAGGTGGTGAAGAGGGCAATGATGGGGTGGGGGAGAGGACAATAATGGGATGCGAGGGGAGGAGTACAATGAGGGGTGTGGGGGATTGGGATGTTAGGAAGGGGGACTTATAATGGCCTTAGGATCAAGGGGAGGTGGAGTAAGACATTATCGTTTATTATGTCTAACACAGTCCCTTAGTATATAGTGGACTCACTAATTCTGTATAACACCACCCTTAGTTACATAGTTTCCTCTTTTATTATGTATAACACGTCCCTTATTACGTACCATCCTCTCTAGTTATATATGGTGCCGTCCCTTATTATATAGCTTCCTCTGCTGTTATGTATAGTGCTGTCTCTTACATAGTGTATTCTTGTTACAGTAATTTTGTTATTTACAGTGCCCTCTTATTACATCGTCTGCTCTCTTGTTAGATATAAAATGACTGCTGATGGAGCAGCCGGTGACCAGACTACCAGTCCATCAGCTCCTTCATTAGAAAGGAAGCTTTCCCATGCTCCATCAGCCATCATATTGCATTATACAGCTAACAAGACAGGACTGTATGTAATAAAAAACAGGGCTCTATATAATTCAATATGTAAGGGACGGTACTGTACATAAGAGAGGGCATTGTGTAAGGGACCGCAATATACATAATAAAGGAGACTATGTAATACAGTTGTGGCCAAAAGTATTGATACCCCTGCAATTTTGTCAGATAATACTCAGTTTCTTCCTGAAAATGATTGCAATCATAAATTATTTGGTATTATTATCTTCATTTATTTTGTCTTAAATGAAAAACACAAAAGAGAATGAAGCAAGAAGCAAAATATTAATCATTTCACACAAAACTCCAAAATTGGGCCAGACAAAAGTATTGGCACCCTCAGCCTAATAGTTGGTTGCACAACCTTTAGCCAAAATTACTGCGACCAACCACTTCCGGTAACCATCAATGAGTTTCTTACAATGGTCTGCTGGAATTTTAGACCATTCTTCTTTGGCAAACTGCTCCAGGTCCCTGATATTAGAAGGGTGCCTTCTCCAAACTGCCATTTTTAGATCTCTCCACAGGTGTTCTTTGGGATTCAGGTCTGGACTCGTTGCTGGCCACCTTAGAAGTCTCCAGTGCTTTCTCTCAAACCATTTTCTAGTGTTTTTTGAAGTTTGTTTTGGGTCATTGTCCTGCTGGAAGACCCATGACCTCTGAGGGAGACCCAGCTTTCTCACACTGGGCCCTACATTATGCTGCAAAATTTGTTGGTAGTCTTCCGACTTCATAATGCCATGCACACGGTCAAGCAGTCCAGTGCCAGAGGCAGCAAAGCAACCCCAAAACATCAAGGAACCTCTGCCATGTTTGACTGTAGGGACCATGTTGTTTTCTTTGAATGCCTCTTTTTTTCTCCTGTAAACTCTATGTTGATGCCTTTGCCCAAAAAGCTCTACTTTTGTCTCATCTGACCAGAGAACATTCTTCCAAAACGTTTTAGGCTTTTTCAGGTAAGTTTTGGCAAACTCCAGCCTGGCTTTTTTATGTCTCTGGGTAAGAAGTGGGTTCTTCCTGGGTCTCCTACCATACAGTCCCTTTTCATTCAGATGCCGACGGATAGTACGGGTTGACACTGTTGTACCCTCGGACTGCAGGGCAGCTTGAACTTGTTTGGATGTTAGTCGAGGTTCTTTATCCAACATCCTCACAATCTTGCGTTGAAATCTCTTGTCAATTTTTCTTTTCCATCCACATCTAGGGAGGTTAGCCACAGTGACATGGGCTTTAAACTTCTTGATGACACTGCGCACGGTAGACACAGGAACATTCAGGTCTTTGGAGATGGACTTGTAGCCTTGAGATTGCTCATGCTTCCTCACAATTTGGTTTCTCAAGTCCTCAGACAGTTCTTCGGTCTTCTTTCTTTTCTCCATGCTCAATGTGGTACACACAAGGACACAGGACAGAGGTTGAGTCAACTTTAATCCATGTCAACTGGCTGCAAGTGTGATTTAGTTATTGCCAACACCTGTTAGGTGCCACAGGTAAGTTACAGGTGCTGTTAATGAGACAAATTAGAGAAGCATCACATGATTTTTCGAACAGTGCCAATACTTTTGTCCACCCTCTTTTTTATGTTTGGTGTAGAATTATATCCAATTTGGCTTTAGGACAATTGTTTTTGTGTTTTTTCATTTAAGACAAATTAAATGAAGATAATAACAAAGAATTTGTGTTTGCAATAATTTTCAGGAAGAAACTGAGTATTATCTGACAAAATTGCAGGGGTGTCAATACTTTTGGCCACAACTGTATATATACATGTATGTGTGTGAGGCTATATAATATCAATATATATATATATATAATGTATATACACATGTAGCTTTGACGCCATAAAAGGAGGGGGGCCCAGACACATTTCTTGCACAGGGGCCCCAAGCTGTCAGTGTCAGCCCCTGGGTGCTAGTGTAACAGAAAGTGACCGTATGCTTGGCATGTCAACAGGTACTGTCTCCAAAGTAATGACTGTGTTTTATAGAGAAGGAAAAACGTCCGCAGCAAAGCACAGGTCCGTCCGAAAGTCGAAGTTGACTGAGAGAGTTACTGTCGGACTATAAAGCAAATTGTGAGACAGGATCGCAAGACCACTGCTTGGAAAATGAATGCAGAGCTCGATGAACACATACAGAACACAGTTTCCACGAAAAAAGTTTGTCGCGAGCTGCACAAATCTGGATTCCACAGAAGAGCTGGAATTGTAAAAACGCTTCACTCAATGACAAACGTTTCCATGCGTTTAGAGTGGTGTAGAAACCTTCAAAATAGGTCTGTCGAGCTGTGAAAACATTTTATATTCTCAGACGAATCATCGTTTACCCTATTTTCGACCTCCGGCCGAGTGTACGTTTGGAGACAGCCTAAAGAAGCATTCCATCCAGACTACCTTCTCCCAACCGTAAAACAAGCCAGATGTTCTGTGATAATCTGGGGTGCTATTTCGTTGAGATACGCTGGGCCAATGATATCCCTTCATTGATGAAGTAACAGCCACGATTATTTAGGCATTTTGGGCAACTAAGTGCATCCTATGGATCAAGCACTGTTCCCAGAGGGGAACGCCATCTTTCAGGATGATAATGCACCAATTCATACAGCTTGAATCGTTAAAGCATGGCACGAGTAACACTGTAATGAAGTTGAGCATCTCCTCTGTCCCCCACAATCCCTAGACCTCCACATTATTCATCATTTATGGCAGATTTTTTCGATTCAAGTTAGACGTCGATTTCCGCCACCATTGTCACTCAAAGAACTGGAAGGTGTTTTAACTGAAGAATGGGCTACAATTCCTTTGGAAACAATTCGCACCTTGTATGAATCCATGCCTCGGATAATCGAGGCTGTAATTATCGCAAATGGTGGACCTACACCATATTAACCTAAGTTTTTTTGATGTTTCCATGTCTTTCCATTATTTTTTCCAACCACCAGATTTTATGAGTCAACCACACCCGCTCACTCAGTCAGTATGGATTTAACCGCACGAAAACATGTTGAAAAAAGGTACTGAATCAGCAGATACAAGGTGTATCCTGTCCAGGGGTAATTGGAAATATCCGTCTATATATCCGGAGTCAGAAAAATCCACTCACAGGCTCAGTATGGATTAGACAAGAATATAAAAAGTACAAAAAGGGTAATATATTACAAGCGTACAGATGCATACAGTGTTGGTGTCATTTTAAATCTCCCTATAGTTTAAAAGAACCAGACACAAACTCTCACAGGCTCAGTACGGATTACACCAGAATATAAAAGTTAGAAAAAGGGAAATGGATTCGAAGCGTACAACAGTATACAGTGTTGGGGTACTTTTAAATATTCGTAAATATTTCAGTGTCAGTAAGCCAGTCCAGACTGTCCTCTACAGGAAACAAGATGGATACAATGCCAGACAGAAAGTCGAGTTATTGCAGAAATTTTAGAAATTACTAATCTTGGGAAAACCTCCCGGGAGGATTCACAGAGGCGATGCTGACCCTCAATTAATTTGTCTGTGGAGAGTGCGAAAATGGTTGTTTGTGAATAAAGGGTTGCTGTGTAGCAGTAGCGTGGATTCCATCACCGTTACTCGTCTCCATCAAATTGTCATCACAGGGAGAGATGTACACATGGTAATCACTGCCTATCATGATCTGTCTGTTCACTTTGGAGTGCAAAAGACAGAAGCCACAGGCCGTAGTCGATTCTATTGGATTGCCATGAGAGGAGACATTGCAAAATGGTGGCAGGAATGTCACACGTCTATGACTAGGAAAACTGTGAAAGCTGATCATAAAGCACCCCTGCATCCGATTGTGAGTCAACGTCCATTACAAATGGTAGCCATTGGTTATCTGAAGGTAGAGCCCAGCAGGACTGGCCATAGCTAAGTTTTAACCATCATCGATCAGTTCTGCAAAGTTGGAGTGTCCATCCCTGTGAAGGATTTAACTGGCCAGACTACACAGCGGTGGAGCAGGGAGAGGTAAGTCTTGCAAGTGCTTGGGCCCTGAGCAAGCAGGGGGGCCCACTCGTGGGCTGCGGTACTGGCACAGGGACCCTCATAGTACGCCTGTGTGTCTGACGGCGAGTGGGCCCACCCACCTGTTCAGGGCAATGGCACTTGCCCGGGTGCGCCAGGTGGTGAACACGGCCATGGGGGTGGGGCAGCCCAGTTCGGGAGGTTGTAAAAATGGCATATGTTGATGTCTAGGCTGTACATTCAGCAGCTGCAAATGGAGGAAGTGGATAAGTACGAGGAAGAGGAGGACAAAAGCAAGCCATTTTTATTGCCAACTATGTGTCATCAGGGGAAGGTGGGACAAATTCTTTGGAAACCCATGCATGGTTCATTTTAATGAAGGTTAGATCATCAACATTTTGGGTCGACAGATGGGTCCTTTTTTCTGTTAGGATTGATCCAGCAGCACTGAAGACTGTTTCTGATAACACACTAGCAGAAGGGCAAGCGAGCTCCTGTAAGGCATATTGTGCCAATTCAGGTCAGGTGTCCAGTTTACAGGCCCAATAGTCAAAGGGGAATGACCTGTGAGGGAGAATATCAAAATGGGAGGAGAAGTAGTTTGTAACCATTGTTGACAACTGCTGTCTCCTGTTACTTGCAATTGATTCAGTATTAGCAGTCGTGTGAGCGGTACTTGAAAAATCAGTCCACAACATGGTCATGAAACCCATGTCTCCAATGCCACTTCAGCTGTGTGCACCATGAACACCTCTTCCATTTTGGCCTGTATGGCTCGTGGGAGAACCAGCACCAGTGCTGTGTGCTGGGAATGCCTCCAACAAACGGTTTACCAGAGTTGCTTGTTTGTTCACCAATATTATATCTAGGTTCTCCTGTGGCATGATGTTTTGGAATTTGCCTTTATAGTGTGGATCCAGGAGGCTGACCAGCCAGTATTCATCATCCTTCATCATTTTGGTAATGCGGGGGTCCCTTTTTAGGATCCGCAAGGCATAATGACACATGTGGGCCAATGTTCCAGGTGTCAATGATGCTCTGCCAGTGGTGTGTGGAGGAGCACTTTCATGGAAATCAACATCCCTCCAGTCACGCACAAACCCTGTACCTGACCTTAGCATGCCAACATTATCTCTTGGCCCCTGAGAAGCATCCTCCTCCCCAAAATAATCATCCCCCTCATCCTCCTCCTCCTCTTCATCTTCTTCTTCCACCTCGTCCTGGTCAGTTGCCCTGGCTGACAATGTCTGACTGTCATCAAGGCTTCCCTCCTCCTCCTCCTCTGCTGCAGACACCTGATCTCTAATGTGCGTCAAAGTTTGCATGAGCAGACGCATATGTGGGATGCTCCTGCTTATGATGGCGTAGTCTGCGCTTACCAGCCATGTGCATTCCTCAAAACACTGAAGGACTTTGCAGAGGTCTTTCAGCTTTGACCACTGCACACCCGGCAATTCCATGTCTTCCCTCAAACTGCCTGCCCGTGTATCCTCACATAAATGCATTACAGCCTGCTTATGTTCGCACAGCCTCTCAACCATGTGCAGGGAGGAGTTCCACCTTGTTGCAACGTCTATGATTAGGCGGTGCTTTGAGAGTTGGAGCGATCGCTGCAGTTTTTGCATACTACTGGAGTGTATGGGCGAGCGACGGATGTGCGAGCACAGTCTTCGCACCTTATGGAGCAGGGCTGGTAACTCCGGATAATTATTTAGGAAGCACTGCACCACCAGGTTCGAGGTTTGAGCCAGGCAAGGTATGTGTCTGAGTTTTGCAAGGGCTATGGCTGCCACAAAATTCTGGCTGTTATCACTGACTACCTTGCCTGGCTCAAGATGTAGACTGCCCAGCCATGACTCAGTTTGTCGATGCAAGTAGTCGGCCAGTACCTCCGCGGTGTGTCTTTTGTCGCCCAAAGACATCATCTTTAAAAAATCCTGCTGACGCTTACCACTAGCTGTTCGATAGTGGGACACCTCGTGTGCAACACTGGCAGCTGCGGATAAAGTGCTCATGCGACAGCGCTGTGTGGACAAGATTTCGCTTCTGGAGGAGGAGGAGGAGGGTGGAACGCCTACAGCCAACTGTTTCCTATACCGTGGGCTAGGCAGCACTGTTCCACCGCCGCTGTCCACTTTGGAGCCAGCATTCACTACATTAACCCAGTGCGCAGTGATGGACACGTAACAGCCCTGGCCATGCCTACTGGCCCATGCATCTGTTGTGAGGTACACCTTTCCACTCACTGATTGCTTGAGTGCATGGACAATGCGGTCTTTCACATGCAGGTGGAGGACAGGGATGGCTTTTTGAGAAAAGAGGTGCCGACTGGGTAGGTCATAGCGTGGAACAGTGTAGGCCATGAGGTCTCGGAACGCTTCGCTTTCAACCAATGGAAGGGCATCATCTCTAATGAGATCAGCTTGTCAATGTAACCATTCAAAGCCAGTGTACGCGGATGAGATGATGAGTACTTTCTTGTCCTACTCAGAGTGTCTGATAGGGTGAGCTGGACTTGAGAGCTGCATAGGGGGAACTAGCGGTAAACATTAAGGACTGAGAGAGGGTTGGAGATGGTGGTGTTGGTGATGGCCTTAATTCAGTCTTTTTTCCCAAAATATTGTGATTCCCTGACTGCTTTGGCCTTGCGGCAACACCTGAACATTTCTTGCTGGTGGTGTGCTTATCGGTGGCCTTTCAGGGGGGGAAGCAATGTAGCATTGCTGGCTACCCTCAGTTGGAGCAGGTGCACATGTGCTACCTGACGTTTTGTAGTCCATCCACGCTTGCAAGTGCATGGTGGTTAAATGTCGAAGCATGCAACTGGGGTTTAAATTTTGGAGATTTTTACCTTGGCTGAAGGTCCTTCCGCACTTCTTACAGATAACCTTTGCCTCATCAATAGGATTTTGGTCAAAAAAGCCACACCGCACTCTTCCTACTATGGTATAAATTTTCAGGGCTTGCACGGTGTGCAAATTTGACCGTCTGGCCAAGCTTTCCTGCAACTCTTTTTGATTTTTTAACAAGTTTTGGTACAGCTACGGGCCTGCCAGATAACCGCTGCTGCGATGCCGATGCCTGCTGCGGATCCTTCTCCTTTGAGCTATTGCCAGTGGCACCCTCTTTTCCCAATGGATGCCAATCCGGGTCAACAACTGGGTCATCCATCACCTCCTCTTCAATTTCATCTGCACCTTCCTCTGTGTCACCGTGTAAGGTGGTATAGTATGCGGGAAGGTGCACCTGAGTTTCCTCAGGGTCTGATTCTGGCTCACTAGACTGCAAGGCAAATATTTTGCTCTGGGTCAATGTACCAGCAGAATCATCTAGCAGTGGCTGTGCATCAGTGCACTCCATGTCAGATTCATCTTGGACTGGGGAATTCAGGATTTGACTTGATAACGCAGGCATGGTATGTGAAAAGCGCTCCATGGAGTAATCTGAAGTGTGGTCTGCCGCATCCTTCACTTTTGGTGTGGGTGAAGCACACAAGGAAAGGTGTTGTTCCTGACCAGAAGCCTGCACTGATGACTCAGTGCTTGCAGTTTTTGAAACTTCAGAAGAGTAGGCAATAGAGCTGGAGGCTGTTTCGGCAATGTAAGCCAAAACCTGTTCCTGATGCGCCGGCTTTAAAAGCGGTTTACCTACTCCCAGAAAAGGGAACCTTAAAGGCCTTCTTGTGCCAGACGATGATGCAGGCTCAACACCTCCTGCCTTAGCTGTTATTTGCTTTTGCCATAACCAGCAGATGCACCACCACCACCATCAGTACCAGCTGCGCCCCCCCGCCTACGTACACGGCCTCTTCCACCAGACTTCTTCATGTTTGGGAAAATGTACCAAAAATACCAGCAGAGATCTAGTACTGTATGAGAAGCGGACACCTCTATACGGTGTATGGAAAAATGGAAATGTCCGTCTATGTATTTATGGACTCACACACACACACGTGCTGTCTCTGTGTAGATTGGACCATGATCAAGCAGCAGATATAGGATACTGTTTGACAAGCGGACAGCTCTATACGGTGTATGTATGGAAAATTTTAGTTATCCGTCTATTTTTTAATGGAGTCACACTAGACTGTGTCTGTATCAATTTCACCATAATCAAACAGCAGATATGGGATACTGTTTGACAAGCGGACAGCTCTATACGGTATATGTATGGAAAATTTTAATTATCCGTCTATTTTTTAATGGAGTCACACACACACTGTGTCTGTATCGATTTCACCGTCATCAAACAGCAGATATGGGAGACTGATAAGCGGACAGATCTATACAGTGTATGTATGGAAAATTGTAATTCTCCATCTATTTTTTAACGGCGTCACACACACACGCTGTGTCTGTATCGATTTGACCGTCATCAAACAGCAGATATAGGATACTGTTTGACAAGCGGACAGCTCTATACGGTGTATGTATGGAAAATTTTAATTATCCATCTATTTTTTAATGGAGTCACACACAGACGGTGTCTGTATTGATTTGACCATAATCAAACAGCAGATATGGGATACTGTTTGACAAGCGGACAGCTCTATATAGTGTATGTATGGAAAATTTTAATTATCCATCTATTTTTAAATGGAGTCACACAAAGACGCTGTCTCTGTATAGATTTGACCGCAATACAAACAGCAGATATACAGTACTGTTTGATAAGCGGACAGCTCTATACGGTGTATGTATGGAAAAATGAAAATCTCCATCTATCTTTTTACAGAGTCACACACAGATAACATGTATTTGTCCGTGATACCAGCCAGTACACGGTAGTGTGTGGGGAGTGTACAACTCTTTACGGTGTGTGAAAAAATGAACACTCGCTAACTGTGCAGAAAAAAGGAATTAAAGTATTTTTGCTTTGAAAAAAGCAGTCTGCACACCAGTGTGCACACAGCAATGCAGCTATCAGGTAGCCTTATATGACAGCCTAATAACCACCAGCGCTGCTGCACACAAAAGTGTGAAAAAATGAACGCTTGGTAACTGTGCAGAGAAAAGAAATAAAAGTATTTTTGCTTTGAAAAAAGCAGTCTGCACAGCAGTGTGCAAACAGCAATGCAGCTATCAGGGAGCCTTATAAGGCAGCCTAATCACCACCAGAGCTGCTGCACACAAAAATATCCTCCCCTGTCACTGCACAGTAACTGTTGTGTTGTACAATGAAAATCGCTATCAGCAGAAGCACAGTTGTATTTTTTTTTTCCTGCCTAAACACTCTCCCTATTGAGAACGAGCAGCAGCAACCTCTCCCTATGGTAAGATCAGCAGAAGTAAGATGGCGGTCGGCGTTCAGGGCTTTTATAGCCACCATGACGCCACACAAAGCCAGCCAATCACTGCAATGCCCATATATAAGATGGTGGTGGCCGCTGCTTATGTCATCACGTTGCCCTCAGTGTGCGTCCTTGATCATTGGCTGAGAAAAGGTGCTGGAAGCATGATGGGAAATGCGACTTTGGCGCGCGGGTCGGCTACCTCATAGCCGACCTCACGTTATGGTCGGGTTTCGATCGGCGAAATCCAACTTTAGCGAAAGTCTGCGACTTTTGAATTTGACCCACCCGTTTCGCTCAACTCTAGTGACAAGTATTCATCACCAGGTACAGTTCACACTGAACAGGCTACAGCTTCCAAATGATTCTCTGCGCACACAGACAGCTCAGCTTTCCTAGCTGACCCATGCTGTCTCTATTCGGAGAGATACCCTGACATCTCTCTCTCAACTACAGCTCACCTTTTGGATGGTCACTTATCAGCAGCACTCGACTCCATCCAGCAGACTGACAGCTAGTGAACATAGGCCCTGGTTATAGCCAAAAGCTAGACATATGCATCTAATAAAATCCTGCAGAGCTAGGACATATCCCTGTCTTACCTGGATCTGCTGCAGTGGGTTATCACAAAATAAACAAAAATCATCAAAAATATAGTTTGTTATAAATAATATAATGTTTCCTAATAATAAATTTTTCTTTAAAATCCACCATTACATTTTAAGGTAAAAAATGTTTAGCATCTATGTGTATTCTGCATTTCTTCCTGTTTTGTAAAATGACATTTAATTTTGCATTTGCTAGACTGGGGTATGGAGTTGAATAAATTCTTTGGTATTCCCCATTTAATACCTATACAGGAGTCTGTACTTTGCATGGGGTACCACAAGACTCTGTTCTTACCCCAGTGTTCAACATGTTTATACTGTAAATGATCTAGATAAGGGAACTGAAAGCAAACTAATCAAATTTGACAACGCAAAGCTAGGAGGGATAGCTAAGGGGTACTTCAAACTAAGGCCTCTTTCACACATCCGTTTTGCGCCGTCAGGCGAGATCCGGCTTTTTTTTGTAAAACCAGATCCGGCAAAATGCAATGCCAGATCCGGTTTTTCCCGATTGACTTGTATTAGCGCCGGATGGCATTGCGGTTCGTCCGTTTTTTTTTTGCCAGATCTGGCTACTTGCCTCATTCCGGCATCTGGAAAAAACGGCTACTGTAATGTTTTTTGTCTCCGGCGAAAAAGCCGGAAGCGCCAGATCCGACGCTTCCAGCTTTTTGCCACAATGAAAGTCTATGGGCGCCGGAATGCGCCGGATCCAGAAAAAGATGGATCCAGCCACCAGATCCATTTTTTTAAGTCTGCGCATGCTCAGATCCAATTGGCCTGCCCCCCAGGAAACAGATATAACCTGCTAGACAGATCCAGCAGAAAAACGGATCCGTTTCTACAGATCTCCAAAATTTACGCCGGATCCGTTTTTTCTAAAAATAGCCGGATCCTGCCTGAAGGCAAAAAACTGATGTGTGAAAGTAGCCTAAGTCAGATCGCTAGCGAGATCGCTGATGCGTCACCGATTTTGTAACGCAACAGTGACCTCGCCAGCAATCTCGTTACGTGTGACACTTAGCAGTTACCAGGCCCCCGCTGCAATGTCGCTGATCGTGCTCGAATGTCCTGGGCCATTATTTGATCACTGGTGTCCCGCTGGCCAGCATGCATCACTGTGTTTGACACCGACGAGTGACCTCAGAAATCATGGACGCAGGCGAGAGTTAACACTAGAGAAGACAGAGAAAGGATTCAGAAGGATTTAGATAAGCTTGGACAATGGACAGTGGCCAATAGAATGGTATATAACAGGGAGAAATGTAAAATTCGACATCTGGGCAAGAAAAATTAAAAGTACGTCTATAGGGTGGAAGGAACGGAACTAAGAAACAGCACGTGTGAAAAAGACTTGGGTGTACTAAAAGATTACAGACTCCACATGAGTCAACAGTGTGATGCAGCAGTTAAAAAGGCAAACACAGTTCTAGGATGTATTAAGAGAAGCATAGAGTATAGATCACATGAAGAAATTATACCCCTCTAATCCTCCTTGGTCTGGCCTTATCTGGAATACTCTGCACAGTTCCGGGCACCACATTTTAAAAACAACATTGAAAAACTGCAGCAAGTTCAGAGAAGAACTACCAGGATAGTAAGCGAACTGCAAAGTATATCCTACGAGGAACGGTTAAAGAATCTGGGATTGTTTAGCTTGCAAGAAAGAAGACTAAGATGAGACTTAATGGCTGTCTACAAATATCTGAAGGGATGTCACAGTGTAGAGGGATCATGATTATTTTCACTTGCACATGGAAACACAAGTAGCAATGGAATGAAGCTGAAAGGGAGAAGATACAGGTTAGGCTGGTTTCACATTTGCGTTTTTTAGCGCTGGAAAAAAACGCATATGTGCGCATGCGTTTTTTCCCCTATATTTAACATGGGTGCGCATACCTGCGCGCTTGTAAGCGCATGTATGCGATTTTCATGCGCTGCATTTTTTTGGGGTGCGCGTTTTTATTTTCCAGACGCAGCATGTTGCATTTTTTGGCCCTGCAAAAAAGCGCATGCGCACATATGCGCACGTTTTGCGCTAAAAATGGCCATTATAGCCTATGGATGCGCATATGTGCGCACTGGCATGCTCATGTATGCGTTTTTTTGCATATGCGTTTTTTTTTTAACCATGGAATTTAGGGGTTTGGGTTAGAGTTAGGGTTAGTTAAGGGGGTTTAGGGTTAGGGTTAGGGTCAGGGTCAGGGTTAGGGTTGGGGTTTGGGTCAGGGTTAGGGTTAAGTATGGTTTTGTTAAGGGTTAGGGTCAGGGTTAGGGTCAGGATTAGGGTTAAGTATGGTTTGGTTAAGGGTTAGGGTTAGGGTTAGGGTTAGGGTCAGGGTTAGGGTTAGGGTTAGGGTTAGGGTTAGGGTCAGGGTTAGGGTTAGGGTTAGGGTCAGGGTTAGGGTTAGGGTTAGTTAGGGTTTAGGGTTTGGGTTAGGGTTAAGTATGATTTGGTTAAGGGTTAGGGTCAGGGTTAGGGTTAGGGTTAGGGTTAGGGTCAGGGTTAGGGTTAGGGTTAGGGTCAGGGTTAGGGTTAGGGTTAGGGTTAGTTAGGGTTTAGGGTTTGGGTTAGGGTTAAGTATGATTTGGTTAAAGGTTAGGGTCAGGGTTAGGGTTAGGGTTAGGGTCAGGGTTAGGGTTAGGGTTAGGGTCAGGTTTAGGGTTAGTAAAGTCATGGTTTGGGTTAGTGTGAGGGGCCACCTAATGTTGGAAAAAAACGCAAACGCGGTAAAAACGCACTAAAAACGCATACAAACGCATAAAAACGCTGCGTTTTTTTCATGCATGCTCATAAAAATGCTTGAAAAAAACGCAGCAGTTGTATGCTTTTGTATGCGTTTTTTCAATGCGTTTTTTTGCGGGAAAAACGCGCTGCAAAAAAAAGCAAGTGTGAAACTAGCCTTAGATATTAGAAAAAAAAAATTTGACAGTGAGGGTGATCAATGAATGGAATTGACTGCCACAAGAGATGGTGAGTTCTCCTTCAATGGAAGCCTTTAGAGGCTGGACAGACATCTGTCTGAGATGGTTTAGTGAATCCTGCATTTAGTAGGGAGTTGAACACGATGACCCTTGAGGTCCCTTCCAACTTTAACATTCTATGATTTAATGCTATGGCCACAAAATAGTCATTAACTAGGGCAGGATATAGAGCAAGCAATGTATAAGATGAACAATACCATTACTAAGAGGTCTGTACTAGGGATGAGTGGACACAGTGGAAATTCAAGTTCTGGTACCTGATCTAATTTTAGTCCAAAGTTCGGTTTGGGTATCTGAACTATAGACAAATTTGAACCTCAACCCGTTTCTCCTTGGAATCGCTCTCTGCCTCTCTGTCCTCCATAGACTTCCAAACTGTGAAAGGGGCTTCCAGAGTCTGTGTTTGAGAAGTTCAACACCAGAAACCAGGTGTCCAGTATGAACCCCAAACATTACAGTTTGAGTTCACTCATTTCTAGTCAGTACAGATCTGACCAGCCATAGACAATTACTATCACAGTCAGGAGTAACCATGGTTAAAGCCAAGAGTAAAGTCAGAGGATAAGGCAGGAACTTTGTCAGATAATACACAAAGGTCAAAATAAGGAAACAATTACAACGTAAAAATCATGTAGTACGAAAGGGGTTAATCAAATAGTAAGATTAGGTATTTAGTCACATCTAAAAAATTATACGATTAGGGAAATTGACCATTAATATAGTACCAAGCTTTATGGTCATCAAAACAGAGATTCATATAAAGCCTATAGCTTTCTGATTGCTTTTATGATTGAAAAAATACTGTATATAAAGGAGAAAGACAGGGGTGTTCACCTAGGTGATATTGTTTCAGAGGTACAGGTTAGTTATATTAATAAAAGGTTCTAACTAGGGATGAGCTTTCCGATATTGAAATATCGGAAATCGGCCCGATATTTGCGATATCGGAATTCCGATTCCGATATTTTTTTCATATCGGAAATCGGAAATTGGAAATCCCATAATCCTTCAGCCTCTGAGCCTCTAACCCTAACCCTAACTATTCCTAACCCCTAAACCTTAACTCTTACCACTAACCCTAACCACTAACCCTAACTCCTAACCCTGCTAACCATAAGCATAACCGTAACCCTAACCCTACTAACCCTAACCCCTAACCCTACTAACCATAAGCTTAACCCTAAACCCTAACAATCCCTAACCCGTAACCCTTAACCCTTACCACTAACCCTAACCCTAACTAAACCTAACCACTAACCCTAACCCCTACCCTAACCCTACTAATCCTAAACCCTAACCCCTAACCCTGCTAACTATAAGCATAACCCTAACCATAAACCCTGACACTACTAACCCTAACCCCTAACCCTTACCCTCAGCCTACTAACCCTAACCCTAAATCCTAACCCCTAACCATAACCCTACTAATCCTAACCCTACTAACCCTAACCCCTAACCCTACTAACCATAACCATAACCCCTAACCCTACGAACCCTAACCCTACTAACCATAAGCATAACCCTAAACCATAACCCTAACCCCTAACCCTAACCCTACTAACTATAAGCATAACCCTAACCATAAACCCTGACTCTACTAACCCTAACTAACCCTAACCCCAAACCCTTACCCTAATCCTAACCCCAAACCATAACCCTACTAATCCTAACCCCTAACCCTAACCTTACTAGCCCTAGCCCCTAACCCTACTAACCATAACCCCTAACCCTAATAACCATAACCCCTAACCCTAACCCTACTAACCATAAGCATAACCCTAACTAACCCTAACCCCTAACCCCTACCCTAACCCTAACCCTACTAACCCTAACCATAACCCTAACTAACCCTAACCCCTAACCCTACTAACCCTAACCCTTACCCTAACCCTTAACCTACTAACCATAAACCCTAACCCTACCCCAACTAATCCTAACCCAAAGAAAAACACCGCTGTTAAGAAGATGGCGACCAGTTTTCCTGCTACAGCTTTCGCTTGTTGCATTTTTCTAGCAATTTTTTTGCTCCCCTGCCTCTGCAAACTCCTTCCCCATTATCCTGAGGTGTTTCCCCTCCGTTTTATCCATTGTATAGCACTGTAGTGGTCATTTTGTAATTCCGATTTTTTTCTCCCATTGACTTGCATAGATGTCGGAAATTCCGATATCCGATATTTTCCAATATCGGAAATTGTAATTCCGATACGATATTAGGAAATATTGGTCATCCCTAGTTCTAACCTTGAGAGCTATTCAAGTAAGCATACAGTTGCGCTCAAAAGTTTACATACCCTAGTGATTTTGGCCTGATAACATGCACACAAGTTGACATAAATGGGTTTGAATGGCTACTGAAGGTAACATCCTCACCTGTGACCTGTGACACATGCCAGGAAAATTGTTCGGATGCAAAGAAAAACTTACAAATAACATCAGCTGAAATACTGGGCTTTCTGAAAACTAGCGGTGTGGCTATTTCAATACGCACAATAATGAGGCACTTGAATAAAAATGGGCAGCATGGTTGAGGCCCCAGAAGAAAGCCAAATGACTCTGATCAAAAGTTCACATACCCAATTTCTTAATACCATGAGACAGTTAAATTTTATGGTCATAAGGAAAGACTTACTACAGGGATACGCCACACCCACATCTGAGTGGTCCTTGTATAGACTAGAAAAACCCTGGCCGTACAACTCAAAAACACCACCTTGCCTGGATTCCTAAAAGGCTATCAAGGGTTTTCTCATAACTCCTGAGGAACCAAAGGGGAGGTCACAATACACTGGCAACAAGAGGAGAGGAAAGTGTGAAGGAAGATGCGAAAACCCAGGTTGAGAAAATTAAGACACATTATATAGGATAGTTAAGGAGAGCCAAAAGTAAACAAAACAGGTATAACCTTCCAGAAATCTAAAGAGGTGAAGAAGAAGAGGAACAGGGAAGGAAATTAAACAGACTCAATACAGGAATTCAGCTGGTGTTTACCATGCAAGATAAAACCCTTAGCTGAAGATACAGCCAGAAAGAAAGTGCAGTGAAGGGTGAAAATATAAGACCCAACCAAGATTGTGATATGGCAGACAAAAAAGGAAAAATGGAAAACACCTGGAAGGAAGAACAAAGACAATTGGAACCATCAGCCTTTGGACAGGGAAGAAAAGGCAATAACTCATCTGACAAGAAAACAGACTAAAGAGAAACAAATCAGCAGATCGAATCTCCAAACAGAACCATAACAATAGATTTTTTGAGCTCTTACTTTAAGTTTTTGTCAACCACTTTGACAACCCCTTACCATTCCTCATGTTTGCCCAATTAAAATAAAAACACCTACACTCACCTCAAATGCCAGCACCGTTCCAGAGCTGTTGGCACTCACATTCCCAGGGCTCACATGAGGTTGTTATGTCAAGTGAGCCCTGTTCCAATCTACTCTGGCTTCACTGTCACAGACAAATCAAGAAGTCAGAGAAAAGCCGCATTCCTTACTTACTGATAATGTTCAATACAACTGAAGTTGGGGACAGTGAACCAAGTGCTGAATGGGCACAAGGCTCACATGATGTAACAACCCCACATGAGCCGTAAGTGAGTACTGACACCACTGGAAAATTGCTGACATGGGGGTGAGTATAGGTGTTTTTATTTTAACAGAGCCAAACATGAGGAATGAGACGGGGTTGTCCTATTAGTGGACAACCCTTTTTAATCAAAAGGCAACAAATGCTTCTGTAGTTACCCCTCCTTAATGATGACTGAAGGAGCAACAAAGTCCCCATTACCTTAGATCAGAATGGCATACCCCCAGATAATGTAGAAAAGATGCCATGAGTAAGGATGCCTAATTTTCCAGAAACGCGTTGGTGTACAGACGTTTTCTGGATCTGCTGCCCTTCCTTTTTATTCATTTGAAAATAAAGCATGGAAGATTTTTACACATTCGTTGCTCTTGACCTATCTTTCTTTGATCATGTAGGCCTTTTATCTTGCCCTCAATAAGAGTAAGACATGAATTGAATTTTATTTTGTAGTTTTTCTGATCCTATTGGAGTCAGTGAAATATTCCCAGCTGTTTGGCGTGTATTTTTCTCACAATATGTGCTAGGAATCCTGATTAGCAGGTTTCATGCTATTGCTGTTCTTCTAGTGGTTTGTAACTGTCAGAAACCTTTGCGTGTTCTTGCTGCTCAATCTTGGCAGGATTACATACTGTTAATACGATATATGAGAGCCTCTTGACTAACCATTCAATTTCCTTCACAACGGAGACTAATCAGAATGATGGACCGACGCTACAAAAGAAGGTATTTAAATGCATTAGAATCTTTCCCTATAACTCAGAGGTTTTCTCCATCACCTGGCTCAAATAAACAGGAAAATCACAAGTGTATTAATATATTAGTGCCCCGTTATGACAAAGTCAGCAGTAAATCCTACCAAATCTACCGTTACATTAGGGAGAGATGATGCAATTATTATATCATTAGTATTGCTATACTTCTTTGTTATTCTATCACCCTCGCATAAATTTGGGCTCAGTGTTTATGCCCAGATAAATTATTAAAAAGACATCTCATTTAGGAAATATAGGAACAGCGGTATTACAAGTCTTCTCATTTACAGACTCGTGGGATAACTGAATGAGAAGTTATTAAATCATCCTCAAATGAGTCAATTTAGTCATCGCATTATTTAGTCTATTATTGGGCCACTTGGCAATGATTGACATTCATCCAGCCCAGTGCTGTTAGGAGAACTTAGCATAAAATGAGACGAGCAGAGTATTTCCAATGCCATTCTACCCTGGAATTATAAGACATGCGTGAAGGCACATGAAGCTTAAAAAATAACATTTACAACAAGCCAGTCTTCATAACTTTTTTTTTAAACATCTGCAGAACATGTGTCCATGGGTCTCCCAAACTAACCGCATCGTTGGGATCTATGACACTGACAATTTGGGTAATTAGACCCACATTGAGGACAGGACTTGAATTTTTAATACAAGCATAGAAGGAAACCGGTATTAGAATCATCTGAAACTGGCCTGAGGCCTCCTTCCCGTGTCCATGTTTGCTGTACGTGTGTCATCCATTTTTTTCACGGATACCACACGTACCCATTATAACCTATTCTGCTATGCTGTTGTCCATGTATTTAGACAGACCATGTGTCCGAGTAAACCACAAAGAGATGTCCATTTTTTACCGGCCACATGGATGACAAGGGCCAATACGAATCTATGCGTCTGTGTAAAACTATGCAAAGTATTGGAAAAGTATTTTTATTTTCTTTTATCATACTGGAAAAAACCATGATGTCACATAGATGACACACTGATTAATTATCAAACAACTGACCGACACTTCCAAACAAAAAATGACAAGTGTGAACAGGTGCAAGCTAAGAGCCACATCAGTATTTGCAAGACAAAACTAGCACTGGGTGATGAAAAATGCAGAAGTGGTGACGTGTTTCTATTGTACTTTTCCTCTGATTGTTCCACTCCTGGTTTTGTCTTACAGATACCGAGGTACAATACTGACCAAATACTGGCCGTGTGAATGTGACCTTAGTCTGTATATGAGAATGCTGGTGTGAGAGGTGAGAGCGAGCAGCAGAGGTGTGACAACTCATGAAGGAACGCAGGCAGAAGAGGGATCATGTGCAAGAACAATGTATGGGCCCTTTGCAGTCTAATAGCTCATGATAATGCACAATTCAACCTGCTCTGGAGGTCGAAGTGGGGCCAATACATCTTGGGCCCCATTGCCGCTTTACAAGTAGCACCAATGACATGTCCACCCCTGATCTGGGTCACCAACCATTCCCATTTTAGTTAGGTGTAGCCATATAAATGGCCCACCCTGTATCGGGAGGCCAAATGCAAAGACATTATACTTAATATATAGATAGGATGGGTGACATTATCCTATATGGAAGCCAAAGAGGACAGAATATATAAAATGGAGGCAAAAGATGGAGACATTGTACTAAATGGGGCCAAAGAAGAAAAACACTATGCTAAATGGGTGCCAAAGAGGACATTAAAGTATAATAAATTGATTATGTGGGGTGTTAGAGAGGACATGAATGTATACGGAAATGGGGGGACATGTAATAATATGAATTGAGGGGAAGCATGTAATCATAATAAATCGGAAAGCGGGAACAGCGCGGTGGTAGGTGGTTGAAGACACAGGAAAGTGACTGGTAATTGATGGAAAGAATACAGTAACTAACTAGATGGGCATTTCCTGAAGGAAATACATGGTGCTTGAACAGCGCTGCCAGCTTTACAGCAGTGTATCAGGTGTCAACTGTAAGAAAGTAAAGTTAGAATATGAATGTTGTGTATAGCCACTTTGGCACATTCGGCACCTCTGTAGCCACTTTGGTCACTTGATAGCCACTTTGGCACATTCGGCACCTCGGTAGCCACTTTGGCCACTTGGTAGCCATTTTGGCACATTCGGCACCTCTGTAGCCACTTTGGCCACTTGGTAGCCACTTTGGCACATTCGGAATCTCTGTAGCCACTTTGGCACATTCGGCACCTCAGTAGCCACTTTGGCCACTTGGTAGCCACTTTGGCACATTCGGCACCTCAGTAGCCACTTTTGCCAATTGGTAGCCACTTTGGCACATTTGGCCCTTCGGTAGCCACTTTGGACACTTGGTAGCCACTTTGGCACATTCGGCACCTCGGTAGCCACTTTGGCCACTTGGTAGCCACTTTAGCCATGTTTACACATGCTGCCACTTTGTCTCGGGGGCCACTTTGGCACTCCGGGCCCCTCAGAGGCCACTTTGGCACACTGGGAGTTCGCCATCACTGCAGTCGGATGCCAAAGCCACTTTAGATTTTTATTGGGAGGGGGAAATGTGGCTAATTATAGCACAGGTCTACAAAAAAATATTTTTTGCAATCATCGCAGAGCCCCGACGCGAGTTTCGGTTTTGACTTCCTTCGGGGCTCTTGTGCGCACGCAACCCCTTAACCCCTTAAGGTAATTGTTATACTCCAGTATAATCTCTGGTTTATTCTAATTGGCACCTTTTGCTTTGGCATATTCGTCTACTATCTCATATATTGTTGGAACAGTGCACTTTTCACTTTCATATAAATATATTTTTTTTGCATCTTTGCACATGGAGTACCTATGTACCTATTAATTTTTTGCACTTTATACTTTTGCACATGTTGATTCTTTTTACATGAGATATATTTGTATATTAATTTATATTAGAATGTGAGTTTCTATTTAATTCATACTATATATGATATTTTCTTATTTATCCTGTTGTGCGTACGCGTGTTTTTAATAATTTTTAGGCTGTTTTGCCATTATGATAATATATGAATTTAAACTAATAAATATTTCCATTATACATATTTCCTGTTTGGAAGTCTCTTTTTAATCTGTGCCTTGGTATTGGGTTTCTCTATACACTAAGTGGTCACCACTTTCTGCTTTATTCACTGCTAGCTGAAGAGCCCGGCGCTGCCCGGGCATAGTAACTAACTGTGGTTAGTTATAGCAAATTATAATTATCCTCCATCCCATAGTCCCGTGCCCATATACCCATCATACATATCCACGATCCCATAGTCGAGTGCCCATATACCCATCATACATATCCTCCATCCCATAGTTGAGTGCCCATATACCCATCACACATCCTCCATCCCATAGTCCTGTGCCCATATACCCATCACACATCCTCCATCCCATAGTCCCATGCCCATATACCCATCATACATATCCTCCATCCCATAGTTGAGTGCTCATATACCCGTCACACATCCTCCATCCCATAGTCCTGTGCCCATATACCCATCACACATCCTCCATCCCATAGTCCCATGCCCATATACCCATCATACATATCCTCCATCCCATAGTCAACCATTATGACATCATAATGAGCGGTGGGGCTTGCAACCTATGATGACATCAGCGTCGCCATGGCAACCATTATGACATCATAATGAGGGGCGGGGCTTGTTACACACACACTTTTTCCCCATCATGTAGATAGGGGCAAAATTGTTTGGTGAATTGGAACGCGCAGGGTTAAAATTTCGCATCACAACATAGCCTAGGACATTCTCGGGGTCCAGACGTGTGACTGTGCCAAATTTTGTGGCTGTAGCTGCAACGGTTCGGATGCCAATCCCGGACATACATACACACATACATACATACACACACTTGAGCTTTATATATTAGATACACCTAATTGATTTGGGGAACAAAAGCCAATGCAAGAGAGCAGCAATACTACCAGAGTGTCGCTTAGAATAAACTTCATAATGAAAAATATATCCTTGCTGCAATTAAAGCACTAAATATGGACTAGTCACAAAATGGTAGAAACAAAACAAGAGGTGGTCTGTAAGGACCACAGATACGACCAAAAAGTCCATCAATGTAATAAAATATAAATCTTTATTAAACAGGTATATAGAAACAAACAATGTCAGTGAGTACACCCATAAGGCACAAAAATGCCATAAAAAGCACTAGGATACCTGAACCCCTATGATCACAAAATGTCCCCATACACCTGGTCATTGACCAAAGAGTAATCAAAAGTGGTTAATACATATAATAATGAATAAGGTGCCCATGGCCACTGGCCCTAATACATCAATTGGTACCATGATAGACACAGCCTGATTGATAATGATAGTTTACCAGGTAAGAAATAAGGCTGCTACAGGTACCTGTCAGAAATCCTGTGCAGGCGCTAGGGGTCAGCACGTCCGCCCGACAACATGTTGCATTTTGTTGCAGTCGGCGCAGCGTCAAAATGATGCATGCACAGGCATCCGCATACATTCGCATGGCCTAAGTACCCAATGTTAAAGATAGGGTATGCACGATACATGCCGACATAGGCGGAGCTGAAGGAAGAGGTCCGGCAGTGGACAGGGCTTAACAGAGGAACTACGCAGCCCTCTGCAGCTCTGCCAAACGCTAGTGTGAAACTAGCCTAAGGTTTAGGAATGGCTTTTTCCTTAGTGTTCATTGTTTCAGACAAGCATCAAGTAATCGGCGACGTACTGTTCTATCTGACACCGAAACTCCTTCATCGTGCAAGAACTGGTTGAGTTCCTTGGCTGATGCTCTTCTGTTTAGCAAGGCTAACTTAACAATTCTGTCTGTTTTTGGCGTTGTTGCCTTTTCCTTCCTCTTCCACTCTTAGTTTTGATGCTGCAACTATCAGCAAAATGTGAACACAGCTTTTGCATTGCAGAAGCAGTGACGCCACCACCCATTTTACTAGCAAATTCTCTGTAACTGTATCCCTCCTTCCTCAAAACAGTAGCCGTAGCTCTCTTTTTTGGAGACCAATCAGACCTCATTGTGGCTGGCATGATTAAAATTTTAAAAAAAACAATCATTCAGGAGTTTGTGAGCTCAAAATGGGCATTTATAATTATTCAGTTAAAAAATTAAATTTGAATGTTGATAAAGTACAAGAAATAAAAATTCTCAATAGTTTGTAAAGAAATTAAAGCCTGTAGGACCTATACTCAAAGGATCAAGTGACGGCTGTAGCTTTAAACACTATTTTTAATTTAATGTGGACATAAAGAAAAGTTAACATATAACTAAAAATTTGTGAATTTTACTCACAGAGAATGAAGTCTAGTATTTCTTGTCAAAATTATAAAAACTACCAACAAAATCTCAAAAACAAGTCTCCCCATATCTTTAGCAACAGATTGCGTGCCTGGGCTATAAATATAATTACGTAGTCATGCAACTAAGAACGACGAAAGTTTTAAAAGCCTCGAAAATTATTAAAAACTTCAAGTGTAGCCACATTTTTGGCCACTAGTGTAGCAAAGCCCTTCATTTTAACAAACAAAAGTAGCAGTTATTACTATGATTTTTGGGTTTTCTCCAAATCATAGGAACAGCAAATGGCATAGCCACTTTCCTCATATTCAACCAGTCACGAAGACCATTTGAACAACTTGAGCACATCACACGAGGGGCCCAGCTTTTGTCTTGATCACCAAGTGGACAAGTAAAGTACATCTTTTACATCTTTTTAATATCATGAGTGAATGTACTTGGCCTTTTGGTGTAAAGGAACCACACACATAGCAGAATCTGGATGATTGATACACTGTCGGGGCATTATTCTCCTTTAAAACCAGATCAAACAGTAGAGTAAGTTCAGTTCAATGGTGGTGACAAACTAAAAAAAAAAAAAAATGTGATGAGCCGACCGACTATATGTAGATATTTCCCCAGAGATGACAGAGGCAGCTTGTATTTAGAGCTGATGCTACTGGAGGTAATCTGGTAGATAACTATACACAGTTGTGAGGTAAACAGTAGTGTTGAGCATTCCGATACTGCAAATATCGGGTATCGGACGATATTTGCGGTATCGGAATTCTGATACTGAGTTCCGATACTTTTTGCATATCAAATACCGGAATCAGAAGTTCCCATAATGCTATGAGCCAGTTTGATTTGATTCAGCCAATGTGGAATCCTAAGAAGTGTGGGCACATCCTGTTAGGCATGTAGGCATGTTAACTAATGGCATGGCTGTGATTGGCTGCGAGCAGACCACCCAGCTGCTCCTCCCCCAGACACACGCTGAACAGTGATCTATGGAAAGTGAAACTAGTGAGGGAGGAGGAAATGACAAGCTCTCATTTCAATGCCAGAACACACCTCCCCTGGACGTTTATCTTAGAAGCAAGAGATGATACCTTGGAAACCGTGCAGACTAGCCACAGAAGGTAAATTACTTATTGTCAGTATTCTGCAGCCTAGATATGCACTGATATTATGTGAAAAGCTCGGACAACCTGTTCTGTTACGTATTTCTGCCAAGTTGGATCGCCCGCCAAGGCTGGTGGGGTACTCGGTACCGGGCCCGTTGGTTTCAATGGGAGATGTCATGGCAGCTGTGACCCGGTCCATGGCCCTGGGCGTCCATTGTAAAAGGGAAATGTTGAACATGTGGATGATGATTAAAGTTTATGAGTGAATGATTCGTGACGTCACCTGTGGTGTTCGGCAATGAAGATGTTAAGCCGACGCTGCAGACAGATCCTCTGGGACAGATGGTGTGGTGCAGCAATGATGTTGTGGTCCTCCACAGGTCGGGCAGTAGTCCCAAGGCAGTGTAGATGGAGAGGTAGTGAAGAGAAGTAGATGGTGCAGTGCCAGGCACAGAGATGTAGCAATGCTGAGTGTGTGGGCGCAGAAATAACTGGAGGACACCAGGGCATGTAGTTCCAAAGCTTTCTTCACAGTCTGTTGTGCATACTGGTGCCCGCATCCGTGCCGCATCCTCCGGGTCAGGGGCTCAGTCAACCTTCAAGCTAGATGAAGCACTCCGTTCCAACACTCCACCAACATGTGCCTTTTCTGAACGTCTCCCTCTATTGCTACACAACCCCTTTAACATAGTCAATATCTTTGTAACTCCGAACGTCTTTAAAAAAAAATTAATTCCTGCTATTCCATTTGATTCGGCTAAACCTCTATGCCTTTAATATCTCCTCCACCTCCCCCAATACATTCTACATTATTCTTAGTTGTTTTCCTTCATGTAGAATTAACCTACAAGGAATGAAAGGGTTTATTTTAATTCCGATATTTCTGTCCCATTGACTTGCATTGGTTTCCGGTATCAGAATCGGTGATATCCGATACTTTTTGGGTATCGGTCCGATTCAATCCGATCCGATATTTCCCGATATCGGAAGGTATCGCTCAACACTAGTAAACAGGTCAGCCTGTTCCTGACAGATGAACATTTGCAGACAGGCAATTTCTCAGTGTGATATCGGCTGCTTTCAGGCTCTCTCTCTGTGGAGACCCTCACTCAGTTACACCTCAGTGGCTGAGCTGTTTTCTACCCTCTGAGGCGACTTGCCCTCCCAGAAGTGCAGGGAAAATCCTCTCACAATGGCGGCTATCCGCTGCCTTCCCTTCTTTCTCCCTGTGGCAGGGCTCATATCCCTGTAGTGACCCGTCTCCTGTCAGAATCTCACATGCCAGTCCTTACTGCCATCACCATCCTTTTTTGACTGACTCAAATCTTACCGCCTCATAACAGTTAGCTCCTCCCCATAACATGCGACTTCCCGAGAGGCAGTCATTGTCTGGCTGCACTGTCAATACTCCTTCCCATAAAACTCACTAACACCTTTACTGATGTTGACCCTGTAAGAAATTTAACAATTAAGACAAGCAAAGAAATGGGAATAACATAATAAAGACCACATACACTGAAAATGCAGAAAGAACAGAATAGCAAATAACTTTATGTGATAGAGCAAAACTAAGCATACAGTCATGGCCAAAAGTATTGACACCCCTGCAATTCTGTCAGATAATACTCAGTTTCTTCCTGAAAATGATTGCAAACACAAATTCTTTGGTATTATTATCATCATTTAATTTGTCTTAAATGAAAAAACACAAAAAGAATTGTCCTAAAGCCAAACTGGATATAATTCCACACCAAACATAACAAAGAGGGTGGACAAAAGTATTGGCACTGTTCGAAAAATCATGTGATGCTTCTCTAATTTGTGTAATTAACAGCACCTATAACTTACCTGTGGCACCTAAAAGGTGTTGGCAATAACTAAATCACACTTGCAGCCAGTTGACATGGATTAAAGTTGACTCAACCTCTGTCCTGTGTCCTTGTGTGTACCACATTGAGCATGGAGAAAAGAAAGAAGACCAAAGAACTGTCTGAGGACTTGAGAAACCAAATTGTGAGGAAGCATGAGCAATCTCAAGGCTACAAGTCCATCTCCAAAGACCTGAATGTTCCTGTGTCTACCGTGTGCAATGTCATCAAGAAGTTTAAAGCACTGTGGCTAACCTCCCTAGATGTGGCCGGAAAAGAAAAATTGACAAGAGATTTCAACGCAAGATTGTGCGGATGTTGGATAAAGAACCTCCACTAACATCCAAACAAGTTCAAGCTGCCCTGCAGTCCGAGGGTACAACGGTGTCAACCCGTACTATCCGTCGGCATCTGAATGAAAAGGGACTGTATGGTAGGAGACCCAGGAAGACTCCACTTCTTACCCCGAGACATAAAAGAGCCAGGCTGGAGTTTGCCAAAACTTACCTGAAAAAGCCTAAAACATTTTGGAAGAATGTTCTCTGGTCAGATGAGACAAAAGTAGAGCTTTTAGGGCAAAAGCATCAACATAGAGTTTACAGGAGAAAAAAGAGGCATTCAAAGAAAAGTACACGGTCCCTACAGTCAAACATGGCGGAGGTTCCCTGATGTTTTGGGGTTGCTTTGCTGCCTCTGGCACTGGACTGCTTGACCGTGTGCATGGCATTATGAAGTCTGAAGAATACCAACAAATTTTGCAGCATAATTTAGGGCCCAATGTGAGAAAGCTGGGTCTCCCTCAGAGGTCATGGGTAGAGTTGAGCGACTTTTGGTTTTTTAGGGTCGAGTTTAGTTTCGTGAAACCCGACTTTTCCAAAAGTCGGGTCGAGCAAGATCGTCCGATTATAGGGAAAAGTCGGGGTCGTCCTGAAACACGAAACCCAATGTAAGTCAATGGGGAATAAAAGTCAGCAGTGAGAGGAGGACAGGAAACACACCTACAGTGCCCATTTGAATGCCAAAAGCATCAATTCTTCTTACTTAAGCTTGTCAACCTTAATTAACTTCATAATACAAGTTACGCACTGAAAAATGGGGGTTATTTGGCTAAAGTTGTGGGGGGGAGGGCTGGCTGCAGGTTTTCATGTGCCCTGGGCGAAAGAGCGCCCCTTTAACACATACCACAACTCATCATGCTCTGATACGGCAGAGAAATAGCGGTATAGTACAATGAAAAATACTTCACTTTTTACATCTCATGACGAGGCCCATCTATTTCTCCATACAGAATCATTGGTCCCATATAATGTTTGAAACAGTATATGATGAGCTCCACATAATGCTACAGTATATGTTGGTCCCCATGGATGAAGCTCCACTGTCTTATGGGCCCAAATAATGCTCCAAACATAATGGGCCCCATTTCTAATGCTCTAGTGTATAATGGGCCCTGTAAATGCTGCTCCAGTGTCTGATGTCCACCTTTGGAATGTTCCAGTGTATGGTAGGCCCCATCTATCATTCTCCAGAGTATAGTGCTCCCCAAAAATTGCTGTCCCAACATTGAAAACAATCAAATAAGTCTCCTCGCTAGGGAATCCCTGTACTTGTCTGGACTCCACGTCGTCCCCATCTTCCATCTCACTGCACAGTATTTCAACTTTGCAAGTGCTGTGATCCTGAGCAAGCAGGGGGGCCCACTCGTTGGCGACGGCACTGGCACAGGGCCCCTGATAGTATGGTGGTGTGTCTGATGGCGGGTGGGCCGAACCTGCACTTTCATCTGCAGCTTCCTCTTTGTCACCGTGTAAGATGGAACTCTATATGGGAAGGGTAACCTGAGTTTCATCAGGGTCAGATTCAGGTCGTGTAGCGTGCGAGGGGAATGTAGTGGTCTGGGTCAATGTACCAGCAGATTCATCGAGCAGTGGCTGGGCATCAGTGCACTTGTGTCGCCCCCAGGAGTACGGTCGCCACAGTGGCATTACCTTCTTCCTAGGGAGTGTGATGTCATGCTTGGGAGCAACGAACGATCTCTCTAGCAGGTTAACTGATTGGGCGGCGTTATTCCCACGAGTCATGACCCTCCAAACAGCGTTCATGAAGGCAAAGTGTTTGTTTTACGTGGGCAGTATGGTTGCAAAGCTGAACCTTAAAGGAATGTCCAGAAGGGCACCAGGAGTGGAGCCTACGGTTAAATTCGACTCCACCTGGGAAACCTCAACCATGCCAGCTACAGAACAGATGCACACATTGCAAGCTTAATTCCGTTAACGAACGAGACTCCGTCATGCCCCGCGGTCCGAGTCCGGCTTACTAGAGGGACACGTGAGGCTCTGGCACATGAGATTGGCCAATAACTGGTGTGTCATGCCCTTACATGTCCGTGGCTGCATGTGCGCTACACTGAAAAGGCCAGCGTTTGTCGCTTACAGGTTCAGATAACCCGCTGAACAACGTTAGTGATGGGGATCACTGATTACAATTATTACCCGCGAACAATGATTTCCCAGTAAGTGCAGGTCAACCGCAGTTCCGGAATTAGGCCTAACCGTCATTCCTGAAAAAATGAAAAACTTACGTGTGCAAACCACAGGTGCTGTAGCTTGCTTAACAGCTCGCCAGCCGTTCTCACGCCCAGTATGGATTACACGTGATTGCACAAAGGTGAGAAAGGGTACCATATCCCCAGATAACATGTATGGATAGCGTACACATTCAAAATATATGTCTATACATCAGGAGGCAGGCTCAGACGGTGTTAGGCCCAGTATGAATTGCACGTGATTGCACAAAGGTTAGAAAGGGTACCGTATCCCCGGATAACATGTATGGATAGCGTACACATTCAAAATATATGTCTATACATCAGGAGGCAGGCTCAGACGGTGTTAGGCCCAGTATGGATTGCACGTGATTGCACAAAGGTTAGAAAGGGTACCGTATCCCCAGATAACATGTATGGATAGCGTACACATTCAAAAAATATGTCTATACATCAGGAGGCAGGCTCAGACGGTGTTAGGCCCAGTATGGATTGCACGTGATTGCACAAAGGTTAGAAAGGGTACCGTATCCCCGGATAACATGTATGGATAGCGTACACATTCAAAATATATGTCTATACATCAGGAGGCAGGCTCAGACGGTGTTAGGCCCAGTATGGATTGCACGTGATTGCACAAAGGTTAGAAAGGGTACCGTATCCCCGGATAACATGTATGGATAGCGTACACATTCAAAATATATGTCTATACATCAGGAGGCAGGCTCAGACGGTGTTAGGCCCAGTATGGATTGCACGTGATTGCACAAAGGTTAGAAAGGGTACCATATCCCCGGATAACATGTATGGATAGCATACACATTCAAATTATATGTCTATACATCAGGAGGCAGGCTCAGACGGTGTTAGGCCCAGTATGGATTGCACGTGATTGCACAAAGGTTAGAAAGGGTACCGTTTCCCCGGATAACATGTATGGATAGCGTACACATTCAAAATATATGTCTATACATCAGGAGGCAGGCTCAGACGGTGTTAGGCCCAGTATGGATTGCACGTGATTGCACAAAGGTTAGAAAGGGTACCGTTTCCCCGGATAACATGTATGGATAGCGTACACATTCAAAATATATGTCTATACATCAGGAGGCAGGCTCAGATGGTGTCAGGCACAGTATGGATTTGACGGCCCAGACTACACAGCGGAGGAGCAGGGAGAGGTAAAGATTGTAAATGTTGGGGCCCTGCCCAAGCAAGGGGGGCCCACTCGTGGGAGTCGGAACTGGCACTGGGCCCCTCATAGTATGGCGGTGTGTCTGACGGCGGGTGTGCACCACCACCATCAGAGACACTTGATTGCACTATGAAGGACCCTGTGCCAGTGCCCGCGCCCAAGAGTCGGACTACCCACCTGTCCAGGGCAACGGCACTCGCACGGTGTCGTGCACTAGGTGGTGACCCCGGCCATGGGGGGGGAGGCAGCACAGTTAGGGAGTTTTAGAAAGTGGCATATGTTGATGTTGGACATTCAGCTGATGCAAAAGGTGAAATAGGTCAAGTCCCAGGAAGAGGTGGACCAAAGCAAGCCATTTTTCTGTCACCCTATGTGTCATCAGGGGAAGGTGGGACAAAATCCTTGGAAACCCATGCGTGGTTCATTTTAATGAAGGTTAGATCATCCACATTTTGGGTTGACAGACGGGTCCTTTTTTCTGTCAGGATTGATCCAGCTGCACTGAAGACTCTTTCCGATAGCACACTTGCAGCTGGGCAAGCGAGCTCCTGTAAGGCATATTGTGCCAATTCAGGCCAGGTGTCCAGTTTAGCGGCCCAATAGTCAAAGGGGAATGACCTGTGTGGGAGAACATCGATATGGGAGGAAAAGTAGTTTGTAACCATAGTTGACAACTGCTGTCTCCTGTCACTTTCCATCGATGCAGTATTACCAGTTGTGTGAGCGGTACTTGAAAAATCAGTCCACAACATTGTCATGAAACCCCTGTCTCCAACACCACTTCTGCTGTGTGCACCACGAACACCTCTGCCAAGCTGCCCCCGGACCGTACGGCTCGTGTGAGAACCATCACCGCTGCTGTGTGCTGGGAATGCCTCAAGCAACCGATTTACCAGAGTTGCTTGTTTATTAGCCAATATTAGGTCAAGGTTCTCCTGTGGCATGATGTTTTGTAATTTGCCTTTATAGCGTCGATCCAGGATGCTGGCCAACCAGTAGTCGTCATCGTTCATCATTTTGGCAATGCGTGGGTCCCTTTTTAGGATCTGCAAGGCATAATCTGACATGTGGGCCAATGTTCCCGGTGTCAATGATGCACTGCGAGTGCTGGTTGGAGGAGCACTTTCTGGCAAATCCACATCCCTCCAGTCACGCACAAACCCTGTACCAGACCTTGCCACGCCAACATTTTCACTTGCCCCACGAGATGCATCCTCCTCCCCTAAGTAATCATCAGCATCATCCTCCTCCTCTTCTTCCTCCACCTCGTCCAGGAGAGGTCCCTGAGCAGACAATGGCTGAATGTCATCAAGGATTCCCTCCTCCTCTTCCTCCTCATCAACATTGGCTGCAGAAGCCTGCTCCTTAAGGTGCATCAAAGTTTGCATGAGCAGACGCATAAGTGGGATGCTCATGCTTAGGATGGCGTCGTCTGCACTTACCAGCCGTGTGCATTCCTCAAAACACTGAAGGACTTTACAGAGGTCTTTCAGCTTCGACCACTGCACACCGGTCAACTCCATGTCTGCTCTCAAAGTGCCTGGCCGTGTATCCTCCCACAAATGCATTATGGCCTGCCTCTGCTCGCACAGCCGCTCCACCATGTGCAGGGTGGAGTTCCACCTTGTTGCAATGTCGATAATGAGGCGGTGGTTGGGAAGGTGGAGCAATCGCTGCAGCTTCTGCATACGAACGGAGTGTACAGGCGACCGGCGGATGTGCGCGCACAGTCTTCGCACCTTCTGGAGCAGGGCTGTTAACTCCGGATAATTTTTGAGGAAGCACTGCACCACCAGGTTCAAGGTGTGAGCCAAGCAAGGTATGTGGCTGAGTTTTGAAAGGGCTATGGCTGCCACAAAATTACGCTCGTTATCACTAACTACCTTGCCTGCCTCAAGATGTACACTGCCCAGCCATGACTCAGTTTGTCGCTGAAAGTACTCGGCCAGCACCTCGGCGGTGTGTCTGTCGCCCAAACACATCATCTGCAGCACTGCCTGCTGATGCTTTCCACTAGCTGCTCGATAGGGGGACACCTCGTGTGCAACAGTGGCAGCTGCAGATGGAGTGCTCGTACGACTGCGCTCTGTGGACGAGCTTTCGCTTCTGGAGGAGGAGGAGGAGGAGGGTCGAACGCCTACAGCCAACTGTTTCCTATACCGTGGGCTAGGCAGCACTGTCCCACCACCGCTGTCCCCTGTGAACCCTGCATCCACCACATTAACCCAGTGAGCAGTGATGGACACGTAACGGCCCTGGCCATGCCGACTGGACCATGCATCAGTTGTAAGGTGCACCTTTCCGCTCACTGACTGCTTGAGTGCATGGACAATGCGGTCTTTCACATGATGGTGAAGGGCTGGGATGGCTTTGCGACAGAAGAAGTGGCGACTGGGTAAGTCATAGCGTGGTGCTGCATAGGCCATGAGTTCGCGGAAAGCTGCGCTTTCCACCAACCGAAAGGGCATCATCTCAAACGAGATTAGTTTGGCAATGTGGGCGTTCAAACCCAGTGTACGCGGATGAGAGACTGAGTACTTTCTTGACCTACTCATAGTGTCTGGGAGGGTGAGCTGGACTTGAGAGCTGCATATGGTGGAAGTAGCGGTGGACAGGGCGGACTGAGTGAGGGTTGATGATGGTGACGGAGTTGGTGTTCTTTCTGATGGCCTAGAATCAGTCTTTCGTTGATATAACAGTGGGATTCCCTGACTGCTGTGGCCTTGCAACGACACCTCAACATTTGCTGCTGTGCTAACCGGTGGGCTTACAGTGGGGGAAACAATGTAGCGTTGCTGACTACCTTCGTTGTGATCAGTTGCACATGTGGCACTTGAGGTTTGGTGATGTGTCCATGCTTGCAAGTGCATGCTGGTTAAATGTCTAAGCATGCAACTGGTATTCAAATTTTTCAGATTTTTCCCTCGACTAAAGGTCTTTGCGCACTTCTTACAGATAACCTTGGCCTGATCATGAGGATTTTGTTCAAAAAAGTGCCACACTGCACTCTTCCTACTTTGGCAGACATTTTGCGGCCTAGCACACTGTGATCTTTTGACCCTCTGGACAAGCTGTCCAGCAACTCTTTTGATGTTTGGAACCTGTCTTTGGAGTGCTCCGGGCCTGCCAGATAGCAGCTGTTGCGATGTCGATGTCTGCTGTGGATGCTCCTCATCTGAGCTATTGGAAGCAGCACCCTCTTCCCCCAATGGATGCCAATCTGGGTCAACAACTGGGTCATCCATCACCTCCTCTTCTATGTCATGTGCACCTTCCTCTGTGTCACCGTGTATGGTGGTATAGTGTGCGGGAAGGGGCACCTGAGTCTCATCAGGGTCAGAATCTGGCTCTGTACACTGCGAGGACAATGTAGTGCTCTGAGTGAATGTACCAGCAGAATCATCCATCAGCGGCTGTGCATCAGTGCACTCCATGTCAGATTCATCTTGGCCTGGGTAATTCACCATTTGACTTGATAATCCAGGCATGGTATGTGAAAACAGCTCCATGGAGTAATCAGTAGTATGGCCTGCGTCATCCTTCAATCTTGGTTGGGGTGAAGGACACAAGGAAAGGTGTGGTTCATGAACATGAGCCTCCAATGACGACTCAGTGCTTTTACTTTTTACAACTTCAGAAGAGGAGGCGATAGAGCTGGAGGCTGAGTCAGCAATGTAAGACAAAACTTTTTCCTGATGCTCTGGCTTTAAAAGCGGTTTGCCAACTCCTAGAAAACTAAGCGTTCGAGGCCTTATGTAGCCAGACGATGACGCAGGCTCAACACCTCCTGCATTCGGTCCTATTTTGCTCTTGCCACTACCATCAGATCCACCACCAACACCATCATTACCAGCTGCCAACCCGCGCCCAATTCCACGGCCTCTTCCACCAGCCTTCCTCATTTTTGGTAGAAATGTAGACAAAATCCAACAAATTATATAGTAATGTAAAACAAGGTACAAGGTGTCTATAGGACAGGGGAGATTTTGAATTTCTGCAGACACTTGTGGACACTGGACACTTTTGGATTGTGTGAGGCCCACTGAATATCTGAGAGCTCTGTCACAGGCTCGATGGCACAGCTGTGACCAAAGTGACTAGAGGATAAGGGAGATTTTGAATTTCTGCACACACTTGTGGACACTGGACACTTTTGGATTGTGTGAGGCCCACTGAATATCTGAGAGCTCTGTCACAGGCTCGATGGCACAGCTGTGACCAAAGTGACTAGAGGATAAGGGAGATTTTGAAATTCTGCACACACTTGTGGACACTGGACACTTTTGGATTGTGTGAGGCTCACTGTATATCTGAGCGCTCTTTCACAGGCTCGATGGCACAGCTGTGACCAAAGTGACTAGAGGATAAGGGAGATTTTGAATTTCTGCACACACTTGTGGACACTGGACAATTTTGGATTGTGTGAGGCCCACTGATATCTGAGCGCTATGTCACAGGCTCGATGGCACAGCTGTGACAAAAGTGACTAGAGGATAAGTGAGATTTTGAATTTCAGCAGACACTTTTGGACACTGGACACTTTTGGATTGTGTGAGGCCCAATGAATATCTGAGCGCTATGTGACAGGCTCGATGGCACAGCTGTGACAAAAGTGACGAGAGGATAAGGGAGATTTTGAATTTCTGCAGACACTTGTGGACACTGGACACTTTTGGATTGTGTGAGGCCCACTGATATCTGAGCGCTATGTCACAGGCTCGATGGCACAGCTGTGACAAAAGTGACTAGAGGATAAGTGAGATTTTGAATTTCTGCAGACACTTGTGGACACTGGACACTTTTGGATTGTGTGAGGCCCAATGAATATCTGAGCGCTATGTGACAGGCTCGATGGCACAGCTGTGACAAAAGTGACGAGAGGATAAGGGAGATTTTGAATTTCTGCAGACACTTGTGGACACTGGACACTTTTGGATTGTGTGAGGCCCACTGATATCTGAGCGCTATGTCACAGGCTCGATGGCACAGCTGTGACAAAAGTGACTAGAGGATAAGGGAGATTTTGAATTTCAGCAGACACTTGTGGACACTGGACACTTTTGGATTGTGTGAGGCCCAATGAATATCTGAGCGCTATGTGACAGGCTCGATGGCACAGCTGTGACCAAAGTGACTAGAGGATAAGTGAGATTTTGAATTTCAGCAGACACTTGTGGACACTGGACACTTTTGGATTGTGTGAGGCCCAATGAATATCTGAGCGCTATGTGACAGGCTCGATGGCACAGGTGTGAAAAAAGTGACTACAGGATAAGGGAGATTTTGAATTTCTGCAGACACTTGTGGACACTGGACACTTTTGGATTGTGTGAGGTCCACTGATATCTGAGCGCTATGTCACAGGCTCGATGGCACAGCTGTGACAAAAGTGACTAGAGGATAAGGGAGATTTTGAATTTCAGCAGACACTTGTGGACACGGGACACTTTTGGATTGTGTGAGGCCCAATGAATATCTGAGCGCTATGTGACAGGCTCGATGGCACAGCTGTGACCAAAGTGACTAGAGGATAAGTGAGATTTTGAATTTCAGCAGACACTTGTGGACACTGGACACTTTTGGATTGTGTGAGGCCCAATGAATATCTGAGCGCTATGTGACAGGCTCGATGACACAGCTGTGACAAAAGTGACGAGAGGATAAGGGAGATTTTGAATTTCTGCAGACTCTTGTGGACACTGGACACTTTTGGATTGTGTGAGGCCCACTGAATATCTGAGCGCTCTGTCACAGGCTCGATGGCACAGCTGTGACCAAAGTGACTAGAGGAAAAGGGAGATTTTGAATTTCTGCACACACTTGTGGACACTGGACACTTTTGGATTGTGTGAGGCCCACTGATATCTGAGCGCTATGTCACAGGCTCGATGGCACAGCTGTGACAAAAGTGACTAGAGGATAAGTGAGATTTTGAATTTCAGCAGACACTTGTTGACACTGGACACTTTTGGATTGTGTGAGGCCCAATGAATATCTGAGCGCTATGTGACAGGCTCGATGGCACAGCTGTGACAAAAGTGACGAGAGGATAAGGGAGATTTTGAATTTCTGCAGACACTTGTGGACACTGGACACTTTTGGATTGTGTGAGGCCCACTGATATCTGAGCGCTATATCACAGGCTCGATGGCACAGCTGTGACAAAAGTGACTAGAGGATAAGTGAGATTTTGAATTTCAGCAGACACTTGTGGACACTGGACACTTTTGGATTGTGTGAGGCCCACTGATATCTGAGCGCTATATCACAGGCTCGATGGCACAGCTGTGACAAAAGTGACTAGAGGATAAGTGAGATTTTGAATTTCAGCAGACACTTGTGGACACTGGACACTTTTGGATTGTGTGAGGCCCAATGAATTTCTGAGCGCTATGTGACAGGCTCGATGGCACAGCTGTGACAAAAGTGACGAGAGGATAAGGGAGATTTTGAATTTCTGCAGACACTTGTGGACACTGGACACTTTTGGATTGTGTGAGGCCCACTGATATCTGAGCGCTATGTGACAGGCTCGATGGCACAGCTGTGACCAAAATGACTAGAGGATAAGGGAGATTTTGAATTTCAGCAGACACTTGTGGACACTGGACACTTTTGGATTGTGTGAGGCCCACTGATATCTGAGCGCTATGTCACAGGCTCGATGGCACAGCTGTGACAAAAGTGACTAGAGGATAAGGGAGATTTTGAATTTCAGCAGACACTGTACACTTTTGGATTGTGTGAGGCCCACTGATATCTGAGCGCTATGTCACAGGCTCGATGGCACAGCTGTGACAAAAGTGACTAGAGGATAAGGGAGATTTTGAATTTCAGCAGACACTTGTGGACACTGGACACTTTTGGATTGTGTGAGGCCCAATGAATATCTGAGCGCTATGTGACAGGCTCGATGGCACAGCTGTGACAAAAGTGACTAGAGGATAAGTGAGATTTTGAATTTCTGCAGACACTTGTGGACACTGGACACTTTTGGATTGTGTGAGGCCCAATGAATATCTGAGCGCTATGTGACAGGCTCGATGGCACAGCTGTGACAAAAGTGACGAGAGGATAAGGGAGATTTTGAATTTCTGCAGACACTTGTGGACACTGGACACTTTTGGATTGTGTGAGGCCCACTGATATCTGAGCGCTATGTCACAGGCTCGATGGCACAGCTGTGACAAAAGTGACTAGAGGATAAGGGAGATTTTGAATTTCAGCAGACACTTGTGGACACTGGACACTTTTGGATTGTGTGAGGCCCAATGAATATCTGAGCGCTATGTGACAGGCTCGATGGCACAGCTGTGACCAAAGTGACTAGAGGATAAGTGAGATTTTGAATTTCAGCAGACACTTGTGGACACTGGACACTTTTGGATTGTGTGAGGCCCAATGAATATCTGAGCGCTATGTGACAGGCTCGATGGCACAGGTGTGAAAAAAGTGACTACAGGATAAGGGAGATTTTGAATTTCTGCAGACACTTGTGGACACTGGACACTTTTGGATTGTGTGAGGTCCACTGATATCTGAGCGCTATGTCACAGGCTCGATGGCACAGCTGTGACAAAAGTGACTAGAGGATAAGGGAGATTTTGAATTTCAGCAGACACTTGTGGACACGGGACACTTTTGGATTGTGTGAGGCCCAATGAATATCTGAGCGCTATGTGACAGGCTCGATGGCACAGCTGTGACCAAAGTGACTAGAGGATAAGTGAGATTTTGAATTTCAGCAGACACTTGTGGACACTGGACACTTTTGGATTGTGTGAGGCCCAATGAATATCTGAGCGCTATGTGACAGGCTCGATGACACAGCTGTGACAAAAGTGACGAGAGGATAAGGGAGATTTTGAATTTCTGCAGACTCTTGTGGACACTGGACACTTTTGGATTGTGTGAGGCCCACTGAATATCTGAGCGCTCTGTCACAGGCTCGATGGCACAGCTGTGACCAAAGTGACTAGAGGAAAAGGGAGATTTTGAATTTCTGCACACACTTGTGGACACTGGACACTTTTGGATTGTGTGAGGCCCACTGATATCTGAGCGCTATGTCACAGGCTCGATGGCACAGCTGTGACAAAAGTGACTAGAGGATAAGTGAGATTTTGAATTTCAGCAGACACTTGTTGACACTGGACACTTTTGGATTGTGTGAGGCCCAATGAATATCTGAGCGCTATGTGACAGGCTCGATGGCACAGCTGTGACAAAAGTGACGAGAGGATAAGGGAGATTTTGAATTTCTGCAGACACTTGTGGACACTGGACACTTTTGGATTGTGTGAGGCCCACTGATATCTGAGCGCTATATCACAGGCTCGATGGCACAGCTGTGACAAAAGTGACTAGAGGATAAGTGAGATTTTGAATTTCAGCAGACACTTGTGGACACTGGACACTTTTGGATTGTGTGAGGCCCACTGATATCTGAGCGCTATATCACAGGCTCGATGGCACAGCTGTGACAAAAGTGACTAGAGGATAAGTGAGATTTTGAATTTCAGCAGACACTTGTGGACACTGGACACTTTTGGATTGTGTGAGGCCCAATGAATTTCTGAGCGCTATGTGACAGGCTCGATGGCACAGCTGTGACAAAAGTGACGAGAGGATAAGGGAGATTTTGAATTTCTGCAGACACTTGTGGACACTGGACACTTTTGGATTGTGTGAGGCCCACTGATATCTGAGCGCTATGTGACAGGCTCGATGGCACAGCTGTGACCAAAATGACTAGAGGATAAGGGAGATTTTGAATTTCAGCAGACACTTGTGGACACTGGACACTTTTGGATTGTGTGAGGCCCACTGATATCTGAGCGCTATGTCACAGGCTCGATGGCACAGCTGTGACAAAAGTGACTAGAGGATAAGGGAGATTTTGAATTTCAGCAGACACTGTACACTTTTGGATTGTGTGAGGCCCACTGATATCTGAGCGCTATGTCACAGGCTCGATGGCACAGCTGTGACAAAAGTGACTAGAGGATAAGGGAGATTTTGAATTTCAGCAGACACTTGTGGACACTGGACACTTTTGGATTGTGTGAGGCCCAATGAATATCTGAGCGCTATGTGACAGGCTCGATGGCACAGCTGTGACCAAAGTGACTAGAGGATAAGTGAGATTTTGAATTTCTGCAGACACTTGTGGACACTGGACACTTTTGGATTGTGTGAGGCCCAATGAATATCTGAGCGCTATGTGACAGGCTCGATGGCACAGCTGTGACAAAAGTGACGAGAGGATAAGGGAGATTTTGAATTTCTGCAGACACTTGTGGACACTGGACACTTTTGGATTGTGTGAGGCCCACTGATATCTGAGCGCTATGTCACAGGCTCGATGGCACAGCTGTGACAAAAGTGACTAGAGGATAAGGGAGATTTTGAATTTCAGCAGACACTTGTGGACACTGGACACTTTTGGATTGTGTGAGGCCCACTGATATCTGAGCGCTCTGTCACAGGCTCGATGGCACAGCTGTGACCAAAGTGACTAGAGGATAAGGGAGATTTTGAATTTCTGCACACACTTGTGGACACTGGACACTTATGGATTGTGTGAGGCCCACTGAATATCACAGCGCTATGTCACAGGCAGAAATTGGCTAGTGTATCACAAACTACAAGGTGTATGTAGAATTGGGCAGAATAGGAATCTCCCTAGAGTGCAGGTCTGTAAGAACGGAACATGTCCTTGTTTTATTCTCACAGAGTGACACACTGATAGCTTCACTGTGGCTGTGATAACAGCCGTTACACGGTACTGTGTGAGGAGCGTACATCGCTGTATGGTGTGAAAAAATGCACGCTCAGTACCTCAGCAGGACAAAAAAAAAAATTGGGATTGCTTTTAAAAAAGCAGTTTGAGGAGCAGTGGGTAAACAGCAATGCAGGAATGTCAGGAAGCCTTAGAAGGCAGCCCAACAACCAACACCACTGATACACCACTATATAGCCTCCCCTTGCACTGCACACACAGTGACTTATGTGTTGTACAGGCAAAATCGCTAGCAGCAGAAGCAGTTTTTTTTCTTCTCAGCAGGACAAAAAAAAAAATTGGGATTGCTTTTAAAAAAGCAGTTTGCGGAGCAGTGGGTAAACAGCAATGCAGGAATGTCAGGAAGCCTTAGAAGGCAGCCCAACAACCAACACCACTGATACACCACTATATAGCCTCCCCTTGCACTGCACACACAGTGACTGATGTGTTGTACAGGCTAAATCGCTAGCAGCAGAAGCAGTTTTTTTTTCTTCTCAGCAGGACAAAAAAAAAAATTGGGATTGCTTTTAAAAAAGCAGTTTGCGGAGCAGTGGGTAAACAGCAATGCAGGAATGTCAGGAAGCCTTAGAAGGCAGCCCAACAACCAACACCACTGATACACCACTATATAGCCTCCCCTTGCACTGCACACACAGTGACTGGTCTGTTGTACAGGCAAAATCGCTAGCAGCAGAAGCAGTTTTTGGTGTCTTCTTCCCTGCCTAACGCTCTCCCTACAAAATCAGCAGCAGCAGCAGCTCTCCCTATTCTGAGATCAGCATGAGTAACATGGCGGTCGGCGTGCACTCCCTTTTATACCCCCTGTGACGCCCCCCAAAGCAAGCCAATCACTTGCATGCCCTTCTGAAAGATGGTGGTGACCCGTGCCTATGTCATCACGTTGCCCACAGTGTCCGTGGATCCTGATTGGCTGAAAAAGAGCGCAAATCAAACTTTTGAAACGCGACTTTGGCGCGTAAGTCGCCGACCTCGTGGCAGACCTCATCCTAGGGTCGGGTTTCGTTTCATGAAACCCGACTTTGCCAAAAGTCGGCGACTTTTGAAATTTTTCGACCCGTTTCGCTCAACTCTAGTCATGGGTCTTCCAGCAGGACAATAACCCAAAACACTCTTCAAAAAGCACTAGAAAATGGTTTGAGAGAAAGCACTGGAGACTTCTAAGGTGGCCAGCAATGAGTCCAGACCTGAATCCCATAGAACACCTGTGGAGACATCTAAAAATGGCAGTTTGGAGAAGGCACCCTTCATATATCAGGGACCTGGAGTAGTTTGCCAAAGAAGAATGGTCTAAAATTCCAGCAGAGCATTGTAAGAAACTCATTGATGGTTACCGGAAGCGGTTGGTCGCAGTTATTTTGGCTAAAGGTTGTGCAACCAAGTATTAGGCTGAGGGTGCCAATACTTTTGTCCGGCCCATTTTTGGAGTTTTGTGTAAAATGATCAATGTTTTGCTTTTTGCTTCATTCTCTTTTGTGTTTTTTCATTTAAGACAAATTAAATGAAGATAATAATACCAAAGAATTTGTGTTTGCAATCATTTTCAGGAAGAAACTGAATATTATCTGACAGAATTGCAGGGGTGTCAATACTTTTGGCCATGACTGTATATTTGTAATCAGCACATCAAACCCCATAAAACAGACATATTACCTTTGCTGATTTTTTTTTGTGCTGACCAGTGATTGGAGGGCACAGTGCTGGCTTATTAATTTATATTGTGAATGGTGGGTTGCACAATAGCTAATTACAGTTGTGGCCAATAGTATTGACACCCCTGCAATTCTGTCAGATAATACTCAGTTTCTTCCGGTAAATGATTGCAAACACAAATTCTTTGATATTATTATCTTCATTTAATTTGTCTTAAATGAAAAAACACAAAAGAGAATGAAGCAAAAAGCAAAACATTGATCATTTCACACAAAACTCCAAAAATGGGCCAGACAAAAGTATTGGCATCCTCAGTCTAATACTTGGTTGCACAACCTTTAGCCAAAATAACTGCGACCAACTGCTTCCAGAAACCATCAATGAGCTTCTTACAATGCTCTGCTGGAATTTTAGACCATTCTTCTTTGGCAAACTGCTCCAGGTCCCTGATATTTGAAGGGTGCCTTCTCCAAACTGCCATTTTTAGATCTCTCCACAGGTGTTCTATGGGATTCAGGTCTGGACTCATTGCTGGCCACCTTAGAAGTCTCCAGTGCTTTCTCTCAAACCATTTTCTAGTGCTTTTTGAAGTGAGTTTTGGGTCATTATCCTGCTGGAAGACCCATGACCTCTGAGGGAGACCCAGTTTTCTCACACTGGGCTGTTGTGAGCTCATTTTCAGGTTTGCCTCTGGCTTCTAGTGAGGGTTATGGAGCTGGCTGTGCTGACAGAGGAGTAGTGAGTTCTCTATCTGGACTCCCTCTGTTGGTGAAGGGAGGTAATGAATCTGATCTAAATGGCAGAGACCGGCCACCTGAGGAAGAGGACTGCGATTGGACATCAGGAGTTTCTGACTGGATTTAAGGCAGCCGACTCCCTAGTTTCTTGCTGGTGATTTTTCCTGACTGTGGCTTCTGGTTTCCAGTTTGGTTCCTGCCTTCTTAAAGCTAAGTTTTCTCTGCTATTGTTCATATGAGTTTTTGTCTGGTTTACTTAGTTTTTGTGTTCAGCCAGCCCTGGCTGGGACTGGGCTGAATCCCCATTTTGTCTCTGTTCAGTTGATCTCTTTTGCTCTGTCTTCAGAATATACCTGAGTGCTGATATAGGGAATTGAAGTCTAGCGACTTCAGGGCTTTTTTCTATCAGACGTGTTGGACATTTTGGAAGGGCTTTTTGCGTGATTGCAGACAGCAGCTTTTCTTTCCTGTCCTTTCTAGTTAGTGAGGGCCGCATCGTTTGCCCAGCCTATCTTTCTATCTGTATTTGTGTTTTCATCTTGTTTCACCGACAATACATGTTGGAGCTGTCTATTGCTTTGGGGTCTGCTCTGGGGCAGTTTAGATTTTCCCTTTCTTTCTTTAGTCTTATTTAGTTCTCCGGCCGTGACGAGGCATCTAGGACCACCGTAGGCATGCTCCACGGCTACTACTAGTTGTGTGGATAGGATCAGGGGTCTGCAATCCACTAGTTACCAACCTCTCTGGTTTTCTGGGCTTAGCTTGCTTTTTTGTTTTTTCCTCCTCGGTGACTCATTCATTACACTGGGCCCTACATTATACTGCAAAATTTGTTGGTAGTCTTCAGACTTCATAATGCCATGCACACGGTCAAGCAGTCCAATGCCAGAGGCAGCAAAGGAACCCCAAAACATCAGGGAACCTCCGCCATGTTTGACTGTAGGGACCGTGTTCTTTTCTTTGAATGCCTCTTTTTTCTCCTGTAAACTCTATGTTGATGCCTTTGCCCAAAAAGCTCTACTTTTGTAGAAGCATCACATGATTTTTCAAACAGTGCCAATACTTTTATCCACCCTCTTTTTTATGTTTGGTGTGGAATTATATCCAATTTGGCTTTAGGACAATTCTTTTTGTGTTTTTTTCATTTAAGACAAATTAAATGAAGATAATAATAACAGAATTTGTGTTTGCAATAATTTTCAGGAAGAAACTGAGTATTATCTGACAGAATTGCAGGGATGTCAATACTTTTGGCCACAACTGTATATATTAATAATGTGGTGCATATTTGTATTCAGCGACATATGGTGGGGGATTTTTTATTCAAGAAGCAAATGTGTGTACATATATTTGACCTTTTTATTTTCAGGAAAACGGTAATCTGTGCGGCAAACTCTGCAGTGACTGAAACACAGCTTTAAGCCGTTGACATGAATATTTGACATGATGGGCCAAAAACAAATAAATCAGATGAGACTTCAGTGGTAATTTAATGAATGCACTATAAATATTTATTCCACATCTGCACTATATGAAGGTTTGTTAAAATGAACTGACCGGCGGCATTAACCCCTTACTGACATCTGACATTCATGTATGCTGCACACGAGTAGCAGCTGAATGGAGCGGGCTCATGGGCTTGGCCCCACACTTGGGGCTGTGTGTTACATACAGACAGGAACTGCCTCTAACAACCGCAGGATGTCATCCCTTGTATGTGTTATTATTCGGTCACTCAGTGGTGGTAATACTGTATGTGTTCTGATGATGTGGTGGTATTTACTTTTGTATTTCGTATTATTAGTATATTGATCTTGGTTTAAGTTATTGTATGCTGTGTATGAACATAACTTGTTCTCTCTGCTTTCAATAAAAAGAAGGTTCTTAATTTCCTTTATCAATTAAAACTTTAAAGTTTAACCCCTCCCTGTCCTGTGACATATTTTGATACCATGGCAGAGATGCACTTAAAGAAGTTTTTAAGTGAAAACAAGTTATCACCATCCACAGGAAAAGTGATATCTATTGGTGGGTGTCTGACTGCTGGGACACGTTGATCAACAGAATGGAGAACTTTTAAACCCATTAGAATGTAGCAGCATGTTCAACCACTGCTCTATTCATTCCATATTTGGCTGCCAAGCGCTGTCCTCCACGTTTTGAAACATCCGGCCAGACATTCTATTTTGAAATTGGGATAAAAATGTCCTGGCCAGGGATAAAAGTTCCTTGTTCTTCCAATTGGTTTGGGTCCATAATTTTAGATCCCCACAATTAATATGCTATCAACTATTCAGTGGATAAGTGATAACTTGTTATCACTGAAGAACCCCTTTAATGCAAATCACCATAACTGTACATCACAGTCATGGTGTGGGCACAGCAGATGTGCAAGAGCCCCTGTATTTTACAGTCAACACACCACTCTAATGGTAACAACTCAGAAGAGTTATTTGCAAGTACCTGCAGAGCAGGCCACTAGAATCAAAACTACTCACGGCCTCTAGGTTCATCAGATCATCACTAATTAAATAATAGATCTAAAGGGCAAACAAGAACGGAATTCAAGGATGATGCCAAAGTCATAGCCAGCAGCAAAATTAGAAATAGGTGAAACCTAGTGATAGGTGAGTAGTATCGCTGCTCGGGTCTCCACGAGCATGCTGGGGTGATCTCCAAGCATTTTGGCGTGCTCGGAGATTTAGTTTTCGTCATCTCAGCTGCATGATTTGCTGCTGATAGCCAAGCTAAACACATGTGGGAATTCTCTAACAAACAAGCATTCCACACATGTATTCAGCCTGTCTAGCAGTCGCAAGTCATGCAGACGAGAAGATGAAAACTAAATCTCCGAGCACGCCAAAATACTCGGAGACCACCCAAGCATTCTCAGGGAAACCCGAGCAACGAGTATACTCGCTCATCACTAGTGAAAACACAATGGTCAAACTAAAGAAGCACCTTTAGCTGCAAATGAAGTGGAAAACTGAAGAAGACCTCATTAAATATGTCACCATTACAGATAAGCGAATATTTCAATGTTTGGTTTGGATTACGATCGACGAATTTGCAATAATCTCCGATTAATTTGTTGAATATTCCCCGAACATATCTGAACACCATTCATCTCAATGGGAGATGGCCCCTGATGAAGGAGTATTCATCCTAAACGTACATAGGGGTGGCAAGCAGGCCCTTTGGGTTCAGACATTGACCATCTCTATTCAAGGTTATTTATCTCTTAATACCGCCATGATCTAATTATGGTCATCATGAATGTGACCCACACATTATATTTATCTACATAGGCAATTATTTATAGTTTTACACTATTTATTCAGTGTTTGCACATCTATATATTTGCTACTATATGCCTATGTCTGATCCCTATGAGGACCTAGCTTGTCGTTGTTTGTGAGGGTTTATTAACACCCTTGTGTTTTACTGCCATTTTTTATCTGCTCTCCATGTTTAAATAAAGTTTTGTACTATTTTTGATATCATTTGTGTCAATTGTTCTTTGCTGGAATTTCTTTCCTTCCCCCCTCTATATCACGTATTGTGACAATTGGCTTTGATTATATGTCCATCTCTGTACATCATGATCATTTTTTGATCATTTTGAATTAGAACTCTAATTCATGCTATTTATTTATGTTTTCCATACATTAATGCACTGATATCTGGATGTCTGTCATATTTTGCTATGTCATCTCAATGGGAGGCAAAAACAAATGCATGCACAAAACCTTATAACAGCCCTAAATGCTGTCAAAAGACATCAAATGAGGGACAGACACCAGGAAAGTGGCCTCAATTCACCCACAGTACAAATTTTAGCATTGCATTTCAGCAATCAGCCAGGCAATAGGTATCGGGGTCTTGGAAAGCATTTCCAGCTTTCAATTAAACGTCACAGTTAGACGAGGTGGGTGAGGGATCAGTGTAGTCCTCCTATGCTGGGAGCCCTGATACCAAATGCAACGGCTCAACTTGCTTTCATACTCAGCCACTCTCAGGTGGCACAAATATTGTATAAATTTCATAGACTACTATTGTCAGAAAAATCTAAGGAAAGTAACACAGGTAGTTGAGCCCAAGGAAGTGGAGGCCTGACGGTCTCGGAGGCCTACTGCTACAGGCAACATGCATCAAAGCGGCATCAATTTCACCACAGTAGAAATAGTATAATAGGGACAGATAGGTCTTCCACTAAACCCAATCCAGCAGATGGAGACCCAACCAGGAGTGTTCACATTTCCAAAAATTACTGGCAGACACCACAAAAGTGGCAACAATTTCACCACAGTACAAATAGTATAATAGGGACCGATAGGTCTTCCACTACACCCAATCCAGCAGATGGACATCCAACCAAGAGTGTTCACATTCACATTTAAACAAATGAGGGCCTTACACCACAGAAGTGGCATCAATTTAACCAAAGTAGAAATAGTATAATAGGAACCGACGGGTCTTCCACTATTCCCAATCCAACAAATAGACACCCAACTAGGAGTGTTCACATTTCCAAACATTTCTGTCAGACATCACAAAAGTGGCATCAATTTCACCACAGTAGAAATAGTATAAAAGGGACCGACAGGTCTTCCACTACACCCAATCCAACAGATGGACACCCAATCAGGAATGTTCACATTTCCAAAAATTATTGGCAAACACCACCAAAGTAGCATCAATTTCACCACAGTAGAAATAGCTTAATAGTGGGAGATAGGTCTTCCACTGAACCCAATCCAGCAGATGGACACCCAATCAGGACTGTTCAGAATAAACATATGAGGGTCTTACACCACAGAAGTGGCATTAATTTCACAACAGCAGAAATAGTATATTAGGGAGCAACAAGTCTTCTACTACACACAATACAACAGATGAACACCCAACCAGGAGCGTTCACATTTCCAAAAATTATTGGCAGAGACCACCAAAGTGGCATCAATTTCACCACAATAGAAATAGTATAATAGGGATCGATATGTCTTCTACTAAACCCAATCCAGCAGATGGACACGCAGCCAAGAGTGATTACATTTAATCATATGAGGGCCTTACACCACAGAAGTGGCATTAATTTCACGAGAGTAGAAATAGTATAATAGGGACTGACAGGTCTTCGATTACACCCAATCAAGCAGAAGAATACCCAATCAGGAGTGTTCACATTTCCAAAAATTACTGGCAGGCACAACAAAAGTGGCATCAATTTCACCACTACATCCAATCCAGCAGATGGACACCCATCCTGTAGTTTTCTCATTTAAAAAAATCATGGCCTGACACCACCAAAGTGGAATAACTGTCACAAGAATAGAAATAGCATAATTGGGACCAACAAGTCTTTCAGTACAGCTACCCCAGCAGATGTAGACCAACCATGACTGTTAACATTTTCACAAATTTGTATTAACATCAGCAGAAGCAGCCAAAGCAGGCACAGAAGCCACACAAAAGATATCTCAGATTGCAGTTATGTACCATTAATGCATCACACTAAAAAATGCACCCACTCTGTGCAGTCTGCGATTGGGGTGCAAAAGTCCTTGGAGATCCATGACTTGATCTTCTTGACGAAAGTTAGTCGGTCAACACTTTCAGTTGACAGCCGACAGCGCTTATCTGTCAGGAGTGGACACCACCAGCAGCGCTGAAGACACGTTATTATTATTATTTATTTATATAGCACCATTGATTCCATGGTGCTGTACATGAGAAGGGGGGTAACATGCAAAGTTATAGATATCGTTTACAGTAAACAAATTTACAATGACAGACTGGTGCAGAGGGGAGAGGACCCTGTCTTTGCAGACTTACATTCTACCACGTTCTGAGAGAATGCTGGCTGCCAGGCATGATAAAACCTCCAAGGCATGTGAGACAAGCTCAGGCCACTCATAGGACCCATTAAAGCGCAGCTAGTGTAAAACGGTCGTCGTCCACAGAAGGTATCCTCTCCCACTGTAGCCGTGTTATGGACTAAATAAAGGAATGTTTTACTGGATGATGAGTGCCACATTTTTTTTGTTTTTGCACTACAATTGATTAATTTTTTGGTGTGCACCCATATTCTCTCATTTGTCTGGTGTCCAGCTTACACCCAGGTAGAGTTCAATTTCATCTGAGATAATTACAGAAGTAGGTGCCAGCAATACACCTCTTTTTAAACGATTGATCAGGCCAATCATCCATTTTGTAAGACCAATATGTGAAAGGGTTCAATCCCTCTCTGAGGGTCTTGATATTCAGTTCTAGATACTCCTGAACCATCCTCTCTATTTGTTCAATACACGTAAGACTTGGACTCTGTTGTGCTGGTGCACGAGTTGATCTAAAAAAGTGTCAAAGGACTCACAGAAATTATTGTCTTCCACTTCCACCACTGCTGCTGCTGCTAATGTTTTGGCATTGACCAATTGATGTGCCGGAGGTTGGAAGTCTACAGCTGCTATGCGAACTATGTTCTTCAATGCTGTCTTGTGGAAAAGCTCTCTTAAGGTTGTATAAAAGCGTGTTTTAATACTCCAGCATTCGCGAGTCCCTTTCTAGAGTGAGAATTTTCTGGCAAAATTTGGTTTTATAACATGGATCTAATAAAGTGGCAACCCAGTAGTCATTATTATTCCTAATCATAACAATCTGGGGATCATGTTGCAGATAGTGCAGCAAGAAGGCACTCATATGTCGGCTTTACCATGAGGTCCAAGCCCATGCTGTGTTTTTGGCTGGGTAACAATGAGGTTCGTGTAGTCCATCACCTCCGGCCAACCACGAACAACAAAGAGGAGAGAATTATCCTCTTCATCCGACAGTTACTCGATCACCTCTTCCTCCTCCATTTGTTCCTTGGATCTTGCACCTTCGATAACAGTTTGTATGTTATCAACATCACCCCCTCGATTGCAGTAATCCCCCCTGGCACCTTCCTGTGTGATGATAGTCTTGAACTTAGAGACAATGTTATCCGTTCTCCATCCTCCTCTGCCTTCTCTTCTTCTTCTGGGATCACCATGTCCTCCCACAGGCTATTCAAAGTTTGCTCCAACATATAGATGAAAGGAATAGTAATGCTGATGATGGTGTCGTCAGCGCTAACCATCTTAGTAGCCATTTAGAAACTGTACAGAAGGGTGCAGATGTCCTTAATCTGTGCTCACTCTCTAAACGTGATAAGCCCCACATCCGTACTGCGTTGGTCCAGGCTATATGAAATACTGCGCCAGGTCTCATTGCTGCTGCCACAGTCACTGCAACATGTGCAGAGTGGAATTCCACCATGTCGGCACATCGCATATCAACCTGTTAACTGGCATGGACAAAGACCTCTATATCGATGCAAGTCGATGACCAGAGGGGTGCAAGCGACAGAAATGAGCACAAAGCTTACCTGCTTTCTGGAGCAGCTCACTCAGGCCAGGATAGTGGCGGAGATAAAGCGGTACTCCAGGTTGAGGATGTGAGCCATGCCTGCCTGCTTTATGTCCCAGCCTTGCCTGACTGCCCTGTGTCTCAACCATGCCTGCCCTGTGTCTCAGCCGTGCCTGCCTGCCCTGTGTCTCTGATGTGCCTGCCTGCCCTGTTTCAGCCATGCTTCCCTGCCCTGTGTCTCAGCCGTGCCTGCCTGTCAAGTGTCTCAGCCGTGTCTGCCTGCCCTGTGTCTCAGCTGTGGCTGCCTGCCCTGTGTCTAAGCCGTGCCTGCCTGCCCTGTGTCTCAGGCATGCCTGCATGCCCTGTGTCTCAGCCGTGCTTGCCTACCCTGTGTCTTGGCAGGCACGGCTGAGACACAGGGCAGGCAGGCAAGGCTGGGACACAAGGCAGGCAGGAGTGGTATATGAAGGAACAGGTAGAGACCTGTTCACACAGCAGGTGCAGGTACTGGAACAGGCAGGAAGGAGTGAAGTGTGATGGAACAGGTGGGATGCTACAAGCTGCTTCACATTTAGCTACTGAAAAAGTATTATTTAGAATGCTATACTTGTGCATGGAGCACAATAGAAGCAGTGAACAACACACTTGTAGGACATGTGCCCTGCTGGCTTTGCCTGGGGATCTCAGTAATGGCCAAAAAAAAAGTGCTTGAAGGTAAATTTTACAGCCACACTGGACAGTAGATAGCTACACTCTCTGACAGATATTCAACCGCCTATCTAACAGGCTAAAATCTTGCTGCCAACAGTGCCAGCAACAGAAGCAGCCTCTCTGCACGGTTACAGTGCCAAAATTGTGTTAAAACAAGATGTCTGCTATATACTGTATATTGAGAGGGACATGTGATTTCAGCAGCCAATGACACAAGCCATAGTGTCAGGACATTGTGGTTGTTTCCTGCACCCTGATTGGCTAGCCACAATGTGCACATATAAAGTTAGGAAAAAATGACTGTTTACAAGAACACCACGCCTCTGAGCTCTGCAAACCCCCTCTCCTCATGAAACATGTGGCAAACGCTCATGATACACCACCATTATCGTTGCTAAAGTGCTGAAAATATTTTTGCGGCAATTACCAAATTGTCCAAATGTACTTTTTTTCCGATTTTATAAAATTTTGCTTGTGTTTCCAATCATGAATCCCAATGTGCCATATTCGTGCCGAATTTATGTTTGGCGATCGTTTTCTGAACAAATTCTCTCATCACTAGTCACCATGACCAACATTAAAGAGATGAAAATGATCATGCAGCAAAGGATAACCTTGGACAGATATGACAGGGCCACAGAAGTGAGAGGAACTCCTTGGGCTAGGTTTATAGCTTGTCAAAAGAGTTAAATTTTCATTGAACTTTTCAAAATTTAGAAAGTTAGAGAATGTTGGACTTTTAGAAAGATAGATATTCAAAAATAAAAGAAAGGAACAGCACAAATAGGAGCAAAGGTGGGCGCAGGGCCTCCTAAATAATAATCCAATTGTAAGATAAATAACAAATACAAAGCAGGCAGCACTCCAATTGTAGCAAAGAAAAATGTGGTGTGACAACACTTCGGTTAAAATGAGCATTTTTCAAGCTTGTAACTGAAACATCGCCACATCACATGGGCTAATAAAAGTCCACATTTTTCTTTGCTACAATTGGAGTGCTGCCTGCTTATTTCATACTAGATGGTGGCCCGATTCTAACGCATCGGGTATTCTAGAATCTCTCTCTCACTCCCTCCCTCCGCGTCGCAGATCTCCCAACGGAGGCGTTCGTCGTTTGAATGCGCTGATTGGTCGCAGCCGGCCAGGCGCGAGCATTCAGCGCCGCGGGATTTCCATTACAGACAGACAGAATAAGACGATTATATAGTAGATTTTTAGATTGATAAATAGATAGATAGATGGATAGATAGATGAGGACTGGGGAGCACAATGCAAGTCTATTATGATCGATGGTAAAGATGTTATTGGTTGAGGTGAGGTTGTTGGTGACATTGGGTTACAACAGGGAACGAAACTGTGAATAAATGAAGAATTGGGGCAAATTTGGATAGCGCTTTGTAGGTTGGGGTCACATCTGTATTGAGTGCATGGGATTTAGTGATATCCATTTCTGGAACCTAACAAGGCTCAAAGGATTCCTTTGCCTCATATAAAAAGTCCAGTACTTTTGACATGTGATAATTTCTGCAATGTTGAGAATTTATGTAAGGCTCATGAGCTTCAAGTTACGCCTCCGATAAGGATTTTGAATTGGTTCTTTCAGCGAGCAAAGCATACACACATGCATGAGGAGAAAGTGCGAAAGGTAAAAAAAACTGCGACTTCTATTACCATTATAGGGGGCATTAAGGTTTATGGAAAAAAGGCAAAATATTTGTACATATGCTCAGTATGTGTCACATATACCAAAACTGTCACTAGTGTACTTGTAGATGGCTTCACTCCATAAGTCGATTCCATACTAAAAAGTTTGCCCTTTCCTGTAATAAAATAACATGATCAGTAATTGGATCTAATCCGATTTCACATTAGATTTTATAGAATCACATCTTATGCTTCTTCTTTTGAATTCAAAGTAAAAGCACAAAGTATCTCAATAACTCAGCAGGTGTCATCTGAGTTGACATTAAAAAAATACATCGTATGAAATCCTAGTTTATTTTGTTGGAGGTAATGTGAAGTTAGTGTTTGACATTATCATACATATGTCACCGAATCTTTCTTCAGGGACAAATAAGAAGAGACAAATGGATGGAAAATTTGACTTTGCAGTTCATTGTCTTCGCCTAAGCTATGCTTTTGGGCAATAGATAATGGAATATAAAAGACAACCAGACAAAATGTGGGTTCTGCAAGAAGGACGGTAAAGTACTGTGATTTCAATCAAAGTGTTAGTATCCCCTAAAGCTGAATTCACCTTGAAGATCCAGATTGAAACCTGAAGTTAAAAGGTATAAAGATACTTCAAACCACAGTGACAGATTTAAGGCTATCCCATTTAAGTAGTTACATTTTATTCTTCAGATATATATATATACAGTGGGGCAAAAAAGTATTTAGTCAGTCAGCAATAGTGCAAGTTCCACCACTTAAAAAGATGAGAGGCATCTGTAATTTACATCATAGGTAGACCTCAACTATGGGAGACAAACTGAGAAAAAAAAATCCAGAAAATCACATTGTCTGTTTTTTTTTCATTTTATTTGCATATTATGGTGGAAAATAAGTATTTGGTCAGAAACAAGCAATCAAGATTTCTGGCTCTCACAGACCTGTAACTTCTTCTTTAAGAGTCTCCTCTTTCCTCCACTCATTACCTGTAGTAATGGCACCTGTTTAAACTTGTTATCAGTATAAAAAGACACCTGTGCACACCCTCAAACAGTCTGACTCCAAACTCCACTATGGTGAAGACCAAAGAGCTGTCAAAGGACACCAGAAACAAAATTGTAGCCCTGCACCAGGCTGGGAAGACTGAATCTGCAATAGCCAACCAGCTTGGAGTGAAGAAATCAACTGTGGGAGCAATAATTAGAAAATGGAAGACATACAAGACCACTGATAATCTCCCTCGATCTGGTGCTCCACGCAAAATCCCACCCCGTGGGGTCAGAATGATCACAAGAACGGTGAGCAAAAATCCCAGAACCACGCGGGGGGACCTAGTGAATGAACTGCAGAGAGCTGGGACCAATGTAACAAGGCCTACCATAAGTAACACACTACGCCACCATGGACTCAGATCCTGCAGTGCCAGACGTGTCCCACTGCTTAAGCCTGTACATGTCCGGGCCCGTCTGAAGTTTGCTAGAGAGCATTTGGATGATCCAGAGGAGTTTTGGGAGAATGTCCTATGGTCTGATGAAACCAAACTGGAACTGTTTGGTAGAAACACAACTTGTCGTGTTTGGAGGAAAAAGAATACTGAGTTGCATCCATCAAACACCATACCTACTGTAAAGCATGGTGGTGGAAACATCATGCTTTGGGGCTGTTTCTCTGCAAAGGGGCCAGGACGACTGATCCGGGTACATGAAAGAATGAATGGGGCTATGTATCGTGAGATTTTGAGTGCAAACCTCCTTCCATCAGCAAGGGCATTGAAGATGAAACGTGGCTGGGTCTTTCAACATGACAATGATCCAAAGCACACCGCCAGGGCAACGAAGGAGTGGCTTCGTAAGAAGCATTTCAAGGTCCTGGAGTGGCCTAGCCAGTCTCCAGATCTCAACCCTATAGAAAACCTTTGGAGGGAGTTGAAAGTCCGTGTTGCCAAGCGAAAAGCCAAAAACATCACTGCTCTAGAGGAGATCTGCATGGAGGAATGGGCCAACATACCAACAACAGTGTGTGGCAACCTTGTGAAGACTTACAGAAAACGTTTGACCTCTGTCATTGCCAACAAAGGATATATCACAAAGTATTGAGATGAAATTTTGTTTCTGACCAAATACTTATTTTCCACCATAATATGCAAATAAAATGAAAAAAAAAAACAGACAATGTGATTTTCTGGATTTTTTTTTCTCAGTTTGTCTCCCATAGTTGAGGTCTACCTATGATGTAAATTACAGACGCCTCTCATCTTTTTAAGTGGTGGAACTTGCACTATTGCTGACTGACTAAATACTTTTTTTCCCCACTGTATGTATATATATATATATATATATATATATATATATATGTATATAAATATATACTGCTCAAAAAATAAGGGGAACACTAAAATACCACATCCTAGATATCGCTGAATGAAATAATCCAGTGGCAAATCTTTATTCATTACATAGTGGAATGCGTTTTGGATACTGAAAAATAAAAATTATCAATGGAAATTAAAATGAATATCCTATGGAGGTCTGGATTTGGAATGGTGCTCAAAATGAAAGTGGAAAATCAAATTAGAGGATGATCCAACTTCAGTGGAAATGCCTCAAGACAAGGAAATTATGCTGTGTGTTGCCTCCACATGCCTGTATGACCTCCCTACAACACCTGGGCATGCTCCTGTTGAGGCGGGAGAGGTTCACCTGAGAGATCTCCTCCCAGACCTGGATTTAAGCATAAGTCAATTCCTGGACAGTTTGTGGTGCAACGTGTCATTGGTGGATGGTACGAGATGTTCTCTATTGGATTCAGTTCTGGGGAGTCCATAGCATCAATGCGTTCATCGTGCAAGAACTACTGACAAACTTCAGACACATGTGGCCTAGTATTGTCATGCATCAGAAAGAACCCAGGACCCACTGTACCTGCATATGGTCTCACAATGGGTCTGAGTATCTCATCCCGGTACCTAATGGCAGTCAGCGCACCTCTGGTTAGTACATGGAGGCCTCCCCACACCATTACTGATCCACTGCCAAAACAGTAATGTGTGAGGATGTTGCAGGCAGCAGAATGTCTGTCTGTCATATATGCCTAGTGTGAACCTGCTCTCATCCTTGAAGAGCACAGGGCACCAATGTCGAATCTGTCAATCTTGGCCTTCTCTGGCAAATGCCAATCACACTGCATGGTGTTGGGCTGTAAGCGCAACATCCACTTGTGTACAGTTGTGGCCAAAAGTATTGACACCCCTGCAGTTTTGTCAGATAATACTCAGTTTCTTCGTGAAAATGATTGCAAACACAAACTCTTTGTTATTATTATCTTCATTTAATTTGTCTTAAATGAAAAAACACAAAAAGAATTGTCCTAAAGCCAAATTGGATATAATTCCACACCAAACATAAAAAAGAGGGTGTCATGATCCAAGGTGGATCTGACAAGTAAATGGACAAAGTGAACTTTTTTCCTTTGGCTTGGTACAAAAGTGGGTTGATTGCCCCCGGTGGCCATTAGAATTATTACACGTGGTGTCGTTCATTCTAAGTTGCCCCGCTGGTGGTGAGCGGTAGTGCACTTTAGTTTCTTTGGTTTAATGTGCACGTAATTATAAATCAGATGTGAGGCTCTATAAAAGAGAGTCAGGTGTGTTCAATCACTGTTGGGACTCTGTTTACTGGGCAGCTGCAACTGGTGGTGGACTTTGCTCCAAGGCTGCACTATGGTGATGGATCCGGGTGGAGGAGAAGATGCACGCAGGTGGTGGGCTCTATTGCTAGGAGCGTACGCAACAGAGCAAAGCTAAGTGGTGTTCCCTCTGTATTGTCATTTTCCCTAGTGTGTGTTTAGTGCAGTGGTGGGATTAGTTTCCGCACCGACCAATTCCCTAGTGAGGGTTTAGGGTCAGGGCGAGTCAGGGTTTTAAGGTTCCTGTGCGTCGCCCGGTGCAGAACCGGCATAGGGAACATTAGGAGTGCAGGGACTCTGGCTTAGGGGAGTGCAGGAGGTTTCTACGTCCCTATTCCCTATCGCAGGGCCCACCATTGTTAATGTTACCCAGGTTCCCCATTATTATTTAAATTCACCTTACTGGAGGCGGGGTTTCCAAACTATTGTATAAATACGTGTAATACCTAAATTCGCCAGTTGGAGGCGGTGTATCCAGCTGCACGTCTTATTATTTAAATTCGCCCAACTGGAGGTGGTGTATCCAGATTCACGTGTGTCATATGGGTTCGCCTTGCGGTACTCGCTGCATCCAGACACACGTGACCGTGACAGAGGGTGGACAAAAGTATTGGCACTGTTCGAAAAACCATGTGATGCTTCTCTAATTTGTGTAATTAACAGCACCTGTAACTTACCTGTGGCACCTAACAGGTGTTGGCAATAACTAAATCACACTTGCAGCCAGTTGACATGGATTAAAGGTGACTCAACCTCTGTCCTGTGTCCTTGTGTGTACCACATTGAGCATGGAGAGAAGAAAGAAGACCAAAGAACTGTCTGAGGACTTGAGAAACCAAATTGTGAAGAAGCATGAGCAATCTCAAGGCTACAAGTCCATCCCCAAAGACCTGAATGTTCCTGTGTCTACCGTGCGCAGTGTCATCAAGAAGTTTAAAGCCCATGACACTGTGGCTAACCTCCCTAGATTTGGATGGAAAATAAAAATTGACAAGAGATTTCATTTGATGGGAGCAGTGGTATAATGACATGGTAACATCATGGGAAGCATTTCTCATTCCCAGGTCACAGCTGTGAACAATGTTGTCAGAGTCTTACGCCACTTTTACAGACTCACAAAAAAAACATACAAAAACAAAGCCAAAATGGATTTTCCTGGGAAATATGTAAAGGAACATCCTTTGTATATAAGGCAAAATAAATAACCAAAAACAAAAATACTCCTCCACACCTTGGGCTGTGTTCACACGTAGCATTTGTGATGTGTTTTTGAACTTTAGCATTGCTTTCAACCTAGACAAATACATTCACTGGCAAATGTAATTTTAACATTTTACAACCTTATCTGGCCATGTGGTGTGTGACACATCATCAGACACATCCTGGTTCAGTTATGAAGGAGGGACTCTGAAAGTCAGAAAGCCTATTTTAACAGGGCCATGAGGCAACCCCTACTATTCTTAGACATCCATCAGCCGGCTATGCTTTGTTGTTCCCATTATTAAACAGTGGGTCTCCTATACTGTTATTGCCTATGCAGTGAGTGGCAGGCCAGCCAAAAATTAGGACGCATGAATATACTATGGGAGTTCGTTCGGCAACCTACTGCTCAATGATCCTACACAGAAGATTCTGAAGCAGTGGGGTTCTCGCACAGCTCAGGGACAGGTATTCCAGCAGCTGGTGCGGGAAGCACGGGTACATCAAGACTGCCGGGAAGGCGATGCTCTGAGAAAGGTCATTGCGCCAGCGGCTCCTCTGCTTGTGCTACCTCCTGGGCAGACTGTGGTGGCCCTGCCAGTTCGAGCCTCGATATCCTTGGAGGGCGTGGAGGTGCAGGTGGAGCCACGCTACTCGTAGTGCTTACCTTCTGGCATATTGGTGGCCCGCTCCCTGGCTACCATGCAAAAAGGGACCGTTCTGGTGCACTGCATCAACCTTGAAGACCGAGACGTCGTTCTGAAAGCACGGACTGAATTGGCAAAACTATTAAGGCCTTTAGAGGAAGTGCTGCCAGCTCCTGCAGTCCAATTGCGAGTACAATCTCAGGATCTTTGGGAAGTAACTATTCGAACCCTACAGGCTACCGAAGTCTCGGCTCAGGAGAAGGGTCGTAATATTCTGGAGTAGAGTTGAGCGAAACGGGTCAAAAAAATTCAAAAGTCGCCGACTTTTGGCAAAGTCGGGTTTCATGAAACGAAACCCGACCCTAGGATGAGGTCGGCCACGAGGTCGGCGACTTACGCGCCAAAGTCGCGTTTCAAAAGTTTGTTTTGCGCTCTTTTTCAGCCAATCAGGATCCACGGACACTGTGGGCAACGTGATGACATAGGCACGGGTCACCACCATCTTTCAGAAGGGCATGCAAGTGATTGGCTTGCTTTGGTGGGCATCACAGGGGGTATAAAAGGGCGTGCACGCCGACCGCCATCTTACTTCTGCCGATCTTAGTATAGGGAGAGGTTGCTGCTGATTCTGTAGGGAGAGCGTTAGGCAGGGAAGAAGACAAAAAAACTGCTTCTGCTGCTAGCGATTTGGCCTGCACAACACACAAGTCACTGTGTGTGCAGTGCAAGGGGAGGCTATATTGTGGTGTATCAGTGGTGTTGGTTGTTGGGCTGCCTTTTAAGGCTTCCTGACACGCTGGCATTGCTGTTTACCCACTGCTCCGCAAACTGCTTTTTTAAAAGCAATCCAATCTCCCTTATCCTCTCGTCACTTTGGTCACAGGCAGCTGTGCCATCGAGCGTGTCACATAGCGCTCAGATATCAGTTGGCCTCACACCATCCACAAGTGTCCAGTGTCCAAAAGTGTACGCAGAGATTCAAAATCTCCATTATCCTCTCGTCACTTTGGTCACAGGCAGCTGTGCCATCGAGCGTGTCACATAGCGCTCAGATATCAGTGGGCCTCACACCATCCACAAGTGTCCAGTGTCCAAAAGTGTACGCAGAGATTCAAAATCTCCATTATCCTCTCGTCACTTTGGTCACAGGCAGCTGTGCCATCGAGCGTGTCACATAGCGCTCAGATATCAGTGGGCCTCAGACAATCCACAAGTGTCCAGTGTCCAAAAGTGTACGCAGAGATTCAAAATCTCCATTATCCTCTCGTCACTTTGGTCACAGGCAGCTGTGCCATCGAGCGTGTCACATAGCGCTCAGATATCAGTGGGCCTCACACCATCCACAAGTGTCCAGTGTCCAAAAGTGTACGCAGAGATTCAAAATCTCCATTATCCTCTCGTCACTTTGGTCACAGGCAGCTGTGCCATCGAGCGTGTCACATAGCGCTCAGATATCGGTGGGCCTCACACCATCCACAAGTGTCCAGTGTCCAAAAGTGTACGCAGAGATTCAAAATCTCCATTATCCTCTCGTCACTTTGGTCACAGGCAGCTGTGCCATCGAGCGTGTCACATAGCGCTCAGATATCAGTGGGCCTCACACCATCCACAAGTGTCCAGTGTCCAAAAGTGTACGCAGAGATTCAAAATCTCCATTATCCTCTCGTCACTTTGGTCACAGGCAGCTGTGCCATCGAGCGTGTCACATAGCGCTCAGATATCAGTGGGCCTCACACCATCCACAAGTGTCCAGTGTCCAAAAGTGTACGCAGAGATTCAAAATCTCCATTATCCTCTCGTCACTTTGGTCACAGGCAGCTGTGCCATCGAGCGTGTCACATAGCGCTCAGATATCAGTGGGCCTCACACCATCCACAAGTGTCCAGTGTCCAAAAGTGTACGCAGAGATTCAAAATCTCCATTATCCTCTCGTCACTTTGGTCACAGGCAGCTGTGCCATCGAGCGTGTCACATAGCGCTCAGATATCAGTGGGCCTCACACAATCCACAAGTGTCCAGTGTCCAAAAGTGTACGCAGAGATTCAAAATCTCCATTATCCTTTCGTCACTTTGGTCACAGGCAGCTGTGCCATCGAGCGTGTCACATAGCGCTCAGATATCAGTGGGCCTCACACAATCCACAAGTGTCCACTGTCCACATGTGTGTGCAGAAATTCTAAAACTCCCCTGTCCTATAGACACCTTGTACCTTGTTTTACATTACTATATAGTTTGTTGGATTTTGTCTACATTTCTACTAAAAATGAGGAAGGCTGGTGGAAGAGGCCGTGGAATTGGGCGTGGGTTGGCAGCTGGTAATGATGGTGTTGGTGGTGGATCTGATGGTAGTGGCAAGAGCAAAATAGGACCGAATGCAGGAGGTGCTGACCCTGCGTCATCGTCTGGCTACATAAGGCCTCGAACGCTTAGTTTTCTAGGAGTTGGCAAACCGCTTTTAAAGGCAGAGCATCAGGAAAAAGTTTTGTCTTACATTGCTGACTCAGCCTCCAGCTCTATCGCCTCCTCTTCTGAAGTTGTAAAAAGTAAAAGCACTGAGTCGTCATTGGAGACTCATGTTCATGAACCACACCTTTCCTTGTGTCCTTCACCCCAACCAAGATTGAAGGATGACGCAGGCCATACTACTGATTACTCCATGGAGCTGTTTTCACATACCATGCCTGGATTATCAAGTGAAATGGTGAATTACCCAGGCCAAGATGAATCTGACATGGAGTGCTCTGATGCACAGCCGCTGATGGATGATTCTGCTGGTACATTCACTCAGAGCACTACATTGTCCTCGCAGTGTACAGAGCCAGATTCTGACCCTGATGAGACTCAGGTGCCCCTTCCCGCACACTATACCACCATACACGGTGACACAGAGGAAGGTGCACATGACATAGAAGAGGAGGTGATGGATGACCCATTTGTTGACCCAGATTGGCATCCATTGGGGGAAGAGGGTGCTGCTTCCAATAGCTCAGATGAGGAGCATCCACAGCAGACATCGACATCGCAACAGCTGTTATCTGGCAGGCCCGGAGCACTCCAAAGACAGGTTCCAAACATCAAAAGAGTTGCTGGACAACTTGTCCAGAGGGTCAAAAGATCACAGCGTGCTAGGCCGCAAAATGTCTGCCAAAGTAGGAAGAGTGCAGTGTGGCACTTTTTTGAACAAAATCCTCATGATCAGGCCAAGTTTATCTGTAAGAAGTGCGCAAAGACCTTTAGCCGAGGGAAAAATCTGAAAAATTTGAATACCAGTTGCATGCTTAGACATTTAACCAGCATGCACTTGCAAGCGTGGACACAACACCAAACCTCAAGTGCCACATGTGCAACTGATCACAACGAAGGTAGTCAGCAACGCTACATTGTTTCCCCCACTGTAAGCCCACCAGTTAGCACAGCAGCAAATGTTGAGGTGTCGTTGCAAGGCCACAGCAGTCAGAGAATCCCACTGTTATATCAACGAAAGACTGATTCTAGGCCATCAGAAAGAACACCAACTCCATCACCATCATCAACCCTGTCCACCGCTACTTCCACCATATGCAGCTCTCAAGTCCAGCTCACCCTCCCAGACACTATGAGTAGGTCAAGAAAGTACTCAGTCTCTCATCCGCGTACACTGGGTTTGAACGCCCACATTGCCAAACTAATCTCGTTTGAGATGATGCCCTTTCGGTTGGTGGAAAGCACAGCTTTCCGCAAACTCATGGCCTATGCAGTACCACGCTATGACCTACCCAGTCGCCACTTCTTCTATCGCAAAGCCATCCCAGCCCTCCACCATCATGTGAAAGACCGCATTGTCCATGCACTCAAGCAGTCAGTGAGCGGAAAGGTGCACCTCACAACTGATGCATGGTCCAGTCGGCATGGCCAGGGCCGTTACGTGTCCATCACTGCGCACTGGGTTAATGTGGTGGATGCAGGGTCCACAGGGGACATCGGTGGTGGGACAGTGCTGCCTAGCCCACGGTATAGGAAACAGTTGGCTGTAGGCGTTCGACCCTCCTCCTCCTCCTCCTCCTCCAGAAGCGAAAGCTCGTCCACAGAGCGCAGTCGTACGAGCACTCCATCTGCAGCTGCCACTGTTGCACACGATGTGTCCCCCTATCGAGCAGCTAGTGGAAAGCGTCAGCAGGCTGTGTTGCAGATGATGTGTTTGGGCGACAGACACACCGCCGAGGTGCTGGCCGAGTACTTGAAGCGACAAACTGAGTCATGGCTGGGCAGTGTACATCTTGAGGCAGGCAAGGTAGTTAGTGATAACGGCCGTAATTTTGTGGCAGCCATAGCCCTTTCAAAACTCAGCCACATACCTTGCTTGGCTCACACCTTGAACCTGGTGGTGCAGTGCTTCCTCAAAAATTATCCGGAGTTAACAGCCCTGCTCCAGAAGGTGCGACGACTGTGCGCGCACATCCGCCGGTCGCCTGTACACTCCGTTCGTATGCAGAAGCTGCAGCGATTGCTCCACCTTCCCAACCACCGCCTCATTATCGACATTGCAACAAGGTGGAACTCCACCCTGCACATGGTGGAGCGGCTGTGCGAGCAGAGGCAGGCCATAATGCATTTGTGGGAGGATACACGGCCAGGCACTTTGAGAGCAGACATGGAGTTGACAGGCGTGCAGTGGTCGAAGCTGAAAGACCTTTGTAAAGTCCTTCAGTGTTTTGAGGAATGCACACGGCTGGTAAGCGCAGACGACGCCATCCTAAGCATGAGCATCCCACTTATGCGTCTGCTCATGCAAACTTTGACGCACCTTAAGGAGCAGGCGTCTGCAGCCAATGTTGATGAGGAGGAAGAGGAGGAGGGAATCCTTAATGACATTCAGCCATTGTCTGCTCAGGGACCTCTCCTGGACGAGGTGGAGGAAGAAGAGGAGGAGGAGGAGGATGATGGGGATGATTACTTAGGGGAGGAGGATGCATCTCGTGGGGCAAGTGAAAATGTTGGCGTGGCAAGGTCTGGTACAGGGTTTGTGCGTGACTGGAGGGATGTGGATTTGCCAGAAAGTGCTCCTCCACCCAGCACTCGCAGTGCATCATTGACACCGGGAACATTGGCCCACATGTCAGATTATGCCTTGCAGATCCTAAAAAGGGACCCCCGCATTGCCAAAATGATGAACGATGACGACTACTGGTTGGCCAGCATCCTGGATCCACGCTATAAAGGCAAATTACAAAACATCATGCCACAGGAGAACCTTGACCTAATATTGGCTAATAAACAAGCAACTCTGGTAAATCGGTTGCTTGAGGCATTCCCAGCACACAGCAGCGGTGATGGTTCTCACAAGAGCCGTACGGGCCGGGGGCAGCTTGGCAGAGGTGTTCGTGGTGCACACAGCAGAATTGGCGTTGGAGACAGGGGTTTCATGACAATGTTGTGGACTGATTTTTCAAATACCGCTCACACAACTGGTAATACTGCATCGATGGAAAGTGACAGGAGACAGCAGTTGTCAACTATGGTTACACACTACTTTTCCTCCCATATCGATGTTCTCCCACACAGGTCATTCCCCTTTGACTATTGGGCCGCTAAACTGGACACCTGGCCTGAATTGGCCCAATATGCCTTACAGGAGCTCGCTTGCCCAGCTGCAAGTGTGCTATCGGAAAGAGTCTTCAGTGCAGCTGGATCAATCCTGACAGAAAAAAGGACCCGTCTGTCAACCCAAAATGTGGATGATCTAACCTTCATTAAAATGAACCACGCATGGGTTTCCAAGGATTTTGTCCCACCTTCCCCTGATGACACATAGGGTGACAGAAAAATGGCTTGCTTTGGTCCACCTCTTCCTGGTACTTCACCTATTTCGCCTTTTGCATCAGCTGAATGTCCAACATCAACATATGCCACTTTCTAAAACTCCATAACTGTGCTGCCTCCCCCCCATGGCCGGGGTCACCACCTACCGCACGACACCGTGCGAGTGCCATTGCCCTGGACAGGTGGGTAGGCCGACTCTTGGGCGCGGGCACTGGCACAGGGTCCCTCATAGTGCAATCAAGTGTCTCTGACGGTGGTGGTGCACACCCGCCGTCAGACACACCGCTGTACTATGAGGGGCCCAGTGCCAGTACCGACGCCCACGAGTGGGCCCCCCTTGCTTGGCCAGGGCCCCAGCATTTGCAATCTTTACCTCTCCTTGCTCCTCCGCTGTGTAATCTGGGCCGTCAAATCCATACTGTGCCTGACACCGTCTGAGCCTGCCTCCTGAGACATATATTTTGAATGTGTACGCTATCCATACATGTTATCCAGGGATACGGTACCCTTTCTAACCTTTGTGCAATGACGTGCAATCCATACTGGGCCTAACACCGTCTGAGCCTGCCTCATGCTGTATAGACATATATTTTGAATGTGTACGCTATCCATACATGTTATCCGGGGATACGGTACCCTTTCTAACCTTTGTGCAATGACGTGCAATCCATACTGGGCCTAACACCGTCTGAGCCTGCCTCATGCTGTATAGACATATATTTTGAATGTGTACGCTATCCATACATGTTATCCGGGGATACGGTACCCTTTCTAACCTTTGTGCAATGACGTGCAATCCATACTGGGCCTAACACCGTCTGAGCCTGCCTCATGCTGTATAGACATATATTTTGAATGTGTACGCTATCCATACATGTTATCCGGGGATACGGTACCCTTTCTAACCTTTGTGCAATGACGTGCAATCCATACTGGGCCTAACACCGTCTGAGCCTGCCTCATGCTGTATAGACATATATTTTGAATGTGTACGCTATCCATACATGTTATCCGGGGATACGGTACCCCTTCTAACCTTTGTGCAATGACTTGCAATCCATACTGGGCCTAACACCGTCTGAGCCTGCCTCATGCTGTATAGACATATATTTTGAATGTGTACGCTATCCATACATGTTATCCGGGGATACGGTACCCTTTCTAACCTTTGTGCAATGACGTGCAATCCATACTGGGCCTAACACCGTCTGAGCCTGCCTCATGCTGTATAGACATATATTTTGAATGTGTACGCTATCCATACATGTTATCTGGGGATACGGTACCCCTTCTAACCTTTGTGCAATGACGTGCAATCCATACTGGGCCTAACACCGTCTGAGCCTGCCTCATGCTGTATAGACATATATTTTGAATGTGTACGCTATCCATACATGTTATCCGGGGATACGGTACCCTTTCTAACCTTTGTGCAATGACGTGCAATCCATACTGGGCCTAACACCGTCTGAGCCTGCCTCATGCTGTATAGACATATATTTTGAATGTGTACGCTATCCATACATGTTATCCAGGGATACGGTACCCTTTCTAACCTTTGTGCAATCACGTGCAATCCATACTGGGCGTGAGAACGGCTGGCGAGCTGTTAAGCAAGCTACAGCACCTGTCCAGACAAGTACAGGGATTCCCTAGCGAGGAGACTTATTTGATTGTTTTCAATGTTGGGACAGCAATTTTTGGGGAGCACTATACTCTGGAGAATGATAGATGGGGCCCACCATACACTGGAACATTCCAAAGGTGGACATCAGACACTGGAGCAGCATTTACAGGGCCCATTATACACTAGAGCATTAGAAATGGGGCCCATTATGTTTGGAGCATTATTTGGGCCCATAAGACAGTGGAGCTTCATCCATGGGGACCAACATATACTGTAGCATTATGTGGAGCTCATCATATACTGTTTGAAACATTATATGGGACCAATGATTTTGTATGGAGAAATAGATGGGCCTCGCCATGAGATGTAAAAAGTGAGGTATTTTTCATTGTACTATACCGCTATTTCTCTGCCGTATCGGAGCATGATGAGTTGTGGTATGTGTTAAAGGGGCGCTCTTTCGCCCAGGGCACATGAAAACCTGCAGCCAGCCCTCCCCCCCCCACATATTTTGCCAAATAACCCCCATTTTTCAGTGCGTAACTTGTATTATGAAGTTAATTAAGGTTGACAAGCTTAAGTAAGAAGAATTGATGCTTTTGGCATTCAAATGGGCACTGTAGGTGTGTTTCCTGTCCTCCTCTCACTGCCGACTTTTATTCCCCATTGACTTACATTGGGTTTCGTGTTTCGGGACGACCCCGACTTTTCCCTATATTTGGACGATCTTGCTCGACCCGACTTTTGGAAAAGTCAGGTTTCACGAAACGAAACGCGACCCTAAAAAACCAAAAGTCGCTCAACTCTATTCTGGAGCAGATGCGGGCCGAGCTTTCTGGGATAACTTCAGCCCAGCTCTCACAGATAAAAACATTGCTTGGACAGTACCATGAAGTATTTGCTAGTCATGAGAAAGATTTTGGGTGTACCACCGCCATCACTCACGAAATCCCCACGACAGGAGCGGCCCCCATCCGGGAACGATATCGACAGATCCCTCCACAACTCTACCAAGAGGTAAAAACTTTGTTGGCTCAGATGCTGCGAAAAGGGGTGATACGGGAAAGTCAAAGCCTCTGGGCGGCCCCAATCGTGTTGGTCTGGAAAAAAGATGGTACATTACGATTCTGTGTGGATTATCGGAAGCTGAATGCTTGCACTATTAAAGACTCATACCCACTGCCCTGCATAGAAGAATCCTTGTCCGCCTTGGGGAAGGCAACATATTTTTCAACCCTGGACTTGGCCAGTGGGTACTGGCAGGTGCACATGTCAGAAGAAGATACAGCCAAGACGGCATTCATATTGCCTATGGGACTATTTGAGTTCAATCGAATGCCGTTTGGACTGGCCAACGCCCCAGGGACCTTTCAGAGGTTGATGGAGCGGTGTCTGGAAGATTTCAATTTTGAGGCTACATTGATCTACCTGGATGATATCATCGCCTATGCCGCCACATTCGAGAACCACCTAAAGCGGTTGGGGCAGGTACTCAGTCGGTTGCAGAAGTACAGGTTGAAGGTAAAGCCTCAGAAATGCCACCTATTTCGCTCTCAGACTGAGTATCTGGGTCATGTCGTTTCGGCAGAGGGTGTGAGGCCATCCCGGGAGAAGGTTGCTGCTATCCAGTAATGACCTACCCCCGAGACGGTAAAAGATGTGCTGGCTTTTCTGGGGCTGTCCGGATATTACAGTTGTTTCGTAAAGAATTTTGCATTTCGAGCTCGAGCCCTGCACGACCTGCTAAAGGGAGCTCCTATGGGGCAAATGGATGAAGAATCCAGTGGCCTTCCTAGACCTCAAGGCTGCTCTCGGATGCCCCGGTGTTGGCTTATGCGGATTTCTCACAACGTTCATCTAGCACACTGACGGGGGTCGTCACTGGCTGGGGGCTGTGTTGTCACAAGTTCAAGACGGCCGGAAGAGGGTGATCGCATATGGAAGCCGCTCACTCCATGACACCGAGCGCAACCCTGACAATTACAGCTCCTTTAAGCTCGAGCTCCTCGCAGTGGTGTGGGCCATGACGGAGAGATTCGCAGAGTATCTAGCGGGCTCCGAGGTAGTGGTGCAGACTGACAACAACCCGCTGGCTCATTTGGAAAACGCCAAATTGGGGGCTTTGGAACAGCGATGGGTGGCCCGGATGGTGAAGTTCAATTATAAAATCATCTATAAAAGAGGGGGCGAGAATGTCCATGCTGACGCCCTCTCCAGGATTCGACATGCGACCCCAGGGAAGAATCGAGACGAAGAATTAGAAGGAGAGGAAATACCTTTCGCCCTCACTGCTGCCGTACTCGCAACTACCAATCAGAAAGTATCTTCCTCCGAGACCCCAAGGGGCATACTGGATAATCTCGGGATAAGTGGATACAACAGCAACAAGAAGACGATGAAGTGGGACTTCTCCGGACGTGGGTCGCCGCTGGCCAATTACCCACTAATTCCCAATGACAAGCTGATGTTGCGACAATGGGAGAGCTGGTTATCCGAAAGGGACTATTGTACCGTAAAATAACATCGCAGACAACTTCAATGACGATTTGACAGGTGGTTACGCCCTGAGCCCAACTTCACGAACTGGCTTGGGAGGCTCACGAAAAAGGGGCCCACTTCGGAGCTAAGAAGACCTTACAATGGTTGCAAAAGAAAGGTTACCACCCATGCTTGCCGGCTATTGTGGAAGAGATTTGCCGGACCTACCGCTTATGTGAATTAGCCACACCGCCTGCTCAGTGAGCTTCACCACAGACAATTGTGACCTCAGTGCCCCTTGAGTTCCTGACGGTGGATTACCTGACCATTGGTCCCGCATTCCAGGGATATGAACACTGTCTCGTCATGGCGGATCATTTCACCAAGTTTGCTGTGGTCACCCCCACTCGAGATCAGACCGCGGAGTCGACTGCTTCCGCAATTTGCAGAAACTTCATACTAGTATATGGCTGTCCCCAATGAATACATTCTGATCAGGGAGCATGTTTTATGGGAAAAGTTATGGAGGAACTACATCATCTCTATGGGACTGACAAATCCCGGACCACACCATATCACCCGCAAGGAAACGGGGCTTGTGAATGATTTAATCGGACATTGATTCAATTGTTGCGTACTCTGGAGAGTGACAAGAAGGCCCGTTGGCCCAAATATGTTTCTGAATTAGTATGGGTCTATAACAACCGGGTGCATTGAGTTACCGGCTATACCCCTTACTCCCTGTTGTTTCGGATGAGAGGGTAAAGGGATCACGGAGGTGGAGTTGGACCCCAAGGAGCCTCAGCCCTGGACCGGAGTGTCATCCTGGGTCCGAAATCATCGTCATCGGCTGCAAACTGTTCACCGAATTGTACACACAAAGCTCCGAGACTGGGAACACCCAGGAAAGAATACATCTCCACCTCCCCACCTCCAAAACGGGGACCATGTGCTTGTACTAGATCAATGCACCCAGAACAAACTGGAGCCGCTTTGGGAAGAGAGTCCTTATCGGGTTCTACGCCGTATCCACCCGGAAGGACCTAGTGTACGAAATACGACCCGAGGAAGATGAAACACTGCCCACCCCCATTGTGCATCGTAATATGTTATGCCCGTGTATTTCCACTGACTCAAAGCAACCGGAGCCTGCGCCTTCGACCTCTGAACCATCGCCCATGTTTTGGGACCCAGACGACAAAGATTGTCCTCTAGAATCCATAGGCTCTCCACTCAATAATGAGCAAGCTGACACAATTAGCCCGCCTGCACCAATCAGCCCAACACTGTCCACCACCCCAGAAGACCCCATCCCAGTCGAACTAAGACGCTCCGAGCGGTCAACAGCCAGCAAACCCCCCAAATGGTATGAACAAGACCTGTTCATATGGCAACGAACATTGATACCCCTACAGATCAATCCCAATAGACTGAGACCCTCGCCCGAGGACTGGCGAGCTAACAGGGTGGGGGAATGTGGGGAGGACGCCCATAGAGTGACTGGGCCGGAACCAAGGGGACTGCCATCAGGGTTCCTGAAGGAACGACACCGGGGGGGCAACGAAGGGAAACACACTACTGAAGGTGACAGGGCAGCAGGGGGCGGGGCGAGGAAAAAAGGAGCAGGGAGCACGCTCAGTTGTCAGTTGGCAGAGAGACTGACAGGAGACAGGACACCGTGTGATTTGGAGAGAGCTGGTGAAACGGGTGTTGTGGAGCTGGAAGACCGCCAGGGGTCTGTGAGGGGTAAGCGACGTACTCACGACAAGTGACGTGTGCTTTACCCCTACCGGGGGTTCGCTCTCCGTCCACGGCCGGCCACAGCCATGTCCTCTGTTCCTCGTTCTGTTGCGGCTGGTCCGCTACCCCCAACCGCCGCTGTCACTTCACACTAACCCGCTGCAGCGGCCTGGACACTGCCTCCCTGCCATCGCCCACGACAGCGGCCCTCCCATCACCAGCCTCAGTGGACGCCATCCCATCATAGGTGGCAGTAGAGGCCTACGTTCCTTCTATAGAGGGATCCTTAGAAGAGACTGGCCAATCGTCACTTTAAAAACTGCGACATAACTGTGCTCTGGGACGGGAGACTGCTGAGATGTACTGAAAGGTCTACCCCCCCTGTGCTTGCAGGGAGTCCTTTTCACCCAGGATTACTTCTGGGCCTGTTGTGCCCCCAGCTTTAGGATCCCATCAGGGCCTCTTGTGCCCCAACGGCACAGATCCTTCAGGGCCTGTTGCGCCCCAACGACACAGATCCTCCAGGACCTGTTGTGCCACAATGGCACAGATCCTTCAGGGCCTGTTGCACCCCAATGGCACAGATTCTTCAGGGCCTGTTGCGCCCCAATGGCAAAGATCCATCAGGGCCTGTCGAGCTCCAAATTCCCTTGGATATCGGGGCGCCAGTACAGCCGCATCAGTAACCCCCGAAGCAGCCATGTCTGTGTCCCTGAAAGACGCCCGGAAGGATAAGTTGACTGCAAGAAATAAGGACCCATAGCTGGCTGTATGTGGCCCATAACACCCGGTCTAGTTGTTATTGTTCTTGAGTCCCTGCGTGGACAGATTTGTATTATCCCTTTTGTTTGCTCAGCATAGCCCCAGCGGCTCCAATTCATAAACGTTGATTTCAAAATCACACTCAGTCTCGTGTCTCATCACTGCAACCTGAGAACCTGCTGTACCCTACACTGCCAGTTGAGGACCTGTGAAGTGTCAATTTCTCAAACTACAGACTCAAAAGTACTTGTCTTGTTGCTTATTTGTGCAGCAGGGCCTCCCACTTATCTTTCTACTCTGGTTAGAGCCTGTTTGTGCGCTCCTCAGAAGGGAGAGAAGAGAGTAGTACACACCGTTGTAGGAAATCTTCAGTTTCTTGGCAATTTCTCGCATGGAATAGCCTTCATTTCTAAGAACAAGAATAGACTGTCCAGTTTCAAATGAAAGTTCTTTTTTTCTGGCCATTTTGAGAGTTTCATGGAACCAACAAATGTAATGCTCCAGATTCTCAACTAGCTCAAAGGAAGGTCAGGTTTATAGCTTCTCTATTCAGCCAAACTGTTTTCAACTGTGCTACCATACTTGCACAAGGGTTTTCAAGGGTATTCTAACCCTCCATTTGCTTTCTAATACAGTTAGCATATGCAAAGTACCATAAGAACACTGGAGTGATGGTTGTTGGAAATGGGCCTCTATACACCTATGAAGATATTGCATTACAAACTAGATGTTTGCAGCTAGAATAGTCATTTACCACATTAACAATGTATAGAGTGCATTTCTGAATCAATTAATGTTAGCTTCATTGGAAAAAAATGTGCTTTTCTTTCAAAAATAAGGAATTTCTAAGTGACCCTAAACTTATGAATGGTAGTGTATATATATATATATATATATATATATATATATATATATATATATATAAAAAAGTAAAAAAAATAGGCAGCACTCAAATTAAATCTGAAAAAAAAGTGGATACTTTACTGATCCTCAAGTGGCAACGTTTCAATGGTGACCCGTCTTTATCAAGCCTTTTGATTTATATACAGTATATATATATATACACTCACTGGCCACTTTATTAGGTACACCATGCTAGTAAGGGGTTGGACCCCCTTTTGCCTTCAGAACTGCCTCAATTCTTCGTGGCAGAGATTCAACAAGGTGCTGGAAGCATTCCTCAGAGATTTTGGACCATATTGACATGATGGCATCACACAGTTGGCGCAGATTTGTCGGCTGCACATCCCTGATGCGAATCTACCATTCCACCACATCCCAAAGATGCTCTATTGGATTGAGATCTGGTGACTGAGGAGGCCATTTGAGTACAGTGAACTCATTGTCATGTTCAAGAAACCAATCTGAGATGATTCGAGCTTTATGACATGGCGCATTATCCTGCTGAAAGTAGCCATCAGATGTTGGGTACATTGTGGTCATAAAGGGATGGACATGGTCAGCAACAATACTCAGGTAGGCTGTGGCGTTGCAACGATGCTCAATTGGTACCAAGGGGCCCAAAGAGTGCCCAGAAAAAATTCCCCACACCATGACACCACCACCACCAGCCTGAACCGTTGATACAAGGCAGGATGGATCCATGCTTTCATGTTGTTTACGCCAAATTCTGACCCTACCATCCGAATGTCGCAGCAGAAATCGAGACTCATCAGACCAGGCAACGTTTTTCCAATCTTCTACTGTCCAATTTCGATGAGCTTGTGCAAATTGTAGCCTCAGTTTCCTGTTCTTAGCTGAGAGGAGTGGTACCCAGTGTGGTCTTCTGCTGCTGTAGCCCATCTGCCTCAAAGTTCGACGCACTGTGCATTCAGAGATGCTCTTCTGCCCATTCTCCTCTGACCTCTGGCATCAACATGGCATTTCCGGCCACAGAACTGCCGCTCACTGGATTTTTTTTCTTTTTCGGACCATTCTCTGTAAACCCTAGAGATGGTTGTGCGTGAAAATCCCAGTAGATCAGCAGTTTCTGAAATTCTCAGACCAGCCCTTCTGGCACCAACAATCATGCCACGTTCAAAGGCACTCAAATCACCTTTCTTCCCCATACTGATGCTCGGTTTGAACTGCAGGAGATTGTCTTGACCATGTCTACATGCCTAAATGCACTGAGTTGCCGCCATGTGATTGGCTGATTAGAAATTAAGTCTTAACACACAGTTGGACAGGTGTACCTAATAAAGTGGCCAGTGAGTGTATATATATATATATATATGTATGTATATATATAAAATCAAAAAATAGGCAGCACTCCAAATAAAATGTGAAAAAAGTGGATACTTTACTCATCCTCAGGTGGCGACGTTTCAACGGTGACCTGTCTGGATAAAGACGGGTCACCGTTGAAACGTCACCACCTGAGGATCAGTAAAGTATCCACTTTTTTCACATCTAATTTGGAGTGCTGCCTATTTTTTCTATTTTATTAACTCGGCTGTTTGGACACTGCTGAATAGGTTTTGCACCAATTGTATAATTTTGGTAGTGCTGCCCTTATATATATATATATATATATATATATATATATACACACAGTATATATATATATATATATATATATATATATATATATATATACTGTATATATAATAAATCCAGAATATTTACACCTGCTCACCATACATGCCAGCCATAATATTAACATTGTTTGACTAATTTTCTAGAGGTTCTCTTTGCGCTCCCAATACAAGTCTGAATTTTCAGTTTTTGTCTCAAGAACACATCTGAAATTTTACCAGATAAAAGTGCTTTCTACCTCTAAAATTGGGGTATGGAGTTGCATAAAATAATAAAGAACACAATAATTACTTGATGATAAGTACTACTGCTCTTTTGTTTCTCGCAATGATGATGTTCCTCACTACACTGTGTCTGTTGAGACCAGTGATTAGGAACATCATAGCTGCAGAAGATCGTCCGGGGGCACTGTAAGTTTTTGCAATATTCCCTCTTCTTGGCTCAGTTTTTGATTAAGTCAGACAACCCCTACTGTCCTCGTGTGTGGCCAAGTCACTATTTCTTTACATGACATGATGATATACACAAGGGACATTTGGAAGCGACAGAGGCCCCCAGGAGATGCTAGTTTGAGGTCTTGCTGCACAAAAGGGCCAGGTTAGAGGTCAAAACTGAGTGCAGCAAACTTTTTGCTCATCTAATTTAGATACTAGCCCCAGCACAGAGGTGTATCTATGTGGGGGCAGCTAGGGCATGTGCCCCGGGTGCAGCCAGCAGGGGGCAGCAACCTAATGCGGCAGTCTGAAATGTCTCCCCCGACGGCTGCATTCTGCCACCCCCCGGGACTGGGAGTTGGCAGTTTTCTGAGCCGGCTGTCAAGTGCTCCACATTAGTGGAACTGAAGACACTGAAGGTGGGGAGTTATTTGCTTGGTAGTGTTTACTAAGGGGTGGTATGTTTAGTGTGTGTAGGGTATTTGCAGTGTGTGTGTAAGGAATATTGTGGTCTATTACTATAATTCTGCTACAGGAAACCTTGGCTATGACATTAATCTATGATTAATAAAGAAGTCTGAATCATTCTTTTTATTAAAGGACTTTATTCTGGGTGTGTGCTTATTTACAATGTAACTATAGGATTAGCAAGGGGACGTCTTGTAGGCTTAATGTCACCGAACAATACAAAGGTGACTTCAACCTCACAAATATGAATCCAATTTGCCACTGCAACAGGGCAAATGGGAAGAGTCAGGCAAAGGACCAAAATTGGTGCTTCTAATAGATGTGCCTTTTTTGGGAGGGCTGCATGCTGCTATTTTTAGGCTGGGGTGGCGATATCTATGGTCCCTTACCAGTCTGAGAACACCAGTCCACAGCTGTCTGCTTTAGCTTGGCTGATAGTCAAAAATGAGGGGGACCCCATATCATTTTCTTTATATTATTTATTTAAATAATTAAAAAATGCGCCGCGGGTACCCCTCTTTTCTTGATAACCAGTCTTTCTAATGCTGATAGCTGAGGTTTGCAACCCGCAGCTGTCAGTTTTGCCTATTTATCAAAAATACAAGGGAATCCCAATGGACAGTGATCTGAGCCGTTTTCTTCAGCATCTGGCAACTGAAAACAGCGTGAACACTACTGTTGATTTCCATGCGCTGGTACGTAACATAGTAACATAGTAACATAGTTATTAAGGTTGAAGGGAGACTTTAAGTCCATCTAGTTCAACCCATATCCTCTCCTAACTTGCCCTAACATGTTGATCCAGAGGAAGGCAAAAAAACCCCATGTGGCAACGTAAGCTTCACATTGGGGAAAAAAATTCCTTCCCGACTCCACATACGGCAATCAGACTAGCTCCCTGGATCAACGCAATATTAAGGAGACTAGTGTATATACCCTGTAATATTATACTTTTCAAGAAAGGCATCCAGTCCCTTCTTAAATTTTAGTAGTGAATCACTCATTACAACATCATATGGCAGAGAGTTCCATAGTCTCACTGCTCTTACAGTAAAGAATCCGCGTCTGTGAGTATGCTTAAACCCTCTTTCCTCCAGACGTAGAGGATGCCCCCTTGTCCCCGTCACAGGTCTAAGAGTAAAAAGATCATTAGAAAGGTCTTTGTATTGTCCCCACATATATTTATACATTGTAATAAGATCACCCCTAAGCCTTCGATTCTCCAAACTAAATAACCCCAAGTGTAATAACCTGTCTTGGTATTGCAGACCCCCTAGTTCCCTAATAACCTTGGTCGCTCTTCTCTGCACCCTCTCCAGTTCAGCTATGTCTTTCTTATACATCGGAGACCAGAACTGTACACAGTATTCTAAGTGTGGTCGCACTAGTGACTTATATAGAGGTAAAATTATGTTCTCCTCATGAGCATCTATGCCTCTTTTAATGCATCCCATTATTTTATTTGCCTTTGCAGCAGCTGCTTGACTCTGGCCACTAAATGTGAGTTTGTTGTCCACCCATACACCCAGGTCTTTTTCAGTGACTGTTTTGCCCAGTGTTTTACAATTAAGCACATAATTATACAACTTGTTCGTTCTACCCAAGTGCATGACCTTACATTTATCCCCATTAAAGCTCATTTGCCATTTACCAGCCCAAGCTTCTAGTTTACATAAATCCTCCTGTAATATAAAATTGTCCTCCTCTGTATTAATTACCCTGCAGAGTTTAGTGTCATCTGCAAATATTGAAATTCTACTCTCTATGCCCCCTACAAGGTCATTAATAAATATGTTAAAAAGAAGCGGGCCCAAAACTGACCCCTGTGGTACCCCACTGCTAACCGTGACCCAGTCCGAGTGTGCTCCATTAATAACCACCCTTTGTTTCCTATCCCTGAGCCAGCTCTTAACCCACCTACACATATTTTCCCCTATCCCCATTGTTCTCATTTTATGTATCAACCTTTTGTGTGGCACCGTATCAAAAGCTTTTGAAAAGTCCATGTACACCACGTCCACTGCATTCCCTTGGTCCAGTCCGGAACTTACCTCTTCATAAAAGCTTATCAGATTAGTCTGACAGGAACGGTCTCTTGTAAACCCATGTTGATATTGGGTCATAAGGTTATTCTTCTCCAGATACTCCAGTATAGTATCTCTTAGAAAACCCTCCAGGATTTTTCCCACAGTTGAGGTTAAACTTACTGGCCTATAATTTCCAAGTTCAGTTTTTGTCCCCTTTTTGAATATTGGCACCACATTTGCTATACTCCAGTCCTGTGGTATAGACCCTGTTATTATGGAATCTTTAAAGATTAAAAATAGTGGTCTATCTATGACTGTGCTTAATTCCTGCAGTACTCGGGGGTGTATCCCATCCGGGCCCGGGGATTTGTCAATTTTAGTGATTTGTAGACGCCGCCGTACTTCCTGCTGGGTTAAGCAGGTGACATTTAATAGAGAATTTTTATCCCTGATCATGTTATCCGTCATGGGATTTTCTTGTGTAAATACTGTTGAAAAAAAGTCATTTAGCATATTGGCTTTTTCCTCATCCTCATCCACCATTTCACCCAGACTATTTTTAAGGGGACCAACACTATCATTTTTTAGCTTCTTACTATTTATGTAGTTAAAGAATATTTTGGGATGTCATCCATGTGTCATCAATGTGCACGTGTGTGGGACATTTTGCAGCCCATGCTGCTACCGGAAACACTGACATCTGAAAGAGCCCTTAGTGAACTCGGTCATTTATCGAACTTTAACAGACTTTTGCAGATTTTTAGGAAAAAAGCTTGGGAATCAGAACACAAATCCGAACGTGCAACTTTTGTGCTGAATTTGAGATTGGCGAACGTTTTCCGACCAAGTTCACTCATGTCTAATTATACATTAACAATGGTCAGATATGCAAATACAGGTGGTAGTACAAAAGTATAAGCAGATGATACAAAAGTCAGTTACCGGTTTGATGTTCAGCCGTTGGATGCTTGCATACACATGGGCGGTGTAGGGACCAGCTCTGATTTCTGGTTTCTTCCAGCACACTGCACGGCGTGACCTCCTTAGCAGAGACCAAAGGCCCACATAGTTGCACATGCACTTACCCCTTGGTCAGTCACTCCTTTCCTCGCCCCCCGGTATGGTCCCCCAATCTACCTCCCACTTTCTCTGGCCGCTGAAACTCCAACACATATGAAGGATCATAACTTTTCTATGGAAAGTCATATGGAGGTGGTTTTATTACCATCAGATGCGACTGGGTCCCTGTCACGATCCATGCTGGATTGTGACAGATAAAAGCACATGTAACGTTTTTTTTCCCTTTAAGCTGTTTGCTTAAAGTTAGTTTTGCCCCCGGTGGTGGCTAGTATTATTACACAGGAATCACTAACAGGTGTGATTGTTCTGGCTCTTGCCTATAAAGGAGAGTCAGGTGGTCTCACTCACTGTTGGTGATATTGGTCATTTCCAACCATCCTTGGTGGAGGAAGGAGCTAGAGAAGAGTTCCATGCAGCTCAGTCAGAGTCCTGGTGTGGAAGGAGCAACAGTGAGGAGTTCCTTGCAGCTCTGACAAAGCTTTGGTGAAGTAGCAGCTATTCAGGAGGAAAGCTGCACTCAGGTGCTGGACTCTGTTGCTGAGAGCAAAAGCAACAGAGCAAAGCTAAGTGGTTTTTCCCTGTTTGTAACTTTCCTTATGTGTGTTTTAGTGCAGTGGTGGGATTAGTTTCTGCACCATCCAATTCATTAGAAAGGGATAGGTGCAGGGCAAGCTAGGGTTTTTAGGTATCCTGCTCATCACCAGGTGTGGAACCTGCCTAGGGACCATCAGGAGTGTAGAGACACTGACTCAGGGGAGTGCAGGAGGTCTCCACGTCCCTTTCCCTATTGCAGGGCCCTCCATTGTATCGGTTTCCCTGGTGTTTCCCTTATCTCTGAAATTCACCCTGCTGGAGGCGGTGTATCCAGATACACGTGTAACTATTGAAATTCGCCTGCTGGAGGTGATGTATCCGGCTGCACGTTTCATTGTTTAAATTCGCCCTGCTGGAGGCGGTGTAACCAGGGTCACGGGTGTCTTAGAAATTCGCCCTGCTGGAGGCAGAGTATCCAGTCACCCGTGACATCACAGTCCCCATCACACTAGGAGATCAAACACGCTTCGCTACGTGGCTGCTACTAGCTGTTCTATGTAACTCCCTGCCCCTTCATGCTAAAACTGGTCAAGACTTTTTTGAGATCTCAGAAATGTAACCAGCACACAGCTACGATGCACTATATAAGTCCATAATTCCATAACTTCTTATAAAATTACGGCTCCCGTCCTGCCAGGAACAGCTTTGTCCCAGCTATCTGATGGTGTAGTGAATTTAGCTTGGCCACCTATTAAGAATGATTTCCTGTCTCTGCTTCACACTTTGTATGAAGACTATAGTCTTGAACCGGATTTGAAAGTTGACTGACAAGAAATCATAGCCCCCATTTTCTTCTTCACATCCCTCCTGTTTTTTGTAGAGGTTCTACGTGAAACACCTTTTGACTATATTCTTTGTATGGTCCATTTATGTACTTGTACAAGATAATAATGTTTTATTTAGATGTCTATTATTAAGACAAAATAAACTGAATTATTTTAATCTTTCCTCATAATCTATATCCTCCATGCTTCTTATCAGCTTTGTGGCTCTTCTTTGTACTATGTCTAATGACAGAATATCCTTTCTATTAACTTCTGCCCAGAAATGAGTTGCATATTCCAGTTGAGGTCGCACTAGCGCTCTGTTAAATAGTAATATGATGCCCCTGTCCTGTGACTCTATGCCTCTTTTAATACATGACCCTGAATTAGAACCTGCTGATTGACTTTACATCCTGTTTATTCTTTGATCACAAGTACACCCAGATCCTTCTCTGCAAGTGACTCTCTTTGTTTTACTTCCCCAGAACATATGAAGCCCACAGGTTATAAGTGTCCTGATGCATAACTTCATACTTGTCAACATTGAGCCTCATTGAACCCAAGTGAACCCGTTCAGTTTGTCCAAATCAGCTTATAACTTATAAACATCTTCCATAGACTGCACTATATTACATATTTTGGTGTCATCTACAGAAATAGAAGTAGCTATATTAATGGCATCTTCTATATCAATAATAAATATGCTGAATAATATGCTGAATGATAGCAAACCCAGAACTGAACCTTGGGGTACACCAATGGAGACCATACGGTGTAGCAGTCACTCACTACAACTGTCTGCCATCCTACAAGCATTCCAGCATGAAGCTTCCCATGTTTGTCAGCTGAATCAAGGACGCTGCTGGTTCACTTTTCACAAGCTTTGGTCATCATGGCCAGCATAGACCTTGATTGACTGGGGTGGGGTACAATCCTTGAGTTCTAACAAGAAACTTCACCCAAACGAAAAAAAAAAAAGTCAACATAGTTTGACAACTTTGTTAAAGAAAATTGCAATAATGGATTTCCAACAATTTTTGTTTGTTCACTTTTCACGCCATGCTGCAAGTTTTGGTCATCATAGCCAGCATGGTCATTGTCATCCTCATTTTCTCTCTGATTGCCAGCCTTAGCCCATGCCTGTTCCAGCTCAATGTCCCCCGATATATCCACCTGCTGCTACTTCACCTCCTCTTCCCCATCCAGTTGCTTGTAACATAGACCTTGATTGTCTAGGTAGCGATACAATCTTTGTGTTTAAGCAAGAAACTTCACCCAAATGAAAAAAAAATCAATATAAATTGACAACTTTGTTAAAGAAAATTGCAATTACGGATTTCCAAGAACTTTTGTTTGTCAAGTTAAATCAGTTTTGACCTTCAGTCTATTGTGTAGGGTCCTAAAGGGTAAGGTCACTATAGTAGATGCCCCAACCAAACCTTTTATGTATGCCAAGAATAAAGATGAATATAGTGTGAAGGAGAGGCTTTTGGGGATGACCGCGCGGACGTCGATGATGAGAGTTGCACTCTCCAAAGTAGATTTAATCAGCCTTATTTCTGCATTTCTGAGTCGAACCAAACTTTTTAAAACTAACTGCAGATATCATAGAAAGATTGCTATCAGTAGTCATTTTCAAAAAAGTTTCAGTTCGAACCAGAAATGGGTAGCGTAAATGAAGTAAATAAAGCTACTTGAGTCTACGTTAGAGTGTGAAACTCATCATCTACAGAAGTGTGGTCATCTCAAAATGCATACCATCCACCCTATATTAATTTTTTCATTCTGAGAAATTATGATAATTAGAGTTGAGCAAAATTATCTCCAAATCCTTGGTCCTGCAAGCCTCTTATTATTTCCAATATCAACTATACCTGTTCTGATTAGGTGGTCCAGCATAACATCATCATCGTGGCATAAAGCACATATGATGTTTGGTTGTGAGTACTAATTAGAAGAAGTAATGGATCTGTCCTGCAGCCACTGACTACTGATAAGACTGCTGGTTGAATTTTTTTTGTTCAACTCTAGCGGTAATAGTTACATAGTTAGTACAGTTGAACCCAGATATCCATCAAGCTCAACCAAGGGATGAGAAATGATTAAAGAGCATGGGTCATAGTTGATTGCAAAATGCATTATCCATTCTGCCATAAAGAGCATGTTTTTCCCTCTTGATCCTGATCGCTGATAGATAGGATCAACAGTCAGACTTAAAATGTTACACATATACAGAAGTATTTGTGTTTTTTTTTAGATAAAAAAAGCATCTATGCCTTTTTTTAAACCAACGACAGCTCCCAATGTGGCCAAGTCTTGATGTTGACTAATCCACATATTAATAGCTCTCATGGTAATTTGTTAGCCTATGCAGTTTTAAGGGGTTGAGAGTCTCATCTCTTTAAACCTCCATGTTGTTATTATGTATATATATATATATATATATATATTATTATTATTATTATTATTTATTGTTATAGCGCCATTTATTCCATGGCGCTTTACATGTGAGGGGTATACATAAAAACAAGTACAATAATCTTAAACAGTACAAGTCATAACTGGTACAGGAGGAGAGAGGACCCTGCCCGCGAGGGCTCACAATCTTCAAGGGATGGGTGATAATACAGTAGGCGGGGGTAGAGCTGGTCGTGCAGCGGTTTGGTCGATCGGTGGTTACTGCAGGTTATAGGCTTGTCGGAAGAGGTGGGTCTTCAGGCTCTTTTTGAAGGTTTCGATGGTAGGTGAGAGTCTGATATGTTGTGGTAGAGAGTTCCAGAGTAGGGGTGATGCGCGAGAGAAATCTTGTATGCGATTGTGGGAAGAGGAGATAAAAGGGGAGTAGAGAAGGAGATCTTGTGAGGATCGGAGGTTGCGTGCAGGAAAGTACTGGGAGACGAGGTCACAGATGTATGGAGGAGACAAGTTGTGGATGGCTTTGTATGTCATGGTTAGGGTTTTGTAATGGAGTCTCTGGGCAATTGGGAGCCAGTGAAGGGATTGACAGAGGGGAGAAGCTGGGGAATAGCGGGGGGACAGGTGGATTAGTCGGGCAGCAGAGTTTAGAATAGATTGGAGGGGTGCGAGAGTGTTTGAGGGGAGGCCGCAGAGCATGAGGTTGCAGTAGTCAAGGCGAGAGATGATGAGGGCATGGACTAGGGTTTTTGCAGATTCTTGGGTAAGGAATGAACGGATGCGTGAAATATTTTTGAGTTGAAGTCGGCAGGAAGTGGAAAGGGTTTGGATATGTGGTTTGAAGGAGAGATCAGCATCAAGGATTACTCCGAGGCAGCGAGCATGTGGGACATATATATATATATATATATGCCATACTAGTGTATATTTCATGTTACTGTGTTATTCATATATTACGTGTTGTTGTGTTTTTGCACTATGTACTTGGTAGAGACAGTGCAGTTTGGGTTATGGTCACAAGATGGAGACACTGAATCCACTGCTTGGTAGATATAGCTGTAGTACACATAAGAGTTAACTGTAGGAGGGGTTAGCTGGGGAATAAGCCAGGAAGGTCTTCCTGTATTAGTCAGTCCCCTAGGGGCCTGACCCCTGTGTGCTCGGGTGGGCTATATGCCTGAGCTTCCTAACTACCCCGTAACGTTAAAGTGTATGCCCAGCCATCCAGGGGGTACATAGAGAAGAACAAGGTACAGCAGAACCAGCAGTAGAGAGGAAAAGAAGGAAGTAAAGGAAGATTGAAGGTCACTGTAAAAGTGTACAGGCAGGTCACTCCAGAATGTGGTGGATAGCTACATTGTCTGAATCTCTGATGTCTGGGGCAAAATGGGCAGCAGAGCGCTTCACTGTGGTGACGCTTTACAGGGAGGACACTGAGGGGCAATCTGAGACGCTCCATCCCACTGCAGCACTTAGTGACGCAAGGAACAGTGAAGAGAAAGATGAAGTAATGTGCCGTCTTTACTGTGATGGAAATGCTGGAAACTACGTGGATTTGCTGTGGCCTGAAGTAAATAAATCTATTCAGTTAAGAGTTGCCTTGGACTGTGTCTCTATTCATTGGGATCCAGGATCAGCTTCAGGTCAGCGCAGCAAAGAAGACACTGACAGCACCGTAAGTATGTGTTGTACTATGCAAGAGAAGAGGTACCGTTTTCCTGGAGAGGGAGGCCAGGGTATACAATGTCCAAGATACTTAGCAAAGACTACTGCCCTGGCCGACCTTTACAATGTGAATACAAGAGCTGCCAAAAATTTAGACTCACCCCAATACCCCTTTGAAGAGACGTACGAGGGCCTCCTGAAAACAATATTTCCATAAATAGGAAGTGGGTCTCCCATACTATTTGCCTATGCAGTGAATGCAAGGCCTGGCCAAAATTTAGACTCACCCCAATACCCCTTTGAAGAGACGTACGAGGCCCTCCTGAAAACAATATTTCCACAAATAGGTAGTGGGTCTCCCATACTATTTGCCTATGCAGTGAATGCAAGGCCTGGCCAAAATTTAGACGCACCCCAATACTCCTTTGATGTCAACTAATCCACATATTAATAGTTCTCATGGTAAAGAAGACTTATCTCCCATAGAGATCAAATGTTTGTTTCTCCAGGCAGAGGGAATACCCTTTTGGGTTTTTTGCACAGGTTTTACATGAATCAGCTTTTGACCATATTCTTTGTATGTCCATCTCATACATGCACAAGACAATAATGCTTCAGTTAGATGTCTATTATAAAAAATAAATAAAAAATTGAATTATTTTTATCTTTCTTCATAACTTAAATTCTCTATGCTCATTATCAGTTTTGTGGTTCTTCTTTGTACTATGTCTAATGCCAGGACTTCTTCTTTGTACTATGTCTAATGCCAGGACTTCTTCTTTGTACTATGTCTAATGCCAGGACTTCTTCTTTGTACTATGTCTAATGCCAGGACTTCTTCTTTGTACTATGTCTAATGCCAGGACATCCTTTCTATTAACTTCTTCCAAGAAATGAGTTGCATATTCCAGCTGAGGTCACACTAATGTTCTGTAAAGTAGTAGTATCATGCCTCTGTCCTGTGAGTCTATGCCACTTTTAATACATGACACTACCCTGAATTAGAACCTGCTGATTGACTTTACATCCTGTTTATTCTTTGATCACAAGTACACTCAGATCCTTCTCTGCAAGTGACTCTCTTTGTTTTACTTCACCAGAACATATGAAGCCCACAGGTTAAAAGTGTTCTGATGCATAACTTCATACTGTCAACATTGAACCTCATTGAACCCAAGTCAACCCGTTCAGTTTGTCCAAATCATCTTATAACTTATAAACATCTTCCGTAGACTGCACTATATTACATATCTTGGTGTCATCTACAGAAATAGAAGTAGCTATAATAATGGCATCTTCTATATCAATAATAAATATGCTGAATAATATGCTGAATGATAGCAAACCCAGAACTGAACCTTGGGGTACACCAATGGAGACCTTATGGTGCAGCAGTCACTCACTACAACTCTCTGTCATCCAACAAGCATCCCGGCATACAGTTTGACATGTTTGCCAGCTGGATCAAGGATGCTGCTGTTTCACTTTTCACAAGCTTTGGTCATCATGGCCAGAATAGACGTCGATTGTCTGGGGTGGGGTACAATCCTTGAGTTCTAACAAGAAACTTCACCTAAACAAAAAAAAAGTCAACATAAATAGACAATTTTGTTAAAGAAAACTGCAATAATGGATTTCCATGATTTTTTGTTTGTTCACTTTTCACACCATGCTGCTAGTTTTGGTCATTATGGAGAACATTGCCATTGTAATCCTCATTTTCTCTCTGACTGTCAGCCTCAGCCCATGTCTGTTCCAGCTCAATGTCCCCCGCTATATCCACCTGCTGCTACTTCACCTCCTCTTCCTCATCCAGTTGCTTGTAACATAGACCTTGATTGTCTGGGGAGGGGTACAATCCTTGTGTTTTAACAAGAAACTTCACCCAAATGAAAAAGAAAATCAATACAAATTGACTCCTTTGCTAAAGAAAATTGCAATAATGGATTTCCAAGAACTTTTTAATCAATTTTGACCTTCAGTCTATTGTGTAGGGTCCTAAAGGCTAAGGTTAGTATAGTAGGTGCCCCAACCAAACTTTTTATGTATGCCAAGAATAGAGATGAATATAGTGTGAAGGAGAGGCTTTGGGGATGACCGTGTGGCTGTAGATGATGAGAGTTGCCCTCTCCAAAGCAGATTCAAGTAGACTTAATTCTGCATTTCTGATTCACACCAATCCCTTTTTAAAAATAACTACAGTGGGTACGGAAAGTATTCAGACCCCTTTAAATTTTTCACTCTTTGTTTGATTACAGCCATTTGGTAAATTCAAAAAAGTATATTTTTTATTACTAATGTACACTCTGCACCCCATTTTGACTGAAAAAAACAGAAATGTAAAAAGTTTTGCAAATTTATTAAAAAAGAAAACTGAAATATCATATGGTCATAAGTATTCATACCCTTTGCTCAGCATTGAGTAGAAGCACCCTTTTGAACTACTACAGCCATGAGTCTTCTTGGGAATGATGCAACAAGTTTTTTCACACCTGGATTTGGGAATCCTCTGCCATTCTTCCTTGCAGATCCTTTTCAGTTCTGTCAGGTTGGATGGTGAACATTGGTGGGTAGCCATTTTCTGGTCTCTCCAGGTCAGGGCTCTGGTTGGGCCAGTCAAGAATGGTCACAGAGTTGTTCTGAAGCCACTCCTTTGTTATTTTAGCTGAGTGCTTAGGGTTCTTGTCTTGTTGGAAGGTGAACTTTGGGCCAAGTCTGAGGTCCAAAGCACTCTGGAACAGGTTTTCATCCATGGTATCTCTTTATTTGGCCACATTCATGTTTCCTTCAATTGCAACCAGTCATCCTGTCCCTGCAGCTGAAAAACACCCCCATAGCATGATGCTGCCACCACCATGCTTCACTGTTGGGATTATAATGGGCAGGTGATGAGCAGTGCCTTGTTTTCTCCACACATACTGCTTAGAATTATCAAAAAAAGTTCTAGCTTTGTCTCATCAGACCAGAGAATCTTATTTTTCATAGTCTGGGAGTCCTATTTTTTTAGCAATAGCTATGCAGGCTTTCATATGTCTTGCACTGAGGAGAGGCTTCCATCTGGCCACTCTGCCATAAAGACCCGATTGGTGGAAGGCTGCAGTGATAGTTGACTTTGTGAAATTTTCTCCCATGTCCCTACTGCATCTATGGAGATCAGCCACAGTAATCTTATAGTTCTTCTTTACTCCTCACCAATGCCCTTCACCCATGAATGCTCAGTTTGGCTGGACGGCCAGGTCTAGGAAGACTTCTGGTGGTCCCAAACTTCCTCCATTTAAGGATTATGGAGACCACTGTGCTCTTAGGAGCCTTGAGTACTGCAGAAATTCTTTTGTAACCTTGGCCAGATGTGTGCCTTGCCACAATTCTGTCTCTGAGCTCCTTGGCCAATTCCTTTGACCTCATGATTCTCATTTGGCCTGGCGTGCACTGTGAGCTGTGAGGTCTTATATAGACAGGTGTGTGACTTTACAAATCATGTCCTATCAGTTTAATTAGACAGAGCTGGACTCCAATGAAGTAGAACCATCTTAAGGAGGATTACAAGGAAATGGACAGCATGTAACCCTTTTAAAGGCAGCAGTACTTAGGGTACTTATGACTCAGTGCCGCTTTTTAATGGCACTGAGAAATAAGTGTATAGCGCCCCCCAGAGTCGGAATTTCTCCAGGGTCTCAGCTACTGGGTGTTCTGTGAATAACAGTGACCATAAAAAAAATTCTGATTTCCCATTTAATTTCTCTCTCCTTTGATGTGATCACACATCAGGAGAGAGAGAAATGGGGTCCCCCGATTCCCTCCCGGTATCTCTAGTGTCCCTGTATTTCCCCATGTAGTCCCCCTACCGCCCACATCTTCTTCCTGGAAGAAAATGGCAGGCGCATGCGTAGAGTGCCCGTCGAGATCTGATAGCCGGTACCCGACAAAAATAGGAAATTTTTACTATTGGTTCATTTTGATCACTGTGATTGAACCTATCACAGTGATCAAAATTAGAAAAAATATTAAGTCAAACTCCCTTTTATCACTCCCTTAATTAGCTAAAAATAATAAAATTAAAAAAATGTATTTATTTCCATTTTTCCATTAGGGTTAGCGTTGGGCTACAGTAAGGGTTGGGCTAGGGTTAGGGTTGGAGCTGGGGTTAGGGTTGGGGCTAAAGTTAGGATTGGTCTAGAGTTAGGGTTGGGGCTAGGGTTAGGGTTTGGCTAAAGTTAGGGTTAGGCTATAGTTAGGGTTGTGGTTATGGCTGGGATTACGGTTTGGGTTGGGATTAGGGTTAGGGGTGTGTTGGGGTTAGGGTTGTGGTTAGGGTTATGGTTAGGGTTGAGATTAGGGTAAGGGGTGTGTTAGGGTTATGGTGGAGTTAGAATTGGGGGGTTTCACTGTTTAGGTACATCAGGGGGTCTCCAAATGTGACATGACACCATTGATTCCAGCCAGTTTTGCATTCAAAGCGTCAAATGGAGCTCCCTCCCTTCTGAGCCCTGCAATGCACCCAAACAGTGGATTTCCCCCACATACAAAGTATTGGCGCACTCAAAAGAAATTGCACAAAAAATTTTGTGGTCAATATTCTCCTGATACCCTTGTGAAATTAAAAAAATGGTTCCAAATTAAACTTTTTTTGTGAAAAAAAGTAAAATGTTCATTTTTTTCCTTCCACATTGCTTTAGTTCTCATGAAGCACCTGAAGAGTTAATAAGTTTCTTGAATGTAGTTTTGTGCACTTTGAGGGGTGCAGTTTATACAATGGTGTCACTTTTGGGTATTTTCTGTTATATTGACCCCCCCAAACTCACTTCAAATGTGAGGTGGTCCTTAAAAAATGGTTTTGTAAATTTTGTTGGGAAAACTTTTAACACTTATAATGTCTTAACAAAAAAAATGATGTTTCCAAAATTGTGCTGATGAAAAGGTGACATGTGGGAAATGTTATTTATTAACTATTTTGTGCGACACCATTCTCTGATTTAAGGGTACAAAAATTAAAATTTGAAAATTGCAAAATTTTAAAATTTTTTGACAAATTTCATTTTTTCATAAATAAACGCAAGTCATATCAAATAAATTTTACTAGTATCATGAAGTACAATATGTCATGAAAAAATCTCAGAATTAGTGGGATACGTTGAAGCGTTCTAGAGCTATAACGTCATAAAGTGACAGTGATAAGAATTGTAAAAATTGGCTTGATCATTAAGTACCAAATTGGCTCTGTCACTAAAGGGTTAAGTCCACATTGGAGTGTGGAACTCATCATCTAAGGCAGCGCAGTTATCTTAAAATACATGCCATCCACCCTATATTCATTTTTTTATTCTAAAAAATGATGATAATTAGAGTTGAGCAAAATTATTTACAATTCCTTGGTCCGGAAGCGACAATGGCAGTCCATTGTGCCAGACCAGAGTCCTGCAAGCCTTTTACTACCTGCCATCATCCACTATACCTGTTCTGATTAGGAGGCCCAGCACAACATCAACATTGTGAGGTAAAGCACCTTTGATGTCGGGTTGAGCCTCCTAATCAGAAGAAGTGATGGATCTGGTCCGGCCGCCACTGACTACTGATATGACTGTTGGTTCCACGACCTGTGAATTTTTTTTGTTCAACTCTAGAGGTAATAGTTACATAGTTAGTACGATTGAAAAAGCCCAGACATCCATGAAGCTCAACCAAGGGATGAGAAATGATAAAGAGTATGGGTCATAGTTGACTGAAAAGTGCATTAACCATTCTGCCATAAAGAGGATGTTTTTTCCATCTTGATCCTGATTGTTGATAGATAGGACCAACATTCAGACCTAATATGTCACACATATACAGAAGTATTTATGCTATTTTCTTATTAAAAAAAAAAGCATTTACGCATTTTTTAAAAATATCAACAGCTCCCACTTAGGCCAAGTCCTGATTTTGACTATTCCACAAATTAATAATGGTAAAAAAAGGCTCGCTTCCCATAGAGATTAAATGTTTTTCTCCTGACTAGTGTTGAGCGATACCGTTCGATACCCAAAAATATTGTATCGGATGGTATCGCCCGATACGAAAAAAATATCGTGTATCGCCGATTCCGATACCGGAAGTCCCATTCAAGTCAATGGGACTTCCGGTATCGGAATTTAAAAAAGCCCTTTATTTCCTTGTTGGCTAATTCTACATAATTGAAAACAAATAAGAATCATGTAGAATGTATTGTGGGAGGTGAAGGAGACATTAAAGGCATAGTGGTTTATTCAAATCACATGGCATAGCATTAATTCCAATTTTTTTTTTCAAGACGTTCGGAGTTAAAAAGATATTGACTATGTTAACTTTTTTATATTTTGTCAGATATGTATGTTTCACAACTTCCATGCTCTTCACCTTCTTTTGTACTTCTCCCACACTTTCTCCTTCATGATCCGCAGCAGTAGCATTTTTTCATCAACTTTTTCTTCACCTTATTCATCTTCTTCTTCTTCACCTTCTTCCCATTATTTTTTTTTTCCATTCTTCATATTCTTCTTAGGCCGGTTTCACATTAGCGCTTTTTAAGCGCACGCACGGCCGGGGGTAGCTCCGCCCCCGAGCCGGCTCTCTGTCCGGCGTGCCCTCCCCTTGCTTATAGCGCCGCCTCCTAGCGGACAGCGGCGCCTGCGATCGGCGCACCCTATCTTTAGCATAGGGTGCGCAGATCGTGCGCAGGCCGTGCACTAGTTGCGCTTTGACCTGCGCTGCGCACTTCTGATGGTGCGCCGTGCGCGCCAAAATCCGAAAAGTTCGATGGTACCTGTGCTAAAAAAACACTACCAAGGACCAGCTGACGGTGCTGGACTTCAGATACCGAGATGGAGGCACCTAGGCCAAAGGCTCTGGCGAGAACCAGCTGACAGTGCTGGAACCCGGATGGGTAGCAGAAGGAACAAGAGCCAATGGCACTACCGAGGAACAGCTGACGGTGCTAGACCACGGTTACTAGGCAGGAGGTACCTGTGCTAGAAAGCACTACCAAGGACCAGCTGACGGTGCTGGACCTTCGGATACCGAGATGGAGGCACCTAGGCCAAAGGCTCTGGCGATAACCAGCTGACAGTGCTGGAACCCGGGTTAGTATCAGAAGGTACCCATCCAAAGCAAAGTAGCCAGGCCGCATGCCGGCCGCAGTTACCGAAACCCACAGTCCTACAGGGGGTCCATGTCCCATTGTCACTACGGATCCAGCCTTCAGTGCCAGTTCCCGCAGCCCACATAGGAGTCACCTAAACTGCAGGCACCGTAGAGTCGGCTAACCCGGCCGCAAGACGACAGGACAAAGGATTGTTGGCATAGTGACCTTGACACTACCCGGAAACAGCTCGCATGCTGGAACCAGGCTGGGCAACAGGGAGTACCCGTGGCAAAGACACTGCCGAGAACCAGCTGACGGTGCTGGCACCTGGATGGGTAGCAGAAGGAACAAGAGCCAATGGCACTACCGAGGAACAGCTGACGGTGCTGGACCACGGTTACTAGGCAGGAGGTAGCTGTGCTAGAAAGCACTACCAAGGACCAGCTGACGGTGCTGGACCTTCGGATACCGAGATGGAGGCACCTAGGCCAAAGGCTCTGGCGAGAACCAGCTGACAGTGCTGGAACCCGGTTGGGTAGCAGAAGGTACCCATCCAAAGCAAAGTAGCCAGGCCGCAAGCCTGCCGCAGTTACCGAAACCCACAGTCCTACATGGGGTCCATGTCCCATTGGCACTACGGATCCAGCCTTCAGTGCCAGTTCCCGCAGCCCACATAGGAGTCACCTAAACTGCAGACACTGTAGAGTCGGCTAACCCGGCCGCAAGACGACAGGACAACGGATTGGTGGCATAGTGACCTTGACACTACCCGGAAACAGCTGGCGTGCTGGAACCAGGCTGGGCAACAGGGAGTACCGGTGCCAAAGACACTGCCGAGCACCAACTGGCGTTGGAACCCAGGGACAATCATGGTGAAGGCCGAGGCCTACTTGGTGGTAGTTTTAGATTGTTTGTAGGCTACAACAGACTGTCAACGTGCTCCAATTAGGCATCTGTCTCCACTCTGTTTCCAGGATTTCACGTGACCACCAACACCGCCAGTTTATGCGTACAGTAGCCGTCTGCCCAATCCACACTTGTTCCTGTGTTACTGGGGTTCTGTAATGTCAGCAGATCCCCTGATGTGTGTCTGCCAATGTCTCCTCCTCTGTCCACATTCCCACCACTTGCAGTGGGAAGGTGGACAGCGCAGGATACAGTGCCGGACACACATTGGGGGATCAGCTCACGTAACAGAACACCAGGAACACAGGAACAAGTGTGGAATGCATGGACGGCAACTGTGAGCAGGAACTGGCGGTGTTGGAGGTCAGGGGAAAAACTAGAGACAGAGTGGAGACAGAGGCCAAATCAGAGAATGTTTAAATCTGAAGTAGTTACAATTTGGAGGCAGCAGCAGTTTGCCCTCCACACAGCAGGGGATCAGCTGACGTTACCGTACCCCACTTTCACATGAATGAATGTATTTTTCTGTGTGGACAGCACTTCCGAGCACCAACTGGCGTTGTTGGAGCCCAGGGACAATCATGGTGCAGGCCGAGGCCTACTAGGAGCCAGGTGTAAATCGGAGGTATTTTGACTTTGGAGGGAGCAGGACACTTTGCCCTCCACACAGCAGGGGATCAGCTGACGTTACCGCACCCCACTTTCACATGAACAAGTGTGTTTTTCTGTGTGGACAGCACTTCCGAGCACCAACTGGCGCTGTTGGAGCCCAGGGACAATCATGGTGTAGGCCGAGGCATACTTGGTGGCAGTTTTAGATTGTTTGTAGGCTACAACAGACTGTCAACGTGCTCCAATTAGGCATCTGTCTCCACTCTGTTTCCAGGATTTCACGTGACCACCAACACCGCCAGTTTATGCGTACAGCAGCCGTCTGCCCAATCCACATGTGTTCCTGTGTTACTGGGGTTCTGTAATGTCAGCAGATCCCCTGATGTGTGTCTGCCACTGTCTCCTGCTCTGTCCACATTCCCACCACTTGCAGTGGTGAACACAGGAACAAGTGTGGAATGTGTGGAAGGCAACTGTGAGCAGGAACTGGCGGTGTTGGAGGTCAGGGGAAATACTAGAGACAGAGTGGAGACAGAGGCCAAATCAGAGAATGTTTAAATCTGAAGTAGTTACAATTTGGAGGCAGCAGCAGTTTGCCCTCCACACAGCAGGGGATCAGCTGACGTTACTGACCCCCACTTTCACATGAACGAGTGTTTTTTTCTGTGTGGACAGCACTTCCGAGCAACAACTGATGATGTTGGAGCCCAGGGATAGTCATTTTGTAGGCTGAGGTCTACTTGGAGGCAGTTTAAGATAAGACGTTGTTAGAATTTGGAGGCAGCAGGAGTTTGCCGTACACACAGCAGGGGATTAGCAGACGTTACCGAACCCCACTTTCACATGAACAAGTGTGTTTTTCTGTGTGGACAGCGCTTCTGAGCACCAACTGGCGGTGTCGGAGCCCAGGGAAAATCAGGTAGTAGGCTGAGGCCTACTTGGTGGCAGTTTTCGATTGTTTCTACACTACTACTAACTGTCAACGTACTCCAATTAGGCCTCTGTCTTCACTCTGTTTCGAGTATTTCCTCTGGCTTCCAACCACGCCAGTTGCTGCTCTGAAATGCCGTCTGCACAACCAACACTTGTTCCTGTGTTACTGGGGTTCTGTAACACCAGCTTCTCCCTAGAGGTGAGTCAGGAATTGTCTCCTGCTCTGTCCACTTTTCCACTACAAGTAGTGGGAATGTAGACAAAGCAGGAGACATTGCCGGACTCACCTCTGGAGATGAGCAGATGTTACAGGACCCAGGTAACACAGGAACGAGTCTTGATTGTGCAGACGGCACTTGAGAGCAGAAACTGGCCGTGTTGTAGGCCAGAGGAAATACTCAAAAGAGAGTGGAGACAGAGGGCAAATCAGAGAACATATTAAATCAGAGGAAGTCAGAAGTTGTAGGCAGCAGGAGAGTTTGCTGTACACACAGCAGGGGATCAGCTGACGTTACCGAACCCCACTTACACATGAGCGAGTGTTTTGTCTGTGCGTACAGCACTTCTGAGCACCAACTGGCGGTGTCGGAGCCGAGGGAAAATTAGGTAGTAGGCCGAGGCCTACTTGGAGCCAGGTGTAAATCTGAGGTACTTTGAGTTTGGAGGGAGCAGGACACTTTGCCATACACACAGCAGGGGATCAGCTGACGTTACCAAACCCCACTTACACATGAGCGAGTGTTTTGTCTGTGTGGACAGCACTTCTGAGCAACAACGAGCTTTGCTGTAGCCCAGGAAATAAAGTTCAGGTCATAGAAACATGAACACAACAGGAGACCTGGATCCTGTTGCCAGCCAATTATTTATTCTGGAAGAGGACTGGCAAATTCAGGTGAGATCCAGGCCTTGTTCATTTTCACAAAAGTAAGCCGGTCAACATTATCGGCGGATAGTCGCGTGCGACGGTCTGTTACCACACCACCTGCAGCACTAAAGACACGTTCCGATAATACACTGGCAGCAGGGCAAGCCAGCACCTCCAATGCATACTGGCTAAGCTCTGGCCATGTATCCAGCTTAGAGACCCAAAACTTGAACGGGGAAGAGCCGTCTGTGAGTACACTAACAGGGCAAGACAAGTAGTCTGTCACCATCTGACGGAAACGTTGTCTCCTGCTGACTGGAGCCGTCTGTGATGGTGTAGCCGTTTGTGGTGGTCCCACAAAACTTTTCCACATTTGGGCCATACTGGCCTTGCCTTGTCCTGCGGCACTGCCTCTGCTACCTCTTTGTGCAGAGCTTCCTCCACTGCCTCTACCCACATGGCTGCTTTGAAAAGCACTACCAGCAACACTTGCAGGGGGAATGGAGAACATGATGGCCTGCACAAATGTTTCTTGGTACTCCCGCATTTTACGCTCCCGGTTCAACTGTGGTATGAGGCTTTGTAAGTTGTTCCTGTAGTGAGGATCTAAGAGGGTGTACACCCAATAATCAGCCGTGTGGAGAATGTTGGCGATGCGGCGGTCATTTAACAAGCACTGAAGCATGAAATCAACCATGTGCTGCAGACTGCCAACTGGACCGGAAACGCTGTCCCCAGCTTGAGGCAGCATCTCAGCCTGCTCTGCATCACCCCACCCTCGCTGTACACACTGACTACTAGAGCCTTGTGTACCTCCCTCCTCTGGAGAGATGTGTTCCTCCTCCTACATTGACTCCTCGTCATCCTCCTCACTAAGTGTCCCCTGCCTGGGCCTTTGTGAGGAAGCATGTTGCGCAGACTTGCCAGAAGCAGATGGCATTCCTGACTCCTCATCCTCGACCTCTTCAAAAACCTCCTCACTTAGTGCTTGTAAGGTTTTTTGAAGCAGACAGATAAGGGGGACAGTCATGCTGACTAGTGCATCATTTGCACTGGCCACCCGCGTGGAGTCATCGAAGGCACGCAAAACTTGGCAGATGTCCCTCATAGTGGCCCACTCAGTGGTGGTGAAGTGTGTCCGTGCACAGTGCGACTTGTTTGCGCCTGATGCAGCTGGTACTCCATTACTGCTGCCTGCTGCTCACACAACCGCTCCAACATATGTAACGTTGAATTCCACCTGGTGGGGAGGTCACATATGATGCGATGTTCTGGCAGGCGGAATTGGTGTTGCAGAGATGCAATGCGCAATCTTGCCATGCTGGAACGCCGCAAGTGAGCACACTCTAGGCGAACCTTGTGCAGCAGTGCATCAAGATCCGGATAGTCCCTCAGAAAGCTCTGCACGACCAAATTGAGCACGTGTGCCAGACATGGTATGTGAGTGAGGTTGCCTAGGCCCAGAGCTGCCACTAGATTTCGACCATTGTCACTCACTACCAAACCTGGTTGGAGATTCGCTGGCACAAACCACACATCGCTCTCCTGCTTGATGGCATTCCAGAGCTCCTGTGCTGTGTGGCTCCGATTCCCCAAAGAAATTAATTTAAGGATGGCCTGTTGACGTTTGGCCACACCTGTGCTCATATCTGGCCTAACAGGCTCATGCAGTGCTGATTCCAAGGACTAGAGTAGGAGGAGGACTCAATATGTACAGACTGCATTCCTGCAATCCTTGGAGTTGGCAGAATATGTACAGAGCCACTCTCCAGATCTGTACCCGGTCCACAACATTGACCCAATGGGCAGTGAGGGAAAGGTATCATCCCTTTCCTTGGCTACTGGTCCACGCATCAGTGGTCAGGTGGACCTTGCTACTGACGGCATTTAGAAGCGCATTTTTAATTTTTCCCTCCACATGCTTTTGCAGGGCAGGGACGGCTTGCCTGCTGAAATAAAAGCGGCTGGACACATTGTATTGTGGAACTGCCAATGACATCAAGTTCCGGAAGGTGTAAGTCTCCACCAGCCTGAATGACAGCATCTCAAGGGCCAGTAGTTTGGCAATGCCGGCATTCAGAGCCAGTGCTCGGGGATGGTTTGCCGAGTATGGACGCTTTTTCTCCCATGCCTGTGCTACTGATTGCTGGTGAGTGGCCTGGGAGTGTGCTGATGACTGAGAACGTGGTTCAGTGGGTGGAATTTCACTGGGTCTCTGGACAACAGTGGCAGAGGTTCTTCCATGGCGTTCCAGTGAGGAAGCCGAACCAGCTGTGTGTGAGCTGGAGGAAGAGGCCCCAACACGAGCTGAAGAGGTGCTAGGTGCTGCTGAAGGTTGGCCTACATCTTCAGTGTGTCTGTGTAACTCCACCTCGTGCTTGGTACGCACATGTTTCCACATATTTGTGGTATTGAGCTTGCTCACATTTTTCCCTCATTTAACTTTCTGATGACACAGCTTGCATTTGACAAAGCAAATGTCATCTGCAACTGTGTCAAAAAAAGAGAAAAGAAGCCAGCGCTGCTAAGGTTAGAACGCATAACATAAAGTGCATATGCACATAATATCTACTGTATTCAAAATGAGATATTTGGCAAAAAAATTGATCAATTCAATTGAGCCACCCCGCCGCGCCAAGGCAATCTCATGTGGGGGGTCCTACTCTACGTTTTTAATAAACACTGTGCCATTACGGCCTCCTAGATACATTAAAAGCAAGACCACTTTAAGTGCAATCCGTACCTGAGCATTTCTGGATCGCTCCCATGATGCCAGAAAAAGCAAGTGCGGATGAAGGCCAACCAGGTCTGAATACAGATGTGTCAGGCTTAGCCTCCACACATTGCCCGACCAGCAAACATAGATGAAGGGCAATGCAGGTTCAGACACAGGTGCACAATTAAATAATGCTTGGGGCAGGGCGGGGCTGCTGTGTGTGCACAGCAGCCTAGATCCATCACAGTGAACACAGAAAAAATGGCGAACATAACCCAGCCTGCATCGCCCTTCATCTATGTGTGCTGGTCGGGCAATGTGTGGAGGTTTAACCTGATATGTCTATATTCAGACCTGGTTGGCCTTCATCTGCACTTGCTTCATCTGGCTCCATGGGAGTGATCCAGAAATGCTCGGGTACGGATTGCACTTAATGTGGTCTTGCTTTTAATGTATTTAGGAGGCCGTATGGCACAGTGTTTATTAAAAACGTAGAATAGGACCCCCCACATGAGATTGCCTTGGCGCGGCGGGGTGGCTCAATTGAATTGATCAATTTTTTTTGCCAAATATCTCATTTTGAATTCAGTTAGATATTATGTGCATATGCACTTCATGTTATGCGTTCTAACCTCAAGCGACGCTGGCCTCTTTCTTTTTTTTTTTTTGCATGTTGGTATGTGGCTAACCACCACTTTTGCCGTGCGTGCTGGGTTATGATCGCCATGTTTTCTGTGTTCATTGTGATGGATCTAGGCTGCTGTGCACACACACAGCAGCCCCGCCCTGCCCCAAGCTTTATTTAATTGTGCACCTGTGTCCAAACCTGCATCGCCCTTCATCTATGTGTGCTGGTCGGGCAATGTGTGGAGGTTTAACCTGATATGTCTATATTCAGACCTGGTTGGCCTTCATCTGCACTTGCTTCATCTGGCTCCATGGGAGTGATCCAGAAATGCTCGGGTACGGATTGCACTTAATGTGGTCTTGCTTTTAATGTATTTAGGAGGCCGTATGGCACAGTGTTTATTAAAAACGTAGAGTAGGACCCCCCACATGAGATTGCCTTGGCGCGGTGGGGTGGCTCAATTGAATTGATCAATTTTTTTTGCCAAATATCTCATTTTGAATACAGTTAGATATTATGTGCATATGCACTTCATGTTATGCGTTCTAACCTCAAGCGACGCTGGCCTGTTTCTTTTTTTTTTTTGTGTCAAAAAAAGACCACGCACTGCAAGTCCTGGGAGCGCCCGTTTTCTGTTTTGGAAGAGGATTGCTCCTCACGGGTGCCAAAGTGGAGGCTACAGACAACCAAGTCTGCCACCGCCCTCTCCCTCCTCTTTTGGCCGTTCGGGGAATCTCTTCCTCAGAGCTGCTCCCACCACCTTCCTGTGGCTGACGCCATGATGGGTCAAGGACTTCAACATCTCCACTCCCCTCTTCAAGCACCGGCTGGTCCTGGGTTGTCTCGCCAGCACCGTACGCACCAGAAATTGGCAACTGAGTCTCATCATCATCAGATGAGCACTGAGCTGTGCTGACAATAGGCACTGGCCCACCCGCCTCTTCAGATTCAGAGGGACAAAGCAGTTGCGCATCACTGCATACTCCCTCTTCTTCACGCTCTAGAATGCTGCTTGGCTGGCCACCTCTTTCCAAGCCAACAGATTCTGAGAACAGAAGTAAAGATTGAGATGGCTCCTGTCCAGGGCTCTCAGACTGCCTGGGCAATTTGGCAGGTGGTGAAGAGACAGATGGTTGCTCTTCAGTGCTCTGGCCCTGGGAGGATGCGGAAGTCATTGAAGTGGATGCGTTAGCTGCCATCCATCCGACAACGGCTTCAGTTTGTTCGTCACGCAGCAGTGGGGTATGGCGAGGTCCTACAAAGCTGCGCATGAAGGACTGTTGCCTGGTAAAAGTGGGGGATGCCAGGTCACTGGTGGCCGCAGCAGACACCGAATCCCCACGTCCTCTCCCTGCTGAAACTCCACGGCCATGACCACGTGCCTTACTCCCTGCCTTCTTCATCTTGGTAGACTGATAAAGATAGGCAGAAAAGTAAAAAGGGGGGGCTTAGTGTTCTTATTCCTGAACACCTCCTAGCCAGTATAAGAAACACTAATTTGGCTAAGAGTGTGTGTACTACACTTTAATATGATCTAATGTGGCCTACACAACTCTAAAGTGGAGTGTTTGGTGAACTTTATTTCCTTTTTTTTTGGGGGGGGGGAATAAAAGGATGTGACCAAAGTTTGAAAGCTATAGTATCACAAACTTTTTGGAGCGATTACAATGCAGGAAGCTAAACTACAATGCAATTGATGCGGCACCAAAAAATAGGGTGATATTAGTCTGGCTGGCCCTGAAGGGCACAAGCCAGCAAAAAGGCTCCTCTATCTAATCCTATATAGTGTTTGCAACCAATCAATGACAATGGATGCGGATGGAAGCACACTAATATAGGAGCAAAAATTCTGGACAAATTAGATGCAAAAAAAGGACTATGTATGAGGCAGTGACGCACGCTGAGAGGACTACAGCCAGCGGTGGCTGTAGAACACACTGCATCGTGAGCTGAACTCACACACAGAGAGAGCTATCAGACAGCCAAAAACAGTGCAGAGAAATGGGCTATAGCACTGAAAGGCTGCTGAAAGGCTCCGCTGTCCACTCCTTTAGTGTTTGCAACCAACATTTATGGATACGTATGGAAGCACACTATACAGGAGAAAAAAAAAAGCAGCAATAAAAGAAAAATGTGTATGAGGCAGAGACACACGCTGGGCGGCCTACAAGCAGACGTGCCTGCAGGACACACTACACAGCGTGGGTCTGCACTCACACAGCCCTTGCAGACAGCTATTAAAACAGCGCTGCTGGGCTAAAAAAATGCTACAGTGGTGGATTATGTAGCCTGGGTAGAGCAATAGATATGTTTGATGATCGCTATTTCTAACTGTCCCTCACAGTCTTCAACAGCAGCCTGTCCCTAACTGAATTCACAGCAGAGTGAACCCGAAATGGCGGCTGCTGCGGTTTTTATAGTGCATCATGACATCATTTCAGCAGCCAATCACAGCCATGTCAGTAGTTAACATGCCTACATGCCTAACAGGATGTGCCCACACTTCTGAGGATCCCCATTGGCTGAATCAAATCAAGTGGGCTCCTAGCATTATGGGAACTTCCGATTCCGGTATTCGATATGAAAAAAGTATCGGAACTAAGTATCGGAATTCCGATACAGCGAATATCGGCCGATACCCGTTACTTGCGGTATCGGAATGCTCAACACTACTCCTGACAGAAGGAATGCCATCTTGTTTTACATGAAACACCTTTTGACCATATTCTTTGTGAGGTCCATTTACGTACTTGTACAAGAAACTATTTCATTTAGATGTCTATTATTAAGACAAAATAGATTGAATTATATTTGTCTTTCCACATTACTAGAGATGAATATTTCAATTTTCAGTTCCGATTACGTTCACCGAATTTGCAATATCCACCCAATAATTTGTGGAATATTCGCTGAACATAACCGAACACCATTCATGTCAATGTGAGGCAAAAACAAGGCATGAACAACACCTTATAATGGCCCCAAATGCTGCCAAAACACATCAAATGAGGGACAGACACCAGGAAAGTGGCTTCATTTCACCCACAGTACAGATTTTAGCATGGCACTGCAGCATTCAGCCAGGCATGAGGTATCGGGGTCTGGGACAGCATTTATAGCTTTCAATTCAATGTCACAGTAAGATGAGGTGGGTGAGGGATCGGTTTAGGGCCCCTTGGCTGGGAGCCCTGATACCACATGCAACACCTCTACCTGCTTTCATGCTGAGCCACACTCAGGTGGCACAAATGTCAGTTTTGTAGACTACCATTGTCAGAAAAATTTAAGGATAGTAACAAGGAGACCAAGGAAGTGGAGGCCTGACCATGTCGGAGGCCTACTGCTTCAGGCAAACACGCATGAAGGAGACCCAACCAGGAGTGTTCACATTTCCAAAAATTATTGACACAACCAAAGTGACATCAATTTCACCTTGGTACAGGGTGGGCCATTTATATGGATACACCCAGATAAAATAGAAATGGTTGGTGATATCAACTTCCTGTTTGTGGCACATTAGTACATGGGAGGGGGGAAGTTTTTAAGATGGGTGGTGACCATGGTGGCCATTTTGAAGTCAGCCATTTTGGATCCAACTTTATTTTTTCCAATGGGAAGAGGGTCATGTGACACATCAAACTTATTGAGAATTTCATAAGAAAAACAATGGTGTGCATGGTTTTAATGTAACTTTATTCTTTCATGAGCTTTTTAAAAGTTTATGGCCACTTATAATATGTTTTCAAAGTGCTGTCCATTGTGTTGGATTGTCAATGTAACCCTCTTCTCCCACTCTTGATACACTGTGTCACGTCGGCGGCACCGCCTATACTTACCGGCGCTCGCCTCCCCGCTCTGTGCCCGCCTCCTCCTCCTCCTTCTCCTCTGTCTGGCGCGTGCCTGCTTCCTGCGGGTGCCTTAGGCCGCGGGCGCGCGCTCTCCAGGTCTCTTAACCCTGGAGCGCCCGCCCAGAAGCCTAGGCGCCCAATCAGCCAGCAGCACAGGGTATATCAGGCGTCTCCAACATGGTGGAGATGCCTGATTATCGTGTGCCTTTCCTACGGTATCCTGGCCAAGTGTTTAGGGGTTTCCCCTTCACACTCCCTGTCTCAGTCCTGTCTCCGTCCTGCACTCCAGTGCTCTGTCCTGTACTCCGTGTCTCCATCCTGTACTCCAGTGCCCTGTCCTATACTCCATTTCTCCGTCCTGTACTCCAGTACCCAGTCCTGTACTCCGTGTCTCCGTCCTGTATTCCCCTCTCGGTGCCTGGTCCTATACCCCGTGTTTCCGCCCTGCTCCCACTCCGTACTTCCTACGTCACAGTTCTGCATTCCGTGCCTCAGTCCTGCACCCCTCACTCAGTCTTGTGAGCCGCCCCTCTTGGGTCTAGCAGTCGCAGCATCTGTCTTCCGAGGGCTTGCCCCTAACGGCCTCTGTATAGGGGTCGGCACCACCTGGCGCGCTCGCCCCTGGGAGCTCCAGTACCGCGACCCAGAGGGTCCACTCTCGGACGTAACCTACCCGTGGTCAGTATACGTCACAGTATAATCAGGCCATGGACCCTGCTAGCGTCTCGGCGGCCACCCAGAAAGAATTGCTCTTCTTGCGGGAAAATCAAACTAGGATAATGTCCTTTATGAAGTCCATGGACACCCGCCTTTCTGCCTTGCAAACTACTAATCCGGGGAACGCCCCGTTACTAGCGGGACTACAGCAGGAGCTCGCGCAGCAACGGGATGCCCAGTCCCATATTCTGAGCTACATGGCGTCCGTGGACGACCGACTCCAATCCCTACAGTCCTCTGCGTCCACCTCAGCCCTACCTCGGGACCCCAATCCCATCCGTCACCACGCCTAGGGAAACCTCCCAGGTTTAGTGGCGACCCCAAGTTGTGTCGGAGGTTTTTAAACCAGTGTCGCTTGCACTTTGAGCTCCTACCTCAGCAATACCCCTCTGATCGGGCCAAGGTAGCTTTCATTGTGTCCCATCTTGAGGGGGAGGCCTTAGCGTGGGTGAATCCCCTGTGGGAGAGAGATGACCCGGTGGTATCAAGTATCCATAACTTCTTGGATACTTTCCGCAGGGTATTTGATGAGCCTGGCCGTGTGGCCTCTACCACTGAGACTCTTTTCAATCTTCGCCAGGGCTCCCTCACCGTGGGACAGTATGCTATCTGCTTCCGGACACTGTCCTCGGAACTGGGGTGGAATAATGAGGCTTTGGTTGGGGCATTTTGGAGGGGCCTCTCCGGTAAAATAAAGGATGATCTTGCCGGCCGAGACACTCCTACCACTCTGGAAGATCTCATATCTCTAGCTACCTGTATAGACTTACGGTTTCAGGAACGCACCCGGGAGTCAGTTAGGGAAAAGCGATCTTTTAGGCTATACCAAGCACCCATCCCCCGCTCCCCGGCATCCTCTAGTAATTCCACTCCTGAGCCCATGCAAGTAGACCGAGTAAGGTTGTCTGAGCAAGAACGCAGGGAGAGAAGGACGCAGGGCCTATGCCTCTATTGTGGTGTGGCTAATCATTTTGTACGTACTTGCCCAGTATGGCCGTGAAACGCCTCCGCCTAGGCCAGGTAAGAGAGGCTTTCCTAGGTCATACCGATTCCTCTCTGCCCCTTACTATTTCAGTTCTAATTGTTTTAGGTCGGGAGCGCAGTTCGGTGGAGGCGTATGTGGACTCGGCTGCGGCTTTTAACTTCATCCGGCTCAAAGAGGTGGACCAGCTCCGAATTCCGGTTGTTACACTAGAGAATCCACGCTCTATCGCCTCGGTGGATGGCAAACCACTACCTGAACCCATCACCATGGTCACTGTCGAGGTGGAGATACAAGTTGGAGCTCTTCACCGAGAAAAAAATCGCCTTTTATGTTTTGCCCAGTTTGTCCCACACAGTGCTCCTCGGCTTACCCTGGCTTCGTCTACGTAAGCCCGTTCTAGATTGGCGTTCCTGGGAGATCCTCCGCTGGGGATACTTTTGCCATGAACGCTGCCTGTTGCCTGTATCTCGCCCAAGTCCGCAGCAAGCTCCTATCGATCTTCCCGGGCTTCCTTTGGCTTACCACTTGTACGCCAACGTCTTCAGTAAGAAGGAGGCTGAGGCTCTACCGCCGCATCGTGCCTACGACTGCCCAATTGAGCTTCTTCCAGAAGCGATTCCTCCCAGGGGAAGAATTTATCCTTTGTCTCTGGCAGAAACCGCGGCCATGTCCGAATATGTCCAGGAAAATTTGGCTCGGGGTTTTATTCGGAAGTCATCTTCTCCCACTGGGGCAGGATTCTTTTTTGTTCGGAAGAAAGACGGGTCCCTTCGGCCATGTATTGACTACCGAGGCCTGAACAGCATCAAGGTCAAAAATCGGTATCCCCTTCCACTGATCCCTGAACTCTTTGACCACTTGAGAGGGGCCCAGATCTTTACCAAATTGGATCTGCGGGGAGCCTATAACTTGATCCGGATCCGCGCCGGCGATGAGTGGAAGACGGCCTTCAATACTCGGCACGGACTCCGGAGTAAAGATGGATCCCGAAAAGTTGTCGGCTGTGCTCAAATGGCCACGAGTAAAAGCCATCCAACGGTTCCTGGGCTTCGCAAATTACTACCGACAGTTCGTGCCCTTCTTCTCTTCGGTGACTAAGTCCATCTCTGCGTTGACCCGGAAAGGGACCAAACCAAATGCCTGGACTCCACAGGCTGAAGAAGCCTTCCTCGCCTTGAAACAGTCCTTTGCTTCTGCTCCGATTTTACATCAGCCGCTAGTCAATAGGCCCTTCATCCTTGAGGTGGATGCCTCTTCTACTGGTGCGGGAGCGGTCCTTTCTCAGCGGTCAACTTCGGGTCAAGTGGTACCTTGTGGGTACTTTTCTAAATCATTTTCTCCCGCAGAATGCAATTACGCAATTGGAGACCAGGAATTACTGGCCATTAAGATGGCTCTGGAGGAGTGGCGGTATCTTTTAGAAGGGGCAGTTCATCCCTTCGTAATCTTCACAGACCACAAGAATTTGGCGTATCTTCAGTCCGCGCAAAGGCTCAACTCCAGGCAAGCCAGGTTGTCGCTATATTTCTCCCGGTTTGACTTCAAACTTCATTTTCGGCCTGGGGACAGAAACATCAAGGCAGACGTTCTGTCCAGGTCCCTACAGTCACCTGAGGTGGATGAGGGTTCGTCTTACAACATTGAGCCTGCCAAAGTTATCACTGTGGCACCCGTGATGCTCTCTCCCATTCCGCCAGGCAAAACCTTCGTCCCGCAGAATAAGAGGTCAGAGGTCCTGGATTGGGGGCATTCCTCCAAGGTTGCGGGTCACATTGGGGTCAAGAAAACCCTCAGCCTCCTTTCGCGCTACTACTGGTGGCCATCCCTTCGCCAAGATGTGACCGATTATATAGCCTCCTGCACGACTTGTGCTCTGAACAAGGTACCAAGAAATCTGCCTTCCGGCCTGCTCCACCCTCTGCCTCTTCCTGAAGCCCCTTGGCGACAGATCGGTATGGATTTCATCACCGATCTACCATGCTCTTCCGGGTGCACTACCATCTTAGTAGTGGTCGACCGCTTCTCCAAGATGGCCCATTTCATCCCGCTGCCCGGGTTGCCTACGGCCTCTGAGCTAGCCAAGGTCTTCATACACCAGATCTTTAGGCTTCACGGACTTCCTCAATGAATTGTCTCCGATCGAGGGGTCCAATTTACCTCCCGTTTCTGGAGGGCACTCAGCAAGCTCATGGGTATGTCTCTGGACTTCTCCTCCGCTTATCACCCTCAGTCCAATGGGCAAGTGGAACGGACCAATCAGGTATTAACAGCCTACCTGCGTCACTTCTCTAACACCCATCAAGACAACTGGGTGTCTCTTCTGCCGTGGGCAGAGTTCGCCCACAACAATCATCCTAATGAGTCCACCACTAAAACACCGCTCTTTATGGTTTCCGGACAGAACCCTGGTGTTCCACTACCTCTCTCTACGCCCTCTGGTGTTCCCGCAGCAGATGCCCTCGCTACCGAATTTTCTCAAGTCTGGAAGGAAACCAGAGAGGCACTTGAAAGATCTAGTATCCGGATTAAGAGACATGCAGACAAGAGGCGCAGGGATCTTCCACCATACCAACCTGGCGACAAAGTTTGGCTGTCAACCAAGTATATCCGTTTGAAGATACCTTCTTACAAACTGGGTCCTCGGTACACTGTTCCGTTCGAGGTTTTGGGACGCATTAACAACGTGGCTTATAAATTGAAGTTGCCGTCTTCGCTTCGGGTCCCTAAAGCCTTCCATGTCTTGCTCCTTAAGCCTGTTGTTCTGAATCGGTATCACTCAGTTCCACCTCCTTCTCCTCAGCCAGTAGGGGCCGATGACATCTTTGAGGTGAAAGAAATTCTTGCCATGAAAAAAGTTCGGGGGCGTATCCTCTACCTCATTGATTGGAAGGGTTTTGGTCCCGAGGAGAGGTCCTGGGAACCCAGGGAGAATATTAATGCTCCTCTTCTATTAAGGAGATTTTTGTCTAACTTCAGGAGAGGGAGACGTAAAGGGGGGGTACTGTCACGTCGGCGGCAGCCACCGCCGCCCCAGCAGCGGCGGGGTCTGCCACCGCCTATACTTACCGGCGCTCGCCTCCCCGCTCTGTGCCCACCTCCTCCTCCTTCTCCTCTGTCTGGCGCGTGCCTACTTCCTGCGCGCGCCTTAGGCCGCGGGCGCGCGCTCTCCAGGTCTCTTAACCCTGGAGCGTCCGCCCAGAAGCCTGGCGCCCAATTAGCCGGCAGCACAGGGTATATCAGGCGTCTCCAACATGGTGGAGACGCCTGATTATCGTGTGCCTTTCCTACGGTATCCTGGCCAAGTGTTTAGGGATTTCCCCTTCACACTCCCTGTCACAGTCCTGTCTCCGTCCTGCACTCCAGTGCTCTGTCCTGTACTCCGTGTCTCCATCCTGTACTCCAGTGCCCTGTCCTATACTCTGTTTCTCCGTCCTGTACTCCAGTGCCCAGTCCTGTACTCCGTGTCTCTGTCTTGTACTCCAGTGCCCTGTCCTGTACTCCGTGTCTCCGTCCTGTACCCCAGTGCCCCGTCCTATACTTCGTGTCTCCGTCCTGTACTCCAGTACCCAGTCCTGTACTCCGTGTCTCCGTCCCATATTCCCCTCTCGGTGCCTGGTCCTATACCCTGTGTTTCCGCCCTGCTCCCACTCCGTACTTCCTACGACACAGTTCTGCATTCCGTGCCTCAGTCCTGCACCCCTCACTCAGTCTTGTGAGCTGCCCCTCTTGGGTCTAGCAGTCGCAGCATCTGTCTTCCGAGGGCGTGCCCCTAATGGCCCCTGTATAGAGGTCGGCACCACCTGGCGCGCTCGCCCCTGGGAGCTCCAGTGCCGCGACCCAGAGTGTCCACTCTCAGACGTAACCCACCCATGGTCAGTATACGTCACACACTGATAACAACACCACAGAAGAAATGCTAGTCTAAGGGGGTCAGATTCCCTTTAGGAATGCTCGGACCTGACACCCATAATGTGGTGTTGCACCATCTTGCTGGAGAAACTCAGGGAACGTGCCATCTTATGTGCATAAAGAGGGCAACACATCATCATGTAGCAATTTCAGATATCCAGTGGCATTGAGGTTTCCATTGAAGAATGGCTCCACTATCTTTGTACCCCATATACCACACCATACAATCAATTATGGGTGTCAGGTCTGAGCATCCCTACATGAACAGTTTCCTGGAAAGTGGATTGGTCATCGTGGTCCAGTTGAATGGCCACCAAGGTCTCCCGATCTAACCCCCTTAGACTTTTATGTTTGGGGTCATCTGAAGGCAATTGTCTATGCTGTGAATATACCAGATGTGCAGCATCTGAAACAACGAATACTGGAAGCCTGTGCTAGCATTTCTTCTGCGGTGTTGCTACCATTGTGTCAAGAGTGGGAGAAGAGGGTTGCATTGGCCATCCAACATAATGGGCAGCACTTTGAACACATTTTATAAGTGGCCATAAACTTGTAAATAACTCATGAAAGAATAAAGTTACGTTAAAATCAAGCACACATTTGCTTTCCTTATGACATTCTCAATAAGTTTGATGTGTCACATGACCCTCTTCCCATTGAAAAAAGTTGGATCCAAAATGGCCAACTTCAAAATGGCCGCCATGGTCACCACCCATCTTGAAAAGTTTCCCCCTCCCATATATTAATGTGCCACAAACTGGAAGTTGATATCACCAACCATCCACATTTTTTTTAGGTTTATCCATACAAATGGCCCACCCTGTGTGTATATGTATAGATATATATATATATGTATATATATATATATATATATATATATATATATATATAAATATATATATATATATCTTCCTTAATTTCTACAGCAAAATTAGACTCGAAGGTTAGAGTAACCTGCAATTATCCCTGAACTGATAAGCTCTCAAGGTATACCGGGTTAACGTGAAGCTTCAGCCACTTGGGCTTTCAGAAAACCTGACGCTATTGAAGCAATGCTCAGGGTCATTGTCTCTGGAGTAATGATTTTACAACAGTGAGATAAAGGAAGACAAACCCACACTTACTTAACTCTGTAAATTGCTTTATGTGAAAATGAGGTACAAAAGCATTGCTGCATGAACACTTAGGTTGAGGGTTTTCGAGCATTTACTCTTTTCTACTGAAATGAATAAAGAATAAAAGATATTTGTGTATTTACTTTTTTTTCATACGTTGGATGAAAATTTCTGCATAAGAGACATAGTTGTGTAATTTCCCATAATATAGGGACCTTGACCTTGGATATTGCTGTATTTTCTACCACTGATGCTCTTGGCATTGCTCTAATGACAATGACAAAGTTGTTTTATTTCAGCCTCTGAAAGGGAAATTCCATGAAAACTGAAAATGGAGTAGTAAAGTAAATGCTTCCAAATTTTGAGCTGCATATTTGTTTGTTTGATAGAAGTTGGTGTTCTCTTTATCAACACACAGTAGTGTCCTCTACCACTAATTACATTAACCTCTTCAGGACAGGGATGAGCAAATATATTCAAGTGGAATTTAATTCTACTAGAATATTACAAAAATCTGCATTCACCAAAATGCGGATTTTTTTTTGCAATTTGCTTCCAACCACCGCCATAATGCTGAACTCTAAATATCCATCACAAGGTTAAAAAAATACTTATACTCACCTCACATCTCATTCCTTTCACTCCTCACTGTCACTGGTTCAGTCCTTGTTGCATCTACTTATCACTGCCAAGAGAGTTGATTTCCCAGGCTTCTTCATGCCAGTTGGGGATTTCCGGCTCTGATGAGACCCAGGACAATTCCGTAGGTACATGTACAAGGTCTTGCCATACGTCGTGATGTCGAAACGTAGTGAACTTACGCTTATTGTGAGTGATAGGATGATACAATGAGGGCCGGATGGGTGACAGTGAGAAACAAAAAGGCCAGAGAGGTGATCAGCAATAAAATTATAAGTTGTTGTTTTTTTAAACCTTTGATGGACCAAATCCATCAAATTACAAAAGATCTGAATTTGGCGAAGTCAGATTTTTTTGTAATATCCAAGCAGACTTCAATACCGCTTGAAAATATTTGTTCATCTCTTTTTTTGTTCTTTACATCTAATGATTAGTTTTCTCTGGGGCCTAGAAAAATTCCAGAACACAATAAGGGACATTTATTTTGCAGAGAATAACTTATCTGTCAATCGAATTTCTCAGGAAAAGCCAAGTAAACAAAGACATATTTTAATTTTACCTGATGTGATTTATTCTACTTCAGGACTATTTGCTCCCCTGAAAAGTAAGTTAAGGACGATTCCCATCTGCAAGATCCTATCACAAAATTTTGTAGATGTAATAATGGTAATATTGGCAAATACCTTCAATTAGAAATGTAGCATTGTTCTCATGATTCAGTATGCCGCTTACCCCATGGCAGGGCCTCTGTGGTATAAATGCACACAGATGAGGCATTTACAGGGCGCCTGTCACACAGGTATGCATGATGCACAGTTTAGAGTTGAGCGACTTTGGTCGGATCGGGTTTCATGAAACAAAATTTGTTTCAGATGAAACTGGTCCGACTAGGGCAAAAAAAGTCGGAGTTTCGTCCAAAACCCGACCCCAATGCAAGTCAATGGGAAATAAAAGTCGGCATTGAGCGGATGACATTCATCCACTCAATGCCGACTTTTATTCCCCATTGACTTGCATTGGGGTCTGGTTTCGGCCGAAACTCTGACTTTTTTAGCCCTAGTTGGACCAGTTTCATCTGAAACAAATTTTGTTTCATGAAACCCGATCCGACCAAAGTCGCTCAACTCTACACAGTATTAGTGACACCTATACTATTAGATCATGCAGGCTGCTTAGCACTATATAAGTGCACCCCACAACAACAGACGTCCAAATTCCCCAAACCAACACTAAAGGGCCTGGCTGCATCCTGCAGATAAAAAATTTGCCCAGTTGAGCTTCACAAGTTTACTAAGAAGAGAGCAACATTGCCCTTTCTACCATGGTAATCCATGAGTTTCCAGTAATTGCATGATGGGTAGCCGCTGAAATTTAATGAACACAAGAACTGGCAACGCCATTGAAATACCACTATTAGCAGCATCTAAATGATTAACAGCAACAGGCAGAGCTCACATACGACTGCTGCTGGTAAACACAGACATCTGTTATATTATTGTCATTTTCTGCATCCACTCCTTGAGAGTTTAAACTGGAATTTTTTCTTTAAATTTTAAAACATTTTCTTTCAATATTTATAAGTCCCTGAAGGTGATTTGAACATGCGATCCATTGATTGCTTAGATGACTCACTGAACTACCAATATGGTGCAGTGCATTATACCTGCCTGTCAGTGTTAGGGCTTGTACACACAACCAATTTTCTTGTATGAGTGCTATTTGTGGTTTTCAATTGTGGGACTCATATCTATGATATTCTATAGGGCTGTGAACATATCAGATTTTTTCCTCGAACTGAGTGATCTGAGGAAAAAATTGGTGACATGTCCGACTTGGATCTGAGTGTTGAATCAAAATTGGCAATGCAAGTCTGTGGGTCAGTGGATGACATCTGAGTTCAGTCAAATGTTCATGGACTGACATAACAGAGAAGGTGGAGAAATTTTTTTTTCTCTCCATCTCCGAGAAAAACTGATGACGCTCTGATCAAACTCTGATCAAACCCTAAACAGAGTCTGATCAGCATAATCGGACCATTTTTCTTGGATGTAAAGAAAATGGTCGGGTTCACCTAACCTTCTACTGACAGGAGGACTATTTTAACCTACCTCTATCAAGATCTCGGTATGATGACAGAGGCCGCACTACTAGTGGTGCAAACAGCGACACAAAAAACGCCTACAAGTCTGACGTATGGCAATGCCATTTGTATGGACCCTTACCGTTAACAGAAGTTCTACTTAGCAAAACTGGTCCATTTTTAGCATTTTTGTTATTATTAGTGTTGAGCATTCCGATACCGTGAGTATCGGGTATCGGCCGATATTCGCTGTATCGGAATTCCGATACTTAGTTCCGATACTTTTTTCATATCGAATACTGGAATCGGAAGTTCCCATAATGCTAGGAGCCCACTCGATTTGATTCAGCCAATGGGGATCCTCAGAAGTGTGGGCACATCCTGTTAGGCATGTAGGCATGTTAACTACTGGCATGGCTGTGATTGGCTGCTGAAATGATGTCATGATGCACTATAAAAACCGCAGCAGCCGCCATTTCGGGTTCACTCTGCTGTGAATTCAGTTAGGGACAGGCTGCTGTTGAAGACTGTGAGGGACAGTTAGAAATAGCGATCATCAAACATATCTATTGCTCTACCCAGGCTACATAATCCACCACTGTAGCATTTTTGTAGCCCAGCAGTGCTGTTTTAATAGCTGTCTGTAAGGGCTGTGTGAGTGCAGACCCACGCTGTGTAGTGTGTCCTGCAGGCACGTCTGCTTGTAGGCCGCCCAGCGTGTGTCTCTGCCTCATACACATCTTTCTTTTATTGCTGCTTTTTTTTTCTCCTGTATAGTGTGCTTCCATACGTATCCATATACGTTGGTTGCAAACACTAAAGGAGTGGACAGCGGAGCCTTTCAGCAGCCTTTCAGTGCTATAACCCATTTCTCTGCACTGTTTTTGGCTGTCTGATAGGTCTCTCTGTGTGTGAGTGCAGCTCACGTTGCAGTGTGTTCTACAGCCACCGCTGGTTGTAGTCCGCTCAGCGTGCGTCACTGCCTCATACATAGTCCTTTTTTTGCAGCTAATTTGTCCAGATTTTTGCTCCTATATTAGTGTGCTTCCATCCGCATCCATTGTCATTGGTTGGTTGCAGACACTATATAGGATTAGATAGAGGAGCCTTTTTGCTGGCTTGTGCCCTTCAGGGCCAGCCAGACTAGTATCACCCTATTTTTTGGAGCATCATCAATTGCATTGTAGGTTAGCTTCCTGCATTGTAATCGCTCCAAAAAGTTTGTGATACTATAGCTTTCAAACTTTGGTCACATCCTTTTCTTTCCCCCCCCCAAAAAAAAAGGAAATAAAGTTCACCAATCACTCCACTTTAGAGTTGTGTAGGCCACATTAGATCATATTAAAGTGTAGTACACACACTCTTAGCCAAATTAGTGTTTCTTATACTGGTTAGCAGGTGTTCAGGAATAAGAACACCACCCCTTTTTTACTTTTCTGCCTATCTTTATCAGTCTACCAAGATGAAGAAGGCAGGGAGTAAGGTGGCCATGGAGTTTCAGCAGGGAGAGGACGGGGGGATTCAGCAGGGAGAGGACGTGGGGATTCGGTGTCTGCTGCGGCCACCAGTGACCCGGCATCCCCCACTTTTACCAGGCAATAGTCCTTCATGCGCAGCTTTGTAGGACCTCGCCGTACCCCACTGCTGCGTGACGAACAAATTGAAGCCGTTGTCAGATGGATGGCAGCTAACGCATCCACTTCAATGACTTCCGCATCCTCCCAGGGCCAGAGCACTGAAGAACAACCATCTGTCTCTTCACCACCTGCCAAATTGCCCAGGCAGTCTGAGAGCCCTGGACAGGAGCCATCTCAATCTTTACTTCTGTTCTCAGAATCTGTTGGCTTGGAAAGAGGTGGCCAGCCAAGCAGCATTCTAGAGCGTGAAGAAGAGGGAGTATGCAGTGATGCGCAACTGCTTTGTCCCTCTGAATCTGAAGAGGCGGGTGGGCCAGTGCCTATTGTCAGCACACCTCAGTGCTCATCTGATGATGATGAGACTCAGTTGCCAATTTCTGGTGCGTACGGTGCTGGCGAGACAACCCAGGACCAGTCGGTGTTGAAGAGGGGAGTGGAGATGATGAGGTCCTTGACCCATCATGGCGTCAGCCACAGGAAGGTGGTGGGAGCAGCTCTGAGGAAGAGATTCCCCGAACGGCCAAAAGAGAAGGGAGAGGGCGGGGCAGACTTGGTTGCCTGTAGCCTCCACTTTGGCACCCGTGAGGAGCAATCCTCTTCCAAAACACAAAACGGGCGCTCCCAGGACTTGCAGTGCGTGGTCTTTTTTTGACACAGTTGCAGATGAAATTTGCTTTGTCAAATGCAAGCTGTGTCATCAGAAAGTTAAACGAGGGAAAAATGTGAGCAACCTCAATACCACAAATATGTGGAAACATGTGTGTACCAAGCACGAGGTTGAGTTACACAGACACACTGAAGATGTAGGCCAAACTTCAGCAGCACCTACCACCTCTTCAGCTTGTATTGGGGCATCTTCCTCCAGCTCACACACAGCTGGTTCGGCTTCCTCCCTGGAACGCCATGGTAGAACCACTGCCACTGTTGTCCAGAGACCCAGTGAAATTCCACCCACTGTACTACGTTCTCAGTCATCAGCACACTCCCAGGCCACTCACCAGCAATCGGTAGCACAGGAATGGGAGAAAAAGCAGCCATACTCGGCAAACCATCCCCGAGCACTGGCTCTGAATGCCGGCATTGCCAAACTACTGGCCCTTGAGATGCTGTCATTCAGGCTGGTGGAGACTGACACCTTCCAGAACTTTATGTCATTGGCAGTTCCACAATACAATGTGCCCAGCCGCTTTTATTTCAGCAGGCAAGCCGTCCCTGCCCTGCAAAAGCATGTGGAGGGAAAAATTAAAAATGCGCTACTAAACGCCATCAGTAGCAAGGTCCACCTGACCACCGATGCGTGGACCAGTAGCCATGGACAGGGACGATACCTTTCCCTCACTGCCCATTGGGTCAATGTTGTGGAGCCGGGTACAGATCTGGAGAGTGGCTCTGTACGTATTCTGCCAACTCCAAGGATTGCAGGAATGCAGTTTGTACATATTGAGTCCTCCTCCTACTCTAGTTCCTCGGAATCAGCACTGCATGAGCCTGTTAGGCCAGATATGAGCACAGGTGTGGCCAAATGTCAACAGGCCGTCCTTAAATTAATTTCTTTGGGGAATCGGAGCCACACAGCACAGGAGCTCTGGAATGCCATCAAGCAGGAGAGTGATGTGTGGTTTGTGCCAGCGAATCTCCAGCCAGGTTTGGTAGTGAGTGACAATGGCCAAAATCTAGTGGCAGCTCTGGGCCTAGGCAACCTCACTCACATACCATGTCTGGCACACGTGCTCAATTTGGTCGTGCAGAGCTTTCTGAGGGACTATCCGGATCTTAATGCACTGCTGCACAAGGTTCGCCTAGAGTGTGCTCACTTGCGGTCGTTCCAGCATGGCAAGATCGCGCATTGCATCTCTGCAACGCCGATTCTGCCTGCCAGAACATCGCATCATATGTGACCTCCCCACCAGGTGGAATTCAAGATTACATATGTTGGAGCTGTTGTGTGAGCAGCAGGCAGCAGTAATGGAGTACCAGCTGCATCAGGCGCAAACAAGTCGCACTGTGCGCCGGACACACTTCACCACCACTGAGTGGGCCACTATGAGGGACATCTGGCAAGTTTTGCGTGCCTTCGATGACTCCACGCGGATGGCCAGTGCAGATGATGCACTAGTCAGGATGACTGTCCCCCTTATCTGTCTGCTTCAAAAAACCTTACAAGCACTATGTGAGGAGGTTTTTGAAGAGGTCGAGGATGAGGAGTCAGAAATGCCATCTGCTTCTGGCAAGTCTGCGCAACGTGCTTCCACACAAAGGCCCAGGCAGGGGACACTTAGTGAGGAGGTTGACGAGGAGTCAATGGAGGAGGAGGAACACATCTCTCCAGAGGAGGGAGGTACACAAGGCTCTAGTAGTTAGTGTGTACAGCGAGGGTGGGGTGATGCTGAGCAGGCTGAGATGCTGCCTCAAGCTGGGGACAGCGTTTCCGGTCCAGTTGGCAGTCTGTAGCACATGGTTGATTTCATGCTGCAGTGCTTGTTAAATGACCGCCGCATCGCCAACATTCTCCACACGGCTGATTATTGGGTGTACACCCTCCTAGATCCTCGCTACCGGGACAACTTGCAAAGCCTCATACCACAGTTGAACCGGGAGCGTAAAATGCGGGAGTACCAAGAAACACTTGTGCAGGCCATCATGTTCTCCATTCCCCCCGCAAGTGTTGCTGGTAGTGTTTTTCAAAGCAGCCATGTGGGTAGAGGCAGTGGAGGAAGCTCTGCACAAAGAGGTAGCAGAGGCAGTGCCGCAGGACAAGGCAAGGCCAGTATGGCCCAAATGTGAAAAAGTTTTGTGGGACCACCACAAACGACTACACCATCACAGACGGCTCCAGTCAGCAGGAGGCAACGTTTCCGTCAGATGGGGACAGACTACTTGTCTTGCCCTGTTAGTGTACTCCCAGACGGCTCTTCCCCGTTCAAGTATTGGGTCTCTAAGCTGGATACATGGCCAGAGCTTAGCCAGTATGCATTGGAGGTGCTGGCTTGCCCTGCTGCCAGTGTATTATCGGAACGTGTATTTAGTGCTGCAGGTGGTGTGGTAACAGACCGTCGCACGCGACTATCCACCGATAATGTTGACCGGCTTACTTTTCTGAAAATGAACAAGGCCTGGATCTCACCTGAATTTGCCAGTCCTCTTCCAGAATAAATAATTGGCTGGCAACAGGATCCAGGTCTCCTGTTGTGTTCATGTTTCTATGACCTGAACTTTATTTCCTGGGCTACAGCAACGCCCGTTGTTGCTCAGAAGTGCTGTCCACACAGACAAAACACTCGCTCATGTGTAAGTGGGGTTTGGTAACGTCAGCTGATCCCCTGCTGTGTGTATGGCAAACTCTCCTGCTGCCTACAACTTCTGACTACCTCTGATTTGATATGTTCTCTGATTTGCCCTCTGTCTCCACTCTGTTTTGAGTATTTCCTCCGGCCTACAACACCGCCTGTTTCTGCTCTCAAGTGCCGTCTGCACAATCAACACTTGATCCTGTGTTACCTGGGTCCTGTAACATCTGCTCATCTCCAGAGGTGAGTCTGGCAATGTCTCCTGCTTTGTCTACATTCCCACTACTTGTAGTGGAAAAGTGGACAGAGCAGGAGACATTGCCTGACTCGCCTCTAGGGAGAAGCTGCTGTTACAGAACCCCAGTAACACAGGAACAAGTGTGGGTTGTGCAGACGGCATTTCAGAGCAGCAACTGGTGTGGTTGGAAGCCAGAGGAAATACTTGAAACAGAGTGAAGACAGAGGCCTAATTGGAGTACGTTGACAGTTAGTAGTAGTCTAGAAACAATCGAAAACTGCCACCAAGTAGGCCTCAGCCTACTACCTGATTTTCCCTGGGCTCCGACACCGCCAGTTGGTGCTCAGAAGTGCTGTACGCACAGACAAAACACTCACTCATGTTTAAGTGGGGTTCGGTAATGTCAGCTGATCCCCTGCTGTGTGTATGGCAAAGTGTCCTGCTCCCTCCACAGTCAAACAACCTCAGATTTACACCTGGCTCCAAGTAGGCCTCGGCCTACTACCTGATTTTCCCTGGGCTCCGACACCGCCAGTTGGTGCTCAGAAGTGCTGTACGCACAGACAAAACACTCGCTCATGTGTAAGTGGGGTTTGGTAACGTCAGCTGATCCCCTGCTGTGTGTATGGCAAAGTGTCCTGCTCCCTCCACAGTCAAACAACCTCAGATTTACACATGGCTCCAAGTAGGCCTCGGCCTACTACCTGATTTTCCCTGGGCTCCGACACCGCCAGTTGGTGCTCAGAAGTGCTGTACGCACAGACAAAACACTCGCTCATGTGTAAGTGGGGTTTGGTAACGTCAGCTGATCCCCTGCTGTGTGTATGGCAAAGTGTCCTGCTCCCTCCACAGTCAAACAACCTCAGATTTACACCTGGCTCCAAGTAGGCCTCGGCCTACTACCTGATTTTCCCTGGGCTCCGACACCGCCAGTTGGTGCTCAGAAGTGCTGTACGCACAGACAAAACACTCGCTCATGTGTAAGTGGGGTTTGGTAACGTCAGCTGATCCCCTGCTGTGTGTATGGCAAAGTGTCCTGCTCCCTCCACAGTCAAACAACCTCAGATTTACACCTGGCTCCAAGTAGGCCTCGGCCTACTACCTGATTTTCCCTGGGCTCCGACACCGCCAGTTGGTGCTCAGAAGTGCTGTACGCACAGACAAAACACTCGCTCATGTGTAAGTGGGGTTTGGTAACGTCAGCTGATCCCCTGCTGTGTGTATGGCAAAGTGTCCTGCTCCCTCCACAGTCAAACAACCTCAGATTTACACCTGGCTCCAAGTAGGCCTCGGCCTACTACCTGATTTTCCCTGGGCTCCGACACCGCCAGTTGGTGCTCAGAAGTGCTTTACGCACAGACAAAACACTCGCTCATGTGTAAGTGGGGTTTGGTAACGTCAGCTGATCCCCTGCTGTGTGGAGGGCAAAGTGTCCTGCTCCCTCCAAAGTCAAAATACCTCCGATTTACACCTGGCTCCAAGTAGGCCTCGGCCTGCACTATGAATGTCCCTGGGCTCCAACAACGCCAGTTGGTGCTCGGAAGTGCTGTCCACACAGAAAAAAAACACTCGTTCATGTGAAAGTGGGGTTCGGTAACGTCAGCTGATCCCCTGCTGTGTGGAGGGCAAACTGCTGCTGCCTCCAAATTGTAACTACTTCAGATTTAAACATTCTCTGATTTGGCCTCTGTCTCCACTCTGTCTCTAGTATTTCCCCTGACCTCCAACACTGCTAGTTCCTGCTCACAGTTGCCGTCCACGCATTCCACACTTGTTCCTGTGTTCCTGGTGTTCTGTTACGTGAGCTGATCCCCCAATGTGTGTCCGGCACTGTCTCCTGCGCTGTCCACCTTCCTACTGCAAGCGGTGGGAATGTGGACAGAGCAAGAGACATTGGCAGACACACATCAGGGGATCTGCTGACATTACAGAACCCCAGTAACCCAGGAACACGTGTGGATTGGGCAGACGGCTACTGTACGCATAAACTGGCGGTGTTGGTGGTCACGTGAAATCCTGGAAACAGAGTGGAGACAGATGCCTAATTGGAGCACGTTGACAGTCTGTTGTAGCCTACAAACAATGTAAAACTGCCACCAAGTAGGCCTCGGCCTTCACCATGATTGTCCCTGGGTTCCAACAACGCCAGTTGGTTCTCGGCAGTGTCTTTGGCATGGGTACTCCCTGTTGCCCTGTCTGGTTCCAGCACGCCAGCTGTTTCCGGGTAGTGTCAAGGTCACTATGCCAACAATCCGTTGTCCTGTCGTCTTGCAGCCGGGTTAGCCGACTCTACGGTGCCTGCAGTTTAGGTGACTCCTATGTGGGCTGCGGGAACTGGCACTGAAGGCTGGATCCGTAGTGCCAATGGGACATGGACCCCCTGTAGGACTGTGGGTTTCGGTAACTGCGGCCGGCTTGCGGCATGGCTACTTTGCTTTGGATGGGTACCTTCTGCTACCCACCCGGGTTCCAGCACTGTCAGCTGGTTCTCGCCAGAGCCTTTGGCCTAGGTGCCTCCATCTCGGTATCCGAAGGTCCAGCACCATCAGCTGGTCCTTGGTAGTGCTTTCTAGCACAGGTACCTCCTGCCTAGTAACCGTGGTCCAGCCCCGTCAGCTGTTCCTCGGTAGTGCCATTGGCTCTTGTAGCTTTTGCTACCCATCTGGGTTCCAGCACCGTCAGCTGGTTCTCGGCAGTGTCTTTGGCACGGGTACTCCCTGTTGCCCAGTCTGGTTCCAGCATGCCAGCTGTTTCCGGGTAGTGTCAAGGTCACTATGCCAACAATCCGTTGTCCTGTCATCTTGCGGCCGGGTTAACCGACTCTACGGTGCCTGCAGTTTAGGTGACTCCTATGTGGGCTGCGGGAACTGGCACTGAAGGCTGGATCCATAGTGCCAATGGGACATGGACCCCCTGTAGGACTGTGGGTTTCGGTAACTGCGGCCGGCTTGCGGCCTGGCTACTTTGCTTTGGATGGGTACCTTCTGCTACCCACCCGGGTTCCAGCACTGCCAGCTGGTTCTCGCCAGAGCCTTTGGCCTAGGTGCCTCCATCTCGGTATCCGAAGGTCCAGCACCGTCAGCTGGTCCTTGGTAGTGCTTTCTAGCACAGGTACCTCCTGCCTATTAACCGTGGTCCAGCACCGTCAGCTGTTCCTCGGTAGTGCCATTGGCTCTTGTTCCTTCTGCTACCCATCCGGGTTCCAGCACTGTCAACTGGTTCTCACCAGAGCCTTTGGCCTAGGTGCCTCCATCTCGGTATCCGAGGTCCAGCACCGTCAGCTGGTCCTTAGTAGTGCTTTTTAGCACAGGTACCTTCTGCTTAGTAACCGTGGTCCAGCACCGTCAGTTGGTCCTCGGTAGTGCCATTGGCTCTTGTTCCTTCTGCTACCCATCCGGGTTCCAGCATTGTCAGCTGGTTCTCGCCAGAGCCTTTGGCCTAGGTGCCTCCATCTTGGTATCCGAGGTCCAGCAACATCAGCTGGTCCTTGGTAGTGCTTTTTAGCACAGGTACCTTCTGCTTAGTAACCGTGGTCCAGCACCGTCAGTTGGTCCTCGGTAGTGCCATTGGCTCTTGTTCCTTCTGCTACCCATCCGGGTTCCAGCACTGTCAGCTGGTTCTCGCCAGAGCCTTTGGCCTAGGTGCCTCCATCTCGGTATCCGAAGGTCCAGCACCGTCAGCTGGTCCTTGGTAGTGCTTTCTAGCACAGGTACCTCCTGCCTATTAACCGTGGTCCAGCACCGTCAGCTGTTCCTTGGTAGTGCCATTGGCTCTTGTTCCTTCTGCTACCCATCCGGGTTCCAGCACTGTCAGCTGGTTCTCGCCAGAGCCTTTGGCCTAGGTGCCTCCATCTCGGTATCCGAGGTCCAGCAATGTCAGCTTGTCCTTGGTAGTGCTTTTTAGCACAGGTACCTTCTGCTTAGTAACCGTGGTCCAGCACCGTCAGTTGGTCCTCGGTAGTGCCATTGGCTCTTGTAGCTTTTGCTACCCATCTGGGTTCCAGCACCGTCAGCTGTTCCTCAGTAGTGCTATTGGCTCTTGTTCCTTCTGCTGCCACTACGGGTTCCAGTACTGTCAGCTGGTTCTCGCCAGTTTCTCAGCCTTTTTGTACCTTCTGCTACATTTCCAAGATCGAGCTTTTTGAAATTGTCTTTGGTAATCCGTATTGATCTCCATGACGACGACCCTGATGACGACGACCCTGAAGACCACACCAAAGAAGACCAGAAATATGACCCTAAATAATATGACCAAGAGGACAAAGAACATGAAGACAACCACCAAGATACAGAACAAAAGACAGAAGAACAAGAAGCAGAAGAAGCAAAAGCAGAAGAACAGAAAGCAGAAGAACATTAAGCATAAGACTAAAAATCAGCATAGCAGAAATCAAAATTATAAGCAGAAGAAGACTAAGCAGTAAATGGGGGTGAGTCCGTTCCTCCTCGTGGTGCCCCTGGAAAATGCCTGCTGCTGCAGGCCAAACTGAACGCGGACAAATCCTGTTGTAAATCTTTAGTGACAGGCAGAAGGTAAGGTGTAATCTTTTAACTTTTATAGATAAGTACTACAGGAATGCCTGTCACCATAAGAAAATGAAGAAAAAGAAGAATGGGAAGAAGATGAAGAAATAGCATATGAAAATTAATAATAGCTGAATAAGAAGAATATGAAGAATGGAAAAAAAAAATTAATGGGAAGAAGATGAAGAAGAAGATGAATAAGGTGAAGAAAAAGTTGATGAAAAAATGCTACTGCTGCGGATCATGAAGGAGAAAATGTGGGAGAAGTACAAAAGAAGGTGAAGAGCATGGAAGTTGTGAATCATACATATCTGACAAAATATAAAAAAGGTTAACATAGCCAATATCTTTTTAACTCCGAACGTCTTGAAAAAAAAAATTGGAATTAATGCTATGCCATGTGATTTGAATAAACCACTATGCCTTTAATGTCTCCTCCACCTCCCACAATACATTCTACATGATTCTTAATTGTTTTCAATTATGTAGAATTAGCCAACAAGGAAATAAAGGGATTTTTTAAATTCCGATACCGGACGTCCCATTGACTTGAATGGGGCTTCCGGTATCGGAATCGGCGATACCCGATATTTTTTTCGTATCGGGCGATACCATCCGATACGATATTTTGGGGTATCGAACGGTATCGCTCAACACTAGTTATTATAGAAAAATAGTTAATAAAAATTAGTCAATTAATTTTATGAATTAAAAATATAGTGCCATTACAAAATAAAACTTGTGCCACAAAAAAAGCCGTGAAAATTCTATGGCAGCAAAACAATTAATAAGTTATAATATTCAGAAAATTGGGATGAAAAAAGTTAAAAAAAATTTGCCAAGTCAGAAATTTATAACTGTCAGCATTAGATGGGGTCAAATCTGGTCTTCATAAAGACGTGACATAGCCAAAAGTGATTGGAGAGGTATTTAAATTATTCCCTTATATAGCACCATTAATTCCACAAAACTTTACAGACATCATCATAACTTTCTCTTTTCGGGCTCACAATCTAAATTCCCTATTAGTATGTCTTTGAAGTGTGGGAGGAAACTGGAGCATCTGGAGGAAACCCAAGCAAACACGGGGAGAACATACAAACTCCCTGCAGTTGTAACACTAATAATAATAATAATAATAATCTTTATTTATATAGCGCCAACATATTCCGCAGCGCTTTACAGTTTAACAGTTTCAAAACACAAGTCATAAGTAACAACGCTAACCATACAATAATTAAAGCAAAATAAGACGAAATAAGACGACCCTGCTCGTGAGAGCGTACAATCTACAATGAGGTGAGGGAGATACAGAGTACAGAGTACAGGTGTGTATTTACAATGGTGTATTTACAATGAAGGTCCAGCCATCTTGCAGGAGTGAAGGATGGATGGAGATAGTGAATGGGCTACGCACGCACACTTACACAGAGAATGACTTTGATTAGTGAATGTGATAGGCGGCTCTGAACAGGTGTGTTTTGAGGGAGCGCCTAAAACTATGCAAATTGTGGATAGTCCTGATTTCTTGGGGTAGAGCATTCCAGAGGATAGGAGCAGCACGGGAGAAGTCTTGGAGTCGGGAGTGGGAGGTACGGATTAGTGCAGAGGTTAGTCGAAAGTCATTTGCAGAGCGCAGCGATCGGCTAGGCCGATAGACAGAAATGAGAGAAGAGATGTAAGGGGGTGCCGCACTGTGGAGAGCTTTGTGGGTGAGAACAAGTACTTTGAATTGGATCCTATAATGAATGGGCAGCCAATGTAAGGACTGGCGAAGAGCGGACGCGTCCGAGTACCGATTACCCAGATGGACGATCCTGGCTGCTTCATTGAGTATGGACTGGAGAGGGGATAGTCGAGTGACGGGGAGGCCAATTAATAGAGCGTTGCAGTAATCCAGGCGAGAGTGGATCAATGCAACAGAGTGGGTTTTTGTTGTTTCCATAGTGAGAAAAGGGCAGATTCTAGAGATGTTCTTTAGGTGTAAGCGGCAAGAGCGGGCAAGGGATTGTATATGGGATGTAAAGGAGAGATTGGTGTCAAACATAACACCCAGACAGCGCACCTGCTGCCGGGGTGTTATTATGGTACCACCCACGGAGAAGGAAATAACACTAGGTGGAGTTTGAACCTAGAACTCCAGCACAGAAGGGAAAACAGTGCTACTCACTGAGCCACCATTTTTTTACTTATTTGAATATTAAATTTGCAACCTTCTTTCTTTTTCTATTATTCATCATTGTATTTTTTGGGCATCCCAAATCACCTATTTATATATATGTACATTATTTTTTCAGAAAAAAAAGCAATTTCTTAATTAGTTGCACACCTGTTTTTAAAATCAAGCAAGACTTTTTCCTGCAAACTGATTTTAACCTTGATATGTAATCAATAAACTGTTTCAATTTAGGTAAATATCAAAAAAGTACAAATACAGCGGTAACCATGAAAAACAGCAATGTGTCAGTAATTTGAAATGTTGGAAAAGGGCAAATACCGTGTAAATTTCTGAACTTTCTGAGAGCACTTGGAAGTCTTGGCACGACTAGGAATGGATTTTAGAAATAGGACAAGAGTTTAGTAAGTGTGAAATGAACAGATCTCACCATTCAAGTATTGAGAGAATATCAATTTTTACTTTAGTATGCATGAAGGACAATCCTTGTTTCAAGACACCAGGTATTTATAGCTGCACAGCTTCTATTCTGTCCCAATAAGCTAATACTATTTTTGTACTGCATGAACAGCAGCAATGCTCTTGTGGCACTGAATTGGGTCATTTTAAAATGAGAAGCATATTACTTTGTGTGAATGATGGCACCAGAGAGATCACGCAGAATCCCACCACTGCCACCACATGTGACGAACCTGTACCTCGCCACCCCACCTGATGTCACTATTACATCAGGCAGATCACATAATGCAATCTCCATACTTTCACCAACTTGGCATTCTGCACCCGTTGAGGACAAGTAAGGTCAACTTGGTATAGAATAACCCAGACATCCCATGCCCACACAGGCTCTGGGAGTCACGGGAAGTGAGAGAATGGGGCCCACACAGTCACTGACGTGGCACAACACTATCTCACAACCCTGATAGTCTGAGAGGCCCCTTTCACTAACACCAGTGAAAGAGAGCACTGTCAGACCAGCAGGACTGTCACTAGTTCCTTGTTAGATGTAAGCCTGGTCTCTTAAAGGTATTATTTCAGGCCAGAAACAGCCTCGGAAGCCTGGAAAGTTAAATTGAGAAATGAACATGTGGAAACCTAACATGGGTCATAATTCCTTAAGAAACGGTCCTAGGGAGACGGTTTTGGCACCATCAGATCAGGCCAAGTCCTTACTATGCGTTAAGAACAAACACAGATCTGCTATCTAGTGGAGGAAAAGGAAGTGTGTCGGCGAAAAGTTTGGGTCTGCCCAACCTAGAAATCTAACTCTAAGGGAAGCATTCAAAAATGTAACCATCATAAATGGTATAGCGCAGTAGCCGAGGGCTGACACCAGGTTTCCCTTTTTTATGTTGAGTGGGGAGTTATTGTACTGGGTGACGAAAGTGAGGGAGGAGCTAGTGGGACAGTTATTTGTACCAGGATCCTTTAGACAGAGGGTTTGGACATGGTCCATTCACATGAACTGACTGGCCTCTTGGGGGTGGAAAAAACTCAGGAATGAATCATGCAGAGGTACTATTGACCTGGATGTCACCAGGAAATCTTAAAGTATTGCAAGTCCTGTCCTGCATGCCAGCTAACTGCCCCCACCAGTCACTTTCAAGTACTCTTGTGCCATTACCCATTATAGAAGTGCCATTTGAGAGAATTATCATGGACTTGATCAGTCCTCTGGTTTACTCTGCTGGAGGGCATCAATATATACAGTACATTGTTCATACTGGTCTGTGCTATGCGGAACCCTTAAGCAGTTCTCCTAAGGAACTCCTCAGCGAAAAGAATAGCCCGCGAGTTGGTCCACGTTTTCATGAGTAAGATGATGAGGAAACTGTGTAAGGCTTTGCATATTACACAACTGATGATATCAGTATACCATTCCCAGACAGACGGCCTTGTGGAAATATTCAATAAAACACTCAAAAATATGCTTAGGAAGGCCATAGAAAAGGACAGTAGAGACTGGGATTGTCTGGTACCGTATCTGTTGTTCTCTATCCAGGAGGCTCCACAGACCTCTACTGGGTTCTCTCCATTCGAGCTTCTGTATGGCTGACATCTGCAAGGTTTCCTAGCTCAGGAAACATGGGAAGCTAAAGACTTGTCCCACCTGAGTATCATCGAGCATGTCGCTAAGATGGAGGAGATGACTGTGAAGGTAATGCCCATCTAAAGCCAAGGTGGTTATGTACCTGGCCAGCCCAAATCTCTCAATTGGCTCATCGATACGTGGCATCGGGGATGCGTCAAACTTGGGGACTTCATTCAGCTTCCTATAATAACGGCAGAATCTCCACTTGCCATCGGAATTTAGAACCAGGACAATTGGGCTGGACCATCCATTTTTGGATTCCTCAATGACTCCAAGTTTCAACATATGATTTACTTCCTTGGAAATCAGCTCCCATCGGACCTGGTTGAATTTGATAAGACTTCAAATTAACCTGAACATGGCAGAACCTCGTGAAAAAAAACCCTTTATTTTTCCTTTGCTTGTGGCATGGTTTATGTAGTATGTGTGACAACTCCTGGAGTGGACCCTCTGGGTCGTGGCACCATCCCGCCCAGGGCGAGCTTACCTAGTGAGGACCACCCCCTATACAGGGAGTGTCAGGGGCAAGCCCCAGGGGTTAAGGTACCACAATACTGGCACCAGGCGGCTGGCTCACAGGAGACATGAGTGTACGGAGGCACGTAGTGTACTGGAGAACACAAGGCGTGTATACGGGAGTACGTATGGTGCGCACTGACTAGCACGCCCGGGTGCGAGCAAAGCAGGATGCGTGCAAAGGAGCATGCCAGAATACAGAGCTAGACAGCAGGTGTGCAAGGAGGCACAACAGAGGACTGGAATGGAGTATAGGATAGAGCGAGTGTCAGGAGGCACAACAGAGTACCAGGCAGAGTGCAGGATCAGAGTGTGTGCCAGGAGGCACCACGGAGTACAAGGCAGAGTGCAGGACCAGAGTGTGTGCCAGGAGGCACAGCAGAGTACAAAGCAGAGTGCAGGACCAGAGCGTGTGCCAGGAGGCACAGCAGAGTACAAAGCAGAGTACAGGTTCAGAGCGTGTGCCAAGAGGCACAGCAGAGTACAAGGCAGAGTGCAGATTCAGAGCGTATGCCAAGAGGCACAATAGAGTACAAGGCAGAGGACCCGAATACAGCGCACAGCCGGACAGGGATACGGCAGACCAAGCCAGGAAGTACAACAATAATCAGGCACCTCCCATAAGAAGAGGTAGCCTGATATAGCACCTGAGTCCTAGAACTTCCAGGTCAAATCCTCCAGTATCATAGAGAGGACAAGACCAAAGACAGAGCTGAGCAGAGTGCACACTGGAACATAGCGCAACCACGGAGCTAGGAGCGAGAGGTGCGCATGCGCACCCGACGGGACCCTCGGAGCGGCCGCGGCACTGGAAGTGGGGACGACGAACCCGGGGTCCCGCCCCAGGTGGAAGCAGCATGACAGGCAGCGTGACAGTACCCCCCTTTATGCCCCCTCTTTCTAAGGCTGGAAAGAAACTTAGACAAAATCAGAGGAGCATGGATATTCACTCTGGATTCCCATGACCTTTCTTCAGGACCAAAACCCTTCCAATCAATTAAGAAAAGAGTTTTGCCTCTTACCTTCTTCATGGCCAGAATGTCATTTACCTCAAACTCGTCCCCCATGCCAACAGGCTGCGGAGTGTGGCCAGTAGAAGGATGGAACCGGTTCAGTACCACAGGTTTGTGGAGTGACACATGGAAGGAATTGGGAATACGGAGCGAAGGGGGTAATTTCAGTTTGTACGAAACATCATTAATGCGCCTGATAACCTCAAAAGGACCAATGTAACGGGGGACCCAGTTTGTAAGATGGTACCTTAAGGCGAATGTATCTGGAGGAAAGCCACACCTTGTCACCAGGAAGATATGGGGGAACGTCCTGGGGCCTCTTTTGTCAGCGTGTTGTTTCATCCTGTCACGGGCTTTTTCGAGAGTGGTTTTGGTCTCCTGCCATACCCTGGAGAACTCCTCGGATAGAGAGTTGGCCGCAGGTACCCCGAGACAGGAAATACAGGAAGAGGAACACTGGGATGCTGTCCGAAAACGATGAAGAAGGGAGACTTGGTGGACGATTCGCTGGAGTGGTTATTGTAGGCAAATTCGGCCCAAGGAAGTAGACTGACCCAGTCGTTTTGATAAGCATTAGTAAAGTGCCGGAGATAGGATGTAAGGATCTAGTTTGCGCGTTCCACCTGCCCATTGGTTTGGGGGTGATAAGCGGAAGAGAAGTCCAGTGTCACCTTCATGAGTCTACAAAGAGCTCTCCAAAACCGGGACGTGAATTGAACCCCTCTGTCAGATACGATGCAGCGGGAAACCGTGGATTTTGAAGACGTGGGAAATGAAGATCTTCGCCAATTCAGGAGCTGAGGGTAGGCCTTGAAGAGGAACGAAATGAGTCATTTTCGAGAATCGGTCTACAACCACCAGAACCACCGTGCAACTGGAGGAGCGAGGCAAATCGGTAATAAAATCCATGGCTATGTGCTGCCATGGAACCGAAGGTACAGGAAGCGGAAGCAGAAGACTGGAGGGTGGCTGTCTGGGTACTTTGTTCTGAGCACAGGAAGGACAAGAAGCCACAAAGTCTTTGACATCCTGGGAAAGGGATGGCCACCAATAGTAATGGGAAATCAAGGAAAGAGTCTTCTTGACACCAACGTGGCCGGCAATCTTGGACGAATATCCCCAGTTCCACACTCATCTCCGGTTATTCTCAGCCACAAAGGTTCTTCCCAGAGGTAACGTGGTCAACCTGATAGGAGCCACGATAATAACTTTAGATGAGTCGATGATATGGGAAGGCTCTTTTTCAGCCTCAGTCGACTGGAAAGACCTAGAAAACGCATCCGCTTTAACGTTTTTATCGCCGGGCTGAAAATGAAGTTCAAAGTCAAAGCGGGCGAAGAACAGGGACCACCTAGCTTGCCGAGGGTTGAGTCTCTGAGCGGACTGGATGTATGCCAGGTTCTTATGGTCCGTATAGATGTTGAACGGATGTATGGCGCCTTCCAGTAAGTATCGCCATTCTTCCAGAGCCAATTTAATGGCCAACAGCTCTTTGTTGCCGATGGAGTAGTTTCGCTCAGATGGGGAAAAAATTTTAGAAATGAAGCCACAGGTGACTAGGTGTCCGGAAGATGACCTCTGCAGAAGAACTGTGCCGACCCCGGCAGAAGATGCGTCCACCTCGAGGGTGAAAGGTCTATTAACCTCAGGACGGTGAAGCGCTGGAGCTGAGGCGAAGGCTCACTTCAAGGCCTGGAAAGCTTCTTCTGCCTCTGGGGACCAAGCATTCGGGTTAGCCTCTTTGCGGATTAGGGAAGAGATAGGGTGAACCAACAAAGAAAAATGTGGGACAAACTGCCGATAGTAGTTTGCAAAGCCGAGGAAACATTGGATTGCCTTCACTCCTTGGGGCCGTGGAAAATCGAGAACGGCAGTCACTTTCGCTGGATCCATTCATAGACCGGAGTCTGAAATAATGTACCCCAGGAATGGCAAGGACGTCTGTTCGAAGACACATTTTTCGAGCTTGGCGTAAAGGCGGTTCTCCCGTAAGCGCAAGAGGACTTGGCGCACGTTTTTTCTGTGAGCAGACAGATCAGTGGAAAACATGAGAATATCGTCCAAGTAGATTACCACGCAGGAGTACAGAATACCCTGGAAGACGTCATTCATGAACTCTAGGAATACCGCTTGGGCGTTGCAAAGGCCGAAGGGCATGACCAAGTACTCATAGTGACTGTCTCAGGTGTTAAAGGCGGTCTTCCACTCGTCACCGGAGCGAATGCGGGCTAAGTTGTAGGCCCCACGAAGATCCAACTTGGTAAAAATTTGCGCTCCTCTTAGTCGGTCAAAGAGCTCCGGGATCAGTGGCAGTGGGTACTTATTCTTGACTGTGATATCGTTCAGCCCTCGATAGTCTATGCAGGGACGGAGGGAGCCATCCTTCTTTTTAACAAAAAAGAATCCCCCTCCTGCGGGTGAAGAGGACTTGCGGATGAAACGCCTGGCAAGATTATCTTGGATATAATTTGACATAGCTTCGGTTTCAGCAGGCGAAAGTGGGTAAATTCTGCCCCTGGGTGGGGTAGCACCATGAACGAGGTCAATCGGGCAGTCGTATGGACGATGAGGAGGCAGAGTCTCAGCCTCCTTTTTGTCGAAGACATCCGTGAAAGACCAATAAGCCGACAACAGACCTGCAGGTGCCGAGGACGGACAGGTAAAGTTCATGGGATGGACGGACAACAAGCACCTGTCATGTCAGACGCTATTCACACCACAGCATCCGGCAGGCAGCGATAGTTCCATCTCCGTCCACTATAGCCTCAGTGGCGCCGGCTTGATTTTACTCAGGTTATCGGGGGTTAATCTAGCTGGAAATCAGGTGGGATGTTTGGTCACGCCCACGGTCTTTAAATAGTCGTGCTGGCCTGTGGGCGTCGCCGATTATAGCTTGTGTTTTATGCCAAGTGGTTCCGGTCTGGAGAGGAGGTGTTGGAAAGAGAAATTCATATCTGATGGCGTATGATCCGTTCTTACCTTTTCGCCTTCCTATATTTGTGCTTTGTTTTGCCCTGTTCACATTACAGTATTGTCCTGTGTGTTTGTGGCGCGGTGTGGTTTAAGTTCTCCCTGTCTGTCATTACTGTGTGGGCTTTGGTGGTTGGACAACTCACTGGGTGGAGGGTGGAGGGTTCAGCTTAGGGCTGAGCAGGAGATAAGGAAAGGTTGGAGGCTCAGGCATTTGCACCATTAGCAAAAACCCTGGGTTGAGGGTCAGACAGGGTTTTCCCTAGTTTGAGGGACTCCGCAGGGGCCCCGGGTATTTCAGCCTCCTTTAACCTAAGCCCTGCATAACAGCACCTCTCCTGACAAGATGGTCCCCAGCGGAGTATGTCACCCGACCGACAGGCCAGGGTTGGCTCATGAGTCCGTAACCAAGGGATACCAAGAAGCAGTTCGTGGGACAGAGTTGACAAGACATGAAAGGAAATCTTCTCTTGGTGCAGAGCTCCAATCTACATCTCAATCTCCTCAGTGATATGGGTAACGGTCTCCTGCAAGAGTTTACCATCGACCGAAGCAATTACCCGAGGAGTCTCCAGGGATCTGACAGGAATCTGACATTTTTTAACTGCCTCGAGCCTAGTAAAGTTCCCTGCCTCTCTTGAGTCTAAGAAAGCCTCTTCAGAATAGCGCTTATAGTCCACATGCAACAGAACAGACACGATCAAGGGGGGAGTGGAGTCACGTACACCCAGGGAGGCCTCTCCTACCACTCCTAGGCGGAGAAGTTTCCCGGCTTCTTGGAACAGGAGCGAAGAAGATGAGAAGGACTCCCACAATAAAGACATCTTGAAACGGTCCACCTGCATGGGCTCAGAGGCGGAGACCGTAGAAGAAGGCATGGGTGAGTGGGGAGGACTGCAAGAAGATGGAGAGAGACGAGGATATCTTCTCTCTCTGGCTGCCTCACGGCTACGCTCTTGAAAACGCAGGTCAATGCGTGTGGCAAGAGAGATCAACTCCTCCAAAGAGGTAGGGGTATCCCGGCCTGCCAGTTCGTCTTTAATCCAACCAGACCACGCCAGAAGGCCCCCACAAGGGCCTCATTGTTCCAACTGAGTTCGTAGGACAAGGTGCAAAACCGGATGGCATATTGTCCTACCGATAGAGTACCCTGGAGGAGGTTAAAGAGGGACTCGGTGGCGGAAGCCAGACGACCCGGCTCGTCGAACACCTTGCGAAAGGTGTCCAAAAAGGTGGAAAGCTGAGAGACAAAGGGATCATCATGCTCCCAGAGAGGGTTTACCCATGCTAACGCCTCCCCCTCTAAGTGGGAATCAATAAAGGCTATCTTCACACGCTCGGTGGGATAGTGATTTTACCGCAATTCTGTTCACGATTTTGCCGCGATTTTCTCAAGCACTTTCCAAGCAATTTGAAGCATCACTTGGAAAGTGATTGACAGGTTGGTCACACTCGTCAAACATAGTGTTTGACAAGTGTGACCAGCTTTTTACTATTGAGGCCGCCTATGCGGCCTCAATAGTAAAAGATAAAATGTTAAAAATGATAAAAAAATAAAAAATCGGGGTATATTTACCTTCCGACGTCCCGCGCTGCCATCCCGGGCCTCAGCGTTCCCAGCGATGCCTTGCAAGACCTCTAGAGTCACGCGAGACTACGTCATCACAGGACCTTGCTGCAAGGCATTACTGGGAACGCTGAGGCCGGGAAGGCAGCGCGGGAAGTCGGAAGGTAAATATGCCCCGATTTTTTATTTTTTTATTCTTTTTTTTACAGGGGTATGGTACCCAGGGCCTGGAGGACAGTCTCCTCTCCTCCACACCGTAGGTACCAACCACACATGAGACGCTTATCTTCCCGCATGTTGGGCATAGCCACATGCGGGAAGTAAGCGATTCTCATGCATTCCTATGGGTGCGGAATCGCTGCAATTCTTTGCGATTCCGCACAAAAGAATGATCATGCTGCGATTTTTTCCGCGATGCGATTCCGCCGTGGAAAAAAGCGCAGCATTAGCACAGCATGTGCGGAATGCCATAGGAATGCATGGGGTGCGTCATGTACAAGATTTTTAAACGTTTTTGCAGCGTTTTTGCGCCTAAAATCGCTGCAAAAACGCTTAAAAATCGCATCGTGGGCACACAGCCTGAGACAAATTTCCTGAAATTTGCAGGATCTGACAAATTCGAAAAGGTTGAGATCTGATTTGCAAGGATTGGCCACAAAAAAACCTCCTGGCTTTACAGATTATTCTACGGTAACTATTATCATTTTACAGTTTAGAGTAAATGCACCTGATGTCTTCATATGAGAATTCTGGGCTGTTGACATGTATCACTTACAATCCTAATAATTCATTATGGTTTTACAATGACTCCATAAACATATTGTGTGTCCATGATTTTTTGATTACCTGTCCAGAAAAAAAGTCAAGTTGGCAACCCTTCACCAGCCACACATCTAATGGAGCACACTGTGGTTTATAGTGCTTAACTTTACTACTGCCCCCTCCTAACCTTATAATGTGCGACTTCAATACAGTCCGAGTAGACATCAGAGTGCTGTATACCTATTTTCAAGGCATTCAGAGGCTTTGCAGTATTGTGAACACAACCTTTCCTGGAAAATTCGGCTTCAAATGATTTGATTATCTATAAAAGCCACATATAGACAAATGTAGCATAAAACTCTTCTAACAGAGTATCATGTTTTTTTGTTTTTATTTGTTGTTAAAGCCCATAGTCATTGGAACATTACTTGAGATATGCGAAGGGACGACACATCTGTCAAAATCCAGAAATTCAGAAGACACATCCAATGGGTATGGACACTTTAATTTGAAAACATTTCAACCTTATCCCACTGTAATCTAAGGGACCAACATATACAAATTAAACATAGCTATGAAAATAAATGAGTTTCTCTATACACTTGCAAAGTTTCTCAGCTAAAATATTGTAAGCAGTTGACCTAAGAAAACCTTAAGATTTACCATCAAACCAGCTGAAATCAATCTGCCTGGAAAATAGTTTTATTTTGCTCTCTCCTTTATGCTTGCTAGGAATGCTTTGATAGACCTCGAAGTAATTAAATGCTTTCAAGTCACAGGGCAACTTAGAACATATTTTCCACTCTGTTTGTGTATTTTTTTAATCACTGCCGAATCGTAACTTTGTGTAATTGTTTGATCAAGTGGTGCTTACTTCTGAATTGTAATCCCGTTCCCACATTCACCCGCTTTCGCAGATATTTTCACCAGCCGTCTCCAGAGTTTTGAAGATGAAAGCTACGGTATGCCTTTAATTAACACTACAGTAAATGCAAACTTGTAAACATGCACATTTCACCTCTTATCATAAGAAGGTGCGACTCTGAAATATTGGAAATATTGTAAAAGAGCAATTAAGGTTACAAAGTCACCCAAGACGATTCAGAAGGCATTGCACTGGAGTCTACCGGCCAATTATGGACACTGGTACTGGGCAGCACTGCATGGACATGTCAGAAAACTTCTACTTAACAAGGCCCTAAACCTTCTTAAGACGGTCAAGTGACTCATATTGGGATTTGGTCACCAAAAATAGTTGGAAAAATAAAATATTTGAAATAATTCATTAAACCTCCACCAGCATTCATTTGGTAAGATAAATGCCTAGATTTACTTATTTTCATGCAAGGTAGGTGCATTATTGTCAGTTTAGAATTTGCCTTTGCGGAGGAGTTTTTAGGGTAAAAAAGGGTTAAGAATGCCAATCACTTTGAAATAGTGTGTGCCTAGTGGGCAAGAGCTGATTGCAGAGGTGTGAGGTCCAGGAAATGGGACCTTGAGGGGGTAGTAAGCTGCAACTGTTCATGATAGACAAAATATAATTTCTACTTACCCTTTTTATTCACTTGGTAAGGTTACTTATTTGTTTGGGCTCAACTGGAAACTCTTGCAGACGATATTCATATTTGTATTGTGCTAAAAAGTAATTTTTATTTCAATAAGGCTGGTTTCACATTTGCGTTTTTTAGCGCTGGAAAAAAAGCATACCTGCGCATGCGTTTTTTCCCCTATATTTAACATGGGTGCGCATACCTGCGCGCTGGTAAGCGCATGTATGCGATTTTCATGCGCTGCGTTTTTTTGGGGTGTGCGTTTGGATTTTCCAGACGCAGCATGTTGCATTTTTTGGCCCTGCAAAAAAGCGCATGCGCACATATGCGCACGTTTTGCGCTAAAAATGGCCATTATAGCCTATGGATGCGCATACATGCGCACTGGCATGCTCATGTATGCGTTTTTTTGCACATGCGTTTTTTTTTTTTTTAACCATGGAATTTAGGGGTTTAGGGTTAGGGTTAGGGTCAGGGTCAGGGTTAGGGTTGGGGTTAGGGTCAGGGTTAGGGTTAAGTATGGTTTGGTTAAGGGTCAGGGTCAGGGTTAGGGTTGGGGTTAGGGTCAGGGTTAGGGTTAAGTATGGTTTGGTTAAGGGTTAGGGTCAGGGTTAGGGTTAGGGTTAGGGTCAGGGTTAGGGTTAAGTATGGTTTGGCTAAGGGTTAGGGTCAGGGTTAGGGTTGGGGTTAGGGTCAGGGTTAGGGTTAAGTATGGTTTGGTTAAGGGTCAGGGTCAGGGTTAGGGTTGGGGTTAGGGTCAGGGTTAGGGTTAAGTATGGTTTGGTTAAGGGTTAGGGTCAGGGTTAGGGTTAGGGTTAGGGTTAGGGTCAGGGTTAGGGTTAAGTATGGTTTGGTTAAGGGTTAGGGTCAGGGTTAGGGTTAGGGTTAGGGTCAGGGTTAGGGTCAGGGTTAGGGTTAAGTATGGTTTGGTTAAGGGTTAGGGTCAGGGTTAGGGTTAGGGTTAGGGTCAGGGTTAGGGTTAAGTATGGTTTGGTTAAGGGTTAGGGTCAGGGTTAGGGTTAGGGTTAGGGTTAGGGTTAAGGTTAAGTATGGTTTGGTTAAGGGTTAGGGTCAGGGTTAGGGTTAGGGTTAGGGTCAGGGTTAGGGTTAAGTATGGTTTGGTTAAGGGTCAGGGTCAGGGTTAGGGTTGGGGTTAGGGTCAGGGTTAGGGTTAAGTATGGTTTGGTTAAGGGTTAGGGTCAGGGTTAGGGTTAGGGTTAGGGTTAGTTAGGGTTTAGGGTTTGGGTTAGGGTTAAGTATGGTTTGGTTAAGGGTTAGGGTCAGGGTTAGGGTTAGGGTTAGGGTTAGTTAGGGTTTAGGGTTTGGGTTAGGGTTAAGTATGGTTTGGTTAAGGGTTAGGGTCAGGGTTAGGGTTAGGGTTAGGGTCAGGGTTAGGGTTAGGGTTAGGGTTAGGGTCAGGGTTAGGGTTAGTAAAGTCATGGTTTGGGTTAGTGTGAGGGGCCAACTAATGTTGGAAAAAAACGCAAACGCGGTAAAAACGCACTAAAAACGCATACAAACGCTTAGAAACGCTGCGTTTTTTTCATGCATGCTCATAAAAATGCTTGAAAAAAACGCAGCAGTTGTATGCTTTTGTATGCGTTTTTTCAATGCGTTTTTTTGCGGGAAAAACGCGCTGCAAAAAAAAGCAAGTGTGAAACTAGCCTAAGATATTGAAAAACAATACAAGTCTCACTAAAAACAGAATAAAAAATTCAAACAAAACTGCAAAACAAAAAGCGCTGTCATAGGAGAATCCTCATAGCGCGGAGTGCACACGATATGAGGATTCATAAGTCATATAGACGGGACAACCCCTTTAAGATGGTGCACTGTGAGGCATGATAACATTTGCAACAAGTATATAGAGTACTACTTATACAAAATTCACATATAGACACATATACATTACACACACATGTTTACATTAGAGATGCATTATATATTACACGTCTAGCACTCTTGCAGCTTCAAATCACATTTCCTCATTTGTTCTTTTCCTGAGCCACTCATTACTCTTCCACCAGGTGTTTCTTTTCTCAACAGGTTAACAAGTGATTGGTGAGCGACACAGTCTTAATCTGATCTCTTGCCTGCATACACTTACAGTTGTGGCCAAAAGTATTGACACCCCTGCAATTCTGTCAGATAATACTCAGTTTCTTCCTGAAATTGATTGCAATCACAAATTCTTTGGTATTATTATCTTCATTTAATTTGTCTTAAATGAAAAAACACAAAAGAGAATGAAGCAAAAAGCAAAACATTGATCATTTCACACAAAACTCCCAAAATGGGCCAGACAAATGTATTGGCACCCTCAACCTTATACTTGGTTGCACAACCTTTAGCCAAAATAACTGCAACCAACCGCTTCCGGTAACCATCAATGAGTTTCTTACAATGCTCTGCTGGAATTTTAGACCATTCTTCTTTGGCAAACTGCTCCAGGTCCCTGATATTTGAAGGGTGCCTTCTCCAAACTGCCATTTTTAGATCTCTCCACAGGTGTTCTATGGGATTCAGGTCTGGACTCATTAGGCATTTAAAGAAAAGAACACGGTCCCTACAGTCAAACATGGTGGATGTTCCTTGATATTTTGGGGTTGCTTTGCTGCCTCTGGCACTGGACTGCTTGACCATGTGCATGGCATTATGAAGTCTGAAGACTACCAACAAATTTTGCAGCATAATGTAGGGCCCAGTGTGAGAAAACTGGGTCTCCCTCAGAGGTCATGGGTCTTCCAGCAGGACATTGACCCAAAACACACTTCAAAAAAGCACTGGAAAATGGTTTGAGAGAAAGCACTGGAGACTTCAAAGGTGGCCAGCAATAAGTCCAGACCTGAATCCCATAGAACACCTGTGGAGAGATCTAAAAATGGCAGTTTGGAGAAGGCACCCTTCAAATACCAGGGACCTGGAGCAGTTTGCCAAAGAAGAATGGTCTAAAATTCCAGCAGAGCATTGTAAGAAACTCATTGATGGTTACTGGAAGCGGTTTGTCGCAGTTATTTTGGCTAAAGGTTGTGCAACCAAGTATTAGGCTGAGGGTGCCAATACATTTGTCTGGCCCAATTTTGGAGTTTTGTGTGAAATGATCAATGTTTTGCTTTTTGCTTCATTCTCTTGTGTTTTTTCATTTAAGACAAATTAAATGAAGATAATAATACCAAAGAATTTGTGTTTGCAATCATTTTCAGGAAGAAACTGAGTATTATCTGACAGAATTGCAGGGGTGTCAATACTTTTGTCCACAACTGTAGGGTACCATCACATTTAGCGATGCACCATCGATCCCGACAATGATACGACCCGGTCAGGATCGCTGGTGCATCGCTAAATGGTCGCTAGTAGTGTTGAGCATTCCGATACCGCAAGTATCGGGTATCGGCCGATATTAGCGGTATCGGAATTCCGATACTTAATTCCGATACTTTTTTCATATCGGATTCCGGGATCGGAATCGGAATAGGAAGTTCCCATCATGCTATGAGCCTGCTTGCTTTGATTAAGCCAATGGGAATCCTCCGAAGTGTGGGCACATCCTGTTAGGCATGTAGGCATGTTAACTATTGGCATGGCTGTGATTGGCTGCCGAAATGATGTCATGATGCACTATAAAAGCCACCGCAGCCGCCATTTCTGGTCACTCTGCTGTGAATTCAGTTAGGGACAGGCTGCTGTAGAAGACTGTGAGGGACAGTTAGAAATAGCGATTCCACCAAACATCTAGTGCTTTACCCAGGCTACATAAACCACCACTGTAGCGTTCTTTGCCCTAGCAGCAGTGTTCACAGCTGTCTGCAAGGGCTGTGTGAGTGCAGCTCACGCTGTGGAGTGGGTCCTGCAGCCACGTCAGGCTGTAGGCCACCCAGTGTGATCACTGCTGCCTCATACATCTTTTATTTTTTGAGCTGCATTTTTTACATAATTTCAATCTAGTGTGCTTCCATCCGTATCCATATACGTTGGTTGCAAACACTAGTAGTAGACAGCGGAGCCTTTCTGCAGCCTTTCAGTGCTAGTGTCCACTTTGCTGCACTGTTCACGGCTGTCTGAGAGGTCTCTGACTGTGTGTGAGTGCAGCTCACGCTGAGTAGTGTGTCCTGCAGCTACGTCTGGCTGTAGGACGCTCAGCGTGCGTCACTGCCTCACACATATTTTTATTTGAGTGCAGCTCATTTTTTCTTCTATTAGTGTGCATCCATCCGTCTCCATATACGGTGGTTGCAAACACTATATAGGAGTACACAGCGGAGCCTTTCTGCAGCCTGTCAGTGCCAGTGCCCACTTAGCTGCACTGTTGACGGCTGTCTGAGAGGTCTCTGACTGTGTGTGAGTGCAGCTCACGCTGAGTAGAGTGTCCTGCAGCTACGTCTGGTTGTAGGACGCTCAACGTGCGTCACTGCCTCACACATATTTGTCTTTGAGTGCAGCTCATTTTTTCTTTTCCTATTAGTGTGCATCCATCCGTATCCATCAACATTGGTTGGTTGCAAACACTATATAGGAGTAGATAGAGGAGCCTTTTTTTCTGGCTTGTGCCCTGCCGGCGCAGCCAGATTAGTATTACCCAATTTTTTGGGAGCCTCATCTTTTGCATTGTAGGTTACCTGCCTGCATTGTAATAGCTCCAAAAAGTTGGTGATACTATCAGTTTCAATTCTTTGTTCACATACTTTGAGTTTGTTTCAAACAAAGAAACCACATAAAAAGTTCACCAAACACTACATTTTGAACTTGTGTAGGCCACATCAGCTCCTATTAAAGTCTAGTCCACACACACACACTTCATAAAATTAGTGTTTCTTGTACCTGTAACCAGCTGTTCAGGAATAAGCACACTAAGGCCCCCCTTTGTACTTTTTTGCCTATCTTAAGCAGTCTTGCAAGATGAAGAAGGCAGGGAGTAAGGCGCGGGGGCGTGGGCGTGGGCGTGGAGTTTCAGCAGGGAGAGGACGTGGGGATTCTGCAGGGAGAGGACGTGGGGATTCTACAGGTAGAGGACGTGGGGATTCTGGGCCTGCTGCGGGCACCAGTGGATCAGCATCCCCCAGTTTTAGCAGGCAACAGTCCTTTATGCGCAGCTTTGTAGGACCTCAACGTACCCCACTGCTGCGGGAGGAACAAATTGAAGCCGTTGTCGGATGGATGGCAGCTAACGCATCGACTTCAATTACTTCCGCATCCTCTCAGGGTCAGAGCACCGAAGAGCAACCATCTGTCTCTTCACCACCTGCCAAAGTGCCCAGGCAGTCAGAGAGACATGGACAGGAGCCATCACAGTCTCTACTTCTGTTCTCGGAATCTGTTGGCTTGGAAAGAGGGGGCCAGCCAAGCAGCATTCCTGAATGTGAAGAAGAGGGAGTATGCAGTGATGCGCAACTTCTTTGTCCCTCTGAATCTGAAGAGGCGAGTGGGCCAGTGCCTATGGTCAGCACACCTCAGTACGCATCAGATGATGACGAGACTCAGTTGCCACTTTCTGGTGCGTACGGTGCTGGCGAGACAACCCCGGAGAAGCAGCTGTTTGAAGAGGGGAGGGAAGATGATGAGGTCCTTGACCCATCATGGCGTGAGCAACAGGAAGGTGGTGGGAGCAGCTCTGAGGAAGAGATTCCCCTACCGGCCAAAACAGGAGGCAGAGGGAGGGGGAAGACTTGGTTGCCTGTACCCTCCACTTCGGCATCCGTTAGGAGCATTCCTCCTTCCAAAGGCAAACCGGGCGCTCACAAGAGTTGCAGTGCGTGGTCCTTTTTTGACACAGTTGCAGATGACATTTGCTTTGTCAAATGCAAGCTGTGTCATCAGAGAGTCAAAAGAGGGAGAAATGTCAGCAACCTCAATACCACAAATATGTGGAAACATGTGCGCACCAAGCACGAGTTGGAGTTGCAGAGACACCCTGAAGACGTAGGCCAACGTACAGCACCACCTACCACCTCTTCAGTTCGTGTTGGGCCCTCTTCCTCCAGCTCACACACTGCTGGTTCGGCTTCCTCACAGGATCGCCAAGGAAGAACCTCTGCCACTGTTGTCCGGAGACCCTGTCAGATTACACCCATAGCAGCACGTTCCCATCCATCACAGCCATCGGTAGCACAGGCATGGGATAAAAGGCGCCCTTACTCGGCAAACCATCCCCGAGCACAGTCTCTGAATGCTGGCATTGCCAAACTTCTGGCAGTTGAAATGCTGTCATTCAGGCTGGTGGACACTGACACTTTCCGGGACTTAATGGCATTGGCAGTCCCCCAATACAACGTGCCCAGCCGCTTTTATTTCAGCAGGCGAGCCGTCCCTGCCCTGCAGAAACATGTTGAGGGCAAAATAAAACATGCGCTACTAAACGCCGTTAGTAGCAAGGTCCACCTGACCACCGATGCGTGGACCAGTAACCATGGACAGGGACGATACCTTTCCCTCACTGCCCACTGGGTCAATGTTGTGGAGCCGGGTACCGATCTGGAGAGTGGCGCTGTACGTGTTCTTCCAACGCCACGGATTGCAGGACTCCAGTCTGTACACATAGACTCCTCCTCCTACTCAAGTTCCTCAGAAACAGCAGAGCAGGAGCCTGTTACGACCAATATGAGCACAGCCGTGGCCAAACGTCAACAGGCTGTACTCAAATTAATTTCTTTGGGGAATCGAAGCCACACAGCGCAGGAGCTCTGGAATGCTATCAAGCTGGAGAGCGATGTGTGGTTTGGGCCAGCGAATCTCCAGCCGGGCTTGGTAGTGTGTGACAATGGCCGAAATCTGGTGGCAGCTCTTGGCTTAGGCAACCTCACACACATCCCATGTCTGGCACATGTTCTTAACTTGGTCGTGCAGAGCTTTCTGAGGGACTATCCGGATCTTGCTGCACTGTTGCACAAGGTCCGCATAGAGTGCGCTCACTTGCGACGTTCCAGCACGGCAAGATCGCGCCTCGCTGCTCTGCAGCGACGATTTGGCCTTCCGGAACATCGCATCATATGTGACCTACCCACCCGGTGGAATTCAACGTTACATATGTTGGAGCGGTTGTGTGAGCAGCAGGCAGCAGTCATGGAGTACCAGCTGCATCAGGCGCAAACAAGTCGCACTGTGCGCCGTTCACACTTCAGCACCATTGAGTGGGCCTCTATGAAGGACATCTGCCTCGTTTTGCGTGCCTTCGATGAATCCACGCGGATGGCGAGTGCAGATGATGCACTAGTCAGCATGACTGTCCCCCTTATCTGCCTGCTTCAACAAACACTGCAAGCACTAAGGGATGAGGTTTCAGAAGAGGTGGAGGATGAGGAGTCCCAAATGCCATCTGCTTCTGGACAGTCTGCGCTACGTGTTTCCTCACAAAGGCCTAGGCAGGGGACAGTTTGTGAGGAGGATGAGGAGGAGTCGATGGAGGAGGAAGACATCTCTCCAGAGGAGGGAGGTACACAAACCTCTACTCAGTATGTACAGCGAGGGTGGGGTGATGCAGAGCAGGCCGAGGTCACGCCTCAAACAGGGGACAGCGGTTCTTTGGCAGTTGGGAGTCTGCAGCACATGGTTGATTTCATGCTGCAGTGCCTGAGAAACGACCGCCGCATCGCCCACATTCTCGTCTCGGCTGATTATTGGGTGTACACCCTCCTAGATCCTCGCTACCGGGACAGCGTACAAAGGCTCATACCAACGTTGAACCGGGAGCATAAAATGCGGGAGGACGAAGAGTCACTGGTGCAGTCCATAATGTTTTCCATTCCACCCGACAGCATTGTTGCTAGTGCTTTACAAAGCAGCTCTGTGCGTCGAGGCAGTGGAGGAAACTCTGCACAAAGAGGGAGCAGAGGCAGTGCCGCAGCACAAGGCAAGACCACTATGGCCCAAATGTGGCAAAGTTTTGTGTGTCCACCACAATTGTCTACACCATCAGCGACGCCTCGAGTCAGCAGGAGGCAACGCTTCCGTCAGATGGTGTCAGACTACATGTCTTGCCCTGTCGCTGTACTCCCAGATGGCTCTTCCCCCTTCAAGTTTTGGGTCTCAAAGCTGGATACATGGCCAGAGCTTAGCCAGTATGCATTGGAGGTGCTGGCTTGCCCTGCTGCCAGTGTATTATCGGAACGTGTCTTTAGTGCCGCAGGTGGTGTACTAACAGACCGTCGCACGCGACTATCTTCCGATAATGTTGACCGGCTGACTTTTCTGAAAATGAACAAGGCCTGGATCTCCAAAGACTTTGCCATTCCTCTTACAGACTAAATTAGTGGTTGGCAACTGTATCCAGGTCTGCTGGTGTGTTCATTTTTCTACCACCTGAACTATAATCCCTGTGCTTCAACACAGCCAGTTGTCGCTCAGATGTGTCGTCTGCACAGAGAAACACACTAGCTCCTGTGTTAGTGGGGTTCAGTAATGCCAGCTGATCCCCTGCTGTGTGGACGGCAGAGTCACCAGCTCCATCAACATTCAAACCACTACTGATTTTTAACCGTGCCCAACTTAGGTCTCTGGCTCCACTGTCTCTACTATTTCCCCTGACCTCCAACCCCGCCATCTACATCTCTGAAGTGGCGTCAGCACAATCTACACTTGTTCCTGTGTTCCTGTGGCTCAGTCCCATCAGTTTATCCCCTGATGTGTGTCCGGCAAGGTCTCCTGCTCTGTCCACATTCCCATAACCAGTAGTGGGAATGAGGACAGAGCTGGCGAACTTGCCGGACAAACATCAGGGGATCAACTGACGGGATTGAGCACCAGTAACACAGGAACAAGTGTAGATTGTGCTGACGCCACTTCAGAGATGTAGCTGGCGGGGTTGGAGGCCAGGGTAAATAGTAGAGACAGTGGAGCCAGAGGCCTAAGTGGAGCATGGTTAGAATCAGTAGTAGTCCACAACCTCCATAAAAACCGCTGCCCATTGGCCTCTGCATGCGGCATGCGTAATCCTGGGCTCCAACAGCGTCAGTTGGTGTTCAGAAGTGTCGTCTCCACAGAGCCAAACACATTCGTTCAAGTGTTAGTGGGGTTCAGCACTGCCAGCTGTTCCCCTGCTGTGGAGATGGCAAGTCTCCTGCTGCCTTCACCTGCCAAAATCAAGTAGGCCCCAGCCTGCTCCTCGCCTAATCCTGGGCTCCAACAGCGTCAGTTGGTGTTCAGAAGTGTCGTCTCCACAGAGCCAAACACATTCGTTCAAGTGTTAGTGGGTTTCAGCACTGCCAGCTGTTCCCCTGCTGTGGAGATGGCAAGTCTCCTGCTGCCTTCACCTGCCAAAATCCAGTAGGCCCCAGCCTGCTCCTCGCCTAATCCTGGGCTCCAACAGCGTCAGTTGGTGTTCAGAAGTGTCGTCTCCACAGAGCCAAACACATTCGTTCAAGTGTTAGTGGGTTTCAGCACTGCCAGCTGTTCCCCTGCTGTGGAGATGGCAAGTCTCCTGCTGCCTTCACCTGCCAAAATCCAGTAGGCCCCAGCCTGCTCCTCGCCTAATCCTGGGCTCCAACAGCGTCAGTTGGTGTTCAGAAGTGTCGTCTCCACAGAGCCAAACACATTCGTTCAAGTGTTAGTGGGGTTCAGCACTGCCAGCTGTTCCCCTGCTGTGGAGATGGCAAGTCTCCTGCTGCCTTCACCTGCCAAAATCAAGTAGGCCCCAGCCTGCTCCTCGCCTAATCCTGGGCTCCAACAGCGTCAGTTGGTGTTCAGAAGTGTCGTCTCCACAGAGCCAAACACATTCGTTCAAGTGTTAGTGGGGTTCAGCACTGCCAGCTGTTCCCCTGCTGTGGAGATGGCAAGTCTCCTGCTGCCTTCACCTGCCAAAATCAAGTAGGCCCCAGCCTGCTCCTCGCCTAATCCTGGGCTCCAACAGCGTCAGTTGGTGTTCAGAAGTGTCGTCTCCACAGAGCCAAACACATTCGTTCAAGTGTTAGTGGGTTTCAGCACTGCCAGCTGTTCCCCTGCTGTGGAGATGGCAAGTCTCCTGCTGCCTTCACCTGCCAAAATCCAGTAGGCCCCAGCCTGCTCCTCGCCTAATCCTGGGCTCCAACAGCGTCAGTTGGTGTTCAGAAGTGTCGTCTCCACAGAGCCAAACACATTCGTTCAAGTGTTAGTGGGGTTCAGCACTGCCAGCTGTTCCCCTGCTGTGGAGATGGCAAGTCTCCTGCTGCCTTCACCTGCCAAAATCAAGTAGGCCCCAGCCTGCTCCTCGCCTAATCCTGGGCTCCAACAGCGTCAGTTGGTGTTCAGAAGTGTCGTCTCCACAGAGCCAAACACATTCGTTCAAGTGTTAGTGGGTTTCAGCACTGCCAGCTGTTCCCCTGCTGTGGAGATGGCAAGTCTCCTGCTGCCTTCACCTGCCAAAATCAAGTAGGCCCCAGCCTGCTCCTCGCCTAATCCTGGGCTCCAACAGCGTCAGTTGGTGTTCAGAAGTGTCGTCTCCACAGAGCCAAACACATTCGTTCAAGTGTTAGTGGGTTTCAGCACTGCCAGCTGTTCCCCTGCTGTGGAGATGGCAAGTCTCCTGCTGCCTTCACCTGCCAAAATCAAGTAGGCCCCAGCCTGCTCCTCGCCTAATCCTGGGCTCCAACAGCGTCAGTTGGTGTTCAGAAGTGTCGTCTCCACAGAGCCAAACACATTCGTTCAAGTGTTAGTGGGGTTCAGCACTGCCAGCTGTTCCCCTGCTGTGGAGATGGCAAGTCTCCTGCTGCCTTCACCTGCCAAAATCAAGTAGGCCCCAGCCTGCTCCTCGCCTAATCCTGGGCTCCAACAGCGTCAGTTGGTGTTCAGAAGTGTCGTCTCCACAGAGCCAAACACATTCGTTCAAGTGTTAGTGGGGTTCAGCACTGCCAGCTGTTCCCCTGCTGTGGAGATGGCAAGTCTCCTGCTGCCTTCACCTGCCAAAATCAAGTAGGCCCCAGCCTGCTCCTCGCCTAATCCTGGGCTCCAACAGCGTCAGTTGGTGTTCAGAAGTGTCGTCTCCACAGAGCCAAACACATTCGTTCAAGTGTTAGTGGGTTTCAGCACTGCCAGCTGTTCCCCTGCTGTGGAGATGGCAAGTCTCCTGCTGCCTTCACCTGCCAAAATCCAGTAGGCCCCAGCCTGCTCCTCGCCTAATCCTGGGCTCCAACAGCGTCAGTTGGTGTTCAGAAGTGTCGTCTCCACAGAGCCAAACACATTCGTTCAAGTGTTAGTGGGGTTCAGCACTGCCAGCTGTTCCCCTGCTGTGGAGATGGCAAGTCTCCTGCTGCCTTCACCTGCCAAAATCCAGTAGGCCCCAGCCTGCTCCTCGCCTAATCCTGGGCTCCAACAGCGTCAGTTGGTGTTCAGAAGTGTCGTCTCCACAGAGCCAAACACATTCGTTCAAGTGTTAGTGGGGTTCAGCACTGCCAGCTGTTCCCCTGCTGTGGAGATGGCAGTCTCTCCTGCTGTCTCCGCATTACAAAGACAGTAGGCCTCTGCCTACACCCTCCTATTTCCTGGGCTTCAACACAGCCAGTTGTAGTTCGGAAGTGCCGTCCACACGGAAAGAGACACTTGCTCCCGTGTCTCAGTGGGGTTCAGTAACGTCAGCTGATCCCCTGCTGTGTGGATGGCAGTCTCTCCTGCTGTCACCTCATTCAAAATACAGTAGGCCTCTGCCTACACCCTCCTATTTCCTGGGCTTCAACACCGCCAGTTGTAGCTCGGAAGTGCCGTCCACACGGAAAGAGACACTTGCTCCCGTGTCTCAGTGGGGTTCAGTAACGTCAGCTGATCCCCTGCTGTGTGGATGGCAGTCTCTCCTGCTGTCACCTCATTCAAAATACAGTAGGCCTCTGCCTACACCCTCCTATTTCCTGGGCTTCAACACAGCCAGTTGTAGTTCGGAAGTGCCGTCCACACGGAAAGAGACACTTGCTCCCGTGTCTCAGTGGGGTTCAGTAACGTCAGCTGATCCCCTGCTTTGTGGATGGCAGTCTCTCCTGCTGTCACCTCATTCAAAATACAGTAGGCCTCTGCCTACACCCTCCTATTTCCTGGGCTTCAACACAGCCAGTTGTAGTTCGGAAGTGCCGTCCACACGGAAAGAGACACTTGCTCCCGTGTCTCAGTGGGGTTCAGTAACGTCAGCTGATCCCCTGCTGTGTGGATGGCAGTCTCTCCTGCTGTCTCCGCATTACAAAGACAGTAGGCCTCTGCCTACACCCTCCTATTTCCTGGGCTTCAACACAGCCAGTTGTAGTTCGGAAGTGCCGTCCACACGGAAAGAGACACTTGCTCCCGTGTCTCAGTGGGGTTCAGTAACGTCAGCTGATCCCCTGCTGTGTGGATGGCAGTCTCTCCTGCTGTCTCCGCATTACAAAGACAGTAGGCCTCTGCCTACACCCTCCTATTTCCTGGGCTTCAACACAGCCAGTTGTAGTTCGGAAGTGCCGTCCACACGGAAAGAGACACTTGCTCCCGTGTCTCAGTGGGGTTCAGTAACGTCAGCTGATCCCCTGCTGTGTGGATGGCAGTCTCTCCTGCTGTCTCCGCATTACAAAGACAGTAGGCCTCTGCCTACACTCTCCTATTTCCTGGGCTTCAACACAGCCAGTTGTAGTTCGGAAGTGCCGTCCACACGGAAAGAGACACTTGCTCCCGTGTCTCAGTGGGGTTCAGTAACGTCAGCTGATCCCCTGCTGTGTGGATGGCAGTCTCTCCTGCTGTCTCCGCATTACAAAGACAGTAGGCTTCTGCCTACACCCTCCTATTTCCTGGGCTTCAACACAGCCAGTTGTAGTTCGGAAGTGCCGTCCACACGGAAAGAGACACTTGCTCCCGTGTCTCAGTGGGGTTCAGTAACGTCAGCTGATCCCCTGCTGTGTGGATGGAAGTCTCTCCTGCTGTCACCTCATTCAAAATACAGTAGGCCTCTGCCTACACCCTCCTATTTCCTGGGCTTCAACACAGCCAGTTGTAGTTCGGAAGTGCCGTCCACACAGAAAGAGACACTTGCTCCCGTGTCTCAGTGGGGTTCAGTAACGTCAGCTGATCCCCTGCTGTGTGGATGGCAGTCTCTCCTGCTGTCTCCGCATTACAAAGACAGTAGGCCTCTGCCTACACCCTCCTATTTCCTGGGCTTCAACACAGCCAGTTGTAGTTCGGAAGTGCCGTCCACACGGAAAGAGACACTTGCTCCCGTGTCTCAGTGGGGTTCAGTAACGTCAGCTGATCCCCTGCTGTGTGGATGGCAGTCTCTCCTGCTGTCTCCGCATTACAAAGACAGTAGGCCTCTGCCTACACCCTCCTATTTCCTGGGCTTCAACACAGCCAGTTGTAGTTCGGAAGTGCCGTCCACACGGAAAGAGACACTTGCTCCCGTGTCTCAGTGGGGTTCAGTAACGTCAGCTGATCCCCTGCTGTGTGGATGGCAGTCTCTCCTGCTGTCACCTCATTCAAAATACAGTAGGCCTCTGCCTACACCCTCCTATTTCCTGGGCTTCAACACAGCCAGTTGTAGTTCGGAAGTGCCGTCCACACGGAAAGAGATACTTGCTCCCGTGTCTCAGTGGGGTTCAGTAACGTCAGCTGATCCCCTGCTGTGTAGATGGCAAAGTCTCCTGCTGCCTACACAGTCATACCACTACTGATTTTTAACCGTGCTCCAATTAGGCCTGTGGCTCCACTGTCTCTCGTATTTCCCCTGTCCTCCAACCCTGCCAGTTACAGCTCCGAAGTGGCGTCTGCACAATCCACACTTGTTCCTGTGTTACAGGTGTTCAGTCCGGTCAGTTAATCCCCTGATGTGTGTCCGGCAATGTCGCCTGCTCTGTCCACATTCCCATTATGGGAATGTGGACAGAGCAGGCGACATTGCCGGACACACATCAGGGGATTAACTGACCGGACTGAACACCTGTAACACAGGAACAAGTGTGGATTGTGCAGATGCCACTTCGGAGCTGTAACTGGCGGGGTTGGAGGACAGGGGAAATACGAAAATCAGTGAAGCGGCTTCACTGATTTTCGTATTTCCCCTGTCCTCCAACCCCGCCAGTTACAGCTCCGAAGTGGCGTCTGCACAATCCACACTTGTTCCTGTGTTACAGGTGTTCAGTCCGGTCAGTTAATCCCCTGATGTGTGTCCGGCAATGTCGCCTGCTCTGTCCACATTCCCATAATGGGAATGTGGACAGAGCAGGCGACATTGCCGGACACACATCAGGGGATTAACTGACCGGACTGAACACCTGTAACACAGGAACAAGTGTGGATTGTGCAGACGCCACTTCGGAGCTGTAACTGGCGGGGTTGGAGGACAGGGGAAATACGAAAATCAGTGAAGCCACAGGCCTAAGTGGAGCTTGGTTCAAATTAGTAGTCTACAACCGATCTTAAAATTTCTTCAATGCAGCCTCAGCCTGCTCCGTGCTTGTCCCTGGGCTTCAACACAGCCAGTTGTTGCTCGGAAGTGCCGTCTTCACAGAGTAAAACACTAGCTCCTGTGTTTGTGGGGTTCAGTAACGTCAGCTGTTCCCCTGCTGTTTTGATGGCAATCTGTCCTGCTGCCTCCAAATTGACAGCACATCAGGCCTCAGCCTGCTAAGTGCTTGTCCTGGGCTCCAACATCGCCAGTTGCTGCTCATAACTGACTTTGGCATGGGTACTCCCTCCTGCCCAGCTTGGTTCCAGCCCTGCCTGCTGTTTCCGGGAAGTGTCAATGTCAGTTTGCCACCCCAAGTTGCCATGTCGTGTTGCGGTTGGGTTAGCCGAGGCTAGGGTGCCAGCAGTTTAGGTGCTTCCTATGTGGACTGCGGGTTCTGGTAAGAAAGGCTTGTTCCATAGTGCCAGTAGGACAAGCACCCCCTGTAGGACTGTGTGATTCGGTAACTGCGGCCAGCTTGCGGCATGCCAACTTTGCTTTTCAGGGGTAACTTCTGATACCCCTCCGGGTTCCAGCACCGTCAGCTGGTTCTCGTCAGAGCCTTTGGCCTAGGTGCCTCCATCTCGGTATCCGAGTTCCGGCAACGTCTGCTGGTCCTTGGTAGTGCTTTGTAGCACAGGTACCTCCTGCTTAGTAACCGGGTTCCAGCACCGTCAGCTGGTCCTCGGTTGTGCCATTGGCTCTTATTCCTTCTGCTGCCCCTCCGGGTGCCAGCACTGTCAGCTGGTCCTCGCTATTTCCATTTGCTCTTGCAGCTTATGCTACCCCTCCGGGTTCCTGCACCGTCAGCTGGTTCTCGTCAGAGCCTTTGGCCTAGGTGCCTCCATCTCGGTATCCGAGTTCCGGCAACGTCTGCTGGTCCTTGGTAGTGCTTTGTAGCACAGGTACCTCCTGCTTAGTAACCGGGTTCCAGCACCGTCAGCTGGTCCTTGGTTGTGCCATTGGCTCTTATTCCTTCTGCTGCCCCTCCGGGTGCCAGCACTGTCAGATGGTCCTCGCTATTTCCATTTGCTCTTGCAGCTTATGCTACCCCTCCGGGTTCCAGCACCGTCAGCTGGTTCTCGTCAGAGCCTTTGGCCTAGGTGCCTCCATCTCGGTATCCGAGTTCCGGCAACGTCTGCTGGTCCTTGGTAGTGCTTTGTAGCACAGGTACCTCCTGCTTAGTAACCGGGTTCCAGCACCGTCAGCTGGTCCTCGGTAGTGCCATTGGCTCTTGTTCCTTCTGCTGCCCCTCCCGGTGCCAGTACCGTCAGCTGGTTCAAGAGGACAAGAACAGGAAGACAACCACCAAGATGCAGAACAACAAGAGAGAGAAGACAAAGAAGCATAAAAAAAACAAAGCAGAAGAACATTAAGCATAAGACTAATACTCTGAGCAAATGATATTATCTTATTTATAAGCAGAAGAAGACTAAGCAGTGTATGGGGGTGAGTCCGTTCCTCCTCGTGGTGCCCCTGGAAAAGGCCTGCTGCTGCAGGCCAAACTGAACGCGGACAAATCCTGTTGTAAATCTTTTGTGACAGGCAGAACGGAAGGTGTAAACTTCTAACTTTTCCAGATAACAACTACAGGAATGCCTGACACAAACAAGAATATGATGAAGAAGAATAGGAAGAAGATGAAGAAGTTGAATATGTAGAATAATAATTGTTGAATAAGAAGAATATGAAGAATGTAAGAAAAGGAAGAAGAAGAAGAAGAATGTAAAAAAAGGAAGTAGAAGAATTTAAAAAAGGAAGAAGAAGAAGAATGTAAAAAAAGGAATAAGAAGAAGAATGTAAAAAAAGGAAGAAGAAGAAGAAGAATGTAAAAAAAGGAAGAAGAAGAAGAAGAAGAAGAATGTAAAAAAAGGAATAAGAAGAAGAAGAAGAAGGTAAAAAAAGGAAGAAGAATAAGAAAGAAGAAGAAAGAAGAAAGAAGAAGAAGACATACATGTCTGGCAAAATATAAATGAGGCTAACATAGTCAATATCTTTGTAACTCCTAACATCTTTAAAAAAAAAGTTTAATTCCTGCTATTCCATTTGATTGGGCTAAACCTCTATGGCTTTAATGTCTCCTCCACCTCCCACAATACATTCTACATTATTCTTAGTTGTTTTTCTTCATGTAGAATTAACCTACAAGGAAAGAAAGGGTTTTTTTTAATTCCGATATTTTGGCCCCATTGACTTGCATTGGTTCCCGGTATCGGAATCGGCGATACCGATACTTTTTTTTAAGATCGGCCGATCCATTCCGATCCGATATTTTCAAGTATCGGCTGGTATCGCTCAACTCTAGTCGCTAGTGAACTGCCACACAGGCAGATCTCACCAGTGACATATCAGCGGTTGGCGGTCGTTACTTACCTGTCAGACGCGGCGATGAAGATGTCCTCCCGTCCGCGTCCACGTGTCGCTCATCGGCGCCAGCAGGAAGCCCAGCAGGAAGCTGACGACGAGAAACGGCCCAGGATGTTCTCGTGCGATCAGCGATATCCAGCGAGGGAGCCGGTCGGAGGTAAATATCACACATAGCGAAATCGCTAGCAATATCGCTGCTGCGTCACAAAATCGGTAGATTTCATTTTTCAGTGACATCTGGCCGACATGGTGGCTGTCTTTTCCTATATCCTACTTATATTTTCCAAACAGCAGCAATAGCTAAAACATTGCATATCGAATTCAATGATTATGCAAATAACATTCATTGTTTATTTTAGCAATGAAATTTTTTGATGAAATTCCTTTTAATTATTAGATACATTTTAATGTCACTTTTGGGACGGCGCTGTTCACTGCAAGCTGAGTATTCGTCTTACAACACACACTGACAGTGCGCTCTGTTGCTGGCTTGTTACATCTGATTAGAGCAAATGAGAGAGCGTAATGAGAAGAATATACTGAGAAACCATTGGAATTGACAACCGGCACATGCTCAGTAGAGGATGTAGATGGTTAGCACTCGGCCAGAGAGTTTGAGTTCGCGGTGCCAGTGAAAAGGAACGGATAGTCCCAGGATTGCATAAACAATATACAGTCACTGCACATGCTGGTTGTAGTTAATGTGAAGTAAATTTATTGCTTGACAGTGAGGAAGCGACATCAAACGACGTTTCGGCCACATCGGCCTTTATCACAAAGTCGCTGTAATAAAATACATACATAAAAATATATATATCAAAAATTGTACACTTTATACAAAATATATACACATAGTATCCAGAGAGCATGGAATATAAGCACTAGAATTATTTGGGAGGATGTGGAGACATCAAACACGTGAGAATGAGAGAAAACGCGGTAGATAAGAAACATGAAGGAGCGTGGTCATACCCTTTTCAATTGAATGTAGGGTCTGTTTTCACCAAATCGATAGTGTCACTGCTAGGCATAAATGAGTTGATAGCATATTCTGTAAGTAGGGATAGATGAACATATCGTTAGGGTAACATAAATGATGAAAAAAAAGGGAAAAAAAATAAAAATTAGGAAAAAAAAGGAAAAGAAAGAAAAAAAAGAAAAAGAAAAAGAAAAATAAAAGTAAATGAAAAATAAAATATAAAAAATAAAAAATAAAAAATAAAGAATGATAAAAATTGAACAAGTATTGAACTTGGTATCTGGAGGACGGATGGATAAAACAGATTTAACCAGCATAAGTGGCGTAGCTAGTTACATACAAAAAAGACCGTGAGGGACTATAGAGACATGCCCAGGTATCTAGCTGTCCAGACAAAAGCTATATTCTATTTAGGGAAAACAAAGAAATATACCAGAGTTGCCGATAAATCCTGTTCCTTGAAGAGGTGGTGGACTGGTGCATATGCCACAGCTAAATGAAGAAAAAGGGGGGACATTAGGAATGTGGCAGGATTGGTGGTCCTGGATTGGGGCCATATACAAGTTGGTGATACAGCGGTGGTCCTGGGTAAGGACCATATTCGGGTTGGTGGTACAGCGGTGGTCCCAATGGGACAGTACTTACAATTATTGATGGCTCAGTGGAGTATGAAGTCTGCACAGTGGTGCCAGAGCAGTGAGTGAACGCAGCAGCAGTCTCTGCGTGGCTTCATTAGGTTTTTTCTGTCTGCGCTCTACTGCGCATGTGTGGACAGCCAGCGCCATCTTTTTGGTGGGCATCACTGTGAGACACTACGGCCGTGCTCCAATGCGCACGCGCGTCTGACGTCACTTCCGGTCACATGACCGGACCAGACAGGATAAAAAGTACAGCCTGCGATTCAGCGTTCACTCACTGCTCTGGCACCACTGTGCAGACTTCATACTCCACTGAGCCATCAATAATTGTAAGAACTGTCCCATTGGGACCACCGCTGTACCACCAACCCGAATATGGTCCTTACCCAGGACCACCGCTGTATCACCAACTTGTATATGGCCCCAATCCAGGACCACCAATCCTGCCACATTCCTAATGTCCCCCCTTTTTCTTCATTTAGCTGTGGCATATGCACCAGTCCACCACCTCTTCAAGGAACAGGATTTATCGGCAACTCTGGTATATTTCTTTGTTTTCCCTAAATAGAATATAGCTTTTGTCTGGACAGCTAGATACCTGGGCATGTCTCTATAGTCCCTCACGGTCTTTTTTGTATATAACTAGCTACGCCACTTATGCTGGTTAAATCTGTTTTATCCATCCGTCCTCCAGACACCAAGTTCAATACTTGTTCAATTTTTATCATTCTTTATTTTTTATTTTTTATTTTTTATATTTTATTTTTCATTTACTTTTATTTTTCTTTTTATTTTTTTTCTTTCTTTTCCTTTTTTTTCCTAATTTTTATTTTTTTTCCCTTTTTTTTCATCATTTATGTTACCCTAACGATATGTTCATCTATCCCTACTTACAGAATATGCTATCAACTCATTTATGCCTAGCAGTGACACTATCGATTTGGTGAAAACAGACCCTACATTCAATTGAAAAGGGTATGACCACGCTCCTTCATGTTTCTTATCTACCGCGTTTTCTCTCATTCTCACGTGTTTGATGTCTCCACATCCTCCCAAATAATTCTAGTGCTTATATTCCATGCTCTCTGGATACTATGTGTATATATTTTGTATAAAGTGTACAATTTTTGATATATATATTTTTATGTATGTATTTTATTACAGCGACTTTGTGATAAAGGCCGATGTGGCCGAAACGTCGTTTGATGTCACTTCCTCACTGTCAAGCAATACATTTACTTCACATTAACTACAATCAGCATGTGCAGTGACTGTATATTGTTCATGCTCAGTAGAGAACGGACTAGCCCAGCCCCTGAAATGGAGATCACTGATGAAACCAAACATAGTCTTGCATGTCCTCCAAAAAAAGACCATACCCTTTACCTTTTTTTTTGCAGCAGCCTGCTATCTTACCTTTCCATGCTGCTACCATTCTATCACTGTCTATACAGGTTGCAAATGTTGATGTCCAGGAGGTGTTTGAAAGCACTGACATGGTAGACTGTGACCCCTGTTCATGCAATAATGCAGTGCTAATCAAGCGTACTGAATTATTTTGCTCTGGCAATCAACCGGAATTGGCACTCATAGGCAAGGTCCAATGGCTGGATGTTCTAAAAGACACAAATGGCCACTTGGCTAATTTAAATGAGTTTAAATCTCCTGGTCCAGAAGAAATACCTCCTAGGGTACTGAAAGGGTTAGCAAAGTATACCGTAGAACCACTAACCACTTTGAAAATTCCTGGAGAACAGGAGAAGTCCCAGAAGATTGGAGAAAGGCAAATGTCCCTATCTTCAAAAAATGAAAGAAGATGGAGACAGGAAATTACAGTCCAGTCTATGGTTCTATGAATCTACGTTCTATTGGATAGTACAGATCCATAAAAGAAACTACTCCTTAGCCCTTTTCCAAATGTCCGTATAATACTGGTACCATAAAAAACGGTACTAGTGTCATGAGTGTTTTGGATCAATAAGCCATCAGTGAGGAATGAGTTAGCTGTTATGAATGAGTCACCGTAGGAGGCAAAAACAGAAATGCTAGCTAAGTCCAGAAAACCAGAGAAGTTGGCAGATATCGGATTGTAGACCCCTGAACCTATCAACAACAACTAGCAGTAGCCGTGGGGGGTTCCTATGATGCCCTAGACCCCTCGATCACAGCCGGAGAACTGCCTAGCCTAAAGACAGAAATGGAAATCTAAACTGCCCCAGAGCAGACCCCAAAGCAATAGGCAGCCCCCAACATATAATGAAGGTGAAGCAAGAAGAAAAAACACTAACACAGATAGAAAGATAGACTGAGCAAATGATGGGGCCCAAGCTAACTAGATAGGACAGGATAGGAAAGCTGCTGTCTGCAATCCATGAAAAACCCTATCAAAATAAGAGCCAACAGACTGACAGGGAAAAAGGCCCTGAAGACGCTAGGCTTCAAAAAGACTATGTCAGTACTCAGGTATTTTCTGAAGACAAAGCAAAGCGACAAAAAGGAATTCAGCTCACCCCAGCAGGGAATGGCAGAATCCAGAAAGCAAGACAAACTAAAACCAAGGCACAAATGCAAAAAGGCAAAGCAGAAAACTTAGCTTTTGAGGAGCAGGAATCAGACTGGTCTCCTAGAATTCCACAGAGAAATCACCAGCGAGGCAGAAGGGCGTCGGCTGCCTTATATCCAGTCAGAGATCCCCGTCGCCCAGTCATCCTCTCCCAGCTCAGGTGCTTGGTAATCAGCCTCACTTCCTTCCTTCACCAGAAGAGGGAGTTCATCAGACCTCAATGGTGAAGGGGAAAATGAACTCATAACAGTACCTCCCCCTTGAGGAGGGGTCACCGAACCCTCATCCACGCCACCAGGTCGACCAGGGTGAGCCCGATGAAAGGCACGCACCAATCTTTTGGTATGAATATCAGAGGCAGAGATCCAGGAATTATCCTCCTGACCATAATAACCCTTCCACTTAACCAAATACTGGAGTCTCCATCTAGCCAGATGGGAATCCAGTATCTGCTCTACCTCATATTCCAAGTTACCTTCAACCAATACAGGGTCCGGAGGTGCCACCCCAGGAACAACTGGTTCAACAAACCTCTTCAACAAGGACTTATGAAACACATTATGGATTTTAAATGTGACAGGAAGAGCCAACCGAAAAGAGACCGGACTAATGATCTACAAAATCTTGTAAGGCCCAATAAATCTAGGCTTAAACTTAGGAGAAGCCACCTTCATAGCAATATTTTTTGATGATAACCAAACCATATCACCCACCTTAAACTGGGGACCAACGGTCCTATGTCGGTTGGAAAATCGCTGGGCCTTTTCCTGGGAGAGAGATAACTTATCCACCACTTGGTCCCAGATCTGGTGCATTCTCTCCACCACAGTGTCAACACCTGGGCAGGCAGAAGGCTCCACCTGCCCTGAAGAAAATCGAGGATGAAACCCAAAGTTACAAAAAAAAGGTGACATCAAAGTGGCAGAACTAGCTCTATTATTTAAAGCAAATTCGGCCAAAGGCAAAAATGAAACCCAATCATCCTGATCAGCGGAAATAAAACATCTCAAATACGACTCCAATGTCTGGTTTGTTCTCTCCGTCTGCCCATTGGTCTGAGGGTGAAACACAGAGAAGAAGGACAACTGAATTCCCAGCTTGGAACAGAACGTCCTCCAAAATCTAGACAAACTGAACTCTTCTGTCAGATACAATGTTCTCAGGAATCCCGTGCAAGCGAACCACCTGTTGCAAAAACAGGGGCACCAACTTGGAAGAAGATGGCAACTTAGGGAGTGGTAAAAGATGAACCATCTTAGAGAACCTATCACAAATCACCCAAATAACATTCATTCTCTGAGAGACAGGCATATCAGAGATGAAATCCATTGAAATATGGGTCCATGGCCTCCTGGGGACCGGCAAAGGCATCAACAACCCACTAGAGCGAGAACAAGGTTTAGACCAGGAGCAAGTCCCACAGGACTGCACAAAATTCCTGACATCACGAGAGAAGGCGGGCCACCAAAAAGAACGACTCACCAGATCTCTAGTACCAAAAATACCTGGATGACCAGCCAATGCAGAGCAATGAACTTCAGACATCACTCTCTTCTTCCACTGGTCAGGAACATACAACTTTCCACTGGGACAACGCTCAGGTTTGTCCTCCTGGAACTCTTCCAGAGCATGTCTCAAATCGGGCGAGATGGCAGAAAGAACTAACCCTTCACCTAAGATGGCAGCAGGCTTGGTCACCACAGGAGAATCAGCAAAGAAGCTCCTAGAAAGAGCGTCAGCCTTGACATTCTTAGTGCCAGGAAGAAAAGAGACCACAAAATCAAAACGTGTAAAAAACAAGGCCCATCTAGCCTGTCTAGGGTTCAAGCGTTTGGCCGACTCCAGGTAAATCAAATTCTTGTGGTCAGTGAGGACCACGACTTGATGTTTAGCTCCCTCCAACCAATGTCTCCACTCCTCAAATGCCCATTTCATGGCTAACAGTTCCCGATTCCCCACATCATAGTTACGTTCAGATGGGGAGAACTTTCAGGGAAAGAAAGCACAGGGATTCATTTTAGATGTTACAGGATCCTTTTGGGACAAAACAGCTCCTGCACCAATCTCAGAAGCGTCCACCTCTACCTGGAACGGGAGTGAGACATCAGGATGCCCTAAAACCGGGGCAGAAGTGAATCTTCGCTTCAGCTCCTGAAAGGAAGAAACAGCCTCCGGAGACCAATTCAACACATCAGCACTAGAGTTGAGCGACTTTTGTTTTTTTAGGGTCGAGTTTCGTTTCGTGAAACCCGACTTTTCCAAAAGTCGGGTCGAGCAAGATCGGCCGATTATAGGGAAAAGTCGGGGTCGCCCCGAAACACGATACCCAATGTAAGTCAATGGGGAATAAAAGTCGGCAGTGAGAGGAGGACAGGCAACACACCTACAGTGCTCATTTGAATGCCAAAAGCATCAATTCTTCTTACTTAAGCTGGTCAACCTTAATTAACTTCATAATACAAGTTACGCACTGAAAAATGGGGATTATTTGGCTAAAGTTGTGGGGGGGTAGGGCTGGCTCCAGGTTTTCATGTGCCCTGGGCGAAAGAGCGCCCCTTTAACACATACCACAACTCATCATGCTCCGATACGGCAGAGAAATAGCGGTATAGTACAATGAAAAATACTTCACTTTTTACATCTCATGACGAGGCCCATCTATTTCTCCATACAGAATCATTGGTCCCGTATAATGTTTGAAACAGTATATGATGAGCTCCACATAATGCTACAGTATATGTTGGTCCCCATGGATGAAGCTCCACTGTCTTATGGGCCCAAATAATGCTCCAAACATAATGGGCCCCATTTCTAATGCTCTAGTGTATAATGGGCCCTGTAAATGCTGCTCCAGTGTCTGATGTCCACCTTTGGAATGTTCCAGTGTATGGTGGGCCCCATCTATCATTCTCCAGAGTATAGTGCTCCCCAAAAATTGCTGTCCCAACATTGAAAACAATCAAATAAGTCTCCTCGCTAGGGAATCCCTGTACTAGTCTGGACTCCTCATCATCCCCATCTTCCATCTCACTGCACAGTATTTCAACCTTGCAAGTGCTGTGATCCTGAGCAAGCAGGGGGGGCCCACTCGTTGGCGACGGCACTGGCACAGGGCCCCTGATAGTACGGTGGTGTGTCTGATGGCGGGTGGGCCGAACCTGCACTTTCATCTACAGCTTCCTCTTTGTCACCGTGTAAGATGGAACTGTATATGGGAAGGGTAACCTGAGTTTCATCAGGGTCAGATTCAGGCCGTGTAGCGTGCGAGGGGAATGTAGTGGTCTGGGTCAATGTACCAGCAGATTCATCGAGCAGTGGCTGGGCATCAGTGCACTTGTGTCGCCCCCAGGAGTACGGTCGCCACAGTGGCATTACCTTCCTCCTAGGGAGTGTGATGTCATGCTTGGGAGCAACGAAGGATCTCTCTAGCAGGTTAACTGATTGGGCGGCGTTATTCCCACGAGTCATGACCCTCCAAACAGCGTTCATGAAGGCAAAGTGTTTGTTTTACGTGGGCAGTATGGTTGCAAAGCTGAACCTTAAAGGAATGTCCAGAAGGGCACCACCAGGAGTGGAGCCTACGGTTAAATTCGACTCCACCTGGGAAACCTCAACCATGCCAGCTACAGAACAGATGCACACATTGCAAGCTTAATTCCGTTAACGAACGAGACTCCGTCATGCCCCGCGGTCCGAGTCCGGCTTACTAGAGGGACACGTGAGGCTCTGGCACATGAGATTGGCCAATAACTGGTGTGTCATGCCCTTACATGTCCGTGGCTGCATGTGCGCTACACTGAAAAGGCCAGCGTTTGTCTCTTACAGGTGCAGATAACCCGCTGAACAACGTTAGTGATGGGGATCACTGATTACAATTATTACCCGTGAATGATGATTTCCCAGTAAGTGCAGGTCAACCGCAGTTCCAGAATTAGGCCTAACCGTCATTCCTGAAAAAATGAAAAACTTACGTGTGCAAACCACAGGTGCTGTAGCTTGCTTAACAGCTCGCCAGCCGTTCTCACGCCCAGTATGGATTACATGTGATTGAACAAAGGTGAGAAAGGGTACCGTATCCCCGGATAACATGTATGGATTGCGTACACATTCAAAAGATATGTCTATACATCAGGAGGCAGGCTCAGACGGTGTTAGGCCCAGTATGGCTTGCACGTGATTGCACAAAGGTGAGAAAGGGTACCGTATCCCAGGATAACATGTATGGATAGCGTACACATTCAAAATATATGTCTATACATCAGGAGGCAGGCTCAGATGGTGTTAGGCCCAGTATGGCTTGCACGTGACTGCACAAAGGTGAGAAAGGGTACCGTATCCCCGGATAACATGTATGGATAGCGTACACATTCAAAATATATTTCTATACATCAGGAGGCAGGCTCAGACGGTGTCAGGCACAGTATGGATTTGACGGCCCAGACTACACAGCGGAGGAGCAGGGAGAGGTAAAGATTGCAAATGCTGGGGCCCTGCCCAAGCAAGGGGGGCCCACTCGTGGGCGTCGGTACTGGCACTGGGCCCCTCATAGTACGGCGGTGTGTCTGATGGCGGGTGTGCACCACCACCGTCAGAGACACTTGATTGCACTATGAGGGACCCTGTGCCAGTGCCCACGCCCAAGAGTCGGCCTACCCACCTGTCCAGGGCAACAGCACTCGCACGGTGTCGTGCACTAGGTGGTGACCCCGGCCATGGGGGGGGGAGGCAGCACAGTTAGGGAGTTTTAGAAAGTGGCATATGTTGATGTTGGACATTCAGCTAATGCAAAAGGCGAAATAGGTCAAGTCCCAGGAAGAGGTGGACCAAAGCAAGCCATTTTTCTGTCACCCTATGTGTCATCAGGGGAAGGTGGGACAAAATCCTTGGAAACCCATGCATGGTTCATTTTAAAGAAGGTTAGATCATCCACATTTTGGGTTGACAGACGGGTCCTTTTTTCTGTCAGGATTGATCCAGCTGCACTGAAGACTCCTTCCGATAGCACACTTGCAGCTGGGCAAGCGAGCTCCTGTAAGGCATATTGTGCCAATTCAGGCCAGGTGTCCAGTTTAGCAGCCCAATAGTCAAAGGGGAATGACCTGTGTGGGAGAACATCGATATGGGAGGAAAAGTAGTTTGTAACCATAGTTGACAACTGCTGTCTCCTGTCACTTTCCATCGATGCTGTATTACCAGTTGTGTGAGCGGTACTTGAAAAATCAGTCCACAACATTGTCATGAAACCCCTGTCTCCAACGCCACTTCTGCTGTGTGCACCATGAACACCTCTGCCAAGCTGCCCCCGGCCCGTGCGGCTCGTGTGAGAACCATCACCGCTGCTGTGTGCTGGGAATGCCTCAAGCAACCGATTTACCAGAGTTGTTTGTTTATTAGCCAATATTAGGTCAAGGTTCTCCTGTGACATGATGTTTTGTAATTTGCCTTTATAGCGTGGATCCAGGATGCTGGCCAACCAGTAGTCGTCATCGTTCATCATTTTGGCAATGCGGGGCTCCCTTTTTAGGATCCGCAAGGCATAATCTGACATGTGGTCCAATGTTCCCGGTGTCAATGATGCACTGCGAGTGCTGGTTGGAGGAGCACTTTCTGGAAATCCACATCCCTCCAGTCACGCACAAACCCTGTACCAGACCTTGCTACGCCAACATTTTCACTTGCCCCACGAGATGCATCCTCCTCCCCTAAGTAATCATCCCCATCATCATCCTCCTCCTCTTCTTTCTCCAATTCGTCCAGGAGAGGTCCCAGAGCAGACAATGGCTGAATGTCATCAAGGATTCCCTCCACCTCTTCCTCCTCGTCAACATTGGCTGCAGACGCCTGCTCCTTAAGGTGCGTCAAAGTTTGCATGAGCAGATGCATAAGTGGGATGCTCATGCTTAGGATGGCGTCGTCTGCGCTTACCAGCCGTGTGCATTCCTCAAAACACTGAAGGACTTTACAGAGGTCTTTCAGCTTCGACCACTGCACACCTGTCAACTCCATGTCTGCTCTCAAAGTGCCTGGCCGTGTATCCTCCCACAAATGCATTATGGCCTGCCTCTGCTCACACAGCCGCTCCACCATGTGCAGGGTGGAGTTCCACCTTGTTGCAATGTCGATAATGAGGCGGTGGTTGGGAAGGTGGAGCAATCGCTGCAGCTTCTGCATACGAACGGAGTGTACAGGCGACCGGCGGATGTGCGCGCACAGTCTTCGCACCTTATGGAGCAGGGCTGTTAACTCCGGATAATTTATGAGGAAGCACTGCACCACCAGGTTCAAGGTGTGAGCCAAGCAAGGTATGTGGCTGAGTTTTGAAAGGGCTATGGCTGCCACAAAATTACGGCCGTTATCACTAACTACCTTGCCTGCCTCAAGATGTACACTGCCAGCCATGACTCAGTTTGTCGCTGAAAGTACTCGGCCAGCACCTCGGCGGTGTGTCTGTCGCCCAAACACATCATCTGCAACACAGCCTGTGGACCCTGCATCCACCACATTAACCCAGTGCGCAGTGATGGACACGTAACGGCCCTGGCCATGCCGACTGGACCATGCATCAGTTGTGAGGTGCACCTTTCCACTCACTGACTGTTTGAGTGCATGGACAATGCGGTCTTTCACATGATGGTGGAGGGCTGGGATGGCTTTGCGAGAGAAGAAGTGGCGACTGGGTAGGTCATAGCGTGGTACTGCATTGGCCATGAGTTCGCGGAAAGCTGCGCTTTCCACCAACCGATAGGGCATCATCTCAAACGAGATTAGTTTGGCAATGTGGGCGTTCAAACCCAGTGTACGCGGATGAGAGACTGAGTACTTTCTTGACCTACTCATAGTGTCTGGGAGGGTGAGCTGGACTTGAGAGCTGCATATGGTGGAAGTAGCGGTGAACAGGGCGGACTGAGAGAGGTTGATGATGGTGATGGAGTTGGTGTTATTTCTGATGGCCTAGATTCAGTATTTCGTTGATATAACAGTGGGATTCCCTGACTGCTGTGGCCTTGCAACGACACCTCAACATTTGCTGCTGTGCTAACCGGTGGGCTTACAGTGGGGGAAACAATGTAGCGTTGCTGACTACCTTCTTTGTGATCAGTTACACATGTGGCACTTGAGGTTTGGTGTTGTGTCCACGCTTGCAAGTGCATGCTGGTTAAATGTCTAAGCATGCAACTGGTATTCAAATTTTTCAGATTTTTTCCTCGGCTAAAGTTCTTTGAGCACTTCTTACAGATAACCTTGGCCTGATCATGAGGATTTTGTTCAAAAAAGTGCCACACTGCACTCTTCCTACTTTGGCAGACATTTTGCGGCCTAGCACGCTGTGATATTTTGACCCTCTGGACAAGCTGTCCAGCAACTCTTTTGATTTTTGGAACCTGTCTTTGGAGTGCTCCGGGCCTGCCAGATAACAGCTGTTGTGATGTCGATGTCTGCTGTGGATGCTCCTCATCTGAGCTATTGGAAGCAGCACCCTCTTCCCCCAATGGATGCCAATCTGGGTCAACAACTGGGTCATCCATCACCTCCTCTTCAATGTCATGTGCACCTTCCTCTGTGTCACCGTGTATGGTGGTATAGTGTGCGGGAAGGGGCACCTGAGTCTCATCAGGGTCAGAATCTGGCTCTGTACACTGCGAGGACAATGTAGTGCTCTGAGTGAATGTATCAGCAGAATCATCTATCAGCGGCTGTGCATCAGTGCACTCCATGTCAGATTCATCTTGGCCTGGGTAATTCACCATTTCACTTGATAATCCAGGCATGGTATGTGAAAACAGCTCCATGGAGTAATCAGTAGTATGGCCTGCGTCATCCTTCCATCTTGGTTGGGGTGAAGGACACAAGGAAAGGTGTGGTTCATGAACATGAGCCTCCAATGACGACTCAGTGCTTTTACTTTTTACAACTTCAGAAGAGGAGGCGATAGAGCTGGAGGCTGAGTCAGCAATTTAAGACAAAACTTTTTCCTGATGCTCTGGCATTAAAAGTGGTTTGCCAACTCCTAGAAAACTAAGCCTTCGAAGCCTTATGGAGCCAGACGATGACGCAGGCTCAACACCTCCTGCATTCGGTCCTATTTTGCTTTTGCCACTACCATCAGATCCACCACCAACACCATAATTACCAGCTGCCAACCCCCGCCCAATTCCACGGCCTCTTCCACCAGCCTTCCTCATTTTTGGTAGAATTGTAGACAAAATCCAACAAACTATATAGTAATGTAAAACAAGGTACAAGGTGTCTATAGGACAGGGGAGATTTAGATTTTCTGCAGACACTTGTGGACACTGGACACTTGGATTGTGTGAGGCCCACTTAATATCAGAGCGCTATGTCACAGGCTCGATGCAACAGGTGTGAAAAAAGTGACTACAGATAAGGGAGATTTTGAATTTCTGCAGACACTTGTGGACACTGGACACTTGGATTGTGTGAGGCCCACTGAATATCAGAGCGCTATGTCACAGGCTCGATGCAACAGGTGTGAAAAAAGTGACTACAGGATAAGGGAGATTTTGAATTTCTGCAGACACTTGTGGACACTGGACACTTGGATTGTTTGAGGCCCACTGAATATCAGAGCGCTATGTCACAGGCTCGATGCAACAGGTGTGAAAAAAGTGACTACAGGATAAGGGAGGTTTTGAATTTCTGCAGACACTTGTGGACACTGGACACTTGGATTGTGTGAGGCCCACTGAATATCAGAGCGCTATGTCACAGGCTCGATGGCACAGGTGTGAAAAGAGTGACTACAGGATAAGGGAGATTTTGAATTTCTGCAGACACTTGTGGACACTGGACACTTGGATTGTGTGAGGCCCACTTAATATCAGAGCGCTATGTCACAGGCTCGATGCAGCAGGTGTGAAAAAAGTGACTACAGGATAAGGGAGATTTTGAATTTCTGCAGACACTTGTGGACACTGGACACTTGGATTGTGTGAGGCCCACTAAATATCAGAGCGCTATGTCACAGGCTCGATGCAGCAGGTGTGAAAAAAGTGACTACAGGATAAGGGAGATTTTGAATTTCTGCAGACACTTGTGGACACTGGACACTTTTGGATTGTGTGAGGCCCACTGAATATCAGAGCGCTATGTCACAGGCTCGATGCAGCAGGTGTGAAAAAAGTGACTACAGGATAAGGGAGATTTTGAATTTCTGCAGACACTTGTGGACACTGGACACTTTTGGATTGTGTGAGGCCCACTGAATATCAGAGCGCTATGTCACAGGCTCGATGGCACAGGTGTGAAAAAAGTGACTACAGGATAAGGGAGATTTTGAATTTCTGCAGACACTTGTGGACACTGGACACTTTTGGATTGTGTGAGGCCCACTGAATATCAGAGCGCTATGTCACAGGCTCGATGGCACAGGTGTGAAAAAAGTGACTACAGGATAAGGGAGATTTTGAATTTCTGCAGACACTTGTGGACACTGGACACTTTTGGATTGTGTGAGGCCCACTGAATATCAGAGCGCTATGTCACAGGCTCGATGGCACAGGTGTGAAAAAAGTGAACTGTAGAATTGGGCAGAATAGGAATCTCCCTAGAGTGTAGGTCTGTAAGAACGGAACAAGTCCTCCACTTATCATTCCACAGTGACACACAGATAGCTTCACTGTGGCTGTGATAACAGCCGTTACACGGTACTGTGTGAGGAGCGTACACCGCTGTATGGTGTGAATAAATGCACGCTCAGTACCTCAGCAGGACAAAAAAAAAAATTGGGATTGCTTTTAAAAAAACAGTTTGCAGAGCAGTGGGGAAACAGCAATGCAGCTGTCAGGAAGCCTTAGAAGGCAGCCTAACAACCAACACCGCTGATCCACCACAATATAGCCTCCCCTTGCACTGCTCACACAGTGACTGGTGTGTTGCACAGGCAAAATCGCTAGCAGCAGAAGCAGTTTTTTTTTCTTCTTCCCTGCCTAACGCTCTCCCTACAGAATCAGCAACCTCTCTCTATGCTAAGATCAGCAGAAGTAAGATGGCGGTCGGCGTGCACGCCCTTTTATAACCCCTGTGACGCCCACCAAAGCAAGCCAATCACTTGCATGCCCTTCTGAAAGATGGTGGTGACCCCTGCCTATGTCACCACGTTGCCCACAGTGTCCGTGGATCCTGATTGGCTAAACAAGAGCGCAAAACAAACTTTTGAAACGCGACTTTGGCGCGTAAGTCGCCGACCTCGTGGCCGACCTCATCCTAGGGTCGGGTTTCGTTTCATGAAACCCGACTTTGCCAAAAGTCGGCGACTTTTGAAATTTTTCGACCCGTTTCGCTCAACTCTAATCAGCACCCTTCTTAGTCAGATCAGTCAATGGCTTGGCAATACTAGGAAATTTTGCTATAAATTTCCGATAAAAATTAGCAAAACCCAAAAACTTCTGAAGGGCCTTCAAAGAAGTGGGCTGAACCCAATCATAAATGGCCACGAAAAAAAACCCAGCACCTAATGGTGAAGAGGATGGTCTAATATGACCCTTCTCCAACGCCTCCTTAATATAGGATCGCATAGCCTCGTGCTCGGGTACAGATAAATTGAAGATCCGACCCTTGGGAAATTTACACCCCGGGCTCAGTTCAATTGCACAGTCATAACTCCTATGAGGAGGCAAAGACGCAGACTCATTCTCACTAAATACATCATAAAAGTCTGCCAAATAGTCAGGAACATCATGCGACTGAGGAGAGGTGGAAAAAACCGGAGCCTCACTAAGGGCACACCGACAACCCCAACTTACCACAGACACAGATTTCCAGTCCAAAACTGGATTATGAATTTGCAACCAGGGAAACCCCAGAACAATGGTATCATGCAAATTATGCAACACCAAAAATCTGCAATTTTCTTGATTCTTGGTTTGGGGTGACCTTCATTACCACCTGGGTCCAAAACTGAGGCTTATTTTTCACCAAAGGAGTAGCATCAATCCCACCTCAAAGGGATAGGCGTCTGCAGAGGTGTCATAGGAAATCCACAACATTTAGCAAAATCCAAGTCCATTAGGTTCAGGGCTGCTCTTGAATCCACAAAAGCCTTGGCGGAAAATGTGGACAGGGAGCAGATCAGAGTAATTGCCAGAAGAAACTTAGGTTCTGTTATGAATGAGTCACCGTAGGAGGCAAAAACAGAAATGCTATCTAAGTCCAGAAAACCAGAGAAATTGGCAGCTATCGGATTGTAGACCCCTGAACCTATCAACAACAACTAGCAGTAGCCGTGGGGGGGGTTCCTATGATGCCCTAGACCCCTCGATCACAGCCGGAGAACTGCCTAGCCTAAAGACAGAAAGGGAAATCTAAACTGCCCCAGAGCAGACCCCAAAGCAATAGGCAGCCCCCAACATATAATGACGGTGAAGCAAGAAGAAAAAACACTAACACAGATAGAAAGATAGACTGAGCAAATGATGGGGCCCAAGCTAACTAGATAGCACAGGATAGGAAAGCTGCTGTCTGCAATCCACGAAAAAACCTTTCAAAATAAGAGCCAACAGACTGACAGGGAAAAAGGCCCTGAAGACGCTAGGCTTCAAAAAGACTGTCAGTACTCAGGTATTTTCTGAAGACAGAGCAAAGCGACAAAAAGGAATTCAGCTCACCCCAGCAGGGAATGGCAGAATCCAGAAAGCAAGGCAAACTAAAACCAAGACACAAATGCAAAAAGGCAAAGCAGAAAACTTAGCTTTTGAGGAGCAGGAATCAGACTGGTCTCCTAGAATTCCACAGAGAAATCACCAGCGAGGCAGAAGGGCGTCGGCTGCCTTATATCCAGTCAGAGATCCCCGTCGCCCAGTCATCCTCTCCCAGCTCAGGTGCTTGGTAATCAGCCTCACTACCTTCCTTCACCAGAAGAGGGAGTTCATCAGACCTCAATGGTGAAGGGGAAAATGAACTCATAACAGTTAGCCATCAGTGTGTCATCAGTGTACCATCCATTTGCCACCCATATTTTTCTGGTATGGCTTAATAAAAATCAATTCTAAAGCTTCTCCTGTACTTTGCAATGTTAGACATGTATAGCACATGGACAGATAGATGCCATCCGTGCACTGTACATGTTTTGTCATCCGTACTGCTCGCAAAAAATAGACATTTCTCTCTATCATTTGTCCACAGGTTATAATGGGAATGTGTGGCATCCATGAAAAAAATGTTAACATATTTAAGTGGTCAAGTTCCGAGGATCTCAAATAAGTACCATATATACTTGTGTATAAGCCAAGATTTTTAGCCCATTTTTGGGGGCTGAAAGTCCTACTCTCGGCTTATACACCAGTCATATACCTCGGGGTCGGCGAGGGAGGGGGATCGGGGGTGTCAGAGATCATACTTCCCCCCCCCGGCACAGTCTCTGCAGCCCCCCCGCTTCTCCACGGTCTCCCTTCCTGCCTTCAGCGGTCACATAGTACCGCTCATTCAACATCGCATGTAATGAGCGATTTCACGTGACCGCTGAAGGCAGGAAGGGAGACCATGGAGAAGCGGGGCTGCAGAGACCGCGCCAGGAGTGGGTAAGTATAGCGATATTCACCTGTCCAGGGTCCATCGCTGCTCACCGCTGTCTGCTGCGTCAGTGACGTTTAGGCAGCAGAGGGCGCGATGATGTGGTTAGTGCGCGCTGCGCCTTCTGCTGGCTGAACAGTCACTGACACAGGAAGCGCCAGAAGCGGTGAGAAGCGTTGGACCCCGGACAGGTGAATATCTCAGGTGCCGGGTCCTGAGCAGGAGAGTCGAGTATGGCATTTTTTTTGCAGCCTCATATGCGGGCATAATATATGGAGCATCTTATGGGGACAGCATATGGGGGCATATTCTATGGAGCAGCATATGGGGGCATATTCTATGGGGAAGCATATGGGGCATTGTCTATGTTCAGCATATGGGGCACAGTCTATGGGGCAGCAAATGGGGGCATATTCTATGGGGCAGCATATGGGGCATATTCTATGGAGTAGCATATGGGGGCATATTCTATGGGGCAGCATATGGGTGGCATATTCTAAGGGGCAGCATATGGGGGCATAATCTATGGAGCAGTATATGGGGGCATAATCTATGGAGTAGCATATGAGGGCATAATCTATGGAGCATCATATGGGGCATAATCTATGGAGCATTTTATGGGGGCATAATCTATGGAGCATCTTATAGGCCATAATATATGGGGCATTTTATGGGGCCATAATCTTTATGGAGCACTATATGGGGCATATTATTCTATGGAGCATCTTATGGGGGCATTATTAACCTTTGTGCAGCATTATATGGGGTGTATATTGTATGGAGCATCTTATGGGGGCATTATTAACCTTTATGGAGCATTATATGGGGTGTCTTTTGTATGGAGCATCTTATGGGGCCATCATGAACTGTATGAAGCATTATATGGGGCTCCTGATTCAATATGGATATGCAAAAACATTTAAACTACTAATGTCTCAATTAATTTTACTTTTATTGGTATCTATTTTTATTTTTTGAAATTTACCAGTAGCTGCTGCATTTTCCACCCTAGGCTTATACGCAAGTCAATAAGTTTTCCCAGTTTTTTGTGGCAAAATTAGAAGGGTCGGCTTATACACGGGTCGGCTTATACACAAGTATATACGGTAAGTGGGGCACGTTTCTGTGCAAACTTTGACTTTTCAGCTTTTAGTTTAACAACATTTTAAGGTTTATTGCCAAAGGCATAACGTGACAGTTTTGGGTCCGAAGCAAAATCTACCATTTACCATTTAGGTCTCATCGATTGGTAGATACAGGTCTAAATGAGGCATATTTAGCACAATTCTTTATTATGAACACATTTCATTTTGTTGTTGAGCACAGGAAGGCTGCACATCGAACCCTTGACTCTGTCCTCCACTCATGCACTGCTTTCTTGTGATGAGCAGCTCGGTAAGGGGAACATTGCTTCAGCTTAAAATTCAATTTTTGCAGAGCAGTAAAAAAAGATTAACTAATAAACAGAGCGAATATGATTCGTAAGTCATTGAGCAAGCATTGAGCCCAAAGGTCTCATCATTTAAAGTGCTTCTATTCTCGGCAATAATTCCTACGGAAGCCGCATATAACAGTATTATAGCCATACGCTTCAGGGTTGTTAACAAAGGCTCCGTCTGATTGAAATGTTTTGCAAATAGAAGACAAGTTGCTGATCCTAACATTTCTCAATTAAGCTACCATATTTTCTCTTTGCTGCCTGACAAAGGAAATTTCAAGGGACGCATTTTAGACGTCAGTAGTAATCTTCCAGAGGAACGCATCTCCAGTTTTTTCTCTCAAAGCCGTGCATTTTTCTGCAGATTGTGCCAATAATATACCATAAAGTTCCCTTTAGGTACAAAGAGAAGGACATAAAAAAATAATAATATTTAATCTCCAAGATATTTGAGAATCAGCTTTTTATGTCGTTCTACATTATGGTGTGTTACTCGGATGTCTTCAATGTAAGTAGCAATGTTAACAGAAACTGATCCTTTTGGTTTTAGTCGTTAACATAACATAGTAGAGTACAATAATTTGAAACTTCTTCATTTCATAAAATAGTTTTACTGTTTTTTATTTTTTAGGACCTTTTTCTTTTATCCTTGGTGTAGATCACCAATATACACTCACTGGCCACTTTATTAGGTACACCATGCTAGTAAGGGGTTGGACCCCCTTTTGCCTTCAGAACTGCCTCAATTCTTCGTGGCAGAGATTCAACAAGGTGCTGGAAGCATTCCTCAGAGATTTTGGACCATATTGACATGATGGCATCACACAGTTGGCGCAGATTTGTCGGCTGCACATCCCTGATGCGAATCTCCCGTTCCACCACATCCCAAAGATGCTCTATTGGATTGAGATCTGGTGACTGAGGAGGCCATTTGAGTACAGTGAACTCATTGTCATGTTCAAGAAACCAATCTGAGATGATTCGAGCTTTATGACATGGCGCATTATCCTGCTGAAAGTAGCCATCAGATGTTGGGTACATTGTGGTCATAAAGGGATGGACATGGTCAGCAACAATACTCAGGTAGGCTGTGGCGTTGCAACGATGCTCAATTGGTACCAAGGGGCCCAAAGAGTGCCAAGAAAAAATTCCCCACACCATGACACCACCACCACCAGCCTGAACCGTTGATACAAGGCAGGATGGATCCATGCTTTCATGTTGTTTACGCCAAATTCTGACCCTACCATCCGAATGTCGCAGCAGAAATCGAGACTCATCAGACCAGGCAACGTTTTTCCAATCTTCTACTGTCCAATTTCGATGAGCTTGTGCAAATTGTAGCCTCAGTTTCCTGTTCTTAGCTGAGAGGAGTGGTACCCAGTGTGGTCTTCTGCTGCTGTAGCCCATCTGCCTCAAAGTTCGACGCACTGTGCGTTCAGAGATGCTCTTCTGCCTACCTTGGTTGTAACGGGTGGCAATTTGAGTCACTGTTGCCTTTCTATCAGCTCGAACCAGTATGCCCATTCTCCTCTGACCTCTGGCATCAACAAGGCATTTCCGGCCACAGAACTGCCGCTCACTGGATTTTTTTTCTTTTTCGGACCATTCTCTGTAAACCCTAGAGATGGTTGTGCGTGAAAATCCCAGTAGATCAGCAGTTTCTGAAATACTCAGACCAGCCCTTCTGGCACCAACAATCATGCCACGTTCAAAGGCACTCAAATCACCTTTCTTCCCCATACTGATGCTCGGTTTGAACTGCAGGAGATTGTCTTGACCATGTCTACATGCCTAAATGCACTGAGTTGCCGCCATGTGATTGGCTGATTAGAAATTAAGTCTTAACACACAGTTGGACAGGTGTACCTAATAAAGTGGCCAGTGAGTGTATTTTAAGTGCAAGCTCCACTTTTAATGTAACTATACAGTAATAGGAGCAGGGGTTGCAATCAAGTTTGGGGGCCCAAAAGGTCACTTTGGCCCATATGAAATACTTTAATGCTATTAAAAACTAGCAATAGTTAAGGGCCCTGTAGGATATTTTGCATTGGGGCCCATAAACTTTAAGTTACGCCAATAATCCCACCCATGGTACCACCATAATCGGCAAGCAATCGAGGGGGTGCTATGTTTACATTGCTAATAAGTTGTTTTTTACCCAAACAATAAACTAATGGCAAAATTAATTGCAAAATCATAGTAGAGAATGGATATCACAACTGATCGCTGCAAAGAAAGAGCTATCCTCAGACACTGAAGTCAAATACTTCAGATTTTCTATTAAAGAATTGTTCAATTTGAGAAAGAGAATTGGTCAGCTAAGCATTTCTGCTCCTTTGTCAATGGCGGTCTCAATACATGGACCCCAACAATCAAAATTTTCTGATAAAACTCTTTTACAAAGAAATTACTGATTAGCTGAATGGTGATGAGTAGAGATAAGCAGATATTTCTAAATTCAAATTTCAAAGACTTCTCTGAAATTTCCCCAAATGGTTGATTTAACAAATTGGCTCAATCCTCAATACAGGAAACATGTAATTGCTTGGAAAATACACTTGGTGAGAGAAGGGAGAGAGTGAGAGAGATGAACCCACTGACCATAAGAACTTACACTTTACAAGGGAGAGAGAGAAAGGACTCCCCTGACCATAAGCTCTTACACTTTACAGAAGATAGAGAGAGAGAAGGTACGCCATTCACCAAAAGAGCATACACACAACAGAAGAGAGAGAGGACCCCGCTGACCATAAGAGCTTACACTCTACAGATGAGAGAAAAAGATATCAATGAACCATAAGAGCTTACACTCTACAGGTGAGAGAGAGAGGACGCCGCTGATCATGAAAGCTTACACTCTATTGGAGAGACTAAGGCCTGTTTCACACCTGCTTTTTTTTCCCGCAAAAAACGCATTGAAAAACGCATACAAAAGCATACAACTGCTGTGTTTTTTTCAAGCATTTTTATGAGCATGCATGAAAAAAACGCAGCGTTTTTATGCGTTTGTATGCGTTTTTAGTGCGTTTTTACCGCGTTTGCGTTTTTTTCCAACATTAGGTGGCCCCTCACACTAACCCAAACCATGACTTTACTAACCCTAACCCTGACCCTAACCCTAACCCTAACCCTAACCCTGACCCTAACCCTAACCCTAACCCTAACCCTTAACCAAACCATACTTAACCCTAACCCTGACCCTAACCCTAACCCTAACCCTAACCCTGACCCTAACCCTAACCCTAACCCTGACCCTAACCCTTAACCAAACCATACTTAACCCTAACCCTGACCCTAACCCTGACCCTAACCCTAACCCTGACCCTAACCCTAACCCTAACCCTAACCCTTAACCAAACCATACTTAACCCTAACCCTGACCCTAACCCTAACCCTAACCCTGACCCTAACCCTTAACCAAACCATACTTAACCCTAACCCTGACCCTAACCCTGACCCTAACCCTAACCCTAACCCTAACCCTGACCCTAACCCTTAACCAAACCATACTTAACCCTAACCCTGACCCTAACCCTGACCCTAACCCTAACCCTAACCCTAACCCTGACCCTAACCCTTAACCAAACCATACTTAACCCTAACCCTGACCCTAACCCTAACCCTAACCCTAACCCTAACCCTGACCCTAACCCTTAACCAAACCATACTTAACCCTAACCCTGACCCTAACCCTGACCCTAACCCTAACCCTAACCCTAACCCTGACCCTAACCCTTAACCAAGCCATACTTAACCCTAACCCTGACCCTAACCCTAACCCTAACCCTAACCCTGACCCTAACCCTTAACCAAACCATACTTAACCCTAACCCTGACCCTAACCCTGACCCTAACCCTAACCCTAACCCTGACCCTAACCCTTAACCAAACCATACTTAACCCTAACCCTGACCCTAACCCTAACCCTAACCCTGACCCTAACCCTTAACCAAACCATACTTAACCCTAACCCTGACCCTAACCCTAACCCTAACCCTGACCCTAACCCTTAACCAAACCATACTTAACCCTAACCCTAACCCTGACCCTAACCCTTAACCAAACCATACTTAACCCTAACCCTGACCCTAACCCTAACCCTAACCCTAACCCTGACCCTAACCCTAACCCTAAACCCCCTTAACTAACCCTAACTTTACGCAAACCCCTAAATTCCATTGTCTAAACTAATGGTAAAAAAAAAAACGCATGTGCAAAAAAACGCATACATAAGCATGCCAATGCGCACATATGCTCACCATAGACTTATAATGGGTGTCTTGCTGTAAAAAAAGGCATTGCGCGCGCATGCGTTTTTTTGAGGCAAATCGGACGCACAAAAAATGCAACAAGTTGCATTTTGTGCGCCCGAGCGCATACCGCAAAAAACGCATGCGCGGTAAAACGCCTACAAACGCATGTGTAAGCGCACATAAGCGCATCCCATGCAAAGTATAGGAAAAAAAACGCATGCGCTATTTAGCGCTAAATTACCGTGAAAAAAAACGCAAATGTGAAACCAGCCTTACCAAGTGACTCTGAATAAGAAAAAGGAGTCTCCTGTTCAAACTGTGCTCCACTGGGAATCTCAGATCTGTGATAGTCCCAGTACTGATCATCAATGTACAAGGTATGATAATCCACTTGATTTCATAGCTGCAGGACATTTTAGGGAAGATCACATGGTAATGGAAAATGACAGTAGCCCACTTAATTGATGCTTCAACAGTCTGAAAAATGGTGCTGGGCAAGTTTTTTTTGTGAACCATTAATCAAATCTCAAAATGTTTAAATTTACATGAAACCACATAATTCAGGAATTGAACATCAACGGATCAATCCACTCATCTCTAGAGCTGAACGACGCTGAGTTACAAAACCAGACAAAGTCATATGCGCACAGATATGTTGGGTGCTGCAGAAAACTCCAGTTAGTGCTGTGGTCTCGTCGTTCTGCGGATTGTTGAGGTTATGACATCCATCAATCATACCTTGATGGCTTATCCTATAATTTGTCTTTAAGTAATCTTTTGTATTATAAATATTAAATTGCACTTACCCTACAACCAGCCTTATGAATCACAGTCTTCTTAAAGTTCAATGTCTTAATAGTACAAGTGACATTCAGTAATAATATATCAGACACACCAATGGATATCATATTCCATTTTTCGATACAATGTAGAAGAATTCTCACACTGTGCATGGTCGCAGATAATCAGGACTGATATTTTGTTGGCTAACATTACCTTACCTATCAGGCTGGATGCTCATGTTCTGGAACTAGCAGTGCTTTGGACACAGTGTATGTTCAGTGCATCCAAAGCACTGCCTTCTATTGAACGCAGGTAAATCCGCATGTGCTCATGTACAGCATCCAAAACATTCTATTGACATGCTGCGGTTTCTAAAGACGCTTCGCATGTCAGTCTCTGCAAGTGATCCGCAGGCGTCTGTGGATGTGTGGGGAGGTTGAGCTTGGTATGGTTCTATCTGTGATAGGAGACAGAGAGTTTGACAGCAGGTGTCATGTGGCAGTCTGCCCATCAGAGGTCACTAGAGAGCACCGATGGCAGTGATTATGTAACTGTCATTTGAGTGTTACATAACTGCCAGAGGTTGAGGTGACTCTGATTGGGCAGAGGTGACTGTCAGGTGACAGAGGGTGGGGCTCCCTGGTCTGTCTGAATAAATACTGAGGTAAGCTTCCAGAAGCTTCAGTCAGCCAGGGGAGCTCACAGGTTAGGAGAGTCTGTCACACAAAGGAGACCCCCTCAGAGACTTTGGACAGTGCAAATGGTCACGGGGGTGACCCTATAGGACATTGGTCACAGGCAGAGATGGCCTGTGAGGACCTGGATTATTGGTGGACTTTGTAAGGTGAAACGCCATGGTGGATTGGCCTAGGACAGCCACGGCGGATAGAGCCACGAAGTACGCCTGATGGAGAAAGTGTACAAGTGAAGGTATCCGGGCCTGTCTGCAGGAGGATAACTGTGTGAAACATCTGTCGTGTTTTGTTCTGGTCGTCGTGAGGGCGGCCAATAAAAGCAAACCTGTTGAATACAATTCCTGCCTCTGTCTCGTGCCTGTCGACGTCAAGAAGCGGGTCACCCCCCATTCCTGTAAGTACAGCACACCTCTGCCGCCTACCAGCCACACCACCTAAATACCACAGCACGCTACCCTCCGCCCCAGCCTGCCACAGGTCTCTACATTTGGCGTAGTCGGCAGGATCCATCGCCGCAAATACAACATCTTCAGCGGTAAGCCTGCGCCAGAAGAATCAAAGGACCCTAAGCTGTGTGGGTTGAAGATTTTATTTTTTCCTGTAGATTACAAAAATTGGACTGTGAATTGCTGGATTTCTGCAGGTGGATCTGGAGCGAAAAAGGCCTTGTTAAAAATGGCTGTGGCAGTTTGGCGCCAAAAAGAAGCACAGGCGTTTGCAGCCACCTTGGACTACCAGGAACAGCTGCTAGAGGAGCTGTTGCCGACAGTCCGTGCAGAGTCATCGGGCCTTGAGGCTGGTCCTGCTGGACGGCGGGGTGAAGAACATCTGCTGGAGGAGCTGCGAAATGGACTGTTGGGAGCCGCGGTGATGGGGAAGGTGAGCGTTACTCTGGCTCAGCCGGCGGCACCGCAGGCAGATCCCGCCCCCATGCCCCATGTACAAGACACTGGCCCCCGGCCGCCCCGCCTGACCTCTCGTTCTTCAGCGACCCCGGCCCCGCCCCAGACCGCCACGGCCTAACTGCTGATGGCTGTGTCCACCTCTGTCCCTTCCGTGACTCTGGGTGCGGCCTGCTCCCCAATGTCCGCGGCCACCTCTGCCCCGTTCTTGGCCCCGACTGCGGCCCGCCCACTGGACTCTGCGGCCTACGCCAGACCCTCCGCCTGGGTTGCGGAGATTATTGAACAGAAGGAGGCCAAAGAGTGGGAGTTGTGGGCACTGCTACACGAGAAGGGAGAAACAGCCATGACTAGCCCTCAATCATATGGGCGGCTTGTACATGCTAACACCGCTAAAGGCTACGGGTTCATCTGGGACCTCGCCACCGGCCACAAAGACTACCTCAATGTGACCCCCATCAGACATGGACGGGCTCTGCGGGAGGGAGACCCGGTCTCCTATTACAATGAATACTGCCCCTGCGCTGCTATGCGGTAGCGGTCATCACCTACCCTGAGGGGTATGAGCCTCCATAGGAACAGACAAGGACTCCTGGGTCTCGGGCATCAGGGACACTCGAGGCCCAGAATATTTCAAGCATCCCAGGGACTTCATGGCAGTGGAGTTCCCTGCTAATTGGGGAAACATCGGCCACCAGGAGGTGGCCTGGAGTGTCCTGCTAAATGGACTGCCGGGGACTGTCGTGCGCCATTGCACAACCTGGGGACAGTTCGAAGTCCTCAATTGGGTAATAAGTGCCCACTCTTGGTGTAGCGGGGATGCACACGGGGGGACTGCTCTCCTCAAAGGAAGGGGGAGCACTAGTGTCCTTGTTTGTTAAAAATTTAAAGATGTTATGCTTTATTTAAAAAAAATGCTTTGCATAATGATACTGGTAGATATAGGTAACAAAACTAGTGAGTAATTTAAGCAGAGTATGGTACTTAATGTAGAATGTTGCAAAGAAGAGGGTAAATGTTGTACCCATCTAAAAGTAATGTATGTTGAAGCTATGTGTAATATGTATAGTGAGTTAGAAATGTTATTTGAAAAATGAAAATGTGTATTCAGCAGATCCCGGGTACATGGAATATGCCGACCCTGACGATGTTAAGCTGAAAGGACGACGGGACAGAGAGAAGGCAAAATGGACCGGGTGCCTGAGTAAGAGAAGTCTGTGTGACACAGGAGTTTGTGTGACGCAGAGAGGTCTGTGCGACTGGGAGACTGTGTGATGCAGGGAAGACTGTGTGACTGAGGGTCTGTGTGACGGAAAGTATGTGTGACTCAGGTGACGACCATGTCAGGTATTGACACCACGTTCATCCTCGGGACGCAAATTGTTGAGGATGACAATGGGCAAAGGAAGGAGGAATGTGGGGAGGTTGAGCTGGGTACGGTTCTATCTGTGATAGGTGACAGAGAGTTTGACAACAGGTGTCATGTGGCAGTCTACCCATCAGAGGTCACTAGAGAACACCGATGGCAGTGATTATGTAACTGTCATTTGAGTGTTACATAACTGCCAGAGGTCGAGGTGACTCTGATTGGGCAGAGGTGACTGTCAGGTGACAGAGGGTGGGGCTCCCTGGTCTGTCTGAATAAATACTGAGGTAAGCTTCCAGAAGCTTCAGTCAGCCAGGGGAGCTCACAGGTTAGGAGAGTCTGTCACAGAAAGGAGACCCCTCAGAGACTTTGGACAGTGGAAACGGTCACAGGGGTGACCCTATAGGACATTGGTCACAGGCAGAGATGGCCTGAGGGGACCTGGATTATTGGTGGACTTTGTAAGGTGAAACGCTGTGGTGGATTGGCCTAGGGCAGCCACAGCGGATAGAGCCACGAAGTACGCCTGACGGAGAAAGTGTACAAGTGAAGGTACCCGGGCCTGTCTGCAGGAGGATAACAGTGTGAAACATCTGTCGTGTTTTGTTCTGGTCATCGTGAGGGCGGCCAATAAAAGCAAACCTGTTGAATACAATTCCTGCCTCTGTCTCGTGCCTGTCGACGTCAAGAAGCGGGTCACCCCCCATTCCTGTGAGTACAGCACACCTCCGCCGCCTACCAGCCACACCACCTAAATACCACAGCACGCTACCCTCCGCCCCAGCCTGCCACGGGTCTCTACAGATGCATAGTAGACATGGGATTTCTGGCTGCTGCGGATTTGACGCTGCATAAGTAAGCAACATCAAACCTGCAGCATTTACTGATCGTGGGCACATAGCCTAAAAAAGTCAGTGCCTTTCCTTAAGTCTTACCACTCTTTGCATATTAGAAAATTATCCCCCCACCTGAGCTGGGGTGCCATTTCTATGTGTCCCATATAGTAGCTGTGTGGTGGTTTGCTTTCAAGATACATACACTGCTGAATAAATTACACACAACTATGATTTTCTTTGCAATTCAATGAACAGTTTTTCGACAAAGGTCAATATTTTACTTTATTTTGCGTTAAAGGGATTGTCTGGTCTTAAGCTACAAGTCTCCATTCTATATGCAACTCACATCACATGCACTCTACATTCTGAGGATACATCAGTCATGAGAGCAGGCGGTCATGTGATCGCAAGTATGCGATTTGCATACTTCTGGACACATTCCAACTAGACTGTATCCGGCCTCACTCAATACACTTGAGTTGAGCGAGGCTGCTGACACGAGACCGTATATATATGCAAATCACATACTTGGTCACATGCACACCACTTCCTGGGCTGGCTCTGGAGAATCCTCTCAGCCTGCACTGGGAGGATTCAGGAGTCTGCAGTCACATAGTGTGACTGCAGACTTGTAGCTCAAGACCTGACAACCACTTTAATGAAAAAGAAACTCTGTGGTTCCCACAATTTTTTTTTTTTTTTTTTTTTTTTTTACATTTGAGGGACTCATGCAATGGCTGCTTAAGCTTGAATTTATGTTTGCATGTTTCCACCTTTTCACCTATGCCCAGTCCTATGGCTCTTTCTATCAGTTTGCATGGTCTTTGAATGGAGCTGTGCTTATGCTCAATGCAACTCCATCTAACTGGGGGGGCTCGAGTTCTCATTCTCACAATTAGTAGGGGGTCAGAATGCAAAGAACTCCAGTGAACAACAAATTATCTCCCCATCCTACTGATTTTAGCAGAGTTGCGCTGCAGTAAGGTGCCCATGGGACCATCCATTGCATTTTTAACACATTCATCTAAACCAGCTGTAGCTGGTAGCTGATCTACATATACTGCAAAACATAAAATTTATTATGACCTTCATTCTGGAACAACAGGGAAAAGTTTATTAAAATGCATTCCAAACATCCTCTGAATTTAAGATCATTACATGAAATTACAAGGGACTTAATTTGAGGTAGAACTTGATTTTACGGAGAGTTTTCATGTCATCTAAGACTATTGTCCCAACAGATTGTTTTAGGTTGACAGTTTTACGTCCATTTTTAATCAATTGTCCCTTCACTGAATATTGCATTTCTTTTTTAACCATCACCCTTAAGCCTTCATGCACATGGTCATCCAAAAGAACGTGCCATCTTTATCTACAAAGCAAGTTAAATATCAAAAGAAATTAAAAAAAGACAGTTCATGGTATATATCTGAATTAAATTAGAATATATTTAATGCAAAACAGAACATATTAGAATTATTTTGAACGCAGAGTATAATATCTACTAAAAAAATGCATGTACAGTATATGTTACCCCCAAACCATTCTGCTGTTCAAAGACACTCTGCCTCTTCCAGTAACATATTATTTTAACTAATTGGTAAATTTTAATACTCCCATTATGTATATTATAGGATGCATTTTTCCATATATAATCTGCTTTGGACAATTACTAAAGATCGGTATGGATTCGGTACACAGAGAAATCATTAATGGAATCTGAAGTCCAATAATTAACTTATAATTACCACCAATTGTCCAGAGCATTAACGGCAGTGAGCACTTCAGCTAAGAAGTGATTATTACTGTTATAAACTATCAACATTAAAAAGAAATTAAAATTATCCAGAGTGCAGTTCTGCTCTGAAATTACATCAAGCTTTGGAATTAGGTAAATCTGTGTCAAATGTTACCTAAAAGACATTGAATTAGTCATTTATCCGCTTTATTTGTTCAATTTGCTTTTCAAAAAAACATTAATTTCATGGAAAAATAATTTATTTCTCCAGCATTGTTATAATGACTCATAAGAGCAAATATATATAAATATATCTAAAAAGAAAAATTGAAATTTGTGCTCTTGTCCTTTTCTTGTTCTGGACATACCCTTCACTTGTGGACAAAAAACAAATATGTTATGCACCCTCCACTTTACACCTATAGGATCTTTTAAGATGTCCCATTGTAAATCCATAGACATTAATATGGAGTCAGTCCTTTTGCAGTGATTGTAGCCTTCACTGTTTTAGGAAGGTTATTTCAAGATTTTAGAGGCACACTAGGTGAAGTGGATCCTCCAAGCCCGAGGCCTAAATGCGCATGCGGGCCACAGGCGTCGGTGTAGCAGGCAGGTGTTGCAAGTGGGAAAATATAGCAGAATTACTGGAGGAAAACTAAAAATCTTAAAGGGGTCTTGAAAGCTACAATCGGACGGTTAATGTCCCAGAAACCAAAGGTGGACACATAGAGGCAAATTTAAAGTCTTAAAGTAGTCCTGATTGTCGTAAGATGACAAGGGATATCCTGGAAGTCACAGGCAGGCAGGTAGAAGCAAACTGAAAGTCTTAACCGTTCCTGTAAGCCGCAAGCAGAAAGGAGACATCCTGGAGGCTGTAAGCATGCATCTAGAGGCAAACAAAGTATTAATGTTGTTCTGGATGACCATTTACACACAGCAAGGTTATTGGATACCATATACAAAGGGCAAATTCCTGAAGACCATTGACAGGCAGCAAGGTTACTGTAAGCTGCAGACAAAAAGGTGAAGTCCTGAATAACATTAATAGGAAGCAGAGTTACCGGAGGCTGGAGACAGGTGAAGTTCTGAAAAACAGTGACAGGCTGCAGGTTAACTGTAAACCACAGACAAGAGACGTCCTGAAGACCACTGGCAGATGGGTTACTGTAAAAAACAATAAACAGTTGATTTCCTGAAGGACCCTGATGGCAGGAGGGTTAGTGGAAGCCGCAGACAAGTAACTGAGGGTCTGTAAACCGCAGGCAACTAGGAGACAGCCTGAACCTGTGGACAGAAGCTGTGCAAAGACAAACTAAAAGAGTTACTAGAACATCTTAATACAATACCAAGACCCTGGTGTGTCTTGGGAAGCCTTATACAGAACTGGCAAATGCAACACATAGGTGCATGCGGGGCTACTCGCAAATCTTGCCACAAAGCACAAGAAAATCTAATGGCCCAAGCAAGGGGTGTAAGACTACCAACCCCTCATAGGGCTTCTTCCCCCAAAATAAGTCTACATCCCACAGCAACAGTGTTATACTGCTGTGCATTTGGATTCCATGGTCTTGGCATTCTGTTGCACAAAGCTAGCACACTAGATGAGGAAACTCTAAGTCCAAGATCCAGATGGTCAATCGAGCAAGGAGCATCAGGGAAGCAGGTGGGTGTTGCACACAGGAAACAGATAGCAGAGGTACTGAAGTCAAATTGAAAGTCTTAAAGGATTCCAGGAAACAGAAAGCAGACAGAAGATATTCTGGAAGGCACAGGTGTAGATGTACAGGCAAACATGATGTCTTAAAGGAATCCTGGAAGCCACAAACAGACAGGAGATGTCCTGGAAGCCAAAGGAGGACAATTAGAGCCAAGCAAAGTCTTAAAGGAATCCTGGAGACCACTGACAGGTAGCAGTATTACTGAAAGCTGCAGAGAAATCAGTATCATTCTAAAGAACACTGGCAGCAGGGTTACTGAAGGCCTTCGACAAACAAGTGAAGTTCTCAAGCTCACTTACAACAGTGTTCCCCAACTCCAATCCTCAAGAGCCACCAGCAGGTCAGGTTTTAAGGATTTCCTTAGTATCGCTCAGGTGTTAGAATTATTGCCTGTGCAGGTGAGCAGATCTCACCTGTGCAATTTTAAGGGAAATCCTGAAAACATAACCTGTTTGTGGCTCTTGGGGACTGGAGTCGGGGAACATTGACTTACAGGTAGGAGGTTTACTGAAAGCTGCACACAAGTCCTGAAGACCACTGACAAGCAAAAATGTTAATGGAAGCTGCAAACAAATAGGTGAAGTCTTGAAGAACATTGACTGGTAGCATGGTTACTGAAGGCTGCAGACAGGTGACATACTGAAGTCCACTGACAGGCAGCAAGGCTACAGGAAGCTGCAGGTAGATAGAATAGTGAAGACTACTTGAAGTGATGGCCGGGGGACCACCACAATGCAGGGAGACTACGGTAAACAAGATGAGGTGCAAGCAACAAAGGGTTAATTTATTTACAAGCAAGGAATGAAGTGTTTAGGAAAATGCAGAAACAGGGGTATGCTATGGAAACAGACAATTTACAAGGATAATATTCTTTAGCTGGGCCTTCAAACAGCACAGAGCACCAACTATAACAGCTCAGTGTATTTATCCAACTGGCAAGACAACACAGTAAAGCAATGTATAATGCTACACTAACTATAACCTATCTGTCCTTTGCTAACCAGGCCACACGGCTGCCATGCTGTATCTATTGCAGCCTATCCTAAACACTACCATGTGCACAGAAGAGGTTAACACTCACAGTAGTGTTGGTATCTCAGTCCATTCCCGGGGCCCCTGAAGCTTTGCAAGATGGTGCGCACATCTTCCTTGTGTGCAGGTCCAGTGATGCTCCTAGAAACAGTGGATTCCCTCCTCTGGATTACTCTCATGTCTTTTCTTCGTGGCTTCTCAAGGCAAGACAGGAAAGCCACCTTTTAAACCCCAGAATAGTCTACAAAGTCACAGTCTCAGACTAAAGGTTCTTTTCCTCACAGCTCCAGGCAGGCACATCTCCTTCCTGCAGAAATCTCGGGTCTCTCCTCACACACTTAAAAGCAGCCCCTCCCCTCTCTAGTTTGGCAGACGAAACCAAACAGTCTTTACAGCAGGGAAGCACAGAATGTCCCACTGCTCTAACCAAGGGGGTGCTGACTCTTAAAGTGGCAGCTTGTCTCTACAGTCCATAGCAATTCCACCCCCTTACATACTGACAGGTAGCAGGTTTATTGGAAATGGTAGACAAGTGATATCCTTAAGATCACTGACATGCAGCAGGGTTACTGGAATCCGCAGACAGGTAACTCAGCAACTGGAAACCATAGGTGACTAGGAGACAGCCTGGAGTCTGTGGACAGCAACTTTGCACAGGAAAACTAAAAGCATTGCTAGGAAGTCTTATTACAATACCAAGATACAGGTGGATGTCTTGGGAGTCCTTATATTGGTCATGGAAATACAACACAGGATTATGCTGGGCTACTTGAAAAGCCTGACATGGAGCATTAGAAAATCCAACATCCCCACCCCAAAAAAAAGCCTGTAACCCATGGCAACGGTGTTGTACTGCTGCACCTTTAGGATCCATGGTCTTTGTTTCATTATGTGATATGTGGTCTGGACATGGAGTGGCAGTATTTCTCCCTTGTATGTGGTATTATTGGTCTTAATATAGTGGATTGTGATGTGTATGGTGGTCACTTGTTCTCACTGGTAACAATAAGGGGAAGATTCTTTATTTCCATTAGAGATGAGAGATTGAATACTTGGACGTTTAACCACTCCCAGTCCTGTGACTGTTACACAATAGCAAATATGCACTTACAGACATTCTCTGGTGAAAACAAGTAATTATATATCCTAAGTGTTAGGGTTGCGGATCGCACTGAATATAAAATATAGGTAAGTGCGATCGCAACCCAGGGTCCACCATGCTGAGATGTAATACTGCTGCTATACAACAATGGACAGTGTGTAGTAAACTGCTCGCTAGACACCGGCGGGGAACCACTGACCCGGTGTGATAAGAAGTGGGCTCTGTTACTGCACAGAGTTGGCAGAACTCGATGCTGGAGCCTGTTAAACCTCACAGGCCATGGCTACAGGATCTCTAGCGTGAGGTCACAGGACACTGCTTGCGGGACACGAGAACAGTGCCCCTCTAGACCCACAAGCATCCTAAACTGCTACTGTGGAGCCAGGGAAAGTTCCCCTGGAATACTATGCCCTGTTATCCATCACAGGGCGCAGCAAACATTAGCCTACCGCTCTGAGCGTGTGCTGCGTCTGCACTTGCAGTCGCCACTAACCAGCCTGAACTTGGTGCTGGAAAGCACACTATCTGTGTACGGCGCCGTACAGATGGACGCTGCTATACATGCGGTACTATGATGCCTGTGCTGACTGGCGCCCTCTGGCACTAACGGATGAGAGCGCTGAGTGCACTGCGGCACTTGGCAGTACCTGCACTAGGTGCTGACTCTAACTCTGAGACCCTGACTCACACAACCAAGGGAGGGGAATCACAATGAGTTATTCACCTGTTTCATACATCCATCATCACACACACTATTATAGCAATGAGAATTAATCTCTATCTTAGCGCATGGCGGGGTGGCCATGCGAGGCTTTTATAGCCACGACCTTCCAGGACCTTCCTGAAGATCCAACCAGAGCAGGAATAGGACCTGAGCATGTGACCTCTGATATCCAATGAGAGCTAGTCCCACGGGCATGCTCAGTGGACTGAAATGAGGACTTAGTCCCTGGAGTAGTTCGCTACTAACCAGCATTCATTGCTATAGCTGGACCAGAGGTGGCAGCAGCAACCAAACCCACAGTGTTAGTGTGAGCAGAGTGCTGGGACCAACGACCCTGCTAAGCAGCCTCCTCTGCGGCCGGAGGGGAATGGAAGACTGCTGAAGGCAAAGCTTGGGATTCCATCTGGGCAGCGGCCAGGAACCTGAAGCCTAACACTAAGTTCACATGTACAGTATTCTACATCCGTATTTGTAAACTAAAGCCATAAGTGGTGATGTGTTTCTATTATACTGATTGTTCCACTTCTGATTTTGGCTTACAAATGCTGATGTAAAATACTGAATGTGTGGATGTGGCTTAAGTGTAATTGATAAGTTATTGATTGGTGGGGGTCCTGGTGGGACCTGAATTGATAAGCTGAATGTGCAACTTTTATACCCATTAGTATGGAGCGGCATTTACATCGCAACTACTGATTCATTCATTTCCTAAGGAGCTGCATGCTGTACTTGGCTTTTTCTGGGAGCCCCAAAGAGGATGAATGGAACTGTGGTCAGAAATCCCACCTGATGTTCCATTTTAAAATGGGGATCAAAATGTCTTGTCGGGGATAAAAGGTCTCCATTTTTTCAATTGTTCCGATTTCCAATGGTCGTTTTCCAAGTGATAACTTGTTTTCATGAAAGAACTCCTTTAAGGCACCCTTCACACGTTCCTGTTTCCAGTGTGTGTGGTGCCATTTTTCACACTTACTGAAGACATGTGCACACACATATCAATTTTAATCTATGAGGCTGCGCATGTTCATGTTTCTACACGGAGGGGATCGTGTGTCCATGTGACCCACATGTAGACATGTCCATATTTTTACAGCAACACGGATGACAATATTAAATGCACACGTGCACATGGATGACATAAGGTGTGTGCCACACGTACCTGGAAACACGGACGTGTAAAGGAGGCGTTATGGTGTGTGCATAGCATATGTGAATGAGCCTTCTGTGTTTTACAGTCGTTACTTCACGACGTCAGCGATAATAGCTTACAGATATTTGCATACAGCTTCTAGGGTTCGTCCCTAGAGTAAATTTCTCCTGTGAGCCCTAAACACCCCAGCCCAACCCTGCTGACAGGTAATGGGGGAAGATTTAGAAGGGGAGAAATGTCAAGAACAGACTTGTTACACCGGTGGCTACCATTACAGGACCACACTGGTATCAGTGAGCTCTTTACCATCAGCCTTTCTGTCACATGTTAGTAAAGGCTGACAGCAATAGGCTGGATGTTTTACACTGGGGGCCAAGGGCTGGAAGTTATATACTAGTAGGCAAGGGGCCAGAAGTAATACACTGGGGGTCGATGAGTTGGAGGTTGCACACCAAGGGGTGAAGAGCCAGAGGTTATGCAATGCGGGTATGTGACCGGAGGTTTTACACTAGGGAGCGGCCAGATATTTTACTCCTGGGGTTGAAGAGCTGGGGCTTATAGACCAGGGGAGAATGGGAATGAATGTTATACACTGAGGAAGAGGGGCTGCATATCATACACTGGGAGTGAGGGGGGATGTGAATGGATGTTATTCTGAGGGGCAAAGAGCCATAGGTTATACACTGGGGGGATGGGAATGGATGTTATACACTGGGGAGAAGGGACCAGATACTATAAACTGGGGGTTGAGGAGAGGGAGCTTAAACACCAGGGGCATGGGAATGGATCTTAAACACCTGGAGTCATGGAGCCATTGGTTATACATCAGGGGGATGGAAACAGATGTTATTACGGGGTGGAGGAGGCGGATATTATTCAACAGGGGGTGATGAGTCAGAAGTTATACACTGGGGGTTATGGGACTGGATGTTGTACACCCGGAAGGAGGAGACTTGAAATTATACACTAGGTGTGAGGGGCCGGATGTTAAGCACCATGATCTATTGGACTGAGTGAAAAATTTGATTTCAGTGATTAAGAAATGTGCCCTATCCATGTCTTATATTCTCTATTTCAATTCTTATTTGGATAAACATCACATTTGAGTAAATTACCTGATGTCTGAATACATATTTGCTTTGCACTATACACAGAAATGACTGACTGAAGGGATGTGGAGGATCAAACGTTTGTAAATATTTCATGTGAAGAAAATTCTACTGTCAACAATTTACTTCTTACAGAAAATGTTCAGAAAGAGGTCTATATATTTACTAGCTGAAGAGCCCAGCGCTGCCCGACCATAGTAACTAACTGTGGTTAGTTATAGCAAATTATAATTATCCTCCATCCCATAGTCCCGTGCCCATATACCCATCATACATATTCGCCATCCCATAGTCGAGTGCCCATATATCCATCACACATCCTTCATCTCATAGTCCCATGCCCATATAGCCATCATACATATCCTCCATCTCATAGTCCCGTGACCATATACCCATCATACATATCCACTATTCCATAGTCCCGTGCCCATATACCCGTCATACATATCCTCCATCCCATAGTCGAGTGCCCATATACCCATCACACATCCTCCATCCCATAGTCCCGTGCCCATATAACCATCATACATATCCGCCATCCCATAGTCGAGTGCCCATATACCCATCATACATATCCGCCATCCCATAGTCCCGTGCCCATATACCCGTCATACATATCCTCCATCCCATAGTCCCGTGCCCATATACCCATCATACATATCCGCCATCCCATAGTCACATGCCCATATACCCGTCATACATATCCTCCATCCCATAGTCCAGTGCCCATATACCTATTACACATCCTCCATCCCATAGTCCCGTGCCCATATACCCGTCATACATAACCTCCATCCCATAGTCCAGCGCCCATATACCCGTCACACATCCTCCATCCCATAGTCAACCATTATGACATCATAATGAGCGGCGGCAGGGCTTGCAACCTATGACATCAGCGTCGCCATGGCAACCATTGTGACATCATAATGAGGGGCGGGGCTTGATACACACACGCCGTTTCCCCAGTATGCAAATAGGGGCATTATGACATCATAGGGGCGGGGCTTGACGCACACACACTTTTTCCCCAGTATGCAGACGGGGGCAAAATTGTTTGGTGAATTGGAACGCGCGGGGTTAAAATTTCACCTCACAACATAGCTTAGGACGCTCTCGGGGTCCAGACGTGTGACTGTGCCAAATTTTGTGGCTGTAGCTGCGACAGTGTGGATGCCTATCCCGGACATACACACACACTTACATGCACACACACATACATACAGTCATGGCCAAAAGTATTGACAGCCCTGCAATTCTGTCAGATAATACTCAGTTTCTTCCTGAAAATGATTGCAAACACAAATTCTTTGGTATTATTATCTTCATTTAATTTGTCTTAAATGAAAAAACACAAAAAGAATTGTCCTAAAGCCAAATTGGATATAATTCCACACCAAACATAACAAAGAGGGTGGACAAAAGTATTGGCACTGTTTGAAAAATCATGTGATGCTTCTCTAATTTGTGTAATTAACAGCACCTGTAACTTACCTGTGGCACCTAACAGGTGTTAGCAATAACTAAATCACACTTGCAGCCAGTTGACATGGATTAAAGTTGACTCAACCTCTGTCCTGTGTCCTTGTGTGTACCACATTGAGCATGGAGAAAAGAAAGAAGACCAAAGAACTGTCTGAGGACTTGAGAAACCAAATTGTGAGGAAGCATGAGCAATCTCAAGGCTACAAGTCCATCTCCAAAGACCTGAATGTTCCTGTGTCTACCGTGCGCAGTGTCATCAAAAGTTTAAAGCCCATGGCACTGTGGCTATCCTCCCTAGATGTGGCCGCAAAAGAAAAATTGACAAGAGATTTCAAGGCAAGATTGTGCGGATGTTGGATAAAGAACCTCCACTAACATCCAAACAAGTTCAAGCTGCCCTGCAGTCCGAGGGTACAATGGTGTCAACCCGTACTATCCGTCGGCATCTGAATGAAAAGGGACTGTATGGTAGGAGACCCAGGAAGACTCCACTTCTTACCCCGAGACATAAAAAAGCCAGGCTGGAGTTTGCCAAAACTTACCTGAAAAAGCCTAAAACATTTTGGAAGAATGTTCTTTGGTCAGATGAGACAAAAGTAGAGCATTTAGGGCAAAAGCATCAACATAGAGTTTACAGGAGAAAAAAGAGGCATTCAAAGAAAAGTGCATGGTCCCTACAGTCAAACATGGCGGAGGTTCCCTGATGTTTTGGGGTTACTTTGCTGCCTCTGGCACTGGACTGCTTGACCGTGTGCATGGCATTATGAAGTCTGAAGACTACCAACAAATTTTGCAGCATAATTTAGGGCCCAGTGTGAGAAAGCTGGGTCTACCTCAGAGGTCATGGGTCTTCCAGCAGGACAATAACCCAAAACACACTTCAAAAAGCACTAGAAAATGGTTTGAGAGAAAGCACTGGAGACTTCTAAGGTGGCCAGCAATGAGTCCAGACCTGAATCCCATAGAATACCTGTGGAGAGATCTAAAAATGGCAGTTTGGAGAAGGCACCCTTCTAATATCAGGGACCTGGAGTAGTTTGCCAAAGAAGAATGGTCTAAAATTCCAGCAGAGCATTGTAAGAAACTCATTGATGGTTACCGGAAGCGGTTGGTCGCAGTTATTTTGGCTAAAGGTTGTGCAACCAAGTATTAGGCTGAGGGTGCCAATACTTTTGTCCGGCCCATTTTTTGGAGTTTTGTGTGAAATGATCAATATTTTGCTTTTTGCTTCATTATCTTTTGCGTTTTTTCATTTAAGACAAATTAAATGAAAATAATAATACCAAAGAATTTGTGTTTGCAATCATTTTCAGGAAGAAACTGAATATTATCTGACAGAATTGCAGGGGTGTCAATACTTTTGGCCATGACTGTACATACATACATACACACTTTGCGCTTTATATATTAGATTTACCCAGGAATATATGGAAACACTTTAATGGCAACAAAAAAGATGGCTTTTGCAGCACGATAGACCCTTAATCAGGCCAGCTTATAAATGAATGACTGACACAAGAGCACAACATTTAGAAGTTGTTAAAAGATATTTGTGAATGGGGTGATGCATCTAAAAGAGCAGCCAAGGTCATAAACGAGAGTTTTTTGTTACAGATGAAGATATAGAAATGTGCCTGACAGAGATGTAAAGTGTGTCCAAAAGTTTTCCATGGACATGTAGGGTTCAGTAGGTTCTTAGGATGCAGTGATGAGACACGAAACAGAGTGTGATTTGTGAAATCAATGTTTATAAATTGGAGCCACTGGGGCTATGCTGAGCAAACAAAGGGGATAACAACAATCTGTCCACACAGGGACTCAACAACAATAACAAGACTTTTCTTATCGTAAAGGTGACTAATCCGGCTAGTCCGGGTGTCATAGGCCAAGTACGGCCAAAATATGGGTCCTTATTTCCTATAGTAAACTTATCCTTCCAGGCGTCTTTCAGGATCACAGACGTGGCCGTTTAGGGATCGCTGATGCGGCTGCTCTGGCGCCCCGATATCCAGGGATGATTGGACTCGACAGGCCCTGAAGGATCCTTGCCGTCGAGGCACTACAGGCCCTGGAGAAACCTTGACGCTGGGGGCACAATAGGCCCAGAAGGATATGTACTGTTGGGGCGCAAAAGGCCCAGAGGAATCTGTGCCATTGGGGCTCAACAGGCCCTGAAGGATCTGTGCCGCTGGGGCTCAAGAAGCCCTGAAGGATCTGTGCTGTTGGGGTGCAACAGGCCCTGAAGGAATTTGTGCCATTGGGGCTCAACAGGCCCTGAAGGATCTGTGCCGCTGGGGCTCAACAGGCCCTGAAGGATCTGTCTCGGCTCCCGCCCTCGGAGCGCAGATATGACGCAGTTCCTAAGGTGACGGTTGGCCGGTCTCTGCCCAGGGGCCCTCTGCAAACGGGACACAGGCCTCTGCTGACGCCTATGGCGAGATGGCGTCCACTGAAGTCGGTGGTGGAAGGCCGCAGCCATGGGCGGAGACAGGGAGGCAGTGTCCAGGTCGCTGCAGCGTGTGGAAACACAGAGACAGCAGTCGCTGGGGGTCGTGGTCCAGCCGCAAGGGAGCGCGGAACAGCGGGCATGGCTGTGGCTGTACGTGGATGGTGGGCGGCTCCCGGTAGGGGCTGAGCACACGTAAATTGTCAGAGTATGTCACTTACCCCTCACAGACCCCTGATCCTCTCTCAACTCCTCCACACCCGTTACACTATCTCTCCCTAGATCACACAGACTCTCCTCTCCTGTCAGCCTCACTGCTAACTGACTCCTGAGCATGCCCCCTGCTCCTTTTATCCTTGCCCCGCCCTCAGTTGCCCGGACACCTTCAGTCCTGCCCTTCCCTTTGTTGCCCCCCCGGTGTTGTTCCTTCAGGAACCCTGATGGCGGTCCCCTTGGTTCCTGCCCAGTCGCTCTATGGGAGTCCTCCTCCCCACACTCCTCCACCCTGTAAGCTCGCCAGTCCTCAGGCGAGGGTCTCAGTCTATTGGGTTTGGTCTGTAGGGGTATCAATGTTCATTGTCATATGAACTGGTCCTGTTCGTATCGTTCGGGGGGTTTGCCGACTGTTGACCGCTCGGAGCGTCTCAGTTCGACTGGGGTGGGGTCTTTTGGGGTGGTGGACAGTGGTGGGATGATTGGTGCAGGCGGGCCAATTGTGTCAGCTGGCTCATTATCGAGTGGAGGGCCTCGGGGTTCTGGAGGAAAGTCATCGTCGTCGTCCGGGGCCCAAAACATGGGCGACGGTTCAGAGGTTGAAGGCGCAGGCTCCGGTTGTTTTGGGTCGGTGGAAATACACGGGCGTAACAGATTACGATGTACAATGCGGGTGGGCAGTGTTATTTTGTAAATATAAAAAGAGAGAAGCCAGCGCTGCCGGTGGTCAGAACGCATAACATGAAGTGCAATGCACATATTAACATCTAACTGTATTCAATATGAGACATTTGTCAAAATATTGATCAATAAATTGAGCCACCCCGCCGCTCCAAGGCAATCTCATGTGGGGGGTCCTACTCTACATTTTTGTTATTCACTGTGCCATTACGGCCTCCTGAATATTTTAAAAGCAAGACCATATCTATTGCAAATGTACCTGAAACATGTCTTAATCGCTCCCTTGCAGCCAGATGAAACAAGTGCAGATAAGGGCCAACCTGGTCTGAACAGAGACATCTCAGGTTAAACCTCCACACACTGCCCGACCAGCAAACACAGATGAAAGGCGATGCAGGCTCAGACACAGGTGCACAAATTAAATAAAGCCTGGGGCAGGGAGGGGCTGCTGTGTGTGTGCACAGCAGCCTAGATCCATCACAATGAACACAGCAAAAATGGCGAACATTTCCCAGCACGCACGGCAACAGTGGTGGTCAGCCACGACGCAATATGCAAATATAAAAAGAGAGAAGCCAGCGCTGCCGGTGGTCAGAACGCATAACATGAAGTGCAATGCACATATTAACATCTAACTGTAGTCAATATGAGACATTTGGCAAAATATTGATCAATAAATTGAGCCACCCCGCCGCGCCAAGGCAATCTCATGTGGGGGGTCCTACTCTACATTTTTATTATTCACTGTGCCATTACGGCCTCCTGAATATTTTAAAAGCAAGACCAGGTCCTTCCGGGTGGATACGGCGTAGAACCCGATAAGGACTCTCTTCCCAACACGGCTCCAGTTTGTTCTGGGGGAGTTGATCTAGTACAAGCACACGGTCATCGCTTTGGAGATGGGGAGGTGGAGTTGTGTTCTTTCCTGGGTGTTCCCAATCTCGGAACTTTGTGTGTACAATCCGGTGAAGAGTTTGTAGCCGGTGACGATGATTCCAGACCCAAGACGACACTCCGGTCCAGGGCTGAGGCTCTTCGGGGTCCAATTCCACCTCCGTGATCTCTTTACCCTATCGTCCGAACAACAGCGAGTAAGGGGTATAGCTGGTAACTCGATGCACCCGGTTGTTATAGACCCATACTAATTCAGAACATATTCTGGCCAACAGGCCTTCTTGTCACTCTCCAGAGTACGCAACATTTGAATCAATGCCCGATTAAATCGTTCACAAGCCCCATTCCCTTGCGGGTGATACGGTGTAGTCCGAGATTTGTCAATTCCATAGAGGTGATGTAGTTCCTCCATAACTTTTCCTAAAAAGCATTCTCCCTGATCAGAATGTATTCATTGTGGACAGCCGTATACTTGTATGAAGTTTCTGCAAATTGTGGAGGCAGCCGACTCCGCGGTCTGATCTCGAGTGGGGGTGACCACAGCTAACTTGGTGAAATGATCCACCATGACGAGACAGTGTTCGTATCCCTGGAATGTGGGGCCAATGGTCAGGTAATCCACTGTCAGGAGCTCAAGGGGCGCTGAGATAACAATTGTCTGTGTTGAGGCTCGCTGAGCGGGTGTTAGGCTTCGGGTTCCTGCCACTGCACAGCAGGAATCCAGAGCCTTGCACCCAGCGGTCTCCCATTCTTCTTCAGCTGCAGTGGAGCCTGCTCTGCCCAGGCAAACTCCGTGGGTTTGCTTGCTGCTGCCACCTCTGGCACAGCTATGACAATGCATGCTGCTCAGCAGCGAGATTCTCCAGGGACTAAGTCCTCATGTCGGGCCACTGAGCATGCCCGTGGAGTAATCTCCCATTGGAAATCGAGGGTCACGTGCTCAGGTCCTGCTCGTGTTTGGATTGGCCCATCCGATAAGCCAGGAAGGTCCCGGACGCCTGTGGCTATAAAAGGTTTGCATGGCCGCTCGCCCATGTGCTAGGATAGACTGTATTTACAGACTATGTGGAGTGAGTGATGTATGCACGTATGAATGTCTCTGGTGAATGACTCATTAAGAAACCCCTACCCTTGGTACACATGTGTTGTACAGCCTAGACTGCTAGCACCCAGGCTTATGCGTAGGTAGGTCTGAGGTTGAGTCAGGCATCAGGCCTCACCAGAGACTCGGCACGCCTCAGTGCACATGCTCCATAGCCAGCGTCTATAGCGGCGCTCGTGGTAGCGACGCCGCACGTTCAGTGGGCCTAGAAGGACTCTAACCCCGTGTCCTTGGGGTACAGTTCTGTGGCCGTACACTGTGCGCTCTTTTAGCCGAGCTCTGTGAGCACAAACAGGCTCCGGCGTTTATGTTCAACGGTAGTGCGGCTCTGTGAAGCAACAGAGTCCGCCCCTGTACACACCGGGTGACGTTAACCCGCATGTGTTCTTATAGTATACCGCCATATAGCATCCGCCATTACTGAGCAGCAGGTTACCACCCCTGCACGGTGGACTCCGGGCTGCGAATGCACCTTATTACCATCTTTATTATTTGGTGCGTTCTGCCAGCCCTAACAGCGGGCGGTTTGGCTAATTCGTATAAATGGCAGGCCCGGCAAATTTCGTCCACTACAGCCGGCAAGCATGGGTGGTAAGCTTTCTGTTGCAACCATTGTAAGGTTTTTTTTAGCTCCGAAGTGGGCCCCCTTTTCGTGGGCCTCTCGAGACAGCTCATAGAGTTGGGTTCCGGGCGTAGTCACCTGCCAAAACATCATTGAGGTTGTCTGCGATGTTATTTTACGGTACAATAGTCCCTTTCGTATAACCAACCTCTCCCATTGTCACAACATCAGCGACAGGTCTGGAGTCAAAGTTTTTCATTGGGAGTAAGTGGGTAATTGACCAGCGGCGACCCACGTCCGGAGGAGTCCAACTTCTTCGTCTTCTTGTTGCTGTTGTATCCACTTATCCCGTGATTGTTCCAGTATGCCCCTTGGGGTCTCAGGGGAAGGTACTTTTTGAATGGCAGTTGTGAGTATGGCAGCAGTGAGGGCGATCGGTATTTCCTCTCCTTCTAATTCTTCGTCTCGATTCTTCCCTGGAGTCATATGTCGGATCCTGTAGATCGCATCAGCATGGACATTCTCAGGCTCCACTTTTGTAAATGATCTTATAATTGAACTTCGCCATCCGGGCCACCCACCGCTGTTCCAGAGCCCCCAACTTGGCGTTTTTCAAATGGGCCAGCGGGTTATTGTCGGTCCACACCACCACCTCGGAGCCTGCTAGGTACTCTGCGGATCTCTCTGTCATGGCCCACACCACTGTGAGGAGCTCGAGCTTGAAGGAGCTGTAATTGTCAGGGTTACGCTCGGAGTCATGGTGTGAGTGGCTTCCATATGTGATCACCCTCTCCCGGCCGTCTTGAACTTGTGACAACACAGCCCCTAACCCGTGAAGACTCCCGTCAGTGTGCAGGATGAACGGTTGTGAGAAATCCGCATAAGCCAACTCTGGGGCATCCGAGAGCGCAGCCTTGAGGTCTCGGAAGGCCTCTTCCTGAGGGTGTTGCCACTGGATTCTTCATCCATTGGCCCCAGTGGGAGCCCCCTTTAGCAGGTCGTGCAGGGCTCGAGCTCGACTTGCAAAATTCTTTTCGAAACGACGGTAATATCTGGCCAACCCCAGAAAAGCCCACATATCTTTTGCTGTCTCCCGGGATGGCCTCACCCCTTCTGCCGAAACGACATGACCCAGATACTCAATCTGGGGGTAAAATAGATGGCATTTCTGAGGCTTTACCTTCACCCTGTACTTTTGCAACCGGCTGAGTACCTGTCCCAACCGCTTTAGGTGGTCCTCGAATGTGGCAGCATAGACGATGATATCGTCCAGGTAGATCAGCATGGCTTCAAAATTGAGATCTCCTAGACACCACTCCATCAACTGCTGAAAGGTCCAGCCCAAACGGCATTCGATTGATCCCATAGGCAATATGAACGCCGTCTTGGCTCTATCTTCTTCCGACATGGGCACCTGCCAATACCCACTGGCCAATCCAGGGTCGAAAAATATGTTACCTTCCCCAAGGCGGACAGGGATTCTTCCATGCGGGGCAGAGGGTATGAGTCCTTGATAGTACAAGCATTCCGTTTCCAATAATCCACGCATAATCGAAATGTACCATCTTTCTTCTGGACCAACACGATTGGAGCTGCCCAGGGGCTTTGGCTTTCCCGTATCACCCCTTTTCATAGCATCTGGGCCAGCAAAGTTTTCACCTCTTGGTAGAGTTGTGGAGGGATCTGTTGATATCGCTCCCGGATAGGGGCCGCTCCTGCTGTGGGAATTTCATGAGTGATGGCGGTGGTACACCCAAAATCTTCCTCATGACTAGCGAATACTTCATGGCACTGTCCAAGCAATGTTTTTATCTGTGAAAGTTGGGCTGGAGTTAACCCAGAAAGCTCGGCCCGCATCTGCTCCAGAATATTTCGACCCTTCTCTTGAGCTGAGACTTCGATGGCCTGTAGGGTTCGAATCGTGACTTCCCAAGGATCCTCGGAGTGTACTCGCAATTGAACCGCAGGAGCTGGCAGCACTTCCTCTAGAGGCCTTACTAGTTTGGCCAGTTGAGTCCGTGCTTTCAGAACGGTGTCTCGGTCTTCAAGGTTGATGCAGCGCACCAGGACGGTCCCCCTTTGCACGGTAGCCAGGGAATGGGCCACCAGTATGCCAGGAGGTAAGTTCTCCGAGTGACACGGCTCCACCTGCACCTCCACGCCCTCCAAGGGTATTGAGGCTCGAATTGGCAAGGCCACCACAGTCTGCCCATCAGGTAGCACAAGCAGGGGAGCCACTGGCGCGATGACCATGCCCAGAGCCTTGCCCTCCTGGCAGTCCTGATGTACCCACGCTCCCCGCACCAGCTGCTGGAACACCTGACCCTGAGCCGTGCGGGAACCCCACTGCTTCAGAATCTTCTGTGTAGGATCATTTAGCAGTAGGTTGCCCAACTCTCTTAAAATATTCATGCCTAGGGTGACGGGGTGCTGTTTATCAGTTTCTCCTTGAGTCAGCACCACCCCTCTGCGACCAGGGGATTTACCGCAAAACGTCACCTGTACCCACACCACCCCGGCAACTGGGACCGGCAGTTGGTTGGCGGCTATTAGTCTGATCATGGGCCCCCACTGAGGTCATGCTGCCTCCGGGAAGTTTTGTTGAAAGTACGTTGCGGGCATAGTGGTTACTTGTGACCCCGTATCCACCAGGCATCGGATGGCCTGGCCCTCCTCTTCTGCCCAAACCACCGGACATTTTGCTACCAAATCTTCGGGACTTCCACTACTCCTAGTTGTGGTTTTCGGCTCCGAGCGGCATTCCCGCAGCCCGGAGCCCATTAGTTTAATGGCTGCCGGGGTGGGTATCTCCCACGCCATGGGCACTCTTGGGCGAAGTGACCTGGTTCTCCACATTCATAACACCGGGCCTGTGCAGACTGACCGCCCTGCGGGGAGCGTGATCCCCAGGGGCCGGGGTTAAAGCTAGGTCTTCCAGTCCCGGTCTCGGTTCTTCTCTTTACTTCGGCCAACTCGCCCTTAATATTCTTCAACTCTTGTTTCATCTCCTCCACCCACTGAGGCTCCTCGACTGCGTTGACGGGGACCTCCACACTTCTGACCTTTCCCACGGGGACCCCCATCCCCTGCTCTTGCTCTCGAGCCCGGGCCTGACTTCCCACCTCTGAAAAGTCTATTCGGGGATTCATTCTGATCTGCTCCCGTAATGCCTGTTTTATTAATGGATCTCGCAGACCAGTCACCAGTAGGTCGCGTAGGGTAATGTCAACAGGTCCTACCTCTACCCTGTCCTTTCTCTCAATGGCCGTATGCAATTCTTGGAGGACATTCATATTCTGAGTGATTGTCTCCCCCTCTCCCTGCATCCGACTAAACAAACGGGTCCTTAGCTCTCCCACATTAGTTGGGTCCCCATGGGTCTGTTCTACTATCTGTAAAACTTTTTCAAAAGTGTTGCGGTGCCCCGGGGGTTTCAACATCACTGATCTCCGCACCTCCCCGTCTAGTGCCATGAGAGACACTTCGGCTTCCAGATCAGGGATCATTGGGTGCATCCAAAAGAGCCCCCGCATCCGCTCTGTCCAGCTCCATAGCATAGTATTGGAGCCAGAAAATCTAGGTAGGTTGTTCAGCATAGCCCCCAAAGAAATGCTGGAATGGGGACCCTCATTATTTGTGGAGTTCACAGCCCTGCCCTGGTCTGGGGCACCACTGAACATGCTCGGAGACTGCATCCTGCCAACAACGCCAAGTGTAGGGTTCAGCAGGTTCTTAGGATGCAGTGACTAGACACGAGACAGAGTGTGATTTGTGAAATCAACGTTTATAAATTGGAGCCACTGGGGCTATGCTGAGCAAACAAAGGGGATAACAACAATCAACAACATTAACAAGACTTTTCTTATCGTAAAGGCGACTAATCCGGCTAGTCCGGGTGTCATAGGCCAAGTACGGCCAAACTATGGATCGTTATTTGCTATAGTCAACTTATCCTTCCAGGCGTCTTTTAGGATCACAGACGTGGCCGCTTAGGGATCGCTGATGCGGCTGCTCTGGCACCCCAATATCCAGGGATGATTGGACTCGACAGGCCCTGGAGGATCCTTGCCGTCGGGGCACTACAGGCCCTGTAGAAACCTTGACGCTGGGGGCACAATTGGCCCAGAAGGATCTGTGCTGTTGGGGCGCAACAGGCCCTGAGGGATCTGTGCTGTTGGGGCACAACAGGCCCAGAGGAATCTGTGCCGTTGGGGCTCAACAGGCCCTGAAGGATCTGTGCCGCTGGGGCTCAACAGGCCCTGAAGGATCTGTGCTGTTGGGGTGCAACAGGCCCTGAAGGAATTTGTGCCATTGGGGCTCAACAGGCCCTGAAGGATCTGTGCTGCTGGGGCTCAACAGGCCCTGAAGGATCTGTCTTGGCTCCTGCCCCCGTAGTGCAGATATGACGCAGTTCCTAAGGTGACGGTTGGCCGGTCTCTGCCCAGGGTCCCTCTGCAGACGGGACACAGGCCTCTGCTGACGCCTATGGCGAGATGGCGTCCACTGAAGTCGGTGGTGGAAGGCCGCAGCCATGGGCGGAGACAGGGAGGCAGTGTCCAGGTCGCTGCAGCGTGTGGAAACACAGAGACAGCAGTTGCTGGGGGTCGCGGTCCAGCCGCGAGGCAGCGCGGAACAGCGGGCACGGCTGTGGCTGTACGTGGACGGCGGGCGGCTCCCGGTAGGGGCCGAGCACCCAAGCACATGTAAATTGTAGGTGAGTGCGTCGCTTACCCCTCACAGACCCCTGATCGTCTCTCAACTCCTCCACGCCCATTACACCGTCTCTCCCTAGATCACATGGACTCTCCTCTCCTGTCAGCCTCTCTGCTAACTGACTCCTGAGCACGCCCACTGCTCCTTTTATCCTTGCCCTGCCCTCAGTTGCCCGGACACCTTCAGTCATGTTCTTCCCTTCGCTGCCCCCCCCGGTGTTGTTCCTTCAGGAACCCTGATGGCGGTCCCCTTGTTTCCAGCCCAGTCCCTCTATGGGAGTCCTCCTCCCCACAGACACACTTCATATGCATCTCTCCATCTTTCCCATTGTGCAGATTTCATGCAACTAAAGATGAGCGGATCAGGCAAAACTCAAATTTGCCTGTTTACACAGATTTTACTAGGAAATTCAATTTTCAGGGAAGTTACCCTTTGTGAATTTAATGTTCCTTATTATGATCTGGAGTCTCTTCAAATCCAAGAAAATAATAAAGGTAACCTGTAAAAAATGGATAAAAATAACCATGTACTCACCTCAGTGCTCACTTCTCCAGTTCCACCACTTTTCACTGTCATCTGTCTGGTCTTCTCTCCGCATGTTCTTATCACCGCCACTTGTGTTGAGTTTCCGAGCCTTTTCCGAGCCTTGTAGAGTGGCCTAGCCAGTCTACAGACCTTAATCCCATAGAAAACTTATAGAGGGAGTTGAAGCTCCGAGTTGCCAAGCGACAGAATCAAAATCTTAATGATTTAGAGATGATCTGCAAAGAGGAGTGGACCAGAATTCCTCCTGACGTGTGTAAACCTCATCATCAACTGCAAAAAGCGTCTTGTTTGCCTGAGGGATCAAATACTCATTTCTCACTGCAAAATGCTAATAAATTTATATAATTTATACAATTCTGGTTTTTATTTTTGATATTCTATCTCTCAATGTTAAAATTAACCTACCCTTAAATTATAGACTGTTCATGTCTTTGTCAGTGGGCAAACTTACAAAATCAACAAGGAATCAAATACTTATTTCCCCCACTGTATTATCTATGTAGCTTTTATTTATCTGTGTATTTATCTATCTATCTTTGCACATTTTTTAAGACCTAAACAAATGTAATTCATATTTTGAATTCTATTCCGATAGTCCAATATGTGTCAAACAGATGATGCAAACGGATATCACACGGATGGTTCAGACACACAAGCAGCCACCAGGAAGCCACACTGATAGTAAAAACGGACCATCTCACGCATACTTTTTTAAGCGGGCATGTGAAGGAGGTCTTAAAAAGTCAAAAAAACTGCAACACTTGGATGACATATGCTTTTCCCATTTTTTTCATGAACTGATTTCAATGTGCAAGCTTGAGTCACAAAAAAGCATATGCCAAGTATAAAAAACACCATATTCATATATGAAAAACCTGGATAGAACATGTACAGTGGCTTAGTGGTTAGTACTGTTGCTTTTCAGCTCAGGGGTCCTGGGTTCAAATCCCACCAAGGACAACATCTGGCAAGACATTTGTATGTTCTCCCTGTATTTGCATGGGTTTTCTCCCCTCACTTCAAAGACATAGTGAAGAATTTCGATTGTGAGCCCCAATGGGGACAGTGATGAAAATGTATGTCCAGTGGTGCTGTATAAGCAAAACATAATAATAGTATTTGAAAATGCATGACTGAATGATACCTATATTAGTAACAAATGGACGGCTTATGGATGCATCTCGAATGGTATCTGCGTGCAGTTTGTTTTTTGCGGACCGATGTACTTGCATGGATGAAGTTGGTCATCAAACTCGACCAAAGTAGCACCATCGGTCAACAAAGAAAAAAGATAAACGTGAAAAGACCCAAAGAAAATAATGTGCCAGTATACTGTCAGTGAAAAACACCGATAGATCACATGCGACTAAAATGGACGGATGAATGAGGTCTTCTCAGTATTGCATGACGTGCTCTGTGGAGTTGGCCTCGATTTGGACTGTTGTACTGCATTTCCATCATAGTCATTTACATCTTATATTAAATGTTTCTTACTGTTGCATTTACACTATTCCCTCATCCTGAGGGCTGCTTCTGTCTCGTCTCATATAGAGAATGTAAAACCCTGCAGATCTTTCCCTTCTTGAAATATTTCTTTCCCATAGAGCTGCTCCTCATCTCCTGCTTGAGATGTCCAGGCACGTCCACCGCGGACTCCACCTGTTTACAATTCTTCACGTATTATTTGCTGGAATTCCATCTCTGTTTTGTTCTTCATTTGTGATTTTGCTGATTCATGTTGGTCTTATATGATGTCGAAGACGTGGGGTAAGTATATGTTCACATGTCGGTTTTTTTCCAGCTCATTTTCTTTTACTATGAAAGGCCGCAGCATTTTATTGTACCAGCAAAACGAGTGACATTTCGGAGATCTCATGCACAAGTTGCTTATTGTTTCCTTGCAAATATGAAATAGTTTTAAATCTACAGCGCGTGAATTCTTTCAGTGATTTTGTTATATACTGATTCAAATGAATGGGAAATACACTAAAAAATGTCTCAAATATACGGCAAAATGCAGGTTTTTTTAATGCACCTCTTTTCCTACAAAGATTTTGATGCAAAAATTTGTGCAACAAGTAGTTAACATGTGCACATACCCTAAGGGCTCATTCAGATGACAGCTTTTTTTGTACCAGTTCAATACTGATTTTCCATGGATAGAACTTTTACCTATTAGGGCGTAGTCAGACGGAAGTATAACATGGAAAAGAACGCATCGCAATGCTCGGACTGAGCAGAGACTCTTCTAAGCTGAGCATGGCAACATGTATTGCTACGCAGCTGTCACGCTCGGGCTAGGAGAGCCGTCGGACAGTCCGAGCATTGCGATGCGATTGTCGTCTATGCTATACGGCCATCTGACTGCGCCATTAGAGTCTATGGGTCTGTTCACATGTCCAGGTATTTTTGCTGAACGAGTGATCCGCACAAAGTCATGGAGACTTTCCAACTTTGATCCATGTCTTGGATAGATCTAGCCAGTGGTAGTCTGGAGGTCTGTGAAAAAAAATGGACAGCACTCACTTATATGAAACTCGGACTAAACTCAGATGGTAAAAACTGAAATTGGACAAACCCCAATGAAACTCAGAAGAAATTACAAAAACTTAGATGATAAGGGCGGCACAGTGGCTCAGTAGTTACCACTGCAGCGCTGGAGCCCTCGGTTCAAATCCCACCAAGGATAACATCTACAAGAAGTTTGTATGCTCTCCCGTGTTTGCGTGGGTTTCCTCAGGATTCTCCAGTTTCCTCCCACATTCCAAAGACATATTCATAGAGAATTTAGATTGTGAGCCCCATCGGGGACAGCGATGATAATGTGTGCAAACTGTAAAGCGCTACAGAATATGTTAGCGTTATATAAAGGTTATTATTACTCAGGCTGTTTTTCTCATATGAGGAAATCACTGAACCCAGAAGGAGCCCTAAAAAGAGAAGAATGGACCACAACTAAATGGGGCCGTTCACTTGTTCATACATTTTCACAGTCTGAGCTGTCCACGCAAAATCATGGAGACATGTCCAATGTTGATCTGAGTGTCAGAGTGTCAAATAAGCAATGCAGGTATATGGATCCATGCCATCTGAGTGCTCTTTTTTTCCTCATGGACTGATAGACAGGAGAAGATAGAGAACCTTTTTTTTTTCATCCCAAAAAAATTATAAAAATGGACACTGAGCAAACTCTGATGACACTCTGATTAAAAAAATACAGATGAAACTCAGATTTTTGCAATCCCCTGCTGATACTTATCTGGTTTCCAACTGTGCCTACCAGGCTAGAATAATGACATGACCATGTGACCACTGCAGCCAATCATTTGCTAAAGTGTTGATGTGTAAACACCACATAGGTCAGCATTGAATTCAGTGATAAGCTGCGGTGGTCACATAGCATATTGGCACTATATATTTTAGACACAATTTTTGGCTTGCTTTAAAAAAATGTGGCTTAGAGAGAAAGGGTCGTATCTTCATATAAAGGGGCCATAGTTGTCTGAGATGGATCGTAAAGTGTGATGCCAATTTCTGGCCTAAAGTAAACCTAATATCTGGTGTAAATTTAGATGAAACAATTTAAAACTGCATGAGATTTATTAATTAGAATAAACCACTCTGAAAAATTTGGAGCATTTTAAGGGCAAAATACACATTACTCAAATGTCAGTTGATAATGTGTATGGGACCCCCTACACTCCTACCACAGGTAATCATGGGAGAGATAAGGATCCAAATAGTCTGATTTTGGAATGCCATTCCTTTTGTTCTCTAAGAGTATGTGCAGGTGTTCAGTATTAGGCCGGAGTCACACTACAGCGAGATACGGCCAAGTCTCGCAGGTTAAAACCAAGCTCTGGCACGGCAGTCCGGAGCGGAGCGTGCAGCTCCATGTATTGCTGTGTGGCTACATGCTCTGCTCCGGAGTGCCGGCACCAGAGCTTGGTTTTAACCTGTGAGACTCGGTCGTATCTCGCTGTGTGTGGTCCCGGCCTTAGGCTGGTTTCACATTAGCGTTGAAACAACGCTGCGCACTGCGTCGGTAAGCCCCGCCCCGATCCGGCTCCCTGCCCGCCCCATCCGGGATCACCGCTTACTTTCGCATTTGCACGCATGCGATCGGCGCACCCTATCTTTAGCATAGGGTGCGCAGATCATGCGCTGCCAGTGTGAAAGTAGCGTGCTGCGCACTTTTGACGGTGCGCGCCAAAATGCAGCATGTTGCATTTCGGCGCGCACGGCGCACCGTCAAGAGTGCGCAGCATGCTACTTTCACACTGGCAGCGCATGATCTGCGCACCCTATGCTAAAGATATGGTGTGCCGATCGCATGCGTGCAAATGCGAAAGTAGGCGGTGATTCCGGATGGGGCGGGCAGGGAGCCGGATCGGGGCGGGGCTTACCGACGCAGTGCGCAGCGTTGTTTCAACGCTAATGTGAAACCAGCCTTAGACAGCGCTTTGGACACAGCACATGTCCGCTGCGTCCAAAGCGCTGCCGGCTTTTGAATGCAAGTGATTCTGCATGTGTTCACTGAAACGTGTGGAATCACCACGTCCAATACCTTGGAGGGTTGAAATTTATCTTGCGGAGAGTTGCATCTTCGCAAGATAAATAGACATGCTACGGTCTGGAAAGTGCATGTCGGTCTCCGCAGGGAAGCTGCGGGTGTCGGAGCATGCATAGTGGACATGGGATTTCATGAAATCCCATCCACTATGCTGTAACATCTGGCCACTGCAGGTGGACGCTGCAGAGGTACGCAACGTTCAACCCGTGGAAACATACCCTAAAAGATAAGCCACAGCCAGAAGATCCTGCTTATGTGTAGTAGGGCAAGATAGCCAAAGATCGTTCGAACTGTTGTCTGACCAACAACTATTGTGTTCGGAGGGGCTTAAGACCATCTCATCTAAGGTTCCACTGGCTAAAACATAATCAGTTTTAGTAAATCTACTACAGTAATCTCCCTTTTGTGACCGCTACAGATAGTCAGCATGTATGTGGAGTCTGTCTGCAGAAAAGGACTGTTCATACCAAGTGAAGGTGCTTGCTGCACTCTAGACATGGTCAAAAAGTTCAATGCCCCAACCCACTTCCTTGTTTTCCACCCTTATTTTCATTGAGTGAATATGTTCACTGAGCAGAGCACATACGCTTGGTTTGAACAGTCATTTTGTGCTGACAGATTCCCTTTATTTCTGCAACCAAGGATAATCTGTAAAAGGCAAACCATTATTTCCCATTTGTCAAAAATAACCCGCCTTGTAAACCTTCAATAATTAGATATTATTCACTATCCATTCTATAAGCATTATAATAATGTCAATCATGGGATTAATGATTTTCTAATGTATAATCACATAATTAAGCTAATGTAAAGATCCCACTCACATTCCTGCAGGGAAAAGACTCATTATATTGTATTATTAATATAAAATTACTTAACGTAATGTGCAAAGTAGAAGGTTCATTATCGGAGCCGTACATCTGCTTGTTTGGGTGAAAACATAGTAAGGCTGTTTCTGTGATAAGATTAGTACCATCATTGTGCAGATGGCAGCGGGAACTCTCTCTTGTCAGGAGATCTCTGTTTGCGCTGTCTTCGGTTTGTGTTCCTAAGGCCATGTGCACATGATGCAGATTTCCTGCGGATCCGCAGCGGATTTTTCCACGCAAAAATGCTGCAGATCCGCACTGTGATTTACAGTACAATGTAAATCAATGAAAAAAAAAAAACGCTGTGCACACGCTGCGGTTTTTGTGCGGTCCAAAAAAAGCAGCATGTCACTTCTTTTGTGCGGTTTTCCACCTGCTCCATTCTCCAAATCCGTAGGGGGAAAACCGCACAAAAACCACTGGAAAACCGCAATAAAAAAGGAAGAAATCCGCAGGAAAAATGCAGGTCGGATTTCTTAAAATCTGCACGGAAAAATCCGCACGACGAAAATCTACGTGTGCACATAGCCTAGTCTTTCATTTACTCAGTCGACGGAGCCTCGAGTGCGTTGCCGTTTTATTTTTCTAACGATCTTTGGTGCACGGTGTTCTAATATAATAATATCACAAATATTAAAATGAAAAGCAATTTCATTTCCGTGTAACCCAATCTCAGATCGATCTGCAATTGTACTCTCAGGACATGTTTGCTTTTAGAAATATCACCTCCGAGTTTAGAAAAGTTTAGAATTTAAATCTTATAATGCTTATAGGCATTTATCTATTAAAAAGAAAATATGATATCATGTTCTTAAGAAGACTGATAAGAAGTTATTATCAAAATAGGCAGAAAAATGCTGTAAAATCTTGGATCAGGGAAAATGAATATAAATTCTCTAAAAGGTTCACCTTAAAGAAAACCTATGTGCTGATTCATGTTGCCCAAACCACAGGCAGCATGAATCAGACAAAGTCTAGTTGCACAACTGCAGCCAGGAATTTCTCTCTCTCGATACATATAGTGATATATTTCTAACTATAGTTAGTAGGGATGACCGAACGTGCTCTGTGACACTCGGATATCACTTGAGTATCTGAGTGCTTGCATGTGTTCGGCTCTTGGCAAGCATTAGCCGATGCTCCATTTAAAACTCGAATCCCCACCCCACAAGTTAGGCCCCTGTTACACAGCCAATAAGCTTGCAGAGATTGTCTGCAAGACACTGTAATGCTGCAGCCATCTTGGTTGTGGCATTACTGTGATTGGCTAGCCATGTGACAGTAGCAGGGGTTTGAAAATGACAAACACCGACATGCTCAGCACACTGATACCATTGCAGAGCTCAGGTGACAGTTGTTATTGGAGGGAGAGAGTGCTTGTCCAGGTGTGTTTGTGCGCAGTTTAATGAGTCCTGTAGTGTTGGTACTGTTTCTGAAGCTGAACCATCATACTATCAATCCTTGTAAGGGCTAATTTTATGCTTTGCTTTTTGTATCAGATATATTCTGCATTTAGCCTATGGAGAGAGGGGTGCAGGAGCAGGGACAGTGGCTGAATACAGTCTCTGGGCAGGGATTAGAGCTTTAGAGTATGTTGCTAAATAAATAGCTATGTCAGTTGGCCACATTTTTTATGGGTAGGTGACAAAATTTACTTTATTGCTATCCATAGAATATTAAGTGATTTGTCATACATTTCCATGTTATATAACAGTCCAAAAAAACATTTTTCTGGATTTAATTACTCACCCACAGAGTATTACTTGCTTTCTGATACATTTCTGTGATATATAACACTCTCACAAAGCATTGAAACTTTTTTCCATTTAATTACTCATCCATATACCATTATGTGCTCTGTGATGCATTTTGATGTTATACAACACTCCCAAAAAGCATTTAAACATTCTTCTGCATTCAATTACTCATCTACATACTATTACGTGCTCTGTGATACATTTCGGTGTTATATAACAGTCCAAAAAAGCATTGAAACATTTGCCTGTTTCAATTATTCATCCATATACTATTCCTTACTCTGTGGAACATTGCGATGTTATATAACACTCCTAAAATGCATAGAAACATTTTTGTGCATTCATTTTCTCACCCATATACTATTACATGCTCTGTGGTACATTTCATTGTTATATAACAGCCCAAAAATTGTTGAAAAATGTGTCTCTATTCAGCTAATCTTCCAGAGTATTTTGGTGCTTTCTGTGACATTTTGGTGATATATAACACTCCAAAAAAGCATTTAAAAATTTGTCTGGATTCAATTAGTCATCCATACAGTATTAGGTGCTTTCTGTTCCATTTCAGAGGTATATAACACTCCAAAAAAGCATTTAAAAAATTGTCTGAATTCAATTAGACATCCATAGAGTGCTAGGTGCTTTATGTGACATTAGGGTGGTATATAGAGTTGAGCGAAACAGGTCGGTCAGATTCAAAAATTGCCGACTTTCGCCAAAGTCGGGTTTCGCCGATCGAAACCCGACCCTAGCGTGAGGTCGGCCATGAGGTCACTGATCAGCGCGCCAAAGTTGCGTTTCAAATGATGCTTTCAGTGCCTTTTCTCACCCAATAATGGAGGACGCACGCTGTGGGCAACGCAATGACATGCGCAGCGGCCAGCACCATCTTAGAGAAGGGGAATTGAAGTGATTGGCTGGCTTTGTGTAGCGTCACAGTGGGTATAAAAGGCTGTGAACGCCGACCGCCATCTTAAGGTACTGTCACACTTAGCGATGCACCAGCGATCCTGACAATGATATGACCCGGTATGGATCGCTGGTGCATCGCTAAGTGGTCGCTAGTGAGCTGCCAAACAGGCAGATGCAGATATCACCAGCGACATAGCAAAGGTCGGCGGTCACTACTTACCTGTCAGACGAGGCGATGCAGACGTCCTCCCACTCGCGTCTACTAGAGTTGAGCGAAACGGGTCGAACAATTTCAAAAGTCGCCGACTTTTGGCAAAGTCGGGTTTCATGAAACGAAACCCGACCCTAGGATGAGGTCGGCCACGAGGTCGGCGACTTACACGCCAAAGTCGCGTTTCAAAAGTTTGTTTAGCGCTCTTTTTCAGCCAATCAGGATCCACGGACACTGTTGGCAACGTGATGACATAGGCAGGGGTCGCCACCATCTTTCAGAAGGGCATGCAAGTGATTGGCTTGCTTTGGTGGGCGTCACAGGGGTTATAAAAGGGCGTGCACGCCGACCGCCATCTTACTTCTGCCGATCTTAGCATAGGGAGAGGTTGCTGATTCTGTAGGGAGAGCGTTAGGCAGGGAAGAAGACAAAAAAACTGCTTCTGCTGCTAGCGATTTTGCCTGTGCAACACACCAGTCACTGTGTGTGCAGTGCAAGGGGAGGCTATATTGTGGTGGATCAGCGGTGTTGGTTGTTAGGCTGCCTTCTAAGGCTTCCTGACAGCTGCATTGCTGTTTCCCCACTGCTCTGCAAACTGCTTTTTTAAAAGCAATCCCAATTTTTTTTTTGTCCTGCTAAGGTACTGAGCGTGCATTTATTCACACCATACAGCGGTGTACGCTCCTCAGACAGTACCGTGTAACGGCTGTTATCACAGCCACAGTGAAGCTATCTGTGTGTCACTGTGGAAGGATAAGTGGAGGACTTGTTCCGTTCTTACAGACCTACACTCTAGGGAGATTCCAATTCTGCCCAATTCTACAATTCACTTTTTTCACACCTGTGCCATCGAGCCTGTGACATAGCACTGTGATATTCAAAGGGCCTCACACAATCCAAAAGTGTCCAGTGTCCACAAGTGTCTGCAGAAATTCAAAATCTCCCTTATCCTGTAGTCACTTTTTTCACACCTGTGCCATCGAGCCTGTGACATAGCGCTGTGATATTCAGTGGGCCTCACACAATCCAAGTGTCCAGTGTCCACAAGTGTCTGCAGAAAATCAAAATCTCCCATAAATTCAAAATCTCCCTTATCCTGTAGTCACTTTTTTCACACCTGTGCCATCGAGCCTGTGACATAGCACTGTGATATTCAGTGGGCCTCACACAATCCAAGTGTCCAGTGTCCACAAGTGTCTGCAGAAATTCAAAATCTCCCTTATCCTGTAGTCACTTTTTTCACACCTGTGCCATCGAGCCTGTGACATAGCGCTGTGATATTCAGTGGGCCTCACACAATCCAAGTGTCCAGTGTCCACAAGTGTCTGCAGAAATTCAAAATCTCCCAGAAATTCAAAATCTCCCTTATCCTGTAGTCACTTTTGTCACACCTGTGCCATCGAGCCTGTGACATAGCACTGTGATATTCAGTGGGCCTCACACAATCCAAGTGTCCAGTGTCCACAAGTGTCTGCAGAAATTCAAAATCTCCCTTATCCTGTAGTCACTTTTTTCACACCTGTGCCATCGAGCCTGTGACATAGTGCTGTGATATTCAGTGGGCCTCACACAATCCAAGTGTCCAGTGTCCACAAGTGTCTGCAGAAATTCAAAATCTCCATTATCCTGTAGTCACTTTTTTCACACCTGTGCCATCGAGCCTGTGACATAGCACTGTGATATTCAGTGGGCCTCACACAATCCAAGTGTCCAGTGTCCACAAGTGTCTGCAGAAAATCTAAATCTCCCTTATCCTGTAGTAACTTTTTTCACACCTGTGCCATCGAGCCTGTGACATAGCGCTGTGATATTCAGTGGGCCTCACACAATCCAAGTGTCCAGTGTCCACAAGTTTCTGCAGAAATTCAAAATCTCCCTTATCCTGTAGTCACTTTTTTCACACTTGTGCCATCGAGCCTGTGACATAGCGCTGTGATATTCAGTGGGCCTCACACAATCCAAGTGTCCAGTGTCCACAAGTGTCTGCAGAAATTCAAAATCTCCCAGAAATTCAAAATCTCCCTTATCCTGTAGTCACTTTTTTCACACCTGTGCCATCGAGCCTGTGACATAGCACTGTGATATTCAGTGGGCCTCACACAATCCAAGTGTCCAGTGTCCACAAGTGTCTGCAGAAAATCTGTATCTCCCCTGTCCTATAGACACCTTGTACCTTGTTTTACATTACTATATAGTTTGTACAGGAAAGATGTATATCTTTGTACCGTGTTAGCCAGTAGATAGAAAAATATTCAGGATTGAGGGTCCTCAGTAGTTGATACCTTTTAATGGCTAACTGAAAAGATGGTAATACATTGCAAGCTTTCGAGACTACTCAGGTCTCTTCATCAGGCTAGACTAATACAAAATCTGAAGTCACATATTTATGCACAATACAGCCTAGAAAAAATGCAATAGATAAGACAAGTGACGTGAAGCAGAACTATCAATATGGGAGAGGGAGAAACATAAATATAAACATTGGACCAGTTCATAGATAAGGAGTCTGGATGTTTTATGGTCCTCTGATTGGGGTCTAGTTCTGTGTTGCCCTGCAAGGTTTTAAAAGGAAATTCCTTAATTGATGTAAAAAGACATAAATCCATGCGACACATTCATTCCAGCACTGAGAGTGTCAAAGTTCGTCATAAATTTGTACTCCCAAACTCGTCTCTCTATCTGAGATGTGAAGTTACCTTTCAATACCAGTAATTTCATATCCATGCTGCTGTGATCAGGGATACAGAAATGTTTTGCCACAGGTAGATCCATTCTTTTTTCTCTTATTGTGTGACGATGAGCATTCATCCTTGTTCTAAGCTTTTGCCCTGTCTCCCCCACATACAGACCCCCAGTTGGACATTTAGTACAAATAATTAAGTACACCACATTAGATGTAATGCAGGTGAAAGTACCTGGGATCTTGTAGTCCTGATGTGAGTTGGGGATCTTTATCTTGTCCGTGGTCATTATAAATGGACAGGTTTTACATTTTTTCTGGTTGCAAGGAAAGGTTCCTGCAGCTGTTGGAGAGGACAGGGAGCTTCTGACAATGATGCTTCTTAAATTTGGGGGCTGCCTAAAACACAGCAGTGGGGGGTCTGGAAAAATTGATTTTAATCGGGCATCTTTTTGTAGTAAAGGTTGTAATTTCCGTGCAGCTCCCCTTAGCACCTCCAGATTTGGGTTGTAGGTGACTACTAGAGGCACTCGGTTATTTTCTTCTTTAGCTTTGTAATGTAGCAGGTGATTCCTTGACAATCTGGTGGCTCTTGTAATTTGGTTTTCAATTGTTCTTGGATGGTAACCCTGATTCAAAAAGGTCTTTTTGAGGCGACCAAGGTGTTTGTCTCTATCCATGGGGTTGGAACATATACGATTGTATCTGATGGCTTGGCTATAGATAATAGAGTTCTTTATGTGTTTTGGATGGAAACTGTCCCATTTAAGGTATGTTGGACGGTCGATTGGCTTCTGATACAGGGATGTCTCTATTTCATTGTTTTTTAGCTTAATGATGGTGTCCAAAAAATTAATCTCGGTACTGGAGTAGTTGAGTGTTAAATTGATGGTGGGATGAAATTGATTAAACTGTTCGTGGAACGTCTTTAGCTGTTGCTCAGACTCCGTCCAGATGATTAAAATATCATCAATGAAGCGGTAGTAGGCCAGGGGCCTGATGGGGCATGAGGACAAAAAATCGCTTTCAAGCTTGGCCATGAAAAGATTTGCATACTGTGGAGCCATTTTACTTCCCATAGCTGTGCCAGTCTCCTGTAGATAGATCCTGTTGTCAAATTCAAAGTAATTGTGGGTGAGGATGAATTTTATAAGTTTCACCACGGCATCAGCATCAGTCCCTGTGTTTTCCATGAAGAATTTGCAGGCATGTAAACCATCTTGGTGTGGGATATTAGAGTACAAAGATTCCACATCCATGGTGGCCAGGATGGTTCCTTCTGGTAGAGGACCTATTGCTGCTAGTTTATTCAATAGGTCAGTTGTGTCCTGAATGTAGCTGGATGTATCCTTCACCAGTGGTTTAAGAATACCCTCTACCCATCCAGATACCTGCTCAGTGAGGGTGCCCACACATGAAATAATTGGTCTTCCTGGATTTCCAGATTTGTGGATTTTGGGAAGCATGTAGAATGTCCCTATTCTTGGAGTCTCTGGTATCAGGTCATCGCCAGCTCTTATGGACTGGTCAGGCAGACAAGAAACCAACTTGTTTAGTTCCTTGTAATAGTCCTGTGTAGGATCCGACTCCAATTTTCTATAGTAGCATGTGTCCATAAGTTGCCTGTTTGCTTCCTTCATGTAGTCTGACGTATTCATCATACTCAACTACTCCAGTACCGAGATTAATTTTTTGGACACCATCATTAAGCTAAAAAACAATGAAATAGAGACATCCCTGTATCAGAAGCCAATCGACCGTCCAACATACCTTAAATGGGACAGTTTCCATCCAAAACACATAAAGAACTCTATTATCTATAGCCAAGCCATCAGATACAATCGTATATGTTCCAACCCCATGGATAGAGACAAACACCTTGGTCGCCTCAAAAAGACCTTTTTGAATCAGGGTTACCATCCAAGAACAATTGAAAACCAAATTACAAGAGCCACCAGATTGTCAAGGAATCACCTGCTACATTACAAAGCTAAAGAAGAAAATAACCGAGTGCCTCTAGTAGTCACCTACAACCCAAATCTGGAGGTGCTAAGGGGAGCTGCACGGAAATTACAACCTTTACTACAAAAAGATGCCCGATTAAAATCAATTTTTCCAGACCCCCCACTGCTGTGTTTTAGGCAGCCCCCAAATTTAAGAAGCATCATTGTCAGAAGCTCCCTGACCTCTCCAACAGCTGCAGGAACCTTTCCTTGCAACCAGAAAAAATGTAAAACCTGTCCATTTATAATGACCACGGACAAGATAAAGATCCCCAACTCACATCAGGACTACAAGATCCCAGGTACTTTCACCTGCATTACATCTAATGTGGTGTACTTAATTATTTGTACTAAATGTCCAACTGGGGGTCTGTATGTGGGGGAGACAGGGCAAAAGCTTAGAACAAGGATGAATGCTCATCGTCACACAATAAGAGAAAAAAGAATGGATCTACCTGTGGCAAAACATTTCTGTATCCCTGATCACAGCAGCATGGATATGAAATTACTGGTATTGAAAGGTAACTTCACATCTCAGATAGAGAGACGAGTTTGGGAGTACAAATTTATGACGAACTTTGACACTCTCAGTGCTGGAATGAATGTGTCGCATGGATTTATGTCTTTTTACATCAATTAAGGAATTTCCTTTTAAAACCTTGCAGGGCAACACAGAACTAGACCCCAATCAGAGGACCATAAAACATCCAGACTCCTTATCTATGAACTGGTCCAATGTTTATATTTATGTTTCTCCCTCTCCCATATTGATAGTTCTGCTTCACGTCACTTGTCTTATCTATTGCATTTTTTCTAGGCTGTATTGTGCATAAATATGTGACTTCAGATTTTGTATTAGTCTAGCCTGATGAAGAGACCTGAGTAGTCTCGAAAGCTTGCAATGTATTACCATCTTTTCAGTTAGCCATTAAAAGGTATCAACTACTGAGGACCCTCAATCCTGAATATTTTTCTATATAGTTTGTAGGATTTTGTCTACATTTCTACCAAAAATGAGGATGGCTGGTGGAAGAGGCCATGGAATTGGGCGGGGGTTGGCAGCTGGTAATGATGGTGTTGGTGGTGGATCTGATTGTAGTGGCAAAAGCAAAATAGGACCGAATGCAGGAGGTGTTGAGCCTGCGTCATCGTCTGGCTCCATAAGGCTTCGAAGGCTTAGTTTTCTAGGAGTTGGCAAACCTCTTTTAACGCCAGAGCATCAGGAAAAAGTTTTGTCTTACATTGCTGACTCAGCCTCCAGCTCTATCGCCTCCTCTTCTGAAGTTGTAAAAAGTAAAAGCACTGAGTCGTCATTGGAGGCTCATGTTCATGAACCACACCTTTCCTTGTGTTCTTCACCACAACCAAGATTGAAGGATGACGCAGGCCATACTACTGATTACTCCATGGAGCTGTTTTCACATACCATGCCTGGATTATCAAGTGAAATGGTGAATTACCCAGGCCAAGATGAATCTGACATGGAGTGCACTGATGCACAGCCGCTGATAGATGATTCTGCTGGTACATTCACTCAGAGCACTACATTGTCCTCGCAGTGTACAGAGCCAGATTCTGACCCTGATGAGACTCAGGTGCCACTTCCCGCACACTATACCACCATACACGGTGACACAGAGGAAGTTGCACATGACATTGAAGAGGAGGTGATGGATGACCCAGTTGTTGACCCAGATTGGCATCCATTGGGGCAAGAGGGTGCTGCTTCCAATAGCTCAGATGAGGAGCATCCACAGCAGACATCAACATCGCAACAGCAGTTATCTGGCAGGCCCGGAGCACTCCGAAGACAGGTTCCAAAAAGCAAAAGAGTTGCTGGACAGCTTGTCCAGAGGGTCAAAAGATCACAGCGTGCTAGGCCGCAAAATGTCTGCCAAAGTAGGAAGAGTGCAGTGTGGCACTTTTTTGAACAAAATCCTCATGATCAGGCCAAGGTTATCTGTAAGAAGTGCGCAAAGACCTTTAGCCGAGGGAAAAATCTGAAAAATTTGAATACCAGTTGCATGCTTAGACGCTTAACCAGCATGCACTTGCAAGCGTGGACACAACACCAAACCTCAAGTGCCACATGTGCAACTGATCACAAAGAAGGTAGTCAGCAACGCTACATCATTTCCCCCACTGTAAGCCCACCGGTTAGCACAGCAGCAAATGTTGAGGTGTCGTTGCAAGGCCACAGCAGTCAGGGAATCCCACTGTTATATCAACGAAATACTGAATCTAGGCCATCAGAAAGAACACCAACTCCATCACCATCATCAACCCTCTCTCAGTCCGCCCTGTCCACCGCTACTTCCACCATATGCAGCTCTCAAGTCCAGCTCACCCTCCCAGACACTATGAGTAGGTCAAGAAAGTACTCAGTCTCTCATCCGCGTACACTGGGTTTGAACGCCCACATTGCCAAACTAATCTCGTTTGAGATGATGCCCTATCGGTTGATGGAAAGCGCAGCTTTCCGCAAACTCATGGCCTATGCAGTACCACGCTATGACCTACCCAGTCGCCACTTCTTCTCTCGCAAAGCCATCCCAGCCCTCCACCATCATGTGAAAGACCGCATTGTCCATGCACTCAAGCAGTCAGTGAGTGGAAAGGTGCACCTCACAACTGATGCATGGTCCAGTCGGCATGGCCAGGGCCATTACGTGTCCATCACTGCGCACTGGGTTAATGTGGTGGATGCAGGGTCCACAGGGGACAGCGGTGGTGGGACAGTACTGCCTAGCCCACGGTATGGGAAACAGTTGGCTGTAGGCGTTCCACCCTCCTCCTCCTCCTCCAGAAGCGAAAGCTCGTCCACAGAGCGCAGTCGTACGAGCACTCCATCTGCAGCTGCCACTGTTGCACACGAGGTGTCCCACTATCGAGCAGCTAGTGGAAAGCGTCAGCAGGCTGTGTTGCAGATGATGTGTTTGGGCGACAGACACACCGCCGAGGTGCTGGCCGAGTACTTGAAGTGACAAACTGAGTCATGGCTGGGCAGTGTACATCTTGAGGCAGGCAAGGTAGTTAGTGATAACGGCCGTAATTTTGTGGCAGCCATAGCCCTTTCAAAACTCAGCCACATACCTTGCTTGGCTCACACCTTGAACCTGGTGGTGCAGTGCTTCCTCAAAAATTATCCGGAGTTAACAGCCCTGCTCCATAAGGTGCGAAGACTGTGCACGCACATCCGCCGGTTGCCTGTACACTCCGTTCGTATGCAGAAGCTGCAACGATTGCTCCACCTTCCCAACCACCGCCTCATTATCGACATTGCAACAAGGTGGAACTCCACCCTGCACATGGTGGAGCGGCTGTGCGAGCAGAGGCAGGCCATAATGCATTTGTGGGAGGATACACGGCCAGGCACTTTGAGAGCAGACATGGAGTTGACAGGTGTGCAGTGGTCGAAGCTGAAAGACCTCTGTAAAGTCCTTCAGTGTTTTGAGGAATGCACACGGCTGGTAAGCGCAGACGACGCCATCCTAAGCATGAGCATCCCACTTATGCGTCTGCTCATGCAAACTTTGACGCACCTTAAGGAGCAGGCGTCTGCAGCCAATGTTGACGAGGAGGAAGAGGTGGAGAGAATCCTTGATGATATTCAGCCATTGTCTGCTCAGGGACCTTTCCTGGACGAGTTGGAGGAAGAAGAGGAGGAGGATGATGATGATGGGGATGATTACTTAGGGGAGGAGGATGCATCTCGTGGGGCAAGTGAAAATATTGGCGTGGCAAGGTCTGGTACAGGGTTTGTGCGTGACTGGAGGGATGTGGATTTGCCAGAAAGTGCTCCTCCACCCAGCACTCGCAGTGCATCATTGACACCGGGAACATTGGCCCACATGTCAGATTATGCCTTGTGGATCCTAAAAAGGGACCCCCGCATTGCCAAAATGATGAACGATGACGACTACTGGTTGGCCAGCATCCTGGATCCACGCTATAAAGGCAAATTACAAAACATCATGCCACAGGAGAACCTTGACCTAATATTGGCTAATAAACAAGCAACTCTGGTAAATCGGTTGCTTGAGGCATTCCCAGCACACAGCAGCGGTGATGGTTCTCACACGAGCCGTACGGGCCGGGGGCAGCTTGGCAGAGGTGTTCATGGTGCACACAGCAGAAGTGGCGTTGGAGACAGGGGTTTCATGACAATGTTGTGGACTGATTTTTCAAGTACCACTCACACAACTGGTAATACAGCATCGATGGAAAGTGACAGGAGACAGCAGTTGTCAACTATGGTTACAAACTACTTTTCCTCCCATATCGATGTTCTCCCACACAGGTCATTCCCCTTTGACTATTGGGCTGCTAAACTGGACACCTGGCCTGAATTGGCACAATATGCCTTACAGGAGCTCGCTTGCCCAGCTGCAAGTGTGCTATCGGAAAGAGTCTTCAGTGCAGCTGGATCAATCCTGACAGAAAAAAGGACCCGTCTGTCAACCCAAAATATGGATGATCTAACCTTCATTAAAATGAACCATGCATGGGTTTCCAAGGATTTTGTCCCACCTTCCCCTGATGACACATAGGGTGACAGAAAAATGGCTTGCTTTGGTCCACCTCTTCCTGGGACTTGACCTATTTCGCCTTTTGCATCAGCTGAATGTCCAACATCAACATATGCCACTTTCTAAAACTCCCTAACTGTGCTGCCTCCCCCCCCCCATGGCCGGGTCTCCACCTAGCGCACGACACTGTGCGAGTGCCGTTGCCCTGGACAGGTGAGTAGGCCGACTCTTGGGCGCGGGCACTGGCACAGGGTCCCTCATAGTGCAATCAAGTGTCTCTGACGGTGGTGGTGCACACCCGCCGTCAGACACACCGCCGTACTATGAGGTGCCCAGTGCCAGTACCGACGCCCACGAGTGGGCCCCCTTGCTTGGGCAGGGCCCCAGCATTTGCAATCTTTACCTCTCCCTGCTCCTCCGCTGTGTAGTCTGGGCCGTCAAATCCATACTGTGCCTGACACCGTCTGAGCCTGCCTCAGGATGTATAGACATATCTTTTGAATGTGTACTCTATCCATACATGTTATCCGGGGATACGGTACCCTTTCTCACCTTTGTGCAATCACGTGCAATCCATACTGGGCCTAACACCGTCTGAGCCTGCCTCCTGATGTATAGACATATCTGTTGAAAGTGTACGCTATCCATACATGTTATCCGGGGATACGGTACCCTTTCTCACCTTTGTGCAATCACTTGCAAGCCATACTGGGCCTTACACCGTCTGAGCCTGCCTCCTGATGTATAGACATATCTTTTGAATGTGTACGCTATCCATACATGATATCCGGGGATACGGTACCCTTTCTCACCTTTGTGCAATCACTTGCAAGCCATACTGGGCCTTACACCGTCTGAGCCTGCCTCCTGATGTATAGACATATCTTTTGAATGCGTACGCTATCCATACATGTTATCCGGGGATACGGTACCCTTTCTCACCTTTGTGCAATCACTTGCAATCCATACTGGGCCTTACACTGTCTGAGCCTGCCTCCTGATGTATAGACATATCTTTTGAATGTGTACGCTATCCATACATGTTATCCGGGGATACGGTACCCTTTCTCACCTTTGTGCAATCACGTGCAAGCCATACTGGGCCTAACACCGTCTGAGCCTGCCTCCTGATGTATAGACATATCTTTTGAATGTGTACGCTATCCATACATGTTATCCGGGGATACGGTACCCTTTCTCACCTTTGTGCAATCACTTGCAAGCCATACTGGGCCTAACACCGTCTGAGCCTGCCTCCTGATGTATAGACATATCTTTTGAATGTGTACGCTATCCATACATGTTATCCGGGGATACGGTACCCTTTCTCACCTTTGTGCAATCACGTGCAAGCCATACTGGGCCTAACACCGTCTGAGCCTGCCTCCTGATGTATAGACATATCTATTGAATGTGTACGCTATCCATACATGTTATCCGGGGATACGGTACCCTTTCTCACCTTTGTGCAATCACGTGTAACCCATACTGGGCGTGAGAACGGCTGGCGAGCTGTTAAGCAAGCTACAGCACCTGTGGTTTGCACACGTAAGTTTTTCATTTTTTTCAGGAATGACGGTTAGGCCTAATTCCGGAACTGCGGTTGACCTGCACTTACTGGGAAATCATCGTTCGCGAGTAATAATTGTAATCAGTGATCCCCATCACTAACGTTGTTCAGCGGGTTATCTGCACCTGTAAGCGACAAATGCTGGCCTTTTCAGTGTAGCGCACATGCAGCCACGGACATGTAAGGGCATGACACACCAGTTATTGGTCAATCTCATGTGCCAGAGCCTCACGTGTCCCTCTAGTAAGCCGGACTCAGACCGCGGGGCATGACGGAGTCTCATTCGTTAACGGAATTAAGCTTGCAATGTGTGCATCTGTTCTGTAGCTGGCATGGTTGAGGTTGCCCGTGTTGAGTCAAATTACGCCGTAGGCTCCACTCCTGGTGGTGCCCTTCTGGACATTCCTTTAAGGTTCAGCTTTGCAACCATACTGCCCACGTAAAACAAACACTTTGCCTTCATGAACGCTGTTTGGAGGGTCATGACTCGTGGGAATAACGCCGCCCAATCAGTTAACCTGCTAGAGAGATCCTTCGTTGCTCCCAAGCATGACATCACACTCCCTAGGAGGAAGGTAATGCCACTGTGGCGACCGTACTCCTGGGGGCCACACAAGTGCACTGATGCCCAGCCACTGCTCGATGAATCTGCTGGTACATTGACCCAGACCACTACATTCCCCTCGCACGCTACATGGCCTGAATCTGACCCTGATGAAACTCAGGTTACCCTTCCCATATACAGTTCCATCTTACACGGTGACAAAGTGGAAGCTGCAGATGAAAGTGCAGGTTCGGCCCACCCGCCATCAGACACACCACCGTACTATCAGGGGCCCTGTGCCAGTGCCGTCGCCAACGAGTGGGCCCCCCTGCTTGCTCAGGATCACAGCACTTGCAAGGTTGAAATACTGTGCAGTGAGATGGAAGATGGGGACGACGAGGAGTCCAGACTAGTACAGGGATTCCCTAGCGAGGAGACTTATTTCATTGGTTTCAATGTTGGGACAGCAATTTTTGGGGAGCACTATACTCTGGAGAATGATAGATGGGGCCCACCATACACTGGAACATTCCAAAGGTGGACATCAGATACTGGAGCAGCATTTACAGGGCCCATTATACACTAGAGCATTAGAAATGGGGCCCATTATGTTTGGAGCATTATTTGGGCCCATAAGACAGTGGAGCTTCATCCATGGGGACCAACATATACTGTAGCATTATGTGGAGCTCATCATATACTGTTTCAAACATTATATGGGACCAATGATTCTGTATGGAGAAATAGATGGGCCTCGTCATGAGATGTAAAAAGTGAAGTATTTTTCATTGTACTATACCGCTATTTCTCTGCCGTATCGGAGCATGATGAGTTGTGGTATTATGTGTTAAAGGGGCGCTCTTTCGCCCAGGGCACATGAAAACCTGGAGCCAGCCCTACCCCCCCACAACTTTAGCCAAATATGAAGTTAATTAAGGTTGACCAGCTTAGGCTAGTTTCACATTAGCGTTTTTTTGCGCAGCGCATCGTGCGCATAAAAAACGCAAAGAAAAACGCAAAACAAACGCGCAGTTTTTTTTGTCATGCGCACGCTGATGCGTCAAAATAGCGCAGCGCTACTTGCGTTTTACATGCGTTTTTGCATGCGGTTGCGTTTTTTATGCGCATGCGTTTTTAGGTGTGACATTTCACAATAGAAAAATCCTTGAACACCAATGGGTCACCAGTGGGCGTGTGTCATTGGAATGTTTTATAGACCCTGTACTGCTGAATTCATCAGATTTTGCTGCTGTTTCCGGTGTCAAGATGGACCTGCGTCTGGATAATTTTCGCTTCAAGCTGGATCTTGACATCGCGCTGTCTCAGGCGTATGCCTTTTGTTGCCAGCAAGAAAGGGAGAGGGAGAGACAGCAGAGACGGCAGCGGCGTCGGTTTTGGAGGCATCCAATCATCGAACTCCGGGCAAGCCGTGGAGCATATCACACGCTGTACAGCGAGCTACAGGAAAACCCGGAGAAATTTGCTGACTATACACGGATGTCCCAGGAAAGCTTCCTTGACTTGCTGGGTATGGTTGAAGGAAACATCTGGAGACGGGACACTCAGCTCCGGCGTGCCATTCCTCCCGAAGAAAGGCTCCTTGTCACCTTACGGTATGTATGTTGTTATGTTTGCATAATTTTTTTGGCTTTTTCCATTTTTTTTATTGGTCCAAAAAATTAGGTTTTTTTTTGGCTATTGAATTTTAACATTATTTTTGGGAAATTGCTTTTTTGCATAATGGTTTTTCTTCTGTCATGTACTAATCCCAAGCCTTTATAAAATGTTTTTTTGCTATGTTGTATTAAAAAAACATGCAAAATAGTTAGGCCATGTACTTTTTTATTTTCAGTGTTTTTAGTAATACCCAAGACAGAAATATAATTATTTTTTCTTTTTATGTTTGGCAGGTTCCTGGCAACTGGAGAGAGTCTTTCATCCCTGCATTTCCAGTACCGGTTGGGAATCTCTACTTTATCCGGGATTGTTGCCGACACCTGCAGGGCTCTGTGGGATGTTCTGTGTCCGGAGTTTCTGCCATTGCCCACTGCCGAAAAGTGGCTTCAAATATCGGAGAAATTCTGGGCAGTCTGCAATTTCCCGAACTGCCTAGGAGCGGTGGACGGGAAGCACATCCGCATCACAAAACCCGCAAGAAGTGGCTCCGAGTACTACAACTACAAGAAGTACTTTTCCACAGTCCTAATGGCCATTGCGGATGCAGACTGCCGGTTTGTGGCGGTGGACATAGGGGCATTCGGACGGGGCAACGATTCACAGACTTTTAAGAACTCTGATATGGGCTGGAGGTTGTACGGCAACCATTTCAATTTTCCACTGGCACGGCCTCTTCCCCAAACCCAAACTCCACCACTGCCATTTGTAGTGGTTGGGGATGAGGCATTTCAGATGTGCCCAAACCTGCTGAAGCCGTACTCCAGCCGTGACTTGGACCACCGCAAGAAAATTTTCAACTACAGGCTTACGAGGGCTCGCAGGACTGTAGAGTGCGCCTTTGGCATTCTAGTGTCCAGATGGCGAATTCTCAGCACCGCCATCAATCTCAAAATGGAAACAGTGGATGAGGTGGTGAAGGCCTGCGTGGTTCTGCACAATTTTGTTATGGCAAAGGAGCGGCCGAACTTTGACATGGATGAGCCTGCTGCCAACCCTTTGCCAGATTTTACTCAGCACCCTCTTCGGTCCTCAGTCGAAGTTGCCCAAATGAGGGACCAATTTGCGGACTACTTTTTATCCGATGTTGGTCGTGTAGCATGGCAGGATCAAATGGTTTAATAGTTTTGTTGTTTGTTAAAAATAAAATACATGGTTTTTTATACCTAGTGTACTGTGTCTTAATAAACTCCACTACTCACCTGCCCAGGTTAAAGTGAGGAAAGGGAAACCACCATAAAAAAAAAATATATATATATATATATTTATATAAATATATATATATATATATTTATATAAATATATATATATATATTTATATAAATATATATATATATATATTTATATAAATATATATATATATATATTTATATAAATATATATATATATATAAATAAATAAATATATAAAAATATATATATATATATTTATATATATATATTTATATATATTTATATATATATATATATATATATATTTATATATTTATATATATATATTTATTTATATATTTATATATATAAATTTATATATTTATATATATATATATATATATATATATAAATATATATATATATATATTATTATTATTTTTTTTTTTGGTGGTTTCCCTTTCTTTACTTTATACCGGATGGTCAGCCATCCAACTCTGAAAGGGATACTATATTTCATTTTTTTTTTTATATATATATATATATATATATATATATATTTAAATATATATATATATATATATATATATATATATATATATATATATAAATAAAAAAAAAAATGAAATATAGTATCCCTTTCAGAGTTGGATGGCTGACCATCCGGTATAAACTAAAGAAAAACAAACCATAGTGTACGGCGCAGTGTGTGCAGGCGGCGAAAGACACAATAACCAAACATTATTTTGAAATAAAAATATAACATTTATTTTACTTATTTTTGAGTTGGTGGAAACTGGGGGGTGTGGAGGGATGAGGAACGGCTTTGGGTGGAGTAAGGGGTTCTAGGGGAAGGAGGAACCAAAGAAGTGGGGGAAGGGAGCCGAGGCAAGGAAAGTTGTGAAGTGGGAGGTGAGGGAGGAGGGAGGGTCAGAGTCCTCCTCTTTGTTTTTTTATGACGGTGGCCCGTCGTCTTGCTGCTGCACTCGCTAGAGCCTGAGGACTGGCTAGACCCCGGGGACCGCCTTGAGCCTCTGGACCGCCTTGAGCCTCTGGACCGCCTTGAGCATCTGGAACGCCTGGAGGCTGTGGACTGGCTGGAGCTGGGGGACCGCCTGGCGCTTGTGGACCGCCTGCCAGGATCTTGTACCTGCTGTGGCATGCTGGTGGTGGTGGATGTCCTGGCAGGGGCCGTAAATATTGAATGCGGGTCCCCCAGCTGATGCTGCTCCGAGGTGGTGGTGCTGGTGGTGGTGGCGGTCCATGCAGGCGTGGTGGCTGTGGCGGTCCATACCGGGGTGGTCCTCCCGCTGGTGGTGGTGGTGGCGGCGCTACAGGCAGGGGTGGTGACGACGGGCCATCCAGTGGTGGTGGCCGCAGCAGTGGTGGGCCAGGCAGGAGCAGCGCTTGGCATGGTGTTGGCGGGTAAGTGTCCAGCTGCACTCGGACTTGGGGCGGTATATTGGTGTCCGGCGAGGCTTGGAAGTGTGGTGGCTGTGCAGTGATATGCAGCAGAAGTAGGTAATGCTGTAAAACGAGTCAGGGGTGGCACCGGTGGAAATGCCACCGCTGACTGCTGCATAATCCTACTCTGCTGCATAACCTGCATAAAAGCATTGTTGCAGACCTGCATGACAGTCAACTGGAGGTCAGGGGTAAGGTGTTCCGCCGTGTCCCGAGCTATTTGGGTATAAAAATGATGCGCTGGTCTGGCGAGGTCGACTTCCAGGCGCTCAAGGCGACCCTCGATAGACTTGTAGCGTTGGTCCAAAAGGAGGAAACCACTCTCAAGTCTATCGGAGAGTGCCTTGAGGCTACTCTGAAAGACCGAGCTCAATTCAACGAACTCGGGCATGAGAGGCCTGTCCGAGGTCCTCTGCCGCTGCTGGCGGGAAGTGCCCGCAAAACCAGTGGCAGAGACCTGGGACAGGGGAACACCTGAGCGACCAGCTTCCTGGTCTCCAGATGACTGTGGTGCAGACCTGCAAGGTGCTTCCTCGCTGATGGATGGCTGGGAGGGGTCCGGGGCAGCTTGATGAAGGACCGCTTCGGGCCCAGGTTGCAGGGTGCTGCTCCAGATGCTGTGAAAAGAAAAGAAAGAAATTACTACCATAAATTAACAATCGCCAACTCCTGTGGAATAGAAAAGCACAGAATAAAACACAATACAACTAGAAAATACTTACGTTCGGGAGGCAAGGACCGGTCTTAAAAATGCCAAGGCACGATGGTATCTGTACTTCGTGCCGGTCCTTGCCGCAGCACCACTGCGAACCTGCTTCTCCTGACGGATATCCCTGTTGAAGCGGTCCTTCATCGAGCACCAACGGGTTCTGACTTTGTTCACTGTGGTGGAAAAAAAAAAAAAAGAAAAAAGTAAGACTATGCACTGGAGGCTGTGATCATCCAACTGTGTGTGATGATAGAAACTCCATGGAGTTAATAGCATCACACACAGTTGGGTGATCCCGGCCAAGATCACTGCTGCATCACACTGCATTTAAATACTTACGAAAATCCTTGCGGACCCGGGGAGAGGCGTGGTCCCAGCCATCCATCAGCGATGCGGCCACCTCGTTCCAGAGCCGCCGGATCACCACGTTGTCCGAGTGCAGTTGGTGACGGGTGTCCCACAACGGGACTCGCTCCTGGACTAGACGAATGAGCTCGTCGTTGTCCAGGGCGAGGTCCTCCTCCCGCTGTGGAGCCTAGAAAAGAAAGGCAAACATTAATCTTTGAAAGATTTTAAAATAAAAAATCTCGAAAACTAGCTGAAGAGCCCGGCGCTGCCCGGGCATAGTAACTAACTGTGGTTAGTTATAGAAAATTATAATTATCCTCCATCCCATAGTCCCGTGCCCATATACCATCATACATATCCTCCATCCCATAGTCCTGTGCCCATATACCCATCATACATATTCGCCATCCCATAGTCCTGTGCCCATATAACCATCATACATATTCGCCATCCCATAGTCCTGTGCCCATATACCCATCATACATATTCGCCATCCCATAGTCCTGTGCCCATATAACCATCATACATATTCGCCATCCCATAGTCCTGTGCCCATATAACCATCATACATATTCGCCATCCCATAGTCCTGTGCCCATATACCCATCATACATATTCGCCATCCCATAGTCCTGTGCCCATATACCCATCATACATATTCGCCATCCCATAGTCCTGTGCCCATATACCCGTCATACATATCCTCCATCCCATAGTCCCGTGCCCATATACCATCATACATATCCTCCATCCCATAGTCCCATGCCCATATACCCATCATATATATCCTCCATCCCATAGTCCCGTGCCCATATACCATCATACATATCCGCCATCCCATAGTCCCGTGCCCATATACCCAAACAAACAAACATACACACACACACACACACACACATATACACATACACACATACATACTTTGAGCTTTAGATATTGATACACAAGCCATGAAAAAATTTTTTGTTTTAAATGAAAATAAATGCAAAAAAAAGCAACAAACATCGAAAAAAACAACCATGAAAATTTAAAAAAAAAACTTTAAAAAATACCAAAAAAAAATAAAAAAAAATAAACCAGCCTAGAAAATAAGTAAAAAAAAAAAACAGTCCGTCTGTACTTACATCACGTCTTCCCGCCCGCACTTGGCCTTGCTGCTCCTGCCGTTCCTCCGGTGGTGGTGGCGTGATGGAGGATGAGGTCTGAAAATTAAACCAAAAAAATTAACCACATGTGTTTATTTTTTCCAATCCATACGGAAGCATGGTACTCACTTCTTCTGCCTCTTGCCCTGTCCCGGGGACATATTCCTCACCAGATGAAGACATGCTGCAATAAAAAAAAAAAGAGACATAAGTACTATAGAAATGTATTGAAATTTCAGCCAGACATTAGGTTTTTCATACTTACATTGGTGCAGCTTGTGCTGTGTGTCCACTCGTGAGCAATCCTTAAAGTATTGTGGAATCCCAGTGCCCACACCATTTTATCACCTTGGTTTATTTTTTTTTTTTTTACTGTCTAGACCACATTTCAGTCGTGTTTATCTTAAAAACGCATGTGCATAAAAACGCAAGCGTGCGCAAGACCATGCGCACGTATGCGCTACCATAGGCTCCAATGTGGAGTTTTTGCGCATTCCGTGCGCAAGCGTGCGCATGCGTTTTTTTGACGAGACAGGGCGGAACCAAATATGCAACATGTTGCGTCTGACGCGCCTGGCGCGAAAGACAAAAAAACGCATGCGCACAAAAGCGCAAGTATGCGCAAGACCATGCGCACATCATGTTAAATATAGGTGCGCAGTGCGCATGCGCACTGGTGCGCACGATGCGCTGCGCACAAAAGCGCAAATGTGAAACCAGCCTTAAGTAAGAAGAATTGATGCTTTTGGCATTCAAATGAGCACTGTAGGTGTGTTTCCTGTCCTCCTCTCACTGCCGACTTTTATTCCCCATTGACTTACATTGGGTTTCGTGTTTCGGGACGACCCCGACTTTTCCCTATAATCGGCCGATCTTGCTCGACCCGACTTTTGGAAAAGTCGGGTTTCACGAAACAAAACTCGACCATAAAAAACCAAAAGTCGCTCAACTCTAGCGTCTACCCGTCGCTCGTCGCCACAGCAGGAAGCCCAGCAGGGAGCTGACGACAAGAAACGGCCCAGGCCGTTCTCACGCGATCAGCGATAACCAGCGGGGGAGACGGTCGGAGGTAAGTATCACACATAGCGATATTGCTAGCAATATCGCTGCTGCGTCACAAAACCAGTGCCGTTATAGCGATATTGCTAGCGATATCGCTTAGTGTGATGGGCCCTTTACTTCTGCCGATCTTCCAATAGGGAGAGGTGCTGATGCTGATTCTGAACAGGGAGAGCATTAGGCAGGGAAGAAGAAAAAAAAAACTGCTTCTGCTGATAGCGCTTTTCCCTGTACAGTTAGTGTGCAGTGAAAGGGGTGGATTTTTGTTGTGTGCAGCAGCACTGGTGGTGATTAGGCTGCCTTTTAAGGCTACCTGCTAGCTGCATTACTGTGTGCACACTGCTGTTCAAACTGCTTTTTTCACAGCACTCCAAATTTTATTATTTTGTCCTGGTGAGTTACTGAGCGTTCATTTTTTCACACACCGTCTAGCGGTGTACGCTCCTCACACACTACCGTGTACTGGCTGGTATCACGGACATATAGAAGCTATCTGGGTGTGACTCTGGAAGAAAAAGCCGAGGAGTTTGTCCATTTTTCCAGACCTACACCTTAGAGTTGTGTCCGTTTTTAAAACAGTTTCATATATCTGCTGTTTGATTATGGTCAAAACTAGACAGAGACAGCGTGTCAGTCCGTATACAAATACACGGAGCCTGAAAATTTTACATACACACACCGTACAGCGGTGTACGCTCCTCACACACTGGCATGTACTGCCTTCTAGCGCGGACAAATAGAAGCTACCAGTGTGTGACTCTGAAAAAAAAAGCCGAAGAGTTTTTCCATTTTTCCAGACCTACACCTTAGAGTGCTGTTTGCTTTTCAAACAGTTTCGTATATCTGCTGTTTGATTATGGTCAAAACTAGACAGAGACAGCATGTGTCAGTCCATATACAAATACATGGAGCTTGACAATTTTACATACACACACCGTACAGTGGTGTACGCTCCTCACACACTACCGTGTACCGCCTTCTAGCATGGACAAATAGAAGCTACCTGTGTGTGACTCTGGAAAAAAAAGCAGAGGAGTTTTTCCGTTTTTCTAGACCTACACCTTAGAGTCGTGTCCTTTTTCAAACAGTTACGTATATCTGCTGTTTGATTACAGTCAAAACTAGACAGAGACAGTGTGTGTCAGTCCGTATACAAATACACAGAGCTTGACAATTTTCCTTACACACATCATATAGAGCTGTCCGATTCTCCAACAGTATTGTATATCTGCCGTTCGCATTACAGTCACTTTTATACCTAGTCAGCGTGTGTGTGTGACACTCTGTAAATACATATACGGAGATTGTTAGTTGCACAAAAATCGTATACAGCTGTACACTTCTGATACAGTTCCGTATATCTGCTTGTTCGATTAGGGTCCAATACATACTGTGTGTTAGGGCTGGCGGAACGCACCAAATTATAAAGTAATAGTAGGTGCGTTCGCAGCCTGGGGTCCACCGTGCAGAGGTGGTATACTGCTGCTAGGTAATGGTGGAAGTATAAAGCGGTGTGGAAAGGTCACATGTGGGTTACATCACCCCGTGTGAACAGGAGCGAACTCTGTTAAATCACAGAGCTGCACTACCGCTGAACATAAATGCTGGGGCCTGTTTAGCTCACAGAGCCCGGCTAAAGCGCACACAGAATGCGACCACAGAACTCTACCCCAAGGACACGGGGTTAGAGTCCCTCTAGGCCCTCTGAGAGCACGGCATCGCTGCTACGAACGCCGCTATAGACGCTGGCAATGAAGTGTGGAGCACATGCACTGAGGCTTGCCAAGTCACTGATGATGCCTAAAGCCTGACTCAGACTCTGACCTACCTACACCTAAGCCTAGGCGCTAGCAGGCTAGGCTGCACAACACATGCGTACCAAGGTTAGGGGTTTCATAATGAGTTAGTCACCAGAGACATTCATACGTGCATACATCACTCACTCCTCATAGTCTGACATTACAGTCTATCCTAGTGCATGGCCGAGCGGCCATGCGAACCTTTTATAGCCACGCGCGTCCGGGACCCTCCTGGCTTCTCAGATGGGCCAATCTGAACACGCGCAGGACCTGAGCACGTGACCCTCGATCTCCAATGGGAGATCACTCCATGGGTATGCTCAGTGGCCCGACATGGGGACTTAGTCCCTGGAGAAACTCGCTGCTGAGCAGCATGCATTGTCATAGCTGTGCCAGAGATGGCAGCAGCAAGCAAACCCACAGAGCTGGTCTGGGCAGAGTGCTCGGACCGACAAGTTTGCCGAGCAACCTCCTCTGTGGCTGGGGAGGAATGAGAGACCGCCGGGTGCAGGGCCCAGGATTCCTGCTGTACAGGAACCTGACGCCTAACATTACCCCCCCTTCTAGGGCTCCGCCTTGCTCTGCTCAAATTCTGCAATGAGAAGTGGAGCGTGGATGTTCTCCACCGGCTCCCATGACCCTTCCAATCCACCAAAAAAACCTTTTTGCCCCCCATCATCTTGCATCCCACAATGGCATTGACCTCAAACTCGTCAGACGACAGGTCTGATGTCCCGGCAGATGGCTCAGAAAGCCGGGACATGTGAACCGGCTAAAGGAGGGGCACATGAAACGTGTCAGAAATAGCCAAGTGTGGTGGAAGGGCCAGGCGGTAGACCACAGGATTGATCTGCTCGAGGACCTTGAAAGGGCCAATATAGCGCGGTGCGAACTTAGTGGATTCAGCCTGCAGCCTGATGTTTTGGGCAGAAAGCCACACTAAGTCGCCAAGGGCGAAGGTCAGAGCAGGACGCCTGTGTGCGTCAGCGGAGGCCCTCATACTCTCCTTGGAGGCCCAGATAGCATCCTGCGTGCGATCCCAAATGTCACGTGCCTCCACCGCCCAGTCTGCCACCCTAGAGTCAGTGGATGAAACGGGCATGGGCACGGGGACACGCGGATGCTGGCCGCAATTTAAGAGGAACGGGGTCTGACCGGTGGAGTCTGCCACAGCGTTGTTCAAAGCGAACTCCGCCCATGGCAGCAAGGATGCCCAGTCATCCTGCCTGGCCGAGACAAAATGTCACAGATATGTCACCAGGGTCTGGTTGGCTCTCTAAACCAACCCATTCGACTCGGGATAATAGACTGAGGATAGATATAGCTCGATGCTGAGCAGAGAACAGAGTTCTCTCCAGAACCAAGACGCAAACTGAGGACCCCGGTCGCTGACAATCTTATCCGGCATGCCGTGCAGGCAGAAGACATGTTTAATAAACAACGGTGCCAGGCCCCGTGCAGAAGGTAGCCGGGAGAGTGGCACCAGATGCACCATCTTGGAGAAATGATCGGTGACCACCCAAATGACGGTGCTGCCACTGGACTTGGGCAGACCCACCACAAAGTCCATACCGACCATCTCCCAGGGCCTGTCCGCTACCGGCAGGGGATAGAGTAACCCAGCGGGCCGCTGCCTAGAGGACCGATTCTGGGCGCTAGAGACGCAAGCCTGAATATAGTCCCTGACGTCACGGGCCATAAGCGGCCACCAGTACGTCCTCGTCAGAAGCTCAGAGGTCCGTTTAGTCTCAAAATGTCCACCCACCCTGGACGAATGAGCCCAAGAGAGGACCTCGGTCGCAGATGAGCAGGGACAAAAGTCTTGCCCGGAGGTACAGACTCGAGAGTGACTGTAGCCACAGTCCTCAGGCTCTCAGATGGTACTATCAGCCGAGGATACTCCTCCTCCGATGACACCACGGAGCGGGAGAGAGCATCGGCCCGGACGTTCTTCTCGCTGGAGAGAAAATGCAGGGTTAAGTGGAATCAGGAGAAGAACAAGGACCATCTGGCCTGGCAAGAATTCAGCCGCTGGGCTGTTTGTAAATAGACCAAATTCTTGTGGTCGGTGAACACCTGGAAAGGGTGGCGGTTCCCCTCCAGGAGGTGTCTCCACTCTGAAAAGGCCAACTTCATTGCTAGCAACTCCCTGCCCCCGATGGAATAATTCCTCTCTGCCGGAGTGAAGGTCTTGGAGAAGAAGAAGCACTCCGCTCCAGCACCGACGGAAGAGGCATCCACCTCCAGAATGAAGGGTTTATCCACATCGGGGCGATGTAGAATGGGAGCGCTAGCGAAATGGGATTTAATAGAGGAGAAGGCCTTGGAGACAGGTTCTGACCACAACTTGGGGTTTGCACCCTTCTTGGTGAGGGCTACCAAGGGCGCTACCAAAGTTGAGAAGTGGGGAATGAATTGGCAATAGTAATTTATGACCTAATATTGGCTAATAAACAAGCAACTCTGGTAAATCGGTTGCTTGAGGCATTCCCAGCACACAGCAGCGGTGATGGTTCTCACACGAGCCGTACGGGCCGGGGGCAGCTTGGCAGAGGTGTTCATGGTGCACACAGCAGAAGTGGCGTTGGAGACAGGGGTTTCATCACAATGTTGTGAACTGATTTTTCAAGTACCGCTCACACAACTGGTAATACAGCATCGATGGAAAGTGACAGGAGACAGCAGTTGTCAACTATGGTTACAAACTACTTTTCCTCCCATATCGATGTTCTCCCACACAGGTCATTCCCCTTTGACTATTGGGCTGCTAAACTGGACACCTGGCCTGAATTGGCACAATATGCCTTACAGGAGCTCGCTTGCCCAGCTGCAAGTGTGCTATCGGAAAGAGTCTTCAGTGCAGCTGGATCAATCCTGACAGAAAAAAGGACCCGTCTGTCAACCCAAAATATGGATGATCTAACCTTCATTAAAATGAACCATGCATGGGTTTCCAAGGATTTTGTCCCACCTTCCCCTGATGACACATAGGGTGACAGAAAAATGGCTTGCTTTGGTCCACCTCTTCCTGGGACTTGACCTATTTCGCCTTTTGCATCAGCTGAATGTCCAACATCAACATATGCCACTTTCTAAAACTCCCTAACTGTGCTGCCTCCCCCCCCCATGGCCGGGGTCTCCACCTAGCGCACGACACCGTGCGAGTGCCGTTGCCCTGGACAGGTGAGTAGGCCGACTCTTGGGCGCGGGCACTGGCACAGGGTCCCTCATAGTGCAATCAAGTGTCTCTGACGGTGGTGGTGCACACCCGCCGTCAGACACACCGCCGTACTATGAGGGGCCCAGTGCCAGTACCGAAGCCCACGAGTGGGCCCCCTTGCTTGGGCAGGGCCCCAGCATTTGCAATCTTTACCTCTCCCTGCTCCTCCGCTGTGTAGTCTGGGCCGTCAAATCCATACTGTGCCTGACACCGTCTGAGCCTGCCTCCTGATGTATAGACATATCTTTTGAATGTGTACTCTATCCATACATGTTATCCGGGGATACGGTACCCTTTCTCACCTTTGTGCAATCACGTGCAATCCATACTGGGCCTATCACCGTCTGAGCCTGCCTCCTGATGTATAGACATATCTTTTGAAAGTGTACGCTATCCATACATGTTATCCGGGGATACGGTACCCTTTCTCACCTTTGTGCAATCACTTGCAAGCCATACTGGGCCTTACACCGTCTGAGCCTGCCTCCTGATGTATAGACATATCTTTTGAATGTGTACGCTATCCATACATGATATCCGGGGATACGTTACCCTTTCTCACCTTTGTGCAATCACTTGCAAGTCATACTGGGCCTTACACCGTCTGAGCCTGCCTCCTGATGTATAGACATATCTTTTGAATGTGTACGCTATCCATACATGTTATCCGGGGATACGGTACCCTTTCTCACCTTTGTGCAATCACTTGCAATCCATACTGGGCCTTACACCGTCTGAGCCTGCCTCCTGATGTATAGACATATCTTTTGAATGTGTACGCTATCCATACATGTTATCCGGGGATACGGTACCCTTTCTCACCTTTGTGCAATCACGTGCAAGCCATACTGGGCCTAACACCGTCTGAGCCTGCCTCCTGATGTATAGACATATCTTTTGAATGTGTACGCTATCCATACATGTTATCCGGGGATACGGTACCCTTTCTCACCTTTGTGCAATCACTTGCAAGCCATACTGGGCCTAACACCGTCTGAGCCTGCCTCCTGATGTATAGACATATCTTTTGAATGTGTACGCTATCCATACATGTTATCCGGGGATACGGTACCCTTTCTCACCTTTGTGCAATCACGTGTAACCCATACTGGGCGTGAGAACGGCTGGCGAGCTGTTAAGCATGCTACAGCACCTGTGGTTTGCACACGTAAGTTTTTCATTTTTTTCAGGAATGACGGTTAGGCCTAATTCCGGAACTGCGGTTGACCTGCACTTACTGGGAAATCATCGTTCGCGAGTAATAATTGTAATCAGTGATCCCCATCACTAACGTTGTTCAGCGGGTTATCTGCACCTGTAAGCGACAAATGCTGGCCTTTTCAGTGTAGCGCACATGCAGCCACGGACATGTAAGGGCATGACACACCAGTTATTGGCCAATCTCATGTGCCAGAGCCTCACGTGTCCCTCTAGTAAGCCGGATTCGGACCTCGGGGCATGACGGAGTCTCGTTCGTTAACGGAATTAAGCTTGCAATGTGTGCATCTGTTCTGTAGCTGGCATGGTTGAGGTTGCCCGTGTTGAGTCAAATTACGCCGTAGGCTCCACTCCTGGTGGTGCCCTTCTGGACATTCCTTTAAGGTTTAGCCAAATAACCCCCATTTTTCAGTGCGTAACTTGTATTATGAAGTTAATTAAGGTTGACCAGCTTAAGTAAGAAGAATTGATGCTTTTGGCATTCAAATGAGCACTGTAGGTGTGTTTCCTGTCCTCCTCTCACTGCCGACTTTTATTCCCCATTGACTTACATTGGGTTTCGTGTTTCGGGACGACCCCGACTTTTCCCTATAATCGGCCGATCTTGCTCGACCCGACTTTTGGAAAAGTCGGGTTTCATGAAACAAAACTCGACCATAAAAAAACAAAAGTCGCTCAACTCTAGCGTCTACCCGTCGCTCGTCGCCACAGCAGGAAGCCCAGCAGGGAGCTGACGACAAGAAACGGCCCAGGCCGTTCTCACGCGATCAGCGATAACCAGCGGGGGAGACGGTCGGAGGTAAGTATCACACATAGCGATATTGCTAGCAATATCGCTGCTGCGTCACAAAACCAGTGCCGTTATAGCGATATTGCTAGCGATATCGCTTAGTGTGATGGGCCCTTTACTTCTGCCGATCTTCCAATAGGGAGAGGTGCTGATGCTGATTCTGAACAGGGAGAGCATTAGGCAGGGAAGAAGAAAAAAAAAACTGCTTCTGCTGATAGCGCTTTTCCCTGTACAGTTAGTGTGCAGTGAAAGGGGTGGATTTTTGTTGTGTGCAGCAGCACTGGTGGTGATTAGGCTGCCTTTTAAGGCTACCTGCTAGCTGCATTACTGTGTGCACACTGCTGTTCAAACTGCTTTTTTCACAGCACTCCAAATTTTATTATTTTGTCCTGGTGAGTTACTGAGCGTTCATTTTTTCACACACCGTCTAGCGGTGTACGCTCCTCACACACTACCGTGTACTGGCTGGTATCACGGACATATAGAAGCTATCTGGGTGTGACTCTGGAAGAAAAAGCCGAGGAGTTTGTCCGTTTTTCCAGACCTACACCTTAGAGTTGTGTCCGTTTTTAAAACAGTTTCATATATCTGCTGTTTGATTATGGTCAAAATTAGACAGAGACAGCGTGTGTCAGTCCGTATACAAATACACGGAGCCTGAAAATTTTACATACACACACCGTACAGCGGTGTACGCTCCTCACACACTGGCATGTACTGCCTTCTAGCGCGGACAAATAGAAGCTACCAGTGTGTGACTCTGAAAAAAAAAGCCGAAGAGTTTTTCCATTTTTCCAGACCTACACCTTAGAGTGCTGTTTGCTTTTCAAACAGTTTCGTATATCTGCTGTTTGATTATGGTCAAAACTAGACAGAGACAGCATGTGTCAGTCCGTATACAAATACATGGAGCTTGACAATTTTACATACACACACCGTACAGTGGTGTACGCTCCTCACACACTACCGTGTACCGCCTTCTAGCATGGACAAATAGAAGCTACCTTTGTGTGACTCTGGAAAAAAAAAGCAGAGGAGTTTTTCCGTTTTTCTAGACCTACACCTTAGAGTCATGTCCTTTTTCAAACAGTTACGTATATCTGCTGTTTGATTACAGTCAAAACTAGACAGAGACAGCGTGTGTCAGTCCGTATACAAATACACAGAGCTTGACAATTTTCCTTACACACATCGTATAGAGCTGTCCGATTCTCCAACAGTATTGTATATCTGCCGTTCGCATTACAGTCACTTTTATACCTAGTCAGCGTGTGTGTGTGACACTCTGTAAATACATATACGGAGATTGTTAGTTGCACAAAAATCGTATACAGCTGTACACTTCTGATACAGTTCCGTATATCTGCTTGTTCGATTAGGGTCCAATACATACTGTGTGTTAGGGCTGGCGGAACGCACCAAATTATAAAGTAATAGTAGGTGCGTTCGCAGCCTGGGGTCCACCGTGCAGAGGTGGTATACTGCTGCTAGGTAATGGTGGAAGTATAAAGCGGTGTGGAAAGGTCACATGTGGGTTACATCACCCCGTGTGAACAGGAGCGAACTCTGTTAAATCACAGAGCTGCACTTCCGCTGAACATAAATGCTGGGGCCTGTTTAGCTCACAGAGCCCGGCTAAAGCGCACACAGAATGCGACCACAGAACTCAGATGGGCCAATCTGAACACGCGCAGGACCTGAGCACGTGACCCTCGATCTCCAATGGGAGATCACTCCATGGGTATGCTCAGTGGCCCGACATGGGGACTTAGTCCCTGGAGAAACTCGCTGCTGAGCAGCATGCATTGTCATAGCTGTGCCAGAGATGGCAGCAGCAAGCAAACCCACAGAGCTGGTCTGGGCAGAGTGCTCGGACCGACGAGTTTGCTGAGCAACCTCCTCTGTGGCTGGGGAGGAATGGGAGACCGCCGGGAGCAGGGCCCAGGATTCCCGCTGTACAGGAACCTGACACCTAACATTACCCCCCTTCTAGGGCTCTGCTCAAATTCTGCAATGAGAAGTGGAGCGTGGATGTTCTCCACCGGCTCCCATGACCCTTCCAATCCACCAAAAAAACCTTTTTGCCCCCCATCATCTTGCATCCCACAATGGCATTGACCTCAAACTCGTCAGACGACAGGTCTGATGTCCCGGCAGATGGCTCAGAAAGCCGGGACATGTGAACCGGCTAAAGGAGGGGCACATGAAACGTGTCAGAAATAGCCAAGTGTGGTGGAAGGGCCAGGCGGTAGACCACAGGATTGATCTGCTCGAGGACCTTGAAAGGGCCAATATAGCGCGGTGCGAACTTAGTGGATTCAGCCTGCAGCCTGATGTTTTGGGCAGAAAGCCACACTAAGTCGCCAAGGGCGAAGGTCAGAGCAGGACGCCTGTGTGCGTCAGCGGAGGCCCTCATACTCTCCTTGGAGGCCCAGATAGCATCATGCGTGCGATCCCAAATGTCACGTGCCTCCACCGCCCAGTCTGCCACCCTAGAGTCAGTGGATGAAACGGGCATGGGCACGGGGACGCGCGGATGCTGGCCGCAATTTAAGAGGAACGGGGTCTGACCGGTGGAGTCTGCCACAGCGTTGTTCAAAGCGAACTCCGCCCATGGCAGCAAGGATGCCCAGTCATCCTGCCTGGCCGAGACAAAATGTCACAGATATGTCACCAGGGTCTGGTTGGCTCTCTAAACCAACCCATTCGTCTCGGGATAATAGACTGAGGAGAGATATAGCTCGATGCTGAGCAGAGAACAGAGTTCTCTCCAGAACCGAGACGCAAACTGAGGACCCCGGTCGCTGACAATCTTATCCGGCATGCCGTGCAGGCAGAAGACATGTTTAATAAACAACGGTGCCAGGCCCCGTGCAGAAGGTAGCCGGGAGAGTGGCACCAGATGCACCATCTTGGAGAAATGATCGGTGACCACCCAAATGACGGTGCTGCCACTGGACTTGGGCAGACCCACCACAAAGTCCATACCGACCATCTCCCAGGGCCTGTCCGCTACCGGCAGGGGATAGAGTAACCCAGCGGGCCGCTGCCTAGAGGACCGATTCTGGGTGCTAGAGACGCAAGCCTGAATATAGTCCCTGACGTCACGGGCCATAAGCGGCCACCAGTACGTCCTCGTCAGAAGCTCAGAGGTCCGTTTAGTCTCAAAATGTCCACCCACCCTGGACGAATGAGCCCAAGAGAGGACCTCGGTCACAGATGAGCAGGGACAAAAGTCTTGCCCGGAGGTACAGACTCGAGAGTGACCGTAGCCACAGTCCTCAGGCTCTCAGATGGGACTATCAGCCGAGGCTCCTCCTCCTCCGATGACACCACGGAGCGGGAGAGAGCATCGGCCCGGACGTTCTTCTCGCTGGAGAGAAAATGCAGGGTTAAGTGGAATCGGGAGAAGAACAAGGACCATCTGGCCTGGCGAGAATTCAGCCGCTGGGCTGTTTGTAAATAGACCAAATTCTTGTGGTCGGTGAACACCTGGAAAGGGTGGCGGTTCCCCTCCAGGAGGTGTCTCCACTCTGAAAAGGCCAACTTCATTGCTAGCAACTCCCTGCCCCCGATGGAATAATTCCTCTCTGCCGGAGTGAAGGTCTTGGAGAAGAAGAAGCACTCCGCTCCAGCACCGACGGAAGAGGCATCCACCTCCAGAATGAAGGGTTTATCCACATCGGGGCGATGTAGAATGGGAGCGCTAGCGAAATGGGATTTAATAGAGGAGAAGGCCTTGGAGACAGGTTCTGACCACAACTTGGGGTTTGCACCCTTCTTGGTGAGGGCTACCAAGGGCGCTACCAAAGTTGAGAAGTGGGGAATGAATTGGCAATAGTAATTTATGAACCCCATAAAGCGCTGCACCGCTTTGAGAGAATGGGGTTCCTGCCAATCCATTACCGCCTGTAGCTTGGCAGGATCCATGGCCAAACCCTGGGCAGAGATGATATAGCACAAGAAAGGCAAGGACTCCTGCTCAAACATACACTTCTCCAACTTGGCATAGAGGGAGTTTGCCCGAAGGAGGTCGAAAACTTTGCAAACATTTCTCCAGTGGGAGTCAATATCTGGAGAGTAGATGAGAATATCATCCAGATACACTACTACCGAGGTGGTAAGCATATCCCGGAAGATATCGCTCACAAAGTCTAGGAAGACAGCTGGGGCATTACAAAGCCCGAAGGGCATCACCAGATATTCATAGTGCTCGTCTCTGGTGTTAAATGCCGTCTTCCATTCGTCCCAATCACGGATGCGAATCAGGTTGTAAGCCCCCCGCAGATCAAGTTTGGTAAACACTCTTGCTCTCTGTAGCCTATCAAACAGCTCCGATATCAGTAGAGGATACTTATTCTTAACAGTGATGGCGTTAAGACCCCTGTAATCGATGCAAGGACGTAGTTCTCCACTCTTCTTCTGGACGAAGAAGAATCCCGCCCCCGCTGGTGACACTGACATCCTAATGAATCCTCTTGCCAGATTCTCCCTGATGTATTGAGACATGGCCTCTGTCTCCGGGAGAGCTAGGGGATAGACTCGATCCCGGGGAGGCTCAGCACCAGGCAAGAGGTCAATAGGACAGTCATAGGGGCGATGCGGTGGAAGTGTCTCCGCCGCCTTTTTGGAGAACACGTCCGCATACTGTCGATAGTGTTTGGGAAGCAAGGAAAGATCTGCGGGGACCTAGGTGGAGGCAACCTGGACGCATTCCCTCAGAAATCTACCCTCACATGACTTACTCCAACCAAGAATTCTCCCTGAGGACCACTCTATATTGGGAGAGTGATATCGCAACCAGGAGACCCCTAGAAGGACCTGGTCGATACCCTTGGGCATGACGAGGAGGGATATCGTCTCCTGATGAGATGGAGACACCGAGAGTGACAGTGGAGCGGTTTGGTAGGTAATCTGTGAGGGCAGAGTCACGTCATTCACTACTCTGACTGTGACTGGCTTGGACATCATAAGCAGTGGTATCGCGTGCCGTTGAGCGAAGACAGAGGACATAAAATTGCCCTCCGCTCCGGAATCCACGCAAACCTACACCGCCAGAGTGGAAGAACCAAACCCAAGTGTCCCCTTAAAGGACAACTTGGAGGAAAACGCCGCGGATTCTAGTGAGCCGCCTCCTAAGGCCACTAGGGTCGATCGTCTTCCCAGCCATTGAGGGCACTGGTTGCCAAAGCGACCGGACTGCCGGCAACCACTACATATCACAGGGACTCGAGCGGGCCGAGGCCTGGATCCCTGGAACCCCCTGACGCTCGGACGCCCGATCGGGAGATTCCAGAGGTTTAGCAAAACTGGGTGCCAACCTAAACCTCTGCCTACACTGGGACCGCTCCAACCCTCGCTCGGCAAAGCGAAGGTCTATACGGGTGGAGACGGTGGTAAGCTCCTCCAGTGTAGCAGGAATCTTCCTGGTGGCCAGAGCGTCCTTCACATGGCCAGCCAAACCTCTCCAGAATGCCGGAATGAGGACCTTATCTGGCCACTCTAACTCCGAGGCCAGCGTCCGGAACTGGATGGCAAAATGGCTGACCATGGACGAGCCCTGTGACAATGCCAGCAGCCGGAGCGCGGTGTCATGGGTGACTCGTGGTCCCAGGAAGACATGCTTCAGAGTGTCCAAGAACCGTGAGGCACTCTGCACCACATGATCACCACGCTCCCACAGCGGTGTGGCCCACTCCAAAGCCCTGCCCGACAAGAGGGAAATAATAAATCCCACTTTGGCCCGCTTGGAGGGGAATCGTGCTGCCAGCAGCTCCAGCTGTATCGAGCAATGGCTCACGAAACCCCTACAAGAGGCACTATCACCCGAGAACTTCTCGGGCAGCGGGAGGCGGGACAAAGTCGGGGCAGGGATGGCAGTGGTCACATGGGAGACAGCCTCTGTGGCTGCCTGAACAGCGACCGCCGTAACATCCGCAGCTGAGGCTGAACGCTCGAGAGCCGCCAACCTGCCCTGCAGCTGCCGGATGTACTGCTGCAGTCGCTGTTCATCCACCAGTGACTCGGCACACCTCAGTGCACGTGCTCCACACTCCTTAGCCAGCGTCTGTAGGGGGCATTCGTGGCAGCAACGCCGTGCGCTCAGAGGGCCTAGAGGGACTCTAACCCCTTGTCCTTGGGGTAGATTTCTGTGGCCGTACACTCTGCGCTCTTTTGGCCGGGCTCTGTGAGCTAAACAGGCTCCGGCATCTACGTTCAACAGTCGTGCGGCTCTGTGAGTTCGCCATTGTTCACATTGGGTGACGTAACCCACGTGTGACTGTTTTCACACCACTTAATTCTTCCGCCATTATCTAGCAGCAGTGTACCACCTCTGCACGTTGGACCACAGGCTGGCAATGCACCTACTTCTATTTCAGAATTTGGTGCGTTCCGCCAACCCTAAAACATGGTATAGGAAACAGTTGGCTGTAGGCTTTCGCTCCTCCTCCTCCTCTATCAGCGAAAGCTCGTCCACAGAGCGCAGTCGCACGAGCACTATATCTGCAGCTGGCAGTGTTGCACATGAGGTGTCCCACTATCGATCAGCTAGTGGTAAGCGTCAGCAGGCTGTGTTAAAGATGATGTCTTTGGGCGACAACAGACACACCATGGAGGTACTGGTCGACTACTTGCAGCGACAAACAGAGTCATGGTTGGGCAGTCTACATCTTGAGGCAGGCAAAGTAGTCAGTGTTAACGGCCGTAATATTGTGGCAGCCATAGCCCATGCAAAACTCACACACATACCTTGCCTGGCTCACACTTTGAACCTGGTGGTGCAGTGCTTCCTTAATAATTATCCGAAGTTAACATCCCTGCTCCCTAAGGTGTGAAGACTGTGCTCCCACATCCATCGCTCGGCCGTACACTCCAGTTGTATGCAGAAGCTGCAGCGATTGCTCCACCTCCCCAAGCACCACCTAATAATAGATGTTGCAACAAGGTGGAACTCCATCCTGCACATGGTTGAGAGGCTGTGCGAACAGAGGCAGGCTGTAATGCATTTGTGGGAGGATACACGGGCAGGTGTTGTGAGTTCATTTTCTGGTCTACCAGTCAGGCTCCCTCTTTTGGTAACAGGAGGTAGTGAGGCTGATTTAATCAGTAGAGATCTGCCACCTGATAATGAGGATGACGATTGGACCTCAGGAATCTCAGATTGGATTTAAGACAGCCGACGCCCTACTCTGGTGCTGGTGATTCCTTGTGCTTGTCAGGTCTTGGTTCTCAGCTCTGTTCCAGTCAGCTCAAGCTAAGTTTCTCTCCTAATGTTCACACTTGATTTTGTTGTTCTATGAAGTTTTTTGTGTGGTCAGCCAGCCCCGGCTGGGGCTATGCTGAATTTCCACTCTTATTTATCTGTATTTGCCAATTTGCTTTTTGTCCCTTATTAGATTGGCCTCTTTTTGCTCTGTCTCAGAATATTTCAGAGTGCTGATATAGTGGGAGAAGTCTAGTGACTTCAGGGTTAATTTTGTTATCAGAAGTGTTGGACATTATTTTGTAGGGTTTTGGGCAGATTGCAGACAGTGTCTTTCCTTTCCTCTCCTTTCTACTTAGTTTGGACCCCATCGTTTGCTCAGCCTTTTTTCCTACCTGTGTTTGTGTTTTCTGTTATGAATGAGTCACCGGAGGAGGAGAAAACAAAAATACAAGCTAAGTCCAGAAAACCGGAGAGGTTGGTAGCTATCAGATTGCAGACCCCTGATCCTATACACCACAACTAACAGTAGCCGTGGGAGGTTCCTACGGTGCCCTAGACCTCTTGTCACAGCCGGAGAACTACATAAGCCTAAAGAAGGAAAGGGGAAATCGAAACTGCCCCAGAGCAGACCCCAAAGCAATAGACAGCCCCCAACATGTATTGTCGGTGAAAAACAGATGAAAACACAAACACAGACAGAAAGACAGGCTGAGCAAACGATGGGGCCCAACTAACTAGCTAGGACAGGACAGAAAAGATGCTGGCTGCAATCCACAAAAAACCCTACCAAAAATTTCCCAACCGTCTGATAGGGAAAAAGGCCCTGAAGTCGCTAGACTTCAAAAACACTATATCAGCACTCAGGTATATTCTGAAAACAGAGCAAAGAGATCAACTGATCAGAGACAAAAATGGAATTCAGCCAGTCCCAACCAGGACTGGCTGAATACAAACACTAAGGAAACCAGACAAAATCTCATGGAATAATAGCAGGGCAAAAACTTAGCTTTTAGTAGACAGGAACTAAGCTGGATGCAAGAGCTCAGAGCAGAAAGGATCACCAGCAGCCCTGCAGGGCGTCGGCTTCCTTATATCCACTCAGAAATTCCAGATGTCCAATCACACTCCGCCTGTTCAGATGATAGGTTCTTCCCATCCCAATCAATTTCACTACCTCTCTTCACCAGTAGAGGAAGTTCATCAGACATCAAAGCTGAAGGGGAGAATGAACTCACAACAGTTTTCATCTTGTTTCACCGTCAATACATGTGTGGGTGCTGTCTATTCCTTTGGGGTCTGCTCTGGGCAGTTAGTTTTTCCTTTTCTTGCTTTAGGCTTATTTAGTCCTCCGGCCGTGGCGAGGCATCTAGGTTCATCGTAGGCATGCTCCACGGCTGCTGCTAGTTGTGTGGTTAGGATCAGGGATCTGCAATCTGCATAGTTACCAACCTCTCTGGTTTTTCTGGGCTTAGCATGTTTAGGTTTTTTCCTCCTCGGTGACCCATTCATAACAGGCAGGCAGTTTGAGGGAAGACATGGAATTGTCGGGTGTGCAGTGGTCAAAGCTGAAAGACCTCTGTAAAGTCCTTCAGTGTTTTGAGGAATGCACACCGCTGGTAAGCGCAGACGACACCATCATAAGCATGAGCATCCAACTTATGCGTCTGCTCATGCAAAGTATGAATGACACACATTAAGGATCAGGCGTCTGCAGCAGAGGAGGAGGAGGGAAGCCTTGATCACAGTCAGCCATTGTCTGGTCAGGGAACTGTCCTGGAAGAGGTGGAGGAAGAAGAGGAAGAGGAGGAGGATGAGGATGAGGAGGATGATTATTTTGGGCAAGAGGATGTTTCTCAGGGGGCAAGAGAAAATGTTGGCGTTCCAAGGTCAGGTACAGTGTTTGTGTGTGACTGTAGGGATGTGGATTTGCCAGAAACTGCTCCTCCACCCACCACGGGCAGTGCATCATTGACACCTGGAACATTGGCCCACATGTGTGATTATGGTTTGTGGATCCTAAAAAGGGACCCCCCATTGCCAAAATGATGAGGGATGACAACTACTGGCTGGCCAGCATCCTTGATCCATGCTACAAAGGCAAATTACACAACATCATGCCACAGGAGAACCTAGAGATAATTGTTATGAATGGGTCACCGAGGAGAAAAAAACAAAACAAGCTAAGTCACAGAAAACCAGAGAGGTTGGTAACTATGCAGATTGCAGATCCCTGATCCTAACCACACAACTAGCAGCAGCCATGGAGTGTACCTACGATGATCCTAGACGCTTCGTCACAGCCGGAGAACTACATAAGCCTGAAGCAAGAAAAGGGGAAAACTAACTGCCCCAGAGCAGACCCCAAAGGAAAGACAGCCCCCACACATGTATTGATGGTGAAACAAGATGAAAGCACAAATACAGGCAGGAAAATAGGCTGAGCAAATGATGGGGCCCAAACTAACTAGAAAGGATAGGAAAGGAAAGATACTGTCTGCAATCTGCAAAAAACCCTACAAAAATAATGTCCAACACTTCTGATAGCAAAATTAACCCTGAAGTCACTAGACTTCTCCCACTATATCAGCACTCTGAAATATTCTGGGACAGAGCAAAAAGAGGCCAATCTAATAAGGGACAAAAAGCAAATTTGCAAATACAGGTAAATAAGAGTGGAAATTCAGCACAGCCCCAGCCGGGGCTGGCTGACCACACATAAAACTGAATAGACCAACAAAATCAAGTGTGAAAATTAGCAGAAAAACTTAGCTGTAGATGACTGGAACAGAGCTGAAAACCAAGACCTGACAAGCCAGAAGGAATCACCAACACCAGAATAGGGAGTCGGCTGTCTTAAATCCAGTCTGAGATTCCTGAGGTCCAATTGTCATCCTCATTATTAGGTGGCAGATCTCTACTGATTAAATCAGCCTCACTACCTCCTGTTACCACCAGAAGGAGCTTGGCAGGAGAACTCACAACTGGTGGACCAGAAAATGAACTCACAACAGATAATATTGGCAAACAAACAAGCAACTCTGGTAAACCATTTGTTTGAGGCTTTCCCAGCACACAGCAGCGGTGCTGGTTCTCCCACGAGCCATAGTGGGCACAATGGAAGAGGTGTTCGTGGTGCACACAGCAGAAGTGGCGTTGGAGACAGGGGTTTAATGACCATGTTGTGGAATGATTTCTCAAGTACCGCTCACACGACTGCTAATACTGCATTGATTTAAAATGGCAAAAGAGCAAAAAAGTTTACCCGTCCAGGCCTCCAGACAAATGCACTATCAGGGTGCAGTGGACCCATATAATTAAGATGGTAGCACAGGTGCAAGAATACCGATGAAAACAACCGCTCACAGCCTACCAATACATGGAGGAGGAAGTTGCCTGGTGTGTTAATGCACAATAAAAACTTGTATGCGGCGCTGTTCACACTATGGCCATGCACAGCATCCAGGCCAGCCTAGTAGTGACACCCTTCTATAAGCTCAGGCGGGCTGCCCAGCACTATCAAAATGCATGCCATGTGAACAGACACCGCAGTTTACAAGACCAAATGGGCCCAACTGCACCCTGAATAAAAAGTGCAAAAAGCACATTAAAAAATGTTGAGTATTAGCTGATATTTTGGCCAAAATACGTGAGCCCATAACCAGCACCAAAGGTCTCCACGTTTACGGGTAACTAACACTAAATCCTAACACTGAAATAGCACAGAAAAAGGACTTAAAAATCCTCCAATAATAGAAAACAGCAAAAGAGCAAAAAGGTTTACACGTCCAGGCCTCCAGACAAATGCACTATCAGGGTGCAGTGGACCCATATAATTAAGATGGTAACACAGGTGCAAGAATACCGATGAAAACAACCGCTCGCAGCCTACCAATACATGGAGGGGGCGGTTGCCTGGTATGTTAATGCACAATAATCAACTTGTATGCGGCGCTGTTCACACTATAGCCATGCACAGCATCCAGGCCAGCCTAGTAGTGACATCCTTCTATTAGCTCAGATCTTTAGGTGGAGACCTTTGGCGCAGGTTACGGGCTCCTGTATTTTGGCCAAAATATCAGCTAATGCTGCACATTTTTTAATGTGTTTTTTGCACTTTTTATTCAGGGTGCAGTTGGGCCCATTTGGTCTTGTAAACTGCGGTGTCTGTTCAAATGGCATGCATTTTGATGGCGCTGGGCAGTCTGCCTGAGCTAATAGAAGGGTGTCACTACTAGGCTGGCCTGGATGAAGCACAACAAGAAAACACAAAATGACAAATTTGCAAAAAATACTCTGCAGTAAAAAACATGACAGTAATCAACAAGTGCTGTATAACAAATACAGGGTATTTAGCCGATACGTTTTTTGCAAAAAATATATACCAAGCTGCTTCACCACGTCACGGTAACCCTTCATGAAGCAGTCCCTATCTAATGTATTTAAAACCTGAACATGTGAACAGTGTCTAAATGAACAGGATACAGACAGGTGCCTCCTAGTATATGGGCTTGTGGTGTAAGACAGCTCATTTATGTGCATGTCACAGAGGAGAGGGGTGGGGTCTCCCAACCAAGTATTTTTTGCAAATTTGTCATTTTGTGTTTTCTTGTTGTGTTTCAGCCATTGGGTGGTGTGAGCATTGTCTTAACGACTTGTTCACAGTTGTGCATGTCTCATATGTTTTCAATCCGTTTTTTCCTTGCTTAGCATGGTTTGGGAGACCCCACCCCTCTCCTGTGTGACATGCACATAAATGAGCTGTCTTACACCACAAGCCCATATACTAGGAGGCGCCTGTCTGTATCCTGTTCATTTAGACACTGTTCACATGTTCAGGTTTTAAATACATTAGATAGGGACTGCTTTGTGAAGGGTTACCGTGACGTGGTGAAGCAGCTTGGTATATTTTTTTGCAAAAAACGTATTGACTAAATACCCTGTATTTGCTATACAGCATTTGCTGATTGCAGTCATGTTTTTTACTGCAGAGTATTTTTTGCAAATTTGTCATTTTGTGTTTTCTTGTTGTGTTTCAGCCATCGGGTGGTGTGAGCAATGTCTTACCGACTTGTTCACACTTCTGCATGTCACATATGTTTTCAATCCGTTTTTTCCTTGCTTAGCATGGTTTGGGAGACCCAACCCCTCTCCTGTGTGACATGCACATAAATGAGCTGTCTTACACCACAAGCCCATATACTAGGAGGCGCCTGTCTGTATCCTGTTCATTTAGACACTGTTCACATGTTCAGGTTTTAAATACATTAGATAGGGACTGCTTCATGAAGGGTTACCGTGACGTGGTGAAGCAGCTTGGTATATATTTTTTGCAAAAAACGTATCGACTAAATTCCCTGTATTTGTTATACAGCACTTGCTGATTACTGTCGTTTTTTACTGCAGGGTATTTTTTGCAAATTTGTCATTTCGTGTTTTCTTGTTGTGTTTCAGCCATTGGGTGGTGTGAGCATTGTCTTACCGACTTGTTCACACTTGTGCATGTCACACATGTTTTCAATAGGCTGGCCTGGATGCAGTGCATGGCCATAGTGTGAACAGTAGAAGCGCTACTGCAGCGCAAAACGGCTGTTGTCATTTCCACTCCTGCTCCCATCCTCCCTATGCCGATGTTTTAAAGTGTCTGAATAAAGAAGATTTTAACCCCTTCCTGACATCCGACGTACTATCCCGTCCATGGGACCCGGGCCCCTATGCCCATGGACGGGATAGTACGTCTACCGCAATCAGCGGCGCCCACGTGGTGAGCGCCGCTGATCGCGGCCAGGTGTCAGCTGATTATCACAGCTGACACCCGGCACAATGTGTCAGGGGCAGTCACGGACCGCCCCCGACACGTTAACCCCTTGCACACCGCGATCAAACATGATCGTGGTGTACCGGGAGTTAAAGGGAAGCATCGGCAGGGAGGGGGCTCCCTCCGTGCTTCCCTGAGCCCCCCACGGCAGCGCAATGTGCAGCGCTGCTGCGGGGGCTCCTTTCCTCCAGGCCCCCAAATCCAAGATGGCGACGGGGCCTTCGGGGGCCTGCAGGAAGCTGGCTTCCTCAGTGCCTGCAAAGCGCAGGCAAGAGGAAGTCTTCTTCAATGTCTGTGACAGATTGCTGATCTGTCACAGTGATCTGTGATGTGACAGATCAGCGATCTGTCACAGGACAGTGATGTCCCACCTGGGACTATGTAATAAAGCTAAAAAAAGTGTAAAAATAATTTTAAAAAAATCGCCAAATAAATTAGTAAAAAAAAAAAAAAATATTCTCCAATAAATTCATTTTTTGAAAATAAAAAAAAACAAAACAATAAAAGTACACATATTAGGTATCGCCGCGTCCATAACGACCCGCCCTATAAAACTGTCCCATTAGTTAACCCCTTTAGAGAACCCCTTAAAAAATAAAAATAAAAAACGAAGCAAAAAATAATGATTTATTATCATACTGCCAAACAAAAAACGCGCGATCAAAAAGACACATATAAATATCCATGGTCCCGCTGAAAACGTCATCTTGTCCCGCAAAAAACGAGCCACCACACAGCATCATCAGCGAAAAAATAAAAAAGTTATAGCTCGCAGAATAAAGTGATGCAAAAACAATTATTTTTTTATATAAAATAGTTTTCATTGCATAAAACCGACAAAACATAAAAAAACGACCTAAATGAGGTATCGCTGTAACCGTACTGACCCGAAGAATAAAACCGCTTTATCAATTTTACCGCACGCAGAACGGTGTAAACGCACTCCCCCAAAAGAAATTCATGAAACGCTGGTTTTTGTTCATTCTGCGTCCCAAAAATCGGAATAAAAAGCGATCAAAAAATGTCACATGACCGAAAATGGTACCAATAAAAACGTCAACTCGTCCCGCAAAAAATAAGACCCCACATGACTCGGTGGGTCAAAATACGGAAAAATTATAGCTCTCAATATGTGGTGATGCAAAAACTATTTTTACAATAAAAAGCGTCTTTTAGCGTGCGACAGCTGCCAAAAATAAAAACCGCCATAAATAGTAAATCAAACCCCCCGTTATCACCCCCTTAGTTAGGGAAAAATAATAAAATTAAAAAAATGTATTTATTTCCATTTTTCCATTAGGGTTAGGGCTAGGGTTAGGGCTAGGGTTAGGGTTAGGGCTAGGGTTAGGGCTAGGGTAAGGGCTTGGGTTAGGGCTAGCATTAGGGCTGAGATTAGGGTTAGGGGTGTGTTGGGGTTCGGGTTGGAGTTAGAATTGGGGGTTTCCACTGTTTCGGCACATCAGGGGCTCTCCAAATGCAACATTGCGTCTGATCTCAATTCCAGCCAATTCTGAGTTGAAAAAGTCATATGGTGCTCCTTCCCTTCCTAGCTCTGCCATGCGCCCAAACAGTGTTTTACCCCCACATGTAGGGTATCAGCCTACTCAGGACAAATTGCAAAACAATTCTTGGGGTCCAATTTCTCCTGTTACCCTTAGGAAAATTAAAAATTGGGGGAAAAAATATCATTTTTGTGGAAAAAAATGATTTTTTTATTTTCACGTCCGAGCGTTATAAACTTCTGTGAAGCACTTGGGGGTTCAAAGTGCTCACCACACATCTAGATAAGTTCCTTGGGGGGGTCTAGTGTCCAAAATGGGGTCACTTGTGGGGAGTTTCAATAGTTTAGGTACATCAGGGGCTCTCCAAACGCACATGACACCCGCAGACCATTCCATCAAAGTCTGCATTCCAAAATGGCACTGCTTCCCTTCCGAGCCCCGACGTGTGTCCATACAGTAGTTTTCTCCCACATATGGGGTGTCAGCGTACTCATGACAAATTGGACAACAACTTTTGGGGTCCAATTTCTCCTGTTACCCTTGGGAAAATGAAAAAATTGGGGACTAATTGATCATGTTTGTGGAAAAAATACGATTTTTTATTTTCATGCCCGGGCATTATAAACTTCTGTGAAGCCCTTGGGGGTTCAAAGTGCTCACCACACATCTAGATAAGTTCCTTAGGGGTTCTCGTTTCCAAAATGGGGTCATTTGTGGGTGTTTCCACTGTTTAGGTACATTAGGGGCTCTCCAAATGCAACATGACACCCGCAGACCATTTCATCAAAGTCTGCATTCCAAAACGTCACTACTTCCCTTCCGAGCCCTGACGTGTGTCCATACAGTAGTTTTCTCCCACATATGGGGTGTCAGCGTACTCAGGACAAATTGGACAACAACTTTTGGGGTTCAATTTCTCCTGTTACCCTTGGGAAAATAAAAAAATTGGGGACTAATTGATCATGTTTGTGGAAAAATTACGATTTTTTTATTTTCATGCCCTGGCATTATAGACGTCTGTGAAGCCCTTGGGGGTTCAAAGTGCTCACCTCACATCTAGATAAGTTCCTTAGGGGGTCTAGTTTTCAAAATGGGGTCATTTGTGGGGGGGTTCCACTGTTTAGGTACATTAGGGGCTCTCCAAAGGCAACATGACACCCGCAGACCATTCCATCAATGTCTGCATTCCAAAACATCACTACTTCCCTTCCGAGCCCTGATGTGTGTCCATACAGTAGTTTTCTCCCACATATGGGGTGTCAGCTTACTCAGGACAAATTGGACAACAACTTTTGGGGTTCAATTTCTCCTGTTACCCTTGGGAAAATAAAAAAATTGGGGAATAATTGATCATGTTTGTTGAAAAAATACGATTTTTTTATTCTCATGCCCTGGCATTATAAACGTCTGTGAAGCCCTTGGGGGTTCAAAGTGCTCACCTCACATCTAGATAAGTTCCTTAGGGGGTCTAGTTTTCAAAATGGGGTCATTTGTGGGGGGTTTCCACTGTTTAGGTACATTAGGGGCTCTCCAAAGGCAACATGACACCCGCAGACCATTCCATCAATGTCTGCATTCCAAAACGTCACTACTTCCCTTCCGATCCCCGACGTGTGCCCATACAGTAGTTTTCTCCCACATATGGGGTATCAGCATACTCAGGACAAATTGGACAACAACTTTTGGGGTCCAATTTCTCCTGTTACCCTTGGGAAAATAAAAAAAATGGTGACTAAAAGATCATGTTTGTGGAAAAAATACGAATTTTTTATTTTCACACCCGGGCGTTATAAACTTCTTTGAAGCACTGGGGGGTTCAAAGTGCTCACCACAAATCTAAATAAGTTCCTTGGGGGGTCTAGTTTACAAAATGGTGTCATTTGTGGGGAGTTTCTACTGTTTAGGTACATCAGGGGTTTTCCAATCGCGACATGGTGTCCGATCTCAATTCCAGCCAAAAACGTCAAATGGCGCTGCTTCCTTTCCGAGCTCTGCCATGCGCCCAAATAGTGGTTTACCCCCACATGTGGGGTATCAGCGTACTCAGGACAAATTGCACAATAACTTTTAGGGTGCTGTTACCTTTGGAAAAATAAGAATTGAGGGTGAAAAGATCATTTTTGTGGAAAAATTATGATTTTTTAATTGTACGGCTTTATGTTATAAACTTCTGTGAAGCCCTTGGGGGTTCAAAGTTCTCACCACACATCTAGATAAGTTCCTTAGGGGGTCTAGTTTCCAAAATGCGTCATTTGTGGGGGGTTTCCACTGTTTTGGTACATCAGGGGTTTCCAATCGCGACATGATGTCCGATCTCAATTCCAGCCAAAAACGTCAAATGGCGCTGCTTCCCTTCTGAGCTCTGCCATGCGCCCAAATAGTGGTTTACCCCCACATGTGGGGTATCAGCATACTCAGGACAAATTGCACAATAACTTTTAGGGTACTGTTACCCTTGGGAAAATAAAAATTGGTGTGAAAAGATCATTTTTGTGGAAAAAATATGATTTTTTAATTGTACCGCTGTACGTTATAAACTTCTGTAAAGCCCTTGTGGGTTCAAAGTTCTCACCACATATCTAGATAAGTTCCTTGGGGGGTCTAGTTTCCAAAATGGGGTCACTTGTAGGGGGTTTCCACTGTTTAGGTACATCAGGGACTCTCCAAACGTGACATGGCGTCCGATCTGAATTCCAGCCAATTTTGCATTGAAAAAGTCAAACGGCGCTCCTTCCATTCTGAGCTCTGCCATGCGCTGAAACAGTCGTTCCCCCCCACATATCAGGTATCAGCGTACTCAGGACAAATTGCACAATAACTTTTGCAGTCCAATTTCTCCTGTTACCCTTGGTAAAATAAAAAAAATTGAACCTGAAGTATTTTTTTTGTGAAAAAAAGTTAGATGTTCATTTTTTTTAAATATTCAAAAAAATTCCTGTGACGCACCTAAAGGGTTAATAAACTTCTTGAATGTGGTTTTGAGCACCTTAAGGGGTGCAGTTTTTAGAATGGTGTCACTTTTGGGTATTTTCTATCATATAGACCCCTCAAAGTGGCTTCAAATGTGATGTGGTCCTAAAAATAAAATGGTGTTGTAAAAATTAGAAATCGCTGGTCAACTTTTAACCCTTATAACTTCCTAACAAAAAAAAATTTTGGTTCCAAAATTGTGCTGATGTAAAGTAAACATGTGGAAAGTGTTAGTTATAAAGTTTTTTGTCTGCCGTATCTCTGTGATTTAAGGGCATAAAAATTCAAAGTTGGAAAATTGCGAAATTTTCAACATTTTTGCCAAATTTCCGTTTTTTTCACAAATAAACGCAAGTTATTTGAATGAAATTTTACCACTAACATGAAGTACAATATGTCACGAGAAAACCTTGTCAGAATCACCGGGATCCATGGAAGCGTTCCAGAGTTATGACCTCATAAAGGTACAGTGGTCAGAATTGTAAAAATTGGCCCGGTCATGAACGTGCAAACCACCCTTGCGGGTGAAGGGGTTAACCGGTGAGTGCCATCTGTTTTCCTTTCTGGTCTAGCCGCTGTGACTAATTGCTTTGGAGTGGCACCCTGGTTTCTGGAGCACTTCTTACAATACGCATACTTGCAGTATCAGTTTACACAACTTTATGTGCGGTGAATAAGCTTCCCGGCTGTGCGGATTAACTCTTTGTTGTCTAGTTTCATTATGGTAGTAAATAAAACTCCCCAAAAATCTTCAAAAAATGTTTATGGATTCTATTATTCATCCATACACCTTAATGTACTTTGTATAAAATTACGGTAGGTTAAAATTTAAAAAAAAGCTTGGCCTGGCTCAGCTCACAAAATATTTTTGTTCCAAAATTTGACTATTATCATATACACTGTAGAACCTGCTTTTTGTGAAATTTTGTTGGTTTGAAAAAAAATTAAATTGGCCTGCTACAGATGTACAAATTTAGCTGTTCAACAATTGACTGTCATTGGGTTGAAATAAAAAAAAAAAATTGGCCTGTTACAGGTACAGTATAAAAATTTGATTCCTGGGTACTCAGTCCCCAGTCACCACTCTTTCTCCCGGTGTGGCATCCCCGCCTTGCACCAGCACGTGTCCAAGGAAATCATTCATGTCCTTACTAACACAGTTGCTGGGATTTTCCACGTAATGATGAACAAGTGCTTATGGCCAGGGACTCTACCTTTCACTGACAGCACACTGGTTGAACATTATCTAGGGCAGAGCTGAGTCCAACCCTGGCATGGCACATGTGTTACTGATGCCGAGGATTGATGAGCCTATTCCTATCAGTTTTTTTTCCAGCTGAAGCAAAAGCATCTGTACCCCCTCCTGCTCATCCTCATCCTCCATCTCCAATGTGCCATCTTAGAGCACACATCAGCTGGAAACTCTGTAGCATTGCCTCAGTGAAGCGATAACAGGCTCTGCTGAAACTAATTTGCCAAGGAGACAAACCACACACTACGGTACAGATATTGAAAGGAATAACAGACCAGTTAGATCTGTGGCTCTTGTCGCTGGACTTCTAACCAGGCATGGATGTGTGTGATAATGGATGTAACGTAATGGCAGCTGTGCACATGCTGTCAAGGCTTTGTGAGCAGCAAAGACCAGATGTTGAATAACAGCTATAACACATCCATATTCTGGTAAGCCTCTGTACGTAACAATTGAAGAGTGGGCATGGATGTTTGAAATTTGTGCAGTTCTCCAAGACTTTGAGGACTCCACAAAGATGGTGAGCTATGATGATGTAAGGAAGAGGACCTGGTTGTGGGTACCTATGAGATGCCGGGTCCGGAACTGCCAAGGCCGCGTCCAGTGTTGCAGGGGGGAAGGAAACAGGAGATGGAAGGAACCCATGAAAGGAAAGGAGGGGGCGTGGTAAGTGAGCGGAAGCGCAGAGTCTAGCACGGGAAGAGCCAGAAAGTTCCAAGCAGAGGGAAGAGAGCAGGGATCGGCTGCGCACTGCAAAGCAAGTTAAAGTGCAGAGCAGAGACCTGGGACGGGGCCTGTGAGGACTCCCGGGTACTGTTGAGCACACAGACATGGGCACATAGTGAAGCAGTGTGGTGCAGGTATTCAGGTACCAGCTGGTGTACCGAGGGACGTGCGCCAAGAGAGACATCATGATGCGTGCATCCAGTTTTTGGTGGGTGCGCAGGGGAGAACACGCCGAGTGGCGACTTGTGCGGAGTTTCACAATTTGGCTCTGCAGTTCAATGGACTGGGGGCTCAGCGGGCAACAACGGATACCACCAGAAGCATGATCATATGTTGGGAGGGAAAGCCTGAAGATGCAGTGTCCCCCGGTATTCCATCATCTATCTGACTGCGACTAAAGGACAGCGGAGTCACAATAAGTTAAAGTTGATAGAAAGACTGTTGCGTTGAACCATAATTACACTGTTTAACCTGTTTTCCCCCTTCCTGTTAAATCCCTGTGAGGTGTTCATTATTGTTAATTAAACCACACTCCTGTTAACCCTTGCTCTGCACCTTTGCGTTACTGCATCCATTTACATGCATTACAATGACACCATCAGCAACACAACAATCCCTATTCTGTGCCTACTTATTAAACAGTCACTGCTCACAATTAAACATAAAGCTTTGCATTCAGACCAGATGAAGATGGAGGACAACATGAGACTGGGAGATACTACCCAGTCTCATCTCATCTGCACAGAGCAGATTGGGTAACAATGATGATGTGAAGGCAGAGGAGGAGGAACAGGAGCTAGCCAAACAAGCTTTATCCCATCTCCTACATGAATGAACTCAGGAACAGAAAAGATGGAGAAGGAAGGGGAGATGGAGAATAGTCATCGTGGTGGAGACAGAGAAGTGTTGGGTGTTGGTTTAAAGGGACCTTGGCACATATGGCAGACTTTATGTAAAGTTGCCATTCCCATGACTCTCGCGCTACATTCATCTTGGCAAAAAAATAGTACTGGTTGTTCACCCTGCTAGAGATGGAGAGGTCTTTTAAAATGGTGCTATACTAATAAAAATAATAATATCAGAAAGCCATTGTGGAAAAAATGTTCCAAAACTTCCCTCCAGACAACGCTAATAGCAGAGGCAAGCTTCCTTGCCTAACCAAGGAGGAGAGGTGAGGGAGAAACACACCAGGTACAACAGAGGTTTTTAGCACAACCATGGGGGGTCATAACAGACAGGCGCCTCCGCCTATCAACAAACGTGATGACAGGCTGACTGTCATAACAATGAACAAAGCCTGGATTAGACATGACTTTTCCACACCCCCAGATAACAGCAGCGCATAAAGTGTTTTTAATGTTCAATATTTTAATGAGGCCCTCCAGTTGTTGCTTTCAAGGGTCTATGGTTGACTGGATGACCCTATTTATATTTTTTTCTTTCTTTGCACTTTGAGCAAAGCCTTTATGAGTGTAGAAGAACATGAGCTAAACTTTCTTATTTTTTTATGAGACTCTCCAGTTGGCGCCTTTAATTATGTATGAATGACCCTACTTGTAATTATTGGCATTATTTGCCATTAAGTTGGCTGCTACTGCACACCGCGGCCAGCCCCTAGCCACTATGTCAGCTGCTGCAAAGCGTTGAGGCCGGCCCCTAGCTTTTAAATTGGCTGCTAATACAAAGCTTCAAGTGATGATGTATGAGGTGGTGACAGAGGAGGAAGAGGAGGTGGAACAGCGATCCTTCACAACATTCCAAGGCCAGGCATCCACACTTCTTCGAAGATGGATTTCTGTACCAAAAGCGGTAACATGCACAAATGTCCAGCCAAGGGACAGTTTTGGATGATGAGAATGAGGAGTAGGAGAAGGAGGATGATGAATAAAACGTGTTCAGAACAGTATGGCACGCAAAGTAGCTTATGGGTATTACTGAAGCTTGGCTGGGGGGATACAGATGATAGAGAGGACATAGAAAATATACCTTCCACCAAGGACAGCTTGTCATCTGTTGAGTTGGCAGGATTGTTACAAGTGCTGACTATTGTGTGGCCACCATGCTGGATCCCCATTACAAGCACAATTTGTCACCCTTACTTCTTTCACTAGAGCAACATCCTAAAATGCAGGAATACAGTCGCATGCTGATACATGCTTCCACTGACAGTTTAGGCTCAGTGGAAGCACAAGGCAGAGAAGGAGAAAAAAGTCACCAATGCAGCTAGGAAGGAAGGATAGCATGGCAGAAATGGGTAAAGCCTTACGCATCATGTCACAACTAGTGTTGAGCGATACCATCCGATATCGTGAAATATCGGATCAGATTGGATTGGACCGATACCCAAAAAGTATCAGATATCGACGATTCCGATACCGGAAACCAATGCAATTCAATGGGACAGAAATATTGGAATTAAAAAAAACCCTTTCTTTCCTTGTAGGTTAATTCTACATGAAGAAAAACAACTAATAATAATGTAGAATGTATTGGGGGAGGTGGAGGAGACAATAAAGGCATAGAGGTTTAGCCCAATCAAATGGAATAGCAGGAATTAATTTTTTTTTAAGACGTTCGGAGTTACAAACATATTGACTGTGTTAAGCTTTTTTATATTTTGTCAGATATGTATGTTTCACTACTTCCATACTCTTCACCTTCTTTTCTACGTCTCCCACACTTTCTCCTTCATGATCCTCAGCAGCAGCAGCAGCATCTTTTTCATCAGCTTCTTCTTCACCTTATTCATCTTCTTCTTCACCTTCTTGCTATTATTCTTTTTTTTTACATTCTTCATATTCTTCTTATTCAACTATTATTCTTCTTCATATTCTACTTCATCTTCCTATTCTTCTTCTTCATCATATTCTTATTTGTGACAGTCATTACTGTAGTTGTTATCTATAAAAGTGTGAAGATTACACCTTCCGTTCTGCCTGTCACAAAAGATTTACAACGCGATTTGTCCGCGTTCAGTTTGGCCTGCAGCAGCAGGCATTTTCCAGGGGCACCACACAGAGGAACGGACTCACCCCCATACACTGCTTAGTCTTCATCTGCTTATAATTTAGATAATATCTTTTGCTCTGATTTTTAGTCTTATGCTTAATGTTCTTCTGCTTTTTTTTCTTCTGCTTCTTGGTCTTCTGCCTCTTGGTCTTCTGTCTCTTGATGTTCTGTATCTTGGTGGTTGTCTTCATGTTCTTTATCCTCTTAGTCATCTTCTTAAGGGTAATATTTTTGGTCTTCTTTGGGGTGGTCTTCCGGGTCGTCGTCTTCGGGGTCATCGTTTTCGTGGTCATCGTCTTCTTCGGGGTGGTCTTCTGGGTCGTCGTCTTCAGGGTCGTCACCAGGGAGATCCAGAGTGATAACCAAAAACCATTTCCAAAAGCTTGAACCTGGAAATGTAGCAGAAGGTACAAGAAAGTTGAGGAACTGCCGAGAACCAGCTGACGGTACTGGAACCCGGATGGGTAGCAGAAGCTGCAAGAGCCAATGGAACTAGCGAAGACCAGCTGACGGTGCTGGAACCTGGAGGGGCAGCAGAAGGAACAAGAGCCAATGGCACTACCGAGGACCAGCTGATGGTGCTGGAACCCGGTTACTAAGCAGGAGGTACCTGTGCTAGAAAGCACTACCAAGGACCAGCAGACGTTGCTGGAATTCGGATACCAAGAAGGAGGCACCTAAGCCAAAGGCACTGCTGAGAACCAGCTGATGGTGCTGGAACCCAGATGGGTAGCAGAAGGTACCCATGAAAAACAAAGTTGCAAGGCCGCGAGCCTGCCGCAGTTACCGAAACCCACAGTACTACAGGGGGTGCTTGTCCTATTGGCAATATGGAACCAGCCTTTGTTGCCAGATCCCGCAGCCCACATAGGAAGCCCATAAACTGCAGGCACCATAGAGTCAGCTAACCCGACCGCAACACGACAGGACAACGTATTGGTGGCAAAGTGACGTTGACACTACCAGGAAACAGCAGGCGTGCTGGAACCAGGCTGGGCAGGAGGGAGTACCCGTGTCAAAGACACTGCTGAGAACCAGCTGACGGTGCTGGAACCTGGAGGGGCAGCAGAAGGAACAAGAGCCAATGGCACTACCGAGGACCAGCTGACGGTGCTGGAACCCGGTTACTAAGCAGGAGGTACCTGTGCTAGAAAGCACTAACAAGGACCTGCAGACATTACTGGAACTCGGATACCGAGAAGGAGGCACCTCAGCCAAAGGCACTGCCGAGAACCAGCTGACGGTGCTGGAACCCGGATGGGTAGCAGAAGGTACCCATGAAAAACAAAGTTGCAAGGCCGCGAGCCGGCAGCAGTTACCGAAACCCACAGTCCTACAGGGGGTGCTTGTCCTATTGGCACTACGGAACCAGGCTTTGTTGCCAGATCCCGCAGCCCACATAGGAAACCCATAAACTGCAGTCACCATAGACTCGGCTAACCCGACCGCAACACGACATGACAACGTATTGGTGGCAAAGTGACATCGACACTACCCGGAAACAGCAGGCGTGCTGGAACCAGGCTGGGCAGGAGGGAGTACCCGTGCCAAAGACACTGCCGAGAACCAGCTGATGGTGCTGGAACCCGGAGGGGCAGCAGAAGGAACAAGAGCCAATGGCACTACCGAGGACCAGCTGACGGTGCTGGAACCTGGTTACTAAGCAGGAGGTACCTGTGCTAGAAAGTACTACCAAGGACCAGCAGATGTTGCTGGAACTCAGATACCGAGAAGGAGGCACTTAAGCCAAAGGCACTGCCGAGAACCAGCTGACAGTGCTGGAACCCGGATGGGTAGCAGAAGCTGCAAGAGCCAATGGAACAAGCGAGGACAAGCTGACGGTGCTGGAACCCGGAGGGGCAGCAGAAGGAACAAGAGCCAATGGCACTACTGAGGACCGGCTGACGGTGCTGGAACCCGGTTATTAAGCAGGAGGTACCTGTGCTAGAAAGCACTACAAAGGACCAGCAGACGTTGCTGGAACTCGGATACCAAGAAGGAGGCACCTCAGCCAAAGGCACTGCCGAGTACCGGCTGATGGTCCTGGAACCCGGATGGGTAGCAGAAGGTACCCATGAAAAACAAAGTTGCAAGGCCGTGAGCCAGCTGCAGTTATCGAAATCCACAGTACTACAGGGGGTGCTTGTCCTATTGGCACTACGGAACCAGCCTTTGTTGCTAGATCCCCCAGCCCACATAGGAAGCCCATAAACTGCAGGCACCATAGACTCAGCTAACCCGACCGCAACACGACAGGACAACGTATTGGTGGCAAAGTGACATTGACACTACCCGGAAACAGCAGGCGTGCTGGAACCAGGCTGGGCAGGTGGGAGTACCTGTGCCAAAGACAATGCCGGGAAACAGCTGGCGGTGCTGGAACCCAGGGAAAATACCACAAACAGAGTGGAGACAGAGGCCTAATTGGAGCAAGTTTAAAATCTGTGGTTGTGTGAGTGTGGACAGAGCAGGAGAAATTTCTGGACACACAGCTGGGGATCAGATGACATTTCTGAACCCCAATAACACTGGAGCATATGTTGACTGTGCAGATGGCACTTCTGAGCAGCTGGCGATGTTGGAGCTCAGGGTCAATCAGGGTGTAGGCTGAGGCCTAATTTCATCAAGTTTAATATCTGTTGTAGACTACTACTGATTTTAAACGTGCTCCAATTAGGCCTCTGGCTCCACTCTGACTCTAGTATTTACCCTGGCCTCCAACACCGCCAGTTGCTGCTCAGAAGTGCCGTCTGCACAATCAACACTTGTTCCTGTGTTACTGGGGTTCAGTAACGTCAGCTGATCCCCTGATGTGTGTCCGCAAATGTCTCCTGCTCTGTCCACATTCCCACTCAGGCACTGCAGCATGAAATCAACCATGTGCTGCAGACTCCCAACTGCCCAAGAAACACTGTCCCCTGCTTGAGGCGTCATCTCTGCCTGCTCTGCATCACCCCACCCTTGCTGTACATACTGACTACTAGAGCCTTGTGTACCTCCCTCCTCTGGAGAGATGTCTTCCTCCTCCATTGACTCCTCCTCATCCTCATCACAAATTGTCTCCTGCCTAGGCCTTTGTGAGGAACCACGTTGCGCAGACTGTCCAGAAGCAGATGGCATTTGTGACTCCTCATCCTCCACCTCTTCCAAAACCTCCTACCTTAGTGCTTGCAGTGTTTATTGAAGCAGGCAGATAAGGGGGACAGTCATGCTGACTAGTGCATCATCTGCACTCGCCATCCGTGTGGAATCATCGAAGGCAGGCAAAACTTGGCAGATGTCCTTCATTGTGGCCCACTCTGTGGTGTTGAAGTGTGACCGGCGCACAGTGCGACTTGGTTGCGCCTGATGCAGCTGGTACTTCATTACTGCTGCCTGCTGCTCACACAACCGCTCCAACATATGTAACGTTGAATTCCACCTGGTGGGTAGGTCACATATGATGCGATGTTCTGGAAGGCGGAATCGGCGCTGCAGAGCTGCAATGCACGATCTTGCCATGCTGGAACGCCGCAAGTGAGCACACTCTATGCGGACCTTGTGCAGCAGTGCATCAAAACCCGGATAGTCCCTCAGAAAGCTCTGCACGACCAAGTTGCGCACATGTGCCAGTCATGGGATGTGAGTGAGGTTGCCTAGGACCAGAGCTGCCACCAGATTTCGGCCATTGTCACACACTACCAAGCCTGGCTGGAGATTCGCTGGCACAAACCACACGTCGCTCTCCTGCTTGATGGCATTCCAGAGCTCCTGCGCTGTGTGGCTTCGATTCCCCAAATAAATTAATTTCAGTACGGCCTATTGATGTTTGGCCACGGCTGTGCTCATATCGGTCGTAACAGGATCCTACAGCGCTGATTCTGAGGAACTTGAGTATGAGGAGGAGTCAATGTGTACAGACTGGATTCCTGCAATCCTTGGAGTTGGCAGAACACGTACAGCGCCACTCTCAAGATCTGTACCTGGCTCCACAACATTGACCCAATGGGCAGTGAGGGAAAGGTATCGTTCCTGTCCATGGTTACTGGTCCACGCATCGGTGGTCAGGTGGACCTTGCTGCTGATGGCGTTTAGTAGCGCATGTTTAATTTTTCCCTCCACATGCTTTTGCAGAGCAGGGACGGTTTTCCTGCTGAAAAAAAAGCGGCTGGGCACGGTGTATTGTGGGACTGCCAATGCCATGAAGTTACGGAAGGTGTCAGTCTCCACCAGCCTGAATGAGAGCATTTCAAGGGCCGGTAGTTTGGCAATGCCAGCATTCAGAGCCTGTGCTCGGGGATGGTTTGCCGAGTATGGCCGCCTTTTCTCCCATGCCTGTGCTACCGATGGCTGTAGAGTGGCCTGGGAGTGTGAGGATGACAGGGAACGTGGTCCTGTGGGTGGAATGTCACTGGGTCTCTGGACAACAGTGCCAGAGGTTCTTCCATGGCGATCCTGTGAGGAAGCCGAACCAGCTGTGTGTGAGCTGGAGGAAGAGGCTACAACACGAGCTGAGGAGGTGGTAGGTGGTGCTGTAGGTTGGCTTACGTCTTCAGTGTGTCTTTGTAACTCCACCACGTGCTTGGTCCGCACATGTTTCCACATATTTGTGGTATTCAGGTTGCTGATACTTTTCCCTCATTTGACTTTATGATTACACAGCTTGCATTTGACAAAGCAAATGTCATCTGCAACTGTGTCAAAAAAGAACCACGCACTGCAAGTCCTGGCAGCACCCGTTTTGGGTTTTGGAAGAGGAATGCTCCTAACGGGTGCTTAAGTGGAGGCTACAAGCAACCTCTCCCTCCTGTTTTGGCCGTTCAGGGAATCTCTTCCTCAGAGCTGCTCCCACCACCTTCCTGTTCCTAACGCCATGATGGGTCAAGGACCTCATCATCTACACTCCCCTCTTCAAACACCTGCTTCTCCTGGGTAGTCTCGCCAGCACAGTATGCACCAGAAAGTGGCACCTGTGTCTCGTCATCATCTGATGCGTACTGAGGTGTGCTGACCATAGGCACTGGCCCACCCGCTTCTTCAGATTCAGAGGGACAAAGCAGTTGCGCATCACTGCATACTCCCTCTTCTTCACATTCTAGAATGCTGCTTGGCTGGCCCCCTGTTTCCAAGCCAAGAGATTCAGAGAGCAGAAGTAGAGATGGCTCCTGTCCAGGGCTCTCTGACTGCCTGGGCAATTTGGCAGGTGGTGAAGAGACAGATGGTTGCTCTTCAGTGCTCTGGCCCTGAGAGGATGTGGAAGTCATTGAAGTCGATGCGTTAGCTGCCATCCATCCGACCACAGCTTCAATTTGTTCGTCCCACAGCAGTGGGGTACGGCGAGGTCCTACAAAGCTGCGCATAAAGGACTGTTGCCTGGTAAAACTGGGGGATGCTGAGTCACTGGTGCCCGCAGTATGCACAGAATCCCCACGTCCTCTCCCTGCTGAAACTTCACGCCCACGACCATGTTCCTTACTTTCTGCCTTCTTCATCTTGGTAGACTGATAAAGATAGGCAGAAAAGTACAAAGGGGGGCTTAGTGTGCTTATTCCTGAACAGCTGCTAACAAGTATAAGAAACACTAATTTTATAAAGTGTGTAGACTACACTTTAATATGAGCTAATGTGGCCTACACAACTGTCAAGTGGAGTGTTTGGTGAACTTTATTTCCGTGTTTTTTTTTCATAAAAACAAAAAGGATGTGACCAAAGATGTGAAAGCGATAGTATCACAAACTTTTCGGAGCTATTACAGTGCAGGAAGGTAACCTACAATGCAATAGATGAGGCTCCAAAAAATAGGCTAATACTAATCTGGCTGCAGCTGCAGGGCACAAGCCAGAAAAAAGGCTCCTCTATCTACTCCTATATAGTGTTGCAAACAACCAATGTAGATGGATACGGATGGAAGCACACTAATGGGAGAAAGAAATCAGGAAAAATGAGCTGCAATAAAACAGAAAAAGGACTATGTATGAGGCAGTGACGCACGCTGAGCGAACTACAACCAGAGGTGGCTGCAGAACACACTATAACATGAGCTGCACTCACACACAGAGACCTCACAGACAGCCGTGAACAGTGCAGAGAACTGGGCACTAGCACTGAAAGGCTGCAGAAAGGCTCCGCTGTCTACTCCTATAGTGTTTGCAACCAATATATATGGATATGGATGGATGCATACTAATAGGAGAATTAATGAAAAATGAGCAGCAATAAAACAAAAATATGTATGAGGTAATGACGCACGCTGAACGGCCTACAACCAGAGGTGGCTGCAGGACACACTACAGCGTGAGCTGCACTCACACAGTTCTTGCAGACAGCTGTGAACAGCGCTGCAAGGCAAAAGAAAGCTACAGTGATTGATAATGTAGCCTGGGTAATGCACAATATTATTTAGCAAATCGCTATCTCTAACTGTCCCTCAGAGTCTTGAACAGCAGCCTGTCACTCCCTAACTGAATTCACAGCAGAGTGAACCCTAAATGGCGGCGGCTTCTATAGTGCATCATGATATCATTTCAGCAGCCAATCACAGCCATGCCATTAGTTAACATGCCTACATGCCTAACAGGATGTGCCCACTCTTCTGAGGATTCCTCATTGGCTGAATCAAATCAAACTGGCTCATAGCATTATGGGAACTTCCGCTTCCAGTATTCGATATGCAAAAAGTATCGGAACTCAGTATCAGAGTTCCGATACCGCGAATATCGGCCGATACCCGATATTTGCGGTATCGGAATGTACAACACTAGTCACAGCATCAAGCACCACCATCTGATATGGTCCGTAATGGCAGGAGACAGTGGGATTAAGAGGTTAGACACTAAAATGAAAACTGAGCCAGCCAGTTCCTTTGCAGACTAGATACCCTGAAACTACATTCCCTTGTGGTGCCTGCAGTACACAGATAGACATGATTGATGGGTCTGGCACATTTAACTTCTGGGTCTCCAAGTTGGACATATGGCCTTAGCTTGCCATTTACAACTTGGAGGTGCTGACCTACCCTGCGGAAAGCATATTGTCGGAAAGTGTGTTGAGCATGGCAGGAGATGTGATAACAGACAGGTGCATGTGCTTGTCCACAGCCAATGTGAGCAACCCCACATAAAAATTATTGTCCAAACCTTTGTCTGAATAAAGAAGCATACCAGCCACACCAAGCCAATGTTAGACTGCACCGCAGTTTGTTTGTTCTATTTTCCAGGCACAATGTTTTGTGGCCTGCACAAATTAAAAAAGAGGGTGTTTTGCAGAGTACACCCACACAGGCTGTTTTGCAGAGTACCTACACAGTCCTTTTTCAGAGTACTTACATAGAGATGTGTGTAGAGTACACACACAGGTCTTTCTGGTACAGTATTCCTAAAGACAAGTTGCATAGTGCCAAAAGTGTTTACACACAGGTCTCCCACAGAAGCAGGTGTAGAGTATAAGGGCCCCATTACACGCAATGATATTGAGAACGATATTGCAACGTCACCAGTATGGTGACGTTGCAATGATGTCAAAACTAAATCGTTGCGAGTGACAAGTAGCAACGATCAACGACCAGTTGGCTGATCGTTAATCGTTGCCTATTGGTCTGGGCCATAAATCTATTGTTGGTCTCCCACTGGGCAGCACACATCGCTGCGTGAGACAGCGAGAGATGAACGATCAGCGAGCTCCCAGCGCCATACAGACGCTGGGAGCTGGTATCCAGGGTAAACAGCGGGTAACTAAGCGCTGCGCGGCACTTAGTTACCTTCTGTTTACCCTGGATACCAGCATGCTTGCTGGTCCTGATCGCTGGTGAGTCTGCCTATGTGACAGTTCACCAGCGATCAGCGAGCTATGTCCCAGCGATCCCATCCACGTCGAATCATTGGTGGGATCACTGGGACATTGAAGCATGTAACGGGACCTTAACTGTAAGGATTCCCGACTTTCCTTTGTGCCTGTTTTCCCTTATCCAAGATGGAGTCTTGTATCTCACCCTGTCATGGAAATTCCTGTCTGTGCTGTTATTTAATTTCTCCTTGCCAGAGTATTTTGTGCTGTTGGATTCAGTGCTCCTGTCCGTTGTGCTGGTGAACTCCCTGCTACTGCTGCTCATTACTCGGTGGTCTGCCTCACCTCATTCATCTGCCTTCCATTTTCTGTGTGCTCCTGGATCCTGACGGGGTTGCCTATTGACCAGAATACTGCCTCTCGCCTCAGAAGCTGCTGCGGTCAGTGAGAAGTGTAACTTCACATCTTCTGGACTACGTCTGTTGGGCTGTAGCGTGAGACATGAGCTGGACTTGTCAGCCCCTAAAGGCACCTTTAGAGACCTCCCCCTGTCTTCGCTTCTATGTATTACTGGACTTCCAGAAACAAGTGCTGTACCAACGTGTGATCAAGTTATTGCTGGACTCCCTTGTTTAAGTACTGTGTGCATTTCCAGTACCCCCTTGCTGGATAACCACGTTTAAGTACTGTATGCATACCCACTGATATCTTTAATGGACTTCCTCGTTTAAGTGGCTCGCGCACTCCTGCATCATATCCTTGCTGGACTGGTTTGCATTAGTGGTTGCATCCCACTATTCAGTTTGCTGTGATTTACTATATTGTGCTGAGCACCTCATTACAATTGCAGGAATATCTGTGCTAGCTCTGTTTGCATTTCTGTTTTGTTTAAATACATCTTTTTGCTGCAAATTTGTTCTCAAACTGGTTTTACAATAACTACCTTTTAGGCACCCAACTCGTACAGACACAGCGGCAGAGTATACATAGTGTGCAGAATTCACACAGCAGCTTTTAGCACAGTACTCTCACAGATGGGTTTGAAGAGTACACACAGCGGCTTAAAAGACAGTATTCCCACAGGTGGAGGGTACAGAGCACACATAGTAGTTTAAAGGACAGTACTCTCATAGGAGGTGGGGTGCAGAGTACAAACAGCAGCTTAAAGAACAGTATTCCCACAAGTCAGGGGTGCAGAGTACACACAGTAGCTTTATGGACAGTACTACTTTAAGGAACTTTGTGGACAGTGCTACTGTAAGACCGGGCTGTGGGTACCAAAGAGACACCAGGTCCGGAACTGCCAAGGCCACATCCAGTGTTGCAGGGGGGAAGGAAATGGGAGACGGAAGGAACCCATGGGACGTGGTAAGCAAGGGGAAGAGAGGGAGTTTAGCATGGGAAGAGGCAAAGAGTTCCCGCCGGAGGGAATAGAGATAAGTCACAGAGCAGTCCCAGTACGGGCACCGCATAAAGCATTGCGGTGTGGGAGCACAGAGAGACGGGCACCACATGAGGCATTACGGTGAGGGATCACAGAGAGACGAGCACCACATGAAGCATCGTGGTGCAGGAATCAAGGTTCCAGCGGGTGTGCAGGGAAGCAAACGCTGTGTAGAAACTTGCAAAGAGCTCTGCAGTTCAAAGGCCTAGGGGCTCAGCGGGCAAAACCAGTGACCGCCCGCTGCCACCAGAAGTGGAACCATGAGTTGGGCGGGGAAGCCTGAAGATGCAGCACCGGCCTCCGCCGGCATCCCATCACGCATTGGACTGCAAGCGAGTAAAGGACAGTGGAGTCATGATAAGTTGAAGCTGATACAAAGACTGTTGAGTTAAAATAACCATTACACTGTTTAATTTGTTTAACCACCATGTTGGTTCCCTGTGAGGAGAACCCTTCTAGTGTTAATTAAACCACACCCTTCTTAACTTTTGCTCTGCGCCTCTGTGTTACTGCATTCTTTTCCCTGCTTTACACCACCACATGCAGAGAGTGCAGAGTACATACAGTGGCTTTTAGCACACAAATAGCACTTAAAGGGGTTGCAGAGTACACACAGCATTGTGTTTGCAAAGTGCACAGTCAGAATCTGTCCCTCGCTCCAGATGCATCCTATCCCTACACTAATGAGAGGATAATGGCAGCAGCACTTGTGATCCATCCTTTTTGCAGGCGGGGTCACGTACTGCACCGGCCAATCACAGCCATGCCAATTCTTAGCAAGGCTGTGATGGTTCCAGAAGTGCCCGCAGTCTCAAAGCTTGTTGATTGGCTGCACTGCAGCCTTTCAACAAACTTTATTAGACTGTAGAACCAGAACAGGAAATCGAACATACAGTAAAATCTCCATTTTTGGTGTTCAGTACAGGACCCTAGGTGTCTGGCACAAACCTCAAACTTTCCTGTTGGGGTTTAATCAACCCTATTCCAGGGGTCTTTCCCATGCTGTTCCCCTTCCATCCAGCTCTTTTTTTCATCCATTTCAACATTTACAGTGCTTCCCAGAATTCTTTGTAGGGTCTGCCGGACAAATGATGGGATTTCCCATTGACTCTCATTATACTCGTTACTAGAGTTGAGCGATACCAGCCAATACTTGAAAATATCGGATCGGAATGGATCGGCCGATCTTAAAAAAAAGTATCGGTATCGCCGATTCCGATACCGGGAACCAATGCAAGTCAATGGGGCCAAAATATCGGAATTAAAAAAAAACCTTTCTTTCCTTGTAGGTTAATTCTACATGAAGAAAAACAACTAAGAATAATGTAGAATGTATTGTGGGAGGTGGAGGAGACATTAAAGCCATAGAGGTTTAGCCCAATCAAATGGAATAGCAGGAATTAAACTTTTTTTTTAAAGATGTTAGGAGTTACAAAGATATTGACTATGTTAGCCTCATTTATATTTTGCCAGACATGTATGTCTTCTTCTTCTTTCTTCTTTCTTCTTCTTTCTTATTCTTCTTCCTTTTTTTACCTTCTTCTTCTTCTTCTTATTCCTTTTTTTACATTCTTCTTCTTCTTCTTCCTTTTTTTACATTCTTCTACTTCCTTTTTTTACATTCTTCTTCTTCTTCCTTTTTTTGCATTCTTCTTCTTATTCCTTTTTTTACATTCTTCTTCTTCTTCCTTTTTTAAATTCTTCTACTTCCTTTTTTTACATTCTTCTTCTTCTTCTTCTTCTTCTTCTTCCTTTTCTTACATTCTTCATATTCTTCTTATTCAACAATTATTATTCTACATATTCAGCTTCTTCATCTTCTTCCTATTCTTCTTCATCATATTCTTGTTTGTGTCAGGCATTCCTGTAGTTGTTATCTAGAAAAGTTAGAAGTTTACACCTTCCGTTCTGCCTGTCACAAAAGATTTACAACAGGATTTGTCGGCGTTCAGTTTGGCCTGCAGCAGCAGGCCTTTTCCAGGGGCACCACGAGGAGGAACGGACTCACCCCCATACACTGCTTAGTCTTCTTCTGCTTATAAATAAGATAATATCATTTGCTCAGAGTATTAGTCTTATGCTTAATGTTCTTCTGCTTTGTTTTTTTATGCTTCTTTGTCTTCTCTCTCTTGTTGTTCTGCATCTTGGTGGTTGTCTTCCTGTTCTTTGTCCTCTTGAACCAGCTGACGGTACTGGCACCCGGAGGGGCAGCAGAAGGAACAAGAGCCAATGGCACTACCGAGGACCAGCTGACGGTGCTGGAACCCGGTTACTAAGCAGGAGGTACCTGTGCTACAAAGCACTACCAAGGACCAGCAGACGTTGCCGGAACTCGGATACCGAGATGGAGGCACCTAGGCCAAAGGCTCTGACGAGAACCAGCTGACGGTGCTGGAACCCGGAGGGGTAGCATAAGCTGCAAGAGCAAATGGAAATAGCGAGGACCAGCTGACAGTGCTGGCACCCGGAGGGGCAGCAGAAGGAATAAGAGCCAATGGCACAACCGAGGACCAGCTGACGGTGCTGGAACCCGGTTACTAAGCAGGAGGTACCTGTGCTACAAAGCACTACCAAGGACCAGCAGACGTTGCCGGAACTCGGATACCGAGATGGAGGCACCTAGGCCAAAGGCTCTGACGAGAACCAGCTGACGGTGCTGGAACCCGGAGGGGTAGCATAAGCTGCAAGAGCAAATGGAAATAGCGAGGACCAGCTGACAGTGCTGGCACCCGGAGGGGCAGCAGAAGGAATAAGAGCCAATGGCACAACCGAGGACAAGCTGACGGTGCTGGAACCCGGTTACTAAGCAGGAGGTACCTGTGCTACAAAGCACTACCAAGGACCAGCAGACGTTGCCGGAACTCGGATACCGAGATGGAGGCACGTAGGCCAAAGGCACTGACGAGAACCAGCTGACGGTGCTGGAACCCGGAGGGGTAGCATAAGCTGCAAGAGCAAATGGAAATAGCGAGGACCAGCTGACAGTGCTGGCACCCGGAGGGGCAGCAGAAGGAATAAGAGCCAATGGCACAACTGAGGACCAGCTGACGGTGCTGGAACCCGGTTACTAAGCAGGAGGTACCTGTGCTACAAAGCACTACCAAGGACCAGCAGACGTTGCCGGAACTCGGATACCGAGATGGAGGCACCTAGGCCAAAGGCTCTGACGAGAACCAGCTGACGGTGCTGGAACCCGGAGGGGTAGCATAAGCTGCAAGAGCAAATGGAAATAGCGAGGACCAGCTGACAGTGCTGGCACCCGGAGGGGCAGCAGAAGGAATAAGAGCCAATGGCACAACCGAGGACCAGCTGACGGTGCTGGAACCCGGTTACTAAGCAGGAGGTACCTGTGCTACAAAGCACTACCAAGGACCAGCAGACGTTGCCGGAACTCGGATACCGAGATGGAGGCACCTAGGCCAAAGGCTCTGATGAGAACCAGCTGATGGTGCTGGAACCCGGAGGGGTATCAGAAGTTACCCCTGAAAAGCAAAGTTGGCATGCCGCAAGCTGGCCGCAGTTACCGAATCACACAGTCCTACAGGGGGTGCTTGTCCTACTGGCACTATGGAACAAGCCTTTCTTACCAGAACCCGCAGTCCACATAGGAAGCACCTAAACTGCTGGCACCCTAGCCTCGGCTAACCCAACCGCAACACGACATGGCAACTTGGGGTGGCAAACTGACATTGACACTTCCCGGAAACAGCAGGCAGGGCTGGAACCAAGCTGGGCAGGAGGGAGTACCCGTGCCAAAGTCAGTTATGAGCAGCAACTGGCGATGTTGGAGCCCAGGACAAGCACTTAGCAGGCTGAGGCCTGATGTGCTGTCAATTGGGAGGCAGCAGGACAGATTGCCATCAAAACAGCAGGGGAACAGCTGACGTTACTGAACCCCACAAACACAGGAGCTAGTGTTTTACTCTGTGAAGACGGCACTTCCGAGCAACAACTGGCTGTGTTGAAGCCCAGGGACAAGCACGGAGCAGGCTGAGGCTGCATTGAAGAAATTTTAAGATCGGTTGTAGACTACTAATTTGAACCAAGCTCCACTTAGGCCTGTGGCTTCACTGATTTTCGTATTTCCCCTGTCCTCCAACCCCGCCAGTTACAGCTCCGAAGTGGCGTCTGCACAATCCACACTTGTTCCTGTGTTACAGGTGTTCAGTCCGGTCAGTTAATCCCCTGATGTGTGTCCGGCAATGTCGCCTGCTCTGTCCACATTCCCATTATGGGAATGTGGACAGAGCAGGCGACATTGCCGGACACACATCAGGGGATTAACTGACCGGACTGAACACCTGTAACACAGGAACAAGTGTGGATTGTGCAGACGCCACTTCGGAGCTGTAACTGGCAGGGTTGGAGGACAGGGGAAATACGAGAGACAGTGGAGCCACAGGCCTAATTGGAGCACGGTTAAAAATCAGTAGTGGTACGACTGTGTAGGCAGCTGGAGACTTTGCCATCCACACAGCAGGGGATCAGCTGACATTACTGAACCCCACTGAGACACGGGAGCAAGTATCTCTTTCCGTGTGGACGGCACTTCCGAACTACAACTGGCTGTGTTGAAGCCCAGGAAATAGGAGGGTGTAGGCAGAGGCCTACTGTATTTTGAATGAGGTGACAGCAGGAGAGACTGCCATCCACACAGCAGGGGATCAGCTGACATTACTGAACCCCACTGAGACACGGGAGCAAGTATCTCTTTCCATGTGGACGGCACTTCCGAACTACAACTGGCTGTGTTGAAGCCCAGGAAATAGGAGGGTGTAGGCAGAGGCCTACTGTATTTTGAATGAGGTGACAGCAGGAGAGACTGCCATCCACACAGCAGGGGATCAGCTGACATTACTGAACCCCACTGAGACACTGGAGCAAGTATCTCTTTCCGTGTGGACGGCACTTACGAACTACAACTGGCTGTGTTGAAGCCCAGGAAATAGGAGGGTGTAGGCAGAGGCCTACTGTATTTTGAATGAGGTTACAGCAGGAGAGACTGCCATCCACACAGCAGGGGATCAGCTGACGTTACTGAACCCCACTGAGACACGGGAGCAAGTATCTCTTTCCGTGTGGACGGCACTTCCGAACTACAACTGGCTGTGTTGAAGCCCAGGAAATAGGAGGGTGTAGGCAGAGGCCTACTGTATTTTGAATGAGGTGACAGCAGGAGAGACTGCCATCCACACAGCAGGGGATCAGCTGACATTACTGAACCCCACTGAGACACGGGAGCAAGTATCTCTTTCCGTGTGGACGGCACTTCCGAACTACAACTGGCTGTGTTGAAGCCCAGGAAATAGGAGGGTGTAGGCAGAGGCCTACTGTATTTCGAATGAGGTTACAGCAGGAGAGACTGCCATCCACACAGCAGGGGATCAGCTGACGTTACTGAACCCCACTGAGACACGGGAGCAAGTATCTCTTTCCGTGTGGACGGCACTTCCGAACTACAACTGGCTGTGTTGAAGCCCAGGAAATAGGAGGGTGTAGGCAGAGGCCTACTGTATTTTGAATGAGGTGACAGCAGGAGAGACTGCCATCCACACAGCAGGGAATCAGCTGACATTACTGAACCCCACTGAGACACGGGAGCAAGTATCTCTTTCCGTGTGGACGGCACTTCCGAACTACAACTGGCTGTGTTGAAGCCCAGGAAATAGGAGGGTGTAGGCAGAGGCCTACTGTATTTTGAATGAGGTGACAGCAGGAGAGACTGCCATCCACACAGCAGGGGATCAGCTGACGTTACTGAACCCCACTGAGACACGGGAGCAAGTATCTCTTTCCGTGTGGACGGCACTTCCGAACTACAACTGGCTGTGTTGAAGCCCAGGAAATAGGAGGGTGTAGGCAGAGGCCTACTGTATTTTGAATGAGGTGACAGCAGGAGAGACTGCCATCCACACAGCAGGGGATCAGCTGACGTTACTGAACCCCACTGAGACACGGGAGCAAGTATCTCTTTCCGTGTGGACGGCACTTCCGAACTACAACTGGCTGTGTTGAAGCCCAGGAAATAGGAGGGTATAGGCAGAGGCCTACTGTTTTTTGAATGAGGTGACAGCAGAAGAGACTGCCATCCACACAGCAGGGGATCAGCTGACATTACTGAACCCCACTGAGACACGGGAGCAAGTATCTCTTTCCGTGTGGACGGCACTTCCGAACTACAACTGGCTGTGTTGAAGCCCAGGAAATAGGAGGGTGTAGGCAGAGGCCTACTGTCTTTGTAATGCGGAGACAGCAGGAGAGACTGCCATCTCCACAGCAGGGGATCAGCTGGCAATGATGAACCCCACTAACACTTGAACGAATGTGTTTGGCTCTGTGGAGACGACACTTCTGAACACCAACTGACGCTGTTGGAGCCCAGGATTAGGCGAGGAGCAGGCTGTGGCCTACTGGATTTTGGCAGGTGAAGGCAGCAGGAGACTTGCCATCTCCACAGCAGGGGAACAGCTGGCAGTGCTGAACCCCACTAACACTCTAACGAAGGTGTTTGGCTCTGTGGAGACGACACTTCTGAACACCAACTGACGCTGTTGGAGCCCAGGATTAGGCGAGGAGCAGGCTGGGGCCTACTGGATTTTGGCAGGTGAAGGCAGCAGGAGACTTGCCATCTCCACAGCAGGGGAACAGCTGGCAGTGCTGAACCCCACTAACACTCTAACGAATGTGTTTGGCTCTGTGGAGACGACACTTCTGAGCACCAACTGACGCTGTTGGAGCCCAGGATTAGGCGAGGAGCAGGCTGTGGCCTACTGGATTTTGGCAGGTGAAGGCAGCAGGAGACTTGCCATCTCCACAGCAGGGGAACAGCTGGCAGTGCTGAACCCCACTAACACTCTAACGAATGTGTTTGGCTCTGTGGAGACGACACTTCTGAACACCAACTGACGCTGTTGGAGCCCAGGATTAGGCGAGGAGCAGGCTGGGGCCTACTGGATTTTGGCAGGTGAAGGCAGCAGGAGACTTGCCATCTCCACAGCAGGGGAACAGCTGGCAGTGCTGAACCCCACTAACACTCGAACGAATGTGTTTGGCTCTGTGGAGACGACACTTCTGAACACCAACTGACGCTGTTGGAGCCCAGGATTAGGCGAGGAGCAGGCTGGGGCCTACTGGATTTTGGCAGGTGAAGGCAGCAGGAGACTTGCCATCTCCACAGCAGGGGAACAGCTGGCAGTGCTGAACCCCACTAACACTCGAACGAATGTGTTTGGCTCTGTGGAGACGACACTTCTGAACACCAACTGACGCTGTTGGAGCCCAGGATTAGGCGAGGAGCAGGCTGGGGCCTACTGGATTTTGGCAGGTGAAGGCAGCAGGAGACTTGCCATCTCCACAGCAGGGGAACAGCTGGCAGTGCTGAACCCCACTAACACTCTAACGAAGGTGTTTGGCTCTGTGGAGACGACACTTCTGAACACCAACTGACGCTGTTGGAGCCCAGGATTAGGCGAGGAGCAGGCTGGGGCCTACTGGATTTTGGCAGGTGAAGGCAGCAGGAGACTTGCCATCTCCACAGCAGGGGAACAGCTGGCAGTGCTGAACCCCACTAACACTCTAACGAAGGTGTTTGGCTCTGTGGAGACGACACTTCTGAACACCAACTGACGCTGTTGGAGCCCAGGATTAGGCGAGGAGCAGGCTGGGGCCTACTGGATTTTGACAGGTGAAGGCAGCAGGAGACTTGCCATCTCCACAGCAGGGGAACAGCTGGCAGTGCTGAACCCCACTAACACTCTAACGAAGGTGTTTGGCTCTGTGGAGACGACACTTCTGAACACCAACTGACGCTGTTGGAGCCCAGGATTAGGCGAGGAGCAGGCTGGGGCCTACTGGATTTTGGCAGGTGAAGGCAGCAGGAGACTTGCCATCTCCACAGCAGGGGAACAGCTGGCAGTGCTGAACCCCACTAACACTCTAACGAATGTGTTTGGCTCTGTGGAGACGACACTTCTGAACACCAACTGACGCTGTTGGAGCCCAGGATTATGCATGCCGCATGCAGAGGCCAATGGGCAGCGGTTTTTATGGAGGTTGTGGACTACTACTGATTCTAACCATGCTCCACTTAGGCCTCTGGCTCCACTGTCTCTACTATTTACCCTGGCCTCCAACCCCGCCAACTACATCTCTGAAGTGGCGTCAGCACAATCTACACTTGTTCCTGTGTTACTGGTGCTCAGTCCCGTCAGTTGATCCCCTGATGTTTGTCCGGCAAGTTCGCCAGCTCTGTCCTCATTCCCACTACTGGTTATGGGAATGTGGACAGAGCAGGAGACCTTGCCGGACACACATCAGGGGATAAACTGATGGGACTGAGCCACAGGAACACAGGAACAAGTGTAGATTGTGCTGACGCCACTTCAGAGATGTAGATGGCGGGGTTGGAGGTCAGGGGAAATAGTAGAGACAGTGGAGCCAGAGACCTAAGTTGGGCACGGTTAAAAATCAGTAGTGGTTTGAATGTTGATGGAGCTGGTGACTTTGCCGTCCACACAGCAGGGGATCAGCTGGCATTACTGAACCCCACTAACACAGGAGCTAGTGTGTTTCTCTGTGCAGACGACACATCTGAGCGACAACTGGCTGTGTTGAAGCAAAGGGATTATAGTTCAGGTGGTAGAAAAATGAACACACCAGCAGACCTGGATACAGTTGCCAACCACTAATTTAGTCTGTAAGAGGAATGGCAAAGTCTTTGGAGATCCAGGCCTTGTTCATTTTCAGAAAAGTCAGCCGGTCAACATTATCGGAAGATAGTCGCGTGCGACGGTCTGTTAGTACACCACCTGCGGCACTAAAGACACGTTCCGATAATACACTGGCAGCAGGGCAAGCCAGCACCTCCAATGCATACTGGCTAAGCTCTGGCCATGTATCCAGCTTAGAGACCCAAAACTTGAAGGGGGAAGAGCCATCTGGGAGTACAGCGACAGGGCAAGACATGTAGTCTGACACCATCTGACGGAAGCGTTGCCTCCTGCTGACTCGAGGCGTCGCTGATGGTGTAGACAATTGTGGTGGACACACAAAACTTTGCCACATTTGGGCCATAGTGGTCTTGCCTTGTGCTGCGGCGCTGCCTCTGCTCCCTCTTTGTGCAGAGTTTCCTCCACTGCCTCGACGCACAGAGCTGCTTTGTAAAGCACTAGCAACAATGCTGTCGGGTGGAATGGAAAACATTATGGACTGCACCAGTGACTCTTCGTACTCCCGCATTTTACGCTCCCGGTTCAACGTTGGTATGAGCCTTTGTACGCTGTCCCGATAGCGAGGATCTAGGAGGGTGTACACCCAATAATCAGCCGAGACGAGAATGTGGGCGATGCGGCGGTCGTTTCTCAGGCACTGCAGCATGAAATCAACCATGTGCTGCAGACTCCCAACTGCCAAAGAACCGCTGTCCCCTGTTTGAGGCGTGACCTCGGCCTGCTCTGCATCACCCCACCCTCGCTGTACATACTGAGTAGAGGTTTGTGTACCTCCCTCCTCTGGAGAGATGTCTTCCTCCTCCATCGACTCCTATTCATCCTCCTCACAAAGTGTCCCCTGCCTAGGCCTTTGTGAGGAAACACGTAGCGCAGACTGTCCAGAAGCAGATGGCATTTGGGACTCCTCATCCTCCACCTCTTCTGAAACCTCATCCCTTAGTGCTTGCAGTGTTTGTTGAAGCAGGCAGATAAGGGGGACAGTCATGCTGACTAGTGCATCATCTGCACTCGCCATCCGCGTGGATTCATCGAAGGCACGCAAAACGAGGCAGATGTCCTTCATAGAGGCCCACTCAATGGTGCTGAAGTGTGAACGGCGCACAGTGCGACTTGTTTGCGCCTGATGCAGCTGGTACTCCATGACTGCTGCCTGCTGCTCACACAACCGCTCCAACATATGTAACGTTGAATTCCACCGGGTGGGTAGGTCACATATGATGCGATGTTCCGGAAGGCCAAATCGTCGCTGCAGAGCAGCGAGGCGCGATCTTGCCGTGCTGGAACGTCGCAAGTGAGCGCACTCTATGCGGACCTTGTGCAACAGTGCAGCAAGATCCGGATAGTCCCTCAGAAAGCTCTGCACGACCAAGTTAAGAACATGTGCCAGACATGGGATGTGTGTGAGGTTGCCTAGGCCAAGAGCTGCCACCAGATTTCGGCCATTGTCACACACTACCAAGCCCGGTTGGAGATTCGCTGGCCCAAACCACTCATCGCTCTCCAGCTTGATAGCATTCCAGAGCTCCTGCGCTGTGTGGCTTCGATTCCCCAAAGAAATTAATTTGAGTACAGCCTGTTGACGTTTGGCCACGGCTGTGCTCATATCGGTCGTAACAGGCTCCTGCTCTGCTGTTTCTGAGGAACTTGAGTAGGAGGAGGAGTCTATGTGTACAGACTGGAGTCCTGCAATCCGTGGCGTTGGAAGAACACGTACAGCGCCACTCTCCAGATCCGTACCCGGCTCCACAACATTGACCCAGTGGGCAGTGAGGGAAAGGTATCGTCCCTGTCCATGGTTACTGGTCCACGCATCGGTGGTCAGGTGGACCTTGCTACTAACGGCGTTTAGTAGCGCATGTTTTATTTTGCCCTCAACATGTTTCTGCAGGGCAGGGACGGCTCGCCTGCTGAAATAAAAGCGGCTGGGCACGTTGAATTGGGGGACTGCCAATGCCATTAAGTCCCGGAAGGTGTCAGTGTCCACCAGCCTGAATGACAGCATTTCAACTGCCAGAAGTTTGGCAATGCCAGCATTCAGAGACTGTGCTCGGGGATGGTTTGCCGAGTAAGGGCGCCTTTTATCCCATGCCTGTGCTACCGATGGCTGTGATGGATGGGAACGTGCTGCTATGGGTGTAATCTGACAGGGTCTCCGGACAACAGTGGCAGAGGTTCTTCCTTGGCGATCCTGTGAGGAAGCCGAACCAGCAGTGTGTGAGCTGGAGGAAGAGGGCCCAACACGAACTGAAGAGGTGGTAGGTGGTGCTGTACGTTGGCCTACGTCTTCAGGGTGTCTCTGCAACTCCAACTCGTGCTTGGTGCGCACATGTTTCCACATATTTGTGGTATTGAGGTTGCTGACATTTCTCCCTCTTTTGACTCTCTGATGACACAGCTTGCATTTGACAAAGCAAATGTCATCTGCAACTGTGTCAAAAAAGGACCACGCACTGCAACTCTTGTGAGCGCCCGGTTTGCCTTTGGAAGGAGGAATGCTCCTAACGGGTGCCGAAGTGGAGGGTACAGGCAACCAAGTCTTCCCCCTCCCTCTGCCTCCTGTTTTGGCCGGTAGGGGAATCTCTTCCTCCGAGCTGCTCCCACCACCTTCCTGTTGCTCACGCCATGATGGGTCAAGGACCTCATCATCTTCCCTCCCCTCTTCAAACAGCTGCTTCTCCGGGGTTGTCTCGCCAGCACCGTACGCACCAGAAAGTGGCAACTGAGTCTCGTCATCATCTGATGCGTACTGAGGTGTGCTGACCATAGGCACTGGCCCACTCGCCTCTTCAGATTCAGAGGGACAAAGAAGTTGCGCATCACTGCATACTCCCTCTTCTTCACATTCAGGAATGCTGCTTGGCTGGCCCCCTCTTTCCAAGCCAACAGATTCCGAGAACAGAAGTAGAGACTGTGATGGCTCCTGTCCATGTCTCTCTGACTGCCTGGGCACTTTGGCAGGTGGTGAAGAGACAGATGGTTGCTCTTCGGTGCTCTGACCCTGAGAGGATGCGGAAGTAATTGAAGTCGATGCGTTAGCTGCCATCCATCCGACAACGGCTTCAATTTGTTCCTCCCGCAGCAGTGGGGTACGTTGAGGTCCTACAAAGCTGCGCATAAAGGACTGTTGCCTGCTAAAACTGGGGGATGCTGATCCACTGGTGCCAGCAGCAGGCCCAGAATCCCCACGTCCTCTACCTGTAGAATCCCCACGTCCTCTCCCTGCAGAATCCCCACGTCCTCTCCCTGCTGAAACTCCACGCCCACGCCCACGCCCACGCGCCTTACTCCCTGCCTTCTTCATCTTGCAAGACTGCTTAAGATAGGCAAAAAAGTACAAAGGGGGGCCTTAGTGTGCTTATTCCTGAACAGCTGGTTACAGGTACAAGAAACACTAATTTTATGAAGTGTGTGTGTGTGTGGACTAGACTTTAATAGGAGCTGATGTGGCCTACACAAGTTCAAAATGTAGTGTTTGGTGAACTTTTTTTGTGGTTTCTTTGTTGGAAACAAACTCAAAGTATGTGAACAAAGAATTGAAACTGATAGTATCACCAACTTTTTGGAGCTATTACAATGCAGGCAGGTAACCTACAATGCAAAAGATGAGGCTCCAAAAAAATTGGGTAATACTAATCTGGCTGCGCCGGCAGGGCACAAGCCAGAAAAAAAGGCTCCTCTATCTACTCCTATATAGTGTTTGCAACCAACCAATGTTGATGGATACGGATGGATGCACACTAATAGGAGAAGAAAAAATGAGCTGCACTCAAAGACAAATATGTGTGAGGCAGTGACGCACGTTGAGCGTCCTACAACCAGACATAGCTGCAGGACACTCTACTCAGCGTGAGCTGCACTCACACACAGTCAGAGGCCTCTCAGACAGCCGTCAACAGTGCAGCTAAGTGGGCACTGGCACTGACAGGCTGCAGAAAGGCTCCGCTGTGTACTCCTTTATAGTGTTTGCAACCACCGTAGATGGAGACGGATGGATGCACACTAATAGAAGAAAAAATGAGCTGCACTCAAATAAAAATATGTGTGAGGCACTGACGCACGCTGAGCGTCCTACAGCCAGACGTAGCTGCAGGACACACTACTCAGCGTGAGCTGCACTCACACACAGTCAGAGACCTCTCAGACAGCCGTGAACAGTGCAGCAAAGTGGACACTAGCACTGAAAGGCTGCAGAAAGGCTCCGCTGTCTACTACTAGTGTTTGCAACCAACGTATATGGATACGGATGGAAGCACACTAGATTGAAATTATGTAAAAAATGCAGCTCAAAAAATAAAAGATGTATGAGGCAGCAGTGATCACACTGGGTGGCCTACAGCCTGACGTAGCTGCAGGACCCACTCCACAGCGTGAGCTGCACTCACACAGCCCTTGCAGACAGCTGTGAACACTGCTGCTAGGGCAAAGAAGGCTACAGTGGTGGTTTATGTAGCCTGGGTAAAGCACTAGATGTTTGGTGGAATCGCTATTTCTAACTGTCCCTCACAGTCTTCTACAGCAGCCTGTCCCTAACTGAATTCACAGCAGAGTGACCAGAAATGGCGGCTGCGGTGGCTTTTATAGTGCATCATGACATCATTTCGGCAGCCAATCACAGCCATGCCAATAGTTAACATGCCTACATGCCTAACAGGATGTGCCCACACTTCGGAGGATTCCCATTGGCTTAATCAAAGCAAGCAGGCTCATAGCATGATGGGAACTTCCTATTCCGATTCCGATTCCGGAATCCGATATGACAAAAGTATCGGAACTAAGTATCGGAATTCCGATACCGCTAATATCGGCCGATACCCGATACTTGCGGTATCGGAATGCTCAACACTACTCGTTACTTGAAATGAGTATGCGAGAATGTGAAATTGCTTGAGTCGAGTAAAGAGTATCTGAGCATGGGGCAGGGGACTGGAGTCGGAGACCAGACTAGTTGCCCCTCCTATACCTAGCACTGCTATGAATAGCACAAGCGATTGGACGATCACAGGTTCATGTCTCCTAAAGAGACTATTGAAATCAGTAAGTAGTGTGAAAAAAAGTTTTTAAAATTATGAAAAAAATTAAAAACACCCACAAAAGTTAAAAAATGGAATATTTTGTGATTTTGGAAAACTCCCTTTAAATAACTTAAACAAATGCAGTAAAATGAGTTGAATTCCAAGGAGGGTATTCCAGTTTCTGGTAAAAAGTAAAATTTTAATAGTATTCAATGGTTAAAAAAGGTTGTGGAGACACGAGGAGGTCAGTGGCTCTCGTCCACTGGCCTGGCTGTCTTTAAAAAGACTGCATGGACCAGGGCTGATAGCATTGAATGTCCGCTCTATCTCCCCATGGGCAGAACACTACTCAGGCCACACAGGGTGAGGATAAAACAGTGTGGCAATAATTTATTGAACCACTAACACACAATAGCCTACAGAACAGTCTCAGCAAATACCCAAGATGGTGTAAAATGCAGAGTTTCACCCTCCTGCTGACTTGCCGGGATTAGAGCTGCTTCCAATGCCGAATACCCCCACCAGTGACTCCCTGATCTTGACTGGCCCCCATAGCGAGGAGGTAATGACAAGCTTAGGAATCTAACCGAAAGCAGTGAGGTATGTGGCCAGGTGACCTGATTGTCACAACCTGGAGTCTTTAAAACGCCTCTGGGGTTTCAGTGATGGTCAATGAAGCAGTCCTTTGTTTTTCCAGCTGGGGCCCTAGTCCCCTAAGTTGATCTGTAGAGTCACAAGGACCAGAAGAAAAATTATCTTTATATAGTTCACAACTGGCCTTCAACCAGCATCCAGAGGTCAGAGAGAGATGTGAATGAGGCCAAACTGCATTGTTTGATTATGAATCTATTTACATAGTTTTTCCTCCTCTGTTTGGGAATGCCAGCAAACTGTCTATCATGGACAATGTATGTAATCAACATATCAGCAAACATCATCGTTCAGTGGCCATGCATTACTGTTTTGCATAGGTAACAGAAAATAAACTGTAGGACATAATATTAGAAGTAAATATTTGTCCTACAAGAAGAGTCAATATTTCAGACAACAGTATATGATTCTGGGCTTACACAATTTACGTCTGGCGTAATTAAGAAGAAATGCTGTGTCGTTACAAAGGCTTTGAATAGGAACGTGGGACTGCATGAGTAACGCGTTGCCTTTCCTTTCGCCTACCTGTACATGCATGTGGAGTGGAATGAATATTAACAATTGATTACTATTAAAATTTGACTTTTGACCAGAAGTTGGAACACCCTTCTTGGAATGCATACTGTACTTAGTGTATCCACGCGTATCGTTAGTAAGGGGTTCAATGCTAACATGGATCCCTACATCACTGTGAGCTGGCTTTTTCTTTATACTTGGTTAGTAAAATGAATTGCTACATTTGTGGGAATCATTTTAAAAGATGTCTGTCAGCAAAGATATCATTAGCAAAGTTTGTACAGGTGTCTGTAGAGGACTTTACTCTAAGGCTATGTTCCCACGATCAGGGCGTAGCAGCGATTTGGGTGCAGCAAATTTCTGCTGCATCCAAAGCACTGCACACTTATCACATAGGTAAATCTGCATGTGTTCACTAAATAATGCAGATTCACTGCATCCAATACATTTCTATTGTGGAAATTTTGTTTGAGGAAACTAGAGACTGTAGAGGGAGTTAGTGGACAATATTCTGCGCAGCCGACAGAATGGAGATGTGCCGTAATTTTCAGACTATAAAATGCACTTTTTCAAAATAAAATTGGGTGGAAAATGGTGGGTGCTTCTTATAGTTCGAATGCAGGCTTACCAGGGGTTGCGGCAGTGGTTTAGAGCGTCCCTTCCTCAGGGAACCGGTGGCAGAAGTGTGGCGATGCTGAAGCTCGGTGAACAGTGTGGAGTGCATTATTGGTTTCCCAGTGACCCTCTTCCTGAAGCCATGGACTGCCGGAGATCTCGGCTGACCTCTCGCGCTCCATTATCCTGAGGCTGTGGGCTTCAGGAAAATGGCCGCTGGAGGCCGCACGTGCGCAGATTGAGATCTTGGCGCCCCTCAGCTTCAGGAAAATACTGTATATAGAAGAGATGGAGGGAACCGCTGCCAAGTGTTATAACTAGGGGTTCTCCAAAAGCATGCTAATGATGAATGTGGAAGGAAACAAAAGAGCAAACAAGCATACATAGAACCCTGGGAACACCCACAATTTATAAAAGGCAAAAAGTATTAAATTTTATTGAACAATGACAACACATGCAAAGAGAAAAAACACAGCAAAGCTCAATAAAAACATTTTAAAATGAAGGATGAAAAGACATCTAGTTATGCCCATGATGTGGCAATAACTAACCCACACCAAACCCCTGACAGCTAGTACAATTGACTACACGAGGCTCCAAAAAAAAAAAAAGGCTCATTGATTATAATATGATCAATGTGTTCTAATGCCAACATTCAAAAAAATGCAAATAAATAGAACTGCATATGCCTAATCATAGCATCATATTTATGAACACAATCATAATGAGCCAGAAAGAAAAAGAAGGCTGCTCCACTACAAAAATCATTGAGTCTGATATATATAAAAGATCAAACCAATTCCTGTAGTGTGGAAGAGGAAGCAGCCCAATGATTTAGCCCAATGCTAGAGAGATGAAAGCTGCATTGAAGGAGCCATGGAAGCTGAGAGGGAATGGAGGGATGTGAACGCCATGCGTATCGCCACAAGACTGCATGGCCTCCTTTTTTTTTTGCATGTGTTGTCATTGTTCAATAAAATTTAAAACTTTTGCCTTTTATGAATTGTAGGTGTTCCCAAGGTTCTATACATGCTTCTTTGTTCTTCTGTTTCTTTCCGCATTCTTTATTAGCATGCTTTTGGAGGACCCTTAGTTATAATACTTTGCAGCAGTGCTCTCCATCTCTTCTATATACAGTGCTTGGACTTCTTTTGCATTGGTGCATTTGTGTATTTGTCTTTAATAGCAGCTATAGTTATATCTACATTTTCAGAGATTAACTTTTTAGAATTGTGTCATCATGAATTTAGAAGCCAGGGAGTTGGCTTGGAAAGGTCAGGTTGAAGGTATCTTTGGCAATAATGATGAATTGGTCACGCAAGATAGTTCATTTCTCAGTTTATCAACCAATATCACCAATCTCTACAAAATGTGGACAAAACTTGGTGGAATATTAAAAGCTTAAAAGAATATAATAAGTTTGGCATTGTTCCAAGAGGCCTTCGAATAAAGATTTTCCCGGCATGGGAAACTGACCCTGATTTTTAATTTACATGGGAGGCCGGCCTTTTGAAATGCTCATCCATTTTAATCAGTATGTTTATTGATCATGATCGCAACCTTATGACCAAATTAAAAGAGGACACCAAAAATAAGGACGCAAAACTCAGTGCTTTTGATACACAAAAGTTGTTTCTTTCCGGCTTCAGATTGCGATCTCGGCGGCCATTTTCCTGAAGCCGAGGGCCACCGAGATCTCACTCTGCACATGCGTGGCCTCAGGAAAATGGCCGCCGAGAAACCAATGACGGCTCTGCCTACCGTGGACACCGGGCGGTAGCATCGCCACATTTCTACCGCCGGTATTCTGAGGAAGGGACCCTGCTCCATGCAACACACTCTGCTCTACCTCACCGCCAACACTGGCCAAACAGCATCACATAGCTGAGATACCCAGGGAGTGCAGCATTACCCCATTTCTGCAGCCGCTGGCTTCCTAAGGAAGGAACCATGCCTCCTGTGACCCTACCACCGCCTGCCCTCAGGTAAGATACCTTAAATTCAGACAATAAGACGGACCTCCATCTTATAAAAATCTTTTTTTTCTATTTTCCATCCCAAAATTTGGGGTGCGTCTTATAGTCCGAAAAATATGGTATATCCCAGTATGGCACAGTAAGGTGGTGGTTTATTTCAATGCGTTTCAAAGTGTATATGGTACTTCTTCTTTGGGAAAAACCACAGGTACAGGCGTTGTCTGTGGTTTTTCCTGAAGAAGAAGCTATATACAGTACTTCGAAATGCGTTGGAATAAACCACCACTTTACTATACCATACTGGGATATATAAGTCTCCATTCCGTCAGCCATGGAGAATATTATCCACCAACTCCCACTACAGTCTGATGCCCGATGGTCACTTGCTGACCCATGGATCCACTGCGGCAGATTTTCTATATTATATGCTTCTTTAACAAATTAAACAGGTGAGTTTAATCTGAGTGCTAGACTAACTGTATTGCTAAGACCCTATTTGAGCTGATCTTTCCTACAGTTTATTGTTTTGTGGAAAATAGCAACAGGAATTCATATGCTGCGTATACATGCACCGCCGGTGAGTTTAAGCAGAGTCAGATAGAAGCACAGTGGGCATGGGATTTTGAGAAATCCCATCCTCTGTGCTGATAACTTAGAATGTAGGATTTTGAACTCAGCGCAAGTGCACCGCGTCCAGAAGCCTGCTATTCCTTATCATGGACACATACTCTAACAAGAGCCCATACCTTTAGTTTAAAAAGCAGTTGAAAAATTTTGGTGAAAATATTATTTGTGTTCATATACAAATGAGCTGCTTAGGATCTCATTGACAGGGCCATGGTATTGGGAGAATCCTTCCTCCCACCTTTTCGCTGACTAGCTTCACTCTTCTAACATTGATTGACAGAGCTGAGCTTGTTACTGAATCTGTGTAAAGAAGGGGATTCTGGGCCTTGTGGTCCCATTTACAATGCTCTGTGTGCAGCATTTTAATATGAACATAAAGAGTATTTTCTCCAACATTATTCATATGGTCACTCTTAGCTCTAGATCCGCTACAAAGACATAGGACAAAGTACATACCTCAATACCAATTTCAGAGCTGATTCCATTAACGAGATGGGTGGGAACTCATTAAGATGGCTCCTTTATAGGCAGTTAAAGAAGCCTGGGTGCAATTTTTCTCTCTACCGTAGTTTGGGTTTGACTTTAAATAATACGGTTGATTTTTTACACTTTTTCGTTCTTCTCAAAGTTTTTCTTAGAAGTTCCCTAAAACAAGTTATAAAACATAAAATGTTCACCAAGGGAGAAGCCTTAATGAACAATCTGTAGACAGTTTTATCTTTCTAGGATTTTCAACTAACAAGTCTGTTTTTTAAGGACAGGAATTCGTACATGACACAAGTGTCTTACCAGAGATTTGTAAAGTACTTCAGGTTTGAATTTAAAGCTAATTTTAAGTTTTCATTTTTTTGACTTGGGTTCAACTTTACCACAATTTATTTAGCTATTTGAAAGAGTGAATGAATACGTTTAGTTTAAAGCCTACCTATCCTTATACACAAAGCCTGTAGAAAATGATTGCCTACTGCTTTTAGTGCAGATATCAATCTAATATGTCCAGGAACCGTCTCATTTCTCATGCTTTGTAACTTGCCATCCCAGCACTATAGTTTCTGGAACTTCCTTTCCCCACACGTTACAGCATGCATTTTACCTGCTATTGTCCAATGGATTGAATGGCACAGCTGCTGCTTCTTAGCAGAGTTAGGCTGAGTGCAGACGGACTTTTTGGCCCTGCAGATTTTTCCGCGCAGAATGGAAGAAATCCGCAGGTCAAATGACCTGCATTTTTCCTGCGGATTTCTTCCATTTTTCCTGCGGTTTTATTGCGGTTTTTGTCCGGTTTTCCAATGCGGATTCTCCCCTGCGGATTTGGTGACAGGGGAGATGGAAAACCGCACAAAAGTAGTAACATGCTGCGGATTTTGTACCGCAGGAAAACCACGCGGAACAATCCGCAGCGTCTGCACAGCGTTTTTTTTTCATTGAGTTCTATGCTACTGTACATCACAATGCGGATATGCAGCGTTTCTGCGCGGAAAAATCCGCTGCGGATCCGCTGCATATCCGCATCGTGTGCACACAGCCTTAGATCAGCTGAGTCAGTATGTGAGACTGCAACAAGGGTCTGTATTTCCACTAGATGGGTATGGATTTTCTCTTGCCAATACCAACCTAAATCATTTCTTTGGCTGCCTTGGTTATTAAAGAAGCATTACCACAATATTTTTTATTCCCTAAGTCTGTCTATATATTTATGTCATGAAGTGTAAGTGCGTTAAGAAACTCACTAATTGCCGTCTTACCTGATTTCCAGTGATGCTCCGGTGCCCTTCGCGCGTTACTATAATTCCAATTCGTTGGCTCACACAAGGAATTTATGCATAAGACGAAAGTCACTTTTACAATATAAAATGATCGAGTGATGTTCATCTGCTCCTTAGTCTTACATTGTAAAAGTGAGTTTTTTAAGGTACATTCGCACATTGCAGCCACGGTGTGCTTTACCATACAGCGACCATGGTAAAACCATAAATCCAGACATTTGGGGGAGTACATAAATGACATACAATGCAGGTCCACTAAAACCAGCCCATAACATAACTCTCAAAAACCATCCCAACATGTAGTGTGCTGGAGGAAACTATTCTGGCTTTACATCACTGACGCCATCATGCGCAGTGACACGTATCTCCCCTCCATCACTTCACCAATGACTCTGTCACACTACAGAATCTTACAGCAGCATGAGGTAGCGATAAAGTGGCTGATTCCAGCAATTAATAATTTAGTTTACTGGGTAGGGGCCGCAGTAATGATGAAGTCTAACTGTTCTCTTCTGCAGATCTAGCAGAGCTTAGTTGTTGAGCTGTGCATAGCCCGGCCAACACGACAGCTGTCTATGTACAGTGTATTGTAAAGTGACAGAGAGCTGCTGGTGTGGTTGGACTAGGAGACACAAGTCAGCTTGTCCTATAGTGAAAATCTCCTGCAAATAAAACACTGATTGAATTGGAACAGCAAACACATCCCAGTAAGTGACACATCACTGAAATCAGGCTCTCTACTCTTACATTATGCTGCTCTCGGATTACATAGTGAAAACCTGCTGACAGATTGCCGTTAGTAATTTTGAGCAGTGCAGTTTATTTTAGTAATCACATTAAAAAAAATAGCAAAAAGAAAACTATTCATTAAAAATATTGACGTAGACTTGAGAAACTTTACTGCTGATAAAAGAAAAAAAACCTTCCAAAATATATCTAACCCCTTAGTGACCACTGATATTACCACGGTATTTTATAGTACTTAAACAACAGCGCCGCTTGGCGCTTTGGAAAAAGTGTATAGCGCACCTCAGTTTTGGATTTTCCCTGAGATCTCAGCTGTCAGGGGTAGCCGAGACTCCAGAGAACATGGTTTTGGTAGGTTTTTAATGACCCCGCTTTTGCGATCGCCGTTATTAACCGTATAACAACGACTGCAAAAAAGCTGCGATTTTGCATTTAATTTCGCTCTCCTCTGATGTGATTGCACATCAGAGGAGAGGGAAATAGGGTCCCCGATTACCCCCCAGTATCTCCCCATGGTCCTCGTGGTCCTCGAGCCTTCCTGCATCCTCCAGTGGGCGCCGACATCTTCTTCTGGGGAGAAAATGGCGGGCGCATGAGCAGTGCACCCAATGAATCTGCCGGCCGGCAGATTTCATTCATTCATTCAATGTACATTTTGATCACTGTGATAAACCCTATCACAGTGATGAAAATAAAAAAAAATAGTAAATACCCCCATCCCCTTAGTTAGGGAAATATAATAAAATAAAGAAAATATATTTATTTTCATTTTTCCATTAGAGTTAGGGTTAGAATTAGGGTTAGGGTTAGAATTAGGGTTAGGATTACGGATTAGGATTAGGGTTAGGGTTGGGATTAGGGTTAGGGTTGGAAATAGGGTTAGGATTACGGATTAGGATTAGGGTTAGGGTTGGGATTAGGGTTAGGGGTGTGTTGGGGTTATGGTTGGAGCTAGAATTGAGGGGTTTCCTCTATTTAGGGACATCAGTGGGTCTCCAAACGTGACATGGCACCACCATTGACCTCTCAAAGTGACTTCAAATGTGATGTGGTCCCTAAAAAAAATGGTTTTGTAAAGTTTATTGTAAAAATGTGAAATCGCTGGTCAACTTTTAACCCTTATAACTTCCTAACTGGTTCCAAAATTGTGCTGATGTAAAGTACACATGTGGGAAATGTTATTTATTAAGTATTTTGCCTAACATATCTCTCTGATTTGAGGGCATAAAAAATAAAAGTTTGAAAATTGTAAAATTTTAAAAATTTTCGCCGTATTTCTGTTTTTTCATAAATAAACGCAAGTCATATCAAAGAAATTTTACCACTAACATGAAGTAAAATATGTCACGAAAAAACTCAGAATCAGTGGTATCCGTTAAAGCGTTCCAGAGCTATAACCTCATAAGGTGACAGCGGTCAGAATTGTAAAAATTGGCCTGGTCATTAAGCTGCAAATTGGCTCTGTCACTAAGGGGTTAAAAAAAAAACAATGAAATTCGTAAAAGGGAAGACTTTGAATTCTGAAATGCTATCTTCACTATTGTGCAACCTTAAAAATAAAAACCTCTGGAGTCTGCGTAATTTGTGTAGATCTGTTGTCAAAGACCTAACGAGCCACAAAAACATATACATGAAGAGATGGGAGTCCCATTTTGGTGCTGATATCCGTCTCGAGAATTGGAACGATGCCATCAAAAACACTTACAATTCCAACATATCAATGGGTCTTCATGAGAGTTATTTCAAATTGTTAAATAGGTGGTACTATACCCCGACGAGGTTATCGCATTTTAACACAGAGCTATCTTCCTTGTGCTGGAGAGATTGTGGACACCAAGGGAACCTCTACCATATTTTCTGGGGTTGTTCAAAAATCAAAAACCTCTGGCTTCAAGTCACACAGCACATTAACCTCATTGCTAAGGACTTCACAATTACACCCAAAAGAGCACTTCTTTCTTTAGACATGGAACAATTTGATGATTCGCTAAGACACATTATCATACACATCCTCTTAGTGACCAAGACCATGTTAGCACAATGGTGGAAGAAAGCAGAGGTTCCCAAGTTTTCAGACATACTTGACAAGATAGGCCAGCACAGCGATTTAGAACGCAGATTTGCGATTAACAACAATCACATTCACAAATACTCAAAAAAATGGAAGACCTGGAACAGCAAATTTCATATCAAATAGACTTAACAAAAGGCACTATATTTTGAAGTTTAAACCTGGGCGCTTTAGTACTGGGATGCTGTATCTCCTTCCAAGAATGTTACCCCATAATAAGGATTGTCGATTTTTTTTCTTTTATGTTGTTATTCGATATATGTTATTCTATGCCTATTTGTGGGTTCTCTAGTTTTTAAATTTTTTTTCCGTACCTGTACAAGGTTGTTTATTCCCCACTCCCTTCCCTCCCTTCCTACCTTCCTTTCCCTACCCTGTTTATTTCTAAAAAAAACAATAAAATTATTTGAAAACAAAAAAAACAACAATTCTATCTATTATTTATTTTTTTCTTTTAGGTGTGTGGTCATTTAGGACCAAAACATTGTGGTTATTAAGAGGTCATTAATATTGATTTTAAACATGAAGAAAGACAATATTGCCTCATCCAATGATATATAAGATATTTAAGAACCATCAAGGCTACAGACTATTAAGTATCCATCATGTATAAAAAAAGACTGAAATAGCAAACTAATTTAAATACTTTATTTGAGAATCAATTTTAAACAATTAAAGGATAGAAGACTATAAATGAAAAATATTCTTTTACTCTTTATAAACTTTACCCTTGATATGACAGAAAAAAGTTTCCTCTAAAAACATAAAGGTTTTATGTTAAATGTGTTTTTTAAAAAGATTAAATGGTATTTTTGTTTTACTTTATGATCTTAAAAATATTAAAACTATTACATTGGTCTTTGGGAAAATTATAGACTCTTACTGCCTGTTCTTACAGTAAATGCACATGTACATTAGCTGCAATAAATTTCCTTAAACCCTACATTTTGTATGGAATCATCTAATCAATGTGTGCAAAGGTAATTGTGAATGGAGAGGGATCTGGAGATGCTGAGACATCACGCGTTGTGATTGGTGGATCCTGTGTTATCGGTTGTGCTATGAAAAGAGCTTTAACATTCCCAGAGCACTTAGGCTCACTTGCGTATAAATTAATTCCTCAGTGGGAGAGAAACAGTTTGCATAAAGAAAGGTGTGGATTGCATTACTTTTCTGAGACAACGTGACCATATAAAAAATTCTGGGGTGCTGATAGATTCCCTCTAGCACATAAACCTAATTGAAGAGCCAGTTTTTCCTTTCGGGCTAAGAACTTACTGGAAGGTAAATGCTAACTACGTGCCTGTCCTGCCCTTCAATGATCTCTCACAGCATAGGCAGCGATTCCCCTATTTCTTTTGACCTCACACAACAGATCAGCGCTTTATCTTGTTGTCTGCTCAGCTGACGAGGTATCACTATTGGCTCCCCACAGTTAGGCAGTGGGGAGCCGGCTGTCAATTAGCGCGACATCAGCAGTGACTCCCCATCATCAGAAGAGAGCAGAAGAGGCGGACTTTTTGTATGTGACATCCTCAGAAGAAGGAAAATGGCCGGCAGGAAAGGTCCGTGACCGTCCTAAACTGGGACAGATCATTCGCAAGGCAGAACAGGCAGGTAGCTAGAGACTGACTGCCTGAAGCTCAGTAGGAAAAAGTCTCCTAAGATCTGGAAAATCTCTTTATATCAATATACTGTGTCTGTTTTATAATGAGGAGAGATCATTTTTCTCCTTCACCCAAAGATACTGTATATTAGAACTGTTGAGGCTCCAGGCTATTTGGAGATCTACTTTGTAGTTTAATTTTTTTTTGGGAAAAATGCATCGACCATTTCTTGACTGTATACATCAAGGACACCTAAGTGCAAGAATCCCCAAATTGGAAACGCAATTGACCAACTTGATATGTAAATTTGTGAACCTAGAACTGAAGAGCAAATCATTTCCAAATGAACAAGCACTGGAGGACAACTCAGGACCGCGTTCTCGCCCGAGGCGGTATGTTTGCTAACACATTGTATAGATTATTTATGCTGCTCTACACAATGCATGGCTGACAGATTCATTGTAACAGGTGAAATTACCTTTCATTTTCATTGCTCCATGAGAAGAACCATAGCGATCGCATGTTAATTGAATATTTTCCTACCACAATACAATTCACGTTCCAATTAACCGGCAAACCGTGAGCCTTAGCAATAAACAAACACAATGCTGTTTACTCATATTTCCTTAATATGATGGCACAGCTGCTCGCCGTTGAAAAATAAAAAAGTTATTCTCCGATGATACGTATAGAGTCTGATGAACGCGGCTAAATTTATATGTTTTATAAATAAACCAATTTGTGAATATACAACTTGGCGGTGTTATGTAGTCAAGGCCCGCTGGCAACAACGAGCATAAAAGCATAAAAGTGAAAAAGAAATGTTCAATAAACATGCACTATGGTTCTTAGAATCACTTAAATTGCTTCTGGAAACCATGGTAACTTCTTGAGGTTTATAAATTGCTAAATATTTGGTGGGAATGACTTAACGCTTAATATCCTGAAATCAAACCTATTAATTGCTATTCTGCATAACTGGGCACAGTTTCCTCAAGAGCTTTATAGAAGCCCCGTTGGCAGGTGAACAATGTCCATAGTGGCAGACCACATGGCTGACGTGGGCCCTGTAAGGTACGGGGACCCGGTGCTGAGTGGCATCTTCCCCCTCCTCTGACGGCATTCTGATTTCAATGATATTAACATTCTCACAATGAATGTAATGGTGAAAAGGGAGCTATTGGCTCAATCATTCCACGATTCAACCTGTCAATAAAGAAGTTTCAGGGCGCTTCCTTCAGAGGATCCTTAACCCAACTTGGAGCAAGAGGGTTATATAGCCAAAGAACTATACTATAAATAAATTATACACCCGATGAAGGCCTACATGGCCGAAGCGCGTTGTTGATTTTTTATAACAAAAAATGTTTTAATGTTTTTATTGTCTTTTATACAATTTTGCATTTTACTTAGCCAATAAAATATCATCTGATTCAACATCAGAGATACTTAGTTCTTTGGCTATATAACCCTCTTGCTCCAAATTGAGATAAGGATCCTCTGAAGGAAGCGCCCTGAAACTTCTTTATTTGCAATATCGCATGGAGGAAAAGAGAGAGGAAAATTACCTCCATGCTATTAGAGATGGGCAGCAAACCGGTGGAAGGATCACCCTTGTTTGCAAACCTTTCCCAGTGTTGTGCCTCCTTGCACAACCACACCAGGTTTGAAGTTGTTCTTTTCTCACCAAGCAGAATTGACTCATCTACTACACTTAGATAGCGCTCTCCCTCTATTTCCCCCTCTTCCTCTCTTTCCCAGGACCATATTCACACCATTCAACCTGTGCACTTGAGACTCCGCACAGCATGCAAGACATAACTAGGTCGAACTTGCTGAACGGATCCACAGTCCACATACTGCGCAGACCAGAGAAGTTGCGGCATTGGGTAACGTGAGCATTTTTAAAATATACTTTTAGTTATCTCTTATGGTAGCAGTTATAATATATGAGAGGCTGTGAGGGCCATCAGGGTATATGGGAGGCTGTGTAGGGCTATTACACTATATGGAGAGCTGTGGGAGGCATGATACTGTGTGCTGAACAGTGTGGCCCATAATATTGTGTATGGGGAGTGTGAGGGCCATCATACTTTTTGTCGGGACCTTGGATGCATCAGACAGTGTGGGGGCTGTTGGGATGTCATGCTATGTGCAGGGGCATATCATACTTTGAGGGAACCATCATACTTTGTGGACAACTTTGGTGGCTATTATATTGTATAAAGAGAATGTGAAGCCATCAAACAGTGGGGAGGGCTGTGGGAGCCATCTTACTGCATGGGTGAATTGTGGTGCCATTATACTGTGTAAGAAGACTATGGAGCGAGCATGCTGTGTGTGGGTTGGGGGAGCGTCATACTATATATTGTGGGGGGAATTATCATGTGTGGGGCCTGTGGGAGGCATAATATTGTGTGGGGGACCATCATATTTTTTAAAAGGATTATGGGGCCGTCATACTGTGTTGGTGACTGTGGCCATTATATTGTGTAAGGAGACTGTGATGGCCATCATATTGTGTGGTGGGAACTGTGAGGCATATCATACTGCATGGGAAACTGTGGGTGCCATCATTTTGTGTGGGGGGACGGTGGGAGGCATCATACTGTATTAAAACACTGTAAGGCCATCATACTGTGTTAGGTGGCTGAGAGAGTAGTATATCGTGGGGTTGGGGTTTGCTGTGGGTCATCATACCATGTATGTGGCATATTGTGCGGGGACATATTGTATGGAGGCATTTATTGTAGTGCATGGGGGTCCTGAAATGATCATCATAGTTGGTGGGGACACTATGGGTCTTTTTTTTGGGGGGGGGGCAATAATAATGTAGACATGTCACAATACATGTCTCTCTCCCTGTGCCTAAAAATTGAGGGTTATAGCCTTTTGCGACTCCCTTTTGTGTCGTGAGAGTCCAATGCTTTTTATGGGGCCTATGTACTGTAGGGTGTAACATGGAGCTCCCAGGCTTTTATTAAAAATGTTCGATGAGCTTCACCTACAACTACCTTGTGTCAAATATAATACTAGCTTCAGGATATTCTATTGATCTTTTTTTATCTGACAGTTTTCAAGGTTTGCACAGCTACATCATTGTGGACTTTTCCCATGTTTTTTCATCCCTGCATCGTGTGGGTATATGGCGGTTTGTTTTTTGGACAGAGTCTATTTTTAATAGCCCTATTATAACCTATTTTAATTGTAAGTAGTGATGAGCGAGTATACTCGTTACTCCGGTTTTCCCGAGCATGCTCCGGTGTCCTCCGAGTATTTTGGCATGCTCGGAGACTTAGATTTCGTCTCCTAATCTGCATGATTTCTGACTTGTAGACAGGCTGAATACATGTGGGAATTCCCTAACAAACAGGCATTCCACACATGTATTCAGCCTGTCTAAAAGTCGCAAATCATGCAGCTGAGACGACGAAGACTAAATCTCCGAGCATGCCAAAATACTTCGAGATCACCCGAGCATGCTTGGGGAAAAACGGAGCAAAGAGTATACTCGCTCATCACTACTTGTAATATGTTTAAAACAATTCAGAAAAAAATTGTACGTTTTGCAAGGCCATGTTAACATTACTCTGCATGTCTTCACGAATTCAGTATTGCCAGATGGATAAAGTATTTTTTATTGTTTTTCTACTTAAAGACATTTTTTTGCAATTTGATTTACTGCAGACGCAATCAGAAGCCGTGAATTTTGTTTTTACCCTCGACAAAATTGCATAAGGACTTGGTTTTGATGAGCAATTTACAATTTTCACGCACGCATATTTGGAGAACTTATTTGGAGACACAACCCATCACGACATGGTCCCGTGGTTACAAAATCACGGGGTTTTGCAAAATTTTGCTATTCTAGTCATGTGAAAGAAAACAGCAAAAGAATCAGTAGTTACAAAAAATGCTTTGTTCGTAAAATGGTTTCTCAAAACCGAAGCTTATTTTCTGCGATTTCCCAATAATCATAGCGAAAAAAAAGATATAAAAACAGCCTGAATGTGAAGGTATCCTAAATTGACATAGCAAAAATACATAATGAAAAATATAAATAAGTAAAAAAATAAATGTTTCAAAATAAAATCAAAACAGGCACGAAACAAAACAGAACTTGAACAAATGAGAAATTATGTAAAACACGATAAGCAATAAGCATCTTTTAAATGCTAGCTTGACAAGGAGTAATCTGCATTTTATTTTATTATTTCTCCTTTCTTGTAACAATAGAAATAGTCTGAGAGGTTATAGCTAGCTCGCTCAGCGACACAATAAAATCAATCTTAGGCCAGTTTTTTCCGGTACGTGTAGTGACAGTTTTCTCACGTACCGGAGACACTGACACACGTAGACACATTCTAATGAATGTGTCTATGCAGATGTCAGCGTGTTTTCACGGACCGTGTGTCCGTGTGCAAAATACGCTGACATGTCCGTTTTTGTGCAACAGCGCGGATCACACGGACCCGTACAAGTCAATGGGTCCGTGTAAACACGTACCGCGCACGGACGGCGTCCGTGTGCCGTCCGTGTGCCATCCGTGTGCATTTTCCAAAATATAGGGTTAACGTTGAAACCAATTGTATCAATACCAGCCAGGTGTCTAGACATTGCCTGCAAAAAAGTTGGCTCACAGTGTGGACAGTTTTTGGAGTGAGGTGAAGCTGGACTCTTCTCACAGTGGTTGCAAGTTTGTGGTTTGGTCATTTTTCACAAAATTATGGCCCCACGTGTGGACACAGAACAGCTTATATGTCTAGTGGAGCAACATCCTGAACTTTGGGACACTCGATCTGATGGATACCATAACAGGCTGGCCATAGAACGTGCTTGGTTTGCTGTAGCTGAACAGCACTACCCCAGACCTGGTTGGGCCACATATTCACCAGCCAAGCAGGCAAAGTTTGGTAAGTTAGCCCATAGATGTTCATTTTTAACAATCAAATTCAAAAATGTTTTCATATGACCTGATTTTACATGGTTAGATTTGCAAGGTGACATGTGTAGCAAAAACACACATTAGCTTCATATTTTTTGTATTTGTCTCTTGAATCACATTATATATATTACATTTTTTCCTAGTTTTATAGTCTGATCCCTCCATTTAATATACAAATTCATCATTAACCATGCTTGGTGAAAACTTTAAAAACATGCAGTGTGTGTCTGTGGCAGCATTTTTGTGTTGCTCACTAGCTTCATGTCTGTCACACTTTTGTTGTAGATTTTAAGGGAATAAATTCATGGACTTCAGTGCGCTGCTTGACAAATTTCACGATTCCAGATTATGAGAAAGATTAACTGTTTATTTCCCAACGCGTTTCAAAGTGTATACCACTTCTTCCTCAGGGGATGACATATATATTTGATATAAGTGTATACCACTTCTTCCTCAGGGGATGACATATATATTTGATATATGTCATCCCCTGAGGAAGAAGTGGTATACACTTTGAAACGCGTTGGGAAATAAACAGTTAATCTTTCTCATAATCTGGAATCGTGAAATTTGTCAAGCAGCGCACTGAAGTCCATGAATTTATTCCCTTAAAATCTGAAGTTTTAGTGGTCACAGAGCTGACCTTTGGACGTGCAGCAAGCTGACTACGGATCTTATATGCCTGAGCCTCTCCTGAAAAGGGTGAGTAAATTCTAATTTATTCTTCTAACAATAACCCGGAAAAAACCCTATTGCGCTTTTTGTTCCTCTAGGTTAATTACACTTTTGTTGTATGGATACTACATTTGTAAAAAAAACCATTGACCTTGCTAAATCAATGGCTACTTGTCAGACATGTGTTAACAATGTGAAGTTTTGCACTCTTCCATGGGCTAACAATTGTGTTATATCATATTTAACAGTCTGTACTGTATAAAACCATATCTGTACAGATGTCTCACATTTTTGGGGCTTTGACCTAACTAGGCTGCCATATTTAGCCATGTGTGAATTTCCGGAGCAAATTGAAAAAAAAATTAGCCTTGCAAGTGTAAATTACATTGTTTAAATGAGAAGGTGATTGCCTATGACTTAGTTTACATGTAAGGATCATCATGTGCTTCATACTACTATTAAGCGCCCATACACAACTTATTGCCAAAAAAAAAACACACTTGGACTGTTTGTATGTCACATTTGTTGGTTGACCCACCACTGAATCTGTCTGACCGTGCTAAATTGAAGACTAAGGCTATGTGCCCACATTGCGTGTTAAAACGCACACTAAAAACCGGACTCCTTCCCAGAAATCGCGTTTTTTTCCGCGCGATTTCACCGCGATTTTACCGTGATTCTGTTCGCGATTTTGCCACGATTTTCTCAAGCACTTTCCAAGCGATTTGAAGCATCGCTTGGAAAGTGATTGACAGGTTGGTCACACTCGTCAAACATAGTGTTTGACAAGTGTGACCGGCTTCTTACTATTGAGGCCGCCTATGCGGCCTCAATAGTAAAAGATAAAATGTTAAAAATGATAAAAAAAATAAAAAATCGGGGTATATATACCTTCCGACGTCACGCGCTGCCATCCCGGGCCTCAGCGTTCCCAGCGATGCCGCTAGAGTCACGCGAGACTACGTCATCAAAGGACCTTGCCGCAAGGCATTACTGAGAACGCTTAGGCCGGGAATGCAGCGTGGGACGTCGGAAGGTAAATATACCCCAATTTTTTATTTTTTATTCTTTTTTTACAGGGTTATGGTACCCAGGGCCTGGAGGACAGTCTCCTCTCCTCCACACCGTGGGTACCAACCGCACATGAGACGCTTAACTTCCCGCATGGTGGGCATAGCCACATGCGGGAAGTAAGCGATTCTCATGCATTCCTATGGGTGCAGAATTGCGGCGATTCTTTGCGATTCCGCACAAAAGAATGACCATGCTGCGATTTTTTCCGCGATGCGATTCCGCCGCGGAAAAAAGCGCAGCATTAGCACAGCATGTGCGGAATGCCATAGGAATGCATGGGGGGCGGTCTGTACACGATTTTTAAACGTTTTCGTTTATATGTGTGGGTGTGTGTGGGCTTGCACCATTTTTTTTGGGGGGGGGAGGTTGGAGGTGAGACTCTTTTTGTTTTGTAAGCTAAATACATAGCTTTCTATTTTTTCAGTTTGGAATGGAAAACACATTTTGAAGCCATAAGTTGGAACCAAAAATAAACAATTTGTTTAATTGTTCCTATATGTTTTGTTTTATTTTTACAAATGAATCTGTTACATCAAACAGGCATGAAAACATTCACATTTAGTACATAGTTTATTGTGTAAAAACTAAAATATAATGGCACACAGCAATTGCTAACAATGTAGATATAGCTGATCATCTTTATTAAATGTGTGTACGTTTTGTTCACATGGCCAACAATATACATTACTGGAAATATACTATAATTAAAGAAGGTACAATCATGGGCACACAGTTTGTTCACACTTTGTCAGACTGTTACAGCTCATTCACACTAGTGTCAACTTGTGAAATGCTACACAAATCCTAATGTATTGGCATTTACACCTATATTGAGCAATGATAGTGTGTGAATTTATTATTTAGCTAGCTCGCATTGGCTTAGGATACTAATGAAAACAAGTTTCAGCATGCTGCTAGAGTAATTTTTAAGAAAATGACAAGACACAATAGAAGTCCCTGACTTAAACAAGTTCAGCAATCCAACACTTACATTAGGTGAGTGCTGTTGGTATTGGACACACCAATTGCATTGTCAAAGGTGGCAAATCATGTGGCGCAGAAAGTAAGCACAATGACAGCTTGCAATATCAATGAGATATATGTATGTATTGTATATATACATATATTTCTGATATAAAACATATGTTGACACTATACATACATAGATGTATATATTTTCTACACTCACAAGGCAACCATTACTCTGGCGGGTTGGGTGCTAGAACATCAGGAGATGACAGGATAGAAGACATGCTTTGCACACAGTTCAAATATTTTTAATGTGCAGATATATATATATATATGTGTAAAATGAGGATGATTGACCTCATGGAGATCAACATCCAACACTGCGGAGACACCATCACGTGTTTCTCAACGCAGTGATTCTAGAGCACTGCCCCCATCCCTAATGGGAAATATGCAAAATATGCAAAACAGAAGCCGCGGAGACACCATCACATGTTTCTCAACGCAAGCAATGACTAGCCAGGTCTTTCCCCGGGAAGGAACAACCACGGGAAGGGCAGTCTCCAATGAAGGAAACCACCTATGCCAAAACATGGTATCCATCCACAGACAGCTGTTTCGGGGTATTGCCCCTCATCAGTGTTGAGTAGGAAACTGGCCAGAAGGAGCAATGCCTAGTAGAAGACTGTGATACCATGTTTTGACATAGGTGGTTTCCTTCATTGGAGACTGCCCTTCCCGTGGTTGTTCCTTCCCCGGGAAAGACCTGGCTAGTCATTGCTTGCGTTGAGAAACATGTGATGGTGTCTCTGAGGCTTCTGTTTTGCATATTTTGCATATTTCCCATTAGGGATGGGGGCAGTGCTCTAGAATCACTGCGTTGAGAAACACGTGATGGTGTCTCCGCAGTGTTGGATGTTGATCTCCATGAGGTCAATCATACTCATTTTACACAGTCTTCTACTAGGCATTGCTCCTTCTGGCCAGTTTCCTACTCGACACTGATGAGGGGCAATACCCCGAAACAGCTGTCTGTGGATGGATACCATGTTTTGGCATAGGTGGTTTCCTTCATTGGAGACTGCCCTTCCCGTGGTTGTTCCTTCCCGGGGAAAGACCTGGCTAGTCATTGCTTGCGTTGAGAAACATGTGATGGTGTCTCTGCGGCTTCCGTTTTATATATATATATATGTCACAGACTCAAGTGTGCAAAACTATTGAGCATGGGAAAAGGCAATTTCTATTGAAATTAGCAATGTCAGTATGTATGTTCAAGCTGATCGTCATGTGTCACACTAACAATCCAAACCACACACAATGCTTCAGGGTGGTCTTTATTTTTGCAGACACATTCTTTCTTGCTGCCAAAACATACTTTCCTACAAGTAAGCATTAGCCTAACCCAAGACATAATTAACAAAAATGAGGTATTAGTTATTTGGTATAGTTAACCATAAGATTTTGAGAAGGCCAGGTATCTGTTACTAACATAAAATTTAAGGCCGCAACAAACATCAAGGGTCCTCATTGTCTTGTGAGTCCATAACAAAATTATTAACCAAATGGCACAAAAATTTCATAAAGACACTTAGAAAATTTAGACATATGTAAAGCTAACATTAGTTGTTCATCTCAGTTTGCCATGGCACACTACCCTCTGGTGTTAGAAAATAATCAGCAAAAAGATTCCTGACTTGAAGGCCAGACTGAGCACCTTGGGTAGCATGCTGACCTTCCTCTGGTAATGTCACATTTACCACTCTCTCCTCATCCAAATCATCCAAGGATGGTTCTTGTTTTCTTGAAAAATTATGCAAAAGCACTTCTGCCTTTATGACTGCCTGGACATTGTCTGGATGCATCGGGATTTGTGTTTCAAAGATACGCCATTTACTAGTAAAGATCCCAAAAGCACACTCAACCAATCAACGTGCTCTCATGAGTCGCATGTTAAAAATGCGCCTACGGATGTCCAAACGTCGACGTGGAAATGGGCGAAGAACATGCCTGGACAGTGCAAAGCCCTCATCAGCAACCATAATAAATGGTGCAGGTGGGGATGAGGCTCCAGGATGCACACATGGTTGGGGAATATTAAAATTTTGCTCAGCAAGTCGCCTAGCTAATCTGGAATATCGAAAGATGCGAGCATCAGAGGCTCTCCCATATGCCCAAATGTCAGCAATTACAAAGCAGTAGTTGTTGTCTGCTACTGCCAGCAGCACTACAGAAAAATATTTGTTGTAATTAAAGTAACGAGACCCTGATTTTGGGGGCTTCTTCACACGAATGTGTTTACCATCAAGGGCACCTATGCAATTAGGGAACTCTGTGGCTTCCATGAACCCCTGGGCAATCCTCACCAAGTCTTGTGTGGATGGCTGAGGCATGAATCAGCTCTTCAGCTTGTCCCATATGAGATCACAGGTTGAGCGCACAATCCCGGATATGGTTGTCGTTCCAAAGAGGAACTCAAAATGGAGGGAAGAAGTGAATTGCCAGTAGCCAGGAATCTGTTCACAAAACAATAGTTTAGGTGTCTAACAATACTAAAAAGGTACAGAATATGATGGAAAGGAAAACAATACTAACATAGTGAAGCTCAGACAGCACATAAAATTATAACAGATATGTTGAATAAAATCTAAAGAACAACCATGAAGAAGCACATAGATGTAAGTTAGAATAGCCAGGTCTGAAATTTGGCATGTTACTAGTTTGGTTGAGGGTAATAGGATTAGGTTAATAGTAATACGTCATAGACAAATTGTTTTTTGGCCTGTAGTTGTAGGAGAATGTTAAGCAAGACATGTATGACTGTTTAAATAATGTTTAGTGCGTAAGCTAGGGAAATCAAACATTACACAATATAATGTGAAAGCCTGAGACAAATGTGTGATTTACAAAAGTTACCTCAAGGTTACTAGCAAACGCTCCTCCGGAGAAATGCTTAGTCGCATGCAGGTGTCTTGTCTGAGAAGGTAAGGACGCAAAAACTCCAGAATTGTGTCAAATCCAGAAATGGATAGGCGACAAAAAGCCACAAACTTCAATGGGTATTGGCGAAGTTCAACATACAACTTGGTAAAATAACCATGTGCCCCATGGAGTAATAGTGTAGGGTGAACCCATAGTCTTTTTTTTCCCGTTGTTTCCTGACCAAGCATAAGTTGGTGAACCCCAAAGCGACGTGACACAAGCCATGCCAACCACAACAACGCCTCATTTGAAATAGACATATTTGTGAGGCCTAAGGAATAATAACACACAATCCTAAGCTTATATGTAATTGTATTAACCCTTTTATCAATTTTTGAAACAATCATCACTAATGGCTCACACCTTTCCCATTTTAAAGCATTATTGACGCTTTAACCCTTCATTTGGATGTAGAAACCTTAAGTTTGGATAAGTATTCACACGGACAGCACACGGATGACACACGGACAGCACACGGATGACACACGGACAGCACACGGATGACACACGGACAGCACACGGATGACACACGGACAGCACACGGATGGAAAAAACGTACACACGGATCGCAAGCGGATGACACACGGATGGTATAAGGGTCCACACGGACACGGATTGCTCCAGGACTATGTTTGCCAGTACCAGAAATATCTGGACGTGTGAAACCGCCCTTATGCTGGAAGCCAGAACACAATGCAAGATAACAGAACGTACTGTATCTTCATGGCGGAGATTGCGGTGGTAGCGTCACTGTTGTATTTCTCATTGGTTTTGTTTTCTGTCTTTCTACATTTGTCTGCATAAATTCGCACAATGATTAGCGAGATTCTGTAAACTTAGAAAACCATAATTGCGGAAACAGTGCCACATCTGTCCGCAGGTTGTGAGTGGTATGGCAGCTCAGTCCCATTAAAATTAATAGAGGTGAAGTGCAAGGTTTCAGAAAGAAAGAAGACATATTTTTCTAACATTATACATACAAGCCCTTTAATTTAGCTTTTAAAGCGGATCCAACACAATTGAATGTCTATTCCTTGGCATCAAGAAATGTGTTTCTTTTTTTTAACCCCTTCATGACCGGAAGTATTTTCGTTTTTGCGTTTTCATTTTTCACTCCCCTTCTTCCCAGAGCCATAACTTTTTTTTATTTTTCTGTCAATATGGCCTACGTGAGGGCTTGTTTTTTTGCAGGACGAGTTGTACTTTTTAGCGACACCATTGGTTTTAACATGTCGTGTACTGGAAAACGGGAAAAAAATTCCATGATGAAATTGCAAAAAAAAAGTGAAATCCCACACTTGTTTTTGCTTTGCTTTTTTACTGTGTTCACTAAATGCTAACACTGACCTGCCATTATGATTCTCCGGGTCATTACGAGTTCATAGACAACAAACATGTCTAGGTTCTTTTTTATTCAAGTGGTGAAAAAAATAATTCCAAAGTTTGTTAAAAAGAAAATTGCACCAGTTTCCGATACCCATAGTGTCTCCATTTTTTGTGATCTCGGGGTGGGTGAAGCTTATTTTTTGCTGACATTTTTAATTACATCATTTTAGTGCAGATGCAAACTTTTGATTGCCCGTTTTTGCATTTTAATGCAATGCTGCAGTGACCAAAAAAACATAATTCTGGTGTTTTTAATTTTTTCTCATTACGCTGTTTATCGATCGGATTCTTTTTTTTTCATAGATCGGGCGATTCTGAACGCAGTGATACCAAATATGTGTAGGTTTGATTTGTTTTATTGTTTTATTTTGATAGAGGCGAAAGAGGAGTGATTTGAACTTTTATAATTTTATTGTAGTAGTTAGGACAGAGTAGCTTTATAGGTAGGGAAATAACATTTCTCATTTGTAAAAAAAAAAATTGATTGCGCCAAGTAAGTTTTTAGGTAGTGCATTAGGGGAGCGTATGTTGCATTGTTATTGACGTCTTTCTTTTCTCCCAAAAACAAAAAAGAATTGTCATCGCTGGGTAGCTTTCTAGGTAGGACATTCGTGTAGTGAATTAATTTTTTTTAATACAAACTTTTTTAATCAACATTTACTGATTTTTCTTTTTCTTTTTTTCCTTCTAAGGCTGTGTTCACACTTAGCATTTTTTTTAAAAAGTGTGATTTTGCAGCAAAAACACACAAAAAAGCATTCCATGTGATCTTATGGGATTCCGCACATGCTGTGCTAATGCTGCGTATTTTTCCGCAACGGAATTGCATCGCGTAAAAATACACAGCTTGATCATTCTTTGTGCGGAATTGCGGGAAAATCCGCACACAAAGGAATGCATTGTTCTGCTTACTTTTCGCATGTGGCTGTGCCCACCATGCAAAAAGTAATTGGAACATTTGTGGATGGTACCCAGGGTCTGGAGGAGAGGAGACTGTCCTCCGGGCTGTGGGTACCATATCCCTGTAAAAAATAGAATTAAAATAAAAAATTGTCATATTATCACCTGCCGGCGTCCTGTGCAGCGTCACCATGTCTCAGCGATGCTCCCGGCAAGTCTCGTTCCAAGCAATGCCTTGCGACAGTGACCTTTGATGATGTCGCGGTCTCATGACACTGTAGCGGTCTCGCGAGACCGCGATATCATCAAAGGTCATTGTCGCAAGGCATCTCTGGGAACGGAACCTGCCGGGAGCATCGCGATGATAGGGAACGCTGCGTGGGACACCGGAAGGTGAGAAAAACACAATTTTTTATTTTTTTTATTATTTTAAACTTTATATCTTTTTACTACTGATGCAGCATAGGCAGCCTCAATAGTAAAAAGTTGGTCACACTCGTCAAACACTATGTTTGCCGAGTGTGACCAACCTGTCAATCAGTTTTCCAAGCGATGCTACAGATCGCTTGGAAAACACTAGCCTTTTGCAAGCTAATTATGCTTGCAAAAGGCTAGTTTTTCAGCGGGAAATAGGAGGGAATTTAAAATGCGGATATTTTGCATATTTCCCATGGAATGGAATTACGGAATTCCAGCGGAAATTTCCACGGGAATTCCACACATGTGCACATAGCCTAAGTGTTTCTTCTAAATTTTTAACGTTTTAATTTTTTTCTCTACTTTTATGATAAATTGTACCATTTACACAACCCCCACACAATACAAGTGGAAAAACACCACTTACACACATCCCCAGTTTTTTGAAAAATTAAATAAAAATTGCCCATTCGTCAAGAAGATGTTATACACCAGGGACATGTATTCAGCCAGTGAGAGAGATTCATATACCTCTATTCCTCTTCCTCCTCCTCCTCATCTAGTGAGTAGGGACCCCCAGCAAGGTGACCTAGGACTCAGGCAACCCCTACAGCAATCGATCCAATATTGGCACTCTACCCCCCTAAAGTTATCAGCCTGTTATTCCGGATCTCATGGGCAGCTCAGGAATCCAATTTGTTGTTACAGGCCTCATTGAATTTAATTATATCAAATTCTTTTTCAGCAAGGAAATAACAAATCTTAATTGTGGCCCAGACAAATTTATATGACCATCAGTTTTTCATCCAAAATCCCAAGTCATCATTCGCCAAATGGATCCCTTTCAATGCAGCATAAATAATGACATTTTGGAGAATTGTGCTACATATGGACATAGTTAAAAAAACAGAGGAGCTTCAGCAATACTGGAGTACTGATATACTCTACAGTACAACGGTATTCCGTACGGCCATGACATGGACACGATTTGAAGAGATCCAAAAATTTTTGCATTATAGTCATAATGTGCAGTGTCCTACCCCGAGATGATGAAAACTTTGATCATGTTAGTGCTGCTTTTCAATTTTTGTTTTACATAGATAGATAGATCAGTAGATAGGTAGAAATATGTGAGTAAGATACATAATCATTGCTTAGCATGTGTAGCTTACTGTACATGTATTTAATTCATAAATAAATGAAGTAAAGAAAAATATGGCATAGGTCTCCCGAAATTTAAATAACCAGCTGAGGGAAAGCCGTCAGCTGGGGGCTGATGTTTATAGCCTTGGAAAGGGGTAATAAACATGAAGCTTCCCAGGCTATTAATGTCAGTTCACAGCTGTATACTTAGCCTCTACTTTTTTCTAAAATGTGGGACCCCACAATAAAAAGACATGCCCCCTATAATTAATAGCTAGCAAAGACTTGACTAAAAGCTGCAGGTTGATATTAATAAGATCGGATGGGGTCGTGGATACTGGTCCCCTCCCATACTAAAACATCAGCTCTCAGCCTCCCCAGAAATGGCTCATCCATAAGATGTGCCAATTCAAGGGCTTACCATCCACTCTTCCCACTTATCCTGGTGCGGTGGCAAGTGGGGTAACAGTATTGGGGTTGATATCAGCTTTGTATTGGCAGCTGACATCAAGCCCAGGGGTTAAAAATGGAGAGGCATCTATAAGACACCCTGATTTCCAACCACATTGTCAAATGCTAAAAAACAGCTCATTGAAGTCCTTTATTTGTAATAAACACTCTCTGCCTCTTTACAAATTTATTTTAACAAATTAAAGCTAAAATAGCAAAGTTATACTCACTTTTTCCTGTGTCGAGTCTAGCTTTACTACATCTATATGCCATGCTGAGTAATGGCATGATGTGTGTGCTCAGCCTGGTATTCAGCAGTTAGACTGAGCTGTGCTTAATAGCACAGCATCAGAGTCTCTCGGTGATGTGAATAAGTTAAACAGAGTTCAAGCTGAGGAACTCCACTGACCTAACTGATGTCACCACTAGGGCTTGCAAACTTTCTCATGTTAGCGGTGAAGTCAGTGAGGTGAACCGAGTTTATAGGCAATGAACTCTGCTCACCTTAACATCACCATGAGACACTGATGCTGCGCTATGACACGTAGCTCAGTGTCTCTGCTTGATGCCAGGCCAAACACTTGGCATCCTTCATCCTTTCCACATGGCAGTGCAGATTTAACTAATTTGTTTCTCCATTTCATACACATTCATCTTCTCGTGGGTCTGCAGTAGCATAAGCATCACTAGTGGTTGTGTGCACACAACCCAAACAGGTGAGCACCATTAGACAATTCTTTTGACATTTTTACCCACATAAGATCCTATTTGCACTTTGTGTCTTTCTAGTTTTCTTTTATTTTGAGCTGCCAATACAAAGCTGACATCAACCCCAATACGATTACCGAACTTTCCACTGCACCAGGGCAATTGGGAAGAGTGGAGGCCAAGCCCATGAATTGGCACACCCATGGCCCCTTCCTATCTTATTAATATCAGCCCACAGCTGTCAGCCTAGTCTTGGCTAGTTATTAATTATAGGGGGCTCACGTCTTTTCTGGGGGTCCCCCATTTTAATAACCAGTAAAGGCTAAATATACAGCTGTGAGCTGTTCTTAATAGCCTGGGATTTTCCATGTTTATTAACCCCTTCCCAGGCTTTAAACATATGTCCCCAGCTGTTGTCTTTCCCTCAGCTCGTTATTAAAATTGCGGGGGAACGTCTGCCATTATTTTCATTTTTTTTAATTTATTAGCAAGTAAAGTAAAATATACACCAAAGGTAACATTAGTGCATGGCATGTTTTATCCAAATACATGAAATACATGGATATTAAACTACTCACACACTGCAATAATTATATATGTCACTGATATCTTTCTATCTATCTATTCTATGTATATATCTGTTATATCTATTCTATTCTGATGGGTCACACATTGAGCTTACTGTACTCAACTGATGAAATGTCAGGTTTTATAGGTGATTTTTTTATATCATTTTATTTTTTGTCAATAAATCGGGAAAGAGGGAAATTGTTGGGGAGATATTTCAAATGAAGATTATTTCTGTGTGGCTTTTAAAATAATTTTTTTCAATGTGTTTTCTCCTTTTTACATACTGGGTTAGTAATGGGGGTGTCTGACAAACATTGCCCCATTACTAACCTCTGGGTTTTATGTCAGCGGACATTGCACAGTTGACATCAACCCCAAAATAGTCCCCATCTTACCAGTGCACCAGCAGCAAGGTTGGAAGAGCCAAAGTGGCAGAATTGGCACATCTAATGAATGCACCTTTTCTGTGATGGCTACTAGCTGCAATTTTTATGCTGTGGAGTTCAAAATATCCATGGACCTTTCCAGCCTCAGAATATCAGCCGTTTGCTTTACCTTGTCTGGTTATCAAAAATTAGTGGATAAGTAAAAAATAATGGAGTGTGATCCATCTATTTTTGATAACCAGCCAATATAAAGCAGACAGCTGAGGCCAACAGCTGGTAGCTGTCTGCTTACCTGTGCTTGTTATCAAAAATAGGAGGAACACCACATCTTTTTTTATAATTTATTTTTTTCTAACATTGTGTGCCAACCAATCATATCCATGCCAATACTTGGTGCTTGCAAAGCTTGTTGATTTGTTGTGCTGAAGCCACTCAACAAGCGTTAATAGTCTGCTGAAATCAAACAGTAAGAAGTCCATGTTCGGGGTTCTCATTCATACCTCTGTTATTTTTTGCATTTTCATAGCATTTCTTATTTTTTTCAATGACAAGCATACATTGCTTTAACTCAGGAGCTGTGTTAATATATGACATTAAAGGGGTTATTCAGAGTTTTCTTTATTTTTTTTAAACATCACAGCATTGTATATAAAAAAAAAATAATGACAATCCCTTAATGCTAGTCCTCTGTACCGCTACCTAGATACCCAGCCAAATTCCAAGCCTTCTTCTTCAGTCAGTACTTCAAATATCTGCTGTGATCACTGGCCAATCTGTAGATCCTATTTTAGTCCTACAGATATGCATCTAATAACCAGCAGAAGAGGAGATGCATTGTGTACCACTGCAGCTTCTGATTAGCTGCAGATTTCATATGATGTCTGGCAAACAGAATGGAAAAGCAATGGTGAATTGGTTGAGTTATTTATTTATTTTATTTTATTTCTAAACTATACTGGGTGTTTGTTAGAGAAAAATACCAGAAAACCTCTTTTAGGCTATGTGCACACGTTGTGGATTGTAAGCGTTTTTGCCGCGATTTTCTGCTGCGAAAACGCTTACAAAATGCATACCATTAAATTCAATGGCATTTCGCATTGCTGTGTTAATGCTGCGGATTTTACCGCTGCGGAATCACTTTGTGGTAAAATCCGCAGCATGTTCATTCTCTGAGGAGAATAGCGGCAATTCCGCTCACATAGGAATGCATTGAAGTGCTCACTTTCCGCATGGGGCTATGCCCACCATGCGTGAAGTGAGCGCTTCATGTGCTGATGGTATCCAGGGTCTGGAGGAGAGGAGACTCTCCTCCATGCCCTGGGTACCATAATTGTGTAAAAAATAGAATAAAAATAAAAACCTTCTGATGGCCCCCAGAGCTCTCCCTCCTGTCCGCCACGCTGCTGGCATCTTCAGTTCCCAGGGTTGCATTGCGCGAATCACCTCAAATGACATCACGGTCGCGTGACCACTATGTCATCTGAGGTGATTATCGCAATGCATCCCCAGGAACAGAGCTTGCCGGGAGCGTCGCTGAGGGCCTGGGGCCGACAGAAGGTAAGCATATCCCTATTTTTTATTATTTTTTACATCCTATCTTTTACTATTGATGCTGCATAGGCAGCATCAATAGTAAAAAGTTGGTCACACTTGTCAAGCACTATGCTTGACAAGTGTGACAATCCTGTAAATCACTTTTCCAAGTGATGCTTCAAATCGCTTCGAAAGCGCAAGCATTCTGCAAGCTAAAAACGCTTGTGTTTTGCAGGAAAACGCATGAGAATTCCGCATGCATTTTACCAGCGGCAGGGTCTTGCGGAAATGCTGCAACATGGGCACATAGCCTAAAAAGTGTCTTTAAAGATACTAATTTATATGATGTTGCTGAATAATTTTGTAACTCTGCTATGTTTGTGGAATATTCTACAAAAATAAAATGAGGAATTCATGAGAACAAAAACTCATCTACTCAGTAAATCAACTTGGTAATCCACGAGTCACTAGTGAAAGCCGTAAATCCTTTTTAACTAGAACTTGTTGCGTCATAAATGTCATTAACTTTCTTATTCATAGAAAACAATCTTAAGGTCGATCTGTCACTTAAATAATTTATGCTGCTCTATGAAAGGGCAGCTAACAAACAAGAACAGGTCATTTCTCGTATTAACCAAAATAGAACAATAACATGTGATGCCATTTGCCTAAAGGGAGAGGCACCAGATAGTCCAAAATAAACTGCATACATTATTAAAGAGGATTAAAGCAATGTGGGAGAAAATAGTTACTTTTTCCCATAAAAATGTTTTCTTTAGTTCCAAATTTTTCATTTCATCAAGGGTAATAGGAGAAAATGGACCATACAATTTTTTGTCCAATTCTCCTGAGTACATCGATACCCAATAAGTAGTGGAAAACTACTATTTGAGCGCACAGCAGGGCTCAGAAGAAAAGGAGCGCCATTTGACCTTTGAGGTGATAAAATTGCTGGAATAGATAGCGGAAGCCATGTCGCGTTTGCAGAGCCCCTGATGTGCCTAAACACGGGAAACATTTGACAAGTGACCCCATTTTTGAAACTACACCCCTCAAGGAACTTATGTAGTGGCATGATGAGCACCTTGAACCCACAGGTGCTTTACAGAATTTTAATATGTTAAGCTGTGACAATGAAAAAATATATATTTTGTCCACAAAAAAGTTGATTTTGCACCAAATCTTTGATTTTCACATGAGTAACTGGAGAAAATAGAGAATACAATACAAGGTATATTGTGCAGTTTCTCCCGAGTACACTGATATCTAATATGTGGTGGAAAACTACTGTTTGGGTGCATTGCAGGTCTCAGAAGGTAAGGAGCGCCATTTGACCATGGCATCAAAAAGAATTGCTGGAATAAATAGCAGATGCCATGTAGCATTTGCAGAAGCCCTGATGTGACTAAACAGTGAAAACACCCAAGTGACCCCATTTTGGAAACTCCACCCTGAAGGTACTTATCTAGAGGTATGATGAGCACCTTGAACCCACAGGTGCTTTGCAGAATTTTAATACCTTGTGCCATGACAATTAAAAAAATAAATTTGTCCACAAAAATGTTGATTTTGCAATAGATTTTTCACTTTCACAAGAGTAACAGGAGGAAACGGAACATACAATTTTGTTTTACAACTTCTCCTGAGTACTTTGATAACCCACATATAGGGGAAAACCACTGTTTTGAGCACACGGCAGGGATTGGAAGGTAAGGAGAACTATCTGGAATGGATAGCGGACTCTATGTAGCATTTGCAGAGTCCCTGATGTGCCTAAAGAGTGGAAACCTCCCACAAATGAAAACTACACCACTCAAGGAACTTATCTAGAGGTGTGATGAGCATTTTTTAAACTAAGATGTTGCTTTGACAAGCTTTTGATTTTCAAAAAGGGATTATAAGAAAAAATGAATGGCATAATATGTTGTACATTTTCTCCTGGATATGCCAATACCCCATTTGTGGTCAAAATCTAATTTTGATGCACAGTGCAAAACTCAGAAGGGAAGGGAAGCGCCATATTAGACTTCAGGTTTTGCTGGAATGTCTTGAAGGTGCCATGTCACATTGGCAGAACCCCTGAGGAGCCAGAACAGTGGAACATCCCATAAATGACCCATTTTACAAACTGCACCTCTCAATGAATTCATTTCAGGGTGCAGTGAGCATATTAATGTGTTAGCGCCGCCACAACGGGTCCCGCTGTCCCTGCCGTCCCTATACTTACCGCCGCTGCTTCGGCCTCCGGTCCGGGTTCCTCCTGCATCTCGCTCCCTGCGCGCACCTCCTGTCGTCCTCCGTTCCGGCGGGCGGTCTCCCGGCGCGCTCCCCCTCTGCCCTCGGCCGCGCGCACTGTGCCTCTGCACACGCGCCGGGGGGCCTGACCGCGCGTCCCTGCCGTATGGACGCCCGCTGCCTGACCTGATCCGGACCCTCCGCCTGGCCAATCGGGGGATACCATCAGGTATTTCAGGCCGCCCTCCCTTAGGGGAGGCGCCTGACTATCGAGTTCTTCTAGCTGCGCTCAGGTCCTGCTTGCCCTTGCTGGTCCCCAGCTCTCGCTGGCTCTCCCGGCTCCCGTAGCTGCTTCAGCCCATGTCTCCCTGCTAACTCTGTGTCTTCCTTTTACAGCTCCCTGTGCCCTGCTTCCGTCTGGTTCCCGCTGCTCTCCTTCACCCTTCCACAACAACCTCCATTCCCTGGACCCTGGTTACCCCGGATCTCTCATCCTCCTCTCTGCTGCTCACCCTCTTGAGCCGACCCCTGGTCCTGGCCGCCGTGACGTTTGAGCTTCCTGAGCCTGCTCCCAAACGGTCCCTGTATAGGGGTCGGTCCACCTGGTGCGCTCGCCCAGGGAGAGTTCGGCGTTACGGTCCAGTGGGTCCACTCTTGCCCACGTATCCAGCTCCGTGACATAATGCCATGGATGTGCAACAGAATGTTATACTAATGGGCAGCAAAGAAAAAATAAATTCATTTTTACCACAAAAATCTAGTTTTAGCCCTAAATTTTACATTTTTGTAAGAGGAAATGGGTAAAAATTCCACCAACACTTGTTACACCATTCCTGGTGAAAGTGGCATTACCCCATATGTGGTTGTACAGAACTGCTTAGCCATACTGCGAGACCTGGGAGGGAATGATCACTATTTGACTTTTGAAGACCAAATTATCATAGAATACTTTGCAGACTCTATATACAGAGCCCTTAAGTGCTAAAAGCGCAGAATCCCCCCTCAAGCTACTCCATTTTGGAAATTATACCATTTGGAAATTTATTTACAGGTGTAGTTACGATTTTGACTCCATGGGTGTTTTCCAGAAGCAAGCTGCACTGAATGTTGCAGAGTAAAGTTGCAAATCTGCCATTGTAATGCCTGTACATTGTGGTGCCTGTACATTATGCCCAGCTCACACTTCTGAAGACTTGCACCCCAAAATTAAGTGGGCTCTCATTGCTGTAGAAATGCCAAAAATGTAGATGCTAAATGTGGTTTAGGCACATTGTGGTGCAGAATGGAGGAGGGGTACTTGGATTTGAGAGCACAACATTTACTGGATTTCTTTTGGTGTGTAGTGAGCCATAGCGCTTTTCACCCTCTGCATGCTTAAAAAGATGGACACTGCCAGGTCATAGGCAGGAAGACACCCTCAGTGTTCCTATCTGCCTCATAATAGGGAATTTTCCACCAGTAGTTCTGCCTAAAATAAATCATGTATTTCAGAGATTTACATGAAACCTTGGTGTAATCCCTCAGCGTAGAGCTCTGGATAAATGAGAGGCGAGCTTTACTGAAATCTTTGTGAGGCAGAATGAACAAATCAGCAGCAGGTCAAGAATTGGTTTTATTCACGTTTTACACCATTCCTGGTGCTGTATAAGGCTACTTTCACACATCAGGTTTTCGGCGTCAGGCGCGATCCGGCGTCGTGCCGGAATGCCGGATCCGGCAAATGTTTTGTAAAACCTGATGTGCCGGATCCGGTTTTCTGCCGGATCCGTCTTGTTCTTGACAGACAAAACCGAAACCGTCTCATCCGGTTCATCCGTTTTTCTATCCGTTTTTCAACGGTTTACGCCGGATCCGGTTTTTAAAATTGACCCTTGTGGCCTTCTGAACGGGATTGGCTACTGGAAAACTATATATAGCATGTTCCTACAGCCCTTCTTTGACAGGTTGTAGAGAAGAAAGTGCAGGTTGGAGAGAAGAGCAAGTTACTGGCGAAGATGGATGTTGTCATTGGAAATATTACCACTAGAAGTTCTGTGACGGTTTCAGGGACAATTTTCCACTATACTTTATGTCACCTCAAGGCAGAGTACACTGGGATGACAGAGTGTGAAAGATTTGTGCCCTAACCAAACTTGTGTACCTTCTGGACCAACAGTATATACCTTTGCCAACCAAAGTTGGCTATCTTGTCATGGTCTTACTATTTTTACCTTTAGGCCACAGGTGTGTACCTGGTTGTGTTTTATGCAAAGTATTTCACCTTTTAACAAAAGTTGTGTACATTGGTAGGAAATCACCAACAATAAACACAACTTTTTAGGTGAAATACTTTGCTTCAAACACAACCAGGAACACAACTGTGGCAAAAAGCTAAAATTTACCCACAGTTATATACCTGGTTTTGAATACCTTTTTACCTTTGAAATACCCTGTATTTAACCTTTTTTTTAAACATAGTTCGCCGCAGAAAGAAATGACAGACAACCATTGTGAAACGATAATTTAACTTTTATTTAAATTTTTTTTTTTTTTTGTAAAATGTTTTTAAAGTGCAAAAAACTTTTTTAATAAAGGTTTTAAACCCAATGGGCATTTTTATTACAAAAAACACACATTACAAATCTGTGTACTGTGGGGTGGAAATACTGCTGGAGGGGCTGCGGGACACTTCGACACTGGGTGTGTGGAGAGAGGACTGGGATCGTGGTGGGGAAGGAACAGTTAGAGGTGAAGGTGTGGAAAAAGCTACAGAATGGGTGGACATGTGGGAGGCAGAAGAGGTGGTGGGCGGTGGAGTGGAGGGTTGGGCAGGGACTGTAGGAGCAGATGATGTTGATGGAAAGTTGTATGGGGAAGGAGTTTGGTACGGGGAAGGAGTTTGGTACAGGGAAGGAGTTTGGTACGGGGCAGGTTGCTGGAAGTGGGGAGATGTCTGGTGCTGGGGAGGTTGCTGGTACTGGTGAGGTTGCTGGTATGTAATAGGAGGGGGAGGATGGAAAGTGGCTGGAGGGGGTGCAGGTGGAGGAACTACAGTGGTGGGAGGTGGAGGTTGGGAGGTAACCTGCTGTAGAGCACCGTGGCACGAATGCATTACATGCATCTGCTGGGTAGGAGATAGTGTTGCCATGCGCTCCACAACAGACCTGAAAAAGGTGTGGTTTGGCGAAGATCTTGCTTCTGAATGCATGGTTTGCAGAAGTGTCTTCACCTCCAGAATGCTGGAGTTGATCTGCTGAAAGCCTGCGGAGATTTGCTCTGACAAGACTTTTAGACAGTTCTGGAAAGATGCATTCAGATTCAAGAACTCTTGGGCATAACTCTTTTCCTGACTCCTCTGCCGCTGCCGCCCAGTACCCGCAGGTGTACTAGAGGTGGCAGGGGCAGAAGGGTGGGGTAAAGGGAAAGCGATCTCCTCACCAGCAGCTTCATGTAATGTAGGCGGCCACGATGCTCCTGTGCTGGTGGATGGGACAGATGGGTCGAATGTGTGGGAAGGCTGGGAAGGTGCAGATGTACCGGGACGGTCGAAGTGTCCCTCGGTGCCGGTCTCCTCAGGGATCGTCTCAGAAGGGTCCAATCGTGCAGGCTCCCGAGTGCTGCTCACCGTGCTGTGGAATAAAGAGAAAAAAAAACAATTAAAATACTGACATGGTATGGCCCTGGCTGAAAAAAAAAAGTTACATCTAACATTTTTTTCACATGTGGTGTGTAATATTTACCTTCTGGTGAGCATTGTTTCCCGGAGGAACGACAGGGCTTGTGCGTACTTGTACTTGCTCCTGCGTCCTCCAGATCCACTCAGGGCCCGCATCTCTTTATTGAACTCCTTCTTGAAACGATCCCTCGCAGACCGCCACCGATTCACAATTCTGTTCCCTGAAACGAGAAAGGAGTGGTTAGTATACAACATCAGTGTTTCACAAACTCCAGTCCTCATGGTCCCCAGGGGTCATGTTTTCAGGATTTCCATAGTAAATAGAAATCCTGAACACATGATCCGTGGGGACCACGAGGACTGGAGTTCGGGAAACACTGGTTTACATCAAGCAACCGGTACTGTATATACTTACGCTCTTTAATCTGGGCCCGAACATCGAGGTCCTCCCAGCGGCCCACAAGGAGCAAACAGATTTCCTCCCAGAGTCGTCGGGTAACGATCAGGTCAGCGTGGCGGCGGTCAGCCATATTCTAGAGCGGCTCCCTTTCTCTGACGAGATCGATGAGGCGGTCCACATCAATCCCTCCATCCTCACCGTCAGAGTCGGGAGCACGCTGTGAAGGCTGTTAAAGAAAAAGACAAAAATAACATAATTAGTCTCCACAAAAGAAATGAAATAAAAAGTGCAAAAAAACAAAGCAAAAATATTTATACTTACACGCTGGTGACCGCCGCGTTGCTGTCGCCGACGACCCTGGGAGGCACTGCGAGGACCTCTTGGCCGAGCACCAGATTGGGAAGACTAGAGAAGAAAACAAAAAATGTTATGTCTTTGGATGTAGGCATTTGTTTGCTGTGTGTGGTCTGCAGAACATTGTTTTCTATGTGTTGTGTGTAGTGTGATGTTGTGTTTCTGCGTTTGATGCAAAAAACTTACCAATTGTGAGCCCACTCCAGGTGTCTGTCCACCCCTTCCTTCTTCTTCTGGGAGCTCCTCTTCATCTTGTGATTCCTGTTTTGAAATAAAAGGCAATGAATAGACATATATTACAGAGATGATGGATTTTGGAAATAAAAACTTACCGTCAAACGCTGATGATGCGAGGGAGGGCTCCCAGAAGAAGATGTGCTGTCCTGTTGATGGCCAGACTCCATGGCTGTGGGTATTGCTGCTGCTGTTGCTGCTGCCAGTGATGCCATTTCTGCTGCTGCTGCTGCTGCATCTCTTTGGCGGCTGTTGAATAAAGAGAAACAAAGGGCCAATGAATATCTTGATATTCCATGGCCCTAGTTTGGAGGAATGGGGGATTTGATAATTACCGTCTCTCATCTGCTGCTGGACTCCCCTCCTCAGCATGTTCCATTTGCTGCTCCATTTGCTGCTCCATTTGTGGTGGTGCTGATGGTGCTGCTGCTGCTGCAGATGTCTGCTGCCTTCTCCTGCTCCTGGTTCTTGGCTTGGGTGGCATGTTGGGTGTGGCTGAGGGTCCCATTGTCTTGCTTTTATATATCTCCTGTGGGCAGAGCTACTGAGCATGCTCAGACCAAAAAAACCGGATCCGGCCACCGGATCCGGCTTTCGCCGGATCAGGCGCATTGCGGGGCTCATAGGCTTTCATTGTGTGAAAAAGACGGACGCGCCGGATCCGTCGTGTCCGGCTTTTTCGCCGGAGACAAAAAACGTTACAGTAGCCGTTTTTTCCAGACGCCGGATCGCGACACATTGCCGGATCCGGCGAAAACTGGATGAAACGCATGGCCATCCGGCGCGATCCGGCGCAAATGCAAGTCAATGGGGGGGGAAACCGGATCCGGCATTGCATTTCGCCGGATCCGGTTTCTGTCAAAAGCGCCGGATCGCGCCTGACGGCGAAAACCTGATGTGTGAAAGAGGCCTTAGTGATAAGATGGGTGTATTCTTCAGGTCTTTTTGATTACAGTGATACCAGATTTATATCAGTGTTTTCTAATTCGCTGCTGTCACACACTAATAAAACAAAGATTTTACATCATCATGCTTTGACAGCTATAATTTTTCTGCATTTCTGCCAATAGAGGGATGTGAGGGCTTGTCTTTTGCCGGACAAGTTGATATTTTTATTGGAACTATTTTTTGGCAAATTACATATTTTCAACTTTTTCTATTCTGATTTTTGAGAGGCAGAATAAACAAAGACCAGCAATTCAGGAATTATTATTATTTTTTCTTTTTAATGTTGTTCATCATGTGGTAAAAGTGATAAGGCAGCTTTATTTTTCGGGTCAGTGTAATTACTGAGATACCATATTTATAAACTTTTTTTTAAGTTTTGCCATCTATACACAATAAAAAACCTACAAAAGACAAAATGAAAAAAACCCTGCTATAATTAAATAAGTAAAAAAGTAAAAAGCAAAAGTGCATTTAAATATACAGAGTTCTTAGTAATACTGTATTTGATCAAACATAGCATAAAAGCTGTCCCACCATCGACAAGGTGACTCTGCGGTCGGGGTGGTCCTACTAGACAGTGTAGGACCGCCCCGACCACAGAGCCACCTTGTCGATGGTGGGACGGCTTTTATCCTATGTTTGATCAAATACAGTATTACTAAGAACTCTGTATGATTTATATGCACTTTTGCTTTTTACTTTTTTACTTATTTAATTATAGCAGGGTTTTTTTCATTTTGTCTTTTGTAGGTTTTGTATGCTTTATGGCCATGTGAACATGCATTTATATGCTGCATGCGTACCAACTCAAACCAAGCTCAATTTTTGTGTTTTTTCTATACACAATAAAAATAGTTTTTTTGGAAAACAGAATTGTTTTTACATTGCTGTTTTCTGAAATCTGTAAGTTTTTTATTTATCCACTGATGGAGCTGTTTGATATCTTGTCTTTTGAGTAACAAGATGGCGTTTTTCAGCGATACCAATTGTATTTACTTTCGACTTTTTGATAGTATTTTATTCCCCTTTTTGTTCTCAGATATGATGAATAAACATAGTTTTTTGCCAATTTATTTTTTTGTATGGTGTTCACTGAAAGGGTTAACTAATATGACTGTTTTATAGGTCAAGTCATTCCGAAAATGGCAATACCAAATATGTGTACTTTTTTATTTTTGTTTTTACATTAATAAACTTGTACATATATATTGGTGTCATGTTTTTTTCACTTATTGCTCTTTATTGTATGATTTTTTTAAAAATATTTTTATAATTCTTTAAATAATTTTTTTACTTAGTCCCTCTATGGGACTTTATGGTTTTTTTTTACTCTGGTTGCTGTTATAACTAGTGTTGAGCGATACCGTTCGATACCCAAAAATATCGTATCGGATGGTATCGCCCGATATGAAAAAAATATCGGGTATCGCCGATTCCGATACCGGAAGTCCCATTCAAGTCAATGGGACTTCCGGTATCGGAATTAAAAAAAGCCCTTTATTTCCTTGTTGGCTAATTCTACATAATTGAAAACAAATAAGAATCATGTAGAATGTATTGTGGGAGGTGGAGGAGACATTAAAAGCATAGTGGTTTATTCAAATCACATGGCATAGCATTAATTCCAATTTTTTTTTCAATACGTTCGGAGTTAAAAAGATATTGACTATGTTAACCTTTTTTATATTTTGTCAGATATGTACTGTATGTTTCACAACTTCCATGCTCTTCACCTTCTTTTGTACTTCTCCCAAACTTTCTCCTTCATGATCCGCAGCAGTAGCATTTTTTTCATCAACTTTTTCTTCACCTTATTCATCTTCTTCTTCTTCATCTTCTCCCCATTAATTTTTTTTTCCATTCTTCATATTCTTCTTATTCAGCTATTATTAATTTTAATATGCTATTTCTTCATCTTCTTCCTATTCTTCTTTGTCTTCATTTTCTTATGGTGACAGGCATTCCTGTAGTACTTATCTATAAAAGTTATAAGATTACACCTTACGTTCTGCCTGTCACAAAAGATTTACAACAGGATTTGTCCGCGTTCAGTTTGGCCTGCAGCAGCAGGCATTTTCCAGGGGCACCACGAGGAGGAACGGACTCACCCCCATTTACTGCTTAGTCTTCTTCTGCTTATAATTTTGATTTCTTCTATGCTGATTTTTAGTCTTATGCTTAATGTTCTTCTGCTTTCTGTTCTTCTGCTTTAGCTTCTTCTGCTTCTTGTTCTTTTGTCTTTTGTTCTGTATCTTGGTGGTTGTCTTCATGTTCTTTGTCCTCTTGGTCTTATTATTTAGGGTCATATTTCTGGTCTTCTTTGGTGTGGTCTTCAGGGTCGTCATCATCAGGGTCGTCGTCATGGAGATCAATAAGGATTACCAAAGACAATTTCAAAAAGCTTGATCTTGGAAATGTAGCAGAAGGTACAAGAAGGCTGAGAAACTGGCGAGAACCAGCAGACAGTGCTGGACCACGGTTACTAAGCAGAAGGTACATGTGCTAAAAAGCACTACCAAGGACCAGCTGACGGTGCTGGACCTCGGATACCGAGATGGAGGCACCTAGGCCAAAGGCTGTGGCGAGAACCAGCAGACAGTGCTGGCACCCGGATGGGTAGCAGAAGGAACAAGAGCCAATGGCACTACCGAGGACCAACTGACGGTGCTGGACCACGGTTACTAAGCAGAAGGTACCTGTGCTAAAAAGCACTACCAAGGACCAGCTGACGGTGCTGGACCTCGGATACCGAGATGGAGGCACCTAGGCCAAAGGCTGTGGCGAGAACCAGCAGACAGTGCTGACACCCGGATGGGTAGCAGAAGGAACAAGAGCCAATGGCACTACCGAGGACCAACTGATGGTGCTGGACCACGGTTACTAAGCAGAAGGTACCTGTGCTAAAAAGCACTACCAAGGACCAGCTGACGGTGCTGGACCTCAGATACCGAGATGGAGGCACCTAGGCCAAAGGCTCTGGCGAGAACCAGCAGACAGTGCTGGCACCCGGATGGGTAGCAGAAGGAACAAGAGCCAATGGCACTACCGAGGACCAACTGACGGTGCTGGATCACGGTTACTAAGCAGAAGGTACCTGTGCTAAAAAGCACTACCAAGGACCAGCTGACGGTGCTGGACCTCGGATACCGAGATGGAGGCACCTAGGCCAAAGGCTCTGGCGAGAACCAGCAGACAGTGCTGGCACCCGGGTGGGTAGCAGAAGGTACCCATTCAAAGCAAAGTAGCCAGGCCGCAAGCCGGCCGCAGTTACCGAAACCCACAGTCCTACAGGGGGTCCATGTCCCATTGGCACTACGGATCCAGCCTTCAGTGCCAGTTCCCGCAGACCACATAGGAGTCACCTAAACTGCAGGCACCGTAGAGTCGGCTAACCCGGCCGCAAGACGACAGGACAACGGATTGGTGGCATAGTGACCTTGACACTACCCGGAAACAGCAGGCGTGCTGGAACCAGGCTGGGCAACAGGGAGTACCCGTGCCAAAGACACTGCCGAGAACCAGCTGACGGTGCTGGAACCCAGATGGGTAGCAAAAGCTACAAGAGCCAATGGCACTACCGAGGACCAACTGACGGTGCTGGACCACGGTTACTAAGCAGAAGGTACCTGTGCTAAAAAGCACTACCAAGGACCAGCTGACGGTGCTGGAGTTCGGATACCGAGATGGAGGCACCTAGGCCAAAGGCTCTGGCGAGAACCAGCAGGCAGTGCTGGAACCCGGGTGGGTAGCAGAAGGTACCCGTTCAAAGCAAAGTAGCCAGGCCACAAGCCGGCCGCAGTTACCGAAACCCACAGTCCTACAGGGGGTCCATGTCCCATTGGCACTACGGATCCAGCCTTCAGTGCCAGTTCCCGCAGCCCACATAGGAGTCACCTAAACTGCAGGCACCGTAGAGTCGGCTAACCCGGCCGCAAGACGACAGGACAACGGATTGGTGGCATAGTGACCTTGACACTACCCGGAAACAGCAGGTGTGCTGGAACCAGGCTGGGCAACAGGCAGTACCCGTGCCAAAGACACTGCCGAGAACCAGCTGACGGTGCTGGAACCCAGATGGGTAGCAAAAGCTACAAGAGCCAATGGCACTACCGAGGACCAACTGACGGTGCTGGACCACGGTTACTAAGCAGAAGGTACCTGTGCTAAAAAGCACTACCAAGGACCAGCTGACGGTGCTGGACTTCGGATACCGAGATGGAGGCACCTAGGCCAAAGGCTCTGGCGAGAACCAGCAGGCAGTGATGGAACCCGGGTGGGTAGCAGAAGGTACCCATTCAAAGCAAAGTAGCCAGGCCACAAACCGGCCGAAGTTACCGAAATCCACAGTCCTACAGGGGGTCCATGTCCCATTGGCACTACGGATCCAGCCTTCATTGCCAGTTCCCGCAGCCCACATAGGAGTCACCTAAACTGCAGGCACCGTAGAGTCAGCTAACCCGGCCGCAAGACGACAGGACAACGGATTGGTGGCATAGTGACCTTGACACTACCCGGAAACAGCAGGCGTGCTGGAACCAGGCTGGGCAACAGGGAGTACCCGTGCCAAAGACACTGCCGAGAACCAGCTAATGGTGCTGGAACCCAGATGGGTAGCAAAAGCTACAAGAGCCAATGGCACTACCGAGGAACAGCTGACGGTGCTGGACCACGGTTACTAGGCAGGAGGTACCTGTGCTAGAAAGCACTACCAAGGACCAGCTGACGGTGCTGGACTTTGGATACCGAGATGGAGGCACCTAGGCCAAAGGCTCTGGCAAGAACCAGCAGGCAGTGCTGGAACCCGGGTGGGTAGCAGAAGGTACCCATTCAAAGCAAAGTAGCCAGGCCGCAAGCCGGCCGCAGTTACCGAAACCCACAGTCCTACAGGGGGTCCATGTCCCATTGGCACTACGGATCCAGCCTTCATTGCCAGTTCCCGCAGCCCACATAGGAGTCACCTAAACTGCAGGCATCGTAGAGTCGGCTAACCCGGCCGCAAGACGACAGGACAACGGATTGGTGGCATAGTGACCTTGACACTACCCGGAAACAGCAGGCGTGCTGGAACCAGGCTGGGCAACAGGGAGTCCCCGTGCCAAAGACACTGCCGAGCACCAACTGGCGTTGTTGGAGCACAGGGACAATCATGGTGTAGGCCGAGGCCTACTTGGTGGTAGTTTTAGATTGTTTGTAGGCTACAACATACTGTCAACGTGCTCCAATTAGGCATCTGTCTCCACTCTGTTTCCAGGATTTCACGTGACCACCAACACCGCCAGTTTATGCGTGCAGTAGCCGTCTGCCCAATCCACACGTGTTCCTGGGTTACTGGGGTTCTGTAATGTCAGCAGATCCCCTGAAGTGTGTCTGCCAATGTCTCCTGCTCTGTCCACATTCCCAGCAGTTGCAGTGGGAAGGTGGACAGCGCAGGAGACAGTGCCGGACACACATTGGGGGATCAGCTCACGTTACAGAACACCAGGAACACAGGAACACGTGTGGAATGCGTGGACGGCAACTGTGAGCAGGAACTGGTGGTGTTGGAGGTCAGGGGAAATACTAGAGACAGAGTGGAGACAGAGGCCAAATCAGAGAATGTTTAAATCTGAAGTAGTTACAATTTGGAGGCAGCAGCAGTTTGCCCTCCACACAGCAGGGGATCAGCTGACGTTACCGACCCCCACTTTCACATGAACGAGTGTGTTTTTCTGTGTGGACAGCACTTCCGAGCACCAACTAGCGTTGTTGGAACCCAGGGACAATCATGGTGCAGGCCGAGGCCTACTAGGAGCCAGGTGTAAAGCTGAGGTATTTTGACTTTGGAGGGAGCAGGACACTTTGCCCTCCACACAGCAGGGGATCAGCTGACGTTACCGACCCCAACTTTCACATGAACGAGTGTGTTTTTCTGTGTGGACAGCACTTCCGAGCACCAACTAGCGTTGTTGGAGCCCAGGGAGAATTATGGTGTAGGCCGAGGCCTACTTGGTGGCAGTTTTAGATTGTTTGTAGGCTACAACATACTGTCAACGTGCTCCAATTAGGCATCTGTCTCCACTCTGTTTCCAGGATTTCACGTGACCACCAACACCACCAGTTTATGCGTACAGTAGCCGTCTGCCCAATCCACACGTGTTCCTGGGTTACTGGGGTTCTGTAATGTCAGCAGATCCCCTGAAGTGTGTCTGCCAATGTCTCCTGCTCTGTCCACATTCCCAGCAGTTGCAGTGGGAAGGTGGACAGCGCAGGAGACAGTGCCGGACACACATTGGGGGATCAGCTCACGTTACAGAACACCAGGAACACAGGAACACGTGTGGAATGCGTGGACGGCAACTGTGAGCAGGAACTGGTGGTGTTGGAGGTCAGGGGAAATACTAGAGACAGAGTGGAGACAGAGGCCAAATCAGAGAATGTTTAAATCTGAAGTAGTTACAATTTGGAGGCAGCAGCAGTTTGCCCTCCACACAGCAGGGGATCAGCTGACGTTACCGACCCCCACTTTCACATGAACGAGTGTGTTTTTCTGTGTGGACAGCACTTCCGAGCACCAACTAGCGTTGTTGGAACCCAGGGACAATCATGGTGCAGGCCGAGGCCTACTAGGAGCCAGGTGTAAAGCTGAGGTATTTTGACTTTGGAGGGAGCAGGACACTTTGCCCTCCACACAGCAGGGGATCAGCTGACGTTACCGACCCCAACTTTCACATGAACGAGTGTGTTTTTCTGTGTGGACAGCACTTCCGAGCACCAACTAGCGTTGTTGGAGCCCAGGGAGAATTATGGTGTAGGCCGAGGCCTACTTGGTGGCAGTTTTAGATTGTTTGTAGGCTACAACAGACTGTCAGCGTGCTCCAATTAGGCATCTGTCTCCACTCTGTTTCCAGGATTTCACGTGACCACCAACACCGCCAGTTTATGCGTACAGCAGCCGTCTGCCAAATCCACACGTGTTCCTGGGTTACTGGGGTTCTGTAATGTCAGCAGATCCCCTGATGTGTGTCTGCCACTGTCTCCTGCTCTGTCCACATTCCCACCGCTTGCAGTGGGAAGGTGGACAGCGCAGGAGACAGTGGCGGACACATATTGGGGGATCTGCTGACGTTACAGAACCCCAGTAACACAGGAACACGTGTGGAATGCGTGGAAGGCAACTGTGAGCAGGAACTGGCGGTGTTGGAGGTCAGGGGAAATACTAGAGACAGAGTGGAGACAGAGGCCAAATCAGAGAATGATTAAATCTGAAGTAGTTACAATTTGGAGGCAGCAGCAGTTTGCCCTCCACACAGCAGGGGATCAGCTGATGTTACCGACCCCCACTTTCACATGAACGAGTGTGTTTTTCTGTGTGGACAGCACTTCCGAGCACCAACTAGCGTTGTTGGAGCCCAGGGAGAATTATGGTGTAGGCTGAGGCCTACTTGGTGGCAGGTGTAAAGCTGAGGTATTTTGACTTTGGAGGGAGCAGGACACTTTGCCCTCCACACAGCAGGGGATCAGCTGACGTTACCGACCCCAACTTCACATGAACGAGTGTGTTTTTCTGTGTGGACAGCACTTTCGAGCACCAACTAGCGTTGTTGGAGCCCAGGGAGAATTATGGTGTAGGCCGAAGCCTACTTGGTGGCAGTTTTAGATTGTTTGTAGGCTACAACATACTGTCAACGTGCTCCAATTAGACATCTGTCTCCACTCTTTTTCCAGGATTTCACGTGACCACCAACACAGCCAGTTTATGCGTACAGCAGCCGTCTTCCCAATCCACACGTGTTCCTGGGTTACTGGGGTTTTGTAATGTCAGCAGATCCCCTGATGTGTGTCTGCCACTGTCTCCTGCTCTGTCCACATTCCCACCGCTTGCAGTGGGAAGGTGGACAGCGCAGGAGACAGTGGCGGACACATATTGGGGGATCTGCTGACGTTACAGAACCCCAGTAACACAGGAACACGTGTGGAATGCGTGGACGGCAACTGTGAGCAGGAACTGGCGGTGTTGGAGGTCAGGGGAAATACTAGAGACAGAGTGGAGACAGAGGCCAAATCAGAGAATGTTAAAATCTAAAGTAGTTACAATTTGGAGGCAGCAGCAGTTTTCCCTCCACACAGCAGGGGATCCACTGACGTTACCGACCCCCACTTTCACATGAACGAGTGTGTTTTTCTGTGTGGACAGCACTTCCGAGCACCAACTAGCGTTGTTGGAGCCCAGGGAGAATTATGGTGTAGGCCGAGGCCTACTTGGTGGCAGGTGTAAAGCTGAGGTATTTTGACTTTGGAGGGAGCAGGACACTTTGCCCTCCACACAGCAGGGGATCAGCTGACGTTACTGACCCCCACTTTCACATGAACGAGTGTGTTTTTCTGTGTGGACAGCACTTCCGAGCAACAACTGATGATGTTGGAGCCCAGGGATAGTCATTTGGTAGGCTGAGGCCTACTTGGAGGCAGTTTAAGATAAGACGTTGTTTGACTTTGGAGGGAGCAGGACACTTTGCCCTCCAAACAGCAGGGGATCAGCTGACGTTACTGACCCCCACTTTCACATGAACGAGTGTGTTTTTCTGTGTGGACAGCACTTCCGAGCAACAACTGACGATGTTGGAGCCCAGGGATAGTCATTTGGTAGGCTGAGGCCAACTTGGAGGCAGTTTAAGATAAGACGTTGTTTGAATTTGGAGGGAGCAGGACACTTTGCCATGCACACAGCAGGGGATCAGCTGACGCTACCGAACCCCACTTACACATGAGCGAGTGTTTTGTCTGTGCGGACAGCACTTCTGAGCCCAACTGGCGGTGTCGGAGCCCAGGGAAAATCAGGTAGTAGGCCGAGGCCTACTTGGTGGCAGTTTGCGATTGTTTCTAGACTACTACTAACTGTCAACGTACTCCAATTAGGCCTCTGTCTTCACTCTGTTTCGAGTATTTCCTCTGGCTTCCAACCACGCCAGTTGCTGCTCTGAAATGCCGTCTGCACAACCCACACTTGTTCCTGTGTTACTGGGGTTCTGTAACACCAGCTTCTCCCTAAAGGTGAGTCAGGCAATGTCTCCTGCTCTGTCCACATTTCCACTACAAGTAGTGGGAATGTAGACAAAGCAGGAGACATTGCCGTGCTCACCTCTGGTGATGAGCAGATGTTACAGGACCCAGGTAACACAGGAACAAGTGTGGATTGTGCAGACGGCACTTGAGAGCAGAAACAGGCGGTGTTGTAGGCCGGAGGAAATACTCAAAACAGAGTGGAAACAGAGGGCAAATCAGAGAACATATTAAATCAGAGGTAGTCAGAAGTTGTAGGCAGCAGGAGAGTTTGCCGTACACACAGCAGGGGATCAGCTAACGTTACCGAACCCCACTTACACATGAGCGAGTGTTTTGTCTGTGCGCACAGCACTTCTGAGCAACAACTGGCGGTGTCGGAGCCCAGGGAAAATCAGGTAGTAGGCCGAGGCCTACTTGGAGCCAGGTGTAAATCTGAGGTTGTTTGACTGTGGAGGGAGCAGGACACTTTGCCATACACACAGCAGGGGATCAGCTGATGTTACTGAACCCCACTTACACATGAGCAAGTGTTTTGTCTGTGCGGACAGCACTTCTGAGCCCAACTGGCGGTGTCGGAGCCCAGGGAAAATCAGGTAGTAGGCCGAGGCCTACTTGGTGGCAGTTTGCGATTGTTTCTAGACTACTACTAACTGTCAACGTACTCCAATTAGGCCTCTGTCTTCACTCTGTTTCGAGTATTTCCTCTGGCTTCCAACCACGCCAGTTGCTGCTCTGAAATGCCGTCTGCACAACCCACACTTGTTCCTGTGTTACTGGGGTTCTGTAACACCAGCTTCTCCCTAAAGGTGAGTCAGGCAATGTCTCCTGCTCTGTCCACATTTCCACTACAAGTAGTGGGAATGTAGACAAAGCAGGAGACATTGCCGTGCTCACCTCTGGAGATGAGCAGATGTTACAGGACCCAGGTAACACAGGAACAAGTGTGGATTGTGCAGACGGCACTTGAGAGCAGAAACAGGCGGTGTTGTAGGCCGGAGGAAATACTCAAAACAGAGTGGAAACAGAGGGCAAATCAGAGAACATATTAAATCAGAGGTAGTCAGAAGTTGTAGGCAGCAGGAGAGTTTGCCGTACACACAGCAGGGGATAGGCTAACGTTACCGAACCCCACTTACACATGAGCGAGTGTTTTGTCTGTGCGCACAGCACTTCTGAGCAACAACTGGCGGTGTCGGAGCCCAGGGAAAATCAGGTAGTAGGCCGAGGCCTACTTGGAGCCAGGTGTAAATCTGAGGTTGTTTGACTGTGGAGGGAGCAGGACACTTTGCCATACACACAGCAGGGGATCAGCTGATGTTACTGAACCCCACTTACACATGAGCAAGTGTTTTGTCTGTGCGGACAGCACTTCTGAGCCCAACTGGCGGTGTCGGAGCCCACGGAAAATCAGGTAGTAGGCCGAGGCCTACTTGGTGGCAGTTTGCGATTGTTTCTAGACTACTACTAACTGTCAACGTATTCCAATTAGGCCTCTGTCTTCACTCTGTTTCGAGTATTTCCTCTGGCTTCCAACCACGCCAGTTGCTGCTCTGAAATGCCGTCTGCACAACCCACACTTGTTCCTGTGTTACTGGGGTTCTGTAACACCAGCTTCTCCCTAGAGGTGAGTCAGGCAATGTCTCCTGCTCTGTCCACTTTTCCACTACAAGTAGTGGGAATGTAGACAAAGCAGGAGACATTGCCGTGCTCACCTCTGGAGATGAGCAGATGTTACAGGACCCAGGTAACACAGGAACAAGTGTGGATTGTGCAGATGGCACTTGAGAGCAGAAACAGGCGGTGTTGTAGGCCGGAGGAAATACTCAAAACAGAGTGGAGACAGAGGGCAAATCAGAGAACATATTAAATCAGAGGTAGTCAGAAGTTGTAGGCAGCAGGAGAGTTTGCCGTACACACAGCAGGGGATCAGCTGACGTTACCGAACCCCACTTACACATGAGCGAGTGTTTTGTCTGTGCGCACAGCACTTTTGAGCAACAAGGGGCGTTGCTGTTGCCCAGGAAATAAAGTTCAGGTCATAGAAACATGAACACAACAGGAGACCTGGATCCTGTTGCCAGCCAATTATTTATTCTGGAAGAGGACTGGCAAATTCAGGTGAGATCCAGACCTTGTTCATTTTCACAAAAGTAAGCCGGTCAACATTATCGGCGGATAGTCGCGTGCGACGGTCTGTTACCACACCACCTGCAGCACTAAAGACACGTTCCGATAATACACTGGCAACAGGGCAAGCCAGCACCTCCAATGCATACTGGCTAAGCTCTGGCCATGTATCCAGCTTAGAGACCCAATACTTGAACGGGGAAGAGCCGTCTGGGAGTACACTAACAGGGCAAGACAAGTAGTCTGTCACCATCTGACGGAAACGTTGCCTCCTGCTGACTGGAGCCGTCTGGGATGGTGTAGCCGTTTGTGGCGGTCCCACAAAACTTTTCCACATTTGGGCCATACTGGCCTTGCCTTGTCCTGCGGCACTGCCTCTGCTACCTGTTTGTGCAGAGCTTCCTCCACTGCCTCTACCCACATGGCTGCTTTGAAAAGCACTACCAGCAACACTTGCGGGGGGAATGGAGAACATGATGGCCTGCACAAGTGTTTCTTGGTACTCCCGCATTTTTCGCTCCCGGTTCAACTGTGGTATGAGGCTTTGTAAGTTGTCCCGGTAGCGAGGATCTAGGAGGGTGTACACCCAATAATCAGCCGTGTGGAGAATGTTGGCGATGCGGCGGTCATTTAACAAGCACTGCAGCATGAAATCAACCATGTGCTGCAGACTGCCAACTGGACCGGAAACGCTGTCCCCAGCTTCAGGCAGCATCTCTGCCTGCTCAGCATCACCCCACCCTCACTGTACACACTGACTACTAGAGCCTTGTGTACCTCCCTCCTCTGGAGAGATGTGTTCCTCCTCCTCCATTGACTCCTCGTCATCCTCCTCACTAAGTGTCCCCTGCCTGGGCCTTTGTGTGGAATCACGTTGCGCAGATTTGCCAGAAGCAGATGGCATTTCTGTCTGCTCATCCTCGACCTCTTCAAAAACCTCCTCACTTAGTGCTTGTAAGGTTTTTTGAAGCAGACAGATGAGGGGGACAGTCATGCTGATTAGTGCATCATCTGCACTGGCCATCCGCGTGGAGTCATCGAAGGCATGCAAAACTTGGCAGATGTCCCTCATAGTGGCCCACTCAGTGGTGGTGAAGTGTGTCCGGCGCACAGTGCGACTTGTTTGCGCCTGATGCAGCTGGTACTCCATTACTGCTGCCTGCTGCTCACACAACCGCTCCAACATATGTAACGTTGAATTCCACCTGGTGGGGAGGTCACATATGATGCGATGTTCTGGCAGGCAGAATCGGCGTTGCAGAGATGCAATGCGCGATCTTGCCATGCTGGAACGCCGCAAGTGAGCACACTCTAGGCGAACCTTGTGCAGCAGTGCATCAAGATCCGGATAATCCCTCAGAAAGCTCTCCACGACCAAATTGAGCACGTGTGCCAGACATGGTATGTGAGTGAGGTTGCCTAGGCCCAGAGCTGCCACTAGATTTCGGCCATTGTCACTCACTACCAAACCTGGCTGGAGATTCGCTGGCACAAACCACACATCGCTCTCCTGCTTGATGGCATTCCAGAGCTCCTGTGCTGTGTGGCTCCGATTCCCCAAAGAAATTAATTTAAGGATGGCCTGTTGACGTTTGGCCACACCTGTGCTCATATCTGGCCTAACAGGCTCACGCAGTGCTGATTCCGAGGAACTAGAGTAGGAGGAGGACTCAATATGTACAGACTGCATTCCTGCAATCCTTGGAGTTGGCAGAATACGTACAGAGCCACTCTCCAGATCTGTACCCGGCTCCACAACATTGACCCAATGGGCAGTGAGGGAAAGGTATCGTCCCTGTCTATGGCTACTGGTCCACGCATCGATGGTCAGGTGGACCTTGCTACTGACGGCATTTAGTAGCGCATTTTTAATTTTTCCCTCCACATGCTTTTGCAGGGCAGGGACGGCTTGCCTGCTGAAATAAAAGCGGCTGGGCACATTGTATTGTGGAACTGCCAATGACATAAAGTTCCGGAAGGTGTCAGTCTCCACCAGCCTGAATGACAGCATCTCAAGGGCCAGTAGTTTGGCAATGCCGGCATTCAGAGCCAGTGCTCGGGGATGGTTTGCCGAGTATGGCCGCTTTTTCTCCCATGCCTGTGCTACCGATTGCTGGTGAGTGGCCTGGGAGTGTGCTGATGACTGTGAACGTGGTTCAGTGGGTGGAATTTCACTGGGTCTCTGGACAACAGTGGCAGTGGTTCTTCCATGGCGTTCCAGTGAGGAAGCCGAACCAGCTGTGTGTGAGCTGGAGGAAGAGGCCCCAACACGAGCTGAAGAGGTGGTAGGTGCTGCTGAAGGTTGGCCTACATCTTCAGTGTGTCTGTGTAACTCCACCTCGTGCTTGGTACGCACATGTTTCCACATATTTGTGGTAATGAGGTTGCTCACATTTTTCCCTCGTTTCACTTTCTGATGACACAGCTTGCATTTGTCAAAGCAAATGTCATCTGCAACTGTGTCAAAAAAAGACCAGGCACTGCAAGTCCTGGGAGCGCCCGTTTTGTGTTTTGGAAGAGGATTGCTCCTCACGGGTGCCAAAGTGGAGGCTACAGGCAACCAAGTCTGCTCCCGCCCTCTCCCTCCTCTTTTGGCCGTTCGGGGAATCTCTTCCTCAGAGCTGCTCCCACCACCTTCCTGTGGCTGACGCCATGATGGGTCAAGGACCTCATCATCTCCACTCCCCTCTTCAAGCACCGGCTGGTCCTGGGTTGTCTCGCCAGCACCGTACGCACCAGAAATTGGCAACTGAATCTCATCATCATCAGATGAGCACTGAGGTGTGCTGACAATAGGCACTGGCCCACCCGCCTCTTCAGATTCAGAGGGACAAAGCAGTTGCGCATCACTGCATACTCCCTCTTCTTCACGCTCTAGAATGCTGCTTGGCTGGCCACCTCTTTCCAAGCCAACAGATTCTGAGAACAGAAGTAAAGATTGAGATGGCTCCTGTCCAGGGCTCTCAGACTGCCTGGGCAATTTGGTAGGTGGTGAAGAGACAGATGGTTGCTCTTCAGTGCTCTGACCTTGGGAGGATGCAGAAGTCATTGAAGTGGATGCGTTAGCTGCCATCCATCCGACAACGGCTTCAATTTGTTCGTCACGCAGCAGTGGGGTCGGCGAGGTCCTACAAAGCTGCGCATGAAGGACTGTTGCCTGGTAAAAGTGGGGGATGCCGGGTCACTGGTGGCCGCAGCAGACACCGAATCCCCACGTCCTCTCCCTGCTGAATCCCCCCGTCCTCTCCCTGCTGAAACTCCACGGCCACGACCACGTGCCTTACTCCCTGCCTTCTTCATCTTGGTAGACTGATAAAGATAGGCAGAAAAGTAAAAAAGGGGTGGCTTAGTGTTCTTATTCCTGAACACCTGCTAACCAGTATAAGAAACACTAATTTGGCTAAGAGTGTGTGTACTACACTTTAATATGATCTAATGTGGCCTAGACAACTGTAAAGTGGAGTGTTTGGTGAACTTTATTTCCTTTTTTTTTTGGGGGGGGGGGAAGAAAAGGATGTGACCAACGTTTGAAAGCTATAGTATCACAAACTTTTTGGAGCGATTACAATGCAGGAAGCTAACCTACAATGCAATTGATGAGGCTCCAAAAAATAGGGTGATACTAGTCTGGCTGGCCCTGAAGGGCACAAGCCAGCAAAAAGGCTCCTCTATCTAATCCTATATAGTGTTTGCAACCAACCAATGACAATGGATGCGGTTGGAAGCACACTAATATAGGAGCAAAAATCTGGCTAAATTAGCTGCAAAAAAAGGACTATGTATGAGGCAGTGACGCACGCTGAGCGGACTACAGCTAGCGGTGGCTGTAGAACACACTGCAACGTGAGCTGCACTCACACACAGAGAGACCTATCAGACAGCCAAAAACAGTGCAGAGAAATGGGCTATAGCACTGAAAGGCTGCTGAAAGGCTCCGCTGTCCACTCCTTTAGTGTTTGCAACCAACGTATATGGATACGTATGGAAGCACACTATACAGGAGAAAAAAAAAGCAGCAATAAAAGAAAAATGTGTATGAGGCAGAGACACACGCTGGCCGGCCTACAAGCAGACGTGCCTGCAGGACACACTACACAGCGTGGGTCTGCACTCACACAGCCCTTGCAGACAGCTGTGAACACTGCTGCTAGGCAAAAGAAAGCTACAGTGGTGGTTTATGTAGCCTGGATAAAGCACAATATTGTTTTTAGAATCGCTATTTCTAACTGTCCCTCACAGTCTTCAACAGCAGCCTGTCCCTAACTGAATTCACAGCAGAGTGACCAGAAATGGCGGCTGCAGCGCTTTTTATAGTGCATCATGACATCATTTCAGCAGCCAATCACAGCCATGCCAGTAGTTAACATGCCTACATGCCTAACAGGATGTGCCCACACTTCTGAGGATCCCCATTGGCTGAATCAAATCGAGCGGGCTCCTAGCATTATGGGAACTTCCGATTCCGGTATTCGATATGAAAAAAGTATCGGAACTAAGTATCGGAATTCCGATACAGCTAATATCGGCCGATACCTGATACTTGCGGTATCGGAATGCTCAACACTAGTTATAACGCATTTCAATGAGGTGGAAGAAATTGGCACATGGAAGCACAAGGCAGGTAATTTCAACTACCTGCCGGTAAGTTCTCAGGCTCTTAAAAAATAAAAATAAAATTCCAGGATGATTACTTTAATAATAAAGAGCAGCTTAAAGACACATTCTCATGGAATCCTGTGAGCACTGCTCACTTCATAAAGACTTTACAATTTGAAACCATGTAAAAAGGTTTTTATATTTATGGAATTGTGTGGCGGACTTTATAAAAAAACAGACAAAAATCTAAAAATGTGCCAAAGCACCTTGTGCTGTCTGATAAATGCATATGTTGATGTATATTTAGACATCTAGGGCTCGAATGATTAGGAAGGGTGCAGTGTACGATTGTGCTATGCCAATTTTGATGGAGCACAATAAGTGCCAAATTTATTATGAAGCACATGCTCCATAATGAATTTGGTGCGTCTTCTGAGTGTGTGTTGCACTGGAAATGCTACTCCAATCAAGAACTAGAGTTGCATATCTGGGGTAAAAACAACAACTTCTCATGAATCGGATGAGCAAGCATTACCTGGTTGCTTGTCAGCTCTGCCCATTTTTGCTGAGTTGATCCAAAGTGCCCTGAAAAATTTTTGCGCAACTCCTTTTTTGCACTTTTTGAAACCAAAGGGCTGCATACACCATTAAAATGTCAAATGTTAATCTTCAACTGTGGAAAAAAAAAATTAGACAGATTTCATTCTCCAAAATGGTATTGGAGCACATTTAAGAAAATCTTTTTGCAACGTTTTGAAAAGATGCAAATACTACATTAGGAAAAAACAGCTGTTTAAGGCAGGGATCACACTACCATGTGTGATGTGAGAAACTTGTACGAGTCTCTCGGATCAACACCCGGCGCTACCGCTGGCACTCAGAACCGGAGCTGCGGCTGCATAGAAATGCATGCAGCTGCAGCTCCGGTCCTGAGTGCCGGCAGCGCCGGGTGTTGATGCGAGAGACTCGTGCGAGTTTCTCGTATCACACACGGTAGTGTGATCGCGGCCTTAGACCCATAATAACAATAATTTTATTTCTATAGGGTCAACTTATTCCTCTGCACTTTACAATTAAGCGGGAAAATGTACAGACAACATGTCCACGTTGTCAAACAAAAAAAAAAAGACAAAAACAAAAAAATTTAAAGTTAAAGTTAACTTTAAAAAGATGCAAATTAACTAGTAATTCAGGGACACAGTTTTGCAAAAAATAATTTCCCTAAGCTCACTCTGCACTTCACAGTATGTGCTGGAATTTAAGATGTTGAAGCTCTTGCCTTTAGAAGACTCGCACAATATCCGGGTGTGGTTTGCCCGAGGCGAGAACAGTCATCTGAACTCAACTGATCCATATAATGTTTGCGTTTACAGTTTGCAGTCATATTGTTGACTCTTGGTACTTTACATATTCAAATACTTTCATGGGAAAATTCAGATGCAGATATTTAATGTTTATTATTAGCTTTAATATTAGTTTGATGACCAGTGTAGACAGTATAGATCGAAGAGCATATCTAGGTAACCTACTAGAAAAATTCTTATTTAAGCTTCCATAAATTTTAAAGTTTGCTATTTTCCAACATACTGTAAGCATCTATTTCTTGACTCTGGGTAACCACTTTAAAAAGGACCTGTAACTTACTCTATTTGCATATATTTAAGTACACGTGTATATGTTATCTGCTGTAAGTGCAGCTGTTCTCATGAATCTGCTGTTTTAATTTTTGGCCCTGCTCCTCTCTATTTCTGATATCTGGCTTCTCTTACTTTTTTGCTCCCTGAATTTAAACATAGATTACTTACAGGGATTATCCAGGACTTTGCTTATCTTTCCCTATGAGGCTAAAGCCTTGTGATGCAACAGCGATCTCACCAGCGAGATCGCTGTGTGTGACACCTATCAGCGACCGGCCCCCCTGCCGGGTATTGCTGATTGTGCTCGATTGCCCTGGCCTTTTTTTTGATCGTTGGACTCCCGCTGGCCAGCACGCATCGCTGCGTGTGGCAGGCGGCAGAGCAGTGATCAGCAAGCTCCCAGCTCGTATCAAAGGTAAACAGCGGGTTTCTAAGCACCGCACGGCACCTAGAAACCCTCTGTGTACCTTGGATACCGGCGCGCTGGTGCAGGGAGCTGGTTACCAAGGTAAATAGCGGGTTTCTAAGTGCCGCGCGGCGCTTAGAAACCTGATGTTTACCTTGGTTACCAGCTCCCTGCACCAGCACGCTGGTATCTAGGGTACACAGTGACGCAAGCGTTCGACGTCGCTGGTGCTGATCGTCGGTGAAGCTGCCTGTTTGGCAGCTCACCAGCGATCATGTAGCGACATGTAGCGACAAGTTCATATCATTGTCAGGATCGCTGGTGAGTCGCTATGTGTGACGGGGCCCTAAGAACTTATGTCAGTTACTTACTAACTACCCTTATCTGTTCTGCTCGGTGTCCTTCTCTGCCGGCTCAGAGCAGTCACAGATCGCTAATGCCGGTGATTTTGCAGTTTCTGATGACCTCACTTTGATTTAGCAGCTTCTTCTCTTTCACTCTGCTCTGCCAATGGGGTGTGACTGTCGATGTCATTCTGATTGATAACCAAGTCCCTGTGGCTTAACTGCAGGAAGCAGGCTGTCAATCAGCATGACGTCGGCAGTGAACCTCCATTGACAGGGCAGAGTAGAAGACCTGTCTTGTTGACATGCGGTCAAATGAAGCAGCAGAAGCTGCTGGTGACCACTTTGAGGCAGTAGAAATTGGTGTCAGACAGAATCAGCAGGCAGTTACTAACCTACCTGTAAATTGTTAGCAACATAAGGAAAAATGAGAAAAGTCCTGGTTAACCTTATAGGGAAGGTGGTGTGATTCTCAAAAAAACTCATTAGAGAAGAGTTAAGGGTCATGCCCCATTGGATAAACAGATTCGATTTATACACTGTCACTTCGCCATCAGACACAGGGACTGCTGTTTCTGCCTCGGCCACTGGGAGGCGCCGGACTGTCATGTTGCCATCAGATACAGGGACTGCTGTTCCGGTCTCAACCACTGGGAGGCGCCGGGCGATCACGTCACCGTCAGACTCGGGGACTGCTGTTCCTGCCTCGGCCACTAGGAGGCACCGTGGTTTCCCCGTAGGTGGTGGTGACAGAGAAGGGGCTCCTGCGCAGGCATCTGGTGGGCGCAGGCTCCGCTTCTCTGTCAGTCATGAAAGGGTTGATGCATCACCATCTGGCCTGCTCCTGGGGCGATCCAAATGACATCATCAGACTGTGAACCTGTGAAGGATAGCCTGATCCTTCAAATACGTTGGGGACTGTCTTGCAGGTCGCCAGATATAGTCTTGGTTTCCCCAGTGTGCTAGTTTGTTATTTGCTATCTTTGATTCTGGATTTCTGACTCTGCTCCTGCCTGACGATTTTGTACCTCTGCCTCCCTCCTGGTTTATGACTCAGACCTTTGCCTGGTTTCTGACTCTGCTCCTGCCTGACGATTTTGTACCTCTGCCTCCCTCCCGGTTTATGACTCTGACCTTTGCCTGGTTTCTGACTCTGCTCCTGCCTGATGATTTTGTACCTCTGCCTCCCTCCCGGTTTATGATTCTGACCTTGGCCTGGATTTCACTTTGCTACTGTCTGCCGTTTTTGTACCTCTGCTGCTCGCCTGGTTTAGACTTGGATTCCTGACTACGCTTTTGGTCCCGTATTTTAACCCCTTTCTGGCGACCGTCCTGCTCTGGTCCGCTGCTCTTATTCAGACAGCACCTCCTGGGCTCTGCTGTAAATCCAGATCCCTGTATAGGCGTAAAGGGTATCGGGGTTGCTCGGGGTGCTGTCTTACTGCAGCCCAGACTCACAGACAGACATCACATTCATGACACAGAAAGTAAGAGGGAGACAAAAAATCTCAGAAAGGAAAAAATGCAAGAATTAATCAATTTCAGATACAGGAGAACAGAAACATTTACACCTACTAAAAAAATTGCATAGTTACATCAAGTGACTGTTTAAAGCCTAAGGGCTGATTCAGACAATAATATTACAATTCTATGCAAGCCTAAACTTGCACAAAGCTGTTATTCTCACAGCCTCTAAGTCCATACTTTGCCTTTATAAGCTTCTGATCACAAAGGAGTGTGTGGAATTCAACAGGAAAAACAGTCATTAGCTGTACAGAGGCACCAGATGAAGTACCTAGGTACATCTCTAAAGAACAAACTTTCTGCCACATGTATATGTACTAAACTAAGTTCTTAATTTACATTTTGATGTAACTTTTTGTGCCAGAAATGAATATACTGGCAGAAATCTTGCAATACTTTAAATATAAACCCCATAATTGACAAGATATCGGAAATACAGTATATTGGGTAAATTTACCATCATGGTTGAATTTTCAAAGTTTTCTGTAAGATTTTCCCTAAGAGCAGCATGAAATATTATCAAAGATCCATTGTCAACAGTTATGGCAAGATTTGCCTTATATTCATATGTAGGGATGAGCGAACATGAAATGTAAAGTTTGAACCGGACACCTAGCGTCCGGTATCGAACCCTGAATACGGACTTCTTATTTATTTAAATTTTAAAAAATGGCATGGGAATGCTTCTATTTTTGATAACCAGCCGAGATAACTCTGACAGCTGAGCACTGAGATCTCATCTCCCGAGATCTTGAAGCCGAGATCTCCATCTGCGCATGCGCCGCCCCCGACAGCCATTTTCACGGAGTCCACCACATAGGAAACCATGAAACTGTGTGGGTCTGGCCTTTCACAAAATGTCAGCAGGGTCCCAGCAGCAGCACCAGACACACGCAGAAGCACAGCACCGGACACCCGCAGTAGCACCAGACACTGAGCCACACATCTGAACACCCCTCATCCCAGCCTGTGGCCTGCAGCAACACTCCAGTCTTTCCTCCTCCAGCTGCAACCCTGGAACCCTGCTCCACCACTGCCGGTATATCCGCATTATAAGACACACTCCCTTTTTCCCCCAAAATTTGGGGGAAAAAAGTGGGTTTTATAATCTGAAAAATATGGTATATACAGTATATATATATATATATATATATATATATATATATACTGTATATATATATATATATATATATATATATTTGTCTAAACTACAAAGGAAATTCGTCATCTTTAAATTTGGGCCTTTTAGAGATTTTCATCTTCAACTTGCTTAACTGTTAACAATAACAGTAATGTTCAAATTTTTACATGCCGCTGTATTTAAAACTATATATATTACTACTCATGAGCTCCAAGTGATTTCGCTCCTGCACTAGTCCCTTTCTTTTGCACTTGAACAAACACTTTTATATTCTGTGTGTATTTGAAAGGTGATTCATATTTCAAAATTACAAACTTTATAAATATGTATACCACATGCATTACTGATTTGTCACGTTGCAATTAGTCACTATTAGGACAGGTGCAGACGACTGTATATTCTCTCACTCAAGAGAATTGGAACGATTGTACAAATCACACTCTGACTAAAGTCTGATCAGAGTTTTATCTGAGTTTGATCGTGGTGTTCTCTGATTCTTTCGGATGGAGAAAAAATTTTTTTCCGTCTTTTCCAATCTGTCAGTTAATGAAAATCGGATGGTATTCAGATGTCATTTGAGTACAGACCAATATTTTCCAGGGACTCATTGACTTACCTGGCCAATTTGGGATTTGAATATCATATCAAACTCGGACATGCATGACTGGGTGATTGCAGCTTCAAGTCCTCTATGGAGACTATTGAAGACAGTAAAAGTAAAAAAAAATTAAAAAATACTAAAAAATCAAATAATGAAAAACATAACACTATTAGGCCGGTGTCACACTAGAGAGGAATACAGACGAGTGAGAGGCGATAAAAAAAGCAATGCTTCTCTGTGGGGTAGCTCCCATCTGCCGTATTTTTCTCACATATTTTCTACGGTCCATGCCAATTGCAGCATGCTGCGATTGTTAGAGTATTACAACCATAGTACGCCAATGCAAGTCTATGGGTGCGCAAAAAAATCGCATTACACACGGACCACCCGTGTGACTTGCGAGAAATACGCAAGACTTTTCCTTGTGAGAGGAAATGGGCCAATCCATCATCAGGAAGCTTAGACATGCAAATTAGCTCAAAAAGCACTCCAGACATACAGGAAGTATGCCTCCACGGAGTACAGCATCATGGCACCCTGCCAGAATCTGAATGTTGAGCTGCTAATTGTTCTTGTGCATGATCGCCCGGAATTATGGGACCAACGGGATGCACATTATGCCAACTGGGCAAGAAAGGAGGCTGCATGGAGGCGCATATGTCGCAAAATGTTCCCTTATTTTGGTGATCTGCCACGTGAGGAGCAGCAGCACATAAGTACGTGCACATAAATTATGTATGTCAAATTACCTGCCATCAAAAAAATATTTTACAAGTAGGCCCCCCACATCCTGTGCTTCTGATATTGGGCTCTTGTGACTTGTAAATTATTTTTTGACTCACTGTTTGACCCTGAGAGAATGTTACCCTGTCCCCAAGCTCCTCATAATGCCTAGAAAAAGCAGTTTAAAGAGTTGCTAATTGCCACATGAGCTACTGTGACACTGTGCATCTGGCCTGGTTGCACCAATGCTATATGCCACCCTGGGTAGAACTCACACCCTGGTAGACCACATGACTTTGATACTAGTTCAAAAACTTGTTTTAGGCAAATTGTAATTTTTCATTCTTTTATGTCACATTGCAGTCGAAGATGTGATGAGACGCAGGCGCAGCATCCGTGACCAGTATCGCCGTGAGCACCAGCAGCAGGCAAGAAGTAGTTCAGGGGCCCACACAAAGCGGAAATATGTTCATTTCGACCGCCTCTCGTCCCTCGCTCCAATTATGGATCTCAGACCGTAAGTATAACAAAAACACCACATGACACAAATGCTTTATTGGGCCCGATCAAAAATTTCCTTTTTCTACATTTTATATTTAATCACAGAACTCAGTCTAACATCACTGAAAGGGAGACAGGGTCTGAATCAGAGGCCATCATCGATCCTGTAGGTGGAGGGGTTGAGGTGTCTGGCACATCTTGTAACCTTCCAAGGAGCCAGGCCCAAGTGACTTCTCCGGCTCGTCCTGATCCTGCCCTAGAACCTGAGCTGCCACCAGAAACACCACCACCAGGAACAAAGCCACAACAAGCACCGTCAGTTGCATCACCACCCGACATCCAGCCTGCTGTGCCATCCAGGCGGCGTAGATGAAGGCGCCGTATCCCTGCCACTGATACCAGGACCAATGTGGATACGGGGACCAAAATTCTCGTATCAGAGTTGTCACTGATGATGGGGAGGAGGAGTACTCACGCAGCCTTGCCCATTATCTTCGTTCCCTTCCCCGTGAGGTGCGGCTACGTGTGCGAGGATCCATTCACATCCTAATTGACACAAGCACACCCCCCAATAACCCTTATGAGGTGTTTGAGTTTCTGGAGAGGTGGCAGCTGTCACCCAGGAATCTCATGCGTCTTAACCCACACCCCCAAGTGCTTGCTCAATCAGGGTCTGAGGATCCTCCTACACGTGGGCCTACACCTCACACCCTTCCCCCCCTACTCAACATTGGCAACATCATTCCCAAATGTCAGGGTATAACCCAGCACACCAATATGGCCACTTGTTCCCAGCCAATGTTGGAGGCTGGTCCCAATCTGGTAGGGGATGACATGGCCATTTTGGTCGTTTAGACTGACGGCCCTACCAGCCTCAACAGGAGAGTGGTCTCCAATATAGTGCCCAGTATCCACCTCAAGCCCATGAGCCGGCCCACTACCTCCATCATGGGCAAGAGTATGCCCCCACACAGGCCAAGGTGGCCAAACTAGCCATCAGGCAACACAGGCTGGGCTGCCGCCTTCTCCCCCCCTACATACTACAATTTATAAGTTTGTGTGTGTTTTTGTGGTTAAATGCTGTATTGTAACATTTTAACAATTTTTTTGTGTGCTCTAAGGCCAATTCTGGCCATTTTGCTAAATAACATAAGGCTTCACAAGGCCTTTTAAAAAAGGATACATGAAAAGTTTTAACTTTCAATTGTTGTTGTCTTTATCAATGATGCACTAACATCACGACATGCTGCCATATGCTTACACATTGATTTAGAAACAGAGAAAAGACATAAGGGGTTGTAATATATATAGTTTCCCAAAGCCCAAAAAGAAACATTTACAACATAGACACAGCATGCTCTTGCCAAGGAGTTTCCCCCTCAGGTGACAAAGTAATTTGTGAAAATATCACACACTTTGAGCCCAGAGAGTGGTCTACATTGAGGGTTGATAGGTGGTCTCGCCCTACGTACATTGTCCGACCCATGCACAACACCAGCAGAGGAGGAACGATCATGTATCCTGGTGAAGTAATGGCGAACGCCACATGATTTAATTACTTCATTTACATTTTGTTCACTCAGCTGAATGGCAGACTGTAGGACCCGACATTTGGCCCAACGAATGCCAAAGGAACACTTCACCAGTCGCCAAGCACGTGATAGGTGCAAGTTACAAATTCAGCGCCGGTGGTTCAGGATGCACCAGGGATATGGCCTCATGACATTGCGCGTTAACTGAAATGCCTCATCTGCCGCAAGGACATAAGGGACTGATTCTTGAGTGGATCCTGATTGCTGGTGTGGTGGTGGTAGATCCAACTGGTTGGTGCGTAGCCGCCGACCCATAATGAAAGTATTGAAAACTCTAGAGTCTCCCGTCCTTCCATAGGCCCCAATGTCAACAATTATAAACTTGTATTGAGGGTCGGCCAGAGCCAATAATACAACAGAAAAGTATTGTTTCTAATTGAAGAATTGTGAGCCAGAGTTCGGCAGCTTACGCACCCGGATATGTTTGCCATCAAGGGATTCGGAAAGTGGCATTCCTCCTCAAAGTCCCTTGATATCCTCAACCAGTCTTCCATCCTGGGCTGGGGCATGACAAGTTGATGTAGTCTTGACCATATTTGACTACATGTCGACCTGACTATGCCAGAAATGGTAGATCTTCCAATGAAAAACTCATGGTGGAGGGTGGCATAAGACAGGCCAGTGGACAGGAAGCTGAAGAACAACAGAAATGGAACATTTTAGAATGCACAAATTAACAAAACACCACGTACATACATACCAAACTTAATAAAATAATAATAATAATCTTTATTTATATAGCGCCAACATATTCCGCAGCTCTTTACAGTTGAACAGTTTCAAACACAACAGTCATAAGTAATAACGTTAACAATACAATAATTAAAGCGAAATAAGACGACCCTGCTCGTGGGAGCTTACAATCTACAATGAGGTGGGGACGATACAAAGCACAGGTTTGTATTTACAATGATGTATTTACAATGATGGTCCAGCCATCTTCAGGGGGTGGGGGATAGATGGAGATAGTGAATGGGCTACACACACACAAGCATAAAATGACTTTGATTACTGAATGTGATAGGCCGCTCTGAACAAATGTGTTTTAAGCGAGCGCCTAAAACTATGCAAATTGTGGATGGTCCTAATATCTTGGGGTAGAGCATTCCAGAGGATTGGTGCAGCACGGGAGAAGTCTTGGAGTCGGGAGTGGGAGGTACGGATTAGGGCAGAGGTTAGTCGAAAGTCATTTGCAGAGCGCAGTGGTCGGTTAGGCCGATAGACAGAAATGAGGGAGGAGATGTAAGGGGGTGCCGCACTGTGGATAGCTTTGTGGGTGAGAACAAGTACTTTGAATTGTATCCTGTAATGAATGGGCAGCCAGTGTAACGACTGGCGAAGAGCGGACGCGTCCGAGAAACGATTAGCCAGATGGACAACCCTGGCTGCTGTATTAAGGATGGACTGGAGAGGGGAGAGTCAAGTGAGGGGGAGGCCAATTAATAGAGCGTTACAGTAGTCCAGGCGGGAGTGGATCAGGGCGACAGTGAGGTTTTTTGTTGTTTCCATGGTGAGAAAAGGTCGGATTCTAGAGATGTTCTTTAGGTGTAAGCGGCACAAGCGGGCAAGAGATTGTATATGGGAGGTGAAGGAGAGATCGAAGTCAAACATAACGCCCAGACAGCGCGCCTGCTGTCGGGGTGTTATTATGGTGCCACCCACAGAGAGGGAAATGTCAGATTTAGGGAGGTTAGTAGATGGCAGGAGCAGAAGAAGATCAGTTTTGGAGAGGTTGAGTTTCAGATAGAGAGCAGACATGAGGTTGGAGACTGCAGACAGACAGTCAGTGGCGTTCTGTAGTACAGCGGGGGTAAGGTCAGGGGATGATGTGTATAATTGTGTGTCATCAGCATAAAGATGGTACTGAAAGCCAAATCTGCTGATGGTCTGTCCAATTGGGGCTGTGTAGAGAGAGAAGAGAAGGGGGCCAAGGACTGAGCCCTGAGGTACCCCGACAGTGAGAGGAAGAGGAGATGAAGTGGAGCCAGAGAAAAGAACACTGAAGGAGTGGTCAGAAAGATAGGAGGAGAACCAGGAGAGAGCAGTGTCCTTAATGCCTAGTGACTGGAGCCTAGAGAGTAGGAGAGGGTGGTCAACAGTGTCGAAAGCTGCAGAAAGGTCGCGAAGAATGAGCAGAGAGTGGTCACCGTTACGTTTTGCTGTCAGAAGGTCATTGGTCACTTTGATGAGTGCAGTTTCTGTCGAATGTAGGGGGCGGAAACTGGACTGTGAAGCGTCTAGGAGGGAGTGAGTGGAGAGGTAACGGGTAAGGCGGGAGTATATCAGGTGCTCCAAGAGTTTAGAGATGAAGGGGAGATTGGAGACTGGTCTGTAGTTGTTTGTGCAGGATGGGTCGAGGGTGGGTTTCTTTAGTAATGGAGTAATGATAGAGTGTTTGAAGGAAGCGGGTGAAAATGCCAGAGGAGAGGGAGAGATTAAAGATTGTAGTTAGGTGAGTTGTGACGACTGGAGAGAGAGACTGGAGGAGATGTGAGGGATTGGGGTTGGTTGTGCATGTAGTCGGACGAGAAGAGGAGAGGAGCCTGGAGACTTCTTCTTCTGTGATGGGATCAAATGTGGAGAGTGAGCCAGGGGAAATGCAGGGAGGGATGGGAGTCACTGAACTTGGTAATTGGGAGCAGATTTCCTGGCGGATATTGTCTATTTTCTCTATAAAGTGGGAGGCCAGGTCATCAGCACAAATGTCTGTGGTAGCGGCTTGTGCTTTTGGCCTGAGAAGGGAGTGAAAGGTGTCAAAAAGTTTCTTGGGGTTGTTGGATAGTGACGAGATCAGGGAGGTGAAGTAGGTCTGTTTGGCGAGGTGAAGGGCAGAGTTATATGTCCTTAACATAAATTTGAAGTGTATGAAATCTTCTAGTGTGCGTGTTTTCCTCCATAAGCGTTCAGCACATCTAGAGCATCGCTGGAGAAATTGGGTTTGTGATGTGAGCCAGGGCTGTTTCACTCTGTGTTTGGAGGTTCTGAGGGTGAGGGGAGCTACTTGGTCAAGGGTGCTTCTAAGAATGTCATTGAAGTGATGTACAGCTAGATCAGGACAGGGCAAAGAAGAGATTGGGGACAATGATGAGTGTAGGGAGTCTGAAAGTGTATGAGGGTTAATGGCTTGTAGATTTCTGACTGAATGGTAGGTAGGAGGGTGCTGGGGTGAGCGAGGATTTGTGAGTGTAAAGGAGAGAATGTTGTGGTCAGAGAGGGGAAGCAGTGAGTTATCTAGGTAGGAGATTGAGCAGAGCCGGGCGAAAACCAGGTCCAGGGTGTTACCGTCTTTGTGTGTTTCAGAGGTTGAGAGCTGTGAGAGGCCTAGAGAAGTGGTTAGTGATAGAAGCTGGGATGCAGATGTGGAAGTGGGGCTGTTAATGGGGATGTTGAAGTCTCCCAGGATAAGGGATGGTAGTTCTGAGGACATGAAGTGCGGCAGCCAGGCAGAGAAATGGTACAGGAAGTGGGTGGGTGAGCCTGGGGGCCGGTATATGACTGCTACTCTGAGGGAGAGGGGACAAAAGAGCCTGATGGTGTGGACTTCAAAAGAAGGGAATGAGAGTGATAGAACTGGGGGGATGACCTGGAAAGTGCATTGTGGGGACAGGAGTATGCCGACTCCACCACCAGGTCTGTTTGTCGGTCTCGGGGAATGGGAGAATTGTAAGCCACCATGGGAAATGGCAGCAGGAGAGACAGTGTCAGAATCCTGTATCCAGGTATGCGTGAGGGCCAACAGATTCAGAGAGTTTTTCAGAAAGTAATTGTGTAGGAAAGGAAGCTTGTTGCATACAGACCATGGATTCCAAAGGGCACAATTAAAAGAAGGAGATGAAGGAGTGCAAATAATATTAGTAAGATTATTAAGGCTTCGATGTGAGGTAGGGTAGGGGTTGAGGTTGGGGGATGGTGGACCGGGGTTGGGGGAGATGTCCCCTGAAATTAGTAGGAGCAGGAAGATAAAGAGCAATTAGTTTTTGGAATTGTATGAAGATTATTTGTGCAGTGTGTTTGGGCAAGATGGGCTGAGGTTTTTAAGAAGGTGAGAAGTGCATGGGAGCTGTACATGGGAGAAGGAAAGAGCGAGGAGCTGATGTATATGAGTCGGGATGGAGGGGGGATTGGTCGGTGAAAGTGGATTGCAAGAGAACATAGGAGGATAGGAATAAAGCACATGGATAAAAAGGAGAGCAGAGTGTGGGTTACCTGACTCCTGCCCTGACTAACTGCCATGTAATAACTGCTGTATCACAACGCTTATCTTCGTGACGCTTTGCTTCTGTGATACGTGCACCCCCACATGCGTGCACCCCTAAGGATGGTTCTAAATTTATAGTCCAGACTGTTGGGTCAGAAGAGATAGATTGTGGGAACTGGTTGAGGATAATTTGGCAGCTGGGGTCAGCACACCAGGGGTTTTCTTTTTGAGGTGATCAAAGACATTCAGCCTGGCAACAACTATTTTAGCACCTCCACCAGATAAGATCTACACTGATCCCAGTCATAGATATGCAACAGTGAGTTTTAAGCGCAATGCACCAAATGATTTATAACAATGAATTAGCAGACACATTAAAATATGTTTCTAGATGGTAAAGCAGCAGATGACACAGCAGACAGCAAGCAGAGGGAATTTTTACCATAAGAGTTTATTGCAGCAGATGAGACAGCAATCAGAGGTGGGAAGTTGTACCATTTGAATATATTGCTTGAATATAAACTTGTTAATGATTCATATCTACTAACACACATATATTTGGTCGCACAATCACTACGTGATATTCAGTACATATTACACGTAACATTCTGGTCTGTAAGTTTATATATATCTGGAATAAGTTGAGGGCATTAAACTTAGGACAAAATAAAAAACATACTTTGGGCAACACATTATGAACATAGAGAATGTGGTTGTGTAGTACATACCGTAATGTGAGTAGAAGTCGCTCCTCTGCAGATCTAGCTTTGCGCATCTTTGTGTCCTGAAATGTTATCCCAGGATCCCAGGGCGCACTGTCTCCAAGGGTAGATCAAATGTTGCAAGGCTCATGCGACAGTATTTGTAAAATTTTTCCGGATGATCCAGCAGAGAAGAATAGAGGGGCTGAAAATTACCTCTTGTGAGTCGTTGCCTCAAAAGTGGATGAACCCACATGCGTCTCCTCCTCCTCGGATCCACAATCACTGGGAATGGCTGGCCAAAGCGCCTGGACTAAACCCAGTTGAAGAGAACACGGTCAGTTGGGGTGAACTGAAGTGTGTCAGACATGTTTGCTAACAACCAGCAAGACACCCACACAAGCACAGCACCAAAATGGGCAGATTGGAGGCTGCCACCTGATGTTGAGGCAATATATAGGGTTGGTGCTGATGATTTAAATTATGTGCAGGCCTCAAAACCGTGAAATGTCCATTTTGCAAAGTTGCGAGAAAAAAAAACAATATACGGATGCCATACGGATTACATACGGATGCTTACATGAGAAAAATACGCGGCCACACCCTGACAACGGATGACATACGAGCACTATTTAGGAACCATTTATGCGTATTATGGACGTAAAATACGGTCCGTTTTTTTCTAACTTGTGTGTGACTCCAGCCTTAAAAAAATAAAAAGTACCCATATTTGGGTTACGTTTTTTTGGCCTCTACAGCACTGTAATGAAATGCAATTAGAGGCGATCAAATCATTTTATCTACCCCAAAATGGTATCAGTAAAAACATCATCTTAGGCCACAAAAATAATCCCTCATACAGCCAAAGAAACCAAAAGATGAAAATGTCACAGGTCTCGGAACATGGCAACATTAGCAAAATTTTTTCTGCAAATTTACAAAAAAAATTTCACCACCTAAATAAAAATAAGCTATGCATGTTTGGTATCTGCCTACTCATAGTGACCTACAAAATTATATTGTTAGGTCAGTTTTCCAATATAGTGAAGATGGTAAATGAAAAAAATATTGTGAAATTGCACTTTTTTTTGCAATTTTAACGCACTTGGAATTTTTTTTTCCCATTTTTTATGACACTAGGTGGTAAAATAAATAGTGTTGTTCAAAAGTACAACTTGTCCCTTAAAAAAAAAGCACTCATATGGTTATATGACCTTTCAAATAATAATAAAAAAAAAAGTTCTGGCCCTCAGATGAAGGGGAGGAAAAAACAGAAACGAGAAAACGGAAAATCGCCAGGTTGTGCAGGGGGTTAACGAAACAGTAAAAAAACTTTGTAAAGAATAAGAAAAATGCAGCAAATTTCAGCTGGCTGATGTTTAAAGAAATGATGCTCAGCTTAGCGGGTGGGCTTTAGTTTCCTTAGTCTCTTATTCTAGAAAAATCAGTGGGGGGGGAGCTCCTATAACACCAGGTAGGATCAAAGGAGAAGCTAGAATTTATTTCTCTATATTTTCAACATTTAATATTCCTTTAACTATTTTCTTTTGCATTTATTTTAATCGATTTGGAACAAAAACGTTCACAAATTGGTGCTGCTATTGGATTTTGTTTTCACATAAGAATAAACTGCCCTTTAAAGTCTCTGTCCTTGTGTAAATGTCCATATGACTCCAAACTTGTTTTTTTTATATTGAGTATAAACGCCTTGAAACTGAATTAATTTCCTAAGCAGAGACCCGCAGCCCAGTGCCATCCAGCCCAGCTTATGATTTTTTTTCCAGTGAGCTCTAGCAGATGCATAGGTAATACATTTATATACAGCAGTACGTGCTGTGAATTATAATTAATTTCCTATATCATTGTGTTCTGATTTTCTGCTGAAATTATGCTTCGACTTTTTTATGTTGTATTGAGAAAAATAGTTTCATTGTATAATTACATTATTTGTACCAAATGTTAGCTAATATAAGAACAAATCTTAATTACAGTAAATGTGTCTATTTGACTAATGAAATATTTTAAAATAAATAATTATAATTATACTCAACGACAATGATCATTTTACTTTGATTCATTTGCCATAACAATAGATAGTCATTAAGATTCTCAAATGAAGTTCTTTTTCAGACATTTTCATTAAGATATGTCAAAGGATGTCACCTGAGAAGGTCTGGGACCTGCAATGATGAGAATGCAAAGGCCTGAGGAATTCTTTGACGAACAGGTGTTCTTACAATTATTCCAGAAAACAGAGAGGTTCCAGCTCTTGGACCTCCACTGAGGAGTCGTGATGACATCTTTGACTTGTCTTGATAACAGGAAAGAAAATATCATATGGTAAACTTCATGTTAGATCCAAAGAACTTTAATTCACATCTTGAATGTACTTTAGGAAGGCTCATCTTCTTTATATCTGCGCAAAACTTCATGACTTATGGATATGGGACGGACCCCTACTCCTACTCCATCTTAAAACCACCATAACTACAGTAAACCTAGGCACTAGAATAAATACACAACACATTATTTTGGTTGTCAAAATGGCCACAGCTTTATTTAAATCACAGGATTAAAACAATCACAGTAGGAGTCAGGTGAAGTGCTAGTACATTGGAATTCACAAGTACTGTGATATCCCCAGCTGTCTGACATACAGAACCAGGACAGACAGCCATAAAGGGGCGGCACGCACTGCCTTGCCATTCAAGCAGAGCCAGTAAAGTTTCAGGGCACCAATGACCCTATTATCCTCACTCCTGTGCTTAACCACTGTGCCCGCCCCTGATTGACGTTACCATTACAACGTCCTTGAGGCTGGCCACCAAAGCCGAGCCTGGTCACCACCATGAGGTTTTACATCCTCTATTAGTTAAAATGAGTCCACCTTAACTTGTCTGCAACTTCCACCTGACTCCTAAACCGCAAAGCTGTGACGGGTTATAAATTCACATGTGACACTTTTTTTTTTTTAATAAATCACTTTAGTAAACTTATAAACTAGAAGTCCCTGCAAAAGCATTAAGGGGACAAACTTGGCAAACCTCCGACTCACAAAGAGTCATCCTATAGCACTCAGGGGAGGAAAAACCCCCTGTGGAGGAAACCTCTAGGGAACAATGGCTGAAGGATGGCCCTTCCCTTGGGCTTAGAAGTTAATGCTGTTAACTCGTTATAGCCATGATAAAATTGAACCTGGAACAAAATATACAATGGTAATTTCAAAAATACTATAAAGCATTCATGATACGAGCAATAATTAAAACTTTTTAGGACAATGATTATAAACAGGGCGGGAGGGCGGGAAATGCTTCCTCCTGTTCATCCTGTGTAAGAAAGAGGGAGAGAGACAGATTTCCTGTTCTATATAAGCCCCACCCTCCTCACAGTAACTCACCAGGCACATACATACTGTGCTTCTTACTCTGAAAGCAACATCAGTCTTGCTTAAAATCTACACCACTATACCAAAAAAGCTGCAGGAGTAAAGGTCCACCCATCCCCAAGTCATTTCCTCCTCCGCCTATGGCTCCAGTGTTTTTTTTAAAAGGAGTAGCTTGTGTCCTAGGGCTCCTATTCAGGAATGTGCAACGATTGGAAGCAATTGTGGAGTTTTGTAGTTGAGGCTTCCATAGAGATGAGAGATAGAGGATCTTTTGAAATATGAAATTTTGTGACGCAACAGCGACCTCCCCAGCAATCTCGTTACGTGTGACACTTAGCAGCGAATAGGCCCCCGCTGCGATCTTGCTGATCCTGCTCGAATGTCCTGGGCCATTTTTTCATCATCGGTGTCCCGCTGGCCAGCGTACATCGCTGTGAATGACCCCGACAAGCGTCCTTGTTGGTGACGCAGAACTCAGGGACCCAGGCAGGAATCGTCAGAAAAGCTGCTGTGTGACAAGGTACCAATGACCGCCGAGGTCATTATATGGATCCCCGGATCGTTGCTGCGTCACTGAAGAGATCTGCCTGTTTGCCAGCTTACTAGCGACCATTTAGCGACGCACCAGCGATCCTTGCCAGGTCATATCATTACAAAGTGGAAAAAAGGTCCAGCTTCACAAAAAGTCCAAATTATTGTATAAGATATAGTCCAGAAACAGTAAAATTTACATGGGTACCAAATAGGCTACGCGCTTTGAACAAAAACCTTGCTCTTTTTCAGAGCCTATTTGTTTCTAGACTTTTGTGAAGCTTTTTTCCACTTTGTTCTGACTACTACTTGATGAATGCACGTGGTCCGCGCTTCCCACAACACATGCCAACAGGTGAGCTGGCTATCTTTTTCCTTTTATAACAGGTCATATCATTGTCAGGATCGCTGGTGCAACGCTAAGTGAAACGGGACCCTAAGAGGACCCTGCTGATCACAAGAGCTTGCATTCTACAGTAGAGAGAGAAGACCGCTGTTGATCAGAATAGCTTACACTCTACAGGAGAAAGAGAGAGAGAGGACCCCACCGACCATAACAGCTTACATCATACAGGAGTAAGAAAAGACCCTGCTGCAAATAACTTACACTCTAATAGAGAGAGAGAGGAAGCTGTTGAACATAAGAGCTTACACTCTAATGGAAGTAGAGAGGACCCTACTGACCATAAGAGTTTACACGCCACACGAAAGTGAGAGAGGACTCTGTTGATCATAACAGGTAACAGTCTACAGGGGAGAGAGAGGAAGAGAGACCCCCACTGATCCTAAGAGCTTACAGACAGCACAAGAGAAAGACTTACCCAGTAACTCTGAAAATGGAAAACCATTTTCCTTAGAACCAGGAATCAAATCGGAAAATGTTATAATTCTCATGAAACTGCAGATTCAGGAAACTCAACACAGACTTGATCTTCTGTGTAGATCGATCCATTCATCTCTAGTCTTAAGGTAACACATTCAACATCTTTAATGTTACACATGCAGGTGGCGCATGTGGTTTCCGTTCAGACTAGTAGCTTCTACATTCTCTGCACAATGGTTACTGACATGGACACAGACTTGGGTTCTGTTCAGACTAATAGGTTCAGGATCTTTTGGAAAAACGGTTACTGATACGAAGAGACAAGACTGATTCAGGTGCCACCTTAGTCGCTTCAGGATACAGGTGCCTCCAATGCACCTTCAGTGTTCAGAGACTTTGTTGTAGCAGTCCTGATATACAGGGAACTCGGCTAAGCATATGTTCAGACACACAGACCTCGGATACTGATTCAGTGACTTGCCGCACACATACCAGGGGACGAGGTTCAAGCACTGGCAGCATTAGAACCAGGGACGTCGGGTTCAGGATTGGCTGCACTGGGACCAGGGATTCAGATTCAGGACACTGGCCACACCAGGACCAGTGATTTGGGTTCAGGACACTGGCTACCCCAGGACCATGGATTCAGGTTTAGGATACTGGCTAGACTAGAACCAGTGACTTCAGGTTCAGGACTGGCCATACCAGGATCAGGTACGGGTTCAGGACACAAGCGACCGCGGGACCTTACAACTACACAGGTAGAACACCACACTACCTAATGACTGTATGTGTTACTTGGCACCTCCCTATTGGGGAAGGTGCCTTTTAAACGAGATAACTACCGTCTATTAGCTGGGAGTCATTTTGCAGATGTACTCTAATACTAAATGCCTCTTTGCCAGAGGTTGGGGTCTCAGAACAGGAAGTAAGCAGAGAACACACTGGAGTAAGTATGCTGGCGTCACCCTGCATAGTGGGGGAAAAGGAACCATTCACGAGCGCCAGAAATAGTGTTAAAGTATTGCCTATTATGCCCGATCTTATTCAAGGACTAAAAGTTGGAGGTTGACACCTCTTCACGAACACCATGACTCTTCAGGACCATGACTTTCTGTCTGCTAGAAGAAATGTTCACGCTAGGATGTTTCTCTACATCAATCCGTTGTGGAGATATTAACAATGAATGTATTTAGCTGCTAATGGGTTAACTTTTTTAAGTCCAAATGAGTGTTGCTATATAGTTTTCACTGGAGTCATGTGCTTCTTCCCGTATGATGTTGACCAATTTTAAACAGACAGCAACACAGCTAAAAAAGAACATGCTCCCACAATGCTTTCTCAATGTGTGGGAGATGGAATGATACAGCTCTGATCTCCTGGTCTAACCTTGTCCATAATTAGAAAGTGCTGGTAAATTAAGTGGACAGATGACTCACATTTTTCAGATAAGGTCATTATGTGTGAAGGGGCAGCACAGCTAAGTTTAGGTATGCCACAATAGAAACCCTTTTATCAGCTTCCCTCCACTCACAGCACTGTCAACTCTGTTGTAGTGCCCCTTCCTCCACACTGCCTGTACAGAAACCAGTCACACTTATGTTTGTTGTGCTAGCAGCAGCTTGTAATTGTTCTGTAATGAGAGCACAACATGCTAGTACTGTGTAAGATGTAATGACACCCAGCTCTGCTTTCACTTCAGAGGTGTTACTGGATGCTGTGAGCACAACAGACATAAGTGTGACTGATCTTTGGATAGGCAGGATAGGGGAATGTGCAGTATGACAGAGCTGACAATGCTATGAGAGGAGGAGAGCAGATAGAATGGTTTGTAATGTAACACAGCTAAACTCAGCTGCACTTTCCACACAGGAGGTTAACTCTATCATCCCTCTCACACACACCATAAGAAACCTAAGCTGACTCTTTTTCTGCTGTTTTGCTGACTGCTTTTGATTTGACATCTCAAGTAGTGAGATTAAATGCACACCCTCAATGAAAATTGTCTATAGAATATACTGTTTCCGGCATGCTCAATGCAAGTGTATTGCATGAGACTGGAAACAGTCTAATGGGATTGTGGCCGGGAGTATGCAAAGCACAAACTTGCTGTCACTGAGGAAGCCACATGCTTGTGGTGACACTGGTTGGGTGCTTTTTGTCCTGTCAGATGCATGGAATTATTGTTGACCCAGGTTATTATGCTCTCTGATCAACACACATCATTGGCACCTTTACTTGCTTGATGTAGGTATTCCTTGTCCTTTGGATCCCTCCTCGTTCCAGCTGCACTTTTCATATTACAGAATATCTTGTTTTTATCATGCTTTATGGCTGCTTTTTCGGTATTTAACCTTCATCTTATAGCAGTTTTTATAGCTTTATTAATATTGATTTTAATTATTTCATTGCACTACAGGGGATCCATAGAGCATTTTTATTGTGAGAGGTTAATATATCACTTGTTTGGTCTTATTTACCTGGGTCCTTTATGTGATTTACTAAGATATCATTATCCATCTCTTTGCCGGACAGGGTTGGTCATCCTAATTGCGGTTGATCGTGTCTTGTGTCATGTTTTTGACTTTTTAATTGTTTTTATTCATTGTTTTTCTGTAGTTGTTACTTAATAAAGGATTTTCTATTTTACCATGTCTGGTGATCCCAATTTATAAAGCTTGTCTTTGTCTTGGTTTTTGCACTAGTATATATTACTTGCTATAGGTGATCCCAGAATCTACAGTGGTGCCCTCCGTCTTTCCTCTTGGGACCGCCATTCACGATGCTGTCACCGGAGAATCCTCACAGCATGCAGTGCATGCACTGGGAGGATTCATAAATCTGCAGTCACATAGAAGGACTGCAGACTTGTCATTTTAGACTGGACAGCCAATTTAATATGCAGTTGATTTCTTTGCAGCTATAATTTCTTCACTTTTCTAGATTTCTACTATATTTGGAGGTATCTGTGAGATTTTTTGTCTCTTTGTAAGGCGGCCAGGGTGGTAGTCGTGACTACTAGCTGTAGTGTTCCCACACCCTGGCACTCCACAGATGAAATGCCACGTCGTTTCTGTTGTGTGTGCGATGTGTGCAGCAAAACACTTACAGTCTCTACCTGGTTCTTCTCAGGTCCTGTCACTTCGGCTTCACAAAGCGTTTCAGAGTCACAAGTCTTTTAAAACAACACAACTTTACTGGACAGCAATACTTTCATCACATAGGCAGCTCAAGGCAAACACAGAGTCATCTTCATATCCTTCCCTGCCATCCTGACAGGCTCTATCTTCTTCATCATCTTCCGTTTACCGGCAAGCTCAAATATCTCTTTGGACAGTCCATGTCCCACCTGTATCCCTGGACAATCCATGTCCCACTTGTTTCCTTGGACAATCTGTGTCCCATCTGCATCTTTGAACAATCCGTGTTCCATCTGTACTTCGAACAGTCCGTGTCCCATCTGTGCCTCTCCTGTCATCAGCTCCTTGTCAGCCCGTCATCTGGTTCCAATATGGAAAGGTGTCAGGAATGCCATGTCAACTGCACCCACCCAGTCTTAAACCCCAGATTGTGCCAGGGGATGCTCCTATTCTGCTGGTACCCATTGGCACTGCTCTTCAGCCAGGGGCCCCTTACTGCATCAACAGCTTTATCCCCATGACCTGTAATATTCTGCTTCATTACTGCTCACATGTCCTGCCCTTGGACAGGCTGCCCGGGCATCTACTCTCATCAGGAAGTATCCTGACTATACTTCCCTGCTCTTGTTATGTCCAATACATAACAAATACTTTACGTTACATACATGACAATAACAGTAGAAAATCTTACATTACATTAATGACAATGAGGTGCCGCATGTACTCGTGTGAACAACATCAAGGAGAGAGAAGGTTAATGAGGGTCCCTGCCACCTCCTTACATATTCATTCAGAAGAGCTTTTGTGAGGTCAGACACTGATGTTGGAAGAGAGGCCAGGCTCCCAACCTTCATTCTTTTGCATCCAAAAGATGTTGGATGGGACTGACGTCTGGACTCTGTGCTGCCGTTCAAGTTCTTTCACACCAAACTTCCCCAAACATGCCTCTATAAACTTAAAATTTGTGCATTGGAGCACAGTCATGGGGAACAGAAAATGGCCAGCCTCAAACTGTTCCCACAAAGTTGAAATCTGCAATTGTCCAACATTTTCTTACTATACGGAAGCATTAATATTTATTTTCACTGGATATAAGGGGACTAGGCTGATCCCTGAAAAACTAGCTCATAGCATTATCACTCCTCCATCAAACTTTACAGCTGGCGCACAATGTAGTCAGGTGGGTAAGTTCTCTTGACACTCAACAAACCTAGACTCATCCAACAGAAAACCAGATAGAGAAGTGTGATCAATCATTCCACAGAACAGATGTCCACTGCTCCAGAGTCCAGTGGTGGTGGCTTTACACCACTGCATCCAGCGCTCGGCATTGTGCTTGGTGATGTAAGGCTACATGCATCTGCTTGGCCTTGAAGCTTCAAGTAGAGAGATAGTTTTTTGCACTGATTTTAATAAAACAAGAGACTTTATGTCTGCAGTTATAAAATCAGCAGAGCGTTGATGACTTTCATTCCTTCTGCTCCTCATCACTCCGAGACACTGCTCTGTAACGTTACTTGGTCTCCACTTCATGGTTGATTTGCTGCGGTTCCTAAATTCTTCCACTTTTCATTAATACTAGAGTTCATCATGTGATATTGATTGTGTTTGTGTGAGTTTACAGTGGCATGTAAAAGTTTGGGCACCCCATTTTCCATTTTATCATTTTTAAAAAGAAGTAAATAAAAAAATATATTAGGGCATGGGCCTCTCTGGACCTGATGAGCTGACCTCTAGTCTTCACCTCAGCTTTTCTTGAACCAGTCTTTGAGCATCTTTCATGTTACCTGAAGTAGCCAGCTTTGATGTGAGATGGGATAGATGTAATTGATCTCAACCACAACAATTGTGCGTTCGCTTTCTCATAGAAAACAATTATCATTACTTTGTCTAATGTTCGAGCTACGTTCAATTGGAGGATGAAAATGGCCTTACTTTATGCACCCTGATAGGTTTTCAGCATTTTAATCAAGATGTATTTCCTTCCTAGTTGGAAAGCTTAGATTATTGAGCAGATTTGCCCCATTTACAGATTCTAAGTCATCAATTTGAGGGTTTGTTTTAAAAATAATTTGATCTTGAAAGTTCCAGATCTGATTTGTTCATCTCCACAAAAGGCTAAAGATCAATTTGTAAAGTGCATGGCATGTTCAGTCTCAAACAGGTTCATGGAATTAGTTAGCCTTAGAATTATCGAGAGTGCCTAAATTAAGTTGCAATGGAGAAATGAATAGAAAATGCCAAGAAATTTCCATTTTTAAAAAGAATCTGAAAGAAAAAATGTGATAATTTTCAGCATCGGAACAAGAGCTCATATTTTTTTTTTCACCTACAAGTTCTATCCATGTTTTTCATGGATGGATCACATACCTATTAGGGTATATGCACACAACCCGGAGTTTCAGCGGGTTGGACGCTGCATATTTAAGCAGCGTCCAACCCGTAGTGGCCAGATGTTCCGGCATAGTGGATGGGATTTCAAGAGATCCCATGTCCACTATGCGCCCACATACACCCGCAGATCACCCGCAGAGACGGGCATACGGCGCGTCTTTCCAGACCACAGAAATGTCACCAATAGAATGTATTCGATGTGGTAAATCCGCACGATTCAGTGAACACATGCGGATTCGTCTGCGTTCAATAGACGGCAGCACTGCGTCCAAAGTATTCCTGCTTCCAGATCGTGTCCACCCCGCCTTATAGTCTATGGGACATTTTTGCGTACCAATTGGTCCAGATAAAAACATGGAGACATGACTGATTTACTTCCGAATCTGTGATGAAACTCACCAAAGCAAATTTATCTGTCTGTGAAAAAAATGGGACAGCATTCAGATGCCCCCCTTGTATGACCCATGACCTGTCTGATTTTCACCTTTGAGAAAAATGGTAAAAACTGACCAAACCCTGACAAGATCTGATTCAAAACAAAGATGGAAATCGTGTGGAAATCTTGAGTGGAAATAAGTAAAGTTTGAATGACCACTCAAGGAAAAAATACCCTGATCTCAACATTTCATCCAGACTTATTTAATTTGAGTTTTTTTAAATAAGTTAAGAATATTTTTTAAGTATGGGTCTTGTAGTTGTGGTATTTAGCCTGAAATAATCATTAACAAATGATTAGGGGAAAGAAGATATATCCTTTATCCATTTTGGAAGGTTGTAGGTTTTGAATTTTCACATCGCGCACAGGAGCTATTTGCATGCTTATATTCAGAACTAGAAAGAAATTTTCATCTTCATGTTCTCAGATTTCCTTATCTTCCCACGCTCAATGTCATTTTGAATTATTATCTGTCCAAACATAAATAAGGAAAATATCTGGGATTACCTTTGTGAAACTATCAATGTGCAGAAAATAGGCGTCAAAAAAACGTTCAGAAAGTTGGTACTCAGGCAAAATAAAATTTTTGGATCAAATTTTGCCTCACTCTACCTATGATGGTGCTACTGAGTTTGGACAATTTGGTTAGCCGAGTTTATGCTTTACAGGGCAAGGCTCTAGCTTCAAGCAATAAGGGAACAGAGACAAACTCAGACTAAAGCCCCCGTTACACATGGTGAGATCGCTAGCGATATCGCTGAAGCGACAACGATTTTGTGATGCAACAGTGACATCGCTAGTGATCTCGCTAAGTGTGACACGCGGAAATGACCGGCTCCCTGCTGCGATGTCGCTGATTGTGCACGAACGTTCAGGATCATTTTTTGATCGCTGGTGTCACGCTGACCAGCATGCATCACTGTATTTGACACCCCTTATCAACGAGGAGCGACCTCGTTGGCGACTCCGAACTCAGCAACGTAGGCATGATTAAACTTTGTGTTCGTAACGCCCCCTTAGCGCCAACTGGTTGCCTCTACAGCGACTTCATTATAAAAGACTCTGTAGCGTTGCTCCTAGTCCATTGTACCTGAGCGTTGTGTTATACATTTTAAGGATAAATAAAATAGATATATGTACATTTAATATAAATACAGCAAACAATGGTTACCTTGAAATACAGACCAAAATTCCAGAAGAAAAAGAGGAAACAAACACAGTAGCGTCTCCGATGGTGTCGCTTAGGCAGGCTAATAATACAAAGTGAAGGCAAAGAGAACTCAATAGCGCTCTGTGCTCCAGAACAAATGATTGGAGCACAAATAGGTTCGATTTTTAAAATGTGGTCGCAGTAGTGGCCGCCAATCGGAGCATAGGGGCGTTCTGGAATACATCGCCCAATGAGATCAATGAGAGCCAAGCTGTGGCCACCAATCGGTGCGGAGGGGCGTGGAAAAGATAGCGCTGAAGGACGCCTATTCAAAGCCTGAATCGCTATTATAGACAGTGTGTGACACGGTACCAACGATCGCCGTGGTTGTTAGTGACATCGCTGATTGCTGATGCGTCGTTATGAAGATCGGCCTTTATGACTGCTTACTAGCGATGCACAAACGATCTTAGCCAGATCGTATCGTTGTCGGAATCGTTGGTGCGTCGCTACGTGTAACGGTACCCTAAGCCTTTCCTCTAGGATGCCGTGATTAAATCCTTGATTGTCCATGATTAAAGTCAACAACTGATTTTCATTTGGGGTGTTGGGCATCAGTTTAAATCTCTGTCGCTGTTCAGTACACATGCATGCCCAGTAGTACTAGCTGTGTTTGTATACCGCCAGCGGCGTAGCTGTAAGAAGTGTGCAGGAATAGGTATGTCACCACAGAGCAGACATACCAACAGTTGAAGGGAGGTTTATTTACGAGGAAATAATACTAGTAAAGTTAACAGTAAAAAATATGAATATAATGTGAATGGGTTTAGCAAACAGACGAAAAGCATAAACAGAATTCAACGGTAATAAGAGTTATTTTCCTATGGTGAAAACTTATCAGTCTGCAGGGGTCTTGATTGAAGGGGTCACTCTTCTCCAACGTTGGCGCCGAATCACCAGCGGTGCTTGTAGTCCGTAGAACAGTGTGTCCTGGTCCTTTAACATGGTCCAGCCGGGTACGAGGGGTTAATGCAGGAGCCAGAGGAGTATGAGACTGACGATATCCCCTTTGCTCCAAGTACTTCTCTTTTACTCTGCAGTGGTGCTCTCTCACCGGAATCAGGGGCTCTGCATTAACACATAAGTCACCGGAACCTTGTACGTGGCTCAGTCTCTCTAAACAGGTCACAGTTCCATTACTGAATACAGCCTCTTTGCAGGGCAGCGTCTTGCCACATAACACAGTCTCTCTGCAGGGGAGCGTCTTGTCACTGAACACAGTCTCCCTGCGGGGCAGCATCTGGTCACAGAACACAGTCTCCCTGCGGGGCAGCGTCTTATCACAGGGGAGAGTGCACAACCTTCCTGACACTGCAGTCCCAGGCTTCTCGTACTCACAGTCTACAGTCTTTGTCCACAGTCTCTCTGACTCTGGCGGCTGTACCAGAGTTCTCTCTAAACTGTAGAGCGCTGCAGAATTTTATGGCGCTATATAAATAAAGATTATTATTATTCTCTCCCTGCCTGCGTCAGCGTCCTCCCCTGACTGATGTCTGCGCTGCTCTAAGCAAAGTGCGTGCTGTTTTCCCGCTCTCGGCTCTCCTGCCTTCCTGTTCCTGGCTGCTGAACAGGCTGCTAAAGTGTCCCCCGGGGAACCTGCTGCCCTGCTCAATGGTTCCAGGCACGGAGCAGAGGAGACAACCCTCCCTCGGCTCCTCCTGTACTTCACCCCCTTACTTAGCTATCACAGTCACAGAGAGTGCAATTGCTATAAGGCAAGGGTGGGTCCGCTTAACCGAGCCCCTACTTTAGCTTTATGTGAGCCCAAAAACGCAGATTCAGCTGAAGTGTATTATAGTGCAGGGACTCTCCAGCTCTCTGCACTGCAATATATGGCAGTGGCGTCATGCATTACCATGGCAGGCATGTCAATATTAATTGCTAACCTGTGATTGTGTATTGCAGTGCAGTTAGCCGGAGAGTGCCAGCATGGGCATCATACAGTGGGAGAAATAAGTATTTGATCCCTTGCTGACTTTGTAAGCTTGCCCTTTGACAAAGACATGAACAGCCTATAATTTTAACGGTAGGTTAATTTTAACATTGAGAGATAGAATATCAAAAATAAATTCCAGAAACTCATATTGTATAAATTATATATTTATTTGCATTTTGCGGTGAGAAATAAGCATTTCATCCCCTACCAACCATTAAGAGTTCTGGCTCCTATAGACCAGCTAGATGCTTCTAATCAACTCGTTACCTGCATTAAAGACAGCTGTCTTACATAGTCACCTTTATGAAAGACTCTTGTCCACAGACTCAATTAATCAGTCAGACTCTAACCTCTACAACATGGGCAAGACCAAAGAGCTTCTAAGGATGTCAGGGACAGGACCATAGACAAAGCTGGAATGGGCTACAAAACCATAAGAAAGACGCTGGGTGAGAATGAAACAAGTTTTGGTGCAATAGTAAGAAAATGGAAGAAATAAAAAAGGAATGTCAATCGGCATCGATCTGGGACACCATGCAAAATCTCACCTCGTGGGATATCCTTGATCATGAGGAAGGTGAGAGATCAGCAAAAAACTACACGTTGGGGAACTTGTTAATGATGATCTCTAGGCAGCTGGGATCACAGTCACCATGAAAACCATTGGTGACACAATGCCGTAAAGGTTTTTAAATCCTGCAGTGCCTGCAAGGCTGAAAAAAAGGCTACGGCTATGTGCACACGTAGCGGAAGGTGCTGCGGATTTGGGAAAATCCGCAGGTCAAAATACCTGCAGTTTATCTGCAGATTTTCTGCGGTTTAGCCTGCAGGTTTTCCCCTGCGGTTTGACACCTGTCATTGATCAGGTGCTAAACCGCTGCGGAATCCACACAAAGAATTGACATGATGCGGTTTTGAAACCGCAGCAAATCTGCGTGGAAATGGTAACAATGGTACTATACAACACAGCAGAATCTGCTGCGGACCCGCAAAAACGGTATGAGCACACGCTGCGGATTCTGCTGCGGATCTGCAGCGGATTTGGCCCTGCGGATGCGCAGCAGGTCCACAGACACTGTACAGTATAATGTTAGCCAATGGTATTTCAAATCCGCTGCGCACATGCTGCGGATTTTTCTGCGCGGATTTGCTGCGGTTTTAAATTCGCAGCATGTCAATTCTTTCTACGGATTCTGCAGCGGTTTGCCACCTGCTCCATTGTTCAGGTGTCAAACCGCAGGAGAAAACCGCTGGCAAAGCCGCAGGAAAACCGCAGGTCACTTTACCTGCGGTTTTACCTGCAAATGGGCGAGGAAAAATCTGCAGGTGAATCCGCAGCGTGTGCACTCACCCTAAGAAAGCAAATATTCTGCCAAGGTATGTAAACTTTTGAGCACAACTATATATACCTGATTGGGAGACATGTACATACATCAGTATGGGTGACATATATACTAGGAAAAGGCCCAGGTTTGGAGACATATATACCAGAAAGAGGAACATTTATATCAGTATACCAGGAAGGGGTACAGAATAAGGGACATTGCTATATAAGAAAGGTGGGTGAACATGTTTTTATAGGATTTAGGATGCTGGAAGGGCCCAAAGAAATGATCAATATGCAGGGGGGCCAAGGTCCAAATTTTTCAGCAGGGGCCATTAGAATCTAATGTCACCACTATCCATTTTTTATGGAGGAAAAGCTGTTGGATGAAAGAGCAGGCAGGTTTAGCTGCTATGTGAAGTGCATGGACATCTGTAGGCTTCAATTATGGCCACTCATGATCTAAAATGATAAAAGGTTGAAGTGTAAACAATAATGGTCTGTAAAAACAACCGATACAGACAGCTGTGCTCAAAACTGGTGAATAGCAAGGAACAATAAACTGTTGTGATATCTCACTTCAAGGCTTCAATATCCTAAAAAAGAGACATAAGGGACCTGTTCCTGCATATGGTATTTTTCATGCAATACAGTTAATTTCAATAATGTATAGATGTGGAAATATTTTATAGATGGTGCCATATGTTTGTTTCACTGGCTATTGACAGCAAGGCAACTAAATATCTATGAAACACCTGAATGCTGAGGTCCTCAGAATCCAATATACTGTATAGATGTTCTCTTACTCCATAAAACTACTGGGTTTCTTGCACATACTATTCAAAATCTAAAATCATTATGTGTGAAAAGCCTTAACTGTAAATTTGTGAATATTTACACTGACATCAAGGTTTAATATGTTTATTCATTAATAAATAAGGATGAGCGAACATGCTCGGTGATAATCGGATATCACTTCAGTATCTGGGTGTTTGGATGTGCTCGGCACTCGATGAGCGTTGGCTGGTACTTGGATTTGAAGCTTGAATCCCTACCCTGCATGTTTGCCGCCTGTAACACAGCCAGTAAACATGCAGGTAATGCCATCCAGTCACTTTAATGCTGTAGCCATCTTGGTAGTGGCAATACTGTGATTGACTGTCCTCATTACTAAATTTTTTAGGGAATACATTTTTTATCCATAGACTTGTTTTGTGTTACATTTCATTTCTATGTAACACTTCAAAAAAGCATTAAACATTTGTTCTGTATTAAGTTAGTCATTCATAGAGTGTTACATGGTTTGTGTGATACTTCAGTGGTATAGAACACTGCAAAAAAATGGTCAAAAATTGTTTGGGATTGAATTTGTCATCCATAGAGTATTATGTGGTCTGTGTTATATTTCAGTGGTATATAAGACTACAAAAAAGCATTAAAAAATTTTCTTGATTGAATTTTTCATCCATTGAGCATTAGCATTGTTTGTGTTACATTTCAGTGGTAGCAGGAGAATAAGTCGGCACCGCTTTAGCTTCATCAGGGAGAGTCAGCGTCTGATACATCAAGTTAAGTATAAATACAAGTAAGTGCATTTACTGATAATCCAATGATCGCCAACACATGGGTGGCGTACACAGGATGTGTAGAAACGTAGCCCTTGTCGAAGCACTTATATCTGAAAGCGGCGTGCGTGTCACCTGAACCAGAAGTGGATGGATGCGTTCCACCGACCTGAAGCGACACACGCACCGCATAGAAAAGTCATAGTAGTATCAAACGCTGACTTCCCCTGACGAATCTAAAAGTACAAGGGGCTGCTGATACTGTAAGTCTTTGGCTTTGTGGTCTTTTATTTATCTTTCATTGTTTCTATGGTAACAAATGTTACATCACATGAAAGTCTTATGTGTCTAATATATGGTTCCAAAATTTTGAGTTTTTTAGCTTATGGCAATAGTGTTCTACGCACGTGGGAAAACAAAATGGCGGAGTCTAATGCACAGAGGTGTGATAAAATTCTTGTTTCTACAGGGAAAGTCCACGAAGGATATTCATGTTGATATGTCGCAGACATTGGGTGATCAATGCCCTTCATATTCTACAGTTAAGAACTGGGTTGCCAAATTTAAAATGGGCCACTTCAGCACCAACGATGAAGAGTGGCCTGGATGACCGAGAGTGGTTGTTGTTCTGGAGATCATCAATGCGGTGCACTACCTCTTTCTGGAGAATCGGCGAATTTCAGCTAAAGCAATAGCAGACATCATGGGGATTTCACGTGAATGTGTTTATGCAATTATCCTTGAACATTTGGACATGAAGAAGCTATCTGCAAAGTGGGTCCCCAAATGTTTGACAACAGATCAGAAAAGCATGCAAGTGAAAAATTCCTGGTCCATTTGTCAGGATTTCCAGACTGAAAAGAACTTCCTTGATCGACTGGTCACTATGGAAGAGACCTGGATTTATTTGTATGACCCTGAAACCAAGGAGCAGTCAAAAGAGTGGAGGCACAGTGATTCTCCTCGCCCAAAGAAGTTCAGGGTGCAAAAATGGCATCTGTATTCTGGGATAAGGAGTGCATGCTGCTAGTGGACTACCTTCAAAAGGGTTCCACCATCAATGTAAGGTATTAAATTGAACTTTTTGACCAATTGAAGTCAGCTCAGAAAAGCATGCAAGTGAAAACTTCCCGGTCCATTTGTCAGCATTTCCAAACTGAAAAGAACTTCCTGGATCGACTGGTCACTATGGACGAGACCTGGATTTATTTGTATGACCCTGAAACCAAGGAGCAGTCAAAAGAGTGGAGGCACGGTGATTCTCCTCGTCCAAAGAAGTTCAGGGTGCAAAAATGGCATCTGTGTTCTCGGATAAGGAGGGCATGCTGCTAGTGGACTACCTTCAAAAGGGTTCCACCGTCAATGTAAGGTATTAAATTGAACTTTTGGACCAATTGAAGGTAGGTCTGAGTGCCAAAAAGCACGGCAAGCTGTCCAAAGGAATCTTGTTCCTGCAAGACAATGCCTCCGCACACACTGCACAAGCGACCAAGGCAAAACTGGCAAAGCTGGGCTTCCAGCTGGTTGACACCCACCTTATTTACCAGATCTAGCTCCCTCTCACTATCATCTGTTTCCAAACCTGAAGAAACACCCCAAGGGTACCAAATTTAACACAATTTTTGATGCCATGGCTTTTACGGGTGCCTGGTTTGAGGCACAACGGAAATTTTTCAATTTGCAAGGCTTACAGAACTTGGAATACCGATGTAAGAAGTGTTTTGACATCAGTGGAGTGTATGTGGAATAAAAGTAAATTTTCATCTATCAATCTCATTTCTTTCTGGGTAAAGCCAAAGACTTGTCAGCAGCCTTTCCTATTAGAGACACGTGTTGGGTTTGGCATTGTGGGTTCCAGTTTGTGGCAAGTATGCTTTGATATTTTTATCATTTTCTTACCTATACATTTCATTAACTCTTCTCATTATTGTGACTGGAATATTTATGTATTTGTTTGCACTCTGCACTTTCCAGCACTTTTCATTATATGGCATGTCTTGGCACTATAGTGCAGTGGTTATTTTTCTACATTCTACATAGGCTAACCCCATTCAGGGCATGTCTAGGCACTATAGTGTGGTGGGTATTTGACTACTTTAAGACATTAACTACCCCTAAATGATGTGAATATAATTTTTTTACTGTATTTATATTGTTCATTGGTAATTTTGTCAACACATTTCACTTATTAGTGCTCTTGTACTGTTGTGATTTTTTCTTTTGCTACAAACATTCATGCATTTAATGTAATTTTTTTATACATCTTGAACCTTATTGGAGTTTTTTTGGGGATAACTTGTTCTGTCATGCCTGTATATTGATGCTTTCATCATAAGCCTCTTTATGTCTGTTTGTTTTTAATGTTTATGGCACTACTGTATTTCAATAAAGCTTTTTCACTTTTTCATTCCCTGGAGTGTGCACTATTCATTTGCATTACTTTTTCAATGTTGGTTCCACATTTCAGTGGTATATAACACTCCAAAAAAGCATTTAAGTTTTTTTCTAGTTTGAATTTGTCATCCATAGAGTACTATGTGCTTTCTGTTACATTTCGGTGGTATGTAACACTTCAAAAAAAGCGTAAAAATTTTCTGGATTCAATTTGTTATACACAGAGCGTTACGTGATTTGTTTTGTTTTATGGTAGTATATAACACTACAAAAAAGCTTTCACATTTTTTCTGGATTCAGTTAGTCATAGATAGAGTTTAACATGGTTAGTGTTACAATACAGTGGTATATAAACCTCAAAAAACTGTTCAAAATTTTTGGAGGGATTTAATTAGCAATCCATGCAGTGTAACATGCTTTGTATTATATTCTGGTCATATACAATGCTCAAAAAAAGCGTTCAAACATTTTTTTGGGATTAAATTTGTCATCCATAGAGTGCATTACATTTTGATGGTATATCACGCTATGGATTAATTTACTTATCCATAGAGTTTAACAATCCATGAAGAGTGTTACATTACTGTGATATATAAACCTCAAAACAATCATTCAAAATTGTATTTTCTGGATTTAACTATTAATTAACACAGTGCAATGTGCTTAGTGGGCAAGAAAGCAACTAAGGTGACAGAATCCCACAATACTCCCGAGGGAGTGACTGCCAAAGTATTGGAGCCAGGACATCGCTGGTAAGTGGTGGGTGTGATAAAAGAAGGAAGGGAGCAGGATGAACCCTTCTTGCAAAATAATCAGGCCTGGGAGAGACTCTTCTAGGTGGCTTGAGATGAGGTTAGTACTCCCAAAAGATCAAACTGTCTTTGTCTTCCCTATCTCCTATGTGGGAGCAGGTGATAATGTGGGTGACACAGGCGACTGTCAACCATTTCTGCATGTCAGGAGCACTGGCAATACCTGAAGCTGGGTCCAGGAAGCAGGTGGAAGCAGTCCCCCCAGCCTCCCAAGCAAGGAGATAAAGAAGGGGAGACCTGAAGAGGATTACTGTATTACCCTCAAAATATTTTCCTGTAAAAAGCCTTTATGAATGTATGAGTACATTGTCTACACTTTCAAAATATTGAAATGAGGTCCCAAAGTTGTTGCCTTCAAGGTCTGTGGATGACTGTATGACCCTCTTATATTTTTTTTCTGGCTTTGCAAAGTGTGCAAACCCTTTATGAATGGAGAAGTGCCACAACTACATGTTCTTAAGTTTCTGGTGCCTTCAAAGGTGTATGGATGACCCTCATTATAATTTGTTTCTGACTTTGCACTGTGTGCAGACCCTTTATGAATATAGCAGTACTAAAACTACACTTTGTTCACAATTTTTGAATGAGGTACTACAGTTATTGCCTTCAAGGGTGTATGGATGACCCTGCTTGTTATTTTTAGGGAGGTTTTGCACTGTGTGCAGAGCTTTTATGAGTGTAGGAGTACCAAAACTACACTTTGTTTACAATAATTTAAAGAGGCGGTAGAGTTTGTGCCATCAAGGGTTTATGGCTGACCCTGCTTGTAATTTTTGGCAGGCTTTGCACTTAGTGCATAGCTTTTATGAGTCTAGAAGTACCACTTGATAATAACGTTAATATAATGTAGATTTATGGCTAATACAGGGTGTATCTGAATCCCTCTTCCATCTATTTTTTGGCAGTTCTTGCTTCCTTCATAAATTACACTGAAATTTCCAATTTTTTAATAAAAAAATAATAATGTGTTAAAAAATTCATTTTAGTTTACTTAATTTTTTTAAAATCCTTTATAAATTTAGATGCAAGTCACTATGCATGAAAAGATGTTTCTTAACATTTTTTTCCCTGTAAACTCCAATTTCCTGTCAATTTTGAATGTTCTTCTGTCAGTTTTTAAAGTGGAGTTAAACTGTAACTCAAATGTTCTCAGCAGCGATCTGGGAGTTAGAGATGCTTCCATGGGTCTTCCCCATGCTGTTCGCCATCCATTTCAACATTTTCACTGCCCCCTAGACCTCCTGGTATGATCTGAGGTAAAAGAGTTTGGATTTTTACTGCCATTATAGTCGTTACTCAAAACAAGCATCTATGCAGTAGGAATTGCTCGTTTCGAGTAACGAGTAGACGAACATTTTAGTGCTCGCTCATCCCTAATAATAAATAATTGGAATATTCTCAATCATCCAATGTTTTATATGGAAGATTAAACTTTTTAATATATCCTCTTTGAAAAAGATGAACACATTTCCATGGTGCAAATCAGGATGAAGAGGTTGACCAGTAAAATCAAATTGTCCCAAAGTATTGATTATCAAGAGGCAGGAGATTTTGCAATTAGCACTAATTACCTTTTCACAAGCAATTTGTTGTTATCCCATTATCCCTCCTAGCTGACATTGCTCTGATTGCTCACAATACCTCAACCATCCCAAACAGCTTATTACTGTAGCCAAACAAGTCTCGATATTGACCTGAAATCTGTTAGTATAATTACCGTACATAGTTGTTTGTCCACGCTGCAAAAATTGTAATTTCAGATTGGCAATTGCTACACGTGGACTCAAAGTCTCAATTTAATTCATATCCCCAAAATAAATCATATATAAAAGATGCTGATACTGGATCCAAAGATATTTCCTAGCACCATACCACTGCCATATTGTCTATATACAGTAGGTCATAACACAACATAGCATTGTATAATATATAAAGCAAATGTTACATGCTTCTATATTTATGTCTATGCAGTTGTCTAGAATTCTGTGTCATTGGGTTCTTAAGGTAGTCCATCCTCCATCTCATTATTATAGCCACTAATGCAAAACCTAACCATATCAATTCCTGCATGTTTCCACCAGATCCTTACATTGCTCTGCTTGAGCCAGAAAGCTAGTCAATGAAAGGAGTGGACCCCATATGTCGAGCAGAAATGGTATTGTGCCCATCATTCAAGTGACAACTGCAACCAAGAAGTGGTTGCAGCGGTACCATACATACATAAAGTCATAGATTGGCTGCATTGGTCGCTTAAATGATGGGTGGGATCACCGAAACAGCAGTGTTGGAGTGGTGGTTAATCTATTGTGTAAATAATTTTTAATCTCTTTATTTTGTAATGTTGTTCTTTCTTTGGTAAATTTACTAAAAACTCACTTTAAGCATTAAGAAACTCTCAAAGGCAAATTCACTATGTCAGTTCAGATGTTGAAGGAGAGGCCGGGCTCACATTCTTCATTTTAGTTTATCCCAATGGTGTAGAAAGTGGTTGAGGTCAGGGTTCTGTGTATGCATTCGAGATCTTTCACACCAAAACTCAACCCATCATGTCTTTATCCATGCATTTATGGATGTTGCTTTGTGCACTGGGGAACAGAAGCTGGACATCACCAGACTGTTCCCAAAAAGCTGAAAGCTACAATTGTCCAAAATGTCTTGTGCTAAAGCAATAAGATTTCCCTTCATTTGGAATTAACGGGCCTTGGACAACCTCTGAATAAACTACCTCTTAATATTATCCTTTCTCCAGTACAATCAGGCAGGAAACATTTTCAGTGAGCCAGGAATGGCATTCTAAAAACCCAGACTTGTTCTTCACAAGCCAGATAGAGAGCTACAATTTCTCACTAATCAGCACACATTTCCACAGCTCCAGAGTCAAGTGCTTTGCAATACTTCATACGACAATTGACAATGTGCTTTTTGATGTAAGGTTTGCATGCAGCTGCTTGGTCATTAACCATTTTATTTAGCTGGCTTGGAACATTGGAACAATATCACGTGTAAGTCACGCTGCAACAATGACATTAAGTCAGGCTGGATAACCAAAAGAGGAGCCAAGGATGCCAGCAGGTGGGAGGTGGTTCCCAGGGCTCCCGACTACCAACCACAGAATACTGACTTAACCTTTAGCCTAGGGGACTGCAAATCAATTCATCCAATTTTTAGTACTGTATTATTGACTTGCTAAAAATATATAAATCAAATCATTAATCATTGATCACACAATCACACCCATCGAAGATCGAGGAAACAGTAAGACTTTATAGGTGCCTTTATACCAATGCACTATAATAAAAATAAAAGATGTTATTACTTTCATTGAACTTCTATTCTTCAGACAATGTAATATGGCTAGATGTATTATTGATTATACACTTAATTATCTTTATACTTGTTGAAGATGAGTGAATCTTTTGAAATTTGAATTTGCCATGGTCACCAAATTTTTTCCTAAACTTCGATTGTCATAGATTGGAATCGCCACAAATTGCAAGTTCTGGAAAGCCTCAAATTGCCTTGAAAAGACATGTATAGCACTCAGAGGTCTCCCACCTCCGCTCGAAATAGTAGTAGTAACCCACTGTGTCACGTGTACTGTCCTGTGTGACACGACCCGCAGGCCGGTAACTGAAACAACAAGACCAACACGTGTACCTGTCCTGTGTGACACGACTCGCAGGCAGGTAGCTGAAACAACAAGACAAAGGGGAAGGGGAAACCGTTACAACAGTGGGCCCTGCAATAGGGAACGGGGATGTGGAGACCTCCTGCACTCCCCTGAGGCAGTGTCCCTAAGCACTCCTAGCGTTCTCTATACAGGCTCCTCACCTGTCACCGACCAGGATACCTGAACCCTCACTTGCCCTGCACCTATCCCTTGCTAGGAAACTGGGTGGTGCAGACACTGGTCCCACCGCTGCACTAATACACACAAGGAAAAATACACAAAACAGGGAATACAGCGAAACACTTATGTTTCTCTGCTGCAGTCACCAGGCAGCAGAGTGCAGCACCAGATCAGCTTTCAACAGTGGCTTGAACCCTCAGAGCCAGCTGCTATCTTCACCATCTTCAGCAGTGGCTCGACACCTCAGAGCCAGCTGCTTCCCTTTCTCTGCTGCAAACACCGGGCAGCAGAGTTCAAGCACCAGACTTTCAGCAGTGGCTTGACACCTCAGAGCCAGCTGCTAACTTCACCAGGTTTCAGCAGTGGCTCAACACCTCAGAGCCAGCTGCTCACTTCACTGTGGTTGGAATCCACAAAGGAAATGCTATCATCAACACCTGCTGATAGACCAGCTGCCCTTAGAAAGCAAAGGAGGAGCGGTCACATCAGCAGAGGCCAAGAACAAATGTAATAACCCCAGTGACCACCGGGGGCAAAAGGTAAAACAAAGAAACCATCATAATGTAATGACACTTGTGGCCACCGGGGGCAAAAACCCATATTTAGCCCCAGAAGCCTGAAAATAAAGGTTTTAATGAAGGAACCCAGAATCTGACACAGATCCAAGAATTGGACTGTGATACACTGCCCCTTTATTAACACAGCACACTTTTCATGTTTTTTGAAACTAAAAAAAGAGAATTATCCCGATCAGTCATTTGTGATCAGGCAGATAATTATGCAGCTGCCTGTAAGTAGTAAAGAACAGAACAACTGAAATTTTGGGGAATTCACAACAGTCAAGGCAATCCTTATTTTAACAATAAACAGAATAATGGTGATCAAACAAATTCTAACATTTTGTGCCCAGCCCTGCATAGGGTCATACTAGGGTATTTTACACCAAACAATAAAAACCTCAAATCTACATTTTTGCAAAAAATGAAGATGATGGCTAAGAATTTTGTAGTCAAGGAAACCTATGGATTTTTGTTTCAAAAATATTTTGTCATGATCCATTTTTGGATCTGTGTCAGTTTAGGCTTGTCACATATAAACTTTTTTCCTTTCAGGCCTTCGGGGGTTAATATTAGTTTTTCCCCCTGGTGGCCGCTGGTGTTACTACATGTTTAGTTAGTCTGCGTGTTATGGTGGTGACCACTCCCACCTTCCTATATAAGGTCACCTGGTGCATCAGCTGACTGTTGGTTATGACAGGTCCTTTTGGATACCAACCGTGATGAAGACAGGAGCTACCTGGTGCAGTGGTGGTTCAGCTTGTCGGGAGCAGTGGTGGTTCTGCTGAAGAGAGGAGCTTTCTGGAGCAGTGGTGATTCTGCTGAAAGCTGAGTTCAGGAGCCTTACTCTGCTGCATGGTGCATTAGCAGCAGAGAAAGCTAAGTGTTGTTTTGTTTCACCCTGTCTGTTGTATCTCCCCTTGGTGTTTTATTAGTGCAGCGGTGGGACTAGTGTCCGCACTTGCCAATTTCCTACTGAGGGATAGGTGCAGGGCAAGTGAGGGCTGAGGTATCCTGCTCGGCGACGGTTTGAAAAAAAGACGTATAGGGACGTCAGGATAGTCCAGGACAAAGTCTCAGGAGAATGCAGGAGGTGTCCATTTCCCCATTCCATATTGCAGGGCCCACAGTTGTAATTGTGTCCCCGGTGTCCCCTTGTTTGTCTTGTTGTTTGGTGACCGGCCAGTCGTCGGGTCGTGCCACGCAGGGCCAGTCACATATCGTGACATAATTACACTAATTTTTCCCAGCCTGATCTTGTGCAGGATGCTAAAGGGAAAAATCATACACTTCTAAACTCATAGTATCCACATTTTTTTTAATCTCTTTTGCCCAGCCTAACGCTGTGGACCAATCTTGTGAAGGGTCCTACAGGGAAATTTACACCAGTCAAAATGCCAAAAATCCTCATTTAAAAAAAAATTAAGATGACTGACCATAATCATGGAGTCAAAGGCTTATTTTTTAAGTCATGAGGATTTTTTTGCAGTGCAATAATGAAATCTCTAAGAGTTATTTAATTATCTTTCCCACCACAGCCCCAAAAAGCTCCAAGAAGGTATAAATGATGTTATAAAGCAATGTGAAACAGCAATGGTAAAGCCCATATACTACAGTCTTTGAAACATTAATGGGAAGTATCTTTGCACCCCAACACATCCAGGACGACCGATAAGTTTAGAAGCTGCTATCCTTACTCCATTTTGCACCCTTGTCAGCATTTTTTCAATACCGTTCAGTTAGGAATGACAATGTTGATGTCATAGATTTTTCTACTGACAAATTTTGTAGCTTTTTTGAAGACACCCCAGCTAGCGAAACGTGTACCTGATCACTTTCCAAAGGCAGATCTCAAAGTAACACAAGCTTAAGTTTCTATACTGCAAAATGTATTCAGTCATCTCACTGCCTTGCGCAACTCAAACAGATGCTATGACGTTTGCAAAGTTGAATTCAATCACATTGCAATGTCACAAATCAGGCAGGATTCAGTTATACAGCTCTGTCCATGCAAATTCTGGAAGTTGCTTTTTGCCAAGAATTTTGGATGTACCCACACACTCTCCTGGATATGAGCACCAACTTGTTTAAGAGGGTACATTTCTTGAACAATCAAATTGAGGATGCGTGCCATGCATCAACCATGTGTATTTTGCTCAATCTCATGAAAGCCACAATATTTCTGGCTTTGTCATTTGCTAAGTCACCCAGTTGTAATTGATGAGGAGCCATCTAGTGGGACCTTTGATACAACATTCTAACCTTTTACTGTTGGGGATGGAGAGCTGTCCATTGAGGAGAATAAGGAGGAAGTTCTTGAGCAAGGTCTGGTGTGAAGGATTCACCAGTCACCACCTGGCCTGTTTTGGTAGTGCATTGCCGCTGTTCAAATATTGACTCATTGGGCAATAAGTAGCATGATGGCTCAGTGGTTAGCACTGCAGCCTTACACAAAGCTGGGGTCCTGGGCTCAAATCCCACCAAGGACAACATCTGCAAGGAGTTTTCTCCATGTTTATGTGGGTTTCCTCTGGGTTCTACAATGATATCTAATGTTACTTATAATTTGGGAGGAATCTGTGTATGGTGTGTCACCGACTTGAACACAATATCAACAATAATTCATGTGAAAACATCACTTTTACTATAGATGACTAAAAAATTCTATAAATATAAGAAAATCAAATGTATCTAGCCAACAAATATATGATTAATAGATACTTACAACCATGTGCATGTTAGCAACCAAGTATGCATATTCTCAACGCGTTTCTCCTCCAATGAGTTCATCAGGAGAACACACTCAGCTTTCATTATGGCAAAAGAGATATGCAAAAATGCAATAGGCTTAGCTTATAGACATAGCTTAGAAGATTGATCAGTCATTCAGAAAATCCAAAAGTCACCAGGGAACAATGTCCATCCATATATGTCAGGAAATAAGTATCAGACGACACTGATCTCCTGACATATGTGGATAGACATTGTCCATCGTCCATTGTCCACTGTCGAGAAAATGCATACTTCAATGGAAATATGCACATGCTTGTGAAGGTGTATTAGTGGTGTACGTTTTTTATGAGGACAAGGTTGAAATTACATATGTAATTATTGGGTCATTTGACTTTTTAGGTTGTAATTAGATGTGAATAGGGGTTTGACCATTGTAACTGCATATCTAATGTATTTACACATGTAACTAACATTTTATGTGCACCTTTTGGGGTTTAGAAGTTTGATGGCATAGTCTGAATGAAGGCTATCTTGTCATTTCTTGTCATTAGATTTTAAGTGAGCTTCACCCTGATAGCTTTATGTAGGTGATTCCCACTAGTTTCTCTATAGGGGGAGTTGAACCTTCACCTATGGAATACTGCAAAACTTTTTTCTGTACTTAATTTTACTGTCTGTTTATATTGATGCTTTCCCTTTCTTGATAGGGCCATACTGGGCCATATAGGGATAGTACATTCTTCTGCTGTTCATAGACAGCTGCACAAATACAGTTGTGCTCAAAAGTTTACATACCCCTGCAGAATTTTTTCTTTCTTGGCCTTTTTTCAGAGAATATGAATGATAACAATAAAACTTTTTCTCCACTCGTGGTTAGTGTTTGGGTGAAGCCATTTATTGTCAGACTACTGTGTTTTCTCTTTATTAATCATACTGACAACCCAAAACATCCAAATGACCCTGATAAAAAGTTCACATACCCTGGTGATTATGGCCTGATAACATGCACAGAAAGTGGTGAGGTCCTTACTACATGTTTTGATGTGGTTTTGTGCCTGACAATCTATGGCAATTTTTATATGAGGCTTGGCATTAACATGGAATACGTATATTAGGAGACAGATCTTTCTCTTGGGTGTCAGCCTACATACTAAAAATATTAGAAGTAATACCGCAGTATGCTGAACTAATTATAACCAGATAAATGAAAGGAGCACTGGGCAAAATGAAGACAGTGTACATTGCAAATGACAGGGATTTATTCTGTGACTAATGTTGGCCAAACTTGCCAATATCAATGGGCTCGGGTGACATTGTAACGTGTTTAGGGGCGTTAGATGAATGATAGTCAGGGAAGATGCCGATTGGGCAAGAGTGATTTTGGTCTGCTTATCGCATTAGTTTTCCTGAAAATAAGCCGCTGGCTGACGTGTTAGTCGGCGTCTTTCTCATAGAGCGCACAGGAGCATTCAGCTGAACGCTCTTGTGTGTAGGAGAGCCAGCTGAGATGGTTGTCGGCTGTACGATCAGGCAAAACGTTATTAAGCCGACAGCAATCTTGTATGTATGGTCAGTGTAAAGTGGTTGTCCAGACTTAGGGTACAAATGTGCCGTTACTCTATTTAACCGCAGACTTGTGAATTCTCTGCATGCTGTATTGGAAGCACCATAGAAAATCGAAAATGTGCATAGGGTTAAAGGAAAAGTTGTCTGGAAACTCCAAAGCAGAAACTTCTACTCTTCGGAAGTGAAGGGCTCTGGATTGTTTCCAGCTTGTTAGGAAGGGTTAAGAAGTGATATTAGTGTAGGGGTAGAGTTCCCTCCCCATTACTTACCTCAGCGTTGGACCATCACCCACCTGCCCTACTCTTTTTTTGCTACTGGTTGGTATTTTGTTTTTTTTCACAGGTAATTATAAAATTGAGCTGGCAGTTTCTGGCCCTGATTGGTCACATCCTCACTGCCTTGGGCAGTAACTCGGTATGTGGTGCAGCTTCTGTTGTGTTTCTTACAGGGTCTGAAATAGAAGGCTTATCATTTTCTTGTTCTGTTTCTACAAGTGGGGGTGGGTCTTTGTCTTTCTACAAAAAGTAGGGGCAGATATTTGTCTTTCTACAAGAAGTGGGGGTGGGTCTTTATCTCGCTACAGGAAGTAAGGGCAAGTCTTTGGCTACAATAACACGGAGTGAGTCTTTGGAAGTGGGGGCGGCTGTTTGTCTCGCTACAAAAAGTGGAAGTTGATCTTTGTCTCACTATAAGATGTGAGGCAGGTCTTCATTTCGCTACATGAAGTGGTGTGGTCGTTATCTGTCTACAGGAAGTTGGGCGGGTATTTATCTTTCTATAGGAAGTGGGGGCAGATGTTTGGATACAGGAAGTGTGCTTGCGTCTTCGTCTCTCTACAGAAAGTGGTGGTGGGTCTTTGTCTCACTACAGGAAGGGGGACGGGTCTTTGTCTTGTAACATGAAGTGAAGGCAGGTCTTTATCTTTCTACATGAAGTGTGCCGGTTCTTTGCATTTCTGCTCTTGCACTCCTCTCCAGTTGAGATCCTTCTTTTCATGACTCAGGCCCCACTGTACCCTATCTATACAAAGAAAGGGAAGATTGAAGTCTCTGATTGTGTCCGACAGCCAGAGAGACAACCTGCCCCTAGCTAGATTGAAGAAGCTGTAATCCCATGCTGTACATATACAACGGTGCAGGATTGAAGTCCACATCCAATTGACATTTATTTTCTTCACTTGGTCATTATCAGGCTAATGAAACTCCAGTTTTTCAATTTGTCCCAAAAAAGGACATATTAAAAGATCTTTACTCTTAATATAAACCATCATTCAGCTTTTCTATTCTAAGCCTTAGTGGTGCGTGGAGTGCAAGGGTAGATGCACGTTCATATTATAAGGAGTTGTCCACCTTCAGGGAGAATTTTTCCATGCTTACATGCAAGTGTTCTGGGCTAAAAATCTTAATTATCTTTGGTATTCATTACAAATTTTCCTTCTATAGTCTCTGTGTTGCACTGTATAGTGCTGGCTGCTGATAGGGTTAACATAGAATCGTGTCTGTAAAAGGCTGTGGAGTTAATGGGGCTATATAAATGAGTAAAATAAATAAATAAATCTGTCATTCTGACAGTTCAAAAGGAAAGACATGTAACTCTTTTATCTTTTTTTTTTCTAGCTCCTCTCAGCTGATTTATGACCACAGACCAAATCAAACTTGGTCAGCTCCGCCTATGGGCGCATGACGCTGCATGCGACCTGCATACCCTATCTTTAGCTTTCGGTGCGCAGGCCGTGCGCAGGTATGCGTTTGCCGGCACATGCGTCCTTTTGACGGTGCGCCGAGCGTACCAAAATGCAACATGGTGCATTTGGCGCAGGTCGGCGCGCCGTCAAAAGGGCGCATGCGCCGTCAAACGCATACCTGCCCACGGCCTGCGCACCCAATGCTAAAGATAGGGTATGCAGATCATATGCAGCGTCATGCACCAATAGGCGGAGCTGACCAGAGGAGGTGCGGCCGTGGCGGAGCTTCACAGCGGCCGTGTGCATTCCTCCACAGCTCCAGGAAACGTTAGTGTGAAACTAGCCTAAGTAAAAAAAAAAAAATTGATATCGGAGCCTTCTAACTATCTGTTACATTCTGGGATATACTATACTAATTTAAAAGGATGCTCACAGAATTTCTGATGGAACTAAAGGATACTAAATAAAGTAGCCCAGTGATGCTCCAACCTCTTGTGTCATTTATTAGACTTAACATTGGACCTTATTTATGACAACTGTCTAAAGGAAAAACAGTCTTTGTTGCCGCTATACAACCAATCAGAGCTTAGATTGAATTATAAAAACTTCTGTAAAATGAAAGCTTTGCTGTGATTGGTTAAAAGGGACACTGTATGAGTTTTCACGCAGACTCACAATACAATCAGCTTACTCACAATCAAATATTATTAGCGACAAGTGGACATTGACTATAGTATGACAGCCTCAAAGAATTTGCAAAAATAATTTGCATCCAGGCCTCTGATCATGATCAATCCACTTAACACCGGGACAGAAAAGTGAAGCCTCTCATCAATCGCATCGTCAAAGGTCATAATGTCAATGACAAAACTAATCTAAAAACTGCGGCAGCCTCGTCCCATTGGCTTTTATGAGAAAAGAGTACTTTCATCATACACTGCTGCCATGAAACATGTGAAATGCAGTCATGATTGCAGTGAAAGGTTACTAGAGATGTAATTACTTTCCCTTAACCTACAAAGAATTGGAGCAGCATGAAATGTCAGACGAATAAAAGGACCTTTACATGGGGAAACACTGAAGTGGAAATTTCAGGTGTTCAATAGTAATTGCCATTGTAGCATGCATTAACTTATCCATTGATCGTGGTCATTATTATGGCATTTGCAGCCTTTGATTTCACTATGTAACACTGAGATCACTGACCCTCCCCATGTTTTTATTTTAAAGGGGTTGTCCATGTTATCTTTAACAGATTTGTTGAGGAGATGAATTTGTGGCACTTACTAATATATAAGTATTACAGGTTCTCCTCCTTCCTCATAGACTTACAGTTATATAAGTATTACAGCTTCTCCTCCTTTCTCACAGACTTACCAATATATAATTATTACAGGTTCTCCTCTATGGCCCCTTACTAGCCTGAGAATACCAGCTCCCAGCTGTCTGCTTTAGCAAGGCTGGTTGTCAAAAAGGGGGGGACCCCACATCATTTTTTAAAATAATTTATTTAAATAATTAAAAAAAAACAATGTGGGGACACCTCTAATCTTGATAACCAGCCTTGCTGAAGCTGACAACTGAGGGTTGGAGCCCTCAGCTATGAGTTTTGACTGGCTGGTTAAGAAAAGTACAGGGGAACCCATGCCGTTTTTAAAAAAAAAATTGTTTATATACAGCGCAGGAGCAGCTAATGAATACTCCTATCCACCGCTCCTACTGTCACTGTAATTAGCTGCAGTAGTCCCATCAGTTGACACCAGTGACCGGAGGTAGGCTTTTTACCTCTGATCACAGCTGAGCGCTCTCGCTGTCTTTTGACAGCGTGGGAACCGTAGCTCTTTGACCGGCTGGGATGATTTTACCGCCGATCAGAAGCGGTGTTTCGGCGCTGTCACGCACATGATAGCGTGGCAAACACTGGATGTTCGGGCCCCCCATTTGGTCCTGGTTCATTTTAGGGTCCGGGTACTGTTCGGGTACCCAAACCCGAACTTTTTGTTACTGTTCGGCTAAACCCACCAGACTCGAACATCCAGGTGTCCTCTCATCTCTATATAATCACGTTTTTCACAACAGTTTTGAAGAGGGGACAGGGTGGAGTCTAAGTGGCATCACCACAAATCTTACACCAGTCCAGGACAGGAATAACATTTCTAGTGTAAGGAAGGGCACAGCTTGTCATGAATTTGATGAGCAAGGGTCACCATGCCCCCTTTTCCAGCCTACTTCCATCCACTTTGTCAGAACTAGGCAAATCCTCGCATTGGGCAAAAATTTTGCAACTGTTCAAAGCTTTTTACATCAGAATTCTGGAATGAAAGCTTTGATGAGTCTTTGTGTTTCAATGACTATTGTTGACTGCACAGTGGGTTAGCTGAACATCTGTCAGTGAGGTATTTCTGATAGTCCATTAGAGAACTTCTATCTCATTAGCTGCTCTCAGCTGATTTATGACCATAGATCCCATCAAGGTTGAACAAGCAGGGAAGCAAAGACTATGTAACAGCCAAAGAGCAAAATATTTCATGAAACCAAATTGCAAAAATTCCCCAAACATTTAGTAGAGAAATAAGTCCGCAGGGGTGGACAACTCCTATTAGGAGGCCCAGTTTGATCTTCTCCGTCAAGCCCTTCTAATATAATACACAACAGATCCTTTACTTCTTGCCTTGGTTCCTAGAAATAGAATTGTTTCTTGGTGCAGCAGTGTTATCAAGGGGCTTTACATATGCAGCCTGTGTCAGGTATTGCAAATTAGTGAAATATTTAACTCCTGCCTGCTGATCAATGTCCCGTTCCTGGAAGCACCATTACTCATTTGGTGTTATTCCATAAACACTTTATGGTTTCGCAGACTGATGCTATTTTAGGAAACATAAAATATTGGCAGCGGTGTTGCCTCCTCGCTTATCAATCTTGCATGAATATTATTAAAATACCAAGGACTCAAGCAGCAAACAAATGAGTAACTTGCTTCATTCAAGCAAAAGCTATCTGAAGATACAAAAGTGAAAAATAAAAGATTTCTCCAACCGCAGCAACAAATTCCCATCCACCTGCACAAAGGCAGAACTTTACCTACAGCCGTAGTGAGAACACAAATATAACACTAAATCAGAAATGTGCATTCATTACTGGATTCATAGCAGATTGGTTCCTGCCCCATAAATTCTAGGCATTTTGCCCAAGAGAGATGACATATCAGGATAGGGACCCAACTTTTGAAGGATGCCTTGACGTGGCAGTTGAGCTCACATATATTGGCCAATCTATGCACTCAGTACCTTCTTTTTAATGTATTTTTTATAGCAATTTTGCAGAATAATATTTCATATATACATTATATATGTTAGGCGTCAGGTTTCTGCGTCTGCTCTGCAGGAATTCAGAGCCTCACATTCTGCAGTCTCCTGCTGTCTATCTACTGCAGAGGAGATTGCTTTGCAGCAGACACTCCAGAGACTAAGTCCCTCTGTGCTCCTACTGGGCATGCTCACGAGACGATCTCCCATTGGAGATCGGGAGTCATGTGCCCAGGTCCTGTTCCAGATCTCATTGGTCCATCTCGGAGATCTGGAAGGTCCCGCACGGCTATAAAAAGCGTGCATGACCGTTCGGCCATGCGCTAGTATAGACTATACTGCTATGTGTGAATGGTGACGGATGTATGATTCTGGTGACTGACTCATTTCAAACCCCTTCCCTCTGATATTACGCATGTGGATAGGGATCTAGAGAGATAGACAGCGCCAGTCAGTGGCAAGCTATAGGCCACAGTGCTTACTGCACCTCTGCACTAGTGTCTGATGGTGTCACGCCTCACAGCACTATCGTATAGCGGCGGTAGTTACCGCCACGCTTCAGATAGCAGCACTTACCGGCGTCCAGTGACGCCGCACGCACGGTAGGTCAAGACGGACACCGACCTCTGCCTTGGGCCGTGTCTTGTGACCATATACCGTCTGTGAACGCCAGCTGAGACCTGTGAAGCTAACAGGCTCAGCGGTTATGCTTTAGGGCCTCTGTGAGTTTAACAGAGTCCGCTCTGCGCACCCCGTGTGACGTTTACCCCGAGCACAGTATACCGCCATATAGCGAGTCCGCCATTACTCAGCAGCGGTTGTTACACCTACTGCACGGTGGACCCCGGGCGGCGAACGCACTTCCTATTATTTATATTTAGTGCGTTCCGCCGTCCCTAACAATATAGTACTGTTTTCTCCTTTTTTTTCCCATTTTTTATGGCAGTAGTGCAGTTTCAATGTTCTAGAGTAATCATTCTTGGTAAATCATGGCGCAACCGTTATCATTTTTCAAGTTAAACCAACATTATGTTTGGACCTATCCATTCCATTCATGTGGCCTGTGCATTAACCCAATGCACATGCCATGTCATATAGATCTATCTGTAGCCAGCACTATTTTGGGAGGGATCTTGTTCCTTATTGGCACAAAATGTGCTACTGGTTGACCGAATGAGATGTGTTACATTCAGCATAAGGGATACTGGCCCTCATTGATGAGACTCATTTAAAAAGGAATCTGCTAGAAGGTTTTTACTATATAATCTGAGATCAGCATGATGTAGGGGCTGAGAGCTTGATTCCAGCCATGTATCACTTACTGGACTGTTTGGTGCAGTTTTGATAGAATTACCGTTTTCTCTTTTGTAGACGCAGCATTACTGTGTATTGTCAATGAGAACCAGGTCCCTTCCCCCAGAACTACATCATTTCATTCAACCAACCAGTTTCCTGCTCTGTAACTATCTACAAATGAGACCATTATCCTTTTGGACAAGTCCCTGTTTTGCTATATATAAGCTAAATTAGGAGCATTTGCTAAATGTTGATTAGAATTTTTTTTTTACATGCAACTAATTATTCAACTATTTTTTGCATTCAACTAAGTACTTTTGCACATCTTCAACAGAGTAATGACCCAATATTCGTAGACTTCTATGCCCCCATTCTGTACCGGGAGATCCACCAATTTTATACTGATGTACATAGAGATATGTTCACAGAAATACAGTGGGGAAAATAAGTCTGTCATTTTTATTGTACGCTTCAACTGTGAGAGACAGAATCTCAAAATAAAAACCATCACATTGTACGATTTTTGAATAATTAAACTGCATTTTATTGTACAAAATAAATATTTGATCACGTAACAACCAGCAAGAATTCTGGCAGACGTGTTAATTTTTCTTTTAGAAACTCTCCTACTCTGCACTCATTACCTGTATTAATTGCACCTGTTTGAACTTATTACCTGTATGAAAGACACCTGTGCACACATTCAATCAATCACATCCCGAACTTCCACCATGGCCAAAGCCAAAGAGCTGTCTAAGGACACCAGGGACAAAATTGCAGACCTGCACAAGGCTGGGATGGGCTACAGAGCAATAGGCAAGCAGCTTGATGAGAAGGCAACAATTTTTGGTACAACTATTAGAAAATGGAAGAAACACAAGATGACTGTCAAACTTCCTCGGTTTGGGGTTCAATGCAGATTTCGCCTCGTGGGGTATGGATGATTCTGAGAAAGGTCAGGAATCAGTCCATAATTACATGGGAGGACCTGATCAATGACCTGAAGACAGCTAGGAAGACAGTCTCAAACATTACCGTTAATATCACACTACTCCGTCATGGATTAAAATCCTGCAGGGCACGCAAGATGCCCTTTTCACACCAGCACATGTCCAGGCCCATATGAACTTCACCAATGACCATCTGGATGATCCAGAGGAGGCATAGGAGAAGGTCATGTGGTCAGATGAGACCAAAAGAGAACTTTTTGGTATCAATTCCACTTGCTGTGTGTGCAGAAAAAAAGGATGTGTACAACCCCAAGAACACCAGCATGGTGGGTGAAACATCATACTTTGGGGGTGATTTTCTGTAAGAGACAGGATGACTGCACTGTATTGAAGAGAGGATTGGTGGGGTCATGTATCACAAGATTTTGGCCAACAACCTCCTTCCTTCTGTAAAAGCACTGATGAGGAGTCGTGGATGCATCTTCAAGCATGACAATGACCCAAAACACACAGTCAGGGCAACTAAAGAGTGGCTCCCTAAGAAGCATTTCAAGGTAATGGAGTGTCCTAGCCAGTCTCCAGACCTGAATCCAACAGAAAATCTTTGGAGGGAGATAAAACTCAATGTTGCCCAGTGACATCTGTGGACCCTGAAAGATCTGGAGAAGATCTGTATGGAGGAGTGGGCCAAAATCCCTGCTGTAGTGTCTGCAAACTTGGTCAAGAACTACAGGAAACGTTTGACCTCTGTAATTGCAAACAAAGGTTTCTGTACCAAATATTAGGTTCTGTTTTTCTATTGTACCAAATACATATTTCATGCAAAAAAAAAATTGCAAACTAATAATATAAAATTCATACAATGCGATTTTCTGGATTATTTTAAGATTCTGTCTCTCACAGTTGAACTGTACCTCCGATAAAAATTACACACCTCACCATTCTTTGTAGGTAGGAAAACTTGCAAAATCGGCCCTGCATCAAATATTTATTTTCCCCACTGTATATACAAATTGTGACATTGTCAATGCCGTATGCTTTATTGTATATCGTTTTACTTTTGTATTTTCCTCTGATATGTATAAATGGATTAACAACTGGCTCAGTAATAGGAAACAGATGATGGTTATTTGTGGAGCAGACTGATTAAGAAATCACAGGGGTCAGTATTTGGCCCTCCTCCTTTGAATTAATTTATAAATGACCTTGTAGTGGGCATACAGAACAGAATTTCAATATTTACAGATGATAAAAAAAACTCTGCAAGGTAATCAACACAAAGGAGAATAATGCAATACTACATAGGGGTTTGGCGGGAGATTGGAAGCCTGAATTGAGAAATTGCAATTGAAATTTAACCGACAGGTGATAAATGTAAGGTCATGCATTTGAGCAAAAGAAACTAAATGTTCAATTATGTACTAAAGAGTAAAACTTTGGGTAAAACTGTAACTGAAAATGACATTGGTGTAATGGAGGACAGCAAACAACTTTAGAGACCAGTGCCAAAAAGCTGCTATCGGAGTGAATTACTTCATGGGATGCAGGAAAAGAAACCTAGATGCTAATGATAAGAACATAGTTTTGCCTCTATACGGCTGGAGTCACACTAGAGAAAAAAATCGGACGAAAGCAATGCGATAAAAAATTGCATTGCATTTGTCCCAATGTTATTCTATGGGGCAGATCCCATCATCCTATTTTTTTTTCGGAACGTTTCCTCGGACCGAGACAATCGCAGCATGCTGCGATTGTCACCGATTTTTGGATCGGACTCGCCAATGCAAATCTATGGGTGCGATTAAAAATCGGATTACAAACGGACCACAAGTGTGACTTGCGATAAAATCGCAAGACTTCTCCAGGTCAACAGGAAAGAGCATCAGGCATTGGCATTGGATGTCAAACGGATGCTTAGATGCGAATAAAATCGGTTCATCGCCGGAAATTCGGAAGACAGACGGATCCCTGGACAAGAAACCTTTGTGCAATTTCGTACCGTAAAAATTGGATCGATTTTTTAATCATTGTGTGTGACTCCAGCCTACAAGTCACTAGAGTGGACACACTTAAAAAACACTGTGTTACCAAGATCTTGTCCCTCAGACAATTTTGAGTGTTCCTCGCAGATTTTTTCAGAAATGACTTCAGATTTTTCCTATCACGTAAGGTTTTTGAGAAATGATACAAAACATTATAATAAATTCTAAAAACGCATATATGAACTTTTTCTGAAACAGTATATTCTGAATCTTCCACTGAAATAACATAAATCGCTGTACTACATATATGCAAGCACTTATTATGTGAATTCAGCGCAGGCACAGTGAAACATTCGGCTGACCGTGTACGGAGCATACCACATCTCCTGGGCAGGGGAGGAATCAAAAGACAATACTGACATACTTAGAGCATGACTGAATGGATCACAACCTTCAATGCCGTTTGCTGTCCCAATGATATGGAGAGAGGAGAGAGATCATGTAACAGATTGCTACTTCTGCCTTACAAATGTAACAGGATATTCAGCAAAGAACAAGAAATCAATAGAATATCCTAATCTTCCTTCAGCCGTAAGACCAGTGCCACACAATGAAAGTTTTCATGTTCCAAAGCAGTCCAAAATATGGACAATGGAGGACAACGAAGATGAACTAATAATGTCAGTGGAAAATGAAAATGAGGCAGACCCAGACTTTGAGCCTTCTATATCTAATCCACATCTGTTCAGTCAAGCTGACCTTAGTGACTTGGTCAGAGATTTGAACTTGTCAAAGAGGCAGGCAGAATTGGGATCAAGGCTACAAGAATGGAATCTCCTAATACCAGGAACAAGAGTTTCTGTTTTTCACACTCGTCAAGAAGACCTTAATCAATTTTTCAACCATGTCGACAGTTTAACCTTTTGCAACGACGTCTTGGGGTTGTTTGGTGCTCTTGGATGCGAACATGACACAAAGCAATGGCGACTGTTTACTACACAACGGAAATATCTATATTTCTATACCTATTTGACATGCCATACACATGAAAGAAACATATGAGAATATGGAGTTACTGTTGACCCACATTAATTATAGAAATTATAACTGGAACATATGTGGTGATCTAAAAGTTGTTGCACTTCTTCTTGGACTGCAGCTTGGATATACCAAGTATGGTTGTTTTATTTGTAAGCGGAACAGCCCTGCGTGAGAAATGCACTACTTCAGAGAGGACTGGCCACTCTGCGAAAACCTGGTTGCTGGACAGAAGAAACATAATCCTCTCATTGATCCAGGAAAGATATTTCTCCCTCCTTTGCATATTAAACTTGGGCTTATGAAGAATTTTGTCAAAGCAATGAACAAAGAATCGGAAGCCTTTTCTTACTTGCGACAGAAATTTCCAAGAATAAGTGATGCAAAGATTAAAGAAGGTATTTTTATTGTCCCACGGATCAGAGATATAATGAATGACAGTTAGCTTTGAAGGTCTTTTGCAAGGTGCTGAACAAGTGGCATGGAGAGCCTTTAAAGATGTGACCTTCAACTTCCTTGGCAGCAGCAGGACACCGAACTTTGAGCAACTTGTAGACAAGATGCTCACAGCATATCTTTTGATGAAATGCAATATGTTGCTAAAAATGCATTTTCTATATTTTCATTTGGACTTTTTTCCAGTCAATCTTGGTGCCGTTAACGATGAACACGGTGAAAGATTTCACCAAGACATTGCGCTGATGGAGATAAGGTACCAGGGAAAGTTGAGTATGTCAATGCTGGCTGACTATTGCTGGAATCTTATTTGAGAAGCATCTGACATGGATTATAAATGAAAGCCGCCTGCAAAACAATTTTGAACAAATGCTTTTGCTACTGACATCGATGCACATGTACTGTATGTAGTGTCTCGGACGTCCTAAGGTAGACTATAAACTGTTGTTCCTTAAAAACCTTGCGTGATACAGACTTTTGGAGCACATATTCGTGTTCAGCATAACAAAATTTATAAGATACTATACAATTTTCTCAGGGGACAAGAACTTCCCTGAAATTTGTTGCGCAGTGATACCAATTTATATAAGGAGGATAAGCTGCACTTGAGCGAGTGCAGAGAAGACCGACCAAGGTTATTAAGGTAATGGGTGGACTGCAATACTAAAACAGGTTATCAAATATGAGATATTCAGTTTTGAATAATGTAGGCTTAGGGGCGAGCTTATTACTATGTACAAATAAATGAGGGGCGAGTACAAAGATCGTTCCAATGATATTTTTACATTTAGGCCTGCTATGGTGACAAAGGGGTATTCTTTATGTCTACGTAGAGGTTAAAAAAAAGTGTAATCATAATCACAGACACAGATTCTTTACTGTAAGAGCAGTGAGATAGTATATTCTTTAGTGTAAGAGCAGTGAGGCGATGGCGCTCTTTGCCACTATTAATGGTTGTGTTCATCTTTCTGTTCATCTTTCATGATAAATATTACAGAATATGAGTACTAGTTGAGAAGTTTTATATAATATTTTATTCTGATTGTCATATAGGGAGTCTGGAAGAACAATTTTTGCTAATATGGGGCAATTAGCATCTGCCTCATAGGATTTTTGCCTTTCTCTGGATCAACATTATAGGTAGAACTTAATGTACCTGGGTCTTTTTTAACCATAATATTAGTTATGATAGAGCATTAAAATGCTCACGTACTCGATATTCGAATCGAGCAGGTTGGATGCTCGGATGGCCTCGACTTGAGTACCGAGTATAATGGAAGTCTATTGGAAACTCGAGCATTTTTCTGGAGGACTCCAAGAGGAGAGCTGGGGCAGCAGCAAAATCGCTAAAATGGATGGAAACAGAGAAGAAATGGAATGGAACGAGCATGAGGAAGACACCTGGATGAATCTCTGACTCCCAGAGCCCTGCAGGGAACAGTGTTTTCAGGGTATTACTCCACTTTTACGGACAGACAATAAAACATGCAAAACCAAAGATAGAATAGATTTTACAGGAACAATGTTAGGAAACACTCTTTCCTTTATAATGACTTGTATATAAGGCAAAATTAATTAGAGAAAAAAAAACCTGCCTCCGAATTTCCCCGTTGCCTATGACAACAGTAGATGACGTAATAGAGGGGGAAATAAAACTATACCTACCGGTAGCCACCGGTAAATGTAGATTTAACATTTTTCTACCTTATCTGGGCATGTGGTGTCTGTGACATAGTCAGACACATGATGTTTAATTAATAATGGATTGACTCTGAAACTCATAAAACTTATGTGGCAATGCAAGAACTGCCAAAAATTAGAAGAGGGACTCTGATACACCCTGTATTAGACATTAAGGAGGGTCTCCTACACATTCTGTTAAAATTGTTATGTAGTGGGACTCCTAGACTCAAAGCCTATGCACAAAGTGCTAGTGCACAATTAGGAGGGACTGCAATACACCCTGGAAGACACGTAGAAAGGGCCTTAGAATTTTTTTTTCCCATTTTTAAGAAATGGGACCCCTAGATTGGTAAAGCATATACACATTCTGCAAGGGCTGCAAAACATTTACCACTGGGGTGTAGATATATATATATAAGAGAATTGTAGATGTAGGCTTCATTCACAACCTGTACAAATTATGAAGGAGAGCATCATACACACCCTGGAAAAATAAAGAGTGAGGGTCACATGATGACCCTCAGAAAATTATGAGTGAGAGTCGCCTGATGACCCTCTAAAAACTGTGGAGGGAAATCAGCATGATGACTCTCTAAAAATTTGGAACGAGGGCCGCATAGCTTGCGCCTTTTAAATTAGGTATAAAATATATATCTGCACACTTTCTGATATTAATAGGGAAAAGAAAATATGTAGCCCTGAAAAGGACTTTTGTTTTTAGGTTGTAGCAGCAGTTTGCCTGTAGAAGAGCTGTGAAAGCATAAACCCTGCCTATTTGCCTCTAATCCAAAACTATCCCTCCTCCACCAGCTATCCCCACTGTGACTGCAGGTAACAGCAATTTTACTAGAGAAAGGACAGAATGTAACCCTGAAAAGGACTTTTGTTTTAATGATGCATCAGCTGTATACAAGTACTGCAATAGTAATTAAACCCTACCTATATGCCTGCTCTAATTTAAGCTCTCCCTCCTAGATCAACTCTCCCTGAACTGCTTCCAGGGAAAGTGTGCCAAGCATCGCATCACCGGGTGTTAACCCCTTTCTGACATTGGGCATAATAGTATGCTCATGTTGGACTCCCTCCCTTTGATGTGGGCTCTGGCGGTGAGCCCACATCTTTCTTGGCACATGTCAGCTGTTTTAAATAGCTGACATGTGCCCAGAACAGAGGCAGTTAGAATCGCGATCCACCCGTGGCTATTAACTTACTAAATGCTGCTGTCAAATGCTGGTAGTCACTGCCGGATGGCTATGAGTGCCACCCGGTGGTCAGCGCTCAGAGCTAGTGAGGTATTCTGCTACATGCAGGCGATCTGATCATTGCCTGTATGTAGCAGAGTTATGGCAGCTCCTAGTCTCCCTTGGAGACTATTGAAGCATGCCAAGAGTTAAAAAAAATGTTTTTAAAAATATTAAAGAAATTAAAAAAAATATGAAAGTTCAAATCACCCCCCTTTTTGCCCCATCCAAAATAAAACAATAAGGCTACGTTCACACGCAGCGGAACTCTCGCGTAAGTTACCACAAGAATTCCGGAATTCCATTCCGCGGGAAAATCGCATTTTAAATTCCCGCGATTTTCCTGCGGAAAAACTAGCGTTCTGCAAGCGGAATTAGCTTGCAAATTGCCAGCGTTTTCCAAGCGATCTGTAGCATTGCTTGGAGAACTGATTGACAGGTTTGTCACACTCATCAAACATAGTGTTTGACAAGTGTGACCAACTTTTTACTATTGAGTCTGCCTATGCGGCATCAGTAGTAAAAGATAGGATGTAAAAATAATAAAAAATAAAAAGATTGCTATTCTCACCTTCCGACGGCCCGATCTTCTTCCCGCCTCTCTCCACGGTCCCGGGATCTTCCGGTCCCATCCTTAGCGCGAATGACCGCGATGACATCATGGCCTCGCGATACCACGATGACGTCGCATCTCGTGATGCCGCGAGGTCATCGTGGTCATTCGCGTAAAGGATTTCTGGGACCTGAAGATGCTGGGAGCGTGGAGAGAGGCGGGAAGAAGATCGGGACGTCGGAAGGTGAATATAACCCGATTTTTTATTTTGATTCTTTTTTTTACAGGATTATGGTTCCCAGGGCCTGGAGGAGAATCTCCTCTCCTCCAGGCCCTGGGTACCATCTGTAAATGTTCTGCTTACTTTTCACATGGTGGGCACAGCCACATGCGGAAAATAAGCAGAACAATGCATTCCTATGTGGGCGGAAAAGCCGTGATTCCGCAAAATAATGAGCATGCTCGAATTGATTCCGCTGCGGAAAAAAATACAGCATTAGCACAGCATTGGAATGCATGGGATGCTTATTTTTTGCGTTTTCGCGGCAAAATCGCGCGTTTAAAACCGCCGCGAAAACGCGAAAAAATTGCGACGTGTGAATGCAGCCTAAAAACATCAAACATACACTTATTTGGCATTGCCGAGTTCAGAATCGCTCGATATATCAAGAAACAAAGAGTATTAACCGGATCGCTAAACGGCGTAGTGAGAAAAAAAGTGAAAACTCCAGAATTACATTTTTTAGTCGCTGCGACATTGCATTAAAGTGCAATAACGGGTGATCAAAAGATCAGATCTGCACCATAATGGTATCATTAAAAATGTCAGCTCGGCATGCAAAAAATAAGCCCTCACTCGACCCCAGATCACGAAAAATGGAGACCCTACGGGTATAGGAAAACAGCACAAATTTGGAATTTTTTTTCACCACTTAGATAAAAAAGAACCTAGATATGTTTGGTGTCTATGAACTTGTAATGACCTGGAGAATCATAATGGCAGGGCAGTGTTAGAATTTAATGAGCATAGTAAAATAAGCAAAACAAAAAACAACTGTGGGATTGCACTTTTTTTTGCAATTTCACCGCACTTTGAATTTTTTCCCCTTTTCCAGGACACAATATGTTAAAACCAATGGAGTCAATCAAAAGTACAACTCCTCCGGTAAAAAACAAGCCCTCACATGGCCATATTGATGGAAAATAAAAAAGTAATGGCTATGGGAAGAAGGGTAACAAAAAATGAAAACGCAAAACCAAACCAAAAATACCCCCGGTCATGAAGGAGTTAAATAAGAACCAATGATGCGTTCTGGCCAGCCAATCACGGTAACGCCAGTATCCAACATGGCTATGGCATTATCATTTATGTCAGGCAATCCCCGCATATTTATTGGCTAACAGCTGCAAAATTTGTGATGCATTGACTCCAGTATGGCGCTCGAACCCCAGCAGTACTCGATCTAGTAACGAGTGTACCTGAGCACGCTCACTCATCGCTACTTACTATAAAAACTAGCTCAGCACAATCACATACATGTAGATGATGGCAGACGAAGCGCCTAGGAATCTGTGCTATGCAAACACAGGGACCCTTTGTGCCACCATGAGGCTTAATGTCATAAATCACAGAAAAAAAAAATCTGAGCCTAAGCCAACACATGCATCTACTGTAAATCTCCATAGTTATGACATTAACTAATCTGAAGTCACAAAATGGATAATTACATTACATTCCTATATACTGTATGTCCACAAGTGACACCGTGATCATCCATCTGCAGCCGTTCGAGTGCAGGATATACATTTATAGTAGATGCAGCATTACTCTCATGTACAATGTATGTCTGCATTGGATTTTTTTCACTTGAGTAAATTAAATAAATGATGACGAATTCCCTGAAAAAAAAAAAGATTGTCCCTGAAGCCAATAACAGCTCAGCCAAGGAAAGTCCAGGTCATTTACGAGAAGTAAAGGCTTTGTTTCTTTTGTGCTCTTTTGTATAATGCATAAGAAAAGCTGCACACAGCGATACAGTGCCCGGTGCCCAAAGGAGGCACGTAGAGGGCAGCCGACTCAAGGTCACAGGATGTTGGCATCAGATTCCATGGGCTCTCCTACATATCTGGGTAGTTACAAGGGAACAATCATGTTCCTTTGTTCTGTTCTTCATTTTATGCAATGCTACTCCATAGTTGCTGCTACAGAATATACTGGCAAAGTCTTTATAGCCAAAACATCATTTCACAGGATCTTTCCTGTGTATGCTTAGCTGCACCCAAAACATTTCTTTACTACTTTTAAGAACAGCCCCATTTATACAGAATCATGGTTTTATATTAATAAAAGAAGTAATTTATATATCACTGACACATGATCAGAGCATCACAACAATCCACATACCCTTCATGGACGTAAAAAATCTAATTTGTCACCATCTCAATATATCACAAAGTGTCCTACAAGGGGCCAAGTACATTTTCTACACCAAGCTAATCCCTCCTTAAAGAAGCACTGCTCCTCCTCTTCCTCCTCTTCCTCCTCTTCCTCCTCCTCCTCCTCCTCCCATCAAAGTTTTTATCCCCTTTATAGATTGCAATAGGCAAAAGCTGAATCACACCGCAATTCTCTAGATCCACTGCATGTTGTACCTGTTACGGCTGGCGGAACGCACCAACTTATAAAATAGTAGTAGGTGCGTTCGCAGCCCGGGGTCCACCGTGCAGAGGTGGTACGCTGCTGCTAGATAATGGCGGGAGACTTAAGTGGTGTGAAAACAGTCACACGTGGGTTACGTCACCCAATGTGAACAGTAGTGAACTCTGTTAACTCACAGAGCCGCACCACCGCTGAAAGTAAATGCCGGAGCCTGCTTAGCTCACAGAGCCCGGCCAAAAGAGCGCACAGTGAACGGCCACAGAACTCTACCCCAAAGACACGGGGATAGAGTCCCTCTAGGCACACTGCCACGAGAGCCGCTAAAGACACTGGCTATGGAATGTGGAGCACTCGCACTGAGGCGTGCCGAGTCACTGGTGTGGACTAAAGCCTGACTCCAACTCTGACCTACCTACACCTAAGCCTGGGCGCTAGCAGGCTAGGCTGCAAAACACATGCGTACCAAGGGTAGGGGTTTCTTAATGAGTCAGTCACCAGAGACATTCATACATGCATACACCACTCACTCCTCATAGTCTGAAATTACAGTCTATCCTAGCGCATGGCCGAGCGGCCATGCAAACCTTTTATAGCCGCGAGCGTCCGGGACCTTCCTTGCTTCTCGGATGGGCCAATCCGAACACGAGCAGGACCTGAGCACATGACCTTCGATCTCCAATGGTAGATCACTCCACGGGCATGCTCATGGCCCGACATGAGTACTTAGTCCCTGGAGAATCTCACTGCTGAGCAGCATGCATTGCCATAGCTGTGCCAGAGATGGCAGCAGCAAGCAAACCCACGGGCATGCTCGGTGTTCATTTTGCCATTCTATCCAGTTAATACTTCTGTTTTTTCTGTAGAAAAAGGAAGTCTCTATTGCCGCATGAGTCATCATCAGAACTACAATTCTACATCGCTACAAAGTCTCTGGGAACCCGGCTTCACCTCCTCTTTGACTCCTGACCCAGCTGCTTCGCTGCCTCACTCCTGCCAGGCTCTTTGATGAGATGTAACACTGTAGTTAAGAGAAGAATTAAAGGGATTTTCCAGGAACAAAATAAGTTCATTTTAAAGTTGATTTTAATAAATACATCCTAGAATAAAAATAACTTCTACCGCTAGATGTGTTCCATTTTTTTCCTGTGCTGAGATAATCTTGTAATTGTGTCCCTTCTGTGTACGGTGTAATGGCTGTGTCTGACCGTGCCGGAACATGGTCTGATCACACCACAGCTCCTGGGCAGGGAAGGAAGCAAAAGAGAGTATGCAGACAGGACAGCATAGGATTACAGCAGATTATTTTTGTGAGATAAAACATTTCCCTGCCTGTTTTAAAAAATGTTTTACCTTAAGAAAAAAAAAAAAGATTTGTGAGCACGTGTTATGGTGTCTGTACACTCTTTTGCTTCCTCTCCTGCCCAGGAGCTGTGGTGTGATCAGACCATGTCCCTGTACTGTCAGACACAGCCATTACACAGTACCCAGCAGGGGCACATTTATAAGATTATCTCAGCACAGGAACATTTTATTTAAACACATCCAATTTTGGAAATTATCATTATTCCAAGATCTATTGATTAAAATGTACTTTGCTTATGGGAAAATCCCTTTAACAAAAAGAGCAATTGTAAGTACACAGCGCTATATAATATGATGATTGCAATACATTAAGATGATAAAAACTTTGATGGGTGAAGGAGGGATTCTTTAAATGAAATTAAATCAGCTGTTCACAGCCAATCCAGGCTTAGATACCTCCACATATCAGCTGTTTTACCAGGGGAGGTTGTAGGGCAAAGTAGCATCACAAACCATGCAATCCACACATATGTTGGGTCTGCCAGATCAAAAGACTCACGTGGTCTCAAGTAGTGGAAAACCTAATGTAATTTTCATACACACCAGTGGGGTATATAAAGGGGTTTGTCTTTTTTCATGAGACAACTTTAAATGGATTCTGTTAGCACAAAATTACTTTTCAAACCAAGCACAGGCTCTCGGTGCACCCTCGGCGTGGCCTAACAGTTCAGTGCACCTTCCCACCTACTTATGGACCCTCTAGTTCTACCCTCCTGTGCTTTCACCGATCGATCTGTCTATTTTAGCAGCCAGAGAAAGAGGGAATATAAGTAGGTAGGAAGGTGGACTGACCGCCTGTGTTTGGTTTGAACAGTCATTTTGTGTGGACAGACGTCTTTCAAACACAACTGCAGCTCCAATGAATTGACAAAATGAACTCTGTTCAAACCATTGATTCATTATTGACAGAAAATCACGCAAACGTATGAAAGACCATATAATGACAATACCTTGGTGATATCTGAAACTACAGCCGCAAAGTAAAAAAAAATACAATACAAAGCATTTAATACAGCACAAATAGACTGTGGGTGTAAAATTGTTAAAGGTCAATTGACAAAATATGTCTGCAGGACCCTCACTTGTAGGCAAACTTCCCATGCCTAAACCATGTCACCATTCAATGCTATAGTATGAAAGCAATGGATAAAACTGTCGTATAATGCACAAAGTACCATACAGCAAATAAATAATACCGTAGCTGGAAATAAGACTTCACTTTTAGATTACCCAACAGATTTAGAGGAGACTATATGAAGTACTGCCGTCCGAGTACGGATACTAAAACTGCACTATGGCAATCTAAATAAGTCCTCATATTTCAATGAATGATTTTAGCAAGAAAAAAAGGATAAGGGATATGGCAAAGATGCACATTGTAGGTCTCCAAATGTGCCAATCTTTCATTTTACAGACAGAGAAATTACTAAGAAAAAACTGAGAATCTAGAATTGTTATATGATGCAATAGTAACATTTAAGTTATGTTATCTTACAAATATTACTAAAGTGAATTTCATTTGCAGCATGATATGGGGGCAGAGACCCTGATTCCAGTGAGATGTCACTTGCTATCCTTTTGATACAATCTCTATTTTCTCTGCTGCAGATCTAGCAGAACTCACAATGCAGAGCTGTTTATAACTCTTCCCACAAGTAGATTGACAAAAAGCTGCTAATCAGTGGCGGGGGCGGAGTTGGACAAGGAGGCACTGAGTCCTCAAGTGAAAATGTTATCCTGCTGGTAAAAGACTGATTTTATTGAAACAGCAGCACACAGCCTTGTAAGAGCCCCATCACTGGAATCAGGGTGTCAGCCCCTACATCATGCCGCTCATAGCAAAAAAACTGCTGACAGATTCCCTTTAAGTATTAACTATTTTAAATGAGTCAAACTGAGACAATAGTCATTCCTCAAGTAGTTTTCATCTTATGAATTAAATTGCATGAACTGAATAGACATTTCTCATACAAATAAATGTATATGAAATGTTATTATATATTATAGCCAATTCGGAGCATAATTCCTTTCTCCTTAGAAATCCAAAGGGAAAGGGTCGAGTTTTAGGCCGGGCGTCACACTTGCGAGTGTGATGCAAGAAACTCGCGTGAGTCTCTCGCATCAATACCCGGCACTCGTGACCGGAGTGTGTGGCTTCATAGAAATACATGCACCCGCACACTCCAGTCCCGAGTACCGGCGGCAGCGCCGGGTATTGAGGCACGAGTTTCGCGCATCACACTCGCAAGTGTGATCCCGGTCTTACTGGCAACTTTACCTGGAAACAGCTGTTATCTTACAGAAGAAATGTCTCTCTAATTCCACCCTATGGCAACAGAGACTTTTCTTCTTTGTGGAGGGAAACTATAGTACTGAGCAAGAGAAGCTGATTATTTGGTGTTACCATTCTGACTGCAGAATGTTGACACGTCCTCACATTCTCTAATATTGTCCAATGAGAGTGTTATACTGTCTAACATCAAAACGTGGTGATGACAAAAGAATCATTGAAATACAGCTCTGGCAAAAATTAAGAGACCACCACATCAATACCCTGTCATGGGCCGCCCATTCTCCAGACCTGAACCCATTGAAAACCTCTGAAACATAATCAAGAGGATGATGGATAGTCACAAGCCATCCACCAAAAAAGAACTGTTTGCATTTTTGCGCCAGAAGCAGTGCGAAAGACTGGTGGTAAGCATGCCAAGACGCATGAAAGCTGTTTTTAAAAATCATGGATATTCCACAAAATATTTATTTCAGAACTCTTCCTGAGTTAAAACATTAGTATTGTTTTTTCTAAATTATAGAATAGTAGAGTTGGAAGGGACCTCCTGGGCCATCTGGTCCAACCCCCTGCTCAAAGCAGGATTCGCTAAATCATCCCAGTCAGATGTCTGTCTGGGATGAACTTGGGATGAACTTGTTTTCTTTGCATTATTTGAGGTCTGAAAGCACTGCATTTTTAAAAACAAATTTGGATCATTTTTCTTTGTCAGAAACAAAATACAAAATTTATTGCTTGGAAATTCGGAGATATGTTGTCAGAAGTTTGTAGACAAAAAGAACAATTTACATTTTACTCAAAAATATACCTATAAAGAGAAAAATCAGACAAAGTGAATATTTGAAAGTGGTCTCTTAATTTTTGCCAGAGCTGTATTTCTTACATGTAGGATCCCCATAAAAATGAGGGTTAGAATCAATGCTGACAGTATCTTACTGTTTATGGACACATCCCGTGGACAAGGAGAAGGGTCAATTCCAATGGTCAATTTATTCATATATTTCGTGGAGGACCAAATAAGGAAGGTCAGGTTTCTGAAATAAAGGTCTTTCCACCTTTCTTTATAGGGATTACAAGTTATTACCAACAAATATGTCAAGAGAGACATTGCTAGGCCACGTTCACACGGTCAGTATTTGGTCAGTATTTTACATCAGTATTTGTCAGACAAAATCAGGAGTGGAACAATCAGAGGAAACATATAATAGAAACACGTCACCACTTCTGCATTTTTCACCCACGTCTGTCTGGATTTGGATTACAAATGCTGATGTAAAATACTGACCAAATACTGAATGTGTGAACGTGGCCTTAGGCTGCGTGGCAGCGATGAGCTTTTGTTGAACTTTTGATGTTCCTGCACCATTTCTGAACCTGTTACGTAAAATAGGTTACTTTCGTTTTTTCGAAAATATGTAGAGTATGAAAATCACCCAAAAGTCATTGTGGGAATGGAGCCTTATTATAGTCCTTCATATATGAATGTAGCAAAAAAAAAACCCAAAGCAAACCCTGGCATTTCAAAGAAGGGAATTACATAGTCTATTTGACTATTCTCCAGAAGAAGAATTAATGTCCGCCGGGCTCTGATGCAGGATATAAGGTAACAACCTCCTTCTCTCACAGAAGATCAACAACAGCAATAGCAATCACATTTTGAGAGTAAGTAATCAAGGAAAAAATTGAACATACATATGGGACACATTTGAAATCAAACTAATGATAGGAATTTTATATTCTGACCATGATGGTCCTGATGGTGTAGGCGGCATATTGATTTCATAACTAAGGCTGGGGTAACTCGCGCATCAATACCCGGCACTGCCGCCGGCACTCAGGACCGGAGCACTCAGCTGCATAGAAATCCTTGCAGCCGCACACTCCGGTCCCGAGTGGCGGCGGCAGTGCCCGGTAATGATGTGAGAAACTCGCGCAAGTTTCTCGCATTGCACTCGCAAGTATGACCCCGGCCTAAGACAAACTATAGAGTCCTGCCAGACACCGACCACAGAGGAGACTGCCCACCCGACTCCTAAGCTCGGAATGACTATGGATTTACGGGAAATTAATAAATGACAGGTTATATTGAATCATTTCCCGCAAAGCTACATCAATCTGCTCGGCTCATCCTGCTGGTTGATTAGGTGACCAGCTCAACGAGACAGATTCTCTTTATTATCCGCTCATGTTCTGCAGATGATGTGGAGTGAAATCTATTCATGGACACATATAACACCTCACATGAAAAGAAAAAGAAAACTGTGCAAGTTTTGCTAATTATGCCTCCAAAGAACATCTAATGAACAGCACCATATAACGTAAGCAAATGTTGGTCTTCAAGAAAAACAGGTTCTCAGAAGTCTGTCACATGGCCTTCTCTAATGTAAGATCCATGAAGTTGCATTCAATCAGATAAAATTGAATATTTTGATCTTGGCTCTTTAAAATGAATCAGAGATGCTAGGTGGTAATGACTTCTCTAGAAAAATATCCCAAAATAGGAATTAAAGTGTTAACAAAAGCTATAAATAACTAACGGTACGGAGAAGATTGATACTGATTGATTAGAGAAGACAGAAACAGTAAAAGAGTGACACTAAATATGCAAATAGAGAAATTCAATTTATTGGCCTCTGTGGTTAAACAGTCATGGAGTAAAGCCATGAAAATAAAAATTTCAATTTGAAATTTTATTTAGCATGTCGCTAAATGCTTAATAAGACATCAACACTACAGCCAACATACTCAGGATTTGTTGTTGCTTTTTTGTTTTGTTTTTTTTCAATACGTGGTGATAACCATGTTGTAAAAGCCAAAAAAAAACTTAAATAGTGGCTATGGTGTAATGCTGGTTTTAGGAATGTTGACATGATCCTTAAAAAGGTGTCCAAAAAAGGTGCAGCCTCATTTGGCAAATCAGGGAATGGTATCTTCATCCCACTCCCCATCCTTAGCTCTCCACCATGGAGAGGTCTTACGTGTCCTTACTCCTTGTTCTCCATCATGGAGAGTTCTTTGATGACTCTTAGTTTCCCACTAGCATCCAAATTACGTTTCTCACGTATAAGTTCTTCCAGACTGTGAAACCTCATGGTATGAATGTTGTTCTCTTCCAGATGGAGTTTCAAAAAATACTGAAGGTTATCAGAATGGACCTCACCACCGGCTTTGAATTCTCTGTTGCCAAACCTACACCAAGCTGCAAAACTTTCTGAGTTAGTCCAGCAGATCTCGTCGCTTCGTAAGCCAAGATGTCCACATGCGTTTTGGAGGACCAGCTCGGCGGTCAGGGGTCTATATCGATACCAACTACTCACCACCCGGCCCATACACCCTCCTCCTACCTCGAACACGTTGTCTTTGCGGATCTCCCCATGGTGCAAGTGTATAATCTGTCCCTGCCCAATGTAAACAGCCCAGTGAGGTGATGGGGGAAGAGAATGGTCTGCAGTGGGGCAAATAAAGATCAATTCCAGGAGATCGCCTGGTTTGCAAAAGGTCAACAAGCCTTGCATAGGATAGACACTGAGATCTTGGCTGCCCCTGAGCTTGGAAAATATGCATTCCTGGCAACTAAAGGCAGAAAACTCAATCTCATTGAGTAGAATATGCCCCTCACACTCGCTGGGACTGGGGTCCCTCACAGTGTATCGTTCAGATTGCCCTCTATCGTCCAGGTCCTCCTCCTCATCAGAGAAAAAGTAGGCCACCCCAACTCGTAGCTCGTCCTTTTCTATCCCAGAAGGGTCTCCTGTTGGCAGCTCACTATAATTCAGGTGGGTGATGCGATCCAGTTGATTTCCCATCAATGACAGGACGAGGCAAATTCAGTGGGAACGCCAGTTCTGCAAGGAGAATAAGACCATTAGTATCCCATTGAGAGGAATAAATTTTTACTAAAAAATGGAACTAGACAAAGATATTCACCCACATTAGGATTTGATCTACACAGATTACACTACTAATCCAACAATGTAATGACTAACCTCTCCACATCACTAGTCCTTAAACGCTAAACATCCTAGATATCCGACAGACCCAAACACTCAAAACACCTTCCCCTTTCTTCACAAAATCTATGCATCATTACATAACAATTTTCACATTATAAAAAAAGCAAAGTTAGAATTTCTCTATACAACTTCTTTCTACCGTGGACATGCTGGTGAGGAGACATGGTGACCATCTAGTGATCAGTGGTGATTGTAGTACTTAGATTTACCCCAAACTATCACTAAGCCTAAGCATTTTTCTGAGAGGCGATATGGCAAGACTACCCCTTTAAGCTGGCACTGGTTATAAAGTACACGCCAGTAAACACGTATGACCTTTTGGAAGACTTTTGCTCAACAGCATTTCATAGAAGTCATAAACTGCTAGATGCAACAGGTTAGAACAAATCATAGCCTTGATCAGCCATGAGTTTGCCAGCTGGGCCCCAGGAAAACAAAGGTTATCTCTTTAAGGCTGACTAGTGTCTACAATAGCTGCATTTCTGCTTCGTATTACAGCAAAAACTGTAGTTTTAACGAAGAACATGAGAATCTCCGATGCCAGGCCAGAAGCGGAAACGCGCTCATACGACACCTACGTGAAATTGGCCAAATAAAGTAAAACTACAGATCAAAATGTCATCACATTATCAGCTGTTTATTGACACTGAGGCCAAATAGAGAAAAGAAAATCCAAATTTTTATCGACATGCGTTATACCATCCATAGAGAGCTCCAGGAGCACACTAAAGTCACAATTTTGCTGCAATTTGTTTAAAATGTTGCAACCAAAAACAAAAGCTTTCGATTTGCTCCTGCCACATTCACACGCCGCCAATTTAGTCATCAGTCTCGTAGTGTTACCCTAAAAGACAAGTCATACACACCGCACCATGATATTTGCACCACCCAGCTGCTGCGGAACATCCTGCCCAACATGCATGTTCAATAAGACTATCATGCGCCTCGTGTCTCAATGCAGTTATTTATGGCATTTTCCAGATGTTATTTGATCAGCACCCAAGCGAGGGCAGCACGATACAGGGGGAAACGTACAGCCGAGCATTGTTCAGTACTGTGCAGAGGGGAACGATAAACGGAACAGATGCAATAGTAATAAAAATGAGCAAATATCAACGCAAAAGTCAGAAAGGATCCTTGATCTCTAAAGCACGACGTACATAATAGATAACAGCAAATAATAATTAGTGCAAAAATATCCATTCCGTTCTGCAAAAACAGCACCAACGTGCAAGACATCCGTCGTAATATAGAAGCCTGCCATAGATAGAAGGAAGGGAAAAAAGTCAAGAAACGGCTATAGGTAGGGTCAAATCCCGGTTTTGACGGCGTGCACCGTAATGAATGCGGAGTTCGCAGAATTCCATTTAACACATCTGTCAGGGATGTGACATATGCCATCCACGAAGAAAAAGAAGAAGAGGTCTGCGCTACATTGTAATTATCCTTGGCTTCTCGTCAACGCGGGAGCCTCGATGTCTAACATGGCAACTACCAAAGTTATGAACTATATGTAGTCTGGAAAAGAAAAGAGAAGAGGGTATGGGAAAGGCTCAGCTAGAAGGACCGCCACCAGTCCTCGGCCTTCGCTCCTGTCTGACTTTGTTGCCCCCGGTGGTATTCCCATGTGGGGCACTGTGTGAATATGTCCCAGCGGGGGGGATGCTACATTTCATACGCTTCCCTTTGTCTTATTATTACAGGGCCACATAGCAAAGAACCGTAAATGTCTACTTTGCCTATATGGAGAAAAAAAAAGCAGCCCAGCCTTCCCTCCCCTCCTTAAAGAAATCTGTGATCTACCTAGCTACAAGACCGAGCTGGCCCTAGGGGAATGCTGCACCCTCGCTGCTGATTGTTCCTTCTTTAACTTTCCTTCCATGTATCCCCGTCACAATAGTAATATCAATCCATGGGAGGACGGTCCGCTCTCCAGAAATAGCCATCAGGCCACCCACTATCGACATTGCCATAGCCATCCCCTTCTCCGTGTATTCACATTGCATAAGCAAAACGTGAAGGGGCTGCAAACCCTTTACCGGCGAAAATCCATGGAAAGGTTAGAAGAACGCAGGTCCTCCATTCAATCTAGTTCCCAATGCACAGTAGTTATTACCGACGATCAGTTCTGGGAGCAGATGCATTGCCCCTGGGAATCTATTAGCCTCTACAGAGAAGAATCAAAGTTATACACTCATTGCAATAAAGCATGTGTGGAGGAATGAGAAAGGTAATGGATACAGTCTCTCTGTACGGCGCTGCGGAATATGTTGGCGCTATATATAAGCGATGGCAATAGAAAAAAAGAGACGCTCAACCGGAGAGGAAATGTAATCTTACCCTTGTGGATCTGTAGGCAGAGGAGGGGGTATAAAAATCCTATAGATTCCTTTTCCTCTCCATGGGCTGCCGCAGAGGTGTAGGGATTATTCCCCCCTGGCCACTTCTTTTTTTTCCCCCCTTCTAATAGAGCTGATCTTCACCTGCGACAAGAAGAAGCAGACACTGGGCTCGCAGCCCTTGTGAGTGCAACTACAATGGACTATGACTTTTTCTGCGTCCGCCCCATGAAGGTTCTCATTGGCTTCCTAGTGCAAGGAGGTGTTGTGCGAGGCTCCTGAACAATGCCCAGTGCCTCGCCGCTGTCAATCACAGAGAGAGAAGGAAGGGCATCTTGTAAATCTCCCCACCTCGCTTTGATCTGTAGTTTGTCATGGGCAGCGCAGCTAGGGATTAGTGACAAACTCATTCATTTCAGGTCGGCTCCTTCCCTTCTGCACCTTGCAGATGTCAGCTTGCTCCTTTTTTTTTTTAATACCCTAGTATTAAGATGTGGCTGTTAACTCTCTGCAGGCAGGCGGGCGGGCGACATAAGCCGTGTCACTCCCAGGCAATGACTAATGACATTGACAGCTGCCCCTCCATTCAATTTCTTCTTTCGTCTTAGTAAATAATCAGGAGCCTTTTGTTACAAAAAAAAAAAAAAAAACACGCGCACACAATGCCGGCAGAAATGGACGGAGCGATCCATCCAGTCTGCATTTATTATTTATCGGCCGCTCAGCACAGATCCCCGCCGTGTTTGTCCCATTAGGAGGCACCCAAGGCACGAAAAATGACAATATTTTTTTTTTTCTTTTCTACATATGTAAACGGTGACTTAGAAATTTGAAGCAAAAAATCATTATTTTGCAGAAATGCTTTAACATGAAAACTTGATTTAAAGGGGCTGTTGCCCCCCAAAGCAACATATGTCATATTCACACAGAATAGGAGGCAAATGTGTGATCACTGGTGCACCAAGGGCCGGGAGAAAGGGTAGGCAACTACCTAGGATGTAACCTATATATACAGTATACTTCCTTGTGGCATTACAATACTAAGTCAATATTATAAGGAATCTGTCACCTCACCAGGTATTTGCCACTTAATCTGAGAGCAGCATAATGTAGAGACAGAGACACTGATTCCAGTGATGTGTCACTTACCGGGCTGCTTGCTGTAGGTTTGATAAAATCACTGTTTTGTCAGCAGGAAATTATAGTTAGAGGACTAGCAGTCTATTTGGACGACATTCTCGTTTTTTCTCCAGATCTCTCTGCCCACAGAAAGAACGTGTGTCAAGTCCTCCAGTGCCAGAGGGAGAACCGCCTTTACGCCATGCTTGAGAAATGTGCCTTCGAGCAGACATCCTTGCCATTCTTGGGGTACATTATCTTGGACGCTGGTCTACGCATGGATCCGGCAAAGGTGTCCGCCGTTCTCGATAGGCAATGGCCCCATGTGGTGAAGGCAATCCAACGCTTCCTTGGTTTTGCGAACTACTACTGACAGTTCGTTCCCCATTTCTCCTCATTGGTTCGCCCCATCTCATCCCTTATCCGCAAAGGAGCTAACCCAAATGCTTGGACCCCTGAGGCTGAAGATGCCTTCCAGTCCTTGAAACAAGCCTTCGCCTCTGCTCCGCCGCTTCATCATCCTGAGGTTAGTAAACCTTTCACTCTCGAGATAGACGCATCCTCTACCGGGGCCGGCGCAGTCCTTCTGCAGAAATCTTTTTCTGGACACTTAGTCACCTGTGGCTTCTTTTCTAAAGTATTCTCCTCAACTGAGCAGAACTACTCCATTGGCGACAAAGAGCTATTGGTCATTAAATTGGCTTTGGAGGAATGGAGATACTTACTGGAAGGTGCCATACATCTGTTCAAGATCTTCACGGACCATTAGAACCTGGTGTACATCCAGTCCGCACAGAGGCTCAACCCTCGTAAAGCCAGGTGGTCCTTATTCTTCACCCGCTTTGACTTTGAACTACATTTTTGGCCCGGCGATAAAAACGTTAGAGCAGATGCGTTATCAAGATCGTACCTGTCATCTGATATGGAAGAAGAACCTTCTCATATAATTTACCCATCCAAGGTAATTACCGTGGCTACTATCAAGTTAACCACATTACCTCCGGGAAGAACCTTTGTGGCTGAAAACAACCGAAAACAAGTGTTAAACTGAGGACATTCGTCCAAGGTTGCCGGCCATGTTGGTGTCAAAAAGACTTTTTCCCTAATCTCTCACTACTATTGGTGGCCTTCCTTTTCCCAGGATGTTAAAAACTTTGTGGCATCTTGCCCTTCCTGCTCCCAGAACAAGATACCCAGACAACCACCCTCCGGTCTTCTGCTCCTGCTTCCCGTACTATCGGCTCCATGGCAGCACATGCCATGGATTTCATTACTGATCTTCCTCATTCCTCTGGTTGTACTGTGGTCCTAGTGGTTGTAGACCGATTCTCGAAGATGGCCCACTTCATTCCTCTTCCCGGTCTACCCTCTGCTCCTGACTTGGCGAAGATCTTCATTTCCCACATCTTCAGAATTCACAGCTTCCCTCTGCACATCGTGTCGGACAGAGGGGCCCAATTCACCTCCCGATTCTGGAGAGCTCTATGCAGACTCATGAAAGTGTCATTTGACTTCTCTTCCGCCTATCGGCCCCAAACCAATGGGCAGGTGGAACATACCAACCAAATCCTTACATCCTATCTCCGGCAGTTTTCAAATGCTCATTAGAATGACTTGGTCAGTCTACTTCCTTGGGCTGAGTTTGCCTACAATAACCACTCCAGTGAATCGTCTCCTTTCTTCATCGTCTTTGGACAGCATCCCAGTGTGCCTCTATCATTACTTCCTGTCTCGGGGGTACCCGCTGCCGACTCTGTCCATGGAGTTATCCAGGGTATGGCAGGAGACCAAAACTGCTCCCGAGAAAGCACAAGACAGAATGAAACTACACGCTGACAAGAGGCACCTGGACGGTCCTCCATATCTCCCTGGTGACAAGGTGTGGCTTTTCTCCAGATACATCCGCCTTAAGGTACCATTTTACAAAATGGGTCCCCATTATATTGGTCCTTTTGAGGTCATCAGGCGTATTAATGATGTTGTATATAAACTGAAGTTACTCCCTTCGCTCCATATTCCCAATTCCTTCCATGTGTCCCTCCTCAAACCTGTGGTACTTAACCGGTTTCATCCTTCTCCACGCCACACCCCCCAGCCTGTTGGCATGGGGGATGAGTTTGAGGTGAATGACATTCTGGCCATGAAGAAGGTAAGAGGGAAAACCTTGTTCTTAATTGATTGGAAGGGTTTTGGCCCTGAGGAAAGGTCATGGGAGCCCAGGGAGAATATCCACGCACCCCAGATTTTGTCTAAGTTGCTCTTCAGCCTTAGAAAGAGGGGGCATAAATGGGGGGGTACTGTCACACCGCCTGTCATGCTACTCTCACCTGGGGGCGGGACCTCGGTCCCTCCGTCACCTCTTCCGGAGCCGCGGCCGCTCCAGGGGTCTCGATGGGTGCGCACGTGCACTTCTCGTGCTTAAGTTCATGTTTGCACCATGTTCCTTGTACGCACACTCGCTCTTCTCAGCTCTGTCTTCGGGCCTGTCCTCTCTATGGTATTGGAGGACTTGACCCAGAAGTCCTAGTGATCATGTGCTATATCAGGCTACCTCTTCCTATGGGAGGTGCCTGATTATTGTTATGCTTCCTGGCTTAGTCTGCCTTGTCCTTGCCTGGCTGTGCACTCTATTTGGGTCCTCTGCCTTGTGCTCAGTTGTGCCTCCTGGCACACGCTCCGATCCTGTCCTCTGCCTTGTGCTCAGTTTTGCCTCCTGGCAGATGCTCTGATCCTGTACACTGTTCCTGTACTCTTTTGCGCCTCCTGGCACACCTGCTGCCTAACTCTGTACTCTGACATGCTCCCTTGCACGTGTCCTGCTTTGCTCGCACCCGGGCGTGCTAGTCGATGTACGCCATAGTGCTCTCGTGTACACCCCTTGCACTATCCTGTATCTAGCGCACTCCTGTGTACATGTCTTGTGTTCTCCAGTACTCTCTGTGCCTCCGTACACTCGCCCTGTACCCGGCGTGTCCCTGTGTCCACGCTTTGCATGTTCCTGCAGACACACTCACTCGTGTCTCCTGTGAGTCGGCCACCTGGTGCCAGCAGTACCTTAACCCCTTGGGCTTGCACCTGGCACTCCCTGTATAGGGGGTGGTCCTCACTAGGTCAGCTCGCCCTGGGAGGGTTGGTGCCACGACCCAGGGGGTCCACTCCAGGAGTCGTCACAATAATGGGCCCAATATATTGCTTCATACAGTAAAATGAGCCCATATATTGCTGCTTATAGTATAAGGGCAACACATATTGCTCCATATAGTACAATGGGCTCCACATAGTGCTACATACAGCAAAATGGGCCCCTATATTGCTCCATACAGTATAATGGGCCCCATATAATTCTCCATTCATAAAAAAAAACAAATAATCAAATACTCATCTCTCCCACTTTCCACTGCTCCAATCTCTGCTGCTCTGGTCTCCTCAGCGTCTTCTGACTCTCTGCACAGAGAGTGTGCTGTAGTGACATCAGCGTGCCCTTTAAACTGAGACAATGCAGAGAGTCATATGAAGCTGAGGAGACTGTAGCAGCAGAGACCAGGGTAGAGGGGAATGGGGAGAGGTGAGTATTTGAAACTGTTTAAGATACCAGTGTCCCCGATGGTGAGTGGACCCCTTGTCTGTACAGAGACCCATGTCTGCACCCATCCCTCCACTCACCATACTGTGTCTGTACCAATTTCTTGACTCATTATACTGTATCTGCACCCATCCCCTCCTTTGCTCCCCATTCTGTGTCCACGCATATTTCCTCCTCACTCTTCATGCTATGTCTGCATCCACCCCCCACTCGCCATACTGTGTCTGCATCCCTGCTCCCCTTATACTGTTTCCTCATACATGCCTCCCATCTCACCTCTTGCTCCACATACTGTGTGCTCAAAATTCTCCTGCTTCCCCTGCATATTGTGCTTGCACCCATCCCTTCCTCGTTCCCAAAACTGTGTTCTCAAATCTTAACCTTCCCCTCTTTACAATAAATCTTTGGAGTATTCAGCTCTACTGCAGTGCTTACCACCAATGCCCATAATAGTGTATGGAAGGCAATGCAGTGCCCATTATACTGTATGAAGGACAATGTGGGTCATAGTCAGAATTCAGTAGAGAGGTCTGGTCCAGAGTCTAAATTAAGTAAAAAGGATCTGGCCCTAAATAAATTGATATCCCTGTTGGAAGAAGTTATACCTATCAGCAGGATACCACAAGAACAAGGTGCTTTTATCTCCATTACAACCAACAGTTGTGCATTTTACACTTCACTGTTTCAGTCCCATAAGGAATAAATCTATTGGTGGTATTGTAGTGGGCATAAATGTGCCTGTTCCAGCCATCATTGAGAGTCCCAATGGTTGGCCCCCACTGATATGGTTATCACCTGTGTTGTGGATACATGATGACTTCTGCCTGCTGGCATACTCCTTTATGTAGAGAGGGTATAATCTGAATTCTAAAATAAATAGACGGGATCTGAATTAAATAGGGGGCTGTCTAAAATGGGGTTTTCATTATTGATCATATTGACATAATTGTCCATGTGTCTGTGGTCCACTGATATTGATATAAGAGCTTCACTGGAAAATGGTGGCTCTCTACCTGTTTCTCACCTTGACCAGTCCAGGAACGAGCAACTGAGTCTGCATGGTAGGTATGGCATTATCAAGCAGCTCCCAGCCTCCTTTATCTCGATGGAACTCCAAGCTGTATCCACGTAGAGGATACAAGGATCAGAGAGGAGGCACCCGGGTCAACAGCACTCAATAGGATGTCTTGTTGGCAGCCAGAAAGTGATAAGGGGTGAGGATATTTATAGTCTGAGTGCCAGCAAGTGACGTGATCACATGACCTGATCACGATGCTGACGTCACCCTCATTAGGGTTTCAATAGTACTCCCACTCAGAACTCCGATCATTGCAACTGACTTCCGGGAGAAGCCCGTGTTCGTCATTTAGCACCAGACACTAACTGTTCTGCACAAAACCCGACCTTTTAAGTTTGGATTCTTTCATCTCTACATAAGACTTGCAGAGTGCATAATTTGCCATCTCCTAAAGACGCAGGCACAGTCTTGCAAACCGAGCCTGCATCTTTTTCCTGGCAGATGATGTCTGTCTTAATCAGCCATCATCATCTGTGTTTAACAGCCACTAGTGGAAAGGAGCCCTATCCACTACTGTTAACTTGTCAAATGCGGCTGTCAATCTGCTACAGCAGCATTTTTATGACGACGGCAGGGGGGCGTGCTGTTCTATGCATCCATCTTTTCGCCCAGGACGGGATTGCACGGCGCCGACTGGTTGCTATGACAGCCGTGGGTCTGCTCAAGACCCTTGTGCCTGTAATGATGGTTCTCCTGTGAAAGACATTCATTGAAGACCAGGATTTTTTCTACATACAGGAATATTTTGATATTGCTGTATACTGTACAAGCGAACAGACGATCACAGGTTGAAGACCCCTAAGACTAACAAATACAGTAAAAGCTAAAAAAAATGATTTAACAAATAAGAAAAAAATAAGAAAAAATATAAAACTTCAAATCATCCTTCTTTGCCACCATTAAAAATTAAGGAATAAAATATATTAAAAAATACACAAACAGGTATTTGATATTGCTGCACTCATAAAAGTTTGATTTATCAAAATGTAAAATAATTCAGACTGTGCATTATACGTTTGTAGGAAAGTTTCCAAATATAAAAATGACTTACTTATTACTTACGTGAAAGAGAAGGAGTGTCATTAGACTTTTTGAGAGTAATATTTCCTGGAATCATTAGCGGACGTCATGTCCCGTTTGGAGAGCCCCTGATGTGCCTAAACAGTGGAAACCCCCCACATGTGACCCTGTTTTAGAAACTAGACCCCTCAAGTAATGTATTTAGATGCGTACTAAGCACCTTAAACCCCCAGGTGTTTCACAGAAGTTTAAAATGTTGAGCCGGGAAAATAATACAATCACATTTTCCCCACAAAAATGTTATTTTAGCCCCAAATTTTGCATTTTTATAAAGGTATCATGAGAAACTGCACCATACAATTTGTTGTGCATTTTCTCTTGAGTACGCCGATACTCCATATGAGTGAGAAACCACGAACCTCATTTGACTTTTTGAATGTAAAATTTCCTGGAATAATTAGAGGACGTCAAGTCCGTTTGGAGAGGCCCTGATGTGCCTAAACAGTGGAAACCCCCCAACAAGTGACCCCATTTTGGAAAATATACCCCTCAAAGAATGTATTTAGATGTGTGATGAGCACCTTGAACCCCAAGTTGCTTCACAGAAATGTATAACGTTGAGCAATGAAAATAATAAAATCACATTTTCCCCACAAAAATGTTATTTTAGCCCCAAATGTTGCATTTTCACAAGGGCAATAGGAGAAATTTCACCATACAATTTGCTGTACAGTTTCTCCTGAGTATGCAGCTACCCCATATGTGGGGGAATACTACTTTTTAGGTCCAGACTAAAGCTCAGAAGGGAAGAGGCACCATAATGGAGTTCAGATTTTGCTGTAATGGTAAGAGGGCGCCATGTCACATTGGCAGAGCCAACAGAAACTCCCTATATGTGAACTCATTTTAAAAACTACACTCCCCAATGAATTCATTTAGCAGTGCAATGATTATATTGAAGCCACATGTGCCTGACAAAATTTTTTGCTATTGAGCGGTAAAGAAAGAATAAATTAAATTTTTACCACTAAAAAGTTGTTTTAGCTCCAAGTTTTTAATTTTTCTAAGGGCTAATAGGAATTTAGGAATTTTTTTTACAAAAAACTGAGCTCCATTTTTTCCTGATTGTGACAATACCCTTCCTGTAATCGGGAAATATTTTTCAGGCACAGTGCAAAAGCTCAGTAGGCAAGGAGCGCCAGATTTTACTGTTGTGGTTTGCGGGTGCCATTACCCACTGGGAGAGGCCATGAGGTGCCAGAACAGCAGAAACCCCCATTAGTGACCCCATTTTATAAACTATGCCTCTCAATGAATACATCTAGGGGTGTAATGATCATATTGACAACACAGGTGTGTCACAGAATGTTACACCATTGAGCAGTGAAGAAAAAAATACATTTTTACCAACAAAATTTTGTTTTAGCCCCAGATTCTACATTTTCGCACAAGTGAATAAAAATGGCACCATAATTTGTCCCACAATTTTTATTGAGCGTGGAAATACCCTATATGTGGCTGTACAGTACTATTTAGCCATATGGAGAGTACAGTACTATTTAGCCATATGGAGAGACTCGGGAGGGACGGAGCACTATTTGCCTACTGGAGCGTAAATTTTCCTAGAACAGTTTGCGGACTCCATACACTGAGCCCCTAATTGCTAGAAGAGCAGAATTTCCCCTCAAGTGACCCCATTTTGTAAAATATATTCCTCTGAGAATTGATCTACAGGTGTAGTGAGGATTTTGACTCCATGGGTACTTTCCAGAAACAAACAGCAATTAATGTTGTCGAGTGAAAATTGCAAACTGCCATTGTAGTGACCAGTACACTGTAGTGACCAGTATGTTGTAGTCAACAGTACGTCAAGCCCAGCCCGTGCTTCTGGAGACAAGCTCCCATAAGTTAGGTGGGCTCTTATCACTTCAGAAATGCCAAACATGAGGCCACTATGTGTGGTTTAGCTACGCTGTGGGGTTCAGAATTGAAGGGGGCATATGGATTTGGGAGCGCAGAAGTAGCTGAATTTTTTTGGGAGGGTGAGGAGCCATTTCCCTTTTCCAGACACTTTGTGCTACCAGTAACGTGGAAGCTTCCTATATTTCCATTAACATATGACAGACCTGTGTGGGGACTTGTTTTTTTGTGGATTGAGCTGAAGCTGTTATTGGGAACATTTTACATAACGTTTGGGAACACATATATCGAGTGCTCTACGCTGAGCGCTAACTTTGGGGTTTCCATCAAAATCTCTGAGTGACGTGATTCATATGAAAACCCCGAGGTATCCATTAACTATAATGAGGCAGCAGAGTTACTCTGGACTCCGTCTGACCGACTGCACTTTTATGCAATCCTAAAAAGACGGACGTCGCTGAATCTCAGTTCAGATAGCGTCCACAGTGCCTCCATCTGCCTGATTAAAGGGAATCACGTGTTTCAGAGATTTACACGGAAACCCCAGTGTAAGCGCTTAACACAAAACGCAGGATAAATGTGTGCCGAGCCTTACTGTGATCTTTGAGAGGCAGAATGAAAAAACCTACAGCAGGTGAAGAATTGGTTTTATTTATTTTTTACGCTATTCCTCGTGATTAGGTGACTTTATTTTTCGGGTCGGTGTGATTACACCGATACAAGATTTATATCAGGTTTTTATGTTTGGCTGCTGTCACACACTAAAAGATGCCTTTTATTGCAAAAAATAGTTTTTGCATCGCCATATTTTGAGAGCTATAATTTTTCCATATTTCGGCCGACAGAGCCATGTAAGGGCTGTTTTTTTGTGGGACAAGTTGACATTTTTATTGCTACCATTTTCAGACTCATGCCATTTTTTTGATCGCTTTGCATGCCGATTTTTGGGAGGCAGAATGAATAAAAACCAGCAATTCAGGAATTTTTTGGGGGGGTTTATGTCGTCCCAGTTGTGGTAAAATTGATAAGGCAGTTTTATTCTTCAGGTCAGTACAATTACAGTGATACCACATGTATGTAGCTTTTTTATGTTTTGGCGCTTTTACACTATAAAAACTATTTTGCAGAAAAAGTAATTATTTTTGCATTGCTTTATTCTGTGAGCTGTAACTTTTTTATTTTTCCACTTATGGAGCTGTATGGTGGCTCACTTTTTGCGGGACAAGATTACATTTTCAGCAGTAGCACAATTATTCATATCCGTCTTTTTGATCGCGTTTTATTCCCCTTTTTGTTCGGCAGTATGGTAATAAAGCACTGTTTTTTGCCTGTTTTTTATTTATTTTATTTATGGTGTTCACTAAAGGGGTTAACTAGTGACACAGTTTTATAGGTCAGGACGTTTCTGACACAGTAATATCAAATATGTGTACCTTTATTGTTTATATTTTTTAATACAAATATTTATTTATGGGTACAACATCTTTTGATTTTTTTATCATTATTTTTTAATTTTTTGAAAAAACATTTTCACAATTATTTAAATTTTTTTTATTAACTTTTTTTTTTTTAACTTTTTTACTTTGTCCCACTATAGGACTATCAGTTTTTGCAGGCTGATTGCTTGTATAGCATGGGGATGCAGCAGCAACAGCATCCCCATGCTTTGCAAACTCTCAGCTCTGCACTGACAGAGAAAGTTGCTGATCATTCACTGTGCGTGATCAAGCAACTTTCCGGGCTCTGGTGACCTGGATGTCATCATGAGGACGTCGGGTCACTGCGATCGCAATGACGTAATAATTCATCCCTGGTCAGTAAGGCCCAGGGCACAGGGGTTTAACAGATTTGGATTTAATGTACACAGTGCAAACAGACCTGATGAGGCTGTTTCACTCACTTTGAATATCCATATAAGAATATTTATATAATCCTGACATTAATATGAGCATTTTATGAGTCCATCTAGAGTGTGAGAGTGCTTACAAGTTCAAGCGTATTATTGACTACCTAACCAACCATCCAGCCTAACAACTGCAGCTTCAACTGAGTAATGTGAGATTTCAGCAGGGAGGAGGGACATTGAGAACCTGTCAATATATCTAGATAGGTGGACATTAAGGGATAGCTTATAAGTAAGTGTGTCATGCATACTAGGTCTAAAAGATCTATTAATACTGTCTGGATATGCAGTTTGTAGTTTGAAATCTGGTGAATTCTTTAAAGACCCATATAGTCTGTACAGTAGAGATGCCTCCATAGAGTACCTCATGGTGTGGTGATCATTGCTGCGCTGTATGCAACCAAGTGGGGCCATAAGTAAAGTACAACTGTAATTTGACTTTTTTGTCTCTAAGAGAACAAAATGTCAGTAGGCAGCTTCTGTTGCTGTATCCTTATTTTAATAGCCTTATTATTATTATTATTGTAGTAAACCCAGCAGCTGCTTAAGCGTGCAGTGCAACATAACCACATCCAATCAGTAAATGCCCCAATTTCACTTTTCAGGTGCACTTTACTAAGGCTACTTTTACACTTGCTGAGTTTTTTAAGGCCCGTTTTTACGGGCCGTATTGCTGTGATTTTTGCAGTCTCCCACAAAAACAGGCCGCAAAAAACCTTCTCGGATCGCCGTTTTTCCCTGTTGTAACAAATTGCAGGGAAAAAACGTCGATCCGCAAATATGGTGTGCCGCAAAACAAGCTACCGTTGTTTTTGCGGTACCATTGATTTAAATGGAGGCCGTGTCTGTTTCGCGGTCATATATACAGCCCTCACGGCCATACGGCACACGGCGCTCCGATGCATTTTTGCGGACCGTTTTTGCGGCCCCATAGATATCTATTGGGGCCGCAAAAACGGCCCGCAAAAACACGGCAAGTGTAAAAGCAGCCTAACTCTTACAACTGACTTCTTTACTTGTGCTTTTACATACTGATTTTGGCACCCCCTTCTGTTCTTTTTATCTTCTTCAAACAATGTCCAACTAATATATTTAGTGCCAGCAAGAAAAACCTGCAGCTGATCCACTGATTTTTATTGGAGAGTCTGTAGGATAGCAGGAAAAACTTGGCTACTTGTAAACACGAGGGTGCTGGTACTAGGAGTGCCTTGTAAAAGGGAAGCCTGTACAGGAGTGATTAGAGGACAGATGGCTACCTAACACATAGTTGTTCAGCCTGTAATATGGCTCTGTATGTGACTGTCCTAAATAGGTCTTCTATAGACAGTCTTTGCAGTAACTATCCAATCTCTCAGGTCCCATAAGAGTCCTGGCCTTCACTCTTTAACCCCTATATAGGGATTTGCATTTACGTGGAGTCATGGCCAGTGGAAGAGTCTCTCCACAATTGTCAGGAAGACAAATTAGAAACAGGACATAAAGATAAGGAACAAAATTGTCAGGCAAATGAATAAATGAGTAAATGAGCTGAGGTTTGAAATAGAAATATTCATTAGAGCAACAGAAGCTGAGAACAGGAGTGTCAACCAGGTAAGTCAGAATTTATAACTGGCAATGTAAGGAAACCAGTACTCTGGGATTTAGATAGTGAGCAGCTCTGTCCAAGTTTCACAGAAGAAGGTACTAACAAACCAAGAAGTAAACCCTCAAGCACTTTGATTGGACAGCACCAAACGTCCCAGATAATTAAGTAACAATGTTGTATTGTTTATCCATGCTGCCCACAACAAATGTGCTAATAAAGGTTTCTCAGTGGATAGCACTGTAGCTTTGCAGCGCTGGGGTGCTGGGTTCAAATCCCACAAAGAACAACATCTGCATGGAGTCTGTATGTTCTCCCCATGTTTGCATGGATTTCTTCTGGGTACTCCAGTTTCCTCCTACACTCCAAAGACATTCTGATAGGGAATCTAGATTGTGAGCCCCAATTGGGACAGTGATTATAATGTCTGTGCAGCCCTTTGGACTTAAGGACTCTGAATAAGTGAGTAAAATAAATAAATAATAAAGAAGAACATTCCCATGCATATAGAATCCAAAGAAGCATACATGTTGTTTTTTCTTTTACCAGACACATACAGAGGTACAGTAGAAGTCTGGGGCCCTAATTTTCCACTAGTAATGATTATGTGGGTCAATTCAAATAGTAAAATCTTTTCACTATTAACATATCGAGCGTTCGCAAGACATACAGTATATTACGTTACTGTATGATCCACCATGTGGCTAAATTGCAACAGCTTGGCATTTCCTTTAGATCCTCATACATTGAGGGAAAGTCTGAGTATTTGAACTCTTTAGTTCCTCCAGGTCATAACATAAATAAGCTTTTATTTCTGCCAGACTCAAGGCATAGGTTTGCATCAGGGTAGTAATTTTTCTCTGAGGGTTATAATTACATGGGGAATCAGAAGCGATTCATGCTTTGTTAGGCTGTAAACAAAATAAAATTGCCTTACTCTGAAAAATGCATTTAGATTGTTTCATCTGGGTAAATGTACCTTAAGAATACAACTCTCGTTGAAGGTACTGCAGCTTGAGTCTGGGAAACAAAGAAAACACAAATAAGACACATAATACATGTTCAATTATAGGTTCTGTCAAGTCAGATGTTAAAAGGATCTGGCAGCACTCCTGCGTGTGTTTATAGGGGTTTTTGACTTTTTGGCGACATTTCTTTTTTGCTCAAATGTATGTATTTTTAGCTAAAAATCATTTTTATTATTAGGTTTTGTTAAAAATTGTTCACCGTTTGCCTCTTTGTTACACTGTCTATTACTGTCCGCAGAATAAGTCAACTGACAATCCATCTGTGAGCTCATTCTGACATCCAATGGGAGAGTTTGTAATTCTTTTATCTGTATTTTTTTTCAAATCTCTGCTCAGATGAATTGTGAATACAGACCACATCAAAGCGGAATGTGCAAAGTAACGAAAGAGCCTGTAATAGCCAAATGCTGGTAGATGGAATGAAGGACTTATTGCGGAGTGTCAAGATGGAAATATCAAACATGGGACTGCTACTCAACACATAGAAGACAAAGATATTGACTACTGCCTGATACGGCCAGGACACCTTTCATATGGAGATCGATGAACTGGAAGTTGTAAAAGACTTCAACCTCCTCGGATCAATGATCACTCAAGATGCAGCAAGGCACCAAGAAGTCAATAAGAGAATAGCTATGGGCAAATCAACAATGCAATCACTGGACAAGGTCTTCACATCGAGGACATTTTTACTGGAGATGAAGACATGGCTCATACATAGTTTGTCCTTTTCTTTGATAACATAATGATACAAATCTTGGAAGATAAAGAGACAAGACAGAAGAAGAATCAATGCCTTAGAAATGTGGTGCTGGAGAAGGATGTTATCAATACCATGGATGGAAAGAAGAACAAAAAAATCAATTTTGGAACAAATCAAGCCGAACATGTCACTCGAAACAAGGATCACCAATCTACGACTATTCTACTTGAAGCGCATCACAAAAAGAGAGCAATCACTGGAGAAATACATCATGGTCGGAAGAATAGAAGGAACAAGGTGAAGAGGAGACCAACAACCCGATGGCTTGATACTATCCTTGTGGACCTATCTAGGCTTGCACAAGATGGATCTTCCTACAGAGTGCTCATCCATCATGTCCCCATGGCTTGAGATCAAGCTGAAGGACGTTAAAAAAAAATTGCCAAATGTTGGAAAATTTTTAAGAAAGCTAAATTGCAAAAATAACTTTTCATCCACAAATACATGGATTGAATTTCTGTTTTTTCTTAAATTGTCCTCAAAGGTTGTCAATTAGAGATGAGTGAACCCGATCTTACAAGTTGGGCGTTTGTACCAGACAGTGTCCGTGGAATCTCGTTGCAATGTTTGGAGTTTTGGGAGAAGTCTGTCAGAGAAAGAAATACTTTTCCCACCCAGACTCAAAGTTTGGGTCCCTATTGTTTCCATGGGGCACAAGTTCTGGTTCAGGTACGGCAATAGTTCTGGAACCCGAACAGAAGTTTGTAATAATTTTCAGGTCAGGTACCAGGACTGAAACTTCCACGGGTCCGCTTATTGCTATTGTCAATTCCTTTAGGTAAAGGAAATAAATATATGCATTAAAAACTGGATATTACTGTTCACCTTGTCAATGGAGTGTGTCCTTGCATAGTCTAACACTATTTATTTAGTTAGTGTTGACAGTATCATAGTTTAGGGACAAACCTTGTTAAGAAGGGGATGGCAAAGGCATTTTGTAAATTAATTATGCATTTCCAGGAAGAATAACAGAGCAATAATAAATAGCTGTAATCAAAGATGCTCTATTATAATATGTTATGCTATTTATTACAAAAGAAGTATCAGAAGAGCGGACAAAGACTTTACAATAGACAATTCCTACTTGTTAGGCTATGTTCACATGTCTACTAATGATCCATTAGAACAGATCAATCAGCAATCCGTTGCAAAACTTTTTTATTAGTTTAAAAAAAAACTGATTTTTCGCTCGATTCATTTTTTTAACATTAAAGTCTATGGACAAGAGATCTGTTAAATATCCATCCGTTATCTTCCATTTTAAACTGATTCATTAAGCAAAGAATGCATCCTGTGCAAATGAAAGGAAACAGATGGCATGATTAACAGATCTTTTGTCCATGGACTTCAATCTATAAAGAAATGGATCCAGTTGAAATATTTATTTTTTAATTAGACAAAAAAGTTGTGTGCATGTCGTTTTTACCAATGGATTGCTGCTGCATCCGTTCTAGAGGATCATTACTGGACATGTGAAGAAGTGTTCCTTTGAGATAAAGCAGATCACAGAGTGGAGACAACCCAGGGATCAGTTGTCATCTGTGGGTAAACATGGGTGTACAGACTTGTCCTTCTTTGCCATTCCTCTTGACTCTACTTATTAAGAGATAAGTGATGAAAGATGACCAGCTTTAAAAATAACATGATTTCATGGTATTGGTATGTAATGATAGATTATTGAATTTGTAGAGGGAAAAATTGAGTTTTTTACCAAAATTTTACAGGAAGTTAAGAATGTATACATCTGCAAGTGTTAGCAATCCCTCTAACATCACCACAGAGAAAATTTAAAGGGGTTGTCCAGGTCCATTTTTTTTTACAATGGGCCTAAAAGCAAACAGGCAAGTAGTTGCTAACAATCTGCCTGTCCTACTCAGAGTCAGCTCAGAGCAAATCACTGACTTCTTCTGCCGGCAATTTATCTGCTCCACTTCAACAGAGTAGTTCTTCTTCGTCTGGGCTGCTCTGTTGATAGGGTGTGACTGCCAATATCATGCTGACTGACAGCCAGCTCCCCATAGGCAGCAGAGAGTGGGCTGTCAATTAACATGGTGTCAGCAGTCACGCCCCGTCAACAGAGCAGCCTGGAAGAGAAGTCACTGCTCTATCAACATAATGTCAGCAGAAGCCGCTGAATCGACGGCAGGAGCTGTCTGTGGATTCATAATGATCAATGAAGTTCCTCTGCTTCCACTTGCATCAGTTATGCATGAGATCCATTTTTTACATTAAATGGGTTAAAGGGTTGTCCACTAATAAGGCAACCTCTTTTTGATCTAAATGTTTGGCCCCAATAACATAAAAATGCTTATACTCACCTCACGTGCTGGCACCATTTCTGCGGAGTCGGCACTCACTCTTCCCGGAGCTCTTGTGCAGTCATGTGACCCCGACACCAAATCAACGCTGGCGTCACTGTCAACGCCTTTTGTTGAATTGTAGATCAAGAGGAAGTTAGAGATCAGCTGCAGCCTGGAATTCCTTTTCATGAGCAAGTGTCGACAACGCGGGAACGGCTCCAACATGGGAGGTGAGTATAAGTTTCTTTATTTTATTGGGGCCAAGCGTGGGATACGAGAAGAATTTGTCCAAGTAATGGACATCTCTCCCAAAAAAAACAGAACAGACGATTGCAATGTCAAAATGGGTCGCCCTCCCAGGGCTGTGGGGTACTCGGTACCGGGCCAGTGTCAGGGGTATGTGTCACAGCAGCGGTGACCAGGTCCGTGGCCCTGGGCACCAAAGCAATGGGGAGTTAATGGTAGAATAGTTTGTGACGCCACCCGTGGTGTTTGGCAAATATGGTGTTAGGCCAACGCTGCATACAGATCCACTGGGACTGATGGTATGTGCAGCTTAGATGGTAAAGCTCCCCACAGGTGGAGCTGTAGTCCCAGGGCAGTGTAGATGTAGCTGGCACGGGGATGTAGCAGTGCCGAAAGCGTAGGGAACAGACAACACACAGCGGTTGCAGTTTCTGTACCTTTACTGAGTATATGCAGTCCAGAGTCCTGATTACAATGGTTTTGGAGTAGGTTAGCCTGGAAGCAGATCAGGATTCTCTCTCAGCAGAAGGGCTGTGCAGTCTCCTTCCTAGCGCTTTGTAGTGTGAAGCACTCCAGTACTTAGTTACTCTGAAATGCCTCTCCTCAGATGTTCCTAGAACTTTACTTGTGTTTCAGAGAGCTGTAGCCTCTCTCGGGGACTCCTCTCCTGAGTCCTGGCTCTCTATTCAATTACTGTTGTGTCCCAAGTGAGAGCAGGGCATTTACAACCTCCTACTCCTCTGGTATCTGTGGCAGGACCGTTAGTATCCGTACCACCGTGGAGACCAGGCTCCAGTCTTTGAGCTCTAGCGGTGAGGGAGCTCTCCTCCTTGAGCTCAACCTCCACCCCGCTCCACACGTCTGCACACGTGGACCTCCTCACACTATCTAAACCCTACTTCCTCCCGGCCCTCAGAGAGCACTCTTCACCTGAATCTTGGTTCAGAGCTCCCCCTGCTGGCCAGGAGTGGAACTGTGTTGCGTGCATTAGGTTAACTGCTGGAGAGACCCATCACTGCTTCCAAGCCTGGCATTACCCTCCCCTGGAGGAAGGCAAAGCCACTGTGGTGACCATACTCCTGGGGGCGCCACATTCTCCCTAGTGCAAATCAGCACTCCTGGGCTGAACAAGAAACATGAAAAACAACATATATAACATATAAACAGCAATAATTGTACAAGATTTGAAAAAGGAAAATGTACAAAAACTAAGAGCTCAAAAATGGTCCTATGATCATAAGTCCAGCATCAATGGCCATGGTCCATTCCTGGCAAATGGTAAAAGTTTTTGACCACACACAAGTCCTGTGGTTCAGTGTCCATAAAACAAACTCCAAAGGAAACTCTTACAGGTTACCTGTAGGTACAAAACTTAGAAAACAGTTACATATTTACATTCAATCTCAATATTCACATTTACTTTAGATACGGAACCTAACTGGCAGTACACCCTGTGTGGTACGAGTGGATCTGCGTAACACTGGTACTGTAGTGGACCTTACTGTTTGTCTGGTTCTAACTACCGGTGTAGTGTGTAATGTTCTAGATATGCTCCTGGTAGTTCTGCGCAGCACGGGGACACTAACTGATCTGTGAACTCTTGGACTCACCACGGGCACTACAGGTTCACCACTGGCAGGGCGAGGGTTCTCTGACTCCACTGCTGGTGTGGCCTCTGTTGCCTGATTTTCTCGATCTTCAGGGTTTTCTTGAGTCCTATTCTCCTGTGCTTCTACTTGGGGAAATAACAACACTGGCACCATGATTGCATCATTAACTCTAGTCCAATTCGCAGGGAACTCTCCCAGCATGGTACTGACTGTTTTTCTTCCTCTGTAGGTGGGATGTTATCTGATCCTCCCGCTTTCTCTTTCAACTGATCGGGGCATAACTTCAAGTGATCCCTGGATACCGCTGCTGAGGTCTCCCCTTCATCTTTGCTAACAAGGCATACTTTGGCATTATCAAAGTTCGAGAGCAGAATTGTATAGGGCTCCTCTTCCCATTGATCATCCAGCTTATGCAGTCTTCTTTTTCTCTTGAGAACTTGTTCTCCCGGCGAAAAAGGAACAGCAGGTGCATTTTGGTTATAAAGTCTCTTTTGCTTCTGCCTTGCCTGAGCCAGACTCTTCTCCACACACTCCTGTACCCTTCTGTACTGCTGCTGCCTCTCCTTGTCCCAGTCAACATCTGGTGACGTTACTTCAGGCATCAGGACTCCCATGTCCAAGTCAATAGGCAGCTTACCAGGCCTTGCTCTCATCAGGTACGCTGGAGTACAGTTGGTAGAGTTCACTGGGATATTGTTGTAGCGGTCCACTAGATCGGGCAACTTTTCTGGCCACAGATTTCTCTCCTCCAAGGGCAATGTCTTCAGTAAATCAATCACTACCTGGTTCATCTTCTCGCACATGCCGTTGGTCTGAGGGTGATAATGTGTTGTCCGGATCTTCTTACACCCCTATAAGTTGCAAAATTCATGGAACACTTCTGCCTCGAAAGCTGGACATTGGTCTGTCAGCACCCTCTCAGGATAACCATGAGGTCTACAGAAGTGCTGTTGGAATGCTCTGGCCACTGTCCTGGCCGATAGATCTTTGACGGGCACAACCACCAGGAATCTTGAATAGTGGTCCACAATGGTAAGGGCATAGCGGTAGCCTGACCTGTTATGATTGAGTCACCGTAGGAGGCAGACACAAATATAGAAGCTACGTCCAGAAAACCAGAGAAGTTGGCAACTATCAGATTGCAGACCCCTGAACCTATCAACACAGCTAGCAGTAGCCGTGGGGGGTTCCTACGATGCCCTAGACCCCTCGATCACAGCCGGAGCGCTAAATAGCCTAAAGACAGAAAAGGAAATCTAAACTGCCCCAGAGCAGACCCCAAAGTAAAAGGCAGCCCCCAACATATAATGACGGTGAAGCAAGATGAAAAAACACTCACACAGATAGAAAGATAGGCTGAGCAAACGATGGGGCCCAAGCTAGCTAAACAGAACAGGAAAGGAAGGTTGCTGTCTGCAAAAACCCTATCAAAGACATAAGCCAACAAGCTGATATTAAAAAGACTCTGAAGCAGCTAGGCTTCAAAAACTAAATCAGCACTCAGGTATTTTCAGAAGACAGAGCTCAAGGAATTCAGTACACCCTAGCAGGGAATGGCAGAAATCCAGAAAAACAAAGCAAAACAAAGTCTAAGCACAAATGCAAAAAGCCGAGCAGAAAACTTAGCTTTAGAGGAGCAGGAATTCAGACTGGTCTCCAAGGATCCCACAGAGAAATCACCCGCAGGGCAGAAGGGCGTCGGCAGCCTTATATCCAGTCAGTAACTCCACTCAGCCAGTCATCATCATCAGACTCAGGTGTTTGATAATCAGGCTCACTACCTTTCTTTACCAGAAGAGTGAGTTCCTCGGGCCTCAGTAGTGAAGGGGAAAATGAACTCACAACAGTACCTCCCCCTTGAGGAGGGGTCACCGAACCCTCAACCACGCCACCAGGGCGATCAGGGTGAGCCCGATGAAAGGCACGCACCAATCTTTTGGCATGAATATCAGAGGCAGAGACCAAGGAATTATCCTCCTGACCATAACCCTTCCACTTAACCAAATACTGGAGTCTCCGTCTAGCCAGACGGGAATCCAGTACTTTCTCTACTTCATATTCCATGTTACCTTCAACCAATACAGGGTCTGGAGGTGCCACCCCCGGAACAACAGGTTCAACAAACCTCTTCAACAAAGATTTATGGAACACATTATGGATTTTAAATGTGACAGGAAGAGCCAAACGAAAAGAGACCGGATTAATAATCTCCAAAATCTTGTAAGGTCCAATAAATCTAGGCTTAAACTTAGGAGAAGCCACCTTCATAGCAATATTTTTTGATGATAACCACACCATATCACCAATCTTAAACTGGGGACCAATGGTCCTATGTCGGTTGGAAAACCGCTGGGCCTTTTCCTGGGAGAGAGATAGCTTATCCACCACTTGGTCCCAGATCTGGTGCATTCTCTCCACCACAGTGTCAACACCTGGGCAGGCAGAGGGCTCTACCTGCCCTGAAGAAAAATCGAGGAAAAAAACCCAAAGTTACAAAAAAAAGGAGACATCAAAGTGGCAGAACTAGCTCTATTATTTAAAGCAAATTCAGCCAAGGGCAAAAATGAAACCCAATCATCCTGATCAGCAGAAATAAAACATCTCAAATATGACTCCAAGGTCTGGTTTGTTCTCTCTGTCTGCCCATTGGTCTGAGGGTGAAAAGCAGAGGAGAAGGACAACTGAATTCCCAGCTTGGAACAGAAAGTTCTCCAAAATCTAGACACAAACTGGACTCCTCTGTCAGATACAATGTTCTCAGGAATCCCGTGCAAGCGAACCACCTGTTGTAAAAACAGGGGCACCAACTCAGAGGAAGACGGCAACTTAGGGAGTGGTACAAGATGAACCATCTTAGAGAACCTATCACAAATCACCCAAATAACAGTCATCCTTTGAGAGACAGGCATATCAGAGATGAAATCCATTGAAATATGGGTCCATGGCCTCTTGGGGACAGGAAAAGGCATCAACAACCCACTAGAGCGAGAACACGATTTAGACCGGGAGCACGTCCCACAGGACTGCACAAAATTCCTGACATCACGAGACAAGGAGGGCCACCAAAAAGACTGACTCACCAGATCTCTAGTACCAAAAATACCTGGATGACAAGCCAAAGCAGAGCAATGAACTTCAGACATCACTCTCTTCTTCCACTGGTCAGGAACATACAACTTTCCACTGGGACAACGCTCAGGTTTGTCCTCCTGGAACTCTTCCAGAGCACGTCTCAAATCGGGTGAGATGGCAGAAAGAACTACCCCTTCGCCTAAGATGGTAGCAGGCTTGGTCACCACAGGAGAATCAGCAAGGAAACTCCTAGAGAGGGCGTCTGCCTTGACATTCTTAGTTCCAGGAAGAAAAGAAACCACAAAATCAAAACGTGTAAAAAACAAGGCCCACCTAGCCTGTCTAGGGTTCAAGTGCTTAGCCGACTCGAGGTAAATCAAATTCTTGTGGTCAGTGAGGACCACGACTTGATGCTTAGCTCCCTCCAACCAATGTCTCCACTCCTCAAATGCGCATTTCATGGCCAACAGTTCCTGATTCCCCACATCATAGTTACGTTCAGATGGAGAGAACTTTCGGGAAAAGAAAGCACAGGGATTCATTTTAGATGTTACAGGATCCTTTTGGGACAAAACAGCTCCTGCACCAATCTCAGAAGCATCCACCTCTACCTGGAACGGAAGTGAGACATCAGGTTGCCGCAAAACCGGGGCGGAGGTGAATCTTTGCTTCAGCTCCTGAAAGGAAGAAACAGCCTCCGGAGACCAATTTAACACATTAGCACCCTTCTTAGTCAAATCAGTCAATGGCTTGGCAATACTAGAAAATTTTGCTATAAATTTCCGATAAAAATTAGCAAAACCCAAAAACTTCTGGAGGGCCTTCAAAGAAGTGGGCTGAACCCAATCGTATATGGCCTGTACCTTGGCCGGGTCCATTTCAATAGTTGACTGGGACAAAATAAATCCCAAAAAAGAAATCCTCTGTATTCCAAAAAGGCATTTAGATCCTTTGACATACAAGGAATTCTCCCTGAAGATCCGGAACACAGTCCGAATATGTTCCACATGAGAATCCCAATCCTTGGAGAAGATCAAAATATCATCCAGATAGATAATCAAAAATTTATCGACAAAATCTCGGAAAATATCGTTCATGAAGCACTGGAAGACAGAAGGGGCATTAGTGATCCCAAAAGGCATCACCAGGTACTCAAAATGTCCCTCCGCAGTATTAAACGCCGTCTTCCATTCATCCCCATGCTTAATGCGAATAAGATTATACGCCCCCCTGAGGTCAAGCTTGGTAAACCAGCAAGCACCTTTAACTCTGGAGAATAGATCAGAAATCAGAGGTAACGGATACTGATATTTAACAGTAATTTTGTTGAGGGCACGATAATCAATACAAAGTCTTAATGATCCATCCTTTTTGGCTACAAAAAAAAACCCGGCACCTAAGGGTGACGAGGATGGTCTAATATGACCCTTCTCCAACGCCTCCTTAATATAGGATCGCATAGCCTCGTGCTCGGGTACAGATAAATTGAAGAGCCGACCCTTGGGAAATTTACACCCCGGGCTCAGTTCAATTGCACAGTCATAACTCCTATGAGGAAGCAGAGACGCAGACTCATTCTCACTAAATATTTCATAAAAGTCCGCCAAATAATCAGGAACATCATGCGACTGAGGAGAGGTGGAAAACACCGGAGCCTCACGAAAGGCACACCGACAACTCCAACTCACCACAGACACAGATTTCCAATCCAAAACTGGATTAAGAATTTGTAACCAGGGAAACCCCAGAACAATAGTATCATGCAGATTATGCAACACCAAAAATCTGCAATTTTCTTGATGGTCTGGGGCGACCCGCATTACCACCTGGGTCCAAAACTGAGGTTTATTTTTAGCCAAAGGAGTAGCATCAATCCCCCTCAAAGGGATAGGCGTCTGCAGAGGTGTCATCGGAAATCCACAACGTTTAGCAAAATCCAAGTCCATTAGGTTTAGAGCTGCTCCCGAATCCACAAAAGCCTTGGCGGAAAATGTGGACAGGGAGCAGATCAGAGTAATAGCCAGAAGAAACTTAGGTTGAACACCACCAACAGAAAACTTGTGTGCAAAGCGTTTCTCTCATTTAGGACAGACAGAAATAATATGCGAGGCATCTCCACAGAAAAAACACAACTTATTACGCCTTCTGAACTCCTGACGCTGCTCTCTGGAAAAAACTCTATCACATTGCATAGGTTCAGACATTTGTTCAACAGGTGGCAACACCTCTCGTGCAGCTTTGCGTTCACGCAAACGCCGATCAACCTGAATGGCTAATGACATAGAATCGTCAAGACCAGAGGGAACAGGAAATCCCACCATAGTATCTTTTACGGCTTCTGACAACCCCTTCCGAAAGAGAGCAGCCAAGGCATTATCATTCCAGGTAGTAAGTACTGCCCACTTTCGGAATTTTTGACAGTACAATTCTGCAGAATCACGACCCTGGTTCAATGCCAGCAGAGTCTTTTCAGCCTGATCAATGGCATTAGGTTCGTCATACAACAACCCCAAGGCCTGAAAAAATGTGTTCACATTAGTCAGAATAGGATCATCTGGTTTCAAAGAAAATGCCCAATCCTGGGGATCACCACGCAGCAAAGAGATGACAATTTTAACCTGCTGCGCGGAGCTCCCTGACGAGTTAGGCTTCAAGGCAAAAAATAATTTACAATTATTTTTGAAATTCAAAAATTTAGACCGATCCCCAAAAAATACATCAGGTGTAGGAATCTTTGGTTCAGCAGCACGTGAATGAGCAAGGTAGGCGGAAATTCCCCGCACTTCTGCAGCGAGCTGCTCCACACGATCAGACAATTGCTTTATCTCCATTGAGAGAAAAAAAAATTCCCCCTACGGCCTCAGAGATATAGAGGAAAAAATATACACACTTTTTTTTTTTTTAATTAAATTCTTTCCTGCTATTGAGTACCCTAGGATCTGCGGTATGGCGGGTGATTCTGTTATGATTGAGTCACCGTAGGAGGCAGACACAAATATAGAAGCTACATCCAGAAAACCAGAGAAGTTGGCAACTATCAGATTGCAGACCCCTGAACCTATCAACACAGCTAGCAGTAGCCGTGGGGGGTTCCTACGATGCCCTAGACCCCTCGATCACAGCCGGAGCGCTAAATAGCCTAAAGACAGAAAAGGAAATCTAAACTGCCCCAGAGCAGACCCCAAAGTAAAAGGCAGCCCCCAACATATAATGACGGTGAAGCAAGATGAAAAAACACTCACACAGATAGAAAGATAGGCTGAGCAAACAATGGGGCCCAAGCTAGCTAAACAGAACAGGAAAGGAAGGTTGCTGTCTGCAATCTGCCAAAACCCTATCAAAGACATAAGCCAACAAGCTGATATTAAAAAGACCCTGAAGCAGCTAGGCTTCAAAAACTAAATCAGCACTCAGGTATTTTCAGAAGACAGAGCTCAAGGAATTCAGCACACCCCAGCAGGGAATGGCAGAAATCCAGAAAAACAAAGCAAAACAAAGTCTAAGCACAAATGCAAAAAGCCGAGCAGAAAACTTAGCTTTAGAGGAGCAGGAATTCAGACTGGTCTCCAAGGATCCCACAGAGAAATCACCCGCAGGGCAGAAGGGCGTCGGCAGCCTTATATCCAGTCAGTAACTCCACTCAGCCAGTCATCATCATCAGACTCAGGTGTTTGATAATCAGGCTCACTACCTTTCTTTACCAGAAGAGTGAGTTCCTCGGGCCTCAGTAGTGAAGGGGAAAATGTACTCACAACACTGTCCGGCTTGGAACCAGCTTCACATGGTCCAACTCCAGGGGCTGTTTGGTGATGATTGTCTGTAAGGGAGCTCTCTGGCTGTCTCGATCCTTTCTGCGCAGGTTACACTGTCCACACTCCCAGCACCACCTCTCAATGGCCTTCCGCATGCCAGTCCAGTAGAACCTCTCTCGGAGCAATGTTTCCAACTTCTTCCATCCAAAGTGTCCAGCTCCATTGTGGTATGCTGCTAGGACCATTGATGCATCTCTCTTTGGGACCACCACCTGCCAGACCAACTCATGTGTGCGGGCATTGATACTCCTCCGACACAGCTTCCCTTCATAAATGAACAGTCGACCTCTTTCCTTCCACAACTGATGAGTTTCTTCAGGACCATTCAACTCTGGGCGTGAGTCACCTTGTGTCAGCAGCTCTTTCACCAGGCGGACTGCAGGGTCATTATCTTGCGCTTCTGCCCAATCATGAGGCAACGGATTCAGAGTGACTTCCCTCAAGCCAGGCCGCCTATTTCTCACTCCTTGAGCACGTTGGGCCGCCAGTGGCCGGTGGAAGGGAGGCAATTCTACCACTTCCAGTGCCTCAGGGTCTTCTCCTGCATCTGGCAGATTAGGCTTCCTGGATAGCGCATCAGCATTGGCATTCTTGTGCCCTGCCCGGTACTTGATGGTAAACTCATAATTGGATAACCGAGCCATCCATCGCTGCTCCAGTGCTCCTAGCTTGGCAGTGTCCAAGTGGGTCAACGGGTTGTTGCCCGTGAAGATTGTAAATTTGGCCGAAGCTAGGTAATGCTTGAACCTTTCGGTGACAGCCCAGACTATGGCAAGGAACTCCAGCTTGAAAGAACTGTAATTATCAGGGTTCCTCTCAGTGGGACGCAGCTTCCTGCTGGCGTAGGAGATCACTCTCTCTTTTCCTTTCTGTACCTGCGACAGTACTGTTCCTAATCCCACGTTGCTGGCATCCATGTACAGCACAAAGGGTTTGTCATAATCTGGGTAAGCCAGAACTTCGTCACCTGTGAGAGCCATCTTCAATCTGGTGAAAGACCTCTCCAACTCTTCAGTTCATTCAAATGTGGAATTCTTCTGCTTGCCTTTCTTGGACTGCCCCACCAGAAGGTTTTGCATCGGGGTGGCTATTTCAGTAAAGCCTTTGATGAATCTCTGGTAGTAGCCTACCAGTCCAAGGAATTGGTGTACCTCATGGAGGTTGCTGGGCTTCGTCCAGTCCCGGTGACCGTGACCTTGCCAGGATCTGGTGCCACACCTTCTGCACTGACCACGTGACCAAGGTACTGTACCTTAGGCTTCAGGAGGTGGCATTTGGAAGGCTTCACCTTCAGGCCAAAATTGGACAAAGCTTCAAATACTTCAGCCAGGTGTTCCAGATGTTCTTCATAGGTCTTGGATAAAACAATGACATCATCCAGGTACAACAGGACTGTCTCAAAGTTCATGTGTCCCGTTGAAATGTTCCAGGAGCAGTGCAGAGCCCGAATGGCATGTAATTGAACTCACAGAGACCCATTGGAGTAGTAAATGCTGTTTTCTCCTTATCTGCCTCTGCCACGGGAACCTGCCAATACCCACTGGTGAGATCCAAGGTGGAAAAGTAGTTAGCAGTTTTAAGTGCAGCTAAGGATTCCTCAATCCTAGGTAATGGGTAGGCATCTTTATGTGTAATGTTGTTAATTTTCCTGTAATCAACACACATTCTCATAGTACCATCCTTTTTCTTTACAAACACTATTGGAGCTGCCCATGGGCTACAACTGTCCCTAATGACCCCAGCTTCCTTCATCTCTTTCAACATACTCTTAGCACATTGGTACTGTGTTGGGGGTATAGGTCTGTACCTCTCCTTTATGGGTGGATGGTCTCCAGTGGGGATATGATGTTGAACCCCTTTCGCCTGCCCAAAATCTAGTGGGTGTTTGCTGAATATCCGCTCATACTCTTGTGTCACTCTGTAGACTCCATTTCTCTGGTATGAAGGTGTAGAGTCAGTTCCCACCTGCTGTTGCTGGCACCACTCTTCTAGCTGCTTTCCAGAGCCGTTGTCCTCCACCTGGTCGGATGAGACCAAGGGCTCTGCTGCCTGCAATGAGTTGTTATTAACAGTGAGCAGCTTGGCAACTGTGGCGTACCGAGGTATTGTGGCTTCCTCCTGCCCACAATTCAAAAGGCGTACAGGCACTCTCCCCTTTAGTACATCAACCACCCCTCTGGCTGTCAGGACAGTGGGCCTGCTTTTGGAGTATACTGGTTCCACCAATGCCTGGTAATCCCTCCCTCAAAGGCCTATAGCTGCCCGATACCATATCAACATTTCACTCCTGGGGGGTATTACAATGGGAAAAGCATCACTCACTCTGACGCTGCCAATCTCTCCGCCAGAGAGTTCTACCTGCTGCCTTTGCATCAGGGCTCGGATCTCCTTCTGCAGGACTCGTTGTTCACCGGAACCAGCAGTCTCAGCCACCTGTTGTAACAAGACAATAACCTCGGACAGACAGTTTTCAATTACATTTGTACCAAGATTCATCATGGGATTACATTCACGTCGGTCAATATCAACAACTATCAGACCTTGTGATTTTAGCTCCACCCGCCCCACTTTAACTGAAATTTCCTTGCATCCAATCTGCGGCAAGGTATGACCATTACTAGCAACTACAGTTAGTTCATCAGTGGGGCCACGGGTGAGTTCAGAATCAGCCCAGTACCTCTTGTACAAAATATACAGCATAGTGGTCACCTGGGAGCCAGTGTCCAGCAAAGCTTTCATGGGGATGCCGTCAATCACCACAGGAACGATCGGTCTCCCTCCCACATACTTGGCTCTCCAGTTCCTTGGGCCTGGTGATCCTACTCCTGGGGGTTGGCCCTCTGCCCCAGGGGTTGCTCGTTTAAAGGACAGTACCTTGCAAGATGACCTGCCTTGTAACAGCAGCAACAGATGGGACGTCCGTCCTGGTCGTAGCGATCATTGTTCCTTCCTCGAAGTGGCGGGGTTCTCCTCCTCCGGAGCAACGGGACATCCTCTGGACTGGAAGCAAGCTGGATCTTTTCTTTGGAGGAATCCTGCAGGGACTGGACGGTTCTGGTGAGTGCAGCTATACTTTGGTCAGCTCCTGGACCTGAAGACACAGCTCCTCAGTTGGATCTTTATCCAGGGTCTGGGCATCAGCCTCCACAGGGTTGGAAGGAAAGGATGTAGCTTCCTGATGGTAGGTGATCGCTGGGTACCTAGGGGGCGCTGGATGGCTGTCAGAGGATTCCTGCAGTACCCGGATAGCCCTGTCCTTAAAGTCAGCAAAGTTCAAATCAGGGTTTTGCAGGGTAATGTGTTGTGAGTTCATTTTTCCCTTCACCATTGAGGTCTGATGAACTCCCTCCTCTGGTGAAGGAAGGTAGTGGGCTGATTACCAAACACATGGGCAGCTAGTTGATGACTGGGTGGCTGGAATTGAGGACTGGATAAAAGGCTGCCGACGCCCTTCTTCCTGGCTGGTGATTTTCCTGCTGGATTCTTGGAGACCAGTCTGATTCCTGCATCTCAAAGCTAAGTTTTTCTGCTCTGCTTTGTACTCTTCAGTTTTGTTTTTGTTTTGCCTTGTTTTTTTGGGAGTTCTGCCATCCCCGTCCGGGGGTGAGCTGAACTCCATTTTTGTCTCTGATCTGTTGATATTTTGCTCTGTCTTCAGAATATACCTGAGTGCTGATATAGTCTTTTGAAGCCTAGCGACTTCAGGACCTGTTTTTCCTATCAGTCGGTTGGCTCATTTTGATAGGGTTTTTGCGGATGGCAGACAGCAGCTTTCCTATCTTGTCCTATGTAGTTAGCTTGGGCCCCATCATTTGCTCAGCCTATCTTTCTATCTGTGTTAGTGTTTTCATCTTGCTTCACCGTCATTATATGTTGGGGGCTGCCTATTGCTTTGGGGTCTGCTCTGGGGCAGTTTAGTTTTTCCCCCTTCTGTCTTTAGGCTATATAGTTCTCCGGCTGTGATCGAGGGGTCTAGGGCACCGTAGGAACCCCCCACGGCTACTGCTAGTTGTTGTGGATAGGTTCAGGGGTCTGCAATCCGATAGCTGCCAACCTCTCTGGTTTTTCTGGACTTAGCTGGTATTTTGTTTTTTCCTCCTTCGGTGACTCATCATAACAGTAATGATGCGTAACTGTCCTCTGTGGGTACTGGACAGGAGTCCTTCGATGAACTGCTCCTTTAACAATTTGTCTTCTTCTTTCACACTATCAGAGTCAACTTGCTTAACTGCTCGCAGCGCCTCCTGCAGGTTGAGGGCATAGTCCCTGATACTGTCCTGCGCCCTCTGTTTACTGCCAAAGAACCGCACCTTCATTTCAGCTGCAGTGCGGGTGTCAAAAGTGCTTCTCAGCTTGGCCAGGATCTTTGCAACAGTGCCTTTATCAGTGTCCTGCCAGGCTTTCACTTCTCTCTGCGCTGCACCCGTTAGCTGTCCAATCAGGATATTCACTTTCTTGTTCTTCAGACAGAGGGTAAACTTTAAACAAGCTACACAGTCTCTCTTTAAATTCACTCAGGGTATGTGACTCACCCGAGTACTGCGGTAGCCAGGCTGCTCCCGGTATGTAGGGCATGGATAGCGGCATTATGGGGACCGCTGCAGCGGGTGCTCCTCCTGGCGGTACTGCGGGATTGGCACCGGCGCCTGCCGCTGCATCGCCGTTTGGCGCGGACATCTTCTCCCCCCTCTAGTTAATGTTAGCCAGGGCCGGGGGGTTGTATGAGCTCACCGGCGGCCGCTTCACAGGCCCGATGCTCCGGGCTGTAGGCCTCAGCTCCTCCTCTTGCGCGCTGTCCTCTCTTCCTGTGCGGCACTTCTCTTCTTCGCGCTCAGCGGCAGGCTCCGCCCACGAAGGCCCGCCTCTTTCTTCCCACGCGCACCAAGCAGCGCGGCAATGGTGGAAAATGGCGCCAAATTCACACAGTTCACAATCACAATCTATGGCACACAGGACCCCGGGATACCGGGTTCCGTAATCCTGTTCGTGACGCTAAATTGGGTCGCCCTCCCAGGGCTGTGGGGTACTCGGTACCGGGCCAGTGTCAGGGCGATGTGTCACAGCAGCAGTGACCCGGTCCGTGGCCCTGGGCGCCAAAGCAATGGGGAGATGTAGTTAATGGTAGAATAGTTCGAGACGCCACCCGTGATGTTTGGCAAATATAGTGTTAGGCCAGCGCTGCATACAGATCCGCTGGGACTGATGGTATGTGCAGCTTAGATGGTAAAGCTCCCCACAGGTGGAGCTGTAGTCCCAGAGCAGTGTAGATGTAGCTGGCATGGGGATGTAGCAGTGCTGAAAGCGTAGGGAACAGACAAGACACAGCGGTTGCAGTTTCTGTACCTTTAGTGAGTATATGCAGTCCAGAGTTCTGATTACAGATGGTATTGGAGCAGGTTAGCCTGGAAGCAGATCAGGATTCTCTCTCAGCAGAAGGGCTGTGCAGTCTCCTTCCTAGCGCTTTGTAGTGTGAAGCACTCCAGTACTTAGTTGCTCTGAAATGCCTCTCCTCAGATGTTCCTAGAACTTTACTTGTATGACAGACATCTGTAGCCTCTCTCGGGGACTCCTCTCCTGAGTCCTGGCTCTCTATTCAATTGCTGTTGTGTCCCAAGTCTTTGGTGAGAGCAGGGCATTTACAGCCTCCTACTCCTCTGGTATCTGTGGCAGGACCGTTAGTATCCGTACCACCGTGGAGACCAGGCTCCAGTCTTTGCGCTCTAGCGGTGAGGGAGCTCTCCACCCAGAGCTCAACCTCCACCCCGCTCCAATCGTCTGCACACGTGGACCTCCTCACACTATCTGAACCCTACTTCCTCCTGGCCCTCAGAGAGCACTCTTCACCTTAATCTTGGTTCAGAGCTCCCCCTGCTGGCCAGGAGTGGAACTGTGTTGCATGCATTAGGTTAACTGCTGGAGAGACCCATCACTGCTTCCAAGCCTGGCATTACCCTCCCCTGGTGGAAGGCAAAGCCACTGTGGCGACCATACTCCCGGGGGCGCCACAAAAATGCAAGTGTTAATGTAACTTAATTGTTGTTTTAGGAGCACAATGATACATCCACTTCCAGGACCATCATAGTAATCTTATGATTTCCAAGCTTAAATCAACATTCAAAATCTGGATACTTGTGTTCATGTATTTTTTATTCTAAGTTTATAATTATTTATTTATTCCTTAATAAGCCTTTATGGGGGAAATATTTCCTTAAATGAGAGAAGGGAAAGAGAAAATATTTTTTCTTGGACAATCCTGGTAAGCATGAGCAAGATTTAAGGCTACATTTTCACTTGGTTAGTAAAAGGCTATATTTTCTGTGAAAGCAAGCGCATCTTATCAGTGTCTACCTGTTGATGCAGATGTGAAATTTTGCGTATGGTAAATTGCTCTCTTTTATCACAGAATGAAAGGAAAAGAGAGACAAATGAGAATAATTACATAGACTAAGGTCTTATCTCTGATATAACAGATGGTAAAAGAAAGGGGATAAATAGAGATATAAGCTGGAAAGTGGAAAGAGAGTGGCGACGATGAACGCCACATGTAGCACACAGCAAATTATTACCGCAATTGTGTATACAAAGTGGACGGATGTTAGAAAGTAATGTCTGCCTTTACAACCATTTGTTTTATTGCCCTAATATAGCAAAAATCTAAACAAACAAGGATAATTTGGACACAATTGTTCCTCGCTTTTTTGTGGAAAGAAAATTTGGTGCACAGATTAGTGGAGATGATGATGAAGGGTACAAAAGCCTTTTCATGATTTACAAGGTACTAAACGCATGTGTCCTGCAGGAAATAAAAATAACAGGTGATATAGATGCCAATTTTCTTTTCTTTTCATTAATTATTTCTTCTGTGTTCGATCGGTGATTGACGGAACACAGAGTGTTTTAGCATTATCTTAAAAATGTCACAACAAATGGCAATTTCCAGACTTCTGCCCTTTGCCCCGGCAGCTGGCTCTCAGCTTCCAGGCCAAATCCTGACAGATGACCCATTCTTTGTCTTAAGGCCTTTTTACATTTAGCGATGCACCAGCGATCCGACCAGCGATACGACCCAGTCAGGATCGCTGGTGCATCGCTAAATGATCGCTAGTGAGCTTTCACACAGAAAGATCTCACAGCGATGCAGCAGCGACGCAGCGCACGATACTCACCTTTCACACACAGCGATCCTGACGTCCTCCCGCCCGCGTCCAGCGTCGCTCGTCTCACACAGCAGAAAGCCCAGCAGGAAGCAGACGACGAGAAATGGAGCCGCCCGATCTCGCGCGATCAGCGACGGACAGCGGGGGAGCCGGTCAGAGGTAAGTATCACACATAGCGATATCGCTAGCAATATCGCTATAACGTCACAAAATCAGTGACGTTTTAGCGATATTGCTAGCGATATCGCTGTGTGTAAAACCCCCATTACCAGTGGTTGGAGTTTATCACAATTTCTGTGTTTTGTTTGCCCTTAAGCTGTTTGAGGATTGAACGCAGGTTCTCAGTTGGATTGAGATCTAGGCAGTTTCCTGGCCATGGATTCAAAATTTCAATGGTTTGATCACAGAGCCGCTTAGTTATAAGTTTTTACTTGTGACACAGTCTCCATCATGCTGGAAAAAATTATTCATCGCCAAATAGCTCCTGGATCATTGGGATACGTCTCTCTTGAAGGAAGTTCTTTATTCATGGCTGTGCTTTTAGGCAAAATGGTGATTGAGCCCCCTCATTGGATGAAAAGACCCCACACATGAGTGATCTCAGGATGCTTCATTGTTCTCACTAGACTCAATGCATAACTCACCTTTTCTCCTGAGAACAATCATTCTTCCAGATGTCCTAAATAGTCTGAATGGGCTTCATTATCTGGCTTTGTGTGTTTTTCCCTTTTTTCTGTTTATTTGCATCCTGCTCATTATTCTATCTGTGCTCCATTTCACTCCAGTCATCCCCTGGTATATATTTGATTACGTAAAAATTTTGGCACAATTATTGTGACACTTGGCCCCAAATTGTGATTTTTGGTGCCAAAAGGGGAAAAAAGTTCAATTCAGGAAACCAGCTTATATTTTCTTTTGCACCAAATTCATTAATTGCATTCACAAATTTGTTTAATTTGGTGACAAAAATGACAACTAATACCACAACTGAAAAAAGGGAGAGTGATATAGCAGCGAATCAACACCATATGATTCACTACTTTTCATAGTTTATATAAAGCTGTAAATCATAGGCTCCTGCTATGTAGTTCTTGTAACTTGACCAACAGCCTCCCACAAAATATGATTCCTCAGCAGTCCCCACACATAGTATGATGCCCCCACATATTATGATGCCATCGCACAACCCTTAAATCAGTAATATTGCCCCTCCAACAGTATGATTTCTCCACAAAGCCACCTACACATTATTATGTCTCCACATAGCCTTACTATACAGTATTATGCCCCCACACAACATCCCTACACAGTATTATGTCCCCATACAGTACCCTTACAGAGTTTTATGTTCACACACAGCCCCTTTACAGAGTATTATGTCCCCAAACAGCCCCCACACACAGTATTATGTCCCTATACAACCCCTACACAATATTTTGTCCCCACACAGCCCCCTCACCAAGTATTATGTCTCCACACAGCCTCTTTACACAGTATTATGTCCCTGCTGTAGTGCAGGCATCCATGTACGCTTCTTCCTCTCCTGACAGTGACCCCAACTCACTTACTGCCATGGCTTCCTTCCTGCACTTCCTCCTCCTCTGGCTACTTTCTGGGGCCTGTGCGTGGCTCCCAGATCCCCGGGCACTGTGTTTAGGGCATGTTCTCCCTCCTTTTTTAAGGGACAGCATGCATTGTCTTAAAGTGTACCTAGTCACTGGGAGACACTTATTATTTAAGGCACCTCCACCTGAATGGAGGTGCCTAAGCAACATGTAAAGTCAGTTTTCTGCATGCTTGCTAGGTGTCAGTTCCTCAGTACCCGACAGTCAGTTTGCCTGTCCTGTACCTGTCTGTAATTGCCTTGTGACCCTGTATATCAGCTGTGTTCCCCAGCACCTGTCTGCCTGTATATCAGCCATGCTAGCCAGCACCAATCTGCCTGTATACCAGCCGTTCCCACCAGCACCTGCCTTCCTGTATATCAGCTGTGCCTTACTGCATCATTCTGTCTGTACATCAGCCATGCCTGCCAGCTCCTGACTGCCTGTAGATAAGCTGTGCTAATCTGTATACCAGCTGTACTTTCCTTCACTTGCTTTGCCAGTCTGTATACCATACCTGTGTACACCTGCTGTGTCTCCCAGTATTCCTTTCATGCCTGCCTGTACTTATAAAGTCCCTATAGTCTTGGCCATTCCATCTACCTGCCCGTTTGAGGGTCATCTGCCGTGCGTCTGAGGTCCGTCCTGGAATTGCACATGACGTCCATCTGAAGCCAAGTCTAACCCCACCATCAGGAGCAGGAATGAAAAGTTAGGTGTTCGCCTAGTCACACCCATCCAGGCTCTCCTCGAATCACGGCGCAGTGGTTCCACCACCCCGTCACACCTACTATACTGTCCTCATACACGTTAGCAGGATGTGCAATGAGACATGTAGCTAAACCCCCTGTCTTCTTTAAGAAAAGAGGCTGTAAAATTGTAATCTTCTTTTATTGATTGCAGATGTGACAGGAAAGGGTGAAACTATAGAATGCAATAACAGAAGCATTTCAGAATATATAACTGCACAGAGCATGAAACACAAATAGTCTGCAATACACAGGTAACATGAGGTAATATACAAACTGATGGTTACCTACTTAGCACAACAAACGTATTGATAAACACAGGATTATAACGCCTAGATAGTGCTTACAAACTATGCTTAGAGCAGGCTGTTTAAGGCACATGAAGAACACGAATGGTGTAGTTTCTCCTAAGACACATGGAGGAAAAATGGCTGCTGTTTCCTTCACAGTGTCGTAAATAAGACCATGATGCAACAGGAACAATCCCACAATGCCCTAGGAACTTCCCACAAGACATTGCAAATTAAACTAGAATCTATGCATTAAACGACCAGCAGGTGGTGCTGTTACCTTACAATATGAAATATATGAAGGATTAATACACACAAAAATACAATGTCTGTAATAATCGGAGACATAAAAAAATGACTAGACTTTCTAGACAGCAATTATATGGCTGGACAGAACACTCCCCGCTTGACGTCAGCCGACGTCACTATTGTGTTTATTGGATGAAAACCACAGAACGAGTTCCCCTACTGGCCTGAGGAACAATTTGATCTCGCCTTGTTTTCCTATTTTTACTTTAACCTTACGTACGATTCCATCCTTACTTGGGAATGTCTGGGTAATGAGACGTAATGGCCATTCATTTCTCCGAGACTGACAGTTATTAGTACTATATCGCCAGGCTGGAGGTTAGGCTTGCTGGTTTGCCACTTTCTCCTCTGTTGCAGAGTAGGCAGATACTGTTTTTTCCACTTGTCCCAAAAGGCATTGGAGAGACTCTGTACTTGTCTCCATCGACTCCTGTAACGGTCTTTAACATTAAATTCTCCAGGTGGAGAGCAATTAGGGTCGGTCTTCTGCGTAAGCAGCAGGGCTGGGGTGAGAACAGTTGGGTCATCAGGATCACTGGAAATTGGAGTCAACGGTCTGGCGTTTATGATGGCTGACACTTCGGCCATGAATGTTGTCAAGCTTTCGTGTGTCAGTCTTGCATATCCTTCCTGTAAGAAGATTAAATCGAGGATTCTCCTTGCGACACCTATCATTCTCTCCCATACACCTCCCATATGTGAAGAATGTGGTGGGTTGAATGTCCAAGTACACCCGTGTACACTTAGGTATTTTTCTACGTCATTCATATCCAAGTTGGAAGAGAGTTGCAGTTCTCTTGCTGCTCTGAGTTTCCTCAGAACACTATATTTTAGTATTGGTCTTTGATTCGTTACACAGTCGATTTCTTTGGCATAGTTTTCCCGTTGTACAGCTCGGATAATTATATTCTTCGACTGCTCTAGCTGTAGAACTGTGTGGACGTGTTTAGCATGGTGCCAGTGGTCCTCAAAGTCTTTGAAGTGTATGTGCCAACTCTGCATGACCGTTCTTACATATCTTCTCCATGAAGGTTAGGAAATGGTCTTCCATCTTTGGTCTACTACAGAAGCTGTGCATAAGGGAGACAAATCGTTTGTAAACTTGTTCTCTATTGTTAGGCAAGCATTGTCTTTGAGGCTTGAAGGGTAGAGGTGCAATCCAGCTCTTCGTTTTGTCCTTGTGACGTCCGCCTGCGGGTCTGGGCTGCAGCCAGGCAACACCCCGAGAAACACTGATACCCTTTACCCCTATACAGGGATCTGGATTTATAGCAGAGCCCAGGAGGCGCTGTCTGAATAGGAGCAGTGACCAGAGCAGGATGGTCGCCAGAAAGGTGTTCCAATACAGGACACAAACGTGGAGATATGCGAGTCTAAACCAGTCGGGCAGCAATGGTACAAAAACGGTAGACAGAAGCAGAGTCAGATTCAGGCCGAGAGTCATAAACCAGGAGAGTAGCAGAGGTACAGAATCGTTAGGCAGAAGCAGAGTCAGATTCAGGCCGAGAGTCATAAACCAGGAGAGTAGCAGAGGTACAGAATCGTTAGGCAGAAGGAGAGTCAGAAGTCCAGGCCAAAGTCAGTCAGTCAGAAAGTAATTCACACAGAAACACACAGGGAAACCAAGAATATATCCGGCGGCTTGCAAGACCAGTCCCAAGGTATTTCAGGGATCAGGTCACCCCTCATAGGTTCCTGGACTGATGATGTCATCAGTACCGCCCCCAGGACCAGGCCAGATGGAGATGCAGTAACCTCTTGATGACTGACAGAGGGGTGGAGCCTGCGTCCACCAGATGCCTGCGCAGGTGCCCTTACTCTGTCAGCACCATAACTCCCGGGCGAGCCATGGCGCCTCCTAGTGACCGTGACAGGAGCAGCAGACCCAGAATTTAACGGCGACGTGACAGACCGGCGCCTCCTAGAGGCTAAAGCCGGGACAGTAGGCTCTGAGCCTGACGTGACAGAACCACGGCCCTGTCCAGTGGCCGAGGCAGGAACAGCCGTCCCTGAGTCTGACGATAAAGTGGCGGTCCGGCGCCTCCTAGAGGCCGCGACCGGAACAGCAGGCCCTAAGTCTGGCGGAAACGTGACAGTACCCCCCCCTCCAAGAGGGGCCTCCGGACCCTCAAAACCCGGTTTATCAGGGTGAAGGAGGTGAAACCTTCTAATCAACCCCTTGGCATGAATGTCACTAGCGGGGACCCAGGACCTCTCCTCTGGGCCATAGCCTTTCCAATGAACTAAATATTGCACAGACTTTCTCACTAAACGGGAATCAAGGATGCCCTGGACTTCGTACTCCAAGGCACCCTTGACCAAAACTGGAGGAGGAGGGGACTGGACGGGATGAATTGGGGAGCGGTACACCTTGAGAAGGGATTTGTGGAAAACATTAGGAATTTTAAAAGACTGAGGGAGCCTTAAACGAAAGGCTACCGGGTTAATTACTTCTAATATCTCGTAGGGACCAATAAACCTGGGCCCCAGTTTGGCAGATGGCACCTTAAGCTTAATGTTTCTGGTAGACAGCCAAACTTTGTCCCCAACTCCTAGGTGCGGCCCCGTGGACCTCCGTTTATTCGCGGCCGAAGCCTGCCTGACCTGGGACCCTTTCAAGTTTGTGTTCACCTCCGACCAGATTGTCCTTAAGTGACGTATGGAATTCTCTACTCCCGGAAGCTCCGACATCTTGGCCGAAAATGAACCAAAACGTGGGTGCAAACCATGATTGCAGAAGAACGGGGTGGTTTTGATAGATTCCTGGTACTGGTTATTTAGAGCGAACTCAGCTAATGGGAGATGTTCCGCCCAATCAGACTGATGTTCCGAGACATAGCAGCGAAGATATTGCTCTAGAGCCTGGTTGGTACGCTCCGTTTGACCATTGGTCTCAGGGTGGTAAGCGGAGGAGAAGGATAATTCAATACCAATACGTTTGCAGAATGCTCTCCAGAATTTGGAAACAAACTGGGTACCTCGGTCGGACACGATATTCTCTGGAGCGCCATGCAGCCTTATTACATGAACAATAAACAACTTACTCAGAGTTTCTGATTTAGGTAATCCAGAGAGGGGAACAAAATGACATTGCTTACTGAACCTGTCCACCACCACCCAGATACATGTCTTCCCCTCTGAGGGTGGTAGGTCAGTAATGAAGTCCATGGAGATGTGGGTCCATGGACTCTCTGGAGCGGGCAAGGACTGGAGCCAGCCGGCAGGCCGATTGTGAGGGGACTTGGCGCGAGCACAGATTTCACAAGCTAGTACATAATCCTTGTAGTCCTTAACTACCGTTGGCCACCAAAAACTCCTAGTCACAAGTCTGGCGGTATTATTGACCCCAGGGTGGCCTGCCAGGACGGAGTCGTGCGACTCCTTCAGAACTTGTAGGCGAAACGGCGCTGGAACAAACAATTTCTGGGGGGGCGTCGAGTCAGGGGCTGGTTCTGGGGACCTACGGATCTCCTCCAGAAGGTCCAGAGACACAGCCGACACAACAATACCATTGGCCAGTATTGGAACTGGCTCCGAGTCCTCAGCCTGTGAGGGGCAGAAACTTCGAGAGAGAGCATCAGCCCTCACATTTTTGGTACCAGGACGAAAGGTTATTAAGAAATCAAACCTAGAGAAGAACAAGGCCCACCTCGCTTGTCTATGATTTAATCTTTTTGCTGACTCCAGGTAAGTCAGATTCTTGTGATCTGTAATCACAGTGATCTTATGTTTGGCGCCTTCGAGGAAGTGGCGCCATTCCTCGAAGGCCCATTTGATCGCCAATAACCCCCGATTACCTATATCGTAATTCTTCTCAGTGACAGAGAATTTGCGGGAGAAAAAGGCACATGGGCGAAGCTGAGTGAGTGATGCAGTGCCTTGCGACAGCACTGCTCCCACTCCGACCTCAGAGGCGTCCACCTCTACAATAAACGGGCGGTCCAGATCAGGCTGAACCAAAACTGGGTTGGCTACAAAGCACTCTTTTAACGTAGCAAAAGCCTGAATTGCCTCAGGGTTCCAATTGGTCACGTCTGCCCCTTTTCGGGTCAAATCCGTGAGTGGTTTAGCAATTTCGGAGAAACCCCTGATGAATTTTCGGTAATAATTTGCAAACCCTAAAAATCGCTGCAGCTCTTTTAGCGACTTGGGTTGCACCCAAGTTTTAATAGGTTGGATCTTGGCAGGATCCATACGGAAGCCTGTGCTTGAAACCACATATCCTAAAAATTGTACCTCCTCCGCAAAAAAAACACATTTCTCCAGTTTAGCAAACAGGGAGTGTTCTCGCAGTCTCTGCAGTACAGAGCGAACGTGCTGAGCATGTGTCACAGGGTCAGCAGAATAAATCAAAATGTCATCTAAATACACGACGACATACACCCCACAAATGTCCCTGAAAATGTCATTTACAAAGTGCTGGAACACGGCAGGTGCGTTACTGAGTCCGAAGGGCATTACCAGATACTCAAAGTGGCCAAGAGGGGTATTAAAGGCTGTTTTCCACTCATCCCCGTCTCTTATGCGGACTAGATTGTATGCCCCCCGGAGGTCCAGTTTAGTAAACCAACGGGCTCCCATTAGCTGATTAAAAAGATCAGGGATGAGTGGAAGCGGGTACTGGTTCTTTATAGTGATTGCATTCAATTCCCGGTAGTCAATGCAGGGTCTGAGACCACCATCTTTCTTTTCTACAAAGAAGAAGCCAGCTCCAACTGGTGAAATGGACGGTCTAATAAACCCCTTTTTAAAGCTATCAGCTATGTACTCGTTCATAGCCTGACGCTCTGGACCTGAGAGATTAAATATTCTCCCTTTTGGGAGACGGGCATCTGGAATCAGATCTATAGGGCAATCATACTTTCTGTGAGGGGGTAGCTTTTCAGATTTTGCAATAGAAAAGACATCCTCAAAATCTCTGAAGGCAAACGGTATGTGGAGGGGTTTAACTTTAACTTGGTTTACTGTTAGCGACATGCAGTTTTCCTGACAGTGTGAACTCCAGCGTATAACATCGCCTAGGTGCCAGTCGATGACTGGATTATGCTGGCGTAGCCATGGCATCCCCAAAATGACTGCAGCAGACAAATTATCCATCACAAAAAATGACATAACCTCGGTATGCAATGCTCCCACCGACATAGTGATTTTGTCAGTAACAAATTTAACCCCCTCCTGGACAATAGATGTGCCATTAATAGCCGTAGTTTTTATAGGGGCATTAAGTCTTAATAGGGGTACACCAAGACTTTTAGCAACCAAAGAATCCATAAAATTCCCTTCAGATCCACAATCCACATATGCGTTCACACACTGAGATTTCTGACCAAAAGAAAGGGCAATAGGCAATAAAACTTTAGCCGCATCTGCGGGCAATACCTGTGCCCCTGGGCAACCATAGCCAGAGTTGCCCAGAGGCCGATGTCTCAGTAGTATGGATCTCTGACGCTCAGCTCTCTCTCTGAAGGCTCCAGACTGCAGCATACTGGTGCAGGAAGATGAAAGTGCTCCTTCAGGCTGTGCACTGAACCAGGTGTTTAGGCCAGAAATCAGCTCAGTCAGAAGAAGGGAGAGAAAAAAAAAGTTCAGGGAGACTGCTTTTGTATATGCTGGATATATACACAAGAAGCAGTTTTTTTTTATATGGCTGGATATAATGTGACGTCCGCCTGCGGGTCTGGGCTGCAGCCAGGCAACACCCCGAGAAACACTGATACCCTTTACCCCTATACAGGGATCTGGATTTATAGCAGAGCCCAGGAGGCGCTGTCTGAATAGGAGCAGTGACCAGAGCAGGACGGTCGCCAGAAAGGTGTTCCAATACAGGACACAAACGTGGAGATATGCGAGTCTAAACCAGTCGGGCAGCAATGGTACAAAAACGGTAGACAGAAGCAGAGTCAGATTCAGGCCGAGAGTCATAAACCAGGAGAGTAGCAGAGGTACAGAATCGTTAGGCAGAAGCAGAGTCAGATTTAGGCCGAGAGTCATAAACCAGGAGAGTAGCAGAGGTACAGAATCGTTAGGCAGAAGGAGAGTCAGAAGTCCAGGCCAAAGTCAGTCAGTCAGAAAGAAATTCACACAGGGAAACCAAGAATATATCCGACGGCTTGCAAGACCAGTCCCAAGGTATTTCAGGGATCAGGTCACCCCTCATAGGTTCCTGGACTGATGATGTCATCAGTACCGCCCCCAGGACCAGGCCAGATGGAGATGCAGTAACCTCTTGATGACTGACAGAGGGGTGGAGCCTGCGTCCACCAGATGCCTGCGCAGGTGCCCTTACTCTGTCAGCACCATAACTCCCGGGCGAGCCATGGCGCCTCCTAGTGACCGCGACAGGAGCAGCAGACCCAGAATTTAACGGCGACGTGACAGACCGGCGCCTCCTAGAGGCTAAAGCCGGGACAGTAGGCTCTGAGCCTGACGTGACAGAACCACGGCCCTGTCCAGTGGCCGAGGCAGGAACAGCCGTCCCTGAGTCTGACGATAAAGTGGCGGTCCGGCGCCTCCTAGAGGCCGCGACCGGAACAGCAGGCCCTAAGTCTGGCGGAAACGTGACAGTCCTGCACCATTCCTTGCTCCATCATCTCTAGGAACAGTCTATCTTCAAATGACATTGCTATACGATATCTTCTTTGGACTTGTGGAAGACCGTATACCCAAGGTGATCTTGGTCGCAATTCTGAATGCAATCATCATTGGCACGACTCGCTAAGATACTTGGTGCTGAAGTGCTGTGTAGCAGCTCCTTTATGAAGTAGTGATTTTCACATGGTTGAAGGAGAGATGGACGTCCATTCTCGAGAGTACTGGTAAACATGTTGTTAACCACTGTCGGTTTGTGTGCACCTCCTAAACAGACCTCTCCAACAATGAACCACCCAAGGTCGTGTCACTGAGCATATGGAGCATTGTGTGAGCCATTGATCTGTTGTCTAACCATGTGAACTTGTAGAATATCTCTCCCTATGAGCAAGATTATTTGAGCCTCTGGGTCAAGGTTAGGAGTCAGGCGTTCTATACGCTTCAGATGAGGATGATACGATGCCACTTCAGGCGTGGGTATCTCTGACCTGTTGTCAGGAATCTGGTTACATTCCAATATGGTTGGTAAGGGCAGATGCATTTGGCCATCTATAGACTCGACTACGTAGCCTGTTGCTCTCCTACCAGCTGTCTCTACTATACCGGCACAAGTTTTCAAAGAGTAGGGGGCACTGGGTCCTCTGACGTTAAAGTTATCAAAGAAGGCAGACTTGGCTAATGACCTGTTACTCTGATCATCTAAAATCACATATACTTTGATGGCTTTGTCCTTTTCGTCTGCAGGGTAGACTCTTACTAGGGAAATTTTAGAGCAGGACTTGCCTCCTATGAGATTTCCACAAACTTCTGTACACTTAGAAGTAATGGCTGGAGTGTCAGTATTTGAGTCATTCAGCTCCCCGCTATGATCATGGGGCAAAGCATCCGATGGTGGTCCAGGGTGTAGAACTGAATTATGTTCGGTGCTGTCACACTCGGTACATCTTGCACTAACCTCACAGTCCCTGGCGAAGTGAGATGTTGAAGAGCAGCATTTGTAGCAGATGCGGTTCTCCTTAAGGAAGGCCTTCCTTTCTTCCAATGACTTTTCTCTGAAAGCTCTGCACTTAAGTAAGGAATGTGGCTTCTTGTGTAAGGGACTCTGCCTGCTTGGGTCCTTGGATTTGTCTTCTCCTTGACCGGAGCTGAACTCTTTGCGAACTGAACCTGTGGAAGAAATGTTAGTTTTGTGGACCTCTACAGTTGTTCTATGAGGTTTACTAACAGAGTTATTGGCACATGACAGCATGAAATCAAAGCTAGGATCATTTCTAATTTTTGCTTGTTCTGAGACAAAATCTACAAACACATTGAATGGAGGAAATGGTACATTGTAATTCTGTTTATACCTAGAACCATATGTAACCCATTTGTCTTGCAGGTTATATGGGAGTTTTTGAACTATGGGGTTCACACCTCTAGCAGTGTCGACATATGTCAACCCCACAAGATCTCCTTCTGCTTTTGCTACACACAACTCCATTAACAAGTCAGTTAATTCTCTGAGCTTTGAATAATCCTTCTTCGCTATTCTATGAAAGTCCTCTATTCTTTTAAACAAGGCACTTTCTATAACCTCTACTGAGCCATAGCATTCATCAAGTCTATTCCAAATTCTTTTGAGGCCGACATCTGGATAATTTACATTAATGTCTCTGATTCTCTTTGCGTGTTCGGCAGACTCACTTCCTAGCCATTTTACCAAGCGATTCACTTCTTCACTACATGATAGACCTATGTCTCTTATGGTATTTTTGAAGGAGGCTCGCCAAGCCCTGTAGTTTTCAGCGCGATCGCTGAACTTTACAAGTTCCTTAGTGACCAACACACGTCGAGCAAGGAACTTGGCAACGTCCATCGTGGCTTGATTGGCACTGATGCCAGCTAATGGAGTGTTGTCAGAGTAAATGTGTGCTGTGCGATCATACCTGTTAGATGTCTCTTGTGCGATCATACCTGTTAGATGTCTCTGGTTTGGTCCAACTGCTGTAGTACCTTTCTGAAGCGAAGTGATTCTCTTTAAGCTGGGACAGATTCCGGATCTTCTGTTCTGGAGAAAGATTATTGTAGTCAGAATCATCCCAATGTGTATTTCCTTGCTTTTGATAGGGAGACTGATAGTTGGCTTTCTGGAGGTCTGAATTATCTGGCTGGCTTGACTTATTGACAAAATGCTGTCTTCGCCTGTGGGTCTAGATCGTCATTTGATTTGGAATGCTGATGGACGTACTCTGCGGTATGCTGCAATGGATCATGAATAACTTGTTGTAGGCCTAGCACACAGCTGCGTCTGCTGTGTTCATCGTCAGAATATACGGCAGCTTCTAAGGCTTCTGCTTCTGCTATGGCATCTGCTGTTTCTTTCTCAATAGCAAGTTTCTGTAATGTTGCTTCAAGGCGCGCTTTCTCTGCATCCAGGCATGCTTTTTGGCGTGCTTTTTCTGCATCCAGGCATGCTTGTTGTAGTTTCATTTCTATCTCTTGCTCAGCAAAGGTGCTTCTTGCTTTTGCCGCTTCAGCTTTTGCGCGGGCAGTAGCGGCGGCATTGCTGACGGATGATGTCTTGGAGGAACCAACTCGTGAACACGTCTTGAAAGAGGATGCTCGTCCTTGAGACATGATTCAACAGTTAGGCGACCGCTGTGATATCCCTTTGTCGGCTCTGCGTGGATAATGGCGGGCTCCTTTTGGTCCGATTATTCGGTCCGACCGTTAGGAGGTTGCTGCAATATCCGTATGCAATAACCGTATGCTTGGATAATGGCGGACTCTGTAACGTCAGATCTTCTGAGCTTGTTCTCAGCAGTTGTTTCACTATACTGTCCTCATACACATTAGCAGGGTATGCAGTGAGACATGTAGGTAAACCCCCTGTCTTCTTTAACACTAGGACTACTGGACTCGTGACCCCGCCTAGAACTACTGAAAGGAGTCATTTTGACTCCTTGCTTGTTTTCGTTTATTTTTAGAGTTTCATTTGTGGTTATTTATTAATAATTATATTTTTTGTAATGTATTATTATTGTGAGATCCAACAGTAATGCTTTTGATTGTTTTTTTTCTGCTTTTCTTATTTTTCTACAGAAAATAACAATAATTATAATAGACGTTTTTCAAACATTTTTTTTTATTCAAGTGCACACATATAAACAACAACTGAAGAACAAAAAGCAGAGAAAATGTAGGTGGAGGAGCATAAAAATGAAAATATGGCGCAGAATTCACCTTCTAAACATTTGGTGTTTCGCATTTTAGGCATTGCCTTTGATTTATGGCAGTACATTGCCCACACAAAGACTTACCACAAGTCTTACAATTGCCGACAGATCTATTTTTCTTGCACTTTTCTTTGATCTGGCAAAATTTTGTTTGAACCATCACTTCTGAGCATGTAGAAACTTGGGACGTGGAACCCTTTTCCCTATCTGTGACATAAGGACCACTCAACTCTCTCACAAGCGTTTGCAAAAATGCCTTGCGTGACATTTTTTGGTGGGTAATCTCCTTGAATATTATCCATGCATTTATACCCGCAAAGTCTAAGGCATTTTCAAATGCATGAACAGGCCATCTCCTTGTGCATGTTCGTGTGGTATATTTTCGTGCCATCTGATCCACTACATCTACTCCATATTTTGTTTCATTGTAAAACTTTACCGTTTCTGGAGTTTTTTTAGCGGAATCAGACGCAACAACAACATCTGGATGGACGGAACTCAAAATGACAACATTTTTGTTGGGCTTTCCTTGATATACTGTAAGTGTAAAATTGTCTTCATTTCTAAACACTTTAGTGTTGTACAATTCCTCTTTCATGGATTTTATTTCTTTAGGCACTTCTCGCCTTATCTTGTTCAGTGTTCCCACGATGGTTGTTCCTTTGCTTTTTAGCTGTTTAGCTAATTTTACTGAAGTAAAATAATTATCGGTTGTAACATTGCGACCTTTTTTCAAAAACGGGTCCAATAACTTCATTACCACATGGTCAGCTAAACGGTCCTCAGCACGGCGTGTGTCATCATTTGCCTAGATAAGGGAAGCCATTTGCCAGATATTTGCTCTCCTTATCAACAGCTAGCCAATATTTGTGGCCATATTTATCTGGTTTGGAAGGCATGTACTGCGTGAATGGACACCTAGTTTTGCTTGGGAAAAGTTGCTCATCCACCGTTATGTATGGGCCAGGTTTGTAACACGCAATACAATTTTCAATAAACCTGTCCCACACAGTAGAAAATAGAGCAAACTTGTCCGTTTGCAGTCTCTCCGATCGAGTAGATTTCTCATCAAATCTGATAAGATAAGAGCCTAGAGTAAACAAGCTATTTTGTTCAGTATTACACAGTAATACAAGCAGGTAAAACACAAGGAAAATGTGAAAAGTTGACATGTAAATTGAACTACATCTATATGAACATCAGGGTAAATAAGACAGAGTGAAAAAATTATGCACAAAACTTTATAGCAACATTTTTTGACAAAAGGACCTCAAAATATAGTAGGGAGTCAAAATGACTCCCTTCAGTAGTTCTTGGTAAATTTTGAAAAAAACGCGCAAACTTTTCACCAAAATTATTTATTCTCACAAAATCTTTTTTCACATCATATTTGAGGAAAAGTCACCGAGTTTCAAGCCGGAATTCTGAAAAATGTAGTCACAGAAGAGAAATAAAAAACGAAAGGAGTCAAAATGACTCCATCAGTAGTTCTAGTGTTAAGAGGCTGTAAAATTGTAACCTTCTTTTATCGATTGCAGATGTGACAGGAAAGGGTGAAACTATAGAATGCACTAACAGGAGCATTTCAGAATATATAACTGCACAGAGCATGAAACACAAATAGTCTGCAATACACAGGTAACATGAGGTAATATACAAACTGATGATTACCTACTTAGTACAACAAACGTATCGATAAACACAGGATTATAACACCTAGATAGTGCTTACCAACTATGCTTAGAGCAGGCTGTTTAAGGAGCATGAAGAACACGAATGGTGTAGTTTCTCCTAAGACACATGGAGGAATAATGGCTGCTGTTCCCTTCACAGTGTCGTAAATAAGACCATGATGCAACAGGAACAATCCCACAATGCCCTAGGAACTTCCCACAAGACATTGCAAATTAAACTAGAATCTATGCATTAAACGGCCAGCAGGTGGTGCTGTTACCTTACAATATGAAATATATAAAGGATTAATACACATAAAAAAACAATGTCTGTAATAATCGGAGACATAAAAAAATGACTAGACTTTCTAGACATCAATTATATGGCTGGACAGAACACCTACACAGCTTCCTCATACAGTGTCCCTACATAATATTATGTCCTCACATAGTATTATGTCTCTACATATTCCCCTTACACAGTATTATGTCCCCACACAACCCCCTTACACAGTATTATGACTCCACAATGCCTCTTACACAGTATTATGTTCCCACAAAATGTCTCTACACAGTAGTATGTCCCCACTCAGCGCCCTGAAAGAGTACACAGTCTTATGTCCCCACACAGCCTCCTCAAAAAATATTATGTCTCTGCATAGCCTCATTATGTCCTCACACAACCCCCTTACACACTATTAAGTCCCCACACAGCCCCCTCCCACAGTATTATGACCTTACACAGAGCCTTTAGGCTGGGTTCACATTGCACTAATGAAAATGCGCTGACGGCATCCGTTACATAGCGGCACTAACGCTATGTAACGGATGCGTTAGCACAGCCATAGACCGCCATTATGTAGCGCATCGCTAACGCATGCTATAATCGGCATGCATTAGTGCTGTGCCATCATTCTGTGATGGACCCTCGAACGTGGTCTGCAGCATTCGTGAGTCCATCATCGCTAGCACAGACAGGGAAGCTGCGCTAGCGTGATCGCTAAACACGATCACAATATGACAGTAGCGTTAATGCAGTACGTCAATGCTATGCGTTGAGCGGACTGCATTAACGCAATGTGAACCTAGCCTTAGACATTAATTGTCTACATATATTATAAAAATGTTATCAATATGTTTACACAGTTTTACAGTATGTCCCAAGACATTCCACTTACACAGTATTATGTCCACACACAGACCCCATGTACAGTATGAAATCCTCCACTCAGCCACCATATGCAATATTATGTCCCCCACACAGATCTCCTGTGTAGTATCATATCCCCCACGCAGAGCCCATGGGCAGTATCACGTCTACAACACAAACGTCTTGCACAAAAAGATGTAATATAAAAACAAAACAATCTTCTATAATCGATATTTGAATATTTATATTTGATTTTCACATGTGATGACACCAAAGATGAAGCACTCAGGTATAGTGTTGAGCATTCCGATACCGCAAGTATCGGGTATCGGCCGATACTTGCTGTATCGGAATTCCGATACCGACTTCCGATATTTTTTCAATATCGGAATTCGGCATCGGAATCGGAAGTTCAGTTGATTGACGGCCTGACATCATCATGATGCGCGGTGTGTGCGCATCATGATGCGCCGTCATTTCGGGCCTTCCGGGGGTCTCTGCCGGCCTGCCGGGGGGCTGTGCCGGCCTGCCGGGGGGCTGTGTGGACTGCCTGGGGTCTGTACCGGCCTGCCGGGGGGCTGTGCCGGCCTGCCGGTGGTCTGTGCACCCTGTGGGGGTCTGTACCGGCCTGCCGGGGGGCTGTGCCGGCCTGCCGGGGGGCTGTGCTGATGTCCGGGGGTCTGTGCAAGCATCGTCCGATGGGACTACAAGTCCCATCTGGCGATGCCTGCTACCATGACAGTGATTGACACATTAGCCAATGATGGGACAGTAGTAGTCCCATCATCCGGCTAATGTGTTAAATGTTAAAAAAAAAAAAAAAAAAAAAAAAAATACTACATACATACTACATGCATGCTACATACATACTACATGCTACATACATACTACATACATACTACATACATGCTACATACATGCTACATGCATGCTACATACATACTACATATATACTACATACATGCTACATACATACTGCATGCTACATACATACTACATACATACTACATGCATGCTACATACATACTACATATATACTACATGCATGCTACATACATACTACATACTACATACATACTACATACTACATACATACTACATACATACTACATACATACTACATACATACTACATGCATGCTACATACATACTACATGCTACATACATACCACATACATACTACATACATACTACATACTACATATATACTACATGCATGCTACATACATACTACATGCTACATACATACCACATATATACTACATACATACAATACATACTACATACATACTACATACATACTACATGCTACATACATACTACATATATACTACATGCATGCTACATACATACTACATGCTACATACATACCACATACATACTACATACATACTACATACATACTACATGCTACATACATACTACATATATACTACATGCATGCTACATACATACTACATATATACTACATGCATGCTACATACATACTACATGCTACATGCATGCTACATACATACTACATACATACTACATGCTACATACATACCACATATATACTACATACATACAATACATTCATACAATACATACATAGACATACAGTACATATAACATAGAGTAACATACTTACCAATACTTGTCACATTGTTCCCCGAAGCCATTGTCGTCTACGGAATAAATATTAACATAACAAACCACAAAAATACTCACCCACGATCCGAAGCAGTCCACGAGTGTGTCCCACGACGATCTTGGGTAGAGAACGGCAGCATCAGATGATGCTGCCGTTCTCTACGGGCTGCAGGAATCCAATGACGGAAGGTAGGTATCCTTCCGCACTGTATTCCTCCGCCACTTAAAAAAAAAAAAGTCCCTAGTCTCACTTTATGCCATTGCTGCGTGGGAATTTCCCACACAGCAATGGCATAAAGTGAGACTAGGGACTTTTTTTTTTTAAGTGGCGGAGGAATACAGTGCGGAAGGATACCTACCTTCCGTCATTGGATTCCTGCAGCCCGTAGAGAACGGCAGCAACAGCTGATGCTGCAGTTCTCTACCCAAGATCGTCGTGGGACACACTCGTGGACTGCTTCGGATCGTGGGTGAGTATTTTTGTGGTTTGTTATGTTAATATTTATTCCGTAGACGACAATGGCTTCGGGGAACAATGTGACAAGTATTGGTAAGTATGTTACTCTATGTTATATGTACTGTATGTCTATGTATGTATTGTATGAATGTATTGTATGTATGTAGTATATATGTGGTATGTATGTAGCATGTAGTATGTATGTAGTATGTATGTAGCATGCATGTAGCATGCAGTATGTATGTAGCATGCATGTAGTATATATGTAGTATGTATGTAGCATGCATGTAGTATATATGTAGCATGTATGTGGTATGTATGTAGCATGTAGTATGTATGTAGCATGCATGTAGTATGTATGTAGCATGCATGTAGTATATATGTAGTATGTATGTAGCATGCATGTAGTATATATGTAGTATGTATGTGGTATGTATGTAGCATGTAGTATGTATGTAGCATGCATGTAGTATATATGTAGTATGTATGTAGCATGTAGTATGTAGCATGCATGTAGTATATATGTAGTATGTATGTAGCATGTAGTATGTATGTAGCATGCATGTAGTATATATGTAGTATGTATGTAGCATGTAGTATGTATGTAGCATGCATGTAGTATGTATGTAGCATGCATGTAGTATGTATATGGTATGTATGTAGCATGTAGTATGTATGTAGCATGCATGTAGTATATATGTGTTATGTATGTGGTATGTATGTAGCATGCATGTAGCATGCATGTAGTATATATGTAGTATGTATGTAGCATGTAGTATGTATGTAGTATGTATGTAGCATGCATGTAGCATGCAGTATGTATGTAGCATGCATGTAGTATATATGTAGTATGTATGTAGCATGTAGTATGTAGCATGCATGTAGTATATATGTAGTATGTAGCATGTAGTATGTATGTAGCATGCATGTAGTATATATGTGTTATGTATGTAGCATGTAGCATGCATGTAGCATGCATGTAGTATGTATGTAGTATATATGTGGTATGTATGTAGCATGCAGTATGTATGTAGCATGCATGTAGTATATATGTAGTATGTATGTTGCATGTAGTATTTATGTAGTATGCATGTTGTATGTATGTAGCATGTAATTTTTTTTTTTTTTTTTTTTTTTTTTACATTTAACACATTAGCCGGATGATGGGACTACTACTGTCCCATCATTGGCTAATGTGTCAATCACTGTCATGGTAGCAGGCATCGCCCGATGGGACTTGTAGTCCCATCGGACGATGCCTGCACAGACCCCCGGAGCCTGCACAGACCACCGGCAGGCCGGCACAGCCCCCCGGCAGGCCGGCACAGCCCCCCGGCAGGCCGGCACAGCCCCCCGGCAGGCCGGCACAGCCCCCCGGAGCCTGCACAGACCCCCGGCAGGCCGGCACAGACCACCGGAGCCTGCACAGACCCCCTGGCAGGCCGGCACAGCCCCCCGAAAGGCCCGTACAGACCCCAGAGAGGCTGTACAAGGGCAGGAAAGGGTTTTTCTTATTCCGATACCGGAAGTCCCATAGACTTGAATGGGACTTCCGGTATCGGAATCGGCGATACCGATACTTTTTTTAAAGATCGGCCGATACCATCCGATACGATACTTTGAAGTATCGGACGGTATCGCTCAACTCTACTCAGGTAGCGTTGACTACTTACCGTATGTTCAGGCTTATGTTGGCAATTGCTTCAATTGACGTAGTTGATATTTCCTACGTATTATATTTGGACACCTGAATAATGTTGTATCCTTTGATATGTAGAAGCTTATGGTTTGTTATCAGGTTGACTAATATTATATACATTAGTCATTAAAAAATAACTTAGGAAAAATGTTGGTGCTGAGTGCCAATCATGGTGCAAGGCAGATGCACTGACTCTGCACATTTTACCAGCAGAGTTTCAGCCTCGGTTACCCAGGACATACCTGTGCATTTTCCATTTAACCCCTTTGCAACAAACATTGTACGTGTTCAAATGAAGCGTGTCATCACCATATGGGGTAGCTCAATAGCTGAGCCTGCACCATACATCAAAGATGCCGGCAATGTTATGCAGCTGGCACCCAAGAGTAGTTACAAGGTGCTATTGCAACTTTTTGGCTGGAATCAGACGAACATATACCTGTAACATCCGATGTGACAGCATTGGATGCGATATGCAAATGCACTTGGCTCCAACTCTGCTACGAGCGGGAGCTGAAGTCAGTGCACTCTGCTCCAACTCCCCCGCATGAGAAAATCACAGAACAGAGTCGGAGGAAATGGAGAAAATAATTTCTCCATCTCCTCCATGGCCTGTCTCGGTGCATATCGGACTGCACTGGTAGTGCAGTGCAATGTTTCAGATGCTCTCATGGACTTGTGTGTGTGTGAGCCAAGTCTCGCTGCCAATCACAGCATGCTGCGATTGTTCTCTCATGTCACACTGACCCATAGTATAACACAGGGCCAAGTGCTGTTTGATCAAATATAGGATAGCATTTCGCTGAGTTATATGCTCGTGTAACCCAGGCCTTAGAATAAAGATATTGAAAAGCCTAAACTGCTGTTTTTTAATTGCAAATCTCCCAACATAACATGCAATAAAAAGCAATCGGATCATTGGATGTACCTGTAGGTAAGGTGACCAACAGGGGGGGTGACCCGCTTCTTGCCGCTGACAGACACGAGACGGAGACAAAATTTCTGTTCAACAGGTCCGCTTTTATTGGCCATCCTTCTGACGACCACAGCAATACACCACAGCAGCTTCACACTTCTTCATACACAGGCCCGAGTACCTTCACTCTCTTTTCCTGTAGTCGTGACATCCTCCGTGGTTCTCTTCGCTGTGGCTGCCCTAGGCCTATCTACCACAGCGCTTCACCAATCTGAGTACAACGTCCATTTCGTACCCCCAGGTCGTCTCCGTCTGTGGCTTCTGTCGTGTGGACCACTTCCTGTGACCATCTCAACTGTCAGTCCCCTACCGAGCCACTTCTCTGCTCTCTCTTCAGCAGAGCCTCCTATTTTTTGCGCTCCTCTCACTGACTGACCTTTCCAGAACCTCCCCTCAGCCTTTTATCCGTCTCGTTCTGGTAACCCCGCCCACCATGACCTGACAGTTTCTTCAACCAATGGCAGTTATTCAGTCCCATTGCTACACTCTCCACTGCTCTCTAATGGTCAAACTACAATACTACACTGCACCTCTGCCTCTCCACTGCAAACAGGTCCGCCCATCAATCCACCTTCCCTACACCCCTTCATTTATCCATTGTCGTCCTCGACAATCTTGCCTCCTTCCTTTCTGTTCTGAAACTTCTCCACCTTCTTTGTCAGGCCGATTGCTGAGCCAGGCTCGAATACGCGGGGGCTGGACCAAACCGGGAGCAATAGCGCTCCGAGTAGCTTACGGCTCACTCGCAGCGCCTACGCTACCATGACAATTCCTTTAGGTTGGGTTAGATCCATCTGGACTACTCTATGGATGCATTCCTCCCACTTTTCTCCCTTTCTGTCACCTTTCATTCGGACCGCCATGACCAAGGCCCTAACCTACCAGGTCATCGTCAGCGTCTTCCTGTCTTTTGTGGGGGGTGTATGGCTAGTACTCGGGGTCTGACCTAGGGACTGTTGTCTGCTCTACTCTCAGACATCTCTTCTGTCCTGTCAATTTCAGTCATGGTCAGCGTTTTCCTCTTTACTCTCGGTACCCCGGACCTGTTGAACATTTTCATTTTATTTTTTTATACATACAACATTTCAACAATTATCTATAGTTTTTTTTAACTATGTCATGTTTAATACTACTATAATTAACTTTTTTTTGTTTTGCATTTTTTTTCAAGTAAAACATAACAACTTCTTTTTCAAGTAAGACATAAACATGGGTGCTCCCCCTTCATTTATAGAGAGCACCTTCCCCATGCATCCCAGCCACAACAGGAGCTGGCATATTCTACCCATTTCGAGGACGTCAAACTGTCCCCAGGATGTGCAACAGCGCACAACAGTCCCATGCAAAAGATACTCCGGGACACCTCCTGGCGGCCGATGCTCCGCCAGCAACAAGCGACTCCACAGCCGTGAAATCTCTGGGATGCTTGCAGTGTCCCTGGGCCTCAAGTTTCCCTAATGCCCGAGACCCAGGAGTCCTTGTCTCTTTATGGGGGCACATACCCCTCAGGGTAGGTAATGACTGCTACTGCATAGTAGCCGCGGGGGCAATACTCCTTGTAATAGGAGACTAGGTCTCCCTCCCACAGATCCCGGCCATGCTTGACAGTTGTTACATTTAAATATATTTTGTAGCCGGTGGCGAGGTCCCGAATGAAACCGTAGCCCTTGGCGGTATCCATGTACACCAGCTGCCCGTACGACCGAGGGGTAGACATGGCGGCCTACCCCTTCTCATGAAGCAGCGCCCACACCTCCCGCTCTTTGGCCTTCTTCTGCTCGATAATCTCCACAACCCAGGCGGAGGGTCCGGTATAGGCCGCAGAGTCCGGTGGGTGGGACGCAATCGAGAGTGGAGCAGAGGCGGCCGCAGACATTGGGGAGCAGGCCGCAACTGGAGAAGCAGATGGGACAGAGACGGCCACAGGCATCATTGGGTAGGCTGTGGAGTCGGCCGCAGCCGGGATCAAGGTGGCCGTGGGCTCCAGTGAGTAGGCCGCAGCCGAAGCTGCGGATGGGACAGCAGCGGCTGTGGATGCTGGTAAGTAAGCCGCGGTGATCTGCGGCGGGCCCGAAGTGATGGCAGGCCCCGATGGATAGGCCATGGCTGGAAGACGGAGCGCGGCAGGGGCGGCCACAGGTTGGTTCGGCGCCAGCGCCGCCGGGCGAGGCGGATAGGGATGGTTGTCAGGAGCCGTAAAGTCATCCAGGGCCATAGTCACTGGAGAGCGGGAGGTCGACCGGGGAGGTAGAGGGCTGGTGTCAGGGCCCGGGGGTCTGTCTTGTGCACTGGGCATGGGGGCGGTATCTGCTTGCGATGCTGCTGGGTGGGCCAGGGGAACGCTCACCTTCCCCGGCGTCGTGGCTCCCAGCAGGCTTTCCCGCAGCTCCTTCAATAGCCGTGGATCTTGACCCTGCCGTCCAGCAGGGCCGGCCTCCGGGCCTGATGGCTCCGCGGGGAGAACTCACGCAGATTCTTCCAGCGGCTGTTCCAACAAGGTCCGGGGTACTGAGAATGGCTCCCAGGGGCAGGTCTCCCGACGGGATTCCATCTCCTGATGCCATATCCATTCCAGGCATCCGAGGCCACGGCAGCTGCAGCATCGCATCTCATCCGAGTTTCTGAAGCTCAATGGCGTCAAGCAGCTGCACCCAGTCTCTCCACCCGGGCCACTTCCGTTCTTGGGTGGGTTGTTGATCGGCTTCTCCACCCACCTTCCAGGGTCCAGCATGGGAGGGCGGTTGTCTACTGATGTAGGCCGTTCCCCCCAGGGGTGGGTGCAACATATTCCCAGGCTGTCCTACATGGCTGCAAACTTCTGTGTATCTTTTTGGTGCTCAAATGCCACAGCCATTTTTATGAAACACTTTTCTGCTCCAGATCCACCAGCAATCCTAAGCACAGTCCCAATTTGTAATCCACAGGGAAAAATAAAATCTTTACCCTGTACAGCTTGGGGTCCTTTGGTACTTTGAGGCAGGCTGGCCGCTGAAGGTGTTGTATTTGCGGCAATTATCCTGCCGACTACGCCAAATGTAGGTAAGGTGACCGACAGGGGGGTGACCTGCTTCTTGCCACTGACAGACACGAAACGGACACAAAATTTCTGTTCAACTGGTCCGCTTTTATTGGCCGTCCTCTTGACGACCACAGCAATACACCACAGCAGCTTCACACTTCTTTTTACACAGGCCCGTGCACCTTCACTCTGTTTTCCTGTTGTCATGACGTCCTCCATGGTTCTCTTCACTGTGGCTGCCCTAGGCCTATCTACCACAGCGCTTCACCAATCTGAGTACGTCATCCTTTTTGTACCCCCAGGTCATTTCCGTCTGTGGCTTCTGTCGTGTGGGCCACCCCCGTGACCGTCTCAACTGTCAGTCCCCTACGGAGCCTCTTCTCCACTCTCTCTCTTCACCAGAGCCTCCTATTTCTTGCGCTCCCCTCACTGACTGACCTTTCCAGAACCTTCCCTCAGCCTTTTATCTGTCCCGTTCTGGTAACCCCACCCACCATGACCTGACAGTTTCTTCAACCAATGGCAGTTATTCAGTCCCATTCCTACACTCTCCACTGCCCTCTAATGGTCAAACTACAATACTACACTGCACTTCTGCCTCTCCACTGCAAACAGGTCCTCCCTTCAATCCACCTTCCCTACATACCCAAAAATAAAAGCAAGAAAAGCTGCAGCTGCTTATTTTTTCTACAAAGTTCAGAATTTTTTAAAGCCAATTAAATAATAATAACAATAATAATAATAATAATGCTATGCAGTTTGTGAACTGTACTTATGTGAAGGATCATGTTGCCAGGTGATGTATACTGCACAATGAATGCCTTAAACCCCCCAAATTAGTAGCGGAATTGCTAAACTCGGTGAACATGAACAATTTGCAATATGATTTGGATGAATCACCAAAACTGACATTTGCCATTTTACACACAGAAGGTCAGCATGACCTTGGGCGCAGCCCGACAGTCTTCCACATAAAGCTATTTCAGTGCCGTCAGAAAGGCCATCAGAGTTCAGAGCGAATTAACTAATTTCACCTAAATTACGTCAGCATGATCGCCGTGGGAAAAGTTCTTATGGCGCTGTTTTATCAGATTGCCCTTGTCCCAGTGTTATACTATGGGGCAATGCGACATGAGAGAACAATCACAGCATGCTGTGATTGGCAGTGAGGCTCGGCTCACACACACCCGCATAAGTCTATGAGAGCATGTGAAACACGGGATTACACTTGAAATATCATCACAATGCAGTCCGATATTTGCCGAGACAGGCCATGGAAAAGATGGAGACATTATTTTCTCCATCTCACCAAACCTGTGCTGCAATTTTCTCATGTTAGAGAATAAAAGCACAGAGCACTGACTTCGGCTCCCGCTCGCAGCAGTTTGAGCCGAGGATCATTAGCATATCGCATCCGATGCTCTCACCTCGAATGTTATATGGTCATCTGATTCCAGCCTAAAAGTTACAATAGCGGCTAGTAGCTACTCTTAGGTGCCAGATGTATAATGTTGCCGTCATCCACTCGCACAGTCCGAGTGCCATGCTATTTTTTTATCACAACCATTGACTTGCACTGATGAGTCTCATCCGAGATGCAAGGACAATCTCAGCTCCACCTGAGCTGAGAAAAAAAAAATCGCAGATGAGCAGGGATTCATAGATGAACATTGGTCAGAAGGCAATTCGATTTTTTTTTATCAGATTGCACTCTTTCATTTTTCTCGCAGATGAATATGAGCCCTCAAGTTGGACGTATCCTTCAAGTAGGTCACTTAGTCCTCTGATCCTAGAAGACTAAAGGGAAAACAGGTCACCCAACACAGGTATAAAGCAGTCCAATGGAGATACGTAATTCACCTACAAAGTGCAGCCCAGTAATGAAGAGTTCAGATGCGACAACTGTAACAAAAATATTAGTTCTGGGTGGCTGAAGAAGTCATCAAAGAAAAGCTATTGATCCTGACATAAAGCCGTGAGGAAAGTTGACCTCCACATATATAAAGCCGATCAGCGTGTACAGCTTAATCAATTTAAACACTGGTTACAAAACCTACAAAGTCACGGAACAATAGCCTCAGCTTAACTAAGTGCTTCTACTGGAACTCTTGGGTATTTCCTTACCTGTGTTTGCTGAATTCACTAGAGAATAGGAAATGAGGACTAAACAGCTTAGTTCAAAAAGCTGCTATGCAAGGGCTTGGTGGAATAACCCTTTAAGGACAAAGTGTTAATTCCCACACATATTTATGAGCTTTTTTGATCGTTGCTTTTGCTAGAAATTGTCAACATTGCCGCCATAGGGATTTTGTTGTGTGGGATGAGTTGTATTTATCAGTGGCATCATTATGGGTACACAAAACCTAAGGCCTCCTTCACACGTCCGTATTTAAACACGGGCATGAAAAAGCGGTTCTGCTGCCATCAGTGTGTCCGTTTTTACCATCAGTGTGGTCAGCAGTGTTTTTCTGGTATGGATAAAGAAAGAATTAAGTTACAAAGCTTATCCAATACTTTGCGATGTTAAACACATTATTATTATTATTATTTATTGTTATAGCGCCATTTATTCCATGGCGCTTTACATGTAAGGAGGGGTATACATAATAAAAACAAGTACAATAATGTTAAACAATACAAGTCATAACTGGTACAGGAGGAGAGAGGACCCTGCCCGCGAAGGCTCACAATCTACAAGGGATGGGTGAGGATACAGTAGGCGAGGGTAGAGCTGGTCATGCAGCGGTTTGGTCGATCGGTGGTTACTGCAAGTTGTAGGCTTGTCGGAAGAGGTGGGTCTTCAGGCTCTTTTGAAGGTTTCGATGGTAGGTGAGAGTCTGATATGTGAGAGTCCGATATGACATATACCACACGCGCGGCACACGGATACCATCTTTATGCTGTATGTGTTTTTCACAGACCCATAGACCTGTATTGGCCTTTGTCATCCATGCTGCCAAAAAAAAAAGACATGTCTCTGTACATTTTGCATGCTAACATTATCTGTGTTAATACATGGACATGTGAATATCACCATAAGTTATAATGGGTACATGTGGTATGGGTGAAAAAAAACAGGCCTAGCACGCAGTCACACTACGTGTAAATGGGACGAGGATCGCAATGCAATGCTCAGACTGGCTGCAACTCACCCAACCCGAGTGTAACAACTGCAAAGAAATATATGAAGCCGTCATGCTCTGGTCAGGAGAGCTTCCGGCCAGTCCGTGCACTGCATTCCGGTCTCACTCCAATTTATACCGTCTTCTGACTGCTACCTAATATTAATGCTTTTTATTTTGCTTTCATTATACTGTGGGTCAGCACGATTATGATGATACCAAACTTAGGTAGCTTTATTCATGTTTTATTACTTTTGTTCAATAAATACTCTGAAAGAAATACATTTTTTGTGTAATACTTTGAGTCATTAGTTAAATATTTTTCTGTGAACTTAGTTAAATGTGAGACTGGATGAACAAAAATGGCAATTCTGGCTTTTTTTGTGTTGGGATAGATAATGATATAGTTTTATTGTTATTGTCGATATTGACTCGGTGATACAAAACACATCTTTTTTGGACTTTTATTTTTTATTAGATTAAGTGATTTTTTTATTCAGAAAAATTAGTGTTTTTATTTTGAATCACATCGACATTTTTTCGGACTACATTTTCTATTAGTCCCTCTTGAATATTTTCTCCCTTGATTACACAGATAATACACAGCACTACTTATGTATTGCAGGTCATAATCCAGTTACGAGTCTTAGGGTAAGTGCACACAGAGTTTTTTGGTGGTGCGGATTTTGTAGTAAAATCCGCAGATAAATCCGCAGGACTAAAGACCTGCGGTTTATCTGCGGATTTGCCTGCGGTTTCACACCTCATAATGGATGAGGTGTGAAACCGCAGCGTTTCTGCACAAAAGAATTGACATGCTGTGGATTGTAAACCGCAGCAAAACCGCGCGGAAAAATCCGCAGCATGTGCACTACGTTTTCCAGTTTACCTTTGAAAACAATGGTACTGTACAATGCAGCTAAATCTGCTGCGGACCCCCAGCTGCAGAAATGCTGCGGATCCGCAGCAGAATCAGCACCGTGTGCAAATAGCCTTAGGCCGGCTGCAGATGAGCATATGAAAAAAATTATGTAAGATTCATCCAAAATGCTTGGACGAGTTTCAAATAATTTTCATTCGATTTTCGTCATGTGCCATTAGTATGTCCGCTTTTTATGTCCTTGTGATGTCCGTCTGTGATGGGTTTTCATTAATTTACATTAAAAAATGAATATGACAATTTACAGTTTTTTGGTTATAGGCCACGTACACATGGCAATATTGATCAGTATTTCACATCAGTATTTGTAAGCTGAGATCGGAGTGGGAGAAAAATGCTGAAGTGGTGACGTGTTTCTATTATAATTTTCCTGTGATTGCTCCACTCCTAGTTTTGGCAAATATTGATATGAAGTACTGACCAAAATACTGACATGTGAACATGGCTTTATAATAGAAATTTATCCATATACCGTAAATTGGATGCTGCGCAAATGTTTTGAGCCTAGGGTAATTTGATATACTCAAGACATTAGTTCATGCAGTGATTTTTTTCTCACTGGCAGACCAAGAGAAAAATCATTCATCGGACCAAACCCATTAAAAAATGTGGGTCAATGTGCTGTCCATGTGCTATCTGACAAAAAATTAGACAGCACACGTCAGATTCATACGCTCGTCTGCATGAACCCTTCAAGTAAATAATGTTCAAAACCGCACATAAAAAATGGACAGCTTTGGAGCTGTTTTTGAAAGGAAGCAGCCATATTTTTCTATCCCTTTCACTTACAATGTAATGAGTCAGCGAACAACAAAAGCAGAAGATAAGATTTGTGCAGAAAGAGCATTTTTGACTCCTTTATTGGCATATCTGCAATTTATATATGCTCATACATCAAACTAATTATGACCGCAAAATAAAACACTACAATTTATGCTAAGCCTTTGGAAAACGATAAAGCAATGGGTAACACAATGGGTGTTCTTGGGTAGGGAAGAGGATATTAACAACATCTCTTGAGATTTAGGTCAATGAAGTGGATAATTTTTTATATCCCTAGTAATCTACGGTATTAAATGCATTGATAGCTTTGATGGTCTAGTGTAGTGAAATCTAATCGTGACAACCCCTAAGAAAAACCAAAGTAAAGGGATTACTGCAAATAAGCAACTAATAATAATATTCCGGTTGGACTAGAGTAAAGAAGGGTTATCCCCTTGTGAAAAGGGTAAATATGGACAAGTGTGGCTTTGTCCACGAAGCTCATAGAGAATGAAGGGACCTGTGGTTGAGCATGTGCAATTAAGATCCATTTGACTAATTAGTAAGGATCTGAGTGGTCGGACCACCACCAGGTTAGGAGTCATCACCTTTTCTGTTAATGGATGAAAGCTTCTTGTAACTGAACTACTGCTTTAAGTTACAGATTGAGAAACCTAGAGCTAGCACCTCATACTGATAAAGCAACAGAGAAACACCAGAAGATCATTTGGTTTCAAGAATTTCTGCACTGGTTAGAATTTCTTCACCATCCTATTAAAAAGTACAGTTTTTTTTTCCTTTCCAGATGAAACTACTGGAGTTTTCTACCTGATTTCTACCTACTCACCGCACCCCCTATCCGTCTGAGTCCCGCAAGGTTCAGTCCTAGGGCCCATGCTCTTCTCCGTTTACACCTTCGGCCTCAGACAGCTCATAGAATCTCATGGCTTTCAGTATCATCTCTATGCTGATGACACACAGATCTACATCTCTGGACCAGATATCACCTCCCTACTAAACAGAATCCCTCAATGTCTGTCTGCTCTTTCATCCTTATTCTCCGCTAGATTTCTAAAACTTAATATGGACAAAACAGAATTAATCATCTTTCGCCAATCTCACATGACCCCCCCAACAGACCTATCCATTAAAGTAAACGGCTGCCCACTCTCTCCAGTCCCACAAGCTCGCTGCCTCGGGGTTATCCTTGACACTGATCTCTCCTTCAAACCACATATCCAAGCCCTTTCCGCTTCCTGCCGACTTCAACTCAAAAATATTTCACAGATCCATACATTCCTCAACCAAGAATCTGCAAAAACTCTAGTCCATGCCCTCATCATCTCCCGCCTTGACTACTGCAACCTCCTGCTCTGTGGCCTCCCCTCTAACACTCTCGCACCCCTCCAATCTATTCTTAACTCTGCTGCCCGACTAATCCACCTGTCCCTCCGCTATTCCCCGGCCTCTCCCCTCTGTCAATCCCTGCACTGGCTCCCCGTTACCCAAAGACTCCAGTTCAAAACCCTAACCATGACATACAAAGCCATCCACAACCTGAGTCCTCCGTACATCTGTGACTTAGTTTCCCGGTACTTACCTGCACGAAACCTCCGATCCTCACAAGATCTCCTTCTGCACTCCCCTCTTATCTCCTCTTCCCACAATCGCATACAAGATTTCTCCCGCGCATCCCCTCTACTCTGGAACTCTCTACCACAACATATCAGACTCTCGCCTACCATGGAAACCTTCAAAAAGAACTTCAAGACCTACCTCTTCCGACAAGCCTACAACTTGCAGTAACCACCGATCCACCAAACCGCTGCACGACCAGCTCTACCCTCGCCTACTGTATCCTCACCCATCTCGATGTAGATTGTGAGCCCTCACGGGCAGGGTCCTCTCTCATCCTGTACCAGTCGTGACTTGTATTGTTTAAGGTTACTGTACTTGTATGTATTATGTATACCCCTCCTCACATGTAAAGCGCCATGGAATAAATGGCGCTATAATAATAATAAATAATAATAATTTGTCTCAGCTGTTCAGTGTTGGCCACTCCCCTCTTCTATTTATGCTCACCTCTGGCACTTAGGAATTGCCAGTATTAGTTCTTACTGCTTTGTTTTGGAGTTGAATGCGTAGTTCGTGGTTGGAGATGGTGTTTGGAGATTTGTTCAGGAGATTTTGCTTAAAGTTTTGTTTCTGTGCACATGCTCATCCTATCCTATTTGGTTTCTCCTTCATTTATCTATCCTGTGACCCACTTTGTTGCTTGTTATGTGTATTTTGTAAGATTGTAATTTTCATTTATCTCTGTCAGTCTTCCCTTGTTTGTCTGGTTAGTGTTATTTTATAAACTTCAGCTTCCTACCCCCCTGGGTGGTACTTATAAGGGTTGATGTAAGATCATAGCAAGGCATATGAACTTGGTGTCTCCAACTTCTGGAGTAATCCTGAAGACAAAAACTAACAAGTATAATGTGAACAAGGGTTACCTATAAACGACTAACTGAAAAAAACTCTATTAAAATATAACTTTTATTAAGTACAAAAATAGCAATATAAAATTGCACAGATGCCCCCTATTATAAAGCCTAGTAAAAAACGGGCTATTGTATTGCTGGAAAGAGATAAGGTATAACAGTCAAACCAAATCTAACCAGCTGAATCTGCCAATCCAATCACGTGGTCAGAAAAACCTAAATCATAGCAGTTAAAAATTGCACAATACTATTATAGCCCAAAAACCTCAAAAAACGGAAAAAAAAGGGGAAATGGACATAAAGAAGATGTATAAAAATTGATAATACGTGCTACCATCTGATAACAATTTCACTCAGCCGATGTGAAGAAAAGAGTGACCTGGCCTTATACAAAATGACTATCTGAACACCTACCTAGGTGCGGAGGTTGGCACCCTAAGAAATACGAGAATGGTTCCCCCGCTCGTGCGATGGCTATCCCTAATCTCCTATATCATCCTATAAGACGACAGATTAGAAACAGAGGGCCAGATGGCCTATATCCATTTGCTTAGAATATCTTCATGAATGCAGAAAAGTAGATTTATACAATCATATATGCATGTGAGGAAAGGTAGAAAGTCCAGACAGTCTGACTAGATACATAACACTCACACACAGTAGAACCAGTTACATATAAATTTGCAGCAAATTATGCCCTTTCCCAAAATCACTGTTATGTATATGAAGTATATATAAAAATTGTCACATCAAGTACTCAGATAAAAAACTGCCCATTAGACACAATGATGAATCAATGGTTGGTAGTGTTGAGCGATACCATCCGATATCGTGAAGTATCGGATCGGATTGGATCGGACCGATACCCAAAAAGTATCGGGTATCGCCGATTCCGATACCGGAAACCAATGCAAGTCAATGGGACAGAAATATCGGAAATAAAAAACCCCTTTCTTTCCTTGTAGGTTAATTCTACATGAAGAAAAACAATTAATAATAATGTAGAATGTATTGTGGGAGGTGTAGGAGACATTAAAGACATAGAGGTTTAGCCCAATCAAATGGAATAGCAGGAATACATTTTTTTTAAAAGACGTTCAGAGTTACAAAGATATTGACTATGTTAACCTTTTATATATTTTGTCAGATATGTATGTTTCACTACTTTCATGCTCTTCACCTTCTTTTTAAATTCTCCCACACTTTCTCCTTCATGATCCTCAGCAGCAGCATCTTTCATCAACTTCTTTTCCACCTTATTCATCTTCTTCTTCACCTTCTTCCTATTATTCTTTTTTTTTACATTCTTCATATTCTTCTTATTCAACTATTATTCTTCTTCATATTCTACTTCTTCATCTTCTTCCTATTCTTCTTCTTCATCATATTCTTATTTGTGACAGGCATTCCTGTAGTTGTTATCTATAAAAGTTTGAAGATTACACCAGCCGTTCTGCCTGTCACAAAAGATTTACAACAGGATTTGTCCGCGTTCAGATTGGTCTGCAGCAGCAGGCACTTTCCAGGGGCACCAAAAGGAGGAACGGACTCACCCCGATACACTGCCTAGTCTTCTTCTGCTTATAATTTAGATAATATCTTTTGCTCTGATTTTTAGACTTATGCTTAATGTTCTTCTGCTTTTGGTTCTTCTGCTTTTTGTTCTTCTGCTTCTTGGTTTTCTGTCTCTTGTTGTTCTGTATCTTGGTGGTTGTCTTCATGTTCTTTGTCCTCTTGGTCATCTTCTTCAGGGTCATCTTTTTGATCTTCTTCTGGGTGGTCTTCCGGGTCGTCGTCTTCAGGGTCATCGTTTTCATGGTGGTCGTCTTCTTCGGGGTGGTCTTCAGGGTCGTCGTCTTAAGGGTCGTCGTCAGGGAGATCCAGAGTGATAACCAAAAACCAATTCCAAAAGCTTGAACTTGGAAAAGTAGCAGAAGGTACAAGAAGGCTGAGGAACTGCCGAGAACCAGCTGACGGTACTGGAAACCGGATGGGTAGCAGAAGGATCAAGAGCCAATGGCACAACTGTGGACCAGCTGACAGTGGTGGAACACGGTTACTGAGCAGGAGGTACCTGTGCTAGAAAGCACTACCAAGGACCAGCAGACGTTGATGGAACTCGGATACCGAGAAGGAGGCACCTCAGCCAAAGGCACTGCCAAGAACCAGCTGACGGTGCTGGAACCCGGATGGGTAGCAAAAGCTGCAACAGCTAATGCAACTAGCGAGGATCAGCTGACAGTGCTGGAACCCTGAGGGGCAGCAGAAGAAACAAGAGCCAATGGCACTATTGAGGACCAGCTGACGTGCTGGAACACAGTTACTAAGCAGGAGGTACCTGTGCTAGAAAGCACTACCAAGGACCAGCAGACATTGCTGGAACTCGGATACCGAGAAGGAGGCATCTCAGCCAAAGACACTGCCGAGAACCAGCTGACAGTGCTGGAACTCGGATGGGTAGCAGAAGCTACAAGAACTAATGGAACTAGCGAGGACCAGCTGACGGTGCTGGAACAGAATGTGGGAATGTGGACAGAGCAGGAGACATTGCCGGACACACATCAGGGGTTCAGCTGACGTTACTGAACCCCAGTAACACAGGAACAAGTGTTGATTGTGCAGACGGCACATCTGAGCAGCAACTGGCGGTGTTGGAGGCCAGGGTAAATACTAGAGACAGAGTGGAGCCAGAGGCCTAATTGGAGCACGTTTAAAATCAGTAGTAGTGTGAATGAGGAGGCAGCAGGAGATATTGCCGGACACACAGCAGGGGAGCAGCTGGCATTACTTAACCCCACAAACACTGGAGCATGTGTTTTTCTCTGTGCAGACGGCACTTCCGAGCAACAACTGGCGATGTTGGAGCCCAGGGTCAATCATGGAGTAGGCTGAGGCCTAATTGCAGCAAGTTTTATATGTGAATGTAGATTGAATGTGGAGGCAGCAGGAGATATTGCCGGACACACATCAGGGGAGCAGCAGGAATTACTGAACCCCACAAACACTGGAGCATGTGTTTTTCTCTGTGCAGACAGCACTTCCGAGCAACAATTGGTGATGTTGGAGCCCAGGGTCAATCATAGAGCAGGCTGAGGCATAATTGCAGCAAGTTTTATATGTGATGTAGTTTGAATGTGGAGGCAGCAAGAGATATTGCCGGACACACAACAGGGGAGAAGCTGGCGTTACTGAACCCCACTAACACTGGAGCATGTTTTTTTCTCTGTGCAGACGGCACTTCCGAGCAACAATTGGCGATGTTGGAGCCCAGGGTCAATCATGGAGCAGGCTGAGGCCTAATTGCAGCAAGTTTAATATCTGTTGCAGACTACTACTGATTTTAGCCGTGCTCCAATTAGGCCTCTGTCTCCACTGTCTCTAGTATTTACCCTGTCCTCCAACACCGCCAGTTGCTGCTGAGAAGTGCCGTCTGCACAATCAACACTAGCTCCTATGTCAGTGGGGTTCAGTAACGTCAGCTGCTCCCCTGCTGTGTGTCCGGCAATATCTCCTGCTCCCTCCAAAATCACACTACATCAGATTTTAAACTTGCTCCAAATAGGCCTCAGCCTACACCATGATTGATCCTGGGCTCCAACACCGCCAGTTGTTGCTCAGAAGTGCCATCTGCACAGAAAGAAACACTAGCTCCTGTGTCAGTGGGGTTCAGTAATGCCAGCTGCTCCCCTGCTGTGTGTCCGGCAATTTCTACTGCTGCCTCCACATTCACACAACTACTGATTTTTAACCGAGCTCCAATTAGGCCTCTGGCTCCACTGTCTCTAGTATTTACCCTGTCCTCCAACACCAACAGTTGCTGCTCAGAAGTGCCGTCTGCACAATCAACACTTGTTCCTGTGTTCCTGGGGCTCAGTAACGTCAGTTGATCCCCTGATGTGTGTCCGGCAATGTCTCCTGCTCTGTCCACATTCCCACTACTAGTGGCATTACTGAACCCCACTGACACAAGAGCTAGTGCTTTTTTCTGTGCAGACGGCATTCTGAGCAACAACTGGTGGTGTTGAAGCCCAGGATCAATCATGGTGTAGGCTGAGGCCTAAGGAGCAAGTTTAAAATCTGATGTAGTGTGATTTTGGAGGAAGCAGGAGATATTGCTGGACACACAGCAGGGGAGCAGCTGGCATTACTGAACCCCACTGACACAGGAGCTAGTGTTTTTTTCTGTGCAGACGGCACTTCTGAGCAACAACTGGCAGTGTTGGAGCCCAGGATCAATCAAGGTGTAGGCTGAGGCCTACTTGGAGCAAGTGTAAAATGTGATGTAGTTTGAATGTGGAGGGAGCAGGAGATACTGCCGGACACACAGCAGGGGAGCAGCTGGCATTACTGAACCCCACTAACACTGGAGCATGTGTTTTTCTCTGTGCAGACGGCACTTCCGAGCAACAAATGGCGATGTTGGAGCCCAGGGTCAATCATGGAGCAGGCTGAGGCCTAATTGCAGCAAGCTTTATATGTGATGTAGTTTGAATGTGGAGGCAGCAGGAGACATTGCCGGACACACAGCAGGGGAGCAGCTGGCATTACTGAACCCCACTAACACTGGAGCATGTTTTTTTCTCTATGCAGACGGCACTTCCGAGCAACAATTGGCGATGTTGGAGCCCAGGGTCAATCATGGAGCAGGCTGAGGCCTAATTGCAGCAAGTTTAATATCGGTTGTAGACTACTACTGATTTTAGCCATGCTCAAATTAGGCCTCTGGCTCCACTGTCTCTAGTATTTACCCTGTCCTCCAACACCGCCAGTTGCTGCTCAGAAGTGCCGTCTGCACAATCAACACTAGCTCCTATGTCAGTGTGGTTCAGTAACGTCAGCTGCTCCCCTGCTGTGTATCCGGCAATATCTCCTGCTCCCTCCAAAATCACACTACATCAGATTTTAAACTTGCTCCAAGTAGGCCTCAGCCTACACCATGATTGATCCTGGGCTCCAACACTGCCAGTTGTTGCTCAGAAGTGCCGTCTGCACAGAAAAAAACACTAGCTCCTGTGTCAGTGGGGTTCAGAAAAGCCAGCTGCTCCCCTGCTGCATGTTCGGCAATGTCTACTGCTGCCTCCACATTCACACTACTACTGATTTTTAACCGTGCTCCAATTAGGCCTCTGGCTCCATTGTCTCTAGTATTTACCCTGTCCTCCAACACCAACAGTTGCTGCTCAGAAGTGCCGTCTGCGCAATCAATACTTGTTCCTGTGTTACTGGAGCCCAGTAACGTCAGTTGATCCCCTGATGTGTGTCCGGCAATGTCTCCTGCTCTGTCCACATTCCCACTACTAGTGGCATTACTGAACCCCACTGACACAGGAGCTAGTGTTTTTTTCTGTACAGACGTCACTTCTGAGCAACAGCTGGCGGTGTTGGAGCCCAGGATCAATCATGGTGCAGGCTGAGGCCTACTTGGAGCAAGTGTAAAATGTGATGTAGTTTGAATGTGGAGGGAGCAGGAGATATTGCCGGACACACAGCAGGGGAGCAGCTGACGTTACTTAACCCCACTGACACAGGAGCTAGTGTTTTTTTCTGTGCAGACGGCACTTCTGAGCAACAGCTGGTGGTGTTGGAGCCCAGGATGAATCATGGTGTAGGCTGAGGCCTACTTGGAGCAAGTGTAAAATTTGATGTAGTTTGAATGTGGAGGGAGCAGGAGGTACTGCCGGGCACACAGCAGGGGAGCAGCTGACGTTACTGAACCCCACTGACACAAGAGCTAGTGTTTTCTTCTGTGCAGACGGCACTTCTGAGCAACAACTGGCGGTGTTGGAGCCCAGGATCAATTATGGTGTAGGCTGAGGCCTACTTGGAGCAAGTGTAAAATGTGATGTAGTTTGAATGTGGAGGGAGCAGGAGATATTGCCGGACACACAGCAGGGGAGCAGCTGACGTTACTGAACCCCACTGACACAGGAGCTAGTGTTTTTTTTCTGTGCAGACGGCACTTCCGAGCAACAACTGGCAGTGTTGGAGCCCAGGATCAATCATGGTGTAGGCTGAGGCCTGCTTGGAGCAAGTGTAAAATGTCATGTAGTTTGAATGTGGAGGGAGCAGGAGATATTGCCGGACACACAGCAGGGGAGCAGCTGCCGTTACTGAACCCCTCTGACACAGGAGCTAGTGTTTTTTTCTTTGCAGATGGCACTTCTGAGCAACAACTGGCAGTGTTGTAGCCCAGGGATTACAGTTCAGGTGGTAGAAACATGAACACAACAGGAGACCTGGATACTGTTGCCAACCAATTATTTATTCTGGAAGAGGACTGGCAAATTCCGGCGAGATCCAGGCCTTGTTCATTTTCAGAAAAGTAAGCCGGTCAACGTTATCGGAGGATAGTCGCGTGCGACGGTCTGTTAGTACACCACCTGCGGCACTAAAGACGCATTCCGATAATACACTGGCAGCAGGGCAAGCCACCACCTCAAATGCTTACTGGCTGAGCTCTGGCCATGTATCCAGCTTAGAGACCCAAAACTTGAAGGGGGAAGAGCCATCTGGGAGTACACTGACAGGGCAAGACATGTAGTCTGTCATCATCTGACGGAAACGTTGCCTCCTGCTGACTGGAGCCCTCTGTGATGGTGTAGACATTTGTGGCGGGCACACAAAACTTTGCCACATTTGGGGCATACTGGTCTTGCCTTGTGCTGAGGCGCTGCCTCTGCTCCCTCTTTATGCAGAGCTTCCTCCACTGCCTCGACGCACAGAGCTGCTTTGTAAAGCACTAGCAGCACTGCTCTCGGGTGGAATGGAGAACATGATGGAATGCACCAGTGTGTCTTGGTACTCCCGTATTTTACGCTCCCGGTTCAACGGTGTTATCAGGCTTTGTAAGTTGTCCCGGTAGCGAGGATCTAGGAGGATGTACACCCAATTATCAGCCGTGTTGAGAATGTGGGCAATGCGGTGGTCCTTTCTCAGGCACTGCAGCATGAAATCAACCATGTGCTGCAGACTACCAATTGCCCAAGAAACACTGTCCCCTGCTTGAGGCGTCATCTCTGCCTGCTCTGCATCACCCCACCCTCGCTCTGCATACTGACTACTAGAGCATTGTGTACCTCCCTCCTCTGGAGAGATGTCTTCCTCCTCCATTGACTCCTCCTCATCCTCCTCACAAAGTGTCCCCTGCCTAGGCCTTTGTGAGGAACCACGTTGCGCAGACTGTCCAGAAGCAGATGGCATTTGTGACTCCTCATCCTCCACCTCTTCCAAAACCTCCTCCCTTAGTGCTTGCAGTGTTTTTTGAAGCAGGCAGATAAGGGGGACAGTCATGCTGACTAGTGCATCATCTGCACTCGCCATCCGTGTGGAATCATCGAAGGCACGCAAAACAAGGCAGATGTCCTGCATAGAGGCACACTCAGTGGTGCTGAAGTGTGACCGGCGCACAGTGTGACTTGTTTGCGCCTGATGCAGCTGGTACTCCATTACTGCTGCCTGCTGCTCACACAACCGCTCCAACATATGTAACGTTGAATTCCACCTGGTGGGTAGATTGTGGAAGGTGCAATCGGCGCTGCAGAGCTGCAATGCGCGATCTTGCCATGCTGGAACGCCGCAAGTGAGCGCACTCTATGCGGACCTTGTGCAACAGTGCATCAAGATCCGGATAGTCCCTCAGAAAGCTCTGCACGACCAAGTTGAGTACATGTGCCAGACATGGGATGTGAGTGAGGTTGCCTAGGCCCAGAGCTGCCCCCAGATTTCGGCCATTGTCACACACTACCAAGCCTGGCTGGAGAATTGCTGGCACAAACCACACGTCGCTCTCCTGCTTGATGGCATTCCAGAGCTCCTGCGCTGTGTGGCTTAGATTCCCCAAAAAAATTAATTTCAGTACGGCCTGTTGACGTTTGGCCATGCCTGTGCTCATATCGATCGTAACAGGCTCCTGCAGCGCTGATTCTGAGGAACTGGAGTATGAGGAGGAGTCAATGAGTACAGACTGGATTCCTGCAATCCTTGGAGTTGGCAGAAAACGTACAGCGCCACTCTCAAGATCTGTACCTGGCTCCACAACATTGACGCATTGGGCAGTGAGGGAAAGGTATCGTCCCTGTCCATGGTTACTGGTCCACGCATCGGTGGTCAGGTGGACCTTGCTACTGACGACGTTTAGTAGCACGTTTTATTTTTCCCTCCAAATGCTTTTGCAGGGCAGGGACGGCTTGCCTGCTGAAATAAAAGCGGCTGGGCACGGTGTATTGTGGGACTGCCAATGCCATGAATTTACGGAAGGTGTCAGTCTCCACCAGCCTGAATGAGAGCATTTCAAAAGCCAGTAGTTTGGCAATGCCAGCATTCAGAGCCTGTGCCCGGGGATGGTTTGCCGAGTACGAACGCCTTTTCTCCCATGCCTGTGCTACCGATGGCTGTAGAGTGGCCTGGGAGTGTGAGGATGACAGGGAACGTGGTGCTGTGGGTGGAATGTCACTGAGTCTCTGGACAACAGTGCCAGAGGTTCTTCCATGGCGATCCTGTGAGGAAGCCAAACCAGCTGTGTGTGAGCTGCAGGAAGAGGCTACAACACGAGCTGAAGAGGTGGTAGGTGGTCCTGTAGGTTGGCCTATGTCTTCAGTGTGTCTTTGTAACTCCACCACGTGCTTGATCCGCACATGTTTCCACATATTTGTGGTATTGAGGTTGCTGGCACTTTTCCCTCTTTTGACTTTCCGATGACACAGCTTGCATTTGACCAAGCAAATGTCATCTGCAACTGTGTCAAAAAAGGACCACGCACTGCAAGTCCTGGGAGCGCCCGTTTTGGGTTTTGGAAGAGGAATGCTCCTAACGGGTGCCGAAGTGGAGGCTACATGCAACCAAGTCTGCCCCCTCCCTCTCCCTCCTGTTTTGGCCGTTCGGGGAATCTCTTCCTCAGAACTGCTCCCACCACCTTCCTGTTCCTCATGCCATGATGGGTCAAGGACCTCATCATCTACACTCCCCTCTTCAAACACCTGCTTCTCCTGGGTACTCTCGGCAGCACAGTATGCACCAGAAAGTGGCACCTGAGTCTCATCATCTGATGCGTACAGAGGTGTGCTGACCATAGGCACTGGCCCACCCGCCTCTTCAGATTCAGAGGGACAAAGCAGTTGGGCATCACTGCATACTCCCTCTTCTTCACATTCTAGAATGTTGCTTGGCTAGCCCCCTCTTTCCAAGGCAACAGATTCAGAGAGCAGAAGTAGAGAATGAGATGGCTCCTGTACAGGGCTCTCTGACTGCCTAGGCAATTTGGCAGGTGGTGAAGAGACAGATGGTTGCTCTTCAGTGCTCTGGCCCTGAGAGGATGTGGAAGTCATTGAAGTCGATGCGTTAGCTGCCATCCATCCAACAACGGCTTCAATTTGTTTGTCCCGCAGTAGTGGGGTGCGGCGAGGTCAAACAAAGCTGCGCATAAAGGACTGTTGCCTGGTAAAACTGGGGGATGCTGAGTCACTGGTGCCCGCAGCAGGCACAGAATCCCCATGTCCTTTCCCTGCTGAATCCCCACGTCCTCTCCCTGCTGCAACTCCACGCCCACGACCACGTGCCTTACCTCCTGCCTTCTTCATCTTGGTAGACTGATAAAGATAGGCAGAAAAGTACAAAGGGGGGGCTTAGTGTGCTTATTCCTGAACAGCTGCTAACAGGTATAAGAAACACTAATTTTATAAAGTGTGTGGACCACACTTTAATATGAGCTAATGTGGCCTACACAACTGTCAAGTGGAGTGTTTGGTGAACTTTATTTACGTGTTTTTTTTTTTCAAAAAAACAAAAAGGATGTGACCAAAGGTGTGAAAGCGATAGTATCACAAACTTTTCGGAGCTATTACAATGCAGGAAGGTAACCTACAATGCAATAGATGAGGCTCTAAAAAATAGGCTAAATAGGCTAAAACTAATCTAGCTGCAGCTGCAGGGCACAAGCCTGAAAAAAGGCTCCTTTATCTACTCCAATATAGCGTTTGCAACCAACCAATGTAGATGGATACGGATGGAAGCACACTAATAGGAGCAAAAAAATCAGAAAAAATAAGCTGCAATAAAAAAAAAGACTATGTATGAGGCAGTGACGCACGCTGAGCGGCCTACAACTAGAGGTGGCTGCAGGACACACTACAACGTGAGCTGCACTCACACACAGAGACCTCTCAGACAGCCGTGAACAGTGCAGATAAGTGGGTACTAGCACTGAAAGGCTGCAGAAAGGCTCCGCTGTCTACTCCTATAGTGTTTGCAACCAATGTATATGGATACGGATGGATGCACACTAATAGGAGAATTAATGAAAAATGAGCAGCAATAAAAGAAAAATATGTATGAGGCAGTGACGCACGCTGAGCGGCCTACAACCAGACGTAGCTGCAGGAAACACTACAGCGTGAGCTGCACTCACACACAGAGACCTCTTAAACAGCCGTGAACAGTGCAGATAAGTGGACACTAGCACTGAAAGGCTGCAGAAAAGCTCCGCTGTCTACTCCTATAGTGTTTGCAACCAATGTATATGGATACGGATGGATGCACACTAATAGGAGAATTAATGAAAAATGAGCAACAATAAAAGAAAAATATGTATGAGGCAGTGACGCACGCTGAGCAGCCTACAACCAGAGATGGCTGCAGGACACACTACACAGTGTGAGCTGCACTCACACAGACCTTGCAGACAGCTGTGAACAGCACTGCAAGGCAAAAGAATGCTACACTGATTGATAATGTAGCCTGGGTAAAGCACAATATTATTTGGAAAATCGCTATCTCTAACTGTTCCTCAGAGTCTTGAACAGCAGCCTGTCCTTCACTGAATTCACAGCAGAGTGCACCCTAAATGGCGGCGGCGGCTTTTATGGTGCATCATGACATCATTTCAGCAGCCAATCACAGCCATGCCATTAGTTAACATGCCTACATGCCTAACAGGATGTGCCCACACTTCTGAGGATTCCTCATTGGCTGAATCAAATCAAACTGGCTGATAGCATTATGGGAACTTCTGATTCCGGTATTCGATATGCTAAAAGTATTGGAACTCAGTATCGGAATTCTGATACCGCGAATATCGGCAGATACCCGATATTTGCTGTATCGGAATGCTCAAAACTAATGGTAGGTAAACAGGAACGGCTTATCTGATAACAAATTGTCAGAAATCATGAAAGCAAACAAAGACACCACTGAATGTACCTGATTTTCAAATCTCAGTGTAAATTAGTAGGGGTGCTACAGCCTCTCCAGATATCAGATATATTTCATACCCCTAGTTTAAATCACCAGATACTGACAATAATAAGCTCATTCATGGGAGAAAAAAAAACAGTACTTATCTGTGAATATATACTCCTTCATAATGATATCCATAAGGTCCATGATAACATCATTCCTCAAATATAGTCTGCACACTCTCAACGCGTTTCTCCCTACTGCGGGTTCATCAGGAGAGATGCATATTGGTCAGAGCAGTCTGGCAGTGGAGACTAATCCAATTGATGAGGCTGACTATATCTGAGGAATGATGTTATCATGGACCTTACGGATATCATTATGAAGGAGTAATTATTCACAGATAAGTACTGTTTTTTTTCTCCCATGAATGGGCTTATTGTTGTCAGTATCTGGTGATTTAAACTAGGGGTATGATATATATCTGATATCTGGAGTGGCTGTAGCACCCCTACTAATTTGCACTGAGACTTGAAAATCTGGTACATTCAGTGGTGTCTTTGTTTGCTTTCATGATTTCTGACAATTTGTTATCAGATAAGCCGTTCCTGTTTACCTACCATAGATTCATCATTGTGTCTAATGGGCAGTTTTTATCTGGGTACTTGATGTGACAATTTTTATATATACTTCATATACATAATATAGTGGTTTTGGGAAAGGGCATAATTTGCTAAAAATTTATATGTAACTGGTTCTACTGTGTGTGAGTGTTATGCATCTATTCAGACTGTCTGGACTTTCTACCTTTCCTCACATGCATATATGATTGTATAAATCTACTTTACTGCATTCATAAAGATATTCTAAGCAAGTGGATACAGGCCATCTGGCCCTCTGTTTCTAATCTGTCGTCTTATAGGATGATATAGGAGATTAGGGATAGCCATCGCACGAGCGGGGGCGCCATTCTCGTATTTCTTAGGGTGCCAACCTCCCCACCTAGGTAGGTGTTCAGATAGTCATTTTGTATAGGGCCAGGTCACTCTTTTCTTCACATCGGCTGAGTGAAATTGTTATCAGATGGTAGCACGTATTATCAATTTTTAATACATCTTTATGTCCATTTCCCCCTTTTTTTCTGTTTTTTGAGGTTTTTGGGCTATAATAGTATTGTGCAGTTTTTAACTGCTATGATTTAGGTTTTTCTGACCACGTGATTGGATTGGCAGATTCAGCTGGTTAGATTTGGTTTGACTGTTATACCTTATCTCTTTCCAGCAATACAACAGCCCGTTTTTTACTAGGCTTTATAATAGGGGGCATCTGTGCAATTTTATATTGTTATTTTTGTACTTAATAAAAGTTATATTTTAATAGGGTTTTTTTCAGTTAGTCGGTAATCCTGAAGACAGAGATAAATTAGGGAGCACCTAATTCTATGGACCTGATTAGAACCCACAGTCCCAAGGCACTGCGTGACAGTGCCATATTGTATCTAGCATATGTCCGGCCTTACACTGCAGTGTGTCCAATGCTTGTTGTGAGACTGTCCTCGCAGCTATCTGGAATCAGAATCTTTGCTGACCTGGAACAAGCACCCTTCTTTGTGACTTCATATTGCCGAAATAACTTCATTTATTAAATCAGAAATTTGGACATAAAAATATAATTGTCAACAATAGATTTCTGCGTATGTCACTGCCAGGAATAGTGATGAGAAAACGTGCTCGGATAAGGTGTTATTCGGGCATTCTCATGTGCTAAAATGGTGTCTTCAGCGTGTTCGTATAATATGTTCAAGTCCCAGTTGCTGCATGTCTCGCAGCTGTTTGACAGCCGCAACATATGCAGGGATTGCCTGACAAACAGGCAATCCCTGCATGTGTTGTCGTTGTTAAACAGTTGCGAGACCTGCAGCTATGGGGACTCGAACATATTATTTGATCATGCCGAAGACACTTTTAGCATATGAGCATGCTCGGATAACATCTTTTCTGAGCATGTTTGCTTCTCTAGCCAGGAATATATATTAATCAGTGATGAATGCGCATGCTCGTCACTACTCATTACTTGCTTGTGCATCAGCGTGTCCAAGATGCTTGTTACTGAAGTAGTATTTTTTTGAATGCTCAAGCGGGAGCTTGACTCCCCGCCCCACATGTTTGGCACTTTTTAAAAAGCCAATAAACGTGGGGATTGCCTGCCAGTCACTGTAATACTGTAGCTATCTTGGGTGTGGTGTTGCGGTGATTGGCTGGCCGCATAGCATGATCTGGTCTATATAAGACCTGTGATGCTAAGCTTGACACTCTAATCCCCAGAAACATGCAGAGGTGTTGCTGATAGAGGGACAGAATTGTAGCGGCATGTAGGCAGAGATTCAACCACATCAATATTTCTTTTAACTACAAGAGCAGCTCTTGTTAGGGATAAGTATAATCAATATTAATACTGCAGTTAGCAGCACTTAGGGAGAGATGGTGCTGTAGGGATCATGTAGGAGAGGATAGGATGAATTGCATGTCCTTTATGCTGCAGCCTGCAACTCATACTAAAACCCCTTTTCAGGGCTAATAATATCATTTTTGCTCTTAATTCTGCAAATTTTTCTGAGCAGGGAAATATTATACACCATTTTTACTGCATCAGTTATGCATTAAAAGCATACAACCAGACTTGGTTGGATCTCAATAGCATTGCTATACTGATACTGAAGTGTAACCAGTCCATCTAATGTGGGCAAATTTTCCTGCAATAGTCATACTGCTATTTATTTTCAGCAGTGAAATGTTAATTTATTGTGTTCCATTCGTGCTTCAAAAAAAAAAACTTGGTTGGTTACAAATCACCACATTGATACTGCAATGTAAGAAGTCCATCTGAAGTGGGCACATTTTCCTGAAACAGTAATACTCCAAATTTTTTTCAGCAGTGAAATTTTTCACATTTATAGTGCTCCAGTTGCGCATCAAAATAAAAAAACTTTGCTTGCTAGAAAAAGCGTGACTTTATTGATACTGCAGTGTAAGAAGTCCATTTGAAGTGGGCAAATTTTCCTGCATTAGTTGTCCTGCAAATTTTTCGCAACACAGATATATCATATGTAATTTAAAATGGGCAAGGCAAGGGTTGTGGAAGTGGATGAGATGCTGATGGTGATCGCAGAGGCCAAGGCCGTGGGTAAGGTGAACCTGTGCCTGCCACGGGAGCATGACAAACACACATATCATGTCAATCTAGCTTCCTATCCCTCTTTGTAGAGGGGGTACAAAACACCTTGAAGTCAAGCCAATGTGAAAAGGTGGTTTGATGGATTGCAGATAATGCTTCCAGTCATTTTGCAAGCACCACCCTGTCTTCCACATGATCCAGTATCAGTAGCCGTGATTTTTGACCACATAATCCTCACCCTGATCCTCCTTCCTACTACCATGCAGAGTGCCCAGAGACAAATGATCCCACACTTGGTCACTCCGAAGAGCTGATCACATTTTCATTTATAGATTCTGGCCTTTCGTCCTACCCGTTTCAAGCGGAACATGCTCAAATATTTGAGGAGCCACGCTCACAAGATGGCAATGGTGGGAAAATGCAATTACTGTCGCAAGAGTTGGATGATGATAAGACACAATTGCCAACAATGGGTGTTTATATATCAGCAAGTCAGGAGCTGGATCAGAGTGGGGAAGTGGAAGATGAGGTGGTTGACAGTGAAGTCACTGACCCAACCTGTGAAGGTGACATGCAGAGTGAAGACAGTAGCACACAGGGGGAGGGATCTACAGCACCACAACAGGCAGGAAGAAGCAGTGGGTGGGGTTTCCAGAGGCACAAGGCAAGCAACTGTTCCCCAGAGCACCAATATGAGAACATTTTGTCAATACTATATTAAAGAAAAAATCAGACATAAAGACATGCACATAAAAAGTATAAAGATAAGATAAGGACACAATAAAAATGATAACCAAACATCAGCTCAAGAGGGGGTAGGGATATGTCCTGCAATAGTAAAAAAATCAATAAAAAAATTCAACCATAAGTTCATACTGGCACTTGATATAGCCCAACCTTTGTTAAATACTAATGACAATGCAAAATGTTAATGTGAAATATTAACAAAGATGATTTCAAAGACATACTGATAGGGAATTTAGATTGTGAGCCCCATTGGGGACAGCGATGATAATGTGTGCAAACTGTAAAGTGTTGCGGAATATGTTAGTGCTTTATAAAAATAAAGATTATTATTATTATTATTATTATTATTATTATTATTATTATTATTATTATTATTATTATTATTTCCAACAGACGACATGCAACTAGTCATATATACTGGTAAAACAAATCTTGCATATACTGTATATCTTTAATGTCACTGGATGTAAACAATATTAATAAATAAAACATGCAGATGTCACAAGTGGCTATATCAATTCAATGTAAGAAATTACAATACATGATCCTGGGCAAGAGGTCTGTACCAAAAGTCCTGCTAGTGAATACACTACTTTGTCAGGCATCTGCCAAGCCAGCATCAGCAGGGGCAGCACAACTACCAGCCTGACCACCACCAAGATGCTCAGGCACATGCAGCCAAATCACCCAACTGCTTGCGCGAATGCCAAAGTCCAGTTACATTGTGTGAGGGTGACACCACTGCGTCTTCCCCTGTTTTATGTGTACACCAATCCCCTGACCATGATGTAGACGAAGGTGCCTTCCAACCTGCACCTGTTGTTGCAGACATGAAACCACCATGTAGAACATTGTGGAAGCCAGTCCCTGGTTCAATCATGGTTGCCCCCATCTTCTACAGCACTTCATGCACCTCCGCAACTTGCTCCTCTCCCTCGAACTTTGAAACGTCAACATCAGGCACAAGCTGGAAGTACTGCAGCACTGCCTTGGCCAAGTGGCCAAGTGGCAATAAGCTATGCTGAGGCTAATCTTCTTAGGTGACAAACTGCATACCACTGCAGAGTTATTGAAATGTGTAACAGACCATGCTGACCTGTGGCTCTTGACACATGGTTGTGTGTGACAATGGCCGTAACCTGGTTGCAGCTGTGAATCTTGGCAACCTTGCAACTGTACCATGACTGGCCCACTTCCTCAACTTAGTGGTTCAGTGATTTCTCTAAACCTACCCAGTACTGCCCAATCTACTTGTGAAAGTACGCCTCATGTGTGCCCACTTCTGCAAGTCATCTATAACTGCCTCTGCCCTGGAAGTGCTGCATCTGTGTTTGCAACTACCAGCTCACTGACTGGTGTGTGTTGGAGCTCAGCATTACATGCGTTAGCAAGGCTTTGTTAGCTGCAGAGGGCAGCTACACCATGCCCATCGGTGTTCCAGTCAGCCTTCACTAATAAGAGCTGATGAGTGGGCATGGATATCTGACTTCTGTGTGGTTCTCGTAAACTTTGAGGACTCGACCAAGATGGTGAGAGATGCTGGCGCCATAATCAGCATCACCATCCCACTTCTCTGTCTACTGAAACGCTCACAGCTCATAGTTAAAGAAGAGGCTTTGCAGCCAGAGGAAGTTGAGATGAGAAATAAACTATACTTGGTGATGCTACACAGTCCAGCCTCATCTCATCTTCTCAATACGGATTGGGTCATAATAAGGAAGAGGAGGAACAGGAGCTGGTTGCCTATGCTACAGACTGTTCTACCTATACCATCTTCATGCCATCTGTTCAGCGTAGATGGCCTGAAGACTTTGAGGAGAGGAAGAATGAGGAGGACAACATGGACAGTCATCATCTTGGTGCTGCCGGGGTTATTATAACCGATAGGTGATTCTGCCTGTCAAATGAAGGCTGACTCTTATCAAAATGAACAAGGATGGATTGGGCCAGACTTCACTACACCACAGGATGATAGCAGCAGTGTAAACTCAAATCCAGTGTTTTTTTTTGATTTATCATGTCTATTCCCATGCATCCATTCCCACTAGAGTTGAGCGAAACGGGTCGGCCAAATTCAGAATCCGCCGTCTTTTGCTAAAGTCGGGTTTCGCCAGTTGAAACCCAACCATAGCGTGAGGTCAGCCATGAGGTCGCCGACTTGAGCGCCAAAGTCGCGTTTCCCACAATCCTTCCAGCACCTATTTTCAGCCATTCATGAAGGACGCACACTGTGAGCAACGCGATTACGTCGGCAGCAGCCCCCACCATGTTAGAGAAGGGCATGCAAGAGATTGGCTGGCTTTGTGTGGCGTCACAGTGCCTATAAAAGGCCATGACCGCCGACCGCCATCTTACTTCTGCCGATCTTAGCATAGGGAGAGGTTGCTGCTGATCGTTCTCAATAGGGAGAATGTTTAGGCAGGGAAAAAGTAAAAAAAATTGCTTGTGCTGATAGCGAATGTCACTGTAAAACACAACTGTATAGTGTGCAGTGACAGGGGAGGATATATTTGTGTGCAACAGCTCTGTTGGTTATTAGGCTGCCTTATAAGGCTCCCTGATAGCTGCATTTCTGTTTGCACACTGCTGTGCAGAGTGCTTTTTTAAAAGCAAAAATATTTTTTTTCCTTTTCTCTGCACAGTTAGCAGGCGTTGATTTTTTCACACTTTTTTGTGCAGCAGCACTGTTGGTGATTAGGCTGCCTTATAAGGGTACCTGATAGCTGCATTGCTGTTTGCACACTGCTGTGCATACTGCTTTTTTAAAAGCAAAAATCCTTTTATTCCTTTTTTTCTGCACAGTAGATACTGAGTGTAAATTTTTTCACACACTGTATAGTGGTGTACGCTCCTCATACACTACCGTGTACTGGCTGGTATCACGGACAAATACATGCTATATGTGTGTGACTCCGTAAAAAACTACACAGAGATTAACATTTTTCCATACATACACCGTATAGAGGTGTCCGATTCTCAAACAGTATCGGATATCTGGTGTTTTTATTACGGTCACATCTCCACAGAGTCAGCGTGTGTGTGTGACACTCCATAAATACATATACGGACATTTCCATTTCTCCATACACTGTATTGACTGCTGTCCGATTCTCAAATAGTATCGGATATCTGGTGTTCTTAGTTATTATGGTCACATCTCCACAGAGTCAGCGTGTGTGTGACACTCTGCAAATACATATACGGATATTTCCATTTCTCCATACTCCGTATTGACTGTTGTACGATTATCAAAAAGTATTGGATATCTGGTGTTCTTAGTTATTACGATCACATCTCCACAGAGTCAGCGTGTGTGTGTGACACTCCGTAAATACATATACGGACATTTTCATTTCTCCATACACCGTATTGACTGCTGCTATGATTGAGTCACCGAGGAGGAAAGAAAGACCAAGCTAAGCCACAGAAAACCAGAGAGGTTGGTAACTAAGCGGATTGCAGACCCCTGATCCTATCCACACAACTAGCAGTAGCCCTGGAGCGTACCTATGATGATTCTAGATGCCTCGACACAGCCAGAGAACTAAATAAGCCTAAAGCAAGAAAGGGGAAATCTAAACTGCCCCAGTGCAGACCCCAAAGGAATAGATAGCCCCCAAACATATATTGTCGGTGAGACAAGATGAAAACACAAACGCAGGTAGCAAACGATGGGGCCCAAACTAACTAGACAGGACAGGAAAGGAAAAACACTGTCTGCAATCACGCAAAAAACCCTGCAAAAAATGCCCAACACGGCTGACAGAAAAAACACTGAAGTCACTAGAATTCGCCCACTATATCAGCACTCTGCTATATTCTGAAAGCAGAGCAAAGAGAGGCCAATCTAATAAGCGAAAAAAACAAACTGGTACAAATAGTAACATAAGGATGGAAATTCAGCACAGCCCCAGCCGGGGCTGGCTGACCACACAAAGCTGAAATAGACTAAACCAAATCAAATGTGAACAATAGCGAAAGAACACTTAGCTTGAGCATGCAGCGACTGAGCTGGAAACTAAGACCTCAGAAGGCAGGAAAAAATCACCAGCAGGGATAGAGGGAGTCGGCTGTCTTAAATCCAATTAGATACTCCAGATGTCCAATTGTCCTCCTCATTATCAGGTGGCAGACCTCTGTTAATTAGATCAGCTCCATTACCTCCTGTAACCTGCAGAGGGAGCTCGGAAAGAGAACTCATGGCCCCTCTGTCAATATAACCTGCTCCAATACCTTCACTAGTAACCAGAGGTAGGCCAGAAAGTGAATTCACAACAGACTGCTGTCCGATTCTCAAACAGTATCGGATATCTGGTGTTCTTAGTTATTACGGTCACATCTCCACAGAGTCAGCGTGTGTGTGACACTCCGTAAATACATATACGGACATTTTCATTTCTTCATACACTGTATTGATAGCTGTCCGATTCTCAAACAGTATAGGATATCTGGTGCTCTTAGTTATTACGGTCACATCTCCAGAGAGTCAGCGTGTGTATTACACTCCGTAAATACATATACGGACATTTCCATTTCTCCATACACCGTATTGATTGCTGTCCTTTTATCAAACAGTATTGGATATCTGGTGTTCTTAGTTATTACAGTCACATCTCCACAGAGTCAGCGTGTGTGTGTGACACTCCGTAAATACATATACGGACATTTCCATTTCTCCATACACCGTATTGACTGCTGTCCCATTATCAAACAGTATCGGATTTCTGGTGTTCTTAGTTATTACGGTCACATCTCCACAGAGTCAGCATGTGTGTAACACTCCATAAATACATATACGGACATTTCCATTTTTCCATACACCGTATTGACTGCTGTCTGATTATCAAACAGTATCGGATATCTGGTGTTCTTAGTTATTACAGTCACATCTCCACAGAGTCAGCGTATGTATGTGAAACTCCGTAAATACATATACGGAAATTTCAATTTCTCCATTCACCATTTTGACTGCTGTCCGATTATCAAACAGCATCGGATATCTGGTGTTCTTATTAGGTCACCGCACATCTACACAGAGTCAGCATGTGTGTGTGACACTCCGTAAAGACATATACAGAGTTTAAGGTAGCACTGTCATTCGGGTAGGGGATACTCACTTGTCAGCCAAAAAACCACATCCGGCACGGGTTTTCCGTAAAACAATCACAGTCCATGCAGTTTATTTAGGCATCATAAACCATGACCAGCAACATAAAGTTCATATTAACAGCATAGCATCCATGACAGAGCTTCACTTTGTTATCCCTGTGGTCACACAGGTTGTGCAATGTCCAGCACACAGGCTCTCTTAGCCTCACAGTTATATCCCCTCTCTGGGTTTACCTCATGACTGCTTCATCACGCTGCAGACATCCATTCCCTCCAGGGAACTATAAGGCACGTGCAGCCATTAACACAGCATTCACTTGCTGTCAGGAAGACAGCCCCATCTCTCTCAGACAGGACCTTCCAAAATGGACCAACCCGGTTCCAGCATTCACCTCATGTGACCTACCCTGGCCACCTTATATGGTCCGTAGCCACGCCCACTGGGTCACATGGCTATGACCTCATCACAGGTCCTTCAACAACTCATACACACTTTACAATAGCATTCTTAACCACACCCCTGGGTGGGTTTGTACGTAACTGGTTCCGCCCATCTCACCAGCTACCTAGAGACTTCCCAAACACATTGAAACAGCACCTCAGCAGTATCACTGCTGATCAACATACACACAAGTCTACATCCCAAGGCCACCCACCTTGAGATACATAACGGTCATTCAGTATTCTGCCACTCATCCTCTCTCCTGGGACATCCACACAGCGCCCCCTAGCGGACACAGTGGTCACTACACCACAGGAGACATTTTCACCAACAACGTATACAGCTGTACACTTCTGATAGAGTACCATACATCTGCTTGTTGGATTACGGTCAAATACATACTTGGTGAGCGTCTGTGACTGCCAAAATATATACGGAGATTTCACTTTTTACATACACCTTACACAGCTGTATGCTCCGCATACAGTACCATTTCTCTGCTGGTATTTTTGGTACATTTTCTCAAACATGAGGAAGTCTGCTGGAAGAAGCTGCGGACGTGGGTGGGGGCGCAACTGGTACTGATGGTGGTGGTGGTGCATCTGCTGGTATTGCTAAAAGCACAGTAGCAGCTAAGGCCTCTTTCACACTTCCGTTTTTGACAATCAGTCAAGATCCGCCAATTTTGAAAAAAACCGGATGCGCCATTTTTCTTTGCGGATCCGTTTTTTTCCCCATTGACTTTCATTATTGGCGGATCCTGACTGATTGCCGTCCGTTGCATCCGTTTTTTTGAGGATCCGCCAGAATCTTAGTGTCCGTCAACATCCTCAAAGATTTCCAAACGGAGCTTGTAACTTTTTTTTTGCCGGCGGATCCTCCAGACTCTGAATTAACCCTAAAATCTCTCTCTCTCTCTCTCCCTCCCTCCCTCCCTCCCTCCCTCTCTCTCTCTCTCTCTCCCCGGCCAGCGATTCCTTTAAATTTCCTCATTTTCAGGATCCGTCTACAAACGGATCCTGTGCCATCCGTTCACATCAGTTGAGAACGGATCCGCTTCTCTGCCTTATTGGCGGATTGTAACTGATGCAAATAACTGAAGTGTGAAAGAGGCCTAAGGCAGGAGGTGTTGAGCCTGCATCATCATCTGGCACAAGAAGGCCTTTAAGGTTCCCTTTTCTGGGAGTAGGTAAACCGCTCTTAAACCCAGAGCTGTTGTGAGTTCATTTTCTGGTCTACCAGTTGTGAGTTCTCCTTCCAGGCTCCCTCTGGTGGTGACAGGAGGTAGTGAGGCTGATTTAATCAGTAGAGATCTGCCACCTGATAATGAGGATGACGATTGGACCTCAGGAGTTTCAGATTGGATTTAAGACAGCCGACGCCCTACTCTGGTGCTGGTGATTCCTTCTGCTTGTCAGGTCTTGGTTCTTAGCTCTGTTCCAGTCAGCTCAAGCTAAGTTTTTCTGCTAATGTTCACACTTGATTTTGTTGTTCTATTCAGTTTTTTGTGTGGTCAGCCAGCCCTGGTTGGGGCTGTGCTGAATTTGCACTCTTATTTATCTGTATTTGCCAATTAGCTTTTTGTCCCTTATTAGATTGGCCTCTTTTTGCTCTGTCTCAGAATATTTCAGAGTGCTGATATAGTGGGAGAAGTCTAGTGACTTCAGGGTTAATTTTGAAGTGTTGGACATTATTTTGTAGGGTTTTGGACAGATTGCAGACAGTGTCTTTCCTCTTCTCTCCTTTCTAGTTAGTTTGGGCCCCATCATTTGCTCAGCCTATTTTCCTGCCTGTGTTTGTATTTTCATCTAGTTTCACCGTCAATACATGCGTGGGGGCTGTCTATTGCCTTGGGTCTGCTCTGGGGCAGTTAGTTTTCCCCTTTTCTTGCTTTAGGCTTATTTAGTCCTCCGGCCGTGACGAGGCGTCTAGGTTCATCATAGGTACGCTTCACGGCTGCTGCTAGTTGTTTGGTTAGCATCAGGGATCTGCAATCTGCATAGTTACCAACCTCTCTGGTTTTTCTGGGCTTAGATTGTTTAGGTTTTTTCCTCCTCGGGGAGCCATTCATAACACGGAGCATCAGGACCAGGTTTTGGCTTACATTGCTGAAACAGCCTCCAGCTCTATTGCCTCCTCTTCTGAAGTTACAAAAACTGCAAGCACAGAGTCGTCAGTGCAGGCTTCTGGTCAGGAACCACCCCTTTCCTTGTCTCCTTCACCCCCACTAAAAGTGAAGGATGCGGCAGCCCACACTTCAGATTACTCAATGGAGCTCTTTTCACAGGTCATGCCTGTGTTATCAAGTGAAATTCTGAATTCCCTAGTCCAACATGAATCGCAGATGGAGTGTACTGATGCACAGTCACTGCTAGATGATTCTGCTGGTACATTGACCCACAGCACTACATTCCCCTCGCACTCTACAGAGCCAGAATGTGACACTGATGAAGCTCAGGTGCCCCTTCCCGCATACTATACCACCTTACACGGTGACACAGAGGAAGGTGCAGATGAAAGTGCCGGTTCCCTGAGCGGGTAGGGGGGTCCTACTCGTGGGTGATGGCAGTGGCACAGGGCCCTTCATAGTACACAAAAGTGTCTCTGCCGGTGGGAGGGCCCACTCACCTTCAGACATACCGTCGTACTACGAGGGGCCCTGTGCCAGTGTCGTCGCCCACGAGTGGGCCCCCCATGCTTGCTCAGGGCCACAGCACTTGCAATACTTACCTCTCCCTGCTCCACCGCCGTGACGTCTTCTGCCTTTCCTGACAGTGACATTCAGGTTACAGAGCGCGATGACATCACGTCTGTATGCCATCTACCGAAACAGTACAAGTGCAGAGAGCTTTAAAATGGCAATGCTGGGGAGTCCAGAGTAGAGCAGTGCCCAGCAAGGAGAGGTATTTAATTTTTTTAAATGTTGGGAGCATTTTTTGGGGAGCAATATTCACTGGAGAATGATATATGGGGCCCATCATACACTGGAGCATCATCCATTTGGCCCATCATATACTGGAGCATTCCAAATGGGGGACATCAGACACTGGAGCAGCATTTATGGGGCCCATTATACAATGGATGATCAGAAATGGGGCCCAATATTTATGGAGCATAATTTGGGCCCATAACACACTGGAGCATCGTCCATGGGGACCAACATATACTGGAGCATTCCAAATGGGGGACATCAGACACTGGAGCAGCAATTACGGGGCCCATTATTCACTGGAGCATTAGAAATGGGGCCCATTATATATGGACTCTATGGAGCATTATTTGGGCCCATAAGACAGTGGAGCATCATCCATGGGGACCAACATATAGCATATAGCAACATGTAGAATTTTGTGGAGCTCATCATATACTGTATGGAACATTATATGGGACCAATTATTCTGTATGGAGAAATATACAGGGCTCATTATTCTGTATGGCGCACTAGGTGGTGGCCATAATACTGTATGGAGTAATATACTGTCCGTTTTTTGAGCTATTGTAAACTTTAAAATAGATATCAGTCATGTCATGTAAGCAGTGAAGTATTTTTCATTGTACTATACCTATATTTCTGTGCCGTATCGGAGCATTATGAATTGTGGTATGTGTTAAAAGGGCGCACTGACACTCTTTGTCCCAGAGCACACGAAAACCTGGCGCCAGCCCTACCCCCCCACAACTTTAGCCAAATAACCCCCAGTTTTCAATGAGAAACTATTATAAAGTAAATTAAGGTTGCCAAGCTTAAGTAATAAGAATTGATGTAGTTGGCATTGAAATGGGCACTGTAGGTGTGTTTACTGTCCTCCACTCCCTGCAGACTTTGCTTCCCCATTGACTTGCATTGGGTTTCGTGTTTCAGTCGGACCCCGACTTTTCCCTATATTCGGACGATTTCGTTCGACCTGACTTTTAAGAAAGTCGGGTTTCATGAAACCCGATTCCACCCGAAAAAAGGAAAAGTCGCTCATTTCTAATTCCCACCCAAACTTGTCTTTCTCCTTCGCCACCATATTAGCAGGTAAAATGCTACTTTTGCTACAAATTGTTTAAGGGTGTTTATGATGCCCATATTAACAATTTTTAGAGGCCTACCTTGAACATTCTATGATATAACTTTATACCCCCCAGGATTAAATGTTTCTCAGCCCATGCACTTAATGCGTGGGCATTGCCAGTCTAGGGTACCCACTCCTTAAAAATTGGAAAAATTGTTTTCTTAGGCCTTTCACTTTGTCTCTTCAAAGGGGTATTGGAATGCCTCCTTCTAATTTTTGGCATCCCTTGCACTTAGTGTATACCCTTTACCAGTGTAGATGAGATACTCCTTAGTAATGGAATAAAATTAATTTCTCAGCTTCCACCTTCTACTCGTAGTTGAGGGAACGTTTTAGGAAACCAAAAGAGCCAGTTGGTTCTATTAGTAATATATGATCCAGTGCCTTGTTTTGGGCTGTCAGGTGGTCATCACATAGGGAGATCTCAAATTGCATAGGGGATTTTACAACTCGGACAGGAGTCATTGCACAGTAAGTACAGAAGATTCTGGTCTCCTCCGTAACAGGCTGAGTAGATATGAAGCGCTCTACTATATTCCCCAGCAGGGTTCATAAAATAGCAGTTCTTGATACTGCTACGTTAAGCGAATCACTTTTTTTAGGGTTAATTTAAATAGATTCTATTCTGTTATAATAATAATAATAAGCTTTATTTCTATAGCGCGGACATATTCTGCAGCACTTTACATTTCAGAGGGGACATGTACAGGCGATAGACATTACAGCACAACAATAATCACATAGATCATAACAGATACCAAGAGGAATGAGGGCCCTGCTCGCAAGCTTACAATCTATGAAGAAAAAAGGTAGACACGAAAGGTGGATGGTAACAATTGCCCTGATTGTATGGACCAGCTATAATGTTAAGTGTGTAACAGTTGTAACGAATGGAAGCAGAGGCAGAGATGGTGAAGATTACATTCGTTTTTATTTTTTAAGTGGAACCTGGGGACCATGGTCCGGGGGGCTCCGATGGGGGCATGACTAGTGAGCCCCGGGCACCCGTAGTAAAGCCCCTCAGGCAGGGCCAGAATGGAATACCCGGAGGACACAGGTGCTACCTCCAGTTATACCCCGAACACGTGGCAGCTGTCCCAGCGGGACCAAAAGGGATAACAAAAGTTACAGCAGAGTCCGTAATGCGCTGGGTCCTGGATCCGGTTAGTTGATAAGGAGTCGGTTCCAGTGACCTTCACACAGTCCTTGGACTCAGATGGCTGTAGGCAGAACGGGATGGCTTAGGCCCAGATGGTTGCTGATATAACCAGGTAACACAGGATACTGATATGCTGTGGATACAGAACAGAGACTGCAGATGCAGTGCAGACAGGTTAGCATGAGAACCGGATGTAGCAATGATAGATACTCGTTGCTACGGCGCTCTCCCTATGGAGGAGAGGCCAGAAATAGCAGCCAGTGCGCTGCCATTGGTTGATTGCATTTTTTGAATAATGCATGCCGCCCCTTTAAGAAGGCAAGAGAGCGGACGGGCGTGCCCTAATAGCCTTAGTTACAGATCTCCTCACAGGACGCAAGGAGGATTAGGCAGGAGGAAGGACAGAATGCTGAGCAGCAGCATGAGAGGCTTGGGGTGAGTGCCCAGAATGGAGAGCAGCAGCAGACCTGGGCGCAGTAACAGGATGGGGACCGGGTATAACAACAGTACAGACACAGAGGGCTAATGGATGCATAAAGCAAGTGGGAACATGATGCGGGGAACCTGGTTATGGTAAAACTTTTGGCTGTGCCACACAGGGATAGATTAGGTTAATGTGTTGAGGCGGTAGGCCAGTCTGAATAAATGTGCTTTCAGGGCACACTTAAAATTGTGGGGATTGGGAATAATCGTATTGACCTGGGAAGAGCATTCCAAAGAATTGGTGCAGCACGTGTAAAGTCTTGGAGACGGAAGTGGGAGGTTCTGATTATTGAGGATGCTAACCTCAGGTCATCAGCAGAATGGAGGGCACGGGTAGGGTGGTATACTGAAACAAGGGAGGAGATGTTGGGTGGTGCTGAGCCATGGAGGGCTTTGTGGGTGAGGGTAATAAGTAGAGATGAGCGACTTTTCCTTTTTTTCGGTCGAGTCGGGTTTCATGAAACCCGACCTTCTCAAAAGTCGGGTCGAACGAAATCGGCCTACTATAGGGAAAAGTCGGAGGCCGACTGAAACACGAAACCCAATGCAAGTCAATGGGGAAGCAAAGTCGTCAGGAAGTGGAGGATAGTAAACACACCTACAGTGCCCATTTCAATGCCAAAAACATCAATTCTTTTTACTGAAGCTTGTCAACTTTAATTTACTCCTTAATAATAGTTACGCATTGAAAACTGGGGGTTATTTGGCTAAAGTTGTGTGGGGGTGGGGCTGGCTCCAGGTTTTCGTGTGCCCTGGGCCAAAGAGTGTCAGTGCGCCCCTTTAACACATACCACAACTCATGATGCTCCGATACGGCACAGAAATATAGGTATAGTACAATGACAAATACTTCACTGCTTACATGACGTGACTGATCTATTTTAAATTGTACAATAGCTCAAGAACAGGACAGTATATTACTCCATACAGTGTTATGGCCACCACATTGTGCGCCATACAGAATAATTAGCCCCATATATTTCTCCATACAGAATAATTGGTCACATATAATGTTCCATAAAGTATATGATGAGCTCAACATAATGCTACAGCATATGATGGTCCCTATGGATGATGCTCCAGTGTTTGATTGGCCCTAATAATGCTCCATATATAATGGGCCCCATTTCTAATGCTCCACTATATAATGTGCCCCATAGATGCTGCTCCAGTGTCTGATCTGCCCCATTTCTAATGCTCCAGTATATGATGGGCCTCATGGATGATGCTCCAAATAATGCTCCATATATAATGAGCCCCATTTCTAATGCTCCAGTGTATAATGGGCCCCATAAATGCTGCTCCAGTGTCTGATGTCCCCCATTTGGAATGCTCCAGTATATGATGGGCCCCATTTTAAATTAACCCAGGCATGGCATGTGAAAAGATCTCCATGGAGTAATCTGAAGTGTGTGCTGCCGCATCCTTCACTTTTGGTGTGGGTGAAGGACACAAGGAAAGGGGTTGCTCCTGACCAGAAGCCTGCACTTACGACTCAGTGCTTGCATTTTTTTAAGCTTCAGAAGAGGAGGCGATAGAGCTGGAGGCTGTTTCAGCAATGTAAGCCAAAAACAGTTAATGATGCTCTGGCTTTAAAAGCAGTCTACCTACTCCCAGAAATGGAGCCTTACAGGCCTTCCAGAGCTACACCATGGCGCAGGCTCAACACCTCCTGCCTTAGCTGCTGTTGTGTTTTTGGCACTACCAGCAGATGCACCACCACCACCCTCAGTACCAGGTGCCCCCCCCGCGCCCACATCCGCGTCCTCTTCCACCATACTTCCACATGTTTTTGAAAATGGACCCAAAATACCAGCAGATATATGGTACTGTATCAGAAGCGTACAGCTCTATACAGTCTATGGATAACAGTAAATCTCTGTATATATTTCATGAGTCATACACAGATGCTCACAGGCTCAGTATGGATTACCTAATGAAATAAAAAGTTGAAAAAGGGTACAGTATCACCAGATACAAGGTATATATAGCATAGGGTAAACATTCCGAATCTCCGTATACATTTCAAGAGGCAGACACAAATGCTCTCAGGCCCAGTATGGATTACACAAGAATATGAAAAGCTGTAAATGGGTAATGTAACTCAAGCGTACAGCTGTATACAGTGTTGGGGTAATCTTAAAGCTCCAAATATATTGCCGGAGTAACAGACAGACTTTCACAGGCTCTTTATGGATTACACCAGAATCTAAATAGCTAAAATGGTTACTGTATAAGAAGCGTACAGCTGTATACAGTGTTGGCCAAATTTGAAATCTCTGTATATATTTCCGGAGTCACCCTCAGACGCTCACTCAGTCTGAGTTTGACCATAATAAAAAATGTTGTAAAAAAGGTACTGGATAACAAGATAGCAAGTATATATATTATAGGGTACAATTGAAATCTCCGTATACATAGTCCCATAGTCACGCTCAGATGCTTACTCAGTATGGATTTAACCGTAATACTAAATGTCGAACAAAGGTACTGTATAACAAGATACAAGCTGTATCGAGTATAGGGTAAAAATTGGTATCTCCGATTCACTATATATATAGAAGGCATAAACCACACACGCTCACTCACTATGGATGATACCGTAATACAAAACTTTGAACAAACGTACTGTATCAGCATATACCAGGTGTATCCAGTCTAGGGGTCATTGTAAATTTCCGTCTATACTTCCGGAGTCAGACACAGACACTCACAGGCTCACTATGTATTACACCAGAATATAAAAAGTAGAAAAAGAGAAAGGTAGTCGAAGCGTACAACAGTATACAGTACTGTGGTACTTTTAAATCTTTGTATATATTTCAATCTCAGTAAGCCAGTCCAGACTCTCCACTACTGGAAACTACATGGATACAAGTACAGACGGAAAGTCGAGTGTTAGGAGAAATTTGGGAACTACTCATTGCAGGAAAACCTCCCGGTAGATGTTGTAGAGGCGATGCAGACCCTCAATTACTGTTTCTGTGTAGACAGCGAAAATGGTTCTCTGTGAAGAAAGGATTGCTTTATCACAGTAGCATGGATCACATCACCGTTACTCGTCTCCATCAAATTGTGATCACAGGGAGAGATGTAGACATGGTCAGAGAGCCCCTCATAGTATGCTGGTGTGTCTGACGGCGAGTGGGCCCCCCCACCATCAGAGACACTGTACTGCACTAAGAGGGGCCCTGTACCAGTGTAGTTGGTCATCAGTGGGCCCATTCACCTGTTCAAAGCAACGGCACTTGCCCGGGTGCACCATGTGTTGACCCCAGCCCTTGGGGGTGGGTGGGCAGCCCAGTTAGGGAGGTTTAAAAAATGTCATATGTTGATGTGTTGGCTGGATATTCAGCTGCACCAAAGGGTGGAATTGGGCAAGTCCGAGGAAGAGGAGGACAAAAGCGAGGCAGTTTTCTGGCAACATATGTGTCATCAGGGGAAGGTGGGACAAAATCCTTTGAAACCCAGGCATGGTTCATTCTAATGAAGGTTAGATCATCAACATTTTGGGTCAATAGATGGGTCCTTTTTTCTGTCAGGATTGATCCAGCAGCACTGAAGACTCTTTCAGATAAAACACTAGTAGCAGGGCAAGCAAGCTCCTGTAAGCCATATTGTGCCAATTCAGGCCAGGCATCCAGTTTAGAGGCCCAATAGTCAAAGGGGAATGACCTGTGAGGGAGAACATCGATAAGGGAGGAGAAGTAGTTTGTAACCATAGTTGACAACTGCTGTCTCCTGTCACTTTTAATCGATGCAGTATTAGCAGTCGTGTGAGCGGTACTTGAGAAATCATTCCACAACATGGTCATTAAACCCCTGTCTCCAATGACACTTCGACTGTGTGCACCACGAACATCTCTTCCATTGTGCCCACTACGGCTCGTGGAAGAACCAGCACCGCTGCTATGTGCTGGGAAAGCTTCAAACAAACAGTTTACAAGAGTTGCTTGTTTGTTTGCCAATATTATCTCTAGATTCTCCTGTGGCAAAATGTTGTGTAATTTGCCTTTGTAGCGTGGATCGAGGATGCTGACCAGCCAGTAGTCGTCAGTAGAGTTGAGCGACTTTTGGTTTTTTAGGGTCGCGTTTCGTTTCGTGAAACCCGACTTTTCCAAAAGTCGGGTCGAGCAAGATCGTCCGATTATAGGGAAAAGTCGGGGTCGTCCCGAAACACGAAACCCAATGTAAGTCAATGGGGAATAAAAGTCGGCAGTGAGAGGAGGACAGGAAACACACCTACAGTGCCCATTTGAATGCCAAAAGCATCAATTCTTCTTACTTAAGCTTGTCAACCTTAATTAACTTCATAATACAAGTTACGCACTGAAAAATGGGGGTTATTTGGCTAAAGTTGTGGGGGGGGGAGGGCTGGCTGCAGGTTTTCATGTGCCCTGGGCGAAAGAGCGCCCCTTTAACACATGCCACAACTCATCATGCTCCGATACGGCAGAGAAATAGCGGTATAGTACAATGAAAAATACTTCACTTTTTACATCTCATGACGAGGCCCATCTATTTCTCCATACAGAATCATTGGTCCCATATAATGTTTGAAACAGTATATGATGAGCTCCACATAATGCTACAGTATATGTTGGTCCCCATGGATGAAGCTCCACTGTCTTATGGGCCCAAATAATGCTCCAAACATAATGGGCCCCATTTCTAATGCTCTAGTGTATAATGGGCCCTGTAAATGCTGCTCCAGTGTCTGATGTCCACCTTTGGAATGTTCCAGTGTATGGTGGGCCCCATCTATCATTCTCCAGAGTATAGTGCTCCCCAAAAATTGCTGTCCCAACGTTGAAAACAATCAAATAAGTCTCCTTGCTAGGGAATCCCTGTACTAGTCTAGACTCCTCGTCGTCCCCATCTTCCATCTCACTGCACAGTATTTCAACTTTGCAAGTGCTGTGATCCTGGGCAAGCAGGGGGGGCCCACTCGCTGGCGACGGCACTGGCACAGGGCCCCTGATAGTACGGTGGTGTGTCTGATGGCGGGTGGGCCGAACCTGCACTTTCATCTGCAGCTTCCTCTTTGTCACCGTGTAAGATGGAACTGTATATGGGAAGGGTAACCTGAGTTTCATCAGGGTCAGATTCAGGCCGGGTAGCGTGCGAGGGTAATGTAGTGGTCTGGGTCAATGTACCAGCAGATTCATCGAGCAGTGGCTGGGCATCAGTGCACTTGTGTCGCCCCCAGGAGTACGGTCGCCACAGTGGCATTACCTTCTTCCTAGGGAGTGTGATGTCATGCTTGGGAGCAACGAAGGATCTCTCTAGCAGGTTAACTGATTGGGCGGCGTTATTCCCACGAGTCATGACCCTCCAAACAGCGTTCATGAAGGCAAAGTGTTTGTTTTACGTGGGCAGTATGGTTGCAAAGCTGAACCTTAAAGGAATGTCCAGAAGGGCACCACCAGGAGTGGAGCCTACGGTTAAATTCGACTCCACCTGGGAAACCTCAACCATGCCAGCTACAGAACAGATGCACACATTGCAAGCTTAATTCCGTTAACGAACGAGACTCCGTCATGCCCCGCGGTCCGAGTCCGGCTTACTAGAGGGACACGTGAGGCTCTGGCACATGAGATTGGCCAATAACTGGTGTGTCATGCCCTTACATGTCCATGGCTGCATGTGCGCTACACTGAAAAGGCCAGCGTTTGTCGCTTACAGGTGCAGATAACCCGCTGAACAACGTTAGTGATGGGGATCACTGATTACAATTATTACCCACGAACAATGATTTCCCAGTAAGTGCAGGTCAACCTCAGTTCCGGAATTAGGCCTAACCGTCATTCCTGAAAAAATGAAAAACTTACGTGTGCAAACCACAGGTGCTGTAGCTTGCTTAACAGCTCGCCAGCCGTTCTCACGCCCAGTATGGATTACACGTGATTGCACAAAGGTGAGAAAGGGTACCGTATCCCCGGATAACATGTATGGATAGCGTACACATTCAAAATATATGTCTCAGGAGGCAGGCTCAGACGGTGTTAGGCCCAGTATGGATTGCACGTGATTGCACAAAGGTTAGAAAGGGTACCGTATCCCCAGATAACATGTATGTATAGCGTACACATTCAAAATATATGTCTCAGGAGGCAGGCTCAGACGGTGTTAGGCCCAGTATGGATTGCACGTGATTGCACAAAGGTTAGAAAGGGTACCGTATCCCCAGATAACATGTATGGATAGCGTACACATTCTAAATATATGTCTCAGGAGGCAGGCTCAGATGGTGTTAGGCCCAGTATGGATTGCACGTGATTGCACAAAGGTTAGAAAGGGTACCGTATCCCCGGATAACATGTATGGATAGCGTACACATTCAAAATATATGTCTCAGGAGGCAGGCTCAGACGGTGTTAGGCCCAGTATGGATTGCACGTGATTGCACAAAGGTTAGAAAGGGTACCGTATCCCCAGATAACATGTATGGATAGCGTACACATTCAAAATATATGTCTCAGGAGGCAGGCTCAGACGGTGTTAGGCCCAGTATGGATTGCACGTGATTGCACAAAGGTTAGAAAGGGTACCGTATCCCCAGATAACATGTATGGATAGCGTACACATTCAAAATATATGTCTCAGGAGGCAGGCTCAGACGGTGTTAGGCCCAGTATGGATTGCACGTGATTGCACAAAGGTTAGAAAGGGTACCGTATCCCCAGATAACATGTATGGATAGCGTACACATTCAAAATATATGTCTCAGGAGGCAGGCTCAGACGGTGTTAGGCCCAGTATGGATTGCACGTGATTGCACAAAGGTTAGAAAGGGTACCGTATCCCCAGATAACATGTATGGATAGCGTACACATTCAAAATATATGTCTCAGGAGGCAGGCTCAGACGGTGTTAGGCCCAGTATGGATTACACGTGATTGCACAAAGGTGAGAAAGGGTACCGTATCCCCGGATAACATGTATGGATAGCGTACACATTCAAAATATATGTCTCAGGAGGCAGGCTCATACGGTGTTAAGCCCAGTATGGATTGCACGTGATTGCACAAAGGTTAGAAAGGGTACCGTATCCCCAGATAACATGTATGGATAGCGTACACATTCAAAATATATGTCTCAGGAGGCAGGCTCAGACGGTGTTAGGCCCAGTATGGATTGCACGTGATTGCACAAAGGTTAGAAAGGGTACAGTATCCCCAGATAACATGTATGGATAGCGTACACATTCAAAATATATGTCTCAGGAGGCAGGCTCAGACGGTGTTAGGCCCAGTATGGATTGCACGTGATTGCACAAAGGTTAGAAAGGGTACAGTATCCTCGGATAACATGTATGGATAGCGTACACATTCAAAATATATGTCTCAGGAGGCAGGCTCAGACGGTGTTAGGCCCAGTATGGATTGCACGTGATTGCACAAAGGTTAGAAAGGGTACCGTATCCCCAGATAACATGTATGGATAGCGTACACATTCAAAATATATGTCTCAGGAGGCAGGCTCAGACGGTGTTAGGCCCAGTATGGATTGCACGTGATTGCACAAAGGTTAGAAAGGGTACCGTATCCCCAGATAACATGTATGGATAGCGTACACATTCAAAATATATGTCTCAGGAGGCAGGCTCAGACGGTGTTAGGCCCAGTATGGATTGCACGTGATTGCACAAAGGTTAGAAAGGGTACCGTATCCCCAGATAACATGTATGGATAGCGTACACATTCAAAATATATGTCTCAGGAGGCAGGCTCAGACGGTGTTAGGCCCAGTATGGATTGCACGTGATTGCACAAAGGTTAGAAAGGGTACCGTATCCCCAGATAACATGTATGGATAGCGTACACATTCAAAATATATGTCTCAGGAGGCAGGCTCAGACGGTGTTAGGCCCAGTATGGATTGCACGTGATTGCACAAATGTTAGAAAGGGTACCGTATCCCCAGATAACATGTATGGATAGCGTACACATTCAAAATATATGTCATAGGAGGCAGGCTCAGACGGTGTTAGGCCCAGTATGAATTGCACGTGATTGCACAAAGGTTAGAAAGGGTACCGTATCCCCAGATAACATGTATGGATAGCGTACACATTCAAAATATATGTCTCAGGAGGCAGGCTCAGACGGTGTTAGGCCCAGTATGGATTGCATGTGATTGCACAAAGGTTAGAAAGGGTACCGTATCCCCAGATAACATGTATGGATAGCGTACACATTCAAAATATATGTCTCAGGAGGCAGGCTCAGACGGTGTTAGGCCCAGTATGGATTGCACGTGATTGCACAAAGGTTAGAAAGGGTACCGTATCCCCATATAACATGTATGGATAGCGTACACATTCAAAATATATGTCTATACATCAGGAGGCAGGCTCAGACGGTGTCAGGCACACTATGGATTTGACGGCCCAGATTACACAGCGGAGGAGCAGGGAGAGGTAAAGATTGCAAATGCTGGGGCCCTGCCCAAGCAAGGGGGGCCCACTCGTGGGCGTCGGTACTGGCACTGGGCCCCTCATAGTACAGCGGTGTGTCTGACGGCGGGTGTGCACCACCACCGTCAGAGACACTTGATTGCACTATGAGGGACCCTGTGCCAGTGCCCGCGCCCAAGAGTCGGCCTACCCACCTGTCCAGGGCAACGGCACTCGCACGGTGTCGTGCGCTAGGTGGTGACCCCGGCCATGGGGGGGAGGCAGAACAGTTAGGGAGTTTTAGAAAGTGGCATATGTTGATGTTGGACATTCAGCTGATGCAAAAGGCGAAATAGGTGAAGTCCCAGGAAGAGGTGGACCAAAGCAAGCCATTTTTCTGTCACCCTATGTGTCATCAGGGGAAGGTGGGACAAAATCCTTGGAAAGCCATGCATGGTTCATTTTAATGAAGGTTAGATCATCCACATTTTGGGTTGACAGACGGGTCCTTTTTTCTGTCAGGATTGATCCAGCTGCACTGAAGACTCTTTCCGATAGCACACTTGCAGCTGGGCAAGCGAGCTCCTGTAAGGCATATTGGGCCAATTCAGGCCAGGTGTCCAGTTTAGCGGCCCAATAGTCAAAGGGGAATGACCTGTGTGGGAGAACATCGATATGGGAGGAAAAGTAGTTTGTAACCATAGTTGACAACTGCTGTCTCCTGTCTCTTTCCATCGATGCAGTATTACCAGTTGTGTGAGCGGTATTTGAAAAATCAGTCCACAACATTGTCATGAAACCCCTGTCTCCAACGCCACTTCTGCTGTGTGCACCACGAACATCTCTGCCAAGCTGCCCCCGGCCCGTACGGCTCGTGTGAGAACCATCACCGCTGCTGTGTGCTGGGAATGCCTCAAGCAACCGATTTACCAGAGTTGCTTGTTTATTAGCCAATATTAGGTCAAGGTTCTCCTGTGGCATGATGTTTTGTAATTTGCCTTTATAGCGTGGATCCAGGATGCTGGCCAACCAGTAGTCGTCATCGTTCATCATTTTGGCAATGCGGGGGGTCCCTTTTTAGGATCTGCAAGGCATAATCTGACATGTGGGCCAATGTTCCCGGTGTCAATGATGCACTGCGAGTGCTGGTTGGAGGAGCACTTTCTGGCAAATCCACATCCCTCCAGTCACGCACAAACCCTGTACCAGACCTTGCCACGCCAACATTTTCACTTGCCCCACGAGATGCATCCTCCTCCCCTAAGTAATCATCCCCATCATCATCCTCCTCCTCCTCTTCTTCCTCCACCTCGTCCAGGAGAGGTCCCTGAGCAGACAATGGCTGAATGTCATCAAGGATTCCCTCCTCCTCTTCCTCCTCATCAACATTGGCTGCAGACGCCTGCTCCTTAAGGTGCGTCAAAGTTTGCATGAGCAGACGCATAAGTGGGATGCTCATGCTTAGGATGGCGTCGTCTGCGCTTACCAGCAGTGTGCATTCCTCAAAACACTGAAGGACTTTACAGAGGTCTTTCAGCTTCGACCACTGCACACCTGTCAACTCCATGTCTGCTCTCAAAGTGCCTGGCCGTGTATCCTCCCACAAATGCATTATGGCCTGCCTCTGCTCGCACAGCCGCTCCACCATGTGCAGGGTGGAGTTCCACCTTGTTGCAATGTCGATAATGAGGCGGTGGTTGGGAAGGTGGAGCAATCGCTGCAGCTTCAGCATACGAACGGAGTGTACAGGCGACCGGCGGATGTGCGCGCACAGTCTTCGCACCTTCTGGAGCAGGGCTGTTAACTCCGGATAATTTTTGAGGAAGCACTGCACCACCAGGTTCAAGGTGTGAGCCAAGCAAGGTATGTGGCTGAGTTTTGAAAGGGCTATGGCTGCCACAAAATTACGGCCGTTATCACTAACTACCTTGCCTGCCTCAAGATGTACACTGCCCAGCCATGACTCAGTTTGTCGCTTCAAATACTCGGCCAGCACCTCGGCGGTGTGTCTGTTGCCCAAACACATCATCTGCAACACAGCCTGCTGACGCTTTCCACTAGCTGCTCGATAGGGGGACACATCGTGTGCAACAGTGGCAGCTGCAGATGGAGTGCTCGTACGACTGCGCTCTGTGGACGAGCTTTCGCTTCTGGAGGAGGAGGAGGAGGGTCGAACACCTACAGCCAACTGTTTCCTATACCGTGGGCTAGGCAGCACTGTCCCACCACCGCTGTCCCCTGTGGACCCTGCATCCACCACATTAACCCAGTGCGCAGTGATGGACACGTAACGGCCCTGGCCATGCCGACTGGACCATGCATCAGTTGTGAGGTGCACCTTTCTGCTCACTGACTGCTTGAGTGCATGGACAATGCGGTCTTTCACATGATGGTGGAGGGCTGGGATGGCTTTGCGAGAGAAGAAGTGGCGACTGGGTAGGTCATAGCGTGGTACTGCATAGGCCATGAGTTCGCGGAAAGCTGTGCTTTCCACCAACCGAAAGGGCATCATCTCAAACGAGATTAGTTTGGCAATGTGGGCGTTCAAACCCAGTGTACGCGGATGAGAGACTGAGTACTTTCTTGACCTACTCATAGTGTCTGGGAGGGTGAGCTGGACTTGAGAGCTGCATATGGTGGAAGTAGCGGTGGACAGGGCGGACTGAGAGAGGGTTGTTGATGGTGATGGAGTTGGTGTTCTTTCTGATGGCCTAGAATCAGTCTTTCGTTGATATAACAGTGGGATTCCCTGACTGCTGTGGCCTTGCAACGACACCTCAACATTTGCTGCTGTGCTAACCGGTGGGCTTACAGTGGGGGAAACAATGTAGCGTTGCTGACTACCTTCGTTGTGATCAGTTGCACATGTGGCACTTGAGGTTTGGTGTTGTGTCCACGCTTGCAAGTGCATGCTGGTTAAATGTCTAAGCATGCAACTGGTATTCAAATTTTTCAGATTTTTCCCTCGGCTAAAGGTCTTTGCGCACTTCTTACAGATAACCTTGGCCTGATCATGAGGATTTTGTTCAAAAAAGTGCCACACTGCACTCTTCCTACTTTGGCAGACATTTTGCGGCCTAGCACGCTGTGATCTTTTGACCCTCTGGACAAGCTGTCCAGCAACTCTTTTGATGCTTGGAACCTGTCTTTGGAGTGCTACGGGCCTTCCAGATAACAGCTGTTGCGATGTCGATGTCTGCTGTGGATGCTCCTCATCTGAGCTATTGGAAGCAGCACCCTCTTCCCCCAATGGATGCCAATCTGGGTCAACAACTGGGTCATCCATCACCTCCTCTTCAATGTCATGTGCACCTTCCTCTGTGTCACCGTGTATGGTGGTATAGTGTGCGGGAAGGGGCACCTGAGTCTCATCAGGGTCAGAATCTGGCTCTGTACACTGCGAGGACAATGTAGTGCTCTGAGTGAATGTACCAGCAGAATCATCCATCAGCGGCTGTGCATCAGTGCACTCCATGTCAGATTCATCTTGGCCTGGGTAATTCACCATTTGACTTGATAATCCAGGCATGGTATGTGAAAACAGCTCCATGGAGTAATCAGTAGTATGGCCTGCGTCATCCTTCAATCTTGGTTGGGGTGAAGGACACAAGGAAAGGTGTGGTTCATGAACATGAGCCTCCAATGACGACTCAGTGCTTTTACTTTTTACAACTGAAGAAGAGGAGGCGATAGAGCTGGAGGCTGAGTCAGCAATGTAAGACAAAACTTTTTCCTGATGCTCTGGCTTTAAAAGCGGTTTGCCAACTCCTAGAAAACTAAGCGTTCGAGGCCTTATGTAGCCAGACGATGACGCAGGCTCAACACCTCCTGCATTCGGTCCTATTTTGCTCTTGCCACTACCATCAGATCCACCACCAACACCATCATTACCAGCTGCCAACCCCCGCCCAATTCCACGGCCTCTTCCACCAGCCTTCCTCATTTTTGGTAGAAATGTAGACAAAATCCAACAAACTATATAGTAATGTAAAACAAGGTACAAGGTGTCTATAGCACAGGGGAGATTTTGAATTTCTGCAGACACTTGTGGACACTGGACACTTTTGGATTGTGTGAGGCCCAATGAATATCTGAGCGCTATGTGACAGGCTCGATGGCACAGCTGTGACAAAAGTGACTAGAGGATAAGGGAGATTTTGAATCTCTGCACACACTTTTGGACACTGGACACTTTTGGATTGTGTGAGGCCCAATGAATATCTGAGCGCTATGTGACAGGCTCGATGGCACAGCTGTGACAAAAGTGACTAGAGGATAAGGGAGATTTTGAATCTCTGCACACACTTTTGGACACTGAACACTTTTGGATTGTGTGAGGCCCAATGAATATCTGAGCGCTATGTGACAGGCTCGATGGCACAGCTGTGACAAAAGTGACTAGAGGATAAGGGAGATTTTGAATCTCTGCACACACTTTTGGACACTGGACACTTTTGGATTGTGTGAGGCCCAATGAATATCTGAGCGCTATGTGACAGGCTCGATGGCACAGCTGTGACAAAAGTGACTAGAGGATAAGGGAGATTTTGAATCTCTGCACACACTTTTGGACACTGGACACTTTTGGATTGTGTGAGGCCCAATGAATATCTGAGCGCTATGTGACAGGCTCGATGGCACAGCTGTGACAAAAGTGACTAGAGGATAAGGGAGATTTTGAATCTCTGCACACACTTTTGGACACTGGACACTTTTGGATTGTGTGAGGCCCAATGAATATCTGAGCGCTATGTGACAGGCTCGATGGCACAGCTGTGACCAAAGTGACTAGAGGATAAGGGAGATTTTGAATCTCTGCACACACTTTTGGACACTGGACACTTTTGGATTGTGTGAGGCCCAATGAATATCTGAGCGCTATGTGACAGGCTCGATGGCACAGCTGTGACAAAAGTGACTAGAGGATAAGGGAGATTTTGAATCTCTGCACACACTTTTGGACACTGGACACTTTTGGATTGTGTGAGGCCCAATGAATATCTGAGCGCTATGTGACAGGCTCGATGGCACAGCTGTGACAAAAGTGACTAGAGGATAAGGGAGATTTTGAATCTCTGCACACACTTTTGGACACTGGACACTTTTGGATTGTGTGAGGCCCAATGAATATCTGAGCGCTATGTGACAGGCTCGATGGCACAGCTGTGACAAAAGTGGCTAGAGGATAAGGGAGATTTTGAATCTCTGCACACACTTTTGGACACTGGACACTTTTGGATTGTGTGAGGCCCAATGAATATCTGAGCGCTATGTGACAAGCTCGATGGCACAGCTGTGACAAAAGTGACTAGAGGATAAGGGAGATTTTGAATCTCTGCACACACTTTTGGACACTGGACACTTTTGGATTGTGTGAGGCCCAATGAATATCTGAGCGCTATGTGACAGGCTCGATGGCACAGCTGTGACAAAAGTGACTAGAGGATAAGGGAGATTTTGAATCTCTGCACACACTTTTGGACACTGGACACTTTTGGATTGTGTGAGGCCCAATGAATATCTGAGCGCTATGTGACAGGCTCGATGGCACAGCTGTGACAAAAGTGACTAGAGGATAAGGGAGATTTTGAATCTCTGCACACACTTTTGGACACTGGACACTTTTGGATTGTGTGAGGCCCAATGAATATCTGAGCGCTATGTGACAGGCTCGATGGCACAGCTGTGACAAAAGTGACTAGAGCATAAGGGAGATTGGATTGCTTTTAAAAAAGCAGTTTACAGAGCAGTGGGTAAACAGCAATGCCAACCTGTCAGGAAGCCTTAAAAGGCAGCCCAACAACCAACACCACTGATACACCACAATATAGCCTCCCCTTGCACTGCACACACAGTGACTGGTGTGTTGTGCAGGCCAAATTGCTAGCAGCAGAAGCAGTTTTTTTTTCTTCTCAGCAGGACAAAAAAAAAAATTGGGATTGCTTTTAAAAATGCAGTTTGCGGAGCAGTGGGTAAACAGCAATGCAGGAATGTCAGGAAGCCTTAGAAGGCAGCCCAACAACCAACACCACTGATACACCACTATATAGCCTCCCCTTGCACTGCACACACAGTGACTGGTGTGTTGTGCAGGCCAAATCGCTAGCAGCAGAAGCAGTTTTTTTGTCTTCTTCCCTGCCTAACGCTCTCCCTACAGAATCAGCAGCAACCTCTCCCTATACTGAGATCGGCAGAAGTAAGATGGCGGTCGGCGTGCACGCCCTTTTATACCCCCTGTGACGCCCACCAAAGCAAGCCAACCACTTGCATGCCCTTCTGAAAGATGGTGGTGACCCGTGCCTATGTCATCACGTTGCCCACAGTGTCCGTGGATCCTGATTGGCTGAAAAAGAGCGCAAAACAAACTTTTGAAACGCGACTTTGGCGCGTAAGTCGCCGACCTCGTGGCCGACCTCATCCTAGGGTCGGGTTTCGTTTCATGAAACCCGACTTTGCCAAAAGTCGGAGACTTTTGAAATTTTTCGACCCGTTTCGCTCAACTCTAGTCATCAGCCCTCATCATTTTGGCAATGTGGGGGTCCCTTTTTAGGATCCGCAAGGCATAATCGCACATGTGGGCCAATGTTCCAGGTGTCAATGATGCACTGCCAGTGGTGGGTGGAGGAGCACTTTCTGGCAAATCCACATCCCTACAGTCACGCACAAACACTGTACCTGACCTTGGAATGCCAACATTTTCTCTTGCCCCCTGAGAAGCACCTTCCTGCCCAAAATAATCATCTCCCTCATCCTCCTCCTCTTCTTCCTCCACCTCGTCCAGGACAGTTCCCTGACCAGACAATGGCTGACTGTCATCAAGGCTTCCCTCCTCCTCCGCTGCAGATGCCTGATCCTTAATGTGCATCAAACTTTGCATGAGCAGACGCATAAGTGGGATGCTCATGCTTATGATGGCGTCGTCAGCGCTTACCAGCCGTGTACATTCCTCAAAACACTGAAGGACTTTACAGAGGTCTTTCAGCTTTGACCACTGCACACCAGACAATTCCATGTCTTCCCTCAATCTGCCTGCCCGTGTATCCTCCCAAAAATGCATTACAGTGCCTGCCTCTGTTCGCACAGCCTCTCAACCATGTGCAGAGTGGAGTTCCACCTTGTTGCAACGTCTATGATTAGGCAGTGCTTTGGGAGGTGGAGCAATCTCTGGAGCTTCTGCATACGAGTGGGGTGGACGTTTGAGCGACGGATGTGCGAGCACAGTCTTCGCACTTTATGTAGCAGGGATGTTAACTCCGGATAATTATTAAGGAAGCACTGCAGCACCAGGTTCAAAGTGTGAGCCGGGCAAGGTATGTGTGTGAGTTTTGCAAGGGCTATGGCTGCCACAAAATTACGGCCGTTATCACTGACTACCTTGCCTGTCTCAAGATGCAGACTGCCCAGCCATAACTCAGTTTGTCGCTGCAAGTAGTCGGCCAGTACCTCCACGGTGTATCTGTTGTCACCCAAAGACATCATCTTTAACACAGCCTGCTGACGCTTACCACTAGCTCTTCGATAGTGGGACACCTCGTGTGCAACACTGCCAGCTGCGGATGGAGTGATCGTGCAATTGCACTCTGTGGGCGAGCCTTCGCTGATGGAGGAGGAAGAAGGTCGAAAGCCTACAGCCAACTGTTTCCTATACCGTGGGCTAAGCAGCATTGTTCCACCGCCGCTGTCCCCTGTGGTGCCTGCATCCACCACATTAACCCAGTGCACAGTGATGGACACGTAACGGCCCTGGCCATGCCTACTGGTCCATGCATGTGTTGTGAGGTGCACCTTTCCACTCACTGACTGTTTTAGTGCATGGACAATGCAGTCTTTCACATGCTGGTGTAGGGCAGGGATGGCTTTTCGAGAAAAGAAGTGCCGACTGGGTAGGTCATAGCATGGGACAGCGTAGGCCATGAGCTCGCAGAAAGCTTTGCTTTCAACCAAGCAGTAGGGCATCATCTCTAATGGGATTAGTTTGGCAATGTAGGCGTTCAAACACAGTGTACGCGGATGAGAGGATGAGTACTTTCTTGTCCTACTCAGAGTGTCTGGTAGGGTGAGCTGGACTGGAGAGCTGCATATGGGGGAAGTAGCGGTGGACAGGACGGAGTGAGAGGGGGTTGGTGATGGTATTGGTGGTGATGGCCTAGATTCAGTGTTATGTTGCAAAACCATTGTGATTCCCTGAGTGCTTTGGCCTTGCGACGACACCTCCACATTTAGTGCTGGTGGTGTGCTTAACGGTGGCGGTGGTCTTACAGTGGGGGAAGCGATGGAGCGTTGTTGGCTACCTTCAGTCTGAGCAGGTGCACGTGTGCTACCTGAGGTTTTGTAGTCCGTCCACGCTTGCAAGTGCATGTTGATAAAATGTCTAAGCATGCAACTGGTATTCAAATTTCTGAGTTGTTTACCTTGGCTAAAGGTCCTTCTGCACTTCCTACAGGTAATCTTTGCCTCATCAGTAGGATTTTGGACAAAGAAGTGCTACACTGCACTCTTCCTACTATGGTATACATTTTTTGGCCATGCACGCTGTACTAAGTTGACTGTCTGGCCAAGCTGTCCTGCAACTCTTTTAGTTTTTGTTCCATGTTTTTGGACAGCTATGGGCCTGCCAGATAACCGCTGCTGCGATGTCAATGCCTGCTGCGGATCCTTCTCCTTATCTGAACTATTGCCAGCGCCACCCTCCTCCCCCAATGGATGCCAATCCGGGTCAAGAACTGGGTCATCCATCACCTCCTCTTCAAAGTCATCTGCACCTTTCTCTTTACTTTCCTCTGTGTCACCGTGTAAGGTGGTATAGTATGCGGGAAGGGGCACCTGAGTTTCATCAGGGTCAGATTCTGGCTCAGTAGACTGTCAGGGCAATGTAGTGCTGTGGGTGAATGTACCAGCAGAATCATCTAGCAGTGGCTGTGCATCAGTGCACTTCATGTCAGATTCATCTTGGACTGGGGAATTCAGGATTTGACTGGATAACCCAGGCATGGTATGTGAAAAGAGCTCCATAGAGTAATCTGAAGTGTGGTCTGCGGCATCCTTAAATTTTGGTGGGGGTGAAGGACACAAGGAAAGGTGTTTTTCCTGACCAGAACCCTGCACTGACGACTCCGTGCTTGCAGGTTTCGAACGTTCAGAGGAGGAGGCAATAGAGCTGGTGGCTGTTTCGGCAATGTACGCCAAAACCTGTTACTGATGCTCCGGCTTTAAAAGCGTTTTTCCTACTCCAAGAAAAGGGAACCTTACAGGTCTTCTTGGGCCAGATGATTCCGCAGGCTCAACACCTCCTGCCTTACCTGCTATTGTGCTTTTGCCAGTACTAGCCGATGTTCCACCACCATCAGTACCAGCTGTACCCCCCTGCCCAAGTCCGCGGCCTTTTTCACCATAATTCCACATGTTTGGGAAAATGTACCAAAAATACCAGCAGAGAGATGGTAATGTATGAGGAGCGTTCAGCTGTGTAAGGTGTAATAAAAAAATTAAATCTACGTGTATATTTTCTTAGTCACAGACGCTCTCAAAGTATGTATTTGACCATAATCCAACAAGCAGATATACGGAACTGTATCAGAAGTGTACAGCTGTGTTCGTTTTTGGTGTAACTAACAATCTCCGTATATGTATTTACTTAGTGTCACACACGCTGACACTGTATAGATGTGACTGTAATGTGAATGGCAGATATACAATACTGTTTGAGAATCGGACAGCTCTATACAGTGTCTGTATGGAAAATTGTCAATCTTCTATTTTTATATGGACTGACACACGCTGTCTCTGTCTGCTTTTGACCGTGATCAAACAGCAGATATACAAAACTGTTTGAAAAGCGGACAGCTCTCTAAAGTGTAGGTCTGGAAAAATGGAAAATCTCCTCGGCTTGTTTTTCCACAGTCACACACAGATAGCTTCTATTTGTCCATGATACAAGGTGGTACACGGTAGTGTGTGAGGAGCGTGCACGGCTATGCGGTGTCTGTATGGAAAATTGTCAATCTCCATCTATTTGTATACGGACTGACACATGCTGTCTCTGTCTAGTTTTGACCGTGGTCAAACAGCAGATATATGAAACTGTTTGAAAAGCGGACAGCTCTCTAAGGTGTAGGTCTGGAAAAATGGAAAATGTCCTCGGCTTGTTTTTCCAGAGTCACACACAGATAGCTTCTATTTGTCCATGATATAAGGCAGTACATTGTAGTGTGTGAGGAGCGTACACCGCTATTCGGTGTCTGTAAGGAAAATTGTCAATCTCTGTCTATTTGTATACAGACTGTGAGAATCATGTGGGAATAGTGGATGAGGGCAGGTATATCTCGCCCAGATTCCTTTCCTATGTGGCCTAGTCTGGTCAGTATCGCACCTGCTTACTAATGGATAATGGGAGGTGGATATAAAACGATGCAAGGTGGTTGTGTGAGTGTCTCAGCCTGGGAACACAGAGAGCTTGTCTGTGTGAGAGACACACACGTGAGTGAAAGCAGTGCCTACTGCAACTGTGGTTTGGCTGGACGGGAGAAGCCCGCCAGTTGGTAGTTAGGTTGTACTTTGTTTAGTTAGTGCCGGACAGGCAAGGATTTGTTTTATGTTTTATTTCTTTTATGCATTGCTTTCACCATTAATAAACCTGACCCAGAGTCAGTTATACCCGAATCCCAGCTCTGCGCCTGAGTTTTATGCTGAACGCACGTGACCTTTGACCCCAGCAAAGGCGATCCCGGAGTGTTTTATCACATTGTGGTGGAGAATGCGGGCAACACGTTGCAAGCATGAGCATGGAGGACGTGGTGAAAGCGCTGGTACAGTCCACCGCCGTCCAGCAAGAAGCTAATCGGGTGATGATGGCCCAGCTGAAGGAGTTGGTGGACATGACAGTTACCGATCGTTCGCTTCTCCAGCAGGTGGCGCAGCGCTTGGCAAGCTTACCTGAGCTTAACCTGGAAGCCGAGTCGAGAGTGATTCACGTGAGTCAGTACTGGCAGAAAATGACGACCGAAGATGACGTCGAGGCATACTTGACCACGTTTGAACGGACGGCGGTGAGAGAAAAATGGTCGAAGGCACGATGGGCCGGCCTGATTGCCCCGTTTCTTTCCGATGAGGCCCAAAAGGCTTATTATGATTTAGAGCCTGAAGCCGCGCAGGACTTTGACAAACTGAAAGCCGAGATCTTGGCCCGGCTGGGAGTGACGACCGCTGTCCGTGCACAGAGAGTGCATCAATGGACTTATCAGCCGGATAAACCACCGCGGTCACAGATGTTCGACCTGATCCACGTGACGAAGAAGTGGCTACAACCCGAGGTGTTGACAGCGCCAGAGATAATCCAGAGAGTCGTCATGGACAAGTACCTGAGAGCTCTACCGCCAGCCCTGAGGAAGTGGGTAAGCCATGGAAATCCTACGACGGCAGATCAACTGGTGGATCTGGTTGAACGTTACTCCGTGGCGGAAGGACTCCGAGACAACGCTACCCCACCTCGTTCTTCATCATCTCCACGTGGAACCGGTAAGACTGTTCCAGGGAGTAGGGGAGATGGAAAAATCCCTAAGACAGTGGGGAGGAAAACGGGACTGCCCGCACTGCGAGGCCGAGAGTAACGAACTATGGTCTAAGCAAGGGGCCCGTTAGGTGTTTCCGCTGCCAAGAGATGGGACATATTGCTGCGAACTGTCCGGTCTCTACTGAACCCATGCAGTGCGACGTCACAGACTCTAAAAACCGCATGTCTATGGTTGCACGGGTAGTGAGTGTGAATGCCGGTCAAAAGGATGTGGAAAAACACTTGTGTGATTTATCTGTTGATGGCAAAAATGTGGTGGCATTGTTAGACTCGGGAAGTGTGGTGACTCTGGTGAAGGCCAGTCTGGTGTCAGCCCCGACTGGACCATCAGACAAATTTTCTGTAACGTGTGTGCATGGAGACACCTGTTCGTACCTCACCACGGTCATATGCATTACTACTTCCTATGGGTCTGTGCAACATAAAGTGGGACTCGTCCCGGCGTTATTGCATGATGTTATCCTGGGCCGGGATTTTCCCCACTTCTGGCAATTGTGGGAGAATCAGTTGATGCCCTCGGGTAATAGTGTACATGGTTCTTCTCCCAGGGCGCGTGTGGGTCCCGAACCCCTGGAAGAGGTCTCCCCGGAAGACTCTGGAGAAGAGTCTGCGGTAAATGACCTGCCGTTCCCATTTTCAGTCATGGCGGGTGATACGGAGGAGACCGGGGAAGAGGAGGAGGCCGACAGCCGTCCACCTCCCCGTTTGCCGGATTTAGAAGTTCAGAAAGATGACTTCCAAAGCGAGCAAATAAAGGATCCTACCCTTTCTCAGGCTAGGACAAATGTAAAAGTGATAAATGGGGTAGCCGTAGAACCTGGCTCTAGGCTGGCATATCCTTACATGGTTCTGGAGAATGATTTACTCTATCAGATAGAGAAAAAGGGGGAAGATACGGTGCAACTATTAGTCGTGCCAAAACCCTACCGGAGGCAGGTGCTGGACCTGGCCCACGGACATGTGATGGGAGGTCACCTGGGAGTCCAGAAAACCACCGAAAGGATATTACACTGTTTTGTTTGGCCAGGCATGCATCACGATATTCGTGTATATTGTGAGTCTTGTCCTGACTGCCAAGCCTCTGCACCTAAGCCCCGGTTCTGTAGCCCTTTGGTACCCCTACCTATTATTGAAGTCCCGTTTGAGAGGATTGGGATGGATTTAGTTGGGCCCCTTCCACGGTCTGCACGTGGACACCAACATATCCTGGTCATCTTGGATTATGCCACTCGTTACCCGGAGGCCATCCCTTTGCGTAACACGGCCACCAAGACGATTGCCAAGGAACTGGTGCATGTGTTTAGTCGGGTCGGTATACCAAAACAGATACTCACCGACCAGGGGACCCCCTTTATGTCCAGGATAATGAAGGAGCTCTGCCGATTGTTACAAATCGAACCGTTACGCACATCCGTGTATCACCCTCAAACAGACGGGTTGGTTGAACGGTTCAATAAAACTCTGAAGCAGATGCTGAGAAAGGTGATAGACAAGGATGGGAAGAACTGGGACTATTTACTTCCGTATTTGCTTTTTGCCATCAGGGAAGTACCCCAGTCTTCCACGGGATTCTCGCCTTTCGAGTTATTGTACGCCCGACGTCCTCGCGGACTGTTAGACGTTGCAAAAGAAACCTGGGAGGGTCAGGTCACTCCGTTTAAAACGGTGATAGATCACGTCACACAGATGCAGGGCCGTATTGCGGCTGTTATGCCTATCGTCAAAGAACACATGATGCAGGCTCAAGGAGCCCAAAAAAGAATCTATGATAGGGGCGCCAAGATCCGTACGTTTGCACCCGGAGATAGGGTGTTGATCCTGGTCCCCACGGTGGACAGTAAGTTCCTGGCAAAGTGGCAGGGCCCCTTTGAGATCAAGGAAAGAGTTGGTGAAGTAAACTACAAAGTATACCAGGCAGGTAAACGGAAACCTGAACAGATTTATCATGTAAATCTGATAAAGCCCTGGAAGGATCGGTCTGCCTTGTCAGCGGAGCTGGCCCGTCCTGTCTGCTCGCATACCGTACCGGAGGTATGGGTAGCAGAGACTCTCTCGGAGCGGCAAAAGACTGAGGTCAGGCAGTTTCTACTTCACAACCAAAAGTTTTTCTCAGAAAAACCCGGGCAGACTATGCTAATGAAACATGACATCGTAACGGAACCTGGTGTCACAGTTCACGTAAAGCCCTACCGAATCCCGGAAGCGCGCCGTGAAGCCATTTCCCGAGAAGTGAAGGCAATGTTAGAGTTAGGAGTCATTGAGGAATCGCACAGTGCGTGGTCCAGCCCGATTGTGCTAATTCCTAAACCGGATGGCACCATCCGGTTCTGCAATGACTTCAGGAAACTGAATGCGGTCTCAAAATTTGATGCCTACCCCATGCCCCGGGTCGACGAGTTAATAGACTGGTTAGGAAAAGCCCGGTATATTACGACCCTAGATCTAACAAAGGGGTATTGGCAGATCCCTCTGGCTGAGGCTGCCAGAGAAAAGACGGCATTTGCTACGCCGGAAGGTTTATTTCAGTATGTGTATATGCCGTTTGGACTGCACGGGGCACCGGCGACCTTCCAGAGACTGATGGATCGAGTCTTGAGGCCACATAGGCGGTACGCTTCGGCCTATTTGGATGACATTGTCATTTACAGCTTGGACTGGGAGACTCATCTCCAGAAAGTACAAGCTGTGATTGATGACCTGTGGGAGGCAGGTCTAACCGCGAACCCCAAGAAATGTCACATCGGGCTAGAAGAAGCCCGGTATTTGGGGTATGTAATTGGGAGGGGTGTTGTTAAACCCCAGGTTGATAAGATTCAGGCGGTTCAGGACTGGCCACAACCTGTCAACAAGAAGCAGGTGCAAGCCTTCCTGGGGATCGCCGGCTATTATCGCGGGTCATACCCAATTTTGCAGCCATCGCTACCCCCCTGACGGATCTTACAAAAGGGAAAGACTCCGTCATGATTAAATGGAGTTTAGCGGCTGAAGAAGCCTTCCATGGCCTAAAACGGGCACTTTGCTCTCAGCCCGTACTGGTGACTCTGGACTTTCGCAGCGAGTTTGTGGTACAAACGGATGCCTCTGATACCGGTATCGGGGCCGTACTCTCACAAGTGAGGGACGGAGTGGAATACCCAGTCCTCTATCTCAGCAGGAAGCTGAATAAACACGAGAAAAGGTATGCCGTCGTAGAAAAAGAGTGCCTCGCCATTAAGTGGGCTCTAGAGGCCCTCAAATATTACCTGGTGGGCCGAAAGTTCAGGCTGATCACTGACCATGCCCCTCTCAAGTGGATGCACTTAAACAAGGAACAGAATAGCCGGGTGACCCGGTGGTTCCTTGCCCTGCAGGCCTACACTTTTACGGTGGAGCACCGCCCAGGAGTACAGATGGGAAACCCAGATGCCCTGTCCCGAGTGCACTGTTTGGCGGGTGTCATTGCTCGACCGGAGTGGTCTGAGCAGAGGGGGGGGGATATGTGAGAATCATGTGGGAATAGTGGATGAGGGCAGGTATATCTCGCACAGATTCCTTTCCTATGTGGCCTAGTCTGGTCAGTATCGCACCTGCTTACTAATGGATAATGGGAGGTGGATATAAAACGATGCAAGGTGGTTGTGTGAGTGTCTCAGCCTGGGAACACAGAGAGCCTGTCTGTGTGAGAGACACACACGTGAGTGAAAGCAGTGCCCACTGCAACTGTGGTTTGGCTGGACGGGAGAAGCCCGCCAGTTGGTAGTTAGGTTGTACTTTGTTTAGTTAGTGCCGGACAGGCAAGGATTTGTTTTATGTTTTATTTCTTTTATGCATTGCTTTCACCATTAATAAACCTGACCCAGAGTCAGTTATACCCGAATCCCAGCTCTGCGCCTGAGTTTTATGCTGAACGCACGTGACCTTTGACCCCAGCAAAGGCAATCCCGGAGTGTTTTATCACAGGACTGACACACGCTGTCTCTGACTAGTTTTGACCGTGATCAAACAGCAGATATGCGAAACTGTTTGAAAAGCAGACAGCTCTATAGGGTCTAGGTCTGGAAAACTGAAAATCTCCTTGGCTTGTTTTTCCAGAGTCATACACAGATAGCTTCTATTTGTCCGTGATACAAGGCAGTACATGGTAGTCTGTGAGGAGCGTACACCGCTATTCGGTGTCTGTAAGGAAAATTGTCAATCTCTGTCTATTTGTATACGGACTGACACACGCTGTCTCTGTCTAGTTTTGACCGTGATCAAACAGCAGATATGCGAAACTGTTTGAAAAGCGGACAGCTCTATAAGGTCTAGGTCTGGAAAAATGGAAAATCTCCTCGGCTTGTTTTTCCACAGTCACACACAGATAGCTTCTATTTGTCCATAATACATGGCAGTACACGGTAGTGTGTGAGGAGCGTACACCGCTATACGGTGTCTGTATGGAAAATTGTCAATCTCCGTCTATTTGTATACGGACTGACACATGCCATCTCTGTCTAGTTTTGACTGTGATCAAACAGCAGATATGCGAAACTGTTTGAAAAGCGGACAGCTCTCTAAGGTGTAGGTCTGGAAAAATGAAAAAATCTCCTTGGCTTGTTTTTCCAGAGTCACACACAGATAGCTTCTATTTGTCCGTGATACCAGCCAGTACATGGTAGTGTGTGAGGAGCGTACAGCGCTATATGGTGTCTGTATAGAAAATTGTCAATCTCCTTCTATTTTTATATGGACTGACACACGCTGTCTCTGGCTATTTTTGACCTTAATCAAGCAGCAGATATACGAAACTGTTTGAAAAGCGGACAGTTCTGTACGGTGTAGGTCTGGAAAAATGGAAAATCTCCTCGGCTTGTTTTTCCAGAGTCACACAGAGATAGCTTCTATTTGTCTATGATTCCAGCCGGTACACGGTAGTGTGTGAGGAGCGTGCACCGCTATACGGTGTCTGTATGGAAAATTGTCAATCTCTGTCTATTTGCATACGGACTGATACACGCTGTCTCTGTCTAATTTTGACCTTAATCAAACAGCAGATATACGAAACTGTTTGAAAAATGGACAGCTCTCTTAGGTGTAGGTCTGAAAAAATGGAAAATCTCCTCGGATTGTTTTTTCAGAGTCACACAAAGATAGCTTCTATTTGTCCGTGATACAAGGCGGTACATGGTAGTGTGTGAGGAGCGTGCACCGCTATATGGTGCCTGTATGCAAAATTGTCAATCTCCGTCTATTTGTATACGGACTGACACACGCTGTCTCTGTCTAGTTTTGACCGTGATCAAACAGCAGATATGCGAAACTGTTTGAAAAGCAAACAGCTCTATAAGGTGTAGGTCTGGAAAAATGGAAAATCTCCTCGGCTTGGTTTTCCAGAGTCACACCCAGATAGTTTCTATTTGTCTGTGATACCAGCCGGTACAAGGTAGTGTGTGAGGAGCGTGCACCGCTATACGGTGTGTGAAAAAATGAACGCTCGGTAACTCACCAAAACAAAATAATAAAAGTTGGAGTGCTTTGAAAAAAGCAGTTTGAACAGCAGTGTGCACACAGCAATGCAGCTAGCAGGTAGCCTTAAAAGGCAGCCTAATCACCACCAGCGCTGCTGCACACAACAAAAATCCTCCCCTTTCACTGTACACTAACTGTACAGTGAAAAGCGCTATCAATAGTGTTGAGCATTCCGATACTGCAAATATCGGGTATCGGCCGATATTCGCTGTATCGGAATTCCGATACCGAGTACCAATATTTTTTCTAAATCGGATACCGGAATCGGAAGTTCCCATAATGCAATGAGCCCGCTCGATTTGATTCAGCCAATGGTAATCCTCAGAAGTGTGGGCACATCCTGTTAGGCATGTAGGCATGTTAACTATTGGCATGGCTGTGATTGGCTGCTTAAATGATGTCATCATGATGCGCGGTCAGTGCGGGCCTACCGGTGGTCTGTACGGGCCTCTCGGGAGCCTGTGCCGGCTGTCGGTGGTCTGTACCGGCTGCCGGTGGACTGTACGCGCCTCTCGGGGGCCTGTGCGGGCTGTCGGTGGTCTGTGCCGGCTGCCGGGGGCCTGTGCCGGCTGCCGGTGGTCTGTGCGGGCCTGCTGGTGGTCTTGTGTGTGTGTGCAGGCATCGTCCGATGGGACTACAAGTCCCATCGGGCGATGCCTGCTACACTGACAGTGATTGACACATTAGCCAATGATGGGACAGTAGTAGTCCCATCATCCGGCTAATGTGTTGAATGTAAAAAAAAAATATATATATACATACTACATACTACATACATACTTCATATATACTACATTCACACAACATACATACAACATACATACTACATATATACTACATTCATACAACATACATACTACATACATACTACATTCATACAACATACATATATACTACATACTACATACATACTACATATATACTACATTCATACAACATACATATATACTACATACTACATACATACTACATATATACTACATTCATACAACATACATACATACAACATACATACTACAAATATACTACATTCATACAACATACATACATACTACATACATACTACATATATACTACATTCATACAACATATATATATACTACATACTTCATACATACTACATATATACTACATTCATACAACATACATACTACATACATATATACTACATTCATACAACATACATACATACATACTACATATATACTACATTCATACAACATACATACATACTACATACTACATACATATATACTACATTCATACAATATACATACATACAACATATATACTACATTCATACAACATACATACATACTACATACAACATACATGCCACATACTACAAACATACTACATATATACTACATTCATACAACATGCATACTACATACAACATACATGCTACATATATACTACATTCATACAACATACATATATACTACATACTACATACATGCTACATATATGCAACATTCATACAACATACATACATACTACATACATACTACATATATACTACATTCATACAACATACATACTACATACACTACATTCATACAACATACATATATACTACATACATACTACATACATACTACATACAATACATTCATACATTCATACAATACATACAGTGGGGAAAAAAAGTATTTAGTCAGTCAGCAATAGTGCAAGTTCCACCACTTAAAAAGATGAGAGGCGTCTGTAATTTACATCATAGGTAGACCTCAACTATGGGAGACAAACTGAGAAAAAAAAAACTGAAAATCACATTGTCTGTTTTTTTTTTCATTTTATATGCATATTATGGTGGAAAATAAGTATTTGGTCAGAAACCAGCAATCAAGATTTCTGGCTCTCACAGACCTGTAACTTCTTCTTTAAGAGTCTCCTCTTTCCTCCACTCATTACCTGTAGTAATGGCACCTGTTTAAACTTGTTATCAGTATAAAAAGACACCTGTGCACACCCTCAAACAGTCTGACTCCAAACTCCACTATGGTGAAGACCAAAGAGCTGTCAAAGGACACCAGAAACAAAATTGTAGCCCTGCATCAGGCTGGGAAGACTGAATCTGCAATAGCCAACCAGCTTGGAGTGAAGAAATCAACTGTGGGAGCAATAATTAGAAAATGGAAGACATACAAGACCACTGATAATCTCCCTCGATCTGGTGCTCCACGCAAAATCCCACCCCATGGGGTCAGAATGATCACAAGAACGGTGAGCAAAAATCCCAGAACCACGCGGGGGGACCTAGAGAATGAACTGCAGAGAGCTGGGACCAATGTAACAAGGCCTACCATAAGTAACACACTACGCCACCATGGACTCAGATCCTGCAGTGCCAGACGTGTCCCACTGCTTAAGCCTGTACATGTCCGGGCCCGTCTGAAGTTTGCTAGAGAGCATTTGGATGATCCAGAGGAGTTTTGGGAGAATGTCCTATGGTCTGATGAAACCAAACTGGAACTGTTTGGTAGAAACACAACTTGTCGTGTTTGGAGGAAAAAGAATACTGAGTTGCATCCATCAAACACCATACTTACTGTAAAGCATGGTGGTGGAAACATCATGCTTTGGGGCTGTTTCTCTGCAAAGGGGCCAGGACAACTGATCCGGGTACATGAAAGCATGAATGGGGCCATGTATCGTGAGATTTTGAGTGCAAACCTCCTTCCATCAGCAAGGGCATTGAAGATGAAACGTGGCTGGGTCTTTCAACATGACAATGATCCAAAGCACACCGCCAGGGCAACGAAGGAGTGGCTTCGTAAGAAGCATTTCAAGGTCCTGGAGTGGCCTAGCCAGTCTCCAGATCTCAACCCTATAGAAAACCTTTGGAGGGAGTGGAAAGTCCGTGTTGCCAAGCGAAAAGCCAAAAACATCACTGCTCTAGAGGAGATCTGCATGGAGGAATGGGCCAACATACCAACAACAGTGTGTGGCAACCTTGTGAAGACTTACAGAAAACGTTTGACCTCTGTCATTGCCAACAAAGGATATATCACAAAGTATTGAGATGAAATTTTGTTTCTGACCAAATACTTATTTTCCACCATAATATGCAAATAAAATGAAAAAAAAAAACAGACAATGTGATTTTCTGGATTTTTTTTTCTCAGTTTGTCTCCCATAGTTGAGGTCTACCTATGATGTAAATTACAGACGCCTCTCATCTTTTTAAGTGGTGGAACTTGCACTATTGCTGACTGACTAAATACTTTTTTTCCCCACTGTACATATAGACATACAGTACATATAACATAGAGTACATACTCGCCATCACTTGTCACTTTGATCCCCAAAGCCAGTGTCATCTATGAAAGAAATTAGAAAAAACAAACCACCAAATACTCCCTGATCCGCAGAAATCCACGAGTGAGTGTCCCATGCCGATTTCCCATGGAGAACAGCAGCATCAGCTGATGCGACCGCTCTCTAGGGGCTTCAATAATCCAATGACAGAAGGTAGGTATCCTTCCACACTGTATTCCTCCGCCACTTTAAAAAAAATAGTCCCTAGTCTCACTTTATGGCAAAAGCTGCCTGGGAACTTTCTCACACAGCTTTTGCCATAAAGTGAGACTAGGGACTATTTTTTTTTTGGCGGAGGAATACAGTGCGAAAGGATACCTACCTTCCGACATTGGATTATTGAAGCCCCCTATAGAGCGGTCGCATCAGCTGATGCTGCTGTTCTCCACGGGAAATCGGCGTGGGACCCTCGTGGATTATATGGCTTATTTGTTATTTTCATATTTTTTCATAGATGACACTGGCTTCGAGGAACAATGTGACAAGTAATGGTGAGTATGTACTCTATGTTATATGTACTGTATGTCTATATGTATGTATTGTATGAATGTATGAATGTATTGTATGTAGTATGTATGTATGTTGTATGAATGTAGTATATATGTATGTAGCATATATGTATGTTGTATGAATGTAGTATGTATGTAGTATGTATGTATTTATGTTGTATGAATGTAGTATATATGTAGCATGTATGTTGTATGTAGTATGTATGCATGTTGTATGAATGTAGTATGTATGTAGTATGTATGTAGTATGTAGTATATATGTATGTTGTATGAATGTAGTATATATGTAGCATGTATGTTGTATGTAGTATGTATGTATGTTGTATGAATGTAGTATATGTAGTATATATGTTGTATGTAGTATATATGTATGTTGTATGAATGTAGTATATATGTAGCATGAATGTAGTATGTAGCATGTATGTATGTTGTATGAATGTTGTATATATGTAGCATGTATGTAGTATGTAGCATGTATGTATGTTATATGAATGTAGTATGTAGCATGTATGTTGTATGTAGCATGTATGTATGTTGTATGAATGTAGTATGTAGCATGTATGTAGTATGTATGTATGTTGTATGAATGTAGTATATATGTAGCATGTATATAGTATGTAGTATATATGTATGTTGTATCAATGTAGTATGTCTGTTGTATGAATGTAGTATATATGTAGTATGTATGTAGTATGTATGTAGTATGTATGTTGTATGTATGTAGCATGTATATATTTTTTTTTTTTTTACATTCAACACATTAGCCAGATGATGGGGCCACTACTGTCCCATCATTGGCTAATGTGTCAATCACTGTCAGTGTAGCAGGCATAGCCAGATGGGACTTGTAGTCCCATCGGACGATACCTGCACAGACACAAGACCCCTTGCAGGCCCGCACAGACCACCGGCAGCCGGCACAGGCCCCCGAGAGGCCCGTACAGACCACCGGCAGCCGGCACAAGCGCCCGGTAGCCGGCACAAGCCCCCGGCAGGCCTGTACAGACCCCCGGCAGCCAGCACAAGCCCCCGGCAGGCCCGTACAGACCACCGGCAGCCGGCACAGGCCACAGGCAGCCGGCACAGGCCCCCCGAGAGAGCCGTACAGACCACCAGCACAGGCCCCCGAGAGGCCCGTACAGACCACCGACAGCCCGCACAGGCCCCACCCGCACACACTGACACTCACAGTTTCCGCCCATGCACCGCCCACACTCTTGCCCCCTCCCGAAAGGGTTTTTTTTATTCCGATATTTCTGTCCCATTGACTTTAATGGGACTTCCGGGATCGGAATCGGCGATACCCGATACTTTTTTTAGATTGGCCGATCCAATCCGATCCGATATTTTTCAATATCGGGTGGTATCGCTCAACACTAGCTATCAGCAGAAGCAATTTTTTTTTTCATCTTTCCTGCCCAACGCTCTCCCTATTCATAATCAGCAGCAGCACCTCTCCCTATTCTAAGATCGGCAGAAGTAAGATGGCGGTCGGCGGTCACGGCCTTTTATACCCACTGTGACACCACACAAAGCCATCCAATCACTTCAATACCCTTCTCTAAAATGGTGGTGGCCGCTGCCCATGTCATCGCGTTGCCCACAGTGTGCATTCTCCATCATTGGCTGAGAAAAGGCGCTGGAAGCATTATTTGAAACGCGACTTTGGTGCTCGGCACGGCGACCTCATGGCTGATGTCAGGCTATGGTCGGGTTTCGATCGGCGAAACCCTACTTTAGCTAAAGTCGGTGATTTTTTAATTTGACCGACCCGTTTCGCTCAACTCTAGTAATAAGTTTATACTGAATTCTGGAGTGGATGGGTAGCCAGTGTAATGACTGGCACAAGGTAGATTCATCGGTGTAATGATTGGTGAGGAATATGATCCTGGCTGCAGCATTCAAGACAGATTGGAGAGGGGAGAGTTTGGTAATAATGCTCTTATCTGCACTTCGTCTATGGTGAGGTGTGGCAGAAGGGATAGCGTATTAAGGATATCTAGTCAGGGATTATTGCCTTATAAATTATGATCCTTGCTGCACATTTTTTCCATGCACTCATTGACAGATTCATGTTTTTATGGTCAACTCTACTTTGAAACTCATCAAAACTGGCAGTGGTGATTGCGTTCCTCCAGAGTTTATTGCTGCTATCACGTGGACCCGTCCTGTGTGACACGATATGCAGGTCGGTAACTAAAACAACAAGACACGGCACGTGTAACTGTCCTGTGTGACACGGCCCGCAGGCCGGTAACTAAAACAACAAGACACAGGGGGAGGGGAAAACAATTACAATGGTGGCCCTGCAATAGGGAACGGGGATATGGAGACCTCCTGCACTACCCTGAGACAGTGGCTCTGCATTCCTAACGATCCCTAGGCCGGTTCCGCACCGGGCGCCGATCAGGATACCTGAAATCCCTAGCTCGCCCTGAACCAATCCCTTTCTAGTGAAGTGGACGGTGCAGAAAATAATCCCACTACTGCACTAAAACACACATTGAGGAAAGTGACAAACTGGGAAACACCACTTAGCTTTGCTCTGTTGCTAATGCTCCCAGCAACAGAGTCCGACACCTGAGTGCATCATTTCCTCCAACCAGATCCAACACCTGAGTGCAGCTTTCCAGCAACAAAGTCCCGCATCTGAGTGCAACTTTCCAGCAACAGAGTCCAGCATCTGAGTGCAGCTTTCCAGCAACAGAGTCCAGCATCCGAGTGCAGCTTTCCAGCAACAGAGTCCAGCATCTGAGTACTGCTCTCTTCCAGCAACAGGGTCCAGCATCTGAGTGCAGCTTTCACCATAGCTGCCACTCCACCAAGCCTTGCAAGAACTCCTCGCTGACACCATAGCTGCTACTCCACCAAGCTTTGCAAGAACTCCTTGCTGACACATAGCTGCCACTCCACCAAGCTTTGTAAGAACTCCACACTGACACCATAGCTGCCACTCCTCCAAGCTTTGCAAGAACTCCTCGCTGACACCATAGCTGCCACTCCAGGATTCTGACTGAGCTGCTCCGGCAGTCCTCTCAAGTTCCTTCCTTCACCAAGGATGGTTGGAAAAGACCAATATCACCAACCGTGAGTGAAACCACCTGCTACACCTTTATAGGCAGGACCCAAGGAATCACACCTGCTTCATTATGTGCAATAACACTAACCACCACCGGGGGCAAACTAGAACAAAAGACACCACTGTGTAATAACCCTAATGGCCACCGGGGGCAAAACAAACCCTGAGCAAACAGCTCAAAGGAAAAAAAAAGGGTTACTTATTCAAAACCTGTCATATCCAAACTGGATCATGACAGCTGCAACATAGAAGAAAAAAAATTTCACGGCCGTTTTAATCTATAATAATACTGCTTTTATTTGCAATTCATCTAGGGTAAGGTGTGGCAGTAGGTATAGTGTATGACAGGCATCTAGTTAGGGATTATTGCCTTATAAATTCTTATCCTTGCTGCTGCTATTTTCCATGCACTAGTTGACCAATTCATGTTTTTCTCTGTGATCTGCACTCAGAAATTCGTCAAAGCTGGCAGTGTTACTTTCTTTGCTGCAGAGTTTGTTGAAAACGTAAAAGAAAATATATTTTCAGGGCCAGTTTAATCACTCATAGACCGATTTGTTCTTTATTGTGATTTTCACTCAGAAATTCATAGAAACAGGCAAAATTAACTGATTTAATGTGCCCATTGACAGTTTCACTCTAGCATCTGTATGTAAAAGGTAGTGGTGGGAGACTTTACGCTACTGGAACTGGAGTTACCACTTCTTTACCCTCCAGTGCTTTTTTTCATATATATGTGGGTGCTTCTTGAAGTAGGCGTGGGGGTCATTGTCCTGCTGGAAGACCCATGACCTAGGAGGAAAACCCTGGTTTCTGAGCACAGGCATTACATTGCAACCCAACAGTCTTTGGGAATTCTCACGTTTCATGATGCCTTGCACATAGCCAAGGCACCCAGGGCCAGAGGCATCAAAACAACTCCAAAACATATTTGAAACTCTAACATATTTGACTGTAACTACTGTTATTTTATTTGTAGGCCTCATTCCTTTTACAGTAAAAAGTGGAATAATGTGCTTTACCAAAAAACTCTATCTTGGTATCATCTGTCCACAAGATGCCTGATTGCTCTCTAAAAATAATGGGATCCGCATGCTGGCCCTCTATAAGTTGTGAGGGCCTCGCCTGTTGGTCCTCCAAGTTTCAAACTTTGCAGTATTAGTACAAAAAATAAAATTTGCCCACTTCAGGTGGATAACTTATATTGCAGTAGTAATATATGGCTATGCAAAGCATCACTGTCTACTGGCCCTCCAAAAATGCAAAGTGAGAGCTGGTTGCTGATCCTCTAAAACTAGAATGAGGGCTGCCTGATGGCCCTCTGACAATAGTGAGGCCTCTAACAATTGTAAAGGCCACCTGATGGCCCTCTACAAATAGTAATGGTCGCCTGATGCTCTGGAAAAAAATGCGTGACATTTAGAGTCCCTCCTGCATAAATTAAACAGGATGTTTCTGATCATGTCTCACACACCACGTGGCCAGATAAGGTATAAAAATGATAAAATTACATTTCCTGTTGAATTTTTTTTCACCATTGAAAGCAATGCAAAAGTGCAAAAAAGGAGTAAAAACACTGCATGTGAACATAGCCTGAGGTGTGGAGGAACATTTTTTTTCACCTTATATACAAGTCATTATCCTGGAAAGAATGTTTCTTAAATTTTTTTCCAGTAATATCCATTTTAACTGCGGTTTTGTGTGTTTCATTATCAGTCTGTAAAACTGGCATAATACTCTGACAACATTGTTCCCATCAGCGACCTGAAATTCAGTCATGCTTCCAGGGGTCTTACCCATGCTATTCCAAAGAGATTTCAGCGCTGTTGCCATCGTTTCAGCAATTTTTAGACTTCCTCCAGACATCTAGAGTGGCCGCCAGAAAAATGCTTGCGTTTCCCATTGACTTCCATTATTCTCATTACTTAGGTTGAGCACCCGAGCATTACGATTGGCTGGACTTGAGTAATGAACACCCGAGCATTTTAGTGCTTATTCACTAATATTAATGTTTTCGTCTCAGTAACTAATTTTCTTACAAACCATATTTATCAGCTAATAAATAGGATGCAAAACAGAAGCCAGCAATGTCGGAGGGGCATAAAAGACATTTTCTTTTATATCAAAATTTGTTAATGGCTCCATTATATGCCTTTTGGAAAATCATGCCAAAAAAAGTTCTTTTAGTCCCCGGTGTTCCTCTGTGCTAAAGCTGGTGGCATGATGATATATTTCCATAGCACCAGGCTTATCCAGACATGGTCAAGTCTTCCTAGCTGGAGAATGGAGTAGAGCAAGGAAGTGCTGAGCGTTATGGGGTAAAAGGTTGGTTACAATGTATATTTTGGATAATTGCTAGAGGGTGTTGATCACTGTGTATATTTTAAGGAATTGTTGGTTGTTGGGGGAAATGGTGTATGTCTTAAGTAATGTGTTTATTATAATTAATTCCTCATGACTCAGTGATAATTAATTCAAATTAAATGTTGGGGTCACAATGTACATGATATTTTTGTCTGGGTAGCAGGATTATAATTAATTTTACAGGGTACAGTGTAAAATATTATACCTTTATGGGCTACACTGTATGCCTTTCTGGGGTAATAATTAATTGTAAGGGACATGGCCTAATGTATATTGTAAGAAATTGCTCACGTCACAGAATAAATAACAAATAATTAAAGGCTAAAGTAATTTAGGATTAATTAATTTGGTAGAGTTCGCATTATAATTATTTTTATGGATACTGCGAATAGTTAATTTTAGGATAATTGTGCATATGGTAATTTATTTTAGGGGACACATTGTGTATTATTCTGTTTGGAGTTACCGAGTAATATATTATTTAAAATAAATATATTTTTGGGGCACAGTTGTCTAAGGATTATTTTAAGTGACAGTGTGCTGTGAGGAAGGCATAGCTTGTGCATTCGGGGGCACAGTGTGTGGCGTTTTGTCATTGCATGTAGGAGGAGTGAAAAGCTGAAGATGTTTGAGTGACGGACTTTGCTGAGGTGAAATGTAGCTGGAAGTGGTCATGAATGTCTGGATGGGTTGGAGAGGAAAATGAAGGACTTCAGTCAGAGATGATGTAACTGAGTTTCTATTATGTGAAACATCAGATCTTAGCTTGCTCTTACTATAATTTAGGGCATACGTAGACCAGTAGTCTCAAGAACCTAACTCGGCAATTGTTATATTTGAAAACTAGAGATAAAAAATGTTCTGCCGTGCATTGCACTGCCTGCATCTGTCGTGTCACGTAGGGAAACTGTTGTTAAAAATTTAAATTCCTCTCCTGGATTGTGTTCTAGCAGGGATGTGGAACCGCCGGCCAGACAAGTATAAAAAACACAGAAAATATATATTGATATATAAATATGTAAAACACTTTCCTACAAGTATTGTGCCACCACCCATGACCACCGAGAACGTGCCTCTGTATTGTGCAGAAGCTTATTACCTGCTACTCTCTGTACAAATGTTTTATTGTCAGTAAAAAGGACTCTACTTTTACAAACTTGTCTGGTTTACTCATCATGAGTTTAATGGGGTCAGGCGCTGCACAAATGGTGGTAAAGCTGAACCTGAAAATGTCCACAGGTGCAACCCAACCACACACACCCAGGGAAGCACTTCTCATGTAACCTGCCGAGGCGAGGAAGACCAGCACCTATCCCACGGTTACCACCCCAAGCCATGTTACATATTAATAAAAAAACATTTTTTTAGCAGAATAATTTAATATACTGTATATGCTGGCATCTGACAAGAAAAATAGAACTACAGTGGCATTTAAAAGTTTGGGCACCCCTGGTCAAAATTACTGTTATTGTGACCAGTTAAGCAAGTTGAAGATGGAATGATCTCTAAAAGGGCTAAAGTTAAAGATGACACATTTTCTCTGTAATTTAGGCCAAAAAATTATATATTGTCATTTCTTACATTTTAAAAATTACAATAAGGAAAATAGGCCTATGCAAAAGTTTGAGCACCCTGCATAGTTAGTACCTAGTAGCACTCCCTTTTAAAATATCACAGCTTGTAAACGCTTTTAGTAGCCAGCCAAGAGTCTTTCAATTCTTGTTTGATGGATTTTCATCCATTCTTCCTTGGAAAATTCTTCCATTTCTGTGAGATTCCTGGGTCGTCTTGCATGCACTGCTATTTTGAGGACTAGCCACAGATTTTCAATGATGATCAAATCGGGGGACTGTGAGGGCCATTGAAAAACCTCTAGCTATCGCCTTTTGAGGATTTTGATGTGTGTGATCATTATCCATTTGTAGAAGCCATCCTGTTTTCAAATTCTGCTTTTTTACAGATGGTGTTAAATTTCATTGCCTCCATTCTTCCCTCTACCTGTGAAATGTCCCCTGTGCCATTGTCTGCAACACAACTCCAAAGCATGATTGATCCATCCCCATGCTTAGTGGTTGGAGAGATGTTCTTTTCCTGAAATTCTATCCAATTTTTTCTCTGCACATACCTTTGATCATTGCGACCAAATAGTTTTATTTTAACTTCAACGATTCACAGGACTTGTTTCTAAAATGCATTGGGCTTGTTTAGATGTTCTTTTGCATACCTCTGATGATAAATTTTGTGGTGAGGGTACAGGAGAGGTTTTCTTCTGATGACTCTTCCATGAAGGCCATATTTGATAAGGTGTCTCTGAACAGTAGAACAATTACCACAACTCCAGAATCTGCTAAATCTTTCTGAAGGTCTTTTGCAATCAAGTGGGGGTTCTGATATGCCTTTCTAGCTATCCAACAAGCAGCTCTCTCTGAAATTTTGCTTGGCCTTCCAGACCTTATCTTGACCTCCAATGTTCCTGTAAACTGCTATTTCTGAATTACATATTGAACTGAGGAAAGGACAACTTGAAAACGCTTTGCTATCTTCTTATAGAGTTCTCCTGCTTTGTGGGCCTCCACCATTTTCATTTTCAGAGTGCTAGGCAGCTGCTTAAAAGAACCCTTGGTGGCTGTTTTTTCGCACAAGGTTAGAGGAGGCTATGTGTTTCTAAACCTGTGGAATCTGCATCAGCTGGCCTTTCCTAACATTGAGGGTGAACAAGCCATATCCCTTACAGGCTAATTAAGGTCTGAAACCTTGGTCAAAGTTTCTGAGCACACAAATCTCCAAAGGTGCCTAAACTTTAGCATCGGCCCATTTTTCTTTTTGGAATTTTTAACATGTGAAAAAATTACAATGTGTGTTACTTTTCAGCCTAAAATGCAAAACAAATGAGTCATCTTTAACTTTAGGCCTTTTTGAGATCATTTTATCTTTAACTTGCTTAACTGTTCACAATAACAGTAATTTTGATCAGGGGTGCCTAAACTTTTGCATGCCACTGTATTTGTATTATCTTCTGTCTATGTGAACCTCTGTTTTCATCCTTGGAGTAGGTGTCTTTTTTTGTAAAATGTGTTTACAGACCCAGAGCGGAAATTGAAAATCAGAAAGCTTCACATTATCCCCAAAAGCAAATAATTCACTAGGGTTTCATATCATCTATAAGGTTACATTAAATTTACATCCTTTGCAGTGGGATTAATTCTGCGGGGGGCCGAGGCTTATGAAAATGTAACTCTCTTGATACTTTTAATAGGGTAATTACCGGAGAATATATTAGTTTTTCTAAAGCCAACATTTAAATATATTATAAACACCGGGTCTGTGATGTGCCTTCCGGTTATCTCATTAGCTTCACGTTTTCCATTTTTATGGTTTCTTAGATGTGGAATTTACCTTGACTGTTGGTAATATATTGAGCTATTTGTAGGAAATTTAGCAGTACCACAACATATACATTCAGATGACAAGATCCATTGAGACCTACAGAGTGCCGAGGGCCATATTCAGTGTCTAGGATTTAAAAAATTACATATATCACTCCACAACAGTACATGAGCATGAAAAATAACTGCACATTTACACTTCATACTTGACTCCTATTTTAAAAGTTCTTTATTCTTCTTTAACCCTTTTGAGACATTTTAACTTTTTTTTATGATCTTTCAGTAACCTGCGTCCCAAGGCGCATAACATTTACATTTTTCCTTTGACATGGAGCTTAAGCGAATTATTGTTTTTTTTTGTGGTAAGAATCCTAGATTTAAACATCACCATTCATTTTACCATTAATTAAAAGTCCTAGGGGGTGGATTTAAAATAAAAAACAGCAATTCCGCTGCTGTTTCTGTTGTTTTCTTTTTGCGTCCTTCAATTTTTTTAAGGCCGGCGTCACACTAGAGAGGAATACGGATGAGTGAGAGGCGTTAAAAACACACATTGCACACGGACTAATGATTCTCCATGGGGTAGCTCCCATTAGCCGTATTTTTGTCGCATATTTTTTACGGGCCGAGCCAATCGCAGAATGCTGCGATTGTCAGCGTATGCCAATGCAAGTCTATGGGTGCACAAAAAAATCGCATTACACACGGAACACATGTGTGACTTGCGAGAAATACACAAGACTTCTCCTGGTGACAGGAAATGGGCCAATCCATCATCAGGAAGATTAGACATGCAAATTAGCTCAAAAAGTGCTCCAGACATCCAGGAAGTATGCCTCCACGGAGTACAGCAGCATGTCTACCCTCATCAATGTGGAGCTCTTAATTGTATTGGTCCAGGAAAGGCCCGAACTTTGGGACCAACGGGATGCCCATTATTCCGACAGGGCCAGAAAAGAGGTGGCATGGAGACGCATCTGTGTGCACATGTTTCCAGACTTTGCCCAACGGCCACATGAGGAGCAACAACAAATTCGTAAGTAATTGCCTTTTTTACCAATCATCTTAAAGGTCAGAAGTGAGCTTTTTGCAAAAAGTAGCCCCTACAATCCTATACTGTGTATGTAGGTATCCCTGTTTGCCAACGAAAAATTTAGCTAAAAAGCAGTCCCTACTAGGCCTCATGACTAACTATGTGAAATGTTAGGAATATTGCTTGGCACATTTCCCAAAGGTTAAAGTCCATTTTTCCTTCAGATTGCAGTTGAGGATGCGATGAGACGCTGGCGCAGCATCCGCGACCAGTACCGGTGGGAAAGACAGCAGAGGGCCAGGAGTGGGGCAGCAGCACCCACCAAGCGGAAATACATATATTTAGACCGTTTGTCATTTTTGGCACCCATTATGGATCTCAGACTGTAAGTACAGACATCACACCACATGACACATATGCTGTTTAGGGTCAGAGCTACATTTTTTTTATTACATTTCCTAACAGAACTCAGTCCAACCTCACAGAGAGGGAGACAGGGTCGGATACTGAGCCCATTATAGACCCGGACGGGGGATGTGAAGAGGTGGCTGGTCCATGTTCTGACTCTAGCTTTTGCAACCCCCAAGCTCCACCACTATCAGGACCAGCATCAGGTTCTGGACCTGGTCCAGAACCAGCAAAGCCACCAGCACACAGCAGCGTAGAAGACCCTGGCAACAGCAGTAGCCCTACTGGCCGTCTTGAGGGGTCCCCCCAGCCTGCAGCCATAGGCCGCCGTGGGAGACGGAGAAGAGACAACACTGCCTCTGATACCCGGAGGCATGTAGACCAGGTGTCCTCAATTACCTGTTCAGGGCTGCCCAGGATGAGGGTGAAGAGGCATATTCCTGAAGCCCGGCCCAGGACCTCCGTCCCCTACCCCGTGAGGTGAGGCTACGTGTGCGAGGATCCATTCAGATCCTAATTAATGCATGCACACACCCCAATGACCCATATGAGTTGTTTGAGTATCTTGAGAGGTGGCAACTCTCAACCCATAACCGTCTCCGCCTTGCCCGACAACCAGATGTGCATGCTCAATTAGGATCTGAAGTTCTGCCTGCATGTGTGCCTATACCTCCACCCATTCCCCCCAAAAACCAACCTTGGCAACAACAGGGCCAAATGGCAGCCTATAACCAACCTACCCAATATGGCCACTTGTTCAGACCCGGTGTTGGAGGCTGGCCCCAACCTGGGTTTGGACGACATGGTCTTTTTTGGGGGTATGATGGACGTGGCTACAATCAGCCACAGGATTTTAATCGCCAGTATCCTTATGGTCTCTTTGGTGCGCAGCTACATGACCATGGCCACATATTCCCACAGGGCCAAGAACATCCACCTCAACAGGGTGATGGTCAAGCTGGGCAACCCAACCCCCAACAAAGAGATGAAGGCCTCCCGCTATCACCTCCGCCAAGCTACCAGCCGTTATAAAACCAAAAAGTTGTTTGTTTTTGTGTTAGAAAATGATTCTTTCTAGTTACCTATTTGGGTGTACAAATAATGTAATGTGCAATACAGAAAAGCCTAAATGGCCAGGGCAATATCTGCCATATGAAAAAAATATGGTAAACAGTATTCTAAGTTATTTTTTGCAGTTATAAAAATTTGAAAATGCAACTTTGGGCCTCTTCTTTCATTATTTTAGGCATTCGAATAAGACAACTTGAGCCCATATAAATCGAACACACAAATCATAGTACAGAAAAAAATATTTATACACACACACATTAGAACATCACAACATTGATACAGCCTGATCTTGTCAGGTAGTATTACCATGAGGTGAAACAAAATACTGGGTTAATACATCACGTACTTTGAGTCCTGAGAGAGGACGCTGTAAAGGGAGCACATGTGAGCCAGGCCTATCCCCATTGTCCACCACACCTTCAGTCACATCAGATGAGGAGCAATCATGCAGTCTAGTGAAGTTATGGAGGACCACACAAGCTTTGATGACCTCATTGACGTTGACTTCACTCAGCTGAATGGCAGACTGGAGGACACACCATTTGGCACAAAGAATGCCGAAGGCGCACTCCACCAGTCTTCGGGCACATTAAAGGCGCAAATTAAAAATCCTTCACCGGTGGTCAAGGTTTCTGCGCGAGTATGGCCACATTACATGCCTGGTCATTTGGAAGGCTTCATCCCCCACTAGGACATAAGGCACCACTTCTTGATTTGAACCTGGCAGCTGACGTGGGGGTAGTAGGTCCAACTGGTTATTGCGCAGCCGCTGACCCATAATGGAAGAATTTAAAACTCTAGAGTCTGCAGTTCTTCCATAAGCCCCAATGTCTACAATTATAAACCTGTAGTTACTGTCAACCAGAGCCAACAAAACTACAGAAAAATATTGTTTATAATTATAGCTTTGGGACCCTGAGTAAGGGCTCCAATACAATTGGGGAATTGGCAGTGCGACTCAAATGCCCTAGCAATCCTCAACCAGTCTCCCATCTTGGGCTCTGGCATGACCAGTTGATTAAGTCTGGACCAGATTTCCGAACATGTAGCCCGAACAATGCCAGATATTGTCGATCGCCCAATCAAAAACTCCAGATGGAGTGCGGCATAAGAAAGGCCAGTTGTGAGGAACATACAATTAAATAAATGTAGAAAATATACACATTAATACATGCTAAAGGATGCACACATTACATATAGATCACCAGAACAGTGTGTAAGTAAGAAGCTAGGCGAACAATACATGTACACATGTACCACGGCTATGTAATGTGGAATAACACATCAAAGTCTTCTAACTTTTAGAGCATATACAGTGGGGCAAAAAAGTATTTAGTCAGTCAGCAATAGTGCAAGTTCCACCACTTAAAAAGATGAGAGGCGTCTGTAATTTACGTCATAGGTAGACCTCAACTATGGGAGACAAACTGAGAAAAAAAAATCCAGAAAATCACATTGTCTGGTTTTTTTTCATTTTATTTGCATATTATGGTGGAAAATAAGTATTTGGTCAGAAACAAAATTTCATCTCAATACTTTGTGATATATCCTTTGTTGGCAATGACAGAGGTCAAACGTTTTCTGTAAGTCTTCACAAGGTTGCCACACACTGTTGTTGGTATGTTGGCCCATTCCTCCATGCAGATCTCCTCTAGAGCAGTGATGTTTTTGGCTTTTCGCTTGGCAACACGGACTTTCAACTCCCTCCAAAGGTTTTCTATAGGGTTGAGATCTGGAGACTGGCTAGGCCACTCCAGGACCTTGAAATGCTTCTTACGAAGCCACTCCTTCATTGCCCTGGCGGTGTGCTTTGGATCATTGTCATGTTGAAAGACCCAGCCACGTTTCATCTTCAATGCCCTTGCTGATGGAAGGAGGTTTGCACTCAAAATCTCACGATACATGGCCCCATTCATTCTTTCATGTACCCGGATCAGTCGTCCTGGCCCCTTTGCAGAGAAACAGCCCCAAAGCATGATGTTTCCACCACCATGCTTTACAGTAGGTATGGTGTTTGATGGATGCAAATCAGTATTCTTTTTCCTCCAAACACGACAAGTTGTGTTTCTACCAAACAGTTCCAGTTTGGTTTCATCAGACCATAGGACATTCTCCCAAAACTCCTCTGGATCATCCAAATGCTCTCTAGCAAACTTCAGACGGGCCCGGACATGTACAGGCTTAAGCAGTGGGACACGTCTGGCACTGCAGGATCTGAGTCCATGGTGGCGTAGTGTGTTACTTATGGTAGGTATTGTTACATTGGTCCCAGCTCTCTGCAGTTCATTCACTAGGTCCCCCCACGTGGTTCTGGGATTTTTGCTCACCGTTCTTGTGATCATTCTGACCCCACGGGGTGGGATTTTGCGTGGAGCACCAGATCGAGGGAGATTATCAGTGGTCTTGTATGTCTTCCATTTTCTAATTATTGCTCCCACAGTTGATTTCTTCACTCCAAGCTGGTTGGCTATTGCAGATTCAGTCTTCCCAGCCTGGTGCAGGGCTACAATTTTGTTTCTGGTGTCCTTTGACAGCTCTTTGGTCTTCACCATAGTGGAGTTTGGAGTCAGACTGTTTGAGGGTGTGCACAGGTGTCTTTTTATACTGATAACAAGTTTAAACAGGTGCCATTACTACAGGTAATGAGTGGAGGAAAGAGGAGACTCTTAAAGAAGAAGTTACAGGTCTGTGAGAGCCAGAAATCTTGATTGCTTGTTTCTGACCAAATACTTATTTTCCACCATAATCTGCAAATAAAATGAAAAAAAAACAGACAATGTGATTTTCTGGATTTTTTTTTCTCAGTTTGTCTCCCATAGTTGAGGTCTACCTATGATGTAAATTACAGACGCCTCTCATCTTTTTAAGTGGTGGAACTTGCACTATTGCTGACTGACTAAATACTTTTTTGCCCCACTGTATTTGGGAACAATTCATAATGTCACTCATCCAAAAAGATGTGACTGAGTAAGAGAATTATTTTTGAAAATAATCATCTACATACATTCTGTAGCTGAGGAATACATACTGTAACGTAAGGAGAAGCCGCTCCTCCGCAGAGATGCAATTGCGCATCCGGGTGTCCTGGAAGGTGATCACTGGGCGCACGGTCTCCAACAAAACATCAAAGGTAGAAACGGTCATCTGACAATAGAGGAAAATCTTGTTGGGATGTGTCCTCAGAGCTGCATAAAGCCAGTGAAAATGGCCTTTATTGCACCCACATTCGTCTCCTCCTCCTTGGATCCAGAATCACTGGGTATTAGAGTTGAGGGAAACGGGTTGGTCATATTCAAAAGTCGGTGACTTTCGCTGAAGTCGGGTTTCATGAAATGAAACCCGACCATAGCGTGAAGTCAGCCACGAGGTCGGCGACCAGAGCGCCAAAGTCGCATTTCAAAAGATGATTCCAGCGCCCTTTTTCAGCCAATGATGTAGGACGCACACTGTGGGCAACGCGATGACATAGGCATCGGTCACCACCATCTTTGAGAAGGGCATGCAAGTGATTGGCTGGCTTTGTGTAGCGTCACAGGAGCTATAAAAGGGCATGCACGCCGACTGCCATCTTAATTCTGCCTATCTTAGCATTAGGGAGAGGTTGCTGCTGCAGATTCAGAATAAGGGAGAGCGTTAGGCAGGGAAGAAGAAAAAACTGCTTCTGCTGTTAGTGATTTCCACTTACGACACAACACTTTGTATGCAGTGACAGTGGAGGCTCTATTTTTGTGCATCAGCTCTGTTGGTTTTTAGGCTGCCTTATAAGGCTCCCTGATAGCTGCATTGCTGTTTTCACACTGCTGTGCAAACTGCTTTTTTAAAAGCAAAAATACTTTTCTTACTCTTTTCTGCACAGTTACCAAGGGTTCATTTTTCCACCCTTTTGTGTGCAGCAGTCCTGCTTATTAGGCTGCCTGCGTCCATACTTGGACTGAGAGCATCATTGTCAGCGTCCTCAAATCTCTAGTGAGATCCAAATTCTCACCAATCCTATAGACACCATCCACCTTGTCATACACCATCCAATTTCAGCCTGTTACATTGCGGTGTAATCTCTCCTGGGCCTGAGACAATAGTTCAGGGTCCTCAAATCTATAGTGAGATTCAAAATCTCACCAATCCTATAGACAATGTGGTACTCGCAGGTACGCAGGATGCAGTGTCGAGTCACGAGTAGTGTTGAGCGATAACATCCGATATCATGAAATATCGGATTGGATTGGATCGGACCAATATCAAAAAAGTATCGGATATCGCCGAATCCGATACCGGAAACCAATGCCGGAATTAAAAAAAAACCCTTTCTTTCCTTGTAGGTTAATTCTACATGAAGAAAAACAACTAAGAATAACGTAGAAAGTATTGTGGGAGGTGGAGGAGACATAAAAGGCATAGAGGTTTAGCCCAATCAAATGGAATAGCAGGAATAATTTTTTTTTTTTAAAGACGTTCGGAGTTACAAAGATATTGACTATGTTAACCTTTTTTATATTTTGTCAGATACAGTATGTATGTTTCACTACTTCCATGCTCTTCACCTTCTTTTTTACTTCTCCCACACTTTCTCCTTCATGATCCTCAGCAGCAGCAGCATCTTTTTCATCAACTTCTTCTTTACCTTATTCATCTTCTTCTTCTTCTTCTTCTTCTTCTTCTTCTTCTTCACCTTCTTCCTATTATTCTTTTTTTTACATTCTTCATATTCTTCTTATTCAACTATTATTCTTCTTCATATTCTACTTATTCATCTTCTTCCTATTCTTCTTCTTCATCATATTCTTATTTGTGACAGTCATTCCTGTAGTTGTTATCTATAAAAGTTTGAAGATTACACCTTCCGTTCTGCCTGTCACAAAAGATTTACCACAGGATTTGTCCGCATTCAGTTTGGCCTGCAGCAGCAGGCATTTTCCAGGGGCACCACGAGGAGGAATGGACTCACCCCATACACTCCTTAGTTTTCTTTTGCTTAGAATTTAGATAATATCTTTTGCTCTGATTTTTAGTCTTATGCTTAATGTTCTTCTGCTTTTTGTTCTGCAGCTTCATGTTCTTGTGCTTCTTGGTCTTCTATCTCTTGTTCTTTTGTATCTTGGTGGTTGTCTTCTTGTTCTTTGTCCTCTTGGTCATCTTCTTCAGGGTCATATTCTTGGTCTTCTTCAGGGTGGTCTTCAGGGTCGTCGTCTCCAGGGTCGTCGTTTTCGGGGTCGTCGTCTTCTTCGGGGTGGTCTTCAGGGTTGTCGTCTTTAGGGTCGTCGTCAGGGAGATCCTGAGTGATTACCAAAAATCATTTCAAAAAGCTTGAACTTGGAAATGTAGCAGAAGGCACAAGAAGGCTGAGGAACTGCCGAGAACCAGCTGATGGTACTGGAACCCGGATGGGTAGCAGAAGGAACAAGAGTCAATGGCACTACCGAGGACCAGCTGACGGTGCTGGAACCCGGTTACTAAGCAGGAGGTACCTGTGCTAGAAAGCAGTACCAAGGACCAGCAGACATTGCTGGAACTTGGATACCGAGAAGGAGGCACCTAAGCCAAAGGCACTGCCGAGAGCCAGCTGATGGTGCTGGAACCCGGATGGGTAGCAGAAGCTGCAAGAGCCAATGGAACTAGCGAGGACCAGCTGACGGTGCTGGAACCCAGAGGGGCAGCAGAAGGAACAAGAGCCAATGGCACTACCGAGGACCATCTGACGGTGCTGGAACTCGGATACCGAGAAGGAGGCACCTAAGCCAAAGCCACTGCAGAGAACCAGCTGACGGTACTGGAACCCGGAGCGGTAGCAGAAACTACCCCTGAAAAACAATGTTGCAAGGCCGCAAGCCGGCCGCAGTTACTGAAACCCACAGTCCTACAGGGGGTGCTTGTCAACAAGAGCCAATGGCACTACCGAGGTCCAGCTGACGGTGCTGGAACCTGGTTACTAAGCAGGAGGTACCTGTGCTAGAAAGCACTACCAAGGACCAGCAGACGTTGCTGGAACTCTGATACCGAGAAGGAGGCACCTAAGCCAAAGGCACTGCCGACAACCAGCTGACGATGCTGGAACCCGGAGGGGCAGCAGAAGGAACAAGAGCCAATGGCACTACCGAGGACCAGCTGACGGTGCTGGAACCTGGTTACTAAGCAGGAGGTACCTGTGCTAGAAAGCACTACCAAGGACCAGCAGACGTTGCTGGAACTCGGATACCTAGAAGGAGGCACCTAAGCCAAAGGCACTGCCGAGAACCAGCTGACGGTGCTGGAACCCGGATGGGTAGCAGAAACTGCAAGAGTCAATGGAACTAGCGAGGACCAGCCGACGGTGTTGGCACCCGGAGGGGCAGCAGAAGGAACAAGAGCCAATGGCACTAACGAGGACCAGCTGACGGTGCTGGAACCCGGTTACTAAGCAGGAGGTACCTGTGCTAGAAAGCACTACCAAGGACCAGCAGACGTTGCTGGAACTCGGATACCGAGAAGGAGGCACCTAAGCCAAAGGCACTGACGAGAACCAGCTGACGGTACTGGAACTCAGAGGGGTAGCAGAAACTACCCCTGAAAAACAACGTTGTAAGGCCACGAGCTGGCCGCAGTTACCGAAACCCACAGTCCTACAGGGGGTGCTTGTCCTATTGGCACTACGGAACCATCCTTTGTTGCCAGATCCCGCAGCCTACATAGGAAGTCCATAAACTGCAGGCACCATAGACTCGGCTAACCCGACCGCAACACGACAGGACAACGTATTGGTGGCAAAGTGACGATGACACTACCCGGAAGCAGCAGGCATGCTGTAACCAGGCTAGGCAGGAGGGTGTACCCGTGCCATAGACACTGCCGAGAACCAGCTGACATGCTGGAACCCGGATGGGTAGCAGAAGCTACAAGAGTCAAAGGCACTGCCGAGAACCAGCTGACGGTGCTGGAACCCGAAGGGGCAGCAGAAGGAATAAGAGCCAATGGCACTACCGAGGACCATCTGACGGTGCTGGAACTCGGATACCGAGAAGGAGGCACCTAAGCCAAAGCCACTGCAGAGAACCAGCTGACGGTACTGGAAACCCGGAGGGGTAGCAGAAACTACCCCTGAAAAACAACATTGCAAGGCCGCAAGCCGGCCGCAGTTACCGAAACCTACAGTGCTACAGGGGGTGCTTGTCCTATTGGCACTACGGAACCAGCCTATATTGCCAGATCCCACAGCCCACAAAGGAAGCCCATAAACTGCATGCACCATAGAGTCGGCTAACCCGACCGCAACAAGACAGAACAACGTATTGGTGGCAAAGTGACATTGACACTATCCAGAAACAGCACGCATGCTGAAACCAGGCTGGGCAGGAGGTAGTACCTGTGCCAAAGACAATGCCGGGAAACAGCTGGCGGTGCAGGAACACAGGGAAAATACTGCAAACAGAGTGGAGACAGAGGCCTAATTGGACCAAGTTTAAAATCTGCAGTTGTGTGAGTGTGGACAGAGCAGGAGAATTTGCCGTACACACAGCTGGGGATCAGATGACATTTATGAACCCCAATAACACTGGAGCATATGTTGACTGTGCAGACGGCACTTCTGAGCAGCAACTGGCGATGTTGGAGCCCAGGGTCAATCAGTGTGTAGACTGAGGCCTAATTTCATCAAGTTTAATATCTGTTGTAGACTACTACTGATTTCAAACTTGCTCCAATTAGGCCACTCTGTCTCTAGTATTTACCCTGGCCTCCAACACCGCCAGTTGCTGCTCAGAAGTGCCGTCTGCACAATCAACACTTGTTCCTGTGTTACTGGTGTTCAGTAACGTCAGCTGATCCCCTGATGTGTGTATGGCAATGTCTCCTGCTCTGTCCACATTCCCACTACTAGGCTGAGGCCTAATTAGAGCAAGTTTTATATCTGATGTAGTTTGAATGTGGAGGCAGCAGGAGACTTTGCCGGACACACAGCAGGGGAGCAGCTGGCGTTACTGAACCCCACTAACACTGGAGCATGTGTTTTTTTCTGTGCAGATGGCACTTCTGAGCATTAACTGGTGATATTGGAGCCCAGGATCAATCTTGGTGTAGGCTGAGGTCTACTTGGAGCAAGTGTAAAATGTGATGTAGTTTGAATGTGGAGGGAGCAGGAGATATTGCTGGACACACAGCAGGGGAGCAGCTGACGTTACTGAACCCCACTAACACAGGAGCTAGTGTTTTTCTCTGGGCAGACGGCACTTCTGAGCAACAACTGGCAGTGTTGGAGCCCAGGATCAATCATGGTGTCGGCTGAGGCCTACTTGGAGCAAGTGTTAAATGTGATGTAGTTTGAATGTGGAGGGAGCAGGAGATATTGCCGGACACACAGCAGGAGAGCAGCAGACGTTACTGAACCCCACTAACACAGGAGCTATTGTTTTTCTCTGTGCAGACGGCACTTCTGAGCAACAACTGGCGATGTTGGAGCCTAGGGATTACATTTCAGGTGGTAGAAACATGAACACAACAGGAGACCTGGATACTGTTGCCAACCAATTATTTATTCTGGAAGAGGAATGGCAAATTCCGGCGAGATCCAGGCCTTGTTCAATTTCAGAAAAGTAAGCCGGTCAACATTATCGGAGGATAGTCGTGTGCGACGGTCTGTTAGTACACCACCTGCGGCACTAAAGACGCGTTCCGATAATACACTAGCAGCAGGGCAAGCCAGCACCTCCAATGCATACTGACTAAGCTCTGACCATGTATCCAGCTTAGAGACCAAAAACTTGAAGGGGGAAGAGCCGTCTGGGAGTACACTGACAGGGCAAGACATGTAGTCTGTCACCATCTGACGGAAACGTTGCCTCCTGCTGACTGGAGCCGTCTGTGATGGTGTAGACATTTGTGGCGGGCACACAAAACTTTGCCACATTTGGGCCATACTGGTCTTGCCTTGTGCAGAGGCGCTGCCTCTGCTCCCTATTTGGGCAGACCTTCCTCTACTGCCTCGACGCACAGAACTGCTTTATAAAGCTCTAGCACCACTGCTCTCGGGTGGAATGGAGAACATGATGGAATGCACCAGTGTGTCTTGGCACTCCCGCATTTTACGCTCCCGGTTCAACGGTGTTATGAGGCTTTGTAAGTTGTCCCGGTAGCGAGGATCTCGGAGGGTGTACACCCAATAATCAGCCGTGATGAGAATGTGGGCGAGGCGGCAGTCATTTCTCAGGCCCTGCATCATGAAATCAACCATGTGCTGCAGACTCCCAACTGCCAAGGAAACCCTGTCCCATGCTTGAGGCGTCATCTCTGCCTGCTCTGCATCACCCCACCCTCGCTCTACATACTGACTACTAGAGCATTGTGTACCTCCCTCCTCTGGAGAGATGTCTTCCTCCTCCATTGACTCCTCCTCATCCTCCTCACAAAGTGTCCCCTGCCTAGGCCTTTGTGAGGAACCACGTAGCGCAGACTGTCCAGAAGCAGATGCCATTTGTGACTCCTCATCCTCCACCTCTTCCAAAACCTCCTCCCTTTGTGCTTGCAGTGTTTTTTGAAGCAGGCAGATAAGGGAGACAGTCATGCTGACTAGTGCATCATCTGCACTCGCCATCTGCGTGGAATCATCGAAGGCATGCAAAACGAGGCAGATGTCCTTCATAGAGGCCCACTCAGTGGTGCTGAAGTGTGACCGGCGCACAGTGCGACTTGTTTGTGCCTGATGCAGCTGGTACTCCATTACTGCTACCTGCTGCTCACACAACCGATCCAACATATGTAACATTGAATTCCACCTGGTGGGTAGGTCACATATGTTGCAATGTTCCGGAAGGCAGAATCGGCGCTGCAGAGCTGCAATGCGCGATCTTGCCATGCTGGAACGCCGCAAGTGAGCACACTCTTTGCGGACCTTGTGCAGCAGTGCATCAAGATCTGGATAGTCCCTCAGAAATCTCTGCACAACCAAGTTGAGCACATGTGCCAGACATGGGATGTGAGTGAGGTTGCCCAGGCCCAGAGCTGCCACCAGATTTCGGCCATTGTCACACACTACCAAGCCTGGCTGGAGTGTTGTGAGTTCATTTTCCCCTTCACCATTGAGGTCTGATGAACTCCCACTTCTGGTGAAGGAAGGTAGTGAGGCTGATTACCAAGCACCTGAGCTGGATGATGATGACTGGGTGACGGGAATTGCTGACTGGATATAAGGCAGTCAACACCCTTCTGCCTTGCTGGTGATCTCTCTGAGGGATTCTAGGAGACCAGTCTGATTCCTGCTCCTCAAAAGCTAAGTTTTCTGCTCTGCTTTTTGCATTTGTGTTTTGGTTTTGTTTTGCCTTGTTTTTCTGGATTTCTGCCATTCCCTGCTGGGGTGAGCTGAATTCCATTTTGCTCTGTCTTCAGAAAATACCTGAGTACTGATATAGTCTTTTTGAAGCCTAGCGTCTTCAGGGCTTTTTTCCCTATCAGCCTGTTGGCTCTTGTTTTGATAGGGTTTTGGCGGATTGCAGACAGCAGCTTTTGTATCCTGTCCTATTTAGTTAGCCTGGGCCCCATCATTTGCTCAGCCTATCTTTCTATCTGTGTGAGTGTTTTTTCATCTTACTTCACCGTCATTATATGTTGGGGGCTGCCTATTGCTTTGGGGTCTGCTCTGGGGCAGTTTAGATTTCCCTTTCTGTCTTTAGGCTATTTAGTTCTCCGGCTGTGATCGAGGGGTCTAGGGCACCGTAGGAACCCCCCATGGCTACTGCTAGTTGTTGTTGCTAGGTTCAGGGGTCTGCAATCCGATAGCTGCCAACTTCTCTGGTTTTCTGGACTTAGCTAGTATTTCTGTTTTTGCCTCCTACGGTGACTCATTCATAACAGAATCACCAGCCATACCACAGATCCTAGGGTACTCAATAGCAGGAAAGAATTGTAAAAAAAAGTGTGTATATTTTTTCTTCTATATCTCTGAGGCCGTAGAGGGAATTTTTTTTCTCTCAATGGAGATAAAGCAAATTGTCTGATCGTGTGGAGCAGCTCACTGCTGAAGTGCGGGGAATTTCCACCTACCTTGCTCATTCACATGCTGCTGAACCAAAGATCCCTACTCCTGATGTGTTTTTTGGGGATCTGTCTAAATTTTTGAATTTCAAAAATAATTGTAAATTATTTTTTGCCTTGAAGCCTAACTCATCAGGGAGCTCCGCGCAGCAGGTTAAAATTGTCATCTCTTTGCTGTGTGGCGATCCCCAGGATTGGGCGTTTTCTTTGAAACCAGTTGATCCTATTCTGACTAATGTGAACGCATTTTTTCAAGCCTTGGGGTTGTTGTATGACGAACCTAATGCTGTTGATCAGGCTGAAAAGACCCTGTTGGCATTGAGCCAGGGTCGAGATTCTGCAGAATTGTACTGTCAAAAATTCCGAAAGTGGGCGGTCCTTACTACCTGGAATGATAATGCCTTGGCAGCTCTCTTTCGGAAGGGTTTGTCAGAAGCTGTAAAAGATACTATGGTGGGATTTCCTGTTCCCTCTGGTCTTGACGATTCTATGTCATTAGCCATTCAGGTTGATCGGCGTTTACGTGAACGCAGGACTGCACGAGAGGTGTTGCCACCTGTTGAACAAGTGTCTGAACCTATGCAATGTGATAGAGTTTTGTCCAGGGAGCAACGTCAGGAGTTCAGAAGGCGTAATAAGCTTTGTTTTTTTTGTGGAGATGCCTCACATATTATTTCTGTCTGTGCTAAACGAGAGAAACGTTTTGCACACACGTTTTCTGTGAGTGGTGTTCAACCTATATTTCTTCTGGCAATTACTCTGATCTGCTCCCTGTCCACATTTTCCGCCAAGGCTTTTGTGGATTCGGGAGCAGCCCTGAACCTAATGGACTTGGATTTTGCTAAACGTTGTGGATTTCCGATGACACCTCTGCGGACGCCTATCCCTTTGAGGGGGATTGATGCTACTCCTTTGGCGAAAAATAAACCTCAGTTTTTAAACCAGGTGGTAATACGGGTCGCCCCAGACCATCAAGAAAATTGCAGATTTTTGGTGTTACATAATTTGCATGATACCATTGTTCTGGGGTTTCCCTGGTTGCAAATTCATAATCCAGTTTTGGATTGGAAATCTGTGTCTGTGGTGAGTTGGGGTTGTCGGTGTGCCCTTAGTGAGGCTCCGGTTTTTTCCACCTCTCCTCAGTCGCATGATGTTCCTGACTATTTGGCGGACTTTTATGATGTATTCAGTGAGAATGAGTCTGCGTCTTTGCCTCCTCATAGGAGTTATGACTGTGCAATTGAACTGAGCCCGGGGTGTAAATTTCCCAAGGGTCGGCTCTTCAATTTATCTGTACCCGAGCACGAGGCTATGCGATCCTATATTAAGGAGGCATTGGAGAAGGGTCATATAAGACCATCTTCTTCACCCTTAGGTGCTGTTTTTTTTTTCGTGGCCAAAAAGGATGGTTCATTAAGGCCTTGTATTGATTATCGTGCCCTCAACAAAATTACTATTAAATATCAGTATCCGTTACCCCTGATTTCGGATCTATTCTCCTGAGTTAAAGGTGCTTGCTGGTTTACCAAGCTTGACCTCAGGGGGGCGTATAATCTTATCCGCATTAAGCATGGGGATAAATGGAAGACGGCGTTTAATACTCCGGAGGGACATTTTGAGTACCTGGTGATGCCTTTTGGGCTCACTAATGCCCCTTCTGTCTTCCAGTGCTTCATGAACGACATTTTCCGAGACTTTGTGGATAAATTTTTGATTATCTATGTGGATGATATTTTGATCTTCTCCAAGGATTGGGATTCTCATGTTGAACATGTTCGGACTGTGTTCCGGATCTTGAGGGAGAATTCCCTGTATGTCAAAGGATCGAAATGCCTTTTTGGGGTACAGAGGATTTCATTTTTGGGATTTATTTTGTCTCCGTCAACTATTGAAATGGACCCGGCCAAGGTACAGGCCATTTATGATTGGGTTCAGCCCACTTCTTTGAAGGCCCTCCAGAAGTTTTTGAGTTTTGCTAATTTTTATCGGAAATTTATAGCAAAATTTTCTAGTATTGCCAAGCCATTGACTGATCTGACTAAGAAGGGTGCTGATGTGTTGAATTGGTCTCCGGAGGCTGTTTCTTCCTTTCAGGAGCTGAAGCGAAGATTCACTTCTGCCCCGGTTTTGCGGCAACCTGATGTCTCACTCCCGTTCCAGGTAGAGGTGGACGCTTCTGAGATTGGTGCAGGAGCTGTTTTGTCCCAAAAACATCTAAAATGAATCCCTGTGCTTTCTTTTCCCGAAAGTTTTCTCCATCTGAACGTAACTATGATGTGGGGAATCGGGAACTGTTAGCCATGAAATGGGCATTTGAGGAGTGGAGACATTGGTTGGAGGGAGCTAAACATCAAGTCGTGGTCCTCACTGACCACAAGAATTTGATTTACCTGGAGTCGGCCAAACGCTTGAACCCTAGACAGGCTAGGTGGGCCTTGTTTTTTACACGTTTTGATTTTGTGGTCTCTTTTCTTCCTGGCACTAAGAATGTCAAGGCTGACGCTCTCTCTAGGAGCTTCTTTGCTGATTCTCCTGTGGTGACCAAGCCTGCTACCACCTTAGGTGAAGGGGTAGTTCTTTCTGCCATCTCGTCCGATTTGAGACATGCTCTGGAAGAGTTCCAGGAGGACAAACCTGAGCATTGTCCCAGTGGAAAGTTGTATGTTCCTGACCAGTGGAAGAAGAGAGTGATGTCCGAAGTTCATTGCTCTGCATTGGCTGGTCATCCAGGTATTTTTGGTACTAGAGATCTGGTGAGTCAGTCTTTTTGGTGGCCCGCCTTGTCTCGTGATGTCAGGAATTTTGTGCAGTCCTGTGGGACTTGCTCCCAGTCTAAACCTTGTTCTCGCTCTAGTGGGTTGTTGATACCTTTGCCAGTCCCCAGGAGGCCATGGACCCATATTTCAATGGATTTCATCTCTGATATGCCTGTCTCTCAGAGAATGACTGTTATTTCGGTGATTTGTGATAGGATCTCTAAGATGGTTCATCTTGTACCACTCCCTAAGTTGCCATCTTCCTCTGAGTTGGTGCCCCTGTTTTTGAACAGGTGGTTCGCTTGCACGGGATTCCTGAGAACATTGTATCTGACAGAGGAGTTCAGTTTGTGTCTAGATTTTGGAGGACTTTCTGTTCCAAGCTGGGAATTCAGTTGTCCTTCTCCTCTGCTTTTCACCCTCAGACCAATGGGCAGACGGAGAGAACAAACCAGACCTTGGAGTCATATTTGAGATGTTTTATTTCCGCTGATCAGGATGATTGGGTTTCATTTTTGCCCTTGGCCGAATTTGCTTTAAATAATAGAGCTAGTTCTGCCACTTTGATGTCACCTTTTTTTTGTAACTTTGGGTTTCAGCCTCGATTTTCTTCAGGGCAGGTGGAGCCTTCTGCCTGCCCAGGTGTTGACACTGTGGTGGAGAGAATGCACCAGATCTGGGACCAAGTGGTGGATAAGTTATCGCTCTCCCAGGAAAAGGCCCAGCGGTTTTCCAACCGACATAGGACCATTGGTCCCCAGTTTAAGGTTGGTGATATGGTTTGGTTATCATCAAAAAATATCGCTATGAAGGTGGCTTCTCCTAAGTTTAAGCCTAGATTTATTGGACCTTACAAGATTTTGGAGATTATTAATCCGGTCTCTTTTCGTTTGGCTCTTCCTGTCACATTTAAAATCCATAATGTGTTTCATAAGTCCTTGTTGAAGAGGTTTGTTGAACCAGTAGTTCCTGGGGTGGCACCTCCGCACCCTGTATTGGCTGAAGGTAACATGGAATATGAGGTAGAGAAGATACTGGATTCCCGTCTGGCTAGACGGAGACTCCAGTATTTGGTTAGGTGGAAGGGTTATGGTCAGGAGCATAATTACTGGGTCTCTGCCTCTGATATTCATGCCAAAAGATTGGTGCGTGCCTTTCATCGGGCTCACCCTGATCGCCCTGGTGGTGTGGATGAGGGTTCGGTGACGCCTCCTCAAGGGGGAGGTACTGTTGTGAGTTCATTTTCCCCTTCACCATTGAGGTCTGATGAACTCCCTCTTCTGGTGAAGGAAGGTAGTGAGGCTGATTACCAAGCACCTGAGATGGATGATGATGACTGGGTTATGGGAATTGCTGACTGGATATAAGGCAGTCAACGCCCTTCTGCCTTGCTGGTGATCTCTCTGAGGGATTCTAGGAGACCAGTCTGATTCCTGCTCCTCAAAAGCTAAGTTTTCTGCTCTGCTTTTTGCATTTGTGTTTTGGTTTTGCTTTGCCTTGTTTTTCTGGATTTCTGCCATTCCCTGCTGGGGTGAGCTGAATTCCTTTTTGCTCTGTCTTCAGAAAATACCTGAGTACTGATATAGTCTTTTTGAAGCCTAGCATCTTCAGGGCTTTTTTCCCTATCAGCCTGTTGGCTCTTGTTTTGATAGGGTTTTGGCGGATTGCAGACAGCAGCTTTTCTATCCTGTCCTATTTAGTTAGCTTGGGCCCCATCATTTGCTCAGCCTATCTTTCTATCTGTGTGAGCGTTTTTTCATCTTGTTTCACCGTCATTATATGTTGGGGGCTGCATATTGCTTTGGGGTCTGCTCTGGGGCAGTTTAGATTTCCCTTTCTGTCTTTAGGCTATTTAGTTCTCTGGCTGTGATCGAGGGGTCTAGGGCACCGTAGGAACCCCCCACGGCTACTGCTAGTTGTTGTTGATAGGTTCAGGGGTCTGCAATCCGATAGCTGCCAACTTCTCTGGTTTTCTGGACTTAGCTAGTATTTCTGTTTTTGCCTCCTACGGTGACTCATTCATAACACTGGAGATTCGCTGGCACAAACCACTCATCGCTCTCCTGCTTGATGGCATTCCAGAGCTCCTGCGCTGTGTGGCTTCGATTCCCCAAAGAAATTAATTTCAGTACGGCCTGTTGACGTTTGGCCACTGCTGTGCTCATATCGGTCGTAACAGGTTCCTGCAGCACAGATTCTGAGGAACTGGAGTATGAGGAGGAGTCCATGTGTACAGACTGGATTCCTGCAATCCTTGGAGTTGGCAGAACACGTACAGCCCCACTCTCAAGATCTGTACCCGGCTCCACAGCATTGACCTAATGGGCAGTGAGGGAAAGGTATCGTCCCTGTCCATGGTTACTGGTTCACGCATCGGTGGTCAGGTGGACCTTGCTACTGACGGCGTTTAGTAGCGCATGTTTAATTTCTCCCTCCACATGCTTTTGCAGGGCGGGGACGGCTTGCCTGCTGAAATAAAAGCGGCTGGGCACGGTGTATTGTGGGACTGCCAATGCCATGAAGTTCCGGAAGGTGCCAGTCTCCACCAGCCTGAATGAGAGCATTTCAAGGGCCAGTAGTTTGGCAATGCCAGCATTCAGAGCCTGTGCTCGGGGATGGTTTGCCGAGTATGGCCGCCTTTTATCCCATGCCTGTGCTACCGATGGCTGTAGAGTGGCCTGGGAGTGTGAGGATGACAGGGAACGTGGTGCTGTGGGTGGAATGTCACTGGGTCTCTGGACAACAGTGCCAGAGGTTCTTCCGTGGCGATCCTGTGAGGAAGCCGAACCAGCTGTGTGTGAGATCGAGGAAGAGGCTGCAACACGAGCTGAAGAGGTGGTAGGTGGTGCTGTAGGTTGGCCTACGTCTTCAGTGTGTCTTTGTAACTCCACCTCATGCTTGGTCCACACATGTTTTCACACATTTGTCGTATTGAGGTTGCTGACACTTTTCCCTCTTTTGACTTTCTGATGACACAGCTTGCATTTGACAAAGCAAATGTCTTCTGCTTCTGTGTCAAAAAAGGACCACGCACTGCAAGTCCTGGGAGCGCCCGTTTTGGGTTTTGGAAGAGGAATGCTCCTAAAGGGTGCCGAAGTGGAGGCTACAGGCAACCAAGTCTGCCCCCTCCCTCTCCCTCCTGTTTTGGCCGTTCAGGGAATCTCTTCCTCAGAGCTGCTCCCACCACCTTCCTGTTCCTCACGCCATGATGGGTCAAGGACCTCATCATCTACACTCCCCTCTTCAAACACCTGCTTCTCCTGGGTAGTTTCGCCAGCACCGTACGCACCAGAAAGTGACACCTGAGTCTCATCATCTGATGCGTACTGAGGTGTGCTGACCATAGGCTCTGGCCCACCCGCCTCTTCAGATTCAGAGCGACAAAGCAGTTGCGCATCACTGCATACTCCCTCTTCTTCACATTCTAGAATGCTCCTTGGCTGGCCCCCTCTTTCCAAGCCAACAGATTCAGAGAACAGAAGTAGAGAATGAGATGGCTCCTGTACAGGGCTCTATGACTGTCTGGGCAATTTGGCAGGTGGTGAAGAGACAGATGGTTGCTCTTCAGTGCTCTGGCCCTGAGAGGATGTGGAAGTAATTGAAGCCAATGCATTAGCTGCCATCCATCCGACAATGGCTTCAATTTGTTCCTTCCGCAGAAGTGGGGTACGGTGAGGTCCTACAGAGCTGCGCATAAAGGACTGTTGCCTGGTAAAACTGGGGGATGCTGAGTCACTGGTGCCCGCAGCAGGCACAGAATCCCCACGTCCTCTCCCTGCTGAAACTCCATGCCCACGACCACGTGCCTTACTCCCTGCCTTCTTCATCTTGGTAGACTGATAAAGATAGGCAGAAAAGTACAAAGGGGGGGCTTAGTGTGCTTATTACTGAACATCTGTTAACAGGTATAAGAAACACTAGTTTTATAAAGTGTGTGGACTACACTTTAATATGAGCTAATGTGGCCTACACAACTGTCAAGTGGAGTGTTTGGTGAACTTTATTTACGTGTTTTTTTTTCAAAAAAACAAAAAGGATGTCACCAAAGATGTGAAAGCGATAGTATCACAAACTTTTTGGAGCTATTACAATGCAGGAAGGTAACCTACAATGCAATAGACGAGGCTCCAAAAAAATAGGCTAATACTAATCTTGCTGCGGCTGCAGGGCACAAGCCAGAAAATAGGCTCCTCTATCTACTCCTATATAGTGTTGCAACCAACCAATGTAGATGGATACGGTTGGAAGCACACTAATAGGAGAAAAAAATCTGGAAAAATGAGCTGCAATAAAACAAAAAAAGGACTGTGTATGAGGCAGTGACCCACGCTGAGCGGACTGCAACCAGAGGTGGCTGCAGGACACACTACAACGTGAGCTGCATTCACACACAGAGACCTCTCAGACAGCCGTGAACAGTGCAGAGAATTGGGCACTAGCACTGAAAGGCTGCAGAAAGGCTCCGCTGTCTACTCCTATAGTGTTTGCAACCAATGTATATGGATACAGATGGATGCACACTAATAGGAGAATTAATGAAAAATGAGCAGCAATAAAAGAAAAATATGTATGAGGTAGTGACGCACGCTGAGCGGCCTACAACCAGAGGTGGCTGCAGGACACACTACACAGCGTGAGCTGCACTCACACAGACCTTGCAGACAGCTGTGATCAGCGCTGCAAGGCAAAAGAAAGCTACAGTGATTGATAATGTAGCCTGGGTAAAGCGCAATATTATTTTGAAAATCGGTATCTCTAACTGTCCCTCAGAGTCTTGAACAACAGCCTGTCCCTAACTGAATTCACAGCAGCGTGAACTCTAAATGGCAGCGGCGGCAGCTTTAATAGTGCATCATGACATCATTTCAGCAGCCAATCACAGCCATGCCATAAGTTAACATGCCTACATGCCTAACAGGATGTGCCCACACTTCTGAGGATTCCTCATTGGCTGAATCAAATCAAACTGGCTCATAGCATTATGGGAACTTCCGGTTCCGGTATTCGATATGCTAAAAGTATCAGAACTCAGTATCCGAATTCCGATAAGATAATCCTTTAATCGTCCCACCATGGGGAAATTCAGAGCATTACAGCAGCAAGGCAGGAACAAGTACAGATACAGATGCATAAAGGCATTACATTGACAGTAGGTAGGTACATATACGAAAAAAAAAGATATAACCGGACTATCACAACTTTGGATCTATCAGTTCACTGTTTGGGTCGTTCTCCATTTTGGACAGTGCTGGTTATACAGCCTAACTGCAGCAGGAAGGAACGACTTTCGATAGCGCTCCCTCTCACATTTAGGATGAATTAGCCGGTCACTGACAGTACTGCACATCTTTGTCACGGTCTCATGCATGGGATGGGAATCATTCTGCACCATGTAGCTCACCTTGGCCAGTATCCTCCTGTCGCCTACTTCCTGAACTGGATCAAGGTGGCATCCCAGGACAGAGCTGGCCCTTCTAATCAATTTGTCCAGTCTATTCCTGTCCCTGGTTGATATGCCACTACCCCAGCACGCCACACCAAAGAAGATGACTGATGCCACAACAGAGTTGAAGAAGGATGCAAGGAGTGCCCCCCTAACTCCGAAGGCTCTCAGCCTTCTGAGCAGATAAAGCCTACTGTGGCCCTTCCTGTACACTGCATCCAAGTGATGGGCCCAGTCAAGCTTATTATTGAGGATCACACCAAGGTACTTATAGGTGTCGACTATCTCAATGTCATTTCCCTGAATGTTTACCACTACTGGTGGATTTTTTCCCTTGCGAAAGTCCACCACCAATTCCTTTGTCTTCCCGAAATTAATCCTAAGGTGGTTCCTCTGACACCACTCCACAAAAGCTTGGTTAGTATCTCTGTACTCTCTTTCATCTCCTCCTGTGATGAGGCCTACTATTGCAGAGTCATCAGAATACTTCTGCAAGTAGCAGCTAGATGAGTTGCACTTAAAATCCGCAGTGTACAGTGTGAAGAGAAAAGGGGCAAGAACTGTACCTTGAGGTGCCCCTGTATTGCAGATCACCGTGTCTGACACACTGTCCCGAACCTTTACAAACTGAGGTCGGTTCGTGAGGTAGTTAAGGATCCAGGTGGAGAGTTGGAGGTCCACGCCAACAAGGCCCAGCTTGTCTCTCAGTAGACCTGGCTGTATGGTATTAAAAGCACTAGAGAAATCGAAGAACATTATTCTCACAGTGTTCCCAAGTTTCTCCAGGTGAGAGAGAGTCCTATCTAGAAGGTGGATAATGGCATCATCCACACCAATGCCCGGCCTGTAGGCAAACTGGAGAGGGTCCATATGCGAGCTCACTAGAGGACGGAGACGTGTGAGAACCAATCTCTCTAGTACCTTCATCAGGTGTGATGTCAATGATACAGGTCTATAGTCATTAAGGTCTTTCGGATAAGGTTTCTTCGGAACTGGTACCACACACGATAATTTCCACAGTTGTGGTACTATACCTATTCTCAGGCTCATATTGATCAGATATGTAATGATCTCACTCTATCGGAATGCTCAACACTAGTCACGAGACAACTACGGTGCTTTTTAAGATTACGTTTATGGGACTTGAGTGGACTTTCCTCAGTCACGGCATGATCACCGAACAGGGGTAACACAGGTTGCCCACGCAGGGGCTCTAAACAAGCAAGCACAGTAACACAGCACACGACTACCCCCAGCAACAGCCGGTCACTATAGGGCCACGGTTTGGCCGACTACGGGTCCTTAAGTCTAGAGTCTACTTAGCCATCCAGATGTCCCTAGCCATTGGGGCTGGTGGTCTTTCGACGAAATAGTTGCTGGGCCCAGTTGCTGAGGTGTTGATGCAGTCTTCGCGCTCTCTGGCATGCTGAGGACACTGGAGCCCCACAGGCCCCGGCGGAGTCCTTGGACGGATGGGCCGCAGCGCCTGGACCTGGGCAGGTGGCAGCAATGTATAGTGGTGAGTGACAGGCCACCTGCGCAGCTAACGACTGCGACGGGGAGTCCTCGACCAAGAGAGGACCGGCTCCTGCGCGGACCAGAGTGGGACAGTCGTGGCCGCCGACGGCGCGGTGCTGGCCGCGGCCACTAGTGAAAGTCAGGCGGCCACGGGTGGCAGGGAACAGGCTGCGGTCACGCGCTCAGGGGAGGCGGCCGCGGGCGACCACGGGTAGGCCGCAGCCGCGGGCAGAGGGAAGGCGACAGTGGCCGCGGGCTGTGCTGGGGCCACATAGGCCGCAGTCTGGAGAGGGGCAACAAGTCTCAGACGGCTCTCTGGATACTGTCCATCTGGAGTCATCAGCCGGCGTCCTCCCTGGCGATGGTGAGTCTCTCTAGCTGGCAGTCACTCCCACGCTCTCCTGCTGTGTCTGTCCCGGTCTGCTGACTCATCGTCTGGGGAATTCCCTGCCTCCTTTATACAGGTCCCTACCCCAGTCCATCTGTCAGTCACAACGGTCCGTCCTCGAATCCTGTCCCCCGGTAACAGTTTCCTCCGGAACCCAGATGACGGCTCCTCTGGTTCTGGCCTGGACACTCAATGAGGGCCGTTCCTCCCACAACACCCTACTCCTTGTCATACACCATCCAATTTCAGCCTGATACTTTGAGGTGTAATCTCTACTGGGCCTGAGACAATAGTTCAGCGTCCTCAAATCTATAGTGAGATTCAAATTCTCACCAATAGTGGATACATCTTCTACCTTGTTTTACAGTACCATATAGCTGGTGGTATTTTGGGTACATTTTCACAAAAATGAGGAAGTATGGTGGAAGACGCCATGGAAGTGGGCGGGGGTTGCCAGCTGGTCCTGATGGTGGTGGTGGTGGTGCATCTGTTGGTCGTGGCAAAAGCACAATAGAACCTAAGGCAGGAGGTGTTAAGCCTGTGTCATTGTCTGGCTCCACAAGGCCTCGAAGGCTCTCTTTTTTGGGAGTAGGTAAACCACTTTTAAAGCCAGAACTTCAGGAACAAGTTTTGGATTACATTGCTGACACAGCCTCCAGCTCTGTCGCCTCCTCTTCTGAAGTTTCAAAAAATAAAAGCACTGAGTCGTCAGTGGAGGCTCCTGGTCACCTTTCCTTGTGTCATTCACCCCTACCAAAAGTGAAGGATGTGGCAGGCCACACTACCGATTACTCCATGGAGCTCTTTTCACATACCATGCCTGGGTTAGCAAGTCAAATCGTGAATTCCCTAGTCCAAGATGAATCTGACATGGAGTGCACTGATGCACAGCCACTGCTAGATTTTTCTGCTGGTACATTCACTCAGAGCACTACATTGTCCTCGCAGTGTAGTGAGGCAGAAGCAGACCCTGATGAAACTCAGGTGCCCCTTCCCGCATACTATACCACCTTACATGGCGACACAGAGGAAGGTGCACATGAAATTGAAGAGGAGGTAATGGATGACCCAGTTGTTGACCCAGATTGGCATCCATTGGGGTAGAGGGTGCCGCTGCCAATAGCTCAGGAGAGGAGGAGGAGGATCCGCAGCAGGCAACGACATCGCACAGCTGTTATCTGGCCTGACCGTAGCAGTCCAAAAACGGGTTACAAAAACTAAAAGAGCTGCAGGACAGCTTGGCCAGACAGTCAAATTTGCACAGTGTGCAAGGTCTCAAAATGTCTTCCATAGTAGGAAGAGTGCAGTGTTGCACTTTTTTGAACAAAATCCTAATGATCAGGCAAAAGTTATCTGTAAGACGTGCGCAAAGACCTTTAGCCGAGGGAAAAATCTGAGAAATTTGAATACCAGTTGCATGCTTAATCCAAAGGGAGTTTGTAGCTATATTCCGCGCTGCCGCTTTAGACAAATTCCAGGAGAACGCTGTATGATTGCAGTGGTTTTATTCTACGCGTTTCAGGGGTCTCATGCCCCCTTCATCAGGTATTTCCTGATGAAGGGGGCATGAGACCCCTGAAACGCGTAGAATAAAACCACTGCAATCATACAGCGTTCTCCTGGAATTTGTCTAAAGCGGCAGCGCGGAATATAGCTACAAACTCCCTTTGGATTCATCATTTCTTTGGTCACTGAAGACCTGTGGATCTGCAGCAGCCGCTACCTGCACGCTCTTATCTCATCCTAACCAGGTGAGCATATTTCATGATATACTGTCTTTTGTAACGTGGATAAGACCCTATTGCGCTTTTTTGTCTCCCCCTTTTTTTGCAATAGTTGCATGCTTAGACATTTAACCACCATGCACTTGCAAGTGGGTCGCACTCCCAGGGCTGTGGGGTACTCTGTACCGGGCTGGTCTCTCAGAGGGGATTGTCACAGCAGCGGTGACCCGGTCCATGGCCCTGGGCACCCATGTAAAAGTGGTTGAGTTGGGAATAAAGTTTATAAGTAGAGTTGAGCGAAACGGGTCGAAAAATTTCAAAAGTCGCCGACTTTTGGCAAAGTCGGGTTTCATGAAACGAAACCCGACCTAAGGATGAGGTCGGCCACGAGGTCGGCGACTTATGCGCCAAAGTCGCATTTCAAAAGTTTGTTTTGCGCTCTTTTTCAGCCAATCAGGATCCACGGACACTGTGGGCAACGTGATGACATAGGCAGGGGTCACCACCATCTTTCAGAAGGGCATGCAAGTGATTGGCTTGCTTTGGTGGGCGTCACAGGGGGTATAAAAGGGCGTGCACGCCGACCGCCATCTTACTTCTGCCGATCTTAGCATAGGGAGAGGTTGCTGCTGCTGATTCTGTAAGGAGAGCGTTAGGCAGGGAAGAAGAAAAAAAAGCTGCTTCTGCTGCTAGCGATTTTGCCTGTACAACACACCAGTCACTGTGTGTGCAGTGCAAGGGGAGGCTATATTGTGGTGGATCAGCGGTGTTGGTTGTTAGGCTGCCTTCTAAGGCTTCCTGACAGCTGCATTGCTGTTTACCCACTGCTCTGCAAACTGCTTTTTTAAAAGCAATCCCAATTTTTTTTTTTGTCCTGCTGAGGTACTGAGCGTGCATTTTTTCACACCATACAGCGGTGTACGCTCCTCACACAGTACCGTGTAACGGCTGTTATCACAGCCACAGTGAAGCTATCTGTGTGTCATTCTGTGAGAATAAGTCGAGGACATGTTCCATTCTTACAGACCTGCACCTACTAGTTTTGTCTAGCTTTCAAACAGTTAAATATATTTGCTGTTTGATCACATTCAAAACTATAGAGAGACAGCGTGTGTCAGTCCGTATACTTAAAAAACACGGAGCTTGACAATTTTACGTACACCGGACAGCCGTGTACGTGCACGCTCCTCTCAGTACCGTGTAACGGCTGTTATCACGGCCACAGTGAAGCTATCTGTGTGTCGCTGTGGAAGGATAAGTGGAGGACTTGTTCCGTTCTTACAGACCTACACTCTAGGGAGATTCCTATTCTGCCCAACTCTACATACACCTTGTAGTTTGTGATACACTAGCCAATTTCTGCCTGTGACATAGCGCTCTGATATTTAGTGGGCCTCACACAATCCAAAAGTGTCCAGTGTCCACTAGTGTCTGCAGAAATTCAAAATCTCCCCTGTCCTATAGACACCTTGTACCTTGTTTTACATTACTATATAATTTGTTGGATTTTGTCTACATTTCTACAAAAAATGAGGAAGGCTGGTGGAAGAGGCCGTGGAATTGGGCGGGGGTTGGTAGCTGGTAATGATGGTGTTGGTGTTGGATCTGATGATAGTGGCAAGAGCAAAATAGGACCGAATGCAGGAGGTGTTGAGCCTGGTCATCGTCTGGCTCCATAAGGCTTCGAAGGCTTAGTTTTCTAGGAGTTGGCAAACCGCTTTTAAAGCCAGAGCATCAGGAAAAAGTTTTGTCTTACATTGCTGACTCAGCCTCCAGCTCTATCGCTTCCTCTTCTGAAGTTGTAAAAAGTAAAAGCACTGAGTCGTCATTGGAGGCTCATGTTCATGAACCACACCTTTCCTTGTGTCCTTCACCCCAATCAAGATTGAAGGATGACACAGGCCATACTACTGATTACTCCATGGAGCTGTTTTCACATACCATGCCTGGATTATCAAGTGAAATGGTGAATTACCCAGGCCAAGATGAATCTGAGATGGAGTGCACTGATGCACAGCCACTGATATATGATTCTGCTGGTACATTCACTCAGAGCACTACATTGTCCTCGCAGTGTACAGAGCCAGATTCTGACCCTGATGAGACTCAGGTGCCCCTTCCCGCACACTATACCACCATATACGGTGACACAGAGGAAGGTGCACATGACATTGAAGAGGAGGTGATGGATGACCCAGTTGTTGACCCAGATTGGCATCCATTGGGGGAAGAGGGTGCTGCTTCCAATAGCTCAGATGAGGAGCATACACAGCAGACATCGACATCGCAACAGCTGTTATCTGGCAGGCCCGGAGCACTCCAAAGACAGGTTCCAAAAATCAAAAGAGTTGCTGGACAGCTTGTCCAGAGGGTCAAAAGATCACAGCGTCCTAGGCCGCAAAATGTCTGCCAAAGTAGGAAGAGTGCAGTGTGGCACTTTTTTGAACAAAATCCTCATGATCAGGCCAAGGTTATCTGTAAGAAGTGCGCAAAGACCTTTAGCCGAGGGAAAAATCTGAAAAATTTGAATACCAGTTGCATGCTTAGACATTTAACCACCATGCACTTGCAAGCGTGGACACAACACCAAACCTCAAGTGCCACATGTGCAACTGATCACAAAGAAGGTAGTCAGCAATGCTACATTGTTTCCCCCACTGTAAGCCCACCGGTTAGCACAGCAGCAAATGTTGAGGTGTCGTTGCAAGGCCACAGCAGTCAGGGAATTCCACTGTTATATCAACGAAATACTGAATCTAGGCCATCAGAAAGAACACCAACTCCATCACCATCATCAACCCTCTCTCAGTCCGCCCTGTCCACTGCTACTTCCACCATATGCAGCTCTCAAGTCCAGCTCACCCTCCCAGACACTATGAGTAGGTCAAGAAAGCACTCAGTCTCTCATCCGCGTACACTGGGTTTGAACGCCGACATTGCCAAACTAATCTCGTTTGAGATGATGCCCTATCGGTTGGTGGAAAGCGCACTATGTACCACGCTATGGCCTACCCAGTCGCCACTTCTTCTCTCGCAAAGCCATCCCAGCCCTCCACCATCATGTAAAAGACCGCATTGTCCATGCACTCAAGCAGTCAGTGAGTGGAACTGATGCATGGTCCAGTCGGCATGGCCAGGGCCGTTACGTGTCCATCACTGCGCACTGGGTTAATGTGGTGGATGCAGGGTCCACAGGGGACAGCGGTGGTGGGACAGTGCTGCCTAGCCCACGGTATAGGAAACAGTTGGCTGTAGGCGTTCCACCCTCCTCCTCCTCCTCCAGAAGCAAAAGCTCGTCCACAGAGCGCAGTCGTACGAGCACTCCATCTGCAGCTGCCACTGTTGCACACGAGGTGTCCCCCTATCGAGCAGCTAGTGGAAAGCGTCAGCAGGCTGTGTTGCAGATGATGTGTTTGGGCGACAGACACACCGCCGAGGTGCTGGCCGAGTACTTGAAGCGACAAACTGAGTCATGGCTGGGCAGTGTACATCTTGAGGCAGGCAAGGTAGTTAGTGATAACGGCCGTAATTTTGTGGTAGCCATAGCCCTTTCAAAACTCAGCCACATACCTTGCTTGGCTCACACCTTGAGCCTGGTGGTGCAGTGCTTCCTCAAAAATTATCCGGAGTTAACAGCCCTGCTCCAGAAGGTGCGAAGACTGTGCGCGCACATCCGCCGGTCGCCTGTACACTCCGTTCGTATGCATAAGCTGCAGCGATTGCTCCACCTTCCCAACCACCGCCTCATTATCAACATTGCAACAAGGTGGAACTCCACCCTGCACATGGTGGAGCGGCTGTGCGAGCAGAGGCAGGCCATAATGCATTTGTGGGAGGATACACGGCCAGGCACTTTGAGAGCAGACATGGAGTTGACAGGTGTGCAGTGGTCGAAGCTGAAAGACCTCTGTAAAGTCCTTCAGTGTTTTGAGGAATGCACACGGCTGGTAAGCGCAGACGACGCCATCCTAAGCATGAGCATCCCACTTATGCGTCTGCTCATGCAAACTTTGACGCACCTTAAGGAGCAGGCGTCTGCAGCCAATGTTGACAAGGAGGGAATCCTTGATGACATTCAGCCATTGTCTGCTCAGGGACCTCTCCTGGACGAGTTGGAGGAAGAAGAGGAGGAGGAGGATGATGATGGGGATGATTACTTAGGGGAGGAGGATGCATCTCGTGGGGCAAGTGAAAATGTTGGTGTGGCAAGGTCTGGTACAGGGTTTGTGCGTGACTGGAGGGATGTGGATTTGCCAGAAAGTGCTCCTCCAACCAGCACTCGCAGTGCATCAATGACACCGGGAACATTGGCCCACATGTCAGATTATGCCTTGCAGATCCTAAAAAGGGACCCTCGCATTGCCAAAATGATGAACGATGACGACTACTGGTTGGCCAGCATCCTGGATCCACGCTATAAAGGCAAAATACAAAACATCATGCCACAGGAGAACCTTGACCTAATATTGGCTATTGCTAATAAACAAGCAACTCTGGTAAATCGGTTGCTTGAGGCATTCCCAGCACACAGCAGCGGTGATGGTTCTCACACGAGCCGTACGGGCCGGGGGCAGCTTGGCAGAGGTGTTCATGGTGCACACAGCAGAAGTGGTGTTGGAGACAGGGGTTTCATGACAATGTTGTGGACTGATTTTTCAAGTACCGCTCACACAACTGGTAATACTGCATCGATGGAAAGTGACAGGAGACAGTAGTTGTCAACTATGGTTACAAACTACTTTTCCTCCCATATCGATGTTCTCCCACACAGGTCATTCCCCTTTCACTTTTGGGCCGCTAAACAGGATTGGCACAGTATGCCTTACAGGAGCTCGCTTGCCTAGCTGCAAGTGTGCTATCGGAAAGAGTCTTCAGTGCAGCTGGATCAATCCTGACAGAAAAAAGGACCCGTCTGTCCACCCAAAATGTGGATGATCTAACCTTCATTAAAATGAACCATGCATGGGTTTCCAAGGATTTTGTCCCACCTTCCCCTGATGACACATAGGGTGACAGAAAAATGGCTTGCTTTGGTCCACCTCTTCCTGGGACTTGACCTATTTCGCCTTTTGCATCAGCTGAATGTTCAACATCAACATATGCCACTTTCTAAAACTCCCTAACTGTGCTGCCTCTCCCCCCCATGGCCGGGGTCACCACCTAGAGCACGACACCGTGCAAGTGCCGTTGCCCTGGACAGGTGGGTAGGCCGACTCTTGGGCGCGGGCACTGGCACAGGGTCCCTCATAGTGCAATCAAGTGTCTCTGACGGTGGTGGTGCACACCCGCCGTCAGACACACCGCCGTACTATGAGGGGCCCAGTGCCAGTACCGACGCCCACGAGTGGGCCCCCCTTGCTTGGGCAGGGCCCCAGCATTTGCAATATTTACCTCTCCCTGCTCCTCCGCTGTGTAGTCTGGGCCGTCAAATCCATACTGTGCCTGACACCGTCTGAGCCTACCTCCTGATGTATAGACATATATTTTGAATGTGTACGCTATGCATACATGTTATCCGGGGATACGGTACCCTTTCTCACCTTTGTGCAATCACGTGCAATCCATACTGGGCCTAACACCGTCTGAGCCTGCCTCCTGATGTATAGACATATATTTTGAATGTGTACGCTATCCATACATGTTATCCGGGGATACGGTACCCTTTCTCACCTTTGTGCAATCACGTGCAAGCCATACTGGGCCTAACACCGTCTGAGCCTGCCTCCTGATGTATAGACATATATTTTGAATGTGTACGCTATCCATACATGTTATCCGGGGATACGGTACCCTTTCTCACCTTTGTGCAATCACGTGCAATCCGTACTGGGCCTAACACCGTTTGAGCCTGCCTCCTGATGTATAGACATATATTTTGAATGTGTACGCTATCCATACATGTTATCCGGGGATACGGTACCCTTTCTCACCTTTGTGCAATCACGTGTAATCCATACTGGGCGTGAGAATGGCTGGCGAGCTGTTAAGCAAGCTACAGCACCTGTGGTTTGCACACGTAAGTTTTTCATTTTTTCAGGAATGACGGTTAGGCCTAATTCCGGAACTGCGGTTGACCTGCACTTACTGGGAAATCATCGTTCGCGGGTAATAATTGTAATCAGTGATCCCCATCACTAACGTTGTTCAGCGGGTTACCTGCACCTGTAAGCGACAAACGCTGGCCTTTTCAGTGTAGCGCACATGCAGCCACGGACATGTAAGGGCATGACACACCAGTTATTGGCCAATCTCATGTGCCAGAGCCTCACGTGTCCCTCTAGTAAGCCGGACTCGGACCGCGGGGCATGACGGAGTCTCGTTCGTTAACGGAATTAAGCTTGCAATGTGTGCATCTTTTCTGTAGCTGGCATGGTTGAGGTTTCCCAGGTGGAGTCGAATTTAACCGTAGGCTCCACTCCTGGTGGTGCCCTTCTGGACATTCCTTTAAGGTTCAGCTTTGCAACCATACTGCCCACGTAAAACGAACACTTTGCCTTCATGAACGCTGTTTGGAGGGTCATGACTCGTGGGAATAACGCCGCCCAATCAGTTAACCTGCTAGAGAGATCCTTCGTTGCTCCCAAGCATGACATCACACTCCCTAGGAGGAAGGTAATGCCACTGTGGCGACCGTACTCCTGGGGGCGACACAAGTGCACTGATGCCCAGCCACTGCTCGATGAATCTGCTGGTACATTGACCCAGACCACTACATTCCCCTCGCACGCTACACGGCCTGAATCTGACCCTGATGAAACTCAGGTTACCCTTCCCATATACAGTTCCATCTTACATGGTGACAAAGAGGAAGCTGCAGATGAAAGTGCAGGTTCGGCCCACCCGCCATCAGACACACCACCGTACTATCAGGGGCCCTGTGCAAGTGCCGTCGCCAACGAGTGGGCCCCCCCTGCTTGCTCAGGATCACAGCACTTGCAAGGTTGAAATACTGTGCAGTGAGATGGAAGATGGGGACGACGAGGAGTCCAGACTAGTACAGGGATTCCCTAGCGAGGAGACTTATTTGATTGTTTTCAATGTTGGGACAGCAATTTTTGGGGAGCACTATACTCTGGAGAATGATAGATGGAGCCCACCATACACTGGAACATTCCAAAGGTGGACATCAGACACTGGAGCAGCATTTACAGGGCCCATTATACACTAGAGCATTATAAATGGGGCCCATTATGTTTGGAGCATTATTTGGGCCCATAAGACAGTGGAGCTTCATCCATGGGGACCAACATATACTGTAGCATTATGTGGAGCTCATCATATACTGTTTCAAACATTATATGGGACCAATGATTCTGTATGGAGAAATAGATGGGCCTCGTCATGAGATGTAAAAAGTGAAGTATTTTTCATTGTACTATACCGCTATTTCTCTGCCGTATCGGAGCATGATGAGTTGTGGTATGTGTTAAAGGGGCGCTCTTTCGCCCAGGGCACATGAAAACCTGGAGCCAGCCCTACCCCCCCACAACTTTAGCCAAATAACCCCCATTTTTCAGTGCGTAACTTGTATTATGAAGTTAATTAAGGTTGACAAGCTTAAGTAAGAAGAATTGATGCTTTTGGCATTCAAATGGGCACTGTAGGTGTGTTTCCTGTCCTCCTCTCACTGCCGACTTTTATTCCCCATTGACTTACATTGGGTTTCGTGTTTCGGGACGACCCCGACTTTTCCCTATAATCGGCCGATCTTGCTCGACCCGACTTTTGGAAAAGTCGGGTTTCACGAAACGAAACTCGACCCTAAAAAAACAAAAGTCGCTCAACTCTATTTATAAGTGATTCGCGACGTCACCTGTGGTGTTCGGCAAGGGAGGTGTTAAGCCGACACTGCAGACAGATCCTCTGGGACAGATGGTGTAGTGCAGCAATGATGTTGTAGCCCTCCACAAGTAGGGCTGTTGGTCCCAGGGCAGTGTAGCGGAATGTTTAGGAAGAGGGTGCAGTGTTTGGCACAGAGATGTAGCAGTGCTGAGGATGTTGCAGGAAGGAGGCAAGGACACAACAGGGTGCAGTTTCTTTACCTTTACTTGGCAAACGCAGTCCAGGGTCCTGGTTACAGATGGCACAGGAGCAGGCTAGCCTAGAAGCCACTCAGGGATCTCTCTATCAGATGGGTTGTGTAGTCTCCTTCCTAGCGCTGGCTTGAGGTACATCCAGTACAGTGATACAATGAAGTTCCTCCTTCTTATCTTCTCTTAGAACTACCTCGTATGGTAGACAGCTGTAGCCCTCTATCTCTCTTGGCTCACCCGTCGCTGTTGTGCCTCCGAGTCTTAGTTGGGAATAGAGCATTTACAGCTTCCTATTCCTCTGGTTTCTGTTGAAGGACCTTCAGTATCCATACAACCGTGGAGACCAGGCTCCAGATCATGCGCTATCACTGGGAGGGAGCTCTCTTTCCTCAGCTCAACCTCCAGCTTCTCTCCACACGTCTACACTTGTTGCCCTCCTCACACTAACTCCTAATTTCCCTTCCTGGCCCTCAGAGAGCACTCCACCCCCAATTCTGGTTCAGAGCTCCCTCTGCTGGCCCGGAGTGGGAACTGTGTTGCATGATATGGTTAAGTGTTAGAGAGACCCTTCATTGCCTCCAAGCCTGACATCACCCTCCCTGGAGGAAGGCAATGCCATTGTGGCGACCATACTCCTGGGGGTGCCACATTCCCCCCTAGTGCAAGTCAGCACTCCTAGGCTGTTGAAAGAAAACATGAATAACATATAAACAAATAAACAATATGAAGGTTACAAGATTTAAGAAAAAATGAAAAATTTACAAAAACACAAAGCTCCAAAAATAGTCCCATGATGATAAGTCCAAGCATCAATGTCCATGGTCCATTCCTGGGCAAATGGTGAACTATTTACAAATTGGTTTTGACCACACAAGTCCTGTGGTCCAATGTCCATCAAAACATGAAACAAGAACTTCAAAAAGGCTTCTTACAGGTTATCTGTAGGCACAAGACTTGAAAACAGTTACATATGTACATGTATAGGTTAACATTACTTTAACTTATTTATATTTGGAATCTGATGGGTGGTATACCTTGTGTAGTACGTGTTGACCTGCGTAACATTGGTGTGATTGGGGATCTCACTGGTTGTCTGGTGCTAACTACTGGTGTAGTGTGTAATGTACTGGATACACTACTGGTGGTTCTGCGTAACACAGGGATACTAGATTTCCTAGGACCAGTTCTACTCACTGTGGGCATGGCAGATTCACCACTGGCAGGGCGAGGGTTCTCTGGCTCCACTGCTGGTGTGGCATCTGCTGCCTGATTTTCCTGATATTCAGGATTTCCTTGAGTCACTTCTTCTTGTACTACCAATTGGGGAAATGTCAATACTGGCACCACTATAGCATCGTTTACTTTAGTACAATTTGCAGGGAATTCACCAAGTATAGTGCTGACCTTTTCTTCTTCCACGGGTTGGATGTTACTTTGTTCTTCCATTCTTTCTCTTAACTGGTCTGGGCATAATTTCAAATGATCCCTTGATATTAGTGCTGGGGTTTCTCCTCCATCTTTACTAATAAGGCACACCTTGGTATTGTCAAAGTTTGAGGGTAGAATGGTGTAGGGTTCAGCTTCCCATTGGTCATCCAACTTATGCATCCTTCTTTTCCTCTTAAGGACTTGTTCTCCTGGTGACAAGGGAACTGCAGGTGCATGCTGATTGTAGTTCCTCTCTTGTTTTTGTCTTACCTGAGCTAGACTCTTTTCCATACATTCTTGTACTCTTCTGTACTGTTGCAGCATGTCTGTATCCCAGTCAGCATCTGGTGATGTCACTTCAGGTGTCAGGACTAGAGTTGAGCGATACCAGCCGATACTTGAAAATATCGGATCGGAATGGATCGGCCGATCTTAAAAAAAAGTATCGGTATCGCCGATTCCGATACCGGAAGTCCCATTCAAGTCTATGGGACTTCCGGTATCGGAATTAGAAATACCCTTTTTTTCCCACGTACAGCCTTTCAAGGGTCTGTACGGGCCTTCCGGGGGTCGGTGCCGGCCTGCCGGGGGGCTGTGCCGGCCTGCCGGGTGTCTGTGCCGACTCCCTGGGGGTCTGTGCCGGCTCCGGGGGTCGGTGCCGGCCTGCCGGGGGGCTGTGCTGACTCCCCGGGGGTCTGTGCAGGCTCCGGTGGTCTGTGCCGGCCTGCCGGGGGGCTGTGCAGGCTCCGGGGGTCTGTGCAGGCATCGTCCGATGGGACTACAAGTCCCATCGGGCGATGCCTGCTACCATGACGGTAATTGACACATTTGCCAATGATGGGACAGTAGTAGTCCCATCATTGGGCTAATGTGTTGAATGTAAAAAAAAATAAATAAAATTACATACATACTACATAAATACATGCTACATACATACTATATACATGCTGCATACATGCTACATACTACATACTACATACATGCTACATACATGCTACATACATACTACATACATGCTACATACTACATACATGCTACATACATACTACATACATGCTACATACATACTACATACATGCTACATACATGCTACATACATACTACATACATGCTACATACATGCATGTATGTAGCATGCATACAATGGCTGGATATCCTTAAAGACAAAAATGTCCAGGAAGGATGGGAAATCTTGAAAAATGAAATTCTCAATGCACAGTTGTTAACAATTCCGAAAAGAGGGAAGAATAGGAAGCATTTAAGGAAACCAGGATGGATGAACACAGAACTTAAGCACATGCTAAAAAGGAAGAAAAAAATGTTTATAAAATGGAAAGAGGGAGGCATATCTAAAGAAGAATATAATGCTGTCTGCAGAACCTGCAGGGCACAAATCAGATTAGCTAAAGCTGAAAATGAACTGAGGCTTGCAAGAGATGTCAAAAGCAATAATAAAGGATTTTGGGGATATGTCAAAAGTAAAAGAAAAGTCAAAGATGCTTTAGTATTTTTACAGGATGAAAATGATGAAATGGTAAGACAGGATGTTGAGAAGGCTGAACTTTTAAATTCCTATTTTGCATCTGTTTTCTCTCAGAAAGGAAATGCAACATCAACTGTTATTCACTGTCCTATTAAGGGAATAGAAGAATCCAGGATATCTATAAACAGAAAGATAGTGAGGAAACACTTAGCTAACCTAAATGAATTCAAGTCTCCAGGTCCAGATGAATTACACCCCAGAGTACTGAAGGAGATAGCAGAAGAAATTTTTGAACCCCTCTCCATAATCTTTGAAAATTCTTGGAGAACAGGAGAAGTGCCAGAAGACTGGAGAAGAGCAAATGTTGTTCCTATCTTCAAAAAGGGAAGAAGGTGGACCCAGGCAACTATAGGCCGGTGAGTCTGACTTCTATACCAGGAAAGATCTTTGAACAAATTATTAAACAACATGTATGTCAATACCTGGATAAGAATGAAGTGATTAAACAGAGTCAGCATGGGTTTGTAACTGATAAGTCATGTCAGACTAACTTAATTTCCTTCTATGACGGTATCACTGATTGGGTGGATCAAGGAAATGCTGTAGATATAGTATATCTTGACTTCAGCAAAGCATTTGACAAAGTCTCTCATACAATCCTTATTGAAAAAATGACTAAGTATGGAATGGACAAGGCAACTGTTAGGTGGATTCATAACTGGCTTAGTGATCGGACCCAAAGAGTGGTCGTAAATGGCTGCACATCCAGTTGGAAGAATGTCTCAAGTGGGGTACCACAGGGCTCTGTCCTGGGCCCTGTATTGTTCAACATCTTTATCAACGATTTAGATGAAGGAATTGAGGGTAAACTGATTAAATTTGCTGATGACACAAAGCTAGGAGGGATAGCTAATACTAGAGAGGAGAGAGAGAGGATTCAAAAAGATTTAAATAAACTGGAGAAGTGGGCAGCAACTAACAGAATGGTTTTTAACAGGGAGAAATGCAAAGTACTACATCTGGGCAATAAAAATGAAAAAAGCATATATAGAATGGGAGGAATAGGGCTAAGTGACAGCACATGTGAAAAAGACTTGGGTATACTAATAGATCACAGACTGAATATGAGTCAACAGTGTGATGCAGCAGCAAAAAAGGCAAATGCAATTCTAGGATGTATTAACAGAAGCATACAGTCTAGATCACGTGAAGTCATTATTTCCCTCTACTCCTCTTTGGTCAGACCTCATCTGGAATATTGTGTCCAGTTTTGGGCACCACATTTTAAAAAAGACATCAACAAACTGGAGCAAGTTCAGAAAAGAGCGACCAGAATGGTGACCGGTCTGCAAACCCTGTCTTATGAGGAAAGGTTGCAGGATTTGGGAATGTTTAGTTTGCAAAAGAGAAGACTGAGAGGAGACTTAATAGCTGTCTACAAATATCTAAAGGGCTGTCACATTGTAGAAGGATCAACTTTATTCTCATTTGCACAAGGAAAGACTAGAAGCAATGGGATGAAACTGAATGGGAAGAGACACAGATTAGATATTAGAAAAAACTTTTTGACAGTTAGAGTGATCAATGAGTGGAACAGGCTGCCACGAGAAGTGGTGAGTTCTCCTTCAATGGAAGTCTTCAAACAGAGGCTGGACAGACATCTGACTGGGATGATTTAGCGAATCCTGCTTTGAGCAGGGGGTTGGACCAGATGGCCCAGGAGGTCCCTTCCAACTCTACGATTCTATGATTCTATGATTCTATGATTCTATGATTCTATGCTACATACATGCTACATACATGCTACATACTACATACATGCTACATACTACATACATGCTACATACATGCTACATACTACATACATGCTACATACTACATGCATGCTACATACTACATACATGCTACATACATACTACATACATGGTACATACATACTACATACATGCTACATACATACTACATACATGCTACATACATACTACATACATGCTTCATACATGCTACATACATGCTACATACTACATACATGCTACATACATGCTACATACATGCTACATACTACATACATGCTACATACATACTACATACATGCTACATACATACTACATACATGCTACATACATGCTACATACTACATACATGCTACATACATGCTACATACTACATACATGCTACATATTACATACATGCTACATACTACATACATGCTACATACTACATACATGCTGCATACATACTACATGCATGCAACATACATATATACTACATACAATACATTCATACAATACATACATATAGACATACAGTACATATAACATACAGTACATACTCACCATCACTTGTCACATTGTTCCCCGAAGCCATTGTCGTCTGAGGATTAAAAATTAAAATAACAAACCACAAATATACTCACCCTTGATCCGCAGAATTCCACGTATGTCCCACGACGATTTTGTGTGGAGAACAGCAGCATCAGCTGATGCTGCCGTTCTCTACGAGCGCCAGGAATCCACTGTAAAAAAAAGGCCCGAGTCTCACTTTATGGCAAAGTGCCATAAAGTGAGACTAGGGACTTTTTTTTTACAGTGGCGGAGGAATACAGTGCGGAAGGATATCTACCTTCCGTCATTGGATTCCTGGCGCTCGTAGAGAACGGTAGCATCAGCTGATGCTGCTGTTCTCCACACAAAATCGTTGTGGGACATATATGGAATTCTGCGGATCAAGGGTGAGTATATTTGTGGTTTGTTATTTTAATTTTTAATCCTCAGACGACAATGGCTTCGGGGAACAATGTGACAAGTGATGGTAAGTATGTACTCTATGTTATATGTACTGTATGTCTATATGTATGTATTGTATGAATGTATTGTATGTAGTATATATGTATGTTGCATGCATGTAGTATGTATGTAGCATGTATGTAGTATGTAGCATGTATGTAGCATGTATGTAGCATGTATGTAGTATGTAGCATGTATGTAGTATGTATGTAGCATGTATGTAGCATGTAGTATGTATGTAGCATGTATGTAGCATGTAGTATGTATGTAGTATGTATGTAGTATGTATGTAGTATGTATGTAGCATGTATGTAGTATGTAGTATGTATGTAGCATGTATGTAGTATGTATGTAGTATGTATGTAGCATGTATGTAGCATGTAGCATGTATGTAGCATGTATGTAGCATGTATGTAGTATGTAGCATGTATGTAGTATGTATGTAGCATGTATGTAGTATGTAGCATGTATGTAGCATGTATGTAGTATGTAGCATGTATGTAGTATGTATGTAGCATGTATGTAGCATGTAGTATGTATGTAGTATGTATGTAGTATGTAGCATGTATGTAGTATGTATGTAGTATGTATATAGCATGTATGTAGTATGTAGCATGTATGTAGTATGTATGTAGCATGTATGTAGTATGTATGTAGTATGTATGTAGCATGTATGTAGCATGTATGTAGTATGTATGTAGTATGTATGTAGTATGTAGCATGTATGTAGTATGTATGTAGCATGTATGTATGTAGTATGTATGTAATTTTTTTTTTTTTTTTACATTCAACACATAGGCCGGATGATGGGACTACTACTTTCCCATCATTGGCAAATGTGTCAATCACCGTCATGGTAGCAGGCATCGCCCGTTGGGACTTGTAGTCCCATCGGACGATGCCTGCACAGACACCCGAAGCCTGCACAGCCCCCCGGCAGGCCGGCACCGACCCCCCGGAGCCTGCACAGCCCCCCGGCAGGCCGGCACCGACCCCCAGGAGCCTGCACAGCCCCCCGGCAGGCCGGTACAAACCACCCGGAAGGCCCGAAGTGACGGCGCATCATGATGCGCACAAACCGCGCATCATGATGACGTCATTTCGGCAGCCAATCAGAGCCACAAAAGTGGCTCTGTTCAATTTGGGACTTCCGATTCCGGTATCCGATATAAAAAAAATATCGGAATCGGTATCAGATTTCCGATACGGCAAATATCGGCCGATACCCGATACTTGCGGTATCGGAAAGCTCAACACTAGTCAGGACTCCCATGTCCAAATCAATAGGCAGTTTACCAGGCCTCGCTCTCATTAGATAGGCTGGAGTGCAGTTGGTGGAATTCACAGGAATGTGGTTGTAGAGGTCTACAAGATCTGGCAACTTTTCTGGTCATAGATTCCTCTCCTCCAAAGGCAGTAGGTCAATCACTACCTGGTTCATCTTTTCACACATGCCATTGGTCTGTGGATGGTACAGGGTTGTCCTGATCTTCTTGCAACCGTACAAGTTACAGAATTCCTGGAACACTTCTGTCTCTAAAGCTGGACCTTGATCTGTAAGCACTCGCTCAGGATATCCATGTGGTCTACAGAAGTGCTGTTGAAAGGCTCTGGCTGCTGTCCTGGCTGTTTGATCTTTGACAGGCACAACTACCAGGAATCTTGAGTAGTGGTCCATGATGGTAAGAGCATAGATGTAGCCTGAGCGGCTTGGGACCAGCTTCATATGGTCTAGGGCGACAATCTCAAAAGGCTGTTTGGTTATTATTGGTTGTAGAGGAGCTCTCTGGCTGTTCCGATCCTTTCTGCGCAGGTTACATTGTCCACACTCCCGGCACCACTTTTCAATGGCTTTCCTGATACCAGCCCAGTAGAATCTCTCCCGGAGCAAGGCTTCCAACGTCTTCCATTCAAAGTAGCCAGCTCCATTGTGGTATGCTTCCAGGACCATTGATGCCTCTCTCTTTGGGACTACCACCTGCCAGACCAACTCATGAGTGCGGGCATTGATACTCCTCTGACACAGCTTTCCTTCATAAATGAACAGCCGGCCTCTCTCCTTCCACAACTGCTGGGTTTCTTCAGGAGCATCTGACTCTGGGCGTGAGTCAGCTTGTGACAGTAAGCTCCTTCACCATGTGGACTGTGGGGTCACTATCCTGCATTTCTGCCCTGTCATGATGGGGCAATGGATTTAGGGTGACCTCTTTCAAGCCAGACCGCCTGTTTCTCACTCCTTGAGCACGTTGGGGCACAATTGGCCGGTGGAATGGAGGTAACCCTACTTCTTCCAGAGCCTCAGGGTCTTCTCCTGCATCTGGCAGATTAGGCATTCTGGACAGCACATCAGCATTGGCATTCCTATGCCCTGCTCGGTACTTGATGGTAAATTCATAATTAGACAGCCGAGCCATCCATCGCTGCTCCAGTGCACCTAGTTTTGCAGTGTCCAAGTGAGTCAACGGGTTGTTGTCCATGAAGATGGTAAACTTGGCTGAAGCTAGGTAATGCTTGAATCTTTCTGTCACAGCCCAGACTATGGCGAGGAACTCCAGCTTGAAGTAACTGTAGTTGTCAGAGTTCCTTTCAGTGAGACGAAGCTTCCTGCTTGCGTAGGAGATCACTCTTTCTTTGCCATTCTGTACCTGTGACAGTACTGCTCCCAGTCCCACGTTGCTGGCATCAGTATACAACACAAAGGGTTTGTCATAATCTGGGTAGGCCAGAACTTCATCTCCTGTGAGAGCCATCTTCAGTCGGGTGAAGGACCTCTCCAACTCCTCAGTCCATTCAAATGGGGAATTCTTCTGTTTGCCTTTCTTGGACTGCCCCACCAGAAGATTTTGCATAGGAGTGGCTATTTCAGTGAAGCCTTTGATGAACCTTCGGTAGTAGCCTACCAACCCGAGGAATTGACGTACTTCATGGAGGTTGCTGGGCTTCGGCCAGTCCCGGATGACCGTAACTGTCCAGATCTGGAGCCACACCTTCTGCACTCACTACATGACCGAGGTACTGTACCTTGGGCTTCAGGAGGCGGCATTTGGAAGGCTTCACCTTCAGGACAGAGTTAGACAAGGCTTCAAACACCTCAGTCAGGTGCTTCAGATGGTCTTCATAAGTCTTGGAGAAAACAATGACATCATCAAGGTACAACAGGACTGTCTCAAAGTTCATGTGTCCCAGGCAGCACTCCATCAGCTGTTGAAATGTTCCCGGGGCAGTGCAGAGCCCGAATGGCATATAGTTGAACTCACAGGGACCCATTGGGGTGGTAAATGCTGTTTTCTCCTTGTCTGCCTCTGCCAAGTGAACCTGCCAATACCCACTAGTGAGATCTAAGGTGGAAAAGTAGTTAGCAGTTTTAAGTGCAGCTAATGATTATTCAATTCTGGGTAATGGGTAGGCATCTTTATGTGTAATGCTGTTAATTTTTCTGTAATCAACACACATTCCCATGGTACCATCCTTTTTCTTTACAAAAACTATTGGAGCTGCCCAGGGGCTACAACTGTCTCTGATAACCCCAGCTTCCTTCATCTCTCTCAACATACCTTTAGCACATTGGTATGATCTCCAGTGGTGATATGGTGTTGAACCCCTTTTGCCTTCCCAAAATCTAGAGGGTGTTTACTAAATACCCGCTCATATTCCTGGGTCACCCTGTAAACCCCATTTTTCTGGTATGAAGGTGTAGAGTCAGTCCCCACCTGCAGTTGCTGGCACCACTCCTCCAGCTGCTTTACAGCATCATTGTCCTCCACCTGGTCGGATGAGACCAAGGGCTCTGCTGCCTGCATTGCATTATTACTGACAGTGAGCAGCTTAGAACTGTGGCATACCGAGGTATTGTGGCCTCCTCCTCCCCACAATTCAAAAGGCGTACAGGTACTCTCCCCTTTCGTACATCAACTACCCCTCTGGCTGTCAGGACAGTGGGCCTGCTATCAGAGTATACTGGTTCTACCAATGCCTGGTAATTCTTTCCTCTGAGACCTGTAGCTGCCCGACACCAAATCAACATTTCCCATCTGGGGGGTATTGCAGTGGGAAAAGCATCACTCACTCTGACGCTGCCAATTTCTCCGCCAGAGAGTTCTACCTGCTGTCTTTGCATCAGGGCCTTGATATCCTTCTGCAGGACTCATTGTTCACTGGAACCAGCAGTCTCAGCCACCTGTTGCAACAAGACAATAACTTCGGAAAGACAATTTTCAATTACATTTGTACCAAGAGTCATCATGGGATTACATTCTCGTCGATCAATATCCACAACTATCAGACCTTGAGATTTTAACTCCTCCCTCCCCACTTTAACAGTAATTTCTTTACATCCCACTTGTGGTAAAGACTGACCATTACTGGCAACTACTGTTAGTTCATCACTTGGGCCACGGGTGAGTTCAGAGTCAGCCCAATACCGCTTGTAGAGGATATAGGGCATAGTTGTCACCTTGTAGCCAGTGTCCAGCAAAGCGTTCATGGGGATGCCATCATTCACCACTGGGAGGACTGGTCTCCCTCCAACATACTTGGCTCGCCAGTTCCTTGGGCCTTGTGGTCCTACTCCTGGGGGTTGGCCCTCTACCCCAGGGGTTACTCATTTAAAGGACAGAATCTTGCGAGGTGGCCTGCTTTGTGGCAGTGACTACAGATGGGACGTCCGTCCTGGTCATAGCGATCGTTGCTCCTCCCTCGGAGTGGCGGGGTTCTCCTCCTCTGGATCCACGGGACATCCTCTGGACTGGAAGCAAGCTGGATCTCTTCCATGGAGGACACCTGCAGGGACTGCACGGTTTTAGTAAGTGCAGCCATCCCTTTGGTCAACTCCTGGACCTGAAGACGCAGCTCTTCTGTAGGATCTTTATTCAGAGTCTGTGCATCAGCATCCACAGGGATGGAAAGGAAAGATGTTGCTTCCTGGTGGTAGGTGATCGCTGGGCGCCTAGGGGGTGCTGGATGGCTGACAGTTGGTTCATGCAGCACCCGGATAGCCCTGTCCTTGAAGTCTGCAAAGTCCAGGTCAGGGTTCTGCAGGGTTATGATGCGCAGCTGCGCTCTGTGGGTACTGGATAGGAGTCCTTCAATGAACTGCTCTTTTAACAGTTTGTCTTCCTCTTTCACACTGTCAGGATCAATTTGCTTGACGGCTCGCAGCGCCTCCTTCAGGTTAAGAGCATAGTCCCGTATACTGTCCTGCACTTTCTGTTTACATCCAAAGAATCTCATTTTGATTTCAGCGGCAGTGCGGGTGTCAAAGGTGCTCCTTAGCTTAGCCAGGATCTTTTTAACAGTCTCTTTATCAGTGTCCTGCCAGGCTTTTACTTCTCTCTGTGCTGCACCTGTTAGCTGCCCAATCAGGATGTTCACCTTCTGGCTTTCAGATAGAGGATACACCTCAAACAAACTGCACAGTCTCTCTTTAAATTCACTCAGGGTATGGGATTCACCCAAGTACTGCGGTAGCCAGGCTGCTCCCGGTATGTAGGGCATAGACAGCGGCATTATGGGGACCGCTGCGGTGGGTGCTACTGGAGCTGCAGCCGCGTTGGGCACTGCATCTTGCGGCGCTGAAGGGCTGGCGGGGGCATCCGCCGCTGTATCGGCGCTTGCCTGAGACATTCTCCTTCCCCCTAGTTAACGGTTGCCAGGCCCCGGGGTTGAGCGGCTTACCGGCTGTAGGCCTCAGCTCCTCCCCTTTTCACGCTGTCCTCTCTTCCCACGCGGCACTTCACTTCTTCGTGCTCTGCGGCAGGCTCCGCCCACGAAGACCTGCCTCTTTTCTTCGCGCGCCCGCCAATCAGCGGGATAATGGCGGGAATGGCACCAATTTTGCACATAATCTATAGCACACAACAGTCTCTGGCACACAGGACCCGGGGATACCGGGCTCCACAATCCTGTACGTGATGCCAACATGGGTCGCCCTCCCAGGCTGTGGGGTACTCGGTACCGGGCTGGTCTCTCAGAGGGGATTGTCACAGCAGTGGTGACCCGGTCCATGGCCCTGGGCGCCCATGTAAAAGGGGTTGAGTTGGGAATAAAGTTTATAAGTGATTTGTGACGCCACCTGTAGTGTTCGGCAAGGGAGATGTTAAGTCGACGTTGCAGACAGATCCTCTGGGACAGATGGTGTAGTGCAGCAATGATGTTGTAGCCCTCCACAGGTAGGGCTGTTGGTCCCAGGGCAGTGTAGCGGAATGTTTAGGAAGAGGGTGCAGTGTTTGGCACAGAGATGTAGCAGTGCTGAGGATGTTGCAGGAAGGAGGCAAGGACACAACAGGGTGCAGTTTCTTTACCTTTACTTGGCAAACGCAGTCCAGGGTCCTGGTCTCAGATGGCACAAGAGCAGGCTAGCCTAGAAGCCACTCAGGGATCTCTCTATCAGATGGGTTGTGTAGTCTCCTTCCTAGCGCTGGCTTGAGGTACATCCAGTACAGTGTTACAATGAAGTTCCTCCTTCTTATCTTCTCTTAGAACTACCTCATATGGCAGACAGCTGTAGCCCTCTATCTCTCTTGGCTCACCCGTCGCTGTTGTGCCTCCGAGTCTTAGTTGGGAATAGAGCATTTACAGCTTCCTATTCCTCTGGTTTCTGTTGAAGGACCTTCAGTATCCATACAACCGTGGAGACCAGGCTCCAGATTATGCGCTATCACTGGGAGGGAGCTCTCTTTCCTCAGCTCAACCTCCAGCTTCTCTCCACACGTCTACACTCGTTGCCATCCTCACACTAACTCCTAATTTCCCTTCCTTGCCCTCAGAGAGCACTCCTCCCCCAATTCTGATTCAGAGCTCCCTCTGCTGGCCCGGAGTGGGAACTGTGTTGCATGATATGGTTAAGTGTTAGAGAGACCCTTCATTGCCTCCAAGCCTGACATCACCCTCCCTGGAGGAAGGCAATGCCATTGTGGCGACCATACTCCTGGGGGCGCCACATTAGCGTGGACAGACTACCAAACCTCACATACCACATGTGCACCTGCTCCGAATGAAGGTAGTCAGCAACACTACATCGCTTCCCCCACTGTAAGCCCACCGGTTAGCACATCACCACCAGCAAATGTCGAGGTGTCGTCGCAAGGGCAAATCAGTCTTGGAATCACAATGTTATTGCTACGAAAGACTGAATCTAAGCCATCAGCAACAACACCATCACCATCACCAACCCTGTCTCAGTCCGCCATGTCCACCGCTAGTTCCACCATATGCAGCTCTCAAGTCCAGCTCACCCTACCAGAGACTCTGAGTAGGACAAGAAAGTACACATCCTCTCATCCGCGTACACTAGCTTTGAACGGCCACATTGCCAAACTAATCTCATTAGAGATGATGCCCTACCGGTTGGTTGAAAGGAAAGATTTCCGCGAGCTCATGGCCTACGCAGTACCACGCTATGACCTACCCAGTCGGCACTTCTTTTCGCGAAAAGCCATCCCAGCCCTCCACGTGCATGTGAAAGACCGCATTGTCCATGCAATCAAGCAATCAGTGAGTGGAAAGGTGCACCTCACAACAGATGCATGTTCCAGTAGGCATGGCCAGGGCCGTTACGTGTCCATCACTGCGCACTGGGTTAATGTGGTGGATGCAGGGTCCACAGAGGACAGCGGTGGTGGCACAGTGCTGCCTAGCCCACGGTATAGGAAACAGTTGGCTGTAGGCATTCGACCCTCCTCCTCCAGAAGCGAAAGCTCGTTCACAGAGCGCAGTCACACGAGCACTCCATCCGCAGCTGCCAGTGTTGCACATGAGTTGTCCCACTATCGAACAGCTAGTGGTAAGCGTCAGCAGGCTGTGTTGAAGATGATGTGTTTGGGTGACAACAGACACACCGTGGAGGTACTGGCCGACTACTTGCAGCGACAAACTGAGTAATAGCTGGGCAGTCTACATCTTGAGGTAGTTAGTGATAACAGCAGGAATTTTGTGGCAGCCATAGCTCTTTCAGAACTCAGAAACATACCTTGCCTGGCTCACACCTTGAACCTGGTGGTGCAGTGCTTCCTCAATAATTATCCGTAGTTAACACCCCTGCTCCATAAGGTACTAAGACTGTGCTCGCACATCCGCCGGTCGCCCATACACTCCAGTCATATGCAGAAGCTGCAGCGATTGCTCCACCTTCCCAAGCACCGCATAACTATCGACATTGCAACATGGTGGAACTCCACCCTGCTCAAGGTTCAGAGGCTGTGCGAACAGAGGCAGGCTGTAATTCATTTGTGGGAGGATACACGGGCAGGCAGTTTGCAGGCAGATATGGAGTTGTCTGTTGTGCAGTGGTCGAAGCTGAAAGACCTCTGTAAAGTCCTTCAGTGTTTTGCGGAATGCACACGGCTGGTAAGCACAGATGACGCCATCATAAGCATGAGCATCCCACTTATGCGTCTGCTCATGCAAACTTTGACGCACATTAAGGAGCAGGCGTCTGCAGCCGAGGAGGAAGAGGAGGAGGGAAGCCTTGATGACAGTCAGCCATTGTCTGCTCAGGGAAGTCTCGTGGACGAGGTGGAGGAAGAAGAGGAAGAGGAGGAGGAGGATGATGGGGATGATTATTTAGGGGAGGAGGATGCTTCTCAGCGAGGAAGAAAAAATGTTGGAGTGGCAAGGTCAGGTACAGGGTTTGTGCGTGACTGGAGGGATGTTGATTTGCCAGAAAGTGCTCCTCTACCCAGCACTCGCAGTACATCATTGACACCGGGAACATTGGCCCACATGTCTAATTATGCCTTACAGATCCTAAAAAGGGACCCCCGCATTGCCAAAATGATGAACGATGATGACTACTGGTTGGCCAGCATCCTGGATCCATGCTATAAAGGCAAATTCCAAAACATCATGCCACAGGAGAACCTAGAGCTAATATTGGCTAACAAACAAGCAACCCTGGTAAACCATTTGTTTGAGGCATTCCCAGCACACAGCGGTGGTGATGTTTTTCCTACGAGCCGTAGGGGGCAACATGGAAGAGGAGTTCGTGGTGCACACAGTTGAAGTGGAGTTGGACACAGGGGTTTCATGACCATGCTGTGGACTGATTTTTCAAGTACCGCTCACACGACTGGTAATACTGCATCGATCGAAAGTGACAGGAGACAGCAGTTGTCAACTATGGTAACAAACTACTTCTCCTCCCATATCGATGTTCTCCCTCATCGGTAATTCCCCTTTGACTATTGGGCCAGTAAACTTGACACCTGGCCTGAATTGGCACAATATGCCTTACAGGAGCTCGCTTGCCCTGCTGCTAGTGTGTTATCTGAACGAGTCTTCAGTGCTGCTGGATCAATCCTGACAGAAAAAAGGACCCGTCTGTCGACCTAAAATGTTGATGATCTAACCTTCATTAAAATGAACCATGCATGGGTTTCAAAGGATTTTGTCCCACACTCCCCTGCTGACACGAAGGTTGTCAGAAAAAATGGCTTGCTTTTGTCCTCCTCTTCCGCGGACTTCTCCAATTACTCCATTTGCAGCTGCTGAATGTCCAACATCAACATATGCCATTTTTTCCACCTCCCTAACTGGGCTGCCTCCCCCCACAGGGTCGGGGTCACCACCTGGCGCACGTACCCGTGCGAGTGCTGTTGCCCTGGACAGGTGGTTGGGCACACTCATTGGCAACGGCACTGGCACAAGGTCCCTCATAGTAGAATCAAGTGTCTCTGATAGTGGGGGTGCACACCCGCCGTCAGACACACCGGCGTACTATGAGGGGCCCTGTGCCAGTACCGCCGCCCACAAGTGGGCCCCCCCTGCTTGCTCAGGGCACCAGCACTTGCAATACTTACCTCTCCCTGCTCCACCACTGTGTAGTCTGGCCTGTTAAATACTTCACTGGTACTGCCAATATAAATTTGGTGAAATGATAGATGATGGTTAAGACGTAGTTATGCCCTCTCCTGCTAGGCTCTATCTTCAGATGATCAATGGCTTCCATTTGTTATGGACATCGACTCACAATGAGATGCAGTGGTGGTTTATCATCAGCTTTCACGGTTTTCCGACTCACAGACTTTTGACATTCCTGCCCACATTTTTAAATGTGTCCTCTCATGCCAATCCAATAGAATCGTCTACGGCCTTTGGCTTGTGTCTTTTGCACTCCAAACTTACCTGACAGATCATGATAGGCAGGGAGGACAATGTCTATATCTGTCCCTGTGATCACAATTTTATGGAGATGGTAACGGTGATTGGTTCCATGGTACTGCGATACAACAAACCTTTCTTCACAAGAACTGTTTTCGCTGTCTCCACAGACAAAGTAATTGAGGGTTAGCATCGCCTTTGAGAATTCTGAGTTTTTACCGTGATGAGTAATTCTAAAATTTCGGCAATCAGTCGACTTTCCTTCTGTACTTGTATCCATTTTGTTTCCTCTTGCAAAGAGTCTGGACTGTCTTACTGAGACCGAAATATATATGAAGATTAAAAAATACCCCAACAGTGTATACTCGTGTACGCTTCGAATACATAACCCTTTTTCTACTTTTTAGATTCTTGTCTAATCCATATTGAGGCTGTGAGTGTCTTTGTCGGACTCCGGAAATATACACGCAGATGTTTAATGTTTAAACTATGCTATATATACCTATTATCCGGTGATACTGTACCCTTTCTCAACTTTGTACAATCTTGTCGAATCCATACTGGGCCTGAGAACGTCTGAGTCTGCCTCCTGATTAGAGATGAGCGGTGTTTGAGTCGAACTGTTCGCCAAGTTAAAATTCAAGCTGTTTTGGGCGATGTTCGAGCCGTTCGTCGAACTCGAACACTTTGCTTAAAATGCACTTTGGTTCATACACCAAAAGCGCAACTTCATTTTCACATTAATAATGGTTTTCAATGTTAATAGACTGTTTCATGTCATAGTAGCGGTGTGTGGTAGCAAGCGGTGCAGTACACCTGTCACAGAGCTACACCGTGTGTGTTTCTAATTATTTTTTACCGCATCTTGTCCAGAAAATCATTTTGGGCCTTGTAGCACTGTCTGCTACTCAGCAGAGGAGCCCACCAGTGAACCAAGCTATGCCGTCTGTTTATGTAAGAACTGCGTGCTACTCAGCATAGGAGCCCAGCTGTTAAGCAAGCTACAGCACCTGTGGTTTGGACGCTTAATTTTTTCATTTTTTCTGGAATGTCGGTTAGGCCTAATTCCAGAATTCCGGTTGACCTGCACTTACTGGGAAATCCTCAATTGCGGGGAATTGTAATCCCAGATACCCATCAGTAATGGTGTTCAGCAGGTTATCTGCACCTGTAAGAGACACACGCTGGACCTTTCAGTGTTGCGCGCATGCAGCCCCGGACATGTAAGGGCATGACAGACCTGTTATTGATCGATCTCGCGTGCCAGAGCCTCGCGTGTCCCTCTAGTAAGCTTGACGCGTACCGCGGGGGCATGCCTGAGTCTCGTTCATTAACGGAATTAAGCTGACAAATCGCTAGCACAACTAAAAACGGACATTCACCACCACCCACAGAATCAAAAACCTTGCAACCGGTCAATCTTTTCTGTAGCTGGCATGGTTGAGGTTTCCCGGGTGGAGTCAAATTAAGTCGCAAGCTCCACTCCTGGTAGTGCCCTTATGGACATTCCTTTAAGGTTCAGCTTTGCAACCATACTACCCCTGGAAACAAAACACTTTGCCTTCATGGATGCTGTTCGGAGGTTCGTGGGAATAACGCCGCCCGATCAGCAGTTGGCCTAATTTATGGTGGGAGTCCGACGGTATATGATCGTCTTCAATTTCAGATTTTTACTGTGTTTTGGTATTTTACAGTTTTATTCCAGCCTTTCTTGACTTCATAAGGGCATGACATGCCTATATCTGTGTCTCCTCCTCCTCCTTTTACTCCTCCACCTCTTTTCTATATGTAGTTGCCCTTTTCAATATGTTATTTGTGTCTTCTGAGCTTTTTGTCTGCTTTGGGACACCTTTTAAGGTGTTTTGTAATTGTTTTCAATGTGTTTGTATGTGTTTGTGTTTGCCTGCCATTGTTTTCAATGGTGTTCGACGATGTTCGTCGAACGTTCGACAAGCATTCGACGAACTTGCCTCGTGTTCGACGAACCAAAACTAACTGGAACTCTAGCGGGGTGGCTCAACACTACTCCTGAATATATAGACGTACATTTTTAATGTTTAAACTATGCTATATATACCTGGCATCTGGTGATACTGTACCCTTTCTGCCAGGAAGTCCTCCTCCACCCACCACTTTAAGTGTATGATTGACGCCTGGAACATTGTCCCACATGTGTGATTATTTCTTGCAGATCTTCTTGTTATATTGTGGTGTGATCCATCCTGAGTGTGTGACAGTCTGTGGGTTACTCCTGCAATTTAGATGTACATTTAAAAATTACCCCAACACTAGTGTATACAGCTCTACGCTTGTGATACATTACCCATTTACTGCTTTTTATATTCTGGTCTAATCCAAACTGACCAAGTGAGAGTTATTTTCTGACTGTGGAAATAAATACTGAGATTGACAACAATGACCCCTACACTGTGTACAGCTTTACTCTTCAGATCCATTACCGTTTTACAGCTTTTTATATTGTGTTCTAATCCATACTGAGCCTGAGAGCGTCTGTGTCTGCCTCCTGAAATATCTACAGAGATTTAGAATGTTTAAATTATACTATATATACCTGCTATCTGATGATACTGTACACTTTTTCTACTTTTTATATTCTTGTCTAATCCATACTGAGCCTGTGAGCGCCTCTGTGTGACTGATGGTATATATAGGGAGATTGACAATCATCCTTTGACTGCATAGAGCTGCACGCTTCTGATACAGTACCGTATATCTGATGTTATTTTGGGTTCATGTTCTGCAACATTTTGAAGTTTGGTGGAAGAGGCCGCGGACATGGGCGTGGGGGCCCAGCTGGTGCTGATGGTGGTGGTGCATCTGCTGGTAGTGGCAAAAGCACAATAGCAGCTAAGGCAGGAGGTTTTGAGCCTATGTTATGGTCTGGCTCCGGAAGGCCTGGAAGGCTACCTTTTCTGGGAGTAGGTTAACCGCTTTTAAAGCCGGAGCATCAGGAACTGGTTTTTGCTTACATTGCCAAAACAGACTCCAGCTAATATGCCCTTCTCTTCTGAAGTTTGAAAAAATGCAAGCACTGAGTCGTCAAGTGCTGGCTCCTGGTCAGGAAGAACCCCTTTCCTTGTGTCCTTCACCCCCATCAAAAGTGAATGATGCAGCAGGCCACACTTTACATTAGTCCATGTAGCTCTTTCTGTCATACCATGCCTGGGTTATCAAGTCAAATCATGAATTCCCCAGTCCAAGATGAATCTGACATGGAGTGTGGGTGGCCAGCCAGGGCAGTGGGGTTAATCAGTATCGGGCCGGTGTCTCAGAGGGATGTGTCACGTTGGTGGTGATGACCCGTTCCGTGGCCCTGGGCGTCCATGCAAAGGGGTGAATAACGTTTATAGGTGAATGATACGTGATGCCACCTGTGATTTCTGATTGTGGTGCAGCTAAGATGTAGAAGCCCTGCACAGGTAGGGCTGTAGTTGCAGGGCAGATGAAAGAGTTGGTAGATGGTGTGCAGTGCAGGATGTAGCAGAGCCGTGCGCCAGGCGCAGGACTGAGTTCACTGAAGTTCCCCCTGTTGACTCTCTTTTGGAACTTTCTCGTATAGCAGGCAGCCATAGCCTTTTCCTTCTGGCTCACACACGTCGCTGCTGGGGCCTCTGAGCCTTAGTTGGGAACTGAGCATTTACAGCTGCTACTTCCTCCGGTTTCTGCTGCAGGACCGTCAGTGTCCCTACAAACTCGGAGACCGGAATTCGGACCATGCGCTCCAGCTAGGAGTGAGCCTTAACTCTGCTCATCCTCCAGCTCTCCTTCCCATGTCCACACACTTCCCCTGCCCTTCACAGACTGCCCTAACTTACCTCCTCCTGACCACAGAGAGCAGCTCCTCAGCAGTCAGGTTCAGAGGTCTCCCTGCTGGCCTGGAGTGGGAACTGTGTTGTGTGTTGGTTTAACTGCTAGAGAGATCCTTCGTTGCTCCCAAGCATGACATCACACTCCCTAGGAGGAAGATAATGCCACTGTGGCGACCGTACTCCTGGGGGCGCCACAAGTGCACTGATGCCCAGCCACTGCTAGATGGTTCTGCTGGTACATTGACCCAGACCACTACATTCCCCTCGCACTCTACACAGCCAGAATCTGACCCTGATGAAACTCAGGTTCCCCTTCTCGCACACTATACCACCTTACACAGTGACAAAGAGGAAGGTGCTAATGAAAATGCAGGTACCTTGAGCAGGTGGGGGGGCATACTCATGGGCGACGGCTCTGGCACAGGGCCCCTCATAGTACGCAAAAGTGTCTCTGCCGGTGGGAGGCCGCCGTCAGACACATCGCTGTACTATGAGGGGCTCTGTGCCAGTGCCGTCACCAGCGAGTGCCCCCCCTGCTTGCTCAGGATCACAGCACTTGCAAAGTTGAAAAACTTACCTCTCCCTTCTCCACCACTGTGACGTATTCCGTGTTTCCTGACAGTGACATTCTGGTCAGAGAGCGCGATGACATCACGTCTGTACGCCCTCTGCCTAAACAGTCCAAGTGCAGTGAGATGGAAGATGGGGACGATGAGGAGTCTAGACTAGTACAGGGATTCCCTAGCGAGGAGACTTATTTAATTGTTTTTAATGTTGGGACAGCTATTTTTGGGGAGCACTATACTCTTGAGAATGATATATGAGGCCCACCATACACTGGAGCATTCCAAAGGTGGACATCAGACACTGGAGCAGCATTTACAGGGCCCATTATGCACTGGAGCATTAGAAATGGGGCCCATTATATGTGGAGCATTATTTGGGCCCATAACACAGTGGAGCGTCATCCATGGGGACCAACATATACTGTAGCATTATGTGGAGCTCATCATATACTGTATGGAACATTATATGGGACCAATGATTCTGTATGGAGAAATATATGGGCCTCATTACTCTGTATAGCGCACTATGCGGTGGCCATAATACTGTATGGAGTAAGATACTGTCCGTTTTTGGAGCTATTGGAGAATTTAAAATGGATATCAGTCATGTGATGTAAGAAGTGAAGTATTTTTCATTGTACTATACTGCTATTTCTCTGCCGTATCAGAGGATCATGAATTGTGGCATGTGTTGAAAGAGCCCAGTGACACTCTTTGGCTCAGGGCCCACGAATATCTGGAGCCAGCCCCCCCCCCCACAACTTTAGCCAAATATCCCCCAGTTTTCAATGCCTAACTATTATTATAAAGTAAATTAAGGTTGACAGCTTACGTAATAAGAATAGATGTTTTTGGCATTAAAAAGGGCACTGTAGGTGTGTTTACTGTCCTCCACTCCCTGCCGACCTTGGTTCCCCATTGACTTGCATTGGGTTTCGTGTTTCAGTCGGTCTCCGACTTTTCCCTATAGTCGGCCGATTTCGTTCATGAAACCCGACTCGACCCGAAAAAAGGCAAAGTCGCTCATCTCTACTGGGTATGGCTGGCCAAAGCGCCGGGACAAAACCCAGTGCACAGAACACAGTCAGTTGGGGTGAACTGAAGTGTGTCTGACATGTTTGCTAACAACCACCAAGACACCAACACAAGAATAGCATCAAAATGGGCAGATTTGAAGCTGCGACAAGATGTTGAGGCAATAAATAGGGTTGGTGATGATGATTTAAATTATGTGCAGGCCTCAAAACCGTTAAATGTCCATTTTGCAAGGTTGCGAGAAAAAAACGCTATACGGATTACATACGGATGCTTACATGAGAAAAATACATAGGGCCACACCCTGACAACGGATGACATATGGATCACTTTTTAGGGACCATTTATGCATATTACGGCTGTGCAATACAGTCAGTATTTTTCTACGTTGTGTGTGACTCCAGCCTAAAATCCGACCTGGTACCTTTCTACAGATCAGTGTGTGGTTTTAGTGATACTAAATGTGTATAAATATATGTGTATTTTTTACTACTTAGAAAGAAAGGAAAACAATACAATTATATGAGGGCTTTTTTTGTGAGATGAACAACACTTTTTAATTTTTTATTCCATATTTTGGGGGATTTGTCGTGGGCAAAAAGCATTCTGCCATTTTGATTTTTTTTTGTTGCATTTTCAGGTGTGGAACATTTTGATATTTATTAGTTTTGACAATTAGCGATATGATGAAACCAAATATTAGAAAATGAGGGGATCTTTTGAAATTCGACTTTGACGACTTCTCCGAATTATCCCCCAACTTTAGTTTGCAACAAATAAATTTGTGCAAATTTTAATAGTGCAAAGATTGCAATTGCTCAGAGAATTCAAGTGGAGGAGAGAAGAAAGAGAAATTAACCCCACTGATGATTAGCTCTTACACTCTACATTAGAGAGAGAAAGGACCTTACTGACCATAAATGCTTACACTCTCCGAGAGAGAAATAGGAACTTGTTTACCATAAGAATTTACACTCTAAAGGTGAGAGAGAGGGGATCCTGCTGACCATAAATCAATTTACAAGAAAAGAGAGAAGACCCCACAGACCATAATAACTTACACTTTACAGCAGAGAGAGAGACATAGAGAGAACTCCGCTGACCATAAGAGATTTTACTCTGCAGGAGAGAGAAAGAAACAACACTGTTAATCTTAAGAGCTTACATTCTACAAGTAAGAGAGAGAAAGAGGACCCTGCTGACCATAGGAGCTTTCACTTTACATTAGAGAGAGGGAGAATAACCTGAGTTTAAGAGCTTTCTCTCTACAGGTGAGAGAGGCACCAACTGACCAAAAGAGCTTACACTCTACATGTTAAAGAGGGAGAGGACCTTGCTGATCATAAGAGCTTAAAGTCTAAAGGAAAGAGAGACAGAGGATCCCACTGACCATAAGAGCCTATACGCTACTGGAGAGAGGTAGGGAGGACCCCACTGGTCATAAGAGCTTACACTCTACAGAAGAGAGAGAGGACCCCGCTGACGATAAGAGATTACACTCCACAGAAGACAGAGAGGACACTGCTGACCTTAAGAGCATACACTTCACGGGAGGGAATTACAGTGAGAGAGCTGACCAGAAGAGCTTACACTCTACAGAAGATAGACAGGGAAGATACTGCTTCCTTTAAGAGTTTACATTCTACAAGTGAGAGAGACAGAGGACTCCTCTGGTCATAAGAGCTTACATTCTACTTGAGAGAGACAGGGAGGACCCCAGTGACCATAAGAGGTTACACTCTATAGGATAGATAACCCCTTGACCATAAGAGCTTACATGCTAAAGAAGAGAGAATATCCTGCATTCCATAAAAACTTACACTCTGCAGGATAAAGACTTAGCCGATGATTCTGAAGGTGGAAAACGACTTTGCTGTAGAAACTGTGTCCCACTGGGAACTGCTGATCTGTGACGGTCCCTATAATGATCACCACTCTACAATTTATGATAATCCACTAGCTGTCATAGCTGCAAAGTATTATGGCCATGTAAAAAGACATTAGTCAGCTCTTTGATACTTCAGTAGTTTGAGAACTGGTGTAAGGTGTGGTTTTTTTCTTATTTTGAACTTTGAATCGCATCTTAAAATGTTCATATTTGTGTGAAACCATAAATTTCAGAATATTCTACATGAACTCGATCCTTCTTGGCTCAATCCAATCATCTATACTGAATATGATAATATTTAAAAAAAAATAGATGTTGCTATTTACATTTTGAGACAAGTAATGTATTTAAACTTGGGTCTGTAGAATTTAAAGTGTGCCACCAGCAGCCATGACTGATGCAGTTGCATTTGTTACTATTAATACTAGGTGTACAACACAGTCCAGTTGCAGTTAAGCCTTCGATCATATGATGTAATGCCAAGCATTGATGGTACAGAAATGCTGTAAGGAGAGTTTGGGATGACTACCCTACACAAACAAGACAAAGATATTGACTACTTCCAGGAACTACCTGGACACATTTGAGATGGAAGGCGATAAACTAGAAGTTTTGAAGGATGTCAACCTAATTGGATTGATGAGAACTCAAGATGCAGTAAGGACACGGAAGTCAATAGGAGTATGCCTATGGTCAAATCAGCTGGACAATGTCTTCAAATTGAGGCACATTTTACTGGCGGCAAAGACATGGCACATGCATAGTTTGGTCTTTTCTGTGGTAACATGCGGACCTCAACTCCTACCCTACCTCATATCGAAACCTTACTAACCTTATTAACATTTGTTGCACTCCTTAATCTCCTTCTTTTAATTGTGCCGTCTGGAAGCCACGGTCTTGATGTAACAAACTTCCTTTACTGCACAACTATTTTCTCTTAATCTGTTGGCCCTCACTGAAATCTGGATTCAGGATTCTGACAATGTCTCCCCTGCTGCCATTTCCCATGGTGGCTTACAATTCTCCCATTCCCCGAGACCCACAAACAGACCTGGTGGTGGAGTAGGCATACTCCTGTCTCTTACTCCTAAAGAACATCTCTAGAATCCGCCCATTTCTCACCATGGAAACAACAAAAACCATCACTGTCGACTTGATCCACTCCCACCTGGACTACTGTAATGCTCTATTAATTGGCCTCCCCTCACTCAACTTTTCCCTCTCCAGTCTATCCTTAATGCAGCAGCCAGGTTCGCCCACCTAGCTAATCGGTACTCATACGTGTCCGCTCTTCGCCAGTTGTTACACTGGCTGCCCATTCACTACAGGATCCAATTCAAAGCACTTGTCTCACCGACAAAGCTTTCCACAGTGCAGCACCCCCCTACATCTCCTCCCTCATTTCTGTGTATCAGCCTAGCCGATCACTGCACTCTGCAAATAACTTTCAACTAACCTCTGCACTAATCCATACCTCCCACTCTTTACTCCAAGACTTCTATACACCTGTACTTTGTATCTCCCCCACCTCATTGTAGATTGTAAGCTCTCACGAGCAGGGTTGTCTTATTTTGGTTTAATTATTGTATTGTTAACGTTGTTACTTATGACTGTTGTGTTTGAAACTGTTAAACTGTAAAGCGCTGAGGAATATGTTGGCGCTATATAAATAAAGATTATTATTATTATGTGAAATCTGGATGAAAGAAACAAGATAGAAGAAGAATCATCACCTTTGAAATCTGGTGCTGGAGAAGAATTGTTACACCCGGTCCCCGTCCTAGCACTGCGCCCAGGTCTGCCGCTGTTACACCTGGCCCCCGTCCTGGTGCTGCGTCCAGGCCTGCCACTGCTCTCCGTTCTGGGCACTCACCTCGAGCCTCTCATGCTGCTGCTCAGTGTTCTGTCCTTCCTCCTGCCTCCTCCTCCTGGCGTCCTGTGAGGAGATCTGTAGCTAAGACTATTAGGGCACGCCCGCCCGCTCTCTTGCCTTCTTAAAGGGGCGGCGTGCATTATTCAAAAAATGCAATCAACCAATGGCAGTGCACTGGCTGCTATTTCTGGCCTCTCCTCCATAGGGAGAGCGCCGGAGCAACGAGAATCTATCATTGCTACATCCGGTTCTCATGCTAACCTGTCTGCGCTGCATCTGCAGTCTCTGTGCGTTGTCTAATGCTCTCTGTTTCCACAGCATATCAGTATCCTGTGTTACCTGGTTATATCAGCAACCATCTGGGCCTAAGCCATCCCGTTCCACCTACAGCCATCCGAGTCCAAGGACTGTGTGAAGGTCACTGGAACCGACTCCTTACCAACTAACCGGATCCAGAACCCAGCGTATTACGGACTCTGCTGTAACTTTTGTTATCCCTTTTGGTCCCGCTGGGACAGCTGCCATGTGTTCGGGGTCTAACTGGAGGTAGCACCTGTGTCCTCCGGGTATTACATTCTGGCCCTGCCTGAGGGGCTTTACTACGGGTACCCGGGGCTCACTAGTCATACCCCCTTCGGAGCCCCCCGGACTGTGGTCCCGAGGTTCCACTTAAAAAAAATAAAAACGAATGTGAACTTCACCATCTCTGCCTCCGCTTCCATTTGTTACAAGGATGTTATCAATATCGTGAATGTCAAGAAAAACAAACAAATCTATTTTGGAAGAAATGAAAGCCGACATGTCACTCAAAGCAAGCTATGACTTACCTACTTTGGACACATATGAAAAAAGCAATAACCGGAGAAGGACATCATCTTTTGAAGAATAGAAGGAACAAGGCAAAAGGAATACCAGCAACCTGATGGCTTCATAATGCCAAGATAATGGCGCAAAAGACCCTGATGGACCTATCAAGACTTGCATAAAATTGTTCTTCCCATAGAGTATTCATCCATCAAGTCACCATGGCTTGACACAGAGTCAAAGGCCGTTAAATAAATGAATGAGAAAGAACTTGTGTTCTCTCTAGTATGGTGAACCTATATCAATTTTTAATAAAATAATAGAACATCAGGTTCCAATGGGCCAATACATATTACTGATGCAATAAAGCAATCTGCTTACATGATAATTGTCCAGCATATATAATATATATATTCGACTATGAGAAAAACTTCACATTTCACATTGCATTATTTTAAAGTAATTAGTCTTCTTACATTTTCTCTAGTTATATAGAAACATGGTTACTCTAAGTTTTTTAGTAGCATAAATTGGAAATTTAAACAGAAATTATATGACTTCCCATTTGTTAAATCACAGTTATATTCCTATTATTTGGACATTTAATTATATGTAAAGCGTATGAAAATGACATGGAAATTTCATGGTAAACATTCTACTGAATAGATTAAATTAGAAGCATTCAGTACCCCGTATCCTCTTGTTTTTGTATCTGGTTAGAAGTGTCCATAATTAACTACAATTCATCAATGCACACATTAGATAAAAATGTAATAAAATGAAGATGAGTCTGAAAAGCTAATACTGTAATCAGGGTAATAATAATGAATAACAATTTCTTAGCACATCCTGTGTTTCTAAAGCAATAATGTTTCTATTAAGTAGATCTGTACAAAAAACATAACCTTTCGCACCACTCTTATCCCTATTGTGAGAATCCTGACCTCTGTTCCGCTTGATGGAGAACAATAGTTCATCTAAAAAAGTTTCCAGGTCAAATCAACCCTTTATTTGATGCCCCCGTGATTGCTGTGCCCCAATGAAAGGGTTAATGTTCATGCTTCCCATGCCTTTTCTCCTCCTCTCCTTGTTCTAGCCAATGATCTCTGTTCTCCTCCCTTCGTCTCCCACCTTGATAAGCTCAATCCCTTCCTCTTCCTGCCTATCCTCATAGTGTTGGACCCGTAGTGTTAGTCATCGGATTTCTGCGTTTACTCTGCAGGGATCCAGACCCTCACATTCTGCAGTCTCCTGCTGTTTATCTACTGCAGAGGAGATTGCCTTGCAGCAAATCTCTCCTGAGGCTAAGTCCTTCTGTCCTCCTACTGAGCATGCTCATGGGATTGGAGATCGGGAGTCATGTGCTCAGGTCCCGCTCCAGATCTCATTGGTCCATCTCAGAGATCTGGAAGCTTGCGGAAGGTCCCGGCTGCTATAAAAGGCACGGATGACTGTTCCGCCATGCGCTAGTATAGACTTATTTGCTGCTGTGTGTATGAGGACGGATGCATGATTCTGGTAAATGACTCATTAAAAAAACCCTTCCCTCTGATATTACCTATGTGGTTAGGGACTGAGTTAGAATCAGCGCCAGCGCTCCTCTGCTGCAATATCCACAGCTGCTAGCGTCCGACATTGCGCTTGCGCCCTAGCCTTGTCATTTAGCGGCAGTGTCCACGCCGCGCTGCAGTAGCAGCCCCTTTTGCATCCGCAGTTGCGACGCTCCGCACACGGTAGGTCTAGACGGACGTAGTGCCGCCGTCTTGGGCTACTCCTGTGACCTGATACCGTGTGTGCGTTTTTACTGAGTACTGTGACCTCAACAGGCTCAGTCTTTTGTGTTTGTACTTATTTGGCATCTATGTGAATTAACTGAGATTGCTCTGCGCACCTGGGTGAAGTTTAATCTTGTGCGCATTTCCGCCATATTGCTCCTGCCACCACTTAGCGGTTATATCACCTACTGCACGGTGGACCCCGAGCAGCAAAAGCACTTTATTATTATTTTTATTTAGTGCTTTCCGCCGTTCCTAACACGTAGGCTGCTTTGTCCCAGTCTTACTACCACTTTCATCTGTTAAGTATTTTCATGATTTTTTGGATAATGTTTTGTTTGAGTTACAGCCATGGTCAGTTTTACAATATTGATGGTTTGTTTTGGTAAGCTGACTTGGGAGTCCAGCCGTCTCATAACACTTCGTACTTGTTCATCTAGCCCAGTATTTCCTAAACTCCAGTCCTCACGGCTCCTAACACATCGTGATTTCAGGATTTACTATTTGCTTAATATTTTGCAGGTGATGGAATTATCAACAGGTTGCAACAGGTTCTCTCACATGTGCAAAACTAAGGAAATCCTGAAAACATTATCTGTTGGGGGTTGTAAGAACTGGAGTTTGGGAATCACTGATCTAGCCTATCTTTCTTTATTTCTCAGATTTATTGCATTTTACATGCTGAGTATGTTCAATGTCTGTGAACAACCTCCATCCATTGAAAGAGAATTTTGTTTTCATCTGTGTGCAGGGCCGGACTGGTCAGCTTTGCCTGCTACATTGTTATCAGAATCTGCATCCTGAAGACGCCCATACTGTTAACAGTTGTTACAGAGCACAAAGGTGCTGAATCCGGCAGGTCGCAGGCATCCCTTCTGTCTGCAACAGGCCAGTGGCCAGCACCTCCAGGGCATGTCGGTGGTGCAATGATGCCACTGCATCGCACCGCCAGCATCCACTGCAAGAATGGACAGAAGAGGATTCAGACACAACAGAAGATGAGGTGTTATTATTAGGTGAGTATATAGATTTTTTTTATTTTTCGGGGGTTGTGAGGGACTATCACACTATATGGGGTACTGTGAGTTGGACAATCATAGTATATAAGGGACTGTGAGATGGACTAACATATTATGTAGTGTGCTATTGGGGGACCATTATACTATATAGGGGGCTGTTGGGAAGACCATGATACTATATGGGTGACTTTGAGGTGGACTTGTAATCCCATATAGGGGGCCATGAGGTGAACCATCATAATATATGGGGGGCTGTTGGGGGGTACCTTCATAGGAGCTGTGGCATGTACCATCATACCTTAGGGGTGGTGTTGGGGGACTATCATACTATATGGGGGCTGTGGGAGGACAATCATACTATATTGGGGCTGTAAGGTGGACCATCACACTATATAGGGGGTTGACTGGTGTCCACTGGTTGGGACCCGGTCCTCTTGTCTGCCCTTATTCAAGCACTGATGTCAACTTTGACACAGACATGATAAGGTTTTTAATATTAGACAGTGTAGGACCTCCCCGATCACAGAGTCACCTTGTCGCAGTGAGACGACTTTTATGCTATCTTTGATCAAATACAGTATTACTAAGAACTCTGAATTATTTAGATGCACTTTTGCTTTTTATTTATTTAATTACAGCAGGGTTTTTCTCACTTTGTCTTTTGTAGGTTTTGTATGCTTTATGGCCAATGTGAACATGTGTTTATATGCTGCTTGTACACTACCGTTCAAAAGTTTAGGGTCACTTAGAAATGTCCTTATTTCCTTATTTTTGAAACAAAAGCACAGTTTTTTCCAATGAAGCTAACTTTAAATGATTCAGAAATACACTCTATACATTGTTAATGTGGCAAATGACTATTCTAGCTGCAAACATCTGGTTTGTAATGCAATATCTTCATAAGTGTAAATAGGCCCATTTCCAACAACCATCACTCCAGTGTTCTTATGGTACTTTGTGTTTGCTAACTGTGTAAGAAGGCTAATGGATGGTTAGAATACCCTTGAAAACCCTTGTGCAAGTATGTTAGCACAGCTGAAAACAGTTTGGCTGATTAGAGAAGTTATAAACCTGACCTTCCTTTGAGCTAGTTGAGAATCTGGAGCATTACATTTGTTGGTTCCATTAAACTCTCAAAATGTCCAGAAAAAAAGAACTTTCATGTGAAACTCGACAGTCTATTCTTGTTCTTAGAAATTAAGGCTTTTCCATTCAAGAAATTGCCAAGAAACTGAAGATTTCCTGTTCTGCCCTCTCATATAGGGCAGTCTGTTTGTGTTTTGTGCTCTGAATAAAGCAATATGTTTGCATTTTGTGATGGGTTAATTATAGCACCATTTAGTGGTGACTGAATTTATAGCAGTGTCTTTGATAGCATTATATAGTCTGTGCCTTTAACAGAAGCAATGCACACTGAGATTGAATCAGTGCTTCGTGGGAAGGAAGCAATGTATTCTGGGATGAAGAAGGGCCATTTTGTTTCTGTGTATATCATAGGATGCACGTGTTTACCTGTCCTCCATCTTAATGAATTCGTTATCTGCTTTAAGCATATCAAGTAAGCTTAATCTTTCTTGCAATGCAGTGATTCAGAGAGGTGTTATTTACTGTCTAGCAGCCAAGATATGTCATTAACCCTTTAGTTGCTTGTTCTCAGTAAATGTAATCATAAACTAATGTATTCCAATGTAATGTTTGCATCACAATGTACACTTCTGTGATTGTCTTAGCTGTGATCATCTGCCCAATACTTATGCATGTTATTTGTATTCCTTGCAGTTTTACCGCGCATGTTCCTTACTCTTCACAAATAAACAAGTTAGACTACAGAGAACAGCATGCTTATTTTGGAAGACAGAGCAGTGGTTTATGCTGTATGCTGCATTGCAGCGTGCCTTAAGGCAGAATAGTAAAACAGATATGCTATATGCCTGCGACAGTGAATTCAGGCTGTAAGGACCGCTATCACCCAGACTGCTCCAAACGTGGGTACTACAGCAGCCACCATACAGCCGCAGGAGACAAGCCCAGGGCTCAGTAAAGGACCGCCGGTCGCACACAGTGATTGCATAGACTGTACGGGCCCACTAACACCCACACTGCTCCGCATACGGGTATCACAGCAGCCGCCATACAGCCGCAGAATGCTACCGCAGCTCGCCAAGAAGTGCTTCATCTTCCCCACCACACGGAAGCTGCCATACATAGACTGTTTCCCACCAATATACTAAGCAGCACTCAGCTAAATGCACAATGTCTCGGAAAAGTACATCTTCACTCAAAACAAGCTCACGAGCAAGCTCCAGCAGGTCGTCCTTAGCAGAGCTAGCTGCTGTTGCTCGCGCCGAGGCCAAAGCAGCCAAAGCGAGATCCTCCTTCACCAAACGAGAGATGCATCTAAAGCTGAGACAAGCAGATCAAGATGCCGAAACCGCTCATTTGCAAGCAGAGCTAGAAAGACTTGCGGCAGACAAAGAGATGGCAGCTGCAATAGCTAAAGCAGAGTATTTGGAAGCTATGAAAGATCCTGATTCTGAGAGACAGAGCAGCATTCTCGGACCAGATCTAGAGCAGCAAGATCCAGCGCAACGCGTCACAGAGTACGTCCATCAACATTCCGGTGTAGATGACAGCCCTGGCGCATCATATCGATCAGCCCATGCCGATTACCAGCGATCCAACCCCGAGCTTCACTACCATAGGCGAGGAGATGTCCAGAACAGAGATGTCGACTACAGCTACCGTTCCACTGAAAAGAAGGTACAGCTCCCATCCTGCCTTAAAGAGACACCTTCTTCACCAACAAGGTACCGCACAGACTATCCTGAGTCACAAGCATCTTACAGATATGGTGATGCACCACACAATAGACATGACTATCACACACCGGCTCGTGCCAGCACTGACGGAGCCATCAAGGACCTTGCAAAGTTCCTTTCCCGCCAAGAACTGGTTACAAAGGGACTTGTAAAGTTCACTGACAAACCCGAGAACTATCGGTCATGGCGAGCCTAGTTCCGGAATGCCATTCATGGTCTGGACCTTTCTTGTGGTGAGGAGTTAGATCTCCTGGTAAAGTGGCTCAGAAGGGAGTCAGTCGAGCATGCCAAAAGACTGAGAGACATTAATGTAAAGCATCCTCGAACAGCCCTACATAAGGTGTGGGAAGACTCGATAATTGCTATGGGGCAGTAGAAGTCATAGAGAATGCTTTATATAAAAGAATTGAGGATTTTCCTAAGATTGGACCTAAAGGTTATCTAAAGCTTAGAGAACAGAGAGATTTGTTGAATGAGTTGCAGGTTGCTCAGGAGGAAGGAGACTTGCCCGGATTCGCATTCATAGATACCGCTAGGGGTGTCAATCTGATAGTACAGAAACTTCCTTACAACCTACAAGAAAAGTGGATTACATGTGGTTCAGAGTATAAACACAATCATAATGTATCATTTCCTCCTTTCAATGTATTTGTTGATTTTGTCACCAAACAATCTAGGATTAGAAATGACCCTAGTTTTGATTTTACTCTGTCGTGTTCCACTGCCACTGGTGTCAAACCCGGTAAGACACCCGTGGCAGTCCACAAAACAAACATTGATTCCACAGGCCCTCCTCACAAGGTGAATAAAACCCCTCCAGACGAGAGCAAACCTCAGAATGTCAGTAAATATTGTCCTCTACATGGGTCGCCCTCCCAGGGCTGTGGGGCACTCGGTACCGGGCCGGTCTCTCAGAGTGGAATGTCACAGCAGCGGTGACCCAGTCCGTGGCTCTGGGCACCCATGTAAAAAGGGGTAGAGTGGTGGAATAAAGTTTATGAGTGATTCGTGACGCCACCTGTGGTATTCGGCAATGAAGATGTTAAGCCGACGCTGCAGACAGATCCTCTGGGACAGATGGTGTGGTGCAGCATTGATGGTGTAGCCCTCCACAGGTAGGGCTGTAGTCCCAGGGCAATGTAGATCGGTGTTGGGGAAGAGGGTGTAGTGTCTGGCACAGATATGTAGCAGTGCTGGAGAAGTTGCAGAAAGAAGGCAAGGTCACAGCGGAATGTAGTTTCTTTACCTTTACTTTGTAAGTGCAGTCCAGGGTCCCAATTACAGATGACACAGGAGCTAATTAGCCTGGAAACAACTCAGGAATCTTTCTATGCAGATGGGCTGTGTAGTCTCCTTCCTAGCGCTTACTTGAGGTACATGCAGTACAGTGTAACACTAAAGTTCCTCCTTCTTATTCCCTCTCAGATCTACCTCATATGGCAGACAGCTGTAGCCTTCTATCTCTTCTCTTGGCTCACCCGTTGCTGTTGTGCCTCCAAGTCTTAGGTGGGAATAGAGCATTTACAGCTTCCTATTCCTCTGGTTTCTGTTGCAGGACCTTCAGTATCCATACAACCGTGGATACCAGGCTCCAGATCATGCGCTCCAGCTGGGAATGAGCTCTCAACTCTGCTCAGTCCCCCAGCTTCTCTCTCCACGTCTACACACTTCAGCCTCCTCACACTAACTCACTAATTTCCCTTCCTGGCCCTAAGAGAGCACTCCTCCCCCAAATCTGGTTCAGAGCTCCCTCTGCTGGCCCAGAGTGGGAAATGTGTTGCATGTTATGGTTAACTGCTAGAGAGGCCCTTCATTGCGTCCAAGCCTGACATCACCCTCCCTGGAGGAAGGCAATGCCACTGTGGCGACCATACTCCTGGGGGCACCACATACACAAGAAACCACATCCTCTACTAAAATGCAGAGCTTTCAGGGAGAAGTCTTTAGAGGATTGTAAAGGTTTCCTCAAGGAGAACAACATCTGCTTCAAATGTTGTGCCGCAACCTCTCACTTCACCATGAACTGTGAAGCTAGTGTGAAATGTGCAGAATGCAGCAGCATGGATCACAATACAGCCTTGCACTCTGGATCACCTCTACGAGTGTTGTTGCAAGCAGAGGAGCACAATGGAAAGCAGAAAGACACTGACGAAGACACCCCGGATGTCAGCTCTAAATGTACTGAGATCTGTAGAGGACTCACAGGCGGAAGGTCCTGTTCAAAAATCTGCCTTGTCCGAGTTTATCCCACAGGCCGCAAGGACAAAGCCTTCAAGATTTATGCAATCCTGGATGACCAAAGTAACAGGTCTCTAGCCAGGTCCATCTTCTTTGACAACTTCAGCATTGTAGACCCTGGTTCTCCCTACACCCTGAGAACATGTTCAGGTACCGTTGAGATGGCGGGGAGAAAAGCAACTGGATACAAAGTGGAGTCCATAGATGGCCAGATCTGCCTATCACTACCGACCATCCTGGAGTGCAACCTGATTCCTGACAATAGGTCAGAAATACCTTCACAGGAGGTGGCGACATATCACCCCCATCTAAAGCGTATAGCCCACCTGATACCTGAACTAGATCCAGGAGCCCCAATAGCTCTACTTCTGGGAAGAGATATACTATAAGTCCACCAGACTAGAGAATGTATAAACGGCTCCAGGAATGCTCTGTACGCACAGAGGCACGACCTTGGATGGGTCATCATAGGGGTCGTCTGCCTAGGAGGAGCACACAAGCCGGCCTTAGTTGACAGCATGCTTACCAATACTCTTGAAAATGGACGTCTGTCTCTCTTCCAGCCATGTAAGAGTAGCTTCCTGGTAAAAGAGTTGCCACACAATGCTCCTCTACCTTGTTCGTTAGCTGATCCTTCCTGTGAAGACCACTCATGTGACGGCGACCAAGATCACATAGGGTGCACAGTTTTCCACAGAACAAGAGAGGACAACAAGGTAGCAATGTCCATAGAAGACACACTGTTTTTGGACATCATGGATAGGGAGATGGTAAGAGATGAGTCAAAGAGTTGGATGGCCCCTCTACCATTTAAACCCCAGAGGCAACACTTACCCAACAACAGATAACCTGTCTACGGTCGATTTGTCTCCCTCAAATGCAAATTTCAGAAGGAACCTGAAATGAGAGAGCATTTCTTGCCTTCATGGAGAAAATACTTTACAATGGCCATGCAGAAATTGCACCTGTGCTTCAAGATTCCGAGGATTGTTGGTATCTACCCATTTTTGGCATGTATCATCCTATGAAACCTGGTCAGATATGAGTAGTATTTGACTCAAGCGCCAGATATGAAGGTGTCTCACTAAACGAAGTCTTTTTGTCTTGCCCAGACCTCAACAACAGACTTCTAAGAGTACTTCTTCGCTTCCGCAAAGATGCAGTGGCATTCATGGCTGACATACAACAGATATTTCATTGCTTCCTTGTCAAAAAAGAACGTAGAAACCTTTTTCAAGTTTTTCTGGTACCGCGATAATGACCCCTACAAGGACATCGTGGAGTATTTGATGGGAACGGCCCTTCCCCTGCTGTCGCAATCTACGGTCTTAGACATTCAGCCAGAGAGGGCGAAGCAAAGTACGGGTCGGATGTTAGGGTACGTGCACACGCTGCGGATTCCGCTGCATTTCCGCAGCGGTTTTGGCCGCTGCGGACCCGCAGCAGCTTTAGCTGCGGTGTACAGTACCATTCAAATGAATGGGAAAAAAAAACCGCTGTGCCGACGCTGCGGAAAAATCCGCGCGGATTTGCTGCGGTTTTGAATCCGCAGAAAGAATTGACATGTCAATTCTTTCTGCGGAAACCGCTGCGGGTTCCTATCTCCACCATTGTGGAGATAGTGAATCCGCAGGACCAAACCGCAGGCAAAACCGCAGATAATCCGCAGGTCTTTGGACCTGCGGATTATCTGCGGTTTTTGCAAAATCCGTGCGGATTAATCCGCAGCGGAATCCGCAGCGTGTGCACGTACCCTTAGATCGTTTGTAGAGAAGGACTTCTACGTGGACGACTGTTTGAAATCCACACCCACAGATGAATCGGCAGTCAGTCTCCTAAAGAGGACACAAGAAATGCTTGCTTTGTCCAACTTGAAGCTGCACAAAATTGCTTCCAACAGCCAAGGAATGATGACAGCTTTTCCCTCTCAAGATTACTCAACTGATCTAAAAGACTTGGATTTGGATACGGACTCCCTTCCCATGCAACGGAGCCTTGGTTTGCTCTGGGATTTGAAGAGAGATGAATTTACCTTTCGGATCAATGAGGAGGAAAAACCTTTCACACGTAGAGGCATCCTATCTGTGATAAACAGCCTATACAATCCTCTAGGATTTGTAACCCCTGTATCTATCCAAGGTAAAATGATGTTGAGAAACTTCACCCAAGAGATGTCTGAATGTGATGATCCGCTTCCCATGGAGAAGAGAGATCTGTGGGTAAGATGGAAGAAATCTTTAGAAGCCTTGTCAGATCTTTACGTGGCACGGCTATACACTTCAGTGCCATCAACAGAAGTCAAGACTCGAAAGCTCTGTATCTTCTGCGATGCCTCAATCAAAGCGATTGCAGCAGTACCATATCTAAAAACTACTGACATCAGGGATGAATGCCATGTAAGGCTTGTTATGAGCCGGACAAAACTAGCACCAGTCCAGGAGCACATAATGCCCAGACTGGAACTCTTTGCGGCTGTGCTAGCAGTAGAGTTAGCTGAACTTATCTCGACAGAAATTGACCTGGAAATCAAGGACGTTGAGTTCTACTCAGACAGCAAGGTAGTGCTTAGGTACATTTGCAACGAAACTTGACGCTTTTATGTCTATGTCAGCAATCGGGTGCTAAGGATCAGTAGATCCACTTGCCCAGTGGCACTATGTGTCCACACACCAAAACCCTGCAGACCACACAACTAGATCTGTTAAATCTGGACACCTTAAGGACACAACCTGGTTTACGGGCCCTGCATTCTTATGCTGCTCAATGCCTCACAGTGATGATTCAGACACCTTTGAACTGGTAGATCCAGATGCAGATGATGAAATCCACCCTCAAGTATCCGTTCTAAGTATTGTGACTTCAGACAGTCACCTCAAATCCCACCATTTCAGCAGGTTTTCAACCTGGACCTCACTTGTTCGTGCAATTGCTTGTTTAATTCATGTGGCTCAGTCTTACAAGTCAACGTCACCCACCAATCAGAAGTCTTCTAAGGGTTGGCACCATTGCAAACACGCATTTACGGCTCCGAACCTGGAAAATGCCAAAAACAAGATAATTCGTACCATATAACTCGAGTGTTACGCCAAAGAAATAGACAACCTCAACAAAGGTCAACCCATTTCTAGAGATAGCGTCTTGAAAAAGCTTGATCCAATAATTGACCAAAACGATCTGATACGAATTGGAGGTCGTCTTCAGGAAGCTAAGGTGGAATTCGTGGAAAAACGCCCTGTAATAATTCCTGGCCATCATCATGTGACTATTCTGCTCGTACAGCACCATCATGTTTTGGTGAAACATCAGGGCCGATTGTTTACCAAAGGGAAACTACGAACTGCTGGACTATGGATAGTCGGAGCAAAGAGATGTGTGAGTAAACTCATCTTCAACTATGTGACTTGTCGCAAACTCCGCGGCGCGACTCAAAGCCCAAAGATGGCAATCTCCCATCAGACAGACTTAGTATGGATCCTCCCTTTACCAACGTTGGACTGGATGTATTCGGGCCGTGGTCTGTGGTTGCACAGCATACTAGAAGAGTCCAAGCCAACGCAAAACGCTGGGCAGTTATGTTTACCTGCATGTCCATCAGAGCGGTCCACATCGAAGTGATTGAATCTATGGACACTAGGGATGGGCGAGTCTACTCGCTAGGACTCGTTACTCGGCGAATAGTAAGGGACTCGCTGGACTCGTTACTCGGCGAGTCTCCCAGTGATTACTCGCACAGTAACGAGTCCAATGCAAGTCAATGGCAATCCTAGTTTTGTCAGAGTTTTTTTTTCTCACTTGCTAGACTCGCTATATCACATCGCTGTCAACAGCGAGTCTGAGCGAGTCTGAGCGAGTCTACGAATCCCGAGTCCTGTATACTGGATTCGGGACTCGCAAATATAGAATCTGTTATGTTCCTACAAAGCTTCCGAGACAGCCTAGCATGTTAGGTCAGAAAACTTTTTTAGATGGACAAGCATGTTAGCCAATCATATTCAGTAATGTTGGTTGTGGCAGGACTATGATTGGCTTCTGTCCATCGTGATGCCTATGTCATGTATGAGAGGCGAGGCTGTATATAAGCCTTTTCCACCGCCATTTCCTCTACATTCCTGAGAGATCTGAGATAGAGCAGGGTGAGGTAGATGCTTGAGCAGATCATAGGGATTGTCAGTTAGTGTAGGGAAACTTCAAGATTCCTTATATTAAACCCAAACAGCTCTTCTGAGAGCTACCAGGAGGACAGAGGAGTACTGTGTAGACTGTAGGCAGGCAGGCAGGGAGGATCAAGCCTTACAGTGCAGTGCACAGTGCAGGGACTAGTGTGCAGCTTCACTGCTAGGTGTCAGCACACACACTTACCCCGCCAGCAAGTGACGCCTACAGCACCACCTAACTCCATCTCGGTGACTGTGCATTTGTCAACAATGTCACAAAAACCACAATTTCCCAAAAAAGAGGTTGCAAAGGGACGAGGTCGTGGCCGTAGCAGTGCAGGGAACATCACTTGAGCGATCTCCCTCCAGGCTGTAGTCCGCTGGATGTTATGCCCATAGGCAGGGTCAGTGGGGAGACAAAGCAGGGGCCGAGCCTCCACCAGATCAATCAACTGCAGCGTGTTGACAGTGACACTGGCCATGATTGCTCTGTATTGCTCTGTGTGTGTGTGCGTATGTCAACTCGACTCGGATTATTTCCTGTTTGCTCAAAGCATGGTGTGTGCTAGAGAAAATCGCTTCCCTCGCCTCATCGGCGCTAAACAAGACAAACAAATGCGAGTTTGGACTCGGACACAGCAGCAACAAACTGTTGCGAGTGGGGTTTACAAATCGCCAATGCAAGCGCTTTCCGAGACACATCTGCGATTTGTAAATCGCACATTACTCGCTAAGACTCGCTTCCCCATTCATTAACATTGGACTCGCTAGACTCGCAACGAGTAGCGAGTCCCGGGCTCGGACTCGCTAGAGTCAAGCGATTCCGAGTAATTTAGGACTCGCCCATCACTAATGGACACATCAAGTTTCATAAATGCACTCCAACGCTTCATTGCCATCAGAGGCACCATGAAACACATTCGCTCTGACAGAGGCACAAATTTCGTAGGAGCAGTGAAAGAACTCCAAATTCCTTCCAAGCTAGACATTACCAGTGTGGAAAGATACCTGAGTGAACAGGGATGTACCTGGACCTTCAATTTACCACACTCTTCTCACATGGGAGGTGCTTGGGAGAGGATGATAGGAATAGCACGCAGAATCTTAGACTCAATCTTCTTCCAAGAAGGTAGCACAAGACTCACACACGAAGGTTTGACTACATTCTTGGCAGAAGTTTCGGCCATCATAAATGCCAGACCATTGACTACACTCTCCAGTGATGCTGAAGATCCAACCATTCTCACTCCCGCCATGTTACTCAGAAAACCGACACTCCTAGCACTCCACTGGGAGAATTCAGCAACAAGGACCTTTACAGACATCAATGGAGACAAGTTCAAAGTCACTCCAATACTTTCTGGACAGATGGAGAAAGCAATACCTCTCCACCTGACAGCCTAGGAAGAAGTGGCAGATCAACAAGCCGGACATCAAACCCAGTGATATTGTGCTCATGAAAGACAGCCAGTCACACCGAAATGAGTGGTCACTATGCCTCATCACCAAGGTGTTCCCAAGCAAAGATGAGAAGGTGCTCAAGGTTGAGGTCAAAGTGTGGAAGGCTGGGGAGAGTAAACTATTCCTCAGACCAGTTGCGGAGCTAATCCTATTGCTTTCGCCTAAAGAACCTGTAAGTGACATCAGTTGATGCCCAGCGGGGAGTGTTCTGCCCTCTCATATAGGGTAGTTTGTCTGTGTTATGTGCTCTGAATAAAGCAATTTTGTGCTGGGTTAATTATAGCACCATTTAGTGGTGGCTGAATTTATAGCAGTGTCTTTGATAGCATTATATAGTCTGTGGCTTTAACAGAAGCAATGCACAATGGGATTGAAGCAGTGCTTCGTGGGAAGGAAACAATGTATTCTGGGATGAAGCAGGGCCATTTTGCTTCTGTGTATATCATAGGATGCACGTGTTTACCTGTCCTCCATCCTAATTCTCCAACTTGAATTCGTTATCCGCTTAAAGCATATCTGGTTAGCTTAATCTTTCTTGCAATGCAGTGATTCAGAGAGGTGTTATTTACTGTCTAGCAGCCAAGAGATGTCATTAACCCTTTAGTGCCAGTTCTCAGTAAATGTAATCATAAACTAATGTATTCCTATGTAATGTTTGCATCACAATATACGCTTCTGTGATTGTCTTAGCTATGACCATCTGCCCAATACTTATGCATGTTATTTGTATTCCTTGTAGTTTTACCGTGCATGTTCTATACTCTTCAGAAATAAACAAGTTAGACTACAGAGAACAGTCTGCTTATTTTGGAAGACAGAGCAGTGGTTTATGCTGTATGCTGGATTGCCGATCATGTCAGCGTGCCTGAAGGCAGAATATTTCCTACAACAGTGTGTACTACTACCTTCAGAGGAGAGCACAACCAGGCTCTAACCAGAGTTGAGAGAGTAGTGAGAGGCCCCCCTGCACAACTAAGAAACAAGACAAGTAAATTAGAGTCTGTAGAAATCGATGCCTCGCAGGTCCTCAACTGGCAGCTTCATTAAATAGTACACGCAAAACGCCAGTGTAAATGTCTACAGTGAAGAGGCGACTCCGGGATTCTGGCCTTCAGAGCAGAGTGGCAAAGAAAAAGCCATATCTGAGACTGGCTAATAAAAGGAAAAGATTAATATGGGCAAAAGAACACAGACATTGGACAGAGGAAGATTGGAAAAAAGTGCTATAGTAACATAGTAACATAGTAATTAAGGTTGAAGGGAGACTTTAAGTCCATCTAGTTCAACCCATCCTATCTTGCCCTAACATGTTGATCCAGAGGAAGCCAAAAAAAACCCATGTGGCAAACAGTAAGCTTCACATTGGGGAAAAAAATTTCTTCCCGACTCCACATACGGCAATCAGACTAGCTCCCTGGATCAACGCAACACTAAGGAAACTAGTGTATATACCCTATAATATTATACTTTTCAAGAAAGACATCCAGTCCCTTCTTAAATTTTAGTAGGGAATCACTCATTACAACATCATATGGCAGAGAGTTCCATAGTCTCACTGCTCTTACAGTAAAGAATCTGCGTCTGTTAGTATGCTTAAACCTTCTTTCCTCTAGACGTAGAGGATGCCCCCTTGTCCCCGTCACAGGTCTAAGAGAAAAAAGATCATTAGATAGGTCTTGGTATTGTCCCCTCATATATTTATACATTGTAATAAGATCACCCCTAAGCCTTCGATTCTCCAAACTAAATAACCTGTAAGTGTAATAACCTGTCTTGGTATTGCAGACCCCCCTAGTTCCCTAATAACCTTGGTCGCTCTTCTCTGCACCCGCTCCAGTTCAGCTATGTCTTTCTTATACACCGGAGACCAGAACTGTACACAGTATTCTAAGTGTGGTCGCACTAGTGACTTATATAGAGGTAAAATTATGTCTATGTCTCTTTTAATGCATCCCATTATTGTATTTGCCTTTGCAGCAGCTGCCTGACACTGGCCACTAAATGTGAGTTTGTCGTCCACCCATACACCCAGGTCTTTTTCAGTGACAGTTTTGCCCAGTGTTTTACAATTAAGCACATAATTATACATCTTGTTCGTTCTACCCAAGTGCATGACCTTACATTTATCCCCATTAAAGCTCATTTGCCATTTATCAGCCCAAGCTTCTAGTTTACATAAATCCTCCTGTAATATAAAATTGTCCTCCTCTGAATTGATTACCCTGCAGAGTTTAGTGTCATCTGCAAATATTGAAATTCTACTCTCTATGGCCCTTATGGACAGACGAATCCAAGTTTGAGGTGTTTGAATGTCACAGAAGAACATTGGTGAGATGCAGAACAACTCAAAAGATGCTGGAAGAGTGCCTGACGCCATCTGTCAAGCATGGTGGAGGTAATGTGATGGTCTGTGGTTGCTTTGGTGTTGGTACAGTGGGAGATTTGTACAATTTAAAAGGGATTTTGAATAAGGAAGGCTATCACTCCATTTTGCTATGCTATGTCGTACCCTGTGGACAGCGCTTGATTGGAGCCAATTTCATCCTACAACAGGACAATGACCCAAAGCACACATTCAAATTATGCAAGAACTATTTATGGAAGAAGCAGGCAGCTGGTATTCTATCTGTAATGGAGTGGCCAGCGCAGTCACCAGATCTCAACCTCATTGAGCATGGTAAGCAAAAAGTGCTCATCAAGCCAAACCAACTTGTGGGAGGGGCTTCTGGAAGCATGGGGTGAAATTTCTCCAGATTATCTCAGCAAATTAACTGCTACAATGCCAAAGGTCTGCAATGCTGGAATTGCTGCAAAGGGAGCATTCTTTGATGAAAGCAAAGTTTGAAGAAGAAAATTATTATTTCAAATAAAAATCTTTTTTTCAAACCTTATCAATGTCTGGACTAGATTTTAAATTCAATTGACAGCTCATTTGATTAATAAAAGTATGAGTTTTCATGGAAAACACAGAATTGTCTGGGTGACCCCAAAACTTTTGAACAGTAGTATATACCAACTCAAACCAAGCTCAATTTTTGTGTTTTTTTCAACATATTATGTAGTGTACTATTGGGGGACCATTATACTATATAGGGGGCTGTTAGAAAGACCATCATACTATATGGGGGACTGTGAGGTTGACTGTAATACCACATAGGGGGCCAGGAGGTGAACCATCATAATATATGGGGGGCTGTTGGGGGTACCTTCATAGGAGCTGTGGGGTGTACCATTATACCATAGGGGTGGTGTTGGGGGACTATCATACTATATAGAGGCTGTTGGGAGGACAATCATACTATATGGGGGCTGCAAGATGGACCATCACACTATATAGGGGGCTGTGATGTGCACCGTCAAACATAAGTAGGGCTATGGGCAATTTTATAGTATATGGGGATGTATCATACAGTGTGGGGTGGCTGAGGGGGGACCATCTTACTGTGTGGGGTGGGTGTGGTGGACATTATACTGTGTGGGGTGGGTGAGGTGGACATTTTACTGTCCGGAGGCCTATGGGGTACATTATACTAGGTTGCCAGCTGTGATGACCATCTTACTGTATGGGATGGTTACAGGAACATTAATTGGAAGATATGATAGTCTTTGTCTGTGACGTGATAGGACTTTTTCTATGGGGTGCCTATTACTTCTATGTATGCCCCTGCTCAGGAGCATTATTACAATAAAGAGACACTGATGATAATTATGATAAGGAGGCACAATGGGGGATTGTTAACATTTTAGAGGAAGCAACGAGAAATTATAAATATAAGAAATCACAAGATATTTTTATCATTATAAGAAGGTACAGGATCATTATTATAAGAGGTCAAGGGGGAGCATTATCAACCCCTTCCCGACCTTTGACGCCACGTAGGCATCATGAAGACTTGTGCCTTCCTGACCTGTGATGCCACTTACTGTAGGTGTCATGGCGGGATCGCACTCCTGCGGATCGGGTGACTGTGGTCACTGTAATGTCACCTTACCTGCAGGTTCCATTATAATACCATAAAACTATGTGCAAGTGCTTACCACCCATTAAAATAGAGACCAAATTAATTAAGGCTACATATAGCTGACTAGATTAGGGTTTACTCTAATCTATGATGTTTAAACTCTGTAATGACTCTTCATAGGGAAGAGACTTCCTCTGTAAAGTAATGTGCACCCTGAAAAATTGTACCAACCATAGCTTGGGAAATTAATGGGATCAGAGGTAACACCGATCCAGTCAATTTGACTTCTTGATGACTATAAGGGGCTTGCCAAAGTAGTGGGATCCCATTAGAGATGAGCGGATCTAACAAAATACAAGTGGTCAAAATTCACGGATATTACTTAGAAATTTTAATTGCAGTGAATTTATCCTACATAAATTGAATGTTCCCTATTGGGCTCTGGGGTTTCTCCAGGTCCAAGAGCATAATAAGCATTCCATGTATAAAAATAACACCTAATACTCACTTTTTTGGCTAACCTGTCCTGGCACACTGATGACTTGGGGGCCCGCTGCCTGCCTCTCGGATCCTAGAGCCTCTTCTTTCCACCGTGCCGGTGTCTTCAATCTAGAGCAGGACTTCTATCCACACCCGAGTGTCTTCACTCTTGAGCAGAAATTTTCATTGTGACCAAACCATGAAGGTCATGGCATGTCATGATGTTGCGGCACATGTCATGATGATGCCTGGTTGAGGCCATAAGTTCTGTTATAAATTGTAGACTCCAGAGTGCATCAGAAGAAAGAAGAGGCTTTGAGGATTGGACAGTGGGCTACGGAGGCAATGATTATGCTGGAACAGCTGAGCAATGAGTTGTGTATTAAGTGTTTTCTTGTTTTGAAAGCCTTTTTCCAGCCTTCTACTGTTTGGCAAAATGGTGGCCATTATGCTAAATTCGAGCATTCGAGTATTCTGGATAATACAGATTTTTTTAAAAATCCAAGGAGGATTTCATTCCACTCATAGAAATTCGCCCATCTCCAGCTCCATTTGGTAGCCAATCAGTACTAAATTATTAAAGGGTCTTGATGAGTTATGGCAGCCTGCCAGAGTCCCCCAGGTCTGTGTTTTTGGTATCTCTGTATAACACCTGGGCTAAGTCACAAGTATTTTAGCCGTAAATGCACAGTTTTTACTGTAACTGCAAAGAGAACACAGATTAATCTCCTTCGCCCCTGTGGGAAGCTACACAGGAATTATTCAGAATGACAAATCAACTTGTCACAATGTATCTATTTTATCATTGTCGATATTATATTGCATCACAATTTATTTTCCCAAATTTGTCTGATTGCCTCCTCGTCGACGCAGGCTGCCTAATATATTTTTTTATACTTTTATTCTATGAAACTATGTTTTTTCATTGTGTTTCCTCCGCATCTGACACCTTCCCTGCTATTTATCTTACACCTGTAATTTCACCCTGATGTGTCAACGGTATTGCACCATTATTCCTCTTTCCTGACTTTTCTAATCCATAAACTAAAAAAAAATGTGCTCAACGTTGTAAATAATAAATACATTTCCGTTTGATTTAATGCCAACAGAGAAGCCAGAGACAGCTACTATTTATATTCTCAAACAGACACATCTCCGCTTGTTTATGTCGTTACTATCATTTTTCTATACATTTCCAGAGATACATTCATGGGAGAGTCAAAAGAAGCTTTTACCGAGGTCTCGTATAGATCAAGCCTCGTGGTGTCAGGGATGAGGTCAATCAATTTCTTAGTGATGTTAACAGATTTCATGTCACACTTACACATATTCTAAATGCTCTGAGACTGCAAGCAATTATGGAAAGTATGAAATATTAATTATCGTCTCCAAGGCTCTAATGTATAATATATATACATACACTGAGAGGTAAATTAGCTCATGGGAAAGAGAGGGCCATGATATGGATTATGAGTATATTTGTGATCACTTGACAGGAGGTTGGCTAATATAGCAACTTTTCCTTTGTAATTATTAGATTTTCTGGACAGAAAATTATTTTAGCTGATGAGATGAGAAATGCTGTAAAATGCTACAGCCACAGAATTTTCTTACTGACCAGTGTGATCCCAAGCTGATATTTGAAGCTAGCACTTTGATTATTTCTATGAATGTGATACTTTCTGGTCCACACTCTCAGACTTTTTCGTCCCTTCTCCCTGCAAGTGGCGGTTGTGCTTAGCCCTTCGGGCCATCCCACCGGGTACTTGATACAATTACCACCTGTTTTCCACACTTTCTATCCTGTGATATTTCCACTTTCATCATGGATGTGGTGCACCAGCCAGAGCAGTGGGGTACTCGATACCAGGCCGCTTCTTAAAGGGGGCAGTGTCACAGCGGCGGTGACCATGTCCATGGCCTTGGGAGTCCAATAGAAGGGGTATATTTACAGGGGAAATAAATAGTTTGTAATAAAGTGTTCATGACGCCACCTGCCAGAGGCGACCAGCGCTTCATTGCAGATCCTCCAGGACTGATGGTGTGATGCAGCAGAGTTGGAATAGCTCTCCACAGGCAGAGCTTAGTCCCAGAGCAGTTATGGTTGAAATTGAGGAAGATGGTGATGTAGTGTGAAGCAAGGGATCTAGCAGTGCTGAGTAGATGATGCAGAAAGAAGGCAGAAAACACAGCTGAATGCAGTTCCAAAGCTTTACTCACAGTTCTGGTGCACACAGATGCCCCCTTGGTGCTTCGTCCTCCAGGTGAGGGATCCAGCCAATCTCCAGGCAGATAGAGAACACCTTTGCAGAACTCCCTGTCAGTATATGCCTTCCCTGGCTGTCCCACAGTGCTGATTTCCACTCCTCTTCCTAGCCAGCAGGGATAGTGGAGCACCTGCTGCCCTAGTGTATGGTGGATGTAAGTGTAGTGCCAAAGTCAGGTCAGGTGTCTCCATCTTACCTGAAAGATGGGATACTACACCTCTGGTTAATGTGTAGTACCTCTGTGGCAACTGGACCCTCAGGGGCGCCACAGATGATTTTAAAGTAAAACCTGTGAAAAAAAACCCATTGAAATCTTTAGGATAATAGCGTTCTGAACCTGCCCGGAGCCTGCACTTTGAGCCTTGATGCCGGGAGGGAATGAGCTTTATTTTCCCTGGCAGTGTTTAGCTTCAGTCTTGGGGGTTGGCGCCAGAGGGAGTTTAGTCACTGCTCTGTGTATAAAGAGTGGTGACTGTTACCGTGCCATGGCACTGACTGACAGGTCGCTCAGCAATACAGCCTGCTGTCAGCAAGTGCTGGGGGTGAGGATATAGCGGCCGCTCTTTATTCCCAGAGTGGTGATTGGATCCATGCTAGTGGCGTCCCCATGACTGAACTCCGAACGCTGTCAGGGGGGAATAAAGTTCATTTGCTTCCACCAGCAAGGCTCAAAGTGTGGGCACCGGGCAGATTCAGAACGCTCTTAATCTGCTGATTAATCCCATATCTGCAGTTTTATAGTGTTTTTCATGTGACTAGGTCCCTTTAAAGGTAATCTTTCACCAGTTTTTTGCAATGTAAACTAATAGCAGCATGTTGAAGGGGCTGAGGACATGATTCCAGAGATGCATTATTTAGTTTACAGGGTGCAGCAATTGAGATAGAATCATAGATTTCTGTGCTGCTGATCTAGAGATGGTGATGTGGCTGGACCAGGAGGCACAAGATGCCTGGTTCTGTAGTGGTAATCTCCTGCTTATAAAACACTGATTTTATTGAAATAGCAAAAAACAGTCTAATAATTGACACATCCCTGGAATCACAGTCTCTGTTCCTATACCACACTGCTCTCAGAATACATATCAAAAAAACTGCTGAGAGATTGCCTTTAAAATAGACCCTATAGTGGACCCTAATGACTCCACTAGAGGAAGCTAGAAGTTTATAGATTTATTATTGTGTTATAGTGGCTGCAGAGAACTACAGTACATTTAAGTGTATTACTTTGTCAAATAACTTGTGAAAAAAAAGTGTTCTTGTGGCACTCATCCCCAATGACTTGAAACTGTATTTGGTACACATTTGAAATATCTTGGAGTTACAAACTTAGTGTTCTTTGCAGCTCGCCTTCTAACAGAACCAAAGATGCAGGAACTTTATTTCCTCCTCTCCCAAGCATCCCTTCCCCACTTTTGGAAATTTGTTTTCCTTTCTCTGCTACAAGAGATGGATTAACCTCATGCAATGGAAAGCAGGTTACACAGAAAGGAGACGCCCAATGGTTTGGAATGGTTTTGTAGAGTAAGGCTAAGTACACACGTAGCTGAACTCTCGCAGAAATTACCGTGAGAGTTCCGGAATTCCATTCCACTGAAAAATCGCATTTTAAATTCCCGCGATTTTCCCCCTGAAAAACTAGCATTTTGCAAGCTAATTAGCTTGCAAAATGCTAGTGTTTTCCAAGCGATCTGTAGCATCGCTTGGAGAACTGATTGACAGGTTGGTCACGCTCGTCAAACATAGTGTTTGACGAGTGTGACCAACTTTTTACTACTGAGGCCGCCTATGCAGCATCAGTAGTAAAAGATAAAATGTAAAAAATAATAATAAAAAAATAAAAAATGGTGTTATTCTTACCTTCCGGCGTCCCGCGCAGCCTTCCCGCCTCTCTCCACGCTCTCGTTGCCAGTAATCCTTTGCGAAAATGCCCGCTATGACGTCCGTTCTCGCGGGATCGCGACGTCTCGCGGTAATTCGCGATGACGTTGCGCGAATGACAGCGATCCCGCGAGAACGGACGCCATCGCGGGCATTTTCGCAAAAGATTACTGGGAACAAGAGCGTGGAGATAGGCGGGAAGGCTGCGCGGGACGTCGGGTGGTAAGAATAACAATATTTTTTATTTTAAATTCTATTTTTTACAGGGATATGGGACCTAAAGCCCGGAGGACAGTCTCCTCTCCTCCGGACCGTGGGTACCATCCGCAATTGTTCTGCTTACTTTTCGCATGGTGTGCACAGCCACATGCAGGAAGTAAGCGGAACAATGCATTCCTATGGGTGCGGGATCGCCGCGATTCCGCAAATTAATGAGCATGCTGCGTTTTTTACCGAGAAGCGATTCCGCCGCGGTAAAACCCGCATTAGCACAGCATTGCGCAATCCCATAGGAATGCATGGGATGCTTATTTTTCGCGTTTTCATGGCAAAATCGAGCAGTTAAAACCGCCGCGGAAACGCAAAAAAAATGCCACGTGTGAACAATATAATTTTTAAATAAGGTGATTTACAGATTGTTTATTTATCACCAGGAGCGTAATGATCATAATCACAGAGGGTGCAACTGAAACTGGGCCATTGCTAAAAGGGATCCACCAAAGCCAATGTCACCTGGATGTGGGCCCTGTGATGTAGATTCAGATTAAATGTATTGTTGTGCAGAGCTCCGTGTGCTGAAATACATGCTTCCGGCCAATCAGAGGCCGACAGCTGAAGTCATCTTCCCGTTGACGCATCGCACATGGCAGTGAGGTCATACGCTGCTTGTGCTATGAGACCAAAGTCAGCTACCAGCTGAAGAAGAGAATGCCACACTTCGTGGAAGCAGAGGGTGTTAAGTAGAATTATTTATCTTTAAAATGTGCTGAACAAGAACAAAAGGGGCCCAGGATAGGGGACATTGCACCAGGATGGGAGATATTATACCAGAATGAGGGACATTATACCAGGATGGGGGATATTACACCAGGAAGGGGGATATTATACCAGGATGAGGGACATTATACCAGAATGGAGACATTATAACAGAATGGGTCATTATACCAGAATGGGGGTTGTTATACCAGAATTGTGAACATTGCACTAGAATGGGGGACATTATACAAGGATGAAGAACATTATACCAGAATTGATAACATTATGTCAGAATAGGTGACATTGTACCAGATTGGGGGACATTATACCAGGATGGGACATTATACATGGAAGGGGAAAATTGTATCATAATGGGGACATTATACCAGGACATTATACTAATTTGGGAGACATCATAGCAGAATTAGGATATTGTACCTGGATGGGTGGCATTACACCAGCATGGAGGCAAACACAAATGTTTTTATAGAATCTAGAATGCTACAAGGGCAATATATCTGATCAACATGCAGGTGGGGGACCAGGTCAAAAATTTGCACCAATGCCCATCAGACTCTACTTACACCCCTGTTTATAATATTATCAAGCAACTGAGCTCAAGTTGTCTGAAAGTGCAGGAAGCATTTAACTATATTTCAACCAAAAAAAGGGGGGGAGGGGGACCTGAACAAGCAAAAAATACTAAAACCAAGAAGTGAAGTAAAATACCTAAATTAATAAATGGTAAGTAGTACTATACGTTTAAAAGTGCTTGCACGGAAAACAAAAAATCAATATAGTCAAAATATTATGATAAAATGGAAAAATCACCACCATTATAATCATATATTGCTTTAAATGGTCTATAGGAAGATATTGCTGAGCATCACAGCAGTTGTGTAGGGCATAAGAAAGTGTCAAAGTGCAAAAAAATAAAAAAAATAATTAAATTAAAGTGATGCGTGCTAAAGTGCAACAAGGCATATATAGCAAAACATTTATATGCAAAAAGATAAACATTAGCTGATCCAAGGAGTGCTAGTAATCTACTTAAAATTACTTGGATACAAGTGCATAAGGTGCATAAAATGAACCACAATCAAGTGAAATGTTTGATGGTTATGTAAAGGGAAGAAGAAAAATGGAGTCTGACCAATATAAATATATCATATAAGATCTGTTAATTGTATAGATAAAATATAATATATATTTGGTTTAAATGATATTAGAGACGAGCAGATTGAACTGCAGAGGATTGAGTTTGAGTTAATTTTCCTGAATTTGAATACTTTGAGATTTGATTAGCGGTTCAAAAAAAAAAAAAAAAGCCCCGACACCATTTCCCAAACTGCTGAAGCATCAGGAAGTGAGCTAATGTCATTTTGCGTTGTTGTGCAGGCCTCTCCATAATGCCCTGCAGCTATCACATTTAATGGATTATCATACTTTATACAGTGGTGGTCAGAACCTTGGGCATCGCAGATCAGCATTCACGGACCACAGCTTATATGGCATTTTCTATCTCCAGAGACATTGGGTAAATTTCTCTCTTCTGTAGAGTGTAAGCTTCTGTGGTCAGTGGGATTATTTCTCTCTCTCCTGTAGAGTGTAAGTTTCAATGGTCAGCAGGGTCCTTTCTCTCTCGCTCTTGTAGAGTGTAAGCATTCATAAACAGTGGGTTACTTTCTATTTTCTGTAGAGTGTAAGCTCTTATATTCAGCATCATCCTCTCTCTCTTTCTTTCTTTCTCTCTCTCCCACTCCTTTAGAGTGTAACCATTTATGATCAGTGGGGTCCTTTCTCTCTTCTGTAGAGTATAAGCTCTAATGGTCAACAGAGTCCTGTCTCTCCTGTAGAGTGTTAGCTCTTATGGTCATCAGGGTCCTCTCCTATAGAGTGTAAGCTCTTATGGTGTTCAGTGGGGTCCTCTCTATCCTGTAGAGTGTAGGCTCTTATGGTCAGTGGGATCCCCTCTCTTTCCTGTAGAGTTTAAAATCTTATGGTGTTCAGCGGGGTCCTCTCTGTCCTGTAGAGTGTAAGGTCTTATGGTCAGTGGGGTCTTCTCTCTCTCCTGTAAAGTGTAAGCTCTTATGATCAGTGGGGTCCTCTCCCTCTCCTGTAGAGTGTAAGCTCTTATGGTCATCAGGGTCCTCTCCTATAGAGTGTAAGCTCTTATGGTGTTCAGCGGGGTCCTCTCTCTCCTGTAGAGTGTCAGACCTTTTGGTCAGTGGAGTCCTTTCTCTCTCCTGTAAAGTGTAAGGTCTTAGGGTCAGTGGGATCCTCTCTCTCCGGTAGAGTCTGAGCTGTTTTGGTCATCAGGGTCCTCTCTCTTGCCTGTACAGTGTAATCTCTTATGGTCAGTGGGGTCATCTCTCCTGTAAAGTGTAAGCTCTTATGGTCAATGGGATCCTCTCTCTCCTGTAGAGTGTAAGCTCTTATGGTCAGTGGGGTACTCTCTATCCTGTAGAGTGTAAGCTCTTATATAAGGTCAGTGGGGTTCTCTCTCTCCTGTAGCGTGTAAGCTCTTATGGTCATTGGGGTCATCTCTCTCTTCTGTAAAGTGTAAGCTTTTATGGTCAGCAGGGTCCTCTCTCTCCTGTAGAGTGTAAGCTCTTATGTCAGCAGGGTCCTCTCTCTCTCTCCTGTAGAGTGTAAGCTGTTATGGTCAGCGGGGTCCTCTGTCTCTCCTGTAGAGTGTAAACTCTTACGATCAGTGCAGTCCTCTCTCTCCTGTAAGAGTGTAAGCTCTTATGATCAGTGCAGTGTCATCAGCATAAAGGTGGTACTGGAATCCATGGGACCTTATGAGTTGACTCAGGCCAAGGGTATAAATTGAGAAGAGTAGGGGTCCTAGAACAGAGCCTTGGTGGACTCCAACAGAGTGAGGGTGGGATGAGGAGGTAGTGTGGGAGTGGGAGACGCTGAATGTGCGGTTTGCGCGGTATGAAGAGATCCAGGATAGGGCGAGATCTTTGATGCCAAAGGGGGAGAGGATCTGTAGTAGGAGGCAGTGGTCAACTGTGTCGAATGCAGAGGACAGGTCTAGAAGCAGTAGTATAGAGTATTGTCCATTTGCTTTGGTTGTAAGTAGGTCGTTAGTAATTTTGGTCAGTGCTGTCTCAGTGGAGTGATGGGGGTGGAAACCAGATTGTAGATTGTCCAAGAGTAAGTTAGATGAGAGGTGGGAGGAAAGTTCAGCGAGGACGTGGAGCTCCAGGAGTTTGGAAGCGAATGGGAGCAGCGATATTGAGCGATAGCTGGACATAGCGGTTGGGTCGAGGGTTGGCTTTTTAAGGATAGGCGTGATTGTGGCATGTTTAAAAGCAGAAGGGAAGGTACCGGACGTTAGCGATAGGTTGAAGAGGTGGGTTAGGGATGGGATAAGTGAGGTAGTGAGGTCGGGGAGGAGGTGGGATGGGATTGGGTCAAGTGCACAGGTTGTGAGGTGCGATTTGGAAAAGAGGCGATTAAGCTCCCCTTCAGTGATGTTGGAAAGGGAGGTTATGGGGTTTGGGCATTGGTCTGGTATACAAAGGGATTGTGGTGGTTGAACAATGAAGACTTGCCTTGTTTGGTCGAGCTTATTTTTGAAGTGTGTGGCAAAGTCCTCAGCAGAGATGAGGGAGGTTGGAGGGGGCAGTGGTGGGCGTAGGAAGGAGTTGAAAGTTTTGAATAACTGTTTGGGATTGTAGGATAGGGAAGATACGAGGGTTGTGAAGTAGGACTGTTTAGCAGAGGTGAGGGTGAGGGCAGATTTGAAAGCAAGTGTTGCCTGTTTGAATGCAGTGAAGTCATCTTGCGAATTTGTTTTCTTCCATCGCCACTCTGCAGCCTTGGACACTTGACGGAACTTTTTAGTGGTGTTATTGTGCCAGGGTTGTCTGTTGGTACATTGCATTCTGCCATGAACGAGAGGGACGACCGTGTCAATAGCTGATGCGAGAGTGGCATTGTAGAAAGCAGAGTCACTGTTTGTGTCTTGGAGTGAGGATATGGATGCCAGTGGTAGAATAGAGTCAGAGAGTGCGTGGATGTCTAGGTGTGCAAGGTTTCTGCGGGGGTGCGCATGTTGCTGGACATGGGTGCCAGGAGAGGAGGACAGGGATGAGAAAGTGAGTAGATGGTGGTGGATAGAGGTAGAGGGTGGTGAAGTTAGAAAGAGAGCAGAAGCAGGTGAAGACCAGGTCTAATGTATGTCCATTGGTGTGGGTGGCTGAGGAGGACCACTGAGTAAGTCCAAAGGATGAAGTAAGGGACAGGAGTTTGGAGGCTGCTGACTGAAGGGTATCAGTGGTGATGTTGAAGTCACCCATGATGATAGTGGGGATGTCAGTTGAAAGAAAATGAAGAAGCCAGGTAGAGAATTGGTCAATGAAGGCAGTGGTCAGGCCTGGAGGTCGGTATATGACGGCCACTTGGAGGTTGGAGGGAGAGTAGATGCGGACAGAGTGGACTTCAAAAGAGGGTAGGATTAGGGAGGGAAGATGTGCGATTGGGTTGAAGGTGCAGTTGAAAGAAAGGAGAAGGCCCACTCCTCCACCATGTCTGTTGCCAGGGCGAGGAGTGTGGGTGAAGTGGAGGCCGCCGTAACATAGCGCGGCAGGGGAGGCGGTGTCAGAGGGTGTATGCTATATTAGTTTTAGCAACCATTTTTAGACAGTTCCAATACATATGTAATGAAATATGAAGCCTCCTTTTAAATAGTAATATCCAGTGATGACAAATCTGTCAAAATTCAAATTTGGCATTTACCTGAATTTTTCAAGGTGATGCATGTCATGACATCATGATGTTGTGACATTGCGATGCGCATTGTCTGAAACAATGAAATGCCAATTTAGAGTGAAGGAAGACCAAGAGAGTCGGGAGACAGAGGTAACCAGTGGAGAACCATACGGTGGAATGGGTGAGCAGCAAGTTCAGTATATTATTTTCATATTTTTTACTTTCTTAGACTACTTTCACACTAGCGTTTTTGCGCTGCGCACCGTACACAGTGCAAACGCACATAAAAAACGCATGATGCTTATTTGCACGTTTTTTTAAAAAATACGTGTTTTTTTGCGCTGACGTGCGCATTACCATGCGCACATCAGCACACCCATAGACTATAATGGGTGGTTGGGTGAAAAAAAAACGCATTGCGTGCGCATGCGTTTTTTTGGGACAAGTCAGAGGCACAAAAAATGCAAGAGTGCATTTTGTGCGCCCGAGAGCACACTACAAAAAAACACATGTGCATACAAACGCGTACAAACACATGTGTATGCGCACCCATGTAAAGAATAGGAAAAAAACCGCATATTTTTTGCGCAAAAAAAGTGCAAAAAACACAAGTGTGAAACCAGCCTTATCCCCCTACAACCAATCAAATAGCCACCATTTTAATAAATTCACAAGAAACAAATACATTTTTTAGTAAATTCAGCTCACTTTTAAACAATTCCCTCATTTTTAGTCATATTTTTATTTTAAGTATATTGGATCAACAAAATAAAAATAGCAGCAAAAGAGAACTGCAGGATTCAGACGACTCAGAGTTCGTTTGTAATTTATTATCGTGAGTTCTCCATAGGAGCTGTGTACGCAAAAAGGTAGATTTTCAACCATTTTATACATTTCAACTTTTATTCTAGATCAACTTAAGTAGCCAAAAATACAAATGTGCATCTAAACATTAACCCCTTCATGACAGCCTATTTTAACCTTAATGTCCCTTTATGAGGCAATAACTCAGGAATGCTTCAACGTATCATAGTGATTCTGAGATTGTTTTTTGTGACATGTTGAGCTTCATGTTAGTGGTAAATTTAGGTCAATAATTTTAGCGTTTATTTTTGCAAAAATCAGAAATTGGTTGAAAATTTCGCAATTTTTCAAATTTTGAATTTTTATTCTGTTAAACCAGAGAGTTATGTGACACAAAATAGTTATTAAACAACATTTTCCACATGTCTACTTTACATCAGCACAATTTTGGAAAAAAATTTTTTTGCTTAGGAAGTTATAAAGGTTAAAATTTGACCAGTGATTTCTAATTTTTACAACAAAATTTTCAAAACCATTTTTTTTAGGGAAAATACCCAAAAGGGACACCATTCTAAAAACTGCACCCATCAAGCTGATCAAAACCACATTCAAGAAGATTATTTACCCTTCAGGCGTTTCAGAGCAGCAGAAGCATCACAGAAGGAAAAAATTAACATCTAACTTTTTAGTCACAAAAATGATTTTTTAGCAACAATTTTTTTATTTTCCCAAGGGTGAAAAGATAACGTGGACCCCAAAAATAGTTGTCCAATATGTCCTGAGTACGCTGAAACCCATATGTGGGGGGGGGCACTGTTTGGGAGCAAGGCAGGGAATGAGCGCCATTTGACTTTTTGAATGGAAAATTAGCTCCAATCGCTAGCGGACGCCATGTCGCATTTGGAGAGCCCCTGTGTGCCTAAACTTTAGAGCTCCCCCACAAGTGACCCCATTTTGAAAACTACACCCCCCAAGGAATTTATCTAGATGCATAGGGAGCACTTTGAACCCACAAGTTCTTCACAAATTGATCCGTAAAAATGAAAAAGTACTTTTTTCACAAAAATTTTCTTTTAGCCTCAATTTTTTCATTTTCACATGGGCAACAGGATAAAATGGTTCCTAAAATTTGTTGGGCAAGTTCTTCTGAGTACACCAATACCTTATATGTGGTTATAAACCATTGTTTGGGTGCACGGCAGGGCTCGGAAGGGAAGGAGCGTCATTTGACTTTTTGAATGGAAAATTACCTCTAATCGCTAGCGGACACCATGTCGCGTATGGAAAGCCCCTGTGTGCCTAAACATTGGAGCTCCCCCACAAGTGACCACATTTTGGAAACTAGACCCCCCAAGGAACTTATCTAGATGTGTGTTGAGCACTTTGAACCCTCAAGTGCTTCACAGAAGTTTATAACGCAGAGTTGTGAAAATAAAAAATCATTTTTTTCCATTTAAAAATGATTTTTTAGCCCACAATTTTTTATTTTCACAGGGGTAACAGGAGAAATTGTTCTCCAAAAGTTGCTGTCCAATTTGTCCTGAGTATGCTGGTACCCCATATGTGGGGGGAACCACTGTTTAGGCACACGTCGGGGCTCGGAAGGGAAGTAGTGATGTTTTGAAATGCAGACTTTGATGTAATGGTCTGTGGGCATCATGTTATGTTTGCAGAGCCCCTGATTTGCCTAAACAGTTGAAATCCCCCCACAAGTAACCCCATTTTGTAAACTGGACCCCCAATAAACTTATCTAGCTGTGTGGTGAGCACTTTGAACCTCCCAAGTGCTTCACAGAAGTTTATAATGCAGAGCCGTGAAAATAAAGAAATTTTTTCCTAAAAAATGATTTTTTAGCCCACAATTTTTTATTTTCACAAGGGTAACAGGAGAAATTGTACCCCAAAAGTTTTTATCCAGTTTGTCCTGAGTACACTCATGCCCCATATGTTGAGGTAAACCACTGTTTGGGCACACATCAGGGCTCAGAAGGGAGGGAGCAATGCTTGACTTTTTGAACGCAAAATTGGCTGGAATCAATGGTGGAGCCATGTCGCGTTTGGAGAGCCCCTGATGTGCCTAAACAGTGAAATCCCTCAATTCAAACTCCAACCCTAACCCCAACACATCCCTAACCCTAACACAACCCTAACCCCAAAACACCCCTAACCCTAATCCCAACCCTAACCCTAATTACAACCCTAACCTTAATTTCAACTCCAACCCTAATCCCAATCCTAATTCCAACCCTAACCCTAATTCCAACTCTAATCCTAATTCCAACCCCAAGACTAATTTCAACTCTAACCCTAATCTCAACCCTAACCCTAACCCTAATTTCAACCCTAACCCTAATTCTAACCTAACCCTAACACTAATAGAAAAATAAAATAAACATGTTTTCTTTATTTTATTATTTTTCCCTATTAAAGGGGGGGTTTGGATACTATTTTTTTATTTTGATCACTGTGATAGGGTCTATCACAGTGATCAAAAGAATGAATGAATCTTCCAGGTGCTGGCCGGCAGATCTTTTAAAAGATGGCGGCGCCCATGGGGGAAGGCCTGGAGACCGAAGAACACTGGTTGGAACACAGGGACTCAGGAGGTACCGGGGGGAAAGGGGGTGGGATCGGACAGTGGGGGGAGCTGAGGACAGGACAGAGGGGAGCGGAGGACAGAAGAAGGGAGCAGAGGACAGGATGCAGGGGAGGAAATACTAACGGCGGTGGCAGTTCGTCGCCGTCAGTCAGTGGGGATGGCAGATCACGGTCTCCAGCCATGGCCGATGATATTTCAGCATCTGCCATGGTTGGATTGTAATGTTTCACCGAGTTTCATTGGTGAAATATTACAATTGCTCTGATTCACTGTTTCACTTTCAAAAGTCAATCAAAGCGATCGCAGCCACCGGGGGCAAAGCCACCCCCTGGGGTGAAGTACAAGTCCTCCTGTACCTGCAGGTCGGGTGACCTTTCAGTGACCCCGGTCACCCGACCCGCAGGAACGTGATTTCTGCCATGACGCCTAGGTAGGCATCATAGGTCGGAAAGGCACAAATTTTCATGACGCCTACGTAGGCGTCAAAGGTCGGGAAGGGGTTAAAGGGATTCATTGGCCATTTTCTAATTACTGTATATAGCTGTAAGGTAATATATTTTTGCTCTTGAAATAGTTGCATGTCCCCTGTACAGCACAACATGTTTCAAATTGGGATTGGAAAGCAAAATTTATTAGCACATAGCTTGAATAAGTCTGATATTCCAGCTATATAATAGAACGTGGCCAAGCCTCAACATAGCAATGAACTACAAGCCTTTATAGTATCACATCCATGGGGGGAGTATTGCTTTCTTGTGGTTTCGGGCTATATTTGAAGAACATAATGATTTGTGCTGGCACAGGACCAATCAGGTGAGAGGTACATCTGGGAATCTGAAAACTGAACAAGTGAACAAATAATATACCCCTGATGTTTGGGAATAATGTACGGCAAAGGCTGATCACTGAGCACCATCTGCTACTGGCACGAGGAGTTCAAAAGAGGAAAAATGTAAAACCGCAGCATAAGCGCTTTTAAAACATTGCTTATAAGACACAATTTACATATAGAGAATGGATACATAGCATATACAGAGTATCCTACTTACATAACTAAAAGACTCCTGCTAAGGAAGAAAAACGGAGTCACAAATTTATCATTAAAAATATCAACTATGTTATACAGGGTGATTCACTCAATACTTTACCTGGAGAAATTGTTGTAACTTCTTCAAGAGAAGGTCGATCGTACTGAAATTTGAACTGTACATGCTTTTCTTCGTGAGAAGTGTTTGTGCAATGAACCTCAGGGAGAGCAGCAACAAACATTCTTGAGCTGAACGGTCTCGATGACTTGTTGCCATACCGGTCGTCTCCACCTCGAGAGAGACTTGCTGCACGCCTTTCTACACATCGGTAGTTTGTGTGAGGTGCTTACATTTCTCTCTCCTGCCGAATTCCCTCTTTGTTTGTTCATAATGTGAATAAGTGTGCATTCATTGTGAGTTGAAAGCTTATTGGAAAACCGAGACCTTAAAGAGGTGTCAAAGTAAGTTTCTAAAGAAGTTTGGAGCTCGAAATCCACTGTCCAAACCATGTATTAAAGCCTTCTCTCATGACAGAGTGAGCTCCGAGGAACTGTGGGCACCATGGTCTCCTGATTTAACATTGCCAGATTTTTTACTTAGGGATAATTTGAGAGGTCACATGTACAGTAATAAGCCATGACCAATATAGACATTCTCAGAGAACATACAGCAAGAAATTCAGGCTATGACCCAAAACGTCCTGCAGAATACATTCAACGATATGGAACAGTGCGTGCATGCGTGCTTGGATGTGAATGATGGAAATTTTTAACACCCGCTTGAAAACATCAGTTTGTCATGAACCAAAGTAAGTACAAACCATCTTTCAGTATTTTAGATCATCTTTCTTGAAAGTTACAGAAATTTTTCAGAGTAAAGTAGTGAGTGAGTCACCCTGTTATATATTAAAACAGAACAAAGTTCATATAACAGTATTAAGGTCACAAAAGAAGAATAGGAAATAATAGCAACTTATTGAAATGATTAAAGCACTAGGAAAGACACAAATTAATGCAAATTGGTATAAATTACCAGTTTATGGAGAGCAGGCATTAAAGTGCAAATGCCCTAATACAGCGTGCTCCTGATCAAGTATAATGCTTAGGAATATAACGCAAAGTTGCTGCTGCATAGCCACAGTACATCTGTATTTCAATAAATGTAAATCATAACCATGGTACACACAGGAAAAGTGCCACATATGATAGTCATTGCCCAGACATGAGTTTCGAGTTTTTCGAGTGGTTATATATTCACTATGATAAGATGCTTTATATACAATCGATTAAAAATTAATTGATCGAATATCACTGGATTGCTAACGCATGTCCAGTGATGTTACGTGTACGACTTGGTACCACGTCTCGGCGTTGAACCAATGTGTGCATGCCCAGGATTGCAGCGCAACACACCACTATGGGCTCATGAGTGGGAGTATGAAACTATTAGTAAGTGGGATGGGCTGGTGACACAGTGAACATTTACACTAGCGATAAAGAAATAAAACATGAAAATGAGATATTGAAAAGTATAAACAGATCCTTTAGGCTACGACACCCTATTGAAAGTGATTCAAGTGAATAACGTATCAAGCATGCATACTGACAGAATAAGACATGATATAAAAAATACCAGAGCATAATAGAGCAATTAGACCCCCGAAAATACTGTACATAGACATTATTAGTAATAGAGCCACAAAAAAATCCAGTATAATGCCTACAGTTGAGGGAGGCAGAGGAAGGCATTAATGGCTTTCAGCAGGACTTTGAGCGGCAGTGTGCCCTTCATCAAGTGAAGCCGGAGGATTGGGTTCAGGTTCTGGCCAGCAAGCTGACAGGCCGGGCAGCGGATGCCTATCGCACGGTACCTGATGAGAGCTGTATGGACTATGAGCGGGTCTAAGAAGTGATATTGGCTCGGTATGCGCTGACACCAGAGGCATACCGCCAAAAGTTCCGCGGACTTATAACACAGATAACAGATACCCACGCTGAATGGGCCTGTAAACTACGGCGGTCATTGCTACAGTGAGTACAAGGGAGCCAAGCAACCACTAAGGAGGACGTCATCCAGCTCTTCTTGTTAGAGTGATTCTTTACTAGACTAAACCTCGAGACACAAGAATGGCTTCAGGACAGACGGCCAATGACTCTTGAGGAGGCCGCTCGTCTGACCGATGAACATCATGATGCCAGGAGGTCTCAGTTGCCAGGATCAAAGACTGTCACTAGGGGCCCTTCCATGGGTCTGGAGGCCCCTAAACCACAGAAGATTGTTGGGGGACCAGCTAAAACCCCGGCCTACCAGAGTCCCCTTGGGGCGCGATGCTACACCTGCAAAGACAATGTCCCTACCAGACTCAACATATCCAGTGGCCAAAGGCGGGAACGGCTACCGTCAACTGGGCCGCTGTACACTACTACCAAGGCGAAGCTGACGCAGCATTGGGGGCTAGGACTAATCCGGGGATGCAAAAGATGGAGGAAGTGCTGCATGAAGTATACCCCGTGCAGGCAGCCCGGGCAGATAATTGACAACAGCATCGACAGGCGGTGTGGGTTCTGGGAAACGTATGCAGAGACTAAGAGATTCTGGAGCAACGTTGACCCTTGTGAAGCCTCATCTCGTCCAGGACCAAGAGAAGACGGACTGGACAGTGGCCGCCCGTGTAGCCGGGGGAGCCATACATCAACTGCCCACTGCCAGGATTCGCCTGAACTGGGGAGTTGGTGATGGTCTTGTTGAGGTCGGCCTGATGGAGGATTTGCCTGCGGATGTCTTGCTGGGAAATGACTTGGGGTTTATGGTGTCTGCATTCTGGGTCGCCCCTCTGGCTGAGACCTATCCTGTGACCACCCAGAGACAAGCTCGAGCTGCGGAGGTGGAATCACACTCAGAGGAGGCCCAGGTAAGACACCCCAGCCCTACATGTATTCCCATAGCCAGACACATTTCTTGGGCCACCCCAGTTGAGTTTAAAAGGGAGGTACTTGAGGATCCCTCATTACAGGGGTATCGTGGGAAGGCACAGGAGGGGAGAGGAGTACTGGAAGGGGAACAGTTTGTATGGCATCAGGGGCTCCTCTACCGGGTTACAGAGCAGTGCCACACAGGGACGAGCCCCACTATAAAAAGACAGCTGGTAGTGCCCAAGAAGTATAGGCAGGAGCTACTGCGAATCTCTCATGAATGACATACCCTTGGCCGGGCACCTCGGCGTCAGTCGCACCAGGCATCGTCTGACACAAAACTTCTTTTGGCCGGGGGTAACCTATGATGTTTATCAGTACTGCCAGACCTGTGACAGTTGCCAGCGCATTGGCAAGAGGGGAGATCGCTGCAAGGCCAAATTACACCCCCCCCATTGTGGAGAAGCCATTTAGCCGAGTAGCAGTCGATCTGATAGGGCCGTTAGCCAAACCCAGTCCGTCAGATAAAAAGTATATATTGAAAGAGGTAGATTATGCCAAACGGTATCCAGATGTGGTTGCATTGCCTAACATACTGGCAGAGACGGTGGCGGCTGCCATGCTCCAGGTTTTCTCACGGGTTGGATTTCCCCGGGAGGTTATCTCGGACCAGGGTACCCAGTTTACAGCAGAGGTGACCAACCAACTGTGCAAACTGTGCGGCGTAAAGTCCATTAGAAGCGCCCCGTACCACCCGCAAACCAATGGGTTGTGTGAACGTTTTAACGGAACATTAAAACAACTCATTGGGACTTTTACCAGGACCTACAGGGACTGGGAGAAATTCTTGCCACACCTCCTGTTTGCCTATTGGGAGGTGCCCCAAGAATCCACAGGCTTCTCCCCATTCGAACTGTTATACGGGAGACGGGTAAGGGGACCCCTAGACTTAGTGCGAGAACACTGGGAAGGGGACGAAACCATAGAAGGGATACCTATTGTGCCCTATGTGCTGGAATTCCGGGACCGCTTACAGGAACTGACTCAGGCTTTACGTTGGAACATGCAGGCGGCCCAACTGCGCCAGTGCATGTGGTACGATCGGAGGGTCAGAGAACGCACCTTTGAGATAGGACAGAAGGTCCTAGTGTTAGAACCAACTAGGCAGAACAAATTCAAAGCTGCATGGCAGGGGCCCTACAAGGGAGTGGGGAAAATAGCCGACACCACCTACAATGTCTCCGATTGTGACGACACCAAGGTTATCCAGGTGTTTCACGTGAATATGCTGAAGCCCGGGAGCGCCCTGAAGAGTTAGTGGCCATCTGTGCACCCGAAGCAGAGGATTTAGCAGGACTCCCCTTGCCTGATGTCTTAGGGGACAGGACTCAGTCTAAAACATGACACCTGGCACACTTGGTAGAAAACCTAGGGCCCCAGGAAAGACAGCAGGCAGAGGCGTTGTTGAGGCAGCGACAGAGGATGCTTTCAGAGAGACCGGGGTACACCCACCTGGTGCCACACAACGTTGAGACCCAGGATCAGACCCCCCTGAGACAACCCCCTTCCGCATCCCTGAGTCTGTATGAGAAGGGATGCGACAAGAGATACAAGAGATGTTGCGTTTAGGGGTCATTGAAGAGTTAGTCCCTGGGCATCCCCTGTAGTGTTAGTACCCAAGAAGGATGGGACTACCCGGTTTTGTGTAGACTATCGCAAGCTAAATGAGAAAACGGTGACGGATGTGTATCCCATGCCGCGTGTGGATGAGTTGTTAGAATGGCTGGTGTGGGCAAGTATTTGACCACCATCGATCTATGCAATGGCTATTGGCAGATCCCCCTAAGTCCTGATGCTATTTCCAAGTCTGCATTTGTCACCCCATTCGGCTTATTCCAGTTTCGAGTTATGCCATTCGGGATGAAGAATGCCCCTGCGACCTTCCAGAGGCTGGTTGACCGGCTTCTGGATGGTCTCCAGGACTATGCTTGTGCCTACCTGGATGACATCGCCATCTACAGCGCGACATGGGATGAGCATCTAAATAACCTAGAGACAGTATTGGACAGGATCCATAAGGCCGGAATCACCTTGAACCCCAACAAGTGTCACGTGGGCAAAGCAGAGTTTCAGTATTTAGGACATTGGGTGGGAAGTGGGAAACAGTGACCAGAACCAGCCAAGATTGAGGCAATCGCCAAATGGCCCATTCCACGCACTAAAAGCCAGGTCATGGCGTTTCTAGAGACAGCAGGGTATTATAGGAAATTTGTCCCCAATTACAGCAGCATAGCCAAGCCCCTCACTGATCTGACCAGTAAGAACGTCCCCCGCCAGGTAACCTGGACCCCCGAGTGTGAGGAAGCCTTCCGCCCGCTAAAGGACGCCCTCACAAATACCCCAGTATTGGCCGCACCCGATCAAACTAAACATTTCCTTGTTCACACAGACGCTTCTATGTTTGGACTGGGGGCAGTGCTGAGCCAAGTAGGGCCAGACGGACAAGACCACCCGGTAGCTTACCTGAGTCGGAAACTACTGCCCCGCGAAGTAAGCTATGTGGCCATCAAGAAGGAGTGCCTGGCAGTAGTATGGGCACTCAAGAAGTTACAACCATATTTGTATGGATGACAATTTTCCATCCTAACGGACCATAATCCCCTAGTGTGGCTAAATCGGGTCTCTGGAGACAATGCCAGATTACTGCGGTGGAGTTTAGCCCTACAACCTCTAGACTTCACCATCCACTACAGACCCGGCAAACAAAATGGTAATGCCGATGGACTAAGTCAACAAACAGAACTTGTACCAACCCAATAGGCTTCGGTCATCCCCAAGCCGATCAGTTAAGGATCAGACTGTGTATGTTGATTGCGTCGCTGAAAAAGGGGAGCCATGTTACAGAACCCCCCAGCACTCCAAATAGGAGATGCATGTATGATAGGTGCAATGTGAGATGCATAACCCTAATGCAGCAACCGACCGGCTGCGACCCCTTGGCAGAGTTAAACGAGCTATCCCACTTCTGACCTCCCCCCACCTTTGTAAATCCCACAGTAAATGATCGAGGGTCACCTGCCACCTGTGGCTACTGTAATATTTGTCTGGCGTCTTAATCGGAGCCTGTTTTCTACTGGCCCGCCACATACTGATTGTTCTATCCTCTGTATGTATATATATTCTGAGACCGGTGAGTAAAATGTTGTCACACTGGAAATACGTGGAGAAGCAGTGATCTTTTATATGTTCCCATGTTACAAAGCCTTTCGAGCCAGCGTCCTTCATCCAGAAGTGAGGAAAAGTAGAATGGACCTCCTGAAACACAGGGTGGTAATGTAAGAGATATTACAGCACAGAAGACCCTGTTACACTGGTGGCAGTGGTGGGATATGATACCCCGTCTATAAGAGTAAAGGACTGAATGGAAAACAACTACCAGAAGTTACAGCACAGAAGACCCAGTTACACTTCCATTTATAGTATTTGGATCCAATGTACTAAGTAAGCATCAAACAGACATGAAAATGGACAAATGACTAGAGATGGACAAACCCCTGAATATTCAGGTCCTGCAGATTCTGATGAACATTTAAAAAAAAGTTCAGTTCGGGTACCAGAAAACAGTACCTGAACCTGAACCCGAACTCCATTCAGAAGAATGTTGGGCCCGAACATCCGTTGTTTCCCACGCTGTCATCTGCATGACAATGTGGAAAACACTGCCCCTGTTCAGCGGTAGAGAACCAGCAGCTGTGACCAGCGGTACAAAGTTTACTGCCGATCACAGGAGTACTACTCAAATCAACCTACGCCTGCTGCCACTGATACTAGTAACAGCGAGAGCAGGCACCGCTGATGGGAGTATTCATCAACCTTCGCTTATGCTATAAACACCTTTTAAAAATAAATTATGTGGGGTCTGTTCTTTTTTTAATAACCAGCATGGCAAAACTGACAGCTGTGAGCTGCCACCCTCGGCTGTTAGCTTTATCATGGCTGGTTATCAAGAATAGAGGGTTCCCACGCCGTTTTTTTTTTAATTATTGAAATAAATAATTATAAAAAACTACTTGGGGTCCCTCTATTTTTGACAACAACCAAAACTTAAACAGGCAGCTGAGGGCTGATATTCTCAGGATGTTAAGAGGCCATGGATATTCATCCACCCCAGCTTAAAAATATCAAGCACTTAGCCTTTCTCTTAGCAATTGCCTGGTGTGGTGGCAAGTGGGGTAATAGTTGTGGAGTTGATGTCACCTTGGTATTGTCAGGTGACATCAAGCCCAGGAATAAGTATTGGAGAGGTGTCTATAAGATGCCTCTCCATTTCTAACCCCATAGTCATATTGTAAATAAAAAACTCCCAGAACAAATTCCTTTATTTGAAACAAAAATCAACATGCATACGACAGCGTGGGAAACACTCGATATTCATGATGCAGAACCCAATCAGTGACATGGACTTCCTGGAGATGTCCGTGTTGGAGGTTAATACCGCTGTTCGGTACTTTACTGTTCCGGTTTGCCCATCAGTAGTCTTCACTCTTCACCATTAACCCATGAAAAGTGGCTCGGATAGACTCAGGAGAAATCCACCAGTTGCCACCCTTGGAGTAATCCCTACTACCAATGGCTAATGCATAAACAAAGAAAAAACTAGTCAGACACAGCATAGAGCAAGGAAGGCGTAATTTGTTCATTCATGAGCGATAAAATATTAGTCAGGAACACAAGCTAGAATCATAAGGATTGGTTTGTAAAGGGAGTCTGCAGCAGGACTTACCCTTTTACGTGTAAGGATTGAAGTGCTCTATCAGCCACCTAATAACGTTTGTAATCATGTCATCACTACAAATGCTGAATTGTCAATCATGCTTCTGTTAATGTACAGGGGACGGTTGAGTGATGGCTCTCCAGGACTAATCTAGGTACAGTCACTCCAATGTTATACTGTAACTTTATAAACACTTGTTTAGAATAAAGACAATATTAAAAATGTTATTAGGAAGCAGATGCAGCACTCCTAATTTTGAAATACAAAACTAACTAACAAAACTAAAATTTTAATTTAACAATAATAATTTTTAACTTTGTATGTCAATTGCAATGCATCCTAGAAAATGTCCCACATTTGTAGCCTTTTTGCTCTTTTGCACAAGATGATATTCCTGATCATATGACATATAAGTCTGTTAACTTACGAGTCATATTTTTTTTAATGTTGTGTCCATTTACACCACCATTGTTTCATTGTATTATACAATGTGGTTTGTCCTAATGAAGGAGTTTGGAACTTCACATTTTGCATCTGTACTAATAACCTATAAATTAAATTTGTAACATAATTTATGATGATTTTGGATACAGATTAAAAGACAAATTTTCCTCCAACTTTCTTTTAAATTCTACATAACTTTCAACAAATATTATCTAAAACTAATGAAAGCATATATCCAAAATACCACAAGGCCAGAAAGCAATGATTTGTATAGCTATGTCGACCTTATAGTAAAAAGCAGATCTGCTCCAAGCTATGTAGCAATTTACTTTAAAGAAATAAAGAAAAAAATGAGCATAATGAAGTCAATATTATGCGGTCATACATAGATATACCTTTTTTTAATCTATTTTGCTATTTTTCTCATCATTGGAATGAGCTGACATTTTCTGTTACTAGATGTATATGATGCGGTCATCTATTCTATTATTTCTAAGCATTGTTTTTCGGTGATTCCTTTGTATCTCCGCTCATACTGCACCCACACACACAAATGATACACCATTTGAAAGGTAAACTTGCCCCCTTCAGCAAGAAAATAGCCAAACAAACCACACATCCACGATTTGATCACAAAATACAATTTAAACATTAATTTTCATAAACCTGCAGTAAGGAAAAATGACCTACAGCTGGCACCACAGTACCCCAAAGCACACTACCACAAAGCTGCTTACCGACATCACAAACAAATCCAAACATTTGCCTTGGGGGATTTCCAGCTTGCCAAATTGCTTGCCCAGCCTATTTTAGCCAAATTGGAGGATTGCACACTTCACTGCAGGTGAGGCACATATGCAAACACATTTGTATACATGCACTGCCTATTGAATTGCAAACTTGCTCTGTTCATACTCCACCCACACAAACAAATGATACACCATTTGAAAGGTCAAGTCACCTGCAAGCACACTACCCCAAAGCTGCTTAAATACCTCACAGACAAATCCAAACATTTGCCTTGGGGTCTTTCCAGCTTGCTCAGCCTATTTCAGGCACATTGGAGGATTGCACACTTTACTGCAGGTGAGTCACATATGCAAACACATTTGTTTACATGCACTGCTTTTTCGCTGATTACTTCGCCCCATCTCACAAATGGTGAGTCACATATGCAAACACATTTGTACACATACTGTTAGGCGTTGGCTTCCGGCAACTGCACAGCAGGAATCCAGAGCCTTGCATTCAGCGGTCTCCCATTCTCCACCGACCGCTAAGGAGCCTGCACAGCAATCCCAGCGTTCCAGCAGCTCTGCTCGGATCAGCTCTGTGGGTTTGACTGTTGCTGGCACCTCTGGGCCAGCAATAGCAGTGCAGGCTGCTCAGCAGCAAGCCACTCCAGAGGCTAAGCCCTCCCGTCGCTCTACTGGGCATGCTCACGAGACGATCTCCCATTGGAGATCGGGAGTCACATGCCCAGGTCCTTCTCGTGATCTGATTGGTCCATCTAAGAGATCTGGAAGGTCCCGGCAGCGCACGGCTATAAAAGGCCCGCATGGCCACTTGCGCTAGTATTCTGGTGACTGACTTATTAAGATTCCCCTCCCTCTGATATTACACATGTGGATATGGAACTACAGAAAGAGTCAGCGCCAGTCAGTGGCAAACCTTAGGCCGCTGTGCACACCGCACCTCTACACTAGCGTCTGGTGGTGTCATGTGTCTCATGGCACTATCGCATAGCGGCTGTGTCTGCCGCTGCGCGGCATTCAGCAGCACTTACCGGCATCCGTAGTTGCGTCGCCGCATGCACAGTAGGTCTAGATGGACACTGTCCCCTGTCTTGGACCCTGTCCTGTGACCTGATACCGTGCGTGCTATTTCGCTGAGACCTGTGAGTCTAACAGGCTCAGTGTTTATGTTTATGTTACAGCACCTCTGTGAGTTAACAGAGTCCGCTCTGCGCACATCGGGTGACGTTGAACCCGTGCGCATTATACCGCCATATAGCATGCTTGCCATTGTCTAGCAGCGGTTTTAACACCTACTGCACAGTGGACCCCGGGCGGCGAACGCACTTTCTATTATTTAATATTTAGTGCGTTCCACCGTCCCTAACAACTTTGGCAATAAGCGGACTACAGAACTCCTGGCAAGGTCCTATTGGTGGCCGCACATGGCTCGGGACACAAAAGAGTACATTCAGGCATACGTCTCTTGTGCCCGGAGCAGGTCCTCTAGACAGAGGCTGGCTGGATTACTGTATCCCTTGCCGATGGCAGACAGACCCTGGGAGATGGTCAGAATGGATTTTGTGGTTGGCCTGCCCAAATCTGGCGGCAGCACGGCCATCTGGGTGGTCACCGATCATTTTTCTAAAATGGTGCATCTGGTGCTACTCGCGCAGCTTTCTTCCGCTCGTGGTCTCGCCGCACTGTTCATAAAGCACGTATTTTGTTTGCACGGTATGCCAGACAAAATAGTAAGTGACCAAGGTCCCCAATTTGCGTCTCGATTTTGGAGGGAGCTCTGCAGTCTACTCAGTATCGAGCTCAATTTGTCCTCCGCATATCATCCCAACACGAACGGGTTGGTTGAGAGAGCCAATCAAACTCTGGTCATGTACCTGCGACATTTTATCTCTGCCAGGCAGGATGACTGGGCATCCTTACTACCGTGGGCTGAATTTGCCCTGAACAACGCAGTGGCTGATTCCACTAGTCAGACGCCGTTCCTTCTTAATTACGGCAAGCATCCGCGCGTCCCCGTCCCGATGCCAGTGTCTTCCACTGATTCCAGCGTGGCAGACTGGGCAGTGGAGGCTCGCGACATTTGGGATCGCACCCAGGATGCCATTCGAGGCTCTAAAGAGAGAATGAGGGCATCCGCCGACACACATCGGCACCCCATTCCTACTTTTGCCCCTGGCGACTTGGTGTGGCTCTCTGCCCGAAATATCAAGCTGTGGGCCGAGTCCTCCAAGTTCGCGCCGCGATACATTGGTCCCTTCAAGGTCCTCAAGCAGATTAGCTCAGTGGTCTACCGTCTGGCTCTGCCACCACACTTGGCCTTCTCTGAAGTCTTCCTTGTGTCCCTTCTCAAGCCTGTTCACATGTCCTGTTTTTCCGAGTCATCTGCCGGGACATCAGACTTGTCTTCGGACGAGTTTGAGGTCAACGCCATTGTGGGACGCAGGGTTGTGCATGGCAAAAAATTTTATTTGATGGACTGAAAGGGTCATGGCCCAGAGGCCCAGACCTGGTAACAAGTGGAGAACATCCACACCCCGCTCTTGATTGCAGCATTTGAGCGTAGCGAGGTTCAGAGGGGAGGGGGCCAATGTTAGGCGTTGGGTACCTGCAACTGCACAGCAGGAATCCAGAACCTTGCATTCAGCGATCTCCCATTCTCCACCGACCGCTCAGGAGCCTACACAGCAATTCTGGCGTTCCAGCCGCTCTGCTCAGATCAGCTCTGCTGGATTGGCTGTTGCTGCCACCTCTGGGCCAGCAATAGCAGCGCAGGCTGCTCAGCAGCAAGCCACTCCAGAGGCTAAGTCCTCCCGTCGCTCTACTGGGCATGCTCATGAGACAATCTCCCATTGGAGATCTGATTTGTCCATCTCAGGGATCTGGAACTTCCGGAAGGTCCCGGCTATAAAAGGTTCGCATGGCCGCTCAGCCATGCGCTAGTATAGTCTCTAGTTGCTAACTGTGTGAATGATGATGGATGCTTGTACCTGCGAATGACTCATTAAGATCCCCTCCCTCTGATATTACGAGTGTGTATAGGGACTTAGCTTTAGAGTCGGCGCACATTAGCATCCTCCACAGTGCTAGCGTCCGACAGTGCGCCGGCAACCGGGCATTGTCGATTAGCGGCTGTGTCTCTCGCCACGCTGCAGTCTGCAGCTCCTCTTGGCGTCCGCAGTAGCGACGCCGCACGCATGGTAGGTCTAGACAGACGCTGACCCTCTGCCTAGGACCCAGCTCCTGTGACCAAATACCGTGCGTGCATTTCTCTGACCTGTGACGTTAACAGGTTTAGCCTTTTGTGTTATCATTTAGGCGTCTCTGTGAATATAACAGTGATCGCTCAGCGCACCCGGGTGAAGTTCAACCCGTGTGCATTATACCGCCATATTGTATGTCCGCCATTATCTAGCAGCAGTGTTAACACCTTCTGCACGGTGGACCCCGGGCGGCGAACGCACTTTACGTTATTTTATGTTTAGTGCTTTCTACCGTCCCTAATATTATACCAGCGTCAGGGTCTGGCTAGTAATGGCGGACGTGCAGCAGCTACGGCAGTAGATTCGGCAGCTTGACATACACATACACTGCTTTTTTGCTGATTTCTTTGCCCCACACACACAAATGATACACCATTTGAAAGGTAAACTTGCTCCCTTCAGCAAAAAAAGAGCCAAACAAACCACACATTCACAATTTTATCACTAAATACAGTATAAACATTCATTTTCATAAACCTGCAGAAAGACTCAATGACCTGCAGATGGCACCTCAACCAGAAGAAATTGTTTGGCCTCTACTTATCAAACCAATTTATTGTATTATCAATCTACATATATAAATACCCATCTGTGTTCATCAGCTCATGAAATACATTTACATTTGACCAGCTTGCTTTTCCTGAAATTGCCTGCGGCCCCGACGACCAATGTGTGAAACTTTCGACCGGGCCAAGCTAGCGTTCTACATATTGATATACAGTGTGTTCAAGACAACATTCTGTATTGTAGTCTTTTCCATATCACTTTTGTTTATTCATTGGAAGAGGCAATTAAAGACATTGTTCTGATACTATGAATGTGTCTTGATAAAGATGCAGATAGCACAATTGATTCTTAATGCACCTGCAGCTGCAGCCTACATCTACAATGAACAAGTGTGTAGTAAGAAAATGTGGAGTATGTGCTAATCACCCATGATTGTACATTGGAGTGTAAACTTTGTAACATATGCCATTGAAGTATCATGAATTTATTGTGAATTCACTTTTTTTTATAAGTCTAAGGCTGATTTCACACTTGCGTTTTTTTGCGCAAAAAACGCATGCATTTTTTCCTATACTTTACATGGGTGCGCATACACATGCGTTTGTACGCGTTTGTATGTGCATGTGTTTCTTTGTAGTGTGCGCTCGGGCGCACAAAATGCATCTTGTTGCATTTTTTGTGCGTCCGACTTGTCCCAAATACGTTTTTTTTCACCCAAACACCCATTATAGTCTATGGGTGCGTTGACGTGCGCATGGTAAATAACTCATGAAAGAATAAGGTTACATTAAAACCAAGAACACCATTGTTTTTCTTGTGTTTTTCTTGTGAAATTCTTAATAAGATTGATGTGTCACATGACTCTCTTCCCATTGGAAAAAATAAAGTTGGATCCAAAATGGTCAACTTCAAAATGGCCGCAATGGTCACCAATCATCTTGAAAAGTTTCCCCCTCCCATATACTAATGTGCCACATACAGGAAGTGGATATCAACAACCATTCCCATTTTATTTAGGTGTTTCCATATAAATGGTCCACCTTGTATTATGTCAGAATAAATTTTTCTATCTTCTTCACCTGGATGGGATGCTGTTCCTTTTTGCAATATCAAGTAAGCAACTTTTCATCAGATCTATATACAGAGATCTGTAAAGTTATTTTTCAGTGAAAACTATTTGCAAAGTTGATTCATTTTCGTATTAATATTTGTAGCAATAAAACCTAACAGTTTCAATATTTCTTTTGGAAATAAAGAGGGAGATTTTGCAGGAAGTTATTCAGGGAAAGTTTAGTGCTCATACTGTAATTGTTCTTGACCTTGATATAGAACCTGTTTCAGCACCCACCGTAAATTATACGTTTTTTCTTTAGCAATTAGCTATATTATTATAAATATTGATATCTGATAGACAAAAGACATGAAATGCTCTTGATGGTCCAATAAAATCTGTTTCTAAATGAAAAAGCAAAAAAAAGAGTAAAAATAAGCCTCACCATGTGATGCATGGACGGTTGCTCCTCACCGGTGTAGCCTGAATGCAAGTCCATTGACCACCGGTAAAACTAACAGGGAAAAAAAAGGAAAAAAGGATCCATGTGGCTGTTTTTGATAAAAGGTTCTGATCTTTTTTTACATAGATTAAAAAACGGATTGTCCAGACAATTAAAAGATAGTGCTCATTCTATCTTTTAATTGTGTGGACAGTCCATTTTTTAATCTTTGTGAAATAAAGATCAGAACCTTTTATCAAAAACAGCCACATGGATCCTTTTTTCCTTTTTTCCTGAAAGTTTGTTTCTAGTTTTAATTAGAGACAATACCTGGTGGAACCCGGACAGGTCATAGAAGTAAATAATTTTGATTATATTAAGCTATAGACTTTAAAAAGGACGTATAAAGTTTTGCGATACAATAGGTGATTTAATTGAGAAGCATTATAACATGATGTGATTGTCTAAAGAAACCAGGATATAGCTTATTATGTTCTTTGTAGTCTTTATATGCATTGTTATACGAGAGAAACTCCCTATGACTTAATGTTTGAGAATATTTCAGGAAAAGCTGACACAGCCATGGGAGACTCACTGACTCATGTACTAGAGATGAGAAAATCGATTTGATGCAAATGAAATTCAAGTCACGTTTTACATAACTCGCAGGTCAAGGAGAACTTGAACAATTTTCAATTCTAACAAATCACCAAAAAAACTACCAGCCACCAGTTTGCGCAACTTATAAGATTATATAAGCCATAAAAGGCTGACATTAGTTCAGGCATGATCGCGTGGGCTTCCCCTAATGCCTTCCAGCTATTGCATACCCACAGCCAATTCCTAGGGACTAGAGTTGAGCGAAACGGGTCGAAAAATTTCAAAAGTCGCCGACTTTTGGCAAAGTCGGGTTTCATGAAACGAAACCCGAACCTAGGATGAGGTCGGCCACGAGGTCGGCGACTTACGCGCCAAAGTCGCGTTTCAAAAGTTTGTTTTGCGCTCTTTTTCAGCCAATCAGGATCCACGGACACTGTGGGCAACGTGATGACATAGGCACGGGTCACCACCATCTTTCAGAAGGGCATGCAAGTGATTGGCTTGCTTTGGGGGGCGTCACAGGGGGTATAAAAGGGCGTGCACGCCGACCGCCATGTTACTCATGCTGATCTCAGAATAGAGAGAGCTGCTGCAGCTGCTGATTTTGTAGGGAGAGCGTTAGGCAGGGAAGAAGACACCAAAAACTGCTTCTGCTGCTAGCGATTTTGCCTGTACAACACACCAGTCACTGTGTGTGCAGTGCAAGGGGAGGCTATATAGTGGTGTATCAGTGGTGTTGGTTGTTGGGCTGCCTTCTAAGGCTTCCTGACATTCCTGCATTGCTGTTTACCCACTGCTCCGCAAACTGCGTTTTTAAAAGCAATCCCAATTTTTTTTTTTTGTCCTGCTGAGAAGAAAAAAAAACTGCTTCTGCTGCTAGCGATTTTGCCTGTACAACACACCAGTCACTGTGTGTGCAGTGCAAGGGGAGGCTATATAGTGGTGTATCAGTGGTGTTGGTTGTTGGGCTGCCTTCTAAGGCTTCCTGACATTCCTGCATTGCTGTTTACCCACTGCTCCGCACACTGCTTTTTTAAAAGCAATCCCAATTTTTTTTTTTGTCCTGCTGAGAAGAAAAAAAAACTGCTTCTGCTGCTAGTGATTTTGCCTGTACAACACACCAGTCACTGTGTGTGCAGTGCAAGGGGAGGCTAAATAGTGGTGTATCAGTGGTGTTGGTTGTTGGGCTGCCTTCTAAGGCTTCCTGACATTCCTGCATTGCTGTTTACCCACTGCTCCGCAAACTGCTTTTTTAAAAGCAATCCCAATTTTTTTTTTTGTCCTGCTGAGGTACTGAGCGTGCATTTTTTCACACCATACAGCCGTGTACGCTCCTCACACAGTACCGTGTAACGGCTGTTATCACAGCCACAGTGAAGCTATCTGTGTCACTCTGTGAGAATAAGTCGAGGACATGTTCCGTTCTTACAGACCTGCACTCTAGGGAGATTCCTACTCTGCCCAATTCTACATACACCTTGTAGTTTGTGATACACTAGCCAATTTCTGCCTGTGACATAGCGCTGTGATATTCAGTGGGCCTCACACAATCCAAAAGTGTCCAGTGTCCACAAGTGTCTGCAGAAATTCAAAATCTCCCTTATCCTCTAGTCACTTTGGTCACAGCTGTGCCATCGAGCCTGTGACATAGCGCTCAGATATTCAGTGGGCCTCACACAATCCAAAAGTGTCCAGTGTCTGCAGAAATTCAAAATCTCACTTATCCTCTAGTCACTTTGGTCACAGCTGTGCCATCGAGCCTGTGACATAGCGCTCAGATATTCAGTGGGCCTCACACAATCCAAAAGTGTCCAGTGTCCACAAGTGTCTGCAGAAATTCAAAATCTCCCTTATCCTCTAGTCACTTTAGTCACAGCTGTGCCATCGAGCCTGTGACATAGCGCTCAGATATTCAGTGGGCCTCACACAATCCAAAAGTGTCCAGTGTCCACTAGTGTGAGCAGAAATTCAAAATCTCACTTATCCTCTAGTCACTTTGGTCACAGCTGTGCCATCGAGCCTGTGACATAGCGCTCAGATATTCAGTGGGCCTCACACAATCCAAAAGTGTCCAGTGTCCACAAGTGTCTGCAGAAATTCAAAATCTCCCTTATCCTCTAGTCACCTTGGTCACAGCTGTGCCATCGAGCCTGTGACATAGCGCTCAGATATTCAGTGGGCCTCACACAATCCAAAAGTGTCCAGTGTCCACTAGTGTGAGCAGAAATTCAAAATCTCACTTATCCTCTAGTCACTTTGGTTACAGCTGTGCCATCGAGCCTGTGACATAGCACTCAGATATTCAGTGGGCCTCACACAATCCAAAAGTGTCCAGTGTCTGCAGAAATTCAAAATCTCACTTATCCTCTAGTCACTTTGATCAAAGCTGTGCCATCGAGCCTGTGACATAGCGCTCAGATATTCAGTGGGCCTCACACAATCCAAAAGTGTCCAGTGTCCACAAGTGTCTGCAGAAATTCAAAATCTCCCTTATCCTCTAGTCACTTTGGTCACAGCTGTGCCATCGAGCCTGTGACATAGCGCTCAGATATTCAGCGGGCCTCACACAATCCAAAAGTGTCCAGTGTCCACTAGTGTGAGCAGAAATTCAAAATCTCACTTATCCTCTAGTCACTTTGATCACAGCTGTGCCATCGAGCCTGTGACATAGCGCTCAGATATTCAGTGGGCCTCACACAATCCAAAAGTGTCCAGTGTCCACTAGTGTGAGCAGAAATTCAAAATCTCACTTATCCTCTAGTCACTTTGGTCACAGCTGTGCCATCGAGCCTGTGACATAGCGCTCAGATATTCAGTGGGCCTCACACAATTCAAAAGTGTCCAGTGTCCACTAGTGTGAGCAGAAATTCAAAATCTCACTTATCCTCTAGTCACTTTGGTCACAGCTGTGCCATCGAGCCTGTGACATAGCGCTCAGATATTCAGTGGGCCTCACACAATCCAAAGGTGTCCAGTGTCCACTAGTGTGAGCAGAAATTCAAAATCTCCCCTGTCCTATAGACACCTTGTACCTTGTTTTACATTACTATATAGTTTGTTGGATTTTGTCTACATTTCTACCAAAAATGAGGAAGGCTGGTGGAAGAAGCCGTGGAATTGGGCGGGGGTTGGCAGCTGGTAATGATGGTGTTGGTGGTGGATCTGATGGTAGTGGCAAGAGCAAAATATGACCGAATGCAGGAGGTGTTGAGCCTGCGTCATCGTCTGGCTCCATAAGGCTTCGAAGGCTTAGTTTTCTAGGAGTTGGCAAACCGCTTTTAAAGCCAGAGCATCAGGAAAAAGTTTTGTCTTACATTGCTGACTCAGCCTCCAGCTCTATCGCCTCCTCTTCTTCAGTTGTAAAAAGTAAAAGCACTGAGTCGTCATTGGAGGCTCATGTTCATGAACCACACCTTTCCTTGTGTCCTTCACCCCAACCAAAATTGAAGGATGACGCAGGCCATACTACTGATTACTCCATGGAGCTGTTTTCACATACCATGCCTGGATTATCAAGTCAAATGGTGAATTACCCAGGCCAAGATGAATCTGACATGGAGTGCACTGATGCATAGCCGCTGATGGATGATTCTGCTGGTACATTCACTCAGAGCACTACATTGTCCTCGCAGTGTACAGAGCCAGATTCTGACCCTGATGAGACTCAGGTGCACCTTCCCGCACACTATACCACCATACACGGTGACACAGAGGAAGGTGCACATGACATTGAAGAGGAGGTGATGGATGACCCAGTTGTTGACCCAGATTGGCATCCATTGGGGGAAGAGGGTGCTGCTTCCAATAGCTCAGATGAGGAGCATCCACAGCAGACATCGACATCGCAACAGCTGTTATCTGGCAGGCCCGGAGCACTCCAAAGACAGGTTCCAAAAATCAAAAGAGTTGCTGGACAGCTTGTCCAGAGGGTCAAAACATCACAGCGTGCTAGGCCGCAAAATGTCTGCCAAAGTAGGAAGAGTGCAGTGTGGCACTTTTTTGAACAAAATCCTCATGATCAGGCCAAGGTTATCTGTAAGAAGTGCGCAAAGACCTTTAGCCGAGGGAAAAATCTGAAAAATTTGAATACCAGTTGCATGCTTAGACATTTAACCAGCATGCACTTGCAAGCGTGGACACAACACCAAACCTCAAGTGCCACATGTGCAACTGATCACATCGAAGGTAGTCAGCAACGCTACATTGTTTCCCCCACTGTAAGCCCACCGGTTAGCACAGCAGCAAATGTTGAGGTGTCGTTGCAAGGCCACAGCAGTCAGGGAATCCCACTGTTATATCAACGAAAGACTGATTCTAGGCCATCAGAAAGAACACCAACTCCATCACCATCATCAACCCTCTCTCAGTCCGCCCTGTCCACCGCTACTTCCACCATATGCAGCTCTCAAGTCCAGCTCACCCTCCCAGACACTATGAGTAGGTCAAGAAAGTACTCAGTCTCTCATCCGCGTACACTGGGTTTGAACGCCCACATTGCCAAACTAATCTCGTTTGAGATGATGCCCTTTCGGTTGGTGGAAAGCGCAGCTTTCCGCGAACTCATGGCCTATGCAGTACCACGCTATGACCTACCCAGTCGCCACTTCTTCTCTCGCAAAGCCATCCCAGCCCTCCACCATCATGTGAAAGACCGCATTGTCCATGCACTCAAGCAGTCAGTGAGCGGAAAGGTGCACCTCACAACTGATGCATGGTCCAGTCGGCATGGCCAGGGCCGCAGAGGTGTTCGTGGTGCACACAGCAGAAGTGGCGTTGGAGACAGGGGTTTCATGACAATGTTGTGGACTGATTTTTCAAGTACCGCTCACACAACTGGTAATACTGCATCGATGGAAAGTGACAGGAGACAGCAGTTGTCAACTATGGTTACAAACTACTTTTCCTCCCATATCGATGTTCTCCCACACAGGTCATTCCCCTTTGACTATTGGGCCGCTAAACTGGACACCTGGCCTGAATTGGCACAATATGCCTTACAGGAGCTCGCTTGCCCAGCTGCAAGTGTGCTATCGGAAAGAGTCTTCAGTGCAGCTGGATCAATCCTGACAGAAAAAAGGACCCGTCTGTCAACCCAAAATGTGGATGATCTAACCTTCATTAAAATGAACCACGCATGGGTTTCCAAGGATTTTGTCCCACCTTCCCCTGATGACACATAGGGTGACAGAAAAATGGCTTGCTTTGGTCCACCTCTTCCTGGGACTTGACCTATTTCGCCTTTTGCATCAGCTGAATGTCCAACATCAACATATGCCACTTTCTAAAACTCCTAACTGTGCTGCCTCCCCCCCCATGGTCGGGGTCACCACCTAGCGCACGACACCGTGCGAGTGCCGTTGCCCTGGACAGGTGGGTAGGCCGACTCTTGGGCGCGGGCACTGGCACAGGGTCCCTCATAGTGCAATCAAGTGTCTCTGACGGTGGTGGTGCACACCCGCCATCAGACACACCACCGTACTATGAGGGGCCCAGTGCCAGTACCGACGCCCACGAGTGGGCCCCCCTTGCTTGGGCAGGGCCCCAGCATTTGCAATCTTTACCTCTCCCTGCTCCTCCGCTGTGTAGTCTGGGCCGTCAAATCCATACTGTGCCTGACACCGTTTGAGCCTGCCTCCTCATGTATAGACATATATTTTGAATGTGTACACTATCCATACATGTTATCCGGGGATACGGTTCCCTTTCTAACCTTTATGCAATCACGTGCAATCCATACTGAGCCTAACACCGACTGAACCTGCCTCCTGATGTATAGACATATATTTTGAATGTGTACGCTATCCATACATGTTATCTGGGGATACGGTACCCTTTCTAACCTTTGTGCAATCACGTGCAATCCATACTGGGCCTAACACCGTCTGAGCCTGCCTCCTGATGTATATAGACATATATTTTGAATGTGTACACTATCCATACATGTTTTCTGGGGATACGGTTCCCTTTCTAACCTTTGTGCAATCACGTGCAATCCATACTGGGCCTAACACCGTCTGAGCCTGCCTCCTGATGTATAGACATATATTTTGAATGTGTACGCTATCCATACATGTTATCTGGGGATACGGTACCCTTTCTAACCTTTGTGCAATCACGTGCAATCCATACTGGGCCTAACACCGTCTGAGCCTGCCTCCTGATGTATAGACATATATTTTGAATGTGTACGCTATCCATACATGTTATCTGGGGATACGGTACCCTTTCTAACCTTTGTGCAATCACGTGCAATCCATACTGGGCCTAACACCGTCTGAGCCTGCCTCCTGATGTATAGACATATATTTTGAATGTGTACGCTATCCATACATGTTATCTGGGGATACGGTTCCCTTTCTAACCTTTGTGCAATCACGTGCAATCCATACTGGGCCTAACACCGTCTGAGCCTGCCTCCTGATGTATAGACATATATTTTGAATGTGTACGCTATCCATACATGTTATCTGGGGATACGGTACCCTTTCTAACCTTTGTGCAATCATGTGCAATCCATACTGGGCCTAACACCGTCTGAGCCTGCCTCCTGATGTATATAGACATATATTTTGAATGTGTACGCTATCCATACATGTTATCTGGGGATACGGTTCCCTTTCTAACCTTTGTGCAAACACGTGCAATCCATACTGGGCCTAACACCGTCTGAGCCTGCCTCCTGATGTATAGACATATATTTTGAATGTGTACGCTATCCATACATGTTATCTGGGGATACGGTACCCTTTCTCACCTTTGTGCAATCACGTGCAATCCATACTGGGCCTAACACCGTCTGAGCCTGCCTCCTGATGTATAGACATATATTTTGAATGCGTACGCTATCCATACATGTTATCTGGGGATACGGTACCCTTTCTCACCTTTGTGCAATCACGTGTAATCCATACTGGGCGTGAGAACGGCTGGCAAGCTGTTAAGAAAGCTACAGCACCTGTGGTTTGCACACGTAAGTTTTTCATTTTTTCAGGAATGACGGTTAGGCCTTATTCCGGAACTGCGGTTGACCTGCACTTACTGGGAAATCATTGTTCGCGGGTAATAATTGTAATCAGTGATCCCCATCACTAACGTTGTTCAGCGGGTTATCTGTACCTGTAAGCGACAAACGCTGGCCTTTTCAATGTAGCGCACATGCAGCCACGGACATGTAAGGGCATGACACACCAGTTATTGGCCAATCTCATGTGCCAGAGCCTCACGTGTCCCTCTAGTATGCCGGACTCGGACCGCGGGGCATGACGTAGTCTCATTCTTTAACGGAATTAAGCTTGCAATGTGTGCATCTGTTCTGCAGCTGGCATGGTTGAGGTTTCCCAGGTGGAGTCGAATTTAACCGTAGGCTCCACTCCTGGTGGTGCCCTTCTGGACATTCCTTTAAGGTTCAGCTTTGCAACCATACTGCCCACGTAAAATAAACACGCTGCCTTCATGAACGCTGTTTGGAGGGTCATGACTCGTGGGAATAACACCGCCCAATCAGTTAACCTGCTAGAGAGATCGTTCGTTGCTCCCAAGCATGACATCACACTCCCTAGGAGGAAGGTTATGCCACTGTGGCGACCGTACTCCTGGGGGCGACACAAGTGCACTGATGCCCAGCCACTGCTCGATGAATCTGCTGGTACATTGACCCAGACCACTACATTCCCCTCGCACGCTACACGGCCTGAATCTGACCCTGATGAAACTCAGGTTACCCTTCCCATATACAGTTCCATCTTACACGGTGACAAAGAGGAAGCTGCAGATGAAAGTGCAGGTTCGGCCCACCCGCCATCAGACACACCACCGTACTATTAGGGGCCCAGTGCCAGTGCCGTCGCCAATGAGTGGGCCCCCTGCTTTCTCAGGATCGCAGCACTTGCAAAGTTGAAATACTGTGCAGTGAGATGGAAGATGGGGACGACGAGGAGTCCAGACAAGTACAGGGATTCCCTAGCGAGGAGACTTATTTGATTGTTTTCAATGTTGGGACAGCAATTTTTGGGGAGCACTGTACTCTGGAGAATGATAGATGGGGCCCACCATACACTGGAACATTCCAAAGGTGGACATCAGACACTGGAGCAGCATTTACAGGGCCCATTATACACTAGAGCATTAGAAATGGGGCCCATTATGTTTGGAGCATTATTTGGGCCCATAAGACAGTGGAGCTTCATCCATGGGGACCAACATATACTGTAGCATTATGTGGAGCTCATCATATACTGTTTCAAACATTATATGGGACCAATGATTCTGTATGGAGAAATAGATGGGCCTCGTCATGAGATGTAAAAAGTGAAGTATTTTTCATTGTACTATACCGCTATTTCTCTGCCGTATCGGAGCATGATGAGTTGTGCTATGTGTTAAAGGGGCGCTCTTTCGCCCAGGGCACATGAAAACCTGGAGCCAGCCCTCCCCCCCATAGTCTGTAGCCAAATAACCCCCATTTTTCAGTGCGTAACTTGTATTATGAAGTTAATTAAGGTTGACAAGCTTAAGTAAGAAGAATTGATGCTTTTGGCATTCAAATGGGCACTGTAGGTGTGTTTCCTGTCTTCCTCTCACTGCCGACTTTTATTCCCCATTGACTTACATTGGGTTTCGTGTTTCGGGACGACCCCGACTTTTCCCTATAATCGGACGATCTTGCTCGACCCGACTTTTGGAAAAGTCGGGTTTCACAAAACGAAACTCGACCCTAAAAAACCAAAAGTCGCTCAACTCTACTAGGGACAATAATAGCCTGTATAAAAGCTTAGGCAGGGAATTTATCAGGCATTTTAGAGTGATTTAAGATAGCAAGAGGATGTCAAGTCAGAGCTCAGCAATACAAATAGGAAGTGAAAGCCCTAAAACATGCACTAAACACTCCAGAAATTTGCTCCAGAACTGAATTAGCTATATAACACAAAACATAACAATAATAGAAAATAATACAGAGATCCAATTGATAAGGGTAGAGAGATATGTGAGGTGCAAAAAACAGTGCAGACTCAGTGTTCTTGATTAGTGGTCAACACGGTGGCTCAGTGGATAGCATTGCAACCCTGGAGTCCTGTGTTCAAATTCAACCTAGGACAACATATGCAAGGAGTTTGTATGTTCTCCCCGTGTTTGCGTGGTTTTCCTCCGGGTACTCCGGTTTCCTCCCACATTCCAAAGACATACTGATAGGGAATTTAGATTGTGAGCCCCATCGGGGACAGTGATGATAATGTGTGCAAACTGAAAAACTCTGCAAAGTAATGTATGTTAGCGCTATATAAAAAAATAAATATCATTATTAGTGATATAATGTAGAGCACAGTTGTTCTTCTGCAATTACAGTTGTGGCCAAAAGTATTGACACCCCTGCAATTATGTCAGATAATACTCAGTTTCTTCCTGAAAATGATTGCAAACACAAATTCTTTGGTATTATTATCTTCATTTAATTTGTCTTAAATGAAAAAACACAAAAGAGAATGAAGCAAAAAGCAAAACATTGATCATTTCACACAAAACTCCAAAAATGGGCCAGACAAAAGTATTGGCACCCTCAGCCTAATACTTGGTTGCACAACCTTTAGCCAAAATAACTGCGACCAACCGCTTCCGGTAACCATCAATGAGATTCTTACAATGCTCTGCTGGAATTTTAGACCATTCTTCTTTGGCAAACTGCTCCAGGTCCCTGATATTTGAAGGGTGCCTTCTCCAAAGTTCCCTTTTTAGATCTCTCCACAGGTGTTCTATGGGATTCAGGTCTGGACTCATTGCTGGCCACCTTAGAAGTCTCCAGTGCTTTCTCTCAAACCATTTTCTAGTGCTTTTTGAAGTGTGTTTTGGGTCATTGTCCTCCTGGAAGACCCATGACCTCTGAGGGAGACCCAGCTTTCTCACACTGGGCCCTACATTATGCTGCAAAATTTGTTGGTAGTCTTCAGACTTCATAATGCCATGCACACGGTCAAGCAGTCCAGTGCCAGAGGCAGCAAAGCAACCCCAAAACATCAGGGAACCTCCGCCATGTTTGAGTGTAGGGACCGTGTTCTTTAATTTGAATGCCTCTTTTTTTCTCCTGTAAACTCTATGTTGATGCCTTTGCCCAAAAAGTTCTACTTTTGTCTCATCTGACTAGAGAACATTCTTCCAAAACGTTTTAGGCTTTTTCAGGTAAGTTTTGGCAAACTCCAGCCTGGCTTTTTTATGTCTCGGGGTAAGAAGTGGGGTCTTCCTGGGTCTCCTACCATACAGTCCCTTTTCATTGAGATGCCGACGGATAATACGGGTTGACACTGTTGTACCCTCGGACTGCAGGGCAGCTTGAACTTGTTTGGATGTTAGTCGAGGTTCTTTATCCAACATCCGCACAATCTTGCGTTGAAATCTCTTGTCAATTTTTCTTTTCCGTCCACATCTAGGGAGGTTAGCCACAATGCCATGGGCTTTAAACCTCTTTATGACACTGCCCACGGTAGACACAGGAACATTCAGGTTTTTAGAGATGGACTTGTAGCCTTGAGATTGCTCATGCTTCCTCACAATTTGGTTTCTCAAGTCCTCAGACAGTTCTTTGGTCTTCTTTCTTTTCTCCATGCTCAATGTGGTACACACAAGGACACAGGACACAGGTTGAGTCAACTTTTATCCATGTCAACTGGCTGCAACTGTGATTTAGTTATTGCTAACACCTGTTAGGTGCCACAGGTAAGTTACAGGTGATGTTAATTACACAAATTAGAGAAGCATCACATGATTTTTCGAACAGTGCCAATACTTTTGTCCACCCTCTTTTTTATGTTTGGTGTGAAATTATATCCAATTTGGCTTTAGGACAATTCTTTTTGTGTTTTTTCATTTAAGACAAATTAAATGAAGATAATACCAAAGAATTTGTGTCTTGCTTCAGTTAAGGTCAGTGTTCATGACTTCACCATAAGAGACTGGGTAAAAATGGCCTGCATGGCTGAATTCTAAAACAAAAACCATTGCCGAGCAAAAAGAACATAAACACTCATCTTAGTTTTGCAAGAAAAAATCTTGATGATATCCAAGACTTTTGGGAGAATACTGTATGGACTGACAAGACAAAAGTTGAACTTTTTGGAAAGGGTATGTCGCACTACATCTGGAGTAAAAGTAACACAACATTTCAGAAAAAGAACATCACACCAACAGTAAAATATGATGATGATAGTGTGATGGTTTGGGGCTGTTTTGCTGCTTCAGTGTCATGGGAAGCCTAGGTAACTTTAGGCTGAAACCCTGGGGCCCCTGCGGTGTCCCTCAGACTAGGGGAAACCCTGTCTGTCCCTCAAACCAGGGTTTACACTGAAGGTGTGCCTGCCTGGGCCTCCACCCTGTCCTTATCTGCTGTCCAGCCCTAAGCTGAACCCACCACCCTCCACCCAGTGAGGAGACCAAACACCAGACCCCACAAATAAGTATGGACAGGGATAAAGGAAATGCACCACACCGCGTACACACAGGAGAATACAATAATGTGCAAGGGCAACCAAAAATTACAACACAGGGAGGCAAAATGGTAACAACGGAATATACTACACCAGAAACCGTATGCTCCTTAGACCACCACTCCAGACCGGTATCGCTAGCACAAGGCAAGAGCTATAGTCGGCGACGCCCATAGTCACGCAGGACAATTTAAAGACAGAGGGCGTGGCTAAGCCCTCAGCCAGAATGACAACCTGGTTAACCCAATCCAAGCCGTATCAGAAGACCAACCAGCGCCGCTGAGAACCAAGTGGTAGGATGGGGTATTACCGCTGTCTGCCGGACACCCTTGTGCGAACAGTGTCCGACATGACAATCAGGATCTGGAAGACTTGCTATGGTAAATGAAACCATGAAATCTGCTTTCACTCTGCTGAAATCTGCTTTCTACCAAAAAATCCTGAAGAAGAATATCAAGCCATTTGTTCATGACCTCAAGTTGAAACTCACTTGGGTTATGCAAAAAGACATAGATCAAAACACACCTGCAAGTCCACCTCTGGCTTAGGAAAAACAATATTAAGACTTTGTAGTGGTCCAGTCAAAGTCCTGAACTTAATCTGATTGAGATGCGGTGGCATGACCTTAAAAAGGCAGTTCCAATGTGGCTGAATTACAATTCTGCATAGATAAGTGGGCCAAAATTCCTCCAGAGGATTGTAAAAGACTCATTGTTAGTTATTGCAAATTCTTGAATGCAGTTGTTGCTGCTAAGGGTGGCCCATCCAGTTATTAGGTTGAGGAGCAATTACTTTTTCACACAGGGCCCTGTAAGTTTGGATTTCCTTTTCCCTTAATAATAAAGACCTTCATTTAAAGAATGCATTTCATGATTACTTGTGCTATCTTTGTCTAATATTAAAATTTGTTTGGTGATCTGAAACATTTAAGTGTGACAAACATAGAAAAGAAAAAAATAGGAAGGTGCAAAAACTTTTTCACACAACTGTGTAAATACCACATTAATATGCACCTTGTGCAGTTTACAGTTTTTTGGATATGTACTTAACTAATAATTCTTACTATGTAATTCTGGGGAAGGCAAAATTTTAACTTGTCTTTTTGGGCTCATTTTTTTTAAGGAAATTCGACTCACAGAGAAGTTATTCTCCACTAATTTAACCCCTTTACCCCAAGGGTGGTTTGCACGTTCATGACCTGGCCAATTTTTACAATTCTGACCACTGTCCATTTATGAGGGGATAACTCTGAAATGCTTCCATGGATCCCACTGATTCTGACATTGTTTTCTCGTGACATATTGTATTTAATGGCAGTGGCAAAATTTCATTCATATAACTTGCGTTTATTTGTGAAAAAAATGGAAATTTGGCGAAAATTTTGAAAATTTTGCAATTTTCCAACTTTGAATTTTTATGCCCTTAACCCCTTTCCTTCATTGGACATAATATTCTGTCCATGTGCCCTAATTACCATGGATGGAATATTACGTCATAGCGATAAGCGGTGCCCACATGCTGAGCGCCGCTTATCGCGGTCGGGTGTCAGCTAATTATCATGGCTGACACCCAGCACAATGTGTCAGGGGCGGTCACTGACTGACCCCGACACATTAACCCCTTGTACACGGTGATCAAACACGATCGCGGTGTACCAGGGATTAAAGGGAAGCGTCGACAGGGAGGGGGCTCCCTCCGTGCTTCCCTGAGCCCCCCACAGCAGCGCAATGTGCAGCGCTGCTGCGGGGGGCTCCTTTCCTGCAGGTCCCCGGATCCAATATGGCAGCGGGGACCTCCAGGGGCCTGCAGGAAGCTGACTTCCTCACTGCCCGCAGAGCTCAGGCATGAGGAAGCCTGCAGCAGTGCCTGTGACAGATCGCTGCTCTGTCACAGCGATCTGTGATGTGACAGATCAGTGATCTGTCACATGACAGTTATGCCCCCCCTGGGACATTGTAATAAAGTAAAAAAAAAAAAAAAAAGTGTAAAAATAATTTTAAAAAATTGCTAAATAAATTAAAAAAAAATATATTCCCCAATAAATTCATTTTTTGGAAATTAAAAAAAAAAACAATAAAAGTGCATATATTTGGTATCGCCGTGTCCATAACGACCCGCCCTATAAAACTGTCCCATTAGTTAACCCTTTAAGCGAACCCCTTAAAAATTAAAAATAAAAGCAAAAAATAATGATTTATTATCATACCGCCGAACAAAAAGTGCAATAACGCGCGATCAAAAAGATGCATATAAATATCCATGGTACCGCTGAAAACGTCATCTTGTCCTGCAAAAAATGAGCCAGCATACAGCATCATCAGCGAAAAAGTAAAAAAGTTATAGCTCGCAGAATAAAGCGATGCAAAAATAATTATTTTTTTTTACATAAAATTGTTTTCATTGCATAAAAAAAAATAAAAAACATAAATGAGGTATCGCTGTAACCATACTGACCCAAAGAAGAAAACTGCTTTATCAATTTTATCGCACGTGGAACGGCATAAACGCACCACCCAAAAGAAATTCATGAAACGCTGGTTTTTGTAAATTCTGCGTCACAAAAAACGAAATAAAAAGCGATCAAAAAATGTCACATGCCCGAACATGGTACCAATAAAAACGTCGACTCATCCCGCAAAAAATAAGACCTCACTTGACTCGGTGGGTCAAAATATGGAAAAATTATAGCTCTCAATATGTGGTGATGCAAAAACTATTTTTACAATAAAAAGCGTCTTTTAGCATGTGACAGCTGCCAAATATAAAAACCGCCATAAATAGTAAATCAAACCCCCCGTTATCACCCCCTTAGTTAGGGAAAAATAATAAAGTTTAAAAAAATGTATTTATTTCCATTTTCCCTTTAGGGTTAGGGCTAGGGTTAGGGCTAGGGTTAGGGCTAGGGTTTAGGGTTAGGGTTTAGGGTTAGGGCTAGGGTTAGGGCTAGGGGTGTGTTGGGGTTACAGTTGGAGTTAGAATTGGGGGTTTCCACTATTTGCGCACATCAGGTGCTCTCCAAATGCAACATGGCGTCTGATCTCAATTCCAGCCAATTCTGCGTTGAAAAAGTCAAATGGTGCTCCTTCCCTTCCAAGCTCTGCCATGCACCCAAACAGTGTTTTACCCCCTCATATGGGGTATCAGCCTACTCAGGACAATTTTCAAAACAACTTTTGGGGTCCCATTTCTCCTGTTGCCCTTAGGAAAATAAAAAATTGGGGGCAAAAATATCATTTTTGTGGAAAAAAAAATATGATTTTTTTATTTTCACGCCTGGGCGTTATAAACTTCTGTGAAGCACTTGGGGGTTCAAAGTTCTCACCACACATCTAGATAAGTTCCGTGGGGGGTCTAGTGTCCAAAATGGGGTCATTTGTGGGGGGATTCCACTGTTTTGGTACATCAGGGGCTTTCCAAACGCGACATAGTGTCCGATCTGAATTCCAGCCCAAAAAAATAAAATGATGCTGCTTCCCTTCCGAGCTCTGCCATGCGCCCAAATAGTCATTTACACCCACACATGGGGTATCAGCGTACTCAGCACAAATTGCACAATAACTTTTAGGGTCCTGTTACCCTTGAGAAAATAAAAATTGGGGGTGAAAAGATCATTTTGTGGAAAAAATATGATTTTTTAATTGTACCGCTGTACGTTATAAACTTCTGTGAAGCCCTTGTGGGTTCAAAGTTCTCACCACATATCTAGATAAGTTCCTTGGGGGGTCTAGTTTCCAGAATGTGGTCACTTTTGGGGCGTTTCCACTGTTTAGGTACATCAGGGGCTCTCCAAACGTGACATGGCGTCCGATCTGAATTCCAGCCAATTTTTCATTGTAAAAGTCAAACGGCGCTCCTTCCCTTCTGAGCTCTGCCATGCACCGAAACAGGGGTTCCCCCCACATATCAGGCATCATCATACTCAGGACAAATTGCACAATAACTTTTGCAGTCCAATTTCTCCTGTTACCCTTGGTAAAATAAAAAAAATTGAACCTGAAGTATTTTTTTTGTGAAAAAAGTTAAATGTTCATTTTTTTTTAAATATTCAAAAAATTCCTGTGAAGCACCTGAAGGGTTAATAAACTCCTTGAATGTGGTTTTGAGCACCTTAAGGGGTGCAGTTTTTAGAATGGTGTCACTTTTGGGTATTTTCTATCATATAGACCCTTTAAAGTGACTTCAAATGTGATGTGGTCCGTAAAAATAAAATGGTGTGTTGCAAAAATGAGAAATCGCTGGTCAAATTTTAACCCTTATAACTTCCTAACAAAAAAAAATTTTGGTTCCAAAATTGTGCTGATGTAAAGTAAACATGTGGAAAATGTTACTTATTAAGTTTTTTGTGTGCCATATCTCTGTGAATTAAGGGCATAAAAATTCAAAGTTGAAAAATTGCGAAATTTTCAAAATTTTCGCCAAATTTCCATTTTTTTCACAAATAAACACAAGTTATATGAATGAAATTTTACCACTTCCATGAAGTACAATATGTCACGAGAAAACAATGTCAAAATCACCGGGATCCATGGAAACGTTCCAGAGTTATGGCCTCATAAAAGGACAGTGGTCAGAATTGTAAAAATTGGCCAGGGAGTTAACGTGAAAACCACCCTTGGTAGTGAAGGGGTTAAATCACAGAGATATGGCACACAAAAACTTAATAAGTAACATTTCACATATGTTTACTTTACATCAGCACAATTTTGGAACCAAAATTTTTTTTTGTTAGGAGGTTATAAGGGTTAAAAGTTGACCAGCGATTTCTCATTTTTGCAACACCATTTTATTTTTTCGGACCACATCACATTTGAAGTCACCTTGAGGGGTCTATATAATAGATTATACCCAAAAGTGATGCCATTCTAAAAACTGCACCCCTTAAGGTGCTCAAAACCACATTCAAGAATTTTATTAACCCTTCAGGTGCTACACAGGAATTTTTTTAATGTTTAAAAGTAATGAACATTTAACTTTTTTCACAAAAAAATTACATCAGGTCCAATTTTTTTTGTTTTACCAAGGGTAACAGGAGAAATTGGACTGCAAAAGTTATTGTGCAATTTGTCCTGAGTATGATGATACCTGATATGTGGGGGGAACCACTGTTTCGGTGCATGGCAGAGCTCAGAAGGGAAGGAGCGCAGTTTGACTTTTTCAATGAAAAATTGTCTGGATTTCAGATCGGACGCCATGTCACGTTTGGAGAGCCCCTGATGTGTCTAAACAGTGGAAACCCCCCACAAGTGACCCCATTTTGGAAACTAAACCCCCCAAGGAACTTATCTACATATGTGGTGAGAACTTTGAACCCACAAGGGCTTCACAGAAGTTTATAACGTACAGCTGTACAATTAAAAAAATCATATTTTTTTCCACAAAAATGATCTTTTCACCCCTAATTTTTGTTTTCCGAAGGGTAACAGGACCCTAAAAGTTATTTTGCAATTTGTCCTGAGTACGCTAATACCCTATATGTGGGTGTATGGCAGAGCTCAGAAGGGAAGCAGCGCCATTTGACTTTTTTGGTTGGAATTTAGATCGGACGCAATGCCGCATTTGGAAAGCCCCACGTCGGGGCTCGGAAGGGAAGTAGTGACGTTTTGGAATGCAGACTTTGATGGAACGGTCTACGGGTGTCATGTTGCCTTTGGATAGCCCCTGATGTACTTAATCAGTGGAAACCCCCCACAAGTGACCCCATTTGGGAAACTAGACCCCCCACGGAACTTATCTAGATGTGTGGTGAGCAGTTTGAACCCCCAAGTGATTCACAGAAGTTTATAACGCCCGGGCGTGAAAATAAAAAAATCATATTTTTTTTCCACAAAAATAATATTTTTGCCCCCAAATTTTTAATTTCCTAAGGGTAACAGGAGAAATTGGACCCCAAAAGTTGTTTTGCAATTTGTCCTGAGTAGGCTGATACCCCATATGTAGGGGTAAACCACTGATTGGGTGCATGGCAGAGCTTGGAAGGGAAGGAGCACCATTTGACACCCTTAGGAACTTATCTAGATGTGTGGTGAGCACTTTGAATCCCCCAGTGATTCACAGAAGCTTATAACGCCCGGGCATGAAAATAAAAAAAAATTATATTTTTTTCCACAAACATGATATTTTAGTCCCAAATTTTTTTATTTTCCCAAGGGTAACAGGAGAAATTAGACCCCAAAAGTTGTTTTGCAATTAGTCCTGAGTAGGCTGATACCCCATATGTAGGGGTAAACCACTGTTTGGGCGCATGGCAGAGCTGGAAAGTGAAGGAGCACCATTTGACTTTTGCAACGCAGAATTTGCTGGAATTGAGATCCTAACCCTAATGGGAAAATTGAAATAAATACATTTTTTAAATTTTATTATTTTTCCCTAACTAAGGGGGTGATAACGGGGGGTTTGATTTACTATTTATGGCGGTTTTTATGTTTGGCAGCTATCACACGCTAAAAGACGCTTTTTATTGTAAAAATAGTTTTTGCATCAACAGTGAGAGCTATAATTTTTCCATATTTTGACCCACTGAGTCATGTGAGGTCTTATTTTTTGCGGGACGAGTTGACGTTTTTATTTGTACCATTTTCGGGCGCGTCACATATTTTGATCGCTTTTTATTCTGATTTTTGGGAAAGAGAATGAACAAAAACCAGCATTTCAAGAATTTCTTTTGGGGGGTGCGTTTACACCATTCCGCTTGCAGTAAAATTGATAAGGCAGTTTTATTCTTTGGGTCAGTACGGTTACAGCGATACCTCATTTATGTCTTTTTTTATGTTTTGGCGCTTTTATGCAATAAAACAATTTTATATAAAAAATAATTAATTTTGCATCGCTTTTCTATTTTTTCGCTGATGATGCTGTGTGACAGCTCGTTTTTTGCAGGACGAGATGATGTTTTTAGCGGTACCATGATCATTTACATCCGTCTTTTTGATCGCGCGTTATTGCACTTTTTGTTCGGCGGTATGATAATAAAGCATTATTTTTTGCTTTGTTTTTTATTTTTATTTTTTAAGGGGTTCGCTAAAGGGGTTAATTAATGGGACAGTTTTATAATGCGGGTCGTTACGAATGCAGCGATACTAAATATGTGTACTTTTATAGTTTTTTTATTTCCAAAAAATGTATTTATTAGGAAATATTTTTTTTAATTTATTTAGCGATTTTTTATAAATTATTTTTACACTTTTTTTTAACTTTATTACACTGTCCCAGGGGGGACATCACTGTCATGTGTGAGATCGCTGATCTGACACATCACAGATCGCTGTGACTGATCAGCGATCTGACACAGGCAGTGCAGAAGGTTTCCTCATGTCTGCGCTCTGCAGGCAGCGAAGTCGGCTCCCTGCAGGCCCCCGCCACCATATTGGATCCAAGGACCTGCAGGAAAGGAGGCCCCCGGAGCAGCGCAGTACATCGCGCTGCGCTGGGGGTCTGAGGGAAGCATGGAGGGAGCCCCCTCCCTGCCAATGCTTCTCTAAACCCCCGGGACCCTGCGATTGTGTTTGATCGCAGTGTGCCAGGGGTGGCCTGTGACTGTCCTTGACACATAGTGCCGGGTGTCAGCTGTGATAATCAGCTTACACCTGGCCGCGATCAGCGGCGCTCACCCCGAGAGCGCCGCTGATCGCTATGACGTACTATCCCGTCCTTGGAAATTAAGTCCCAGGGCACAGGTCTCTCAATACCCCAGAGCATAAAAAATGTAAGCTGATAAAAATATAAATAAATACTTAAATTGCTCTCCTCTCTGGCCTCTCCACTACTCACCCTATCCTGTCTGGTCATCTTCTTATCACCGCCAGGATCACTGTAAGGCCGGGGTAACACTGGTGAGGAATACGGCCGAGTGAGAGGCGCTAAAAGCACGCATTAGACACGGACCAATGATTCTCTATGAGGTCCCTCGCACCAGCCGTATATTTCTCATCCGTATTCTAGGCTTCGTGCCAATCGCAGCATGCCTTGATTATGGATGACCCTGATTACGGATGACATACGGAGCACTGTTTAGGGGCCATTCATCCGTATTACGCATGTAAAATACTGACCGTATTTTGCGTCGGTTAGTGTGACCCCGGCCTTAAGCTTTTGTCACACATAGCGACTTACCAGTGATCCCGACAACGATATCAATGTGTCAGGATCGCTGGTAAGTCGCTATGTGATCGCTGGTGAGCTGTCAAACAGACAGCTTCACCAGCGATTAGCACAGCGACGCCGCGCGCGCGGCATCACTGTGTTCATTAGCGCTGATGAAATATTCATGTCAAAAATAGAATTAAAATAAAAAATATTGTTATTCTCACCTTCCGACGTCCCGCGCAGCATTCCCACCTCTCTCCACGCTCCGGTCCCAGTAATCCTTTGCGAGAATTACCGCGATGACGTCGGTTCCGCAGGATTGTGAAGTCTCGCGGTCATTCTTGCAAAGTATTACTGGGACCTGGAGCGTGGAGAGAGGCGGGAAGACTGCGCGGGACGCCAGAAGGTGAGAATAACAATATTTTTTATTTTTTTATCATTTTACACCTGATCGCTGGTCTCCTGCCTGTCACACGCAGCGATGTGTGCTGGCCAGGGGGAGATCAGCGACGAAAAAAATGTCCAGAGGTTTCTTGCAGCGATCAGCGATACCGGCAGAGGGGCCGGTTGCTGATCGCTGTCACACACAGCGATCTCGCTGGTGAGATCGCTGTTGTGTCACAAAAGTTAGCGAGATTGCTATTTGTGACGGGGCCCTAACTCTAGGATTCCTCACAGAAAGCCCAGACATCTGACTGTGATGAGGCCTGGGATGGTACCGTACAAGCAAATGAAGCGTCAAAATGCCATGACCTTGCAAGGACATGCACAGAACTCTACTAAACCTGATCAAAACCAGTCCTGGCTTTTTTGAGGTGTCCTGCCAATTCCGTGCTTTTGGTAGTGGTAAGATGCAAGGAGGACCAGATGTATAACCTTGGTGACTGAAGGAGCTGGAGAGGTGAGCTGTGGCTATAAGTATTTTTTAATTTTATACCTTTTGAAGGCCCTTTACTGTTTTGAGAAATGGCTGCCAATTTGCTGATTCCAGGAGAAAGTGAATTTCAATACACCCTCATTTTGTTAAATGCAGATTTTTTTAAATATTTGAGTAAGCTTCAATATATTCACTCCTTTCTTATGTGTATATTTAGTTTTGCTTGTGTTGTTTTATGTCTCTTTTCTATTTTTATGCATTTTTGCTATTCTTTTTTGTTAGCCATTTTTCTTTTACAGCTTGCAAGTGATTCTGTGCATTAGAGCAACCATAAATACCTAAAACTATACCACAAGTGTACATATCACTTAATATTCATGAAAACACCAAAAGAAGAGAGTATAAGTACCGTAAAAAAATATATTATATTAAATACGTAATTAAAATAGCCATATGGAATACACAAATATAGTACCAGAGGCTGCAAATGCCATATCCTAGTCACAGAAGGCCAAATCACATGTATTTTCCCCTATTAAAGTCCTACCACATGTCCACATAAATAAGTATATATCTTTAATTATAATTAATATAAATAAAAGTGCATATACTGCAAAATGCTGCCTAATAGCATGCAAATATTATATTAGATGTTAATAAAGAGACTTACATTGGAAGACAGGGTATGGTGATGGCGCTCCTGCCACCCCAACGCATGTTTCATGTGGCTACTTCCTCAATTTCAACTGGTATAAAGATGCTCTGCCACATAGAAAAATGCTAGTTTTTAAAATGGCGCATCGGGGCTGAGAACTCAGTTAAATTTTTTGCATTTCATGTGCGACTGGAGAAAGTAGAGATTAAATAAATATGTAATAGAAAAACCTTGAAAATGGAAATGCGGTTTTTAGTTATCAAAAGTGTTTAGAAATACACCTGCTTCTTCTTCAGGAAAAACTACTTAAAGTGAGCCTGTCAGTGGGATTTTGCTAAGCAAACTACAAGCATTGGTAGGTTGGCAGTGTTAAACTGATTAAAATGATACATGGGGTGAAGAAATCCATCTTGTGGTTCTTGTTTAATCAGTGTTAGAAGTTTTCAGTTAATGATATGATTGTGCTCCGGTGTGAGACTGTAGACAGGGTCTTATCTTCCTGCTCTAAGTCAGAGAAACCAAGGAAAGACCTGCCCACAGGCTTCCCTGAAGCACAAACAGTCTGTCTCTATGATGAGGAACATGTTTGTGCTTCGGGGCAGTCTGTGGGAAGGTTTCTCCTTGGTTTCTCTGGCTTAGAGCAGGCCCAGGAGCTTCAGGTTATGCTTTTTGACCAAGTTCATGTCTTCCGCTAATTGTATTGGATACTATGCTGCTATTAATGCACACTCGATAACATGTTTATACGCCATTGGGCAATAATATCCCAAAATGTAATAAACTTTTTGCTATTGCTATAATAAACCTGGTTTAATTGTCTGTAACATCCACCACCAGGGTGTAGAGCAAATCAGGTACATATTGCACCAGAGGACAGCTGGAAGCTTTTTCCAGCTTTCCAAGCTCTTTTATAGATTTTTCACACTGTACTATTGATCCATAAGAAAATCTTTAATACTGCCAAAAAGAATGCTCTGGAGCCCTCCTGCCTTTCAGTTTAATCAACTATTGGAGAGTGAGAATTGAGTTGCCTAATGTACATGATCCTAAGTTTTCTTCATCCATAAGTAAAAGGTAAACTCACAACTTTTTTAGGAAATTTGCCTAATTAGATTGTGAGTTAAATCATGGATTGGGACAGTCATATGTGATTATAAAATGACAAGTTAAATTCTTATTTACTGTATGTCCATGTTCCATTTACGCGATTGCACAATATTAACCCATTTGTGTTTTGTGTGTCCATTTTATAGTATCCACACGTCCTCTGTTTTAATGCGCACAGGGATGGAAAAATTCCAGGAGGTCAAGGACAGAAACTGGTGAGTTTTAATGCGCACATCTTTTAGGGATGGAAAAATTCCAGGAGGTCAAGGACAGAAACTGGTCAGTTTTAATGCGCTCATCTTTTAGGGATGGAAAAATTCCAGGAGGTCAAGGACATAAACTGGTCAGTTTTGTCCATCTTTGAACACTATTTTTTTGTTGTTGTTAAATTCATGTACCAAGTTTTTTGTCCCTATTCCAACTCTGTTAATGCATTTCTATCATAAATATGTATAATTAAAGACCATTGCCTGGCATATATTTACAATGGATAGAACAGACAGTCTTAAGGCCCCGTCACACACAGCGATCTTGCTAGCGAGATCGCTGATTTGTGTCACACACAGCGATCTCGCCAGCGAGATCGCTGTGTGTGACGGGGATTAGCGACCGGACCCCCTGCCGGTATTGCTGATCATGCAGCATCGGCCTGGGCCGTTTTTCGTTCGCTGGTCTCCCGCTGGCCAGTGCGCATCGCTGCGTGTGGCAGCAAGAGACCAGCCATCAGTGACGCTGGACGCTGGTTTCTAATGTAAACATCAGGTATCCAGGAGCCGCGCGGCTCTTAGATACCTGATGTTTACATTAGAAACCAGCGTCCAGCGTCGCTGATCCTGATTGCTGGGGCTGTCTATGTGACAGCTCACCAGCGATCAGCCTAACGATGTCCCAGCGATCCCATCATGTCAGATCGTTGGTGGGATCGCTGGGACATCGTTATGTGTAACGGGGGCTTTACAGATTGCAATTAGAATGTTTACAGAGTGCGGAAATTAGACTGAGATTGGTAGTTTGTGTAAAAATTGTGATTTAGGAGGCCAAATAGTTCCCAGAGACTTGATGCCTAATTATTCACAATTCTTTTGCAGTTCATTTTCACCTTTTGTTCCAGACACATTTTGCAATTCAGCTAATGATAACTAAGAGTTTGATTGTTCAGTGAATCTCACCTCAATAATTTGATCACACTACAATAAAAGTTACTTTTGAACCATTTTAACAGTAAAAAAAAATAATTTATGTCATCCAGAATATACTCTGAAGCAATAAGCTTAACATAATTACTTTAACAAATTGCTTATTTGGCCCATACATCGTGCTCTAACCACAGCTTTGCCTGCTGGGATATTTGTTATCAATAAAGTGATGAGCATTATCACCATTATTGTGTAGCATCTAATACTTTATATTGCATCTCTATACTATGGTGCACTTTTGGTTAGCTGCTGTGAAAAAGCTTCTCTCAAATACTAAAGTTGTTCCTGGTCCAAAAGAGGATGTTTATACATAGAGGTCAGGCTGTGACACTAGCCACTACTCATAGGCAGACCGTGAGGTAGAGAAGTCAGAGGTTTCAGGGTCAACAACAAGAGAGTATGTAGATAACCAAAGGAAAAGGCAAAGGCTTAAGTCAGGTCACCGCCCAGGGTCAATAACAAGATATAGCGGATCAAAGCCAAAGGTCAAGACAAAGGGATAGTCAGAACACGGTTCAAAGGGTCAAGCAACAGAAAATCAGAACTCAGAACCACAGAATCAGGCTAACACTCACCAAGAAGCACAAACTACGTCTGGCAGAGATCAGGGGCAGACAGCTCAGTTAAATAGCTGGACAATCAACAGAACACTGAACAGCAGGAGAAATCCCGCACCTTCCAGTCAGAGACTGGAGAGCTGAGCTGTCAATCAAAGCACCGACAGCTCAGCAAGCCCATCATAGGAATGGACAGCCCAGCTGTCAATCAAAACACTGACAACTCAGCAAGACACAGTTTTCATAGGACAAAAAAGAAATCACTCACTGAGTGGAGGAATCGCGACAACCCCAGGCGGAGCCTGATGATAAAGCAGGGGCATTGTTATATTTGCTCAGGCACCGGCAGACACAGACAGACAAAGGCCTCTATGCAAGAACAGTAATTAGGCCCTTTGTAATCCGACAGCTCCTGGGTCACTGTGTCACTGCACAGGCTGCACAAATTATATGTCCGTCCTGTGCTCACGGGAGCACCATGATTCTGTCATGAGGAGCAGACAGGAAGAACAGATATTAAGAAGTGGTTATGAGGGTTTTGACTTGAGTATCAGGCTCCATCCATCCCTGCAAAGCACATAAAAGGCAAAAGTTTGAGTATTGCTCTGAGATCACCGGCAGAGAGGACATTGGTCTGCAGAATTGTGCAAAGTGTCTGGACTTGGCAAAGTTGAAATTAGAACTTTAGTTTTGCCTAAAAATTACCTAAATATGGATGGCCCCTGAACATAATTAGACATATCAGAAATGACCTATTGTTTACATTTGATATATGTGTAAAAAAATATATTTTATTTGACAATTTTCACACTGGCCACTGAGGCCATTTTAGACTCCTATTTAGAGCTGGCTTCACGCGAGCCATGATTCTTTCTTCTGAGAGAATTGGATCCAATGCTCTTGGCTGAGAGAATCGTTTCACAGGCATGGAAATGACAGGGAACTTAATTTCTCCATCTTTTTCATTGTCTGTGTCTGCGTAAATCGGATTGCACTCGGATGTCATGTGAGGGCAGTCCGATGTTTTACCTAGACTTGAATGGGTGTACTGTAAGTGATCCAATTTGCGGAGCCACTCGCAGCGTGCTGTGATTATTTTCTCTCATGGCGTATTGGCATGAGAAAAAAACGAAGATCTGCACTGCCCCATATTATAACATAAAAAAAAGAAAAGAGAAGCCAGCGTTGCCAAGGTCAGAACGCATAACATAAAGTGCATTTGCACATAACATCTAACTGTATTCAAAATGAGATATTTAGCAAAAAAATTGATCAATTCAATTGAGCCACCCCGCCGCGCCAAGGCAATCTCATGTGGGGGGTCCTACTCTACGTTTTTAATAAACACTGTGCCATTACGGCCTCCTAGATACATTAAAAGCAAGACCACTTTAAATGCAATCCGTACCTGAGCATTTCTGGATCGCTCCCATGATGCCAGAAAAGGTTGGCCTTCATCCGCACTTGCCTTTTCTGGCATCATGGGAGCGATCCAGAAATGCTCAGGTACGGATTGCATTTAAAGTGGTCTTGCTTTTAATGTATCTAGGAGGCCGTAATGGCACAGTGTTTATTAAAAACGTAGAGTAGGACCCCCCACATGAGATTGCCTTGGCGCGGCGGGGTGGCTCAATTGAATTGATCAATTTTTTTGCTAAATATCTCATTTTGAATACAGTTAGATGTTATGTGCAAATGCACTTTATGTTATGCGTTCTGACCTTGGCAACGCTGGCTTCTCTTTTCTTTTTTTATATTATAACATAGGGCCTATTGCTGTCCGGTAAAACATGAGAGCGCCGTCGGCTGTGTTATACGGCAGTGTGAGAGACACATTATAATTTTTTCAGGAAATCCAAATGAATATTAGCAGCAATATACTGACTCAGCATTTAATAAGGGAAAGGTAGCAGAGGGCTCGTGATCCTGTGTTATCAGCTGTGAATAGAGTTCCTACCTCTCGCCAGTGATGATAATGAGTCCTCATACAGTGTTCCGACAAAGAACAGGAACAACGATTCTAAAATAGCTCCAGAGGGCAGAGTCAAGGCTGCTATATTAATTTTTTTCAATATGAATAAACTAAAAAATAAATACATTTAACCCCTTCCAAATATACAGTCGCGTCATATATGGGGTGCCCGATTTTGACGCAAGCTCGAAGGTGAGCCGCATCTTTCTGGCAGATGGTGGCTGAATTATTCATTATGAATTATTCAATATTCATTTTTTCTTTGTTTTTGTTTTTTCGCAGGACAAATTGTAATTTTCAATGACACCATTTGTTTCATCATGGGATGTGCTGAAAGAAAAAATTCCAAGTGCGTCAAACTTGCAAAAACGTCAAACTTTCAAAAAAAAAGTGCAATTCCACTTTTATTTTTTGTTGTTTTCATTCGCCATGATCACTAAACATGAAAAACTGAACAGGAGATATGATTTACCAGCTCGGTATGAGTACGGCGATACCAAACATGTATGAAAACAAATTATTTTGATTATGTTACCATATTCCAAGACCAGAAATGTTTTCAATTTTCAGGATGAGGGGCTGCGTGAGGTCTTATTTTTTGCACCCTGAGCTGATATTTTTATTGATGCGATATTGGGGTAGAAACAACGTTTTAATTGGCTTTTATCGCATTTTATTAAACAGTGGCATGGGCCAAAAAAAACAACATTTTGGAGGTTTGATTTGTTTATCGTTATGCTATTTAATTTATTTTACATTTTAAAAAATTTGACTTTGCCAAACATGTTTCTTTTTATTTCTTTATTTTAATGGGGCAAAATGGAATGATTTGAACTTTTATGTTTTTAATTTAAAAAAAACAAACTTTTTTTCACTTTTTACTGAATTTCTTAGTCCCTTTAATGGACTTGTACCTGCCATTATCAGATTGCTTGTACTATGAATAATGGTGTAGCAGCACTGCTATGTACAGGGAAAATAATGGCCTTCTATGAATGCCAACTAAAGGTTGGTTTTCACAGGAAAATAATGAATAATTCAGCCATGTCTGGTTTGCAATTTCTGGATATGATTGGCGCCATCAATGAACTCAGAAAGAAGGTAAGAAAGGTCCAATGGCTGGATGTTCTAAAGGACAGAAATGTCCAAGAAGGATGGCGAGGTTTTTGCTAAATGAAATTCTCACTGCACAATCAGTAACAATTCCGACAAGAAGGAAGAATTGGAAGCATTTAAAGAGACCAGGATGGATGAACACAGAACTGAATCACTTGTTTAAAAGGAAAAAAAGAAATGTATGAATGGAAAAAGGGGGGAAGAATATAATGCTGTCTGCAGGGAATGCAGGGTAAGCAAAGTGAGTAGGCTTACAAGGAGACCACAAGCAGTAAGAAAGGATTTTGGGGGTATGTCAAAAGCAAAAGAAAAGTCAAAGATGCTACAGGATGAAAAGGGTGAAGTGCTCAAAAATGATGCTGGGAAGGTGAACTCTTAAATTCCTATTTTGCATCTGTGTTATCTCAGAAAGCAATTGGAACATCAACTGATCTTCACGGTGCCAATGAAGGAATAAAAGAATCCACACTATCTATAAACAGAGAGATGGTGAGGGAACACTTAGCTAATTTACATCCTAGGGTACTGAAAGAGTTAGCAGAGGAAATTGCAGAACGACTAGCCAGAATCTTTGAAAAATCCTGGAGAATAGAGGTCCCAGAAGATTGGAGAAAGGCAAATGTTGTCCCTATCTTCAAAAAATGAAAGAAGAATGGAGCCAGGAAATTACAGGCCAGTGAGCCTTACGTCTAATCCAGGAAAGATCTTTGAACAAATTAATAAACAACAAGTACAGATGCTTCTCGCAAAATTATAATACCATCAAAAAGTTAATTTATTTCAGTTCTTCAATACAAAAAGTGAAACTCATATATTATATAGAGTCATTAAACACAGAGTGATCTATTTCACGTGTTTATTTCTGTTAATGTTGATGATTATGGCTTACAGACAATGAAAACCCGAAAGTCACTATCTCAAAAAATTAGAATAATTTATAACACCAGCGTGAAAAAATTATTTTAAAATCCGAAATGTTGGCCTACTGAAATGTATGTTCAGTAAATGCACTCAATACTTGGTTGGGGCTCCTTTTGCATCAATTACTGCATCAATGCGGCGTGGCATGGAGGCGATCAGCCTGTGGCACTGCTGAGGGTTTATGGAAGCCCAGGTTGCTTTGATAGCAGCTTTCAGCTGTTGGGTCTGGTGTCTCTCATCTTCCTCTTGACAATACCCCATAGATTCTCTATGGGGTTAAGGTCAGGTGAGTTTGCTGGCCAATCAAGCACAGTGAGCGGGTGGTGGTAAACCAGGTATTGGTACTTTTGGCAGTGTGGACAGGTGCCAAGTCCTGCTGGAGAATGACATTTCCATCTCCAAAAAGCTTGTTGGCAGAGGGAAGCATGAAGTGCTCTAAAATTTCCTGGTAGAAGGCTGTCTAAAATATCTGAAAGGATGTCACAGTGTAGAGGGATCATCATTACTCTCATTTGAACATTTTGCACATGGAAACATGAGAAGCAATGGAATGAAAGTGAAAGGGAGATGATACAGACTAGATATTATAAAAAAACTTTTTGACAGTAAGGGTGATCAATGAGTGGAATGGACTGCCAGAAGAGGTGGTGAGTTCTCCTTCAATGGAAGTCTTCAAACAGAGGCTGGACAAGTTTGAGATGGATTATTGAATCCTGCATTGAGCAGGGGGTTGAACACGATGACACTTGAGGTCCTTTCCAACTTTAACATTCCGTGGTTCTATGATTGCTTTTTTTTAGGCAATCCTTGTATGTGTTTCGGCTGTGAAACAGTAGCAAGAAATCCAGTCATAGCGACTTGAACCTACAGTCATGGCCAAAAGTTTTGAGAATGACACAAATATTATATTTTCACATGATCTGCTGGCCTCTGGTTTTTATGTGTGTTTGTCAGATGTTTTTATCACATACAGAAATATAATTGCAATCATATTATGAGTAGCAAAAGGTTATATTGACAGTTAGAATGAGTTAATGCAGCAAGTCAATATTTGCAGTGTTGACCCTTCTTCTTCAGGACCTCAGCAATTCTACCTGGCATGCTCTCAATCAACTTCTGGATCAAATCCTGACTGATAGCAGTCCATTCTTGCAAAATCAATGCTTTTATTTTGTCTGAATTTGAAGGTTTTTGTTTGTCCACCCTGTGATATACAATGTCTGCAAAATATGTTTTCTGTTGGACTGTGCTAGAAATCCTCCATCCTAGGACATTGTAAACTGTCAGTAGTAGGAATTCCTTCCCCCCAGGTTTTATCAACCCTGCCACTTCCTCTGGCAGAGCAGGAATGTTAATTAGCTAGGAGACTTCCTGTCACACCATTTGGCTCCTCTTCTCTCAGCTGAAAGAGAAAAAAGTGCGGGAAAAACTCTTTGTTTGAAATCAGGAGTTAGAAGTAAACCTTTAAGAGCCTGCCCTGCGAAAACCGTACCAAGTAGAGATATGAAAATCATATTTTTGTAACCTGAGCGGTCCCAGCTTCGATACCGCGTATCTTTCGAAGTTCTACCCTGCCCAGAACATGAGATATGATTTGTTCCCAAATGGACGGTCATATCGCATAGATGTTTGATGTTTTCTTGATGGGCTCATTACGCTGGGAAACATGATACCACTGATGAGTCCATACCAGCTTCTCCCATAAAGTTATAGCTAATCTAAGTTTTGTAGCCAAAACATAACTTGGATGAGAGAGGTGGGATCAACCCAGAATGCACCTCTCCGTGATGTCACATAGGAAAGTCTATAAGGCATTCCCTGGGCAAACCAGCTCAGAAGAGCTCCAATCCTTGTGCTGACAAGAACTTCAGATGAGTGGAGATGTGTGGCTCCGCCTTCTTTCTCCGCCGCATGGGTTTGCCTAACGAGTCATGAACAACCGTGAGTGTACCTCTGTTTTTAATCCCTTTATTTTATATCTGTACTGTACATAATTAATGTCTCAATTTTATAGCAACTTTTATCTGTAACCACTGGCCTACTTTTTCGGGGAATAAATGATAAAATTATTTAGTTCTGTCTCTATGCTCTAAGAATTGAACTATACGCCTTTGATAGATAATCGCTGCTAATTCAAGGGGTTTGCCACGGACCCTCTTAATTTAACACTGTGAATTAAGTAACCGTGACTGGTGGCAGCACGTTGTGTATGGTGATTGCGGCTTGCTGGCAGTACAGAAGGGTCTTATATTGCTGAATAAGGGGCTGCGGCCACAGCATTGATAATTCCCTTACTGCAGAAGCCTAATTGCCGGTTCACAACAGGCAGTCCGTCCGGCGACTAATTATCCTAGGTGCAGTTCCCTGACTGACCTGAGGGTAAAGGGGTGCCGGAGAGCTGCGAGTTTCAAAGTGGAACTGAGAAAGTGGGATATACATAAATCCCCGCAGTACTTGGAAGATTGATAGCAGTGGTGGGGCATCCAAATTAAACTCCCCCTGCGGCAAATTGTAGAGCGAGATTAGCTTGCTGGATATTGTTGTCACATGGTGCCAGTGGTGGGATAACTAAGATAAGCCCCAACTGTGCCTGTGATAGCCGTGTGCCGGCATTGTGTCTCGTCCCCCCGTCCGCTGATACACCCGTGTCAGTGGTGGGACTGTGACATAGTGGTGACACAGGGTCTGCTGTCCGTCACGTTTTGGTGGCAGCAGGACCCCCGTTAGTCGCCTTCGTATTTGGACGAACGGCGGTGGGCCGTTCGTCACATATTGGTGGCAGAGCGGTGGGATAATCCTAGAGCATTAGTGATTTGGTTTGAGCAATCATTCCTCTCACTAAAGACCTGCACGGTTCCTGCGGGAATCCTGCATCATAGGTTTTGGAGAACAGACTCAGTGGTTACTAGTCCTGAGACATTAGTGTGTACTTGCAAGTATTCCCTCCCTTTTTCTCTGTTTTTCTTTTCTGTCTTTTATTTGGCAACCATGGCTACGATGGGAGCAGAGTGGTATAAGCAGCATAACAAGGCATCTCTTATTGCCCTCTGCGGGGTGTGGCGGATCGACACCACGAACAAAAACAAAGCCCAAATGATCGCGGCTCTGGTGCAATGGGAAAATTACCAGAGCCCAGCGAACGCAGAAGCGGGCTCAAGTAACAATGGGACTGCAGCAGAGGCTCCACTCATGAGCGCTGGCCCCACATTCAACCATAAAGGGGTGGACCCCTATCTGCAAATGGCCTTGGACGAACTCCCTGCCGAAGACAGTGAGGGTCGTCTGACACTGATCCGGCAATATCGGCAGGAGGCCCAGGCCGAGCGTCAAGCCCAGGCTGAGAGAGCTGAGCGCCATGCAGAAGCTCAGAGGGCCCATGAGCTGGAGATGCTCCAGCGGGGGTGGAATGCCCCCACAGCCCGAACCAGTGAGCCCAGCAGCATCCAGACTCCTAAACCCCGGACAGAGCATTTTCCTGTGATGGAAAAGGACGGGGACTTGGACACGTTTCTGCGAGCCTTTGAAAAAGCCAGCAGACAGTACCGACTGCCCGAAGACCAATGGGCCAGGTACTTGACCCCAGGGCTAAAAGGCAAAGCTCTGGAGGCGTTTGCTTCTCTTCCGCAAGTGCATGATGATGACTATCGCGCCATAAAGGAGGCGCTGATCGCCAAATATCGGCTGACACCTGAGGTATACCGAAAGAAGTTCCGACACCTCCAACGTGGCCCACATGATAGCTACAGTGATGTGGTGCAAGGACTCAGGACCCACTTTGACCAGTGGATCCATGGACTGTCCGTTGAATCCTTTGAGCAGCTACGGGACCTGATGATCAAAGACCAGTTCCTGCATCTCTGCCCAGCTGAGGTCCGACAGTTCATCCTGGACCGCGAACCAACGAATGCGGACAAAGCGGCGCAGATCGCCGACAACTACGAGGCCAACCGGAAGCCCGAGACGCGGAGGCCAGTCGCCACCAGCTGGAAAGGGGGTAAGCCTGCAACCAACCCCAGTGCCCCAGCTAGCCGTCCCTCCGGAGGCCCTGTCCCTGTTGCCAACAACAGGTCGGCTACTGACAGTCGCCTGTGTCACCACTGCCAGCGGCCTGGTCACTTCTTTTACGCCTGTCCGAATAGGCCGAAGAACCCCCCCAGCCAAGGCCCCCGGGCCCAACGCCTCTGTTCTTTTGGTGGGAGGTGTGGTTGGGAGGGCTGACGACAACGTTCAACCTGTTCAGGTGGGGGCCCGTCTTGCTACAGGCCTCAAGGACACCGGGGCTGAATGAACCCTCATCCGTCCTGGACTGGCGGCCCCTGAAGAGTTTGTTGAGGGGAAAACCCTGACTGTCACCGGGATTGGAGGCACCCGTTGTCCCTTGCCAGTGGCCCGGGTTTTCTTGATTGGGGTGCCGGGAGCGGGTTGAGGGAGGTGGGAGTGTCTGAAAATTTGCCCACTGATGTTTTATTGGGGACTGACTTGGGGCGGATGGTTGCATACTATGTCCCTGACACCCCTCCCCAGTCTGATAATAAGGGTAACGTTAACCCTGATGTTGATGATGATGATGAGGGGAAACTGAATGTGTTACCTGCTAATGCCTTGATGAGTAATGATGCAACTAACAACCATTCTTTCCCCAGGTATGATGCTGATGCTGATGTGAATGTACCAAAGCAAACTGATAACCATTCTTTTCCTAGGAAGGATGATGATGATGATGATGTTGATGTATCTGTGCCGACTGAACCCGTTAACCCTTTCTTTGAAACGGTAGATGTGTCCACAGGTACCGAGGTGCTCAGCCCCGTCACTCTGCGGAGTGAGACGGCTGAGGAACCCCTGGCAGGAGCAAGCAACGGTGCTCAAGGAAATGGGGAGGTGCATGGGGACCATGAGGAAGGTAATGCCATGCAGCTGACCAGTGCCACCGAGGAAGGTAACTGGCCCATAAGTAGCACTGCTCCTGAAGTGTTGGGGGTGGATGGGGAGGTAGAGCCCAGGGCAGCACCGGCTGGTGGGTCTGTAGAAATCCCCAGGGAGGCAGCATACATAGCAGCTGTCACCCGCAGTCAGAGTGCCCAGATCGCAGGTAACGCACTGTCTTCTGGACCCTCTGCTGCTACAGGAGAGACTGAACCAGAGGTGAACCCAGAGCCGGTTCCAGAGGGTCCCAGTAAAGAGGGGACCCTGACGTCACTTCTGGCAGCCTCCAGCATGGAGTTCCAGGCTGCTCTGCACTCAGATGCCAGCCTGGAGAAATTGAGAGGTCTCGCAAAGACGCCCACCTCCGAGTCTGATAAGGAGAAGGTGTTCTGGGAACGAGGAAGGTTGTACCGGGAGACAGTACCCGGAGATCCTAAAAAGGAGTGGTTGAGGGAAAGACAGCTGGTCGTCCCCTATCAGTTCAGAACTGAGTTGTTGCGGATTGCCCATGAGATTCCACTCGCTGGACACTTGGGGATCAGCAAAACAAAGGCACGGCTGTCTCAACACTTCTATTGGCCCAAGATGGGGACAGATGTAACACACTACTGCTGCTCCTGCGCCACCTGTCAAAAAGTGGGTAAGGCGGTGCCTGCTCTTAAGGCTCCCCTTATTCCTTTGCCGGTGATAGAGGAGCCTTTCCAGAGAATCGCGGTGGACATTGTAGGACCGCTGTCCGTCCCCAGCAGCTCCGGAAAGCGATACATTCTCACCGTGGTAGACTACGCTACCCGGTACCCAGAGGCAGTAGCTCTGTCTTCAACCAGGGCAGATAAGGTGGCTGACGCACTGGTGACCATCTTTTCAAGAGTAGGATTTCCCAGGGAGATGCTTACCGATCAAGGGCCCCAATTCATGTCTCGCCTAATGGAGGCTCTCTGTGAGAAAATGCAGGTGACACACCTGGTATCGAGTTCGTATCACCCACAGACTAATGGTTTGTGTGAACGCTTCAACGGTACCCTCAAACAGATGCTCCGCATACTGGTTGAGACCCAAGGGCGCGACTGGGAGCGGTACCTCCCACACCTGCTGTTCGCTTACAGAGAAGTTCCGCAGGCCTCGACCGGGTTCTCCCCCTTCGAGCTCCTGTATGGCAGGCGAGTCCGGGGACCCCTTGGGTTGATAAGAGAATCCTGGGAAGATGAGCCAAACCCCACAGAAGTGTCCATCGTGGATTATGTCATGCGCTTCCGTGACAAGATGCAGACCTTGACGCAGTTGGTGCATGACAACATGACGCAGGCTCAGGCTGACCAGAAGCACTGGTACGACCAGAACGCCCGGGAGCGGACCTACCAGGTGGGTCAAAAGGTGTGGGTGCTGGTCCCTGTACCAACGGATAAGCTTCAGGCAGCCTGGGAAGGCCCGTACGTCGTCCACCAACAGCTCAACCCGGTCACCTATGTGGTCACGCTTGACCATGCTCGGGGTAGGCGCAAGGCCTTTCACGTCAACATGCTGAAGACGCACTACGAACGTGAAGCTTGCGTCCTACCGGTCTGCAATCTGCCAGAGGATGGGGAGGAAGATCCCCTCCTGGACATGCTGGCCCAGGCCAAGGCCGATGGGTCCATTGAGGACATGGAGATAAGTGGTTCGCTAACCATATCCCAGCGGTTGCAGTTGATGGCCACCCTGGAACTCTTCCGGCCCGTGTTCACCAACCGTCCTGGGAGGACGGAGTTAGCTGTTCATGAGGTGGACACCGGGAATCACGCCCCATTACGGCGAACACCTTATCGGATCTCTGAAACAGTGCAACAAGTCATGCGCCAAGAGATCGATGAGATGTTAAGGCTGGGGGTGATTCGACCGTCAAAAAGCGCGTGGGCTTCACCTGTAGTCCTCGTGCCTAAAAAGGATCGAACCACCCGGTTCTGCGTGGACTACAGGGGGCTCAACGCCATCACAACCTCTGATGCCCACCCGATGCCGCGCATCGAGGATCTGCTCGAGCGGTTGACAAACGCCAACTACATATCCATCATGGATTTGAGTTGGGGATACTGGCAGATTCCCCTGAGCCCTGAGGCGCAGGAGAAATCCGCCTTTATCACCCCCTTTGGACTGTACGAGTCCATGGTCATGCCCTTCGGCATGAAGAATGCCCCTGCCACTTTCCAGCGGATGGTCAACCACCTGCTTCGGGGACTGGAGGAGTACGCGGTGGCATACTTAGACGATATTGCCGTCTTCAGTTCCACCTGGGAGGAACACCTTCAGCACCTCCAGGAGGTGCTCAAGCATCTTCACCAGGCAGGCCTGACCATCAAGCCGGGGAAGTGCCAGATAGGCATGCACAAGGTCCACTACCTGGGGCACCGGGTAGGCGGGGGTTCCATGAGTCCGGAGCCAGAAAAAGTGGATGCAATCGTGTCCTGGCCCACCCCCAGGACCAAGAAACAGGTGAAGTCCTTCTTGGGCACTGCAGGGTACTATAGGCGGTTCGTACAGGACTATAGCGCCCTTGCCAAACCCTTGACTGACCTCACCAAGCAGAGGCTACCCCAAACAGTCAACTGGACAGATGACTGTGAGGCAGCTTTCCAAGCTTTGAAAGCAGCCCTGTGCAACTCTCCAGTGTTGGGAGCAGTCGACAGCAGTCGCCCGTTTCTGGTACAGACCGACGCCAGCGAGTTTGGCCTCGGTGCTGTGCTTAGCCAGGTTGACTCGGGGGACCAAGAGCACCCCGTGTTGTACCTGAGCAGGAAACTTTTGCCGAGGGAAGTGGCATACTCGACCATCGAGAAGGAGTGTCTGGCCATGGTGTGGGCACTGCAACGTTTGCAGCCCTACCTGTACGGGCGCGCCTTCACGGTGGTAACCGACCACAACCCTCTGATCTGGTTGCACACAGTGTCGGGAACCAATGGAAGATTGCTCCACTGGAGCCTTGCCCTTCAGCAGTATGACTTTACTGTAAAACACAGGAAGGGCAGTGAAAACGGCAATGCCGATGGGTTGTCCCGCCGGGGCGAACCCGCTGAGGTGCGCATGGCCGATTACCGAGAGGTAATGCCTCCTTAGTGCCCTCTTAAGGGGGGAGGTGTGATATACAATGTCTGCAAAATATGTTTTCTGCTGGACTGTGCTAGAAATCCTCCATCCTAGGACATTGTAAACTGTCAGTAGTAGGAATTCCTTCCCCCCAGGTTTTATCAACCCTGCCACTTCCTCTGGCAGAGCAGGAATGTTAATTAGCTAGGAGACTTCCTGTCACACCATTTGGCTCCTCTTCTCTCAGCTGAAAGAGAAAAAAGTGCGGGAAAAACTCTTTGTTTGAAATCAGGAGTTAGAAGTAAACCTTTAAGAGCCTGCCCTGCGAAAACCGTACCAAGTAGAGATATGAAAATCATATTTTTGTAACCTGAGCGGTCCCAGCTTCAATACCGCATATCTTTCGAAGTTCTACCCTGTCCAGAACATGAGATATGATTTGTTCCCAAATGGACGGTCATATCGCATAGATGTTTGATGTTTTCTTGATGGGCTCATTACGCTGGGAAACATGATACCACTGATGAGTCCATACCAGCTTCTCCCATAAAGTTATAGCTAATCTAAGTTTTGTAGCCAAAACATAACTTGGATGAGAGAGGTGGGATCAACCAAGAATGCACCTCTCCGTGATGTCACATAGGAAAGTCTATAAGGCATTCCCTGGGCAAACCAGCTCAGAAGAGCTCCAATCCTTGTGCTGACAAGAACTCCAGATGAGTGGAGATGTGTGGCTCCGCCTTCTTTCTCCGCCGCATTGGTTTGCCTAACGAGTCATGAACAACCGTGAGTGTACCTCTGTTTTTAATCCCTTTATTTTATATCTGTACTGTACATAATTAATGTCTCAATTTTATAGCAACTTTTATCTGTAACCACTGCCCTACTTTTTCGGGGAATAAATGATAAAATTATTTAGTTCTGTCTCTATGCTCTAAGAATCGAACTATACGCCTTTGATAGATAATCGCTGCTAATTCAAGGGGTTTGCCACAGACCCTCTTAATTTAACACTGTGAATTAAGTAACCGTGACTGGTGGCAGCACGTTGTGTATGGTGATTGCGGCTTGCTGGCAGTACAGAAGGGTCTTATATTGCTGAATAAGGGGCTGCGGCCACAGCATTGATAATTCCCTTACTGCAGAAGCCTAATTGCCGGTTCACAACAGGCAGTCGGTCCGGCGACTAATTATCCTAGGTGCAGTTCCCTGACTGACCTGAGGGTAAGGGGGCACCGGAGAGCTGCGAGTTCCAAAGTGGAACTGAGAAAGTGGGATATACATAAATCCCCGCAGTACTTGGAAGATTGATAGCAGTGGTGGGGCATCCAAATTAAACTCCCCCTGCGGCAAATTGTAGAGCGAGATTAGCTTGCTGGATATTTTTGTCACATGGTGCCAGTGGTGGGATAACTAAGATAAGCCCCAACTGTGCCTGTGATAGCCGTGTGCCGGCATTGTGTCTCGTCCCCCCGTTCGCTGATACACCTGTGTCAGTGGTGGAACTGTGACATAGTGGTGACACAGGGTCCGCTGTCCGTCGCGTTTTGGTGGCAGCAGGACCCCCGTTAGTCGCCTCCGTATTTGGACGAACGGCGGTGGGCCGTTCGTCACACACCCGTCTCTTGATGATTGACCACAAGTTCTCAATGGGATTAAGATCTGGGGAGTTTCCAGGCCATGGTCCCAAAATCTCTATGTTTTGTTCCCTGAGCCATTTAGTTATCACCTTTGCTTCATGGCAAGGTGCTCCATCATATTGAAAAAGGCATTGTTGATCACCAAACTGCTCTTGGACGGTTGGGAGAAGTTGCTCTTGGAGGACATTCTGGTACCATTCTTTATTCATGGCTGTGTTTTTAGGTAAGACTGAGAGAGAGCCTATTCCCTTGGCTGAGAAGCAACCCCACACATGAATCGTTTCAGGATGCTTGACAGTTGGCATGAGACATAACTGGTGGTAGCGCTCACCTGGTCTTCTCCGAATAAGCTGTTTTCCAGATGTCCCAAACAATCGAAAAGGGGATTCATCAGAGAAAATGACTTTACCCCAGTCCTCAGCAGTCCACTCCCTGTACCTCTTGCAGAATATCAGTCTGTCCATGATGTTTTTCCTGGAGAGAAGTGGCTTCTTTGCTGCCCTCCTTGAGACCAGGCCTTGCTCCAAGAGTCTCCGCCTCACAGTGCGTGCAGATGCACTCACACCTGCCTGCTGCCATTCCTGAGCAAACTCTGCACTGCTGGTGGCTGATCCCGCAGCTGAAACACTTTTAAGAGACGGTCCTGGCGCTTGCTGGTCTTTTTGGACGCCCTGGAGCCTTTTTGGCAACAAGGGAACCTCTCTCCTTGAAGTTCTTGATGATGCGATAGATTGTTGACTGAGGTGCAATCTTTCTAGCTGCGATACTCTTCCCTGTTAGGCCATTTTTGTGCAGTGCAATGATGACTGCACGTGTTTCTTTAGAGATAACCATGGTTAACAGAAGAGAAACAATGACGCCAAGCACCAGCCTCCATTTAAAGTGTCCAGTGGTGTCATTCTTACTTAATCATGACAGATTGATCTCCAGCCCTGTCCTCATCAACACCCACACCTGTGTTAATGGAGCAATCACTGAAACGATGTTAGCTGGTCCTTTTAAGGCAGGGCTGCAATGAGATGAAATGTGTTTTGGGGGATAAAGTTCATTTTCTAGGCAAATATTGACTTTGCAAGTAATTGCTGTTAAGCTGATCACTCTTTATAACATTCTGGAGTATATGCAAATTGACATTACAAAAAATGAAGCAGTAGACTTTGTAAAAATTAATATTTGTGTCATTCTCAAAACTTTTGGCCATGACTGTAGTGTTCTAGGACGTCAAAGATACTCTATTTGCACATGAGCATGCTCTGATAACACTTTATCTGAGCATGCTCGCTCATCACTAGCATTTATGTCTCTTTTAATGCTTCTCATGATTATATTTGTTTAGACAGCAGCTGCTTGACACTAGTCACTAAAGTTAAATTTGCTGTCCAATAGAGTTGTGGAAATTTTATTTGAATGGAACTAAATTATACTTGAATTTTACACAAACTTTCTTTTTTTAAATACACTTATTGTTAATTCAGCAAAATGATGGCCTCAAAAACTTTTCTAATGACAGAACCTCCTCAGCACCCCACTGGTTTCCAGGTCTTGTCCATCTCACAATAATCATCATCGTCACTATCATCATTGTTATGGACTACATTATAGATCAGATAAGTCAAAATTCAAACTCACTGAAGCATGTTCTGTGTCTAGAATAATAAGCCAAAAAGTGAGAGGTGAAAAACTGTTCTTAAAAAGCAAGACTTTATAAAATGATGTTCTACTATTGAAAGTGTACTTTTTACTCTTTGTGACTTATGATTCTTTCTATTTTATTTTCACATTTTCATTTCTGTGTTTTTGTTCTTATTAATCTTTTATTTATTTGTCATGTGATTTCTATCGCTATGTTCATTGGCCCTAGTTGACTTTAGGTGCATTGTGGGATATGTCAGTATTTAGCTCAGACAAAGAACACCGGAGTGCATTTGAAACACGTTGCCTTTTTGATCTGGTGATATGGAATTTAATTTTACTCTTGCTTAATAAAGTCTCACTTTCTAAGGGACTGGATTTCACCTCTCTCATTTTCCTGGATTACTACGTTTGGTCATATCGGACTTCCTTGCACCTACGCATCTTGAGTTGTGAAAGGAAGTTGTTGTTGTAAAATATCTTTTTTAAAAGATTTGTGTGCTGTGGCTTAGGGACTAACAGAAATAGGTGTCATTCACAGAATTGTGAATTCTAAATATAAAATCTTAACTATTATGGTATTGGAAGAGGATGACAAACTGACTTAAACTGATGGTGTCACTGTCAGAGGTAACATAATCCTGATGTGACTGAAATGAATGATTTGCCTTAATGGCCTCTACATCCTCACCTCTATTCTGCTAGCTTGAGTCAAAAGAGGCCAATTATGACCTGCATTTGGAAGTACTACTGATGGCTGGTATCGATAAGCTGTGAGCTTTCACATTCACTCTATCCTGAGACACCCTTAAAGTGGCTGCTGCATTCCTTGACTTGACTATTAGTCCCTCTAGATTAGCTTCTCTCTACTATTTGATGTGTAAGCTATAAGGCTTTATGGGGAAGTCTGCACAGTCTTACTCAGGATCATATGAGCGTAATGTGGCTGATACAATCTTCTGTAATGTGAAAAATAATAACATAAATTTTTCTTGGCGATTCACGCAAATTGAATAAAAAATTAATCAATTTAACCATATTTGTATTGAATTGATTTTCAGTTTTATTCAAAATATGGTATAATTAGTACCAATACATTAATGCAATGCAAATTCACCGCTGGATGCAGAGAGGCTTCTATAGAATATGATGCACAAAGCACAGGTGCAAAATATCAGTGACCAACCACTCACACAATTACCATCAACTAGTATTAGATAAGGCGAGCTGTCCAGAGATTAAAGCTCTGCATTCTGATACCGAAATGGCCTTTGGAAGAAAGTAATTTGAGAGGCCATTATCATTAGCGCCCTTAGCCTGCATTTTCTTCAATAATGTTTTGCATCGCTCAGAAAGGAGCAGCAGCTTACAGACCAGACATCTACTAACCTTTACCAGGGCTGTGGCTGCATTAGCACAACCCCAGAAGGTGAGCAGAATGCCCACCAATCCACCTATAACTCCACCTCATATTGGGTTTATTGCACAAGGAGGCATCTTGTCTTCTGTATATAGGATGCAGAAACCTTAAAAAGAATATTGGTACTGGCTTACAGTATTATATTGTTGGATGTTCTCGGAAATGTCAATTTCCCTTTAAATACATTTTGAATAAAGTATTTTTTTGCCTGGACATATGGATGGAGGATTTTCTTATTGGTTTCATGCAATGGTAGTTACTAGTGTTGAGCATTCCGATACCGCAAGTATTGGGTATCGGCCGATACTTGCTGTATCGGAATTCCGATACCGACTTCCGATATTTTTTCAATATCGGAAGTCGGCATCGGAATCGGAAGTTCAAAGTTGATTGACAGCCTGACGTCATCATGATGCGCGGTGTGTGCGCATCATGATGCGCCGTCATTTCGGGCCTTCCGGGGGTCTCTGCCGGCCTGCCGGGGGGCTGTGCCGGCCTGCTGGCGGGCTGTGTGGACTGCCCGGGGTCTGTACCGGCCTGCCGGGGGGCTGTGCCGGCCTGCCGGTGGTCTGTGCACCCTGTGGGGGTCTGAACCGGCCTGCCGGGGGGCTGTGCCGGCCTGCCGGTGGTCTGTGCACCCTGTGGGGGTCTGTGCCGGCCTGCCGGGGGGCTGTGCCGGCCTGCCGGGGGGCTGTGCCGGCCTGCCGGGGGGCTGTGCTGATGTCCGGGGGTCTGTGCAAGCATCGTCCGATGGGACTACAAGTCCCATCTGGCGATGCCTGCTACCATGACAGTGATTGACACATTAGCCAATGATGGGACAGTAGTAGTCCCATCATCCGGCTAATGTGTTAAATGTTAAAAAAAAAAAAATACTACATACATACTACATACATACTACATGCATGCTACATACATACTACATGCTACATACATACTACATACATACCACATACATACCACATACATACTACATACATACTACATACATACTACATACATAACACATATATACTACATACATACTACATGCTACATACATACTACATACATACTACATGCTACATACATACTACATATATACTACATGCATGCTACATACATACTACATGCTACATACATACTACATATATACTACATACATACTACATACATACTACATGCTACATACATACCACATACATACTACATACATACTACATACATACTACATGCATGCTACATACATACTACATGCTACATACATACTACATATATACTACATGCATGCTACATACATACTACATACATACTACATACATACTACATACATACTACATGCTACATACATACTACATATATACTACATGCATGCTACATACATACTGCATGCTACATGCATGCTACATACATACTACATACATACTACATGCTACATACATACCACATATATACTACATACATACTACATACAATACATTCATACAATACATACATAGACATACAGTACATATAACATAGAGTAACATACTTACCAATACTTGTCACATTGTTCCCCGAAGCCATTGTCTTTTACGGAATAAATATTAACATAACAAACCACAAAAATACTCACCCACGATCCAAAGCAGTCCACGAGTGTGTCCCACGACGATCTTGGGTAGAGAACTGCAGCATCAGCTGTTGCTGCCGTTCTCTACGGGCTGCAGGAGTCCAATGACGGAAGGTAGGTATCCTTCCGCACTGTATTCCTCCGCCACTTAAAAAAAAAAAAGTCCCTAGTCTCACTTTATGCCATTGCTGCGTGGGAATTTCCCACACAGCAATGGCATAAAGTGAGACTAGGGACATGCCCCATCATGTCCAATTATCCATCACATTCTGAACTTTCAGAACCAAAACGAAAACCCATCTGTTCAAGAAAGCATACAGCCTGCAATGACCCTGCTGCAACCCCCAACCTACTGTCTCTTCCCTAATTACCTTAAAACAAGAGAAAATACACAATAAAGCTACTAGGGTATAACCCAAACATTATAGAATATTAGAAGTTACCATGAACCCACAGGTAATACCCTTAGCTTATATAATAGGACAATGTAGGACACATTGTGTATCTCAATAGAGCAAACCACAAATAAGGATACAGTGGAACAGCCGAAAGTAGATATATATTGCACAAATTTATTGATATCAAAAAAGGTCACTGACAAACAAACGGGCTAAAATTGGCAAAAAGCTGCATAATATAAGACGAGAAAAACAGGGTAGAAATCCTGAATGGTATGCATGAAACACACATCAGTAAATAAATATAGGTTGAACCCATGTGAAATTCATAGTTATAAACTGGAAACAAATAAAATATAAATAGATAAATCAGTCCTATATATTTCACATGGAAACACGTCATTCAAGGTGCATAGATGGTGATCACAGAGATGAAGTGAACATAACAGATGGAAATATACAGGATACCATGTTGTCTCCCGCCCACCTCGATGCGCGTTTTTGCCAATTTTAGCTTGTTTGTTTGTCACTGACCTTTTTTGATATCAATAAATTTGTGCAAAATATATCTACTTTGGACTGTTCCACTGTATCTTTATTTGTGGCTTGCCAAATTACCCTGCAGACTTTAAGCCCATATGGTCAGGGCACTCGCCCCTCTGTACAAGTCTGTCATTGTTAGTTGTTTATATTTGTGTTATGCATGTAACCTCTCCTCAAGTACAGAACCATGGAATCAATGGTTCTCTAAAAATAAATAATAATAATAATCTAATATATAAAGCTCAAAGTGTGTATGTATGTGTGTATGTATGTGTGTATGTGTGTGTGTGTATGTGTGTATGTATGTTTGGGATAGGCATCCGCACCGTCGCAGCCACAGCTACAAAATTTGGCACAGTCACACGTCTGGACCCCGAGAGCGTCCTAAGCTATGTTGTGAGGCAAAATTTTAACCCCGCGCATTCCAATTCACCAAACAATTTTGCCCGTATCTACATACTGGGGGAAAAAGTGTGTGCGTGTCAAGCCCCGCCCCTCATTGTGATGTCATAATGCCCCTATTTGCATACTGGGGAAGCAGTGTGTGTGTATCAAGCCCCGCCCCTCATTATGATGTCACAACGGTTGCCATGGCGACGCTGATGTCATCATAGGTCTCAAGCCCCGCCGCCACTCATTATGATGTCATAATGGTTGACTATGGGATGGAGGATGTGTGATGGGTATATGGGCACTGGACTATGGGATGGAGGATATGTATGATGGGTATATGGGCACGGGACTATGGGATGGCGGATATGTTTATGGGCACGGGACTAGGGGATGGAGGATGTGTGATGGGTACATGGGCACTTGACTATGGGATGGAGGATATGTTTGACGGGTATATGGGCACGGGACTATGGGATGGCGGATATGTATGATGGGTATATGGGCACGGGACTATGGGATGGAGGATGTGTGATGGGTATATGGGCATTGGACTATGGGATGGAGGATATGTATGATGGGTATATGGGCACGGGACTGTGAGATGGCGGATATGTATGATGGGTATATGGGCACCGGACTATGGGATGGAGGATATGTATGATGGGTATATGGGCATGGGACTATGAGATGAAAGATGTGTGATGGGTATATGGGCATAGGACTATGGGGTGGAGAATATGTATGATGGGTATATGTGCATGGAACTATGGGATGGAGAATATGTATGATGGGTATATGGGCATGGGACTATGGGATGGAGGATGTGTGATGGGTATATGGGCACTGGACTATGGGATGGAGGATATGTATGATGGGTATATGGGCACGGGCCTATGGGATGGCGGATATGTATGATGGGTATATGGGCACTCGACTATGGGATGGAGGATATGTGATGGGTATATGGGCATGGGACTATGGGATGGAGGATGTGTGATGGTATATGGGCACGGGCCTATGGGATCGTGGATATGTATGATGGGTATATGGGCACGGGACTATGGGATGGAGGATATGTGTGATGGGTATATGGGCACTCGACTATGGGATGGAGGATGTGTGATGGGTATATGTGCACGGGACTATGGGATGGAGGATGTGTGATGGGTATATGGGCACTCGACTATGGGATGGCAAATATGTATGATGGGTATATGGGCATGGGACTATGGGATGGAGGATGTGTGATGGGTATATGGGCACGGGCCTATGGGATCATGGATATGTATGATGGGTATATGGGCATGGGACTATGGGATGGAGGATAATTATAATTTGCTATAACTAACCACAGATAGTTACTATGCCCGGGCTGCGCCGGGCTCTTCAGCTAGTAATAAATAAAAGCATATTGTTTTTAAAAATATTATCACGTGGTTATGTTATACATTGTTCTTAACAAGGTCAATATATACAGTGCCTTGAAAAAGAATTCATACTCCATGAACTTTTCTACATTTTTTCACATTACACCCAAAAACTGAAGGGTGTGTGCACACTCTGCGGATTCTGCTGCGGATCCGCAGCGGATTTGGCCGCTGTGGATCCGCAGCAGTTTTTGCTGCGGTGTACAGTACCATTATTCCCTATGGGAAATGGAAACCGCAACGCAGACGCTGCGGAATTTTCCGCGCGGATTATCTGCGTTTTCTTTCTGCGGATTCCGTGGCGGTTTCCTATCTCCTCCATTGTGGAGATGGTGAAACCGCAGGGCCAAACCGCAGAATAATCTGCAGATAAACGGCAGGTCTTTTGACCTGCGGATTTATCTGCGGATTTTACAAAATCCGCGCGGATGAATCCGCAGACCAATCCACAGCGTGTGCACGTACCCTAAATGTTTTTTTCATTTGGATTTAATGTGTTTTACTAACTCAAAGTAGCAAGTATTTGTAAAGTGTGCACAGGAAACTGCCAGTCGGGGATATACAGAGCTCAGCATTCTGACTACTGCTGCATCTACAATAGTACAATAGAGAAAACAAGGATTATATGAAAACTGCCCTTTAAGTGATTCATTGCCGGAATCTAGGTCTTTATACCTACATTATGTTGCTTTAAGATAACATAGCAAAACCTTCTGACAGATTCCCTTTAACCATCTACCTTAAAATTATGTTTACCCCAATCATAACACATCTTTTCAACCTATTATTCACTGCTGGAGTCTTCTCTCCTTCACGCTGCAACCAATTTCTGTATTTTTCACTTTCACTATTTCCTCCCCTTCTTCTAATTTGTACTTTTGAGTCACCTCATGTCTTTATGTATTTTATTATGTGATGCACTGGAAAGCAGGAAAAAAATCTAAGCAAGTTCGCAATTGTTTTTTTTTTTTTTTTTCTTAACTATGTTAACTGTATAGTAAAATTGACCAGGAAATATGATTCTCAAGTTCAATATGAGCATACAGATACCAAATATGTATACTTTTTTATTGAAGTAATGAAAAAAACTTTGTAAATTTGTAAAAAAAAAAAAAAAAAAAAACAGCTTAGCTTGTGTCGCCATTTTCCGAGACCCGTAACATTTTCAATTTTCAGGAATATTGTGCTGTGTGAGGGCTTGTTATTGCAACCTGGTTTGATGGTTTGACTGATACCATTTTGAGATAGGTATAATGTTTTGTTCACCTCTTATTACTTTTTACAAATGGAGATTCAGTGGCGCTTGTGTATGAGTGTAATTCCAGCAGCAAACACTAAGACACCTGTCACAAGGGTGTCAAAGAAATAAGGTAAAATAACTAATAATATTAGTGTGCGCTTGGAACACTCAAAGAGGGAAATCTAAATTGGGTGGTTATAGAAAAAAAAAAAAAAAACCTCTTATAAGCGCTCTTTATGTAGCTGGATAATAGCGAGAAAATAGCAATTAGTAATAGTCAATTGTAAGACCTCAGAAGAAGTGCTTAAGGGAAAAAGAATATATATAGATGCTGGTGGCAATCTTAGTTCCAACCTGAACAATCACAAACTAAAAAGGCATGAGTGAGGGTAAAAACCTGAAATCACTGATCAGGTTATACACTGCAGGGTAATTCTCCCTGATAGTACCTTAAAAAAAAAAAAGTCAAAGTCAAAATGCAGCCTGTGAACGGCTGTGCAGAGTAGCCGCAATAGTAAATGCACAAGTCAGAGAGCGGTACCTGTAAAGATAATGCGATGCGAAGTCCTCACTCCAGTAAGCGGTGCAGGTTAAAATAGCGCTTTTTGCTCCAGCGCTTGGAAAAAGAGGGGGGGGTTTGTACATTGGGGTATAGACGAGTTACAGGGCCTGCCCCGGCCGGTGGCAGCCTCCTGTCAGTGTACCTCCAGCTGTGGAGCAGACGTGAGCGGCCTCTCGTGCTCCCGGCGTCTGTGAGCTGCTCCAGGTATACAGGACCTTCGTGATGTGAGTCAACACATGACCACGTCAGTTTCACTTGCTGGTGGTTGCGACGGGGACCAATGGACTTTCCAACATGTTTCAAAGACTAACTGTCTTCTTCCTCCTTACTTTTTATTGCAATGTTACGGCTAAGAAAGCGTAATTCTGATGTTTTGATTTTTTTTTTCATTACATCGTTTACCAGTAGGATTAATATTTTTTACATTTCGATAAATCAGACTTGTATTAATGCAGTGATGCCAATTATGTCATTTTTTTAATTGCCTTATTTTTGTTTCAATGTTTTCCCTTTTTTTTTTTTTAAATATTTTTTTTTCACTTTTTATTGTACTTGTTAGTGGACTTGAAGTTGCGATCATCTGATCACTTGTGCGGCTATGTAGCTATAGGTTGGCTTTCACATGACTTCTATATTGACAGGCAGGAGGGTCTCCAGCAGACCTCCAACTGAGTAAGCCATTGTAGCCCAATGATCACGTCACAGGCGCATATAGAATGAAGCGCCCTCATAGAATCATAGAATATTAGAGTTGGAAGGGACTTCCACGGTCATCATGTCCAACTCCCTGCTCAATGCAGGATTCACTAAACCATCTCAGACAGATGTCTGTCCAGCCTCTGTTTGAAGACTTCCATTGAAGGAGAACTCACAATCACTCGTGGCAGCCTGTTCCACTCATTGACCACCTTCACTGTCAAAGTTTTTTCTAATATCTAATCTGTATCTTCTCCTTATCAGTTTCATCCCATTGCTTCTCATATTTCCATGTGTAAATGAGAATAAGGATGATCCCTCTACACTGGGACATCCCTTCAGATATTTGTAGAAAGCTGTTAAGTCTCCTCTTTCTTTTTTGCAAGCTAAAGCTAAACATTCCCAGATCCTTTAACCATTCCTTGCATATTTAATGCCCCTGTCAGAGATAGACAGAGGCATTTAACAGATTAACAGCCACAGGTGGAGCTCTGCTCCACCTGCTGCTGTTGAGGGTAGAGTATTATTTGCGCGAGTTTCCTACGGGTTCTCCGGTTTCCTCCCATACTCCAAAGACATACTGGTAGGGAATGTAGATTGTGAACCTCAATGGTGACAATGCCAATAATATCTGCAAAATGCTGTGGAATTAATAGCAGTATATAAGTGAGTAAAATAAATAAATAAATAAAATATTACAGTCATCATCTACCTGGAACGATGCAGGCTCGGCGTGCGAACCTGCATCGATGCCAGGGACACAACATATGACGTACATCATATGTCAGAAAGGGGTTAAAAATGCAAGCCTAAAACCAATTAGGAACACACGCTTTGACCTGTTCATTCTGTTCTCCTATTGTTCGTTTTCACTACTTCTGGTTGAACTCGTCTTTTATGTACTGCTAACCCACCACTCATTCACCAGTTTATTTGGCTTTTGAGAACACTATTCCAGTAACTGGTGCAGGTCAGAATCCCACAATTTCTAGACCTATTTCCATTGAGCTTTTTCTTTAAAAAATACTGTCTCCATCTTCGACAGAGTCAATAACTCCCCCCGTTACAAATACTCTTGTTTCCTTACATCAAACACTTGATTACTTCTTTTATCCCCTCGTATTCCACCAATCTTAATATTTATAGCTCCTCTTTCTCTCAGTGCTTTTCCTCTGTTCTTGAATAAAATACTAATAATATAAAAATATTTCTATTGTGCTTTGCTGAATCCTCTATATATTCCCTGTTGTTAACGTGCGTCCTTGGTGGTCATGCTAAACATCGCAGTGCTGCTGTAGGTGTTTTTCGTTGGATAGAAGAAGCTCATGGTGTCATATCTAAGTAATACTGAATCTTGTTTTCACATATTTCACAAATTGATATACACATAAGCAGCCGGCCAAGACATCACTTTATTGTTCTTGGCTTTTTTGGTTTTGCTTGTTATTACTAACGCGAAGGTAAGTGATCACCATGTGAATTAGATGTGACACCTGCTCTATATCAAGGTCACCTCCCAGCTGTGTCACGGCTGAAAAGCATCTTACTGTAACCTGATGAAATGTCTCACCAATGATGATGAACAAACATTTTGATATTCGAATTCGACAGCTTCATCACACGTGTTTTTTAAGAAAAAATATTTTCAGTGGATTGGTTTACCATGAATTGCAAATTTTATAAAGTTTTCAGTCATCCTGAAAACACATAGTGTTCATTGCGTTGAACAATTTTCAAGCTCTATAACGCAAATACATTTTTAGTAATGCCAAATATATGGCTATGACATCATTCATGGCTATTGGTAAACTGATCGCAGATGTTTGTTCACTGCTGCCCCGTCACACACACTATATTCAATGTTTATTCAGTACTTTTTTTCCCTTATCTCTATTGCTAAGTTGTGAGCTATGACTTACTATGACTTCGCAGAGTCACTACTCAGTTGCTGTTGCATTCTCTGCCTCTGCTTTTATACAGGCTACTATGGTCTCTCCTGATTGGCTATGCTATAGCATGTGATGTGATAGCTGTATGACATCACGGCGAAGCCCATCATTTGAGCCTCCTATGGCTCATGCAATCTCCTCCTTTGTGTGAATTGGCTGTGGGCATTTTTTTATCTAATTATTTTGCAAACTATTCAAATTTGCCAGGTCCAGTGAATTTCCTGAAATTTGACATGAATTTCATTAGCATCAAATCAATTCCTTCATCTATGCTTGCTCCATATATATTGATCTGTGGGTCCACCTGCTGTAGCTAAGAAGCCTCATTCAGATGGGTACATGCACTCAACATTAAACCTGTACAACATTAGACTTACGTCTCACTTGGGGCTGTTTCTCCAAAATGTATACAGGGAAGATAGAAATTAGCCTCATTCTCTAGAAGCTACAAATAGGTTTTGGCAGGATGTTCATAACAAAGATTGAGATAGTAATCACAATTCCCAAAAATACAACAAAGAAGACAACGTTAGGCTGGGTTCACATCGCGTTAGGTGCCGTCCGTTTAACGGATTTGTTACTAAGCGGCACTAACGCAATGTAACGGATCCGTTAATGCACCCTTTGCAATCCATTATCGTAACGCATGTCAAAATTGGCATGTGTTAGCGACGGTCCGTTACATTGTGACGCACCTTCGAACGCGGTCTACCACGTTTTCAGGTACCTTAGGTCGAACACACAGTGAACGGACGCGTTTGCTCTCCATAGGCCGCTATTACTAACGCATGCCGACGCAATGCTACCATGCTCTAGCGCATGCGTTAACGTGGTCGTAGAAAAAAATAGATTTTGGACATCATCATTAGAGCATCTTTTTAACGGATCCATTAAACGGATGGCACTAACTCGATGTGAACCTAGCCTAAGCGCCAAAAAAATAATAAAGTTTACTACAATTTTGTATTGCTTATAAATTTCATGTTTAAACACATTTAAAGGGTTTTTTTTCAGAAAACCCCAGTCTCTAGTCACAATTTGTTTAAAAAACTAAACAAAAGACAAAACTTGGCCTTACTCAAACTCCCCAGGTCCAACTTTGAGCCAAATTGACAGTCTTGCAGCAAATCATGGAGCTTAGAAGCAAGAAGGACCTCATGTTGTCTACTCAGGCAGAGCCACTGAGCTCAGCTGTTGACATAATTTCAGTTCTGCAGAAAAAGCTGCAGAATTGTGAATGCAAGCTTAAGCTCTACTTCATGCTTATAGCAATGGATAAATTAATTTTTGACTTCCAAAGACGGATTAGTCATTCTTTGTTGCCTATTCTGATCTTCTGTTTTTCTCTGTGCCTGCAAATTTCCTGACAGCGGGGTAGCAAAATGTAAATACCATGGTCAGAAGCTCTGGCGAATTGTAGTGGAGCAAAGCTCTGGGGCAAAGATTCTGTGTTTTACCTGGCTCTTTTGTTTCAATTATACACAAACAAAGTCTGTCTGAGATTACTTGAAGAGAAAGAAGGATTTGCACAAGCGGCATCCACAGAAGATCTGGGGTTAGTTCTACAAGATGTTTGGAACAACCTCCCTGCTGAGTTAGTTCAAAAGTTGTGTGCAAGTACGAGTGAACCTAGAAGTATTGATGCTGTTTTGAAGGCAAAGGTCAGTCACACCGAAATTGATTTGATTTATTTTTTTCTATTGTTCATTTTCTTTACATTTTTTTAATTGATACAAATAAACTATTAACACTTCCATTTTCTTAAAAAAAATCTTATTTATAGCATTTGTTCCGCACCTGTCTCAAGTTTTGCACAGTAATATGTATATATACATTGTATGCAACAATAGATAAATTGTACAGATTTGTCGCTTCGGCAGAGTGACTGTTTCATCCCAGTAATTGAGCTCTAGGACAGGGTCCATCAAAAGACTGCAAAAAAACATTCTCCTTCCTCCTCTAACCTCCTTGCTTTTCTTTGTTAGGCTACATTCCCACGATGAGTTTTTGATGAGTATTTAAAAAAAATGCAAGCAGCCTATCTTACTTAATGGGTGCAGAAATCTTGCAAAGCATCTGCAACATTAAACACTCACCTAAATCTCATAGTAGGAACATAGCATTAAAGCCCAGTCCCCTCCATAGCTAAGAGCCTGAGCTACTCAGACTCCACGCAGCAATTGTAGTAGTGTAGGACACTAGACACTCCTTTACTGTGCTCCATTATTTTTTGCCCAATGGAAGATACCACTAGTTTTATGCTATTATGCCTTGACAATCCTTTGGATTTCTTCTATTTTCCACCTAGTGAGAATAACTTGAAGGTAAATTGACCATTTGCTATTTCACCCTTGTCTTTTCTTTATACTTTTAAGTGGCACCTAGGGATGAGCGAGTAGTGAAGTATTTAGACTCGCTGTACTCGTTACGAGTACCTCCTAATACTCGGGTATTCGTAACGAGTAGCGAGTCCAATGTAAGTCCATGGGAAATGCGAGTAATGGGTGGGGACTGTACAAAGACTGTGCCGGGCTATATGGGGCTGTGCTGGCCTGTGCGGGACTGTGCTGGGCTGTGCGGGTACTGTGCTGGCCTGTGCGGAACTGTGCTGGGCTGTGCGGAACTGTGCTGGGCTGTGCAGGTACTGTGTGGGGTCTGTGCTGGCCTGTGCGGGACTGTGCTGGGCTGTGGAGGTACTGTGCGGGGACTGTGCTGGGCTGTGCGTGAACTGTGCGGGCTGTGCTGAATATTGAGAGGCGAGTAGTGAAATACTCACCAGGATTTTCGAGTACCGCGAGTACCGTATTTCTCGCCGAGTACCGAATCCTAATGAGTATACTCGCTCATCCCTAGTGGCACCTTATCGGTCTGGGATAGAGATGAGCGGATATCATGAGAATCATATTAGTCAAATCGTGCAGATTTTACCAGGAAAATCGAATTACAGCAGTTACTCTCCACAAATTGAATGTTCCTTGTTACGCTAAATGTAACATGTAAAAAGTTCAAGAAAAACCCTAATGCTTCGCTGTTTACTTGTCCTAGCACCCCTGACACTTCTGGTTCCCATTGCCTGCCCGTATAGTCCTCAGGAGGACCCCTACTGCCTGCTTAAGCACGTCGGCTTCCCGCTTTGACCAACCATCAGAGGACAGGGCACATCATGAAACTTTAACACAAAATGACCTCTGAAGCCTGGTTATGGCTGGAAGTCCTGTTCTAGAGTGAAGATACTGGCCTGCAACTATGAAAAAAAGACCCCAAGGACCAAGCACCTGGCAGCGTGGACAATAGGGATTCCGGGTAAAATGAGCAGTGATGTTTGAAATTATGTTTTCTTTAATATTTTTATTCTTTTGCAGGACTTCTAAAGTTCAGCAGAACAGCAATTGCAGTTGGCCACCATGTTTGCTGAATTTGTGTGGGGCATATGGTAAAAAGGACCAAATCTGGAGAATACAGATCTTTTCAAAGTTCGAGGAGAATTCAATTCAATCGAATACATTTGCTCATTTCCAGTCTGGGTTGATGTGTTTTGCAGTTCTATTGTGCAAACATTCTTGGTTCTGATATCTATATGCATTATACAGTAGTTCCTGGAGTGATGTACATAGATTAGTTATTACTTGAGTGTTCTTTATTTACTGTTACTTTGCTTTAATGTAATCTACTGTTTGCTTGTATTTTGCATACTTTTGATGAACCTAAATATAATCTTTCAAAGCACTGTAGCTTTGTACTGGTAGCGTCCTAGATTCATATCCCACCAAGGGCAAATAATCATATTTGCCAAAACATGGATTTTTTTGCAACTCACTATTTACAAAAATAACAAATTCAGCAAAGTAGCAATCAAATGTGGCCTCCTTTATACTGAACAAAAAACAGCCAGGCAAAGACTTAAAAATATGTAATAATAATAATACTTCTCACCTAACCACTTATCTGTCCCACTGCACTCTCGACCCACCATGTCGTCCTCTGAGCCTAGTCTTTTTCAATTTCCCTATTGGACACAACCTCTTGGCCTCCTCACATGAGTCTTTCGCATCTGACTGGACTATGAGTCTGACATCACTGCATGCTATGCTGTCACAGTGCACTTAGAGAAGTCATGGTGTTGTAATGCGCATAGCCTAAATGGCAGCATAGCATGCAATGACATTACAGGCCTAGTTAAGCCTGAAGCCACGGCTTGAAATAAAGAAGTCAGAGAAAATATGTTCAGTGGGGGAAAGAAAAAATAGGAGGTGTGGAAGATCGGACAAATGGCTGTGGAAATCAATTGGTGCAACTTAGCAGTCTGGCTAGTTTTTTCTTTTTTTGCTTTTACTTACTATGTTTCCTATGTTTATTATACTCTAGGGTCTGAAGAAACTGTGGGGCTTAATAAGGAACATAGAGATTAGAATGTTCAGCTCTCTGCTGTAGCATTCCTTTCCGATCTGGAGCAAGGACAACGTTTCTGCCGAGGCGTAACAGTGTCAATAGAGAAGGGAATCCAGCTCATGGATGTGTGATTATTTTTCTGCTTTCTCCTCAATTTGTTAAATATGTTCATATGTCATTTTTAGTATTGCACATTTATATAAAAAAAATTCAGTTAGATAATCATGCAACCACACTAGAAGGAAGACCTACAAAAAGTGCACCAATAACCCAAGTCTAACATCATGATTAAAGGAGTTGTCTACAACTAGGACAACCCCTTCTTGACCAAAATATTTGGCCCCGATAATAAAATGAAACTTATACTCACCACTCATGCTGGTGCCATGCCCATGTTGTTGGCACTCATTCTCTCTGGAGCTCTCGCGCGGTGTTGCAACACGTGATACTGTCGCCCAATCAGTGCAAGCATCACGGTTTCTGCCTTCAGACAAATCAAAAATGAAGAGAAAGTCTGGGCTATAGCTGATCCCTGGCTTCCTCTTCATGTTCGATTTGACTGAAGGCAGGGACAGTGATGCCAGCATCATCTGTCACAACACTGCATGAGAGCCCCGTGGAGAGCCGACATCGCGGGAACGGCTTTGGCACGGAAGTTGAGTAAAAGCTTTATTATGGTAATGGGGCCAAGTGAGAGATACATGAAAAAGTTGTCCAAGTAGTGGACAACTACTTTAAGGATGCTATGAGCTTCTGAAACACATGTATGTTACCTACATGAGGATTTTAATTATGTCATCCACCTTGTATTTTTATATCTAATAAAGGAGATTGTATTGCACATCCGTGGAGCAGGATTCCCTTCTTTTTCTATTGACCTTAAGGTACTGTCACACTTAGCGATGCACCAGCGATCCTGACCAGCGATTTGACGCGGTCAGGATCGCTGGTACATCGCTAAGTGGTCGCTAGTGAGCTGCCACACAGGCAGATCTCACCATCGACATCGTAGCGGTCAGGGGTCGCTACTTACCTGTCACACTAGGCGATCCTGACGTCCTCCTGCTCGGCTCCACGCTCGTTGCTCCTCTCTCCACAGGAAGCGCCGCAGGAAGCTGACGACGAGAAACAGTCCTGGACGTTCTCGCGCGATCAGCGATAACCAGCGGGGGAGCCGGTCGTAGGTATCACACACAGTGATATCGCTAGCAATATCGCTATAACGTCACAAGTTATAGCGATATTGCTAGCGATATCACTAAATGTGACAGTACCTTTAATAAGGAACATTCAATTTGCACCGAATAAACGCACTGAGAATCAATATCCTTGGAAAATTCACAATATTTGGTGAATTTTAATCTTGACAAATTCGATCAACTCTATAGGCATCATAGTGGCTCATTGGTTAGCAATGTTGCATTCCAGCACTGGGGTCCTACCAAATCCCACCAACGACAAGAAGTTTTATATTCCTTCGCGTGTTTGGAGTATGGGAGTAAATCGGATCACCCGGAAGACACCCATCCAAATACAAACTGATTGGGAATTTAGATTGTAAGCCCCAATGGGGGACAGTGATGATAATTTCTGTACAGTACAGCGGAATATGATGACCCTGTATAAATAAATGAAAATAAATACTGTATAATATCTTTCTACCACAGTATGATCACAATAGGTGCATTTAAATTGAATGCAATAAAAGCAGTTCAATAGTAGGATTCTAATGGGAATGTAGTAATTTTTTCTTAAAATTATTTTTAATTCACTGTATGAAAATTTGGGTTAATAACATGATTTTACCCCTAAATAAATTGCGGGCTATTGTACAGTATTTACAGAGCCGATTGCTTTTACTAGCGCACTGTGTATTGTTTGTCACAATACTATGGTACATTTATTTTATACTGTCCCTGCTATTCGGTAATAGAATAATGTGACAGAAATGGAGTCAGTGAGTAATTAAAAAGGGTTCAGTAGATTTGTCAATTACAATTCTTCCAATAATTTACATTTATAGATGTTTCAAAAATACTTTTATAAATGTGGAATTGTATTAACAGGACACAATTTCACAGTTCCTGCAGTAGGGCTTAAATTCAATCATTGTATTAAAACCCCGGGGAAATTTGCTAACCAAATTACAAAGCCAAATGTATTTCATTACAATTCTAAAATTTAGATTTGCTTCTCTAGCATTACATTTAATTTAGGCAAGGCATATAAAATGCATTTGTTCCAGAAATTAAAAGAAAAAGGCATAACAATTATCTTTTTTTATTCCTTAAAGAATGCGATTTTGCTGAATATGAAACATTTAAGGTTTTCTTATTGTTCCATTGATATAGGTGATTCTTCAGTGACTTATTGTTTATATGAAACAATTAAAAAATTCTTCTAGCTGTATAATGAAAAAATCTTTTTTTCAACATGTCAAAAGTTTAGAATACTGACAAACATTTTTATTTTGAATTCTCCTTGTTAAATTGTGTCTTTTAGTTTGAAACCGTCAATACCTGTAGGTCTACTCAGAACACGTAGACACAAATCAGTATATATTTTTTTGCAAGAGACATCAAAAGCAATAATAAAGGATTTTGGGGATATGTCAAAAGTAAAAGAAAAGTCAAAGATGCTATAGGATTTTTGCAGGATGAAAATGATGAAATGGTAAGACAGGATGTTGGGAAGGCCGAACTTTTAAATTCCTATTTTGCATCTGTTTTCTCTCAGAAAGGAAATGTAACATCAACTGTTCTTCACTGTCCTATTAAGGGAATAGAAGAATCCAGGATATCTATAAACAGAAAGATAGTGAGGAAACACTTAGCTAACCTAAATGAATTCAAGTCTCCAGGTCCAGATGAATTACACCCCAGAGTACTGAAGGAGATAGCAGAAGAAATTTTTGAACCCCTCTCCATAATCTTTGAAAATTCTTGGAGAACAGGAGAAGTTCCAGAAGACTGGAGAAGAGCAAATGTTGATCCTATCTTCAAAAAGGGGAAGAAGGTAGACCCAGGCAACTATAGGCCGGTGAGTCTGACTTCTATACCAGGAAAGATCTTTGAACAAATTATTAAACAACATGTATGTCAGTACCTGGATAAGAATGAAGTGATTAAACAGAGTCAGCATGGGTTTGTAACTAATAAGTCTTGTCAGACTAACTTAATTTCCTTCTATGACGGAATCACTGATTGGGTGGATCAAGGAAATGCTGTAGATATAGTATATCTTGACTTCAGCAAAGCATTTGACAAAGTATCTCATACAATCCTTATTGAAAAAATGACTAAGTATGGAATGGACAAGGCAACTGTTAGGTGGATTCATAACTGGCTTAGTGATCGGACCCAAAGAGTGGTCGTAAATGGCTGCACATCCAGTTGGAAGAATGTCTCAAGTGGGGTACCACAGGGCTCTGTCCTGGGCCCTGTATTGTTCAACATCTTTATCAACGATTTAGATGAAGGAATTGAGGGTAAACTGATTAAATTTGCTGATGACACAAAGCTAGGAGGGATAGCTAATACTAGAGAAGAGAGAGAGGATTCAAAAAGATATAAATAAACTGGAGAAGTGGGCAGCAACTAACAGAATGGTTTTTAACAGGGAAAAATGCAAAGTACTACATCTGGGCAATAAAAATGAAAAACGCATATACAGAATGGGAGGAATAGGCCTAAGCAACAGCACATGTGAAAAAGACTTGGGTATACTAATAGATCACAGACTGAATATGAGTCAACAGTGTGATGCAGCAGCAAAAAAGGCAAATGCAATTCTAGGATGTATTAACAGAAGCATACAGTCTAGATCACGTGAAGTCATTATTTCCCTCTACTCTTCTTTGGTCAGACCTCATCTGGAATATTGTGTCCAGTTTTGGGCACCACATTTTAAAAAAGACATCAACAAACTGGAGCAAGTTCAGAAAAGAGCAACCAGAATGGTGACCGGTCTGCAAACCCTGTCTTATGAGGAAAGGTTGCAGGATTTGGGATTGTTTAGTTTGCAAAAGAGAAGACTGAGAGGAGACTTAATAGCTGTCTACAAATATCTAAAGGGCTGTCACATTGTAGAAGGATCAACTTTATTCTCATTTGCACAAGGAAAGACTAGAAGAAATGGGATGAAACTGAATGGGAGGAGACACAGATTAGATATTAGAAAAAACTTTTTGACAGTTAGAGTGATCAATGAGTGGAACAAGCTGCCACGAGAAGTGGTGAGTTCTCCTTCAATGGAAGTCTTCAAACAGAGGCTGGACAGACATCTGACTGGGATGATTTAGCGAATCCTGCTTTGAGCAGGGGGTTGGACCAGATGGCCCAGGAGGTCCCTTCCAACTCTACGATTCTATGATTCTATGATTCTATGATAATAAATAAGGCTGTGTCCATTATTTGAATTGTGGTGGAGCAATACTGTGCATAGCACTTTCAGAAACATTTCACTTTTTACCTTATTCCCTAGCTTACAGTATGTTCTGTAGGCACATAGGCTAGGGAATATAAAATCTGTAGGCACCCAGCCATTGTAGTGAAAGTGCAGCACCTGAGAGAAAATGAACTTTATTTATCCTGGTAGCTGACAGCTTTCAGTCCCCTCGAGAAAGCTACATGAGAGTAGCGAAACGCGCATTGGGGTGTCCCGGGTAGGCGCCGCTGTGCCATTATGTGAATATTCACTCGCTCTCTTTCCTCCTGCATGTGGGGTCTATCATTACAGTCCTGCGTGATCATGGATGAGACATATGGTATATAGTAAGGTCATATGGTTGGCCGAGTCCCAGTTTACTGTTATGGGGCTTTGTACTAGTAATGAATGAGATTTAACCCCTTTTTGACATGGGAAGTGTACTATCCAGGGAGAGGTTTTTTGGCTTTACCTGAGAGGTTGGCGCTGTATATTCCGGATTTTTTTGGTGTCGATTTTTATATATTGTCTATTTTTTGTAATGCCATTTTATCTTTGTATACATTAATAAAAATTGTGTATGTTTTTATTGAAAACTCCTGCTGTCCTCTTGTTTTCCAGCTTTTAGTCATATAGGCATGCCAGCACTGTTTTAGTTACCACTCGTAGCACTGCGATTGGTGACTATAAGCATGCCCCGGAACTTTGACTCTGCACTGATGTATTGGTAACCTGGCTGCCAGAGAAATTTGCGGGAGTGTGCTTACAGCCGTCACTCTCCGAACTGTGAGCGTTGACTGTAGCTGCACTGGCATGCATGTATGACTGAAATCCGGCGGCTCTCGGGAGATATAAAGTTGATTTTCAACTGGATGCTACACTTTAAGTATGGCAGCTGGGCATCTCCCTAATACTATTAAACCACAGATTATCCACATATCTGCAGGTAAATAGTGTTATCCAACCAGACAGGTTCCCTTTAATGAATTACAGTACTCTAAATAATTATAGGTCTTGATCTAAATCAGATGATTGTACAAGAATAAGTGGAACAAATATGGTGGAGTATTTAGACGTGTCGGTCTCGGCCAATCAATAACTGTCGATCCGATGCATACATTACATGCCAATGGGCATACATTTATTGGTCTGTTTACCCAAGGCAAAACAAAAGTAATAGGAACAGGATGATAACTAATAGAATGTTTCTGACTTCATGCAGTTTCATGTTTACACAGGATTATGTGCTGATGAAAACAATGTATGCATGGGCTGATAATTGATAACAAGCAATTCCCAAGGATCTTTGATTGACGATTTTATGGCTCATCTAAATGGGAATTAGATTTCTCCATCTCACTAATGTGATCTTCTAATATGATATCAGACATATCAAAAACTTGTTATGACTGTATAAGCAAACTCACATAGGTAACGTATAAACTCGGAGAGACAAACACGCGAACGTTAATCTGACCCTGATTGCGGAGGTTAGTAGCCTAAGTATTAGCAATAGTGTTCCCACTCAACATTGACTTACCCTGAATGCCCTTAACTGCACCTTTTCTATAAACAATGTGCAAAACTAAAGCGATAATAACTGTAAAGCGAAATACACAAAAATCTGAGGAAAAAAGATACAGGCCTTTGAGCATATTCACACAGACACACAGGAAAGACAGAAGAAAATAAGAAGAACCACACAACAAATAGAATATGTGGAAAACCTCCCAGACTCCAAACGTAAAAAAGGAAAGGGTACTGGGGAGGAAGACATACAAACCAAAGGAAAATCAATAGTGATTAACAAGGTAAGATTATCCCTAGCTGAGGAGGTGGATCTCCAAACACCATCTGTCTTGAAATATAGGCAGCAAAGATGCTGGGGCAATCTAAGTATAAATAGCCCCTCTCAAAAAGTGATATGACAGAACCAAATTAGGAAGTGAGAGACACCTAAATAGAAGCAAACCAAAGAATGAAAAGGAAAGACAAAAGAACCATCAGCATCTGACCAGACTGGATGTGGCTTACTAGAAGGTGAAACTGATTACACAGCAAGACGTCACCGGATCGAGACCCAAATCCAAGGCATTACAAAGTCCTTATTGTGGTAAGGATGAGCATAGTTTTTTCTCCTGATATGAACTCTGAAAATCTTCAATTTTCTTGCAGCGCTACCATGGAGGAAAATAAAAATAATACAATTCTTAATATAATGAAGGTGTGGTCCATATAATGCATAAATGTGTGACAGTTGCCTCCTTCCAAATTATGCCAGTTTCTTCTTTCTGAGTTATTTATGAATGTCCTAAAAGTGAGTCCAGTAACTATTAAAGCCTTATATCCAAAGTTGAAAGTTATTGCCTCTCCAAAGGAAGATCCCCAATGATTGGAAAAATAGGGCTGTAGATCACAGGATCTTGGCTTGAATGTAGGTACTGAGTGTCACCGTTCCACCCCTCAGGGTGTCTGGGATGCAGTTACTGACAGCTCGGCCGTCCAATCTGGTACAGGGGCATGCTGAAGCTGTCAGTACTTTGACAGCATGACCATCCGGTCTGGTTCAGGGGCGTGGTGAGCTGTCTCAGGTGTTCAGTATCTCATGTAATGACCATGCCTACTTTGCTGAGCAGTTCTCCCAGACCACTATCAGACGTGCATTCATATTGTGAGATTTGTGCTTTGTGCTCCCTGTGCCTTGAGTTCTATATGCTTCATCCATTGCTTGACCTTTAACCCCTTCAGCTTCGATCTGTTATGCTCCCGGTACTCTGACCTCAGACCGTTACCTGACTACGCTTTTGTCTCTTCCTTCTGATTATGACGTACCCTCTTGGCTTCTAACCTTGCACTCTCTGAACACTCTGACACACGGTTTAGCCATAAGAAAGTGACTAGCATCACACTGAGACTGCTGAAAATGACTGAGTGCTGTACATTGATTTAAGTATACGTAAACAGCTGTATGTCATATAGTGGCATATTTCTTTTGGAGCGGAGAGTTATCCATCTGTATTTTAAAATGCTACAGACTATTTTTGCTGTATTCTGACTTAAGTCTACTTAAACCTCTGTATATCATACAGTTGCATTTTTTGGGGGGGATCTGTTATGAACTGGTCACCGAGGAGGATGGCAGGAAAAGGCTAGGCCACCAGGAAACCAGAAGGTTGGTAACTTAGCAGATTGCAGACCCCTAATCCTAACAACACAACTAGCAGTAGCCGTGGGGCGTACCTACGATGCCCTAGACGCTTCGGCACAGCCGGAGAGATAACTAAGCCTAATGCAAGAAAGGTGAAATCTAAACTGCCCCAGAGTAGACCCCCAAAGGAATAGATAGCCCCCAAACATATATTGTCGGTGAGACAAGATGAGACACAAACGCAGGCAGAAAATAGACTGAGGAAATAATGGGGCCCGAACTGACTAGATAGGATAGGAAAGGAAAGACACTGTCTGCAATCACGCAAAAAACCTAAAAATCCAACACGTCTGATGTACAAAAAACACTGAGTTCTCACGACCTCTCCCCCACTATATCAGCATTCTGGTATGAACTGGCAGCAAAGCAAAAGAGACTAATATAACAGGGGACTGAACAAACTGACACAAGCTGTAACATATGGAGCGGCGTTCAGCACTGACCCCAGCAGGGAGCACGCTGAAACCTCACAACAAAGCAGAAAGAGGCAAAACCAGATCAGATGCAAAGGATTAGCAAATGAGCAACTTAACTGAAAAATGCAGGATCAGGCAGGAGACATCAGACCTCAGAATGCACAGGAAGAAAACTAATCACCAGCAGGGAACAGGAGGAAGCCTGCTTACTTAAATACTCCAATCAGTGACCCCTGATTTCCAATCCTCGTTATCAGGTGGCAGACTTTGGCCAGCTCCACTACCCACAGTAACCACTAGAGGGAGCCCCGGCTCATAAATCAAATTGAGATAGTTCACAACAGGTATCCAGCTGTATTAAAGGTAACCTGTCACCCCCCAGGGCATTTTTCACTAAAAGAGCCACCTTCAGCAGCACTAAGGCTGCATTATGTGAAGGTGGCTCTTCTGTTTCTCACCCCCATTAACACCAAAATATAGACTTTTATGAATAGCTCCTCATAAATGTGTCACAGAGGTATAGAGTGTCCCTCTGTTTAAGCCGCCTCCCAGCTGTCCATCAAACCCCCTCTACAGCGTCCTTGCACCGCCTCCTTATTTTGCATTTGCAGTTATATGTTGTCGGACCCCTGCGCTGTGACAACAGTTCTCGGGCATGCGCAGTGCGCGCTGCACGGGAACTGCCATCACTAGAGTTGAGCGAAACGGGTCGAAAAATTTCAAAAGTCGCCGACTTTTGGCAAAGTCGGGTTTCATGAAACGAAACCCGACCCTAGGATGAGGTCGGCCACGAGGTCGGCGACTTACGCGCCAAAGTCGCGTTTCAAAAGTTTGTTTTGCGCTCTTTTTCAGCCAATCAGGATCCACGGACACTGTGGGCAATGTGATGACATAGGCAGGGGTCACCACCATCTTTCAGAAGGGCATGCAAGTGATTGGCTTGCTTTGGTGGGCGTCACAGGGGGTATAAAAGGGTGTGCACGCCGACCGCCATCTTACTTCTGCCGATCTCAGTATAGGGAGAGGTTGCTGCTGATTCTGTAGGGAGAGCGTTAGGCAGGGAAGAAGACAAAAAAACTGCTTCTGCTGCTAGCGATTTGGCCTGCACAACACACCAGTCACTGTGTGTGCAGTGCAAGGGGAGGCTATATAGTGGTGTATCAGTGGTGTTGGTTGTTGGGCTGCCTTCTAAGGCTTCCTGACATTCCTGCATTGCTGTTTACCCACTGCTCCGCAAACTGCTTTTTTAAAAGCAATCCCAATTTTTTTTTTTTGTCCTGCTGAGAAGAAAAAAAAACTGCTTCTGCTGCTAGCGATTTGGCCTGCACAACACACCAGTCACTGCCTTTTTTAAAAGCAATCCAATCTCCCTTATCCTCTAGTCACTTTTGTCACAGCTGTGCCATCGAGCCTGTGACATAGCGCTCAGATATCAGTGGGCCTCACACAATCCAAAAGAGTCCAGTGTCCACAAGTGTCTGCAGAAATTCAAAATCTCCCTTATCCTCTCGTCACTTTTGTCACAGCTGTGCCATCGAGCCTGTGACATAGCGCTCAGATATTCATTGGGCCTCACACAATCCAAAAGTGTCCAGTGTCCACAAGTGTGTGCAGAAATTCAAAATCTCCCTTATCCTCTAGTCACTTTGGTCACAGCTGTGCCATCGAGCCTGTCACATAGCGCTCAGATATTCATTGGGCCTCACACAATCCAAAAGTGTCCAGTGTCCACAAGTGTGTGCAGAAATTCAAAATCTCCCTTATCCTCTAGTCACTTTGGTCACAGCTGTGCCATCGAGCCTGTCACATAGCGCTCAGATATTCACTGGGTCTCACACAATCCAAAAGTGTCCAGTGTCCACAAGTGTGTGCAGAAATTCAAAATCTCCCTTATCCTCTCGTCACTTTTGTCACAGCTGTGCCATCGAGCCTGTGACATAGCGCTCATATATCAGTGGGCCTCACACAATCCAAAAGTGTCCAGTGTCCACAAGTGTCTGCAGAAATTCAAAATCTCCCCTGTCCTATAGACACCTTGTACCTTGTTTTACATTACTATATAGTTTGTTGGATTTTGTCTACATTTCTACCAAAAATGAGGAAGGCTGGTGGAAGAGGCCGTGGAATTGGGCGGGGGTTGGCAGCTGGTAATGATGGTGTTGGTGGTGGATCTGATGGTAGTGGCAAGAGCAAAATAGGACCAAATGCAGGAGGTGTTGAGCCTGCGTCATCGTCTGGCTACATAAGGCCTCGAACGCTTAGTTTTCTAGGAGTTGGCAAACCGCTTTTAAAGGCAGAGCATCAGGAAAAAGTTTTGTCTTACATTGCTGACTCAGCCTCCAGCTCTATCGCCTCCTCTTCTTCAGTTGTAAAAAGTAAAAGCACTGAGTCGTCATTGGAGGCTCATGTTCATGAACCACACCTTTCCTTGTGTCCTTCACCCCAACCAAGATTGAAGGATGATGCAGGCCATACTACTGATTACTCCATGGAGCTGTTTTCACATACCATGCCTGGATTATCAAGTCAAATGGTGAATTACCCAGGCCAAGATGAATCTGACATGGAGTGCACTGATGCACAGCCGCTGATGGATGATTCTGCTGGTACATTCACTCAGAGCACTACATTGTCCTCGCAGTGTACAGAGCCAGATTCTGACCCTGATGAGGCTCAGGTGCCCCTTCCCGCACACTATACCACCATACACGGTGACACAGAGGAAGGTGCACATGACATAGAAGAGGAGGTGATGGATGACCCAGTTGTTGACCCAGATTGGCATCCATTGGGGGAAGAGGGTGCTGCTTCAAATAGCTCAGATGAGGAGCATCCACAGCAGACATCGACATCGCAACAGCTGTTATCTGGCAGGCCCGGAGCACTCCAAAGACAGGTTCCAAACATCAAAAGAGTTGCTGGACAGCTTGTCCAGAGGGTCAAAAGATCACAGCGTGCTAGGCCGCAAAATGTCTGCCAAAGTAGGAAGAGTGCAGTGTGGCACTTTTTTGACCAAAATCCTCATGATCAGGCCAAGGTTATCTGTAAGAAGTGCGCAAAGACCTTTAGCCGAGGGAAAAATCTGAAAAATTTGAATACCAGTTGCATGCTTAGACATTTAACCAGCATGCACTTGCAAGCGTGGACACAACACCAAACCTCAAGTGCCACATGTGCAACTGATCACAACGAAGGTAGTCAGCAACGCTACATTGTTTCCCCCACTGTAAGCCCACCGGTTAGCACAGCAGCAAATGTTGAGGTGTCGTTGCAAGGCCACAGCAGTCAGGGAATCCCACTGTTATATCAACGAAAGACTGATTCTAGGCCATCAGAAAGAACACCAACTCCATCACCATCATCAACCCTCTCTCAGTCCGCCCTGTCCACCGCTACTTCCACCATATGCAGCTCTCAAGTCCAGCTCACCCTCCCAGACACTATGAGTAGGTCAAGAAAGTACTCAGTCTCTTATCCGCGTATACTGGGTTTGAACGCCCACATTGACAAACTAATCTCGTTTGAGATGATGCCCTTTCGGTTGGTGGAAAGCACAGCTTTCCGCGAACTCATGGCCTATGCAGTACCACGCTATGACCTACCCAGTCGCCACTTCTTCTCTCGCAAAGCCATCCCAGCCCTCCACCATCATGTGAAAGACCGCATTGTCCATGCACTCAAGCAGTCAGTGAGCGGAAAGGTGCACCTCACAACTGATGCATGGTCCAGTCGGCATGGCCAGGGCCGTTACGTGTCCATCACTGCGCACTGGGTTAATGTGGTGGATGCAGGGTCCACAGGGGACAGCGGTGGTGGGACAGTGCTGCCTAGCCCACGGTATAGGAAACAGTTGGCTGTAGGCATTCGACCCTCCTCCTCCTCCTCCAGAAGCGAAAGCTCGTCCACAGAGCGCAGTCGTACGAGCACTCCATCTGCAGCTGCCACTGTTGCACACGATGTGTCCCCCTATCGAGCAGCTAGTGGAAAGCGTCAGCAGGCTGTGTTGCAGATGATGTGTTTGGGCAACAGACACACGGCCGAGGTGCTGGCCGAGTACTTGAAGCGACAAACTGAGTCATGGCTGGGCAGTGTACATCTTGAGGCAGGCAAGGTAGTTAGTGATAACGGCCGTAATTTTGTGGCAGCCATAGCCCTTTCAAAACTCAGCCACATACCTTGCTTGGCTCACACCTTGAACCTGGTGGTGCAGTGCTTCCTCAAAAATTATCCGGAGTTAACAGCCCTGCTCCAGAAGGTGCGAAGACTGTGCGCGCACATCCGCCGGTCGCCTGTACACTCCGTTCGTATGCAGAAGCTGCAGCGATTGCTCCACCTTCCCAACCACCGCCTCATTATCGACATTGCAACAAGGTGGAACTCCACCCTGCACATGGTGGAGCGGCTGTGCGAGCAGAGGCAGGCCATAATGCATTTGTGGGAGGATACACGGCCAGGCACTTTGAGAGCAGACATGGAGTTGACAGGTGTGCAGTGGTCGAAGCTGAAAGACCTCTGTAAAGTCCTTCAGTGTTTTGAGGAATGCACACGGCTGGTAAGCGCAGACGACGCCATCCTAAGCATGAGCATCCCACTTATGCGTCTGCTCATGCAAACTTTGACGCACCTTAAGGAGCAGGCGTCTGCAGCCAATGTTGATGAGGAGGAAGAGGAGGAGGGAATCCTTGATGACATTCAGCCATTGTCTGCTCAGGGACCTCTCCTGGACGAGGTGGAGGAAGAAGAGGAGGAGGATGATGGGGATGATTACTTAGGGGAGGAGGATGCATCTCGTGGGGCAAGTGAAAATGTTGGCGTGGCAAGGTCTGGTACAGGGTTTGTGCGTGACTGGAGGGATGTGGATTTGCCAGAAAGTGCTCCTCCAACCAGCACTCGCAGTGCATCATTGACACCGGGAACATTGGCCCACATGTCAGATTATGCCTTGCAGATCCTAAAAAGGGACCCACGCATTGCCAAAATGATGAACGATGACGACTACTGGTTGGCCAGCATCCTGGATCCACGCTATAAAGGCAAATTACAAAACATCATGCCACAGGAGAACCTTGACCTAATATTGGCTAATAAACAAGCAACTCTGGTAAATCGGTTGCTTGAGGCATTCCCAGCACACAGCAGCGGTGATGGTTCTCACACGAGCCGTACGGGCCGGGGGCAGCTTGGCAGAGGTGTTCGTGGTGCACACAGCAGAAGTGGCGTTGGAGACAGGGGTTTCATGACAATGTTGTGGACTGATTTTTCAAGTACCGCTCACACAACTGGTAATACTGCATCGATGGAAAGTGACAGGAGACAGCAGTTGTCAACTATGGTTACAAATTACTTTTCCTCCCATATCGATGTCCTCCCACACAGGTCATTCCCCTTTGACTATTGGGTCGCTAAACTGGACACCTGGCCTGAATTGGCACAATATGCCTTACAGGAGCTTGCTTGCCCAGCTGCAAGTGTGCTATCGGAAAGAGTCTTCAGTGCAGCTGGATCAATCCTGACAGAAAAAAGGACCCGTCTGTCAACCCAAAATGTGGATGATCTAACCTTCATTAAAATGAACCACGCATGGGTTTCCAAGGATTTTGTCCCACCTTCCCCTGATGACACATAGGGTGACAGAAAAATGGCTTGCTTTGGTCCACCTCTTCCTGGGACTTGACCTATTTCACCTTTTGCATCAGCTGAATGTCCAACATCAACATATGCCACTTTCTAAAACTCCCTAACTGTGCTGCCTCCCCCCCCCATGGCCGGGGTCACCACCTAGCGCACGACACCGTGCGAGTGCCGTTTCCCTGGACAGGTGGGTAGGCCGACTCTTGGGCGCGGGCACTGGCACAGGGTCCTTCATAGTGCAATCAAGTGTCTCTGATGGTGGTGGTGCACACCCGCCGTCAGACACACCGCCGTACTATGAGGGGCCCAGTGCCAGTACCGACGCCCACGAGTGGGCCCCCCTTGCTTGGGCAGGGCCCCAGCATTTGCAATCTTTACCTCTCCCTGCTCCTCCGCTGTGTAGTCTGGGCCGTCAAATCCATACTGTGCCTGACACCGTCTGAGCCTGCCTCCTGATGTATAGACATATATTTTGAATGTGTACGCTATCCATACATGTTATCCGGGGAAACGGTACCCTTTCTAACCTTTGTGCAATCACGTGCAATCCATACTGGGCCTAACACCGTCTGAGCCTGCCTCCTGATGTATAGACATATATTTTGAATGTGTACGCTATCCATACATGTTATCCGGGCATACGGTACCCTTTCTAACCTTTGTGCAATCACGTGCAATCCATACTGGGCCTAACACCGTCTGAGCCTGCCTCCTGATGTATAGACATATATTTTGAATGTGTACGCTATCCATACATGTTATCCGGGGAAACGGTACCCTTTCTAACCTTTGTGCAATCACGTGCAATCCATACTGGGCCTAACACCATCTGAGCCTGCCTCCTGATGTATAGACATATATTTTGAATGTGTACGCTATCCATACATGTTATCTGGGGATACGGTACCCTTTCTAACCTTTGTGCAATCACGTGCAATCCATACTGGGCCTAACACCGTCTGAGCCTGCCTCCTGATGTATAGACATATATTTTGAATGTGTACGCTATCCATACATGTTATCTGGGGATACGGTACCCTTTCTCACCTTTGTGCAATCAAGTGTAATCCATACTGGGCGTGAGAATGGCTGGCGAGCTGTTAAGCAAGCTACAGCACCTGTGGTTTGCACACGTAAGTTTTTCATTTTTTCAGGAATGACGGTTAGGCTACTTTCACACATCAGGTTTTCGGCGTCAGGCGCGATCCGGCGTCGTGCCGGAACGCCGGATCCGGCAAATGTTTAGTAAAACCGGATGTGACGGATCCGGTTTTCTGCCGGATCCGTCTTTTTCTTGACAGACAAAACCGGATCCGTCTCATCCGGTTCATCCGTTTTTCTATCCGTTTTTCGACGGATTACGCCGGATCCGGTTTTTAAAATTGACCCTTGTGGCCTTCCGAACGGGATTGGCTACTGGAAAACTATATATAGAGTGTTCCTACAGCCCTTCTTTGACAGGTTGTCGAGGAGAAAGTGCAGGTTGGAGAGAAGAGCAAGTTACTGGCGAAGATGGATGTTGTCATTGGAAATATTTTGAAGAATTTGGCGGATTTTATAGCGGAGGCGAATCGTTTGAGGGTGATTGTTCTGGAGGAGGAGAGAGCGAGACAGCAGCACATCAGGCATCGTAGACGACGTTTGTGGATCCACCCCATCACAGCCAAGAGAATGACGCGTGGGGTCTATTCTACACTCTGCATGGACCTTCGACGAAACCCGGATAAATTTTTTGGATATGTTAGGATGAAAATGGAGAATTTTGATTACTTGGTGGAGCGCATTGCACACCTCATAAGAAAAGCGGACACCTATTGCCGCTTCTCTGTTACACCCGCAGAGCGTCTGATGGTGACTTTAAGGTAAGCCACATTTATTGGATGTGATCGCATCAGAGCACACTTTCACTGCAATCTTGTTGGTGGTAGTTTGTATCTCCAAGTGTTATAGCTCAGTTTTGGTATGTAATGCTGTGATTTAAAACTAATTTATTGTTTTTTAATTCCCCACAGATTTCTTGCAACTGGAGAATCCCTTTCGTCACTGCATTTCCAGTACAGACTCGGGATTTCCACCATATCTGGAATTGTGAAGTACACATGCCGTGCACTGTGGGACTCCTTAGCTGAAGAGTTTTTACCAGAGCCCACAACAGAGAGGTGGATTGAAATTGCTGACAAGTTTCAACAGATATGTCAGTTTCCCAACTGCTTGGGCGCTGTGGACGGGAAACATATCCGCATTGTAAAGCCAGCTGGATCGGGATCGGAATATTTCAATTACAAGAAATATTTTTCAATTGTCCTCATGGCCATCGCTGACGCGGAATACAAATTTATTGCGGTTGACATTGGGGCCTATGGCCGCTCCAATGACTCTCAAGTTTTCAAACTGTATGGAAACACCTTCCAGTTCCCACCACCTAGACCGCTGCCGCAAACATCTGGTCCACCTATGCCATTTGTCTGTGTAGGGGATGAAGCCTTCCAGCTGTCAGAACACCTTTTGAAACCGTACTCTAGCAGAGGATTGACAAGACCAAAACGCATTTTTAATTACCGCCTCACAAGAGCAAGAAGAGTGGTTGAATGTACCTTTGGTATTCTGACAGCCAAATGGCGGGTCCTATTGACTGCGATCAACCTCAAGACAGAAACTGTGGACAAGGTGATCAAAGCGTGTGTGGTACTCCACAATTTTGTTATCTGCAAGGAACCCATTTCCATTGAGGACACCTCTGAATAAACCACCTTGCATGATTACCATGACATTACCACTAGAAGTTCTGTGACGGTTTCAGTAATGAGGGACAATTTTGCACTATACTTTATGTCACCTCAAGGCAGAGTACACTGGCAGGATGACAGAGTGTGAAAGATTTGTGCCCTAACCAAACTTGTGTACCTTCTGTACCAACAGTCTATACCTTTGCCAACCAAAGTTGGCTATCTTGTCATGGTCTCTATTTTTAGCTTTAGGCCACAGGTGTGTACCTGGTTGTGTTTTATGCAAAGTATTTCACCTTTTAACAAAAGTTGTGAACATTGTTAGGAAATCACCAACAATAAACACAACTTTTTAGGTGAAATACTTTGCTTCAAACACAACCAGGAACACAACTGTGGCAAAAAGCTAAAATTTACCCACAGTTATATACCTAGTTTTGAATACCATTTCACCTTTTAAATACCCTGTATTTAACCTTTTTCGCCGCAGAAAGAAATGACAGACAACCAGTGTAAAATAATTTAACTTTTATTGAAAAATGTTTTTTTTAGTAAACTTTTTTAAAATTTTAATAAACTTGTTTAATAAAGCTTTGAAACCATAAAACTGGTCATTTTTATTTAAATACACACATTATAAATCTGTGTAGTGTGTGGTGGAAATACTGCTGGAGGGGCTGCGGGACACTTCGACACTGGGAGTGTGGAGAGAGGACTGGGATCGTGGTGGGGAAGGAACAGTTAGAGGTGAAGGTGTGGAAAAAACTACAGAATGGGTGGACATGTGGGAAGCAGAAGAGGTGGTGGGTGGTGGAGTGGAGGGTTGGGCAGGGACTGTAGGAGCAGATGATGTTGATGGCAAGTTGTATGGGGAAGGAGTTTGGTATGGGGCAGGTTGCTGGAAGTGGGGAGATGTCTGGTACGGGGCAGGTTGCTGGAAGTGGGGAGATGTCTGGTACGGGGCAGGTTGCTGGAAGTGGGGAGATGTCTGGTACTGGGGAGGTTGCTGGTACTGGGGAGTTTGCAGGTACTGGGGAGGTTGCTGGTACTGGGGAGGTTGCTTGTACTGGGGAGGTTGCTGGTACTGGGGAGGTTGCTGGTACTGGGGAGTTTGCAGGTACTGGGGAGGTTGCTGGTACTGGGGAGGTTGCTTGTACTGGGGAGGTTGCTGGTACTGGGGAGGTTGCTGGTGCTGGGGAGGTTGCTGGTACTGGGGAGGTTGCTGGTGCTGGGGAGGTTGCTGGTGCTGGGGAGGTGGATGGTATGTAATAGGAGGGGGAGGATGGAAAGTGGCTGGAGGGGGTGTAGATGTAATAGGAGGGGGACGATGGAAAGTGGCTGGAGGGGGTGCAGGTGGAGGAACTACTGTGGTGGGAGGAGGAGGTTGGGAGGTAACTTGCTGGAGAGCAGCGTTGCATGAATGCATTACATGCATCTGCTGGGCAGGAGAGAGCGTTTCCATGCGCTCCACAACAGACCTGAAAAAGGTGTGGTTTGGCGAAGATCTTGCTTCTGAATGCATGGTTTGCAGAAGTGTCTTCACCTCCAGAATGCTGGAGTTGATCTGCTGATAGCCTGCGGAGATTTGCTCTGACAAGACTTTTAGACAGTTCTGGAAAGATGCATTCAGATGCAAGAACTCTGGCGCATAAGTCTTTTCCTGACCCCTCTGCCGCTGCCGCCCAGTACCTGCAGGTGTACTAGAGGTGGCAGGGGCAGAAGGGTGGGGTAAAGGGAAAGCGATCTCCTCACCAGCAGCTTCATGTAATGTAGGCGGCCACGATGCTCCTGTGCTGGTGGATGGGACAGATGGGTCGAATGTGTGGGAAGGCTGGGAAGGTGCAGATGTACCGGGGCGGTCGAAGTGTCCCTCGGTGCCGGTCTCCTCAGGGATCGCCTCAGAAGGGTCCAATCGTGCAGGCTCCCGAGTGCTGCTCACCGTGCTGTGGAATAAAGAGAAAAAAAACAATTAAAATAGTGACATGGTATGGCCCTGGCTGAAAAAAAAAAGTTACATCTAAACATTTTTTTGTCACATGTGGTGTGTAATATTTACCTTCTGGTGAGCATTGTCTCCCGGAGGAACGACAGGGCTCGTGCGTACTTGTACTTGCTCCTGCGTCCTCCAGATCCACTCGGGGCCCGCATCTCTTTATTGAACTCCTTCTTGAAACGATCCCTCACAGACCGCCACCGCTTCACAATTCTCTCCCCTGAAACGAGAAATGACAAAGTGGTTAGTATACAACATCAGTGTTTCCCAAACTCCAGTCCTCATGGTCCCCAGGGGTCATGTTTTCAGGATTTCCAAAGTAAATAGAAATCCTGAACACATGATCCGTGGGGACCACGAGGACTGGAGTTAAGGAAACACTGGTTTAAATCAAGCAACCGGTACTGTATATACTTACACTCTTTAATCTGGGCCCGAGCTTCGAGGTCCTCCCAGCGGTCCACAAGGAGCGAACATATTTCCTCCCAGAGTCGTCGGGTAACGATCAGGTCAGCGTGGCGGCGGTCAGCCATATTCCAGAGCGGCTCCCTTTCTCTAACGAAATCGATGAGGCGGTCCACATCAATCCCTCCATCCTCACCGTCAGAGTCGGGAGCACGCTGTGAAGGCTGTTAAAGAAAAAGACAAAAATAACATAATTAGCCTCCACAAAAGAAATGAAATAAAAAGTGCAAAAAAAACAAAGCAAAAATATTTATACTTACACGCTGGTGACCGCCGCGTTGCTGTCGCCGACGACCCTGGGAGGCACTGCGAGGACCTCTTGGCCGAGCACCAGATTGGGAAGACTAGAGAAGAAAACAAAAAATGTTATGTCTTTGGATGTAGGCATTTGTTTACTGTGTGTGGTCTGCAGAACATTGTTTTCTATGTGTTCAGGGCCGGACTGGGACTGAAAATCAGCCCTGGCACACCAACCAAAGCAGCCCACGTGCTATAATAATATTATAATATATATATATATATATATATATATATATATATATACACACATACATTTTTTTTTTTTTTAAATGGGAGGGTATCTTCAATACAACCTTTTCTCTACAGTTTGTTAAATCAGAAATATCTGGGAATTCTACAGATCCACAGAAACATGTTTTACATAGAACAGACGTCTTTAAAGTATGGTCCCACAGGATAGATTCACAACGCTTTTTTTGGTTGCAGGTTTGCGTGTGGTAATTCTGCTTCATATTGCCTTTCTATAAAGGTGGATTGCTCTTACTTGAATCAACCACAAAGCTACCATTTGTAATTATATTAGCATTGCGGAAAAACAAGTGGTGGAAAGCATACATGTACATCAAATAGTTTAGTACTGTAGCTGGAACTTCCCATCATAACACACGTGTAATAAACTTAACAGGAAGAAGTCATGATAAGAACAAATTTTTTTTTTATTAAGTTATAGTATTTCCACTACAAAAATTAAATATATAGTGAAAATACAATCTCAAAACATTGAGACAATGAAAAACATTAACCAAAAAAATCTGTGCAATCTTTGAGCAAACTTTGGTCTGCTGATTGAGGTATTTTACGTTATTAATTCACAAGATGAATAAAACATTCATTATTCATAAAAATGCAGCATGTCAGAAAAGATAAATAACATAAGAAAATTGCAATATACAGTGCCTTGCAAAAGTATTCGGCCCCCTGGAACTTTTCAACCTTTTCCCACATATCATGCTTCAAACATAAAGATACCAAATGTAAATTTTTGGTGAAAAATCAACAACAAGTTGGACACAATTGTGAAGTTGAATGAAATTTATTGCTTATTTTAAATTTTTGTGGAAATGCAAAAACTGAAAAGTGGGGCGTGCAATATTATTCGTCCCCTTTACTTTCAGTGCAGCAAACTCACTCCAGAAGTTCATTGTGGATCTCTGAATGATCCAATGTTGTCCTAAATGACTAATGATGATAAATATAGTCCACCTGTGTGTAATCAAGTCTCCATATAAATGCAGCTGCTCTGTGATAGTCTCAGGGTTCTGTTTGAAGCACAGAGAGCATGATGAAGACCAAGGAACACAATAGGCAGGTCCGTAACCGTAATACTGTTGTGGAGAAGTTTAAAGCCAGGTTTGGATACAAAATGATTTTCAAAACTTTAAACATCCCAAGGAGCACTCTGCAAGTGATCCTATTGAAATGGAAGGACTATCATACCACTGCAAATCTACCAAGACTTGGCAATCCCTCTAAACTTTCATCTCAAACTAGGAGAAGACTGATCAGAGATGCAGCCAAGAGGCCCATGATCACTCTGGATGAACTGCAGAGATCTACAGCTGAGGTGGGATAGTCTGTCCACAGGACAACAATCAGTCGTACACTGCACAAATCTGACCTTTATGGAAGAGTGGCAAGAAGAAAGCCATTTCTCAAAGATATCCATAAAAAATGTAATTTAAAGTTTGCAACAAGCCACCTGGGAGACACACAAAATATGTGGAAGAAGGTGCTCTGGTCAGATGAAACCAAAATCGAACATTTGACAACAAAGCCAAACGATATGTTTGGCATAAAAGCAACACAGCTCATCACCCTGAACACACCATCCCCACTGTCAAACATGGTGGTGGCAGCATCATGATTTAGGCCTGCTTTTCTTCAGCAGGGACAGGGAGAATGGTTAAAATTGATGGGAAGATGCCGGATGGAGCCAAATACAGGACCATTCTTGAAGAAAACCTGTTGGAGTCTGCAAAAGACCTGAGACTGGGACGGAGATTTGTCTTCCAACAAGACAATGATCCCAAACAAAGCAAAATCTACAATGGAATGGTTCACAAATAAACGTATCCAGGTGTTAGAATGGCCAAGTCACAGTCCAGACCTGAATCCAATAGAGAATCTGTGGAAAGAGCTGAAAACTGCTGTTCACAAACGATCTCCATCAAACCTCACTGAGCTCCAGCTGGTTGCCAAGGAAGAATGGGCAAGAATTTCAGTCTCTCCATGTACAAAACTGATAGAGACATACCCCAAGCGACCTGCAGCTGTAATTGCAGCAAAAGGTGGAGCAACAAAGTATTAAGTTAAAAGAGCCGAATAATATTGCACGCGCCACTTTTCAGTTTTTGAATCTCCACAAAAATTTAAAATAGCCAATAAATTTTGTTCAACTTCACAATTGTGTCCCACTTGTTGTTGATTCTTCACCACAAATTTACATTTGGCATCTTTATGTTTGAAGCATGATATGTGGGAAAAGGTTGAAAAGTTCCAGAGGGCAGAATACTTTCGCAAGGCACTGTACTTTCAAGGGTTATCCAATACTCAGACAACCCTTTCTCAATTATTATAGCTCACCATGTAAAATAATAACAGTCTACACTCCTCTCTGGTGCTGTTGTTCCAGCAACATCGCTACTGAGTCTCCTGGGGCTTGCATGACATTATGTCGCATGAGCCTTGCAGTTAATAGGCTGCTTCACACTTACCTACTTTAGAGTAAACTGACATCCAGAAGAAGTGAGAACTGCTGCTGCTGCCCTCTCTGAATATCAGTTACGTTAGAAAGTAAGAGTTCATTTGCCCATTATCAGCTGCTGACTGGTTGCAGGGCTTATGTGACAAAAGTTTGTTGCAAGCCCCAGGAGACCCAGTGCCGATGTTGCCGATTGGAATGTTGCCAACACCAGAGATGAGTTCAGGCTGTTATTATATTACATGGTGGAATATAGTAATTGAGAAGGGGTTATCTACTAGTGGTCAACCCCTTTAAAAACAAAAGTGCAATGCTTAGTCGTAAACACTCAAAATTATTTAGTCACGTTCCTTGTAAACCACATAACTTAAAACATCTCTGGACACTTATTGCATCAGTGTTCTGACTGTAATACAGTTTAATACACCATAATGCCCAGAAAGTTGCCATTCCCAGCTAACAAAACTTTAACTTTTTTTTTCAGCACTGTGTTTGCTGCTTTAAATTTAAGTCCTCTGTCCATGTTCTTAGACTAGTCACTCTCCTGCGGCTTGTTTTTCAGCACTGCTCCGGTCCCGCGTTGCGATCTTGTGATTGTAACGTCTGACTGGTTGGAAGTCAGAACAAGTCACGTCACAAGCTTCCAATGCTACTCAGGCAGAATGAGGCACTCGGATATGCATTGATTTGTGACCTCTGGCTCTGGCGCTGAATGTCACACTGGAGCAGCCGGCAGGTCACCACTTCAGAACGGTATTAAAGGACCCTTGCTCCCCAATTATAAACCTATGGCTATGCTGTACCTTTCCAGTAAACTTCATTTCTAAATTTACAGTACATATTAATGTAAAAAAGAAAACCTCCTACAGCTATTGCAGTTTGTTTTCTAATATAACAAACCAAAAAGGAATGGTGATGCCGTTTTAATTACCTAAGGCTTCTTGACAATAGGTTGCTTTTTTCAGCCACTTTGTCAATAATATCATCTCCATCAAGTTTCATCAGTATGTCCTTTTCAGTAGCCATTAACATGAAAGATTCTAGGTGACTTTGATTCATGCTGTTTCTTAATCTGTTTTTTATAAATTTTAATGTAGAGAAGCTTCGTTCACAAGCAACTTGTGTAATGGAGAGACTTAGAAGAAATTTGTATGCCTGTCCAATTATATTGTAAGCATCAGTAAGTAGATTATAGCGCTGTAGTAATTGATAGACACACAAAGAACAGTTCTTGCATGATGAACAGCTTTTCGTCACTAGTTCTGTATCATCAATGGTCTCGTCTTGGCTTGTGTCTGTTGCCACTCTAATATTATATTCTTCTAAGGGCGATCTTTTCAATTTCTCCCAGTGCAAAGTCAGGCTGCGCAGCTCACTGCGAAGATTCTCAGGTGTTGCTCTGTCATCAAATTTAATCAAGCGTTTGCTTGTCTCATCCAAAGTAGGGCTATTTAATCCATTTTCTCTTATGGAATTAAAGTTTCGCGGATCAAGGCAGGCAAGGTCTGCATATATTGTCCCATTTGCGGTGAAACGTTGTTCCATGCTTTGTGTGACAGCATCCAAGATGACATTATGAACTTTCACCTTGTATGCGATTTCTGCATTTGCATGTACCTCATCTTGGGCTACTTCACCTGCCATTAGTTTTCTTCTTCTAATTCTTTTCTCAGGCAAAGAATTTTCAATTTCAAAGCTAAATTCTCCATATTTTTCTTGAAGTTGGTCATTTGCCCATTTTACAAAATTATTTGCAGCTTCTTTGACCTCATCAAATGATCGAACATAACTTTTTAGACTCTCCTGCACGTCCATCACCATCCAATAACCTGTTAAAATATCCATGCCAGATGTTTGCAAATACTTAGATAATGGAGAGGTGAGTTCAAATATGCGTAAAAAAATTTGGGCTGTAATGATTGTTTCGTATCTAAGCAGGCAGTCACAGTATCCTTTAGCTTTTGCACGAGCATCAGCGTTATGCTTGCTTGAAGAATAGAAAATTCTAAGCATGACAATGAGACTGACATATAAAGCAGAATCTGGCTTGTCAAAGGATCCAAAAACCTTTTTCAAAGCAACATCTTTTGACCACCAACGTGTTTCAGCTACTGTTGAAAGCCTACGATGGAGTGGGTCCTGGCTTACATTCTCCCACAAATCCATTCGAACATATGAATCTTTAATGAACGTTGCTACATCGTTGAGAAGCATAAATAATGATGCACTTTGCAAAGTTGTCTTGGTGCTCTCTGACAAAACTAGGTTTAGGATATGCGAATAACACCACACATGTATTTGGCCAGGAGAGACAGTTGTTAACCAAGTTGAAAAGCCTTTGTAAGTCCCTTGCATATTAGCTGCCCCGTCAGTGGAATTGCCAATGCATTTTGTAACGTCTATGTGGCATAAAGTGAGAACGTTCATTAGAAGCTGGTGTATTGCTTCACCGGTGGTTAACTTGCAGTCTACTATTGCAAGCAGCCTTTCATGGATTTGGTTAGTGACATAACGGATTATAACGCTCATCTGTTCTCGTGAAGTTATATCTTGTGATGTGTCAATCTGGATGGAGAACATTCCAGCGTCCCTTACTTCTTTTTCAATAGTAGTTTGAATAAGTTGCTTGATGGCATCAAGGATTCCATTCACAGTGTTTTTTGACAGCAATGTTAATAGTGATCCTCTGCCTCTAGCACCTTTGGAATGCTGCTGTTGGCTTTTTTCAATGCATTCACTTACATGCTCTTGCAGACAAACATCATACTTGCTTAACAGTAGAACTAGTTCCAAAAAATTCCCATGACCTAAAGTCACATTCTTTAACATATATGCTGCTTCAGCTTTGTCCCCTCTGTAGCTGAGTCCACATTTTCCAATCACCTTTATTATGTCTATTACCCTATGAAGTACTTGTCTTCTTTTTCGAACTTGCTCTCGGCGAATTGACATTTGATTATGAAGAAGGCGGCTTCCAATATCTGCACTGGTTGCCTTTAGAAAATATGCTTCAGCACAACCTCTGTGACTATTACTTTTCTCATGTTCCTCTAATCTTTGATAAACGTGCCTTCGATCTTTCAACCCATCTATAAATGGACCAGTTGTAGAAGGCTTTGAAAATGCGAGACAGACAGTACAAAATAATGATTTGTTCTTAATATTGTATGTCAGCCATCTTCTGTTTGATCCATCTTTGCGTAAGAAGACTTTTTGGAAGTTAGGATCTTCTTCGGTATCTTGTTGTGGGTGATTTTTGAAAAATAAAGACAGTTGGCCTGATGAAGGGCGTGCAAAGTAGTTGATGCTTTCTCCAGAGGTGGTTTCTACACTGAAAGAAGCACTATCTGATGGTGAAAACTCAATAGAACATGATGGAACAGATTGAGAAATTGAAGCCACAGGTACAATACTGGATACGGATGTGACTGGCTCTGGCTCCGATCCAGTACACGATGAACAGGCATCTCCTGGTACAACAGTAGTTAATGTAACAACCTCAGCTTCAGTATCACTTGAAGAAGGGTCAAATGCAGGTACCGATTCAGATGTTATTTCGTCTTCCGTCACTGTCTGAGGAATATTAGCTGTTGTAAGTGTTGTGGCTAGAACAGTTGTGCGGGAGAACAAGTCTGATAACTTTGCACATTTTGCTGCATCAGCTTCCAGACTCCTCTTCTTTTTTTCCCTGACCTTCTCTGCACCACCTTTCCTTTTTTTGGCTGTGGTTGTATCCATTTTGCATCAATAACACCAATCTGTGAATAAATGAAATTGCTTTGTGTAGTGTAACCCAAGTTGTAACTCTACAAAAAGTCTAAGCTATATTTTTGTTAGGTTATTTGTGAAATGATGCTGCTTAATAGTAATAACTCATGGTATAATATTTGATGTATTTATTACTTAACCTAAGATCATAAAATATACCTATGTCATGTTGACAGTGAACATCTCTGAGCTCCTATAGGCATGCCATGCATAAATCTGGAGAGAATTCTATATGATGTATAAGTAAAATGTCTCACTTAGGCCCTGTTCACAAGCTTTACTTTGGCCCTGTTCACAAGCTTTACTTTTGCAGTGCATCCTAGGTTTGTCTGTGTTTCTTCAGGGTTCTAACACATTTCAAATACATACTGATAGGGAAATTGTATTGTGAGCCCCAATTGGGATAGTAAAGATAATGTCTGTAAAGTGCTGTGAAATTAGTGGTGCTAAGCGACTAACAAATAAATGCTGTTTGTATAATTTTAACTGTTAAAGGGAACCTGTCAGCTGTTCTGGCCGCTATAAGATGCGGCCACCGCCTTTCAGGGCTGATATACAGTATACTATAATGCTGTAGATAAGCCCCCCCATCCGACCTGCAAGATAAGACAAATAAGTTTTATTATACTCACTCAGACACCTGTGCAGGAGCGCGATGCCGGGTAGACACGAACCAAGCAGGATGGCGACATCGCAAGACGGGAGGCGCCGGACCTGGAGCTGCGACACCCATCGGACCGGACTGCATCGGACCGCCCCCCCAAACTTATTTTTCTTATCTTGCTGCGGCAAAAAGAGGTGACAGGTGCACTTTACTAAAAAGTAGTAAATAAAAATATAAAAACAATACAATAACAAAATGTGCATCACCACTCAAATACTCATGAATCCATGTCCACTTTTGAAAACATTTGATGATGCATCCATTTTGAAATTGTATCACAATCCAAATTTTTTCATTCGTTTATGCAAAATAATACTGCAGGAGACCTTTCACTCACCTTCACATGTAGTATAGTGCTCTCTTTCCTGCTTTTTGACCCTTCGGATTTTGGTGTACACATCTAATTAAAACGAAAAAAAATTAAATGACTTTAATTGACGCACACTTCCACCACCACTGTATGTGGAAGGGATTACTTTGGGTGCCATTATTCTGTGTTGGGGAACAGTGTAGGGACCATCATACAGTGTTGGGGTCACTGGAGATCTTAATGTGTGTGTGTATGGGTGGGGACTGTGTGTGGGCATCACTGTGTGTGGGCATTGAATGGGAATCATGCTGTGTATGTGGAGGGTACTGTAAAGGAATTCACTGTGAGAGAGTATCCTGTGTTTGTGGGAAAAATGTGTTGCTTTATGGTGGCCATTAATGGGTTACCATAGTGAGTGAGAACACAAAGGGGGTTCAATAGGGGAAAATTACTTTGTAAGTGCTACAATACAAGTCCCTCTCACTGCCTTTAATATGTGGGAGATTCAGTCTTCTGTGACTGTACCTATAGTATGTGCTGTGACCCCACTGACACTTTTTAGTTTTGTAAGGGGAAACCCCAATTAAGATGTCTGCTAGACCTTTCGCCCCCAGACATGGATTAAGGCGTATGACAGAACGATGGACAGGTATAGTATATTGTTGTTTTTTATTTTTTGTTTTATTTCAGGAGAACGAGGGCTTTGGTGGAATTAGGCATTAGGTGAGTATAACTGTGCTTGTTATCTAATATATAAAGCTCAATGTGTGTGTATGTTTGTATGTATGTGTGTGTGTATGTGTGTATGTCCGGGATTGGCATCTGCACCGTCGCAGCTACAGCCACAAAATTTTGCAGTCACACGTCTGGAGCCCGAGAGTGTCCTATGTTGCAAGGCGAAATTTTAACTTCGCGCGTTCCAATTCACCAAACAATTTTGCCTATTCATGTCATTTCTATGGTGTTATTGTCCTTCTGTAAAGCTGGAAATAACATAATTTATTACCGTGCCAACACAGACCACCCTCTGACACAGACTGCAGGGGGAGCCCACAGTATCACACAGGATAGGATTAGATACACGGCCCAGCAGTCAGTATCACACAGGATAGGATTAGATATACAGCTCAGCAGTCAGTATTACACAGGATAGGATTAGGTACACAGTTCAGCAGACATTATCACACAGGATAGGGTTAGTTACACAGCTCAGCAGTCAGTATCACACAGGATAGGATTAGGTACACAGCTCAGAAACAGGATGTGGCAAAAGAGAGGACATTTTCATGCCAAGAATTCCACTCATTCCATCTGATTAGTTTATTGATTTTAAATGCCTCCAGTTTCCAGTTCAACTGCTATTTGCAATGTCTATTAACAAGGCTCAGGGACAGTCCTTTAAAGTAGTAGGGATCGACTTGCAATCTCCATGCTTTTTTCTCATGGTCAACTTTACGTGATCTGTTCAAGAGTCGGAACTGCCAAAAATCTGTTCATCTTTGCACCGAAAGGAAAAAACAAAAATCTTGAATGAGTTGAAAATAAAATACTATCAATACTTGGGTAATCAATTAGTTAATTTGTGTTACAAATCTGTAGTGTTGAATATATGATGTGAAATGTTTTTATGAGCAATATAATCATTATAATTTGTTATAACTAACCAGAGTTGGTTACTATGCTCAGGCAACGCCGAGCTCTTCAGCTAGTTTTTAAATAAAAAAAAGTGTTTTGTTTCATTTATAATAAAGGATTTTTATTTCATATGTATATGGAGGTGCTGGGGCTGATATATACAGGTGCTGGAGTCTGGTGTATATACAGGGGCGGGCTGGTGTATACACAAGTGCTGGTGGAGATACATTGCTGGGGCTAGGTATATACAGGTGCTGGGACTGTTGTATATACAGGACCTGTATACACATCAGCCCCAACAACGTATATCCACCAGCACCTGTGAATACACACCAGACCCAGCATCTACATCCCCCCAGACCTTGTATATACATACACATCAGCGCAGGCAGATGGCGGCCCCCCAGTCCTGCCCTGTATATGCCGTATATATCTCATGCTGGAGGCCGGCCTCAGTTATATATATATATATATATATATCTATTAGTGTGCTTCTGTACATGACATCTCTGGGAGGTGAACCTATTCCTCAGCTATAAATCCTGATGAGCAGCGTCCTAGAGACCCCCTGCCCTGTAGGGACACATGAGGCTGCTGTGCCCCATCTGCCCCCTGCCGTGTCCTGTTGGGGTGGGGCTGCCGTGACCTTTTGGGGGGCTGCCGTGTCTTGTCGGGAGGGGCTGCCGTGTCCAGACAGTGGGGGGACTGCCGTGTCCAGTCAGGGAAGCTGCCGTGTCCTGTCGGGGGGCTGCCGTGTCCAGTCAGGGGGGCTGCGCTGCCGTGTCCTTTTGGGGGGCCGCCGTGTCCTGTCGGGGGGGCTGCAGTGTCCTGTCGGGAGGGGCTGCCGTGTCCTGTCGGGGGGGCTGCCGTGTCCTGTCGGGGGGGCTGCCGTGTCCTGTCGGGGGGGCTGCCGTGTCCTGTCGGGAGGGACTGCCGTGTCCAGACAGGTGGGCTGCCGTGTCCTGTCGGGGGGCTGCTGTGTCCAATCAGGGGGGCTGCGCTGACGTGTCCTTTTGGGGGGCCGCCGTTTCCTGTCGGGGGGGCTGCCGTGTCCTGTCGGGAGGGGCTGCCGTGTCCAGTCAGGGAAGCTGCCGTGTCCTGTCGGGGGGCTGCTGTGTCCAATCAGGGGGGCTGCGCTGACGTGTCCTTTTGGGGGGCCGCCGTTTCCTGTCGGGGGGGCTGCCGTCACCGTGTCCTGTCGGGGAAGCTGCCGTGTCCTGCCAGGGGGCAGATTGGGCTCAGCACTCAGCAGCCTTATGCTTCTCTGCAGGGGACCGTGAGGTGTGACCGCACACACTGTTTAATCAGGCAGGGTCTATAGCTGACACAGTGACAGACAGGTCAGCAGGGCCAGGGTCAGGCGGCCCAGCGCCAGCCCAGGGCAGTATTTTTTTATCAACAGAGAGAGTCACTCACTCACATCATCATGGGCCCGCCACCAGCGCCAGGCAGCCCGGCCCCAGCCCCAGGGCGACTCCGACTCACCCAGTCCAGACGCCCGCCACCCACGCCAAGCGGTGCCGCTGCCTCATTACAAATGGCCGCGGCCGCCAGGTTTCCTCTGCTCCTGCTGCGGTCCGGGGGCGGGGCCTTGTCAGCGTCACCACATCCCGTCACGTGTTTAACCCCCGCTGCCTGCCGCCTTGCCAGAAAATTTAAAGGGCCGGCGGCAGGAAAAAAAGAGGCTGATCCGCCGCCGCCGCCAGCGGCCCATCACCTTTTGAAAATGGCGGCCCAGCGGGAAAATGCCCGGTTGGGTAAATGGCCAATCCGGGCCTGTATGTGTTGTGTGTAGTGTGATGTTGTGTTTCTGCGTTTGATGCAAAAAACTTACCAATTGTGAGCCCACTTCAAGTGTCTGTCCACCCCTTCCTTCTTCTTCTGGGAGCTCCTCTTCATCTTGTGATTCCTGTTTTGAAATAAAAGGCAATGAATACACATATATTACAGAGATGATGGATTTTGGAAATAAAAACTTACCGTCAAACGCTGACGATGCGAGGGAGGGCTCCCAGAAGATGTGCTGTCTTCCTCATGGCCAGACTCCATGGCTGTGGGTGGTGTTTCTGCTGCTGCCATTGCTGCTGCTGCTGCTGCATCTATTGGGCGGCTGTTGAATAAAGAGAAACAAAGGGCCAATGAATATCTTGATATTCCATAGCCCTAGTTTGGAGGAATGGGGGATTTGATAATTACCGTCTCTCATCTGCTGCTGGACTCCCCTCCCGTTGTTCAGCATGCTGCTCCATTTGGGGTGGTGCTGATGGTGCTGCTGCTGCAGATGTCTGCTGCCTTCTCCTGCTCCTGGTTCTTGGCTTGGGTGGCATGTTGGGTGTGGCTGAGGGTCCCATTGTCTTGCTTTTATATATGTCCTGTGGGCAGAGCTACTGAGCATGCTCAGACCAAAGAAACCGGATCCGGCGCATTGCGGCGCTCATAGGCTTTCATTGTATGAAAAAGCCGGACACGCCGGATCCGGCGTGTCCGGCTTTTTCGCCGGAGACAAAAAACGTTACAGTAGCCGTTTTTTCCAGACGCCGGATCGCGTCACATTGCCGGATGAAAATCGGATGAAACGCATGGCCATCCGGCTCGATCCGGCTCTAATGCAAGTCAATGGGGGGGAAACCGGATCCGGCATTGCATTTCGCCGGATCCGGTTTTAGTCAAAAGCGCCGGATCGCGCCTGACGCCGAAAACCTGATGTGTGAAAGAGGCCTTAGGCCTAATTCCGGAACTGCGGTTGACCTGCACTTACTGGGAAATCATTGTTCGCGGGTAATAATTGTAATCAGTGATCCCCATCACTAACGTTGTTCAGCGGGTTATCTGCACCTGTAAGCGACAAACGCTGGCCTTTTCAGTGTAGCGCACATGCAGCCACGGACATGTAAGGGCATGACACACCAGTTATTGGCCAATCTCATGTGCCAGAGCCTCACGTGTCCCTCTAGTAAGCCGGACTCGGACCGCGGGGCATGACGGAGTCTCGTTCGTTAACGGAATTAAGCTTGCAATGTGTGCATCTGTTCTGTAGCTGGCATGGTTGAGGTTTCCCAGGTGGAGTCGAATTTAACCGTAGGCTCCACTCCTGGTGGTGCCCTTCTGGACATTCCTTTAAGGTTCAGCTTTGCAACCATACTGCCCACGTAAAACAAACACTTTGCCTTCATGAACGCTGTTTGGAGGGTCATGACTCGTGGGAATAACGCCGCCCAATCAGTTAACCTGCTAGAGAGATCGTTCGTTGCTCCCAAGCATGACATCACACTCCCTAGGAAGAAGGTAATGCCACTGTGGCGACCGTACTCCTGGGGGCGACACAAGTGCACTGATGCCCAGCCACTGCTCGATGAATCTGCTGGTACATTGACCCAGACCACTACATTCCCCTCGCACGCTACACGACCTGAATCTGACCCTGATGAAACTCAGGTTACCCTTCCCATATACAGTTCCATCTTACACGGTGACAAAGAGGAAGCTGCAGATGAAAGTGCAGGTTCGGCCCACCCGCCATCAGACACACCACCGTACTATCAGGGGCCCTGTGCCAGTGCCGTCGCCAACGAGTGGGCCCCCCCTGCTTGCTCAGGATCACAGCACTTGCAAAGTTGAAATACTGTGCAGTGAGATGGAAGATGGGGACGACGAGGAGTCCAGACAAGTACAGGGATTCCCTAGCGAGGAGACTTATTTGATTGTTTTCAATGTTGGTACAGCAATTTTTGGGGAGCACTATACTCTGGAGAATGATAGATGGGGCCCACCATACACTGGAACATTCCAAAGGTGGACATCAGTCACTGGAGCAGCATTTACAGGGCTCATTATACACTAGAGCATTAGAAATGGGGCCCATTATGTTTGGAGCATTATTTGGGCCCATAAGACAGTGGAGCTTCATCCATGGGGACCAACATATACTGTAGCATTATGTGGAGCTCATCATATACTGTTTCAAACATTATATGGGACCAATGATTCTGTATGGAGAAATAGATGGGCCTCGTCATGAGATGTAAAAAGTGAGGTATTTTTCATTGTACTATACCGCTATTTCTCTGCCGTATCGGAGCATGATGAGTTGTGGTATGTGTTAAAGGGGCGCTCTTTCGCCCAGGGCACATGAAAACCTGCAGCCAGCCCTCCCCCCCACAACTTTAGCCAAATAACCCCCATTTTTCAGTGCGTAACTTGTATTATGAAGTTAATTAAGGTTGACAAGCTTAAGTAAGAAGAATTGATGCTTTTGGCATTCAAATGGGCACTGTAGGTGTGTTTCCTGTCCTCCTCTCACTGCCGACTTTTATTCCCCATTGACTTACATTGGGTTTCGTGTTTCGGGACGACCCCGACTTTTCCCTATAATCGGACGATCTTGCTCGACCCGACTTTTGGAAAAGTCGGGTTTCACGAAACGAAACGCGACCCTAAAAAACCAAAAGTCGCTCAACTCTAGCCATCACACTATGGTGCCTGCATGTTTCTGTGTCCCCAGACCCCGCCCCGCAGTGTGTTATGAAGCATTCACACTGCGGGACTGGGGCATCCACAACACACAGGCGCGATAGCCTGATGTCAATTCCCTGGCACCGCGCACTGCACATGCCCGAGAACTGTTGTCACAACCCAGGTGCCTGACAACATGTAATAGCAAATACAAAATAAGGAGGCGGTGCATGGATGCTGTAGAGGGGGTTTGATGGACAGCTGGAAGGCAGCTTAACAGAGGGACACGTCATACCTCTGTGACAGAATGCAGGTACGAGGAGCTATTTATAAAAGTCTATATTTTGGCATTAATGGTAGTTAGAAACAGAAGAGCCACCTTCACAGAATGCAGCCACAGTGCTGCTAAAGGTGGCTCTTTTAGTGAAAAATGCTGTTTGATCACGGTCAAAACTATACAGAGACAGCGTGTGTCACTCCGTATAAAAATAGACAGAGATTAACAATTTTCCATACAGACACCGTATAGCTGTGTATGCTCCTCACACACTACCGTGTACCGGCTGGTATCACGGACAAATACAAGCTATCTGTGTGTGACTCTGGAAAAACAAGCAGAGGAGATTTTCCATTTTTCCAGACCTACACGGAATAGAGCTGTCCGCTTTTCAAACATTTTCGTATATCTGCTGTTTGATAACGGTCAAAACTATACAGCGTTTGTCACTCCGTTTAAAAATAGACGGAGATTTAAAATTTCACAGACACCGTATAGAGCTGTCCAATTCTCAAACAGTATTGTATATCTGCTGTTCGCATTCCAGTCACATCTATACAGAGTCAGCATGTGTGTGTGACACTTCTTAAATACATATACGGATATTTCCATTTCTTAACACACCGTATTGAGCTGTCCGATTCTAAAACAGTATTGTATATCTGCCGTTCGCATTATAGTCACACCTATACAGAGTCAGCGTGTTTGGGTGACACTCCGTAAATACATATACAGAGATCATTAGTTACACAAAAAATACAGTATATATAGCTGTACACTTCTGATACAGTATCGTATATCTGCTTGTTGGATTACGGTCAAATACATACTGGGAGAGCATCTGTGACTAACAAAATACATACGTAGATTTAATTTTTTTAATACACCTTACACAGCTGGATGCTCCTCATACAGTACCATCTCTCTGCTGATATTTTTGGTACATTTTCCCAAACATGAGGAAGTATGGTGGAAGAGGCCGCGGACGTGGGCAGGGGGCGCAGCTGGTAATGATGGTGGTGGTGCATCGGCTGGTTCTGGCAAAAGCACAATAGCAGCTAAGGCAGGAGGTGTTGATCCTGCATCATCGTCTGGCCCAAGAAGGCCTGTAAGGTTCCCTTTTCTTTGAGTAGGAAAACCGCTTTTAAAGCCGGAGCATCAGGAATAGGTTTTGGCGTACATTGCCGAAACAGCCACCAGCTCTATTGCCTCCTCTTCTGAACGGTCGAAACCTGCAAGCACGGAGTCGTCAGTGCAGGGTTCTGGTCAGGAAAAACACCTTTCCTTGTGTCCTTCATGCCCACCAAAAGTTAAGGATGCGGCAGCCCACACTTTAGATTACTCTATGGAGCTCTTTTCACATACCATGCCTGCGTTATCCAGTCAAATCCAGAATTCCCCAGTCCAAGATGAATCTGACATGGAGTGCACTGATGCACAGCCACTACTAGATGATTCTGCTGGTACATTGACCAAGAGCACTACATTGCCCTCGCAGTCTACTGAGCCAGAATCTGACCCTGATGAAACTCAGGTGCCCCTTCCCGCATACTATACCACCTTACACGGTGACTCAGAGGAAGGTAAAGAGGAAGGTGCAGATGACTTTGAAGAGGAGGTGATGGATGACCCTGTTCTTGACCCGGATTGGCATCCATTGGGGGAGGAGGGCTGGGCTGGCAATAGTTCAGATTGCGAGAAGGATCCGCAGTAGGCACTGACATCGCAGCAGCGGTTATCTGGCAGGCCCGTAGCTGTCCAAAAACGTGGACCAAAAACTAAAAGAGTTGCAGGACAGCTTGGCCAGACGGTCAACTTAGCATAGCGTGCAATGCCAGAAAATATATACCATAGTAGGAAGAGTGCAGTGTGGCAGTTCTTTGTCCAAAATCCTACTGATGAGGCGAAGGTTACCTGTAAGAAGTGCGGAAGGACCTTTAGCCGAGGTAAACAACTCAGAAATTTGAATACCAGTTATATGCTTAGACATTTAACCAACAAGCACTTGCAAGCGTGGATGGACAGCAAAACCTCATGTAGCACATGTGCACTTGCTCCGACTGAAGGTAGCCAGCAACGCTCCATCGCTTCCCCCACTGTAAGACCACCGCCACCATTAAGCACACCACCAGCACTAAATGTTGAGGTGTCGTCGCAAGGCCAAAGCACTCAGGGAATCACAATGGTTTTGCAACACAACACTGAATCTAGGCCATCACCACCATTACCATCACCAACCCTCCTCACTCCGTCCGGTCCACCGCTATTTCCCCCATATGCGGCTCTCCAGTCCAGCTCACCTTACCAGACACTCTGAGTAGGACAAGAAAGTACTCATCCTCTCATCCGCGTATACTGTGTTTGAACGCCTACATTGCCAAACTAATCTCATTAGAGATGATGCCCTACCGCTTGGTTGAAAGCGAAGCTTTCCGCAAGCTCATGGCCTACGCAGTCCCACACTATGACCTACCCAGTCGGCACTTCTTTTCTTGAAAAGCCATCCCAGCCCTCCACCTGCATGTGAAAGACCGCATTGTCCATGCACTCAAGCAATCAGTGAGTGGAAAGGTGCACCTCACAACAGATGCATGGTCCAGTAGGCATGGCCGGGCCGTAACGTGTCCATCACTGTGCATTGGGTTAATGTAGTGGATGCAGGCTCCACAGGGGACAGCGGCGGTGGAACAGTGCTGCCTAGCCCACAGTACATGAAATAGTTGGCTGTAGGCTTTTGACCCTCCTCCTCATCCTCCTCCATAAGTGAAAGCTCGTCCACAGAGCGCAGTCGCACGAGCACTCCATCCGCAACTGGCAGTGTTGCACACGAGATGTCCCACTATCGATCAGCTAGTGGTAAGCGTCAGCAGGCTGTGTTAAAGATGATGTCTTCGGGCGACAACAGACACACCACGGAGGTACTGGCTGACTATTTGCAGCGACAAACTGAGTCATGGCTGGGCAGTCTACATCTTGAGCTAGGCAAGGTTGTCAGTGATAACGGCCGTAATTTTGTGGCAGCCATAGCCCTTGCAAAACTCACACACATACCTTGCCTGGCTCACACTTTGAACCTGGTGGTGCAGTGATTCCTTAATAATTATTGGGAGATAACATCCCTGCTCCATCCGTCGCTCGACCGTACACTCCAGTTGTGTGCAGAAGCTGCAGTGATTGCTCCACCTCCCCAAGCACCGCCTAATCATAGACGTTGCAACAAGTTGGAACTCCATTCTGTACATGGTTGAGAGGCTGTGCGAACAGAGGCAGGCTGTAATACATTTGTGGGAGGATACACGGGCAGGCAGTTTGAGGGAAGACATGGAATTGTCGGGTGTGCAGTGGTCAAAGCTGAAAGACCTCTGTAAAGTCCTTCAGTGTTTTGAGGAATGCACATGGCTGGTAAGCGCAGACGACACCATCATAAGCATGAGTGTCCCACTTATGCGTCTGCTCATGCAAACTTTGATGCACAATAAGGATCTGGTGTCTCCAGCAGAGGAGGAGGAACAGGAGGAGGAGGAGGAGGAGGGAAGCCTTACTGACAGTCAGTCATTGTCTGGTCAGGGAACTGTCCTGGACGAGGTGGAGGAAGAAGAGGAAGAGGAGGAGGAGGAGAATGAGGGGGATGATTATTTTGGGCAGGAGGATGCTTCTCAGGGGGCAAGAGAAAATATTGGCGTTCCAAGGACAGGTACAGGGTTTGTGCATGACTGTAGGGATGTGGATTTGTCAGAAAGTGCTCCTCCACCCAGCAGTGGCAGTGCATTATTGACACCTGGAACATTGGCCCACATGTGCGATTATGCCTTGTGGATCCAAAAAAGGGACCCCCGCATTGCCAAAATGATGAAGGATGATGACTACTGGCTGGCCAGCATCCGCTACAAAGGCAAATCACAAAACATCATGCCATAGGGGAACCTAGAGATAATATTGGCTAACTAACAAGCAACTCTGGTAAACCATTTGTTTGAGGCTTTCCCAGCACAAAGCAGCGGTGCTGGTTCTCCCACAAGCCATAGTGGGCACAATGGAAGAGGTGTTTGTGGTTCACACAGCCGAAGTGGCGTTGGAGACAGGGGTTTCATGACAATGTTGTGGAATGATTTCTCAAGTACCGCTCACACGACTGCTAATACTGCATCGATTAAAAGTGACAGGAGACAGCAGGGGCCCACTTACCGTCAGACATACCAGTGTACTATGAGGGGCCCTGTGCCAGTACTGTCACCCACGAGTGTGCCCCCCTGCTTGGTAATGGCCACAGCACTTGCAAGTTGCAATACTTACCTCTCCGTGCTCCACTGCAATGTAGTCTGGTCAGTTAAATCCTTCACAAGGACGGCCACTAGAAATTTGGTGTATTGATCGATGATGGTTACAATGAAGCTTTGGCCTGTTCTGCTGGCCTCTACCTTCAGATGATCAATGGCTACCATTTGTAATGAACGTTAACTTACAAGCGGATGCAGTGGTGCTTTATGATCACCTTTCACAGTTGTGATAGTCACAGACGTGTGACATTCCTGCCACCATTTTTCAATGTCTCCTCCCATGCCAATCCATAAGAATTGCCTACGGCCTGTTGCTTCTGTCTTTTGCACTCCAAAATGACCAGACACATCCTGATAGGCAGTGAGGACCATGTCTACAGCTCTCCCTGTGATCACAATTTGATGGAGACGAGTAATGGTGATGTGATCCACACTACTGCGATAAAGCAATCCATTCTTCACAAAGAACCGTTTTCACTGTCTCCACATACACAATTGAGGGTCTGCATTGCCTCTGCAACATCTACAGGGAGGTTTTCCCGTAATGAGTAATTCCCAAATTTCTGCAAACACTCGACTTTCCGTCTGTACTTGTATCCAGGTAGTTTCCAGTAGCGAAGAGTCTGGAATGGCTTACTGAGATTGAAATACAGTGGGGAAAAAAAGTATTTAGTCAGTCAGCAATAGTGCAAGTTCCACCACTTAAAAAGATGAGAGGCGTCTGTAATTTACATCATAGGTAGACCTCAACTATGGGAGACAAACTGAGAAAAAAAAATCCAGAAAATCAAATTGTCTGTTTTTTTTTCATTTTATTTGCATATTATGGTGGAAAATAAGTATTTGGTCAGAAACAAAATTTCATCTCAATACTTTGTGATATATCCTTTGTTGGCAATGACAGAGGTCAAACGTTTTCTGTAAGTCTTCACAAGGTTGCCACACACTGTTGTTGGTATGTTGGCCCATTCCTCCATGCATATCTCCTCTAGAGCAGTGATGTTTTTGGCTTTTCGCTTGGCAACACGGACTTTCAACTCCCTCCAAAGGTTTTCGATAGGGTTGAGATCTGGAGACTGGCTAGGCCACTCCAGGACCTTGAAATGCTTCTTACGAAGCCACTCCTTCGTTGCCCTGGCGGTGTGCTTTGGATCATTGTCATGTTGAAAGACCCAGCCACGTTTCATCTTCAATGCCCTTGCTGATGGAAGGAGGTTTGCACTCAAAATCTCACGATACATTCATTCCCCATTCATTCTTTCATGTACCCGGATCAGTCATCCTGGCCCCTTTGCAGAGAAACAGCCCCAAAGCATGATGTTTCCACCACCATGCTTTACAGTAGGTATGGTGTTTGATGGATGCAACTCAGTATTCTTTTTCCTCCAAACACGACAAGTTGTGTTTCTACCAAACAGTTCCAGTTTGGTTTCATCAGACCATAGGACATTCTCCCAAAACTCCTCTGGATCATCCAAATGCTCTCTAGCAAACTTCAGATGGGCCCGGACATGTACAGGCTTAAGCAGTGGGACACGTCTGGCTCTGCAGGATCTGAGTCCATGGTGGCGTAGTGTGTTACTTATGGTAGGCCTTGTTACATTGGTCCCAGCTCTCTGCAGTTCATTCACTAGGTCCCCCCGCATGGTTCTGGGATTTTTGCTCACCGTTCTTGTGATCATTCTGACCCCACGGGGTGGGATTTTGCGTGGAGCACCAGATCGAGGGAGATTATCAGTGGTCTTGTATGTCTTCCATTTTCTAATTATTGCTCCCACAGTTGATTTCTTCACTCCAAGCTGGTTGGCTATTGCAGATTCAGTCTTCCCAGCCTGGTGCAGGGCTACAATTTTGTTTCTGGTGTCCTTTGACAGCTCTTTGGTCTTCACCATAGTGGAGTTTGGAGTCAGACTGTTTGAGGGTGTGCACAGGTGTCTTTTTATACTGATAACAAGTTTAAACAGGTGCCATTACTACAGGTAATGAGTGGAGGAAAGAGGAGACTCTTAAAGAAGAAGTTACAGGTCTGTGAGAGCCAGAAATCTTGATTGTTTGTTTCTGACCAAATACTTATTTTCCACCATAATATGCAAATAAAATGAAAAAAAAAACAGACAATGTGATTTTCTGGATTTTTTTTTCTCAGTTTGTCTCCCATAGTTGAGGTCTACCTATGATGTAAATTACAGACGCCTCTCATCTTTTTAAGTGGTGGAACTTGCACTATTGCTGACTGACTAAATACTTTTTTTCCCCACTGTATATATGAAGATTTAAAAGTACCACAACACTGTAAACTGGTGTACGCTTCGAATACCTTTCCTTTTTCTACTTTTTAAATTCTGGTGTAATAATGAGCCTGTGAGTGTCTGTGTCTGACTCCGGAAGTATAGACGGAAATTTACAATTAGACTGGATACACCTGGTATGTGCTGATATAGTACCTTTGCTGAAAATTTTTTATTACGGTATCTTCCATAGTGAGTGAGCGTGTGTGGTTTACGCCTTCTATATATATGGTGAATCGGAGATACCAATTTTTACCCTATACAGCTTGTATCCTGTTATGCAGTACCTTTGTTTGACATTTAGTATTACGGTCAAATCCATACTGAGTAAGCGTCTGAGAGTGACTATGGGACTATGTATACTTAGATTTCAATTGTACCCTATAATATATATACTTGCTATCTTGTTATCCAGTACCTTTTTTACAACATTTTTTATTATGGTCAAACCCAGACTGAGTGAGCGTCTGAGGGTGACTCCGGAAATATATACCGAGATTTCATATTTGGCCAACACTGTATACAGCTGTACACTTCTGATACAGTAACCTTTTTTCTATTTAAATTCTGGTGTAATCCATAATGAGCCTGTGAACGTCTGTCTGTTACTCCGGAAATATATTTTGAGATTTAAGATTACCCCAACACTGTACACAGCTGTACACTTGTGTTACATTACCCATTTACAGCTTTTCATATTCTTGTGTAATCCATACTGGGCCTGAGAGCATTTGTGTCTGCCTCCTGAAATGTATACGGAGATTCAGAATGTTTACAATATACTATACATACCTTGTATATATACCTTGTATCTGGTGATACTGTACCCTTTTTCAACTTTTTATTTTATTGTGTAATAGATACTGAGCCTGTGAGCATCTGTGTATTACTCATGAAATATATATGGAGATTTACTGTTATCCCTAGACTGTATAGATCTGTACTCTTCTGATACAGTACCATATATCTGCTGGTATTTTGGGTCCATTTTCCAAAACACGAGGAAGTATGGTGGAAGAGGACACTGACGTGGGCGTGGGGGGCCACCTGTTACTAATGGTGGTGGTGGTGCATCTGCTGGTAGTGCCAAAAACACAATAGCAGCTAAGGCAGGAGGTCTTGAGCCTGCGTCATGGTGTAGCTCCAGAAGGCCTGTAAGACTCCCTTTTCTGGGAGTAGGTAGACTGCTTTTAAAGCCGGAACATCAGGAACTGTTTTTGGCTTACATTGCTGAAACAGCCTCCAGCTCTATCGCCTCCTCTTCTGATGTTTCAAAAAATGCAAGCACTGAGTTGTCAGTGCAGGCTTCTGGTCAGGAGCAACCCCTTTCCTTGTGTCCTTCACCCACACCAAAAGTGAAGGATGTGGCAGCACACACTTCAGATTACTCCATGGAGCTCTTTTCACATACCATGCCTGGGTTCATTAAAAATGGGGCCCATCATATACTGGAGCATTCCAAATGGGGGACATCAGACACTGGAGCAGCATTTATGGGGCCCATTATACACTGGAGCATTAGAAATTGGGCCCCATTATAGATGGAGCATTATTAGAGGCCATCATATACTGGAGCATCATCCATGAGGCCCATCATATACTGGAGCATTCCAGATTGGGGACATCAGACACTGAAGCAGCATTTATGGGGCCCATTAAACACTGGAGCATTAGAAATGGGACCCATTATATATGGAGCATTATTAGGGCCCATATTACATTGGAGCATCATCCATGAGGCCCATCATATACTGGAGCATTCCAAATAGGGCAGATCAGACACTGGAGCAGCATTTATGGGGCCCATTATACACTGGAGAATTAAAAATGGAGCCCATTATATATGGAGCATTATTAGGGCCCATAAGACACTGGGGCATCATCCATAAGGCCCATCATATACTGGAGCATTCCAAATGGGGGACATTAGACACTGGAGCAGCATTTACGGGGCCCATTATACACTGGTGCATTAGAAATGGAGCCCATTATATATGGAGCATTATTAGGGCCCATCATACACTGGAGCATCATCCATGAGGCCCATCATATACTGCAGCATTCCAAATGGGGCAGATCAGACACTGGAGCAGCATTTATGGGGCCCATTATACACTGGAGTATTAGAAATGGGGCCCATTATATATGGAGCATTATTAGGGCCCATAATACACTGGAGCATCATCCATGAGGCCCATCATATACTGGAGCATTCCAAATAGGGCAGATCAGACACTGGAGCAGCATTTATGGGGGCCATTATACACTGGAGAATTAGAAATGGGGCCCATTATATATGGAGCATTATTAGGGCCCATAAGACACTGGAGCATCATCCATGAGGCCCATCATATACTGGAGCATTCCAAATGGGGGACATCAGACACTGGAGCAGCATTTACGGGGCCCATTATACACTTGAGTATTAGAAATGGAGCCCATTATATATGGAGCATTATTTGGGCCCATCATACACTGGAGCATCATCCATGGTGCCTATTATATACTGGAGCATTCTAAATGGGCAAGATCAGACACTGGAGCGGCATCTATGGGGCACATTATCCACTGGAGCATTATTTGGGCCCATGACACTGGAGCATTATCCATGGGGACCATCATATACTGTAGCATTATGTGGAGCTCATCATATACCGTATGAAACATTATATGTGGCCAATTATTCTGTATGGAGAAATATATGGGGCTCATTATTCTGTATGGCGCACAATGTGGTGGCCATAATACTGTATGGAGTAATATACTGTCCTGTTTTTGAGCTATTGCACAATTTAAAATAGATCAGTCATGAAAGCAGTGAAGTATTTGTCATTGTACTATATCTATATTTCTGTGCCGTATCGGAGCATCATGAGTTGTAGTATGTGTTAAAGGGGCGCACTGACACTCTTTTGCCCAGGGCACACGAAAACCTGGAGCCAGCCCTAACCCCTACAACTTTAGCCGAATAACCCCCAGTTTTCAATGCATAACTATTATTATGAAGTTAATTAAGGTTGACAAGCTTCAGTAATAAGACTTGATGTTTTTGGCATTGAAATGGGCACTGTAGGTGTGTTTACTGTCCTCCACTCCATGCCGACTTTGCTTCCCCAATGACTTGCATTGGGTTTCGTGTTTCAGTCAGCCTCCGACTTTTCCCTATAGTCGGCCGATTTAGTTTGACCCGACTTTTGCAAAAGTCGGGTTTCATCAAACCTGACTCGACCCTAAAAAAGGCAAAGTCGCTCATCTCTACTGATATGGTGTTTTTGGTGTGTATGTTTCAAATGCATGTGTAACATTTGTGCACATACTGTATGTGTGCTTGACTCATCAAAGTATTGTTACATAGAATCTGAAAACCCTCCCAAAATGTCTGTTTTATCAATTAATTGCATCTATGCACATATTTGGTTAAATTAAATTACTCTGTTATTTCTCTTTATGTATAAATTGACATCTGGATGTTACCAGTGGAGGTTGTGTCCTTTCACCACCTTATACTGTGCAGTCTGTGTTGGCATTGCCAGGTTTTGTAGAGACCAACTCCTTAAGAAAAATGGCAATACCCAGTAGCCAATTTATTCAAAAGAGGAATCACAGAGGAACTGCACAGCTCTAAGAAAATATGCTCCAAAATTATTTTTTTCTTCATGGGGTCTGCATGGATTTACTAAAACAGACATGTCAGGATGGATATCAGGTCCTGTTCAAAGTCAGAGCATTTTCTTTGTAAAATCCATAAATTGGTCATCCTCCAATAAAGTGTCCTAACCAGTCTTCTACTCCAATTCCTGACCCCGAAAAAGGAAATTGGACCTGTTGATCAGAGCAGCAAATTTAGATTTTATTATTTTCAGAAGGTATTTTGAAAAGGATATGTGAAAACTGATTGGTTATTATTGCCAACTCCCCACTTTTCCCTTGGACTGGTTTTCACATTATTCTATCATATGTTCCTGTTAAAGATGAATGAATTTCTTTAATTTAAACCGAATTTGCATTAAAATTTACAAAAATAGATACAAAACATTTTTGTATGATGGACCACAACACCAGGGATATGAAATTACTGGTATTGAAAGGTAACTTCACATCTCAGAGAGAGAGAGAGAAGAGTCTGGGAGTACAAGCTCATGATGACCTTTGACACTCTCAATGCTGAAATGAATGTGTCACATGGATTTATGTCTTTTTACATCAATTAAAGAATTTGCTCCTAAGACCTTGTGGGGGCATCACACAACACATTAGGAGACCCCAATCAGAGGACAATAAAACATCCGTACTCCTTATCTATGAACTGGTCCAATATTTATGTTTCTCCCTCTCCCATAATCATAATTCTGCTTCACGTCACTTGTCTCATCTATTGCATTTTTTCTGTGCTGTATTGCGCATAAATATGTGACTCTTCAGATCTTGTATTAGTCTATGCCTGATGAAGAGAGCTGAGTAGTCTCGAAAGCTTGCAATGTATTACCATCTTTTCAGTTACCCATTAAAAGTTATCAACCACTGAGGACTCTCAATTCTGAATACTTTTCAAAAATAGATAGTGATATTATTTGTGCAAATTCAACAAAATAGTGGCAATCCAATAATTATTTTGCTGGATTCCAAAAGTTAAAGGAATGGGTTAAATAAAAATGAATATTCACCCAACTGTCACCTGTTTTTGTCTACTGCTGCTCTGCATCTTTGACACATACTATGTGATCCCATGACATCATAACATTATGGACTAGTGAATGCAGGAGACTCTGAGGATGCTGGGTGTTCGAAGACACAAACTTAACCCAGTATAGACCACACCAGTATCTAGACCAAGGAAGATGAACAGACTTGAGAAAAGCTGTGTGGCAGAACAGGTGAGAGCCAGATAAGTATTTTTTTTTAAACACATATTTTTTATCCTCTGTGGTCAAACATAATGATATATATTAAAATCACATCAAATGTAGTTGAAGAAAATTAGATTTCCCAGCCTAAGTTTAGTGAACTGCTGAATTAGAATTTTGTCATGTTTGCTTATCACTAGAGCCTTAATCTAGATCTATAACACTTTTATAATCATCTTGGGGCCTGTAGAAGGATAGAGATACATGAAATTGCTGTTGCCTTTTGAGACAGCAACCCCACCATATAGTCCTATTCATACATCTGTGTGTTGCAGTTTGAGAACTGTATTGGTCTCTGGACCCCAACTTGATAGCCACATGGAGAACTGTAGAACTGCTTGAATTCTGGATGGGAGACCAGTGGCCGGTTAGTGAATGAAAGACCGTGACACATGGATTTCATAGCTATCCATGCCATACATTTAGGCTATGTGCACACGATGCAGATTTCCTGCGGATCCGCAACGGATTTTTCCGCACAGAAATGCTGCAGATCCGCACTGTGATTTACAGTACAATGTAAATCAATGAAAAAAAAAACGCTGTGCACACGCTGCGTTTTTTTCCGTGCGGTTTTTGTGCGGTCCAAAAAAAGCAGCATGTCACTTCTTTTGTGCGGTTTTCCACCTGCTCCATTCTCCAAATCCGCAGGGGGAAAACTGCAGTGGAAAACCACACAAAAACCGCTGGAAAACCGCAATAAAAAAAGAAGAAATCCGCAGGAAAAATGCAGGTCATTTGACCTGCGGATTTCTTAAAAATTGCGAGGAAACATCCGCAGGACGAAAATCTAAGTGTGCGCATAGCCTAAATGAAAGACGGATCGGTTTGAGATGGTGAGTGATATCTTCTTTATTGTATTTGATTGGACTGATAACATGCTAATTAAAGAATGAACACCACCTTGGATCACAACATTCCTCCAGGGACTAAGAAGCAGGTGCCTTTAGAATTTCAAAGGGCTCATTGAGACGTTCATACACAAACCACAAGGTATGGACTGGCCTTGGAACTCCTGACCTGAGTGTGACAGCTTCAAATAAGTCTATGATGCTGTCAAGCTCGCTCACATTGGGAGACCTGCTGCTAGTCCGTGCGTTGCGCTCGGGCTGTGTTGCACAGATGTCTGCATGAGCCCTTAGTCGTAGAGCAGCATCGGTGGTTTAACTCTTTGGACTTAATTTGACTCAATAATTTTATTACTTACCATCTTTCTCAGGTATAAACACATCCTGTGAATTTCCACTAAAAAAGACGAAACATCTATTGAAAGTGAACTGGAGATGATACTCCTGAATTTTTCTGTTGAGATGCTGCAGTTGAGTTCTGTTCTATAATGTATAAATGAACTGTCAAAGCAAAGAAAATATGTAGCTTGAGAAATACTAGAGATGTTTTCATACCGAGAATCACGCAGAAATAAATATCACTTTCAGCTCAAATGAAAGTCACTTCTATGTGGAAACGTTATGCTGTTATACAATATGACCAATGGTACAGCCATAATAATGTTCACTGCAGCACAGGGCATATCTACTCCATCATACTCAAAACATAAAATATGCCACATCCTCTTTATTCTTCCAAAAGATGTGAGTCAGTATCAGGCAGCGCTGACATTTATGTGCAGTATTATTTGTTCAACTGTTGAAGATTATCCTCTAATTACAATTAATGGAAATGTGCTTAGATCTTTACTTATTAAAGGGATTTTACTTCTATTTTTACTCTGGGTGAGGCAATTACATTTGGGGCAACAATGTTATATGAGGGCTCTCTCCTCATTTAAAAATTATTTTGATCATTCAATGAAAGCAATCTACTGTTGCTTTTACATCAACTTCTAATCATAAATTGAGCCAGATTTTGTTGAACGCTATTTGTGCCACTTTTATTATAGAAAAGTGCCAAAAATTGACAAATTTTCAATTGTCAATTCTTTCTACTTGAAATTAGGCACAGTTGGCTTTGTTCTGTCTCCGACATCTACTCATGATCTTTGATTATCTGTTTGTTTATATTTCCAATGATTTACTGGTCAATTTACAGAATGTACAGTTTTTCATAGATTCTATTGTTTCCAGTGTTTCTGCTCCCTCTAGTGGTCAGAGTCATAATAGCAGTCTTATCTTATTGTGTTATTTTACTTTCACTTTCAATGAATCTTTTCCCTCCTTGGCAGTGCATTATGGTAATCTTTGCAGTGCATTCTGGTAGCTTTTGAAATGCATTCTGGTTAGCTCAGCCTCCATCTCCCTTACTCTCCTCCATTTTCCTTAAGCCTGCATCCAGGAAGGAACCTCATCTTTTCCTCTCCCCTTGCGATTGCATCGCCGGTATGTATTTATGCTTTCTGTAGCTAATTCCTTTCCTATATTAGCTTGGTTTAATTAGTCCTGCCCCTGGTCAGCTATTAGTGTAAAAATGTTCATTCACAGTGTACTATGTGTAATATGCATTCCTGATGTACCCTGTACTGACTGATTGTATATATATTAAGTTTGCTTGTAGTTTCACCGCTCCAATAAATCAAGTTCAATAAAAACACAGACTCAACCTACAGTCTCCTTATTGAACCCCGGTACAGCGGTTTAGCTGATCTTTATACCTTCAAATAAAGTCTGCCTTATTCAGTGAGGACAGAACAGGCTTAATGGGTAAATTTTTCGCAAAATGTATTAAGCAAATAATTGGACACTGTCTAAAAAATATTGTAAACCAAGTTAGAATTGATGTAACAATTCAAAGTCTCTCCAAAAAGTATTATAAGCCTTATTTATATATTTATTCAGGTTTTAGTTTCTTTTTATTTTAGGAATCTTTAGAATAATTTCATTTTGTACGATCATTTTGAAATACTACATATTTTTTTAAAAAATGAATAAGTATAAATAAAGGCATAAATAAAAATGTATCATTATCCTAACACTATATATTCTTTATTTTTATTTTTTAAAAATCATAACTATATGATGATTAATTTAATTTTGGGTAGACCTGCATTCCTCTAAACATAGCCAAAAATTCTTACATTTTAGCCAATTTTTCAGCACAAGATGTGTAAGATTTTTCCCAGGTGCAGATGCTAAACTGCAAAAGAAAAATGTAAAACATAATAAAGTACCAACTAGAAATGAGTGAATAATTTTGAGGTGAATTGAACTCTCCATAAATTTTAGAATAAAGTTTGAATCACCAGAATCTAAATTTTCTGTATATCACTTCAGGATAAAAAAAGTCATTTTGCTAGGTTATTTAGGGCTGGTAAGTGGATAATAAATAAATAAAATTATTCGTCACTTAATATTCACCCATACCTCTGCAAAACCCAATAAAGTATTTGTCTTTTCAACTTCTTTAGTGTGATCTTTAGTGGCATCTTCTGAGCTTCCTGTTCTGACTAGAGTCTGCTATGTTATGCATCGTGGGGTTCCATAAAGACTTCACATGAGAACTAGTCACTAGGCCACATGTGACCTCATGATATGCAGGTCTAGTGAACGCTTAAGATGCAACAGTAGACCGTACCAGGCCAAAGAGGAAAACCTAAACGCAGTGGGTTGTGGAGTTAGACAGATGATAGCCATGTGAGTATTAGTCTTAATTTTTCTTTTACCTAAAGGCTGTCTATCATGCTGTGGGGTTTGAAGAGACCTTGGATAAGGATTCTCAAACGTGAATGGTATTTGTGCTGCCCATAGAAAAAAAAATTGAATTTTTTGGGCTGCCTTCTTTGTAGGGCAAGTTGAAATATTAGCGATACCATTTTTTTTATACAGCTACTTTATCATTTTTTGCACATTTGTGGCATGTTTTTATTTGTGTACTTTTTTTTCTACAGCATTCATTGTACAGCCTGTGGTACAGTTTTATAGCTGTGTGGAAATACAGGTTTACTTTTTTGTTTACTTTAGTTTATACTTGAAACAGAATTTTTTATGTCAAAATATTTTCAGTTTTTCATACTTTTTATTATATTTTTACATGTTTTTTCTTTTACCTTTTTTGCTCCCCTATTCCTAATTGGATTTTATTTCAAACCAAAGAAAATTCACACAAAACCTTGCAAAGTATACATGACAATAGTCAGTTTTTGGAAAAATGTATTTTAAATCTACAGGACAAGCGTTTTTTAAAAATTTTACCCAATGAATTTTACACAAAGCACGTTAAACTGTATGGATGACTAACTGAATCAGGGAAAAAATTTGAACTTTTTTTAGAGTGTTAAATACCACCAAAATGCACCCAAGACGATGTAATACCCTATGGATGAGCAATATAATACCGATACTTAACAATTTTTTTGAGACTTGCATATCAACAAAATGTTCCCAAGAAGACCTAAAAACCTATGGAAGAGCAATGTATTACCAATAATTTTTTTACACGATTTTAAAGGTTAGATACCACCGCAATGTACCAAAGAATACATAATACCCTATAGATGAGTAATATATTACAATACTTTTTTAATGTTTTTTGAGGGGTAAGTAGTAACAAAATGTACCAAAGAAGACCTAATACCCCATGGATGAGCAATATAATACCGATAACATTTTTAACATGTTTTTTGAGGGTTATAGCAACGAAATGTATACAAGAAGATGTATATTATATGGGTGAGCACAGCAGTATAATATCACTAATTTTTTTTTGCAAGTTTGTGGAGGATTATATACCAGAGAAATGTATCAAGTACTCGTAATACTCTATGGATGAGTAATCTAACACTAATACATTTTTGTGCAAGTTTTTTGAAGGTTACATACCACTGAAATGTACCAAAGAACACATAATACTGTGTGGATGAGCAATATAATACAGATAAATTTATTAACAAATTGTTGAGGGTCATATACCACCAAAATTTACCCAAGAACATGTAATACTCTATGGATAGCTAATATAATGCTGAAAAATATTCAAAAATGTTTTGAAGTGTTAGATTATTACCACAGAGCGTTGTGGATCCCATGCTGTCAGATGACAGTGTGAGCTAGCGGCTGTGACCGGTAAAAAGTTTACCTCATGTCTCAGGTGTTGGCTGATGAGAATGCTACTCTTTGAAAACAGCAAGAGCAGGCACCGTTGTGGGAGTATATGTCAGCTGATGCCTGTGCTATAAATAAATAAATAAATACAAAAAAAATTACGTGAGGATCCTTCTATTCTTGGTAGCCAGCCATGAAAGCTGCAGTTTGCATCCTGCAGTTGTCAGTTTTGCCTGCAGTGGTTATCAAAAATAGAAGAGACTCCCACATAATTTTTTTTTTTACTTATTTATAGCACAGATGCCGGTTGATAAATACTCCCTTCAGTGGCACTGGCACATGCTCTGTTTTCAGCGACAGCAGGCATAGGCTAATGGGAGTAGTACTCTCTCATCAGGTGATGCCAGGGACCCGAGGTAAACTTTTTACAGCTGGTGTTTCTCACGCAGTTAGGCACATGATAGATTGTGAAACATGTTATGTTCAATGTGCCGAACCCGAACAGTAACACAGACTTCCTGGAGAAGTCTATGTTTGGGATCCCTGCCCAAACACAAGGTGTTTGGTACGAACCTCAAACTTTACTGTTCAGGTTCGCCAAACGCTAATTATAGATTTACATAGCATTTTTAAAATCTCCAGTAAAGCTTCATTTTATCCTATGTGATTTCATCCATTTCTATTAGGCTGTATTATTTTTGTTGTTTAGAACAATTAAATAAAATGCAGCTTATTCTACACTGCTGTAAAAATGAATTATTTTATTATTGTGCGATTCATCTGAATGATTGCAAGATGAAGAAAACTGATGCAACACTTAGTATTTCAGGTATAGAGTCATCCAAAAATTCTATAATATATTGTATAGTCCTCTTATTCTAAATATATTGGGTCACCTATGTATATTTCTTGCCTTACTTTAGGGTTATTTTTGCAGTTTTAAAGCTTTTATTTAACTGAATTATGTTATACAGGGCTGGTTAGAGAGACCGTTCAATCACAAATAGCGGAATGCTGATGGATTGGAGGGCATGGGGCACCTAACAGGTTTCCTTTATCAAATTACATTCTCAATACCCAGACACAGAAGTGTGCCTAAGTGGGCTGTTAAAAGTGTTTATGGTACTGAATAACACTGGACCATTTGAAAGACTCAATGTGGAGCACAACAAAAGACAACATTCATAAGGGAAGGAATCGGAGCTTGGCCAAGAAGATAAAACAGCTGTATAAGAATGGGATCGAAGTTACCTCTAATCCTAGACATATACAGCAGAGTGTCTATTGTAAGATTATCAGCTTCATCCCACTGTCATAACTGAACAACCCATAGCTTTATATAACTAGTGCCAGTGCCTTAAAAATATGGTGGCTATTGCTAAAGAGTAAAAAGTTTAGTTGTAGTGTAGTTTTATATATTTTCAGGCTGGACATACACTTCTTATATGTGAAGATTGTTTCGATAAGTTGAAATTTAATAGTTATGATATAAATTAAGATGGCTGGTAGTAGAAAAATTTTAAGAAGAGTTTCATATATTTTTTTTTTATTTTTTAATTCCCCAAAGAATTCTGAGGAGTATTATAAAATCTAGTAGAAGAGAAAGGGATGCTCGACACCAAGGGGCACAAATAATTTTATATAGCTGACAAGCAATGTATTGCTTCGAGAAATTAGATTTTTGGAATTTTTTTTGAGCAGCCAATGTCTAGTAAGGTGCTAGAAACTTTAGCTCTCATTGTCATGGAAACCAGATGATACATTGATTTTCTTTTTTCTTTACTGGAGCTTGGGAAGTAGGAAACAGCGGGAAAATTGCAGGGTACCAAACTAATGACTGCTCTATGAAACTCTATTAAGATAGTCAATAGTTTGTATATTTTTTTATTATTTGTTCATACAGAGCTATTTCCTTTAATTCCTGCATTGAAAGATGATGGTGAAAGTAGGAGACTGAAGTCAGAGGACCCCATGAGTCAAACATGTTTCCTATTCTTTGCTGGTGCTGATCATATTAGTAATAATAATAAATTTTATTTCTATAGCGCCGACATATTCCGCAGAACTTAACATTTCAGAGGGGATTTGTACAGACAATAGACATTACAGCATAACAGTAATCACATAGATCATAACAGATACCAAGAGGAATGAGGGCCCTGCTCGCAAGCTTACAATCTATGAGGAAAAAGGTAGACACGAAAGGTGGGTGGTAACAATTGCCCTGATTGTATGGACCAGCCATGATGTTAAGTGTGTAACAGTACAGATGCAGAGGGCTAATGGATGCATAAAGCATGTGGGAACATGATGTGGGAACCTGGTTATGGTAAAACTTTTGGCTGTGTCACACAGGGATAGATTAGGTTAATGTGTTGAGGCGATAGGCCAGTCTGAATAAATGCGTTTTTAGGGCACGCTTAAAATTGTAGGGATTGGGGACCAATCGTATTGACCTGGGAAGTGCATTCCAAAAAATTGGCTCAGCACGTGTATAGTCTAGGAGATGGGAGTGGGAGGTTCTCATTATTGTGAATGCTAACCTCAGGTCATCAGCAGAACGGAGGGCACGGGTAGGGTGGTAGACTGAAATGAGGGAGGAGATGTAGGGTGGTGCTAAGCCATGGAGTGCTTTTTGGGTAAGGGTAATACATTTGTACTGGATTCTGGAGTGGATGGGTAGCCAGTGTAATGACTGGCACAAGGTAGAGGCATCGGTGTAACGATTCATGAGGAATATGATCCTGGCTGCAGCATTCAAGACAGATTGGAGGGGGGAGAGTTTGGTAAGAGGGAGACCGATTAGAAGAGAGTTACAATAGTCCAGACGAGAATGAATAAGAGAAACAGTAAGAGTTTTTATGGAGTCAGAAGTAAGAAAAGGTAAAATTCTAGAAACGTTTTTGAGGTTCAGATAACAAGAGCAAGCCAGTGATTGGATGTGGGGGGCAAATGAAAACTCGGAGTCAAGTATGACCCCAAGCCATCGGGCATGTTGCTGGGGAGAAATAGTGTAACCACACACAGAAATGGCAATGTCGGGCATAGGTACATTAGTAGAGGGAGGAAACACAAGGAGTTCAGTCTTTGACAGGTTCAGTTTCAGATATAGTGAGGACATGATGTTAGACACAGCATTTAGACAATCACTGGTGTTTTCTAAAAAGGTAGGCGTGATGTCAGGAGAAGAAGCGTATAATTGGGTGTCATCAGCATAGAGATGGTACTGGAAACCAAATCTACTGATTGTTTGACCAATAGGGGGAGTGTACAAAGAGAAGAGGAGGGGGCCTAGAACCGATCCTTGAGGAACTCCAACAGAAAGGGGAAGATGAGAGAAGGAGGAACCAGCAAAAGATACAGTGAAGGAACCTATAACTCAAACAACAGGCTTTACTGCTGAGGCCATGTAAAAAATTTATAGCTCAGTTTTTCTATTGAAACCCTTCAGGCACTATATATTTACTCTAACTTTTATTTTCCAGTTATTCCTTTCTGTGGAAATTTTAAGACTGCATCATTGACTGTGTTAGGGTTTGCGGAACGCACCAAATAAAGTATAATAATAAATTGCGTTCGCAACCCGGGGTCCACCGTGCAGAGATGGACCCTGCTGCTAACTAATGGCAGATCAAGATGGCATTTGGGCACCAGAAACACGTGGGTTAGATGTCACCCGGTGTGAACAGAGGCAAACTCTGTTGCTCCACGGAGCCGCAGCAACAACGTAAAAGAATGCTGTTCCCTTTTGAATGTCACAAGGCTCAGCAGATATGGCGCGAGTGAGGTCTCTATGCTCAACCCCTAGAACACTGGGTCTAGAGTCTGACTCGGCCCACTATGCGCACGGCATCGCACAGGCGATGCCACTAATTGGCGCTGATGCTAGGCAATGACTCTGCCTCCTACCTGCACTATCAGTCTAGGCACTAGCTGGCAGGGCTGAACAACACATGCATACCAAGGGTATGGGTTTCATAATGAGTCAGTCACCAAAGACAATCGTGCGTGCAAACACCACAAACACTATGACGGAATGATAAGCTGAAGAGAGATTTAACTCAGTACTGAGCAGACAACAAAGCTCTCTCCAGAACCAAGAGGCGAACTGAGGAACCCGGTCACTGACTATTTTGTCAGTCATGTCGTGTAAGTGAAAGGCGTGCTTAATAAAAAGCGCCGCCAAAGCCCGTGCTGATGGTACCCGCGGAAGAGGAAACCAGGGGAAGAGTCCTGAGGAGGTCATTTGCATATTCCCAGTGCCTTCTGGGATAGGTGAGGAGTCTCCGCGAGCTCAAAGATCACTGGATTTTGGCCGTTGCAGCTGAAAAGAGGAAATCGGTAAACCGCGCACCGAATTTTGGCTCATTTTTCATCGTTTTGAAATCTCTATAACTATAACAATATGAAAGAGGCCAGGAGCCATTTGGTGAGCTGCATTTATTGCTACATGTTCATAGACTTACCAGTGGAAAAGCCAAACTTCACATGACACAAATGAAAGCTTGTGTCCCTGTTGGAGGAAAAGTTGCAAAATCTCGAAGAGAGGTTAGCTACATTGAAGATCATTAAGGAAGGTGAAGAGTTCTTAGACAGAGCAGAATTATCTCTTCATGTTACAGAAAGAGAAGAAATTTGAAGTGCACCTGAAAAAACAGAGGAATGGAAGCATGTGACCCAGAGTAGCAGGAGGATCGGGAGGCAGTAAGCACCCATACTGCTCAGGAACCAGTACCAGGCTCTCAAGCAGGAGAACGATGAAGAAATACATCAGGATAAGACTTTGCCCACAAACAGCAACCTTGTACGCCTTCAGAAACCTCCTGGATGGAGAAAGAAAAATGTTGTGAAGAAGAAACGGAGAGTGGTGGTCATGGGGGATTCCTGTTGAGAGGAACTGAGGCCGCTATCTGCAGACTGGATATAACTTCAAGCGAAATGTGCTGTCTTCCAGGTGCAAAAATTAAAGATTTGTCTGACAGGATATCAGGACTCTTCAGACCTACAGATGACTACCCATTCCTGGTAATACATGTGGGGACAAATGACAAAGCAAGAAACGACCTGGAAACCATCTGCAGTGACTTTGAAAACTTAGGCAAGAAAGTGAAAGAACTGGGAGCGCAAGTGGTCTTCTCTTCCATCCTCCCAATGGATGGCCATGGAACAAGGAGGTGGAATAAGATTCTGCAAGGGGAACAACTGGCTACGTCGATGGTGCCGTCAGCAAGGATTTGGATTTCTGGATCACAGAGTGAATTAGCTATACGATGGACTACTTGCTTGAGATGGGGTACACTTACAAAGACTGGAAAACATGTATTTGGAAGTCGCCTTGCTACACTCATCAGGAGAGCTTTAAACTAGAACAATATGGGAAGGGAAGCAAAAGGCCAGAAAAAGCCATACACCTGGCAAATGCTATTGAGAACTCTGCTATTAGAAGTGGAAAGGAAGAACAAGGACAAAAGGAACTGAATAATAAAAATATTGGAGAAAGAGAAACCAATCACAAACTAAAATGTTTCTATACTAATGCACAAAGCATGGGCAACAAACAAGGAGAATTGGAACTACTAACACAGGAAAAGAAATATGATGTCATTGGAATCACTGAAACTTGGTGGGACAATACACATGATTGGAATACAAGACTAGAAGGATACAACTTATTTGCAAGAAACAGACTTGATAAACGAGGAGGTGTCGCATTGTATGTTAGAAACACGTGTATCTGCACAGAGATTGAAGCTTCAGAGACTGGGAGTTCTGTGGAAGCTGTTTGGGTATGAATACAAGGACCGAACAATGGAAAGGACACCATTGTAGGCATTTACTACAGGCCACCTGTGCAAGCTGAAGATATGGATGAACTCTTTATGCATCAAATGGCCAAATTCTCCAAAAATATGACATAGTTGTCATGGGAGATTTCAACTATCCACACCTTTGTTTGGAATCTCTCTCAGGCAAAACTAACAGGTCAAGAAAATTCTTATCCTCTCTTGCTGACAACTTTATCTTCCAAAAGGTAGGGTAGAAAACAAGGGGATCTGATACCTTGGATCGAATCCTTATAAGCAGGGAGGAAATGGTTGAGGAGGTAAAAGTGGCTAGGACCCTATTAGGTAGCGACCATGCTATTTTAGAATTTTGAATAACTAGAGGAGGAAGACCTGTGAAGACTCAGACGTCAAGGTTAGATTTCAGAAAGGCAGACTTTAAGGGATTCAGAAAGAGAATTGGATGGATCCAATGGCTGGATATCCTTAATGAGAAAAATGTCCAGGAAGGATGGGAAATCTTGAAAATGAAATTCTCAAAGCACAATTGTTAACAATTCCGAAACGAGGGAAGAATAGGAAGCATTTGAGGAAACCAGGATGGATGAACATAGAACTTAAGCACATGCTAAAAAGGAAGAAAGAAATGTTTATAAAATGGAAAGAGGGAGGCATATCTAAAGAAGAATATAATGCTGTCTGCAGAACCTGCAGGGCTCAAATCAGATTACTAAAGCTGACAATGAATTGAGGCTTGCAAGAGACGTCAAAAGCAATAATAAAGGATTTTGGGGATATGTCAAAAGTAAAAGAAAAGTCAAAGATGCTATAGGATTTTTACAGGATAAAAATGATGAAATGGTAAGACAGGATGTTGAGAAGGCCGAACTTTTAAATTCCTATTTTGCATCTGTTTTCTCTCAGAAAGGAAATGTAACATCAACTGTTCTTCACTATCCTATTAAGGGAATAGAAGAATCCAGGATATCTATAAACAGAAAGATAGTAAGGAAACACTTAGCTAACCTAAATGAATTCAAGTCTACAGGTCCAGATGAATTACACCCCAGAGTACTGAAGGAGATAGCAGAAGAAATTTTTGAACTCCTCTCCATAATCTTTGAAAATTCTTGGAGAACAATGGTGTTTATTGACTATGTGGCAATTATGGCATTTGATATGTTAATTCACTGAAATTCACCTTATTGTCTGGCACATGTTTTGGAAAGATATGAGATTTGCATTAAACGATATTCATTGTTTGTGCACGTGTCATAATTTTATCCTGTCCTGTATCTTGTGGTCATTTGTTTGGGTAATAAAAATAAACCCATGTAATTTATGTGATATGTAAATTATGTAATTTTTGTACAACATTTGGCAATGAAGAAAAATTTTAAAAAAATTTGAATACATTTTGGCAACACATACTCTTTTTCCTCCTTGTTTGTTAATGCTATATTTGAGTAGCCAATTTTATGGGTATATGATTGCAGTTCACTTGCTGGTATATTTATTTGCATGTATGTAAGTACCTAGACATGAATGAAGTGATTAAACAGAGCCAGCATAGGTTTGTAATTAATATGTCATGTCAGACTAACTTAATTTCCTTCTATGACGGAATCACTGATTGGGTGGATCAGAGAAATGCTGTAGATATAGTATATCTTGATTTCAGCAAAGCATTTGACAAAGTATCTCACACAATCCTTATTGAAAAAATGACTAGGTATGGAATGGACAAGGCAACTGTTAGGTGGATTCATAACTGGCTTAGTGATCGGACCCAAAGAGTGGTCGTAAATGGCTGCACATCCAGTTGGAAGAATGTCTCAAGTGGGGTACCACAGGGCTCTGTCCTGGGCCCTGTATTGCTCAACATCTTTATCAACGATTTAGATGAAGGAATTGAGGGTAAACTGATTAAATTTGCTGATGACACAAAAATAGGAGGGATAGCTAATACTAGAGAAGAGAGAGAGAGGATTAGAAAATATATAAATAAACTGGAGCAGTGAGCAGCAACTAACAGAATGGTTTTTAACAGGGAAATATGCAAAGTACTACATCTGGGCAATAAAAATGAAGAAAGCATATACAGAATGGGAGGAATAGGGCTAAGCAACAGCACATGTGAAAAAGACTTGGGTACACTAATAGATCACAGACTGATTATGAGTCAACAGTGTGATGCAGCAGAAAAAAAGACAAATGCAATTCTAGGATGTATTAACAGAAGCATACAGTCTAGATCACGTGAAGTCATTATTGCCCTCTACTCCTCTTTGGTCAGACCTCATCTGGAATACTGTGTCCAGTTTTGGGCGCCACATTTTAAAAAAGACATGAACAAACTGGAGCAAGTTCAGAAAAGAACGACCAGAATGGAGACCAGTCTGCAAACCCTGTCTTACGAGGAAAGGTTGCATGATTTGGGAATGTTTAGCTTGCAAAAGAGAAGACTGAGAGGAGACTTAATAGCTGTCTACAAATATCTAAAGGGCTGTCACATTGTAGAAGGATCATCTTTATGCTCTTTTGCACAAGGAAAGACTAGAAGCAATGGGATGAAACTGAATGGGAGGAGATACAGATTAGATATTAGAAAAACTTTTTGACAGTTAGAGTGATCAATGAGTGGAACAGGCTGCCACGAGAGGTGGTGAGTTCTCCTTCAACAGAAGTCTTCAAACAGAGGCTGGACAGACATCTGTCTGGGATGATTTAGCGAATCCTGCTTTGTGAAGGGGGTTAGACCAGATGGCCCAGGAGGTCCCTTCCAACTCTACGATTCTATGATTCTAAGAGACCGGACGCCAGCCTGCTTGGCGCATTCAGCTCCTGATTTGGGGATTTATTAGATAATGTGGGGTCAACCATCCTAGATGCTCACATCCAGCTAAACCCACAATCCTTCTAAGGACTGATTCTGGAGTATATAGGTTCCAGTGTAAGGCAGGCAGGGTAGTGTATGTCGCTGTATACACATCAGTGCAAGGCCTGCAGGCACTGTATGTGTGTATATACAGTAGATCATTCCATATATCAAGAGGGTCCATTCCCTTTCTGTGTTCTGGTGCTGCTGCTACCTGTGGGATATATTAGTCATATATAGCTAGCCCCAGGTGTAATTAGAATACAGGCCAAACTTTTTTGGTGTGGTATCTCTGTGCCAGCTCATATCTGTGAGGGCTGAAACTTTGGCCATATTACGTTTTTTTATCTTTTTTGCTTGGCTGTCATTTTTGGTTAAATAAAGCAGTATTTAGGCCAAAAAACCCATACAGGCCATACAGGCCACACAAGCTTATATCTGTGCGTGCTCAAAGTTTTGACAGTTTACGGCGGTTTCCTTTTTTTGGCTTGTCTATCACAGTCATTACATCAAGCAGTCTTATGTATCCAAAAAATAAAAAAAAATTTATACAGTCTGTTATCTCAGGCTGAGGCCTCGTTTTCCTATGTTGTAAAAATCTTTGCTTCGCAGGCATTCACTGCATAGTTCTGTCTCTTAGCCTTGTTCTACTCATTATTAGAGATGAGCGACTTTGCCTTTTTTCGGGTCGAGACGAGTTTCATGAAACCCGACTTTCGCAAAAGTCGGGTCCAACGAAATCGGCCGATTATCGTGAAAAGTCGAAGGCCGACTGAAACACAAAACCTAATGCAAGTCAATGGGGAAGAAAAGTCAGCAGTGAGTGGAGGACAGGAAACACACCTACAGTGCCCATTTTATTGCCAAAAACATCAATTCTTATTACTTAAGCTTGTCAAACTTAATTAACTTTATAATAATAGTTAGGCATTGAAAACTGGGGGTTATTTGGCTAAAGTTGTGGGGGGGGTAGGGCTGGCTCCAGATTTTCATGGGCCCAGGGCCAAAGAGTGTCACTGGGCTCCTTTAACACATGCCACAATTCATGATCCTCTGATACGGCAGAGAAATAGCGGTATAGTGCAATGAAAAATACTTCACTTCTTACATCACATGACTGATATCCATTTTAAATTCTCCAATAGCTCCAAAAACGGACAGTATATTACTCCATACAGTATTATGGCCACCGCATAGGGCGCTATACAGAGTAATGAGGCCCATATATTTCTCCATACAGAATCATTGGTCCCATATAATGTTCCATACAATATATGATGAGCTCCATATAATGCTACAGTATATGTTGGTCCCCATGGATGAAGCTCCACTGTCTTATGGGCCCAAATAATTCTCCATATATAATGGGCCCCATTTCTAATGCTCCAGTGTATAATGGGCCCTGTAAATGCTGCTCCAGTGTCTGATGTCCACCTTTGGAATGCTCCAGTGTATGGTGGGCACCATATATCATTCTCCAGAGTATAGTGCTCCCTAAAAATTGCTCCCAACCTTTACTTTCATGACCCAGCCTATTTTGACCTTAATGACCTGGCCATTTTTTGCAATTCTGACCAGTGTCCCTTTATGAGGTAATAACTCAGGAACGCTTCAACGGATCCTAGCGATTCTGAGATTGTTTTTTCGTGACATATTGGGCTTCATGTTAGTGGTAAATTTAGATCGATAATTTTTGCGTTTATTTGTGAAAAAATCAGAAATTTGGCGAAAATTTTGAAAATTTTGCAATTTTCAAATTTTGAATTTTTATTCTGTTAAACTAGAGAGTTATGTGACACAAAATAGTTACTAAATAACATTTCCCACATGTCTACTTTACAACAGCACAATTTTGGAAGCAAAATATTTTTTTGTTAGGAAGTTATAAGGGTTAAAAGATGACCAGTGATTTCTCATTTTTACAACAAAATTTACAAAACCATTTTTTTTAGGGACCACCTCACATTTGAAGTCACTTTGATGGGTCTATATGGCAGAAAATACCCAAAAGTGACACCATTCTAAAAACTGCACCCCTCAAGCTACTCAAAACTACATTCAAGAAGATTATTAACCCTTTAGGTGTTTCACAGGAACTAAAGCAACATGGAAGGAAAAAAAGGACATTTTAATTTTTCCAACAAAAATTTTCTTTCAGCATCAATTGTTTCATTTTCACATGGGCAACAGGATAAAATGGATCCTAAAATTTGTTGGGCAATTTCCCCTGAGTACACCGATACCTCATATGTGGTCATAAACCACTGTTTGGGCGCACGGCAGGGCTCAGAATGGAAGGAGCGCCATTTGACTTTTTGAATGGAAAATATGCTGGAATATTTAGCGCTTGCCATGTCGCGTTTGGAGAGTCGCTGTGTGCCTAAACACTGGAGCTCCCCCACAAGTTACCCCATTTTGGAAACTAGACCCCCCAAGGAACTTATCTAGATGCATAGTGATCACTTTGAACCCCCAGGTGCTTCTCAAATTGATCCGTGAAAAAAAAAAGTACTTTTTTTTCACAAAAATTATCTTTTAGCCTCAGTTTTTTCATTTTCACATGGGCAACAGGATAAAATGGATCCTAAAATTTGTTGGGCAATTTCTCCTGAGTACACCGATACCTCATATGTGGTCATAAACCACTGTTTGGGTGCACGGCAGGGCCCGGAAGGGAAGGAGCGCCATTTGACTTTTTGAATGGAAAATTAGCTCCAATCGTTATCGGACACCATGTCGCGTTTGGAGAGCCCCTGTGTGCCTAAACATTGGAGCTCCCCCACAAGTGACACCATTTTGGAAACTAGACCCCTTAAGGAACTTATCTAGATGTGTAGTGAGCACTTTGAACCCCCAAGTGCTTCACAAAAGTTTATAACATAGAGCAGTGAAAATAAAAAATCATTTTTTTTCCTCAAAAATGATTTTTTAGCACGCTATTTTTTATTTTCACAAGGGTAACAGGAGAAATTGGACCAAAAAAGTTGTTGTCCAGATTGTCCTGAGTATGCTGGTACCTCATATGTGGGGGGGGCACTGTTTGGGTGCACGGCAGGGCGCAGAAGGGAATGAGCGCCATTTGACTTTTTGAAATGAAAATTAGCTCCAATTGTTAGCGGACACCATGTCGTGTTTGGAGAGCCCCTGTGTGCCTAAACTTTGGAGCTCCCCCACAAATGACCCCATTTTGGAAACTAGACTCCCTAAGGAACTTATCTAGATGCATAGTGAGCACTTTGAGCCCCCAGGTGACTCACAGAAGTTTATAATGCAGAGCAGTGAAAATAAAAAATCTTTTTTTTTCCTAAAAAAAATTTTTTAGTTGGCAATTTTTTATTTTCACAAGGGTACTAGGATAAATTGGACCCCAAAAGTTGTTGTCCAGTTTGTCCTGAGTACGCTGGTACCCCATATGTGGGGGGGAACCACTGTTTGGGCACACGTTGGGGCTCAGCAGGGAAGTAGTGACATTTTGAAATGCTGACTTTGATGGAATGGTCTGCGGGCGTCATGTTACATTTGCTGAGCCCCTGTGTGCCTAAACAGTAGAAACCCCCCACAAGTGACCCCATTTTGGAAACTAGACCCCCCAAGGAACTTATCTAGATGTGTGGTGAGAACCTTGAACCCCCAAGTGCTTCACAGAAGTTTATAATGCAGAGCCGTGAAAATAAAAAATCATTTTTTTCCCTCAAAAAAAAATGAATTTTAGCACGCAATTTTTTTTTTCACAAGGGTAACAGGAGAAATTGGACCACAAAACTTGTTGTCCAGTTTGTCCTGAGTACGCTGATACCCCATATGTGGGGGATGACCACTGTATGGGCACACGTCAGGGCTCGGAAGGGAAGTAGTGACGTTTTGGTATGCAGACTTTGATGGAATGGTCTGCGGGCATCATGTTACATTTGCAGAGCCCTTGATGTACCTAAACTGTGGAAACCCCCCACAAGTGACCCCATTTTGGAAACTAGACTCCCCAAGGAACTTATCTAGATGTGTGGTGAGCACCTTGAACCCCGAAGTGCTTCACAGAAGATTGTAACGCAGAGCCATGAAAATAAAAAATCTTTTTTTTTCCTCAAAAAATGAATTTTTAGCTCGCAATTTTTTATTTTCACAAGGGTAACAGGACAAACTGGACAACAACTTTTGGGGTCCAATTTCTCCTGAGTACGCTGATACCCCATATGTGGGGAGGGACCATTGTTTGGGCACACGTCGGGGCTCGGAAGGGAAGTAGTGACGTTTTGAAATACCGACTTGATCGAATGGTCTGCGGGCTTCATGTTACGTTTGCAGAGCCTCTGATGTGCCTAAACAGTGGAAACCCCCACAAGTGACCCTATTTTGGAAACTAGACCACCAAGGAACTTATCTAGATGTGTGGTGAGCAGCACTTTGAACCCCCAAGTGCTTCACAGAAGTTTATAACGCAATGATTTTTTAGCCCACAATTTTTATTTTCACAAGGGTAACAGGAGAAATTGGACCCCAAAAGTTGTTGTCCAGTTTGTCCTGAGTACGCTGGTACCCCATATGTGGGGGGGAACCATTGTTTGGGCACACGTCAAGGCTCGGAATGGAAGTAGTGACGTTTTGAAATGCAGACTTTGATGGAATAGTCTGCGGTCATCATTACGTTTGCAGAGCCCCTGATGTGCCTAAACAGTGGAAACCCTCCACAAGTGACCCCATTTTGGAAACTAGACCTTCCAAGGAATGTATGTAAGATGTGTTGTGAGCACTTTGAACCCCCAAGTGCTTCACAGAAGTTTATAATGCAGAGACGTGAAAATGAAAAAATCATTTTTTTCCACAAAAATATTTTTTTAGCCCCCAATTTTTTATTTTCCCAAGGGTAACACGAGAAATTAGTCCCCAAAAGTTGTTGTGCAATTTTTCCTGAGTACGCTGATACCTCATATGTTGGGGTAAACCACTGTTTGGGCACACGTCAGGGCTTGGAAGGGAGGGAGCACCGTTTGACTTTTTGGCTGGAATCAATGGTTGCACCATGTCGCGTTTGGCGACCCCCTGATTTGCCTAAACAGTGGAAACCCCTCAATTCTAACTCCAACCCAAACCCCAACACACCCCTAACCACAGCCCTAACCCTAACACATCCCTAACCACAAGCCTAACCCTAATTCCAACGCTAACCCTAATTCCAACCCTAACCCTAATTCTAACCCTAATTCCAACCCTAACCCTAATTTCAACCCTAACCCTAATTCAACCCTAACCCTCTTTCCAACCCTAACCCTCTTTCCAAACCTAACCATCTTTCCAACCCTAACCCTCTTTCCAACCCTAACCCTCTTTCCAACCCTAACCCTCTTTCCAACCCTAACCCTCTTTCCAACCCTAACCCTAACCCTCTTTCCAACCCTAACCCTCTTTCCAACCCTAACCCTAACCCTCTTTTCAACCCTAACCCTAACCCTCTTTTCAACCCTAACCCTCTTTTCAACCCTAACCCTAACCCTAATGGAAAAATAAAAATAAAATTATTTTCTTTATTTTATTAGTTGTGCCTACCTATAGGGGTGATAATCGTGGGGTTTATTTACTTTTTCTTTCATTTTGATCACTGTGAGAGTGATCAAAATGAAAGAATGGAATCTGCAGCCCATGAACCGGACCCGCCGGACACCGGGAGCGACAGGGGGACTTAGAAGGTGCCGGGGGAGGTGAGAGGGGGTGATGGGGTTATCGGAATCTGGCGGGGAGCAGAGGGAATGGGAGGAGGGCAGATGATGACAGCGGCGGCAGATCGCCACTGTCATTCAGTTGCGGGGGGGGCGATCGCCGGTGGGGGGGTGGAATCGGTGTCTCCAGCCATGTCCGATGCTACAGCAGCATCGGCCATGGCTGGATTGTAATATTTCATCATTTTTCATTACTATCTTACTATCGCTCTGATTGGCTGTTTCACTTTTAACAGCCAATCAGAGCGATCGTAGCCACGTGGGGGCGAAGCCACGCCCCCTGTGGCGAAGAACAAAGCCCCCTGTATCTGCAGGTCGGGTGACCTTTCAGTGACCTAGGTCACCCGACCCGCAGGGGGGCTTTAAAGTCATGACGCCACATAGGCGTCATGGGTCGTTCTGGCACGACTTTTCATGACGCCTACGTGGCGTCAAAGGTCGTGAAGGGGTTAAAACAATTAAATAAGTCTCCTCACTAGGGAATCCCTGTACTAGTCTGAACTCCTCGTCGTCCCCATGTTCCATCTCTCTGCACTTGGACTGTTTAGGCAGAGGGCGTACAGACGTGATGTCATTGCACTCTCTGACCAGAATGTCACTGTCAGGAAACGCGGAAGACGTCACGGCGGTAGGAGCAGGGAGAGGTAAGTATTTCAACTTTGCAAGTGCTGTGATCCTGAGCAAGCAGGGGGGGCCCACTCGTTGGCAACGGCACTGGCACAGGGCCCCTCATAGTACGCCGGTGTGTCTGACGGTGGGTGTTCAGGAAGAACCCCTTTATTTGTGACCTTCACCCCAACCAAAATTGATTGATGCAGCAGGCCACACTTCACCTTAGTCCATGTAGCTCTTTCCCACATACCATGCCTGGGTTATCAAGTCAAATCGTGAATTCCCCAGTCCAAGATGAATCTGACATGGAGTGTGGGTGGCCAGCCAGGGCAGTGGGGTTAATCGGTATCGGGCCGGTGTCTCAGAGGGATGTGTCATGGTGGTGGTGACCCAGTCCGTGGGCATGGGCGTCCATGCAAAGCGGTGAATAACGTTTATAGGTGAATGATACGTGACGCCACCTGTGGTTTCTGATCAGATTGACCAGCGCTGCAGTGTCGCTTCTCTGGGACAGGTGGTGCAGCTAAGATGTAGAAGCCCTGCACAGGTAGGGCAGATGAAAGAGTTGGTTGATGGTGTGCAGTGCAGGATGTAGCAGAGCCGTGCGCCAGGCGCAGGAGAAAGATGACAGACACAGTCGTGCAGTTCCTTTACCTGTACTTGGTAAGTGCCGTACAGGACCCAGAGTACAGATGGAGAAGGAGTTGGTCAGCCTGGAAGCTAATTAGGAATTCTGTCTCTGCAGATAGGTAGTGTGGCCTCTGTTCTAGCGCTTATCTGAGGTACTCGCAGTACTGAGTTCACTGAAGTTCCCCCTGTTGACTCTCTTTTGAAACTTTCTCGAATGGCAGGCAGCCGTAGCCTTTTCTTTCTGGCTCACACAAGTTGCTGCTGGGGACTCCGAGCCTTAGTTGGGAACAGAGCATTTACAGCTCCTACTTCCTCCTGTTTCTGCTGCAGGACCGTCAGTGTCCCTACAAACTCGGAGACCGGAATCCGGACCATGCGCTCCAGCTAGGATTGAGCCTTAACTCTGCTCATCCTCCAGCTTCCCTTCTCACATCCACACACTTCCCCTTCCCTTCAAAGACTGCCCTAACTGCCCTCCTCCTGACCACAGAGAGCAGCACCTCAGCAGTCAGGTTCAGAGCTCTCCCTGCTGGCCTGGAGTGGGAACTGTGTTGTGTGTTGGTTTAACTGCTAGAGAGATCCTTCATTGCTCCCAAGCATGTCATCACACTCCCTAGGAGGAAGGTAATGCCACTGTGGCGACCGTCCTCCTGGGGGCGCCACAAGTGCACTGATGCCCAGCCACTGCTAGATGATTCCGCTAGTGTTCGAGTTCAGTTCGGTTCGTCGAACAGGAGGCACGTTCGACGAACACCGTCGAGCCCCATTGAAAACAATGGCAGGCAAACACAAACACATACAAACACATAGAAAACAATTACAAAACACCTTAAAATGTGTCCCAAAGCAGACACAGTGCTCAGAAGACAAAAATAACATATGGAAAAGGGCAACTACATATAGAAAAGAGGTGGAGGAGTAAAAGGAGGAGGAGGAGACACAGATATAGGCATGTCATGCCCTTATAAAGTCAAGAAAGGCTGGACTAAAAATCTAAAAAAAAAAATCAAAAATTCTAAAATCGAAGACGATCATATATCTTTGGACTTCCCACCATAAATTATGCCAACTGCCGATTGGGCGGCGTTATTCCTACGACCCTCCGAACAGCGTCCATGAAGGCAAAGTGTTATGAATGGGTCACCGAGGAGGAAAAAAGCAAAACACGCTAAGTCTCAGAAAACCAGAGAGGTTGGTAACTATGCAGACTGCAGAGCCCTGATCTTAACACACAACTAGAAGCAGTCGTGGAGCGTGCCTACGGTGGTCCTGGACACCTCGTCACAACCAGAGAGCTAAATAAGCCTAAAGTAAGAAAAGAGGAAAACTAACTCCCCAGAAGCAGACCCCAAAGGAAAGACAGCCCCCCACATGTATTGACGGTGAAGCAAGATGAAAACACAATCAAAGGCAGAAAAATAGGCTGAGCAAACGATGGGGCCAAACTAACTTGAAAGAACAGGAAAGGAGAGATACTGTCTGCAATCTGCCAAAAAACCCTACCAAAAATAATGTCCAATGCTTCTGATAACAAAATTAACCCTGAAGTCACTAGACTTCTCCCACTATATCAGCACTCTGGAATATTCTGAGACAGAGCAAAAAGAGGCCAATCTAATAAAGGACAAAGGCAAATTGGCAAATACAGATAAATAAGAGTGGAAATTCAGCACAGCCCAGCCGGGCTGGCTGACCACACAAAAACTGAGTTGACCAACAAGAGCAAGTGTGAACATTAGCAAAAAGCAAACTTAACTTGAGATGACTGGAGGAGAGCTGAAGTCTAAGACCTGAGATACAGACTGAATCACCAGCAACAGGATAGGGCATTGGCTGTCTTATATCCAGTCTGATACTCCAGAGATCCAATCACTATTCTCCTCGTCAGGTGGCAGACCATTACCAATTAAACTAACCTCACTACCTCCTGTTACTACCAGAGGGAGAATGGAAGGAGAACTCCCAGCTGGTGGAGCAGAAAATGAGCTCATAACAGTACCCCGCCCTTGAGGAGGGGTCACCGAGACCTCATCCACGCCACCAGGCTGATCAGGATGGGCCCGGTGAAGAGCACGAACCAATCTATCGGCATGAATATCCGAGGCAGAGACCCAAGAATTATCCTCCTGGCCATAACCCTTCCATTTGACCAAATACTGGAGTCCCCGTCTGACCAAGCGAGAATCCAGTATTTTCTCTACCTCATATTCCACATTGCCTTTAACCAAAACAGGGTCAGGAGGAGCCGCCACAGGAACTACTGGCTCAACAAACCTCTTCAACAGTGATTTGTGAAATACGTTATGGATTTTGAACGTAACTCGAAGAGCCAACCGAAAAGAGACAGGATTAAGAATCTCCAAAATCTTATAAGGTCCAATAAATCTTAGCTTAAATTTTGGAGATGCTACTTTCATAGGAATATTCTTAGACGAAAACCAAACCATATCACCCACTTTAAACCGGGGACCAATGGTCCTATGCTGGTAGGAAAAACGCTGGGCCTTTTCTTGAGAAAGTGACAACTTATCCACCACTTGGTCCCATATCTGCTGCATTCTCACAACCACAGTGTCCACACCTGGGCAGGACAAAGATTCCACTTGTCCTGAAGAGAATCGAGGATGAAACCCAAAATTACAGAAAAAGGGTGACATCAAAGTGGCAGAACTAGCTCTATTGTTCAGCGCAAATTCGGCCAAGGGCAAAAATGAGACCCAATCATCTTAATCAGCAGATATAAAACATCTTAAATAAGACTCCAAGGTCTGGTTTGTTCTCTCAGTCTGCCCATTGGTCTGGGGATGAAATGTGGAGGAGAAGGATAACTGAATTCCCAGATTGGAACAAAAGGCTTTCCAAAATCTGGAAACAAACTGGACCCCTCTATTGGACACAATGTTCTCAGGAATCCCGTGTAACCGAACCAACTGTTGTAAAAACAAGGGTACCAACTCAGCGGAAGATGGTAACTTTGGGAGTGGTACAAGATGGACCATCTTCGAAAATCTATCACAAATCACCCAGATAACAGTCATTCTCTGAGAGACAGGAAGATCAGAAATAAAATCCATTGAAATATGGGTCCATGGCCTCCTGGGCACCGGGAGGGGCATCAGCAACCCCCTAGAACGAGAACAGGGTTTAGACCGAGAACAAGTCCCACAGGACTGTACAAAATTCCTTACATCACGAGACAAGGCAGGCCACCAAACGACCGACTCACCAAATTTCTGGTATCAAAAATACCTGGATGACCAGCCAATGCGGAGCAATGGACTTCAGACATCACTCTCTTTCTCCACAGGTCAGGAACATACAATCTTCCCATAGGGCAACGCTCAGGTTTATCCTCCTGAAATTCCTCCAGGGCGCGTCTCAAATCAGGCGAAATGGCAGAAAGAACTACCCCCTCACCTAGGATAGTGGTAGGCTCAGTCACATTAAGAGAATCAGCAAAGAAACTCCTAGAATGGGCGTCTGCCTTAACATTCTTAGTGCCTGGAAGAAAAGAGACCACAAAATTAAAACGCATGAAAAGCAAGGCCCATCTAGCCTGTCTAGGATTCAAGCGTTTAGCCGACTCCAGATAAATCAGATTCTTGTGATTGGTGAGGACCACAAATTGATGTCTAGCTCCCTCCAACCAATGTCTCCACTCCTCAAATGCCCATTTCATGGCCAACAATTTCCAATTCCCCACATCATAGTTGAGTTCAGATGGGGAGAACTTTCGAGAAAAGAAGGCACAGGGATTCATCTTGGAAGTCACAGGATCTTTTTGGGACAAAACAGCTCCTGCACCAATCTCAGAAGCGTCTACCTCCACTTGAAATGGAAGTCAGACATCAGGTTGCCGTAGAACTGGAGTTGAAGTAAATCTCCGCTTAAGCTCCTGAAATGCTGAGACAGCCTCAGGAGACCAATTCAGCACATCAGCTCCCTTCTTGGTCAGATCAGTCAGTGGTTTGACAATACTAGAAAAAATACCTATAAATTTACGATAGAAATTAGCAAAACCCAAAACCTTCTGGAGAGCCTTCAAAGAAGTAGGCTGAACCCAATCATAAATGGCCTGTACCTTGGCCGGGTCCATTTCAATAGTCGATGGAGAGAAGACAAATCCCACAAATGAAATCCTCTGTACTCCAAAGAGGCATTTCGATCCCTTAACAAACAGGGAATTCTCCCTCAAAATCCGGAACACAGTCCAGACATGTTCCACATGGGAATCACAATCACTGGAAAAGATCAAAATATCATCCAGATAGATGATCAAAAAATTATCTACAAAGTCTCGAAAAATATCATTCATAAAGGACTGGAAGACAGAAGGGGCATTGGAGAGCCCAAAAGGCATCACCAGGTACTCAAAATGTCCCTCCGGAGTATTAAACGACGTCTTCCATTCATCCCCGTGCTTGATGCGAATAAGATTATACGCCCCCCTGAGGTCAAACTTAGTAAACCAGCAGGCACTCTTAACTCTGCAGAATCAATCAGACATCACAGGTAACGGGTACTGATATTTAACCGTCATCTTGTTAAGGGAACGATAATCAATACACGGTATTAATGAACCATCTTTCTTGGCCACAAAAAAAACAGCGCCCAAAGGCGACGAGGATGGTCTAATATGACCCTTCTCCAACGACTCCTTAACATAGGATCGCATAGCATCATGTTCGGGTACAGATAAGTTGAAAAGCCGACCCTTGGGAAATTTACACCCAGGCATCAGCTCAATTGCACAGTCATAACTTCTATGAGGAGGCAAAGACGCAGAATTACTCTCACTAAATACATCAGAGAAATCAGCCAGATAATCAGGAATATCATGAGAGGTGGAGAAAACAGGAGCGTCCCTAAGAACACACTGACAACCCCAACTCACCACAGACACAGATTTCCAATCCAAAACTGGGTTATGAGTTTGCAACCAGGGGTAACCCAGAACAATAGTATCATGTAAATTATGCAGAACCAAAAATTTACAATTTTCTTGGTGGTCTGGGGCAACTCGCATTAACACCTGGGTCCAAAACTGAGGTTTATTCTCTGCCAAAGGAGTGGCATCAATACCCCTCAAAGGAATAGGCGTCTGCAGAGGCGTCATGGGCAAGCCACAATGTTTAGCAAAGTCCAAATCCATCAGATTCAGAGCTGCTCCTGAATCCACAAAAGCCTTAGTGGAAAATGTGGACAAGGAGCAGATCAAAGTAATTGCCAAAAGGAACTTAGGTTGTACACTGCCCACAGCAAATGTGTGTGCAAAACATTTCTCTCGTTTAGGGCAGACACAAATAGTATGAAAGGCGTCTCCACAGAAAAAACACAGCTTATTATGCCTTCTAAACTCCTGACATTGCGCCCTAGACAACACCCCATCACATTGCATAGATTCAGACATTTGTTCAGAATGTAGCAGCACCTCCCGTGCAGTCTTACATTCACGTAAGCGCCGATCAACTTGAATGGCTAATGACATAGAGCCATCCAAACCAGAGGGAACAGGAAATCCCACCATAACATCCTTTACGGTCTCTGATAAACCTTTCTGAAAGAGAGCTGCCAGTGCACTATCATTCCATGTAGTAAGGACCGCCCACTTTCGGAATCTTTGACAGTATAACTCTGCAGGATCCTGACCTTGGCTTAATCCTGACCCTGGCTTAATGCCAACACGGTTCTCTCAGCTTGATCAACGGCATTAGGTTCATCATACAACAACCCCAAAGCCTGAAAAAATGCATCCACATTAGTCAGAATAGGATTTTCAGGTGTCAGAGAAAATGCCCAATCCTGGGGATCGCCGCGCAGCAAGGAGATGACAATTTTAACCTGCTGCACAGAGCTCCCCAATGAGTTAGGCTTCAAGGCAAGAAATAATTTACAATTATTCTTAAAATTCAGAAATTTAGACCGATCCCCAGAAAACACATCAGGAGTAGGGATCTTGGGTTCATCAACATGTGACTAAATGAGGTAGGTAGAAATTCCCTGCACTTCTGCAGCAAGTTGCTCCACACGATCAGACAATTGCTTAATCCCCATTAGGAGAAAAAAAATCCTCCTATGGCCCCAGAGAAAAAGAGGAAAAAATATATAAAAAAAAAAAAATTCTGACACTTTTTTTTTCTTTCCCTTTTTTTTTCTTAAACAATTCCTTATGAATGGGTCACCGAGGAGGAAATAAGCAAAACACGCTAAGTCTCAGAAAACCAGAGAGGTTGGTAACTGCAGACTGCAGAGCCCTGATCTTAACACACAACTAGAAGCAGTCGTGGAGCGTGCCTACGGTGGTCCTGGATGCCTCGTCACAACCGGAGAGCTAAATAAGCCTAAAGTAAGAAAAGCGGAAAACTAACTACCCAAAGCAGACGCCAAAGGAAAGACAGCCCCCCACATGTATTGCCGGTGAAGCAAGATGAAAACACAAACAAAGGCAGAAAAATAGGCTGTGGAAACGATGGGGCCAAACTAACTTGAAAGGACAGGAAAGGAAAGATACTGTCTGCTATCTGCCAAAAAACCCTACCAAAAATAATGTCCAACGCTTCTGATAACAAAATTAACTCTGAAGTCACTAGACTTCTCCCACTATATCAGCACTCTGGAATATTCTGAGAAAGAGCAAAAAGAGGCCAATCTAATAAAGGACAAAAAAGCAAATTGGCAAATACAGATAAATAAGAGTGGAAATTCAGCACAGCCCAGCCGGGCTGGCTGTCCACACAAAAACTGAGCTGACCAACAAGAGCAAGTGTGAACATTAGCAAAAAACAAACTTAACTTGAGATGACTGGAGCAGAGCTGATGTCCAAGACCTGAGAAACAGACTGAATCACCAGCAACAGGATAGGGCGTTGGCTGTCTTATATCCAGTCTGATACTCCGGAGATCCAATCACTATCCTCCTCGTCAGGTGGCAGACCATTACCATTTAAACTAACCTCACTACCTCCTGTCACTACCAGAGGAAGAACGAAAGGAGAACTCCCAGCTGGTGGAGCAGAAAATGATCTCATAGCAGCAAAGTGTTTGGTTTCGGGGGGCAGTATGGTTGCAAAGCTGAACCTTAAAGGAATGTCTAGAAGGTGCACCACCAGGAGTGGAACCTGCGGATTAATTAGACTCCACACGGGCAACCTCAACCATGCCAGCTACAGAAAAGATGGACAGATTGCAAGCTTTGTCGATTCTGTGGGTGGTGGTGCATGGCCGTTTTTAGTTGTGCTAGTGATTTGTCAGCTTAATTCCGTTAACGAACGAGACTCCGGCATGACCCGCATCCAGCTTACTAGAGGGACACGTGAGGCTCTAGCATGCGAAATCGAGCAATAACAGGTCTGTCATGCCCTTACATGTCCTGGGCTTTATGCACGCTGTACTGAAAGGACCAGCGTGTGTTGCTTACAGGTGCGGATAAGCCGCTGAACCCCGTTAGTGATGGTGATCTGGGATTCCAATTCTTCCCCGCGAACGAGAATTTCCCAGTAAGTGCAGGTCAACCGGAATTCCGGAATTAGGCCTAACCGGCATTCCAGAAAGAATGTGAAAAAATAATTGTCCAAATCACAGGTGCTGTAGCTTGCTTAACAGCTGGGCTCCTCTGCTGAGTAGCACACAGTTCTTACATAAACAGGCGGCATAGCTTGGTTCACGGGTGGGCAACTCTGCTGAGTAGCAGACAGTGCTTACATAAGCAGGCGGCATAGCTAGGTTCACGGGTGGGCTCCTCTGCTGAGCAGTAGACACAGGTACTAGGCCCAAAGTATTCACTGGGATAAATGGAGTTAAAAAATGGTTCTTACATAAACAGGCGGCACAGCTTGGTTCATGGGTGGGCTCCTCTGCTGAGTAGCAGACACAGTTACTAGGCCCAAAGTATTAACTGGGCTAAATGCAGTCAAAAACTGGTTCTTTCATACACAGGCGGCATAGCTAGGTTCTCGGGTGGGCTCCTCTTGTGAGTAGCAGACACAGTTACTAGGCCCAAAGTATTAACTGGGCTAAATGCAGTCAAAAACTGGTTCTTTCATACAGAGGCGGCATAGCTAGGTTCTCGGGTGGGCTCCTCTTGTGAGTAGCAGACACAGTTACTAGGCCCAAAGTATTAACTGGGCTAAATGCAGTCAAAAACTGGTTCTTTCATACACAGGCGGCATAGCTAGGTTCACGGGTGGGCTCCTCTTGTGAGTAGCAGACAGTGCTACAAGGCCCAAAAGGATTTTCTGGGCAAAATTATTAGAAACACACACAGTGTAGCTCCTTGACAGGTGCACTACACCGCTGGCTACCAGACACCGCTACTATGCCATGAAACTGTCTATTAAATTTAAAACCATTATTAATGTGAAAATAAAGTTACGCTTTTGGTGAACGAACCGTTCTCGAACGGAACCTCTAAGAGCCAAATTTTAAGCAAAGTGTTCGAGTTCGACGAACGACTCGAACACTGCCCAAAACAGCTCGAATTTGAACTTGGCGAACAGGTCGACTCGAACACCGCTTATCTCTAATCAGGAGGCAGACTCAAGACGGTCTCAGGCCCACGATGGACTCAACAAGATTGTAGAAAGCTGAGAAAGGGTACAGTATCACCGGATACCAGGTATATGTAGCATAGTTTAAACATTTAAAATCTCCGTGTATATTTCCGTAGTCCGACAAAGACACTCACAGCCTCAGTATGGATTAGACAAGAATCTAAAAACTATAAAAAGGGTAATGTATTTGAAGCGTACACTAGTATACACTGTTGGGGTATTTTTAAATCTTCATATATATTTCAGTCTCAGTAAGACAGTCCAGACTCTCTGCAAGAGGAAACGAGATGGATACAAGTACAGACGGAAAGTTGAATGATTGCAGAAATTTGGGAATTACTAATCATGGGAAAAACTCCATGGAGAATTCTCAGAGGCAACGCTGGCCCTCAATTACTTTGATAGTGGAGACAGCAAAAACAGTTCTTGTGAAGAAAGGTTTGCTGTATCGCAGGACCATGGATCCCATCACCGTTACTCATCTCCATCAAATTGTGATCACAGGGAGAGATGTAGACACTGTCCTCACTGCCTATCATGATCTGTCAGGTAACTTTGAAGTGCAAAAGACAGAAGCCACAGGCCGTAGGCGATTCTATTGGATTGGCATGAGAGGACACATTTAAAAATGTGGGCAGGAATGTCACACGTCTGTCAGTCGGAAAACCGTGAAAGCTGATGATAAACCACCACTGCATCTCATTGTGAGTCGACGTCCATAACAAATGGAAGCCATTGCTCATCTGAAGATAGAGCACAGCAGAACAGGGCATAGCTACGTCTTAACCATCATCTATCAGTTCACCAAATTTGTATTGGCAGTCCAAGTAAAGGATTTAACAGCCCAGACTACACAGCGGTGGAGCAGGGAGAGGTAAGTATTTCAAGTGCTGGGGCCCTGAGCAAGCAGGGGGGCCCACTCATGGGTGGCAGTATTGGCACAGGGACCCTCATAGTACGCCGGTGTGTCTGACGGCAGGTGTGCACCGCCACCGTCAGAGACACTTGATTGTACTATGAGGGACCCTATGCCAGTACCGTCGCCCGGCCCTGGGGGGAGGCAGCCTAGTTAGGGAGGTTGGAAAAATGGCATATGTTGATGTTGGACATTCAGCAGCTGAAATTGGAGGAATTGGAAAAGTCCGAGGAAGAGGAGGACAAAAGTGATCTATTTTTCTGGCAACCTACGTGTCAACAGGGGAAGGTGGGACAAAATCCTTTGATACCCATGCTTGGTTCATTTTAATGAAGGTTAGATCATCAACATTTTGGGTCGACAGACGGGTCCTTTTTTCTGTCAGGATTGATCCAGCAGCACTGAAGACTCTTTCAGATAGCATACTAGCAGCAGGGCAAGCAAGCTCCTGTAAGGCATATTGTGCCAATTCAGGCCAGGTGTCCAGTTTACAGGCCCAATAGTCAAAGGGGAATGACCTGTGAAGGAGAACATCGATATGGGAGAGAAGTAGTTTGTAACCATAGTTGACAACTGCTGTCTCCTGTCACTTTCAATCGATGCAGTATTACCAGTCGTGTGAGCGGTACTTGAAAAATCAGTCCACAACATGGTCATGAAACCCCTGTGTCCAACGCCACTTCGGCTGTGTGCAGCATGAACACCTCTTCCATGTTGCCCCCTACGGCTCGTGGGAGAGCCATCACCGCCGCTGTGTGCTGGGAATGCCTCAAACAATCGGTTTACCAGAGTTACTTGTTTGTTAGCCAATATTAGCTCTAGGTTCTCCTGTGGCATGATGTTTTGGAATTTGCCTTTATATCGTGGATTCAGGATGCTGGCCAACCAGTAGTCATCATTGTTCATCATTTTGGCAATGCGGGGGTCCCTTTTTAGGATCTGCAAGGCATAATCACACATGTGAGCCAATGTTCCAGGTGTCAATGATGCACTTCGAGTGCTGGGTGGAGGAGCACTTTCTGGCAAATCAACATCCCTCCAGTCACGCACAAACCCTGTACCTGACCTTGCCACGACAACATTTTCTCTTGCCCCTTAGAAGCATCCTCCTCCCCTAAATAATTATCCCCATCATCCTCCTCCTCTTCCTCTTCTTCATCCACCTCGTCCAGGAGAATTCCCTGAGCAGACAATGGCTGACTGTCATCAAGGCTTCCTTCCTCCTCTTCCTCCTCGGCTGCAGACGCCTGCTCCTTAATGTGCATCAAAGTTTGCATGAGCAGACGCATAAGTGGGATGCTCATGCTTATGATGGCATCGTCTGTGCTTACCAGCCATGTGCATTCCTCAAAACACTGAAGGACTTTACAGAGGTCTTTCAGCTTCGACCACTGCACACCAGACCACTCCATGTCTGCCTTCAAACTGCCTTCCCGTGTATCCTCCCACAAATGCATTACAGCCTGCCTCTGTTCACACAGCCTCTGAACCATGTGCAGGGTGGAGTTCCACCTTGTTGCAATGTCGATAATTAGGCGATGCTTGGGAAGGTGGAGCAATCGCTGCAGCTTCTGCATACGACTGGAGTGTACGGGCGACCGGCGGATGTGGTGTGCACAGTCTTCGCACCTTATGGAGCAGGGCTGTTAACTCTGGATAATTATTGAGGAAGCACTGCACCACCAGGTTCAAGGTGTGAGCCAGGCAAGGTAAGTGTCTGAGTTTTGAAAGGGCTATGACTGCCACTAAATTCCGGCCGTTATCACTAACTACCTTGCCTGCCTCAAGGTCTAGACTGCCCAGCCATGACTCAGTTTGTTGCTGCAAGTAGTCGGCCAGTACCTCCGCGGTGTGTCTGTTGTCGCCCAAACACATCATCTTCAACACAGCCTGCTGATGCTTGCCACTAGCTGTTCAATAGTGGGACACCTCGTGTGCAACACTGACAGCTGCGGATGGAGTGTTCGTGCAACTGCGCTCTGTTGGCGAGCTTTCGCATTTGGAGGAGGAGGAGGGTCAAACGCCGACAGTCAACTGTTTCCTATGCCGTGGGCTAGGCAGCCCTGTCCCACCACCGTTGTCCCCTGTGGACCCTGCATCCACCACATTAACCCAGAGCGCAGTGATGGAAACGTAACAGCCCTGGCCATGCCTACTGGACCATGCATCTGTTGTGAGGTGCACCTTTCCACTCACTGATTGCTTGAGTGCATGGACAATACAGTCTTAAACATGCAGGTGGAGGGCTGGGATGGCTTTTCGAGAAAAGAAGTGCCAACTGGGTAGGTCATAGCGTGGTAATGCGAAGGCCATGAGCTCGCAGAAAGCTTCGCTTTCAACCAACCGGTAGGGCATCATCTCTAACGAGATTAGTTTGGCAATGTGGGCGTTCAAACACTGTGTACGCGGATAAGAGGATGAGTACTTTCTTGTCCTACTGAGAGTCTCTGGTAGGGTGAGCTGGACTTGTGAGCTGCAGATGGTGGAACTAACAGTGGACATGGCGGACTGAGAGAGGGTTGATGATGGTGATAGTGTTGGTGGCCTAGATTCAGTCTTTCGTAGCAATAACATTGTGATTCCCTGACTGCTTTGGCCTTGCGACGACACCTCAACATTTGATGCTGGTGGTGTGCTAACCGGTGGGCTTACAGTGGGGGAAGCAATGTAGCATTGCTGACTACCTTCATTCGGAGCAGGTGCACATGTGGTACGTGAGGTTTGGTAGTCCGTCCATGCTTGAAAGGGCATGGTGGTTAAATGTCTTAGCATACAATTGGTGTTCAAATTTCTCAGATTTTTCCCTCGGCTAAAGGTCTTTGCGCACCTCTTACAGATAACCTTTGCCTGATCATTAGGATTTTGTTCAAAAAAGTGCCACACTGCACTCTTCCTACTATGGAAGACATTTTGAGGCCTTGCACGCTGTGCTAATTTGACCGTCTGACCAAGCTGTCCTGCAACTCATTGGGTTTTTGTAAACGGTTTTTGGACTGCTACGGGCCTGCCAGATAACAGCTGTTGTGATGTCGATGCCTGCTGCGGATCCTCCTCCTCCTCTTCTGAGCTATTGGCAGCGGCACCCTCTTCCCCCAATGGATGCCAATCTGGGTCAACAACTGGGTCATCCATCACCTCCTCTTCAATTTCATGTGCACCTTCCTCTGTCACCATGTAAGGTGGTATAGTATGCGGGAAGGGGCACCTGAGATTCTTCAGGGTCAGATTCTGGCTCAGTACACTGTGAGGACAATGTAGTGCTCTGAGTGAATGTACCAGCAGAAAAATCTAGCAGTGGCTGTGCATCAGTGCACTCCATGTCCGATTCATCTTGGACTGGGGAATTCAAGATTTGACTTGATAACCCTGGCATGGTATGTGAAAAGAGCTCCATGGAGTAATCTGTAGTGTGGCCTGCCACATCCTTCACTTTTGGTAGGGGTGAAGGACACAAGGAAAGGTGTTGTTCCTGACCAGGAGCCACCACTGATGACTCAGTGCTTTTTTTTTTTTTGAAACTTCAGAAGAGGAGGCGATAGAGCTGGAGGCTGTGTCAGCAATGTAAGCCAAAACTTGTTCCTGAAGCTCCGGGTTTAAAAGCAGTTTACCTACTCCCAGAAAAGGGAGCCTTCGAGGCCTTGTGGAGCCAGACGATGATGCAGGCTCAACACCTCGTGCCTTAGGTGCTATTGTGCTTTTGCCACTACCAGTAGATGCACCCCCACCCCCACCACCATCAGTACCAGCTGGCAACCCCCACCCACTTCCACGCCTCTTCCACCATACTTCCTCATTTTTGGAAAAATGTACCCAAAATACCACCAGCTTTATGGTACTGTAAAACAAGGTACAAGGTGTATAGAGTATTGGGGAGAATTTGAATCTGCCTAGAGATTTTAGGAGGCTAAACTATTATCTCAGGCCTACTATAGATTACACCTCAATTTAACAGGCTGAAATTGGCTGGTGTATGACAAAGTACAAGGTGTGTATATAGTATTGGGGAGAATTGGAAGCTCCCTAGATATTTTAGGAGGCTGAACTATTATCTCATGCCCACTATAGATTACACCTCAACGTAACAGGCTGAAATTGGCTGGTGTATGACAAAGTACAAGGTGTGTATATAGTATTGGGGAGAATTGGAAACTTCCTAGAGATTTTAGGAGGCTGAACTATTATCTCAGGCCCACTATAGATTACAGTACACCTAAATTTAACAGGCTGAAATTGGCTGGTGTATGACAAAGTACAAGGTGTGTATATAGTATTGGGGAGAATCTGAATCTCCCTAGAGATTTTAGGAGGCTGAACTATTATCTCAGGCCCACAATAGATTACACCTCAATTTTACCGGCTGAAATTGGCAGGTGTATGACAAAGTACAAGGTGTGTATATAGTATTGGGGAGAATTGGAAGCTCCCTAGAGATTTTAGGAGGCTGAACTATTATCTCAGGCCCAATATAGATTACACCTCAATTTAACAGGCAGAAATTGGCTGGTGTATGACAAAGTACAAGGTGTGTATATAGTATTGGGGAGAATTGGAAGCTCCCTAGAGATTTTAGGAGGCTGACAATGATGCTCTCAGTCCAAGCATGGCAGCAGGCAGCCTAATAAGCAGGACTGCTGCACACAAAAGTGTGGAAAAATGAACGTTTGGTAACTGTGCAGAAAAGAGGAAGAAAAGTATTTTTGCTTTTGAAAAAGCAGTTTGCACAGCAGTGTGCAAACAGTAATGCAGCTATCAGGGAGCCTTATAAGGCAGCCTAATAACCAACAGAGCTGATGCACAAAAATATATCCTCCCCTGTCACTGCACACAAAGTGTTGTGTTGTAAGTGGAAATCGCTAACAGCAGAAGCAGTTTTTTTGGTTCTTCTTCCCTGCCTAACGCTCTCCCTTATTCAGAATCAGCAGCTGCAACCTCTCCCTAATGCTAATATCCGCAGACGTAAGATGGCGGTCGGTGTGCACGCCCTTTTATAGCCCCTGTGATGCCACACAAAGCAAGCCAATCACTTGCATGCCCTTCTCAAAGATGGTGGTGACCGATGCCCATGTCATCGCGTTGCCCACAGTGTGCGTCCTCCATCATTGGCTGAAAAAGGGCGCTGGAAGCATCATTTGAAACGCGACTTTGGCGCTCTGGTCACCGACCTCGTGGCCGACCTCACGCTATTGTCGGGTTTCGTTTCATGAAACCCGACTTCAGCGAAAGTCGGCGACTTATGAATTTGACCGACCTGTTTCGCTCAACTCTACTCATTATTTTGTTTTTTCCAAAAATAACACAAAACCACAAAAAAAAATTAATACAGTCTGTTATCTCAGGCTGAGGCCTGGTGTATCTGTGGTAGAAAATTCTTCGCTTTGCAGGCATACTTATTACATCTAATGTTTCTCCAAATAAATCCTTTTGTATTGAGCTTTTCAAATATTTCAGTAGTCCATTTAAAATGGGCAAGGGATGTGGAAGTGGACGTGATGCTGATGGTGCATGCAGAGGACGAGGCCATGGCCAAGCTGAAAGTAGGCCACAGCAATGACCCAAATCTTCATGCTCGATCTTCCTGTCCCAGTTTCTAGGGGACCACACCACTATTGAAGCCAGAGCAGTGTGAAACGATTGTTGGTTGGATAGGGGTAATGCTTCCACTCACTTAGCCACCACCACCACCATGTCTTCCACACGGTCAAGTCTGAGTAGCCATGAGTGTGGACCGGATATTAAACACCCTTTTCCTCCTTCCTCCCACCATGCTAAGTGCCCTGAGACAACTGACACCACACTCGGACACTCCGAAGAGCTGTTCAGCTATCCATTTGGAGGTTTGTGCCTTTCGCCTGCTCCACTTGAAGCGGGGCAAGATGATATTCCATGTAGCAATGCACAAATCTTTGAGCAGCCACGGTCACAAGAGGTGGACGATGATGAGACACAATTGCCGGAAAGTCAGGAGGAGGAGCCGGGTGCGGATGTGGAAGTCGAGGTGGTGGATGACATAATGACTGACCCAACCTGGCAGGGGGACATGCAGAGCCAGGACAGTAGCACACATGGGGAAGGAGGCATATCACCCAAACAGCCAGGAAGAAGCAGTGTGGTGGCCACAGACAGAAGGTGTTCATCCGTTCCCCGTAACACAAACAGGACAGAAGTTGCCATTCCATTTGTTAGATCTTCTCGATATTTGCAGCACTTGCCATGCCCGCATCAGCAGGGGTAGCAAAACTACCAGCCTGACCACCATGATTAGGCACATGACAGCAAAGCACCCGACTTTGTGGGCTGAACCCCAGGCTCCAGGAACACTGTCTGCAGGTGACAACACTGTCTCTTCCACTGTTTTGCATCCAAGCCAAACCCCAGTTCGCCGTGCCTGTGAAGATGCCTCAGGCCCTGCACCTGTTGTTGCCCATAATCAACCAGCACCATCATCAAGCCCATCCACATCCTTGTCCCAGCCCAGCCTTCAGTTGTCTATACCCCAGTCATTGGAACACAAGCAGAAATACGCAGCCAATGCCCCACAGGCCACAGTACTTAATTTGCACATTTCTAGTCTGCTTGCGTTGGAAATGTTGCCTTTTAGGCACATTGAGATGGAAGCTTTCCACAACCTGATGGCAGCGGCCGTCCCAAGGTACTCTGTACCTAGTTGCCACTATTTCTCTCATTGTACCATACCGACATTACACCAGCATGTGTCCCACAACATTACCCATGCCCTCAACAATGCTGTTACTGGGAAAGTCCACCTAACCATGGACATGTGAACAACTGCCTGTGGGCAGGGACGGTACATCACACTGACGGCACACTGGGTTAATATAGTGGAAGCTGGGACCCTGTCGGACCTTGGGATGGAACACATCCTTCCAACGCCGAGGATTGCGGGCCCTGTGTCAATCAGGGTTGCCCCCACAGTCTACAGCTCCTGAACCTCCTCCTCTTCTTCAGCCTCCATCTCTGAAATGAACACATCAGTCAAAAGCACTGCAGCACTGCCTCAGCCAAGCGGCAACATGCTGTGCTGAAGCTAATCTGCACAGGTGACAAACCACACAATGCAGAAGAGTTGTGGACAGCATTGAAAGAGCAGTCAGATATTTGGCTGACACTGCTGAACCAACAGCCAGGCATGGTCGTGTGTGACAATGGCCGGAACCTGGTGGCGGCTCTGAGGCAAGGTGAGCTCACACATGTACCTTGCCTTGCCCATGTGCTTAACCTCGTGGTTCATCGTTTTCTCAAGCTAGCAAGCTACCCGGAGATGCTAGTGAAAGTACGCCGTCTGTCTGTCCATTTTAGCAAGTCAGCTACAGCTTCAGCTGCCCTTGCCAGGCTTCAACAGCGTTTGCAGCTTCCGACTCACCAACTGGTGTGTGATGTCCCCACGCATTGGAACTCTACCCTGCATATGTTGGAAAGAATTTGTGAGCAGAAGAGGGCAGCATCAACAAGGCAGTCGATATTGAGTTCCAACTCCACACATAAGACCTCAGGAGTGGACATGGATGTCAGACATAAGTAGCATCCTCCAGAACTTTGAGGACTGTACCAGGATGGTGAATGGTGATTATGTCATAATTAGCATCACCATCCCACTTCTCAGCATTCTGATAACCTCTCTGCACACAATTAAAGATGATGCATGGCAGGCAGAGCAAGAGGACATGGCGCAAGGAAACATACTGGTTGATTAAACTCAGCACAGCCTCAAGTCGTTGCAACGGGGTTTGGTAGACAATGAGGAGGAGGAAGAACTGGAGCTACTTTCATGCGCTATAGATGGTACTACAAGCACAGCTGTCATACCGTCTGTTCAGCGAGGATGGCCTAAGGACAGGGAGGATGAGGATGAGGAGGAGGGGGACAGCATAGTCAGTCATCCTGTTGGTGAGGACACAGAATTCTTGCCTGTTACCAGTCTGGTACGCATGGCTGACTTTATGTTGCGCTGCGTTTCTCGTGACCCTCGCATTATAAAAAATTTCGGTGACACTCATTACTAGTTAGTGACACTTCTAGACCCACGCTACAAGGAGAGCTTTCAATCTCTTCTTCCAGAGGCAGAGAAGTGTACAAAACTGTTGCTGTATCAGATGGCCCTTGTATCGGAATTAATGAAAAAATTCCCATGTGAGAACGCTGGCAGCAGACGTCAGAGTTTGCTGTACAGCCAAGGAGTCCAAGCGAGACAGAAGTACAATCCAGCTCAGGCAGGGGAACAATGGCAAAGTTCTGGGACACATTTCTCAGATCCTCCCATCGTGCCAGCACAGAGGCAAGGGGTGCTGGCACAAGAAGTGAAATGTTTGGGAAGATGGTGAGGGAATACCTTGCAGATCATACAAACGTCATCCGGGATTCCCCTGTGCCTTTTTATTACTGGGTATCCAAGCTGGACACATGGCATGAACTGGCTATCTATGCCTTAGAGGTCCTGGCCTGCCCTGCTGTTAGCATTCTGCCAGAGCAGGTTTTTAGTGCCGCTGGTGGAATAATAACAGATAAGCACATCCGCCTGTGAACTGACAATGCTGACAGGCTGACCCTTATAAAAATGAACAAGGGCTGGATTGGGCAAGACTTTTCTACACCACCGAATGAAAACAGCAAAACATAACCTCCAATAATATTTTTGTTTTTTTGGGGAGGTGTATTCTCATGCACCTCTTCACAATCACACATGAGTATCCGCTTCCTGATTAGGTCTGTTTGGTGTTATCCTCCTCCTTATCCTCATCTTCATTATCCACAACCAGTAGAACACCAGGGTGAATGTATTTCCTGATAAAAAAATCACTCAATTTTTGGCAAGGCTTTTTTTTATGATGCCCGTTAATAATTTGAAACCAAAACAAATGTTACTCCCCCAGGGTGAAATCTCATAAAAATGAGATGTACGTATATTCTTCCATTTATTCTTATTTTCCATTTTTGCTATCTGTGGAGCATCCTCTTATGACCTAGTGTATACCTCTCCAAAATAAAGATAGTGAAATCTTATTTTATTATATTTTTATTTATATCCCTGTCTCTGAGCTGTTGCTAGGACAAACATATCTCGTTGAACACATTCTGGCTTCATATCTATGAACCTGTGTTCGCCCCTCCCTTTTGTCATTTTCTTTCATAGGTGGATTAATTTTTATTTTTTATTTGTTTGATTTCTGTATGATTTATCATTATGTCTCCTCATTCTCCACCACTGCATGACCAGGGTTAACATGTTCTGTGCTGCTACAGGCAATCCAAATTTTGGCAAGGGTGTCTATGATGCCCATAGTATATTTTAAAAAAATATAGCTTCCATGGGGAAATGTTTGTAAGCCCATGCACTGCATGCATGGGCATTACAAGTTTAGGCGACCCGCTCCTTTACATTGGGCCTAGTTTTTACTGAGGCCTTCATCAATGTCTCCTCCTTGTCCACCACTAGATGACCAGGGTTAACGTGTTCTGTGCTGCTACAGGGAGTCCAATTTTTTGCAAGGGTGTCTATGATGCCCATAGTATAAAAAAGAGATGTACGTATATTCTTCCCATTTATTCTTATATTTTCCATTTTTACTACTTGTGGAACATCCTCTTATGACCTAGTGTATACCACTCCAATATAAAAATAGTTAAATCCTATTATATTATATTATATTATATTTTTATTTATATCCCTGTCTCTGAGCTGTTGCTAGGGACAAACATATCTCGCTGAACATATTCTGGCTTCATATCTATGAACCCGTGTTCACCCCTCCCTTTTGTTATTTTCTTTTATAAGTGGATTCACATTTTTAATTTGTTTGATTTCAGTTTGATTTATCATTATGTCTCCTCATTCTCCACCACTAGATCTCCAGGGTTAACGGGTTCTGCGCTGCTACAGACAGTCCAATTTTTGGCAAGGGTGTCTATGATGCCCATAGTATATTTTTAAAAAATTTACCCCCCATGGGGAAATATTTGTCAGCCCATGCACTTAGTGTATGGGCATTACAAGTCTAGGAGACCCACTCCTTTTTAATAAGACATGTTTCTTCCAAGGTGGGATTGGGGTTATTGGGGTGCATATGACTTGGTAGCAGGGCAGGCCTTGCTGTCAATGCATAAGAAAACAGAATGGGAGCACAAAATGAATAATGTGATGTGGATTTTCCTGTGCCCATCCAGTATGTGGGTTCAAAGGCTTATTGGGGTGCATATGACTTGGCAGCAGAGCAGGCCTTGCATTCAATGCAACTTTTTTATTGAAGCCCTCCTGGACATCTCGTGAAAGGGGTATTGGGGTGCGTCATAATTCTTGGCAGCCCATCCACTCACCTCATAGGCTATACCAGTTTCGGAGACCCACTGTTTAATAATGGCCCTTTCTGCAGATTAATGCTGCCTGATGCCCCTGTAAAAATAGACTCTGTGACTTTAAGAGTTCCTCCTTCATAAATGAAACAAGATGTGTCTGCTTATGTGTCACACACCACATGGCCAGCTAGGGTTGGTAAATGTTACAATGACATTTCCCAGTGAATGCATGTGTTTTGGATGAAAGCAATGTTAAAGTTGAAAAACGCTTCAAAAATGCTGCATCTGAACATAGCCCAAGTGGGGGGTGGGAACATTTTGGTCTGGGGTTAATTATTTTGCCTAATATACAAGTCATTAACCAGGAAAGGATGTACTTTAACATATTTCCTAGCAAAATCCGTTTTGATTTCGTTTTTGTATGTTTTTTGGTGCACCGTTAAAAATGGCATGAAACTCTGACAACATTGTTTAAAGCTGTGAACTAGGAGTCAGGAATGCTTCCAGAGGCAATCCCCATGATGTCCCTGTGTCATTTGATCAGTGTTTCCAACATTTTCTGATGTTTTTAGACCTTACAAGGACCCCCGGGGGAGATTGCGGTAAAAATGCTGGGGTCCCCCATAGACTTACATTGGGCTCGTTGTTCTGTCCGAGTACCCGAGTATTCCAATTTGCTCGACCCAAGCAACGAGCACCCGAGCATTTTAGTGCTCGCCCATCACTAAGACTCAGTATTAAGAACTGGTTGTGTCCCTAAATGGGCCTGAAGATACCTAGAAAGATGATGTCACTGAAACACACTGGGAAACTTGTAAAATTTGAATTGGAGCACGGCAAGGGTGTCAGCTATAGAAGAGCATGGCCTAGCCATGACAGGTGCAGAGCAATATGACTTTTTATTGAGGAACTGCATGGACTCTAAGTATTTGCATTTATACTTTGTATATATTTAGGGGTAATAAATCCATTGATTCAACAAATGCATTCAATAAAAACAGAACTTTGGTGCTCAGTGAGAACTGCTGAGCCTGGGCACTAAGCTGTTCCATGGTGTACAGAGCTTAATAGAGCTCTTTGGAAAGGACGGGAGCCTTGCCTCACTATGACTGTTATACTTACTAGATTCTCCCCTAGAAGTAAAGAGACATGCTCCATTTTGGATTTGCATGGAACCAACAGATACATTATAGAGGTCTTATGCATCGGGACTTCTATTATTTAAGATTACTGTACTTGATTTTATTATCCCATTATGCATACTAACATCCTTACCTCCACTTCCTGCTTCAGCTTCCGAATTGTGCCAATCTTCTGGAATGCTCTACCCCAAGAAATTAGCACTAAAGTAACCACAACTTATACAGTTTTAGGCGCTCCCAAAAAACACATCTGTTTAGAGCATCCTATCATGTTCCATATTCAAAGTCATTTTATATATAGCCCATCCACTACTTCTCTGAACATAACTCTCAATCCAACTGCACCGCACCCAAACACACCACAAATACTGTCTGGTGACTAGATCATGCAGCCTTTATCTATCCCACATTCTCTCAATAAATTTGAGCCTTAAGAGAATGCCAAAAGTTACCCAGTAAATGATGGGTGAAGAATTGCTGAGGGCCCAGTACATGTAAAGAATAGGTAAGGAATTTTAGGCTGCTATTTTCCATAGTTTCCATACTTCGATATAAAAAATGCACGATAAACTCGCAATTTCAATGCCCTATTAGCTTTTGATACTACATTTTAATTAAAGTCAAGTGCAACTTTTCTATGTAATGACATTTGGAGCATGCTTGAATTATCCTCTCTCCATATTTATCCACAGCCCCCATATAATAAAACTGTTTCTTTTTTAAAACCAGAAAAAGAGTTTTTACCTATTAATTACTTGCCTTTCTCTTTTTATATGCCATGTTTCATTGCTAACTTGGTAATGTAAGCTTTTAATGGTGTGATTAATTAAGAGTTATTGAACATCTTCTAAAGTTCCTCTAATTATGGACTTCTTTAGCAGCTAATTGCGATGGTGGGTATAAATACATACAAATATAGATTATATATATATATATATATATATATATATACACACAGTGGGGGAAATAAGCATGTGATCCCTTGCTGATTTTGTAAGTTTGCCCACTGACAAAGACATGAACAGTCTATTATTTTAATGGTAGGTTAATTTTTACATTGAGAGATAGAATATCAAAAATAAAATCCAGAAAATCACATTGTATAAATACAGTCATATGTTAAAGTTTGGGCACCCCTATTAATGTTAACCTTTTTTCTTTATAACAATTTTGGTTTTTGCAACAGCTATTTCAGTTTCATATATCTAATAACTGATGGACTCAGTTATATTTCTGGATTTAAATGAGGTTTATTGTACTAACAGAAAATGTGCAATCTGCATTTTAACAAAATTTGACCGGTGCAAAAGTATGGGCACCTCAACATAAAAATGACATTAATATTTCGTAGATCCTCCTTTTGCAAAAATAACAGCCTCTAGTCGCTTCCTGTAGCTATTAATGAGTTCCTGGATCCTGGATGAAGGTATTTGTGACCATTCCTGTTTACACAACAATTCCAGTTCAGTTAAGTTTGATGGTCGCCAAGCATGGACAGACTGCTTCAAATCATCCCACAGATGTTCAATGATATTCAGGTCTGGGGACTGGGATGGCCATTGCAGAACATTGTAATTGTTCCTCTGCATGAATGCCTGAGTAGATTTGGAGCGGTGTTTTGGATCATTGTCTTGCTGAAATATCCATCCCCTGCGTAACTTCAACTTCGTCACTGATTCTTGCACATTATTGTCAAGAATCTGCTGATACTGAGTTGAATCCATTCGACCCTCAACTTTAACAAGATTCCAGGTGCCGGCATTGGCCACACAGCCCCAAAGCATGATGGAACATCCTCCAAATTTTACTGTGGGTAGCCAGTGTTTTTCTTGGAATGCTGTGGTTTTTAGCCTCCATGCATAACGCCTTTTTGTATGACCAAACAACTCAATCTTTGTTTCATCAGTCCACAGGACCTTCTTCCAAAATGTAACTGGCTTTTCCAAATGTGCTTTTGCATACCTCAGGCGACTCTGTTTGTGGCGTGCTTGCAGAAACGGCTTCTTTTGCATCACTCTCCCATACAGCTTCTCCTTGTGCAAAGTGCGCTGTATTGTTGACCGATGCACAGTGACACCATCTGCAGCAAGATGATGCTGCAGGTCTTTGGAGGTGGGCTGTGGATTGTCCTTGACTGTTCTCACCATTCTTCTTCTCTGCCTTTCTGATATTTTTCTTGGCCTGCCACTTCTGGGCTTAACAAGAACTGTACCTGTGTTCTTCCATTTCCTTACTATGTTCCTCACGGTGGAAACTGACAGGTTAAATCTCTGAGACAACTTTTTGTATCCTTCCCCTGAAAAGCTATGTTGAATAATCTTTGTTTTCAGATCATTCGAGAGTTGTTTTGAGGAGCCCATGATGCCACTCTTCATAGGAGAATCAAATAGGAGAACTACTTGCAAGTGGCCACCTTAAATACCTTTTCTCATGATTTGATACACCTGGCTATGAAGTTCAAAGCTCAATGAGGTTTCAAAACCAATTTAGTGCTTCAGGAAGTCAGTAGAAAGTAGTTAGGAGTGTTCAAATCAAGAAAATGATAAGGGTGCCCATACTTTTGCACCGGTCAAATTTTGTTTAAAAGCAGATTGCACATTTTCTGTTGCTACAATAAACCTCATTTGAATCCAGAAATATAACTGAGTCCATCAGTTATTAGATATATGAAACTGAAATAGCTGTTGCAAAAACCAAAATTGTTATAAAGAAAAAAGGTTAACATTAATAGGGGTGCCCAAACTTTAACATATGACTGTATTTAAATTTATTTGCATTTTGCAGCGAGAAATAAGTATTTGATCCCCTACCAACCATTAAGAGTTCTGGCTCCTACAGACCATTTATATGCTCCTAATCAATTTGTTACCTGCATTAAAGACAGCTGTCTTACATAGTCACCTTTATAAAAGACTCCTGTCCACAGATTCAGTTAATCAGTCAGACTCTAACATCTACAACATGGGCAAGACCAAAGATCTTTTTAAGGATGTCAGGGACAAGATCATAAACTTGCACAAAGCTGGAATGGGCTACAAAACCATAAGTAAGACGCTAGGTGAGAAGGAGACAGCTGTTGGTGCAATAGTAAGAAAATGGAAGATATACAAAAAGACTGTCAATCGATATCGATCTGGGGCACCATGCAAAATCTCACCTCGTGGGGTTTCCTTGATCATGAGGAAGGTGAGAAATCAGCCTAAAACTACACGGGGGGAACTTGTTAATGCTCTCAAGGCAGCTGGGTCCACAGTCACCAAGAAAACAACTGGTAGCACATTACGCCGTAAAGGTTTAATATCCTGTAGTGCCCGCAAGGTCCCCATGCTCAAGAACACCTGGATGATTTTGTGAGTGATTTGGAGAAGATGCTGTAGTCAGTTGAGACAAAAATTGAGGTCTTTTGCATTAACTCAACTCACCATGTTTGGAAGAAGAGAAATGCTGTCTAAGACCCAAAGGACACTGTCCCCACTGTGAAGAATGGAGGTGTAAATATTATATTTTGGGGGTGTTTCTCTGCTAAGGGTACACAACTACTTCACTGCATCAATGGGAGAATTGATGGAACCATGCACCATAAAATCCTGAGTGAAAACCTCCTTCCCTCCGCCAGGACATTAAAAATGGGTTGTGTCTGGGTCTTCCATTAAGAAAATGACCCAAAACATACAGCCAAGGCAACAAAGGAGTGGCTCAAAAAGAAGCACATTAAGGTTATGGAGTGGCCTGGCCAGCCTCCAGACCTTAATCCCATAGATAACTTATGGAGGGAGCTGAAGCTCCGAGTTGCCGAGCGACAGAATCAAAATCTTAATGATTTAGAGATAATCTGTAAAGACGAGTGGGCTATAATTCCTCCTGACATGTGCGCAAACCTCATCATCAACTTCAAAAAACATCTGAATGCTGTTCTTGCCAACAAGGGTTTTGCCACAAAGTATTAGGTCTTGTTTGCCAGAGGGATCAAATACCTATTTCTTACCGCAAAATGCAAACAAAACTTACATAATTTATACAATGTGATTTTCTGAATTGTATTTCTGATTTTCTATCTCTCAGTGTTAAAAAATATAGACTGTCCATGTCTTTGTTAGAGGGCAAACTTACAAAATCAGCTTACAAATTCAGCAAGGGATCAAATACTTATTTCCCCCACTATATATATATATATATATACAGTTGTGGCCAAAAGTATTGACACCCCTGCAATTTTGTCAGATAATACTCAATTTCTTCCTGAAAATGATTGCAAACACAAATTCTTTGGTATTATCTTCATTTAATTTGTCTTAAATGAAAAAACCCAAACAGAATTGTCCTAAAGCCAAATTGGAAATAATTCCACACCAAACATAAAAAAGAGGGTGGACAAAAGTATTGGCACTGTTCGAAAAATCATGTGATGCTTCTCTAATTTGTGTAATTAACAGCACCTGTAACATACCTGTGGCACCTAACAGGTGTTGGCAATAACTAAATCACACTTGCAGCCAGTTGACATGGATTAAAGTTGACTCAACCTCTGTCCTGTGTCCTTGTGTGTACCACATTAAGCATGGAGAAAAGAAAGAAGACCAAAGAACTGTCTGAGGACTTGAGAAACCAAATTGTGAGGAAGCATGAGCAATCTCAAGGCTACAAGTCCATCTCCAAAGACCTGAATGTTCCTGTGTCTACCGTGCGCAGTGTCATCAAGAAGCTTAAAGCCCATGGCACTGTGGCTAACCTCCCTAGATGTGGAAGGAAAAGAAAAATTGACAAGAGATTTCAATGCAAGATTGTGCGGATGTTGGATAAAGAACCTCGACTAACATCCAAACAAGTTCAAGCTGCCCTGCAGTCCGAGGGTACAACAGTGTCATCCCATACTATCCGTCGGCGTCTGAATGAAAAGGGACTGTATGGTAGGAGACCCAGGAAGACCCCACTTCTTACCCCGAGACATAGAAAAGCCAGGCTGGAGTTTGCCAAAACTTACCTGAAAAAGCCTAAAACGTTTTGGAAGAATGTTCTCTGGTCAGATGAGACAAAAGTAGAGCTTTTTGGGCAAAGGCATCAAAATAGAGTTTACAGGAGAAAAAAAAGAGGCATTCAAAGAAAAAAACACGGTCCCTACAGTCAAACATGGCGGAGGTTCCCTGATGTTTTGGGGTTGCTTTGCTGCCTCTGGCACTGGACTGCTTGACCGTGTGCATGGCAATATGAAGTCTGAAGACTACCAACATATTTTGCAGCATAATGTAGGGCCCAGTGTGAGAAAGCTGGGTCTCCCTCAGAGGTCATGGGTCTTCCAGCAGGACAATGACTCAAAACACACTTCAAAAAGCACTAGAAAATGGTTTGAGAGAAAGAACTGGAGACTTCTAAGGTGGCCAGCAATGAGTCCAGACCTGAATCCCATAGAACACCTGTGGAGAGATCTAAAAATGGCAGTTTGGAGAAGGCACCCTTCTAATATCAGGGACCTGGAGCAGTTTGCCCAAGAAGAATGGTCTAAAATTCCAGCAGAGCATTGTAAGAAACTCATTGATGGTTACCGGAAGTGGTTGGTCGCAGTTATTTTGGCTAAAGGTTGTGCAACCAAGTATGAGGCTGAGGGTGCCAATACTTTTGTCTGGCTCATTATTGAAATGATCAATATTTTGCTTTTTTGTTCTCTTTTGTGTTTTTTCATTTAAGACAAATTAAATGAAGATAATAATACCAAAGAATTTGTGATTGCAATCATTTTCAGGAAGAAACTGAATATTATCTGACAAAATTGCAGGGGTGTCAATACTTTTGGCCACAACTGTATATATATGACAAGAATCATAAACCACAATAGAATATAAGAAAAATATATAAATCTTTATTGATACAATTTAAAAGCAAAATCACACATATGTCAACACATAATAGAGGTAGATATAAAAGGAAAAATCCCAGTATAGCACAGAATAGAGCCCCCTTACATATAAAGTGGCAGCGGGCAAAAAAGTCCTATACTACCAATATAAAGCATAAACTGGATCATCAGGCATGCTATGCTTAATATCAGAGACCAAAGTCCGTATACGCCTGAGGCATCCAAGTATAATGTAAAGCATAAAGCTCAAAGTATAATGAATAATTCAAGATCAGACAAATACTGCATCAATCAGAACTGGGATCATACCCAGTACCTGTAATGTACATGCCACTTACCCATAAGGGATATAAATTACAAGGAGGATACTGCGCTCAACCCCGACGCGCGTTTCGCCTCGGCTTTCTCAAGGGGAGGTGCCTATCTATCCTCAAAGTACCCATATATAAACGCCGCAGGCCAGGTGTTACCGATCAGAGTCGGCGCATGCGTGGTGCAGCCACATGGTAACCACGCGATGATCCGTCGCCATCAGAGAGCGGCGCGCGTGTGTGGTAATACCACTAGATGTCATAAACACACACTCAGGATGACGGCCGGAGCATCGCGACCAGTGAAAAAACACCGCGCATGCGCACAGGATCGGCGCCATTTTCTCGAAGACCTATTGTGGGTGGCCATAGTAATATGGTCTGGACGGGTCATCAGACTATTTCAAAGACCGGATAAGGATGGAAGGGAAAAGAAAGGCGTCACAGGGGGAAAGGAAGCAATCCATAGTTATTAGGACAAAAAGGGGTCAAAGAAGGCTCTCAATATATAATATATAATAATATATAAGTTGTCATAGAAAGAGTGTCGTATAGAAAGAAGGCAATAGTCCAAAAAGATTCACTAAAAATATGGCAGAGGGATCAAAAAAATCTCCTAAATGATCTCAAAATGTAATTATAGTAATATTCGAAATATCATAATAGAATGCCATATGCAAAAAATACAAGATAATAGTCTAAATAGACTCACTAAGGATATAATATTATACATCAATTATAGATAAAATTCACCTCGTATAGCCTACATCCCGAAGAGGGAGGGAAAAATTCCCAAGCACCACAGGTCGTATATATAAATACCGCTTTGTTACAAAAATTAAGTGTTAGAGTTAGAATGTCATTAACATGATGATATATCATAGTACAGGTATCATGTGATCGCCATTAAGTGGTAATCCAAAAAATTTTTTTTATAGATCCCTCATTGAAAACTTGACACACTACGATCAACAATACATAAAAAATTGAGAACACTCCCAACCCCTCTCCCTCATATCCATAAACCCCCCCAAAAGAAAATGACAATTCTTCAATGAAAGATAGGAAGTTCAAAATCAGAATATACAATATTGTTTGTCCTCCAGATGTCCAAATCCTCCACGTTTCAGGAAAATCTCGGGCAGCATGATTTCCTAGAGAAAAACGACTGCCGATCCGGCTAGTTGTAAGAGACGCTGTTAAACCAACTCTTCCGCATTCAGACATGGGCGTCAAAGAAAAATGAAACTAAAATGAACAAAGAAAAGGACAGACACAAAAATTAAAAAACAGTTCTAAAAAACACAGCTAAGGACACAGACACATAAATGTAAGCCATGACAGAATCGGAAAGGGAGCCTTAAACTGCAATTGAAGTAACCATAATCCCAATAAAAGAGTCATAATAATAGTTAGAAATCCAAGAAAAAAGGACTAATAGATAAATCTCTAGTTAAGGAAAGAGGCAAAAGTATTAGTTTCGTTCAAGCCTGCAGGGGCTAAAGTATCCAACATCACAATCCATCTACACTCATGTTGTGCGAGAATCTTCTTAATGTTACCTCCATGAACGCCACAATCATACCTGTCAATCCCACGGACCAGTAGGCCCTTAGGATTGGCACTGTGAAACAATTTAAAGTGCTTCGGGAGAGTTTTTAAGCTGGAAATGTCCTGAATATCTCTAGATGCCACTATGTCCCTAACATGTTCGCGTACCCGAACTTTGAGTTCTCGAGACGTGAGTCCAACATAAATTTTGTTGCAGGGACACGTGGCGTAGTATACCACATTTGAAGTGTTACATGTAATATAACTCTTAATGGAAAAAGTCTTTGTCCCATCAGAAGTGGTAAAAGATGCAATTTTACAAATATTAGGACACGCCACACATCTCCCACAGGGAAAACATCCCTGTATACGGGTTGAACCACGAACTGACGGTATTATGGGTACATAGTGACTTTTTACTAGGTGATCTTCCAAATTCCAGCTACGTCTAGGGATGATTTTAGGCCGTGGAGGTAAATGTGCTGCCAAAGTAGTATCTGTATGTAAAATAGGCCAGCACTTATCAAAAATTTCTCGCATACGATCCCACTGGCAGTTTGATGTGGATACAAAACAAATAGTATCCTTATTAGTGTTTCGCCGAATACTAATGGGTTTCGCTAATAAATCATCATGCGATGCCTGCTTGGCCCTCCTATACCCATATTTGATACATCTATTGCTATACCCTCTAGCCTTAAATCGGTGCCCAAAATCTTTAGCCTGTTTTTCAAACATTATCTCTGTAGAGCAGATACGCCTTGTTCTTAAAAATTGCCCCCTAGGAATGGCACGAATTATAGGTGGAATATGGGCCGAGGACGCGTGCAGCAGAGAGTTCACCGCTGTCTCTTTACGGAACAAATCCGTTTGAATCAGGCCTCCCACATCGGTCCTGATTAGAACATCCAGGAATTCAATACTAGATCTATGCCATTTATAAGTAAATTTGAGATTAAAAGTATTCAAATTTAAATGATGCATGAAGACCTGGAGATCAGATGACGACCCCTGCCAAATGGCAAAAACGTCATCAATATAGCGATACCAGCACTGCACATGGTTTACGGCGAGCGCCCCGCCCCCAAAGAAAACCTGCCTCTCCCAGTACCCGAGAAACAGGTTAGCATAGGACGGGGCGCAAGCCGCACCCATGGCAGTGCCACGCCTCTGCAAAAAAAACCAGTCCTTAAAGACAAAGTAGTTGTGAGACAGGACAAATTCCAAGAGTTCCATAAGAAATTCACACCAATGTCCATCCTGACTCAACATCTCCAAATAGAAGCGCACTGCCGCCAATCCGTCCACATGATTAATGGACGTATACAGTGACTCAATGTCGATGGCCACAAGGATCATGTCATCCTCCAGGGTGATCCCATTGATCTTGTTCAACAAATCAGTGGTATCCCTGACATAGGAGGGCAGCGTCTCGACAATAGGTTTCAAATAATAATCAATAAATTTACATGTCATATCGCATAGCCCCCCTATGCCAGCCACAATGGGACGACCCGGAGGATTGACTAGATCCTTGTGTACTTTGGGTAACAAATAAAAGGTTGGGACCCTTGGATTCCTAGTCATGAGTCCATCAAAGATTTTTTTGGGAATCAAACCTGACTCCAATGCATTAAACAGTATTTTCTCCAAGGACTGAGCAAATGATATAGTGGGATTGTTTATTAGTTGCTGATAAGTATCCTTATTTTTTAACTGCCGAAAGGCCTCCTTTTCGTACTTATCGATGGGCGAGATAACAACATTTCCGCCCTTATCGGCAGCCTTAATAACCACATCGTTAATCTGTTGTAACTCTTTCAGTGCCTTTCTTTGCTTAAATGATAGATTGTCTCTATAGATATTTGTAGGAATTTTTTTGAATTCCTCAATCACCATTTTGCAAAATATCTCAACTTGTGGGCATATCGATAAGGCAGGAAATGTCGTAGATCTGGGCATCACTGTTAGGGAACGTACCTGTAGATTCCATTTGTTGTTCTCTCAAAAGGTCCTCAAGAGCCAACAATGCTTGATGCTCAATATCATTATCCACACCTGTATGCAAACGACGTGCATTGTGCAACTTGGTTAAAATTAGTTTTCGACAAAAAAGGTGTACATCTTTCACGGCTGTGAAGAAATTAAAGCCGTTACTAGGCGTGAAAGACAAGCCCAAACTCAGGAGGTCAAGTTGGTCATTAGAAATAACATGATTTGAAAGATTAATTACCTCCATGCCTTTGGGCTTAGTCTTGGCCCCATAAGTAGGTGATGGGTACACCTTCCTTCTTCCTGTATAACGACTTCTAGTATTACGAATATTCCTACCAGAAGAGTCTTTCGTTTTAGCTCCAGATTTGGATGTCTGCCTTGATTCCTCGGCAGAGGCAAATGAGGACATGGAATCAGACCTAACTGCAGACGGAGATCGATCCCGTTTAGGCGTCGCCTTCCACCTATATACTCTGTTGTCCTGGAAATCAAGAACATCCCTCTGGAACTTTTGTGATTTGTTCTTACAAATATCTTGTTCCCACTTAGTAAAATCTCCATCCAGCTCCTCCTGAAATTTAGTTAAAGCGTCAGGAGATAAATTCTTTTTTAATTCTAATTGTACCGCTTCTATCTCAGTCTCCAATATACCCAGTTTGGTGCTATCGAGTTGGACTAATAGTTCCATATATTCCTTAGAGGATCTTGTTGAGATCCTTTTCCAATTGTCTCTAAAGGAGACATCATCTATAGGGAAAGCTGGGAATAACTGAATGCGTAATCCCCGAGGAATCAGTCCCTTGCTGAGATATTTTTCCAGGAACGCTTTGTTCCACCATAGCTTGGTTCTTTTTAATAAAAGATTTTTTAACCGTATAGTCTGTTCCTTGGTGTCCTTGTGCTGTGAATCTAAAATCAACGGGGATTCATCCTTAAACACCTCATTAAGCCGCGTCAGCCACGATTGGTCACGGGCACGAAAGTCCATCTGTTTTGAATCACCAGCTGTGAATAACACAGTAACAAACAGTATTGAAAAACAATTCAAAACCTTCATAGCTATTAAATGTGGTCGGGAGATAGTTAAATAACCATCATAATTCCCCCACCCATTAATAAGGACAGATTAAATAATAGTGGAGTACTCAAAATATCATATAATTCAAAAGAAAAATAGAGTAACCATAAACCACAATAGAATATAAGAAAAATATATAAATCTTTATTGATACAATTTAAAAGCAAAATCACACATATGTCAACACATAATAGAGGTAGATATAAAAGGAAAAATCCCAGTATAGCACAGAATAGAGCCCTCTTACATATAAAGTGGCAGCGGGCAAAAAAGTCCTATACTACCAATATAAAGCATAAACTGGATCATCAGGCATGCTGTGCTTAATATCAGAGACCAAAGTCCGTATACGCCTGAGGCATCCAAGTATAATGTAAAGCATAAAGCTCAAAGTATAATGAATAATTCAAGATCAGACAAATACTGCATCAATCAGAACTGGGATCCTACCCAGTACCTGTAATGTACATGCCACTTACCCATAAGGGATATAAATTACAAGGAGGATACTGCGCTCAACCCCGACGTGCGTTTCACCTCGGCTTTCTCAAGGGGAGGTGCCTATCTATCCTCAAAGTACCCATATATAAACGCCGCAGGCCAGGTGTTACCGATCAGAGTCGGCGCATGCGTGGTGCAGCCACATGGTAACCACGCGATGATCCGTCGCCGTCAGAGAGCGGCGCGCGTGTGTGGTAATACCACTAGACGTCATAAACACGCGCGCGGCTCACAGGATGACGACCGGAGCATCGCGACCAGTGAAAAAACACCACGCATGCGCACAGGATCGGCGCCATTTTCTCTCTGCTGCACGCGTCTTCTGCCCATATTCCACCTATAATTCGTGCCATTCCTAGGGGGCAATTTTTAAGAACAAGGCGTATCTGCTCTACAGAGATAATGTTTGAAAAACAGGCTAAAGATTTGGGGCACCGATTTAAGGCTAGAGGGTATAGCAATAGATGTATCAAATATGGGTATAGGAGGGCCAAGCAGGCATCGCGTGATGATTTATTAGCGAAACCCATTAGTATTCGGCGAGACACTAATAAGGATACTATTTGTTTTGTATCCACATCAAACTGCCAGTGGGATCGTATGCAAGAAATTTTTGATAAGTGCTGGCCTATTTTACATACAGATACTACTTTGGCAGCACATTTACCTCCACGGCCTAAAATCATCCCTAGACGTAGCTGGAATTTGAAAGATCACCTAGTAAAAAGTCACTATGTACCCATAATACCGTCAGTTCGTGGTTCAACCCGTATACAGGGATGTTTTCCCTGTGGGAGATGTGTGGCGTGTCCTAATATTTGTAAAATTGCATCTTTTACCACTTCTGATGGGACAAAGACTTTTTCCATTAAGAGTTATATTACATGTAACACTTCAAATGTGGTATACTACGCCACGTGTCCCTGCAACAAAATTTATGTTGGACTCACGTCTCGAGAACTCAAAGTTCGGGTACGCGAACATGTTAGGGGCATAGTGGCATCTAGAGATATTCAGGACATTTCCAGCTTAAAAACTCTCCCGAAGCACTTTAACTTGGATTTCTAACTATTATTATGACTCTTTTATTGGGATTATGGTTACTTCAATTGCAGTTTAAGGCTCCCTTTCCGATTCTGTCATGGCTTACATTTATGTGTCTGTGTCCTTAGCTGTGTTTTTTAGAACTGTTTTTTAATTTTTGTGTCTGTCCTTTTCTTTGTTCATTTTAGTTTCATTTTTCTTTGACGCCCATGTCTGAATGCGGAAGAGTTGGTTTAACAGCGTCTCTTACAACTAGCCGGATCGGCAGTCGTTTTTCTCTAGGAAATCATGCTGCCCGAGATTTTCCTGAAACGTGGAGGATTTGGACATCTGGAGGACAAACAATATTGTATATTCTGATTTTGAACTTCCGATCTTTCATTGAAGAATTGTCATTTTCTTTTGGGGGGGTTTATGGATATGAGGGAGAGGGGTTGGGAGTGTTCTCAATTTTTTATGTATTGTTGATCGTAGTGTGTCAAGTTTTCAATGAGGGATCTATAAAAAATTTTTTTTTGGATTACCACTTAATGGCGATCACATGATACCTGTACTATGATATATCATCATGTTAATGACATTCTAACTCTAACACTTAATTTTTGTAACAAAGCGGTATTTATATATACGACCTGTGGTGCTTGGGAATTTTTCCCTCCCTCTTCGGGATGTAGGCTATACGAGGTGAATTTTATCTATAATTGATGTATAATATTATATCCTTAGTGAGTCTATTTAGGCTATTATCTTGTATTTTTTGCATATGGCATTCTATTATGATATTTCGAATATTACTATAATTACATTTTGGGATCATTTAGGAGATTTTTTTGATCCCTCTGCCATATTTTTAGTGAATCTTTTTGGACTGTTGCCTTCTTTCTATACGACACTCTTTCTATGACAACTTATATATTATTATATATTATATATTGAGAGCCTTCTTTGACCCCTTTTTGTCCTAATAACTATGGATTGCTTCCTTTCCCCCTGTGACGCCTTTCTTTTCCCTTCCATCTTTATCCGGTCTTTGAAATAGTCTGATGACCCGTCCAGACCATATTACTATGGCCACCCACAATAGGTCTTCGAGAAAATGGCGCCGATCCTGTGCGCATGCGCGGTGTTTTTTCACTGGTCGCGATGCTCCGGCCGTCATCCTGTGAGCCGCACAGGATGACCACACACGTATTACCACACACGCGCGCCGCTCTCTGACGGCGACGGATCATCGCGTGGCTGCACCACGCATGCGCCGACTCTGATCGGTAACACCTGGCCTGCGGCGTTTATATATGGGTACTTTGAGGATAGATAGGCACCTCCCCTTGAGAAAGCCGAGGTGAAACGCACGTCGGGGTTGAGCGCAGTATCCTCCTTGTAATTTATATCCCTTATGGGTAAGTGGCATGTACATTACAGGTACTGGGTATGATCCCAGTTCTGATTGATGCAGTATTTGTCTGATCTTGAATTATTCATTATACTTTGAGCTTTATGCTTTACATTATACTTGGATGCCTCAGGCGTATACGGACTTTGGTCTCTGATATTAAGCACAGCATGCCTGATGATCCAGTTTATGCTTTATATTGGTAGTATAGGACTTTTTTGCCCGCTGCCACTTTATATGTAAGGGGGCTCTATTCTGTGCTATACTGGGATTTTTCCTTTTATATCTACCTCTATTATGTGTTGACATATGTGTGATTTTGCTTTTAAATTGTATCAATAAAGATTTATATATTTTTCTTATATTCTATTGTGGTTTATGGTTACTCTATTTTTCTTTTGAATTATATGATATTTTGAGTACTCCATTATTATTTAATCTGTCCTTATTAATGGGTGGGGGAATTATGATGGTTATTTAACTATCTCCCGACCACATTTAATAGCTATGAAGGTTTTGAATTGTTTTTCAATATATGACAAGAAATAGAGCAGCAGAAAAATACAAAAGAGAGTCCAGGTGCAAAGCTCCCAAAGGCATGTACAAAACCTTTATGATGCTAAAAATCCAAACAGCAGGAATAACACACCGGCGTGCTGTTCCTGCCTTTTGGATATATATATATATATATATATATATTTATTTTCGAGTATAAGCTGACCCGAGTATAAGTCGAGACCCCTAATTTTTCCACAGAAAGCTGGGAAGGCTTTATGACTCGAGTATAAGCCTAGGGTGGTACTGCACAAGGGCTAATGGTGGTCCAAAAAGATGCTCCATAGATAAATACCCCCCTAAAAATGCTGCACGATGGTTAATGGTGGCCCAAGAAGATGCTCCATAGATAAATACCCTCAAAAAATGCTGCACAAGGGTTAATGGTGGCCCAAGAAGATGCTCCATAGATAAATACTGCCCATATATTGCTACTGCCACTGATGCTGCAATTAAAAAAAGACATACTCACCTCTAGTCACTGGGGGCCAGATGCCGGTGTCCTGAGCAGGCGGGGACACTGGCGCACTATGTGGGCCAGGTGCCGGTGTCGTCGCAGGCTCAGGCCCCCGGCAACGGGGATATTCACCTGTCCCCTTTCCATTGCAGCATGCCGCTCTGTCTCCCGAGTCCTCTGCAGTGGCCTGCCGGAGGTAATTTTGCAGGGCCCTGGCAGTGCGCCTCCTGTTTCACCTTGCACAAAGGCTGAGGTAACGGTCCTGCTGTTGGGTTGTTGCCCTCCTACGGCCCCCTCCACATATCCTGGTGTACTGGCCTGTCTCCTGGTAGCGCCTCCAGCCTCTGGACACGACGCTGACAGACACAGCAAACCTTCTTGTCACAGCTCACATTCATGTGCCATTCTGGATGAGCTGCACTACCTGAGCCATTTGTGTGTTGTTGTAGAGTCCGTCTCATGCTACCATGAGTGTGAAAGCACAACCAACATTCAAAAGTGACCAAAACATCAGCCAGAAAGCATTGATACTGAGATGTGGTCTGTGGTCCCCACCTGCAAAACCACTCCTTTATTGAGGGTGTCTTGATAATTGCCAATAATTTCCATCTGTTGTCTATTCCATTTGCACAACAGCATGTGACATTGATTGTCAATCAGTGTTGCTTCCTAAGTGGACAGTTTGACTTCACAGAACTTTCATTTACTTGGAGTAATATTCTGTTGTTTAAGTGTTCTCTTTATTTTTTTGAGCAGTGTATATATATATATACCAAACCAAAATTGTGAGGAAGCATGAGCAATCTCAAGGCTACAAGTCCATCTCCAAAGACCTGAATGTTCCTGTGTCTACCGTGCGCAGTGTCATCAAGAAGTTTAAAGCCCATGGCACTGTGGCTAACCTCCCTAGATGTGGACGGAAAAGAAAAATTGACAAGAGATTTCAACGTAAGATTTTGCGGATGTTGGATAAAGAACCTCGACTAACATCCAAACAAGTTCAAGCTGCCCTGCAGTCCAAGGGTACAACAGTGTCAACCCGTACTATCCGTCGGCGTCTGAATGAAAAGGGACTGTATTGTAGGAGACCCAGGAAGACCCCACTTCTTACCCCGAGACATAAAAAAGCCAGGCTGGAGTTTGCCAAAACTTACCTGAAAAGCCTAAAACGTGATGGAAGAATGTTCTCTGGTCAGATGAGACAAAAGTAGAGCTTTTTGGGCAAAGGCATCAACATAGAGTTTACAGGAGAAAAAAGAGGCATTCAAAGAAAAGAATACGGTCCCTACAGTCAAACATGGCGGAGGTTCCCTGATGTTTTGGGGTTAGTTTGCTGCCTCTGGCACTGGACTGCTTGACCGTGTGCATGGCATTATGAAGTCTGAAGACTACCAACAAATTTTGCAGCATAATGTAGGGCCCAGTGTGAGAAAGCTGGGTCTCCCTCAGAGGTCATGGGTCTTCCAGCAGGACAATGACCCAAAACACACTTCAAAAAGCACTAGAAAATTGCTTGAGAGAAAGCAGTGGAGACTTCTAAGGTGGCCAGCAATGAGTCCAGACCTGAATCCCATAGAACACCTGTGGAGAGATCTAAAAATTGCAGTTTGGAGAAGGCACCCTTCAAATATCAGGGACCTGGAGCAGTTTGCCATAGAAGAATGGTCTAAAATTCTAGCAGAGCATTGTAAGAAACTCATTGATGGTTACCGGAAGTGGTTGGTCGCAGTTATTTTGGCTAAAGGTTGTGCAACCAAGTATTAGGCTGAGGGTGCCAATACTTTTGCCTGGCCCATTTTTGGAGTTTTGTGTAAAATGATCAATGTTTTGCTTTTTGCTTCATTCTCTTTTGTGTTTTTTCTTTTAAGAATTTGTGTTTGTAATCATTTTCAGGAAGAAACTGAGTATTATCTGACAGAATTGCAGGGGTGTCAACACTTTTGGCCACAACGGTATATATACTAGCTATGAACCCGTTCTACGCCCAGGTGGCGAGCATTTTTATTGGTATATGGTCTCTCATCCTGGTATGTGCTGCCAACCTCCTATCCTGGTATGCATGGCACCCCTCATTCCTATCCTGGTATGCATGGTACCCTCACCCCCCAATCCTGGTATGCATGGCATCCGATTCTTCATCCTGGTATGCATGGTCCCCTCACCTCCCAATCCTGGTATGGATGATACTCCCTCATCCCTATCCTGGTATGCATGGTCCCCTCACCCCCTATTCTGGTAAGCATGGTCCCCTCACCCCCAATCCTGGTATGCATGGCCCCCTCACCCCCTATCCTGGTATGTATGGTCCCCTCACCCCCTATCCTGGTATGTATGGTCCCCTCACCCCCTATCCTGGTATGCATGGACCTCTCATCCCCCAATCCTGGTATGCATGGTACCCTTCATCCCCCAATCCTGGTATGCATGGTCCTCTCACCCCCCAATCCTGGTATGCATGGTCCCTTCACCCCCTATCCTTGTATGCAAGGTCCTCTCACCTCCAATCCTGGTATGCATGGTCCCCTCACCCCCTATCCTGGTATGCATGGTACCCATCCCCCAATCCTGGTATGCATGGCACCCATCCCTCAATCCTGATATGCATAGCACTCCCTCATCCCTATCCAGGTATGTATGGTACCCCTCATCCCCCAATCCTGGTATGCATGTTACCCATCCTCCAATCCTGGTATGCATGGTACTCCCTCATCCCTACCCTGGTATGCATAGTCCCCTCACCCCCTATCCTGGTATACATGGTCCCCTCACCCCCCTATCCTGGTATGCATGGTACCCCTCATCCCCCAATCATGGTATGCATGGTACCCCTCATCCCCCAATCCTGGTATGCATGGTACCCCTCATCTCCCAATACTGGCATGCATGGTCACCCTCACTCCCTATCCTGGTATGCATGGTCCCCTCGCCCCCAATCCTGGCATGTATGGTCCCCTCATCCCCCCAATTCTGGTATGCATGGAACCCCTCATCCCCCAATCCTGGTATGCATGGTCCCCTCATCCCCAAATCCTGGTATGCATGGTCCCCTCACTCCTATTAAAACTACACACATACCCAAAAAAAACCCAAAAAACATTTATACTCACCCTTCTTTCCTGTGCTCCAGCGCTGTCACCACGTTCTGCTGGAGGCCGGGGGAAGAGTCTGGGGCCGGAGTACGCGCATGCCCATAGCACTGTCCGGTGCCATATTGTTGAAGACACACTGCAAGTGTGTTTTCAGTAAAATGGCGCCGGATCGCGCTATGCGCTTGCGCGATTCCGGCCGCACTCCTGCCCTGGTCTCCGGCCGAAGAGAAGTGCCACGGCAGCGCTCCTCCCGGTCAGGTAAGTATGGCGTCGGACATGGCGGTATGCAGTGTGTACGCATACCGCCATCTCCGGCGCCATGCACACTCCTCACCGCTGGATGCCTCATTCTGTCTGGAGCCAGACTGCGCAGGCACGTCGCGCTTGCACAATCTATAAAGGCTTTGGACAGAGTGACGCTTGCAGCGTTATATTATATAGATAAATATATATATAGCTGAAGAGCCCGGCACTGCCCGGGCATAGTAACTAACTGTGCTTAGTTATAGCAAATTATAATTATCCTCCATCCCATAGTCCCGTGCCCATATACCCATCATACATATGCATGATCCCATAGGCCCGTGCCCATATACCCATCACACATCCTCCATCCCATAGTCGAGTGCCCATATACCTATCACACATCCTCCATCCCATAGTCCCGTGACCATATACCCATCACACATATTCTCCATCCCATAGTCTCATGCCCATATACCCATCATACATATTCGCCATCCCATAGTCGAAAGCCCATATACCCATCACACATCATTCATCTCATAGTCCCGTGCCCATATACCCGTCATACATATCCTCCATCCCATAGTCCCGTGCCCATATACCCATCATACATATCCGCCATCCCATAGTCCCGTGCCCATATACCAGTCATACATATCCTCCATCCCATAGTCCAGTGCCCATATACCAGTCATACATATCCTCCATCCCATAGTCCAGTGCCCATATACCCATCACACATCCTCCATCCCATAGTCCCGTGCCCATATACCCATCATACATATCCGCCATCCCATAGTCCCGTGCCCATATACCAGTCATACATATCCTCCATCCCATAGTCCAGTGCCCATATACCCATCACACATCCTCCATCCCATAGTCCCGTGCCCATATACCCATCATACATATCCTTCATCCCATAGTCCAGTGCCCATATACCCATCACATATCCTCCATCCCATAGTCAACCATTATGACATCATAATGAGCGGCGGGGCTTGCAACCTATGATGACATCAGCGTTGCCATGGCAACCATTGTGACATCATAATGAGGGGCGGGGCTTGATACGCACACACTTTTCCCCAGTATGTAGAAAGGGGCAAAATTGTTTGGTGAATTGGAACGCGCGGGGTTAAAATTTCGCCTTGCAACATGGCTTAGGACGCTCTCGGGGTCCAGATATGTGACTGTGCCAAATTTTGTGGCTGTAGCTGCGACGGTGCGGATGCCAATCCCAGACACACACACATACATACACACACTTGAGCTTTATATATTAGATATATATATATATATATATATATATATATATATAGTAAAAGTAAAGTGTTAAATAAGATTCAAATAATGGAGAGTGTAAAACGTATTCTAAAAAGCAATCACAGAAGGATACAATAGATTGGCTTCTATCAGTGTTTATTGTGTAATCTTAAAAATTTAGTGACCTGTGTCAGTGTTCTTCATTCTCACTTTAAAAGGGGCAGTCATATCATGGTAAAAAAAAAGAACATTTACTTTTTACATATACTATGAATGTGCTGAGAGCTAGTCTGTGTGAACCCACGATAAGGTATACATGAGAAAAATGTAGTACTTTGGTAAATAATAACAATGCAATTCTTTTTCTTGGATGGATAGAGAATAAAAAAAAATAGAGAAAAAACATTTCTTGTGAAATGTATTAAAAAATGGAAAAATAAAATATATATAAAATAATATAATAAATATAATGTGTGGACTGATCTCTGACTTCCTCTTCATGTTCAATTTCACGAAAGGTAGGAACAATGATGCCAGTGCTGATATGGCACCAGGGCACGTGTCACAACAGTCACAACAACCATACAGGAGCCCTGGGGAGAGCGAGAATGTAAGTATAAGCTTTTTTTATTTTAAGCTTTATTTTATTTATTATCAGGGACAACCATGTGATATGACAAAGAGTTGTTCAAGCAGTGGACAACTTCTTTAAGGAGTTGTGATTCGAGTGTGGACTGGATTTTGAGTAGCTGATGATTTTTCTTGATGACAATACTGTATAGTCCTATTAACCCTTCAACCCCGGGGCCATTTTCCATTTTTACTTTTCTGTTTTTTACTTACCTTCTTCACAGAGCCATAACTTTTATATTTTTCCATCAATATAGCCATGTGAGGGCTTGTGTTTTGTGGTACCAGTTTTACATTTGAACCACACTATTGGTTTTACCATATCGTGTACTGGCAAAGTACAACAAAATCCGAGTGCAGTGAAATTGCATAAAAAGTGTAATTCCACATTTTGCAAGAACTATTTAGGGAAGAAGCAGGCAGCTGGTAAATTATCTGTAATGGAGAGACCAGTGCAGTCACCAGATCTCAACCCTATTGAGCTGTTGTGGGAGCAGCTTGACCGTATGGTACGCAGAAAGTGCCCATCAAGCCAAGCCAACTTGTGGGAGGGGCTTCTGGAAGTATGGGGTGAAATTTCTCCAGATTACTTTAGCAAATTAACTGCTAGAATGCCAAAGGTCTGCAGTGCTGTAATTGCTGCAAAGGGAACATTCTTTGATGAAAGCAAAGATTGAAGGAGAAAATTATTATTTCAAATAAAAATCTTTTTTCGAATCTTGTCAATGACTGGACTAGATTTTAACTTCGTTTGGCAACACATTTGATTAATAAAAGTAGGAGTTTTCATGGAAAACACAAAATTGTCTGGGGACCCCTAACTTTTGAACATACACACACACGTACACACACATAATAAGACCAGAAACTGAGAATTACACCATGTATACAGGAGATGTATACACAGTATACATGGCTCCACAATATATACTGTGGTAAGGAATCAGGAAAAAAGGAGATTGACGGCACTCCAGGAATAAAGAAAAAAAAATATATTTTAATGTGGCAAAGTAAGCCATATTAAAATCAAGTTGTTTGACGCGTTTCGAGTGCCTGGTGTGCACTGTTAGTCATATGCGGTTTTTGCTGCGGTTCTGCTGCTGTTTTGGCCCTGCGGAACTGCAGCAGTTCCGCAGACACGGTACAGTATCATGTAACCCTATGGGTTTTCAAAACCGCAGTGCTCACACTGCGTTTTTTTCCGTGCGGTTTTGCTGCGGTTTATAAACCGCAGCATGTCAGTTGTTTCTGTGGATTTCGCTGCGGTTTCACACCTTTAACATAGTAGAGGTGTGAAACTGCAGGGCAAAACCGCAGGAAAACCGCAGGTCACTTTACCTGCAGTTTTACCGGCGGTTCCGCAGGGAAAAACCCGCAGGTGATTCCGCAGTGTGTGCACATAGCCTAAGAGTGCACACCAGGCACTCGAAACGCGTCAGACAACTTGATTTTATTATGGCTTAATTTGCCACAATAAAATATATTTTTTTCTGTATTCCTGGAGTGCCATCAGTCTCCTTTTTTCCTGATTCCGCTATGCTAACTAGCTTGGACGTGCACCCTCCACATGTGAATTGGCTCGTCTAGTTTGGATTCATCTCGTGGCAGCTCCAAGTCCTCCCTCTATGGTAAGGAATGTAGAGTGGAGCTGTGTATACAGTATTAGTATAGAGATGGGCCAGTGTATATAGTGTGGATTGCACATTATATACTATATACATAGCAATGTACTATATAAACAACTGAACATATATTTACAGCTCTGGCAAAAATTAAGAGACCACTTTCAAATGTTCAGTTTGTCTGATATTTCTCTTTATAGGTATATTTTTGAGTAAAATGTAAATTGTTCTTTTAGTCTACAAACTTTTGACAACATGTCTCCGAATTTCCAAGCAATAAACTTTGTATTTTTTTTTACTGACAAAGAAAAATGGTCAAAATTAAAAAAAAAACCCAGTGCTTTCAGACCTCAAATAATGCAAAGAAAACAGGTTCATAATCATTTAGAAACAACAATACTAATGTTTTCAACAATACTAATGTTTTAACTCAGGAAGAGTTCTGAAATCAATATTTTGTGGAATAACCATGATTTTTAAAAACAGCTTTCATGTGTCTTTGCATGCTTGCCACCAGTCTTTCACACTGCTTCTGGCGCAAAAATTTAACCAGTTCTTTGTTTGATGGCTTGTGACTATCCATCATCCTCTTGATTACATTCCAGAGGTTTTCAATGGGGTTCAGGTCTGGAGAATGGGTTTTGATGTGATGTTCTCTTAATTTTTGGAAGAACTGTATGTATATATATATATATATATATATATATATATATATATATATATATATATATATATATATATATATATATATATATATATACACACAACTCTACATTATACACTACATTAAGACATTATACTATATTATGTTGCATACATCATATAGGTGACTGCTGTGTGTACATTATATAAGTGATACTGTGACTGAAGTGTTTAGTCGCAGTATCACCTATGTAACATATTTACAGCAGTATCACCCATATATTGTATTTATAGGGCCGGTTTCAAACTCTCGCATCAACACTGGCACTGCTACTGGCACTCAGACTGGAGCGTGCGGCTACATTTATTTGTATGCATCCGCACACTTCGGTCTGAGTGCCAGCAGCAGTGTCGGGTATTGATGCGAGAGACTCATGTGAGTTTCTCGCCTCACACACGCTAGTGTGAAACCAGCCTAAGTCACAGTATCCCCTATATAATGTATATAGACTGCTGTACATACATTATATAATTGATACTGTGATTATACACAGATTTAGCAGCCAGCATCACCTATATATTGTATACACAGTAGTCTATATACAGTATACAGATGATAGTACAAGTGCTGAACATACATAAAACCATGTTTCCATATTGGGACTCACCCAGGTATGCAGATGGGGGGAGGATGAACAGCTGAGGTGCGTCCATCGTCGGGCATGCACAGGAGCCGGTCCCTGGCTCGGAAGGTGATTAGAGCAGGAAACAAAAAAAGTGGGATATACAGCACTGGAGGGGACAGGCATCACTGGGGAGGCATTATAGATCACCAGGTGGGGCTCATAGATCTCCGGGGGGACACAGATCACCAGAGTGTGGCACGAGGATCACAGGGGCGAGGTACAGAGATCACAGGGTCAGCAAAAAGATCATAGGGGGGTGCCATGAAGATCACTGGGGGGTACAGATATCACAGGGGGCACATAGCTGGGGGGCACAGAGATCACAGGGGGTACAGAGATCAATGGGGTAGCACAAAGATCACAGGGGGCACATATCTGGGGGGCATAGAGATCACCGAGGGGTGGCAAGAAGACAGGGGGGCACAGAAATCACAGGAGGGCACATAGCTGGAGGACACAGATCACAAAGGGGCACATAGCTGGGGGACACAGCAATCACATGGGAGCACAAATATCACAGGGGGTACATATCAGAGGGGCACAGGATCACCGGGGGCAGAAGGCTGGGAGCCAGAGAGATCACAGGGGTGCACATAACTGAGGGGCACAGATCACAGGGGGGCATATAGTTGGGGGGAACCGAGATTATACTATATTCCCCTCAACACTCTCTTAACCCCTTTCCTACATTAGACGTACTATTCCGTCCATGTGACCTGGGACCTAAGTCCCAAGGACGGATGAATACGTCTAGCGTGATCAGCTGTGCTCACGGAGGGAGCGCAGCTGATCGCGGCCGAGTGTCAGCTGATTATCACAGCTGAAACCCAGCACTATGTGTCAGGGGCGGTCACGGACCACCCCCGACACGTTAACCCCTGGCACACTGCAATCAAACATGATCGCAGTGTACCGGGGTTTAGGGAAGCATCGGCAGGGAGGGGGCTCCCTAAGTACTTCCCTGAGACCCCCACAGCAGCACTGCTGTGGGGGTCTCCTTCCCTGCAGGTCCCCAAATCCAAAATGGTGGCAGGGACCTTCGGGGGCCTGCAGGGGGGCAGCTTCCTCATGCCTGCAAAGTGCCAGCATGAGGAAGCCTGCAGCACTGCCTGTGACAGATCGCTGATCAGGGGCTTTCCAAACGCGACATGGCGACCGATCTCAATTCCAGACAAAAAAGACAAATGGCGCTGCTTCCCTTCCGAGCTCTGCCATACACCCAAACAAGTGGTTTACCCCCACATATGGGGTATCAGCGTACTCAGGACAAATTGCACAATAACTTTTGGGGTCCTGTTACTCTTGGGAAAATAACAATTGGGGGGTGAAAAGATCATTTTTTGTGGAAAAAAATATGATTTTTTAATTGTACGGCTGTACGTTATAAACTTCTGTGAAGCCCTTGGGGGTTCAAAGTGCTCACCACATATCTAGATAAGTTCCTTTGGGGGTCTAGTTTCCAAAATGGGGTCACTTGTGAGGGGTTTCCACTGTTTAGGCACATCAGGAGCTCTCCAAACGTGACATGGCGTCCGATCTGAATTCCAGCCAATTTTGCAGTAAAAAAGTCAAACGGCGCTCCTTCCCTTCTGAGCTCTGCCATGCACCCAAACAGTGGTTCCCCCCACATATCAGATATCAGCGTACTCAGGACAAATTGCACAATAACTTTTGCAGTCCAATTTCTCCTGCTACCCTTGGTAAAATAAAAAAAATGAACCTGAAGTAATTTTTTTTGTGAAAAAAAGTTAAATGTTCATTTGTTTAAGCATTCAAAAAATTCTTGTGAAGCACCTGAAGGGTTAATAAACTTCTTGAATGTGGCTTTGAGCACCTTGAGGGGTGCACTTTTTAGAATGGTGTCAATTTTGGGTATTTTCTATCATATAGACCCCTCAAAGTGGCTTCAAATGTGATGTGGTCCCTAAAAATAAAATGGTGTTGCAAAAATGAGAAATCGCTGGTCAACTTTTCACCTTTATAACTTCCTAACAAAACAAAAATTTGTTTCCAAAATTGTGCTGATCTAAAGAAGACATGTGGGAAATGTTATTTATTAACTATTTTGTGTCACATAACTCTCTGGTTTAAGGGCATAAAAATTAAAAGTTTGAAAATTGCTAAATTTTCAAAATTTTCGCCATATTTCCGTATTTTTCATAAATAAACAAGTTATAGTGAAGAAATTTTACCACAAACATAAAGTACAATATGTCATGAGAAAACATTCTCAGAATCGCCTAGATTCGTTGAAGCGTTCCTGAGTTATTACCTCATAAAAGGACAGTGGTCAGAATTGTAAAAATTGACCCGGGAGTTAACGTGCAAACCACCCTTGGTAGTAAAGGGGTTAAAGGAGTTATTTAAAAAGCCTCATGAGAATGGTGTAGCAGTATGTATGATAGACCACAGCTCCTTTTTAGAGCTCCTGTTTGTGAGATCGTGGGGGTCACAGCTGTCATATACACAGCAAATATAAAGTTATCCCCATTCCAGGAGATAGGAGATTACTTGGAATAAACCATTCAAACAGGTTTTCCAAGTTTTACTGTTAGGGTTTGAGGATTTCTCTAAATATAAAAGATAAAAAAGTGAGATTGCAACTCGGGGTCCACTGTGCGGTGATGGAGAAACCACAGCTAAAATACAATGGCAGGGTGATGCTGCGTGCAAGCACCGCAGACACACGGAGTGCAAAGGTCACTCCTTGCAGACACTCCGAGTGCAAAGTAAGTACAGAGTGCTTTAAGAGCACTCGGAGTTATACCCTGTTATACATCACAGTAGTACAGCAAATAAAAACACTAGATGGGATCCCTACAGCTACCCCCGAGGGAAATCTAGGTGTCACTGCTGTTCCTGCCTCGGCCACTGGGAGGCTCCGAACTGTCACGTTGCCGTCAGATACAGGGACTGCTGTTCCTGCTTCGGCCACTGGGAGGCACCAGACTGTCACGTCGCCATCAGACTCGAGGACTGATGTTCCGGTCTCGGCCACTGGGAGGCGCCGGACTGTCACGTCGCCGTCAGACTCGGGGACGGCTGTTCCTGCCTCGGCCACTAGGGGGTGCCGTGGTTTGCCCATGGGTGGTGGTGTCAGAGAAGGGGCTCCTGCGCAGGCATCCAGTGGGCGCAGGCTCCGCTCCTCTGTCAGTCATGAAGGGGTTGGTGCATCACCATCTGGCCTGGTCCTGGGGGCGGTCCAAATGACATCATCAGACTGTGAGCCTGTGAGGGATAGCATGATCCTTCAAATACCTTGGGGCCTGTCTTGCAGACCACCAGATATAGTCTTGGTTTCCCCAGTGTGCTATTGTGTTATTTCCTATTGCTATCCCTGACCTCAGCCTGGATTTTGACTCTGCTAATGCCTGCCGATTTTGTACCTCTGTTGCCCTCCTGGTTTAATACTCTGACCTTGGCCTGGATTCTGACTCTGTTACTGTCTGCTGATTTTGTACCTCTGCTGCCCTCCCAGTTAATGACTCTGACCTTGGCCAGGATTCCGACTCTGCTACTGCCTGCCGATTTTGTACCTCTGCTGCCCGTCTGGTTTAGACTACGCTTTCGGTACCGTTAATTTATCCCTCTCTGGCGACCGTCCTGCCTGGTACGCTTACACAGACAGCTACCTCCTGGACTCCGCTGTAATTTCAGATCCCTGTATAGGGTTAAAGGGTCTCGGGGTTGCTCGGGGTGCTGTCACAATTGCAGTCCAGACGGACATCACACTAGGCTGGTGGTTGTGCTCACTCTGACACTCGGCTGTGCTAACTGCACATGCAACTTAGGACGCCCCGAGTCAGATGCTAAGCCAAGCGGGAGTTCCCTCCCTACACTGCCTGCTAGACACACAATCGCCGTGCTAGAAGTGGCACACATGCACACAGTGTGGTAACCTATCCACTGACACACATATAGCATAAAGGATCTTAGAATGCCGATGTGCACCCCCAAAGACCCTGTTATATGCTTCACTTAAGTCCAGCCAGACAGGACCTTGCTCGCGGATGGGTAGCCCTCCCAGGGCTGTAGGGTACTCGGTACTGGGCCGGTATCAGCGCAATGTGTCACAGCAGCAGTGACCCGGTCCGTGGCCCTGGGCACCCAAGTAATAGTGAGATTGAATGGTGGAATGCAGTTAATTGAATGAATAGTTCGTGACACCACCTGTGGTGTTCGGTAATTGAGGTGTTAAGCCGACGCTGCATGCAGATCCGCTGGGACTGATGGTATGGTGCAGCAAAGATGTAAAAGCTCCCCACAGGTGAAGCTGTAGTCCCAGGGCAGTGTAGATGGAGAGGATAGATGGGAGACGTGGATGGTGCAGAAATGTAGCAGTGCTGAGGGTGTTGGCGCCGGAATGAGTGGAGGACACCAGGGCTTGTAGTTCCAAAGCTTTACTCACAGTCTGTAGTACACACAGGTGCCTGCCTCCGTGCTGTGTCCTCCGGGTCAGGGACTCAGTCAACCTCCAGGCAAGATGGAATCCTCCCTTCCAACGCTCCGCCAACGTGTGCCTTTCTGAATGTCTCCTCTATAGCGCCCGTAAGTGAAGTACTCCTAGTACTGAGTTACACTGGAGTTCCTCCGAACAGATGTTCCCAAGAACTATCCTTGTGAGGCAGACAGCTGTTGCCTGCTTCGGGGACTCCTTGCTCCTAAGTCCCGGCTCACTATCAATGTTGCTGTTGTGCCCTCAAGTCTTATATGAGGGTGACATCCCTACCCTCATCATGGGAGATTTCAACATCCCCATTGCTCTTCCCCTCTCCCCATCTGCTACTCACCTTTTATCTCTAACCTCCTCATTTGGCCTTTCGCAGCTTACTAATTCTCCAACGCATGAAGACGGAAACTCCCTCGACTTGGTCTTCTCTCGGCTTTGTGCAGTGGATGATTTTGCAAACTCCCCTCTCCCGCTCTCTGACCACAATCTTCTTTCATTCTCTATAAAGAACTGCCAGGCTGCTCAGGTCACCCCCACTGTCCAGACTTATAGAAACACACAGGCCATTAACACCCAGAAACTTCTGAAGAACTTGCAGTCTTCATTGGCCCCTATCTCCTCCCTCTCATGTCCTGATTCTGCATTGAAGCATTACAATGAAACACTTCAAACTGCCCTGGATGAATTTGCACCCCCTATAAATAGAACACCACAACGCAGACGGCGACAACCCTGGCACACGGTGCAAACACGTTTCCTGCAGCGGTGCTCCAGGTGCGCCGAACGTCTGTGGAGAAAATCCAATCTACACGAAGATTTCATCCATTTTAAGTTTATGCTTAGAACATACAACACTGCCCTTCACCTCTCAAAACAAACCTATTTCAACACCCTCATCATCTCACTGTCCAATAACCCGAAACGTCTCTTTGACACTTTTCATTCTCTACTCAATCCAAGAGTACAGGCCCCAACCACGGAGCTCCGAGCTGACGATCTGGCCAATTACTTCAAAGAAAAAATTGACCAGATCCGACAGGAAATTATCTCCAAATCCCCTCATACCATGCACTGTCCTCCCTCCCCCACTGCATCTAACTCACTCTCTGATTTTGAACCAGTCACAGAAGAAGAAGTAAGCAGGCTCCTTGCATCTTCTCGCCCAACTACTTGCACCAGTGACCCATTTCCGTCACATCTCCTCCAGTCCCTTTCCCCTGCTGTCACCCCTCACCTAACTAAAATATTTAACCTCTCTCTCTATCTTCTGGTATTTTTCCCTCCTCATTTAAGCATGCCATCATACATCCACTACTTAAAAAACCATCCCTCGACCAAAACTGTGCCGCTAACTATAGACCTGTCTCTAATCTTCCCTTCATCTCTAAACTCCTGGAACGCCTGGTCCACTCCCGTCTTATCCGCTATCTCTCAGAAAACTCTGTTCTCGACCCTCTCCAATCCGGTTTCCGCTCTTTACACTCCACTGAAACTGCCCTCACTAAAGTCTCTAATGATCTGCTAACAGCTAAATCAAATGGTCATTACTCCATGCTAATTCTCTTGGATCTCTCTGCAGCATTCGACACTGTGGATCATCAGCTCCTCCTCACTATGCTCCATTCCATTGGCCTCAAGGACACCGTTCTCTCCTGGTTCTCCTCCTATCTCTCCGACCGCTCCTTTACTGTTTCTTTTGCCGGTTCCTCCTCCTCTCACCTTCCCCTTACTGTTGGGGTTCCTCAAGGATCGGTTCTAGGCCCCCTCCTCTTCTCCTTGTACACTGCCCCTATTGGTCAAACAATCAGTAGATTTGGTTTCCAGTAACATCTCTATGCTGATGACACCCAATTATACGCTTCTTCTCCTGACATCACGCCAGCCTTTCTAGAAAACACTGGCGATTGTCTAAACGCTGTGTCTAATATCATGTCCTCACTATATCTGAAACTGAACCTGTCAAAGACTGAACTCCTTGTGTTTCCTCCCGCTACTAATGTACCTACACCCGACATTGCCATTTCCGTCTGTGGTTCCACTATTACTCCCCAGCAACATGCCCACTGTCTTGGGGTCATACTTGATTCCGAGCTTTCCTTTGCCCCCCACATTCGATCACTGGCTCGCTCTTGTCATCTGCACCTCAAAAACATTTCTAGAATTCGACCTTTTCTTACTTTTGACTCTGCAAAAACTCTTACTGTTTCTCTTATTCATTCTCGTCTCGACTATTGTAACTCTCTTCTAATCGGTCTCCCTCTTACAAAACTCTCCCCTCTCCAATCTGTCTTGAATGCTGCAGCCAGGATCATATTCCTCACCAATCGTTACACCGATGCCTCTACCTTGTGCCAGTCATTACACTGGCTACCCATCCACTCCAGAATTCAGTATAAACTTATTACCCTCACCCACAAAGCCCTCCATGGCTCAGCACCACCCTACATCTCCTCCCTTGTTTCAGTATACCACCCTACCCGCGCCCTCCGTTCTGCTGATGACCTGAGCTTAGTATCCTCAATAGTCAGAACCTCCCACTCCCGTCTCCAAGACTTTACACGTGCCGCGCCAATTCTTTGGAATGCACTTCCCAGGTCAATACGATTAGTCCCCAATCCCCACAATTTTAAGCGTGTCCTGAAAACGCATTTATTCAGACTGGCCTATCGCCTCAACACATTAACCTAACCTATCCCTGTGTGGCAGAGCCAAAAGTTTTACCATAACCAGGTTCCCAGCATCATGTTCCCACATGCTTTATGCATCCATTAGCCCTCTGTGTCTGTACTGTTACACACTTAACATTATGGCTGGTCCATACAATCAGGGCAACTGTTACCACCCACCTTTCGTGTCTACCTCTTTCCTCATAGACTGTAAGCTTGCGAGCAGGGCCCTCACTCCTCTTGGTATTTGTTATAATCTACTGTATGTGATTATTGTTATGCTGTAATGTCTATTGTCTGTACAAATCCCCTCTGAAATGTAAAGTGCTGCGGAATATGTCGGCGCTATAAAAATAAAATTTATTATTATTATTATTATTATTATTATTATTATATGGGAGTAGTGCATTTACAGCCCACTACTCCTCCGGTGTCTGCTGCAGGACCATTAGTATCCATACAACCTCGGGGATCTGGCCCCGGCCTTGCGCTTAGAACTTCTAGGTAGGGTTCTCCTCTAACCCACGTCCTCTGTTCTCTTTTACTCCTATGTTCCGTACTAGTCTTTCCTTCTTATAGAAGATCAGGTTTCAGTTCAATGTCTTTCTCCTTCTTTCCTTTCCCGTGCCAGCAGACCCAGGTCACTGTGATCTGCTGCAGCCCCTCCTTCCTCCATCCCTCTCAGGGATCCTCTCTCCTCACTTCACTTCACTCACTGACTCACTGACTGAAATCCTAAACCTTCCCGCTCTTTTATGTATACTAACTCCACCTGCCTCCCAGCACGTTTTGTGTTCCAAGCAGGGAGCCACCAAAGGTGCTCTGCTACACTCCAAGCAGGGAGCCGCAATGTGGCTTTGCTACACTACTTTGTGATGATTGGTGCAGGTGTTGGAGCGTGGTCAGGAGCCTCCAAACTACCTGGATGGTGGGGTACCACACCTCAGGAGGAGGTGCAGTACCTCTGTGGCAACTGAATCCTCAGGGGCGCCACACGGACCAATCCGGAACTGCCACATCACCTGAGCAGCTGACAACCGACCATCAATGAGAGCTCGCCACCTGACGAGCATGCTCAGTAGAGTTATTTCTGAACCTAGCCTTCGGAGCATCTGTTAGCCTCTGCCTATTGCTGATTACCATAGCTTTGGCTGGAAGAGCAGCAGTACCCAAGCGAACCACACAGGTCTGAGCAAGACGCTGAGACTGACGTCTTTGCTGAAGAGCCTCCACTGCGGCCGGAGCAGAACGGGACACCGCAAAGGCAGACAAGGCTTGAGATCTACAGTACCCTGTGCAGAGGGAGAATCCCTGCACCTAACATTTACCTTATTTTTGTTTGCCCATAGGATTATAGAAAATAATAAACCAATAATGACCTTCTTGAAGTCCAATGCCACCTCTCCAACAATAGGACAGAAGTGGTAGCTTACAATGTATATATATCGAACAGGAGAAGTGGTACTGTGCAGTATATATAGACAGAATAATACAGATACTGAGAATTACACCCAGTATACAGGACAGGAGAAGTGGTACTGTGCAGTGTATATACAGAATAATATAGATACTGAGCATTACACCCAGTATACAGGACAGGAGAATTGGTACTGTTCAGTGTATATACAGAATAATACAGATACAGAGCAGTACACCCAGTATACAGGACAGGAGAAGTTGTACTGTGCATTGTATATACAGAATAATACAGATACTGAGCATTACACCCAGTATACAGGACAGAAGTGGTACTGTGCAGTGTATATACAGAATAATACAGATACAGAGCATTACACCCAGTATACAGGACAGGAGAAGTGGTACTGTGCAGTGTATATACAGAATAATATAGATACTGAGCATTACACCCAGTATACAGGACAGGAGAATTGGTACTGTTCAGTGTATATACAGAATAATACAGAAACAGAGCAATACACCCAGTATACAGGACAGGAGAAGCGGTACTGTGCAGTGTATATACAGAATAATACAGATACTGAGCATTACACCCAGTATACAGGACAGAAGTGGTACTGTGCAGTGTATATACAGAATAATACAGATACAGAGCATTACACCCAGTATACAGGACAGGAGAAGCGGTACTGTGCAGTGTATATACAGAATAATACAGATACTGAGCATTACACCCAGTATACAGGACAGGAGAAGTGGTACTGTGCAGTGTATATACAGAATAATACAGATACTGAGAATTACACCCAGTATACAGGACAGGAGAAGCGGTACTGTGCAGTGTATATACAGAATAATACAGATACAGAGCAATACACCAAGTATACAGGACAGGAGAAGCGGTACTGTGCAGTGTATATACAGAATAATATAGATACTGAGCATTACACCCAGTATACAGGACAGGAGAATTGGTACTGTGCAGTGTATATACAGAATAATACAGATACAGAGCAATACACCCAGTATACAGGACAGGAGAAGTGGTACTGTGCAGTGTATATACAGAGCATTACATCCAGTATACAGGACACTAGAAGCGGTACTGTGCAGTGTATATACAGAATAATACAGATACAGAGCAATACATCCAGTATACAGGACAGGAGAAGTGGTACTGTGCAGTGTATATACAGAATAATACAGATACAGAGCAATACATCCAGTATACAGGACAGGAGAAGTGGTACTGTGCAGTGTATATACAGAATAATACAGATACAGAGCAATACACCAAGTATATAGGACAGGAGAAGTGGTACTGTGCAGTGTATATACAGAATAATACAGATACTGAGCATTACATCCAGTATACAGGACAGGAGAAGTGGTACTGTGCAGTGTATATACAGAATAATACAGATAGAGAGCATTACATCCAGTATACAGGACAGGAGAAGTGGTACTGTGCAGTGTATATACAGAATACTACAGATACTGAGCATTACACCCAGTATACAGGACAGGAGAAGTGGTACTGTGCAGTGTATACACAGAATAATACAGATACAGAGCATTACATCCAGTATACAGGACAGGAGAAGTGGTACTGTGCAGTGTATGTACAGAATAATACAGATACTGAGCATTACACCCAGTATACAGGACAGGAGAAGTGGTACTGTGCAGTGTATGTACAGAATAATACAGATACTGAGGATTACGTGCAGTATACAGGACAGGAGAAGTGGTACTGTGCAGTGTATACACAGAATAATACAGATACAGAGCATTACACCCAGTGTACAGGACAGGAGAAGTGGTACCGTGCAGTGTATATACAGAATAATACAGATACAGAGCATTACATCCAGTATACAGGACAGGAGAAGCGGTACCGTGCAGTGTATATACAGAATAATACAGATACAGAGCATTACATCCAGTATACAGGACAGGAGAAGTGGTACTGTGCAGTGTATATACAGAATAATACAGATACTGAGGATTACACCCAGTATACAGGACAGGAGAAGCGGTACTGTGCAGTGTATATACAGAATAATACAGATACTGAGCATTACACCCAGTATACAGGACAGAAGTGGTACTGTGCAGTGTATATACAGAATAATACAGATACAGAGCAATACATCCATTATACAGGACAGGAGAAGCGGTACTGTGCAGTGTATATACAGAATAATACAGATACAGAGCATTACATCCAGTATACAGGACAGGAGAAGCGGTACTGTGCAGTGTATATACAGAATAATACAGATACAGAGCATTACATCCATTATACAGGACAGGAGAAGCGGTACTGTGCAGTGTATATACGGAATAATACAGATACAGAGCAATACATCCAGTATACAGGACAGGAGAAGTGGTACCGTGCAGTGTATATACAGAATAATACAGATACAGAGCAATACATCCAGTATACAGGACAGGAGAAGTGGTACTGTGCAGTGTATATACAGAATAATACAGATACTTAGCATTACATCCAGTATACAGGACAGGAGAAGTGGTACTGTGCAGTGTATATACAGAATAATACAGACACTGAGCATTACACCCAGTATACAGGACAGGAGAAGTGGTACTGTGCAGTGTATACACAGAATAATACAGATACAGAGCATTACATCCAGTATAAAGGACAGGAGAAGTGGTACTGTGCAGTGTATATACAGAATAATACAGATACTGAGCATTACACCCAGTATACAGGACAGGAGAAGCGGTACTGTGCAGTGTATATACAGAATAATACAGATACAGAGCATTACACCCAGTATACAGGACAGGAGAAGTGGTACTGTGCAGTGTATGAACAGAATAATACAGATACTGAGGATTACGTGCAGTATACAGGACAGGAGAAGTGGTACTGTGCAGTGTACACAGAATAATACAGATACAGAGCATTACATCCAGTATACAGGACAGGAGAAGTGGTACTGTGCAGTGTATATACAGAATAATACAGATACAGAGCATTACACCCAGTGTACAGGACAGGAGAAGTGGTACTGTGCAGTGTATATACAGAATAATACAGATACAGAGCATTACATCCAGTATACAGGACAGGAGAAGTGGTACTGTGCAGTGTATATACAGAATAATATAGATATTGAGCATTACACCCAGTATACAGGACAGGAGAAGTGGTACTGTGCAGTGTATATACAGAATAATACAGATACTGAGAATTACACCCAGTATACAGGACAGAAGTGGTACTGTGCAGTGTATATACAGAATAATACAGATACAGAGCATTGCACCCAGTATACAGGACAGCAGAAGTGGTACTGTGCAGTGTATATACAGAATAATACAGATACTGAGCATTACACCCAGTATACAGGACAGAAGTGGTACTGTGCAGTGTATATACAGAATAATACAGATACTGAGAATTACACCCAGTATACAGGACAACAGAAGTGGTACTGTGCAGTGTATATATAGAGAATAATACAAATGCTGAGAATTACAGAAGTGGTACGGTGCAGTGTACATATACCGAATAATGCAGATATTGAGAGTTACAACCATTATCCAAAACAAGTGGAGCGGTACTGTGCAGTGTATATACAGAATAATACAGATACAGAGCAATACACCCAGTATACAGGACAGGAGAAGTGGTACTGTGCAGTGTGTATACAGAATAATGCAGATACTGAGAATTACACCCAGTATACAGGACAGGAGAAGTGGTACTGTGCAGTGTATATACAGAATAATACAGATACAGAGCAATACACCAAGTATACAGGACAGGAGAAGCGGTACTGTGCAGTGTATATACAGAATAATATAGATACTGAGCATTACACCCAGTATACAGGACAGGAGAATTGGTACTGTGCAGTGTATATACAGAATAATACAGATACAGAGCAATACACCCAGTATACAGGACAGGAGAAGTGGTACTGTGCAGTGTATATACAGATACAGAGCATTACATCCAGTATACAGGACAGGAGAAGCGGTACTGTGCAGTGTATATACAGAATAATACAGATACAGAGCAATACATCCAGTATACAGGACAGGAGAAGTGGTACCGTGCAGTGTATATACAGAATAATACAGATACAGAGCAATACATCCAGTATACAGGACAGGAGAAGTGGTACTGTGCAGTGTATATACAGAATAATACAGATACAGAGCAATACATCCAGTATACAGGACAGGAGAAGTGGTACTGTGCAGTGTATATACAGAATAATACAGATACAGAGCAATACACCAAGTATATAGGACAGGAGAAGTGGTACTGTGCAGTGTATATACAGAATAATACAGATACTGAGCATTACACCCAGTATACTGGACAGGAGAAGCGGTACTGTGCAGTGTATATACAGAATAATACAGATACAGAGCATTACATCCAGTATACAGGACAGGAGAAGTGGTACTGTGCAGTGTATATACAGAATAATACAGATACAGAGCATTACATCCAGTATACAGGACAGGAGAAGTGGTACTGTGCAGTGTATATACAGAATACTACAGATACTGAGCATTACACCCAGTATACAGGACAGGAGAAGTGGTACTGTGCAGTGTATACACAGAATAATACAGATACAGAGCATTACATCCAGTATACAGGACAGGAGAAGTGGTACTGTGCAGTGTATATACAGAATAATACAGATACTGAGCATTACACCCAGTATACAGGACAGGAGAAGTGGTACTGTGCAGTGTATATACAGAATAATACAGATACTGAGGATTACATCCAGTATACAGGACAGGAGAAGTGGTACTGTGCAGTGTATGTACAGAATAATACAGATACTGAGCATTACACCCAGTATACAGGACAGGAGAAGCGGTACTGTGCAGTGTATATACAGAATAATACAGATACAGAGCATTACACCCAGTATACAGGACAGGAGAAGTGGTACTGTGCAGTGTATGTACAGAATAATACAGATACTGAGCATTACATCCAGTATACAGGACAGGAGAAGCGGTACTGTGCAGTGTATATACAGAATAATACAGATACAGAGCATTACACCCAGTATACAGGACAGGAGAAGTGGTACTGTGCAGTGTATGTACAGAATAATACAGATACTGAGCATTACACCCAGTATACAGGACAGGAGAAGTGGTACTGTGCAGTGTATGTACAGAATAATACAGATACTGAGGATTACGTGCAGTATACAGGACAGGAGAAGTGGTACTGTGCAGTGTATACACAGAATAATACAGATACAGAGCATTACATCCAGTATACAGGACAGGAGAAGTGGTACTGTGCAGTGTATATACAGAATAATACAGATACAGAGCATTACACCCAGTGTACAGGACAGGAGAAGTGGTACCGTGCTGTGTATATACAGAATAATACAGATACAGAGCATTACATGCAGTACACAGGACAGGAGAAGCGGTACCGTGCAGTGTATATACAGAATAATACAGATACAGAGCATTACATCCAGTACACAGGACAGGAGAAGTGGTACTGTGCAGTGTATATACAGAAAAATACAGATACAGAGCATTACACCCAGTGTACAGGACAGGAGAAGTGGTACCGTGCTGTGTATATACAGAATAATACAGATACAGAGCATTACATCCAGTATACAGGACAGGAGAAGCGGTACCGTGCAGTGTATATACAGAATAATACAGATACAGAGCATTACATCCAGTACACAGGACAGGAGAAGTGGTACTGTGCAGTGTATATACAGAATAATACAGATACTGAGGATTACACCCAGTATACAGGACAGGAGAAGCGGTACTGTGCAGTGTATATACAGAATAATACAGATACTGAGCATTACACCCAGTAAACAGGACAGAAGTGGTACTGTGCAGTGTATATACAGAATAATACAGATACGGAGCATTACACCCAGTATACAGGACAGAAGTGGTACTGTGCAGTGTATATACAGAATAATACAGATACAGAGCAATACATACAGTATACAGGACAGGAGAAGCGGTACTGTGCAGTGTATATACAGAATAATACAGATACAGAGCATTACATCCAGTATACAGGACAGGAGAAGCGGTACTGTGTAGTGTATATACAGAATAATACAGATACAGAGCATTACATCCAGTATACAGGACAGGAGAAGCGGTACTGTGCAATGTATATACGGAATAATACAGATACAGAGCAATACATCCAGTATACAGGACAGGAGAAGTGGTACCGTGCAGTGTATATACAGAATAATACAGATACAGAGCAATACATCCAGTATACAGGACAGGAGAAGTGGTACTGTGCAGTGTATATACAGAATAATACAGATACAGAGCATTACATCCAGTATACAGGACAGGAGAAGTGGTACTGTGCAGTGTATATACAGAATAATACAGACACTGAGCATTACACCCAGTATACAGGACAGGAGAAGTGGTACTGTGCAGTGTATACACAGAATAATACAGATACAGAGCATTACATCCAGTATACAGGACAGGAGAAGTGGTACTGTGCAGTGTATATACAGAATAATACAGATACTGAGCATTACACCCAGTATACAGGACAGGAGAAGCGGTACTGTGCAGTGTATATACAGAATAATACAGATACAGAGCATTACACCCAGTATACAGGACAGGAGAAGTGGTACTGTGCAGTGTATATACAGAATAATACAGATACAGAGCATTACATCCAGTATACAGGACAGGAGAAGTGGTACTGTGCAGTGTATATACAGAATACTACAGATACTGAGCATTACACCCAGTATACAGGACAGGAGAAGTGGTACTGTGCAGTGTATACACAGAATAATACAGATACAGAGCATTACATCCAGTATACAGGACAGGAGAAGTGGTACTGTGCAGTGTATATACAGAATAATACAGATACTGAGCATTACACCCAGTATACAGGACAGGAGAAGTGGTACTGTGCAGTGTATATACAGAATAATACAGATACTGAGGATTACATCCAGTATACAGGACAGGAGAAGTGGTACTGTGCAGTGTATGTACAGAATAATACAGATACTGAGCATTACACCCAGTATACAGGACAGGAGAAGCGGTACTGTGCAGTGTATATACAGAATAATACAGATACAGAGCATTACACCCAGTATACAGGACAGGAGAAGTGGTACTGTGCAGTGTATGTACAGAATAATACAGATACTGAGCATTACATCCAGTATACAGGACAGGAGAAGCGGTACTGTGCAGTGTATATACAGAATAATACAGATACAGAGCATTACACCCAGTATACAGGACAGGAGAAGTGGTACTGTGCAGTGTATGTACAGAATAATACAGATACTGAGCATTACACCCAGTATACAGGACAGGAGAAGTGGTACTGTGCAGTGTATGTACAGAATAATACAGATACTGAGGATTACGTGCAGTATACAGGACAGGAGAAGTGGTACTGTGCAGTGTATACACAGAATAATACAGATACAGAGCATTACATCCAGTATACAGGACAGGAGAAGTGGTACTGTGCAGTGTATATACAGAATAATACAGATACAGAGCATTACACCCAGTGTACAGGACAGGAGAAGTGGTACCGTGCTGTGTATATACAGAATAATACAGATACAGAGCATTACATGCAGTACACAGGACAGGAGAAGCGGTACCGTGCAGTGTATATACAGAATAATACAGATACAGAGCATTACATCCAGTACACAGGACAGGAGAAGTGGTACTGTGCAGTGTATATACAGAAAAATACAGATACAGAGCATTACACCCAGTGTACAGGACAGGAGAAGTGGTACCGTGCTGTGTATATACAGAATAATACAGATACAGAGCATTACATCCAGTATACAGGACAGGAGAAGCGGTACCGTGCAGTGTATATACAGAATAATACAGATACAGAGCATTACATCCAGTACACAGGACAGGAGAAGTGGTACTGTGCAGTGTATATACAGAATAATACAGATACTGAGGATTACACCCAGTATACAGGACAGGAGAAGCGGTACTGTGCAGTGTATATACAGAATAATACAGATACTGAGCATTACACCCAGTAAACAGGACAGAAGTGGTACTGTGCAGTGTATATACAGAATAATACAGATACGGAGCATTACACCCAGTATACAGGACAGAAGTGGTACTGTGCAGTGTATATACAGAATAATACAGATACAGAGCAATACATACAGTATACAGGACAGGAGAAGCGGTACTGTGCAGTGTATATACAGAATAATACAGATACAGAGCATTACATCCAGTATACAGGACAGGAGAAGCGGTACTGTGTAGTGTATATACAGAATAATACAGATACAGAGCATTACATCCAGTATACAGGACAGGAGAAGCGGTACTGTGCAATGTATATACGGAATAATACAGATACAGAGCAATACATCCAGTATACAGGACAGGAGAAGTGGTACCGTGCAGTGTATATACAGAATAATACAGATACAGAGCAATACATCCAGTATACAGGACAGGAGAAGTGGTACTGTGCAGTGTATATACAGAATAATACAGATACAGAGCATTACATCCAGTATACAGGACAGGAGAAGTGGTACTGTGCAGTGTATATACAGAATAATACAGACACTGAGCATTACACCCAGTATACAGGACAGGAGAAGTGGTACTGTGCAGTGTATACACAGAATAATACAGATACAGAGCATTACATCCAGTATACAGGACAGGAGAAGTGGTACTGTGCAGTGTATATACAGAATAATACAGATACTGAGCATTACACCCAGTATACAGGACAGGAGAAGCGGTACTGTGCAGTGTATATACAGAATAATACAGATACAGAGCATTACACCCAGTATACAGGACAGGAGAAGTGGTACTGTGCAGTGTATATACAGAATAATACAGATACAGAGCATTACATCCAGTATACAGGACAGGAGAAGTGGTACTGTGCAGTGTATATACAGAATAATACAGACACTGAGCATTACACCCAGTATACAGGACAGGAGAAGTGGTACTGTGCAGTGTATACACAGAATAATACAGATACAGAGCATTACATCCAGTATACAGGACAGGAGAAGTGGTACTGTGCAGTGTATATACAGAATAATACAGATACTGAGCATTACACCCAGTATACAGGACAGGAGAAGCGGTACTGTGCAGTGTATATACAGAATAATACAGATACAGAGCATTACACCCAGTATACAGGACAGGAGAAGTGGTACTGTGCAGTGTATGTACAGAATAATACAGATACTGAGCATTACACCCAGTATACAGGACAGGAGAAGTGGTACTGTGCAGTGTATGAACAGAATAATACAGATACTGAGGATTACGTGCAGTATACAGGACAGGAGAAGTGGTACTGTGCAGTGTACACAGAATAATACAGATACAGAGCATTACATCCAGTATACAGGACAGGAGAAGTGGTACTGTGCAGTGTATATACAGAATAATACAGATACAGAGCACTACACCCAGTGTACAGGACAGGAGAAGTGGTACTGTGCAGTGTATATACAGAATAATACAGATACAGAGCATTACATCCAGTATACAGGACAGGAGAAGTGGTACTGTGCAGTGTATATACAGAATAATATAGATATTGAGCATTACACCCAGTATACAGGACAGGAGAAGCGGTACTGTGCAGTGTATATACAGAATAATACAGATACTGAGCATTACATCCAGTATACAGGACAGGAGAAGTGGTACTGTGCAGTGTATATACAGAATAATACAGATACTGAGAATTACACCCAGTATACAGGACAGAAGTGGTACTGTGCAGTGTATATACAGATTAATACAGATACAGAGCATTACATCCATTATACAGGACAGGAGAAGCGGTACTGTGCAGTGTATATACAGAATACTACAGATACAGAGCATTACATCCAGTATACAGGACAGGAGAAGTGGTACTGTGCAGTGTATATACAGAATAATATAGATATTGAGCATTACACCCAGTATACAGGACAGGAGAAGCGGTACTGTGCAGTGTATATACAGAATAATACAGATACTGAGCATTACATCCAGTATACAGGACAGGAGAAGTGGTACTGTGCAGTGTATATACAGAATAATACAGATACTGAGCATTACACCCAGTATACAGGACAGAAGTGGTACTGTGCAGTGTATATACAGAATAATACAGATACTGAGAATTACACCCAGTATACAGGACAACAGAAGTGGTACTGTGCAGTGTATATATAGAGAATAATACAAATGCTGAGAATTACAGAAGTGGTACGGTGCAGTGTACATATACCGAATAATGCAGATATTGAGAGTTACAACCATTATCCAAAACAAGGGGAGCGGTACTGTGCAGTGTATATGTAGAGTAATACAGATACTGAGAATTACACCCAGTATACTGGACAGGAGAAGTGGTACTGTGCAGTGTATATGTAGAGTAATACAGATACTGAGCATTACACCCAGTATACTGGACAGGAGAAGCGGTACTGTGCAGTGTATGTACAGAATAATACAGATACTGAGCATTACACCCAGTATACAGGACAGGAGAAGTGGTACTGTGCAGTGTATGAACAGAATAATACAGATACTGAGGATTACGTGCAGTATAAAGGACAGGAGAAGTGGTACTGTGCAGTGTACACAGAATAATACAGATACAGAGCATTACATCCAGTATACAGGACAGGAGAAGTGGTACTGTGCAGTGTGTATACAGAATAATACAGATACAGAGCATTACACCCAGTGTACAGGACAGGAGAAGTGGTACTGTGCAGTGTATATACAGAATAATACAGATACAGAGCATTACATCCAGTATACAGGACAGGAGAAGTGGTACTGTGCAGTGTATATACAGAATAATACAGATATTGAGCATTACACCCAGTATACAGGACAGGAGAAGCGGTACTGTGCAGTGTATATACAGAATAATACAGATACTGAGCATTACATCCAGTATACAGGACAGGAGAAGTGGTACTGTGCAGTGTATATACAGAATAATACAGATACTGAGAATTACACCCAGTATACAGGACAGAAGTGGTACTGTGCAGTGTATATACAGAATAATACAGATACAGAGCATTACATCCATTATACAGGACAGGAGAAGCGGTACTGTGCAGTGTATATACAAAATACTACAGATACAGAGCATTACATCCAGTATACAGGACAGGAGAAGTGGTACTGTGCAGTGTATATACAGAATAATATAGATATTGAGCATTACATCCAGTACACAGGACAGGAGAATTGGTACTGTGCAGTGTATATACAGAATAATACAGATACTGAGCATTACACCCAGTATACAGGACAGGAGAAGTGGTACTGTGCAGTGTATATACAGAATAATATAGATATTGAGCATTACACCCAGTATACAGGACAGGAGAAGCGGTACTGTGCAGTGTATATACAGAATAATACAGATACTGAGCATTACATCCAGTATACAGGACAGGAGAAGTGGTACTGTGCAGTGTATATACAGAATAATACAGATACTGAGCATTACACCCAGTATACAGGACAGAAGTGGTACTGTGCAGTGTATATACAGAATAATACAGATACTGAGAATTACACCCAGTATACAGGACAACAGAAGTGGTACTGTGCAGTGTATATATAGAGAATAATACAAATGCTGAGAATTACAGAAGTGGTACGGTGCATTGTACATATACCGAATAATGCAGATATTGAGAGTTACAACCATTATCCAAAACAAGGGGAGCGGTACTGTGCAGTGTATATGTAGAGTAATACAGATACTGAGAATTACACCCAGTATACTGGACAGGAGAAGTGGTACTGTGCAGTGTATATGTAGAGTAATACAGATACTGAGCATTACACCCAGTATACTGGACAGGAGAAGCGGTACTGTGCAGTGTATATACAGAATAATACAGATACTGAGCATTACACCCAGTATACAGGACAGGAGAAGTGGTACTGTGCAGTGTATATACAGAATAATATAGATATTGAGCATTACACCCAGTATACAGGACAGGAGAAGCGGTACTGTGCAGTGTATATACAGAATAATACAGATACTGAGCATTACATCCAGTATACAGGACAGGAGAAGTGGTACTGTGCAGTGTATATACAGAATAATACAGATACTGAGCATTACACCCAGTATACAGGACAGAAGTGGTACTGTGCAGTGTATATACAGAATAATACAGATACTGAGAATTACACCCAGTATACAGGACAACAGAAGTGGTACTGTGCAGTGTATATATAGAGAATAATACAAATGCTGAGAATTACAGAAGTGGTACGGTGCATTGTACATATACCGAATAATGCAGATATTGAGAGTTACAACCATTATCCAAAACAAGGGGAGCGGTACTGTGCAGTGTATATGTAGAGTAATACAGATACTGAGAATTACACCCAGTATACTGGACAGGAGAAGTGGTACTGTGCAGTGTATATGTAGAGTAATACAGATACTGAGCATTACACCCAGTATACTGGACAGGAGAAGCGGTACTGTGCAGTGTATATACAGAATAATACAGATACTGAGCATTACACCCAGTATACAGGACAGGAGAAGTGGTACTGTGCAGTGTATATACAGAATAATATAGATATTGAGCATTACACCCAGTATACAGGACAGGAGAAGCGGTACTGTGCAGTGTATATACAGAATAATACAGATACTGAGCATTACATCCAGTATACAGGACAGGAGAAGTGGTACTGTGCAGTGTATATACAGAATAATACAGATACTGAGCATTACACCCAGTATACAGGACAGAAGTGGTACTGTGCAGTGTATATACAGAATAATACAGATACTGAGAATTACACCCAGTATACAGGACAACAGAAGTGGTACTGTGCAGTGTATATATAGAGAATAATACAAATGCTGAGAATTACAGAAGTGGTACGGTGCATTGTACATATACCGAATAATGCAGATATTGAGAGTTACAACCATTATCCAAAACAAGGGGAGCGGTACTGTGCAGTGTATATGTAGAGTAATACAGATACTGAGAATTACACCCAGTATACTGGACAGGAGAAGTGGTACTGTGCAGTGTATATGTAGAGTAATACAGATACTGAGCATTACACCCAGTATACTGGACAGGAGAAGCGGTACTGTGCAGTGTATATAAACAGAATAAGGCCCCCTACACACGTCCATTTTTAATGTCCGTGTGCGGTATGTTTTTTAAGGACCGCAATGTAATCAAAGGCGGTGCGCAAATTTCAGGTTTTAGACCATGTTTCTGTGTGGAAAAACCCATAGACATAACCAGCGCCATGGACGAAATGCATGCCGCACGTGCACCCTGATGACATATGGAAGACATCAGTGGGTGATCAGTGTGACACGTAGCGGCGGCTGGGAAAGCAGTACAGTTCGAGCTGTTCCCAGGTGCCAGGTGCTAAAGGCTGCTCTCCTCAATGTTGCCTGCTCTCCCAGCGATCAGCGAGAGCAAGCAATTCTAATGATAGTTGTAGTCAGCAGCTGGCATGTGTGTATTTCGTTTACTTAGAAAATTAGGAAGGGGAAAGGGAAATTTGTGCTCACCAAAATAGTCCTGTAAGCCGGTCGTGCCTAGGGATCAAATGGCTGACCACCATGTGTTGCAAACATGAAGAGAGAAGGAAGATCCGGCACTGGAGACTTAATAAAATCCACGATAAGTTTTATTCACATAATTTCATGATAAAACCATAAAGGGGAAAACAGACCCCCCACGCCTGACGCGTTTCGAACCTTACACCAGGTTCTTCCTCAGAGACATGAAACAAAACAGTTCACAAAATGATTATAAACATTCCTAATCAGCAGAGGGACTCCACACATGTGTATAATCAAAGAGGCAGACAACTAAGCCCTCAAATCACTGGTGGAGTCACTCCCTTGCAAGAAGAAAGAAAAAAAAAAAAAGGAAAAGACCAATACAACAATGGACAAGACATAGAATAAATAAAAACATGTGCAATACACACGTATAAATGCATAAATACATAGCAACTATCAAATGACAAACAGAAAAAAAAAAAAAAAAACCCCAAAAAAAACCCCCCCCAAAAAAAAAATAAAAATAAAATAAAAAAATATATTTTTTTTTTATTTATTTTTTTTTTTGGGGTTTTTTTTTTTTTTTTTCTGTTTGTCATTTGATAGTTGCTATGTATTTATGCATTTATACGTGTGTATTGCACATGTTTTTATTTATTCTATGTCTTGTCCATTGTTGTATTGGTCTTTTCCTTTTTTTTTTTTTTTCTTTCTTCTTGCAAGGGAGTGACTCCACCAGTGATTTGAGGGCTTAGTTGTCTGCCTCTTTGATTATACACATGTGTGGAGTCCCTCTGCTGATTAGGAATGTTTATAATCATTTTGTGAACTGTTTTGTTTCATGTCTCTGAGGAAGAACCTGGTGTAAGGTTCGAAACGCGTCAGGCGTGGGGGGGTCTGTTTTCCCCTTTATGGTTTTATCATGAAATTATGTGAATAAAACTTATCGTGGATTTTATTAAGTCTCCAGTGCCGGATCTTCCTTCTCTCTTCATATTTCGTTTACTACAACTGTCATCATTGTTGCCTGATCACCCTGCGATCTGCAAGAGCAGGATACTCTGATGAATGCTGTAGTCAGCGGCCGGTGTGTGTATCTCACTAACATCTGTCATCATTGTCAACTGCTGTCACTGCGATCAGGCGACACTGATAGTTTTTGTCATCAGCCAGCATGTGTCTAGTGTGTATTAAATAAAAACAGAGTAAGCTTCCACGTAACTATATATATAATTTCCTTAAATTGTCCGTCATCCACTTCCGTCTGGATGGCCCTGAATCCCACAATCCACTGCGCCGCACCAGAAGTACGCCAACCGCCATTTTGGAACACCCAAGTGATGCCGCTCAGATCCCAAACGCCGCTGCGATCCCGACCGCCGCTGGGATCCCGGCCGCTGCTTGGTTCCCAGCCGCCGCTGCGATTACGAGGCTGTGAAAGGGGTGTAATGAGAGGATATAACAAGAGAGGTGTAATGAATAGGGTATAATGAGAGGGTGTAATGAGGGGGGAGTAATGAGAAGGATGCCGCCGCCGGACCCCCGCCAGGACCCACCACCTGACTACACGCGCTGGATCCCACCGCTGCCTGCCCACCCACCTCCGTGCAATCACAGCCGGCAGGAAAGACCGCGGCTTGAGTTCTGTGATGGAGATTGGGTGTGGTCACCCTGTGGTGGTGCCACACACCATCTCCAGCACAGGCCGCAAAGCACCATCTTTCCTGCCGGCTGTGACTGCACGGAGGTGGGTGGGCCACCACCCCCAGTGCCACAAAGCTGCCCCCATCATGATGTTACTGCCCTCCCAATGCGATATCATCGGGCACACATCTAGTTTTTTATAACCATATAACCAGCAAAAGGAAAGCTCACTGCTGGAGGATGACAGTAACAAGCTGGGAAACGGGCCATTATTCCTAAATGTTCCCAGGCTATTAATAACAGCTCACAGCTGTTTACTTAACCTATACTGGTTAGTTTATAGGGGGATCCCAGAAAGAAAATGAAGTTGGGCTCCCCTATAAGTTCTCACCATCAATGGCTAAACAGACAGCTGTATGCTGATACTAATAACCAGGAAAGGTGCCTCCGAGGCTTATAGCATCAGCCCTCAGTGGCCCAGGAACTGGCGCATTAATAAGATGCATCAAATCTGGTGCTAGGCCTCACTATTCCCACTTTTCGTGGTGCAGTGTCAAGTGGAGTTACAGAGTTGAAGTTGATGTCAGATTTTTTATGGCAGTCTATAAGACTCCTCATTACTAACCTCATAGATTGAAGAAATACATAGCCAGAATAAAGTCCTTTAATTGAAAGAAAGACACAGACTTCTTTATTTGAAATAAGCAATCCCCACCCTCTTTTACCTATTTATTAGTGTAAAACTAAATGTAAAAAAAACATCATATTCCTCTCCTGTCCGATGATAATCCATTTGTAATATGCCTAATCCATCTCTACTTCATCTGGATGACTTGCTGAATGGTAGCATGATGCGACTGTTCAGAATAACATCCAGTAGACACTGAGCTGAGCATCAGAGCACAGCTTCAGTGACCTGCGGTGACGTCATTGAGGTTACCACAAGTCACTGAAGCTGTGGCAGGAAAGCAGAGGTGAGGACTGGGTGGAAGATGGTGAGGGAGACGATGAGATCCTAGACCCCACATGAAGCAAATGCCATCCTAGCAGAGGCGTAGCTAGGGTTTTGGTTCAGGGGGGCCAAACTTCTGAGTGGGCCCCTAACCAGGTAACCTTGATTTTAACTGGGTGACGCACCTTAATAGTGGAGGAGAACCTCAGCAGATGACCGCGCTGTTACTGAAAATAATTGCTATATAAAGACCAACATTGATATTACCGCCATATGGTCAGTGGTAGATACCAGTCCTACAGAACATACTGTATAAGAGATCACAGCACAGCTACAGAAAATGACCTACCGCTGACTGTCTTTCTGAAGGAACCGTTCACTTTTCACATCTTTTCCATCTGGCCCAGACCGACATGACAACTTCTCCAGCCAGGACTCGGCTACAGAGAATACAACAAAGACATGTTTCACTTCTCACATTTTCAGCACTGTCCAAAACGGGACTATCCCCAACCTGCACAAACTCCTCAACCTGCTGATGCCCCAATGCTGATCCGCTGCTATCGTATGTGACCCTATTAATGCACCTGCTGTGTGGCCCTGTGTGACCTCTAAATTTTAAAGCAACCCTCTAGAAAATACTAAAGCTGGGTGCAAGTGCCCTAGAAAACAGTGTCCACATTTCGTCCCCTAGAATGTAATAATGTTTTTTTTTTTTTACTCTATATTGTATAATGCACTCCCCATAGGCAGACTCTATAGTATAATGAATTCCACATAGGCAGCCTCTGTAGTGTAATTCACTCCCCATAGCCACCCTCTGTAGTATAATGCACCCCCATAGCCACCATATGTAGTATAATGCACCCCCATAGCCACCCTCTGTATATGCACCCCCATAGCCACCCTCTATAGTATAGTGTACCCCCATAGCCACCCTCTGTAGTATAATGTACCACCATAGCCACCCTCTGTAGTATAATGCACCCCCATAGCCACCATATGTAGTATAATGTACCCCCATAGCCACCCTCTGTAGTATAATGTACCCCCATAGCCACCCTCTGTATATGCACCCCCATATCCACCCTCTGTAGTATATGCACCCCCATAGCCATCCTCTGTAGTATATGCAACCACATAGCCACCCTCTGTATATGCAGCCTTATAGCCACCCTCTGTATATGCACCCTCATAGTCACCCTCTGTATATGCACCCCCATAGCCAACCTCTGTATATGTACCCCCATAGCCACCCTCTGTATATGCACCCCCATAGCCATCTTCTGTATATGCACCCCCATAGCGATCCTCTGTATATGCACCCCCCATAGCGATCCTCTGTATATGCACCCCCCATAGCGATCCTCTGTATATGCACCCCCATAGCCACCCTCTGTATGTGCACCCCCTATAGCCATCCTCTGTATATGCACCCCCATAGCGATCCTGTGTATATGCACCCCCCATAGCGATCCTCTGTATATGCACCCCCATAACCACCCTCTGTATTGCACCCCCATAGTCATCCTCTGTATATGCACCCTAGCTACCCTATACATATGCACCCCCATAGCCACCCTCTGTAGGATAATGCACCACTCCCCCATAAACTAAATACTCACCTCTCTTCCTCCTGGTTCCTGCGCTGATCCCGCTCATCTCCGACTGCAGGCGATGGGTACTGTCATCGCGCCCCCTGTCGGTGTCGGTGACGTCAGACGCTGACAAGGGGATGATGAGAGAAGGAGCGCTCGCTCCTTCTGTCATCAATGCGGTCAGCTGTGTCGGCATGTAGCCAACACCGCTGACCCTGCGATGACGGGCGTGGGGCCCACTGCTGGCTCCGGGCCCCCCCACCTGCTCAAGGGCCCATAGCGGCCAGACTCTCCCTGCTCTGCCGCAAAGTGCATCTGTAGCTCCCCCTCTGCCCCCCGGTAGCTACGCTACTGCATCCTAGTGACACATACAGTTTGAAGGAAGAGGAGACTGTCACGTTGCTCCAGCAGCACAGCAAATAAGGAAGCTAGGTGCAAAGGCACAACTCGCTGCCCCTAACCAGTACATTGGCTGCTTCTATGCTTTGTGACATCAGAACCTGAAGCAAGGTATAAATGTTGTGAACCTGAGCACCACCTGCATAAAGAGGCATCAAAATTCCAAGTACGAGGTGCAGTTGAGTACACACCTTAAAAAGCATGACAGATCTGAGCCTCCTCCTGTTCCCTCTTGTGCTGCAGTCTTAGCCTCTTCCTCCTGCTCATGATCAACAGGGACACCTGCCTTCCTGCAAAGAGAGGATGTGACAGCATCATTGTCACGAGCGTCCACCTCCACATCCTCCTATTGAAGTGTTCAGCTCTACATCCCCCAAACCGTCGAGAGAATGAGGCGATCACCCCCTACCCACCCACGAACCATGGTCCTAAAAGACAGCATTTCCAAATTACTGGCCTTTGAAGTGCTGAAGTGCTGCCATACTGGGTGGTGGGAGGGTTACTGTGTAGGACAAACAGCGAAGGAAATGCCAAAGCAATGCTTTACTATGTAAAACGGCAAAACCGTTTTATATTCTTTATCTGCACAACTTATATGACCAAACTTTGCACAGTAATGATTTCCGGCTCTTTAGGAACAAAACATTTTGTACTTTGAAAAGGCGATGGTAGAAAAATGCTCCTCTGAATAGCACGTATTACATATTCTTTGTAATAGTGCAAAATTCATTTTACTTCAAGAATACAGTTTTTTTTTTAAAAATTGGTTTTGGAAATAATTATTTAAGTACCACATAAAGAAAAGCAGCGTGCCACACTTTCAGTAGTTGCACAAAATGATATTTTGTCATCAGTACATAATATGCCAATGTGTCAAGCAGTTTACATAACATCCTGTCTTACAGCAGTTCTGATAATTACAAGTATTCAAATGTACAATACTTGATAGACAAAACTGTGATTGAGATTTACTTCTCACACCATGGTGGCTTCTATACAATTAAACAGAAAAAAATAAAGCAGCACAACTATTAAAGAAATGGAAAAAGTATATACAAGTACATCACGTGTATAAGCCTGAACATACTACTTCCTCCAGACACTTTTTCATTAGGGATAAGCGAATGTGCTCGATGATACTCAGATATCACTAGAGTGTCTTGGTGCTTGTGTAAGAAGGAAGACCGGGCCGTGGGTGCTGACAGAGCACCGGGTCTGGAACTGCTGGGGCCATGCTTCTTGTTGCAGGGGGGGGAAGGAAATTGAGAATGGAGGAGACCCATGACCTTCAGAGCGGAGGCATGGTGAACCGAAGGGGGATAAGGATTGTGTGCGCGGGAAGCGAGAGAGTTCCCACCAGCGAGAGGCAAGAGGGCAGACTTGCATCATGCTACGGGCAGCGTTAGACCGCTCGGCAGCAAAAGAGGATGAGCGCAAGAAGGACTGGAGAGCGCCTCCAGGCGTGCAGGGCAGAGCACACCGGGCGGGAGACTGTTGTACGGGACTCCTGATTGCAGAGCGTGCTGGTCAGGAGATTGTTGTGCAAGATTCCTAACTGCAGAGCACTCCGAGCGGGATATTGTTGGGAAAGGCTCCCGGCTGCAGGAGCAGCGTAAGTGACTAGGCGCTCAGTGGGCAAAACTGGTGACCTCCCGCTCCACCAGAAGTAGGACCGTTTGTTAGACAGGGAAGCCTGAAGACTCAGCACCGGCCTCAGCCGGCAGCCAAACAGCCATTGTACTCTGAGAGAGAAACAGACGGATGACCGAGTCACGAAAAATGAAACTGATAGACTGTTAACCTGAATAACTGTTACCATGTTTAACCCTCAACCCTTTGACTGTATTTCCCCTTGTTTACTCCCTGCCAGGGTTTATTCCTGTATAGATAAAAGTGAATAATTGTTTAACCCTTGCTATGTGTGTCTGTGTCACTGCATCTGTGTACCTGTGTTACACTTCGATGTGCTCGTTACTCGGTGAGCAGACGAGCATTGGATGATGCTTCATTTCAAACTCGAAACCTTGGCCTGCATGTTTGGTACCTGTTACACAGCCAATAAGCATGCAAGGATTGCCTGTGATTCACTGTCTTTTTGGATTAAATTACTCACCCATACAGTATTCAGTGGTCTGGTGTACATTTCTACATACTTGTCATGGTTATGATGGCTCCAGAAGTGCCCACAGTCTAAAAGCATGTTGATTGGATGTGCTGCACCCTTTCTAAAAGCTTTAGGGTATGTGCACACGGTGCGGATTCTGCTGCGGTTCCGCAGCGTTTCTGCAGCTGCAGGTCCACAGCAGATTCTGCTGCGTTGTACAGTACCTTTATTTCCTATGGAAATTCAAAAACGCAGTGCACATGTTGTGGATTTTTCAGAGCGGTTTTGCTGCGGTTTACAATCCGCAGCATGTCAATTGTTTGGTGCAGAAACGCTGCAGTTTTACACCTCATCCATTATGAGGTGTAAAACCGCAGGGCAAAACCGCAGGCAAAACCGCAGATAAACCGCAGGACTTTTGACCTGCTGATTTACTTGTGGTTTTCTCTCCAAAATCCGCACACCAAAAAAACTAGGTGTGAACATACCCTTATTAGACTGCAAACCCAAACAGGAAACTGTACATACAGTAAAAAGTCCATGTTCGGGGTTCGGTAATGGACAATAGGTGTCCGTCAGACAGGGTTGTAATATTGTTGCAATACAGCAGAGCTAAGAGATAAGCAAAAAACGAGTTTGCAATTTCTCCTGTTCTGTTAACCCTAGAACGCATGACCATAAAAATCTACACTTTCACATACCTGGGGCCTTTTAGGCCCGTGTGCAAATAACATGGAATAACTCAAACAAAAATAAGTTTCAAAGTTTATTTGAAAATTGCAAGGTAAGGATGCATTCCCACTAGCGCTGGTGTCTGCCAGGAGGAGATCTGTAATGGATCTGTCCTCCTGGTGACCCCAGCTAAGGCTGGCGGAATCCCGGCATTCCAGCAGCCTTAACTGGAGTTACCAAGAGATCAGATCCATTACGGATCACCTCCTGGCAGACCCCAGCGCCAGTGGGAACACAGCCTAAGATGTGAATAATTCAAAACATTACTATGTGCAAAAAAAAAAGAAAAGAGTAACTGAACGGGCTTAAAACGCCCAATATACGTATTCGATATAACTCCTTATAATAATGTTTTTTGTCTAAAAGTTTGTTATATAAAAGTTGCAGTAAACATGCTGCAGGAATATCTCTTTTCAAAGGTTCCTTTTCTACTTTACTAATGACCGCAACAACTTTTACACGTTATCTGTTCGGAAGAATGCTCCTTGCAGACATTTTGTCCACAAGTAGTACAGACATGCTCGGATTTCCTGTCCTTCTTTGCTGGACAAATATAACATCGCTTTCTTTTTTTATCTCTTGGCTCTGGATGTTCCTGAAAACGTATACCACATCGGATCATAGCTTCTGTTGTTTGCCTTTGTAAGCATTTTGTTCTGCTTCTCTCCATCACGTTAGGCATTAAAAGTTCATAGCAAAGTTCTGTCAAGTATAGACGTGTCTTGTCCTTTCTGTTGGCATGGAATTCTGGATGATTCTCACTATAAACAATATAGGTATTGAGGGCTGACACATCTAGCATATTATAAAAAAGAACTACAGGCCAACGTTTTGTCTGCCTCTTGCACGTATACTCTCCAATCATTTCGTCCATCTTGTCCACTCCTCCTTTGGTTTTATTATAATGCAAGATGATTTCGGGTTTCTGTTTCCTGTTATTGGTGTCTATACTTCCATCATGGTGCATTGTACTCAGTAATATCACAGATTTTTCATTCTTAGCTTTATAAGACACCATTGTCGCTTGATTGCAGAAACCAAATACACTATCATAAAGTTGTCGATGTTGATTGTGCTTCATGATTGGAGGAATTTCTCTGCGGTTTTGCTTCATTGTACCAACAAGTGTAAGTTGTTTCTTAAGCAAAAAATTGCCCAGTTCAAGATTGGTGAAGTAGTTGTCCATTGTTATATTTTTTCCAGAATAGAAAATTGGTTTCGCAAGTGTTTTTACTACGTCAGAGCATAGGTCTTTCTGGACTGGAGCGTCAACATCTTTGCCACAGTAAATCAGACCATTCATTCCATAATAGCTTGTAGAATCAGACATCCAGAAAATTTTAATACCATATTTAGCAGGTTTGCTGGGCATATACTGAATGAAATTGCAACGTCCCCTAAATGCAAGAAGTTGCTCATCCACTGTCTCATTGTCACTAGAATGGTAATGCTTAGTACAGTTCTTGATAAAAAGATTCCAGATGTAGCTAATGGGGGCTAATTTATCTGTTCGCAACCTGACAGGATGAGTTCTCTTGTCATCAAAATGAAGGCTTCTCCGAATATCCTCAAATCTATTGACTGACATTGTAGCTTTGTAATGTGGATCTGAAAAAGAGTTCATAAAGAGTTCTCTGATAGGAACATCATATGATTTTGCACTCCCTGCCAGAAGAGTAAGGCCAATATAAGCATACAGTTCCTCTTTTGTTATATTTTTCCATGTTTTTTTTCTTCCTGAAGCGATACGTTTTCCTTCTAAGTTAGTACACAAAACTACCTCATCTACAATATCATCTGAAAAAAATTTACAGAACATATCTCTTTTGGACAAGAATTGTGGAATTCCTACAGTTCCTTGAGCAACTCTTACAATATTATGTGATGGGTAGTGTTGAGCATTCCGATACCGCAAGTATCGGGTATCGGCCGATATTAGCTGTATCGGAATTCCGATACTTAGTTCCGATACTTTTTTCATATCGAATACCGGAATCGGAAGTTCCCATAATGCTAGGAGCCCGCTCGATTTGATTCAGCCAATGGGGATCCTCAGAAGTGTGGGCATATCCTGTTAGGCATGTAGGCATGTTAACTACTGGCATGGCTGTGATTGGCTGCTGAAAAGATGTCATGATGCACTATAAAAAGCGCTGCAGCCGCCATTTCTGGTCACTCTGCTGTGAATTCAGTTAGGGACAGGCTGCTGTTGAAGACTGTGAGGGACAGTTAGAAATAGCGATTCTAAAAACAATATTGTGCTTTATCCAGGCTACATAAACCACTACTGTAGCTTGCTTTTCCCTAGAAGCGCTGTTTTCACAGCTGTCTGCAAGGGCTGTGTGAGTGCAGACCCACGCTGTGTAGTGTGTCCTGCAGGCACGTCTGCTTGTAGGCCGGCCAGCGTGTGTCTCTGCCTCATACACATTTTTCTTTTATTGCTGCTTTTTTTTTCTCCTGTATAGTGTGCTTCCATACGTATCCATATACGTTGGTTGCAAACACTAAAGGAGTGGACAGCGGAGCCTTTCAGCAGCCTTTCAGTGCTATAGCCCAATTCTCTGCACTGTTTTTGGCTGTCTGATAGGTCTCTCTGTGTGTGAGTGCAGCTCACGTTGCAGTGTGTTCTACAGCCACCGCTAGCTGTAGTCCGCTCAGCGTGCGTCACTGCCTCATACATAGTCCTTTTTTTGCAGCAAATTTAGCCAGATTTTTGCTCCTATATTTGTGTGCTTCCAACCGCATCCATTGTCATTGGTTGGTTGCAAACACTATATAGGATTAGATAGAGGAGCCTTTTTGCTGGCTTGTGCCCTTCAGGGCCAGCCAGGCTAGTATCACCCTATTTTTTGGAGCCTCATCAATTGCATTGTAGGTTAGCTTCCTGCATTGTAATCGCTCCAAAAAGTTTGTGATACTATAGCTTTCAAACTTTGGTCACATCCTTTCCTTTCCTTTCCCCCCACCCAAAAAAAAAAAAGGAAATAAAGTTCACCAAACACTCCACCTTACAGTTGTCTAGGCCACATTAGATCATATTAAAGTGTAGTACACACACTCTTAGCCAAATTAGTGTTTCTTATACTGGTTAGCAGGTGTTCAGGAATAAGAACACTAAGCCACCCCTTTTTTACTTTTCTGCCTATCTTTATCAGTCTACCAAGATGAAGAAGGCAGGGAGTAAGGCACGTGGTCGTGGCCGTGGAGTTTCAGCAGGGAGAGGACGGGGGGATTCAGCAGGGAGAGGACGTGGGGATTCGGTATCTGCTGTGGCCACCAGTGACCCGGCATCCCCCACTTTTACCAGGCAACAGTCCTTCATACGCAGCTTTGTAGGACCTCGCCGTACCCCACTGCTGCGTGCCGAACAAATTGAAGCCGTTGTCGGATGGATGGCAGCTAACGCATCCACTTCAATGACTTCCGCATCCTCCCAAGGCCAGAGCACTGAAGAGCAACCATCTGTCTCTTCACCACCTGCCAAATTGCCCAGGCAGTCTGAGAGCCCTGGACAGGAGCCATCTCAATCTTTACTTCTGTTCTCAGAATCTGTTGGCTTGGAAAGAGGTGGCCAGCCAAGCAGCATTCTAGAGCGTGAAGAAGAGGGAGTATGCAGTGATGCGCAACTGCTTTGTCCCTCTGGATCTGAAGAGGCGGGTGGGCCAGTGCCTATGGTCAGCACACCTCAGTATGCATCAGATGATGATGAGACTCAGTTGCCAATTTCTGGTGCGTACGGTGCTGGCGAGACAACCCAGGACCAGCCGGTGCTTGAAGAGGGGAGTGGAGATGATGAGGTCCTTGACCTATCATGGCGTCAGCCACAGGAAGGTGGTGGGAGCAGCTCTGAGGAAGAGATTCCCCGAACGGCCAAAAGAGGAGGGAGAGGGCGGGGGCAGACTTGGTTGCCTGTAGCCTCCACTTTGGCACCCGTGAGGAGCAATCCTCTTCCAAAACACAAAACGGGCGCTCCCAGGACTTGCAGTGCGTGGTCTTTTTTTGACACAGTTGCAGATGACATTTGCTTTGTCAAATGCAAGCTGTGTCATCAGAAAGTGAAACGAGGGAAAAATGTGAGCAACCTCAATACCACAAATATGTGGAAACATGTGCGTACCAAGCACGAGGTGGAGTTACACAGACACACTGAAGATGTAGGCCAACCTTCAGCAGCACCTACCACCTCTTCAGCTCGTGTTGGGGACTCTTCCTCCAGCTCACACACAGCTGGTTCGGCTTCCTCACTGGAACGCCATGGAAGAACCACTGCCACTGTTGTCCAGAGACCCAGTGAAATTCCACCCACTGAACCACGTTCGCAGTCATCAGCACCCTCCCTGGCCACTCACCAGCAATCGGTAGCACAGGCATGGGAGAAAAAGCGGCCATACTCGGCAAACCATCCCCGAGCACTGGCTCTGAATGCCGGCATTGCCAAACTACTGGCCCTTGAGATGCTGTCATTCAGGCTGGTGGAGATTGACACATTCCGGAACTTTATGTCATTGGCAGTTCCACAATACAATGTTCCCAGCCGCTTTTATTTCAGCAGGCAAGCTGTCCCTGCACAGCAAAAGCATGTGGAGGGAAAAATTAAAAATGCGCTACTAAATGCCGTCAGTAGCAAGGTCCACCTGACCACCGATGCGTGGACCAGTAGCCATGGACAGGGACGATACCTTTCCCTCACTGCCCATTGGGTCAATGTTGTGGAGCTGGGTACAGATCTGGAGAGTGGCTCTGTACGTATTCTGCCAACTCCAAGGATTGCAGGAATGCAGTCTGTACATATTGAGTCCTCCTCCTACTCTAGTTCCTCAGAATCAGCACTGCGTGAGCCTGTTAGGCCAGATATGAGCACAGGTGTGGCCAAACGTCAACAGGCCGTCCTTAGATTAATTTCTTTGGGGAATCGGAGCCACACAGCACAGGAGCTCTGGAATGCCATCAAGCAGGAGAGCGATGTGTGGTTTGTGCCAGCGAATCTCCAGCCAGGTTTGGTAGTGAGTGACAATGGCCGAAATCTAGTGGCAGCTCTGGGCCTAGGCAACCTCACTCACATACCATGTCTGGCACACGTGCTCAATTTGGTCGTGCAGAGCTTTCTGAGGGACTATCCGGATCTTGATGCACTGCTGCACAAGGTTTGCCTAGAGTGTGCTCACTTGCGGCGTTCCAGCATGGCAAGATCGCGCATTGCATCTCTGCAACGCCGATTCCGCCTGCCAGAACATCGCATCATATGTGACCTCCCCACCAGGTGGAATTCAACGTTACATATGTTGGAGCGGTTGTGTGAGCAGCAGGCAGCAGTATTGGAGTACCAGCTGCATCAGGCGCAAACAAGTCGCACTGTGCGCCGGACACACTTCACCACCACTGAGTGGGCCACTATGAGGGACATCTGCCAAGTTTTGCGTGCCTTCGATGACTCCACGCGGATGGCCAGTGCAGATGATGCACTAATCAGCATGACTGTCCCCCTCATCTGTCTGCTTCAAAAAACCTTACAAGCACTAAGTGAGGAGGTTTTTGAAGAGGTCGAGGATGAGCAGTCAGAAATGCCATCTGCTTCTGGCAAGTCTGCGCAACATGCTTCCACACAAAGGCCCAGGCAGGGGACACTTAGTGAGGAGGATGATGAGGAGTCAATGGAGGAGGAGGAACACATCTCTCCAGAGGAGGGAGGTACACAAGGCTCTAGTAGTCAGTGTGTACAGCGAGGGTGGGGTGATGCTGAGCAGGCAGAGATGCTGCCTCAAGCTGGGGACAGCGTTTCCGGTCCAGTTGGCAGTCTGCAGCACATGGTTGATTTCATGCTGCAGTGCTTGTTAAATGACCGCCGCATCGCCAACATTCTCCACACGGCTGATTATTGGGTGTACACCCTCCTAGATCCTCGCTACCGGGACAACTTACAAAGCCTCATACCACAGTTGAACTGGGAGCGAAAAATGCGGGAGTACCAAGAAACACTTGTGCAGGCCATCATGTTCTCCATTCCCCCCACAAGTGTTGCTGGTAGTGCTTTTCAAAGCAGCCATGTGGGTAGAGGCAGTGGAGGAAGCTCTGCACAAAGAGGTAGCAGAGGCAGTGCCGCAGGACAAGGCAAGGCCAGTATGGCCCAAATGTGGAAAAGTTTTGTGGGACCGCCACAAACGGCTACACCATCACAGACGGCTCCAGTCAGCAGGAGGCAACGTTTCCGTCAGATGGTGACAGACTACTTGTCGTGCCCTGTTAGTGTTCTCCCAGACGGCTCTTCCCCGTTCAAGCATTGGGTCTCTAAGCTGGATACATGGCCAGAGCTTAGCCAGTATGCATTGGAGGTGCTGGCTTGCCCTGCTGCCAGTGTATTATCGGAACGTGTCTTTAGTGCTGCAGGTGGTGTGGTAACAGACCGTCGCACGCGACTATCCGCCGATAATGTTGACCGGCTTACTATTGTGAAAATGATCAAGGCCTGGATCTCACCTGAATTTGTCAGTCCTCTTCCAGAATAAATAATTGGCTGGCAACAGGATCCAGGTCTCCTGTTGTGTTCATGTTTCTATGACCTGAACTTTATTTCCTGGGCTACAGCAACGCCCATTGTTGCTCAGAAGTGCTGTCCGCACAGACAAAACACTCGCTCATGTGTAAGTGGGGTTCGGTAACGTCAGCTGATCCCCTGCTGTGTGTATGGCAAAGTGTCCTGCTCCCTCCACAGTCAAACAACCTCAGATTTACACCTGGCTCCGATTAGGCCTCGGCCTACTACCTCATTTTCCCTGGGCTCCGACAACGCCAGTTGGTGCTCGGAAGTGCTGTCCGCACAGACAAAACACTCGCTCATGTGTAAGTGGGGTTCGGTAACGTCAGCTGATCCCCTGCTGTGTGTACGGCAAACTCTCCTGCTGCCTACAACTTCTGACTACCTCTGATTTAATATGTTCTCTGATTTGCCCTCTGTCTCCACTCTGTTTTGAGTATTTCCTCCGGCCTACAACACCGCCTGTTTCTGCTCTCAAGTGCCGTCTGCACAATCCACACTTGATCCTGTGGTACCTGGGTCCTGTAACATCTGCTCATCTCCAGAGTTGAGCACGGCAATGTCTCCTGCTTTGTCTACATTCCCACTACTTGTAGTGGAAATGTGGACAGAGCAGGAGACATTGCCTGACTCACCTCTAGGGAGAAGCTGCTGTTACAGAACCCCAGTAACACAGGAACAAGTGTGGGTTGTGCAGAAGGCATTTCAGAGCAGCAACTGGCGTGGTTGGAAGCCAGCGGAAATACTCGAAACAGAGTGAAGACAGAGGCCTAATTGGAGTACGTTGACAGTTAGTAGTAGTCTAGAAACAATCGCAAACTGCCACCAAGTAGGCCTCGGCCTACTACCTGATTTTCCCTGGGCTCCGACAACACCAGTTGGTGCTCAGAAGTGCTGTCCGCACAGACAAAACACTCGCTCATGTGTAAGTGGGGTTCGGTAGCGTCAGCTGATCCCCTGCTGTGTGTATGGCAAAGTGTCCTGCTCCCTCCACAGTCAAACAACCTCAGATTTACACCTGGCTCCAAGTAGGCCTCGGCCTACTACCTCATTTTCCCTGGGCTCCGACAACGCCAGTTGGTGCTCGGAAGTGCTGTCCGCACAGACAAAACACTCGCTCATGTGTAAGTGGGGTTCGGTAACGTCAGCTGATCCCCTGCTGTGTGGAGGGCAAACTGCTGCTGCCTCCAAATTGTAACTACTTCAGATTTAAACATTCTCTGATTTGGCCTCGGTCTCCACTCTGTCTCTAGTATTTCCCCTGACCTCCAACACCGCCAGTTCCTGCTCACAGTAGCCGTCCACGCATTCCACACGTGTTCCTGTGTTACTGGGGTTCTGTAACATCAGCAGATCCCCCAATATGTGTCCGCCACTGTCTCCTGCGCTGTCCACCTTCCCACTGCAAGCGGTGGGAAGGTGGACAGAGCAGGAGACAGTGGCAGACACACATCAGGGGATCTGCTGACATTACAGAATCCCAGTAACACAGCAACACGTGTGAATTGGGCAGACGGCTACTGTACGCATAAACTGGCGGTGTTGGTGGTCACGTGAAATCCTGGAAACAGAGTGGAGACAGATGCCTAATTGGAGCACGTTGACAGTCTGTTGTAGCCTACAAACAATCTAAAACTACCACCAAGTAGGCCACGGCCTACACCATGATTGTCCCTGGGCTCCAACAACGCCAGTTGGTTCTCGGCAGTGTCTTTGGCACGGGGACTCCCTGTTGCCCAGCCTGGTTCCAGCACGCCTGCTGTTTCCGGGTAGTGTCAAGGTCACTATGCCACCAATCCGTTGTCCTGTCGTCTTGCGGCCGGGTTAGCCGACTCTACGGTGCCTGCAGTTTAGGTGACTCCTATGTGGGCTGCGGGAACTGGCACTGAAGGCTGGATCCGTAGTGCCAATGGGACATGGACCCCCTGTAGGACTGTGGGTTTCGGTAACTGCGGCCGGCTTGCGGCCTGGCTACTTTGCTTTGAATGGGTACCTTCTGCTACCCACCCGGGTTCCAGCACTGTCTGCTGGTTCTCGCCAGAGCCTTTGGCCTAGGTGCCTCCATCTCGGTATCCGAGGTCCAGCACCGTCAGCTGGTCCTTGGTAGTGCTTTTTAGCACAGGTACCTTCTGCTTAGTAACCGTGGTCCAGCACCGTCAGTTGGTCCTCGGTAGTGCCATTGGCTCTTGTTCCTTCTGCTACCCATCCGGGTGCCAGCACTGTCTGCTGGTTCTCGCCACAGCCTTTGGCCTAGGTGCCTCCATCTCGGTATCCGAGGTCCAGCACCGTCAGCTGGTCCTTGGTAGTGCTTTTTAGCACAGGTACCTTCTGCTTAGTAACCGTGGTCCAGCACCATCAGTTGGTCCTCGGTAGTGCCATTGGCTCTTGTTCCTTCTGCTACCCATCCGGGTGCCAGCACTGTCTGCTGGTTCTCGCCACAGCCTTTGGCCTAGGTGCCTCCATCTCGGTATCCGAGGGCCAGCACCGTCAGCTGGTCCTTGGTAGTGGTTTCTAGCACAGGTACCTCCTGCATAGTAACCGTGGTCCAGCACCGTCAGTTGGTCCTCGGTAGTGCCATTGGCTCTTGTTCCTTCTGCTACCCATCCGGGTGCCAGCACTGTCTGCTGGTTCTCGCCACAGCCTTTGGCCTAGGTGCCTCCATCTCGGTATCCGAGGTCCAGCACCGTCAGCTGGTCCTTGGTAGTGCTTTTTAGCACAGGTACCTTCTGCTTAGTAACCGTGGTCCAGCACCATCAGTTGGTCCTCGGTAGTGCCATTGGCTCTTGTTCCTTCTGCTACCCATCCGGGTGCCAGCACTGTCTGCTGGTTCTCGCCACAGCCTTTGGCCTAGGTGCCTCCATCTCGGTATCCGAGGGCCAGCACCGTCAGCTGGTCCTTGGTAGTGGTTTCTAGCACAGGTACCTCCTGCATAGTAACCGTGGTCCAGCACCGTCAGTTGGTCCTCGGTAGTGCCATTGGCTCTTGTTCCTTCTGCTACCCATCCGGGTGCCAGCACTGTCTGCTGGTTCTCGCCACAGCCTTTGGCCTAGGTGCCTCCATCTCGGTATCCGAGGTCCAGCACCGTCAGCTGGTCCTTGGTAGTGCTTTTTAGCACAGGAACCTTCTGCTTAGTAACCGTGGTCCAGCACCATCAGTTGGTCCTCGGTAGTGCCATTGGCTCTTGTTCCTTCTGCTACCCATCCGGGTGCCAGCACTGTCTGCTGGTTCTCGCCACAGCCTTTGGCCTAGGTGCCTCCATCTCGGTATCCGAGGTCCAGCACCGTCAGCTGGTCCTTGGTAGTGCTTTTTAGCACAGGTACCTTCTGCTTAGTAACCGTGGTCCAGCACCGTCAGTTGGTCCTCGGTAGTGCCATTGGCTCTTGTTCCTTCTGCTACCCATCCGGGTGCCAGCACTGTCTGCTGGTTCTCGCCACAGCCTTTGGCCTAGGTGCCTCCATCTCGGTATCCGAGGTCCAGCACCGTCAGCTGGTCCTTGGTAGTGCTTTTTAGCACAGGTACCTTCTGCTTAGTAACCGTGGTCCAGCACCATCAGTTGGTCCTCGGTAGTGCCATTGGCTCTTGTTCCTTCTGCTACCCATCCGGGTGCCAGCACTGTCTGCTGGTTCTCGCCACAGCCTTTGGCCTAGGTGCCTCCATCTCGGTATCCGAGGTCCGGCACCATCAGCTGGTCCTTGGTAGTGCTTTTTAGCACAGGTACCTTCTGCTTAGTAACCGTGGTCCAGCACCGTCAGTTGGTCCTCGGTAGTGCCATTGGCTCTTGTTCCTTCTGCTACCCATCTGGGTGCCAGCACTGTCTGCTGGTTCTCGCCACAGCCTTTGGCCTAGGTGCCTCCATCTCGGTATCCGAGGTCCAGCACCGTCAGCTGGTCCTTGGTAGTGCTTTTTAGCACAGGTACCTTCTGCTTAGTAACCGTTGTCCAGCACCGTCAGTTGGTCCTCGGTAGTGCCATTGGCTCTTGTTCCTTCTGCTACCCATCCGGGTGCCAGCACTGTCTGCTGGTTCTCGCCACAGCCTTTGGCCTAGGTACCTCCATTTCGGTATCCGAGGTCCTGCACCGTCAGCTGGTCCTTGGTAGTGGTTTCTAGCACAGGTACCTCCTGCATAGTAACCGTGGTCCAGCACCGTCAGTTGGTCCTCGGTAGTGCCATTGGCTCTTGTTCCTTCTGCTACCCATCCGGGTGCCAGCACTGTCTGCTGGTTCTCACCACAGCCTTTGGCCTAGGTGCCTCCATCTCGGTATCCGAGGTCCAGCACCGTCAGCTGGTCCTTGGTAGTGGTTTCTAGCACAGGTACCTCCTGCATAGTAACCGGGGTCCAGCACCGTCAGCTGTTCCTCAGTAGTGCCATTGGCTATTGTTCCTTCTGCTGCCACTACGGGTTCCAGTACTGTCAGCTGGTTCTCGCATGAAGACAACCACCAAGATACAGAACAAAAGACAGAAGAACAAGATGCAGAAGAAGCAAAAGCAGAAGAACAGAAAGCAGAAGAACATTAAGCATAAGACAAAAAATCAGCATAAAAGAAATCAAAATTATAAGCAGAAGAAGACTAAGCAGTAAATGGGGGTGAGTCCGTTCCTCCTCGTGGTGCCCCTGGAAAATGCCTGCTGCTGCAGGCCAAACTGAATGCGGACAAATCCTGTTGTAAATCTTTTGTGACAGGCAGAACGTAAGGTGTAATCTTATAACTTTTATAGATAAGTACTACAGGAATGCCTGTCACCATAAGAAAATGAAGAAAAAGAAGAATAGGAAGAAGATGAAGAAATAGCATATGAAAATTAATAATAGCTGAATAAGAAGAATATGAAGAATGGAAAAAAAAAATTAATGGGAAGAAGGTGAAGAAGAAGATGAATAAGGTGAAGAAAAAGTTGATGAAAAAAATGCTACTGCTGCGGATCATGAAGGAGAAAGTGTGGGAGAAGTACAAAAGAAGGTGAAGAGCATGGAAGTTGCGAAACATACATATCTGACTAAATATAAAAAAGTTAACATAGTCAATATCTTTTTAACTCCGAACGTCTTGAAAAAAAAAATTGGAATTAATGCTATGCCATGTGATATGAATAAACCACTATGCTTTTAATGTCTCCTCCACCTCCCACAATACATTCTACATGATTCTTATTTGTTTTCAATTTTGTAGAATTAGCCAACAAGGAAATAAAGGGCTTTTTTTAATTCCGATACCGGAAGTCCCATTGACTTGAATGGGACTTCCGGTTTCGGAATCGGCGATACCCGATATTTTTTTTGTATCGGGCGATACCATCCGATACGATATTTTTGGGTATCGAACGGTATCGCTCAACACTAGTGATGGGGTTCGTCCAAGAACCTCAGCAGTACTGTTCCAAAAAACATTAGTTTTGGATGTTCTATTTGTACGTTCTGCTGGATCCATTACTTCTTCATCATCTGAAGAATCATTGGACGATGAAGTAGAGACATTAGCTGGTGGCATGTACTCTTCATCAGACAAAGAAAGTTCACTGTCTTCATCACTATCAAAAATGATTGCTTCGATTTCTTGGTCAGTCAAACCCCTGGATGTAGACTGTGCCATTGTAACCTTAGAAGTCAGTAAACTAAAATGAAAAGAAAAGATTACAATCAGGGTTGTACACTCTTTGTTAGTGTGTGTGCTAAGGGTAAAGTGCAGACCCCTACTCTCACCTTCAGCAGGTCACCACTTTCTTTTAGGTGCAGTAGAAGCTTTTGGATTTTTGGAACTCAGAAAGTTTCTTTTTCAAGAACCAAGAAAGCTGACTCCTTCCTCCAAAGTCTCTTCAGCAAGTAGCACACAATGAACAGTGTTCAGGACCTATGATGATGTCAGAGACACATGACGTTGTGAGGGAGCCTCCTTCCCAAGATCACATGACCATGTAGTCAGGCAGAATTCACACTCTTTATAGCAACAGCAGAGTCATAAAGACTGAGTCAAAGTCTTCCCCAGCAACAGTGAAGACAAAAAGACTTAGGATCACATGTAAACCTAGTACGGGCCTAAAAGGCCCCAGGTATGTGAATATGGGGTATTCACAAAAAAGAGTTGTTATACCGAAATGCCTGTAACATAAAAATAAATGAACAACTGGAAATGACAAAAAACTATATACCTGAGGAATACCTAGAGTTTCAAAATTCAAACTAAAGTAATCTTGCAGAAAATAGAAAACAATTAACAGGGCGGGCGTGCGAGGCCCCAGGTATGCGTTCTTACATGTCTCACTGGTAACTCTCTTTCATGTAAAACAAGCTCTGGAGGCAGAGTTATCCTGCAGGTGCCATCCTCCCCAAAGTCTGGAAGAGGTCATTCTTAAAAAATGATGAAATATGATTGCTCAACAACAAGGCATCTGATCTGAGGCACACAGTTAGGACTTTTTTCCAGCCTTCTATGGCCTGTATGCCCATATTAGTTGTTTAGATAGGTCAAATCAAATGAGGTGACAGATGTACTTTAATAATTTCACTGAGAAATTGTACTTTATCATCTCAAAATTGTTAAGACAAGCTGAAAGTTTTGATGCTGTAAAGCAAAACCATTCCAAATTTTCAGCCAAGTTAGTCAGGAAATGTAAAATAATAATGTTTCCATCCCTCTTTAACTCAAAATCAGTCATTTCACTGTACCTTTGACCAGGTTTTGTTTTGAGTATTATGTCAACAGATTGCTTAATTAATTTGCCTGCTTGAGTAACTCTGTAAGCTTTGTCTTGTAACTGTAAAGATTACTTGGAAAGTAACATAGTAACATAGTAGCATAGTTTTGAAGGATGAAGGAAGACCTTATATCCATCTAGTTCAGCCTATTTTTAGTGCAGCTGTTCTGCATTGCTGATCCTGGGGAAGGCAAAAAACCCACAGAGTAGAAGCCAATTTTCTCCATAGGGAAAAAATTCTTTCCCCTAAGCTGGGTAAATCATCTACCTATAATATTCTGTTATTCGTAACCTTCTATACTGTTACTCACAAGAAAAGCATCCATTCCTTTCTTAAATTCATTCAGTGAGTTGGCCATCACCACTTCCTCAGGAAGAGAATTCCAGAGCCTCACTGCTCTTACCGTGAAGAACCCTCTTCTATGCTGGTGCAGAAATTGTCTTTCCTCCAAACGAAGAGAATGCCCCTTTGTTCTTGTCACAGTCCTTGGTACAAACAGTTGATTGGAGAGATCTCTGTATTGCCCTCTGATATACTTGTACATATATATTAGGTCTCCCCTAAGTCTTCTCTTTTCTAGAGTAAATAGACCTAATTTTGATAACCTTTCTGGGTATTGTAGTGAACCAACTCTATTTATCATTTTAGTAGCCCGCCTTTGAACCCTTTCAAGTTCAGTAATGTCTTTCTTGAGCACCGGCGTCCAAAATTGCACACAATACTCCAAGTGTGGTCTGACGAGTGATTTGTACAGAGGGAGAATTATGTTTTCATCTCGTGTCCCCAGACCTCTTCTAATGCATCCCATGACCCTATTTGCTTTGGTGGCAGCTGCCTGACACTGGGCACTCCAATTTAGCTTCTTATTGACTAAGATGCCTAAGTCTTTTTCCATGTCTGATTTCCCCAGCAGTTTCCCATTTAGTAAGTAATTATAGCATCTGTTTCTCCTTCCCATGTGCATAACCTTACACTTATCTGTGTTAAACTTCATTTGCCATTTTTCAGCCCAATTCTCCAATTTACTCAAATCTGTCTGTAGTTGCAAACTGTCCTCCTTTGTGTTAACTACCTTATATAGTTTTGTATCATCTGCAAATACTGATATTTTACTGTGTAAGCCGTCCACTAGATCATTAATAAATATATTAAATTGTAGGGGGCCCAATACAGAACCCTGTGGTACCCCTGTGGTACCCCACTAGTAACCCTGGCCCAATCTGAGTATGCCCCATTAATAACCACTCTATGTGGGACAGTGTCAAATGCTTTAGAGAAGTCGAGATAAATGACATCCAATGATTCTCCTTGGTCCATTTGAGAGCTTACATCCTTTTAGAAGCTGATCAGGTTAGTTTGACAGGAGCGATCCTTCATAAATCCATGCTGATATGGAGTTAAACATTTATTAACATTGAGATATTCCATAATGGTATCCCTTAGAAACCCTTCAGGAGCAACATACATTAGAACAAGATCTTTAAAAAATCTATTGAGTCAAGGTATTTTCAGTCTCTGACTTCATGTCTTACATCTTTGGAGGCTTCTCTAGAATAATGATGAGCAAATCACTGGGGATTCAAACTTAACAGCTTTCAATGTTCCTCTGTTTGCTCTGGTGTTTGAGTTTTTTTAGGGAGAGAACCAAAAGTAAAATATCAGTAAGATTTAATAAAAACAAAAATAAATAATACTCACCTTTCAAATCTAACTCCTTCACTACTCACTGCTAGCTGTCTTCTTTCTGGTGCTGCATTGCATCTCCTTCCTCTTCATTATCGGGTAGGACTTCATTCCCGATCACTGCACTTCATAAGGTTTGAACTCACGTCATGACTTTTCAATGTCACAACTTGGAATATAGTTCTGGCTTGTAGTGAAGAGGCGGAAGAAGTGGTGCTGATAGTGAAAGAAGAGTGTTGGAATTCGAAGAATATTTAGAATTGAGAGTCGTCAGTGGTTGATACCTTTTAATTGCTAACTGAAAAGATGGGAACAAATTGCAAGCTTTCAAGACTACGCAGGTCTCTTCATCAGGCATTGACTAACACAAAATCTGAAGAATCACATATTTATACACAAGACAGCACAGAAAAAATGCAATAGCTAAGACAAGTGATGTGACGTGGAATAGTCATTATGGGAGAGGGATAAGCATAAATATTGGAGCAGTTCATAGATAAGGAGTGTGAAGGTTTTATTGCCCTCTGATTGCGATCTGGTTCTGTGTGTGTTAAATATTAATAATCCGTTAATTTCTTATAAGACCCAGTTCTGTAGAATGCTTTAGCTTACATGACATAGGCTATTTTTAAGCTTGGCTCATGGTAGAAAGACAGCTCCATATATGTAGAGACCACGTGCTTTAGGAGACGTATATAATTCATGGCTAACTGTAGAGGTCGCTCCTCTTCTTCCCTCACCATCATGAGAGACAGACGCAAGATGACATGACATAACAGCTGGTATATTACTTGACGGCGATGTGAGAAGCCGAACTGAGACACAGCAGCCATTTGCTATTCAGGATCTCGGAGAGAAGAAGAATATATGTTGCTTTTGCCATGTGGGATCTCAGAGCATGATCTAATGGACAATTTCTCTTTCACCTATTTTTATTCACCTGTTTTTCTGTAATAACCTTTCTTTGATGGAAGAAACCAAATAAACCACTATATTTTTATCTGGTAACTAGTCCTGAGTATTTTACAGGATATGCATTATTTTACATTGGAGAGCCAGCCAGATCTGAATTTTTGTACTTTTTTGCGGATTTCCCTCAACTTGCCCACACGGGGGATTGGACTTTGCTAACGTCAAATCATATGTGCAAGTTATCGGGAATTCCACTACTTACAAGAATCACATAGAACCTAGAAGTAAGAAGTACCAGATAGATTGAGAAGTACTACAAGTGCCAAAAGTACCAGACGTAAGCCAGACGTGTAAAGACAGGAACCCAGCGTTGTCCATCAAAGGGAACAAGCTGAGACATTTCAAGGTAAGAGAAATGGATGTCATTAATTGTCTTGCTAAGCAGAGTAAATTGAAATTTAAGTCTGTAGACAATTCTAATTCAGAAGTTTTATGGTTAAGTTTATATGCCGAGTGTGAACTCGAGAATCAGAGGTTAGATTCTAAGTTTTTCAATAGAGAAAGAGAGAGATTAAAAAAAATTCTACAGATGGTAGATATATTTCATAGATCTGTGTCAGAGAAATCCAAAAATGATTGTTGTGATGTTCTCGAGATTGGCTGTAAAGTTAGGGAGATTGACTGTAATCAAGTGTCTGTAGCAGTCATTGAAGGTGACCTTGCAGACGTGGAACAAGATGGAGAAGTAGGAGGAGACTTCAGAACTGACGTAGAGGACGTACAAGGGAAAGACGTACCACTAAAAATAGAAGACTCACAGGCCCAAATCCGAAGTAGCGTGAGGAAGAATTTGATAAAAATATGCCAAATAATTCCTGCTTATGACAACAAAATAGATGTTTGTAGAAACTCTGAGATTTATGAAAGTTGTACTGATAACTTTGATTTATCTAACGAGGAGAAGAATCAGTTGTTCAAAATGTGGATCCCTGTAAATTTTGCTAGGAGATTGTCTTTAAAGTTATCTGATGAGACACATGAGAATTTAACTGATAAGGACAGATTAAAAATTCTCATTTTTTGTTCATCAAATGAAAATCATCCAGATATTGATATTCTTCAAAAATTAAGGATTGGTCGGAAGGAATGTATTTTTACGTTCATGTCCATATATGAACGTTTGTATAGAATGCTGAGTGAGAATGTCAAAACACCGTCCCTCATAAGGAGTTTTGTAAGCAAATTTTGGTTTCTAAATCCTGCATCTCGTGTTATTGCGTCACAAAAAGATTCTTTGTTTGAATGTGCGCAATCCCTTGATTTTGCCAGAAAACACGAGAATCGTGAGAGGAAAGTAAATTGTGCTAATTTTGTAAAGACAGGCAGAGTAAAATCTTATCAGAAGCCTGTATTAGCAAAGCCTTCTAAAATGAGATTTCCCCAAAATCAAATCTACGAAGAAAGAAAAAGAAAATCACATGTTTGTTATAAACCATATGGAATGATGCAAAAGAACACCGAAAAGACACAAATTGAATTAAGAAAAATGATGAGTTCTGATTTTCTTTCTGTAACAAAGATGGCCGAATTTAACAGACAGAAACAGGTGGTGAGTGACATCATGGCCTGTAAACTGAATACTCTGCTCCAAGAATCTATCAGCTTTAAAATGGCAAGAACCTTTCAGGATATTTTTTGCAGAGAAATAAGTATGGGTGTAGGAATTGGTTAGAAAAAGTAATATATATTGTGTAACAGGGTTATACAATTAGTGATTTATATGTAATTATTTTATAGAGTATAATCCTGTAGTTTTATGGTTTGTGGATATATACATAGTCATACAGTATATATAGAGTGTTTGTAGAAGTAGAAATAGTAGAACTGTATTTTTTAATGAAAATTAAAATCTACATCAGTAATAATATTTAGAATTATATGATATTAACCTTATTTTTTATGTTTCCTTAGAATTTTCATTTCAAAGCAGGACTTAATCGAGAAAAATTCTCTTCCAAGGATTTATGCCTTTATTTACACAGGATGTTGCAATAATTGCATGATTTTATATATCTAACCCTTAAAAGGAAATAACCAATTGCTTTTTAAAATGTTCTGGGTGTGTGCTTTTTTACTGCATGGTTTGAATGACAACCACAGCAGGGGAATTTGAACCTTGTTCTAATAATACAAGTATACCAGTATACTATGTCCCTGTTCCTTAGGAAAAGAATTTTAAAGGGGGTCTCAACTTTTGCAAAGCAATGGAATTTTTTTTCCAGGCCTAAATGTCAAGTATAGCTATACATATATATTTATGTCATGTGTATTTGGGGAATATTCAAAGAAATATTAAGAGACTAAATTGAAATAGTTTACAATGCATTGATAATTAGGATAATTTGGGTTAAAATACGTGTATTCATCACACCTTCATATGTGAGGTATTTGGTTTAAAGTTAATATGTGACACAGTCTGAGTGACAGTGACTGAGTGTATGAGCAGCTGCTGAGCGAGTAATGTGATATGTTTGTGAGACCTCAGGATTCTATAAGAGAGAAAAAAAAAAAAACCCAAAAGCTTTTATCTTTAGGAGGAAATATGCAGATCAGTTAAATTATTAGAATATTAGGATATATAATGAAATATTATCTATACAACATATATTTCTGTATTTCTATAGTAATTATTTCTTGATTTAGTTAATTGTGGATAAGTGCAATCGCACAACAAAATAGAAAATAGTTTAGGAAGAAAATCTATTCTTTCCTTATCAGCTTTAGCTCTTTTAAACACGCACCAGCACAGAGCCTGGTATTCACCAGCTGCATCTGGGAATAGTGGACCTTCCTTCTCTGTCCAAGTGTGTTAATCTTAAACTACATTTAAATTAATTTTTCCAAAGGATAATTTTATGATATTCAAATTAATTTTGATGGTTACACATCTTCAGACAAATAATGGTATAAGCAAGTATAAATTCACATAATTTATACATTAATTATTTTTAATTTTGGTTTTGATAAATGAATTATTTCATGAAACAATATTTTTTGGTATTAAGGGGGAAATATGTTTTTTATCCTGACTACATAATCACATTTGATTAATACCTCTTCTTCACACATTTTAATAGGAAAAAAAAATATTAATAAGGTACAATGGTATAAGTATTGGGTATAATAACAAGTATTATAAAGAGTCATTTCTTTACACTAAGAGAAATTACATGCAAAGTTGCATAATTTGAATATTTTGATAACACAAGTTTATGACAATTATGAAATAATCCAGATCATGGAAATATTAAGGGTATATGTTACTGAAGACATAACTACTCTGCATCAACATAAAGGCCTTATTCTTATTTTTATTTTTATTCTTATTTTTCATTATTTTTAATTCTTTCACCAATATTTAGTAAAGTAATATCTACTGAGAATATTGCTTCATTAAATATAGCAATTATATGGTTCTATTACTAAGGAAAATGTTTCACTTCTGAGTTATATGCAACAATTCTTTTATTCATTCATTCGCTCACTCATATATTCTTATTTTGGTTCATGGCTTTACATTCCTACATATTATTAGTATAATAAATATATTCCTTATTAATAAAGATGATAACATTGGTTACATAAAACACAGTGACACCTATGGGTTGAAAAAGGTAATTACACCTATGACATAAAAAAATGTTCTATCACATGAAAAATGCGGATAATAATGTATTATCGTTTATTATTTCAAATATTGAAATCCATATATGGTACAAATTCTGATAATAATTATATGGATATTACTGATTGCTATGGTACGCTGTGATATTATGGGATAGGGAAATTACCAGATTTGGTATAGAATAGGGAATGAAGACTTCAAGCAAGATACTGAAATTATGTTAATAAAGACTTTTCACATTTCTAAACTTCATTGATTTTTATCAGTTGCAAGAAGAAGAATGCCGCGATCCAGAAATCCCAGAAGGTAACAAAGCTATGATTACTGAGTAATAGACTGTGTTAATTACAAATGCAGTATCCACCACTGACAGTCACAAGTGCAGTATCCACCACTGACAGTCACAAGTGCAGTATCCACCACCGACAGTCACAATTAAAGTGTCTAACCTGACAACCAGAGGACGATGATCCTATGATGCTGAGATGAACGGTGTTATCACGTTCTTATCAAGTTCCAGAGGTTTTCAATCACCTGAAAAGCTTCGATGAAAGCTGGTGAACAATGAAGGTAATTATCAGGAAGCTACAACCCTGACATATGTCCTGTGCATTAGGACAAGGACTGGTTATGGTGCTATGTTTAGCAAGGAAGAGTCATTTTAACCCTTGCTTTGCTGACCAAAGACGTCACACCTGTTCAAAGACCAGTACCGATGGAGGATTCCAGAATATCCAAGGCGAGCCAATGTAAGCCCAGGTTTTTAAAGATGACACTGCACAGATATTAAAGCTGCATTTCATCTATAGACTTTGTTTCTTATCAACATTTGAATTTATGGACTTTGATTTGATACACCACACAATTCCTACAACATCTATATGCTATAAGAAAACTGTATTTTTAAAAGAACCAAGAAGAAGACAGAAGACATCAAAATGAAGACCAGATGACATCAGATGATGATGACTGGACCTGAGATGCTTCAATTTAGACTTAGGGAAGTATAATTATACATATTTTATATGAATATTGTTCACGGCTTACCATAACATGAATTCACATCAATTATGTCATTGAGTACTTATAACGGTAATCTAATATTATTATTATTATTATTATTATTATTATTGATATTAAATTATTTTGTCAAAGAAGAAGAAAAGAAGAAAAAAGATCGTTATATTTGAGGGTTCCAATTAATGTCTGTCTCCCTCAAAAGGGGGAATTGTTAAATATTAATAATCCGTTAATTTCTTATAAGACCCAGTTCTGTAGAATGCTTTAGCTTACATGACATAGGCTATTTTTAAGCTTGGCTCATGGTAGAAAGACAGCTCCATATATGTAGAGACCACGTGCTTTAGGAGACGTATATAATTCATGGCTAACTGTAGAGGTCGCTCCTCTTCTTCCCTCACCATCATGAGAGACAGACGCAAGATGACATGACATAACAGCTGGTATATTACTTGACGGCGATGTGAGAAGCCGAACTGAGACACAGCAGCCATTTGCTATTCAGGATCTCGGAGAGAAGAAGAATATATGTTGCTTTTGCCATGTGGGATCTCAGAGCATGATCTAATGGACAATTTCTCTTTCACCTATTTTTATTCACCTGTTTTTCTGTAATAACCTTTCTTTGATGGAAGAAACCAAATAAACCACTATATTTTTATCTGGTAACTAGTCCTGAGTATTTTACAGGATATGCATTATTTTACAGTGTGGTGATGACTAGTGTTGAGCATTCCGATACTGCAAATATCGGGTATCGGCCGATATTCGCTGTATCGGAATTCCGATACCGAGTACCGATCTTTTTACAATATCGGATACCGGAATCGGAATTGGCTGCTGAAATGATGTCATCATGATGCGCTGTCTGTGCGCATCATGATGCGTGGTCTGTGCGGGCCTGCCGGTGGTCTGTGCGGGCCTGCCAGGGGTCTGTGCGGGCCTGCTGGGGGTCTGTGCGGGCCTGCTGGGGGTCTGTGCAGGCTGCCGGAGGTCTGTGCGGGCGTGTCGGGGGTCTGTGCAGGCGTGTCGGGGGTCTGTGCGGGCCTGCCAGGGGTCTGTACGGGCCTGCCGGGGGTCTGTGCCGGCTGCCGGGGGTCTGTGCGGACTGCCGGAGGTCTGTACGGGCCTGCCGGGGGTCTGTGCCGGCTGCCGGGGGTCTGTGCAGGCCTGCCCGGGGTCTGTACGGGCCTGCCAGGGGGCTGTGCTGGCTGCCAGGGGTCTGTGTGGACTGCCGGGGGTCTGTGCCAGCTGCCGGGGGTCTGTGCGGACTGCCGGAGGTCTGTACGGGCCTGCCAGGTGTTTTGTGTGTGTGCAGGCATCGTCCGATGGGACCACAAGTCCCATCAGGCTTTGCCTGCTACAATGACAGTGATTGACACATTAGCCAATGATGGGACAGTAGTAGTCCCATCATCCGGCTAATGTGTTGAATGAAAAACAAATATATATACATACTACATACATACTACATGCATACTACATATATACAACATTCATACAACATACATACATACTACAGTCATGGCCAAAAGTTTTGAGAATGACACAAATATTATATTTTCACATGATCTGCTGGCCTCTGGTTTTTATGTGTGTTTGTCAGATGTTTTTATCACATACAGAAATATAATTGCAATCATATTATGAGTAGCAAAAGGTTATATTGACAGTTAGAATGAGTTAATGCAGCAAGTCAATATTTGCAGTGTTGACCCTTCTTCTTCAGGACCTCAGCAATTCTCCCTGGCATGCGCTCAATCAACTTCTGGATCAAATCCTGACTGATAGCAGTCCATTCTTGCAAAATCAATGCTTTTATTTTGTCTGAATTTGAAGGTTTTTGTTTGTCCACCCGTCTCTTGATGATTGACCACAAGTTCTCAATTGGATTAAGATCTGGGGAGTTTCCAGGCCATGGTCCCAAAATCTCTATGTTTTGTTCCCTGAGCCATTTAGTTATCACCTTTGCTTTATGGCAAGGTGCTCCATCATGTTGAAAAAGGCATTGTTGATCGCCAAACTGCTCATGGACGGTTGGGAGAAGTTGCTCTTGGAGGACATTCTGGTACCATTCTTTATTCATGGCTGTGTTTTTAGGCAAGACTGAGAGAGAGCCCATTCCCTTGGCTGAGAAGCAACCCCACACATGAATGGTTTCAGGATGCTTGACAGTTGGCATGAGACAAGACTGGTGGTAGCGTTCACCTGGTCTTCTCCGAATAAGCCATTTTCCAGATGTCCCAAACAATCGAAAAGGGGATTCATCAGAGAAAATGACTTTACCCCAGTCCTCAGCAGTCCACTCCCTGTACCTCTTGCAGAATATCAGTCTGTCCATGATGTTTTTCCTGGAGAGAAGTGGCTTCTTTGCTGCCCTCCTTGAGACCAGGCCTTGCTCCAAGAGTCTCCGCCTCACAGTGCGTGCAGATGCACTCACACCTGCCTGCTGCCATTCCTGAGCAAGCTCTGCACTGCTGGTACCCGATCCCGCAGCTGAAACACTTTTAAGAGACGGTCCTGGCGCTTGCTGGTCTTTCTTGGGCGCCCTGGAGCCTTTTTGACAACAAGGGAACCTCTCTCCTTGAAGCTCTTGATGATGCGATAGATTGTTGACTGAGGTGCAATCTTTCTAGCTGCGATACTCTTCCCTTTTAGGCCATTTTTGTGCAGTGCAATGATGACTGCACGTGTTTCTTTAGAGATAACCATGGTTAACAGAAGAGAAACAATGATGCCAAGAACCAGCCTCCTTTTAAAGTGTCCAGTGGTGTCATTCTTACTTAATCATGACAGATTGATCTCCAGCCCTGTCCTCATCAACACCCACACCTGTGTTAATGGAGCAATCACTGAAACGATGTTAGCTGGTCGTCTTAAGGCAGGGCTGCAATGATGTTGAAATGTGTTTTGGGGGATAAAGTTCATTTTCTAGGCAAATATTGACTTTGCAAGTAATTGCTGTTAAGCTGATCACTCTTTATAACATTCTGGAGTATATGCAAATTGCCATTAGAAAAAATGAAGCAGTAGACTTAATATTTGTGGTAGAAAATTAGAAAATTAATATTTGTGTCATTCTCAAAACTTTTGGCCATGACTGTACATACATACTACATTCATACAGCATACATACATACTACATAAATACAACATTCATACAACATACATACAACATACATACATACTACATATATACTACATTCATACAACATACATACATACTACATATATACAACATTCATACAATATACATACTACATACATACTACATAATACATGCATACTACATACATACAACATTCATACAACATACATGCATAATACATACTATATACATACTTCATATATACTACATTCATACAACATACATACATACTACATACATACTACATATATACTACATTCATACAACATACATGCATACTACATGCTACATACATACTATATATATATACTACATTCATACAACATACATACTGTGATAAAACACTCCAGGATCGGCTTTGCTGGGGTCAAAGGTCACGTGCGTTCAGCATGAAACTCAGACACAGAGCTGGGATTCGGGTGTAACTGACCCTGGGTCAGGTTTATTAACGGTGAAAGTAATGCAAAAGGAAATAAAACATAAAACAAATCCTTGCCTGTCCGGCACTAACTAAACAATGGACAACCTAACTACCAACTGGCGGACTTCTCCCGTCCAGCCAAACCACAGTTGCAGTGGGCACTGCTTTCACTCACGTGTATGTCTCTCACACAGACAGGCTCTCTGTGTTCCCAGGCTGAGACACTCACACAACCACCTTGCATCCTTTTATATCCACCTCCCATTATTCATTAGCAAGCAGGTGCGATACTGACCAGACTAGGCCACATAGGAAAGGAATCTGGGAGAGAAATACCTGCCCTCATCCACTATTCCCACATGATTCTCACATATCCCCCCCCTCTGCTCAGACCACTCTGGTCGAGCAATGACACCCGCCAAACAGTGCACTCGGGACAGGGCATCTGCATTCCCCATCTGTACCCCTGGGCGGTGCTCCACCGTAAAAGTGTAGGCCTGCAGGGCAAGGAACGACCGGATCACCCGGCTATTCTGTTCCTTGTTCAAGTGCATCCACTTGAGAGGGGCATGGTCAGTGATCAGCCTGAACTTCCGGCCCACCAGGTAATATTTGAGGGCCTCTGGAGCCCACTTAATGGCGAGGCACTCTTTTTCTATGACTGCATACCTTTGCTCGTGTTTATTCAGCTTCCTGCTGAGATAGAGGACTGGGTGTTCCACTCCGTCCCTCACTTGTAAGAGTACGGCCCCGATACCGGTATCAGAGGCATCCGTTTGTACCACAAACTCGCTGCGGAAGTCCGGAGTCACCAGTACTTGTTGAGAGCAAAGTGCCCGTTTTAGGCTATGGAAGGCTTCTTCAGCCGCTAAACTCCATTTAATCATGACGGAGTCTTTCCCTTTTGTAAGATCCGTCAGGGGGGTAGCGATGGCTGCAAAATTGGGTATGAACCGGCGATAATAGCCGGCGATCCCCAGGAAGGCTTGCACCTGCTTCTTGTTGACAGGTTGTGGCCAGTCCTGAACCGCCTGAATCTTATCAACCTGGGGTTTAACAACACCCCTCCCAATTACATACCCCAAATACCGGGCTTCTTCTAGCCCGATGTGACATTTCTTGGGGTTCGCGGTCAGACCTGCCTCCCACAGGTCGTCAATCACAGCTTGTACTTTCTGGAGATGAGTCTCCCAGTCCAAGCTGTAAATGACAATGTCATCCAAATAGGCCGAAGCGTACCGCCTATGTGGCCTCAAGACTCGATCCATCAGTCTCTGGAAGGTCGCCGGTGCCCCGTGCAGTCCAAACGGCATATACACATACTGAAATAAACCTTCCGGTGTAGCAAATGCCGTCTTTTCTCTGGCAGCCTCAGCCAGAGGGATCTGCCAATACCCCTTTGTTAGATCTAGGGTCGTAATATACCGGGCTTTTCCTAACCGATCTATTAAATCGTCGACCCGGGGCATGGGATAGGCATCAAATTTTGAGACCGCATTCAGTTTCCTGCAGTCATTGCAGAACCGGATGGTGACGTCCGGTTTAGGAATTAGCACAATCGGGCTGGACCATGCACTGTGCGATTCCTCAATGACTCCTAACTCTAACATTGCCTTCACTTCTCGGGAAACGGCTTCACGGCGCTCTTCCGGGATTCGGTAGGGCTTTACGTGAACTGTCACACCAGGTTCCGTTACGATGTCATGTTTCATTAGCATAGTCTGCCCGGGTTTTTCTGAGAAAAACTTTTGGTTGTGAAGTAGAAGCTGCCTGACCTCAGTCTTTTGCCGCTCCGAGAGAGTCTCTGCAACCCGTACCTCCGGTATGGTATGCGAGCAGACAGGACAGGCCAGCTCCGCTGACAAGGCAGACCGATCCTTCCAGGGCTTTATCAGATTTACATGATAAATCTGTTCAGGTTTCCGTTTACCTGCCTGGTATACTTTGTAGTTTACTTCACCAACTCTTTCCTTGATCTCAAAGGGGCCCTTCCACTTTGCCAGGAACTTACTGTCCACCGTGGGGACCAGGATCAACACCCTATCTCCGGGTGCAAACGTACGGATCTTGGCGCCCCTATCATAGATTCTTTCCTGGGCTCCTTGAGCCTGTATCATGTGTTCTTTAACGAAAGGCATAACAGCCGCAATACGGTCCTGCATTTGTGTGACGTGATCTATCACTGTTTTAAATGGAGTGACCTGACCCTCCCAGGTTTCTTTTGCAACGTCTAACAGTCCGCGAGGACGTCGGGCGTACAATAACTCGAAAGGAGAGAATCCCGTGGAAGACTGGGGTACTTCCCTGATGGCAAAAAGCAAATACGGAAGTAAATAGTCCCGGTTCTTCCCATCCTTGTCTATCACCTTTCTCAGCATCTGCTTCAGAGTTTTATTGAACCGTTCAACCAACCCGTCTGTTTGAGGGTGATACACGGACGTGCGTAACGGTTCGATTTGTAACAATCGGCAGAGCTCCTTCATTATCCTGGACATAAAGGGGGTCCCCTGGTCGGTGAGTATCTGTTTTGGTATACCGACCCGACTAAACACATGCACCAGTTCCTTGGCAATCGTCTTGGTGGCCGTGTTACGCAAAGGGATGGCCTCCGGGTAACGAGTGGCATAATCCAAGATGACCAGGATATGTTGGTGTCCACGTGCAGACCGTGGAAGGGGCCCAACTAAATCCATCCCAATCCTCTCAAACGGGACTTCAATAATAGGTAGGGGTACCAAAGGGCTACAGAACCGGGGCTTAGGTGCAGAGGCTTGGCAGTCAGGACAAGACTCACAATATACACGAATATCGTGATGCATGCCTGGCCAAACAAAACAGTGTAATATCCTTTCGGTGGTTTTCTGGACTCCCAGGTGACCTCCCATCACATGTCCGTGGGCCAGGTCCAGCACCTGCCGCCGGTAGGGTTTTGGCACGACTAATAGTTGCACCGTATCTTCCCCCTTTTTCTCTATCTGATAGAGTAAATCATTCTCCAGAACCATGTAAGGATATGCCAGCCTAGAGCCAGGTTCTACGGGTACCCCATTTATCACTTTTACGTTTGTCCTAGCCTGAGAAAGGGTAGGATTATTTATTTGCTCGCTTTGGAAGTCATCTTTCTGAACTTCTAAATCCGGCAAACGGGGAGGTGGACGGCTGTCGGCCTCCTCCTCTTCCCCGGTCTCCTCCGAATCACCCGCCATGACTGAAAACGGGAACTGCAGGTCATTTCCCGCAGACTCTTCCCAGAGTCTTCCGGCGAGACCTCTTCCAGGGGTTCGGGACCCACACGCGCCCTGGGAGAAGAATCATGTACACTATTACCCTGGGGTATCAACTGATTCTCCCACAATTGCCAGAAGTGGGGAAAATCCCGGCCCAGGATAACATCATGCAATAACGCCGGGACGAGTCCCACTTTATGTTGCACAGACCCATAGGAAGTAGTAATGCATATGACCGTGGTGAGGTACGAACAGGTGTCTCCATGCACACACGTTACAGAAAATTTGTCTGATGGTCCAGTCGGGGCTGACACCAGACTGGCCTTCACCAGAGTCACCACACTTCCCGAGTCTAACAATGCCACCACATTTTTGCCATCAACAGTTAAATCACACAAGTGTTTTTCCACATCCTTTTGACCGGCATTCACACTCACTACCCGTGCAACCATAGACATGCGGTTTTTAGAGTCTGTGACGTCGCACTGCATGGGTTCAGTAGTGACCGGACAGTTCGCAGCAATATGTCCCATCTCTTGGCAGCGGAAACACCTAACGGGCCCCTTGCTTAGACCATAGTTCGCTACTCTCGGCCTCGCAGTGCGGGCAGTCCCGTTTTCCTCCCCCACTGTCTTAGGGATTTTTCCATCTCCCCTACTCCCTGGAACAGTCTTACCGGTTCCACGTGGAGATGATGAAGAACGAGGTGGGGTAGCGTCGTCAAGGAGTCCTTCCGCCACGGAGTAACGTTCAACCAGATCCACCAGTTGATCTGCCGTCGTAGGATTTCCATGGCTTACCCACTTCCTCAGGGCTGGCGGTAGAGCTCTCAGGTACTTGTCCATGACGACTCTCTGGATTATCTCTGGCGCTGTCAACACCTCGGGTTGTAGCCACTTCTTCGTCACGTGGATCAGGTCGAACATCTGGGACCGCGGTGGTTTATCCGGCTGATAAGTCCATTGATGCACTCTCTGTGCACGGACAGCGGTCGTCACTCCCAGCCGGGCCAAGATCTCGGCTTTCAATTTGTCAAAGTCCTGCGCGGCTTCAGGCTCTAAGTCATAATAAGCCTTTTGGGCCTCACCGGAAAGAAACGGGGCAATCAGGCCGGCCCATCGTGCCTTCGGCCATTTTTCTCGCACCGCTGTCCGTTCAAACGTGGTCAGGTATGCCTCGACGTCATCTTCGGTCGTCATCTTCTGCCAGTACCGACTCACGTGAATCACTCTCGACTCGGCTTCCAGGTTAACCTCATGTAGGCTTGCCAGGCGCTGCGCCACCTGCTGGAGAAGTAAACGATCGGTAGCTGTCATGTCCACCAACTCCTTCAGCTGGGCCATCATCACCCGATTAGCTTCTTGCTGGACGGCGGTGGACTGTACCAGCGCTTTCACCACGTCCTCCATGCTCATGCTTGCAACGTGATGCCCGCGTTCTCCACCACAATGTGATAAAACACTCCGGGATCGGCTTTGCTGGGGTCAAAGGTCACGTGCGTTCAGCATGAAACTCAGACACAGAGCTGGGATTCGGGTGTAACTGACCCTGGGTCAGGTTTATTAACGGTGAAAGCAATGCAAAAGGAAATAAAACATAAAACAAATCCTTGCCTGTCCGGCACTAACTAAACAATGGACAACCTAACTACCAACTGGCGGGCTTCTCCCGTCCAGCTAAACCACAGTTGCAGTGGGCACTGCTTTCACTCACGTGTGTGTCTCTCACACAGACAGGCTCTCTGTGTTCCCAGGCTGAGACACTCACACAACCACCTTGCATCCTTTTATATCCACCTCCCATTATTCATTAGCAAGCAGGTGCGATGCTGACCAGACTATATCCACCTCCCATTATTCATTAGCAAGCAGGTGCGATGCTGACCAGACTAGGCCACATAGGAAAGGAATCTGGGCGAGATATACCTGCCCTCATCCACTATTCCCACATGATTCTCACAATACATACAACATACTACATACATACTTCAAATATACTACATTCATACAACATGGATACATACATACTACATATATACTACATTCATACAGAATACATACATACATTTATACTACATAATAAATGCATACTACATATATACAACATTCATACAACATACATGCATACTACATACTACATACATACTACATATATACTACATTCATACAACATACATACATACATACTACATACATACAACATGCATACAACATGCTACAGACATACAACATACATACTACATACATACTACATACAATACATTCATACAATGCATACATATAGACATACAGTACATATAACATAGAGTACATACTCACCATCACTTGTCACTTTGTTCCCCGAAGCCAGTGTCATCTCACTGTGAAAAATATGAAAAAAACAAACAAGCAATATACTCCCTGATCCGCAGAAATCCACGAGTGTCCCACGACGATCTCCTGCACTGCATCACTGAGATGTTACTATAGTTCACTGGTCTCACTTTATGGCAAAAGCTGCGTGGGAACTTTCTCACACAGCAATGCCAAAAGTGAGACTAGGGACTATTTTTTTACTGTGGTGGAGGAATACAGTGCGGAAGGATACCTACCTCCTGTCATTGGATTCCTGGAGCCCCTAGAGAGTGGTGGCATCAGCTGATGCTGCTGTTCTCCACAGGAGATCGTCGTGGGACACTCGTGGATTTCTGCGGATCAGGGAGTATATCGCTTGTTTGTTATTTTCATATTTTTTATAGATGACACTGGCTTCGGAGAACAAAGTGACAAGTGATGGTGAGTATGTACTCTATGTTATATGTACTGTATGTCTATATGTATGTATTGTATGAATGTATGAATGTATTGCATGTAGTATGTATGTAGTATGTATTTTGTATGTCTGTAGCATGTTGTATGCATGTTGTATGTATGTAGTATGTACTATGTATGTATGTTGTATATATGTAGTATGTATGTAGTATGTAGTATGCATGTATGTATGTTTTATGAATGTAGTATATATGAAGTATGTAGTATGTATGTATGTATGCTGTATGAATGTAGTATATATGAAGTATGTATGTAGTATGTATGTATGTTGTATGAATGTAGTATATATGAATTATGTATGTAGTATGCAGTATGTATGTATGTTGTATGAATGTAGTATATATGTGGTATGTATGTAGTATGTAGTATGCATGTATGTATGTTGTATGAATGTAATATATATGAAGTATGAATGTATGTATGTATGTTGTATGAATGTAGTATATATGTAGTATGTATGTATGTATGTTGTATGAATGTAGTATATATGAAGTATGTATGTAGTAAGTTTGTATGTTGTATGAATGTAGTATATATGAAGTATGTAGTATGTATGTATGTATGTATGTTGTATGAATGTAGTATGTATGTATGTATGTTGTATGAATGTAGTATATATGAAGTATGTATGTAGTATACAGTATGTAGTATGTATGTATGTTGTATGAATGTAGTATATATGAAGTATGTATGTAGTATGTATGTATGCTGTATGAATGTTGTATATATGTAGTATGTATGTATGTTGTATGAATGTTGTATATATGTAGTATGTATGTATTCTGTATAAATATAGTATATATGTAGTATGTATGTAGTATGTATGTATGTTGTATGAATGTAGTATATATGAAGTATGTATGTATGGCAATACTGTGAATTGCAAGCGAGCCCAGAATCTTCATTGGCTGCAAATAAAGCGACAAACTTGCTGAAAGTGTCACTCAAATATACTGAGGCAAATAGCTAATTACCTGAGTAATGAATTAATTAATTTGAGTAACGAATAGCCCGAATAGCGTACAATTCGTACGAGCAACGAATAGGGCCGAATGCATTCGCTCATCACTATTTATATATCCTAAATGTCGCTCATTATGATAATTATACATATATATTTTAATGTCACCTAGACTTGTATTTTCCTAACCAGGTTCATGCCCCATATTTGCAAATTTGCTATTAAAATCAGAGGGACCACAAGGAAATAAATTATGCAAATAAAGTGATCTGTTCCAGGTGCATGTAATTTATATCTAATTTTACTTGGATTGCAGTAAATGGGAGTTTATATTTATAATCAACACAAAATTAGAACTTGAAGTAAAGTTATTCCCTCTTGATGCCCCTTCACTTCAACCGAAGTTTTACCGCTATTGGTTAGTCGGAAGTTAATCTAAAAATGAAGAGTAAATTAAATAGTCTTTTCTTGCTATATTACGAAAGGACAAATAAATGTGTTCTAACATAGATTAGCTGAAATGCATGGACCTGTAGACTAACAAATCTCCCAGAAATAATTGAAAACAGGATGTTGCAAACAATTATCCCACATGGATTTTAAAAAACTCAGACTGAGACGACAGTGTAATTGTAAGAAACTTTGGCACTGCCAAGAAATGTTAAAAAAGTAGAAGTGAATATAGACAAAGAATTTGAGTACATAAGGTCACTACTAGATAAACTTACCTACACAGTCGACCCATTTACAACACAAATCAGATGTACATCACAATAAATTATTTTCCCACCATATACAGTATCTATCCACACATATATGGTCGATGGGATCCCACCAAAGGAATCCCCACTATTAGCTAAAAGGGTGTCTCAAATTCTCCCTTCCGCCTTACTATTATGACCACAGTGAAAGAGTTTGAGTGGAGAAGCAGTCAGGTGAACAGTATGAGCTTCTGTTGAGGATGAATGATGGAGGATGCCTAGCATTTGGAGGTGATGGTGATGGGTCACCCAGAGATCATAAATTGATGACCTATCCTGTGTGTAGGTGATAAATGTATATGGTGAAAAAAAACCTTTGAACATCTAGTAAAAAATATAATAATGTTAGCCACTGGGTCTTAACAGTATGTGTGATTGCATTAACAGTTGGTAGGAGGCTAAGAGAAATAGTCTGCACTGCTGTTCTAGATACAAGACATCCAGAGAAGGTGATGAGAGATTAGATCGTTTGGTTTATCTCAACATGTTTTGAAATTGAACCAACTTTTTCTTCAGGAATAACACAATATACATATATCTAGGTTCTCCTGATGAAGAAGTTGGTTCTATTTCAAAACATGTTGAGATAAACTGAATGATTTAATCCCTCATCACGTCCACTGGATTTCATGAATCTAATACAGCAATACAGGCTACTACTCCTGCAAGAGATGTTTGTAATGACACGCAGCTTAGCTCTACTCCCTTCCCCTACATCCCCCCCACATTGACTGCTGTGAGATGAGCTAGAAGATGGGTTTGTAATTATAAACAGCTCTGTTCTGTTCCGCTTCCCCACTTGCAGGGTCAGACTGGGGTGTCTAGGGCCCACCAGGGGAATGGAGCCTTGGGGCCCACCCTACAGTTATATGCAAATATCTGTCAGTCGTTATCCCCATTATAGTGGAGCTGTAAAACACAGGCGGCTCCTGCAGATCTACTGTGCGCCCCCATAACTAAGATGTATAATTACAGTAGCTTACATTAATGGGGTTCTTTGGTTAAAAACAAGTTATCACCGATCCATGGGCTCCACAGGATAGGTGATCACTTAGGTCCGACCATTAGAAACTGCACTGATTGGAAGAATGAGGAAGTTTTATCCCTGATAGGACACTTATCCCCATTTTAAAATGGAGTGGCAGGTGGGATGTGTGACCGCAGCTCCATTCATTCTCTTTGGGGCTTCTATAAAAAAAAACAAGTGCAGCCACTGAGGGAATGAATGGATCAGTGATCAAGTTGGACATGCCACTCCAGCCTAATGGGGATAAAAGCTACACATTCTGCTGATTGTGTCCAAGTAGTTAGACCCCCACCAGTCAATACGTTATCACTTATCCTGTGGATAGGTGATTATACTTTATTCCACAGGAAACCCCCAGTAAGTGCATCTCTGCCGCTGTGTACAAAGTATTTAATCTCTAATGGAAATAAAGAATCTTCTCCTAATATCAGAGAGAACAAATGACCGCCATACACAACACAAACCCCTATACCAAGACCAATACTACCACATACAGGGAAGAAATACCACCACATCATGACCAGACCACATAGTGACCAAATAATACTACATGTAAGGGACAAATACCGCCACACCATCACCAGACCACATAGTTACCGAATAAAACTATATACAAGGGACCAATACCACCACACCATGACCAGACCACATAGTGACCGAAAAATACTGTATACAAGAGACAAATACCGCCACACCATTACCAGACCACATAGTGACCGAGTAATAATACATCATAGGGACAAATACCACCATACCATGAACAGATCACATAGTGACCGAATAATACGACATGCAAGGGACAAATACTGCCACAGAATGACCAGACCACATATTACCACCACAGTGACCGAATAACATAACATATTAGCAGCATATAGGGACCAAATAATACCACATACAAGGAGAAATACTGCCACACCACGACCAGACCACAAATTACCTCCACATAGTGACCGAATACTACAATTCTGGTTATGAATACAAACCACAATACTAACAACACTGTTATTACCACCAGTGACATTATACACAGGAGTGCTATGAATGGGTCACTGAGGAGGAAAAAACAAAACAAGCTAAGTCACAGAAAACCAGAGAGGTTGGTAACTATGCAGATTGCAGATCCCTGATCCCTGATCCTAACAACACAACTAGCAGCAGCCGTGGAGCATTCCTACGATGAACCTAGACGCTTCGTCACAGACGAAGGACTAAATAAGCCTAAAGCAAGAAAAGGGGAAAACTAACTGCCCTATAGCAGGCCCCAAAGGAAAGTCAGCCCCCACACATGGATTGACGATGAAACAAGATGAAAACACATACACAGGCAGGAAAATAGGCTGAGCAAACGATGGGGCCCAAACTAACTAGAAAGGATAGGAAAGGAAAGACACTGTCTGCAATCTGCCAAAAACCCTACAAAAATAATGTCCAACACTTCGGATAACAAAATTAACCCTGAAGTCACTAGACTTCTCCCACTATATCAGCACTCTGAAATATTCTGAGACAGAGCAAAAAGAGGCCAATCTAATAAGGGACAAAAAGCAAATTGGCAAATACAGATAAATAAGAGTGGAAATTCAGCACAGCCCCAGCCGGGGCTGGCTGACCACACAAAAAACTGAATAAACCAACAAAATCAAGTGTGAACATTAGTAGAAAAACTTAGCTTGAGCTGACTGGAACAGAGCTGAGAACCAAGACCTGACAAGCCAGAAGGAATCACCAGCACCAGAATAGGACGTCGGCTGTCTTAAATCCAGTCTGAGATTCCTGAGGTCCAATCGTCATCCTCCTTATCAGGTGGCAGATCTCCACTGATTAAATCAGCCTCACTACCTCCTGTTACCACCAGAGGGAGCCTGGAAGGAGAACTCACAACTGGTAGACCAGAAAATGAACTCACAACACAGGAGCTCTGTATATAGTGTCAGTGTACAGGTAATACAGTGATCAGCAGTGACATTATACACAGGAGCTCGGTATATAGTGTCAGTGAACAGGTAATACAGTGATCACCAGTGACATTATACACAGGAAATCTGTACACAGTATAAAATATATAGTGTAAGTGTACGTGTAACACACTGACTCACCGGTGATGTCTGTAGTTGAAGTCTTTCATCTCATTCAGTGCACACCATCATCACTTTTTCCAGCAAGAACTTGTCTCTGCAGAAAATAACAGTTATCTATAGCTGATCGCTTCCAGAGCACATTCCCCACTATTTTCTCAGACTTCTACACTATGTCAGATGAGCAAAAAAAAGACATAGTGCCGCGGTGCAAAGTAGCAGGACCCCCTTTTGTTCTCCCCATGTCAGTAACCTGAAAAGTAAAGTACAGCAGTAATAATGTCCCCTGATTGGCCCCTACAGTAATTATGTTCCCACTTGCCACCATAAACCAGTCATGTATGTTCCTCATCCTGACCTCCATACAGTAATTATGTCACACTTTTATTTAATGTCATCATCCTGGACCCCATTGTCCACTTTAATAAGGTCCCTATCCTGGCCCCTTCCAGTAATACTGTCCTCATCCTGGGCCCGTGTCCACTTCAATAACGTCCCCTCCCTGGGCCCCTATGTCCGCCTTTATGGCCACTACCTAGTTTAATCACAGAGGGGGGATTCTTCTCATCTTCTTGCGCTCCCCAGTGTCCTCTTTTGGCTTCATATTCACCGTGGTTGTTAACATGACTGCCGACTGGAGCTGTGACTGGGCACTCTGCTGTGTGACAGGTCGCATGCTGATGTCACATACCTGTAACATTGAAAGGCTGCCGGCCTATCAAAGGTTGCAGGAGTTATTTAGCAAAACTGCTATGTGACATCGACGAATGGCCTGTCACAGAGCAGAGCACCCTGTCACAGCTACAGCCAGCATTCATCTTGATGTGCGTTGTCACCAGGGTCAACTGCAGGTGTTCGTGGGTTTTGGGCAACAGCGTATCAATGGGATCCTTTAACACATGCCACGATTCCTGATGCACAGATAAAAAAATACAGATATAGTACAATATATGGGCACATCGTCTTCCATACAGTATTATAAGCAACCACATAGTCCACCATACAGTATTATGGGCAACCACATAGTTCGCTATACAATATTATGGGCAACCACATAGTCCACCATAAAGTATTATTGGCAACCACGTAGTCCACATAGTCCACCATATGGTATTATGGGCAACCACATAGTCCGCCATACAGTATTATGGGCACCACATAGTCCGCCATACAGTATTATGGGCACCACATAGTCCGCCATACAGTATTATGAGCACCACATAGTCCGCCATACAGTATTATGAGCACCACAAACAGTTGTGGCCAAAAGTATTGACACCCCTGCAATTCTGTCAGTTACTCAGTTTCTTCCTGAAAATGATTGCAAACACACATTCTTTGGCATTATTATCTTCATTTCATTTGTCTTAAATGAAAAAACACAAAAGAGAATGAAGCAAAAAGCATATATATATATATATATATATATATATATATATATATGCAGTATATATATATATATATATATATATATATATACACACTAGCTGAAGAGCCCGGCGCTGCCCGGGCATAGTAACTAACTGTGGTTAGTTATAGAAAATTATAATTATCCTCCATCCCATAGTCCCGTGCCCATATACCCATCATACATATCCACGATCCCATAGGCCCGTGCCCATATACCCATCATACATATCCTCCATCCCATAGTCGAGTGCCCATATACCCATCACACATCCTCCATCCCATAGTCCCATGCCCATATACCCATCATACATATTCTCCATCCCATAGTCCCATGCCCATATACCCATCATACATATTCTCCATCCCATAGTCCCATGCCCATATACCCATCATACATATTCGCCATCCCATAGTCGAGTGCCCATATACCCATCACACATCCTCCATCCCATAGTCCCGTGCCCATATACATATCCGCCATCCCATAGTCCTGTGCCCATATACCCATCAAACATATCCTCCATCCCATAGTCCAGTGCCCATATACCCATCACACATCCTCCATCCCATAGTCCCTTGCCCATATACATATCCGCCATACCATAGTCCCGTGCCCATATACCCGTCACACATCCTCCATCCCATAGTCCAGTGCCCATATACCCATCACACATCCTCCATCCCATAGTCCCATGCCCATACACCCATCATACATATCCTCCATCCCATAGTCCCGTGTCCATATACCCATCACACATCCTCCATCCCATATTCGAGTGCCCATATACCCATCATACATATTCACCATCCCATAGTCGAGTGCCCATAAACCTGTCATACATATCCTCCATCCCATAGTCCAGTGCCCATATACCCATCACACATCCTCCATCCCATAGTCCAGTGCCCATATACCCATCACACATCCTCCATCCCATAGTCCCGTGCCCATATACATATCCTCCATCCCATAGTCCAGTGCCCATATACCCATCACACATCCTCCATCCCATAGTCAACCATTATGACATCTTAATGAGCGGCGGCAGGGCTTGCAACCTATAATGAATTAGCGTCGCCATGACAACCATTATGACATCATAATGAGGGGCGGGGCTTGATACGCACACACTGCTTCCCCAGTATGCAAATAGGGGCATTGTGACATCATAATGAGGGGCGGGGCTTGACGCGCACACACTTTTCCCCCCAGTATGCAGATAGGGGCAAAATTGTTTGGTGAATTGGAACATGCGGGGTTAAAATTTCGCCTCACAACATAGCTTAGGACTCTCGCGGGGTCCAGACGTGCGACTGTGCCAAATTTTGTGGCTGTAGCTGCGACGGTGCGGATGCCTATCCCGGACATACAAACATACACACACACACACACACATACATACACACTTTGAGCTTTATATATTAGATATACAGTTGTGGCCAAAAGTATTGACACCCCTGCAATTTTGTCAGATAATACTCAATTTCTTCCTGAAAATAATTGCAAACACAAATTCTTTGGTATTATTATCTTCATTTAATTTGTCTTAAATGAGAAAACACAAGCAGAATTGTCCTAAAGCCAAATTGGTTATAATTCCACACCAAACATAAAAAAGAGGGTGGACAAAAGTATTGGCACTGTTCGAAAAATCATGTGATGCTTCTCTAAATTGTGTAATTAACAGCACCTGTAACTTAACTGTGGCACCTAACAGGTGTTGGCAATAACTAAATCACACTTGCAGCCAGTTGACACGGATTAAAGTTGACTCAACCTCTGTCCTGTGTCCTTGTGTGTACCACATTGAGCATGGAGAAAAGAAAGAAAACCAAAGAACTGTCTGAGGACTTGAGAAACCAAATTGTGAGGAAGCATGAGCAATCTCAAGGCTACAAGTCCATCTCCAAAGACTTGAATGTTCCTGTGTCTACCATGCGCAGTGTCATCAAGAAGTTTAAAGCCCATGGCACTGTGGCTATCCTCCCTAGATGTCGACGGAAAAGAAAAATTGACAAGAGATTTCAACGCAAGATGCGGATGTTAGATAAAAAACCTCGACTAACATCCAAACAAGTTCAAGCTGCCCTGCAGTCCGAGGGTACAACAGTGTCAATCCGTACTATCCGTCGGCGTCTGAATGAAAAGTCACTGTATGGTAGGAGACCCAGGAAGACCCCACTTCTTACCCCGAGGCATAAAAAAGCCAGGCTGGAGTTTGCCAAAACTTACCTGAAAAAGCCTAAAACGTTTTGGAAGAATGTTCTCTGGTCAAATGAGACAAAAGTAGAGCTTTTTGGGCAAAGGCATCAACATAGAGTTTACAGGAGAAAAAAAAGAGGCATTGAAAGAAAAAAACACGGTCCCTACAGTGAAACATGGCGGAGGTTCCCTGATGTTTTGGGGTTGCTTTGCTGCCTCTGGCACTGGACTGCTTGACCGTGTGCATGGCATTATGAAGTCTGAAGACTACCAACAAATTTTGCAGCATAATGTAGGGCCCAGTGTGAGAAAGCTGGGTCTCCCTCAGAGGTCATGGGTCTTCCAGCACACACTTCAAAAAGCACTAGAAAATGGTTTGAGAGAAAGCACTGGAGACTTCTAGGTTGGCCAGCAATGAATCCAGACCTGAATCCCAGAGAACACCTGTGGAGAGATCTAAAAATGGCAGTTTGGAGAAAGCACCCTTCAAATATCAGGGACCTGGAGCAGTTTGCCAAAGAAGAATGGTCTAAAATCCCAGCAGAGCATTGTAAGAAACTCATTGATGGTTACCGGAAGCGGTTGGTTGCAGTTATTTTGGCTAAAGGTTGTGCAACCAAGTATTAGGCTGAGGGTGCCAATATGTTTGTCTGGCCCATTTTTGGAGTTGTGTGTGAAATGATCAATGTTTTACTTTTTGCTTCATTCTCTTTTGTGTTTTTTCATTTAAGACTAGAGTTGAGCGAAACGGGTCGAAAAAATTCAAAAGTCGCCGACCTAGGATGAGGTCGGCCACGAGGTCGGCGACTTACGCGCCAAAGTCGCGTTTCAAAAGTTTGTTTTGCGCTCTTTTTCAGCCAATCAGGATCCACGGACACTGTGGGCAATGTGATGACCTAGGCACGGGTCACCACCATCTTTCAGAAGGGCATGCAAGTGATTGGCTTGCTTTGGTGGGCGTCACAGGGGGTATAAAAGGGCGTGCACGCCGACCGCCATCTTACTTCTGCCGATCTTAGTATAGGGAGAGGTTGCTGCTGATTCTGTAGGGAGAGCGTTAGGCAGGGAAGAAGACAAAAAAACTGCTTCTGCTGCTAGCGATTTGGCCTGCACAACACACAAGTCACTGTGTGTGCAGTGCAAGGGGAGGCTATATTGTGGTGTATCAGTGGTGTTGGTTGTTGGGCTGCCTTTTAAGGCTTCCTGACACGCTGGCATTGCTGTTTACCCACTGCTCCGCAAACTGCTTTTTTAAAAGCAATCCAATCTCCCTTATCCTCTAGTCACTTTTGTCACAGCTGTGCCATCGAGCCTCTCACATAGCGCTCAGATATCAGTGGGCCTCACACAATCCACAAGTGTCCAGTGTCCAAAAGTGTGCGCAGAGATTCAAAATCTCCATTATCCTCTCGTCACTTTGGTCACAGGCAGCTGTGCCATCGAGCCTGTCACATAGCGCTCAGATATCAGTGGGCCTCACACAATCCACAAGTGTCCAGTGTCCAAAAGTGTGCGCAGAGATTCAAAATCTCCATTATCCTCTCGTCACTTTGGTCACAGGCAGCTGTGCCGTCGAGCGTGTCACATAGCGCTCAGATATCAGTGGGCCTCACACAATCCACAAGTGTCCAGTGTCCAAAAGTGTGCGCAGAGATTCAAAATCTCCATTATCCTCTCGTCACTTTGGTCACAGGCAGCTGTGCCATCGAGCCTGTCACATAGCGCTCAGATATCAGTGGGCCTCACACAATCCACAAGTGTCCAGTGTCCAAAAGTGTGCGCAGAGATTCAAAATCTCCATTATCCTCTCGTCACTTTGGTCACAGGCAGCTGTGCCATCGAGCGTGTCACATAGCGCTCAGATATCAGTGGGCCTCACACAATCCACAAGTGTCCAGTGTCCAAAAGTGTGCGCAGAGATTCAAAATCTCCATTATCCTCTCGTCACTTTGGTCACAGACAGCTGTGCCATCGAGCGTGTCACATAGCGCTCAGATATCAGTGGGCCTCACACAATCCACAAGTGTCCAGTGTCCAAAAGTGTGCGCAGAGATTCAAAATCTCCATTATCCTCTCGTCACTTTGGTCACAGGCAGCTGTGCCATCGAGCCTGTCACATAGCGCTCAGATATCAGTGGGCCTCACACAATCCACAAGTGTCCAGTGTCCAAAAGTGTGCGCAGAGATTCAAAATCTCCATTATCCTTTCGTCACTTTGGTCACAGGCAGCTGTGCCGTCGAGCGTGTCACATAGCGCTCAGATATCAGTGGGCCTCACACAATCCACAAGTGTCCAGTGTCCAAAAGTGTGCACAGAGATTCAAAATCTCCATTATCCTCTCGTCACTTTGGTCACAGGCAGCTGTGCCATCGAGCCTGTCACATAGCGCTCAGATATCAGTGGGCCTCACACAATCCACAAGTGTCCAGTGTCCAAAAGCGTGCGCAGAGATTCAAAATCTCCATTATCCTCTCGTCACTTTGGTCACAGGCAGCTGTGCCATCGAGCGTGTCACATAGCGCTCAGATATCAGTGGGCCTCACACAATCCACAAGTGTCCAGTGTCCAAAAGTGTGCGCAGAGATTCAAAATCTCCATTATCCTCTCGTCACTTTGGTCACAGACAGCTGTGCCATCGAGCGTGTCACATAGCGCTCAGATATCAGTGGGCCTCACACAATCCACAAGTGTCCAGTGTCCAAAAGTGTGCGCAGAGATTCAAAATCTCCATTATCCTCTCGTCACTTTGGTCACAGACAGCTGTGCCATCGAGCGTGTCACATAGCGCTCAGATATCAGTGGGCCTCACACAATCCACAAGTGTCCAGTGTCCAAAAGTGTGCGCAGAGATTCAAAATCTCCATTATCCTCTCGTCACTTTGGTCACAGGCAGCTGTGCCATCGAGCGTGTCACATAGCGCTCAGATATCAGTGGGCCTCACACAATCCACAAGTTTCCAGTGGTCAAAAGTGTGCGCAGAGATTCAAAATCTCCATTATCCTCTCGTCACTTTGGTCACAGGCAGCTGTGCCATCGAGCGTGTCACATAGCGCTCAGATATCAGTGGGCCTCACACAATCCACAAGTGTCCAGTGTCCAAAAGTGTGCACAGAGATTCAAAATCTCCATTATCCTCTCGTCACTTTGGTCACAGGCAGCTGTGCCATCGAGCGTGTCACATAGCGCTCAGATATCAGTGGGCCTCACACAATCCACAAGTGTCCAGTGTCCAAAAGTGTGTGCAGAGATTCAAAATCTCCATTATCCTCTCGTCACTTTGGTCACAGGCAGCTGTGCCATCGAGCCTGTCACATAGCGCTCAGATATCAGTGGGCCTCACACAATCCACAAGTGTCCAGTGTCCAAAAGTGTGCGCAGAGATTCAAAATCTCCATTATCCTCTCGTCATTTTGGTCACAGGCAGCTGTGCCATCGAGCCTGTCACATAGCGCTCAGATATCAGTGGGCCTCACACAATCCACAAGTGTCCAGTGTCCAAAAGTGTGCGCAGAGATTCAAAATCTCCATTATCCTCTCGTCACTTTGGTCACAGGCAGCTGTGCCATCGAGCGTGTCACATAGCGCTCAGATATCAGTGGGCCTCACACAATCCACAAGTGTCCAGTGTCCAAAAGTGTGCGCAGAGATTCAAAATCTCCATTATCCTCTTGTCACTTTGGTCACAGGCAGCTGTGCCATCGAGCCTGTCACATAGCGCTCAGATATCAGTGGGCCTCACACAATCCAAAAGTGTCCACTGTCCACAAGTGTGTGCAGAAATTCTAAATCTCCCCTGTCCTATAGACACCTTGTACCTTGTTTTACATTACTATATAGTTTGTTGGATTTTGTCTACATTTCTACCAAAAATGAGGAAGGCTGGTGGAAGAGGCTGTGGAATTGGGCGGGGGTTGGCAGCTGGTAATGATGGTGTTGGTGGTGGATCTGATGGTAGTGGCAAGAGCAAAATAGGACCGAATGCAGGAGGTGCTGACCCTGCGTCATCGTCTGGCTACATAATGCCTCGAACGCTTAGTTTTCTAGGAGTTGGCAAACCGCTTTTAAAGGCAGAGCATCAGGAAAAAGTTTTGTCTTACATTGCTGACTCAGCCTCCAGCTCTATCGCCTCCTCTTCTTCAGTTGTAAAAAGTAAAAGCACTGAGTCGTCATTGGAGGCTCATGTTCATGAACCACACCTTTCCTTGTGTCCTTAACCCCAACCAAGATTGAAGGATGACGCAGGCCATACTACTGATTACTCCATGGAGCTGTTTTCACATACCATGCCTGGATTATCAAGTGAAATGGTGAATTACCCAGGCCAAGATGAATCTGACATGAAGTGCACTGATGCACAGCCGCTGATGGATGATTCTGCTGGTACATTCACTCAGAGCACTACATTGTCCTCGCAGTGTACAGAGCCAGATTTTGACCCTGATGAGACTCAGGTGCCCCTTCCCGCACACTATACCACCATACACGGTGACACAGAGAAAGGTGCACATGACATAGAAGAGGAGGTGATGGATGACCCAGTTGTTGACCCAGATTGGCATCCATTGGGGGAAGAGGGTGCTGCTTCCAATAGCTCAGATGAGGAGCATCCACAGCAGACATCGACATCGCAACAGCTGTTATCTGGCAGGCCCGGAGCACTCCAAAGACAGGTTCCAAACATCAAAAGAGTTGCTGGACAGCTTGTCCAGAGGGTCAAAAGATCACAGCGTGCTAGGCCGCAAAATGTCTGCCAAAGTAGGAAGAGTGCAGTGTGGCACTTTTTTGAACAAAATCCTCATGATCAGGCCAAGGTTATCTGTAAGAAGTGCGCAAAGACCTTTAGCCGAGGGAAAAATCTGAAAAATTTGAATACCAGTTGCATGCTTAGACATTTAACCAGCATGCACTTGCAAGCATGGACACAACACCAAACCTCAAGTGCCACATGTGCAACTGATCACAACGAAGGTAGTCAGCAACGCTACATTGTTTCCCCCACTGTAAGCCCACCGGTTAGCACAGCAGCAAATGTTGAGGTGTCGTTGCAAGACCACAGCAGTCAGGGAATCCCACTGTTATATCAACTGATATATAAAGACTGATTCTAGGCCATCAGAAAGAACACCAACTCCATCACCATCATCAACCCTCTCTCAGTCCGCCCTGTCCACCGCTACTTCCACCATATGCAGCTCTCAAGTCCAACTCACCCTCCCAGACACTATGAGTAGGTCAAGAAAGTACTCAGCCTCTCATCCGCGTACACTGGGTTTGAGCGCCCACATTGCCAAACTAATCTCGTTTGAGATGATGCCCTTTCGGTTGGTGGAAAGCACAGCTTTCCGCGAACTCATGGCCTATGCAGTACCACGCTATGACCTACCCAGTCGCCACTTCTTCTCTCGCAAAGCCATCCCAGCCCTCCACCATCATGTGAAAGACCGCATTGTCCATGCACTCAAGCAGTCAGTGAGCGGAAAGGTGCACCTCACAACTGATGCATGGTCCAGTCGGCATGGCCAGGGCCGTTACGTGTCCATCACTGCGCACTGGGTTAATGTGGTGGATGCAGGGTCCACAGGGGACAGCGGTGGTGGGACAGTGCTGCCTAGCCCACGGTATAGGAAACAGTTTGCTGTAGGCGTTCGACCCTCCTCCTCCTCCTCCTCCTACAGAAGCGAAAGCTCGTCCACAGAGCGCAGTCGTACGAGCACTCCATCTGCAGCTGCCACTGTTGCACACGATGTGTCCCCCTATCGAGCAGCTAGTGGAAAGCGTCAGCAGGCTGTGTTGCAGATGATGTGTTTGGGCGACAGACACACCGCCGAGGTGCTGGCCGAGTACTTGAAGCGACAAACTGAGTCATGGCTGGGCAGTGTACATCTTGAGGCTGGCAAGGTAGTTAGTGATAAGGGCCGTAATTTTGTAGCAGCCATAGCCCTTTCAAAACTCAGCCACATACCTTGCTTGGCTCACACCTTGAACCTGGTGGTGCAGTGCTTCCTCAAAAATTATCCGGAGTTAACAGCCCTGCTCCAGAAGGTGCGAAGACTGTACGCGCACATCCGCCGGTCGCCTGTACACTCCGTTCGTATGCAGAAGCTGCAGCGATTGCTCCACCTTCCCAACCACCGCCTCATTATCGACATTGCAACAAGGTGGAACTCCACCCTGCACATGGTGGAGCGGCTGTGCGAGCAGAGGCAGGCCATAATGCATTTGTGGGAGGATACACGGCCAGGCACTTTGAGAGCAGACATGGAGTTGACAGGCGTGCAGTGGTCGAAGCTGAAAGACCTTTGTAAAGTCCTTCAGTGTTTTGAGGAATGCACATGGCTGGTAAGCGCAGACGATGCCATCCTAAGCATGAGCATCCCACTTATGCGTCTGCTCATGCAAACTTTGACACACCTTAAGGAGCAGGCGTCTGCAGCCAATGTTGATGAGGAGGAAGAGGAGGAGGGAATCCTTGATGACATTCAGCCATTGTCTGCTCAGGGACCTCTCCTGGACGAGGTGGAGGAAGAAGAGGAGGAGGAGGAGGAGGATGATGGGGATGATTACTTAGGGGAGGAGGATGCATCTCGTGGGGCAAGTGAAAATGTTGGCGTGGCAAGGTCTGGTACAGGGTTTGTGCATGACTGGAGGGATGTGGATTTGCCAGAAAGTGCTCCTCCACCCAGCACTCGCAGTGCATCATTGACACCGGGAACATTGGCCCACATGTCAGAATATGCCTTGCGGATCCTAAAAAGGGACCCCCGCATTGCCAAAATGATGAACGATGACGACTACTGGTTGGCCAGCATCCTGGATCCACGCTATAAAGGAAAATTACAAAACATCATGCCACAGGAGAACCTTGACCTAATATTGGCTAATAAACAAGCAACTCTGGTAAATCGGTTGCTTGAGGTATTCCCAGCACACAGCAGCCGTGATGGTTCTCACACGAGCCGTACGGGCCGGGGGCAGCTTGGCAGAGGTGTTCGTGGTGCACACAGCAGAAGTGGCGTTGGAGACAGGGGATTCATGACAATGTTGTGGACTGATTTTTCAAATACCGCTCACACAACTGGTAATACTGCATCGATGGAAAGTGACAGGAGACAGCAGTTGTCAACTATGGTTACAAACTACTTTTCCTCCCATATCGATGTTCTCCCACACAGGTCATTCCCCTTTGACTATTGGGCCGCTAAACTGGACACCTGGCCTGAATTGGCCCAATATGCCTTACAGGAGCTCGCTTGCCCAGCTGCAAGTGTGCTATCGGAAAGAGTCATCAGTGCATCTGGATCAATCCTGACAGAAAAAAGGACCCGTCTGTCAACCCAAAATGTGGATGATCTAACCTTCATTAAAATGAACCACGCATGGGTTTCCAAGGATTTTGTCCCACCTTCCCCTGATGACACATAGGGTGACAGAAAAATGGCTTGCTTTGGTCCACCTCTTCCTGGTACTTCACCTATTTCGCCTTTTGCATCAGCTGAATGTCCAACATCAACATATGCCACTTTCTAAAACTCCCTAACTGTGCTGCCTCCCCCCCATGGCCGGGGTCACCACCTACCGCACAACACCGTGCGAGTGCCGTTGCCCTGGACAGGTGGGTAGGCCGACTCTTGGGCGCGGGCACTGGCACAGGGTCCCTCATAGTGCAATCAAGTGTCTCTGACGGTGGTGGTGCACACCCGCCGTCAGACACACCGCTGTACTATGAGGGGCCCAGTGCCAGTACCGACGCCCACGAGTGGGCCCCCCTTGCTTGGGCAGGGCCAAAGCATTTGCTATCTTTACCTCTCCCTGCTCCTCCGCTGTGTAATCTGGGCCGTCAAATCCATACTGTGCCTGACACCGTCTGAGCCTGCCTCCTGAGACATATATTTTGAATGTGTACGCTATCCATACATGTTATCCGGGGATACGGTACCCTTTCTAACCTTTGTGCAATCACGTGCAATCCATACTGTGCCTGACACCGTCTGAGCCTGCATCCTGAGACATATATTTTGAATGTGTACGCTATCCATACATGTTATCCAGGGATACGGTACCCTTTCTAACCTTTGTGCAATCACGTGCAATCCATACTGGGCCTAACACTGTCTGAGCCTGCCTCCTGAGACATATATTTTGAATGTGTACGCTATCCATACATGTTATCCGGGGATACTGTACCCTTTCTAACCTTTGTGCAATCACGTGCAATCCATACTGGGCCTAACACCGTCTGAGCCTGCCTCCTGAGACATATATTTTGAATGTGTACGCTATCCATACATGTTATCCGGGGATACGGTACCCTTTCTAACCTTTGTGCAATCACGTGCAATCCATACTGTGCCTGACACCGTCTGAGCCTGCCTCCTGAGACATATATTTTGAATGTGTACGCTATCCATACATGTTATCCAGGGATACGGTACCCTTTCTAACCTTTGTGCAATCACGTGCAATCCATACTGGGCCTGACACCGTCTGAGCCTGCCTCCTGAGACATATATTTTGAATGTGTACGCTATCCATACATGTTATCCAGGGATACGGTACCCTTTCTAACCTTTGTGCAATCACGTGCAATCCATACTGGGCCTAACACCGTCTGAGCCTGCCTCCTGAGACATATATTTTGAATGTGTACGCTATCCATACATGTTATCCGGGGATACGGTACCCTTTCTAACCTTTGTGCAATCACGTGCAATCCATACTGTGCCTGACACCGTCTGAGCCTGCCTCCTGAGACATATATTTTGAATGTGTACGCTATCCATACATGTTATCCAGGGTTACGGTACCCTTTCTAACCTTTGTGCAATCACGTGCAATCCATACTGTGCCTGACACCGTCTGAGCCTGCCTCCTGAGACATATATTTTGAATGTGTACGCTATCCATACATGTTATCCAGGGATACGGTACCCTTTCTAACCTTTGTGCAATCACGTGCAATCCATACTGGGCCTGACACCGTCTGAGCCTGCCTCCTGAGAAATATTTTTTGAATGTGTACGCTATCCATACATGTTATCCGGGGATACGGTACCCTTTCTAACCTTTGTGCAATCACGTGCAATCCATACTGTGCCTGACACCGTCTGAGCCTGCCTCCTGAGACATATATTTTGAATGTGTACGCTATCCATACATGTTATCCAGGGATACGGTACCCTTTCTAACCTTTGTGCAATCACGTGCAATCCATACTGGGCCTAACACCGTCTGAGCCTGCCTCCTGAGACATATATTTTGAATGTGTACGCTATCCATACATGTTATCCGGGGATACGGTACCCTTTCTAACCTTTGTGCAATCACGTGCAATCCATACTGGGCCTAACACCGTCTGAGCCTGCCTCCTGAGACATATATTTTGAATGTGTACGCTATTCATACATGTTATCCGGGGATACGGTACCCTTTCTAACCTTTGTGCAATCACGTGCAATCCATACTGTGCCTGACACCGTCTGAGCCTGCCTCCTGAGACATATATTTTGAATGTGTACGCTATCCATACATGTTATCCAGGGATACGGTACCCTTTCTAACCTTTGTGCAATCACGTGCAATCCATACTGGGCCTGACACCGTCTGAGCCTGCCTCCTGAGACACATATTTTGAATGTGTACGCTATCCATACATGTTATCCAGGGATACGGTACCCTTTCTAACCTTTGTGCAATCACGTGCAATCCATACTGGGCCTAACACCGTCTGAGCCTGCCTCCTGAGACATATATTTTGAATGTGTACGCTATCCATACATGTTATCCGGGGATACGGTACCCTTTCTAACCTTTGTGCAATCACGTGCAATCCATACTGGGCCTAACACCGTCTGAGCCTGCCTCCTGAGACAAATATTTTGAATGTGTACGATATCCATACATGTTATCCGGGGATACGGTACCCTTTCTAACCTTTGTGCAATCACGTGCAATCCATATTGTGCCTGACTCCGTCTGAGCCTGCCTCCTGAGACATATATTTTGAATGTGTACGCTATCCATACATGTTATCCAGGGATACGGTACCCTTTCTAACCTTTGTGCAATCACGTGCAATCCATACTGGGCCTGACACCGTCTGAGCCTGCCTCCTGAGACATATATTTTGAATGTGTACGCTATCCATACATGTTATCCGGGGATACGGTACCCTTTCTAACCTTTGTGCAATCACGTGCAATCCATACTGGGCCTAACACCGTCTGAGCCTGCCTCCTGAGACATATATTTTGAATGTGTACGCTATCCATACATGTTATCCGGGGATACGGTACCCTTTCTAACCTTTGTGCAATCACGTGCAATCCATACTGTGCCTGACACCGTCTGAGCCTGCCTCCTGAGACATATATTTTGAATGTGTATGCTATCCATACATGTTATCCAGGGATACGGTACCCTTTCTAACCTTTGTGCAATCACGTGCAATCCATACTGGGCCTGACACCGTCTGAGCCTGCCTCCTGAGACATATATTTTGAATGTGTACGCTATCCATACATGTTATCCAGGGATACGGTACCCTTTCTAACCTTTGTGCAATCACGTGCAATCCATACTGGGCGTGAGAACGGCTGGCGAGCTGTTAAGCAAGCTACAGCACCTGTCCAGACAAGTACAGGGATTCCCTAGCGAGGAGACTTATTTGATTGTTTTCAATGTTGGGACAGCAATTTTTGGGGAGCACTATACTCTGGAGAATGATAGATGGGGCCCACCATACACTGGAACATTCCAAAGGTGGACATCAGACACTGGAGCAGCATTTACAGGGCCCATTATACACTAGAGCATTAGAAATGGGGCCCATTATGTTTGGAGCATTATTTGGGCCCATAAGACAGTGGAGCTTCATCCATGGGGACCAACATATACTGTAGCATTATGTGGAGCTCATCATATACTGTTTCAAACATTATATGGGACCAATGATTCTGTATGGAGAAATAGATGGGCCTCGTCATGAGATGTAAAAAGTGAGGTATTTTTCATTGTACTATACCGCTATTTATCTGCCGTATCGGAGCATGATGAGTTGTGGTATGTGTTAAAGGGGCGCTCTTTCGCCCAGGGCACATGAAAACCTGCAGCCAGCCCTCCCCCCCCACAACTTTAGCCAAATAACCCCCATTTTTCAGTGCGTAACTTGTATTATGAAGTTAATTAAGGTTGACAAGCTTAAGGCCTCTTTCACACATCAGGTTTTCGCCGTCAGGCGCGATCCGGCGCTTTTGACAGAAACCGGATCCGGCAAAATGCAATGCCGGATCCGGTTTCCCCCCCATTGACTTGCATTTGCTCCGGATCGCGCCAGATGGCCATGCGTTTCATCTGGTTTTCGCCGGATCCGGCAATGTGTCGCGATCCGGCGTCTGGAAAAAACGGTGACTGTAACGTTTTTTGTCTCCGGCGAAAAAGCCGGACACGCCGGATCCGGCGCGTCCGGCTTTTTCACACAATGAAAGCCTATGAGCGCCGCAATGCGCCGTATCCGGTAAAAGCCGGATCCGGCGGCCAGATCCGGTTTTTTGGTCTGAGCATGCTCAGTAGCTCTGCCCACAAGACATATATAAAAGCAAGACAGTGGGACCCACAGCCACACCCAACATGCCACCCAAGACAGCAACCAGGCGCAGGAAAAGGCAGGAGACCACTGCAGCACGATCCGCACCACCACCCCAAATGGAGCAGCAAATAGAACATGCTGAGGAGGGGAGGCCAGCAGCAGATGAGAGATGGTAATTATCAAATAACCCATTCCTCCAAACTAGGGCTATTGAATATCAAGATATTCATTGGCCCTTTGTTTCTCTTTATTCAACAGCCGCCCAATAGATGCAGCAGCAGCAGCAGCAATGGCAGCAGCTGGAACACCACCCACAGGCATGGAGTGTGGCCACCAGGAAGACAGCACATCATCTTCTGGGAGCCCTCCCTCGCATCGTCAGCGTTTGACGGTAAGTTTTTATTTCCAAAATCCATCTTCTCTGTAATATATGTCTATTCATTGCCTTTTATTTCAAAACAGGAATCACAAGATGAAGAGGAGCTCCCAGAAGAAGAAGGTAGGGGTGGACAGACACCTGGAGTGGGCTCACAATTGGTAAGTTTTTTGCATCAAACGCAGAAACACAACATCACACTAAACACAACACATAGAAAACAATGTAGTGCAGACCACACACAGCAAACAAATGCCTACATCCAAAGACATAACATTTTTTGTTTTCTTCTCTAGTCTTCCCAATCTGGTGCTTGGCCAAGAGGTCCTCGCAGTGCCTCCCAGGGTCGTCGGCGACAGCAACGCGGCGGTCACCAGCGTGTAAGTATAAATATTTTTGCTTTGTTTTTTTGCACTTTTTATTTCATTTCTTTTGTGGAGGCTAATTATGTTATTTTTGTCTTTTTCTTTAACAGCCTTCACAGCGTGCTCCCGATTTTGACGGTGAGGATGGAGGGATTGATGTGGACCGCCTCATCGATCTCGTCAGAGAAAGGGAGCCGCTCTGGAATATGGCTGACCGCCGCCACGCTGACCTGATCGTTACCCGACGACTCTGGGAGGAAATCTGTTCGCTCCTTGTGGGCCGCTGGGAGGACCTCGAAGCTCGGGCCCAGATTAAAGAGCGTAAGTATATACAGTACCGGTTGCTTGATGTAAACCAGTGTTTCCCGAACTCCAGTCCTCGTGGTCCCCACGGATCATGTGTTCAGGATTTCTATTTACTATGGAAATCCTGAAAACATGACCCCTGGGGACCATGAGGACTGGAGTTTGGGAAACACTGATGTTGTATACTAACCACTCCTTTCTCGTTTCAGGGAACAGAATTGTGAATCGGTGGCGGTCTGTGAGAGATCGTTTCAAGAAGGAGTTCAATAAAGAGATGCGGGCCCCGAGTGGATCTGGAGGACGCAGGAGCAAGTACAAGTACGCAGAAGCCCTGTCGTTCCTCCGGGAAACAATGGTCACCAGAAGGTAAATATTACACACCACATGTGAAAAAAAATGTTATATGTAAATTTTTTTTTTAGCCAGGGCCATACCATGTCAGTATTGTAATTGTTTTTTTTTCTCTTTATTCCACAGCACGGTGAGCAGCACTCGGGAGCCGGCACGATTGGACCCTTCTGAGGCGATCCCTGAGGAGACCGGCACCGAGGGACACTTCGACCGCCCCGGTACATCTGCACCTTCCCAGCCTTCCCACACATTCGACCCATCTGTCCCATCCACCAGCACAGGAGCATCGTGGCCGCCTACATTACATGAAGCTGCTGGTGAGGAGATCGCTTTCCCTTTACCCCACCCTTCTGCCCCTGCCACCTCTAGTACACCTGCGGGTACTGGGCGGCAGCGGCAGAGGGGTCAGGAAAAGACTTATGCGCCAGAGTTCTTGCATCTGAATGCATCTTTCCAGAACTGTCTAAAAGTCTTGTCAGAGCAAATCTCCGCAGGCTATCAGCAGATCAACTCCAGCATTCTGGAGGTGAAGACACTTCTGCAAACCATGCATTCAGAAGCAAGATCTTCGCCAAACCACACCTTTTTCAGGTCTGTTGTGGAGCGCATGGAAACGCTCTCTCCTGCCCAGCAGATGCATGTAATGCATTCATGCCACGCTGCTCTCCAGCAAGTTACCTCCCAACCTCCTCCTCCTCCCACCACAGTAGTTCCTCCACCTGCACCCCCTCCAGCCACTTTCCATCCTCCCCCTCCTATTACATCTACACCCCCTCCAGCCACTTTCCATCCTCCCCCTCCTATTACATACCATCCACCTCCAGCCACTTTCCATTCTCCCCCTCCTATTACATACCATCCACCTCCCCAGCACCATCCACCTCCCCAGCACCATCCACCTCCCCAGCACCATCCACCTCCCCAGCACCAGCAACCTCCCCAGCACCAGCAACCTCACCAGTACCAGCAACCTCCACAGTACCTGCAAACTCCCCAGTACCAGCAACCTCCCCAGTACCAGACATCTCCCCACTTCCAGCAACCTGCCCCGTACCAGACATCTCCCCACTTCCAGCAACCTGCCCCGTACCAGACATCTCCCCACTTCCAGCAACCTGCCCCGTACCAAACTCCTTCCCCATACAACTTGCCATCAACATCATCTGCTCCTACAGTCCCTGCCCAACCCTCCACTCCACCACCCACCACCTCTTCTGCTTCCCACATGTCCACACATTCTGTAGTTTTTTCCACACCTTCACCTCTAACTGTTCCTTCCCCACCACGATCCCAGTCCTCTTTCCACACTCCCAGTGTCGAAGTGTCCCGCAGCCCCTACAGCAGTATTTCCACCACACACTACACAGAATTATAATGTGTGTATTTAAATAAAAATGACCAGTTTTATGGTTTCAGTTTTATAGTTTCAAAGTTTTATTAAACAAGTTTATTAAAATTTTAAAAAAGTTTACTAAAAAAAACATTTTTCAATAAAAGTTAAATTATTTTACACTGGTTGTCTGTCATTTCTTTCTGCGGCGAAAAAGGTTAAATACAGGGTATTTAAAAGGTGAAATGGTATTCAAAACTAGGTATATAACTGTGGGTAAATTTTAGCTTTTTGCCACAGTTGTGTTCCTGGTTGTGTTTGAAGCAAAGTATTTCACCTAAAAAGTTGTGTTTATTGTTGGTGATTTCCTAACAATGTACACAACTTTTGTTAAAAGGTGAAATACTTTGCATAAAACACAACCAGGTACACACCTGTGGCCTAAAGCTAAATATAGAGACCATGACAAGATAGCCAACTTTGGTTGGCAAAGGTATATACTGTTGGTACAGAAGGTACACAAGTTTGGTTAGGGCACAAATCTTTCACACTCTGTCATCCTGCCAGTGTACTCTGCCTTGAGGTGACATAAAGTATAGTGCAAAATTGTCCCTCATTACTGAAACCGTCACAGAACTTCTAGTGGTAATGTCATGGTAATCTTGCAAGGTGGTTTCTTCAGAGGTGTCCTCAATGGAAATGGGTTCCTTGCAGATAACAAAATTGTGGAGTACCACGCACGCTTTGATCACCTCGTCCACAGTTTCTGTCTTGAGGTTGATCGCAGTCAATAGGACCCGCCATTTGGCTGTCAGAATACCAAAGGTACATTCAACCATTCTTCTTGCTCTTGTGAGGCGGTAATTAAAAATGCGTTTTGGTCTTGTCAATCCTCTGCTAGAGTACGGTTTCAAAAGGTGTTCTGACAGCTGTAAGGCTTCATCCCCTACACAGACAAATGGCATAGGTGGACCAGATGTTTGCGGCAGCGGTCTAGGTGGTGGGAACTGGAAGGTGTTTCCATACAGTTTACGCCCCATGGCAGACAGTTTGAAAACTTGAGAGTCATTGGAGCGGCCATAGGCCCCAATATCAACCGCAATAAATTTGTATTCCGCGTCAGCGATGGCCATGAGGACAATTGAAAAATATTTCTTGTAATTGAAATATTCCGATCCCGATCCTGCTGGCTTTACAATGCGGATATGTTTCCCGTCCACAGCGCCCAAGCAGTTTGGAAACTGACATATCTGTTGAAACTTGTCAGCAATTTCAATCCACCTCTCTGTTGTGGGCTCTGGTAAAAACTCTTCAGCTAAGGAGTCCCGCAGTGCACGGCATGTGTACTTCACAATTCCAGATATGGTGGAAATCCCGAGTCTGTACTGGAAATGCAGTGACGAAAGGGATTCTCCAGTTGCAAGAAATCTGTGGGGAATTAAAAAACAATAAATTAGTTTTAAATCACTGCATTACATACCAAAACTGACCTATAACACTTGGAGATACAAATTACCACCAACAAGATTGCAGTGAAAGTGTGCTCTGATGCGATCATATCCAATAAATGTGGCTTACCTTAAAGTCACCATCAGACGCTCTGCGGGTGAAACAGAGAAGCGGCAATAGGTGTCCGCTTTTCTTATGAGGTGTGCAATGCGCTCCACCAAGTAATCAAAATTCTCCATTTTCATCCTAACATATCCAAAAAATGTATCCGGGTTTCGTCGAAGGTCCATGCAGAGTGTAGAATAGACCCCACGCGTCATTCTCTTGGCTGTGATGTGGTGGATCCACAAACGTCGTCTACGATGCCTGATGCGCTGCTGTCTCGCTCTCTCCTTCTCCAGAACAATCACCCTCAAACGATTTGCCTCCGCTGTAAAATCCGCCAAATTCTTCAAAATATTTCCAATGACAACATCCATCTTCGCCAGTAACTTGCTCTTCTCTCCAACCTGCACTTTCTCCTCTACAACCTGTCAAAGAAGGGCTGTAGGAACATGCTATATATAGTTTTCCAGTAGCCAATCCCGTTCGGAAGGCCACAAGGGTCAATTTTAAAAACCGGATCCGGCGTAATCCGTCGAAAAACGGATAGAAAAACGGATGAACCGGATGAGACGGATCCGGTTTTGTCTGTCCAGAAAAAGACGGATCCGCCAGAAAACCGGATCCGTCACATCCGGTTTTACGAAACATTTGCCGGATCCGGCGTTCCGCACGACGCCGGATCGCGCCTGACGCCGAAAACCTGATGTGTGAAAGTAGCCTAAGTAAGAAGAATTGATGCTTTTGGCATTCAAATGGGCACTGTAGGTGTGTTTCCTGTCCTCCTCTCACTGCCGACTTTTATTCCCCATTGACTTACATTGGGTTTCGTGTTTCGGGACGACCCCGACTTTTCCCTATAATCGGACGATCTTGCTCGACCCGAATTTTGGAAAAGTCGGGTTTCACGAAACGAAACGCGACCCTAAAAAACCAAAAGTCGCTCAACTCTATTTAAGACACATTAAATGAAGATAATAATACCAAAGAATTTGTGATTGCAATCATTTTCAGGGAGAAACTGAGTATTATCTGACAGAATTGCAGGGGTGTCAATACTTTTGGCCACAACTGTAGTCCACCATACAGTATTATGGGCACCACATAGTCCACCATACAGTATTATGGGCACCACATAGTCCGCCATACAGTTCTATGGGCCCAATATAATGCACCTCCATACAGTATTATGGGCCCCTGCTCCTCAATGCAACACATTCTGGCCTCTTCTGCTCCTCCTTGCAGCACATTATGGCCTCCCCTGCTCCCCCATGCAGCACATTATGGCCTCCCCTGCTCCTCCATGCAGCACATTATGCCCCACCCGCTCATGCATGCAGCATACTATGCCCCCCTGCTTCTCCATACAGCATATTATGGTCCCCGCCCCCCTTGCTCCTCCATGCAGCATGCTATGACCTCCCCTGCTATTCCATGCAGCATACTATGGCCCCCCTGCTCTTTGATGCAGAGCATTATGGGCCCCCCGCCCCCCTGTTCCTCCATGCAACATATTATGGCCCCCCTGCAGCATATTATGGCCTCCCCTGCTCCTCCATGCAGCACATTATGGGCCCCCGGCCCCCCTGATCCTCCATGCAGCATACTATGCCCCCTGCTCCTCTATGCAGCACATTATGGCCTCCCCTGCTCCTCCATGCAGCATACTATGCCCTCCTTGCAGCACACTATATCCTCCCCTGCTCCTCCATGTGGCACATTATGGGCCCCTGGCCCCTCTGATCCTCCATGCAGCATACTATGACCCCCCTGCTCCTCTATGTAACATGCTATGGCCCACCCTGCAGCATACTATGGCCTCCCCTGCTCCTCCATTCAGCATACTATGGCCTCCCCTGCTCCTTCATGCAGCAAACTATGGCCCCCCTGCAGCATACAATGGCCCCCCTGCAGCATACTGTGGCCTCCCCTGCTCCTCCATGCAGCATACCAAGGCCCAAATTACCACCACATAGTGACCGAATACTACAATTCTGATTATGAATACAAACCACAATACTAACAACACTGTTATTACCACCAGTGACATTATACACAGGAGCTCTGTATATAGTGTCTGTGTACAGGTAATACAGTGTCCGCCATACAGTATTATGGGCACCACATAGTCTGCCATACAGCATTATGGGCACCACATAGTCCGCCATACAGTGTTATGGGCTCCACATAGTCCGCCATACAGTATTATGAGCTCTGTATATAGTGTCAGTGTACAGGTAACACATAGTCCGCCATACAGTATTATGGGCACCGCATAGTCAGCCATACAGGATTATGGGCACAACATAGTCTGCCATACAGTATTATGGGCACAACATAGTCCACCATACAGTATTATGAGCACCACATAGTCCACCATACAGTATTATGAGCATCACATAGTCCGCCATACAGTATTATGGCCACTACATAGTCCACCATACAGTATTATGGGCACCACATAGTCCGCCATACAGTATTATGGGCACCACATAGTCCGCCATACAGTATTATGAGCAACCACATAGTCCGCCATACAGTTTTATGGGCCGCATATAATGCACCTCCATACAGTATTATGGGCCCCTTGCTCCTCCATGCAGCACATATTGCCCCCCTTGCTCCTCCATGCAGCACATTATGGCCTCTTCTGCTCCTCCATGCAGCACATTACGGCCTCTTCTGCTCCTCCATGCAGCACATTATGGCCTCCCCTGCTCCTCCATGCAGCACATTATGGCCTCCCCTGCTCCTCCATGCAGCACATTATGGCCCCCCCGCTCAGCCATGCAGCATACTATGCCCCCCTTCTTCTCCATACAGCATATTATGGGCCCCGCCCCCCTTGCTCCTCCATGCAGCATACTATGACCTCCCCTGCTCTTCCATGCAGCATACTATGGCCCCCCCTGCTCTTCCATGCAGAACATTATGGGCCCCCGGCCCCCTTCTACTCCATGCAGCATACTATGGCCCCTCTGCAGCATACCATGGCCTCCCCTGCTCCTCCATGCAGCACATTAAGGGCCCCCGGCCCCCCTGATCCTCCATGCTGCATACTATGCCCCCCTGCTCCTCTATGCAGCACATTATGGCCTCCCCTGCTCCTCCATGCAGCATACTATGCCCCCCATCCAGCATACAATGGCCTCCCCTGCTCCTCCATGTGGCACATTATGGGCTCCTGGCCCCCCTGATCCTCCATGCAGCATACTATGGCCCCCCTGCTCCTCTATGCAGCATACTATGGCCCCCCTGCAGCATACTATGGCCTTCCCTGCTCCTCCATTCAGCATACTATTGCCTCCCCTGCTCCTCCATGTAGCACATTATTGGCCCCTGGGGCTCCCTGCTCCTCCATGCAGCATACTATGGCCTTCCCTGCTCTTTCATCCAGCACATTATGGGCCCCCAGCCACCCTGATCCTCCATGCTGCATACTGTGGCCCCCTGCTCCTCCATGCAGCACATTATGGCCTCCCCTGCTCCTCCATGCAGCATACTATTCCCCCCATGCAGCATACTATGGCCTCCCCTGCTCCTCCATGTGGCACATTATGGGCTCCTGGCCCCCCTGATCCTCCATGCAGCATACTATGGCCCACCTGCTCCTCTATGCAGCATACTATGCCCCCCCTGCAGCATACTATGGCCTTCCCTGCTCCTCCATTCAGCATACTATGGCCTCCCCTGCTCTTTCATGCTGCATACTTGGCCCCCCTGCAGCATACGATGGCCTCCCTGCAGCATACTGTGGCCTCCCCTGCTCCTCCATGCAGCATAGCAAGGCCCCCCTGCAGCATACTATTGCCTCCCCTGCTCCTCCATGTAGCACATTATGGGCCCCTGCCCCCCTGATCCTCCATGCAGCATATTGTGGCCCCCTTGCTCCTCTATGTATGCAACACATTATGGGCCTCCGCCCCCCCTGATCCTCCGTGCAGCATACTGTGGCCCCCCTGCTCCTCTATGCAGCACATTATTGGCCCCTGGGCCTCCCTGCTCCTCCATGCAGCATACTATGGCCTTCCCTGCTCCTTCATGCAGCACATTATGGGCCCCCAGCCCCCCTGATCCTCCATGCAGCATACTGTGGCCCCCTGCTCCTCCATGCAGCACATTATGGGCCCCCTGGCCTCCCTGCTCCTCCATGCAGCATACTGTGGTCCCCCTGCTCCTCTATGCAGCATACTATGGCCCCCCTGCAGCATACTATGGCCTTCCCTGCTCCTCCATTCAGCATACTATTGCCTCCCCTGCTCCTCCATGTAGCACATTATTGGCCCCTGGGCCTCCCTGCTCCTCCATGCAGCATACTATGGCCTTCCCTGCTCCTTCATGCAGCACATTATGGGCCCCCAGCCCCCCTGATCCTCCATGCAGCATACTGTGGCCCCCTGCTCCTCCATGCAGCACATTATGGGCCCCCTGGCCTCCCTGCTCCTCCATGCAGCATACTGTGGTCCCCCTGCTACTCTATGCAGCACATTATGGGCCCCCTGGCCTCCCTGCTCCTCCATGCAGCATACTATGGCCTCCCCTGCTCCTCCATGCAGCGTATTATGGGCCCCCGGCCCCCCTGATCCTCCTTGCAGCATACTATGGCCCCCCGCAGCATACTATGCCCCCTGCAGCATACTATGGCCGCCCTGCAGCACACTATGGCCGCCCTGCAGCATACTATGGCCCCCCCGCAGCACACTATGGCCTCCCGCAGCATACTATGCCCCCACCCCCTGCAGCATACTATGGGCCCCCCTGCAGCTCATTATGGGGCCCATGTAATGCTGCATACATGAAGAAAAAAAATCAAGTACTCACCTCTCCTGTTCCGACCGCAGGTCCTGTACCCTCAGTGTCTCTCCCGATTCTGCAACGCTCAGGACAGAGAGACTGAGCACGCAGTGATGACGTCATAGCTCCCTCTGCCCTGAGACGTCGCAATGTCAGAGGGCTCTGAAGACACTGCAGCTGCTGGAACGAGGAGAGGTGAGTATTACAGGGGGATCCTGATGCCAGCGCTGGCACCAGGCTCCCCCGTCTCACAGACCCCATGCTGTCTGTCCCACTCCCATTCGCCCAGGGCCTCCAGCGCCTACCTGGGTTTGTCGGGTGGTGCGGCAGGCCCTGGTCCTAGAGGTGGGTCGGGACAGCATGCATGCGCCCACGTGTGCCTCTGCCTCCTTCAGTTTTAAAGGGCCCACGTCCTTAAATTTTTTTTTTCTTCCTCCTCTCTGGGGCCCAGGGCCTACCGGGCAATTCACCGATATCCCGGTGGGCCAGTCCACCCCTGCCCACTTGTAATCACAGCACGTTCCAGCAGTGAGATTAGTGAGAAAAGCAGAGCTGCGTGACATTACAGCCGGATCTGCTGACCATCTCTGGGGTTGTGTTCTTTTTCCCCCTTCATGATGCCTCCTGCTTGTAATTGGTCAAAGTCATGCAAGGGAGAAAGTCGACACACCCCTTTGTCTTTGAGGAAATTAGAATCTAAATATTAGCTAATTTCTATGTAATGGAAATAAGAAATTAAAAAATAAAATCTGCATTTTAATCAGGTCTGCAGCCGCTATTTCCTAATGTGACTGATTTAACATACTAAAAGTGATGGAAAGTCATCTGCAATTCTTCAGAGTCTACATCAGGAAAATCTAACCATGGAGCTCATATTAGTTAAAACTTTTCTCCTCAATCTCTTTTTCTATCAACATACTTTTCTAGTTTTAAAAACCAATTAATCTAATTCCCAAGTTCCATTTGAGTATGGCTTTCCTCATCCAACCAAGTATTGTGATATTTATGTCAGATGAAGACAAGCGTATTTGCTGTTCGAGTGCGATCTGAAAAAACATTTATTTTTATTCATTTATATTGCGCCATTAATTTCACAGCACTTTACAGACATTATTGGCACTGTGCCCAATGGGACTCACAATCTGAATTCTCTATCCTATGTCTTTGGAAAGTGGGCAGAAGCCAGAGGAAACCCACACAAACACAGGATGAGCATACAAACTCCTTGCAGATGTTGTCCTTGGTGGGATTTGAACCCAGGACCCCAGTGCTGCAAGACTGCAGTGCTAACCACTGAGCCACCATGCTGCCCATCAGATTACACTCAGAACAATGTCATTCTAAGGGGCTGTACACATGTCCGACTTCTTTCTCAGACAGAAACTGCCTGAGGAAAACAATTGCTACATGCTGGAGATTGATTGGACCTTCGAATCGCGCTCGGACATACAAGTCAATGAGTCTGTGGGAAACATTGGACTGCACTCAATTGACATCTGAGTCCAATCTGATTTCCAAAAACTGACACAGTGGAGAAGATGGAACTTTTTTTCCCTTCTTTTCCTCATTCAAGAGAATTGGCTCAGACTACGATCACACTCTGATAAAACTCCGAATTTGATCAGAGTGTCATTTGCATAATCGTCTCTCGGATGAAAGAATCTACAGCCGTCTGCACCTACCTAAGTGTCTCACAGGGAGGTAAATTAAGTAATGCCCTTGATTAACCAAAAATGATGTACCTTCCAACAAAATGTCTGAAAAACCTGTCCTGTGCTTCCTGTTGATCAGGAACAGCTATCCAAGTAAGCTGTTGGACCAAAATTGCTAGGGAATGTAACCCATATGTGCCATGTCATGCATTAGTATACGCCAGTGTTATGGAGATATTCTTCTTCAGGAGCAATAGTTGCAAAACACATCCAATAGAGCATAACTCGATTTTTCTAACTAAATTTGACAAAATATAACCACCTCTCATAGCTAGTCATGGACTACCCGCGGTCTGAGGCAGTAGGTGCCACTTGGAGCACTTACAAGCCACTTTGGTTTGGATATGAATTTAGAATTCAAGCTTTGGTAGAAAACTGTGAAAACTAAATCTCTTGCCCCGGTGAAGAATATCCTAGCTACTGCTCTCCTGTTTCTCCATATGTTGCGTCTGCGACATAAAGATATAATATGGCATTACTAACCAAATCCTTTGGGTGCTGTATTAAAGCTCTATACAACTCACATATTACGGGGTGCCATAATTTGGTTGTGCTCATGAGCAATATCCCTGATGTGCAATATATTTGGCCTTATTACACCTACATTACTCATTTTTCTTTTAAGTTTGTAGTTAGGCGTTGTTTAGAAAAAAAATTAAAATGAATATTTTTAGTGGTAATATTTTCGGGCTGCCTTTGCGCTATTTTACATGGCAGGAATAGTGCCGCTGTTTTTCCTTTCCTGTCTTATCAAAGGTTCATGGTTAAACTGATATAACTCATGCATTTTTAATGTACAGCCACAAATCATTTTTATCACGGCGTCTGTTTAATACGGCAACGTAGTCAGCACATACTGTATCACCGCGTTAAAATGACAGTTCCTCAAAAGCATTCTTTAAGCTTCATATATAAAACAGCAGTTTTGTTTATAAAATGTTATTCTCGAGCAATTAAATGCTGAATGATATCAAGTGTTGAATGAGGCTGCTGTCATGTTCTTCAGCGCACAGTTAGGATTTTTCTTCTGACAGATTCTATGCAGCGGCTTGTCAGCTATTTCCACTTGTTTTTAAGATTTATAGCAATTGCATACAAAACTCCTAAATGAAAAAGCGTAAATAAAGGTCAATTAATGGTGACCTAAACTAGGAAATGTTATGTGGCTTAATGTGCATGAAGAAGTAGTATTAATACTGCTAAAGGACTTTTTCCTTTAGCCTGTTGGCAGGGACGGACTGGGACTGAAATTTAGCCCGGACATTTTAAAGCACACAGGCCATTCCTGTCATCGTCCCGAGCCCCAGATGGGGATATATATTACTATGGTACAATAGAAGAAAAAACGAGGCAGTCACCAGCATAAATCAGTTCCAGTAGTCCTTTATTCACATAAGTGCCATGGACAGCAAGTGGACAAGCAGGACTTGTGAGACATGCGCGGGATTGAGGTCGACCGCCGTTTTGCGATTACTTGCTTCTACGGGTCCAAGTAATCGTGAAACGGCCTTCGTCCTCTCTCCCCCGCACGTCTCACAAGTCCTGCTTGCCCACTTGCTGTCCATGGCACTTTTGTGAATAAAGGACTATTGGAACTGATTTATGCTGGTGAGTGTTTCGTTTTTTCTTCTACTGTTCCTTGGATCTCGTCTGTTTTCGTTAAGCACCACTACCAGCAATTCTTTATGTGGTGTTCAGACTTATTTGGCTCCTGGTCTGTTAAGTGGTGATTTGTGTTCCCTAGTGCCGTTCTTTTCTTCTCTTTGCTTCGGAGATATATATTACTGGACCCGTAGAAGCGAGTAATCGCGAAACGGCCGTTGTCCAGCACCTCCCTCCCCTAGCATTCCTCTAACGTCCTGCATGTCCACACATTTGATGGAATTTATGTGAAATAAAGACGCACAGTTTTTCAGCTATATCGGTGAGTGCTACATATTTCTTCCTTTTTCGCTTCACATTGATATATATTACTAATAATACCCTCCCTGGAGAAAGTCAAGATTTCCAATATTTCTAATAATACCAAACATACAGCTATACAAGATATTAATAATATTAACACGAGGTGTTCGGGACGGACCCCAAACTTTACTGTTCAAGTTCGCCCATCACTAGACTACACCAGTGCTCTGCAGACCCTATACAGTATGTGTTTACTGTGCAGATTCTCAGCAGTATCGTTCCCGCTGATTGACAAAGGAAAGGGAAAACAAATGACACTTGGCCCAGACCACCAAGACCTCTTCCTCCGTCCATAATTCCTTCCTGCAAAATATAACAGAGACAGCTTTTCTTTACTGCTTTTCCAAGACCCTCCTCACATTATACCACCTCTACACAATCCACAACGTATGCTGCCTTATAATAACCTCCCTATGCTTCCTTACAACTATACAGCACCGTAAAGTAATGATGCCCCCTTGTGCTACTTTATAATAATTCCCTAGTTCCTCCTTTAATAATACTCACTTTTTGTGCCTTATCATAGTGACCCTGCACTTCCTTATAATAATGATTTGTTTTATAATAATAATAATAATAATAATAATACCTCCTTGTGTCCCCATAATGATAACAGAAATATAAAAGGGGTGCTTGTGGTCACATGACCGTAGGTCCTTCACTGCTCGTTGACTTTAGCTTCTTCAGGTCCTGTTTGCTTGAACTATCCGGCCGTGTCTGACCCCGGGCCCCTCTGCAGTGTGGGTGAGTCCTTGCTCAGCGGTGGTTGCATGCCGACCTTAACAGGACTGTGACATTATAACTGACCGTTACGTTTTTGGAGTTTTTTTTTTCTCTCTGCTGAGAAATATGGATCCTATACAATCTCTGGCTGAACAAATGAAAAATCTTAGATGTTTCAGGGTTTATCTCTGGAGCAGCAAGCTCTGGCTCGTTCTCAGTAGCAGGTTTCTGAGACAGTGCGAGGGACTTTAGCTGATTGGTCTCTGGGGGCTGGGGCGAGTGATGTTGTTTTGGTGTCCCCAGAACCACCTGTTAAACTGCCTGATTTCTTTTCTGGGAACAAAAAGGAGTCTTCATGGAGGGTTGCAAACTTTTCTTTAGTTTGAGGCCACGTTCCTCTGGGGACGAAAGTCAGAAGGTTGGGGTCATTATGTCTTTATTAAGAGGGTCCCCACAAGCTTGGGCTTTCTCCCTTCCTCCCACTGCCCCTGAGAGTGTGTCAGTGAATGCGTTTTTTGAGGCCCTCGGGCACATATATGATGAGCCGGACCGAGTGCGATTGACAGAGGACATGGTGATGAGTGTCTGTCAGGGGAAACACTCGGCTAAGTGGTTTTGTACAGAATTCCGCTGCTGGGCCGTAGAGGTCTCTTGGGATGACGCCGCACTTCGAGGACTCTTTCGCAGAGGCTTGTCCGGGCGGTTACAGGATGCCTTACATCCCCCATCTAACTCACTCGAGGATGCCATGACCCAGGCCGTCCGGATGGACCGCAGGCTGCGGGCCAGGGGGGTGATGCAGGCGGAGACTCCATTGTTCCCTAGTGGAAAAGAGACTGTTTCTGTGCCCATAGGCGTAGGGGCTCTCTCCCTGAAGGAAAAGGAGAGACAACGCTGGAGAGAAAAGCAGTTATGCTTCTACTGTGGTAAAACGGGACACTGGAAAAGGGAGTGTCCTGATTGTCCATCCTCAACCCGGTCGACGGGAAACGACTAGGTCTGTGTAGTCAGCGGGGAGACTACTCAGACCCTCAGGTACCCTTTTCCTCATTTTCTAAGGTGTTGCTTCATGTGGAACTGTTAGTGGACGGTTGGTTTTTTCCCTCTACAGCTTTCGTGGACTGCGGATCATTCATCAATCTTATTGACTCTCAATTGGTCACACGCTGTAAGATAGGGACAGTTAGACTTAAGGTTCCGATCAAAGTGGTGGCCATTGACTCCTCCCCCCTCAATAAAGAGGGAATTCTCTTTATGTCTGACTTGTTTTCGCTCAAAGTGGGCGCTACCCATGTGGAAAACTTAAGTTGTTTGGTTCTGGACAATCTACCTGCAGGATTGGTGTTGGGCATGCCCTGGTTACAACGCCATAACCCAGTCATTAACTGGAAAACGGGGGAGATTGTTCAGTGGGGGTTTAATGATTCAATGTTATGTGATAAGTCTGCACTCTGCACTGTTGGTTGAACCTGTTAAATCTGTATCTGTGTCATCTGTCGAGCTGAAAGGTATTCCGGAGTACCTGAAACAATTCGAAGATGTCTTCTCTGAAAGCGAAGCCGAGACGTTGCCGCCACATAGACCCTTTGACTGCGCTAACGAGTTAGTCCCGGGGGCTAAATTGCCTAAAGCCCGTCTGTTTAATTTGTCTGGCCCTGAGCGCTTGGCCATGAAAGATTACATTACTGAGAGTCTTCGCAAAGGACACATACGTCCCTCAGTCTCACCTGTGGCGGCAGGGGTTTTTTTTGCAAAGAAAAAAGATAGAGGTTTACGTCCCTGCCTCGATTTTCGTGAGCTCAACAAGATTACTGTACGAAAAACGTACCCCCTTCCGTTGATTCCCGATTTGTGTAACCAACTTTCAGGGGCAAAATGGTTCTCCATACTGGATCTTCGGGGGGCATATAATTTGATAAGGGTCCGGGAGGGGGATGAATGGAAAACCGCGTTCCTCACGACCGAGGGACTGTTTGAAAATTTAGTCATGCTGTTTGGTCTTACCAATGCCCTAGCCATATTTCAAAATTTCATCAACGTGGTATTCTCGGATCTCATTGGTCATTTTGTTGTCATTTGCTTAGACGATATGCTGATATACTCTCCCGACAGTCAACCTCATCTGAATCATGTACGGACCGTTCTCCAAAGACTCAGGGAAAATCATCTGTATGCCAAATTGGAGAAATGTGTTTTTTGTTCAAGAATTGTCTTTTTTGGGATTAATTGTGTCCTGTGAGGGTTTTCGCATGGACCCCAAGAAGGTGCAGGCCATTGCGGATTGGGTGCAACCCCGAGACCTTAAGGGTCTTCAGCGCTTCTTGGGGTTCGCCAATTATTGCCGCAAATTTATTCGTGGGTTTTCACAGGTGGTCAAACCACTCACAGATCTTACATGTAAAGGTGCGGATGTGAGAAACTGGTCCTCGCTTGCAAAAGAGGCCTTTGCGACCCTGAAAAGAAGCTTTATGTCTGCTCCTGTGTTAGTACAGCCAGATCCATCCAAACCATTTGTCGTGGAAGTGGACGCCTCTGAGGTGGGGATGGTGTTGTCCCAAGGGCTTGCCACTCTAACCAACCTCAGGCCATGTGCTTTCTTTTCCAAGAAGTTCTCTGCTGCGGAAAGAAATTACGACATAGGCAATAGAGAGCTTCTTGTGGTCAAATTGGCGTTTGAAGAATGGAGGCATTTTTTGGAGGGGGCCAGTCACCCGGTTACGGTGATCACGGATCACAAACATTTGTCATACATTGAGTCTGATAAAAGACTAACACTCAGCAGGCCCGTTGGTCACTTTTTTTTCCCGTTTTCAGTTTACGATTACATTTCGTCCAGGGTCTAAGAATGTCAAGACTGACGCCTTATCGCGCAGTTTTCAGCCGATGTCGCCCCCCTGAGCCACCGTCCTCCATTCTTCACCCTGGGGTTGTGATAGCAGAGGTTTCGTCTGAATTGGAATGGGAGATTCAGGGGGCCCAGTCACGGGCCCCGGCGGCCAAGCTGGAGGGGAAGTTGTTTGTCCCAGAGCAACTTCGCCTGAAACTCTTGCAGGAGTTCCATGAATCCAAGCTGAGTGCTCACCCTGGTATTTCAGCCACACGTCTGGCGGTGGCTAGGATCTTTTGGTGGCCTACCCTTGGTTCAGACATAAAGAAATTAATTGCTGGTTGTGGGGTCTGCGCTCGTTCTAAAAGCTCTCATAGCCAGCCGGCAGGGGAGCAGATGCCCTTGGCAGTGCCCGAAAGACCATGGACTCACTTATCCATGGATTTTGTTACCAATCTCCCTCCATCTAAGGATAATACAGTGGTATGGGTAGTGGTGGACAGGTTTTCTAAGCAGGCTCATTTTGTACCCCTGTCCGCACTACCGTCAGCTGAGACGTTGTCCAGGTTGTTTGTGCAGCATGTGATCCGGTTGCATGGGGTATCCCTGAATGTGGTGTCTGATCGTGGTGTGCAGTTTAGGCTAAGTTTTTGGTGTGCTTTCTGCAAAAAATTAGGGATGTCTCTGTCCTTTTCATCTGCATACCATCCTAAGAGCAATGGTCAGACGGAGCTCACTAACCAGTCTCTGGAACAGATCCTCAGGTGTCTAACCTCTGCTAGACAGAATGACTGGTGCAATGCACTGCCGTTGGCTGAATTTGCCTTCAATAGTCGGGTGAGACAATCCACGGGTATTACTCCTTTTTTGATCAATTATGGGTTCAGACCTCATTTTGGTGAGTTTTCTCATCTGGACTCGGGGTGTCCCGGGGCTGAGGGCTCTGTTCAGCGATTACAGAATACGTGGGCAGAAGTTCAACGGAGTATATCTAGGTCTCAGGGCTGGTATAAGTTTTTCGCGGACAGGAAACGAACACCAGGGCCCACGTTTCAGGTTGGAGACAAGATTTGGCTCTCCACGCAAAACATTAAGTTGAAGGTTCCTTCAGCCAAGTTGGGGCCCAAATTCATTGGCCCATACAAGATTGTGGAAAAAATCAATCCAGTAGCATATAGGCTGTGCCTTGCACCCTCTTTCAAAATCCCTAACGTCTTCCACAAATCTCTACTGAAACCTTTTGAAGCAGTCCGGGGAGACTCCTGTTTTGGTCGAGGGGCAGGTGGAGTACGAGGTTGGTCATATCGTAGATTCCAGGTTGGTATGGCGGTCGGTACAGTACCTGGTTCATTGGAAGGGGTATGGACCGGAAGACAGGTCCTGGGTACCGGCCCGGTTGATGCATGCTGATCGCCTGGTGCGGGCTTTCCATGCTAAGTACCCAGGCAAGCCTGGGGGTCCAGAGGCCCCCCATTGAGAGAGGGGTACTGTCTTGATCTCAGTGTAGGTTTGACTCGCACACGTGGGGTTAATGTCTGGAACCAGTGCTGATGACTGATATTTCTGAGGTTAAAGGTTGTGATCCCAGTGCAGGCTTACCTGCACACCTGGGGCTATGATTGTGGCCACTCCCTGGTTCTGGGAGAGGCTTCTTATAGCCTCAGGATGCTTCCATCCCCGTCAGTTATACTTTCGCCCTTGGCATAGTGTGGTGACCCAGGGGGGTGTTTGTGCTGTGTTCTTGGTTACCTGATACTCTGTGTATGACTCGGTCTGTTCTCTGGATACTGCTTGTTGGATCCTGCTTGGTACCTTCTATGTCTGTTTGGTTTTGATCTCTGCTTGGCCCCGACTCTCCGTTCTGTCTCTTCCCTGGTATTTTACTGTTATCTCTGTGTATGACCCGGTTTGTCTGACTTTGAGAATTCCTGTATTAGTGTTCTGCCTATCTCTGACAGCAGGATGCTATGACCCGCCCCCTTGTGGTCACATGACCATAGGTCCTTCACTGCTCACTGACTTTAGCTTCTTCAGGTCCTGTTTTCTAGAACTATCTGGCCGTGTCTGACCCCGGGCCCCTCTGCAGTGTGGGTGAGGCCTTGCTCAGCGGTGGCTGCACGCTGACCTTAACAGGACCGTGACACTTTAACTTTTCTTTTACTTGGGGTAAACATAGTGATTTAGAAGGGATTGTCTGAGTATAATAATTTAGGACTTAGCATGCCAGTGCAGATACCACTGGAACGACACCAAAAGGTGACGGTAGGTGTTATAATTTATTTTATTTTGGGTAAACATAATGATTGAGAAGGGGTTGTCCGAATAGTGGACTAGAATGCGCTGCCAATTCCAATTACTAAAATGAAGTGGCAGCAGCACAAGAAAAGGTATAATTACCAGGGACTTATCGCTAACTTTCCGGAATTCCATTCCCTGCGGCTGATGATTGCAATCTGATACTCCCCTCTCAGCAGTGAATGACTGAAATGGTAAAAGGAATATCTTATTTAAGTTTTTTAATGCAAATTAATTTTTGGTTCAAATTAATTACTTTGAGTATTCAATAAATATTTCAGGTGAATTCTACAGTCTCTACAGTATGTAACACAGTACATAACAGGCTGCAGAATGAGTTGTCGGTGAGTGTGCCCTGATGGAAGAGTCTATAACCTTATTTACATTTTCCTGAATTATCTTCTAATCTGATTTATAACCACATGGAAATTTAACCCTTTCATGACCTTGAGTTTTTCTATTTTTGAAGTTTACTTTTTTGCTCCTCTTCTTCCCAGAGTTATACCTGTTTTTTTTCCATAATTATGGCCATGTGAGGGCTTGTTTTTTGCCCAAGGAGTTGTACTTTTGAACGATAGCATTGGTTTCACAATATAGTGTACTGGAAAATGGGAAAACAAAATCAAAGTGCTATGAAATTGCAAAATAAGTGCAATTCCACAATTGTTTCTTGGGTTTCTCTGAACAGTCAGTGCAGAGAGCCGGAAGATGGCGACGATGAGGAGTCCAGAGCTGAGCAGCGTCCAGCGAGGAGAGGTATTTCTTTTATTAATGTTTGAAGCATTATATGGGGCCCATCATTTACTGGTGCATTATATGGGATCCATAATATACTGGAGCATTATATGGGGCCCATCATTTACTGGATCATTATATGGGTCCCATGATATACTGGAGCATTATATGGGGCCTGTCATATGCTGGAGCATTAAATGGGGCCCATCATATACTGAGCATTATATGGGGCCATCACATACTGGAGCATTATATGGGGCCCATTATATATGGAGCATTATATGGGACCCATTCTGTCTGGAGCATTATATGGGGCCCATCATATATTGGAGCTTTACATGGGGCCCATTATATATGGAGCAATATATGGGGCCCATAATGTACTGGAGCATTAAGCGGGGTCCATCATATACTGGAGCTTTATATGGGGACCATCTATACTGTATGGAGCAATATATGGGGCTCATTTTGTATTGAGCATTATGTGAGGTCCATTCTGTATGGAGCATTATATGGGGCCCATACTATATGGAGCATTATATGGAGCCGCTCATTATGTATGGAACAATATATGGAGCCCATTATATACTGTATGGAGGAATAGTTGGGGTCCATTATTCGGTATTGAGCATTATATGGGGCTCATTATACTGTATGGAGCACTATATGGGGCTCTCTATGCTGTTTGGAGCATTATATGGGTCTGCATTATACTGTATGCAGCATTATATGGGGCTCATTATTTTGTATGGAGCACTATGGTGCCCATAATACTGTATAGAGGAATATACTGTCCGGTTTCTGAGCCATTGATATCACTCATGTAAGTAGTAAGTGAGATCTTTGGCTTTGTACTATACCTATATTTCTCTGCTGTATCTGTGCATCATGAATTGTGGTATGTTTAATAGGGGTCCATTAAGACTTTCACCCGGTGCCCACGAAAACCTGGAGCTGTCCCTTCCTGGACTCTGGAGATAGAAAACAAACTTTTCCATACAACTGTGATGCACTGGGTTCTGGATTCTGGATCTGTAATGGCCCTGGCGCTGGCCATCACCATACAAGGTATGTCATAGCGGCAGGGAATTATAGGGAGGCCAGCACAGCCAAACAAAAAAGACATTAGTCCACTAGCAATTGTGTGTGAAATGGTGCCACGCAATGTTTTTTTTGTGAAATTCGAATCGAAACTCAGTGTTTCATTTCATTTAATACACTAATGATTGACAGCTGTGCCAAGTGTTGGACATCCACTGCTCTCATATTGATAAACTATCCTAATGAAAGGTCATAAACGTCGTGTGACGAAACAACACCTTTTACTCATTCCGCAGCCTGCTATGAACAATGATACATAGAAGTAGCAGAAGCCATAAGTTCCAACATTTTCACATGATATCCTTGTGATAAAATTCTTTTCTGCCAAAGTCACTCAAATTTTCAATAAAAACTTCCCAACTAGCCAAAAAAAATAAATAAAAGTGCTCTTAATCTCTTAACTTGTTTTAGGAGTAGTATTAATTCCACCTTGGAGAAAATATATAGATATTTATACTGTGCAGGAACATTTCCAATATTTACTGGTATAAGACGTGACAGCTGTATATTTCATGACATGACATTTAGAACATATCTGCTTGGCTTGAGAATCCCACCAACTATATTTTTATCTCACTATTATGTTTCTATTTCTTTTTATTCATTGAATTGTTCCATTTTCTGGTTTGTGTTTTGCTTTGTTTGCTCACAGCGATGCAGCTAGCGATGTTAGAACTACTACGTGGTTAATCCATTCCACGCATTAATTTAGCAGAGTTCAGATTGTTACAAGGTAAAAGTACTCAACATGCTTATGAATTGCTTGAATGGAAATTTCCATATTTTTTTTTTTATCTTTCATCTATGCACAATAATGACTCTACAAATGTTATGTATTATATTAAAGTATTCTTCTTTTATTCCAAGCATCTCCAGTTGTTTTGTTCAATGGACAATGGATTTGTCATTCAATGTGTACACAGGATTTACAGTAAGGATTTTGCACTATTTCCTGTAGATTTAGTTTTCGCTTACTTTTCTCTTCCACTTATCTTTGTAGGTCTGTCAGTGAGTTTTCCAAGTTTATTGCACATTGAATTGAAAGCAAAAAAATTACCATAAAGTATAATGCACCCCCATAATCATCCAGTAATTACAATGCACCCCATAGTTATCCCTGTACTTGAATTTCCACTGTTTTAAATAAAAATTATTGTAGAATATATATATATATATATATATATATAATGGTATTTAACGCTGGGAATGCAACTCTGATTGGACAGCAGCTTGTATTGCGGAGCACGGACCCGACGTGACTCTGCTCCACATCCGAGGATGCACATCCTGTTGAAGTTTTTGCTGGCATGGGTCACAACAGCAACTGCTGCGACTGTGGTCATTACGCCCCTGGAGACAGGAGTTGGAGGCTCAGATTATTGAGGATGATGATCTTATATCAATCACAGAATGGAGGGCACAGGTAGGGTGATAGACAGAGATGAGGGCAAAGATGCACATTTTCCAGCTTTATAAAAACCCAGTCACTTCTAACCATGTGCCAAAAACAGCAGTCATGAGTTCTTCTAAGCAGCTTCCTTGCACTCTAAAAATGAAAATGGTGGAGGCCCACAAAGCAGGAAAAGGCTAAAAGAAGATAGTAAAGTGTTTTCAAGTTGAAGTGTTTTCAAGTTGTCTTTTCCTCATTTTGAATTATAATTAAGAAATGGCAGTTAACAGGAATAGTGGAGGTAAAGATAAGTTCCGGAAGGCCAAGCAAAATTTCAATAAGAGCTGCTCGTATAAAGACCTTCAGAAAGATTTAGCAGAATCTGGAAATGTGGTACATTGTTCTACTGTTCAGAGACACTAACACAAATATGGCTGTCATAGAATCATGGAATCATAGAATCGTAGAGTTGGAAGGGACCTCCTGGGCCATCTGGTCCAACCCCCTGCTCAAAGCAGGATTCGCTAAATCATCCCAGTCAGATGTCTGTCCAGCCTCTGTTTGAAGACTTCCATTGAAGGAGAACTCACCACTTCTCATGGCAGCCTGTTCTACTCATTGATCACTATAACTGTCAAAAAGTTTTTTCTAATATCTAATCTGTGTCTCCTCCCATTTAGTTTCATCCCATTGCTTCTAGTCTTTCCTTGTGCAAATGAGAATAAAGATGATCCTTCTACAATGTGACAGCCCTTTAGATATTTGTAGACAGCTATTAAGTCTCCTCTCAGTCTTCTCTTTTGCAAACTAAACATTGCCAAATCCTGCAACCTTTCCTCATAAGACAAGGTTTGCAGACCGGTCACCATTCTGGTCGCTCTTTTCTGAACTTGCTCCAGTTTGTTGATGTCTTTTTTAAAATGTGGTGCCCAAAACTGGACACAATATTCCAGATGAGGTCTGACCAAAGAGGAGTAGAGGGAAATAATGACTTCACGTGATCTAGACTGTATGCTTCTGTTAATACATCCTAGAATTGCATTTGCCTTTTTTGCTGCTGCATCATACTGTTGACTCATAATCAGTCTGTGATCTATTAGTGTACCCAAGTCTTTTTCACATGTGCTGTTGCTTAGCCCTATTCCTCCCATTCTGTATATGCTTTCTTCATTTTTATTGCCCAGATGTAGTACTTTGCATTTTTCCCTGTTAAAAACCATTCTGTTAGTTGCTGCCCACTGCTCCAGTTTTTTTATACCTTTTCGAATCCTCTCTCTCTCTTCTCTAGTATTAGCTATCCCTCCTATTTTTGTGTCATCAGCAAATTTAATCAGTTTACCCTCAATTCCTTCATCTAAATCATTGATAAAGATGTTGAGCAATACAGGGCCCAGGACAGAGCCCTGTGGTACCCCACTTGAGACATTCTTCCAACTGGATGTGCAGCCATTTACGACCACACTTTGGGTCCGATCACTAAGCCAGTTATGAATCCACCTAACAGTTGCCTTGTCCATTCCATACTTAGTCATTTTTTCAATAAGGATTGTATGAGATATTTTGTCAAATGCTTTGCTGAAGTCAAGATATACTATATCAACAGCATTTCCTTGATCCACCCAATCAGTGATTCCATCATAAAAGGAAATTAAGTTAGCCTGACATGACTTATTAGTTACAAACCCATGCTGACTCTGTTTAATCACTTCATTCTTATCCAGGTACTGACATACATGTTGTTTAATAATTTGTTGAAAGATCTTTCCTGGTAAAGAAGTCAGACTCACCGGCCTATAGTTGCTTGGGTCCACCTTCTTCCCCTTTTTGAATATAGGAACAACATTTCCTCTTCTCTAGTCTTCTGGGACTTCTCCTGTTCTCCAAGAATTTTCAAAGCTTATGGAGAGGGGTTCAAAAATTTCTTCTGCTATCTCCTTCAGTACTCTGGGGTGTAATTCATCTGGACCTGGAGACTTGAATTCATTTAGGTTAGCTAAGTGTTTCCTCACTATCTTTCTGTTTATAGATATCCTGGAATCTTCTATTCCCTTAATAGGACAGTGAAGAATAGTTGATGTTACATTTCCTTTCTGAGAGAAAACAGATGCAAAATAGGAATTTAAAAGTTTGCCTTCTCAACATCCTGTCTTACCATTTCATCATTTTATCATCATCTTTGACTTTTCTTTTACTTTTGACATATCCCCAAAATACTTTATTATTGCTTTTGACATCTCTTGCAAGCCTCAATTCATTGTCAGCTTTAGATAATCTGATTTGTGTCCTGCAGGTTCTGCAGACAGCATTATATTCTTCTTTAGATATGCCTCCCTCTTTCCATTTTATAAACATTTTTTTCTTCCTTTTTAGCATGTGCTTAAGTTCTGTGTTTATCCATCCTGGTTTCCTTGAATGCTTCCTATTCTTCCCTCTTTTCAGAATTGTTAACAATTGTGCTTTGAGAATTTCATTTTTCAAGATTTCCCATCCTTCCAGGACATTTTTCACTTTAATGATATCCAGCCATTGGATCCCTCCAATACTCTTTCTGAATCCCTTAAAATCTGCCTTTCTGAAATCTAACCTTGACGTCTGAGTCTTCACAGGTCTTCCTCCTCTAGTTATCCAAAATTCTAAAATAGCATGGTCGCTACCTCCTAGGGTCCCAGCCACTTTTACCTCCTCAACCATTTCCTCCTGTTTATAAGGATTAGATCCAAGGTAGCAGTTCCCCTTGTCTTCTCCCCTACCTTTTGGAAGATAAAGTTGTCAGCAAGAGAGGATAAGAATTTCCTTGACCTGTTAGTTTTGCCTTAGAGAGATTCCCAACAAATGTCTGGATAGTTGAAATCTCCCATGACAACTATGTCATATTTTTTGGATAACTTGGCCATTTGATGCATAAAGAGTTCATCCATATCTTCAGCTTGCACAGGCGGCCTGTAGTAAATGCCTACAATGGTGTCTTTTCCATTGTTCTGTCCTTGTATTCTTACCCAAACAGTTTCCACAGAACTCCCAGTCTCTGAAGCTTCAATCTCTGTGCAGATATACGCGTTTCTAACATACAATGCAACACCTCCTCCTCGTTTATCAAGTCTGTTTCTTGCAAATAAGTTGTATTCTTCTAGCCTTGTATTCCAATCATGTGTATTGTCCCACCAGGTTTCAGTGATTCCAATGACATCATATTTCTTCTCCTGCGTTAGTAGTTCCAATTCTCCTTGTTTGTTGCCCATGCTTTGTGCATTAGTATAGAAACATTTTAGTTTGTGATTGGTTTCTCTTTCGCCAATATTTTTATTAATTAGATTATTTTGTCTTTGTTCTTCCTTTCCACTTCTAATAGCAGAGTTCTCAATAGCATTTGTCAGGTGTATGGCTTTTTCTGGTCTTTTGCTTCCCTTCCCACATTGTTCTAGTTTAAAGCTCTCCTTACAAGTGTAGCAAGGAGACTTCCAAATACATGTTTTCCAGTCTTCGTAAGGTGCACTTTTACCTCCTCAACCATTTCCTCCCTGTTTATAAGGATTAGATCCAAGGTAGCAGTTCCCCTTGTCTTCTCCCCTACCTTTTGGAAGATAAAGTTGTCAGCAAGAGAGGATAAGAATTTCCTTGACCTGTTAGTTTTGCCTGAGAGAGATTCCCAACAAATGTCTGGATAGTTGAAATCTCCCATGACAACTATGTCATATTTTTTGGAGAATTTGGCCATTTGATGCATAAAGAGTTCATTCATATCTTCAGCTTGCACAGGCGGCCTGTAGTAAATTCCTACAATGGTGTCCTTTCCATTGTTCTGTCCTTGTATTCTTACCCAAACAGTTTCCACAGAACTCACAGTCTCTGAAGCTTCAATCTCTGTGCAGATATACGCGTTTCTAACATACAATGCGACACCTCCTCCTCGTTTATCAAGTCTGTTTCTTGCAAATAAGTTGTATCCTTCTAGTCTTGTATTCCAATCATGTGTATCGTCCCACCAAGTTTCAGTGATTCCAATGACATCATATTTCTTTTCCTGTGTTTTAGTAGTTCCAGTTCTCCTTGTTTGTTGCCCATGCTTTGTGCATTAGTATAGAAACATTTTAGTTTGTGATTGGTTTCTCTTTCTCCAATATTTTTATTAATTAGATTATTTTGTCTTTGTTCTTCCTTTCCACTTCTAATAGCAGAGTTCTCAATAGCATTTGTCAGGTGTATGGCTTTTTCTGGTCTTTTGCTTCCCTTCCCATGTTGTTCTAGTTTAAAGCTCTCCATACAAGTTTAGCAAGGCGACTTCCAAATACATGTTTTCCAGTCTTCGTAAGGTGCACCCCATCTCTAGCAAGTAGTCCATCGTAAAGGTAATTCACTCCGTGATCCATAAATCCAAATCGTTGCTGACGGCACCATCGACGTAGCCAGTTGTTCACCTGCAGAATCTTATTCCACCTCCTTGTTCCATGACCATCCACTGGGAGGATGGAAGAGAAGACCACCTGCGCTCCCAGTTCTTTCACTTTCTTGCCTAAGTTTTCAAAGTCTCTGCAGATGGTTTCCAGGTCATTTCTGTCATGAAAGAGTCATCAGAAGAAAATCTCTCCTGTGTTCTCACTATAGAATTCAGCATCAGAAGTATGCAAAATATCATCTAAACAAGCCTGATGCATTTTGGAAACAAGTCCTGTGAACCGATGAGGTTAAAATAGAATGCCTTGGCCACAATGATGAAAGGTATGTGTGGAGAAAAAAAAGCACAGAATTTTGGGAAAAGAACATCTCACCAACCAACATGCATGGGGATGGATCGATCATGCTGTGGGGTTGTATTGCAGCCAATGACACAGGGAACATTTCACAGGTAGAGGGAAAAATGGATTCAATAAAATTTCAACAAACTTGATGCAAACATTTGTAAAAAAAAAAAAAAAAAAAAAAAAAAGATTTAGAAAGAGGATGGCATCTACAAATGGATAATGATCCTAAACAAACGACGCAAGCTGAAGGTTTTACAATGGCTCTCACAGTCGCCTGCTCTGAACATCAATGAAAATCTGTGTCTAGACCACACAATAGCAAACATCAGGCACACATTAATGATAAGGTTAATATTGATTTACCTTATACTCATGGTCTAGTGTGGGTAAGGTTAATAGATAAAATCAATGATAGTCTAGCATGATTTAGGAGTTAAAGGGAATCTGCCAGCAGTTTTCTTGCTATGTAATCTGATAGCAGTATGATGAGGAGACACTGATTCCAGTGATGTGTCACTTAGTTTACTGGGTGCAGCGGTTGTGATAGAATCACAGTTTTCTCTGCTGCAGATCTCGCAGAGCTCTGAATGCTGACCTGTGTATAATCCCGCCCACACCACTGATTGGCTGCTTTATGTGTGCACTGAATATTGTCAGAAAGCTGCTAATTAGTGCTGGGGGTGTGATTAGACTGTGAGGCACAAGACACCTTGTCCTTTAGCAATAATCTCCTGCTGATAAAACACTTAGTTTAATAAAAAAGCAAAACACAACCCAGTAAATGACACATTACATCATGTAGTTCTCAGATTGCATTGAAAAAACTTGCTGACAAATTCTTTTTAAGCCTAAGTATTATATACCAATAAAATCAGGTATATTACAGCCATTATTACATTTTGCACAAAATGAATAGTAGCAGCAGAATAATGCTAGAATTTAACTCCTTGTTTTCTCCTGAATAGCTCACATGGGGGGTTTCCAGATACTGGAACTTCCCTCTAAGTGTGACCCTAAATAATAGGATACATTGCGGAGAGTTTTCTGTGACAAAAGCAAAGAGTCCCCTGATATAAAGACTGGCTTGCTTCTCATAAATTAAGTAGTGTGTTTGTTGTTTCTTTCTCTCACCCTTTCCAAAGGTTTTCTACACTCAACAATGCAGTTCTTCTTCCATGGGTCTTACAGAAAAATGGTGAATTTGTGACCTTTTTATTGCAGTCATGTATTCATGTAAACTGATAGAAGAAAGACGATCAGAGACCTCTAAAAACATCCCATGAAGTAAGTGGACTGCTTAACCCCTTAAGGACCAGGGGTATTTCCATTTTTGCACTCCATTTTTTGCCCCCCCAGAGCCATTTGTTATTTTTACATCAATATGGCCATGTGAGGTCTTGTTTTTTGCAGGACATGCTTTACTTTTAAAAGACACCATTGATTTTACCATATAGTGTACTGGAAAACAAGAAAAAAATCTAAGTGCAGTAAAATTGCAAAAGAAATGCAATTCCACAAGTTTTTTTTTACCATGTTCACTAAATGCTAAAACTGTCCTGCCATTATGATTCTCCTGGTCATTACGAATTCATAGAGGCCAAACATGTCTAGGTTCTTTTTTATTTAAGTGATGAATAAAATCCAATGTTTGACCGAAAAAAAAAAATTATGGCGCCGTTCCGTCTCCATTTTTCAGGATCTGGGGCTGGGTGAGAGTTTGCTTTTTGTTCGCTGAGCTGACATTTTTATTTACATCATTTTAGGGTATATAAGATCTTTTGATCGCCCATTATTGCGCATTATCGCAGCGATCAAAAAAACGTAATTCTGACTTGTTGATTTTTTTCTTGTTGCGCCGTTTACTGATCGGATTAATTCTTTTTATATCCTGATAGATAGTGCGATTCTGAACATGAAGATACCAAATATGTGAGGTTTTTTATAGTATATTGTTTTAGTTTTAATGAGACACAAGGGGGGATTTGGAACTTTTATATTTTTAAAGCCTTTTTTTTTACTTTTTACTTGCTACAATACTCTCCATGGTAGACTAGAAGCTGCGATCATCATTAATGTTATCCCTGATTCAACCAATTAGGGATAGTGCAATAATGATTTATTTCTCATTTTGGTATTGCTTTGATATGGATAATAATATATGATTGTTTATTACGCATGTTTGCTAGACATCCACCCCAACATGTCGCTTCTCTCCTTCACCTCCCATTGTATATTTTTTTCAAGCCTGTCCTTTGAGACCCGTGGGACTCTGGCTGATATCTTTAGGGACCGGAGGGCTAGCCGTCAGGAGCGGGGGCGCCATAGTCGCTATAAACTTAGGGTGCCAACCTCCGCTGATAGGCAGGGCACAGGAAGAGGTAATCTTATCCTCCCCCACCATTTGTACCATTTTTTCTGCCTCTACCTAAGCACTAATGCACCTTATTGATTAATCAAGTGCAACATCTTATATCTATATTTTTCTACATAAAGACACAGTGTGAACAAGGCCCCTCTCTTCAGCCTTCACTGCATCCCTTCCAGGCTCTTCATCTCTGTCTCCCTACCCCTTTTCTGGCCATATAGGAGTCAAAGGGTCAGCCGACGGTGAGCGGCGGCACCAGTGTGCAGGTTCTACGGTGCCAACTTCCACTGTAAGGCAGGATCAGTCTAGCAATATGATAGGTTCGGGCACCTCCTTGGGTCATATTCTCCCTTTTTCTAAATGGTGATGGTGGTCTCCTTTTATACATATTTCACAGTAAGTTAAGACTTTAATCAAGATTATATTGCATCCTTATCAATAAGTACAGAAGTTACACAGTGATTCAGTCAGATTGGTTTATGGCATTAAATAAATAAGGATTTAGGATGAAGATTCATTTATATTTTGGACAGCCCCTATAAGCTAGTTGTTTCTATTAGTCCATAAGCTTAGGTATGTGTAAAAAAAAACTAATTGTGCTTTTCTTACTCTCCCTGGGTTCATCAATGTGCCTTTGCTACTTCCTGTATTTTGTTGATCGACTGCTGTGGTGACAAAACGTTGATAGAGCTGCAGCCAATCACTGAGCCACGAAGAGTGCTCAAAAGGACTTAAGCCCCCGTCACACACAGTGATCTCGCTGACGAGATCGCTGCTGAGTCACAAGTTTTGTGACGCAACAGCGATCTCACCAGTGAGATCACTGGGTGTGACACTTACCGGCGACCGGCCCCCCTGCCGGGTATTGCTGATCATTGTGGAAAGCCCTGGACATTTTTTTGATTGTTTGTCTCCCGCTGGCCAGCACGCATCGCTGCGTGTGGCAGGCGGGAGACCAGCGATCAGTGAGCTGGAGATGGTAACCAAGGTAAACATCGTGTTTTAAGTGCCGCGCGCTGCTTAGAAACCCGATGTGTACCTTGGTTACCATCTCCTTGCACCAGAGCGCTGGTATCTAAGGTACACAGTGGGTAACTAAGCGAGGTGCGTCGCTTGTTACCCGCGTGTCACTGTCCTGATCGCTGGTGAAGCTGCCTGTTTGGCAGCTCACCAGCGATCATGTAGCGACACACCAGCGATCCTGACAAGGTAATATCGTTGTCGGGATCGCTGGTGAGCCGCTATGTGTGACGGGGCCCTTAAGGGGAAGCAGAACAGATCTATATCATGGGGTTGGTGCAGTCCTACAAAAAACTTCAGCAACAGGTATTTTTCTGAAAATGAGCAGCTGCTCAGACGACAAGTGAAAGCTGTGAACTAAACTATGTTCTGCTTCATTATTTCATTTATACTAATTAATCTATGTACTTTTCAAATACAAACGCTCTTTTTATGGAAATAAAGTAATTATTAAGCTAAAAAAAACATACACAACTGATGTCATGTAATAAAGAAGAAAAAACATTTTTTTAATTAGTTCTATCACTTACCATGTTTTTAAATAGTAGATTGTATTATTTTATGTTCTGTATATTCATATACTTAGTTTAAAAATGTTTGGTTAATAAAACAAATTATATTTATATAGTTATGCTTTATAATATGCATGCATCTGTAAAAACAGACTGCCTGAATGTGATTTAGTCTAGTAATATATTTCCTAGAAACATGTCTTTGCAAGTACAACTTTCAACAATAGGTGGCAATGTAGGTAGAAACTCTCTCTGCATTGCATTAAATAAAGTGATGGCCAAAAGTTTTGAGAATTACGAAGTTAGGTTTTCACAGTTTGCTGCTTCAGTGTTATTCTATCTTTTCGTCAGACGTGTCTATGGTTATTGAAGTACAATTATCAGGATTTTATAAGTTTTTCTACCTTTATTGACAAATACATCAAGTTTATGCATATGTAAGGCGGCCAGGGTGGTAGTCGTGGCAACTGGCTGTACTGTTCCCACACCCTGGCGCCTCACAGGTGAAACAACAATTCCTGTCAGCTCTGCATGCAGTACTGTGTACTCCCTTCAGCTGCTGGAGTCTCCGCGACCACTGTTACTTCAGTCTTTGATGCATGAGTCCTATAAATCACTCAGTACTCCAAGTTCTTTTTCAACAGTGTAGATTTTACTTAACTTAAAAACAGTCTTTACTTTGGCAGCACAGATCACATACAGAGACATCTTCCTTTCTTTCTATGTCATCCGGACAGGCTCTGTAACTTTTGGACAGTCGGTGTCCCTCCTGTTCTTTCCTGTCACCAGCTCCTTATCAGCCCCTTGTCTGGCTCCAGTGGGAAGAGGTGCCAGGAACACTTCCACTGTGGCTCCCACCCTGGTCATAGACCCCGGATCCTGACTGGGGATGGTCCTATCCAGCTGGTGCCCGTCTGCACTCTTCACTGCCTGTGGCCCATTACTGCTACAACAGCTTTATCCCCATGGCTATAGTCTTCTGCTATATCACTGTTCACACATCCTGCCCATGGGCAGGCTGCCCGGGTATCTGACCCCTACCAGGAAGCTACCCAAAAACAACTCCCTGCTCTGTGTTGCCCCTCCCATCCAGTTAACCCCTGTGCTGCCTATCTACTATTCTATTCTCTATCTCTAATGTGCCCCCCTCTATTCTACCCCACTCTTGTCCTATATTACCTAAGATCCTATTCTAGCCTTAATCCTATAGCAGTACATAACATCACAAAATGTAAACATTACATATTACATCAATAACATTAGTAGACCTCACTTATATTAATAAGCCATCAGGTGCCGCAGATGACTGTGTGAACAGCATCCGAGGGAGAGGAGGCACTTGAGGTTCCCTGCCACCTGCTTTACACATCTATGCATATAGATGAGAAAATTTAATCAAATTCTGTCTTCACATTTCTTTTTAATCTGGAACCCTTGTTAATACAGTGTTCCCTCATGACAGCATTATGAGCTTCCCACAAAACTGAAGGGGAAGTAACCGAGCACTCGTTCAGGTGAAAAAGTCATTGAGATGGATCAGTAGAGTCTTCCGAATTGTTAGGATCCTTTATTAAAAACTCATTCAACCGCCAGTGGCACACCCTGGATATCGGTCGAATGGATTTAAGATCTAACACCACTGTAGCATAATCAGTCCATGTAATGTGACCCATCTCAACCTTCTCCATCATCCTAAGGGTCGGAATATTTGCCAAAAAATAATCAATTTTAAAATGAGTGTGATGAGGAGGAGAATAGAAGGAAAGGGTCCTGTCTCTGGGGTGATCTATTCTCCACAAGTCGAACAAGAACTTAGTCCTAATTAATTTTTTTAAAGTCTCTCACCAGTCTAATCAAATTTTGTGGTGGAGGCTTATTATTTATAGAAAGTTTATCGAACTGTTCCGAGAAAGGGATATGAAAATCGCCACCCACCAGCAAAGCTGCTGGTAGAAGTTTTTGAATTAAGGAAAAAACTTTTCTCAGAAATTTGATCTGACCTAATTTAGAGCATATAAGTTACATAGAAGGATGGACTGCCCCTCAAAGAAGCCTCTAAAATGACATATCTACCCTCTGAATTGATGAGTGATTTGTTCACCTGTAAGAGACAACCTGATGAAAGTAAGATGGCCACTTCACCCCTTTTATTATTGGAAAAAGCAGAGGAAAAGAGTTAGGCTGGAGTCACGCTAACCTGCGCAAAATACGGTCCGTAGTTTACTTGCGTAATACGGATGAATGACCACTAAATAGTGCTCCGTAGGTCATCTGTAAGCAAGGTGAGGTCGCATATTTTGCGCATGTGTGCATCCGTATGTAATCCGTGTGGCATCCGTATGCAATCCGTATGGCGAGATTTTCTCGCAGCCTTGCAAAATGGACATTTAACGGTTTTGAGGCCTGCAAACAATTTAAATCATTAGCCTGCACCCTATTTAGACACTCAGAAACAGGTGGCTGCCTCCATTCTGTACATTTGCCACCTTGCTTTCATGAGGTGTGTTGGTGTTCTTTGTGCAGCATGGCAGAGGGTCTGAGATTCAATACAACTGAGCAGGTTCTCTTTACCTGGCTTTTGTCACGGCGCTTTGGGCAACCATATCCTGTGATAGTGGATCTGCGGAGGAGGAGACGCATGTGGGTCCATCCACTTTTGAGGCAACGACTCACAAGAGGTCATTTTCAGCGCCTCTATTCTTCTCTGCGGGAGCATCCGGAGAAATTTTACCAGTACTGTCGCATGAGCATTTCCACATTTGATCGACTCTTGGAGACAGTGCGCCCTGGGATAACCTTTCAGGACACAAGGATGCGCAAAGCCATATCTGAAGAGGAGCAACTTCTACTCACAATACGGTATGTACTACACAACCACATTCTCTATGTTCATAGAACATAGTGTGTGCTAATTTATGTTTTTTGGCCTTCTTGGACAAAGTTTAATGCCCTCATCTTACTCAAAATATGTTTCACCGGACACAGCAGAATGTTAGATGTAATATGTCCTGCATATCACTTAGTCATTGTGCCACCAAATATGTGTGTGTTCTTCTCTCTCATTTCCTAACAAGTTTGGTCGGCATGTAACTGATTTTTTTTACTTTAGCCATTCTAAACTTTACTATTTCTGTTGTTCTACAGCTTCCTGTCCACTGGCCTGTCTTATGCCACCCTCCACCATGAGTTTCTCATTGGAAAGTCAACCATTTCAGGCATAGTGAGGTCTACATGTGCACAAATCTGGACAAGACTCCATCAAGTGGTCATGCCCGAGCCCAGGATGGAAGACTGGTTAAGGATATCAAGGGACTTTGAGGAGGACTGCCAGTTTCCAAATTGTATTGGGGCCCTGGATGGCAAACATATCAGGGTGCGTAAGCCGCCAAACTCAGGCTCCCAATTCTTCAATTATAAACAATACTTTTCTGTTGTATTGTTGGCTCTGGTAGACCCTCAATACAAGTTTATAATTGTTGACATTGGGGCCTATGGAAGGACGGGAGACTCTAGAGTCTTCAATACTTCCATAATGGCTCGGCGGCTACGCACCAACTAGTTGGATCTACCACCACCACGCCAGCTACCAGGCTCCCCCGAACAATCAGTCTCTTATGTCCTTGTGGCAGATGAGGCCTTTCAGTTATCGCGCAATGTCATGAGGCCATATCCCCGGCGCAACCTTGACCACAGGCGCAGAATTTTTAACTTGCCCCTATCACGTGCTAGGCGACTGGTGGAGTGTTCCTTTGGGATTCTTTCTGCCAAATGGCGGGTACTCCAGTCTGCCATTCAGTTGAGTGAGCAAAATGTGAATGAAGTTGTGAAAGCCTGTGTTGTTCTGCATAACTTCACCAGGATACATGATTGCTCCTCCTCTGATGGTGTTGTGCGTAGGCCGGACAATGTGCGCAGGGTGAGACCACCTATGAACCCTCAACGTAGACCGCTCTCTGGCCTAAAAGTGCGTGATATTTTCACTAATTACTTTATCTCACCTGAGGGGGCAACTTCTTGGCAAGAGAATGCTGTGTCTATGTTATAATTTGTTGCTTTAAGTGTGTCTAAATATATATTACTCAAGCCTTTATGATTCTATGAGTGTTTCATTGCATTGGTTGGTGTCTGTTAGTATGTTGTGAGGGATTGTGAAAAATCACACAGAGACGTTAACTATAGTAGACAAATTTTTAGTTTTGCCTTTTCTTTTTTTTTTTTTGCTTAAAGGCAAACATAATTTTGCCATAAGACAAATTTGGCAATGGCCAAAATGACCCTTTGTGCCTTCTTTAACTTGTTGTAAAATGAACATTACATAACAAAACAGCAACAAACATTAGGCAAAAACAGCATTGCTGCATGACTAGATTAACCGAGATTTGGCAACAAAAAGTGAGCTCCATCACCAAAATAAAGGCAACAAGATAACACTCACATTTCCTCATAATGTTATCCAATCATAGAAAGATTCCACCATGACAGGCAAGGCTACCTCACAGCTTTCACACAGATATTACCTGTCTGTAGAACAGACAATATTTAAGCATGCTATACTGGAAAGGATGAAAATACAAAACTCACTTGTTAAGACATAGAGAGAGCGTGATATTCTGAATGCTGGTCGCCTCAAAATTTTGTACTAGAGATTGCTAACAAAAAAGGTGACTACTTAACTAAGGCGAGCACGCCTTTCCTAGGCGTCAGCAAGTGAGTAGTGTATTTTCATCCTTTCATTTTACAGCATAGCGCATTTAAATATTCTCTATTCTACACACATGTAATATCTGTCTGAAAGGCGGGAGGTAGTGTTGCCTGTCATGATGGATTGTTTCATATGTTTGGAAAACATAGTTTAAAAATGTGAATGTTAAATTATGTTCTAAATGTTGGTGAAGGAGAATACCTGTTTTTTCATTTATATTAGGAGCACCAGTTACATCTCACTGGACATCTCCACCCATCAGAATCATAAATCCTCATATGTTGGGGAAGGGGAACGTGGAAGAACAGCCTGTGGGTGCTGCTGGACATTGTGGCCAACATCGCCCTGTGTGGGGCCATACTGTTGCCCATGATGCTGGAATTGTCCAGCCTCTTGGGACTGTTGGGGATACTGGCCAGAGTAATGATGATGGTGAGGGGCTTCTTGTTGGCTCTGGTAGGCCCGTGGCTCATACCCACCAAGATAGCCACATATGTTATGATTGAGTCACCGTAGGAGGCAAAAACAGAAATACAAGCTAAGTCCAGAAAACCAGAGAAGTTGGCAACTATCAGATTGCAGACCCCTGAACCTACAAACACAACTAGCAGTAGCCGTGGGGGGTTCCTACGATGCCCTAGACCCCTCGATCACAGCCGGAGAAATAAATAGGACTAAAGAAAGAAAGGGGAAATCTAAACTGCCCCAGAGCAGACCCCAAAGCAATAGGCAGCCCCCAACATATAATGACGGTGAAGCAAGATTAAAACACTAACACAGACAGAAAGATAGACTGAGCAAAGCCGGGGCCCAAAACTACCTAGATAGGAAAGGACAGGAAGACTGCTGTCTGCAATCTGCCAAAACCCTATCAAAGACAAAAGCCAACAAGCTGATATGAAAAAGACCCTGAAGCAGCTAGGCTTCAAAAACTAAATCAGCACTCAGGTATTTTCAGAAGACAGAGCTAAAGGAATTCAGCACACCCAGCAGGGAATGGCAGAAATCCAGAAAAACAAAGCAAAACAAAGTCAAAGCACAAATGCAAAAAGCCGAGCAGCAAACTTAGCTTTAGAGGAGCAGGAATTCAGACTGGTCTCCAAGGATCCCACAGAGAAATCACCCGCAGGGCAGAAGGGTGTCGGCAGCCTTATATCCAGTCAGTAACTCCACTAAGCCAGTCATCATCATCAGCCTCAGGTGTTTGATAATCAGGCTCACTACCTTTCTTTACCAGAAGAGGGAGTTCCTCGGGCCTCAGTAGTGAAGGGGAAAATGAACTCACAACAGTACCTCCCCCTTGAGGAGGGGTCACCGAACCCTCAACCACGCCACCAGGGCGATCAGGGTGAGCCCGATGAAAGGCACGCACCAATCTTTTGGCATGAATATCAGAGGCAGAGACCCAGGAAATATCCTCCTGACCATAACCCTTCCACTTAACCAAATACTGAAGTCTCCGTCTAGCCAGATGGGAATCCAGTACTTTTTCTACCTCATATTCCATGTTACCTTCAACCAATACAGGGTCTGGAGGTGCCACCCCCGGAACAACAGGTTCAACAAACCTCTTCAACAAAGATTTATGGAACACATTATGGATTTTAAATGTGACAGGAAGAGGCAAACGAAAAAAGACCGCATTAATAATCTCCACAATCTTGTAAGGTCCAATAAATCTATGCTAAAACTTAAGAGGAGCCACCTTCATAGCAATATTTTTTGATGATAACCACACCATATCACCAACCTTAAACTGGGAACCAATGGTCCTATGTCGGTTGGAAAACCGCTGGGCCTTTTCCTGGGAGAGAGATAACTTATCCACCACTTGGTCCCAGATCTGGTGCATTCTCTCCACCACAGTGTCAACACCTGGGCAGGCAGAGGGCTCCACCTGCCCTGAAGAAAATCGAGGATGAAACCCAAAGTTACAAAAAAAAGGTGCCATCAAAGTGGCAGAACTAGCTCTATTATTTAAAGCAAATTCGGCCAAGGGCAAAAATGAAATCCAATCATCCTGATCAGCAGAAATAAAACATCTCAAATATGACTCCAAGGTCTGGTTTGTTCTCTCTGTCTGCCCATTGGTCTGAGGGTGAAAAGCAGAGGAGAAGGACAACTGAATTCCCAGCCTGGAACAGAAAGTCCTCCAAAATCTAGACACAAACTGGACTCCTCTGTCAGATACTATGTTCTCAGGAATCCTGTGCAAATGAACCACCTGTTGTAAAAACATGGGCACCAACTCAGAGGAAGACGGCAACTTAGGGAGTGGTACAAGATGAACCATCTTATAGAACCTATCACAAATCACCCAAATAACAGTCATCCTTTGAGAGACAGGCATATCAGAGATGAAATCCATTGAAATATGGGTCCATGGCCTCTTGGGGACAGGCAAAGGCATCAACAACCTACTAGAGCTAGAACACGATTTAGACCGGGAGCACGTCCCACAGGACTGCACAAAATTCCTGACATCACGAGACAAGGAGGGCCACCAAAAAAACCGACTCACCAGATCTCTAGTACCAAAAATACCTGGATGACCAGCCAAAGCAGAGCAATGAACTTCAGACATCACTCTCTTCTTCCACTGGTCAGGAACATACAACTTTCCACTGGGACAACGCTCAGGTTTGTCCTCCTGGAACTCTTCCAGAGCACGTCTCAAATCGGGCGAGATGGCAGAAAGAACTACCCCTTCGCCTAAGATGGTAGCAGGCTTGGTCACCACAGGAGAATCAGCAAAGAAGCTTCTAGAGAGGGCGTCTGCCTTGACATTCTTCGTTCCAGGAAGAAAACAAACCACAAAATCAAAACGTGTAAAAAACAAGACCCACCTAGCCTGTCTAGGGTTCAAGCGCTTAGCCGACTCTATGTAAATCAAATTCTTGTGGTCAGTGAGGACCACGACTTGATGCTTAGCTCCCTCCAACCAATGTCTCCACTCCTCAAATGCCCATTTCATGGCCAACAGTTCCCTATTCCCCACATCATAGTTATGTTCAGATGGAGAGAACTTTCAGGAAAAGAAAGCACAGGGATTCATTTTAGATGTTACAGGATCCTTTTGGGACAAAACAGCTCCTGCACCAATCTCAGAAGCATCCACCTCTACCTGGAATGGAAGTGAAACATCAGGTTGCCGCAAAACCGGGGCGGAGGTGAATCTTCGCTTCAGCTCCTGAAAGGAAGAAACAGCCTCCGGAGACCAATTTAACACATCAGCACCCGTCTTAGTCAAATCAGTCAATGGCTTGGCAATACTAGAAAATTTTGCTATAAATTTCCGATAAAAATTAGCAAAACCCAAAAACTTCTGGAGGGCCTTCAAAGAAGTGGGCTGAACCCAATCGTAAATGGCCTGTACCTTGGCCGGGTCCATTTCAATAGTTGACGGGGACAAAATAAATCCCAAAAAAGAAATCCTCTGTACTCCAAAAAGGCATTTAGATCCTTTGACATACAGGGAATTCTCCCTCAAGATCCGGAACAAAGTCCGAATATGTTCCACATGAGAATCCCAATCCTTGGAGAAGATCAAAATATCATCCAGATAGATAATCAAAAATTTATCGACAAAATCTCGGAAAATATCGTTCATGAAGCACTGGAAGATAGAAGGGGCATTAGTGAGCCCAAAAGGCATCACCAGGTACTCAAAATGTCCCTCCGGAGTATTAAACGCCATCTTCCATTCATCCCCATGCTTAATGCGAATAAGATTATACGCCCCCCTGAGGTCAAGCTTGGTAAACCAGCAAGCACCTTTAACTCTGGAGAATAGATCAGAAATCAGGGGTAACGGATACTGATATTTAACAGTAATTTTGTTGAGGGCATGATAATCAATACAAGGTCTTAATGATCCATCCTTTTTGGCTTAAAAAAAAAACCCGGCACCTAAGGATGACGAGGATGGTCTAATATGACCCTTCTCCAACGCCTCCTTAATATAGGATCGCATAGCCTCGTGCTCGGGTACAGATAAATTGAAGAGCCAACCCTTGGGAAATTTACACCCCGGGCTCAGTTCAATTGCACAGTCATAACTCCTATGAGGAGGCAGAGACGCAGACTCATTCTCACTAAATACATCATAAAAGTCCGCCAAATAATCAGGAACATCATGCGACTGAGGAGAGGTGGAAAACACCGGAGCCTCACTAAAGGCACACCGACAACCCCAACTCACCACAGGCACAGATTTCCAATCCAAAACTGGATTATGAATTTGTAACCAGGGAAACCCCAGAACAATAGTATCATGCAGATTATGCAACACCAAAAATCTGCAATTTTCTTGATGGTCTGGGGCGACCCGCATTACCACCTGGGTCCAAAACTGAGGTTTATTTTTAGCCAAAGGAGTAGCATCAATCCCCCTCAAAGGGATCGGCGTCTGCAGAGGTGTCATCGGAAATTCACAACGTTTAGCAAAATCCAAGTCCATTAGGTTTAGGGCTGCTCCCGAATCCACAAAAGCCTTGGCAGAAAATGTGGACAGGGAGCAGATCAGAGTAATAGCCAGAAGAAACTTAGGTTGAACACCCCCAACAGAAAACGTGTGTGCAAAGCGTTTCTCTCGTTTAGGACAGACAGAAATAATATGCGAGGCATCTCCACAGAAAAAACACAACTTATTACGCCTTCTGAACACCTGACGCTGCTCTCTGGAAAAAAGTCTATCACATTGCATAGGTTCAGACATTTGTTCAACAGGTGGCAACACCTCTTGTGCAGCTTTGCGTTCGCACAAACGCCGATCAACCTGAATGGCTAATGACATAGAATCGTCAAGACCATAGAGGGAACAGGAAATCCCACCATAGCATCTTTTACGGCTTCTGACAACCCCTTCCGAAAGAGAGCAGCCAAGGCATTATCATTCCAGGTAGTAAGTACTGCCCACTTTTGGAATTTTTGACAGTACAATTCTGCAGAATCACGACCCTGGTTCAATGCCAGCAGGGTCTTTTCAGCCTGATCAATGGCATTAGGTTCGTCATACAACAACCCCAAGGCCTGAAAAAATGCGTTCACATTAGTCAGAATAGGATCATCTGGTTTCAAAGAAAACGCCCAATCCTGGTGATCGCCACGCAGCAAAGAGATGACAATTTTAACCTGCTGCGCGGAGCTCCCTGACGAGTTAGGCTTCAAGGTAAAAAATAATTTACAATTATTTTTGAAATTCAAAAATTTAGACCGATCCCCAAAAAATACATCAGGTGTAGGAATCTTTGGTTCAGCAGCATGTGAATGAGCAAGGTAGGCCGAAATTCCCCGCACTTCCGCAGCGAGCTGCTCCACATGATCAGACAATTGCTTTATCTCCATTGAGAGAAAAAAAATTCCCCCTACGGCCTCAGAGATATAGAGGAAAAAATATACACTTTTTTTTTTTTTTTTTAACAATTCTTTCCTGCTATTGAGTACCCTAGGATCTGCGGTATGGCGGGTGATTCTGTTATGATTGAGTCACCATAGGAGGCAAAAACAGAAATACAAGCTAAGTCCAGAAAACCAGAGAAGTTGGCAACTATCAGATTGCAGACCCCTGAACCTACAAACTCAACTAGCAGTAGCCGTGGGGGGTTCCTACGATGCCCTAGACCCCTCGATCACAGCCGGAGAAATAAATAGGCCTAAAGAAAGAAAGGGGAAATCTAAACTGCCCCAGAGCAGACCCCAAAGCAATAGGCAGCCCCCAACATATAATGACGGTGAAGCAAGATGAAAACACTAACACAGACAGAAAGATAGACTGAGCAAAGCCGGGGCCCAAAACTACCTAGATAGGAAAGGACAGGAAGGCTGCTGTCTGCAATCTGCCAAAACCCTATCAAAGACAAAAGCCAACAAGCTGATATGAAAAAGACCCTGAAGCAGCTAGGCTTCAAAAACTAAATCAGCACTCAGGTATTTTCAGAAGACAGAGCTAAAGGAATTCAGCACACCCAGCAGGGAATGGCAGAAATCCAGAAAAACAAAGCAAAACAAAGTCAAAGCACAAATGCAAAAAGCCGAGCAGCAAACTTAGCTTTAGAGGAGCAGGAATTCAGACTGGTCTCCAAGGATCCCACAGAGAAATCACCCGCAGGGCAGGAGGGCGTCGGCAGCCTTATATCCAGTCAGTAACTCCACTCAGCCAGTCATCATCATCAGCCTCAGGTGTTTGATAATCAGGCTCACTACCTTTCTTTACCAGAAGAGGGAGTTCCTCAGGCCTCAGTAGTGAAGGGGAAAATGAACTCACAACACACATCGTCCCCAACCAGGTTGGGACCAGCCTCCAACACTGGGTGGGTACAAGTGGCCATATTGGTGGGGTTGGCTTGAGGAAGACATTTGGGGCTGCGGAATAGACGGTTGGGTAGGGGGAGGAAGGGGTTGAGGTGTTGGCCCACGTATTAGGGGCTGTTCAGACCCTGCTTGAGCAAGCATCTGTGTGGATGGTCTCATGCGCATTAAATTTCGTGGTGAGAGCTGCCACCTCTCCAGAAATTCAAAAACCTCATATGGGGTATTGGGGGGGTGCTTGCATCAAGCAGGATCTGAATACATCCCCTAATACGGAGCCTGACCTTACGTGTAAGGGCACGGAGATAAAGGGTGAGGATACGTGCATAGGCCTCCTCCCCATCATCTGTAGTTACTCTGGACAAATAATTGAGCACCCCTGTGTCCACATTGGTCCTGCTCTCTTGAATAGTGACCTGGCGCCTTCTTCTTGTTCGCCGTGATGCTAGAGTAGCCTGTGGGGAGGACCTGATCTGGGCAGTTGGGCTGCTGCTCAAGTTGCCCGGCTCTTCCAGGATGGGTGAGGTGGCAGCAGCAGACCGTCCTGGTGGTGTGGTGTGTAGGCCAGCCATTGTGTGGTCTTGTGATGCCTCATCTTCAGCCATCCTTCTTGTAGGGGGAGAAGATGGGCCAGCCACCTCATCCCCTACAGGATCTATAATGGGCTCTGCCTCTGAAGCCGTTCCTCGATCCGTAAGGTTGGATTGAGTTCTGTTATGAAATAGAACAGAGGCAAAAATACATCAATATTTTTGTCCCTGTAAAGTTTTTGTGTAATGTGGTGTGAAGTATGTACTTACGGTCTCAGATCCTGAATTGGGGCGAGGAAGTTCAGCCGGTCATAGTATATATATTTTCTTTTCACATGTCCAGCATCTCCACTCCTGGACCGCTGCTGGTGTTCCCGGCGGAACTGGTCCCGGATGCTTCGCCAGCGTTTCATCACATCTTCCACTGCAATGTGACAGGAAAGATTGTCAAAATCACATATTTGAGAGGTCACATTTTCTAACAGTAGTCTAGGCATGGGGCCTTCTGGGGTGTGCTTTCTACCCATGGTGGCATATGTAATAGGGCCGATACACAGGGTCTCATTAGCTACACTTAAACTAATTTTATTGGCTAGGAGGATGAGGAGCTTGTGGGCTAACCCCTAATTATGGCTGTGTGAAGCCACGTGTCACATCCAAATTTAACGGCCACATGAGGCTAATAAAATTACATGCCCAGGAAGGGGGGTGCTGATTGTAGAATCATTTTTTAGCGTGCGCTAAGGTTAATTATGTTTTTATGGCTGCACTTATGAATTTTATGCTGCTCATCACGTGGTCTGTCACCAAAGTCATGGTACATCTGGCGACAGATGCGCCTCCATGACGCCTCCTTTCTTGTCCGGTTCGCATAATTTGCATCGCGTGGGTCCCATATTTCGGGACGCTCCTGCACCAGCACAATGAGCATCTCTACATTAATGTATGTGGACGCCATGCTGCTGCTGTACTCCATGGAGGCATTCTTCCTGGATGTCTGGAGCGGTTTTTGAGCTCATTTGCATGTCTAGGCTTCCTGATGATGGATTGGCCCATTTCCTGTCACCAGCCAAAAGACCTGTGTATTGCTCGCAGGTCACACGTGTGGTCCGTGTGTAATCCGTATTTTTTGCGCACCCATTGACTTGCATTGGCGTACTACGGGCATAGTATGCTGACAATCGCAGCATGCTGCGATTGGCACGGCGCGTAGGATACGGATGAGAAATATACGCCTGGTGCGAGTGACCCCATAGAAAATCATTTGTCCGTGTCTAATGCGTGCTTTTTGCGACTCTCACTCGCCCGTATTCCTCGCCAGTGTGACTCCGGCCTTAAAGGCAAACGCAAAAGAGCCTGTTTTATTGTTGTGAGTCTCTTGAAGGAAGGCGATATCTGCTTTATGGGACTTCAGCTCCCTAAGGGCTAGCTTTCTTTTTCTAGGGGAGTTAAGACCCCTGACATTTAATGAAATTACCAGTGTCATTTGGGATTGTGTTAGTATACTCACATACATATGACCTCCATAAGCTGACATCATTCCCACCTCCTTCGGGACACCGCAGTGGACCCTCTTCTCCATTGTATTCTACCTCTGTAGATCCGCTTGCTGCAGACAGGTGAATGGAAGGGAAGGAAACAATAGGTGGGGGAGAAGACAAGGACAACAAAAATCATAAAAATAAAGAACATATAACATTAGAAAGTAAAACAGCATATTTCTCAGGAAGAGGAGCCTGGTCTGTGGCTGACTCGTGGAAAATATCAGACCCCCAAGGTTGACACTTGTCCCACAAGGTTGATGTGAAAAAGAGCACCGCAGCCACAGATGAAGTTCTTGAGGAGACACAGCCCAGCGCCAAAACCACACAAGGGAAAAACAGCAACAGTAAAACTATCTCTTGTCATAGGACGAACCAGGGCTCCCCCAGGCACACATTACTAGTAGTTTGCAGGATACCCACCTAAAGAGAGCAAAAAGAAGTACGGCTACTGAACATTTGTGAAATGATATAGACATGAGCCTTCACTGGCTAATACTTGGAAAGGGAGCTTAAACAGCCTTTCAAAACCACAATTTGCAGTACTTGAAAGAGAAAAAGAAAGGTGGAAGACATTGTAAAAAGTTCTGTCCAAAAAGTCAGCGGAGACCCATTGTTTCTCTCTTTCCTCCCCTGCCACTTAGACTTTCCTTCTTTCTTTTCTGGGCCCAAACCAGAGGTGGAGGCGGACCCGCAGGGATAGGGGTATCCTAATCTGGAATCTTGAGGACCTGGAGGTCCAATTTCTCACAGGAAGATAGGAGATCTTCAATTGAGCTTAGAATCGTCGAGACACCCTCTCTTCTGGCCATTAAAGGAAAGCGGAACCCCCCCTTATTGGGAAATTTAAGATCCTTCAGGATTGTCAGCAAAGGCTGGAGGAGTCTCCTCTTTTGCACAGTTATGTGAGACAAGTCTGGGAATATGGGATACATAATCTCCTTCAGGGATCTTGCCAAATAATGTCTCTTGGGAGAGGTGAAGAACCTTTAGGTTGTAAAGCACGATGGGCCCGATCAAATGTAAGGGGGTGGGGGATGGGTCATCCAGTATGGAGGAGATTTCCTACAGGATTAGCTTAATATTTTCCTGGTCATTCTATTCTGGGACTCTTCTCACTCTGATATTACACCTCCTGCCCCTATTGTCCAAGTTCTCCGATTGAACCTGCAGGTCTCTGATCATTCTTTGCTGCATAGCAGATGCATGGTGCGAATCAGTCAAATGGGATCTGGTTTCATCATACTCTCCATCCAAAGAGTCAATTCTACTAGACAAAAGCTAGAAATCCTGTTGCACATATGCGACTTCTGAACTGCATGCATCTTTGACCTCTGATATTAAAGCTTTAAGGACCTCCTTTGATGGGAAACAAGAGAAGAACTTCAGCTACTGTGGGGGAGATGGTCACCTGGGGGATCACCCTACTCCTCAGAGGACCCCTCTAAATAATCCCTCCAGTCCTCTGTGCAAGTGTCACTAGCGGTCAATTTAGGAGGACCGTTATGAGGAACAGAGACCCCCCTTTTCCCCTGAGTATCAGTCAATTCTATAGTCCAAGAAGTATAATTTCTCCTTGCGGAGAATGACATGCTAAGCATGTCGAGATGAGGAGACTTAAAGCCGCAATGCTCCTCTAGGAAATATGCTAATTATGCAAATTGTCTCTTCAGAGAGTTCTAGTCCTCTTCCTCTCTGAAGAGACAATTTGCATAATTAGCATATTAAGTCTCCTCATCTCAATATGGTTAGCATGTCATTCTCCACAAGGAGAAATGATACTTCTTGAATATTGGTCAGACGCCTCTCTCACAGCCAAACCAGATCTCACACTTTGCACGGACGACGAGGGGCAGTACCCCGAAACGCACTGTCTGCAAATTGAGGTTCTGGCTTGGCTTTCATCCTAAGTCAAGTAACAAGGCTCGTTAAAGGGTCGACATTGACTTTCTGGCCTACCTCTGGTTACTAGTGAAGGTAGTGGAGCTGGTTATATTGACAGAAGGGTCGCGAGTTCTCTTTCCGGGCTCCCTCTGGTGGTTACAGGAGGTAATGGAGCTGATCTAATTAACAGAGGCCTGCCACCTGATAATGAGGAGGACAATTGGACATCTGGAGTCTCTAACTGGATTTAAGACAGCCGATTCCCTCTATCCCTGCTGGTGATTTTTTCCTGCCTCCTGAGGTCTTAGTTTCCAGTTCAGTCCCTGCATGCTCAAGCTAAGTGATCTTTGCTATTGTTCACATTTGATTTGGTTATGTCTATTCAGTTTTGTGTGGTCAGCCAGCCCCGGCTGGGGCTGTGCTGAATTTCCTTCCTTATGTTACTGCTTGTGCCAGTTTGTTTTTGTCCCTTATTAGATTGGCCTCTTTTTGCTCTGCTTTCAGAATATGCCAGAGTGCTGATATAGTGGGCGAAGTCTAGTGACTTCAGTATTTTTCTATCACACGTGTTGGACATTTTTTGCAGGGTTTTTTGCGTGATTGCAGACAGTGTCTTTCCTTTCCTGTCCCGTCTAGTTAGTGTGGGCCCCATCGTTTGCTCAGCCTATTTTCCTACCTGCGTTTGTGTTTTCATCTTGTCTCACCGACAATATATGTTTGGGGGCTATCTATTCCTTTGGGGTCTGCTCTGGGGCAGTTTAGATTTCCCCTTTCTTGCTTTAGGCTTATTTAGTTCTCTGACTGTGTAGAGGCATCTAGAATCATCGTATGTTATGAGTTCATTTTCCCCTTCACCATTGAGGTCTGATGAACTCCCTCTTCTGGTGAAGGAAGGTAGTGAGGCTGATTACCAAGCAACTGAGCTGGGAGAGGATGACTGGGTGACGGGGATCTCTGACTGGATATAAGGCAGCTGACGCCCTTCTGCCTCGCTGGTGATTTCTCTGTGGAATTATAGGAGACCAGCCTGATTCCTGCTCCTCAAAAGCTAAGTTTTCTGCTTTGCCTTTTTGCATTTGTGTTTTGGTTTTAGTTTGCCTTGCTTTTCTGGATTCTGCCATTCCCTGCTGGGGTGAGCTGAATTCCTTTTTGTCAGTTTGCTCTGTCTTCAGAAAATACCTGAGTACTGACATAGTCTTTTTGAAGCCTAGCGTCTTCAGGGCCTTTTTCCCTGTCAGTCTGTTGGCTCTTATTTTGATAGGGTTTTTTGTGGATTGCAGACAGCAGCCTTCCTATCCTGTCCTATCTAGCTTGCTTGGGCCCCATCATTTGCTCAGTCTATCTTTCTATCAGTGTTAGTGTTTTTTCTTCTTGCTTCACCGTCATTATATGTTGGGAGCTGCCCATTGCTTTGGGGTCTGCTCTGGGGCAGTTTAGATTTCCCTTTCTGTCTTTAGGTTAGGCAGTTCTCCGGCTGTGATCGAGGGGTCAAGGGCATCATAGGAACCCCCCACGGCTACTGCTAGTTGTTGTTGATAGGTTCAGGGGTCTGCAATCCGATAGCTGCCAACCTCTCTGGTTTTTTGGACTTAGCTAGCATTTCTGTTTTTGCCTTCTACGGTGACTCATTCATAACAGAATCACCAGCCTTACGCAGAATCTAGGGTACTCATTAGCAGGAAAGAATTAAAAAAAAAAGTGTGTACATTTTTTCCTCTATATCTCTGAGGCCATAGGGGGAATTTTTTTTTCTCTCAATGGAGATAAAGCAATTGTCTGATCGTGTAGAGCAGCTCGCTGTGGAAGTGCGGGGAATTTCCGCCTACCTTACTCATTCACATGCTGCTGAACCAAAGATCCCTACTCCTGATGTGTTTTTTGGGGATCGGTCTAAATTTTTGAATTTCAAAAATAATTGTAAATTATTTTTTACCTTGAAGCCTAACTCGTCAGGGAGCTCCGCGCAGCAGGTTAAAATTGTCATCTCTTTGCTGCGTGGCGATCCCCAGGATTGGGCGTTTTCTTTGAAACCTGATGATCCTAGTCTGACTAATGTGAATGCATTTTTTCAAGCCTTGGGGTTGTTGTATGACGAACCTAATGCTATTGATCAGGCTGAAAAGACCCTGTTGGCATTTAACCAGGGTCGAGATTCTGCAGAGTTGTACTGTCAAAAGTTCTGAAAGTGGGCGGTCCTTACTACCTGGAATGATAATGCCTTGGCTGCTCTCTTTCGGAAGGGTTTGTCAGAAGCCATAAAAGATGCTATGGTGGGATTTCCTGTTCCCTCTGGTCTGGACGATTCTATGTCATTAGCCATTCAGGTTGATCGGCGTTTACGTGAACGCAGGACTGCACGAGAGGTGTGGCCACCTGTTGAACAAGTGTCTGAACCTATGCAATGTGATAGAGGTTTGTCCAGGGAGCAACGTCAGGAGTTCAGAAAGCGTAATAAGCTGTGTTTTTTTTTGTGGAGATGCCTCGCATATTATTTCTGTCTGTCCTAAACGAGAGAAACGTTTTGCACACACGTTTTCTGTGGGTGGTGTTCAACCTAAGTTTCTTCTGACAATTACTCTGATCTGCTCCCTGTCCACATTTTCTGCCAAGGCTTTTGTGGATTCGGGAGCAGCCCTGAACCTAATGGACTTGGATTTTGCTAAACGTTGTGGATTTCCTATGACACCTCTGCGGACGCCTATCCCTTTGAGGGGGATTGATGCTACTCCTTTGGCAAAAAATAAATCTCAGTTTTGGACCCAGGTGGCAATGCGGGTCGCCCCAAACCATCAAGAAAATTGCAGATTTTTGGTGTTGCATAATTTGCATGATACCATTGTTCTGGGGTTTCCCTGGTTGCAAATTCATAATCTAGTTTTGAACTGGAAATCTGTGTCTGTGGTGAGTTGGGGCTGTCGGTGTGCCCTTAGTGAGGCTCCGGTTTTTTCCACCTCTCCTCAGTCGCATGATGTTCCTGACTATTTGGTGGACTTTTATGATGTATTTAGTGAGAATGAGTCTGCGTCTTTGCCTCCTCATAGGAGTTATGACTGTGCAATTGAACTGAGCCCGGGGTGTAAATTTCCCAAGGGTCGGCTCTTCAATTTATCTGTACCTGAGCACGAGGCTATGCGATCCTATATTAAGGAGGCGTTGGAGAAGGGTCATATTAGACCATCCTCTTCACCATTAGGTGCTGGTTTTTTTTTGTGGCCAAAAAGGATGGTCCATTAAGGCCTTGTATTGATTATCATGCCCTCAACAAAATTACTATTAAATATCAGTATCCGTTACCCCTGATTTCGGATCTATTCTCCAGAGTTAAAGGTGCTTGCTGGTTTACCAAGCTTGACCTTAGGGGGGCGTATAATCTTATCCGCATTAAGCATGGGGATGAATGGAAGACGGCGTTTAATACTCCAGAGGGACATTTTGAGTACCTGGTGATGCCTTTTGGGCTCACTAATGCCCCTTCTGTCTTCCAGTGCTTCATGAACGACATTTTCCGAGACTTTTTGGATACATTTTTGATTATCTATCTGGATGATATTTTGATCTTCTCCAAGGATTGGGATTCTCATGTGGAACATGTTCGGACGGTGTTCCGGATCTTGAGGGAGAATTCCCTGTATGTCAAAGGATCGAAATGCCTTTTTGGGGTACAGAGGATTTCATTTTTGGGATTTATTTTGTCTCCGTCAACTATTGAATTGGACCCGGCCAAGGTACAGGCCATTTATGATTGGGTTCAGCCCACTTCTTTGAAGGCCCTTCAGAAGTTTTTGGGTTTTGCTAATTTTTATCGGAAATTCATAGCAAAATTTTCTAGTATTGCCAAGCCATTGACTGATCTGACTAAGAAGGGTGCTGATGTATTGAATTGGTCTCCGGAGGCTGTTTCTTCCTTTCAGGAGCTGAAGCGAAGATTCACTTCTGCCCCGGTTTTGTGGCAATCTGATGTCTCACTCCCGTTCCAGGTAGAGGTGGACGCTTCTGAGATTGGTGCAGGAGCTGTTTTGTCCCAAAAGGATCCTGTAACATCTAAAATGAATCCCTGTGCCTTCTTTTCCCGAAAGTTCTCCCCATCTGAACGTAACTATGATGTGGGGAATCGGGAACTGTTGGCCATGAAAAGGGCATTTGAGGAGTGGAGACATTGGTTGAAGGGAGCTAAACATCACTGACCACAAGAATTTGATTTACCTGGAGTCAGCCAAATGCTTGAACCCTAGACAGGCTAGATGGGCCTTGTTTTTTACACGTTTTGATTTTGTGGTCTCTTTTCTTCCTGGCACTAAGAATGTCAAGGCTGACCCTCTTTCTAGGAGCTTCTTTGCTGATTCTCCTGTGGTGACCAAGCCTGCTACCATCTTAGGCGAAGGGGTAGTTCTTTCTGCCATCTCACCCGATTTGAGACGTGCTCTGGGAGAGTTCCAGGAGGACAAACCTGAGCGTTGTCCCACTGGAAAGTTGTATGTTCCTGACCAGTGGAAGAAGAGAGTGATGTCTGAAGTTCATTGCTCTGCATTGGCTGGTCATCCAGGTATTTTTGGTACTAGAGATCTGGTGAGTCGGTCTTTTTGGTGGCCTGCCTTGTCTCGTGATGTCAGGAATTCTGTGCAGTCCTGTGGGACTTGCTCCCGGTCTAAACCTTGTTCTCGCTCTAGTGGGTTGTTGATGCCTTTGCCGGTCCCCAGGAGGCCATGGACCCATATTTCAATGGATTTCATCTCTGATATGCCTGTCTCTCAGAGAATGACTGTTATTTGGGTGATTTGTGATAGGTTCTCTAAGATGGTTCATCTTGTACCACTCCCTAAGTTGCCATCTTCTTCTGAGTTGGTGCCCTCGTTTTTGCAACAGGTGGTTCGCTTGCACGGGATTCCTGAGAACTTTGTATCTGACAGAGGAGTTCAGTTTGTATCTAGATTTTGGAGGACGTTCTGTTCCAAGCTGGGAATTCAGTTGTCCTTCTCCTCTGCGTTTCACCCTCAGACCAATGGGCAGACGGAGAGAACAAACCAGACCTTTGAGTCGTATTTGAGATGTTTTATTTCCTCTGATCAGGATGATTGGGTTTCATTTTTGCCCTTGGCCGAATTTGCTTTAAATAATAGAGCTAGTTCTGCCACTTTGATGTCACCTTTTTTTTGTAACTTTGGGTTTCATCCTCGATTTTCTTCAGGGCAGGTGGAGCCTTCTGCCTGCCCAGGTGTTGACACTGTGGTGGAGAGAATGCACCTGATCTGAGACCAAGTGGTGGATAAGTTATTTCTCTCCCAGGAAAAGGCCCAGCGGTTTTCCAACCGACATAGGACCGTTGGTCCCCAGTTTAAGGTGGGTGATATGGTTTGGTTATCATCAAAAAATATCGCTATGAAGGTCTCATTAATCCGGTCTCTTTTCGGTTGGCTCTTCCTGTCACATTTAAAATCCATAATGTGTTTCATAAGTCCTTGTTGAAGAGGTTTGTTGAACCAGTAGTTCCTGGGGTGGCACCTCCGGACCCTGTATTGGTTGAAGGTAACATGGAATATGAGGTAGAGAAGATACTGGATTCCTGTCTGGCTGGACGGAGACCCAGTATTTGGTTAAGTGGAAGGGTTATGGTCAGGAGGATAATTCCTGGGTCTCTGCCTCTGATATTCATGCCAAAAGATTGGTGCGTGCCTTTCATCGGGCTCACCCTGATCGCCCTGGTGGCGTAGATGAGGGTTCGGTGACCCCTCCTCAAGGGGGAGGTACTGTTATGAGTTCATTTTCCCCTTCACCATTGAGGTCTGGTGAAGGAAGGTAGTGAGGCTGACTGGGCGACGGGGATCTCTGACTGGATATAAGGCAGTCGACGCCCTTCTGCCTCGCTGGTGATTTCTCTGTGGAATTATAGGAGACCAGCCTGATTCCTGCTCCTCAAAAGCTAAGTTTTCTGCTTTGCCTTTTTGCATTTGTGTTTTGGTTTTAGTTTGCCTTGCTTTTCTGGATTCTGCCATTCCCTGCTGGGGTGAGCTGAATTCCTTTTTGTCAGTTTGCTCTGTCTTCAGAAAATACCTGAGTACTGACATAGTCTTTTTGAAGCCTAGCGTCTTCAGGGCCTTTTTCCCTGTCAGTCTGTTGGCTCTTATTTTGATAGGGTTTTTTGTGGATTGCAGACAGCAGCCTTCCTATCCTGTCCTATCTAGCTTGCTTGGGCCCCATCATTTGCTCAGTCTATCTTTCTATCAGTGTTAGTGTTTTTTCTTCTTGCTTCACCGTCATTATATGTTGGGAGCTGCCCATTGCTTTGGGGTCTGCTCTGGGGCAGTTTAGATTTCCCTTTCTGTCTTTAGGTTAGGCAGTTCTCCGGCTGTGATCGAGGGGTCAAGGGCATCATAGGAACCCCCCACGGCTACTGCTAGTTGTTGTTGATAGGTTCAGGGGTCTGCAATCCGATAGCTGCCAACCTCTCTGGTTTTTTGGACTTAGCTAGCATTTCTGTTTTTGCCTTCTACGGTGACTCATTCATAACAGAATCACCAGCCTTACGCAGAATCTAGGGTACTCATTAGCAGGAAAGAATTAAAAAAAAAAGTGTGTACATTTTTTCCTCTATATCTCTGAGGCCATAGGGGGAATTTTTTTTTCTCTCAATGGAGATAAAGCAATTGTCTGATCGTGTAGAGCAGCTCGCTGTGGAAGTGCGGGGAATTTCCGCCTACCTTACTCATTCACATGCTGCTGAACCAAAGATCCCTACTCCTGATGTGTTTTTTGGGGATCGGTCTAAATTTTTGAATTTCAAAAATAATTGTAAATTATTTTTTACCTTGAAGCCTAACTCGTCAGGGAGCTCCGCGCAGCAGGTTAAAATTGTCATCTCTTTGCTGCGTGGCGATCCCCAGGATTGGGCGTTTTCTTTGAAACCTGATGATCCTAGTCTGACTAATGTGAATGCATTTTTTCAAGCCTTGGGGTTGTTGTATGACGAACCTAATGCTATTGATCAGGCTGAAAAGACCCTGTTGGCATTTAACCAGGGTCGAGATTCTGCAGAGTTGTACTGTCAAAAGTTCTGAAAGTGGGCGGTCCTTACTACCTGGAATGATAATGCCTTGGCTGCTCTCTTTCGGAAGGGTTTGTCAGAAGCCATAAAAGATGCTATGGTGGGATTTCCTGTTCCCTCTGGTCTGGACGATTCTATGTCATTAGCCATTCAGGTTGATCGGCGTTTACGTGAACGCAGGACTGCACGAGAGGTGTGGCCACCTGTTGAACAAGTGTCTGAACCTATGCAATGTGATAGAGGTTTGTCCAGGGAGCAACGTCAGGAGTTCAGAAAGCGTAATAAGCTGTGTTTTTTTTTGTGGAGATGCCTCGCATATTATTTCTGTCTGTCCTAAACGAGAGAAACGTTTTGCACACACGTTTTCTGTGGGTGGTGTTCAACCTAAGTTTCTTCTGACAATTACTCTGATCTGCTCCCTGTCCACATTTTCTGCCAAGGCTTTTGTGGATTCGGGAGCAGCCCTGAACCTAATGGACTTGGATTTTGCTAAACGTTGTGGATTTCCTATGACACCTCTGCGGACGCCTATCCCTTTGAGGGGGATTGATGCTACTCCTTTGGCAAAAAATAAATCTCAGTTTTGGACCCAGGTGGCAATGCGGGTCGCCCCAAACCATCAAGAAAATTGCAGATTTTTGGTGTTGCATAATTTGCATGATACCATTGTTCTGGGGTTTCCCTGGTTGCAAATTCATAATCTAGTTTTGAACTGGAAATCTGTGTCTGTGGTGAGTTGGGGCTGTCGGTGTGCCCTTAGTGAGGCTCCGGTTTTTTCCACCTCTCCTCAGTCGCATGATGTTCCTGACTATTTGGTGGACTTTTATGATGTATTTAGTGAGAATGAGTCTGCGTCTTTGCCTCCTCATAGGAGTTATGACTGTGCAATTGAACTGAGCCCGGGGTGTAAATTTCCCAAGGGTCGGCTCTTCAATTTATCTGTACCTGAGCACGAGGCTATGCGATCCTATATTAAGGAGGCGTTGGAGAAGGGTCATATTAGACCATCCTCTTCACCATTAGGTGCTGGTTTTTTTTTGTGGCCAAAAAGGATGGTCCATTAAGGCCTTGTATTGATTATCATGCCCTCAACAAAATTACTATTAAATATCAGTATCCGTTACCCCTGATTTCGGATCTATTCTCCAGAGTTAAAGGTGCTTGCTGGTTTACCAAGCTTGACCTTAGGGGGGCGTATAATCTTATCCGCATTAAGCATGGGGATGAATGGAAGACGGCGTTTAATACTCCAGAGGGACATTTTGAGTACCTGGTGATGCCTTTTGGGCTCACTAATGCCCCTTCTGTCTTCCAGTGCTTCATGAACGACATTTTCCGAGACTTTTTGGATACATTTTTGATTATCTATCTGGATGATATTTTGATCTTCTCCAAGGATTGGGATTCTCATGTGGAACATGTTCGGACGGTGTTCCGGATCTTGAGGGAGAATTCCCTGTATGTCAAAGGATCGAAATGCCTTTTTGGGGTACAGAGGATTTCATTTTTGGGATTTATTTTGTCTCCGTCAACTATTGAATTGGACCCGGCCAAGGTACAGGCCATTTATGATTGGGTTCAGCCCACTTCTTTGAAGGCCCTTCAGAAGTTTTTGGGTTTTGCTAATTTTTATCGGAAATTCATAGCAAAATTTTCTAGTATTGCCAAGCCATTGACTGATCTGACTAAGAAGGGTGCTGATGTATTGAATTGGTCTCCGGAGGCTGTTTCTTCCTTTCAGGAGCTGAAGCGAAGATTCACTTCTGCCCCGGTTTTGTGGCAATCTGATGTCTCACTCCCGTTCCAGGTAGAGGTGGACGCTTCTGAGATTGGTGCAGGAGCTGTTTTGTCCCAAAAGGATCCTGTAACATCTAAAATGAATCCCTGTGCCTTCTTTTCCCGAAAGTTCTCCCCATCTGAACGTAACTATGATGTGGGGAATCGGGAACTGTTGGCCATGAAAAGGGCATTTGAGGAGTGGAGACATTGGTTGAAGGGAGCTAAACATCACTGACCACAAGAATTTGATTTACCTGGAGTCAGCCAAATGCTTGAACCCTAGACAGGCTAGATGGGCCTTGTTTTTTACACGTTTTGATTTTGTGGTCTCTTTTCTTCCTGGCACTAAGAATGTCAAGGCTGACCCTCTTTCTAGGAGCTTCTTTGCTGATTCTCCTGTGGTGACCAAGCCTGCTACCATCTTAGGCGAAGGGGTAGTTCTTTCTGCCATCTCACCCGATTTGAGACGTGCTCTGGGAGAGTTCCAGGAGGACAAACCTGAGCGTTGTCCCACTGGAAAGTTGTATGTTCCTGACCAGTGGAAGAAGAGAGTGATGTCTGAAGTTCATTGCTCTGCATTGGCTGGTCATCCAGGTATTTTTGGTACTAGAGATCTGGTGAGTCGGTCTTTTTGGTGGCCTGCCTTGTCTCGTGATGTCAGGAATTCTGTGCAGTCCTGTGGGACTTGCTCCCGGTCTAAACCTTGTTCTCGCTCTAGTGGGTTGTTGATGCCTTTGCCGGTCCCCAGGAGGCCATGGACCCATATTTCAATGGATTTCATCTCTGATATGCCTGTCTCTCAGAGAATGACTGTTATTTGGGTGATTTGTGATAGGTTCTCTAAGATGGTTCATCTTGTACCACTCCCTAAGTTGCCATCTTCTTCTGAGTTGGTGCCCTCGTTTTTGCAACAGGTGGTTCGCTTGCACGGGATTCCTGAGAACTTTGTATCTGACAGAGGAGTTCAGTTTGTATCTAGATTTTGGAGGACGTTCTGTTCCAAGCTGGGAATTCAGTTGTCCTTCTCCTCTGCGTTTCACCCTCAGACCAATGGGCAGACGGAGAGAACAAACCAGACCTTTGAGTCGTATTTGAGATGTTTTATTTCCTCTGATCAGGATGATTGGGTTTCATTTTTGCCCTTGGCCGAATTTGCTTTAAATAATAGAGCTAGTTCTGCCACTTTGATGTCACCTTTTTTTTGTAACTTTGGGTTTCATCCTCGATTTTCTTCAGGGCAGGTGGAGCCTTCTGCCTGCCCAGGTGTTGACACTGTGGTGGAGAGAATGCACCTGATCTGAGACCAAGTGGTGGATAAGTTATTTCTCTCCCAGGAAAAGGCCCAGCGGTTTTCCAACCGACATAGGACCGTTGGTCCCCAGTTTAAGGTGGGTGATATGGTTTGGTTATCATCAAAAAATATCGCTATGAAGGTCTCATTAATCCGGTCTCTTTTCGGTTGGCTCTTCCTGTCACATTTAAAATCCATAATGTGTTTCATAAGTCCTTGTTGAAGAGGTTTGTTGAACCAGTAGTTCCTGGGGTGGCACCTCCGGACCCTGTATTGGTTGAAGGTAACATGGAATATGAGGTAGAGAAGATACTGGATTCCTGTCTGGCTGGACGGAGACCCAGTATTTGGTTAAGTGGAAGGGTTATGGTCAGGAGGATAATTCCTGGGTCTCTGCCTCTGATATTCATGCCAAAAGATTGGTGCGTGCCTTTCATCGGGCTCACCCTGATCGCCCTGGTGGCGTAGATGAGGGTTCGGTGACCCCTCCTCAAGGGGGAGGTACTGTTATGAGTTCATTTTCCCCTTCACCATTGAGGTCTGGTGAAGGAAGGTAGTGAGGCTGACTGGGCGACGGGGATCTCTGACTGGATATAAGGCAGTCGACGCCCTTCTGCCTCGCTGGTGATTTCTCTGTGGAATTCTAGGAGACCAGTCTGATTCCTGCTCCTCAAAAGCTAAGTTTTCTGCTTTGCCTTTTTGCATTTGTGTTTTGGTTTTAGTTTGCCTTGCTTTTCTGGATTCTGCCATTCCCTGCTGGGGTGAGCTGAATTCCTTTTTGTCGGTTTGCTCTGTCTTCAGAAAATACCTGAGTACTGACATAGTCTTTTTGAAGCCTAGCATCTTCAGGGCCTTTTTCCCAGTCAGTCTGTTGGCTCTTATTTTGATAGGGTTTTTTGCGGATTGCAGACAGCAGCCTTCCTATCCTGTCCTATCTAGTTAGCTTGGGCCCCATCATTTGCTCAGTCTATCTTTCTATCTGTGTTAGTGTTTTTTCTTCTTGCTTCACCGTCATTATATGTTGGGGGCTGCCTATTGCTTTGGGGTCTGCTCTGGGGCAGTTTAGATTTCCCTTTCTGCCTTTAGGCTAGGCAGTTCTCCGGCTGTGATTGAGGGGTCTAGGGCATCGTAGGAACCCCCCACGGCTACTGCTAGTTGTTGTTGATAGGTTCAGGGGTCTGCAATCCGATAGCTGCCAACTTCTCTGGTTTTTTGGACTTAGCTAGCATTTCTGTTTTTGCCTCCTACGGTGACTCATTCATAACAATCGTAGATACGCTCCACGGCTACTGCTAGTTGCTTTGATAGGATCAGGGGTTTGCAATCCACTTAGTTACCAACCTCTCTGGTTTTCTGTGGCTTAGCTTGGTCTTGCTTTCCTTCTCGGTGACCCAATCATAACAGATTGCTAATTCCAATAGGTGGCACTAGAGTTCTAGTCCTCTTCCTCACTGAAGAGACAATTTGCATAATTAGCATATTTCCTAGAGGAGCATTGCGGCTTTAAGTCTCCTCATCTCGACATACTTAGCATGTCATTCTCCGCAAGGAGAAATGATACTTCTTGGATATCGGTCAGACGCCTCTCTCACAGCCAAACCAGATCTCACACTTTGCACTGATGAGTGGCAGTACCCCGAAACACAGTGTCTGTAAATTGAGATTCTGACTTGGCTTTTATTCTAAGTCAAGCAACAAGGCTTGTTAAAGGGTCAACATTGACTTTTAGGATTTTTACTTCCAATAGATGGCACTTGAGTTCTGGTCCTCTTCCTCTCTGAAGAGACAATTTGCATAATTAGCATCAATTCCATAGGTAACACTGTGTGAAGAAAATGGTTTGATTCTTTGGGCTAGCACCTAAGGAGGGAAGAACCTATGAAACCGAGAAGCCTCCCTTGGTAGGTAGGATGAATGCGGCTTCAAAACTGCTCTGACTTCCAGAAACTGAGTGTATGGTGGGATTCTGAAAAAGGCCTGAATTTCACTGACCCTTTAGACAGATGTTAAGGCCATCACAGAAGGGCTGTCTTGAAGGAAAAACTCTTACTGATGCTGACTCAATGGACTCAAAAGGTGACATCGTCATAGCTGTCAAAACTAGGTTTAAGTCAAATGGCACTACTCTTTCTTTAAGGATGGGCCTGTATCTAGATGAATTAGAACAAAACCGTTGGCACAACCCTGGTAAACGGAGGTGGTGCACAAGTAGGATCCCAATCCGTGAACTTCAATTTAAATAGACTTGGCACACACCAAAAAGATTCTGATGCAGAAAGGTGGTTTTAATGAATTGCAGTACATACATACAAACGTTTCGGTCTAGGACCTTCATCAATGTACAATAAGTTGTACTGTGAGCTCTTAGTGACTGGGCTTTAAGGGAGACACCAACACTGCAAGGAGGCACCTGCGGCCGTCCCACGTGGTTCTATATAACAAATGGACGCAGTATCCACCGCGAGCACCCTTGGATTCATTAAAACCACCTTTCTGCATCAGAATCTTTTTGGTGTGTGCCAAGTCTATTTAAATTGTATCTAGATGAAGACCTAATAAACCCAGATACCTAATAATTCCCCAGGGCTGATACTTGGATCTTGACGGTGCTAGTGAATAGGCCTAGCTCAAGACATTCAGCAGAAACTCCAGAACTCGACTTACAGGAGCCCCTCCTCAGTCTTTGACCCTGAAAGTGTACAGGAATTTCCACCATGTTCTGGCATAAATTCAAGTAGTGGAAATTTTTTTTACTTTGAAGTAGAGTGGTGACACGATTGGAAGAGAAACTCTTTCCTATTAACATCACCCTGTCAAATTCCATGATGATGGTTGGATACTCATGAATGGTAGACTGGTCCTTGAGAGAGGAGGTTTGGAACGCTTTGTCTTCTCTGATTTTTCATACTACCAGGTGGAAGAATAGCATGTAGGTTGAACTTCCATGGAACAAGGAAGGCATCTAGCCTCTCGGGACCTTCTCTGGGCTTCAAAGAACAGAACTTTTTTTTATCTTCCTATGCAACCTTGTGGCAAGGAGGCCTATTTCATGAGTTTTATTTTTTTTTTTAATTCTGTGGAAGCATGGTTGAAAAGCAATGTCTGACTTTCATTTGTTCATTTTCATAGATTTTTGATTTATTATTACTTTTGTCAGATTCAAGTTATTTCTGTCACCATTGTGGGTTTTTCTGTAATTAAACGAGGGGTACCAACAATTTTGACCACGTGTGTATAAAGGACAGGGAGGGACACTTCAGTGCTCTCAAAACATGGTGTTGGATGTTATCTATTTTAACGTCCAGGATGCAACACTCCTGTACCTCGGAATCCAGCAAAAGACCCCACATGCAACCAAAGTTCCCAGCATTCATTTGGTACTTCCATACTGTTTGATTATGCCCTGCACCAAAGTTACATGCCCCCAATAAGCCTTTGAACCGAGGTACTGGATGGCCACATGCAACCATAGTTCCCAGCATTCATTTGGTGCTCTAGAATCACTGTGTTGAGAAACATGTGATGGTGTCTCCGCAGTGCTGGATGTTGATTTCCATGAGTTCATTCATCCTCATTTTTCAGTCTTCTACTAGGCACTGCTCCTACTGGCCAGTTTCCTACTCCACACTGATGAGGGGCAATACCCCGAAACAGCTGTCTGTGGATGGATACCATGTTTTGGCATAGGTGGTTTCCTTCATTGGAGACTGCCCTTCCTGTTCCTTCCCGGGGAAAGACCTGGCTAGTCATTGCTTGCATTGAGAAACATGTGAAATAGTTTTTGCATCACCACATTTTGAGAGCTATAATTTTTCCATATTTTGGCCCACAGTGTCATGTGAGGTATTGGCTTTTGCAGGACGAGTTGACATTTTTATTGGTACCATTTTCGGGTACATGACATTTTTTGATCACTTTTTATTCCAATTATTGGGAGGCAGAATCAACAAAACCCTGCAATTCATGAATTTCTTTTCGGGAGACCGTTTATACCATTTCGCATGTGGTAAAATTGATAAAGCAGCTTTATTCTTCGTGTCAGTACAATGACAGCAATATCTCATTTATATATTTTTTAATGCTTTGGCGCTTTTATATAATAAAAACTATTTTATGTAGAACATACAGTCATATGTTAAAGTTTGGGCACCCCTATTAATGTTAACAGATTGCACATTTTCTGTTAGTACAATAAACCTCATTTGAATCCAGAAATATAACTGAGTCCATCAGTTATTAGATATATGAAACTGAAATAGCTGTTGCAAAAACCAAAATTGTTATAAAGAAAAAAGGTTATCATTAATAGGGGTGCCCAAACTTTAACATATCACTGTAATTATTTTTGCATCACTTTATTCTGAGAGTTTTAACTTTTTTATTTTTCCGGTGATGTAGCTATATGGCAGCTTGTTTTCTGCGGGACAAGATGACATTTTCAGCAGTACCACGTTTATTTATATCCGTCTTTTTGATCTTGTGTTATTCCACTTTTTGTTTAGCGGTATGATGATAAAGCATTGTTTTTTTCCCTTGTTTCTTTTTTTTAGTGGTATTCACTAAAGGGATTATCTAGTGGGACAGTTTTATAGGTCGGGTCGTTATGGATGCGGCAATATTAAATATGTGTACTTTTGTTTAGATTTTTTTAATTTAAATATTTATTTATTGATGGATTAAATATTGATTTTTTTATTTTTTATTATTTTTAAAAATATTTTTACAATTATTTAAAAATTTTTTAAATTCAATTCTTACTTTTACACTGTGTTCCACTATGGGACACTCATTTTGTGCAGGCTGATCACTTGTGTAGCATGCAGATTTGCATGATATAGAAGCTGTCAGCGCTGGACTTTCTGCACACTGACCTGACAGACTTCCTGACATGCACTGCGCATGACAGGAAGTCTCTCAGCTTTGTCAGCCCCTCTGCAGTGTCATGATCTGCTGAGTTCATGGGATCAGGTAGTTTAGAGGTTAATCTGGACAGCCTCACTCTGAGATTCTGGGAGGCTTTTTATAGCCTCATTGTGGGCTCACTCCTTGTCGCTTATACTCAGACCCTTGGCCGACTGTGTGACCCTAGTGTGCTTTGTGACTGTGATACTTTTTCTTGGTTTTGATCCGGTTTTGTCCCTGTTACGAGTTCTGCCTGTTCCTTTTGCACTGCTCTGCTCTCCCAGTGTATGACTCTTTAGCCTTGGACCTGACTACTCTCTGACTGCCTCCCTTGTACTGCGTCGCTATCTCTGTGTATGATTCATTGCTTACGTTTTGACTATTCTCTGCTTGTCCCTCTGGTACCGCCCTCTCCATGTATGAACCCCGTTTGCCTGACCTGAGTTTCTCTAGCCTTTACTCCAGGATTCCTGTAATAGAACCATACAGCCCTCTCCTGCAGCAGGACACTAAGCCACGCCCCCTGTGGTCACATGATCGTAGGTCCTTGTACTGCTAACTACTTTCTCTGTCGCAGGTCCTGTTGTCTGAACTTTCCCTGCAGTATCGGACCCCTGGATGAGTTTCCCTGTTCAGCCGCGGCAGTCCGCCGACGCTGACAGGATCCTGATATGCAGGCTCCGGAACTTTGGTGCAGGGCAGGCCTTGCATTCAATGCATAAGCAAACAGTATGGAAGCACCAAATGAATACTGGGAACTTTGGTTGTATGTGGCCATCCAATACCTCAGTTCAGAGGCTTATTGGGGTGCATGTAACTTTGGTGCAGGGCAGGCCTTGCATTCAATTCATATGCAAACCGTATGGGAGTACCAAATGAATAATGTGAACTTGATTTTCCTGTGGCCATCCAGTACCTCAGTTCAAAGGCTTATTGGGGTACATGTAACTTTGGTGCAGGGCAGGCCTTGCATTCAATGCATAAGCAAACAATATGGGAGCACCAAATGATGGGGGCATTGCTCTAGAATCATTGCGTTGAGAAAAATGTGATGGTGTCTCCGCAGTGTTGAATGTTGATCTCCATGAGTTCATTCATCCTCATTTTTCACATGCTCTTTCAGAACTGTCCACAACTCTTCAACATTGTGCGGTTTGTCACCTAAGTATATTAGCTTCAGTAAAGAATGTTGACCCTTGGCTGAGGCAGTGCTGCAGTGCTTCCAGCTTGTGATTGATGTGGTCTTTTAGGACATGGATGCTGAAGAGGAGGAGGATGAGGTGCAGGAGTTGTAGACTGTGGGGGCACCCTGATTGATGTAGGGCCCGCAATCCTCGACGTCGGGAGGACGTGTTCTATACCAAGGTCCTTCTGGGTCCTGGCTTCCACTATTTTAACCCAGTGTGCCATCAGCGAGACGTAGCCCACAAGCACTTGTCCATGTGTCTGTGGTTAGGTCAACTTTTCCAGTAACAGCATTGTTCAGGTCACGGGTAGTGTTGAGCATTCCAATACTGCAAATATCGGGTATCTGCCGATATTCGCTATATCGGAATTCCGATACCGAGTACCGATATTTTTTCAATATCGGATACCGGAATCGGAAGTCCCCATATTGCAATGAGCCACTGTTGTGGCTGTGATTGTCTGCTGAAATGATGTCATCATGATGCGCGGTCTGTGCCGACAGCCGGGGGTCTGTACGGGCCTGCAAGGGGCCTGTGCCGGCTGCCGGGGGTCTGTAAGGGCCTGCTGGGGGCTTGTGCCGACTGCTGGGGGTTTGTACGGGCCTGCCGGGGGCTTGTGCCGGCTGCCGGGGGTCTGTACGGGCCTGCCTGGGGCTTGTGACTGCTGCCGGGGGTCTGTACGGGTCTGCCGGGGGCTTGTGCCGGCTGCCGGGGGTCTGTGCGGGCCTGCTGGGGGTCTTTTGTGTGTGCAGGCATCGTCCGATGGGACTACAAGTCCCATCGGGCGATGCCTGCTACAATGACAGTGATTGACACATTAGCCAATGATGGGACAGTAGCAGTCCCATCATCCGGCTAATGTGTTGAATGTAAAATATATATATATATATATACATACTACATACATACAACATTCATACTACATGCATAATACATACATACTACATATATACAACATTCATTCAGACTACATACTCATATATACAACATTAATACAACATACATACTACATATATACAACATTCATACATACTACATACATAATACATATATACAACATTCATACAACATGCATACATACATACTACATACATACTTCATATATACTACATTCATACATACTACATACATACTACATTCATACAACATACATACATACTACATATATACTACATTTATACAACATACATACTACATACATACTACATATATACTACATTCATATAACATACATACATACTACAGATATACTACATTCATACATACATACATACTACATATATACTACATTCATACAACATACATACATACTACATACATACAACATTCATACAACATTCATACAACATTCATACCTTCATACATACTACATACATACTACATATATACAACATTCATACAACATACATACTGCATACTACATACATACTTCATATATACTGCATTCATACATACTACATACATACTACATTCATACAACGCACATACTACATATATACTACATTCATACAACATACATACTACATACATACTACATATATACTACATTCATACAACATATATACATACATACATACTACATATATACTACATTCATACAACATACATACATACTACATACATACAGTCATGGCCAAAAGTATTGACACCCCTGAAATTCTGTCAGATAATATTCAGTTTCTTCCTGAAAATGATTGCAAACACAAATTCTTTGGTATTATTATCTTCAATTAATTTGTCTTAAATGAAAAAACACAAAAGAGAATGAAGCAAAAAGCAAAACATTGATCATTTCACACAAAACTCCAAAAATGGGCCGGTCAAAAGTATTGGCACCCTCAGCCTAATACTTGGTTGCACAACCTTTAGCCAAAATAACTGCCACCAACCGCTTCCGGTAACCATCAATGAGTTTCTTACAATGCTCTGCTGGAATTTTAGACCATTCTTCTTTGGTAAACTACTCCAGGTCCCTGATATTTGAAGGGTGCCTTCTCCAAAGTGCCATTTTTAGATCTCTCCACAGGTGTTCTATGGGATTCAGGTCTGGACTCATTGCTGGCCACCTTAGAAGTCTCCAGTGCTTTCTCTCAAACCATTTTCTAGTGCTTTTTGAAGTGTGTTTTGGGTTATTGTCCTGCTGGAAGACCCATGACCTCTGAGCTAGACCCAGCTTTCTCACACTGGGCCCTAAATTATGCTGCAAAATTTGTTGGTAGTCTTCTGACTTCATCAAGCCATGCACACGGTCAAGCAGTCCAGTGCCAGAGGCAGCAAAGCAACCCCAAAACATCAGGGAACCTCAGCCATGTTTGACTGTAGGGACCGTGTACTTTTCTTTGAATGCCTCTTTTTTCTCCTGTAAACTCTATGTTGATGCTTTTGCCCTAAAAGCTCTACTTTTGTCTCATCTGACCAAAGAACATTCTTCCAAAATGTTTTAGGCTTTTTCAGGTAAGTTTTGGCAAACTCCAGCCTGGCTGTTTTATGTCTTGGGGTAAGAAGTGGAGTCTTCCTGGGTCTCCTACCATACAGTCCCTTTTCATTCAGATGCCGACGGATAGTACGGGTTGACACCGTTGTACCCTCGGACTGCAGGGCAGCTTGAACTTGTTTGGATGTTAGTGGAGGTTCTTTATCCAACATCCGCACAATCTTGTGTTGAAATCTCTTGTTAATTTTTCTTTTCCGTCCACATCTAGGGAGGTTAGCCACAGTGCCATGGGCTTTAAACTTCTTGATGACACTGCGCACGGTAGACACAGGAACATTCAGGTCTTTGGAGATGGACTTGTAGCCTTGAGATTGCTCATGCTTCCTCACAATTTGGTTTCTCAAGTCCTCAGACAGTTCTTTGGTCTTCTTTCTTTTCTCCATGCTCAATGTGGTACACACAAGGACACAGGACAGAGGTTGAGTCAACTTTAATCCATGTCAACTGGCTGCAAGTGTGATTTAGTTATTGCCAACACCTGTTAGGTGCCACAGGTAAGTTACAGGTGCTGTTAATTACACAAATTAGAGAAGCATCACATGATTTTTCAAACAGTGCCAATACTTTTGTCCACCCTCTTTTTTATGTTTGGTGTGGAATTATATCCAATTTGGCTTTAGGACAATTCTTTTTGTGTTTTTTCATTTAAGACAAATTAAATGAAGATAATAATACCAAAGAATTTGTGTTTGCAATCATTTTCAGGAAGAAACTGAGTATTATCTGACAGAATTGCAGGGGTGTCAATACTTTTGGCCATGACTGTACTACATACTACATACATACTACATACATACTACATACATACATACATTCGTACATACTACATACATACATTCATACAATACATACATACTAGATACATACTACATACAATACATTCATACAATACATACATATAGACATACAGTACATATAACATAGAGTACATACTCACCAATACTTGTCACTTTGATCCCCGAAGCCAGTGTCATCTGTGGAAAAATATGAAAATAACAAACAAACAATATACTCCCTGATCTGCAGAAATCCACGCCGATCTCCGGTGGAGAACAGCAGCATCAGCTGATGCGACCGCTCTCTACAGGGCTCCAGGAATCCAATGACGGGAGGTAGGTAACCTTCCACACTGTAATCCTCCGCCACTGTAAAAAAATAGTCCCTGGTCTCACTTTATGGCAATATGGCAAAAGCTGTGTGGGAACTTTCTCACACAGCAATGCCAAAAGTGAGCCTAGGGACTATTTTTTTTACAGTGGCGGAGGAATACAGTGCAGAAGGATACCTACCTCCCATCATTGGATTCCTGGAGCCCCGTAGAGAGCGGTTGCATCAGCTGATGCTGCTGTTCTCCACGGGAGATCGGCGTGGGACATGTGTGGATTTCTGCGGATCAGGGAGTATATTGTTTGTTTGTTTGTTATTTTCATATTTTTCCACAGATGACACTGGCTTCGGGGATCAAAGTGACAAGTATTGGTGAGTATGTACTCTATGTTATATGTACTGTATGTCTATATGTATGTATTGTATGAATGTATGAATGTATTGTATGTAGTATGTATGTAGCATGTATTGTATGAATGTATGAATGTATTGTATATAGTATCTATGTAGTATGTATGTAGTATGTCTGTAGCATGTTGTATGTATGTAGTATGAATGTAGTATGTATGTAGTATGTATGAATGTATGTTGTATGAATGTTGTATGTATGTTGTATGTCTGTAGCATGTTGTATGTATGTTGTATGTATGTAGTAAGTATGTAGTATGTATGTATGTTGTATGAATGTAGTATATATGTATGTAGTATGTAAGTATGTATGTTAATTGAATGTAGTATGTATGTATGTATGTTGTATGAATGTAGTATATATGTAGTATGTATGTTGTATGAATGTAGTATATATGAAGTATGTATGTAGTATGTAGTATGTATGTATGTTGCATGAATTTTGTATATATGTAGATGTATGTAGTATGTATGTATGTATGCTGTATGAATGTAGTATATATGTAGTATGTATGTTATATGAATGTAGTATATATGTAGTATGTATGTATGTTGTATGAATGTAGTATATATGTATGTAGTATGTATGTTATATGAATGTAGTATATACAGTATGTAGTATGAATGTATGTTGTATGAATGTAGTATATATGAAGTATGTATGTAGTATGTATGCATGTTGTATGAATGTAGTATATATGTAGTATGTATGTAGTATGTAGTATGTATGGGCAGCACGGTGGCTCAGTGGTTAGCGCTGCAGCCTTGCAGCGCTGGGGTCCTGGGTTCGAATCCCACCAAGGACAACATCTGCAAGGAGTTTGTATGTTCTCCCCGTGTTTGCGTGGGTTTCCTCCGGGCACTCCGGTTTCCTCCCACACTCCAAAGACATACTGATAGGGAATTTAGATTGTGAGCCCCATCGGGGACAGTGATGAAAATGTGTGCAAACTGTAAAGCGCTGCGGAATATGTTAGCGCTATATAAAAATAAAGATTATTATTATTATTATGTATGTTTGCTGTATGAATGTAGTATATATGTTGTATGAGTGTTGTATGTATGTAGTATGTATGTTTTTTTTTTGCTTTTTTTTACATTCAACACATTAGCCGGATGATGGGACTACAACTGTCCAATCATTGGCTGATGTGTCAATCACTGTCATTGTAGCAGGCATTGCCCGATGGGACTTGTAGTCCCATCGGACGATGCCTGCACACACACAAGACCCCCAGCAGGCCCGCACAGACCCCCGGCAGCCGGCACAAGCCCCCGGCAGACCCGTACAGACCCCCGGCAGCTGGTACAAGCCCCCGGCAGGCCCGTACAGACCCCCGGCAGCCGGCACAAGCCCCCGGCAGGCCCGTACAGACCCCCGGCAGCCGGCACAAGCCCCCGGCAAGCCCGTACAGACCCCCGTTAGCCGACACAAGCCCCCGGCAGGCCCGTACAGACCCCCGGCAGCCGGCAAAAGCCCCCGGCAGGCCCGTACAGACCCCCGGCAGCCGGCACAAGCCCCCGGCAAGCCCATACAGACCCCCGTTAGCCGACACAAGCCCCCGGCAGGCCCGTACAGACCCCCGGCAGCCAGCAAAAGCCCCCGGCAGGCCCGTACAGACCCCCGGCAGCTGGCACAAGCCCCCAGCAGGTCCGTACAGACCCCCGGCAGGCCTGTACAGACCCCCGGCAGCCGACACAAGCCCCTGGCAGGCCCGTACAGACACCCGGCAGGCCCGCACAGACACACTGTGTCCGCCCATGCACCGCCCACACTATTCCCCCCTCCCGAACTGGATGTGCAAGTAAAAAAGGTTTTTTTTAATTCCGATATTTCTGCCCCATTGACTTGAATGGGACTTCCGGTATCGGAATCGGCGATACCGATACTTTTTTGAGTATCGGGCCAATCCAATCCGATCCGATATTTCTCAATATCGGATGGTATCGCTCAACACTAGTCACGGCTAATGTTGTGGGACACGTGCTTGTGTAATGCCGGGACAGCACATTGGAAGAAATAGTGGTGGCTGGGGACCGAGTAGCTTGGGACAGCCTCCACCATCAGGTTGTGGAAAGCTTCCGTTTCCACGAGCCTAAAAGGCAATATTTCGAGCGCAAGCAGATGAGAAATGTGTGAATTTAGTACTGTGGCCTATGGGGCTGCGTATTTACGCTTGCATTACAATGACTCGGGTATGGACAACTGAAAGCTGTGCTGGGACAAGGATTTGGACGTGCTTGATGACGATGGTAGTTGAATGTGGGCAACGACAGGTACAAGGCAGGAGGCATCTTCACCTGCAACGTGGACAGAGGATTGGCTTGCACGCACAACAGTGGAAGAAGCAGTGTTTTTACCCACAGACACTGTTCCTGGAGCCTGGGGTTCGGCCCACAAATTCAGGTGCTTTGCTTCCATGTATCTGATCATGCTGGTGGTGGTCAGGCTGGTAGTTTTGCTACCCCTGCTGATGTTGGCATGGCAGCTGGTGCAAATGGCCTGTTTGGAGTTATCGGCAGAGTTTTTGAAAAACAACCAGACTCGGGAAGACCTAACAGTTGTACTGTCAACTTCTGTCGTGTTGGTGTTACGAGGAATGGTTGCCCTCCTTCTGTCTGCGGACACAACACTGCTTCATCCTGCCTGTTGGGGTGCTAACCTCCCTCCCGCTGTGTGCTGCTATCATCGCTCTGCATGTCCTCTTGCCAAGTTGGGTCAGTTACTATATCATCCACCACCTCGACTTCCTCTTCCGCACCCTGGTCCTCCTCCTGACTTTCTGGCAATTGTGTCTCATCATCGTCCACCTGTTGTGACATGTTCCCACCGTAGCCTTTGTGTGACCGTGGCTGCTCAAATATTTGGTCATCACTACATGCGATCTCATCTTCCATCAAGTGGACCATAGATAAGTCAGGCGTCTGACGGAGATACCACACTGTTCAATGTGTGGCCTGCATTTTGTATTTTTGACCACAAAATAGTCTATAGAACTAGGGTAAGACACAGCAAAAAAAGATGAATGTAGGCCTGAAATGCCACAATTTGTAGCCCACAGATAGATCAGGCATCTGACGGAGATACAACACTGTTCAATATGTGGCCTGTATTTTTTTATATGTTACCATAAAATAGTGTATAGAACTAGGGTAACAGACAGCAAATACAGTGGAATTGAGGCCTGAAATGCAACAATTTGTAGCCCACAAATAGATCAGGCGTCTGACATAGATACCACACTGTTCAATATGTGGCCTGTATTTTTTATCCCAAAATAGTCTTTAGAACTAGGATAAGACACAGCATAAAAAGGTGAATGTAGACCTGAAATGCAACAATTTGTAGCCCACAGATAGATCAGGCGTCTGACGTAGATACCACACTGTTCAATATGTGGCCTGTAATTTTTACCCCAAAATAGTCTATAGAACTAGGGTGAGACACAGTAAATAAAGTTGAATGTAGGCCTGAAATGCCACAATTTGCAGCCCACAGATAGATTAGGTGTCTGACAGAGATGCCACACTGTTCAATTATGAGTGCCAAGCTTGCAAGACGGAGACCCGAGCTCCCACCAAATAATCCCAGAAATGCTCAACACTCGCCGAGTACCGTGAGTACAGCGAGTAACGAGCATTACCAAGCCTGCTCGTTCATCACTTCTCCTCACCAATACCCATCTGGACCTTGTTAGATCTCATCATCATCTTATACTAGACAAGGAAAGTTCTGCACATGCATGCGTAAGGTCATGGTACACATTGTGACATCATAATGAACTTAATCACGCTTGCGTTGTGTAGTACCTTCCCCAAGCTCATCAGAGCCGGAAGTTACTAGGGTGAGGAGGCCTGTTGATTCAGCGCTTGTGACAGCAATGAGAAGTTTTGGCAAGGACTGGACAGGTGATGGTGACGAGGAGAGCGACCGGAGAGAAATACGGTGGGGTGAGTATCAGGATTTTTTCCAAAAATTTTAACATACTACATTTATTTTACTCTGGGGTATGGAGAGATAACAACTTCTCTGCAAATTGAATTTCCTGTGAAAATTGAATTTTACCTGATCCACTCATCTCTATTATTGATAAGCTATTAATACTGTTTTATGCAGCTAAATTAAAACAACAAGTTTGCTTGAAAAAACATATATATACAGTGGGTACTGAAATTATTCAGACCCCTTTAAATTTTTCACTCTTTGTTTCATTGCAGCCATTTGGTAAATTAATAAAAGTTCATTTTTTTTTTCTCATTAATGTACACTCTGCACCCCATCTTGACTGAAAAAAACAGAAATGTAGAAATTTTTGAAAATGTACTAAACAAAGAAAAACTGAAATATCACATGGTCATAAGTATTCAGACCCTTTGCTCAGACACTCATATTTAAGTTACATGCTGTCCATTTCCTTGTGATCCTCCTTGACGTGGCACTACTCCTTCATTGGAGTCCAGCTGTGATAAATTAAACTGATAGGACTTGACTTGTAAAGGCGCACACCTGTCTATATAAGACCTCACAGTGCATGTCAGACCAAATGAGAATCATGAGGTCAAAGGACTCGCCAAGGAGCTCAGAGACAGAATTGTAGCAAGGCACAGATCTGGCCAAGGCTACAAAAGAATTTCTGCAGTACTCACGGTTACTAAGAGTACAGTGGCCTCCAAAATCATTAAATTGAAGAAGTTTGGGACCACCAGAAGTGTTCCTTGACCTGGCCATCGTGGGAGAAGAGACTTGGTGAGGGACGTAAAGAAGAACCCCATGATCACTGTGGCTGAGTTCCACAGATGCAGTAGGGAGATGGGAGAAAGTTCCACAAAGTCAACTATCACTGCAGCCCTCCACCAGTTGGGCCTTTATGGCAGAGTGGCCTGACAGAATTCTTTCCTCAGTGCAAGACATATAAAAGCCCGCATAGAGTTAGCTAAAAAGCACATGAAGGACTCCCAACAATGAGAAATAAGATTCTCTGGTCTGATGAGATGAAAAAAATAGAACTTTTTGGTGATAATTCTAAGCGGTATGTGTGGATAAAACCAGGCACTGCTCATCACCTGCCCAATACAATCCCAACAGTGAAACATGGTAGTGGCAGCATCATGCTATGGGGGTGTTTTTCAGTTTCAGGGACAGAAGTGGCTTCAGAACATCGCTGTAACCACTCTTGACTGGCCCAGCCAGAGCCCTGACCTAAACCCAATTGAGCATCTCTGGAGAGACCTGAAAATGGCTGTCCTTCAACGTTCACCATCCAACCACGGAACTGGAGAGGATCTGCAAGGAAGAATGGCAGAGGATCCCCAAATCCAGGTGTGAAAAACTTGTTGCATCATTCCCAAGAAGACTCATGGCTGTACTAGCTCAAAAGGGTGCTTCTACTCAATACTGAGCAAAGGGTCTGAATACTTATGACCATGTGATATTTCAGCTTTTCTTTTTTAATAAATTTGCAAACATTTCTACATTTCTGCTTTTTTTTTCAGTCAAGATGGGGTGCAGAGTATACATTAATGAGAAAAAAAATGAACTTGTTTAAATTTACCAAATGGCTGCAATGAAACAAAGAGTGAAAAATTTAAAGGGGTTTGAATACTTTCCGTACCCACTATATGTATATATATATATATATATATATATATATATATATAATAAAATTCAAATAACATAAATATAAAAATAAAGATTATTATATTATTATATTCTAATAGTTTTTACTTCTTTATTGCCTCAATGTTTTGCAATATTTTCCCCACAGTATTATGTGGAACATTTGAACAATACTGTTACATTACATCGACTGCTGTTTCTGCTGATAGCGGTAGAGCTCCGTTGGGATTTGCGAATACGTATTATTTGCCGAAGTTCTTATGTAGTAAAATAGATTACTTGTAATTGAGTAATAAGAAATGATACTTGCACTTTCTGTTCTTCTTCTCCCGGTGACATGTTAACCTGAGGCTTGGAGGAATTTTTCCGACTGGTAAGATGGCAGTGAGCTTGTGAATCCTAATTCCAAATTCTGCACAGGTTTCACATGGTATTTTCATTTTTGCAAAACACCTTTCGCAATGGTTTTAGTGGAGATGTATAGGTATTTTTGTAAGGTTAAAAATGTTCCCATTAGGAGATGCCCCACAGCACACAGTGTTCTACCACTGTTTCAGAACATTAGATTCAAAGAGCTATGTTAAAAGTTTAATAGCATCATATGTTATACATTTCTACATTACTGCTGAGTAATGCAATGCATTTCTATTTGTGCCGAGTGTCACAAGATAACTCAGCAAAGTGTAATTTTAAAAACATCTTGACACGCTATGCCTCAGTGGCTGCAATGCACGACGAATATAATACTGTTATGCATCACTGGCAGTCGTGTGCAGTTTTCAATGAACGGTAAAACATCATCATAGAAAAGTGACCGGACTGCCTTCTCCCTTTTGCCAAATTACTTTGAGGTTCTTGATATGAACTTGCTGAACTTTTTCTCGACTTATTACTTTGGTCAAGTCATTGCGGAAAAGTTTAACTGACTTTTTTTGGATTCCGCCTTTTTACCTCGGTTATTATTATGGCTGTTTATAACCTCTGAGTCTGTTTATGCTAATAATCTAGTATGCTTTAATTAAAAAGTCCCTATCGTTCCATGTGTAATCTAACTGCTATATTCAATTATTTTTCATACCTATTTACGTTTTGATGACTGTTTAAAAATCTCCCGTTCTTGCTGGGATACTCAAACGAGCCATCATCAGGGAGCAGGGGCTGTGATCACTGACACTGCCACAGGACGTGACGTCCGTTTCAGAGGCTAAACAAGTCCCTGCCGTACAGAGCATGTGTTGGTTTTCAATTCCGATGTACGATCGGTACAAGCGCTCTTCTTACTGTGCAATAGTCTCCCTAGTGCACAGTGTCAGTGTGCTCCATCAACGGCTCTGATTAGAAGTGACAAGCCGGCAAAAGAGCACACTATGAGTGTGCGTTGTATGGAAAGAACACTGGGGATTCCTAAAGAGAACGTTAGCAAAACGGAAATAGGTAAATAAAAATAAATTTAGCAGTTAGGTAATGAGGGAGCAATGGGGAATTTTTAATTAAATTAGAAAAACTATTAGATTTTTACAATGAATAGACATTTAGGATGTCGGATTACCTATTTATCCCCTTCTCAACATCCTACCCCATGTCCGGTAGATGATGGCTGTGTATTACAGGCAGGACCTGCTGCTAACAATGGCAGGTGTAGCGATGCTTCAACCATGATTGTTAAAATGTTAAATGTTGATGTTAATCACTGACAGAGGCATTTAACACGCACCGTCATGCGTTCTCGTCATTCGGCATGCCCTTAACGGGATTTATGGTTGACGATGGGTTGCAATGTCAGCCATGGTTCAGCTGATGACCCCTGGAGCTCCTGTGAAACCTTGCCTGTGGCGGTCTTCAAAGGCGAATGTGATTTTTACTATATGCACCGATGCTATGGCATCACTGTATTTAGCAAAAGTGATTGGGCAATCGCATCTTAAAGTCCCCTGAGGGGATAACAATAACAGTGAAAAGTAAAATAGTTCAAATCACCCTCTTTTCCCCCATTGAAAATAGATATTAAAAATAAAATGCAGTAGCGCCATGTTCAGAAAAGTCAGATCTATCAAAATATAAAAACAATTAATCTTATCAGTAAACACCGCAAACGAAAAAAATTCAAGATAGATACATTTACATTTTTTGGGTCTCCACAATTCCATAAAAAAGGCTGTTACCAAGAAGTCAAAAAGTCACATGTATCCCAAAATGATATTAGTAAAAACATAATCTCACCCCACAAAAAAATAAGCCATCACACAGCTCCATCAACCAAAAAATAAACATGATACGGATGTTGGAGATTGCCACACAACTAGAGTTGAGCGAAACGGGTCGGTCAAATTCATAAGTCGCCGACTTTCGCTAAAGTCGGGTTTCATAAAACGAAACCCGACCATAGCGTGAGGATGGCCATGAGGTCGGCGACCAGAGCGCCAAAGTCGCTTTCAGCGCCCTTTTTCAGCCAATGATGGAGGACGCACACTGTGGGCAACGCGATGACATGGGCAGCGGTCACCACCATCTTTGAGAAGGGCATGCAAGTGATTGGCTTGCTTTGTGTGGCGTCACAGGGGCTATGAAAGGGAGTGCACGCCAACCGCCATCTTACTTATGCCGATCATAGCATTAGGGAAAGGTTGCTGCTGCTGATTCTGAATAAGGGAGAGCGTTAGGCAGGGAAGAAGAAAAAAAATACTGCTTCTGCTGGTAGCGATTTTCACTGTGCAACACAACAGTTTGTGTGCAGTGACAGGGGAGGATAAATTTTTGTGCATCAGCTCTGTTGGTTATTAGGCTGCCTTATAAGGCTTCCTGATTGCTGCATTGCTGTTTGCACACGGCTGTGCAAACTGCTTTTCTAAAAGCAAAAATACTTTTCTTCCTCTTTTCTGCACAGTTACCAAGCGTTCATTTTTCCACACTTTTGTGTGCAGCAGTCCTGCTTGTTAGGCTGCCTGCGTCCATACTTGGACTGAGAGCATCATTGTCAGCCTCCTAAAATCTGTAGGGACATTCAAATTCTCCCCAATACTATATACACCTTGTACCTTGTCATACACCAGCCAATCTCTGCCTGTTAAATTGAGGTGTAATCTATAGTGGGCCAGAGATAATAGTGCAGCCTCCTAAAATCTCTAGGGAGACTCAAATTTTCCCCAATACTACATACACCTTGTACCTTGTCATACACCAGCCAATCTCTGCCTGTTAAATTGAGGTGTAATCTATAGTGGGCCTGAGATAATAGCTCAGCCTCCTAAAATCTCTAGGGAGAGTCAAATTCTTCCCAATACTATATACACCTTGTAACTTGACATACACCAGCCTATTTCAGCCTGTTAAATTGAGGTGTAATCTATAGTGGGCCTGAGATAATAGTTCAGTCTCCTAAAATCTCTTGGGAGATTCAAATTCTCCCCAATACTATATACACCTTGTACCTTGTTTTACAGTACCATATAGCTGGTGGTATTTTGGGTACATTTTCCCAAAAATGAGGAAGCATGGTGGAAGAGGCCGTGGAAGTGGGCAGGGGTTGCCAGCTGGTACTGATGGTGGTGGTGGTGCATCTGCTGGTAGTGGCAAAAGCACAATAGCACCTAAGGCAGGAGGTGTTGAGTCTGCGTCATCGTCTAGTTCCACAAGGCCTCGAAGGCTCCCTTTTCTGGGAGTAGGTAAAACGCTTTTATAGCCATAGCTTCAGTAACAAGTCAAGTTTTGGCTTACATTGCTGACACAGCCTCCAGCTCTATTGCCTCCTCTTCTAAAGTTTCAAAAAATAAAAGCACTGAGTCGTCAGTGGAGGCTCCTGGTCAGGAACAACACCTTTCCTTGTGTCCTTCACCCCTACCAAAAGTGAAGGATGCGGCAGGCCACACTACAGATTACTCCATGGAGCTCTTTTCACATACCATGCCTGGGTTATCAAGTCAAATCGTGCATTCCCCAGTCCAAGATGAATCTGTCATGGAGTGCACTGATGCACAGCCACTGCTAGATTTTTCTGCTGGTACATTCACTCAGAGCACTACATTGTCCTCCCAGTGTACTGAGCCAGAATCTGACCCTGATGAAACTCAGGTGCCCCTTCCCGCATACTGTACCGCCTTACATGGTGACAGAGGAAGGTGCACATGAAATTGAAGAGGAGGTGATGGATGACCCAGTTGTTGACCCAGATTGGCATCCATTGGGGGAAGAGGGTGCTGCTGCCAATAGCTCAGAAGAGGAGGATCCGCAGTAGGCATCGACATCGCAACAGCTGTTATCTAGCAGGTCCGTAGCAGTCCAAAAACGGTTTACAAAAACCCAAAGAGTTGCATAGCAGCTTGGCCAGACGGTCAAATTAGCACAGCGTGCAAGGCCTCAAAATGTCTTCCATAGTAGGAAGAGTGCAGTGTGGCACTTTTTTGAGCAAAATCCTAATGTTCAGGCAAAGGTTACCTGTAAGAAGTGCGCAAAGACCTTTAGCCGAGGGAAAAATCGGAGAAATTTGAATACCAGTTGCATGCTTAGACCTTTAACCACCATGCACTTGCAAGCGTGGAAGGACTACCAAACTTCACGTACCACATGTGCACCTGCTCCGAATGAAGGTAGTCAGCAACGCTACATCGCTGTAAGCCCACCAGATAGCACACCACCAGCAGCAAATGTTGAGGTGTCATCGCAAGGCCAAAGCAGTCATGGAATCATAATGTTATTGCTATAAATGACTGAATCTAGGCCATCAGCAACACCACCAACACCAGCACTTCATTTCTTGAAAAGCCATCCCAGCCCTCCACCTGCGCATGAAAGACCGCATTGTCCATGCACTCAAGCAATCAGTGAGTGGAAAGGTGCACCTCACAACAGATGCATGGTCCAGTAGGCATGGCCAGGGCCGTTATGTGTCCATCACTGCACACTGGGATAATGTGGTGGATGCAGGGTCCACAGGGGACAGCTGCGTTGGGACAGTGCTGCCTAGCCCACAGTATAGGAAACAGTTGGCTGTAGGCGTTCAACCCTCCTCCTCCCCCAGAAGCGAAAGCTCGTCCACAGAGCGCAGTCGCACGAGAACTACATCCGCAGCTGCCAGTGTTGCACACGAGGTGTCCCACTATCGAACAGCTAGTGGTAAGCGTCAGCAGGCTGTGTTGAAGATGATGTGTTTGGGCGACAAGAGACACACCGTGGAGGTACTGGCTGACTACTTGCAGCGAAAAGCTGAGTCATGGCTGGGCAGTCTATGTCTTGAGGCAGGCAAGGTAGTTAGTGATAGCGGCCAGAATTTTGTGGCAGCCATAGCCCTTTCAAAACTCAGACACATACCTTGCCTGGCTCACACCTTGAACCTGGTGGTGCAGTGCTTCCTCAATAATTATCCGGAGTTAACAGCCCTGCTCCAAAAGGTGCGAAGACTGTGCTTGCACATCCACCGGTCGCCCGTACACTCCAGTCGTATGCAGAAACTGCAGCGATAGCTCCACCTTCCCAAGCACCGCCTAATTATCGACGTTGCAACAAGGTGGAACTCCACCCTGCACATGGTTGAGAGGCTGTGCAAACAGAGGCAGGCTGTAATGCATTTGTGGGAGGATGCACGGGCAGGCAGTTTGGGGGCAGACATGGAGTTGTCGGGTGTGCAGTGGTCGAAGCTGAAAGACCTCTGTAAAGTTTTTCAGTGTTTTGAGGAATGCACACGGCTGGTAAGCACAGACGACGCCATCATAAGCATGAGCATCCCACTTATGCGTCTGCTCATGCAAACTTTGATGCTCATTAAGGAGCAGGCATCTGCAGCCGAGGAGGAAGAGGAGGATGGAAGCCTTGATGACAGTCAGCCATTGTCTGCTCAGGGAACTCTCCTGGACAAGGTGAAGGAAGAAGAGGAAGAGGAGGAGGAGGAGGATGATTATTTAGGGGAGGATGATGCTTCTCAGGGGCAAGAGAAAATGTTGGTGTGGCAAGGTCAGGTACAGGGTTTGTGTGTGACTGTAGGGATGTGAATTTGCCAGAATGTGCTCCTCCACCCAGCATTCGCAGTGCATCATTGACACCTGGAACATTGGCCCACAAGTGTGATTATGCCTTACTGATCCTAAAAAGGGACCCCAGCATTGCCAAAATGATGAATGATGATGACTACTGGTTGGCCAGCATCCGGGATCCACGCTGTAAAGGCAAATTCCAAAACATCATGCCACAGGAGAACCTAGAGCTTATATTGGCTAACAAACAAGCAACTTTGGTAAACCGTTTGTTTGAGGCATTCCCAGCACACAGCAGCAATGATGGTTCTCCCACGAGCCGTAGGGGGCAACATGGAAGAGGTGTTCGTGCTGCATACATCTGAAGTGGCGTTGGAGACAGGGGTTTCATGACATTGTTGTGGACTGATTTTTCAAGTACCGCTCACACGACTGGAAACACTGCATCGTTTGAAAGTGACAGGAGACAGCAGTTGTCAACTATGGTTTCAAACTACTTCTCCTCCCATATCGATGTTCTCCCTTACAGGTCATTCCCCTTTGACTATTGGGCCTGTAAACTGGACATCTGTCCTGAATTGGCACAATATGCCTTACAGGAGCTCGCTTGCCCTGCTGCTAGTGTGCTATCCGAAAGAGTCTTCAGTGCTGCTGGATCAATCCCTACAGAAAAAAGGACCCGGCTGTCGACCCAAAATGTTGATGATCTAACCTTCATTAAAATGAACCATGCATGGGTTTCAAAGGATTTTGTCCCACCTTCCCCTGATGGCACAAAGGTTGCCAGAAAACTGCCTCGCTTTTGTCCTCCTCTTCCTCGGACTTCTCCAATTCCTCCTTTTGCAGCTGCTGAATGTCCAACATCAACATATGCCATTTATTCAACCTCCCTAACTGGGCTGCCTCCCCCCCGGGCCGGGGTCACCACCTGGCACACGCACCCGTGAGAGTGCCGTTGCCCTAGACAGGTGGGTGGGCCCACTCTTGGGTGACGGCACTGGCACAGGGTCCCTCATAGTACAATCAAGTGTCTCTGATGGTGGGGGTGCACATCCACCATCAGACATAACGGCATACTATGAGGGGCCCTGTGCCAGTACTGCCGCCCATGAGTGGGCCCCCCTGCTTGCTCAGGGCCCCAGCACTTGCAATAGTTACCTCTCCCTGCTCCACCTCTGTGTAGTCTGGGCTGTTAAATCCTTCACTGGGACTGCCACTACAAATTTGATGAACTGATAGATGATGGTTAAGACGTTGCTATGCCCTGTCCTGCTGGGCTCTATCTTCAGATGATCAATGGCTTCCATTTGTTATGGACATCGACTCACAATGAGATGCAGTGGTGGTTTATCATCAGCTTTCACAGTTTTCCTACTCACAGACGTGTGACATTCTTGCCCACATTTTTAAATGTGTCCTCTCCTGCCAATCCAACAGAAAAGCCTATGGCCTGTGGCTTCTTTCTTTTGCACTCCAAAGTTACCTGACAGATCATGATAGGCAGTGAGGACCATGTCTACATCTCTCCCTGTGACAACAATTTGATGGAGATGAGTAACGGTGATGGGATCCACGGTACTGCGATACAGCGACCCTTTCTTCACAAAGAACTGTTTTCGCTGTCTCCACAGACAAAGTAATTGAGGGTCAGCATCGCCTCTGAGAATTCTCCCAGGAGTTTTTCCCGTGATTAGTAATTCCAAAATTTCTGCAATCACTTGACTTTCCGTCTGTACTTTTATCCATCTCGTTTCCTCTTGCGGAGAGTCTGGACTGTCTTACTGAGACTGAAATATATATGAAGATTTAAAAATGCCCCAACAGTGTATACTGGTGTACGCTTCGAATACATTACCCTTTTTCTAATTTTCAGATTCTTGTCTAATCCATACTGAAGCTGTGAGTGTCTTTGTCGTTCTCCGGAAATATACACGGAGATTTTTAATGTTTAAGCAATGCTATGTATACCTGTTATCCGGTGATACTGTACCCTTTCTCAACTTTCTACAATCTTGTCGAATCCATACTTGGCCTGAGACCGTCTGAGTCTGCCTCCTGATATATAGACATAGATTTTTAATGTGTAAACTATGCTATATATACCTGGTATCCGGTGATACTGTACCCTTTCTCAACTTTCTACAATCTTGTCGAATCCATACTGGGCCTGAGACCGTCTGAGTCTGCCTCCTGATTAGAGATGAGCGGTATTCGAGTCGAACTGTTCACCAAGTTCTGTTTTGGGCGGTGTTCGAGCCGTTCGTCGAACTTGAACACATAGAACATAGTTTTGAAGGCTGAAGGAAGCCCTTATGTCCATCTAGTTCAGCCTATTTTTAGTGCAGCTGTCCTGCATTGTTGATCCTGGGGAAGGCAAAAAACCCACAGAGTAGAAGCCAATTTTCTCCTGATAGGAACTGAAGGAGTTAAATTGAGTTCTGTCTATGTTGCATTCTCTTGTTTAAAACCTTATCTGTTCTTCGAGGAGATGTCTCAGACATCTCCCTTGTGAACCAAGGTCAAATACCTCTGCTTTTTCGCCTAAATGACTTTCTTTGTCGAAAACAAGTTGTAAAATCATTTGTACTGCGCATGTCTGTAAAATGTTTAAATTCTTTACTATAAAAGACGGAAGCCTAACTGATAAGCCAGAGGCGTCTTGAGAGGCATCCCGAGTGGTATTATACAGCCGTGTCTGTGTTATCCTTCTCGACGGAGCAATTGATTAGAGACATATGGTGCTTCACACCTAAGAACATCGGTCCTTCAGATGAAAGAGTAATCTGAGGGATCCCGACAGTTTCCTGGCGCCCGAAACAGGGACCTGATATAGGCACCTCTCCAAGACTACCCGATCTACAGACCACTCCAGTTACTGATGAAATTGTGAACAGCAGACCTAAACACCTGGCCAGGTAAGAGATCAATTTTTCTCTTCTCTGCTCTTCATAATCTATCATTATAACTAAGGTCTGTATAAAGGGGAATCTAGTAGAGGAGGGGGCCGTAAAATCAGGTCCATATAAGAACTCTGAGGAAATCGGGTGTGACACGCATATGTAATTTCTGCTCAAATGAGAGGTTACTGTAGGTTCTGTCTGTGCACAGCTATTTTTAGAAAAAGAGCTGATGCAAATCAAAATGGGAGAGGTCTGACATTATGGAATATAAGGCTGGGTGAACAGTTCATACTGCGCAGCCCGGACGGACAAGTTTTTCACAATAGACGGTTCCGCACTAGGAATAGAGGAGGTTGTTGAATGGCTACTTTGATTTGAAAGGTTGTGGAAAGTAGAAAAATAAGCTGCACAGTAGGTATTCGTTCAAAGAGTGGTGATATTGCCTAACTGGGTCATGTGACAGCGTCCTTTCGGGGAGGTCACCGCCTAAGCTTAAATCAACACCCTTTACGAATAAACCTTGTGACAGATAAGAGTGTGACCGAATGAGCACAGGACCGTGAAATGAGCCTGTGACAGGATATGACTGAAGAACCCCGATAGATGGACACTTTATTTACAATCCTGTGTGTTGTGGGAGTATTTCTGTTCGGATGCTACATAGCATATAAGTACACGAAACACGTAGTACACCGAGGAACAGACACTCCATTTAGCCTGTTAGCACCTTAGGAAGAAGGTAACGAGGTATAGTAGAGCCTAGTCTTGAGCTTACCCAATACACCACCTAAGGCAGGGGACTAACAGGAAGACAACAAGAGAGACAGGATAAGAATAAAAGATAAGATGGGGAACAGTCAGGGAAAGATACCTGAAGAAGGAAATCGGTTATGTGATATAATTGAGGATAGATATGGAAGTAGTGCAGCAAAGAACCTGGAAAAAGTATTAATCAAATCCAAAGTGCAAGATAGGCAGGCTGTGTGAATCCTTGTATATATGTCTATGAGAACCTCTGAATAAGATGAGAGATGAGTAATTGAGTAAAAAAAAAAAAAAAAAAAAAAAATCAGTGAATGAGCACGTATGAATGAATCATCACACATCATTTTTGTGTCAAGAGATTTGTGACCTTTCTAGTTGTGGTGGAATCCCGGACAGATGCGTTATAGATATTTCAAATCTACATCTGAGACTGAATGAATTGAGTAATGATATAGTTCGTGTTATATGTGGCATTACATTGTAAAGTTTCCTGAATGCATTTGGCCAGAAAAAGGGCAAGGCATGGTTAATCTCATTATACAGTTATCTGCCCTTACAGTGAAATCCCGTGATTTTGAGTTTCTTTGTAGAAATTGATTTTGATAAGTCTAAAGAACTACAGAATTCTGTGAAGGACGACGCTGCATTCTGACGGGAGGGGTGAAGGATGGAGCTGCGTAGTTTTTCTTCTCCCTTCGCTCTTATCTCTGCTGAGTGTGAGCTGTGCTCAAAATTCTCTGTAATTCTATCCGTAAGGTACACGCTGAAAGATTTGTGCATTTTAAAGCAACAGTACTTAATTGAAGATTGGAAGTTAAAAGTAAGTTATGGTGCCTAATTTAGAAGGGAATTGTAAGTGATTGCTTGGTCATTAATGTGTTTGAACCTGCTTCTAGTTGTGTGATTGATTTGTATAGCAAATTGTGTCAAATTACAAAAGACAGAGAAGGAAGGAAGCAGTAAAACAAGTGGGACAAATATTGAAAAAGGCAAAAATACCAGAGTGTGAATGTTTGGATGTACAAAAAGGCACAGACAAGTGAAGAAAATAGCAAGTGAATAAATGATGCTTGAGAATGTGCAGCAGTGTGGAAGGTGTATTATGAATGTTTGATTGACAAAGTGTAACCAGAGACCCAGACAAAACAGATGGACTTGTAAACACTGTGGTCAGACTCAGACAAATCCAGACTGAATAGCTACTTGTGTGACCTGTGCTACTGACCTAAGAGAATTGCACTAAATCCTATCCAGACAAGATCATAAGAAGCTGACATAATAGTGTGGATAGTGGGTAGTGGGACATTGGCCCTTGAGGAGTAAGCTGACAGTAGACATCAGACGGCCAACCCCATCAGGACCTAGAAGTGTGACTAGAATAAGAAAGATGCAGGTGTATTATCCCTGGAGCCCCTCTGACCAGCTAGCTTTGCTGAAGCAGCTGCCTGTCCCTGAAGACCAACCATTCCCGTTTTACAGACACATAAAGGAAGTACAGCAGACATATAAGTGTACCTGGGCAGACCTAGAGAGGTTGATGAGTTTAAAGGCAGGTGACGCACTAGATCATATAATTAAGACACACACAGATGTGACAAAGAATCAGGCTTGGGGCATGGATGATAAATCTGCACGATCTGGGGAGACGTACTGTGAGTCACTAAGACAATGGGCTGCAGTGGAACAATCAGAGCAGTCTGTACTCCTGACTAATGTGACACAGCAAAGAGGAGAGAGAGTAGAGATATACCTTGGACGGTTACAGCTGAAATGGGCAGACATGGGGTACATTTGCATAAACCCACTTGATGTTAGAATACTGGTGAATGCATTCATTGATGGTATGAACAAAGACTTACGAGACGCAGTACAGACAGCCAGACCTGAATGGAGACATGTAGATCCGAAAGACCTCCTTAAGGTAGCTAAAGAAATTGAGCAAACAAGGACAATAAGACAACCTGTCATGTATGCTGGAGCACAAGGAAAAAAGTGGAGACGTAATAGGAAAGGCATGTGAGATGACACTGACGATCCATGCCATACTCCTACAAGTTCAACCAAAACATCTGTCTATGGCCAGACAGCTCCGACTTGAGTGTGCTCTACTAATTCCTGAGTATGTCACTCCTCAAAAGATGTAACGTTCTGAATCCAGCCACCCTCCTGCCTGTGGATTCAGAAAAGGGGGAATTGGTGACCGTATTGGCAAGTGAGGAAGGATACTTTGACATGACGCATGAACATGTCTGCATAGAACTGATGAGTCAGGAGACAGTTGGGTCTGCACACATTCATGAAAAACCTGTTCCTAATGCAGACTTTGAGTTTCTTTTTTGTAGATGGCCCCAGATACCACCAGGATGGACGATTCTACACTGGATATGCAGTAGTATCCTCACATGAGGTAATCCGAGCGGAACCACTCTCTCCTCACATGTCGGCGCAGGAGGCAGAGTTGAAGGCACTCACTGAGGCGTGTAGAGCCGCTGCAGGTAAAGTCGCTAATATTTTCACAGATTCGAAGCCCATTAAAAATGCAGAGCTGGTGAAACAATTGATGGAGGCATTGATGTTACCAGTCCAGGTTGGCATTGTCAAGGTAAAAGCACACACAAAGGTGACTCCGTGGAGGTAGAGGGCAATAGAAGGGCGAACGAGGCTGCTAAAATAGCACAAGGCGGCCTAGAGAGAGCAGTGGACGGTGGCGGGGAGTCAGCGTATTCCAGCCACATTGGGTCTAGATGTCCTGAAATCCCTCCAGCAAAAGGCTGCCCAAACAGAGAAGGTACACCGAGGGAGACTGGGAGCTGAGCTGAACTCAAATGGAGTATGGGAGAATAAGGATAAAATGTGCCCACCAAAGTCCCTGTTCCCAATCATGGCGCAAGCAGCACATGGCCCCAATCACACCTCAAAAAGTCACATGTGTGCCATGGTAGATGCCTTCTGGATCGCTCCTGGCTTCAGTTGCGCAGCTGCTAAACTTGTACAATCATGCCTCATCTGTGCACAGCACAACCCAGGTAAAACAGTAAAAGTCCCTAAGAAAGCGACACCTAGGCCTCTCTACCCGTTTCAGAGACGGCAGATTGACGACATACAGCTACCAAGGTAGGAGTGTATGCAAATATCCTAGTATGTGTAGATCTCTTCTCTGGATGGCCAGAGGCCTACCCGGTGAAAACGGCTACAGCTCGAGCTACTGCAAAGAAACTGGTGATGGAACTAGTACCACGATTCAGTGTCCCTGAAACAATTGAATCAGACAGAGGTACACACTTTACTGCTGAGGTAATGCAAAATGTCATGCAAATGATAGGTGTAGAACAGGCATTTCATACACCCTACCACCCACAGAGTTCAGGGAAGGTAGAAAGAATGAACGGGACACTGAAATTGAAAATACAGAAAACCATGGAGCAGACCCATAGACCATGGCCAGAGTGTCTCCCATTAGCATTATTCTCAGTAAGGTACACACCCACGGGGAAAGCTAAACTGTCACCCTTCGAGATACTGTTTGGAAGACCACCGAACACAGGGTTGTACTACCCACAGGTCTTAACACTTAATGTGGATAATTTGACAAGTTATGTAATCCAGTTGCAAAAGCATTTAACTCAAATGCATTCTCTAGTTTTCTCTTCCATTCCAGATCCAGATAGTGTGGAAGGAACTCACTGTCTACAACCTGGTGATTACGTATATGTCAAGAAACACTCCAGAAAGACCCTTGAACCCCGATATCAAGGACCTTACCAAGTACTCCTAACAACGCCTACTTCTGTTAAGTTGGAAGGACGACCAACCTGGATCCACGCATCGCATTGCAAACTAGCCACAGGAATTAACAAAGCATAAGAGTGCATAATGTTTTGGTTTGGTTTTGTTGCATCATCTGTAATAATGGTAGCTGCGTGGGACAATCTAAATTCTCCAATGTCCTTGAATAATAAGTTTATACAACATCATGAAAAAATACTAAATGATTGGTCAAATCATTTGCTGGATCTGCACACATTCACCAGTATCAGCCACTAGTATTCCGTTCCTTGTTATTCCTGTGCCACCCGAGGAATTATTTGCCTGGACCAGTTGTTCTGATACACTCGCTAATAATGCCACAAATAATGTGAAGTTATGGAACACAACTGTTGGAATACCTATTGTGGGATGGGTAGGATACCCTTGGTGGCAGGGTAATCTTTCAGGAAGTAATACATACCTTCAATATCTGGCATATAAAGGGGGGGCTTGGGTACCCAGGAATAGAACTCGATTAACCTACCTGGGGCAAATTCCAATGTATGGCCTACAAGTTAGTTTTAATGTAACTTCCCACTCTACTGATGCCTTCAAACCAATACTGCTAGAAAGAAGGTTGCATAACACGTCCTGGGAGTATTCCAATTTATTTCCCCAGGGCAATAATGAAACTTGTTTTAATATTTCAGGTAATATACCTTGCAACGAGTCATCTGGATATGAGAAAGGAACTCCCACCTGTGGAAATCCCGATGTAGGGTATTGTAGCCCTTTAGGACAACTTCCAAATTGGTGTATGCTTCAGAATGTATCTGCGTTCATAGATTTAGTTCATAGACTGGTATTACAACATTCAGCCCTATGGGACCTACCTAGTGACATGTTCTGGGTATGTGGAGACAATGCATATAAATGGTTGCCAGTAGGGGTAAAAGGTGCTTGTACTCTGGGTCGTTTGACTCCAGCTACCTTTGTTATTCCGAATGACCAGTTGAATACTCAGAGCATACCTAAACACACGTTGTACAAAAGAGCTGCTGACAATACACCTCGCCTCTCTGGGAGACCACATATAGTGCAGATGAGTGTGGCCAATAAAATTGACAGTTCTATTTTTATTTATCCTATGATTACTCAAATGTGGGATAAATTAGTCAGGGCTACAGATTACTTAGATGACCAAATATGGGATATATTGGATATACTGAACACCACCGTTGCTGTCCAAAATCAGCTCATCATAGCCACTAATCAGCATACCATAGTATTAGATTATTTAACTGCAGCGCAAGGAGGTATGTGTCAAGTCATCGGACCAGCTTGCTGTCATTATATAGATCCCAACAGTAGTTTAAAGTTAAGATCAAAAATAGAGGATGTTCAAAAACTTAGAGATCAGTACAATAAAGACAATGATCATACTAAGGATAGTTGGTGGTCAGATACATTCTCCTTTCTTAATCCAGCTAATTGGTTTAAGGGTATTGGAGGCTGGATAACTGGGATTATACTAAGTCTATTACGTATTGTTGTTTGTATCTTCGTAATATATGTGCTATTGAAACTTGTTTTTTGGTGTATCTCTGTATGCAAGAAAAGATGTAGAAATAGATAAGGAAGTTTGACTGTAAACAACAAGAATTTAACTATTATTCCTTTGAGTCCTAGATTGACATCTCATTTCTGGCATGAAGGAGCGTACTCTTGCAATGATGGACGTGGCTTCAGTATCTGGGGGATGGAGAAGGTAGAAGACCTGTCTCCCTTGGGCAACCCGTCGGCCTGGGATAGTACCTGGTGAACGAGCCACTATCCGCTGTTGTTGCAGGATCCAGTGTTCCAGATTGTGGAAAATGAAGATGTCAAAGGGGGGAATGATAGGAACTGAAGGAGTTAAATTGAGTTCTGTCTATGTTGCATTCTCTTGTTTAAAACCTTATCTGTTCTTCGAGGAGATGTCTCAGACATCTCCCTTGTGAACCAAGGTCAAATACCTCTGCTTTTTCGCCTAAATGACTTTCTTTGTCGAAAACAAGTTGTAAAATCATTTGTACTGCGCATGTCTGTAAAATGTTTAAATTCTTTACTATAAAAGACGGAAGCCTAACTGATAAGCCAGAGGCGTCTTGAGAGGCATCCCGAGTGGTATTATACAGCCGTGTCTGTGTTATCCTTCTCGACGGAGCAATTGATTAGAGACATTTGGTGCTTCACACCTAAGAACATCGGTCCTTCAGATGAAAGAGTAATCTGAGGGATCCCGACACTCCATAGGTAAAAAAAATCTTCCCCTAAGCTGGGTCAATCATCTACCTATGTTATGTTATTCGTAACCTTCTATACTGTTACTCACAAGAAAAGCATCCATTCCTTTCTTAATTTCAATCAGTGAGTTGGCCATCACCACTTTCTCAGGAAGAGAATTCCAGAGCCTTTCTGCTCTTAGGCTGTGTTCACACACAGCGTTTTTTTTAGCAGTTTTTACCGCGGTTTTCACTATAAAACCACTATAAAACCGCTAAAAGTAAGCTTCCCAGTCATTTCTATGCATTTTGCACTTTTTGTGCACATTGATGCGTTTTTTACCGCGAAAAAACCGCATCACGGTAAAAAACGCAGCATGCTCATTAATTTTGCGGATTTTTCCGCGGTTTTGGCTTCTTCCATGCGGTTTGAAACTGCTGCGGAAAAAACTGCCTCAAAAACGCATCAAAACTGTGCAAAAACACGCAAAAACTGCCGCGGAAAAATAGGTGCGGTTTCTGGGAAGGGATTCAGGTTTTTGAGCAGAAATTTTCTGCAACGTGGGCACTTAGCCTTACTGTGAAGAACCCTCTCCTATGCTGGTGCAGAAAATGTCTTTCCTCCAAACGAAGAGAATGCCCCCTTGTTCTTGTCACAGTCCTTGGCACAAACAATTCGTTGGAGAGATCTCTGTATTGCCCTCTGATATACTTGTACATATATATTAGGTCTCCCCTAAGTCTTCTCTTTTCTAGAGTAAATAGACCTAATTTTGATAACCTTTCTCGGTATTGTAGTGAACCAACTCCATTTATCATTTTAGTAGCCCTCCTTTGAACCCTTTCAAGTTCAGTAATGTCTCTCTTGAGCACCGGCGTCCAAAATTACACACAATACAAGTGTGGTCTGACGAGTGATTTCTACAGAGGGAGAATTATGTTTTCATCTCGTGTCCCCAGACCTCTTCTAATGCATCCCATGACCCTATTTGCTTTGGTGGCAGCTGCCTGACACTGGGCACTCCAATTTAGCTTCTTATTGACTAAGATGCCTAAGTCTCTTTCCATGTCTGATTTCCCCAGCAGTTTCCCATTTAGTAAGTAATTATAGCATCTGTTTTTCCTTCCCATGTGCATAACCTTACACTTATCTGTGTTAAACCTCATTTGCCATTTTTCAGCCCAATTCTCCAATTTACTCAAATCTGTCTGTAGTTGCAAACTGTCCTCCTTTGTGTTAACTACCTTACATAGTTTTGTATCATCTGCAAATACTGCTATTTTACTGTGTAAGCCATCCACTAGATCATTAATAAATATATTAAATAGTAGGGGGCCCAATATAGAACCCTGTGGTACCCCACTAGTAACCCTGGCCCAATCTGAGTTGCCCCATTAATAACCACTCTTTGCTTTCTATCACTAAGCCAGCTACCTACCCATCTACACACATTTTCCCCTAACCCAAGCTTTCTCATCTTACTTACCAATCTTTTATGTGGGACAGTGTCAAATGCTTTAGAGAAGTCGATATAAATGACATCCAATGATTCTCCATGGTCCGTTTGAGAGCTTACATCCTCATAGAAGCTGATCAGGTTAGTTTGACAGGAGCGATCCTTCATAAATCCATGTTGATATGGAGTTAAACATTTATTAACATTGAGATATTCCATAATGGTATCCCTTAGAAACCCTTCAAAAATTTTACCCACAACAAATGTTAAGCTTACCGGCCTATAGTTTCCAGGTTCCCTTTTACACCCCTTTTTGAATATTGGTACCACATTTGCTTGTCGCCATTCAAAAGGAACAGACCCTGTTTTTATAGAGTCTTTAAATATAAGAAACAGGGTCTGTTCCTTTTGATTAACATTTTGCTTAAAATTCGGCTGTTCGAGGTTCCGTTCGAGAACGGTTCGTTCACCAAAATCGTAACTTTATTTTCACATTAATAATGGTTTTCAATGTTAATAGACAGTTTCATGGCATAGTAGTGGTGTCTGGTAGCCAGCGGTGTAGTACACCTGTCAAGGAGCTACACCGTGTGTGTTACTAATAATTTTTTACCGCATCTTGTCCAGAAAATCCTTTTGGGCCTTGTAGCACTGTCTGCTACTCAGCAGAGGAGCCCACCCGTGAACCTAGCTATGCCGCCTGTTTATGAAAGAACCAGTTTTTGACTGCATTTAGCCCAGTTAATACTTTGGGCCTAGTAACTGTGTCTGTGTCTGCTACTGAGCAGAGGAGCCCACCCGTGAACCTAAGTATGCCGCCTGTTTATGAAAGAACCAGTTTTTGACTGCATTTAGCCCAGTTAATACTTTCGGCCTAGTAACTGTGTCTGCTACTCAGCAGAGGAGCCCACCCGTGAACCAAGCTGTGCCGCCTGTTTATGTAAGAACTACATGCTACTCAGCAGAGGAGCCCAGCTGTTAAGCAAGCTACAGCACCTGTGGTTTGGACACTTAATTTTTTCACATTCTTTCTAGAAAGCCGGTTAGGCCTAATTCCAGAATTCCGGTTGACCTGCACTTACTGGAAAATCCTCGTTCGCAGGGAAGAATTGGAATCCCAGATCCCCATCACTAACGGGGTTCAGTGGGTTATCAGCACCTGTAAGCGACACACGCTGGTCCTTTAAGTGTAGCGCGCGTGCAGCCGTGGACATATAAGTGCATGACAGACCTGTGATTGCCCGATCTCGCGTGCCAGAGCCTCACGTGTCCCTCTAGTAAGCTGGACGCAGACCGCGGGGGCATGCCGGAATCTTGTGCGTTAACAGATTTAAGCTGACAAATCGCTCACACAACTAAAACGGCCATGCACCACCACCCACAGAATTGAGAAAGCTTACAATCTGTCCATCCTTCTCGTGGCTGGCATGGTTGAGGTTGCCCGTGTGGAGTCTAATTAAGCCGCAGGCTCCACTACTGGTGGTGCCCTTCTGGACATTCCTGTAAGGTTCAGCTTTGCAACCAAACTGCCCCCCAGAAACCAAACACTTTGCCTTCATGGACGCTGTTTGGAGGGTCGTGGGAATAATGCCGCCCGATCGGCAGTTGGCATAATTTATGGTGGGAAGTCCGACGGTATATGATCATCTTCGATTTTAGAATTTTAGAATTTTTTTATTTTAGATTTTTATTCCAGCCTTTCTTGACTTTATAAGGGCATGACATGCCTATATCTGTGTCTCCTCCTCCTCCTTTTACTCCTCCATCTCTTTTCTATATGTAGTTGCCCTTTTCCATATGTTATTTGTATCTTCTGAGCATTTTGTCTGCTTTGGGACACCTTATAAGGTGTTTTGCATATGTTTTCTATGTGTTTGTATGTGTTTGTGTGTGCCTGCCATTGTTTTCAATGGGGTTCGATGGTGATCGTCGAACGTTCGACGAACATTCGACGAACTTGCCTCCTGTTCGACGAAAAGAACTCGAACACTAGCGGGGTGGCTCAACACTACTCCTGATATATAGACGTACATTTTTAATGTTTAAGCTATGCTATACACTCACTGGCCACTTTATTAGGTACACCTGTCCAACTGTGTGTTAAGACTTAATTTCTAATCAGCCAATCACATGGCGGCAACTCAGTGCATTTAGGCATGTAGACATGGTCAAGACAATCTCCTGCAGTTCAAACCGAGCATCAGTATGGGGAAGAAAGGTGATTTGAGTGCCTTTGAACGTGGCATGATTGTTGGTGCCAGAAGGGCTGGTCTGAGAATTTCAGAAACTGCTGATCTACTGGGATTTTCACGCACAACCATCTCTAGGGTTTACAGAGAATGGTCCGAAAAAGTAAAAAAATCCAGTGAGCGGCAGTTCTGTGGCCGGAAATGCCATGTTGATGCCAGAGGTCAGAGGAGAATGGGCAGACTGGTTCGAGCTGATAGAAAGGCAACAGTGACTCAAATTGCCACCCGTTACAACCAAGGTAGGCAGAAGAGCATCTCTGAACGCACAGTGCGTCGAACTTTGAGGCAGATGGGCTACAGCAGCAGAAGACCACACTGGGTACCACTCCTCTCAGCTAAGAACAGGAAACTGAGGCTACAATTTGCACAAGCTCATCGAAATTGGACAGTAGAAGATTGGAAAAACGTTGCCTGGTCTGATGAGTCTCGATTTCTGCTGCGACATTCGGATGGTAGGGTCAGAATTTGGCGTAAACAACATGAAAGCATGGATCCATCCTGCCTTTTATCAACGGTTCAGGCTGGTGGTGGTGGTGTCATGGTGTGGGGAATTTTTTCTGGGCACTCTTTGGGCCCCTTGGTACCAATTGAGCATCGTTGCAACGCCACAGCCTACCTGAGTATTGTTGCTGACCATGTCCATCCCTTTATGACCACAATGTACCCAACATCTGATGGCTACTTTCAGCAGGATAATGCGCCATGTCATAAAGCTCGAATCATCTCAGATTGGTTTCTTGAACATGACAATGAGTTTACTGTACTCAAATGGCCTCCTCAGTCACCAGATCTCAATCCAATAGAGCATCTTTGGGATGTGGTGGAACGGGAGATTCGCATCAGGGATGTGCAGCCGACAAATCTGCGCCAACTGTGTGATGCCATCATGTCAATATGGTCCAAAATCTCTGAGGAATGCTTCCAGCACCTTGTTGAATCTCTGCCACGAAGAATTGAGGCAGTTCTGAAGGCAAAAGGGGGTCCAACCCCTTACTAGCATGGTGTACCTAATAAAGTGGCCAGTGAGTGTATATACCTGGTATCTGGTGATACTGTACCCTTTCTTCCAGAAAGTCCTCCTCCACCCACCACTCTAAGTGTATCATTGACACCTGGAACATTGGCTCACATGTGTGATTATTTCTTGCAGATCTTCTTTTTATATTGTGGTGTGATCCATCCTGAGTGTGTGAGAGTCTGTGGGTTACTTCTGCAATTTATATGTAGATTTAAAAACTACCCAAACACTGTATACAGCTCTACGCTTGTGATACATTACCCATTTACTGCTTTTTATATTCTGGTCTAATCCAAACTGACCAAGTGAGAGTCTGTTTCTGACTCTGGAAATAAATACTGAGATTGGCAATGACCCCTACACTGTATACAGCTGTACGCTTCAGATCCATTACCATTTTAAGGCTTTTTATATTGTGTTGTAATCCATACTGAGCCTGAGAGCGTCTGTGTCTGCCTCCTGAAATATATACGGAGATTTAGAATGTTTAAACTATACTATATATACCTGGTATCTGATGATACTGTACCCTTTTTCTACTTTTTATATTCTTGTCTAATACATACTGAGCCTGTGAACATCTCTGTGTGACTCATGAAATATATACGGAGATTTACAATTATCCTTTGACTGTATACAGCTGTACGCTTCTGATACAGTACCATATATCTGATGTTATTTTGGGTACATTTTCTCCAAAATTTGGAAGTATGGTGGAAGAGGCCATGGACGTGGGCGTGGGGGGGCTAGCTGGGACTGATGGTGGTGGTGCATCTGCTGGTAGTGGCAAAAGCACAATAGCAGCTAAGGCAGGAGGTGTTGAGCCTACATCATGGTCTGGCTCCGGAAGGCCTGAAAGGCTAAATTTTCTGGGAGTAGGTTAACCGCTTTTAAAGCCGGAGCATCAGTTTTGGCTTACATTGCCGAAACAGACTCCAGCTAATATGCCCTCCTCTTCTGAAGTTTCAAAAAATGCAAGCACTGAGTCGTCAAGTGCTGGCTCCTGGTCAGGAAGAACCCTTTTCCTTGTGTCCTTCACCCCCACCAAAAGTGAATGATGCAGCAGACCACACTTCACATTAGTCCATGTAGCTCTTTCTCACATACCATGCCTGGGTTATCAAGTCAAATCGTGAATTCTCCAGTCCAAGATAAATCTGACATGGAGTGTGGGTGGCCAGGCTGAGAAGTGGGGTTAATCGGTACCGGTCCGGTGTCTCAGAGGGATGTGTCACGGTGGTGGTGACCCGGTCCATGGCTCTGGGCGTCCATGCAAAGGGGTGAATAACGTTTATAGGTGAATGATACGTGATGCCACCTTTGGTTTCTGATCAAATTGAGCAGCGCTGCAGTGTCGCTTCTCTGGGACAGATGTTGTGGTGCAGCTAAGATGTAGAAGCCCTGCACAGGTAAGGCCGTAGTCGCAAGGCAGATGAAAGAGTTGGTAGATGGTGTGCAGTGCAGGATGTAGCAGAGCCGTTTGCCAGGCGCAGGAGAAAGATGACAGACACAGTCGTGCAGTTCCTTTACCTGTACTTGGTAAGTGCCGTCCAGGACCCAGAGTACAGATGGAGGAGTTGGTCTGCCTGGAAGCAAATTAGGAATTCTCTCTCTGTAGATAGGTAGTGTGGCCTCCGTTCTAGCACTTATCTCGCAGTACTGAATTCACTGAAGTGCCCCCTGTTGATTCTCTTTTGGAACTTTCTCGTATGGCAGGCATCCGTAGCCTTTTCCTTCTGGCTCACACACGTTGCTGCTGGGGCCTCCGAGCCTTAGTTGGGAGCAGAGCATTTACAGCTGCTACTTCCTCCGGTTTCTGCTGCAGTACCATCAGTGTCCCTTCAAACTCGGAGACCGGAATCCGAACCATGCGCTCCAGCAAGGAGTGAGCCTTAACTCTGCTCATCCTCCTGCTCCCCTTCTCACGTCCACACACTTCCCCTTCCCTTCACTGACTGCCCTATCTTCCCTTCTCCCGATCACAGAGAGCAGCTCCTCAGCAGTCAGGTTCAGAGCTCTCCCTGCTGGCCTGGAGTGGGAACTGTGTTGTGTGTTGGTTTAACTGCTAGAGAGATCCTTCGTTGCTCCCAATCATGACATCACACTCCCTAGGAGGAAGGTAATGCTACTGTGGCGACCGTACTCCTGGGGGCGCCACAAGTGCACTGATGCCCAGCCACTGCTAGATGACTCTGCTGGTACATTGACACAGACCACTACTTTCCCTTCACACTCTACACAGCCAGAATCTGACCCTGATGAAACTCAGGTTCCCCTTCCCGCATACTATACCACCTTACACGGTGACAAAGAGGAAGGTACAGCTGAAAGTGCAGGTTCCTTGAGCAGGTGGGGGGCATACGCATTGGCGACGGCACTGGCACTAGGCCTCTCATAGTACGCAAAAGTGTCTCTGCCCATCCGCCGTCAGACACACCGCCATACTATGATGGGCCCTATGCCAGGGCCGTCGCCAACGAGTGGGCCCCCCCTTCTTGCTTATGATCACAGCACTTGCAAAGTTGAAATACTTTCCTCTCCCTGCTCCACCGCCGTGATATCTTCCGGGTTTCCTGACAGTGACATTCTGGTCAAAGAGCGCGTTGACATCTCGTCTGTACGCCCTCTGCCTAAACAGTCCAAGTGCAGAGAAATGTTAGATGGGGACGACGATTAGTCCAGATTACAGGGATTCCCTAGCAAGGAGACTTATTTAATTGTTTTAAAGGTTGGGAGCAATTTTTGGGGAGCACTATTGGATCGCCCTCTGGCCAGGGCCGTGGGGTACTCGGTACCGGGCCCGTAGGTTTCAATGGGAGTTGCTACAGTGGCATTGACCCGGTCCGTGGCCCTGGGCATCCATTGTAAAAGGGGAATGTCGAGCTTGTGGGTCATGATTAAAGTTTATGAGTGTTTCGTGACGCCACCTTTGGTGTTCGGCAATGAAGGTGTTAAGCCGACGCTGCAGACAGATCCTCTGGAACAGATGGTGTGGTGCAGCAAAGATGTTATAGCCCTCCACAGGCAGGGCTGTAGTCCCAGGGCAGTGTAGGAGAAGTGACACGTAGATGGTGCAGTGTCAGGCACGGGAGATGTAGCGGTGCTGGGTAGGTTGACGCAGGAATAAGTGGAGGACACCAGGGCATGTAGTTCCAAAGCTTTACTCACAGTCCGTTGTGGTACAAGGGCCTGAATCCGTGCCGTGTCCTCCAGGTCAGGGGCTCAGCCAACTTCCAAGCAAAATGAAGTCTTCCTTTCCAACACTCCGCCAACATGTGCCTTTTCTGAACGTCTCCCTCTTAGCGCCTATAGTGAAGTACTCACAGTACTGAGTTACACTGGAGTTCCTCCTGTCAGAAGTTCCTATGAACTCTACTTGTACGGCAGACAGCTGTAGCCTGCTTCGGGGACTCCTTACTACCTAGTCCCGGCTCACTCCCTGTGTTGTTGTGCCCCCAAGTCTGGTGTGGGAATAAAGTGGTGACAACTTCTATTCCTCTGGTGTCTGCTGCAGGACCATTAGTATCCATACAACCTCGGGGACCGGACCCCGGCCTTGCGCTGTGTACTTGGGAAGGGTTCTTGTTGTGAGTTCATTTTCCCCTTCACCATTGAGGTCTGATGAACTCCCTCTTCTGGTGAAGGAAGGTAGTGAGGCTGATTACCAAGCACCTGAGCAGGATGATGATGACTGGGTGACTGGAATTGCTGACTGGATATAAGGCAGCCGACGCCCTTTTGCCTTGCTGGTGATTTCTCAGAGGGATTCTAGGAGACCAGTCTGATTCCTGCTCCTCAAAAGCTAAGTTTTTTCTGCTCTGCTTTTTGCATTTGTGTTTTGGTTTTGTTTTGCCTTGTTTTTCTGGATTTCTGCCATTCCCTGCTGGGGTGAGCTGAATTCCTTTTTGCTCTGTCTTCAGAAAATACCTGAGTACTGATATAGTCTTTTTGAAGCCTAGCGTCTTTAGGGCTTTTTTCCCCTATCAGCTGTTGGCTCTTGTTTTGATAGGGTTTTGGCGGATTGTAGACAGCAGCTTTTCTATCCTGTCCTATTTAGTTAGCTTGGGCCCCATCATTTGCTCAGCCTATCTGTGTGAGTGTTTTTTCATCTTGCTTCACCGTCATTATATGTTGGGGCTGCCTATTGCTTTGGGGTCTGCTCTGGGGCAGTTTAGATTTCCCTTTCTGTCTTTAGGCTATTTAGTTCTCCGGCTGTGATCGAGAAGTCTAGGGCACCGTAGGAACCCCCCACGGCTACTGCTAGTTGTTGTTGATATGTTCAGGGGTCTGCAATCCGATAGCTGCCAACTTCTCTGGTTTTCTGGACTTAGCTAGTATTTCTGTTTTTGCCTCCTACGGTGACTCAATCTTAACAGGTTCTGCTCTAACCCTAGTCCTTAGTTCCTTTCTTCTCCTCACGTTCCATACAAATCCTCTCCTTATGGAGAGAGTCAAGCTTTCTATCAATGTCCCTTTCTTGTGCCAGCGGACCCAGGTCACTGAGGTCGGCTGCAGCACTTACTTCATCCATCCCACTCCGGGGATCTTCTCTCCCCGACTGACCTAGTCAGACTCTCCTCAATCCTAAACTCTTCCCGCTCTTTTTGTGCAAACTTAACACCACCCGCCTCCCAGCATGCTTCGTGTTCCAAGCAGGGAGCCACCAAAGGGTGCTTTGCTACACTACTGTGTTGTGTGGGATGCAGGTGTTGGAGTGTGGTCAGGTGTCTCCACCTTACCTGAATGGTGAGGAACCACACCTCAGGAGGAGGTGCAGTACCTCTGTGGTGACTGAACCCTCAGGGGCGCCACACTATACTCTGGAGAATGATATATGGGGCCCACCATACACTGGAGCATTTCAAAGGTGGACATCAGACACTGGAGCAGCATTTACATGACCCATTATACACTGGAGCATTAGAAATGGGGCCCATTATATATGGACCATTATTTGGGCCCATAAGACACTGGAGCATCATCCATGGGGCCCATCATATACTGGAGCATTGTAAATGGGGCAGATTATATGTGGAGCATTATTTGGACCAATCGTACACTAGAGCATCATCCGTGAGGCCCATCATATGTTGGAGCTTTCTAAATGGGGTACATCAGACACTGGAGCAGCATTTACAGGGCCCATTATACACTGGAGCATTAGAAATTGGCCCCATTACATATGGAGCATTATTTGGGCCCATAAGACAGTGAAGCTTCATCCATGGGGACCAACATATACTGTAGCATTATGTGGAGCTCATCATATACTGTATCGAACATTATATGGGACCAATGATTCTGTATAGTGAAATATATGGGCCTCATTACTCTGTATAGTGCACTATGCGGTGGCCATAATACTGTATGGAGTAATATACTGTCTGTTTTTGGAGCTATTGGAGAATTTAAAATGGATATCAGTCATGTGATGTAAGAAGTGAAGTAATTTTTATTGTACTGTACCGCTATTTCTCTGCCGTATCAGAGGATCATGAATTGTGTTATGTGTTAAAGGAGCCCATTGACACTCTTTGGCCCTGGACCCACGAAAATCTGGAGCCAGCCCTACCCCCCCCCACAACTTTAGCCAAATAACCCTCAGTTTTCAATGCCTAACTATTATTATAAAGTAAATTAAGGTTGGCAAGCTTAAGTAATAAGAATTGATGTTCTTGGCATTAAAATGGGCACTGTAGGTGTGTTTCCTGTCCTCCACTCACTGCCGACTTTTTTTCCCCATTGACTTGCATTGGATTTCATGTTTCAGTCGGCCTTCGACTTTTCACGATAATCGGCCGATTGCGTTCTACCCAACTTTTGCGAAATTCGGGTTTCATGAAACCCGACTCGACCCGAAAAAAGGCAAAGTCGCTCATCTCTACACACAACCCCACAATTTTTCTTTGAAAAAATTTCTGATTTATTTTTTCACCAGTGAAATAATAAAACAATTAGACATGTTGGGTATCACCATACTCAAAGGTTTTTTGTACCACAAAATGCACACTGTTAAAACTAATTCCAAAAAACAATGTCAGAATTGTGGTTTTTTTTTCACAATTTCCCCGCACTTTGATTTTTTTTCCATTTTCCATTACACTAGGTAGAAATGAATGGTTTCATTCAAAGGTACATCTCAGCCTGCAAAAAAAAAACCCTCGAATGTCTATGTAACTAGAAAAATAAAAGTTATTGCTTTGGGGAGAAGGGGACTTATTTTGTTTTTTTTATGATGAAAGTATTTTGTTACACAGTTTACTTTTAGAACAATATTTTCATTAAAAGATGTTTGATTTCTAGAAAACTTTGTATTCTTGAACTCATATCTGTGGAGTAAAGTGCCTTTAAGCTGCTGTGTCTTCTCTGCAACCCTACCTGTTAGGATACTGTGGGCCATTGTCTTGGTGTGCAAATTGTTAGCAGCTTCCATGGGATCAATGTTTAAACATGCTCTATGGGGGAAATTTGTTATTTCCTTCTGTAGTGTGTATCAGGGTCACTGGCGCCCGATTGTGAGGGGAGATATGTGTCACAAAGGTTCATATCTTGTGTGATGTGAAACCCTTAGGCTATGTGCACACGTTGCAGATTCAGCTGCGGGTTTTTCCGCGCGGATCCGCAGGTAAAACCGCAGGTAAAGTGAAAGGCTATGTGCACACGTTGCAGATTCAGCTGCGGGTTTTTCCGCGCGGATCCGCAGGTAAAACCGCAGGTAAAGTGACCTGCGGTTTAGCCCTGCGGTTTCAAACCTCTACTATGCTAAAGGTGTGAAACTGCTGCGGAAACCGCCCAAACAATTGATATGCTGCGGTTTGTAAACCGAAGCAAAACCGCGTGGAAAAACCCGCAGCGTGAGCACAGCGGTTTTGAAAAGCCATAGGGTTACATGGTACTGTACCATGTCAGCGGAACTGCTGCGTTTCCGCAGGGCCAAAACTGCTGCGGAAACGCAGCAGAATCCGCAACGTGTGCACACAGCCTTAAGTTTCCTTCCAGCATGATATGCACTGAGAGTAAACCAGTCCCTACCAGGGTCTGGGTTTTATTGTGAATAGGTGTAAGTGATGGGTTGGACACCTATTCACTATATCTCCACCTCAAGGGTGTGGTTGGAGGGAGTTAAATGTACAGCCCCTGTTTTTTTTCTGTCTGGTCTGTTTGGAGAAAGGAAGCCTCCAGGCTGAAGCTGCAGAGAGAGCTGCCATTTATGTTTGTCACAGAAGGCTGGAGGCATACTGGGGAGGACTTTTGTATGTACTTTTTACTTTCATTTGTGCCAAAAAGGTTGTTTTTGTGTTACTATTTTTGCTTTATGTTTTATGAAGCAAAAAGTCACCCAGAGACTTGAATACAAAGTGTTCTTGTGTCTATCAGGAACATGGGTAGCAGCTGTAGACAAATCATATATCCTGGGTGAAGGAGGCTGCAGTGAAGGAACAACGGTGGAACAAAATGGAGGAGCTGATGAAGCACCTGATCCTGAGCAAAAAGCAGTAACACCAGCAGCATTGAGAGCAGCAGCTGTGCCAAGAGCAACAGTACTGTGAACAGCAGCAGATACAGCAGGAGACAAATAAACTTCGGATGCAACAGACTCAACAACAGCTAGAGTGGATGGAACTATTTCCCCCACATCAAGATGATGACTCATACATTCGGAAAGCTGTAAGATGAGCCATGCAAACGATGATCGTGACTTTCCATTTGCTGTCTCCATCATGCGTTGACTTCATTGGTGGAGGAGGGGCCTCAGGCCACATCCTACACCAATTAGCATGTGAAACAGCTGACAAGATGGCATCATTTCATAGCTTCAGCTGTGTACTTCGGAGAGTCAGCGCACCGGAGACACCGAGACAGGAGCAGAAAGACCAAGAATGGGACCGAAGTGCGTATGTGGTGTTCTTTTTTTCATGTGTATGGGATGTTTTGGTGGGCATGGAGAAGCTAGGGCTGTCATTATGATTTAAAAAGAGAAAACACAGTAGTTTGGCAATAAAAGGCTTCACCCAACCACTGACTATGAGTGGAGATAAAGTTTTGGTGTTATCTTTCATATTCTCTGTAAAATGCCAAGAAAGCAAAAATTCTGCCGGGGCATGTAAACTTTTTATCACAACTGTAACATTCAGTCACGAAAATAAAAAAAATTACATGTTTCCCACAAGAACAGGTTTTTTACCCTTATGAAAAGGCAAAATTGGGGGCTAGCAGGAGAAATTGCACCAGACAATTTGTTGTGCAATTTCTCCTGAGTACGCTAATACCAATATATGGAGGAAAGCTACTGTTTAGGTGCACAGCAGGGCTTGGAAGGAGCTCCATTTCACTTTTTGAAAGCAAAATTTGCTTCAATAATTAGCATGCACCATGTCACGTTTAGCACGCTCCTGATGTGCGTAAACAGTGGAAACCCCCCAAAATTGACTCCATTTTGGAAACTAGACCTCTCAGGGAACTTATCCAGATGTGTGCTGAATACCTTTAACCCACATGTGCTTCACAGAAATTTATAGCGTAGAGCCATGAAAAAATCACTTTTTCCCACAAAAAAATTATTTTAGTCAAAATATTAATTTTCACAAGGTAAAAGGAAAATAATGGACCAGAGTTTGTTGTACAATTTCTCCTGAGTATGCAGATATTCCATATGTAGTGAAAAACTGCTGTTTGGGCACACGGCAGGGCTCAGAAAGGATGGAGTGACGTTTTGGAACGCAGATTTTGATGGAATGGTCTGTAGGTGTCATGTCACGTTTGGAAAGCCCCTGATGTGCCTAAACAGTGGAAACCCCCCACAAATGACCCCATTTTTGAAAAAAAACCCTCAAGGAATGTATCTAGATGTTTGATGAGGGCCTTAAAACCCCAGGAGATTACAGAACTTTATAATTTAGAGCAGTGAAAATGAAAAGAATCACATATTTCCCACAAAAACTTCATAACTTTAATTTAGCCACAATTTTTTTTAATTTCACAAGGGTAACAGTAAGAAATGTAACCCAAATTTTGTTGTGCAATTTCTCCTGAGTACGTCAATACCCCATATGTGGTCGAAAATTATTTCCGAGGCACAGTGCAACGCTCAGAATGGAAAAAACACCATATTGGAGTTCAGATTTTGCCGGATTGGTTTAAGGGTGCCATGTCACGATGGCAAATCACTTAAGGTGCCAGAACAGTAGAATACCTAATAAGAGACCCCATTTTACAAACTACACCTCTCAGTGAATTCATCTAGAGCTGTTATCATATTGACACCACAGGTGGGTCACAGAATTTTACACCATTGGGCAGTGAAGAAAAAAAATTACATTTTTACCACCAAAATGTAGTTTTAGATTTTTCATTTTCACACTGGGAAATGGGCAAAAATGGCACCGAAATGTGTCCTACAATTTGTGCTGAATGTAGAAACACCCTATATATGTCTGTACAGTACTGCCACACTGAGAGATTCAGGAAGGACGGACGGACGGAGCGCTATTTTCTTCCTGGAGTGCAGATTTCCCTAGAATAGATTGTGGACTCTATATGCAGAGTCCCTAAGTGCTGAAAGAGCACAGTTCCCCCTCAAGTGACCCCGTTTTGAAAATTATATCCCTTTTGGAATGTATATACAGGTGTAGTGAAGATTTTGACCCCATGGGTGTTTTCCAGAAGCAAGCAGCAGTGGATGTTGCTGAATAAAAATTGCAAACTGCCGTTGTAGTGACCATTATGTTGTAGTGACCAGTACGTTGTAATAACCAGTACGTTGTAGCGACCAGTACATTATGCCCAGCCCATGCTTTTGGAGACACACACCCATAAATTAGGTAGGCTCTCATTTCTACAGAAAGGCCAAACATGTGGATACTAAATGTGGTTTAGGCACATTGTGGGACTCAGAAGGTAGGGGGGCATTTGGATGTGGGAGCACAGAATTTGCTGCATTTCTTTTGTAGGGGCGTGGAGCCATTTAGCTTTTCCAGAGCTTTTGTGCTACATTAATGTGGCGCCACTGAGGCTCAGTCACCACAGAGGTACTGCACTTTCTCCTAAGGTGTGGTGCCCCACCATCCAGGTAAGTTGGAGGCTCTTGATCACGCTCCAACACTCACACCCCACACAATAGAGTAGTTCGGAAAAACCACATTGCGTCTCCTTGCTTAGAGAGAAGCAGAGCACTTTTGGTGGTTCCCTGCTTGGAACACTAGATGTGCTGGGAGGTGGGTGGAGTTTAGAATACATAAATGAGCGGGATGGTTTAGGATTACAGTTCAGTCAGTCAGTCAGTCAGTGAGGCTGAGAGAGGAAGCCACTCAGAGAGGAGTGGGGATCCCTGGAAGAGGGATGGAGGAAGGAGTGCTCAGTGATATGAGCCAGCTGGCATGGGAAAGGAAGGGAGGAGAAAGACATTGAACCGAAGCCTGAGCTTCCATAGGAGGGAAAGACAAGTACGGAACGTAGGAGTGAAAGGGAACACAGAGGACGTGGGTTAGAGGAAGAGCCCTGTCTAGAAGTTCTAAGCGCAAGGCCGGGGCCCGGTCTCCGAGGTTGTATGGACACTAATGGTTCTGCAGCAGACACCGGTGGAGTAGTGGGCTGTAAATGCACTACTCCCATATAAGGCTTAGGGGCACAACAGAAACATGGATAGAGAGCCGGGACTCAGGAGTAGAGAGTCCCCGAAGCAGGCTACAGCTGTCTGCCATACAAGTAGAGTTCTTGGGAACATCTGTCAGGAGGAACTCCAGTTTAACTCAGTACTAGGAGATCTTCACACTTAAAGGCGCTATAAAGGAGACGTTCAGAAAAGGCACATAAGTTGGCGGAGTGTGGAAGGGAGCATTCCATCTTGCCTGTAGGTTGACTGAGTCCCTGACCCGGAGGACACGGCACAAAAGCGGGCACTACAGACTGTGAGTAAAGCTTTGGAACCACATGCCCTGGTGTCCTCCATTCCTTCCTGCGTCCGTCCGCCTGGTACTGCTACATCCCCTGCGCCAAACACTACACCATCTAAGTGTCCCTTCACCTACCCTGCCCTGGGACAACAGCCCTGCCTGTGGAGGGCTATAACATCACTGCTACACCACACCATCTGTCCCGGAGGATCTGTCTGCAGCATCGGCTTAACACCTCCCTTGCTGAACACCACAGGTGGAGTCACGAACTATTCATCTAACTACATTCCACCAATCACATCTTCCTATTACTTGGGTGCCCAGGGCCACGGTCTGAGTCACCGCTGCTGTGACACATCCCACTGATACCAGCCCGGTACCGAGTACCCCACAGCCCTGGGAGGGCGACCCATTAACATGGAAGCGCCCTATATTTCAATTGACAGATGACAGACCTGAGTGGGCACTTTTTATGGATTGAGTAGAAGCTTTTATTGGGAACATTTAACTTAATGTTTGGGATCACATTTATCCTGTGCTGTACGCTGAGCACTTACTTTGATGTTTCCATCTAGATCTCTGAGTCACGTGATTCAGATGAAGACCCGAAAGATCCATTCTCTATAATGAGGAAGCAGAATTACCCACTTGTACCAATGTTACATTCCGCACTCCCTGGGGACACATAAGGTCAGCTTGGCATCGTTTACACCAACAACCCTGACAGGCTGAGAGGACCCTTTCACTAGCACCAGTAAAACAGAACCTTATCAGCCCAGTAGGACTGCCACTAGTTCCTCGTTTGATGTACACCTGGACCGTTAACAGGGTTATTTCTAGTCCAGAACCAGAACACTCTATTAAAGAGGTGTGTTTAGGGTTGTTATCATGTTGGAACACTGCACTGTGGCCCAGTTACCAAAGGGAGGGGATCATGCTCTACTTCAGTAGGTCACAGTACTTTTAGTCAATATCATCCGAACTGATAACATTGTTCAATAGTGTGGCAGCGGTCTTGGACTTTTAGTCCAGTTAAGTAGCCTGGCAATCACCTGGGACAATGAGCACCTCAAGACAACCAGCACCTCCCAGTCTCAGATTGGATAGCTGACCTGTCAATCAAAACACTGACAGCTCAGCACACCCCTGCATCAGACTGGAGGACTGAGCTGTCAGTAACTGCATCTCAGATATACTGAGGGGTTGAACCGTGACTCATATGCACTTTAAGGTTGAAGTCACACTACCGTAAAATACGGCTGAGTGCCATGTCAGAAAACATTGCATATCACTCTGCCCAGTGTTAATGTATGAGGCAGCTCATATCAGCATTTTTTTCTCTGGTGTATTCGTCGTGCGTGTATAATCGCAGCATGCTGCGATTGTCACTGAGACTCAGCTGAGACTTGTCAATGCATACCTATGGGTGCGAGAAAAAATTGCACAGCACTCGGACCATGTGAGTGGTGTCCGATTTTTACGCACTGGTGTCCTTTGAAAAGATGTCAATTAATGTGCCACATAAAGTAATATCACAGAGTGACAGGATAGAATAGAAGAGACAAAAAAAAAATATATATACATAGAATACATACAGCTCTGGCAAAAATTAAGAGACCACTGTAAAGTGTTCAGTTATTCTGATTATTCTTTTTTATAGGTATATTTTTAAGTAAAATGTAAATTGTTATTTTATTCTATAAACTACTGACAACATGTATCTGAATTTCCAGGCAAAAAAATTTGTATTTTTTTTTTTCCAAAAATGAGAAATGGTCAAAATTAAATAAAAGAACCAGTGCTTTCAGACCTCAAATAATGCTTAGAAAACAAATTCATAATTATTTAGAAACAACAATACTAATGTTTTAACTTAGGAAGAGTACTGAAATCAATATTTTGTGGAATAAACCATAATTTTAATCACAGCTTTTATAGGAAAGTTGACTGCTGTGGGCCGATGTTTATAGCGTGGAAAGGGGGTAATACCCATGGAGCTTCCCAGACTATTAAGATCAACTCACAAGTAGAGTTGAGCGAAATGGGTCGGGCAATTTCAAAAATAGCCGACTTTAGCTAAAGTCGAGTTTAGCTGATCGAAACCCGACCATAGTGCGAGGTCGGCCATGAGGTCGCCGATCAGAGCGCCAAAGTCGCGTTTCAAATAATGCTTCCAGCGCCTTTTCTCAGCCAATGATGGAGGACGCACATTGTGGGCAAGCGATGACATGGGCAGCGGCCACCACCATCTTAGAGAAAGGCATTGAAGTGATTGGCTGGCTTTGTGTGGCATCACAGTGGGTATAAAAGGCCATGACCGCCGACCACCATTTTACTTCTGCCAATCTTAGAATAGGGAGAGGTGCTGCTGCTGATTCTGAATAGGGAGAGCGCTAGGCAGGGTAGAAGAAAAACAAAATTGCTTCTGCTGATAGCACTTTTCACTGTACAGTTAGTGCGCAGTGAAAGCGGAGGATTTTTGTTGTGTGCAGCAGCGCTGGTGGTGATTAGGCTGCCTTTTAAGGCTACCTGCCAGCTGCATTGCTGTGTGAACACTGCTGTTCAAACTGCTTTTTTCAAAGCACTCCAACTTTTATTATTTTGTTCTGGTGAGTTACCGAGCATTCATTTTTTCACACACCATATAGCAGTGAACGTTCCTCACACACTACCTTATAGAGCTTTCCACTTTTCAAACAGTTTCGTATATCTGCTGTTTGATCACTGTCAAAACTAGACAGAGACAGCGTGTGTCAGTCTGTATAAAAATAGACGGAGATTAACAATTTTCCATAGAGACACCGTATAGCGGTGTATGCTCCTCACACACTACCGTGTACCGGCTGGTATCACGGACAAATAGAAGCTATCTGGGTGTGACTCTGGAAAAACAAGCCAAGGAGATTTTCTATTTTTCCAGACCTATAGCTTAGAGAGCTGTCTGCTTTTCAAACAGTTTCGTATATCTGCTGTTTGATAACGGTCAAAACTAGACAGAGACAGCGTGTGTCAGTCCGTATAAAAATAGATGGAGATTGACAATTTTCCATACACACACTGCATAGAGCTGTCCGATTCTCAAACAGTATTGTATATCTGCTGTTCGCATTACAGTCACATCTATACAGAGTCAGCGTGTTTGTGTGACACTCCGTAAATACATATACGGATATTGTTAGTTACATAGAAAAGTATACAGCGGTACACTTCTGATACAGTTCTGTATATCTGCTTGTTGGATTACAGTCAAATACATACTGTGGGAGCGTCTGTGACTAACAAAATATATACGTAGATTTAATTTTTTTAATACACCTTACACAGCTGGACGCTCCTCATACAGTACCATCTCTCTGCTGGTATTTTAGGTACATTTTCCCAAACATGAGGAAGTATGGTGGAAGAGGCAGCGGACGTGGGCGCATCTGGTACTGATGGTGGTGGTGCATCAGCTGGTTCTGACGAAAGCACAATAGCAGCTAAGGCAGGAGATGTTGAGCCTGCGTCATCGTCTGGCCCAAGAAGGCCTGTAAGGTTCCCTTTTCTTGCAGTATGAAAACCGCTTTTAAAGCCGGAGCATCAAAAACAGGTTTTGGCGTACATTGCTGAAACAGCCACCAGCTCTATTGCCTCCTCTTCTGAACGTTCGAAACCTGCAAGCACGGAGTCGTCAGTGCAGGTTTCTGGTCAGGAAAAACACCTTTCCTTGTGTCCTTCACCCCTACCAAAAGTTAAGGATGTGGCAGCCCACACTTCAGATTACTCTATGGAGCTCTTTTCACATACCATGCCTGGGTTATCCAGTCAAATCCCGAATTCCCCAGTTCAAGATGAATCTGACATGGAGTGCACTCATGCACTGCCACTGCTAGATGATTCTGCTGGTACATTGACCCAGAGCACTACATTGCCCTCGCAGTCTACTGAGCCAGAATCTGACCCTAATGAAACTCAGGTGCCCCTTCCCGCATACTATACCACCTTACATGGTGACACAGAGGAAGGTAAAGAGGAAGGTGCAGATGACTTTGAAGAGGAGGTGATGGATGACCCAGTTCTGGACCCGGATTGGCATCCATTGGGGGAAGAGGGTGGCGTTGGCAATAGTTCAGATAAGGAGAAGGATCCGTAGCAGGCATTGACATCGCAGCAGCGGTTATCTGCCAGGCCCGTAGCTGTCCAAAAACGTGGACCAAAAACTAAGCGTTGCAGGACAGTTTGGCCAGATGGTCAACTTAGCACAGTGTGCAAGGCTAGAAAATGTATACCATAGTAGGAAGAGTGCAGTGTGGCACTTCTTTGTCCAAAATCATACTGATGAGGCAAAGGTTACCTCTAAGAAGTGGAAAAGGACCTTTAGCCGAGGTAAACAACTCAGAAATTTGAATACCAGTTGCATGCTTAGACATTTAATCAACATGCACTTGCAAGCGTGGACGGACTACAAAACCTCAGGTAGCACATGTGCACCTGCTCAGACTGAAGGTAGCCAGCAACGCTCCATCGCTTCCCCCACTGTAAGACCACCGCCACCATTAAGCACACCACCAGCACTAAATGTGGAGGTGTTGTCGCAAGGCCAAAGCACTCAGGGAATCACAATGGTTATGCAACATTCATCACCAATATCATCACCAACCTCCTCTCACTCCATCCGGTCCACCGCTACATCCCCCATATGCAGCTCTCCAGTCCAGCTCACCCTACCAGACACTGAGTAGGACAAGAAAGTACTCATCCTCTCATCCGCGTACACTGTGTTTGAACACCTACGTTGCCAAACTAATCTCATTAGAGATGATGCCCTACCATTTGGTTGAAAGCGAAGCTTTCCGCAAGCTCATGGCCTACGCTGTCCCACACTATGACCTACTCAGTCGGCACTTCTTTTCTCGAAAAGCCATCCCTGCCCTCCAACGACATGTGAAAGACCGCATTGTCCATGCACTAAAAAGTTAGTGAGTGGAAAGGTGCACCTCACAACAGATGCATGGACCAGTAGGCATGGCCAGGGCCGTTACGTGTTCATCACTGCGCACTAGGTTAATGTGGTGGATGCAAGCTCCACAGGGGACAGCGGCGGTTGAACAGTGCTGCCTAGCCCACGGTATAGGAAACAGTTGGCTGTAGGCTTTTGACCCTCCTCCTCCATCAGCAAAAGCTCATCCACAGAGCGCAGTCGCACGAGCACTCCATCCGCAGCTGGCAGTGTTGCACACGAGGTGTCCCACTATGGAACAGCTAGTGGTAAGCGTCAGCAAGCTGTGTTAAAGATGATGTCTTTGGGCGACAATAGACACACCGCGGAGGTACTGGCCGACTACTTGCAGCAACAAACTGAGTCATGGCTGGGCAGTCTACATCTTGAGGCAGGCAGGTAGTCAGTGATAACGGACGTAATTTTGTGGCAGCCATAGCCCGTGCAAAACTCACACACACACCTTGCCTAGCTAACGCTTTGAACCTAGTGGTGCAGTGCTTCCTCAATAATTATCCGGAGTTAACATCCCTGCTACATATGGTGCAAAGACTGTGCTTGCACATCCGTCGCTCAAACGTCCACTCCACTCGTATGCAGAAGCTGCAGCGATTGCTCCACCTCCCCAAGCACCACCTAATCATAGACGTTGCAACAAGGTGGAACTCCACCCTGCACATGGTTGAGAGGCTGTGCGAACAGAGGCAGGCTGTAATGCATTTGCGGGAGGATAAGCTGAAAGACCTCTGTAAAGTCCTTCAGTGTTTTGAGGAATGCACACGGCTGGTAAGCGCAGACGACGCCATCATAAGCGTGAGCATACCACTTATGCATCTACTCATGCAAAGTTTTAAGCACATTAAGGATCAGGCGTCTACACCGGAGGAGGAGGAGGGAGGCCTTGATGACAGTCAGCCATTGTCAGGTCAGGGAGCTGTCCTGGACGAGGTGGAAGAAGAAGAGGAGGAGGAGGATGAGGGGGATGATTATTTTGGGCAGGAGGATGCTTCTCAGGGGGCAATAGAAAATGTTGGCATTCCAAGGTCAAGTACAGTGTTTGTGCATGACTGTAGGGATGTGGATTTGCCAGAAATTGCTCCTCCACCCAGTAGTGGTAGTGCAGCATTAACACCAGGAACATTGGACCACATGCGCAATTATGCCTTGCTGATCCTAAAAACGGACCCCCACATTGCCAAAATGATGAGGGATGACGACTACTGGCTGGCCAGCATCCTCGATCCACACTACAAAGGCAAATTACACAACATCATGCCACAGGAGAACCTAGAGATAGTATTGGCTAACAGACAAGCTACTCTGGTAAACCGTTTGTTGGAGGCTATCCCAGCACACAGCAGTAGTGCTGTTTTTCCCACGAGCCGTAGTGGGCACAATGGAAGAGGTGTTCGTGGTGCACACAGTCGAAGTGGCATTAGAGACAAAGGTTTAATGACTATGTTGTGGAATGATTTCTCAAGAACCGCTCACACGACTGCTAATACTGCATCGATTAAAAGTGACAGGAGACAGCAGTTGTCAACTATGTTTAAAAACTACTTCTCCTCCCATATCGATGTTCTCCCTCACAGGTCATTCCCCTTTGACTATTGGGCCTCTAAACTGGACACCTGGCCTGAATTGGCACAATATGGCTTACAGGAGCTAGCTTGCCCTGCTGCTAGTGTGTTATCTGAAAGAGTCTTCAGTGCTGCTGGATCAATCCTGACAGAAAAAAGGACCCGTCTGTCGACCCAAAATGTGGATGATCTAACCTTCATTAAAATGAACCATGCATGGGTTTCAAAGGATTTTGTCCCACCTTCCCCTGATGACAAATAGGTTGCCAGAAAACTGCCTCGCTTTTGTCCACCTCTTCCTCGGACTTGCCCAATTCCGCCCTTTGCAGCAGCTGAATGTCCAGCCAACACATCAACATATGCCATTTTTTTAAACCTCCCTAAGTGGGCTGCCCACCCACCCCCCAATGGCTGGGGTCAACACCTGGTGCACCCGGGCAAGTGCCGTTGCTCTGAACAGGTGGATGGGCCCACTGATGGCTGACGGCACTGGCACAGGGCCCCTCATAGTACAAAACAGTGTTTCTGACAGTAGGGGGCCCACTCGCCATCAGACACACCAGCGTGCTAAGAGGGGCCCTGTGCCAGTACCGTCGACCACGAGTGTGCCCCCCCCTGCTTGGTCATGGCCACAGCACTTGCAAGTTGCAATACTTACCTCTCCCTGCTCCACCACTGTGTAGTCTGGGGAGTTAAATCCTTCACAGGGACAGCCACTAGAAATTTGGTGTATTGATCGATGATGGTTAAGATGTAGCTATGGCCTGTCCTGCTGGCCTCTACCTTCAGATCATCAAAGGCTGCCATTTGTAATGGACATCAACTTACAAGTGGATGCAATGGTGCTTTATGATCACCTTTCACAGTTGTAATAGTCACAGACGTGTGACATTCCTGCCACCATTTTTCAATGTCTGCTCTCATGCCAAACCAATAGAATCGCCTACTGCCTGTGGCTTCTGTCTTTTGCACTCCAAAATGACCAGACACATCATGATAGGCAGTGAGGACCATGTCTACATCTCTCCCTGTGATCACAATTTGATGGAGACGAGTAACGGTGACGTGATCCACGCTACTGCGATAAAGCAATCCTTTCTGCACAAAGAACCGTTTTCGCTGTCTCCACAGACACAGTAATTGAGGGTCTGCATCGCCTCTGCAACTTCTACCTGGAGGTTTTCCCGCGATGAGTAATTCCCAAATTTCTGCTAAAACTGCCAGTGTTGGAGCCCAGGGTCAATCATGGAGTAGGCTGAGGCCTACTTGGAGCAAGTGTAAAATCTGATGTAGTTTCAATGTGGGGGGAGCAGGAGATATTTCCGGACACACAGCAGGGGAGCAGCTGGCGTTACTGAACCCCACTAACACAGGATCATGTGTTTTTCTCTGTGTAGACGGCACTTCTGAGCAGCAATTGGCAGTGTTGGAGCCCAGGGTCAATAATGGAGTAGGCTGAGGCCTACTTGGAGCAAGTGTAAAATCTGGTGTAGTTTGAATGTGGAGGGAGCAGGAGATATTGCCGGACACACAGCAGGGAAGCAGCTGGCGTTACTGAACCCCACTAACACAGGAGTTAGTGTTTTTCTCTGTGCAGACGGTACTTCTGAGCAGCAACTGGCAGTGTTGGAGCCCAAGGTCAATCATGGAGTAGGCTGAGGCCTACTTGGAGCAAGTTTTATATCTGATGTAGTTTGAATGTGGAGGCAGCAGGAGACTTTGAGAAACCAGAAAAGGATAATCCTTAAAAATTAACTTTTAATTGAATCAGTAAAAAGCATATAATGGTACAATTACCCAAATACACAGAGGGTCAAACAAATAAGTTAAACTCGGACATTTTAATGAATAAAAAATAGAGGGCAAAAAAAGCTACATCGCCCTAGTACGCCCTAATAAGGCCCTTCCTGACGGCGGAGGTTGACACCCTAGTTGTAGAAGATATGGAGCCCCCACTCAACGTCGGCGTCCCTAATAACGCCCTAGACCACCCTATGTATACAAAAATTTGACACAAAAAATACACACACTCACACCCACAATACCGAAAATTGGAAAAAAGTGAGGAGACAATAAGTCTCGTTCAAAAAAGTGCTTAGTGCTGTAAACTTATCTCGTAGTAAGCACACAGTAAACTTATCTCGTAGTCTAAAAAGTTTCTTACATGTAAATATTTTCAAAAACTGGGTTTTTTGCAGGTCAAAATAAGACTTATCTCGTAGTCAAAAAATGCTAGCCTGCAATAATAAACCCTAAAATAGGAAATGCAAAAGAAAAACGTCTACAGAGAGATTAATGTCTTAAAGTCAACAGTGTACAAAAAATACACAGATATTAGTCCACAATTAGGGACCAGCACAAATAAGATTGCAGACACTGCACATCAATAGCAGCAAATTAGTGTCTGTCAAGCAGCCGTTTGCACATGCACAAGGTTTAATGAGGTTCAGTCCACCTCATTCAGCATACATATGATGACAGTGTAACCAATAATGGAGCAGCAATAAATATACAGAACAAACCTTCATGAGGTTTCAACGTCACATCCCCTCAGTAATTCTTAATTTTTCATGTGGCAAGCAAAAAATAGCACAATGTACAGACCCTTTCTAAACAGTCAGCAAATTATAAAGATGGACTGTGCTGAAAATACTCCCCCTAGAAATGCTGGAGACCATGAAAATTCATGTATGAAAAAATACAGCAGTATTCAGTGGTTCATAGATCAAAGATATCTACGTTTCAAAGGGTTAACGTTGAAAGAATACCACATGAAATTTGTCTAAAGAAGAATGTGCAGTGCATACTTATCAGCCATAAATGCAGACAGAAACCCTGGTTCCCCATGTGGCAGGAAAAAATAGCATAATACAGTTATCCTCTTTAGGAAACCCACATGCTATATAAACGGATTATGCTAACAACACTCCTCATAGTAGTGCGGGAGACCATAAAGATTCATGTGTAGAATAACCCAGCAATGCTCATCAGTTCACCAGTCATGGGTATTGAAGAGTTAACATTATTCATTACAAAAAATGCCACATGAGATAAATCAACAACAATATGTGCAGCGTATACTTATCGGCCATGATGCAGACAGAAATCTGACGCGTTTCCCCCTCTGCGTTAATGAGGGTTCATCAGGGGTTAGAAAGTGGGGACCCAATATCCCTGGCCGTAGTGGCAATTCAGTGTGCGGCGTTATTAGGGACGCCGACGTTGAGCGGGGGCGCCATATCGTCTACAACTAGGGTGCCAACCTCAGCGGTCAGGAAGGGCCTTATTAGGGCGTACTAGGGCGATGTAGCTTTTTTTGCCCTCTATTTTGTGAATTAATTAAAATGTCCGAGTTTGACTTATGTGTTTGACCCCCTGTTTATTTGGGTAATTGTACCATTATATGCTTTTTAGTTATTCAATTAAAAGTTAATTTTTAAGGATTATCCTTTTTCTGGTTTCTCATAGATTATATAATCCTTTATGCCTAGCTTTGGAGGTTTTTGTAGCAGGAGACTTTGCCGGACACACAGCAGGGGAGCAGCTGGCGTTACTGAACCCCACTAACACAGGAGCATGTGTTTTTCTCTGTGCAGACAGCACTTGTGAGCAGCAACTGGCAGTGTTGGAGTCCAGGGTCAATCATGGAGTAGGCTGAGGCCTACTTGGAACAAGTTTTATATCTGATGGAGTTTGAATGTGGAGGCAGCAGGAGACTTTGCCGGACACACAGCAGGGAAGCAGCTGGCGTTACTGAACCCCACTAACACAGGAGCTAGTGTTTTTCTCTGTGCACATGGCACTTCTGAGCAGCAATTGGCAGTGTTGGAGCCCAGGGTCAATCATGGAGTAGGCTGAGGCCTACTTGGAGCAAGTGTAAAATCTGATGTAGTTTGAATGTGGAGGGAGCAGGAGATATTGCCGGGCACACAGCAGGGGACCAGCTGGCGTTACTGAACCCCACTAACACAGGAGCTAGTGTTTTTCTCTATGCAGGCGGCACTTCTGAGCAGCAACTGGCAGTGTTGGAGCCCAGGGTCAATCATGGAGTAGGCTGAGGCCTACTTGGAACAAGTTTTATATCTGATGGAGTTTGAATGTGGAGGCAGCAGGAGACTTTCCCGGACACGCAGCAGGGGAGCAGCTGGCATTACTGAACCCCACTAACACAGGAGCTAGTGTGCAGATGGCACTTCTGAGCAACAGCTGGCAGTGTTGGAGCCCAGGGATTACAGTTCAGGTGGTAGAAACATGACCACAACAGGAGACCTGGAAAATGTTGCCAACCAATTATTTATTCTGGAAGAGGACTGGCAAATTCCGGCGAGATCCAGGCCTTGTCCATTTTCAGAAAAGTAAGCCGGTCAACATTATCGGAGGATAGTCGCGTGTGACGCTTTGTTAGTACACCACCTGCGGCACTAAAGACGCATTCCGATAATACACTAGCAGCAGGGCAAGCCAGCACCTCCAATGCATACTGGCTAAACTCTGGCCATGTATCCAGCTTAGAGACCCAAAACTTGAAGGGGAAAGAGCCGTCTGGGAGTAAACTGACAGGACAAGACATGTAGTCTGTCACCATCTGGTGGAAACGTTGCCTCCTGCAGACTGGAGCCGTCTGTGATGGTGTAGACATTTGTGGCGGGCACACAAAGCTTTGCCACATTTGGGCCATACTGGTCTTGCCTTGTGCTGAGGTGCTGCCTCTGCTCCCTCTTTGTGCAGAGCTTCCTCCACTGCCTCTACGCACAGAGCTGCTTTGTAAAGCACTAGCAGCACTGCTTTCGGGTGGAATGGAGAACATGATGGAATGCACAAGTGTGTCTTGGTGCTCCCGCATTTTACGCTCCCAGTTTAACGGTGTTATGAGGCTTTGTAAGTTGTCCTGGTAGCGAGGATCTAGGAGGGTGTACACCCAATAATCAGCCGTGTTGAGAATGTGGGCAATGCGGCGGTCGTTTCTCAGGCACTGCAGCATGAAATCAACCATGTGCTGCAGACTCCCAACTGCCCAGGAAACGCTGTCCACTGCTTGAGGCATCATCTCTGCTTGCTCTGCATCACCCCACCCTCGCTGTACATACTGACTACTAGAGCATTGTGTACCTCCCTCCTCTGGAGAGATGTCTTCCTCCTCCATTGACTCCTCCTCATCCTTCTCACAAAGTGTCCCCTGACTAGGCCTTTGTGAGGAACCACGTTGTGCAGACTGTCAGAAGCAGATGGCATTTGTGACTCCTCATCCTCCACCTTTTCCAAAACATCCTCCCTTAGTGCTTGCAGTGTTTTTTGAAGCAGGCAGATAAGGGGCACAGGCATGCTGACTAGTGCATCATCTGCACTCGCCATCCGCGTGGAATCATCGAAGGCACGCAAAACGTGGCAGATGTCCTTCATAGAGGCCCACTCAGTGGTGCTGAATTGTGACCGGCGCACAGTGCGACTTGTTTGCGCCTGATGCAGCTGGTACTCCATTACTGCTGCCTGCTGCTCACACAACCGCTCCAACATATGTAACGTTGAATTCCCCCTGGTGGGTAGGTCACATGTGATGCGATGTTGCAGATGGCGGAATCGGCGCTGCAGAGCTGCAATGCGCGATCTTGCCATGCTGGAATGCCGCAAGTGAGCGCACTCTTTGCGGACCTTGTGCAGCAGTGCATCAAGATCCGGAGAGTCCCTCAGAAAGCTCTGCACGACCAAGTTGAGCACATGTGCCAGATATGGGATGTGAGTGAGGTTGCCTAGGCCCAGAGCTGCCACCAGATTTCGGCCATTGTCAAACACTACCAAGCCTGGCTGGAGATTCGCTGGCACAAACCACACGTCGCTCTCCTGCTTGATGGCATTCCAGAGCTCCTGCGCTGTGTGGCTTCGATTCCCCAAAGAAATTAATTTCAGTACGGCATGTTGATGTTTGGCCACGGCTGTGCTCATATCGGTCGTAACAGGCTCCTGCAGCGCTGATTCTGAGGAACTGGAGTATGAGGAGGAGTCAATGTGTACAGACTGGATTCCTGCAATCCTTGGAGTTGGCAGAACACGTACAGCGCCACTCTCAAGATCTGTACCCGGCTCCACAACATTGACCCAATGGGCAGTGAGGGAAAGGTATCATCCCTGTCCATGGTTACTGGTCCACGCATTGGTGGTCAGGTGGACTTTGCTACTGACGGGTTTAGTAGCGCATGTTTAATTTTTCCCTCCACATGCTTTTGCAGGGTAGGGACGGCTTGCCTGCTGAAATAAAAGCAGCTGGGCATGTTGTATTGTGGGACTGCCAATGTCATGAAGTTACGGAAGGTGTCAGTCTCCACCAGCCTGAATGAGAGCATTTCAAGGGCCAGTAATTTGGCAATGCCAGCATTCAGAGCCTGTGCTCGGGGACGGTTTGTCGAGTATGGCCGCCGTTTCTCCCATGCCTGTGCTACCGATGGCTGTAGAGTGGCCTGGGAGTGTGAGGATGACAGGGAACATGGTGCTGTGGGTGGAATGTCACTGGTCTCTGGACAACAGAGCCAGAGGTTCTTCCATGGCGATCCTGTGAGGAAGCCGAACCAGCTGTGTGTGAGCTGGAGGAAGAGGCTACAAAATTAGATGAAGAGGTGGTAGGTGGTGCTGTAGGTTGGCCTATGTCTTCAGTGTGTCTTTGTAACTTCACCACGTGCTTGGTCCGCACATGTTTCCACATATTTGTGGTATTCAGGTTGCTGACACTTTTCCCTCTTTTGACTTTATGATTACACAGCTTGCATTTGACAAAGCAAATGTCATCTGCAACTGTGTCAAAAAAGGACCACGCACTGCAAATCCTGGGAGCGCCCGTTTTGGAAGAGGAATGCTCCTAATGGGTGCTGAAGTGGAGGCTACAGGCAACCAAGTCTGCCCCCTCCCTCTCCCTCCTGTTTCGGCCGTTCAGGGAATTTCTTCCTCAGAGCTGCTCCCACCACCTTCCTGTTCCTCACGCCATGATGGGTCAAGGACCTCATCATCCACACTCCCCTCTTCAAACACCTGCTTCTCCTGGGTAGTTTCGCCAGCACAGTATGCACCAGAAAGTGGCACCTGAGTCTCATCATCTGATGCGTACTGAGGTGTGCTGACCATAGGCACTGGCCCACCCGCCTCTTCAGATTCAGAGGGACAAAGCAGTTGTGCATCGCTGCATACTCCCTCTTCTTCACATTCTAGAATGCTGCTTGGCTGTCCCCCTGTTTCCAAGCCAAGTGATTCAGAGAACAGAAGTAGAGATGGCTCCTGTCCAGGGCTCTCTGACTGCCTGGGCAATTTGGCAGGTGGTGAAGAGACAGATGGTTGCTCTTTAGTGCTCTGGCCCTGAGAGGATGTGGAAGTCATTGAAGTTGATGCGTTAGCTGCCATCCATCCGACAACGGATTCAATTTGTTCGTCCCGCAGCAGTGGGGTACGGCGAAGTCCTACAAAGCTGCGCATAAAGGACTGTTGCCTGGTAAAACTGGGGGATGCTGAGTCACTGGTGCCAGCAGCAGGCACAGAATCCACACATCCTCTCCCTGCTGAAACTCCACGACCACGTGCCTTACTCCCTGTCTTCTTCATCTTGGTAGACTGATAAAGATAGGCAGAAAAGTACAAAGGGGGGGCTTAGTTTGCTTATTGCTGAACAGCTGCTAGCAGGTATAAGAAACATAAAGAAACATAAAGTGTCTGGACTACACTTTAATATGAGCTAATGTGGCCTACACAACTGTCAAGTGGAGTGTTTGGTGAACTTTATATATGTGTTTTTTTTTCAAAAAAACAAAAAGGATGTGAACAAAGATGTGAAAGCGATAGTATCACAAACTTTTTGGAGCTATTACAATGCAGGAAGGTAACCTACAATGCAATAGATGAGGCTCCAAAAAATAGGCTAATACTAATCTGGCTGCGGCTGCAGGGCACAAGCCAGCAAAAAGGCTCCTCTATCTACTCCTATATAGTGTTTGCAACCAACCAATGTAGATGGATACGGATGGAAGCACACTAATAGGAGAACAAAATCAGGAAAAATGAGCTGCAATAAAACAGAAAAAGGACTATGTACAGTGACGCACGCTGAGCGGACTACAACCAGAGGTGGCTGCAGAACACACTACAACCTGAGCTGCACTAACACACAGAGACCTCACAGACAGCTGTGAACAGTGCAGAGAACTGGGCACTAGCAGTGAAAGGCTGCAGAAAGGCTCCGCTGTCTACTCCTATAGTGTTTGCAACCAATGTAGATGGATACGGATGGATGCACACTAATAGGAGATTAATGAAAAATGAGCAGCAATAAAACAAAAATATGTATGAGGCAGTGACGCACGCTGAGCGGCCTACAACCAGAGGTGGCTGCAGGACACACTACAGCATGAGCTGCACTCACACAGACCTTGCAGACAGCTGTGAACAGCGCTGCAAGGCAAAAGAAAGCTACAGTGATTGATAATGTAGCCTGGGTAAAGCACAATATTATTTAGCAAACCGCTATCTCTAACTGTCCCTCAGAGTCTTGAACAGCAGCTTGTCCCTAACTGAATTCACAGCAGAGTGAACCCTAAATGGCGGCGGCGGCTTTTATAGTGCATCATGACATCATTTCAGCAGCCAATCACAGCCATGCCATTAGTTAACATGCCTACATGCCTAACAGGATGTGCCCACACTTCTGAGGATTCCTCAATGGCTGAATCAAATCAAACTGGCTCATAGCATTATGGGAACTTCCGGTTCCGGTATTCAATATGCAAAAAGTATTGGAAATCAGTATCGGAATTCCGGTACCGCGAATATCGGCCGATACCCGATATTTGCGGTATTGGAATGCTCAACACTACCTGTCATGCTTTCCCTGTCCTGCCCCTCACACATTTCTCCCCTTCTGTCTCTTTACACATTCCCTGTCTCCCCTCCCCATACTTGCTCCTCGTAGATCCCACATTTCTCACACTACCTCCTCAAACTTCTCCCCACCTTCCTTGATACAGTCCCCTCACAAAATGACCCATTACAATAAATATTCAGTTTCTTCAGCTCCATTGGAGCACTTACCGCGTTCGCTTTCATCGCGTATGTGGTGCAGGAGAGTGAAGTCAGCAGCATCATCAGTTGACCTGATCATGCAGCTGACTTCGCCCAGACCCAGCAATCTAGGCTTCAGTTATACTGATGCCTGAATAAAGCAAGAACAATTGAATCCTGGGAGTCGGCATGTTATAACTTCCCTGAGCCAGCTGTCAGCTTCACAGCCTGCGACTGGCGCAAATGCCCTGCCTGCCCCCCAATAGTTATACTCCTTGATATAGACACATAAAGTAGTTATTTTAATTATGTAGCACACATTTTTAGGTGTGAATCTGCTGCAATTCTTATTTTGCAGATATGTTAGAAATCAGGAGGACAATTCAATTTCCATTGAATAAATTTGTTAGTGTAGTTCAAATTGAATCTGCAGGGGAGGAATTAAATAAAATCTTTTTCTCACTATACATAGGAGAACCGATTAACAGAGCCCTGGTCCAGCAGTTTCTCACCTGTTGACATCTATAGTGACTTTTTTGATTAGTTGGGCTTGTGCAATGTTGTTTGTATGTCACACTGCACTCATGAAATTGCACCGTGCCGACTAATCAAAAAGAGGAGCCATGGATGTCAACAGGTGAAAAGTAATTTGCAGTGCTCCATCCAGCAGCCACTGAGTGACCTGACTCTTGGAATGAAGTCCTGGAAATTAATTTTCTCTTCTCTAAATTTCACCTCTTCTCAGATCTCCTCTTACTGCCCCTCCAATGGCCAATTTCCTGAATTGCTGGACAGTCTGCTCTCTTCTGCATTCTATATTATTCTTTTGGGGTTTCCAGTGCCTCTGTTATCAACTAGTTTTCTCTCCATTACTTGTAGTGTGCCGCACATGTGGGACATGATACATGGATTATATTGAAAACAAGAAATCTTTGTGTGAGATGTTTTCTTTTTACGAGAAGCTATAATAAAAGCTTGACTTTTACACAACTACCGGTATTTAATAAAATTATGACTAAAGATTAACAAATGTACCAAAACTAATTTAGGGTAGATTTGCTCAAATCAGCCTGTAGATTTGATTCAGTCTGAAAACATTTGGTTCAAGTAGAAATTCTGCCGATTCTTGGGATGACTTTTATGACGCTCTGAGCTTTCTCTGGACCTCAAAGCACAATAAATAAAGGAGTTAAAAATTATGAAGAGATTATACTAACTTTTTAAACCCATCCCTCAAATGTCTTGGTGCTGCAACTTGTCACCTGTTCCTTGTTCCCTTCCGACTTTGGATTTTCTTACTAGGCCTAGTTTTATGGTGCTCAATACATGTTGTTATCACTAATGATGTGGAGCGCCCCGCAGAGCCTTAGGTTACTCAGTACCCGGCCGATCAGGCTCTTTTAAAGGGGAAGTGTCACGGTGGCAGTGACCCGGTCAGTGGCCCTGGGCGTCCAGTAATTAAAAAGAGGAAAGTTATGTGATGTTTAATTGTGACGCCACCCATGGTGTTCGGCAATGGGTAGCCGACCCTGCGGTTTTGGTCCTCTGGGGCTGATGGTGACGCAGAAAAGATGGTTCAGTTCCCCACGGGTAGAGCAGGGCCCCAAGGCAAATATATTTGATCAGATAGTGGTGAACGCTGGGGTGCAGAGAATAAGAGAAGGACACAGAGAGGTGTAGTTTTCTTTACCTTTTATTTGACAGTAGTTGCAATCTGGGGTACCACATACAGATGATGGATTGAGTCCGGCTTGCCTGGAGGCATTCAGGGCATCCACCCTGCCAGGTAGGGTTGGGGACCTTCCTTCTGTGCTCTCTTTTCAGGTCCCTGCCGCTTGTAGCTGCGTGATGGTTTCTAACCTGTATGGCAGACAGCATGAGCCTATATCATGGGTACTGTTCCTTTCACTGTCGGCCCCGGACTCTTAGTCTGCTGCCGTGCCTTCAGATGTTCAGTGTGTGAAAGGAACTTGCAGTCCCCTGTACTCCGGATTCGGCTGTCAGGGTGCACAACTCCAGCCCAGCCAAGGACTCTGGCTTCCCTTTTTATATCAGCACTTCACTCTGGGGTCAGCTATATGCAATATTAGTTCCCCCAGAGCCTCTTGTCTCTGCTCCTGTCCCTTCCCTATTCACAGGCCAACCTCAACTGTCTTGTCATGAGCTCCAGCTGCTTCTGTTTCCATGACAACTCCCTTGTTTACTCTCTCAGCTGACTTCTTACTGACTCACTAACCCCCACCTGCTGGCCAGAATTTATATGGAAGCTCCCCTTTCTGACCTGGAGCAGGAATTGTCATGTAACCTGTGTTACCTGGCATGGGGACTCCCCCTCCTGCCTCCAGGCATGACATCACCCCATAGAGGGAGGCAATGTCACTATGGCAACCAGACTCTGGGGTGCCACAGATGTGTGTCATACACAATTCATCACGAGGTGTAATCCTTGCAGGAAGATAAAAAGTTGAATAGAGGGAGTGATCAGAGGACACTTGATTAGATTGCCTAAGCCTGGAGAGTAAATGTTTTAATTAAAAGTTTTAGCACCCTTGCAGCCCTCAAAAGAATACAACAAAATGGTCGCCTTACATGTCCCTTATGTCCAATGCCTTCTGATTTCAATTTTCTATCTTCCTTCCTCCATTCACTAGGCCTCATGCCGCAACATGGAATGTGATGCACATTAGTGATGTACATTGTGCCCCATGTGGTGGTATGCGATGTGACTCTCATCAATGACATGTATCATGCCTAGTGTTGAGCATTCCGATACCGCAAGTATCGGGTATCGGCCGATACTTGCTGTATCGGAATTCCGATACCGACTTCCGATATTTTTTCAATATCGGAATTCGGCATCGGAATCGGAAGTTCAGTTGATTGACGGCCTGACGTCATCATGATGCGCGGTGTGTGCGCATCATGATGCGCCGTCATTTCGGGCCTTCCGGGGGTCTCTGCCGGCCTGCCGGGGGGCTGTGCCGGCCTGCCGGGGGGCTGTGTGGACTGCCCGGGGTCTGTACCGGCCTGCCGGGGGGCTGTGCCGGCCTGCCGGTGGTCTGTGCACCCTGTGGGGGTCTGTACCGGCCTGCCGGGGGGCTGTGCCGGCCTGCCGGGGGGCTGTGCTGATGTCCGGGGGTCTGTGCAAGCATCGTCCGATGGGACTACAAGTCCCATCGGGCGATGCCTGCTACCATGACAGTGATTGACACATTAGCCAATGATGGGACAGTAGTAGTCCCATCATCCGGCTAATGTGTTAAATGTTAAAAAAAAAAAAAAATACTACATGCATGCTACATACATACTACATGCATGCTACATATATACTACATACATACTACATACATGCTACATACATACTGCATGCTACATACATACTACATACATACTACATACATACTACATACATACTACATATATACTACATACATACTACATACATGCTACATACATACTGCATGCTACATACATACTACATACATACATACTACATACATACTACATACATGCTACATACTGCATGCTACATACATACTACATACATACTACATGCATGCTACATACATACTACATATATACTACATACATACTACATACATGCTACATACATACTGCATGCTACATACATACTACATACATACTACATGCATACTACATATATACTACATACATACTACATACATGCTGCATGCTACATATATACTACATGCTACATACATACTACATGCATGCTACATACATACTACATATATACTACATGCATGCTACATACATACTACATACTACATATATACTACATACATACTACATATATACTACATACATACTGCATGCTACATACATGCTACATACATACTACATACATACTACATGCATGCTACATGCATGCTACATGCATGCTACATACATACTACATGCATGCTACATACATACCACATACATACTACATGCTACATACATACCACATATATACTACATACATACAATACATTCATACAATACATACATAGACATACAGTACATATAACATAGAGTAACATACTTACCAATACTTGTCACATTGTTCCCCGAAGCCATTGTCTATTCCGGGATAAATATTAACATAACAAACCACAAAAATACTCACCCACGATCCGAAGCAGTCCACGAGTGTGTCCCACGACGATCTTGGGTAGAGAACTGCAGCATCAGATGATGCTGCCGTTCTCTACGGGCTGCAGGAATCCAATGACGGAAGGTAGGTATCCTTCCGCACTGTATTCCTCCGCCACTTAAAAAAAAAAAGTCCCTAGTCTCACTTTATGCCATTGCTGTGTGGGAATTTCCCACACAGCAATGGCATAAAGTGAGACTAGGGACTTTTTTTTTTTTAAGTGGCGGAGGAATACAGTGCGGAAGGATACCTACCTTCCGTCATTGGATTCCTGCAGCCCGTAGAGAACGGCAGCATCATCTGATGCTGCAGTTCTCTACCCAAGATCGTCGTGGGACACACTCGTGGACTGCTTCGGATCGTGGGTGAGTATTTTTGTGGTTTGTTATGTTAATATTTATCCCGGAATAGACAATGGCTTCGGGGAACAATGTGACAAGTATTGGTAAGTATGTTACTCTATGTTATATGTACTGTATGTCTATGTATGTATTGTATGAATGTATTGTATGTATGTAGTATATATGTGGTATGTATGTAGCATGTAGTATGTATGTGGTATGTATGTAGCATGCATGTAGTATGTATGTAGTATGCATGTAGTATGTATGTAGTATGTATGTAGTATGTATGTAGTATATATGTAGTATGTAGTATGAATGTAGTATATATGTAGTATGTATGTAGCATGTAGTATGTAGCATGCATGTAGTATATATGTAGTATGTATGTAGTATGTATGTAGCATGCATGTAGTATATATGTAGTATGTAGCATGTAGTATGTATGTAGCATGCATGTAGTATGTAGCATGTAGTATGTATGTAGCATGCATGTAGTATGTAGCATGTAGTATGTATGTAGCATGCATGTAGTATATATGTAGTATGTATGTAGTATGTATGTAGCATGCATGTAGTATGTATGTAGCATGTAGTATGTAGCATGCATGTAGTATATATGTAGTATGTAGCATGTAGTATGTATGTAGCATGCATGTAGTATATATGTGTTATGTATGTAGCATGTAGCATGCATGTAGTATGTATGTGGTATGTATGTAGTATGTATGTAGCATGCAGTATGTATGTAGCATGCATGTAGTATATATGTAGTATGTATGTTGCATGTAGTATTTATGTAGTATGAATGTAGCATGTATGTAGTATGTAGTATGAATGTAGCATGTATGTAGTATGCATGTTGTATGTATGTAGCATGTAATTTTTTTTTTTTTTTACATTTAACACATTAGCCGGATGATGGGACTACTACTGTCCCATCATTGGCTAATGTGTCAATCACTGTCATGGTAGCAGGCATCGCCCGATGGGACTTGTAGTCCCATCGGACGATGCCTGCACAGACCCCCGGAGCCTGCACAGACCACCGGCAGGCCGGCACAGCCCCCCGGCAGGCCGGCACAGCCCCCCGGAGCCTGCACAGCCCCCCGGCAGGCCGGCACAGCCCCCCGGCAGGCCGGCACAGCCCCCCGGAGCCTGCACAGCCCCCCGGCAGGCCGGCACAGCCCCCCGGCAGGCCGGCACAGCCCCCCGGAGCCTGCACAGACCACCGGCAGGCCGGCACAGACCACCGGAGCCTGCACAGACCCCCTGGCAGGCCGGCACAGCCCCCCGAAAGGCCCGTACAGACCCCAGAGAGGCTGTACAAGGGCAGGAAAGGGTTTTTCTTATTCCGATACCGGAAGTCCCATAGACTTGAATGGGACTTCCGGTATCGGAATCGGCGATACCGATACTTTTTTTAAAGATCGGCCGATACCATCCGATACGATACTTTGAAGTATCGGACGGTATCGCTCAACTCTAATCATGCCCACAAGAGGGCTGATGTGCGTTGCACTATGCCTGGCAACATGGGGCTAGTGAATGGGAGACCCAGCAAGTGTTTAGGTGAAGAGAGAAGAGCCCTTGACAGGTGTGTGATAGGAAAAAAGGAAAATAGAAGATAGAAGACAAAATACTGGTGTTAGGTGGTGCAACATGAACGTGAAGGGTTGAGGAGGGGTCAGTTTAAGAATTTATTTTTATCTCTTCAAAGCCAAATTTGGGGAAATTTGTCCAACTCTAGGCTTGATAGGTGATGCATGACAAAAGTTTATCCAAAAATCCAGCTATTGTCTTCCAGAACGCCAGTCCCTTCTTGTTATGGATCGCCCATGTAGGATGGGCAAGTAGTGTTCGCTTCAATTAAAGGTTGTGTTAACATTTTATATTTTCATCTAAATTTCTATCTCATAATCATAAAATAAGCCAGTGAAAGTCATCAATTTAGTTAGGATTATAAGCATGCACAAGTTTCAGCCAAATATTCTAGTTAATAAAGCTTTATTTAGACCAATCACCCAGCTTAATGCCTGCAGAAAGATTAATTTAATCTTTAATTAATTAATTTTTCACTAATGTTTTTTCATGCTTGGCAAATAGTATACTTGACATTTACAAATATCTATCACAGCTCCAATGGCTTCAGATGGTGTAACAGATCATTAGTGGTGAATATCGATAATGTACAGGACCGGACAAGTAGCACTAATGACCTTTGTGTTAAATGGTCCAAAATTAAATTCATTTTTGGCATAAGTCAATTTTATGAAAATGTTAATGCCTTCTTAATTCCTATTAAGTATCACAAGTTCCTATGATAGTTTATGGCATCGGATGACAATTTCTACTTTATGAAGGGAAAAATGTCAAGAGGAACAGAATCTGCTCTTTTGCACTTCCATCATTTTGAATGTATACTTTCGGAAATTTTTTTTATTATTCTTCATATGCATAACTCTTTTTTAGATTACTATTACGTAGGTTGATATAAGACGTCCATCCATCAAAGGATCAGGCAAAACTCGAATTCACCTGCTCAATTTGCGGAGTTGTTTTCAATTAATTTAATGTCCCTAATTATGCTCTTTGTTCTTTCTAGACGCCAGAGCATAATACATGTAAGATTTAAAAAGTAAAATAGTACCAAACACATACACTCACCTCAATGTTCACCTCTCCGTCCTCTCCACTCCAGAACTTCACTCTTCTGGTCTTTGTCACATCATTTTATTACCACTGTGAGTGCTGAAGCCCTGGGCCACTTCAAACTAAAAATATATACCAAGGGCCTTAATATATTATCATAAAGAAATACCCTAAAAAGATACTTTATTGATTAAAAACCAGAACATTGGTTATACACTAAAAACCGTGACAAAAACAAAAAACAAAATTTGTGCAACAAAACCCCATAAGGGAAAAAAACTAGGAAGCCATGGTGTATCGCCTAAGCTCACACCTGCCTGGCAGCGGAGGTTGGCACCCTAGTGGGGCACGTTGTGGCTCCCCCGCTCAACGATGGCTTGCCCTTGGGGTCCTGATGTACCCTACAGCCACTAAGAGTGACCCACTACCCGATGTCTAAAGGGACCCCTTATGCTAGACATAGATAATACTGCTCTAAAGAGGGCCCTAGTTCCCTTTCAGATTAAAAACAACAGAACACAATTGGCATAAGGTAGTATAACGGGTGACTAGGCATAATCCGAAGCCTTACAGATATAAAAGACCACTGATAACCAATTAGAAGATACAGTACACAGCTATCAAATTAGTGAAGGCTCACACATTGACTGAACATATTGCCAGATTTATGATGTCACAATGGCGATAAACCAGCCTTTATACTACAACACCTTTTATCAGAGATATTGGCACAAAAAATACCAAAACGATATCACTAGAAAAATATCACTAGTGCCACAAGGATGATGTAAACAACTATCTAGTGAGGTATCCGTCAGCTCATGCTCTCAAATGTTCAGACAAATGGGAATCAGATATCAAATACACATCACAGACTTGCAATACAGCGATACTCATCTGTGTCACCCGCCACCAGCCATACGGTAATTAGCGCCTCAACGCGTTTCGCCTGCTTAGGCTCATCAGGAGGCCTGATGTCATGATAGGATGTTTCCCAAAGAAGGTGCAATAGCTGAATGATGCTGAAAAGACCTCCCTTTTAAAACTACCGCCATCATCATATCCTGGACCGCCCACTCACCAGTCTAAGGCTGGTTTCACATTAGCGCTTTTTAAGCGCACGCACGGCCGGGGGTAGCTCCGCCCCCGAGCCGGCTCTCTGCCCGGCGTGCCCGCCCCTTGCTTGTAGCGCCGCCTCCTAGCGCACAGCGGAGCCTGCGATCGGCGCACCCTATCTGTAGCATAGGGTGCGCAGATCGTGCGCAGGCCATGCGCTAGTTGCGCTTTGACCTGCGCTGCGCATTTTTGACGGTGCGCCGTGCGCGCCAAAATCAAACTTTTCGGATTTTGGCGCGCAGCGCAGGTCAAAGCGCAACTAGCGCACGGCCTGCGCATGATCTGCGCACCCTATGCTAAAGATAGGGTGCGCCGATCGCAGGCGCCGCTGTGCGCTAGGAGGCGGCGCTACAAGCAAGGGGCGGGCACGCCGGGCAGAGAGCCGGCTCGGGGGCGGAGCTACCCCCGGCCGTGCATGCGCTTAAAAAGCGCTAATGTGAAACCAGCCTAAGACATAGCGTCACAAAGGCCCATCCCTCATACTCAGGGCGCATGCCCTAACTGGAACGCCTCTGATAGGTAGTGAATCAAAAGCACCCATACTGAGCGCAGCGCTGCACTCATCGCTGTCATGCTGCAGCTATATTCAGCTTCTGGGTTCCGGATACAGCGCTTAATCGCGCCTCAGTACTGCGCATGCTCCGGATGCCGTTATCATATCCGATCTAATATTCCAAAGTGCAAGCGTACTAGATGCTCACTGCCAGCCTCACAGCGCAGGCTCAAGGCGGAACGCACTGCCATTATAGATATACATATAAAGGGGCAGGAGAGGGGAGGGGAAAGAGATGATGTCTTAAAAACACAGAGATCATAAATAACATGCAATCCTACATTTCATGACCCCAATAATCTTCCAAATAGGCACAAAACCCCTAATTTATTCTAAAATTAGAAACGTGGGTATTTTTGATAAGGAGTCTTAGAGGAGAGTATATACACATGCATGCATAATAGCGCATAGTAAAAGGGAGACTGGTACATATGATATTCCATAGTGATCAATGGGAATCCCTACAAATGGGGAAACATAAACAAAAAACTAAGAAGGCCAGCTAACTCAGAGAGGTTACCAAATATCAACCTACTGTGGCTTATAGGAAACAGGCATGCGAAAGCTTCTCATTTAAACCCTTGGGTTCCAGAGGCTCCATCCTGAAAATCCACTCACATTCTCTTCTTCAAACTAAGCCAGGACTTCTAGCTCTGAAAAGGCCTGGGACAGTTCTGCACAGGCACACTAAAGGTTACAACATCATGATGTACGCCATGACCTTGTGTGCGCATGGGCAGAAAAATTCCAGGCATCATCAGAGCCAGTTGTCCTGGCCTAGCTGACGAGTCCCGCAGACTCAGCACTTACTGCAGTAATAAGAAGATGCATTGAGGACCGAATAGGGGATGGAGAGACATGGAGGGCTGGAGAAGTGAGCAGTATGGTGAGTATAAGTATTTTTTATTTCTAACCTTTTGACAGTCTTTTGTCCTTCTGCAAAATTGCCGTCTTTAGCTGAAACCACGAGGAAAATAATTACAAAAAATTAGCATTTTTGCAAATGGTAATTTTTTTTTTTTTTTAATATTCGGGTAGCATTTAATTCCACTCAAATATACTTGCTCAACTCTACTCATAATAAATGACTTGCTGACATATAAGCCTTAGTTATCAGATGCAAATTCAGTCTTATTTTAAACGCTGATATGTTATCACTACGTTTCCTATAAAGAATCCTGCTATTCATCTTATCTCTACATGTAATAAAGATCACCTGTTCCTTTGAAAGATTTTTGGAAGTAATAATCACGTCCCGGTTTTTTGCACAAACACCTGTATTCTTACAAGTACATTAAAGAATCAATCTTAATATCACAAGATCAAATTTATCAGGGATGCAAAACCTAATCCTTTACTCCTGAAATAGAGTAATTGTTAAGGTAATGCTCAGTTAAATTAACCACAGATTGCGGGACATTGTGTTTTTCAAACGTTTCCATAAAACTTGCTTCCTTTTTGCACCATGACCAAAACTTTCTCCTCCTGCCGCCTCTCCTGGTGTGTCTTCTAAAGGGAAAACTTCTCAGTGCCAGTGGTGGTGTGAGTATACAAATCTCGATTCCTTTTGAGATTTTTTTTGTTTTGATACACTGGAATCAGAATTCTTAGTCAAATAGTCTTTGTGTTGTTTTCTGTCATGCTTTCTGTTTCTTTGAAACCTGGGTCTTCGCGAGTTTGTTTTAACCTTATTCCAAATCTGGAAAGTCTGTCATAAATTGAAATATGCCTATCTCTAATGAACTTATATTTTTTTCTTTTGTTTAATCTCAGATTGGATTGGAATTATTATTATTATTTATTACTAGCTGAAGAACCCGACACTGCCCGGGCATAGTAACTAACTGTGGTTAGTTATAACAAATTATAGTTATTTTCCCGTGTGTGTGTATAGTCCTGTGCCCATATACCCATCATACATCCTCCATCCCATAGTCGAGTGCCCATATACACATCACACATATTCTCCATCCCATAGTCCCATGCCCATATACCCATCATACATATTCGCCATCCCATAGTCCCATGCCCATAAACCCATCATACATATCCACCATCCCATAGTCCTGTGCCCATATACCCATCATACATATTCGCCATCTCATAGTCCCGTGCCCATATACCCGTCATACATATCCTCCATCCCATAGTCCCGTGCCCATATACCCGTCGTACATATCCTCCATCCCATAGTCCAGTGCCCATATACCCATCACACATCCTCCATCCCATAGTCTCGTGCCCATATACCCATCATACATATCCTCCATCCCATAGTCCAGTGCCCATATACCCATCACACATCCTCCATCCCATAGTCAACCATTATGACATCATAGTGAGCGGCGGGGCTTGCAACCTATGATGACATCAGTGTCGCCATGGCAACCATTATGACATCATAATGAGGGGCGGGACTTGATACACACACACTTTTTCCCATTATGTAGATAGGGGCAAAATTGTTTGGTGAATTGGAATGCGCAGGGTTAAAATTTCACCTCACAACATAGCCTAGGACACTCTCGGGGTCCAGACGTGTGACTGTGCCAAATTTTGTGGCTGTAGCTACGACGGTGCGGATGCCAATCCCGGACATACACACACACACACACACACACACATACATACATACACACATACATACATACCCACATTGAGCTTTATATATTAGATTATAGCGCTATTTATTCCATGTCGCTTTACATGTGAGGAGGTGTATACATAAAAATGTACAGTAATCTTAAACAATACAAGTCATGACTTGTACAAAAGGAGAGAGGACCCTGCCTGTGAGGGTTCACAATCTACAAGGGATGGGTAGACGGTAGAGGGTAGAGCTGGTTGTGCTTGTCAGAAGACTACGTCTTCAGGTTCCTTTCCATGGTAAGCAAGATTCTGATATGCTGGAGTAGAGAGTTCCAGAGTAGGGGGGATGCATGGGAGAAATCTTGTATGCGATTATGGGAAAAGTAGATAAGAGAGGAGTAGAGAAGGTGCTCTTGTGAGGATCAGAGGTTGCGTGCAGGTAAGTACCGGGAGACTAGGTCACATATTTGTGGAGGAGATTATGGATGGCTTTGTATGTCATGGGTAGGGTTTTGAACTGGAGTCTCTGGGTAAATGGGAGCCATTGCAGGGATTGACAGAAGGGAGAAGCCGGGAATAGCGGGGGGACATATGGATTAGTCAGGTAGCAGAGTTTAGAATAAATTGGAGGGGAGGCCACAGAGCAGGAGGTTGCAGAAGTCAAGGCAGGAGAGGATGAGTACATGGACTAGGATTTTTGCAGATTTTTGGTTGAGGAATGTATGGATTTGGGAAATATTTTTGAGTTAAAATTGGCAGAAACTGGAAAGGGCTTGGATATGTAGTTTGAAGGAGAGGTCAGAGTCAAGGATTGCCACAAGGCAGCAAGCTTGTGGCACTGGGGAGAGTGATCAGCCATTTAATTTAATGGATAGGCCTGTTTGGGGGGAGGGAGTCGAGTGAGATAGGGAAAGATGATGAATTATGTTTTGTCCATATTTAGTTTTAGAAATCTAGTGGAGAAGAAGGATGAAATAGTGGACAGACATTGTGGGATTCTGGTTAGTTAGGAGGTGATATCTGGTCCAGAGAGGTAGGTTTGTGTGTCATCAGCATAGAGGTGATACTGAAAGACATGAGATTCTATGAGCTGTCTCATGCTAAAGGTATAAATGGAGAAGAGCAGGGGTCCTAGGACTGAACCTTGCGAGACAGATAGGGTGCGAAGTGAGCAGGTGGTGTGCAAGTGGCAGACGCTGAATGTCCGGTCTGTTAGGTATGATGAGATCCAAAATAGGGCCAAGTCTGTGATGCCAAGGGATGATAGGGTCTGTATTAATAGGGAATGGTCCTCTGTGTCAAAGACAGAGAACAGGTTCAGTTGGAGGAGGACAGAATAGTGTCCCTTGGCTTTGGCGGTTAGTAGGTCATTGGTGACTTTAGTTATGGCATGTTGAGTGGAGTACTGTGGTCAGAAGCCAGATTGTAAGTGGTCAAAGAAGGAGCATGAATTAGTTCTTTTGAAGTATTGTACCTAAACCGAGTCCTTGATTTTCTGTGAGGCAAGTGCACAATTCATTTTTGGCTTTTCCCAATTCAGTACTGTTTTCATCATAGTGTCCTTGCATTTTAAAATTAAATCCAGCAGTCCGTGCGAGCACTGTAAATACACTTGTTCCCATTCAGATAAAAAATCTTTATCTTCTTTATAATATGACATATTTTTAAAAACATGCAATCCTTGTGGAACCCTTTTACAATCCACATTTGACCTTAGTGAATTGATAGTTCAAAACATAAGTACTTCTATTTCAGCAAGGTTATTAACTCTTTAACAACTGCCGATACGCCTTTTAACGGCGGTAGTTAAGGGTACTTAAACCACAGCTTCGTTAATTAATGGCGCTGTGGAAAAAGTGTATAGCGCCCCCCAGAGTCGGATTATCTCTGGGGTCTCGGCTGCCGGGGGTAGCCGGGACCCCAGAGAACATGATTCGCGTCAGTTTTCACTTACCCGCTTTTGCGATTTTTTTTTTTTTTTTTTTTTTTTAGTGGTCTCTGTTATACGGTTAATAACGGCGACCGCAAAAAAAGCCGCGATTTTGCATTTACTTTCTCTCTCCTCTGATGTGATCACACATCAGAGGAGAGAGAAATAGGGTCCCCGATCCCCCCAATACCTACCGGTGGTCCTCGGACCCTCCTGCATCCTCCGGTGGGCGCCGCCATCTTCTTCCAGGAAGAAAATGGCGGGCGCATGCGCACTGCTCCAGCCAAATCTGCCTGTGGGCAAATTTCATTCATTCCAGGTACATTTTGATCACTGTGACAAACTCTATCACAGTGATCAAAATAAAAAAATAGTAAATAACCCCCCCTTTATCACCCCCTTAGTTAGGGAAATATAATGAAATAAAAAAATATATTTTATTTTCATTTTTTCATTAGGGTTAGGGTTGAGATTAGGGTTACGTTTGGGATTAGGGTTATGGGTGTGTTTGGGCTAGGGTTGGAGCTAGAATTGAGGGGTTTCCACTATTTAGGCACATCAGGGGGTCTCCAAACGCGACATGGCACCACCATTGATTCCAGCCAAATTTTGCACTCAAAAAGTCAAATGGTGCTCCCTTCCTTCCGAGCCCAGATGTGTGCCCAAACAGTGGTTTACCCCAACATATGGGGTATCAGCATACTCAGGACAAATTGCACACCAACTTTGGGGGTCTAATTTTTCCTGGTTCCCTTGGGAAAGTAAAAAAATTGGGGGCTAAAAAATCACTTTTGTGAAAAAGAAAATGATTTTTTATTTTTACGGCTCTGCGCTTCTAAACTTCTGTGAAGCACTTGGGGGTTCAAAGTGCTCACCACACATCTAGATAAGCTCCTTGAGGCATCTAGTTTCCAAAATGGGGTCACTTGTGGGGGGTTTCTACTGTTTAAGCACATTAGGGGCTCTGCAAACGCAAAATGACGCCTGCAGAATAATCCATCAAAGTCTGCATTCCAAAATGGCGCTCCTTCCCTTCAGAGCTCTCCCATGCGCCCAAACAGTGGTTCCCCCACATTTTGGGTATCAGTGTACTGAGGAAAAATTGCAAAACAACTTTTGTGGTCCAATTTCTCCAGTTACCCTTGTGAAAATAAAAAATAGTGGGCTAAAAAATAATTTTTCTGGAAAAAAAAGATTTTTTATTTTCACAGCTCTGCGATATAAACTTCTATGAAGCACTTGGAGGTTCAAAGTGCTCACCACACATCTACATAAGTTCCTTAAGGGGTTTAGTTTCCAAAATGGGGTCACTTGTAGGGGGGATTCCACTGCTTAGGCACATTAGGGGCTCTCCAAACGCAACATGGCGTCCGATCTCAATTCCAGCCAATTCTGCATCGAATAAGTCAAACGGCACTCATTCCGTTCCAAGCCCTGCCGTGTGCCTAAACAGTGGTTTACTCCCACATATGGGGTATCGGCGTATTCAGGAGAAATTGTACAATAAATTTTATGGTTCATTTTCTCTTTTTATACTTGTGAAAATAAAAAAAATGGTTCTGAAGTAAAATGTTTGTAAAAAAAAGTTAAATGTTAATTTTTTCCTTCCACGTTGCTTCAGTTCCTGTGAAGCACATAAAGGGGTAATAAACTTCTTGAATGTGGTTTTGAGAACCTTGAGGAGTACCGTTTTTAGAATGGTGTCACTTTTGGGTATTTTCTGTCATATTGACCTCTCAAAGTGACTTCAAATGTGATGAGGTCCCTAAAAAAATGGTTTTGTAAATTTAGTTGTAAAAATGAGAAATCGCTGGTCAAATTTTAACCCTTATAACTTCCGAACAAAAAACATTTTGGTTCCAAAATTGTGCTGATATAAAGCAGACATGTGGGAAATGTTATTTTTTAAATATTTTTTGTGACATATCTCTCTGATTTAAGGGCATAAAAATTAAAATTTTGAAAATTGCAACATTTTAAAAATTTTCACCATATTTCAGTTTTTTTCATAAATAAACACAAGTCATATCGAACAAATATTAACACTAACATGAAGTAAAATATGTCACGAAAAAACACTCAGAATCAGCAGGCTCTGTTAAAGCATTCCAGAGATATAACCTCATAAAGTGACGGTGGTCAGAATTGTAAAAATTGGCCTGGTCATTAAGCTGCAAATTGGCTCCGTCACTAAGGAGTTAAGTTTGAGTTCTATGTTTTTTCTTCTTATCACCTGTAACACATCTTTCTGATTGCAGTCTGAAAAAAACTGCTCAAATTTTCTCTCGCTGCTTGAATGCAATTGTGGGCAGCTGGCTGATCAGGATCTGTACAACTGGTATCCATTTTCATGTTAGGAAACGAGTAGTTATATAATTCCTGTTCTCGGTTAGAAAAACACACTTCAAAACAAATTTAAGCGAAAAGACCAGCACCATGAAACATGCGGTGGTTACATAATAAATATTATAAAAATAAATAATGATCTTTTCATGCATCAGCTATAATGTGTACTCAACCAAAATGAGGAAATTTGCATAATAAACAATTGGTTAAAAGATTTCCAACCGAAGGGGAACCATAAATACTGTAATTGTCCTTTCTGTAACTTTCATATTACTGTATATACTCATGTATAAGCTGAGATTTTCAGCCCATTTTTTTGGGCTGAAAGTCCCCCTCTCGGCATGAATCATATACCTGGAGGTCGGCGGGGGAGGGGGAGCGGGGGTGTCAGAGATCATACTTACCCCCTTTGGTGTGGTCTCTGCAGCCCCCCCGCTTCTCCACGGTCTCCCTTCCTTCCTTCTGCGGGCACTTGGTACCGCTCATTAAACTCATGAATATGCGCATATTCACGAGTGTAATGAGCGGTATCACGTGACCACTGAAGGAAGGAAGGGAGATCGTGGAGAAGCAGAGCTGCAGAGACTGCACCAGGAGGGAGTAAGTATAGCGATATTCACCTGTCCGAGGTTCATCGCTGCTCACCGCTGTCTGCTGCGCCCTCTGTCTGTGATGTTTAGGCAGCAGAGGGCGCAGTGACGTGGTTAGTGCATGCTGCGCCCTCTGCTGGCTGAACAGTCACTGACACAGGAAGTGGCAGACAGCGGTGAGCAGCGATGGACCCTGGACAGGTGAATATCTCAGGTGCCGGGTCCTGAGCAGGAGAGGTGAGTATGGGATTTTTTTTGCAGCAGCATATGGGGGCATAATATATGGAGCATCTCATGGGGGTAGCATATGGGGGCATAATCTATGGATCAGCATATGGGTGCATATTCTATGGAGCAGCATATGGGTGCATATTTTATGGGGCAGCATATGGGGGCATATTTTATGGAGCAGCATAGGGGGCATATTCTATGGGGCAGCATATGAGGGCATAGTCTATGGAGCAGCATATGGGGGAATATTATATGGAGCAGTATATGAGGGCTTAATCTATGGAGAATCATATGGGGCATAATCTATGGAGCATTTTATGGGGGCATAATCTATGGAGCATCTTATTGGGGCATAATCTATGGAGCATTTTATGGGGCATAATCTATGGAGCATTTTATGGGGGCATAATCTATAGAGCATCTTATGGGGGCATAATCTATGGAGCATCTTATGGGGGCATAATCTATGGAGCATTTTATGGGGCATAATCTATGGAGCATCTTATGGGGGCATAATCTATGGAGCATTTTATGGGGCATAATCTATGGAGCATTTTATGGGGGAATAATCTATGGAGCTTCTTATGGGGGCAAAATCTATGGAGCATCTTATGGGGCCATAACCTTTATGGAGCATTATATGGGGCATTTTCTATGGAACATCTTATGGGGCCATTTTTAACCTTTGTGCAGCATTATATGGGGTGCATTTTGTATGGAGCATTTATGGGGCCATCATGGACTGTATGGAGCATTATATGGGTCTCCTGATTCAATATGGATATTCAGAAACATTTAACCTACTGATGTCTCAATTAATTTTACTTTTCTTGGTATCTTTATTTTTGAAATTTACCAGTAGCTGCTGCATTTTCCACCCTAGGCTTATATGTGAGTCAATAAGTTTTCCCAGATTTTTGTGGCAAAATTAGGGGGGTCGACTTATACATGGGTCGGCTTATACACGAGTATATGCAGTACATCAAATTTATTGAAAATGGGAGATATTATACACCTAGTCTGAGATTTCTTCTCATGTAAAACTCGTTATGTGGTCTGGTACTTTTTGCCCTTGTGGTTTATTTTATATTGGTAAAAAAATAAGAACTTTATATGTCCGCTTCAGAGAGCACTTTAAATTCATTATCTCAGTTAAAGGTTCAACCAGATTATATCAACATGCTTAACAAGTACATTGTTCAGTTCTGAATGTTTTCCTCTTTGCAGGTACTGAAAATGTGAAAATCCCAAAACAAGGTGGTGACCACCACCATATGCTCCTTAGGATAGAAAAAAATATAGATTATGCACACACGAGCACAGGGTCCAAGAGGTTTCAATGATAAATTTGATATGTCTGTGTTTTTATAAGTTGTGTTTTTTTGTTAATGTTTGCACTTTGTTGGTGTGTTTCCTTCATGGTTGCAAGTCTGAGAGGAGCGTAGACACGGCTGTGTTTGAGTTGGGGTCACTTAAGCAAGATGTTGATTCTAAATCCCCATTCTATCCTTGGACTTGATAAAGTGCAGGCAGTATTGAAATAATGATTACACCACTTTTGAAAAGTAAAATTTTAATTAATATCTAACTCAAAAGAAGAATAATCTCCAAAATTTAGACAAAACTGAGTTTCAAAAAACATTTTTTAACACATAATATGAAAATAAAGTTAATATTATAACTTATTACACATTCTTCAGTTTCACGCAAATTAGTTGATCTACTGTATCTAGTATTTTGTATGACATCTGTGATTTTTTAAATCTTCTAGGCATGAAATGAACAATTTGGTGACATTGCAGCATCTATCTTTTCCATTCTTCAAGAACAACTTCTGTGATATTGAGAAAGATGACATAATGTAGTGCAAAAGCAAACAAGTGATCAATGGACTGGGTCAGTTGAACTATGGCGTAATTGTTTGTTTTTTGCATTCTACATTTTTCATACTTTGGATCTTGAATTTCTTGGTCCAATTTGAGTAAACTACCAAATTCAAATTTCAGCAGATTTCCTCATCACTATTTCCATTCATTAATGCAGTCACTTCCATGGATGAGAAAACCCAAACAGTAAAGTTCAGGGTCTGTACAACGAACCCAGAACATGGACTTTTATTGTACGTCCGTTCTCTCATTCAAGTTAGCCAGTGTAATAAAGCTTGTTGAAAGGCTGCAGCACAGCAAATCAACAAACTTTAGATTGAGGGCACATAGAGAGCCATCACAGCCATACCAAGTATTAGAACTAGGGATGAGTGAACCCCAACTGCAAAGTACCTAGTGTCCAGTGCCGAACCCAGAATTGCAGACTTTTTACTGTATGTCCAGTTTCCTGTTTGTTTTCATTAGTCTAATAAAAAATTGTTGAAAGGCTGCAGCACAACCAATCAACAAGCTTTTAGACTGTTGGCACTTCCGGAGGCGTCACAATCATGCCAAGTATTGGCATGACTATATCTGGCCGCCACAGCACGTGACTTGCCCTGTATAAATACCAGATCACAAGGGCTGCCACCATTATACTCTCGTTAGCGTTGAGATAGGATGCAGCTGGAGTGAGGTACAGATAGCGACTGTGCACTCTGCAAAAAACGCTGTGTGTACTCTGCAATCCATATATGTGTTAGTACTGTGGTAAAAGTTGCTGTGTGTACTCTGCACCCATATCTGTGGGAGTACTGTATTTTAAGCCACTGTGTGTACTCTGTAACCCCCACCTGTGGGAGTATTGTCTTTAAGCAGCTGGGTGTACTCTGAAACCCCCTTCCTGTGGGAGAACTGTCCTTTAAGCAGCTGTTTATACTCCTTTCCCCTGCCAGTGAGAGTACTGTCCTTTACGCAGCTGATAATACTCCTCCCCCCTGCCTGTGAGAGTACTGTCCTTTAAGCAGCTGTGTGTACTCTGCACCATCTGGTCTGTGGGAGTACTGTTCATTAAGCCTCTGTGTGTACTCTGCACTCACCAGCCTGTGGGAGTGCGGCCTTTAAGCCTCTGTGTGTAGCCTGCACCCATATCTGTGGGAGCACTGTCCTAGTATTGTGCTAAAAGTTGCTTGGTGTAATCGGCACCCATATCTGTGGGAATACTGTCCTTTAAGAAATTGTGTGCAGTCTGCACTCTGCACCCCCCTGCCTGTGGGGTTACTGAAATATAGGCCACTGTGTGTACTCTGCACCTATATCTGTGGGGGTACTGTCCTCTAAGCAGTTGTGTGTACTCTGAACAACCCTACCTGTGGGTAGTACAATCCTTTAGGTTGCTGTATGTATTCTGCATCTCCTCACCTTTGGGAGTACTGTCTCTTAATTCGCTGTGTGCAACCCCCCTGCCTGTGGGAATACTGTCCTTTACGCTGCTGTGTGTACTTTGCACCCCCCACCTGTGGGATCACTGTCCTTTAATCAACTATGTGCAGCTATATCTGTGGGAGTACTGTTCTTTAGGCCACTGTGTGGGTTCCGCACTCCGCTGCCTGTGGGAGTACTGTCCATAAAGCCGCTGTGTGCTCTATGGACTCCTATATGTGGAAGTACTGTCCTTTAAGCCGATGTGTACTTTGCCCCCCGGCCTGTGGGAGTAATATCCTTTTAGCCGCTGTTCTCTTCACCCATATCTGTGGGAGTACTGTCATTTAGGTTCCTGTGTATGCTCTGCATCTCCTTGCCTTTATGAGTACTGTCCTTTGAGCAGCTGTGTGTACTCTACACTCCCTGCCTGTGGGCGTATTGTCCTCTAAGCGGTTGTGTGTACTCTGCACCCATATCTGTAGGATACTATGCACCCCCGCTTCCATGGGAGTAGTATTGCTTTAAGCCTTTGTGTGTTTTCTAGTAGTCTGAGAAATAAATGATTGGCATCAGCATACTTGTTGACATTTCTAGGCCAAAGAAATAATTTTTCTAAAACTGTATTTTTAAGTATTCTGGAAAATAAATATTTGGCATCAGCCATCTCATAGTCATTTGGAGGTCAAAGAAATACATTTTCTGGACTGGGGTGTGTTTCTAATAGTCTGGGAAATAAATAATTGGCATCAGCTGTTTCATTGCCACTTGTAAGGCAAATAAATACATTTTCTGGACTGATGTATACGTCACGGCCCTGTTGTCGGGTATCCCGGGACCAGGGGCTCCTTCCTTGTCCTTAACATGAGGGGCACCCAAGCTCACCCTGTTTCCCGGATTACTTCTGATGCTGAAGACGCCGGGGCCACGTACCTTGCCTTATCTCCTTAATCTGCCCTCAGTCTGTACCCTTCCATCACCCAGGGAAGAGGGGAGTGATAGTGTACCACAATACACCAACCACACTAATAAGGTAATGCAAACAGGGACAAAGGAAAATACCAATCATACAAATATAGTAACACAAACAACAGAGGTAAGCAACGTGGAGTGGAGGATGGGGTAAAACCAAATTAGAAGAAGGAAAGGAATTAGCACACAACCAAAACCTTGCAACAGTCTCAGATGAATCCACCAAATGCCTTCTCAAACAATAACCACAAACCACCATCTTTTAACCATGCACCATAAGCTATATCTGGCAATGAGTGCTAGCCAAGTCCAATATTATATAGGGGATGGGAGTGGCTAACAGTGAGAGCTTTAATGTAGGAAAGCTTCCAAAAGCTCTCAACTGAGCATATTAACCCTTTCACTGCTAAAAGAAACCTGCCCCATGTAATATGAAAGTTATGAGAAACAGAAGTCAGACACTGCGGTCTTCTGACTCCTCTCTGTCATGGTAGATCCATGACAGTGTGTTTCTAGGGCTTTTTTTAAAAAGAATTGACATCAGCCACCTTGTTGCCATTTCTAGGCCAAAGAAATACATTTTCTGGAAAGGTATCAAAGAAGGAAAGTGTTATACCTGGTCCCCATCCTTGCGCTGCGCCCAGGTCTGCCGCTGTTACACCTGGCTCCCGTCGTGGCGCTGCGTCCAGACCTGCCGCTGCTCTCCGTTCTGGGTACTCACCTCGAGCCTCTCATGCTGCTGCTCAGCGTTCTGTCCTCCCTCCTGCCTCCTCCTCCTGGCATCCTGTGAGGAGATCTGTAGCTAAGGCTATTAGGGCACGCCCGCCCGCTCTCTTGCCTTCTTAAAGGGGCGGTGTGCATTATTCAAAAAGTGCAATCAACCAATGACAGCGCACTGGCTGCTATTTCTGGCCTCTCCTCCACAGGGGAGCGCGGAGCAATGAGTATCTATCATTGCTACTTCCGGTTCTCATGCTAACCTGTCTGCGCTGCATCTGCAGTCTATGTGCATTGTCTAATGCTCTCTGTTTCCACAGCATATCAGTATCCTGTGTTACCTGGTTATATCAGCAACCATCTGGGCCTAAGCCATCCCGTTCCACCTACAGCCATCCGAGTCCAAGGACTGTGTGAATGTCACTGGAACCGACTCCTTACCAACTAACCGGATCCAGGACCCAGCGCATTACGGACTCTGCTGTAACTTTTGTTATCCCTTTTGGTCCCTCTGGGACAGGTGCCACGTGTTCGGGGTCTAACTGGAGGTAGCACCTGTGTCCTCCAGGTATTCCATTCTGGCCCTGCCTGGGGGTCTTTACTACGGGTGCCCAGGGCTCACTAGTCACGCCCCCTTCGGAGCTCCCCGGACCGTGGTCCCGAGGTTCCACTTAAAAAATAAAAACTAATATGAACTTCACCGTCTCTGCCTCTGCTTCCATTTGTTACAGATTGCTCCAGCCACGGAATCCGATGTACCCCAGAGGCCTCCGACGTTGGAGTTGTGCCAAGAGGTGACCCGTTTAAGAGATCAACAGGATAAGATCACGGCATATCTACGTAACCTGTCCACCCGCATGGATTCTCTGCAGAACCCGGCTGCTCCTGATTCACCTAACAACACCCAGGTACCTGCTGTCATGACAAGCAAGGGCCCCCGCCTGGCGGCTCCTACCCGCTTCCATGGTGATCCCACTCAGTGTCGGGGTTTTCTCAATCAGTGTACCCTACACTTTGAAATCTTGGGGCATATGTTTGCTTCTGACCATGCCAAAGTGGGCTTCAATAAGTCACATCTAGCAGGAGAGGCTCTCGCCTGGCTGAATCCATTATGGGAGAGAAGAGACCCGCTGGTTAATGATCTTCAATCTTTCCTAGAAACTTTTTCCAGGAACTTTGATGAACCTGGCTGGGTCACGTCAACCGCTTCTGCCCTGCTTCGCTTACGCCAAGGAACCCTCACAGTGGCTCAGTATGCTGTTCAGTTCCGCACCCTCTCGTCTGAGTTATCCTGGAACAATGAGGAATTGCTGGCTACCTTCTGGGAGGGCATATCTGGAAAAATGAAGGATGAGCTGGCAGGATGGGAGAGGCCTACCATCTTGGATGACCTGATTTCCTTGGCGACCCGGATTGACCTGCGTTTTCAAGAGCGTTCCATGGAGATTAAGCGTGACAGGAGGTCCTACCACCTGGACTCTAATTCTTCCAAGACGTCTACCTCATCCTCTTCTCCTGAAGCTATGGAGGTAGATCGAGTATGTCTGGCCAGCCGCCGCCAGGAGGCGCGTCGCAAAAACGGAAGATGTCTGTACTGTGGTAGTTCCAAACACCTGGTCCGCTCCTGTCTAAAGAAGTCGGAAAACTCCTGTGCCTAGGCTCGGTAGGAGAGGCCACCCTACGTAGAGAACGTTCCTCTCCTTCGCTGCAGATCTCAGTCTCCGTGACCTGCGGAGCAATAAAATTTTCTGGACTCTGTCTGTTGGACTCCGGAGCCGCCGGAAGCTTTATCTAGCAGACGCTTGTGGATCGCTACCACTTATCAGTTCAGGCTCTTTCCAACCCGTTGCGGGTAACCGCTGTCACTGGCCAGCCTCTGACCGAACCCATCCAGTTCCAGACTGAGCCAGTGGAACTCTGGGTAGGTCTTATGCATTCTGAAAGAATCCGTTTTTATGTGTACTATGGTTTGTATCACCCCTTGCTTCTAGGTTTGCCTTGGTTTCAGAAACATGAACCAGTCCTTAATTGGAGAACAGGCGAAATTCTACGTTGGGGAGATTCCTGCTCAGACCGTTGTTTATCCCAGATTGAACCAGCTTCACCCTCGGTCCAACCTGCTACCCTGCCTGGATTACCATCCGCTTACTGCTCCTTCTCGGATGTCTTCGGGAAAAAGGAGGCTGAAAAACTTCCTCCCCACAGGTCGTATGACTGTCCAATAGACCTTCTTCGTGGAACATCTCCTCCCTGTGGGAGAGTTTACCCTCTTTCCCAGGCAGAGACTCAGGCTATGTCACACTACATGCAGGAGAACTTGGCCAGAGGGTTTATCCAAAAATCATCGTCACCGACAGGAGCAGGCTTCTTCTTCGTGAAGAAAAAGGACGGATCCCTGCGGCCCTGTATCAACTACCGAGGACTGAACCAGATCACGGTAAAAAACAGGTACCCTTTGCCTCTAATTTCAGAACTGTTTGACCGTCTCCGAGGGTCCAGGATCTTCACCAAGCTGAATCTCAGAGGGGCTTACAATTTAATCCGAATCAGAGATGGAGACGAATGGAAAACAGCCTTCAACACCCATGATGGCCACTACGAGTACCTGGTAATGCCATTTGGTCTAAGCAATGCTCCCGTTGTTTTCAAAGAGTTCATCAATGACATTTTCAGGGACCTGCTTTACACCTGTGTTGTTGTCTACCTAGACAACATTCTGATTTTTTCTACTGACTTGGTCTCGCATCGCAGACAAGTGCGCCTGGTCTTACAGAGGCTCAGGGATAACAGACTGTATGCCGAGTTTGAAAAGTGCCTCTTTGAACAATCCTCTTTGCTTTTCCTCGGTTACATTGTTTCCTCCACAGGATTAAAAATGGATCCAGAGCAGTTATCAGCTGTACTCAAGTATCCTCGTCCGTCTGGGTTGAAGGCCATACAGCGATTCCTGGGCTCCGCCAACTACTACAGGCAATTCATTCCTAACTTCTCCACCCGAGTGGCGCCCATCTCTTCTCTAACCCGGAAAGGTACAAATCCGAAGGATTGGCCTCCTGAGGCTGAGGAGGCCTTTGTTTCTGTCAAAAAGGCCTTTGCTGTCGCACCTGTTGTTAGGAGTGGTGGAATGCACTAAATAAAAAATATAAATAAAGTGCGTTCGCCACTCGGGGTCCACGGTGCCGTAGATGTTTAAACCGCTGCTTGGTGGTGGCAGAGCAATCAGGCGGTAGTGTGCACAGGGCTAGATATCACCCAGGTGCACAAAAGCAATCTCTGTTGTACTCACAGAGCTGCTAACACAAATCATAAATATAATTGCGCTGAGCCTGTTAGAGGCACAGAGGCTCAGCGGCACATAAGTGGTAAATGGTCACCGTAGTAGTTCAAGATGACGGCACTACATCCGCCAAGATCTACCGTAAACACTTGTGTGCACAGCGTTGCAACTGCGAACACGCACTAAAGCTGCTGCAGCAGCGTGGCGTAGGACTTGCCGCCAGATAACACTGCGGTAACGCAGGCGCGATGTTGGATGCTAGTAGGTGTGCTTGTGGAGCAATGGCGCACTGGCGCTAATACTGGCTATAACTCATTCCCTCACACAGACGTAATATCATAGGAATGGGGTTTCAAATGAGTCATTCACCAGATCATGCATCCATCAACATACACACAGCAGCAAGTATGACTATACTAGCGCATGGCGGAACAGCCATGCGCACTTTTTGTAGCAAACGGGACCTTCCGGAAGTCTCCAAACTCTGAGCTGAACCAATGGGATTAGGAGCAGGACCTGAGCACCTGACTCCCGAACATCAATGGGGGCTTGTTCCACGAGCATGCTCAGAAGATGGAAAGAAGGACTTAGCCTCCGGAGAGAGTTGCTGCAAGGCAATCTCCTCTGCAATATCTTCTGCAGTAGACAATGAGCAGGAAACTGCAGAATGTGAGGGTCTAGATTCCTGCATAGTACGGGCAGAAATCTGACTCCTAACATTACCCCCCTCCTAGGGCCCCCTCCTCCCTGAGCCTTCCGACCCACCAACCTGTGCCCAACTGTGGCATAGGCCTCAGACTCGTCCGAAGATGAGCCTGGTGTCCTGGTAGGTGACACAGACAACCGTGACACATGGAAGGCGTTAGGGGAAGCAAGATCACCAGGTTTCAAAAGGGACACCCGGGAGACAATGGGAGGGGGAGTTGCAGAGGAACGCCGCCGTATGTCGGCGGCCGTCGCCCCACTCCATCTGGGAAGGCTATCCCGAGCACATGAGGTACATGACCGAATAAATTTTTTTACATCCCAAGCCCTGTGCGGCCACCAATACGATCCAGCCAGAAGTTTCGTGGTCTGCATATAGCCACGATGGCCGTCTGCACCGGACGCGTGTGCCCAGGCTAGAATCTTAGGCCTAAGGCGAAGAGGAACAAAGGTCTCGCCGACCGGCACAGGCTCTGACCATTGCGGAACGCTGTCATCCTGAGAAGCAGCGTGTAGACGGTGACAACCGCAAATAGGATCTTGAGCCGGGCGTGTCTCAAAAATGGCGCGAGACACCTCAATGGGCTCTGGGGATAGAACCTCTGGCTCGGGCAGCTCTACACTGTGTTCCAAATTATTATGCAAAAAGAGTTTAGGAGTGATAAGGTTAGAATTTTTTTGTTTGTCATTTAAACTCATTGATGGTGATGTGTGTCAGGGCTCTTTATATCACTGAAAGCAATTGCAGATACCTGTGCAAATTAGTTTGGCAGGTGTGTCCAAATAAAGGCAGGACTACATAAGAAGACTGTTCCACATTATTAAGCAGCCTACATTTTTTGCCAAAATGGGAAAGAAAAAGGATGTGTCGGCTGCTGAGAAGCAACAAATTGTGGAGTATTTAGGTCAAGGCATGACTACAATCAACATTGCCAAGACACTTCATCGTGATCATCGCACAATCAAGAAGTATGTAGCTGATTCCCAGCACATACGTGTGCGTGCTGATAAGGAAAAATTGAGGACTCTTTCCAACAGGCAATTGCGTCAGGTTAAAAGAGCAGCTGCAAAAATGCCTTGTCATAGCAGCAGACAAGTTTTTGAAGCTGCTGGTGCCTCCAACGCCCCCCAAACAACAAGATGCAGGGTCCGCCAGAGGTTTGCAGCTGTGCGTAAGCCATCCTGTCGGCCACCTCTATCCACTGCACACAAGCAGAAACGGCTCCAGTGGGCCAAACGATACATGAAGACTGACTTCCAAACTGTTTTGTTCACCGATGAGTGCCGTGCAACGCTCGATGGTCCAGATGGATGGAGTGGAGGATGGCTGGTTGATGGACACCCCATGAAAACATGGCTAAGGCGCCAACAAGGAGGAGGTGGAGTAATGTTTTGGGCTGGAATCATGGGGAGAGAGATTGTTGGCCCCTTTAGGATCCCTGAAGGGGTAAAGATGAACTCCATAATCTATGTGGAGTTTCTAAAACAGCACTTCCTGCCATGGTTGAAGAGGAAGAAGCGTGCATTCCGCAGCAAGATCATTTTCATGCATGATAATGCACCGTCTCATGCTGCAAATAACACATCTGCATCTCTGGCTGCTATGGGCATAAAAGAGGACAAACTTATGGTGTGGCCACCATCTTCCCCTGACCTCAACCCCATTGAGAATCTCTGGAGCATCATCAAAAGGAGTGTCTATGATGGCGGGAGGCAGTTCACATCTAAGCAACAGCTCTGGGAGGGTATTCTGTCCACATGCAAAACAATTGAAGCACAAAACATCCAAAAACTGACAAATTCAATGGACGAGAGAGTTCAGAAGCTTCTTTCGAACAAGGGGTCCTATGTGCAAATGTAACATCACCTACAATAAAGTTTTGACTTGAAAACTGTTTGATTTTATTTTGTAATAAGCTGATAATGCTTATAATTTCACAATTGACCATTTTTTTGTTCAAAATAAAAATAAAAAGGTTGAAAACTCTGCTGTGCATAATAATTTGGAACATGCATTTTAAGTGTTTCTTATTTTTAAAAATATACTGTTTTCTTAGGCAGTTTGTTCAAAAACATTGCAATTATACTAGAATATTAGATGACTGGAAAATAACAATGACTGCAATTCATATAGGTAATTTAGAGAAAATATGAGGAAATATCTTTTGCATAATAATTTGGAACACAGTGTAGAGGCTCAAAAAAATTGGGAGCCGGAGTAACTCTCCATTTGGAGTGAGCACGCTACATACCGCGCTCCGAAAAACGGAGATCAATACGGGTAGAAATGGAAATTAACTCCTCCAAACTGGCAGGAATCTCTCTAGTAGAGAGAGCATTCTTTACGTGCTCGGCTAATCCTCTCCAAAAAACAGGGATAAGGGCCTTATCGGACCACTCCAGCTCAGACGCCAGTGTCCGAAAATGGACGGCGTACTGGCTAATCAAGAGGGATCCCTGGGTTAGAGCAAGCAGCTGCAGAGAGGTGTCATGTGTGACCCGTGGACCGAGGAAGACCTGCTTCATGGCTGTTAGCAGGTGAGCTGAGGTCCGAATCTCAGGGTCACCACGCTCCCATAAAGGTGTAGCCCATTCCAACGCCTTGCCCGACAGTAGGGAAACAATAAATGCCACCTTGGCCCGTTCCATAGGGAACTGCTCTGCCAGCAGCTCCAGCTGGATTGAGCACTGGCTGATGAAACCTCTACAGGAGGCACCATCACCAGAAAATTTATCGGACAACGGGAGGCGGGTAACTGTCGGCGCGAGGGAGGACATGGACATGCGATCCACCGCATCGGTGAGTGCATTTACAGCAGCTTCAGTGGACTGCGCAGCAGAGAGTGCCCTCTCAAGAGTGGCCATGCGACCCTCTAGCTGGCGAATGCACAGTAAGAGTTGCTGCTGTTCTGACATCACTAGCCAGACCCTGGCGCTAGTATTATGTTAGGAGTGGCGGAATGCACTAAATAAAAATATAAATAAAGTGTGTTCGCCGCTCGGGGTCCACCGTGCAGTAGATGTTTAAACCGCTACTAGGTGGTGGCAGAGCAATCAGGCGGTAGTGTGCACAGGGCTAGATATCACCCAGGTGCACAATAGCAATCCTGTTGTACTCACAGAGCTTCCAACACAAATCATAAATATAATTGTGCTGAGCCTGTTAGAGGCACAGAGACTCAGCGGCACATAAGTGGTAAATGGTCACCGTAGTAGTTCAAGATGACGGCACTACATCCGCCAAGACCTACCATAAACACTCATGTGCACAGTGGTGCAACTGCGAACGTGCACTAAAGCTGCTACAGCAGCGCGGCGTAGGACTTGCCGCCAGATAACACCGCAGTAACACAGGCGCGATGCTGGACGCTAGCAGGTGTGCTTGTGGAGCAATGGCGCGCTGGCGCTAATGCTGGCTATAACTCATTCCCTCACACAGACGTAATATCATAGGAATGGGGTTTCAAATGAGTCATTCACTAGATCATGCATCCATCAACATACACACAGCAGCAAGTATGACTATACTAGCGCATGGCGGAACAGCCATGCGCACTTTTTATAGCAAACGGGACCTTCAGGAGGTCTCCAGAACTCTGAGCTGAACCAATGGGATTAGGAGCAGGACCTGAGCACCTGACTCCCGAACACCAATGGGGGCTTGTTCCACGAGCATGCTCAGAAGATGGAAAGAAGGACTTAGCCTCCGGAGAGAGTTGCTGCAAGGCAATCTCCTCTGCAATATCTTTTGGGGTAGACAATGAACAGGAGACTGCAGAATATGAGGGTCTAGATTCCTGCATAGTACGGGCAGAAATCTGACTCCTAACACCTGTTCTTCATCGTCCTAACTCCAATGAGCAATTTTTTCTTGAGGTCGATGCCTCTTCAGTAGGTGCGGTAGCTGTACTAACCCAGAAATCGTCCTCCGGGCAAATTCATTCCTGTAGTTTTTTTTCCAAGGTTTTTTGTTCCGCAGAGAGGAATTATTCTGTTGGAGATTGGGAATTGTTGGCTATCAAATAGGCTCTGAAGGAGTGGAGGCATCTTCTAGAAGGAGCTCTTCATCAGGTAGTCGTATACACCGATCACAAAAACCTTGCTTACCTCCAAACTGCACAAAGGCTGAATCCTCGTCAAGCCCGCTGAACTTTGTTTTTTTGCTCGTTTTAACTTTGTTCTTCATTTTCGCCCAGCTGACAAAAATGTCAAAGCAGACGCACTTTCCAGAGCCTTTCTACATCCTGATCAAGAAGAAGGACCGCAGCACATCACTGAGCCCTCAAGGTTAGTCGCGGTCGCTTCTACTGATCTTGCCCTGCTGCCCCCTGGGAAGACTTTCGTGTCAGCTTCTGAGCATACTCGTGTCCTTCGGTGGGGTCACTCGTCCAAGTTGGTTGGTCACGCCGGCCAGAGAAAGACTCTGCAACTCATCTCCCGGTACTACTGGTGCCTGCCATGGCTAAGGACATTCTGGAGTACATCACAGCCTGTCCTTCCTATGCTCGTAACAAGACGGCCAAGCATCTACCCGCAGGTAGGCTTCAGCCTCTTCCAATTCCATCTGCTCCCTGGCAACATATTGCGATGGACTTCATCACAGATCTCCCGATCTCATCTGGCTGTTCTGTGGTGTGGGTAGTGGTGGATCGCTTCTCTAAAATGGCTCACTTTGTTCCACTACCCGGTCTTCCAACTGCTCCTGAGTTGGCGGACCTGTTCATCCAGCACATCTTCCGTCTCCATGGTTTCCCTCTCCACATCGTGTCTGAAAGAGGAGTCCAGTTCACCTCAAGATTCTGGAGAGCAGTTTGTAAACTGGTAAGAATTGAACTGGATTTTTTCCTCAGCGCACCATCCCCAGTCCAATGGACAAGTGGAGAGGACAAATCAAATCCTGGCTGGATTCCTGCGTCACTTTGTCAACGCCCATCATGACGACTGGGTAGACTTACTGTCCTGGGCCGAATTTTCTTACAACAATCAAGTAAGTGAATCTTTTGGAAAGTCTCCCTTTCAGATTGTCTTCGGATTGCAACCCGGAATACCTCTTCCCATCTCCGGATCATCTGGCCTTCCAGCTGCCTATACTTTCTCCGAAGATTTTTGTAAGGTCTGGAGGAATACCAAAACTGCTCTGGTGAAAGCCTCCCAGCGTATGAAAAGGCATGCGGACAAGAGACGTTTGGATGCGCCTATCTTTCGTCCAGGAGACAAGGTATGGCTCTATTCTAAGTACATCCGGTTAAAGATGCCATCCTACAAATTGGGTCCCCGGTTCATCGGACCATTTGAGATCTTGAGACAGATCAATCCAGTCTCGTACAAGCTGAAGTTGCCCACTTCCCTACGTGTGCCTAACTCCTTTCATGTTTCTCTCCTCAAACCAGTAGTTTTGAGTCCCTTCTTTAAGGATCCGGGTACCACTCCTAAGCCTGTCTCGGAGGAGAATGATGTTTTTGAGGTAAAAAATATCCTGGCCGTAAAAAAAGTAAGGGGTAAGACGTACTACCTGGTGGACTGGAAGGGTTTTGGTCCTGAGGAGAGATCTTGGGAGCCTAGGGAGAACATCCAGGCTCCTCTTCTCCTTAAATGGTTCTATGCAGGCTTGAAGAAGAGGAGGTGGAAAGAGGGGGATACTGTTACACCCGGTCCTCGTCCTGGCGCTGCGCCCAGGTCTGCCGCTGTTACACCTGGCCCCCGTCCTGGCACTGCGTCCAGGCCTCCCACTGCTCTCCGTTTTGGTCACTCACCTTGAGCCTCTCATGCTGCTGCTCAGCCTTCTGTCCTCCCTCCTGCCTCCTCCTCCTGGCATTCTGTGAGGAGATCTGTAGCTAAGGCTATTAGGGCACGCCCGCCCGCTCTCTTGCCTTCTTAAAGGGGTGGCGTGCATTATTCAAAAAATGCAATCAACCAATGGCAGCCCACTGGCTGCTATTTCTGGCCTCTCCTCTATAGGGAGAGCGCCGGAGCAACGAGTATCTATCATTGTTACATCCGGTTCTCATGCTAACCTGTCTGCGCTGCATCTGCAGTCTCTGTGCATTGTCTAATGCTCTCTGTTTCCACAGCAAATCAGTATCCTGTGTTACCTGGTTATATCAGCAACCATCTGGGCCTAAGCCATCCCGTTCCGCCTACAGCCGTCCGAGTCCAAGGACTGTGTGAAGGTCACTGGAACCGACTCCTTACCAACTAACCGGATCCAGGACCCAGCGCATTACGGACTCTGCTGTAACTTTTGTTATCCCTTTTGGTCCCGCTGGGACAGCTGCCACGTGTTCGGGGTCTAACTGGAGGTAGCACCTGTGTCCTCCGAGTATTCCATTCTTGCCCTGCCTGAGGGGCTTTACTACGGGTGCCCGGAGCTCACTAGTCACGCCCCCTTCGGAGCCCCCCGGACCGTGGTCCCGAGGTTCCACTTAAAAAATAAAAACAAATGTGAACTTCACCATCTCTGCCTCCGCTTCCATTCGTTACAGAAAGGTATCCAGCAACAGATCCTTCGGTGAAAATTTATTTAAAAATGAAAAGTTTTAATATACATTATAACATGGTCAGTCATTCCAGCCGACATAACTATATTATTAGGAAGAAATACTGCCTATTTTCCTGATACTTGAAGTAAAACAGCAAGAAATCTATATGCCACAGTCCTTTTCTAAAACCTGAATCATGAGAGAGATTGAGTACTCAGAATTGCTTATTCTGGAAATGTAAGGCACCAAGGTATCCATTGTTCAACTTCATTAATCATCAGAGCATAAAAGAAATATGCAGTATACAGTGACATTTTGGCCCTGCAGGCTTTTCTCAAATAAATGCTGAATAATGGAAGTATATCATGTTCTGCAGGATTACTAAGCTAAATGTATTCCTTTACCTCAAAATCTACAATTTCTAATCTATGTCTTTATAGTTTTCCTGATACAGAGCCTCAAATTAACTGCATATACTTAAAGGGATTTTCCAATCTATTTTTAAAATTAACAGTGGTGAAGTGTAAAGGGGTTAAGCAAAAATGTTCATTGTTTTATTTATTACTCTTTGCTAACTGGCACTGCTACATGTTTACATGTATTACCAGACATATAGGATGGCACTGCTTCCCCTACTGGGTATTACCATTGTTTTGTCTTTAAGTATTATTGTATTATTGCTTTTATTTGCACATAGTTGTGATAATGTGTACTGCATTTCATGTTTGTCATTTACAGTATAGGGAAAGCGTAGTGCTCTTTTTTGAACACTAGAAGGGGGCACTCTAGTGTAAAGAATTCTTAGTAGGATAGGGTTAAGTGTAGCAAGGGCTGCCGGGAGTTAAAGTTAGAACAGAAGGGAAGTTAGTTGAGACAGGGCCAGGGTCCCTGATGTGTCCACATTGGCTATAGGCCCAGGACGGCTCAGCAGCCACCCAACATTAAGCAGTGACCGCTCACGTTATCCACGGCCACTGAACATCGATACAGTGGGCCAGTACATTAGAGAGAAGATGTGGCAACTCATAGCCTGGTCGGACACCTTTAGGGTGGGAGTCGGTTGGAGTGAGGAACAGAAGGATGCTGAAGCGTCACAGGGAGCGATACAGATGGGCCGGATGCTTTTCCAGAGGCAGCACAACCGGGTGGAAGATGATTTCAAGTCTGGGGCAAAACAGGCCGAAGGAATTGTCATCATGGCAAGGTTGGGCAAGAAGAAGCTGGGAAGCAGTTTAAGATGGTCCAGTCAGGACGTGTGCCGTATGGAAGCGTCAGCAAAGTAGGGAGAGCTGAGGAAGCAAGTAAAGATGAATGTGTATCCTACGATGATCCAACTGTGGATATATTGTGTGAAGTTATCAGTAAAGAAACCATTCAAGTTACTATGGACTGTGTCTCTATTACTGGGAGTGGGCCTCGGAGAAGGGCCATCACCGCTTGAGAAGTGCACAGGGGGATCCGAACATGGAGATGCAGATATGCTGAACAGTGAAATGCAATTCTCTGTGAGGGAAGGCCGGGATGCTGATTCTTTAGTGTCTATGGCCATGACTATAGTCTTGGCCTCTCCTTACATTTGGCATAAGGATTCGACTACCTCGCAATGCGGAGAACCCGCGGAAAGAAGAGTTGATGATGATGTGTGTGCGACTGCTGTGTCCCTGGAAGATGACTGGGAAAAGGAGCAAGTGGTCGCTGTATCTGGAGAAGAATTTGTGGACATGGATGAACCACTGGATTTGCATACTAAAGATTTTGTGACAACACTGGACTTGAATACTGAGTTGGACTTGGCTTATTTGATGACAAAGTATGACACCATTACTGTGACCAAGATGGCAGTTGTGGAATTGGTGGGAGATGGCGAAGAAGAAGTAGACAACAACAAGGACCGCATCCTTCGTGGGTGTTGCTGTCATCCCCTGGCGCCAAAACCTGCCTGTCAGTATGCCCCGGTCTGCCCCTTGTGGGTGCAGATGAAGAAGAGAAAACCTTGCCACTTCCACTGACTAGCAACAGATGGATGGAGTTGTCTGAGGCGGACCCCCGTCGAAATGGGTAGGACTCAGAAGAAAATCTCAGAAGAAGCTGTGCGATGCCATTTTGTGAGCTTGAACTGGCCACTATGCAGCACTATTGCACCCATAGCTGCCAGGGCGTGGGCCGCATTGAATGGAGGTGGTGGCAGGAGAGAGCGGGAGCTCAGCCTGGCAGGATAAGTGAGGAATCTGCGGAGGTCCCCACCTGTCTACCTGCAGAGTTGCCTCGGCCGTGAAGTCAGCAGCCAATGGAGCTATTATCTTTTCGGGAGCTGGACTCTTCTTCTGCGGAACCAGCGGTGCAGTGTCGGACCTGAGGATCAGGTAAACCGGAGCCCTTGCTGTTCATTTAGCGGAGACCGGAACTGGCGTCTGCCCGGGAGGCAGAAGCGAAGATCGAGTTGGCACTCTATTCCTCTGCCAAGCATGCGGGCGTCCCCGCGGAGGAAGCCAGCATTCCTGAGAAGACCCCAACTATCTCATCCTCATTGGAGCGAGTGAGTGTGCCCTTGTCCCTGATCCCTGAGGGAAGGTCCTCACCGCAGAGTCCTGTCCAGTATGCCATCATCCGCCTCCATGTCTCTATGGGGGAGCCAGCCTCCTTATCCCAGCCAACGGACGCTTGGCCTACTTCCCACTCCGCTACGGCACCGTAAGCACAACCCCCATCTGGTGGACATCGGGCACTCAGACCATCCTCATGGAGTTGGCTTCTATTCGTTTGTGCAGACACATGCACATTTGTGGCCTGCTGGAGGTAATTTTGTAGGGCTCTGGCAGTGCTCCTACTGTTCCTCCTTGCACAAAGGCTGAGGTTGAGGTCCTGCTGCTGGGTTGTTGCCCTCCTATTGCCCTCTCCACATCTCCTGGTGTACTGTCCTGTCTCCTGGTAGTGCCTCCAGCCTCTGGACACTACACTGACAGACATAGCAAACCTTCTTGGCACAGCTCTCATTGATGTGCCATCTTGGATGAGCTGCACTACCTGGGCCACATGTGTGGGTTGTAGAGTCCATCTCATGCTACCACGAGTGTGAAAGCACAACCAACATTCAAAAGTGATCAAAACATGAGCCAGAAAGCATTGGTACTGAGTTGTGGTCTGTGGTCCCCACCTGCAGAACCACTCCTTTATTGAGGGTGTCTTGATAATTGCCAATAATTTCCATCTGTTGTCTATTCCATTTGCACAACAGCATGTGAAATTGATTATCAATCAGTGTTACTTCCTAAGTGGACAGTTTGATTTCACAGAAGTTTGATTTACTTGGAGTTATATTCTGTTGTTTAAGTGTTCCCTTTATTTTTTTGAGCAGTGTATATAGATAGATAGATAGATAGATAGATAGATAGATAGATAGATGATAGATAGATAGATAGATAGCTTAAAAGCCGGCAGATGTCGGGTACAGTATAGAATAGAATAGGTTAGAATAGATAGAATAGATATATACACATAGAATAGGTGTATATATATATATATATATATATATATATATATATATATAAATCCAACAATGTAGACCAGCCCACTCCTGTGAACCACCTGGAACCTCAGCTGACCTGGTTAACTCCGTTGTGCCCGGATCTGGATGTAGGAGTCCATCCATACAAATGTGAACAACGACAAAGCAAAGTCCAGCAATAACGTGAGCAATCCAGGATGCTGTTAAAAAAAATTTTCTTTTAATTCATAAATCCATTAAAATGCAATGGTCCAAGCAGTTCAAAACAGAAATTACGCAGGAAAGTCGTGCAGATAGGACTACGCGTTTCAGCGGTAGAACCCGCCTTCTTCACGGTCCAGAATCTCAAATCTCAGATTCTGGACCGTGAAGAAGGCGGGTTCTACCGCTGAAACGCGTAGTCCTATCTGCATGACTTTCCTGCGTTATTGCTGTTTTGAACTGCTTGGACCATTGCATTTTAATGGATTTATGAATAAAAAGAAAAAAAATTTTAACAGCATCCTGGATTGCTCACGTTATTGCTGGACTTTGCTTTGTCGTTGTTCATATATATATATATATATATATATATATATATATATATATATATATATATATATATATATATATATACTAGCTGAAGAGCCCAGCGTTGCCTGGGCATAGTAACCAACTGTGGTTAGTTCCAACAAATTATAATGATTATATTGCACATAAAAACATTTCACATCATATATTCAACACTACAAATTTGCAACACAAATTAACTAAACGATTACCTAAGTATCCTCTCCTGTGTGATACTTTCTGCTGAGCTGTGTATTTAATCCTATCGTGTGTTACTGACTGCTCAGCCGTGTATCTAATCCTATCCTGTGTGATACTGACTGCTGAGCTGTGTATCTAATCCTATTCTGTGTGATACTGTCTGCTGAGCCAAGTATCTAATAGACAATAACACCATAGAAATGATAAGAATAATAGGCCTCAGTTACCATGACTGTCTACAAAGAAAACTGTTGCTGATAGCAACCAATCACAGCTCATTTTTCATCTTTTAAACAGCTCTGGGACAGCGTGGTGAGTTTTGAGTGGCGAATTTTGTGTTTCGACTTTTATGTGGCGAGGTTGGTGTATGTGTGGCGAAAAGTGTGTTGAGGGTGGTATATGTGTTGAAGCATGTGGTAGTGTGTGGCGCATTTTGTGTGTGTGTTCATATCACCGTGTGTGGTGAGTATCCCATGTCAGGGCCCCACCTTAGCAACTGTATGTTATATACTCTTTGGCGCCATCGCTCTCATTTTTTAAGTCCCCCTTGTTTACATCTGGCAGCTGTCAATTTGCCTCCAACACTTTTACTTTCACTTTTCCCCATTATGTAGATAGGGGCAAAATTGTTTGGTGAATTGGAACACGCGGGGTTAAAATTTCGCCCCACAACATAGCCTATGATGCTCTCAGGGTCCAGACGTGTGACTGTGCAAAATTTTGTGGCTGTAGCTACGACGGTGCAGATTACCTGAGTAATTTCTCTCACATGAAGTCAACTTCCTACTCAAGTAGAGAACAGGATGCTCCTCCCCACGTATCTCTTGGGAAAGGACTGCTCCTACCCCGACATCTGAGGCATCTGTCTGGAGGACAAATTCTCGTTTAAAGTCTGGGGCCACCAAAATGGGTTGCTTACAAAGAGCTCCCTTCATTTCTTGGAAGGCTGACTCGGCTCATCAGTGTGGAGTAGGAAACTGGCTGGTAGGAGCAATGCCTAGTAGAAGTTCATTCATCCAACTTTATGTCTTTCATCTGGGCAGAGGCAGATGGGTTTCACTTATGGTGGCGATACCTCATTGGGGTTGATTGGTCCCCTGCTCTTGCTAGCACACTCAGAACCCTTCCCCCACAAATCCAAAAACAGACAGAAATCCCGGCCAATAATTATAGGATGCAAAAAGTCTCGAACAACGCCAACTTCATGTGACTCGGTGCCATGTGCCATTTCAATATTCACCCTAGCCATAGGGTAGTCCTTTGCAAAGCCAATCTTTTTACCCGGGAGTATGTTGAGAGGAAAACTGGCCCTCACAAGGGTCACCAAGCTCCCGGAGTCTAGAAGCACCATTACTGCTCGCCCATTCACCTTCACGGGACACGCTTGTGGCCCTTCGTTAGGTGGCGAATTCACACTGCAAGCTGGATATACGTAGTATGAACGATGGCGTCCCATGCTGCAGTCCATCTGCTCGGTGGTCTGGGAACAACGGGCAGCTATATGTCCTGGCCTGTGACACTTCCAGCAAATAATATCACCCGAGGGGACCTTGGGCACCGCCTCCCCCACCCCTTTTGACCTTGGATGCACCACCCCTTTTTGGGACTCCGCCCCCTGCTGGGTCCCCCAATACGGAATGGACTGTTTCCCCAAGGAACCTTCCATCCCCTGGTATCTCTTGACCAGCCCAACCAGTTCATCGGCATTTTGGGGATCATCCTGGGCCACCCAAGTCTCTAGGGTTCTCGGCAGAGAATGCACAAACCGATCCATGACCACTCACTCTACCATCTGTGCCAGGGAAGACGACTCTGGCTGCAGCCATTTCTGGACCAGGTGCAACAGGTTGAACATTTGGGAGCGCGGCGGTTTGTCCCGGTGATATGCCCAGCGATGAACTCGCTGTGCCCTGGTAGTCATTGTTATCCCCAAGCGTGCGAGAATTTCCGCTTTTAATTTGGGATACTCTGGCGTCTTGTACAGTCAGGTCAAAGTACGCCTTCTGGGGCTCCCCCGTTAGGTATGGGGCCAGTACCTCTGCCCACCACTCTGGCTGAAGTTTTTCCCTCTCAGCCACCCTCTCAAACACTGTCAGGAAGGCCTCCACATCATCCTCAGGGGTCATTTTTTGCAATGCGCGTCTTACCGCCTTTGTGACGTGGGTGGCATCAGCCGGACGTGGGGTTGGGGCGCTCGTCCTGCCCTCCTGGATGGTGGTTGCCAGAAGCTGCATCAGCTGCCGATGCTCCTGCTGGCTCTGCTGCCGTTGCTCCTGCTGGAGCTGCTGTAAGAACAGCCTGTTGGCCTCCTGTTGCTGTGTCTGGGCCTGGGCCAGGTGTTTCAGCAGGTCCTCTATTATTCCGGGTAGAGCTTGCTGCCTCGCTGAAAACTTTACCCAGGACATGCAGCAACGGTCTCACGTCTCAGCTGGGAACTCTGCCCGCACGTCTAGCACCAATTGTAGGGATTCTACTCACTTAGGTGCGACGGGAGACAGTCAGGAGGCAGGTTCCCTTGAAGTTCATGCGGTTTATTACGTCATAAACCAAACAGCACATCACCAAAATAAACATCCTTCAGTTCAGGAGACAAAATAACATCAAAATGTCCTTTCCTTCACGCTCAGTCCGCGAGCCTCAGTGCACACAGGAGGTGTATACCCCCCTCACATACAACTGCCTTGTTCATGAGCAGGCCACATTATAAGGGTGTAGCCACACCCACGAACCCAGCAGCTCACCACAGGTCCTTCAAAATAATAATAATACAGTAATATTTGTTATGCCTTACATTATGGAGACAAGCCATTTATGAGACACATATCTCCCATCGATTACACGACCCTTAGCACTGCCACAATATATATGTCATTAACACACATACACATACACACACACACACACACACATATATATATATATATATATATATATATTTATATTTCTTAGAGAGATACATAGCACAATAGGTGATAATTCAATTGTCGGCTTCTGGAAAATCATTACAGAACTCAGCAGGATATGATACATGGTTTACTTACAGTAAACCATTACATATCCGTTAGATTTATATATGTCCCTCACTAATAATGTTAGTAGTGTGTGTGTGTAAAATTTTGGAGCTGTAGGTGTTAAAGGATTAATTTACGGAAAAATCTTGTGTGGGCTCCCGTGCAATTTTCTCCGCCAGAGAGGGCAACCAGTGACTGAGGGCAGAAATTAATAGCCTAGAGAGGGACCATTGTTTTTGGGCCCCTCCAGCAAAAAAAAATCTGCCCCAGTCACCCCATAAAAGGCGCATCTGTAATATGCGCCAATTCTGGCACATACCCTTTCTCTTCCCATTGACCTGTAGTGGATGGCATATGGGGTAATAAGGGGTTAATGTCTCCTTGCTATTCTAATGTGACATTAATCCTAGTTAATAATAGAAAGGTGTCAATAAGACACCTATCCATTATTAATCCACTAGTCTGAAAGGGTTAAAAAGCACACAGACATTAAGACTAAAGACTTTTAATGAAATAAACACATATTTTCTCCATCTTTATTTAACTCCCAATCCAATCGAAAGCCATTGTTCTCCTGTAAAAAATCCAAAATAAAAAAAGCAACAATATCTCATACCTTTCTGCCGTACAGTCATATCCCATGCTGCAATCCATCTGAAAGGGTTAAATAGTTTACAACTGGGAGCGATGCTAATGCAACCTGTCCGGTTGTAAACCACAGAGGAATGAAAGAAAAGCTGCCTGCGCAGCCTCCTTGCCTGACCGGAGATGAACTCATTAGCATGGGAAAGTTTCGGTACATTTTCCCACACTGTCAGATCACCATGGGTTAGGGGGAGTCTGCGCTGCCTCAGTGACTACCGCTGATGTCAAGCGCTCACCCCAGGGAAGAGCGCTTCACACCGGTCGCCGGAGTCCATGGTTGCAAGGGTACAACAGTCCCAGCAGCCAAATCCAGAGGGCAGGAAACTGCAGGCCTCCTGGCCCAATCACACAACTGAAAGCACAGCAGCTTACCAGAGCCAGAACCACCTACGAAGGAGTGACACCTGTAAAAGTCTCAAGCTGCCTATACAGACAAGGACTAAGGAACAGTAAGGCACAGAGGACTGAGCATAGCTTAAGGCAGCAAGGACCTCACAGAACAGCACAGTAAGAAGGCCTCCAAGACCATCTGGCTTAGGGGATCCTAAATTGCTTCCAGGCTGCCCAGATCTCCATTTCCACCTCTACCAGTGCTCCAGTCTTCACCTCAGAACATCCAGTAAAGGTAAAGGAAACTGTTGGCCTGCTGTGTCCTCAGAGTTATTTACTGCATCACCTGCCCTGAATTACATCCATCATCACCATCTTTTATATTATAATTGCCCTGGGACTTAGCACTACCTGTGGAGAGCTGTACCAACTCTGCTGCATCACTATCAGCCCCAGCGGTTTCTTCAAGCAGCGACGGTTAACATCTAATTGCTGAGTACCACTGGTGGCATCATGAACTATCTTTCATAAACTTTATCATTCCCTTATCATCATTTTCATTGGATGCCCAGGGCCATGGACCAGGTCACTGCTGCAGTGAGACATCCCCTTAAGAACTGGCCCGGTACCGAGTACACCCCGGCCCTGGCGGGCTCTCCACCTACATGATGTATACTGATAATGATGTATACTGATCTATGATGTTTCTGGTATCAGACATCATGTTATCAGTGCTGTATACTGATACTGCTGTGTGCAGGTTAGGAGTCCTCCTTCATATATATAGCCTACAGTGCTGCATGTCAGACCACCATTTTATCAGTGCTGCAAACATGCTGCTGTGTTGAAGTCATTAGTTATCTGTTTATGTATGTGAAGCAGAGGCTAATCTAGGGGAGGCAACCAGGGCATGTGCCCCGGGCGCAGCTGGCAGGGAGGTGCAGTCGGGTCTCCTAATGCGGTCATCCGAAATGTCTCCACCAGCAGCTGCACTCTGCTGCCCCCCCAGACTGGGAGTCGGCTGTTCTCTGAGTCGGCTGTCAAGCCACCATAGAGATGCTGCAGCATGCTGGATCCCAGAGGTCAATTGTACTCACATCTTATATATGTGAGTGCAATTGAAGCTCTGACCGCCGGGTCAGAACAACATCAGCAGTTTGTTCATGCTATGTGATCACGCTATTGACATCACTCGCCGGTGCTGCCGAGGCATAGATTGGTGGTAAATGCTCCACATTTATGGTGCTGAAGACACCGAAGATATGGAGGGTGCATTTACTGCTTGAGAGGGTTATATCATTTCTGGGGGTGTATTTACTGTATGCAGGGGGTATATCCTGGTGTGGGTGGAGTTTAATGGGTGGATTACTGTGTGTGTGAGTATATTATGTGGTGGGGTATTTTCTGGGTGTGTGTGGTGTTTACTAGGGGGTGCATTTACTGTGTGCGTGGGGGGAGTTACTGTGTGTGAGGGTATTTACTATGTGTAGGGGTTATTTACTGTGTGTGGGGGGTATTTACTGGATGTGGGTGTTTACTGTGTATGTGTGTGTGGTATTTACTCTGTGATGGAAGGTATTTACTGTGTGTTTTTGTGTGAGTGGGTATTTACTGTGTGAGGGAGATTTACTTTAACACCACAACCCAACCACAACACCACAACCCTAACCCCAACACAAACCTAACACCAACCCTAGCTACTTGAAGGATGTAATAATGGTAGCTAGAGATGGGGGGACACCTGGATGTTCGCATCTGGCAGGTTCAGCCGAATAGTTGCAAAAAGTTCAGGTAAGGGTATAAGAACAGTACCCAGACCCAAACCTGGACTGCATTCACTTGAATGGGGGCCTGAACATCTAGTGTTTGCCACGCTGTCATGTGCATGGCAATGAGGTAAACATTGCTTCTGATCGGTAGTGAAATCATCCCTGCTGGCCAGTAAGCCGCGTTTCCATGCTGTCAAAAGACAGTGTGAGTGCTCAGTTGTAATCGGAGGTCTAAAGTTTACCTTCGGTCACTGGTGTCAGCGGATGGGACTACAACTCCCATTGTCCGACACCTTCTGCCACTAATAACAGTGAGAGCAGGATCGACTGATGGGTGTATTCATTAGCTGGCTCCTGCGCTGTAAATAAATAACTAAAAAAAACCTGATGTGGTTCCCCTGATAACCAGCCAGGCAAAACTCACAGCTGAGGGCTGCAATCCTCAGCTGTCAGCTTCAATAAGGCTGGTTGTCATGAAATTATCTGGCTATCAAAACCATGAGTACTTGACGACAAGAACCAAGCTGAGTACAACGATCAATTGTAAAATCAAGTCAGCCCCATAAACAATTGTATAGCATGAACCTACAACCCTACAACTCCCAGTGTGCCTTTAGCAATGGTAAGGAGATACTGGAAGTTGTTATTAACAGCCATTATCAGACTGCGGACCATACGAGAATCATAGTACTGATGATAATTAGTCAGTATCACAAGTAAACATTTATATCCAGGTACCTTATAGATTACATATTCTCAGGTGTTGTCTCTTTCTTTTAATCTCTATCTTGTCTAGATGACGTGATGACTTTAGACATCCACATCTTGTCTCTGCAGACCTCCCTCTTTCATGGTCTTTTGCAGCACATTCCAACATGGTGCTCTTAAACCTAAAAGTGTTATTAAATGCCCTCAGCATAAAAATATATGTTCATATAATTACCTAAATAAGCCTCATATGGTATATGACCACCACACTGTCTACCATTATCAGCTATAACAGCCACACCGTTCATCTGTCCTATACCATGGCAGCCCTTTTTCTAATTTTCCATTACACTTTCTATATCTCCACAATTTCCCCCCTGTCATGCTATCCCCTCTTTCCCCTATTGTGCTTCCATTTCTTGCTTCCCCTCTCCATATCTATCCTGTGCCACTTTTCACATTATGCCCTTATATTGCCCACCAAGCTGACCACTTCAAATTGAAACCACGCCTCACACTGTCCCCCTACACAGTATGATGGTCATCATAGCTGTCCATATGGTATGATGGACACAACAAGCTGCCAATATATAGTACAGTCACAACAACATCACCCATATATCGTATGATTCCATCACAGACCCCTATAAATATTATTATGTCCAAAACAGCCCCATGTACACTGTGATGGCCCTCACAGCACCCCATGCAGTATTTTCAGCCACAAACAGCACCTCAGACAGTATGATATTCACCACAGCCAACTATTGAGTATGGTCACCAAAGACCCCAGTTTTATGACATCCACAGCCCCATATAGAGCTTGGAAAATACAGCTCATCATAAACTTTGCTTTCCCCCTTCACAACCCTTCATTTCTTAGACCCCTTCACAGCCCCTCATTTTATGCCACCCTGCACAGCCCCACATGTTATTCACCCATCTGCAAAGTACCTCATTTTATTCCCTCACTCTGCACAGCCTCTTAGTTTATTTCCACCATCTGCACAGACCTCATTCTATTCCCCCTCACATGAACAGCCCCTCATTTTATTCACCTCATCTGTAAAGCTCATTTTATTCCCCCATCTGCAAAGCTTCTCATTTTATTCACCCCTCTGCACAGCCCCAGTTTATTCCTTCCATTTGTGCAGCCCCTCATTAGAACAGCTCCTCATTGTATTTTCCCATCTCCACAGCCCCTCATTTTATTCTCCTCTCATCTGCACAACTCCTCATTGTGTTCCCCATCTGTGCAGCCCTTCATTTTACTTTCCCCATCTGCACAACCCCTCCTTTTATTCTCCAAATCTGCACAGCCCCTCATTTTATTCACCCTTCTGCGCAGCTCTTCAATTTCCCTTCAAGTTCCCCCTCATCCTCACAGCCCCTCATTTTATTCACTCCATCTGTACAGCCCATAATTTTATTCCCCACTCTTTTTTATTCCCCTCTGTGCAGCCCCTTATTTTATCCCCCCATCTTCAGCCCTTCAGTTTATTCCCCATTCCGAAAAGCCCCTCATTTTATTCCCCAATCAGAACAGCCCCTTATTTTATTCCCCCAATCAGCACAACCATTCATATTATTTCCCCCTCCTTCACAGCCTAACAGTTTATTATCCAAAACAACACAGTCCCTCATTTTTCCCCATTCAGTATAGACATGCATTTTACTTCCCCATCTGCACAGCTCCCCATTTTATTCCCTCATCTGCACAGCCCATCCTTTTGTCCCCCTGTGCAGACCCTCATTTTATTGCCTCCAATCAGCACAGCCCCTCATTTTATCCACCTCTTTGCACAGACCCTCTTTTTATTCCCCCCATCTGTACATCCCTAGTTTATTCTCTCCATTTGCACAGCCCCTCATTTTATTCAATTAATCAGCACAGCCTTTCATTTTATTCCCTCTCTGCACAGCCCATCATTTTATTCACCCCTCTGCACAGGCCCTCTTTTTATTAACCCTCGTCTGCACGTCCCCTTAGTTTATTCTCTCAATTTGCACAGTCCCTCAATTTATTCCCTTCTTCAGAATAACCCCTTATTTTATTCCTCCAAATGTGCACAGCCCCTCATTTTATCCCCTCCCTTTGCACAGACCCTTATTTTATTCTCTCTCCATCATCACAGTCCCTCATTTTATTCCCCCTCCATTAGCACAACCCTTCATCATTATTGTTATTATTATTATTTATTTATATTTATTTGTATAGCACCGTTAATTCCATGGTGCTGTACATGAGAAGGGGGGTTACATACAAAGTGTATCTCCAATCTGCATAGCCCCTCATTTTATTCCCCTCTCATCTGCATAGCTCCATGTTGTATTTCCTCATCTGCACAGTCCCTCATTTTATTCACCCCATCAGCACAACCCCACATTTTATTCCACCCATCTGCACATCCTTTCATTTTATTCCCTTTTCATCTGCACAGCTCCTCATTTCCCCTCAGTTTATTCCTCTCTTATCTGCATAGCCAAACATTGTATTCCCTCATCTGAACAACCCATCATTTTATTCCTCCTCTGTGCAGCCCCTTATTTAATTCCCCATCTGCATAGCCCCTGAGTTTATTCCCCCAATCAGCACAGCCCCTCATTTTATTTCCTCATCTGCAAAGCCCATCATTTTATTCCTCCCCTGTGCAGCCCCTCATTTTATTTCCCCATCTGCACAGTGCCTCATATTATTTCCTCATCTGCACAGCCCCTCATTTCATTCCCTTCATCAGCACAGCCCTTTATTTTATTCGCCCCTCTGCACAGCTCATCATTTTATTCCCCTATCTGCACAGCCCCTCATTTTATTCTACCCATTGTGCACAGTCCCTCATTTTCCCCTCAGTTTATTTCCCCATCTGCACAGTATCTCATTTTATTCCTCTCAAATCTGCATAGCCTAGCATTGTGTTCTCCCATCTGCACAGCCCCTCACTTTTTTCACCCCATCTGCACAGCCCTTCACTTTTTTCACCCCATCTGCACAGCCTCTCATTTTATTTCCCCATGTGCACAGCCCCTCAATTTCCCCTCAGTTTATTCCCCTCATTTTATTCCCCCCTTTTCTGAACAGTCCTCCCTAAATCTGCACAGCTCCTCATTTTGTTCCCCCATCTGCATAGCGTGTTCCCACATCAGCACAATCCCTCATTTTATTCCCACTAATCAGCACAGCTCTTTATTTTATTTCCCCATCTGCACAGCCCCTCATTTTATTCCCCCATCAGCACAGTCTTTCATTTAATTATCACCTCTGCAGAGCCCCTCATTGTATCCCCTCCCTTTACACAGACCCTCATTTTATCCCCTTCCTTTGCACAGCTCCTCATTTTAATCCCCCATCAGCACAACCCCTAATTTTATTGCCCTAACCTGCACAGCCTCTCATTCTATTTCCACATCTGCACAGCCCCTCCCCTCATTTTATTCCCTCTGCACAGACCCTCATTTTAATCTCCCCTTTATCAGCACAACCCATCATCTTATTCCCCCATCTGCACAGCCCATTATTTTATTTCCCCCTCTGCACAACCCCTAACTTTACGCCCCCATCAGCCCAGCCTTCCCCCTCCTCTGCACAGCCCTTCACTTTATTCCCCCTGCACAGTAATATAAGAATTATAAAAAGCTAATACTCACCTAATTTCTCTTCCACCGTCTCCTCTTCCGTCCGTCCATCGCACCACCCAACATTCCCTATGTTATGTCTCCAACATAAATTATGACTCTTAACTCTTCATTTCCATAACATAAATTTGATATAATGCTCAGTTTATCATACATTTAATGTTTATTGTTTCCAGCTCCAGCTAGTGGCCAAAATCTATAACTGCTTGATATTATGCATTATACTTCCTGATTCATTCCCTCCAATTCCCAATGTATCCTGGGTAAGTTACAAGGCATCATGGTCTAAGACTGCCCACTTTCTCTGTCCAGTCTGTCATTTTCTGCCAAGCCTGCTTCATGTGGACATCTCATTTCTCTACCTCCCCTTGTGTCAGCATCGTTGTATGTCTTATTTGTAGTTTCACCGTTCATCTACTGTATATACCATCGCGTTCAATAAACACAGATTCAACCTACAGTCTTCGTATTGGACCCCTGGTATAGCGGTTTAGCTACCCGTATAAGCTATATGAACTCTGTGCATTTAGTTGAACGGAATAGTGAAACGACGGCTGTCCAGACAGTGGGAATACAGAGAGGATCTTTCCATCTTGCAGGACCCTAGTGAAATGATGGCTCTCCAGCTAGTGGGAATACAGAGAGAAGAGCCTTCATCCAGTTTGCAGGAACTAGTGATGCTGCAGAAATTCATCTAATGAGATTCAAGTCAAACGCTACACAGAGATTCATACAGCTACAGTAATCTCTGCACAGCCAAGCATCCCTCTAAGACACCATGTCCCACAAATCACACAGGTCAAAATCTGCTACATCCGTCTCCTCAAAGACTGTATCCACCAGCAGCGTGGTCGCCATTGCCCGCGCAAATGCTGACGCCGCCAAAATGCGAGCAAGTTATGCTGAAGAAGAGATGCAACTGAAATCAAAGAAGGCACGTTTGGATGCCGTCTTAGAGAGCCTAGCAGCAAAAAGAGAGGCTGCTGCAGCATTGGCCGAGGCGGAAGCACTGGAAGCCGCACACAACCCTGAGCTGCATAGTCGCAGCAGTACATCAAGTCTGAAGTTGCCGCTGCAAGATTCACCACAACGCACATCTCAATATGTTAATGAACTTCCTGATCCAAGCTATAACCAAGATCACGACACATCCAGTGAAATGAGTGAGAGTCATCATGAGGTTCAGCTCCAGGAAAACGTGAAGCAAAGCAACTCTTCTGTCTTCCTTGCCCATCACCAGGTAACCAACCTGAATCACCTTGCTGACACAAAGCATGTCAGACCGAAGCAATATGACACCGGCTGGCACCACCCTGAGGATATTAACAGGTATGAACGCACCTCACATCACCATCAGGGTGACCCATCACCAGTATACTCTGCTGACAACCAATTCACATCAGAACTTGCTAGGATCTTCACACGACGTTAACTAGTTGCCAAGGGACTCATGAAATTCACTGACCATGCTGAAGGTTACAGAGCTTGGAAAGCTTCCTTCCAAAATGTTACTAGACACTTGGGGCTAAAACCAGAGAGGAGATAGACGTCTTAGTCAAATACCTGGGAGAAGAGTCAGCCAAACACGCATTAAGGATCAGAGACATTAATATAAACCACCCTCAAATAGGCCTTAAAGAGATCTGGAAGAGGCTAGATGAGTGTTACGGCTCTGCAGAGGTAATAGAGAGAGCCTTGTTCAAGAGAATCGATGACTTTCCTAAAATATCTAACAAAGGTCTCCCAAAACTCAGAGAGCTAGGTGACCTGCTACAAGAGATCCTAGTTGCCAAATGTGAAGGTGACGTACCGGGACTTGCATACCTTGACACAGCCAAAGGTGTTAACCCTATAGTCCAAAAGTTGCCCTACAATCTACAGGAGAGGTGGCTCACACGTGGCTCCACGTACAAATACAAACACAGTGTTTCATTCCCTCCCTTCTCCATTTTTGTAGACTTTATACACGAACAAGCGGCAATCAGTAATGATCCCAGCTTTGACTTTACAATGTCATATGCCGCACCACCACCAGCTGCAAACCCATGCAGAACATTGTGGCAGTGCACAAGACTAAAGTTTCTTCTCCAAGTTCCAATTACAGGTCTGCTGGCTGCTCTCAATCATAGACAAAGGTACGAGAACCTGACAAGCAGTGCACGCTTCATCAGAAGCCTCATCCTCTCTTGAAATGCAGAGCCTTCAGAGGAAAATCTCTGCCGGATCGCCGAAGCTTCCTGAAAGAGAGCGGTATCTGCTACAAGTGCTGCTCATCCACCACTCATCTCGCCAAGGATTGTAAGGTCAGTGTAAAATGCACAGAATGTGGCACCACAGATCATAACACTGCCCTGCACCCTGGCCCAGCTCCATGGAGTGCGCAAAATGCGCCAGCTGACAGTGAATATGGTGGGGAGGAAAAGAGCACAGATGCAGCTACGCCAGAGACCACTTGACAATGTACTGAAGTCTGTAAAGGGACAATAGACAGTAGGTCTTGTTCAAAAATATGCCTCGTCAGAGTGTACCCAAAGGGCCATAGAGACAAAGCTGTGAGACTGTATCCTATCTTGGATGATGATCCCTGGTCAGATCAACATTCTTTGACCTATTCAACATTAAAGGACCAAGAACTCCTTACTCATTAAAGACATGTGCAGGTACTGTGACAACAGCGGGCAGGAAAGCCACTGACTACCAAATTGAGTCCTTAGATGGACAATTCTGCCTGCCACCCACTACCTACAATCATTGAGTGTAATAAGATCCCAGACAACAGGTCTGAAATCCCTACACCAGACGTGGCAATCCATCATGCTCACTTAAAGCGCATAGCTCACCTCATACCGGAACTCGACCCTAAGGCACAGATAATACTACTGTTGGGAAGAGACATCCTGCAGGTTCATAAAGTGAGAAGTCATATCAATGGACTCAACAATGCTCCCTGTGCCCAAAAGCTAGACCTAGGATGGGTCATAATAGGAAACATATGCTTGGGACACATGCACACCCCATCATCTGTGACAAGCATGCTAACAAATACACTGGAGAAAGGGTGCCCATCTCTGTTTCAATCTTGCAACAGAGAGTTCCATGTCAAGGAACTACTACACAGCATCCAACTACCCAATCACTTAATAGACTTTACTCATGACAGCAGTATGGTGTCAGGAAGCTATTAGGATCAGCTGGGGTGTACAGAATTCCAGAGAACTAAGCAAGACAACCAAGTAGCAATGTCGGTATAGGATAAGCTGTTCTTAGAGGTAATGGACAAAAGGCTCATAAAAGATGAGACCAACAGCTGGGTCGCACCTCTTCCCTTCAGAACCCACAGACCACGTCTACCAAACAACAGACATCAGGCATTCAAATGTTTCTCCTCTCTCAAACATAATCTGCAAAAGAAGCCAGAGATGAGAGATCACTTCTTCTCCTTCATGTCAAAGATATTTGAGAACTGCCATGCAGAACTAGCTCCCACTCTCAAAGACTCTGAAGAATGCTGGTTCCTACCCATGTTTGGAGTATACCACCCTAAGAAACCAGGCCAGATTAGAGTGGTGTTCGACTCCAGTGCTAAGTTTGACGATGTCTCCCTGAATGATGTTCTACTCACAGGACCAGATCTCAATAACAAACTACTGGGAGTACTTATGCGCTTCCGTAAGGATTCCATTGCCTTCAGCGCTGACATCCAGCAAATGTTCCATTGTTTCCTTGTGAGAGAGAGAGACAGGAACTTCCTAAGATTCTTCTGGTACAGAGACAATGATCCTACTAAAGAAGTCACAGAGTACCGCATGAGAGTGCACATCTTTGGCAATAGCCCTTCTCCTGCTGTCACCATCTATGGACTCAAAAGGTCAGCTCTAGAAGTAGAAACAGAATACGGGTCAGATGTCAGACAATTCATAGAGAATGACTTTTATGTTGATGACTGTCTGAAAGCCATGCCTTCAAATGAGACTGCCATCAGTCTTCTCAAGAGAGCCCAAGAGATACTTGCTTGCTCTAACCTCAGGCTTCACAAAATAGCCTCAAACAGCCAAGAACTCATGAAAGCATTCCCTTCACAAGACTTGTGTAACGGTCTCAGAGACCTGGACCTGGGGTCAGACCCCACACCAATGCAATGCAGCCTCGGGCTTCTCTGGAACCTACAGTCAGACACTTTTACCTTTCAGGTCAGCCAGGAAGAAAAGCCTTTCACACGCAGAGGTGTCCTGTCTACCATCAACAGCCTGTACGATCCCTTAGGTTTTGCAGCTCCTGTTACTATACAAGGCAAAGCCATACTAAGAGACTTAACCAAGGAGTCTTCTGACTGGGATGCACCTCTGCCACCTGATAAGAGAACCCAGTGGGAAGCATGGAAGAACTATTTAGCAGCTCTCTCCAACCTAAATGTGCCAAGGCCATACATCCCTGTGCCGTCTACAGAGATACAGAGCCAAAGACTGTATGTAATTGCAGATGCTTCTGTCAAAGCAATTGCTGCTGTTGCTTATCTCAAAACTGTGGACTCCAAATGTCAAAGCCACATTGGATTCGTCATGGGGAAAGCCAAACTTGCTCCACAACCAGAGCACACCATACCAAGGATAGAATTTTGTGCTGCAGTTTTAGCCGTCGAGTTAGCAGCATTCATCGGATCCGAGATGGATATCGACCTGACACAAGCCAAGTTCTACTCAGACAGCAAAGTGGTCCTAGGAAGCACAACATGGCTCTCAAGACCACAACCATTGTACACTAAAGAACGTTGTCCAGACACCTTTGAACTTGTGAGAGAGGACTCAGGTGCTGAAATCCACCCTCAGGTGTCTACACTTCATACAAAGACTCCAGCAACTCTCCTAACCCAGAAAACAGGACTATCCAGTGCCCCTCCAGGAGGATTCAACACCAAGGACCTCTACAAGCGCCAATGGAGGCAGGTGCAAAGTCTTGCCAAAGCTTTCTGGGACAGGTGGTGCAAACGATGCTTGTCTACCCTGCAGCCACGGACAAAGTGGCAAACCACCAGGCCTAATCTCAGGATGGCCAAAGGAGATGGACCTAAGACATTCTCCAGACCAGTGACTGAGCTGGTTCTGTTGTTATCTTCAGAAGATAAGAATGGTGACATCTGTTCAATGCCAGATGGAGAGTGTTCTGTATCCAACATAAATTATGACTCTTAACTGTTCATTTCCATAACATAAATTTGGTATAATGCTCAGTTTATCATACATTTAATGTTTATTGTTTCCAGCTCCATCTAGTGGCCAAAAGCTATAACTGCATGATATTATGCATTATACTTCCTGATTCATTCCCTCCAATTCCCAATGTATCCTGGGTAAGTTACAAGGCATCATGGTTTAAGACTGCCCCCTTTCTCTGTCCAGTCTGCCATATTTCTGCCAAGCCTGCTTCATATGGACATCTCATTTCTCTACCTCCCCTTGTGTCAGCATCGTTGGTACGTAATCACTCTTCTTTCATCTAATTCCTGTCCTATATCACCCCCCGTAGTCAGCTCTCCCCTGGTTAGCTGTTAGCGCAGGTAATCTGTAATGTATATATGTATTTTTATGTATCCATACTGATTCATTGCATTGTATGTCTTATTTGTAGTTTCACCGTGCATCTATATACCATCGCGTTCAATAAACACAGATTCAACCTACAGTCTTCTTCTTGAACCCCTGGTATAGCGGTTTAGCTACCCGTATAAGCTATATGAACCATGTGCATTTAGCTGAGGACGGAATACCCTACATGCACCTTCTTCAACAAGATGCAGGCCACAAGTGGCCTGTGTCTTGCTGGAGTTTCCAGCGAAGCAGAGGAGATTACTGCTCTCTGGGTTCTGTGACGGGCAACGCACAATTGTATTCCCGTCTGACAAACGTGAATAAAATTGAGTGTGGGGAGGGAGTGATGGCTGAAGCGCAGGCAGAGAGGAGTGAGTGGTGTCAGTGACCATTCCTGTGACCCGGTCATCATGGTGCTGAATTTTTGCCGCCAGAAGAAAAAGGTACCGGGTACCACAGACATTCAGCAATTTTTTTATTTTTAAAGTTCACCCCCCAGGGTAGGCAGGAAGTAGCACCCTAGGCAGGTTCCTACACTGAGTTCAACATATTCCACAATGATATACTGTATGTCATGTGGAAAGAAAGTGGAGATAGCAAAAAATATAAATTGTTAAAAAATTATTCTTTATTGAATATATGAAAAAAGTGCAACACACTGCGTGTCACTACTCAGAGCACTTCGGTGGTCAGTAGGATGATTCAAGACTAGCGCGTGCGCATTAGACACTGGCAATATAAATATAGACTCGACTGGATTTGTAGGAAGGGACAGGACACAAAAATATATATGTGAGAAGGTACTCAGTAGTAACAAAACAATGGCTGCTTTTTGTTCACTGAGGCTTGTTGAATTTTGCAGTGACTAATTTGCATGTTAGAACCTCTGTGTATTCACGTGCAGTATTGCTGTTTTGCAAAACTTAGTAGTAACAAACAATGGTGATTATTGTCATCTACTAAGGCATGTTGATTCTTGTAGGGACTAATTGCATGTAAGAAGCTTTTTGTACTTATACATACCTATAGGGGTATTTACTGTTTTTTCCATGTCTTTGTTTACTTTCTTTGCCGCAGCTTATCCCCCTCTTTTTTGGAGGCCTATTACCCTGTCTTTTTAATTTTTTAATTTTTTAATATTCTCAATAAAGAATAATTTTTTAACAATTTATATTTTTGGTTATCTTCACTTTCTTTCCACATGACATACAGTCATGGCCAAAAGTATTGACACCCCTGCAATTCTGTCAGATAATATTCAGTTTCTTCCTGAAAATGATTGCAAACACAAATTCTTTGGTATTATTATCTTCATTTAATTTGTCTTAAATGAAAAAACACAAAAGAGAATGAAGCAAAAAGCAAAACATTGATCATTTCACACAAAACTCCAAAAATAGGCCGGACAAAAGTATTGGCACCCTCAGCCTAATACTTGGTTGCACAACCTTTAGCCAAAATAACTGCCACCAACCGCTTCCGGTAACCATCAATGAGTTTCTTACAATGCTCTGCTGGAATTTTAGACCATTCTTCTTTGGCAAACTACTCCAGGTCCCTGATATTTGAAGGGTGCCTTCTCCAAACTGCCATTTTTAGATCTCTCCACAGGTGTTCTATGGGATTCAGATCTGGACTCATTGCTGGCCACCTTAGAAGTCTCCAGTGCTTTCTCTCAAACCATTTTCTAGTGCTTTTTGAAGTGTGTTTTGGGTTATTGTCCTGCTGGAAGACCCATGACCTCTGAGGTAGACCCAGCTTTCTCACACTGGGCCCTAAATTATGCTGCAAAATTTGTTGGTAGTCTTCTGACTTCATAATGCCATGCACACGGTCAAGCAGTCCAGTGCCAGAGGCAGCAAAGCAACCCCAAAACATCAGGGAACCTCCGCCATGTTTGACTGTAGGGACCGTGTACTTTTCTTTGAATGCCTCTTTTTTCTCCTGTAAACTCTATTGTTGATGCTTTTGCCCTAAAAGCTCTACTTTTGTCTCATCTGACCAGAGAACATTCTTCCAAAATGTTTTAGGCTTTTTCAGGTAAGTTTTGGCAAACTCCAGCCTGGCTTTTTTATGTCTCGGGGTAAGAAGTGGAGTCTTCCTGGGTCTCCTACCATACAGTCCCTTTTCATTCAGATGCCGACGGATAGTACGGGTTGACACCGTTGTACCCTCGGACTGCAGGGCAGCTTGAACTTGTTTGGATGTTAGTGGAGGTTCTTTATCCAACATCCGCACAATCTTGCATTGAAATCTCTTGTCAATTTTTTCTTTTCTGGCCACATCTAGAGAGGTTAGCCACAGTGCCATGGGCTTTAAACTTCTTGATGACACTGAGCACGGTAGACACAGGAACATTCAGGTCTTTGGAGATGGACTTGTAGCCTTGATATTGCTCATGCTTCCTCACAATTTGGTTTCTCAAGTCCTCAGACAGTTCTTTGGTCTTCTTTCTTTTCTCCATGCTCAATGTGGTACACACAAGGACACAGGACAGAGGTTGAGTCAACTTTAATCCATGTCAACTGGCTGCAAGTGTGATTTAGTTATTGCCAACACCTGTTAGGTGCCACAGGTAAGTTACAGGTGCTGTTAATTACACAAATTAGAGAAGCATCACATGATTTTTCGAACAGTGCCAATACTTTTGTCCACCCTCTTTTTTATGTTTGGTGTGGAATTATATCCAATTTGGCTTTAGGACAATTCTTTTTGTGTTTTTTCATTTAAGACAAATTAAATGAAGATAATAATAACAAAGAATTTGTGTTTGCAATCATTTTCAGGAAGAAACTGAGTATTATCTGACAGAATTGCAGGGGTGTCAATACTTTTGGCCATGACTGTATATCATTGTGGAATATGTTGAGCTCAGTATTGAGGTGACCTTGCCTAAAAGAAAGGACTATAAGATTAATTAACATTTCTGTGTTTTGCAAACAGATTGTCCGCACTTATTATATAATGGATATAAAAGCCAGGGAAAAATCCTGGCAAAGTAAGGTGTCTGACCTATTCAGACAGGGGGCCTCCAATGATACCCAGAATACAACTGCTGTGAATAAGGATTTAATTAGACAATACAGGAATGCCCTGCATAAAAAAACAAGATTATGGTGGAACAGATCCGCTCTAGAGAACTATATGGACCGTCAAATCATACTACTTGGGCTAAGAGTACAACTGAACCCATCATTTGAATTAGAGGATGATGTCTTAATCAAACGTTGGATTTCAGCAGCAACAACGTGCTCTTTGGAATTTATCCAAATTATCATCAACATAAATACAGCATCATTAAAAATTATCGATGATGACATTGAGGAGCTTGAGAAGCTCATACAAAAAGACATAGCAGTGGAAAATTTTGACAAAATCTTGGCTGACATCAATAAGGATGCTGCATTGCTGACAAATGGGAGAACGAAGTGTGTCAGAATAAAATTAAGAAATTTCAAAGGGACCTTAATGATTATGATACCAATAAAATATATCGCTGGCAAAATAAAAAAAAACAAGCAGCTCAACAAAGGTAATGGAGGAAATGACAACTCAAGATCCTCTCACCATAAAATTCCTTCTGAGAGCTCAGCACCCTCAGTGTCAGATAGCAACACATCCATAAGCAATGGTGAAACCAACCATAGTGAGACATCCAGCACAAGACCTGCACCACGATGATAAAAGGCTTCCAGATATATTTACAAGATCCAGGAGTCATCGTATGCAAGACAACCAATTTAAGGTAATCAATCTCTCTGAACATACATTAACTGATGTTCAGATTGAACTACTGGGAAAAGGTTTGACCTTCACACCTTCATGTCGCTTAGGTAGGTTCACATCACGTTTTAGCAGCCCGTTCAATGCATAGCTAACGCAGATGACAGATGACAGAGCCTCAGACGCTGCAGGCAGCGTCCGAGGCTCCGTCAGCGAATGACAGCACATCGCGAACACGTGCCACTTGACGGCATGCGTCGCGATGCGCACGACAATGGGGCTCTATGGCGGCGTTAACAGACTGCGTTACACCTTGTTATACCGCGGTGTAACGCAGTCCACCAACAAACTGCCTATAACTCAGTGTGACCCCGGCCACTTTTCGTTGTCGGATCAATGGAGAGCCTTAAGAATGTCTGAATGCTCCTGGAATATTGCATGGCGTACCTAAGAGAGGTTCTGCAGCTAAGACTTGAGAGACTGCAAATTAATAAACAGCTGCAGGAAATGCGAAGAAGATGGCGGCCACTTTCAACCCGAGGTATGGAGAGACAAAGAGGTTCTCTAAATAGTGGAAAGCTTAAATTGAAGATAAATGGAATGACTGCTTTCTGGCAAATAAAAGCAATAGGAGAAAGTGCCAACAGAGAGACAACCGAAGGTGGCCTGAAGGAAGAGGTAGAGGGGGTGACTCTTCTGTTAGCTCAGTGCTGAGTGGCCTAGGCTTCAGACCCGGTAGTGGACGTGAGGACAAAAAGTCAGACTAGACAGCAGGTTTGAGTCCCAGAGAATGCGAAACAGCGTACTGACTGCCGGGGATGGGGGTGGTCCAACAAAGAGGCAACCCTATCAAAGGAGGTGAAGGAGTTGGATGGCGACTGGTTTCAAAAGAATTCAGTGACAGGGCCCGATGTTGACAGATAGTTTGACTCTCAAAGACGGCCGAGAAGGGTCTCTGGTCGGATAAGGAAAAGTTCCAAGAATCACGGCTTTAGGCAGAGGGGGGAATATGTGGTATGGCAACTGTTCATGTGGTTAATGGGCGGTATGTATCACCGATATGGGTGGCCCTGTGATGAAAGCCTGGGCTTGTTTTCCTCAGCAGATCTATTGCTGAGGGTTTTGCTATACTTTGGGAAGACTTCCAGGTGATTTGGAGAGATGGGTGAGTCCAGTCACCTACATACCCCACCCAATGGGGTGTGTCTGAACACCCAAGATGGAGACTGTGTGTTGGTGTGCGGGCGGCAGTGCTGGCTAGTCCGAGCAAGAGTGAGGAGTTCTGTGATATACCTCCGGAGCGGACACCTCTGAGGATAAGAGGTATCCAGGTACCTGTGTGGATGTTGCTGACAGGTAACGGACACTAATCAGTAGTAGGCACACTGGGCTCAGCACGGACCATGGGTTCTATAAAGCCCAATGGTTGTCGGATGGTTCACAGGGATGCTGTATGTTACCAAGCTCCTGAGAGAGGTTTATGCTGTGTAAATAAACTGAATGAACTTTTTAACCCTGAGTGTCCCGGTATATCCCTCAACGACCAGCCAAGTGAGTACTCCCTGTCCACAAATAGTGAAGACGTGTTACACTATGTTAACAATAAGGGATTTATAATGTCATAATGTGTGTGTCCCTCCTTACCTTTCATCTTGGCTCGACACATACCTAGATGAATGGTATAAGATGACGAGATTTGAAAAAATAACTCTGTCGGGAGATGTTTATGTTCTTGGTGGCCATTTACTGGTTGTGATTAGTGATAAGTGAGCGTGCTAAGATAAGGTGTTATCACATGCTCGTGTGCTAACCGAGTGTCTTTGGCGTGCTTGAAAAATATGTTTGAGTGCCTGCTGCTACAATTCTCGTGGCTGTTAGACAGCTGCAACACAGCAGGGATTGCCTGTTTGTTAGGAGGGTAAGTAATACTTGTTTCATAGGCTGCTTTAAAACCAAAAGTAAGTCAACTCGTTAAGTTGTCCTGAATGCTTAACAATGTTTAATACAAAAGCCAGAATTACTGCTTCAATTTGTTCAGTTTAACTCTCAATAATTTTTATGAAAATGAATCAAAAAGTCATTTGTATCATAAGATGGTTCCACTAAAAACTTCATCTTGTCACTCTTTTCTATATAAATAGGCATCCCTTTTATCACGTACACCCCTTAGGTAAAGTCATCACTTTATTGGCGCAGCATGTGAATAGCGTATACATTTAAAACAGAATTACTGTATTTTTTTTATGTTTCTCCACAAAAAAAGTTAATACAAGTTACAGTGGTTAATAGGCTATACATGTCTCAAAGTGGTACCATGGAACAAAAAAAAAATATATATATATAGCTAATGAAATGCAACCGTGACAAAATTTGAAAAAGGGTTTGGTTACCATCTCTTTTCTATAGAGTTTGTAAGCACTGCTCTGTAATTTAGCAGTATGCTGAAGCACACTGTTAGCTCCAAATCCCAGCCAGCTGCAGCAAAGTGGTTTCTATACGCAGAATAGCTAGTGTCCTAGAAAAGTAGCACAAGCAATGCAGTGCTTACATGCTCTTTTCAATAGCGCTTGAAGTGCTGCTCTGAAGCTCGTCATTATACTGTAGTGCAGTTAGCGCCAAATCGCAGGCAGCTTCCGTAAAGCTATTTTGCTTGCAGCATGGCCAGTCTCATAGACAAGTAGCGCATGTAGCGTAGCACTTACAAGCTCTTTTCCATAGCACTTGTAAGTGCTACTGATACTGAAGCAGATCAGTATGCAAGAGAGCATTGTTAGTTCCAAATTACAGCTAGCTTCAGCAAAGCTGTTTCTGCTTGCAGCATGGCAGGCGGTGTCTTAGACAAGTAGCACAGGTAGTGCAGCGCTTACCAGCTTCTTTCTATAGAACTTGTTATCGCTGCTCTTAAGCTGTTAAGTATGCTGTAGCACAAGGTTAGAACCAAATCCCAGGCAGAGGTGCAATGATGCCTATGGTCAAAAACGTCATTCAAGCAGGAACACAGTCCCCCCTGACAAGCAGGTAGTTGGGAGGCATAGGTGCTGTCTTGATGCAGTACAGAAAATCCCTTTAAGACCAAACTAGGCCTGGTCCCTAAGGATTTAATTCTAAGTAATTTAGCCATAAAATGAGTTGAAATGTGTAGACACCAATGCGAATATAAAAGTTAGTCATCTGTTTTAATGATGCAAGCTGTATCATTAAGCCTTAACTATCAAAAATTATGAAAGGTAAAAAAAAGAACCTTCTAGAAAGTAAGATTCCATGTTGCATTAATTTTTATTGTGATATACTGGGGTAATTAAGAAAAAAAAAAAGATCTGCAGCAAATGGGCCTCGCAGTCATAAAAAGCCTAACTATAGATTGTGGGACGTGAACAAACAACTTGTGTTTCCTCAGTTTCTCTCGCCTCTGTCTATTGCCGAGCAGCATACAGAGACAAGTCCAAGTACAGCATCATCGGAATACTTCACTGTGTATGTAGAGAGTTTCAAATAAAATCTGAAATCTAAAGGGCAAAATATCTTTATCTTTTTGCTAACATTTTCTTGTGATTATGGTAAAGATTTTATGATTTCTATGAATGATTTATTTGGAATTTCTGTACCTGAGTCCTACTGTATGCACACTGTTTGTCTCTATGAAGTTTAATCTGGGCCTATGAAAGTGTAGGATGTTATGAATCTATGCCACATTGAAAGATCTACTGTATATATATAATTGCTTTAATTTGTCCGTCATCCACTTCTGTCTGGATGTCCCCAAATCCCGCAATCCACCGAACCACACCGGAAGTACGCCGACCGCCATTTTTGGACACCAAGTGATGCCGCTCGGATCCAGGCCTCCGCTGCGATCCCAAACGCCGCTTTGATCCCGAATGTCGCTCAGATCCCAGCTGCCGCTCAGATGCAGGCCACCGCTGCAATCACAACCGCCGCTGCGATCACGACCACCGCTGGGATCCCGGCCGCTGCTTGAATCCCAGCCGCCACTCGGATCCCAGCTGCCGCTCGGATCCATGCCAACGCTGCAATCACGAGGCTGTGCAAGGGGTGTAGCGAGAGGGTATAATGAGAGGGGTGTAATGAGGAGGGAGTAATGAAAGGGATGCCGCCGCCGAACCCCCGCCCGGACCCACCGCCTGACTACACGTGCCTGATCCCGCCGTTGCCTGCCCACCCACCTCCATGCAGTCACAGCCGGCAGGAAAGACCGCGGTTTGAGGCCTGTGCTGGAGATACACACGTGGTCAAAATTGTTGGTGCCCCTCGTTCAATGACAAAAAAACCCACAATGTCACAGAAATAACTTGAATCTGACAAAAATAATAAATCAAAAATCTATGAAAATGAACAAATGAAACTCAGACATTGCTGTTCAGCCATGCTTCCAGAGAATTGAAAAAAAAATCTCATGAAATAGGCCTGGTCAGAAATGATGGTACCCTTAACTTAATATTTTGTTGCACAACCTTTTCAGGCAATCACTGTAATCAAATGATTCCTGTAACTCTCAATGAGACTTCTGCACCTCTCGATAGGTATTTTGGCCCACTTCTCAAGAGCAAACTGACCCAGTTGTTTCGTATTTGAAAATTGGTATATTGTTGTTTTTTTAACCCCTTCCTGACATGTGACGTACTATCCCGTCCACGGGACATGGGCCTCTATAACCGGGGGTGGGATAGTACGTCAACACGATCAGAGGCGCTCACGGGGGGAGCGCCGCTGATAGCGGCTGGGTGTCAGCTGATTATCACAGCTGACACCCGGCACTATGTGTCAGGGGTGGTCACGGACCACCCCCCGGCACATTAACCCCTGGCACACTGCGATCAAGCACAATCACAGTGTACCGAGGATTTAGGGAAGCATCCGCAAGGAGGGGGCTCCCTCCGTGCTTCCCTGAGACCCCCGCAGCAGCGCGATGTGCAGCACTGCTGTGGGGGCCTCCTTCCCTGCAGGTCCCCGGATCCAATATGGCGGCGGGGACCTTCGGGGGCCTGCACGGAGGTGTCTTTCTCAGTGCCTGCTGAGAGCAGGCTCTGAGAAAGCCTCCAGCAGTGCCTGCAGATCGCCGATCTGACACACTGCTGTGCAAGGTGTCAGATCAGCAAACTGACATATTTCAATAATTTCCCCCCGGGACAATGTAAGAAAGTTAAAAGAAAAAAGTGTAAAAATAATTTATAAAAAAATCGCTAAATAAATTTTAAGAAAAAAATATTCCCTAATAAATTCATTTCTTGGAAATAAAAATAAAAAAAACAATAAAAGTACACATATTTAGTATTGCCGTAACGACCCGCCCTATAAAACTGTCCCATTAGTTAACCCCTTTAGTGAACCCCTTAAAAAAAAAAAAACAAAGCAAAAAACAAAGCTTTATTATAACGCCGAACAAAAAGTGCAATGACGCCCGATTAAAAAGACGGATATAAATAACCATGGTACCGCTGAAAACGTCATCTTGTCCCGCAAAAAACGAGCCACCATACAGCATCATCAGAAAAAAATAAAAAAGTTATAGCTCGCAGAATAATGAGATGCAAAAATAATTATTTTTTATATAAAATTGTTTTTATTGCATTAAAGTACCAAAACATAAAAAAAGACATAAATGAGGTATCGCTGTAACCGTACTGACCCGAAGAATAAAACCGCTTTATCAATTTTACCACACGTGGAACGGTGTAAACGTACCCCCCAAAAGAAATTCATGAAGCGTTGGTTTTTGTTCATTCTGCATCCCAAAAATCGGAATATAAAGCGATCAAAAAAGTCACGTACCCGAAAATGGTGCCAATAAAAACGTCAGCTCATCCCACAAAAAATAAGACCTCACATGACTCGGTGGGTCAAAATATGGAAAAATTGTAGCTCTCAAAATGCGGTGATGCAAAAACTATTTTTACAGTAAAAAGAGTCTTTTAGCGTATGACAGCTGCCAAACATAAAAACCCGCCATATATAGTAAATCAAGCCCCCCTTTATCACCCCCGTAGTTAGGGAAAAATAATAAAATTAAAAAAAGTGTTTATTTCCATTTTCCATTAGGGTTAGGGCTAAGGCTAGGGTTAGGGCTAGGGTTAGGGCTGAGATTAGGGTTAGGGGTGTGTTGACGTTAGGGTTGGAGTTAGAATTGGGGGGTTTCCACTGTTTGGGCACATCAGGTGCTCTCCAAATGCAACATGGCGTCTGATCTCAATTCCAGCCAATTCTGCGTTGAAAAAGTCAAACGGTGCTCCTTCCCTTCCAAGCTCTGCCATGCGCCCAAACAGTGTTTTACCCCCACATATGGGGTATCAGCCTACTCAGGACAAACTGCAAAGCAACTTTTGGGGTGCAATTTCTCCTGTTACCCTTAGGAAAATAAAAAAAATGGGGGCAAAAATATCATTTTTGTGAAGAAAAAATAAGATTTTTTTATTTTCACGCCCGGGCGTTATATACTTCTGTGAAGCATTTGAGGGTTCAAAGTGCTCACCACACATCTAGATAAGTTCCATGGGGGGTCTAGATTCAAAATGGGGTCACTTGTGGGGAGTTTCAACAGTTTAGGCACATCAGAGGCTCTCCAAACACGACATGACAACTGCAGACCATTCCATCAAAGTCTGCATTCCAAAACGTCACTACTTCCCTTCTGAGCCCCGACGTGTGCCCATACAGTAGTTTTCTCCCACATATGGGGTATCAGCATACTCAGAACAAATTGGATAACAACTTTTGGGGTCCAATTTCTCCTGTTACCCTTGGCAAAATAAAAAATTGGGGACTAAAATATCATGTTTGTGGAAAAAATGTGATTTTTTATTTTCACGCCCGGGCATTATAAACTTCTGTGAAGCCCTTGGGGGATCCAAGTGCTCACCACACATCTAGATAAGTTCCATGGGGGGTCTAGTTTCCAAAATGGTGTCATTTGTTGGGGGTTTCCACTGTTTAGGCACATCAGGGGCTTTCCAAATGCGGCATGGTATCCGATCCCAATTCCAGCCAAAAAAGTCAAATGGCGCTGTTTCCCTTCCGAGCTCTGTCATGCACCCAAATAGTGGTTTACCCCCACATGTAGGGTATCAGCGTACTCAGGAAAAATTGCACAATAACGTTTGGGGACCTTTTACCCTTGGGAAAGTAAAAATTAGGGGTGAAAACATCATGTTTGTGGAACAAATGTAACTTTTTAATTTTACGGCTGTATGTTATAAACTTCTGTGAAGCCCTGGGAGGTTAGAAGTTCTCACCACACATCTGGATAAGTTCCTTCGGGGGTCGAGTTTCCAAAATTGTGTCATTTGTGGGGGGGTTTCCACTGTTTTGGCACATCAGGGGCTTTACAAACGCGACATGGCGTCCAATCTCAATTCCAGCCATAAAAGTCAAATGGCGCTGCTTCACTTCCGAGCTCTGCCATGCGCCCAAATAGTCATTAAACCCCACATATGGGTATCAGCATACTAAGGACAAATTGCACAATAACATTTTGGGTCCTCTTACCCTTGGAAAAGTAAAAATTGGGGGTGAAAAGATCATTTTTGTGGAAAAAATATGATTTTTTAATTGTACGGCTGTACGTTATAAACTTCTGTGAAGCCCTTGGGGGTTAAAAGTTCTCACTACATATCTAGATAAGTTCCTTGGGGGGTCTAGTTTCCAAAATGGGGTCACTTGTGGGGGGTTTCCACTTTTTAAGCACATCATTGGCTCTCCAAACATGACATGGTGTCTGATCTGAATTTCAGCCAATTTTGCATTGAAAAAGTCAAACGGCGCTCCATCCCTTCTGAGCTCTGCCATGCGCCGAAACAGTGGTTCCACCCACATATCAGGTATCAGTGTACTCAGGACAAATAAGCACAATAACTTTTCCAGTCCAATTTCTCCTGTTACCCTTGGTAAAATAAAAAAAAATTGGACCTGAAGTAATTTTTTTGTGAAAAAAAGTTAAATGTTCATTTTTTTTAAACATTAAAATAATCCTGTGAAGCACCTGAAGGGTTAATAAACTTCTTGAATGTGGTTTTGAGCACCTTGAGAGGTGCAGTTTTTAGAATTGTATCACTTTTGGGTATAATCTATCATATAGACCCCTCAAAGTGACTTCAAATGTGATGTGGTCCGTAAAAATAAAATGGCGTTGCAAAAATGAGAAATCACTGGACAACTTTTTACCTTTATCACTTCTTAACAAAAAAAAAATTTGGTTCCAAAATTGTGCTGATGTAAAGTAAATGTATGTGAAATGTTATTTAAGTTTTTTGCGTGCCATAGCTCTGTGATTTAAGGGCATAAAAATTCAAAATTGCGAAATTTTCAAAATTTTCGCCAAATATCTGTTTTTTTCACAAATAAACGCAATTTATATCAATGAAATTTTACCACTAACATGAAGTACAATATGTCACGAGAAAACAGTGTCAGAATCACTTGTATCCATCAAAGCATTTCTGACTTATTACCTCATAAAGGGACAGTGGTCAGAATTGCAAACATTGGCCTGGTCATTAATGTGCAAACCACCCTTGGGGGTTAAGGGGTTAGTTTAGCTTTGTTACAGGAGAACGAGGGCTTTGGTGGAATTATTCGTTAGGTGAGTATAACTGTTTTTGTTATTTTGAAATAAAATGGAAAACTGTGTTTAGTCTTATTTCTAATAAAGGACTTTATTTGGCTGTGACTTTATTTACCATACATCTATAGGATTAGTAATAGATAGGTGTCCAAGAACCCCACTTTCCACCACTACAGGGCAAGTGGGAAGAGCCGGACAAAGCACCAGAATTGATGCATTTTATAGATGTGCCTTTTCTGGGCAGCTGCAGACTGCTATTTTTAGGCTGGTGGGTCAATATCCTTGTCCCCTTACCTGAGAATACCAGCCCCCAGTTGTCTGCTTTAGCAAGGCTGGTTGTCAAAAATGGAGGGAACCCCGTGCCTTTTTTTTCTCCGAATTTGTAGGGACACTGACGGTCCTGCAGCAGAAACCGGAGGAATTAGCAGCTGTAAATGCTCTATTCCCAACTAAGGCTCGGAGGCACCAGCAGCGACATGTGTGAGCAAGAAGGAAAAGGCTATGGCTCCCTGCCAGTTCCAAAAGAGAGTCAACAGGGGGAACTTCAGTGAACTCAGCACTGCGAGTACCTCAGATAAGCGCTAGAACGGAGGCCACACTACCTATCTGCAGAGAGAGAATTCCTAATTTGCTTCTAGGCTGACCAACTCCTTCTCCATCTGTACTCTGTGTCCTGGACGGCACTTACCAAGTACAGGTAAAGGAACTGCACGACTGTGTATGTCATCTTTCTCCTGCGCCTGGCGCACGGCTCTGCTACATCCTACACTGCACACCATCTACCAACTCTTTCATCTGCCCTGCGACTACGGCCCTACCTGTGCAGGGCTTCTACACCTTAGCTGCACCACAACATCTGTCCCAGAGAAGCGACACTGCAGCGCTGGTCAATCTGATCAGAAACCACAGGTGTCGACACGTATCATTCACCTATAAACATTATTCACCCCTTTGCATGGACGCCACGGAACGGGTCATCACCACCACCGTGACACATCCCTCTGAGACACCGGCCCAGTACCGATTAACCTCACTGCCCTTGCTGGCCACCCACACTCCATGTCAGATTCATCTTGGACTGGGGAATTCACGATTTGACTTGATAACCAAGGCATGGTATGATAGAAAGAGGTACATGGACTAATGTGAAGTGTGGCCTGCTGCATCATTCACTTTTGGTGGGGGTGAAGGACACAAGGAAAGGGGTTCTTCCTGACCAGGAGCCAGCACTTGACGACTCAGTGCTTGCATTTTTTTAAACTTCAGAAGAGGAGGGCATATTAGCTGGAGTCTGTTTCGGCAATGTAAGCCAAAACCAGTTCCTGATGCTCCGGCTTTAAAAGCAGTTAGCCTGCTCCCAGAAAAGGTAGCCTTCCTGGCATTCCGGAGCCAGACCATGACGCAGGCTCAACACCTCCTGCCTTAGCTGCTTTTGTGCTTTTGCCACTACCAGCAGATGCACCACCACCATCAGTACCAGCTGGCCCCCCCACGCTGACATCCACGGCCTCTTCCAACATACTTCCAAATTTTGGAGAAAATGTACCCAAAATAACATCAGATAAATGGCACTGTATCAGAAGCATACAGCTGTATACAGTCAAAGGATAATTGTAAATCTCCGTATATATTTCATGAGTCACACAGAGACACTCACAGGCTCAGTATGGATTAGACAAGAATATAAAAAGTAGAAAAAGGGCACAGTATCATCAGATAGCAGGTATATACAGTATAGTTTAAACATTCTAAATCTCCGTATATATTTCAGGAGGCAGACACAGACGCTCTCAGGCTCAGTATGGATTGCAACACAATATAAAAAGCCATAAAACGGTAATGGATCTGAAGAGTACAGCTGTATACGGTGTAGGGGTCATTGTCAATCTCAGTATTTATTTCCAGAGTCAGAAACAGACTCTCACTTGGTCAGTTTGGATTAGACCAGAATATAAAAAGCAGTAAATGGGTAATGTATCACAAGCGTAGAGCTGTATGCAGTGTTGGGGTAATTTTTAAATCTACATATAAATTGCAGGAGTAACCCACAGACTCTCACACGCTCAGGATGGATCACACCACAATATAAAAAGAAGATCCACAAGAAATAATTACACATGTGGGCCAATGTTCCAGGTGTCAATGATACACTTAGAGTGGTTGGTGGAGGAGGACTTTCTGGCAGAAAGGGTACAGTATCACCAGATACCAGGTATATATAGCATAGTTTAAACATTAAAAATGTACGTCTATATATCAGGAGTAGTGTTGAGCCAGCCCGCTAGTGTTTGAGTTCGGCTCGGTTCGTCGAACAGGAGGCAAGTTCGTCGAATGTTCATCGAACGCCGTCGAACCCCATTGAAAACAATGGCAGGCAAACACAAACACATACAAACACATAGAAAACACATGCAAAAAACCTTAAAAGGTGTTCCAAAGCAGACAAAATGCTCAGAAGACACAAATAACATATGGAAAAGGGCAACTACATATAGAAAAGAGGTGGGGGAGTAAAAGGAGGAGGAGGGGACACATATAGGCATGTCATGCCCTTATAAAGTCAAGAAAGGCTGGAATAAAAATCTAAAATAAAAAAAATTCTAAAACTCTAAAATCGAAGACGATCATATATCGTCGGATTTCCACACCATAAATTATGCCAACTGCCGATCGGGCAGTGTTATTCCTATGACCCTTCGAACAGCGTCCATGAAGGCAAAGTGTTTGGTTTCCGGGGGCAGTATGGTTGCAAAGCGGAACCTTAAAGGAATGTCCATAAGGGCACCACCAGAAGTGGAGCCTGTGGCTTCATTGGACTCCACACGGGCAAACTCAACCATGCCAGCCACGGGAAGGATGGACAGATTGCAAGCTTTCTCTATTCTGTGGGTGGTGGTGCATTGCCGTTTTTAGTTGTGCTAGCGATTTGTCAGCTTAATTCCGTTAACGAACGAGACTCCGGCATGTCCTCGCTGTCCGCGTCCAGCTTACAAGAGGGACACGTGAGGCTCTGGCACATGAGATCGACCAATAACAGGTCTGTCATGCCCTTACACGTCCAGGGCTGCTCGTGCGCTACACTGAAAGGACTAGCGTGTGTCGCTTACAGGTGTGGATAACCCGCTGAACCCCGTTAGTGATGGGGATCTGGGATTCCAATTCTTCCCCGCGAACGAGGATTTCCCAGTAAGTGCAGGTCAACCGGAATTCCGGAATTAGGCCTAACCGGCATTCCAGAAAGAATGTGAAAAAATTAAGTATCCAAACCACATGTGCTGTAGCTTGCTTAACAGCTGGGCTCCTCTGCTGAGTAGCACGCAGTTCTTACATAAACAGGCGGCATAGCTTGGTTCACGGGTGGGCAACTCTGCTGAGAAGCAGACAGTGCTTATATAAACAGGTGGCATAGCTAGGTTCACGGGTGGTCTCCTCTGCTGAGCAGTAGACACAGGTACTAGGCCCAAAGTATTCACTGGCCTAAATGGAGTTAAAAAATGGTTCTTACATAAACAGGCGGCACAGCTTGGTTCACGGGTGGGCTCCTCTGCTGAGTAGCAGACACAGTTACTAGGCCCAAAGTATTAACTGGGCTAAATGCAGTCAAAAACTGGTTCTTTCATAAACAGGCGGCATAGCTAGGTTCACGGGTGGGCTCCTCTGCTGAGTAGCAGACAGTGCTACAAGGCCCAAAAGGATTTTCTGGACAAGATGCGGTAAAAAATTATTAGAAACACACACGGTGTAGCAACTTGACAGGTGTACTACACCGCTGGCTACCAGACACCGCTACTATGCCATGAAACTGTCTATTAACATTGAAAACCATTATTAATGTGAAAATAAAGTTAAGCTTTTCGTGAACGAACCGTTCTTGAACGGAACCTCGAACAGCCGAATTTTAAGCAAAGTGTTTGAGTTCGACGAACGGCTCGAACACCGCCCAAAACAGCTCAAATTTGAACTTGGCGAACAGTTCGACTCGAACACCGCTCATCTCTAATCAAGAGACAGACTCAGACAGTCTCAGGCCCAGTATTGATTTGACAAGATTGTAGAAATTTGAGAAAGGGTACAGTATCACCGGATACCAGGTATATATAGCATAGTTTACACTTTAAAAATCTATGTCTATACATCAGGAGGCAGACTCAGACGGTCTCAGGCCCAGTATGGATTTGACAAGATTGTAGAAAGTTGAGAAAGGGTACAGTTTCACTGGATAACAGGTATACAGTATATAGCATCGTTTAAACATTAAAAATCTCCGTGTATATTTCCGGAGTCCGACAAAGACACTCACAGCCTCAGTATGGATTAGACAGGATACTAAAAAGTAGAAAAAGGGTAATGTATTCGAAGCGTACACCAGTATACACTGTTGGGGTATTTTTAAATCTTCATATATATTTCAGTCTCAGTAAGACAGTCCAGATTCTCCGCAAGAGGAAACGAGATGGATAAAAGTACAGACATAAAGTCGAGTGATTGCAGAAAGTCTGGAATTACTAATCACGGGAAAAACTCCTGGGAGAATTCTCAGAGGCGATGCTGACCCTCAATTACTTTGTCTGTGGAGACAGCGAAAACAGTTCTTTGTGAAGAAAGGGTTGCTGTATTGCAGTACCATGGATCCCATCACCGTTACTCATCTCCATCAAATTGTGATCACAGGGAGAGATGTAGACATGGTCCTCACTGCCTATCATGATCTGTCAGGTAACTTTGGAGTGCAAAAGACAGAAGCCACAGGCCGTAGGCGATTCTATTGAATTGGCATGAGAGGACACATTTAAAAATGAGGGCAGGAATGTCACACGTCTGTGAGTAGGAAAACTGTGAAAGCTGATGATAAACCACCACTGCATCTCATTGTGAGTCGACGTCCATAACAAATGGAAGCCATTAATCATCTGATGATAGAGCCCAGCAGGACAGGCCATAGCTACGTCTTAAACATCATCTCTCAGTTCACCAAATTTGTAGTAGCAGTCCCAGTGAAGTATTTAACAGCCCAGACTACACAGCGGTGGAGCAGGGAGAGCTAAGTATTGCAAGTGCTGGGGCCCTGAGCAAGCAGGGGGGGCCCACTCGTTGGCGGCGGTACTGGCACAGGGCCCCTCATAGTACGCCGGGGTGTCTGACAGCGGGTGTGCACCCCCACCGTCAGAGACACTTGATTGTACTATGAGGGACCCTGTGCCAGTGCCGTCACCCAAGAGTGGGCCCACCCACCAATCCAGGGCAATGGCACTCGCACGAGTGCGTGCGCCAGGTGGTGACCCCGGCCCTGGGGGGGAGGCAGCCCAGTTAGGGAGGTTGAAAAAATGGCATATGTTGATGTTGGACATTCAGCAGCTGCAAATGGAGGAATTGGAGAAGTCAGAGGAAGAGGAGGACAGAAGCGAGCCATTTTTCTGACAACCTATGCATCATCAGGGGAAGGTGGGACAAAATCCTTTGAAACCCATGCATGGTTCATTTTAATGAAGGTTAGATCATCAACATTTTGGATCGACAGACGGGTCCTTTTTTGTGTCAGGATTGATCCAGCAACACTGAAGACTCTTTCGGATAGCACACTAGCAGCAGGGTAAGTGAGCTCCTGTAAGGCATATTGTGCCAATTCAGGCCAGGTGTCCAGTTTACAGGCCCAATAGTCAAAGGGGAATGACTTGTGAGGGAGAACATCGATATGGGAGGAGAAGAAGTTTGTAACCATAGTTGACAACTGCTGTCTCCTGTCACTTTCAATTGATGCAGTATTACTAGAGTTGAGCGACTTTTGTTTTTTTAGGGTCGCATTTCGTTTCGTGAAACCCGACTTTTCCAAAAGTCGGGTCGAGCAAGATCGTCCGATTATAGGGAAAAGTCGGGGTCGTCCCGAAACACGAAACCCAATGTAAGTCAATGGGGAATAAAAGTCGGCAGTGAGAGGAGGACAGGAAACACACCTACAGTGCCCATTTGAATGCCAAAAGCATCAATTCTTCTTACTTAAGCTTGTCAACCTTAATTAACTTCATAATACAAGTTACGCACTGAAAAATGGGGGTTATTTGGCTAAAGTTGTGGGGGGGGAGGGCTGGCTGCAGGTTTTCATGTCCCCTGGGCGAAAGAGCACCCCTTTAACACATACCACAACTCATCATGCTCCGATACGGCAGAGAAATAGCGGTATAGTACAATGAAAAATACCTCACTTTTTACATCTCATGACGAGGCCCATCTATTTCTCCATACAGAATCATTGGTCCCATATAATGTTTGAAACAGTATATGATGAGCTCCACATAATGCTACAGTATATGTTGGTCCCCATGGATGAAGCTCCGCTGTCTTATGGGCCCAAATAATGCTCCAAACATAATGGGCCCCATTTCTAATGCTCTAGTGTATAATGGGCCCTGTAAATGCTGCTCCAGTGTCTGATGTCCACCTTTGGAATGTTCCAGTGTATGGTGGGCCCCATCTATCATTCTCCAGAGTATAGTGCTCCCCAAAAATTGCTGTCCCAACATTGAAAACAATCAAATAAGTCTCCTCGCTAGGGATTCCCTGTACTTGTCTGGATTCCTCGTCGTCCCCATCTTCCATCTCACTGCACAGTATTTCAACTTTGCAAGTGCTGTGATCCTGAGCAAGCAGGGGGGGGCCCACTAGTTGGCGACGGCACTGGCACAGGGCCCCTGATAGTACGGTGGTGTGTCTGATGGCGGGTGGGCCGAACCTGCACTTTCATCTGCAGCTGCCTCTTTGTCACCGTGTAAGATGGAACTGTATATGGGAAGGGTAACCTGAGTTTCATCAGGGTCAGATTCAGGTCGTGTAGCGTGCGAGGGGAATGTAGTGGTCTGGGTCAATGTACCAGCAGATTCATCGAGCAGCGGCTGGGCATCAGTGCACTTGTGTCGCCCCCAGGAGTACGGTCGCCACAGTGGCATTACCTTCTTCCTAGGGAGTGTGATGTCATGCTTGGGAGCAACGAAGGATCTCTCTAGCAGGTTAACTGATTGGGCGGCGTTATTCCCACGAGTCATGACCCTCCAAACAGCGTTCATGAAGGCAAAGTGTTTGTTTTACGTGGGCAGTATGGTTGCAAAGCTGAACCTTAAAGGAATGTCCAGAAGGGCACCACCAGGAGTGGAGCCTACGGTTAAATTCGACTCCACCTGGGAAACCTCAACCATGCCAGCTACAGAACAGATGCACACATTGCAAGCTTAATTCCGTTAACAAACGAGACTCCGTCATGCCCCGCGGTCCGAGTCCGGCTTACTAGAGGGACACGTGAGGCTCTGGCACATGAGATTGGCCAATAACTGGTGTGTCATGCCCTTACATGTCCGTGGCTGCATGTGCGCTACACTGAAAAGGCCAGCGTTTGTCGCTTACAGGTGCAGATAACCCGCTGAACAACGTTAGTGATGGGGATCACTGATTACAATTATTACCCGCGAACAATGATTTCCCAGTAAGTGCAGGTCAACCGCAGTTCCGGAATTAGGCCTAACCGTCATTCCTGAAAAAATGAAAAACTTACGTGTGCAAACCACAGGTGCTGTAGCTTGCTTAACAGCTCGCCAGCCGTTCTCACGCCCAGTATGGATTACACGTGATTGCACAAAGGTGAGAAAGGGTACCGTATCCCCAGATAACATGTATGGATAGCGTACACATTCAAAGTATATGTCTCAGGAGGCAGGCTCAGACGGTGTTAGGCCCAGTATGGATTGCACGTGATTGCACAAAGGTTAGAAAGGGTACCGTATCCCCGGATAACATGTATGGATAGCGTACACATTCAAAATATATGTCTCAGGAGGCAGGCTCAGACGGTGTTAGGCCCAGTATGGATTGCACGTGATTGCACAAAGGTTAGAAAGGGTACCGTATCCCCGGATAACATGTATGGATAGCGTACACATTCAAAATATATGTCTCAGGAGTAGAGTTGAGCGATACCGTCCGATACTTCAAAGTATCGGATTGGAATGGATCGGCCGATCTTAAAAAAAAGTATCGGTATCGCCGATTCCGATACCGGAAGTCCCATTCAAGTCTATGGGACTTCCGGTATCGGAATAAGAAAAACCCTGTTTTTGCCTTGTACAGCCTCTCTGGGGTCTGTACGGGCCTTTCGGGGGGCTGTGCCGGCCTGCCGGTGGTCTGTGCAGGCTCCGGTGGGCTGTGCCGGCCTGCCGGGGGGGCTGTGCCGGCCTGTCGGTGGTCTGTGCAGGCTTCGGGGATCTGTGCAGGCATCGTCCGATGGGACTACAAGTCCCATCGGGCGATGCCTGCTACCATGACAGTGATTGACACATTAGCCAATGATGGGACAGTAGTAGTCCCATCATCCGGCTAATTTGTTGAATGTAAAAAAAAAAAATAAATAACATGCTACATACATGCTACATACATACAACATGCATACTACATACATGCTACATTCATACTACATACTACATACATGCTACATTCATACTACATATATACTACATGCAACATACATACTACATATATACTACATGCATGCAACATGCATACTACATATATACTACATGCAACATACATACTACATATATACTACATGCATGCAACATGCATACTACATATATACTACATGCTACATACATACTACATATATGCTACATACATACTACATATATACTACATGCATGCTACATACATACTGCATGCTACATACATACTACATGCTACATACATACTACATATATGCTACATACATACTACATATATACTACATGCATGCTACATACATACTGCATGCTACATACATACTACATGCTACATACATACCACATATATACTAAATACATACTACATGCATGCTACATGCTACATACATACCACATACATACTACATACATACTACATACATACTACATGCATGCTACATGCATGCTACATGCTACATACATAACACATATATACTACATGCATGCTACATACATACTACATGCTACGTACATACCAAATACATACTACATACTACATACATACTACATGCATGCTACATACATACTACATGCTACATACATACTACATATATACTACATGCATGCTACATACATACTACATGCTACATACATACTACATATATACTACATGCATGCTACATACATACTACATACATACTACATGCATGCTACATACATACTACATGCTACATACATACCACATACATACTACATATATACTACATGCATGCTACATACATACTGCATGCTACATGCATGCTACATACATACTACATACATACTACATGCTACATACATACCACATATATACTACATACATACTACATACAATACATTCATAAAATACATACATAGACATACAGTACATATAACATAGAGTAACATACTTACCAATACTTGTCACATTGTTCCCCGAAGCCATTGTCTTTTACGGAATAAATATTAACATAACAAACCACAAAAATACTCACCCACGATCCGAAGCAGTCCACGAGTGTGTCCCACGACGATCTTGGGTAGAGAACTGCAGCATCAGCTGATGCTGCCGTTCTCTACGGGCTGCAGGAATCCAATGACGGAAGGTAGGTATCCTTCCGCACTGTATTCCTCCGCCACTTAAAAAAAAAAAAGTCCCTAGTCTCACTTTATGCCATTGCTGTGTGGGAATTTCCCATGCAGCAATGGCATAAAGTGAGACTAGGGAATTTTTTGTGGTTTGTTATGTTAATATTTATTCCGTAAAAGACAATGGCTTCGGGGAACAATGTGACAAGTATTGGTAAGTATGTTACTCTATGTTATATGTACTGTATGTCTATGTATGTATTGTATGAATGTATTGTATGTAGTATGTATGTAGTATATATGTGGTATGTATGTAGCATGTAGTATGTATGTAGTATGTATGTAGCATGCATGTAGCATGCAGTATGTATGTAGTATATATGTAGTATGTATGTAGCATGTAGCATGCAGTATGTATGTAGTATGTATGTGGTATGTATGTAGCATGTAGCATGTAGTATGTATGTAGTATGTATGTAGTATGTATGTAGCATGCATGTAGTATGTATGTAGTATGTATGTAGTATGTATGTAGCATGTAGCATGTAGTATGTATGCAGTATGTATGTAGCATGTAGCATGTAGTATGTATGTAGTATGTATGTAGTATGTATGTAGCATGCATGTAGTATGTATGTAGTATGTATGTAGTATATATGTAGTATGTATGTAGCATGTAGTATGTATGTAGCATGCATGTAGTATATATGTAGTATGTATGTAGCATGTAGTATGTATGTAGCAGGCATGTAGTATGTATGTGGTATGTATGTAGCATGTAGTATGTATGTAGCATGCATGTAGTATATTTGTGTTATGTATGTAGCATGTATGTAGTATGTATGTAGTATGTATGTGGTATGTATGTAGCATGCATGTAGTATGTATGTAGTATATATGTAGTATGTATGTAGTATGTATGTAGCATGCAGTATGTAGGTAGCATGTATGTAGTATGTATGTAGTATGTATGTAGTATATATGTAGTATGTATGTAGCATGTAGTATGTATGTAGCATGCATGTAGTATATATGTAGTATGTATGTAGCATGTAGTATGTATGTAGCATGCATGTAGTATGTATGTAGTATGTATGTAGTATATACAGTGGGGAAAAAAAGTATTTAGTCAGTCAGCAATAGTGCAAGTTCCACCACTTAAAAAGATGAGAGGGGTCTGTAATTTACATCATAGGTAGACCTCAACTATGGGATACAAACTGAAAAAAAAAATCCAGAAAATCACATTGTCTGTTTTTTTTTTCATTTTATTTGCATATTATGGTGGAAAATAAGTATTTGGTCAGAAACAAGCAATCAAGATTTCTGGCTCTCACAGACCTGTAACTTCTTCTTTAAGAGTCTCCTCTTTCCTCCACTCATTACCTGTAGTAATGGCACCTGTTTAAACTTGTTATCAGTATAAAAAGACACCTGTGCACACCCTCAAACAGTCTGACTCCAAACTCCACTATGGTGAAGACCAAAGAGCTGTCAAAGGACACCAGAAACAAAATTGTAGCCCTGCACCAGGCTGGGAAGACTGAATCTGCAATAGCCAAGCAGCTTGGAGTGAAGAAATCAACTGTGGGAGCAATAATTAGAAAATGGAAGACATACAAGACCACTGATAATCTCCCTCGATCTGGTGCTCCACGCAAAATCCCACCCCGTGGGGTCAGAATGATCACAAGAACGGTGAGCAACAATCCCAGAACCACGCAGGGGGACCTAGTGAATGAACTGCAGAGAGCTGGGACCAATGTAACAAGGCCTACCATAAGTAACACACTATGCCACCATGGACTCAGATCCTGCAGTGCCAGACGAGTCCCACTGCTTAAGCCTGTACATGTCCGGGCCCGTCTGAAGTTTGCTAGAGAGCATTTGGATGATCCAGAGGAGTTTTGGGAGAATGTCCTATGGTCTGATGAAACCAAACTGAAACTGTTTGGTAGAAACACAACTTGTCGTGTTTGGAGGAAAAAGAATACTGAGTTGCATCCATCAAACACCATACCTACTGTAAAGCATGGTGGTGGAAACATCATGCTTTGGGGCTGTTTCTCTGCAAAGGGGCCAGGACGACTGATCCGGGTACATGAAAGAATGAATGGGGCCATGTATCGTGAGATTTTGAGTGCAAACCTCCTTCCATCAGCAAGGGCATTGAAGATGAAACGTGGCTGGGTCTTTCAACATGACAATGATCCAAAGCACACCGCCAGGGCAACGAAGGAGTGGCTTCGTAAGAAGCATTTCAAGGTCCTGGAGTGGCCTAGCCAGTCTCCAGATCTCAACCCTATAGAAAACCTTTGGAGGGAGTTGAAAGTCCGTGTTGCCAAGCAAAAAGCCAAAAACATCACTGCTCTAGAGGAGATCTGCATGGAGGAATGGGCCAACATACCAACAACAGTGTGTGGCAACCTTGTGAAGACTTACAGAAAACGTTTGACCTCTGTCATTGCCAACAAAGGATATATCACAAAGTATTGAGATGAAATTTTGTTTATGACCAAATACTTATTTTCCACCATAATATGCAAATAAAATGAAAAAAAAACAGACAATGTGATTTTCTGGATTTTTTTTTCTCAGTTTGTCTCCCATAGTTGAGGTCTACCTATGATGTAAATTACAGATGCCTCTCATCTTTTTAAGTGGTGGAACTTGCACTATTGCTGACTGACTAAATACTTTTTTTCCCCACTGTATGTAGTATGTATGTAGCATGTAGTATGTATGTAGCATGCATGTAGTATATATGTAGTATGTATGTAGCATGTAGTATGTATGTAGCATGCATGTAGTATGTATGTAGTATGTATGTAGTATATATGTAGTATGTATGTAGCATGTAGTATGTATGTAGCATGCATGTAGTATATATGTGTTATGTATGTAGCATGTATGTAGTATGTATGTAGCATGCATGTAGTATGTATGTAGTATATAGGTGGTATGTATGTAGTATGTATGTAGTATGTATATAGTATGTATGTAGTATGCATGTAGTATGTATGTAGTATATATGTGGTATGTATGTAGTATGTATGTAGTATGTATGTGGCATGCAGTATGTATGTAGCATGCATGTAGTATATATGTAGTATGTATGTAGCATGTAGTATGTATGTAGCATGCATGTAGTATATATGTAGTATGTATGTAGCATGTAGTATGTATGTAGCATGCATGTAGTATATATGTAGTATGTATGTAGCATGTAGTATGTATGTAGCATGCATGTAGTATGTATGTAGTATGTATGTAGTATTTTTTTTTTTTTTTTTAACATTTAACACATTAGCCGGATGATGGGACTACTACTGTCCCATCATTGGCTAATGTGTCAATCACTGTCATGGTAGCAGGCATCGCCCGATGGGACTTGTAGTCCCATCGGACGATGCTTGCACAGACCCCCGGACATCAGCACAGCCCCCCGGCAGGCCGGCACAGCCCCCCGGCAGGCCGGTACAGACCCCCACAGGGTGCACAGACCACCGGCAGGCCGGCACAGCCCCCCGGCAGGCCGGTACAGACCCCGGGCAGTCCACACAGCCCCCCGGCAGGCCGGCAGAGACCCCCGGAAGGCCCGAAATGACAGCGCATCATGATGCGCACACACCGCGCATCATGATGACGTCATTTCGGCTGTCAATCAACTTTGAACTTCCGATTCCGATGCCGACTTCCGATATTGAAAAAATATCGGAAGTCGGTATCGGAATTCCGATACAGCAATATCGGCCGATACCCGATATTTGCGGTATCGGAATGCTCAACACTACTCAGGAGGCAGGCTCAGACGGTGTTAGGCCCAGTATGGATTGCACGTGATTGCACAAAGGTTAAAAAGGGTACCGTATCCCCGGATAACATGTATGGATAGCGTACACATTCAAAATATATGTCTCAGGAGGCAGGCTCAGAAGGTGTTAGGCCCAGTATGGATTGCACGTGATTGCACAAAGGTTAGAAAGGGTACCGTATCCCCGGATAACATGTATGGATAGCGTACACATTCAAAATATATGTCTCAGGAGGCAGGCTCAGACGGTGTTAGGCCCAGTATGGATTGCACGTGATTGCACAAAGGTTAGAAAGGGTACCGTATCCCCGGATAACATGTATGGATAGCGTACACATTCAAAATATATGTCTCAGGAGGCAGGCTCAGACGGTGTTAGGCCCAGTATGGATTGCACGTGATTGCACAAAGATTAGAAAGGGTACCGTATCCCCGGATAACATGTATGGATAGCGTACACATTCAAATTATATGTCTCCGGAGGCAGGCTCAGACGGTGTTAGGCCCAGTATGGATTGCACGTGATTACACAAAGGTTAGAAAGGGTACCGTTTCCCCGGATAACATGTATGGATAGCGTACACATTCAAAATATATGTCTCAGGAGGCAGGCTCTGACGGTGTTAGGCCCAGTATGGATTGCAAGTGATTGCACAAAGGTTAGAAAGGGTACCGTATCCCCGGATAACATGTATGGATAGCGTACACATTCAAAATATATGTCTCAGGAGGCAGGCTCAGACGGTGTTAGGCCCAGTATGGATTGCACGTGATTGCACAAAGGTTAGAACGGGTACCGTATCCCCGGATAACATGTATGGATAGCGTACACATTCAAAATATATGTCTCAGGAGGCAGGCTCAGACGGTGTTAGGCCCAGTATGGATTGCACGTGATTGCACAAAGGTTAGAAAGGGTACCGTATCCCCGGATAACATGTATGGATAGCGTACACATTCAAAATATATGTCTCAGGAGGCAGGCTCAGACGGTGTTAGGCCCAGTATGGATTGCACGTGATTGCACAAAGGTTAGAAAGGGTACCGTATCCACGGATAACATGTATGGATAGCGTACACATTCAAAATATATGTCTCAGGAGGCAGGCTCAGACGGTGTTAGGCCCAGTATGGATTGCACGTGATTGCACAAAGATTAGAAAGGGTACCGTATCCCCGGATAACATGTATGGATAGCGTACACATTCAAATTATATGTCTCCGGAGGCAGGCTCAGACGGTGTTAGGCCCAGTATGGATTGCACGTGATTACACAAAGGTTAGAAAGGGTACCGTTTCCCCGGATAACATGTATGGATAGCGTACACATTCAAAATATATGTCTCAGGAGCCAGGCTCAGACGGTGTCAGGCACAGTATGGATTTGACGGCCCAGACTACACAGCGGAGGAGCAGGGAGAGGTAAAGATTGCAAATGCTGGGGCCCTGCCTAAGCAAGGGGTCCCACTCGTGGGTGTCGGTACTGGCACTGGGCCCCTCATAGTACGGCGGTGTGTCTGACGGCGGGTGTGCACCACCACCGTCAGAGACACTTGATTGCACTATGAAGGACCCTGTACCAGTGCCCGCGCCCAAGAGTCGGCCTACCCACCTGTCCAGGGCAACGGCACTCGCACGGTGTCGAGCGCTAGGTGGTGACCCCGGCCATGGGGGGGGAGGCAGCACAGTTAGGGAGTTTTAGAAAGTGGCATATGTTGATGTTGGACATTCAGCTGATGCAAAAGGTGAAATAGGTCAAGTCCCAGGAAGAGGTGGACCAAAGCAAGCCATTTTTCTGTCACCCTATGTGTAGAAAAATATATACATATATATCTTCTTGCACGGTTGAGAATCAAAAGTAAAGGCAATGTTGAATTGAGGATAAAATAAATCTTGTTTTTAATTATTCATTTCAAAAAGTGATTACAAAAATGAAGAAAAGTAAGTTCATGACATGCAGTAATTATTTGAAGAGAAAACGAGCATTGTTCTTACATATAGTCTTGAGCAGCTGTCCGGGTGTTCGAGAGTTTCAAGGGATATGAGATCTCCTGAACAAGAGTTAGACCGGCTTTATATACTATTCTGACCTATAAATTACAACCACATATGGTGGCTTGCCACTATGTTCATAAGTTCTTCCATATTAAGTGAACCGTAGTTATGCATACAGTTATTTATGCATTACCTTAGTCTGAGATATTTAAGCCTAAAGTCTGAGATCTTTAGAACCATTCATTATCTCTAAATAGTCACATTTTGACAGCTTTGACTATTTTGACCTATACATTTGACAAGAGAGACAGCTGTGTGAGCCAAGGAATCCAGAATAGCTCAGTCACACTCTAACCAGAGCCTCTGCTAGCTGGACTAGACTCTGTATATTTATTATTATAGAAATACTGATATTTTACAATCCCCCCTGATTATGATTTGAGAAATATCATAATCAATCCTAACTCATTCTCTCACCATTCGTATCACATTCATTCTTTATTCTGAAAACCTTGTATCACCATCTGCCCTGAATGTCATCTGAATTTTCAAACCTATTGTAAAAACAAAAATTAGATCAGAGAGTTATATTTTTTTCGTTTTAACATCTCTCTTAAAGTATCATCTTCCTTTTTCATTTCTACCTTTATATTCTTATAAATTCTCCTAATTTTACACATAATAATTATTTGATATATTATACACAGCAAAACTATGATAAATAAAATAACGATCGGATTAGACAATACATTTCCTGCTGCCATTTTCGCTGAAGACTGTGACCAACTAGTTACAGATTTTCCTAAATTTCTCCACCAAGATGAGCCTGACATACTCGTCCATTCATGTTCAATATCATTTAGATTACCTTGTTCATGTCTAAATACAATTTCAGCTTCTTTTAATTGTTTTGTCAGCAGATTTAATAAACCCTTGTCTTTCTTTATTTCATTTGTCCACAAATCCCAAGGGAATTTATTGACTTGTGACAAATTGAACTGGATCGGAAGGATTTTCAGACGTCTTGAGCCTATTGACGTAATATTAATACTTCCTTCCTTCTTTGTGAGAGTTTTAACATTTCCCTCAATACAATATAAACCCATTGTCAGATTTTCGACATGTACACAAGATGAGAAGAATGCAGAAACTGCTTCTCTTCCTGACATGACTTGGAAACAAGTTTTGTTAGCGCTTACTGGTGTCACCAAGTCATGTATCGTGTGGACATTCTCAACTCTGGCATGACAAGAAGTATGATTATGGAAACATGAATGATAAATGACTTTATCCTGTCCAGATAGGCACATTACCTTGGAAACAAAATTTAAGCATGACGAAATGTCTAATTGTTCAATGTTTGTACCATCAAATGCAAAATCTGTGTACTGTAATTGATAATATAACAATTGTGTAGGGCTGACAGGAATTCCCAGAACACCTATAGGAACCAGGGTTTCTTCTCTTCCTGACACTGGAATCAGTGATGTTCCTACACAAATGTTCTGTTCACATCCTAACCACTTATTTACCCACAAATCTGTATGGTTTAACGCAAAGTTATATTCTATGGGCAAATTTCTTATTAGCCCTAAAGGGGTAATTCCACTTTGTAAGGCTTGTGCAATCATTTTCAGATTGGTGGAATATTCAATCTGAATTTCTAGACATGTTTTGGCCACTTGAGATTCCTGTTCACTTTCCATTAAAGCTAAAGTAGCATCCTGAAGATGTGATACAGAAGATCCCAATACAGTAGCAGTGTTCAAAACCATCTTTTCAAGGACTTGATTCAAACTTTTCTGAATCTTTACCCCTTTTCCTCCAATATACCCAATATTTTCCAGATCTGATTTAAGTGTATGAATGTCCATAGTGTTAATTAAACTTCCTACTGTTCCTAATCCCCCCAAAATACCTTCTAACACTCCCCTCTTACTTCTAACCTGTGTTGAAGTTCTTTTCCCAAACCATTGTTCTATTCCCATCTCCATGTTAGTGAGATGTGGTTGACACTGGGGATATCTAGAAGAGATTTTCCAGTTAGACATGTTAAAGGTCCATACCATGGTCAGAAACACTCCATCTCGTAACAGAGGTTTAGTTTGGAACTGATTGATCTGAAAAGGAGTAGATGGTTGAAATCTTGTCTGTGTGCATACATTATCTACTGCTGACCATATATTTACCTTTACATCTCTACATTGTTTGTAGTTATATTTCGTTAAAATGCAACATTGGTAAAGTCCCGAATCCTTAGGAGATGGATTATCTACAGAAAAAATAAAATCCTTATTTAACCATCTCACGTTACCGGATTGACCTCTGTGTATAACATTTGTTGGACCATTTGAAAAACTTCCCAAAAATGATTTATCTTTGGTCCATATTAACAAAGATTCTGAAGGTAGCTCTAACCTCGTGCTGCATTTTAGTAATAAAGGAGACATATTTTCTTGACTATATACTGCTTGTGGTGTAACCCTTACTTCTGGAGCTATAGTATTTGAAACTGTAAAAACTACAGATACCTGTACTTGTACTGGTTCTCTGGTTATCTGAAAATTCCATGTTTTTACCCAATCCTCGTCTCCTTCTGTAATAGAAAGAAATGCAGGATCTAAAACTTTCCCAAATAGTTGTGTCCTTAACCAAGCATCTGTTTTGGATGTTTCAACTTTCCCTTTTGCGATCATATCATTTGTAATGTCTCCTGACCACACAGCTTTCTCTTCACCTCTTATCTCTATATTCCAGAATAACACATCTGTAGGACTACATTCCCATGTGCCTGTCTTATTATTGTGTATATAATCTCCTTGTAACTGTGTGAACTTCGTCTTAGGTCCTGTGGCTGCGTGTAATATTATGTCAGTGTCATGTATGAAGTGTAGCTCAATACAGCATTTTGCACCAAAACCCATGCAAATGTTTCCAGTAATATCTACTGAATCGTCCGGTATGTCCTCATCTATTAAGCTTTGTAGATTCGTTCCTCTTGGTTTCCTTGGATGTAAAGTTCCTTTGAAAAGTTCCTTCACTTCACTAGTATTTGTTCCATGGTGTGAAATATCTTCAGCGTAGATCACAGTTGAAACAGTACAAAACAGCAGAAATGTGATTCCCATCAGATAGTAGCTTTTCCTGGGAAATTTCTTTTTCTCCTGAAGGATTGGTGTTGAATCCCTTCCATCAAGGACGTGGAGTTTCGTATTCCAGTTCTTATTGGAATCCATTTCTTCCTAAAAGAAATGCAGTATCATTATTTTGCAATATACAGTTTGCATTGATCAACATGTACCCACAATTTTTGTTGTCTGCGGGTATTTTTAACCACCTTAGATGCTCGTTGCACAAGTATCATCACTTGTCCCATGGTTTCGATAATTTCAAAGGGACCTTCCCAATTACTTTCCCAAGGTCCATTCTTCCTGAAAGTTTTAATCATCACTAGAGCCCCTTTCTTGAATTTGGATACATATGGTGGCTCCATTCTCTGCATTCTTGATGCAGCATGTGGAAGAATCGTTTTCAAATTTTCCTGTAACAATTGCAACCATTTGGACCTTGCAACAGCATCTTTTTGTGGTGTAGACAAAAATGGTTCATGAGGAAAAATCAATGGCATTTTTCTTCCTGTCATCAGTTCAAAAGGAGTAAACTGAGTTGTGGCAGAGGTTGTTCCTCTTACACTCAACAGTACAAAAGGTACTGCATCAACCCAAGTATTGCCTTTGTCCAATAACATCTTGGCAATTCTGGATTTTATTGTTCTATTCATCCTTTCCACAATACCAGCAGACTGTGGATGGTAGGGTACATGAAACTGTTGTCGTACCCCTAGAATAGCACAAACGGCTTGCATGATTTTTCCTGTAAAGTGACTTCCTCGATCAGAGGTGATCATTCTTGGGATCCCCCAAGTACAAAAGACATGATTAACTAATGCTCTAGCTGTAGACAAAGCATCATCTTTCCTGACAGGTAAAATTTCAACCCACTTAGAAAAAACATCTACTACAACCAATGCATACCTGAGACCATTTTTACCTGATGGTAACGGTCCAATGTAGTCGATTTGTAACGTAGACCATGGACCATCTGCAGGTGCGATTCGGAGTAGTGGCAGTTTCTGTCCTTTTGGTCTTGGATTAATTTGGGCACAAATGAGACATGATTGAACAACACTTTGCACTGTCTCTTCCATCTTTTCCCAGTAAAATTTCTCTCTGAGAATGCCTAACAATTTTTGTTGGCCCAAATGACCCAAACTTTCATGATTGTATTTTGTGAACTCAACCTGTAGATGTCTTGGGACAACAGGACGCAACTCCCCGTTTAAGTCATGACACAAAACCCCGTTTTCACAAACAAAGGGAGGTTTTGGATCAACCCGGGAAGCAACAAGAGATGAGTCTTTTTCTTGTTCTTCCGCAAAAGAAGGGATATGTGTGTCTGTTCTTTGAACTGCTGAAACCTCGAGAGGTTCAGGTTCAAACACCTCTTCTCCTGTCAGGGCTGCCTCTTTGGCTAGCATATCTGCGGTTGCATTTCCAACAGATAATTCATCATCAGATTTTTTATGGGCCGGAACCTTGACAATAGCAAAACCATTAGGGTTTTTTGATGCTATCCTGAAAATTGTCTTCAGTGTGTCACTGTGAACAAGAGTCTTATTAGATGAATCTACATAACCTCTTTTTTCCCAAACTGACAAGTAATCTGTCAGTGATCTTACAACATAAGAGCTATCACTGTAGATTGTAATGGGACACTGATCATCTGCTTCATTCAGCTGTAGTACCATTTTTACTGCTTCTAGCTCTGCTCTTTGAGCTGAAAAATGACTCGGTAATTTGTGCTTCACAACCTGTCCTCTTTTGGGATAAAAAATGGCATATCCTGAATAATAGTGCCCATCTGAATAGAATCTGGAACCATCTACAAAAATTGGTTCGTCTGTTACCTCTGCTTTCCGTCTGAAAAGTGATGGACTTGGATCCTGAAAAGACTGTAAACAATCATGAGTTTGTCCTTCATATTGCATCAGCTGAGGAAGAACATATTTGGCCTTGTAATCTACCTCAATTTGTTTGGGAGACAATGACAATAACCAATGAGCAAATCTCTGATGTGACACACCTGGGATATTATTCTCAAAGAGAAGTTTTAGTGTAGAGTGAGGAGTTTGCAAAATGATTTTGTTGAACCCGACAATATGTTCGGTTGCTTTGACTGCAAAGTACACACCTACCAAGTGTCTTGCACAGGTCTCAAAACCTTTTTCAACAGGTGAGAGAAGTTTTGAAAAATAGCCCAAAATTCTCCACTCTTCTCCCTGTAATTGCAGTAATACAGCAGAAACAGAAATCTCCGATGTGTGCACTTGCAAAGCAAATGGAGCCGAAGGATCTACTGTGGACAAAGCAGGTGCATTTTGTAAATTCATTTTCAATTGTTCAAATGAGGTTTGCTGTTCATCACCCCAAGGACCAAAGTAATCACTGTTTTCACCTTTCAAAAGATCATATAAAGGTCTGGCCTTATTTGCAAAATTCTCAATGAAATCCCTTGAATAATTCATAAGACCTAAAAAATGTCTCAATGCCTTGTGTGATGTCGGAATTGGTAGGGAAGCAATTGCCTCAATTCTTTCCTGCAGTGGCTGCCTTTTTCCTGGACTCAACAGCACCCCTAAAAATCTGACCTCAGTCTGCATCAATTTGACCTTTTTGGTGTTCAATTTCAACCCTGCATCATGCAGTAACTCAAACAATTCTGTCAGAAGAGAAACATGTGTCTCTTTATCCTCTGTAGACAATAAAATATCATCCACATATTGCAGAATGCAATCAGGCCTCGAAAATCTGGATAATACCTTTGCCAATGCCTGATGAAAAACACTAGGTGACAAATGTGCTCCTTGAGGTAACCTGCAAAACAGATATTGCTCGTCCAAGAAAGTAAATGCAAACTTATACTGACAACTCTTTTCAAGAGGTATACTGAAAAAACCATTGCTAATGTCCAGTACAGAGAAGTATTTGGCCTTTGCATTTAACCTTGCCATCATGTCATGAGTATCTGCCACAATTGGTGCGACATTGGGTGTATGCTTATTGAACATCCGTAAATCCAATATCATTCGATAAGAACCATCAGATTTCAAAACACACCACAAAGGATTGTTACTTACAGAATTAGCCTTTCGGATAACACCTTGATCTAACAATTCCTGTATGATCTTTGACATAGAGTCAATTGATTCTGGAGGCAATTTATACTGACGCTGTGGCGGGGGATCACGCCCCTCCACATTCACGATAACGTCTTTCATTGTTCCAACCTGATTCCTGAACTGAGCCCAAAGAGAAGGAAAAAGCTGTACAATTTCTGTCAATACCTTGTCATCATTAGTGTCAGGCCACAAATGGTCAGATGACACCACATCATTCAAGCAAATACTTCCAACATGGCTATAATCATTAGGATCAATGACTACCGGTTTACAACCATTGGAATCTTTCCAGATCACTTGATTTCCTAGGTCAACTACCCATCCGAATTTCTGCATAAAATCTGTGCCAAGTATATTTTCAGAATCACGACAATACCAGATGTCAATTTCTGTTTTGAAAGAACTAGGTATTTCCAAAATCACATTGGGAACTAAGGTTGCTTTAGTTCCACCTTTTCCACTGAAACCGACAATTGTACAAACTGGTGAATCTGGGTTTAGCTTCAAATCAAGGTTTGTAACACTTAACTGAGCTCCTGTGTCAATAAGAAATACAACATTCTGTCCTGCTAAACTTACTTTGATAAATGGTCTTCCACAGTCATCCAATGTAACTCGAGTCACAAATTCCAATGGATGTGGTACAGGAATAGTCTGTGATTGTCAGAAAGATGAAGGAGATGGGAGAAGACCAGTGTCCTTTTTAAAAGACCTTGGAATTCTATCCCTTGACTCTGTTTCCTTCACTGTCATTTCTCTGATCTGTCTGATTAATGGTGCATATGGTGACTGTGTTTGTCTGTTGGCAGTATGAGCAGGTGCAGATAATTGTAATGCAGGTGCGGAAGGTGTGGTGTATGATTTTGGCATGAGTCCGTTTTCCCTTCCAAGCTTACCTGTTCCTTGTGTACCCATCTCTGATTCTGCTCTCAAAAATTTCCTGCACTGCCACTTCAAGTGTCCAGGTATACCACAAAAATAACAATGGATATTGTTCCTTTGTGTAGTATTTTTACCTCTATGCTCAATGTAATCCCTGCTCTTGGAGAATACTGTGGCTCTAGGTTTCAGCTGACTGTCTTTCTTCTCATGAACTACCGCTATTTTAGCCTTGACCTGATTTTGTTTCATGGATCTCCTTATTCTGTCAATAAAAACTGTTGCTTCTTGCAATGATGGCTGAGTGTTAGCCAATTGCACTGAGGCAGGATTTAAGTACTTGAACTTCTTTACAAAAAATTTGATCATGGATGCTGGCTCTTCGTGAGGCCTGAGATCCATTACCATCCTATAGGCCTGTTCAAACTTTACCAAAAAAGAGAATGGGTCTTCAGAAATATTTGTTTGTAAACTCCCTAAAATATCAACTGTAGGCATGTCTTCTCCAGTTGTAAACAATACTAATTGTCTAAGTCTGTCTTCTTTTGTACTATGTGCCATTTCATTCTCATCATTTAATCTGGGTGTGGTCTGTAATCTTTTTCCCATATATGAAGGTAACCAAACTTTGAATATTTTATTCTTTTGCTCATCATTCAGATTGTATTTGTCTGTGTTTGATTCAAAAGTGTCCGCATTATAAAAGGCATCCATCTTATCATTGTAATTTGGAATGTCTTTTACAATTTTCATTAGCTGATCGTGTATTTTCAGATTAATGCGTGCTGCTCTGTCATGTAATTTTTTCCGTTGTAATTCTACTGCCTCTAATTCCTCTACTGAAGCATCTGGATTTTGCATATTTGGTACAAATGAAGAGGCAACACTGTCCTCCTGTTTACCTGTTGATCTTGTGTTAACAGAAACCCTCTTTATATCTTGTCGTAATTTAGACAATAACTCTGTCCTGGTATCTATTTGATCTTCCAATTGTTCTATATGTTCTGACAAAATCAAACAATTTGGACAATCAAAGTAATCCCCGTCAGACTCTTGTGTGTCACCTGGTGTGTCAGTGTGATTAATGTCTTGTGTGACAATGCATGTTTTATAGGTGTTAGGTTCAGTTTTCTCAAAGACTAAGCTATTATACACATGGACTAGCTGCATAACATTCTGAAGTTTCCTTTGTAATTTTCTAACTGAGAAAAACCTTTTGTCAATTTTAACATTTTCTGCCTCACATTGATTATACAAACTAGACCATAATTGGGCATCCGTATGATTATGAACAAACTTGAAATCTATGTTACTTTTCTTAGCATAATCATGTATAAAATCCATTATATTTTTTCTCACCTATTGAGAGTCTTTCCCGTCAATGGATGGTCCTCTGTGTCCTTATGCAATCCTCAGATCTCCGTCTGGATGAGACGCATGCAGCTCTTTACGATCCTCACCCGTCGTCTTCAGGTTCAGTGTGATCTTTGTGCCGTGAAATAGTGGAATTCCTGAGGAAGCTTGTACAACAGGTGGTTTTTTAGCAGAGTTCGTGCTCCCCCCTTGCACAATCGAGGAAGGAATGCCAACCAAAATTAGCACAAAAGATCAGGCTGGCTACGGCTCGCCAAAATGTAGAAAAATATATACATATATATCTTCTTGCACGGTTGAGAATCAAAAGTAAAGGCAATGTTGAATTGAGGATAAAATAAATCTTGTTTTTAATTATTCATTTCAAAAAGTGATTACAAAAATGAAGAAAAGTAAGTTCATGACATGCAGTAATTATTTGAAGAGAAAACGAGCATTGTTCTTACATATAGTCTTGAGCAGCTGTCCGGGTGTTCGAGAGTCTCAAGGGATATGAGATCTCCTGAACAAGAGTTAGACCGGCTTTATATACTATTCTGACCTATAAATTACAACCACATATGGTGGCTTGCCACTATGTTCATAAGTTCTTCCATATTAAGTGAACCGTAGTTATGCATACAGTTATTTATGCATTACCTTAGTCTGAGATATTTAAGCCTAAAGTCTGAGATCTTTAGAACCATTCATTATCCCTAAATAGTCACATTTTGACAGCTTTGACTATTTTGACCTATACATTTGACAAGAGAGACAGCTGTGTGAGCCAAGGAATCCAGAATAGCTCAGTCACACTCTAACCAGAGCCTCTGCTAGCTGGACTAGACTCTGTATATTTATTATTATAGAAATACTGATATTTTACACTATGTGTCATCAGAGGAAGGTGGGACAAAATCCTTAGAAACCCATGCGTGGTTCATTTTAATGAAGGTTAGATCATCCACATTTTGGGTTGACAGACGGGTCCTTTTTTCTGTCAGGATTGATCCAGCTGCACTGAAGACTCTTTCCGATAGCACACTTGCAGCTGGGCAAGCGAGCTCCTGTAAGGCATATATTCCTATTTTGCATCTGTTTTCTCTCAGAAAGGAAATGTAACATCAACTGTTATTCACTGTCCTATTAAGGGAATAGAAGAATCCAGGATATCTATAAACAGAAAGATAGTGAGGAAACACTTAGCTAGCCTAAATGAATTCAAGTCTCCAGGTCCAGATGAATTATACCCCAGAGTACTGAAGGAGATAGCAGAAGAAATTTTTGAACCCCTCTCTATAATCTTTGAAAATTCTTGGAGAACAGGAGAAGTGCCAGAAGACTGGAGAAGAGCAAATGTTGTTCCTATCTTCAAAAAGGGGAAGAAGGTGGACCCAGGTAACTATAGGCCGGTGAGTCTGACTTCTATACCAGGAAAGATCTTTGAACAAATTATTAAACAACATGTATGTCAATACCTGGATAAGAATGAAGTGATTAAACAGAGTCAGCATGGGTTTGTAACTAATAAGTCATGTCAGACTAACTTAATTTCCTTCTATGACGGTATCACTGATTGGGTGGATCAAGGAAATGCTGTAGATATAGTATATCTTGACTTCAGCAAAGCATTTGACAAAGTCTCTCATACAATCCTTATTGAAAAAATGATTAAGTATGGAATGGACAAGGCAACTGTTAGGTGGATTCATAACTGGCTTAGTGATCGGACCCAAAGAGTGGTCGTAAATGGCTGCACATCCAGTTGGAAGAATGTCTCAAGTGGGGTACCACAGGGCTCTGTCCTGGGCCCTGTATTGTTCAACATCTTTATCAACGATTTAGATGAAGGAATTGAGGGTAAACTGATTAAATTTGCTGATGACACAAAGCTAGGAGGGATAGCTAATACTAGAGAAGAGAGAGAGAGGATTCAAAAAGATTTAAATAAACTGGAGAAGTGGGCAGCAACTAACAGAATGGTTTTTAACAGGGAGAAATGCAAAGTACTACATCTGGGCAATAAAAATGGAAAAAGCATATATAGAATGGGAGGAATAGGGCTAAGTGACAGCACATGTGAAAAAGACTTGGGTATACTAATAGATCACAGACTGAATATGAGTCAACAGTGTGATGCAGCAGCAAAAAAGGCAAATGCAATTCTAGGATGTATTAACAGAAGCATACAGTCTAGATCACGTGAAGTCATTATTTCCCTCTACTCCTCTTTGGTCAGACCTCATCTGGAATATTGTGTCCAATTTTGGGCACCACATTTTAAAAAAGACATCAACAAACTGGAGCAAGTTCAGAAAAGAGCGACCAGAATGGTGACCGGTCTGCAAACCCTGTCTTATGAGGAAAGGTTGCAGGATTTGGGAATGTTTAGTTTGCAAAAGAGAAGACTGAGAGGAGACTTAATAGCTGTCTACAAATATCTAAAGGGCTGTCACATTGTAGAAGGATCAACTTTATTCTCATTTGCACAAGGAAAGACTAGAAGCAATGGGATGAAACTGAATGGGAGGAGACACAGATTAGATATTAGAAAAAACTTTTTGACAGTTAGAGTGATCAATGAGTGGCACAGGCTGCCACGAGAAGTGGTGAGTTCTCCTTCAATGGAAGTCTTCAAACAGAGGCTGGACAGACATCTGACTGGGATGATTTAGCGAATCCTGCTTTGAGCAGGGGGTTGGACCAGATGGCCCAGGAGGTCCCTTCCAACTCTACAATTCTATGATTCTATGATTCTATGATATTGTGCCAATTCAGGCCAGGTGTCCAGTTTAGCGGCCCAATAGTCAAAGGGGAATGACCTGTGTGGGAGAACATCGATATGGGAGGAAAAGTAGTTTGTAACCATAGTTGACAACTGCTGTCTCCTGTCACTTTCCATCGATGCAGTATTACCAGTTGTGTGAGCGGTACTTGAAAAATCAGTCCACAACATTGTCATGAAACCCCTGTCTCCAACGCCACTTCTGCTGTGTGCACCACGAACACCTCTGCCAAGCTGCCCCCGGCCCGTACGGCTCGTGTGAGAACCATCACCGCTGCTGTGTGCTGGGAATGCCTCAAGCAACCGATTTACCAGAGTTGCTTGTTTATTAGCCAATATTAGGTCAAGGTTCTCCTGTGGCATGATGTTTTGTAATTTGCCTTTATAGCGTGGATCCAGGATGCTGGCCAACCAGTAGTCGTCATCGTTCATCATTTTGGCAATGCGTGGGTCCCTTTTTAGGATCTGCAAGGCATAATCTGACATGTGGGCCAATGTTCCCGGTGTCAATGATGCACTGCGAGTGCTGGTTGGAGGAGCACTTTCTGGCAAATCCACATCCCTCCAGTCACGCAAAAACCCTGTACCAGACCTTGCCACGCCAACATTTTCACTTGCCCCACGAGATGCATCCTCCTCCCCTAAGTAATCATCCCCATCATCCTCCTCCTCCTCCTCTTCTTCCTCCACCTCGTCCAGGAGAGGTCCCTGAGCAGACAATGGCTGAATGTCATCAAGGATTCCCTCCTCCTCTTCCTCCTCATCAACATTGGCTGCAGACGCCTGCTCCTTAAGGTGCGTCAAAGTTTGCATGAGCAGACGCATAAGTGGGATGCTCATGCTTAGGATGGCGTCGTCTGCGCTTACCAGCCGTGTGCATTCCTCAAAACACTGAAGGACTTTACAGAGGTCTTTCAGCTTCGACCACTGCACACCTGTCAACTCCATGTCTGCTCTCAAAGTGCCTGGCCGTGTATCCTCCCACAAATGCATTATGGCCTGCCTCTGCTCGCACAGCCGCTCCACCATGTGCAGGGTGGAGTTCCACCTTGTTGCAATGTCGATAATGAGGCGGTGGTTGGGAAGGTGGAGCAATCGCTGCAGCTTCTGCATACGAACGGAGTGTACAGGCGACCGGCGGATGTGCGCGCACAGTCTTCGCACCTTCTGGAGCAGGGCTGTTAACTCCTGATAATTTTTGAGGAAGCACTGCACCACCAGGTTCAAGGTGTGAGCCAAGCAAGGTATATGGCTGAGTTTTGAAAGGGCTATGGCTGCCACAAAATTACAGCCGTTATCACTAACGACCTTGCCTGCCTCAAGATGTACACTGCCCAGCCATGACTCAGTTTGTCGCTTCAAGTACTCGGCCAGCACCTCGGCGGTGTGTCTGTTGCCCAAACACATCATCTGCAACACAGCCTGCTGACGCTTTCCACTAGCTGCTCGATAGGGGGACACATCGTGTGCAACAGTGGCAGCTGCAGATGGAGTGCTCGTACGACTGCGCTCTGTGGATGAACTTTCGCTTCTGGAGGAGGAGGAGGAGGAGGGTCGAACGCCTACAGCCAACTGTTTCCTATACCGTGGGCTAGGCATCACTGTCCCACCACCGCTGTCCCCTGTGGACCCTGCATCCACCACATTAACCCAGTGCGCAGTGATGGACACGTAACGGCCCTGGCCATGCCGACTGGACCATGCATCAGTTGTGAGGTGCACCTTTCCGCTCACTGACTGCTTGAGTGCATGGACAATGCGGTCTTTCACATGATGGTGGAGGGCTGTGATGGCTTTGCGAGAGAAGAAGTGGCGACTGGGTAGGTCATAGCGTGGTACTGCATAGGCCATGAGTTCGCGGAAAGCTGTGCTTTCCACCAACCGAAAGGGCATCATCTCAAACAAGATTAGTTTGGCAATGTGGGCGTTCAAACCCAGTGTATGCGGATGAGAGACTGAGTACTTTCTTGACCTACTCATAGTGTCTGGGAGGGTGAGCTGGACTTGAGAGCTACATATGGTGGAAGTAGCGGTGGACAGGGCGGACTGAGAGAGGGTTGATGATGGTGATGGAGTTGGTGTTCTTTCTGATGGCCTAGAATCAGTCTTTCGTTGATATAACAGTGGGATTCCCTGACTGCTGTGGCCTTGCAACGACACCTCAACATTTGCTGCTGTGCTAACTGGTGGGCTTACAGTGGGGGAAACAATGTAGCGTTGCTGACTACGTTCATTGTGATCAGTTGCACATGTGGCACTTGAGGTTTGGTGTTGTGTCCACGCTTGCAAGTGCATGCTGGTTAAATGTCTAAGCATGCAACTGGTATTCAAATTTTTCAGATTTTTCCCTCGGCTAAAGGTCTTTGCGCACTTCTTACAGATAACCTTGGCCTGATCATGAGGATTTTGTTCAAAAAAGTGCCACACTGCACTCTTCCTACTTTGGCAGACATTTTGCGGCCTAGCACGCTGTGATCTTTTGACCCTCTGGACAAGCTGTCCAGCAACTCTTTTTTGATGTTTGGAACCTGTCTTTGGAGTGCTCCGGGCCTGCCAGATAACAGCTGTTGCGATGTCGATGTCTGCTGTGGATGCTCCTCATCTGAGCTATTGGAAGCAGCACCCTCTTCCCCCAATGGATGCCAATCTGGGTCAACAACTGGGTCATCCATCACCTCCTCTTCTATGTCATGTGCACCTTCCTCTGTGTCACCGTGTATGGTGGTATAGTGTGCGGGAAGGGGCACCTGAGTCTCATCAGGGTCAGAATCTGGCTCTGTACACTGAGAGGACAATGTAGTGCTCTGAGTGAATGTACCAGCAGAATCATCCATCAGCGGCTGTGCATCAGTGCACTCCATGTCAGATTCATCTTGGCCTGGGTAATTCACCATTTCACTTGATAATCCAGGCATGGTATGTGAAAACAGCTCCATGGAGTAATCAGTAGTATGGCCTGCGTCATCCTTCAATCTTGGTTGGGGTGAAGGACACAAGGAAAGGTGTGGTTCATGAACATGAGCCTCCAATGACGACTCAGTGCTTTTACTTTTTACAACTGAAGAAGAGGAGGCGATAGAGCTGGAGGCTGAGTCAGCAATGTAAGACAAAACTTTTTCCTGATGCTCTGGCTTTAAAAGTGGTTTGCCAACTCCTAGAAAACTAAGCGTTCGAGGCCTTATGTAGCCAGACGATGACGCAGGCTCAACACCTCCTGCATTCGGTCCTATTTTGCTCTTGCCACTACCATCAGATCCACCACCAACACCATCATTACCAGCTGCCAACCCCCGCCCAATTCCACGGCCTCTTCCACCAGCCTTCCTCATTTTTGGTAGAAATGTAGACAAAATCCAACAAACTATATAGTAATGTAAAACAAGGTACAAGGTGTCTATAGGACAGGGGAGATTTTGAATTTCTGCACACACTTGTGGACACTGGACACTTTTGGATTGTGTGAGGCCCAATGAATATCTGAGCGCTATGTGACAGGCTCGATGGCACAGCTGTGACAAAAGTGACTAGAGGATAAGGGAGATTTTGAATCTCTTCACACACTTTTGGACACTGGACACTTTTGGATTGTGTGAGGCCCAATGAATATCTGAGCGCTATGTGACAGGTTCGATGGCACAGCTGTGACAAAAGTGACTAGATGATAATGGAGATTTTGAATCTCTGCGCACACTTTTGGACACTGGACACTTTTGGATTGTGTGAGGCCCAATGAATATCTGAGCGCTATGTGACAGGCTCGATGGCACAGCTGTGACAAAAGTGACTAGAGGATAAGGGAGATTTTGAATCTCTGCACACACTTTTGGACACTGGACACTTTTGGATTGTGTGAGGCCCAATGAATATCTGAGCGCTATGTGACAGGCTCGATGGCACAGCTGTGACAAAAGTGACTAGAGGATAAGGGAGATTTTGAATCTCTGCACACACTTTTGGACACTGGACACTTTTGGATTGTGTGAGGCCCAATGAATATCTGAGCGCTATGTGACAGGCTCAATGGCACAGCTGTGACCAAAGTGACTAGAGGATAAGGGAGATTTTGAATCTCTGCACACACTTTTGGACATTGGACACTTTTGGATTGTGTGAGGCCCAATGAATATCTGAGCGCTATGTGACAGGCTCGATGGCACAGCTGTGAAAAAAGTGACTAGAGGATAAGGGAGATTTTGAATCTCTGCACACACTTTTGGACACTGGACACTTTTGGATTGTGTGAGGCCCAATGAATATCTGAGCGCTATGTGACAGGCTCGATGGCACAGCTGTGACAAAAGTGACTAGAGGATAAGGGAGATTTTGAATCTCTGCACACACTTTTGGACACTGGACACTTTTTGATTGTGTGAGGCCCAATGAATATCTGAGCGCTATGTGACAGGCTCGATGGCACAGCTGTGACAAAAGTGACTAGAGGATAAGGGAGATTTTTAATCTCTGCACACACTTTTGGACACTGGACACTTTTGGATTGTGTGAAGCCCAATGAATATCTGAGCGCTATGTGACAGGCTCGATGGCACAGCTGTGACAAAAGTGACTAGAGGATAAGGGAGATTTTGAATCTCTGCACACACTTTTGGACACTGGACACTTTTGGATTGTGTGAGGCCCAATGAATATCTGAGCGCTATGTGACAGGCTCGATGGCACAGCTGTGACAAAAGTGACTAGAGGATAAGGGAGATTTTGAATCTCTGCACACACTTTTGGACACTGGACACTTTTGGATTGTGTGAGGCCCAATGAATATCTGAGCGCTATGTGACAGGCTCGATGGCACAGCTGTGACAAAAGTGACTAGAGGATAAGGGAGATTTTGAATCTCTGCACACACTTTTGGACACTGGACACTTTTGGATTGTGTGAGGCCCAATGAATATCTGAGCGCTATGTGACAGGCTCGATGGCACAGCTGTGACAAAAGTGACTAGAGGATAAGGGAGATTTTGAATCTCTGCACACACTTTTGGACACTGGACACTTTTGGATTGTGTGAGGCCCAATGAATATCTGAGCGCTATGTGACAGGCTCGATGGCACAGCTGTGACAAAAGTGACTAGAGGATAAGGGAGATTTTGAATCTCTGCACACACTTTTGGACACTGGACACTTTTGGATTGTGTGAGGCCCAATGAATATCTGAGCGCTATGTGACAGGCTCGATGGCACAGCTGTGACAAAAGTGACTAGAGGATAAGGGAGATTTTGAATCTCTGCACACACTTTTGGACACTGGACACTTTTGGATTGTGTGAGGCCCAATGAATATCTGAGCGCTATGTGACATGCTCGATGGCACAGCTCTGACAAAAGTGACTAGAGGATAAGGGAGATTTTGAATCTCTGCACACACTTTTGGACACTGGACACTTTTGGATTGTGTGAGGCCCAATGAATATCTGAGCGCTATGTGACAGGCTCGATGGCACAGCTGTGACAAAAGTGACTAGAGGATAAGGGAGATTTTGAATCTCTGCACACACTTTTGGACACTGGACACTTTTGGATTGTGTGAGGCCCAATGAATATCTGAGCGCTATGTGACAGGCTCGATGGCACAGCTGTGACAAAAGTGACTAGAGGATAAGGGAGATTGGATTGCTTTTAAAAAAGCAGTTTGCAGAGCAGTGGGTAAACAGCAATGCAGGAATGTCAGGAAGCCTTAGAAGGCAGCCCAACAACCAACACCACTGATACACCACTATATAGCCTCCCCTTGCACTGCACACACAGTGACTGGTGTGTTGTGCAGGCCAAATCGCTAGCAGCAGAAGCAGTTTTTTTGTCTTCTTCCCTGCCTAACGCTCTCCCTACAGAATCAGCAGCAACCTCTCCCTATACTGAGATCGGCAGAAGTAAGATGGCGGTCGGCGTGCACGCCCTTTTATACCCCCTGTGACGCCCACCAAAGCAAGCCAATCACTTGCATGCCCTTCTGAAAGATGGTGGTGACCCCTGCCTATGTCATCACGTTGCCCACAGTGTCCGTGGATCCTGATTGGCTGAAAAAGAGCGCAAAACAAACTTTTGAAACGCGACTTTGGCGTGTAAGTCGCCGACCTCGTGGCCGACCTCATCTTAGGGTCGGGTTTCGTTTCATGAAACCCGACTTTGCTAAAAGTCGGTGACTTTTGAAATTTTTCGACCCGTTTCGCTCAACTCTACTCCTCACGGGTGCCAAAGTGGAGGCTACAGGCAACCAAGTCTGCCCCCGCCCTCTCCCTCCTCTTTTGGCCGTTCGGGGAATCTCTTCCTCAGAGCTTCTCCCACCACCTTCCTGTGGCTTACGCCATGATGGGTCAAGGACCTCATCATCTCCACTCCCCTCTTCAAGCACCGGCTGGTCCTGGGTTGTCTCGCCAGCACCGTATGCACCAGAAATTGACAACTGAGTCTCATCATCATCAGATGAGCACTGAGGTGTGCTGACAATAGGCACTGGCCCACCCGCCTCTTCAGATTCAGAGGGACAAAGCAGTTGCGCATCACTGCATACTCCCTCTTCTTCACGCTCTAGAATGCTGCTTGGCTGGCCACTTCTTTCCAAGCCAACAGATTCTGAGAACAGAAGTAAAGATTGAGATGGCTCCTGTCCAGTGCTCTCAGACTGCCTGGGCAATTTGGCAGGTGGTGAAGAGACAGATGGTTGCTCTTCAGTGCTCTGGCCTTGGGAGGATGCGGAAGTCATTGAAGTGAATGCGTTAGCTGCCATCCATCCGACAACGGCTTCAATTTGTTCGTCACGCAGCAGTGGGGTACGGCGAGGTCCTACAAAGCTGCGCATGAAGGACTGTTGCCTGGTAAAAGTGGGGGATGACGGGTCACTGGTGGCCGCAGCAGACACCGAATCCCCACGTCCTCTCCCTGCTGAATCCCCCCGTCCTCTCCCTGCTGAAACTCCATGGCCACGACCACGTGCCTTACTTCCTGCCTTCTTCATCTTGGTAGACTGATAAAGATAGGCAGAAAAGTAAAAAAGGGGTGGCTTAGTGTTCTTATTCCTGAACACCTGCTAACCAGTATAAGAAACACTAATTTGGCTAAGAGTGTGTGTACTACACTTTAATATGATCTAATGTGGCCTAGACAACTGTAAAGTGGAGTGTTTGGTGAACTTTATTTCCCTTTTTTGGGGGGGGGGGGAAGGAAAGGATGTGACCAAAGTTTGAAAGCTATAGTATCACAAACTTTTTGGAGCGATTACAATGCAGGAAGCCAACCTACAATGCAATTGATGAGGCTCCAAAAAATAGGGTGATACTAGCCTGGCTGGCCCTGAAGGGCACAAGCCAGCAAAAAGGCTCCTCTATCTAATCCTATATAGTGTTTGCAACCAACCAATGACAATGGATGCGGTTGGAAGCACACTAATATAGGAGCAAAAATCTGGCTAAATTAGCTGCAAAAAAAGGACTATGTATGAGGCAGTGACGCACGCTGAGCGGACTACAGCTAGCGGTGGCTGTAGAACACACTGCAACGTGAGCTGCACTCACACACAGAGAGACCTATCAGACAGCCAAAAACAGTGCAGAGAAATGGGCTATAGCACTGAAAGGCTGCTGAAAGGCTCCGCTGTCCACTCCTTTAGTGTTTGCAACCAACGTATATGGATACGTATGGAAGCACACTATACAGGAGAAAAAAAAAAGCAGCAATAAAAGAAAAATGTGTATGAGGCAGAGACACACGCTGGCCGGCCTACAAGCAGACGTGCCTGCAGGACACACTACACAGCGTGGGTCTGCACTCACACAGCCCTTGCAGACAGCTGTGAAAACAGCGCTGCTAGGGAAAAGCAAGCTACAGTGGTGGTTTATGTAGCCTGGGTTAAGCACTATATGTTTTGTGGAATCGCTATTTCTAACTGTCCCTCACAGTCTTCAACAGCAGCCTGTCCCTAACTGAATTCACAGCAGAGTGACCAGAAATGGCGGCTGCAGCGCTTTTTATAGTGCATCATGACATCATTTCAGCAGCCAATCACAGCCATGCCAGTAGTTAACATGCCTACATGCCTAACAGGATGTGCCCACACTTCTGAGGATCCCCATTGGCTGAATCAAATCGAGCGGGCTCCTAGCATTATGGGAACTTCCGATTCCGGTATTCGATATGAAAAAAGTATCGGAACTAAGTATCGGAAATCCGATACAGCTAATATCGGCCGATACCCGATACTTGCGGTATCGGAATGCTCAACACTACTAGGGAGATTCAAATTCTCCACAATACTATATACACCTTGTACCTTGTCATGCACCAGCCTATTTCAGCCTGTTAAATTGAGGTGTAATCTATAGTGGGCCTGAGATAATAGTTCAGCCTCCTAAAATCTCTAGGAAGATTCAAATTCTCCCCAATACTATATACACCTTGTACCTTTGTCATACACCAGCCAATTTCAACCTGTTAAATTGAGGTGTAATCTATAGTGGGCCTGAAATAATAGTTCAGCCTCCTAAAATCTCGAGGGAGCTTCCAATTCTCCCCAATACTATATACACCTTGTACCTTGTTTTACAGTACCATATAGCTGGTGGTATTTTGGGCGCATTTTCCCAAAAATGAGGAAGTATGGTGGAAGAGGCCGTGAACGTGGGCGGGGGTTACCAGCTGGTACTAATGCTGGTGATGGTGTTGGTGCATCTGCTGGTAGTGGCAAAAGCACAATAGCACCTAAGGCAGGAGATGTTGAGCCAGCGTCATCGTCTGGCTCCACAAGGCCTTGAAGGCTCCCTTTTCTGTGAGTAGGTAAACCCCTTTTAAAGCCAGAGCTTCAGGAACAAGTTTTGGCTTAGATTGCTGACACAGCCTCCAGCTCTATCGCCTCCTCTTCTGAAGTTTCAAAAAATAAAAGCACTGAGTCGTCAGTGGAGGCTCCTGGTCAGGAACAACACCTTTCCTTGTGTCCTTCACCCCTACCAAAAGTGAAGGATGCGACAGGCCACCCAACAGATTACACCATGGAGCTTTTTTCACATACCATTCATGGGTTATCAAGTCAAATCGTGAATTCCCCAGTCCAAGATGAATCTGACATGGAGTGCACTGATGCACAGCCACTGCTAGATTTTTCTGCTGGTACATTCACTCAGAGCACTACACTGTCCTCGCAGTGTACTGAGCCAGAATCTGACCCTGATGAAACTCAGGTGCCCCTTTCCGCATACTATACCACCTTAAACGGTGGCACAGAGGAAGGTGCACATGAAATTGAAGAGGAGGTGATGGATGACCAAGTTGTTGACCCAGATTGGCATCCATTGGGGGAGAGGGTGCCGCTGCCTATAGCTCAGAAAAGGAGGAGGAGGATCCGCAGCAGGCATCAACATTGCAACAGCTGTTATCTGGCAGGCCCGTAGCAGTCCAAAAATGGGATACAAAAACCAAAAGAGTTGCAGGACAGCTTGGCCAGACGGTCATATTAGCACAGCGTGCAAGGCCTCAAAATGTCTTCCATAGTAGGAAGAGTGCAGTGTGACACTTTTTTGAACAAAATCCTAATCATCAGGCAAAGGTTATCTGTAAGAAGTGCACAAAGACCTTTAGACGAGGGAAAAATCTGAGAAATTCGAATACCAGTTGCATGCTTTGACATTTAATCACCATGCACTTGCAAGCGTGGACAGACTACCAAACCTCACGTACAACATGTGCACCTGCTCCGAATTAAGGTAGTCAGCAATGCTACATCGCTTCCCCCACTGTAAGCCCACCAGTTAGCACACCAACAGCAGCAAATGTTGAGGTGCCGTCGCAAGGCCAAAGCAGTCAGGGAATCACAATGTTATTGCTATATTCACTAAAGGGTTGAAACAAAAGCGCAATAGGGTCTTATCCGGGTAAAATGTACAAATACTGAAAGTATTATACTCACCTTCTCAAAGAGAAAGTAAAGCCTGCATAGTAAGTCAGCCTGCTGCACGTCCAACGGTCCACAGCGGAACCGCACCACAGTTCAAATAAGGAATAAATTCTTGGACTTTAAGAGCGCTGCCAGACAGATTCAATAACCACACAAGGTTAAAAAAGTTAACCCTTTAATCCCTATGCGTTTCGAAGCATAACGCTTCTTCTTCAGGGGTTGATACAACATCAACCCCTGAAGAAGAAGCGTTATGCTTCGAAACGCGTAGGGATTAAAGGGTTAACTTTTTTAACCTTGTGTGGTTATTGAATCTGTCTGGCAGCGCACTTAAAGTCCAAGAATGTTATTGCTATGAAAGACTGAATCTAGGCCATCAGCAAGACCACCAACACCATCACCATCACTCTCTCAGTCCACCATGTCCACCGCTAGCTCCACCATATGCAGCTCTCAAGTCCAGCTCACCCTAGCAGAGACTCTGAGTAGCACAAGAAAGTACTCATCCTCTCATCTGCGTACACTGTGCTTGAACACCTACGTTGCCAAACTAATCTCGTTAGAGATGATGCCCTACCGGTTGGTTGAAAGCGAAGCTTTCCACCAGCTCATGGCCTACGCAGTGCCATGTTATGACCTACCCAGTCGGCACTTCTTTTCTCGAAAAGCCATCCCAGCCCTCCACCTGCATGTGAAAGACCGCATTGTCCATGCACTCAAGCAATCAGTGAGTGGAAAGGTGCAACTCACAACAGATGCACGGTCCAGTCGGCATTGCCAGGGCCATTACGTGGCCATCACTGCGCACTGGGTTAATGTGGTGGATGCAGGGTCCACAGGGGACAGCGGCGGTGGGACAGTGCTGCCTAGCCCACGGTATAGGAAACAGTTGGCTATAGGCGCTCGACCCTCCTCCTCCTCCTCCAGAATCGAAAGCTCGTCCACAGAGCGCAGTTGCACGAGCACTCCATCTGCATCTGAGTCATGGCTGGGCAGTCTATATCTTGAGGCAGGCAAGGTAGTTAGTGATAACGGCCGGAATTTTGTGGCAGCCATAGCCCATTCAAAACTCACACACATACCTTGCCTGGCTCACACCTTGAACCTGGTGGTGCAGTGCTTCCTCAATAATTATCCAGAGTTAACAGGCCTGCTCCGTAAGGTCTGAAGACTGTGCTCGCACATCCGCCGGTCACCCGTACACTCCAGTTGTATGCAGAAGCTGCAGCGATTGCTCCACCTTCCCAAGGCACTGTCTAATTATCGACGTTGCAACAAGAAGGAACTCCACCCTGCACATGGTTAAGAGGCTGTGTGAACAGTGGCAGGCTGTAATGCATTTGTGGGAGGATACACAGGCAGGCAGTTTGAGGGCAGACATGGAGATGTCGGGTGTGTAGTGGTCGAAGCTGAAAGACCTCTGTAAAGTCCTTCAGTGTTTTGAGGAACGCACACGGCTGGTAAGCGCAGACAACGCCATCATAAGCATGAGCATCCCATTTATGCATCTGCTCATGCAAACTTTGACACACATTAAGGAGCAGGCGTCTGCAGCCGAGGAGGAAGAGGAGGAGGGAAGCCTTTATGACAGTCAACCATTGTCTGCTCAGGGAACTCTCCTGGACGAGGTGGAGGAAGAAGAGTAAGAGGTGGAGGATGATGGGGATGATTATTTAGGGGAGTAGGATGCTTCTCAGGGGCCAAGAGAAAATGCTGGCGTGGCAAAGTCAGGTACAGGGTTTGTGCGTGACTGGAGGGATGTGGATTTGCCAGAAAGTGCTCCTCCACCCAGCACTCGCAGTGCATCATTGACACCTGGAACATTGGCCCACATGTGTGATTATGCTTTGCAGATCCTAAAAAGGGACCTCTGCATTGCCAATATGATGAACAATGACAACTACTAGTTGGCCTGCATCCTGGATCCACGCTATAAAGGCAAATTCCAAACATTATGCCACAGGAGAACGTAGAGCTAATATTAGCTAACAAACAAGCAACTCTGGTAAACCGTTTGTGTGAGGCATTCCCAGCACACAGCAGCGGTGATGGTTCTCCCACGAGCCGTAGGGGGCAACATGGAAGAGGTGTTCATGGTGCACACATCCGAAATGGCGTTGGAGACAGGGGTTTCATGACCATGTTGTGGACTGGTTTTTCAAGTACCGCTCACACGACTGGTAATACTTAGAGTTGAGCGAAACGGGTCGAAAAATTTCAAAAGTCGCCGACTTTTGGCAAAGTTGGGTTTCATGAAACGAAACCCGACCCTAGGATGAGGTCGGCCACGAGGTCGGCGACTTACGCGCCAAAGTCGCGTTTCAAAAGTTTGTTTTGCGCTCTTTTTCAGCCAATCAGGATCCACGGACACTGTGGGCAACGTGATGACATAGGCAGGGGTCACCACCATCTTTCAGAAGGGCATGCAAGTGATTGGCTTGCTTTGGTGGGCGTCACAGGGGGTATAAAAGGGAGTGCACGCCGACCGCCATCTTACTTCTGCCGATCTCAGTATAGGGAGAGGTTGCTGCTGATTCTGTAGGGAGAGCGTTAGGCAGGGAAGAAGACAAAAAAACTGCTTCTGCTGCTAGCTATTTGGCCTGCACAACACACCAGTCACTGTGTGTGCAGTGCAAGGGGAGGCTATATAGTGGTGTATCAGTGGTGTTGGTTGTAGGGCTGCCTTCTAAGGCTTCCTGACATTCCTGCATTGCTGTTTACCCACTGCTCCGCAAACTGCTTTTTTAAAAGCTATCCCAATTTTTTTTTGTCCTGCTGAGAAGAAAAAAAAACTGCTTCTGCTGCTAGCAATTTGGCCTGCACAACACACCAGTCACTGTGTGTGCAGTGCAAGGGGAGGCTATATTGTGGTGTATCAGTGGTGTTGGTTGTTGGGCTGCCTTTTAAGGCTTCCAGACAGGCTGGCATTGCTGTTTACCCACTGCTCTGCAAACTGCTTTTTTAAAAGCAATCCAATCTCCCTTATCCTCCAGTCACTTTTGTCACAGCTGTGCCATCGAGCCTGTCACATAGCGCTCAGATATTCATTGGGCCTCACATAATCCAAAAGTGTCCAGTGTCCAAAAGTGTGTGCAGAGATTCAAAATCTCCCTTATCCTCTAGTCACTTTTGTCACAGCTGTGCCATCGAGCCTGTCACATAGCGCTCAGATATTCATTGGGCCTCACACAATCCAAAAGTGTCCAGTGTCCAAAAGTGTGTGCAGAGATTCAAAATCTCCCTTATCCTCTAGTCACTTTTGTCACAGCTGTGCCATCGAGCCTGTCACATAGCGCTCAGATATTCATTGGGCCTCACACAATCCAAAAGTGTCCAGTGTCCAAAAGTGTGTGCAGAGATTCAAAATCTCCCTTATCCTCTAGTCACTTTTGTCACAGCTGTGCCATCGAGCCTGTCACATAGCGCTCAGATATTCATTGGGCCTCACACAATCCAAAAGTGTCCAGTGTCCAAAAGTGTGTGCAGAGATTCAAAATCTCCCTTATCCTCTAGTCATTTTTGTCACAGCTGTGCCATCGAGCCTGTCACATAGCGCTCAGATATTCATTGGGCCTCACACAATCCAAAAGTGTCCAGTGTCCAAAAGTGTGTGCAGAGATTCAAAATCTCCCTTATCCTCTAGTCACTTTTGTCACAGCTGTGCCATCGAGCCTGTCACATAGCGCTCAGATATTCATTGGGCCTCACACAATCCAAAAGTGTCCAGTGTCCAAAAGTGTGTGCAGAGATTCAAAATCTCCCTTATCCTCTAGTCACTTTTGTCACAGCTGTGCCATCGAGCCTGTCACATAGCGCTCAGATATTCATTGGGCCTCACACAATCCAAAAGTGTCCAGTGTCCAAAAGTGTGTGCAGAGATTCAAAATCTCCCTTATCCTCTAGTCACTTTTGTCACAGCTGTGCCATCGAGCCTGTCACATAGCGCTCAGATATTCATTGGGCCTCACACAATCAAAAAGTGTCCAGTGTCCAAAAGTGTGTGCAGAGATTCAAAATCTCCCTTATCCTCTAGTCACTTTTTGTCACAGCTGTGCCATCGAGCCTGTCACATAGCGCTCAGATATTCATTGGGCCTCACACAATCCAAAAGTGTCCAGTGTCCAAAAGTGTGTGCAGAGATTCAAAATCTCCCTTATCCTCTAGTCACTTTTGTCACAGCTGTGCCATCGAGCCTGTCACATAGCGCTCAGATATTCATTGGGCCTCACACAATCCAAAAGTGTCCAGTGTCCAAAAGTGTGTGCAGAGATTCAAAATCTCCCTTATCCTCTAGTCACTTTGGTCACAGCTGTGCCATCGAGCCTGTCACATAGCGCTCAGATATTCATTGGGCCTCACACAATCCAAAAGTGTCCAGTGTCCAAAAGTGTGTGCAGAGATTCAAAATCTCCCTTATCCTCTAGTCACTTTGGTCACAGCTGTGCCATCGAGCCTGTCACATAGCGCTCAGATATCAGTGGGCCTCACACAATCCAAAAGTGTCCAGTGTCCACAAGTGTGTGCAGAAATTCAAAATCTCCCCTGTCCTATAGACACCTTGTACCTTGTTTTACATTACTATATAGTTTGTTGGATTTTGTCTACATTTCTACCAAAAATGAGGAAGGCTGGTGGAAGAGGCCGTGGAATTGGGCGGGGGTTGGCAGCTGGTAATGATGGCGTTGGTGGTGGATCTGATGGTAGTGGCAAGAGCAAAATAGGACCGAATGCAGGAGGTGTTGAGCCTGCGTCATCGTCTGGCTACATAAGGCCTCGAACGCTTAGTTTTCTAGGAGTTGGCAAACCGCTTTTAAAGCCAGAGCATCAGGAAAAAGTTTTGTCTTACATTGCTGACTCAGCCTCCAGCTCTATCGCCTCCTCTTCTTCAGTTGTAAAAAGTAAAAGCACTGAGTCGTCATTGGAGGCTCATGTTCATGAACCACACCTTTCTTTGTGTCCTTCACCCCAACCAAGATTGAAGGATGACGCAGGCCATACTACTGATTACTCCATGGAGCTGTTTTCACATACCATGCCTGGATTATCAAGTGAAATGGTGAATTACCCAGGCCAAGATGAATCTGACATGGAGTGCACTGATGCACAGCCGCTGATGGATGATTCTGCTGGTACATTCACTCAGAGCACTAGATTGTCCTCGCAGTGTACAGAGCCAGATTCTGACCCTGATGAGACTCAGGTGTCCCTTCCCGCACACTATACCACCATACACGGTGACACAGAGGAAGGTGCACATGACATAGAAGAGGAGGTGATGGATGACCCAGTTGTTGACCCAGATTGGCATCCATTGGGGGAAGAGGGTGCTGCTTCCAATAGCTCAGATGAGGAGCATCCACAGCAGACATCGACATCGCAACAGCTGTTATCTGGCAGGCCTGGAGCACTCCAAAGACAGGTTCCAAACATCAAAAGAGTTGCTGGACAGCTTGTCCAGAGGGTCAAAAGATCACAGCGTGCTAGGCCGCAAAATGTCTGCCAAAGTAGGAAGAGTGCAGTGTGGCACTTTTTTGAACAAAATCCTCATGATCAGGCCAAGGTTATCTGTAAGAAGTGCGCAAAGACCTTTAGCCGAGGGAAAAATCTGAAAAATTTGAATACCAGTTGCATGCTTAGACATTTAACCAGCATGCACTTGCAAGCGTGGACACAACACCAAACCTCAAGTGCCACATGTGCAACTGATCACAATGAAGGTAGTCAGCAACGCTACATTGTTTCCCCCACTGTAAGCCCACCAGTTAGCACAGCAGCAAATGTTGAGGTGTCGTTGCAAGGCCACAGCAGTCAGGGAATCCCACTGTTATATCAACGAAAGACTGATTCTAGGCCGTCAGAAAGAACACCAACTCCATCACCATCATCAACCCTCTCTCAGTCCGCCCTGTCCACCGCTACTTCCACCATATGCAGCTCTCAAGTCCAGCTCACCCTCCCAGACACTATGAGTAGGTCAAGAAAGTACTCAGTCTCTCATCCGCGTACACTGGGTTTGAACGCCCACATTGCCAAACTAATCTCGTTTGAGATGATGCCCTTTCGGTTGGTGGAAAGCATAGCTTTCCGCAAACTCATGGCCTATGCAGTACCACGCTATGACCTACCCAGTCGCCACTTCTTCTCTCGCAAAGCCATCCCAGCCCTCCACCATCATGTGAAAGACCGCATTGTCCATGCACTCAAGCAGTCAGTGAGCGGAAAGGTGCACCTCACAACTGATGCATGGTCCAGTCGGCATGGCCAGGGCCGTTACGTGTCCATCACTGCGCACTGGGTTAATGTGGTGGATGCAGGGTCCACAGGGGACAGCGGTGGTGGGACAGTGATGCCTAGCCCACGGTATAGGAAACAGTTGGCTGTAGGCGTTCGACCCTCCTCCTCCTCCTCCTCCAGAAGCGAAAGCTCGTCCACAGAGCGCAGTCGTACGAGCACTCCATCTGCAGCTGCCACTGTTGCACACAATGTGTCCCCCTATCGAGCAGCTAGTGGAAAGCGTCAGCAGGCTGTGTTGCAGATGATGTGTTTGGGCAACAAACACACCGCCGAGGTGCTGGCCGAGTACTTGAAGCGACAAACTGAGTCATGGCTGGGCAGTGTACATCTTGAGGCAGGCAAGGTAGTTAGTGATAACGGCCGTAATTTTGTGGCAGCCATAGCCCTTTCAAAACTCAGCCATATACCTTGCTTGGCTCACACCTTGAACCTGGTGGTGCAGTGCTTCCTCAAAAATTATCCGGAGTTAACAGCCCTGCTCTAGAAGGTGCGAAGACTGTGCGCGCACATCCGCCGGTCGCCTGTACACTCCGTTCGTATGCAGAAGCTGCAGCGATTGCTCCACCTTCCCAACCACCGCCTCATTATTGACATTGCAACAAGGTGGAACTCCACCCTGCACATGGTGGAGCGGCTGTGCGAGCAGAGGCAGGCCATAATGCATTTGTTGGAGGATACACGGCCAGGCACTTTGAGAGCAGACATGGAGTTTACAGGTGTGCAGTGGTCGAAGCTGAAAGACCTCTGTAAAGTCCTTCAGTGTTTTAAGGAATGCACACGGCTGGTAAGCGCAGACGACGCCATCCTAAGCATGAGCATCCCACTTATGCGTCTGCTCATGCAAACTTTGACGCACCTTAAGGAGCAGGCGTCTGCAGCCAATGTTGATGAGGAGGAAGAGGAGGAGGGAATCCTTGATGACATTCAGCCATTGTCTGCTCAGGGACCTCTCCTGGACGAGGTGGAGGAAGAAGAGGAGGAGGAGGATGGGGATGATTACTTAGAGGAGGAGGATGCATCTCGTGGGGCAAGTGAAAATGTTGGCGTGACAAGGTCTGGTACAGGGTTTGTGCGTGACTGGAGGGATGTGGATTTGCCAGAAAGTGCTCCTCCAACCAGCACTCGCAGTGCATCATTGACACCGGTAACATTGGCCCACATGTCAGATTATGCCTTGCAGATCCTAAAAAGGGACCCATGCATTGCCAAAATGATGAACGATGACGACTACTGGTTGGCCAGCATCCTGGATCCACGCTATAAAGGCAAATTACAAAACATCATGCCACAGGAGAACCTTGACCTAATATTGGCTAATAAACAAGCAACTCTGGTAAATCGGTTGCTTGAGGCATTCCCAGCACACAGCAGCGGTGATGGTTCTCACACGAGCCGTACGGGCCGGGGGCAGCTTGGCAGAGGTGTTCGTGGTGCACACAGCAGAAGTGGCGTTGGAGACAGGGGTTTCATGACAATGTTGTGGACTGATTTTTCAAGTACCGCTCACACAACTGGTAATACTGCATCGATGGAAAGTGACAGGAGACAGCAGTTGTCAACTATGGTTACAAACTACTTTTCCTCCCATATCGATGTTCTCCCACACAGGTCATTCCCCTTTGACTATTGGGCCGCTAAACTGGACACCTGGCCTGAATTGGCACAATATGCCTTACAGGAGCTCGCTTGCCCAGCTGCAAGTGTGCTATCGGAAAGAGTCTTCAGTGCAGCTGGATCAATCCTGACAGAAAAAAGGACCCGTCTGTCAACCCAAAATGTGGATGATCTAACCTTCATTAAAATGAATCACGCATGGGTTTCCAAGGATTTTGTCCCACCTTCCTCTGATGACACATAGGGTGACAGAAAAATGTCTTGCTTTGGTCCACCTCTTCCTGGGACTTGACCTATTTCACCTTTTGCATCAGCTGAATGTTCAACATCAACATATGCCACTTTCTAAAACTCCCTAACTGTGCTGCCTCCCCCCCCATGGCCGGGGTCACCACCTAGCGCACGACACCGTGCAAGTGCCGTTGCCCTGGACAGGTGGGTAGGTAGACTCTTGGGCGCGGGCACAGGTACAGGGTCCTTCATAGTGCAATCAAGTGTCTCTGACGGTGGTGGTGCACACCCGCCGTCAGACACACCGGCGTACTATGAGGGGCCCAGTGCCAGTATCGACGCCCACGAGTGGGCCCCCCTTGCTTGGGCAGGGCCCCAGCATTTGCAATCTTTACCTCTCCCTGCTCCTCCGCTGTGTAGTCTGGGCCGTCAAATCCATACTGTGCCTGACACCGTCTGAGCCTGACTCCTGAGACATATATTTTGAATGTGTACGCTATCCATACATGTTATCCGGGGAAACGGTACCCTTTCTAACCTTTGTGCAATCACGTGCAATCCATACTGGGCCTAACACCGTCTGAGCCTGCCTCCTGAGACATATATTTTGAATGTGTACGCTATCCATACATGTTATCCGGGGATACGGTACCCTTTCTAACCTTTGTGCAATCACGTGCAATCCATACTGGGCCTAACACCGTCTGAGCCTGCCTCCTGAGACATATATTTTGAATATGTACGCTATCCATACATGTTATCCGGGGATACGGTACCCTTTCTAACCTTTGTGCAATCACGTGCAATCCATACTGGGCCTAACACCGTCTGAGCCTGCCTCCTGAGACATATATTTTGAATGCGTACGCTATCCATACATGTTATCCGGGGATACGGTACCCTTTCTAACCTTTGTGCAATCACGTGCAATTCATACTGGGCCTAACACCGTCTGAGCCTGCCTCCTGCGACATTTATTTTGAATGTGTACGCTATCCATACATGTTATCCGGGGATACGGTACCCTTACTAACCTTTGTGCAATCACGTGCAATCCATACTGGGCCTAACACCGTCTGAGCCTGCCTCCTGAGACATATATTTTGAATGTGTACGCTATCCATACATGTTATCCGGGGATACGGTACCCTTTCTAACCTTTGTGCAATCACGTGCAATCCATACTGGGCCTAACACCGTCTGAGCCTGCCTCCTGAGACATATATTTTGAATGTGTACGCTATCCATACATGTTATCCGGGGATACGGTACCCTTTCTAACCTTTGTGCAATCACGTGCAATCCATACTGGGCCTAACACCGTCTGAGCCTGCCTCCTGAGACATATATTTTGAATGTGTACGCTATCCATACATGTTATCCGGGGATACGGTACCCTTTCTAACCTTTGTGCAATCACGTGCAATCCATACTGGGCCTAACACCGTCTGAGCCTGCCTCCTGAGACATATATTTTGAATGTGCACGCTATCCATACATGTTATCCGGGGATACGGTACCCTTTCTAACCTTTGTGCAATCACGTGCAATCCATAGTGGGCCTAACACCGTCTGAGCCTGCCTCCTGAGATATATTTTGAATGTGTACGCTATCCATACATGTTATCCGGGGATACGGTACCCTTTCTAACCTTTGTGCAATCACGTGCAATCCATACTGGGCCTAACACCGACTGAGCCTGCCTCCTGAGACATATATTTTGAATGTGTACGCTATCCATACATGTTATCCGGGGATACGGTACCCTATCTAACCTTTGTGCAATCACGTGCAATCCATACTGGGCCTAACACCGTCTGAGCCTGCCTCCTGAGACATATATTTTGAATGTGTACGCTATCCATACATGTTATCCAGGGATACGGTACCCTTTCTAACCTTTGTGCAATCACGTGCAATCCATAATGGGCCTAACACCGTCTGAGCCTGCCTCCTGAGACATATATTTTGAATGTGTACGCTATCCATACATGTTATCCGGGGATATGGTACCCTTTCTAACCTTTGTGCAATCACGTGCAATCCATACTGGGCCTAACACCGTTTGAGCCTGCCTCCTGAGACATATATTTTGAATGTGTACGCTATCCATACATGTTATCTGGGGATACGGTACCCTTTCTAACCTTTGTGCAATCACGTGCAATCCATACTGGGCCTAACACCGTCTGAGCCTGCTTCCTGAGACATATATTTTGAATGTGTACGCTATCCATACATGTTATCTGGGGATACGGTACCCTTTCTCACCTTTGTGCAATCACGTGTAATCCATACTGGGCGTGAGAACGGCTGGCGAGCTGATAAGCAAGCTACAGCACCCGTGGTTTGCACACGTAAGTTTTTAATTTTTTCAGGAATGACGGTTAGGCCTAATTCCGGAACTGCGGTTGACCTGCACTTACTGGGAAATCATTGTTCGCGGGTAATAATTGTAATCAGTGATCCCCATCACTAACGTTGTTCAGCGGGTTATCTGCACCTGTAAGCGACAAACGATGGCCTTTTCAGTGTAGCGCACATGCAGCCACGGACATGTAAGGGCATGACACACCAGTTATTGGCCAATCTCATGTGCCAGAGCCTCACGTGTCCCTCTAGTAAGCCGGACTCGGACCGCGGGGCATGACGGAGTCTCGTTCGTTAACGGAATTAAGCTTGCAATGTGTGCATCTGTTCTGTAGCTGGCATGGTTGAGGTTTCCCAGGTGGAGTCGAATTTAACCGTAGGCTCCACTCCTGGTGGTGCCCTTCTGGACATTCCTTTAAGGTTCAGCTTTGCAACCATACTGCCCACGTAAAACAAACACTTTGCCTTCATGAACGCTGTTTGGAGGGTCATGACTCGTAGGAATAACGCCGCCCAATCAGTTAACCTGCTAGAGAGATCCTTCGTTGCTCCCAAGCATGACATCACACTCCCTAGGAAGAAGGTAATGCCACTGTGGCGACCGTACTCCTGGGGGTGACACAAGTGCACTGATGCCCAGCCACTGCTCGATGAATCTGCTGGTACATTGACCCAGACCACTACATTCCCCTCGCACGCTACATGACCTGAATCTGACCCTTATGAAACTCAGGTTACCCTTCCCATATACAGTTCCATCTTACATGGTGACAAAGAGGAAGCTGCAGATGAAAGTGCAGGTTCGGCCCACCCGCCATCAGACACACCACCGTACTATCAGGGGCCCTGTGCCAGTGCCGTCGCCAACGAGTGGGCCCCCCCCTGCTTGCTCAGGATCACAGCACTTGCAAAGTTGAAATACTGTGCAGTGAGATGGAAGATGGGGACGACGAGGAGTCCAGACAAGTACAGGGATTCCCTAGCGAGGAGACTTATTTGATTGTTTTCAATGTTGGGACAGCAATTTTTCGGGAGCACTATACTCTGGAGAATGATAGATGGGGCCCACCATACACTGGAACATTCCAAAGGTGGACATCAGACACTGGAGCAGCATTTACAGGGCCCATGATACACTAGAGCATTAGAAATGGGGCCCATTATGTTTGGAGCATTATTTGGGCCCATAAGACAGTGGAGCTTCATCCATGGGGACCAACATATACTGTAGCATTATGTGGAGCTCATCATATACTGTTTCAAACATTATATGGGACCAATGATTCTGTATGGAGAAATAGATGGGCCTCGTCATGAGATGTAAAAAGTGAGGTATTTTTCATTGTACTATACCGCTATTTCTCTGCCGTATCGGAGCATGATGAATTGTGGTATGTGTTAAAGGGGCGCTCTTTCGCCCAAGGCACATGAAAACCTGCAGCCAGCCCTCCCCCCCCCCACAACTTTAGCCAAATAACCCCCATTTTTCAGTGCGTAACTTGTATTATGAAGTTAATTAAGGTTGACAAGTTTAAGTAAGAAGAATTGATGCTTTTGGCATTCAAATGGGCACTGTTGGTGTGTTTCCTGTCCTCCTCTCACTGCCGACTTTTATTCCCCATTGACTTACATTGGGTTTCGTGTTTCGGGATGACCCCGACTTTTCCCTATAATCGGACTATCTTGCTCGACCCGACTTTTGGAAAAGTCGGGTTTCACGAAACGAAACGCGACCCTAAAAAACCAAAAGTCGCTCAACTCTAGTGAGGAGCAATCCTCTTCCAAAACACAAAACGGGCGCTCCCAGGACTTGCAGTGCGTGGTCTTTTTTTGACACAGTTGCAGATGACATTTGCTTTGTCAAATGCAAGCTGTGTCATCAGAAAGTGAAACGAGGGAAAAATGTGACCAACCTCAATACCACAAATATATGGAAACATGTGCGTACCAAGCACGAGGTGGAGTTACACAGACACACTGAAGATGTAGGCCAACCTTCAGCAGCACCTACCACCTCTTCAGCTCGTGTTGGGGCCTCTTCCTCCAGCTCACACACAGCTGGTTCGGCTTCCTCACTGGAACACCATAGAAGAACCACTGCCACTGTTGTCCAGAGACCCAGTGAAATTCCACCCACTGAACCACGTTCGCAGTCATCAGCACACTCCCAGGCCACTCACCAGCAATCGGTAGCACAGGCATGGGAGAAAAAGCGGCCGTACTCGGCAAACCATCCCCGAGCATTGGCTCTGAATGCCGGCATTGCCAAACTACTGGCCCTTGAGATGCTGTCATTCAGGCTGGTGGAGACTGACACCTTCTGGAACTTTATGTCATTGGCAGTTCCACAATACAATGTGCCCAGCCGCTTTTATTTCAGCAGCCAAGCTGTCCCTGCCCTGCAAAAACATGTGGAGGGAAAAATTAAAAATGCGCTACTAAATGCCGTCAGTAGCAAGGTCCACCTGACCACCGATGCGTGGACCAGTAGCCATGGACAGGGACGATACCTTTCCCTCACTGCCCATTGGGTCAATGTTGTGGAGCCGGGTACAGATCTGGAGAGTGGCTCTGTACGTATTCTGCCAGCTCCAAGGATTGCAGGAATGCAGTCTGTACATATTGAGTCATCCTCCTACTCTAGTTCCTCGGAATCAGCACTGCGTGAGCCTGTTAGGCCAGATATGAGCACAGGTGTGGCCAAACGTCAACAGGCCGTCCTTAAATTAATTTCTTTGGGGAATCAGAGCCACACAGCACAGGAGCTCTGGAATGCCATCAAGCAGGAGAGCGATGTGTGGTTTGTGCCAGCGAATCTCCAGCCAGGTTTGGTAGTGAGTGACAATGGCCGAAATCTAGTGGCAGCTCTGGGCCTAGGCAACCTCACTCACATACCATGTCTGGCACACGTGCTCAATTTGGTCGTGCAGAGCTTTCTGAGGGACTATCCGGATCTTGATGCACTGCTGCACAAGGTTCGCCTAGTCCAGAACATCACATCATATGTGACCTCCCCACCAGTTGGAATTCAACGTTACATATGTTGGAGCGGTTGTGTGAGCAGCAGGCAGCAGTAATGGAGTACCAGCTGCATCAGGCGCAAACAAGTCGCACTGTGCGCCGGACACACTTCACCACCACTGAGTGGGCCACTATGAGGGACATCTGCCAAGTTTTGTGTGCCTTCGATGACTCCACGCGGATGGCCAGTGCAGATGATGCACTAATCAGCATGACTGTCCCCCTCATCTGTCTGCTTCAAAAAACCTTACAAGCACTAAGTGAGGAGGTTTTTGAAGAGGTCGAGGATGAGCAGTCAGAAATGCCATCTGCTTCTGGCAAGTCTGCGCAATGTGCTTCCACACAAAGGCCCAGGCAGGGGACTCTTAGTGAGGAGGATGACAAGGAGTCAATGGAGGAGGAGGAACACATCTCTCCAGAGGAGGGAGGTACACAAGGCTCTAGTAGTCAGTGTGTACAGCGAGGGTGAGGTGATGCTGAGCAGACAGAGATGCTGCCTCAAGCTGGGGACAGCGTTTCCGGTCCAGTTGGCAGTCTGCAGCACATGGTTGATTTCATGCTGCAGTGCTTGTTAAATGACTGCCGCATCGCCAACATTCTCCACACGGCTGATTATTGGGTGTACACCCTCCTAGATCCTCGCTACCGGGACAACTTACAAAGCCTCATACCACAGTTGAACCAGGATCGAAAAATGCGGGAGTACCAAGAAACACTTGTGCAGGCCATCATGTTCTCCATTCCCCCCACAAGTGTTGCTGGTAGTGCTTTTCAAAGCAGCCATGTGGGTAGAGGCAGTGGAGGAAGCTCTGCACAAAGAGGTAGCAGAGGCAGTGCCGCAGGACAAGGCAAGGCCAGTATGGCCCAAATGTGGAAAAGTTTTGTGGGACCGCCACAAACGGCTACACCATCACAGACGGCTCCAGTCAGCAGGAGGCAACGTTTCCGTCAGATGGTGACAGACTACTTGTCGTGCCCTGTTAGTGTTCTCCCAGACGGCTCTTCCCCGTTCAAGTATTGGGTCTCTAAGCTGGATACATGGCCAGAGCTTAGCCAGTATGCATTGGAGGTGCTGGCTTGCCCTGCTGCCAGTGTATTATCGGAATGTGTCTTTAGTGCTGCAGGTGGTGTGGTAACAGACCGTCGCACGCGACTATCCGCCGATAATGTTGACCGGCTTACTTTTGTGAAAATGAACAAGGCCTGGATCTCACCTGAATTTGCCAGTCCTCTTCCAGAATAAATAATTGACTGGCAACAGGATCCAGGTCTCCTGTTGTGTTCATGTTTCTATGACCTGAACTTTATTTCCTGGGCTACAGCAACGCCCGTTGTTGCTCAGAAGTGCTGTCCACACAGACAAAACACTTGCTCATGTGTAAGTGGGGTTCGGTAACGTCAGCTGATCCCCTGCTGTGTGTATGGCAAAGTGTCCTGCTGCCTCCACAGTCAAACAACCTCAGATTTACACCTGGCTCCAAGTAGGCCTCGGCCTACTACCTGATTTTCCCTGGGCTCCAACACCGCCAGTTGGTGCTCAGAAGTGCTGTCTGCACAGACAAAACACTCGTTCATGTGTAAGTGGGGTTCGGTAACGTCAGCTGATCCCCTGCTGTGTGTACGGCAAACTCTCCTGCTGCCTACAACTTCTGACTACCTCTGATTTAATATGTTCTCTGATTTGCCCTCTGTCTCCACTCTGTTTTGAGTATTTCCTCCGGCCTACAACACCGCCTGTTTCTGCTCTCAAGTGCCGTCTGCACAATCCACACTTGTTCCTGTGGTACCTGGGTCCTGTAACATCTGCTCATCTCCAGAGTTGAGCACGGCAATGTCTCCTGCTTTGTCTACATTCCCACTACTTGTAGTGGAAATGTGGACAGAGCAGGAGACATTGCCTGACTCACCTCTAGGGAGAAGCTGCTGTTACAGAACCCCATTAACACAGGAACTAGTGTGGGTTGTGCAGACGGCATTTCAGAGCAGCAACTGGCGTGGTTGGAAGCCAGAGGAAATACTCGAAACAGAGTGAAGACAGAGGCCTAATTGGAGTACGTTGACAGTTAGTAGTAGTCTAGAAACAATCGCAAACTGCTACCAAGTAGGCCTCGGCCTACTACCTGATTTTCCCTGGGCTCCGACACAGCCAGTTGGTGCTCAGAAGTGCTGTCCGCACAGACAAAACACTCGCTCATGTGTAAGTGGGGTTCGGTAACGTCAGCTGATCCCCTGCTGTGTGTATGGCAAAGTGTCCTGCTCCCTCCACAGTCAAACAACCTCAGATTTACACCTGGCTCCAAGTAGGCCTCGGCCTACTACCTGATTTTCCCTGGGCTCCGACACCGCCAGTTGGTGCTCAGAAGTGCTGTCCGCACAGACAAAACACTCGCTCATGTGTAAGTGTGGTTCGGTAACGTCAGCTGATCCCCTGCTGTGTGTACGGCAAACTCTCCTGCTGCCTACAACTTCTGACTACCTCTGATTTAATATGTTCTCTGATTTGCCCTCTGTCTCCACTCTGTTTTGAGTATTTCCTCCGGCCTACAACACCGCCTGTTTCTGCTCTCAAGTGCCGTCTGCACAATCCACACTTGTTCCTGTGGTACCTGGGTCCTGTAACATCTGCTCATCTCCAGAGTTGAGCACGGCAATGTCTCCTGCTTTGTCTACATTCCCACTACTTGTAGTGGAAATGTGGACAGAGCAGGAGACATTGCCTGACTCACCTCTAGGGAGAAGCTGCTGTTACAGAACCCCATTAACACAGGAACAAGTGTGGGTTGTGCAGACGGCATTTCAGAGCAGCAACTGGCGTGGTTGGAAGCCAGAGGAAATACTCGAAACAGAGTGAAGACAGAGGCATAATTGGAGTACGTTGACAGTTAGTAGTAGTCTAGAAACAATCGCAAACTGCCACCAAGTAGGCCTCGGCCTACTACCTGATTTTCCCTGGGCTCCGACACCGCCAGTTGGTGCTCAGAAGTGCTGTCCGCACAGACAAAACACTCGCTCATGTGTAAGTGGGGTTCGGTAACGTCAGCTGATCCCGTGCTGTGTGTATGGCAAAGTGTCCTGCTCCCTCCACAGTCAAACAACCTCAGATTTACACCTGGCTCCAAGTAGGCCTCGGCCTACTACCTGATTTTCCCTGGGCTCCGACACCACCAGTTGGTGCTCAGAAGTGCTGTACGCACAGACAAAACACTCGCTCATGTGTAAGTGGGGTTCGGTAACGTCAGCTGATCCCCTGCTGTGTGTATGGCAAAGTGTCCTGCTCCCTCCACAGTCAAACAAACTCAGATTTACACCTGGCTCCAAGTAGGCCTCGGCCTACTACCTGATTTTCCCTGGGCTCCGACACCGCCAGTTGGTGCTCGGAAGTGCTGTCCACACAGAAAAACACACTCGTTCATGTGAAAGTGAGGTTCGGTAACGTCAGCTGATCCCTGCTGTGTGGAGGGCAAACTGCTGCTGCTTCCAAATTGTAACTACTTCAGATTTAAACATTCTCTGATTTGGCCTCTGTCTCCACTCTGTCTCTAGTATTTCCCCTGACCTCCAACACCGCCAGTTCCTGCTCACAGTTGCCGTCCACACATTCCACACGTGTTCCTGTGTTACTGGGGTTCTGTAACATCAGCAGATCCCCCAATGTCTGTCCGCCACTGTCTCCTGCGCTGTCCACCTTCCCACTGCAAGCGGTGGGAAAGTGGACAGAGCAGGAGACAGTGGCAGACACACATCAGGGGATCTGCTGACATTACAGAATCCCAGTAACACAGGAACACGTGTGGATTGGGCAGACGGCTGCTGTACGCATAAACTGGCGGTGTTGGTGGTCACGTTAAATCCTGGAAACAGAGTGGAGACAGATGCCTAATTGGAGCACGTTGACAGTCTGTTGTAGCCTACAAACAATCTAAAACTGCCACCAAGTAGGCCTCGGACTGCACCCTGGTTCTCCCTGGGCTCCAACAGCGCTAGTTGGTGCTCGGAAGTGCTGTCCACACAGAAAAACACACTCGTTCATGTGAAAGTGGGGGTCAGTAATGTCAGCTGATCCCCTGCTGTGTGGAGGGCAAACTGCTGCTGCCTCCAAATTCAAACAACGTCTTATCTTAAACTGCCTCCAAGTAGGCCTCAGCCTACAAAATGACTATCCCTGGGCTCCAACATCGTCAGTTGTTGCTCGGAAGTGCTGTCCACAAAGAAAAACACACTCGTTCATGTGAAAGTGGGGTTCGGTAACGTCAGCTGATCCCCTGCTGTGTGGAGGGCAAAGTGTCCTGCTCCCTCCAAAGTCAAAATACCTCAGCTTTACACCTGGCTCCTAGTAGGCCTCGGCCTGCACCATGATTGTCCCTGGGTTCCAACAACGCTAGTTGGTGCTCGGAAGTGCTGTCCACACAGAAAAACACACTCGTTCATGTGAAAGTGGGGGTCGGTAACGTCGGCTGATCCTCTGCTGTGTGGAGGGCAAAGTGTCCTGCTCCCTCCAAAGTCAAAATACCTCAGCTTTACACCTGGCTCCTAGTAGGCCTCGGCCTGCACCATGATTGTCCCTGGGCTCCAACAATGCCAGTTGGTGCTCGGAAGTGCTGTCCACACAGAAAAACACACTCGTTCATGTGAAAGTGGGGTTCGGTAACGTCAGCTGATCCCCTGCTGTGTGGAGGGCAAACTGCTGCTGCCTCCAAATTGTAACTACTTCAGATTTAAACATTCTCTGATTTGGCCTCTGTCTCCACTCTGTCTCTAGTATTTCCCCTGACCTCCAACACCGCCAGTTCCTGCTCACAGTTGCCGTCCACGCATTCCACACGTGTTCCTGTGTTCCTGGTGTTCTGTAACGTGAGCTGATCCCCCAATGTGTGTCCGGCACTGTCTCCTGCGCTGTCCACCTTCCCACTGCAAGTGGTGGGAATGTGGACAGAGCAGGAGACATTGGCAGACAAACATCAGAGGATCTGCTGACATTACAGAACACCAGTAACACAGGAACACGTGTGGATTGGGCAGACGGCTACTGTACGCATAAACTGGCGGTGTTGGTGGTCACGTGAAATCCTGGAAACAGAGTGGAGACAGATGCCTAATTGGAGCACGTTGACAGTCTGTTGTAGCCTACAAACAATCTAAAACTGCCACCAAGTAGGCCTCGGACTGCACCCTGGTTCTCCCTGGGCTCCAACAACGCTAGTTGGTGCTCGGAAGTGCTGTCCACACAGAAAAACACACTCGTTCATGTGAAAGTGGGGGTCAGTAATGTCAGCTGATCCCCTGCTGTGTGGAGGGCAAACTGCTGCTGCCTCCAAATTCAAACAACGTCTTATCTTAAACTGCCTCCAAGTAGGCCTCAGCCTACAAAATGACTATCCCTGGGCTCCAACATCGTCAGTTGTTGCTCGGAAGTGCTGTCCACACAGAAAAACACACTCGTTCATGTGAAAGTGGGGTTCGGTAACGTCAGCTGATCCCCTGCTGTGTGGAGGGCAAAGTGTCCTGCTCCCTCCAATGTCAAAATACCTCAGCTTTATACCTGGCTCCTAGTAGGCCTCGGCCTGCATCATGATTGTCCCTGGGTTCCAACAACGCTAGTTGGTGCTCGGAAGTGCTGTCCACACAGAAAAACACACTCGTTCATGTGAAAGTGGGGGTCGGTAACGTCGGCTGATCCCCTGCTGTGTGGAGGGCAAAGTGTCCTGCTCCCTCCAAAGTCAAAATACCTCAGCTTTACACCTGGCTCCTAATAGGCCTCGGCCTGCACCATGATTGTCCCTGGGCTCCAACAACGCCAGTTGGTGCTCGGAAGTGCTGTCCACACAGAAAAACACACTCGTTCATGTGAAAGTGGGGTTCGGTAACGTCAGCTGATCCCCTGCTGTGTGGAGGGCAAAGTGCTGCCGCCTCCAAATTGTAACTACTTCAGATTTAAACATTCTCTGATTTGGCCTCTGTCTCCACTCTGTCTCTAGTATTTCCCCTGACCTCCAACACCGCCAGTTCCTGCTCACAGTTGCCGTCCACGCATTCCACACGTGTTCCTGTGTTACTGGGTTTCTGTAACATCAGCAGATCCCCCAATATGTGTCCGGCACTGTCTCCTGCACTGTCCACCTTCCCACTGCAAGCGGTGGGAATGTGGACAGAGCAGGAGACAGTGGCAGACACACATCAGGGGATCTGCTGACATTACAGAATCCCAGTAACACAGGAACACGTGTGGATTGGGCAGACGGCTGCTGTACGCATAAACTGGCGGTGTTGGTGGTCACGTGAAATCCTGGAAACAGAGTGGAGACAGATGCCTAATTGGAGCACGTTGACAGTCAGTTGTAGCCTACAAACAATCTAAAACTACCACCAAGTAGGCCTCGGCCTACACCATGATTGTCCCTGGGCTCCAACAACGCCAGTTGGTGCTCGGCAGTGTCTTTGGCACGGGGACTCCCTGTTGCCCAGCCTGGTTCCAGCACGCCTGCTGTTTCCGGGTAGTGTCAAGGTCACTATGCCACCAATGCGTTGTCCTGTCGTCTTGCGGCCGTGTTAGCCGACTCTACGGTGCCTGCAGTTTAGGTGATTCCTATGTGGGCTGCGGGAACTGGCACTGAAGGCTGGATCCGTAGTGCCAATGGGACATGGACCCCCTGTAGGACTGTGGGTTCCGGTAACTGCGGCCTGGCTACTTTGCTTTGAATGGGTACCTTCTGCTACCCACCCGGGTTCCAGCACTGTCTGCTGGTTCTCGCCAGAGCCTTTGGCCTAGGTGCCTCCATCTCGGTATCCGAAGTCCAGCACCGTCAGCTGGTCCTTGGTAGTGCTTTTTAGGACAGGTACCTTCTGCTTAGTAACCGTGGTCCAGCACCGTCAGTTGGTCCTCGGTAGTGCCATTGGCTCTTGTTCCTTCTGCTACCCATCCGGGTGCCAGCACTGTCTGCTGGTTCTCGCCACAGCCTTTGGCCTAGGTGCCTCCATCTCGGTATCCGAGGTCCAGCACCGTCAGCTGGTCCTTGGTAGTGCTTTTTAGCACAGGTACCTTCTGCTTAGTAACCGTGGTCCAGCACCGTCAGTTGGTCCTCGGTAGTGCCATTGGCTCTTGTTCCTTCTGCTACCCATCCGGGTGCAAGCACTGTCTGCTGGTTCTCACCACAGCCTTTGGCCTAGGTGCCTCCATCTCGGTATCCGAGGTCCAGCACCGTCAGCTGGTCCTTGGTAGTGCTTTTTAGCACAGGTACCTTCTGCTTAGTAACCGTGGTCCAGCACCGTCAGTTGGTCCTCAGTAGTGCCATTGGCTCTTGTTCCTTCTGCTACCATCCGGGTGCCAGCACTGTCTGCTGGTTCTCGCCACAGCCTTTGGCCTAGGTGCCTCCATCTCGGTATCCGAGGTCCAGCACCGTCAGCTGGTCCTTGGTAGTGCTTTTTAGCACAGGTACCTTCTGCTTAGTAACCGTGGTCCAGCACCGTCAGTTGGTCCTCGGTAGTGCCATTGGCTCTTGTTCCTTCTGCTACCCATCCGGGTGCCAGCACTGTCTGCTGGTTCTCGCCAGTTTCTCAGCCTTCTTGTACCTTCTGCTACATTTCCAAGATCAAGCTTTTTGAAATTGTCTTTGGTAATCCTTATTGATCTCCATGACGATGACCCTGATGACGACGACCCTGAAGACCACACCAAAGAAGACCAGAAATGTGACCCTAAATAATAAGACCAAGAGGACAAAGAACATGAAGACAACCACCAAGATACAGAACAAAAGACAGAAGAACAAGAAGCAGAAGAAGCAAAAGCAGAAGAACAGAAAGCAGAAGAACATTAAGCATAAGACTAAAAATCAGCATAGAAGAAATCAAAATTATAAGCAGAAGAAGACTAAGCAGTAAATGGGGGTGAGTCCGTTCCTCCTCGTGGTGCCCCTGGAAAATGCCTGCTGCTTCAGGCCAAACTGAACGCGGACAAATCCTGTTGTAAATCTTTAGTGACAGGCAGAACGTAAGGTGTAATCTTATAACTTTTATAGATAAGTACTACAGGAATGCCTGTCACCATAAGAAAATGAAGACAAAGAAGAGAGACGGGAGACACTGGAGGGAGATTCAAAATGGGGGTGTAGAAGGAGGCAGATGACGCCCTCACAGCCATGACGCAGGGGGTCGAGCTCGGCAGGGACTGGCTGACGCTGCAGAGGGAGCTACAGAACTCTCTAGAAGCTCAGAAGAGGCAGGCGGTTCTGGTGGAGAAATTACAGGCAAAGGTTGTACAGTACAGGAATCGCTACCAGGAGCTGCAGCAGAGCCAGGACTTCAGTCTGAGCCGAGGGGAGCTGGAGTTGGAGAAAGCTCTTCGAAAGTTGGAAGAAGAACAGCAAAGATGCGAGAGTCTGGCGGCGGTAAATGCTCTGCTCAGGGAGGATCTGGCACGGACGCAGGAGGCCAATAAGCTGCTGGGGGAAGATATCCACAAGCTGACGGCCGACTGGTCCGGAGCCATACAGGAACTGGAGCGAAAGGAGAATGAATGGGAAGAAGAGAGGGAGGTTTACAAAAGTCGCATACAGGGCGAGAACGCCCGACTCCTGCGGTTATGGACGGAGGTGGTGACATTTCATCGTCATTTTAAGGAACTAAAGACTGCAACTGAAAGGGATCTCTCTGTGTTTCGTGCTGAATGGATTAGATGTATCCGTCTTCTCCAAACTTCATGTTGCTCCATTATTTCATGGAGACCTCAGGATGCAGGAAAAATAACCGAACCCCCAAAATACCTGTTGGTCACCTGGGGTGGAGGGATAGAGTCAGCTGTCTACAAATATCTAAAGGGCTGTCACATTGTAGAAGGATCAACTTTATTCTCAATTGCACAAGGAAAGACTAGAAGCAATGGGATGAAGCTGAATGGGAGGAGACACAGATTAGATATTAGAAAAAACTTTTTGACAGTTAGAGTGATCAATGAGTGGAACAGGCTGCCACGAGAAGTGGTGAGTTCTCCTTCAATGGAAGTCTTCAAACAGAGGCTGGACAGACATCTGACTGGGATGATTTAGCGAATCCTGCTTTGAGCAGGGGGTTGGACCAGATGGCCCAGGAGGTCCCTTCCAACTCTACGATTCTATGATTCTATGATTCTATAAGAATAGGAAGAAGATGAAGAAATAGCATATTAAAATTGATAATAGCTGAATAAGAAGAATATGAAGAATGGAAAAAAAAATTAATGGGAAGAAGATGAAGAAGAAGAAGATGAATAAGGTGAAGAAAAAGTTGATGAAAAAAATGCTACTGCTGCGGATCATGAAGGAGAAAGTGTGGGAGAAGTACAAAAGAACGTGAAGAGCATGGAAGTTGTGAAACATACATATCTGACAAAATATAAAAAAGGTTAACATAGTCAATATCTTTTTAACTCCGAACGTACTGAAAAAAAAAATTGGAATTAATGCTATGCCATGTGATTTGAATAAAACACTATGCTTTTAATGTCTCCTCCACCTCCCACAATACATTCTACATGATTCTTATTTGTTTTCAATTATGTAGAATTAGCCAACAAGGAAATAAAGGGCTTTTTTTAATTCCGATACCAGAAGTCCCATTGACTTGAATGGGACTTCCGGTATCGGAATCGGCGATACCCGATATTTTTTTCGTATCGGGCGATACCATCCGATACGATATTTTTGGGTATCGAACGGTATCGCTCAACACTACTCTCTATAGATTTTTGAGGCTGACAATGATGCTCTCAGTCCAAGTATGGCAGCAGTCAGCCTAATAAACAGGACTGCTGCACACAAAAGTGTGGAAAAAATGAACACTTGGTAACTGTGCAGAAAAAAGGAAGAAAAGTATTTTTGCTTTTAAAAATACTGTTTGCACAGCAGTGTGCAAACAGCAATGCAGCTATCAGGGAGCGTTATAAGGAAGCCTAATAACCAACAGAGCTGATGCACAAAAATATAGCCTCCCCTGTCACTGCACACAAACTGTTGTGTTGTACAGTGAAAATCACTACCAGCAGAAGCAGTTTTATTTTTCTTCTTCCCTGCCTAACGCTCTCCCTTATTCAGAATCAGCAGCAGCAACCTTTCCCTATGCTAAGATCGGCAGAAGTAAGATGATGGTCGGCATGCACTCCCTTTTATAGCCCCTGTGATGCCACACAAAGCAAGTCAATCACTTGCATTCCCTTCTCAAAGATGGTGGTGACCGCTGCCCATGTCATCGCGTTGCCCAAAGTGTGCGTCCTCCCTCATTGGCTGAAAAAGGGCGCTGTAAGCATCATTTGAAACGCAACTTTGGCGCTCTGGTCGCCAACCTCGTGGCCGACCTCACGCTATGGTCGGGTGTCGTTTCATGAAACCCGACTTTAGCGAAATTTGGTGACTTATGAATTTGACCGACCCGTTTCGCTCAACTCTAGTGGCAAGTGCTCCTATAGAGCTGAAGACACCTAAGATTAAGTGTAATGGGGGAGATTTAGCGCGGAGATATGTGTATTTAGTGTGTAGGGAGATTTAGGATGGGTAGATTTAGTGTGTGGGGGAGATTTAGCATGGGGATGGTAGTATTTAGTGTGTGGGAAGATTTAACATGAGGGTATTCAGTGTGTGTGGGAAATTTAGTGTGTTGATGGGGGTATTTAGTGTCTGGGGGAGATTTAGTGTAACAGGAGTGAGGAGGATTTGAGGACACAGTTTGGGGAGCATGAAGGGGCAGGTGAAGACACAATATTGGGAGCAAAGGGGGAGATGGGTGCATGTATGAGGAAATGGTATGTGGGATGAGTGTGGAACCCAATATGTTGAGTGGGGGCATGAAAGCGGACATAGTATGGTGAGTGGAAGGATGGTGCAGATACAACATGAGAAGTGAGGGGAATGTATGAGGGAGGAATGGGTGCAGAAACAGTATGGTGAATGGGGGATTGGGGCAGGCACAATGGGGAGAATGATGCTAAGGTAGTATGGGAAGCGAAGGGGGAATGCATGTACACAGAGTATGGAGAATGAGTGGGGTTATGGGTGCAGACACAATATAAATAGAGATGGAAAAATGTAGACTGACACAGTATGAGGAGCCAGGGGATGTGTGAGGAGGCAGTCTAAAGAGTGGGGGGTATATAGGAGGAGAAAGTATGAAAAGTGAAGGTAAATATGTGAGGAGACAGTATGAGCAGGGAGGAGGAAATGTGTGTGTGTGATATAGTGTGAAGAGTCAGTATGGGGAACAAGTGTGAGTGGGCACAGAATAGAGACTGAGTTGTGTGGGGTTGTAGCTTGAGGGGACAGTGTTAAGTCATAGAAAGGAGGGGACAGTATGCCAAAGAAGGGCACTATGATGAGGGGCACAGTATAGACACTGGTCCCTACAGGGGGGACACAGTGTTAGAGGACAGTCTGAAGAGAGGGTCCTGTATGGAAAGGAGGGGGCAGTGTGGAAGCATGTACCATAAGAGGGACATGGTCACATTTTGTGCAGGGAATATATGGGGTAATTATTTATTCAGAGAGTGTAGGGCAGATATTTTTTATTTAGGAGCGTTATAATGACACTGCAATCTTTAAGGGTATCATGTGGGGATGTGCTGCACAAGACCGGAGAAAATGGAAGTTTGCGGAGACGAGCAGTGGCTGTGAAAAGTCATTATAGAGTCTGGACAAAATAAAGAAAAGAAAAAGAAGGTCTCCATTTTTCAGATTGCATACTTGTGCTGACATGACCATCCACTCTTGCGACCTGCAAAACAGAATCCTAAAGTGTGCAGTGCATGTGCTGTGAGAATTCAGAAGCTCCATGCCACCTAGAGTGACTGCAGACTTTCATCTCAATCCAGAACAAGCCCTTTAATTATAAAATGAAGACCTGTAGCATGCCAGTCCTAACAGCATGTAATATACTCACGATCAGGACTGAGCAACCATCACATGGTCACTTCACACATATCCAATTTTCATACTTACTGTCACATGAACGATAGCTTCTCTTCCTACTACTTTCAGTTAGTCACTGAAAATGGAGAGAATTAAGAAGGGCGGCTTGTCTGCAAGTGTTCTAATCGCATATGTGCTTGGGGGTAGAGGGGGGGACGCTAAACTGAATTCTTGCTCCAGGTGCCAAGAAACCTACGTACACCTCTGATACAGGCAGCACCTGAGAGTAACTGCTTTACCTTGTACACAATGTAATTGCCAAGTTCTGATGATTATGTTAGCCAGAAGCCTACTGAAAGCCTCCATCACTGCCATGTTACTTTACTTCTGAAGTGATTCATTAATTTATTAAAACTTTGCAATATTACAGTATTGCAGTTGAGTTGAGCGAACACTAAAATGCTTGGATGCTCATTACTTGAACGAAGCAATTCCTAATGTTCAAATGCTTGTTTTGAGTAAAAAGTATAATGGGAGTCAATGGGAAATCCAAGGATTTTTCCGGCAGACCCTAAACGGAGGTCTGGGGCAGTGAAAATGTAGAAATGAAGGGAAAAAGTCCTGAATGGAAGGAGAACAGCATGTGAAAGATCTCTGGAAGTATCACTCACTCCCTGATCACTGCTGAGAATTATGGTGTTACTCTTTTACGCCAGGACTGACAAACATTCAAAATCAATGACAAGTTTGAGTTTGCAAGAAAAAATGTTGAGAAGCATTCTTTCCTGTGTAGTGACTTGTAAATAAGGCAAATTTAAAAATGATTTTAAAAAGATATTTTTAAAAATAACTTAAGTAAACCAAAATTAATTTGTTTTATAAGAAAATTGGAAATTTTAAAATAGTTTATGAAGCAAGAAAGAACTGTCAAAAATGTGATGGAAGTGGGACTGAGGTACACCTTGTATTAGACTAATTTTTAAAACATTTTTATAAGTAGTAACAAAAATGCAACATTTTCTTGCATGACTCTTACCAAACTAACCTATAGACCAGGGTAATCAGGACATTTTTTGCCACAAAGAGAACATAAAAAAAAACAAAATTAAAAAGACAATCACAACATTTTTTTCAATTTTACTCTATTTGAATTTTTTTTTCAATACTTTATATGGTAAAATATAGTCCGAAATTCTAAATTACAGCAAATCCTTCAAAAAACAAGCTAAGGGAATAATGATGAAAAAAATCAAAATAGTTATGGGCCTTTGAAGGCAAGGAGGAAAAAAAATAAAAGTGCACAAACGAAAAAAATGGCTACATCTCCAAAGGGTTACAAAATAAACCAATTGCAGAAGATCGGATTTAATACATATGGTTAAAAAGTAAAGATTTGCTTTAAAATCTAAGACTGAGTGTGATGTGGAAAATGTAATGCTTATTATAAAGTAAAGTTTTAAAAGGTGGGTAAAATTATGCAAGAAAAATCTATTAATTGAGTTAAAAAAACTTAAAGTATGAACTAATTAAGGTCTGTTAAGCATTTATCTATTCCAATGAATGTTTCTTACTAAATCTATATATGTTGTACAGTTTTTAGGCAAAATAATTATACATTTACTATAAATTTAGGAAAAATTGAAACCAATTCCCCTCAAATTTAATTTTCACAGCTTGGCTTATTAGCGTTTTGAGTGCAATCATTTATGTTTGATGACAGCCAGTTAATTATCACAATAATTGGAAATCGGATATATCTTGAACATGAACAAATATATTTATAGTTATAGAATTTTAAAAAATGCATTTCTATAGCTGCCTCGACATCATATCACCACAATCAGAATGTGGTTTTAGCACAATCAATTTTTCAAACTTTTAGCCTTAGAGAATGACTGTTAGTTTCATTTTATTTTTTTTAAATCTATACTGCACATGACAATAAGAAATTTTTAAATATTTCTTATCAGAGAAATCTGCTTCTGTCTCCTTTTGAACTTATCATTCATTTTCAATATTCTTAAAGAGAATTTATTAGTAGGATCAACCCTCCCAATCTGTTTACTTAGGCATATAGGTCATAGAAAACTGAATAAAATGATACCTTGATATCTGTGATTTGATATTTTACTCCAGAGAAGTCCACATTTTTAACATGTGTATATGAGCTGTTAAGATCTCTTCTCGGGTTATAGATGTTTCCCGAGAATCTGCCATCAGAACATATTTTAAATGAAAGGGGGCATTATCAGTGTGAGTCATGTAATAACTGACAGCCTGCTCTCCTCATCTACTGTACATGTCTCACACTGGTAACACCCCCTTCATATTAAACTTTTTATGATGTGCACTGCCGTTCAAAAGTTTGGGGTCACCCAGACAATTTAGTGTTTTCCATGAAATCTCATACTTTTATTATTCAAACGAGCTGCCAAAAGAATTTAAAATCTAGTCCAGTCATTGACAAGGTTCGAAAAAAAGATTTTTATTTGAAATAATAATTTTCTCCTTCAAACTTTGCTTACGTCTAAGAATGCTCCCTTTGGAGCAATTATAGCATTGCAGACCTTTGGCGTTCTAGCAGTTCATTTGCTGAGGTAATCTGGAGAAATTTCACCCCATGCTTCCAGAAGCCCCTCCTACAAGTTGGTTTGGCTTGATGGGCACTTTTTGCGTGCCATACGGTCAAGCTGCTCCCACAACAGCTCAATGGGGTTGAGATCTGGTGACTGCACTGGTCTCTCCATTACAGATAGAATACCAGCTGCCTGCTTCTTCCCTAAATAGTTCTTGCATAATTTGGAGGTGTGCTTTGGGTCATTGTCCTGTTGTAGGATGAAATTGGCTCCAATCAAGCGCTGTCCACAGGGTATGGCATGGCGTTGCAAAATGGAGTGATAGCCTTCCTCATTAAAAATCCCTTTTACCTTGTACCAATCTCCCACTTTACCAGCACCAAAGCAACCCCAGACCATCACATTGCCTCCACCATGCTTGACAGAAGGCCTCCTTCCAGCATCTTTTCAGTTGTTCTGCGTCTCACAAATGTTCTTGGATTCGTCTGTCCATAACACTTTTTTCCAATCTTCCACTGTCCAATGTCTGCGTTATTTTGCCCATATTAATCTTTTCCTTTTACTAGCCAGTCTCAGATATGGCTTTTTTTTGCCACTCTGCCCTGAAGGATAGCAACCCGGAGCGGAGTCGCCTCTTCACCGTAGACATTGACACTAGCGTTTTGTGTGTACTATTTAATGAAGCTGCCAGTTGAGGACCTGTGAGGTGTCGATATCTCAAACTACAGACTCTAAAGTACTTGTCTTGTTGCTCAGTTGTGCAGTGGGGCCTCTCACTTCTCTTTCAACTCTGGTTAGAGCCTGTTTGTGCTCTCCTCTGAAGGGAGTAGTACACACCTTTGTAGGAAATGTTCAGTTAATTAGCAATTTCTCGCATGGAATAGCCTTCATTTCTGAGAACAAGAATAGACTGTCAAGTTTCACATGAAAGTTCTTTTTTTCTGGCCATTTTGAGGGTTTAATGGAACCAACAAATATAATGCTCCAGATTCTCAACTAGCTCAAAGGAAGGTCAGGTTTATAGCTTTTCTAATCAGCCTAAATGTTTTCAACTGTGCTAACATACTTGCACAAGGATTTTCAAGGGTATTCTAACCATCCATTAGCCTTCTTACACAGATAGCAAACACAAAGTACCATAAGAACACTGGAGTGATGGTTGTTGGAAATGGGCCTCTATACACCTATGAAGATATTGCATTACAAACCAGACGTTTGCAGCTAGAATAGTCGTTTACCACATTAACAATGTGTAGAGTAGCTTCATTGAAGAAAACTGTGCTTTTCTTTCAAAAATAAGGAAATTTCTAAGTGACCCTGAACTTTTGAACGGTAGTGTACATGCTTACATAGATGGCTTAGGAGAATTGATGCTATTGACAGATTTTCTTTAACCCTAGTGACAGAGCCTATTTGGTACTTAATGACCAAGCCAATTTTAACAATTCTGATTACATTCATTTTATGAGGTTATAGCTCTGGAACGCTTCAACAGATCCCACTGATTCTGAGAATGTTTTTTCGTGACATATTGCACTTCATGTTAGTGGTAAAAAATTTCTTTGATATGACTTGTGTTTATTGAAATTTGGCAAAAAATTTTAAAAGTTTGCAATTTTCAAACTTTTAATTTTTGTTCCCTTAAATCAGAGAGTTATATTGCACAAAATAGTTAATAAATAACATTTCCCAAATGTCTACTTTACATCAGCACAATCTTACAAAGATAATTTTTTTTTCATTAGGAAGTTATAAGGGTTAAAAGTTGACCAGCGATTTCTGAATTTTCCAACAAAATTTACAAAAACATTTTTTTAGTGACCACCTTACATTTCAAGTGACTCTGAGGAGTCTATATGATAGAAACTACCCAAAAGTGACACCATTCTGAAAACTGCACCCCTCAAGGCGTGCAAAATCACATTAAAGAAGTTTATTAACCCTTCAGGTGCTTCTCGAGAACTAAAGCAATGTGAAAAAGAACATTTTGCTTTTTCACAAAAAATTTACTTTGGAACAAAACGCTTTTATTTTTACAAGGGTATCAGGAGAAAATGGACTATAAAATTTGATGTGCAATTTCTCCTAAGTACGACGACACCCTGTATGTGGGGGAATGCCATTGTCTGGGTGCTTGGCAGGGCTCAGAAGGGAGGAAGCATCGCTTGACTTTTTGAATGCAAAATTGGCTGGAATCAATGACGGGCGCCATGTCGCGTTTGGAGACCCCCCTTGATGAACCTAAACATTGGAAACCCCCAATTCTAACTCCAACTCTAATACAGCTCTAATCCCAATCCTAACCTCAACACATCCCTAACTCTAATCCCAACACTAACCATAACCCTAACCACAACCCTAACCCCAACACAACCTTAACCCTAACACAGCTCTAAACCCAACTATAACCCCAACCATAACCCTAACGCTAGCCCAACCCTAGCTATAACCCCTACTATAAGCCCAACCATAACTCTAACCCTAGCCCGAACCGTAACACTATCTATAACCCCAACCATAACTCTAACACTAATGGAAAAATGGAAAAAAATATATTTTTTTAGTTTATTATTTTTTCCTAAAGGGGGTTTCATTTACTATTTTTTATTTTGATCACTGTGATAGGGTCTAACACAGTGATCAAAATGAACCAATAGAACTCACCTATTGTTGTCGGGTGCTGGTCGGCAGATCTCAGCAGACGCATTGCACATGGGCACTACATTTTCTTCCCAGAAGAAGGTGCCGAGGGCCAGGAGACACAGCCGGAGGGACCAGGGGACATCACAGGTACAGGGGGGACTTGGAGACCCAATTTCTCTCTCCGCTGATGTGCTAGATAACTTCAGAGGAGAGAGAAATAAATAGGAAATCAGACTTTTTTTGCAGTCACTGTTATTCCGTGAATAATGGTGATCACAACATTGGGGTCAGTAAAAATCGACCTGAATCATGTTCTTTGGGGTCTCAACTATCCCCGGTAGCCAAGACCTCAGAGATTTTAAGATGCTGGGGTTGGTTCGCTATAACCTTATTTCTTAGCGCCGTTAAAAAGCAGCGCTGAGGAATAAGTACCCTTAACTGCTGCCGTTAAAAGGCATGTTGGCGGTCGTTAAGGGGTTAATTCACACTTAAAATCTGTGTTCAGCAAGTACAAATGACTGAGATAGTAGATTACAGTCGATGCTCACAAAGTTCTGTTGAGAACCAAAGCTGTTGTTTTAAAATAATAACTGTTTCTGCCTCTAGCTCCTTCCTCTTCCTTCTCCCCTCTCATAGAATTTTAAAAGTACCAACTGTCTTCTTAGTAATAGGAAAACCTGTTTTTCTCAATGCAAATATATCCTTGAGAGTGATCAATCAAGAAAGAAGCCGATTTCTATAAGATATATTACAAAGTTTCTTATTCTCATGTGTATTGTTGAGTTCTGAAATAAAAATTAAAACAATTGCAACTATGAAAAGGACAGCCACAGGACGAGGGAACAGTAACAATCATCAGACTCGCACAAAGATTAGATAATATAATATGAATATTTATTAAGTAGCTAATAAAACAAAGGATGGTAGGTATAAGTAACAAATACAATGACATCAGTTATTCTCAATAACACCGAGTAACAGTATATGCAGGTACACTTAAAAAGTATTAACTTTTATATGCGAGCAAAATACAACACAATTAACCCTTTCAATGCATAAATCAATTAAACAATAGTGTTGTGCCAGTACTTTAGTAATCGCCTACTCAGAGAGGTTTTCGAAGTGTTTTTAACAGAAGACGCCTTTTCTTCTAACTAACTTGACCTCTGCAAAGCTGTTTATATATGTGCATATATATTCTGATGTAAGATACTACCAGTATGGCCGGAGACTGAAGTAGAAGGGTCTTAGCTGGCCTGAGTCCCAAATAATAAGAAACATCAGCTTGAAGCTCTTAGGGAAAGACTATCTCTCCAACACAATGATTCCCTATGTCCTTAGAGATAGAAACACTATATTAAAGCTCATAGGGAATGTCGATTTATCCAATGCAGGGCTTCCCTAAGTCTTTAGAGATGAGGTTTCACATGGCCTACCTCCAAACACTGCATACTTGGTTGCCCTCACTGTGTCGTCTCATGTCAAGCCAAACAATGCATCCCAGAGTCACCAACAACAGATCCAGAGTCACACTGCCCTTTCCAAAATTTCTCCTAGGATCCGTAGCTTCACTGCCACCCAGACTCTCCTTTGACTTCTCCCAATCGACCACTAACTGCCAAAACCCCCATGCTCCAACTCCGGCCCCTCTCTGGTGCCCTCTTGTGGCCATATCATATGTTACATCACAAATCTCCAACAATAAAGTACACTGTAATTAACCCTTAAACAATGATTATCCGTAAATTTTGTAACTAGATTTTATCTCATTTTTAGGCAAGAGAATGTACCTTTGTCACACCAGGAAAAATGACAGCACAGCTTTAATAATTCATAATGAAATGTGTTATTGGAAATAGAAAGTGGCTTAGCTTTTCTTATTCTAACCCTAGAGACTGTCAATTTTCTGACACTCAAAAGTACAGCAACATGTAAAATACATGAGACGTCAAATCAATTAGAATTTATATTAAATTTAGATTAATGGTTAACTTTACTTTCTAATATGAGCAGAGTGATGGCTAAGTTTCCTTTTATCCTTACATTTGCTGCTCTAGCCCTGTATCGAAGTAACTCAGCACAAAGAATTTTATCGGTGCCAATCTACCCAATATTGACAAGACAATTCCTGCTATGGTAATTTTCCTGTTTATATCTAGCAGATAAGCCAGTCTTTAGGTTTATATATTAAAAATAGCAAGTACACTATTAGTTCATGATAAACATTATCTGCAGTTTCAAGAATGTTCTTTCCATTAGTCATGTAGAGATATTGGTCCTGATTCATTAAGAACGGTGTTTTTACAAGTTCATACACCAGTTTTAATGATGGGCATGCAAGAATAAGATAAAAAGAATCCAAAACAGGTGCATGTCACTTAAATTTTTTTTGCATATATGTTGCAACTTTTCCAAATGTTGCATACGAGTTTTCTAGTGAAAACACTTGGTGAATAGCCCGCAAAGTTACATCACTTTTATTGAGTTCTTTGAAGCCGCAACATCCATGTCTCTGTTCGTTTCTTCCGCCTTTGCTCTTTAACTTGCAAAATGGCATCACACCTTCATTGCAGTCGAAGAAGGGGAAATAATGAAGCATAGAATCATAGAATTGTAGAGTTGGAAGGGACCTCCTGGGCCATCTGGTCCAACTCCCTGCTCAAAGCAGAATTCACTAAATCATCCCAGATGTCTGTCCAGCCTCTGCTTGAAGACTTCTATTGAAGGAGAACTCACCTTCTCTCGTGGCAGCCTGTTAAACTCATTGATCACCCTCACTGTCAAAAAGTTTTTTCTAATATCTAATCTGTGTCTCCTCCCATTCAGTTTCATCCCATTGCTTCTAATTTTTCCTTGTGCAAATGATAAGAAAGTTGATACTTCTACAATGTGACAGCCCTTGTGATATTCGTGGACAGCTAATAAGTCTCCTCTCAGTCTTCTCTTTTGCAAGCTAAATATTCACAAATCCTGCAACCTTTCCTCATAAGACAGGGTTTGCAGACCGGTCACCATTCTGGTCACTCTTCTCAGAACTTGCTCCAGTTTGTTGACATCTTTTTTAAAATGTGGCGCCCAAAACTGGACACAGGATTCCAGATGAGGTCTGACCAAAGAGGAGTAGAGGGGGATAATGACTTCACGTGATCTAGACTGTATGCTTCTGTTAATACATCCCAGAATTGTATTTGCATTTTTTGCTGCTGCATCACACTGTTGACTCATGTTTAGTTTATGATAAATTAGTATACCCAAGTCTTTTTCACATGTGCTGTTGCTTAGCCTATTCCTCCCATTTTGCATATGCTTTTTCATTTTTATTGACCAGATTAGTACTTTGTATTTTTCCGTTAAAAACCTTTCTGTTAGTTGCTGCCCACTGCTTCAGTATATCTATATCTTTTTGAATCCTCTCTCTCTTCTCTAGTATTTGCTATCCTTCCTAACGTTGTGTTATCAGCAAATTTAATCAGTGTAACCTCAATTCCTTCATCTAAATCATTGATAAAGATGTTGAACATTACAGGGCACAGAACAGAACCCTGTGGTACCCCACTTGAGACATTCTTCCAACTGGACGTGCAGCTATTTATGACCACTCTTTGAGTCCGATCACTAAGCCAATTATGAATCCACCTGACAGTTGCCTTGTCCATTCCATACTTAATCAGTTTTTCAATAAAGATGGTGTGAGATTCTTTGTCAAATACTTTGCTGATGTCAAGATATACTATAACTACAGTATTTCCCTGATCCACCCAGTCAGTGATTCTGTCATAGAAGGAAATTAAGTTAGTTTGACATGACTTATTAGTTACAAACCCATGCTGAATCTGGTTAAAAACTTCATTCTTATCCAGGTACGTACTTACATGTTGTTTAACAATTTGTTCAAAGATTTTTCCTGGTATAGAGGTCAGAATCACAGGGTTTTAGTTCCCTGGGTCCATCTTCTTCCCCTTTTTGAAGATAGGAACAACATTTGCTCTTCTCCAGTTTTCTGGGACTTCTCGTGATCTCCAAGAATTTTCAAACATTGTGGAGAGTGGTTCAAAATTTCTTCTGCTCTTTCCTTCAGTACTCTGGGGTGTAATTCATCTAGACCTGGAGACTTGAATTCATTTAGGTTAGCTAAGTGTTTCCTCACTATCTTTCTGTTTATAGATATCCTGGATTCTTCTCTTCCCTTTCTGAGAGAAAACAGATGCAAAATAGGAATTTAAAAGTTCGGCCTTCTCAATATCCTTTCTTACCATTTCATCATTTTCATCTTGTAAAAATCCTATAGCATCTTTGACTTTTCTTTTACTTTTGACATATCCCCAAAATCCTAAATTTTTATTGCTTTTGAAGTCTCTTGCAAGCCTTAATTCATTGTCAGCTTTAGATAATCTGATGTGTCCCCTGCAGGTTCTGCAAACAACATTATATTCTTCTTTAGCTTTGCCTCCCTCTTTCCATTTGATAAACATTTCTTTCTTCCATTTTAGCACATGTTTAAGTTCTGTGTTCATCCATCCTGGATTCCTTAAATGCTTCCTATTCTTCACTCTTTTCGGAATTGTTAACAATTGTGCTTTGAGAATTTCATTTTTCAAGATTTCCCATCCTTCCTGGACATTTTTGTCCTTAAGGATATCCAGCCATTGTATCACTCTGATTCTCTTTCTGAGTCCATTAAAATCTGCCTTTCTTAAATCTAACCTTGACATCTGAGTCATCCTCCTGTAGTTATCCAAAACTCTAAAATAGCATGGTTGCTACCTCCCAGGGTCCCATCCATTCTTATCTCCTCAACCATTTCCTCTCTATTTATAAGGATTAGATCCAAAGTAGTAGATCCACTGGACTTGTTTTCTCCCTTATCTTTTGGAATATAAAGTTGTCAGCAAGAGGGGATAAGAACTTGCTTGACCTGTTAGTTTTGCCTGAAAGAGAATCCCAACAAATGTCTGCATAGTTGAAATCTCCCATGACCACTTTGTCATTTTTTTTGGAGAACTTGGCCATTTGATGAACAAAGAGCCCATCCATATCTTCAGCTTGCACAGGCGACCTGTAGTAAATGCTACAATGGTGTCCTTTCCATTGTTTTGATTGCTTATTTGTTATTCCCTAACAAACAGGCAATCCCCATATTTATTCAGGCTGTCTAGCAGCCGCAAATCATGCAGCTTCAACGACTTTGCATCTCTCAGCCTCCCGCCTGCCTAAGATGCTTTAAACATTTTTGACCAATAAAATTTGGACTTCATTCCAGTGAGTGCCACCTCTATTCATTTCACTTGGATTATTCACATGATTTCAGTGTGAAGGAACAAAGGTTTTTATGCCTGCGGTATCTCTGTTCAGCTGACAGCATTGGCTGCAATGAGCTATCGGTGGTCCTCAGCATTTTCTACTTTTTTGTGATTGCCACATTGTTGTTATATGTACTCCTCGTCAGTACGATTACAGAATTTCCAAACTTGTCCAGTATTTTTGCTATATGAAGAAAAAAATCTGAAATTGAAAAAAATATTTTTGGTTCTGTTGCCTTATTCTGACATCTTTAATTTTCTTATTCTTCTATTGATAGATCTGTACACAAGGGCTAGTTTTTTGCACCCCAAGCTGATGTTGTTTTTTCTTCTACTATTTTGGGATATATACCAGATTAGTTGTCTTTTAATGCATTTTTTTTAGAAAGTACGGTGACTGAAAAATGGCAATTCTATTGTTTTTATATTCTGTTTCTGTTTGGCATTTAATGTACTATTTAAATCATTCATTATTTTATTGTTATTACTAATATTATTATTATTATTATTATTATTATTATTATTATTATTTTGTACACACATATTTTAACCATCCTTTTTAGCTTGATCGATAGGTCACTGTCTGATTTCCTTGCCTATCGTCTGATGTCACATAGACAATGAGCTAACAAAACATTTTTAGAGGCTGGTTCTGGACAGGGAAACATCATCGGAAGGCAGAGGCTCGGGAAATGTTCTGGTAAGCTCAGAGCACTTAGTGCTTCATTTGCAGATGTCTTAAAAAGCTGATTTGCTGAGAATGCAGCGACATCTTACTGACAGATACATTTTAAAAAAATGTACTGGCGTAGTAATACTCACTCTCTGTTGCAGCAGATATTTTGAAGCCACTATGCTGCCAGTGTTACAGTGTTTAAACTGTGGATGTGGTAAAATTTGTGTTAAAAACCCTTCAATGTTGTGGCGGGCCCGTGATTTACCCATGTGACCACTTCTCCGGCTGCATTCTATGTTGTGCAGGTGATGAAGTAGTTTAGCGCAGTGGCGTAGAGAAAAATTGTAAAATCCATAAAGACATCATTATTGGATGCAGCGGATTTGCATTACCTGACAAAATGAAGGCAGATGTGGGATCTGCGCGATCTCGTGTTCTTCCTGACACGTATACACAGACAAAGGCAGCCAAACCTCCTGTGTCTGGGCATATGCGAAAAGCAATCAATGTGGTGAATAGAATGCAGTCATTGAGGTGATCGCTAGAGTTGATAGTGCAACGCAACAAGGGTAAGTAAATGAGGACATGGCATAGAGGAGTAAAACACTTTGCATGTTAGTTTTGTCCTTTGTCACAGGTAATGTGCTTCTTAGTTTATGGGCCCATGTAGCGCTTTAAAACGCACAATGAAAACCGGACTCCTTTCCAGAAATTGCGCAGCTTTTTCCGTGCGATTTCACTGCGATTTTACCGCAAATTTGCTGCAATTTTCTCAAGCACTTTCCGAGCGATTTGAAGCATCGCTTGGAAAGTGATTGACAGGTTGGTCACACTCGTCAAACATAGTGTTTGACAAGTGTGAGCAGCTTTTTACTGTTGAGGCCGCCTATGCGGCATCAATAGTAAAAGATAAAATGTAAAAAATGATAAAAAAAATAAAAAATCGGGGTATATTTACCTTCCGACGTCCCGCGCTGCAATCCCGGGACTCAGCGTTCCCAGTAATGCCTTGCAAGACCGGTGATGACGTTGGTCTCGTATTACTATAGCGATCCAGGATATCTATAACGTATTACTATAGCGATCCAGGATATCTATAAACAGAAAGATAGTGAGGAAACACTTAGCTAGCCTAAATGAATTCAAGTCTCCAGGTCCAGATGAATTACACCCCAGAGTACTGAAGGAAATAGCAGAAGAAATTTTTGAACCCCTCTCTATAATCTTTGAAAATTCTTGGAGAACAGGAGAAGTGCCAGAAGACTGGAGAAGAGCAAATGTTGTTCCTATCTTCAAAAAGGGGAAGAAGGTGGACCCAGGTAACTATAGGCCGGTGAGTCTGACTTCTATACCAGGAAAGATCTTTGAACAAATTATTAAACAACATGTATGTCAATACCTGGATAAGAATGAAGTGATTAAACAGAGTCAGCATGGGTTTGTAACTAATAAGTCATGTCAGACTAACTTAATTTCCTTCTATGACGGTATCACTGATTGGGTGGATCAAGGAAATGCTGTAGATATAGTATATCTTGACTTCAGCAAAGCATTTGACAAAGTCTCTCATACAATCCTTATTGAAAAAATGATTAAGTATGGAATGGACAAGGCAACTGTTAGGTGGATTCATAACTGGCTTAGTGATCGGACCCAAAGAGTGGTCGTAAATGGCTGCACATCCAGTTGGAAGAATGTCTCAAGTGGGGTACCACAGGGCTCTGTCCTGGGCCCTGTATTGTTCAACATCTTTATCAACGATTTAGATGAAGGAATTGAGGGTAAACTGATTAAATTTGCTGATGACACAAAGCTAGGAGGGATAGCTAATACTAGAGAAGAGAGAGAGAGGATTCAAAAAGATTTAAATAAACTGGAGAAGTGGGCAGCAACTAACAGAATGGTTTTTAACAGGGAGAAATGCAAAGTACTACATCTGGGCAATAAAAATGGAAAAAGCATATATAGAATGGGAGGAATAGGGCTAAGTGACAGCACATGTGAAAAAGACTTGGGTATACTAATAGATCACAGACTGAATATGAGTCAACAGTGTGATGCAGCAGCAAAAAAGGCAAATGCAATTCTAGGATGTATTAACAGAAGCATACAGTCTAGATCACGTGAAGTCATTATTTCCCTCTACTCCTCTTTGGTCAGACCTCATCTGGAATATTGTGTCCAGTTTTGGGCACCACATTTTAAAAAAGACATCAACAAACTGGAGCAAGTTCAGAAAAGAGCGACCAGAATGGTGACCGGTCTGCAAACCCTGTCTTATGAGGAAAGGTTGCAGGATTTGGGAATGTTTAGTTTGCAAAAGAGAAGACTGAGAGGAGACTTAATAGCTGTCTACAAATATCTAAAGGGCTGTCACATTGTAGAAGGATCAACTTTATTCTCATTTGCACAAGGAAAGACTAGAAGCAATGGGATGAAACTGAATGGGAGGAGACACAGATTAGATATTAGAAAAAACTTTTTGACAGTTAGAGTGATCAATGAGTGGAACAGGCTGCCACGAGAAGTGGTGAGTTCTCCTTCAATGGAAGTCTTCAAACAGAGGCTGGACAGACATCTGACTGGGATGATTTAGCGAATCCTGCTTTGAGCAGGGGGTTGGACCAGATGGCCCAGGAGGTCCCTTCCAACTCTACGATTCTATGATTCTATGATTCTATGATTCTATCTCGCGAGACCGCTAGAGTCACGTGAGACTACGTCATCACAGGACGTTGCCGCAAGGCATTACTGGGAACGCTTAGGCCGGGAATGCAGCGCGGGACGTCGGAAGGTAAACATACCCCGATTTTTTATTCTTTTTTTTACAGGGGTATGGTACCCAGGGCCTGGAGGACAGTCTCCTCTCCTCCACACCGTGGGTACCAACCGCACATGAGACGCTTAACTTCCCGCATGGTGGGCATAGCCACATGTGGGAAGTAAGCGATTCTCATGCATTCCTATGGGTGTGGAATCGCGGCAATTCTTTGCGATTCCGCACAAAAGAATGATCATGCTGCGATTTTTTCCGAGATGCGATTCCGCCGCGGAAAAAAGCGCAGCATTAGCACAGCATGTGCAGAATGCCATAGGAATGCATGGGGGGCGTTCTGTACACGATTTTTAAACGTTTTTGCCGCATTTTTGCGCTGAAAATCGCAGCAAAAACGCTTAAATATCGCATTGTGGGCACACAGCCTTAATGTGAAATAAATCTCCTTGAAGAAATTAGTTTTAAGGCATTCTTAAAAAAGTCATTTCAACCTTTTAAAATACATTACTACGTGAATATGAGGAGAAACACCATTATATGACTTGTATGCGGCATATTTCTTCAGTTTTGCTCTCTGCAGCCTCTGTCTCTAATGTCCAGTTGTCTTTAAGCTAGTGGGTGGAAACGAGTTGCTATGAAGCATAGCACACAGAAACATGTGTTCTTCTGTCTCTATGTGTCACATGTTCAGTAGAAGCAGCAGCAACATGGTGGATATTATACAGCTGTGTTGAGTAGTGTAGCTTTAAATCCAACACTAAGGTGAGCAAACACACTAGAAATTAGAGGCAACTTTTGCCCCTCTCCATGAGTCTGCTCCCTACTCCGCCTCAACCTTCCCTCTAAAGGGTGGGCCATTTATATGGATACACCTAAATAAAATGGGAATAGTTGGTGATATAAACTTCCAGTTTGTGGTACATTAGTATATAGGAGGGGGAAACTTTTCAAGATGGGTGGTGACCATGTCGGCCATTTTGAAGTTGGCCATTTTGGATCCAACTTTATTTTTTTCAATGGGAAGAGGGTCATGTGACACATCAAACTTACTGAGAATTTCACAAGAAAAACAATGGTGTGCTTGGTTTTAACATAACTTTATTTTTTCATGAGTTTATGACCACTTGTGTTCAAAGTGCTGCCCATTGTGTTGGATTGTCAATGCAACCCTCTTCTTCCGCTCTTGACACACTGATAGCAACACTTTTTCTTGTGAAATTCTCAATAAGTTTGATGTGTCACATGACCTGCTTCCCATTGGAAAAAATAAATGGCCGACTTCAAAATGTGTTCAAAGTGCTGCCCATTGTGTTGGATTGTCAATGCAACCCTCTTCTTCCGCTCTTGACACACTGATAGCAACACTTTTTCTTGTGAAATTCTCAATAAGTTTGATGTGTCACATGACCTGCTTCCCATTGGAAAAAATAAATGGCCGACTTCAAAATGGCCACGATGGTCATCACCCGTCTTGAAAAGTTTCCCCCCCTCCCATATGCTAATGTGCCACAAACAGAAAGTTGATATCACCAACCATTCCCATTTTGTTTAGGTGTATCCATATAAATGGCCCACCCTGTACATAAACATCAATAGGCAAATTTAGGTAAATCATTCAATGAGATGACAACCTGTTTTTTCTTGACCAAGATTAATTTGAGAATACTGCTGAAGGAGAAGTGACTCATAAGTGGAGAAAGAGATGTATTTTATTTGCTTTTCAATATGGTTTATGCCTAGTTTGTTGAAAAGAGAGTGTCCATTTACATGTCGAAGCAAATCAAATGGTCCAGGGAAGGTGTTCTACAGAATGGGTGCGGTGTGGGAGAAGTTTTGCAGAATAAGGGTACATTCACAATGTGAGCCTTTGGTGAATTTTTGTTGTTGCAGATTTTCTGCAGCATTTTTGCACCTATTTAGTAAAGTAGGTTACCTCTGTTTTTTTTTTTAAAATACACAGAGTAAATAACTCAAAAAAATCTAATTGTGAACATGTAGCCTAAATACAAAATTTAGCACTAGGGATGAGCTTTCCAATACTGAAATATCGGAAATCCGTCCGATATTTGCGATATCGGAATTCAGATTCCCGATTCCGATATTTTTTTCACATCGGAAATCGGAAATCCGATAATCCTTCAGCCTCTGAGCGCTCCATGGAGCCAATCAGGAGCTGAAGAATTGCTGACAACATTGTGTAACTCCCCTAAGCTTGGTAGGAGGCATCCAAACATGCTAGCTAGGGGCTGCGCTGCGATTGACTGGCTGGATGGTGTGATCAGGCAGTATAAAAGGCTGCGCCTGCCATTTTAGCCTCACTCTACTGTGAAAGCAGATAGGGATAGGTTTCTGTTGGAGATATGGGAGATCTCGGATCTAATAGCGATAGAAATTGTTTTTCAGCGACTGTAGCAGCCCCTGTGTGTTACAGAAGCAGTCTTTTTCCTCACTGACCCCGCTCAGTTTCATTTTTTGTGCTGTGCAGGCTCTCAGTGAGGTGCTTAGTGAGAAAGTGCAGCGCACATTCACTGCAGCTGCTGCAGCTCCTCTTGCTGCAGCACTGTGTGGTGTGTGTCTCACTGCCTTTTCACAGCCTTTTCTTTTCATCCCTTAAATCCCCTTCCCCTATTTTTTCCTAAAAGTGTAGCTTCACCATCCAGTACATTTTGGTGAACGCTATATACGGATTTTTCAGTGAGGGGTTCCCCCCAAACATCCCCCCCCAAATCCCTTACCTCCATTTATCCCTCAATTTTCCTGGTGCTCGAGTGCGCTTTGCACAGTTCAGTCACCTCTGCTGCGCAGACCGCCTGTGTCCTTTTTTTTGGGGAGTGCAGCACCCACTAGATCAGTCTATAGTCACATCAGACTGCTGGACCCCTAGTGCGGCCTGTTCTATCGCGCACCCCCAAATTTTTCACCAGTAAATTCACTCTCAGTGCCCCTATAAGTGTTACTTTACCTCACAGCATCTATTGAGGTTAAAGTTAAAAAATATATAGGGATTGTACTGTGAGGGCCCAAGCAACCTCTGTGGCTGGTGCCACACAGCACCTGGCCTAGTCCCAGAGAATCCTTTTTTTTCGGTATCACAGCAGTGTCATTTACTGCGCTGTGACATCCGACCGTAACGTGTACACCAACACCACAAACACACGTTACACTTTGTGTAAGCCACACTAGATTCAAATAAAGTGTAGCAGACACACCATCATCATACAGTGCCATTAGTGTTTCTTATACCTGTTTGTAGTCCTACAGGAATAAGCACACTAATCCCTAATAATTACTTTCTTGCCGTTCTGAATCCATCGATAGAGATGAAGAAGGCAGGGAGTAAGGGACGTCCCAGCGGTGGCCGCGGAAGAGGTGTATCAGCAGCTAGACATGGTGCACATCCAGAGCAAGCAGGAGGCCCAAGTCGCTCAGCACCTACTTTCACCCGGCAGCAGTCATTTATGCGCAGCTTGTTAGGAGCGCAGGGCCATAGGCTGATAAGGGAGGATCAAGTAGAAACCGTTGTTGGTTGGATGGCAGCTGAGGCATCCACCTCAATGAGCGCAGCATCCTCCCAGGACCTCTCCACCACATCGGGTCAGGTCACTGAAGAGCAGCACCCATCTGCTTCTTCACCGCCCACTAAATTGCCCAGACATTCAGAGGGCCAGGAGCCAACCTTAATCCTCTTCTCAGAATCTGTTGGCTTGGAATCTGTGTGCCAGCCAGACAGCATTCCCGCAGCTGAAGAAGAGGTATTTTGCACAGATGCGTAACCACTGTGTGCATCTGAGGAAGTGTGGGCCAGTGCCCACAGTGACCAGGCCCCAGTCAGCAGATGATGATGAAACTCAGCTGCCAGTTTCTGCTGACGAAAGTGTATTGGATGACGAGGTCCTTGACCCATCATGGCATGCTGAGGGGTAGCAAGCAAGTGGGGATAGCTCAGAGGAAGAGCTTGCAGGTGTGGCGCAACGTGGCCGTCCACGTGGGAGAGGAAGAGGGAAAAATTGGTTGTCGGCTCCCTCAACTTCAGCACCCATTAGGAGCAGGGCTCTTTTAAAGAGCACAAGGGGTGCACCCAAGAGTTGTGGTGCATGGGCCTTTTTCGACCAAGTTGCAGATGACGTTACAGTAGTCAGATGCAAACTTTGTCGACCAACTGTGCGGAGAGGGAAGAACGTCAGCAACCTTAATACCACCAATATGTTGATGCATGTCAGGAAGAGGCACCCTGTGGAGTGGCAGCATCACACCCAAAATGATTCGCCACCTGCAGCTGGTCCCCCACCTTCCACCTCTTCAGCCACAGCGGCCAACTCATCCTCCAGCTCGCAAACAGCTGCTCCCGCTTCCTCGCCAGAATGCCAGGGTGCATCTGCAGGCAGTGTTGTATGGCGGCACACTGTCTGTACTTTGTCAGCATCAGCATCCCAATCGCTGGCATCCTCACACTCCCAATCCAGTGTGCAGCCATCTGTCACACGGGTGTGGGAGAAAAGGCGCCCGTACTCGGCAAACCACCCACGAGCACAGGGCATGAATTCTCGCATTGCCAAACTGCTTGCAGTGGAAATGCTACCATTCTGGCTGATGAGCAAGCCAGGCTTTATCGATATGTTGGGGTTTGCAATCCCACAATACAGCGTTCCCAGCTGCTTCTACTTCAGTAGGCAAGCTTTCCCTGCCCTGCAACAGCATGTGGAGCGTAAAATTAAGCATGCGCTACAAAATGCAGTTAGTAGCAAGGTCCACCTGACCACCGACGCGTGGACCAGTCAGCATGGCCAGGGACGCTACATTTCCATCACCGCCCATTGAGTAAATGTAGTTGAGCCTGGAACTGAAGTAGACAGTGCAAGTGCGCGGGGCCTGCCAACTCCATGGATTGCAGGCCTCTCCTCTGTACAAATTGACTCCTCCTCATACTCCTCATCAGACTCGCCTGCACCCAGACGTATCACAACAACCGATTTCAGCACTGCATCGGTCAAACATCAACAGGCCGTGTTGAAATTGGTTTATTTGGATGATGATAGCCACATCACAACCGAGCTGTGGAACACGCTCAAGGAGTAGAGCGACATGTGGCTTGCGCCGCTCAACCTCCAGCCAGATATGGTGGTGTGTGACAACGGCCGAAACCTGGTCGCGGTTCTGGGCCTAGGTGGCCTGACTCACATTTCATGCCTTACCCATGTCCTAAACTTGGTGGTACAGAGTTTCCTTAGGAACTATCCTGACCTTGAGGAGCTGCTGCACAAAGTCAGATATGAACAGCTTCTATCCACTCTCTGTTCAACAATTAAATCGTCATGTGTAGACTATATACTGTATCTATCAACGTAAAAGAAAAAGTGGCTGACAGCAACTCCTTGATCCAAGAGAGGCACGTTCAAAGTCCAAAGACCCAGTTGGACACGAAATCCAAATAATAAAGATGAACAGCATCTCATCCGGGTGAAAAACATATAAACATTTATTGTGCCATGACAAAATGCGACGTTTCGACCATCACATGGTCTTTATCAAGCATAGCATACAGCAGGATATGACAATCTTAAATAGGCCAATATGGCCAATCAATAGCAAGTATCCGCCCACATCATATGAAATAGCATAAAACGATACAAATGAAACATATAAATTAATTATACATACATAATAGTATAGTGCACATACAGACATATAACAATAAACAAAAATTATACAATATACTAGCACATGGTGTTAATAAACAAATAAACGGCAACCAAATGGATGTTCGCATTCCTGTATCGCCTAGCAACCACCCACCAATGAGCAACTGTCTTACGTAAAGTGTTAACTACCAACAACCACAGCCAATGATTATAACCCCTTATCAGGCACCAAAAAAACCAATAACCTATCAGAATTATCAACAGACCTGAGCGCCGAATTTCCCTTCACATGTCATCACCCTCCAAGTAATCGGGTGACGTCACCTGGTGTCGCATAGGAAATGATATAACTCACTCACGTGATACCGCGACTGAGAAGTCGCGCATGCGCACCATAGCTCCACAATCTCAAATGATCTATACTCAGGGCGCCCACAATCCACCGCAAATGGTCACGTGACTAGTCACATGATCACACCTCCACCAACCACATCATAGAGCGGTCACATGGAGAGATCACATGACCGCATACGCCGGATTTCAAATATATGCATCCACATATAAAAAGAAAATATATCTAGCGGGTTTGTAACAATTCAAAAGGGCACACAATATACCTACTAAATAACTATTGAGAGAACCAATATATAAGAGACCCAAAATGGTTTAAATATATGATCGGTTAAATTGCCAACATACTGGCATCAACATAGTTGTAAACAGGGATAGACTAATAACCCCCACCTTCTAATAATGTCAATCAGTATTCCACAAAATAAGTAGAAACCAATATTAACTCATATAACATGACCGTGGCCACATATATATAATGGTACATAACTCTCATAAAAAGGAATCCCATAGTGGAACATCCCTTTGGTTGCCGTTTATTTGTTTATTAACACCATGTGCTAGTATATTGTATAATTTTTGTTTATTGTTATATGTCTGTATGTGCACTATACTATTATGTATGTATAATTAATTTATATGTTTCATTTGTATCGTTTTATGCTATTTCATATGATGTGGGCGGATACTTGCTATTGATTGGCCATATTGGCCTATTTAAGATTGTCATATCCTGCTGTATGCTATGCTTGATAAAGACCATGTGATGGTCGAAACGTCGCATTTTGTCATGGCGCAATAAATGTTTATATGTTTTTCACCCGGATGAGATGCTGTTCATCTTTATTATTTATATATACTGTATCTGTCTTGTTAGATGTTACTTGTTGTATCTGTTGTTATATATTATGTTGCCTCTTTGCCACAAAGAATTCCTTGTATATATGTAATATGTACTTGGCGATAATAAATTTGATTGATTGATTGATAGATACGAGTGCTCTCATTTGCGGCGTTCAAGCATGGCTGCATCGCGCCTTTCAGCATGCAGCACAGATTGGGCCTGCCCGAGCACCGCATCATTGTTGACCTCCCCACCAGGTGGAATTCGACTTTGCATATGCTGCGGAGGTTGTGTGAGCAGCAACCTGCAATTATGGAGTTGAAGCTGCATCAGGCGCAAAGTAGGCGACACACATCTCTCCCTCCCACTTTACAACCACAAAGTGGGCATCCATGAAGGACATATGCACCATTTTTTAGTGCTTCGAGGACTCCACTCTGATGGTGAGTGTGGATGCTGCCCTACTCAGCCTGACTATTCTCCTTATATGCCTTATAGAATCATCACTTAAAGGACTAAGGGATGAGGTTTCTCAGGAGGAGGAGGAGTATGATGAGACATTTGCACCAACCAGGCAATCTTCATAGGCCCGGTTGGTACAAAGCTCTGTGGGTGCCTCACAAAGGTCCAGGCAGGACACAGCAAGTGAGGAGGATGAGGAGGACTATGAGGATGAGCCAGAGGAGGAAAGTACACAGTGCTCTACTAGTAGTCACCAGATAGAGCGTGGATGGGGTGATGCAGAGCAGCCAGAGCACATTCCTCCAGCTGGTGACAGCGATGCATGGCCAGTTGGCAGCCTTCAGCACATGAGTGACTTCATGCTGCAGTGTCTGAGAAGCGACCCACGTGTGGCTCGTATTCTCCACACAAATGACTACTTGGTGGCCATCCTCTTAGATCCATGTTACCGGGACAGCCTTCAAAGCCTAATTACACCGTTGAACCGGGAGCGTAAAATGCAGGAGTACCAAGACGCACTGGTTAATTCACTCATGTACTCTTTTCCACCGCATAGCAGTGATGCGCGTGCACTAGCAGGCACCTCAGTGCACCCTGGGCCCAGCGGAATCCATTCAGAAGCCGGTAGCAGAAGCAGTACATCTGTTACTGACAGGTTCAGTATACCCAACCTGTTCCAATGGTTTCTGAACCCGCAAACAGTTCGAAAACCATCAGCACAGACAGTGCAAAGCACTAGGAGGCAACGTTACCGTGACATGGTGGCACAACACCTCTCCACCCCTGTCAGTGTGCTTCAGGATGGATCTGCCCCCTTCAAGTTTTGGGTCTCCAAGTTGGATACATGGCCCGAGCTTAGCCAGTATGCCTTGGAGGTCCTGGCTTGTCCTGGTGCCAGTGTGATTTCTGAATGCGTCTTTAGTGCAGCTGGCAATGTACTAACAGACCAACGTACCAGACTATCCACTGCAAATGTGGACTGGCTTACATTCGTAAAAATGAATTTCTGGTGACTTTTGCTGCCCTGGGCCAGAGTAGACAGGTTACATGCATGGTTGGTAGCAGTATGCATGCTCTGTCATGTGCCTATGTTGCACACAGTGTCATCTGTTATGCCCGTGCTCTGGCCTCTACTACCAACATCTAGCACCTGGTTCTGTGACTGACTCTTTCACCTCATACTGTTTTCCATGGGCTCTAGTACCACCAGATAGTGCCCATTTCTGTGACTGCCACTTTCACAGCATGCCGTGTTTCTGGGCTCTAGTACTGCCAGCAAGTACCCATTTCCGTGACTGCTGATTTCACAGCATGCCGTGTTTCTGGGCTCTAGTACCGCCAGCTAGTGCCCATTTCTGTGACTGCCACTTTCACAGCATGCCGTGTTTCTGGGCTCTAGTACCGCCAGCTAGTGCCCATTTCTGTGACTGCCACTTTCACAGCATGCCGTGTTTCTGGGCTCTAGTACTGCCAGCAAGTACCCATTTCCGTGACTGCTGATTTCACAGCATGCTGTGTTTCTGGGCAACAGTACCGCCAGCTGTACCTCGTTCGACCAAAGTGGAAAAAAAGGATGACAGATGCCAAACACCTATAGGCAGAAGCACAAGAGGCAGGATCCAGCCACGCCAACTGTTTCCTGGCAATGAAGTGCGGACACAGGTGCCTCCCCAAGGGGTAAACCGAGTTCCAGCATCGCCAGCTGGTTCTCGGGAGTGCCCAAGGGCACGGGTACCTCCTGCTCCAAACCGTGTTTCGACAATGCTCGCCTTTACACGGTTGTGTCCGCTGCACTGTTCCACGCCCCCGCCGTACATCATTCCGGCTCAGTTTGCTGTTATCCGTGGTGTCGGCAGTGTAGGAGCCCCCTATGTGGACTCGGGGACCAGGCGCTCAAGGCTGGTCTCGACAGTGCCAGTAGGACCTGCGCCTCCCCTGCTGCGACTGCGGAGTAAAGAAGACTGTGTCCGGGTTGCGGGGGCAAATGTGGCTCTTGCACTTTCTGTTGAGAAGACATTACTCCGGTAGAAGACCCAAGACAGGAAGACAGATGCAGAAGACCCAAGACAGGAAGACAGATGCAGAAGACCCAAAACAAGAAGACAGATGGAGATGTCCTCGGACTCCTGTCTTTTTGCTCTTGAACTTGCGTCTTTGCGGGGGTTTTTTGGGTTTCTCAGCAGTGCTTTTGGCTTATGTCACCACTACATTGTGGTATCCGGACTACAGTAATGTCAGCTGCTGCCCAGTACAGCCACTGCCACTTTTACCTTCTGCTGCTTATCTGGGCTCCAGTAACGTCAGCTGGTTCTCAGTAGAGTCAATCGCTTAGGTCCCTCCTTTGTGGTATCTGAGTTCCAGTAACGTCTGCTGGTCCTTGGTAGTGCATTCTGGCACAGGTACCTCCTGCTTAGTTAATGGGCTCCGGTAACGTCAGCTGGTGCCTGTTAGTTCCATTGGCTCTTATGCTGATTTCTGCTGCCTATACGGGTTCCAGACTCACCAGCTGGTTCTCTCAAGTTTCTGTGCCTACTGTTACTTCTGCCTATTTCCTCTGGGTTTGGGACATTCTGGCGACCAGCCAATAGCTGAATAACCATAGACGGAGGTTTAGGAAGTAGTAGGAGCAGATGTACATGAACCAAAAGCAGAATATCAATATGCAAAATTACTGAATAACAGTTATATAATCAGCAGAAGAAGACTAAGCATGGTTTATAGGGAGTGTATCAGTTCCTCCACGTGGTGCTCCTGGAAACTCCCTGCAAAGCAAGGTGAGCTGAACGCGGACACAGGTCAGTCAAAGGGCATATTGACACCACCACCGGCAGTTTAAATTTAATAATGTAAAATCACTAACCCTAACTATCCCTAACTCCTAACCCTTAAGGCTAGTTTCACACTTGCTTTTTTTTGCAGCGCGTTTTTCCCGCAAAAAAACGCATTGAAAAAACGCATACATAAGCATACAACTGCTGCGTTTTTTTCAAGCATTTTTATGAGCATGCATGAAAAAAACGCAGCGTTTTTATGCGTTTGTATGCGTTTTTAGCGCGTTTTTACCGCGTTTGCGTTTTTTTCCAACATTTTTAGGTGGCCCCTCACACTACCCAAACCATGACTTTACTAACCCTAACCCTGACCCTAACCCTAACCCTAACCCTGACCCTAACCCTAACCCTAACCCTAACCCTGACCCTAACCCTTAACCAAATCATACTTAACCCTAACCCAAACCCTAAACCCTAACTAACCCTAACCCTAACCCTAACCCTGACCCTAACCCTAACCCTAACCCTAACCCTGACCCTAACCCTAACCCTAACCCTGACCCTAACCCTTAACAAAACCATACTTAACCCTAACCCTGACCCTAACCCTAACCCTAACCCTGACCCTGACCCTAACCCTTAACCAAACCATACTTAACCCTAATCCTGACCCTAACCCTGACCCTAACCCTAACCCTAACCCTAACCCTGACCCTAACCCTTAACAAAACCATACTAACCCTAATCCTGACCCTAACCCTGACCCTAATCCTTAACAAAACCATACTTAACCCTAATCCTGACCCTAACCCTGACCATAACCCTAACCCTAACCCTAACCCTGACCCTAACCCTAACCCTAACCCTAACCCTGACCCTAACCCTTAACAAAACCATACTTAACCCTAATCCTGACCCTAACCATGACCCTAATCCTTAACAAAACCATACTTAACCCTAATCCTGACCCTAACCCTGACCCTAACCCTAACCCTAACCCTAACCCTGACCCTAACCCTAACCCTAACCCTAACCCTGACCCTAACCCTTAACAAAACCATACTTAACCCTAATCCTGACCCTAACCATGACCCTAATCCTTAACAAAACCATACTTAACCCTAACCCTGACCCAAACCCCAACCCTAACCCTGACCCTGACCATAACCCTAACCCTAAACCCCCTTAACTAACCCTAACTCTAACCCAAACCCCTAAATTCCATGGTTTAAAAAAAAAAACGCATATGCAAAAAAACGCATACATGAGCATGCCAGTGCGCACATATGCGCATCCATAGGCTATAATGGCCATTTTTAGCGCAAAACGTGCGCATATGTGCGCATGCGCTTTTTTGCAGGGCCAAAAAATGCAACATGCTGCGTCTGGAAAATCCCAACGCACACCCCAAAAAAACGCAGCGCATGAAAATCGCATACATGCGCTTACCAGCGCGCAGGTATGCGCACCCATGTTAAATATAGGGGAAAAAACGCATGCGCAGGTGTGCGTTTTTTTCCAGCGCTAAAAAACGCAAATGTGAAACCAGCCTCACCCTTACCACTAACCCTAACCTTAACTAACCCTAACCACTAACCCTAACCCCTAACCCTTACCTTAACCCTACTAACCCTAAACCTAAACCCTAACTCCTAACCATAACCCTACTAAGCCTAACCCCTAACCCTACTAACCATAACCATAACCCCTAACCCTAACCCTAATAACCCTAAACCCTAACCCTAACTCTACTAACCATAAGCATAACCCTAACCCTAACTAACCCTAACCCCTACCCCAACCCTAACCCTACTAACCCTAACCATAACCCTACTAACCATAAACCCTAACCCTTACCCTAACCCTTACCCTACTAACCATAAACCCTAACTTTACCCCAACTAATCCTAACCCAAAGAAAAAACACCACTGTCAAGAAGATGGCGACCAGTTTTCCTGCTACAGCTTTTGCTCTGTGCATTTTTCTAGCGATTTTTTTTGCTCCTCTGCCTCTGCAAACTTCTTCCCCATTATCCTGAGGTATTTTCCCTCCATTTTATCCATTATATAGCACTGTAGTGGTCATTTTGTAATTCAGATTTTTTTCTCCCATTGACTTGCATTGATATCGGAAATCAGAAATTCCGATATCCGATAATTTCCAATATCGGAAATCGGAATTCCGATATGATATTGGGCAATATCGCTCATCCCTAGTTAGCACCAAACATCTATGATTTTACTGAGCTAGTAGGAATCTGATGTTTAAAGATTGTATGCATGGCCCTGGATGGTTTTACCCACCAATTATCCTTCACACTTTTCTAGAGGGTTATAAAAGAGCTTTTATGCTTAGGATTATACACATTAATTAATATTAACCCCTCTTTTTTTTATCCATGGTGGCAAGGTTTGTATAGTATTTTTTGCAATGTTTGTGTAGATGTATTTTTTAAGCATGCTTGACTCTATGTTCTAGGTTTTTGTAAATTATTTTCTTGCAGAATTTACTAAGCAGTTCCTACGATATATTCTTAGATAATCCTGTATTTCATCTATATTCTACAGCATTTTCCTTGTGATGGTAATGGCATCTAATTCTCAGATTGTATCACTCACAATACACGATTTGTTCATTTCATTGCTTTTATTTGCCATGATAGAGCAATACTTCAGGAAAATTACTGGGCACCAAGCCAATTCAAATGTGTCGGCAGATAAGACTAAAATATTCAAACACGGATTGTTGAAATGCTTTTTTTGTGATTCCAGAACAAGCAAAAAGCAATGTAACAAATATATTGTTTTACAAGTCGGCATATTGCAAAATATCCTTAGGCAAGGATCAGCAATTTTCAATTAATCTCATTAGATGAGCAAGAGTGCATGTTTGAGTGTGTTCTAAAATGTGTATTTACATAATAACTTTTAATGAATGAAGAAAATTAGGAGCAGTCAATCATCACTGAATAGGATCTGCCATATAACCAACATACTGCACTGTTAGCGTGTCTGTTAACAGAAAGATGATCAACATTGTGCAAAAATGGCTTATGCGGAACACTAGGGATGAGCAAGCACTAAAAGGCTCAGATACTCGTTTCAAGTAACGAACATAATGGGAGTTGTGGTGTAGTGACCACTGTGTCTGCCAGGGGGCGCTGTGTGGATGTCCCAGGAGAGAGGATGAGTGGCAGAATACTGAATGACTGTTATGTATCTCAAGGTGGGTGGCCTTGGGATGGAGACTTATGTGTGTGTTGATCAGCAGTGATACTGCTGAGGTGCTGTTTCAATGTGTTTTGGGAAGTGTCCAGGTATCTGGTGAGACAGGCGGAATCAGTTACCTACAAACCCACCCAGGGTGTGTTTAAGAACGCTATTATAAAGTTTGTATGAGTGGTTGAAGGTCCTGTGGTGAGGTCAAAGCCATGTGACCGGTGGGCGTGGCTACAGACCATATAAGGTGGCCAGGGTAGGTCACATGGAGTGAATGCAGGGACCCGGTTGGTCTGTTTTGGAAGGTCCCGTCTGAGAGAGATGGGGCTGTCTTCCTGACAGCAAGTGCACGCTGTGTTTAATGGCTGCACGTGCCTGATAATTCCCTGGAGGGAATGGACATCTGCAGCGTGGTGAAGCAGCCATGAGGTAAACCCAGAGAGGGGATATAACTGTGAGGCTAAGAGAGCCTGTGTGCTGGACATGGCACAACCTGTGTGACCACAGGATCAGCAGAGTGAAGCTCTGTCATGGACGCTATGCTGTTAATATGAACTTTATTTTGCTGGTCATGGTTTATGATGCCTAAATAAACTGCATGGACTGTGATTGTTTTATGGAAAACCTGTGCCGGATGTGATTTATTGGCTGCCAAGCGAGTATCCCCTACCCGAATGACAGCGCTACCTTACAGAGTGAATGTGAAATCTGAGCATTTTTTCAGTAGACCCTACAAGGCGGTCTTTGGGGCAGTAAAAATGTTGATATGGATAGAAAAAGTGCTGAATGGAAGGAAAATAGCATGGGGAAGACCCCTGGAAGCATCTCTGACTCCCAGATCGCTTCTGAGAACAATGGTGTCACAATGTTACTCAATTTTAAGGACTGACAATAAAACATTCAAAATCGATGAGAAATTGAAATTGACAGGAAAAAATGTTTGTGCAAAGCCTGCCAAAAATTACAAGCCGGGTCATTCATACACCCTTGATGGCACTAACTACAGTATAGTCCCTTATTCAAATATTGTGAACAAAATGTAGTTATGGTACTCCTACACTCATAAAAGCTCTGCACAAAGTGCTAAGGCAGGAATCTATTTATATAATTGCCTTGTAATGTTCCCCAGAATTCCAAGCAGAGGAAGTTCACCAACCGCCATATTGGGACACCTAAGTGATGGGTGTCTCAATATGGAAACTGCTGGTGGTACCAACCTATTGCATGGTACCACCAGTGGAACACTGTCGCATCACACACACACACACTATACGCCGTACACACCACACACACACACACTCACGCATACACACACACACTCACACTCTCACAAACTCACACTTGCACTCACACACTCACGGAACACCAGCGGAACACCGTCACGAACACGCTGCCGTCATGATCAGCTGAATGATTCGCTGACTGCCACAATCTTTGCACAGGAGGAGCACATGCACAGTTTTAATGTGACCACCGCTATCTGTGTGCACAAAGAAGGCTGTGGTCTGATTTACTGTGCCTGCGCGAATTACGCACAAGTGCAGTGAATCATTGTCTGATCCCGGCGGTAGATGCGTGACATGTCAACAGGCAGAGGAAGCTGGTCACATTAAAGGAGTTTTCCCATCAACGAAAGTTCATTTAAAAAATTGACTGTGTCTGACCATGTACAGAGCATACCACATCTTCTGGGCAGGTGAGGAATACTGACATTACAGCAGGGGATCACAGAGGATACATTTTGTGAGGTATATTTTACTGACTGTTTTTAAAAAATATTTTACCTCACAAAATGTATCCTCTGTGATCTCCTGCTGTAATGTCAGTATTGTCTTTTGCTTCCTCCCCTACCCAGAAGCTATGGTATGTTCTGTACACGGTCAGACACAGACAATTTTTAAAATGAACTTTCGTTCGTGGGAAAACCCTTTTAAAAGGCAAATATCCGCGCCAACATCAAAAAAATACCAAGAATATACCATCAAAGAAAAGGACGGCTATCCAAGTTACTGGAGAAACATGACAAGGGGGATAGCACATGGGGTAGAAAGGTCAAAGAAGAGAAGAGAGCACATATGGGAGAAGTCAGCACGTGGGGAAAGAGAGAATGGGTAGTTGGGTGAGCACATGGAGATTCTGAATGCTGCAAAGCCTGTTTCCATCGCGACATTACCGCCTTCCTGATGCAAGAGCATTGGGCCTCCATCTAGTAAATAATAAGGAGGGTCATTGATACACCCCTGAAAGGCGAAAGGCAACAACTTGAAAGCCTTCAAAATTGAACATTAAAAATGCGTTATGTGTTGTGTTCATCTTTTAATGTGCAAAAGTGGAGGATAATCCAGGCTTTGTTCATTTGTACCAGAGTGTGACTGTCAGAATTCTTTGTCGACAGGTCAATGCACCTGCCTGTTATGACCTGCTCAGACAAGAAGCTAATGGTAGTTCAGCACAAAACCTCCAAGGCATAGAGGGACAGTTCATGACAAGTTTACATCTTTGAGACCAAATAGTTGAAGGTCACAGAGGAATTAGGGAATACTCTGGCTTGGTCGGCCAGGAATTGTTTGACCATATTTAAAAATGTTTCCCTTCTTGTCAAAAATACCTAGTCATCATGCTCCGGATGATGGAAAGGCCCGAGCCTTTCATAGTGTAGCACTGCCTATGCTGTGTTTCTCGCTCACCTCTCTCCCTTCTTTGGGCAAGGAAACTTGATACACGTCACTATCGTGGTCTGATGAAAATTCTTTCAGCATATTTTGCACAATCGCCTTCCATTATAGCACCATTTTAGAAGACCTCTCCACCTCAGGAAAGAGAGTTACAAAGTTTTTCTTGTGGCGTGGGTCTAGGACAGTGAACAACCAGTACTCTTTTTTGGCCAACATAAATATAACTCAAGGGTCATGGGAAAGGCAGCGGTACATAAAGTTGGCCGTATGTGCCATGCTCCCTACAACCAATGCTTCCCTGTCTCCACCATGATTATGACTCCCCATATCTCCCTCTTCCCTTTCTTTTTCCTCCTCTTCAGCTCATCCACGTAGGAGAGACGGGATGAAGGTGGGTACTAGCCTCTGTTGCGCTAGCAATCAATTCCTGTTTCTCCTCTTCCTCCTCCTCCTCTGCCTTCACCTCCTCATTGTTACCCAATTTATGCTAAGCAGATGATATGAGGCTGGGCTAAGTAGTATATCCCTTTCTCATGTTTTCTTCTATCACCACATGGTCCCAAAGCATAGCTTCATGGTTAATTGTGAGCAACAACTGCCTATTGTGTCATTGACACTCACCATCTTTGTGAAGTCTTCAAAGTCTTGGAGAAATGCAAAAATGTCAGACATCCATGCACACTCATCAGTTATTATGTGTGGAGGATGACCAAAACACTGATGGGCATGTTGGAGTTAGTATTCGGCAACTGGCCTCTCCTGCTCACAAAGCCTCGCCAGGATGTGCAGTGTGGAGTTCAAGGGCATGGTGATGTTGAAGACCAGTTGGTGAGCTGAAACATGCATGCACTGTTGCAGCACTGCCAGAGTGGCAGCAACTGTAGTCGAATTGCAGAAATGGGTGATGAAGTGGCGTACCTTGACCAGAAGCTGTGGCAAATTTGGGTATGTTTACAGGAACTGCTAAACTACTAACTTGAGCATGAGTGCCAAGCGTGGTACATTGTTGAGTTTGCCAATCTTCACAGCCTTCACCAAGTTACGCCCATTATCACACACAACCATGACAATTTGAAGGTTAAGGGGCAAAAGCCACAGATCTGTCTGATCTTTTATTCCTTTAAGTACTGTAACTCTGTTGCAGTGTTCAGGTTATTTAAAAGACAAATTACTGTAGCTTCAGCAGAGCCTGTTGCCGCTTTGCTGAGGCAGTGCTGCAGAGCTACCAGCTTCACTCTGATGAGAACCTCATGCTATAGAAGGAGGAGCAGGAGAGTGTTCAGGAAATGATGTAGGATGTGGGGAAATGCTGGTAGAAGTAGGTCAAGACATCCTTGTCGTCGGTAGCACATGTACCGCGAGAGGGTGGGACTCGGCCCCAGTCTCCACAATTTCACCTAGTTTGCTATCAGGGAAATGTAGCATCCCTGGCCACAAGCACTAGTCTATGTGTTGATCTTTAAGTGAACAATCCCAGTAAGTACATTGGTAAGGGCATGAGTGGCATTTATGGACACATGCTGGTACAAGGCGATAGGCATCTGTGTCAATGTCATGGACAGGGGATTGAGAAGCACCTAGTACAGGGGAAGAGGAAGTGTAATGCACTGGCACCAATTGTGGACCCTAGAGTTCAGCCCGTCGAGTCGGGTGCTTAGATCACATGTGCATGATCATGTTGGTGGTGGTTAGGCTCTTCGTGGTCAGGCCCCTGATGATCTTGGCATGTCGCAGGTTGCAAAATGTCCATTTTGTTTGTCCCAATACTCGCTTTATAAAAGTCCCTGACTGAGGAACGCCTAACTCTTTGACGGAAAAATTCACGAGTGTCGATGTTGTGCAGAACAGTTGCCTGCCTTCTGCCTCTGATCACGATAAAAAAATTGTTATTAGTGATGTATATCATTGAAATATAATAGAAACCTACTCTATAGATGACTAATTGAATCATGAAAAATTATTGAAAGCCTTTTTGGAGCGTGATATACCACCAAAATGTAACAGAAAGCATGTTATACTTTATGGGTGAGTAGTTGAATCCAGAAGCATTTTTCAATGCTTTGTTGACGTGTTATATACAACTGAAATGTAACAGAGAGCAGCTAATACTCTATGGATGAATAATTTAATCCAGAGAACAAGTTCATCACTCTTTGGAATTGTTATATAACACCAAAATGTACCACAAAGCATGCAATACTCTATGACAATAGTCAGTTTTTTCACCCCATAAAAAGGAATGTGGTCAACTGCCCCAGCTATATATTTTGCAATGGACTGCAAAGCCATAATCCATGCCTATTTAATGTATTCAGCAACTCTCTCTACTCCTGCAACTGTCCCTCCCTAGGCTAAATGAGGAATGTATCTAATATAAACAGCAAAGTACAAGATTAGCCCTTCGAAAGTCTGTTAGCTTGATGGTTCAGCATCAACACCAGTATCAACCTTAGAGGACTTTGATTCATTAAACTGTGCTCACAAATGCCTGTACAAGCACTCATTTCCTCCTATAAGAACTTTTTCTGAGTTGTGCAATGGCATCAGTGAGCCTTGCATGGTGGCGTTGGTCCTTTTATAATCTTTAATGAAGTAATGCGGCCAGCCAATCACAGTAATGCCACTACCAAGATGGCCACTGCGTTACAGTGACTCACAGGCATTTCCTGTATGCTTATTTGCTTTGTAACAGACGCCAAACATGTGGGTTGGGGACTCAAGTTTCAAATTCGAGCACCGGCTAATGCTCGCTGAGTGCCGAGTTCATCCAGGCACCCAGGTGCTTCAGTGACAACCGAGTATCACCAAGTGCATTCGCTCATCCCTACGGAACAACCTTATGCGGCCTATAGAGAGTTGCATGGAAATATAACATATAACAATTAAAAGTTTGAGTGTATGTGTTAGCGTTGGTGAATCGCACTAAATAAAATAAATAATAAAGTGCAAACACAACCATGAGATGTAAAGCTGCTGCTAATGTGAACAATGACGAACTAAAGACAACAAGCAAACTCCTAAATAGGACTGTGTTAACTATACGCAGTATGAACAGAATGCACAATACTCAACTCTCTTAGCTTCACAGAGAGACTGAGCTAAAGGGTTGCGCCCGCTCGGTAACTGACCCGTTCAATTCGCACACGTGGCCGAAACAGATGCTGAGTCACAAGAAAAATACAAAAGCTGACGCTAACTACAAACCCTGTAGACTTCAGAGGGGAGCACAGCTTTTTGGTTGGATATTGCCCTGTATGTCCACTCTGCTAACCGCACACATGTAGGAAACAGATGCTAAGCCAAGCGTGTACAAAAAGCCCTAACTGGCTAAAACTCAGGAGATAACTAAACAGACACTCGTGTTGTGAACTCATTTTCTGGTTTACCTATGGCTTCTGGTGAGGGTGGTGGAGCTGGCTGTGTTGACAGAGGAGTCATGAGTTCTCCATCCGGGCTCCCTCTAGTGGTGACAGTAGGTAATGAAGCTGATCTAAATGCCAGAGACCTGCCACCTGAGGAGGAGGAGGACTGTGAGTGGACATCAGGAGTCTCTGACTGGATTTAAGACAGCCGACTCCCTAATTTTGTGCTGGTGATTTTTTCCTGCCCTGAGGTTCTGGTTTCCAATTCTGTTCCTGCCTTCTTAAGCTATGTGTGCTCTGCTATTTTTTCCACATGAGATTTGGTCTGGTTTACTCAGTTTTTGTGGTCAGCCAGCCCCTGCTGGGGCTGTGCTGAATTTCCATTCTTATATTTCTGTTTATGCCAGTTTGATTTTTGTCCCTGATCAGATTGGCCTCTTTTTGCTCTGTCTTCAGAATATACCAGAGTGCTGATATAGGGAATTGAAGTCTAGAGACTTCAGCGTTTTTGTTATCAGAAAGTGTTGGACATTTTTTGGCAGGGTTTTGTGCGTGATTGCAGACAGCATATTTCCTTTCCTGTCCTTTCTAGTTAGTGTTGGCCCCATCGTTTGCTCAGCCTATTTTTCTATCTGTGTTTGTGTTTTCATCTTGTCTCACTGACAATACATGTTTGGGGGATGTCTATTGCTTTGGGGTCTGCTCTGGGGCAGTTTAGATTTCCCTTTTCTTACTTTAGGCTTATTTAGTTCTCTGGCTGTGATGAGGCATCTAGGATCATCGTAGGTACACTCCACGGCTACTGCTAGTTGTGTGGATAGGATCAGGAGTCTGCAATCCGCTTAGTTACCAACCTCTCTGGTTTTCTGGGGCTTAGCTTGTTTTTGTTTTTCCTCCTCGGTGACTCATTCATAACAGAATCACCAGCCAAACCGCAGTTTCTAGGGTATTCAAAAGCAGGAAAAAAGAAAAGTGTTAGAATTTTTTTTTATATGTATTTTTTCCTCTTTTGCTCTGGGGCTGTAGGAGGATTTTTTCCTTAATGGAAATTAAGCAATTGTCTGATCGTGTGGAGCAGCTCGCTGCTGAAGTGCGGTGAATTTCCACCTATCTCGCTCAATCACATGCTGTTGAACCAAAAATCCCTACTCCTGATGTGTTTTCTGGGGATCGGTCTAAATTTTTGAATTTTAAGAATAATTGTAAATTATTTCTTGCCTTGAAGCCTAACTCATCGGGGAGCTCTGTGCAGCAGGTTATAATTGTCATCTCCTTGCTGCGCAGTGATCCCCAGGATTGGGCGTTTTCTTTGACACCTGAAAATCCTATTCTGACTAATGTGGAATATGAGGTAGAGAAAATACTGGATTCTCATCTGGCTAGACAGAGACTGCAGTATTTGGTCAAGTGGAAGGGTTATGGCAAGGAGGACAATTCTTGGGTATCTGCCTCTGACATTCATGCCGATAGATTGGTTCGTGCTTTTCACCGGGCGCATCCTGATCGGCCTGGTGGCGTGGATGAGGGTTCGATGACCCCTCCTCAAGGGGGGTACTGTTGTGAACTCATTTTCTGGTTTACCTGTGGTTTGTGGTGAGGGTGGTGGAGCTGGCTGTGTTGACAGAGGAGTCGTGAGTTCTCCATCCGGGCTCCCTCTAGTGGTGACATTAGGTAATGAAGCTGATCTAAACGGCAGAGACCTGCCACCTGAGGAGGAGGACTGTGAGTGGACATCAGGAGTCTCTGACTGGATTTAAGACAGCCGACTCCCTAATTTTGTGCTGGTGATTTTTTCCTGCCCTGAGGTTCTGGTTTCCAGTTCTGTTCCTGCCTTCTCAAGCTAAGTGTACTCTGCTATTTTTTCACATGAGATTTGGTCTGGTTTACTCAGTTTTTGTGGTCAGCCAGCCCCTGCTGGGGCTGTGCTGAATTTCCATTCTTATATCTCTGTTTATGCCAGTTTGCTTTTTGTCCCTGATCAGATTGGTCTCTTTTTGCTCTGTCTTCAGAATACACCAGAGTGCTGATATAGGGAATTGAAGTCTAGCGACTTCAGGGTTTTTGATATCAGAAAATGTTGGACATTTTTTGGCAGGGTTTTGTGCGTGATTGCAGACAGCATATTTCCTTTCCTGTCCTTTCTAGTTAGTGTGGGCCCCATCATTTGCTCAGCCTATTTTTCTATCTGTGCTTGTGTTTTCATCTTATCTCACCGACAATCCATGTTTGGGGGATGTCTATTGCTTTGGGGTCTGCTCTGGGGCAGTTTAGATTTCCCCTTTTCTTGCTTTAGGCTTATTTAGTTCTCTGGCTGTGACGAGGCGTCTAGGATCATCGTAGGTACACTCCACGGCTACTGCTAGTTGTGTGGATAGGATCAGGTGTCTGCAATCCCCTTAGTTACCAACCTCTCTGGTTTTCTGTGGCTTAGCTTGTTTTTGTTTTTCCTCCTCGGTGACTCATTCTTAACACACATGCATGCATACAGAGTGGTCGCGTATCCACTCACACACCAACCATAATTGATACTAGCGCACCAGTGTGCACATCTGAGAGCTTTTTATACATCAGGCTCATATCCACATGGACAGGACCTAGCATAAGGGATGTGGAAACCATAAATTGCGACCAAAGATCCATTAGAAAAACCATAAGTACTTTATTGGGGAAAATACATAGAACGGGAAAATGGGGGAGCAGTTACAGAAAGAAATCAAGTGCTACAGTGCAAGAGGACACGCGACCTGACCCGGACCAAAACTACATGTATAGATGTATACATAAATAAAGGTGAGTATCATCTTTCCTGAGGCCTGTGTAACCTGACGGACCCTTTATTGTAAAAGGGGGCTCAATCCACCTTATCAGTATATATTACTACTCATTAGCAGACATTGTTACTGTGGACAACCATATGTACCATACTTAATGTATAGATATACAGGCAGTACCGCATTCAGTGGAATCAAGGTATAGTATCCACCATTGCATCTAGTATAAACTCCACCCACCTGCATACCCTGATGCACGTTTCGGAGAGGATCTCCTTTGTCAGGGGGCGTCCTGACGAAGGAGATCCTCTCCGAAATGCGCGTCGGGGTGACGCGCTGACCGCCTGGCCATCTACTGATTCTTTCCTGGAGGTAATTATTTTGCTCCGGTACCGTTCACCTATGCGGGTGGGTGGAGTTTATACTAGATGCAATGGTGGATACTATACCTTGATTCCACTGAATGCGGTACTGCCTGTATATCTATATATATTAAGTATGGTACATATGGTTGTCCACAGTAACAATGACTGCTAATGAGTAGTAATATTTACTGATAGATAAGGCGGATTGAGCTCCCTTATACAATAAAGGGTCCGTCAGGTTACACAGGCCTCAGGAAAGATGATACTCACCATTATTTATGTATACATCTATACATGTAGTTTTGGTCCGGGTCAGGTCGCGTGTCCTCTTGCACTGTAGCACTTGTTTTCTTTTTGCAACTGCTCCCCCATTTTCCCATTCTATGTATTTTCCCCAATAAAGTACTTATGGTTTTTCTAATGGATCTTTGGTCGTAATTTGTGGTTTCCACATCCCCTATGCTATGCGTTCAAGCTATTGATCCCTTGTTTATCCAATATATTTGGCATCTTATATTTGTAGTACACATGATGCTGTTGTATACTTTTGCTTGCTTGTTATACGGACAGGACCTAGCACGTGGACCAATCCGGAGCTGCTACATCACCAGAGCAGCTGACATCTGACCCCCAATAGAAAGACGCCACATCACGGACATGCTCAGTAAAGTGATCTCTGGCGTTTGCCTCCATAGCGTAAGGCTACACCTGCACGCCATAGGTTACCAAAGGCCCAGCTGGAGAGTCAGCAGCAAGCAAATGCATGGCATGAACCTGAGCAAGACACCGGGACCGACGCCTGTGCTGAGCAGCAGTCACAGTGGCTGGACCTGAATAGGAGACTGCAGGACCAGACAAGGCTTGGGATCCATCCCGTGCAGCAGGAAAATTTTGGCGCCTAAAAGTATGTCCCATTGATGCAAACCATGTAATCAGTTATATAACTAAACCCTGATGGGCTCTGGTGTAAAATCCAGATGTGGCCAATTTGCATGTTGGGCCCTTGTAGCATTCTAGATCCTATAAATACAGTGGGTACAGAAAGTATTCAGACCCCTTTAAATTTTCAGCTCATGTTTCATTGCAGCCATTTGATAAATTCAAAAAAGTTCATTTTTTTTTTCATTAATGTATACTCTTCACCCCATCTTGACTGAAAAAAACAGAAATGTAGAAATGTTTGCAAATTTATTAAAAAAGAAAAACTGAAATATCACATGGTCTAAGTATTCAGACCCTTTGCTCAGACACTCATATTTAAGTCACATGCTGTCCATTTCTTTGTGATCCTCCTTGAGATGGTTCTACTCCTTCATTGGAGTCCAGCTGTGTTTAATTAAACTGAGAGGACTTGATTTGTAAAGGCGCACACCTGTCTATATAATACCTCACAGCTCACAGTGCATGTCAGACCAAATGAGAATCATGAGGTCAAAGGAACTGGCCATGGAACTCAGAGACAGAATTGTGGCAAGGCACAGATCTGTCCAATTCAAAGACTTTTTTTGAATTTACCAAATGGCTGCAATGAAACAAATAGTGAAAAATTTAAAGGGGTCTGAATACTTTCCGTATCCACTGTACATATGTGTTTTCCCCCATGTAATAATGTCCCCCATCCTGGATTATTATTGTATTAATCTGCTCCTTCCTGGGCTGCTTCCAGTAAACATTTTCGCCATCCTTTAACATTTTCCCTCTGGTCCCTTTACTGGTATAATGCTCCCCATCCTGGTATAATATCCCCATTTTTATATAATGTCCCCCAGCTTGGTATAATGTCCCCATTTTATTATAATGCCCCCCATACTGGTATAATGTCCCCATTCTAGTGTATTGCCCCCATTCTGGTATAATTTCAAATTCTGGTAAAATGTCCCTATTCTGGTATAGTGTCCCCTATCCTGGTAAAAAGTCCTCCAACCTGGTATAATGTCCCCACTCTGGTATATTGTTCATATTCTGGTAATTATGTCCGCCATCCTTGTAAAATGTCTTCCTTCCTAGCATATTGTCCACACTCTGGTATATTGTACGTATTCTGGTATGTCCCCATCCTGGTAAAATGTCCTCCTTCATGGTATAATGTCCCCATTCTGGTATATTGTCCATTTTGTGATAAATTGTCCATATTCTGGTATAATGTCCCCATTCTGGTAAAATGTCCCCCATATTGAGCCCATTCATTCTTCTCCAGCACATTTAAAAAAGAAACAAAAAATTATTCTTACCATTCTTGGCTCCCATGCCTATCAGCATCTTCTTCTGTATCTATACAGAGCCGGCAGCTCACATCGGTGTGCGTGACTGCCATGCTCCACTCATTACTGACAAGCCGATGTCAGCTGCCGGAGTTTTATTGGCCAGCGGTGTGTATTGCAGCACAGGAAACCTTCGGGTCTCTGTGCCACAATACATTTCACCTCAATGTGCATCCGGTGGAAACCATGATTGCTGGCTCAGTTTGATCCTTGCCTTGAGGCCCCTTTCTTCCATCTACTCCACTGACTTTTAGTTGTGAATTAAGAATTATTATAGTGACACGCAATAGGCACTGAGCCATGTTATTTTGGTTGTGGAATACATAGTAGAAAGAAGAATATTTAGAATTGAGAGTCCTCAGTGGTTGATACCTTTTAATGGCTTACTGAAAAGATGGTAACACATTGCAAGCTTTCGAGACTACTCAGGTCTCTTCATCAGGCTTGACCAGTGTTTCCCAAACTCCAGTCCTCATGGACCCCACGGGTCATGTCCTCAGGATTTCCATCGAGTTGCACTGGTGAGAGAATTCCTGATGCCTTGATGATGCTTCCACCATCTGTGCAATAATAAGGAAATCCTGAAAACATGACCCGTGGGAAACACTGGTCAAGACTGATGAAGAGACTTGAGTAGTCTCGAAAGCTTGCAATGTGTTACCATTAGTGTTGAGCATTCCGATACTGCAAATATCAGGTATCGGCGTATATTCGTGGTATCGGAATTCCGATACAGAGTTACAAGCATGTCGAATACCGGAATCGGAAGTTCCCATAATGCTATGAGCCAGTTTGATTTGATTCAGCCAATGAGGAATCCTAAGAAGTGTGGGCACATCCTGTTAGGCATGTATGCATGTTAACTATTGGCATGGCTGTGATTGGCTGCCGAAATGATTTCATGATGCACTATAAAAGCTGCAGCCGTCATTTTGGGTTCACTCTGCTGTGAATTCAGTTAGGGACAGGACGCTGCTCTTCTGACTCTGAGGGACAGTTAGAGATAGCGATTTGCTATATAGTGCTTTACCCAGGCTACTTTAGCAACCCCTGTGTGAAGCTTTCTTTTGCCTTGCAGCGCTGTTCACAACTGTCTGCAAGGTCTGTGTGTGTGAGTGCAGCTCACGCTGTAGTGCGTTCTGCAGCCACCTCTGGTTGTAGGCCGCTCAGCATGCGTCACTGCCTCATACATATTTTTTTTTTTATTGCTGCTCATTTTTACTGATTTCTCCTATTAGTGTGCATCCATCCGTATCCATCTACATTGGTTGCAAACACTATATAGGAGTAGATAACGGAGCCTTTCTGCAGCCTTTCAGTGCTAGTGCACAGTTCTCTGCACTGTTCACGGCTGTCTGTGAGGTCTCTGTGTGTGAGTGCAGCTCACACTGTAGTGTGTTCTGCAGCCACCTCTGGTTGTACTCCGCTCAGCGTGCGTCACTGCCTCATACATAGTCCTTTTTTGCTGTAGTGCTGCTTATTTTTCCTGAATTTCTCCTATTAGTGTGCTTCCATCCATATCCAGCTAGATTGGTTGCAAACACTATATAGGAGTAGATAGAGGAGCCTTTCTGCTGGCTTGTGCCCTGCAGCCCTAGCCAGATTAGTATTAGCCTATTTTTTGGAGCCTCATCTATTGCATTGTATGTTACCTTCCTGCATTGTAAGAGCTCCAAAAAGTTTGTGATACTATCGCTTTTACATCTTTGGTCACATCCTTTTTGTTTTTTTGAAAAAAAAACACGTAAATAAAGTTCACCAAACACTCCACTTTAAAGTTGTGTAGGCCACATTAGCTCATATTAAAGTGTAGTCCACACACTTTATAAAATTAGTGTTTCTCATACCTGTTAGCAGCTGTTCAGGAATAAGCACACTAAGCCTTTAGTACTTTTCTGCCTATGTTTATCAGTCTACCAAGATGAAGAAGGCAGGGAGTAAGGCACGTGGTCGTGGGCGTGGAGTTTCAGCAGGGAGAGGAAGTGGGGATTCTGTGCCTGCTGTGGGCACCAGTGACTCAGCATCCCCCAGTTTTAACAGGGAACAGTCCTTTATGCGCAGATTTGTAGGAGCTCGCCGTACCCCACTGCTGCGGGAGGAACAAATTGAAGCCGTTTTCGGATAGATGGCAGCTAACGCATCGACTTCAATTACTTCCACATCCTCTCAGGTCCAGAGCACTGAAGAGGAACCATCTTCACCACCTGCCAAATTGCCCAGGCAGTCAGAGAGCCCTGGACAGGAGCCATCTCATTCTCTACTTCTGTTCTCTGAATCTCTTGGCTTGGAAAGAGGGGGCAAGCCAAGCAGCATTCTAGAATGTGAAGAAGAGGGAGTATGCAGTGATGCGCAACAGCTTTGTCTCTCTGAATCTGAAGAGGCGGTGGGCCAGTGCCTATGGTCAGCACACCTCAGTACGCATCTGATGATGAGACTCAGGTGCTACTTTCTGGTGTGAACTTTGCTGGCGAGACTACCCAGGAGAAGCAGGTGTTTGAAGAGGGTAGTGTAGATGATGAGGTTCTTGACCCATCATGGTGTGAGGAACAGGAAGGTGGTGCAGATGACATTTGCTTTGTCAAATGCAAGCTGTGTAATCAGAAAGTCAAAAGAGGGAAAAGTGTCAGCAACCTCAATACCACAAATATGTGGAAACATGTGCAGACCAAGCACGTGGTGGAGTTACAAAGACACACTGAAGACGTAGGCCAACCTACAGCACCACCTACCACCTCTACAGCTCGTGTTGTAGCCTCTTCCACCAGCTCACACACAGCTGGTTCAGCTTCTTTGCAGGATAGCCATGGAAGAACCTCTGGCACTGTTGTACAGAGACCCAGTGTAATTCCACCCACAGCACCACGTTCCCTGTCATCCTCACACTCCCAGGCCACTCTACAGCCATCAGTAGCACAGGCATGGGAGAAAAGGCGGCTATACTCGGCAAACCATCCCCGAGCACAGGCTCTGAAAGCTGGCATTGCTAAACTATTGGCCCTTGAAATGCTCTCATTCAGGCTGGTGGAGACTGACACCTTCCATAACTTCATGGCATTGGCAGTCCCACAATACAATGTGCCCAGCCGCTTTTATTTCAACAGGCAAGCCGTCCCTGCCCTGCAAAAGCATGTGGAGGGAAAAATTAAACATGCGCTACTAAACGCCGTCAGTAGCAAGGTCCACCTGACCATCGATGCGTGGACCGACCAGTAACCATGGACAGGGATGATACCTTTCCCTCACTGCCCATTGGGTAAATGTTGTGGAGCCTGGTACAGATCTTGAGAGTGGCGCTGTACGTGTTCTGCCAACTCCAAGGATTGCAGGAATCCAGTCTGTACACATTGACTCCTCCTGATACTCCAGTTCCTCAGAATCAGCGCTGCAGGAGCCATCACGGTCTACCTCCACATGGACCTGTGAAAGCTTACCTGTTACGACCGATATGAGCACAGCCGTGGCCAAACGTCAACAGGCCGTACTGAAATTAATTTCTTTGGGGAATCGAAGCCACACAGCACCGCAGGAGCTCTGGAATGCCATCAAGCAGGAGAGCGATGTGTGGTTTGTGCCAGCGAATCTCCAGCCATGCTTGGTAGTGTGTGACAATGGCCGAAATCTGGTGGCAGCTCTGGGCCTAGGCAACCTCACTCACATCCCATGTCTGGCACATGTGCTCAACTTGGTCGTGCAGAGTTTTTTGAGGGACTATCCGGATCTTGATGCACTGCTGCACAAGGTCCGCATAGAGTGCGCTCACTTGCGGCGTTCCAGCATTGCAAGATCGCGCATTGCAGCTCTGCAGCGCCGATTCCGCCTTCCGGAACATCGCATCATATGTGACCTACCCACCAGGTGGAATTCAACGTTACATATGTTGGAGCGATTGTGTGAGCAGCAGGCAGCAGTAATGGAGTACCAGCTGCATCAGGCGCAAACAAGTCGCACTGCTCGCCGTTCACTCTTCACCACCACTGAGTGGGCCTCTTTGAAGGACATCTGCCACGTTTTGCGTGCCTTCGATGATTCCACGTGGATGACGAGTGCAGATGATGCACTAGTCAGCGTGACTGTCCCCCTTATCTGCCTGCTTCAAAAAACACTGCAAGCACTAAGGGAGGAGGTTTTGGAAGAGGTGGAGGATGAGGAGTCACAACTGCCATCTGCTTCTTGACAGTCTGCGCAACGTGGCTCCTCACAAAGGCCTAGGCAGGGGACACTTTGTGAGGAGGATGAGGAGGTGTCAATGGAGGAGGAAGACATCTCTCCAGAGGAGGGAGGTACACATTGCTCTAGTAGTCAGTATGTAGAGCGAGGGTGGGGTGATGCAGAGCAGGCAGAGATGACGCCTCAAGCAGGGGACAGCGTTCCTTGGCCAGTTGGGAGTCTGCAGCACATGGTTGATTTCATGCTGCAGTGCCTGAGAAATGAGCACTGCATTGCCCACATTCTCAACACGGTTGATTATTGGGTGTACACCCTCCTAGATCCTCACTACCGGGACAACTTACAAAGCCTCATAACACCGTTGAACCGGGAGCGTAAAATGCGGGAGTACCAAGACACACTGGTGCATTCCATCATGTTCTCCATTCCACACGAGACCAGTGCTGCTAGTGCTTTACAAAGCAGCTCTGTGCATCGAGGCAGTGGAGGAAGCTCTGCACAAAGAGGGAGCAGAGGCAGTGCCTCAGCACAAGCCAAGACCAGTATGGCCCAAATGTGGCAAAGTTTTCTGTGCCCGCCACAAATGTCTACACCATCACAGACGGCTCTAGTCAGCAGGAGGCAGCGTTTCCGTCAAATGGTGACAGACTACATGTCTTGCCCTCTCAGTGTACTCCCAGACGGCTCTTCCCCCTTCAAGTTTTGGGTCTCTAAGCTGGATACATGGCCAGAGCTTAGCCAGTATGCATTGGAGGTGCTGGCTTGCCCTGCTGCTAGTGTATTTTCGGAACGCGTCTTTATTGCCGCAGGTTGTGTACTAACAGACCGTTGCATGCAACTATCCTCCGATAACGTTGACTGGCTTAATTTTTTGAAAATGAGCAAGGCGTGGATCTTGCCGTAATTTGCCAGTTCTCTTCCAGATTAAATAATTGGTTGGCAACAGTATCCAGGTCTCCTGCTGTGTTCATGTTTCTACCACCTGAACTGTAATCCCTGGGCTCCAACACTGCCAGTTGCTGCTCAGAAGTGCTGTCTGCACAGAGAAAAACACTAGCTCCTGTGTTAGTGGGGTTCAGTAACGCCAGCTGCTCCCCTGCTGTGTGTCCGGCAATATCTCCTGCTCGCTCCACATTCACACTACAACTGATTTTAAACTTGCTCCAATTAGGCCTCAGCCTACTCCATGATTGACCCTGTGCTCAAACACCACCAGTTGTTGCTCAGAAATGCCGTCTGCACAGAGGAAAACACTAGCTCCTGTGTTAGTGGGGTTCAGTAACACCAGCTGCTCCCCTGCTGTGTGTCTGGCAATATCGCCTGCTCCCTCCACATTCACACTACAACTGATTTTAAACTTGCTCCAATTAGGCCTCAGTCTACTCCATGATTGACCCTGTGCTCTAACACCACCAGTTGTTGCTCAGAAGTGCCGTCTGCACAGAGAAAAACACTGGCTCCTGTGTTAGTGGGGTTCAGTAACTCCAGCTGCTCCCCTGCTGTGTGTCCGGCAATGTCTCCTGCTCCCTCCACATTCACACTACATCAGATATTAAACTTGCCCCAATTAGGCCTCAGCCTACACCCTGATTGTCCCTGGCCTCCAACACTGCCAGTTGCTGCTCAGAAGTGCCGTCTGCACAGAAAAAAACACTAGCTCCTTTGTTAGTGGGGTTCAGTAATGCCAGCTGCTCCCCTGCTGTGTGTCCAGCAATATCTCCTGCTCCCTCCACATTCACACTATGACTGATTTTAAACTTCCTCCAATTAGGCCTCAGCCTACTCCATGATTGACCCTGTGCTCAAACACTGCCAGTTGTTACTCAGAAGTGCCGTCTGCACAGAGAAAAACACTAGCTCCTGTGTTAGTGGGGTTCAGTAATGTCAGCTGATCCGCGGCTGTGTGTCCGGCAATTTTTCCTGCTCTGTCCACATTCCCACTATGTGGACAGAGCAGGAGAAATTGCCGGACAAACATCAGGGGATCAGCTGATGTTACTGAACCCCAATAACACAGGAGCAAGTGTTCACTGTGCAGACGGCACTTCTGAGCAGCAACTGGCGGTGTGGAGCACAGGGTTAATACTACAAACATAGTGGAGCCAGAGGCCTAATTGGATCAAGATTAATATCTGTTGTAGACTACTACTGACTTTAAACTTGCTCCAATTATGCCTGCTTATGCTAACCTGTCCCTGGGGCTGTGGGAGAGGGACCTCTCCCTGCCTGATCATGGTTCGTCGATGGACCGCGTCCTTCTCTGGGCGTGGTACATCGACGATATTTTCATGATCTGGCAGGGATCGAGTATTTTACTTGAGGAGTTCATGCAAATCTTAAATACTAACAATTTGAACATTCGCATTACCTATCACTTTGACACTAATGTGGTCGAGTTTTTGGATGTTACACTTAGACGGGATGATAAGGATGTATTACAGACAGATATATTTTGGAAGTCTACCTCAACAAACACTCTTTTGCACGCCTCTTCTGCACACCCGAGACACGTGATTCAATCCATTCCCACAGGACAATTTTTGCGACTACGTAGAATATGCTCAACCAATATAGATTTTGAATCTCAAGCAGAGGATTTGAAAAGGAGGTTCTTTGAACGTGGGTATAGCCGTCGTATGGTGAAACGGGCTTATAATCGTGCTAAACATTCTTCGCGGCACGATTTATTATATAAATCAGAGGTACGACCAACTGACGATAAAGTCAGGTTTGTTACTGATTACCACGCTCAATCGGCTAGAGTTAGGGATATTCTCACTAAATCTTGGCCCATTCTTAGGGCTGATCCAATATTGTCTAAATATATCCCTGAAAGAACAGCCATTTCTACTAGACGCGCGAAGAATTTACGTGACTATTTAGTTAGAAGTCACTACTCTGGTAATCCAAAACCAACATTTATGGATGGTGGATCTATTCGTGGGGTAGGCTGTAATCCTTGTGGTCGATGTATAGCCTGTCCTAACATAGAAAGGTGTAATACCTTTTATAATGCCGATCGATCAAGGACGTATGACATAAGGAAAAATATTTCATGCAATACTCGTTATGTTATTTATTTTGCTACATGTCCTTGTGGACTTATTTATGTGGGTCTGACCAGGCGTCCCTTTAAGGTTCACGTAAGGGTGGTTTCACATTAGCGCTTTTTAAGCGCACGCACAGCCGGGGGTAGCTCCGCCCCCGAGCCGGCTCTCTGCCCGGCGTGCCCGCCCCTTGCTTGTAGCGCCGCCTCCTAGCGCACAGCGGCGCCTGCGATCGGCGCACCCTATCTTTAGCATAGGGTGCGCAGATCGTGCGCAGGCCGTGCGCTAGTTGCGCTTTGACCTGCGCTGCGCACTTTTGACGGTGCGCCGTGCGCGCCAAAATCCGAAAAGTTTGATTTTGGCGCGCACGGCGCACCTTCAAAAGTGCGCAGCGCAGGTCAAAGCGCAACTAGCGCACGGCCTGCGCACGATCTGCGCACCCTATGCTAAAGATAGGGTGCGCCGATCGCAGGCGCCACTGTGCGCTAGGAGGCGGCGCTACAAGCAAGGGGCGGGCACGCCGGGCAGAGAGCCGGCTCGGGGGCGGAGCTACCCCCGGCCGTGCGTGCGCTTAAAAAGCGCTAATGTGAAACCACCCTGAGAGAACACATTTTAGGTATTCTAGCAGCTGTCGATCATAAGGAGACATCCTCTCTTAAGACTATACCATGCCATTTCTGGCTGCATCACGCTTGTGATGCCTCCCTTTTTCGTGTGAGGGGCATCGATTGCATTGATGCCACTCCACGTGGTGGAAAAATGTCGCAGAGGTTGTCCCAGCTGGAATCACGCTGGATCTGGACGCTAACTACACTCCATCCGTATGGGCTTAATGAATATAATAGCTTTGCCCCCTTTTTATGATTAAGATGGCGGTTGTTGAGTCAGGTTTTTCTGTGTTAACAGTTTTTGTTTTTAATTTTTTTTATGTTGATATTTTAGGTGGTTGTTGGAGCGTTTTTTATTGGTGTCGCCACTTCCCTTGGAGATTTGGTATTCTACATGATGGCGGCTACTGTGAATTTATACGGATTGTTCTGGAGAGCGATGGAGGCCTATATTCGTCTATACCATTCTATATGCAATATACAGCTATGTCATTTTCTGATTGGACATCCTGCAAGATGGCAGTTATTGCGAATCTATATGGACTTTTTGGAGAGGGATAGGGGCTCATATTTGTTTACATAATTTTAGGTGCAATCTACAGCTATGTTGTATCTTTGAGTTATATATCCCTATCTCCTATAGAGTCTACAAATTACAACATATATCTTGTATACATCAGTATTATTATTTACAACATGTATTTAATCGTTCATAATGACTGTGGTGGGTATTCGTTTTATGGTGTACTCAAATATTATAATTGGATGTAACATTATATGTATATTGTCACCATAGTTATATATGATGATGTGAGTTAGACACGCACATATATATTGCTGTATGTATAAATGCATACCTTTATTGGTATATTACCATTTTGCAGATTTTATTTCATTACTTTCTTGTATTTATTCTGTTGGTTACGTATGTAACCTTTTTCCTGTATTAATATCTTCTTGTGTATTTTTGTATAATGCCAATGTGGTTTCATATTGGCTTGCGGTAGCTTTATGCGCTTTCTATTTATGACTTATATTCTATGGTATTGTACTTTAGATATTTGCCCACACATTAGCCCTGTTCCATCATGGCGCTAAGGTTCTGGGCATGCGTGCTGTGCATCGCTCGGACGGTGCCCTCCCTTCCTTGTGACGTCGGATCATGTGGGGCCCGCATGTTTCCGGTGCTCGCCTGGATGGGGGGGCGCAGTCTAAAGGCAATGGGCACTCATTGCGCTTATGGAACTTCCGGTTTAAGCGCTATATAATGTAGTTTATTATGGTCCCTAATCACGCCCCCTGAGGAAGGAGCAGGTGCTCCGAATCGTGAGTCGGGGAGACGCTTGGACACTGCACGCTGACGCCTCCTGCCCCCTGTTGCTGCTCGTCTAATTAGGTAGGACAGTTTCCTCTATGAGTTGCCATGTCGGTGTCCTCTGGTACTGACTGGTATTCATGTACTGGCGGACACGAACTCTTATAAATTTTTTGATATTTGATTTTGTTTAAAACTCAGGCTACCATTATGTTCTATGATAATGAGTTAAACAGGGGAGTGATTACCTATGACAATCTTCATTATATAAAGGAGGTGTCACTGTGACGTGTCAGCGTCGTCAGCTTTCCTTGCTGTTTTCACTTTTGGTGTTTTAACCTTACCTGTATGTCTCCATTTAATAAAGGACTTTTTATGAATTTTTCATACTAATTTTGGACTTAAGGATTGTAATTTTTTTGTTTATGTGCGGTGTTGGAGCCCAGGGTAAATACTAGAAACAGAGTGGAGCCAGAGGCATAATTGGAGCAAGTCTAAAATCAGTAGTAGTCTACAACAGATATTAATCTTGATCCAATTAGGCCTCTGGCTCCACTATGTTTGTAGTATTAACCCTGTGCTCCACACTGCCAGTTGCTGCTCAGAAGTGCCGTCTGCACAGTCAACATATGCTCCAGTGTTATTGGGGTTCAGTAATGTCAGCTGATCCCCAGCTGTGTGTCCGGCAATTACTCCTGCTCTGTCCACACTCACACAACTACAGATTTTAAACTTGTTCCAACTAGGCCTCTGTCTCCACTCTGTTTGTAGTATTTACCCTGGATTCTAGCACCGCCAGCTGGTTCCCGGCAGTGTCTTTGGCACGGGTACTCCCTCCTGCCCAGCCTAGTTCCAGCACGCCAGCTCTTTGTGGGTAGTGTCAACGTCACTTTGCCTCCAAAACTTTGTCCTGTCGTGTTGCGGTCGGGTTAGCCGACTCTATGGTGCCTGCAGTTTAGGTGCTTCCTATGTGTGCTGCGGGATCTGGCAATAAAGGCTGGTCCTGTAGGGCCAATTGGACAAGCAGCCCCTGTAGGACTGTGGGTTTCGGTAACTGCGGCCGGCTCTCGGCCTTGCAACATTGTTTTTCAGGGGTACCTTCTGCTACCCATCCGGGTTCCAGTACCGTCGGCTGGTTCTCGGCAGTGCCTTTGGCTTAGGTGCCTCCTTCTCGGTATCCGAGTTCCAGCAATGTCTGCTGGTCCTTGGTAGTGCTTTCTAGCACAGGTACCTCCTGCTTAGTAACCGGGTTCCAGTACCGTCAGCTGGTCCTCGGTAGTGCCATTGGCTCTTGTTCCTTCTGCTGCCCCTCCGGGTTCTAGCACCGTCAGCTGATTCTCGGCAGTGCCTTTGGCTTAGGTGCCTCCATCTCGGTATTCGAGTTCCAGAAACGTCTGCTGGTCTTTGGTAGTGCTTTCTAGCACAGGTACCTCCTGCTTAGTAAATGGGTTCCAGTACCGTCAGCTGGTCCTCGGTAGTGCCATTGGCTCTTTTCCTTCTGCTGCCCCTCCGGGTTCCTGCACCGTCAGCTGGTCCTTGGTAGTTCCATTGGCTCTTTTTCGTTCCGCTGCCCCTCGGGGTTCATAGAATCATAGAATCATAGAATCATAGAATCGTAGAGTTGGAAGGGACCTCCTGGGCCATCTGGTCCAACCCCCTGCTCAAAGCAGGATTCGCTAAATCATCCCAGTCAGATGTCTGTCCAGCCTCTGTTTGAAGACTTTCATTGAAGGAGAACTCACCACTTCTCGTGGCAGCCTGTTCCACTCATTGATCACTCTAACTGTCAAAAAGTTTTTTCTAATATCTAATCTGTGTCTCCTCCCATTCAGTTTCATCCCATTGCTTCTAGTCTTTCCTTGTGCAAATGAGAATAAAGTTGATCCTTCTACAATGTGACAGCCCTTTAGATATTTGTAGACAGCTATTAAGTCTCCTCTCAGTCTTCTCTTTTGCAAACTAAACATTCCCAAATCCTGCAACCTTTCCTCATAAGACAGGGTTTGCAGACCGGTCACCATTCTGGTCGCTCTTTTCTGAACTTGCTCCAGTTTGTTGATGTCTTTTTTAAAATGTGGTGCCCAAAACTGGACACAATATTCCAGATGAGGTCTGACCAAAGAGGAGTAGAGGGAAATAATGACTTCAAGTGATCTAGACTGTATGCTTCTGTTAATACATCCTAGAATTGCATTTGCCTTTTTTGCTGCTGCATCACACTGTTGACTCATATTCAGTCTGTGATCTATTAGTATACCCAAGTCTTTTTCACATGTGCTGTCACTTAGCCCTATTCCTCCCATTCTATATATGCTTTTTCCATTTTTATTGCCCAGATGTAGTACTTTGCATTTCTCCCTGTTAAAAACCATTCTGTTTGTTGCTGCCCACTTCTCCAGTTTATTTAAATCTTTTTGAATCCTCTCTCTCTCTTCTCTAGTATTAGCTATCCCTCCTAGCTTTGTGTCATCAGCAAATTTAATCAGTTTACCCTCAATGCCTTCATCTAAATCGTTGATAAAGATGTTGAACAATACAGGGCCCAGGACAGAGCCCTGTGGTACCCCACTTGAGACATTCTTCCAACTGGATGTGCAGCCATTTACGACCACTCTTTGGGTCCGATCACTAAGCCAGTTATGAATCCACCTAACAGTTGCCTTGTCCATTCCATACTTAATCATTTTTTCAATAAGGATTGTATGAGAGACTTTGTCAAATGCTTTGCTGAAGTCAAGATATACTATATCTACAGCATTTCCTTGATCCACCCAATCAGTGATACCGTCATAGAAGGAAATTAAGTTAGTCTGACATGACTTATTAGTTACAAACCCATGCTGACTCTGTTTAATCACTTCATTCTTATCCAGGTATTGACATACATGTTGTTTAATAATTTGTTCAAAGATCTTTCCTGGTATAGAAGTCAGACTCACGGCCTATAGTTACCTGGGTCCACCTTCTTCCCCTTTTTGAAGATAGGAACAACATTTGCTCTTCTCCAGTCTTCTGGCACTTCTCCTGTTCTCCAAGAATTTTCAAAGATTATAGAGAGGGGTTCAAAAATTTCTTCTGCTATCTCCTTCAGTACTCTGGGGTGTAATTCATCTGGACCTGGAGACTTGAATTCATTTAGGCTAGCTAAGTGTTTCCTCACTATCTTTCTGTTTATAGATATCCTGGATTCTTCTATTCCCTTAATAGGACAGTGAATAACAGTTGATGTTACATTTCCTTTCTGAGAGAAAACAGATGCAAAATAGGAATTTAAAAGTTCGGCCTTCTCAACATCCTGTCTTACCATTTCATCATTTTCATCCTGTAAAAATCCTATAGCATCTTTGACTTTTCTTTTACTTTTGACATATCCCCAAAATCCTTTATTATTGCTTTTGACATCTCTTGCAAGCCTCAATTCATTTTCAGCTTTAGCTAATCTGATTTGTGCCCTGCAGGTTCTGCAGACAGCATTATATTCTTCTTTAGATATGCCTCCCTCTTTCCATTTTATAAACATTTTTTTCTTCCTTTTTAGCATGTGCTTAAGTTCTGTGTTCATCCATCCTGGTTTCCTTAACTGCTTCCTATTCTTCCCTCTTTTCGGAATTGTTAACAACTGTGCTTTGAGAATTTCATTTTTCAAGATTTCCCATCCTTCCTGGACATTTTTGTCTTTAAGGATATCCAGCCATTGGATCCCTCCAATTCTCTTTCTGAATCCCTTAAAATCTGCCTTTCTGAAATCTAACCTTGACGTCTGAGTCTTCACAGGTCTTCCGCCTCTAGTTATCCAAAATTCTAAAATAGCATGGTCGCTACCTCCTAGGGTCCCAGCCACTTTTACCTCCTCAACCATTTCCTCCCTGTTTATAAGGATTAGATCCAAGGTAGCAGTTCCCCTTGTTTTCTCCCTTACCTTTTGGAAGATAAAGTTGTCAGCAAGAGAGGATAAGAATTTCCTTGACCTGTTAGTTTTGCCTGAGAGAGATTCCCAACAAATGTCTGGATAGTTGAAATCTCCCATGACAACTATGTCATATTTTTTGGAGAACTTGGCCATTTGATGCATAAAGAGTTCATCCATAGCTTCAGCTTGCACAGGCGGCCTGTAGTAAATGCCTACAATGGTGTCCTTTCCATTGTTCTGTCCTTGTATTCTTACCCAAACAGTTTCCACAGAACTCCCAGTCTCTGAAGCTTCAATCTCTGTGCAGATATACGCGTTTCTAACATACAATGCGACACCTCCTCCTCGTTTATCAAGTCTGTTTCTTGCAAATAAGTTGTATCCTTCTAGTCTTGTATTCCAATCATGTGTATTGTCCCACCAAGTTTCAGTGATTCCAATGACATCATATTTCTTTTCCTGTGTTAGTAGTTCCAATTCTCCTTGTTTGTTGCCCATGCTTTGTGCATTAGTATAGAAACATTTTAGTTTGTGATTGGTTTCTCTTTCTCCAATATTTTTATAAATTAGATTCTTTCGTCTTTGTTCTTCCTTTCCACTTCTAATAGCAGAGTTCTCAATAGCATTTGTCAGGTGTATGGCTTTTTCTGGTCTTTTGCTTCCCTTCCCATGTTGTTCTAGTTTAAAGCTCTCCTTACAAGTGTAGCAAGGCGACTTCCAAATACATGCTTACCAGTCTTCGTAAGGTGCACCCCATCTCTAGCAAGTAGTCCATCGTATAAGTAGTTCACTCCGTGATCCAGAAATTCAAATCGTTGCTGACGGCACCATCGACGTAGCCAGTTGTTCACCTGCAGAATCTTATTCCACCTCCTTGTTCCATGGCCATCCACTGGGAGGATGGAAGAGAAGACCACCTGCGCTCCCAGTTCTTTCACTTTCTTACCTAAGTCTTCAAAGTCTCTACAGATGGTTTCCAGGTCGTTTCTTGCAGTGTCATTTGTCCCCACATGTAGTAGCAGGAATGGGTAGTCATCTGTAGGTCTGAAGAGTCCTGATATCCTGTCAGACACATCTTTAATTTTTGCACCTGGAAGACAACACATTTCTCTTGAAGTTATATCCGGTCTGCAGATAGCGGCCTCAGTTCCTCTCAACAGGAACAGGGGTTCCAGCACACCAGCTGTTTCCGGGAAGTGTCAACCTCACTTTGGCACCAATACATTGTCCTTGTCATGATCTGACAGTTTTAAATTGCACTGTGTGAAATTTTTTTACTTTGGGAAAGTTCCAAGGTGTCTTGACTGTCCCCGGTGGTGGGTAGGTGTATTGCACTTTAGGTTTTTGTGCACTTAATTAGGGATCAGGTGTGACACCCTATAAAGGTGTGCTAGGGGTGTGCAATCACTGCCTGTGATATTGTGAGTTTGTGTTTCATTCTGAGTTGGAGAGCCTGGAGGAAGGATGGAGCTGGTGAGGAGTCCTGCGCAGCTTAGCCAGGGGGGACGTGTTGCAGCTATGGTGTCTGGACGAAGGGCTGGCATGGCGTGGTGGAGTCGCAGTGATGGTGTCAGCGGGAAGTGTCTGCATGGGCTGGTGGAGTGGCGACTATGGAGAGTCGCACTCACCATGTGGGACTTGGCCGCTGAGCTGGACTCAAGCATGCTCGACTTCGTGTCAGCAGCTGAACTCATCCTTGGGACTCTGGTTCTAAGCAGCTGCAACTGGTGGTGGACTCTGCTCCAAGGCTGCACTAAGGTGAAGGATCCTGTTATGGTGATGGATCCGGGTGGAGGAGAAGATGCACTCAGGTGGAGGGCTCTGTTGCTGGGAGCGCACGCAACAGAGCAAAGCTAAGTGGTGTTTCCCCTGTATTGTCTCTTTCCTCATGTGTGTTATTAGTGCAGTGGTGGGATTAGTCTCCGCACCGACCCATTCCCTAGTGAGGGTTTAGGGTCAGGGTGAGCAAGGGCGTTAAGGTACGCGTGCGGCGACAGGTGCGGAGCCTGTTTAGGGAATGTAAGGAGTGCAGGGACACTGGCTCAGGGGAGCTTAGGCGGTCTCCATTTCCCCATTCCCTATCGCAGGGCCCACCATTGTTATAGTTTCCCAGGTTCCCCCTTTATTATTTGATTATTGTATGTATAACGTGTAATACCTAAATTCGCCAGGTGGAGGCGGCGTATCCACCAGCACGTTTTATTATTTAAATGCACCCAACTGGAGGCGGTGTATCAAGGGTCACGTGTGTTATGGGTTCGCCTTGCGGCATCATCTGCGACCTGACACACGTGACCATGACATTATCACAGGCCCTACAGTTTTTTTTTCTGGTGAGCTTTGGCCATGTGGAGACCTGTTAGTAATTGTTGCCGGGCCTCACTGAGGTGAGTGGGGAGCGGCATGGTGTGTTAGAGCCGCTGCAGCAGCAGTTATCAGGGTCTGGGGCCTCTGCTCAGCTAACCAAAAAAAAAAAAAAAAAAATGGCGGCTGCGGTCTGGCTAAAGCCCCCTAGAGTCGCTGCTGGGGAGCGGGACTGGTTCATGCATGCGGGCGCACCCAGGCAGGTGGGAGGAATGGTGCCCCACGGAGCTGCCTGGTATTCCCCGAGGTGAAGGGGTACGCCCCTGTGGTGAGCTGACTGGTGTGATAGTCCGGGGGGTTTACGCCATATCTTCTATACCATCGAAGAAGCCGCCCCTCCTGGTCGTGTGGAGGCGACCAGTGAGTGTATATTTCCTCCATATCCGGTCCCTCTCCTCCTGGTGTGAGCAGCAGGTGTGCTGCGGAGGAGTAGGGACAAATCTCAACCCTCGCCATTAACCAACTCTGGGAGGTGCAGACCTCATGGTGAAGAGGGTTGGAGGGTGGTGACCCCTTGGTGATTTGCGGGGGTTTGAGTGTGGTGATGCAGGGGGACGCCTCTGCTGTCTAGTTCAGAGTGAGTTCACCAATTATGACAATCGAATGTATGCAATAAACGTTCAGGTCCAGACCTGTGTGTGAACGAGCATGTATGTGTGCCACCAAAAAACATCTTGTGGAAGTGTGTTGTGGAGCCTGATCAGCTCATAACAAACAAACATACATACATAAACTCGTTCCCCAGGTCGGCGCTGTGGAGATGAGTGGTGCCTCCAAAATGAACTTTATTGCCAATTCCAGCGGTGCATTTGTCATAAACCTGAAGTGTCAGGTAATGGTGGGGTGAACTCAGGGTCTGGGCGTCCCCGCTGTAGGTGTTTCCCTAATGAGGGGTGGTCTTGAGGGTCCAGAGGCCCCTCATTAAGGAGGGGGTACTGTCATGATCTGACAGTTTTAAATTGCACTGGGTGAACTTTTTTTTACTTTGGGAAAGTTCCAAGGTGTCTTGACTGTCCCCAGTGGTGGGTAGGTGTATTGCACTTTAGGTTTTTGTGCACTTAATTAGGGATCAGGTGTGACACCCTATAAAGGTGTGCTAGGGGTGTGCAATCACTGCCTGTGATATTGTGAGTTTGTGTTTCATTCTGAGTTGGAGAGCCTGGAGGAAGGATGGAGCTGGTGAGGAGTCCTGCGCAGCTTAGCCAGGGGGGACGTGTTGCAGCTATGGTGTCTGGACGAAGGGCTGGCATGGCGTGGTGGAGTCGCAGTGATGGTGTCAGCGGGAAGTGTCTGCATGGGCTGGTGGAGTGGCGACTATGGAGAGTGGCACTCACCATGTGGGACTTGGCCGCTGAGCTAGACTCAAGCATGCTCGACTTCGTGTCAGCAGCTGAACTCATCCTTGGGACTCTGATTCTAAGCAGCTGCAACTGGTGGTGGACTCTGCTCCAAGGCTGCACTAAGGTGAAGGATCCTGTTATGGTGATGGATCCGGGTGGAGGAGAAGATGCACTCAGGTGGAGGGCTCTGTTGCTGGGAGCGCACGCAACAGAGCAAAGCTAAGTGGTGTTTCCCCTGTATTGTCTCTTTCCTCATGTGGGTTATTAGTGCAGTGGTGGGATTAGTCTCCGCACCGACCCATTCCCTAGTGAGGGTTTAGGGTCAGGGTGAGCAATTGCGTTAAGGTACGCGTGCGGCGACAGGTGCGGAGCCTGTTTAGGGAATGTAAGGAGTGCAGGGACACTGGCTCAGGGGAGCTTATGAGGTCTCCATTTCCCCATTCCCTATCGCAGGGCCCACCATTGTTATAGTTTCCCAGGTTCCCCCTTTATTATTTGATTATTGTATGTATAACGTGTAATACCTAAATTCGCCAGGTGGAGGCGGCATATCCACCTGCACGTTTTATTATTTAAATGCGCCCAACTGGAGGCGGTGTATCCAGGGTCACGTGTGTTATGGGTTCGCCTTGCGTCATCATCTGCGACCTGACAGACATAACCATGACAGTCCTGTCGTGTTGCGGTCAGGCTAGCCGACTCTATGGTGCCTGCAGTTTAGGTGCTTCCTATGTGGGCTGCGGGATCTTGTAATAAAGGCTGGTTCTGTAGTGCCAATAGTACAAGGACCCCCTGTAGGACTGTGGGTTTCGGTAACTGCAGCCAGCTTGCGGCCTTGCAACTTTGTTTTTCATGGCTACCTTCTGCTACCCATCCGGTTCCAGTACCGTCAGCTGGTTCTCGACAGTGCCTTTGGCTTAGGTGCCTCCATCTCGGTATCCAAGTTCCAGCAATGTCTGCTGGTCCTTGGTAGTACTTTCTAGAACAGGTACCTCCTGCTTAGTAACCGGGTTCCAGTACCTTCAGCTGGTCCTCAGTAGTGCCATTGGCTCTTGTTACCTTCTGCTGCCCCTCTGGGTGCTAGCACAGTCAGCTGGTTCTCGGCAGTGCCTTTGGCTTAGGTGCCTCCATCTCGGTATCCGAGTTCCAGCAACGTCTGCTAGTCCTTGGTAGTGCTTTCTAGCACAGGTACCTCCTGATAAGTAACCGGGTTTCAATACCGTCAGCTGGTCCTCGGTAGTGCCATTGGCAATTGTTCCTTCTGCTGCCCCTCCGGGTTCCAGCACCGTCAGCTGGTTCTCGGCAGTGCCTTTGGCTTAGGTGCCTCCATCGCGATATCTGAGTTCCAGCAACGTCTGCTGGTCCTTGGTTGTGCTTTCTGGCACAGGTACCTCCTGCTTAGTAACCAGGTTCCAGTACCATCAGCTGGTCCTCGGTAATTCCATTGGCTCTTTTCCTTCTGCTACCCATCCGGGTTCCAGTACCGTCAGCTGGTTCTCGGCAGTTCCTCAGCCTTCTTGTACCTTCTGCTACATTTCCAAGTTCAAGCTTTTTGAAATGGTTTTTGGTAATCACTCTGGATCTCCCTGACGACGACCCTGAAGACCACCCCAATGAAGACCAAAAAGATGACCCTGAAGAAGATGACCAAGAGGACAAAGAACATGAAGACAACCACCAAGATACAGAACATCAAGGGACAGAAGACCAAGAAGCAGAAGAACAAAAAGCAGAAGAGCAAAAAGCAGAAGAACATTAAGCATAAGACTAAAAATCAGAGCAAAAGATATCTAAATTATAAGCAGAAGAAGACTAAGCAGTGTATGGGGGTGAGTCCGTTCCTCCTCGTGGTGCCCCTGGAAAATGCCTGCTGCTGCAGGCCAAACTGAATGTGGACAAATCCTGTTGTATATCTTTTGTGACAGGCAGAACGGAAGGTGTAATCTTCAAACTTTTATAGATAACAACTACAGGAATGCCTGTCACAAATAAGAATATGATGACGAAGAAGAATAGGAAGAAGATGAAGAAGTAGAATATGAAGAAGAATAATAGTTGAATAAGAAGAATATGAAGAATGAAAAAAAAACAATAATAGGAAGAAGGTGAAGAAGATGAATAAGGTGAAGAAGTTGATGAAAAAGTAACTGCTGCTGCTGAGGATCATGAAGGAGAAAGTGTGGGAGAGTAAAAAAGAAGGTGAAGAGTAGTGTTGAGCATTCCGATACTGCAAATATCGGGTATCGGCCGATATTCGCTGTATCGGAGTTCCGATACCGAGTTCTGATATTTTTACAATATCGAATACCGGAAAGGGAAGTTCCCATAATGCAATGAGCCAGTTGTGTTAGCCTTCTTAACTAATGGCATGGCTGTGATTGGCTGCTGAAATGATGTCATCATGATGCGCGGTCTGTGCAGGCCTGCCGGGGGTCTGTGCGGGCCTGCCGGGGGTCTGAATGGGCCTGCCGGGAGTCTGTCCGGGCTGCCAGGGGTCTGTGCAGGCCTGCCAGGGGTCTGTGTGAGCTGCCGGGGGTCTGTACGGGCCTGCCGGGGGTCTGTGCGGGCCTGCCGGGGGTCTGTGTGAGCTGCCGGGGGTCTGTGCGGGCCTCCCGGGGGTTGTGTGTGTGTGCAGGCATCGTCCGATGGGACTACAAGTCCCATCGGGCTATGAATGCTACATTGACAGTGATTGACACATTAGCCAATGATGGGACAGTAGTAGTCCCATCATCCGGCTAATGTGTTGAATGTAAAAGAAAAAACATACATACTACATACATACTACATACATATACATATATACAACATTCATACAACATACATACTACATACATACTTCATATATACTACATTCATACAACATACATACATATTACATACATACAGCATACAGTACATACATACTACATAATACATACTACATATATACTACATTCATACAACATACATACATACATACTACATACATACTACATATATACTACATTCATACAACATACATACATACATACTACATACATGCTACATATATACTACATTCATACAACATACATACATACTACATAATACATACATACTAAATATATATTACATTCATGCAACATACATACATACATACTGCATATTACATACTACATACATACTACATATATACTACATTCATACAACATACATACTACATACATACTTCATATATACTACATTCATACAACATACATACATATTACATGCATACAGCATACATACATACTACATAATACATATATACTACATATATACACTCACTGGCCACTTTATTAGGTACACCATGCTAGTAACGGGTTGGACCCCCTTTTGCCTTCAGAACTGCCTCAATTCTTCGTGGCAGAGATTCAACAAGGTGCTGGAAGCATTCCTCAGAGATTTTGGACCATATTGACATGATGGCATCACACAGTTGGCGCAGATTTGTCGGCTGCACATCCCTGATGCGAATCTCCCGTTCCACCACATCCCAAAGATGCTCTATTGGATTGAGATCTGGTGACTGAGGAGGCCATTTGAGTACAGTGAACTCATTGTCATGTTCAAGAAACCAATCTGAGATGATTCGAGCTTTATGACATGGCGCATTATCCTGCTGAAAGTAGCCATCAGATGTTGGGTACATTGTGGTCATAAAGGGATGGACATGGTCAGCAACAATACTCAGGTAGGCTGTGGCGTTGCAACGATGCTCAATTGGTACCAAGGGGCCCAAAGAGTGCCAAGAAAAAATTCCCCACACCATGACACCACCACCACCAGCCTGAACCGTTGATACAAGGCAGGATGGATCCATGCTTTCATGTTGTTTACGCCAAATTCTGACCCTACCATCCGAATGTCGCAGCAGAAATCGAGACTCATCAGACCAGGCAACGTTTTTCCAATCTTCTACTGTCCAATTTCGATGAGCTTGTGCAAATTGTAGCCTCAGTTTCCTGTTCTTAGCTGAGAGGAGTGGTACCCGGTGTGGTCTTCTGCTGCTGTAGCCCATCTGCCTCAAAGTTCGACGCACTGTGCGTTCAGAGATGCTCTTCTGCCTACCTTGGTTGTAACGGGTGGCAATTTGAGTCACTGTTGCCTTTCTATCAGCTCGAACCAGTCTGCCCATTCTCCTCTGACCTCTGGCATCAACAAGGCATTTCCGGCCACAGAACTGCCGCTCACTGGATTTTTTTTCTTTTTCGGACCATTCTCTGTAAACCCTAGAGATGGTTGTGCGTGAAAATCCCAGTAGATCAGCAGTTTCTGAAATACTCAGACCAGCCCTTCTGGCACCAACAATCATGCCACGTTCAAAGGCACTCAAATCACCTTTCTTCCCCATACTGATGCTCGGTTTGAACTGCAGGAGATTGTCTTGACCATGTCTACATGCCTAAATGCACTGAGTTGCCGCCATGTGATTGGCAGATTAGAAATTAAGTCTTAACACACAGTTGGACAGGTGTACCTAATAAAGTGGCCAGTGAGTGTACAACAATCATACAACATACCTACATACTACATACATACTTCATATATACTACATTCATACAACATACATATATAATACATTCATTCAGCACACATACATACTACATAATACATACTACATATATACTACATTCATACAACATACATACATACATACTACATACATACTACATATATACTACTGTACATTCATACAACATACATACATACTACATACATGCTACATATATACTACATTCATACAACATACATACATATTACATAATACATACATACTAAATATATATTACATTCATGCAACATACATACATACATACATACTGCATATTACATACTACATACATATACATATATACAACATTCATACAACATACATACTACATACATACTTCATATATACTACATTCATACAACATACATACATATTACATACATACAGCATACATACTACATAATACATATATACTACATATATACAACAATCATACAACATACCTACATACTACATACATACTTCATATATACTAAATTCATACAGCATACATACATACTACATAATACATACAACATATATACTACATTCATACAACATACATACATACATACTACATACATACTACATATATACTACATTCATACAACATACATACATACATACTACATACATGCTACATATACTACATTCATACAACATACATACATACTAAATATATATTACATTCATGCAACATACATACATACATACATACTGCATATTACATACTACATATATACTACATTCATACAACATACATGCATACATACTGCATACTACATACATACTACATATATACTACATTCATACAACATACATACATACATACTACATACTACATACATACTACATATATACTACATTCATACAACATACATACATACATACTACATACGTACTACATACATACAATATACATACAACATGCTACAAACATACATACTACATACTTACTACATACATACTACATACAATACATTCATACATTCATACAATACATACATATAGACATACAGTACATATAACATAGAGTACATACTCACCATCACTTCTCACTTTGATCCCCGAAGCCAGTGTCATCTCATTGTAAAAAATATTAAAATAACAAACAGCCAATATACTCCCTGATCTGCAGAAATCCACGAGTGTCCCACGACGATCTCCTGCAGTGCATCACTGAGAGGTTACTATAGCTCACTGGTCTCACTTTATGGCACAAGCTGCGTGGGAACTTTCTCACACAGCAATGCCAAAAGTGAGACTAGTGACTATTTTTTTAGAGTGGCGGAGGAATGCAGTGCGGAAGGATACCTACCTCCCGTCATTGTATTCCTGGGGCCCCTAGAGAGCGGTCGCATCAGCTGATGCTGCTGTTCTCCACTAGAGATCGTCGTGGGACACTCGCTGATTTCTGTGGATCAGGGAGTATATTGGTTGTTTGTTATTTTAATATTTTTTACAGATGACACTGGCTTCGGGGATCAAAGTGACAAGTGATGGTGATTATGTTATATGTACTGTATGTCTATATGTTTGTATTCTATGAATGTTTGAATGTATTGTATGTAGTATGTAGTATGTATGTAGTATGTCTGTAGCATGTTTTATGTATGTTTTATGTACGTTGTATGTATGTAGTATGTATGTAGCATGTATGTATGTATGTTGCATGAATGTAGTATATATGTAGAATGTATGTAGTATGTAGTATGCATGTACGAAAGTTGTATGAATGCAGAATATATGTAGTATGTATGTTGTATGAATGTAGTATATATGAACTATGTATGTAGTATGTATGTATGTTGTATGAATGTATTATGTATTATGTATGTATGTTGTATGAATGTATTATATATGTAGTATGTATGTATGTTGTATTAATGTAGTATATACAGTGGGGAAATAAAGTATTTAGTCAGTCAGCAATAGTGCAAGTTCCACCACTTAAAAAGATGAGAGGCGTCTGTAATTTACATCATAGGTAGACCTCAACTATGGGAGACAAACTGAGAAAAAAAAAATCCAGAAAATCACATTGTCTGTTTTTGTTTCATTTTATTTGCATATTATGGTGGAAATAAGTATTTGGTCAGAAACAAGCAATCAAGATTTCTGGCTCTCACAGACCTGTAACTTCTTCTTTAAGAGTCTCCTCTTTCCTCCACTCATTACCTGTAGTAATGGCACCTGTTTAAACTTGTTATCAGTATAAAAAGACACCCGTGCACACCCTCAAACAGTCTGACTCCAAACTCCACTATGGTGAAGACCAAAGAGCTGTCAAAGGACACCAGAAACAAAATTGTAGCCCTGCACCAGGCTGGGAAGACTGAATCTGCAATAGCCAACCAGCTTGGAGTGAAGAAATCAACTGTGGGAGCAATAATTAGTAAATGGAAGACATACAAGACCACTGATAATCTCCCTCGATCTGGTGCTCCTCGCAAAATCCCACCCCGTGGGGTCAGAATGATCACAAGAACGGTGAGCAAAAATCCCAGAACCACGCGGGGGGACCTAGTGAATGAACTGCAGAGAGCTGGGACCAATGTAACAAGGCCTACCATAAGTAACACACTACGCCACCATGGACTCAGATCCTGCAGTGCCAGACGTGTCCCACTGCTTAAGCCTGTACATGTCCGGGCCCATCTGAAGTTTGCTAGAGAGCATTTGGATGATCCAGAGGAGTTTTGGGAGAATGTCTTATGGTCTGATGAAACCAAACAGGAACTGTTTGGTAGAAACACAACTTGTCGTGTTTGGAGGAAAAAGAATACTGAGTTGCATCCATCAAACACCATACCTACTGTAAAGCATGGTGGTGGAAACATCATGCTTTGGGGCTGTTTCTCTGCAAAGGGGCCAGGACGACTGATCCGGGTACATGAAAGAATGAATGGGGCCATGTATCGTGAGATTTTGAGTGCAAACCTCCTTCCATCAGCAAGGGCATTGAAGATGAAACGTGGCTGGGTCTTTCAACATGACAATGATCCAAAGCACACCGCCAGGGCAACGAAGGAGTGGCTTCGTAAGAAGCATTTCAAGGTCCTGGAGTGGCCTAGCCAGTCTCCAGATCTCAACCCTATAGAAAACCTTTGGAGGGAGTTGAAAGTCCGTGTTGCCAAGCGAAAAGCCAAAAACATCACTGCTCTAGAGGAGATCTGCATGGAGGAATGGGCCAACATACCAACAACAGTGTGTGGCAACCTTGTGAAGACTTACAGAAAAGGTTTGACCTCTGTCATTGCCAACAAAGGATATATCACAAAGTATTGAGATGAAATTTTGTTTCTGACCAAATACTTATTTTCCACCATAATATGCAAATAAAATGAAAAAAAAACAGACAATGTGATTTTCTGGATTTTTTTTTCTCAGTTTGTCTCCCATAGTTGAGGTCTACCTATGATGTAAATTACAGACGCCTCTCATCTTTTTAAGTGGTGGAACTTGCACTATTGCTGACTGACTAAATACTTTTTTCCCCACTGTATGTAGTATGTATGTATGTTGTATGAATGTAGTATATATGAAGTATGTATGTAGTATGTATGTATGTATGTTGTATGAATGTAGTATATATGTAGTATGTATGTATTATGTAGTATGTATGTTGTATGAATGTAGTATATATGTAGTATGTATGTAGTATGTATGTATGTATGTTGCATGAATGTAGTATATATGTAGCATGTATGTAGTATGTATGTTGCATGAATGTAGTATATATGAAGTATGTATGTAGTATGTAGTATGTATGTTGTATGAATATAGTATATATGTAGTATGCATGTAGTATGATTGTATGTTGTATGAATGTAGTATTTATGTAGTACGTATGCAGTATGTAGTATTTATGTATGTATGTTGTATGAATGTAATATATATGTAGTATGTATGTATTATGTAGTATGTATGTTGTATGAATGTAGTATATATGTAGTATGTATGCATGTTGTATGAATGTAGTATATATGTAGCATGTATGTAGTATGTATGTATGTTGTATGAATGTAGTATATATGAAGTATGTATGTAGTATGTATGTATGTTGTATGAATGCTGTATATATGTAGTATGTATGTACTATGTATGGTTTTTTTTTTTACATTCAACACATTAGCCGGATGTTGGGACTACTAATTTCCCATCATTGGCTAATGTGTCAATCACTGTCATTGTAGCAGGCATAGCCCGATGGGACTTGCAGTCCCATCGGACGATGCTTGCACAAACACACAACCCCCGGCAGGCCCGTACAGACCCCCAGCAGGCCCGCACAAACCCCTGGCAGCCCACACAGACCCCCGGCAGGCCCGAACAGACCCCCGGCAGCCCGCACAGACCCACAGAAGCTCGCACAGACCCCCTGCAGGCCAGCACAGCCCCCGGCAGGCCAGCACAGACCCCTGGCTGGCTCGCACAGACCCCCGAGAGGCCCATACAGACCCCGACCGCACACACACACGCACAGTCTCCGCCCACGCACCGCCCACACTCTTCCGCCCTCCCGAACTGGATGTGTAAGTAAAGAAAAGGTTTATTTTCATTCTGATATTTGTGCCCCATTGACTTGCATGGGTTTCCGGTATCGTAATCGGCGATACCCGATATTTTTGGGGTATCAGTCCCATCCAATCCGATCCGATATTTCCCGATATCTGAAGGTATCGCTCAAAACTAGTGAAGAGCATGGAAGTAGTGAAACATACATATCTGACAAAATATAACAAAGGTTTACATAGTCAATATCTTTGTAACTCCGAACGTCTTAAAAAAAAATAATTCCTGCTATTCCATTTGATTGGGCTAAACCTCTATGCCTTCAATGTCTCCTCCACCTCCCCCAATACATTATACATTATTCTAAGTTGTTTTTCTTCATGTAGAATTAACCTACAAGGAAAGAAAGGGTTTAGTTTAATTCCGATATTTTTGTCCCATTGACTTGCATTGGTTTCCTCTATCGGAATCGGCGATATCCGATACTTTTTGGGTATCGGTCCGCTCCAATATATCACGATATCAGAAGGTATCGCTCTACACTAGTTACCATCTTTTCAGTTAGCCATTAAAAGGTATCAACCACTGACGACTCTCAATTCGAAATATTCTTCTATCTACTAGCTAACACGGTACAAAGATATATTTCTTTCTGTAGTAGAAAGAAGGGAGTCATATAAATGCTTAAACTGTAGTTTTAATCTTTATTTCATAAATCAATAGTATTCATGAAAATAAGAAGCTTTGTAGGACATCTTACCAGAGAGATCTGCGTCTTTCTCTTCCAGAATTGATTAGTCATTATTAGTGTTGAGCGATACCATCCGATATTGAGAAATATCAGATCGACCGATACCCAAAAAGTATCGGGTATCGCCGATTCCGATACCGGAAGTCCCATTCAAGTCAATGGGACAGAAATATCGGAATTAAAAAAACCCCTTTCTTTACTTGCACATCCTGTTCGGGAGGGGGGAAGAGTGTGGGCGGTGCTTGGGCGGACACTGTGCGTGTCTGTGTGTGCGGGCAGGGTCTGTGCGGGCCTGCCAGGGGTCTGTGTGGGCCTGCCGAGGGTCTGTGCGGGCCTGCTGGGGTCTGTGCGGACTGCCGGGGGTTGTGTGTGTGTGCAAGCATCGTCCAATGGGGCTACAAGTCCATTGGGCTTTGCCTGCTACAATGACAGTGACAGAAGATGCCTGCACAAACACACACAACCCCCGGCAGGCCCGCACAGACCCCCGGCAGGCACGCACAGACCCACGGCAGCCGACACAGACCCCCGGCAGGCCGCACAGACCCCCAGCAGGCCCGTACAGACCCCCGGCAGCCGACAAAGACCCCAGCAGCCGGCACAGACCCCCGGCAGGCCCGTACAGACCCCTGGCAGCTGGCACAGACCCCCGGTAGGCCCATACAGACCCCCGGCAGCTGGCACAGACCCCCGCTAGGCCCGTACAGACCCCCGGCAGCTGGCACAGACCCCTGGCAGCCGGCACAGACCCCCGGCAGGCCCGTACAGACCCCCGGCAGCCGGCACAGACCCCCGGCAGGCCAGTACAAACCCCCGGCTGCCGGCACAGACCGCCGGCACAGACCGCCGGCAGGCCCGTACAGACTCCCGGCAGGCCCGCACAGACCGCGCAGGCGCGCACAGATCGCGCATCATGATGACATCATTTCATCAGCCAATCACAGCCACAACAGTGGCTCATTGTAAAAATATCGGTACTCGGTATCGGAATTCCGTTACAGCGAATATCGGCCGATACCCGATATTTGCAGTATCGGAATGCTCAACACTAGTCATTATCAATATTCACATTGCCGAGATAGCCGATGGCATTGGAGAATTGACATTTTCCTTACACAGCAGCAGGAGAGGTATCCACAAATTTTTCTTATCTCCATTCTTATCGGTCTGACAACCTTTGGATCCGCGAGGCTGTACATTGATGTAAAAACATTTTTAAATCATTAATCAGGTTAATATAATCTAATTAACAACTCTAAAGGCCCTGTCACACTAAGCGAGATCGCTAGCGATATCGCTTAAGCGACACAGATTTGATGACGCAACAGAGACATCGTCTGCGATGTCGCTGTGTGTGACATGTAGCGGCGATGTGGCCCCCACTGCGATGTCGCTGATCGTGCTCGAACGTCCTGGGCTGTTTTTTAATCATTGGCATCCCGCTGGTGAGCCTGAATCGCTGAGATTGACACCCATTATGAACGACGAGCGACCTCGTTGGTGACTCAAATCTCAGCGGCGCAGGCAGGACTAGGTTTTCTTTTGCAACGCCCCTCAGCTCTGATTGGTGACTTCTACAACACCTCAGCATAAAAGAAAATGGAAAACTGCGATCCCATCCATTGTTCCTGAGCACTTTGTTGATTTCTCCAACGTTCTGGTGCTAGTCCTTTGTGCGCTGTATGAGGATACTATATCTTGTGTGGGTTTTCTGGGATCCTGTCAGAGTCGCTACTGCGCTTCTTCTTGGAATTTAGACCTTCTGGATTTTTGGATTTCCCTTGCAAGGTACATATTGTTTGTGATGTTTTGTTATGACCTTATTTTTTTTTCCTGTATCTTAACACATCTTTTTTTTTTTTTGGCTGCTTGCCTTCAATATACATACAGGCGTGTTGCCAAGAATATTTTTTTGCCGCGACCACCCCTGCAATTTTTAGATCTGTTGTGTTAATGTTTAGAGGTAATCTATTTGTTATAATTGATCCTCCATTAACATAGGATTACCCAGCAATCTTTTGACAGCCACGCCCACTCCCCGCCATTTTAGGCTCTTTGCTGCGTTACCTTTTGTAAGCTTGCTGTTATTTCAATGTTAACAAATGCAATGTTAACAAAAACAAGTACTCTTATAAAAATTTCTTTAACTTTTTTAATGAACTTTATTTATTAACTTCTCTCACCTTTACCGCGCAGGTTGCACATAATGAACATGAACACCGCGGAGCGTGTGGTTGTGGCAGCTGCATTACTGATGGAGGGAGATCGACAAGAAGAGGCACGGATGGAAGAGGTGTTCCAAACAAAAGCGTCGCATGTGGACCAGAGAATGGCTGGAGCAGAGGTCCAAATTCACCCACATGCATCTAGTGATAGAGTTGCAGGAGAAGAATCCTCGGGATTTCCGTAATTATCTACGGATGTTGGAGGAATCATTCAAGTTGTTACTGGAATGTGTGAGGCCACTCATTGAATGGCAGGATACAAACATGCGTGCAGCTGTTTCGGCAGACGAACGTTTGGCAGTCATGCTGCGATTCCTGGCAACCGGACGTTCAATGAAAGACTTGCAATTTTCTGCTTCTGTTTCTCGATCACTCCTCAGCGTATTAATTCCAGAGACATGCAACACCATCGTCCACAGTCTACGGAGCTACATGCCTTTTCCAAAATCTGAGGCGGAATGGCAAAAAATTTCATCTGATTTTGAACGTTTTTGGCAGTTCCCAAACTGTGGTGGGGCTTTGGATGGCAAACATGTGCGGATCACGCAACCACTTAACAGCGGATCCTATTACTATAACTACAAGGGCTAGTTCAGCGTGATCCTCATGACTCTTGTTAATGCCAATAGTGAACTTATTAACGTTGATGTCGGCATGAACAGGAGGGTTTCGGACGGAGGCGATTTGGAGCACGCTATTTTTGGGGAACACTTGAATAACTGTGAACTGCACTTGCCAAACAACATGGACACAACCGCCAATCTTAACTTTGCTTTTGTGGGTGATGAAGCCTTCCCCCTTCATGCAAATCTTTATAAACCTTACCCTCAAAAAATATTGACAGAGGAAAGGCGTATTATTAATTACAGACTGTCAAGGGCACGATGGGTTGTTGAGAATGCCTTCAGCATCATGGCCAACCGCTTCAGGGTTTTCCACACCAATAAACATGAAGCTGGAATCTACAGTCATGGCCAAAAGTATTGACACCCCTGCAATTCTGTCAGATAATACTCAGTTTCTTCCTGAAAATGATTGCAAACACAAATTCTTTGGTATTATTATCTTCATTTAATTTGTCTTAAATGAAAAAAACACAAAAAGAACTGTCCTAAAGCCAAATTGGATATAATTCCACAACAAACATAACAAAGAGGGTGGACAAAAGTATTGGCACTGTTCGAAAAATCATGTGATGCTTCTCTAATTTGTGTAATTAACAGCACCTATAACTTACCTGTGGCACCTAACAGGTGTTGGCAATAACTAAATCACACTTGCAGCCAGTTGACATGGATTAAAGTTGACTCAACCTCTGTCTTGTGTCCTTGTGTGTACCACATTGAGCATGGAGAAAAGAAAGAAGACCAAAGAACTGTCTGAGGACTTGAGAAACCAAATTGTGAGGAAGCATGAGCAATCTCAAGGCTACAAGTCCATCTCCAAAGACCTGAATGTTCCTGTGTCTACCATGCGCAGTGTCATCAAGAAGTTTAAAGACCATGGCACTGTGGCTAACCTCCCTAGATGTGGCCGGAAAAGAAAAATTGACAAGAGATTTCAAGGCAAGATTGTGCGGATGTTGGATAAAGAACCTCCACTAACATCCAAACAAGTTCAAGCTGCCCTGCAGTCCGAGGGTACAATGGTGTCAACCCGTACTATCCGTCGGCATCTGAATGAAAAGGGACTGTATGGTAGGAGACCCAGGAAGACCCCACTTCTTACCCCGAGACATAAAAAAAGCCAGGCTGGAGTTTGCCAAAACTTACCTGAAAAAGCCTAAAACATTTTGGAAGAATGTTCTTTGGTCAGATGAGACAAAAGTAGAGCTTTTAGGGCAAAAGCATCAACATAGAGTTTACAGGAGAAAAAAGAGGCATTCAAAGAAAAGTACATGGTCCCTGCAGTCAAACATGGCGGAGGTTCCCTGATGTTTTGGGGTTGCTTTGCTGCCTCTGGCACTGGACTGCTTGACCGTGTGCATGGCATTATGAAGTCAGAAGACTACCAACAAATTTTGCAGCATAATTTAGGGCCCAGTGTGAGAAAGCTGGGTCTACCTCAGAGGTCATGGGTCTTCCAGCAGGACAATAACCCAAAACACACTTCAAAAAGCACTAGAAAATGGTTTGAGAGAAAGCACTGGAGACTTCTAAGGTGGCCAGCAATGAGTCCAGACCTGAATCCCATAGAACACCTGTGGAGAGATCTAAAAATGGCAGTTTGGAGAAGGCACCCTTCAAATATCAGGGACCTGGAGTAGTTTGCCAAAGAAGAATGGTCTAAAATTCCAGCAGAGCATTGTAAGAAACTCATTGATGGTTACCGGAAGCAGTTGGTCGCAGTTATTTTGGCTAAAGGTTGTGCAACCAAGTATTAGGCTGAGGGTGCCAATACTTTTGTCCGGCCCATTTTTGGAGTTTTGTGTGAAATGATCAATATTTTGCTTTTTGCTTCATTCTCTTTTGCGTTTTTTCATCTAAGACAAATTAAATGAAGATAATAATACCAAAGAATTTGTGTTTGCAATCATTTTCAGGAAGAAACTGAATATTATTTGACAGAATTGCAGGGGTGTCAATACTTTTGGCCATGGCTGTATAGACTCTGTGGTGTTGGCCTGTTGCGTGCTTCACAATTTTCTTCGGCAGCACAATGCTATATCTTACAGTCCCCCTGGCTTCATGGACTCGGACAGCAATGGTGACGTGGTGCTCGGAGAATGGCGTGAAAATGATCCCGCAATTGCAGGACTTCAACCAGTCAATCAAGGCAGGAGCAAGGATGGTGCGAAGGTCTGCCGAGACAAGTACTGCCAATACTTTAACGGGCCCGATGCAGTGACTTGGCAGCATCAGATATAGTCGGCATTTACACTATATTTTTTTTGGTATTTGTTATACTTTATGGTAATAAAAACATTTTAAATTTACAAATGCTTTCTTGTTATTTCACAAATCTGTGCAATAAGGGAGAAGGACAATAAGGGAGTGATGGGGGAAAGAGAAGTAATGGGGAGGTGGCAAATGATGGGTGTGATGGGGAGAAAGCAAATGATGGGTGTGATGGGTAAAGAGAAGCAATGGGGAGAGGGCTAATGATGGGAGTGATGGGGAGAGAAGAGTGATGGGGAGAAGCCAAATGATGGGTGTGATGGGGAGAGAGGAGAAATACGTATGATGATATTAGCAAACTCTTGCGTCCCCAAAGAGACCGCGGTATTAGTATCAGACTCATCTGCATTCCCAAACTTGCATCGTGACGTCATGACGCTCTGGTGGGCGGCGTTAATGCGGCCTGGAGGACACATGAGTGAGTAAAGATGGCGTCCAGGCGTTCGGTACCGTGGGGGGAACCAGAGGTGCGGTTCCTAATACAGGAATTGGATGCACGGGACTACGAATGCGCAAGACACCTGTCCCATGCTCCACAAGAAGCGGGTACTCCGCAAAATCAGGAGAGGCCTAATGCGGAACTTTGACATCGCGCGGACCACCACGCAGATTCGCAAAAAGCTCGCCGATCTGCGATACCACTCGAGCCAACGCATGGCCAGCATCCACACAGAAAACCAAAGGGGACAGGGTGAGTGTTTTTAAACGGATCTGACAAGGTTCCTTTTTAATTGTTTGCTTTGGCATGTAAGAACTTAACATCGTTTTTTTCATAAAACAAATTCTGTTTTGGTTTTTCTTTTGTTTTGAAAATTCATTTTGTATGATGAAATATGTTTTTTTTTTTTTTTTGGTTTACTCATGTTGTGTATGTATGATGTCTATAGACGTCTCCTTTAAACCCCCCATAACAGACTGCACGTTGTGCCTTTGAACAGTGTCAGCATGTAAACACGCCTCATGATATAATTCGATTTCAGCATTGGTATAAAACATAAAAATGCTGCGCATTGTAATGTATTATACCGAAAGTGAAATTAAAATAAAATGTCAAGGCTTTTTTTTTTTTTTTTTTTTTAAATAAACATGCACTGCAAATTATTTACAAAAAATTTTGAAAAAAATTATTAAAAACCTTTTTAAAATTAAAAGATAAATTAACTTATAAATGTTAGGGAAGTAGTAAACGAAAAATAAATAAAAAAAAAATTGTTATTGCAGTCGTTAAAAGCACACGTATAAAAGAGTACCCCATAAAATTATTATTAGGGATGAGCAAGTATACTCGATTGGATTGGTTATTAGCTGTGTTTTGTGATTTAGAATACTGGTAAGGCTTTGACTACTCGCCTCACAATATTCGGCACGTGGTTTTTTTTTTAAATGAAAAAAAGCATTTAACAGACAGATATCAATAGAATGTTTTTCTTATCTCTAGGACCCCATCATCATCAACCCCACCGTCTCGGGCAGCACCACCATCAGCCCCACCATCTCCAGGGAATCCCTCTGCTCCACCAGCAACTCCTTCGCCAGCTGCCTGCACACCCCCACAGGAGATATTCTCACCAGTATCACTCCGTGATACCGGTGCAAGCTTTCCAAAAGGGGAACCGGAACCTATGGGTTTGTAAAGGATGGAGGGCTGTCATGTAATTTTTTTTTTGTGTGTCCCCTAGCCGGTGGTGCCACTGGATCTGGGTGGGCTATTAGCCCCTCACCAGAGGGAACTGATCCGCCACAACACCATAAGTATTAAAACAACAACCATGTAACTTTATTTTGTGGTTTCCACATAATTGACTGGTTTACTTTTACAATTTCATCTACAGAAATCCCCACTGCACAGGCCCTGCTGGCATCTCACCGGCGGATGAGGGCAGCGATGGCAGTTACTCTGGCAGCAATGGATGTCCACGGAGTGATGCTGCAGAGGTTCTTGGCGGGCCTACAACAGGGTGGCAGTCCAAATTAGCTTTTTTTTTCTTCTGTTGAATTTTTTTTTTTTTTTTGGTTAACAATTGTGAAAAATATTTTAAAGAAAATATATAATATATTTAGTTAAAATATATATATATATTTAAAGTTTATGTACGCAGCTGTGTTGTGTTATTTCTAAATGATGGGTTAGTTGGTCCTTTTTTATACAATTTTATTCTTTTTGTTTACCCCATCACTGCTGGTACACCCGTCAATGCTGGTACTCCCATGACTGCTGGTACTCCAATGACTGTTATGACTACAATGACACCCATTATATCTGTGCATCTTGAACTTCTGTACAGCCAACATGGCGGCCATGGCCCTTAACCCTTCCCATAACCCCGTGTGTGCTGAGTAGATTAAAGTAGATTACAGATAAATATAACATTTTTTTATTGTAAAAAATATTTTTGAAATAACAAAAAACACAAGAAAAGCTGACCACAATTCAGTAGATAAATAACATTTTTATTAAAATAACATAATCAATTTAAAAAATGTATACACAATAGAAAACTTTACAAAATATTCCCCACAACTACAACTGTTTGTAATATGTTTCGTCATTAACACGTTGCCTTGGCGGTGTATAAAAAAAGGGTGGTGGAACAAGGCTTGGGTTCTGCTGAGGGTCTATCCCCCTCCTCATAGTTGCTTCAAGAGGCTCTGGATTGTGCGGCCAAGAGTACAGCGGATTATGACGTCTGTCTATGACACCAGACTTGTCAGTAAGTTGTCCTGTTGCCGCTTGACTCAACGCCTCTAGCATTACCCTTTCTGCATGAACACGCTGTATTGGTTCTAATGTTGGTAGCTTCTCATTTGTATAATAAGCAAAGCCGGTAATCTGGGGTTGGTTCTGCGGTGTCGTTAGGACTTTTGTTGCTAGTTGTAAAAATTCTGGAGTAGCCGAGGTGGGGGCCTTCCTTTTTCTACCAGAAAATGTAAGTCGCCTCGGCACAGATGAGGATGGTGGCTCTACAGTTTCCTCCTCTTGTACCGTTGCCATGCTGTCTTCTTCATGCGTGATTGACGGTGGTGTGGAGACAGCCTCTTCTGTGTCCTGCGTGAACAGAAAATGCATGTTACATCACAAAACAAAAGAAATTTTTCATCTCACTATAACACCCAAATACAGCAAAAGTTTGCATAGAATCTCACGATCATCAGTCACAAGCGTTCATGTTAACTGCAAAATAATGTGAGGATGGGACTAATATGGTTATTAACTGTCCTTCCACGGTATGAAGAATGGATAGGCCTAAACCGTTAAACTTGATTAATTATCAGTACATGAAGGGATAACTTTTGCTGTGTAGTAGATTTATCCTTTTTAATTTAAATTTTCTAGTCCAGTTGGGCATGTACATTGCAATGTTTATTACAAGAAAACAGGGTACTTACATCTCCGACAGGGGAGTCCTGCTGGATCACAGGGTCTGGTGACAACATAGAAGCCATTTTTCTTGGTACTTCTTGGTCACTTGTGAAAGCAAGAAGATCAAAGTACCACAATTTGGGGACATAGACGTCTTCAGACCCGGCTCCAGACTTGCTCGAATTCTCCACTTTGTTCAGTTCTTTCCTGTATACAGTGTGGAGGCCCGGAATCCTTTTTTTCACCGCTGACTCATCCACTGGCTCATTGGGATAATGTTTTTTGGAAAGCTTAACCAGTTTTTGATACACCTCCTACTTTTTCATCCTGTTGCTGTAATCCGCCGACTTTATTTTCCACAAGCAAGGCATCGAGCGGTACATCTCAATGAAGTCACACAGGAAATCTTGCTTATCGGCCATCTGAAATAAAAAAAAAAGGAATCAGTGAGAACGGCCCAATACATGTAACATTTGTTTTATTTAAAGGTATGATTAAATAAAATTCATAGATGGCCTACAAATGTTAACACAGCTGGAATCATAAAATGGCGGTGGTGGGCATGGCAGGAAAAAAAATGGCTGCCCATTCCAAAGCGGCCACAATAAAAGTTAGTTGTTTTTGCATAACCTCAATGGAGAATAGTAATGGCGGGGATGGGCGTGTCAGGAAGATTGAAAAAAACAAACATGGCAATGTAACAGCATTACAAAAATGTGTAATCGAACAACGATTACATACAGTGGGGCAAAAAAGTATTTAGTCAGTCAGCAATAGTGCAAGTTCCACCACTTAAAAAGATGAGAGGCGTCTGTAATTTACATCATAGGTAGACCTCAACTATGGGAGACAAACTGAGAAAAAAAAATCCAGAAAATCACATTGTCTGTTTTTTTTTCATTTTATTTGCATATTATGGTGGAAAATAAGTATTTGGTCAGAAACAAAATTTCATCTCAATACTTTGTGATATATCCTTTGTTGGCAATGACAGAGGTCAAACGTTTTCTGTAAGTCTTCACAAGGTTGCCACACACTGTTGTTGGTATGTTGGCCCATTCCTCCATGCAGATCTCCTCTAGAGCAGTGATGTTTTTGGCTTTTCGCTTGGCAACACGGACTTTCAACTCCCTCCAAAGGTTTTCTATAGTGTTGAGATCTGGAGACTGGCTAGGCCACTCCAGGACCTTGAAATGCTTCTTACGAAGCCACTCCTTCGTTGCCCTGGCGGTGTGCTTTGGATCATTGTCATGTTGAAAGACCCAGCCACGTTTCATCTTCAATGCCCTTGCTGATGGAAGGAGGTTTGCACTCAAAATCTCACGATACATGGCCCCATTCATTCTTTCATGTACCCGGATCAGTCGTCCTGGCCCCTTTGCAGAGAAACAGCCCCAAAGCATGATGTTTCCACCACCATGCTTTACAGTAGGTATGGTGTTTGATGGATGCAACTCAGTATTCTTTTTCCTCCAAACACGACAAGTTGTGTTTCTACCAAACAGTTCCAGTTTGGTTTCATCAGACCATAGGATATTCTCCCAAAACTCCTCTGGATCATCCAAATGCTCTCTAGCAAACTTCAGACGGGCCCGGACATGTACAGGCTTAAGCAGTGGGACACGTCTGGCACTGCAGGATCTGAGTCCATGGTGGCGTAGTGTGTTACTTATGGTAGGCCTTGTTACATTGGTCCCAGCTCTCTGCAGTTCATTCACTAGGTCCCCCGCGTGGTTCTGGGATTTTTGCTCACCGTTCTTGTGATCATTCTGACCCCACGGGGTGGGATTTTGCGTGGAGCACCAGATCGAGGGAGATTATCAGTGGTCTTGTATGTCTTCCATTTTCTAATTATTGCTCCCACAGTTGATTTCTTCACTCCAAGCTGGTTGGCTATTGCAGATTCAGTCTTCCCAGCCTGGTGCAGGGCTACAATTTTGTTTCTGGTGTCCTTTGACAGCTCTTTGGTCTTCACCATAGTGGAGTTTGGAGTCAGACTGTTTGAGGGTGTGCACAGGTGTCTTTTTATACTGATAACAAGTTTAAACAGGTGCCATTACTACAGGTAATGAGTGGAGGAAAGAGGAGACTCTTAAAGAAGAAGTTACAGGTCTGTGAGAGCCAGAAATCTTGATTGCTTGTTTCTGACCAAATACTTATTTTCCACCACAATATGCAAATAAAATGAAAAAAAAACAGACAATGTGATTTTCTGGATTTTTTTTTCTCAGTTTGTCTCCCATAGTTGAGGTCTACCTATGATGTAAATTATAGACGCCTCTCATCTTTTTAAGTGGTGGAACTTGCACTATTGCTGACTGACTAAATACTTTTTTGCCCCACTGTACAATGCAAATCTTTACGCCACTATGATCCCAAAATGATGGTGGTGGGCGTGGTACGAATAATAAAATGGTTACCCATGTCAAGGTGGACCTTAGATTGTGGGGGCATTACATTCATGGACAATACAGTTATGGCGGGGGTGGGCACGGCAGAAAAATCGAAAAGGGCAAACATGGCAATTTAACAGCATTAAAAAGAAGTATAATGTAATTAACATTGAATTCAATACATATATGACCTACAAATGTTCACGCTAAATGGCGGAGGTGGACGCTTTAGGAAAAAAAAATGGCTACACATGCCAAAGCGGCCCTCCATTAGTTTGTGGTACCATAAACTAAATGGACAATACAGTAATAGCAGGGGTGGGTGAGGCAGTAAATAAGGAAATTGCTAATCATGACATGACAAAAGCATAAAATGCCTATTGAAAATATAAAATAACATAATAATATAATAATAAATATTTGTGCAACATTTGTACAAAATAAAATAATTGTGCAACATAAAGTAATTGTACAACGTCGTTAAAATTACATATAAATGGGGGCGTGGCCTGGGCTCTGAGCATGTAGGCAGCAAGAGCTCTAAGCTCCCACAGTCACATTCTAAAGCTACAAAATAAGCGTGCATAGGGTTAACCAAAATAACCTTGCTGGACCCTATTTTATTTATGAAGTTTGGGTGCCCATTTTGAGACAAAAAGCAGGACTCTGGTCCAAAGAGGACTGAAGAAATAAGCTTTTACAAGTCTGGATGGCTGCGGTGCAGCAGAAGCTGAGGGACATCACCCCACATCATCTGCCCTCCTGTGAAGAGACCGGAGTGCCACTGCAGGCTTTACTGAAGCCAGTATTGATCTGGAGGATCATTATTGGTAAGGAGGACTTTAGCTGGACCCCCCCAGTAAGGCACAATGTAAATCCAGCTGTCTGCACGGCTTTCTGTCTGTGGTGTGTGGAGGATAACAGTGTGGCTGTTGCGGAGGGATACAGACTCCTGCATGTTCATCTCTGCTGATTACACCTGAGTGCCGTTGAATTCTGACTGCTGTAACATCAGGGTGAGGTTAGCGGGGACAGAGGAGCTTCCCTTGACATATTCTAGCGTGGCACGCTGAAGAGGAAAGCAAAGATACCGGCGGGGACTCTTTCTTTGCCAAGGAGATGAAGGGTGGAGGGATACCACCGGACTTCTAGGACCAGACCCCAGAATCGGCCAAGAACAGCGCTATATAGACTCATAAAGGACCGGATCAGAGGCGACTAGCACCGGGGGAGCCACTAAAAACTGCTGAGGTGAGGCACAACTGAAATCCGGTCACTAGAACCGGACGCTGCACACTGATCACAGCCGCAATAGAACTCAATGGGAAGTAGTTTCGGCTGTGTCCAGCCTGTCAGCGTTGCAGAAACATGATATCACAGGCTCCGCAGCACACAGCAAGTGGCCACCGGTACTACAGGCTCAGTTATACCTCAGAACTGTGCTGTGCAGCAGGTAGTCATCCCCAAGAGTACTGAGGAGAAGGATATAGATTGCGGGGAGGGCCCTCACTATCCCCACACAATAAAGGAATACTGACTGTTCTGCACTCACCAGCAGCGCAGACTTATAACACAATAGTGACCACAGCTTCTGGCTGGTGGCCCCGGTGCCCTATACTCATCTGTGCAGTGCACCATAATAGAGAATTATTCACTCTTCAAGCAAGGATCAGAGCTACAGTGGACTGCTTGCATTATTATTGAGGAATTGTGTGACTTTTGGCGCTCTTACTGAGGGTTTCTTTGTTGACTCCTTTTATGAAACTTGTTTTTAGACCATTTTACTTAACTTGTCTGATTGATCAAGCTAAAAGGGTCATAGATCTGATGCCAGGGAAGGCTGCGTGGCAAATTAAGATGCAGTCAGGCAGGGGCAGAATTAATAATAGCTCACACAGGGTGACGAGGCACAATTTGGGGGCATATTCAAAATCCTATGAGGATATCTCTAATGTGTTAAGCCCCACAAAATCTAGGTCACCTTTGAAAAGAGGTGAGCCCAAAACGCCTTATATAAAACAATCCCATAACCCTGCACCTGTCAAAGTTGCAAATGGGGGATCAGGTATCAATAACCCATTGACCAAAACACTGCCTAAAACACATCTTGAAACACTTCAAAAAAAGAAAATTTGGGGGGACACATTAAAACTCTTCCTCCAAATCAGCTCCTCACTGAGGAAATGGACACTTCCAAATCAAACAAAAGGAAGGGCCCAGACGATCAGGAAAACACATAGAGTCTTTCTTCTGAGAACTCCGACAGTGTCTCAGCTGACTATACCCCAAACACAAGCCCTGAAAGGCAGAGGCCTAGAAGGGACACTGAAGGTCCATTTCCTTCGTTTGAGGTTCCTCCTCCATCCATCAACCTGGGGGAATACAAGGGGTCCAATAAACAAGCCACCGACGGATTCATGGCGGATCTCTTCCAGTCCTTCAGTGATGCCCTAAAAATAGGGTTTGAGACTCAGGCTAAGGCCCTACAGGAAACTTGCAGGAATCTTAGCCAAAAGGTTGAGAAATATGAGGTAAAGATGGTACAGGTGGAGAGGGACATAGTCTACCTCTCAAAGGAAAATTCTCTCCTCAAAACTGAGGTTATTTCCCTTAAAAACAAATTAACGCATCTGGAGGACCGAAGCAGGAGAAATAACTTAAAAATAAGAGGTATTCCTGAGTCGGTCTCCCAGGCAGATCTTTCAGATTACACTAAAAATTTATTCAAAAAATTATCGCCAAAATTGACAGAATTAGAAGTAAATATTGATCGTATACACCGCCTCCCACATCCAAAAGTGGTCCCACAGGAAAAGCCTAGGGACACTATCCTGAGAGTCAATTTCTTTGAAACAAAGGAGAAGGTTCTAAAATCTCTGAGAGAGAGAGGTTCACCTCCAGAGCCATATAAAGATTTAAAGATTTTCCAAGACTTCTCCAAAGAGACAATTGACGCAAGAAGGTCCTTCAGAGATTTGACCTCTAAACTTAGAGAGCACAGAGTGTCATATAGATGGTGTTTCCCTACCAAGCTATTAGTCTGGTATAATGACAAAAACTACCCCATCTACACTCCACACGAGGGTCAGAAATTCCTTAAATTTCTAATGGATGACCCAGCATTTAGAGATAGGTATTAGGACTGATTTTTATCTTATGTTCGAATTTACATGGTGAATACTATTAATTTCCTTTTCATGAATATGAATATCTTATGACCCGTATTTATGGTCTATTGATGTCACTGTGGGAACTTGCCACTTAATTTTTTCTCACTTTTTCCCCCACACTAAGGTGAGACATCAACCGGTTTGGAGTCCTCCAGGAGAACGCTCAAGTTCCAAATTTTTTTTTCTGTATTTCACTGTTTTGCTTGTTTCCATTTTTCTGTTTTGATATTGCACTCTAACGATGAAAATCTTATCATACAATGTTAGGGGGCTCAATAGTCTGAATAAGAGGTATGCGGTATGGAAGGAGATCAACCGAACCCGTGCCGAATTGGTATACCTCCAGGAGGTTAAACTGGCCTCCGATCAACACCCGATCTTCCAGCACAAGAACTTTCCACACATGTGCAAGTCACTGTCCACAAAGAAAAAGGCTGGGGTCATTACACTGGTAGGTGGCACCGCTCCTTTTCAGCTCATCAAAGAGATACCAGACTCGTTGAGCAGGTTTCATATACTCATATGCTTACTCCATGAAAGGCCATGCACAATAGTGAATGTATACGCACCTAACAAGGGACACATTCGTTTCTTGAACAAGCTAATCAAAAAAATAGACAAAGTCAAAACAGGTGATCTGATCTTGCTAGGCGATTTTAATATTGTCCCAGATAGTAGCATGGATTCATCCTCATTAGGTCGCCACAAAGTTCCAGCTTTGAAAAACTGGTTAATTCAAAATGAGCTTTATGATGCTTTTCGTTGCTTGAACACATCGTCTCGTGAGTATTCTCACTTTTCAGATGTACATAAGACAGCATCTAGAATCGATCTACTACCTACTAATATATTTACTTTAACCAAAATTAAAGATATACGGTTCATGCAAAAGACCATCTCGGATCATACCCCGGTTCTCGCTGAGTTCCTCGTGGGTCCTCCCTCTGACAAGCCATTCCGCTGGAGACTTAACCCAGCCTTGTTATATATACCAGAGTACAAGCAAGAGATAGAAAACATTCTCTTAAGCTACTTCAAGGAAAATGTATCTGGTGAAGTAGATCAGTTCACGGTCTGGAATGCCCATAAGGCGGTCCTGAGGGGATGCCTTATGCAGATCCTCTCTAAACATAAGAAGAGAAATAGGGAAAAAATTACAAACCTACAGGCCCAAATTAATGATCTAGGAAAAAACAAACCAACTTGAAAGTTCCTTCCCAAACCATCAAGGCTGAGATTTTGAGACTCAGACAGAGTCTGAGATCTGAAATCTACCAGGAATACGATGCAGTCATCAAAGCATCTAGGTATAAATCGTATACATCTCTCAACAAGCCTACCAAGTTTATGATGAGGAAATTAAAAAGAGAAAGAATCAAAAAAAGGATAATTAAGATTATATCTCCCTCGGGTGATCCCAAAATTCACCCTACAGACACTGTCAACTTGTTTGCAGATTTCTTTAAAAATCTTTATAACCTGAAAGATGACCCCCAAACACCGGTGGTTAACTCGAATTTTGTGGATTTTTTCCTACAGAGTATCGATTTACCCAGAGTGGATGAGCTGGACTTGAATTATGTCAATAGCCCTTTTACAGAGAGTGAAATAGTTGACGTTATCAAGAAACTGCAGTCCCATAAATCACCAGGGCCGGATGGCTTCTCTGGGGAATACTATAAATCCTTTTCAAAAATTCTGGCTCCATAGTTGGCTTCCATCTTTGGTCTGGCATCCTCTTGGGGTTCCTTCCCAAAGGAGATGTCAGAGACAACAATTGTCATGATTCCAAAGGAGGGGGAAGACCCCAAGAGGATACAGAACTATAGGCCAATCTCTCTCATAAACAGCGATATTAAAATCTACACAAAGATCATCGCAAACCGACTAAAAAACATCCTTCCACGTCTGTTGGTGGATGATCAAATAGGGTTCACAGAGGGCCGCCAGGCCTCAGATGGGATTAGAAGGGTGTTGAACCTGATAAATTTAGCTAACAATTCGAGAACCGAAACTGCTTTTCTGGCACTGGACGCCGAGAAGGCTTTCGATAGAATAAACTGGCTATATTTAGAAACAACTCTCGCTAGATTTGGCTTTGACGAGAAGTTTCTATCAACAGTCTTCGCCCTATAATCGGGTCCTAGTGCCAGGATCTATGCAAACAACTTCCTTTCTGACTCACTCGATATTACTTATGGCACAAGACAGGGGTGCCCCCTGTCTCCCCTTCTATTTGTGCTTGCCATAGAGCCCCTAGCTGAAAAAATTAGAATAAACAATGATTTTAAAGACTTTGAACTGCCATCACGAAATTTTAAAATCGGGTTATTCGCAGATGATCTCTTCCTCACACTTCTTGAGCCCACAAATTCCATTTAATCCCTTTCAGATTAACTAGAAAAATTCTCTAGAGCATCCTATTTTAAGATAAACCCACACAAATCCAAATTTATAACTCTAAACATGAAACAATCCGAAATTAACAAAATAAAGACTCAAACCCTGTTCATTTGGGAGGAGAAAGAGATTGTCTATCTAGGGATTAGAATTGCAGGATCAATCCAAGCCACAGTTAGGGCCAATTTAGACAGCATTATAAAGACTATTACAGGCAAGCTATCCTTTTTGGCTCAGTTAGAGACTTCCATTTTTGGGAAGATACTGGCAGTCAAAGCCTTTATCCTTCCCAAAATGTTATACATATTTAGGACTTTGCCAGTTAGCTTTCCACGCCAATCCATTGATAAAATTCAAGAGCTCATCCGACTATTTATTCGGAAAGGTAAGAAAGCAAGAATATCTGCAGACTTACTTTATAAAAATAAAAAACATGGGGGCGCAGGACTGCCCAACATATAGGCTTATTATCATGCCTCATTTATTAAACAGAGCTGGCACTGGTTTATGGAAAACATGACACATCCGGCTTGGTATGGCTTGGAGAGAGATGCTAGTGATAGAGGTTCCACGCAAAAGCTTTTCTTTTACTTCCTTCTGCAAAAGCACAGTACGAACTCATCGCATCCTATATTTCGGTCGATAGTTTCAGCCTGAAGGGAACTCATTAAGCCGACTAAAAATATCAAAAAAGCAGAGCAAATCTTAAAACTACCCCTATCTTCATTTGCACTGATGATGATCTCCCGATGGGTAAGGGAGGTAAGGGGGAAATCTGGAATCAAAAAGGTGGGGGATGTTTTTAGTGGAGTGGAGTTCTTGAAATTCAGTGAGATCAAGGCTAAATATAATCTACCATCATCTGAGCTGGTCTTTAACACCATGTTGAAAGACAGAATTTTGAAAATCATAAAAGGGAAGACTTTAAATTCTGAAATGCTAACTTCACTGTTGTGCAACCTTAAAAATAAAAACCTATGGAGTCTGCGTAATTTGTATAGATCTGTGGTCAAGGACCTAACGAGCCACAAAAACATATACATGAAGAGATGGGAGTCCGATTTAGGTGCTGATATCCGTCTCGAGAATTGGAACGATGCCATCAAATTCACTTACAATTCCAACATATCAATGGGTCTTCACGAGGGTTATTTTAAACTGTTAAATAGGTGCTACTATACCCCGACAAGCTTATCACATTTTAACACAGAATTATCTTCCTTGTGCTTGAGAGGCTGTGGACATCAAGGGAACCTCTACCATATATTTTGGGGTTGTTCAAAGATCAAAAACCTCTGGTTCCAGGTCACACAGCACATTAACCTCATTGCTAAGGACTTCACAATTAGGCCTGAAAGAGCACTTCTTTCATTAGACATGGAACAATTTGATGATTCAGTAAGACATATTATCATCCACATCCTCTTAGTGACTAAGACCATGTTAGCACAATGGTGGAAGAAAGTCGAGGTTCCTAAGTTTTCGGACATACTTGATAAAATAGGCCAACATAGTGATTTAGAACTCAGATTTGCGATTAACAACAATCACACCCACAAATATACAAAAAAATGGAAGACTTGAAACAACAAATTCCATATCAAATAGACCTATTAAGAGGTATTATATTTTCAGGCCTAAACATGGCCGTTGTAGTACCGGGATGTTGTATCTCCTTCCAAGAATGTTACCCCATAATAAGGATTGGCGATTTTCTTTTCCTTTTATGTTGTTATTTGCTATATGCTGTTTAATGGGTTCTCTAGTTTTACATTTTTTCCATACCTGTACAAGGTTTTTTACTTTCCATGCCCTTTCCTCCCTTCCTACCTTCCTTCCCTTACCCTGTTTAATTACTGAAAACCAATAAAATTATTTGAAAAGAAAATTACATATAAATGATAACTGTCCAATAAATGTGATATCGGAGGGCGCGGCTGGAAAAGTACCATGGCTGCTGTATATAAAAACATATATAAATGTTGAACAAAGAAATACAAAGTTAAATGCAACAAACATCATAGAAAGACACAAACAGTGCCTACCTTACAAGACAGTTTAACACTAGGACTACTGGACTTGTGACCCCGCCTAGAACTACTGAAAGGAGTCATTTTGACTCCTTGCTTGTTTTTGTTTATTTTTAGAGTTTCATTTGTGGTTATTTATTAATAATTATATTTTTTGTAATGTATTATTATTGTGAGATCCAACAGTAATGCTTTTGATTGTTTTTTTTCTGCTTTTCTTATTTTTCTACAGAAAATAACAATAATTATAATAGACGTTTTTCAAACATTTTTTTTTATTCAAGTGCACACATATAAACAACAACTGAAGAACAAAAAGCAGAGAAAATGTAGGTGGAGGAGCATAAAAATGAAAATATGGCGCAGAATTCACCTTCTAAACATTTGGTGTTTCGCATTTTAGGCATTGCCTTTGATTTATGGCAGTACATTGCCCACACAAAGACTTACCACAAGTCTTACAATTGCCGACAGATCTATTTTTCTTGCACTTTTCTTTGATCTGGCAAAATTTTGTTTGAACCATCACTTCTGAGCATGTAGAAACTTGGGACGTGGAACCCTTTTCCCTATCTGTGACATAAGGACCACTCAACTCTCTCACAAGCGTTTGCAAAAATGCCTTGCGTGACATTTTTTGGTGGGTAATCTCCTTGAGTATTATCCATGCATTTATACCCGCAAAGTCTAAGGCATTTTCAAATGCATGAACAGGCCATCTCCTTGTGCATGTTCGTGTGGTATATTTTCATGCCATCTGATCCACTACATCTACTCCATATTTTGTTTCATTGTAAAACTTTACCGTTTCTGGAGTTTTTTTAGCGGAATCAGACGCAACAACAACATCTGGATGGACGGAACTCAAAATGACAACATTTTTGTTGGGCTTTCCTTGATATACTGTAAGTGTAAAATTGTCTTCATTTCTAAACACTTTAGTGTTGTACAATTCCTCTTTCATGGATTTTATTTCTTTAGGCACTTCTCGCCTTATCTTGTTCATTGTTCCCACGATGGTTGTTCCTTTGCTTTTTAGCTGTTTAGCTAATTTTACTGAAGTAAAATAATTATCGGTTGTAACATTGCGACCTTTTTTCAAAAACGGGTCCAATAACTTCATTACCACATGGTCAGCTAAACGGTCCTCAGCACGGCGTGTGTCATCTTTTGCCTAGATAAGGGAAGCCATTTGCCAGATATTTGCTCTCCTTATCAACAGCTAGCCAATATTTGTGGCCATATTTATCTGGTTTGGAAGGCATGTACTGCGTGAATGGACACCTAGTTTTGCTTGGGAAAAGTTGCTCATCCACCGTTATGTATGGGCCAGGTTTGTAACACGCAATACAATTTTCAATAAACCTGTCCCACACAGTAGAAAATAGAGCAAACTTGTCCGTTTGCAGTCTCTCTGATCGAGTAGATTTCTCATCAAATCTGATAAGATAAGAGCCTAGAGTAAACAAGCTATTTTGTTCAGTATTACACAGTAATACAAGCAGGTAAAACACAAGGAAAATGTGAAAAGTTGACATGTAAATTGAACTACATCTATATGAACATCAGGGTAAATAAGACAGAGTGAAAAAATTATGCACATAACTTTATAGCAACATTTAGTGACAAAAGGACCTCAAAATATAGTAGGGAGTCAAAATGACTCCCTTCAGTAGTTCTTGGTAAATTTTGAAAAAAACGCACAAATTTTTCACCAAAATTATTTATTCTCACAAAATCTTTTTTCACATCATATTTGAGGAAAAGTCACCGAGTTTCAAGCCGGAATTCTGAAAAATGTAGTCACAGAAGAGAAATAAAAAACGAAAGGAGTCAAAATGACTCCATCAGTAGTTCTAGTGTTAAAAATCCTGAAGGAATAAATCTGGGGCAAACGCAATAGTGGCTCAGCCTGGATCGCAGGAGCTGGAAAGCAGAAGGCTCGCAGGGCGCAATATGGAACACTGCTGGAAAATCATATGAAATTGTGTGTCCATGTTGGTTGGCAAGTGCAGTTCACAGTTATTCAAGCGTTCCACAAAAATAGAGTGCTCCAAAACGCCTCCGTCCGAAACCCTCCCGTTCATGCCAACATCAACGTTTATAAACTCATAATTGGCATTAACAAGGGCCATGAGGATCACGCTGAAGTAGCCCTTGTAGTTATAGTAATAGGATCAGCTGTTAGGTGGTTGCGTGATCCGCACATGTTTGCCATCCAAAGCCCCACCACAGTTTGGGAACTGCCAAATACGTTCAAAATCAGATGCAATTTTTTGTCATTCCGCCTCCAATTTTGGAAAAGGCATGTAGCTCCGTAGACTGTGGACGATGGTGTTGCATGTCTCTGGAATTAATACGCTGAGGAGTGATCAAGAAACAGCAGCAGAAAATTGCAAGTCTTGCATTGAACGTCCGGTTGCCAGGAATCGCAGCGTGACTGCGAAACGTTCGTCTGCCGAAACAGCTGCACGCATCTTGGTATCCTGCCATTCAATGAGTGGCCTCATACATTCCAGTAACAACTTGAATGATTCCTCCGACATTCGTAGATAATTATGGAAATCCTGAGGATTCTTCTCCTGCAACTCTCTCACTAGATGCATGTGGGTGAATTTGGACCTCTGCTCCAGCCATTCTCTGGTCCACATGCGACGCTTTCGTTTGGAACACCTCTCTTCCATCCGTGCCACTTCTTGTCGATCTCCCTCCATCAGTAATGCAGCTGCCACAACCACACGCTCCGCGGTGTTCATGTTCATTATGTGCAACCTGCCCGGGAAAGAAGAGAGAAGTTAATAAATAAAGTTCATAAAAAAAGTTAAAGAAATTTTTATAAGAGTACTTGTTTTTTGTTAACATTGCATTTGTTAACATTGAAACAACAGCAAGCTTACAAAAGGTAACGCAGCAAAGAGCCTTAAATGGCGAGGGGTGGGCGTGGCTGTCAAAAGATTGCTGGGTAATCCTATGTTAATGGAGCATCAAATATAACAAATAGATTACCTCTAAACATTAGCACAACAGACCTAAAAATTGCAGGGGTGGGCGCGGCAAAAAAAAAAAAAATTCTTGGCAACACGCCTGTATGTATATTGAAGGCAAGCAGCCAAAAAAAAAAAAAAGATGTGTTAAGATACAGGAAAAAAAAATAAGGTCATAACAAAACATCACAAGCAATATGTACCTTGCAAGGGAAATCCAAAAATCCAGAAGGTATAAATTCCAAGAAGAAGCGCAGTAGCGACTCTGACAGGATCGCAGAAAACCCTCACAAGATATAGTATCCTCGTACAACACAAAAAGGACTAGCACCAGAACATTGGAGTAATCCACAAAGCGCTCAGGAACAATGGATGGGAGCGCAGTTTTACGTTTTCTTTTATGCTGAGGTGTTGTAGGAGCCACCAATCGGAGCTGAGGGGCGTTACAAAAGAAAACCTAGTCCTGCCTGCGCCGCTGAGATATGAGTCGCCAACGAGGTCGCTCGTCGTTCATAAAGGGTGTCAAACTCAGCGATTCAGGCTCACCAGCGGGTCACCAACAATCAAAAAATGGCCCAGGACGTTCGAGCACGATCAGTGACATCGCAGCGGGGGGCCACATCGTCGCTACATGGCACACACAGCGATATCGCTGACGATGTCGCTGTTGCATCATCAAATCGGTGTCGCTTAAGCGATATCGCTAGCGATCTTGCTTAGTGTGACAAGGCCTTTAACCACATGTCAGTTAAGACTCTATTTGCTGTACTTTCTTCCTAGTGTTTTGTCCATGCACTTGGTGTAGGTTGTCCATACACATGGGTACACTGTACATGCTGGAACCGTTAATCATAAAAAATAAATATTGCTATTATAATGCTGTAATGTGCACTCTCTTGGGATCTGCATGTGTTTGAGTTGGCATCAAAGGCTTTGACTATTGAGAGGAAATCTTGGATTAACCTCTCTCCTTCTATAGAAATGGAGGACGTTGCCTGTTAAGAATATGCTCCATACATTCCGGGAATGTAAGGAGCATATTGGTGGTGTGGTGTATTTCTGTGGTAGGTACATCCTTGATTGTGTCATTTAATAATAGAGAATAGAGAACTTCTAGAAGGTGTCAAATACTCTTGAAACTAGGGCAATCAATGGTCTTTCAAAAAAACAAACTTTTCTCTAAGAAGATTAACAAGTTGGTTCCTTCTTGTTCTTAGGGCCAAAAGTTAGAAGCCAAGTTAACAAGCTAATGAATACATGCAACACTCTATTCTTCTGTACTAGTCAATACAGCAAACAGATGAATAGATCCACAATAAGAATAACTTTTTGTACATTTTTAGCAACATCAGCTAAATATATCTGTAAGGCAGACAGACACGGAAAATATAATCAATATGTCAATTTTCTAATTAATTATGTGCACACCACAATCAACACAGAAGCAGAATAAATAACAACCATTCAACAGGACAGAAAGTCAATTCATAATTGTCAAATGTCTGAGGTTTTACCACTGGGGCATTAACATTTTGATGAAGCGAAGGTCAAATAAGTCATGTACCTTTTATGCTGGTGACTTGGTTCATTTGTGTTAGACGGAACCATAATGTACAAATGTGTCATTTATAAGCTCCAGGCCAACCAACTTTTATTTTTCTTTGACATAGTCATAAGAGGCTTTGTTTATGTAAGTGCTAACTTTCGGAAAGATTGGAAAAAATAAATAAATATTGCAGAAGAATAGCACATCACTAATTTTCTAAGTATTGAAATATATTTCTAAAGGAGCTGTTATCATGAAATTCTCACCAGATGTCGGGAACAAACCATCCAATCCACACAGGCAAATAAATCAAACCATAGATATCCATAAGTTAAGTTATGTGTATAGGGGGTTTTACACTAAGCGATATCGCTAGCAATATCTCTAAAACGTCACTGGTTTTGTGACGTTATAGCGATATTGCTAGCGATATCGCTATGTGTGATACTTACCAGCGACCGGCTCCCCCGCTGTCCATCGCTGATCGCGCAAGAATGTCCGGCTCCATTTCTCGTCGGGCGCTTCCTGCTGAGACTTCCTGCTGTGACGACGAGCGACGCTGGAGGCGGGCGGTAGGACGCAGGATCGCTGTGTGTGAATGGTAAGTATCGTGCGCTGCGTCGCTGCTGCATCGCTGTGAGATCTTTCTGTATGAAAGCTCACTAGCGATCATTTAGCGATGCACCAGCGATCCTGACCGGGTCGGATCGCTGGTTGGATCGCTGGTGCATCGCTAAATGTAAAAGGGCCTTAATTCTGTATTCATTTGCCGCCATAGTTAAAAAAGTAAAAAGTAACAGAAAATTTAATAAAGTTGTACGTTACTGTTAAAAAGTTGCTCAGAAACTGATGATAACCCGTACTTGCCAACTTTCCGTGCAAGCTTGCACTTTTGATATACATTTGAGGCATGTAAAGTGCATCACTAGGTAATTACAGCTGTAATCATGTCCTTTTTGAAGCAACACCCCTTGATGTTCATGCAACGTCTCTTCTTGCCCTATTCTCTGACTCCTGTCATAAAGAACTTTTGTAGATTAGCTGATTTTCAGGAAATTTCAATTTGTTTCAGAAGACCTTTGGAGATTTTTGGAATCTTCTGGGAGTCTTGGAGAAACTCCATTATTTCAGGAACCTCTTGGATGTTGCGGGAGTCTTAGCAAACATCAAATAAAGTGTTATTCAAGCAGTATATTCCAATAAGTGACAATTTTTCAATATATTTTTGAGATTCCAGTTAATTTCTAACAATCAATAAGGGTGCATTTAATCCTTGAAATTTTGCAAACAAGACAGAAGAATGTCAATGTCTAAGTAAATTAAATAAATGATCTGAGATATTGTGCCACAAATTTTACAAATGATTTTGATTTTCATGAAGACAGATTTTTTTCAGTTTGCTATTAACTTTATCACTTGCCTGTCCCACTGCCGAAGCCGACTATTTAGTGCTCCATGAGTCTGCTGTAGTGATGTTATGGTGCTCGTCCACATTCTAAGGTCCTCTTCTGTGATTGTCACTTGGTTCCTGGGCTTTTGGTGTTGAGCAAGATTCAGATGTCATGACGTTCCAATGCACAGAACCCAAGTTTAAAAGCTTTGACAGTCATGATTATTTATAAAAAGTACTGAAGATGACCCCTTAGACCTTCAGAAAGCAAGTTGCAGTGGCAAGACAGGTAAGCAGCAAGATGAGTATTATTTTTTTTTCATCTCAAACAAAATTTGATGAAATAGGTTATCCACTACTTTATCATTGATGACTAGGGATGAGCGAACGTGCTCGGTGATACTCGGTTACCACTCGAGTATAATGGTGCTCAAATGTGCTCGTTACTGGGCTCAAACTCGAAATCCCACATGTTTGGCGCCTGTTATACAGCAAATAAGCATGCAGGAATTGCCCATAAGTCATTGTAATGCTGTAGCCATCTTTGTTGTGGCTGGCCATCTGACATCATCAGGGATTATAAAAGGAAAGACGCCACTCGACTCAGCACATTGATACCACTGCACAGCTCTGTGACACTTCAGAGGGAGAGAGTGCTTGTCTAGGCCTGTGTGCACAGTATAATGAATCAGAGGCCTGTAGTCTTGATACTGGTGCTGGAGCTGAATCATCATACTAATTGCCCTTCTAAGGGCTGATTGTTTGCTTTGCTGTTTTTATCACATGCAATCTGCAATTAACCGAGGTAGGGAAAAAGCTCCACATGAGCAGGGAGAGTGACTGAATACAATCAGTAGACAGGGATTAGGACAGTGCAGTCCGTTGGCAAATATATAGCTGCAGCTTTTTTTGTGGGGGCTGAAAAAATTTAACATATTTTGATCCATCAAGTGTTACGTGCTTTGAGGTCCTTTTTTGTGTTATATAACATACCCAAACATTTTCCTGGGCTACCTTTCTCAGCCATATAATATTTTACAGTGTGGAGTACATTTCTGTGATCTCTAAAACTGAGGAAAAAGCTTTTAAAACATTTTTAGGCTTCCATTTCTCAGCCATACAGTGTTACATAGTCTGAAAAAATTTCCACGCTCTCTAAGGCTGGGTTCACACGTGGCGTTTTTTTCGCATTTCCGCGGCTGTTTTAACCACGCGATTTTGCCGCGAAAATGCGAAAAATAAGCATCCCATGCATTCCTATGGGATTCCGCAATGCTGTGCTAATGCTGCGGTTTTTACCGCGGCGGAATCGCTTCGCGGTAAAAACCGCAGCATGCTCATTAATTTGCGGAACCGCGGCGATCCCGCACCCATAGGAATGCATTGTTCCGCTTACTTCCCGCATGTGGCTGTGCACAACATGCGGAAAGGAAGCAGAACAATTGCGGATGGTACCCACGGTCCGGAGGAGAGGAGACTGTCCTCCGGGCTGTGGGTACCATATCCCTGTAAAAAAAGAATTTAAAAATAAAAAATATTGTTATTCTCACCCTCCGACGTCCCGCGCAGCCTTCCCGCTTCTCTTCACGCTCTCGTTCCCAGTAGTCCTTTGCGAAAATGCCCGCGATGGCGTCCGATCTCGCGGGATCGCGAAGTCTCGCGGTCATTCGCGCGACGTCATCGTGAATTACCGCGAGACGTCGCGATCCCGCGAGAACTGACGTCATCGCGGGCATTTTCGCAAAGGATTACTGGGAACGGATGCGCGGGACGTCGGAGGGTGAGAATAACACCGTTTTTTATTTTTTTTTACATTTTATCTTTTACTACTGACGCTGCATAGGTGGCCTCAGTAGTAAAAAGTTGGTCACACTCGTCAAACACTGTGTTTGACGAGTGTGACCAACCTGTCAATCAGTTCTCCAAGCGATGCTACAGATCGCTTGGAGAACGCTAGCATTTTGCAAGCTAATTACGCTTGCAAAATGCTAGTTTTTCCGCGGGAAAATCGCGGGAATTTAAAATGCGATTTTCCCGCGGACTGGAATTCCGGAATTCTCGCGGTAATTTCCGCGAGAGTTCCGGTACGTGTGCACTTAGCCTAAAACTGAGAAAAAGCTTTTAAAATTTGTAGGCTTACATTTTTCAGCCGTACAGTGTTACTTGGTCTGTGAACATTTCTATGATCTTTAAGATTACTATGCTTTTAAACAATTATGGAATGCCCATATGATGATGTCATGTGTTTGGAGGCTTCTGGGTTTTTGGCAACACCTGATATAATTAGAGACACATCAGTGGATGTATTTTAATGCACACCTGAAACACACTGCTTCTTTGTGTAGCATCATGGGAAAATCTAAGGAAATCACCCAAAGTATTGGGAAGAGAATTGTGGACTTGCACAAGTTTGGCTCATCATTCGGCACAATTTGAAGATACCTGAAGGTGCCTGGTTCATTTGTGCAAACAATTATATGCCAGTACAAACAAGATGGGAATGTCCAGCCATCATACCGCTCAGGAAAGAGATGGTTTCTGTCTCAGAGGTGAACATGCTTTGGTCCGACATGTGCATATCAACCCAAGGACAAAAGCAAAAGACCTTGTGAAGATGATAGCGGAACCTTGTAAGATTGTGTAAATATCCACAGCGAAAAGAATACTGTATCAACATGGGCTGAAAGGTCATTGCTCCAGACGAAACATAAAAAATCGTGATGAGCGAGTACACTCGTTGCTCGGGTTTTCCTGAGCATGCTCGGGTGGTCTCTGAGTATTTTGGCATGCTCGGAGATTTAGTTTTCATCGCCTCTGCTGCATGATTTGCGACTGCTAGACAGCGTGAATACATTTGTGGAATTCCTGTTTGTTAGGGAATTCCCACATGTATTCAGCCTGTCTGCAAGTCACAAATCATGCAGCCCAGACAAGGAAATCTAAATTTCAGAGCACGCCAAAATACTCAGAGATCACCCGAGCATGCTCGGGGACATCCGAGCAACACTGCTACTCACTCATCACTAATAAAAAAGCCAGATTAATGTATGTAAATGCACACAGGTGCAAAGACCTTACGTTTTAGAGACATGTCCTGTGATCTGATGAAACTAAAATTGAACTTTTTGGGCATAATGACCATCGTTACATTTGGAAGAAAAAGGGAGAAGCTTGGAAGCCTAAGAACACCATCCCAACTGTGAAACAACTGGGTGGCAATATCACGTTGTGGGGTTCTTTTGCTACTGGAGGGACTGGTGTTCATCACAAAATAGATGGCATCATGAGAAAAGAAAATTATGTGGCAATACTGAAGCAACATCTCAAAACATCAGCCAGGAAGATAAAGGTTGGGCTGAAATGGGTCTTCCAAATAGACAATAAGAGCAGACCAAGTCAATCTCTGTTGTGACCTCCTCTCAATTGTCTTAACAAGGAATTTTTTCCTTTTTGAGGACAATTTTTATTTGCAGGTAAAGGGCACTGCTATGGGCTCGAACACAGCACCTCAGTATGCTAATTGCTATGTAGCCCACTTTGAGAAAAGTGTAATCTATACGGATGACCTCTTCCGCACACATGCTCTGGTGTGGAAGAGGTACATCGACGATATTTTCTGTATCTGGGGGGGCCCACCAGATATGTTAGATTCATTCTTTTCCTTTTTACAATCATCATGGCCTGGACTTTCCTTCCCGATGACACATGACTTGAGACAGATTAATTTTCTGGATACGCTAGTCATCAAAGATGACTCTGGTCACCTCTCTATCGACTAGTATACCAAGCCAACGGATCGCAACAGTCTACTTCATTATGTGAGAATGAAAAACTCCATACCAAAATCACAAATGAAAAGGGTACAAAGAATAGTGTGTAACACTGTGACTAAAGAGAAACGCATGACAGAGATGCGATCTAAATTCTCAGAAGGGTGGTACCCCCCAACGTATTGAACAACATAGATATGTCTACTCCCCCATGACCAAAATTGGGCAATCGCATCCCTTTTGGCCATGATTTCCATCCCTTTGCCTATCAACTTCATACCAGCATACGCCGACACTGGCACATCCTCAGGACAGCTCATCCTAATGTTAGGGAATTCAGCAAACCATTCCTCCCCTGTTTCAGGAGACCACGGAATCTATGGGACCTTCTGATCAGAGCAGATGTGGGTCCTTCTCACCCGTCTAATCGACAACGTTTTCTCATGAACCCCAAATGCAGTACCTTCCCCTGCCTACAGTGTACACAATGTAATAATGTCCGGAAGGGTAGCTCTTTTCACCATCCCCATACAGGCAAGCAATATAACATAAAAGAATACTACACATGTAACACATCTTTTGTCGTGTATTTAATTAAATGCCCGTGTGGTTTACTATACGTGGGAGAGACTACACAACCTGTACGGGAATGAATCTCGAAACACAAGTCCACCATCAGATGTAAAAATTTACTTCTGCCGATCCCTTTCCATTTCATCACTACAGGCCATTCGATTGCTCAATTAAAATATCAAGTCATCGACCAAATCCAACTTCCACGTAGGGGGGGTAATCGTATTAATCTCCTAAAAAGGAGAGAGGCATATTGGATCCACGTACTTAATACATTGGCACCGAAGGGGTTAAATAGAGAATATGATGTCCAGTCATTTCTCATGTCTTAACTTAATTCTTTATTTCAGGCGTGTAAGTTTCCATGAGTGGTCTGTGATGCAACATCGATTCAATTCATGAAACTAATTGGATGCATTTTTATTACAGAATCAACAACACTGAATTTTATGAAGTCACCAATGTCTGAAAGTCACTATGCACCCTCGTGGCACCGCCTGACTTCTACACGTCTGATTCGACAGCGGTATAACAGTGATATCCACTCACTCTCCATTATCACCACTCACTGGGTAACACCACTTAGTTGTTATGCCCTGACATGCACAGCAGTGGTAAACATTCCCCTCCTTAGGAGGCAGAGTGCATTCTCTCTTCCCTACCAGCATTTTCCGGCTAGTGGAACGCACCCGGGCGACGCTGGAGCGCACGCCGGACGAGTACCGGTGATGCACTTCCACCCAGCCACCCTCCTCCTTACACATAAATGTGCCGTCAGTTCTACCTCATTCAGCACACGTGACTTGCGGCGGATGCCATGTCTATGCTGTTTCCTGCACTGTGCACCTTCAAAGGGTAAGATATACCAGACATCTCTAATTTCTACTTTTATGATAGGCGTCCACTTTATGTTTATGCTGATAATGGTGACTATATTGTAATTACAGCAAACCGGCCCCAAGTCGTTGCCTTATATTAACTACGGTATGTTGGCATTGCATACATTTTTCCTCACCACCCATATAATGCTGTCCACCTATCATGACGTCACCACCTCTTTCTTTTCCATAGAATTCTCCTTTTATTGCCCTGACAATAGGAACCACAGTGTTTTCTTAGGGGTATGTGCCTCTCTCAGTAACCGTTTCTTGCACTTTGGATTGTTGTGACTCTGTGTCTAATATAGTATGCTACTAGCCATAATGCTGCACATGTTTTTTGCATATATATCATGGAAACCATATTTGACACCCAGACTTTATTATGTGTTGTACAACCTTTGCAAATATTTGATTAATTTCATACATTAAGCAAATAGCCATAATGGTTTCTGTATATGAAGCATGTTAATCATACTCTGTGTCCTGACTTAACCATGTGTTGTACAACCTGTATATGTACTTGATTTCTTTGATACTTATATCCACTTTTATTTTTAGTGCATTGATGAAGACAGAAACGGCATTGTATGTACGGTACCTTATTAAAACACTATTTGCATTGGATTCCACGTGTGTGTGCCAAGTTTATATAAAGAGTTCCAAATAGACAATGACCCAAAGCACACCGCCAAAATTTAACAAATTTGCGTAACCCCTTAATGACCGCCGATACACCTTTTAACGGTGGCAGTTAAGGGAACTTATGGCTCAAAGCTGCTTTTTAATGGCGCTGAGAAATAAGTGTGTAGTGCCCCCCAGAGTCGGAATTTCTCTGTGGTCTCAGCTACTAGAGCATGATTCGGGTCGGTTTTAACCGACCCTAGGGTTGTGATCACTGTTATTAACGAAATAACGGTGACTGCAAAAATATAAAAGTTTGATTTCCCATTTAATTTCTCTCTCCTCTGATGTGATCGCAATTGGCCTAAAACGGGAAAGGTTTATTCTGATTACTAGAGATGAGCGACTTTACCTCTTTTAGGGTCGAGTCGGGTTTCAAGAATCGGCCGACTATAGGGAAAAGTCCGACTGAAACACGATACCCAATGCAAGTCAATGGGGAAGCAAAGTCGGCAGGGAGTGGAGGACAATAAACACACCTACAGTGCCCATTTTAATGCCAAAAACATCAATTCTCATTACTTAAGCTGGTCAACCTTAATTTACTTTATAATAATAGTTACGCATTCAAAACTGGGGGTTATTTGGCTAAAGTAGTGGGGGGATAGGGCTGGCTCCAGATTTTCGTGGGCCCAGGGCCAAAGAGTGTCAATGTCAGTGGGCCCCTTTAACACATAACACAATTCATGATGGTCCGATACGGCAGAGAAATAGTGGTATAGTACAATGAAAAATACTTCACTTCTTACATGACATGACTGATAACTATTTTAAATTCTACAATAGCTCAAAAAACGGACAGTATATTACTCCATACAGTATTGTGGCCACCACATAGTGCGCCATACAGAATAATGAGCCCCATATATTTCTCCATACAGAATAATTGGTCCCCCATAATGTTCCATACAGTATATGATGAGCTCCACATAATGCTACAGTATATGTTGGTCCCCATGGATGATGCTCCACTGTCTTATGGGCCCAAATAATGCTCCATATATAATGGGCCCCATTTCTAATGCTCCAGTGTATAATGGGCCCCGTAAATGCTGCTCCAGTGTCTGATGTCCCCCATTTGGAATGCTCCAGTATATGATGGGCCTCATGGATGATGCTCCAGTGTCTTATGGGCCCAAATAATGCTCCATATATAATGGGCCCCATTTCTAATGCTCCAGTGTATAATGGGCCCCATAAATGCTGCTCCAGTGTCTGATGTCCCCCATTTGGAATGCTCCAGTATGTGATGGGCCCCATGGATGATGCTCCAGTGTCTTATGGGCCCAAATAATGCACATGCTGCACAAACAATCTGGATATGGTCTCAGCCGAAGGTAATGCGGACAGGGGTACAAAATGAGCCTGCTTTGAAAATCTGTCCACCACTACCCATACCACCGTATTACCCCTGGAAGAGGGAAGATTGGTAATAAAATCCATGGACAGATGAGTCCACGGTCTTTCGGGAACTTCCAAGGGCATCAGCTCCCCCACCGGCCGGCTATGGGAGCTTTTAGAATGAGCGCAGACCCCACAACCAGAAATGAACTTCTTTATATCAGAGCCAAGAGTAGGCCACCAGAAGATCCTAGCCACCGCCAGTCACGTGACTGATATACCAGGGTGAGCACACAACTTGGATTCGTGGAACTCTTGCAAGAGTTTAAGGCGAAGTTGCTCTGGGACAAACAACTTGCCCCCTGGCTTGGCCGCAGGAGCCAGTGACTGGGCCCCCTCAATTTCCCGTTCCAATTCAGACGAAATCCCTGCTAACACAACACCAGGGTGCAGGATGGAGGACGGTGGCTCAGGGGCAGACACAGGGTGAAAACTACGAGATAAGGCATCAGCCTTGACATTCTTTGACCCTGGACGGAATGTAATAGTAAACTGGAAATGAGAAAAAAAAAGTAACCAACGGGCCTGTCTGGGCGTTAATCTTTTGGCAGACTCAATGTATGACAAATTTTTGTGATCAGTGATCACAGTAACCGGGTGACTGGCCCCCTCGAAAAAGTGCCTCCATTCCTCAAACGCCAACTTGACGGCAAGAAGCTCTCTATTGTCTACATCGTAATTTCTTTCAGCAGCAGAGAACTTCCTGGAAAAGAAAGCACATGGCCTGAGGTTGGTTAGAGTGGCAGTCCCTTGGGATAACACTGCCCCCACCTCGGAGGCATTCACCTCCACCACAAATGGTTTGGAAGGATCTGGCTGCACCAAGGCAGGAGCAGACATAAAACATTTTTTTAGCGTCGCAAAGGTCTCTTTTGCGAGTGAGGAGCAATTTCTCACATCCGCACCTTTGCATGTTAGATCCATGAGAGGTTTGACCACTTGCGAAAACCCCCGGATAAATTTGCAGTAATAATTGGCGAACCCCAAGAAGCGCTGAAGACCCTTAAGATCTCGGGGTTGCACCCAATCCGCAATGGCCTGCACCTTCTTGGGGTCCATGTGAAAACCCTCACAGGATACAATTAATCCCAAAAAAGACAATTCTTGCACACAGAATACACATTTCTCCAATTTGGCATACAGATAATTTTCTCTCAGTCTTTGGAGAACAGTTCATACATGTTCTAAATGAGAATGCTTGCCGGAGGAGTATACCAAAATATCATCTAAGTAGATAACAACAAAACAACCAATGAGATCCGAGAATACCACGTTGATGAAATTCTGAAATATGGCGGGGCGTTGGTGAGACCAAACGGCATGACTAAATTTTCAAACAGTCCCTCGGTCGTGAGGAACGTGGTTTTCCATTCATCCCCCTCTCGGACCCTTATCAAATTATATGCCCCCCGAAGATCCAGTTTAGAAAACCACTTTGCCCCTGATAGTTGGTTACACAAATCGGGAATCAACGGAAGGGGGTACGTATTCCGTACCGTAATCTGATTACGCTCCCGAAAATCGAGACAGGGACGTAACCCGCCATCTTTTTTCTTTACAAAAAAGAAACCTGCCGCCACAGGTGAGACTGAAGGACGTATGTGTCCTTTGCGCAGACTTTCAGCAATGTACTCCTTCATAGCCAAGCGCTCAGGACCGGACAAATTAAACAGACGGGCTTTAGGTAATTTAGTCCCCGGGACCAGCTCAATAGCGCAGTCAAAGGGTCTATGTGGCGGTAACATCTCGGCCTCGCTTTCGGAGAATACATCTTCGAAGTCCTTCAGGCATTTCGGAATACCTTCCAGCTCGACAGATGATACAGATACAGATTTAACAGGATCAAACAGCAGTGCAGATTTATCACATAACTTAAAATCATTAAACCCCCATTGGACAATCTCCCCCGTTTTCCAGTTAATAACTGGGTTATGACGTTGTAACCAGGACATGCCCAACACCAACCCTGCAGGTAGATTGTCCAGAACAAAACAACTTAGGTTTTCCACATGAGTAGCACCCACTCTGAGCAAAAACAAGTCAGACATAAAGTGAATTCCCTCCTTAGTGAGGGGAGAGGAGTAAATGGCCATCACCTTGATCGTAACCTTGAGCCTAACTGTCCCTATCTTACAGTGTGTGACCAATTGGGAGTCAATGAGGTTAATCGATGATCCGCAGTCCACGAAGGCTGTAGAGGAAAAAGAACTACCATCCACAAACAGTTCCACTTGCAGTAACACTTTAGAAAATGAGGAAAAGGCTACCTGAGGGTCTGAGTAGTCTCCCCATTGAATACCCAGACCTAGTCGTTTCCCGCCGACAGGGTTGAAGACGGGCAATCAGGACACTCCCTTTTCCAATGTCCCGTTTTACCGCAGTAAAAACATAACTGCTTGTCCTTCCGGCGTTTCCTCTCCGTATCCTTCATGGAGAGGGCGCCTACATCCATGAGCTCAGGGGCAGTCTCTTTTCCACTGGGGAACAATGGAGCTTTCACCTGCATCACCCCTCTGGCCCTCAGCCTGTGGTCTATCCAGACAGCCTGGGTCATGGTGTCCTCGAGAGAGTTAGGTGGGGGATGTAACGCCAAGGCATCCTGCAGCCGCTCGGACAAGCCTCTGCAAAAGTGTCCTCGGAGTGCGGCGTTGTTCCAAGAGACCTCTGCGGCCCAGCGGTGGAATTCAGTACAAAACCACTCAGCTGAGTGTTTCCCCTGACAGACGCTCATCACCATGTCCTCTGCCAATCGCACTCGGTCAGGTTCATCATAAATGTGCCCAAGGGCCTCAAAGAATGCATTCACAGACACTCTCTCAGGGGCAGAGGGAGGAAGGGAGAAAGCCCAAGCTGGTGGGGACCCTCTTAACAGAGACTTAATGACCCCAACCTTCTGACTTTCGTCCCCAGAGGAACGTGGTCTCCAACTAAAAAAAAGTTTGCACCCCTCCATGAAGACCCTGAACTCCATTTTGTTTCCAGAAAAAAAGTCAGGCAGTTTAACAGGTGGTTCTGGGGACACCAAAACAACATTACTCGCCCCAGCCCCCAGAGACCCAGCAGCTAGAGCTCCCCGCACTGTCTCAGAAACCTGCTGCGGAGAGCGAGCCAGAGCTTGCTGCTCCAGAGATAAACCCTGAAACATCTGACTCAGACTTTTCATCTGGTCAGCCAGAGACTGTATGGGATCCATAACTCTCTGCGTAAAAACCCCCCAAAAAACTTAATGGTCAGTTATAATGTCAGGGTCCTGACAGCGCCGGCGTACAGTCTCCGCTAAGCAGGGACTCACCCGCACCATAGAGACCCCTGGGGACAAGAGCAGCTGGAAAATAAAGATGCACAGGACCTGAATGTAGAAGTTTAGCAAGCCGGCACAGGATCTACGGTCATGTGAACAGTCATGTGACTGCAAGGGGGCAGGGCTTAGCATCCTGCTTTCAAAGAAGGTAGAAAACTCAAAGTCGGGCAAAGCGGGGGTCATGCACAGTACAGGCAAGCGAGGTACAGGAGGGATAAACAGACGGGAGGTCAGACAAAGCCAAAGGTCATACACAAGATATCAGTAAAGTACCAGGGATGAGACAGAACGGATAGTCAGGGCCAAGCAGAGATCAAAATCAAACAGATGTAGAAGGTACCAAGCAGAATCCAAAGCAAAATCCAGAGAACAGACCGAGTCATACACAGAGAATCATGCAACCAGAACACAGCACTAACACACTCAGGGGTCACCACACAACGCCAAGGGCGAAAGTATAACTGACGGGGGATGGGAGCTTCCTGAGGCTATAAGAAGCCTCCCCAGAACCAATGAGGGGCCACCATAATAGGTCCCAGGTGTGCAGGTGAGAGTCTGCACTGAGGTCACAACATTAACCCCAGCAGTGCCGGTCACCCAGCACTGGTATCTTGACAGAAACCCCTGCATGGTTCATTTTAATGAAGGTTAGATCAGCAACATTTTGGGTTGACAGACGGGTCCTTTTTTCTGTCAGGATTGATCCAGCAGCACTGAAGACTCTTTCAGATAACACACTAGCAGCAGGGCAAGCGAGCTCCTGTAAGGCATATTGTGCCAATTCAGGCCAGGTGTCCAGTTTACAGGCCCAATAGTCAAAGGCGAATGACCTGTGAGGGAGAACATCGATATGGGAGGAGAAGTAGTTTGTAACCATACTTGACAATTGCTGTCTCCTGTCACTTGCAATCGATGCATTATTACCAGTCATGTGAGCAGTACTTGAGAAATCAGTCCACTACATGGTCAGGAAACCCATGTCTCCAACGCCACTTCGGCTGTGTGCACCATGAACACTTCTTCCATTTAGCCCTCTACGGCTCATGGGAGAACCAGCACCGCTGCTGTGTGCTGCGAATGCCTCAAACAAACGGTTTACCAGAGTTGCTTGTTTGTTAACCAATATTAGCTCTAGGTTCTCCTGTGGCATGATGTTCTGTAATTTGCCTTTATAGCGTGGATCGAGAATGCTGGCCAACCAGTAGTCATCATCCTTCATCATTTCGGCAATGCGGGGTCCCTTTTTAGGATCCGCAAGGCATAATCACACATGTGGGCCAATGTTTCAGGTGTCAATGATGCACTGCCAGTGGTGGGAGGAGGAGCACTTTCTTGAAAATCCACATCCCTCCAGTCACGCACAAACCCTGGACCTGACCTTGACACACCAACATTATCTCTTGCCCCCTGAGAAGCATCATCCCCCTCATCCTCCTCTTCCTCTTCTTCCTCCACCTCGTCCAGGTCAGTTGCCCTCGCTGACAATGGCTGACTGTCATCAAGGCTTCCCTCCTCCTCTTCCTCCACCTCTGCTGCAGACGCCTGATCCTTAATGTGCATCAAAGTTTGCATGAGCAGACGCATAAGTGATATGCTCATGCTTATGATGGCGTCGTCTGCGCTTACCAGCCGTGTGCATTCCTCAAAACACTGAAGGACTTTACAGAGGTCTTTCAGCTTGGACCACTGCACACCCGACAATTCCATGTCTTCCCTTAAAACTGCCCGCCCGTGTATCCTCCCACAAATGCATTACAGCCTGCCTCTGTTCGCACAGCCTCTCAACCATGTGCAGGGTGGAGTTCCACCTTGTTGCAATGTCTATGATTAGGCGGTGCTTGGGGAGGTGGAGCGATCGCTGCAGCTTCTGCATATGACTGGAGTGTGCGGGCGAGTGATGGATGTGCGAGCACAGTCTTTGCACCTTATTGAGCAGGGCTGTTAACTCCGGATAATTATTTAGGAAGCACTGCACCACCAGGTTCAAGGTGTGAGCTAGGCAAGGTATGTGTGTGAATTTTGCAAGGTGTTATGGCTGCCACACAATTCTGGCCGTTATCACTGACTACCTTGCCTGGCTCAAGATGTAGACTGCCCAGCCATGACTCAGTTTGTCGATGCAAGTATTCGGCCAGTACCTCCGCAGTGTGTCTTTTGTCGTCCAAAGACATCATCTTTAAAATAGCCTGCTGCCGCTTACCACTAGCTGTTCGATAGTGAGACACCTCATGTGCAGCACTGGCAGCTGCAGATGGAGTGCTCGTGCGACAGCGCTCTGTGGCTGAGATTTCGCTTCTGGAGGAGGAGGGTCGAACGCCTACAGCCAACTGTTTCCTATACCATGGGCTAGGCAGCACTGTTCCACCGCCGCTGTCCCCTGTGGAGCCAGCATCCACCACACTAACTCAGTGCACAGTGAAGGACACGTAACGGCCCTGGCCGTGCCTACAGGCCCATGCATCTGTTGCGAGGTGCACCTTTCCACTCACTGATTGTTTGAGTGCATGGACAATGCGGTCTTTCACATGCAGGTGGAGGGCAGTGATGGATTTTTGAGAAAAGAAGTGCCGACTGGGTAGGTCATAGCATGGGACAGCGTAGACCATGAGCTCTCGGAATGCTGCGCTTTCAACCAAACGGAAGGGCATCATCTCTAATGAGATCAGTTTGGCAATGTAGGTGTTCAAAGCATGTGAACGCGGATGAGAGGATGAGTACTTTCTTGTCCTACTCAGAGTGTCTGGTAGGGTGAGCTGGACTTGAGAGCTACATATGGGGGAACTAGCGGTGGACATTAAGGACTGAGAGGGGGTTGGTGATGGTGGTGTTGGTGATGGCCTAGATTCAGTCTTTAGACTGCTTTGGCCTTGCAACGACACCTCAACATTTCTTGCTGGTGGTGTGCTTATCGGTGGCCTTTCAGAGGGGGAAGTAATGCAGCGTTGCTGGCTACCTTCAGTTGGAGCAGGTGCTACCTTCAGTTGGAGCAGGTGCACATGTGTTACCTGAGGTTTTGTAGTCCATGCACGCTTGCAAGTGCATGGTGGTTAAATGTCTAAGCATGCAACTGGTGTTTAAATTTCAGATATTTTTACCTCGGCTGAAGGTCCTTCCGCACTTCTTACAGATAACCTTTGCCTCATCAATAGGATTTTGGTCAAAAAAATGCCACACCGCACTCTTCCTACTATGGTATAAATTTTCAGAGCTTGCACGGTGTGCAAATTTGACCATCTGGCCAAGCTGTCCTGCAACTCTTTTTGTTTTTTTAACAAGTTTTGGTACAGCTACGGGCCTGCCAGATAACCACTGCTGCGATGTCGATGACTGCTGCGAATCCTTCTCCTCTTCTGAGCTATTGCCAGAGGCAGCCTCTTCCCCCAATGAATGCCAATTCGGGTCAACAACTGGGTCATCCATCACCTTCTCTTCAATTTCATCTGCACCTTCCTCTGTGTCACCGTGTAAGGTGGTATAATATGCAGGAAGGGGCACCTGAGTTTCATCAGGGTCTGATTCAGGCTCACTAACTAGACTGTGAGGCAAATGTATTGTTCCGGGTCAATGTACCAGCAGAATCATCAAGCAGTCGCTATGCATCAGTGCACTCCATGTCAGATTCATCTTGAACTGGGGAATTCAGGATTTGACTTGATAACCCTGGCATGGTATGTGAAAAGAGCTCCATGGAGTAATCTCAAGTGTGTGCTGCAGCATTCTTCACTTTGGGTGTTGGTGAAGGACACAAGGAAAGGTGTTGTTCCTGACTAGAAGCCTGCACTGACGACTCTGTGCTTTCAGTTTTTGTAACTTCAGAAGAGGAGGCCATAGAGCTGGAGGCTGTTTCGGCAATGTAAGCCAAAACCTGTTCCTGATGCTCCTGCTTTAAAAGCGGTTTACCTACTCCCTGAAAAGGGAACCTTAAAGGCCTTCTTGTGCAAGACGATGATACAGGCTCAACACCTCCTGCCTTAGCTGCTATTGTGCTTTTGCCATAACCAGCAGATGCACCACCACCACCATCAGTACCAGCTGTGCCCCCCGCCCACGTGCGTGGCCTCTTCCACCATACTTCCTCATGTTTGGGAAAATGTACCAAAAATACCAGCAGAGATATGGTACTGTATGAGGAGCGTACAGCTGTGTAAGGTGAATGGAAAAATTTAAATCTCTGTATATATTTAGTTAGTCACAGACGCTCTCCCAGTATGTATTTGACCGTAATCTAACCAGCAGATATACGGTACTGTATCAGAAGTGTACAGGTGTATACTTTTTGGTTAAACTGTCAATCTCCATATATTTGTTTCAGGAGTCACACACAGACGCTCTGCCAGTATGTATTTCACCGTAATACAACCAGCAGATATACGGTACTGAGTGAGAAGCGGATAGCTCTATATGGTGTATTGAAAAATGGAAATGTCTGAATATGTATTTCTGGAGTCTCACACACACGCGCTGTGTCTGTATAGATGTAACCGTAATGCGAACAGCAGATATACGATACTGTTAGAGAAGCGGACAGCTCTATACAGTGTATGGAACAATGGAAATGTCCGTCTATGTGTTTACGGACTCACACACACACGCGCTGTCTCTGTATAGATTGGACCGTGATTAAACAGCAGATATAGGATACTGTTTGACAAGTGGACAGCTCTATACAGTGTATGTATGGAAAATTTTAAATCTCCATCTATTTTTTAACAGAGTCAAACACAGATAGCATGTATTTGTCCGTGATACCAGCCGGTACACGGTAGTGTGTGAGGAGCGTACAGCTCTATACGGTGTATGTTTGGAAAAATGAAAATCTACGTCTATTTTTTTCTGTAGTCACACACAGACGCTGTCTCTATATAGATTTGACTAGAGTTGAGCGACTTTTGGTTTTTTAGGGTCGCGTTTCGTTTCGTGAAACCCGACTTTTCCAAAAGTCGGGTCGAGCAAGATCGTCCAATTATAGGGAAAAGTCGGGGTCTTCCCGAAACACGAAACCCAATGTAAGTCAATGGGGAATAAAAGTCGGCAGTGAGAGGAGGACAGGAAACACACCTACAGTGCCCATTTGAATGCCAAAAGCATCAATTCTTCTTACTTAAGCTTGTCAACCTTAATTAACTTCATAATACAAGTTACGCACTGAAAAATGGGGGTTATTTGGCATCAGACTGTGGGGGGGAGGGCTGGCTCCAGGTTTTCATGTGCCCTGGGCGAAAGAGCGCCCCTTTAACACATACCACAACTCATCATGCTCCGATACGGCAGAGAAATAGCGGTATAGTACAATGAAAAATACCTCACTCTTTACATCTCATGACGAGGCCCATCTATTTCTCCATACAAAATCATTGGTCCCATATAATGTTTGAAACAGTATATGATGAGCTCCACATAATGCTACAGTATATGTTGGTCCCCATGGATGAAGCTCCACTGTCTTATGGGCCCAAATAATGCTCCAAACATAATGGGCCCCATTTCTAATGCTCTAGTGTATAATGGGCCCTGTAAATGCTGCTCCAGTGTCTGATGTCCACCTTTGGAATGTTCCAGTGTATGGTGGGCCCCATCTATCATTCTCCAGAGTATAGTGCTCCCCAAAAATTGCTGTCCCAACATTGAAAATAATCAAATAAGTCTCCTCGCTAGGGAATCCCTGTACTTGTCTGGACAGGTGCTGTAGCTTGCTTAACAGCTCGCCAGCCGTTCTCACGCCCAGTATGGATTGCACGTGATTGCACAAAGGTTAGAAAGGGTACCGTATCCCTGGATAACATGTATGGATAGCGTACACATTCAAAATATATGTCTATACAGCATGAGGCAGGCTCAGACGGTGTTAGGCCCAGTATGGATTGCACGTCATTGCACAAAGGTTAGAAAGGGTACCGTATCCCCGCATAACATGTATGGATAGCGTACACATTCAAAATATATGTCTATACAGCATGAGGCAGGCTCAGACGGTGTTAGGCCCAGTATGGATTGCACGTCATTGCACAAAGGTTAGAAAGGGTACCGTATCCCCGGATAACATGTATGGATAGCGTACACATTCAAAATATATGTCTATACATCAGGAGGCAGGCTCAGACGGTGTTAGGCCCAGTATGGATTGCACGTCATTGCACAAAGGTTAGAAGGGGTACCGTATCCCCGGATAACATGTATGGATAGCGTACACATTCAAAATATATGTCTATACAGCATGAGGCAGGCTCAGACGGTGTTAGGCCCAGTATGGATTGCACGTCATTGCACAAAGGTTAGAAAGGGTACCGTATCCCCGGATAACATGTATGGATAGCGTACACATTCAAAATATATGTCTATACAGCATGAGGCAGGCTCAGACGGTGTTAGGCCCAGTATGGATTGCACGTCATTGCACAAAGGTTAGAAAGGGTACCGTATCCCCGGATAACATGTATGGATAGCGTACACATTCAAAATATATGTCTATACAGCATGAGGCAGGCTCAGACGGTGTTAGGCCCAGTATGGATTGCACGTCATTGCACAAAGGTTAGAAGGGGTACCGTATCCCCAGATAACATGTATGGATAGCGTACACATTCAAAATATATGTCTATACAGCATGAGGCAGGCTCAGACGGTGTTAGGCCCAGTATGGATTGCACGTCATTGCACAAAGGTTAGAAAGGGTACCGTATCCCCGGATAAAATGTATGGATAGCGTACACATTCAAAATATATGTCTATACAGCATGAGGCAGGCTCAGACGGTGTTAGGCCCAGTATGGATTGCACGTCATTGCACAAAGGTTAGAAGGGGTACCGTATCCCCAGATAACATGTATGGATAGCGTACACATTCAAAATATATGTCTATACAGCATGAGGCAGGCTCAGACGGTGTTAGGCCCAGTATGGATTGCACGTCATTGCACAAAGGTTAGAAAGGGTACCGTATCCCCGGATAACATGTATGGATAGCGTACACATTCAAAATATATGTCTATACAGCATGAGGCAGGCTCAGACGGTGTTAGGCCCAGTATGGATTGCACGTCATTGCAGAAAGGTTAGAAGGGGTACCGTATCCCCGGATAACATGTATGGATAGCGTACACATTCAAAATATATGTCTATACAGCATGAGGCAGGCTCAGACGGTGTTAGGCCCAGTATGGATTGCACGTCATTGCACAAAGGTTAGAAAGGGTACCGTATCCCCGGATAACATGTATGGATAGCGTACACATTCAAAATATATGTCTATACAGCATGAGGCAGGCTCAGACGGTGTTAGGCCCAGTATGGATTGCACGTCATTGCACAAAGGTTAGAAGGGGTACCGTATCCCCGGATAACATGTATGGATAGCGTACACATTCAAAATATATGTCTATACAGCATGAGGCAGGCTCAGACGGTGTTAGGCCCAGTATGGATTGCACGTCATTGCACAAAGGTTAGAAAGGGTACCGTATCCCTGGATAACATGTATGGATAGCGTACACATTCAAAATATATGTCTCAGGAGGCAGGCTCAGACGGTGTCAGGCACAGTATGGATTTGACGGCCCAGATTACACAGCGGAGGAGCAGGGAGAGGTAAAGATTGCAAATGCTGGGGCCCTGGCCAAGCAAGGGGGGCCCACTCGTGGGCGTCGGTACTGGCACTGGGCCCCTCATAGTACAGCGGTGTGTCTGACGGCGGGTGTGCACCACCACCGTCAGAGACACTTGATTGCACTATGAGGGACCCTGTGCCAGTGCCCGCGCCCAAGAGTCGGCCTACCCACCTGTCCAGGGCAACGGCACTCGCACGGTGTCGTGCGGTAGGTGATGACCCCGTCCATGGGGGGGAGGCAGCACAGTTATGGAGTTTTAGAAAGTGGCATATGTTGATGTTGGACATTCAGCTGATGCAAAAGGCGAAATAGGTGAAGTACCAGGAAGAGGTGGACCAAAGCAAGCCATTTTTCTGTCACCCTATGTGTCATCAGGGGAAGGTGGGACAAAATCCTTGGAAACCCATGCGTGGTTCATTTTAATGAAGGTTAGATCATCCACATTTTGGGTTGACAGACGGGTCCTTTTTTCTGTCAGGATTGATCCAGCTGCACTGAAGACTCTTTCCGATAGCACACTTGCAGCTGGGCAAGCGAGCTCCTGTAAGGCATATTGGGCCAATTCAGGCCAGGTGTCCAGTTTAGCGGCCCAATAGTCAAAGGGGAATGACCTGTGTGGGAGAACATCGATATGGGAGGAAAAGTAGTTTGTAACCATAGTTGACAACTGCTGTCTCCTGTCACTTTCCATCGATGCAGTATTACCAGTTGTGTGAGCGGTATTTGAAAAATCAGTCCACAACATTGTCATGAAACCCCTGTCTCCAACGCCACTTCTGCTGTGTGCACCACGAACACCTCTGCCAAGCTGCCCCCGGCCCATACGGCTCTTGTGAGAACCATCACCGCTGCTGTGTGCTGGGAATGCCTCAAGCAACCGATTTACCAGAGTTGCTTGTTTATTAGCCAATATTAGGTCAAGGTTCTCCTGTGGCATGATGTTTTGTAATTTGCCTTTATAGCGTGGATCCAGGATGCTGGCCAACCAGTAGTCGTCATCGTTCATCATTTTGGCAATGCGGGGGTCCCTTTTTAGGATCCGCAAGGCATAATCTGACATGTGGGCCAATGTTCCCGGTGTCAATGATGCACTGCGAGTGCTGGGTGGAGGAGCACTTTCTGGCAAATCCACATCCCTCCAGTCACGCACAAACCCTGTACCAGACCTTGCCACGCCAACATTTTCACTTGCCCCACGAGATGCATCCTCCTCCCCTAAGTAATCATCCCCATCATCCTCCTCCTCCTCCTCCTCTTCTTCCTCCACCTCGTCCAGGAGAGGTCCCTGAGCAGACAATGGCTGAATGTCATCAAGGATTCCCTCCTCCTCTTCCTCCTCATCAACAGTGGCTGCAGACGCCTGCTCCTTAAGGTGCGTCAAAGTTTGCATGAGCAGACGCATAAGTGGGATGCTCATGCTTAGGATGGCGTCGTCTGCGCTTACCAGCCGTGTGCATTCCTCAAAACACTGAAGGACTTTACAAAGGTCTTTCAGCTTCGACCACTGCACGCCTGTCAACTCCATGTCTGCTCTCAAAGTGCCTGGCCGTGTATCCTCCCACAAATGCATTATGGCCTGCCTCTGCTCGCACAGCCGCTCCACCATGTGCAGGGTTGAGTTCCACCTTGTTGCAATGTCGATAATGAGGCGGTGGTTGGGAAGGTGGAGCAATCGCTGCAGCTTCTGCATACGAACGGAGTGTACAGGCGACCGGCGGATGTGCGCGCACAGTCTTCGCACCTTCTGGAGCAGGGCTGTTAACTCTGGATAATTTTTGAGGAAGCACTGCACCACCAGGTTCAAGGTGTGAGCCAAGCAAGGTATGTGGCTGAGTTTTGAAAGGGCTATGGCTGCCACAAAATTACGGCCGTTATCACTAACTACCTTGCCTGCCTCAAGATGTACACTGCCCAGCCATGACTCAGTTTGTCGCTTCAAGTACTCGGCCAGCACCTCGGCGGTGTGTCTGTCGCCCAAACACATCATCTGCAACACAGCCTGCTGACGCTTTCCACTAGCTGCTCGATAGGGGGACACATTGTGTGCAACAGTGGCAGCTGCAGATGGAGTGCTCGTACGACTGTGCTCTGTGGACGAGCTTTCGCTTCTGGAGGAGGAGGAGGAGGAGGAGGGTCGAACTCCTACAGCCAACTGTTTCCTATACCGTGGGATAGGCAGCACTGTCCCACCACCGATGTCCCCTGTGGACCCTGCATCCACCACATTAACCCAGTGCGCAGTGATGGACACGTAATGGCCCTGGCCATGCCGACTGGACCATGCATCAGTTGTGAGGTGCACCTTTCCGCTCACTGACTGCTTGAGTGCATGGACAATGCGGTCTTTCACATGATGGTGGAGGGCTGGGATGGCTTTGCGAGAGAAGAAGTGGCGACTGGGTAGGTCATAGCGTGGTACTGCATAGGCCATGAGTTCGCGGAAAGCTGTGCTTTCCACCAACCGAAAGGGCATCATCTCAAACGAGATTAGTTTGGCAATGTGGGCGTTCAAACCCAGTGTACGCGGATGAGAGACTGAGTACTTTCTTGACCTACTCATAGTGTCTGGGAGGGTGAGTTGGACTTGAGAGCTGCATATGGTGGAAGTAGCGGTGGACAGGGCGGACTGAGAGAGGGTTGATGATGGTGATGGAGTTGGTGTTCTTTCTGATGGCCTAGAATCAGTCTTTCGTTGATATAACAGTGGGATTCCCTGACTGCTGTGGCCTTGCAACGACACCTCAACATTTGCTGCTGTGCTAACCGGTGGGCTTACAGTGGGGGAAACAATGTAGCGTTGCTGACTACCTTCGTTGTGATCAGTTGCACATGTGGCACTTGAGGTTTGGTGTTGTGTCCACGCTTGCAAGTGCATGCTGGTTAAGTGTCTAAGCATGCAACTGGTATTCAAATTTTTCAGATTTTTCCCTCGGCTAAAGGTCTTTGCGCACTTCTTACAGATAACCTTGGCCTGATCATGAGGATTTTGTTCAAAAAAGTGCCACACTGCACTCTTCCTACTTTGGCAGACATTTTGCGGCCTAGCACGCTGTGATCTTTTGACCCTCTGGACAAGCTGTCCAGCAACTCTTTTGATGTTTGGAACCTGTCTTTGGAGTGCTCCGGGCCTGCCAGATAACAGCTGTTGCGATGTCGATGTCTGCTGTGGATGCTCCTCATCTGAGCTATTGGAAGCAGCACCCTCTTCCCCCAATGGATGCCAATCTGGGTCAACAACTGGGTCATCCATCACCTCCTCTTCTATGTCATGTGCACCTTCCTCTGTGTCACCGTGTATGGTGGTATAGTGTGCGGGAAGGGGCACCTGAGTCTCATCAGGGTCAGAATCTGGCTCTGTACACTCCGAGGACAATGTAGTGCTCTGAGTGAATGTACCAGCAGAATCATCCATCAGCGGCTGTGCATCAGTGCACTCCATGTCAGATTCATCTTGGCCTGGGTAATTCACCATTTCACTTGATAATCCAGGCATGGTATGTGAAAACAGCTCCATGGAGTAATCAGTAGTATGGCCTGCGTCATCCTTCAATCTTGGTTGGGGTGAAGGACACAAGGAAAGGTGTGGTTCATGAACATGAGCCTCCAATGACGACTCAGTGCTTTTACTTTTTACAACTGAAGAAGAGGAGGCGATAGAGCTGGAGGCTGAGTCAGCAATGTAAGACAAAACTTTTTCCTGATGCTCTGCCTTTAAAAGCGGTTTGCCAACTCCTAGAAAACTAAGCGTTCGAGGCCTTATGTAGCCAGACGATGACGCAGGGTCAGCACCTCCTGCATTTGGTCCTATTTTGCTCTTGCCACTACCATCAGATCCACCACCAACACCATCATTACCAGCTGCCAACCCCCGCCCAATTCCACGGCCTCTTCCACCAGCCTTCCTCATTTTTGGTAGAAATGTAGACAAAATCCAACAAACTATATAGTAATGTAAAACAAGGTACAAGGTGTCTATAGGACAGGGGAGTTTTAGAATTTCTGCACACACTTGTGGACAGTGGACACTTGTGGATTGTGTGAGGCCCACAGATATCTGAGCGCTATGTGACACGCTCGATGGCACAGCTGCCTGTGACCAAAGTGACGAGAGGATAATGGAGATTTTGAATCTCTGCGTACACTTTTGGACACTGGACACTTGTGGATGGTGTGAGGCCCACTGATATCTGAGCGCTATGTGACACACTCGATGGCACAGCTGCCTGTGACCAAAGTGACGAGAGGATAATGGAGATTTTGAATCTCTGCGTACACATTTGGACACTGGACACTTGTGGATGGTGTGAGGCCCACTGATATCTGAGCGCTATGTGACACGCTCGATGGCACAGCTGCCTGTGACCAAAGTGACAAGAGGATAATGGAGATTTTGAATCTCTGCGTACACTTTTGGACACTGGACACTTGTGGATGGTGTGAGGCCCACTGATATCTGAGCGCTATGTGACACGCTCGATGGCACAGCTGCCTGTGACCAAAGTGACGAGAGGATAATGGAGATTTTGAATCTCTGCGTACACTTTTGGACACTGGACACTTGTGGATGGTGTGAGGCCCACTGATATCTGAGCGCTATGTGACACGCTCGATGGCACAGCTGCCTGTGACCAAAGTGACGAGAGGATAATGGAGATTTTGAATCTCTGCGTACACTTTTGGACACTGGACACTTGTGGATGGTGTGAGGCCCACTGATATCTGAGCGCTATGTGACACGCTCGATGGCACAGCTGCCTGTGACCAAAGTGACGAGAGGATAATGGAGATTTTGAATCTCTGCGTACACTTTTGGACACTGGACACTTGTGGATGGTGTGAGGCCCACTGATATCTGAGCGCTATGTGACACGCTCGATGGCACAGCTGCCTGTGACCAAAGTGACGAGAGGATAATGGAGATTTTGAATCTCTGCGTACACTTTTGGACACTGGACACTTGTGGATGGTGTGAGGCCCACTGATATCTGAGCGCTATGTGACACGCTCGATGGCACAGCTGCCTGTGACCAAAGTGACGAGAGGATAATGGAGATTTTGAATCTCTGCGTACACTTTTGGACACTGGACACTTGTGAATGGTGTGAGGCCCACTGATATCTGAGCGCTATGTGACACGCTCGATGGCACAGCTGCCTGTGACCAAAGTGACGAGAGGATAATGGAGATTTTGAATCTCTGCGTACACTTTTGGACACTGGACACTTGTGGATGGTGTGAGGCCCACTGATATCTGAGCGCTATGTGACACGCTCGATGGCACAGCTGCCTGTGACCAAAGTGACGAGAGGATAAGGGAGATTGGATTGCTTTTAAAAAAGCAGTTTGCGGAGCAGTGGGTAAACAGCAATGCCAGCGTGTCAGGAAGCCTTAAAAGGCAGCCCAACAACCAACACCACTGATACACCACAATATAGCCTCCCCTTGCACTGCACACACAGTGACTTGTGTGTTGTGCAGGCCAAATCGCTAGCAGCAGAAGCAGTTTTTTTGTCTTCTTCCCTGCCTAACGCTCTCCCTACAGAATCAGCAGCAACCTCTCCCTATACTAAGATCGGCAGAAGTAAGATGGCGGTCGGCGTGCACGCCCTTTTATACCCCCTGTGACGCCCACCAAAGCAAGCCAATAACTTGCATGCCCTTCTGAAAGATGGCGGTGACCCGTGCCTATGTCATCACGTTGCCCACAGTGTCCGTGGATCCTGATTGGCTGAAAAAGAGCGCAAAACAAATTTTGAAACGCGACTTTGGCGCGTAAGTCGCCGACCTCGTGGCCGACCTCATACTAGGGTCGGGTTTCGTTTCATGAAACCTGACTTTGCCAAAAGTCGGCGACTTTTGAATTTTTTCGACCCGTTTCGCTCAACTCTAGATTTGACCATAACCAAACAGCAGATATAGGATACTGTTTGACAAGCGGGCAACTCTATATGGTGTATGTATGGAAAATTTTTATTCTCCGTCTATTTTTTAACGGAGTCACACACACACACGCTGTCTCTGTATAGATTTGACCATAATCAAACAGCAGATATATGATACTGTTTGACAAGCGGACAGCTCTATACGGTGTATGTATGGAAAAATGAAAATTTCCATCTATCTTTTTACGGAGTTACACACAGATAGCATGTATTTGTCCGTAATACCAGCCGGTACACAGTAGTGTGTGAGGAGCATACAGCTCTATACGGTATATGTATGGAAAATTTTAAATCTCCGTCTATTTTTTTATGGAGTCACACACACACACGCTGTCTCTGTATAGATTTGACCATAATCAAACAGCAGATATATGATACTGTTTGACAAGCGGACAGCTCTATACGGTGTATGTATGGAAAAATGAAAATTTCCGTCTATCTTTTTACAGAGTTACACACAGATAGCATGTATTTGTCCGTAATACCAGCCGGTACACAGTAGTGTGTGAGGAGTGTACAGCTCTATACGGTGTATGTATGGAAAATTTTAAATCTCTGTCTATTTTTTTATGGAGTCACACACACACACGCTGTCTCTGTATAGATTTGACCGTGATCAAACAGCAGATATATGATACTGTTTGACAAGTGGACAACTCTATACGGTGTATGTATGGACAATTTTTATTCTCTGTCTATTTTTTAACGGAGTCACACACACACGCTGTCTCTGTATAGATATGACCATAATCAAACAGCAGATATACGATACTGTTTGACAAGCAGACAGCTCTATACAGTGTATGTATGGAAAAATAAAAATCTCCATCTATCTTTTTACGGAGTCACACACAGATAGCATGTATTTGTCCGTGATACCAGTCGGTACACGGTAGTGTGTGAGGAGCGTACACCTGTGTGTAAAAAGTCTAAGTTACTCACCGGTTAATGGTATTTTTCGGAGTCCATGACAGCACCACCTGAGAGAGGGGATCCGCCCTTCAGGAACAGGAAAACTACAGACACAAAAAGGGCGGCACCTCTCCCACACATCAGTTGGATTACAGAGCACAGGAGGACCTCCAAGGTTAATGGCATGATTTATGTACAATACTATTACTACTTAATTATTTATCACCAGTGGACATATATAAGAGGAAGACGTGCACACCCAAATTAACTAAGGGAAGGGAATATACAGGTGCTGTCATGGACTCCGAAAAATACCGTTAACCGGTGAGTTACTAAGACTTTATTCGGTCGTCCATGACAGCACCACCTGAGAGAATTACAGAGAGTAATAACTACTTTTGGGAGGGACTACAGCCTGCAGCACCCTTACATCAAAGGAGAGGTCTGCGGAAGCACCCAGGTCTAGCCTATAATGACTATAAAAGGTGCTTTGAGATGAACACATAGCCGCCTTACATATCTGGTCAATGGAGACTTCCGATCTTTCGGCCCACGAAGTTGCCAATGGCTCTGTTGGAATGCGCCCTCAGCTTCCCAGATGCTGACCTGCCTTTTGAGGTGTATACTAGTGAAATAGCCTCTCTAATCCACCTGGCTAGCGTATTTTTTGACGCTCTATGACCTTTCCTAGGGCCTTGATGGGAGACAAACAGGGCATTCTCTTTTTTCCAGGGATCGGTAACTGCCAGATATTCTATGAGACATCTCCTAACATCCAGGGTGTGTAGTTTCTTTTCCTTCTCGTTAGCTGTATTGGAGAGGAAGGATGGAAGGACTATTTCCTGTGTCCTATGAAAGCTAGAAACTACCTTAGGTAAGTACGCTGGATCAGGCCTAAGTATTACCCTATCGTCTCTGAACTGTATATATGGAGGACGCCTAGATAATGCCTGGATGCTGCTTACTCTACGAGTTGATGTCAGAGCTACCATGAAGGCTACTTTGAGGGACAGGTTTTTTATGGAAGCTGATGAGATAGGTTCAAATGGAGCTTCTGTCATAGCCGCGAGGACTAGGTTCAAGTCCCATGGCATGAATCTATCCTTCACTACTGGTCTGGATCTACCTGCTGCTTTAATGAATCTACTGACCCAGTAATTACCCGCGATGTTGCAGCTAAAGAGGGCCCCCAAGGCTGATACTTGTACTTTAAGGGTACTGGTGGAAAGTCCCATGTCCAGACCTTTCTGTAGAAATTCTAAGATTTGAATTATAGGCGCTGAATCCCCAGCGACTACTCCTGAATTCTTAAGGAATTTTTTCCAAATTCTAACGGAAAATTTTGGTCGTAATCATTTTCCTACTTTTAAGTAGGGTGCTAATCAGGTCTGGGGAGAAACATTTATCTTTTAGCAGTGACCGTTCAAACTCCACGCCGTCAGATGTAGGCCAGCCACCTGAGGATGGAAGACTGGGCCCTGGGATAGGAGATCCGGGCTGTCCGGAAGAACCCAAGGATCGGACACAGATATGGTCCTGAGGCATGAGAACCATGCCCTCCTGGGCCAAAATGGAGCGATAACTATAACCCTTGTCCTGTCTTTTCTGATTTTCCTCAGCACCAGGGGTAGTAGAGATAGGGGAGGGAAGGCGTAGGCTAGCCTGAAGTCCCATTTTATAAAAAAGGCATCTACCGCCAGAGGATTCTCTCTGGGATTTAGGGAGCAGAATTGTCTTATTTTCCTGTTTTCCTTGATGGCGAAGAGATCTACCTCTGGTTGTCCCCACCTTTGTACAATCATGTTGAAGATGGAGGTTTTTAAGGACCATTCTCCTTGCTTTAGCAAATTGCGGCTTAAGAAATCTGCCACAATGTTTTCTTTCCCTTTTATATGTAGAGCTGTTAAAGATAGAAAATGCTGCTCTGCTAGTTGGAACAAACGATCTGCTACATTCATCAGGGGTTTAGAACAAGTCCCGCCTTGGTGATTGATATAAGCCACGGTGACCTGATTGTCGGAGAACACTTGCACGTGATGGCCCTGTAGATAAACAAGGAGCTTTTTAGCTGCCTGCTCCACTGCTGTCAATTGTTTCATGTTAGACGACATTTCTATCTGATGATGCTCCCATAGGCCCTGGACCAGAATCTCACCCATATGGGCCCCCCAACTGGAGGGGCTTGCATCTGTGGTGATTATGTGGGTTATGTTATACTCCCAGGGCACCCCTCTGGATAAATTATCCTTCTCTAGCCACCACTCTAGGGACTCCCTTGTGTTTCGGGACAAAGTTAGCTGGCCCTCCAAGTAACCCCCAAGAACTCTTTGATGTAATTAAATCTTGCCCTGTAGTTTCCTTGCTTGAAACTGGGCACACTGGACCACGGGGATACAGGACGAGAGAGAACCCAGAAGGGACATGGCTTTCCTGAGGGACATGGTGGGGTTATTGGAAGCGTTCAGGACCTGATAGTGTAGGCGAACAAGCTCTCCGGAGGCAGACGGCATTCCTGTTTCTCAGAATCTAGGATTAGGCCTAAGAATTGCTGGACTCTCATCGGCTGTAACTGAGATTTTTTGATGTTAAGCAACCATCCTAACCGCTCTAGGGCAGACATTGCCCTTTGTAGCTGTTCCAAACAATGTTCCACTGTTTTGCCTACAATAAGGAAGTCATCCAGGTAGGGGACTACTAGAATGTCTGATTCTCGTAGATGGACCATAACCTCTGCTATAACTTTAGTAAACACCCGGGGAGCGACTGCCACCCCAAAGGGGAGGGCCGCATATTGAAAATGTTGAACAGACCCATCTAACTGAACCGTCACTCTGAGGAAACGCTGATGAGCTGCATGAATGGGTATATGGTAGTAGGCGTCTTTTAAATCTAACACCAACATAAAGCAAATTTTAAACAGCAATTTTATTGTGGAATTGATTGTTTCCATTTTGAATGGACGTATGACCAGGAACTCGTTGAGGGCCTTAAGATTTATTATAGTCCTGAAGGAACTGTTTGGCTTACGGACTAGGAACAGAGGGGAGTAGAAACCTTTTCCCCCCTTCTCCCTCTGGAACCTCTGTCAGGACCTTCTTGCGGCATAGATCATGAACCTCGGCCTCCAGGGCAGCTTGTTCTGATGGGGAAGACCTGAGTGGGGTGATCTTAAATCGATCTTGGGGAACCCAGGAGAATTCTAGTCATAGTCCCGCAGCTATCAACCCCAGTATCCAGTTGCTACTAGAGATCAGCGACCAGGCCGGGTAGAAGGCAGCTAGTCTCCCTCCTACCGGAGCAACTAGTCATTGGGGCGGCTTTTCAGGGTCACGTGCTGGACCTTCCTGGCGCCCCCCTCCTCCAAACATAAATCCTGTACCTTTCCTTCTTTTTTCATCCCATCTGCCTTGATCTCTGGACGACCTTCTATGGAAATATCCCTTCCTGATAAAGGGACGTCTATAAAAAGGGTTCGGCAGACTGGGGAATTTCTTTTAATCATCCCCAGCTTTTTCTAACAGTTCGTCCAGGACGGGAACAAATAGATATTCCCCCTCACACTGAATGGAACAGAGTCAGGAACTGGCCTGGATATCTCCCGACTAACACTTCAACCAGAGCACCCTTCGGGATGCATTAGATAATCCTGCGGTCCTGGCCGCCATCCTTGCAGAGTCCGCCGAAGCATCAGCTAAAAAAGCAGCAGCATTTTGGATGATCGGCAGGGTTTTCTGGATGGATGATCTCGAGGCTCCGTCTTTCAGCTGAGAATCCAGTTGATCTAGCCAGACCATCATGGATCTGGCTGTACATCTGGCAGCCACCGCTGGTCTTAGAGCGCCCGCTGACATCTCCCATGTTCCCTTTAGAAAAGAATCTGCTTTTTTATCCAATGGATCTTTTAAGGAGGCCATGTCGTCAAAGTGTATGGAGGATTTTTTGGAAGCTTTGGCTACTGCTGCGTCAAGCTTAGGGGCCTTATCCCATCTGCTTACCACTGGGTCATCAAAAGGGTACCTCCGCTTGAAGGCTGGTGGCAAGGTTCCCCTTTTTTCAGGCCTCTTCCATTCTCCATCTATCAGGATCTGGACTTTATCATTTAATGGAAAAGCCCTGCGCTTCCTGGGATCTAGACCCCCGAACATCATGTCCTGTGCTGAGAGTTCCGGCTTTGTGTCTGCTACCCCCATGGTGGACCTTATTGCCTTGACTAGCCTATCCATTTGGTCTAAGGGAAAGCAGAACCGGCAAGAGTCTTCATCCGAAGAAGACGAAGAGGAGGCCAGGGACTCTGAGGAGTCATTGTCTTTCCTAGGGGCGACCGAGGACTCTAAGCCTGAAAAACTAGCCTCTCTTCTCCTAGAAGATTCCCCTTGTGATAGGGCTTTCATCTCTGTCCTGATTATCTCCCTCAGGCTTGTGGTGAAGTCAGGTGTCTCTTCCGCTACCTGTATAAATGGGGAGAGTGTAAGGGCCTGTCAATCCACCCATGGACTATCGTTCCCTTTTAAACCCTACCATCAGTCGCATGCATGGCTGACAAAACTTTTTAGGGTGGGCATCTGGCAAGGGGCAACTACAGAGGGCACATTCCCTGTGCTTCTGTTTTCCCGAACTTTTCTTCCCCTGCAAAAAAAAAAACATAAGGGAACGCTGCATCAGGGTACTTTCACGGAGATCTCTTACCCATGCAGTTGAAGCAGGTACCGGATCATGGAGAGTGGCAGGGGGATCCTTCAGTCTGGAGGAACTTCTGCGGCTCTGTCCGCTCATTCGTCCTTGCTTCTTTTGCTGGCCACTTGTATGAGGCTTCACTGTGGCCTGTTTCTGCGGGCGCTCCTGCACCTCATCCTGCTGGTCTATGGGGGCTTCCGTTGTATCCATTGCTGCAATGGGCCTTCAGAAGCACCCCAGCAGCGTCCCAGCCTGCCTTATAATGCCTCCTGATATCCGGGCCAGCAGGGTTCTGGCCGAGGGCACCTCCCACCACGGGACCCTCCCGCGACTTCCTCGCCCCGTGCTCCAGCCTCCCCCGGCTGCAGCACATGACCCAGGTTAACCGCGCTTCTGCAGCGCATGCTGGAAAGCTGGCCGGCACCAGACTTTCGGTTTTGGCATTCCCGGCCCCGCCCCCTCCGCCGCGTCACTTCCGCCGCTCACCTGAGACCGCAGGAAAGCACGGAAAGGAGCCGGTACGGCGCCCCTGGCTCGGTAATGCCTCCGGCCCCCCCGTCGTGCGCCGCCCCGCGCCTGCTGACTGGGCGCTAACGTCGGATCCGGATGAGGAGAGGATCGGACCCCGGGGGAACGCACCAGGAGGGGCCCGGCATACATACCTCTGGTGCTGGCACTCTGGAGATGGCTGTCCTCCGGACCCCTTGCTCCACCTGCTCCGCACACTGCCATGGAGACCTGCCAGGCCCCATCGTGTCGCTTCCAGGGACCCCGCACTGACCGAGGTAGGAGACCCCCCTGCTACCTGGGTCGGTCAGCCAGCCTGGGAATATCCTCGATGATCCATGACGGATGATCTGTAGGAAGTCCTGTCCTCTAGGAACAGGAAACCAACTGCTGCGTGGGAGAGGTGCCGCCCTTTTTGTATCTGTAATTTTCCTGTTCATGAAGGGCAGATCCCCTCTCTCAGGTGGTGCTGTCATGGACGACCAAATAAATGAAAGCTCGCTAACTGTGCAGAAAAAGGAATAAAACTATTTTTGCTTTGAAAAAAGCAGTCTGCACAGCAGAGTGCACACAGCAGTGCAGCTATCAGGTACCCTTATAAGACAGCCTAATGACCACCAGCGCTGCTGCACACAAAAGTGTGAAAAAATGAACGCTCGGTAACTGTGCAGACAAAAGTTATAAAAGTATTTTTGCTTTGAATAAAGCAGTCTGCACAGCAGTGTGCAAACAGCAATGCAGTTATAAAGTAGTCTTATAAGGCAGCCTAATTACCACCAGAGCTGCTGCACACAAAAATATCCTCCCCTGTCACTGTACACTAACTGTTGTGTTGTACAGTGAAAATCGCTATCAGCAGAAGCAGTTTTTTTCTTCTCCTGCCTAAACACTCTTCCTATTGAGAAAGAGCAGCAGTAACCTCTCCCTATGCTAAGATCAGCAGAAGTAAGATGGTGGTGGCGTTAAGGGCTTTTATAGCCACTGTGGCACCACACAAAGCCAGCCAATCACTGTAATGCCCTTCTCTAAGATGGTGGTGGCCGCTGCCTATGTCATCGCGTGGCCCACAGTGTGCGTCTGTGATCATTGACTGAGAAAAGGCGCTGTAAGCACTATGAGAAACGTGACTTTGGCGCTCGAGTCTGCGACCGCATGGCCGACCTCATGCTATGGTCGGGTTTCGATCAGCGAAACCCGACTTTAGCGAAAGTCGGCGACTTTTGAATTTGACCAACCCGTTTCGCTCAACTCTACTGACTACATGTCAGAGATTGAGAAAAACATGCAAATGTGTCTTTTTATGTAGTGTATGTAAACTCCTGGTTTCAAATGTTTATAAGCCCCAAAAAAGCCTGATCAAAATTGAATTGGTGTCATATTGCTCACCAGTAGACGATTCCATTGTCTGGAGTCCATTTCTTTGGTACATAACACCAAAAAAACTTGTTTAAATTCACTATTGTTACATTGCTCATCAATAAGAGTATTCAGTGGTCTGAAATACAGGGTGGGCCATTTATATGGATACACCTGGGTGGGCAATTTATAAAGTTGCATCCAAAATGGGCGGCTTCAAAATGGCCACCATGGTCACCACTCATCTTGAAAAGTTTTCCCCTCCCATATACTAATGTGCCACAAACAGGAAGTTGATATCACCAACCATTCCCATTTTATTTAGGTGTATCCATATACATGGCCCACCCAGGTGTATCCATATAAATGGCCCACCTTGAACATTTTGTTGCTGTAAAAGTTTAAAAAACATTTTCAAACTCTATCGGGAATATATTGCTCATCCACAGAGTATTACGTATTCTTGGGTACATTTCTTTTCTACGAAATAAAAAACTTGTTAAAAATGTATTGGTATTTTATTGCTTATTCATTGACTATTCAATGGTCTGGAGTACATTTCGTTGCAATATAAGCATCAGAAAATGTGTTCAAAATGTTATTGATATTTTTCTGCTTGGATTTGTGACAAAACCTGAAGCAAAACTTGATGCCAGCAAAGTGAATGAGAAACCGGACCTGTCATGCACACATTAAGTATTTTTGAGTTGCAGATTTGGTGCAGAAAATAATCTGCTTCACGTCAATTCTCTGTGTTTTTACATGAATTTTTTTCACCATGAGTCCAACAGTATCAATAAATGATCATTTGAACAGAATGTGTATGAGGCCCTTCTTTTTGTCTAATACAGGGTGTATCTGAGGCCCTTATTTTTGGTAGTTTTTTACTTCCTTCATAAATTACACTGAAATTTCCTATTATTTTATAAAACAAACAATTTTTTTTTATATTTTTTTAAATCCTTTTTAAATTTTGCTTTATATACAGTGGATACGGAAAGTATTTAGACCCCTTTAAATGTTTCACTCTTTGTTTCATTGCAGCCATTTGGTAAATTCAAAAAAGTGCATTTTTTCTCATTAATGCACACTCTGCACCCCATCTTGACTGAAAAAAAAAACAGAAATGTAGAATTTTTTGCAAAAGTATTAAAAACGAAAAACTGAAATATCACATGGTCATAAAGTATTCAGACCCTTGAAATGAAAACATAGAGTGCGACCCACAATATATATAGATCCGCAATACTTAAAATTATATAACTAACCTGAGCTCATGATTATGATAAAATCCAACTTTTATTAAAATATAATTTTTACATTTCCACTGTCCTTGGTCCAGGTCTATCTATCAACACACAATATTATATAGTGTTGCGATTCTAATAAGGATAGGGCCCGTAGGAGATATTATATCCGCATAGCCAACTGATCCTCTAAGTTGTATAAAAGAATTGCTGGTTGATAGATCCTCATAATCAAAAAGCAATATAATGTAAACTATTCTCCAATGCTTCTTATTGTCCTATGGGAATTCATAAGTGATCAATTCACATGGTTTGCTGATTTGTATATAAAACTACAGCTGCCATTCATTGGGCACTATCACTGTGTATATTCTCATATCTCCTGCATAAAGGGTCTCTACACGTTTCGCCCACCCTGTAATAGGTGGGCACATCAGCAGACTGTACTGATATTGATATTATTGGCATCCGAGTCTGCGATAATGACTTTGGCAGCCACGATATGAGCTTCACCCTGGCGGCACAGATATCGAGCTTTTATAAGCAAATGTCTGCTTCCAAAGAAACTCACTCAGCCAATCAGAACATTTCTCACATTCAACCAATCAGACTCCGCCGGGAGTGTTCACTTGTACATATGCTGTCGGAAGCGTGACTGCAGTCATGGCAACAGAATGCTATTAGCTAAAGGCGAATATCGTACGAAATCTAATTATAGTTCTCAAGTTTTCCCACTGCGTTCTACCTTATTACACATTCCCCAAATGCCAGTAACCATAAATAAATAAGGTAGTTTATCATTATTATGAAATATTTTCCAACATTGGATATATTTGAATCACCAAATGATCCATTCATATCCAGTGTTTAAATCATTTCGCAACACATATCCCCTTTATAGGCATATTGTCAACCAAACATGTTATCTCACCCATTAATAGAGATACCCTAAGTTAATCATTTTATCTAATCCATATGTTAATACATTAGGTATATCCATAAGTACATTCTTATATTTAATCAAGATTATAGTCAGTAGTAGAGTTGAGCGACTTTTGGTTTTTTAGGGTCGCGTTTCGTTTCGTGAAACCCGACTTTTCCAAAAGTCGGGTCGAGCAAGATCGTCCGATTATAGGGAAAAGTCGGGGTCGTCCCGAAACACGAAACCCAATGTAAGTCAATGGGGAATAAAAGTCGGCAGTGAGAGGAGGACAGGAAACACACCTACAGTGTCCATTTGAATGCCAAAAGCATCAATTCTTCTTACTTAAGCTTGTCAACCTTAATTAACTTCATAATACAAGTTACGCACTGAAAAATGGGGGTTATTTGGCTAAAGTTGTGGGGGGGTAGGGCTGGCTCCAGGTTTTCATGTGCCCTGGGTGAAAGAGCGCCCCTTTAACACATAATACCACAACTCATCATGCTCCGATACGGCAGAGAAATAGCAGTATAGTACAATGAAAAATACTTCACTTTTTACATCTCATGACGAGGCCCATCTATTTCTCCATACAGAATCATTGGTCCCATATAATATTTGAAACAGTATATGATGAGCTCCACATAATGCTACAGTATATGTTGGTCCCCATGGATGAAGCTCCACTGTCTTATGGGCCCAAATAATGCTCCAAACATAATGGGCCCCATTTCTAATGCTCTAGTGTATAATGGGCCCTGTAAATGCTGCTCCAGTGTCTGATGTCCACCTTTGGAATGTTCCAGTGTATGGTGGGCCCCATCTATCATTCTCCAGAGTATAGTGCTCCCCAAAAATTGCTGTCCCAACATTGAAAACAATCAAATAAGTCTCCTCGCTATGGAATCCCTGTACTTGTCTGGACTCCTCGTCGTCCCCATCTTCCATCTCACTGCACAGTATTTCAACTTTGTAAGTGCTGTGATCCTGAGCAAGCAGGGGGAGGCCCACTCGTTGGCGACGGCACTGGCACAGGGCCCCTGATAGTACGGTGGTGTGTCTGATGGCGGGTGGGCCGAACCTGCACTTTCATCTGCAGCTTCCTCTTTGTCACCGTGTAAGATGGAACTGTATATGGGAAGGGTAACCTGAGTTTCATCAGGGTTAGATTCAGGCCGTGTAGCGTGCGATGGGAATGTAGTGGTCTGGGTCAATGTACCAGCAGATTCATCGAGCAGTGGCTGGGCATCAGTGCACTTGTGTCGCCCCCAGGAGTACGGTCGCCACAGTGGCATTACCTTCTTCCTAGGGAGTGTGATGTCATGCTTGGGAGCAACGAATGATCTCTCTAGCAGGTTAACTGATTGGGCGGCGTTATTCCCACGAGTCATGACCCTCCAAACAGCGTTCATGAAGGCAAAGTGTTTGTTTTACGTGGGCAGTATGGTTGCAAAGCTGAACCTTAAAGGAATGTCCAGAAGGGCACCACCAGGAGTGGAGCGTACGGTTAAATTCGACTCCACCTGGGAAACCTCAACCATGCCAGCTACAGAACAGATGCACACATTGCAAGCTTAATTCCGTTAACGAACGAGACTCCGTCATGCCCCGCGGTCCGAGTCCGGCTTACTAGAGGGACACGTGAGGCTCTGGCACATGAGATTGGCCAATAACTGGTGTGTCATGCCATTACATGTCCGTGGCTGCATGTGCGCTACACTGAAAAGGCCAGCATTTGTCGCTTACAGGTGCAGATAACCCGCTGAACAACGTTAGTGATGGGGATCACTGATGACAATTATTACACGCGAACAATGATTTCCCAGTAAGTGCAGCTGAACCGCAGTTCCGGAATTAGGCCTAACCGTCATTCCTGAAAAAATGAAAAACTTACGTGTGCAAACCACAGGTGCTGTAGCTTGCTTAACAGCTCGCCAGCCGTTCTCACGTCCAGTATGGATTGCACGTGAATGCACAAAGGTTAGAAAGAGTACCGTATCCTCGGATAACATGTATGGATAGCGTACACATTCAAAATATATGTCTATACATCAGGAGGCAGGCTCAGACGGTGTTAGGCCCAGTATGGATTGCACGTGATTGCACAAAGGTTAGAAAGGGTACCGTATCCCCGGATAACATGTATGGATAGTGTACACATTCAAAATATATGTCTATACATCAGGAGGCAGGCTCAGAGGGTGTTAGGCCCAGTATGGATTGCACGTGATTGCACAAAGGTTAGAAAGGGTACCGTATCCCTGGATAACATGTATGGATAGCGTACACATTCAAAATATATGTCTATACATCAGGAGGCAGGCTCAGACGGTGTTAGGCCCAGTATGGATTGCACGTGATTGCACAAAGGTTAGAAAGGGTACCGTATCCCCGGATAACATGTATGGATAGCGTACACATTCAAAATATATGTCTGTACATCAGGAGGCAGGCTCAGACGGTGTCAGGCACAGTATGGATTGCACGTGATTGCACAAAGGTTAGAAAGGGTACCGTATCCCCGGATAACATGTATGGATAGCGTAGACATTCAAAATATATGTCTATACATCAGGAGGCAAGCTCAGACGGTGTTAGGCCCAGTATGGATTGCACGTGATTGCACAAAGGTTAGAAAGGGTACCGTATCCCCGGATAACATGTATGGATAGTGTACACATTCAAAATATATGTCTGTACATCAGGAGGCAGGCTCAGACGGTGTCAGGCACAGTATGGATTGCACGTGATTGCACAAAGGTTAGAAAGGGTACCATATCCCCGGATAACATGTATGGATAGCGTACACATTCAAAATATATGTCTGTACATCAGGAGGCAGGCTCAGACGGTGTTAGGCCCAGTATGGATTGCACGTGATTGCACAAAGGTTAGAAAGGGTACCGTATCCCCGGATAACATGTATGGATAGCGTACACATTCAAAATATATGTCTGTACATCAGGAGGCAGGCTCAGACGGTGTTAGGCCCCGTATGGATTGCACGTGATTGCACAAAGGTTAGAAAGGGTACCGTATCCCCGGATAACATGTATGGATAGCGTACACATTCAAAATATATGTCTGTACATCAGGAGGCAGGCTCAGACGGTGTCAGGCACAGTATGGATTGCACGTGATTGCACAAAGGTTAGAAAGGGTACCGTATCCCCGGATAACATGTATGGATAGCGTACACATTCAAAATATATGTCTATACATCAGGAGGCAGGCTCAGACGGTGTTAGGCCCAGTATGGATTGCACGTGATTGCACAAAGGTTAGAAAGGGTACCGTATCCCCGGATAACATGTATGGATAGCGTACACATTCAAAATATATGTCTATACATCAGGAGGCAGGCTCAGACGGTGTTAGGCCCAGTATGGATTGCACGTGATTGCACAAAGGTTAGAAAGGGTACCGTATCCCCGGATAACATGTATGGATAGCGTACACATTCAAAATATATGTCTGTACATCAGGAGGCAGGCTCAGACGGTGTTAGGCCCAGTATGGATTGCACGTGATTGCACAAAGGTTAGAAAGGGTACCGTATCCCCGGATAACATGTATGGATAGCGGACACATTCAAAATATATGTCTATACATCAGGAGGCAGGCTCAGACGGTGTTAGGCCCAGTATGGATTGCACGTGATTGCACAAAGGTTAGAAAGGGTACCGTATCCCCGGATAACATGTATGGATAGCGTACACATTCAAAATATATGTCTGTACATCAGGAGGCAGGCTCAGACGGTGTTAGGCCCAGTATGGATTGCAAGTGATTGCACAAAGGTTAGAAAGGGTACCCTATCCCCGGATAACATGTATGGATAGCGTACACATTCAAAATATATGTCTGTACATCAGGAGGCAGGCTCAGACGGTGTCAGGCACAGTATGGATTTGACGGCCCAGATTATACAGCGGAGGAGCAGGGAGAGGTAAAGATTGCAAATGCTGGGGCCCTGTCCAAGCAAGGGGGGCCCACTCGTGGGCGTCGGTACTGGCACTGGGCCCCTCATAGTACGGCGGTGTGTCTGACGGCGGGTGTGCACCACCACCGTCAGAGACACTTGATTGCACTATGAGGGACCCTGTGCCAGTGCCCGCACCCAAGAGTCGGCCTACCCACCTGTCCAGGGCAACGGCACTCGCACGGTGTCGTGCGCTAGGTGGTGACCCCGGCCATGGGGGGGGAGGCAGCACAGTTAGGGAGTTTTAGAAAGTGGCATATGTTGATGTTGGACTTTCAGCTGATGCAAGAGGCGAAATAGGTGAAGTCCCAGGAAGAGGTGGACCAAAGCAAGCCATTTTTCTGTCACCCTATGTGTCATCAGGGGAAGGTGGGACAAAATCCTTGGAAACCCATGCATGGTTCATTTTAATGAATGTTAGATCATCCACATTTTGGGTTGACAGACGGGTCCTTTTTTCTGTCAGGATTGATCCAGCTGCACTGAAGACTCTTTCCGATAGCACACTTGCAGCTGGGCAAGCGAGCTCCTGTAAGGCATATTGGGCCAATTCAGGCCAGGTGTCCAGTTTAGCGGCCCAATAGTCAAAGGGGAATGACCTGTGTGGGAGAACATCGATATGGGAGGAAAAGTAGTTTGTAACCATAGTTGACAACTGCTGTCTCCTGTCACTTTCCATCGATGCAGTATTACCAGTTGTGTGAGCGGTATTTGAAAAATCAGTCCACAACATTGTCATGAAACCCCTGTCTCCAACGCCACTTCTGCTGTGTGCACCACGAACACCTCTGCCAAGCTGCCCCCGGCCCGTACGGCTCGTGTGAGAACCATCACCGCTGCTGTGTGCTGGGAATGCCTCAAGCAACCGATTTACCAGAGTTGCTTGTTTATTAGCCAATATTAGGTCAAGGTTCTCCTGTGGCATGATGTTTTGTAATTTGCCTTTATAGCGTGGATCCAGGATGCTGGCCAACCAGTAGTCGTCATCGTTCATCATTTTGGCAATGCGGGGGTCCCTTTTTAGGATCTGCAAGGCATAATCTGACATGTGGGCCAATGTTCCCGGTGTCAATGATGCACTGCGAGTGCTGGTTGGAGGAGCACTTTCTGGCAAATCCACATCCCTCCAGTCATGCACAAACCCTGTACCAGACCTTGCCACGCCAACATTTTCACTTGCCCCACGAGATGCATCCTCCTCCCCTAAGTAATCATCCCCATCATCCTCCTCCTCCTCCTCTTCTTCCTCCACCTCGTCCAGGAGAGGTCCCTGAGCAGACAATGGCTGAATGTCATCAAGGATTCCCTCCTCCTCTTCCTCCTCATCAACATTGGCTGCAGACGCCTGCTCCTTAAGGTACGTCAAAGTTTGCATGAGCAGACGCATAAGTGGGATGCTCATGCTTAGGATGGCGTCGTCTGCGCTTACCAGCCGTGTGCATTCCTCAAAACACTGAAGGACTTTACAAAGGTCTTTCAGCTTCGACCACTGCACACCTGTCAACTCCATGTCTGCTCTCAAAGTGCCTGGCCGTGTATCCTCCCACAAATGCATTATGGCCTGCCTCTGCTCGCACAGCCGCTCCACCATGTGCAGGGTGGAGTTCCACCTTGTTGCAATGTCGATAATGAGGCGGTGGTTGGGAAGGTGGAGCAATCGCTGCAGCTTCTGCATACGAACGGAGTGTACAGGCGACCGGCAGATGTGCGCGCACAGTCTTCGCACCTTCTGGAGCAGGGCTGTTAACTCCGGATAATTTTTGAGGAAGCACTGCACCACCAGGTTCAAGGTGTGAGCCAAGCAAGGTATGTGGCTGAGTTTTGAAAGGGCTATGGCTGCCACAAAATTACGGCCGTTATCACTAACTACCTTGCCTGCCTCAAGATGTACACTGCCCAGCCATGACTCAGTTTGTCGCTTCAAGTACTCGGCCAGCACCTCGGCGGTGTGTCTGTTGCCCAAACACATCATCTGCAACACAGCCTGCTGACGCTTTCCACTAGCTGCTCGATAGGGGGAAACATCGTGTGCAACAGTGGCAGCTGCAGATGGAGTGCTCGTACGACTGCGCTCTGTGGACGAGCTTTCGCTTCTGGAGGAGGAGGAGGAGGAGGCGGGTCGAACGCCTACAGCCAACTGTTTCCTATACCGTGGGCTAGGCAGCACTGTCCCACCACCGCTGTCCCCTGTGGACCCTGCATCCACCACATTAACCCAGTGCGCAGTGATGGACACGTAATGGCCCTGGCCATGCCGACTGGACCATGCATCAGTTGTGAGGTGCACCTTTCCGCTCACTGACTGCTTGAGTGCATGGACAATGCGGTCTTTCACATGATGGTGGAGGGCTGGGATGGCTTTGCGAGAGAAGAAGTGGCGACTGGGTAGGTCATAGCGTGGTACTGCATAGGCCATGAGTTCGCGGAAAGCTGTGCTTTCCACCAACTGAAAGGGCATCATCTCAAACGAGATTAGTTTGGCAATGTGGGCGTTCAAACCCAGTGTACGCGGATGAGAGACTGAGTACTTTCTTGACCTACTCATAGTGTCTGGGAGGGTGAGCTGGACTTGAGAGCTGCATATGGTGGAAGTAGCGGTGGACAGGGCAGACTGAGAGAGGGTTGATGATGGTGATGGAGTTGGTGTTCTTTCTGATGGCCTAGAATCAGTCTTTCGTTGATATAACAGTGGGATTCCCTGACTGCTGTGGCCTTGCAACGACACCTCAACATTTGCTGCTGTGCTAACCGGTGGGCTTACAGTGGGGGAAACAATGTAGCGTTGCTGACTACCTTCGTTGTGATCAGTTGCACATGTGGCACTTGAGGTTTGGTGTTGTGTCCACGCTTGCAAGTGCATGCTGGTTAAATGTCTAAGCATGCAACTGGTATTCAAATTTTTCAGATTTTTCCCTCGGCTAAAGGTCTTTGCGCACTTCTTACAGATAACCTTGGCCTGATCATGAGGATTTTGGTCAAAAAAGAGCCACACTGCACTCTTCCTACTTTGGCAGACATTTTGCGGCCTAGCACGCTGTGATCTTTTGACCCTCTGGACAAGCTGTCCAGCAACTCTTTTGATGTTTGGAACCTGTCTTTGGAGTGCTCCGGGCCTGCCAGATAACAGCTGTTGCGATGTCGATGTCTGCTGTGGATGCTCCTCATCTGAGCTATTGGAAGCAACACCCTCTTCCCCCAATGGATGCCAATCTGGGTCAACAACTGGGTCATCCATCACCTCCTCTTCTATGTCATGTGCACCTTCCTCTGTGTCACCGTGTATGGTGGTATAGTGTGCGGGAAGGGGCACCTGAGTCTCATCAGGGTCAGAATCTGGCTCTGTACACTGCGAGGACAATGTAGTGCTCTGAGTGAATGTACCAGCAGAATCATCCATCAGCGGCTGTGCATCAGTGCACTCCATGTCAGATTCATCTTGGCCTGGGTAATTCACCATTTGACTTGATAATCCAGGCATGGTATGTGAAAACAGCTCCATGGAGTAATCAGTAGTATGGCCTGCGTCATCCTTCAATCTTGGTTGGGGTGAAGGACACAAGGAAAGGTGTGGTTCATGAACATGAGCCTCCAATGACGACTCAGTGCTTTTACTTTTTACAACTGAAGAAGAGGAGGCGATAGAGCTGGAGGCTGAGTCAGCAATGTAAGACAAAACTTTTTCCTGATGCTCTGGCTTTAAAAGCGGTTTGCCAACTCCTAGAAAACTAAGCGTTCGAGGCCTTATGTAGCCAGACGATGACGCAGGCTCAACACCTCCTGCATTCGGTCCTATTTTGCTCTTGCCACTACCATCAGATCCACCACCAACACCATCATTACCAGCTGCCAACCCCCGCCCAATTCCACGGCCTCTTCCACCAGCCTTCCTCATTTTTGGTAGAAATGTAGACAAAATCCAACAAACTATATAGTAATGTAAAACAAGGTACAAGGTGTCTATAGGACAGGGGAGATTTTGAATTTCTGCAGAAACTTGTGGACACTGGACACTTTTGGATTGTGTGAGGCCCACTGATATCTGAGCGCTATGTGACAGGCTCGATGGCACAGCTGTGACAAAAGTGACGAGAGGATAAGGGAGATTTTGAATTTCTGCAGACACTTGTGGACACTGGACACTTTTGGATTGTGTGAGGCCCACTGATATCTGAGTGGTATGTCACAGGCTCGATGGCACAGCTGTGACAAAAGTGACGAGAGGATAAGGGAGATTTTGAATTTCTGCAGACACTTGTGGACACTGGACACTTTTGGATTGTGTGAGGCCCACTGATATCTGAGCGCTATGTGACAGGCTCGATGGCACAGCTGTGACAAAAGTGACGAGAGGATAAGGGAGATTTTGAATTTCTGCAGACACTTGTGGACACTGGACACTTTTGGATTGTGTGAGGCCCACTGATATCTGAGCGCTATGTCACAGGCTCGATGGCACAGCTGTGACAAAAGTGACGAGAGGATAAGGGAGATTTTGAATTTCTGCACACACTTGTGGACACTGGACACTTTTGGATTGTGTGAGGCCCACTGATATCTGAGCGCTATGTCACAGGCTCGATGGCACAGCTGTGACAAAAGTGACGAGAGGATAAGGGAGATTTTGAATTTTTGCACACACTTGTGGACACTGGACACTTTTGGATTGTGTGAGGCCCACTGATATCTGAGCGCTATGTCACAGGTTCGATGGCACAGCTGTGACAAAAGTGACGAGAGGATAAGGGAGATTTTGAATTTCTGCAGACACTTGTGGACACTGGACACTTTTGGATTGTGTGAGGCCCACTGATATCTGAGCGCTATGTGACAGGCTCGATGGCACAGCTGTGACAAAAGTGACGAGAGGATAAGGGAGATTTTGAATTTCTGCAGACACTTGTGGACACTGGACACTTTTGGATTGTGTGAGGCCCACAGATATCTGAGCGCTATGTCACAGGCTCGATGGCACAGCTGTGACAAAAGTGACAAGAGGTTAAGGGAGATTTTGAATTTCTGCACACACTTGTGGACACTGGACACTTTTGGATTGTGTGAGGCCCACTGATATCTGAGCGCTATGTGACAGGCTCGATGGCACAGCTGTGACAAAAGTGACGAGAGGATAAGGGAGATTTTGAATTTCTGCAGACACTTGTGGACACTGGACACTTTTGGATTGTGTGAGGCCCACTGATATCTGAGCGCTATGTCACAGGCTCGATGGCACAGCTGTGACAAAAGTGACGAGAGGATAAGGGAGATTTTGAATTTCTGCATACACTTGTGGACACTGGACACTTTTGGATTGTGTGAGGCCCACTGATATCTGAGCGCTATGTGACAGGCTCGATGGCACAGCTGTGACAAAAGTGACGAGAGGATAAGGGAGATTTTGAATTTCTGCAGACACTTGTGGACACTGGACACTTTTGGATTGTGTGAGGCCCACTGATATCTGAGCGCTATGTCACAGGCCCGATGGCACAGCTGTGACAAAAGTGACGAGAGGATAAGGGAGATTTTGAATTTCTGCAGACACTTGTGGACACTGGACACTTTTGGATTGTGTGAGGCCCACTGATATCTGAGCGCTATGTGACAGGCTCGATGGCACAGCTGTGACAAAAGTGACGAGAGGATAAGGGAGATTTTGAATTTCTGCAGACACTTGTGGACACTGGACACTTTTGGATTGTGTGAGGCCCACTGATATCTGAGCGCTATGTCACAGGCTCGATGGCACAGCTGTGACAAAAGTGACGAGAGGATAAGGGAGATTTTGAATTTCTGCACACTCTTGTGGACACTGGACACTTTTGGATTGTGTGAGGCCCACTGATATCTGAGCGCTATGTGACAGGCTCGATGGCACAGCTGTGACAAAAGTGACGAGAGGATAAGGGAGATTTTGAATTTCTGCAGACACTTGTGGACACTGGACACTTTTGGATTGTGTGAGGCCCACTGATATCTGAGCGCTATGTCACAGGCTCGATGGCACAGCTGTGACAAAAGTGGCTAGAGGATAAGGGAGATTTTGAATTTCTGCACACACTTGTGGACACTGGACACTTTTGTCTTGTGTGAGGCCCACTGATATCTGAGCGCTATGTGACAGGCTCGATGGCACAGCTGTGACAAAAGTGACGAGAGGATAAGGGAGATTTTGAATTTCTGCACACACTTGTGGACACTGGACACTTTTGGATTGTGTGAGGCCCACTGATATCTGAGCGCTATGTCACAGGCTCGATGGCACAGCTGTGACAAAAGTGACGAGAGGATAAGGGAGATTTTGAATTTCTGCAGACACTTGTGGACACTGGACACTTTTGGATTGTGTGAGGCCCACTGATATCTGAGCGCTATGTCACAGGCTCGATGGCACAGCTGTGACAAAAGTGACGAGAGGATAAGGGAGATTTTGAATTTCTGCACACACTTGTGGACACTGGACACTTTTGGATTGTGTGAGGCCCACTGATATCTGAGCGCTATGTCATAGGCTCGATGGCACAGCTGTGACAAAAATGACGAGAGGATAAGGGAGATTTTGAATTTCTGCACACACTTGTGGACACTGAACACTTTTGGATTGTGTGAGGCCCACTGATATCTGAGCGCTATGTGACAGGCTCGATGGCACAGCTGTGACAAAAGTGACGAGAGGATAAGGGAGATTTTGAATTTCTGCAGACACTTGTGGACACTGGACACTTTTGGATTGTGTGAGGCCCACTGATATCTGAGCACTATGTCACAGGCTCGATGGCACAGCTGTGACAAAAGTGACGAGAGGATAAGGGAGATTTTGAATTTCTGCAGACACTTGTGGACACTGGACACTTTTGGATTGTGTGAGGCCCACTGATATCTGAGCGCTATGTGACAGGCTCGATGGCACAGCTGTGACAAAAGTGACGAGAGGATAAGGGAGATTTTGAATTTCTGCAGACACTTGTGGACACTGGACACTTTTGGATTGTGTGAGGCCCACTGATATCTGAGCGCTATGTGACAGGCTCGATGGCACAGCTGTGACAAAAGTGACTAGAGGATAAGGGAGATTGGATTGCTTTTAAAAAAGCTGTTTGCAGAGCAGTGGGTAAACAGCAATGCCAGCCTGTCAGGAAGCCTTAAAAGGCAGCCCAACAACCAACACCACTGATACACCACAATATAGCCTCCCCTTGCAATGCACACACAGTGACTGGTGTGTTGTGCAGGCAAATCGCTAGCAGCAGAAGCAGTTTTTTTTTCTTCTCAGCAGGACAAAAAAAAAAAATTGGGATTGCTTTTAAAAAAGCAGTTTGCGGAGCAGTGGGTAAACAGCAATGCAGGAATGTCAGGAAGCCTTAGAAGGCAGCCCAACAACCAACACCACTGATACAACACTATATAGCCTCCCCTTGCACTGCACACACAGTGACTGGTGTGTTGTACAGGCAAAATCGCTAGCAGCAGAAGCAGTTTTTTTTTCTTCTTCCCTGCCTAACGCTCTCCCTACAGAATCAGCAGCAACCTCTCCCTATGCTAAGATCGGCAGAAGTAAGATGGCGGTCGGCGTGCACGCCATTTTATACCCCCTGTGACGCCCACCAAAGCAAGCCAATCACTTGCATGCCCTTCTGAAAGATGGTGGTGACCCGTGCCTATGTCATCACGTTGCCCACAGTGTCCGTGGATCCTGATTGGCTGAAAAAGAGCGCAAAACAAACTTTTGAAACGCGACTTTGGCGCGTAAGTCGCCGACCTCGTGGCCGACCTCATCCTAGGGTCGAGTTTCGTTTCATGAAACCCGACTTTGCCAAACGTCGGCGACTTTTGAAATTTTTCGACCCGTTTCGCTCAACTCTAGTCAGTAGTATTAAATCTCGAAGGACGGTATTAAATATAAATATGAACACAACTGCTCCAGTTGAGAACCCATAATATAAGCGGTATTAGGGCACCTATATTCCACCAAGAGATACCTATGTTTTGCCCTATGAATTGCTTTCTGTATTTTTTTCATACAAATCGTTTATTGTTTATAAGTAATCAATTAGTCATCAGTACTATTGCAAAGCTCATATTTGAGATAGACAAAGTCCAATGTCAAAATGCCTTGTACTGTTCTCAAATAAATCACTGTAAGAAATATAACTTCCTCTACTTCCTCACGGGCTTAGCCACATGCCTCCAAGGCTAAACCCAGACGGTGGCACAGTCCACATGCATTACAATAACATACACTTATGACTACTTGGGTACCTGAGTAGATCTCAACGCTGAAAGTAAAACCTTTTTGACTTTGCATGTTCATCATCACTCAAAGGGCTTAAGTACAAAAGTGATTGGTGATTTTGTCTAAGCTTTTAATAGTTCAGCATCTGTGCATACACAACCATGACAAGATAAAACAGTGAACAAGCTACTGTACATTTTATATGGTTGTATGGGGGTATACGTAAATAAATCTCCCCTTTTTTCAGAAACTGGAAAGAAAGAGTATTTAACCAATAGAACTTTAATATGTAATTTTCTGCAGAAGCATGTCCTTTCATACAACTCGATTGATTTTTTTTTAACACTTTTTGGCTTTATCACGAGCCATGGCAACTTAATGGATGAATGATCTATAGTAAGAATGATCTTGCGAAAGTCTAGATAGGTCCACCAAGGGTCTTCTCTGCTGTTATCTTGGTGGTATCAAACCATTTGGGTTGCTGGTCTTCCTCTTTGCTTTGTTCCTTCTATTTTTCCGACCATGATGTCCTTCGCTATTGATTATTCTCTTCATATGTGTCCAAAGTAGGCAACTCGTAGCTTGGAGGTCATTTCTCTGAGTTACATGTCTGCTTTGATTTGATCCAAAATTGATTTGGTATTCTTGCCATACATGTTTTATAACTTGCTTCTTTATTGTTGAGGTTTCGCATTCATGCATTACCACAGAAAAAAAGACCAAGCCGTGACTTTGTCTCCAGTGAAATGGTCCTTGATTGGAAGACCTTTTCCAGTGACTTTATTGTTGATTTGCCCACAGCTATTCTACTGTTGACTTCTCATGTCATTGCTTAATCATGAGTGATCATTGATCTGAGCAGGTCCTTTACAATTTTGTTACAACTTCCAGTTCATCACCGTCCATCTCAAATGTGTCCCTGTCATACCTGGTAGTAGTCAATATTTTTGTCTTCTTTGCTTTGACCTCACAAATATTCATAAATCATAAATAGATATTAGTTTTGGCTTGAGACATACTTATATCAGTTTCCCCATCAATATATAGAAACAATCGGTGGAGAGAATTCCTCCAATATTACTGCCTACATATGAATAACAATATTCACAAACCACTCACACATATTTATAATATATCAAAAAAATTTTATTGCACATATTTAAAACTTTGCATAAATTAAAAAAATAAAGTATAAAAGAAGAGGAATAGAGTAAAGAGGAAGGTGGATCTGGTAAAGGGCAAAGTAGAAGTAAACTATCCAGCGCCATTGCCTGTAAAACAGGGGCACACATATACATTGTTAGGGCTGGCAGAACGCACCAAATAATATAAAGATGGTAATAAGGTGCGTTCGCAGCCCGGGGTCCACTGTGCAGAGATGTTAACTGCTGCTCGGTAATGGAGGACACAAAATGGCAGTATCACACTGAACACACGTGGGTTAAATGCCACCCAGTGTGTAGTTTCGACGAGCTCTGTTGCTTCACAGAGTCGCAGAACTGCTGAGCACAGATACCGTACAATGTTAACTGTTACAGGGCACGACTGAATCAGCGCTAGTGTTCGGTCACAAGACTCTGCCCCAAGGACGCGGGGTAAGAGCCTCTCTAGACCCACTAAGCGCATGGCGTCGCCACTAATAGATGCTGGCTACTGTAGAGGGTGGACAAAGTGAACAGTGGAGTACAGGCAAAGCCACTACTTATCGCTGATGCTAGGCCCTGACTCTGCCTCCTACCTGCACTATCAGCCTAGGCACTAACTGGCAGGGCTGAACAACACATGTATACCAAGGGTAGGGGTTTCATAATGAGTCACTCACCAGAGACAATCATACGTGCATACAACACTCACTCCTCATAGTCTATACTAGCACATAGCCGTGAGATACTTTTATAACCGCAGCCTTCCATGACCTTTCTGATGTCCCAATCCAAGCTGCTTGAGGACCTGAGCATGTGACCACTAATGAGCGGTCGTCTCACAGGCATGCTCAGAGGGAGAAAGGCAGGACTTAGTCCCAGGAGCGTCTGATCGCTGCTGACTAATGCTGATACTATAGCAGCACCTGGGGCAGCAAAACAGCAACAAGACGCATAGCATTAGCCTGAGCAAGATGCTGGGACCAATGTCTCTGCTGAGCAGGAACCTCTGCGGCTGAAAAAGAATGGGAGACCGCAGAGGACATTGCTTGAGATTTCTGCTGTGCAGACCCGGGAGCTTGACATCTAACACTGGCCCACCCTTCTAGGGCCTCGCTACGCTGAGGTGCTCAATAGGTTCCCAGGTCCTGTCCTGTAGGCCTTGACCCTTTCAATCCACTAGATAGTACTTTTTGCCATGTACCACCTTGCACCCCACAATAGCGTTCACCTCATAATCGTCCCTGGATGAACCTAATGTCCCGGCAGATGACTCTGAAAACCTGGACATGTGAGCGGGTTTTAAGGAGGGACACATGAAAGGTGTCGGTTTTACCTAGGCATGGAGGAAGGGCCAGACGATAAACTACAGGGTTGACCTGTTCAAGGACCTTGAAGGAACATATGTAGCGAGGCACAAATTGAGTGGAATCAACACACAGCCTGATTTTACAAGTGGAGAGCCACACTAAGTTGCCAGGAGCAAAGGTCAGTGGGGGTGCCAGTGTGCATCAGTGGAGACCCTCATTCTCTGTTTGTAGGGCCAAATGGCATCCTGTGTGTGGTCCCAAATCCCACGGGCCTCCACCGCCCAGTCTGCCACCCTGGAGTCGGTGGATGACACAGTCATGGGCACAGGAACACACGGATGCTGGCCATAGTTAAGGAGAAATGGGGTCTGTCCAGTAGAGTCGGCTACGGCATTGTTCAGCGCAAATTCCTCCCACGGTAGCAAAGATGCCCAGTCATCCTGCCTGGCCGAAACAAAATGTCGCAGGTATGTGACCAGGGTCTGGTTGGCCCTCTCTACCAACCCGTTCGTCTCGAGACGGTAAGCTGAAGAGAGATTCAGCTCAATGCTGAGTAGGCGAAAAAGCTCTCTCCAGAACGGAGATGCGAACTGGGGACCCTGGTCACTGACAACACGAAAAACGTGCTTAATGAACAACGCCACCAAGGCCCGTGCAGAAGTTACCCGCGGAAGAAGCACCAAGTGCACCATTTTGGAAAAATGATTGGTGACTACCCAGATAACGGTATAACTACGAGACTTGGGAAAACCCACCACAAAGTGCATCCGACCATTTCCCAGGACCTCTCAGTCACCGGCAGGGGTAAAGTAGACCAGCAGGCCATTGCCAAGGAGATCGATTCTTGGTGCCAGAGACACGCCCGAATATAGTCTGCAACGTCATGGGCCATATGCGGCAACCAGTACGTCCTCGCCAGGAGCTCAGATGTTCTCTTGGTCACAAAATTTCCACCCACCCTGGACAAGTGAGCCCAAGAGAAACCCTCCAGTCGCAAATTAGGTGGTACAAAAGGCTTGCCAGGGGCACAGACTCTAGCGAGACCGGGGCCACAGTTCTCAGCCTCTCAGAAGGGACAATTAGCCGAGGCTCCTCTGATGATGATGATGACACTACGGAGCGAGAGAGAGTGTTGGCACAAATTTTCTTCTCCCCGGAGAGAAAATGAACAGGGACCATCTAGCCTGGTGAGAATTTAGCTTCTGGGCGGTTTGTAAGTACACCAAATTCTTGTGGTCGGTGTAAACTTGGAAGGGAAAATGAGCCCCCTCCAGGAGGTTTCTCCACTCCGAAAAGGCCAGCTTCATGGCTAGCAACTCTGTTATGAATGGGTCACCGAGGAGAAAAAAGCAAAACAAGCTAAGCCACAGAAAACCAGAGTGGTTGGTAACTATGCAGATTGCAGATCACTGATCTTGCCACACAACTAGCAGTAGCAGTGGAGCGTGCCTACGATGAACCTAGATGCCTCGTCACAGCCAGAGGACTACATAAGCCTAAAGCAAGAAAAGGGAAAACTAACTGCCCCAGAGCAGACCCCAAAGGAATAGATAGCCCCCGCACATGTATTGACGGTGAAACAAGATGAAGGCACAAACACAGGCAGGAAAATAGGCTGAGCAAATGATGGGGCCCAAACTAACTAGACAGGAAAGGAAAGAGAAGACACTATTTGCAACCTGCAAAAAACCCTACAAAAATAATGTCCAACACTTCTGATAGCAAAATTAACCCTGAAGTCACTAGACTTCTCCCACTATATCAGCACTCTGAAATATTCTGAGACAGAGCAAAAAGAGACCGAACTAGTAAGGGACAAAAAGCCAATTGGCAAAATACTGATAAATAAGAGTGGAAATTCAGCTCAGCCCCCAGCCGGGGCTGGCAGACCACACAAAAAACTGAATAGACCAACAAAATCAAGTGTGACCATTAGCAGAAAAACTTAGCTTTAGATGACTGGAACAGAGCTGAAAACCAAGAGCTGACAAGCCAGAAGGAATCACCAGCAACTGAATAGGACGTCGGCTGTCTTAAATCCAATCTGAGAATCCTGAGATCCAATCATCATCCTCATTCTCAGGTGGCAGATCTCCACCGATCAAACCAGCCACACCAAATCCCGTCACCACCAGAGGGAGTCCAGAAGGGGAACTCACAAATGGTGAACCCGAGAATGAACTCACAACAGTACCCCCCCCTTGAGGAGGGGTCACCGAACCCTCATCCACGCCACCAGGCAGATCAGGATGGGCCCGGTGAAAAGCACGAACCAATCTATTTGCATGAATATCGGAGGCAGAGACCCAAGAATTATCCTCCTGACCATAACCCTTCCATTTGACCAAATACTGGAGTCTCCGTCTAACCAAACGAGAATCCAATATTTTCTCTACCTCATATTCCACATTGCCTTCGACCAACACAGGGTCAGGAGGTGCTGCCATAGGAACCACTGGCTCAACAAACCTCTTCAACTGAGATTTGTGAAACACGTTATGGATCTTGGACGTAACTGGAAGAGCCAATCGAAAAGAGACAGGATTAAGAATTTCCAAAATCTTATAAGGACCAATAAATCCTGGCTTAAATTTGGGAGATGCAACCTTCATAGGAATATTCTTAGATGACAACCAAACCATATCACGCACTTTAAACCGGGGACCAATGGTCCTATGCCGGTTGGAAAATCGAATTCAACCAAGGGCAAAAATGAGACTCAATCATCCTGATCAGCAGATATAAAACATCTCAAATAAGACTCCAAGGTCTGGTTTGTTCTCTCAGTCTGTCCATTGGTCTGGGGATGAAACGCAGAGGAGAAGGATAACTGAATTCCCAGATTAGAACAAAAGGCTTTCCAGAAACTGGAAACAAACTGGACTCCTCTCTCGGACACAATGTTCTCAGGAATCCCATGTAACCGAATCACCTGTTGTAAAAACAAGGGCACCAACTCAGCAGAAGATGGCAACTTTGGGAGTGGTACAAGATGGACCATCTTCGAAAATCTATCACAAATCACCCAGATAACAGTCATTCTCTGAGAGACAGGAAGATCAGAAATAAAATCCATTGAGATATGGGTCCATGGCCTCTTGGGCACCAGCAAGAGCATCAGCAACCCACTAGAACGAGAACAGGGTTTAGACCGAGAACAAGTCCCACAGGACTGTACAAAATTCCTGACGTCACGATATGAGGCAGGCCACCAAAAGGACCGACTCACCAAACCTCTGGTACCAAAAATACCTGGATGACCAGCCAATGCGGAGCAATGAATTTCAGATATCACTCTCTTTCTCCACTGGTCAGGAACATACAATTTTCCCATAGGGCACCGCTCAGGTTTATCCTCCTGAAATTCCTCCAGGGCCCGTCTCAAATCGGGCGAAATGGCAGAAAGAACTACACCCTCACCTAGGATGGTAGTAGGCTCGGTCACACTAAGAGAATCGGCAAAGAAACTCCTAGAAAGGGCGTCTGCCTTAACATTCTTAGTGCCCAGAAGAAAAGAGACCACAAAATTAAAACGCGTGAAAAAGAAGGCCCATCTAGCCTGTCTAGGATTCAAGCGTTTGGCCGACTCCAGATAAAGCAAATTCTTGTGATCGGTGAGGATCACAACTTGATGTCTAGCTCCCTCCAACCAATGTCTCCACTCCTCAAATGCCCACTTCATGGCCAACAATTCCCAATTCCATAGGGCAACGCTCAGGTTTATCCTCCTGAAATTCCTCCAGGGCGCGTCTTAAATCGGGCGAAATGGCAGAAAGAACTACCCTCTCACCTAGGATGGTAGTAGGCTCGGTCACACTAAGAGAATCGGCAAAGAAACTCCTAGAAAGGGCATCTGCCTTAACATTCTTAGTGCCCGGAAGAAAAGAGACCACAAAATTAAAACGCGTGAAAAACAAGGCCCATCTAGCCTGTCTAGGATTCAAGCATTTAGCCGACTCCAGATAAATCAAATTCTTGTGATCGGTGAGGACCACAACTTGATGTCTAGCTCCCTCCAACCAATGTCTCCACTCCTCAAATGCCCACTTCATGGCCAACAATTCCCGATTCCCCATGTCATAGTTGCGTTCAGATGGGGAGAACTTTCGAGAAAAGAAGGCACAGGGATTCATCTTAGAAGTCACAGGGTCTTTTTGGGACAAAACAGCTCCTGCACCAATCTCAGAAGCATCTACCTCCACCTGAAATGGAAGTGAGACATCAGGTTGCCGTAAAACTGGAGCTGAAGTAAATCTCTGCTTAAGCTCCTGAAGTGCTGAAATAGCCTCAGGAGACCAATTCAGCAAATCAGCGCCCTTCTTGGTCAAATCAGTCAGTGGTTTGACAATACCAGAAAAATTACCTATAAATTTACGATAGAAATTAGCAAAACCCCAAAACTTCTGGAGGGCCTTCAAAGAAGTAGGCTGAACCCAATCATAAATGGCCTGTACCTTGGCCGGGTCTATTTCAATAGTCGATGGAGTTAAGATAAATCCCAAAAATGAAATCCTCTGTACACCAAAGAGGCATTTCGATCCCTTAACAAGCAGGGAATTCTCCCTCAAAATCCAGAACACAGTCCGGACGTGTTCCACATGAGAATCCCAATCACTAGAAAAGATCAAAATATCATCCAGATAGATGATCAAAAACTTATCCACAAAGTCACGGAAAATATCATTCATAAAGGACTGGAAGACGGAAGGGGCATTAGTGAGCCCAAAAGGCATCACCAGGTACTCAAAATGTCCCTCCGGAGTATTAAATGCCGTCTTCCATTCATCCCCATGCTTGATGCGAATAAGATTATACGCCCCCCTGAGGTCAAGCTTAGTAAGCCAACAGGCACTCTTAACTCTGGAGAATAAATCAGACATCAGAGGTAACGGGTACTGATATTTAACTGTCATCTTGTTAAGGGAACGATAATCAATACACGGTCTTAATGAACCATCTTTCTTGGCCACAAAAAAAACCCCAGCACCTAAAGGTGACGAGGATGGTCTAATATGACCCTTCTCCAATGACTCCTTAATATAGGATCGCATAGCATCATGTTAGGGTACTGATAAGTTGAAAAGCCGACTCTTGTGAAATTTACACCCAGGCATCATCGCAATTGCACAGTCATAACTCCTATGAGGAGGCAAAGACGCAGACTTGCTCTCACTAAATACATCAGAAAAATCAGCAGGATAATCAGGAATATCATGAGACTGAGGAGAGGTGGAGAAAACAGGAGCGTCCCTAAGAACACACTGACAATCCCAACTCACCACAGACCCAGATTTCCAATCCAAAACTGGATTATGAGTTTGCAACCAAGGAAAACCCAGAACAATAGTATCATGCAAATTATGCAGCACCAAAAATTTACAATTTTCTTGGTGGTCTGGGGCAACCCGCATCGTCACCTGAGTCCAAAACTGAGGTTTATTCTCCGCCAAACGAGTAGCATCAGTTCCCCTCAAAGGAATAGGCGTCCGCAGAGGCGTCATGGAAAAACCACAACGTTTAGCAAAGTCCAAATCCATCGGATTAAATGCTGCTCCTGAATCCACAAAAGACTTCGTGGAAAATGTGGATAAGGAGCAGATCAGAGTAATTGCCAAAAGAAACTTAGGTTGTATACTGCCCACAGCAAATGTGTGTGCAAAACGTTTCTCTCGTTTTGGGCAGACAGAAATAATATGAGAGACTTCTCCACAGAAGAAACACAGCTTATTGCGCCTTCTAAACTCCTGAAGTTGCGCCCTAGACAAAACTCTATCACATTGCATAGGTTCAGACATTTGTCCAAAAGGTGGCAACTCCTCTCGTGTAGTTTTGCGTTCACGTAAAAGCCGATCAATTTGAATGGCTAATGACATAGAATCGTCAAGTCCAGAGGGAACAGGAAATCCCACCATAGTATCTTTTACAGTTTCTGACAAACCCTTCCGAAAGAGAGCTGCCAAGGCACCATCATTCCAGGTAGTAAGGACCGCCCACTTTCGGAATTTTTGACAGTATAACTCTTCAGAATCCTGACCCTGGTTCAATGCCATTAGGGCTTTCTCAGCTTGATCAATAGCATTAGGTTCATCATACAACAACCCCAAGGCTTGAAAAAATGCATCCACATTAGTCAGAATAGGATCTTCAGGTGTCAAAGAAAATGCCCAATCCTGGGGATCGCTGCGCAGCAAAGAGATGACAATTTTAACCTGCTGCGCAGAGCTCCCCGATGAATTAGGCTTCAAGGCAAGAAATAATTTACAATTATTCTTAAAATTCAAAAATTTAGACCGATCCCCAAAAAACACATCAGGAGTAGGGATCCTTGGCTCAGCAGCATGTGAATGAGCGAGATAGGTGGAAATTCCCCACACTTCAGCAGTGAGCTGCTCCACATGATCAGACAATTGCTTAATCTTCATTAAAAAAAAACCTCCTACGGCCCCAAAGAAAAAGAGGAAAAAATATACATATATAAAAAAAAAAAATTCTTACACTTTTTTTTTTTTTTTTTTTTTTACAATTTTTTCCTGCTTTTGAGTATCCTAGAATCTGCGGTATGGCTGGTGATTCTGTTATGAATGGGTCACCGAGGAGTAAAAAGCAAAACAAGCTAAGCCACAGAAAACCAGAGTGGTTGGTAACTATGCAGATTGCAGATCCCTGATCTTACCACACAAGTAGCAGTAGCCGTGGAGCGTGCCTACGATGAACCTAGACGCCTCGTCATGGCCGGAGGACTACATAAGCCTAAAGCAAGAAAAGGGAAAACTAACTGCCCCAGAACAGACCCCAAAGGAATAGATAGCCCCCACACATGTATTGACAGTGAAACAAGATGAAGGCACAAACACAGGCAGGAAAATAGGCTGAGCAAATGATGGGGCCCAAACTAACTAGACAGGAAAGGAAAGGGAAGACACTGTCTGCAACCTGCAAAAAACCCTACAAAAATAATGTCCAACACTTCTGATAGCAAAATTAACCCTGAAGTCACTAGACTTCTCCCACTATATCAGCACTGAAATATTCTGAGACAGAGCAAAAAGAGTCTGAACTAGTAAGGAACAAAAAGCCAATTGGCAAAATACTGATAAATAAGAGTGGAAATTCAGCTCAGCCCCCAGCCGGGGCTGGCAGACCACACAAAAAAACTGAATAGACCAACAAAATCAAGTGTGAGCAGTAGCAGAAAAACTTAGCTTCAAATGACTGGAACAGAGCTGAAAACCAAGAGCTGACAAGCCAGAAGGAATCACCAGCAACTGAATAGGGCGTCGGCTGTCTTAAATCCAATGTCAGAATCCTGAGATCCAATCGTCATCCTCATTCTCAGGTGGCAGATCTCCACCGATCAAACCAGCCACACCACCTCCCTTCACCACCAGGAGTCCAGAAGGGGAACTCACAACTGGTGAACCCGAGAATGAACTCACAACACAACTCCCTGTCTCCGATGGAATAATTCTTCTCTGCCGGTGAGAAGGTCTTGGAGAAGAAGCAAGGATGCTTCCGACCTTGAGCATCCTTCTGGAAGAGGACTGCTCCTGCACTGATGGAAGAAACATCCACCTCCTTAATACACGGTTGTGAAGTGGTAAATGAATTAACGATAACTGTTAATGAACCTTATAAAGCGCTGCACTGCTTTGAGCCTGTAGCTTGGCAGGATCCATGGTCAATCCCTGGGCGGAGATGATATAGCCCAGGAAAGTAAAGGACTCCTGCTCAAACACACACTTCTCCAACTTGGCATATGGGGATTTTGCCTATAGGAGGTCGAAGACTTTGCAAACATCTCTCCGGTGGGAGTCTATATCTGGAGAGTAGATGAGAATATCATCCAGATAGTGTCACGTGCCCCATCCTTTGTGACACAGCCAGCAGGCCGGTAACTAATACAACAGGACACGGCACGTGTAATTGTCCAGTGTGATGCGGCCCGCAGGCCGATAACTAATACAACAAGACACAGGGGATAGGGAAACATTTACAACGGTGGGTTCTGCGATAAGGAACGGGGGATGTGGAGACCTCCTGCACTCGCCTGAGTCAGTGTCCCCAACACTCCTAACGTTACCTATACAGGCTCCTCACCTGTCGCCGATCAGGATACCTGTCACCCTAGCACACCCTACACCTATTCCTTACTAGGGAGCTGGGTGGTTCAGGCACTGGCCCAACCGCTGTACTAACACCAACATGAGGAAAAGTGACAAACAGGGAAACAGTTAGCTTTGCTCTAATGCACTTGCTCCAGGCAAAAGAGTCCAACACCTGAGTGCATCATTCTCCCACCGAGTCCAACACCTGGGTGCAGCTGTCCAGCAACTGAGTCCAGCACCTGAGTGCAGCTGTCCAGCAACGGAGTCCAGCACCTGAGTGCAGCTGCCCAGCAACGGAGTCCAGCACCTGAGTGCAGCTTCCAGCAAAAGAGTCCAGCAACTGAGTGCAGCTCTACACCATAGCTGCCACTCCACCAAGCTTTGCAAGAATTCTTCACTGACATCATAGCTGCCACTCCACCATGCTTTACACGAACTCCTCGCAGGCACCATAGCTGCCACTCCAGGACTTTGACTGAGTTGTCCTGGACTCTCCTCAGCTCCTTCCTTCACCCAGCATGGTTGGAAAAGACCAACAATATCACCAACATCAGTGAGCACAACTGACACACCTTTATTGAGTAAACACACCTGTTAGTGATTTCCGTGCAATTACACTAACCACCACCGGGGCCAAAACTATCCCTAAAAACACCAGTGCGATGACCATACTGGTCACCGGGGCAAACAGAAGAAAAGACACCACCGTGTAATGATCCTAATGGCCACCGGGGGCAAACCCAACTCCAAGCACACAGCTCAAGGAAAAAAAAAGGTTACTTTGCATTATATCAGTCATGATCCAGCATGGATCATGACAGTTAGACTACAACCAAGGTGGTGAGCATATCCCGAAAGATATCGTTTACAAAGTCTTGGAAGACGGCAGGGGTATTACAGAGCCTGAAGGGCATCACCAGGTATTCATAGTACTCATCCCTGGAGTTAAATGCTGTCTCCATTCGCCCCCCTCACGCATGCGAATCAGGTTATAAGCACCCCGCAGATCAAGTTTAATAAAAACCCTTGCTCCCCGCAACCTATTGAAGAGCTCAGATATCAGCAGCATGGGGTACTTATTCTTAACTGTTATGGCGTTAAGACCCCTGTAATCTATGCATGGACGTAGGTCTCCATTCTTCTGCACGAAGAAGAACCCAGCCCCCGCAGGTGACACTGACTTCCTAATGAATCCTCTTGTCAGATTTTCCTGAATGTACTGGGGTGGCTTTGTACCAGGCAAGAGGTCAGTACGACAGTCATAGGGGAGGTGAGGTGGAAAAGTCTCCGCAGCTTTCTTGGAGAACGTGTCCACATAGGGCCAATAGTGCTTGGGGAGAGAGGAAAGATCTGCGGGTACCTCTGTAGTAGCAACCTGAATGCACTCCCTCCGACATCTGCCCTCACAAGATTCACTCCATCCCAAAATTCTTCCTGTGAACCACTCTATATGAGGAGAGTGGTAACATAGCCAGGGTATCCCTAACAGGAACTCATCAATTCCCTCGGGAATGACAAGCAGAGAGATCATCTATTGATGGGACGGCAACATAGAGAGGGTAAATGGGATGACTTGATGTGTTATCTGTGAGGGCAGTGTCGACCCATTTATCACTTGTACGGTCACTGGTTTGGCGAGCATCACCAGGTGTATTGCGCGCCGTTGGGCGAAGGCATAAGACTTGTGTTGAGCATTCCGATATCGCAAATATCAGGTATCGCGGTGTCGGAATTCCGATACTGAGTTCCGATAATTTTAGCATATCGAATACCGGAATTGGAAGTTCCCATAATGCTATAAGCCAGTTTGATTTGATTCAGCCAATGAGGAATCATCATAAGTGTGGGCACATCCTGTTAGGCATGTAGGCATGTTAACTAATGGCATGGCTGTGATTGGCTGCTGAAATGATATCATGATGCACTATAAAAGCCACCGCCGCCGCCATTTAGGGTTCACTCTGCTGTGAATTCAATTAGGGACAGGCTGCTGTTCAAGACTCTGAGGGACAGTTAGAGATAGCGATTTGCTATATAATATTGTGCTTTACCCAGGCTACATTATCAATCACTGTAACTTTCTTTTGCCTTGCAGCGCTGTTCACAGCTGTCTGCAAGGTCTGTGTGAGTGCAGCTCACGCTGTAGTGTGTCCTGCAGCCACCTCTGGTTGTAGGCCGCTCAGCGTGCATCACTGCCTCATACATATTTATTTTTGTTTTATTGCTGCTCATTTTTCATTAATTCTCCTATTAGTGTGCATCCATCCGTATCCATCTACATTGGTTGGAAACACTATAGGAGTAGACAGCAGAGCCTTTCTGCAGCCTTTCAGTGCTAGTGCCCAGTTCTCTGCACTGTTCATGACTGTCTGTGAGGTCTCTGTGTGTGAGTGCAGCTCACGTTGTAGTGTGTTCTTCAGCCACCTCTGGTTGTAGTCCGCTCAGCGTGCGTCACTGCCTCATACATAGTCCTTTTTATGATTTATTGCAGCTCATTTTTCCTGATTTTTTTCTCCTTTTAGTGTGCTTCCATCCGTATCCATCTACATTGCTTGGTTGCAAACACTATATAGGAGTAGATAGAGGAGCCTTTTTGATGGCTTGTGCCCTGCAGCCGCAGCCAGATTAGTATTAGCCTATTTTTTGGAGCCTCATCCATTGCATTGTAGGTTACCTTCTTGCATTGTAATAGCTCCAAAAAGTTTGTGATACTTACGCTTTCACATCTTTGGTCACATCCTTTTTGTTTTTTTGAAGAAAAAAAACGTAAATAAAATTCACCAAACACTGCACTTGACAGTTGTGTAGGCCACATTAGCTCATATTAAAGTGTAGTCCACACACTTTATAAAATTAGTGTTTCTTATACCTATTAGAAGCTGTTCAGGAATAAGCACACTAAGCCCCTCTTTGTACTTTTCTGCCTATCTTTATCAGTCTACCAAGATGAAGAAGGCAGGGAGTAAGGCACGTGGGCGTGAAGTTTCAGCAGGGAGAGGACAAGGGGATTCTGTGCCTGCTGCGGGCACCAGTGACTCAGCATCCCCCAGTTTTACCAGGCAACAGTCCTTTATGCGCAGCTTTGTAGGACCTCGCCGTACCCCACTGCTGCGGGACGAACAAATTGAAGCCGTTGTCGGATGGATGGCAGCTAACGCATCGACTTCAATTACTCCCACATCCTCTCAGGGCCAGAGCACTGAAGAGCAACCATCTGTCTCTTCACCAACTGCCAAATTGCCCAGGCAGTCAGAGAGCCCTGGACAGGAGCCATCTCTACTTCTGTTCTCTGAATCTCTTGGCTTGGAAACAGGGGGCCAGCAAAGCAGCATTCTAGAATGTGAAGAAGAGGGAGTATGCAGTGCTTTGTCCCTCTGAATCTGAAGAGGAGGGTGGGCCAGTGCCTACGGTCAGCACACCGCAGTACGCATCAGATGATGAGACTCAGGTGCCACTTTCTGGTGCGTACTGTGCTGGCGAGACTACCCAGGAGAAGCAGGTGTTTGAAGAGGGGAGTGTAGATGATGAAGTCCTTGACCCATCATGGTGTGAGGAACAGGAAGGTGGTGGGAGCAGCTCTGGGGAAGACATTCTCCGAATGGCCAAAAAAGGAGGGAGAGGGAGGGGGCAGACTTGGTTGCCTGTAGCCTCCACTTCGGCACCTGTTAGGAGCATTCCTCTTCCAAAACCCAAAACGGGCGCTCCCAGGACTTGCAGTGCAAGGTCCTTTTTTGACACAGTTGCAGATGACATTTGCTTTGTTAAATGCAAGCTGTGTAATCAGAAAGTCAAAAGAGGGAAAAGTGTCAGCAACCTCAATACCACAAATATGTGGAAACATGTGCGGACCAAGCACGTGGTGGAGTTACAAAGACACACTGAAGACGTAGGCCAACCTACAGCACCACCTACCACCTCTTCAGCTCATGTTGTAGCCTCTTCCTCCAGCTCACACACAGCTGGTTCGGCTTCCTCACAGGATCACCATGGAAGAACCTCTGGCACTGTTGTCCAGAGACCCAGTGACATAACACCCACAGCACCACGTACCCTGTCATCCTCACACTCCCAGGCCACTCTACAACCATCGGTAGCACAGGCATGGGAGAAAAGGCGGCCATACTCGCAAACCATCCCCGAGCACAGGCTCTGAATACTGGCATTGCAAAACTACTGGCCCTTGAAATGCTCTCATTCAGGCTGGTGGAGACTGGCACCTTCCGGAACTTCATGGCATTGGCAGTCCCACAATACACCATGCCCAGCCGCTTTTATTTCAGCAGGCAAGCTGTCCCTGCCCTGCAAAAGCATGTGGAGGGAAAAATTAAACATGCGCTACTAAACACCGTCAGTAGCAAGGTCCACCTGGCCACCGATGCGTGGACCAGTATCCTTGGACAGGGACGATACCTTTCCCTCACTGCCCATTGGGTCAATGTTGTAGAGCCGTGTACAGATCTTGAGAGTGGCGCTGTACGTGTTCTGCCAACTCCAAGGATTGCAGGAATCCAGTCTGTAAACATTGACTCCTCCTCATACTCCAGTTCCTCTGAATCAGCGCAGCAGGAGCCTGTTACGACCGATATGAGCAAAGCTGTGGCCAATCGTCAACAGGCCGTACTGAAATTAATTTCTTTGGGGAATCAAAACCACACAGCGCAGGAGCTCAGGAATGCCATCAAGCAGGAGAGCGACATGTGGTTTGTGCCAGCGAATCTCCAGCCATGCTAGGTAGTGTGTGACAATGGCCGAAATCTGGTGGCAGCTCTGGGCCTAGGCAACCTCACTCACATCCCATGTCTGGCACATGTGCTCAACTTGGTCGTGCAGAGCTTTCTGAGGGACTATCCGGATCTTGTTGCACTGCTGCACAAGGTCTGCACAGAGTGCGCTCACTTGCGGCATTCCAGCATGGCAAGATCGCGCACTGCAACGCCGATTCCGCCTTCCGGAACATTGCATCATAAGTGACCTACCCACCAGGTGGAATTCAACGTTACATATGTTGTAGTGGTTGTGTGAGCAGCAGGCAGCAGTAATGGAGTACCAGCTGCATCAGGCGCAAACAAGTCGCACTGCGCGCCGGTTACACTTCAGCACCACTGAGTGGGCCTCTATGAAGGACAACTGCCATGTTTTGCGTGCCTTCGATGATTCCATACGGATGGTGAGTGCAAATGATGCACTAGTCAGCATGACTGTCCCCCTTATCTGCCTGCTTCAAAAAACACTGCAAGCACTAAGGGAGGAGGTTTTGGAAGAGGTGGAGGATGAGGAGTCACAAATACCATCTGATTCTGGACAGTGTGCGCAACGTGGTTCCTCGCAAAGGCCTAGGCAGGGGACACTTTGTGAGGAGGATGAGGAGGAGTCAGTGGAGGAGGAAGACATCTCTCCAGAGGAGGGAGGTACACAATGCTCTGGTAGTCAGTATGTACAGCAAGGGTGGGGTGATGCAGAGCAGGCAGAGATGACACATCAAGCAGGGGACAGCGTTTCTTGGGCAGTTGGGAGTCTGCAGCACATGGTTGATTTCATGCTGCAGTGCCTGAGAAACGACCACCGCATCGCCCACATTCTCAACACGGCTGATTATTGGGTGTACACCCTCCTAGATCCTCGCTACCGGGACAACTTACAAAGCCTCATAACACCGTTGAACTGGGAGCATAAAATGCGGGAGTACCAAGACACACTGGTACATTCCATCATGTTCTCCATTCCACTCGAGAGCAGTGCTGCTAGTGCTTTACAAAGCAGCTCTGAGCGTCGAGGCAGTGGAGGAAGCTCTGCACAAAGAGGGAGCAGAGGCAGCACCTCAGCACAAGGCAAGACCAGTATGGCCCAAATGTGGCAAAGTTTTGTGTGCCCGCCACAAATGTCTACACCTTCACAGATGGCTCCAGTCAACAGGAGGCAACGTTTCCATCAGATGGTGACAGACTACATGTCTTGCCCTGTCAGTGTACTCCCAGACGGCTCTTCCCCCTTCAAGTTTTGGGTCTCTAAGCTGGATACATGGCCAGAGCTTAGCCAGTATGCATTGGAGGTGCTTGCTTGCCATGCTGCTAGTGTATTATCGGAACGCATCTTTAGTGCCGCAGGTGGTGTACTAACAGACCGTCGCATGCGACTATCCTCCGATAACGTTGACCGGCTTACTTTTCTGAAAATGAACAAGGCCTGGTTCTCGCCGGAATTTGCCAGTCCTCTTCCAGAATAAATAATTGGTTAGCAAGAGTATCCAGGTCTACTGTTGTGTTCATGTTTCTACCACCTGAACTGTAATCCCTGGGCTCCAACACCGCCAGTTGTTGCTAAGAAGTGCCATCTGCACAGAGAAAAACACTAGCTCCTGTGTTAGTGGGGTTCAGTAACGCCAGCTGCTCCCCTGCTGTGTGTCCGGCAAAGTCTCCTGCTCCCTCCACATTCAAACTACATCAGATTTTACACTTGCTCCAAGTAGGCCTCAGCCTACTCCATGATTGACTCTTGGGCTCCAACACTGCCAGTTGTTGCTCAGAAGTACCGTCTGCACAGAGAAAAACACTAGCTCCTGTGTTAGTGGGGTTCAGTAACGCCAGCTGCTCCCCTGCTGTGTATCCGGCAATATCTCCTGCTCCCTCCACATTCAAACTACATCAGATTTTACACTTGCTCCAAGTAGGCCTTTGCCTAAACCCTCATTGACCCTGGGCTCCAACATCGCCAGTTGCTGCTCAGAAGTGCTGTCTGCACAGAGAAAAACACATGCTCCAGTGTTAGTGGGGTTCAGTAACGCCAGCTGCTCCCCTGCTTTGTGTCCGGCAAAGTCTCCTGCTGCCTCCACATTCAAACTACATTAGATATAAAACTTGCTCCAATTAGGCCTCAGCCTAAACCCTGATTGATCCTGGGCTCCAACATCGCCAGTTGCTGCTCAGATGTGCCGTCTGCACAGAGAAAAACACTAGCTCCTGTGTTAATGGGTTCAGTAACGCCAGCTGCTCCCCTGCTGTGTGTCCGGCAATATATCCTGCTCCCTCCACATTCAAATTATATCAGATTTTACACTTGCTCCAAGTAGGCCTCAGCCTAAACCCTGATTGACCCTGGCCTCCAACATCGCCAGTTGCTGCTCAGAAGTGCCGTCTGCACAGAGAAAAACACATGCTCCAGTGTTAGTGGGGTTCAGTAACGCCAGCTGCTCCCCTGCTGTGTGTCCGGCAAAGTCTCCTGCTGCCTCCACATTCAAACTACATCAGATATAAAACTTGCTCCAATTAGACCTCTGCCTAAACCCTGATTGACCCTGGGCTCCAACATCGCCAGTTGCTGCTCAGAAGTGCCGTCTGCACAGAGAAAAACACATGCTCCAGTGTTAGTGGGGTTCAGAAATGTCATCTGATTCCCAGCTGTGTGTCCAGCAATTTCACCTGCTCTGTCCACACTCACACAACTACAGATTTTAAACTTGCTCCAATTAAGCCTGTGTCTCCACTCTGTTTGTAGGATTTTCCCTGGGTTTCAGCACCGCCAGCTGTTTCCCGGCATTGTCTTTGGCACAGGTACTCCCTCCTGCCCAGCCTGGTTCCAGCACGCCCGCTGTTTCCGGATAGTGTCAATGTCACTTTGCCACCATTGCGTTGTCCTGTCGTGTTGTGGTCGGTTTTGCCGAGTCTATGGTGCCTGCAGTTTATGGGCTTCCAATGTGGGCTGCGGGATCTGGCAACAAAGGCTGGTTCTGTAGTGCCAATACGACAAGCACCACCTGTAGGACTGTGGGTTTCGGTAACTGCGGCCGGCTCGCGACCTTGCAACTTTGTTTTTCATGTGTACCTTCTGCTACCTATCCGGGTTCCAGCACCGTCAGCTGGTTCTCGGCAGTGCCTTTGGCTGAGGTACCTCCTTCTCAGTATCCGAGTTCCAGCAACGTCTGCTGGTCCTTGGTAGTGCTTTCTAGCACAGATACCTCCTGCTTAGTAACCAGGTTCCAGCACCGTCAGCTGGTCCTCGGTAGTGCCATTGGCTCTTGTTCCTTCTGCTGCCCCTCCGGGTTCCAGCACGGTCAGCTGGTTCTCGGCAGTGTCTTTGGTACGGGTACTCCCTCCTGCCCAGCCTGGTTCCAGCACGCCTGCTCTTTCAGGGCAGTATCAACGTCACTTCAGGGTTCCAACACCGTCAGCTGGTTCTCGGCAATGCCTTTGGCTTAGGTGCCTCCTTCTCAGTATCCGAGTTCCAGCAACGTCTGCTGGTCCTTGGTAGTGCTTTCTAGCACAGATACCTCCTGCTTAGTAACCAGGTTCCAGCACCGTCAGCTGGTCCTCGGTAGTGCCATTGGCTCTTGTTCCTTCTGCTGCCCCTCCGGGTTCCAGCACGGTCAGCTGGTTCTCGGCAGTGTCTTTGGTACGGGTACTCCCTCCTGCCCAGCCTGGTTCCAGCACGCCTGCTCTTTCAGGGTAGTATCAACGTCACTTTGCCACCAGTACGTTGTCCTGTCGTGTTGCGGTCGGGTTAGCCGAGTCTATGGTGCCTGCAGTTTATGGGCTTCTTATGTGGGCTGCGGGATCTGGCAACAAAGGCTGGTTCCGTAGTGCCAATAGGACAAGCACCCCCTGTAGGGCTGTGGGTTTCGGTAACTGCGGCCAGCTCGCGGCCTTGCAACTTTGTTTTTCATGGGTACCTTCTGCTACCCATCCGGGTTCCAGTACTGTCAGCTGGTTCTCGGCAGTGCCTTTAGCTTAGGTGCCTCCTTCTCGGTATCCGAGTTCCAGCAACGTCTGCTGGTCCTTGGTAGTGCTTTCTAGCACAGGTACCTCCTGCTTAGTAACCAGGTTCCAGCACCGTCAGCTGGTCATTGGTAGTGCCATTGGCTCTTGTTCCTTCTGCTGCCCCTCCGGGTTCCAGCACCGTCGGCTGGTTCTCGGCAGTGTCTTTGGCACGGATACTCCCTCCTGCCCAGCCTGGTTACAGCACGCCTGCAGTTTCCTGGTAGTATCAACGTCACTTTGCCACCAATACGTTGTCCTGTCGTGTTGCGGTCGGGTTAGCAGAGTCTATGGTGCCTGCAGTTTATGAGCTTCCTATGTGGGCTGCGGGATCTGGCAACAAAGGCTGGTTCAGTAGTGCCAATAGGACAAGCACCCCCTGTAGGACTGTGGGTTTCGGTAACTGCGGCTGGCTTGCGGCCTTGCAACTTTGTTTTTCATGGGTACCTTCTGCTACCCATCCGGGTTCCAGTACCGTCAGCTGGTTCTCGGCAGTGCCTTTGGCTTAGGTGCCTCCTTCTCGGTATCCGAGTTACAGCAACGTCTGCTGGTCCTTGGTAGTGCTTTCTAGCACAGGTACCTCCTGCTTAGCAACCGGGTTCCAGCACTGTCAGCTGGTCCTCGGTAGTGCCATTGGCTCTTGTTCCTTCTGCTGCCCCTCCGAGTTCCAGCACCGTCTGCTGTTCCTCGCTAGTTCCATTGGCTCTTGCAGCTTCTGCTACCCATCCGGGTTCCAGCACCGTCAGCTGGTTTTCGGCAGTGCCTTTGGCTTAGGTGCCTCCTTCTCAGTATCCGAGTTCCAGCAACATCTGCTGGTCCTTGGTAGTGCTTTCTAGCACAGGTACCTCCTGCTTAGTAACCAGGTTCCAGCACTGTCAGCTGGTCCTCGGTAGTGCCATTGGCTCTTGTTCCTTCTGCTGCCCCTCCGGGTTCCAGCACCGTCAGCTGGTCCTCGGTAGTGCCATTGGCTCTTGTTCCTTCTGCTACCCCTCCGGGTTCCAGTACCTTCAGCTGGTTCTCGGCTGTTCCTCAGCCTTCTTGTACCTTCTGCTACATTTCCAAGTTCAAGCTTTTGGAAATGGTTTTTGGTTATCACTCTGGATCTCCCTGACGACGACCCTGAAGACGATGACCATGAAGACCACGCCGAAGAAGACGACGACCACGAAAACGATGACCTTGAAGACGACGACCCGGAAGACCACCCCGAAGAAAACCAAAACGATGACCCTGAAGAAGTTGACCAAGAGGATAAAGAACATGAAGACAACCACCAAGATACAGAACAACAAGAGACAGAAGACCAAGAAGCAGAAGAACAAAAAGCAGAAGAACAAAAAGCAGAAGAATATTAAGCATAAGACTAAAAATCAGAGCAAAAGATATTATCTAAATTATAAGCAAAAGAAGACTAAGCAGTGTATGGGGGTGAGTTCGTTCCTCCTCGTGGTGCCCCTGGAAAATGCCTGCTGCTGCAGGCCAAACTGAACGCGGACAAATCCTGTTGTAAATCTTTTGTGACAGGCAGAACGGAAGGTGTAATCTTCAAACTTTTATAGATAACAACTACAGGAATGCCTGTCACAAATAAGAATATGATGAAGAAGAATAGGGAGAAGATGAAGAAGAAGAATATGAAGAAGAATAATATTTGAATAAGAAGAATATGAACAATGTAAAAAAAAGAATAATAGGAAGAAGGTGAAGAAGAAGAAGATGAATAAGGTGAAGAAGAAGTTGATGAAAAAGATGCTGTTGCTGAGGATCATGAAGGAGATAGTGTGGGAGAAGTAAAACAGAAGGTGAAGAGCATGGAAGTAGTGAAACATACATATCTGACAAAATATAAAAAAGGTTAACATAGTCAATATCTTTGTAACTCCGAACGTCTTCAAAAAAAAATTTATTCCTGCTATTCCATTTGATTGGGCTAAACCTCTATGCCTTTAATGTCTCCTACACCTCCCCAGCCCAATACATTCTACATTATTCTTAGTTGTTTTCCTTCATGTAGAATGAACCTACAAGGAAAGAAAGGGTTTATTTTAATTCTGATATTTCTGTCCCATTGACTTGCATTGGTTTCCGGTATCGGAATTGGCGATATCCTATACTTTTTGGGTATCAGTCCGATCTAATCTGATATTTCATGATATCGGATGGTATCACTCAACACTACAGAAGACATAAAGTTGCCCTCCGCCCTGGAGCCCACGCAAAGCTCTACCATGTGAGTGGATGGGCCTATGGTTAATTGTCCCCATGAAGGACAATTTGGAGGAAAACACTGCCATGTCTTGTGAACCCCCTCCTAAGGTCACTAGACGCGGTCATTTTCCCAACCACTGGGGACATTTCCTTGCATAATGTCCTGACTGCAGGCAGACAGGACAGACCATGGGTATTCAAGCGACCTGGGACTTAGATTCCGCTCGAGAAACCTCCATGGCCTCATGTGGTTCAGATGCCTGATCTGGAGATTCCAGAAGTCTGGCAAAGGTGGGAGCCAGCCTAAACCTCTGCCTACACTGGGCTTGCTCCAACCTTCGCTCGTTAAAATGAAAATCCATGCGAGTGGAGACCGCTATTAGCTCCTCCAGTGTGGCGAGAATCTGCCTAACGGCCAAAGCGTCCTTCACATGGTCAGCCAGCCCCCTCCAAATTACAGGGATGAGGGCTTTATCTAACCACTTCAGTTCAGATGTTAAAGTTCGGAAGTGGACGGCAAAATGGCTGACCATGGATGAGTCCTGTGTATGCCCCACTTCCGTCTTGTTTTACTTATACTTATGCCCCACTTCCTGTAGTGCCTGCGCTATAGTGATTATTACTTCATTTCTGGATGTGTATATTGTCTGTGCCCCACTTCCGTCCTGATCTGAAGACGACGCATGCGCAGAAACACTCCTGGGCGCACACACATCCTCTTCCTTCAGGTGAATCGTTTTAGCTCATTACACAACATATAAATTGATTCTAGCCTGACGTTTCAGTACACACAAGCTTCACAGGCGGCGGCGCAGGTCCCCATTATAAAGCTATCAGGTTTGTTGTTGGTGTACATATGATGATCACCTTTTCCTTTCTAAGTATGACACTTATTCAGTTCCGTTCTTTCTTTTCCCTTTTCCTTAGAATTTTGAGACTCCACTATTTCACACAGGTATATTCTATTCATTCTTTATATTCTGTTGTCCTTTATACTTACCCTTTGCATAATTTCTTATGGTACCGCATGGCCGCTTATTATGATTATATGGTTTATATATTACTTGTTTCTTTTTTTCATAGTACATATACAATTACGTACTGGGATTTTTTTTCTGATGACGGACTCATGACCTCAATTTGTTTATTTCATTTTCAATTTTATTATTGTGAACATGTCCTTTCTTTTTGTAAAAACATATATATGTATACACTGTTTTCATTTGTTATATATTATGTCAGTCAATATTTTGGTATTTCTGAACATAATTCATTTCTGGAAAAAGATTGTTAATCTTGTGCATTGTTATGCTTTATTTAGATAAATATCCTTGACAAAGGCCGATTTGGCCGAAACGTTGGCTTTCTGTGTGACTGACATTCAATGAATAAAATTGCATCAATATATAAAAAAAATTTTTGCCTCAGGTTTACTATATTAGTGCAGCAGTTGGAGCTCCGTATCATGGGTGACTCGAGGTCCCAAAAAGACCTTTTTCAGAATGCTCAGGAACCACGGAGCACTCTGCACCACATGATCATCACCCTCCCACAGCAGCGTAGCCCACTACTTGATGCTGATGCTACACCCTAACTCTGCCTCCTACCTGCACTATCAGCCTAGGCACTAACTGGCAGGGGTGAACAACTCATGCATACCAAGGGTATAGTTTTGTGAACTCTCTTAATCCGACTTTTGAGGCAGAGCTTCCTCTGGTGGATACTGCTGGTAGTGGAGCTGGTCAACATGATGCTAATCCAACAGCTGCAGAGGATGATTTGAGGAGTGTTGGTAGTGACTGGGTGTACATAAGCAAGCAGGCTTCTCTCAGTGGCTGCCGGTGATACTCCTTTCTGTGCTTAGTGAGGATTTCTGTCTCCTGCCTGCTCCTGCATTTTTCAGCTAAGTGTCACTTGCTAAATCCATGGCATCTGATTTTACCTTGCCGTCAGGGGTCAGCTTGCTCCCCCTGGGGCTGCTGGCTTCTGTCCTGCATTTTTGTATCTTGTGTTTGTTTGCTCAGTCCCCTGCTGTATTAGCCTGTTGCTAGCCGCCAGTTCACATCTGAGTGCTGATATAGTGGAGGCGAGGTTGTGTAAACCTCAGTATTTTTGTACATCAGTCGTGTTGGAATTTTTAAGGTTTTTGCGTGATTGCAGACAGTGCCTTTTCTGTCCTGTCCTATCTAGTCAGTGTGGGCCCCATCATTTGCTCAGTCTATTTTCTGTCTGTGTCTGTGCTTCATCTTGTCTCACCGGCAATATATGTTTAGGGGCTGTCTATTCCTTTGGGGATCTACTCCGGGGCAGTTTAGATTTCACCTTTCTGTCTTTAGGTTTAGTTCATCCTCCGGCTGTGACGAAGCATCTAGAGCAGCGTAGGAACGATCCACGGCTACTGCTAGTTGTGTTGTTAAGATCAGGAGTCTGCAATCCGCTGAGTGACCAACTTCTCTGGTGTTCTGGTGGCATAGCCTATTGCGCTCTCCTCCTAGGTGACCCATTCTTAACAGTAGAGGTTTCATAATGAGTCACTCACCAGAGACAATCATACATGCATACAACACTCACTCCTCATAGTCTATACTAGCACACAGCCATGCGATCCTTTTATAACCGCAGCCTTCCAGGACCTTTCTGATGGCCCAATCCGAGCTGCTTGAGGACCTGAGCATGTGACCACCAATGAGCGGTCGTCTCATGGGCATGCTCAGAAGGAGAAAGGCAGGACTTAGTCCCAGGAGCATCTGCTGCCGCTGACTAATGCTGGATGTTATAGCTGAACCTGGGGCGACAGCAGCAACCAGGTGCCTAGCATTAGCCTGAGCAAGACGCTGGGACCGACGTTTCTGCTGAGCAGGAACCTCTGCAGTTGAAGAAGAATGGGAGACTGCAGAAGATATGGCTTGAGATTCTACCTGTGCAGTGGTGGGAACTTGATGCCTTACATACACAAATGTAAAAAAACCACTGCTAATGCTTAACCATATTGTAAATTAGAAACCACCTCGGCCACCCAGACACAAATTTTGCAAGAGATGCTTTCTTAAGGATTTTTCTATTGACTTGTCTTGGCTGCATCTTGAGTGATTGTTGATCTGAGTAGGTTGAAGTCCTTTACAACTTCCAATTCATTGCTGTCTATCTCAAATGTGTCCCGGTCATACCTGGCGGTAGACAAAATCTTTGTCTTCCTTGTGTTAAGTAGCAGTCCAATGTTTGAGCTTTCCATCTTGACACTCCGTAATAAGGAACTTCATAATATCTACGCTTGTTGATTTACCTTTAAATCCTATAGAAAATAAAAGCATCATATTGTATTTGAATATTAGTGGCCTTTGCTATATCTTTATCTTTATAAAGTCAGCTTGTAATGATAATTAGAAAGGTTTTGAATTTAGCTGAACAATTTTAACATAAAACAGTCTATTAAAAAATTCGACAAAAATGATACATAAAGCCAAATAAACATTTCACAGCTTGTAACGCCGATATATTTTATGCTTGATTTTCCTGCATTTTTATGTTTTGTCACTTATATCATTTAAAATGATATTATCCAAGTACTTAGAATCTTTTTATCTTTCATTCATCATGCTCAAATATAACAAAGTTTCTGACATTTGGTTTGAGAGTCCTCCCACAGAAGGTAATGTCTTGTTGATTTACTTTTCAACAGTCTTTGGGTAATTGGAACAACATCTTGAAAAGACTTCATTGTATCATTTAATTATTTTTGCTTTAAGTATAATTAGATGATGTTATCTTTTTAGGCTCCCAGTACTTATCTTTTAATTATCATGTTTTCCATTTTATCCTTATTCATTAATAAAGTGCATGCAATTTCATAGCATCATCCCCACTGGATTGATTCAGAAACATATCTTTAGAAAACAGAACTGGTGCTTTATTTACAAATGAGAACGATCCCATGTTTTGGCTGACTTGTTCCAATGGTTGGAATTAAAAGCTAAGCATCCATACTAATATTGTTCAAACAAGGACATCAATTGCAAGATTGTTTTTGGGAGAGCAGAGTACTGATAAATAAGCAGAATGATAACGTAAATGTAATTAACAGACTGTAATCAAAGAAATAAATCAAGGTTAATGATACAATTTTTCTAAGAAAACAAATTTTAGAATTAGTAAAATAATGGCATCTTGTAAAGACTCTTTCTCTGTCACTTATCAGAGAATTGTGTAAAGGGTCTCGGTTATCTATTCTTGTGGTTCCTAAATGTACTGTCACACTTAGCGATGTACCAGCGATCCCGACCAGCGATATGACGCTGTCAGGATCGCTGGTACATCGCTAAGTGGTAGCTAGTGAGCTGCCACACAGGCAGATCTCACCAGCGACATCGCTGGGGACGGGGGTCGCTACTTACCTGTCAGACGAGGCGATCCTGACGTCCTCCCGCCCGGCTCCACGCATCGCTCGTCGTCACAGCAGGAAGCGCCGCAGGAAGCTGACGACGAGAAACAGTCCTGAACGTTCTCGCGCGATCAGCGATAACCAGCGGGGGAGCCAGTCGTAGGTAAGTATCACACACAGCGATATCGCTAGCAATATCGCTATAACGTCACAAGTTATAGCGATATTGCTAGCGATATCTCTTAGTGTGACTGGCCCTTAAGTTGATCATAAATAGCCAGACACATTTAAAGGGATCTCATCTTGTCTATTTTAGAACACCTAATATCATACAGTATATACTATTAAGATGCTTTTAGCTCATAGAGACGGGATTCTCTATTCAAGATCCTCATCTTTTGAGCAGTATGAAGAGTGTTTTCAAAGAACAGCTCTTTCTCTGGAGAGAGAGAAGCCGAACAGTGGCATGCCTCACACTGCCACGTTACTACCCTTGTGACGATACCACATGGGATCGTCACATGATGTGACACACTTCCGGTCCTGCGGCCACGGATTAGGCTTTTTTCACATTAGCATTTTTTGTGCAGCACATCGTGCGCATCCGTGCGCATGCGTCATGCGCATCTGTCACGTTCACGTGTGTCTGGATGCAGCGAGTACCGCAAGGCGAACCCATATAACACACGTGACCCTGGATACACTGCCTCCAGTGGGGCGAATTAAATAATAAGACGTGCAGCTGGATACACCGCCTCCAACTGGCGAATTTAGGTATTACACGTATTTATACAATAATCTGGAAACTCTGCCTCCAGTAAGGCGAATTTAAATAATAAAGGGGAAACCTGGGTAACAATAACAATGGTGGGCCCTGCGATAGGGAATAGGGATGTGGAGACCTCCTGCACTCCCCTGAGCCAGTGTCCCTGCACTCCTAACGTTCCCTATGCCGGTTCCGCACCGGGCGACGCACGGTACCTTAAAACCCTGACTCGCCCTGCACCTAAACCCTCACTAGGGAATTGGTCGGTGCGGAAACTAATCCCACCACTGCACTAAACACACATGAGGAAAGATGACAATACAGGGGGAACACCACTTAGCTTTGCTCTGTTGCATACGCTCCCAGCAACAGAGCCCACCACCTGCGTGCATCTTCTCCTCCACCCGGATCCATCACCATAACCAGATCCATCACCATAGTGCAGCCTTGGAGCAGAGTCCACCACCAGTTGCAACTGCCCAGTAACCAGATTCCCAAAGATGAGTCCAGCTTCAGCCAAAAAGTCCAGCATGCTTGAGTCCAGTTTTCAGCAACCAAGTCCAGCATGCTGAGTGAGTCACTCCACCAAGCCATGCAAGCACCTCCTGCTGACACCATTAACTGCGACTCCACCACGCCATGCCAGCCCTCCATGCAGACTCCATAGCTGACTCAACCCTTCTGGCTGGGCTGCCCAGGACTCTCATTCAGTTCCTTCTTTCACCCTGGCTTCCTTGAGAATGACTAACTCACAATATCACCAACAGTGATTGAACACACCTGACACTCTTTTATAGTGCCTCACACCTGATTTGTAATTACGTGCACAATAAACCAAAGAAACTAAAGTGCACTACCACTCACCACCACCAGGGCAACTTAGAATGAACGACACCACGTGTAATAATTCTAATGACCACCGGGGGCAATCAACCCACTTTGGCACCAAGCCAAAGGAAAAAAAGTTCACTTTGTCCATTTACTTGTCAGATCCACCTTGAATCATGACAGGACCTATATTTAACATGGCGTGTGCATGGCCATGCATTTGCATGCGTTCGGCTGCGTTATCGTGCGCATGCGTTTTTTTCCGGTGTGTGTCTAGACACGCCAGATGCAACCTGTTGCATTTTTGGGTCCTTCCAATGGTATTTAAAAAACACATGCATTCGCTTGCGCACGGAATGCGTCAAAAATGCGTTACATTCTATGGGAATGCAGGCGTGCGCATAGACATGTGTATGCCTGTGTTTGTGTGCGCATGCGTTTTAAGAATAAAAACATGTCTACACACTGGAGAACGAATGCACATAAATGCAAACGCATGCAAAAACACATGATGCGTTTTTGCATGTGTTTCTATTTCTATTGCGCACGATGTGCTGCACAAAAAAACTCTAATGTGAAATTAGCCTTAGGGTCTCAGTGCTGTGTGGCTCAGGGACCCAAGCACTTGAGCACCATATGATACTCGGCACTGCTCGGTACTCGATCAAGCATCCTAATGCAAGATTGAGTATTGAGCAATGCCGAGTATGCTCGCCCATCACTAGTAAATACTTATTTCAAAAAGTCCTGTCAACAACTTATTGTCATGAAACGAAAGATGAATGAATCTGCCAACATTTAAATCCAGTAAATTAACATGAATTTGACAGGGAAATTTAGCTTTTACCTAAGTTAGTTGATGCTAATCAAATGTTCATTGTCTGCTGGTAAAAGACATTTAAAAATAAAAAATATATTGTACTCACTTCTCTTCTCACATGTTCAAACACTGTAGCCCACTGACTTGCCCTCCTGTGGATCCTTCCCTCTAGCTTTGGTCCATCATTAGCCGCCCGTCACCAAATTGCTCCAGGATTTTTGGGAGACTTTGCTCTTGGAGAGTGTTTCGATACCATTCTTTATTCACAACACTTGCATAAAAAGCTCCCACACATGAATGATCTCAGAATGCTTTACTCTTGACACGGGATTCATGTTAGTGCTCACCTTTTCTTCTCCAGACAATCATTGTCTCAAACAATCTGGGTGGGACTTTATCATTTTTTTGTAGACCAATCTCTGTACTTCCTGTATAATGACTGTCAGTTCTTAATTTTTTTCTTGGCCAGAAGTGACTTCTTTGCTACTATTATTTACACCAGGACAGCTCTAAAAGACTGACGTCTGCTGTCAATCCTGAGAATGCTCTGCCCTGATTTCCAAATGATCCTATAGCTGAATTATCTTTATGAGATGGTCTTGGTATGTGCTGTACTCTCTTGGGCACCCTGAAGCCTTCTTCAGAGCAATTAAACCTTTTTCGTTGAAGTTCTTGAAGATCCAGTTTAGGCTAATTTATACAGACAGCAATGTCCTTGTCTGCAAAGCCCTTTTGATGCAAAGCAATGATGACTGCATGTGTTTATTGGAGGTAACCATAGTTAGCAGGAGAAAACAATGATTGCAAGCACCAGCTCCCTTTTATAGACACCAGTCTGCTCTTATAATTCAATCAGCATGACAAAGGTAGATCAGCTGCTTTGTCCTTGTAAACACTTTCTTGCTAGCTAAGGCTGGAGTCACACATAGCGACTTACCAGCGATCCCGACAACGATATCAACGTGTCAGGATCGCTGGTGAATCGCTATGTGATCGCTGGTGAGCTGTCAAATAGCACGCAGCATCGCTGTGTTCGTTAGCGCTGATGCCATGGATCCATGTAAAAAATAGAATTAAAATAAAAAATATTGTTATTCTCACCTTCCGGCGTCCCGCGCAGCATTCCCGCCTCTCTCCACGCTCCGGTCCCAGTAATCCTTTGCGAGAATTACCGCGATGACGTCCATTCTCACGGGATCGTGAAGTCTCTCAGTCATTCTTGCAAAGGCTTACTGGGACCGGAGCGTGGAGAGAGGCGGGAATGCTGCGCGGGACACCGGAAGGTGAGAATAATAACAATACTTTTTATTTTTTTTTTATTTTACACCTGATCGCTGGTCTCCCGCCTGTCACACACAGTGATGCGTGCTGGCCAGCGGGACATCAGCGACGAAAAAAATGTCCAGAGGTTTCTTGCACCGATCAGCGATCTCGCTGGTGAGATTGCTGTTGTGTCACAAAACTTGTGACTCAGATCGCTATGTGTGCCTGGGCCTTAAGAATAAGATCACTGAAATGATGTGAGCAGGACTTTTTGCAATAGGACTGAAATTGTCACAGCAAAGAATGTCTTTGTAATTTTTTGCTATTCATTTGATGACTCTTTATAAAAACCTAGAGTTAATATAAATTGCCACTATAAAAACATAAACAGCAAACATGTGAAAAACAAAAATTGTGTCAGTCTCAAAACTTTTAGCCTACTGTACACATAAATATTATCTAAAAGTCCAAGGCACCAGAGGATTTGATGAAAGACATCTTCTAAGTTCCCACATTGGTGTCCTGGTGATGCATAGGCACAATTCTCTAATACAGTTGATGTTTACATACAAATAGTGTGAACTCTGCTGAGAGTATAATGGGTCCACTGCTTCCCCAAAGCACATTGTACAATGTATAACAGCCCCCACACTGTTAAATGGTCCCTGAAGTAGTCCACACACTGTACAGTGGCTCCCACAGTAGACCCAACAGTAGCCTCCACACTGTATAACGGCCCACACAGTTAACTCCACGCTGTTTCTGGGATTCTATCGTAGCTTCCAAACTGTACAATGGCCCCCACATTAGCTCCAACAGAGTATAATTGAGTATAATTGCTCCCACAGTATTCAACACACAAATGAAGGCCCCAAGGTGAGTTCCAAACTATATAATGACCACCACATTAGCTCCCATGCTGTATAATGGCCGTCACACTTTATAGAGGTCCCATACTGTATAAGGGCCTCCCACAGTAGCCCATACAATGTATTAGGCCCCCCTACAGTATCCTCCACTTTGTATCAGGGTCCCCAATACTTTACGATGCACCCACAGTCGCACAAGTTTTCATTTTAATAAAAAACAGCATATACTTTCCTAACCCAGGATCTTGAAAAGTCCACCGACAAAGCGCATGTGGACCAAAGCACACTGATACATATGAGAGTGGTGGTAGCTCCAGGTGGGGCCCTTCAAGTGTGGGGCCCTGGGTAAACTGCACCATCTGGCCCCCGGTAGGTAAGCTACTGCATTATCTTTATTGCTTTGATTTGTAGCTATTTGTTTTTTTATTTTATCCTTCATATAATTTTCCATAATATTTAATTTTCATATGCCTTCTGTAAACTAATATTTCAATTATTTCTTTAGGTTAATTGATCTAGCATGACTGGGCTGCCATTTGTCAGCTTGACCATGACCCCTTCTTTGAAAATGTGAATAGCTCTATGAACCATACCTACTTAAATACAAGATGTTATTCTCGGGAAAGGTATATAATTAGAATTACTTTGAGGCAAGTGCATCTCTAATCATCTCAAGCCAGCCATTTAGTGCTCTTATCCAATTTAGCCATATTTACTCGTAGATACATCATTAAAGTCATTATGCATGGCCTTGGGACATTATCATATCGAATAAAAAGTCCCTGCACAGCCTCATAGAACAATTGTGTGTGTTTTAATACTGCTTTCCATCTCTGGTAAATCTCATGATAAATGCTTACACATCTATAATGTATATGATGAAGGAGATGTTGAGAGAGATAGCCCGTATTACCAGAAGTGAGTTGTAAAAATGATATATTGTTCACATTACTCTGCCCTCTACATCTACATTTTCATGTACGAAACAAATATATTATAAAGTTTTATGGGTTGCTACTGTATATCAAATGTGGCTTTTGAGAATAGGCCTACAGCATATTGCTGATAGTCTCCATGCAAAAATTTGAGAGTTGGGAGGGCAGCATATCGCTGATACACCATACACTCTATATACAATGTATAAATTTGAAAGTAAAAATGGAAAACTGGTAAAAAAAATACTTTTTTTTACTTGCAAGCACTACAATTCAATTCTATAGCACTTGGATTTAGAATTTGGAATGCTGCCATTTTTTTTAAATTTATTTTTAAAATTCTAGTAGAATTAATAAATAAACCATTTAAATATTGTCATTTTGAGTTTCATTGATTGCTCTCCTACTTGTTTTGATATGACAGCTCACACCCAGCACTTGCTGCCAGGAGCATTGCTCCCGCTCCCTGCAGTTAAACCTACAAAAAGCTGCGATCAAATGCGAGTTTCCCTGTCTGCTCTCCAGACAGCACCCTCGCGATGTCATCTTGAGGGGCCGATCGTTGCAATGGTGACCCAAAGTCATCATGACGACATCCGGGTCACCAGAGCTAACAAGCTTGGTACACCATGCTCAGAGCATTATCAAGCTTATACAGTGGGTTCGGGAAGTATTCAGACCCCTTTAAATTTTTCACTCTTTGTTTCATTGCAGCCATTTGGAAAATTTAAAAAAGTTCATTTTTTTCTCATTAATGTACACTCTGCACCCCATCTTGACTGAAAAATCAGAAATGTAGAAATTTTTGCAAATTTATTAAAAAAGAAAAACTGAAATATCACATGGTCATAAGTATTCAGACCCTTTGCGCAGTATAGAGAAAAAGCACCCTTTTGAGCTAGTACTGCCATGAGTCTTCTTGGGAATGATGCAACAAGTTTTTTATACCTGGATTTGGGGATCCTCTGCCATTCTTCCTTGCAGGTCATCTCCTGTTCCGTCAGGTTGGATGGTGAATGCTGGTGGACAGCCATTTCCAGGTCTCTCCAGAGATGCTCGCAACAAGGCTCAGTGCACATTTATCCTGCGCGCTGCACTGAGCGCTTACAAAGGGTTTCAATGTAAATCTCTGAAATATGAGATTCAGACAGAATCCTTAACGGAAGATTCCCTGTAATGAGACAAATGGAGTCACTGCAGACACTGTCTGTTACACAACTAATATTACCTTAAAAGATAAATTGTCCAGGCACCCACCACACCTGGACAATTTATCTTCAAAGGTAATACTAGTTGTGTACAAATATATGTGATGTTTTGCCAATAGATGTATGGGTCTAGCTAATATATGTATCTAATATGATATAAACAGAAGGGTTATACAGCTACTATAACCTTGATTTACTTTCTTGTGAGGGGCATATTATTATACAGTATATTAAGTTAGACTTTATATTTCACTTTAACACCCAAAGAACAGAACAGAAAAAATCCAGCAAAAACAGATAAAAATAGAAATAGTTTACTAAACAAATATTACAATTAAACTTATTGTAGAGCAATCATTATAGCACACAGAGGGAAATATTGAGGAGACATGCTGATTCAGCAAGAGGGAGGGTTGACGACATATGACGAATGGTCAGCAGGATCACGTATAAAATCAATACAAACATTGAAAGTAGCATGCATAATAAAAGAGGCTGGTGAACAGCCAAGAAAAAGCAAGCACAGCAAACTCCAAGCACCCATATCCCAAAGGGTTAATCCTGCTTACCCACTATCAACGGTGGTATCTACTAGAGTTGAGCGACTTTGGTCGGATCGAGTTTCATGAAACAAAATTTGTTTCAGATGAAACTGGTCCGACTAGGGCAAAAAAAGTCGGAGTTTCATCCGAAACCCGACCCCAATGCAAGTCAATGGGAAATAAAAGTCAGCATTGAGCCGATGACATTCATCGGAAGATGCCGGGCGCGTGGTGAAAGGAGGGAAAGAGTCCCGGGGCTGTCGGAAGGTGAGTATATCACAATTTTTTATTTTAATTCTATTTTTTACAGGTTTATGGTACCCAGGGCCTGGAGGAGAGTCTCCTCTCCTCCTGACCCTGGGTACCATCTGCACATTGAGAGCTGCGCCAGTCATCTCCCGGCTGCGCCTCCGCTGACCTCCGTGCGGCAGGAGACGACCCGCGGCAACCGTCGGGAAATCAGCAGCTAGCACTGCTGATCTCCCGATAGTAGCGGTGGCGTATGTCATTCAAATGCCGTGACATTTCGCAGCCAGACTGCGCATGTTACTAATTGGTCACGGCCGGCTGGGCGCGACCAATCAGCGATGCAGGATTTCCATTACAGACAGACAGACAGAATTGGATGATTATATAGTAGATAAAGTGGGAGGTCTGGTCATCAGCACATATGTCTGTGATAGGGGCTTGAGCTTTCGGCCTGAGGAGGGAGCGAGAGGTGTCAAAAAGTTTCTTGGGGTTGTTGGATAGAGATGAGATCAGGGTGGTGTAGTATGTTTCTTAGGCGAGGTGAAGGGCAGAGTTATAGTTCTTAACATAAATTTGAAGTGGATGAATTCTTCTTGTGTGCTAGTTTTCCTCCATAAGCGTTCAGTACTCCTTGAGCATCACTGGAGAAATCAATTTTGCAATGTGAGCCAGTGCTGTTTTACTCTGTGCTTGGAGGTTCTGAGGGTGAAGGGAGCTACTTGGTCAATGGTGCTTCTGAGAGGGTCATTGCATTGATGTACAGCCAGAGCAGGAAAGGAAAATGAGGAGATTGGAGTCAGTAATGAGTGTAGGGAGTCTGAAAGTGTATGAGGGTTAATGGCTTGTAGATTTCTGAATGTGTGGTAAGTAGGAGTGTGCTGGGGTGGGCAAGGATTTCTGAGCATGAAGGAGAGAATGTTGTGGTCAGAGCGGGGAAGTGGTGAGTTATTTAGGTAGGAGATTGATCAGAGTCGGACAAAGAACAGCACAAGGGTGTTACTGTCTTTGTGTGTTTCAAAGGTTGAGAGCTGTGAGAGGCCAAGATAAGAGGATAGTTATAGAAGCTGGGATGCAGATGCGGAAGTGGGGATGTTAATGGGGATGTTGAAGTCTCCCAGAATAAGGGTTGGGAGTTCTGAGTACATGAAGTGTGGCAGTCAGGCAGAGAAATGGTCAAGGAAGTGGGTGGGTGAGCTTGGGAACCAGTATGTCATGATCTGAAGTGATCTGACAGTTTTAAAAGCACTGAGTGAACTTTTTTTCCTTTTGGCAAGCTGCCAAGGTGACTTGACTGTCCCCGGTGGTGGTTAGTGGTATCGCACCTTAGGTTTTCAGTTTAAAGTTCTCTGTAATTATGATTCAGGTGTGGGGCTCTATAAAGGAGTCTCAGGGTGTGTAATCACGGGTGGTGATATTCTTTTATGGATTCTGAGTTGGTGAGAGCCTGGTGGAAGGATGGAGCTGAGGAGGAGTCCTATGCAGCTTAGCCAGGGGGGAAGTGTGTCAGCTATGGTGTCTGGACAAAGGGCTGGCATGGCGTGGTGGGGTCGCAGTGATGGTGTCAGCGGGAAGTGTCTGCATGGACTGGTGGAGTGGCGACTATGGAGAGTGGCACTCACCATGTGGGACTTGGCTGCTGAGCTGGACTCAAGCATGCTTGACTTCGTGTCAGAAGCTGAACTCATCTTTGGGACTCTGTTACTAAGCAGCAGCAACTGGTGGTGGACTCTGCTCCAAGGCTGCACTATGGTGAAGGATCCTGTTATGGTGATGGATCCGGGTGGAGGAGAAGACGCACGCAGGTGGAGGGCTCTGTTGCAGGAGCATAAGCACAGAGCATAAAGCTAAGTGGTGTCCCCCTGTATTGTCTCTTTCCCTCATGTGTGTTGTTAGCACAGTGGTGGGATTAGTTTCCGCACCGACCAATTCCCTAATGAGGGTTTAGGGTCAGGGCGAGCAAGGGCGTTGAGGTACGCGTGCGGCGCCCGGTGCGGAACCGGCATAGGGAACGTTAGGAGTGCAGGGACACTGGCTCAGGGGAGCTCAGGAGGTCTCCAATTCCCTTTTCCCTATCGCAGGGCCCACCATTGTTAATGTTTCCCATGTCCCCCTTATTATTTAAATTCGCCGTACTGGAGGCGGGGTTTCCAGAATTTATATTAACGTGTAATACCTAAATTCGCCAGGTGGAGGCGGTGTATCCATCTGCACGTTTTATTATTTAAATTCGCCACTGGAGGCGCTGTATCCAGGGTCACGTGTGTTATGGGTTCGCCTTGCGGTAACATCTGCGTCCAGACACGCGTGACCGTGACATAGTATATGACCCACTACTCTGAGGGAGAGGGGATGGAAGAGCCTGATGTTGTGGAACTCATCTAGAAGGGAATGAGAGTGATGGAACTGGGGGGATGACCAGGAAAGTGCATTGTGGGGACAGGAGTATGCAGACTCCACCACCAAGTCTGTTTGTGGGTCTCGGGGAGTAGGAGAATTGTAATCCACCATGGGAAATGGCAGCAGGGGAAACAGTGTCAGAATCCTGAATCCAGGTTTAGGTGAGGGCCAACAGATTAAGAGAATTGTTCAGATAGTAATTGTAGAGGAAAGTAAGTTTGTTACCTACCGACTGGATTCCTGAGGGCACACTTAAAAGAAGGAGATGAAGGAGTGCAACTAATATTAATAAGATCAGTAAGGTTTTGATGTGAGGTTGGGTAGGGGTTGAGGTTGGGGAATGGTGGACCAGGGTTGGGGCAGATGTCCCCTGAAATCAGTAGGAGTAGGAAGATAAAGAGCAAGTAGTAATTGGAATTGCAAAAAGTTTTTGTGCAATGTGTTTGGCAAGATGGGCTGAGGTTTTTCAGGAAGGTGAGAAGTGCATGGGAGCTGAACACGGGAGAGGGAAGCACAGAGGGGCTGATGTGTATATGTGTATTAGAAATGATGGAGGGGTGATGGGGCAGTGAATGGATGGCAAGGGAACACAGGAGGATAGAAATAAAGCACATGGATAAAAGGGAAAGCAAAGTTTGGGTTACCTGTCTTGTGCCCAGACTAATTACCATGAATAAACTGCTTCTTCTAGATGCTTAGCTACAGGGATGCTTTGCTTAGGGGATGCGTGCATGCACCTCACACTGCGTGCACCCCTTAGAATGCTTCTAAATTTATAGGCCACACTACAGGGTCAGGAGAGAGGGATTGTGGGAGCTGGTTTGGGATAAATTAGCAGCTGCTCAACACACCAGGGGTTGGATAGATGATCAAAGACATTAATCCTGGCTCCATTTCTATGCTATAACACCTTTCCCAAGATAATATCTACAATGACCCCAGCCATGGATATACAGCAGTAAGTATTGAGTACAATACAACAGATGAATTATAGCAAGGATTCAGCAAACAGAGTTCTATATCTTTAAAGATGTTGCAGGATAACAAGGCAGTAGATGATAGACAGCAAGCAGAATTCTATAAATTTGTGAAGCGAGAAGATGGATGTTAATTCCTTGCTATGGATTAACTGCTCCTTCTAGATGCTTAGCTACTGGGATGCTTTGCTAAGGGGATGCGTGTATGCACCTCACACTGCGTGTACCCCTTAGAATGTTTCTAAATTTATAGGCCACACTACAGGGTCAGGAGAGAGGGGATTTATATTTCATTTTGTATGCCATAACCAATGTGTTATAAAGACCCCTCTGTATCTCATTATCTCAGGTAATGTAGGTGTTTTAATAACTCCTAACATCTTGTCCTTATTTATCATACAAGGTTTGTATTTATAACTCCTCTTATTATATCAAATAAGTGTCTTTTCTACAACATTTACTGTATATAGGACATGCATATATCTCACAATATTTGTAATTGGATTCAATACATCTAACTTTTCTTTGTTTGGCTGTTGTTATACTTACCTATATATCGGCATGTCCATTTTTTGTTTTGTGAGGAACTCAGTGGATATTCCCACTTTACTTACCCTATATAGATTACTTAGTACAAAGTATGCTCCAGATCTACCCATAAATTGTTTCATTTGTTGTGTTTTTCTATTTTTAGTATGTATATTACAATCTGATTGTATATTTGACTGTTTAAAAAAGTTTTTGGCAATGTGTTTTTGGTGTTTAAGTTCATTGCTCTATTTTGGTATTTGTAAAACAACATTTTAGTAGTAAAAATGTAATTATTCTTTCTTCACTGCCCAATGGTATAAAATTCTGTGATGTGCATGTGGTGTCAATATGATCACTGCACTCCTAGATGAATTAAATGGAGCATGTAGTTTGTAAAATGAGGTCACTTATGGGGGGGGGTTCTGCTTTTCTGGCACCTCAGGTCTCTGCCAATCTGAACTCCAATATGCCGCTTCTTCCTTTCTGAGCTTTGCACTGTGCCTGAAAAGTAGTTTTCAACCACATAAGGGGTATCAGTATACTGAGGAGTCGGACAAAATGCACCACATATTTGGGGTCCATTTTCTCTTGCTATCCTTGTAAAAATTAGAAATTTTGGGCTAAAACAACATTTTTGTGGGAAAAATATATTTTTTTCAATTTCACAGATCAACATTATAAAATTCTATAAAGCATCTGTTGGTTCAAGGTGCTCATCATGCACATATATAAATTCCTTGAGGGGTCTATTTTAAAAAATGGGATCATATCGAACAAATTTTGCCACTGTCATGAAATGCAATATATCCCAAAACAAGAGTCTCAAAATCACCTGGATCCATTGAAGCATTCCTGAGTTATTACCACATAAAGTGGCACTAGTCAGAATTGTAAAATTTTACCTGGCCATGAAGGTGAAAACAAACTTGGGGGTAAAGGGGTTAAGCTATTACAAGCAAAAAGTCACATATTTTGGTGTGAAAATGGCAATATTTCCACCATTTTGAACCTAAAATGACTGGCAAAAAGGTTGATATTTTACATCCTAGTGATGCATATGAAGCATGTTAGACCATACTCTTATTTGAGTAAACTACAAACCATATTGGACAAGAGACGCAAAAAGTTTCTACAATCTAATTAATGTGAGGTATGATATTTACCAAGAAAAAATTAGAAATTGGGACAGAATTCGGGTGCATTTAGCTCAGTAAATTTCCAGTGTATCCATTTTTCTTGAAGGTTTGTTTAAGAAATCTAAAGGACTCCAATAATGAAAAATCTTAGTTTCAGCTGTTGTTTCCAACTGGAGTAAATGCCATGTAGTATTAAGAAGTCAAAGAACTTAAACGGCACACATGAATATTATCGGAAAAGAATTCACTCAAAAATATTTTTCAAAAAGTCCAAAAATTCTAAAGAAAATCTGTATTTTGCCTGGTTTTGACAAATCAAATTATGTGTTTTAGCTGGAAAGCACATTTTGAACAAAGAAAGCTGCAGATAGAATATCCTATCATAAATGCGTAAAAGGGAAAATATATGAAATGTTAGGGTATATTGACTTGTTAAGTGATTTTGTCTTCAAAATGCCTCTTAACTGCAGAAGAACACTTGAATGTATCCAAGGTCTAATGAATCATATTGCCGAAATGAGCAAATGAACAAAATGAAAGCAGAAGCAATGTAGCAAAGGAATTTCGTATATTTCGCTAGATCATCAATAAAAACACCCAAATTGCCACACTGGGATCCTTACATTTATATGGAAAACATCATCTAAAGGAAGATTAAAAGAAAAATAGAGGCTTCTAGTCTAATGTGTTCCACAGAGCAATAACGCTCCACAACGATATCATTTATTTCTCAAGCCACAATTTTATGCAGAAATTTATATGTGGTTTACAGTTTTGGCTTATGACTTCAATGAATGCACATTTTACAAGCATAGAGAAGACATTACAATTTTCCATAAAGGTTGTGTCAGCAGAAAAGTCTCATCTAGACACTGGTGAATATCATCCCGAGCATCAAAGAAATCAGCAAAGGAATGACAATTATCTATTGTTCATTTTTACGGGCATCATGATGGTAGCCATATTTATACCTTGGAGATCTCTACAAAGAGCACTGCTCCTTAAATGAACAATAACCTTAGAAATTAATGTCTTAATGAAACGAAAATTATGGTTGTTCTCTAATTTTACTACCATAGGGTGCAGCATGTTCTGCATGATGCTGAAATTATGGAAGTCTTGTAAAGAAGGTAGAGGTTCAACTCCTGCTCATCAGTTCTGTCTTTGACTAGGGTGGTGGTTAGCTATCATTACTGCATTTGGGGCAGAAGAGGGAGACCCCTGCTGCACCAAGATGACTTATCTAGAAAACTTAGGACCCCGTAACACATAGCGACTCACCAGCGATCCCGACAATGATATGAACTTGTCAGGATCGCTGGTGTGTTGCTACACATGTGTTACCTGCAGTGTACGTTACGATACCAGTGTGCTGGTGCAGGGAGCTGGTAACCAAGGTAAACATTGGGTTTCTAAGCGGCGCGCGGCGCTTAGAAACCCGATTTTTACCTTGGTTACCAGATCCCGCTCGCTGATCGCTGATCTCCCACCTGCCACACGCAGCGATGCGTGCTGGCCAGCAGAAGACCAACGATCAAAAAAAGGTCCAGGCCATTCAAGCATGATCAGTGATACCCAGCAGGGGGGCCGTTTGCTGATAAGTGTCACACACAGCGATCTCACTGGTGAGATTGCTGTTGCGTCACAAAACTTGTGACTCGACAGCGATCATAGAATCGTAGAGTTGGAAGGGACCTCCTGGGCCATCTGGTCCAACCCCCTGCTCAAAGCAGGATTCGCTAAATCATCCCAGTCAGATGTCTGTCCAGCCTCTGTTTGAAGACTTCCATTGAAGGAGAGCTCACCACTTCTCGTGGCAGCCTGTTCCACTCATTGATCACTCTAACTGTCAAAAAGTTTTTTCTAATATCTAATCTGTGTCTCCTCCCATTCAGTTTCATCCCATTGCTTCTAGTCTTTCCTTGTGCAAATGAGAATAAAGATGATCCTTCTACAATGTGACAGCCCTTTAGATATTTGTAGACAGCTATTAAGTCTCCTCTCAGTCTTGTCTTTTGCAAACTAAACATTCCCAAATCCTGCAACCTTTCCTCATAAGACAGGGTTTGCAGACCAGTCACCATTCTGGTCGCTCTTTTCTGAACTTGCTCCAGTTTGTTGATGTCTTTTTTAAAATGTGGTGCCCAAAACTGGACACAATATTCCAGATGAGGTCTGACCAAAGAGGAGCGAGCGAGATCGCTGTATGTGACGGGGGGCTTTATATGCATCTCATCTTAACGTATTTCTCCTGATGGTCAAGAGGTTCATCAGGAGACAGTACAAAGTAGAAATAACAGCAGGATGCTAATAATGAGCACCTTATCTCCTTTTCGGGTGCAGAGATGAAGTAAGAACCTTGAAATCCATTCCACAGACTATACATATGTGAAGAAAGGATTCTAGGAAATTATGTCACTGGCAATCTCTGACAGAACCATTTAAATGATGTCTTTGCCCGTGCTGTCACATAACAGTTCCTACTGCCCTACTGCCACTTGATTGGTTAGCTTGAGATCCAGAAGCCTCCTAAAGGTTCCTGTAACTGTCATCTTGGTCCTTCTGTGAAGGCTGAGCTCCTAGGGAGAAGCAAGATTTTTCTACAGCCGGCAATACCAAATTGATGTAGAGTCAAGCCGGTGAGCTATAAATCAAACAGAAGAAGGTGGTGCTAGGTCGTGAGCATATTTAGGGACCCAGAGGCTAAGTAAATACTCTGATCATATGCAATGCCCTTTAGCCTTATTTTAATAGGGATTTAAATGTGCATTTTTCAGTTATCGACTGGTGGATTTCACACATAAAGGTGTAGATTGCAGCATCTTTCAAAGTGGACCTATTATAAAATATTGGTGGCTTAGAGTGTCAATCATCATGACAGAAACCCTTTAAAGTGAAATTGTTTTCAGAATTTCATCCATCATACTGTTTTATGTTCATGCAGCTCTCGCAAAAAAAAAGTCTATCCATACCTTTAGCTAGCCAATTCATTGCTTTAGCACAGAGAAATCTCCCGATCAAATCAATAATTCAATATGCAAACAAGGATAAATTTATTTTCACATTGGAAGCTCTTCTCAACTTTATTTCCCTCCCAATGTTACGTTCTTCTTGACTGTCAACTCCTTTGCACTGTGGCTTCAAACAAAGGAGGTGTCAGTCAAGCAGGAGAAGGCAGCACTGGGCGGGAAATAGAGCGACAGTGACACAGGCTTGGGAAAAGCTTCCAAGAGTCCAAAACACTTCAACCTCATTTGTAGATTGATTTATACACTGAATTCTCACTAACGGAGTAACGGCCTGACCACATAAAAGTTTAAATTTACTAGTCGATGTCAGAGCTGCATGGACATATAAATTGTTTAGGTGGATGAAATCCTGATGGAAGATTCCCTTCAAAGCTAAACATTGAAAATAGGTTCTCTGTGAGTAGATCCATTTTTACAAAGCAGTTGTCTTGAGCAGATAACTGTATAATGGTCCAGTTTTCAGAAATGTAATTTTGCTTTATGCTGCTTTAGGTCTTGTAGTCATAATCATGAACCAATGTAGATGCAGAGTTATAAGGATCCACTTTTAGATTATGTAAGGTAGGAAATGGCTACCACACAAAGCTCCTCCAGCAGTAAAATGGCCAAATGCACCCTCGAATATATAAATATGCCTCGTTGGTTTTGTAGTCTTATCAGCGCCTTTGTTGATGCATCAAGAGCTGTGAACAGTTTTATAATAAGCAGCAAAACTATTAATAACCATAATGAAACAGAGCACGTTAATCTAGCGCACATTCTCAATAAAGGACACATCTGATAAGGCTGAATAAACATGTTCAGGGTAGAGTGACAATTTTTTGCTTCCTTTTATCTACCCTCCGTAACTTTTAGAGGTCAGAGCTAGAAAATCTCAGCAGCAAAGCAGCGGTTTACTGTTATGCTGCCAGCCGAAAGAATATGAGAAAGTGCAGTGACATTTATAAATCCTTTGATTGCTAGTGAAGATTACTTGCCCTGCTTTGTCAAAGTCCTTATTCTTGTGCTTGAATGTTCTTATGTAGTGATAAAACGTGTGTCTACTTTATGCGCTTTGAAGTTTGATTTTCAATTGCCTTCTATGTATGCACAGGAAATATTCAATTACATGAACAGCAAGATTTTTGGAAATAGATGGTCACAATTAGTTGGAAGATTTGCGTAATCTCCTGGGATAAGCTGATTACACAACATCTCATTTTTATCTTAGAGGACCGACCACCAGAAATACAATTTCCATGCATTCAAAGGTACATTATAACTAACTGTAAGGATAGTTTCACACTAGCGTTACCGGGTGCAGCGCATGGCCGCCGTTAAGCTCCGCCCCCAGCCACGCCTCCTCCGGTGAGCTCCTTCTATGATCGCATGACGCTGCATGTGATCAGCGTACTATATATTTAGCGTTGTGTACACTGGCCATGCGCTGGTACACTTTTGCTGGCGCATTCGCCCTTTTGGCGCTGCGCCGACGTGTGCCAAACGCAGTGTTGCATTTTTGTGCGCTCGGCGCAGCGCCAAAAGGGCAGATGCACCAACAAAAGTGTACCAGCGCACGGCCAGCGTACCCAGCGCTAAATATAGGGTACGCTGATCGCATGTAGCATCATGCGATCACAGGAGGAGCTGACCGGAGGAGGCGCAGCCGGGTGCCGAGCTTAGCGGCGGCCCTGCGCTGCGCCCGGTAACGCTAGTGTGAAACTAGCCTATGGGATAAAATATATGGCAAAATTGTGTGCAAAAAGATTGGGTGGTGGTTAGTGTTGAGCATTCCGATACCGCAAGTATCGGGTATCGGCCGATACTTGCTGTATCGGAATTCCGATACCGACTTCCGATATTTTTTCAATATCGGAAGTTGGCATCGGAATCGGAAGTTCAAAGTTGATTGACAGCCTGACGTCATCATGATGCGCGGTGTGTGCGCATCATGATGCGCCGTCATTTTGGGCCTTCCGGGTGTCTCTGCCGGCCTGCCGGGGGGCTGTGTGGACTGCCCGGGGTCTGTACCGGCCTGCCGGGGGGCTATGCCGGCCTGCCGGTGGTCTGTGCACCCTGTGGGGGTCTGTACCGGCCTGCCGGGGGGCTGTGCCGGCCTGCCGGTGGTCTGTGCACCCTGTGGGGGTCTGTACCGGCCTGCCGGGGGGCTGTGCCGGCCTGCCGGGGGGCTGTGCTGATGTCCGGGGGTCTGTGCAAGCATCGTCCGATGGGACTACAAGTCCCATCTGGCGATGCCTGCTACCATGACAGTGATTGACACATTAGCCAATGATGGGACAGTAGTAGTCCCATCATCCGGCTAATGTGTTAAATGTTAAAAAAAAAAAAAAATACTATATACATACTACATGCATGCTACATACATACTACATGCTACATACATACTACATACATACCACATACATACTACATACATACTACATACATACTACATACATACTACATACATACTACATACATACTACATATATACTACATGCATGCTACATACATACTACATGCTACATACATACTACATGTATACTACATACATAGTACATACATACTACATGGATGCTACATACATACTACATGCTACATACATACCACATACATACTACATACATACTACATACATACTACATGCATGCTACATACATACTACATGCTACATACATACTACATATATACTACATGCATGCTACATACATACTACATGCTACATACATACTACATACACTCACTGGCCACTTTATTAGGTACACCATGCTAGTAAGGGGTTGGACCCCCTTTTGCCTTCAGAACTGCCTCAATTCTTCGTGGCAGAGATTCAACAAGGTGCTGGAAGCATTCCTCAGAGATTTTGGACCATATTGACATGATGGCATCACACAGTTGGCGCAGATTTGTCGGCTGCACATCCCTGATGCGAATCTCCCGTTCCACCACATCCCAAAGATGCTCTATTGGATTGAGATCTGGTGACTGAGGAGGCCATTTGAGTACAGTAAACTCATTGTCATGTTCAAGAAACCAATCTGAGATGATTCGAGATTTATGACATGGCGCATTATCCTGCTGAAAGTAGCCATCAGATGTTGGGTACATTGTGGTCATAAAGGGATGGACATGGTCAGCAACAATACTCAGGTAGGCTGTGGCGTTGCAACGATGCTCAATTGGTACCAAGGGGCCCAAAGAGTGCCCAGAAAAAATTCCCCACACCATGACACCACCACCACCAGCCTGAACCGTTGATACAAGGCAGGATGGATCCATGCTTTCATGTTGTTTACGCCAAATTCTGACCCTACCATCCGAATGTCGCAGCAGAAATCGAGACTCATCAGACCAGGCAACGTTTTTCCAATCTTCTACTGTCCAATTTCGATGAGCTTGTGCAAATTGTAGCCTCAGTTTCCTGTTCTTAGCTGAGAGGAGTGGTACCCAGTGTGGTCTTCTGCTGCTGTAGCCCATCTGCCTCAAAGTTCGACGCACTGTGCGTTCAGAGATGCTCTTCTGCCTACCTTGGTTGTAACGGGTGGCAATTTGAGTCACTGTTGCCTTTCTATCAGCTCGAACCAGTCTGCCCATTCTCCTCTGACCTCTGGCATCAACATGGCATTTCCGGCCACAGAACTGCCGCTCACTGGATTTTTTTTCTTTTTCGGACCGTTCTCTGTAAACCCTAGAGATGGTTGTGCGTGAAAATCCCAGTAGATCAGCAGTTTCTGAAATTCTCAGACCAGCCCTTCTGGCACCAACAATCATGCCACGTTCAAAGGCACTCAAATCACCTTTCTTCCCCATACTGATGCTCGGTTTGAACTGCAGGAGATTGTCTTGACCATGTCTACATGCCTAAATGCACTGAGTTGCCGCCATGTGATTGGCTGATTAGAAATTAAGTCTTAACACACAGTTGGACAGGTGTACCTAATAAAGTGGCCAGTGAGTGTATATACTACATGCATGCTACATACATACTACATGCTACATACATACTACATATATACTACATGCATGCTACATACATACTACATGCTACATACATACTATATATATACTACATACATACTACATACATACTACATACATACTACATGCTACATACATACTACATATATACTACATGCATGCTACATACATACTGCATGCTACATGCATGCTACATACATACTACATATATACTACATGCATGCTACATACATACTACATGCTACATACATACTACATATATACTACATACATACTACATACATACTACATGCATGCTACATACACACTACATGCTACATACATACCACATACATACTACATACATACTACATGCTACATACATACTACATATATACTACATGCATGCTACATACATACTGCATGCTACATGCATGCTACATACATACTACATACATACTACATGCTACATACATACCACATATATACTACATACATACTACATACAATACATTCATACAATACATACATAGACATACAGTACATATAACATAGAGTAACATACTTACCAATACTTGTCACATTGTTCCCCGAAGCCATTGTCTTTTACGGAATAAATATTAACATAACAAACCACAAAAATACTCACCCACGATCCGAAGCAGTCCACGAGTGTGTCCCACGACGATCTTGGGTAGAGAACTGCAGCATCAGCTGTTGCTGCCGTTCTCTACGGGCTGCAGGAATCCAATGACGGAAGGTAGGTATCCTTCCGCACTGTATTCCTCCGCCACTTAAAAAAAAAAAGTCCCTAGTCTCACTTTATGCCATTGCTGTGTGGGAAATTCCTACCTTCCGTCATTGGATTCCTGCAGCCCGTAGAGAACGGCAGCAACAGCTGATGCTGCAGTTCTCTACCCAAGATCGTCATGGGACACACTCGTGGACTGCTTCGGATCGTGGGTGAGTATTTTTGTGGTTTGTTATGTTAATATTTATTCCGTAAAAGACAATGGCTTCGGGGAACAATGTGACAAGTATTGGTAAGTATGTTACTCTGTTATATGTACTGTATGTCTATGTATGTATTGTATGAATGTATTGTATGTAGTATGTATGTAGTATATATGTGGTATGTATGTAGCATGTAGTATGTATGTAGTATGTATGTAGCATGCATGTAGCATGCAGTATGTATGTAGCATGCATGTAGTATATATGTAGTATGTATGTAGCATGTAGTATGTATGTAGTATGTATGTGGTATGCATGTAGCATGCATGTAGTATGTATGTAGTATGTATGTAGTATATATGTAGTATGTATGTAGCATGTAGTATGTATGTAGTATGTATGTAGCATATATGTAGTATGTATGTAGCATGTAGTATATATGTAGTATATATGTAGCATGTAGTATGTATGTAGTATGTATGTGGTATGTATGTAGCATGTAGTATGTATGTAGCATGCAGTATGTATGTAGTATATATGTAGTATGTATGTAGCATGTAGTATATATGTAGTATGCATGTTGCATGCATGTAGTATATATGTAGTATGTATGTTGCATGTAGTATATATGTAGTATGTATGTTGCATGTAGTATATATGTAGTATGCATGTTGCATGCATGTAGTATATATGTAGTATGTATGTTGCATGTAGTATATATGTAGTATGAATGTAGCATGTATGTAGTATGTAGTATGAATGTTGTATGTAGCATGTATGTAGCATGTAATTTTTTTTTTTTTTTTACATTCAACACATTAGCCGGATGATGGGACTACTACTGTCCCATCATTGGCTAATGTGTCAATCACTGTCATGGTAGCAGGCATCGCCCGATGGGACTTGTAGTCCCATCGGACGATGCCTGCACAGACCCCCGAAGCCTGCACAGCCCCCCGGCAGGCCGGCACAGCCCCCCGGAGCCTGCACAGCCCCCCGGCAGGCCGGCACAGCCCCCCGGCAGGCCGGCACAGCCCACCGGAGCCTGCACAGCCCCCCGGCAGGCCGGCACAGACCACCGGAGCCTGCACAGACCCCCTGGCAGGCCGGCACAGCCCCCCGAAAGGCCCGTACAGACCCCAGAGAGGCTGTACAAGGGAAAAACAGGATTTTTCTTATTCCGATACCGGAAGTCCCATAGACTTGAATGGGACTTCCGGTATCGGAATCGGCGATACCGATACTTTTTTTTAAGATCGGCCGATCCATTCCGATCCGATACTTTGAAGTATCGGACGGTATCGCTCAACTCTAGTGGTGGTACATGGAGTCTCGATGGGCCTGTAGTCTGCCATATGGTACTTTACAATTCGGAAGAATCTACATAAAAACACAAGAAAGTACATTTTAAGTTTATAGTTTGCAACTTTGGTGTTGACAATGAGCAACCAAAACTGGACTGAAAAAAAATGCCAAAAAATTAAAGCACTTTATTGGAGTCCCCAAACACTAAATTAGACTTATAAACAAGTGTCCAAAATAATTTTCCAATAATAAATGAAAAGATGAAAAATACATAAATAAATATAAACGTTATCAATTACAACTGATTATGTACATGTATATTGCAAGAAAAAAATAATGAAAAACACCACGAAAAACACTAAAAAAGGAAAAGGCAATGTGGTATCACACCATGATAAATCTATAATAAATAGCAAATACAATAAATTAATCAAAAAAGGAGGGGGGTTACAGTGTCTGTACAAATGTATCATTGAAGCATATATATTATCAGGGGACCTAAAACATGATTATGCGAATAAATAATATGATAACCGTTATAAAAAACTCAATTTATAGAATGACACCTCAAAAAAATTCTGAGCGAAATAGGATAGTGAACAAATATCAAGAGATACAAATATAAATACACAATAATGAATCCTGAGAAGACCCCCTCACAGATAGAGCTTTTAGAAAAGTGCAGTAGCACTAGTATCCACCAAGATACAGCAACATCAATGCACCAACTGATGGACCACCCTGCCCAATGCCCCCACACGTGTCTTGTGTATAGCTTCACCAGGGGGTCAGTTGTTATCAAAACTTATAAGTCACGTCTTTGTCCCATCCAGGATCACATCAGAATCACTTGTGTACGCGCATGGGTATTGTGTAACCCCAATCTCATTTCAGCACAGGATACTGCAAATTTCCAGAAAACTAAGGGGTACTTCACACTAAGCGAGATCGCTGAAATGTCACCGATTTTGTGATGCAACAGCGACCTCGCCAGCGATCTTGCTATGTGAGACACATAGCGGCGACCAGCCCCCCCGCTATAATCTTGCTGATCATGCTCGAATGTCCCAGGCCATTTTTTAATCGTTGGTGTCCCGCTGGCCAGCATGCATCGCTGTGTTTGACGCCATAACAACGATGAGCGACCTCGTTGGAGACGCAGATCTTACGCTATGGAGGTCTGAGTTGTCAGAATAGCTGCTGTGTGACAAGGCCCAATGACCGCCGAGGTCATTATACAGATCGCTGGTTCATTGCTGCGTCGTTGAGGAGATCTGCCTGCTTGACAGCTTACTAGCGACCATGTAGTGACCCACCAGTGATTCTTACCAGGTCGTATCGTTGTCGGGATCGCTGGTGCATCGCCATGTGTAACGATATCCTAAGACTGTTCTGGTAAATTAGGGTGAGCCATGTAGGTCCAGTATCTGTTGGAAGAGCCATCTTACTGTATGAATCCATATTGTAGTTTCATTCTCTTTTGAATTCCAGTGAAGATAATAAGGCTGAATTGCAATGTCATACACAACCTGTGGTCAGGAGAGGTGCTGTTTTTGTAGGAAAGAACTCTAGTCTGTACAATCCCATTGATATATTAATAGTACTTTACTGCATACAGAATTATGTATTATATATGCATTATGTGTTTTGCACGACTTTTAAAGTTGAAACTTTGGATGAGGGAGCCTAATTAGAAAAATTGAGCTATTATGGTAATTTTTATACACTGAATCTGTTAATTCTTTCACTCGGGTACCTAAGGTGCTCTATACACTATGGCATAAAACACAGTGAAACGCAGAGTCTAAAAATAAATGATTATTCAATATGATCATTAAGGAGAATGTCAGCTTCTCAATTTTTTTTGTTTAAATAATTTTAGGCATTTTAATTGTTTGTAGAATGTGTGCACTTGGCAGAGGTGTCTATATGTTTTTTGAGATCACCTTACATAGATTCTTTATAAATCTGCATCTTGACACGTATTCCGGTTTTCATTCCAATCAATCACAACTAATAATTCCCACTCACCCATTGATTTCACATTCTTAGCATCTGGTAAGCAAGAATTCATTTATTGATGTCCTCAGTTTAAATACAGGAGAGTTTGTCATTTGACATTGACATCTTGCAATTCTGTTGTATAAAGAGAAAATGTATGTGAAGATATATCATATTTAGAATTATCAAGGTTGCTGTCAGCATCCAATAAAGCTAAAAAGTTGAAGGGGCGTAACATGCACAGCTAGTTGCCTTGCCAATGTTCTCATAATTATTTAATGGGGTTTTCCACCATAGGATATTTAAAATATCATGGTACACCGTCAGATAAAATAATAAAAAGCATGATCCCTGACCACTTCTTTATTGTCTGCCTGTGTGGATTTTTTTCTGTCAGAGTATAACGCAAAGTGTGGGAAGATTAAGTGCAACACAAGGGGAAGGAATCCCAAATGCTAGGGAAGGGGGGTGGAGACCCTAGGCAGATCTAATAACACCCTGCCTCCCCTACCGTCCCTGTATTGGTTCCACACCAATCGCCGAGAAGGAACCAAAGCCTTGTATATTCCTAGGGCTAGGCCCCACTGTACACTAAAGAGAAGGGAGACAAACAAGGGAGAAGCAACTTATCTTGAACAGACTCAGAGAGCTAACACCGAAGGTCCTCCAACAGCACCAGAGAGGAAGTTAGCTGACTGCTATTGCTCTAAACTTTCACAAGGGAAAATGTGAATATCACCGGCGACTTCCTGAAATAGACTGGGAGTCTATAAACATACAGGTCCAGGTGTGTCAATCAAAGCGGGAGAGAGGTTGCCACTGGGTTCAACAGTCAAGGATTAAGAAGGCATCTGCAATCCAAAACGCAGAGACATTTTGCAGCTATATGCAGAGCGAAACATTGAGCTTCAAGTCCTTTCTTTAAGTGAGCGCGAATTTTATTGTATACTAGATTATGGCCCGATGCTATCGCATCGGGAGGATGCGATAGCATCACACCTCTTGCCATGTTAACCCTCAACACACACACTCCTCAACACACACTCCTCTCACCTTTCACCATCTCCACTCACTCTTTCACTCCACATACGACCCCTTCTCTCACTCCGTCTCTCATACTCACGCCGTCATCGCCGCTGCTCCACGATCCCCGACATCTTTTTCCGCCGGCGCCATCCTGGATCCAGACGTTGTCCACGCCGGCGACATGTTCTTGCGGCGACGCCATCTTGAGTATCGTGAAATCCCGCGATAGTCAAGATAGCGTCGCCAGAAGAACATGTCGCCGGCGTGGACGACGTCGGGATCCAAAATGGCGTCGGCGAAATCTCGCGAGTTTTCGCCCACGCCATTTTGGATCCCGACGTCGTCCTCGCCGGCGACATGTTCTTGCGGCGACGCCATCTTGACTATCGCGGGATTTTGCCGATCCAAAATGGCGTCGCCACAAGAACATGTCACCGGAGTGGACGACATCGGGATCCAAAATGGCGTCGGCGTAATCTCGCGAGATTTCGCCGACGCCATCTTTTTGGATCCCGAGTCGTCCACGCCAGCGACATGTTCTTGTGGCGACGCCATCTTGAATCTCGCGGGATTTCACGAAATCCAAGATGGCGTCGCCGCAAGAACATGTCGGCGGCCTGGAGAACGTCTGGATACAGGATCGCGGCGGCGGAGGAAGATGTCGGGGCAGCGACGATGACGGTGTGAGTATGAGAAACGGAGTGAGAGAAAGGAACGTATGTGGAGTGAAAGAGTGAGTGGACATGAGTGGAGGTGAAAGGTGAGAGGAGTGTGTGTTGAGGCGGTGTGATGTGTTGAGGGTTAATATGTGCGTGTGTGTGGTGACGTCACCGGTTACAACTGGACGGAAGTTGTTACAACCGGAAGCTGGTTAGGGCATTTATTATTATAGATAATTAATGTTTTTAATTTTATGTTTTATGTATTTGGCACATTTGGGTTCTGACTCTTATGCTCCTTCATGTGCACTTACCTGCATCTATTTGTCCATTTAGTGATCAATATATATATTCTATCGATGGGGGATGCCACTTGACGGGAACGAAAATGCTGATCATCTTGGAAGTTTCCTAGTGGGAAGATCGAGTTATGAATTGCCAATGTGACATATGAGATGATTTATGATGACAAAATAAATATTTATATATTGAAGTCAATTATGAATTTTTATGGCACTTTAATGGAATATTTATCTACCTTTGCTACATATTGTCGAGAATTATAGGGATTTGGTAATTTAATATGTGGGGTACATTTTTGAAAAATTATTGCAACATAAATATCTATATATTGAAGTCAATTATGAATTTTTATGGCACTTTAATGGAATATTTATCTACCTTTGCTATATATTGTTGATAACTATAGGGATTTGATAATTTAATATGTGGGATACATTTTTGAAAAATTATGGTCATGATCTGTCATATGCCTATTGGTATTTAGTTATATTTAGTTATATGTATTATATGGGTAAAGGATATAAAATGGATCATATATTTGATGCATTGTGTATAATACTATGATATGTGTGTATCCATACTTACATAATATTACGATTCCCCTATGATGCATTTGTTAAATAATGATCTATTTGAATGCATTTTTGCAATTGTTTATTTTTACATGTATTTTTCTTTCTTGAGCTATTGTTCCCCTGATATACATTTAAATAGCGGATTTGTATGGTCTTTTTTACTAGGTAGATGGACAAACACACTGTATATGCTGAATAATTATGTCATACTAATTTAAAATTGTGGAGATCAGTCTCTTCATTATCAGCGTTGCTCATATTTGACATGCAGTGATTCAGTGTTTGATTTGTTTGTAGTGCTATTAGGAGTCTCTCTGTTATCACAGGCTTGAGGGCACACCGCGCATGCTCTGTGTGGTGGTGAGGTGGCCGGCGCTCTTGTGGATAGACGTTGCCTGGCTACATGCCCAGTCATGTGACCGGACCATGTGACCTGGTGACGGGCGTCCTGAGCGCCGCCCTCCTCGCCACGTCACAACATGGCGCTAATGCGCCGCACACAGCTGTGGGTGATTAGAGACACATGAAGGGGCTATTTAAAGGGTTAGACCCAACGCTTACATACCTCCTGATGAAACTGCAGAGGCGGTGAAACGCGCATCGGGGTGCGTCACGGGTCCACAACCAGGCAGCAGCATGACTACAGGTATATGGAGTATTTAATCTTTGCCCAAATATTTGCTTATTTATGTCTAATGGGAGCGATGGTTCTTTTCCTTATGGCACACTGGGAAGTCTTTAGTATTATGTGAACAACAGTATCTTGCTGACTAAAGAAATATGTTATTTTTATTCTTCCTTGTGGTGCAATATAGGGATTTATGCTATATGATTACATGCTGTTTAGACCTTTGGTTGTGCCCTTATACAATTCATCTTGTCTACTACATAGCTTTTCTGTATATTCAGTTGAGGTATTTACCTCCTTATATGTGCTTTGTGTATATACATATTTTATTATGTTGTGATTCTGTGTTTATTTTTTAAATAAATTTTGTACTTTTTGGATTTTTGTTCCTTTTTTTCTCCTTTGGTGTAATATGCAGAGCGACTGTCTGTAGCATCGGACACCCCTGTGACACAGACATGGGCATATGACTACTAAACTAATAGCAAAGCCACAAAAAGAGAACTAAAATCCTCCATAAATTAAAAAGAACAGCAGAAAAAAGGTAGCACCGCTTACCTGCCCAGGTCTTTGAACAATTGCACTACAGGATGCAGCCAGCCTGAATAGCAAGATGTTGGCAACACAGATGCAAAATACTAAATAGACAGCCACTCACCACCTACCCATTCATGGAGTGGGTGACTGCTTAGTATTAGTGTTGAGCTTTCCGATACCGCAAGTATCGGGTATCGGCTGATATTAGCTGTATTGGAATTCCGATACTGACTTCCGATACTTTTTTCGTATCGGATACCGGAATCGGAGGTTCCCATAAAGCTATTAGCCTGCTCGAGTTGATTCATCAAATGGGGATCCTCAGAAGTGTGGGCACATCCTGTTAGGCATGTTAACTATTGGCATGGCTGTGATTGGCTGCTGAAATGACGTCATCATGACGCGCGGTCTGTGCGCATCATGATGCGCGGTCTGTGCCGACTGCGGGGGGTCTGTACGAGCCTGCCGGGTGCCTGTGCTGGTTGCTGGTGGTCTGTGCGGGCCTGCCGGGTGCCTGTGCCGGCTGCTGGGGGTCTGTACGGGCCTCTCGGGGGCCTGTGTCAGCTGCCGGTGGTCTGTACTGGCCTGCCGGGTGCCTGTGCCGGCTGCCGGTGGTCTGTGCGGGCCTGCCGAGGAGCTTGTGCCGGCTGCCGGTGGTCTGTGCAGGCCTGCCGGGGGTCTTGTGTGCGTGCAGGCATCACTGCATGCTACACTGACAGTGATTGACACATTAGCCAATGATGGGACAGTAGTAGTCCCATCATCCGGCTAATGTGTTGAATGTAAAAAAAAAAAAAAGCATACTACATACATACTACATACATACTACATATATACATACTACATACATACTACATTCATACAACATACATACTACATATATACATACTACATACATGCTACATACATACTACATATATACAACATTCATACAGCATACATATATACTACATACATACTACATACATACTACATATATACATACTACATACATACTACATATATGCAACATTCATACAACATACATACATGCTACATATATACAACATACATATATACAACATACTACATACATGCTACATATATACTACATTCATACAACATACATATATACTACATACTACATATATACTACATACAACATACAACATACATACTACATACATGCTTCATATATACTACATTCATACAACATACATATATACTACATACTACATACATGCTACATATATACTACATTCATACAACATACATACATACTACATACTACATACATGCTTCATATATACTACATTCATACAACATACATACAACATACATACATAGTTCATACATACTACATACATGCTACATTCATGCATACATACTACATACATGCTACATATATACTACATTCATGCAACATACATAGATACTACATGCATGCTGCATACATACTACATACATACAACATGCTACAGACATACAACATACATACATACTACATACAATACATTCATACAATACATACATAAACATACAGTACATATAACATAGAGTACATACTCACCAATACTTGTCACATTGTTCCCCGAAGCCAGTGTCATCTAAGGAAAAATATGAAAATAACAAACAAACCATATACTCCCTGACACGCAGAAATCCACGCGTGTCCCACGCCGATCTCCCGTGGAGAGCATCAGCATCAGCTGATGCGAGCGCTCTCTAGGGGCTCAAGGAATCCAGTGTCGGGAGGTAGGTATCCTTCCGCACTGTATTCCTCCGCCACTGTAAAAAAATAGTCCCTAGTCTCACTTTTGGCATTGCTGTGTGAAAAAGTTCCCACGCAGCATTTGCCATAAAGTGAGACCAGGGACTATTTTTTTACAGTGGCGGAGGAATACAGTGCGGAAGGATACCTACCTCCCGACACTGGATTCCTGAGCCCCATTGAGAGCGGTCGCATCAGCTGATGCTGCTGTTCTCCACGTGAGATCGGCGTGGGACACTCACTTGTGGTTTTCTGCGGATCAGGGAGTACTTGGTGGTTTGTTATTTTCATATTTTTCCTTAGATGACACTGGCTTCGGGGATCAAAGTGACAAGTATTGGTGAGTATGTACTCTATGTTATATGTACTGTAGTATGTCTATGTATGTATTGTATGAATGTATTGTATGCTCTATGTATGTTGTATGTCTGTAGCATATATGTAGCATGTATGTAGTATATATGTATGTTGTATGAATGTAGTATATATGTAGTATGTATGTACTATGTATGTATGTTGTATGTTGTATGTATGTTGTATGAATGTAGTATGTATGTATGTTGTATGTAGTATATATGTAGTATATATGTATGTTGTATGAATGTAGTATATATGTAGCATGTATGTAGTATGTAGTATGTATGTATGTTGTATGAATGTAGCATACATGTAGCATGTATGCAGTATGTAGTATGTATGTATGTTGTATGAATGTAGTATATATGACGCATGTATGTACTATGTATGTATGTTGTATGTAGTATATATGTAGTATGTAGTATATATGTATGTTGTATGAATGTAGTATATATGTAGCATGTATGTAGTATGTATGTATGTTGCATATATGTAGCATGTATGTATGTTGTATGAATGTTGTATATATGTAGTATGTATGAAGTATATATGTATGTTGTATGAATGTAGTATGTATGTAGTATGTTTTTTTTTTTTTTTTTTACATTCAACACATTAGCCGGATGATGGGACTACTACTGTCCCATCATTGGCTAATGTGTCAATCACTGTCACTGTAGCAGGCATCGCCCGATGGGACTTGTAGTCCCATCGGATGATGCCTGAACACACACAAGACCCCCGGCAGGCCCGTACAGACCACTGACAGCCAGCACAGGCCCCCGGTAGGCCGGCACAGGCCCCCGATAGGCACATACAGACCACCGCCAGCCGGCACAGGCCCCCGGCAGGCCGGCACAGGCCCCCAAGAGGCCCATACAGACCACCGACAGCCGGCACAGGCCCCCGGCAGGCTGGCACAGGCCCCCCGAGAAGCCCATACAGACCACTGACAGCCGGCACAGGCCCCTGGCAGGCCGGCACAGGCCCCCGAGAGGCCCATACAGACAACCGACAGCCACACAGGCCCCTGGCAACCGGCACAGGCCCCCGAGAGGCCCGTACAGACCACCGAGAGGCCCGTACAGACCCTGCCCGCACACACAGACACGCACAGTGTCTGCCCACGCACCGCCCACACTCTTCCCCCCTCCCAAACAGGCTGTACAAGGCAAGAGAGGGGTTTTTTCAATTCCGATATTTCTGTCCCATTGACTTGAAAGGGACTTCCGGGATCGGAATCGGCGATACCCGATACTTTTTTAGATCGTCCGATCCATTCCGATACGATATTTCTCAGTATCGGGTGGTATCGCTCAACACTACTTATATTGTATACATTTTCACAATAAAGGCCTGTATAGGGTGCTGTTCACATAAAGGTAATGCATAGTGTCTAGTTCTCAGCCTATTTGTCACGCCCCTACTATTCGATTAGGGGGGCTGCCAGCACTCTCTCAATGCATCCCAGTGTGAACACCCCTGTATACAAGACCAAACGTGCTGGGCTTGACTACACCCTGAAAAATATATTGCACAAAATACATAAAAATAGTCAGGTATTGGTCGATATTTCGGCCAAAACATAGAAGCTCGCAACCCACATCAAGGGTCCCCACACTTGCAAGTAATATCACTAAAGTAATAGTGAAGCCACAAAATGAGAGCTAAAATCCTCCAAAAAATAAAAAAAATCTGAAATTTTTTTTGTAGGATTTTAGTTCTCTTTTTGTGGCTTTGCTATTAGTTTTGTCAGAAGTATGCAGAACAGCATCTAAAACAGCTTGATTTTGGAAACAAGTCCTGTGGATCGATGAAGTTAAACTAGAACTCTTTGACCACAATAATCAAAGGTATGTGTAAAGAAAAAAGGGCACAAAATTTGCCTAAAGAACTTCTCACCAAACATTAAAGATGAGGTGGCTCAATCAAGCTTTGGGGTTGTGTTGCAGCTAGGGATGGGTGAACCCGAAGTTCTGGACCCATACCGAACACGGGTTTCCATGGGATACCCGTGTTACAGTTCGGGTCCAGGGCCTGTAAAAACATAAAATTAATAATAAACACTATAATTATACTTACCCGTCCCGCTGTCTCCTGGCCTCAACTGCTTCTGGGGCCGCTCATTAACTTCCAGAGGTATTAACTTCAATTGGCAGTCTTCAGCTTTTTCCGGCAGTGTTCGTGCGGTGACGTCAGGGTTCACCCGCGTTCATGGCTTGAGCCATGAACTTGGGTGAACTCTGACTGTCATTGTCAATATCAGCCTGCTTCTCGCTCTGCATAGACACTTGTCTATACAGAGCGATGTAGCAGAGCTGACATTGCTATCCATGTGGACTACGTCGAACGGAGGTTTTTTTTATAACATAAATGGAGTCTCTAAATGTTTTTTATGTTTTATTTCTACTAAAAATTTTTTTGTCTGTTGTGTTTTTTTCTCTGATTAGTAGAAATTCATGGTGATCATGTCTAATATTGGCGTGACCCCTTGAATTTCGGGCTTAGGGCCAGTTTATAATACAAAGCTGGCCCTAACCCCATTATTACCCAGAGAGCCACCTGGCAGCAGGGCCGCTGGAAGAGTTCGAAACAGCGCCAAAAGATGGCACTTCTATGAACGTGCTATTTTCTGGGGTGGCTGTGGACTGCAATTCGCAACGTGGGGGGCTCAGAAAGCTTGGGCCACACTACATTGTGGATTCCGGCCCCCAGCTGCCTAGTTGTAACTGGCTGGAAACAAAAATAGGGTGAAGCCCATGTCTTTTTTTAATTATTTCAAGAAATTCATGACATCATTAAAAAAAGGGCTTCCCTATATTTTTGTTTCCAGCCATGCACAATTAGGCAGCTGGGGGTTGGGGGCAGCTCATATGTAACAACCCTGCCAGCATCACTGCATGGCCTCCCATCCCCATACACCAACTTACTCACTGCTCCAGGCCTTATTGTGTGTTCTGTCCATGCTGTGTGCCTCTTTCTTCCTGCCTGTTCTCTGCATGCTTTCTGGCTGTGTGCATAGGGGGGCGGCGCCAGAACTATCTGGTTTTTATAGAATCAGGGGTGCACCTGTCTAATGTGCCCCTGACCAATTACCAAGAGGCCTCTAGCATTTAGGGCAGCTGCTCCCAATGGACTCTTCCTGTGCAATGTGTTAACTCTGTTAGTTTCTTGCTGCTGAGTAAGCCAGGCCCTGTCCTAAGTCTCGCCTTCTCTGGAGGCTTTATTGCTACTCTCTGTGTCTCCGTACCTTGCCTAGTACTTCTCTGTCTGCCCTCCAGGAGGCTGTGTTGACTGGTCTCTGTGTCTCTGTCCTAGCTTTATCTTGTACCTGACTTGCCGCCCTCCAGGAGGCAGTATTTCCTGGTCCCTGTGCTGTGCTCCTATCCTTGCTTTGTATCTGTGTATACTCTCGTCCCTGTGTCCTTGGCCCTGTACCTTGTCTCATATTGTTACCTGTTGTGTGTTCATTTTCCCCTTCACCTTTGAGGTCTGATGAACTCCCTCTTCCGGTGAAGGAAGGTAGTGAGGCTGATTACAAAGCACCTGAGCAGAATTATGATGACTGGGTGACTGGGATTGCTAACTGGATATAAGGCAGCCGACGCCCTTCTGCCTTGCGGGTGATTACTCTGAGGGATTCTTGGAGACCAGTCTGATTCCTGTTCCTCAAAAGCTAAGTTTTCTGCTCTACTTTTTGCATTTGTGCTTTGGTTTTGTTTTGTCTTGTTTTTCTGGATTTCTGCCTTTCCATGCTGGGTGAGCTGAATTCCTTTTTGCTCTGTCTTTAGATAATACCTGAGTACTGATATAGTCTTTTTGAAGCCTAGCGTCTTCAGGGCTTTTTTTCCCTATCAGTCTATTGGCTCTTGTTTTTGAGAGGGTTTTGGCGGATTGCAGACAGCAGTTTTTCTATTCTGTCCTATTTAGTTAGCTTGGGCCCCATCATTTGCTCAGCCTATCTTTCTATCTGTGTGAGTGTTTTTTCATCTTGCTTCACCGTCATTATATGTTGGGGCTGCCTATTGCTTTGGGGGTCTGCTCTGGGGCAGTTTAGATTTCCCTTTCTGTCTTTAGGCTATGTAGCTCTCCGGCTGTGATCGAGGGGTCTAGGGCACCGTAGGAACCCCCCACGGCTACTGCTAGTTGTTGTTGTTAGGTTCAGGGGTCTGCAATCCGATAGCTGCCAACTTCTCTTGTTTTCTGGACTTAGCTAGTATTTCTGTTTTTGCCTCCTACGGTGACTCATTCATAACAGTTACCCTGTCTGAACTCTGTCCTACCTCTGTCTGTCAGCCTCCTTGTCTTTTGCTTCTTTGCCTGCTGTGTTTTTCCTTGTGTCCTCCCTGTCTGCTTGTGTTCCGCACTCTTGCGGCGCTGTGCCTGTACTCCGCACCCTTGCAGCGCTCTGCCTTTACTCCACACTCTCGAGGTTCTCTGCCTGTACTCTGTACTCTCGCGGCACTCTGCCTATACTCCGCCCTCTTGTGGAGTATACTCTATACTGCCTTTACTCCACACTCTTATGGCACTCTGCTGTACTTCGCCCTCTTGTGGCTCTGCCCAAGCTCCGCTCTCTGGCATCTCTTCCTGCTCTGTACTCTTTTGTGCTCCGTACTCTTGCGGTTCGGGTTCTGCTGCTGCAGAACCTCTTGCTGCTCTCCAGCTCTTCCCCGCAGTCTTGCGGTTCTCCCTCTGTGTGAACAGGTCCAAACCTGTTCCTTCATTCTCCACTCCTTCCTGCCTGTATCCATACCTGCACCTCCTGTGTGAACCGGTCCAAACACACTCAACTCCCTCCTGTCTGTTCCAGTACCAGAACCTGCTGAGTGAACAGGTCTCTACCTGTTCTCTCATACACCACACCTGCCTGTCTCAGCCATACCTGCTTGCCCTGTGTCTCAGTCATACCTGATTGTCCTGTGTCTCAGCCGTGCCAGCCTGCCCTGTGTCTCAGCCATGCCAGCCTGCCCTGAGTCTCAGCCGTGCCTGCCTGCCTACTCTTCCGATTATCAGTCGTGCTCTTCTGCCAGTCATGCGTGTCGCCCGCACCTGTCCTAGTGTTTCTTTTCCCTAGTGGGATCAGCAGCCACAGCCAGACACCACCCTGGAGTGGCACATGGCAGCTGCCTACCGCACAAGCCTGACCTCACCATCAGAGGCTCCAGTGAGAACCAAGGCAGCTGTCTTAGTCATGCCCCTTCCAGGGTAGTCTGGTTTGTGGCACAATGGGGCCAAAATCCCCTGGCTCACACCCATCAGTCAAGGCGAGAGTGTGACACTTATCTAGATGAGTGGTGAGCACTTTGAACCCCCAAGTGCTTCACAGAAGTTAATAATGTAGAGCCGTGAAAATAAAAAATCATATTTTTCCACAAAAATGATCTTTTTGCCCCCAATTTTTTTTCAAAGGGTAAAAGGAGAAATTGAACCCAAAAGATGTTGTGTAATTTGTCCTGAGTGTGTTCATACAACATATGTGTGGGGTTAAACCATTGTTTGGGCGCATGGCAGAGCTAGGAAGGGAAGGAGCATCGTTTGACTTTTTCAATGCAAAATTGGCTGGAATTGAGATTTCCTGGAACGCTGGCAAGAGAGACACACACATTCCCTGGTGACTCAGTCTTCACCCTTTCTGTTCTAAGCACTAAGATAAATCGTGAACAAGGCTTTTTTTGCCGAAACATTGATTGATTTTGCTGTCATGTAAGCTGTCATGATCCAGGTTTGATCTGACAGTTTTAAAAACACAAGTGAACTTTTTTTTCCTTTGGCTGTCTGCCAAAGTGGTGTGATTGCCTCCGGTGGCCATAAGAATTATTGCACTGTGGTGTCATTTGTTCTAAGTTGCCCCGGTGGTGGTGAGTGGTAGTGCACTTTAGTTTCTTTGGTTAAGTGCACGTAATAATAAAGCAGGTGTGAATGCTCTATAAAAGAGTGTCAGGTGTATCAATCACTGTTGGTGATAGGTCTTCTGTTAGTCATTCACAAGGAAGCCTGGGTGAAAGATGGAGCTGAACAAGAGTCCTGGGCAGCCCAGCCAGAAGGGACGAGTGGCAGCTGTGGAGTCTGCAAGGAGTGCTGGCAGGGATTGGTGGAGTCCAACGATGGGGTCTGCAAGAAGGGCTGGCATGGCGTGGTGGAGTCGCAGTTTATGGTGTCAGCAGGAAGTGCTTGCATGGCTTGGTGGAGTGGCGACTATGGTGAGAGTTGCACTCAGAATGCTGGACTTGGTTGTTGAAAGCTGGACTCAAGCATGCTGGACTTATTGGCAGAAAAGTTTGACTCAAGCATGCTGGACTTTTTGGCAGAAGCTGGACTCATCTTTGGGACTCTGTTTACTGGGCAGCTGCAATTGGTGGTGGACTCTGCTCCAAGGCTGCACTATGGTGATGGATCCAGTTATGGTGATGAATCCGGTTGAAGGAGCAGATGCACGCAGGTGGTGGGCTCTGTTGTGGGGAGCATAAGCAACAGAGCAAAGCTAAGTGGTATTGTCATTTTTCCTTATGTGTGTTTAGTGCAGTGGTGGGATTAGTTTCTGCACCGACCAATTCCCTAGTGAGGGTTTAGGTGCAGGGCGAGTCAGGGTTTTGAGGTTCCTGTGCATCGCACGGTGCGTAACCGGCATAGGGGACGATAAGAGTGTAGAGACACTGACTCAGGGGAGTGCAGTAGGTCTCCACTTCCCCGTTTCCCTATCGCAGGGCTCTGCATTGTTATTGTTTCCCAGGTTTCCCTTTATTATTTAAATTCGCCTTACTGGAGGCAGGATTTCCAGACTTTTGTATATATACGTGTAATATCTAAATTCGCCAGTTGGAGGCGGTGTATCCAGCTGCACGTCTTATTATTTAAATTCGCCCCACTGGAGGCGGTGTATCCAGGGTCACGTGTGTCATATGGGTTCGCCTTGCGGTACTCGCTGCGTCCAGACACACGTGACCGTGAAATAAGCCAAGCATATATGTCTAAACACATGAAATTGACTACATTGGAACTTTTTAATAAATTACCAGTTTATGCATGAAAACAGTGCCTGAAAGTTTTTCCTTACATATTGGAATTGAGATTTGACGCCATGACGCATTTGGAGAGCCCTTGATGTGCCTAAAGAGTGGAAACCCCCAACAAGTTACATCATTTAGGAAACTCGACCCCTCAATGAATGTATTTAGATGTATGGTGAGCACCTTTAACCCTTTTAACAAATGTAGTAGGAGAAAATGGACCCCAAAAATTGTTGTGCAATTTCTCCTGAGTTTGCCGGTACCCCATGTGTGAAGGAAGACCATTGTTTGGGCGCACAGCAGGACCTGGAAGAGAAGGAGAAAGGATTGACTATTTGAACACAAAATTGGCTGGAATCAAGAGTGGATGCCATGTCACATTTGGAAGGCCCTGATGTGCCTAAACAGTAGGAACCCCCACAAGTGACCCCATTTTGGACACTAGACCCCTCAAGAAACTTATCTAGATGTGTGGTAAGCACCTTGAACCACCAGGTGCTTTACAGAAGTTTATAATAGAGCTAAGAAAATTAAAAAAAAAACATTTTCCCAGCAACATTTTTCTTTTAGCCCCATGTTTTTCATTTTCACAAGGGTAACAGGAGAGAAAGGACCCCAGAATTTGTTGTGCAATTTCTCCTGAGTGTGCCTTGTGTGGGTGAAAACTACTTTTGAGGCACAGTGCAAAAAGGGAAGGTGCACCATATTATAGTGCAGATTTTACTATTATGGTCTAAGGGTGCAATGACACACTGGGAGAGCCCCTGAAGTGCCAGAACAGTAGAACGCCCCATAAATGACCCCATGTTACAAACTACACCTCTTAATGAATTATTTTAGGAGTGTAATGATCATATTGATACCAAGGATGTGTCACAGAATTTTATACCATTGGGCAGTGGATTGAGTAGAAGCTTTTTTTGGGAACATTTTCCATAATGTTTGTGATCACATTTAGCTGGCGCTCTACGCTGAGCACATACTTTGGAGTTTCCACCAAAATCTCCAAACTATGTCACAGATGAAACCCCTGAGGGATCCATTCACTATAACGAGGCAGCAGAGTTACTCTGGACTCCATCTGGCCTCTGTTCAGTGTCATCCTTTCAGAGGTACACCAAGCTATGGTGGACTGTGTTTTTATGCACGCCGAAAAAGGCAGACACCGCTGATCACAGGTTCTTTGGTATTCACAGTGCCTCCTTCTGCCTTATTATAGGGAATCTTCCACTGGTGGTTCTGTCTGAATCACGTATTTCAGAGGTTTATATGGAAACCCTGATGCAAGCGCTCAGCATAGAGCACAGGATAAATGTGCGCCGAACCTTACTGCGATCTTTGGGAGGCAGAATGAACAAATCCACAGCAGGTGAAGAATTGGTTTTATTTTTTACGCCATTCCTCATGCAGTATAAGTGATTAGGTGACTTTATTCTTTGGGTCGGTGTGATTACAGCAATACCAGATTTATATCCTTTTTTATGTTTAGCTTCTGTCACACACTAAAAGACGCTTTTTTTTTTGCAAAGAAGTTTTTGCATTGCCATATTTTGAGAGCTATAATTTTTCCATATTTCAGTCAACAGAATCATGTGAGGGCTTGTTTTTTGCAGGACAAGCTGACGTTTTCATTAGTACCATATTCGGGCACATGATTTTTTTTATCGCTTTCTATTCCGATTTTTGTGGAGGCAGAATGATCAAAAAACAGAAATTGTTTTTTTCTCCATTCTGCATGTGGTTAAAATGATGTCAGTTTTATTCTTTGGGTCAGTACAATTACAGCAATGCCACATTTATATCTTTTTTTATGTTTTGTTGCTTTTACACAATAAAAACTTTTTATAGAAAAATTAATTATTTTAGCAATGCTTGATTCTGAGAGCTATAACTTTTTTTTATTTTTCCGCTAATGAAGCTGTAGGCATTTTGTTTTTTGCTGGTCAAGATGGCGCTTTCAGTGATACTATTTTTATTTACATTCCTTTTTTGATTGCCTTTTTTTCCACTTTTTCCAAATGGTATGATAATAAAGCATAATTTGCTACTTTTCTGTGTGTTTTTCTACGGCGTTCACCGAAGGGGTTAACTAGTGTGACACATTTATGGATCGTATTTTTATAGATGCGGCGATAGCAAATGTGTACTTTTTTTGTTAATTTTTTTTTTACATAAAATTGTATATTTATTAGTGGATTTTTATTATTATTATTATTATTATTATTATTATTATTATTATTATTATTTTGTAATTTTTTTTTAAATTTTTATTTTTTTTTATTTTTCTTTTTTACCTAGTCCCTTTATGGGACTTTCACTTTTTTAACTTTGATTGCAGGTATAATGCATTGCAATGCACTAGCCTTGCAATGCATTATACCTATAGTGAAACTTTCTGACACCATGCTGTGAGCATGGCCTCAGAGGCTTTCTGTAGTTTGATGACCCGGGGGTCATCATGACGACCCAGGGTCACCTTGGCAATGATCGAGCCTCGCGATGACGTCACGGGGACGCTGATCTGAAGGCAGAGGGAACTCCCGTCCCACTGCCTCCCTCCTGAGCCCTGTGATCGCAGTAATTAGGGGGTTAACAGCCAGGGGTGGCGCGGGCAATGCTCCTGGCTGCTAGTGCAGCCACTGGCAGCGCTGAGCTCCTGCACTAATATTTCAGCATCTCCTGCGGTATCATGCCGTTATCGGTCAGTCAGATTGACTGACTGATCATAGGGATCTGGGTGCCGGAACCAACAGCACAGGTCAATGCAACCTTTGCCATGCCTCTCAGCTGTCACAGACAGTTGTTGGCACTGAACTGTCACTGTGTGTTTATACGCAATGGTAGTTTAAATGCATAATGGATACAGTCCGTCCTGGTACGGGAACTGACACCCGGCCATGACGGACTGTGTCCATCACAGGACGTTAAGGGGTTAATCCAAAGTTTGGTTCGGGTACCAGAACTGTACCTGAACTTGAACCAGGACCAGAATCCCTTTGAAAACAATATGACCCAAACTTTGGAGAAGGAAAAATCTCTCTGTCTCCAAACATTAAAATGGACTTTGGGAGAAGTCTGTGTTTGGAGTTTAGCACGGGACACTAACTGACCGGTACAAACCCTGAAATTTTACATTCAGGTTGGCTTATCTCTACGTATTATTATTATTATTGTTTATTTATATAGCACCATTGATTCCGTGGTGCTGGACATGAAACAGGGGTTACATCAAAATACAAATATCACTTACAGTAAACAAACAAACTATGACAGACTGGTACAGAGGGACGATGACCCTGCCCTTGTGGGCTTACAGTCTACAGGATTATGGGGAAGAAGACAGTAGGTTGGGGGGTTGCAGTAGCTCTGATGGTGTTGAGGTGGTCGCGTGGTTTTCTCATGTCATAAGCTTTTTTGAAGAGATGGGTTTTCAGGTTCCATCTGAAGGGTCCAAATGTAGTGGATAACCGGACATGTTGGGGCACAGAATTCCAGAGGATGTGGGATATTTGTTAGAAATCTTGGAGGCAATTGGGTAAGGAGCAAATAAGTGTGGAGGAGAGAAGGAGGTCTTGGGAGTACTGGAGATTACTTGAGGGAAGATATTGAGAGATTAGTTCAGAAATATACGGAGGAGAAAGGTTAAGCATGGCTTTGTGGGTCAGTGTTAGTAGTTTAAATTGGATACATTGGGATATTGGGATCCAGTAAAGGGATTTGCATAGAGGCGTAGTAGGAGTATAGCAAGGAGAGAGATTAATTAGTCGGGCAGCAGAGTTAAGACCGGACTGGAGGGGTGCGAGAGAGTTAGAAGGTAGGCCACAGAGGAAGATGTTGCAGTTGTCGAGGCAGGAGATGATTAGAGCATGCACAAGAATTTTGTTAGTGTGAGGGTAGAGGAGAGGATGGATTCTGGAAATATTTTTGAGCTGGAGGCGACAGGAGATGGCGAAAGCTTGGATGTGCAGTTTGAAGGACAGGGCAGAGTCAATAAATAATCATTCATAGTTTCATTCAGATTATAATCAGTTTCAAAATGGGGCGATTTTTTTCTTGCTTGTCATCTCTGTGCATTCCGTATAAAGCTATTTTTTTAGAGCAGCAACTATTAGTAATTTACAAAACCATTTATAGTTACAGGACAGCAATGCATCCATAAAAATCAGATGTTATACTCCGTATGACATCAGATTTTTTCTGCACCCATAAACTTCAATGGGTGAGTTTCATCCAATTTATGGAAGAAACTAATGCATGCTGTGATTTCTTCAAATGCAGAAATAAATCACTCAATCACTCATCTGCATGGCCCCAATGAATAATATTGGCCAAGTGTGGTCCAGTTTTTCCACGGACAGCACTCAGATCGAAAATACTGTCACGTAAGCAAGCCCTTTCTCTGACAATCTCTATCCCTTAAAAAGTTTAACAGCTCCTATTATATAAACTACACAAAATACCCTTCGTATCTGTGCACAACCCAATCACTCGAAGGCAATAAGCGATAAATTCTAGGACATTCTGTTCTTTTCAGAACTTCCCAGAAAAGTAACTTCCACATAAGAGGTCCCAGGCATATTAATATTTTATATCTATTATCCTAGAATTTGTGTTTCCTAGGTAGATTCCTTTTTCCCTTCATTTCCATCTCCGAGCTTATGCTAATGCGGAAAACAAAAATAAAATGTACGTAAATGCTACTGCAGGAACTTGAGCCTATTATGGTAAGCTGTGCAGGATGGCGCATTTTCTACATTGCTAATCACCAAAGTGTTGTTTGTGTGCTCACCCTAAACTGTCAGGTGTCTCTGAAGAACCATTAAATAAAAACTTTGCATGCATAATTATTTTGTACCTGGCCCGGCAGAGAATCAGCGACTAATGTGCTGTTAAGGACACATGTTGCAGATGTCAGCCCGACAGCTGAAGTACTGTCGAGAGTAGGACACAATCTGTGAAGTAAATGATAACTTAAAGGGAGTGTGAAAGCGAGAGACCTTTAGAGTGAATAAAATATGTATGAGACCCTTTGTGACCTTACACTTATGTCTAATTTGCCTTTATTCACAAAGCTTGAAATAATTTTTCTGACAAACTGAAAATTGCTTCTATTGAGGCAGCAATTACTTTTCAGGTGACAAACTCATTTTCCAGGAAGACAGAAATTGTAAAAAATTACTGTACATTTCAAAAGTTTTAGATATGAATTAAGGTTAAAAAAGATTTTTCTCTCTATTAAATTCACAATATGGACAAAAAGTTTTAAGAAACCTACACATTTCACCTACAGGAGCTCTTATGACCTTCCCTTCAAAATTTAATAGACATTAATATGGAGTTAGTCTTTTTGCAGGTATCATGTGAAGAATAAAAAAAATCCAGCAAAGAATGTATATATATATATATATATATATATATATGTATGTATATATACACTGTGTATATATATATATATATATATATATATATATACACCGTATTTTTTGCTTTGTAAGACACACTTTTTGTTGACATATGCAACAGATCAGGACTTATTATAAGTGAAGGGAGGACTTTACACTAGCCTGACAGCAGATGGTGATAGTGTGAAGTTGTGTTTGCTGTATTGTGGGGAGGGCAGTTCTCTACTGTTGTTGTTATTCTTATTTTCGCCTTTGAGTGTATTATGGAAGCAGCAGGGACTGTGTGCTACTGAATTCTCTTATCTCATGTTTACCCATGTGAAGTAAATACTGTTTACTCAAGATAACTTGCTCAGTGAAGTTCTCTGATATAATGGTGAGGATTCTCAGAAGATACACTCTGCTATAGGTTATGGGCCCAGGAGAGAACCCAGAACACAGAATCACAGACACACAGAAGATAGTCCCAGGCAATAGCCCCAAGCAATAAATCCAGACACCGGAGAAGCAGATAAGCTCTGTAAACAGAAGGAGATAAATCCCAGTGAAAAAACCCAGTGAGGATGAAAAAATCCAGATACAGAGGGACAAAGGAATTTATGATCCCATGAACTGGATGGCCGCACACTGGAGATCATTACAGAGAATCGCCACACACAGGATATACAGGAACTCGAAAGAAGAAAGAAGAATATCTTCACTACAACTCTCTAAAACAAGTAAGGCTATATAAAAATGATGTGCAGCACTGAGCTGAAACTCACAGTTGCTAAGCTGAACAGTGAAAATTATCAGTTATGGAAATTCAAAATAGTGATGTTGTTATCTAAGGACGATTTATGGGAAGTAATCATTACAGATAGACCTCATGAAGATAATCAGACATGGGATAAGAAAAATAGAAAAGCAAGAGCCACCATTAGCTTATTAGTGGATGATGCTCAATTAATACACATAAGGAATGAAGAAACAGCGAAAGAAATGTGGGAGACATTGAAAAAGCTATATGAAAGATCTAGCTTAAATCACAAATTATTTCTATTAAGAAAGCTTTACAGTATGAGACTGAGTGCAAATGACAACATGCAGAAGCACATATTCTCAATGATGGAAGTAATATCACAGCTAAGGTCTATTGGTGAAGACATTAAAGAAAGTCATGCAGCAGCAATATTAATGTGCAGTTTACCAGATTCATGTACAGCCTTGATAAATGCCCTAGAGACAAGACCTGAAAAAGACATCGCATTAGGTTTTGTGAAAGCAAGACTAATAGATGAATATCAGAGAAGGAAAGAACAAACAAATGATTCTTCTACTGAAAAGGACAGTGGAAACGCTCTTAAAGCTACAGAATTTGAAAAAAAACCCTATAATAAAGAGACAAGAGAATGTTTCAGACGTAAGAAAAAAGGTCATTTATACAAAGACTGTACCATATGGAAAGCAGAACAAAAATTACAAAATATAGGGCATACACAGAAAGTGAAAAACACAATTTCCAATTCATGTGAGAATAATTGAAATGGCACATTTAAAGTAACAGACAAGAAATCATCACTTGGTTTCTTTTATTGATTCAGGAGTAATGAGTCATATGACAAGTGACAAGAATTTCTTCACTGATCTTTATTTAGATAAGAAAGAAGCCATTTATCTTGCAGATGAAAGCAAAATAACAACAGAAGGTATAGGACAAGGTATGCTAAACTGTTCAAACAAGTTCGGACAAGATTCAAAGATACTTGTACAGTATGTGTTGTATGTTCCAAAATTGGAAGGCGGATTGTTATCTGTGAAGTGTTTAACAGCCAATGGACTCACTGTAAAATTCAAAGACAATGAGTGTGCAATTCTAGCAGGAAGCAAGGTGATAACCAATGTCAAGGTAGATGAACAATTATATCATCTTGACACACCAAAGGAACAGATGAAGGTATGTACACATGATCACAAGAACTGTATTCCCGTGTGGCATAGACATCTAGGACACAGACACCCTGACAGTATAAGGGAACAACAAAAAAAAATAGACAAAAGATCTAAAGATATGAAATTGCTCAATTACTGTAAGATGTGATTGTTGTATAAAATCTAAAGCCACAAGAATATCTATTCCAAAAGAAAGTGAGATGAAAAGCAAAAGACCACTTGATTTGGTGCATACTGACATATGTGGAACCATGAAAGTGACTACATCAGGAGGAAATAGATACATGGTGATTTTTATAGATGACTACTCAAGATACACAGTCACATACTTAATTAAGAACAAAAGTGAAGTTTTTGATAAACTTGTAGACTATGTAACAAGGTCAAGTAACAAATTTCAACGGAAACCAATTGTCATCAGAAGTGAAAATGGAGGTGAACTTACAGGTCACAAAATAGAAAACTACTTAAGACAAAATGGTATAGAACATCAAAAGACTGTTCCATATACACCTGAACAAAATGGAGGAGCAGAAAGGAAAAACAGAACTCTGACAGAAATCATGAGATGTATGCTGACAGATTCCAAGCTACCAGAGAAATATTGGGGTGAGGCAGCAATGACTGTTACATATCTACAGAACAGACATTTTTCCAGAAAACTGAAGAAAACTCCATATGAACTGTGGCAAGGTATGAAACCAAGTGTCAATCATTTAAAAGTTTTTGGATGTAAAGTTTTTATATTCATTCCAACAGAAAAACGTTCCAAACTTCAAAACAGATCCATGGAGGGAATATATGTTGGATATAGTTAAAATTACAAGGGATACAGGATCCAAGATCCCAAAACACAGTCTCGGTGAGTAACAGTGCGACATTCATTGAGGAGCTAAATGAAGACACTATGATTTCAATTGACACAAAAAATGAGAAAAACAGCAGTGACAAGTAGTTGAAATTGATGAAGAACAGAATACTAAAAATGAAGAAACACAACTACAAACAGTCACAGAACCAAGACATTCAATGAGAGAAAACAAAGATAAACCACCAAAACGTCTCTCATACAAGACAAGCACATGTAAAATTTATGAACCTACATTTTGGGAAGACATATCTAAATTCCCTGAAGAAGAAGCTAATAAATGGATAGAAGCAACAGAAACAGAAATGGTATCCATGCATGACTCAAATACATGAACACTGACAGATTTACCAGAAGGAAGAAAAGCCATAGGATGTAAATTGATTTTTAAAGTAAAATACCAAACAGATGGCACACCTGAAAGATACCGAGCAAGACTCGAAGCTAAAGGGTATGCTCAAAAATATGGAGAAGACTATGATGAGACATTTGCTCCAGTTGTCAAACATACTACAATAAGAACTTTACTTACAGTTGCAGCAATGAAACAGATGGAACTGATACATCTGGATGTAAAGACAGCATTTTTGAAAGGAGATTTAACAGAAGACATTTACATGGAACAGCCTCCAGGATTAAAAGATGAAATAAACCCAAAAAAGTTTGCAAACTACAGAAAAGCATATATGGTTTAAAGCAAGCAGCTAAAGCGTGGAATGACAAAATCACGGAAGTGCTAACAAATGAAAAATTTAAAAGAAACAAAGCTGATCCATGCTTGTACACAAAAAGGCTGATGAATAGATGGATTTATATACTCATATATGTAGACAACATTTTGATTTGTTCTGAGCAAGAAAGGGATAAAGAAAACATTCTAAAAATCCTGAAGCAACATTTCAAAATCAAAGACTTGGGAAATGTGAAACAGTACCTAGGAATACAGATGGAAAGGGAAGACGGAAGTTTCCTACTGAATCAAAATCACATGATTCAAGACATAACAGAAAAATTTGGATTGAAGGATGCAAAAACAGTACAGTCTCCAATGGAAACTAATTATCTTAAAGAGATTAATTGTGAGAAAAATATGTTACCAAATAATGAAGAGTACAGAACAGCAATAGGAAAACTACTGTATCTAGCAACTGTTACAAGGCTAGACATTGCAGCTGCAGGAGGAATCCTGAGTAGAAAGGTGTCAAAACCAAATAAAGCTGACTTGAATGATGTAAAGAGAGTAATGCATTATTTGAAAGGAGCCAGCAACGTTAAGCTCAAACTACCCACAAGTGATAATTGCATTTTAACAGGATACGTTGATGCAGATTGGGCTGGAGATCCAACTGACAGAAGATCTACCAGTGGACATATTTTTTTCCTCTCAGGTGGACCAATAAGTTGGACAAGTAAGAAACAGTAACTGGTGACACTGTCTTCAACAGAAGCAGAATATGTTGCCGCAGCACATGCAAGTCAAGAAGTTCTGTGTTTAAGACATTTGTTGACAGACTTAGGACAACCACAGTTGGAACCGACAAAATTGAAAGAGGACAATCAAGGATGTCTTGTTCTTGCTCAGATGGAAAGAGTCAATCAAAGAACTAAGCATATTTATGTGAAGTATAATTTCTTGAGGGATCATCAGGAACAAGGAGTCTTGAAGTTAGAATATTGTCCTACTGAAGAAATGACAGCAGACATCTTCACAAAGGCGTTGAATGCTGATAAACACCAGAGACTAATAAAAAAGTTGGGTTTGATTGAATAAGTCCTTACTGTTGAGAGAGGGTGTTGGCATATGCAACAGAAATGGACTTATTGTTTAAGTAAAGGAGGACTTTACACTAGCCTGACAGCAGATGGCGATAGTGTAAAGTTATATGTTTGCTGTATTGTGGGGAGGGAAGTTCTCTACTGTTGTTGTTATTTTTACTTTTGCTTTTGAGTGTAGTTTGGAAGCAGCATGGACTGTGTGCTACTGAATTCTCTAATTTCATATTTACCCATGTGAAGTAAATACTGTTTACTCAAGATAACTTGCTCAGTGAAGTTCTCTGATATAACGGTGAGGATACTCAAAAGATATACTCTGCTACACTTTTTTCCCCCAAATGGAAAATGGGGGTGCATCTTACAAAGCGTACATCCCTTACCGATACCATGGGTGTAGGCCGCAGGCTGGGATGAAGGGGTGTCCGGGTGTCTCTTGGTCGAGATCTTGGTCCTGAGATCACCATCTGCGCATGTTCTGCCCTGGGCGGAGGCCATATTCACGGAGACCACCGCACAGGGAACCGTGGAAGTGCTAGGGCTCTGGCCTGTTGCAAAATGTCAGCAGAGCCCCGGGCAGTGCCGGACACCCATGCAGCACCGCTTTGCACTGCTGGGCACCACTGACATCCACAGCAACGGCCAGCAACCGCCAGGCACCCGGAGACACCTGGCAACAACACCGGACACACAGCAGCACAAGACCCCTGCTGCAGCACAAGACCCCTGCAGCAGCACAAGACCCCACAGCAGTGTGCTGCACATCGGATCCCCCCCTCATCCCTGCCTGTTGCCAGCAGCATCACCCCATTCCTGCCTCCTCCAGCAGCGACCCTGGGACCCCGCTTCACCACCCCTGATAAGCAATAAGATACAAGGATTATAAGAAGCACCACCATTTTATTAAAAAATATTTTTTCTTATTTTTGTCCTCAAAATTTGGGGTGTGTCTTATAATCCAGAGCGTCTTTTAATCTGAAATATATATATATAATATTTATATATATAAAACATCACATTTATTAAGGCTTGATAAAATAGTAAAAAGGAAAATTAAAACAACATATAAACGTTAAGTCTACTAGTTTCGAGCTATCCTAGATTTTAGTCCTGACAAAGATTCTCTTTTGGAAAGGATTTCTACTAGATTTTGGAGGTGTCTGTGGGAATTTTTGCCATCAATCCAGAAGAGCATTTGTGAGGTCAGACACTGATGTTAGCGGAGAGGTAAGGCTTGCAATGTCTGTTGGGTGAGGTTGAGGTCAGAAACTATAATGGGAAATATTATGGGCCAATTTCCATTTTTGCGCATTCATTTTTTCCTCTTCTTCTTCCAAGAGACATATCTCTTTTATTTTTCTGTTCACATAGATATATGGGGTCATTTTTTTTGCAGGACGAGTTGCACATTTGAATGACATCATTTATTTCACCACATGCTGGAAAACAGGAAAAAAATTCAGGGTTGGAAGAAATTGTGAAAAAAATGCAATTCTGACATTGTTTTATGGGAACTGTTTGCAGTAAAAATGACCTCGCAATATAATTCTGCCCATCAGTACAATTAAAGCAATACCAAATACAGGTGCTTCTCACAAAATTAGAATATCAGCAAAAAGTTAATTTAGCTCAGTTCTTCACTACAAAAAGTGAAACTCATATATTATATAGAGTCACTACACACAGAGTGATCTATTTCAAGTGTTTATTTCTGTTAATGTTGATGATTATGGCTTACAGCCAATGAAAACCCAAAAGTTATTATCTCAGTAATTTAGAATATTTTATAATTCCAGCTTGAAAAATGATTTTAAAATCTGAAATGTTGGCCTACTTAAATGTATGTTCAGTAAATGCACTCAACACTTGGTCAGGGCTCCTTTTGCATCAATTACTGCATCAATGCAGCATGGCATGGAGGCGATCAGCCTGTGGCACTGCTGAGGTGTTATGGAGGCCCAGGTTGCTTTGATAGCAGCCTTCATCTCGTCTGCATTGTTGGGACTGGTGTCTCTCATCTTCCTCTTGACAATACCCCATAGATTCTCTATGGGATTAAGGTCAGGTGAGTTTGCTGGCCAATCAAGCACAGTGATACTGTTGTTTTTACACCAGGGATTGGTACTTTTGGCAGTGCGGTCAGGTGCCAAGTCCTGCTGGAGAGTGAAATTTCTGTCTCCAAAAAGCTGTGGGAAGCATGAAGTGCTCTAAAATTTCCTGGTAGACGGCTGCACTGACTTTGGTCTTGATAAAACACAGTGGACCTACACCAGCAGATGACATGGCTCTCCAAACCATCACTGATTGTGGAAACTTTACACTGGACCTTGAAAATCAAGGTCCCAGAGTCTGGAGGAAGAGTGGAGAGGCATACAACCCAAGCTGCTTCAGGTCTAGTGTGAAGTTTTCACAATCAGTGATGGTTTGCGGAGCTCGCTAAGTATTTCCGGGGTTGCTCGGTCAGAGCTCTGGTCCCCGTCCTGCATGTTTGAAGCTCTTTACAGAGCCAATAAACATGCAGGGATTGTCTGCCACACACTGTAATGCTGCAGCCATGTTGCTTGTGGCATTACAGTGATTGGCTGGCCACACAGCGTCATCAGGTATATATCAGACCTGGTGCCGCCCTGCTCCACAGTCAGCTCCATAGGGAGCTGTAGGGAGAGTTGCTGCTGAGCTAGGGAGAGATTTGTTTGCTTTATAGTTAGTGTTGGTATACCACATATAATACACATATCCATCTCAACTAACAGTCCTTCTGAGGTGTAATAGCTGCATAGATATCAGTGCTAGGCAGGTTGGCAGTGTATGTGGAGACTGCAGTGCATATAGCAATAGGGTCCATTCCAGTTCTGTCTGTTGCTGCTGCCTATCACAGCATTTATAGACATAACCCCAGGTTTCAGGGGCCAGGAATAATTTTTTTTCTGTATCTTAATCCTGATTATTAGCTTTAAAAACAATCCAGAGAACACCGTTTTTCTAGTCCATTTGCTTTTTGGCATTGCAGAATATGGCCAGATCCTTTCCATATTACATTGGTAAAAAACAGCTATTTTAAACTGGGGTTTGTCTGCCACCATTTTGCTGTGAAAAAATAGTTACCTACAGGCAAGATATTTTACACTGTGGTTTGTCCGCCACACAGATCGCATATCAGTGCAGTCAAAATTGTGCCATTTCAGGCCTCAATTTCAATTTTGTTGCAGTGTCTTAGCCACGTTATTGACACCAGTTTGCCGGAAAAAAAAATACAGGCCAGGAATTTTACACTGGGGTTTGTACGCCACACGGATCACATATCATTTCGCTCCAAATTCAGCCATTTATAGTGAATGTGGAAAATATAGTCCTCCACTTAAAATGGGCAAGGCGCGTGGCAAGGGACGGGAAAGTGGACGTGATGGTAATGATGCATGCAAAGGCTGAGGCCGTGGGCAAGCAAAAATTTTTCCACAACAAACACCCACATCTTCTCGCCCGACCTTCCTGTCCCAATTACTAAGGGACCCCAGCAGCACACCACTATTGAACCCAGAGCAGCATCAAAAGGTTGTTGGCTGGGTAGCAGATAATGCTTCCAGTCACTTTGCCGCCACCAACACCACCACCACCCTGTCTTCCACACGGTCAAGTCTGAGTAGCCATGAGTCTGGACTGCATATTCCTCACCTTGATCCTCCTTCCTTCCACCATGCCGAGTGCCCGGAGACAACTGATCCCACACTTGGACACTCAGAAGAGCAGCTGTTCACTTTTCCATTTATAGATTCTGCCCTCTCGTCTGGTCTACATGTAGCGATGCCCAAATATTTGAGCAGCCATGGTCACACGAAGGTGACAGTGGGAAAGTGTCACAAGAGGTGGACGATGATGAGACACAATTGACAGAAAGTCAGGAGGAGGACCAGGGTGCGAAAGTGGAGGACAAGGTGATGGATGATATAGTTGTAACGACACTGTTTTTGTACTCCGTTTATCCAGCATAACTCTGCATATCTCTGCTTTAACCCTTCGCTCCTTTCCCTCTAATGAGCTGGAATGCTGTTGTCAGTTACCTCTGTGGATGCTGCTCAGTTCCCAGCTCCGCTGCATAGCCGTACATGCATATGTGGCTCCACTGCGCTGCATGACCATCCGCTTTTGCGGTCCCTGGCTGCCGCTGTGGAAAGCTATCCGTGGGTTGCATGGTCCTCTGCACTTGTGCATGACTTACCACGTGTGTTCAGGCTTGCAGCCCCTGCCAGGTGTCCTTTGCAATGCTAATTTGTGTTTGGCTGTGCTTAAGGTGCATGCGACCACACCTCCCCTGCTTTAATGAGGAATGGGTGTGTGCTAGAATTGCTGCTCCAGCCTATTGCTGTGAGGCAGCTCCTACAGCTAGGTCCAAGTACTAGAAATGAACATTTTATTTACAATTATTTAATTTGTCCAATTACTTTTGGTCCCTTTAAAAACAGGGTGGCACATGTTAAGGTGCTGAAACTCCTAAACCCTTCATCCAATTTTAATGTGGATACCCTCAAATGAAAGCAGAAAGTCTGAACTTCAACTGCATCTGAATTGTTTTGTTTAAAATTCATTGTGGTAATGTCTAGAACCAAAATTAGAAAAATGTTGTCTCTGTCCAAATATATATGGACCTAACTGTATATAAAGTTTCCCTGCCCTGTGGGGCATTGCCAGAGCTTCGCATTAAGTTTCTGAGTCTTGCTTTGTCCACTTGGTGCTCAGCACCTGTCCTGCCTGTCTGCAGTTCTAGGTGAGCTAATGCCTGTCTTCCGCCTGCTCTGGGGGTAAAGTACCCAGATCCATTTCTGTTCAGTCTGTTATCAGCTTTGGGACAGCTGATGTCTGAGTTCCTGGACTTATCCCATTTATGTGTTGGTACCAAAGTCCTTGTCCTGATTCCTGCTGTGTTTTAAAGTCCTAGTCCTGATTCCTGCAATGTTATGAAGTCTAGTCCTGATTCCTGCTGTGTTACGTTCCTGAAGTCCTTCTGTGTCTTGAACCCTGTGCCCAGTGACTGTGACTTTTTGCTGACTTTCTGTGATCTAACCTGGGTTCATCTTGGAAGTAGGAGTCTGGTGTGTCCCCTGAGTTTCTGCTACTCTGTGCTCAGCTTGTTATTTGGTACAAACCCTGGCCAGTTCCAGTCCTACCCGGCGGGGCTTGCACCAGACCGCTTGAGTTCCTTTTTAGGTCACTGCCAGATATCCGGAGCCCAATGACCATGGCCTCTTCTCCGGAGCCTGATGATTGTGGCCTGATGTCTGGTGTTTGACGATCACTTCCAGATGTCCGGTGACTGACGTCCTCTGCCAGATGTCCAGATCCTATCCCTTGCTACCCGATACCCGGAGCCTGACGATCGCAGCCAGATGTCCGGAGCCTGATGACTGCGGCCTCATGTCCAGAACCTGATGTCCGCAGCCTGATGTCCGGAGCCTGTCGCTGCCAGATGACTGGAGTCTGATGCCAGTGTTCTGATATTCTGTCTGAGATCCGAATCCTGATGTCCTGATGTCAGCCTGGTGCCCTGATGTCCTGCTGTACAGCTTGTGCCCTGATGTCCTGATGTCCAGCTTGAGTCCTGATGTCCTGATGTCTACCTGATGTCCTGATGTCTGGCTTGTGCCCTGATGTCCAGTCCGTGTTCCGATGTCCAGTCCATGTTCCGATGTCCAGTCCATGTTCCAATGTCCAGTCCGTGTTCCGATGTCCCACTTGTGTCCAGATGTCCTGCCTGAGACCGGATGTCTGTCCGTGTTCCAATGTCCAGCCTGTGTTCAGATGTCCAGTCCGTGGTTCTGGTGGTCCAAGTTGTGTTCTTGAGCCGGTCCCACTCGTATTCCTGGATGGATTCCTCCTCTGTGGTTTCAGGAGTCTCCATCTCTGTTTCCCCGGTGATGGTCCCACCAGCGAGTCCTGGTCCTGACCAGCTGATGCCCGGTGTTGTAGTGCCAACATTTCTGGACCTGTTCTATCCGTGTCTTGCTTATGTTCTGATGTCCTGCTGGTTACCTGGGGTCTTACCCGTGATAGCACCTGCCATTGTCTGAAGGCTGCATGAGGTCAGTGTCTAAAGCTTTCCTTCTGTGCCGGTGGTACGCCTGAGGCCTGAGAGAGAGGCCATCCTAGTATGCCCATGTCAGATGACCCTGGATTGCGTCAACCTGTGATGACCTCTTGTTTTGCCTATCAATCTGAGATGTGCTTCCTTAGTGATGTGCATATTCCAGAACTTGGTGTTTACATGTCTTTTGCTTTATTTCAGTAAAATTTGTTTCATCATGCCTGAAGTTGTGCGGTGTCTTTTAGTCCTGCATATGGCCATCTTGTCCAAAACCTCAGCTGCCACAGACCCTGGTTGCTACCCTTCCCTAGTCCGGGTAGGCCTGGGTCCCCCCTGTGGTCCAGTGGGTTCACTTTTCACAATCACCTGGGAAGCAAACCCCGTTGTCGTTATGGTTCGAAGACACGGGAGCGTTGGCTGGGTAAGCAACGCTGCGTACACGATCGTAACAATAGTGTAACTGTTACAAGCTGGCAGGAGGACATGCAGAGCAAGGACAGCAGCACACAGGGGGAGGGAGGCATAGAACCCCTACAGGCAAGAAGAAGCAGTGTGGTGGCCACAGGCAAAAAGCGGGCAACCATTCCCCGTAACACCAACACGACGGAAGTGGCCAGTCCAACTGTTAGGACTTCCTAAGTCAGGTTGTTTTTTAAAAGACTCTGCCCATAACCCCAAAAAGGCTATTTGAACCACCTGCCAGGCCAGCATCAGCAGAGATAGCAAAACTACCAGTCTGACCACCACCAGCATAATCAGGCACATGGCAGCAAAGCACCCGACTTTGTGTGCCGAACCCCAGCGTCCATGAACAGTGTCTGTGGGTGACACCACTGCTTCTTATGCTGTTGTGCATGTAAGCCAATCCCCTGTACATGGTGTATGCGAATATGCCTCCTGCCCTGCACCTGTCGTTGAACACACTCAACCAGCACATCAGCAAGTACGTCCACGTCCTTGTCCCAATGCAGCATTCAGTCATCCATACCCCAGTCCTTGGAACACAAGCGCAAATACGCAGCCAATGCCCCACTGGCCACAATACTAAATTCACACATTTTGAGACTGCTTGCGCTCAAAATGTTACCTTTTAGGCTTGTGGAGACGGAAGCATTCCGCAACCTGATGGCGGTGGCCATCCTTCAGTACTTGGTCCTCAGCTGCTACTATTTCTCCCTGTGTACCGTGCCTGCATTACACAAGCACATGTCCAACAGCAATACCAGTGCCCTAAACAATTCAGTTGCTCCAATGCAGGTTCTTCAGGCATAACACTGCAATTCTCCACTACAGGTTCTTCAGGCTCAACACTGCAATTCTCCACAGCAGATTATTCAGCCTCAACATTGCAATTCCCCTGTTGTGAGTTCATTTTCCCCTTCACCATTGAGATCTGATGAACTCCCTCTTCTGGTGAGGGAAGGTAGTGAGGCTGACTACCAAGCACCTGAGCAGGATGATGATGACTGGGTGACTGGAATTGCTGACTGGATATAAGGCAGCCGACGTCCTTCTGCCTTGCTGGTGATTTCTCAGAGGGATTCTAGGAGACCAGTCTGATTCCTGCTCCTCAAAAGCTAAGTTTTCTGCTCTGCTTTTTGCATTTGTGTTTTGGTTTTGTTTTGCCTTGTTTTTCTGGATTTCTGCCATTCCCTGCTGGGGTGAGCTGAATTCCTTTTTGCTCCGTCTTCAGAAAATACCTGAGTACTGATATAGTCTTTTTGAAGCCTAGCGTCTTCAGGGCTTTTTTCCCTATCAGTCTGTTGGCTCTTGTTTTGATAGGGTTTTGGCGGATTGCAGACAGCAGCTTTTCTATCCTGTCCTATTTAGTTAGCTTGGGCCCCATCATTTGCTCAGCCTATCTTTCTATCTGTGTGAGTGTTTTTTCATCTTGCTTCACCGTCATTATATGTTGGGGGCTGCCTATTGCTTTGGGGTCTGCTCTGGGGCAGTTTAGATTTCCCTTTCTGTCATTAGGCTATTTAGTTCTCCGGCTGTGATCTAGGGGTCTAGGGCACCGTAGGAACCCCCCACGGCTACTGCTAGTTGTTGTTGATAGGTTCAGGGGTCTGCAATCCGATAGCTGCCAACTTCTCTGGTTTTCTAGACTTAGCTAGTATTTCTGTTTTTGCCTCCTACGGTGACTCATTCATAACAGAATCACCAGCCATACCGCAGATCCTAGGGTACTCAATAGCAGGAAAGAATTGTTAAAAAAAAAAGTGTGTATATTTTTTCCTCTATATCTCTGAGGCCGTAGGGGGAATTTTTTTTTCTCTCAATGGAGATAAAGCAATTGTCTGATCATGTGGAGCAGCTCACTGTGGAAGTGCGGGGAATTTCTGCCTACCTTGCTCATTCACATGCTGCTGAACCAAAGATCCCTACTCCTGGTGTGTTTTTTGGGAATCGGTCTAAATTTTTGAATTTCAAAAATAATTGTAAATTATTTTTTGCCTTAAAGCCTAACTCGTCAGGGAGCTCTGCGCAGCAGGTTAAAATTGTCTTCTCTTTGCTGTGTGGCGATCCCCAGGATTGGGTGTTTTCTTTGAAACCAGATGATCCTATTCCGACTAATGTGAACCCATTTTTTCAAGCCTTGGGGATGTTGTATGATGAACCTAATGCTATTGATCAGGCTGAAAAGACCCTGTTGGCATTGAGCCAGGGTCGAGATTCTGCAGAATTGTACTGTCAAAAATTCCGAAAGTGGGCGGTCCTTACTACCTGGAATGATAATGCCTTGGCAGCTCTCTTTCGGAAGGGTTTGTCAGAAGCCGTAAAAGATACTATGGTGGGATTTCCTGTTCCCTCTGGTCTTGACGATTCTATGTCATTAGCCATTCAGGTTGATCGGCGTTTACGTGAACGCAGGACTGCACGAGAGGTGTTGCCACCTGTTGAACAAGTGTCTGAACCTATGCAATGTGATAGAGTTTTGTCCAGGGAGCAACGTCAGGAGTTCAGAAGGCGTAATAAGCTGTGTTTTTTTGTGGAGATGCCTCGCATATTATTTCTGTCTGTCCTAAACGAGAGAAACGTTTTGCACACACGTTTTCTGTAAGTGGTGTTCAACCTAAGTTTCTTCTGGCAATTACTCTGATCTGCTCCCTGTCCACATTTTCTGCAAAGGCTTTTGTGGATTCGGGAGCAGCCCTGAGCCTAATGGACTTGGATATTGCTAATCGTTGTGGATTTCCGATGACACCTCTGCGGACGCCTATCCCTTTGAGGGGGATTGATGCTACTCCTTTGGCGAAAAATAAACCTCAGTTTTGGACCCAGGTGGTAATGCGGGTCGCCCCAGACCATCAAGAAAACTGCAGATTTTTGGTGTTGCATAATTTGCATGATACCATTGTTTTGGGGTTTCCCTGGTTGCAAATTCATAATCCAGTTTTGGATTGGAAATCTGTGTCTGTGGTGAGTTGGGGTTGTCGGTGTGCCCTTAGTGAGGCTCCGGTTTTTTCCACCTCTCAACAGTTGCATGATGTTCCTGACTAGAGTTGAGCGAAACGGGTCGAACAATTTCAAAAGTCGCCGACCTTTGGCAAAGTCGGGTTTTATGAAACGAAACCCGACCCTAGGATGAGGTCGGCCACGAGGTCGGCAACTTACGCACCAAAGTCGCGTTTCAAAAGTTTGTTTAGCGCTCTTTTTCAGCCAATCAGGATCCACGGACACTGTGGGCAACGTGATGACATAGGCAGGGGTCGCCACCATCTTTCAGAAGGGCATGCAAGTGATTGGCTTGCTTTGGTGGGCGTCACAGGGGTTATAAAAGGGCGTGCACGCCGACCGCCATCTTACTTCTGCCGATCTTAGCATAGGGAGAGGTTGCTGATTCTGTAGGGAGAGCGTTAGGCATGGAAGAAGACAAAAAAACTGCTTCTGCTGCTAGCGATTTTGCCTGTGCAACACACCAGTCACTGTGTGTGCAGTGCAAGGGGAGTCTATATTGTGGTGGATCAGCGGTGTTGGTTGTTAGGCTGCCTTCTAAGGCTTCCTGACAGCTGCATTGCTGTTTCCCCACTGCTCTGCAAACTGCTTTTTTAAAAGCAATCCCAATTTTTTTTTGTCCTGCTAAGGTACTGAGCGTGCATTTATTCACACCATACAGCGGTGTACGCTCCTCACACAGTACCGTGTAACGGCTGTTATCACAGCCACAGTGAAGCTATCTGTGTTTCACTGTGGAAGGATAAGTGGAGGACTTGTTCCGTTCTTACAGACCTACACTCTAGGGAGATTCCTATTTTGCCCAATTCTACAATTCACTTTTTTCACACCTGTGCCATCGAGCCTGTGACATAGCGCTGTGATATTCAGTGGGCCTCACACAATCCAAAAGTGTCCAGTGTCCACAAGTGTCTGCAGAAATTCAAAATCTCCCTTATCCTGTAGTCACTTTTTACACACCTGCTGCATCGAGCCTGTGACATAGCGCTCTGATATTCATTGGGCCTCACACAATCCAAAAGTGTCCAGTGTCTGCAGAAATTCAAAATCTCCCTTATCCTGTAGTCACTTTTTTCACACCTGCTGCATCAAGCCTGTGACATAGCGCTCTGATATTCATTGGGCCTCACACAATCCAAACGTGTCCAGTGTCCATAAGTGTCTGCAGAAATTCAAAATCTCCCTTATCCTGTAGTCACTTTTTTCACACCTGTGCCATCGAGCCTGTGACATAGCGCTATGATATTCAGTGGGCCTCACACAATCCAAGTGTCCAGTGTCCACAAGTGTCTGCAGAAATTCAAAATCTCCCTTATCCTGTAGTCACTTTTTTCACACCTGTACCATCGAGCCTGGGACATAGCGCTGTGATATTCAGTGGGCCTCACACAATCCAAGTGTCCAGTGTCCACAAGTGTCTGCAGAAATTCAAAATCTCTCAGAAATTCAAAATCTCCTTATCCTGTAGTCACTTTTTTCACACCTGTGCCATCGAGCCTGTGACATAGCACTGTGATATTCAGTGGGCCTCACACAATCCAAGTGTCCAGTGTCCACAAGTGTCTGCAGAAATTCAAAATCTCCCTTATCCTGCAGTCACTTTTTTCACACCTGTGCCATCGAGCCTGTGACATAGCGCTGTGATATTCAGTGGGCCTCACACAATCCAAGTGTCCAGTGTCCACAAGTGTCTGCAGAAATTCAAAATCTCCCTTATCCTGTAGTCACTTTTTTCACACCTGTGCCATCGAGCCTGTGACATAGCACTGTGATATTCAGTGGGCCTCACACAATCCAAGTGTCCAGTGTCCACAAGTGTCTGCAGAAATTCAAAATCTCCCTTATCCTGTAGTCACTTTCTTTACACCTGCTGCATCGAGCCTGTGACATAGCGCTGTGATATTCAGTGGGCCTCACACAATCCAAGTGTCCAGTGTCCACAAGTGTCTGCAGAAATTCAAAATCTCCCAGAAATTCAAAATCTCCCTTATCCTGTAGTCACTTTTTTCACACCTGTGCCATCGAGCCTGTGACATAGCGCTGTGATATTCAGTGGGCCTCACACAATCCAAGTGTCCAGTGTCCACAAGTGTCTGCAGAAATTCAAAATCTCCCAGAAATTCAAAATCTCCCTTATCCTGTAGTCACTTTTTTCACACCTGTGCCATCGAGCCTGTGACATAGCGCTATGATATTCAGTGGGCCTCACACAATCCAAGTGTCCAGTGTCCACAAGTGTCTGCAGAAATTCAAAATCTCCCAGAAATTCAAAATCTCCCTTATCCTGTAGTCACTTTTTTCACACCTGTGCCATCGAGCCTGTGACATAGCGCTGTGATATTCAGTGGGCCTCACACAATCCAAGTGTCCAGTGTCCACAAGTGTCTGCAGAAAATCTAAATCTCCCCTGTCCTATAGACACCTTGTACCTTGTTTTACATTACTATATAGTTTGTAGGATTTTGTCTACATTTCTACCAAAAATGAGGAAGGCTGGTGGAAGAGGCCGTGGAATTGGGCGGGGGTTGGCAGCTGGTAATGATGGTGTTGGTGGTGGATCTGATGGTAGTGGCAAAAGCAAAATAGGACCGAATGCAGGAGGTGTTGAGCCTGAGTCATCGTCTGGCTCCATAAGGCTTCGAAGGCTTAGTTTTCTAGGAGTTGGCAAACCGCTTTTAACGCCAGAGCATCAGGAAAAAGTTTTGTCTTACATTGCTGACTCAGCCTCCAGCTCTATCGCCTCCTCTTCTCAAGTTGTAAAAAGTAAAAGCACTGAGTCGTCATTGGAGGCTCATGTTCATGAACCACACCTTTCCTTGTGTTCTTCACCACAACCAAGATTGAAGGATGACGCAGGCCATACTACTGATTACTCCATGGAGCTGTTTTCACATACCATGCCTGGATTATCAAGTGAAATGGTGAATTACCCAGGCCAAGATGAATCTGACATGGAGTGCACTGATGCACAGCCGCTGATAGATGATTCTGCTGGTACATTCACTCAGAGCACTACATTGTCCTCGCAGTGTACAGAGCCAGATTCTGACCGTGATGAGACTCAGGTGCCACTTCCCGCACACTATACCACCATACACGGTGACACAGAGGAAGGTGCACATGACATTGAAGAGGAGGTGATGGATGACCCAGTTGTTGACCCAGATTGGCATCCATTGGGGGAAGAGGGTGCTGCTTCCAATAGCTCAGATGAGGAGCATCCACAGCAGACATCAACATCGCAACAGCTGTTATCTGGCAGGCCCGGAGCACTCCAAAGACAGGTTCCAAAAATCAAAAGAGTTGCTGGACAGCTTGTCCAGAGGGTCAAAACATCACAGCGTGCTAGGCCGCAAAATGTCTGCCAAAGTAGGAAGAGTGCAGTGTGGCACTTTTTTGAACAAAATCCTCATGATCAGGCCAAGGTTATCTGTAAGAAGTGCGCAAAGACCTTTAGCAGAGGGAAAAATCTGAAAAATTTGAATACCAGTTGCATGCTTAGACATTTAACCAGCATGCACTTGCAAGCGTGGACACAACACCAAACCTCAAGTGGCACATGTGCAACTGATCACAAAGAAGGTAGTCAGCAACGCTACATTGTTTCCCCCACTGTAAGCCCACCGGTTAGCACAGCAGCAAATGTTGAGGTGTCGTTGCAAGGCCACAGCAGTCAGGGAATCCAACTGTTATATCAATGAAATACTGAATCTAGGCCATCAGAAAGAATACCAACTCCATCACCATCATCAACCCTCTCTCAGTCCGCCCTGTCCACCGCTACTTCCACCATATGCAGCTCTCAAGTCCAGCTCACCCTCCCAGACACTATGAGTAGGTCAAGAAAGTACTCAGTCTCTCATCCGCGTACACTGGGTTTGAACGCCCACATTGCCAAACTAATTTCGTTTGAGATGATGCCCTATCGGTTGGTGGAAAGTGCAGCTTTCCGCGAACTCATGACCTATGCAGTACCACGCTATGACCTACCCAGTCGCCACTTCTTCTCTCGCAAAGCCATCCCAGCCCTCCACCATCATGTGAAAGACCGCATTGTCCATGCACTCAAGCAGTCAATGAGCGGAAAGGTGCACCTCACAACTGATGCATGGTCCAGTCGGCATGGACAGAGCCGTTACGTGTCCATCACTGCGCACTGGGTTAATGTGGTGGATGCAGGGTCCACAGGGGACAGCGGTGGTGGGACAGTGCTGCCTAGCCCACGGTATAGGAAACAGTTGGCTGTAGGCGTTCCACCCTCCTCCTCCTCCTCCTCCTCCAGAAGCGAAAGCTCGTCAAGAGAGCGCAGTCGTACGAGCACTCCATCTGCAGCTGCCACTGTTGCACATGAGGTGTCCCCCTATCGAGCAGCTAGTGGAAAGCGTCAGCAGGCTGTGTTGCAGATGATGTGTTTGGGCGACAGACACACCGCCGAGGTGCTGGCCGAGTACTTTCAGCGACAAACTGAGTCATGGCTGGGCAGTGTACATCTTGAGGCAGGAAAGGTAGTTAGTGATAACGGCCGTAATTTTGTGGCAGCCATAGCCCTTTCAAAACTCAGCCACATACCTTGCTTGGCTCACACCTTGAACCTGGTGGTGCAGTGCTTCCTCAAAAATTATCCGGAGTTAACAGCCCTGCTCCATAAGGTGCGAAGACTGTACGCACACATCCGCCGGTCGCCTGTACACTCCGTTCGTATGCAGAAGCTGCAGCGATTGCTCCACCTTCCCAACCACCGCCTCATTATCGACATTGCAACAAGGTGGAACTCCACCCTGCACATGGTGGAGCGGCTGTGCGAGCAGAGGCAGGCCATAATGCATTTGTGGGAGGATACACGGCCAGGCACTTTGAGAGCAGACATGGAGTTGACAGGTGTGCAGTGGTCGAAGCTGAAAGACCTCTGTAAAGTCCTTCAGTGTTTTGAGGAATGCACACGGCTGGTAAGCGCAGACGACGCCATCCTAAGCATGAGCATCCCACTTATGCGTCTGCTCATGCAAACTTTGACGCACCTTAAGGAGCAGGCGTCTGCAGCCAATGTTGACGAGGAGGAAGAGGTGGAGGGAATCCTTGATGACATTCAGCCATTGTCTGCTCAGGGACCTCTCCTGGACGAGTTGGAGGAAGAAGAGGAGGAGGAGGATGATGATGGGGATGATTACTTAGGGGAGGAGGATGCATCTCGTGGGGCAAGTGAAAATGTTGGCGTGGCAAGGTCTGGTACAGGGTTTGTGCGTGACTGGAGGGATGTGGATTTGCCAGAAAGTGCTCCTCCAACCAGCACTCGCAGTGCATCATTGACACCGGGAACATTGGCCCACATGTCAGATTATGCCTTGCGGATCCTAAAAAGGGACCCCCGCATTGCCAAAATGATGAACGATGACGACTACTGGTTGGCCAGCATCCTGGATCCACGCTATAAAGGCAAATTACAAAACATCATGCCACAGGAGAACCTTGACCTAATATTAGCTAATAAACAAGCAACTCTGGTAAATCGGTTGCTTGAGGCATTCCCAGCACACAGCAGCGGTGATGGTTCTCACACGAGCCGTAGGGGCCGGGGGCAGCTTGGCAGAGGTGTTCATGGTGCACACAGCAGAAGTGGCGTTGGAGACAGGGGTTTCATGACAATGTTGTGGACTGATTTTTCAAGTACCGCTCACACAACTGGTAATACAGCATCGATGGAAAGTGACAGGAGACAGCAGTTGTCAACTATGGTTACAAACTACTTTTCCTCCCATATCGATGTTCTCCCACACAGGTCATTCCCCTTTGACTATTGGGCTGCTAAACTGGACACCTGGCCTGAATTGGCCCTACATGCCTTACAGGAGCTCGCTTGCCCAGCTGCAAGTGTGCTATCGGAAAGAGTCTTCAGTGCAGCTGGATCAATCCTGACAGAAAAAAGGACCCGTCTGTCAACCCAAAATGTGGATGATCTAACCTTCATTAAAATGAACCATGCATGGGTTTCCAAGGATTTTGTCCCACCTTCCCCTGATGACTCATAGGGTGACAGAAAAATGGGTTGCTTTGGTCCACCTCTTCCTGGGACTTGACCTATTTCGCCTTCTGCATCAGCTGAATGTCCAACATCAACATATGCCACTTTCTAAAACTCCCTAACTGTGCTGCCTCCCCCCCCATGGCCGGGGTCACCACCTAGCGCACGACACCGTGCGAGTGCCGTTGCCCTGGACAGGTGGGTAGGCCGACTCTTGGGCGCGGGCACTGGCACAGGGTCCCTCATAGTGCAATCAAGTGTCTCTGACGGTGGTGGTGCACACCCGCCGTCAGACACACCGCCATACTATGAGAGGCCCAGTGCCAGTACCGACGCCCACGAGTGGGCCCCCCTTGCTTGGGCAGGGCCCCAGCATTTGCAATCTTTACCTCTCCCTGCTCCTCCGCTGTGTAGTCTGGGCCGTCAAATCCATACTGTGCCTGACACCGTCTGAGCCTGCCTCCTGATGTATAGACATATCTTTTGAATGTGTACACTATCCATACATGTTATCCGGGGATACGGTACCCTTTCTAACCTTTGTGCAATCACGTGCAAGCCATACTGGGCCTAACACCGTCTGAGCCTGCCTCCGGATGTATAGACATATCTTTTGAATGTGTACGCTATCCATACATGTTATCTGGGGATACGGTACCCTTTCTCACCTTTGTGCAATCACGTGCAAGCCATACTGGGCCTTACACCGTCTGAGCCTGCCTCCTGATATATAGACATATCTTTTGAATGTGTACGCTAGCCATACATGTTATCCGGGGATACGGTACCCTTTCTCACCTTTGTGCAATCACTTGCAAGCCATACTGGGCCTTACACCGTCTGAGCCTGCCTCCTGATGTATAGACATATGTTTTGAATGTGTACGCTATCCATACATGTTATCCGGGGATACGGTACCCTTTCTCACCTTTGTGCAATCACGTGCAAGCCATGCTGGGCCTTACAACGTCTGAGCCTGCCTCCTGATGTATAGACATATCTTTTGAATGTGTACGCTATCCATACATGTTATCCGGGGATACGGTACTCTTTCTCACCTTTGTGCAATCACGTGCAAGCCATACTGGGCCTAACACCGTCTGAGCCTGCCTCCGGATGTATAGACATATCTTTTGAATGTGTACGCTATCCATACATGTTATCTGGGGATACGGTACCCTTTCTCACCTTTGTGCAATCACTTGCAAGCCATACTGGGTCTTACACCGTCTGAGCCTGCCTCCTGATGTATAGACATATCTTTTGAATGTGTACGCTATCCATACATGTTATCCGGGGATACGGTACCCTTTCTCACCTTTGTGCAATCACTTGCAAGCCTTACTGGGCCTTACACCGTCTGAGCCTGCCTCCTGATGTATAGACATATCTTTTGAATGTGTACGCTATCCATACATGTTATCCGGGGATACGGTACCCTTTCTCACCTTTGTGCAATCACGTGCAAGCCATACTGGGCCTAACTCCGTCTGAGCCTGCCTCCTGATGTATAGACATATCTTTTGAATGTGTACGCTATCCATACATGTTATCCGGGGATACGGTACCCTTTCTCACCTTTGTGCAATCACTTGCAAGCCTTACTGGGCCTTACACCGTCTGAGCCTGCCTCCTGATGTATAGACATATCTTTTGAATGTGTACGCTAGCCATACATGTTATCCGGGGATACGGTACCCTTTCTCACCTTTGTGCAATCACTTGCAAGCCATACTGGGCCTTACACCGTCTGAGCCTGCCTCCTGATGTATAGACATATGTTTTGAATGTGTACGCTATCCATACATGTTATCCGGGGATACGGTACCCTTTCTCACCTTTGTGCAATCACGTGCAAGCCATGCTGGGCCTTACAACGTCTGAGCCTGCCTCCTGATGTATAGACATATCTTTTGAATGTGTACGCTATCCATACATGTTATCCGGGGATACGGTACTCTTTCTCACCTTTGTGCAATCACGTGCAAGCCATACTGGGCCTAACACCGTCTGAGCCTGCCTCCGGATGTATAGACATATCTTTTGAATGTGTACGCTATCCATACATGTTATCTGGGGATACGGTACCCTTTCTCACCTTTGTGCAATCACTTGCAAGCCATACTGGGTCTTACACCGTCTGAGCCTGCCTCCTGATGTATAGACATATCTTTTGAATGTGTACGCTATCCATACATGTTATCCGGGGATACGGTACCCTTTCTCACCTTTGTGCAATCACTTGCAAGCCTTACTGGGCCTTACACCGTCTGAGCCTGCCTCCTGATGTATAGACATATCTTTTGAATGTGTACGCTATCCATACATGTTATCCGGGGATACGGTACCCTTTCTCACCTTTGTGCAATCACGTGCAAGCCATACTGGGCCTAACTCCGTCTGAGCCTGCCTCCTGATGTATAGACATATCTTTTGAATGTGTACGCTATCCATACATGTTATCCGGGGATACGGTACCCTTTCTCACCTTTGTGCAATCACGTGTAACCCATACTGGGCGTGAGAACGGCTGGCGAGCTGTTAAGCAAGCTACAGCACCTGTGGTTTGCACACGTAAGTTTTTCATTTTTTGCAGGAATGACAGTTAGGCCTAATTCCGGAACTGCGGTTGACCTGCACTTACTGGGAAATCATCGTTCACGAGTAATAATTGTAATCAGTGATCCCCATCACTAACGTTGTTCAGCGGGTTATCTGCACCTGTAAGCGACAAACGCTGGCCTTTTCAGTGTAGCGCACATGCAGCCACAGACATGTAAGGGCATGACACACCAGTTATTGGCCAATCTCATGTGCCAGAGCCTCACGTGTCCCTCTAGTAAGCCGGACTCGGACCGCGGGGCATGACGGAGTCTCGTTCGTTAACGGAATTAAGCTTGCAATGTGTGCATCTGTTCTGTAGCTGGCATGGTTGAGGTTGCCCATGTTGAGTCAAATTACGCCGTAGGCTCCACTCCTGGTGTTGCCCTTCTGGACATTCCTTTAAGGTTCAGCTTTGCAACCATACTGCCCACGTAAAACAAACACTTTGCCTTCATGAACGCTGTTTGGAGGGTCATGACTCGTGGGAATAACGCCGCCCAATCAGTTAACCTGCTAGAGATATCCTTCGTTGCTCCCAAGAATGACATCACACTCCCTAGGAGGAAGGTAATGCCACTGTGGCGACCGTACTCCTGGGGGCGACACAAGTGCACTGATGCCCAGCCACTGCTCGATGAATCTGCTGGTACATTGACCCAGACCATTACATTCCCCTCGCACGCTACCCGGCCTGAATCTGACCCTGATGAAACTCAGGTTACCCTTCCCATATACAGTTCCATCTTACACGGTGACAAAGAGGAAGCTGCAGATGAAAGTGCAGGTTCGGCCCACCCGCCATCAGACACACCACCGTACTATCAGGGGCCCTGTGCCAGTGCCGTCACCAACGAGTGGGCCCCCCCTGCTTGCTCAGGATCACAGCACTTGCAAGGTTGAAATACTGTGCAGTGAGATGGAAGATGGGGACGACGAGGAGTCCAGACTAGTACAGGGATTCCCTAGCGAGGAGACTTATTTCATTGTTTTCAATGTTGGGACAGCAATTTTTGGGGAGCACTATACTCTGGAGAATGATAGATGGGGCCCACCAAACACTGGAACATTCCAAAGGTGGACATCAGACACTGGAGCAGCATTTACAGGGCCCATTATACACTAGAGCATTAGAAATGGGGCCCATTATGTTTGGAGCATTATTTGGGCCCATAAGACAGTGGAGCTTCATCCATGGTGACCAACATATACTGAAGCATTATGTGGAGCTCATCATATACTGTTTCAAACATTATATGGGACCAATGATTCTGTATGGAGAAATAGATTGGCCTCCTCATGAGATGTAAAAAGTGAAGTATTTTTCATTGTACTATACCGCTATTTCTCTGCCGTATCGGAGCATGATGAGTTGTGGTATTATGTGTTAAAGGGGCGCTCTTTCGCCCAGGGCACATGAAAACCTGGAGCCAGCCCTACCCCCCCACAACTTTAGCCAAATAACCCCCATTTTTCAGTGCGTAACTTGTATTATGAAGTTAATTAAGGTTGACCAGCTTAAGTAAGAAGAATTGATGCTTTTGGCATTCAAATGAGCACTGTAGGTGTGTTTCCTGTCCTCCTCTCACTGCCGACTTTTATTCCCCATTGACTTACATTGGGTTTCGTGTTTCGGGATGACCCCGACTTTTCCTTATAATCGGCCGATCTTGCTCGACCCGACTTTTGGAAAAGTCGGGTTTCACGAAACGAAACTCGACCATAAAAAACCAAAAGTCGCTCAACTTTATTCCTGACCATTTGGCGGACTTTTATGATGTATTTATTGAGAATGAGTCTGCGTCTTTGCGTCCTCATAGGAGTTATGACTGTGCAATTGAACTGAGCCCGGGGTGTAAATTTCCCAAGGGTCGGCTCTTCAATTTATCTGTACCCGAGCACGAGGCTATGCGATCCTATATTAAGGAGGCGTTGGAGAAGGGTCATATCAGACCATCCTCTTCACCCTTAGGTGCCGGGTTTTTTTTCGTGGCCAAAAAGGATGGATCATTAAGGCCTTGTATTGATTATCGTGCCCTCAACAAAATTACTATTAAATATCAGTATCCATTACCCCTGATTTCGTATCTATTCTCCAGAGTTAAAGGTGCTTGCTGGTTTACCAAGCTTGACCTCAAGGGGGCGTATAATCTTATCCGCATTTAGCATGGGGATGAGTGGAAGATGGCGTTTAATACTCCGGAGGGACATTTTGAGTACCTGGTGATGCCTTTTGGGCTCACTAATGCCCCTTCTGTCTTCCAGTGCTTCATGAACGACATTTTCCGGGACTTTGTGGATAAATTTTTGATTATCTATCTGGATGATATTTTGATCTTCTCCAAGGATTGGGATTCTAATGTGGAACATGTTCGGACTGTGTCCCGGATCTTGAGGGAGAATTCCCTGTATGTCAAAGGATCGAAATGCCTTTTTGGGGTACAGAGGATTTCATTTTTGGGATTTATTTTGTCTCCGTCAACTATTGAAATGGACCTGGCCAAGGTACAGGCCATTTATGATTGGGTTCAGCCCACTTCTTTGAAGGCCCTCCAGAAGTTTTTGGGTTTTGCTAATTTTTATCGGAAATTTATAGCAAAATTTTCTAGTATTGCCAAGCCATTGACTGATCTGACTAAGAAGGGTGCTGATGTGTTGAATTGGTCTCCGGAGGCTGTTTCTTCCTTTCAGGAGCTAAAGCGAAGATTCACTTCTGTCCCGGTTTTGCGACAACCTGATGTCTCACTCCCATTCCAAGTAGAGGTGGACGCTTCTGAGATTGGTGCAGGAGCTGTTTTGTCCCAAAAGGATCCTGTAACATCTAAAATGAATCCTTGTGCTTTCTTTTCCCGAAAGTTCTCTCCATCTGAACGTGACTATGATGTGGGGAATCGGGAACTGTTAGCCATGAAATGGGCATTTGAGGAGTGGAGACATTGGTTGGAGGGAGCTAAACATCAAGTCGTGGTCCTCACTGATCACAAGAATTTGATTTACCTGGAGTCGGCCATACGCTTGAACCCTAGACAGGCTAGGTGGGCCTTGTTTTTTACACGTTTTGATTTTGTGGTCTCTTTTCTTCCTGGCACTAAGAATGTCAAGGCTGACGCTCTCTCTAGGAGCTCCTTTGCTGATTCTCCTGTGGTGACCAAGCCTGCTACCATCTTAGACGAAGGGGTAGTTCTTTCTGCCATCTCGCCCGATTTGAGACGTGCTCTGGAAGAGTTGCAGGAGGGCCAACCTGAGCGTTGTCCCAGTGGAAAGTTTTATGTTCCTGACCAGTGGAAGAAGAGAGTGATGTCTGAAGTTCATTGCTCTGCATTGGCTGGTCATCCAGGTATTTTTGGTACTAGAGATCTGGTGAGTCGGTCTTTTTGGTGGCCCTCCTTGTCTCGTGATGTCAGGAATTTTGTGCAGTCCTGTGGGACTTGCTCCCGGTCTAAACCTTGTTCTCGCTCTAGTGGGTTGTTGATGCCTTTGCCAGTCCCCAGGATGCCATGGACCCATATTTCAATGGATTTCATCTCTGATATGCCTGTCTGTCAGAGAATGACTGTTATTTGGGTGATTTGTGATAGGCTCTCTAAGATGGTTCATCTTGTACCACTCCCTAAGTTGCCATCTTCCTCTGAGTTGGTGCCCCTGTTTTTGCAACAGGTGGTTCGCTTGCACGGGATTCCTGAGAACATTGTATCTGACAGAGGAGTTCAGCTTGTGTCTAGATTTTGGAAGACTTTCTGTTCCAAGCTAGGAATTTAGTTGGCCTTCTCCTCTGCTTTTCACCCTCAGACCAATGGGCAGACGGAGAGAACAAACCAGACCTTGGAGTCGTATTTGAGATGTTTTATTTCCGCTGATCAGGATTATTGGGTTTCATTTTTGCCCTTGGCCGAATTTGCTTTAAATAATAGAGCTAGTTCTGCCACTTTGATGTCACCTTTTGTTTGTAACTTTGGGTTTCATCCTCGATTTTCTTCAGGGCAGGTGGAGCCTTCTGCCTGCCCAGGTGTTGACACTGTGGTGGAGAGAATGCACCAGATCTGGGACCAAGTGGTGGATAAGTTATCTCTCTCCCAGGAAAAGGCCCAGCGGTTTTCCAACTGACATAGGACCATTGGTCCCCAGTTTAAGGTTGGTGATATGGTTTGGTTATCATCCAAAAATATCGCTATGAAGGTGGCTTCTCCTAAGTTTAAGCCTAGATTTATTGGACCTTACAAGATTTTGGAGATTATTAATCCGGTCTCTTTTCGTTTGGCTCTTCCTGTCACATTTAAAATCCATAATGTGTTTCATAAGTCCTTGCTGAAGAGGTTTGTTGAACCAGTTGTTCCTGGGGTGGCACCTCCGGACCCTGTATTGGTTGAAGGTAACATGGAATATGAGGTAGAGAAGATACTGAATTCCCGTCTGGCTAGACGGAGACTCCAGTATTTGGTTAAGTGGAAGGGTTATGGTCAGGAGGATAATTCCTGGGTCTCTGCCTCTGATATTCATGCCAAAAGATTGGTGCGTGCCTTTCATCGGGCTCACCCTGATCGCCCTGGTGGCGTGGATGAGGGTTCGGTGACCCCTCCTCAAGGGGGTGGTACTGTTGTGAGTTCATTTTCCCCTTCACCATTGAGGTCTGATGAACTCCCTCTTCTGGTGAGGGAAGGTAGTGAGGCTGATTACCAAGCACCTGAGCAGGATGATGATGACTGGGTGACTGGAATTGCTGACTGGATATAAGGCAGCCGACGTCCTTCTGCCTTGCTGGTGATTTCTCAGAGGGATTCTAGGAGACCAGTCTGATTCCTGCTCCTCAAAAGCTAAGTTTTCTGCTCTGCTTTTTGCATTTGTGTTTTGGTTATGTTTTGCCTTGTTTTTCTGGATTTCTGCCATTCCCTGCTGGGGTGAGCTGAATTCCTTTTTGCTCCGTCTTCAGAAAATACCTGAGTACTGATATAGTCTTTTTGAAGCCTAGCATCTTCAGGGCTTTTTTCCCTATCAGTCTGTTGGCTCTTGTTTTGATAGGGTTTTGGTGGATTGCAGACAGCAGCTTTTCTATCCTGTCCTATTTAGTTAGCTTGGGCCCCATCATTTCCTCAGCCTATCTTTCTATCTGTGTGAGTGTTTTTTCATCTTGCTTCACCGTCATTATATGTTGGGGGCTGCCTATTGCTTTGGGGTCTGCTCTGGGGCAGTTTAGATTTCCCTTTCTGTCTTTAGGCTATTTAGTTCTCCGGCTGTGATTGAGCGGTCTAGGGCACCGTAGGAACCTCCCACGGCTACTGCTAGTTGTTGTTGATAGGTTCAGGGGTCTGCAATCCGATAGCTGCCAACTTCTCTGGTTTTCTGGACTTAGCTGGTATTTCTGTTTTTGCCTCCTACAGTGACTCATTCATAACATTCCCCATTGTAGATTCTTCAGCTTCAACAAAGTAGTTCTCCAGGTCCAGGTACGGAATCCGTAGCATGGATTCGGGATAAAGCATCAGCCTTCCCGTTATGAGACCCTGGATGGAATGAGATAACAAAATTAAATTGATTCAAAAATAAATTCCAATGAGCCTGAGGAGAAAGACATCTAGCAGATCTAAGGAACTCTAAAATGCAGGTTCTTCAGGCTGAACACTGCAATTCTCCACTGCCGGTTCTTCAGCCTCAACACTGCAATTCTCCACTGTAGGTTCTTCAGCCTCAAAACTGCAATTCTCCACTGCAGGTTCTTCAGGCTCAACACTGCAATTCACCACTGCTGGTTCTTCAGCCTCAATACTGCAATTCTCCACTGCAGGTTCTTCAGGCTCAACACTGCAATCCTCCACTGCCGGTTCTTCATCCTCAACACTGCAATTCTCCACTGCAGGTTTTTCAGGCTCAACACTGCAATCCTCCACTGCAGGTTCTTCATCCTCAGCATTGCAATTCTCCATTGCAGGTTTTTAAGGCTCAACACTGCAATTCTCCACTGCAGGTTTTTCAACCTCAACATTGCAATTCCCCACTGCCGAAGTACCAACTTTCTAATAATTTGGTGCAGGGCAGACCTTGCATTCACTGCATAGGCAAACAGAATGGGAGTACCATCTTCCTAATAATGGGAACATTGCTTTCATGTGGCCCTTCTGTATGGCTCTTCAAAGGGGTAATTGGGTGCATCGAAATTTGGTGCAGGGCAGGCCTTGCATTCAATGCATGAGCAAACAGTATGGGAACACCAACTTCCTAATAAAAGGAACATTGCTTTCAGGTGGTCCTCCTGTACAGCTTTTCAAAGGGCTATTAGGGTGCGTCCAAATTTGAGGCAGGTGTTGCATTCACTGCAAAAGCAAACAGTATGGGAGCACCAACTTCCTAATAATGGGAACATTGCTTTCAGTTGGCTGTCCTGTATGGCTCTTCAAAGGGGTACTGGGTTGGGTCTAAATTTGGCAGGGCATGCCTTGCATTCAATGCATAGGCAAACAGTATGGGAGCCCCAACTTCCTAATAATGGGAACATTGCTTTCAGGTGGCCCTCCTGTACATCTGTTCATAGGGTTATTGGCGTGCATCCAAACTTGGGGCAAGTGTTGCATTCACTACATAGACAAACAGTATGGGAAAACCACTTCATAATAATGGGAACATTGCTCTCAGAAGGCCCTCCTGTACATCTCTTCAAATGGGTATTGGGGTGCGTCCTAATTTTTGGCAGCCCTGCCACTCACTGCATAGGCAATAACAGTGTAGGAGACCCACTGTTTAATAATGGGAACAACAAAGTATAGCCAGCTGATGGATGAATAGTAATGGCCGCCTGATGGCCCTATAAAAATAGGCTTTGTTACTTTCAGAGTCCCTCCTTCATAAATGAAACAGGATGTGTCTGATGATGTGTCACGCACCACATGGCCAGCTAAGGTTGAAAAATGATAAAATGACATTTCCCAGTGAATGCATTTTTCTAGTCCCTCTAAATCCCGCCTGGGGGGCTGCCGGATAAATGCTCAAGTTTCCCATACACATACATAGGGCTCGTTGTTCGGGTCGAGCACCTGAGCTTTCCAATATGCTCGACCCAAGGAACGCGAACCCTAGTGCCTGCCCTTCACTAGCGATAACACATAAGTGTTTATTTTTTTTATTTTTTTTTTTAATGGTAGTTAAAGGGGTAATTTGAACTTCTATTAATTTTTTTTATATTTTTTCAACCTTTTTTCTACATTTCAGTGTATTTGTTAGTCCCCTAAGGGGACCTGAACCTGTTATCTTCTGATTGCTTGTGCTAATTATGGCAGTGCTTTAACATCACTGTATATAGCAGAAATCACAGTTGCCTTTGAAGCCCGACCATGGGCAGAGTTTCATAGCAACTTATAGGCGACACGCAATCACATCACGAGAGCGCCAATTGGTACACTGAATGAAAACTCTGTGTCTCAGCATTTAACTTCAGATTTACTCATCTCTAGCCACAGTATCTTTCACTGACCATATATACCTTTTCTAGAAAGTTGTATAATCATTCCAGGTCTTTAGAATCCAACTCTGAGAACTTGACCAGAGGTCACAAGTTCATGACTTCTTGTAGTCACCTTCTAAGGTAGAAATCGAGGGACTGTTGCAAACCCCTTAAGGGTTAGAGTCCCAAGTTAAGTTCTATTGTTGTTTTTTATTCATTAATTTGAGGTAAAACCAATAGTGGATTCAAGCAAAAGGAAACTTAGGTATTTCTTTTATATTTCCCCTTTTCTTTTGGATGTTATCTTGACTTTGGCTATACACAGTGTAGCAAAACTTTCACCACTTGCCAAATTTGTAAAACTGCACACAGAGTAGGTTCGAGTCTCAGAGAGATAACAAATTCAACACTTTCTCTTAATTGCTTCTTACCAGCAGAGTGTAAAGGCCCCGTCACACTAAGCTAGATCGCTAGCGATATCGCTATGTGTGATACTTACCCCCGACCGGCTCCCCTGCTGGTTATCTCTGATCGCGCAAGAACGTCCTGGGCCATTTCTTGTCGGGCGCTTCCTGCTGGGCTTCCTGCTGGTGCCGACGAGCGACGCATGGACGCGGGCAGGTGGACGTCTTCATCGCCGCGTCTGACTGGTAAGTGACGACCACCGACCGCTGCTATGTCGCTGGTGAGATCTATCTGTTTGGCAGCTCACTAGCGACCATTTAGCGATGCACCAGCGATCCTGACTGTGTCGTTTCATTGTTGGGATCGCTGGTGCATCGCTAAATGTGACGGTACCTTAAGATTCGATTTAATCAATATCTAGTCTATAGATAAGGAGCAAGTAAAGAGTAAGGGCAGGTGTAGATGACAGTTTTTTCGATAGGAGTGTGATCGGACAAAACATTGGATCGCACTCTGACCGATGATATTCTATAGGGCCATGTACATGTCAATTTTTTTCCTCTGATTGGCTCTCAAAAAAATGGCTGCATCCTCGAGTTTGATCCGATATTCAGATCTCATTCCACCATGCAAGTCGATGAGTCCACGGAAACCATTGGACTGCACTGGGATGACATCTGAGTGCAATCTGATTTCCACACACTAACAGAATGGAGACGATAGAGAAATTGTTTTCCGCCGACTTCTCATCTAAGAGAATCAGATCACATTGATCACACTCTGATCAGAGGTTGATCAGAGTGTAACTTGCATAAATGGCCCTATTTTCTCAAACGAGAGAATACACGATAGTGTGACATTTTTCTCACAAAAAAAAACGGGCGCTACACTAATGGTAAAAATTGACACAAAGATCAGGAAATGGACGAAAATTGGATCCAATACACTAATGAAAAATAATCAGGTTTTTCTCTTATGCAAAATAAAAAATGGGCTTCTGAATGAGACCTTAAGGCTGAACCTCCTCTGTAAACTTTCTGGTATAATCTGAATATTATTATTTTATACATACACTCCAAGCATAGCACCCAATTTAATCATATAGTTTAGGTGAGTAGAAGGACATAAACATATAATCTCACTACTGCGCTTTCCTTTGTCAAGTTATTTACAGACATTACATTTTACGGAGTCCCAATTTCAATTACTTGTAGTGTGTAAATTGCTGCTTTATGTTCTTAATTATCGAGAATGTAATAAAGAATGATTGCTGCTCACCATCTCATGTTCTTCTATGCTGTTTATTTATGTTTAAGACTTGATAAGAATTATTGTATCTATCTTTTTGGCACATTTACTATTAAATCCTTGTACACTGACGTGCTATCTATTAACATAAAGGCTTGCTGCACAGATATATCAGTTTCTGAATAGACAATTGTTTATTCTCCCATTAGTAGTTTGTAGAAGTCTGTCATGTTTATAGGAAGGACTGGAGTAGGAACGTTACCTGGTGAGTATTTTCCAATCATAGCATTTTTTGAGAATTAAAAAGGTACAGGGAAATTTTCAATGAAACTTTAATGTTTGAACTTTTTTCCCCTCCCCTTCTTCCAAAAGCCATCTTTTTTATGTTTCCATTGTCGTAGCAGGAGGAGAGCTTGTCACTTGAAGGACAAGTTGTAGATTTGCATGACACCATTCACTTTATTGCAGTGGGGAAAAAAAGTATTTAGTCAGTCAGCAATAGTGCAAGTTCCACCACTTAAAAAGATGAGAGGCGTCTGTAATTTACATCATAGGTAGACCTCAACTATGGGAGACAAACTGAGAAAAAAAATCCAGAAAATCACATTGTCTGTTTTTTTTTCATTTTATTTGCATATTATGGTGGAAAACAAGTATTTGGTCAGAAACAAAATTTCATCTCAATACTTTGTGATATATCCTTTGTTGGCAATGACAGAGGTCAAACGTTTTCTGTAAGTCTTCACAAGGTTGCCACACACTGTTGTTGGTATGTTGGCCCATTCCTCCATGCAGATCTCCTCTAGAGCAGTGATGTTTTTGGCTTTTCGCTTGGCAACACGGACTTTCAACTCCCTCCAAAGGTTTTCTATAGGGTTGAGATCTGGAGACTGGCTAGGCCACTCCAGGACCTTGAAATGCTTCTTACGAAGCCACTCCTTCGATGCCCTGGCGGTGTGCTTTGGATCATTGTCATGTTGAAAGACCCAGCCACGTTTCATCTTCAATGCCCTTGCTGATGGAAGGAGGTTTGCACTCAAAATCTCACGATACATGGCCCCATTCATTCTTTCATGTACCCGGATCAGTCGTCCTGGCCCCTTTGCAGAGAAACAGCCCCAAAGCATGATGTTTCCACCACCATGCTTTACAGTAGGTATGGTGTTTGATGGATGCAACTCAGTATTCTTTTTCCTCCAAACACGACAAGTTGTGTTTCTACCAAACAGTTCCAGTTTGGTTTCATCAGACCATAGGACATTCTCCCAAAACTCCTCTGGATCATCCAAATGCTCTCTAGCAAACTTCAGACAGGCCCGGACATGTACAGGCTTAAGCAGTGGGACACGTCTGGCACTGCAGGATCTGAGTCCATGGTGGCGTAGTGTGTTACTTATGGTAGGCCTTGTTACATTGGTCCCAGCTCTCTGCAGTTCATTCACTAGGTCCCCCTGCGTGGTTCTGGGATTTTTGCTCACCGTTCTTGTGATCATTCTGACCCCACGGGGTGGGATTTTGCGTGGAGCACCAGATCGAGGGAGATTATCAGTGGTCTTGTATGTCTTCCATTTTCTAATTATTGCTCCCACAGTTGATTTCTTCACTCCAAGCTGGTTGGCTATTGCAGATTCAGTCTTCCCAGCCTGGTGCAGGGCTACAATTTTGTTTCTGGTGTCCTTTGACAGCTCTTTGGTCTTCACCATAGTGGAGTTTGGAGTCAGACTGTTTGAGGGTGTGCACAGGTGTCTTTCTATACTGATAACAAGTTTAAACAGGTGCTATTACTACAGGTAATGAGTGGAGGAAAGAGGAGACTCTTAAAGAAGAAGTTACAGGTCTGTGAGAGCCAGAAATCTTGATTGCTTGTTTCTGACCAAATACTTATTTTCCACCATAATATGCATATAAAATGAAAAAAAACAGACAATGTGATTTTCTGGATTTTTTTTTCTCAGTTTGTCTCCCATAGTTGAGGTCTACCTAAGATGTAAATTAGAGACGCCTCTCATCTTTTTAAGTGGTGGAACTTGCACTATTGCTGACTGACTAAATACTTTTTTCCCCCACTGTATATAATGTAACTAGCTGAAGAGCCCGGTGTTGCCCATGCATAGTAACTAACTGTGGATAGTTGCAACAAATTATAATGATTATCTTCTATCCCATAGTCCAGTTCCCACATACCCATCATTCATGTCCTCCATCCCATAGTCCCATGCCACATGCCCATCATACATATTCTCCATCCCATAGTCCCATGCCCATATACCCATCATACATATCCTCCATGCCATAGTCCCGTGCCCATATACCCATCACACATCCTCCATCCCATAGGCCCGTGCCCATATACCCATCATAGATATCCTCCATCCCATAGTCGAGTGCCCATATACCCATCACACATCCTCCATCCCATAGTCCCATGCTGATATACCCATCATACATATCCTCCATCCCATAGTCCCGTGCCCATATTTCCATCATACATATCCTCCATCCCATAGTCCCAGGCCCAAAAAGCCATCACACATCCTCTATCCCATAGTTCCGTGCCCATATACCCATTCTGACATCATCGTCTCCATTGCAACCTATTATGACCTCATCATTGCCATGGCAACCATTATGACATCATCGTCACTGTGCGGTAAGCATGACCGGACAAGATGATTATGCAAGTCAGTATGATCAGGCTGATATCAAGCTAGTATTATTATATTTGGTGGCTTTAAAAATTCAAAACGCTGTATAAAAAATTGGGTATCTCTCAATGTATTACAAGACTGATGAGGCTGTATATGGGCTTGTTGTTTGCACCGGGATATAGTTTTTAACCCTGTTTCTAAGTGTGTTTTCACTTTCCGTATGAGGCCAAAGTTTACAAATCTGACCAGTGTCAATTTATCAGTCTATTTAGTAGGGACTTGCTTTTTTTCGTGGATTCAGTTGAAACTTTTATTGGAAACATTTTACGTAACATTTTGGATCACATTTATCCTGTTCCCTATGCTGAGCGCTTACAAAAAGGTTTCCATCTAGACATCCAAATGACTCGATTCAGATGAAACCCTTGAGGAATCCATTCACTATAATGAGGCAGCAGAGTAACCCTTGACACCATCTGGGCTCTGTTCAGCGGTGTCCTTCTTTTCAGAGGTGGAAAAAACTGTGGCTGACTGTGCTTTTATGCACCTATAAAAAGACTGACACCGCCAGGTCATTTTATCTATTTTTATTTTGTTTCTACTGAGGAAAAATATAATTGTTGTGCTTTTTTATTTTTTATTCTTAAAAACAGTTTTTTAACCGATTTACTGACTTTTTTTTCCACATACGGACTTAGATGCTGAGGTCATTTGATTACTGATTCCACATTAGTATTTCAGTATGCTCTACAAATCACAGCCTCCAATGTTACTCTTGTCACAACTGGGTTTTACACGAGTACAAGGATGGCAGTGACTGGGACTTCAGCAGGCCCGGGTGCCATAGCAAGTCACTGGCACACTGCAATTATGTCTGCTGGTCATCAATGGATGCCCATACAAATATTCAAACTGTATTTCACGACTTGATTAAGTCATTTAAAGGGTTACTCAACAGTGATCCATCTGTGGTGTAGGCTCAACTTTTGGGTGCAATCCATACACCTAAAACTTCCACATCAAATAATAATATAGTCATTACCACCTTGTTCTTTGAGCCTGATCCTGAAGTAATCAATTTTTTTATTTTTGAATTTTTGCAAATCTCTTCTTCCAAGGGCCATAACTTTTTTTATTTTTTCACCAACATAGCCGGCATATGAAGGCTTGTTTATTGAGGAACGAGTTGCAGTTATGAATAACACCATTCATTTTGCCTTACAATATACTGGAAATCAAGAAAAAAAATCCAAATTGCAAAAACACCACCGATTCCAACATTTTTCTTTTGTGGTGTTGAGGGGTAAAAATGATCTGAAGATCACAATAAAGACTAAGCCTTACAGTATATCACAGATGACGATCAAGTAACCTGTTCTTGAGTTCTTCTCTATGGGGTAAATGGTCATAACATTTGCTGTGCTTTACAGTGATAAATCAAGGTAGGTAAGGTCATCTAGAAGAACCAGGTGCAAATCAGGCTTGAAGTTTTTCACATATTTGTTGATTCCAGTCCCCTCCATGTTAACCGTGCCCACACTTATTCTTCTATAAAAGTTGTAAGATGGGGAAATAGTCTCAAATTACCCAAATATGTAGTGTGCCAAAACTAGCAAATTTTTTACATCACCAAATGGCATAAGGTGAGTAGGTGACTAATAAGTTCTCTGGGTAAACTGAACACCTAGCTATAGCACTGCTCTATGTTTATCATAGCTAGTGCCATCCAACGTATGTGATTGCCATTTTTTTTTTGGGGGGGGGGGACGGTGCTATAGAGATGGAAAAAAAGTTAATTAGAAACGTTTTTTTTACTCATTTACACCTATTCTCATTAACTTTGGACCACTTGACCTATCTTTTTTGCTAATAATGATGATCCTCTGAAGAGGAGAGTACTATATAGGTCCTCATCATTCAGTATGATAAGAGCATCCAGAAATGGGCAATTTTTTGTCCAAGAAACTGCATTGTATACTTTTATGCCACATGACTCTTGCTTGGAATTGGGCTCTTCCTGTGTCATAAAATTCCCTTAGTTTATAAACTTGTACAAAATTATTCTGCTTTGAAAAATAAGCATCTGTCTGTATTTTGCTTTTACAAATGTTAATGCCCAAATTAAGTCTTGTATGATTCAAGCCAGTATGATGATTATGTAGCACTAATGTTGGTCTCCTTCACTCTCCATGTATTGACGCCAATATATTTACCTCCCCGGCCACACGCTGTACTCGGTGTGCTCCTTGCTTCCTGTTGTCTCAGGAGGCAGCAGTTTCAGGCAGCACACTTAGTCTGCACACGATCCCTTGTTCTTAAAGAGGCAGCGAGCATACCTGCAAAGATGTCCACAGTCAATGGCTATGAGTAGAGATGAGCGACTTTGCCTTTTTTAGGGTCGAGTCGGGTTTCGTGAAACCCGACTTTCGCAAAAGTCAGGTCGAACGAAATCGGCCGACTATAGGGAAAAGTCGGAGGCCGACTGAAACACGAAACCCAATGCAAGTCACTGGGGAAGCAAAGTCGGCAGTGAGTGGAGGACAGTAAACACACCTACAGTGCCCATTTCAATGCCAAAAACATCAAATCTTATTACTGAAGCTTGTCAACCTTAATTAATTTCATAATAATAGTTACGCATTAAAAACTGGGGGTTATTTGGCTAAAGTTGTGGGGGGTAGGGCTGGCTCCAGGTTTTCGTGTGCCCTGGGCCAAAGAGTGTCAGTACACTTACCACAACTCATGATGCTCTGATACGGCACAGAAATATAGGTATAGTACAATGACAAATACTTCACTGCTTACATGACATGACTGATCTATTGTAAATTGTACAATAGCTCAAAAAAAGGACAGTATATTACTCCATACAGTATTATGGCCACCACATTGTGCGCCATACAGAATAATGAGCCCCATATATTTCTCCATACAGAATAATTGGTCATGGTCACATATAATGTTCCATACAGTATATGATGAGCTCCACATAATGCTACAGTATATGGTCCCCATGGATGATGTTCCAGTGTATGATGGGCCCTAATAATGCTCCATATATAATGGACCCCATTTCTAATGCTCCAGTGTATAATGGGCCCCGTAAATGCTGCTCCAGTGTCTACTGTCCCCCATTTAGAATGCTCCAGTATATGATGGGCCTCATGGATAATGCTCCACTGTCTTATGGGCCCTAATAATGCTCCATATATAATGGGCCCCATTTCTAATGATCCGGTGTATAATGGGCCCCGTAAGTGCTGCTCCAGTGACTGATGTCCTCCATTTGGAATGCTCCAGTATATGATGGTCCCCATGGATGATGCTTCAGTGTATGATGGGCCCTAATAATGCTCCATGTATAATGGGCTCCATTTCTAATGCTCCAGTGTATAATGGGCAACGTAAATTCTGCTCCAGTGTCTGCTGTCCCCCATTTGGAATGCTCCAGTATATGATGGGCCTCATTGATGATGCTCCAGTGACTTATGGGTCTTAATAATGCTCCATATACAATGGGCCCCATTTCTAATGATCCAGAGTAGAATGGGCAGAGTAAATGCTGCTCCAGTGTCTGATGTCCCCCATTTGGAATGCTCCAGTATATGTTGGTCCCCATGGACGATGCTCCAGTGTATGATGGGCCCTAATAATGCTCCATATATAATGGGCTCCATTTCTAATGCTCCAGTGTGTAATGGGCCCCATAAATGCTGCTCCAGTGTCTGATGTCCCCCATTTTTTAAACTTCAGAAGAGGAGGCGATAGAGCTGGAGGATGTTTCAGCAATGTAATCCAAAAACAGTTCCTGATGCTCCGGCATTAAAAGCAGTCTACCTACTCCCAGAAAACGGAGCCAAGTTACAGGCCTTCTGGAGCTACACCATGACGCAAGCTCAACACCTCCTTCCTTAGCTGCTATTGTGTTTTTGGCACTACCAGCAGATGCACCACTACCACCATCAGTACCATGTGGCCCCCCACGCCCACTTCCGCGTCCTCTTCCACCATACTTCCTCATGTTTTGGAAAATGGACCCAAAATACCAGCAGATTTGTGGTACTGTATCAGAAGCGTACAGCTCTATACAGTCTGGGGATAACAGTAAATCTCTGTATATATTTCATGAGTCATACACAGACGCACACAGACTCAGTATGGATTACACAATAAAATAAAAAGTTGAAAAAGGGTACAGCATCACCAGATGCAAGGTATATGTAGTATAGTGTAAACATTCTGAATCTCCATATATATTTCAGGAGGCAGACACAAACGCTCTCAGGCCCAGTATGGATTACACAAGAATATGAAAAGTTGTAAATGGGTAATGTAACACAAGCGTACAGCTGTGTACAGTGTTGGGGGTAATCTTAAATCACCAAATATATTTCCGGAGTAACAGACAGACGTTCACAAGCTCATTATGGATTACACCAGAATCTAAATAGCAAAAAAGGTTACTGTATCAGAAGCGTACAGCTGTATACAGTGTTGGCCAATTTTGAAATATCGGTATATATTTCCGGAGTCACCCTCAGAGGCTCACTCAGTCTGGGTTTGACGGTAATAAAAAAGGTTGTAAAAAAGGTACTGGATAACAAGATAGCAAGTATATATATTATAGGGTACAATTGAAATCTCCGTATAAATAGTCCCATAGTCACTCTCAGACGCTTACTCAGTATGGATTTGACCGTAATACTAAATATCGAACAAAGGTACTGTATAACAAGATACAAGCTGTATCGAGTATAGGGTAATAATTGGTATCTCCGATTCACCGTATATATAGAAGGCGTAAACCACACACGCTCACTCACTATGGATGATACCGTAATAAAAATTTTTGAACAAAGGTACTGTATCAGCACATACCAGGTGTATCCAGTCTAGAGTTAATTGTAAATTTCCATCTATACTTCCGGAGTCAGACACAGACACTCACAGGCTCAGTATGTATTACACCAGAATATAAAAAGTAGAAAAAAGGGAAAGGTATTCGAAGCGTACACCAGTATACAGTGTTGTGGTACTTTTAAATCTTGGTATATATTTCAATCTCAGTAAGCCAGTCCAGACTCTCCGCTACTGGAAACTGCATGGATACAAGTACAGACGGAAAGTCGAATGTTAGCAGAAATTTGGGAATTACTCATAGAGGGAAAACCTCCCGATAGATGTTGCAGAGTCGATGCAGACCCTCAATTACTGTGTCTGTGGAGACAGTGAAAATGGTTCTTTGTGAAGAAAGTATTGCTTTAATGCAGTAGCGTGGATCACCTCACCATTACTCGTCTCCATCAAATTGTGATCACAGGGAGAGATGTAGACATGGTCCTCACTGCCTATCATGATATGTCTGGTCATTTTGGAGTGCAAAAGAAAGAAGCCACAGGCCGTAGGCGATTCTATTGGATTGGCATGAGAGGAGACATTGAAAAATGGTAGCAGGAATGTCACATGTCTGTGACTATCACAACTGTGAAAGGTGATCATAGAGCATCACTGCATCCGCTTGTAAGTTGACGTCCATTACAAATGGTAGCCAGTGATCATCTGAAGGTAGAGGCGAGCAGGACAGGTCATAGCTACATCTTAACCATCATTGATCAATACACCAAATTTCTAGTGGCCATCCCTGAGAAGGATTTAACTGCCCAGACTACACAGCGGTGGAGCAGGGAGAGGTAAGTATTGCAACTTGCAAGTGCTGTGGTCATGACCAAGCAGGGGGGCACACTCGGGGGTGACGGTACTGGCACAGGGCCCCTCATAGTACGCTGGTGTGCCTGACGGCGAGTGGGCGCCCCCACCGTCAGAGACACTGTATTATACTTTGAGGGGCCCTGTGCCAGTGCCGTCGGCCATCAGTGTGCCCATCCACCTGTTCAAATCAACTGCACTTGCCCGGGTACGCCAGGTGTTGACCCCAGCCCTTGGGAGGGGTGGGCAGCCCAGTTAGGGAGGTTTAAAAAATGGCATATGTTGATGTGTAGGCTGGACATTCTGCAGCTGCAAATGGCGGATTTGGGCAAGTCCAAGGAAGAGGAGGACAAAAGCGAGGCAGTTTTCTGGCAACCTATGTGTCAGGGGAAGGTGGGACAAAATCCTTTGACACCCATGCATGGTTCATTTTAATGAAGGTTAGATCATCAACGTTTTGGGTCAACAGACAGGTCCTTTTTTCTGTCAGGATTGATCCAGCAGCACTGAAGACTCTTTCAGATAAAACACTAGTAGCAGGGCAAGCAAGCTCCTCTAAGGCATATTGTGCCAATTCAGGCCAGGTGTCCAGTTTAGACACCCAATAGTCAAAGGGGAATGACCTGTGAGGGAGAACATCGATATGGGAGGAGAAGTAGTTTGTAATCATAGTTGACAACTGCTGTCTCCTGTCACTTTTAATCGATGCAGTATTAGCAGTCGTGTGAGCGGTACTTGAGAAATCATTCCACAAACATGGTCATTAAACCCCTGTCTCCAATGCCACTTCTGCTGTGTGCACCATGAACACCTCTTCTATTGTGCTCACTACGGCTCGTGGGAGAACCAGCACTGATGCTGTGTGCTGGGAAAACCTCAAACGCTTTACCAGAGTTGCTTGTTTGTTAGCCAATATTATCTCTAGGTTCTCCTGTGGCATGATGTCGTGTAATTTGCCTTAGTAGCGTGGATAGAGGATGCTGGCCTGCCAGTAGTCGTCATCCTTCATCACCTTGGCAATGCGGGGGTCCCTTTTTAGGATCCGCAAGGCATAATTGCACATGTGGGCCAATGTTCCAGGTGTCAATAATGCACTGCCACTGCTGCGTGGAGGAGCAATTTCTGGCAAATCCACATCCCTACAGTCACGCACAAACCCTGTACCTGACCTTGGAACGCCAAGATATTCTCTTTCCCCCTGCGAAACATCCTCCTGCCCAAAATAATCATCCCCCTCATCCTCCTCCTCCTCTTCCTCTTCTTCCTCCACCTCGTCCAGGACAGTTCCCTGACCAGACAATGGCTGACTGTCAGCAAGGCTTCCCTGCTCCTCCTCCTCCTGTTCCTTCTCCTCTGCAGACGCCAGATCCTTAATGTGCATCAAACTTTGCATGATCAGACGCATAAGTGGGATGCTCATGCTTATGATGGTGTTGTCTGTGCTTACCAGCCGTGTGCATTCCTCAAAACACTGAAAGACTTTACAGAGGTCTTTCAGCTTTGACCACTGCACACCCGACAATTCCATGTCTTCCCTCAAACTGCCTGCCCATGTATCCTCCCACAAATGCATTACAGACTGCCTCTGTTCGCACAGCCTCTCAACCATGTGCAGGGTGGAGCTCCACCTTGTTGCCAAGTCTATGATTAGGCGGTGCTTGGGGAGGTGGAGCAATCGCTGCAGCTTCTGCATACGACTGGAGTATACGGCCGAGCGACGGACGTGCGAGCACAGTCTTCGCACCTTATGAGAAGGGATGTTAACTCCAGACAATTATTAAGGAAGCACTGCACCACCAGGTTCAAAGTGTGAGCCAGGCAAGGTATGTGTGTGAGTATTGCAAGGGCTATGGCTGCCACAAAATTACGGCCGTTATCACTGACTACCTTGCCTGGCTCAAGATGTAGACTGCCCAGCCATGACTCAGTTTGTCGCTGCAAGTAGTTGGCCAGTACCTCCGCGGTGTGTCTGTCGCCCAAAGACATCATCTTTAACACAGCCTGCTAACGCTTACCACTAGCTGTTCAATAGTGGGACACCTCGTATGCAACACTGGCAGCTGCGGATGAAGTGCTCGTGCGACTACACTCTGTGGACGAGCTTTCACTTATGGAGGCGGAGGAGGGTCGAAAGCCTACAGCCAACTGTTTCCTATATCGTGGGCTAAGCAGCACTGTTCCATAGCCGCTGTCCCCTGTGGAGCCTGCATCCACCACATTAACCCAGTGCGCAGTGATGGACGCGTAACGGCCCTGGCCATGCCTATTGGACCATGCATCTGTTGTGAAGTGCACCTTTCCACTCATTGATTGCTTGAGTGCATGGACAATGCGGTCTTTCACATTTAGGTGGAGGGCTGGGAAGGCTTTTCATGAAAAGAAGTGCCGACTGGGTAGGTCATAGCGTGGGACTGCGTAGGTCATGAGGTCGCGGAAAGCTTCGCTTTCAACCAAATGGTTGGGCATCATCTCTAATGAGATTAGTTTGGCAATGTAGTCGTTCCAACACAGTGTACGCGGATGAGAGGATGAGTACTTTCTTTTCCTACACAGAGTCTCTGGTAGGGTGAGCTGGACTGGAGAGCTGCATATGGGGGAAGTATTGGAGGAACAGATGTAGTGAGAGGGGGTTGATGGTGGTATTGGTGGTGATGTGTTGTGTTGCAAAACCATTGTGATTCCCTGAGTGCTTTTGCCTCAACATTTAGTGCTGGTGGTGTGCTTAACGGTGGCGGTGGTCTTACAGTGGGGGTAGTGATAGAGCATTGCTGGCTACCTTCAGTCGGAGCAGGTGCATATGTGCTACCTGAGGTTTTGTAATCCGTCCACGCTTGCAAGTGCATGTTGATTAAATGTCTAAGCATGCAACTGGTATTCAAATTTCTAAAGGTCCTTCTGCACTTCTTACAGGTAACCTTTTCCTCATCAGTAGAATTTTGGACAAAGAAGTGCCACACTGCACTCTTCCTACTATGGTATACATTTTCTGGCCTTGCACGCTGTGCTAATTTTACCATCTGGTGTTATGAATGAGTCACCGTAGGAGGCAAAAACAGAAATGCTAGCTAAGTCCAGAAAACCAGAGAAGTTGGCAGCTATCGGATTGCAGACCCCTGAACCTATCAACACAACTAGCAGTAGCCGTGGGGGGTTCCTACGATGCCCTAGACCCCTCGAACACAGCCGGAGGACTATATAGCCTAAAGACAGAAAGGGAAATCTAAACTGCCCCAGAGCAGACCCCAAAGCAAAAGGCAGCCCCCAACAAATAATGACGGTGAAGCAAGTAGAAAGAACACTAACACAGACAGAAAGATAGACTGAGCAAAAACGGGGCCCAAGCTAACTAGATAGGAAAGGACAGGAAGGCTGCTGTCTGCAATCCGTGAAAAACCCTATGAAAATAAGAGCCAACAGACTGACAGTGAAAAAGGCCCTGAAGACGCTAGGCTTCAAAAAAGCTATGTCAGTACTCAGGAATATTCTGAAGACAGAGCAACCGGCAAAAGGAGATTCAGCTCACCCCAGCAGGAAATGGCAGAATCCAGAAAAGCAAGGCAAACAAAAACAAAACACAAATGCTAACAGGCAAAGCAGAAAACTTAGCTTTAGAGGAGCAGGAATCAGACTGGTCTCCTAGGAGTCCACAGAGAAATCACCCGCAAAGCAGAAGGGCGTGGGCAGCCTTATATCCAGTCCGTGACTCCACTCAGCCAGTCATCATCATTAAGCTCAGGTGCCTGATAATCAGGCTTATTACTTTCCTTTACCAGAATAGGGAGTTCACCAGACCTCAGTGACGAAGGGGAAAATGAACTCACAACAGTACCTCCCCCTTGAGGAGGGGTCACTGAACCCTCAACCACGCCACCAGGGCGATCAGGGTGAGCCTGCTGAAAGGCACGCACCAATCTTTTGGCATGAATATCAGAGGCAGAGACCCAGGAATTATCCTCCTGACCATAACCCTTCCACTTAACCAAATACTGGAGTCTCCGTCTAGCCAGACGGGAATCCAGTATTTTCTCTACCTCATATTCCATGTTACCTTCAACCAATACAGGGTCCGGAGGTGCCACCCCAGGAACAACTGGTTTAACAAACCTCTTCAACAAGGACTTATGGAACACATTATGGATTTTAAATGTGACAGGAAGAGCCAAACGAAACGAGACCGGATTAATAATCTCCAAAATCTTGTAAGGTCCAATAAATCTAGGCTTAAACTTAGGAGAAGCCACCTTCATAGCAATATTTTTTGATGATAACCACACCATATCACCAATCTTAAACTGGGGACCAATGGTTCTATGTCGATTGGAAAACCGCTGGGCCTTTTCCTGGGAGAGAGATAACTTATCCACAACTTGGTCCCAGATCTGGTGCATTCTCTCCACCACAGTGTCAACACCTGGGCAGGCAGAAGGCTCCACCTGCCCTGAAGAAAATCGAGGATGAAACCCAAAGTTACAAAAAAAAGGTGACATCAAAGTGGCAGAACTAGCTCTATTATTTAAAGCAAATTCGGCCAAGGTCAAAAATGAAACCCAATCATCCTGATCAGCGGAAATAAAACATCTCAAATACGACTCCAAGGTCTGGTTTGTTCTCTCTGTCTGCCCATTGGTCTGAGGGTGAAAAGCAGAGGAGAAGGACAACTAAATTCCCAGCTTGGAACAGAAAGTCCTCCAAAATCTAGACACAAACTGAACTCCTCTGTCAGATACAATGTTCTCAGGAATCCCGTGCAAGCGAACCACCTGTTGCAAAAACAGGGGCACCAACTCAGAGGAAGATGGCAACTTAGGGAGTGGTACAAATGAACCATCTTAGAAAACCTATCACAAATCACCCAAATAACAGTCATTCTTTGAGAGACCGGCATATCAGAGATGAAATCCATTGAAATATGGGTCCATGGCCTCCTGGGGACCGGCAAAGGCATCAACAACCCACTAGAGCGAGAACAAGATTTAGACCGGGAGCAAGTCCCACAGGACTGCACAAAATTCCTGACATCATGAGACAAGGTGGGCCACCAAAAAGAGCGACTCACCAGATCTCTAGTACCAAAAATACCTGGATGACCAGCCAATGCAGAGCAATGAACTTCAGACATCACTCTCTTCTTCCACTGGTCAGGAACATACAACTTTCCACTGGGACAACGATCAGGTTTGTCCTCCTGGAACTCTTGCAGAGCAAGTCTCAAATCGGGCGAGATGGCAGAAAGAGCTTCCCCTTCGCCTAAGATGGTAGCAGGCTTGGTCACCACAGGAGAATCAGCAAAGAAGCTCCTAGAGAGGGCGTCTGCCTTGACATTCTTAGTTCCAGGAAGAAAAGAGACCACAAAATCAAAACGTGTAAAAAACAAGGCCCACCTAGCCTGTCTAGGGTTCAAGCGTTTAGCCGACTCTAGGTAAATCAAATTCTTGTGGTCTGTGAGGACCACAACTTGATGTTTAGCTCCCTCCAACCAATGTCTCCACTCCTCAAATGCCCATTTCATGGCCAACAGTTCCCGATTCCCCACATCATAGTTACGTTCAGATGGAGAGAACTTTCAGGAAAAGAAAGCACAGGGATTCATTTTAGATGTTACAGGATCCTTTTGGGACAAAACAGCTCCTGCACCAATCTCAGAAGCATCCACCTCTACCTGGAACGGGAGTGAGACATCAGGTTGCCGCAAAACCGGGGCGGAGGTAAATCTTCGCTTCAGCTCCTGAAAGGAAGCAACAGCCTCCAGAGACCAATTCAACACATCAGCACCCTTCTTAGTCAGATCAGTCAATGGCTTGGCAATACTAGAAAATTTTGCTAAAAATTAGCAAAACCCAAAAACTTCTGGAGGGCCTTCAAAGAAGTGGGTTGAACCCAATCATAAATGGCCTGTACCTTGGCCGGGTCCATTTCAATAGTTGACGGAGACAAAATAAATCCCAAAAATGAAATCCTCTGTACTCCAAAAAGGCATTTCGATCCTTTGACATACAGGGAATTCTCCCTCAAGATCCGGAACACAGTCCGAATATGTTCCACATTAGAATCCCAATCCTTGGAGAAGATCAAAATATCATCCAGATAGATAATCAAAAATTTATTGACAAAGTCTCGGAAAATATCGTTCATGAAGCACTGGAAGACAGAAGGGGCATTAGTGAGCCCAAAAGGCATCACCAGGTACTCAAAATGTCCCTCCGGAGTATTAAACGCCATCTTCCATTCATCCCCCTGCTTAATGCGGATAAGATTATACGCCCCCCCGAGGTCAAGCTTGGTAAACCAGCAAGCACCTCTAACTCTAGAGAATAGATCCGAAATCAGGGGTAACGGATACTGATATTTAATAGTAATTTTGTTGAGGGCACGATAATCAATACAAGGCCTTAAAGAACCATCCTTTTTGGCCACGAAAAAAAACCCGGCACCTAAGGGTGAAGAGGATGGTCTAATATGACCCTTCTCCAACGCCTCCTTAATATAGGATCGCATAGCCTCGTGCTCGGGTACAGATAAATTGAAGAGCCGACCATTGGGAAATTTACACCCCGGGCTCAGTTCAATTGCACAGTCATAACTCCTATGAGGAGGCAAAGATGCAGACTCATTCTCACTAAATACATCATAAAAGTCCGCCAAATAGTCAGGAACATCATGTGACTGAGGAGAGATGGAAAAAACCGGAGCCTCACAAAAGGCACACCGACAACCCCAACTCGCCACAGACACAGATTTCCAATCCAAAACTGGATTATGAATTTGCAACCAGGGAAACCCCAGAACAACGGCATCATGCAGACCATGCAACACCAAAAATCTGCAATTTTCTTGATGGTCTGGGGCGACCTGCATGACCACCTGGGTCCAAAACTGAGGTTTATTTTTCACCAAAGGAGTAGCATCAATCCCCCTCAAAGGGATAGGCGTCTGCAGAGGTGTCATCGGAAATCCACAACGTTTAGCAAAATCCAAGTCCATTAGGTTTAGCGCTGCTCCTGAATCCACAAAAGCCTTGGCGGAAAATGTGGACAGGGAGCAGATCAGAGTAATTGCCAGAAGAAACTTAGGTTGAACACCACCAACAGAAAACGTGTGTGCAAAGCGTTTCTCTCGTTTAGGACAAACAGAAATAATATGCGAGGCATCTCCACAGAAAAAACACAGCTTATTATGCCTTCTGAACTCCTGATGTTGCGCCCTAGACAAAACTCTATCACATTGCATAGGTTCAGACGTCTGTTCAACCGGTGGCAACACCTCTCGTGCAATCCTGCGTTCACGTAAACGCCGATCAACCTGAATGGCTAATGACATAGAATCGTCCAGACCAGAGGGAACAGGAAATCCCACCACAGTATCTTTTACGGCTTCTGACAAACCCTTCTGAAAGAGAGCAGCCAAGGCATTATCATTCCAGGTGGTAAGGACTGCCCACTTTCGGAACTTTTGACAGTACAACTCTGCAGAATCTCGACCCTGGTTCAATGTCAACAGGGTCTTTTCAGCCTGATCAATAGCATTAGGTTCGTCATACAACAACCCCATGGCTTGAAAGAATGCGTTCACATTAGTCAGAATAGGATCATCTGGTTTCAAAGAAAACGCCCAATCCTGGGGATCACCATGCAGCAAAGAGATGACAATTTTAACCTGCTGCGCGGAGCTTCCTGACGAGTTAGGCTTCAAGGCAAAAAATAATTTACAATTATTTTTGAAACTCAAAAATTTAGATCGATCCCCAAAAAATACATCAGGTGTAGGGATCTTTGGTTTAACAGCATGCGAACGAGCAAGGTAGGCGGAAATTCCCCGCACTTCCGCAGCAGGCTGCTCCACATGATCAGACAATTGCTTTATCTCCATTGAGAGAAAAAAAAATTCCCCTACGGCCTCAGAGATATAGAGGAAAGAATATACACACTCTTTTTTTTTTTTTTTTTTTTAACACAACTCTTTCCTGCTATTGAGTACCCTAGGATCTGCGGTATGGCGGGTGATTCTGTTATGAATGAGTCACCGTAGGTGGCAAAAACAGAAATGCTAACTAAGTCCAGAAAACCAGAGAAGTTGGCAGCTATCGGATTGCAGACCCCTGAACCTATCAACACAACTAGCAGTAGCCGTGGGGGGTCCTACGATGCCCTAGACCCATCGAACACAGCCGGAGGACTATATAGCCTAAAGACAGAAAGGGAAATCTAAACTGCCCCAGAGCAGACCCCAAAGCAAAAGGCAGCCCCCAACAAATAATGATGGTGAAGCAAGAAGAAAGAACACTAACACAGACAGAAAGATAGACTGAGCAAAGATGGGGCCCAAGCTAACTAGATAGGAAAGGACAGGAAGACTGCTGTCTGCAATCCGTGAAAAACCCTATGAAAATAAGAGCTAACAGACTGACAGTGAAAAAGGCCCTGAAGACGCTAGGCTTCAAAAAAGCTATGTCAGTACTCAGGAATATTCTGAAGACAGAGCAACCGGCAAAAGGAGATTCCGCTCACCCCAGCAGGGAATGGCAGAATCCAGAAAAGCAAGGCAAACAAAAACAAAACACAAATGCTAACAGGCAAAGCAGAAAACTTAGCTTTAGAGGAGCAGGAATCAGACTGGTCTCCTAGGAGTCCACAGAGAAATCACCCGCAGGGCAGAAGGGCGTCGGCAGCCTTATATCCAGTCCGTGACTCCACTCAGCCAGTCATCATCATTAAGCTCAGGTGCCTGATAATCAGGCTCATTACCTTCCTTTACCAGAATAGGGAGTTCACCAGACCTCAGTGACGAAGGGGAAAATGAACTCACAACAGTCTGGCCAAGCTGTTCTGCAATTCTTTTGTTTTTGGTCCACGTTTTTGGACAGCTACGGGCCTACCAGATAACTGCTGCTGCGATGTCAATGCCTGCTGCAGATCCTTCTGCTTATCTGAACTATTGCCAGCGCCACCCTCGTCCCCCAATGGATGCCAATACGGGTCATGAACTGGGTCATCCATCACCTCCTCTTCAAAGTCATCTGCACCTTCCTCTTTACCTTCCTCTGTGTCACCGTGTAAAGTGGTATAGTATGCGGGAAGGGGCACCTGAGTTTCATCAGGGTCAGAGTCTGGCTCAGTAGACTGCGAGGACAATGTAGTGCTCTGGGTCAATGTACCAGCAGAATCATCTAGCAGTGGCTGTGCATCAGTGCACTTTGTTTTCTTTGACTGGTCTCCCTGAGGTCAGTGATTGTTTCATGATGTTGGTCTACTAGGCATTGCTCCCACCTAGCCAGAATCCTACTCCACACTGATGTGGTGCTAATAAAAATATGGATATCTTATAGCCTAATATATTGTTTATATGCTTTGATATAGTGTGAATTATATAAGAAATGCCTATTTTGAGTCCATATTGAAATTAACCTGAAATGTCAGCATTTGAAGGCCTCATACCCAGGGTTCATGAGGTCAGACCCGCAATGGCTATTGAAATGCAGTTTTAGTGTTGAGTATACTAAAAGACAATGTCTGTTGAAACAGTATGTTTAATCTGGATTACTGGAAAGGATTAACCTTTGTGTACGCTGTTGACTTACTTGATTTTTAAGAGCAGTGAATGGTGTGAGTCAAGGCATCACCTGATATTGGTGCATATAGGGGTCAAAAGAGAACCTGGCATATAGACAACTGCACATTATTGTACATAAGGTCATAGAAATATGGTTGAGAAAGCCTAATGTAGAATCAGTATAGTTGGCAATCTGAAACCCATTATAGTGTATTCAATCTTAAAGATCTCTTTAACTGTAGTCTGAAATATATATATATATATATATATATATATATATATATATAATAAATATATATTGTGCTAGGGTTCTGATCATAGCATATTGTTGGAAACTTTGTTCTGGTGTATGATTTACTCTTATCATAAGTAAAACAGGGCAGGAGTAAATAGTCTGAAGAGACAAGTTTTGTTTGATGTTATTTATTCATGATAGCTGGCCACTGTCATGTGATTGGAACATCAAACCACTAACTTGTGTATTTTCATGTTTACACAATATTATATTGTGTAGACCTTTGTTTAAAGCATATAAAAGCTGGGAAGGCAGTCAGAAGAGGCAAGAGCTTTGTGGACCTGTGTAAGAGGACGCTCTTCGCAGTGTAGGTCCTAGGACGCATTCTGTCTTCGCTGACCGCTCCTCCAGCTGAAGTATTTTCGGATAGATGTAAATGCCCTTAGTGAAGATTCTTTTCTCTTCTTCTTTCTGATGTAAGTATATGTACTAAAACCTTTGTAGTTTGAATATATAACTATATGCAATATCATACTATTTTCTATTTCGATATCATTGTCATACATTCCATTGATTTGGTGTTTTGTCATTTGGATTGATCATTGCATAATAAAATTGTGTCATGTCCAAGTGGTGCCTTCTTTAAAGCAGTATCCGAGCCTTATTGCTACAAACAGCTGGCAATACAACTGATGAGGGGCAACACCCCGAAACAGCTGTTTGTGGATGGATACCTGGCCTTGGTATTTCCCTTGTCATATCTGTAAACTCGTAAACAGCTGGATATTGACTTAAAGGGCCACTTAATATGGTGGTAATGGTGGTTTCCGAAAGGAGCCACTCCTTGGCTGGGTCCTTCCCTGAATATCTGGATAGTCTCGTGCTTGAGACTCTTAAATGAGGCTCCACAGACTTTATTTGCATATTCGTATTTCCCAGGGAGCAATGCACCTAGGATTTCACTGATTGAGCGCCTTTGCCGGCTGCCGCAGTGTTTTCTTTGACTGGTCTCCCTGAGGTCAGTGATTATTTCATGATGTCAGTGCACTCCATGTCAGATTCATCTTGGATTTGGTAATTCAGGATTTGACTGGACAACCCAGGCATGGTATGGGAAAAGAGCACCATAGAGTAATCTGAAATGTGGGCTGCCGCATCTTTAACTTTTGGTGGGGGTGAAGGACAAAAGGAAAGGTATTTTTCCTGACCAGAACCCTGCACTGACAACTCTGTGCTTGCAGGTTTCGAACGTTCAGAAGAGGAGGCAATAGAGCTGGTGGCTGTTTCAGCAATGTACGCCAAAACCTGTTCCTGATGCTCCGGCTTTAAAAGCAGTTTTCCTACTCCAAGAATAGGGAACCTTACAGGCCTTCTTGGGCCAGACGATGACATAGGCTCAACACCTCCTGCCTTAGCTGCTATTGTGCTTATGCCAGAACCAGCCGATGCACCACCACCATCAGTACCAGCCGCGCCACACTGCCAACGTCCGTGGCCTCTTCCACCATACTTCCTCATGTTTGGGAAAATGCACCAAAACTACCAGCAGAGAGATGGTACTGTATGAGGAGCATCCAGCTGTGTAAGGTGTATTAAAAAAAACTAAATCTACGTTTATATTTTGTTAGTCATAGACGCTCTCCCAGTATGTATTTGTCCGTATTCCAACAAGCAGATATACGGTACTGTATCAGAAGTGTACAGCTGTATACGTTTTTTGTGTAACTAACAATCTCTGTATATGTATTTACGGAGTGTCACACACACAAGCTGACTCTGTATAGATGTGAATGTAATGCGAACAGCAGATATACAATACTGTTTGAGAATTGGACAGCTCAATATGGTTTATGGAGAAATGGAAATGTCCATATATGTATTTACGGATGGTCATACACACGCTGACTCTGTATAGATGTGACCGTAATGCGAACGGCAGATATACAATACTGTTTGAGAATCAGACAGCTCTATACGGTGTCTGTATGGAAAATTGTAAATCTCTGTCTATTTTTATACTGAGCGACACACGCTGTCTCTGTATAGTTTTGACCATGATCAAACAGCAGATATACGAAACTGTTTGAAAAGCGGACAGTTCTGTACGGTGTAGGTCTGGAAAAATGGAAAATCTCCTCGGTTTGTTTTTCCAGAGTCACACACAGATAGCTTGTATTTGTCCATGATACCAGCCGGTACACGGTAGTGCGTGAGGAGCGTGCACAGCTATACGGTGTCTGTATGGAAAATTGCAAATCTCCGTCTATTTTTATATGGAGAGACACACACTGTCTCTGTATAGTTTTGACCGTGATCAAACAGCAGATATACAAAACTATTTGAAAAGCGGGCAGTTCTATACGTTGTATGTCTGGAAAAATGGAAAATCTCCTCGGTTTGTTTTTCCAGAGTCACACACAATTAGCTTGTATATGTCCGTGATACTAGCCAGTACATGGTAGTGTGTGAGGAGCGTACACCGCTATACACTGTGTGAAAAAAATGAACGCTCGGTAACTGACCAGAACAAAATAATAAAAGTTGGAGTGCTTTGAAAAAAGCAGTTTGAACAGCAGTGTGCACACAGCAATGCAGCTGTCAGGTAGTCTTAAAAGGCAGCCTAATGACCACCAGCGCTGCTGCACACAACAAAAATCCTCCCCTTTCACTGCACACTAACTGTACAGTGAAAAGCGCTATCAGCAGAAGCTATATTTTTTCTTCTTCCCTGCATAATGCTCTCCCTATTTAGAATCAGCTGCAGCACCTCTCCCTATTCTAATATCGGCAGAAGTAAGATGGCGGTCGGTGGTCACGGCCTTTTCTAGCCACTGTGACGCCACACAAAGCCAGCCAATCACTTCAATGCCCTTCTCCAAGATGGTGGTGGCTGCTGCCCATGTCATCGCGTTGCCCTCAGTGTGCGTCCTACATCATTGGCTGAGAAAAGGCACTGGAAGCATTATTTGAAACGCGACTTTGGCACGCGGGTCGGCGACCTCATTGCCAACCTCATGCTATGGTCGGGTTTCGATCGGCGAAACCCGACTTTAGCTAAAGTCGGCGACCTTTGAATTTGACCGACCAGTTTCGCTCAACTCTAGCTATGAGGCATCCTCTATATAAGGCAACCTACCAAATATCGAGGTGCTAAAACAACATTCTTTCATTTGTCAGTTTGCGTGCTACCAGTGAGTTGCTAGGTCCCAACCCTGAACCTGAAGCCCTGGTCCTGGTGAGGCCAGGTCCTGAACTTGAACCTCTGATCCTTTTGTGGCCAGGTCCTGAACCTGAACCCCTGGTGGTACTGGAGCTCTGAGGCTGCTCAGGTGGTACCTTTTTTCCTAATTGGGGTTTCCCCATTTGCCATGCATATAGATATCTTAGGCATGGCAGCATGTGCTGATTTTTCATAACTCGCACATACAAGCACGCATTTTGGATGCGATTTCCTCACCATGCGTAGATATACTCAGATCAATGTATATGCTTTTACACGTGTCTGATTTCATACACGTGTTTCTGATGTGCTGATGCATTGGGTGCTTATATGCTATTAATAAAACAGTATTGACATTTACACACTTTAATAGATGTGTCTTGGATATGATATCATGCACTCATGCACATTTTTTTGGTGACATTTTTTGTTAACACACTCTTTGGTTATACATCTGCGTATGATATGTAACTTGATATATATACAGTGGGGAAAAAAAGTATTTAGTCAGTCAGCAATAGTGCAAGTTCCACCACTTAAAAAGATGAGAGGCGTCTGTAATTTACATCATAGGTAGACCTCAACTATGGGAGACAAACTGAGAAAAAAAAATCCAGAAAATCACATTGTCTGTTTTTTTTTCATTTTATTTGCATATTATGGTGGAAAATAAGTATTTGGTCAGAAACAAAATTTCATCTCAATACTTTGTGATATATCCTTTGTTGGCAATGACAGAGGTCAAACGTTTTCTGTAAGTCTTCACAAGGTTGCCACACACTGTTGTTGGTATGTTGGCCCATTCCTCCATGCAGATCTCCTCTAGAGCAGTGATGTTTTTGGCTTTTCGCTTGGCAACACGGACTTTCAACTCCCTCCAAAGGTTTTCTATAGGGTTGAGATCTGGAGACTGGCTAGGCCACTCCAGGACCTTGAAATGCTTCTTACGAAGCCACTCCTTCGTTGCCCTGGCGGTGTGCTTTGGATCATTGTCATGTTGAAAGACCCAGCCACGTTTCATCTTCAATGCCCTTGCTGATGGAAGGAGGTTTGCACTCAAAATCTCACGATACATGGCCCCATTCATTCTTTCATGTACCCGGATCAGTCGTCCTGGCCCCTTTGCAGAGAAACAGTCCCAAAGCATGATGTTTCCACCACCATGCTTTACAGTAGGTATGGTGTTTGATGGATGCAACTCAGTATTCTTTTTCCTCCAAACACGACAAGTTGTGTTTCTACCAAACAGTTCCAGTTTGGTTTCATCAGACCATAGGACATTCTCCCAAAACTCCTCTGGATCATCCAAATGCTCTCTAGCAAACTTCAGACGGGCCCGGACATGTACAGGCTTAAGCAGTGGGACACGTCTGGCACTGCAGGATCTGAGTCCATGGTGGCGTAGTGTGTTACTTATGGTAGGCCTTGTTACATTGGTCCCAGCTCTCTGCTGTTCATTCACTAGGTCCCCCCGCGTGGTTCTGGGATTTTTGCTCACCGTTCTTGTGATCATTCTGACCCTACGGGGTGGGATTTTGCGTGGAGCACCAGATCGAGGGAGATTATCAGTGGTCTTGTATGTCTTCCATTTTCTAATTATTGCTCCCACAGTTGATTTCTTCACTCCAAGCTGGTTGGCTATTGCAGATTCAGTCTTCCCAGCCTGGTGCAGGGCTACAATTTTGTTTCTGGTGTCCTGTGACAGCTCTTTGGTCTTCACCATAGTGGAGTTTGGAGTCAGACTGTTTGAGGGTGTGCACAGGTGTCTTTTTATACTGATAACAAGTTTAAACAGGTGCCATTACTACAGGTAATGAGTGGAGGAAAGAGGAGACTCTTAAAGAAGAAGTTACAGGTCTGTGAGAGCCAGAAATCTTGATTGCTTGTTTCTGACCAAATACTTATTTTCCACCATAATATGCAAATAAAATGAAAAAAAAACAGACAATGTGATTTTCTGGATTTTTTTTTCTCAGTTTGTCTCCCATAGTTGAGGTCTACCTATGATGTAAATTACAGACGCCTCTCATCTTTTTAAGTGGTGGAACTTGCACTATTGCTGACTGACTAAATACTTTTTTTCCCCACTGTATGTATTTAGCAAACATCGGTTATATATTCACAGTTTTGTTTTTTCTGAATAGACCAGTATTAACTACCTATTCATTCTTTTCTGTGCAGCACATTATGCCTATTTGGGTAGACGCTATGTGTTGATCAACTGGTTTTCTTTTCTCTTTTATGTTGCATTAAGGTGGATTTCAGCCTAAGTACTATAAGTACAAACTCTGCGCAGACGCGAAAGCATTTGTTTTGTTGCATGTGCTTTTACATTCATATGTCAGTGCTTTGGATATCTGCGCATGCATATATTTTTGTTTTATTTAGAACAAATTATTGATCATTCTATATAGTATACATTGCACAGTACGTAGGGCCTATTTTCAGATTTATATTTTGCGGTGATCGATCGAAAGGATTTATTGTGCTGTTTGTCTTATATTAAGGTAAACTATATTCCAAATGCCGCAGGCACATACTCTGCACGAACGTCCAAATATATGCTCTGGCGCTCGCGCTATTTACTTTCATATGTTAAGGGCTGTACACATCTACGCATGCACAAAAGGTTTTCATCTCTGTGCATTTGCCTAACTTTATTGCCCCCTTGTCTGATATTGACAAGATGGCCACGGCCATAACAGCATCTAATCGTTCCACTTCTGCTTGGTGCTTTCCACGCATGCGCGGTTTAACTAGCTTGCTTAACTTTATTGTCAGACTCTGCCACGCTGACAAGATGGCCGCGGCCATGTGATTCTCTCGCCGCCTCACTCCAGTAAGTGTCTATTCAATTATACTGCACATGTGTTCATGATATAAATATGACCGATACACACATGGACTCAGCGCTCTATCCCTCCCTTGAGAAAGCCACTCGTTTGTGGCGATACGCGTGGGGTTTGCTCCCCCCACCATCTCATCCTGCAGAGGCACCAAGCACTTTAATCTTTTCACATGCATTAGGATATTCATGGAGTTCTGGTCTATCTGATCTTCATTGTTGGCATCTTCTGGCTATTTGTGGTTTGTATGCATTCACTTAGCACATCAGGGGTGCTCAGTTACCAGCTCCTTTGTCCCACATGGGCTTTTGCATTTAACCATTCCATATTGGCTGCATGTCCTTGGTAACATGCGGTTTGCATGTTCTCATTAATCACACCAAGGGTGCACACATGCTAGCCTCATTTTTCCATATGGTTTTGTATACATTTTTTATGGTGCTGTGAATAGTCTTTATTTTTCATAGATATGTTTGACTGTGCATTTTAGATTCTTTTTGGATCTGCCTCATTCATGCATATAGCAAATCATGTTTCATTAGATATTCTATGTGGTCATTTGTCAATTTTTGTGGGATTTTTTGATGTGGGTGGGTTATCACGTCATTATTACATGACATGATTTGTTTTTCTACATGTATATGTTTTTAAATGTTTTTATGGAGTTTGTGCTATTCCATGTCTGTGTTGGATTTGTTCAATAAAATTGTGTTCACACTATCTATACCTGTGATGTTCCCATTGTATAGGCAAGTCACTTTTCTCTCTGTTTCATGTCTCAACTTCTGACTTGCTTTTGGTGAACCCCTTACATTTGATCCTATTCAGCGGTGCCCTCCAGTTTTGCTTTTGTTCAATCTGCTCAGGTGGTACCTGACGCAGTTCCCAAGACTCATGTGTCTGAGTGTGTACCTATCCCAGTACTTTGTGTTGTCCAGACTGTTTTACTTGTTTCCCAATCAAGCCCTGTGTCTGCCCAAGGATCCAGAACTGATGTAGTCTGAACAGAGCCCAAGTCCGTGTCTGTGTGACAGCAGCTGCAGTATCGGGGACTGCTTAGGAGGAGTAGTACCTGGCGGCTATTATGACTAAGGGCACTGACGTGGCAGAAATGTGTCAGGTTGTTTTTAAACATTTTTATTTTTTGAGTATTTGAATATGCTGCTGCCCCTGAAGGCCCGGAAACCTCAAGTTGTAGGATCCTCCAGTGGCTTGCAGTTGCGTATAAACCAAATGATCAGCCACACCTATACAATGCTAAGAAGCAGATATAGTTGCAGTGGGCCCAGACATACATGAAGACTAATTGTAAAACAGTCTTGTTTACTGATGAGTGCAGTGCAGCTCAGGATAGTCCAGATTGATGGAATAGAGGATAGTTGTTGCATGGCCACCATGTTCCAACAAGGCTTTTACGTTGGCAATGAAGTGGCAAAGTCATGTTTTGGGCTAGAATCATGATGGGAGAGCTGGTAGTACACTTTAGGGTCCCTGAAGGTGTGAAAATGATCTTGGAAAAGATTGTGAGTTTCTAACTGACCACTTTCTTCCATGGTACTTAAAGAACCATGCCATCTGTAGCAAAATCATCTTCATGCATGACAATGCACCATCTCATGCTGCAAACAATACCCCTGGCTGCTATGGGCTTAAAATTAGAGAAACTCATGATGTGGCCACCATCCTCCCTGACCTCAACCCTTTGAGAGGCTTTGGAGTATTCTAAAGCAAAAGATCTCTGAGAGTGAGAGGCAGTTCACATCAAAACAGCCACTCTGGGAGGGTATTCTAACATCTTGCAAAGACATTCAAGCAGAAACTATTCAAAAACTCACAAGTTCAATGGATGCAAGAATTGTGAAGGTGATATTAAAGAAGGGTTACTATGTTAACAAGTACCTTGGCTTTTTAATATGTCTTTGATTGAAAAAAGCTTTTAATTTCAGTAAATGTGACCTCTTAATGCTGCAAAATCAACAAATGACCATTTTCAGTTCTTTAGAACTTATGTAATGTTTGGAAATTGTTGTGCTGAATCATTTGGAACAGTGTAATTTGAGTTTGTTTTTGCTTTGAAAAAAAAATACTGTTATCCTTGGGAGGTTTGTCCAATAAAATTTGATTTAACCTCTAACCATTGATGATCTGAACGCTGTACTGACTCATTTGCATCAACCATTTTAGAAAATCAGAGGAAAATAGTAATTGCATAATTATATGGAACATGGTGGAAGTGAGTGAATAAAAAGTTTAGTATAAAACAAGATCATATTTCAGGATGGTACAGCATGGCGGCTGGAGAATCGAAATACTTAGTACGACATTTTCATTTGTGAATTATGTTTACATATCAGAGTCATAGTAGCGGTAATGACAACTAGATAATGTACTTGTCAGTCTACAAACAGGCAAACACTGGCACATTGTAAGGTCAGTGCACATAATTCTGCATTTGCCACTTTTTAGCTGTTATTGCTTTCCAAATCAAAACCCAACTCCTCATGTATTAGAGATTTGCAAACTCAAAAATGTCGCATTGATAAAGCAATCATCACTTGTCATTTAAGTAAAATATTCCATAATACAACCAATGTTTCACTCTCGAGAACACATCCCGTCCCCCTTTTTTAATTGATTTAACTGTTTTGATACCATGAATGTTTTGTAAATGCAAACTTTTTCCCATGTTAATTCACATAATATATTAGGAGATCACTATTATGACTCTCATTGTTAGACTTTTTTGCTCCACTTAAAACGTGGAGCGTTCCGTTCATTTTGCTTATGGATGGAAATAGAAGATTTAAAGAATTCCCAGTTCCAAAATGAGTTGGTCCAGTGGTCATGGAAAGGGAGTCAAGGTGGGAACAAACACAAAACCTTTCTCTACCCGGTAACAAATTAACCTCTCAGATTTGATCTTTGTTATGGGGTCCCCTTTCTTCAATTTGTTTTACTTTACATTGTGCCTTACAAAAAATATGGGGTGTAATGTATATTCCAAAGTTAAAATATTCGTAACTCCTGAAATTTTTAAAACCAACTTGGCAAATATGGGCATCTCCCTGACTAAATAGGAGTGATGTTCAATAGCCCCACCCAAAAGTAGGCTCTTCTGCATGATTTAAACTATCCCTGAGGAGCTGTTAATGGGAGGGACCTCAAGGTCTTTATTGGTTAAAAAAATCTGAATAGTATTAATATTGTGACAATAGTGACAAAAATAACAGACAGATGTAGAAACACCATAAACTTAGCTAAACATCCATTTTTTTTTTTAATTGGCTGCAAAGTAGGAATGGCTATAAAATTACCTGTTATATCCCCTTTATTCCTGTGCAGAAGTCTTTGCAAACTGTTCTGCTTTAATGACATGCAGATCACACGCACATGATGGGTGTGTGCAATAATTGCTCTAAGTGGTGATAACTAGGGATGAGCAAATAGCTTCAGATAACTCCTTATCCGAATAGCTATAGCGCTTATTGAATAGCTGCGTCGGGAACCCGGATGGAGCGCTCCCGATAATCAGCTGTTCAGCACCGCAGCTGCATGTGTCACGGCTTTGTGACTGTCACAGCACATGTATGGAGAGCTTGTTTTTTGGTTACTCTGCATATTACTAGCATTCTGACACCATACAGTGCCAGCACTGAGAGCCCCGGTATCGTTTCAGTCACTGCTCTGCGCATAGAGAGTGGTGGCTGCAATCACGCCTCTACTGACTAAAAGACAGCTCACCATTGGCGCCGGCCTTCAGTCATTGCCATGGGCGCAGTTAGAGCCACCACTCATTCTCCATAGAGATGTGACTGACACCATGTTGGTGCGACCCCTGTGACTGAATGCTGGCAGGAAAAAAAAATCTATTTCCACCCTGCAGCGGGGCTTTCATTGCGGTGGTGGCCGAATGCTGTCAGAATGCAATTATCCTGTAGATTAAATAATAGTAAATAATAATTTAATTTCTATAGCGCCAACATATTCGGTAGCAATTTACATTTTAGAGGGGACTTGTACAGACAATAGACATTACAGATTAACAATAATCACATAAATCAACAGATACCAACAGGAATGAGGACCCTGCTCACACACTTACAATCTATGAGGAAATAGGGGAGACACAAAAGGTGGATGGTAACAATTGCTTTCATTGTTCTGACCAGCCATAATGTAATAAATTGGGTGTTCATATTATGCTGCATGAACGGTTACCAAACAGAATGTGTAAAAATAAAGACTCAGAGAGCTATTAAGTGCATAAAACGTGTGAGAACATGATACAAGGGTCCTGGTTATGAAGAAAATTTTGAATGAGCAACACAGGAATAGTTAGATAAAAGTGTTGAGGTAGTAGACCAGTCTGAAGAAATGGCGTATAGGGACTGCTGGGAATCACCTGGATGTGCGTTTCACAGCCACTTGCAGTTTAGTCAGGTTTGGGCTGAACATGAAAGGTTGTGTTCAGCCTTATTGACTGGTTCAGACAGGCTATCTACAGTACAGTTGCGAGCTTGCATATAAAACTGTGGATATTGGGGAATAATCGATTTTCCCTGAGTATTGCATTCCAAAGAATTGACGAAGCACGTGAGAAGTCTGGGAGATGCGAGAGGAGGATCTGATTATTGAGGATGTTAACCTCAGGTCATTTGCAGAATGGAGGGCATGATTAGGGTGGTAGACTGAGACAAAGGAGGAGATATAGCGTGGTGACTTACCATGGAGCACTTTGTGGGTGAGGGTGATAAGTTTATATTGAGCTGTGAAGTGGATGGGTAACCAGTGCAATGAATGGCACGAGGTTGAGTGTAATGGTTGGTGAGGAATATGATCTTGGTAACAGGGAGACCGATTAGTAGAGAGTTACAATAGTCCATATGAGAATAAATTAGAGCAACAGTATGAGTTTCTGAAGAGTTGAAAATAAAAAAAGGTTGAATTCCAGAAATGTTTGTGAGGTGCAGATAACAAGAGCGAGCCAGTGATTGGATGTGGGGGGGTGAATGAAAGCTCGGAATCAAGTATGACCCCAAGACAGCGGGCATGTTGCTGGGGAGTAATGGTGGAACCACGCACGGAAATGGCAATGTTGGGCATAGGTGAGTTAGTAGAGGGAGGAAACCCGAGGAGTTCAGGTTTTGACAGGCTCAGTTTCAGATAGAGGGAGGACATGATGTTAGGGACAGCAGTAAGACAATCACTGGTGTTTTCCAAAAAGGCAGGCGTGATGTCAGGAGGAGAAGCGTATAATTGAGTGCCATCAGCATAGAGATGGTACTGGAACCCAAATCTACTGATTGCTTGACCGATAGGGGCAGTATACAAAGAGAAGAGGAGGGGCCTAGAACTAATCCTTGAGGAACCCCAACAGTAAGGAAAAGATGAGAGGAGGAGCCAGCAAAAGATACAGTAAAGGAGTGGTCAAAAAGATAGGAGGAGAACCAAGATAATGAGAGCAAGCCAGTGATTGAATGTGAGGGGAGAATAAAAGATCTGAATCAAGTGTGACCCCAAGACAGCGGTCATGTTGCTGGGGAGTAATGGTAGAACCACAAATGAAAATGGCAATGTCAGGCATAGGTAGGTTAGTGGAGGGAGGAAACACAAGGATTTCAGTTTTTGACAGGTTCAGTTTCAGATAGAGGGAGGACATGATGTTAGGGACAGCAGTAAGACAATCACTGGTGTTTTCCAAAAAGGCAGGCGTGATGTCAGGAGGAGAAGCGTATAATTGAGTGCCATCAGCATAGAGATGGTACTGGAACCCAAATCTACTGATTGCTTGACCGATAGGGGCAGTATACAAAGAGAAGAGGAGGGGCCTAGAACTAATCCTTGAGGAACCCCAACAGTAAGGAAAAGATGAGAGGAGGAGCCAGCAAAAGATACAGTAAAGGAGTGGTCAAAAAGATAGGAGGAGAACCAAGATAATGAGAGCAAGCCAGTGATTGAATGTGAGGGGAGAATAAAATATCTGAATCAAGTGTGACCCCAAGACAGCGGTCATGTTGCTGGGGAGTAATGGTAGAACCACAAATGAAAATGGCAATGTCAGGCATAGGTAGGTTAGTGGAGGGAGGAAACACAAGGATTTCAGTTTTTGACAGGTTCAGTTTCAGATAGAGGGAGGGCATGATGTTGGAGACGGTGGTAAAACAATCACTGGTGTTTTGTAATAATGCAGGGGTGATGTCAGGAGAAGAAGCGTATAATTGGGTGTCATCAGCATAGAGATGGTACTGAAAACAAAATCTACTAATTGTTTGTCCAATATGAGCAGTGAACAAGAAGAGGAGGGGGTCTGGGATTGATCCTTGAGGAACCCCAACAGTAAGGGAAAGATGTGAAGAGGAGGAGCCAGCAAAAGATACAGTGAAGAAATGATCAAAGAGGTAGAAGGAGAACCAGGAGATAATGGTGTCCTTGATGTCAAAGGAGCGGAGCATAGTGAAGACGAGTTGATGATCCACAGTGTCAAATGCTGCGGAGGGATCCAGGAGATTAGCCTCATATCTGCAGGTCAATAGAATTTTTTTTACATTACCAGTTCTCTTTATGGCAATATTTTTTTATCTTGAAAAAACCACGTAAAGAAAAATGTTTGTTGCCTAAAGTAAAGTCCTAAATCTTTATACCTATATTATTTCTTATTAAGCTTTTTAAATTTTCTAGTTCATTTTCATGTTCAGGCTCGGAGGGAGGTGTAGGTGGAGCATTGATTGGGCGCCATAGGTTATAGCTGAAACCAGAAGTTCCATATACTATATGAAAAGACACATATGCATGTTTTTCTCAATATCTGTTTACATACATTTAATTAGTATTTGGTAACGTTGCCCTTAAACTGAATGACTTTGGTCAGACATAGGATATCCTTCCAAAAACTTCTTACATAGTTGGTTAGAATTTTGGGCCATTCCTCCAGACAAAACTGATGTTCTGATCCAGGTTTGTAGGTCGCCTTGCTCACACCAGTTTTTCAGCTTTGCCCATAAATTTTCCATAAGAATGAGATCAAAGCTTTGAGATTGCCACTCCAAAACATTGACTTTGTTGTCCTTAAGCCACTTTGTTACTATTTTGGCAGTATGCTTTAGGTCATTGTCCATTTGGAATTTTCTCATGATGCCATCTATTTTGTGAAGTGCACCAGTCCCTCCTGCAGGAAAACAACCCCACAACATGATGCTGCCACTCCTGTGTTTCACAGTTGGGATGGTGTTCTTAAGCTTCCAAGCTTCTCCATTTTTCCTCCAAACGTAATGATGGTCATTATGCCCAAAAACAGTTCAATTTTAGTTTCATCAGACCGAAATTTAAGGTCTGTGCTCCTATGTGCATTTGCAAACACTAATCTGGCATTTTTATTTTTCTTTTAGAGTAATGACTTCTTCCTGGCAGAACGGCTTTTCAGCTCATGTTGATATAGTACTCGTTTCACTGTCGATTTTGACACAATCTTACCAGCTTCTGCCATCATCTTCACAAGGTCTTTGAGTTGATATGCACTTGTCAGACCAAAGCACGCTCATCCATGGCACAGACACAGAACCCGTCTCCTTTCTGAGCGGTATGATGGCTGGACATTCCCATCTTGTTTGTAGTTGCGTATAATTGTTTGTACAGATGATTAACTCAGATGTTGCCAAAAAAAACCCCTCAGAAGATTCCAAACACATGACAATCATATGGGCAGTCCAGAATAGTTTAAATGCATAATAGTCTTAGTGTATGCAAATTTTTGACTTTGCAGTAAGTAATAAAATTGTCTTAAAACATTCTCTTTCTCATTATTCTGGCATTTGGCAATTATTAATAATTATGGTAATTCTTATTGACCTAATCAGGAAAGGTTTATTCCGATTTTATCTCAGATACTAGATTATGGCCTGATGCTATCGCATCGGTAGGATGCGATAGCATCACACCTCTTGTCATGTTAACCCTCACCACACACACTCCTCAACACACACTCCTCTCACCTTTCACCATCTCCACTCACGTCCACTCACTCCTTCACTCCACATACGACCCCTTCTCTCTTTCCGTCTCTCATACTCACGCCGTCATCGCCGCTGCTCCATGATCCCCGACATCTTCTTCCGCCAGCGCCATCCTGGATCCAGACGTCCTTCCACGCCGGCGACATGTTCTTGCGGCGAAGCCATCTTGAGTATCGTGAAATCCCGCGATACTCAAGATGGCGTCGCCGGAAGAACATGTCGCCGGCGTGGATGCCGTCGACACCATCGCTCTTGCGGCGACACCATCTTGAGTATCGCGGGATTTCACGATACTCAAGATGGCGTCGCCGCAAGAACATGTCGCCGGCGGAAGAAGATGTCGGGGATCGTGGATCAGCGGCGATGACGGCGTGAGTATGAGAGGCGGAGTGAGAGAAAGGGTCGTATGTGGAGTGAAAGAGTGAGTGGATGTGAGTGGAGATGGTGAAAGGTGAGAGGAGTGTGTGTTGAGGAGTGTGTGTGTTGAGGAGGAGTGGTGTGTTGAGGGTTAACATGGAAAGAGGTGTGCGGTGACGTCACCGGTTACAACTGGACGGAAGTTGTTACAACCGGAAGCTGCTTAGGGCATTTATTATTATAGATTGCGAAAAACATGCATATGTGTCTTATTATATAGTGTATGTAAACTTCTGGTTTCAACTGTACATATGTAAGGGATTTAGAAATTGAGCGATACTGCACTCTCAACTAAATTTTTCTCTTTTGCAACAGTGTTTCAGGGTAAAACAGAGGCATTTGCAATGCAGGATATAGTCCTAGATATAATAATATGCCAAAAGAAAACTCTTTTATGGGGAAACAGGTCACTTATTTCATGCTGGCTGAATCACAGGCAGCATAATTTAAGGAATTAGATCCTGGATTACATCCATCTATGTTTTACTCTGAAACATTGTGGAATGTAAGAGAAAAACATAGTTGAAAGTGCATTGCCGCTCAGTTCCTACACTCCATACATATAGACATATGGCATTCAGTCCTACATCTCCCTCCCAGCCTGTGCAAATGTACATAAAATGAATTGGCAAGCCTTTTTTATTACTTTCCTTTGCATGCCTAGTAAAAAATAATGGATGTATATAACTTTAGGACTCTACTTTATGCAACAAATATTAATAGCCTATCCTAAGGCCATTTCCTTGTTGAGCGGTGGATATCCAATTATTGCAATGGCTACAGAAACTTAAACTAAAGGATCCAAAGTGCAAGCCCCAGAGCTACCCCCACTACCACCACATCTGTTTACTGTATTCCAATGTTCCAGGACAATACCTGTGCAGTAAAAAAAAGCTGAAGGGACTTCATTCTTGGGATCAGAGTTCCACCTTGTTTAACCATAATACTGAAATAATATAAAAGTATGTAGAGTAAAGAGGAATTCCAGCAGCAGGAAGATCCTGTAAAAAATACCAAGCATTTATCCAAATAGTCATTAAAATCCACAAACACACCTCACCCACCACCACTTGTAGTGCAATGAATAAGAAAATGTATCCGACACGTGTCTACCAGACCTTTTAGCCTTACAAGTGGTGGTGATTGAGGTGTGTTTGTGGATTTTAATAACTATTTGAATAAATGCTTTGACGTTTTTATGGGATCTGCCTGCTGCTGGAATTCCTCTTGTCTCTACTAATCTCTTATGCACGGCAGTCTCTGTGTAGTGAACTCCTGGCAGGTGAGTTGACTTTGTAGATTTCTCTTATTTTTTTTAATATAAAAGTATGATTCCGGGTTTCAAAAAAATAATCATCCCCAAAAGTCTAGCAGACATCAACATCATCTTGAGCTGACATCACAGCCTATCACTTATTACATTATTTATTTATTTTAACAGCCTTCAGCTCAATCTTGAGCCATGGTGACTTGATGGATGAACACTATGTAGGAAGATCGATCTTGTGCAAACCAAGAAAGGTCCATTAGGGTCTTCTCCACTATTATCTTAATATTATAAAGCCATCAGATTGCTAGTCTCCTGCTTCACCTTATTCCTTCAATTCTTCCGATCATGATGTCCTTCTCCAATGATTGCTCTTGTTGTATAATGCTGCAAAGCAAGTCTTAACTTGATGATACTTGTTTTGAGTGACATGTCTGGTTTGATTTGTTCCAAAATTGATTTGTTTGTTCTTCTTACTATACATGGAATTGATATCTTTTTCCAGCACCGCATTTCGAAGGCGTCAATTCTTTTTCTGCCTTGTTTCTTTATCATCCAGGTTTCACAAAACTATGTACAAGCTGTGTCATTGTAATCAGTGAAAATTTCCTTGATTGGAAGAACTTTTCCAGTGACTTCATTGTTGATTTGACTATTGCTATTCTATTGACTTCCGGTGTCGTAGCTGCATGTTGAATCATCGATCCAAGTAGGTTGAAGTCATTTACAAGTTTAAGTTTGTCACGGACTATCTCAAATGTGTTCTGATTGTACCTGGCAATAGTCAATAATCAATATCTTTGTCTTCTTTGTGTTGAGTAGCAGTCCCATGGTTGAGCTTTCCATCTTGAAACTTCATAATATTAAGTCCTTTATTCTATCTACGCTTCTTGCTATCAAAGTAGTATTTGTCGCAAATTTTACATTGTTGATGATTTGTCCTGCAATTTTGAATCCTTCTTTTTCAGCAAGTTCAAGATTCCTGAAAATAGCTTCTGCATATAAACTGGCGAGAAATGGTGACAGGATGCAGCCTTGTCTGATGCCTCACTTCTACATTGAATCATGTCATGTCGTGTATTCCTGTTGTGAACACTTTTGACCTGACTTCTGAGTTTGGGCTCCCTCTGGTGGTTGCTGCGGGTAATGGAGCTGGTCGAGTTGACAGAAGTCAATCACCTGAACAGGATGATTGGAGGTCAGGTGTTACAGACTGGGAAGATTTAAGTGTGCAAGCTTCCCTCAGTTGTTGCTGGTGATTTGGTTTTCTTCCTGTGCATTTTGAAGTCTGCTTGTCCCCTGCTTGGTCCTGCATCGTTCAGATAAGTTATTTGTTTGCTGGAACCTTTTTGCATTTGATCCAGTTTTGCCTTTCTCTGCTTTCTGCTTTGCTGTGTGGGTTCAGCATTGTTCCCTGCTGGGACCTGTGCTGAACCCCGTTCCATATGCCCCACAGCTTACGTCAGTCTGTTCAGTATTGCTAATCCCCTGATATATCAGTATCTTTTGTTTTGCTTCCAGTTTACACCAGAATTCTGATCTAGTGGCTGTAAGGCCTCAGTTTTTTTGCATATCAGACGTGTTGGATTTTTCTTAGGGTTTTTGCGTGATTCTAGACAGTATTTTTCCTGTCCTGTTCTATCTAGACAGTTTTGGCCCCATCTTTTGCTTACTCTATTTTCTGCCTGTGTTTGTGCCTCATCTTGTCTCACTGGCAATATATGTTGGGGGGCTATCTATTCCTTTGGGGTTCTACTCCGGGGCAATTTAGCTTTCCCCTTTCTTGCTTTAGGCTTAGTTATTTCTTTGGCTGTGCAGAGGCATCTAGGGCATTGTAGGTACGTCCCATGGCTAATTCTAGTTGTGTTATTAGTTTTAGGGGTCTGCAATCCGCTAAGTTACCAACCTTTCTGGTTATCTGGTTGCCTAGCTTATTCCCCGGCTATCCTCCTTGGTGACCAAATCATAACAGGTTCCCTTAGGACAGTTGCTTCTTCGTCTATGCAAAGGTTCCACATGAGATTGATCAGATAGTTTGGCACACCCATATTCTTCATGGTAGCCACTCGTTCTTTCATATGGATTGATCTGATCTCAAAGGTTAAGCCTGATTGACACTGCATGTGTTTTATTATATTAATCTATTATATGTGAGTATGATTCAATCATTCATGGCTTCACTAGCAGATGGTCAGTAAACATATATCATATTATTTATGAAGAGTTTTCTTTTGCAGCTTTTTATCCTCTAGATAAAATATGCAGAGCTCCAGGATGGAATCTGCTTTGGGCTTTAAAAAGAATGTATTTTCTGTTAAACTAGAATATCCATAATCTCCAGAGCAATGAATGATCAATAAAACACATTACTAGGTGATATTGTTCTACCAAATCAAACTTAAAGAGATGCTGCAATTATAGAAAGAGCACCAAAGGGCCCGTCTATAAACTGTTACAATAGTTATTCATTTAATTCTAGTTTACAAAATGATTCAGGCATTAAAACACTTTATGCCTTTTCTAATAACTGTGATCAGAATGAGCAGAGACATACATTTTCTTATAGACTAAAGAAAGTGACTGTCCTCTGAGGGACACCAGACAATTTAAAGAAATACTCTAGAAATAATGTGATCTGTCAACCAGATTTGGGTATACAAGCTACGTACATTAATATATATCTCTAAGACCTAATGAAACTGATGTGCTTTATTAGGAAATCCATGTCAAGCCAACTCTAGGACTCCAGGGGTACAAAAGAGCTTTTAATAACTCCACCAACATGTCCCGTTCCAATGATGAACTTATTCTGTCCCAGTCTATAGAGTAAACCATTGGTCAGTTATCTAACTGTGAAAATTATGAACCTGTTGCACATAATAATGTTATACCTGTAACTAACAAATTTAACTGTATTTTGGATCATTATTTTCAGTTAGAGGTAATCGATAAAAAGACCTTTAATTTTTTACATAAATCAGATCCAATTACACCTGTTTTCTACCCTCTAATGAAATTTCACACACATTTGAAAGCTCCACCAGGACGCCTTATAGTAGTATCTACAGACTCATTTTATTTTCACCACTGACCAGAAACTTAGAAAAAATGTTGACGCCTTTGAAGAAGACAACTAAGTCATTCATACTGGACACTTCACATTTCTTATCTATTATACTACATTTACTAATCTATCATCTGATGCTTTGTTTTGTTACTTACAATGGAAGGTAATAGATTGCATCAGACACGACAAAGATATTTTTGTAGTTACACAACTTATGAGGTCAACATCTTTCTCTTCTGATCTGCTCTCATTCTGTAATTATTTATTACATTTTAATTTACATGAGAACTATTTTCAATTTGGAGATCAGTTTTACCTACAAAATAAGGGAACTGCCATGGGATTTAATGTTGCTCCACCCTATACCAACTGTTTCAGTTTGTTAATTTCCATCATCAGTTACAACATGCACTTATACGGCTCAGCTACATAGACAATATATTTTGGGTCTGGAACAGTGATTTTCATATATTTAACAATTTTTTTAACTTCATTAATTCATGTGACCACGATATATGATTTACTCAGAACATTGATATCACTCAGATCAATTTTTAGCTGTTTTAATGATTAAAAACAGGATTGGTTCTTTGACTACTGATCTCTAGAAAGCATATTGATCGTAAGAGTTAATTGATTTTTAATAGCAGCCACCCTAAAGCAATTAAACTTTCATAACAAAGTTTCCAGTTGTGTGGAGTAAATTGGATTGTGAGCGACAGCGCCACCAAGAGGATATTCTCAATGAAATGAGTGCACGATTTCAAAATCATGGATATCCATTATCCACATTACACTATTTATCAGATAGGCTGGCTGACATTCATAAACAGTGAACCCCTCCCTCTATTAGTATACCTTTTGTGAATACTTATCATCTGCTTATGCCTAAGGATCATGCTATTTTGCGCAGACATTGGTCTATTTTGCCTCTTTCTTATCCACAGGCTGTAGAGTTTAAATCTTTTCAATTAATCTACTATTAATGCAGTAAAAATCTAAGGGATTCTATGGTACAGGTGGACATTGACCCGTTAAGGTCGGGTCCTCATCAATCTTTCATAAATGCCAGTAAATTGGATACTTTCCCATGCCTAAATTGTAGCCAATTTGCTAACGTACCAAAAGGTGACCATATAGTACATCCACACATGGGTCTGATTTTTCACAAAAAGGTTTTTTGAATTGTGAATCTTCCTTTATGGGGTATGCTATTAAGTGTCGTTGCGGTCTCGTATGCTTTGCTGAGACTACTCAGAATATATGAGACCACATATCCAAACACAAATCAACTATCAGACGTAAACTTTGCAAAAGATCCTTTCCACTACACTTTATTTATAACAATCATAGCATAAATTCACGTGCGCTTATTTACCCACTGTTTACCCTGGATACCAGCTCCCAGTGCGAGCACGCTGGTATCCAGGGTAAACAGCGGGTAACTAAGCGACGCACGTGCTTAGTTACCCTCTATTTACCCTGGATACCAGCTTCCTTGCTGGTCCTGATCGCTGGTGAGTCTTCCTGTTTGACAGCTCACCAGCGATCATGACCAGGTCGTGTCGTTGTTGGGATCGCTGGTGCGTCGTTTAGTGTAACGCGACCCTTACTCTCTTGCCTTGGAGGCAATCGGATAACTCAACTAAAATTATGTGAATCCTTTTCGATCCATAAACTACAGAATGGCCCTTAAAGGACTAAGTAGAGGACATGACGCTTTTTTCTGATACATCATCTAATTGTGTACTTGCCTCTGGTTTTCCTTTTCTATTCCTTGCATTATCTTATTGTTTTGTCTACTATACAGTAACTATTGGAGTTATTCCCCTATAGGGTTCTATGAATTCCATTTCCCTCTAGGGGGTTGATTCATTAAAACGATCCACTAGAGAGATTTGTAATTTCTGATTTGTCGTTCCTGGCTTTGGAACTGCAGTTCTGTACTTATAAAGTATGCAGAATATTTTGTGCAAGTTAGGCTAAGTGCACACGTACCGGAACTCTCGCAGAAATTACCGCGAGAATTCCGGAATTCCAGTCTGTGGGAAAATCGCATTTGAAATTCCCGCGATTTTCCCGCGGAAAAACTTGCATTTTGCAAACGTAATTAGCTTGCAGAATGCTAGCGTTTTCCAAGCGATCTGTAGCATCGCTTGGAGAACTGATTGACAGGTTGGTCACACTCGTCAAACATAGTGTTTGACAAGTGTGACCAACTTTTTACTACTGAGGCGGCCTATGCAGCATCAGTAGTAAAAGATAGAATGTAAAAAAAAAAAAAATGGTGTTATTCTTACCCTCCGACGTCCCGCGCAACCGTTCCTAGTAATCCTTTGCGAAAATGCCCGCGATGACGTCCGTTCTCGCGGGATCGCGATGTCTCGCGGTCATTCGCGATGACGTCGCGCGAATGACCGCGAGACTTCGCGATCCCGCGAGAACGGACGCCATCGCGGGCATTTTCGCAAAGGATTACTGGGAACGAGAGCGTGAAGAGAAGCAGGAAGGCTGCGCGGAACGTCGGAGGGTGAGAATAACAATATTTTTTATTTTAAATTCTATTTTTTACAGGGATATGGTACCCAAAGCCCGGAGGACAGTCTCCTCTCCTCCGGACCGTGGGTACCATCCGCAATTGTTCTGCTTACTTTCCGCATGATGTGCACAGCCACATGCGGGAAGTAAGCGGAACAATGCATTCCTATGGGTGCGGGATCGCCGCGATTCCGCAAATTAATGAGCATGCTGCGGTTTTTACCGTGAAGCGATTCCGCCGCGGTAAAAACCGCAGCATTAGCACAGCATTGCGGAATCCCATAGGAATGCATGGGATGCTTATTTTTCGCGTTTTCGCGGCAAAATCGCGCGGTTAAAACCGCCGCGGAAACGCGAAAAAAACGCCACGTGTGAACTCAGCCTTAGACTGTAATATATCTATGTAAATATAATATCTATGCATATACATACTTTTGACATCTTGGCTATCTATATTATCTGCAATGTTATGTATTTCATATTTTACTATACTTCATATGCTATACTTCATGTGGTTTGCATTTTGTTGAATATGTACATTACATTATTTTCTTGGTTACCATTTGGTCTCTACCCTATTGATTTTATTTATCACTATATATTATTCCCCCTTTTTTCATCTTTACCTGTACTATTCTTTCATTATTGTTTTGTGGCATTTTGTGGTCACCCCACTTATGTCTCTTTGCTTTGCTCTGTTAGAGTAAGTTCACACAGGACTTCTTTGCTGCGTTTTTTCATGGGTTTTTTATGCTGATTTTCAGCTGCTTTTTCCATTACCAGCAAAGCTTATTAGATTTCAGAAATCTCATGCACACACATTGCTTTTTTGTGTGATCAGGATTTTGTGCTTTGCTGCGTTTTTTGGACAAAGAGGATGTCACTTCTTTCAGCATTTTTGCTGCTTTTTCAGCGTTTTTCACCCATTGACTTGAATGGGTGTTGAAAAAATGCTGCAAAAATGCACCAAAAGCGCAGGTGTCATTATTTGCAGCGTTTTTGCTGCAGAAAAGTCATGGACATTACCATGGACAAAGAGACAAAAAAAGCACCAAAAACGCACCTATACCTGCGTTTTTTCCGCAGCGTCTTTCCTGCCAAGAAGATCAGGTTTTGCTGCAGACAAAAAAAGCAGCAAAGAAAGTCCTGTGTGAACTTACCCTTACTCTTTCCTAGAGAACAATAGTTCTGCCACACATTCCTCTGATTTCTTGTCAGTGTGACATCACTTCCACTTTCTGCTCTTCACGTTTGTCCAGCTCTGGGTTCTCCATTTGCTACACTTTCAGATTCACGTTAGGTGGGCACAATGTCACATTCACACAGCGCGGTCACATGGGCTAGAGACCACTCTTCATGCAGCTTCTGTATGCCTGTTTTCCTGAAAGGTAAGTGCGATTCTAGAGACTCCTTTTGGTTATATTAAATGTATGGGCATGTGCTAGGGTTTCTCTGGTGCTAGTCATATAACCCCTCAATCCTACTCTACTATGTATGCATTCTTTTTCTTTTTTTACTCTTAACTTTAAATTTTCTGGGTTTTAAATTATCCCTTATTCCCTTCCCATCCCCATCTTTTATTCTTTTTGTTTCCTTCTTTTGTCTTTCCTCTGAAAATTCTTTGTATACTCTACTCTGTTTCATTTGACCATATGGTTATTTTCTGTTTTTGTCACACTCCATCTCTCCATAGATTTTGTTCCTTTTTCACTTTCTTCTTCTTTTTCGTAATGATGTTCTCCTTATCTCCTTATATGTTTTTTCCCCGTTTTTTTTAACATACTCTGGCTTGTGCTACCATGATACTGTTCTTTTCTTCCTTGTGCTCTCTTCCTTTTTATTTGTAGTTTTCTTTCCTTTTTCTATTCTAATACCTTGCAGTAGCACATTTTTTTGTATAATTATGCATGTGTGTATATATATATACAGTCATATGTTAAAGTTTGGGCACCCCTATTAATGATAACCTTTTTTCCTTATAACAATTTTGGTTTTGCAACAGCTATTTCAGATTCATATATCTAATAACTGATGGACTCAGTTATATTTCTGGATTCAAATGAGGTTTATTGTACTAGCAGAAAATGTGCAATCTGCATTTTAACAAAATTTGACCGGTGCAGAATTATGGGCACCTCAACATAAAAGTGACATTAATATTTCGTAGATCCTCCTTTTGCAAAAATAACAGCCTCTAGTCACTTCCTGTAGCTATTAGTTCCTGGATCCTGGATGAAGGTATTTGTGACCATTCCTGTTTACAAAACAATTCCAGTTCAGTTAAGTTTGATGGTCGCCGAGTATGGACAGCCAGCTTCAAATCATACCATAGATGTTCAATGATATTCAGGTCTGGGGACTGGGATGGCCATTCCAGAACATTGTAATTGTTCCTCTGCATGAATGCCTGAGTACATTTGGAGCAGTGTTTTGGATCATTGTCTTGCTGAAATATCCATCCCCTGCGTAACTTCAACTTCGTCACTGATTCTTGCACATTATTGTCAAGAATCTGCTGATACTGAGTTGATTCCATGCGACCCTCAACTTTAACAAGATTCCCAGTGCTGGCATTGGCCACACAGCCCCAAAGCATGATGGAACCTCCACCAAATTTTACTGTGGGTAGCAAGTGTTTTTCTTGGAATGCTGTGTTTTTTAGCCTCCATGCATAACACCTTTTTGTATGACCAAACAACTCAATCTTTGTTTCATCAGTCCACAAGACCTTCTTCCAAAATGTAACTGGCTTGTCCAAATGTGCTTTTGCGTACCTCAGGCGACTCTGGTTGTGGCGTGCTTGCAGAAACGGCTTCTTTCGCATCACTCTCCCATACAGCTTCTCCTTGTGCAAAGTGTGCTGTATTGTTGACCGATGCACAGTGACACCATCTGCAGCAAGATGCTGCTGCAGGTCTTTGGAGGTGGTCTGTGGATTGTCCTTGACTGTTCTCACCATTCTTCTTCTCTGCCTTTCTGATATTTTTCTTGGCCTGCCACTTCTGGGCTTAACAAGAACTGTACCTGTGTTCTTCCATTTCCTTACTATGTTCCTCACAGTGGAAACTGACAGGTTAAATCTCTGAGACAACTTTTTGTACCCTTCCCCTGAAAAGCTATGTTGAATAATCTTTGTTTTCAGATCATTTGAGAGTTGTTTTGAGGAGCCCATGATGCCACTCTTCATAGGAGAATCAAATAGGAGAACTACTTGCAAGTGGCCACCTTAAATACCTTTTCGCATGATTTGATACACCTGGCTATGAAGTTCAAAGCTCAATGAGGTTACCAAACCAATTTAGTGCTTCAGGAAGTCAGTAAAAAGTAGTTAGGAGTGTTCAAATCAAGAAAATGATAAGGGTGCCCATACTTTTGCACCGGTCAAATTTTGTTTAAATGCAGATTGCACATTTTCTGCTAGTACAATAAACCTCATTTGAATCCAGAAATATAACTGAGTCCATCAGTTATTAGATATATGAAACTGAAATAGCTGTTGCAAAAACCAAAATTGTTATAAAGAAAAAAGGTTAACATTAATAGGGGTGCCCAAACTTTAACATATGACTAACCCCTCAATCCTACTCTACTATGTATGCTTTCTTTTTCTTTTTTTACTCTTAACTTTAAATTTTCTGGGTTTTAAATTATCCCTTATTCCCTTCCCATCCCCATCTTTTATTCTTTTTGTTTCCTTCTTTTGTCTTTCCTCTGAAAATTCTTTGTATACTCTACTCTGTTTCATTTGACCATATGGTTATTTTCTGTTTTTGTCACACTCCATCTCTCTATAGATTTTGTTCTTTTTTCACTTTCTTCTTCTTTTTCCTAATGATGTTCTCCTTATCTCCTTATATGTTTTTTCCCCGTGTTTTTTAACATACTCTTGCTTGTGCTATCATGATACTGTTCTTTTGTTCCTTGTGCACTCTTCCTTTTTATTTGTAGTTTTATTTCCTTTTTCTATTCTATTACCTTGCAGTAGCAGTTTTTTTGTATAATTATGCATGTGTGTATATATATACAGTCATATGTTAAAGTTTGGGCACCCCTATTAATGTTAACCTTTTTTCTTTATAACAATTTTGGTTTTTGCAACAGCTATTTCAGTTTCATATATCTAATAACTGATGGACTCAGTTATATTTCTGGATTCAAATGAGGTTTATTGTACTAACAGAAAATGTGCAATCTGCATTTAAACAAAATTTGACAGGTGCAAAAGTATGGGCACCCTTATCATTTTCTTGATTTGAACACTCCTAACTAATTTTTACTGACTTCCTCAAGCACTAAATTGGTTTTGTAACCTCATTAAGCTTTGAACTTCATAGCCAGGTGTATCAAATCATGAGAAAAGGTATTTAAGGTGGCCACTTGCAAGTAGTTCTCCTATTTGATTCTCCTATGAAGAGTGGCATCATGGGCTCCTCAAAACAACTCTCAAATGATCTGAAAACAAAGATTATTCAACATAGCTTCTCAGGGGAAGGATACAAAAAGTTATTTCAGAGATTTAACCTGTCAGTTTCCACTGTGAGGAACATAGTAAGGAAATGGAAGAACACAGGTACAGTTCTTGTTAAGCCCAGAAATGGCAGGCCAAGAAAAATATCAGAAAGGCAGAGAAGAAGAATGGTGAGAACAGTCAAGGACAATCCACAGACCACCTCCAAAGACCTGCAGCATCATCTTGCTGCAGATGGTGTCACTGTGCATCGGTCAACAATACAGCGCACTTTGCACAAGGAGAAGCTGTATGGGAGAGTGATGCGAAAGAAGCCGTTTCTGCAAGCATGCCACAAACAGAGTCGCCTGAGGTATGCAAAAGCACATTTGGACAAGCCAGTTACATTTTAGAAGAAGATCCTGTGGACTGATGAAACAAAGATTGAGTTGTTTGGTCATACAAAAAGGCGTTATGCATGGAGGCTAAAAAACACAGCATTCCAAGAAAAACACTTGCTACCCACAGTAAAATTTGGTGGAGGTTCCATCATGTTTTGGGGCTGTGTGGCCAATGCCGGCACTGGGAATCTTGTTAAAGTTGAGGGTCGCATGGATTCAACTCAGTATCAGCAGATTCTTGACAATAATGTGCAAGAATCAGTGACGAAGTTGAAGTTACGCAGGGGATGGATATTTCAGCAAGACAATGATCCAAAACACCGCTCCAAATCTACTCAGGCATTCATGCAGAGGAACAATTACAATGTTCTGGAATGGCCATCCCAGTCCCCAGACCTGAATATCATTGAACATCTATGGGATCATTTGAAGCAGGCTGTCCATGCTCGGCGACCATCAAAGTTAACTGAACTGGAATTGTTTTATAAACAGGAATGGTCACAAATACCTTCATCCAGGATCCAGGAACTAATAGCTACAGGAAGCGACTAGAGGCTGTTATTTTTGCAAAAGGAGGATCTACGAAGTATTAATGTCACTTTTATGTTGAGGTGCCCATACTTTTGCACCGGTCAAATTTTGTTAAAATGCAGATTTCACATTTTCTGTTAGTACAATAAACCTCATTTGAATCCAGAAATATAATTGAGTCCATCAGTTATTAGATATATGAAACTGAAATAGCTGTTGCAAAAACCAAAATTGTTATAAAGAAAAAAGTTAACATTAATAGGGGTGCCCAAACTTTAACATATGACTGTATATATATATATATATATATATATATATACACACACATGCAATAAGCAAACCAAAATTGCTTTTTTGTAATAATAAAAAGCAAATTTCAGTTTCATTTATGAAGGAAGCAAGAACTGCCAAAAATTAGGGACTTAGAGGCACTCAGCTACACACTGAATTAGACATAAAAGAGGGTCTCGTACACATTCTGTTCAAATTGTCATGTATTGGTACTCCTAGACTCATTATTATTATTATTATTATTATTATTATTATTATTTATTTATACAGCACCATTGATTCCATGGTGCTGTACATGAGAAGGTGTTACATACAAATTACAGATATCACTTTCAGTAATCAAACAATAACAGACTGATACAGAGGGGAGAGGACCCTGCCCTTGCAGGCTTACATTCTACTCATAAAACAAAACTGCACCAAATCTGCAATGTGGGCACACAGAACAAATTTTTTGTGGGTTTTATACCAACAAAATTTACCCAAGAAGATGTAGTGTCCTATGGGTGAGCAATATGATACTGATAAATTGGGAACAAGTTTTTGGAGGCTTATATAGCAACTAATTGTACTCTAGACCACAAAATAGTCTAAAGGAGAGCATTATAATACTGATACTTTTTTTAACAAGTTTTTTGAGAGTTATGTAGCAATGAAATGCACCTAAGAACACATAATACTGTATGGCTGAGAAATGTAACCCAGCTAAATTTGTAAACAATTTTTTTGAGTCTTTTTCTTATCACAAAAATTGCATCCCAGAACACGGAATAGTGTATGGGTAAAGAATGTGGGCAAACATGCAAAATTTTTCAATGCTTTTTTCTGCTGTTGTATATAACCAAAATGTGACATAAAGCAGGTAATACACTATGGATGAGTAATCTAATTCTGAAATATTTTTCTTCGCTTTTTGGAGGTATTACATACCACTGTAACACAACTATAAACATGTTAAACTGTATGGATGAGCCACTGAATCCATAGAAAAATTTTGAACAAAAATGTTTTGTAAGTCTAGTTAATGTACTTATACAGTCATAATGTATTTGCAGAAAATACAAAGCCAGACAGAAATTATGAAGAGGGTCATCCATATACCCCTGAAAGGCAAAAACTGGCTGGATTCATCAAAATATTTAATATTACAGTTTATATGCTGCTGTCCTCTAGTGGTGTGAAAAAGTGTGGGCTAATCCAGGATTTTTTCATTTTTATGAGAATAAGTCTGTCTGCATTCTCTGTTGACAGGCGAAAGCACCTGTCTGTTATCACTAACTGCGGCAGCACTAAAACCCCCCTCAGATAAGTCACTAGTGACAGTGCAGCACAATACCTCCAAGCCATAGAGGGACAATTCATACCATGTGTCCTGCTTTGAGACCCAATAGCTGAAAGTCACAGAGGAAGTAGGGAGTATACTAGTTTGGATGGACAGGTATTGCTTGATCATCTTTAAAAACGTTTCCTTCCTTGTCCAAAAATACCCGGTCATCAGGCCCTGGACTCTGGGCTGGTGTCATGAAATTGACCCCTGCCTCAACTGTGTGTCTCCTTGGCCTCTCCTCCTTGATTGGGCAATAAGATTGACCACTGCTGCTAGCGTTGTCTGATGGGAATTTTTTCAACATATTTTGCACAATGACATTCTGGTATAGCACCATTTAAGAGGATCACACTATTCACACTTGTACGAAATCGGCTGAAGATAGGGAAAAGTCAGAGGCTGACTGAAACACGAAACCCAATGCAAGTCAATGGGGAAGCAAAGTCGGCAGGGAGTGGAAGACATTAAACACACCTACAGTGCCCATTTCAATGCCAAAAACATCAATTCTTATAACTGAAGCTTGTCAATCTTAATTTACTTCCTAATAATAGTTACTCATTGAAAACTGGGGGTTATTTGGCTAAAGTTGTGGGGGGGTTGGGCTGGCTCCAGGTTTTCGTGTGCCCTGGGCCAAAGAGTGTCAGTACGCCCCTTTTACACATACCACAACTCATGATGCTCCGATACGCCACAGAAATATAGGTATAGTACAATGACACATACGTCACTGCTTACATGACATGACTGATCTATTTTAAATTGTACAATAGCTCAAAAACAGGACAGTATATTACTCCATACAGTGTTATGGCCACCACATTGTGCGCCATACAGAATAATGAGCCCCATATATTTCTCCATACCAAATAATTAGTCACATATAATGTTCCATATAGTATATGATGAGCTCCACATAATGCTCCATATATAATGGGCCCCATTTGTAATGCTCCAGTGTATAATGGGCCCCTTAGATGCTGCTCCAGTGTCTGATCTGCCCCATTTACATTGCTCCAGTACATGATGGGCCTCATGGATGATGCTCCAGTGTATGATGGGCTCTAATAATGCTCCATATATAATGGGCCCCATTTGTAATGCTCCAGTGTATAATGGACCCCTTAGATGCTGCTCCAGTGTCTGATCTGCCCCATTTACATGCTCCAGTACATGATGGGCCCTATTTTTAATTAACCCAGGCATGGTATGTGAAAAGAGCTCTATGGAGTAATCTGACAGGTGTGCTTCCACATCCTTCACTTTTGGTGTGGGTGAAGTACAAAAGGAAAGGGGTTGCTCCTGATCAGAAGCCTGCAGTTAAGACTCAGTGCTTGCATTTTTTACAACTTCAGAAGAGGAGGCAATAGAGCTGGAGGCTGTTTCAGCAATGTAAGCCACAAACAGTTCCTGATACTCCGGCTTTAAAAGCAGTCTACCTACTCCCAGAAAAGGGAGCCTTACAGGCCTTCCAGAACTACACCATGACGCTAGCTCAACACCTCCTGCCTTGGCTGCTATTGTGTTTTTGGCACTACCAGCAGATGCACCACCACCACCATCAGTACCAGGTGGCCCTCCATGCTCACATCCACGTCCTCTTCCACCATACTTCCTCATGTTTTGGAAAATGGACCCAAAATACCAGCAGATATATGGTACTGTATCAGAAGCGTACAGCTCTATACAGTCTATGGATAACAGTAAATCTCTGTATATATTTCATGAGGCATACACAGATGCTCACAGGCTCAGTATGGATTACCCAATAAAATAACAAGTTGAAAAAGGGTACAGTATCACCAGATACAAGATATATATAGTATAGTGTAAACTTTCTGATTCTCCGTATACATTTCAGGAGGCAGACACAAACGCTCTCAGGCCCAGTATGGATTACACAAAAATATGAAAAGCTGTAAATGGGTTATGTAACACAAGCGTACAGCTGTATACAGTGTTGGGGTAATCTTAAAGTTCCAAATATATTGCCGGAGTAACAGACAGACGTTTACTGGCTCATTATGTATTACACCAGAATCTGAATAGCTAAAAAGGTTACTGTATCAGAAACGTTCTGCTGTATACAGTGTTGGCCAAATTGAAAATATTGGTATATATTTCCGTAGTCACCCTCAGATGCTCACTCAGTTTGGTTTTGACCATAATGAAAAAATGTTGTAAAAAAGGTCCTGGATAACAAAATAGCAAGTATATATTTTTTCGGGTACAATTGAAATCTCCATATAAATAATCCCGTAGTAACTCTCAGACGCTTACTCAGTATGGATTTGACCGTAATGCTAAATGTCGAACAAAGGTACTGTATAACAAGATACAAGCTGTATCGAGTATAGTGTAAAAATTTGCTTCCCCTATTCACCGTATATATAGAAGGCGTAACCCACACACGCTCACTCACTATGGATGACGCAGGGAAGGTGGACTGAGAGACAAACCAGCCTGTAGTGAGAAGCAGAGGTGTAGCACAGTGTAGGTGTGAAACCGCTAAGATAAAGAGAAAGGGTGCAGTGTATTAGCTTTCCCATTTGAGGGCAGTTGAGAGTGTAGGAGTGGGACTGAATAACTGCCATTGGTCAGAGAAACTGTTAGGAGATGGTGGGCGGAGTTACCAGAACTGGAAGTATAAAAAAACATAGAATCATAGAATCATAGAATCGTAGAGTTGGAAGGGACCTCCTGGGCCATCTGGTCCAACCCCCTGCTCAAAGCAGGATTCGCTAAATCATCCCAGTCAGATGTCTGTCCAGCCTCTGTTTGAAGACTTCCATTGAAGGAGAACTCACCACTTCTCGTGGCAGCCTGTTCCACTCATTGATCACTCTAACTGTCAAAAAGTTTTTTCTAATATCTAATCTGTGTCTCCTCCCATTCAGTTTCATCCCATTGCTTCTAGTCTTTCCTTGTGCAAATGAGAATAAAGTTGATCCTTCTACAATGTGACAGCCCTTTAGATATTTGTAGACAGCAATTAAGTCTCCTCTCAGTCTTCTCTTTTGCAAACTAAACATTCCCAAATCCTGCAACCTTTCCTCATAAGACAGGGTTTGCAGACCGGTCACCATTCTGGTCGCTCTTTTCTGAACTTGCTCCAGTTTGTTGATGTCTTTTTTAAAATGTGGTGCCCAAAACTGGACACAATATTCCATATGAGGTCTGACCAAAGAGGAGTAGAGGGAAATAATGACTTCATGTGATCTAGACTGTATGCTTCTGTTAATACATCCTAGAACTGCATTTGCCTTTTTTGCTGCTGCATCACACTGTTGACTCATATTCAGTCTGTGATCTATTAGTATACCCAAGTCTTTTTCACATGTGCTGTCACTTAGCCCTATTCCTCCCATTCTATATATGCTTTTTTCATTTTTATTGCCCAGATGTAGTACTTTGCATTTCTCCCTGTTAAAAACCATTCTGTTAGTTACTGCCCACTTCTCCAGTTTATTTAAATCTTTTTGAATCCTCTCTCTCTTCTCTAGTATTAGCTATCCCTCCTAGCTTTGTGTCATCAGCAAATTTAATCAGTTTACCCTCAATTCCTTCATCTAAATCGTTGATAAAGATGTTGAACAATACAGGGCCCAGGACAGAGCCCTGTGGTACCCCACTTGAGACATTCTTCCAACTGGATGTGCAGCCATTTACGACCACTCTTTGGGTCCGATCACTAAGCCAGCTATGAATCCACCTAACAGTTGCCTTGTCCATTCCATACTTAGTCATTTTTTCAATAAGGATTGTATGAGAGACTTTGTCAAATGCTTTGCTGAAGTCAAGATATACTATATCTACAGCATTTCCTTGATCCACCCAATCAGTGATACCGTCATAGAAGGAAATTAAGTTAGTCTGACATGACTTATTAGTTACAAACCCATGCTGACTCTGTTTGATCACTTCATTCTTATCCAGGTATTGACTTACATGTTGTTTAATAATTTGTTCAAAGATCTTTCCTGGTATAGAAGTCAGACTCACCGGCCTATAGTTGCCTGGGTCCACCTTCTTCCCCTTTTTGAAGATAGGAACAACATTTGCTCTTCTCCAGTCTTCTGGCACTTCTCCTGTTCTCCAAGAATTTTCAAAGATTATGGAGAGTGGTTCAGAAATTTCTTCTGCTATCTCCTTCAGTACTCTGGGGTGTAATTCATCTGGACCTGGAGACTTGAATTCATTTAGGTTAGCTAAGTGTTTCCTCACTATCTTTCTGTTTATAGATATCCTGGATTCTTCTATTCCCTTAATAGGACAGTGAATAACAGTTGGTGTTACATTTCCTTTCTGAGAGAAAACAGATGCAAAATAGGAATTTAAAAGTTCAGCCTTCTCAACATCCTGTCTTACCATTTCATCATTTTCATCCTGTAAAAATCCTATAGCATCTTTGACTTTTCTTTTACTTTTGACATATCCCCAAAATCCTTTATTATTGCTTTTGACATCTCTTGCAAGCCTCAATTCATTTTCAGCTTTAGATAATCTGATTTGTGCCCTGCAGATTCTGCAGACAGCATTATATTCTTCTTTAGATATGCCTCCCTCTTTCCATTTTATAAACATTTTTTTCTTCCTTTTTAGCATGTGCTTAAGTTCTGTGTTCACCCATCCTGGTTTCCTTAAATGCTTCCTATTCTTCCCTCTTTTCGGAATTGTTAACAACTGTGCTTTGAGAATTTCATTTTTCAAGATTTCCCATCCTTCCTGGACATTTTTGTCTTTAAGGATATCCAGCCATTGGATCCCTCCAATTATCTTTCTGAATCCCTTAAAATCTGCCTTTCTGAAATCTAACCTTGATGTCTGAGTCTTCACAGGTCTTCCGCCTCTAGTTATCCAAAATTCTAAAATAGCATGGTCGCTACCTCCTAGGGTTCCAGCCACTTTTACCTCCTCAACCATTTCCTCCCTGTTTATAAGGATTAGATCCAAGGTAGCAGTTCCCCTTGTTTTCTCCCCTACCTTTTGGAAGATAAAGTTGTCAGCAAGAGAGGATAAGAATTTCCTTGACCTGTTAGTTTTGCCTGAGAGAGATTCCCAACAAATGTCTGGATAGTTGAAATCTCCCATGACAACTATGTCATATTTTTTGGAGAACTTGGCCATTTGATGCATAAAGAGTTCATCCATATCTTCAGCTTGCACAGGCGGCCTGTAGTAAATGCCTACAATGGTGTCCTTTCCATTGTTCTGTCCTTGTATTCTTACCCAAACAGTTTCCACAGAACTCCCAGTCTCTGAAGCTTCAATCTCTGTGCAGATATACGCGTTTCTAACATACAATGCAACACCTCCTCCTCGTTTATCAAGTCTGTTTCTTGCAAATAAGTTGTATCCTTCTAGTCTTGTATTCCAATCATGTGTATCGTCCCACCAAGTTTCAGTGATTCCAATGACATCATATTTCTTTTCCTGTGTTAGTAGTTCCAATTCTCCTTGTTTGTTGCCCATGCTTTGTGCATTAGTATAGAAACATTTTAGTTTGTGATTGGTTTCTCTTTCTCCAATATTTTTATTAATTAGATTCTTTCGTCTTTGTTCTTCCTTTCCACTTCTATTAGCAGAGTTCTCAATAGCATTTGTCAGGTGTATGGCTTTTTCTGGTCTTTTGCTTCCCTTCCCATGTTGTTCTAGTTTAAAGCTCTCCTTACAAGTGTAGCAAGGCGACTTCCAAATACATGCTTTGCAGTCTTCGTAAGGTGCACCCCATCTCTAGCAAGTAGTCCATCGTATAAGTAGTTCACTCCGTGATCCAGAAATCCAAATCGTTGCTGACGGCACCATCGACGTAGCCAGTTGTTCACCTGCAGAATCTTATTCCACCTCCTTGTTCCATGGCCATCCACTGGGAGGATGGAAGAGAAGACCACCTGCGCTCCCAGTTCTTTCACTTTCTTGCCTAAGTCTTCAAAGTCTCTGCAGATGGTTTCCAGGTCGTTTCTTGCGGTGTCATTTGTCCCCACATGTAGTAGCAGGAATGGGTAGTCATCTGTAGGTCTGAAGAGTCCTGATTAGTGTTGAGCATTCCGATACCGCAAGTATCGGGTATCGGCCGATATTAGCGGTATCTGAATTCCGATACTTAATTCCGATACTTTTGTCATATCGGATTCCGGAATCGGAATAGGAAGTTCCCATCATGCTATGAGCCTGCTTGCTTTGATTAAGCCAATGGGAATCCTCCGAAGTGTGGGCACATCCTGTTAGGCATGTAGGCATGTTAACTATTGGCATGGCTGTGATTGGCTGCCGAAATGATGTCATGATGCACTATAAAAGCCACCGCAGCCGCCATTTCTGGTCACTCTGCTGTGAATTCAGTTAGGGACAGGCTGCTGTAGAAGACTGTGAGGGACAGTTAGAAATAGCGATTCCACCAAACATCTAGTGCTTTACCCAGGCTACATAAACCACCACTGTAGCCTTCTTTGCCCTAGCAGCAGTGTTCACAGCTGTCTGCAAGGGCTGTGTGAGTGCAGCTCACGCTGTGGAGTGGGTCCTGCAGCCACGTCAGGCTGTAGGCCACCCAGTGTGATCACTGCTGCTTCATACATCTTTTATTTTTTGAGCTGCATTTTTTACATAATTTCAATCTAGTGTGCTTCCATCCGTATCCATATACGTTGGTTGCAAACACTAGTAGTAGACAGCGGAGCCTTTCTGCAGCCTTTCAGTGCTAGTGTCCACTTTGCTGCACTGTTCACGGCTGTCAGAGAGGTCTCTGACTGTGTGTGAGTGCAGCTCACGCTGAGTAGTGTGTCCTGCAGCTACGTCTGGCTGTAGGACGCTCAGCGTGCGTCAGTGCCTCACACATATTTTTATTTGAGTGCAGCTCATTTTTTCTTCTATTAGTGTGCATCCATCCGTCTCCATCTACGGTGGTTGCAAACACTATAAAGGAGTACACAGCGGAGCCTTTCTGCAGCCTGTCAGTGCCAGTGCCCACTTAGCTGCACTGTTGACGGCTGTCTGAGAGGCCTCTGACTGTGTGTGAGTGCAGCTCACGATGAGTAGAGTGTCCTGCAGCTACGTCTGGTTGTAGGACGCTCAACGTGCGTCACTGCCTCACACATATTTGTCTTTGAGTGCAGCTCATTTTTTCTTCTCCTATTAGTGTGCATCCATCCGTATCCATCAACATTGGTTGGTTGCAAACACTATATAGGAGTAGATAGAGGAGCCTTTTTTTCTGGCTTGTGCCCTGCCGGCGCAGCCAGATTAGTATTACCCAATTTTTTTGGAGCCTCATCTTTTGCATTGTAGGTTACCTGCCTGCATTGTAATAGCTCCAAAAAGTTGGTGATACTATCAGTTTCAATTCTTTGTTCACATACTTTGAGTTTGTTTCCAACAAAGAAACCACAAAAAAGTTCACCAAACACTACATTTTGAACTTGTGTAGGCCACATCAGCTCCTATTAAAGTCTAGTCCACACACACACTTCATAAAATTAGTGTTTCTTGTACCTGTAACCAGCTGTTCAGGAATAAGCACACTAAGGCCCCCCTTTGTACTTTTTTGCCTATCTTAAGCAGTCTTGCAAGATGAAGAAGGCAGGGAGTAAGGCGCGTGGGCGTGGGCGTGGAGTTTCAGCAGGGAGAGGACGTGGGGATTCTGCAGGGAGAGGACGTGGGGATTCTACAGGTAGAGGACGTGGGGATTCTGGGCCTGCTGCGGGCACCAGTGGATCAGCATCCCCCAGTTTTAGCAGGCAACAGTCCTTTATGCGCAGCTTTGTAGGACCTCAACGTACCCCACTGCTGCGGGAGGAACAAATTGAAGCCGTTGTCGGATGGATGGCAGCTAACGCATCGACTTCAATTACTTCCGCATCCTCTCAGGGTCAGAGCACCGAAGAGCAACCATCTGTCTCTTCACCACCTGCCAAAGTGCCCAGGCAGTCAGAGAGACATGGACAGGAGCCATCACAGTCTCTACTTCTGTTCTCGGAATCTGTTGGCTTGGAAAGAGGGGGCCAGCCAAGCAGCATTCCTGAATGTGAAGAAGAGGGAGTATGCAGTGATGCGCAACTTCTTTGTCCCTCTGAATCTGAAGAGGCGAGTGGGCCAGTGCCTATGGTCAGCACACCTCAGTACGCATCAGATGATGACGAGACTCAGTTGCCACTTTCTGGTGCGTACGGTGCTGGCGAGACAACCCCGGAGAAGCAGCTGTTTGAAGAGGGGAGGGAAGATGATGAGGTCCTTGACCCATCATGGCGTGAGCAACAGGAAGGTGGTGGGAGCAGCTCGGAGGAAGAGATTCCCCTACCGGCCAAAACAGGAGGCAGAGGGAGGGGGAAGACTTGGTTGCCTGTACCCTCCACTTCGGCACCCGTTAGGAGCATTCCTCCTTCCAAAGGCAAACCGGGCGCTCACAAGAGTTGCAGTGCGTGGTCCTTTTTTGACACAGTTGCAGATGACATTTGCTTTGTCAAATGCAAGCTGTGTCATCAGAGAGTCAAAAGAGGGAGAAATGTCAGCAACCTCAATACCACAAATATGTGGAAACATGTGCGCACCAAGCACGAGTTGGAGTTGCAGAGACACCCTGAAGACGTAGGCCAACGTACAGCACCACCTACCACCTCTTCAGTTCGTGTTGGGCCCTCTTCCTCCAGCTCACACACTGCTGGTTCGGCTTCCTCACAGGATCGCCAAGGAAGAACCTCTGCCACTGTTGTCCGGAGACCCTGTCAGATTACACCCATAGCAGCACGTTCCCATCCATCACAGCCATCGGTAGCACAGGCATGGGATAAAAGGCGCCCTTACTCGGCAAACCATCCCCGAGCACAGTCTCTGAATGCTGGCATTGCCAAACTTCTGGCAGTTGAAATGCTGTCATTCAGGCTGGTGGACACTGACACCTTCCGGGACTTAATGGCATTGGCAGTCCCCCAATACAACGTGCCCAGCCGCTTTTATTTCAGCAGGCGAGCCGTCACTGCCCTGCAGAAACATGTTGAGGGCAAAATAAAACATGCGCTACTAAACGCCGTTAGTAGCAAGGTCCACCTGACCACCGATGCGTGGACCAGTAACCATGGACAGGGACGATACCTTTCCCTCACTGCCCACTGGGTCAATGTTGTGGAGCCGGGTACGGATCTGGAGAGTGGCGCTGTACGTGTTCTTCCAACGCCACGGATTGCAGGACTCCAGTCTGTACACATAGACTCCTCCTCCTACTCAAGTTCCTCAGAAACAGCAGAGCAGGAGCCTGTTACGACCGATATGAGCACAGCCGTGGCCAAACGTCAACAGGCTGTACTCAAATTAATTTCTTTGGGGAATCGAAGCCACACAGCGCAGGAGCTCTGGAATGCTATCAAGCTGGAGAGCGATGTGTGGTTTGGGCCAGCGAATCTCCAGCCGGGCTTGGTAGTGTGTGACAATGGCCGAAATCTGGTGGCAGCTCTTGGCCTAGGCAACCTCACACACATCCCATGTCTGGCACATGTTCTTAACTTGGTCGTGCAGAGCTTTCTGAGGGACTATCCGGATCTTGCTGCACTGTTGCACAAGGTCCGCATAGAGTGCGCTCACTTGCGACGTTCCAGCACGGCAAGATCGCGCCTCGCTGCTCTGCAGCGACGATTTGGCCTTCCGGAACATCGCATCATATGTGACCTACCCACCCGGTGGAATTCAACGTTACATATGTTGGAGCGGTTGTGTGAGCAGCAGGCAGCAGTCATGGAGTACCAGCTGCATCAGGCGCAAACAAGTCGCACTGTGCGCCGTTCACACTTCAGCACCATTGAGTGGGCCTCTATGAAGGACATCTGCCTCGTTTTGCGTGCCTTCGATGAATCCACGCGGATGGCGAGTGCAGATGATGCACTAGTCAGCATGACTGTCCCCCTTATCTGCCTGCTTCAACAAACACTGCAAGCACTAAGGGATGAGGTTTCAGAAGAGGTGGAGGATGAGGAGTCCCAAATGCCATCTGCTTCTGGACAGTCTGCGCTACGTGTTTCCTCACAAAGGCCTAGGCAGGGGACACTTTGTGAGGAGGATGAGGAGGAGTCGATGGAGGAGGAAGACATCTCTCCAGAGGAGGGAGGTACACAAACCTCTACTCAGTATGTACAGCGAGGGTGGGGTGATGCAGAGCAGGCCGAGGTCACGCCTCAAACAGGGGACAGCGGTTCTTTGGCAGTTGGGAGTCTGCAGCACATGGTTGATTTCATGCTGCAGTGCCTGAGAAACGACCGCCGCATCGCCCACATTCTCGTCTCGGCTGATTATTGGGTGTACACCCTCCTAGATCCTCGCTACCGGGACAGCGTACAAAGGCTCATACCAACGTTGAACCGGGAGCGTAAAATGCGGGAGTACGAAGAGTCACTGGTGCAGTCCATAATGTTTTCCATTCCACCCGACAGCATTGTTGCTAGTGCTTTACAAAGCAGCTCTGTGCGTCGAGGCAGTGGAGGAAACTCTGCACAAAGAGGGAGCAGAGGCAGCGCCGCAGCACAAGGCAAGACCACTATGGCCCAAATGTGGCAAAGTTTTGTGTGTCCACCACAATTGTCTACACCATCAGCGACGCCTCGAGTCAGCAGGAGGCAACGCTTCCGTCAGATGGTGTCAGACTACATGTCTTGCCCTGTCGCTGTACTCCCAGATGGCTCTTCCCCCTTCAAGTTTTGGGTCTCTAAGCTGGATACATGGCCAGAGCTTAGCCAGTATGCATTGGAGGTGCTGGCTTGCCCTGCTGCCAGTGTATTATCGGAACGTGTCTTTAGTGCCGCAGGTGGTGTACTAACAGACCGTCGCACGCGACTATCTTCCGATAATGTTGACCGGCTGACTTTTCTGAAAATGAACAAGGCCTGGATCTCCAAAGACTTTGCCATTCCTCTTACAGACTAAATTAGTGGTTGGCAACTGTATCCAGGTCTGCTGGTGTGTTCATTTTTCTACCACCTGAACTATAATCCCTTTGCTTCAACACAGCCAGTTGTCGCTCAGATGTGTCGTCTGCACAGAGAAACACACTAGCTCCTGTGTTAGTGGGGTTCAGTAATGCCAGCTGATCCCCTGCTGTGTGGACGGCAAAGTCACCAGCTCCATCAACATTCAAACCACTACTGATTTTTAACCGTGCCCAACTTAGGTCTCTGGCTCCACTGTCTCTACTATTTCCCCTGACCTCCAACCCCGCCATCTACATCTCTGAAGTGGCGTCAGCACAATCTACACTTGTTCCTGTGTTCCTGTGGCTCAGTCCCATCAGTTTATCCCCTGATGTGTGTCCGGCAAGGTCTCCTGCTCTGTCCACATTCCCATAACCAGTAGTGGGAATGAGGACAGAGCTGGCGAACTTGCCGGACAAACATCAGGGGATCAACTGACGGGACTGAGCACCAGTAACACAGGAACAAGTGTAGATTGTGCTGACGCCACTTCAGAGATGTAGCTGGCGGGGTTGGAGGCCAGGGTAAATAGTAGAGACAGTGGAGCCAGAGGCCTAAGTGGAGCATGGTTAGAATCAGTAGTAGTCCACAACCTCCATAAAAACCGCTGCCCATTGGCCTCTGCATGCGGCATGCGTAATCCTGGGCTCCAACAGCTTCAGTTGGTGTTCAGAAGTGTCGTCTCCACAGAGCCAAACACCTTCGTTAGAGTGTTAGTGGGGTTCAGCACTGCCAGCTGTTCCCCTGCTGTGGAGATGGCAAGTCTCCTGCTGCCTTCACCTGCCAAAATCTAGGAGGCCACAGCCTGCTCCTCGCCTAATCCTGGGCTCCAACAGCGTCAGTTGGTGTTCAGAAGTGTCGTCTCCACAGAGCCAAACACATTCGTTCAAGTGTTAGTGGGGTTCATCATTGCCAGCTGATCCCCTGCTGTGGAGATGGCAGTCTCTCCTGCTGTCTCCGCATTACAAAGACAGTAGGCCTCTGCCTACACCCTCCTATTTCCTGGGCTTCAACACAGCCAGTTGTAGTTCGGAAGTGCCGTCCACACGGAAAGAGATACTTGCTCCCGTGTCTCAGTGGGGTTCAGTAACGTCAGCTGATCCCCTGCTGTGTGGATGGCAGTCTCTCCTGCTGTAAACTCATTCAAAATACAGTAGGCCTCTGCCTACACCCTCCTATTTCCTGGGCTTCAACACAGCCAGTTGTAGTTCGGAAGTGCCGTCCACACGGAAAGAGATACTTGCTCCCGTGTCTCAGTGGGGTTCAGTAATGTCAGCTGATCCCCTGCTGTGTGGATGGCAGTCTCTCCTGCTGTAAACTCATTCAAAATACAGTAGGCCTCTGCCTACACACTCCTATTTCCTGGGCTTCAACACAGCCAGTTGTAGTTCGGAAGTGCCGTCCACACGGAAAGAGATACTTGCTCCCGTGTCTCAGTGGGGTTCAGTAATGTCAGCTGATCCCCTGCTGTGTGGATGGCAGTCTCTCCTGCTGTCACCTCATTCAAAATACAGTAGGCCTCTGCCTACACCCTCCTATTTCCTGGGCTTCAACACAGCCAGTTGTAGTTCGGAAGTGCCGTCCACACGGAAAGAGATACTTGCTCCCGTGTCTCAGTGGGGTTCAGTAACGTCAGCTGATCCCCTGCTGTGTGGATGGCAGTCTCTCCTGCTGTCACCTCATTCAAAATACAGTAGGCCTCTGCCTACACCCTCCTATTTCCTGGGCTTCAACACAGCCAGTTGTAGTTCGGAAGTGCCGTCCACACGTACTTGCTCCCGTGTCTCAGTGGGGTTCAGTAACGTCAGCTGATCCCCTGCTGTGTGGATGGCAGTCTCTCCTGCTGTCACCTCATTCAAAATACAGTAGGCCTCTGCCTACACCCTCCTATTTCCTGGGCTTCAACACAGCCAGTTGTAGTTCGGAAGTGCCGTCCACACGGAAAGAGATACTTGCTCCCGTGTCTCAGTGGGGTTCAGTAACGTCAGCTGATCCCCTGCTGTGTGGATGGCAGTCTCTCCTGCTGTAAACTCATTCAAAATACAGTAGGCCTCTGCCTACACCCTCCTATTTCCTGGGCTTCAACACAGCCAGTTGTAGTTCGGAAGTGCCGTCCACACGGAAAGAGATACTTGCTCCCGTGTCTCAGTGGGGTTCAGTAATGTCAGCTGATCCCCTGCTGTGTGGATGGCAGTCTCTCCTGCTGTCACCTCATTCAAAATACAGTAGGCCTCTGCCTACACCCTCCTATTTCCTGGGCTTCAACACAGCCAGTTGTAGTTCGGAAGTGCCGTCCACACGGAAAGAGATACTTGCTCCCGTGTCTCAGTGGGGTTCAGTAATGTCAGCTGATCCCCTGCTGTGTGGATGGCAGTCTCTCCTGCTGTCACCTCATTCAAAATACAGTAGGCCTCTGCCTACACCCTCCTATTTCCTGGGCTTCAACACAGCCAGTTGTAGTTCGGAAGTGCCGTCCACACGGAAAGAGATACTTGCTCCCGTGTCTCAGTGGGGTTCAGTAACGTCAGCTGATCCCCTGCTGTGTGGATGGCAGTCTCTCCTGCTGTAAACTCATTCAAAATACAGTAGGCCTCTGCCTGCACCCTCCTATTTCCTGGGCTTCAACACAGCCAGTTGTAGTTCGGAAGTGCCGTCCACACGGAAAGAGATACTTGCTCCCGTGTCTCAGTGGGGTTCAGTAACGTCAGCTGATCCCCTGCTGTGTGGATGGCAGTCTCTCCTGCTGTCACCTCATTCAAAATACAGTAGGCCTCTGCCTACACCCTCCTATTTCCTGGGCTTCAACACAGCCAGTTGTAGTTCGGAAGTGCCGTCCACACGGAAAGAGATACTTGCTCCCGTGTCTCAGTGGGGTTCAGTAACGTCAGCTGATCCCCTGCTGTGTGGATGGCAGTCTCTCCTGCTGTAAACTCATTCAAAATACAGTAGGCCTCTGCCTACACCCTCCTATTTCCTGGGCTTCAACACAGCCAGTTGTAGTTCGGAAGTGCCGTCCACACGGAAAGAGATACTTGCTCCCGTGTCTCAGTGGGGTTCAGTAATGTCAGCTGATCCCCTGCTGTGTGGATGGCAGTCTCTCCTGCTGTCACCTCATTCAAAATACAGTAGGCCTCTGCCTACACCCTCCTATTTCCTGGGCTTCAACACAGCCAGTTGTAGTTCGGAAGTGCCGTCCACACGGAAAGAGATACTTGCTCCCGTGTCTCAGTGGGGTTCAGTAACGTCAGCTGATCCCCTGCTGTGTGGATGGCAGTCTCTCCTGCTGTCACCTCATTCAAAATACAGTAGGCCTCTGCCTACACCCTCCTATTTCCTGGGCTTCAACACAGCCAGTTGTAGTTCGGAAGTGCCGTCGACACGGAAAGAGATACTTGCTCCCGTGTCTCAGTGGGGTTCAGTAACGTCAGCTGATCCCCTGCTGTGTGGATGGCAGTCTCTCCTGCTGTCACCTCATTCAAAATACAGTAGGCCTCTGCCTACACCCTCCTATTTCCTGGGCTTCAACACAGCCAGTTGTAGTTCGGAAGTGCCGTCCACACGGAAAGAGATACTTGCTCCCGTGTCTCAGTGGGGTTCAGTAACGTCAGCTGATCCCCTGCTGTGTGGATGGCAGTCTCTCCTGCTGTCACCTCATTCAAAATACAGTAGGCCTCTGCCTACACCCTCCTATTTCCTGGGCTTCAACACAGCCAGTTGTAGTTCGGAAGTGCCGTCCACACGGAAAGAGATACTTGCTCCCGTGTCTCAGTGGGGTTCAGTAATGTCAGCTGATCCCCTGCTGTGTGGATGGCAGTCTCTCCTGCTGTCACCACATTCCAAATACAGTAGGCCTCTGCCTACACCCTCCTATTTCCTGGGCTTCAACACAGCCAGTTGTAGTTCGGAAGTGCCGTCCACACGGAAAGAGATACTTGCTCCCGTGTCTCAGTGGGGTTCAGTAACGTCAGCTGATCCCCTGCTGTGTGGATGGCAGTCTCTCCTGCTGTCACCTCATTCAAAATACAGTAGGCCTCTGCCTACACCCTCCTATTTCCTGGGCTTCAACACAGCCAGTTGTAGTTCGGAAGTGCCGTCCACACGGAAAGAGATACTTGCTCCCGTGTCTCAGTGGGGTTCAGTAACGTCAGCTGATCCCCTGCTGTGTGGATGGCAGTCTCTCCTGCTGTCACCTCATTCAAAATACAGTAGGCCTCTGCCTACACCCTCCTATTTCCTGGGCTTCAACACAGCCAGTTGTAGTTCGGAAGTGCCGTCCACACGGAAAGAGATACTTGCTCCCGTGTCTCAGTGGGGTTCAGTAATGTCAGCTGATCCCCTGCTGTGTGGATGGCAAAGTCTCCTGCTGCCTACACAGTCGTACCACTACTGATTTTTAACCGTGCTCCAATTAGGCCTGTGGCTCCACTGTCTCTCGTATTTCCCCTGTCCTCCAACCCTGCCAGTTACAGCTCCGAAGTGGCGTCTGCACAATCCACACTTGTTCCTGTGTTACAGGTGTTCAGTCCGGTCAGTTAATCCCCTGATGTGTGTCCGGCAATGTCGCCTGCTCTGTCCACATTCCCATTATGGGAATGTGGACAGAGCAGGCGACATTGCCGGACACACATCAGGGGATTAACTGACCGGACTGAACACCTGTAACACAGGAACAAGTGTGGATTGTGCAGACGCCACTTCGGAGCTGTAACTGGCGGGGTTGGAGGACAGGGGAAATACGAAAATCAGTGAAGCCACAGGCCTAAGTGGAGCTTGGTTCAAATTAGTAGTCTACAACCGATCTTAAAATTTCTTCAATGCAGCCTAAGCCTGCTCCGTGCTTGTCCCTGGGCTTCAACACAGCCAGTTGTTGCTCGGAAGTGCCGTCTTCACAGAGTAAAACACTAGCTCCTGTGTTTGTGGGGTTCAGTAACGTCAGCTGTTCCCCTGCTGTTTTGATGGCAATCTGTCCTGCTGCCTCCCAATTGACAGCACATCAGGCCTCAGCCTGCTAAGTGCTTGTCCTGGGCTCCAACATCGCCAGTTGCTGCTCATAACTGACTTTGGCACGGGTACTCCCTCCTGCCCAGCTTGGTTCCAGCCCTGCCTGCTGTTTCCGGGAAGTGTCAATGTCAGTTTGCCACCCCAAGTTGCCATGTCGTGTTGCGGTTGGGTTAGCCGAGGCTAGGGTGCCAGCAGTTTAGGTGCTTCCTATGTGGACTGCGGGTTCTGGTAAGAAAGGTTTGTTCCATAGTGCCAGTAGGACAAGCACCCCCTGTAGGACTGTGTGATTCGGTAACTGCGGCCAGCTTGCGGCATGCCAACTTTGCTTTTCAGGGGTAACTTCTGATACCCCTCCGGGTTCCAGCACCGTCAGCTGGTTCTCATCAGAGCCTTTGGCCTAGGTGCCTCCATCTCGGTATCCGAGTTCCGGCAACGTCTGCTGGTCCTTGGTAGTGCTTTGTAGCACAGGTACCTCCTGCTTAGTAACCGGGTTCCAGCACCGTCAGCTGGTCCTCGGTTGTGCCATTGGCTCTTATTCCTTCTGCTGCCCCTCCGGGTGCCAGCACTGTCAGCTGGTCCTCGCTATTTCCATTTGCTCTTGCAGCTTATGCTACCCCTCCGGGTTCCAGCACCGTCAGCTGGTTCTCGTCAGAGCCTTTGGCCTAGGTGCCTCCATCTCGGTATCCGAGTTCCGGCAACGTCTGCTGGTCCTTGGTAGTGCTTTGTAGCACAGGTACCTCCTGCTTAGTAACCGGGTTCCAGCACCGTCAGCTGGTCCTCGGTTGTGCCATTGGCTCTTATTCCTTCTGCTGCCCCTCCGGGTGCCAGCACTGTCAGCTGGTCCTCGCTATTTCCATTTGCTCTTGCAGCTTATGCTACCCCTCCGGGTTCCAGCACCGTCAGCTGGTTCTCGTCAGAGCCTTTGGCCTAGGTGCCTCCATCTCGGTATCCGAGTTCCGGCAATGTCTGCTGGTCCTTGGTAGTGCTTTGTAGCACAGGTACCTCCTGCTTAGTAACCGGGTTCCAGCACCGTCAGCTGGTCCTCGGTTGTGCCATTGGCTCTTATTCCTTCTGCTGCCCCTCCGGGTGCCAGCACTGTCAGCTGGTCCTCGCTATTTCCATTTGCTCTTGCAGCTTATGCTACCCCTCCGGGTTCCAGCACTGTCAGCTGGTTCTCGTCAGAGCCTTTGGCCTAGGTGCCTCCATCTCGGTATCCGAGTTCCGGCAACGTCTGCTGGTCCTTGGTAGTGCTTTGTAGCACAGGTACCTCCTGCTTAGTAACCGGGTTCCAGCACCGTCAGCTGGTCCTCGGTAGTGCCATTGGCTCTTGTTCCTTCTGCTGCCCCTCCGGGTGCCAGTACCGTCAGCTGGTTCAAGAGGACAAAGAACAGGAAGACAACCACCAAGATGCAGAACAACAAGAGAGAGAAGACAAAGAAGCATAAAAAAAACAAAGCAGAAGAACATTAAGCATAAGACTAATACTCTGAGCAAATGATATTATCTTATTTATAAGCAGAAGAAGACTAAGCAGTGTATGGGGGTGAGTCCGTTCCTCCTCGTGGTGCCCCTGGAAAAGGCCTGCTGCTGCAGGCCAAACTGAACGCGGACAAATCCTGTTGTAAATCTTTTGTGACAGGCAGAACGGAAGGTGTAAACTTCTAACTTTTCTAGATAACAACTACAGGAATGCCTGACACAAACAAGAATATGATGAAGAAGAATAGGAAGAAGATGAAGAAGCTGAATATGTAGAATAATAATTGTTGAATATGAAGAATGGAAGAAGAAGAAGAAGAAGAAGAAGAAGAAGAAGAAGAAGAAGAAGAAGAAGAAGAAGAAGAAGAAGAAGAAGAAGAAGAAGAAGAAGAAGAAATAATACATACATGTCTGGCAAAATATAAATGAGGCTAACATAGTCAATATCTTTGTAACTCCTAACATCTTTAAAAAAAAAGTTTAATTCCTGCTATTCCATTTGATTGGGCTAAACCTCTATGGCTTTAATGTCTCCTCCACCTCCCACAATACATTCTACATTATTCTTAGTTGTTTTTCTTCATGTAGAATTAACCTACAAGGAAAGAAAGGGTTTTTTTAATTCCGATATTTTGGCCCCATTGACTTGCATTGGTTCCCGGTATCGGAATCGGCGATACCGATACTTTTTTTAAAGATCGGCCGATCCATTCCGATCCGATATTTTCAAGTATCGGCTGGTATCGCTCAACTCTAGTCCTGATATCCTGTCAGACACATCTTTAATTTTTGCACCTGGAAGACAGCACATTTCTCTTGAAGTTATATCCGGTCTGCAGATAGCGGCCTCTGTTCCTCTCAACAGGGAATCCCCCATGACCACCACTCTCCGTTTCTTCTTCACAACATTTTTCTTTCTCCATCCAGGAGGACTCTGAAGGCGTACAAGGTTGCTGTTTGTTGGCAAAGTCTTATCCTGATGTATTTCTTCATCGTTTTCCTGCGTGAGAGCCTGGTACTGGTTTCTGAGCAGTATGGGTGCTGACTGCCTCCTGATCCTCCTGCTTCTCTGGGTCACATGTCTCCATTCCTCTGTTTCTTCAGGTGCACTTCGAATTTCTTCTCTTTCTGTAACATGAAGAGATAATTCTGCTCTGTCCAAGAACTCTTCACCTTCCTTAATGATCTTCAATGTAGCCAACCTCTCTTTGAGATTTTGCAACTTTTCCTCCAACAGGGACACAAGCTTGCATTTGTGGCATGTGAAATTTGGCTTTTCCACTGGTAAGTCTGTGAACATGTAGCAAGAAATGCAGCTCACCAAATGGCTCCTGGCCTCTTCCATCTTGAGATTTCTTAAAAACGATGAAAGATGAGCCAAAATTCGCGCGCCGATAGGCGTGCGGTTTTTCCGATTTCCTCTTTTCAGCTGCAACGGCCAAAACCCAGTGATCGTAGAGCTCGCGGAGACTCTTCACTTATCCCAGAAGACACTGGGAATATGCAAATGATCTCCTCAAGACTCTTCCCCTGGTTTTCCGATTTCCTCTTTTCAGCTGCAACGGCCAAAACCCAGTGATCGTAGAGCTCGCGGAGACTCTTCACTTATCCCAGAAGGCACTGTGAATATGCAAATGATCTCCTCAAGACTCTTCCCCTGGTTTTCCGAAGACTGAGGGAAGGTTCTGGAAGAGTCAGTCAGCGAAGGGAGCACAGTAAAGAGGAAGTTCTGCTGAGGAAATAGAGACAGTGAAAAGGCTCTAGAGAGGACTGACAGTTGAGGCGGTCATGGGGGGTGGACTAGAGGACAGTAGCCACAGATGAAGATGGCCTGGGGCTATCATTCGGACGGTGTGCTCAGACTGGTGCAGTGCTGTGGTGGTTGGGCCTAGGCCAGCCACAGTGGAAGAGCCACAGAGGATGCCACGATTATAGTTACAAAGGAAGTGAAGGTACCGGGGCCTGTGTACAGAGAAATGTGAAACGGCTGTGGTGAATTGCTGTTGTCGACAGGATGGGCACTAAAAACGATTCTGTTCAATACAAACTCTGTCTCAGTCTTGTGTTTGTCTGCGGCAAGAAGAGAGTCCCCCCACAGTTGGTTATCCTACAGATGATACCTTAATACAAATTTTTGAAAAAAGGTACTGTATCAGCACATACCAGGTGTGTCCAGTCTAGGGTTACATTTCTGTCTATACTTCCGGAGTCAGACACAGACACTCACAGGCTCACTATGTATTACACCAGAATTCAAAAAGTAGATAAAGGGAAAGGTATTCATAGCGTACACCAGTATGCAGTGTTGTGGTAATTTTAAATCTTCATTTATATATTTCCATCTCAGTAAGACAGTCCAGAATCTCCGCTACTGGAAACTACATGGATACAAGTATAGATGCAAAGTCAAGTGTTAGCAGAAATTTTGGAATTACCCATCGCGGGAACACCTCCCGGTAGATGTTGCAGAGGCGATGCAGACCCTCAATTACTGTGTCTGTGGAGAAAGCGAAAAAGGTTCTTTGTGAAGAAAGGATTGCTTTATTGCAGTAGCGTGGATCACATCACCGTTACTCGTCTCCATCAAATTGTGATCACAGGGAGAGATGTACCAATGGTCCTCACTGCCTATCATGATGTGTCTGGTCATTTTGGAGTGCAAAAGACAGAAGCCACAGGCCATAGGCAATTCTATTGGATTGGCATGAGAAGAGACATTGAAAAATGATGGCAGGAATGTCACATGTCTGTGACTATCACAACTGTGAAAGGTGATCATAAACCACCACTGCATCTGCTTGTAAGTTGACGTCCATTACATATGGTAGCCATTGATCATCTGAAGGTAGAGGCCAGCAGGACAGGCCATAGCTACATCTTAGCCACCATTGATCAATACACCAAATTTCTAGTGGCCGTCCCTGTGAAGGATTTAACTGCACAGACTACACAGCGGTGGCGCAGGGAGAGGTATGTATTGCAACTTGCAAGTGCTGTGGCCATGACCAAGCAGGGGGGCACAATCGTGGTCGACGGTACTGGCACAGGGCCCCTCATAGTACGCTGGTGTGTCTGACGGCAAGGGAGCCCTCCCACCATCTGAGACACCGTATTGTACTTTGAGGGGCCCTGTGCCATTGCCGTCGGCCATCAGTGGGCCAATCCACCTGTTCAGAGCAACGGCACTTGCCCGGGTGCGCCAGGTCTTGACACCAGCCGTTGGGGGAGGGGTGGGCAGCCCAGTTAGGGAGGTTTAAAAGTTGGCATATGTTGATGTGTTGGCTGGACATTCAGCTGCTGCAAAGGGCGTAATTGGTCAAGTCCAAGGAAGAGGAGGAAAAAAACGAGGCACTTTTCTAATAACCTATGTGTCATCAGGGGAAGGTGGGACAAAATCCTTTGAAACTCATGCATGGTTTATTTTAATGAAGGTTAAATAATCAACATTTTGGGTCAACAGACAGGTCCTTTTTTCTGTCAGGATTGATCCAGGAGCACTGAAGACTCTTTTAGATAACACACTAGCAGCAGGGCAAGCGAGCTCCTATAAGGCATATTGTGCCAATTCAGGCCAGGCGTCCAGTTTAGAGGCCCAATAGTCAAAGGGGAATGACCTGTGAGGGAGAACATCGATATGGGAGGAAAAGTAGTTTGTAACCATAGTTGACAACTGCTGCTTCCTGTCACTTTTAATCGATGCAGTATTACCAGTCGTGTGAGCGGTACTTGAGAAATCATTCCACAACATGGTCATTAAACCCCTGTCTCCAACGCCACTTCTGCTGTGGGTTCCAAGAACACCTCTTCCATTGTGCCCACTACGGCTCGTGGGAGAACCAGCACCGCTGCTGTGTGCTGGGAAAGCCTCAAACAAATGGTTCACCAGAGTTGCTTATTTGTTTTCCAATATTATCTCTAGGTTCTCCTGTGGCATGTTGTGTAATTTGCCTTTGTAGCATGGATCGAGTATGCTGGCTAGCCAGTAGTCGTCATCCCTCATCATTTTGGCAATGTGGGGGTCCCTTTTTAGGATCCGCAAGGCATAATCGCACATGTCGGCCAATGTTCCAGGTGTCAATGATGCACTGACCGTGGTGGGTGAAGCACCAGTTTCTGGCAAATCCACATCCCTACAGTCACACACAAGCAATGTACCTGACCTTGGAATGGCAACATTTTTTCTTGCCCCCTGTGAAACATCCTCCTGTCCAAAATAATCATCCCCCTCATCTTCATCCTCCTCCTCTTCCTCGTCTTCTTCCACCTTGTCCAGGACAGTTCCCTGACCAGAAAGTGGCTGACTGTCATCAAGGCTTCTGTCCTCCTCCTCCTCCGCTGCAGATGCCTGATCCTTAATGTGCATCAAACTTCGCATTAGCAGATGCATAAGTGGGATGCTCATGCTTATGATGGCGTCGTCTGCGCTTACCAGCCGTGTGCATTCCTCAAAACACTGAAGGACTTTACAGAGGTCTTTCAGCTTTGACCACTGCACACCCGACAATTCCATGTCTTCCCTCAAACTGCCTGCTCGTGTGTCCTCCTACAAATGCATTACAGACTGCCTCTGTTCGCACAGCCTCTCAACCATGTGCAGGGTGGAGTTCCACCTTGTTGCAACGTCTATGATTAGGCGGTGCTTGGGGAGGTGGAGCAATCGCTGCAGCTTCTGCATACGACTGGAGTGCACGGCCAAGTGACTGATGTGCGAGCACAGTCTTCGCACCTTGTGGAGCAGGGAGGTTAACTCCAGATAATTATTAAGGAAGCACTGCACCACCAGGTTCAAAGTGTGAGCCAGGCAAGGTATGTGTGTGAGTTTTGCACGGGCTACGGATGCCACAAAATTACGGCCGATGTCACTTACTACCTTGCCTGCCTCAAGATGTAGACTGCCCAGCCATGACTCAGTTTGTCGCTGCAAGTAGTCGGCCAGTACCTCCGCGGTGTGTCTGTTGTCACCCAAAGACATCATCTTTAACACAGCCTGCTGATGCTTACCACTAGCTGTTCGATAGTGGGACACCTCGTTTGCAACACTGCCAGCTGCGGATGTAGTGCTCGTGTGACGGCGCTCTGTGGACAAGCTTTCGCTGATAGACAAGGAGGAGGGTCAAAAGTCTACAGCCATCTGTTTCCTATACTGTGGGCTAGGCAGCACTGTTCCACCGCCGCTGTCCCCAGTGGAGCCTGCATCCACCACATTAACCCAGTGCACAGTGATGGACACGTAACGGCCCTGGCCATGCCTACTGGTCCATGCATCTGCTGTGAGGTGCACCTTTCCACTCACTGACTGTTTTAGTGCATGGACAATGCGGTCTTTCACATGCCGGTGGAGGGCAGGGATGACTTTTTGAGAAAAGAAGTGCCGACTGGGTAGGTTATAGCATGGGACAGCGTAGGCCATGATGTCGCAGAAAGCTTCGCTTTCAACCAAACGGTAGGGCATCATCTCTGATGAGATTAGTTTGGCAATGTAGGCATTCAAACACAGTGTACGCGGATGAGAGGATGAGTACTTTCTTGTCCTACTCAGAGTGTCTAGTAGGGTGAGCTGGACTGGAGAGCTGCATATGGAGGAAGTAGCGGTGAAATGGATGGAGTGAGAGGGGGTTGGTGATGGTATTGGTGGTGATGGCCTAGATTCAGTGTTGTGTTGCAAAACCATTGTGATTCCCTGAGTGCTTTGGCCTTGCGACGAAACCTCCACATTTAGTGCTGGTGTTGTGCTTAATGGTGGCCGTGGTCTTACAGTGGGGGTAGCGATGGAGCGTTGTTGGCTACCTTCAGTCGGAGCAGGTGCACATGTGCTACCTGAGGTTTTGTAGTCCGTCCACGCTTACAAGTGCATGTTGATTAAACGTCTAGGCATGCAACTGGTATTCAAATTTCTGAGTTGTTTACCTTGGCTAAAGGTCCTTCCGCACTTCTTACAGGTAACCTTTGCCTCATCAGTAGGATTTTGGACAAAGATGTGCCACACTGCACTCTTCCTACATGGTAAACATTTTCTGGCCTTGCACGCTGTGCTAAGTTGACAGTCTGATCCAGCTGTCCTGCAATTCCTTTAGTTTTTTAGGACAGCTACGGGCCTGCTAGATAACCGCTGCTGTGATGTCAATGCCTGCTGCGGATCCTTCTCCTTATCTGAACTATTGCCGGTGCCACCCTCCTCCCCCAATGGATGCCAAACCGGGTCAAGAACTGGGTCATCCATCACCTACTCTTCAAAGTCATCTGCACCTTCCTATTTACCTTCCTCTGTGTCACCGTGTAAGGTAGTATAGCATGCGGGAAGGGGCACCTGGGTTTCATCAGGGTCAGATTCTGGCTCAATAGACTGCAAGGGCAATGTAGTGCTGTGGGTCAATGTACCAGCAGAATCATCTAGCAGTGGCTGTGCATCAGTGCACTCCATGTAAGATTCATCTTGGACTGGGGACTTCAGTATTTGACTGGATTACCCAGGCATGGTATGTGAAAAGAGCTCCATAGAGTAATCTGAAGAGTGGGCTGCCGCATCCTTAACTTTTGGTGGGGGTGAAGGATACAAGGAAAGGGTTTTTTTCTGACCAGAACCCTGCACTGACGACTCCGTGCTTGCAGTTCTCGACCGTTCAGAAGAGGAGGCAATAGAGCTGGTGGCTGTTTCGGCAATGTACGCCAAAACCTGTTCCTGATGCTCCAGCTTTAAAAGCGGTTTTCCTACTCAAAGAAAAGGCAACCTTACAGGCCTTCTTGGGCCAGACGATGACATAGGCTCAACACCTCCTGCCTTAGCTGCTATTGTGCTTTTGCCAGAACCAGCAGATGCACCACCACCATCAGTACCAGCTGCGCCCCCCTGCCCACGTCCGCGGCCTCTTCCACCATACTTCCTCATGTTTGGGAAAATGTACCAAAAATACCAGCAGAGAGATGGTACTGTATGATGAGCATCCAGCTGTGTAAGGTGTATTAAACAAATTAATTCAACGTATATATTATGTTAGTCACAGACGCTCTCACAGTATGTATTGGACCGTAATCCAACAAGGAGATATACGGAACTTTATCAGAAGTGTACAGCTGTATACAATTTTTGTGCAACTAACAATCTCCATATATGTATTTACGGAGTGTCACAAACACACGCTGACTAGGTATAAAAGTGACTGTAATGTGAACGGCAGATATACAATACTGTTGGAGAATCGGACAGCTCTATATGATGTGTGTATGTAAAATTGTCAAGCTCTGTGTATTTGTATACGGACTGACACACGCTGTCTCTGTCTAGTTTTGACCGTGATCAAACAGCAGATATACAAAACTGTTTGAAAAATGGACACGACTCTAAGGTGTAGGTCTGGAAAAACGGAAAAACTCCTTGGCTTTTTTTCCCAGAGTCACACACAAGTAGCTTCTATTTGTCCGTGCTAGAAGGCGGTACACGGTAGTGTGTGAGGAGTGTACAGCGCTGTACGGTGTGTGTATGTAAAATTGTCAAGCTCTGTGTATTTGTATACGGACTGACACACGCTGTCTGTCTAGTTTTGACCGTGATCAAACAGCAGATATATGAAACTGTTTGAAAAATGGACACGACTCTCAGGTGTAGGTCTGGAAAAACTCGTCGGCTTTTTTTTCCAGAGTCACACACAGGTAGCTTCTATTTGTCCATGCTAGAAGAAGGTACACGGTAGTGTGTGAGGAACGTACAACGCTGTACGGTGTGTATGTAAAATTGTCAAGCTCCGTGTATTTGCATACGGACTGACACACGCTGTCTCTGTCTAGTTTTGACCGTGATCAAACAGCAGATATACAAAACTGTTTGAAAAATGGACACGGCTCTAAGGTGTAGGTCTGGAAAAACGGAAAAACTCCTTGGCTTTTTTTTCCAGAGTCACACACAGGTAGCTTCTATTTGTCCGTGCTAGAAGGCGGTACACAATAGTGTGTGGAGAGCGTACAATGCTGTACAATGTGTGTATGTAAAATTGTCAAGCTCCGTGTATTTGTATATGGACTGACACACGCTGTCTCTGTCTAGTTTTGACCATTACCAAACCGCAGATATACGAAACTGTTTGAAAAACAGACACAACTCTAAGGTGTAGGTCTGGAAAAATGGACAAACTCATTGGCTTTTTCTTCCAGTCACACCCAGATAGCTTTTATTTGTCCATGATACCAGCCGGTACATGGTAGTGTGTGAGGAGCGTACACCACTAGACGGTGTGTGAAAAAATGAATGCTCAGTAACTCACCAGGACAAAATAATAAAATTTGGAGTGCTTTGAAAAAAGCAGTTTGAACAGCAATGTGCACACAGCAATGCAGCTAGCAGGTAGCTTTAAAAGGCAGCCTAATGACCACCAGCGCTGCTGCACACAACAAAAATCCTCCCTTTTCACTGCACACTAACTCTACAGTGAAAAGCGCTATCAGCAGAAGCAGTTTTTTTTATCTTCTTCCCTGCCTAACGCTCTCCCTGTTCAGAATCAGCAGCAGCACCTCTCCCTATTGTAAGATCGGCAGAAGTAAGATGGCGGTTGGCGCTCACAGTCTTTTAAACCCACTCTGACGCCACACAAAGCCAGCCAATCACTTCAATGCCCTTCTCTAAGATGTTGCTGGCTGCTGCACATGTCATCGCGTTGCCCACAGTGTGCGTCCTCCATCATTGGGTGAGAAAAGGTGCTGAAAGCATCATTTGAAACGCGACTGTGGCGCGTTGATCAGTGACCTCATGGCCGACCTCACGCTAGGGTCGGGTTTCGATCGGCGAAACCCGACTTTGGCGAAAGTCGGCGATTTTTTAATTTGACCGACCTGTTTCTCTCAACTCTAATTCTGACCCTTGGCTGAGTGTGTCGACCCTGGTGTACCTGTGCCTGTGTTATAGCTTGTTTGTGTGGTTTTGACCCAGTTCTGTCCCTGTTGTGATTTGTGCTTGCTGCTTCTGTACTGTTTCTTTGCTTCTCACCTGGTTCTTTGTCTCCGGCTACGTTACTTGACTATCTGTTGGTTTGACCCCTGTGTACTATGTTTCCCTGATCGGTGTATGACCTTGGCTTGTTTTTGACTATGTCCCTCTCTATTGCCCTTTAACGTCCCTGGCGTCCAGTGGTATCCCCTCTCCCCCTTTCCTTATCCCTGGAGCCGCTGCAGCACCACTCCGTTGGCTCCAACAATTGTGCGGTAGGCCCCACCTCCTCCCCTCTGACCCACGTTCATGTGCTGCAAGTCCTGTCTGCTCTCACTATCTGACTCCAAGCTCCTGCTGCACCGCTGACACCGCGCCTGGTCCTCGGTCCCTGCTGCCGCTGGCCATGTTTATCTCAGGACTACCTGTCAAGAATCTCTGCAGCCGCCGGTGAGTGCCCACCAGGCGGCTTATCGTGAAACTAGGTAGTATTGTTGCCCCCACTGTGCAAAATCCTCCAAAAAGGCCCCTCACACACAATATGACCATTTTTTTTCCCTTCCGGAAATACACTATGTGTTTACAAACACAATAAAAAACAAAGGACATTGACATCTGGAAACAGGGAATATGAGGTAAAGCATTTTATCACTTGCACCACCCGGGGGGTTATATACACAATTAAATGTCTGTGCAATGAGATTTATGTGGGGCGTACTAAATGCCCACTAAATTAATTAATGAGCATATTAATTAATGACGATTAATGAGCATATTAGAAATATCAAGAACAAGTTTTTGGGTCACCCTCTATCCAAACACTTTGTGGAACATCATGGAAGCTCTGTGCGCTATATGGAGGTAGTGGGTTTGGAAAATGTGCATTCGCACTGGCAAAGGGGCAATTTTATCAAACAAATGGAAGCTTGGTACTCTGCACGCTCCGTAGCAGCTTCAGCCACATGCCGTTGACATCACACAGGTCCTGCATCGACCCAAAACAAATTATACCTGAACAGTGTGACCGGCACATTGTGTACTGCTGGAGCGGGAGCCTGGAGCTGCTATCACCAGCCAGGACAGTGCTCCCTTTTTATCAGTCTAAATAGACTGCAATATTCATACTAGAAGTCCCAAACCAGGATTTTACATAAATCATTGTGGTGACATTTTTTGCCTAGACATCTGCACACCGGACGACAGGTACCGTATATACTCGAATATAAGCCGAGATTTTCAGCCCATTTTTTTGGGCTGAAAGTCCCCCTCTCGGCTTATATTTGAGTCATATACACCGGGGGGTCGGAGGGGGGCGGGGATGTCAGGTCATACTTACCTGTCCTGACGCTGTCTCTTGAGCCCCCAGCTTCTCCGCGCTCTCTCTTCCTGCCTTCAGCGGTCACGTGGTACCGCTCATTAAAACTCATGAATATGTGCATATTCATAAGTTTTAATGAGCGGTATCACATGACTGCTGAACGCAGGAAGAGAGAGCATGGAGAAGCTGGGGGCTCAAGAGACAGCGTCAGGATGGGTAAGTATAGCGATACTCACCTGTCCTGCGTCCATGGCTGCTTGCTGCTGTCTGTCATCGGTCAGTGACATCAGACAGCAGAGGGCGCGGTGACGTGATTAGTGCGCGCCGCGCCCCCTGCAGTCTGAACGTCACTGACCGATGACGTGGCAGATAGCGGTGAGCAGCCATGGACGCAGGACAGGTGAGTATCTGACACCCAGCGACAGAGAGAGGTGAGTATGTCATTTTTTTGATTTTTACAAGCAGCGGCAGCACATAGGGGAATAATCTAAGGAGCTTCTTATGGGGTCAGCATATGGGGGAATAATCTAAGGAGCTTCTTATGGGGTCAGCATATGGGGGAATAATCTATGGAGCTTCTTCTGTGGACACCATATGGGGGAATAATCTATGGAGCATTTCCCACCGTAGGCTTATTCTCGAGTCAATAAGTTTTCCCGTTTTTTGTGGCAAAATTAGGGGGGTCGGCTTATACTCGAGTATATACGGTATTAATACCCTCATGCATTTTCCTTGACTTTACTACCTTGGATATAACTGTTGTTCACCACTTTACGGTCAAGTAAAGCAGTGTATTTTTCAGCAGGCACAAGTGCACATTACCGGTGGTCTCTCTATTTTTACATGTTACATGGACATCAACTGGAACTAACATTTGTTTTAGTCCAAATGCCTGAATGCTATTAACCTGTGCAACAAGAGCTATTGAGCTTGTTATTGTGATTTATTTGTGGGTTTCTCTAGATTACAGCCCATAATGTTTCTTAGGACCCCGTCACACATAACGATCTCGCTAGCGAGATTGCTGCTGAGTCACAATTCTTGTGACGCAACAGCGATCTCACCAGTGAGATCGCTGTGTGTGACAGCGATCAGCGACCGGCCCCCCTACCAGTATCGCTGATCGCTGTAGGAAAGCCCTGGACATTTTTTTGGTCGCTGGTCTCCCGCTGGCCAGCACGCATCGCTGCGTGTGACAGGCGGGAGACCAGTGATCAGCTGGTAACGAAGGTAAACGCAGGGTTTCTAAGCATGGCGCTGTGCTTAGAAACCCAATGTGTACCTTAGTTACCAGCGCGCTGATGCAGAGAGCTGGTAACTAAGGTACACATCGAGTTTCTAAGTGAAGCACGTCCCTTAGAAACCCGATGTGTACCTTAGTTACCAGCTCCCTGCATCAGCGCGCTGGTAACTAAGTACACAGCGACGCCACGCGCTGGGCGTCGCTGGTGCTGATCGCTGGTGAAGCTGTCTGTCTGACAGCTCACCAGCAATCATGTAGCGACTCACCAGCGATCCTGACACGTTGATATCATTGTCGGGATCGCTGGTGAGTCGCTATGTGTGACGGGGCCCTTAGCCTGCTTTCTGGATTTAATTGCTTTAGCACCTTTTTTTTGCTAGTAGGGTTCACATAAGGAACACCATATCCCTCTAGGACTTGAGGTCTAAGCGCGAATATACATTTTTATTATCCCTAATGATCTTTACATGGCACAGGTTGCAAATGACCATTTTTTTGTCTCAGAATTTCCTTTAAAAAAATCCCACACCGAAGAACACCTAACTCTTTGACAGAGAAATTCATGACTGCTGATGCTCTGTGGAACAGTTGCCTGCCTTCTCTCACTTGTCTCTCTACTGCCTCTTCCTGTCTGTTTCAGTGCTTCCGATCTTTCCTCCTCAGTGCTGCTGGCCTCACTCTTCATCCTAGCTTCCCACGTTGGGTCAGTAACTTCGTCATCCACTACCATATCCTGGTCTTCCTGATTTGGTGACTTACAACAACAAGACTTAGAGGCAGCTATGTCTCATCATAATCTTTCACCTTAGCCAAAATTTGCCATTCCCCACCATCATCATCTTGTGCCTGTTGCCCTAAGGTTTGTGCATTACTAAATAGCATGCCCATCTGTCCCTCTTGGAACATGCATGTTGAGAGGCCACAATCAAGAAATCATGTTGTATGGAGCTCCTTGCAGTGTCCTAGTGTGGAATAACTAGTCTCCTGGGACTCAACATGGTGCAAGAATGGAGGTTCAGGGTAAGTATTATGTGATCCAGACCTTAGGCTGGTGAGACTAGACTGTGTGGAAGACTGTGGTGCTGCCACGCCTGCTGGAAGCATTATCTACTATCCAACTGACCACCTGTTCGCACTGCTTTGGCTTCAGAAGTGGTGTATTGTGCCTCCTTGCAAAGTGGGAAAGGAACCTTTGTGTTGTGGATGGGTGTGTTTGTTGTGCTAAAGCAGCAGGCATAGTCATACCTGCCCCATGTCATTGGCATGTGCGTGCACCATCATCAGCACTTCCACTATCCTGTCCCTGAATGAATGCCTTATGCATTTTGTAATTGCTATGTCTCTTGATACCAAGTTAATTTTTAGTGAAAGAAAAAAATTGGTCACCTGCAGAAGTCAAAGCAGTTTTTGGGAGTTTAATACCATCGTAATTTAACAGGAAGAAAGCAAAAGTTATGGAAGACAATCAAATTCAATCCATAAAAATGTTTCAACGCTTTATTGGAGTGTTATATACCACAGAAATGTAACGCGGAAACCTGTAATACTGTATGGTTGAGAAATGTAAGCCTGCTAAATTTTTTAATGCTTTTTTGGAGAGTTGGATAATATCACAGAAATTTAATCCAGACGACGGAATAATGTATCTTTTTTGGAGTGTTACATATCACAGAAATGTACCAGAGAACATGTGAAACTGTATGGCTGAGAAATTAAAAACTGCAAAAATTTTTTTATGCTTTCTTGGAGTGTTGTGTGTGTATGTATATATATATATATATATACATTATTATTTATTATTATAGCGCCACTTATTCCATGGCGCTTTACATGTGAGGAAGGGTATACATAATACATATAAGTACAGTAATCTTAAACAATACAAGTCCCGACTGGTACATCAGGAGAGAGGACCCTGCCCGCGAGGGCTCACAATCCACAAGGAATGGGTGAGGATACAGTAGGCTAGGGTAGAGCTGGTTGTGCAGCGGTTTAGTGGATCGGTGGTTCCTGCAGGTTGCAGGCTTGTTGGAAGAGGTAGGTCTTCAGGTTCTTTTTGAAGGTTTTCATGGCAGGCGAGAGTCTGATATATTGTGGTAGAGAGTTCCAGAGTAGGGGGGATGCGCGGGAGAAGTCTTGTATGCGATTGTGGGAAGAGGGAATAAGAGGGGAATACAGAAGGAGATCTTGTGAGGATCGGAGGTTTCGCACAGGTAAGTACTGGGAGACGAGGTCACAGATGTATGGAGGACTCAGATTGTGGATGGCTTTGTATGTCATGGTTAGGGTTTTGAACTTGAGTTTATGGGTAATGAGGAGCCAGTGCAGGGATTGACAGAGAGGAGAGGCCAGGGAATAGCGGAGGGACAGGTGGATTAGTCAGGCAGCAGAGTTTAGAATAGATTGGAGGGGTGCGAGAGTGTTAGAGGGGAGGCCACAGAGCAGGAGGTTGCAGTAGTCAAGGCGGGAGATGAGGGCATGGACTAGGGGTTTTGCAGATTCTTGGTTGAGGAATGTACGGATCTGTGAAATATTTTTGAGTTGAAGTCGGCAGGAAGTGGAAAGGGCTTGGATATGTGGTCTGAAAGAGATCAGTGTTAAGGATAACCCCGAGGTAGCAAACTTGTGGGACTGGAGAGAGTGGGAAGCTGTTTACTTTAATTGATAGGTACATTGGGGAGGTCAATTGAGATGGGGGAAAGATGATTAATTCTGTTTTGTCCATATTAAGTTTTAGAAATCTAGCGGAGAAGAAGGATGAAATAGCAGACAGACATTGAGGGATTCTCTTTAGTAGGGAGGTGATATCTGGTCCAGAGATGTAGATCTGTGTGTCATCAGCATAGAGGTGATACTGAAAGCCATGAGATTCTATGAGCTGTCCGAGTTCAAAGGTGTAAATGGAGAAGAGCAGGGGCCCTAGGACTGAACCTTGCGGGACTCCGACGGATAGGGGGCACGGTGAGGAGGTGGTGTGCGAGTGGGAGACGCTGAATGTCCGGTCTGTTTGGTATGACGCAATCCAAGATAGGGCCAAGTCTGTGATACCAAGAGATGAGAGGGTCTGTAGTAATAGGGAATGGTCCACTGTGTCAAAGGCAGAGGACAGGTCCAGGAGGAGGAGGACAGAGTAGTGTTGCTTGGCCTTGGCGGCTAATAGGTCATTGGTGACCTTAGTTAGGGCAGTTTCAGTGGAGTGGTGTGGCCGAAGCCAGATTGTATAGGTCAAGGAGGGATCAAGAAGAGAGGTGGGAGGACAGTTCAAGATGGAGGTGTTGTTCCAGTAGTTTTGAGGCATAGGGGAGAAGTGATATAAGGCGATAGCTAGATACAGGGGATGGGTCAAGAGAGGGCTTTTTGAGGATAGGTGTGATTGAGGCATGTTTAAAGCTTGAGGGGAAAACACCAGTTGTTAGTGACAGGTTGAAGAGGTGGGTTGAGGTTGGGATGAAGACTGTGGTGAGGTTTGGGATGAAGTGGGATGGGATCGTGTCAAGTGCACAGGTAGTGAGACGTAATCTTGAGAGTGGAGTGGAGAGTTGATCTTCTGTAATGGTGGAGAAGATGGTTTTGGAGGAGGATGGCAGGGCAGTTAGGAGGAAGGGCACTGGGGGTTGTTGACCAAGACTGTCTCTGATGTTATCAATCTTCTCCTTGAAAAATGAGGCAAAGTCTTCAGCTGAGATGAGTGGGGAGGGAGGAGGTGCTGGGGGGCGGAGGAGAGAATTGAAGGTGTTGGATAACTAGGGTTGTGAGACAGGGAGGATATGAGAGATGAGAAGTAGGTTTGTTTTGCTGCAGTGAGTGTGTATATATATGTAGAACACAAAATAGTGTATGGGTAAGAAATTTAACCCAGGGAATTTTTTCATCAATTCTTTTGAGTGCTTTATAACACAAAAAAAGTAACACAAAAATCAAGTAATACTCAATGGATCAAAAATATATTCAATCATTTCACCCCTGCTTAACAAAAAAATCTAGCTATATATTTGGCAGTGGACTGCACAGCACTAATCCCTGTCTCCTGATTGTATTCAGCCGCTTTCCCTGCTCCTGCGACTTTCTCTCTCACCCTAGGCTAATTGCAGATTGTATGTGGTACAAACAGCAAAGTAGACGATTAGCCCTTAGAAGGGCTGTTAGTATGATGGTTCAGCTTCAGCAGCAGTATCAAGACTACAGGACTCTGATTCTTTATACTGCACACACAGGCCTGGACAAGCACGCTATCCATCCAATACGAAGTGCCACAGCATCTGTTCTTTTAAAACCCCTGATGATGTCGCATGCCAACCTATGACAGTAATGTCACAACCAATAATAATAATAATAACCTTTATTTATATAGAGCCAACATATTCCGCAGCGCTTTACAGTTTAACAGTTTCAAAACACAAGTCATAAGTAACAACATTAACAATACAATAATTAAAGCAAAATAAGACGACCCTGCTCGTGAGAGCTTACAATCTACAATGAGGTGGGGGAGATACACAGGTGTGTATTTACAATGGTGTATTTACAATGATGGTCCACAGCCATCTTGAGGGAGTGAGGGATGGATGGAGATAGTGAATGGGCTACACATGCACACTTACACATAAAATGACTTTGATTAGTGAAGGTGATAGGCCGCTCAACCAAGATGACTACGGCATTACAGTGATGCACAGGCAATTCCCACATGCTTATTGGTTCTGTAACAGACACCAAAAATGCTGGGAATGGATTCAAGTTTTACATAGAGCACTGCCCATTTCTCGCCCAGTAACGAGTACTTCCGAGCACAGTGATACGCGAGTGATAGCCAAATATCACTGAGCACATTTGCTCATCCCTGGTTTCTATCACTTAGCATGGACAACAACTTTTGCCCACCATATCATTTCTATACAGGAAGCTGATAAATAGAGATGGGTGAAAATATTTGAGTGGAATTAAATTCTATTTGAATTTCTCAAAACTTTTCTGTGTGGATTCAACAAAATGGTGGCCACTTGGTGACATTTTTCTGAACTGCAAAAGGTGATCAAAATGTTAAAAAATCCTTAGAGTCACCTCCCCACTCACCTCTTCAACCCATCCTCTCCTCACCATCAGCCCTGTAGTCCTCACTGCATCTTCTGATCACTGCCGCTAGACCAAGACTTTCAATTTTGATGAGGTCGGGGACTGTTCATCAAAAACTTCCCAAACATATATTTTTTCTGAGGCAGCTTCTGTCTGAGAAACTTGTTATTGAATGTCTCAAAAAAATCTGCTTGAATTTATCCTTACAGTAGAAGGGAAGTCACATTGCCTCTGCTGAGATTCAGTTTTTACAATGTTTGTAAAGTCAGCTAGAGTTTCTAAAGATCATTACAATTAAGCACCATATGGCCCAACCTTGTCATTAAATTCTCACATTAGGAGTCTTTATTCAGTTGTGTTTATAACATATGCTGCTAAGTAGAATCACAGTAAGTCATTTATCCAATAATCGCACAAGCAAATTTTCAATATAGGTTAAAAATAGTCCAAATAGATGCCAAGTTATATGGGCAATGATAAAGTCAAGGCTTTGTGCTATGATAAATGAAAAAAGTAACTGGAAATAGGTTACAACTTTCTCCTTGATAAAAGCTTTGGAGATTAATGAGTCATCTGATTTCACATGGAGAATTCCTCTTATCTGCTGTAAGTGCTTATATCTGACTTCTGTATAATTTAGGTTACAGACTCCTGTACAAACAGTCAAAAAAGTAGCTACAGATAATTGTACAACTAGTGGATTTAATGCAAACATATAGTAACTCAAACTTTGGAAACTTTAAATAGTCACTGCCATATCAACAAACTCTGCATATATTAATAATAAAAACAATATATACACATGTATAAGCCGACCCGAGTATAAGCCGACCCCCCTAATTTTGCCACAAAAAACTGGCGTATAAGCCTAGGGTGGAAAATGCAGTAGCTACTGGTAAATTTCAAAAATAAAAATAGATACCAATAAAAGTAAAATTAATTGGGACATCAGTAGGTTAAATGTTTTTGACTCTCCATATTGAATCAGGAGCCCCATATAATGCTCCATACAGTTCATGATGGCCCCATAAGATGCTCCATAGAAAAAACCAACCTATATAATGCTGCACAAAGGTTAATAATGGCCCCATAAGATGCTCCATAGAATAATATGCCCCATATAATGCTCCATAAAGGTTATGGCCCCATAAGATGCTCCATAGACTATTCCCCCATAAGATGCTCCACAAAATGCTCCATAGATTATGCCCGCATAAGATGCTCCATAGATTATGCCCCCATAAAATGTTCCATAGATTATGCCCCCAAAAGATGCTCCATAAATTATGCCCCTATATGCTGCTCCATAGATTATGCCCGCATAAAATGCTCTATAGATTATGCCCACTAAAATGCTCCATAGATTATGCCCCCAAAAGATGCTCCATAAGATGCTCCATAGATTATGACCCCATAAGATGATCCATAGATTATGCCCCATAAGATGCTCCATAGATTATGCCCCCATAAGATGCTCATTATATTATGCCCCCATATGCTGCCCCCATATTCTGCTCCATAGAATATTTCCCCATATGCTTCTCCATAGACTATGCCCCATATGCTGCCCCCATATGCTACCCCATAGACTATGCCCCCATATGCTGCCCCATAGAATATGCTCCCATATGCTGCCCCATAGAATATGCCTCATATGCTGCCCCATAGAATAAGCTCCCATATGCTGCCCCCATATGCTGCTCCATAGACTATGCCCACATATGCTGTCCCATAGAACATGCCCCATTATGCTACCCCATAGAAAATGCCCCCATATGCTGCCTCATAGAATATGCCCCCATATGCTGCTCTATAGAATATGCCCTCATATGCTTCTCCCAAAAGATGCTCCATATATTATGCCCCCATATGCTGCTGCAAAAAAAAAACTGCCATACTCACCTCTCCTCACTGGGGGCCAGGTGCCGGTGTCGCTGCTGGCATCTGAGATATTTACCTGTCCTGGGTCCATTGCTGCTCACTGCTGTTTGACGCTTCCTGTGTCAATGACTGTTCAGCCAGTAGAGGGCGCGGCGCGCACTAACCATGTGACCATGCCCTCTGCTGCCTAAATGTCACTGACACATGATGCAGCAGACAGCAGTGAGCAGCGATGGACCCGGGACAGGTGAATATTGGATATACTTACCCCCTCCTGGCGCAGTCTCTGCAGCCTGGCTTCTCCTATGGTCTCCCTTCCTTCCTTCAGCGGTCACGTGGTACCACTCATTAAAATCATGAATATGTGCAAAAAAAAAATTAAACTCGTGAAATAGGTCTGGACAGAAATGATGGTGCCCCTGAAAATAATGGGACATAAGGGACATGTTAAATCAAGGTGTGTCCACTATTTAGCATCACAGGTGTTTACAATCTTGGAATTAGTGAGTGGGCCTGTATAGAGGCCTATAGATGCTCACTGTGCTGTTTGGTGACATGTATCACACTCAACATGGACCAGAGGAAGCGAAGAGTTGTCTCAGAAGATTTAAAAGAAAATTATAGACAAACATGTTAAAGGTAAAAGTTATAAGAACATCTCCAAGCAGATTGAAGTTCCTGTGACTACAGTTACATGTAGTATTCAGAAATGTAAGCTCCATGGGACTGTAGCCAACCTCCCTGGACATGGCCGCAGGAGGAAAACTGATGCCAAATCAAAGAGACGGATCATATGAATGGTAACAAAAGAGCCCAGAAAAACTTCTAAACAGATTAAAAGTGAACTCCAAGCTCAAGGAACATCAGTGTCAAATCGCACCATTTGTTCTGCCTTCTTCCACATATGACGCTGTGTGGATTCCAGCATACGGCTAAACCCTTCATCCACTCCCAGAAAAAAGACTGTATGGGTGCTTAAATCTATATTTATTGAGATGATGTGATCAATAATGGTAGATGATAATGGATGATATAGGTGAGGAGATTGGTGAACACAATTGTGGATGAGATCGGGTAAAAACTATAAAGAAACAGACAGTACAATACATCAGTACTGGCAGATAACAACATCAGCAGTAATACAGGGCGCTATTATAACAGTAGCAGGCATTAGTAATACAACACACAATGCAGTGAAGAGAGATATCTAAGCAACTTAGGCTGAAAGCAATGCACTACCTGAACAAGGATACATCGAACTACATGCAGTGCAAGAGCATTACTACGAGCTGGAAATATATTGCACATATCATGGGGGCTGCATTATGGCTAGCTAACACAGATACATAGCACAACACATAACTGTATTAAACCCTCACCGGAATCCGCTTGACAGAAGAAGTGATTTTGCAGAAAGCAGAACACATATGAGTAGCTCAGAGATCCGGGAGAAAATTACTATAAGCTTCCAAGCCTGAGAAATCTGGAGGGGCAGTTCTAAACAGAACAACTATTAAAGGGAAATAATTCTAAATCCATGAACAGGAAAGAGAAGGGCAACTATGACATCTAATGGCCATAGCTGGAAGAGCACTTAAGAAATTTCTTGCTGCTCATGAATAGGCAGAACACCATCCATCATTGTATGAGACAAAGTAGACTTCATGGGAGACGACCAAGGAGGACACCATTGTTGAAAAAAAAACTGTTTTTTGTTTGCTCTCTAGTAAATGTTTTATATCAAATTAGTGCTGAATTCACATCTACACTGCTTAGTAATGTTATATTATGTCCTCCTTGTGGCTGATTCTGAAGATTTGATTTAGTCTTGAGTCTTCACCTATTAGCTCAAAGACAACTGAAATTTAGCCATGGAGTCTGCAGATTGAAAAAGTGGTTAACATTCAAGAAACAAGTCATATAACACAGACATTGTTTTATTATTTATGCACACGTATACACTTTTTTCTGGTTACCTGAAATGACAAAATTGTTTTAAATTGATCCAAATGAAGGCAGAGCATCAGCCCCTAGGATATATGACCAACACAAAAATAAAAACTAATCTAGGACCCAGAATGTATATAATTCAATTAAGTGGGCCAGTAACAATTTAAAAAACATTTTATGCATTTATTTTTTTTACAATTAGAAGGTTCACAAAAATAGTAAAATAAAATTTGGGCCTTGGTTTTGATGGGTGAAACAAAAGTATGAAGAAGCCATGGTTTATTTTAGTCTTAATTCTTTTTTTGGGGGGCAGGGATGAAAAATATTACAATTTGAGAGTCCTCAGTGGTGGATACCTTTTAATGGCTAACTGATAGCGATGGTCGAACTTGAACAGTAAAATTCTCCAGGAAGTCCATGTTACTATTCAGGTTCTGCACCCGCAACATTGGGTGTTTGCCACACTGTCATCTACATGACAGCACAAGAAACACTGACGGCGCTGATCGGCGGTAAGATTATTATGGCAAGAATCCATATACCTAATTTGGACGTGTCCGTGTTTCTGTGCACAATGAGTCATCCACAGCCCAACCATCTGTCTGGGTGCAATGAGTCATCCACAGCTCAACAGTAACTTAGGTATCCATAGTTACTACCACTAGCAGCTAACTGAGAGGTGCATGGAGGGAGGTCTTGGAGCTGCCACGAGATGAATCCAAATTAAACGAGCCAATTCACATGTGGAGGGTGCACATCCAAGCTAGTTAGCATAACAGAATCAGGAAAAAAAGAGATTGACGGCACTCCAGGAATACAGGAAAAATATATTTTATTGTGGCAAATTAAGCCATATTAAAATCAAGATGCCTGACGTGCTTCGAGTGCCTGGTGTGCACTCTTAGTCATAGGATGACTATGACAAAGAGTGCACACCAGGCACTCGAAACATGTCAGGCAACTTGATTTTAATATGGCTTAGTTTGCCACAATAAAATATATTTTTTCTGTATTCCTGGAGTGCCGTCAGTCTCCTTTTTTCCTAGCAGCTAACTGACTATATGCGTGGGCGTAACCATGGATACATAAGTACTGTAAGGCCCTGTATAGGAGTTAAGTGACATATCTAATAAGAGAAAAGAATAGCATAGCACTCACCGATCCAGTTGAAAAAGTCCACTTTATTTAGCAATCCACATTAAAACTTCATGGCCGGGAGGCTGGAGGGAGGAGTGAGCATTGTCTGATGACGGCCGTTTCGTGCTTACTAGCACTTTGACTTTGGACTTTTTCACCTGGATCGGTGAGTGCTATACTATTCTTTTCTCTTATTGGATTAATACATTGTGTTTTCTGTACCAGCACCCGAGATCTCGGGGTTCAGCATCCATGAGCAGTATGGACATGACAGCCTCACATCGGCAGTAGTATTGGCAGTGCCGACAGGCTTTTTCTTTACATGTTTATGACATATCTAATAAGGAGAGGAGCTTTCCCTGGTGACGAGTTAAGGCATAAACCTTTTTTGAACGTTAGCCTGTGAGGCAACACTGTGAGGCAACAGTGTGAAGCAACATTGCAAAGATGAATCAAATCGATCACGCTGCTGCACATAGAGAAGCGAATCGCATACGGATACGTAACCTGCGCCTTAGTGAAACAGAAGACAAACAAAATTGTGGAAGAACTGCTGATGCAGCCCGACAAAGGGCAGCCAGAGCAAGAGAAATGAATGAAGTAACTGATACACAAATTTCACAAAGATGAGAACAAGATAGAAGATGTGTCCAAAATGCAAGAGCCACTCGATGACGGCAAGTTACATTTGCCACTAGATAGAGGGCTTCTTAATCAAATTGATGAGACACATATTGAAGCGCACTGTCCTGGCGAACTGACATTTCGATGTCAATTCTGCCAATGTAAAAATTTCAAAGACGAAATGGCGCTGGACAAAACATTCCCTTCCTGCTGCAATTACGTCCCATTGTTATGGATAATCAATTAGTCAAGTTGATGAAAGGAGAGCATCAGCACTCTAATAACTTTATGGCTAATATAAGGCAATAGAGTAGCTCTTTTTCTTTGGCATCAATGGGAGCACAAGTAGCGCCACCTACTGGGCATGGTCCATATTGTTTTCGAATTCATGGACAAATTTACCACAGAACTGCCTCATTGCTGTGCGTAGTACTCCCAAGAATGCCCAGATTTATATCTTGGACAGTGAAGAAGCATTAAGTACAAGAAGTCAAGCAAATAAAAAGTGCCTCCCAGCACTGCCATCATCTCTTGGAGAGAAAATGAAAGCAATTAACGCACACGCAAGAGCCTTCACAATGATGAGGGAATTTAAAAGAGAGGACGAGAGGTTTGCTGAATTAGAAAATTGTGATCCACTCGAAATAACAATGTCAATTATAAATGACTACAATGATGACCAGAGGCGCTACAATGCTCCAAGATGCAATGAAGTAGCTATAAATTATCAAAATGCATTGGGTGAACCCCCATTTGATAGGGACATCAGAGTTCACCTGAAAAGTGAAAACCAAACAGTTCAAATCAGCTTTCTTCACAGAAAGTGTGATGCAATGACATATCCACTTCTATTCCCATATGGGGACAGTGGATAGACAATAAATTTGACAAAACCAATTGCCCGAAGTGTGCAACATCAAGGAATTAGTGCCATTGATCTGCCATCCATACCAGTGGATCAAGATCGACAAGAAAAAAATCATACAGGCTTGTCATTCGTGACGAGTTCAATCCCTTTTTAAATGCTGGGTAGTTGACGCAACAATTTATCGTTGACAGTTATGTCAAAATTGAATCCAACAGGATCGAATATATAAAACAAAATCAAAAGGCATTACGCGCCGACAGTTATGCCGGTGCTATGGATCTCATCCATAATGCTCCATTACACCAAGGGCTAAAAGCTGGGACAACAGTAATTTTACCATCCAGTTTCATTGGAAACCCAAGAGCTATGCAGCAAAGTTACCAAGATGCCATGACAATTGAGGGATAGCGCTATTTCATAGCTCTACATGTTCATTTCCTTTAGGAATAGAGCTATGGGATAGCTCTATCCGTGCACTTTCATCATGGATAGCGCTATCGAATAACTGTACCCGAACAGTATTAACTAGAGTTGAGTGAAACGGGTAGGTCAAATTCAAAAGTCGGCGACTTTCGCTGAAGTCAGGTTTCATGAAACAAAGCCCGACCATAGCGTGAGGTCGGCCACGAGGTCGGCGACCCGAGCGCCAAAGTCGCGTTTCAAATGATGTTTCCAGCGCCCTTATTCAGCCAATGATGGAGGAGGCACACTGTGGGCAACCCGATGACATAGGCATCGGTCACCACCATCTTTGAGAAGGGCATGCAAGTGATTGGCTGGCTTTGTGTGATGTCTTAGGGGCTATAAAAAGGCGTGCACGCCAACCGCCATCTTACTTCTGCCAATCTTAGCATTAGGGAGAGGTTGCTGCTCCTGATTCAGAATAAAGGAGAGCGTTAGGCAGGGAAGAAGAACCAAAAAACTGCTTCTGCTGTTAGCGATTTCCACTTACAACACAACAGTTTGTGTACAGTGACAGGGGAGGCTCTATTTTTGTGCATCAGCTCTATTGGTTATTAGGCTGCATTATAAGGCTCCCTCTTAGCTACATTGCTGTTTGCACACTGCTGTGCAAGTTTCTTTTTTAAAAGCAAGAATACTTTTCTTCCTCATTTCTGCACAGTTACCAAGCGTTCATTTTTCCACTCTTTTGTGTGCAGCAGTCCTGCTTATTAGGCTGCCTGCGTCCATACTTGGACTGAGAGCATCATTGTTAGCCTCCTAAAATCTCTAGTGAGATCCAAATTCTCACCAATACTATATACACCCTCCACCTTGTCATACACCATCCAATTTCAGCCTGTTACATTGAGGTGTAATCTCTACTGGGCCTGAGACAATAGTTCAGCATCCTCAAATCTCTAGTGAGATTCAAATTCTCACCAATACTATAGACAACCTCCACCTTGTCATACACCATCCAATTTCAGCCTGTTACATTGAGGTGTAATCTTTACTGGGCCTGAGACAATAGTTCAGCGTCCTCAAATCTCTAGTGAGATCCAAATTCTCATCAATACTATATACACCTTCTACCTTGTTTACAGTACCATATAACTGGTGGCATTTTGGGTACATTTTCACAAAAATGAGGAAGAATGGTGGAAGAGGCCGTGGAAGTGGGCGGGGGTTGCCAGCTGGTCCTGATGGTGGTGGTGTTGGTGGTGCATCTGTTGGTAGTTGCAAAAGCACAATAGCACCTAAGGCAGGAGGTGTTGAGCCTGCGTTATCATCTGGCTCCACAAGGCCTCGAAGGCTCCCTTTTCTGGGAGTAGGTAAACCGCTTTTAAAGCCGGAGCTCCAGGAACAAGTTTTGGATTACATTGCTGACACAGCCTCCAGCTCTCTCGCCTCCTCTTCTGAAGTTTCAAAAAATAAAAGCACGTCAGTAGAGGCTCCTGGTCAGGAACAACACCTTTCCTTGTGTCCTTCACCCCTACCAAAAGTGAAGGATGCGGCAAGCCACACTACAGATTACTCCATGGAGCTCTTTTCACATACCATGCCTGGGTTATCAAGTCAAATTGTGAATTCCCCAGTCCAAGATGAATCTGACATGGAGTGTGGGTGGCCAGCCAGGGCAGTGGGGTTAATCAGTACCGGGCCGGTGTCTCAGAGGGATGTGTCACGTTGGTGGTGATGAACCGTTCCGTGGCCCTGGGCATCCATGCAAAGGGGTGAATAACATTTATAGGTGAATGATATGTGACGCCACCTGTGGTTTCTGATCAGATTGACCCGCACTGCAGTGTCGCTTCTCTAGGACAGATGTTGTGGTGCAGCTAAGATGTAGAAGCCCTGCACAGGTAGGGCCGTAGTCGCAGGGCAGATGACAGAGATGGTAGATGGTGTGCAGTGCAGGATGTAGCAGAGCCGTGTGCCAGGCGCAGAAGAAAGATGACAGACACAGTCGTGCAGTTCCTTTACCTGTACTTGGTAAGTGCCGTCCAGGACCCAGAGTACAGATGGAGAAGGAGTTGGTCAGCCTGGAAGCAAATTTGGAATTCTCTCTCTGCAGATAGGTAGTGTGGCCTCCGTTCTAGCTCTTATCTGAGGTACTCAAAGTACTGAGTTCACTGAAGTTCCCCCTGTTGACTCTCTTTTGGAACTTTCTCGTATGGCAGGCAGCCATAGCCTTTTCCATCTGGCTCACACATGTCGCTGCTGGGGCCTCCGAGCCTCAGTTGAGAACAGAGCATTTACAGCTTCTACTTCCTCCGGTTTCTGCTGCAGGACCGTCAGTGTCCCTACAAACTTGAAGACCGGAATCCCGACCATGCGCTCCAGCTAGGAGTGAGCCTTAACTCTGCTCATCCTCCAGCTCCCCTTCTCATGTCCACACACTTCCCCTTCCCTTCACAGACTGCCCTAACTTACCTCCTCCCAACCACAGAGAGCAGCTCCTCAGCAGTCAGGTTCAGAGGTCTCCCTGCTGGCCTGGAGTGGGAACTGTGTTGTGTGTTGGTTTAACTGCTAGAGAGATCCTTCGTTGCTCCCAAGCATGACATCACACTCTCTAGGAGGAAGGTAATGCCACTGTGGCGACCGTACTCCTGGGGGCACCACAGGTGCACTGATGCCCAGCCACTGCTAGATGATTCTGCTGGTACATTGACCCAGACCACAACATTCCCCTGGCACTCTACACAGCCAGAATCTGACCCTGATGAAAATCAGGTTCCCCTTCCCGCATACTATACCACCTTACACGGTGACAAAGAGGAAGGTGCAGATGAAAGTGCAGGCTCCTTGAGCAGGTGGGGGGGCATGTACGTATGTACGCCCTCTGTCTAAACAGTCCAAGTGCAGTGAGATGGAAGATGGGGACAATGAGGAGTCCAGACTAGTACAGGGATTCCCTAGCGAGGAGACTTATTTAATTGTTTTCAATGTTGGGACTGCAATTTTTGGTGAGCACTATACTCTGGAGAATGATATATGAGGCCCACCATACACTGGAGCATTCCAAAGGTGGACATTAGACACTGGAGCAGCATTTACAGTGTCCATTATACACTGGAGCATTAGAAATGGGGCCCATTATATATGGAGCATTATTTGGGCCCATAAGACAGTGGAGCTTCATTCATGGGGACCAACATATACTGTAGCATTATGTGGAGCTCATTATATACTGTATGGAACATTATATGGGGCCAATGATTCTGTATGGTGAAATATATGGACCTCATTACTCTGTATAGCGCACTATGCAGTGGCCATAATACTGTATGGAGTAATATACTGTCCGTTTTGGAGCTATTAGAGAATTTAAAATGGATATCAGTCATGAGATGTAAGAAGCGAAGTATTGTACTATACCGCTATTTCTCTGCCGTATCAGAGGATAATGAATTGTGGCATGTGTTAAAGAAGCCCAGTGACACTCTTTAGCCCTGTGCCCACGAAAATCTGGAGCCAGCCATACCCCCCCACTACTTTAGCCAAATAACCCCCAGTTTTCAATGCCTAACTATTATTATAAAGTAAATTAAGGTTGACAAGCTTAAGTAATAAGAATTGATGTTTTTGGCATTAAAATGGGCACTGTAGGTGTGCTTCCTGTCCTCCGCTCCCTGCTGACCTTGGTTCCCCATTGACTTGCATTGGGTTTCGTGTTTCAGACGGCCTTTGACTTTTCACGATAATCGGCCAATTGCGTTTGACCCGACTTTTGAGAAAGTCGGGTTACATGAAACCCGACTCGACCCGAAAAAAGGCAAAGTCGCTCATCTCTAGTATTAACTGCAGAACTTTTTCATACACAAGGTAGGAGTGGCAGGAGAGGTACAACAGGTATGTATGTTTGCTGTAAGTTTGCGCATACGCCAGTCAGGTGTGTGGTTACACCCCATTGCAAGGTCAGTCTGATGCGTGGCTACACCCCATTGCGTTTTTCGTAATCCCAGCGCGCGCCAGAAGGGCGCGCAATCTCTCGTTTATTTACTATAGTACTAAGAGAGTGATCTACAGGGCCTCCTGTGAATGTAGCATCGAATACTATTGGTATGACCATCAGAGAATTTAAATGAAGTCCAAGTGTACATGTGGGTGATGTATGACACAAAAGGGATAAACCAATATCACGACATATCAACAGTTACCTTGGGGTCAATGTTTGAACCCTCAAATTCATGGGCATCGAGAAGGTGTCGAGACGAGTGAGGGGAAGGAATAGGGACAAAATTTGTTGCAAAAGGAAATGAAGTACATTTTTGTCTGGGAACGGTTATGCCACACGGTATCAGAGAACAGATTAATTATGGGTGTTTTATTTGATGCATCTGCTTTATCTTTGAGCTGCCACTGCTGTGATCCAACAGATGTATAGGGAGCAAATTATAAATTACCATTTAACCATTTTGCTATTTTGTTGTGCTACCATCAAATAAGAGCAATATCTATTGCGCCCTAGTATATTGTCCCTTACTCTGGAATCTATTTTTGACCTTCTCTCCCCCTTGTTGTCATTCTCCCCCTTCCCTAGTTTTTTTGCTCTCCTTTTTCCCATTCCCTGTTATTCCCCTATTCAACATAGGGACGAGAGAACATGTTATCTTTATTCGTCTGAATCATATACCTTTGATACCATTTATGGGATTGAACTTTTGTTTATTGTCAAATAGAGGCTTTCTCTGTGCCTCCTGAAGTGTCCCTATCAGGTCACTTGGACAGTCACTTTTTTAATATTTCTTTTGCATTGGGTTGGTTGGGACTGTCTGGGTCAGGAGCACTATTTATCCTAACGGAGTGCTAGAAAGGGGTTAAATCACACTTGAGTTCTCTGTGACTAAGTTCCTGCTAAGATTTGCGTTTCAAAACCCGGAAGTGTCAGTGGTGTGTTGATCCATCCGTTCTTATGTCTTTAAATGATGTAACGATCTGTCCCAGGAAACTGGATATGACATCAAGGGGAGGCGGGCAGTTTGCATTCCAAAGGCCCAGAAGTCACTCCTAGCGTGCGTCCCTGAATCCGGAACTGTCGGTTGCTCCACCAGAGAGACACACGCTTACTTTAGAATGGATTCAGAGTCTGCATAACAGAGCGCCACCATTCAATAGGGACCAGACATTGAGTGGTAAGTCTCTATCATATCAATCAATTATCCACCGCATTTAATTAGCCAATTTCTTGGAGTTTTTTATTTACTGAATAGGAGAGAGAGTGGAGGGATCCACATGTTTTCTGCATCTAGCACCTTATTCTCCATTACAGGAATATAATATAGTCCCCTAAAGAGTTTTCTTGAACAAAACATGTCAGGACGTGCAATAAATGAATGTGCAGGGCCTCTAGTACAGGAGGCAGTGCAGGACGGGGGTCTCGGCAGTGAGTGAGATGGCTTCCCTCTCGGGCAAAAAGGAGTATCGTGCAAGCAAGTGCTCCAAATTACTCATCCATTGAATAATACATTCTCTGGGATACATTTTGAAGGTACATAAAACTCAAAAAAAGCATTCAAAATTTTTTAGGCATTATATTACTCATCCATGTTAGGAACGGTGGAACTCACTAAATAAAAATACTAATGAAGTGCGTTCGCCACTCGGGGTCCACCGTGCAGTAGGTGATATAACCACTGCTGAGTGGTGGCAGGAGCAATATGGCGGAAATGCACACAGGGTTAAACTTCACCCAGGTGCGCAGAGCAATCTCAGTTAACTCACAGAGATGCAAAAAAGTACAAACACAAATGACTGAGCCTGGTGTAGTCACAGTACTCAGTAAAAAGCGCACACACGGTATACGGTCACAGGAGTAGCCCAAGACGGCGGCACCACGTCCTTCTAGAGCTACCGTATGCGCGGCGTTGCAACTGCGAACGAAAAGGAGGCTGCTACTGCAGCGCGGCATGGACACTGCCGCTAAACGACAAAGGCAAGGCGCAAGCGCAATGTCGGACGCCAGCAGCTGTGGGTCTTGCAGCAGAGGAGCGCTGATGCTGATTCTAACTCAGTCCCTATCCACAAGCTTAATATCAGAGGGAAGGGGTTTCAAATGAGTCAGTCACGAGAATCATGCATCAGTCCTCAAACACACAGCAGCAAGTAAGTCTATACTAGCGCATGGCGGAACAGCCATGAGCTCCTTTAATAGCAGCCGGGACCTTCTGCATGCTTCCAGATCTCTGAGATGGACCAATGAGAACTGGAGCGGGACTTGAGTACATGACTCCCGATCTTCGATGGGAGAGCGACCCATGAGCATGCCCATTAAGAGGACAGAAGGACTTAGCCTCAGGAGAGATTTGCTGCAAGGCAATCTCCTCTGCAGTCTCCTCTGCAGTGGATAAATAGGAAGAGAGTGCAGAATGTGAGGATCTGGATCCCTGCTGAGTAAACGCAGAAATCCGACTCCTAACATAACCCCCTCTCCTAGGGCCCCCCCCTCCCTGAGCCTTACGATCCACCAACGTGCCCATAAGAGGTATAGGCCTCTGACTCGTCTGCAGGCAAGTCTAATGTCCCGGTAAGTGACAGAGAGACCCGGGACATGTGGAAGGCCTCAGGGGTGGCAAGATCGCCAGGTCTGAGAAGGGACCCGTGGGAGACAGCGGGAGTGGAAGCTAACATGGAACGCCACAGTGTATCGGCAGGCATCTCCATTCTTCGCTTAAGGAGGTTATTCCGAGCACAAAAGGCGCAGGCACAAATATATTTTTTAACATCCCGAGCCCTGTGCGGCCACCAATAAGACCCTGCCAGGAGTTTTGCGGTCTGCTTATAGCCAAAGTGACCACCCCTCCTTGACGTGTGTGCCCAGGCAAGAACCTTCGGCTGAAGGTGGGGAGGAACAAGGGTCTTACCCAGTGGTACAGAATTTGGCCGTTGCGGGGCACTGTTGTTCTGAGACACCGCGTGTTGATAAATATGACCGCAACTGGAGTCTTATGCCGGACATGCCTGGAGAATGGCGCGAGACACCTCCATGGGCTCTGGGGGTGGAACCTCTGGCTCGGGTAGTTCCAGAGGCTCAAAAATTTGGGAGCCGGAGTAACCTTCCATTTGGATTGAGCACGCTAAATATCGCACTCCGAAAAACGGAGGTCAATACGAGTGGAAATGGCAATCAGCTCTTCGAAACTGGCAGGAACCTCTCTAGTGGAGAGAGCATCTTTAACGTGCTCCGCCAAACCTCTCCAAAACACAGGGATGAGGGCTTTATCGGACCACTCCAACTCGGAAGCCAGTGTCCAAAAACGGACAGCATACTGACTAACCGAGAGAGCACCCTGAGTCAAAGCAAGAAGCTGAAGAAAGGTATCGTGCATGACCCGTGGACCGAGGAAGACCTGCTTAATAGCTGTTAGAAAGTGAGCAGCGGTCCGGACCTCTGGGTCACCATGCTCCCATAGTGGCGTAGCCCACTCCAACGCTTTTCCCGACAGCAGGGAAACAATAAACCCCACCTTGGCCCGTTCCGTAGGGAATCGCGCAGCTAGTAACTCCAGCTGAATGGAGCACTGGCTGATGAAACCCCTACAGGAGGTGCCATGGCCAGAAAATTTATCAGGCAACGGGAGGTGGGTAACTGTCGGCGCGGGGGAGGACGTGGATGTGGTGCCCCTGAGGCTCAGTCGCCACAGAGGTACTGCACCTCCTCTTGAGGTGTGGTGCCCCACCATCCAGGTAAGTTGGAGGCTCTTGACCACGCTCCAACACTCGCATCCGACACAACACAGTAGTTCAGCAAAGCCACATTGCGGCTCCCTGCTTGGAGAGTAGCAGAGCACCTTTGGTGGCTCTCTGCTTGGAACACTAAACGTGCTGGGAGGCGGGTGGAGTTAGAATACATAAAAGAGGGGGAAGGTTTAGAATTTCAGTCAGTCAGTTCGAGGTCAGTGAGTGAGAGAGTCACTCAGAGAGGAGTGAGGAGAGAAGATCCTTGGGAGAGAAATGGAGGAAGGAGGTGCTGCAGCAGATCTCAGTGACCTGGGTCTGCTGGCACGGGAAAGGAAAGAAGGAGAAAGACATTGAACAGAAACCTGATCTTCCATAAGAAGGAAAGACAAGTAAGGAACGTAGGAGTAAAAGGGAACAGAGGACGTGGGTTGGAGGAAGAACCCTGCCTAGAAGTTCTAAGCGCAAGGCTGGGGCCTGGTCCCCGAAGTTGTATGGACACTAATGGTTCTGCAGCAGACACCGGTGGAGTAATGGGCTGTAAATGCACTACTCCCATCTAAGACTTGGGGGCACAACAGCAACTTGGATAGTGAGCCACGACTTAGGAGCAAGGAATCGCCGAAGCAGGCTACAGATGTCTGCCGTACAAGTAGAGTTCTTGGGAACATCTGTCAGGAGGAACTCCAGTGTAACTCAGTACTAGGAGTACTTCACTTAAAGGCACTATAGAGGAGACGTTCAGAAAGGCACATGTTGGCGGAGTGTTGGAAGGGAGCATCCTATCTTGCCTGGAGGTTGACTGGGTCCCTCACCCGGAGGACACAGCACGGAGGCAGGCACCTGTGTGTACTACAGACTGTGAGTAAAGCTTTGGAACTACAGGCCCTGGTGTACTCCATTCATTCCTGCACCAACACACCGGGTACCGCTACATCTGGGTACTAGCTTCTACACTGCCTGCGTCTCTCCTCCACCCCTACATCTACACTGCCCTGCGACTACATCTCCACCTGTGGGGAACTTCACCATCTTGGCTGCAACACACCAGTCCCAGAGGATCTGCATGCAACGTCGGCCTAACACCTCAGTTGCCGAACACCACAGGTGGCGTCAGGAACTATTCATTTAACTACATTCCACCATTGCAATTCCCCCCTTTTTACATTGGGCGCCCAGGGCCACGGACTGGGTCACCACTGCTGTGACATATTCCGCCGACACCGGCTCGGTACCGAGTACCCCACGGGCCTGGGAGGGCGACCCAACTTGGCATCACGAACAGGATGACGAGACCCAATGCCATCGAACAAGATGACGAGACCCGATGCCATCAGATTCTGTGTGCCTAGGATTTACAGTTTTTGAAGATGTGCAGAAGACTAGTGTTGAGCATTCCGATACCGCAAGTATCGGGTATCGGCCGATACTTGCTGTATCGGAATTCCGATACCGACTTCCGATATTTTTTCAATATCGGAATTCGGCATCGGAATCGGAAGTTCAGTTGATTGACGGCCTGACGTCATCATGATGCGCGGTGTGTGCGCATCAAGATGCGCCGTCATTTCGGGCCTTCCGGGGGTCTCTGCCGGCCTGCCGGGGGGCTGTGCCGGCCTGCCGGGGGGCTGTGTGGACTGCCCGGGGTCTGTACCGGCCTGCCGGGGGGCTGTGCCGGCCTGCCGGTGGTCTGTGCACCCTGTGGGGGTCTGTACCGGCCTGCCGGGGGGCTGTGCCGGCCTGCCGGGGGGCTGTGCTGATGTCCGGGGGTCTGTGCAAGCATCGTCCGATGGGACTACAAGTCCCATCGGGCGATGCCTGCTACCATGACAGTGATTGACACATTAGCCAATGATGGGACAGTAGTAGTCCCATCATCCGGCTAATGTGTTAAATGTAAAAAAAAAAAAAAAAAAAAATACTACATACATACTACATGCATGCTACATACATACTACATGCATGCTACATACATACTACATATATACTACATACATACTACATACATGCTACATACATACTGCATGCTACATACATACTACATACATACTACATGCATGCTACATACATACTACATATATACTACATACATACTACATACATGCTACATACATACTGCATGCTACATACATACTACATACATACTACATGCATGCTACATACATACTACATATATACTACATGCATGCTACATACATACTACATGCTACATATATACTACATATATACTACATACATACTACATGCATGCTACATACATACTACATATATACTACATACATACTACATACATGCTACATACATACTGCATGCTACATACATACTACATACATACTACATGCATGCTACATACATACTACATATATACTACATACATACTACATACATGCTACATACATACTGCATGCTACATACATACTACATACATACTACATGCATGCTACATACATACTACATATATACTACATGCATGCTACATACATACTACATGCTACATATATACTACATATATACTACATACATACTACATACATGCTACATACATACTGCATGCTACATACATACTACATACATACTACATACATACTACATACATACTACATGCATGCTACATACATACTACATGCATGCTACATACATACTACATGCATGCTACATACATACTGCACATACATACTACATATATACTACATACATACTACATACATGCTACATACATACTGCATGCTACATACATACTACATACATACTACATACATACTACATACATGCTACATACATACTACATATATACTACATGCATGCTACATACATACTACATGCTACATACATACTACATATATACTACATACATACTACATACATGCTACATACATACTGCATGCTACATACATACTACATACATACTACATGCATGCTACATACATACTACATATATACTACATGCATGCTACATACATACTACATGCTACATACATACTACATATATACTACATACATACTACATACATGCTACATACATACTGCATGCTACATACATACTACATACATACTACATGCATGCTACATACATACTACATATATACTACATGCATGCTACATACATACTACATGCTACATACATACTACATATATACTACATACATACTACATACATGCTACATACATACTGCATGCTACATACATACTACATACATACTACATACATACTACATACATACTACATGCATGCTACATACATACTACATGCATGCTACATACATACTACATGCATGCTACATACATACCACATACATACTACATATATACTACATACATACTACATACATGCTACATACATACTGCATGCTACATACATACTACATACATACTACATACATACTACATACATGCTACATACATACTACATATATACTACATGCATGCTACATACATACTACATGCTACATACATACTACATATATACTACATACATACTACATACATGCTACATACATACTGCATGCTACATACATACTACATACATACTACATACATACTACATACATACTACATGCATGCTACATACATACCACATACATACTACATGCTACATACATACCACATATATACTACATACATACAATACATTCATACAATACATACATAGACATACAGTACATATAACATAGAGTAACATACTTACCAATACTTGTCACATTGTTCCCCGAAGCCATTGTCTTTTCCGGGATAAATATTAACATAACAAACCACAAAAATACTCACCCACGATCCGAAGCAGTCCACGAGTGTGTCCCACGACGATCTTGGGTAGAGAACTGCAGCATCAGATGATGCTGCCGTTCTCTACGGGCTGCAGGAATCCAATGACGGAAGGTAGGTATCCTTCCGCACTGTATTCCTCCGCCACTTAAAAAAAAAAAGTCCCTAGTCTCACTTTATGCCATTGCTGTGTGGGAATTTCCCACACAGCAATGGCATAAAGTGAGACTAGGGACTTTTTTTTTTTTAAGTGGCGGAGGAATACAGTGCGGAAGGATACCTACCTTCCGTCATTGGATTCCTGCAGCCCGTAGAGAACGGCAGCATCATCTGATGCTGCAGTTCTCTACCCAAGATCGTCGTGGGACACACTCGTGGACTGCTTCGGATCGTGGGTGAGTATTTTTGTGGTTTGTTATGTTAATATTTATCCCGGAAAAGACAATGGCTTCGGGGAACAATGTGACAAGTATTGGTAAGTATGTTACTCTATGTTATATGTACTGTATGTCTATGTATGTATTGTATGAATGTATTGTATGTATGTAGTATATATGTGGTATGCATGTAGTATGTATGTAGTATGTATGTAGCATGCATGTAGTATGTATGTAGCATGCATGTAGTATGTATGTAGTATGTATGTAGTATATATGTAGTATGTAGTATGAATGTAGTATATATGTAGTATGTATGTAGCATGTAGTATGTAGCATGCATGTAGTATATATGTAGTATGTATGTAGCATGTAGTATGTATGTAGCATGCATGTAGTATATATGTAGTATGTATGTAGCATGTAGTATGTATGTAGCATGCATGTAGTATATATGTAGTATGTAGCATGTAGTATGTATGTAGCATGCATGTAGTATGTAGCATGTAGTATGTATGTAGCATGCATGTAGTATATATGTAGTATGTATGTAGCATGTAGTATGTATGTAGCATGCATGTAGTATATATGTGTTATGTATGTAGCATGTAGCATGCATGTAGCATGCATGTAGTATGTATGTAGTATATATGTGGTATGTATGTAGCATGCAGTATGTATGTAGCATGCATGTAGTATATATGTAGTATGTATGTTGCATGTAGTATTTATGTAGTATGAATGTAGCATGTATGTAGTATGTAGTATGAATGTAGCATGTATGTAGTATGCATGTTGTATGTATGTAGCATGTAATTTTTTTTTTTTTTACATTTAACACATTAGCCGGATGATGGGACTACTACTGTCCCATCATTGGCTAATGTGTCAATCACTGTCATGGTAGCAGGCATCGCCCGATGGGACTTGTAGTCCCATCGGACGATGCCTGCACAGACCCCCGGAGCCTGCACAGACCACCGGCAGGCCGGCACAGCCCCCCGCCAGGCCGGCACAGCCCCCCGGCAGGCCGGCACAGCCCCCCGGAGCCTGCACAGACCACCGGCAGGCCGGCACAGACCACCGGAGCCTGCACAGACCCCCTGGCAGGCCGGCACAGCCCCCCGAAAGGCCCGTACAGACCCCAGAGAGGCTGTACAAGGGCAGGAAAGGGTTTTTCTTATTCCGATACCGGAAGTCCCATAGACTTGAATGGGACTTCCGGTATCGGAATCGGCGATACCGATACTTTTTTTAAAGATCGGCCGATACCATCCGATACGATACTTTGAAGTATCGGACGGTATCGCTCAACTCTACAGAAGACCCAATTTAATAGACTGTAAGATGAACATTAAAAATGGCCGCTGGCGCGGTGAAGAAGGGCGTGACAACATGGGAGGTCCTAGAAAAAGACGGCGAACTGTCCTGGGCCTCCCCTGCCTGAATTACTATGCAACGGCAACATGGCCCACCCCCTGAGGGGTTCGTATACTGGCTTGGTATGGAGGAGTTGGAAGAAGACGCCGCCCCCAGAAGGAGGAGCGGAAGCCAGTGGCGGGAAAATAGCCGAGGCAGGAAGAAGAACGCCAGAATGCTATGATGGAAAGAGAAAAGAAGTCAGAAGAACGGGGGCAGGGGAAGCCACACACCCCTAGGCCGCCCCTGCAGAGGATACGACCGCTGATACACCCTCTGCAGTGCCCGCCACCACCTCACAGCAGATATTGCCATTGGATGAGCCCTGTCCGGAGGAGGTATATGAGGGTTCCGGAGCAGAATGGAGGGCCGGGACCGCGTCCCCGTCTGGACCGGGCGCGGTTGCACAGGCCTCCACCAATGACCCCGGCAGAAATCGGCCTTGCCCCCACCCGAATCCAGCTGCGATCGACCCCATCGGCAACTCTGGGAGTTGCGGCTGCCGCCGTCCACTACCAGGTACCGGTCTGGAACCTCGCCTGAGAGCGCAAGGTATGACCACTGCCCCCGACCTGACCCTAGTCTTGGGAGCAGAACTGACAAATAGGAATGGTCAATTGACCTCCGCCGGCAACCCCAGGCTGCGATACTGCTAGCCGAGGTCCCGATGGACACTGAAGAATCGGATTCCGAGGAACCAGCGACAGCACCGGCTGAATCACCGACAGCAGCAGAAGTGCCCTCGGTGGTAGCGGATATGCCGTCTCCGCAGGCAGTTGACGTTTCTATGGCCCTTTCCATTACTCCGACCAGTCCCTATCTCACTCTTTGGGAGGCAGAGTACATGCGTTTGGCAAGCAGCCAGCAACAAGACGAAGACACCCAAAGTTTCACCCCTGGAAGCAGTTCCAGTCCAGAAACCGCAGGAGGGGACAACAACTAGTCAAGTTGCTTCTTTAAAGTAACTCTCGTTGCCCAGGAGGGTATTTGCACCGTTGTGCCTTTTGTTTCCTAGTTCTTGTACCAGTTTTCTATTTTTGACCATCATGGTTTAGTTTTGTTTTCCAGTTGTTGCCCAGTTGTATTGGCAGCCTTCACACTTCAACTGCAGAGATCATGAACGCTGAATGGTCCAAAACTGTCATTGTATACAGTTTGCACCTCTTTAGGTGCTCGCTCTTGGTTTTACATAGGACCCTCTCTTCTTGAAAGAATTACCTCAGCATAAGGACATTTCCAGACATGTTGACCGGACCCGTGTCTATTATTTGCACTTATTGATAATGGTTAATATATTCTTGAAGCAGAAAGCTAGAAAGTGATAATGCTTAATGACAAATTTTATAGGGTATAGTTGAGAAAGTAATATAGTGAATGTTTTACAAATGTAGAAATTTAGTAAACGGTATACTAAAGAAATTTTGAAGTACAGATGCCTTGAATGTGAATAAAGAATTGAAGTTACAGGTGATGAACCAGACACCAGCGGTTGTCATATCGGAAAGTAAGAGAATGTGAAAAGTAATAGAACAGAGATGTGTTGCTAGAAAATGTGAATTGATAGTGAGTTGCTTCTATAGCACTTTAAATTAGGTAGCATAATTTTGAATTTAGATAGCTACTTAAAACTGTTTGCAACGTTCAAGAAACCGTGCCTCCCACATTGGGAAGTTTAGTATAAGAAATGTTTATTCAGCATTACAAAATTTTGCATGTTCCTGTATTGTCAACTTTGTTTGCCTTGCAGCCCGCGGACGTGCTGTGTTTAACAGAGGTACTGCACCTCCTCCTGAGGTGTGGTGCCCCACTATCCAGGTAAGTTGGAGGCTCCTGACCACGCTCCAACACTCACATCCCACACAACAGAGTAGTTTAGCAAAGCCACATTGTGGCTCCCTGCTTGGAGTGTAGCAGAGCACCTTTGGTGGCTCCCTGCTTGGAACACTAAATGTGATGGGAGGCGGGTGGAGTTAGAATACGTAAAAGAGGGGGACGGTTTAGAATTTCAGTCAGTCAGTTCGAGGTCAGTGAGTGAGAGAGTCACTCAGAGAGGAGTGAGGAGAGACAATCCCTGGGAAAGGGATGGAGGAAGGAGGTGCTGCAGGAGATCTCAGTGACCTGAGTCTGCTGGCACGGGAAAGGAAAGGAGAAAGACATTGAACAGAAACCTGATCTTCCATAAGAAGGTAAGACAAGCACGGAACGTAGGAGTAAAAAGGAACAGAGGGCGTCGGTTAGAGGAAGAACCCTGCCTAGAAGTTCTAAGCGCAAGGCTGGGGCCCGGTCCCCGAGTTTGTATGGACACTAATGGTTCTGCAGCAGACACCAGTGGAGTAATGGGCTGTAAATGCACTACTCCCATCTAAGACTTGGGGGCACAACAGCAACTTGGATAGTGAGCCGGGACTTAGGAGCAAGGAATCGCCGAAGCAGGCTACAGCTGTCTGCCGTACAAGTAGAGTTCTTGGGAACATCTGTCAGGAGGAACTCCAGTGTAACTCAGTACTAGGAGTACTTCACTTAAAGGCGCTATAGAGGAGACGTTCAGAAAGGCACATGTTGGCCGAGTGTTGGAAGGGAGCATCCTATCTTGCCTAGAGGTTGACTGGGACCTCACCTGGAGGACACAGCACAGAGGCAGGCACCTGTGTGTACTACAGACTGTGAGTAAAGCTTTGGAACTACAGGCCCTGGTGTCCTCCATTCATTCCTGTGCCAACACACCGGGTACCGCTACATCTGGGTACCAGCTTCTGCACTGCCTGCGTCTCTCCTCCACCCCTACATCTACACTGCCCTGCGACTACAGCTCCACCTGTGGGGAGCTTCACCATCTTGGCTGCAACACACCATCAGTCCCAGAGGATCTGCATGCAGCGTCGACCTAACACCTCACTTGCCGAACACTACAGGTGGCGTCATGAACTATTCATTTAGCTACATTCCACTTTTGCAATTCCCCCCTCTTTACATTGGGTGCCCAGGGCCATGGACCAGGTCACCACTGCTGTGACACATCCCGCCGACACCGGCCCGGTACCGAGAACCCCACGGCCCTGGGAGGGCAACCCATGGACATACGGGAAACCGCGTCTGTGATTGCCTTTACAGCAGCTTCGGTGGATTGTGCAGCTGAGAGAGCCCTCTCAAGAGTGGCCAGCCGGCCCTCAAGCTGCCGAATACACTGTAAGAGTTGCTGCTGTTCTGCCATGACTAGCCAGACCCTGGCGCTAGTATAATGTTAGGAACGGCGGAAAGCACTAAATAAAAAATACTAATGAAGTGCATTCACCGCTCGTGGTCCACCGTGCAGTAGGTGATATAACCGCTGCTGAGTGGTGGCAGGAGCAATATGGCGGAAATGCACACAGGGTTAAACTTCACCCAGGTGCACAGAGCAATCTCAGTTAACTCACAGAGATGCAAAAAAGTACAAACACAAATGACTGAGCCTGTTGTAGTCACAGTACTTAGTAAAAAATGCACACACGGTATACGGTCACAGGAGTAGCCCAAGACGGCAGCACTACGTCTATCTAGACCTACCGTGTGCGCGGCATTGCAACTGCGAACGCAAAGGAGGCAGCTACTGCAGTGCGGCGTGGACACTGTCGCTAAACGACAAAGGCAAGGCGCAAGCGCAATGTCGGACGCTAGCAGCTGTGGGTCTTGCAGCAGAGGAGCGCTGGCGCTGATTCTAACTCAGTCCCTATCCACAAGCATAATATCAGAGGGAAGGGGTTTCAAATGAGTCAGTCACGAGAATCATGCATTTGTCCTCATACACACAGCAGCAAGTAAGTCTATACTAGCGCATGGCGGAACAGCCATGCGCTCCTTTTATAGCAGCCGGGACCTTCTGCACGCTTCCAGATCTCTAAGATGGACCAATGAGAACTGGAGCGGGACTTAAGCACATGACTCCCGATCTCCAATGGGAGATCGTCCTATGAGCATGCCCAGTAAGAGGACAGAAGGACTTAGCCTCAGGAGAGATTTGCTGCAAGGCAATATCCTCTGCTATCTCCTCTGCAGTGGATAAATAGGAGGAGAGTGCAGAATGTTAGGATCTGGATCCCTGCTGAGTAAACGCAGAAATTCAACTCCTAACAATCCATAGATTATAATATGCTTTGTATTACATTTTGGGGGTATATCACACTCATAAAAAGTGTTGAAAAAATTTACAGTATTCAGATACTCATTCAAAGAGTATTATGTGCTCTAGGGTAATTTTAGGTGGTACATTAACCTACAAACATGAGTTCAAAAATGATTCTGCATTCACTTACTCATCCATAGAGCATTACTTACTTTCCTTTGCATTTTGATGGTATACAACCCTCCAATAAAGCATTCAAAATATTTCCAGTATTTAATCACCCTCCTTAGGGTATTACGTTCTCTGGGGTACATTTCTGTAGCATATTACAATCCAAAATAGCATTCAAAATTTTTTCTGGATTGAATTCATAATCCATACAGTATAACGTGCCAAATGAGCGACAAAAAAACAAATCTCATGATCTCATGAGATCCCAAAATCTCATGAGATCCCAGAGGGAGTGACAAGAGGAATATCGGAGCCAGACCAAGCTGGCGTGGCAGTGGAGGTGGCAACAACCAGTGGTCTGGGACAGGCCACTTTCCCTTTCCCATACCCAAAAGGCCCAAATCCAGGCTGCAGCCTTCACTGCTAGGGTTCTGGCAGATTGCAGATTGGAAAGCTAGGATCCAACAACTATTGAGTGGACTGCATAGCCTAGGCTAATCAGATAAAAAAAGTAGGTGAGCCAGAAAAATACTAGCTGATTCGCTAGTGGAGATGTACTGAAGTCATTATGTATGATCGGCAGCAGAGATAGGGCTTTATAGAAGAGTTTGGGACTAGAGATGAACGAATCCTTCAAGGTTCGGTTCGGATTCGAATAATGTCCTGATATTCACCGAACAGTTCGTCGAACATATCCAACCTCCCTTGAATTTCATGGAAGGCAAGACCTAATTTATAGACAAGTGTTTCAAAAATAATTTTACCACCACTAATCAGCTCCTCACAAACAGCCCAAATTTTAAGGCCAATACAAAAGAATCATATTACAAATTACTTTGCACCAGCTGTAATATCAAGGTCCAAAATAAGAAAAGTAGAGCGAGAGAAAAAAGAGGAAAGGGATCTAATAGAAATCTGAGAATATATAAAAAAAAGCAAAGAACCCAGAAACTAATAAACAACCAAATCTGACTCTGTTTAAAATATTTAATTTATCATCCCACATTTTATCCTCTTCAGAAATGGAAATTTTAAGTAGGGGACTAAATTTCTGCCCTGCCCAAGATATGAATGCATTTGATCTTTTTCTCGATTTAAGTGCATACACTCGCAAACTTACTCTTAAAAGGAATTTCTTGTTGACTTAAAAAAATGGGGACATTGGGGATCTCAAAAAATACTGATCCCAATAGAGACAAACAAAGAAAGTGAATGTATCCACAAGGAGGTACACCCAAAATCTCTATTTAATACTCATCAACACAGAGGACCAAATATAGACACTTTTTTCATTAGTGTCTGAAGAATTTAGGAAGTGGGAAAATAATAATAATAAAAATAAAATCAAAAAGCATGGAATTGTGAAAAATAAGATAAAAAAGGAGAACAATATCTCTAAAAGAGAAAAAGTGTCATTGGAGGATATGAGACAAAATACAGATATAGAAATAAGGCAAGCTGATAAAGGGGGGGAGTAGTTGTGCAAAACAGATCTGACTATATTGAGGAAGCTTTGAACATATTGTCTGATATGAGATATTACAAAATTTAAAAAGAAGATCCTACACAATGCTTTGTCCAGGACTATCACCATATGATCAAGGAAGCCTATAAGAGGAATATTCTTAATAAAACAGGAAAAAGGTTTTTAACAAATCCTGCACCAACCATGGCGTTATTTTATCATTTACCAAAATTGCATAAGAACCCTGAAAAACCACCTGGCAGGCCGATTATATCAGGAATTGGGTCTTTGACTTGACATCTTTCTCATTATATTGACTTGTTTTTACAAGATCTAGTAAAGTCTCTTCCTTCATATTTGAGAGATTCCTCACAATTAATCGAGGAATTGAGGGATATTGAATGGGAAGATAACTTTCCTTTATCTCGTTGGATGTAAATTCATTATATTCCAACATAGATCACGAAATGGGGGTAAATGCGGTGGGTTTTTATTTAACAAAAGCAGAGATGCTCCCCGAACAAAGAGATTTTCTGTTAAAGGGTTTAAAATTCATTCTTGAGCACAATGTGTTCATTTTGAAGGCGTACTGTACTTACAGTTGCTCGGCACCGCGATGGGGACTCGGGTCGCGCCAAGTTTCGCAAAATTTGAGTCCTCATCGTCACGCTCTAAGCCTGTTTTCAATGACAAAATAAGGCTTTATAAGTGCTTCATAGATGATCTGATTATTATATGGAAGGGGACAGAGGAGGAAGCGGCACAATTAATAAAAGAGCTCAATAATAACACCTGGGGGATTACCTTAACATCACATAATAATAAAGATAAAATGGTGTTTCTTGATCAAGAGATCAGCCATAGTGGAAGAAAAATTATTACAAAAACCCACTTCAAAAAGGTGGATTCAAATGGCTTTTTAGATTTCAACAGTGCACATTAGAAGACATGGAAGGTTAATATACCCCACAGCCAATTTTTTCATATAAGAAAGAATTGTACGAGAGAATCTGATTATGTAGCTCAGTCTAAAATTCTAAAAAGAAAATTTAAGGAAAAAAGATACCTAAAAAATTTGATAAATAGTGCATATAGGGATAACAAAGCAAAACACAGGAGGAATGTTTAAAAGGAAAAAATAGGAAGGGGGTTAATTTGACTATTGGTAAAGAAAAAAGTGATGATCGCTGGAAATTGAATTTTGTTGCAGCATTCAATAGGGGAAATAAAGTCATAAGAGCTTTCAAAATATTGGTATATCTTGAAGCCTGACCCTGTTTTTGGAAAACATCTCCATGATAAGCCAGGGATTACATATAGAAGGGGGAAACTTTGAAAAATTTGGTGGCCCCCAGTAAATTAAAAAACAGTTGGATTCAAAAGGAAAAAACATTAAAAAAAGTACGGATCAAATTTTAAGTGGTGTTTTTCAAGGAACCGGAGTTTTTAAATGCACCTCTAAAAAATGTTGTACCTGTGGGATCCTAGATCACGGGGCTAAAACTATCACATGTAATAGTACTGGTGACTGTGAGGTCTTTGAGATTTCACAAAGACTCAACTGTAGCAGTGATTATGTTGTATTTGTCATCACATGAAGCTGCGGTTTGCAATATGTGAGACGCACTGTGCAGACACTGCGTTCACGCATTAATGGTCACAGAAATAGAGCAAAAAACGTCTTTTTAAAACATAGTGTCTCAAGGCATCTGCTAATTAAACATAACAAAACAAACATAAACAACATAAAAGTAACTCCGGTTGAGCAGATACCTTCTGGTGTTGCAAATAGGAATGCTCTTTTAAACCGTAAAGAAACACTCTGGATTTATCGTCTGGGAACATTATATCCCAATGGATTGAATGACATCATGAAGAGAGTTTGAACATTGCTTTTTTTTTTTCCTGGGTTTCTTTTCCTCTGGGTTTTTTTTCTTCTTGCATCTATGTTGTCAAAGTTGGATCAATCAGTGAGTGTGTTCCTGAACTTGGTCCACACCCGAAATCAAATTTCTGAGACTGGGATAAAAGGTTTGCTACTATATATAAGTTTAACTGAATGTTATATTATTTGGATTTGTACTGTGTTTTTATGATACCTGATGAAGGATATAAACTGTATCTGAAACGCGTTGTATCTCCTCTATTTTAACTTATCAAATAAAAAATATGAAATATCATCTTTGGATGTGAGTCCTGGGAAGCACTGCCATTCATGAGCTGCATGTGCTTTTCTTGATTTTTGACAGGGCCTGGAACAGGGCTTGGACCAGCATTTCTAGCTTAAACATTGATCAGTAAAAGGTGGATGATTGACCGATGTAGGATAGGTTCTCTGATAGCCTTGCCAAAATCAGGCAGTACACGTGAAGGAGATCCATCTTGAAGTCAAAACATTTCCAAAAATTAGGGACAGACACAAGGAAAAGTGACATCATTTGAACCACAGTAGAAATATTATAATGGCACAGCAGCAGTCAGGCATGGGCCATTCATGAGCCATAATCTGGGCCAGCATTTACAGTTTTGAATTGAACATCAACTTAAGATGAGGTGGGTGAGGGATCAGTGTAGGCCTGCTGTGCTGGGAGCCCTGATACCTCATGCAACAGCTCAAATTGCTGTTCTCCTCAGCCACACTCAGGTGACACAATCATTAGTTTCATAGACTAGCATTGTTAGAAACATTTAAGGATAGTAATACAGATAGTTGCCTGAAAGTAAGTGCAGAAATTTCGGTCTGGTAGCCCTATTGCTATAGGCAATACACATGAAGGAGACCCAACTTGGAGTCCAAATATTTCCAAAAATTAGGGGCAGACACCACTAAAGTAGCATCAATTTCCCCAGAGTAGAAATAGTATAATGGAACTCTTAGTGATGACCCCTGCTTTCAATGGTATAAAAAAGACTAAAATCATTCATCTGGCAGTCTCCATAAGCACAGATACAGACACATCATACCTCGATCTTTTATAATGGAACCCTTACACCCCTTACAATACTTTCAACCCACCAGATGGAGACCCAACTTGTAGTCTCCACGTTTCCAAAAATTATTGTAACACACCACTAGAGTGGCATCAATTTCCCCAGAGTAGAAATAGTATAATGGGGCTCTGACCTCCCTTCCAATACAGGTAATCCACCAGATGGAGACTCAACTTGGAGGCTCCTCATTTCATATTAACCCCTTTCTGATGTAATGATCCGTCCATGTGACTAGGGCCTGTTTGACTATGGATGGATCATTACATCATCGCGATCAGCCGCGTTCACAGGGGGTGCGTGGCCAATCGCAGGTGGGTATCAACTGATTCTCACAGCTGACACACGGCACTAGGTGACAGACCGCTCCCGGCACTTTAACCTCCGAAATTCTGCGATCGAACTGCCCCTCTACCTTTCGATCGGAGACCCCATGGGGTGACGCAGGGTCCCGATCGCTGTCATAGTAGCCCAGAGAATGATCAAGAAGTCTCTCAGTGTCATTGCAAATGCTGATTCATCTGCATGCTATAAAAGCAATCAGCCTGCAAAAAATAATTGTCCCATAGTGTGACAAAGTGTAAAAGTCAGAATAAAGTAAAAAAATTAAATAATTGTAAAAATATTTAAAAAGATAATAATAATAATAATAAAAAACAATATATATTTTATCACTAAATAAACATTTCAATGAAAAAAATCTAAACAATAAAAGTTCACATATTTGGTATCGCCGCGTTTGTAATGACCTGACCTATAAAAATGTCCCACTAGTAAACCCCTTTAGTGAACACCATGAAAAGCAAGGCAAAAAACAATGCTTTATCATCATACCGCCGAACAAAAAGTGGAATAACACGCGATCAAAAAGATGGATATAAATGAACATGGTACCGCTGAAAACATCATCTTGTCCCACAAAAAATGAGCCACAGCAAAAAAATAAAAAAGTTAAAGCTGTCAGAATAAAGTGATGCAAAAACAATTATTTTTTCTATAAAATAGCCACCACTGATACGCCTTTTAATGGCGGCAGTTAAGGGTACATAAACCACAGCGCCTGTTTTTAACGACGATGAGGTTTAAGGTTATAGCGCCCCCCAGCATCAGAATTTCTCCGGGGTCTCAGCTGTCGGGGGTAGCTGAGACCCCAGAGAACATAATTCGGGTCAGTTTTTACTGACCCTGATGTTGCGATCGCTGTTATTAATGGTATGGCGGTGACCGCAAAAAAAGGTCACGTTTTCCAATTAATTTCTCTCTCCTCTGATGTAATTGCACATCATAAGAGAGAGAAATAGGGTCCCCCGGTCCTCCGATCACCACCGATTACCTGCCTGCAGGCCCCTCAGAAGCCTCTCGGGCCACAAGCTTCTTCTTCTGTGAGAAAATGTCGGGTGCATGCACAGTGCACCCGGATTTTTTCCTATTAGTTCATTGTGATTATTGTGATAAACCCTATCACAGTGATGAAAATAAAAAATAGTAACTCAAACCCACCTTTATCACCCCCTTAGTTAGGGAAAAATAATAAAATAAAAAAAAGTATTTATTTCCATTTTCCCATTAGGGCTAGAGCTGGGCTAAAGTGAGTTGGGCTAAGGTTAAGGTTAAGATTGGGGTTAAAGTTAGGGTTAGGGTGGGGCTAAAGTTAGGATTAGGGTTGGGGGCTAAAGTTTGGGTTAGAGTTGGAGCTAAAGTTAGGTTTAGGGTTGGGGCTAAAGTTAGGGTTGTGGCTATAGTTGAGGTTAGGGTTTGGATTAGGGTTAGGGTTGGTATTAGGGTTAGGGGTGTGTTAGGGTTAGGTTTGTGGTTAGGGTTATGGTTACAGTTGAGATTAGGGTTAGGGGTGTGTTGGGGTTAGGGTTGGAGTTAGAATGGGGGGTTCCACTGTTTAGGCACATCAGGGGCTCTCCAAACGTGACATGGCGTCCGATCTCAATTCCAGCCAATTCTGTGCTGAAAAAGTCAATCAGTGCTCCTTCCCTTCCGAGCTCTGCTGGGTGCCAAACAGTGATTTACCTCCTCATATGGGGTATCATTGTACTCAGAACAAATTGGACAACAACTTTTGGGGTCCAATTTCTCCTGTTACCCTTGTAAAAATAAAAAATTGGGGGGCAAAAATATAATTTTTGTGAAAAAAATATGATTTTTTATTTTTACGACTACGTTATAAGCTTCTGTGAAGCACTTGGGGTTCAAAGTGCTCAGCTCACATCTAGATAAGTTCCTTAGGGGGTCTAATTTCCAAAATGGTGTCACTTGTGGGGGGGTTTCACTGTTTAGGCACATCAGGGGCTCTCCTAATGCTGAATGGCGTCCGATCTAAATTCCAGCCAATTTTGAATTGAAAAATCAAACGGCGCTCCATACCTTCCGAGCTCTGCCATGCACCTAAACAGTGGTTACCTGCACATATGGAGCATACTCACAACAAGTTGTACAACAACTTTTGGGGTCTAATTCCTCCTGTTACCCTTGATAAAGTAAAAGAAATTGGACCTGAAGTAAATTTTTGGTGAAAAAAAGTTACATGATCATTTTATTTAACATTCCAAAAATTCCTGAAGGGTTAATAAACTTCTTGAAAGTGGTTTTGAGCACCTTCAGTGCAGTTTTTAGAATAGTGTCAGTTTTGGGTATTTTCTATCATACAGACCCCTCAAAGTGACTTCAAATGTTATGTGGTCCCTAAACTAAATGGTGTTGTAAAAATGAGAATTGACTGTTTAACTTTTAACCCTTATGACTTCCTAACACAAAAAAATTTGGTTCCAAAATTGTGCTGTAAAGTAAACATGTAGGAAATGTTACTTATTAAGTTTTTATGGGACATATCTCTGTGATTTAAGGGCATGAAAATTCAAAGTTGGAAAATATCGACATTTTTGCCAAATTTCTGCTTTTTTTCACAAATAATCGCAAGTCGTATCAAAGAAATGTTAGCACTATCATGAAGTACAATATGTCACGAGAAACAATGTCAGAATCACCGGGATCTATGGAAGCGTTCCAGAGTTATTACCTGAAAAAGCGACAGTGGTCAGAATTGTAAAAATTGGTCTAGTCATTAACATTCTAACCACCCTTGGGGGTAAAAAACCTTGCCATGTGTCTATGTAGACCTCAGTGTGTGAATAAGGGCAGACAACAGGACTGGGCCCAACCAGTGGAACACCAGTCTGGGGAAGCCTTATATACAGTTTTCAACTGAAGAGAGGGAAGCCACACCCCAGCTGGTACAGAGTGTAACAATGCAAAGAAAAAACACAAAAATTGAGCTTGACTTGAGTCGGTACACATGCAGAACATAAACACATGCTCACATTGGCGACAAAACATATAAAACATACATGAGAAAAAGTGAGCAAAAACCCTGTTGTACCTTAGTAAATAAAAAGCAAAAAGTGCATTTAAATAACACAGAGATTTTAGTAATACTTTTTTTGTTAAAAAAATAGCATCGAAGCCGTCTCACCACGACAAGGTAACTCTGATCGGGACAGTCCTACACTGTCTAATATTAAAAATCTTGCCACATGTCAATGTTGACCTCAGTGTGTGAATAAGGTCAGACAAAAGGACTGGGCCCAACCAGTCTGGGGAAGCCTTATATACAATTTCCAGCTCAGGAGAGGGAGGTCACACCCCAGCTTGCACAGAATGCCACAATACAAAGAAAAAACACAAAAATTAAGCTTGACTTGAGTTGGTAAACATGTATACAGTATATACTGACTGGATGTGCCAGCCAGTATTTTGATACGTGGCATGAATGGTCTCTCTACACCTTGGAGGTCCTAGCCTGCCCTTCCGCTAGCGTTTTGTCAGAGATGGTTTTTAGTGCCGTCTGGGGTATTATAACCAATAGGCGCTTCTGCCTGTAAATTGAAAATGCTTACAGGCTGATTCTTAGCAATATGAACAAGGGTTCAATATGGCCAGACTTCTGTACACTACGGGATTACAGCAGCTGAATTTAAAATTCCAGTGTTTTTTTTCCTGGTTTATTCACATGCCCCCCTTCCCATGTAAACATGGCTAAACCCTTCAGGATTTTGTCTTTTTTGTGTCGTCCTCCACCACCCCATCAACAGGGTGATCACGGTACCCTAGTTATACATTTCTAAGGGTGTTTATGATGCCTGCATTTACAATTTTTAAGGGCCTAATTAGAACATTCTTTTATATATATGTATACCTCCCAGAGGTAAATCTTTATCAGGCTATGCACTTTGTGCATGGGCATTACCGGTCTAGGATACCCACTCATTAATAATGGGAAAAAAATGTTTTATGAGGTCCTCCACTACATCTCTTCAAAGGGGTAATAGAGTGCTTTCTTCTAATTTTTGGCATCCATCGTACCCAGTACATATGCCTTACCAGATCAGTGTAGGAGATCCACTATTTAGTAATGGGAAAAAATGTTTTACTGTGGATCTACCTTTTAGTTGAGGATTCATTGACCAATTCATGTTTTTTACGATAATCTGTACTCAGAAATTCATAAAAGCTGCCAGTTTTACTTGCATTCCTCCAGACTTTGTTCCTGCCATGTACAAGAAAAAATCTTTTTAGGGCCAGTTCAAGTCCTGTGTATATTCTACAATAATACCGCTCTTATCTGCAATTCATGTAGGGTGAGGTGTGGCAGTAGGTATAGTGTATGACAGGCATCTAGTCAGGCATTATTGTCTTATAAATTTTAAGCCTTTCAGATGCTGCTTCTTTTCATGGACTCATTGATCCATCCATTTTCTATGGTGTTCTATACTCAGAAACTCATCAAAGCAGGCAAAATAAATTGATTTAATGTGTCAATTTACAGTTTCTCTGTAGCATCTGTATGTAAGAGGTAATGGTGGGATGCTTTACGTTACTGGAGCTGGAATTCTCAAGTGTTTTGTTTCCATCGATTTCTGGATGCTTCTTTAACTATGTTTGGTTTTATTGCCCTGCTGGAAGACCCATGACTTTGAATGCAATCCCAGCTTTCAGACTTTGGACACTACATTGCAACCCCAAATCCTTTGGGAATGTTCACATTTCATGATGACTTGCACACAGTCAAGGCACCCAGGGCAAGAGGCAGCAAAACAACCTCTAAATTTCTTTAAGCATCCACTATATTTGACTGTAACTACTGCATTCTTTTTATTAGTAGGTAGCAGAATTATGTGTTTTATCAGAAAACTCTATCTTAGTCTCATCTGTCTGTAAGACGCCTGGTGGGCTGTTAAAAATAGAAGGGGCTGGATGCTGGTTCTCCAAGTTTCAAACTTTACAGTATTAAAGTGAAAAAGAAAATTTGACCACCTCAGATTGATAAATTATATTGCAGTAGTAATATACGGCAAATGCAAAGCATGGCCGTCTGCTGGCCCTCCAAAACTCTTAAGTGAGCGCTGGCTGCTGCCATCTAAAATTAGAGACAGGGCCACCTGATGGCCCTCTGAAAATTGTGAAGGCCACCTGCTGTCCCTCTAACAATAGTAAGGGCTGCTTGATGGCCCTCCAAAAATAGTGATGGCTGCCTAATGTGTTATGAATGAGTCACCGTAGGAGGCAAAAACAGAAATACTAGCTAAGTCCAGAAAACCAGAGAAGTTGGCAGCTATCGGATTGCAGACCCCTGAACCTATGAACAACAACTAGCAGTAGCTGTGGGGGGGTTCCTACGGTGCCCTAGACCCCTCGATCACAGCCGGAGAACTAAAAAGCCTAAAGACAGAAAGTGAAATCTAAACTGCCCCAGAGCAGACCCCAAAGCAATAGGCAGACCCAACATATAATGACGGTGAAGCAAGATGAAAAAACACTCACACAGATAGAAGGATAGGCTGAGCAAATGATGGGGCCCAAGCTAACTAAATAGGAAAGGATAGAAAAGCTGCTGTCTGCAATCCGCCAAAAACCCTATCAAACCAAGAGCCAACAGACTGATAGGGAAAAAAGCCCTGAAGACGCTAGGCTTCAAAAAGACTATATCAGTACTCAGGTATTTTCTGAAGACAGAGCAAAAAGAAATACAGCTCACCCCAGCAGGGAATGGCAGAAATCCAGAAAAACAAGGCAAAACAAAACCAAAACACACATGCAAAAAACAGAGCAGAAAACTTAGCTTTTGAGGAGCAGGAATCAAACTGGTCTCCTAGAATCCCTAAGAGAGATCACCAGCAAGGCAGAAGGGCGTCAGCTGCCTTATATCCAGTCAGCAATTCCAGTCACCCAGTCATCATGATCCTGCACAGGTGCTTGGTAATCAGCCTCACTACCTTCCTTCACCAGAAGAGGGAGTTCATCAGACCTCAATGGTGAAGGGGAAAATGAACTCACAACAGTACTTCCCCCTTGAGGAGGGATTACCGAACCCTCATCCACGCCACCAGGGCGATCAGGGTGAGCCCGATGAAAGGCACGCACCAATCTTTTGGCATGGATATCAGAGGCAGAGACCCAGGAATTATCCTCCTGACCATAACCCTTCCACTTAACCAAATACTGGAGTCTCCGTCTAGCCAGACGGGAATCCAGTACTTTCTCTACCTCATATTCCATGTTACCTTCAACCAATACAGGGTCCGGAGGTGCCACCCCAGGAACAACTGGTTCAACAAACCTCTTCAACAAGGACTTATGAAACACATTATGGATTTTAAATGTGACAGGAAGAGCCAAACGAAAAGAGACCGGATTAATAATCTCCAAAATCTTGTATGGTCCAATAAATCTAAGCTTAAACTTAGGAGAAGCCACCTTCAGAGCGATATTTTTTGATGATAACCAAACCATATCACCAACCTTAAACTGGGGACCAATGGTCCTATGTCGGTTGGAAAACCGTTGGGCCTTTTCCTGGGAGAGAGATAACTTATCCACCACTTGGTCCCAGATCTGGTGCATTCTCTCCACCACAGTGTCAACACCCGGGCAGGCCGAAGGCTCCACCTGCCCTGAAGAAAATCGAGGATGAAACCCAAAGTTACAAAAAAAAGGTGACATCAAAGTGGCAGAACTAGCTCTATTATTTAAAGCAAATACGGCCAAGGGCAAAAATGAAACCCAATCATCCTGATCAGCGGAAATAAAACATCTCAAATACGACTCCAAGGTCTGGTTTGTTCTCTCCGTGTGCCCGTTGGTCTGAGGGTGAAAAGCAGAGGAGATAGACAACTGAATTCCCATCTTGGAACAGAAAGTCCTCCAAAAGTTAGACACAAACTGAACTACTCTGTCAGATACAATGTTCTCAGGAATCCCGTGCAAGTGAACCACCTGTTGCAAAAACAGGGACACCAACTCAGAGGAATATGGCAACTTAGGGAGTGGTACAAGATGAACCATCTTAGAGAACCTATCACAAATCACCCAAATAACAGTCATTCTCTGAGAGACAGGCATATCAGAGATTAAATCCATTGAAATATGGGTCCATGGCCTCCTGGGGACCGGCAAAGGCATCAACAACCCACTAGAGCGAGAACAAGGTTTAGACCGGGAGCAAGTCCCACAGGACTGCACAAAATTCCTGATATCACGAGACAAGGCGGGCCACCAAAAAGATCGACTCACCAGATCTCTAGTACCAAAAATACCTGGATGACCAATTCAACACATCAGCACCCTTCTTAGGCCTCTTTCACACATCAGGTTTTCGCCGTCAGGCGCGATCCGGCGCTTTTGACAGAAACCAGATCCGGCGAAATGCAATGCCGGATCCGGTTTCCCCCCCATTGACTTGCATTTGCGCTGGATCGCGCCGGATGGCCATGCGTTTCATCCGGTTTTCGCCGGATCCGGCAATGTGTCGCAATGTGTCGCGATCCGGCGTCTGGAAAAAACGGTGACTGTAACGTTTTTTGGCTCCGGTGAAAAAGCCGGACACGCCGGATCCGGCGTGTCCGGCTTTTTCACACAATGAAAGCCTATGAGCGCCGCAATGCGCCGGATCCGGTTTTTTGGTCTGAGCATGCTCAGTAGCTCTGCCCACAAGACATATATAAAAGCAAGACAGTGGGACCCACAGCCACACCCAACATGCCACCCAAGACAGCAACCAGGCGCAGGAGAAGGCAGGAGACATCTGCAGCAGCACCATCAGCACCACCCCAATTGGAGCAGCATGCTGAACAACGGGAGGGGAGTCCAGCAGCAGATGAGAGACGGTAATTATCAAATCACCCATTCCTCCAAACTAGGGCTATTGAATATCAAGATATTCATTGGCCCTTTGTTTCTCTTTATTCAACAGCCACCCAATAGATGCAGCAGCAGCAGCAGCAATGGCAGCAGCTGGAACACCACCCACAGGCATGGAGTGTGGCCACCAGGAAGACAGCACATCATCTTCTGGGAGCCCTCCCTCGCATCGTCAGCGTTTGACGGTAAGTTTTTATTTCCAAAATCCATCTTCTCTGTAATATATGTCTATTCATTGCCTTTTATTTCAAAACAGGAATCACAAGATGAAGAGGAGCTCCCAGAAGAAGAAGGAAGGGGTGGACAGACACCTGGAGTGGGCTCACAATTGGTAAGTTTTTTGCATCAAACGCAGAAACACAACATCACACTACACACAACACATAGAAAACAATGTTCTGCAGACCACACACAGCAAACAAATGCCTACATCCAAAGACATAACATTTTTTGTTTTCTTCTCTAGTCTTCCCAATCTGGTGCTTGGCCAAGAGGTCCTCGCAGTGCCTCCCAGGGTCGTCGGCGACAGCAACGCGGCGGTCACCAGCGTGTAAGTATAAATATTTTTGCTTTGTTTTTTTGCACTTTTTATTTCATTTCTTTTGTGGAGGCTAATTATGTTATTTTTGTCTTTTTCTTTAACAGCCTTCACAGCGTGCTCCCGACTCTGACGGTGAGGATGGAGGGATTGATGTGGACCGCCTCATCGATCTCGTCAGAGAAAGGGAGCCGCTCTGGAATATGGCTGACCGCCGCCACGCTGACCTGATCGTTACCCGACGACTCTGGGAGGAAATCTGTTCGCTCCTTGTGGGCCGCTGGGAGGACCTCGAAGCTCGGGCCCAGATTAAAGAGCGTAAGTATATACAGTACCGGTTGCTTGATGTAAACCAGTGTTTCCCGAACTCCAGTCCTCGTGGTCCCCACGGATCATGTGTTCAGGATTTCTATTTACTATGGAAATCCTGAAAACATGACCCCTGGGGACCATGAGGACTGGAGTTTGGGAAACACTGATGTTGTATACTAACCACTCCTTTCTCGTTTCAGGGAACAGAATTGTGAATCGGTGGCGGTCTGTGAGAGATCGTTTCAAGAAGGAGTTCAATAAAGAGATGCGGGCCCCGAGTGGATCTGGAGGACGCAGGAGCAAGTACAAGTACGCAGAAGCCCTGTCGTTCCTCCGGGAAACAATGGTCACCAGAAGGTAAATATTACACACCACATGTGAAAAAAAATGTTAGATGTAAATTTTTTTTTCAGCCAGGGCCATACCATGTCAGTATTTTAATTGTTTTTTTTTCTCTTTATTCCACAGCACGGTGAGCAGCACTCGGGAGCCGGCACGATTGGACCCTTCTGAGGCGATCCCTGAGGAGACCGGCACCGAGGGACACTTCGACCGCCCCGGTACATCTGCACCTTCCCAGCCTTCCAACACATTCGACCCATCTGTCCCATCCACCAGCACAGGAGCATCGTGGCCGCCTACATTACATGAAGCTGGTGGTGAGGAGATCGCTTTCCCTTTACCCCACGCTTCTGCCCCTGCCACCTCTAGTACACCTGCGGGTACTGGGCGGCAGCGGCAGAGGGGTCAGGAAAAGACTTATGCGCCAGAGTTCTTGCATCTGAATGCATCTTTCCAGAACTGTCTAAAAGTCTTGTCAGAGCAAATCTCCGCAGGCTATCAGCAGATCAACTCCAGCATTCTGGAGGTGAAGACACTTCTGCAAACCATGCATTCAGAAGCAAGATCTTCGCCAAACCACACCTTTTTCAGGTCTGTTGTGGAGCGCATGGAAACGCTCTCTCCTGCCCAGCAGATGCATGTAATGCATTCATGCCACGCTGCTCTCCAGCAAGTTACCTCCCAACCTCCTCCTCCTCCCACCACAGTAGTTCCTCCACCTGCACCCCCTCCAGCCACTTTCCATCCTCCCCCTCCTAAAACATCTACACCCCCTCCAGCCACTTTCCATCCTCCCCCTATTACATCTACACCCCCTCCAGCCACTTTCCATCCTCCCCCTCCTATTACATACCATCCACCTCCAGCCACTTTCCATCCTCCCCCTCCTATTACATACCATCCACCTCCCCAGCACCATCCACCTCCCCAGCACCATCCACCTCCCCAGCACCATCCACCTCCCCAGCACCAGCAACCTCCCCAGCACCAGCAACCTCCCCAGTACCAGCAACCTCCACAGTACCTGCAAACTCCCCAGTACCAGCAACCTCCCCAGTACCAGACATCTCCCCACTTCCAGCAACCTGCCCCGTACCAGACATCTCCCCACTTCCAGCAACCTGCCCCGTACCAGACATCTCCCCACTTCCAGCAACCTGCCCCGTACCAGACATCTCCCCACTACCAGCAACCTGCCCCGTACCAAACTCCTTCCCCATACAACTTGCCATCATCATCTGCTCCTACAGTCCCTGCCCAACCCTCCACTCCACCACCCACCACCTCTTCTGCTTCCCACATGTCCACCCATTCTGTAGTTTTTTCCACACCTTCACCTCTAACTGTTCCTTCCCCACCACGATCCCAGTCCTCTCTCCACACTCCCAGTGTCGAAGTGTCCCGCAGCCCCTACAGCAGTATTTCCACCACACACTACACAGATTTATAATGTGTGTATTTAAATAAAAATGACCAGTTTTATGGTTTCAGTTTTATAGTTTCAAAGTTTTATTAAACAAGTTTATTAAAATTTTAAAAAAGTTTACTAAAAAAACATTTTTCAATAAAAGTTAAATTATTTTACACTGGTTGTCTGTCATTTCTTTCTGCGGCGAAAAAGGTTAAATACAGGGTATTTAAAAGGTGAAATGGTATTCAAAACTAGGTATATAACTGTGGGTAAATTTTAGCTTTTTGCCACAGTTGTGTTCCTGGTTGTGTTTGAAGCAAAGTATTTCACCTAAAAAGTTGTGTTTATTGTTGGTGATTTCCTAACAATGTACACAACTTTTGTTAAAAGGTGAAATACTTTGCATAAAACACAACCAGGTACACACCTGTGGCCTAAAGCTAAAAATAGAGACCATGACAAGATAGCCAACTTTGGTTGGCAAAGGTATATACTGTTGGTACAGAAGGTACACAAGTTTGGTTGGGCACAAATCTTTCACACTCTGTCATCCTGCCAGTGTACTCTGCCTTGAGGTGACATAAAGTATAGTGCAAAATTGTCCCTCATTACTGAAACCGTCACAGAACTTCTAGTGGTAATGTCATGGTAATCTTGCAAGGTGGTTTCTTCAGAGGTGTCCTCAATGGAAATGGGTTCCTTGCAGATAACAAAATTGTGGAGTACCACGCACGCTTTGATCACCTCGTCCACAGTTTCTGTCTTGAGGTTGATCGCAGTCAATAGGACCCGCCATTTGGCTGTCAGAATACCAAAGGTACATTCAACCATTCTTCTTGCTCTTGTGAGGCGGTAATTAAAAATGCGTTTTGGTCTTGTCAATCCTCTGCTAGAGTATGGTTTCAAAAGGTGTTCTGACAGCTGGAAGGCTTCATCCCCTACACAGACAAATGGCATAGGTGGACCAGATGTTTGCGGCAGCGGTCTAGGTGGTGGGAACTGGAAGGTGTTTCCATACAGTTTACACCCCATGGCAGACAGTTTGAAAACTTGAGAGTCATTGGAGCGGCCATAGGCCCCAATATCAACCGCAATAAATTTGTATTCCGCGTCAGCGATGGCCATGAGGACAATTGAAAAATATTTCTTGTAATTGAAATATTCCGATCCCGATCCAGCTGGCTTTACAATGCGGATATGTTTCCCGTCCACAGCGCCCAAGCAGTTTGGAAACTGACATATCTGTTGAAACTTGTCAGCAATTTCAATCCACCTCTCTGTTGTGGGCTCTGGTAAAAACTCTTCAGCTAAGGAGTCCCACAGTGCACGGCATGTGTACTTCACAATTCCAGATATGGTGGAAATCCCGAGTCTGTACTGGAAATGCAGTGACGAAAGGGATTCTTCAGTTGCAAGAAATCTGTGGGGAATTAAAAATCAATAAATTAGTTTTAAATCACAGCATTACATACCAAAACTGACCTATAACACTTGGAGATACAAACTACCACCAACAAGATTGCTGTGAAAGTGTGCTCTGATGCGATCATATCCAATAAATGTGGCTTACCTTAAAGTCACCATCAGACGCTCTGCGGGTGAAACAGAGAAGCGGCAATAGGTGTCCGCTTTTCTTATGAGGTGTGCAATGCGCTCCACCAAGTAATCAAAATTCTCCATTTTCATCCTAACATATCCAAAAAATTTATACGGGTTTCGTCGAAGGTCCATGCATAGTGTAGAATAGACCCCACGCGTCATTCTCTTGGCTGTGATGGGGTGGATCCACAAACGTCGTCTACGATGCCTGATGCGCTGCTGTCTCGCTCTCTCCTTCTCCAGAACAATCACCCTCAAACGATTTGCCTCTGCTGTAAAATCCGCCAAATTCTTCAAAATATTTCCAATGACAACATCCATCTTCGCCAGTAACTTGCTCTTCTCTCCAACCTGCACTTTCTCCTCTACAACCTGTCAAAGAAGGGCTGTAGGAACATGCTATATATAGTTTTCCAGTAGCCAATCCCGTTCAGAAGGCCACATGGGTCAATTTTAAAAACCAGATCCGGCGTAATCCGTCGAAAAACAGATAGAAAAATGGATGAACCGGATGAGACGGATCCGGTTTTGTCTGTCCAGAAAAAGACGGATCCGCCAGAAAACCGGATCCGTCACATCCGGTTTTACGAAACATTTGCCGGATCCGGCGTTCCGGCACGACGTCGGATCGCGCCTGACGCCGAAAACCTGATGTGTGAAAGTAGCCTAAGTCAGATCAGTCAATGGCTTGGCAATACTAGAAAATTTTGCTATAAATTTCCGATAAAAATTAGCAAAACCCCAAAACTTCTGGAGGGCCTTCAAAGAAGTGGGCTGAACCCAATCATAAATGGCCTGTACCTTGGCCGGGTCCATTTCAATAGTTGACGGAGACAAAATAAATCCCAAAAATGAAATCCTCTGTACCCCAAAAAGGCATCTCGATCCTTTGACATACAGGGAATTCTCCCTCAAGATCCGGAGCACAGTCCGAACATGTTCCACATGAGAATCCCAATCCTTGGAGAAGATCAAAATATCATCCAGATAGATAATCAAAAATGTATCCACAAAGTCTCGGAAAATGTCATTCATGAAGCACTGGAAGACAGAAGGGGCATTAGTGAGCCCAAAAGGCATCACCAGGTACTCAAAATGTCCCTCCGGAGTATTAAATGCCGTCTTCCATTCATCCCCATGCTTAATGCGGATAAGATTATACGCCCCCCTGAGGTCAAGCTTGGTAAACCAGCAAGCACCTTTAACTCTGGAGAATAGATCCGAAATCAGGGGTAACAGATACTGATATTTAATAGTAATTTTGTTGAGGGCACGATAATCAATACAAGGCCTTATTGAACCATCCTTTTTGGTCACGAAAAAAAAAACGGCACCTAAGGGTGAAGAGGATGGTCTAATATGACCCTTCTCCAACGCCTCCTTAATATAGGATCGCATAGCCTCGTGCTCTGGTACCGATAAATTGAAGAGCCGACCCTTGGGAAATTTACCCCGGGCTCAGTTCAATTGTACAGTCATAACTCCTATGAGGAGGCAAAGACGCAGACTCATTCTCACTAAATACATCATAAAAGTCCGCCAAATAGTCAGGAACATCATGCGACTGAGGAGAGGTGGAAAAAACCGGAGCCTCACTAAGGGCACACCGACAATCCCAACTCACTACAGACACAGATTTCCAATCCAAAACTGGATTATGAATTTGCAACCAGGGAAACCCCAGAACAATGGTATCATGCAAATTATGCAACACCAAAAATCTACAATTTTCTTGATGGTCTGGGGCGACCCGCATTACCACCTGGGTCCAAAACTGAGGTTTATTTTTCGCCAAAGGAGTAGCATCAATCCCCCTCAACGGGATAGGCGTCCGCAGAGGTGTCATCGGAAATCCACAACGTTTAGCAAAATCCAAGTTCATTAGGTTCAGGGCTGCTCCCGAATCCACAAAAAAAAAGGTGTGTATATTTTTTCCTCTATATCCACAAAAGCCTTGGCGGAAAATGTGGACAGGGAGCAGATCAGAGTAATTGCTAGAAGAAACTTAAGTTGAACAGCCCCAACAGAAAACGTGTGTGCAAAACGTTTCTCTCGTTTAGGACAGACAGAAATAATATGCGAGGCATCTCCACAAAAAAACACAGCTTATTACGCCTTCTGAACTCCTGACGTTGCTCCCTGGACAAAACTCTATCACATTGCATAGGTTCAGACACTTGTTTAACAGGTGGCAACACCTCTGGTGCAGTCCTGCGTTCACGTAAACGCCGATCAACCTGAATGGCTAATGACATAGAATCGTCAAGACCAGAGGGAACAGGAAATCCCACTATAGTATCTTTTACGGCTTCTGACAAACCCTTCCGAAAGAGAGCTGCCAAGGCATTATCATTCCAGGGAGTAAGGACCGCCCACTTTCGGAATTTTTGACAGTACAATTCTGCAGAATCTCGACCCTGGTTCAATGCCAACAGGGTCTTTTCAGCCTGATCAATAGCATTAGGTTCGTCATACAACAACCACAAGGCTTGAAAAAATGCATTCACATTAGTCAGAATAGGATCATCTGGTTTCAAATAAAATGCCCAATCCTGGGGATCGCCATGCAGCAAAGAGATGACAATTTTAACCTGCTGCACGGAGCTCCCTGACGAGTTAGGCTTCAAGGCAAAAAATAATTTACAATTATTTTTGAAATTCAAAAATTTAGACCGATCCCCAAAAAACGCATCAGGAGTAGGGATCTTTGGTTCAGCAGCATGTGAATGAGCAAGGTAGGCGGAAATTCCCCACACTTCTGCAGCGAGCTGCTCCACACGATCAGACAATTGCTTTATCTCCATTGAGAGAAGAAAAAAAATTCCCCCTACCGCCTCAGAGATATAGAGGAAAAAATATACACACCTTTTTTTTTTTTTTACAATTCTTTCCTGCTATTGAGTACCCTAGGATCTGCGGTATGGCTGGTGATTCTGTTATGAATGAGTCACCGTAGGAGGCAAAAACAGAAATACTAGCTAAGTCCAGAAAACCAGAGAAGTTGGCAGCTATCGGATTGCAGACCGCTGAACCTATCAACAACAACTAGCAGTAGCCGTGGGGGGTTCCTATGGTGCCCTAGACCCCTCGATCACAGCTGGAGAACTAAACAGCCTAAAGACAGAAAGGGAAATCTAAACTGCCCTGTTATGAATGAGTCACCGTAGGAGGCAAAAACAGAAATACAAGCTAAGTCCAGAAAACCAGAGAAGTTGGCAACTATCAGATTGCAGACCCCTGAACCTATCAACACAACTAGCAGTAGCCGTGGGGGGTTCCTACGATGCCCTAGACCCCATGATCACAGCCAGAGAATTAAATAGGCCTAAAGAAAGAAAGGGGAAATCTAAACTGCCCCAGAGCAGACCCCAAAGCCATAGGCAGCCCCCAACATATAATGACGGTGAAGCAAGATGAAAACACTAACACAGACAGAAAGATAGACTGAGGAAAGACGGGGCCCAAGCTAACTAGATAGGAAAGGACAGGAAGGCTGCTGTCTGCAATCTGCCAAAACCCTATCAAAGACATAAGCCAACAAGCTGATATGAAAAAGGCCCTGAAGCAGCTAGGCTTCAAAAACTAAATCAGCACTCAGGTATTTTCAGAAGACAGAGCTAAAGGAATTCAGCACACCCCAGCAGGGAATGGCAGAAATCCAGAAAAACAAAGCAAAACAAAGTCAAAGCACCAATGCAAAAGGCCGAGCAGCAAACTTAGCTTTAGAGGAGCAGAAATTCAGACTGGTCTCCAAGGATCCCACAGAGAAATCACCCGCAGGGCAGAAGGGCGTCGGCAGCCTTATATCCAGTCAGTAACTCCACTCAGCCAGTCATCATAATCAGCCTCAGGTGTTTGATAATCAGGCTCACTACCTTTCTTTACCAGAAGAGGGAGTTCCTCGGGCCTCAGTAATGAAGGGGAAAATGAACTCACAACAGTACCTCCCCCTTGAGGAGGGGTCACCGAACCCTCAACTACGCCACCAGGGCGATCAGTGTGAGCCCGATGAAAGGCACGCACCAATCTTTTGGCATGAATATCAGAGGCAGAGACCCAGGAATTATTCTCCTGACCATAACCCTTCCACTTAACCAAATACTGGAGTCTCCGTCTAGCCAGACGGGAATCCAGTACTTTCTCTACCTCATATTCCATGTTACCTTCAACCAATACAGGGTCTGGAGGTGCCACCCCCGAAACAACAGGTTCAACAAACCTCTTCAACAAAGATTTATGGAACACATTATGGATTTTAAATGTGACAGGAAGAGCCAAATGAAAAGAGACCGGATTAATAATCTCCACAATCTTGTAAGGTCCAATAAATCTAGGCTTAAGCTTAGGAGAAGCCACCTTCATAGCAATATTTTTTGATGATAACCACACCATATCACCAATCGTAAACTGGGGACCAATGGTCCTATGTCGGTTGGAAAACCACTGGGCCTTTTCCTGGGAGAGAGATAACTTATCCACCACTTGGTCCCAGATCTGGTGCATTCTCTCCACCACAGTGTCAACACCTGGGCAGGCAGAGGGCTCCACCTGCCCTGAAGAAAATCGAGGATGAAACCCAAAGTTACAAAAAAAAGGTTTCATCAAAGTGGCAGAACTAGCTCTATTATTTAAAGCAAATTCGGCCAAGGGCAAAAATGAAACCCAATCATCCTGGTCAGCAGAAATAAAACATCTCAAATATGACTCCAAGGTCTGGTTTGTTCTCTCTGTCTGCCCATTGGTATGAGGGTGAAAAGCAGAGGAGAAGGACAACTGAATTCCCAACTTGGAACAGAAAGTTCTCCAAAATCTAGACACAAACTGGACTCCTCTGTCAGATACAATGTTCTCAGGAATCCCGTGCAAACGAACCACCTGTTGTAAAAACAGGGGCACCAACTCAGAGGAAGACGGCAACTTAGGGAGTGGTACAAGATGAACCATCTTAGAGAACCTATCACAAATCACCCAAATAACAGTCATCCTTTGAGAGACAGGCATATCAGAGATGAAATCCATTGAAATATGGGTCCATGGCCTCTTGGGGACAGGCAAAGGCATCAACAACCCACTAGAGCGAGAACACGATTTAGACCGGGAGCACGTCCCACAGGACTGCACAAAATTCCTGACATCACGAGACAAGGAGGGCCACCAAAAAAACCGACTCACCAGATCTCTAGTACCAAAAATACCTGGATGACCAGCCAAAGCAGAGCAATGAACTTCAGACATCACTCTCTTCTTCCACTGGTCAGGAACATACAACTTTCCACTGGGACAACGCTCAGGTTTGTCCTCCTGGAACTCTTCCAGAGCACGTCTCAAATCGGGCGAGATGGCAGAAAGAACTACCCCTTCGCCTAAGATGGTAGCAGGCTTGGTCACCACAGGAGAATCAGCAAAGAAGCTCCTAGAGAGGGCGTCTGCCTTGACATTCTTCGTTCCAGGAAGAAAAGAAACCACAAAATCAAAACGTGTAAAAAACAAGGCCCACCTAGCCTGTCTAGGGTTCAAGCGCTTAGCCGACTCTAGGTAAATCAAATTCTTGTGGTCAGCGAGGACCACGACTTGAAGCTTAGCTCCCTCCAACCAATGTCTCCACTCCTCAAATGCCCATTTCATGGCCAACAGTTCCCTATTCCCCACATCATAGTTACGTTCAGATGGAGAGAACTTTCGGGAAAAGAAAGCACAGGGATTCATTTTAGATGTTACAGGGTCCTTTTGGGACAAAACAGCTCCTGCACCAATCTCAGAAGCATCCACCTCTACCTGGAATGGAAGTGAAACATCAGGTTGCCGCAAAACCGGGGTGGAGGTGAATCTTCGCTTCAGCTCCTGAAAGGAAGAAACAGCCTCCGGAGACCAATTTAACACATCAGCACCCTTCTTAGTCAAATCAGTCAATGGCTTGGCAATACTAGAAAATTTTGCTATAAATTTCCGATAAAAATTAGCAAAACCCCAAAACTTCTGGAGGGCCTTCAAAGAAGTGGGCTGAACCCAATCGTAAATGGCCTGTACCTTGGCCGGGTCCATTTCAATAGTTGACGGGGACAAAATAAATCCAAAAAAAGAAATCCTCTGTACTCCAAAAAGGCATTTAGATCCTTTGACATACAGGGAATTCTCCCTCAAGATCCGGAACACAGTCCGAATATGTTCCACATGAGAATCCCAATCCCTGGAGAAGATCAAAATATCATCCAGATAGATAATCAACAATTTATCGACAAAATCTCAGAAAATATCGTTCATGAAGCACTGGAAGACAGAAGGGGCATTAGTGAGCCCAAAAAGCATCACCAGGTACTCAAAATGTCCCTCCGGAGTATTAAACGCCGTCTTCCATTCATCCCCATGCTTAATGTGAATAAGATTATACGCCCCCCTGAGGTCAAGCTTGGCAAACCAGCAAGCACCTTTAACTCTGGAGAATAGATCAGAAATCAGGGGTAACAGATACTGATATTTAACAGTAATTTTGTTGAGGGCATGATAATCAATACAAGGTCTTAATGATCCATTCTTTTTGGCCACAAAAAAAAAAACCGGCACCTAAGGGTGACGAGGATGGTCTAATATGACCCTTCTCCAACGCCTCCTTAATATAGGATCGCATAGCCTCGTGCTCGGGTACAGATAAATTGAAGAGCCGACCCTTGGGAAATTTACACCCCGGGCTCAGTTCAATTGCACAGTCGTAACTCCTATGAGGAGGCAGAGACGCAGACTCATTCTCACTAAATACATCATAAAAGTCCGCCAAATAATCAGGAACATCATGCGACTGAGGAGAGGTGGAAAACACCGGAGCCTCACTAAAGGCACACCGACAATCCCAACTCACCACAGACACAGATTTCCAATCCAAAACTGGATTATGAATTTGTAACCAGGGAAACACCAGAACAATAGTATCATGCAGATTATGCAACACCAAAAATCTGCAATTTTCTTGATGGTCTGGGGCGACCCGCATTACCACCTGGGTCCAAAACTGAGGTTTATTTTTAGCCAAAGGAGTAGCATCAATCCCCCTCAAAGGGATAGGCGTCTGCAGAGGTGTCATTGGAAATCCACAACGTTTAGCAAAATCCAAGTCCATTAGGTTTAGGGCTGCTCCCGAATCCACAAAAGCCTTGGTGGAAAATGTGGACAGGGAGCAGATCAGAGTAATAGCCAGAAGAAACTTAGGTTGAACACCCCCAACAGAAAACGTGTGTGCAAAGTGTTTCTCTCATTTAGGACAGACAGAAATAATATGCGAGGCATCTCCACAGAAAAAACACAACTTATTACTCCTTCTGAACTCCTGACGCTGCTCTCTGGAAAAAACTCTATCACATTGCATAGGTTCAGACATTTGTTCAACAGGTGGCAACACCTCTCATGCAGCTTTGCGTTCGCACAAACGCCGATCAACCTGAATGACTAATGACATAGAACCGTCAAAACCAGAGGGAACAGGAAATCCCACCATAGTATCTTTTACGGCTTCTGACAACCCCTTCCGAAAGAGAGCAGCCAAGGCATTATCATTCCAGGTAGTAAGTACTGCCCACTTTCGGAATTTTTGACAGTACAATTCTGCAGAATCACGACCCTGGTTCAATACCAGCAGGGTCTTTTCAGCCTGATCAATGGCATTAGGTTTGTCATACAGCAACCCCAAGGCCTGAAAAAATGTGTTCACATTAGTCAGAATAGGATCATCTGGTTTCAAAGAAAACGCCCAATCCTAGGGATCGCCACGCAGCAAAGAGATGACAATTTTAACCTACTGCGCGGAGCTCCCTGACGAGTTAGGCTTCAAGGCAAAAAATAATTTACAATTATTTTTGAAATTCAAAAATTTAGACCGATCCCCAAAAAATACATCAGGTGTAGGAATCTTTGGTTCAGCAGCATGTGAATGAGCAAGGTAGGCGGAAATTCCCCGCACTTCCGCAGCGAGCTGCTCCACACAATCAGACAATTGCTTTATCTCCATTGAGAGAGAAAAAAATTCCCCCTACAGCCTCAGAGATATAGAGGAAAAAATATACACACTTTTTTTTTATACAATTCTTTCCTGCTATTGAGTACCCTAGGATCTGCGGTATGGCGGGTGATTCTGTCATGAATGAGTCACCGTAGGAGGCAAAAACAAAAATACAAGCTAAGTCCAGAAAGCCAGAGAAGTTGGCAACTATCAGATTGCAGACCCCTGAACCTATCAACACAACTAGCAGTAGCCGTGGGGGGTTCCTACGATGCCCTAGACCCCTCGATCACAGCCGGAGAATTAAATAGGCCTAAAGAAAGAAAGGGGAAATCTAAACTGCCCCAGAGCAGACCCCAAAGCCATAGGCAGCCCCCAACATATAATGACGGTGAAGCAAGATGAAAACACTAACACAGACGGAAAGATAGACTGAGCAAAGACGGGGCCCAAAACTACCTAGATAGGAAAGGACAGGAAGGCTGCTGTCTGCAATCTGCCAAAACCCTATCAAAGACATAAGCCAACAAGCTGATATGAAAAAGGCCCTGAAGCAGCTAGGCTTCAAAAACTAAATCAGCACTCAGGTATTTTCAGAAGACAGAGCTAAAGGAATTCAGCACACCCCAGCAGGGAATGGCAGAAATCCAGAAAAACAAAGCAAAACAAAGTCAAAGCACCAATGCAAAAGGCCGAGCAGCAAACTTAGCTTTAGAGGAGCAGGAATTCAGACTGGTCTCCAAGGATCCCACAGAGAAATCACCCGCAGGGCAGAAGGGCGTCGGCAGCCTTATATCCAGTCAGTAACTCCACTCAGCCAGTCATCATAATCAGCCTCAGGTGTTTGATAATCAGGCTCACTACCTTTCTTTACCAGAAGAGGGAGTTCCTCAGGCCTCAGTAATGAAGGGGAAAATGAACTCAAAACACTGCCCCAGAGCAGAGCCCAAAGCAATAGGCAGCCCCCAACATATAATGACGGTGAAGCAAGATGAAAAAACATTCACACAGATAGAAGGATAGGCAGAGCAAATGATGGGGCCCAAGCTAACTAAATAGGAAAGGATAGAAAAGCTGATGTCTGCAATCCGCCAAAAACCCTATCAAAACAAGAGCCAACAGACTGATAGGGAAAAAAGCCCTGAAAACGCTAGGCTTCAAAAAGACTATATCAGTACTCAGGTATCTTCTGAAGACAGACCAAAAAGGAATACAGCTCACCCTAGCAGGGAATGGCAGAAATCCAGAAAAACAAGGCAAAACAAAACCAAAACACACATGCAAAAAACAGAGCCGAAATCTTAGCTTTTGAGGAGCAGGAATCAGACTGGTCTCCTAGAATCCCTCAGAGAGATCACCAGCAAGGCAGAAGGGCGTCGGCTGCCTTATATCCAGTCAGCAATTCCAGTCACCCAGTCATCATGATCCTGCACAGGTGCTTGGTAATCAGCCTCACTACCTTCCTTCACCAGAAGAGGGAGCTCATCAGACCTCAATGGTGAAGGGGAAAATGAACTCACAACACTAATGGCCCAGAAAAAAAATTGTGACATTTAGAGTCCCTCCTTCTTAAATTAAACAGGATGTGTGTTATAATGTCTTACACTACATGGACAGATAAGGTATTAACTGGGGTGGACATCGCCGTTTCAACCACTGCAACTGCAACAGGGCCCCGAGCGGGAAGGGGCCTCCGAAGAACAGAGAAAGCAATGTGGTGAATGACAGCCGGTAGCAGTATTACTGCTAACAGGAGAAGTGGGGGTGTCCACTTTGCTGCAAGCATATTATATGACAGTCAGATGGGCCCCTTTCCTGACCTCACCTGTTAGTATTTATTATGCAGCGGTCCAGCTGTCACTGGTGTGATGCGATATCTATGGTGAAGGTGGACGCTGGAAGAGAGGAGTGACGGAGAGGGAGGTAGTCTCAGTTAGTCACTGAAGTTGCAGCTCTGCTTGTGATTCACTGCTGCTGATGTGTGCACTCCTCTCAGCTTCTCAGAGATCCGCAGGACTGGGATACATGAGAATAGGGGGTGAGGAGGGATCACTAGGCTAGGTAGAGGAAGGGCAGGGAATAAATGTATTGAAATGATCCACTATATAGGGGGATGGGATAGAAATGTTCCCCGTTACAATGTCTAAGATTATATGGAGTGCACAGTGACATTTGTATATCGTTACCTCTCAGCCAATCAGGTCGGGATCACTCTACAGTGTGTGATGCAAGAAACTCGCACAAGTCTCTCGCATCAACACCCAGCACTACCGCCGCCACTCAGGACCAGAGCTGCATCTGCATGTATTTCTTTGCAGTCACAGCTCCGGTCCTGAGTGCCGGCAGTAGCGCCGGGTGTTGATGCGAGAGACTCGTGCAATTTTCTCGCATCACACACGGTAGTGTGATCCTGGCCTTACAAACACACCTGTGATTGTTTGACGGGATGATCTGTAAGCATCTTCTGTGCACTGAAGTCGCAGATTGGAGCAGGAAGCTGCTGCAGAGGAGTCTGACGATTGTGGACCAGGCTGACAGGATCTCTGCTGCCTTGTGGAAATTTTGTAAGCAACCATGTTGGGAGTAGTGGTTGCTAGTCATGAGCGAGCATGTTCGGATAAGGCATTATCCGAGCATGCTCAAGTGCTAATAGAGCATCTTTGGCATTCTCTAATGATATGTTTGAGTCCCGCTGCTCCATGATTCGTGGCTGTTTTACAGATGCAGCACATGGGGATAGCCTGTTTGCTGGCAATCCCTGCATGTGTGGCAGCTGTCAAACAGTTGTGAGACATGAAGTCGTGGGGAGTCGAGCATATTATTAGAGAACGCCAAAGTCACTCAGTTAGCACCAGAGCATACTCAAATAACACCTTATCCCAGCACGTTCGCAAAATCACTAATGACCCAAGGAAAGTGACGTATCCTCAAATTCTGTGCACCGTGGCCTGCTAGTGACATCCACCCGCCTGGTCTTTGTCCAGCTGCGATCTCTTTTACATAGACTATAAATCTGTTTGAAGAATCGCTCGTGTCCTCGGGTGCACTGGTTGTTATTAGGTCTGTTTTCTGTCCATTGAACATTGGTCTCATACTGACCAAATATACAATTATTTGAATGAGCTTTGTTACAACCCTTAACCCCTTCACAACATGCGCTGTGCATGTACAGCTCAAGTTAGAAGCGGGTGCATAGGGAGAGATCATGATGTGAGCAGGTTACAGCTAGGACCTGCCACTCCACACACGATTGTTAACCTGTTAAACATCACTGTCAAACTGTCACGGGCACATTTAACATGCACTGGCAGAGGGGCACATCCTTCTAATCGCACATCGGCATGCCTGTGATGTGATTGTGCATCACCAATGGGATGCTATGACAGCAGAAGGTCTGCTGAAGACCTCTTGAAGACCTCCGTTCTTGTCATTATGGAGCTCCTTTGAAACCCTGCCTGTAGCCGGGTTTCAAGGAGACCGTAATTTTCACTATATACACTGTGGCATCGCTGTGTATAGCACAAGCCATCGGACAATTGCAGTTTCAACTATGAATAGTGGAAAGTTAAAACATTTTCAGAAAAGTTTGATCTATCAAAATATAAAAATAACCCAATCATTAAACATAGAAAACCCAAAAAAAAACAAGAACACCAAAATTAAAATTTAGTATCAATAAAAACATTGTCTCACCCTGCTAGAAATAAGCTCTCACACAGTTTAGAAAAAAAAAGTCAAATTCTCCTCACTACAGTATTATTTACTCCAATTTATAAAGTAATAATAGTCTGTGCTGTTTACTAAGTCCTAGGCCACAATAAGCACATCCAGATGTGCCAGATTATGACATCAATTGCATGAGTGCTTTGTGTTAGGCAGGGATCACACATGCGAGAAACTCGGAAGAGTCTCGCACCCGGATCGGTGGATGAGTATTTTTTTTCTCTTACTTATGTTTCCTTATATACAAGTCATTATCCTGGACAGAATGCTTCTTAACATATCTTCCAGCTGAATATATACTAACTGCAGTTTTGTATGCTTTACTCTCCGTCCGTAAAAGTGGCGTAATACTCTGACGACATTGTTCCCATCAGCGACCTTGGTTTCAGAGATACTTCCACGTGCGTCTTTCCTATGCTGTTCGCATGACATTTCAGCATTGGTTTCCTCATTTTCAGCAATCTTTAGCCTCCTCCAGACCTCCAGGAGAGCAGCAGGAAAAATGCTTCTTGAGTTTCCCATTGACTTCCATTATACTCATCACTTAGGTTGAGCACCAGAGCGTTTTAGTGCTCGCTCATCACTAGTATAATGGTTTGGCTCATTAATAGGTAAATATTGTTTTATGCTTGTTAATTTTAGTTTAATGAGATTGGAACTTTCTGTAATTATACTGTACACTTTTTTTTTCCTATCAGTGTTTAATGAATTTGTGACAATTGTTCGTAGCATTCATACAATGAACACATTATCATAACTTACATTTCCATGCTGCCAGGAACTCAAAATTCATGTGACCCTTGTCATTTTATTCTCCACCATGTGAGTCCAAAGACAACTTGGAATTCAATATCTGCCAGTTTATTAGTAGATTTTGCATTGATTATTGTATGTCAAGTTCAAAACTCGTGTGATGATGATTAGAGAGGTGCTGGGGATGATTAATGAGTGTCTTTATAGAGGATCTGTGAAAGGCCAACCGTAATGTTGGCTTATTTCATCTGTCTTTCTGGCTAGATAATACCGCTGAAATTTGTCATTAATTATCTTGACTTTCAGAAGCCAAATTCTTTGTTTGCATGGTCTGTAAATTGATTTCTATGTAAAATATTTATTGATGCATAAGATAATTTAATTAACTTACAACTGGCTTTGACTTTCAACTTTACAGGAATCCCTGCTACGGTTAATGTATTTAAGAAGAGCAATGTTACAAAGTGAGGCATTATGAAACTAAAATTACATAAGACTTCATAATTATTTCAGAATATTTTTGTCAAAATTAATTTCCTAATTATATCAAAAAAATCAGTGTATCAAAATGTGGGGAGGAGGACCCCCATACAGTGATTGGGCTGGAACCAGGGGGACCGCCATCAGGGTTGTTGAAGAAACCACATCAGGGGGATTACAAAGGGAGACATGCGACTGAAGTTGTCAGGGCAACAGGGGGCGGGGCGAGGGTAAAAGGAGCAGGGGACGCGCTGAGGTGGCAGTTGGCAGAGAGCCTGACAGGAGAGAGGAAGCCGTGCGGCAGAGAGAGGACTGTGGCAACTGACGGTGTGGAAAAGAGAGACAGGCAGGAGTCTGAAAAAGGGAAATTTGAGACTGACCGAAGGTTGACGCGTAAGAGACTCTCCCCGGGAGTTTCCCCCCGCAAAGATTCAGATAAAGTGACGGCCGCTGATTCCCTCCGTGGTGTGACAGGACCGGGATCTCAGGCGACCGCTGCGACGACACAGCAATCCGGTACAGTGGCCAGGACACTACCCCCCTGTCTTCTCCCACAGCTGCGGCCCCGTCATCACCGACCTCAGGGGACGTCACCTCGCTATAGGTGGCCGCAGAGCCCGTCCCGGTTACTGAGGGGACACTGAGCAGAATTTGTTAACGTTTATGTCTTTTTTTGAAACTGCGTCATGACCTGGCTGGGGAACGAGCGCCTCTAAACGGACGCCTGGGAGATTGACCCCCTGAACAGTTTCTTCAGGGCCTGTTGTGCCCCCACCGACCCCACTTCTTCAGGGCCCGTTGTGCCCCACCGTGCCAGCTTCTTCAGGGCCCGTTGTGCCCCACCGACCCCATTTCTTCAGGGCCTGTTGTGCCCCACCGTGCCAGCTTCTTCAGGGCCCGTTGTGCCCCACCGACCCCATTTCTTCAGGGCCCGTTGCGCCCCACCGCCCAGCTTCTTCAGGGCCTGTTGTGCCCCATCGTTCCGGTTTCTTCAGGGCCTGTTGTGCCCCATCGTTCCGGTTACTACAGGGCCCGTTGCGCCCCACCGTCCAGTTTCTTAAGGGCCTGCTGCGCCCCATCGTTCTGGTCTCTTCGGGGCTGGACAAGCACAAGTCCTTCCGGGAAGTCGTGGATTACAAGGCAGCCACATCTGCAACCCCTGAGTGGTCGTGAACTCGAGCGACGCCCGGAAGGCTAAGTGTATTATAGGGAAAATAAGGACCCTTTTTGTTTTTTTTATGTTGTTTTACGAGTCCCTGCGAGGACAAATAAGTGTTTCCCGTTTTGTCTGATTTAAGCAGTTTTAGCCCTTGTGGCTTTAAAACTTATAAAAGTTTATTTCACCCCACATTCAGTCTCGTGTCTCGTCACTGCATCCTGTGAGCCTGCTCGAACCCTACACTTGGCGTAGTCGGCAGGATGCAGTCTCCGAGCGCGGACAGTGGTAGCCCCGAACATGGGGGAGCTGTAAGCTCTGTAAATAATGAGGGTCCCCGTACCAGCATCTCATTGGGGGCCATGTTGAACAACCTGCCTAGATTCTCTGGCTCAAATGCTATGCTATGGAGCTGGACAGAGCAGATGAGGGGGCTTTTTCGGATGCACCCAATGACCCCTGACCTGGAAGCTGAAGTGGCACTCATGGCCCTAGACGGGGAGGTGCGGAGGTCAGTGATGTTGAAACCCCCGGGGCACCGCAACACTTTTGAAAAGGTGTTGCAGATAGTGGAACAGACCCACGGGGATCCCACTAATGTGGGAGAGTTAAGGACCCGACTGTTTAGCCGGATGCAGGCAGAGGGGGAGACGATTACTCAGTATATGAATGTACTCCAAGAGTTGCATACGGCTATTGAAAGAAAAGATGGGGTAGGGGTAGGACCTGTTGACATAACCCTACGTGACCTACTGGTGACTGGACTGCGAGATCCACTGATAAAGCAGGCTTTAAGGGAACGGATCAGAATGAATCCCCAAATCGACTTTTCAGAAGTGGGAAGTCAGGCACGGGTTCAGGAGCAAGAGCAGGGGATGGCGGTCCCCGTGGGGAAGGTCCGAGGTGTGGAGGCCTCCTCGAACACAGTTGAGGAACCTCAATGGGTGGAGGAGATGAAGCGTGAATTGAAAAATATAAAGAGCGAGTTGGCTGAAGTAAAGAGAAGAACCGAACCGGAGACTGGACGACCCAGTGCTAATCCCGGTCCCTGGGGGTCACGCTCTCCGCGAGGTGGTCAATCTCTACCGGCCCGGTGTTATGAGTGTGGAGAACCAGGCCACTTCGCCCGAGAGTGTCCGCGGCGTGGGAGATACCCACCCCGGCGGCCATTAAACTAAAGGGCTCCGGGCTGGGGGGACGCCGCTCGGAGCCGAAAACCACAACTAGGGGTGGTGGAAGTCCCGAAGATTTGGTAGCAAAGTGTCCTGAAGTTTGGGCAGAAGTAGAGGGCCGGGCCGTCCGGTGTCTGGTGGACACTGGGTCACAAGCAACCACTATGCCCGCAGCGTACTTTCAACAAAACTTTCCGGAGGCAGCAAGGCCTCAGTGGGGGCCCATGATTAGACTAGTAGCCGCCAACCAACTGCCGGTTCCGGTTGCCGGGGTAGTGTGGGTGCAGGTGACGTTGTGCGGTAAACCCCTCGGCCGCAGAGGGGTGGTGCTGACTCAAGGAGAAGCTGATCAACGACACCCCGTCACCCTAGGCATGAATATTTTAAAAGAGTTTGGTAACCTGTTGCTTAATGATCCCACACAAAGGACACTGAAGCAGTGGGGTTCTCGCACAGCTCAGGGACAGGTATTCCAGCAGCTGGTGCGAGGTGCGCGGGTGCATCGGGACTGCCAGGAGGGTGAGGCTCTGGGCAAGGTCATCGCGACAGCGGCACCCCTGCTTGTGCTGCCTCCTGGACAGACAGTGGTGGCCCTGCCAATTCGGGCCCCGATACCTTTGGAAGGCGTAGAGGTGCAGGTGGAGCCGTGTCACTCAGAGCACTTACCTCCTGGCATACTGGTGGCCCGTTCCCTCGCTACGGTGCGAAAAGGAACCGCCCTGGTCCGCTGCGTTAACCTTGAAGACCGAGATATCATTCTGAAAGCACGGACTGTACTGGCCAAACTAGTAAAGCCTTTAGAAGAAGTGCTGCCCGCTGCTGCGGTTCAATTACGAGTACACCCCGAGGATCCTGGGGAGGTAACAATACGAACCCTACAGGCCCACGAAGTCTCGACACAAGAGAAGGGCCGAAATATTTTGGAGCAGATGCGGGCCGAGCTTTCTGGACTAACTGCGGCCCAACTTTCACAAGTAAAAGCATTGCTGGGACAGTACCATGAAGTATTTGCTAGTCATGAGGACGACTTTGGGTGTACCACCACCATCACTCATGAGATCCCCACAGCAGGAGCGGCCCCTATCCGAGAACAATATCGACAGATCCCGCCACAACTCTATCAGGAGGTGAAAACTTTGCTGGCTCAGATGCTACAAAAAGGGGTGATACGGGAAAGTCAAAGCCCTTGGGCGGCCCCCATCGTGTTGGTCCGGAAGAAAGATGGTACACTACGATTCTGTGTTGATTATCGTAAATTGAATGCTTGCACTATTAAAGACTCATACCCACTGCCCCGCATAGAAGAATCTCTGTCTGCATTGGGTAAAGCAACATATTTTTCGACCCTGGACTTGGCCAGTGGGTACTGGCAGGTGCCTATGTCAGAAGAGGACAGAGCTAAGACGGCGTTCATAGTGCCCATGGGACTGTTTGAGTTTAATCGAATGCCATTCGGGCTGGCCAACGCCCCCGGGACATTTCAGCGATTGATGGAGCGATGTCTAGGGGATCTCAATTTTGAGGCCACGTTAATCTACCTGGACGACATCATCGTCTATGCCGCCTCCTTCGAGGACCACCTGAAGCGGTTGGGACAGGTACTCAGCCGGCTGCAAAAGTACGGGTTGAAGGTGAAGCCTCAGAAATGTCACCTATTTCGCTCTCAGATTGAGTATCTGGGTCATGTCGTTTCGGCAGAAGGTGTGAGGCCATCCCGGGAGAAGATTGCTGCTATCCAGGAATGGCCTACCCCCGAGACGGTGAAAGACGTGCGGGCTTTTCTGGGGTTAGCTGGATATTACCGTCGTTTCGTAAAGAATTTTGCATGTCGAGCTCGAGCCCTACATGACCTGCTGAAGGGGGCTCCCGCTGGGGCCAATGGGCGAAAAATCCAGTGGCAACACCCTCAGGAAGAGGCCTTCCGAGATCTCAAGGCTGCGCTCTCGGATGCCCCAGTGTTGGCTTATGCGGATTTTTCTCAGCCGTTCATCCTGCACACTGACGGGAGTCTTCACGGGCTAGGAGCTGTGTTGTCACAAGTTCAGGATGGCCGGGAAAGGGTGATCGCATATGGAAGCCGTTCACTCCATGACTCCGAGCGTAACCCTGACAATTACAGCTCTTTTAAGCTCGAGCTCCTCGCAGTGGTGTGGGCTATGACGGAGAGATTCGCAGAGTACCTAGCGGGCTCCGAGGTGGTAGTGCGAACTGACAATAACCCACTGGCTCATTTGGAAAACGCCAAGTTGGGGGCTTTGGAGCAGCGATGGGTGGCCCGAATGGCGAAGTACAATTACAAGATTATTTACAAAAGAGGGGCCGAGAATGTTCATGCAGATGCTCTCTCTAGGATTCGACATACAACTCCTGGACAGAATCGAGACGAAGAATTAGAAGGAGAGGAAATACCGTTCGCTCTTACCGCTGCCATGCTCACCAATGTTGATGCAAAATTATCTTCCCCAGAGGCCCACAGGGGCATCCTGGAACAATCTCGTAATAAGTGGATACAACAGCAACAAGAAGATGAAGAAGTTGGACTTCTCCAGACATGGGTCGCCGCTGGTCAATTACCCACTGATACTCAACAACAAGCTTTGACCCAAGACCTGTCGCTGATGCTGCGACAATGGGAGAGACTGATTATCCGAAGGGGATTACTGTATCGTAAGATCACTTCGCAAACAACCTCAACGACTGTTTGGCAGGTGGTTACGCCCGGAGCTCAACTACACGAACTGGCTCGAGAAGCTCACGAAAAAGGGGCCCACTTTGGAGTCAAAAAGACTTTGCAATAGTTACAACAGAAAGTTTATCACCCACGCTTGTCGGCTGTTGTGGACGAAGTTTGTCGTACTTGCCGCTTATGTGAATTGGCCAAACCGCCTGCTCAGAGGGCCGCAACACAGACGATTGTGACTTCAGAACCCTTGGAGCTCTTGACGGTGGATTATCTGCACATTGGTCCCGCATTCCAGGGATACGAACACTGCCTCGTCATGGTGGATCATTTCACTAAATTCGCTGTGGTCCCCCCTACTCGAGACCAGACCGCGGAGTCAGCCGCCTCCGCAATTTGCAGAAATTTTATACAAGTGTACGGCTGTCCTCAACGCATACATTCCGACCAGGGAGCATGTTTTTTGGGGAAAGTTATGGAGGAACTACATCATCTTTATGGGATTGATAAATCCCGGACCACACCATATCACCCGCAAGGGAATGGGGCTTGTGAGCGATTTAATCGGACATTGATTCAAATGCTACGCACTCTGGAGAGTGACAAGAAAGCTCGTTGGCCTGAATATGTTTCTGAATTAGTGTGGGTTTATAATAATCGGGTACATCGAGTAACGGGCTATACTCCTTATTTCCTGCTGTTCGGACGAGAGGGTAAAGGGATCACGGAGGTAGAGTTGGACCCCGAAGAGCCTCGGCCCTGGACCGGAGTGTCGTCTTGGGTCCGAAATCATCGCCACAGGTTGCAAACTCTTCACCGAATTGTACATACCAAACTTCAAGACTGGGAACACCCCGGGAAGAATACAACCTCCCCTCCCCATCTCCAAAGCGGGGACCGTGTGCTTGTACTAGATCAACGCCCCCAGAATAAACTGGAGTCACGTTGGGAAGAGAGTCCTTATCGGGTACTACGCCGTATCCATTCAGAAGGACCTGTGTACGAAATACAGCCCGAGCAGGATGAAACACTGCCTACTCGCATTGTGCATCGTAATATGTTACGCCTGTGTATTTCTTCCGACCCGAAGCAACTGGAACCCGTCCCGAAGACATCCGAACCGGAGTCCATATGCTGGGACTCAGACGACGAGGATTTCCCTCCAGTTCCCAAGGGCCCTCCACCCAATAATGAGCCAGTTGACACAATTAACCCACCGGCATCTTGCAGCTCACCGACGTCCACCACCCCAGAAGATTCCACCCCAGTCGAACTTAGACGCTCCGAGCGGTCAACAGCCGGCAAACCCCCCGAACGGTATGAACAAGACCAGTTCGTATGGCAACAAATATTGACACCTTTACAGACCAATCTCAATAGACTAACACCCTCGCCCGAGGACTGGCGAGCTTACAGGGTGGGGGAATGTGGGGAGGAGGACCCCCATACAGTGATTGGGCTGGAACCAGGGGGACCGCCATCAGGGTTGTTGAAGAAACCACATCAGGGGGATTACAAAGGGAGACATGCGACTGAAGTTGTCAGGGCAACAGGGGGCGGGGCGAGGGTAAAAGGAGCAGGGGACGCGCTGAGGTGGCAGTTGGCAGAGAGCCTGACAGGAGAGAGGAAGCCGTGCGGCAGAGAGAGGACTGTGGCAACTGACGGTGTGGAAAAGAGAGACAGGCAGGAGTCTGAAAAAGGGAAATTTGAGACTGACCGAAGGTTGACGCGTAAGAGACTCTCCCCGGGAGTTTCCCCCCGCAAAGATTCAGATAAAGTGACGGCCGCTGATTCCCTCCGTGGTGTGACAGGACCGGGATCTCAGGCGACCGCTGCGACGACACAGCAATCCGGTACAGTGGCCAGGACACTACCCCCCTGTCTTCTCCCACAGCTGCGGCCCCGTCATCACCGACCTCAGGGGACGTCACCTCGCTATAGGCGGCCGCAGAGCCCGTCCCGGTTACTGAGGGGACACTGAGCAGAATTTGTTAACGTTTATGTCTTTTTTTTAAACTGCGTCATGACCTGGCTGGGGAACGAGCGCCTCTAAACGGACGCCTGGGAGATTGACCCCCTGAACAGTTTCTTCAGGGCCTGTTGTGCCCCCACCGACCCCACTTCTTCAGGGCCCGTTGTGCCCCACCGTGCCAGCTTCTTCAGGGCCCGTTGTGCCCCACCGACCCCATTTCTTCAGGGCCTGTTGTGCCCCACCGTGCCAGCTTCTTCAGGGCCCGTTGTGCCCCACCGACCCCATTTCTTCAGGGCCCGTTGCGCCCCACCGCCCAGCTTCTTCAGGGCCTGTTGTGCCCCATCGTTCCGGTTTCTTCAGGGCCTGTTGTGCCCCATCGTTCCGGTTACTACAGGGCCCGTTGCGCCCCACCGTCCAGTTTCTTAAGGGCCTGCTGCGCCCCATCGTTCTGGTCTCTTCGGGGCTGGACAAGCACAAGTCCTTCCGGGAAGTCGTGGATTACAAGGCAGCCACATCTGCAACCCCTGAGTGGTCGTGAACTCGAGCGACGCCCGGAAGGCTAAGTGTATTATAGGGAAAATAAGGACCCTTTTTGTTTTTTTTATGTTGTTTTACGAGTCCCTGCGAGGACAAATAAGTGTTTCCCGTTTTGTCTGATTTAAGCAGTTTTAGCCCTTGTGGCTTTAAAACTTATAAAAGTTTATTTCACCCCACATTCAGTCTCGTGTCTCGTCACTGCATCCTGTGAGCCTGCTCGAACCCTACAAAAGGAGTTAATTAATTAGCCTCACATATGCCATAAGGGGCCTAAGATTCTGATACTCAAGACCCAGAAGAAGCCTAGCCAATGGGAAAAAAATGGTGTTGGAGGGAACTTATTAGTATATACTTGATTCTGTTTGAGCTGCTAAACAGCAACACTGACTTATTTAGGTTTTTTAGGAAGCGACGATACTGCTCGCGAAACGTGCGTCGGGGTCCGTGGCCACAGCACGGGCAGCAGTCACTGCACTTATGGATAATTAACCCTTTCATTTCTTATGCACAAGCATAGCAAGCACAGTACTTTTGTATTTTTTTCTGATTGTTGATACTACAGTGGTGTGATTTTGACCAAGGATGATCCGGTCAGTCCTACTGCTCAGGATCTATCCCATTTATTCACTTGGCTGCCACTGTTTAGCTATTGTATTGAATATATCACTAACAGAGCCTTGTTATGTTTTTCTGCCCGTAGTCTGCGGCCACTATTCTTGTGGATCATTATGCTCTATATCCACATTTATTATATGAAAAAAATCTTTTTAATATTGTATTTTTTACTGTTCAAAAAATAATCCTTTTTGTACTAATAAATATTATATTTCATAATATATAGTGACTCAGGTTCTCCTCTTTTGTGCATTGTATTACTAATAAATACTATATTTCATAATATATGGTGACTCAGGTTCTCCTCTTTTGTGCATTGTATTATTGGAGTCAATATATTTGTGAATGTTGTGATAATTGAGCACTGGGAATATTTTCATGCTTCATCTATGTGAAGGAATTATGCAGAGACCTACAGCAGCAAAATAACAAGAATGTGTAAACACATTTTTAAAGCAACAGAAATGTCATCACAATGGTGTCTATAGCCATTAAAGCAATTTTCCAGTAAGGAGTGTAAAATAGGTAACCAGTGAGAGGAACCATTATTCGCAACATATTCCTATTACAATATTTTCTCCATATAGTATGGCTATGTTCTCACAAGTCATTTTTGCTGCATTTTTTATTTTTTTATGTTAATTTTCAGCTGCGTGTTACAATACCCACAAATCCAATGCAATTTCAGAAATCTCATGCACACACATTGTTTTTTTGTCAGTGCTTTGTGCTTGGAGCATGTCACTTCTGTCAGCATTTTTATAGCATTTTTCACCCATTGAATGAGTGTTGAAAAAAAGCTGAAAAAAAATGCACCATAAGCGCAGGTATTATGTTTTGCTGCACTTTTTTTGTGCCAAAACCTGATTCTTTCGAATATGACTTTTTTTTTTTTTTTTTTTTTTACTATTTTGGCCTAATGGTATCCAACAAAGTCAGCAGCTCAGCATACTTGTAATTAAAAGTTAAAAAAGTGTTCTTTATTTTCATTACCTTTATTACTAAAATGCTTACATTCCATATCTTTCTACAAAATGTGTACATGACATTTACCTGCTGTTAGTCTATTTATGGAAATCATGTAGCTGCTTTAAGTCTCTAGTATCCCAGTAGCACAATGGAGAAGACATTGGACAAGGCCAGCACTCCAATGATATTAAAATTAATCTACAGCAGGTGTTTGCTATGTAATCTGGCAGCACCATGAGGTAGAAACAGAGATCCTGATTCCAGCAATTTATCACTTAGGATATGTCTCCACAGGGCGTAATCCCTGCGCTTCGGACACAGCGCATACCCTGCTCCGCCCAAAACGCCCCACCCTGTTGTACGTGAGAGCAGGTAGGAAGATGCAGTAACGGGTCGGAGGCAGAGCAAGCGTTAACATGGGGTTTAATTTAACAGGTGTACTCCTCAGAGGGAGAAAACAAATAAAACAGTATAAAGGAACACAGGGGACGTAACTCAGGGGAAGAGGGTGTGAAGCATAGGGTAGGAAGTTCAAGGATAACAAACTTATCAGTCTGACGACTTCAGAATGTGGTTAGTTCAGGATGTGGACATTGGCACCAAAGCAGTGGTGCATAAGGGGTCCAGGATGGTCCTGGAAAAGATGACGTCTTGGCTCCTGGCGGCGACTATTCCTTGTGGTCCGGTCGGTGATCGGTGTGTCAGGAAATGATGAGCCGGACAGAGCAGTCCTTCCCCCTGTCAGCGTACAGGGACAGCGAGCAACTTGATTCAGGTACAAAGGGAAACCTTCGCAAGATGAATAGACATGCTGCGGTCTTGAAAGATATGCTCTACACGCATAGTGGAGATGGGATTTCATTAAATCCTTGCCACATTGCTGTATGATCTGGATGCTGCGGATTGGACCCTGAGGCTGTACACAGCGTCCAATCTGTAGCAAATACTGAAATATAATGCCCCGTGGAGACATACCCTAAGTATCCTGGATGCAGTAGTTTGACAGGGTCCTCTGCTGCAGATCTAGGAGAGCTCAGTTGTTGAGCTCTATGTAACCTTGCCCACACTACAGCTTTCTGTATATACTGTATAGCGCCAAAAAGCTGCTAATCAGTGCTAGGGGTGTGATTGGACTAGGACTCACAAGGTACCTAGTCCTGTAGTGATAACTCCTGTTAATAAAACACTGATTGTACTTAAACAGGAAAGCACAGCCTATCAAGTGATACACTCTGGGATCAGGGACATTGCCCCTACATCATTGTGCTCTCAGCTTACATAGATAAAACCTGCTGACAGCTTCCCTTTAAATTAATGTGCAGTTGCACGACCCACCATGGCCAATATATAGACAAATAGATAAAAAATTACAAAGGTCTACCTCGAACATTCTTTTATATACTTGTATATGTATACCCCCCAAGGGGTAAATGTTTTTCAGGCCATGCACTTAACGCATGGACATTACCAGTCTAGGATACCCATTACTTAATAATGGGAAAACAATGTTTTATTAGGCTTTCTGCTACATCTCTTCAAAGGGGTATTAGAGTGCCTCCTAATATTTGCCATCCCTTGCACTTAGTACATACTCTTTACCAGTGTAGGAGTCCCACTCCTTACTAATGGGAATAAGTGCTTTTCTGTGGATCCACCTTATAGTTAAGGACTCATTGACCGATTCATGTTTTTACAGTAATCTGTACTCTGAAATACATCAAAGCTGACAGTTTTACTTGTGTTTCTCCAGACTTTGCTCCAGCCACGTACAAGAAAAAATCTTTTTGAGGCCGGTTCAAACCCCTTCTATATTCTACAATAATACCGCTCTTATCTGCAATTCATGTAGGGGTGTGGTAAGGTGTGGCAGTAGGTATAGTGTATGACAGGCATCTAGACAGGGATTATTGTCTTATAAATTCTAAGCCTTTCTGATGCTGCATCTTTTCATGGACTCTTTGATTCATGTTTTTCACGGTGTTCCATACTAAGAAATTCATTAAAGCAGGCAATATTAACTGATTTAATGTGTTAATTCACAGTTTCTCTGTAGCATCTGTATGTGAGAGGTAATGATGGGACACTTTATGCTACTTTAATTACATGTGAATAGCAGTCACTGCACTTTTCATGTGAAATTATTTTAAAACAGCTCAAGTAAAGAATTTAGCTATAATATTTAAAAGGTTATTATACCCGACACCCACAAGTGGGTATATCAAAAATTGTCTATTGTGGCCAATTTGCCACTAGACCAGAAGAGATTCCAACAAGTGTAAGATAGAAATTAGATTTGATTAATAACAAGGTTAAATGATGAATGGATACTAAAAATGGACAGGGCTGAAACCTCCAAAAAGTACTGGCCAAGGTTGGTGTAGCAGAGTTGTGCTTGCCCTTCCGCCCGATGGGCGCCGTTTCACTGCTCGCTTCTTCTGTTGGGTGGGAGGGAAAGCACAGCTCTGCTACACCACCCTTGGCCAGCACTACCAGCCACACAGTCACCCACTACCCCTACTCAGGTAATAAATGTATTATAAGGGGCGTATTCTTAGCGTCATTTACCAGGATATTATGGCAAACAGTTTTTAGACTCTTCAGATACCATTGTTAACTAGTATAGGATAGCCACTGCTTAGGGAATAATATATTTGCCCATTTACTTTCCTGCACTATGCTTATCCTTACCTTGGAACATCCCCTTGGTCTTATTAGCTTTCCACTATATTTGCAATGAATTACTGCATGTCGTCTCTGGAGTTCTTCCTGGATAATACCATTACATATTATTGATTTACAGAATTAATTTGCATTATATAGTGGCTGCTTTATAGTCCGAATAGTGATATATTTATATGTGGTGCCCCTGAGGCTCAGTCGCCACAGAGGTACTGCACCTTCTCCTAAGGTGTAGTGCCCCACCATCCTGGTAAGTTGGGAACTCCTTTCCTCATTCCAACACCTGCACCCGCACACAGGATAGTTCAGCAAAGGACCAGATTGCAGCTCAATGCTTAGAGAGTAGCAGAGCACCTTTCGTGGGTCCTTGCTTCATAACACGAGTTGTGTTGGGAGGTGAGTGGAGTTTAGATCCATATAAAAGGTTGGGAAGGTTTAGAATTAGAGGTCAGCCCTTAGAGGTCAGTCTGACGGGAGGTCAGTCGGGAGAAGGACAGTCAGTCAGGAGAATCTGAGGACAGGTCCAAGGAGAAGGAGAGAGACGTAGACCTGTAACCTAAGCATCCATCAGAAGGAGAGACAAGTACAGAACGAAGGAGTAAAGAGAACAGAGAGGAGGAGTGGGTTGGATGGGAACCCTGCCTATAGGTTCTCAGCGCAAGGCCGGGGCCCGGTCCCCTGCAGCAGACACCGGTGGAGTAGTTGGCTGTAAATGCACTACTCCCATCCAAGACTTGGGACACAACAGCAACACGGATAGAGAGCCAGGATCCAGGAGCATCCCCGAGCAGGCTACAGCTGTCTGTCATACAAGTTGTGACATCGGCGGCTATGCCCCCGTCCAGGCGCGCGCCCGTCCTGCGTTCCCCCTCACAGCGGCTCCTGGCACCCGCTCCCTGTCGCGCGCACGCCCCCTCCCGCTCTCTCCCTCCAGCGGTGGGCGGCGCTGAGGGGCAGGACAGGGGGACGCACTTCCGGGTGTTAGGATACTTCAGGCGTCCTCGCTGTGAGGAGGACGCCTGATGATTGTGTAGCTTTACTGCACCCTCTGGCCGCTACAGTACACCTGTAGTCCTCCCGTTCTCTGCCTTGATCTCCTCTTTCTCCAGCCCCTCCAGGCTCAGCCTCCCTGCCGTCCTCGGTCTTGATTCCCCCTGTCTCCAGCCTGTCCAGGCTCAGTTCCCCTGCCGTCCTCTGTGTTCCTTTCCCTCTGTCTCCAGTCAGTCCAGGCCAGCCTTCCTGCCGTCCCCCGTATTGCATTTCCTCTGTGCCCTCCGGTCCTTGGCCGTATCTAAGCCCACCGTCTCCCGAGTCCTCATATGTCCATGGAGCCGTCCCTCTTGGTTCCGGCTGTCGCGCCTCCATCCTCTGTGGTCCTGCCCCAAACGATCCCTGTATAGGGGTCGGTCTTCACCTGGCGTGCTCGGCCCAGGGGCTCCGGATCCGCGATCCAGAGGGTCCACTCTCTGACGTAGTTTTTACCTAAAAATGTTACACAAGTAGAGTTCTAGGAACATCTAGACAGGAGGTATTCCAGTGTAGCTAAGTACTGGAGTGCTTCACACCACAAGGCGCATTGGCGGAGTCGTTCAGGAAGGTACATGTTGGCGGAGTGTTGGAGAGGAGAGCCTTGACTTGCCCGGGAGGTTGATTGAGACTTTACCCCGGAGGACACGGCACGGAGGCAGGCACCAGTGTGTACCACGAACTGTGAGTAAAGCTTTGAAACTGCAAGCTCTGGTGTCCTCCATTCATTCATCGCTAACACCTTCAGCACTGTTGCATCTGCGTACCAGCATCCACACCATCCTACACTTCTCCAGATTCATTGCACCTACACTGCCCTGGGACTACAGCTCCACCTGTGGGGAGCTACACCATCTTTGCTGCATCACACCATCAGTCCCAGCGGATCTGCAAGCAGCGTTGGCTTAACATCTTACTTGCCAAACACCACAGGTGGCGTCACAAACTATTCCATTAACCACAAAAACCATCACATTGATATTGGGCGCCCAGGGCCACGGACCAGGTCACCACCACCGCTGTGACACATCCCCCTGACACCGGCCCGGTACCGAGTACCCCACAGCCCTGGGAGGGCGACCCATATACATATACAGTCGGTTCGGATACTTATTATTACCATTGTGCTGTGACAATTTTTGATATATATTGTTTGAAGTGTCTAACAGTTACTTACTTTTTGGACACATAGGTATTATCCACAAGTGGGTGTTATACTCACAGCCCAACACCGTGCCGGGTGATTGGCATTTGCCAGAGAACACCAAGATTGTCAGATTCAATATTGGCACCCCATGCTTATCACGGATGAGAGCAGGTTCACACTGAGCACATGTGACAGACGTGACAGAGTTTGGAGACGCTATAGAGAACATTCTGCTGCTTGCAACATCCTCCCACATGACTGGTTTGGCAGTGAGTTTGTAATGGTGTAGGGAAGCATTTCTTTGGAGGGCCACACAGCCCTCCATGTGCTAGCCAGAGGTAATCTGACTGCCATTAGTCATCAGGATAAGATCCTCAGACTCATTGTGAAACCATATGCAAGTGCACGGGGCCCTGGGTTCCTTCTGATGCATGACAATGCTAGGTCTCATGTGGCTGAAGTGTGTCAGGAAGAAGGCAAAAGAACATGGTCGTAAAAACAAGTTAAGTTAACAGCAAGCACAAATGCACATATTAGACCTAATGTTTAGGAATAGCATATTTATTGGATGGATCCTAACAAATTTAGCTTGGGGCCCATGTAGGGGATATTATATATTACGTTTGTTTATACCACTGCCTTTCCATTTCGTCCCAGTGCCGTACATTATTAGTGTATGTATATTTGTAATATATGATGGTACTGCTACATGATTTAGTGTATTACCACTCCTACGTAATGGCACTGCTACACTCCTATGTAATGGCACTGCTACACTGTTATGTATATTACTGTGTCTTGCTAAATGTATATATGTATAATGTATAAGGTAAGTACAGTTATTGGATTGGCCACTAGATGGTGGCAGTATAGTTTACAGAACATTCAGCTAGTGTAAAGGGTAGGAAAGAGTTAACTATAGGAGGGGCTGCTGTGTGGTAAGCTAGGAATGTTCCCTCAGGTAGTCAGAAGGGTCTGGGCACCTGAATAGTCCATAAGGGCTCTAGGCCCAGGACACCAAAGCAGCCACGTAACATTCTAAGTAGAGAAGCTCAGCCATTTGGAGTCTATAGGACAGTATGGCGACAAGCAGCAGTATTGCGGCAGTTCAAAGCTGGAGGAAGAAAGAGGTCCAGGATAGAACAGGGCGGAGATTATTAAACTTGAGGCAGATTGTTGCATGGGCCGATGCTCTCAGGATTGGGGCGAAATGGACTAGAGAATCCCCAAGCACAGGAAGTCTGAACAGGGAGAATGCTGTGGTACCGCCTAATGCGCTATTACCCCGTAATGTACTTGAGGACGTGGAACTGAGTGCAGGGAAAGAGCAGAATGAGAACTGCATGGAACTTGCTGTTGATGTTGTAACTGACAAGAATGTGCTGCCAAGTTATTCAATTCTTGCTCCAACACGCCAGCGGTATCCTTGATGGCACAGTGAGAGAAGGCACAGGTACGCTGGATAATGAATGCTGTTTTCATGTGAGAGGAGGTCAGGGCACAGATGCACCGGAGTGCTCGGCCATGACTATGGCTCTGGCACTCTCTTACACCCATTTGCACTGACTTACTCTAAGGTGTAATGGCATGCCAAAAGCATAAGAATAAACTCAGAAAAACAAGTGTCATGCCGCGCTCACCTGGGGGCGGGACCTCGGTCCCGACATCATCTCTTCCGGAGCCTCGGTCACTCTGGGGGTCCTGCTGGGTGTGCACGCGCACCTCTCGTACCTAGGTCCCTGTCTCCTTCATGTTATGTCTGCGCTTGAGTGCTTTTCTCAGTTCGGTCTCCAGGTCAGTCCTCTCTATGGTACTGGAGGACTTGACCCAGGAAGCTCTCGTGATCATGTGCTATATCAGGCTACCTCTTCCTAGGCGAGGTGCCTGATTAATGTTGTGCTTCCTGGCTTGGTCTGCCATGTCCCTGCCTGGCTGTGCACTGTATTCAGGTCCCCTGCCTTGCACTCTGTTGTGCCTCTTGGCACACGCTCTGAACCTGCACTCTGCCTTGTACTTGGTTGTGCCTCCTGGCACACGCTCTGACCCTGTACTTTGTCTCATACTCAGTTGTGCCTCCTGGCACATGCTCTGATCCTGTACTCTGTTTCATACTCGGTTGTGCTCTGATCCTGTACTCTGTCTCATACTCAGTTGTGCCTCCTGGCACACACTCTGATTCCGTGCTCTGTCTTATACTCAGTTGTGCCTCCTGGCACACACTCGGACCCTGTGCTTTGTCTCATACTCAGTTGTGCCTCCTGGCACATGCTCTGATCCTGTACTCAGTCTCTTACTCTGTTGTGCCTCCTGGCACATGTACCAATCCTGCGCTCTGTCTTATGCTCAGTTGTGCCCTCTGGCACACACCCTGCTCCTATACTCTGTTACACTTCCTGGCACACCTGCTGCCTGACTAAGTGCTCTGACGTGCTCCTTGCACGCATCCTGCTTCACTCACACCCGGACGAACGAAGTCTCTGTATACCACGTGTTCCCGTGTCCACGCTTTACACGTTCCTGCAGACACACTCACCCACTCGTGTCTCCTGTGAGCCGGCCGCCTGGTGCCAGCAGTCGTGGTGCCTCACCCCCTGGGGCTTGCCCATGACTCTCCCTGTATAGGGGGTGGTCTTCACTAGGTCAGCTCGCCCTGGGAGGGTTGGTGTCACGACCCAGAGGGTCCACTCCAGGAGTCGTCACAACAAGCCTGGCAAGTTTTTACAGTAACTTAGCTAAACTCTTACTTTTTATATTTACATTTTCTTTTCAGTTTAATGCAGTTTACACTATTTTTCAGTATTTCATTAGAAAAACACCAAAGCAATATCTTTGTACCTTGTGTTGATCAATAATAACTTGTATTTTATGTTTAACTTAATTACTACACAACATAGTAAAATAATTGAACCATAGTCCTGAAAACAAGATACTGATGGAAGCAAGGAAATCTTTTTTTGTGTAAATCTGTTTAAAATTGAATGTCTGTCTTTCATTCCTGTAATTTCCACGTTCATCATTCTATTTTCTTTAATGGCTTAACATGTCTGCAGATATACTTGTCGAGATTCCATTTTTCTAATATAGAGTTATAAAGAACCTGCTTAGATGGATAATTCTAGGTGATTGTAGACCGTAGTGAAGAGGAGTTTGGGATTTTACTGCATGCTATAATATTATTTACCATCATTTTTAAAAGTGTACGTAGAAGAAAAAGACGCGCACTCTTGCTATGTAGATAGGTGCTGACTGAGCATGGAAAATCCACAAGTAATAGTCACTAAATAGACAGTCGCACTCAAAAAAGACTTGGTCTTATTGAAGAATGATTGTAATTTTTGTAATTTTTATGTTTTGTTTTACAATTCAACAAATAGTGTAACACCGCAATAAATCCCAGCAGCGTACTTTATATGGTTACGTTTCGACCTAACCATAGGTCTTTTTCAAACCATACTGCAAAATAAAATATGAGCAATAATTACAAAAATGAACAGAGTAAATGTAATGTCAGAAAAAACGAACATATTAGGTATAGCTATGTACAGATAAAATGAAAAGAATTGAAGAGCCCTTGTAAATATAGCACACATTTACATACATAGACAATGACAACATCGGGATCAGTAAAAAATCAAGGAGGGTACAATGCTGCTACTAGAGTAGACAGAGAGGACGTTTCAGGCTGTTTGCCAAAAGGATCATATTAAATTATATTTGCTAAGTGATGCATTTTGTTAGGCGTCAGATTCCTGTAGCTACACAGCAGGAGTCCAGAGCCTCACATACTGCTTTGCAGCAAGTCATTCCTGAGGCTGTCCCGCTGCCGCTCCACTGAGCATGCTCATGAGACGATCTCCCATTGGAGCTCGGGAGTCACGTGCTCAGGTCCTTCCCCTGATCTGGTTGGTCCATCTCAGAGATCTGGAAGGTCCCGTCAGCGCACAGCTATAAAAGGACCGCATGGCCGTTCGGCCATGCGCTAGTATAGACTTTACTTGCTAGATGTGTGAATGGTGACGGATGTATGATTCTGGTGACTGACTCATTTGAAACCCCTTCCCTCTGATTTTACGTATGTGGATAGGGAATTATTTCAGCAGTCAGCACCAGTCAGTGGCAAGCCTTAGGCCACTGTGCACACCGCGCCTCTACACCAGCGTCCGATTGTGCTACTCCACACGGCACTATCGTCTCATGGCAGTGTCCTACGCCGCGCTGCAGTTGCAGCTCTCTTTGGCGCCCGCAGTAGCGGCGCTGCACACACGGTAGGTCTAGACGGACGCAGTTCCTCCTGCCTTGGGTCCTGCACCTGTGACCTGATACTGTGTGTGCATTTATCTGAGACCTGTGACGCTAACAGGCTCAGCCTTTTCGTGTTTTCTCCTACTGGCATCTCTGTGGTTAAACGGTGATTGCTCTGCGCACCTGGGTGACGTTTAACCCCGTGTGCATTATACTGCCTTATAGCACGTCTGCCATTACTCAGCAGAGGTTATAACACATTCTGTATGGTGGACATTCTGTATTTAGTGCGTTCCGCCATTCCTAACAGCATTTAGGACAAAGGGGGTGATGGAGGAGAGCGGCAAACATGGGAAAGCAAGGCTGATAAAGTTAGTACTGACCTCAGATAGAAGTTTCAGAGTGGGAGATAAATAAATTATTTTCAGAGTCCCAGTTTGGGGCTGTAGGAGAAAAAAGACATAGTGAGAAAGTGCAGAGAGAAAGATGTCAGGGACGCCAGGAGCTGCTGTTGTACTGACCTGGTGGCTTGTGGGAAGCATGGAAATGCGGTGACCTGGGTGTAGACCCAGGCTGGCGCAGTTAATATATGCTCAGGGCCATAATGAGGCTTGAGGAGGGGAGGTGCAGGGCGCAGGTGTCAGAGCGCCAGTGTGAGGCTTGTGACGCAGGAGGAATGAGTGGCCAGATGGAGCACGCACTGTGGAGGGTCAGGGCAGAGGCATTCAAGGGCGCCTGAGCGGCTGTGAAGTATCTATGGAAAGCCGACGGAGCGTACAGGATAGGTGGAGTCTGCGCAGTGGACAGTGAAACTTAGTAAAGGAAGGGGCAACTGGAGAAGGCGATAAAATGAGAGACAAGGCTAGAGGGAGAGATTTGGGATAAGCGAAGAGGGTGAAAATGGAATATGTAAGGAAAATAAAGAAGAGAAGAGGGAGGGGGAAGGATAAAGAGAGTGGGAAATAATGAAAGGACAATCAAAAGGAAGGAAAAATAACAATGAAAAAATGATGGAGGGAAGAGCAGTAGGTAGAAAGAAATGAAAAGAGAAGGTAAGAGAAGTAGAGAGAAGAAAAAGGGAGACAATAAAAAGAAGAAAATATACCTTTTATTTTCTTCTTTTTATTTTCTCCCTTTCTCACTTTCTAGTAAGTGTTTATCTCACCTTAGTGCTTAATTCATAACTCTCCAGCTCAGAGTCAATGGGAAAATGAAAAATTAAGGTTCTATGAATGTTGATTTGATAAAATAACACCCCAAAATGTTGCACCTTGAAGGAATAGGGTTAACTGGCAAAATTTCTGTGTAACTGAAAATGGACCCGTAAAGTCTCTTTTACCTGTAGTGGTTGAGAATCTGCTTTGGAGTGATGCACATGAGAATGTTAAAGAAAACCTATCATGTAAAATAGAGCTATTAACCTGCAGATATGGAGTTAATCTGCAGGTTAATAATGTTCTGACACTCCACACTGTGAGCTCCGCTATAGGGAGGAAATTAACTTTATCCCTCCTCGGCAGCATTCGACTTTCAGTCATAGGGGCAGTTGCAGTCTCCACTCATAGTGGTGCATAGAGATATCACTGACTGAAAGCAGGCACAGCAATAGAGCAGTAACTGAAACCATGCTGGCGCCACCCATATGGCTGGAAGCCAAATGCTGCTGGGGGAAATAAAGTTAATTTCCTCCAGGCAGAGGGGCTTTCAGTGCCGGTGACATAATGCTAATAACCCGCAGCTTAATTCCATATCTGTTGTTTTAATAGCAGTATTTTACATGACAGGTTCCCTTTAAATAAGTAAAATACTGGCACTCCCATTGTTCTTTTGCTCTTGTGCTTCTTTATTGAGTGAATTTTATTTACAGCATGCACATGGCTTCTCATCATTGTGTAACTAAATCAATTTGGACTCAATAAAGAAGCACAAGTGCATAAGAATAAATTGACTGAAAGGCTTCTGCTTGTATGGATAAGACATAGGCACCCCACTCTGACAATGTCTGTGTCTCCATCACTGGAGGAGGATTGTAAAGCAGGAATAACAGAGAGTTGAGTTTTCTGTTCCTATAGAGTAGTGATTTTTAATAATAGAACCTCTCATAACTATGTGGTGCTGGTACTTAACCCCTGGCTCCCAGCTACACATATTTACATAAGTTAATTTATGTCAACAATTTTTGATTACACAGATTTTGTCCGATTTTATTGTGGTAGAAAATGTATAAGAATTTGAACACTTCTTAACTGGTGGAAGGGTAAATTGGGTATCTCCATGGTGCACTACACGTATCTGTGGGACTGGCCTCTTATTCAAGCCTTATCTGTGTGTATTTATTAGCCTAAGCAGCAGGGATAATTCCAGCTTTTCTGCTGCCTGAGGCGAAAATTGAAATGCTGCCCATCACTGCAGTGAGATATAAGCCTGCAGTAAATAAATTCAATTCTGTAATTGATTTTTGGATATAGCTTTTAAGGTATTCATTGTATGCTAAAAGTGACCTGTGAACATGATTCTCAAAGTTAGTAAGATCAAGGTGATAGAAAATTTTAATTTAATATTTTATAATTAAAAGAAAATACAAATATTTACTTTGTGATGCAACCATAAATAGAACCACTCTCGGGACACGAATACAGTACAAGAACTACCAACAATACATGAAAACATCACCAAAACTACCATCAGTACATAAGTAGATCACCAGAACAGCCATCAATACATGAATACAGCACCAAAGGAACCATCAGCAAATGAACCCAACACCAGACCTATCAAATGTACAGAAATATATCTCCAGGACCACCATCAGTACAAGATAACACCACTGAGATTATAGTGCTGTCCTCTTTCAAAAAATGTTGGTCCCTGTTTGTTACATAAAAACAAAATGGTGAGTTTCCTCCTCTGCTCCAGTGTCTGGAATTGACTGCAGCACTGACATTATGTCTTTGGCAGCACATCCTGATATGGTGCCCTTAAAATAGCAGAATCATTATAATGTCCCTGAATAAAATTATCTGGATTATGATGTGCTCCTGAACAAATAAATGAGCTCCCTGCACACAATATGTCTCTTGCACTGTCCATCTTGAGGTACATGGTCTCCACAATGCACTCTTCTATAAAACAATGCCTCTGCACTTCCCCCCTTAATAACTATGACTACCTACTATATGAAGTGTAACCACCACACTTAACCCTTATTAATTACTAGATGGAGGCTCGATGCTATCGCATCGGGAGAGCGGTAATGTCACGATGGGGGCAGGCTTTGCAGCGTTGAGAATCTTTCCCCCCATGTGCTCACCCACCTATCCACTCTCTCTTTCCCCATGTGCTAACTTCTCCCATCTGTGCTCTCTTCTTTGACTTGTCTACTCCATGTGCTCTCCCCCTTGTCTGCTGTCTCTCTCCTTCCTGTGCTGTGCTCTCCCCTCATGTGCTGCCCTGTTTGAGCTGTCTCCCCCCTGTGGTTTGTCTCTCTCATCCCTGTGTCTGACCATGTACAGAACATACCACAGCTCCTGGGCAGGGGAGGAAGCAAAAGACAATGCTGACATTACAGCAGGAGATTGCAGAGGATGCATTTTGTGAGGTAAAATATTGTTTAAAAACAGTGTAATATTTTACCTCACAAAATGGATCCTCTGTGATCCCCTGCTGTATTGTCAGTATTGTCTTTTGCCTCCTTCCCTGCTCAGGAGATGCGATATGCTCCATCATCGGTCAGACACAGACAATTTTTAAAATGAACTTTCGTTCATGGGAAAACCCCTTTATTGTGACCGGCTTCCTCTGCCTGTAGATACGTCGCGCATCTGCTGCCAGGATCAGCCAAATGATTCACTGCGCCTGCATGGAATTCGCGCAGGTACAGTGCAACGGTGTTCCGCTGATGGTACCATGTGAGTTTGAATATGTTGCGATGGTGCTCCGCTGGTGGTACTGAGCAATAGGTTGGTACCAGCAGCAGTTTCCATACTGAGATACCCATCACTTGGGTGTCCCAATATGGCGGTCGGTGAACTTCCTCCGCTTGGAATTCTGGGATACGGTGACATCTGGACAGAACAGGAAATGAAAACATTACAAGGCAATTATATAAATAGATAACTAGCACACTGCCCCCCTTGTCTATTATGACCTCCACACTGTTCCTAGTTGATGCTGCTGACCTCTCCATAATGTCCCCTACAAACTAATACTCCACATTGTCCTCTTTTCCGCTCTCACATTTCTTCCTCATCTTGCACCCTGTTTCCCCATATTTCCCTATCACATTAACACCACCGTCCCCGTATACAATAACCATCTTCTGCTCTTGTGGAACACTGACTATCTAGCCATCAGTAGTGATGAGGCTGCTGAAGGCTGGATGGCAGAAGCCCCTCATTTGCAGAAGCAGCCCTACTAAGTAATTAATCCCCCATAGATGACAGGTAGAGATGAGCGACATTGCCTTTTTTCGGGTCGAGTCGGGTTTCATGAAAACCGACTTTCTCAAAAGTCGGGTCGAACGCAATCGGCCGATTATCGTGAAAAGTCGAAGGCCGACTGAAACACGAAACCCAATGCAAGTCAATGGGGAACCAAGGTCGGCAGGGAGTGGAGGACAGGAAACATACCTACAGTGCCCATTTTAATGCCAAAAACATCAATTCTTATTACTTAAGCTTGTCAACCTTAATTTACTTTATAATAATAGTTAGGCATTGAAAACTGGGGGTTATTTGGCTAAATTTGTGGGGAGGGTAGGGCTGGCTCCAGATTTTCGTGGGCCCTGGGCCAAAGAGTGTCACTGGGCTCTTTTAACACATGCCACGATTCATGATCCTCTGATACGGCAGAGAAATAGCGGTATAGTACAATGAAAAATACTTCATTTCTTACATCTCATGACTGATATCCATTTTAAATTCTCCAATAGCTCCAAAAACGGACAGTGTATTACTCCATACAGTATTATGGCCACCGCATAGTGCGCTATACAGAGTAATGAGGCCCATATATTTCTCCATACAGAATCATTGGTCCCATATAATGTTTGAAACAGTACATGATGAGCTCCACATAATGCTACAGTATATGTTGGTCCCCATGGATGAAGCTCCACTATGTTATGGGCCCAAATAATGCTCAATATATAATGGGCCCCATTTCTAATGCTCCAGTGCATACTGGGCCCTGTAAATGCTGCTCCAGTGTCTGATGTCCACCTTTGGAATGCTCCAGTGTATGGTAGGCCCCATATATCATTCTCCAGATAATAGTGCTCCCCAAAAATAGCTGTCCCAACATTGAAAACAAATAAGTCTCCTCGCTAGGGAATCCCTGTACTAGTCTGGACAACTCATCGTCCCCATCTTCCATCTCACTGCACTTGGACCGTTTAGGCACAGGGCATAGAGACGTGATGTCATCACGCTCTCTGACCAGAATGTCACTGTCAGGAAACGTGGAAGACGTCACGGCGGTGGAGCAGGGAGCGGTAAGTATTTCAACTTTGCAAGTGCTGTGATCCTGAGCAAGCGGGGGGGTCCACTCGTTGGCAATGGCACTGGCACAGGGCCCCTCATAGTACGGTGGTGTGTCTGACAGCGGGTGGGCCCTCCCACCAGCAGAGACACTTTTGCGTACTATGAGGGGCCCTGTGCCAGTGCCGTCGCCCATGAGTATGCCCCCCCCACCTGCTCAAGGAACCTGCACTTTCATCTGCACCTTCCTCTTTGTCACCGTGTAAGGTGGTATAGTATGCGGGAAGGGGAACCCGAGTTTCATCAGGGTCAGATTCTGGCTGCGTAGAGTGCGAGGGGAATGTAGTGGTCTGGGCCAATGCACCAGCAGAATCATATAGCAGAGGCTGGGCATCAGTGCACTTGTGGCACCCCCAGGAGTACGGTCACCACAGTGGCATTACCTTCCCCCTAGGGAGTGTGATGTCATGCTTGGGAGCAATGAAGGATCTCTCTAGCAGATAAACCAACACACAACACAGTTCCCACTCCAGGCCAGCAGGGAGACCTCTGATCCTCACTGCTGAGGAGCTGCTCTCTGTGGTCGGGAGGAGGGAAGTTAGGGCAGTCTGTGAAGGGAAGGGGAAGTGTGTGGACGTGAGAAGCGGAGCTGGAGGATGAGCAGAGTTAAGGCTCACTGCTAGCTGGAGTGCATGGTCGGGATTCCAGTCTCCGAGTTTATAGGGACACTGACGTCCTGCAGCAGAAACCGGAGGAAATAGCAGCTGTAAATGCTCTGTTCCCAACTAAGGCTCGGAGGCCCCAGCAGCGACGTGTGTGATCCAGAAGGAAAAGGCTATGGCTGCCTGCCATACAAGAAAGTTCCAAAAGAGAGTCAACAGGGTGAAATTCAGTGAACTCAGTACTGCGAGTACCTCAGATAAGCGCTTGAACGGAGGCCACACCAGCTATCTGCAGAGAGAGAATTCCTAATTTGCTTCCAGGCTGACCAACTCCTTCTCCATCTGTACTCTGGGTCCTGGACGGCACTTACCAAGTACAGGTAAAGGAACTGCATGACTGTGTCTGTCATCTTTCTCCTGCGCCTGGCGCACGGCTCTGCTACATCCTGCACTGCACACCATCTACCAACTCTTTCATCTGCCCTGCGACTACGGCCCTACCTGTGCAGGGCTTCTACATCTTAGCTGCACCACAACATCTGTCCCAGAGAAGTGACACTGCAGCGTTGGTCAATCTGATCAGAAACCACAGGTGGCGTCACATATCATTCACCTATAAATGTTATTCACCCCTTTGCATGGACGCCCAGGGCCACGGAACGAGTCATCACCACCAAAGTGACACATCCCTCTGAGTCACCGGCTCGGTACCGATTAACCCCACTGCCCTGGCTGGCAACACACACTCCATGTCAGATTAATCTTGGACTGGGGAATTCACGATTTGACTTGATAGCCCAGGCATGGTATGATAGAAAGAGCTACATGGACTAATGTGAAGTGTGGCTTGCTGCATCATTCTCTTTTGGTGGGGGTGAAGGGTACAAGGAAAGGAGTTCTTCCTGACCAGGAGCCAGCACTTGACGACTCAGTGCTTGCATTTTTTTTGAAACTTCAGAAGAGGAGGGCGTATTTGCTGGAGTCTGTTTCGGCAATGTAAGCCAAAACCAGTTCCTCATGCTCCGCCTTTAAAAGCGGTTAACCTACTCCCAGAAAAGGTAGCCTTCCAGGCGTTCTGTAGACAGACCATGACACAGGCTCAACACCTCCTGCCTTAGCTGCTATTGTGCTTTTGCCACTACCAGCAGATGCACCACCACCATCAGCACCAGCTGGCCCCCGCACGCCCGCAGCCTCTTCCACTAAACTTCAAAGTGTTGCAGAACATGAACCCAAAATAACATCAGATATATGGTACTGTATCAGAAGCGTACAGCTCTATACAGTCAAAGGATGATTGTCAATCTCCCTATCTATACCATCAGTCACACAGAGATGCTCAAAGGCTCAGCATGGATTTGACAAGAATATAAAAAGTAGAAAAGTGTACAGTATAATCAGATAGCAGGTATATATAGCATAGTTTAAACATTCTAAATCTCCGTAGATATTTCAGGAGGCAGACACAGACGCTCTCAGGCTCAGTATGGATTACAACACAATATAATAAGCCGTAAAACGGTAATGGATCTGAAGCGTACAGCTGTACACAGTGTAGGGGTCATTGTTGTCAATCTCAGTATTTATTTCCACAGTCAGAAAACAACTCTCACTTGGTCAGTTTGGATTAGACCAGAATATAAAAAGCAGTAAATGGGTAATGTATCACAAGCCTAGAGCTGTATACACTAGTGTTGGGGTAATTTTTAAATGTACATCTAAATTGCAGGAGTAACCCACAGACTCACACGCTCAGGATGGATCACACCACAATATAACAAGAAGATCCGCAAGAAATAATCACACATGTGGGACAATGTTCCAGGTGTCAATGATACACTTAGAGTGGTGGGTGGAGGAGGACTTCCTGGCAGAAAAGGTACAGTATCACCAGATACGAGATATATATAGCATAGTTTAAACATTAAAATGTACGGCTATATATTCAGGAGTAGTGTTGAGCCACGCCGCTAGTGTTTCAGTTCATTTTGGTTCGTCGAACACAGGCAAGTTTGTCAAATGTTTGTCGAACATTCGACAAACAATGTCGAACGCCATTGAAAACAATGGCAGGCAAACACAAACAATACAAACACATAGAAAACAATTACAAAACACCTTAAAAGGTGTCCCAAAGCAGACAAAATGCTCAGAATACAAAAATAACATATGGAAAACGGCAACTACATATAGAAACGAGGTGGAGGAGTAAAAGGAGGAGGAGACACAGATATAGGCATGACATGCCCTTATGAAGTCAACAAAGGCTGGAATAAAAATGTAAAATACCAAAAAACAGTAAAAATCTGAAATTGAAGACGATCATATACCGTCGGACTTCCCACCATAAATTAGGCCAACTGCTGATCGGGCGGCATTATTCTCACGAACCTCCGAACAGCGTTCATGAAGGCAAAGTGTTTGGTTTCCGGAGGCAGTATCGTTGCAAAGCTGAACCTTAAAGGAATGTCCAGAAGGGCACCACCAGGAGTGGAGCCTGCGGCTTAATTCGACTTCACCTGGGAAACCTCAACTATGCCAGCTACAGAAAAGATTGACAGATTGCAAGCTTTGTTGATTCTGTGGGTGGTGGTGGATGTCCGTTTTTAGTTGTGCTAGCGATTTGTCAGCTTAATTCCGTTAACGAACGAGACTTCGACATGCCCCTGCGGTACGTGTCAAGCTTACTAGAGGGACACGCGAGGCTCTGTCACGCGAGATTGAGCAATAACAGGTCTGTCATGCCCTTACATGTCCGGGGCTGCATGCGCGCTACACTGAAACGTCCAGCGTGTGCTGCTTACAGGTGCAGATAACCCGCTGAACCCCGTTATTGATGGGGATCTGGGATTATAATTCTTCTTCGCGGACGAGGATTTCCCAGTAAGGGCAGGTCAACCGGAATTCCGGAATTAGGCCTAACCGGCATTCCAGAAAAAATGAAAAAATTAAGTGTCCAAACCACAGGTGCTGTAGCTTGCTTAACAGCTGGGCTCCTATGCTGAGTAGCACGCAGTTCTTACATAAACAGGCGGCATAGCTTGGTTCACTGGTGGGCTCCTCTGCTGAGTAGCAGACAGTGCTACAAGGCCCAAAAGGATTTTCTGGACAAGATGCGGTAAAAAATAATTAGAAACACACACGGTGTAGCTCCTTGACAGGTGTACTACACCGCTTGTTACCACACACCACTACTATGCCATGAAACAGTCTATTAACATTGAAAACCATTATTAATGTGAAAATGAAGTTACACTTTTGGTGAATGAACCGTTCTCGAATGGAACCTCGAACAGCCGAATTTTAAGCAAAGTGTTCGAGTACTACGAACGGCTCGAACACCGCCCAAAACAGCTGGAATTTTAACTTGGCAAACAGGTCGACTCGAACACCGCTCATCTCTAATCAGGAGGCAGACTCAGACGTTCTCAGGCCCAGTAGGGATTCGACAAGATTGTAGAAAATTGAGAAAGGGTACAGTATCACCCGATAACAGGTATACAGTGGGGAAAAAAAGTATTTAGTCAGTCAGCAATAGTGCAAGTTCCACCACTTAAAAAGATGAGAGGCGTCTGTAATTTACATCATAGGTAGACCTCAACTATGGGAGACAAACTGAGAAAAAAAAATCCAGAAAATCACATTGTCTGTTTTTTTTTCATTTTATTTGCATATTATGGTGGAAAATAAGTATTTGGTCAGAAACAAGCAATCAAGATTTCTGGCTCTCACAGACCTGTAACTTCTTCTTTAAGAGTCTCCTCTTTCCTCCACTCATTACCTGTAGTAATGGCACCTGTTTAAACTTGTTATCAGTATAAAAAGACACCTGTGCACACCCTCAAACAGTCTGACTCCAAACTCCACTATGGTGAAGACCAAAGAGCTGTCAAAGGACACCAGAAACAAAATTGTAGCCCTGCACCAGGCTGGGAAGACTGAATCTGCAATAGCCAACCAGCTTGGAGTGAAGAAATCAACTGTGGGAGCAATAATTAGAAAATGGAAGACATACAAGACCACTGATAATCTCCCTCGATCTGGTGCTCCACGCAAAATCCCACCCCGTGGGGTCAAAATGATCACAAGAACGGTGAGCAAAAATCCCAGAACCACGCGGGGGGGACCTAGTGAATGAACTGCAGAGAGCTGGGACCAATGTAACAAGGCCTACCATAAGTAACACACTACGCCACCATGGACTCAGATCCTGCAGTGCCAGACGTGTCCCACTGCTTAAGCCTATACATGTCCGGGCCTGTCTGAAGTTTGCTAGAGAGCATTTGGATGATCCAGAGGAGTTTTGGGAGAATGTCCTATGGTCTGATGAAACCAAACTGGAACTGTTTGGTAGAAACGCAACTTGACGTGTTTGGAGGAAAAAGAATACTGAGTTGCATCCATCAAACACCATACCTACTGTAAAGCATGGTGGTGGAAACATCATGCTTTGGGGCTGTTTCTCTGCAAAGGGGCCAGGACGACTGATCCGGGTCCATGAAAGAATGAATGGGGCCATGTATCGTGAGATTTTGAGTGCAAACCTCCTTCCATCAGCAAGGGCATTGAAGATGAAACGTGGCTGGGTCTTTCAACATGACAATGATCCAAAGCACACCGCCAGGGCAACGAAGGAGTGGCTTCGTAAGAAGCATTTCAAGGTCCTGGAGTGGCCTAGCCAGTCTCCAGATCTCAACCCTAAAGAAAACCTTTGGAGGGAGTTGAAAGTCCATGTTGCCAAGCGAAAAGCCAAAAACATCACTGCTCTAGAGGAGATCTGCATGGAGGAATGGGCCAACATACCAACAACAGTGTGTGGCAACCTTGTGAAGACTTACAGAAAACATTTGATCTCTGTCATTGCCAACAAAGGATATATCACAAAGTATTGAGATGAAATTTTGTTTCTGACCAAATACTTATTTTCCACCATAATATGCAAATAAAATGGAAAAAAAACAGACAATGTGATTTTCTGGATTTTTTTTTCTCAGTTTGTCTCCCATAGTTGAGGTCTACCTATGATGTAAATTACAGACGCCTCTCATCTTTTTAAGTGGTGGAACTTGCACTATTGCTGACTGACTAAATACTTTTTTTCCCCACTGTATATGTAGCATAGTTTATACATGAAAAACCTATGTCTATATATCAGGAGGCAGACTGAAAGTTGAGAAAGGGTACTGTATCACCGGATAACAGGTATATATAGCATAGTTTAAACATTAAAAATCTGCGTGTATATTTCCAGAGTTCGACAAAGACACTCACAGCCTCAGTATGGATTAGACAAGAATCTAAAAAGTAGAAAAAGGGTTATGTATTCGAAGCGTACACCAGTATACACTGTTGGGGTATTTTTCATTCTTCATATAAATTTCAGTCTCAGTAAGACAGTCCAGACTCTCCGCAAGAGGAAACAAGATGGATATAAATACAGACGGAAAGTAGACTGATTGCAGAAATTTTAGAATTACTAATCACGGTAAAAACTCCCAGGAGAATTCTCAGAGGCGATGCTGAAACTCAATTACTTTGTCTGTGGAGACAGCGAAAACAGTTCTTGTGAAGAAATTTTTGCTGTATCGCAGTACCGTGGAACCCATCACCGTTACTCCTCTCCATCAAATTGTGATCACAGGGACAGATTTAGTCATTGTCCTCACTGCCTATCTTGATCTGTCAGTTAACTTTGGAGTGCAAAAGACACAAGCCACAGGCCGTAGGCAATTCTATTGGATTGGCATGAGAGGACACATTTAAAAATGTGGGCAGGAATGTCACACGTCTGTGAGTCGGAAAACCGTGAAAGCTGATGATAAACCACCACTGCATCTCATTGTGAGTCAACGTCCATAACAAATGGAAGCCATTGATCATCTTAAGATAGAGTCCAGCAGGATAGGGCATAGCTACGCCTTAGGCTACTTTCACACATCAGGTTTTCTGCGTCAGGCGCGATCCGGCGTCGTGCCGGAATGCCGGATCCGGCAAATGTTTTGTAAAACCTGATGTGCCGGATCCGGTTTTCCGCCGGATCCGTCTTGTTCTTGACAGACAAAACCGGATCCGTCTCATCCGGTTCATCCGTTTTTCTATCCGTTTTTCGATGGATTACGCCGGATCTGGTTTTTAAAATTGACCCTTGTGGCCTTCTGAACGGGATTGGCTACTGGAAAACTATATATAGCATGTTCCTACAGCCCTTCTTTGACAGGTTGTAGTGGGCAGAGCTACTGAGCATGCTCAGACCAAAAAAACCGGATCCGGCCACCGGATCCGGCTTTCGCCGGATCAGGTGCATTGCGGCGCTCATCGGCTTTCATTGTGTGAAAAAGCCGGATGCGCCGGATCCGGTGTGTCCGGCTTTTTTGCCGGAGACAAAAAACGTTACAGTAGCCGTTTTTTCCAGACGCCGGATCGCGACACATTGCCGGATCTGGCGAAAACCGGATGAAACGCATGGCCATCCGGCGCGATCCGGCGCAAATGCAAGTCAATGGGGGGGGAAACCGGATCCGGCATTGCATTTCGCCAGATCCGGTTTCTGTCAAAAGCGCCGGATCGCGCCTGACGGCGAAAACCTGATGTGTGAAAGAGGCCTTAACCATCATCTATCATTTGACCAAATTTGTATTGGCAGTCCCAGTGAAGTATTTAACAGGCCAGACTACATAGTGGTGGAGCAGGGAGAGGTAAGTATTGCAAGAGCTGGTGCCCAGAGCAAGCAGGGGGACCCACTCGTGGGCGGCGGTACTGGCACAGGGCCCCTCATAGTACGCCGGTGTGTCTGACGGCAGGTGTGCACCCCCACCGTCAGAGACACTTGATTCTTCTATGAGGGACCTTGTGCCAGTGCCGTTGCCAAAGTGTGTGCCCACCCACCTGTCCAGGGCAACAGCACTCGCACAGGTGCGTGCACCAGGTGGTGACCCCTGCCCTGTGGGGGGAGGCAGCCCAGTTAGGGAGGTGGAAAAAATGGCATATGTTGATGTTGGACATTCACCAGCTGCAAATGGAGTAATTGGAGAAGTCCGCGGAAGAGGAGGACAAAAGCAAGCCATTTTTCAGGCAACCTACGTGTCAGCAGGGGAGGGTGGGACAAAATCCTTTGAAACCCATGCATGGTTCATTTTAATGAAAGTTAGATCATCAACATTTTGGGTCAACAGACGGGTCCTTTTTTCTGTCAGGATTGATCCAGCAGCACTGAAGACTCGTTCAGATAACACACTAGCAGCAGGGCAAGCGAGCTCCTGTAAGGCATATTGCACTTTCTGGCAAATCAACATCCCTCCAGTCGCGCACAAAACCTGTACCTGACCTTGCCACGCCAACATTTTTTTTTGCCCCCTGAGAAGCATCCTCCTCCCCAAAATAATCATCCCCATCATCCTCCTCCTCTTCCTCTTCTTCCTCCACCTCATCCACGAGACTTCCCTGAGCAGACATTGACTGACTGTCATCAAGGCTTCCCTCCTCCTCTTCCTCCTCGGCTGCAGACGCCTGCACCATAATGTGCGTCAAAGTTTGCATGAGCAGACGTATAAGTGGGATGCTCATGCTTATGATGGCGTCATCTGCGCTTACCAGCCGTGTGCATTCCTCAAAACACTGAAGGACTTTACAGAGGTCTTTCAGCTTCGACCACTGCACACCAGACAACTCCATGTCTGCCTGCAAACTGCCTGCCCGTGTATCCTCCCACAAATGAATTACAGCCTGCCTCTGTTCGCACAGCCCTTGAACCATGTGCAGGGTGGAGTTCCACCTTGTTGCATTGTCGATAATTAGGCAGTGCTTGGGAAGGTGGAGCAATTGCTGCAGCTTCTGCATATGACTGGAATGTACGGGCGACCGGCGGATGTGCGAGCAGTCTTCGCACCTTATGCAGCAGTGGTGTTAACTCCGGATAATTATTGAGGAAGCACTGCACCACCAGGTTCAAGGTGTGAGCCAAGCAAGGTATGTGTCTGAGATTTGAAAGGGCTATGGCTGCCACAAAATTCCGGCCGTTATCACTAACTACCTTGCCTGCCTCAAGATGTAGACTGCACAGCCATGACTCAGTTTGTCACTGCAAGTAGTCGGCCAGTACCTCTGTGGTGTGTCTGTTGTCGCCCAAACACATCATCTTCAACACAGCCTGCTGACGCTTACCACTAGCTGTTCGATAGTGGGACAACTCGTGTGCAACACTGGCAGCTGCGGATGGAGTGCTCGTGCGACTGCGCTCTGTGGGCGAGCTTTCGCTTCTGGAGGAGGAGGAGGGTCGAAAGCCTACAGCCAACTGTTTCCTATACCATGGGCTAGGCAGCACTGTCCCACTGCCGCTGTCCCCTGTGGACCCTGCATCCAACACATTAACCCAGTACGCAGTGATGGACACGTAACGGCCCTGGCCATGCCTACTGGACCATGCATCTGTTGTGAGGTGCACCGTTCCACTCACTGATTGCTTGAGTGCATGGACAATGCGGTCTTTCACATGCACGTGGAGGGCTGGGATGGCTTTTCATGAAAAGAAGTGCAAACTGGGTAAGTCATAGCGTGGTACTGCGTAGGCCATGAGCTCGCGGAAAGGTTTGCTTTCTACCAACCGGTAGGGCATCATCTCTAACGAGATTAGTTTGGCAATGTGGGCGTTCAAAGCCAGTGTATGCAGATGAGAGGATGAGCACTTTCTTGTCCTTCTCAGAGTCTCTGGTAGGGTGAGCTGGACTTGAGAGCTGCATATGGTGGAACTAGCGGTGGACATGGCGGACTGAGAGAGGGTTGGTGATGGTGATGTGTTGGTGGTGTTGCTGATGGCCTAGATTCAGTCTTTCATAGCAATAACATTGTGATTCCATGACTGCTTTGCCCTTTCGACGACACCTCGACATTTGCTGCTGGTGGTGAGTTAACCAGTGGGCTTACAGTGGGGGAAGCGATGTAGCGTTGTTGACTACCTTCATTCGGAGCAGGTGCACATGTGGTACGTGAGGTTTGGTAGTCCATCCATGCTTGCAAGTGCATGGTGGTTAAATGTCTAAGCATGCAATTGGTATTCAAATTTCTCAGATTTTTCCCTCGGCTAAAGGTCTTTGCGCTCTTCTTACCGATAACTTTTGCCTGATCATTAGGATTTTGTTCAAAAAAGTGCCACACTGCACTCTTCATACTATGGAAGACATTTTGAGACCTTGAACGCTGTGCTAATTTGACCGTCTGGCCAAGCTGTCCTGCAACTCTTTTGGTTTTTGTAACACGTTTTTGAACTGCTACGGTCATGCCAGATAACAGCTGTTGCGATGTCATTGCCTGCTGCGGATCCTCCTCCTCCGCTTCTGAGCTATAGGCAGCGGCACCCTCTTCCCCCAATGGATGCCAATCTGGGTCAACAACTGGGTCATCCATCACCTCCTCGTCAATTTCATGTGTACCTTCCTCTTTGTCACCTTGAAAGGTGGTATAGTATGCAGAAAGTGGCACCTAAGTTTCATCAGGGTCTGATTCTGCCTTGGTACACTGCGAGGACAATGTAGTGCTCTGAGTGAATGTGCCAGCAGAAAAATCTAGCAGTGGCTGTGCATTAGTGCACTCCATGTCAGATTCATCTTGGAATGGGGAATTCACGATTTGACTTGCTAACCCAGGCATAGTATGTGAAAAGAGCTCCATGGAGTAATAGGTAGTGTGGCCTGCCACATCCTTCACTTTTGGTAGGGGTGAAGGACACAAGGAAAGGTTTTGTTCCTGACCAGGAGCCTCCACTGATGACTCAGTGCATTTATTTTTTGAAACTTCAGAAGAGGAGGCGAGAGGGCTGGAGGCTGTGTCAGCAATGTAAGCCAAAATTTGTTCCTGAAGCTCCTGCTTTAAAAGTGGTTTACCTACTCCCAGAAAAGAGAGCCTTCGAGGCCTTGTTGAGCCAGACTATGACCCAGGCTCAACACCTCCTGCGTTAGGTGCTATTGTGCTTTTGCCACTACCAACAGATGCAACACCACCACCACCACCATCGGGACTAGCTGGCAACCTCCGCCCACTTCCATGGCGTCTTCCACCATACTTTCTCATTTTTGTGAAAATGTACCCAAAATACCACCAGCTATATGGTACTGTAAAACAAGGTAGAAGGTGTATCTACTATTGGTGAGAATTTGAATCTCACTATAGATTTGAGAACGCTGAACTATTGTCTCAGGCCCAGGAAAGATTACACCTCAATGTAACAGGCTGAAATTGGATGGTGTATGACAAGGTGGATGGTGTCTATAGGATTGGTGAGAATTTGGATCTCACTAGAGTTTTGAGGACGCTGACAATGATGCTCTCAGTCCAAGTATGGACGGAGGCAGCCTAATAAGCAGGACTGCTGCACACACAAAAGGGTGGAAAAATGAACGCTTGGTAACTGTGCAGAAAAGAGGAAGAAAAGTAGTTTTGCTTTTATAAAAGCAGTTTGCACAGCAGTGTGCAAACAGCAATGCAGCTATCAGGGAGCCTTATAAGACAGCCTAATAACCAACAGAGCTGATGCACAAAAATAGAGCCTCCCCTGTCACTGCACACAAACTGTTGTGTTGTACAGTGGAAATCGCTAACAGCAGAAGCAGTTTTTTGGTTCTTCTTCCCTGACTAACGCTCTCCCTTATTCAGAATCAGCAGCTGCAACCTCTCCCTAATGCTAAGATCGTCAGAAGTAAGATGGCAGTCAGCATGCACGCCCTTTTATATCCCCTGTGATGCAACACAAAGCCAGCCAATCACTTTCATGCCCTTCTCAAAGATGGTGGTGACCGATGCCTATGTCATCGCATTGCCCACAGTGCGCGTCCTCCATCATTGGCTGAAAAAGGGTGCTGGAAGCATGTTTTGAAACGCGACTTTAGCGCTCTGGTCGCCGACCTCGTGGCCGACCTCACGCTATGGTTGGGTTTCGTTTCATGAAACCCGACTTCAGCGAAAGTTGCCGACTTTTGAATATGACCAACCCGTTTCGCTCAACTCTAATGACAGGTATATGGGTGGTTGGGCATCACTATTATGCAACTTTGTTACTTCTGATTTTTATCATGGAGGCTTCTGCATCCTGCAGTATATTGGTACTGTGACCAGCTATTGTAGGTATGGATCTTATTTTCTGTGATATTTTTAGGCTCATCTCTAATTCTTAGTATTTGTAAATAATAACACCTTTCTCTCACTTTTCGCTGAGAGCAAATAAGAGAGATTGGAAACTTCACATGTATTATTAGCAACTGACTAGTATTGCTTGAAAGGTTATGTTCCAGCACAAATCCCATCATAGTGAGTATGTCACCAAAGTACACATTTTAAATAGTTATGAAGACTTGCTGGCCTGTGGTTTTTTTATATATATTCTGCTCATTTCCAAGTACACATGAAACAAAAGCGGGACATCAAATATTCATCTCTTCATCTCTGCCACTTTGGCACTTCTAGTAACACCACAAATCCCCCAAGATCGGATTGAAGATTAACAGTTTTACAACTTTATTTACTTTATAAGAAATGCTAATAAGCATTGACAGCCTCCTTATTATTCAGTGTAGCTTGAAGATGGAAATTCTAAAGTTTAAACAAACCTAATGTGTATAAGAAAATGATATACATGTAAAAGCAAAAGAAGGATCATCATACAACAACCCCAAGGCTTGAAAAGACGCGTCCAAATTAGCCTGAATAGGATCTCCGGGTGTCAAAGAAAAGTCCCAATTCTGGGGACTGCCGTGCAGCAAGGAGATGACAATTTTACCCTGCTGCACAGAGCTCCCCGATGAGTTAGGTTTCAAAGCAAAAAATAGTTTACAATTATTCTTAAAATTCAAAAATTTAGACCGATCCCCAGAAAACACATCAAGAGTAGGGATTTTTGGTTCAACAGCAGATGATTGAGTGAGATAGGCAGAAATTCCCCACACTTCAGCAGCGAGCTGCTCAACATGATCAGACAATTGCTTAGTTTCCATTTAGACAAAAAATATCCTCCTACAACCCCAGAAAAAAAAGAGGAAAAAATATATTAAAAAAATTCTGAAACTTTTTTTTTTTAATTCTTTTCTTCTAGAGTACCCTAGAGTCTACAGTTAGGCTGGTGATTCTGTTATGAATGGGTCACCGAGGAGGATAACAGGCTCAGGCTAAGCCACAGAAAAACAGAGAGGTTGGATTGCAGACCCCTGATCCTGTCCACACAACTAGCAGTAGTCATGGAGCGTACCTACGATGATCCTAGACACCTAGGCACAGCCGGAGAGCTAACAAAGCCTAAAGCAAGATAGTGAAAATCTAAACTGCCCCGGAGCAGACCCCAAAGGAATAGATAGCCCCCAAACATATACAGTGGGGAAAAAAAGTATTTAGTCAGTCAGCAATAGTGCAAGTTCCACCACTTAAAAAGATGAGAGGCGTCTGTAATTTACATCATAGGTAGACCTCAACTATGGGAGACAAACTGAGAAAAAAAAATCCAGAAAATCACATTGTCTGTTTTTTTTTCATTTTATTTGCATATTATGGTGGAAAATAAGTATTTGGTCAGAAACAAGCAATCAAGATTTCTGGCTCTCACAGACCTGTAACTTCTTCTTTAAGAGTCTCCTCTTTCCTCCACTCATTACCTGTAGTAATGGCACCTGTTTAAACTTGTTATCAGTATAAAAAGACACCTGTGCACACCCTCAAACAGTCTGACTCCAAACTCCACTATGGTGAAGACCAAAGAGCTGTCAAAGGACACCAGAAACAAAATTGTAGCCCTGCACCAGGCTGGGAAGACTGAATCTGCAATAGCCAACCAGCTTGGAGTGAAGAAATCAACTGTGGGAGCAATAATTAGAAAATGGAAGACATACAAGACCACTGATAATCTCCCTCGATCTGGTGCTCCACGCAAAATCCCACCCCGTGGGGTCAAAATGATCACAAGAACGGTGAGCAAAAATCCCAGAACCACGCGGGGGGGACCTAGTGAATGAACTGCAGAGAGCTGGGACCAATGTAACAAGGCCTACCATAAGTAACACACTACGCCACCATGGACTCAGATCCTGCAGTGCCAGACGTGTCCCACTGCTTAAGCCTATACATGTCCGGGCCTGTCTGAAGTTTGCTAGAGAGCATTTGGATGATCCAGAGGAGTTTTGGGAGAATGTCCTATGGTCTGATGAAACCAAACTGGAACTGTTTGGTAGAAACGCAACTTGACGTGTTTGGAGGAAAAAGAATACTGAGTTGCATCCATCAAACACCATACCTACTGTAAAGCATGGTGGTGGAAACATCATGCTTTGGGGCTGTTTCTCTGCAAAGGGGCCAGGACGACTGATCCGGGTCCATGAAAGAATGAATGGGGCCATGTATCGTGAGATTTTGAGTGCAAACCTCCTTCCATCAGCAAGGGCATTGAAGATGAAACGTGGCTGGGTCTTTCAACATGACAATGATCCAAAGCACACCGCCAGGGCAACGAAGGAGTGGCTTCGTAAGAAGCATTTCAAGGTCATGGAGTGGCCTAGCCAGTCTCCAGATCTCAACCCTATAGAAAACCTTTGGAGGGAGTTGAAAGTCCATGTTGCCAAGCGAAAAGCCAAAAACATCACTGCTCTAGAGGAGATCTGCATGGAGGAATGGGCCAACATACCAACAACAGTGTGTGGCAACCTTGTGAAGACTTACAGAAAACGTTTGATCTCTGTCATTGCCAACAAAGGATATATCACAAAGTATTGAGATGAAATTTTGTTTCTGACCAAATACTTATTTTCCACCATAATATGCAAATAAAATGGAAAAAAAACAGACAATGTGATTTTCTGGATTTTTTTTTCTCAGTTTGTCTCCCATAGTTGAGGTCTACCTATGATGTAAATTACAGACGCCTCTCATCTTTTTAAGTGGTGGAACTTGCACTATTGCTGACTGACTAAATACTTTTTTTCCCCACTGTATTTTCAGTGAGACAAGATGTAAACACAAACGCAGGCAGAAGAATAGACTGAGCAAATGATGGGGCCCACACTGACTAGACAGGAACGGAAAGGAAAGACACTGTCTGCAATCATGCAAAAAACCCTGCAAAAAGTCCAACACGTCTGATGCACAAAAAACATTGTAGTTGCACGACTTCGCCCCCACTATATCAGCACTCTGGTACATTCTGAGAGCAAAGCAAAAAGAGACCAATAAAACGGGACAAGGCAAACTGGCACAAGCAGTAACATATGGGCGGTGATTCAGCACAGCCCCAGCCGGAGCTAGCTGACCCGCACAAAGCAGAGATAGACAAAACCAGATCAAATGCAAACAGAATAGCAAATGAACCACTTAGCTGAACCATGCAGGGAATTAGCAGGAGACATCAGACCTCAGAAGGCACAGGAAGAAAATCACCAGCAGGGATAGAGGGAGTCAACCGTCTTAAATCCCAATCAGAAACCCCAGATCTCTAATTGTCTATCTCATTATCAGGTGGCAAGCCTCTGTCAATCAGATCAGCTCCACTACCTCCAGTAACCACCAGAGGGAGCCCAGAAAGAGAACTCACAACCCCTCTGTCAATCTGACAAGCTCCACTACCTTTAGTAATCACCAGAGGGAAGCCAGAGAGAGAATTCACAACAGGTCTGTCGGTCAAGAAAATTGCCAAACTGCATCAAGTGACTGCCAGGAGAGTTGAAAGAATACGAAATAAAGTCCATCCAAGCCACGAGATCGACCTCCAGGAAAATATTGGAGTCAAAAAGTTAATCTTAAGCTTTATCATTTCAGGAGGGACAAACACCGCAGTGGAGGTGGCTCGCATGCTTCATAATAGTTAGATCATAGAGGTGCAAGAACAATGCGATGCACATTACACAAGTCTGTAATGATTGGTCAAAAAAAGGCGAAGAAGCTTCATCTTCAATATCACTATAAGTAGCATCTGCCTGAATTTGCTAAAAAGTACGAAAAGTGCATAAAATAGCATCCAAGCACAAACTTCGGTCCCGGGACCTTGCTTTCTATCATGACTATTCCCTGACAGCTTGACTGGACTGCTCTTGTGGTAATTTGCCCTATAGCCTACCATCCATACACACATTTATTGTGCTTGGATGCTATTTTATGCTAGACCATTTGTATATTCCTATTAGTGGTCTATCACTATACTTGATTGTCGTATTCTCCTCATTTGGTGCTATTTTGTTAGGTTTATAGGGTCATTTGCTAACCTCCTTTTTTTTCCCAATCTTGGGGATGCCCAATTTTGGATTTTTTATTCATATGCTAACATAAGGTTCATTCATTGGAGTGTAGTCATGTTTTCATGTGTTTTGGTCATTTTATCATACATATGTCTGTGTCATGTAGGATCAGGTTTATACTCCACTTGTTATAAGTAGAGTTGAGCGAAACGGGTCGAAAAATTTCAAGTCGCCGACTTTTGGTAAAGTCGGGTTTCATGAAACGAAACCCGACCCTAGGGTGAGGTCGGCCACGAGCTCGGCGACTTTTGCGCCAAAGTCGCTTTTCAAAAGTTTGTTTTCCGCCCTTTTTCAGCCAATCAGGATCCATGGACACTGTGGGCAACGTTATGACATAGGCAGGGGTCACCACCATCTTTGAGAAGGGCATGCAAGTGATTGGCTTGCTTTGGGGGGCGTCACAGGGGGTATAAAAGGGCGTGCACGCCGACCACCATGTTACTCATGCTGATCTCAGAATAGGGAGAGCTGCTGCTGATTCTGTAGGGAGAGCGTTAGGCAGGGAAGAAGACACCAAAAACAGCTTCTGCTGCTAGCGATTTTGCCTGTGCAACACACCAGTCACTGTGTGTGCAGTGCAAGTGGAGGCTATATTTTGCTGGATCAGCTGTGTTGGTTGTTAGGCTGCCTTATAAGGCTTCCTGATAGCTGCATTGCTGTTTTCCCACTGCTCTGCAAACTGCTTTTTTACAATTCAATTTTTTTTTTTGTCCTGGTGAGGTACTGAGCGTGCATTTTTTCACACCATAGAGCGGTGTACGCTCCTCACACAGTACCGTATAACGGCTGTTATCATGGCCACAGCGAAGCTATCTGTGTGTCACTCTGTAAGAATAAGTCGAGGACATGTTCCGTTCTTACAGACCTACACCTTCTAGTTTTGTCTGCTTTTCAAACAGTTAAGTATATTTGCTGTTTGATCACATTCAAAACTATAGAGAGACAGCGTGTCAGTCCGTATACTTAAAAAACACGGAGCTTGACAATTTTACGGACACCGGACAGCAGTGTACGTGCACGCTCCTCTCTCAGTACCGTGTAACGGCTGTTATCACGGCCACAGCGAAGCTATTTGTGTGTCACTCTGTAAGAATAAGTCGAGGACATGTTCCGTTCTTACAGACATACACCTTCTAGTTTTGTCTGCTTTTCAAACAGTTAAGTATATTTGCTGTTTGATCACATTCAAAACTATAGAGAGAAAGCGTGTGTCAGTCCGTATACTTAAAAAACACGGAGCTTGACAATTTTACGGACACCGGACAGCAGTGTACGTGCACGCTCCTCTCTCAGTACCGTGTAACGGCTGTTATCACGGCCACAGCGAAGCTATTTGTGTGTCACTCTGTAAGAATAAGTCGAGGACATGTTCCGTTCTTACAGACCCACACTCTAGGGAGATTCCTATTCTGCCCAATTCTATATACACCTTGTAGTTTGTCATACACTAGCCAATTTCTGCCTGTGACATAGCGGTGTGATATTTACTGGGCCTCACACAATACAACAGTGTCCACAAGTGTGTCCAGAAATTCTACATCTCCCCTGTCCTATAGTGATATTTTTCACACCTGCGACATTGAGCCTGTGACATAGCGGTGTGATATTAACTGGGCCTCACACAACAGTGTCCACAAGTGTGTTCATAAATTCTACATCTCCCCTGTCCTATAGTGACATTTTTCACACCTGCGACATTGAGCCTGTGACATAGCGGTGGGATATTAACTGGGCCTCACACAATCCAACAGTGTCCACAAGTGTGTTCAGAAATTCGACGTCTCCCCTGTCCTATATATACCTTGTACCTTGTTTTACATTACTATATAGTTTGTGGGATTTTGTGTACATTTTTACCAAAAATGAGGAAGGCTGTTGGAAGATGCTGTGGAATTGGGCGGGGGTTGCCAGCTGGTAATGATGGTGTTGGTGGTGGATCTGATGGTAGTGGCAAAAGCAAAATAGGACCGAATGCAGAAGGTGTTGAGCCTGCGTCATCGTCTGGCTCCACAAGGCCTCGAAGGCTTAGTTTTCTAGGAGTTGGCAAACCGCTTTTAAAGCCAGAGCATCAGGAAAAAGATTTGGGTTACATTGCTGACTCAGCCTCCAGCTCTATCGCCTCCTCTTCTGAAGTTGTAAAAAGTAAAAGCACTGAATCGTCATTGGAGGGTCATGTTCATGAACCACACATTTCCTTGTGTCCTTCACCCCAACCAAGATTGAAGGATGACGCAGGCCATACAACTGATTACTTCATGGAGCTGTTTTCACATACCATGCCTGGGTTATCAAGTGCAATGGTGAATTACCCAGGCCAAGATGAATCTGACATGGAGTGCACTGATGCACAGCCACTGATAGATGATTCTGCTGGTACATTCAGTCAGAGCACTACATTGTCCTCGCAGTGTAATGAACCAGATTCTGACACTGATGAGACTCAGGTGCCCCTTCCCGCATGCTATACCACCATACACGGTGACACAGAGGAAGGTGCACATGACATTGAAAAGGAGGTGATGGATGACCCTGTTGTTGACCCAGATTGGCATCCATTGGGGGAAGAGGGTGCTGCTTCCAATAGCTCAGATGAGGAGGAGGAGCATCCACAGCAGACATCGACATCGCAACAGCTGTTATCTGGCAGACCCGGAGCACTCCAAAGACAGGTTCCAAAAATCAAAAGAGTTGCTGGACAGCTTGTCCAGACGGTCAAAATAGCACAGCGTGCTAGGCCGCAAAATGTCTTCCAAAGTAGGAAGAGTGCAGTGTGGCACTTTTTTGAACAGAATCCTCATGATCAGGCAAAGGTTATCTGTAAGAAGTGCGCAAAGACCTTTAGCTGAGGGAAAAATCTGAAAAAGTTGAATACCAGTTGCATGCTTAGACATTTAACCAGCATGCACTTGCAAGCGTGGACACAACACCGAAACTCAAGTACCACATGTGCAACTGATCACAAAGAAGGTAGTCAGCAACGCTACATTGTTTCGCCCACTGTAAGACCACCGGTTAGCACAGCAGCAAATGTTGAGGTATTGTTGCAAGGCCAAAGCAGTCAGGGAATCCCACTGTTATAATAAACAAAAGACTGAATCTAGGCCATCAGAAAGAACACCAACGCCATCACCATCATCAACCCTCTCTCAGTCCGCCCTGTCCACCGCTAGTTCCACCATATGCAGCTCTCAAGTCCAGCTCACCCTCCCAGAGACTATGAGTATGTCAAGAAAGTACTCAGTCTCTCATCCGCGTACACTGGGTTTGAACGCCCACATTGCCAAACTAATCTCGTTAGAGATGATGCCCTATCGTTTGGTGGAAAGCGCAGCTTTCCGCGAACTCATGGCCTATGCAGTACCACGCTATGACCTACCCAGTCGCCACTTCTTCTCTCGCAAAGCCATCCCAGCCCTCCACCATCATGTGAAAGACCGCATTGTCCATACACTCAAGCAGTCAGTGAGTGGAAAGGTGCACCTCACAACAGATGCATGGTCCAGTCGGCATGGCCAGGGCCGTTACGTGTCCATCACTGCGCACTGTGTTAATGTGGCGGATGCAGGGTCCACAGGGGACAGTGGTGGTGGGACAGTGCTGCCTAGCCCACGGTTTAGGAAACAGTTGGCTGAAGGCGTTCGACCCTCCTCCTCCTCCAGAAGCGAAAGGTCGTCCACAGAGCGCAGTTGTACGAGCACTCCATCTGCAGCTGCTACTGTTGCACACGAGTTGTCCCCCTATCGAGCAGCTAGTGGAAAGCGTCAGCAGGCTGTGTTGCAGATGATGTGTTTGGGCGAAAAACACACCGCGGAGGTGCTGGCCGAGTACTTTCAGCGACAAACTGAGTCATGGCTGGGCAGTATACATCTTGAGGCAGGCAAGGTAGTTAGTGATAACGGCCGTAATTTTGTGGCAGCCATAGCCCTTTCAAAATTCAGCCACCTTGCTTGGCTCACACCTTGAACCTGGTGGTGCAGTGCTTCCTCAACAATTATCCGGAGTTAACAGCCCTGCTCCAGAAGGTGCGAAGACTGTGCACGCACATCCGCCGGTCGCCTGTACACTCCATTCGTATGCAGAAGCTGCAGCGATTGCTCCACCTTCCCAACCACTGCCTCATTATCGACATTGCAACAAGGTGGAACTCCACCCTGCATATGGTTGAGTGGCTGTGCGAACAGAGGCAGGCCATAATGCATTTGTGGGAGGATACACGTCCAGGCACTTTGAGAGCAGACATGGAGTTGACAGGTGTGCAGTGGTCGAAACTGAAGGACCTCTGTAAAGTCCTTCAGTGCTTTGAGGAATGCACACGGCTGGTAAGCGCAGACAACGACATCCTAAGCATGAGCATCCCACTTATGCGTCTGCTCATACAAACTTTGACGCACCTTAAGGAGCAGGCGTCTGCAGCCAATGTTGACAAGGAGGAAGAGGAGGAGGGAATCCCTGATGACATTCAGCCATTGTCTGCTCAGGGACTTCTCCTGGACGAGGTGGAGGAAGAAGAGGATGAGGAGGATGATGGGGATGATTACTTAGGGGAGGAGGATGCATCTCGTTGGGCAAGTGAAAATGTTGACGTGGCAAGGTCTGGTACAGGGTTTGTGCATGACTGGAGGGATGTGGATTTGCCAGAAAGTGCTCCTCCAACCAGCACTCGCAGTGCATCATTGACACCGGGAACATTGGCCCACATGTCAGACGATGCCTTGCAGATCCTAAAAAGGGACCCCCGCATTGCCAAAATGATGAACAATGACGACTACTGGTTGGCCAGCATCCTGGATCCGCGCTATAAAGGCAAATTACAAAACATCATGCCACACGAGAACCTTGACCTAATATTGGCTAATAAACAAGCAACTCTGGTAAACTGGTTGGTTGAGGCATTCCCAGCACACAGCAGCGGTGATGGTTCTCACATGAGCTGTATGGGCCAGGGGCAGCTTGGCAGAGGTGTTCGTGGTGCACACAGCAGAAGTGGCGTTGGAGACAGGGGTTTCATGACAATGTTGTGGACTGATTTTTCAAGTACCGCTCACACAACTGGTAATACTGCATCGATGGAAAGTGACAGGAGACAGCAGTTGTCAACTATGGTTACAAACTACTTTTCCTCCCATATCGATGTTCTCCCACACAGGTCATTCCCCTTTGACTATTGGGCCGCTAAACTGGACACCTGGCCTGAATTGGCACAATATGCCTTACAGGAGCTCGCTTGCCCAACTGCAAGTGTGCTATCGGAAAGAGTCTTCAGTGCAGCTGGATCAATCCTGACAGAAAAAAGGACCCGTCTGTCAACCCAAAATGTGGATGATCTTACCTTCATTAAAATGAACCATGCATGGGTTTCCAAGGATTTTTTCCCACCTTCCCCTGATGACACATACGGTGACAGAAAAATGGCTTGCTTTGGTCCTCCTCTTCCTGGGACTTGTACAATTTCGCCTTTTGCACCAGCTGAATGTCCAACATCAACATATGCCACTTTCTAAAACTCCCTAACTGTGCTGCCTCCCCCCCATGGCCAGGGTCACACCTAGTGCACGAAACCGTGCGAGTGCCGTTGCCCTGGACAGGTGGGTAGGCCGACTCTTGGGCACGGGCACTGGCACAGGGTCCCTCATAGTGCAATCAAGTGTCTCTGATGGTGGTGGTGCACACCCGCCGTCAGACACACCGCCGTACTATGAGGGGCCCAGAGCCAGTACCGACGCCACGAGTGGGACCCCCTTGCTTGGGCTGGACCCCAGCATTTGCAATCTTTACCTCTCCCTGCTCCTCCTCTGTGTAGTCTGGGCCGTCAAATCCATACTGGGCCTGACACCGTCTGAGCCTGCCTCCTGATCTATAGACATATATTTTGAATGTGTACACTATGCTATCCATACATGTTATCCGGTGATACGGTCCCCTTTCTCACCTTTGTGCAATCACATGTAATCCATACTGGGTCTGACACCGTCTGAGCCTGCCTCCTGATCTATAGACATATATTTTGAATGTGTACACTATGCTATCCATACATGTTATCCGGGGATACGGTACCCTTTCTCACCTTTGTGCAATCACGTGTAATCCATACTGGTCCTGACACCGTCTGAGCCTGCCTCCTGATCTATAGACATATATTTTGAATGTGTACACTATGCTATCCATACATGTTATCCGGGAATACGGTACCCTTTCTCACCTTTGTGCAATCACGTGTAATCCATACTGGGCCTGACACCGTTTGAGCCTGCCTCCTGATCTATACACATATATTTTGAATGTGTACACTATGCTATCCATACATGTTATCCGGGGATACGGTACCCTTTCTCACCTTTGTGCAATCACGTGTAATCCATACTGGGCCTGAGAACGGTTGGCGAGCTGTTAAGCAAGCTACAGCACCTGTGGTTTGCACACGTAAGTTTTTCATTTTTTCAGGAATGACAGTTAGGCCTAATTCCGGAACTGCGGTTGACCTGCACTTACTGGGAAATCATCGTTCGCGGGTAATAATTGTAATCCCAGATCCCCATCACTAACATTGTTCAGCGGGTTATCTGCACCTGTAAGCGACAAACGCTGGCCTTTTCAGTGTAGTGCACATGCAGCCACGGACATGTAAGGGCATGACACACCAGTTATTGGCCAATCTCACGTGCCAGAGCCTCGCGTGTCCCTCTAGTAAGCCGGACTCGGACCGCGGGGCATGACGGAGTCTCATTCGTTAACGGAATTAAGCTTGCAATGTGTGCATCTTTTTTGTGGCTGGATGGTTGAGGTTGCCCATGTTGAGTCAAATTACGCCGTAGGCACCACTCCTGGTGGTGCCCTTCTGGACATTCCTTTAAGGTTCAGCTTTGCAACCATACTGCCCACGTAAAACAAACACTTTGCCTTCGACCGATTTTGCTCAACCCGACTTTTGGAAAAGTCAGGTTTCATGAAACAAAACTCGACCCTAAAAAAGCAAAAGTCGCTCAACTCTAGTTATAAGCATGGGACCTTGGGTGATGTGTTATTGTCTTTGTAGTTTTTTAATGGTGTTTTATCATGTTTGCATCTTCTTGTGGTCTTGTACTTGAATAAAATTATTGATATATATATACACTCACTGGCCACTTTATTAGGTACACCTGTCCAACTGTGTGTTAAGACTTAATTTCTAATCAGCCAATCACATGGCGGCAACTCAGTGCATTTAGGCATGTAGACATGGTCAAGACAATCTCCTGCAGTTCAAACCGAGCATCAGTATGGGGAAGAAAGGTGATTTGAGTGCCTTTGAACGTGGCATGATTGTTGGTGCCAGAAGGGCTGGTCTGAGAATTTCAGAAACTGCTGATCTACTGGGATTTTCACGCACAACCATCTCTAGGGTTTACAGAGAATGGTCCGAAAAAGAAAAAAAATCCAGTGAGCGGCAGTTCTGTGGCCGGAAATGCCATGTTGATGCCAGAGGTCAGAGGAGAATGGGCAGACTGGTTCGAGCTGATAGAAAGGCAACAGTGACTCAAATTGCCACCCGTTACAACCAAGGTAGGCAGAAGAGCATCTCTGAACGCACAGTGCGTCGAACTTTGAGGCAGATGGGCTACAGCAGCAGAAGACCACACTGGGTACCACTCCTCTCAGCTAAGAACAGGAAACTGAGGCTACAATTTGCACAAGCTCATCGAAATTGGACAGTAGAAGATTGGAAAAACGTTGCCTGGTCTGATGAGTCTCGATTTCTGCTGCGACATTCGGATGGTAGGGTCAGAATTTGGCGTAAACAACATGAAAGCATGGATCCATCCTGCCTTGTATCAACGGTTCAGGCTGGTGGTGGTGGTGTCATGGTGTGGGGAATTTTTTCTGGGCACTCTTTGGGCCCCTTGGTACCAATTGAGCATCGTTGCAACGCCACAGCCTACCTGAGTATTGTTGCTGACCATGTCCATCCCTTTATGACCACAATGTACCCAACATCTGATGGCTACTTTCAGCAGGATAATGCGCCATGTCATAAAGCTCGAATCATCTCAGATTGGTTTCTTGAAAATGACAATGAGTTTACTGTACTCAAATGGCCTCCTCAGTCACCAGATCTCAATCCAATAGAGCATCTTTGGGATGTGGTGGAACGGGAGATTCGCATCAGGGATGTGCAGCCGACAAATCTGCGCCAACTGTGTGATGCCATCATGTCAATATGGTCCAAAATCTCTGAGGAATGCTTCCAGCACCTTGTTGAATCTCTGCCACGAAGAATTGAGGCAGTTCTGAAGGCAAAAGGGGGTCCAACCCCTTACTAGCATGGTGTACCTAATAAAGTGGCCAGTGAGTGTATATATATATATATATATATATATATATATACAGTGGGGCAAAAAAGTATTTAGTCAGTCAGCAATAGTGCAAGTTCCACCACTTAAAAAGATGAGAGGCGTCTGTAATTTACATCATAGGTAGACCTCAACTATGGGAGACAAACTGAGAAAAAAAAATCCAGAAAATCACATTGTTTGTTTTTTTTTTTCATTTTATTTGCATATTATGGTGGAAAATAAGTATTTGGTCAGAAACAAAATTTCATCTCAATACTTTGTGATATATCCTTTGTTGGCAATGACAGAGGTCAAACATTTTCTGTAAGTCTTCACAAGGTTGCCACACACTGTGGTTGGTATGTTGGCCCATTCCTCCATGCAGATCTCCTCTAGAGCAGTGATGTTTTTGGCTTTTCGCTTGGCAACACGGACTTTCAACTCCCTCCAAAGGTTTTCTATAAGGTTGAGATCTGGAGACTGGCTAGGCCACTCCAGGACCTTGAAATGCTTCTTACGAAGCCACTCCTTCGTTGCCCTGGTGGTGTGCTTTGGATCATTGTCATGTTGAAAGACCCAGCCACGTTTCATCTTCAATGCCCTTGCTGATGGAAGGAGGTTTGCACTCAAAATCTCACGATACATGGCCCCATTCATTCTTTCATGTACCCGGATCAGTCGTCCTGGCCCCTTTGCAGAGAAACAGCCCCAAAGCATGATGTTTCCACCACCATGCTTTACAGTAGGTATGGTGTTTGATGGATGCAACTCAGTATTCTTTTTCCTCCAAACATGACAAGTTGTGTTTCTACCAAACAGTTCCAGTTTGGTTTCATCAGACCATAGGACATTCTCCCAAAACTCCTCTGGATGATCCAAATGCTCTCTAGCAAACTTCAGACGGGCCCGGACATGTACAGGCTTAAGCAGTGGGACACGTCTGGCACTGCAGGATCTGAGTCCATGGTGGCGTAGTGTGTTACTTATGGTAGGCCTTGTTACATTGGTCCCAGCTCTTTGCAGTTCATTCACTAGGTCCCCCCGCGTGGTTCTGGGATTTTTGCTCACCGTTCTTGTGATCATTCTGACCCCATGGGGTGGGATTTTGCGTGGAGCACCAGATCGAGGGAGATTATCAGTGGTCTTGTATGTCTTCCATTTTCTAATTATTGCTCCCACAGTTGATTTCTTCACTCCAAGCTGGTTGGCTATTGCAGATTCAGTCTTCCCAGCCTGGTGCAGGGCTACAATTTTGTTTCTGGTGTCCTTTGACAGCTCTTTGGTCTTCACCATAGTGGAGTTTGGAGTCAGACTGTTTGAGGGTGTGCACAGGTGTCTTTTTATACTGATAACAAGTTTAAACAGGTGCCATTACTACAGGTAATGAGTGGAGGAAAGAGGAGACTCTTAAAGAAGAAGTTACAGGTCTGTGAGAGCCAGAAATCTTGATTGCTTGTTTCTGACCAAATACTTATTTTCCACCATAATATGCAAATAAAATGAAAAAAAAAACAGACAATGTGATTTTCTGGATTTTTTTTTCTCAGTTTGTCTCCCATAGTTGAGGTCTACCTATGATGTAAATTACAGACGCCTCTCATCTTTTTAAGTGGTGGAACTTGCACTATTGCTGACTGACTAAATACTTTTTTGCCCCACTGTATATATATATATATATATATATATATATATATATATATATTTCATTTTTCGGTGTGCACTATTTTTATGCATTGGTATTTTCCCTTGCTTTTGTCCTTGCTATTTGTACAATGCATTATGCAGCACCCTATCAGCTAGTATTACCCCATTGGTAGTGCACCTTATAAATTTACTGTTCAGTTTTAGGTCTCTTGCAAGCCTCAATTCAGTGTCAGCTTTAATCTGATTTGTTCCCTGCAAGTTCTGCAGACAGCATTATATTCTTCTTTAGATATGCCTCCCTCTTTCCATTTTATAAACATTTCTTTCTTCCCTTTTAGCATGTGCTCAAGTTCTGTGTTCATCCATCCTGGTTTCCTTAAATGCTTCCTATTCTTCCCTCTTTTCGGAATTGCTAACAATTGTGCTTTGAGAATTTCATTTTTCAAGATTTCCCATCCTTCCTGGACATTTTTGTCCTTAAGGATATCCAGCCATTGGATCCCTCCAATTCTCTTTCTGAATCCCTTAAAATCTGCCTTTCTGAAATCTAACCTTGACGTCTAAGTCTTCACAGGTCTTCCTCCTCTAGTTATCCAAAATTCTAAAATAGCATGGTCGCTACCTCCTAGGGTCCCAGCCACTTTTACCTCCTCAACCATTTCCTCCCTGTTTATAAGGATTAGATCCAATGTAGCAGTTCCCCTTGTTTTCTCCCGTACATTTTGGAAGATAAAGTTTTCAGCAAGAGAGGATAAGAATTTCTTTGACCTGTTAGTTTTGCCTTAGAGAGATTCACAATAAATGTCTGGATAGTGGAAATCTCCCATGACAACTATGTCATATTTTTTGGAGAACTTGGCCATTTGATGCATAAAGAGTTCATCCACATCTTCAGCTTGCACAGGCGGCCTGTAGTAAATGCCTACAATGGTGTCCTTTCCATTGTTCGGTCCTTGTATTCTTACCCAAACAGTATCCACAGAACTCCCGGTCTCTGAAGCTTCAATCTCTTTGCAGATATATGCGTTTCTAACATACAATGCAACACCTTCTTCTCATTTATCAAGTCTGCTTCTTGCAAATAAGTTGTATCCTTCTAGCCTTGTATTCCAATCATATGTATTGTTCCACCAAGTTTCAGAGATTCCAATGACATCATATTTCTTTTCCTGCGTTAGTAGTTCCAATTCTCCTTGTTTGTTGCCCATGCTTTGTGCATTAGTATAGAAACATTTTAGTTTGTGATTGGTTTCTCTTTATCCAATATTTTTATTATTTATATTTTTTTGTCTTTGTTCTTTCCTCCCACTTCTAATAGCAGAGTTCTCAATAGCATTTGTCAGGTGTATGGCTTTTTCTGGCCTTTTGCTTCCCTTCCCACATTGTTCTAGTTTAAAGTTCTCCTTATAAGTGTAGCAAGGCGACTTCCAAATACATGTTTTGAAGTCTTCGTAAGGTGCACCCCATCTATAGCAAGTAGTCCATCGTATAGGTAATTCACTCCGTGATCCAGAAATCCAAATCCTTGCTGACGGCACCATCGACGTAGCCAGTTGTTCACCTGCAAAATCTTATTCCACCTACTTGTTTAATGGCCATCCACTGGGAGGATGGAAGAGAAGATCACCTGTGCTCCCAGTTCTTTCACTTTCTTTCCTAAGTTTTCAAAGTCACTGCAGATGGTTTCCAGGTCGTTTCTTGCTGTGTCATTTGTCCCCACATGTATTAGCAGGAATGGGTAGTCATCTGTAGGTCTGAAGAGTCCTGATATCCTGTCAGACACATCTTTAATTTTTGCACCTGGAAGACAGCACATTTCTCTTGAGGTTATATCTGGTCTGCAGATAGCGGACTCTGTTCCTCTCAACAGGGAATCCCCCATGACACCACTCTCCGTTTCTTCTTCACATTTTTCTTTCTCCATCCAGGAAGATTCTGAAGGCGTACAAGGTTGCTGTTTGTGGGCAAAGTCTTATACTGATGTATTTCTTCATCGTTCTCCTGTGTAAGAGCCTGGTACTGGTTCCTTAGCAGTATGGGCGCTGACTGCCTCCCGATCCTCCTGCTTCTCTGGGTCACATGTTTCCATTCCTCTGTTTCTTCAGTTGCACTTCGAATTTCTTATCTTTTTGTAACATGAAGAGATAATTCTGCTCTGTCTAAGAACTCTTCACCTTCCTTAATGATCTTCAATGTTGCTAACCTCTCTTCGAGATTTTGCAACTTTTCCTCCAACAGGGACACAAGCTTGCATTTGTGGAATTTGAAGTTAGGCTTTTCCACTGGTAAGTCTGTGAACATGTAGCAAGAAATGCAGCTCACCAAATGGCTTGTTAAAGAGATTTCAAAGCGATGAAAAATTAACCAAAATTCCATCGGCGCGTGGTTTACCGATTTCCTCTTTTCAGCTGCAACGGCCAAAATCCAGTGATCGTTGAGCTCGCAGAGACTCTTCACTTATCCCAGAAGGCACTGGGAATATGCAAATTCTCTCCTCAGGACTCTTCCCCTGGTTTACTGATTTCCTCTTTTCAGCTGCAATGGCCAAAATCCAGTGATCGTTGAGCTCACGAAGACTCTTCACTTATCCCAGAAGGCACTGGGAATATGCAAATTCTCTCCTCAGGACTCTTCCCCTGGTTTACTGATTTCCTCTTTTCAGCTGCAACTGCCAAAATCTAGTGATCGTTGAGCTCACGAAGACTCTTCACTTACCCCAGAAGGCACTGGGAATATGCAAATTCTCTCTTCAGGACTCTTCCCCTGGTAGGCTCTTCTAGGCTTTTATTTTTTAAATGGACTACAGGATGGTAGTAGGACAGTCTGTTTCCTTCCCGGCCAGGTTTTCCATGTGGCCTACGGCCACAGGTTCCTTACGAGAGCCCCTGCAGCAGAGGGTTAGGTGTGTCAGTTTGGTTTTGCAAGTGTTCAAAGCAGAAGGCTCTGAAGAGCTCCACCTGTGTGAGGCAACACAGGTAAGCGGAGCCAAAAGGCCAAGCAAAGCCAAAAGACATGGCACCCACAGCGTACACTGTGGTGCAGACGCCCAGTGCAACGGACTCGGAGGTGGACTGTCTTGTTTCCCAGCTGTGATCCAGATGATATTGATGCTGTGTATTTCTGTGAGTTGGACATTAAATACATTTTGTTTTGAACTTTGATGGGTCACTGCCTCATCACTGCAAAGTGTGGATACCGCTGCACTACAATATATAAGTGCAATCATTTTTTACATTTGAAAAATCACAAAAAATAAATTGGGCTGAGGCCAAAGTTTGGGCATCCTGCTTGGTTAGTACCTAGTAATACCCCATTTTGAAAATATGACAGCTTGCAAATGCTTTTTGTGTTCAGCCAAGAGTCTTTGGACTTGGGTTAAATTGCATGCACTGCTATTTTGAGGTTTGGCCACAGATTTTAATGATGTTCAGATTCAGGGAATGTGAGGGCAATGGAAAAACTGTCAGCTTGTGCCTTTTGAGGTAGTCTATTGTGGATTTTGATGTGTGTTTAGGATCATTAAATTATCCATTTGTAGAAGCCATTTTCTTTTCAACTTGAGCATATTTTTCTTTTTGAGCTGCTTATTTTTCAAAAATTCTATCTAGTGTGCTTCCATCCATATCCATATATGTTGGTTGCAAACACTAGTAGTAGACAGCGGAGCCTTTCTGCAGCCTTTCAGTGCTAGTGCCCACTTAGCTGCACTGTTCACGGCTGTCTGAGAGGTCTCTGACTGTGTGTGAGTGCAGCTCACGCTGAGTAGTGTGTCCTGCAGCTATGTCTGGTTGTAGGCCGCTCAGCGTGCGTCACTGCCTCACACATATTTTTCTTTAATTGCAGCTCATTTTTTCTTCTCCTGTTAGTGTGCATCCATCCGCATCCATCTACATTGGTTGGTTGCAAACACTATATATGAGTAAATAGAGGAGCCTTTTTTCTGGTTTGTGCCCTTCATCTGCAGCCAGATTAGTATTACCCAATTTTTTTGGAGCCTCATCTTTTGCATTGTAGGTTACCTGCCTGCATTGTAATAGCTCCAAAAAGTTGGTGATACTATCACTTTCAAATCTTTGGTCACATCCTTTTAGTTTTTTTTCACAAAAAAAAACAATAAAGTTCACCAAACACTACATTTGAAAGTTGTGTAGGCCACTTTAGCTCCTATTAAAGTGTAGTCCACACACACACTTCATAAAATTAGTGTTTCTTCTACCTGTAACCAGCTGTTCAGGAATAAGCACACTAAGCCCCCCCGTTGTACTTTTCTTCCTATCTTTATCAGTTTAGCAAGATGAAGAAGGCAGGGAGTAAGGCACGTGGGCGTGAGCGTGGAGTTTCAGCAGGGAGAGGATGTGGGGATTCTGCAGGGAGAGGACGTGGGGATTCTGCAGGGAGAGGACGTGGGTATTCTGTGCCTGCTGCGGGCACCAGTGAGTCAGCATCCCCCAGTTTTAGCAGGCAACATTCCTTTATGCGCAGCTTTGTAGGACCTCGCCGTACCCCACTGCTGCGGGAGGAACAAATGAAGCCGTTGTCGGATGGATGGCAGTTACCGCATCGACTTCAGTTACTTCCACATCCTCTCAGGGCCAGAGCACCAAAGAGCAAACATCTGTCTCTTCACCACCTGCCAAAGTGCCCAGGCAGTCAGAGAGCCCTGGACAGGAGCCATCACAGTCTCTACTTCTGTTCTCTGAATCTGTTGGCTTGGAAAGAGGGAGCCAGCCAAGCAGCATTCCAGAATGTGAAGAAGAGGGAGTATGCAGTGATGCGCAACTTCTTTGTCCCTCTGAATCTGAAGAGGTGGGTGGGCCAGTGCCTATGGTCAGCACACCTCAGTACGCATCAGATGATGACGAGACACAGGTGTCACTTTCTGGTGCATACGGTGCTGGCGAGACAACCCAGGAGAAGCAGGTGTTTGATGAGGGGAGTGTAGATGATGAGATCCTTGACCCATCATGGCGTGAGGAACAGGAAGGTGGTGGGAGCAGCTCTGAGGAATAGATTCCCTGAATGGCCAAAACAGGAGGGACAGGGAGGGGGCAGACTTGGTTGCCTGTAGCCTCCACTTCGGCACAAGTTAGGAGCATTCCTCTTTCAAAAGGCAAAACGGGCGCTCCCAAGACTTGCAGTGCGTGGTCCTTTTTTGACACAGTTGCAGATGACATTTGCTTTGTCAAATGCAAGCTGTGTCATCAGAGAGTCAAAAGAGGGAAAAATGTCAGCAACCTCAATACCACTAATATGTGGAAACATGTGCGGACCAAGCACGAGGTGGAGTTACACAGACACACTGATGACGTAGGCCAACATACAGTACCGCCTACCACCTCTTCAGCACGTGTTGGGGCCTCTTCCTCCAGCTCACACACAGCTGGTTCGGATTCCTCACAGGATCTCCAAGGAAGAACCTCTGGCACTGTTGTCCGGGGACCCTGTGACATTCCACCCACAGCACCACGTTCCCAGTCATGCCACGTTCCCAGTCCCCACATGCCCAAAACATCAGGCCTCAGCCTGCTCCATGCCTCAACCTGGGCTCCAACAACGCGAGTTGGTGTTCAGAAGTGTCGTCTTCCCAGAGAAAAGCACACTAGCTCCTGTGTTAGTGGGGTTCAGAAACGCCAGCTGTTCCCCTGCTGTGTAGACGGCAATGTCTCCTGCTGACTCCACATGCCCAAAACATCAGGCCTCAGCCTGCTCCATGCCTCATCCTGGGCTCCTACAACGCCAGTTGGTGTTCAGAAGTGCCGTCTTCACAGAGAAAAACACACTAGCTCCTGTGTTAGTGGGGTTCAGTAATGCCAGCTGTTCCCCTGCTGTGTAGACGGCAAAGTCTCCTGCTGCCTCCACATGCCAACAACCTCAGCCTGCTCCATGCCTCAACCTTGGGCTCCAACAACGCCAGTTGGTGTTCAGAAGTGCCGTCTTCACAGAGAAAAACACACTAGCTCCTGTGTTATTGGGGTTCAGAATTGCCAGCTGTTCCCCTGCTGTGTAGACGGCAAAGTCTCCTGCTCCATCCACATTCAAACTACTACTGATTTTTAACCGTGCTCCACTTAGGCCTCTGGCTCCACTGTCTCTAGTTTTTCACCTGGCCTCCAACCCCGCCAGTTGCTGCTCTGAAGTGGCGTCTGCACTATCCACACTTGTTCCTGAGTTACTGGGGCTCAGTCACGTCAGTTGATCCCCTGATATGTGTCCGGCAATGTCTCCTGCTCTTTCCACATTCCCATTACTAGTAGTGTGAATGAGGACTGAGCAGGAGACCTTGCCAGACACACATCAGGGGATCAACTGACGTGACTGAGCCACAGTAACACAGGAACAAGTGTGGATTGTGCAGATGCCGCTTCAGAGCTGTAACTGGCGGGGTTGGAGGCCAGGGGAAATACTAGAGACAGTGGAGCCGGAGGCCATAGTGGAGCAAGGTTACAATCAGTAGTAGTCTACAACCTCTATAAAACCAGCTGCAAGTTGGCCTCCGCCTGCTGCATGCTTCATCCTGGACTCCAACACAGCCAGTTGTAGCTTGGAAGTGCCGTCCGCACAGATAGAAACACTCGCTCTTGTGTCTGTGGGGTTCAGTAACGCCAGCTGTTCCCCTGCTGTGCGGATGGCAAAGTCTCCTGCTGCCTCCAAAATCACGCAACATCTTATTTTCTACTTACTCCAAGTAGGCCTCAGCCTGCTCAGAGCATTGATCCTGGGCTCCAACACAGCCAGTTGTAGCTTGGAAGTGCCGTCCGCACAGATAGAAACACTCGCTCCTGTGTCTGTGGGGTTCAGTAACGCCAGCTGTTCCCCTGCTGTGTGGATGGCAAAGTCTCCTGCTGCCTCCAAAATCACGCAACATCTTATTTTCTACTTGCTCCAAGTAGGCCTCAGCCTGCTCGGAGCATTGATCCTGGGCTCCAACACAGCCAGTTGTAGCTTGGAAGTGCCGTCCGCACAGATAGAAACACTTACTCCTGTGTCTGTGGGGTTCAGTAACGCCAGCTGCTCCCCTGCTGTGTGAATGGCAAAGTCTCCTGCTGCCTACACCGTCACACTACTACTGATTTTTAACGGTGGTCCACTTCGGCCTCTGTTTATACTATTTCTAGTATTTCCCCTGGATTCCAACCCCGCCAGTCACTGCTTTGAAGTGTCGTCTGCACAATCCACACTTGTACCTGTGTTACTGGGGCTCAGTCACGTCAGTTGATCCCCTGATGTGTGTCCGGCAATGTCTCCTGCTCTGTCCCCATTCCCATTACTAGTAGTGGGAATGTGGACAGAGCAGGAGACCTTGCCGGACACACATCATGGGATTAACTGACGTGACTGAACCCCTGTTACCCAGGAACAAGTGTGGATTGTGCAGATGACACTTCAGAGCAGCAACTTGTGGGGTTGGAGGCCAGGGGAAATACTAGAGACAGTAGAGCCAGAGGCCGAAGTGGACCACGGTTACAATCAGTAGTTGTGTACAACCAATATAAAACTCGCTCCAAGTAGGCCTCATCCTGCTGCATGATTGACCCCTGGGCTCCAACATCGCCAGTTGCTGCTCAGAAGTGTCTTTGGCACGGGTACTCCCTCCTGCCCAGCCTGGTTCCAGCACGCCTGCTGTTTCCGGGTAGTGTCAACGTCACTTTGCCATCGATACGTTGTCCTGTCGTGTTGCGGTCGGGTTAGCCGAGTCTATGGTGCCTGCAGTTTCGGTGCTTCCTATGTGGGCTGCGGGTTCTGGTACTAAAGGCTGGTTCCGTAGTGCCAATAGGACAAGCACCCCCTGTGGACTGTGGGATTCGGTAACTGCGTCCTGCTCGCGGCCTTGCAACGTTATTGATTATGGGTACCTTCTGTTGCCCATCCGGGTTCCAGCACCATCAGCTGGTTCTCGGCAGTGTCTTTGGCACGGGTACTCCCTCCTGCCCAGCCGGTTTCCAGCACCGTCAGCTGTTTCTCGGCAGAGCCTTTGTCCAAGGAGCCTCCTTCTCGGTGTCCGAGTTCCAGCAACGTCTGCTGGTTCTTGGTAGTGCTTTAAAGCACAGGTACCTCCTGCTTAGAAACCGTGTTCCAGCACCGTCAGCTTGTCCACAGTTGTGCCTTTGGCTTTTGTTTCTTCTGCTACCCATCCGGGTTGCAGCACCGTCAGCTGGTTCTCGGCAGTGTGTTTGGCACGGGTACTCCCTCCTGCCCAACCTGGTTCCAGCACGCCTGCTGTTTCTGGGTAGTGTCAACGTCACTTTGCCACCAATACGTTGTCCTGTCGTGTTGCGGTCGGGTTAGCCGAGTCTATGGTGCCTGCAGTTTCGGTGCTTCCTATGTGGGCTGCGGGTTCTGGTACTAAAGGCTGGTTCCGTAGTGCCAATAGGACAAGCACCCCCTGTTGGACTGTGGGATTCGGTAACTGCGTCCTGCTCGTGGCCTTGCAACTTTGTTGATTATGGGTACCTTCTGCTACCCATCCGGGTTCCAGCACCGTCAGCTGGTTCTCGGCAGAGCCTTGGGCCTAGTTGCCTCCTTCTCTGTATCCACGTTCCTGCAACACCTGCTGGTCCTTGGTAGTGCTTTGTAGCACCAGTACCTCCTGTTTAGTAACCGTGTTCCAGCACCGTCTGCTGGTCCATGGTTGTCCCATTGGCTCTTCTTCCTTCTGCTGCCCCTCCGGGTTCCAGCACCGTCAGCTGGTCCTCGCTAGTTCCATTTACTATTGTTCCTTCTGCTACCCATCCGGGTTCCAGTACCGTCAGCTGGTTCTCAGCAGTTCCTCAGCCTTCTTGTACCTTCTGCTACTTTTCCAAGTTCAAGCTTGTGGAAATGGTTTTTGATTCTCACTCTGGATCTCCCTGACAATGACCCTGAAGACGACGACCCTGAAGACCACACAGAAGAATACCTAAAAGATGACCCTGAAGAAGATGACCAAGAGGACAAAGAACATGAAGACAACCACCAAGATGCAGAACAACAAGAGACAGAAGAACAAGAGGCATAAAAACCAAAAGCAGAAGAGCATTAAGCATAAGACTAAAAATCAGAGCAAATGATATTATCTAATTTATAAGCAGAAGAAGACTAAACAGTGTATGGGGGTGAGTCCGTTCCTCCTTGTGGTGCCCCTGGAAAAGGCCTGCTGCTGCAGGCCAAACTGAACACGGACAAATCCTATTGTAAATCGTTTGTGACAGGCTGATCGGAAGGTGTAATCTTCAAATTTTTATAGATTACAACTACAGGAATGCCTGACACAAATAAGAATATGATGAAGAAGAATAGGAAGAAGATGAAGAAGTAGAATATGAAGAAGAATAATAGTTGAATAAGAAGAATATGAAGAATGTAAAAAAAAAAATAGGAAGAAGGTGAAGAAGAAGAAGAAGGAGATGAATAAGGTGAAGAAGAAGTTGATGAAAAAGATGCTGCTGCTGAGGATGATGAAGGAGAAAGTGTGGGAGAAGTAAAAAAGAAGGTGAAGAGCATGGAAGTAGTGAAACATACATATCTGACAAAATATTAAAGACTTTAACATAGTCAATATCTTTGTAACTACGAACGTCATTTAAAAAAAAAAATACTGCTATTCCATTTGATTGGGCTAAACCTCTATGGCTTTAATGTCTCCTACACCTCCCACAATACATTCTACATTATTATTAGTTGTTTTTCTTCATGTAGAATTAACCTACAGGGAAAAAAAGTTTTTTTTTAATTCCGATATTTCTGTTCCATTGACGTGAATGGGACTTCCGGGATCGGAATCGGCGATACCCGATACTTTTTTAGATCGGCCGATCCATTCCGATCCGATATTTTTCAGTATCAGGTGGTATCGCTCAACACTTATCACAAGTCAAGAGTGTGCTAAATCTTTATGGAGGTCTTTTACAGTCAAAGTCAAGCACGGGCTCCTTCAAGCAGCTCTTACTGAAATTTTTTCTTGGTCTTGTGACAAAGTCAGTGGTAATGTAATAGAGAGGAGATATTTGTCACTGCACTTAATGGCGTCATTGATATGAAACCAGAGTATTTTCCTCCAGCACACTACGTGATATGAGGGTTAAATTAAAGTTGCATAATGTACAGGTTTCGTGTGTACTTTCATAGAGCGGGAGGGAGGAGGTCCACTTCATCTCCACCTGCAGAGCTGCAAGGACCTGTGTGATATCATGATCATGTGGTCAGTCCCATGATGGAAAGAATCACATGGTCTGGGGTTTAAATAACTGGGCTCTAGAGGCAGTCTTTGTTCAGCTAGACTGGAGAGAGGATTCGCTTGTGGTTTTGTGTCCTGAAAAGAGTCTGAACCTATATTGCCCCAGAGAGGGGTGCCACCAGCATACAGTTGTGCTCAAAAGTTTACATACCCCGGCAGAATTTTTGCTTTATTGATCTTTTTCATTCTCTGAATGATAACACCAAAACTTTTTCTCCACTCATGGTTAGTGGTTGAGTGAAGCCATTTATTGCCAAATTACTGTGTTTTCTCTTTTTAAATAATAATGACAACACAAACCATCCGAGTGACCCTGATCAAAAGTTCACATATCCCATTTCTTAATACCGTGTATTCCCCTCTCTAACATCAATGACAGCTTGAAGTCTTTTGTGGTAGGTGTGGATGAGGTTCTTAATTTTTTCAGAGGGTAGAGCTGCCCACTCTTCTTGGCAAAAAGCCTCCAGTTCCTGTAAATTCCTGGGCTGTCTAGCATGAACTGCACCCTTGAGCTCTCCCTAGAGTGGCTCATTGATATTTAGGTCAGGAGACTGAGATGGCCAATCCAGAACCTTCACTTTGTTCTGCTGTAGCAAATGACAGGTCGACTTGGTCCTGTGTTTTGGATTGTTATCATGTTGGAATGTTCAACCGGAAAGGCTGTGTTTATTTTCCCTTCTTGTTGGTTTATGCTGCATGCCAATAAACCAACCAAAGATTGTCGTGTCTCCCTCTTTGATGTGGGCTCAGGCGGTGAGTCCACATCTTTCTCAGCACATGTCAGCTGTTCCAACCCAGACTATTAACCTGCTAAATGCCGCTGTCAAACTCTCCATCGGGCCAGAAATCCGCCTATTGGTTACCCGCATCACATGATTGCAAATCACTGATGGGTTGGCATGACAACCATAGGTCTCCTTCAGACCTCCATGGATGTCAATGCTGGATTGCTATGAACGCCGCATAGTGGTTGCCTGATCGCTAAACGACGTAGCGAGTAAAAAAGTAGAGACACCAGAATTAAAATGCAAAAATGAGCATGCAAAAAATAAGCCATCACCCAACCCAAGATCCCGAAAAATGGAGATGCTATGGGTCTCAGAAAATGGCGCATTTTCTTTAACAATTTTTTTTTTTTCACCACTTAAATAAAAAAGAACCTAGACATGTTTGGTGTCTATGAACTCTTAATGACCTGGAGAATCATAATGTCAGGTCAGTTTTAGCATTTGGTGAAAATGGTAAAAAAAGACTGTGGAATTGCACTTTTTTTACAATTTCATTGCACTTGGAATTGTTTTCCTGTTTTGAGTACACTATATGGTAAAACCAATGGTGTTATTCAAAATTACAAATTGTCCCGCAAAAAACAAACCCTCACATGGCCATATTAACAGAAAAATAAAAAAGTTATGGCTCTGGGAAGAAGGGGAGTGAAAAACAGAAGCACGAAAATGAAAATTGCTGTGGCGCGAAAGGGATAAAGAGACGGTGTTCCTATTTTCCAACTCTGTATACCGCCACATGAGTTGAACTACCACAGTCTTCCATACCTTATCTTGACCTCCATTGTTCCTGTTAACTGTCATTTCTTAATTATATTTCGAACTGTGGAAACAAGGCATTTTTTTATTTTATTTTATACTAATAAATAGGTAATTGATGGTGTGGAGTGTTTATTTCAAATAAAAGAGTCTGTCTCTTTCTTTCAATTTAACCCTCTGTCAGGAACAATGGCTTCACTAATGAGTTCAGGTACAATGCGCCTATCAGGAGCAGGCTAAAAAAACTCTATAATATCTGTTCTGTCCTCACTAAATAAACCGGAATTCATGTAGCTTATACAGGCAGCTAAACCGCTATACCGAGGTGTCCAATAAGGAGACTGTAGGTTGAATTTGTGCTTTATTGAATGTAGTGGTATATTGATGTGGTGAAGCTACAAATAAAACATATTCATACACTGAGTCAATACAGGGTACATCAGGGATACATATCATACATAACACATTAAGAATCAACATCTGCACTACTAGCTGAGGAGGGGGAAACTAACTGAACAGGCTGATCTGAGACAGGAATTAGACACAGGAAGCATGTTTGCTTACCAGCGATGCTGTCACAAAGGGGGAAGAGGAATGAGATGCTTCCAGAATGCAGACTGAGAGAAAATGGCGAACTGTCGGGAAAAATGGGGGCTGGACTAACCATGATCCTTTGCAAAACTTACCATGGTGCTTTACAACATTCCCAGAATACATTGTGAATGGGGGGAAAGATGCAAAGTGAAAGTAAAATAGAATAACACTGCGGTTATGACTCTGGCCACTAGATGGAGCCAGAAACAATAAAAGCAATAGAATCTATAGAAAACTGAATATTCCATATATTCTCAATACATCATTGGAAATATTATCAAATAGACAGTCAAAGGTTATGAATTAAGTGTCGGATACAGAACACTCCCCATCTGGTATCAAACGGATGTCGCTATTCTTATTCTCCGAAGACAACAATAGGACCAGCTCAGTTACTGGTCTGGAGAATGTCTTAAGTTCATTCCCTTTGGCCATCCTCAGTTCAACTTTGAGGACGTTGCCATCCTTACTCAGGAATGTTGCAGTCACTATACCAAGTGACCACTGGTTTCGATGGACTTGACAGTCTTTCACAAAGACAAGATCACCAATGCCTAGATGATTCCTGGCAGATTCACTGGCTGCAGGGTAGACAAATACTGTTTGCACCACCTGTACCAGAATGTGTTGGCAAGACTTTGTACCTGTCTCCATTGGCATTTGTAGAGGTCCTTAGCATCGAATCCTCCTGGAGGGACACTGGATAGTCCTGTCTTCTTGGTGAGGAGAGTAGCTGGAGTCAATAACAAGGGCTCCTCAGGGTCATTAGGGACTGGAACTAAGGGCCTTGCGTTGTTTATAGCTGCGGCTTCTGCCATGAAGGTGGTTAGGCTTTCATGGGAAAGTCTTGCTTCTCCTTCCTGAAGAAGAGTAGAGTCAAGAATTCTCCATACTAGGCCAATCATTCATTCCCAACATCCACCCATATGCGAGGAGTGAGGTGGGTTGAATGACCATGTGCAACTTTGGTCACTGAGGAACCTCTCGAGAGTCATGATCTAGATTTGAAGGTATTCCCAATTCCTTTGCTGCACCAATGAAGTTGGAACCTCTGTCTGAACGTATATGTTTGATATGACCACGGATGGCAATGAAACTTCTCAAAGCATCGATGAAGCTTGAAGTGTCAAGTGACTCAATGAGCTCTATGTGGATGGCTCTGATTGACAGACAGGTAAACATGACAGCCCAACGTTTACTATTAGCTTGTCCGCCTCTCATGTGACGAGTAACAACTGACCAAGGTTCAAACACATGGAGACCAATGCTGGTAAAAGGAGGGTCTGGGCTGAATAGGTCAGCCATCTTTTGGGTTTGAGTGGAACCACAAAGCTTACAGCAGGTAATGCATTTGTAGATGACACTACTGATGAGTTTCTTTGCACCAACAATCCACAGGCCAGCAGTTCTGATGGCTCCTTCTGTAATTAATCTTCCTTGGTGCTTGACTAGATTGTGGTAGTGTTGTACGATTAAGTAGGCAGCATGAAATTTTCTGGGAATGATAAGAGGGAATTTCTCCTCAAACTCCATTTTAGATTCTTTGAGTCAGCCTCCTACTCTCAGCAGGCCATTGTTGTTGATGAATGGGTCGAGTTTTCTCAATGCGCTGCTCGCTGGTATTGAAGTTTTGTTAAAGAGACATTGGATTTCCACAGAGTAGGCTTCTCTCTGAACACTGGAGATGATGTGGTTTCTGGAAGATTCTATGTCGGAGGTAACATAGGTGTTTTTACAGAGATGCCAACCTTTACATCTTTCTGTGTCACAAGCTCTGGTGATCTTGAATGAGCGAGCTATATGAGTCAGGCAGGTAATGGCTTGAGTAAGTGACTTCCAACTTAAAAACTTGTTAAATCTGTGAGATCCAAGCTGGATAGCAGAAGTCACTGAATGAAGTGTAGACACCTAAGGGCGGACTTAAGCATCGTAGTCCTCTCCTACTAGTTCAAAGGTGTCTGGACAATGTTCCTCAGTGTACAATAGTTTGGGTCCTGGGAGCCATGTTGTGCTCTCTAGTCGACTTGCGTCAACTGCTCTAGTTGCATGATCTGCAGGGTTTTGGTCCGTGGGAATGTAATACCACTGTTTTGGATGAACTTATCTCCTAATTCGTAGCACTCTGTTGTTGACATAAACATATGATCATCTAGTTTCGTTGAGGATGTATCCTAGGACCACTTTCCTGTCTGAGTAGAACTTGGCCTGTGCCAGGTCGATATCTATCTCGGATTCGATGAACTCCGCTAACTCAACGGCTAAGACTGCAGCACACAGCTGTAACCTTGGCACAGTGTACTCTGGTTGTGGAGCAAGTTTGGCCTCTCCCATAACGAATCCAATGTGGCCCTGACATTTGGAGTCCACAGTTTTGAGATAGGCAACAGCAGCAATTGCTTTAACAGAAGCATCTGCAAATATGTACAGTCATTGGCTTTGTATTTCTGAAGACGGCAAAGGGGTGTATGGTCTAGGAACATTCAGGTTGGAGAGGGCTGCTAATGAGTTCTTCCATACTTCCCACTGGATTCTCTTATCAGGTGGCAGAGGTACATCCCAGTCAGATGTCTCCATAGATAAGTCTCTTAGTATGACTTTGCCTTGTATAGTGACAGGAGCTGCAAAGCACAAGGGATCATACCGGTTGTTGATGGTAGACAGGACACCTCTGCGTGTGAAAGGCTTTTCTTCCTGGCTGATCTGAAAGGTAAAAGTGTCTGACTGTAGATTCCAGAGAAGCCTGAGGCTGCATTACATTGGTGTGCAGTCTGACCCCAGGTCCAGGTTGAACCATTACACAAGTCTTGTGAAGGGAATACTTTCATAAGTTCTTGGTTGTTTGAGGCTAGTTTGTGAAGCCTGAGGTTAGAGCAAGCTAGCATCTCTTGGGCTCTCCTGAGAAGACTGATGGCAGTTTCATTTGAAGGCATGGCTTTCAGGCAGTCATCAACACAAAAGTATGCAATTCAATTCTTTTTTCTTCTTTTTTTCTTCTTTTACAAATCAACATAAAAGTCTTTTTCTATGAATTGTCTGACATCTGATCAGTATTCTGTTTCTACTTCTTGAGCTGACCTTTTGAGTCCATAAATGGCAACTGAAGAAGAAGGGCTATTGCCAAAGATGTGCATTCTTATGCGATACTCTGTGACCTCTTTGGTAGGATCATTGTCTCTGTACCAGAAGACTCTTAGGAAGTTCCTGTATCTCTCTCTCACAAGGAAACAATGGAACATTTGTTGGATGTCAGCGATGAAGGCAATGGAATCCTTATGGAAGCGCATAAGTACTCCCAGCAGTTTGTTATTGAGGTCTGGCCCTGTCAGTAGAACATCATTCAGGGAGACATCATCAAACTTAGCACTGGAGTCAAACACAACTCTAATCTGGCCTGGTTTCTTAGGGTGGTATACTCCAAACATGGGTAGGAACCAGCATTCCTCAGAGTCTTTGAGAGTGGGAACCAAAGACACCATAAGGAGTCCAAAGTCCAAAGAATATAAAATATATATAATTTTATTAGACATAATTGTCACAAGCATGAATACATACAAAAGGATCAGGTAATGAAGGCAAGGTCACAGATTAAATACCATGTAAAAAATGCCAAAGTGCATTATACCACCATGGGAATAGATTATAAAAGTACTGGCCAGTATATGTAATAAATCCTCCACTGTTGGAACCGGCCAAAATACAATTAAATATACATCATAAATAAATGCCCCAAGTGCTTACCCATAAGCGATATGAATCAAGACCAAAGCCCCACACCACCGACACGCGTTTCGCTGCTCTTTTTCAAGGTGCCGTACTGTGTGTCACACCAGGCCGATTTTTATAACCCTCCATTTCACAATCTACGAATCACAGCGTATGTCAATGGTAACGCTCCCCGGAAGTTACATCATCAGCATCATAATGACAGAATGCCAGACACAGAGCATACAATCAGTCACGCCCCCCGGAAGTTACATCATCAGCACCATGGCAACATTATGCCAGTCACAACCATACAACCAGTAAAGCCCCGGAAGTTACATCACAATTGCCATAGTAACATAATGTCAGTCACAGCGCATACCACCAGTAACGCCCCCGGAAGTTGCATCATCAGCGTCATGGTAACATAATGCCAGTCACAGCACATACAACCGGTACCGCCCCCCCGGAAGTTACATCATCAGCGTCATGGTAACATACTGTCAATCACAGCACATACAACTGGTACCGCCTCCGGAAGTTACATCATCAGCGTCATAGTAACCTAATGCAAGTCACAGTGCATACACACAGGAGGCATGGCAAACGACGTTGTATGTTGGCAAGTCAACAGATATCACCGACACATACACGTCATCACCCAGCGCCCCCGCAATGCTCCATGTAAGAGACAACCAGAAGTATGCACACTTGTGAAACAACCAAAGGGCACCAAGACATTGATCCGAAAATACATACAATAACCACATATTATAAATTATGTATCACAAAAATACATATAAAAAAGTGAAGTGAAAAAACAATTACAATTATATACATTAATGACACAATAAAAAAAACAATGTCATATAATAAAAATGTGAAGTGATAGCACCACAAAAAGAATAAATATAGTAATATAAAACAGTGCAAAAATATATATATCAGAGCAATATATATATATATATATACGGTACATCATATAGATATATGTACAATAAGTGAAAATTATTATATATTATGAATACATAATTATCATGTAGAATAGACGGATCCACGCCAGAGTGAAAAAAGGATCATGAAAGGCCTGCAATGTGATTCATCTCTCCAAAATCCAATCCATCGCATATAACAACTAGAAGACTAGAAAAAGCAACAAGTTAAAATACAAGAGACAAAACACAAACAAGGACACAGCAATTAAAAGAAAACCAGGATGCTAAGGAGATCAAAGAACCCCCTATAAGGCCTCTTTCACACTTCAGTTTTTTACAATCAGTCACAATCCGCCAGGTTTTGAAAAAAACGGATCCTCAATTTTATTTTGAGGATCTGTTTTTTTTCCCCATTGACTTCCATTACTGGCGGATTGTGACGGATTGCCGTCCGTTGCATCTGTTTTTTTTGCGGATCCGCCAAAAGTTGCTGTCCGTCACCATCCTCAAAGATTTGAAAACGGAGCTTGCAACGTTTTTTTTCTGGCGGATCCTCCAGACACTAATTTAACCCGAAATTCTTTCTGGGTGCCGGACAAAAAAAAATTCTCTCTCTCTCTTTCTCTCTCTCCCCTTCCCGGCCAGCGTTTCCTTTAAATTTTCTCATTTTCAGGATCCGTCTGAAAACAGATCCTGTGCCATCCGTTCACATCAGTTGAGAACGGATCCGCTTGTCTGCCTTTTTGGCGGATTTGAACTGATGCAAAAAACTGAAGTGTGAAAGAGGCCTTATTCTTACATGTAATTCTCTGGATGTCAAACCAATATATATATTAGTCCACATGGACATGTAGCATAATACACCACAAAGGTGGTTCTACAAGTAATGTATTCTCTGATCTTATAGACATTGAGGCCACTCGAAGAAGAAAAGGACACAGCACATTTCAGATTTTTACAGGCCAAACAATCACCACAAGGGTAAAAACCCACCCTCGGTTCGTCTGCACCAAAGAGCCTGGGAATGTTCTTCACGAAGGGACTCTTAACCAAAGTATCACATAAATTTTGGCTTCTTCGTGCCGTCATCAAGGGGCGTTTTGGAAGACATTGACGCAATATGGGATCTGTTTGAAGCACCGACCAATGACGATTAAGGATCGTTATCATCACATCCCATCTGTGGTTAAAGGTTGAAATAAACCGTAAATCAACTTCAGTTTTAACAGCCCTCGGACACTTCACCCCTCTCATCAAAAGACCAGCCCTAGATGAACTCTTCGCCCTCCAATAGCCCTTCTTAATTGCCTGATTGCTGTATCCCCTCTCTCTAAATCTCCCCCCAGGTCCATGGATTGTAATTCAAACAAGTCATCAGTAGTACAGACCCTCCTGGCCCTAAGAAACTGACCAACCGAGATGAAACTGATTGTGGGTCGTGGATGGGAGGTGGACGCATGTAAGAGGGCATTCACAGAAGTCTCCTTGCGATATAGGTCAGTATGTATCAGACCATTATCCTGCACCCTTATTGTAATATCAAGAAAAGAAATCTTCTTCTTATCAAAAACATACGTGAGTCGGATATTGGAATCATTGCAATTCAATCCCATCATGAATGTATGTAGATCCACAATGGGGCCCTGCCATATAAAAAGGATGTTGTCGATATATCTGAACCATGCTATAATTTGGGGAGCGGCATGTGCACCATCCAAAAATATACCACGCTCCCAAAACCCTAAAAATAAATTAGCATAAGATGGCGCACAAGCCGCCCCCATGGCGGTCCCCTGTCTCTGTAAATAAAATTTATCATTAAAAGTAAAAAAATTATGAGTAAGGATGAATTGCAACAACTCCAACACCAACACACGCATGTCCGGGTCCAGGTTACTATTTTCAAGGAAAAATCTGGAAGCCCTCATGTCTAATACTCGTGTAGAGTGCCTCCACATTCGCTGTGACATTGATCATATCAGAATCCACAAACAGCCCATCCAGGCGGCGAAGAATATCATTGGTGTCTCTGATATGTGAGAGTAGAGTCTCCACCTGGGGATGTAAATAATACTCAATAAACCTACAAGTAGGTTCACATAACCCCCCCACACCAGAAACAATTGGACGGCCAGGAGGAGAGATCGGATCCTTATGGACCTTGGGGAGGAGATAGAAAGTGGGCACAACCGGGGCCTGTACACACAATCCCTTCAATACTTTTTTAGAAATTATCCCTCTTTCAAAAGCCATCTCCAAAATGTTAAACAATTGGCTCTGAACAGTCGATAAAGGGCTATGTGAGAGCAAGGAGTATGTTTCTTTATTACGCAATTGTCGCATAGCCTCCCTTTCGTATTTATCCACTGACCAGATCACCACATTCCCCCCCTTGTCAACTGGTTTTATTACCACATCATCCCATTTCCTAATATCCTCGAGGGCCAATCTCTCAGATGACGACAAATTGTCTCTTTTACCTCTATTATTGATTGATCTGAGGTCCTCCGTAACTAGACGGGTAAAGATCTCCACTTGTGGACAAATAGATAAGGGGGGAAATGTGGTACATCTGGTCGTAATGGGGGGTAAAGGAACACTCACCAGAACAGGATTAGTGTGGAAGCCCTCTATTACCTATCACTGATATGGGTCGAGTGGGTGTTCTATCATACATTGTGCTTTGAATGGTTTGTTATTATCTTTGAGAGTGGGAATTAGTTCTGCATGGCACTTCTCAAAAATCTTTGACAAGAAGGAGAAAAAGTGATCTTTCATCTCTGGTTTCTTCTGCAGATTATGCTTAAGAGAGGAAAAAAGTTTTAATGCCAGATTTCTGTTGTTTGGTAGACGTGGTCTGTGGGTTTTGAAGGAAAGAGGTGCGCCCCAGCTGTTGGTCTCATCTTTTATGAGTCCCTTGTCCATTACCTCTAAGAACATCTTGTCCTCTACCGACATTGCTATTGGTTGCCTTGCTTAGTTCTCTGGAAGACTGTGCACCCCAACTGATCCTCATAGCTTCCTGACACCATACTGCTGTCATGAGTAAAGTCTATTAAATGATTGGGTAGTTGGATGCTGTGTGGTAGTTCCTTGACATGGATCTTATTGTTGCAAGGTTGAAACAGAGATGGGCGTCCTTTCTCCAATGTATTTGTTAGCATACTTGTCACAGAAGATGAGGCGTGCATGTGTCCCATGTATACGTTTCCTATAATGACCCATCCTAGGTCTAGCTTTTGGGCATAGGGAGCATTGTGGAGTCCATTGATATGACTTCTCACTTTATGATCCTGTAGGATATCTCTTCCCAACATCAGCATTATCTGTGCCTGATGGCCGAGTTCTGGTATAAAGTGTGCTATGCATTTTAAGTGAGCGTGATGGATTGCCAAATCTGGCATACTGTAGGTATTTCAGACCTGTTGTCTGGGATCTGATTACATTCGATGATTGTAGGTAGTGGTAGGCAGAATTGTCCGTCTAAGGACTCAATTTCGTAGTCAGTGGCTTTCCTGCCTATTGTTGTCACAGTACCTGTATATGTCTTTAATGTGTAGTGGGTGCTTGGCCCTTTGATGTTGAATAGGTCAAAGAATGTTGATCTAGCAAAGGATCAATTACTTTGATCATCCAAGATAGCATACAGTCTTACAGCTTTGTATCTATGGCCCTTTGGTTAGACTCTGACAAGGCATATTTTTGAACAGGATCTACTGTTTGTTGTCTCTTTACAGACTTCAGTACATTGTGAAGTGATCTCTGGCATAGCTGCATCCGTGCTCCTTTCCTCCCCACCATGCTCACTGTCAGCTGGCGTGTTTTGTGCACTCCATGGAGCTGGGCCAGGGTGTAGGGCTGTGTTATGATCTGTGGTGCCACATTCTGTGCATTTTACACTGACCTTACAATCCTTGGCGAGGTGAGTTGTGGATAAGCAGCACTTGTAGCAGATACCATTCTCTTTCAGGAAGTCTCTGCGATTTGGCATAGATTTTCCTCTGAAGGCTCTGCATTTCAGGAGAGCATGAGGCTTCTGATGGAGCTGGCACTGCTTGTCAGGGTCCTGTACCTTTGTCTCTGATTGAGAGTGGCCAGCAGACCTGTAATTGGAACTTGGAGAAGAAACATAAGTTTTGTGCACTGCCATGGATGTTCTGCGCGGGTTTGCAGCTTGTGATGATGTGGCATATGACATTGCAAAATCAAAGCTGGGATAATTTCTGTTTGTCGCTTGTTCGTGTATAAAGTCTACAAAAATGGAGAAGGGAGGGAACGGAACACTTGCTTGTATTTTTACGTGGAACCACGTGTGAGCCACCTCTCCTGTAGATTGTAGGGCAACTTTTGGACTATGGGTTTAACACCTTTGGCTATGTCTAGAAATGCAAGTCCTTGCAGGTCACCTTCACATTTGGCTAGGACTTCCTTTAGCAGATCATCAAGTTCTCTAATTTTTGGGAGACCTTTGTTAGATATTTTAGGAAATTCATCGATTCTTTTGAACAAGGCTCTCTCTATTACCTTTGCTGAACCATAATACTCATCCAGCCTCTTCCAGATCTCTTTGAGGCCAATTTGAGGGTGATTTATGTTAATGTCTCTGATGCTTACTGTGTGTTTGACTGACTCTTCTCCTAGGTATTTGACTAAGAGGTCTATCTCTTCCCTGTGTTGTAGCCCCAAGTCTCTAGTGACATTTTGGAAGGAAGCTTTCCAAGTTCTGTAACCTTCAGCGTGGTCACTGAATTTCATGAGTCCCCTGGCAACCAGATCACGTCGTGTGAAGAACTTAGCAAATTCTGGTGTGAACTGGTTGTCAGCAGAGTATACTGGTGGTGGATCACCCTGATAGTGATGTGAGGTGCGTTCATACCTGTTAGTATCCTCAGGGTGGCGCCAGACGCTGTCATATTGCTTTGGTCTGACATGCGGTGTGTCAGCAAGGTGATTCACATTGGTTACCTGGCGAGGGGCAAGGTAGACATTAGCAGAGTTGTTTTGCTCCATGTTTTTCTGGAGCTAAGCCTCATGATGACTCTCACTCGCTTCACTGGATATGTCGTGATCTTGGTTATAGTTTGGATCAGGAAGTTCATTTACTTACTGAGATGTGCGTTGTGGTGAATCTTACAGTGGCAACTTCAGACTTGACATACTGCTACGGCTATGCAGCTCAGGGTTGTGCACGGCTTATAGTGATTCTGCCTCGGCTAGTGCTGCAGCAGCCTCTCTTTTTACTGCTAAGCTCTCTAAGGCGGCATCCACATGTGCCTTCTCTAATTTAAGTTGCATCTCTTCTTCAGCATAACTTGCTCGCATTTTGGCGGCTTCAGCATTTGCGCGGGCAATGGCGACCACGCTGCAGATGGATACAGTGTTTGAGGAGACGCATGTAGCAGATTTTGTCCAGTGTGATTTGTGGGACATAGTGTCTTGGAGGGATGCTTGGCTGTGCAGAGATTGCTGTAGCTGTATTAGTCTCTGTGTAGCCGGTGACTTGGATCTCACTAGATAGATTTCTGCAGTTTCACTAGTTCCTGCAAGCTGGATGAAGGGCTGTCTTCTCCCTGAATTGGACTAGCTGGACAGTGCTGTGTAACTGGCCTCTGCAGGATGGAAGACTCTTCTATCTCTGAGTTCCCACTAGATGGAGAGCTGCTGTTTAACTGCGGTCCAGCAAGATGGAAGGCTCTCCTCTCTGTAATCCCACTAGCTAGAGAGCCGCTGTTTCTCTTTTCTGTCCTCACTAAATGAACCGGAATTCATGTAGCTTATACAGGCAGCTAAACCGCTATACCGGGGGTGCAATAAGGAGACTGTAGGTTGAATCTGTGCTTTATTGAACGTAGTCGTATTGCTGTGAATTCACTTTCTGGTCTACCTCTGGTTGCTATTGAGGGTGGTGGAGCTGGTTGTATTGACAGAGTAGTCGTGAGTTCTCTTTCCGGGCTCCCTCTGGTGGTTTCAGGAGGTAATGAAGCTGATCTAATTAACAGAGACCTGCCACCTGATAATGAGGATGACGATTGGACATCTGGAGTCTCTGACTGGATTTAAGACAGCCGACTCCCTCTATCCCTGCTGGTGATTTTTCCTGCCTCTTGAGGTCTTAGTTTCCAGTTCAGTCCCTGCATTCTCAAGCTAAGTGTTCTTTGCTATTGTTCACATTTCATTTGGTTTTGTCTGTTCAGTTTTGTGTGGTCAGCCAGCCGTGGCTGGGGCTGTGCTGAATTTCCATCCTTATGTTACTGTTTGTGCCAGTTTGCTTTTTGTCCCTTATTAGATTGGCCTCTTTTTGCTCTGTTTTCAGAATATGCCAGAGTGCTGATATAGTGGGTGATGTCTAGTGACTTCAGGGGTTTTTTTGCTATCAGAAGTGTTGGACATTTTTGCAGGGTTTTTTGGCGTGATTGCAGACAGTATCTTTCCTTTCCTGTACTTTCTAGTTAGTGTGGGCCCCATCGTTTGCTCAGTCCATTTTCCTACCTCTGTTTGTGTTTTCATCTTGTCTCACCGACAATATATGTTTGGGGGCTATCTATTCTTTTGGGGTTTGCTCTGGGGCAGTTTAGATTTCCCCTTTACTTGTTTAAGGCTTATTTAGTCCTCCGGCTGTGTCGAGGCATCTAGAATCATCGTAGGTATGCTCCATGGCTACTGCTAATTGTGTGGATAGGATGAGGGGTCTGCAATCCGCTTAGTTACCAACCTCTCTGGTTTTCTGTGGCTTAGCTTGGTCTTGTTTTCCACCTCGGTGACCCAATCATAACAGGTATATTGATGCAGGGAAACTACAAATAAAACATATGCATACACTGAGTCAAAACAGGGTACATCAGGGATACATATCATACATAACACAATAAGAATCAACATCTGCACTACTAGCTGAGTAGGGGAAAACTAACTGAACAGCTGAAGAGGGGGAAACTAATTGAACAGGCTGATCTGAGACAGAAACTAGACACAGGAAGCATGTTTGCTTACCAGCGATGCTGGGGAGGAGGAATGAGATGCTTACAGAATGCAGGCTGAGAGAAAATTGCGAACTGGAGGGAAAAATGGGGGCTGGACTGACCATGATCCTTTGCAAAACTTACCGTGGTGCTTTGCAACGTTCCAAGAATACATTGTGAATGGGGAGAAAGATGCAAAGTGAAAGTAAAATAGAATAACACTGCGGATATGACTCTGGCCACTAGATGGAGCCAGAAACAATGAAAACAATAGAATCTATAGAAAACTGAACATTCTATATATTCTCAATACATCAATGGAAATATTATCAAATAGACAGTCAAAGGTTATGAATTAAGTCTCGGAGACAGAACAATATCTAATTTTATCAATTTCAGTGCTCTAAAAGTGATCAGTGACCTTCATATTGATGTAATAAAAGAGAGTACACTAGTGTTGAGCATTCCGATACCGCAAGTATCGGGTATCGGCCGATATTAGCGGTATCGGAATTCCGATAGTTAATTCCGATACTTTTTTCATATCGGATTCCGGGATCGGAATCGGAATAGGAAGTTCCCATCATGCTATGAGCCTGCTTGCTTTGATTAAGCCAATGGGAATCCTCCGAAGTGTGGGCACATCCTGTTAGGCATGTAGGCATGTTAACTATTGGCATGGCTGTGATTGGCTGCCGAAATGATGTCATGATGCACTATAAAAGCCACCGCAGCCGCCATTTCTGGTCACTCTGCTGTGAATTCAGTTAGGGACAGGCTGCTGTAGAAGACTGTGAGGGACAGTTAGAAATAGCGATTCCACCAAACATCTAGTGCTTTACCCAGGCTACATAAACCACCACTGTAGCCTTCTTTGCCCTAGCAGCAGTGTTCACAGCTGTCTGCAAGGGCTGTGTGAGTGCAGCTCACGCTGTGGAGTGGGTCCTGCAGCCACGTCAGGCTGTAGGCCACCCAGTGTGATCACTGCTGCCTCATACATCTTTTATTTTTTGAGCTGCATTTTTTAAATAATTTCAATCTAGTGTGCTTCCATCCATATCCATATACGTTGGTTGCAAACACTAGTAGTAGACAGCGGAGCCTTTCTGCAGCCTTTCAGTGCTAGTGTCCACTTTGCTGCACTGTTCACGGCTGTCTGAGAGGTCTCTGACTGTGTGTGAGTGCAGCTCACGCTGAGTAGTGTGTCCTGCAGCTACGTCTGGCTGTAGGACGCTCAGCGTGCGTCACTGCCTCACACATATTTTTATTTGAGTGCAGCTCATTTTTTCTTCTATTAGTGTGCATCCATCCGTCTCCATCTACGGTGGTTGCAAACACTATATAGGAGTACACAGCGGAGCCTTTCTGCAGCCTGTCAGTGCCAGTGCCCACTTAGCTGCACTGTTGACGGCTGTCTGAGAGGTCTCTGACTGTGTGTGAGTGCAGCTCACGCTGAGTAGAGTGTCCTGCAGCTACGTCTGGTTGTAGGACGCTCAACGTGCGTCACTGCCTCACACATATTTGTCTCTGAGTGCAGCTCATTTTTTCTTCTCCTATTAGTGTGCATCCATCCGTATCCATCAACATTGGTTGGTTGCAAACACTATATAGGAGTAGATAGAGGAGCCTTTTTTTCTGGCTTGTGCCCTGCCGGCGCAGCCAGATTAGTATTACCCAATTTTTTTGGAGCCTCATCTTTTGCATTGTAGGTTACCTGCCTGCATTGTAATAGCTCCAAAAAGTTGGTGATACTATCAGTTTCAATTCTTTGTTCTCATACTTTGAGTTTGTTTCAAACAAAGAAACCACATAAAAAGTTCACCAAACACTACATTTTGAACTTGTGTAGGCCACATCAGCTCCTATTAAAGTCTAGTCCACACACACACACTTCATAAAATTAGTGTTTCTTGTACCTGTAACCAGCTGTTCAGGAATAAGCACACTAAGGCCCCCCTTTGTACTTTTTTGCCTATCTTAAGCAGTCTTGCAAGATGAAGAAGGCAGGGAGTAAGGCGCGGGGGCGTGGGCGTGGGCGTGGAGTTTCAGCAGGGAGAGGACGTGGGGATTCTGCAGGGAGAGGACGTGGGGATTCTACAGGTAGAGGACGTGGGGATTCTGGGCCTGCTGCGGGCACCAGTGGATCAGCATCCCCCAGTTTTAGCAGGCAACAGTCCTTTATGCGCAGCTTTGTAGGACCTCAACGTACCCCACTGCTGCGGGAGGAACAAATTGAAGCCGTTGTCGGATGGATGGCAGCTAACGCATCGACTTCAATTACTTCCGCATCCTCTCAGGGTCAGAGCACCGAAGAGCAACCATCTGTCTCTTCACCACCTGCCAAAGTGCCCAGGCAGTCAGAGAGACATGGACAGGAGCCATCACAGTCTCTACTTCTGTTCTCAGAATCTGTTGGCTTGGAAAGAGGGGGCCAGCCAAGCAGCATTCCTGAATGTGAAGAAGAGGGAGTATGCAGTGATGCGCAACTTCTTTGTCCCTCTGAATCTGAAGAGGCGAGTGGGCCAGTGCCTATGGTCAGCACACCTCAGTACGCATCAGATGATGACGAGACTCAGTTGCCACTTTCTGGTGCGTACGGTGCTGGCGAGACAACCCCGGAGAAGCAGCTGTTTGAAGAGGGGAGGGAAGATGATGAGGTCCTTGACCCATCATGGCGTGAGCAACAGGAAGGTGGTGGGAGCAGCTCGGAGGAAGAGATTCCCCTACCGGCCAAAACAGGAGGCAGAGGGAGGGGGAAGACTTGGTTGCCTGTACCCTCCACTTCGGCACCCGTTAGGAGCATTCCTCCTTCCAAAGGCAAACCGGGCGCTCACAAGAGTTGCAGTGCGTGGTCCTTTTTTGACACAGTTGCAGATGACATTTGCTTTGTCAAATGCAAGCTGTGTCATCAGAGAGTCAAAAGAGGGAGAAATGTCAGCAACCTCAATACCACAAATATGTGGAAACATGTGCGCACCAAGCACGAGTTGGAGTTGCAGAGACACCCTGAAGACGTAGGCCAACGTACAGCACCACCTACCACCTCTTCAGTTCGTGTTGGGCCCTCTTCCTCCAGCTCACACACTGCTGGTTCGGCTTCCTCACAGGATCGCCAAGGAAGAACCTCTGCCACTGTTGTCCGGAGACCCTGTCAGATTCCACCCATAACAGCACGTTCCCATCCATCACAGCCATCGGTAGCACAGGCATGGGATAAAAGGCGCCCTTACTCGGCAAACCATCCCCGAGCACAGTCTCTGAATGCTGGCATTGCCAAACTTCTGGCAGTTGAAATGCTGTCATTCAGGCTGGTGGACACTGACACCTTCCGGGACTTAATGGCATTGGCAGTCCCCCAATACAACGTGCCCAGCCGCTTTTATTTCAGCAGGCGAGCCGTCCCTGCCCTGCAGAAACATGTTGAGGGCAAAATAAAACATGCGCTACTAAACGCCGTTAGTAGCAAGGTCCACCTGACCACCGATGCGTGGACCAGTAACCATGGACAGGGACGATACCTTTCCCTCACTGCCCACTGGGTCAATGTTGTGGAGCCGGGTACGGATCTGGAGAGTGGCGCTGTACGTGTTCTTCCAACGCCACGGATTGCAGGACTCCAGTCTGTACACATAGACTCCTCCTCCTACTCAAGTTCCTCAGAAACAGCAGAGCAGGAGCCTGTTACGACCGATATGAGCACAGCCGTGGCCAAACGTCAACAGGCTGTACTCAAATTAATTTCTTTGGGGAATCGAAGCCACACAGCGCAGGAGCTCTGGAATGCTATCAAGCTGGAGAGCGATGTGTGGTTTGGGCCAGCGAATCTCCAGCCGGGCTTGGTAGTGTGTGACAATGGCCGAAATCTGGTGGCAGCTCTTGGCCTAGGCAACCTCACACACATCCCATGTCTGGCACATGTTCTTAACTTGGTCGTGCAGAGCTTTCTGAGGGACTATCCGGATCTTGATGCACTGTTGCACAAGGTCCGCATAGAGTGCGCTCACTTGCGACGTTCCAGCACGGCAAGATCGCGCCTCGCTGCTCTGCAGCGACGATTTGGCCTTCCGGAACATCGCATCATATGTGACCTACCCACCCGGTGGAATTCAACGTTACATATGTTGGAGCGGTTGTGTGAGCAGCAGGCAGCAGTCATGGAGTACCAGCTGCATCAGGCGCAAACAAGTCGCACTGTGCGCCGTTCACACTTCAGCACCATTGAGTGGGCCTCTATGAAGGACATCTGCCTCGTTTTGCGTGCCTTCGATGAATCCACGCGGATGGCGAGTGCAGATGATGCACTAGTCAGCATGACTGTCCCCCTTATCTGCCTGCTTCAACAAACACTGCAAGCACTAAGGGATGAGGTTTCAGAAGAGGTGGAGGATGAGGAGTCCCAAATGCCATCTGCTTCTGGACAGTCTGCGCTACGTGTTTCCTCACAAAGGCCTAGGCAGGGGACACTTTGTGAGGAGGATGAGGAGGAGTCGATGGAGGAGGAAGACATCTCTCCAGAGGAGGGAGGTACACAAACCTCTACTCAGTATGTACAGCGAGGGTGGGGTGATGCAGAGCAGGTCGAGGTCACGCCTCAAACAGGGGACAGCGGTTCTTTGGCAGTTGGGAGTCTGCAGCACATGGTTGATTTCATGCTGCAGTGCCTGAGAAACGACCGCCGCATCGCCCACATTCTCGTCTCGGCTGATTATTGGGTGTACACCCTCCTAGATCCTCGCTACCGGGACAGCGTACAAAGGCTCATACCAACGTTGAACCGGGAGCGTAAAATGCGGGAGTATGAAGAGTCACTGGTGCAGTCCATAATGTTTTCCATTCCACCCGACAGCATTGTTGCTAGTGCTTTACAAAGCAGCTCTGTGCGTCGAGGCAGTGGAGGAAACTCTGCACAAAGAGGGAGCAGAGGCAGCGCCGCAGCACAAGGCAAGACCACTATGGCCCAAATGTGGCAAAGTTTTGTGTGTCCACCACAATTGTCTACACCATCAGCGACGCCTCGAGTCAGCAGGAGGCAACGCTTCCGTCAGATGGTGTCAGACTACATGTCTTGCCCTGTCGCTGTACTCCCAGATGGCTCTTCCCCCTTCAAGTTTTGGGTCTCTAAGCTGGATACATGGCCAGAGCTTAGCCAGTATGCATTGGAGGTGCTGGCTTGCCCTGCTGCCAGTGTATTATCGGAACGTGTCTTTAGTGCCGCAGGTGGTGTACTAACAGACCGTCGCACGCGACTATCTTCCGATAATGTTGACCGGCTGACTTTTCTGAAAATGAACAAGGCCTGGATCTCCAAAGACTTTGCCATTCCTCTTACAGACTAAATTAGTGGTTGGCAACTGTATCCAGGTCTGCTGGTGTGTTCATTTTTCTACCACCTGAACTATAATCCCTGTGCTTCAACACAGCCAGTTGTCGCTCAGATGTGTCGTCTGCACAGAGAAACACACTAGCTCCTGTGTTACTGGGGTTCAGTAATGCCAGCTGATCCCCTGCTGTGTGGACGGCAGAGTCACCAGCTCCATCAACATTCAAACCACTACTGATTTTTAACCGTGCCCAACTTAGGTCTCTGGCTCCACTGTCTCTACTATTTCCCCTGACCTCCAACCCCGCCATCTACATCTCTGAAGTGGCGTCAGCACAATCTACACTTGTTCCTGTGTTCCTGTGGCTCAGTCCCATCAGTTTATCCCCTGATGTGTGTCCGGCAAGGTCTCCTGCTCTGTCCACATTCCCATAACCAGTAGTGGGAATGAGGACAGAGCTGGCTAACTTGCCGGACAAACATCAGGGGATCAACTGATGGGACTGAGCACCAGTAACACAGGAACAAGTGTAGATTGTGCTGACGCCACTTCAGAGATGTAGCTGGCGGGGTTGGAGGCCAGGGTAAATAGTAGAGACAGTGGAGCCAGAGGCCTAAGTGGAGCATGGTTAGAATCAGTAGTAGTCCACAACCTCCATAAAAACCGATGCCCATTGGCCTCTGCATGCGGCATGCGTAATCCTGGGCTCCAACAGCGTCAGTTGGTGTTCAGAAGTGTCGTCTCCACAGAGCCAAACACATTCGTTCAAGTGTTAGTGGGGTTCAGCACTGTCAGCTGTTCCCCTGCTGTGGAGATGGCAAGTCTCCTGCTGCCTTCACCTGCCAAAATCCAGTAGGCCCCAGCCTGCTCCTCGCCTAATCCTGGGCTCCAACAACGTCAGTTGGTGTTCAGAAGTGTCGTCTCCACAGAGCCAAACACATTCGTTCAAGTGTTAGTGGGGTTCAGCACTGTCAGCTGTTCCCCTGCTGTGGAGATGGCAAGTCTCCTGCTGCCTTCACCTGCCAAAATCCAGTAGGCCCCAGCCTGCTCCTCGCCTAATCCTGGGCTCCAACAGCGTCAGTTGGTGTTCAGAAGTGTCGTCTCCACAGAGCCAAACACATTCGTTCAAGTGTTAGTGGGGTTCAGCACTGCCAGCTGTTCCCCTGCTGTGGAGATGGCAAGTCTCCTGCTGCCTTCACCTGCCAAAATCCAGTAGGCCCCAGCCTGCTCCTCGCCTAATCCTGGGCTCCAACAGCGTCAGTTGGTGTTCAGAAGTGTCGTCTCCACAGAGCCAAACACATTCGTTCAAGTGTTAGTGGGGTTCAGCACTGTCAGCTGTTCCCCTGCTGTGGAGATGGCAAGTCTCCTGCTGCATTCACCTGCCAAAATCCAGTAGGCCCCAGCCTGCTCCTCGCCTAATCCTGGGCTCCAACAGCGTCAGTTGGTGTTCAGAAGTGTCGTCTCCACAGAGCCAAACACATTCGTTCAAGTGTTAGTGGGGTTCAGCACTGCCAGCTGTTCCCCTGCTGTGGAGATGGCAAGTCTCCTGCTGCCTTCACCTGCCAAAATCCAGTAGGCCCCAGCCTGCTCCTCGCCTAATCCTGGGCTCCAACAACGTCAGTTGGTGTTCAGAAGTGTCGTCTCCACAGAGCCAAACACATTCGTTCAAGTGTTAGTGGGGTTCAGCACTGTCAGCTGTTCCCCTGCTGTGGAGATGGCAAGTCTCCTGCTGCATTCACCTGCCAAAATCCAGTAGGCCCCAGCCTGCTCCTCGCCTAATCCTGGGCTCCAACAGCGTCAGTTGGTGTTCAGAAGTGTCGTCTCCACAGAGCCAAACACATTCGTTCAAGTGTTAGTGGGGTTCAGCACTGCCAGCTGTTCCCCTGCTGTGGAGATGGCAGTCTCTCCTGCTGTCTCCGCATTACAAAGACAGTAGGCCTCTGCCTACACCCTCCTATTTCCTGGGCTTCAACACAGCCAGTTGTAGCTCGGAAGTGCCGTCCACACGGAAAGAGACACTTGCTCCCGTGTCTCAGTGGGGTTCAGTAACGTCAGCTGATCCCCTGCTGTGTGGATGGCAGTCTCTCCTGCTGTCACCTCTTTCAAAATACAGTAGGCCTCTGCCTACACCCTCCTATTTCCTGGGCTTCAACACAGCCAGTTGTAGCTCGGAAGTGCCGTCCACACGGAAAGAGACACTTGCTCCCGTGTCTCAGTGGGGTTCAGTAACGTCAGCTGATCCCCTGCTGTGTGGATGGCAGTCTCTCCTGCTGTCACCTCATTCAAAATACAGTAGGCCTCTGCCTACACCCTCCTATTTCCTGGGCTTCAACACAGCCAGTTGTAGTTCGGAAGTGCCGTCCACACGGAAAGAGACACTTGCTCCCGTGTCTCAGTGGGGTTCAGTAACGTCAGCTGATCCCCTGCTTTGTGGATGGCAGTCTCTCCTGCTGTCACCTCTTTCAAAATACAGTAGGCCTCTGCCTACACCCTCCTATTTCCTGGGCTTCAACACAGCCAGTTGTAGCTCGGAAGTGCCGTCCACACGGAAAGAGACACTTGCTCCCGTGTCTCAGTGGGGTTCAGTAACGTCAGCTGATCCCCTGCTGTGTGGATGGCAGTCTCTCCTGCTGTCACCTCATTCAAAATACAGTAGGCCTCTGCCTACACCCTCCTATTTCCTGGGCTTCAACACAGCCAGTTGTAGCTCGGAAGTGCCGTCCACACGGAAAGAGACACTTGCTCCCGTGTCTCAGTGGGGTTCAGTAACGTCAGCTGATCCCCTGCTGTGTGGATGGCAGTCTCTCCTGCTGTCACCTTATTCAAAATACAGTAGGCCTCTGCCTACACCCTCCTTTTTCCTGGGCTTCAACACAGCCAGTTGTAGTTCGGAAGTGCCGTCCACACGGAAAGAGACACTTGCTCCCGTGTCTCAGTGGGGTTCAGTAACGTCAGCTGATCCCCTGCTGTGTGGATGGCAGTCTCTCCTGCTGTCACCTCTTTCAAAATACAGTAGGCCTCTGCCTACACCCTCCTATTTCCTGGGCTTCAACACAGCCAGTTGTAGTTCGGAAGTGCCGTCCACACGGAAAGAGACACTTGCTCCCGTGTCTCAGTGGGGTTCAGTAACGTCAGCTGATCCCCTGCTGTGTGGATGGCAGTCTCTCCTGCTGTCACCTCATTCAAAATACAGTAGGCCTCTGCCTACACCCTCCTATTTCCTGGGCTTCAACACAGCCAGTTGTAGTTCGGAAGTGCCGTCCACACGGAAAGAGACACTTGCTCCCGTGTCTCAGTGGGGTTCAGTAACGTCAGCTGATCCCCTGCTGTGTAGATGGCAAAGTCTCCTGCTGCCTACACAGTCATACCACTACTGATTTTTAACCGTGCTCCAATTAGGCCTGTGGCTCCACTGTCTCTCGTATTTCCCCTGTCCTCCAACCCCGCCAGTTACAGCTCCGAAGTGGCGTCTGCACAATCCACACTTGTTCCTGTGTTTCAGGTGTTCAGTCCGGTCAGTTAATCCCCTGATGTGTGTCCGGCAATGTCGCCTGCTCTGTCCACATTCCCATTATGGGAATGTGGACAGAGCAGGCGACATTGCCGGACACACATCAGGGGATTAACTGACCGGACTGAACACCTGTAACACAGGAACAAGTGTGGATTGTGCAGACGCCACTTCGGAGCTGTAACTGGCGGGGTTGGAGGACAGGGGAAATACGAAAATCAGTGAAGCCACAGGCCTAAGTGGAGCTTGGTTCAAATTAGTAGTCTACAACCGATCTTAAAATTTCTTCAATGCAGCCTCAGCCTGCTCCGTGCTTGTCCCTGGGCTTCAACACAGCCAGTTGTTGCTCGGAAGTGCCGTCTTCACAGAGTAAAACACTAGCTCCTGTGTTTGTGGGGTTCAGTAACGTCAGCTGTTCCCCTGCTGTTTTGATGGCAATCTGTCCTGCTGCCTCCCAATTGACAGCACATCAGGCCTCAGCCTGCTAAGTGCTTGTCCTGGGCTCCAACATCGCCAGTTGCTGCTCATAACTGACTTTGGCACGGGTACTCCCTCCTGCCCAGCTTGGTTCCAGCCCTGCCTGCTGTTTCCGGGAAGTGTCAATGTCAGTTTGCCACCCCAAGTTGCCATGTCGTGTTGCGGTTGGGTTAGCCGAGGCTAGGGTGCCAGCAGTTTAGGTGCTTCCTATGTGGACTGCGGGTTCTGGTAAGAAAGGCTTGTTCCATAGTGCCAGTAGGACAAGCACCCCCTGTAGGACTGTGTGATTCGGTAACTGCGGCCAGCTTGCGGCATGCCAACTTTGCTTTTCAGGGGTAACTTCTGATACCCCTCCGTGTTCCAGCACCGTCAGCTGGTTCTCGTCAGAGCCTTTGGCCTAGGTGCCTCCATCTCGGTATCCGAGTTCCGGCAACGTCTGCTGGTCCTTGGTAGTGCTTTGTAGCACAGGTACCTCCTGCTTAGTAACCGTGTTCCAGCACCGTCAGCTGGTCCTCGGTTGTGCCATTGGCTCTTATTCCTTCTGCTGCCCCTCCGGGTGCCAGCACTGTCAGCTGGTCCTCGCTATTTCCATTTGCTCTTGCAGCTTATGCTACCCCTCCGGGTTCCTGCACCGTCAGCTGGTTCTCGGCAGAGCCTTTGGCCTAGGTGCCTCCATCTCGGTATCCGAGTTCCGGCAACGTCTGCTGGTCCTTGGTAGTGCTTTGTAGCACAGGTACCTCCTGCTTAGTAACCGGGTTCCAGCACCGTCAGCTGGTCCTTGGTTGTGCCATTGGCTCTTATTCCTTCTGCTGCCCCTCCGGGTGCCAGCACTGTCAGCTGGTCCTCGCTATTTCCATTTGCTCTTGCAGCTTATGCTACCCCTCCGGGTTCCTGCACCGTCAGCTGGTTCTCGTCAGAGCCTTTGGCCTAGGTGCCTCCATCTCGGTATCCGAGTTCCGGCAACGTCTGCTGGTCCTTGGTAGTGCTTTGTAGCACAGGTACCTCCTGCTTAGTAACCGGGTTCCAGCACCGTCAGCTGGTCCTTGGTTGTGCCATTGGCTCTTATTCCTTCTGCTGCCCCTCCGGGTGCCAGCACTGTCAGCTGGTCCTTGCTATTTCCATTTGCTCTTGCAGCTTATGCTACCCCTCCGGGTTCCTGCACCGTCAGCTGGTTCTCGGCAGAGCCTTTGGCCTAGGTGCCTCCATCTCGGTATCCGAGTTCCGGCAACGTCTGCTGGTCCTTGGTAGTGCTTTGTAGCACAGGTACCTCCTGCTTAGTAACCGGGTTCCAGCACCGTCAGCTGGTCCTTGGTTGTGCCATTGGCTCTTATTCCTTCTGCTGCCCCTCCGGGTGCCAGCACTGTCAGCTGGTCCTCGCTATTTCCATTTGCTCTTGCAGCTTATGCTACCCCTCCGGGTTCCAGCACCGTCAGCTGGTTCTCGTCAGAGCCTTTGGCCTAGGTGCCTCCATCTCGGTATCCGAGTTCCGGCAACGTCTGCTGGTCCTTGGTAGTGCTTTGTAGCACAGGTACCTCCTGCTTAGTAACCGTGTTCCAGCACCGTCAGCTGGTCCTCGGTTGTGCCATTGGCTCTTATTCCTTCTGCTGCCCCTCCGGGTGCCAGCACTGTCAGCTGGTCCTCGCTATTTCCATTTGCTTTTGCAGCTTATGCTACCCCTCCGGGTTCCTGCACCGTCAGCTGGTTCTCGGCAGAGCCTTTGGCCTAGGTGCCTCCATCTCGGTATCCGAGTTCCGGCAACGTCTGCTGGTCCTTGGTAGTGCTTTGTAGCACAGGTACCTCCTGCTTAGTAACCGGGTTCCAGCACCGTCAGCTGGTCCTCGGTTGTGCCATTGGCTCTTATTCCTTCTGCTGCCCCTCCGGGTGCCAGCACTGTCAGCTGGTCCTCGCTATTTCCATTTGCTCTTGCAGCTTATGCTACCCCTCCGGGTTCCAGCACCGTCAGCTGGTTCTCGTCAGAGCCTTTGGCCTAGGTGCCTCCATCTCGGTATCCGAGTTCCGGCAACGTCTGCTGGTCCTTGGTAGTGCTTTGTAGCACAGGTACCTCCTGCTTAGTAACCGGGTTCCAGCACCGTCAGCTGGTCCTCGGTAGTGCCATTGGCTCTTGTTCCTTCTGCTGCCCCTCCCGGTGCCAGTACCGTCAGCTGGTTCAAGAGGACAAAGAACAGGAAGACAACCACCAAGATGCAGAACAAGAGAGAGAAGACCAAGAAGCATAAAAAAAACAAAGCAGAAGAACATTAAGCATAAGACTAATACTCTGAGCAAATGATATTATCTTATTTATAAGCAGAAGAAGACTAAGCAGTGTATGGGGGTGAGTCCGTTCCTCCTCGTGGTGCCCCTGGAAAAGGCCTGCTGCTGCAGGCCAAACTGAACGCGGACAAATCCTGTTGTAAATCTTTTGTGACAGGCAGAACGGAAGGTGTAAACTTCTAACTTTTCCAGATAACAACTACAGGAATGCCTGACACAAACAAGAATATGATGAAGAAGAATAGGAAGAAGATGAAGAAGTTGAATATGTAGAATAATAATTGTTGAATAAGAAGAATATGAAGAATGTAAGAAAAGGAAGAAGAAGAAGAAGAATGTAAAAAAAGGAAGTAGAAGAATTTAAAAAAGGAAGAAGAAGAAGAATGTAAAAAAAGGAATAAGAAGAAGAATGTAAAAAAAGGAAGAAGAAGAATGTAAAAAAAGGAAGTAGAAGAATGTAAAAAAAGGAGGAAGAAGAAGAAGAAGAATGTAAAAAAAGGAATAAGAAGAAGAAGAAGGTAAAAAAAAGGAAGAAGAATAAGAAAGAAGAAGAAAGAAGAAGAAGACATACATGTCTGGCAAAATATAAATGAGGCTAACATAGTCAATATCTTTGTAACTCCTAACATCTTTAAAAAAAAAGTTTAATTCCTGCTATTCCATTTGATTGGGCTAAACCTCTATGGCTTTAATGTCTCCTCCACCTCCCACAATACATTCTACATTATTCTTAGTTGTTTTTCTTCATGTAGAATTAACCTACAAGGAAAGAAAGGTTTTTTTTTAATTCCGATATTTTGGCCCCATTGACTTGCATTGGTTCCCGGTATCGGAATCGGCGATACCGATACTTTTTTTAAAGATCGGCCGATCCATTCCGATCCGATATTTTCAAGTATCGGCTGGTATCGCTCAACTCTATTCATGACTTTAATGAGCGGTACCACATGACCACTGAACGCAGGAAGAGCTGGGGCACGAGATCATGGAAGGAGCAGGGGGTGAAGAGATGAGCCAGGAAGGGGTGAGTATGATCTCTGACACCTGCACTCCCCCTCCCCCGCCGATCCCCGTATATGACTCGAGTAAAAACCGAAAGGGGGACTTTCAGCTCAAAAAATGGTCTGAAAATTTCGGCTTAAACTCGAGTATATACGGTATCTCTTAGCGCAGTTAGTATGCTGCTACACTTATTAATTTATTATTTAAAACAGCGATCAATTATTAAAAATCTTTAAGAGTCGTTTCACTTTTAAAAATTATGGCTATCCCTAGGAATTAGGTTGCTTTATTTTTGGAAACAAATGGTCATAGACTCTAGAGTTTGATCTACCGACCCATCCCACTGGAATGATAAGACATAAATTTTGGTTGAATATTTCCAAGATTCAAAATTCCCTAAAGATCCATTTGCCAAAAAGTCAAATTTTTGTCATTCTCTTTTGCGCAGATTCAGCAAAATGCGGGAGCTGGATGACATTTTTCTGAACCTTAATGGGCCATCAAAAAGTTAAAAAAATAAAAAACCTTTATACTTACATCACTGCTTACATCTCCTGCTCCTCCACTACTCACCAACAGCCGTCGGGTCCTTTCCTCATCTTCTGATACCCCATTATTGGAATCTTTGGGTCTCTCGCACAGTGACAGACTTTTGGGAGTCAGGATGCCCGGGAGGGTTCTATGAAGGTGCAAAGGAGGTCATGGTGCACATACTGATGTCATGATACCGTTAACCTCAAGCCTGTGCAGAACCCTCCCATTCACCATAAAATCCGGAAGGCCATCAGAGTGTGAGAGGGATCAGAAGATGCAGCTAAGACTGAACAGTTGATGGTGAGTAGCGGAAGGGCCAGAGAGGTGAGCAGTGAGGTGAGAATAATGATTTCTCTTATTTTTTACATATCATGTCTATTATACTATGAGGTTATGAGAGACCCCATAGCATAATAAGGAACATTAATTTTACAGAGAATAGCTTTGTTAAAATTTGTGAAAATCTGGTGAATTTGGAATTCAGAAGATTCTCTTATCACTAATAAATAGATAATTGGTTATTATACAGTATGTGCCATCACTCTGTCTTGTGGTTGGGCATTTGTTGGGCATTTCACAGTCAAACTGCTCTAACTGTAAAGAACCCATTACTCTTCAGCTACAGAAATCGTCTTTCCTCTACACATAATAAAAGAGGTTGTCCACTACTAGGACAACCCCTTCTGAAACTAAATGTTCATCCTCGATAAAATGAAGTCTATACTCACCTCCCGTACCAGCACCGTTACCGCGGTGTCGGCACTCACTCTCCCCAAGGTTATGATGCAGTGTTGTGACGTGATACTGGCGTCACTGTCCTCACTTTTGGACAAACTGAACAGGAAGAGGAATTCTGAGATCAGCTGCAGCCCTGGCTTCTTCTTCATGTTCAGTTTGCCCAAAGGCAGAGACAGTGACACCAGTGCTGATTGGGTGCCAGGCATCACATGTTACAACGCTGCATCACAGACCAGGGGAGAGAGAGTGCTGATGCCACAGGAGGTGGGTGTAAGCTTTATTATTTTATCGGGGCCAAAGATTTAGTTTAAGAAGGGGTCAACCTCTTTAATGTCCCCTGGTCCTTGTAAGTTCTTTGGAAGGAATAAATCATGTGCCAGTACATTGTATTGAGCCCACATTTTTCTCGGCAGATGATGGCATTGTTATTAAGATATCATTTGCCTCTAACAGCCGTGGGTGGAGCTGCTATCTTGTCAATCTCTTACAGTACCATTGACATAATTCCATCTTCCCACTAGCGCCCCATGACGTGATAGTTGGATGCTGATGGGTTAGCAATTGACTGGGAGTCTGCCAAAGTCTGGTGTTCATGGGAGAGCATAATTTTTATACAGCAGTACTATGGTATTGCTGTTTATAGCTCAAACAATAACAGGTTCTAGTCCCTTAAGGGGATTAACAGTGAAAAATAAAAAAAAAAGTGTTTAAAAATATAGAGAAAAATGTATAAAATTTCAAATCGACTCCGTTAGCCCCATAAAAATAATGAAATATAAAAATAAAAGATACACATTTTATTGTTACATCCATATAAGTTTGATCTATCAAAATATTAAATGAATTAATCCAATTGGTAAACGTTGCAAAGAGAAAAAAATGTATAATTGTGGAATTGCACTTTTTTCTCACTTTTGACACACTTTGACTTTCTTTCCTGTTTTCCAGTACATTACATGAAAAAATTAATGGTGTCATTCAAAATTACAACTCGTCTCGCAAGAAATAAACCCTCATATGGCTAGGTCGATGGAAAAATTAAAAAGGTATTGGAAGAAGAGGAATAAGTGAAAACACAAAAAATGGGAAAATATTTGGGAAAGGGCTACTAGAGATGAAAAAAATTGGGCGCAATGAAGATCCTTGTGGTCCTAATAATTATAATCACTGATCATTTACTGTACCCATGCAGTTAACATAGAGGACACTAATATTTTACTTTCCTGAGGATTTCTGTATTCTCAGCGAAAAGCAAAATGCTTACCGTAATTCCTTGCAGCAGCTGTTATAAAATCTGTAGCACCGAAGTAAGTAAAACTCAGTGGATCAAGTGTAAGAGAGATGCTTGTGTAAGCCACGAACTCAGATGATTTGATGTTACATTCCGACATAATATGCAGCATTGCCCTGTGTAAAAGAATAATCGGAGAAAATACGTCAGAGGCATTGAATGCCATTCATTACTGCAAATAGTAATATAAAATACCTTTTTAAAAGACTAAATGGGTTTTACAGTTTATAAAACCCAATCTCACATAAACTATCAGGTAATTCTGAATAAATATTATTATTATTATTATTATTATTTATTGTTATAGCGCCATTTATTCCATGGCGCTTTACATGTAAGGAGGGGTATACATAATAAAAACAAGTACAATAATGTTAAACAATACAAGTCATAACTGGTACAGGAGGAGAGAGGACCCTGCCCGCGAAGGCTCACAATCTACAAGGGATGGGTGAGAATACAGTAGGTGAGGGTAGAGCTGGTCATGCAGCGGTTTGGTCGATCGGTGGTTACTGCAGGTTATAGGTTTGTCGGATGAGGTAGGTCTTCAGGCTCTTTTTGAAGGTTTCGATGGTAGGTGACAGTCTGATATGTTGTGGTAGAGGGTTCAAGGGTAGGGGTGATGCGCGAGAGAAATCTTGTATGCGATTGTGGGAAGAGGAGAAAAGAGGGGAGTAGAGAAGGAGATCTTGTGAGGATCGGAGGTTGCATGCAGGAAAGTACCGGGAGACGAGGTCACAGATGTATGGAGGAGACAGGTTGTGGATGGCTTTGTATGTCATGGTTAGGGTTTTGTACTGGAGTCTCTGGGCAATGGGGAGCCAGTGAAGGGATTGACAGAGGGGAGAAGCTAGGGAATAGTGGGGGGAGAGGTGGATTAGTCGGGCAGCAAAGTTTAGAATAGATTGGAGGGGTGCGAGAGTGTTCGAGGGGAGGCCACTGAGCAAGAGGTTGCAGTAGTCAAGGCGAGAGATGATGAGGGCATGGACTAGGGTTTTTGCAGATTTTTGGTTGAGGAATGAACAGATTCGTGAAATATTTTTGAGTTGAAGTCGGCAGGAAGTGGAAAGGGCTTAGATATGTAGTTTGAAGTAGAGATCAGCGTCAAGGATTACCCCGAGGCAGCGAGCTTGTGGGACTGGGAGAGTGGGCAGCCATTTACTGTAATGGATAGGTTCATTGGGGGGGTCACGTGAGATGGGGAAAGATGATGAATTCTGTTTTGTCCATGTTAAGTTTCAGAAATCTAGCGGAGAAGAAGGATGAAATAGTGGACAGACATTGAGGGATTCTGGTTAGTAGGGAGGTGATATCTGTTCCAGAGATGTAGATCTGTGTGTCATCAGCATAGAGAAGATACTGAAAGCCATGAGATTCTATGAGCTGTCCCAGGCCAAAGGTGTAAATGGAAAGGAGCAGGTGTCCTAGGACTGAACCTTGTGGGACTCCGACAGATAGGGGTTGAGGTGAGGACGAATAATGGAAGGGACTTCCCATTGCAGGATCCCCATCATTGACCAGAAGTCAGATTGGTTACAAGAGGGTCTCTCTCTATTTCTCTTTCTCTATCCTGTCCTTTATTACATTAACAGACTATTGATTTCTATTATAAATCCAATAGGTGATGTAATGTAATTTTTATTTGTCCCATTGGTGGCGCTGTAGGAAAATTGAACACTTACTGTCGCATTTCCATAAAGATTACCGCTGATCACCAGAGGTTTGAGTAATTTCTAAAATGGTAGCGAAAAGGTGAGGTTTTGCACTACTAGAGGAGAGATGTAGATCTTCCACATACAGTGTATGGAAATTGAAGGTGACCTGTCAAAGAGGTCCGAACTGGATGACTCAATCACCTAGAAAATAGGTGGTGGATAGGAGGCCAAAAGCGGTTTTATTATCTATGAGCTTGACAGTGAGTTTGATGCCATGACATAAGGCCCCAAATGTAAGGGAGAAGCACCATAGAGTTTCTTCTTGCAGCCAATTTTGTGATCAAATGAAAATCTAAAGAGGATCAAAGCCAAAAGCATTTATCAGCTACCTACTTGATAGTGGGATATCAGTGGTGCCCTACCTCTGTCTAACTCAGATGTTTCCATAACTCCCATATAGTTGCATAAAGCAGCAGCATGCTTGACCACCTTTCTGTTCAAAACTCATCCTAACCACACCCATGTAGGTCAGAGCCATCAGGATGCTTAATTCTAGTAATGCGTGTATTTTACTGAAATATCCCTTTAAATCTCAATGACAAAGAACACTATCACTCAAATTGTTCTTAGAGACTAAATTATGATTTTTAAGACAATTCCATCAAAAAGGCCACCAATATCTCTTATTGCAGAAATAGCAGGGGCTTTAAAGGGAAGTTTGGTGAAGTCATACCAATTTATGGGATTTTGTCAGCCCTAAAATACAATTCTAAATAAGAATTTACTTATGTAGGGACTTAATTCTTATATTAATCATACATGTACTTTATAAATAAATTCATTTGTTGTGCAAGAAAATAGCATTTATTTCCATGGTCTAATTAGGGTGATTGGTCCAACCTTGGCATGGCTGAGGTGCAGCATTTCACTATGGAAGGAAAGTTCTGCTCCAGCTGCTATTAAAATCTTCTTTAATGAAAAGCCATTAAAACATACAATGGTGAAGACTCTCCATATAACCACACCACAACAGAGATGACAGGCTACGCGTTTCGACCAGACGGTCTTTGTCTTTGACAAAGACCGTCTGGTCGAAACGCGTAGCCTGTCATCTCTGTTGTGGTGTGGTTATATGGAGAGTCTTCACCATTGTATGTTTTAATGGCTTTTCATTAAAGAAGATTTTAATAGCAGCTGGAGCAGAACTTTCCTTCCATGGTTTATGACGTTGGTCCGCATGGAGCTCCGAGTTTCTGCGCTTGATCTCTGGTGAGCTGGCTATTTCTTTCTATTTCTATTTGGGCAGCATTTCACCCGCTGAGTTTGAATACCTCCATATCTCTCTGGTGATTGACAGCTCTGGCTCAGTCAGGAGAAATCTTGTGTCTGCGTTTGCAAAGAGATGAGAGATGTGTGTGCACACGCGATAATATAAGAATTTCCAGTGTGAGCAAATGCAAATACCAGGTTTCGCCTGCGAAAGTGAGGGCTTTGGTCAAGCCAGTACTGTTAATCACCAAAAATGCAGATGGAGATATACATTACAACTCTGCATTGTTCCATTGAAGTGAATTGGAACAGAGCTGGAGTACGAACACTACACAGTGTGGTGTTCCAGCTCCTTACACAGTTTTCTTCCAGCGGCACAAAGAGCTGTACACAGCTGATCAGTAGGTGTCCTGGATTTCGGACCACCACTGAGCTGATTAATGACATGTCTTGAAGTTAGCTGCTCAATATCTTAGTTCTGGACAATTACTGCAAGTCTGTTGCCCTGTAATTGTGTAAAACCTTGGATATAACTAGTGTGCTGTGTGTAAGGGGGTGCCAACAAGTCATTTTGCCTTGGCTGTAGAATTCACAAATAAGGTAACGGCAGTAGATTGAAACTCAATTTCATGGATCAATGAAGGCCTGTCTACAACTGTGGTATAAAATTGTGAAAGGGTCCAGCAGGGATGCTATTGATTATCTCTTTTTGATAGCAGAGACGTTTTTGTGACTTGCAGAAAATAAAAAGTTTGCAAAAAGTTTTTTTTTTTTCGTTATTCTAGCCTCCTAGGGCTTGCCAACCACAAAACTTGCTAACTAGGCACATTGTCCAATACCTTCCACTGGGTAATTGGCTTCAGTGGTGAGATGAATTTTGTGATGGTCTGTTTCCCAACTTTTAGAACTGAAGAAGTTAAGATTTGTAGGTGTTTTTGCATTTCATCTACTGGCTTAGTGGAGCATTTGATAAATGGGAGCCAGCCTTCGTCAAGGAAAATCCCTTTCTTTATTGTACTTTTCTGTGTTTCAGCAACAGTGCTCCACTTAGCTCTGCTTGACTTCAGCACAAGGAAACATGAAATGCTACAGCAGATAGCAGCTGTTTCTTCCAGATCCTCTGATCTTTTCCTCCTTTATTTAAAAACTCTGGCCGTGTCACACGCTGTTGTGGATTCTGTGATCACATTCCCCGAGCAGTAGGTTTTGAAAAAAAAAAAGAAAAAAAAATGAAGGCAAAGAGCGAGCATATTCCCTATAAATCAACACCTAAAATGCCAAAGTGTTGCCATTGCTTGACAAGTAATTTGGTAAATCAAAACAGACACATTATCAATTCTGTCTGTGTCATAGTATCACTATTACTGACTGACTGCCTGAATTTAATATGGAATTATAGAGAATGTATTACTGTCAGGACAGTCTTCTTGACCCGAGTTTCCTGAGATTTCCTATTCCAGGGTGGAACATTCAATTTTAAAGTTTCTCCAATAGATGACTCAAATTTTGATGAATTACTAACCAACCAACATAAGTATCCAATCAAGTATGGAGTAAATAATTGAAACTATAGAATGTTGGCAAAGAGTATGAAAAGATGCTGCCAACATATATATATATATATATATAAAAAAATCCAAATTTATAGGAAGGATGATGGAAAAGCTATTCACAAAAATAAATGGGGTTGTCCAGCCTTAGGCAACAAGTCTGCAGTTACTCTGTAGACTTGAATCCTCACATCGTGCCCACCATGCACTGTGATGATTATTCCAGTGCTGGGAAGGGGAGGTCATGTGACTACAAGTATATGATTTGCATACTTTTTATTTATTATTATTATTATTTATTTATATGGCACCATTAATTCCATGGTGCTGTACATGAGAAGGGGGGTTACATACAAAGTTATAGATATCATTAACAGTAAGCAAATTTATAATAACAGACTGGTACAGAGGGGAGAGTACCCTGTCCTTGAGGACTTACATTCTACGGGATAGTGGGGAAGAGACAGAAGGTCGCGGGTGCAGCAGCTCTGGTGGTGATGAGGCGGCAGCTCGGGCGGTGGTGAGGCGGCAGAATGGTTATTGCAGGCCCTAAGCTTTACTGAAATTATGGGTTTTCAGGTTCCGTTTGAAGGATCCAAGGCTGGTGGATTAATGGACATGTTGAGGCACGGAATTCCAGAGGATAGGGGATATTCGGGAGAAGTCTTGGAGGCAGTTGTGTGAGGAATGAATAAGTATGAGGAGAGTAGGAGGTCTTGGGAGGATGGAAGATTGCCCACATTCCGAATAGACTATGTCTGACCTCACGCATACACTTGCATTGAGCAAGGAAGTGTCCACCTTGTCGGCATGTAACAGCATGTATGAATATCACATACTAGAGGCACTGTAGAATCCGCACAGTGCACAATTCCACAATTCACACAATGTGCATTCACATAGAGTGACTGCAGACTTGTAGCATGAGGCCAATCAAGTATGATAAAACCTGTTTTATTAAACCTTGGACTATAATCAAAAAACACACAAATAAAAGTATTTAAAACCATATAGTAGGTGCCACATACCATGATAAAAAAGCAGATCATCTAATTAATAGCAAACACTAACTAATGTGGACACTGATGCAGTATTTCATTCAATTTGCAGATCATGGTGAATTTCAACAATTTAAAATTTGATTCACGATGGAACTTTAAAAAATACTTAATGATTGCTGGATATGCTGAAAAGTGCTTAAACTATAAAGTGGGCTCACATGATGTGATCGCAAGGGCTTCTGTGGTTCCCCTGAGGCTCGGTCGCCACAGAGGTACTGCACCTTCTCCTAAGGTGTGGTGCCCCACCATCCAGGTAAGTTGGAGGCTCCTGACCACGCTCCAACACTCGCACCCCACACAATAGAGTAGTTCAGCAAAACCACATTGCGGCTCCTTGCTTAGAGAGAAGCAGAGCACCTTTGGTGGTTCCCTGCTTGGAACACAAAATGTGCTGGGAGGTGGATGGAGTTGAGAATACATAAGAGAGCGGGATGGTTTAGGATTACAGGTCAGTCAGTCAGTCGGTGAGTGAGGCCGAGAGAGGAAGCAACTCGGAGAGGAGTGGGGATCCCTGGAAGAGGGATGGAGGAAGGAGTGCTGCAGCTGCCTGTCAGGATCCCCGCACTGCACTTGCTCACTGAGCCAGTGCGGGTGTCCTGAGTACAAAGACAGTGCTCAAAGATACCTGTGGAGCAGGGCAGCAGCGGTGATGATGCGTGCTTCAGAGTATCAGGATCTGAAGCACATGACTGCTGGGGGCGTGGCCTAAGCTCCACAGATCTAGGAGCTGCAGGGAAACTCCTAGAAAGGTAACTACAGGAAAATGTTACCAAGGGGCATAGACAGAGACAGAAACCAGATGAAACCAGGGTCAAAGCACAAGATAGCAATACAGTACCAAAGGGTTAGACAGAATATATAGTCAGGACGTAGCAATAGGTCAGAAAACCAGAACGGGCAATATACGGTACAATAGGGACAAACTGTAACGGAGTAACGATAGCCAAGCCAGGAGGTCAGAACCGGAGAAGACAATAGTACCAAAGCGAGAGATGGAGTACAGAGTGAGGGAACAGGCCAGGTCATACACGGGAAGCAAACAAGCAACGCAGAATACACGCACACCAGGGGTCAGACACACCAGAACAACAGTATAGCTGACAGAGAACCCTGGTAAAGAGTGAGTATAAATACCCCTCCCAAATCCAGAAAGAGGCCACGAACACTTAACCCTGTGAGTGCAGGGCAAGAACCCTGTTCAAACCATGACACTGCCTCAGTGATCTGAGCCAGCTGGCACGGGAAAGGAAAGAAAGAGAAGGACATTGAACTGAAGCCTGAGCTTCCATAGGAGAGAAAGACAAGTACGGAATGTAGGAGTAAAAGGGAACACAGAGGACGTGGGTTAGAGGAAGAACCCTGCCTAGAAGTTCTAAGCGCAAGGCCGGGGCCTGGTCCCCGAGGTTGTATGGACACTAATGGTTCTGCAGCAGACACCGGTGGAGTAGTGGGCTGTAAATGCACTACTCCCATCTAAGACTTGAGGGCACAACAGCAACACAGATAGAGAGCCGGGACTTAGGAGTAGAGAGTCCCCGAAGCAGGCTAGAGCTGTCTGCCGTGCAAGTAGAGTTCTTGGGAACATCTGTCAGGAGGAACTCCAGTGTAACTCAGTACTATGTGATCTTCACACTTAAAGGCGCTATAGAGGAGATGTTCAGAAAAGGCGCTTAAGTTGGCGGAGCATGGAAGGGAGCATTCCATCTTGCCTGGGGGTTGACTGAGTCCCTGACCCGGAGGACACAGCACAGAAGCAGGCACTACAGACTGTGAGTAAAGCTTTGGAACTACATGCCCTGGTGTCCTCCATTCCTTCCTGCGTCCGTCCGCCTGGCACTGCTACATCCCCTGCGCCAAACACTACACCATCTAAGTGTCTCCACATCTACACTGCCCTGGGACAACAGCCCTGCCTGTGGAGGGCTATAACATCATTGCTGCACCACACCATCTGTCCCGGAGGATCTGTCTGCAGCGTCGGCTTAACACCTCCCTTGCTGAACACCACAGGTGGCGTCACGAACTATTCATTTATCTACATTCCACCATTCACACTTCCCCTATTACTTGGGCACCCAGGGCCACGGTCCGGGTCACCGCTGCTGTGACATATACCACCGATACCTGCCCGGTACCAAGTACCCCACAGCCCAGGGAGGGCGACCCTTTTCCCGATAATACTTTGCAACTATTTTATCACATGATCAAGGGTGGCCAATCCGGTGGGACTATCACAGGCATTATAGTAAATGAGGTAGGAAAAATACATGAGTCTTTTGGCCAACTTGGTAAATGTTTTGAGCGGCAGCAATGCATCACGGCAACCAGGACAGATGGTGAAACTTCTGCAACTGTTTCCATCTCCAGCCAGTTATCTGTATCTTGTTACACCTCCTCCACTTTTCTTCAACAGGCATGACCCTATCGCCAACAGTCACAGGATACAGCACTGATTCCATACACTGCCCTCATTTTTATGTTCTCGTAAGACAATGCATTGCCAAGTAGTTTTGCAGGTTAAAAGCATGAGGGACAAAAGCAATACAGCAAACAAGTTGTTGCTATGCATCGAGAAGTAAATCTCCTACTAAATGGTTTCCTATCAACTGCGTTTAGGCATTGCCATGAGTGACTGCCTGGAATATTGTGGCTGTCCTTTGTTTGGGAAAAGTAACTCATACTCCCTGCATGGCACATGTCCTCAATTTAATCATTCAAAATTTTGTAAAGAAATATAACTACCTGAAGAACTTAATGCCTATGGCCAAGAAATCATCCTGTGCCACCACTAGGACTAGAACAAGTAGCAGGGGCAGCACGCACCAACAACAGCTACAGTATATTTGACATGATGGAACTGATGTTTTATATGCCAGGAGATATGCAATGCCTTTTGGCCTCCAAACATGGTGTGTATTTTAGCTTCCAAAGGGTTAAACTTTGGTCTCCTCTGAACATATTATATTCTCCCAGTATTTCACAGGCTTGCCTAAATGTTGATGAGCAAACTTTAAACATACTTGAACATGATTTTTGTTCAACAATAACGTCTTACATGGAGAGTATGCATCCAGGCGATGGAGGTTGAATACATTACTTACAGTTTTCTTTGAAACAACTGTTTCTGCTGATTCTAGGTCTTTATGTAGCTCTCCACAGGTGGTCATTGGCTCTTGGACATCTCTTCTGATAGTTATTTTCACTCCTCTGTCTGAAATATTGCAGGGATCACCTGGTCGTTGCTGGTTTATGGTGAAATCAAGTTTTTCCACATCTGAATTATGGTCCCAGTCTAAAAGTGTGTTGATATCCTGCACCAAAGCCATTCAACAAGCTTTATTTGACTGGCGAATCATGACATACAATGAAATGTCTGTGTTCGGTATCGGACACTAGATGTCTGCTACGAACCCGGAACTTCCCGGTTTGGGTTCGTTCATCCATAGTCATAGGCAATCTTATGTGTGTGGGGATGGGATTAAGGTGGTGGGAAATCATTTGTGTATTCTGTAAACTAATAGCTTCAAATATGCTTGTCCTGCTAATAGTCTAAATTAGGAAACTTAGGTGTTATGATGAGTCACCGAAGGAGGAAAAAACAAAACAACAGCTAAGTCCAGAAAAACCAGAGAGGTTGGCAGCTATCGGATTGCAGACCCCTGAACCTATCCACAACAACTAGCAGTAGCCGTGGGGGGTTCCTACGGTGCCCTAGACCCCTCGATCACAGCCGGAGAACTATATAGCCTAAAGACAGAAAGGGGAAAAACTAAACTGCCCCAGAGCAGACCCCAAAGCAATAGGCAGCTCCCAACATATAATGACGGTGAAGCAAGATGAAAACACTAACACAGATAGAAAGATAGGTTGAGCAAATGATGGGGCCCAAGCTAACTACATAGGACAGGATAGGAAAGCTGCTGTCTGCCATCCGCAAAACCCCTATCAAAATGAGCCAACCGACTGATAGGAAAAACAGGCCCTGAAGACGCTAGGCTTCAAAAGACTATATCAGCACTCAGGTATATTCTGAAGACAGAGCAAAAGATCAACAGATCAGAGACAAAAAATGGAATTCAGCTCACCCCCGGCCGGGGATGGCAGAACTTCCAAAAAACAAGGCAAAACAAAAACCAAACTGAAGTGTACAAAGCAGAGCAGAAAAACTTAGCTTTGAGATGCAGGAATCAGACTGGTCTCCAAGAATCCAGCAGGAAAATCACCAGCCAGGAAGAAGGGCGTCGGCAGCCTTATATCCAGTCCTCAATTCCAGCCACCAAGTCATCATCTAGCTGCCCATGTGTTTGGTAATCAGCCTCACTACCTTCCTTCACCAGAGGAGGGAGTTCATCAGACGTCAATGGTGAAGGGAAAAATGAACTCACAACAGTACCTCCCCCTTGAGGAGGGGTCACCGAACCCTCATCCATGCCACCAGGGCGATCCAGGTGAGCCCGATGAAAGGCACGCACCAATCTTTCGGCATGAATATCAGAGGCAGAGACCCAGGAATTATCCTCCTGACCATAACCCTTCCACTTAACCAAATACTGGAGTCTCCGTCTAGCCAGACGGGAATCCAGTATCTTCTCTACCTCATATTCCATGTTACCTTCAACCATTATAGGGTCAGTAGGTGCCACCACAGGAACTACAGGTTCAACAAACCTCTTCAACAAGGACTTATGAAACACATTATGAATTTTAAATGTGACAGGAAAAGCCAACCGAAAAGAGACCGGATTAATAATCTCCAAAATCTTGTAAGGTCCAATAAATCTAGGCTTAAACTTAGGAGAAGCCACCTTCATAGCGATATTTTTTGATGACAACCAAACCATATCACCCACCTTAAACTGGGGACCAACGGTCCTATGCCGGTTGGAAAACCGCTGGGCCCTTTCCTGGGAGAGAGACAACTTATCCACTACTTGGTCCCAGATCTGGTGCATTCTCTCCACCACAGTATCAACACCTGGGCAGGCAGAAGGCTCCACCTGCCCTGAAGAAAATCGAGGGTGAAAACCAAAGTTACAAAAAAAAGGTGACATCAAAGTGGCAGAACTAGCTCTATTACTTAAAGCAAATTCGGCCAAGGGCAAAAATGAAACCCAATCATCCTGATCGGCAGAAATAAAACATCTCAAATACGACTCCAAAGTCTGGTTTGTTCTCTCCGTCTGCCCATTGGTCTGAGGGTGAAACACAGAGGAGAAGGACAACTGAATTACCAGCTTGGAACAGAAAGTCCTCCAAAATCTAGACACAAACTGAACTCCTCTGTCAGATACAATGTTCTCAGGAATCCTGTGCAAGCGAACCACCTGTTGCAAAAACAAGGGCACCAACTCAGAGGAAGATGGCACCTTAGGGAGTGGTACAAGATGGACCATCTTAGAGAATCTATCACAAAAAAAACACAGCTTATTACGCCTTCTGAACTCCTGACGTTGCGCCCTAGACAAAACTCTATCACATTGCATAGGTTCAGACGTTTGTTCAACAGGTGGCAACATCTCTCGTGTAGTTTTGCGTTCACGTAAACGCCGATCTACCTGAATGGCTAATGACATAGAATCATCAAGACCAGAGGGAACAGGAAATCCCACCATAGTATCTTTTACAGTTTCTGACAAACCCTTCCGAAAGAGGGCTGCCAAGGCACCATCATTCCAGGTAGTAAGACCGCCCACTTTCGGAATTTTTGACAGTACAACTCTGCCGAATCCCAACCCAGGCTTAATGCCAACAGGGTCTTTTCAGCCTGATCAATAGCATTAGGTTCATCATACAACAACCCCGAGGCTTGAAAAAATGCGTTCACATTATTCAGAATAGGATCATCAGGTTTCAAAGAAAACGCCCAATCCTGGGGATCGCCGCGCAGCAAAGAGATGACAATTTTAACCTGCTGCGCGGAGTTCCCCGACGAGTTAGGCTTCAAGGCAAAAAATAATTTACAATTATTCTTGAAATTCAAGAATTTAGACCGATCCCCCAAAAATACATCAGGAGTATGAATCTTTGGTTCAGCAGCATGTGAATGAGCAAGATAGGCGGAAATTCCCCGTACTTCAGCAGCGAGCTGCTCCACACGATCAGACAATTGCTTCATCTCCATTGAGAGAAAAATTCCCCCTACGGCCTCAGAGATATAGAGGAAAAAATATGCACACACAAAAAAAAAAAAATTCTGACACTTTTTTTTTTACAATTCTCTCCTGCTATTGAGTACCCTAGGATCTGCGGTATGGCTGGTGATTCTGTTATGATGAGTCACCGAAGGAGGAATAAACAAACAACAGCTAAGTCCAGAAAAACCAGAGAGGTTGGCAGTTATCGGATTGCAGACCCCTGAACCTATCCACAACAACTAGTAGTAGCCGTGGGGGGTTCCTACGGTGCCCTAGACCCCTCGATCACAGCCGGAGAACTATATAGCCTAAAGACAGAAAGGGGAAAAACTAAACTGCCCCAGAGCAGACCCCAAAGCAATAGGCAGCCCCCAACATATAATGACGGTGAAGCAAGATGAAAACACTAACACAGATAGAAAGATAGGTTGAGCAAATGATGGGGCCCAAGCTAACTACATAGGACAGGATAGGAAAGCTGCTTTCTGCCATCCGCAAAACCCCTATCAAAATGAGCCAACCGACTGATAGGAAAAACAGGCCCTGAAGACGCTAGGCTTCAAAAGACTATATCAGCACTTAGGTATATTCTGAAGACAGAGCAAAAGATCAACAGATCAGAGACAAAAAATGGAATTCAGCTCACCCCTGGCCGGGGATGGCAGAACTCCCAAAAAACAAGGCAAAACAAAAACCAAACTGAAGTGTACAAAGCAGAGCAGAAAAACTTAGCTTTGAGATGCAGGAATCAGACTGGTCTCCAAGAATCCAGCAGGAAAATCACCAGCCAGGAAGAAGGGCGTCGGCAGCCTTATATCCAGTCCTCAATTCCAGCCACCAAGTCATCATCTAGCTGCTCATGTGTTTGGTAATCAGCCTCACTACCTTCCTTCACCAGAGTAGGGAGTTCATCAGACCTCAATGGTGAAGGGAAAAATGAACTCACAACACTTAGGGTTGGGTTGGGCTCGCAGCTGTAACATGGACCATAAAATATTGTCGTATGACTGCACCCTTGTAGAGATAATGGAAATTATGTTGAAATTGTCACAGGAAGTCCAGTTTATTGATTTGGATGAGTCTAAGAATTTATAATAATTGCCTTGGTTATTGTTGCATATTCATTTATGCATAAGAGCTTCTACCATATTTATGCATTAATCCTCCAATGCATTACTGATAAATGTAAGTTATGCCAATCACAAGTCTGCCAGTAATGGAATATGTATCTCATCCTTTATAAATGGCTGCTGTTGGATTTTATTACAATTAACCCATATTCTTCATACAAAAAAAGTCACTTTAGTTGCTAAGAATGTACTGTTTTTCTATATTAATTTATTATACCCGTTTATTTTACGATACCATGCACCATCTTCACTGATTGATTCACATGTTCGCTAAATTTGCACATTGAGTGAGTAATTAGCAGTGAAGTTGTGCTCACACTTTGAAAAGTCTTCTATTAAATTGGTTTTTACAAACACAGATAATCCAGCATATACAAAGGAAAGGTGGAGATTTGTTTTCATCTGCATCATAAAGGAATCAAAAGCTCTGCGCTTTAAAGAATAATGTAACTAACTAGTTTATGCCCCATTATTCAGCAAATGCCAGGGCAGGCGGTGACATGGATTTTAATGATACACCACTGCATGCCTGTACGTTGATGATCCACGTTTACGAGCATCAAGCTTTAACTGCATAGGTTTTGATTTGCTTCATAGATTTTTAGAACAATAATACTCCAGGACCAAATTCATCGCGACCTCTCTTGCGAAATGGAATGATACTTTAAGATGAAAATGTGTTCTCCAGTTGCTCACAGGCAAAGGTACAGGTCAGTAGACAGCACAGATGAAGAGTGGCCCATTCCTCACTCATAAAGCCTCAGGGAGCAATAGCAGCTTAGCATGTGTTTCATATGTCTTATATCCAGAAGCACAGTTGTGAAATCTGCGTAATAAAAATGATGTTCTAAATAAAAGAAAATGTATTACTCATGGCGAACCCAGTTGGATAAATACAGTTAGGTCCATATATATTTGAACAGAGACAACATTTTTCTAATTTTGGTTCTAGACATTACCACAATGAATTTTAAACAAAACAATTCAGATGTGTGACGAGTGTCAGCTTACACTGAGTCGTTCTTCCTAGAAAGAGTGGACCCTCTGGGCCGTGGCACCCACCCACCTAGGGCGAGCTGACCTAATGAGAACCACCCCCTATATAGGGAGTGTCAGGGGCAAGACCAAGGGGGTGAGCCACCACGGCAGCTGGACCAGACGACCGGCTCAGGGAAACAAGACAAGGCAAGACGAGTCATTAATTCAAAGAAACTTCATTAAGGAAGACTTCAGGTACAACAGGTGCAAAACGTGGACACACAGAACATAAGCAAGGTGCATGCAAGGGCACGCCGAGGTCCAAGACTTGAGGAACTCTTCAGGGTGCAACAGGAGCAAACGTGAACACACAGAGTTCGTAGAACAGGGTGCGTGCAATGGCACACCGAGGTCCAAGCATGGAATGTGCAGATGGTAATCGGACTCCGGACAACAGTCCACGATCCACCAGGATATCAGGGCCTGTAGCTCAGAGGGTGATCGGCAGGATCCAGACATCCAGAAGTCAACCAGGGTTCCATGCAAGGAAACAAGACAGGGTTAATGACATGGTGCGTGTCACCGGACACGTCAGGATCAGGTTCACAGGACAGAGACCAGCGCATGCCGAGGGGCATACCAGGGATGGGTCAGGTTCACAGGACGGTGGCCTGCGCATGCCAAGGGGCATGCCAGGGAGAGACACAGGGTATGGTTTCATCGGAATCCAAGTGCTGGCATCGACCGACAGGGTCCTGGTATCTGGCTACGGACATCAGCTCCGGACATCAGGCCGCAGTCATCTAGGTCCGGACCTCTGGCAGCGGTCGGCAGGTAATGGAATCCGGCAGGCAAACTAGGGGTCAGAGAAGAGCAAAAGAGACAAAGGCTTTGTGCAAGAGTAGCACGAAAAGGCACAGTGTGAGAACCAGCGTGAGTGCAAGGAAGCACAGAGACCACGGCTGGGAGCACCGGCAGGTGGTACCGACGATGGCAGTTGCAAGCGGGCACGACAAGAGGCGACACCACTGCGGGGCCACGCAGCCAGACCACTATAGCACTGGACGGGGCACGGCTGGGGCACATAGGCGAGCACGGCTAGAGGCGGCACGGCTGAAGCACACCAGGCAGGCACAGGCGACCAGGCATGTGCACGGAGGCACGGAGCCACAAGGCAGGGCTAGGCAAAGGGTACAGGACAGAGCCACATGCGAGACAGCATGGCAAAGCCTAGTACAAAATGTGCAAGAGCGCACGAAACAACAGGGACAAGACAAAGAATGAGGCAGAGACCTGCGCATGCGGAGAGCATGCCAAGGACAGGGACAGTCTATCAGCGGAGCGTAGGCCGAAGCCCAGAGCCGGGCCAAGGCAGGGCCTTGGGACTAGACAAGGTACAGAGCGAGGCCTGCATGTGTAGAGACACGCCAGGGAGAGATTCAGAGCGGAGGCCTGCACGTGTAGAGACACGCCAGGGACAGGGACAGTCTAGCAGCGGAGCGTAGGCTGAAGCCCAGAGCCGGACCAAGGGAGGACCTTGGGACTAGACAGGGTACAGAGCGAGGCCTGCACGTGTAGAGACACGCCAGGGAGAGGTTCAGAGCGGAAGCCTGCACATGTAGAGACACGACAGGGACAGCCTAGCAGCGGAGCTTAGGCTGAAGCCCAGAGCCGGGCCAAGGAAGGACCTTGGGACTAGACAGGGTACAGAGCGAGGCCTGCACGTGTAGAGACACATCAGGGAGAGGTTCAGAGTGGAGGCCTGCACGTGTAGAGACACACCAGGGACAGGGACAAAGGCCTGCACGTGTAGGGAGACACGTCATGGCAGGATACAGAGACAGAGACCTGCATGTGTAAGGACACGTCAGGGCAGGGTACAGAGACAGAGACCTGCACGTGTAAGGACACGCCAGGGACAAAGACAGAGGCAGGGTACCTGAAGCCACAAAGCAGAGCGAGACATGACACGTGGACAGAAACACGGAACAGAATCAGAGCAAACAAGGACTACAAGGCAAAGCAGAGCAGGGACAAAACATGGCACGAAGGACAAACACTAGACAAGACACAAGACCAGAGACGGAATACGAGCACGGAGCGTGTGCAGAGACGCACGACAGAGCAGAGTGCAAGGGCACAGAATAGAGGGAGCACCCCACAGACCAAGCAGCCATGCAGGGACACCACACAATACTCAGGCCCTGAGTATAGGAAGGGGCAGCCTGATATAGGGCATAGCACCTCCTCTTCCAGGTCAGGACCAGGGGAGCACTTCCGAGTTCAGATCCACAGGATAACAGAGCGTAGTCACATGATCGGTTTTCCAGACATGACGAGATGACTGCAGAATCAGTGCTGAAACCTAGACAGGTCACATGATCAGAGTTCTAGACATGACAAGATGATTACCAAACCAGACAGTGCAAGATCCTAGGAAAGGTCACATGATCAGCGTTCCAGACATGATGAGATGATCACAAAAGACAGAGCAAAAATGCAGGCATCCTGCAGCTCAGACATGAGGTGAGTGTGCACACTGCTCTAGGGAACATGCAGGATAGCAGACAAGATATGCGCATGCACATCGCTCCAGGAGTTCTTGTGACAAAACAGACATGGCAGACATGGCGGACATGACAAGATGCAGCTGAAGTTCAGACTTTCAGCTTTCATTTGAGGGTATCCACATTAAAATTGGATGAAGGGTTTAGGAGTTTCAGCTCCTTAACATGTGTCACCCTGTTTTTAAAGGGACCAAAAGTAATTGGATAGATTAAATAATTGTAAATAAAATGTTCATTTCTAGTACTTGGTTGAAAACCCTTTGTTGGCAATGACTGCCTGAAGTTTTGAACTCATGGACATCACCAGACGCTGTGTTTCCTCCTTTTTGATGCTCTGCCAGGCCTTCACTGCGGTGGTTTTCAGTTGCTGTTTGTTTGTGGGCCTTTCTGTCTGAAGTTTAGTCTTTAACAAGTGAAATGCATGCTCAATTGGGTTGAGATAAGGTAACTGACTTGGCCATGCAAGAATATTCCACTTCTTTGCTTTAATAAACTCCTGGGTTGCTTTGGCTTTATGTTTTGGGTCATTGTCCATCTGTAGTATGAAACGACGACCAATCAGTTTGGCTGCATTTGGCTGGATCTGAGCGCACAGTATGGCTCTGAATACCTCAGAATTCATTCGGCTGCTTCTGTCCTGTGTCAAATCATCAATAAACACTAGTGACCCAGTGCCACTGGCAGCCATGCATGCCCAAGCCATCACACTGCCAGCGCCGTGTTTTACAGATGATGTGGTATGCTTTGGATAATGAGCTGTGCCATGCCTTCGCCATACTTTTCTCTTTCCATCATTCTGGTAGAGGTTGATCTTGGTTTCATCTGTCCAAAGAATGTTCTTCCAGAACTGTGCTGCCTTTTTCTGATTTTTTTTTAGCAAAGTCCAGTCTAGCTTTTTGATGCTTGATGCTTATGAATAGTTTGCACCGTGCAGTGAACCCTCTGTATTTACTTTCATGCAGTCTTCTCTTTATGGTAGATTTGGATATTGATGCGCCTACCTCCTGGAGAGTGTTGTTCTCTTGGTTGGCTGTGTGAAGGGGGTTTCTCTTCACCATGGAGACTATTCTGCGATCATCCACCACTGTTGTCTTCCGTGGGCGCCCAGGTCTTTTTGCATTGATGAGTTCACCAGTGCTTTCTTTCTTTCTCAGGATGTACCAAACTGTAGATTTTGCCACTCCTAATGTTGTAGCAATTTCTCGGATGGGTTTTTTCTGTTTTTGCACCTTAAGGAAGGCTTGTTTCACCTGCATGGAGAGCTCCTTTGACCGCATGTTTCCTTCACAGCAAAACCTTCCAAATGCAAGCACCACACCTCAAATCAACTCCAGGCCTTTTATCTGCTTAATTGAGAATGACATAACGAAGAGATTGCCCACACCTGTCCATGAAATAGCCTTGGAGTCAATTGTCCAATTACTTTTGGTCCCTTTAAAAACAGGGTGGAGCTGAAACTCCTAAACCCTTCATCCAATTTTAATGTGGATACCCTCAAATGAAAGCTGAAAGTCTGAACTTCAACTGCATCTGAATTGTTTTGTTTAAAATTCATTGTGGTAAATTAATGTCTGGAACCAAAATTAGAAAAATGTTGTCTCTGTCCAAATATATATGGACCTAACTGTACTATAACAGTATTAAAAAAAGAGATTGAGGCTTTTCTGACAACAAATGGTATTATGTGCTATAAGTACTCTAGCAATATAGAATGAGAGAATGTAGAACTGGTGGGAAAAGACTGAACTTGATTCATGGGCGAAAGTTTTGGTAGCCTTGAAATTATTTTCCAGCTAGCATTATTAAAATTACACGTTTCATTATACACACGTTTATTTCCTTTGTGTGTATTGGAACAACACACTAAAAAATGAAAATAGAACATACATTTTATTTTGTGTGACATAATTTCACACAAAAGCCCCAAAATGGGAAGGACAAAATTGTTGCCAGCTTTCCAAAATTTTGGGTAAATGATTTTGTTTCAAGCATGTGATGCTCGTTCAAACCCCTCTGTGGTGAGTAACTGGTGTGGGAAATATGAAGCTCACATATGTAACAAGAAAAAAAGGGGAGAAATTGACTCTGTCTTTGCATTGTGTGTCTGTGTGTGCCACACCAAGCATGGAGAGCAGAAAAAGTAGAAGAGATCTATGTAGCTATGCGAAATTGACACAGAAAAATAAATAAGTAAGGTGTTCAATCCCATACAGCTTCCCTTAATCCTGAAAGAGGGAGGGAGGTTGTCCTATATCTTAACAGCTCATGAGTGTAAGAGAATAGATGCATCACATGCACTCATTTTAAGGATCTCTCTGACCCCGTCTATTGGGACAACTACACTTACTACTGAAGATAGGTTTCTGGAGGGACTTAAGCCACCAACTAAGCTTAGAACAGCTGCAGTTTTTTTTATTATTTATTTTTGGAAGACAAGATTTTCTATGCTATTTGCCTATTTGCATCAATGGCTCAATATAATATTGCTTGTTGTGTCCTTGTTGCCTGACGGGCCCCAAAGATCCCTCAATCACAAGAGAAAGCATATGTTTTATAGCAAGTGGGACGGGTGTTGAGGCTTGTATAGACTTGGCATTTTGGGTGCATGAGCATCTAGAATGATAGCTAAAAAGAAAGCTGATATTGGATCCTAATTTCAGCCATCCATTTTAACCATCATAACTTATCATTCACTAGAAGGGAAAACCTAAATATTACTACCAACTTTTATTTTCAGCTTTCGTTCTCTACATTGTACTCCGTGCTAGCCAATAAAAGCCATTTGTGGTACAGAAAGTCAGCATTCATCTGCATAAACCATACAGCACAGGTATAAATGACCTGATTTGTGCTTTATTTTCATTACAAATGTACAAGCATAAAAGCGTGGAAGTAAAATGCCACAGAATTCATATAATGCCGCTAATAACAGGAAACCAGCAATCTACCGGTCTTGCCTTTTTGTAGACGTCTATTTACTTGTAAAGCCATTTCAGCAGCCGGCGGAGAGAAGGACCATTTGGTAGCAGCAGGGGATGATGGTTTAAAAGACTTGGATATCAGCATTAACATTTCCCAGTTACTTTTCTCATGATATATTCCGCTACTTACTGTACATAACATATTTCATCAGGGGTTTTGTTAAGATAAATCACGTAGCACAATGGGAAGATGGACAAAGTAATGTCTGCGGTGTGGCATTATTCAGACGTGGACATGTCTACACTGGGAGTGAAAATAGATGGAATGCTGTCCGTGTAGGAATACTGGCTTGCTTTTGTGATGGGAGGCTAAAAATGAGAATTTATTGATATGAGATCAAGGATATGGGATTAATGAGATAAATGGATATCGCATTTTTCAAGATGTGTCTTCTTGTGTAAATGAACAAATGCATTTTCTATTCAGATCTGCAAAAGCTTAGAGATTTCTTTCTTTTTCCCCTCTATTATGCTTCTATTTGTAAAGAAGCAGTTGGTACATGGGTATATATTTTAATATAATTCTGTGAACGTCACATTTTTCCCATTGGCTATCTTCACTAATGCATCACCAAGTATAACAACGCTATTTTATTTTTGTTTTTCTGAGGTGTTCTGTTCATTTTCAATCTTCTACAAACCTTACTGTTCTGATAGGGCGGTAAGAGCATTACCGCTGGCCTTCTATAATTAATTTTGACTTGCTTAGGACCACCATTGCCTAAGGCCGGTTTCACATTTGCGTTAAAGGCCGCAGCGTCGGCCTGTGCACGGCTGTCGCTAAGCCCTGCCCCTGCCGCACCTCCGCCGGTAACTCCGCCTCCGGGCACATGACACTGCATGCGTCTTGCGTCCCCTATCTTTATCACTGAGGACGCAGGCCGTGCGCAGTATGCATTTGGCGGCGCCTGCGTCCTTTTGACGGTGCGCTGAGCGCAACCAAATTGCAACAGGTTGCGTTTGGTGCTGGTCAGCGCACCGTCAAAATGGCGCAAGCGCCGCGAAAACGCATACTGCGCACGGCCTGCGTCCTCAGTGATAAAGATAGGGGAAGCATGACACATGCAGCGTCATGCGCCCGGAGGCGGAGCTACCGGCAGAGGCGTGGCAGGGGCAGGGCTTAGCGACGGGCATGCGCAGGCCGACGCTGCGGCCTTTAACGCAAATGTGAAACCGGCCTTAGTATGTAAAAATCAGTGGTGTTACATATATTAGCTGATGTGTTTCAGTGAATCTTATTATTAGAGTTGATTAAATCTTTTGAAATCCAAAGTTCTCAGGTTCAACAAATTAAAAAAATATATACATAGTTGCAAAAAAAATCTTTTACCACTAATCACAAACAAACATGCTCTGAGGATTCAGAGTAATGTATCCAAACCAGCTTAAGCACAGCCTTTAGTGAGGTCACGTTGTATTGCCAAAGTGACCTCACTAAAGAAACAGATGATAACTTTGTTGTAACCAACAGTCCATTTAATAACACAGTGTATTAGCAGACATTTCATGTTTTCTTACATGAAAACAAAACAACCAAAAATTATCCCTCTGAGTTATTTGTGATGAGACCATGAGAACTGACAGTGTCACTGTCAGAGGTCAACATCATAGCGCTGTGACTACAACAAATGGTGCCATATATTCCATAACGCCTATTGTTTTTTTTTCACTATTAATACACTTGTCGGAGGCAAAGGAGGCTATTTGTCACCTACATTTGGTCGCACTACATCCTGGATGGTTGGTGCCTGTAGTGCTGCTTAGTCTGCTATTGGTGGCACCCATGTTATCTATGATGCCATCTCATTATTCTAAATTACCATAAAAATGGCTGCTGCATTTCTTGCCTTAACTTTTATATAGGTTATCATGGTCTCTTTTGCAATGTGAAAAAGGGCGGGACGCAGATTGAATTCGCAGGGACCTGAGAATTGTATACAATTCAACAAATATTTGATTAGCATCAAATATATTCACTTATCTCTACTCATTATATGTGGGGTTTTATATGTATTTAACCAAGAGAAAGAATATGCAACCAATAGTATCACCCCATCTATGTACACGTACACTGCAAAAGCCACAAAACAAAACTAGTGAGGCTGTTATGTAAGATCAACAGCAGTTAGATCAAAGCTCTGCATTAGTACCATGTACTTACCGAAATCTGTAATTAGCAGCTCAAGAGTGTTTTCCTTACTCCACTAATGAAGTATGATTGATATGTAATAAGAAAAAGAGCTGCGTTACACTTTAATGATACCACCATTCAGGCAGGCACTTTATTTGATTAGTTTAATATAATCATGGTTTAAAATTAATAATACTTAGTAAAAGTAAAAATAAAAAGTTTCTGACTTCTTATATTCTTTACAGCAAGCATAAAGCTCAGTTTTAATAATAATGTTAGATTTTTGGTGTGCACAGAGCCTAAAGGGTACTTCACACTAAGCGAGATCGTTAGCGAGATCGCTGAAACATCACAGGTTTTGTGACGCAACAGCGACCTCGCCAGCGATCTCCCTACGTGTGACACATATCGGCGTCCGGCCCCCGCTGCGATATCGCTGATCGTGCTTGAATGTCCTAGGCCATTTTTTGATCGTTGGTGTCCCACTGGCCAGCATGCATCGCTGTGTTTGATGCCATAACAACGACGAGCGACCTCGTTGGCGACTCAGAACTCAGGGACGCAGGCGTGATTTTGCTTTGTCTTTTCAACGCCCCCTCAGCTCCGATTGGTGGTCTCAAATTAGGATCTTTGTAGCGTTTCCTTTTATAGGTCAGCTATCAATTATATGCAATCATAATATTTAACATGTACAGTTACCGGGGTGGACCTACCGCCCGTGCAGGCTGTTCATTCAACGGGGGCCCCGGGAGAGAGGGGGCCCCTCCAGCCTCCTGCACCGCATGGCTAATTTTCGATTTTCAAATTAGCTATGTGGAGTGCGCGGAGTGGAGGAGCAAGGAGGAGAGAAGAGACTTGGATTAATTGCGTCCTTTCTGCCATCTGTACTCTTTCTGAGCAAGGAGGTAGCCCTGGTAGCGAGGAGTCACATGACCATCTACGTCACGCCAGGTCCTATTCCAGCCATCGCACACAGCGAGGACACGCCTGCCTACTATCACTGCTGGGACTCTCTCCATGGGCGGACATACCACAAGTGCAGCTGCACAGGGGCCCAGGAGGACAGGGGGCCCAATCAGCTGCTGAAACATCTTGTTCTCTGATAGAGCCAGCAGCAGCATCTACACTAAAAGGAGAGGAAGGGGCCCATACCGGAGTCTTTTGCTATCAGAGAGGGGCCCCTTCCTCTCCTCTGAGTTGATGCTGCCGTTCGCTCTAGGGAGTCCTGGACACGCCCCCGGAATCCCTGGAAATGCCCCCGGCTTCTCTGCGTGGCGCAGGAAGGGTCAGGCCTGGTAAGTATGGCTGATCACAGCCAATCCTGTCTGCTGCCTCCTCACTGCCTCTGACTGCTGCTGGGAACAGCCTCCGAGCAGTCAGTACGGCTGACACCTCTCCTTCCTTCTGAGCAGTGTTGCCAACTGAACTGCCTGATCAATGTTCACATGAGTTATCACATAAATCGCCCTGCAGCTGCCTGCACCCCCCTGTACTGAAGGGGCTTTATTAGGAAACCGCTACACTGGCCTATTCAGAAGCAGGAGCTGCAGTGTGAATGCTGCCTTAGTGGACCAGTGCAGCCATTCCTCAAAAAAGCCCCCTCAGTACAGGGGTGGTAAGTGGCTACAGGGAGGAGGAGAGGGTGATGTGATGGCCGATGTTCACATGGGTCAGGCAGCTGCCAGAACTTGTCAGGAGGAAGGAGGAGAAGTGTCAGATGTACTGACTGCTGGGAGGCTGCTCTCTACAGCTATCAGAGGTAGTGAGGAGGCAGAAGGACCGGTGACAGCTGGTGATCGGGCCAGTAAGTGCTGTTGGATGGACTGAAGACCCCCAGGATGGACAGGATGGCGATGGAAGAATGCACCTGCCAGGGGGTCCACATGTGCAAGTAATAAAATGTGTACAGACTTACTATTATCCGTTTGTAAAAGTATGTATATATATACCAGTACTGTGCCAAACTGTAAGTGTATGTGTGATAATCACAGTATGCTATATATATATGTATGTGTATTAGAACCTGAGTGTACAGTAGTTATCTGTGTGTGTATAATTATATATATATATAACAGCTATACATAAATATATATGTTTTCATGTATCGGTGTGTACTTTGGTTATCTGTGCATGTATGTGTGTACACACACACTGGTAAGAGTACAAGAGTACCTAAGACACAGTAGACCGTATGTGTAAAGGTAAATATCACTTAAAGCGAACCTCTCACCAGGTTGGGCAGATATAATATGCGGTCACCGCCTTTCAGGGCTTGTCTGCAGCATTCTATAATGCTGCAGATAAGCTCCTGATCCGACCTGAAAAATAAGAAAAATAAGTTTTATTATACTCACCTGCTGGACAGTCCAGTGCGGTCGGGTCCGATGGATGTCGCGGGTCCAGATCCAGCGCCTCCCATCTTATAATCGCCGCCCTCCTGCTTACTTCATTGCTCCCCAGCATCGTGCTCCTGCGCAGGTGTACTTATCTGTCCTGTTGAGGGCAGAGAAAAGTACTGCAGTGCACAGGCGCTGGGTCTCGCTGACCTTTCCCAGTGCCTGCTCTGCAGTACTTTCCTCTGCCCTCAACAGGACAGATAAGTACACCTGTGCAGGAGCGCAATTCCAGGATAGCTATGAAGTAAGCAGGAGGGTGGCGATCATAAGAAGATGGGAGGCGCTGGACCCGGACCTGCGACATCCATTGGACCGCCCAGCAGGTGAGCATAATAAAAGTTATTTTTCTTATCTTTCAGATCGGATCAGGGGCTTATCTACAGCACTAATGCTGTAGGTAAGCCCTGAAAGGCAGTGGCCGCATCTTATATCGGCGAAACTTAGTGAAAGGTTCACTTTAACGGAGCATTCCCAGGGCCAGACAAATCACCGATGCGGCTGCATCGGGCCAAGAATTGGAGTGAGGCCACTGACACCAGCAAATATTTCAGCTCAATCTGCATCCTCGGACGCACATTCAGCTGAAATATATTACAGCGCCAGGGATCCACCAGTTCCGCTGTAGTACACGCCACTGACCAATTTGCATCCAGCATCTGATCTCAGTGTACCTATGACTGGGCGGCATATGGCAGTGAAGACATAAGCAATGGTGGGGATGCCGAAGTCAGCTAGCGGCTCTTGCGCTGGTTGCAGAAGAGGATGCCATGTGGCGTGGGAGTGAAGAAAGGTGAGTAGAATCTGTTTTTTTCATGTGCTGCAGAAGAACAAGACAAATTATCAGAGAAAGGGGCATGTAACGCTATGCCAGACATGGTGTCCCCTCCTCCCACCATGCAGGGATGCCAGCTAACCATGGCGCTGTCCACAGCATGCTCTTGCCTCCTCCCCCCAATATGCTCACTGCACTGTGTCCTGACAGTGTACCTAGGGTGTGTGTGCGCACGCTCCCCTGTTCTAAAAGGGACATCACGCGCACATGGTAAATGCTTCCAGCAACAGCTGGGAGGCATTTAGTTAAATGTGTGTTCACTTGCAACATGTCTCCCATCCAATAGCTTGGAGACATCTTGTATAAAAAGCATCCTCCCCAATAGGGAGGTGCCTGAGCAATTCCTATAGTTACAATGGGCGAAATAAGTATTTGATCCCTTGCTGATTTTGTAAGTTTGCCCACTGACAAAGACATGAACAGTCTATAATTTTAAGGGTAGGTTAATTTTAACATTGAGAGATCAAATATGAAAAATAAAATCCAGAAAATCCCATTGTATTAATTATATAAATTTTATTTTTTTTAGGGGGATTAAGACGGAACCCTGGATGCACTGCAGAAACACAATATGAGCAGGGCCTTAAACTTAAGTGCTCATTGTAGTTTTAAATTACTTTGCATAAATCAATAGTATAAGTGAGTATAACTTATACTTGCAGCGCTGGAGTCCTGGGTCCAAATCCCACCCAGGACAACATCTGCAAGGAGTTTTTATGTTCTCCCTGTGTTTGCGTGGGTTTCCTCCGGGTTCTCTGGTTTCCTCCCACATTCCAAAGACATACTGATAGGGAATTTAGATTGTGAGTCCCATCAGGGACAGTGATGATAATGTGTGCAAACTGTAAAGCACTGCGGAATATGTTAGCACTATATAAAAATAAAAGATTATTATTATTATTATAAGAAACTTTTATATATAATATGCTGGTCATCAAAAATAGAAAGACCCCACGTAATTTTTTTCATTCATTTATTTATTTATATATAGCGCAGGCGCCGGCTCATGAATCTTTCCTGCAGTCTCGCCTGCTCTCAGTGTTATTAGCTGCAGCAGGCCCCATATAATACTCCATGCAGAATAATGGGCCCCATATAATGCTCCATACAAAATAATCAGCCCCATAAAATGTTCAATACAGATTAATGAACCCCATATAATGCTCCATACAGAATAATGGACTTCATATAATGCACCATACAGGATAATAGACCCCATATAATGCTCCATACAGTATAATGGGCCCTATGTAATGCTCCATACAGAATAATTGGCCCCATATAATGCTCCATACAGAATAATGGCCCCCATGTAATGCTCCATACAGAACAATGGGCCCCATATAATGCTTCATACAGAATAATGGGCCCCATATAATGCTCCTTACAAAATGGGCCCCATATATTGCTCCTTACAGAATGGGTCCCTGTAGTAAGAGTTATATTTTTAATGGTTTCAACACTCCAATTAATTATAATACTAATTATTGATCAATCAGTTTGAGATATATATATATATATATATATATATCATTACTTCCATGGAGTTCGCAGAAGGTCATTGAAGTTTAAATGTCCAAACAGATGACCCACCTAACAAAGGAATGTAACTGACTATGCAAATTGCCTCTTCAGAGAGAAAGAGGACTTGAACTCTATAGCGTCACCTGTTGGAAGTAGCGATCCTATAAGTCACAATCGACCCTTTAACGAGTCTTGTAATATGACTTCGGATTAAAGCCAAATTAGGATCTCAGTTTGCAGACACGGTGTTTCGGGCTATTGGCCCTCATCAGTGCAAAGTATGAGAATTGATTTGGCTAGGTGAGAGGCTCTGGACTGGGGCCTAAGGTGCAAGGTTTCTCCTTGTGGAGAGTGACATACCAGCTCTGGCTTGTCAAGGTAAGGAGGCTTATTCACCGTGCATTGCTCCTCTGAGAAATTAAATATGCAAATTGCCTCTTCAGAGAGAAAGAGGATTTGAACTCTATAGCATCACCTGTTGGAAGTAGCGATCCTACAAGTTGCAATCGAACCTTTAACGAGTCTTGCAATATGACTCAGGATTAAAGCCAAATCAGAATCTCAATTTGCAGACATGGTGTTTCGGGCTTTAAAAAAAATCAAATACTCCCCTCTCTTTGCTAACCGCAGATCCGTACTTCTCAGCCCCGCACATGGGCAAGTGCCAGGGCCCAGAGCAAGCGAGGGGTCCCACTTGCAGGTGCTGGCACTATGCTCCCCTGACTCATGGGCCCCATAGTGTGATGTTGTCCCCAATGGTGACTGCCCCCCGCCTGCTTGGGGCCCCGGCACTTGTCCAGGTGTGCCTGGTGATGACGCCGACCCGGTGTATAAGGATATCTACAATGTTAATATTTTGATGGCCTTGTATGGTTTGTTTCTTGTGTATCTAATATTTTGAAAAGAAAAACTTTTGTGTAGTTTGGTCTGCTATAGAAATCAAAGCAGTGTTTTCTTGAGTGCGCAAGATAAACGGTAGATCTTAGTTGCAAATTAATTTTACATTCAGGAAGAGTTCTCATTACTTTTTAATGTCATTCTCAAAATAGAAAAAAAATATAACCAGAATGAATGTCAGAGATTAAATTTGTCAGTGTTAGTGCCAGCCATTTGGTGTCACAGCAGCATTGCAAAGAAAGGAACATTATGCACTAGGGGAATATTTATTGTCGAAACTAGTATTGCGCACTGTCTTTACTCTTCTCTTTTTCCAATCATTGGTTGCGATAAAGCCATTTGCAGTGTTTGAAAATGATCATAGTGCCATTGAAAAGTTCTTCGTTAGGCTTTGCAAATTAGCTGTTATCTCTACAATATTATGATGTTCTATACCTGCAGATTTGGGATGTTCTTTAGAATAAATTCTTCAAATAAATGAACCTTTTTTATTCAATCATCTGGAAAGTTCTAACATAAATGTTGTTTGATTTCATTTGAAGATAAATCCTAGATTTGTATCAAATAGAGCTAATATTTTGCTCCCTTCATTTGTTTACTAATGGAGTTTTGAGAAAATATATCAAAAATACAATAGGAAAAAAACAGACATTTATGCAATAACCATGTTAAGAGCTTCTAAGTGGCTGATGATCATAGATGGAGATTGTCAGTCTATTGATTAATGATAGCTTAATGCTCTATGTGAACCTTGCTGCAGCATTTGTAGACAGATAGCTGGCTCTCAATTCAGCTTCAAGCCCCCCAAAAATGCTATGTGTGAATCTATTGCATTGACACAAGGTCTAGGTTACAGGCATTTATTTACAAAATTTTCCAACGAATGTCAATGGTCTGTCTTGAGGGTAGACAATTGATATCTGATCCTTACCCTTCTTCCCTTATCAAATAAATTAAGAGTCTGCTCTACATTCTTGCTATTGAGAGCTGTAATACCAGGCACAGCCAAATATATGACATAATTCCAGAAAAGATAGCTTCATTACTAGAGATCATTACCGCTGGCCAGAGAGCTGCAGTTCCAATGCTGTCAGATGATAGTGTGAGCCAGCAGCAGTGACCGGCTCACACTAAAGCGTATTCATCATCTGGAGCGTGTGCTATAAATAAATCAATAAATAAAAAAATGATGTGATGTCTATTCTATTTTTATAACCAGCATGGCAAAACTGACTGCTGCGGACTGTAACCCTCAGCTGTCAGCTTCATCATGGCTGGTTATCAAAAATATAGGGGTCTCACACATAAATAAATAAAAAAAGGCATGGGGTCCTCCCCATTTTTAACAACCAGCCAAACTAAAGCAAACAGCTTTGGGCTGGTATTCTCAGACCTGTAAGGGGCCATAGATATATGGTTCCCCCAGCCTAAAAATAGCAGCCTGCAGTTGCCCCAGAAAAGTAGCATCTATTAGATGAACCAATTCTGGCATTTAACTTGGCTCTTTCCACTTGCTCTTGTGCTGTGGCAAGTGGGGTAATGGTTGTGGGCTGTTTTATGGCCGCTGACATCAAACCCACAGGTTAATAATGGAGAGATGACTATGAGATGCCCCATTACTAACCCTAAAGTTTGATTGTAAAAAGTCACAGCCAGATTAAAATATTTTAATTGAAATAAAGATACAGACTCATTTATTGTAAAATAAAAAGCACAGTTATACTCACCTTTATACCTAATCCATTGAACCCCGTGTCACCTGTAAAAAAATGAAAATAATAAACAACCATAATACTCACCTTAACACCTAATCCACTGATACCCATATGCCCTGGAAAAGAAGAAAAATGATAAACAGCCGTATCCCTAACTGGTCCGATGTGAAGATAATCCAAATGATTTGGATAGCGGTCACATAAGTGATCCGATTAGCTATCCACAGCAGTCAGCTCACACTGACGCAGGAGCATAATCACTCCTACAGTGTGTAGGGCTGAGCTGGTGTTAGAAAGTTCACCGGAGTTCAAAGGTGATGAAACATGGGGCGGCACGGTGGCTCAGTGGATAGCATTGCAGCGCTGGAGTCCTGGGTTCGAATCCCACCAAGGACAACATCTGCAAGGAGTTTGTATGTTCTCCGCATGTTTGTGTGGGTTTCCTCCCACATTCCAAAGACATACTGATAGGGAATGTAGACTGTGAGCCCCATCGGGGACAGTGATTATAATGTGTGCAAACTGTAAAGCGCTGCAGAATATGTTAGCGCTATATAAAAATAAAGATTATTATTATTATTATTATCCTGGTGACCTCACTTACGGCACCACTCGCTGTGTGAGAAAGGGCTGAGAAGTATGCCTGTGCAGGAGCGCTATGACGGGGAGTTTGTGTGGATGTCATAGGGACGTATTATCCATATGAAGCAAAAAAGAGGACAGCATGACAAGAAGAAGGGAGACCAAGAGCAGTGACAGCCCTCAGACCAGACCACTCCACATGTTTAATGTGTATAATATATATAATAAAAGCTCTTTTTATTGTCTTGCAGATTGGGTGCCTGTAACTCATATTGGACAAACCTGGTGACAGGTTTGCTTAAATGTGCAAAATAGATGGACTATTTAATAGATCATAAAGAGTCTGTCTTTTTTGCACATTATCTTTTGAAGTTACAACTTTATTTTTTGATTAGTTGTTTGTAGGGGTTTTGCTAATACTCTTAAGTCATGCACTCAATAACATACTACCAGTGCTGCTTCATTTTTTCTAAATTTTATCAATTTTGTTATACAAGTACCTGCGGACGAGAGCACCCACTGACCCCCATGTTTCCAAATATATATTTTTAATCAGATGAATTTTGGTTTGTTATTGTTTTTCTTTTATGTATTTGTATTATTAATTATTATGGGGTTATAGGAGGTAGCATCTAAAATGGAGTGTGTTCACAATTACGTCAGAGCTGGAAGAATTGTGAGATCATGTGAAACAACTGTCGCTCGTCTTTCCTCCATGCCTGTGCTCCTCATGCATTGACTGAATAAAAGTGATGATTTTATGTACTAGTGGTGAGGTGAGTCCTGCTATCTAGTACATTTATTCTCTGATAATCTTCTGGTATTGATTCTCAACAGCTGAGCACTGCAAGTTCTAGTTTCCTTGATTATTTTGCAACTCTCTGCCACTATTGCTTCCTGAAACTGTTGCAGTGGATGTATTGGCAGTGCCAGCATGGTTGCCTCATTTTCTAATACTACTAGAAATTCTTAATTTTTTCTAATTTTTATCAAATCTCTTTGTAAGGGATTACATAACATCTGAACGGTATTAAATTAGCCATACACAAGAGATGGCTGTCAGTTGAACCCTTATTGAGTCCTTAGTTATCTTTCCTGACTCTCCACATACAGTATGAATGCTCAGGTTAGTGGACACATCGGAAAAAGGCATTGACAGACAGACACCTCTGACATTGGCTTATTGCCTCTGAAAACAAAAGGATCAGTCATTAAATTTAACTAATGAACTAGGGGCAGACATCTAATCGCATAGAATCCATGGCCACTGTTTATCATGGCATAGGCATTTAAACTGCTGTACTCAGAGCTAACTCCATTCATAGTAGTTACAAGTGTGTGCCTGTTGTGTAAAACAGAGGGCATTCCCCAGATATGAAGTAAACTCAATACAGGAACCCATTTCATAAACATCCGGCCAACTTCTGCCATACATATATGGTTGATGTAAGGAGTGGGTGGCTACCAGCCAAGACACAGGACTGCTTTTCTCCAGATACACATGGGCTTCATAGTGGTAATTGATAGCATATCACTGTGCCCAGCTCTTAACTATCTTTAAAACATCTGTATCATGCCCCTGTAATGCAGGAAACTGCAGGCTCCACAAGATGCTAGTAAAGTGAAAGCAGGACTGCACCTAAACAGAGCTGGCCTGCAGTGCAGCAGCAAGACTACCACAGGTGGCAGTAGAATATTCAAACAAGTTGGGTCAAATCCCAGACTGTAGCGCAGTACCAAAGGAACAAGAAAACTCACGGTCAGAGACAAGTTAGGGAATCAGCAACGGTAGGAAGCGGATAAGACAAAAGACAGAAGCAGGTCAGGAAGCAAGCCAAGTCAAAACCAGGGAGTCAGTATCCTAAAAGGAAACACTGAGTCATGACGGGAACAAGATAAAGCAGAGACACGGGATCACCACCATACACATTAGATGAATGGCCATTCCTGTCAAATTCAACATGTAAGGAGTTCTTTACTCTAATGTGTATGGAGCAAATGTTCAGGCTATCTCTAATATAATTAATATTTTTCAGGTATACTGCAGTATGTTGTATCTTGAAGCACATAGGAAAGTTTTTTCAAAGAAGCCCTTTTGTGTCCAGTATACAGTGTGTCTGTAAACTCATGGTGCACTTTTATAGTTTACATTTTGGTGCCCTTTCTCTGGCCCAATCATATCAGACCTGTTCATGATGAGAGATAACAAGAACCAATCAAACAACACAAACTCATTTAAGCTGTTGCTGAGCCCACAGTCAGATTAACACCTGATAAACTGAACTCTGATTAATACACTGCCAGGTCTGTGGCATCATGCAACCACAAGTTTGGATATGTGTAGGGCAACAAATGGAGCCCACATCGAACTGCACTGAATAGGTATGAAACTGGGAGAGTTTTTCTTTTATTTGGAGCAGATTTCACATTTCTATCGTCTTTTGTTGCTTTCCAGTGATTGGTCAAAAGTGCATCATGACTTTACGGACACACTGTATTTATACTTTAAATTAGTAATAATGCAGTCCGCTCTTCAGAGCAGATTTTAGAAAAAAGATCAACTATTCCAAACGGTTGACGTTCAAATTGCTCAGTTGAAGTGGAACAACACAACAACCCACTAAGATTTTCTGACATTATGACCTGTATAAAACCCACATTAGCACAGAAAGCCTTGGGGTTTAGTTGGAGAATTGCATAACTCAAAGTCACGTAAATAAGCCTAATGATCCTAATACAGCCAGAGAAACAGCCAAAGTCATTAAGATTTCTAATGCTAACTGCCGAAACCAGATGGTCTACAGGCCACTGTAATGAATCATCTCATTCTTCATTTCACTCTTTCTGCCAATGATCTGTACCTAGGCTCAAGGTTTTGTTATTATAAATTTTAACAGATACTTAAAAAATATTATTAAACTTAGAATCCTGTAAATGTAAGGCAAAAAATGAAACCATGCAGAAAGTTCAACATTGCTATAAGTGATCTGACATGTAGCCACAATTATAAGGACATAACGTGCACAGACACCTCTATCTCTTACTTGAGTAGGAAAAGGAAGCTAAATGATCAGCAGTCAGCTTGGGAAAATCACAGGACAACACTGGAGGGTAAATTAAACCATTGGACACCAGTTATGAATATTAACTACTTAACAATTTTAAATGGATTGTCCATCAACACAGAAAACCCCTTCTCAATCCCTGTGTTTCCACATTGTAAAATAAAAGCACTTATACTCACCTCCGGTGCCGACGCCATTCTCGCGGTGATCACTCTGGTTCTCCCGGGGTCTTACGTACAATTGTTATGTCATGGCTAGTCAGCGCTGGCTTCACTTACCCCACTTTGGGATGAATCACATACAACACTGTTACATGAGCTCCAAGAGAGCCAGTGCTGACACTGTTGGAACAGTGATGGCACCAGAGGTGATTATAAGTGTTATCATTTTACAAGGGAGAAACATGAGTATTGACAAGGGTTTGACCAAGTAGTGGACAACATGTTTAATTCCCTAGACCTTCGGGAATCGTATAATTTTTCATTTTTGTGTGAAAGGAATTTTAGCATGTATCTAGATGGAAACTTAGTCCATTAGGGAAAGACTGTTTAACAACTTTACCACTCTAGATTGTTGCAAAAGTTGGCAACAAACCTTCAACCTACTTCAACCCCTTTACCCCCAAGGGTGGTTTGCACGTTAATGACCAGGCCAATTTTTACAATTCTGATAGTGGTAATAACGGTCATGAAGTACTGCCACCTGAGGAAGGCAGATGTGCACTATGCAATAAAAAGTAGATTTTAAATCCACCTCCCCTTTCTCTGCACTCCTTCCGACAGGGTTAATATTCAGCATGGCAATTTTTACAATTCTGACCGCTGTCCCTTTATGAGGTAATAACTCCTGAATAGAGTTGAGCGACTTTTGTTTTTTTAGGGTCGCGTTTCGTTTCGTGAAACCCGACTTTTCCAAAAGTCGGGTCGAGCAAGATCGTCCGATTATAGGGAAAAGTCGGGGTCGTCCCGAAACACGAAACCCAATGTAAGTCAATGGGGAATAAAAGTCGGCAGTGAGAGGAGGACAGGAAACACACCTACAGTGCCCATTTGAATGCCAAAAGCATCAATTCTTCTTTCTTAAGCTTGTCAACCTTAATTAACTTCATAATACAAGTTACGCACTGAAAAATGGGGGTTATTTGGCTACAAACTGTGGGGGGGGGAGGCTGGCTCCAGGTTTTCATGTGCCCTGGGCGAAAGAGCGCCCCTTTAACACATACCACAACTCATCATGCTCCGATACGGCAGAGAAATAGCGGTATAGTACAATGAAAAATACCTCACTTTTTACATCTCATGACGAGGCCCATCTATTTCTCCATACAGAATCATTGGTCCCATATAATGTTTGAAACAGTATATGATGAGCTCCACATAATGCTACAGTATATGTTGGTCCCCATGGATGAAGCTCCACTGTCTTATGGGCCCAAATAATGCTCCAAACATAATGGGCCCCATTTCTAATGCTCTAGTGTATAATGGGCCCTGTAAATGTGTCTGATGTCCACCTTTGGAATGTTCCAGTGTATGGTGGGCCCCATCTATCATTCTCCAGAGTATAGTGCTCCCCAAAAATTGCTGTCCCAACATTGAAAACAATCAAATAAGTCTCCTCGCTAGGGAATCCCTGTACTTGTCTGGACAGGTGCTTTAGCTTGCTTAACAGCTCGCCAGCCGTTCTCACGCCCAGTATGGATTACACGTGATTGCACAAAGGTGAGAAAGGGTACCGTATCCCCAGATAACATGTATGGATAGCGTACACATTCAAAATATATGTCTCAGGAGGCAGGCTCAGACGGTGTTAGGCCCAGTATGGATTGCACGTGATTGCACAAAGGTTAGAAAGGGTACCGTATCCCCAGATAACATGTATGGATAGCGTACATATTCAAAATATATGTCTATACAGCATGAGGCAGGCTCAGACGGTGTTAGGCCCAGTATGGATTGCACGTGATTGCACAAAGGTTAGAAAGGGTACCGTATCCCTGGATAACATGTATGGATAGCGTACACATTCAAAATATATGTCTATACAGCATGAGGCAGGCTCAGACGGTGTTAGGCCCAGTATGGATTGCACGTGATTGCACAAAGGTTAGAAAGGGTACCGTATCCCTGGATAACATGTATGGATAGCGTACACATTCAAAATATATGTCTCAGGAGGCAGGCTCAGACGGTGTTAGGCCCAGTATGGATTGCACGTGATTGCACAAAGGTTAAAAAGGGTACCGTATCCCTGGATAACATGTATGGATAGCGTACACATTCAAAATATATGTCTCAGGAGGCAGGCTCAGACGGTGTTAGGCCCAGTATGGATTGCACGTGATTGCACAAAGGTTAGAAAGGGTACCGTATCCCTGGATAACATGTATGGATAGCGTTCACATTCAAAATATATGTCTCAGGAGGCAGGCTCAGATGGTGTTAGGCCCAGTATGGATTGCACGTGATTGCACAAAGGTTAGAAAGGGTACCGTATCCCCAGATAACATGTATGGATAGCGTACATATTCAAAATATATGTCTATACAGCATGAGGCAGGCTCAGACGGTGTTAGGCCCAGTATGGATTGCACGTGATTGCACAAAGGTTAGAAAGGGTACCGTATCCCTGGATAACATGTATGGATAGCGTACACATTCAAAATATATGTCTATACAGCATGAGGCAGGCTCAGACGGTGTTAGGCCCAGTATGGATTGCACGTGATTGCACAAAGGTTAGAAAGGGTACCGTATCCCTGGATAACATGTATGGATAGCGTACACATTCAAAATATATGTCTCAGGAGGCAGGCTCAGACGGTGTTAGGCCCAGTATGGATTGCACGTGATTGCACAAAGGTTAAAAAGGGTACCGTATCCCTGGATAACATGTATGGATAGCGTACACATTCAAAATATATGTCTCAGGAGGCAGGCTCAGACGGTGTTAGGCCCAGTATGGATTGCACGTGATTGCACAAAGGTTAGAAAGGGTACCGTATCCCCAGATAACATGTATGGATAGCGTACATATTCAAAATATATGTCTATACAGCATGAGGCAGGCTCAGACGGTGTTAGGCCCAGTATGGATTGCACGTGATTGCACAAAGGTTAGAAAGGGTACCGTATCCCTGGATAACATGTATGGATAGCGTACACATTCAAAATATATGTCTATACAGCATGAGGCAGGCTCAGACGGTGTTAGGCCCAGTATGGATTGCACGTGATTGCACAAAGGTTAGAAAGGGTACCGTATCCCTGGATAACATGTATGGATAGCGTACACATTCAAAATATATGTCTCAGGAGGCAGGCTCAGACGGTGTTAGGCCCAGTATGGATTGCACGTGATTGCACAAAGGTTAAAAAGGGTACCGTATCCCTGGATAACATGTATGGATAGCGTACACATTCAAAATATATGTCTCAGGAGGCAGGCTCAGACGGTGTTAGGCCCAGTATGGATTGCACGTGATTGCACAAAGGTTAGAAAGGGTACCGTATCCCTGGATAACATGTATGGATAGCGTTCACATTCAAAATATATGTCTCAGGAGGCAGGCTCAGATGGTGTTAGGCCCAGTATGGATTGCACGTGATTGCACAAAGGTTAGAAAGGGTACCGTATCCCCAGATAACATGTATGGATAGCGTACATATTCAAAATATATGTCTATACAGCATGAGGCAGGCTCAGACGGTGTTAGGCCCAGTATGGATTGCACGTGATTGCACAAAGGTTAGAAAGGGTACCGTATCCCTGGATAACATGTATGGATAGCGTACACATTCAAAATATATGTATATACAGCATGAGGCAGGCTCAGACGGTGTTAGGCCCAGTATGGATTGCACGTGATTGCACAAAGGTTAGAAAGGGTACCGTATCCCTGGATAACATGTATGGATAGCATACACATTCAAAATATATGTCTCAGGAGGCAGGCTCAGACGGTGTTAGGCCCAGTATGGATTGCACGTGATTGCACAAAGGTTAAAAAGGGTACCGTATCCCTGGATAACATGTATGGATAGCGTACACATTCAAAATATATGTCTCAGGAGGCAGGCTCAGACGGTGTTAGGCCCAGTATGGATTGCACGTGATTGCACAAAGGTTAGAAAGGGTACCGTATCCCTGGATAACATGTATGGATAGCGTTCACATTCAAAATATATGTCTCAGGAGGCAGGCTCAGATGGTGTTAGGCCCAGTATGGATTGCACGTGATTGCACAAAGGTTAGAAAGGGTACCGTATCCCCAGATAACATGTATGGATAGCGTACACATTCAAAATATATGTCTATACAGCATGAGGCAGGCTCAGACGGTGTTAGGCCCAGTATGGATTGCACGTGATTGCACAAAGGTTAGAAAGGGTACCGTATCCCTGGATAACATGTATGGATAGCGTACACATTCAAAATATATGTCTCAGGAGGCAGGCTCAGACGGTGTTAGGCCCAGTATGGATTGCACGTGATTGCACAAAGGTTAGAAAGGGTACCGTATCCCCAGATAACATATATGGATAGCGTACACATTCAAAATATATGTCTATACAGCATGAGGCAGGCTCAGACGGTGTTAGGCCCAGTATGGATTGCACGTGATTGCACAAAGGTTAGAAAGGGTACCGTATCCCTGGATAACATGTATGGATAGCGTACACATTCAAAATATATGTCTCAGGAGGCAGGCTCAGACGGTGTTAGGCCCAGTATGGATTGCACGTGATTGCACAAAGGTTAGAAAGGGTACCGTATCCCCAGATAACATGTATGGATAGCGTACACATTCAAAATATATGTCTCAGGAGGCAGGCTCAGACGGTGTCAGGCACAGTATGGATTTGACGGCCCAGATTACACAGCGGAGGAGCAGGGAGAGGTAAAGATTGCAAATGCTGGGGCACTGCCCAAGCAAGGGGGGCCCACTCGTGAGCGTCGGTACTGGCACTGGGCCCCTCATAGTACAGCGGTGTGTCTGACGGTGGATGTGCACCACCACCGTCAGAGACACTTGATTGCACTATGAGGGACCCTGTGCCAGTGCCCGCGCCCAAGAGTCGGCCTACCCACCTGTCCAGGGCAACGGCACTCGCACGGTGTCGTGCGCTAGGTGGTGACCCCGGCCATGGGGGGGGAGGCAGCACAGTTAGGGAGTTTTAGAAAGTGGCATATGTTGATGTTGGAAATTCAGCTGATGCAAAAGGCGAAATAGGTGAAGTACCAGGAAGAGGTGGACCAAAGCAAGCCATTTTTCTGTCACCCTATGTGTCATCAGGGGAAGGTGGGACAAAATCCTTGGAAACCCATGCGTGGTTCATTTTAATGAAGGTTAGATCATCCATATTTTGGGTTGACAGACGGGTCCTTTTTTCTGTCAGGATTGATCCAGCTGCACTGAAGACTCTTTCCGATAGCACACTTGCAGCTGGGCAAGCGAGCTCCTGTAAGGCATATTGGGCCAATTCAGGCCAGGTGTCCAGTTTAGCGGCCCAATAGTCAAAGGGGAATGACCTGTGTGGGAGAACATCGATATGGGAGGAAAAGTAGTTTGTAACCATAGTTGACAACTGCTGTCTCCTGTCACTTTCCATCGATGCAGTATTACCAGTTGTGTGAGCGGTATTTGAAAAATCAGGCCACAACATTGTCATGAAACCCCTGTCTCCAACGCCACTTCTGCTGTGTGCACCACGAACACCTCCGCCAAGCTGCCCCCGGCCCGTACAGCTCGTGTGAGAACCATCACCGCTGCTGTGTGCTGGGAATGCCTCAAGCAACCGATTTACCAGAGTTGCTTGTTTATTAGCCAATATTAGGTCAAGGTTCTCCTGTGGCATGATGTTTTGTAATTTGCCTTTATAGCGTGGATTCAGGATGCTGGCCAACCAGTAGTCATCATCGTTCATCATTTTGGCAATGCGGGGGTCCCTTTTTAGGATCTGCAAGGCATAATCTGACATGTGGGCCAATGTTCCCGGTGTCAATGATGCACTGCGAGTGCTGGGTGGAGGAGCACTTTCTGGCAAATCCACATCCCTCCAGTCACGCACAAACCCTGTACCAGACCTTGCCACGCCAACATTTTCACTTGCCCCACGAGATGCATCCTCCTCCCCTAAGTAATCATCCCCATCATCCTCCTGCTCCTCCTCTTCTTCCTCCACCTCGTCCAGGAGAGGTCCCTGAGCAGACAATGGCTGAATGTTATCAAGGATTCCCTCCTCCTCTTCCTCCTCATCAACATTGGCTGCAGACGCCTGCTCCTTAAGGTGCGTCAAAGTTTGCATGAGCAGACGCATAAGTGGGATGCTCATGCTTAGGATGGCGTCGTCTGCGCTTACCAGCCGTGTGCATTCCTCAAAACACTGAAGGACTTTACAGAGGTCTTTCAGCTTCGACCACTGCACACCTGTCAACTCCATGTCTGCTCTCAAAGTGCCTGGCCGTGTATCCTCCCACAAATGCATTATGGCCTGCCTCTGCTCGCACAGCCGCTCCACCATGTGCAGGGTGGAGTTCCACCTTGTTGCAATGTCGATAATGAGGCGGTGGTTGGGAAGGTGGAGCAATCGCTGCAGCTTCTGCATACGAACGGAGTGTACAGACGACCGGCGGATGTGCGCGCACAGTCTTCGCACCTTCTGGAGCAGGGCTGTTAACTCCGGATAATTTTTGAGGAAGCACTGCACCACCAGGTTCAAGGTGTGAGCCAAGCAAGGTATGTGGCTGAGTTTTGAAAGGGCTATGGCTGCCACAAAATTACGGCCGTTATCACTAACTACCTTGCCTGCCTCAAGATGTACACTGCCCAGCCATGACTCAGTTTGTCGCTTCAAGTACTCGGCCAGCACCTCGGCGGTGTGTCTGTCGCCCAAACACATCATCTGCAACACAGCCTGCTGACGCTTTCCACTAGCTGCTCGATAGGGGGACACATCGTGTGCAACAGTGGCAGCTGCAGATGGAGTGCTCGTACGACTGCGCTCTGTGGACGAGCTTTCGCTTCTGGAGGAGGAGGAGGAGGGTCGAACGCCTACAGCCAACTGTTTCCTATACCGTGGGCTAGGCAGCACTGTCCCACCACCGCTGTCCCCTGTGGACCCTGCATCCACCACATTAACCCAGTGCGCAGTGATGGACACGTAACGGCCCTGGCCATGCCGACTGGACCATGCATCAGTTGTGATGTGCACCTTTCCGCTCACTGACTGCTTGAGTGCATGGACAATGCAGTCTTTCACATGATGGTGGAGGGCTGGGATGGCTTTGCGAGAGAAGAAGTGGCGACTGGGTAGGTCATAGCGTGGTACTGCATAGGCCACGAGTTCGCGGAAAGCTGTGCTTTCCACCAACCGAAAGGGCATCATCTCAAACGAGATTAGTTTGGCAATGTGGGCGTTCAAACCCAGTGTACGCGGATGAGAGACTGAGTACTTTCTTGACCTACTCATAGTGTCTGGGAGGGTGAGCTGGACTTGAGAGCTGCATATGGTGGAAGTAGCGGTGGACAGGGCGGACTGAGAGAGGGTTGATGATGGTGATGGAGTTGGTGTTCTTTCTGATGGCCTAGAATCAGTCTTTCGTTGATATAACAGTGGAATTCCCTGACTGCTGTGGCCTTGCAACGACACCTCAACATTTGCTGCTGTGCTAACCGGTGGGCTTACAGTGGGGGAAACAATGTAGCGTTGCTGACTCCCTTCGTTGTGATCAGTTGCACATGTGGCACTTGAGGTTTGGTGTTGTGTCCACGCTTGCAAGTGCATGCTGGTTAAATGTCTAAGCATGCAACTGGTATTCAAATTTTTCAGATTTTTCCCTCGGCTAAAGGTCTTTGCGCACTTCTTACAGATAACCTTGGCCTGATCATGAGGATTTTGTTCAAAAAAGTGCCACACTGCACTCTTTCTACTTTGGCAGCCATTTTGCGGCCTAGCACACTGTGATCTTTTGACCCTCTGGACAAGCTGTCCAGCAACTCTTTTGATGTTTGGAACCTGTCTTTGGAGTGCTCCGGGCCTGCCAGATAACAGCTGTTGCGATGTCGATGTCTGCTGTGGATGCTCCTCATCTGAGCTATTGGAAGCAGCACCCTCTTCCCCCAATGGATGCCAATCTGGGTCAACAACTGGGTCATCCATCACCTCCTCTTCTATGTCATGTGCACCTTCCTCTGTGTCACCGTGTATGGTGGTATAGTGTGCGGGAAGGGGCACCTGAGTCTCATCAGGGTCAGAATCTGGCTCTGTACACTGCGAGGACAATGTAGTGCTCTGAGTGAATGTACCAGCAGAATCATTCATCAGCGGCTGTGCATCAGTGCACTCCATGTCAGATTCATCTTGGCCTGGGTAATTCACCATTTCACTTGATAATCCAGGCATGGTATGTGAAAACAGCTCCATGGAGTAATCAGTAGTATGGCCTGCATCATCCTTCAATCTTGGTTGGGGTGAAGGACACAAGGAAAGGTGTGGTTCATGAACATGAGCCTCCAATGACGACTCAGTGCTTTTACTTTTTACAACTGAAGAAGAGGAGGCGATAGAGCTGGAGGCTGAGTCAGCAATGTAAGACAAAACTTTTTCCTGATGCTCTGGCTTTAAAAGCGGTTTGCCAACTCCTAGAAAACTAAGCGTTCGAGGCCTTATGTAGCCAGATGATGACGCAGGGTCAGCACCTCCTGCATTCGGTCCTATTTTGCTCTTGCCACTACCATCAGATCCACCACCAACACCATCATTACCAGCTGCCAACCCCCGCCCAATTCCACGGCCTCTTCCACCAGCCTTCCTCATTTTTGGTAGAAATGCAGACAAAATCCAACAAACTATATAGTAATGTAAAACAAGGTACAAGGTGTCTATAGGACAGGGGAGATTTTGAATTTCTGCACACACTTTTGGACACTGGACACTTTTGGATTGTGTGAGGCCCAATGAATATCTAAGCGCTATGTGACAGGCTCGATGGCACAGCTGTGACAAAAGTGACTAGAGGATAAGGGAGATTTTGAATCTCTGCACACACTTTTGGACACTGGACACTTTTGGATTGTGTGAGGCCCACTGATATCTGAGCGCTATGTGACAGGCTCGATGGCACAGCTGTGACAAAAGTGACTAGAGGATAAGGGAGATTTTGAATCTCTGCACACACTTTTGGACACTGGACACTTTTGGATTGTGTGAGGCCCACTGATATCTGAGCGCTATGTGACAGGCTCGATGGCACAGCTGTGACAAAAGTGACTAGAGGATAAGGGAGATTTTGAATCTCTGCACACACTTTTGGACACTGGACACTTTTGGATTGTGTGAGGCCCACTGATATCTGAGCGCTATGTGACAGGCTCGATGGCACTGCTGTGACAAAAGTGACTAGAGGATAAGGGAGATTTTGAATTTCTGCACACACTTGTGGACAGTGGACACTTTTGGATTGTGTGAGGCCCACTGATATCTGAGCGCTATGTGACAGGCTCGATGGCACAGCTGTGACAAAAGTGACTAGAGGATAAGGGAGATTTTGAATCTCTGCACACACTTTTGGACACTGGACACTTTTGGATTGTGTGAGGCCCACTGATATCTGAGTGCTATGTGACAGGCTCGATGGCACTGCTGTGACAAAAGTGACTAGAGGGTAAGGGAGATTTTGAATTTCTGCACACACTTGTGGACAGTGGACACTTTTGGATTGTGTGAGGCCCACTGATATCTGAGCGCTATGTGACAGGCTCGATGGCACAGCTGTGCCAAAAGTGACTAGAGGATAAGGGAGATTTTGAATTTCTGCACACACTTGTGGACAGTGGACACTTTTGGATTGTGTGAGGCCCACTGATATCTGAGCGCTATGTGACAGGCTCGATGGCACAGCTGTGACAAAAGTGACTAGAGGATAAGGGAGATTTTGAATTTCTGCACACACTTTTAGACACTGGACACTTTTGGATTGTGTGAGGCCCAATGAATATCTGAGCGCTATGTGACAGGCTCGATGGCACAGCTGTGACAAAAGTGACTAGAGGATAAGGGAGATTTTGAATCTCTGCACACACTTTTGGACACTGGACACTTTTGGATTGTGTGAGGCCCACTGATATCTGAGCGCTATGTGACAGGCTCGATGGCACTGCTGTGACAAAAGTGACTAGAGGATAAGGGAGATTTTGAATTTCTGCACACACTTGTGGACAGTGGACACTTTTGGATTGTGTGAGGCCCACTGATATCTGAGCGCTATGTGACAGGCTCGATGGCACAGCTGTGCCAAAAGTGACTAGAGGATAAGGGAGATTTTGAATTTCTGCACACACTTGTGGACAGTGGACACTTTTGGATTGTGTGAGGCCCACTGATATCTGAGCGCTATGTGACAGGCTCGATGGCACAGCTGTGACAAAAGTGACTAGAGAATAAGGGAAATTTTGAATCTCTGCACACACTTTTGGACACTGGACACTTTTGGATTGTGTGAGGCCCAATGAATATCTGAGCGCTATGTGACAGGCTCGATGGCACAGCTGTGACAAAAGTGACTAGAGGATAAGGGAGATTGGATTGCTTTTAAAAAAGCAGTTTGCGGAGCAGTGGGTAAACAGCAATGCCAGCCTGTCAGGAAGCCTTAAAAGGCAGCCCAACAACCAACACCACTGATACACCACTATATAGCCTCCCCTTGCACTGCACACACAGTGACTGGTGTGTTGTGCAGGCCAAATCGCTAGCAGCAGAAGCAGTTTTTTTGTCTTCTTCCCTGCCTAACGCTCTCAATACAGAATCAGCAGCAACCTCTCCCTATACTAAGATCGGCAGAAGTAAGATGGCGGTCGGCGTGCACGCCCTTTTATACCTCCTGTGACGCCCACCAAAGCAAGCCAATCACTTGCATGCCCTTCTGAAAGATGGTGGTGACCCGTGCCTATGTCATCACGTTGCCCACAGTGTTCGTGGATCCTGATTGGCTGAAAAAGAGCGCAAAACAAACTTTTGAAACGCGACTTTGGCGCGTAAGTCGCTGACCTCGTGGCCGACCTCATCCTAGGGTCGGGTTTCGTTTCATGAAACCCGACTTTGCCAAAAGTCGGCGACTTTTGAATTTTTTCGACCCGTTTCGCTCAACTCTACTCCTGAATGCTTCCATGGATCCCGGTGATTCTGACATTGTTTTCTTATAACATATTGTACTTCTTGATAGTGGTAAAATTTATTTGATATGACTTGCGTTTATTTGTGAAAAAAAAAGCAGAAATTTGGAGAAAATTTCGCAATTTTCCAACTTTGAATTTTCATGCCCTTAAACCAGAGAAATGTCTCACACAAAGTAGTTAATAAAAAACATTTCACACATGTTTACTTTACATCAGCACAATTTTGGAACCCAAATTATTTTTTGTTAGGAAGTTGAAAGGCTTAAAAGTTCACCAGCGACTTCTCATTTTTACAACACCATCCTTTTTTAGGGACCACATCACATTTGAAGCCACTTTGAGGGGTCTATATGATAGAAAATACCCAAAAGTGACACCATTCTAAAAGCTGCACTCCTGCAGGTGCTCAAAACCACAATCAAGAAGTTTAATGTACTTCAGATCCAATTTGTTCTGTTTTAGCAAGGGTAACAGGATAAATTGGACCCCAAAATGTGTTGTACAATTTGTCCTGAGTATGCTGATACCCCATATATGCAGGTAAACCACTGTTTGGGCGCATGGCAGAGATCAGAAAGGAAGGAACGCTGTTTGACTTTTCAATGCAAAATTGGCTGGAATTGAGATTGGACGCCATGTTGCGCATGAAGAGCCCCTGATTTACCTAAACAGTGGTAACCCCCCCCCGCAAGTGACACCATTTTGGAAAGTAGACCCCCTAAGGAAATTATCTAGGTGTGTGGTGAGCACTTTGAACCCCCAAGTGCTTCACACAAGTTTATAATGCAGAGCCATAAAAATAAAAAATCTTATTTTTTTTGCAAAAATGATCTTTTCGCCCCAAATTTTTTATTTTCCCAATGGTAACAGGGGAAATTGGAACTGAAAAGTTGTTGTGCAATTTGCCCTGAGTATGCTGATACCACACATGTGAGGGTAAACCACTGTTTGGGCGCATGGCAGAGCTTGGAAGGGAAGGAGCACCGCTTGACTCATATTTGATTGCAGTGTTCCTGGGGTTAAAGTGCCTGGAGTGGTCCGTCCAAGGCACATGGACGAAACAGTACGTCAAAGGTCAGGAAGGGGTTAAGCAGTATGTAGGTGTTAAGTGCTCTGGACTACCAGGAAACCCATGACCTCCTCACACCAATAATACCTTTCACCTAGCCTTTGTAGCTATATTCGCCTATTTCATCAGTAAACTAGATCAGTAGAGATATTGATATTAACCACATCTGGACGCAATCTGGCTCTAATTACTTCCTTTTGGGTACTGACATCAAATAGGCTGCTTTGAGACAGCACTAACCCTTGTATCAAATGTGGATGCCGATTGCTTAATAAAGAGGGATTCCCCATCCTCAAAATAATCCAAAGCAGAAGAAAGTTGTTAGGCTGGTTTCACATTTGCGCTTTTTAGCGCTGGAAAAAAACGCATACCTGCGCATGCGTTTTTTCCCCTATATTTAGCATGGGTGCGCATACCTGCGCGCTGGTAAGCGCATGTATGCGATTTTCATGCGCTGCGTTTTTTTGGGGTGTGCGTTGGTATTTTCCAGACGCAGCATGTTGCATTTTTTGGCCCTGCAAAAAAGCGCATGCGCACATATGCGCACGTTTTGCGCTAAAAATGGCCATTATAGCCTATGGATGCGCATATGTGCGCACTGGCATGCTCATGTATGCGTTTTTTTGCATATGCGTTTTTTTTTATTAACCATGGAATTTAGGGGTTTGGGTTAGAGTTAGGGTTAGTTAAGGGGGTTTAGGGTTAGGGTTAGGGTCAGGGTCAGGGTTAGGGTTGGGGTTTGGGTCAGGGTTAGGGTTAAGTATGGTTTGGTTAAGGGTTAGGGTCAGGGTTAGGGTCAGGATTAGGGTTAAGTATGGTTTTGTTAAGGGTTAGGGTCAGGGTTAGGGTTAGGGTTAGGGTCAGGGTTAGGGTTAGGGTTAGGGTCAGGGTCAGGGTTAGGGTCAGGATTAGGGTTAAGTATGGTTTTGTTAAGGATTAGGGTCAGGGTTAGGGTCAGGATTAGGGTTAAGTATGGTTTTGTTAAGGGTTAGGGTCAGGGTTAGGGTTAGGGTTAGGGTCAGGGTTAGGGTTAGGGTTAGGGTCAGGGTTAGGGTTAGGGTCAGGGTTAGGGTTAAGTATGGTTTTGTTAAGGATTAGGGTCAGGGTTAGGGTCAGGATTAGGGTTAAGTATGGTTTTGTTAAGGGTTAGGGTCAGGGTTAGGGTTAGGGTTAGGGTCAGGGTTAGGGTTAAGTATGGTTTTGTTAAGGGTTAGGGTCAGGGTTAGGGTTAGGGTTAGGGTCAGGGTTAGGGTTAGGGTTAGGGTTAGGGTCAGGGTTAGGGTTAGGGTTAGGGTCAGGGTTAGGGTTAGGGTTAGGGTCAGGGTTAGGGTTAGGGTTAGGGTTAGTTAGGGTTTAGGGTTTGGGTTAGGGTTAAGTATGATTTGGTTAAGGGTTAGGGTCAGGGTTAGGGTTAGGGTCAGGGTTAGGGTTAGGGTCAGGGTTAGGGTTAGGGTCAGGGTTAGGGTTAGTAAAGTCATGGTTTGGGAAGTGTGAGGGGCTACCTAAAAATGTTGGAAAAAACCGCAAACGCGGTAAAAACGCACTAAAAATGCATACAAACGCATAAAAACGCTGCGTTTTTTTCATGCATGCTCATAAAAATGCTTGAAAAAAACGCAGCAGTTGTATGCTTATGTATGCGTTTTTTCAATGCGTTTTTTTGCGGGAAAAACGCGCTGCAAAAAAAAGCAAGTGTGAAACTAGCCTTAGAGCATCCAATATCTATTTTAGGGTCTAAACATTGTTTTATGGATCTAAACATTGCTGTTCTTTCTCTGTATATATTTTTGGCACAACAGTAGAAAATTGGACATCTCCACGTGTCAGCAATAGAGATGAGCGACTTTGCCTTCTTTCGGGTCGAGTCGGGTTTCTCAAAAGTCGGGTCGAACGAAATCGGCCGATTATCGTGAAAAGTCGAAGGCCGACTGAAACACGAAACCCAATGCAAGTCAATGGGGAAGAAAAGTCGGCAGTGAGTGGAGGACAGGAAACACACCTACAGTGCCCATTTTAATGCCAAAAACATCAATTCTTACTAATTAAGCTTGTCAACCTTAATTTACTTTATAATAATAGTTAGGCATTGAAAACTGGGGGTTATTTGGCTCAAGTTGTGGAGGGGGGGGGTAGGGCTGGCTCCTGATTTTTGTGGGCCCAGGGCCAAAGAGTGTCAATGGGCTCCTTTAACACATGCCACAATTCATGATCCTCTGATACGGCAGAGAAATAGCGGTATACAGTAGTACAATGAAAAATACTTCACTTCTTACATCTCATGACTGATATCCATTTTAAATTCTCCAATAGCTCCAAAAACGGACAGTATATTACTCCATACAGTATTATGGCCACCGCATAGTGCGCTATACAGAGTAATGAGGCCCATATATTTCTCTATACAGAATCATTGGTCCCATATAATGTTTGAAACAGTATATGATGAGCTCCACATAATGCTACAGTATATGTTGGTCCCCATGGATGAAGCTCCACTGTGTTATGGGCCCAAATAATGCTCCACATATAATGGGCCCCATTTCTAATGCTCCAGTGCATAATGGGCCCTGCAAATGCTGCTCCAGTGTCTGATGTCCAACTTTGGAATGCTCCAGTGTATGGTGGGCCTCATATATCATTCTCCAGAGTATAGTGCTCCCCAAAAATAGCTGTCCCAACATTGAAAACAATTAAATAAGTCTCCTCGCTAGGGAATCCCTGTACTAGTCTGGACTCCTCGACGTCCCCATCTTCCATCTCACTGCACTTGGACTGTTTAGGCAGAGGACATACAGACGTGATGTCATCATGCTCTCTGACCAAAATGTCACTGTCAGGAAACGCGGAAGACGTCACGGCGGTGGAACAGGGAGAGGTAAGTATTTCAACATTGCAAGTGCTGTGATCCTGAGCAAGCAGGGGGGGCCCACTTGTTGGGGACGGCACTGGCACAGGGCCCCTCATAGTACGGCGGTGTGTTTGACGGCGGGTGGCGGGCCCTCCCACCGGCAGAGACACTTTTGCGTACCATAAGGGGCCCTGTGCCAGTGCGTCGCCCATGAGTATGCCCCCCCACCTGCTCAAGGAACCTGCACTTTCATCTGCACCTTCCTCTTCGTCACCGTGTAAGGTGGTATAGTATGCAGGAAGGGGAACCTGAGTTTCATCAGGGTCAGATTCTGGCTGTGTAGGGTACGAGGGGAATGTAGTGGCTTGGGTCAATGTACCAGCAGAATCATCTAGCAGTGGCTGGGCATCAGTGCACTTGTGGCGTCCCCAGGAGTACGGTCGCCACAGTGGCATTACCTTCCTCCAAGGGAGTGTGATGTCATGCTTGGGAGCAACGAAGGATCTCTCTAGCAGTTAAACCAACACACAACACAGTTCCCACTCCAGGCCAGCAGGGAGACTGCTGAGGAGCTGCTCTCTGTGGTCGGGAGGAGGGAAGTTAGGGCAGTCTGTGAAGGGAAGGGGAAGTGTGTGGATGTGAGAAGAGGAGCTGGAGGATGAGCAGAGTTAAGGCTCACTCCTAGCTGGAGCACATGGTCGGGATTCCGGTCTCCGAGCTTGTAGGGACACTGACGGTCCTGCAGCAGAAACCGGAGGAAGTAGCAGCTGTAAATGCTCTGTTCCCAACTAAGGCTCGGAGGCCCCAGCAGCGACGTGTGTGAGCCAGAAGGAAAAGGCTATGGCTGCCTGCCATACGAGAAAGTTCCAAAAGAGAGTCAACAGAGGGAACTTCAGTGAACTCAGTACTGCGCGAACCTCAGACAAGCGCTAGAACGGAGGCCACACTACCTATCTGCAGAGACAGAATTCCTAATTTGCTTCCAGGCTGACCAACTCCTTCTCCATCTGTACTCTAGGTCCTGGATGGCAATTACCAAGTACAGGTAAAGGAACTGCACACGACTGTATCTGTCATCTTTCTCCTGCACCTGGCGCAAGGCTCTGCTACATCCTGCACTGCACACCATCTACCAACTCTTTCATCTGCCCTGTGACTACGGCCCTACCTGTGCAGGGCTTCTACATCTTAGCTGCACTACAACATGTGTCCCAGAGAAGTGACACTGCAGCGCTGGTCAATCTGAACAGAAACCACAGGTGGTGTCATGTATCATTCACCTATAGACGTTATTCACCCCTTTGCATGGACGCCCAGGGCCACGGAACGGGTCATCATCACCAACGTGACACATCCCTCCGAGACACCGGCCCTGTACCGATTAACCCCACTGGCCTGTCTGGCCACCCACACTCCATGTCAGATTCATCTTGGACTGGGGAATTCACGATTTGATCTTGATAACTCAGGCATGGTATGATTGAAAGAGCTACATGGACTAATGTGAAGTGTGGCCTGCTGCATCATTCACTTTTGATGGGGGTGAAGGACACAAGGAAAGGGGTTCTTCCTGACCAGGAGCCAGCACTTGATGACTCAGAAGAGGAGGGCATATTTGCTGGAGTCTGTTTCGGCAATGTAAGCCAAAACCAGTTCCTGATGCTCTGGCTTTAAAAGCGGTTAACCTACTCCCACAAAAGGTAGCCTTCCAGGCGTTCCGAAGCCAGACCATGACGCAGGCTCAACAGCTCCTGCCTTAGCTGCTATTGTGCTTTTGCCACTACTAGCAGATGCACCACCACCATCAGCACCAGCTGGCCCTCCCACGCCCACGTCCGTGGCCTCTTCCACCAAACTTCAAAATGTTGCAGAAAATGAACCCAAAATAACATCAAATATATGGTACTGTATCAGAAGTGTACAGCTCTATACCATCAAAGGATGATTGTCAATCTCCCTATATATACCATCAGTCACACAGAGATGCTCACAGGCTCAGTATGGATTAGACAAGAATATAAAAAGTAGAAAAAGTGTACAGTATCATCAGATAGCAGGTATATATAGTATATATATAGTATAGTTTATAGTTTAGGTATATATAGTATAGTATAGTTTTAATTTGAATCTCACTATAGATTTGAGGACGCTGAACTATTGTCTCAGGCCCAGTAGAGATTACACCTCAATGTAACAGGCTGAAATTGGATGGTGTATGACAAGGTGGAGGGTGTATATAGTATTGGGGAGAATTTGGATCTCACTAGAGATTTTAGGAGGCTGGCAATGATGCTCTCAGTCCAAGTATGGATGCACGCAGCCTGATAAGCAGGACTGCTGCACACAAAAGGGTGGAAAAATGAACGCTTGGTAACTGTGCAGAAAAGAGGAAGAAAAGTATTTTTGCTTTTGAAAAAGCAGTTTGCACAGCAGTGTGCAAACAGCAATGCAGCTATCAGGGAGCTTTATAAGGCAGCCTAACAACCAACAGAGCTGATGCACAAAAAATAGAGCCTCCTGTTGTGAGTTCGTTTTCCCCTTCACTACTGAGGCCCGAGGAACTCCCTCTTCTGGTGAAGAAAGGTAGTGAGCCTGATTGTCAAACACCTGGGGCTGATGATGATGACTGGCTGAGTGGAGTTAATGACTGGATATAAGGCTGCCGACGCCCTTCTGGCCTGCGGGTGATTTCTCTGTGGACTTCTAGGAAACCAGTCTGATTCCTGCTCATCTAAAGCTAAGATTTCTGCTTTGCCTTTTTGCATTAGTGTTTTGTTTTCCTTGCTTTTCTGGATTCTGCCATTCCCTGCTGGGGTGAGCTGAATCTCCTTTTGCCTGTTGCTCTGTCTTCAGAATATTCCTGAGTACTGACATAGCTTTTTTTGAAGCCTAGCATCTTCAGGGCCTTTTTTCCTGTCAGTTAGTTGGCTCTTATTTTCATAGGGGTTTTCACGGATTGCAGACAGCAGCCTTCCTGTCCTTTCCTATCAAAGCTAGCGTGGGCCCCATCTTTGCTCAGTCTATCTTTCTGTCTGTTTTGTTCTTTCTTCTTGCTTCACCATCATTATATGTGGGGGGCTGCCTTTTACTTTGGGGTCTGCTCTGGGGCAGTTTAGATTTCCCTTTCTGTCTTTAGGCTATGTAGTCCTCCGGCTGTGATCGAGGGGCCTAGGGCATCGTAGGAGCCCCCCACGGCTACTGCTAGTTGTGTTGATAGGTTCAGGGGTCTGCAATCCGATAGCTGCCAACTTCTCTGGTTTTCTGGACTTAGCTAGCATTTCTATTTTTGCCTCCTACGGTGACTCAATCATAACAGAATCACCCGCCATACCGCAGATTCTAGGGTACTCAATAGCAGGAAAGAGTTGGAAGAAAAAAAAAAAAGGGTGTGTATATTTTTTCCTCTATATCTCTGAGGCCGTAGGGGGAATTTTTTTTTTTCTCTCAATGGAGATGAAGCAATTGTCTGATCGTGTGGAGCAGCTCGCTGCGGAAGTGCGGGGAATTTCCGCCTACCTTGCTTATTCACATGCTGCTGAACCGAAGATTCCTACACCTGATGTATTTTTTGGGGATCTGTCTAAATTTTTGAATTTCAATAATAATTGTAAATTATTTTTTGCCTTGAAGCCTAACTCGTCAGGGAGCTCCGCGCAGCAGGTTAAAATTGTCATCTCTTTGCTGCGTGGCGATCCCCAGGATTGGGCGGTTTCTTTGAAACCAGATGATCCTATTCTGACTAAAGTGAACGCATTTTTTCAGGCCTTGGGGTTGTTGTATGACGAACCTAATGCCATTGATCAGGCTGAAAAGACCCTGCTGGCATTGAATCAGGGTCGTCATTCTGCAGAATTGTACTGTCAAAAATTCCGAAAGTGGGCGGTACTTACTACCTGGAATGATAATGCCTTGGCTGCTCTCTTTCGGAAGGGGTTGTCAGAAGCCGTAAAAGATACTATGGTGGGATTTCCTGTTCCCTCTGGTCTTGACGATTCTATGTCTTTAGCCATTCAGGTTGATCGGCGTTTACGCGAACGCAGAGCTGCACGAGAGGTGTTGCCACCTGTTGAACAGATGTCTGAACCTATGCAATGTGATAGAGTTTTTTCCAGAGAGCAGCGTCAGGAGTTCAGAAGGCATAATAATTTGTGTTTTTTCTCTGGAGATGCCTCGCATATTATTTCTGTCTGTCCTAAACGCGAGAAACGCTTTGCACACACGTTTTCTGTTGGTGGTGTTCAACCTAAGTTTCTTCTGGCTATTACTCTGATCTGCTCCCTGTCCACATTTTCCGCCAAGGCTTTTGTGGATTCGGGAGCAGCTCTAAACCTAATGGACTTGGATTTTGCTAAACGTTGTGGATTTCCGATGACACCTCTGCAGACGCCTATCCCTTTGAGGGGGATTGATGCTACTCCTTTGGCTAAAAATAAACCTCAGTTTTGGACCCAGGTGGTAATGCGGGTCGCCCCAGACCATCAAGAAAATTGCAGGTTTTTGGTGTTACATAATCTGCATGATACTATTGTTCTGGGGTTTCCCTGGTTACAAATTCATAATCCAGTTTTGGATTGCAAATCTGTGTCTGTGGTGAGTTGGGGTTGTCGGTGTGCCTTTAGTGAGGCTCCGGTGTTTTCCACCTCTCCTCAGTCGCATGATGTTCCTGATTATTTGGCGGACTTTTATGATGTATTTAGTGAGAATGAGTCTGCGTCTCTGCCTCCTTTTAGGAGTTATGACTGTGCTATTGAACTGAGCCCGGGGTGTAAATTTCCCTGGGGTCGGCTCTTCAATTTATCTGTACCTGAGCACGAGGCTATGCGATCCTATATTAAGGAGGCGTTGGAGAAGGGTCATATTAGACCATCCTCGTCACCCTTAGGTGCCGTTTTTTTTTTTGTAGCCAAAAAGGATGGATCACTAAGACCTTGTATTGATTATCGTGCTCTCAACAAAATTACTGTTAAATATCAGTATCCGTTACCCCTGATTTCTGATCTATTCTCCAGAGTTAAAGGTGCTTGCTGGTTTACCAAGCTTGACCTCAGGGGGGCGTATAATCTTATTCGCATTAAGCATGGGGATGAATGGAAGACGGCGTTTAATACTCCGGAGGGACATTTTGAGTACCTGGTGATGCCTTTTGGGCTCACTAATGCCCCTTCTGTCTTCCAGTGCTTCATGAACGATATTTTCTGAGATTTTGTCGATAAATTTTTGATTATCTATCTGGATGATATTTTGATCTTCTCCAAGGATTGGGATTCTCATGTGGAACATATTCGGACTGTGTTCCGGATCTTGAGGGAGAATTCCCTGTATGTCAAAGGATCTAAATGCCTTTTTGGAGTACAGAGGATTTCTTTTTTGGGATTTATTTTGTCCCCATCAACTATTGAAATGGACCCGGCCAAGGTACAGGCCATTTACGATTGGGTTCAGCCCACTTCTTTGAAGGCCCTCCAGAAGTTTTTGGGTTTTGCTAATTTTTATCGGAAATTTATAGCAAAATTTTCTAGTATTGTAAAGCCATTGACTGATTTGACTAATAAGGGTGCTGATGTGTTAAATTGGTCTCCGGAGGCTGCTTCTTCCTTTCAGGAGCAGAAGCGAAGATTCACCTCCGCCCCGGTTTTGCGGCAACCTGATGTCTCACTTCCGTTCCAGGTAGAGGTGGATGCTTCTGAGATTGGTGCAGGAGCTGTTTTGTCCCAAAAGGATCCTGTAACATCTAAAATGAATCCCTGTGCTTTCTTTTCCCGAAAGTTCTCTCCATCTGAACGTAACTATGATGTGGGGAATCGGGAACTGTTAGCCATGAAATGGGCATTTGAGGAGTGGAGACATTGGTTGGAGGGAGCTAAGCATCAAGTCGTGGTCCTCACTGACCACAAGAATTTGATTTACCTAGAGTCGGCTAAGCGCTTGAACCCTAGACAGGCTAGGTGGGCCTTGTTTTTTACACGTTTTGATTTTGTGGTTTCTTTTCTTCCTGGAACTAAGAATTTCAAGGCTGACGCCCTCTCTAGGAGCTTCTTTGCTGATTCTCCTGTGGTGACCAAGCCTGCTACCATCTTAGGCGAAGGGGTAGTTCTTTCTTCCATCTCGCCCGATTTGAGATGTGCTCTGGAAGAGTTCCAGGAGGACAAACCTGAGCGTTGTCCCAGTGGAAAGTTGTATGTTCCTGACCAGTGGAAGAAGAGAGTGATGTCTGAAGTTCATTGCTCTGCTTTGGCTGGTCATCCAGGTATTTTTGGTACTAGAGATCTGGTGAGTCGGTCTTTTTGGTGGCCCTCCTTGTCTCGTGATGTCAGGAATTTTGTGCAGTCCTGTGGGACGTGCTCCCGGTCTAAATCGTGTTCTCGCTCTAGTGGGTTGTTGATGCCTTTGCCTGTCCCCAAGAGGCCATGGACCCATATTTCAATGGATTTCATCTCTGATATGCCTGTCTCTCAAAGGATGACTGTTATTTGGGTGATTTGTGATAGGTTCTCTAAGATGGTTCATCTTGTACCACTCCCTAAGTTGCCGTCTTCCTCTGAGTTGGTGCCCCTGTTTTTACAACAGGTGGTTCGCTTGCACGGGATTCCTGAGAACATTGTATCTGACAGAGGAGTCCAGTTTGTGTCTAGCTTTTGGAGAACTTTCTGTTCCAAGCTGGGAATTCAGTTGTCCTTCTCCTCTGCTTTTCACCCTCAGACCAATGGGCAGACAGAGAGAACAAACCAGACCTTGGAGTCATATTTGAGATGTTTTATTTCTGCTGATCAGGATGATTGGGTTTCATTTTTGCCCTTGGCCGAATTTGCTTTAAATAACACTGGTCAACAGCATTTTTGGTGCCAAAGATATTTCATCGAATTTAGGGTATTTTTGGGGTGCTGATTCTGAATATGTCATCAGTTTTGCCAGATTGGCTCAAGTTTTTGAGATTTTTGGTATCTTATTTATAGCACTTGTTGGTAAATGCGACGCATCATCTCATTAATTTCTTTGGATTAGTACTTGAACTGAGCAGTTCTCAATATAGTTTTGTGTTAATTAGTGTTCTAAAAGTTTGTTCATAGCTTGATTTTTGCACTAACTTTATGTTGTTGTCTGTTTTCCAGTGAAAAGCATGAACTCATCATGAAGAAGTTGTCTTAACGATCCAGACTCATTCTGTTACATTTGTGGTGAATATACACTGCCAAAACATAGAAGAAACATAACACACTTCGTAAAAAAAGTGTATTTTGCCTATTTTGGGGTTATGCTTGGGGACCAAGACAAGTTTTGGGCACCACACATAGTGTGCAAAGCATGTATCGAATTATTACGAAAATGGAGCAAAGGACAAAGAAAAAGCTTCAAATTTGGTGTTCCAATGGTGTGGAGAGAGCCAAAAAATCATCATGATGACTGTTATTTCTGTGCAGTGCAAGTGCAAGGATTCAATAAGCATAAGAAACGAAAATGGGAGTAACATGGAATCTGCAAGAAGGCCTGTCCCTCATTGTGAAGATGTGCCTGTACCTGTGTTTACCATAAATAACAGTCATCATGATGATTTTTTGGCTCTCTCCACACCATTGGAACACCAAATTTGAAGCTTTTTCTTTGTCCTTTGCTCCATTTTCGTAATAATTCGATACATGCTTTGCACACTATGTGTGGTGCCCAAAACTTGTCTTGGTCCCCAAGCATAACCCCAAAATAGGCAAAATACACTTTTTTTACGAAGTGTGTTATGTTTCTTCTATGTTTTGGCAGTGTATATTCACCACAAATGTAACAGAATGAGTCTGGATCGTTAAGACAACTTCTTCATGATGAGTTCATGCTTTTCACTGGAAAACAGACAACAACATAAAGTTAGTGCAAAAATCAAGCTATGAACAAACTTTTAGAACACTAATTAACACAAAACTATATTGAGAACTGCTCAGTTCAAGTACTAATCCAAAGAAATTAATGAGATGATGCGTCGCATTTACCAACAAGTGCTATAAATAAGATACCAAAAATCTCAAAAACTTGAGCCAATCTGGCAAAACTGATGACATATTCAGAATCAGCACCCCAAAAATACCCCAAATTCATTAAAATATTTTGGACACCAGAAAAAAATTTTTTTTTCGTTGACCTGTGTAATTGAGCTAGTTCTGCCACTTTGATGTCTCCTTTTTTTTGTAACTTTGGGTTTCATCCTCGATTTTCTTCAGGGCAGGTGGAGCCCTCTGCCTGCCCAGGGGTTGACACTGTGGTGGAGAGAATGCACCAAATCTGGGACCAAGTGGTGGATAAGTTATCTCTCTCCCAGGAAAAGGCCCAGCGGTTTTCCAACCGACATAGGACCATTGGTCCCCAATTTAAGGTTGGTGATATGGTGTGGTTATCATCAAAAAATATTGCTATGAAGGTGGCTTCTCCTAAGTTTAAGCCTAGATTTATTGGACCTTACAAGATTTTGGAGATTATTAATCCGGTCTCTTTTCGTTTGGCTCTTCCTGTCACATTTAAAATCCATAATGTGTTCCATAAATCTTTGTTGAAGAGGTTTGTTGAACCTGTTGTTCCGGGGGTTGCACCTCCAGACCCTGTATTGGTTGAAGGTAACATGGAATATGAGGTAGAGAAAGTACTGGATTCACGTCTGGCTAGACAGAGACTCCAGTATTTGGTTAAGTGGAAGGGTTATGGTCAGGAGGATAATTCCTGGGTCTCTGCCTCTGATATTCATGCCAAAAGATTGGTGCGTGCCTTTCATCGGGCTCACCCTGATCGCCCTGGTGGCGTGGTTGAGGGTTCGGTGACCCCTCCTCAAGGGGGAGGTACTGTTGTGAGTTCATTTTCCCCTTCGCTACTGAGGCCCGAGGAACTCCCTCTTCTGGTGAAGAAAGGTAGTGAGCCTGATTGTCAAACACATGGGGCTGATGATGATGACTGGCTGAGTGGAGTTAATGACTGGATATAAGGCTGTCGACACCCTTCTGGCCTGCGGGTGATTTCTCTGTGGATTCTAGGAAACCAGTCTGATTCCTGCTCATCTAAAGCTAAGATTTCTGCTTTGCCTTTTTTGCATTAGTGTTTTGTTTTCCTTGCTTTTCTGGATTCTGCCATTCCCTGCTGGGGTTAGCTGAATCTCCTTTTGCCTGTTGCTCTGTCTTCAGAATATTCCTGAGTACTGACATAGCTTTTTTCAAGTCTAGCGTCTTCAGGGCATTTTCTACTGTCAGTTTGTTGGCTCTTATTTTCATAGGGTTTTTCACGGATTGCAGACAGCAGCCTTCCTGTCCTTTCCTATCTAAGCTAGCGTGGGCCCCATCTTTGCTCAGTCTATCTTTCTGTCTGTGTTTTGTTCTTTCTTCTTGCTTCACCATCATTATATGTGGGAGGCTGCCTTTTACTTTGGGGTCTGCTCTGGGACAGATTAGATTTCCCTTTCTGTCTTTAGGCTATGTAGTCCTCCGGCTGTGATCGAGGGGCCTAGGGCATCGTAGGAGCCCCCCACGGCTACTGCTAGTTGTGTTGATAGGTTCAGGGGTCTGCAATCCGATAGCTGCCAACTTCTCTGGTTTTCTGGACTTAGCTAGCATTACTATTTTTGCCTCCTACGGTGACTCATTCATAACAGCAGTGCATGTTTGCAAATGTGTTTCTATATGTGCCTCACCTGCAGTGAAGTGTGCAATCCTCCAATTTGGTGAAAATAGGCTGGGCAAGCAGTTTGGCAAGCTGGAAAGCCCCCAAGGCAAATGTTTGGATTTGTTTGTGATGTCTGTAGGCAGCTTTGTGGTAGTGTGCTTTGGGGTACTATGGTGCCACCTGCAGGTCATTTTTCCTTACTGAAGGTTTATGAAAGCTAATGTTTAAACTGTATTTTGTGATCAAATCGTGGATGTGTGGTTTGTTTGGCTATTTTCTTGCTGAAGGGGGCAAGTTTACCTTTCAAATGGTGTATCATTTGTGTGTGGGTGTAGTATGAACGGAGATATAAAGTAGATAAAAAGCAATCACCAAAAAATGTTGTTTAGAAATAATAAAATAAACACCTGTAAAGGTTTCCTAAGTGTTCAAAAAGGTCCCTTAGTCTGTTTCAGTAGGCTCCACAATCATAGGGAAGACTGCTGACTGGTGTTGAGCATTCCGATACTGCAAATATCGGGTGTCGGCCGACATTCGCTGTATCGGAATTCCGATACCGAGTACCGATATTTTTTCAATATCGGATATCGGAATCGGAAGTTCCCAAAATGCAATGAGCCACTGTTGTGGCTCTGATTGGCTGCCGAAATGACGTCATCATGATGCGCGGTCTGTGCGCATCATGATGCGCCGTCAGTTCGGGCCTTCTGGGGGGTCTGTGCCGACTGCCCGGGGGTCTGTACTGGCCTGCCCGGGGGTCTGTGCCAACTGCCCAGGAGTCTGTGCGGACTGCCGGGGGTCTGTACCGGCCTGCCGGGGGGCTGTGCTGGCCTGCCGGTGGTCTGTGCCGACTGTCTGGGGGTCTGTGCAGGCTGCGGGGGTCTGTGCAGGCATCGTCCGATGGGACTACAAGTCCCATCGGGCGATGCCTGCTACCATGACGGTGATTGACACATTAGTCAATGATGGGACAGTAGTAGTCTCATCATCCGGCTAATGTGTTGAATGTAAAAAAAAAAACATACTATATACATACTACATGCTACATACATACTACATACATGATACATGCTACATACTACATATATACTACATGCATGCAACATACATACATACTACATATATACCACATGCATGCAACATGCATACTACATGCATGCAACATACATACATACTACATATATACCACATGCATGCAACATGCATGCTACATATATACTACATGCATGCAACATACATATATACTACATATATACTACATGCAACATACATACTACATATATACTACATGCATGCAACATACATACATACATACTACATATATACCACATGGATGCAACATGCATACTACATATATACTACATGCAACATGCATACTACATATATACTACATGCATGCAACATACATACATACCACATATATACTACATGCATGCAACATGCATACTACATATATACCACATATATACTACATGCATGCAACATACATATATACTACATGCAACATGCATACTACATATATACTACATGCATGCAACATACATACTATATATATACCACATGCATGCAACATGCATACTACATATAGACCACATATATACTACATGCTTACTACATATATACCACATGCATGCAACATACATATATACAATATATATACTACATGCAACATGCATACTACATATATACCACATGCATGCAACATACATGCAAAATACATATATACTACATGCATACTACATATATACCACATGCATGCAACATACATATATACAACATATATACTACATGCATACTACATATATACCACATATATACTACATGCATGCAACATACATATATACTACATATATACCACATGCAACATACATACTGCATATATACTACATGCATGCAACATACATACTGTGATAAAACACTCCGAGATCGCCTTTGCTGGGGTCATAGGTCACGTGCGTTCAGCATGAAACTCAGGCGCAGAGCTGGGGTTCGGGTATAACTGACACTGGGTCAGGTTTATTAACGGTGAAAGCAATGCATAAAGGAAATAAAACATAAAACAAATCCTTGCCTGTCCGGCACTAACTAAACAAGGTACAACCTAACTACCAACTGGCGGGCTTCTCCCGTCCAGCCAAACCACAGTTGCAGTGGGCACTGCTTTCACTCACGTGTGTCTCTCACACAGACAGGCTCTCTGTGTTCCCAGGCTGAGACACTCACACAACCACCTGGCATCCTTTTATATCCGCCTCCTATTATTCATTAGTAACCAGGTGCGATACTGACCAGACTAGGCTACATAGGAAAGGTATCTGGGCAAGATATACCTGCCCTCATCCACTATTCCCACATGATTCTCACCTATCCCCCCCTCTGCTCAGACCACTCCGGTCGAGCAATGACACCCGCCAAACAGTGCACTCGGGACAGGGCATCTGCATTCCCCATCTGTACCCTGGGGCGGTGCTCCACCGTAAAAGTGTAGGCCTGCAGGGCAAGGAACCACCGGGTCACCCGGCTATTCCGTTCCTTGTGCAAGTGCATCCACTTGAGAGGGGCATGGTCAGTGATCAGCCTGAACTTTTGGCCCACCAGGTAATATTTGAGGGCCTCTAGAGCCCACTTAACGGTGAGGCACTCTTTTTCTACGACTGCATACCTTTGCTCGTGTTTATTCAGCTTCCTGCTGAGATAGAGGACTGGGTGTTCCACTCTGTCCCTCACTTGTGAGAGTACGGCCCCGATACCGGTATCAGAGGCATCCGTTTGTACCACAAACTCGCTGCGGAAGTCCGGAGTCACCAGTACGGGCTGAGCGCAAAGTGCCCATTTTAGGCTATGGAAGGCTTCTTCAGCCGCTAAACTCCATTTAATCATGACGGAGTCTTTCCCTTTTGTAAGATCCGTCAGGGGGGTAGCGATGGCTGCAAAATTGGGTATGAACCAGCGATAATAGCCGGCGATCCCCAGGAAGGCTTGCACCTGCTTCTTGTTGACAGGTTGTGGCTAGTCCTGAACCGCCTGAATCTTATCAACCTGGGGTTTAACAACACCCCTCCCAATTACATACCCCAAATACCGGGCTTCTTCTAGCCCGATGTGACATTTCTTGGGGTTCGCGGTTAGACCTGCCTCCCACAGGTCGTCAATCACAGCTTGTACTTTCTGGAGATGAGTCTCCCAGTCCAAGCTATAAATGACAATGTCATCCAAATAGGCCGAAGCGTACTGCCTATGCGGCCTCAGGACTCGATCCATCAGTCTCTGGAAGGTCGCCGGTGCTCCGTGCAGTCCAAACGGCATATACACATACTGAAATAGGCGTTCCGGCACAGCAAATGCCGTCTTTTCTCTGGCAGCCTCCGCCAGAGGGATCTGCCAACACCCCTTTGTTAGGTCTAGGGTCGTAATATACTGGGCTTTTCCTAACCGATCTATTAACTCATCGACCCGGGGCATAAGGTAGGCATCAAATTTTGAGACCGCATTCAGTTTCCTGAAGTCATTGCAGAACCGGATTGTGCCGTCCGGTTTAGGAATTAACACAATCGGGCTGGACCAAGCACTGTGCAATTCCTCAATGACACCTAACTCTAACATTGCCTTCACTTCTTGGGAAACGGCTTCACGGCGCGCTTCAGGAATTCTGTAGGGTTTCACGTGAACAGTGACACCAGGTTCCGTTACGATGTCATGTTTCATTAGCGTAGTCTGCCTGTGTTTTTCCGAGAAAAACTTTTGGTTGTGAAGTAGAAACTGCCTGACCTCAGTCTTTTGCCGCTCCGAGAGAGTCTCTGCAACCCGTACCTCCGGTACGGTATGCGAGCAGATTGGGCGAGCCAGTTCCGTGGACAAGGCAGACCGATCTTTCCAGGGTTTTATCAGATTTACATGATAAACCTGTTCAGGTTTCCGTTTACCTGCCTGGTATACTTTGTAGTTTACTTCACCAACTCTTTCCTTAATCTCAAAGGGGCCCTGCCACTTTGCTAGGAACTTACTGTCCACCGTGGGGACCAGGATCCACACCCTATCTCCGGGTGCAAACGTACAGATCTTGGCGCCCCTATCATAGATTCTTTTTTGGGCTCCCTGAGCCTGCATCATGTGTTCTTTGACGATAGGCATAACAGCCGCAATACGGTCCTGCATTTGGGATACGTGATCTATCACCGTTTTAAACGGAGTGACCTGACCCTCCCAGGATTCTTTGGCGATGTCTAACAGTCCGCGAGGACGTCGGGCATACAATAACTCGAAAGGCGAGAATCCCGTGGAAGACTGGGGTACTTCCCTGATGGCAAAAAGCAAATACGGAAGTAAATAGTCCCAGATCTTCCCATCCTTGTCTATCGCCTTTCTCAGCATCTGCTTCAGAGTTTTATTGAACCGTTCGACCAACCCGTCTGTTTGAGGGTGATACACGGATGTGCGTAACGGTTCGATTTGTAACAACCGGCAGAGCTCCTTCATTACCCTGGACATAAAGGGAGTCCCCTGGTCGGTGAGTATCTGTTTTGGTATACCGACCCGACTAAACACATGCACCAGTTCCTTGGCAATCGTCTTGGTGGCCGTGTTACGCAAAGGGATGGCCTCCGGGTAACGAGTGGCATGATCCAAGATGACCAGGATATGTTGGTGTCCACGTGCAGACCGTGGAAGGGGCCCAACTAAATCCATCCCAATCCTCTCAAACGGGACCTCAATAATAGGTAGGGGTACCAAAGGGCTACAGAACCGGGGCTTAGGCGCCGAGGCTTGGCAGTCAGGACAAGACTCACAATATTCACGAATATCGTGATGCTTGCCTGGCCAAACAAAACAGTGTAATATCCTTTTGGTGGTTTTCTGGACACCCAGGTGACCTCCCATCACATGTCCGTGGGCCAGGTCCACCACCTGCTGCCGGTAGGGTTTGGGCATGACTAATAGTTTCACTGTGTCTTCCCCCTTTTTCTCTATCTGATATAGTAAATCATTCTCCAAGACCATGTAAGGATAGGCCAGCCTAGAGCCAGGTTCTACGGGTACCCCATTTATCACTTTTACATTTGTCCTAGCCTGAGAAAGGGTAGGATCCTTTATTTGCTCACTTTGGAAGTCATCTTTCTGAACTTCCAAATCCGGCAAACGGGGAGGTGGACGGCTGTCGGCCTCCTCCTCTTCCCTGATCTCCGTATCACCCACCATGACTGAAAACGGGAACTGCAGGTCATTTCCAGCAGACTCTTCCCCCGAGTCTTCCGGGGAGACCTCTTCCAGAGGTTCGGGACCCACACGCGCCCTGGGAGAAGAATCATGTACACTATTACCCGAGGGCATCAACTGATTCTCCCACAATTGCCAGAAGTGGGGAAAATCCCAGCCCAAGATAACATCATGCAATAACGCAGGGACAAGTCCCACTTTATGTTGCACAGACCCATAGGAAGTAGTAATGCATATGACCGTGGTGAGGTACGAACAGGTGTCTCCATGCACACACGTTACAGAAAATTTGTCTGATGATCCAGTCGGGGCTGACACCAGACTGGCCTTCACCAGAGTCACCACACTTCCCGAGTCTAACAATACCACCACATTTTTGCCATCAACAGTTAAATCACACAAGTGTTTTTCCACATCCTTTTTACCGGCATTCACACTCACTACCCGTGCAACCATAGACATGCGGTTTTTAAAGTCTGTGACGTCGCACTGCATGGGTCCAGTAGTGACCGGACAGTTCGCAGCAATGTGGCCCATATCTTGGCAGCGGAAACACCTAACGGGCCCCTTGCTTAGACCATAGTTTGTTACTCTCGGCCTCGCATTGCGGGCAGTCCCGGTTTCCTCCCCCACTGTCTTAGGGATTTTTCCTTCTCCCCTACTCCCTGGAAGAGTCTTACCGGTTCCATGTGGAGATGATGAAGAACGAGGAGGGGTAGCGTCGTCTCGGAGTCCTTCCGCCATGGAGTAACGTTCAACCAGATCCACCAGTTGATCTGCCGTCGTAGGATTTCCATGGCTTACCCACTTCCTCCACTTTCCCACACAGCAATGACATAAAATGAGACTAGGGACTTTTTTTTTTTACAGTGGCGGAGGAATACAGTGCGGAAGGATACCTACCTCCCGTCATTGGATTCCTGGAGCCCGTAGAGAACGGTAGCATCAGCTGATGCTGCTGTTCTCCTTGCAAGATCATCGTGGGACACTCGTGGACTTCTGCGGATCAGGGGTAAGTATATTGGTGGTTTGTTATTTTAATATTTATTCCACAGATGACAATGGCTTCGGGGATCAAAGTGACAAGTGATGGTGAGTATGTACTCTATGTTATATGTACTGTATGTCTATATGTATGTATTGTATGAATGTATTGTATGTACTACATGTGTATGTTGCATGCATGTAGTATATATGTAGTATATATGTAGTATGCATGTTGCATGCATGTGGTATATATGTAGTTTGTATGTTGCATGCATGTAGTATATATGTATGTTGCATGCATGTAGTATATATATATAGTATGCATGTTGCATGCATGTGGTATATATGTAGCATGTATGTAGTATGCATGTTGCATGTAGTATATATGTAGTATATATGTATGTTGCATGCATGTAGTATATATGTGGTATATATGTAGTATGCATGTTGCATGCATGTAGTATATATGTTGTATATATGTATGTTGCATGCATGTAGTTTATATGTTGTATATATGTATGTTGCATGCATGTGGTATATATATAGTATGCATGTAGTATATATGTGGTATATATGTAGTATGTATGTTGCATGCATGTAGTATATATGTAGTATATATGTAGTATGTATGTAGCATGTGGTATATATGTAGTATATATGTATGTTGCATGCACGTAGTATATATGTGGTATATATGTAGTATGCATGTTGCATGCATGTAGTATATATGTTGTATATATGTATGTTGCATGCATGTGGTATATACGTAGTATGCATGTAGTATATTTGTGTATGTAGTATGTATGTTGCATGCATGTAGTAAATATGTAGTATGTATGTTGCATGTAGTATATATGTAGTATATATGTATGTTGCATGCATGTAGTATATATGTAGTATGTATGTTGCATGTAGTATATATGTTGTATATATGTATGTTGCATGCATGTAGTATATATGTTGTATATATGTAGTATGCATGTTGCATGCATGTAGTATATATGAAGTATGTATGTTGCATGCATGTAGTATATATATGTGGTATATATGTATGTTGCATGCATGTAGTATATATGTTGTATATATGTAGTATGCATGTTGCATGCATGTAGTATATATGTTGTATGCATGTTGCATGCATGTGGTATATATGTAGTATACATGTATGTTGCATGCATGTAGTATAAATGTAGTATGCATGTTGCATGTAGTATATATGTATGTTGCATGCATGTAGTATATATGTAGTATGCATGTTGAATGCATGTAGTATATATGTTGCATGTATGTTGCATGCATGTAGCATATATGTGGTATATATGTAGTATGCATATTGCATGCATGTAGTATATATGTTGTATATATGTATGTTGCATGCATGTTGTATATATGTAGTATGCATGTAGTATATATGTAGTATGTATGTAGCATGCATGTAGTATATATGTAGTATGTATGTTGCATGTAGTATATATGTAGTATATATGTATGTTGCATGCATGTAGTATATATGTTTTATATATGTAGTATGCATGTAGTATATATGTAGTATATATTTATGTTGCATGCATGTAGTATATATGTAGTATGCATGTAGTATATAAGTGATATATATGTAGTATGTTGCATGCATGTAGTATATATGTAGCCTGCATGTTGCATGTAGTATATATGTAGTATATATGTATGTAGCATGCATGTGGTATATATGTGCTATGCATGTTGCATGTAGTATATATGTATGTTGCATGCATGTGGTATATATGTAGTATATATGTAGTATGCATGTTGCATGTAGTATATATGTAGTATATATGTATGTTGCATGCATGTAGTATATATGTGGTATATATGTAGTATGCATGTTGCATGTAGCATATATGTAGTATATAAATGTTGCATGCATGTGGTATATATGTAGTATGCATGTTGCATGCATGTAGTATACATGTATGTTGCATGCATGTGGTATATATGTAGTATGCATGTAGTATATGTGTAGTATGCATGTTGCATGCATGTAGTATATATGTAGTATGTATGTTGCATGTAGTATATATGTCGTATATATGCATGTTGCATGCATGTAGCATATATGTTGCATGTATGTATGTTGCATGCATGTAGTATATATGTAGTATGCATGTTGCATGTAGTATATATGTAGCATATATGTATGTTGCATGGATGTAGTATATATGTGGTATATATGTATTATGCATGTTGCATGCATGTGGTATATATGTAGTATGTATGTATGTTGCATGCATGTAGTATATATGTAGTATGCATGTTGCATGCATGTAGTATATATGTAGTATGTATGTAGCATGTATGTAGTATGTATGTTGCATGTATGAAGCATGTATGTAGTATGTATGTAGCATGTAGTATGTATGTAGTATGTATTTTTTTTTGTACGGATGATTGGACTACTACTGTCCCATCATTGGCTAATGTGTCAATCACTGTCATTGTAGCAGGCATAGCCCGATGGGACTTGTAGTCCCATCGGACGATCCTGCACAGACCCCCGCAGTCCGCACAGATCCCCGGGCAGTCGGCACAGACCCCCGGCAGGCCGGCACAGACCCCCGGAAGGTCCGTACACACCCCCGAGAGGCTGTACAAGGACAGAAAAGGGTTTTTCTTATTCCAATACCGGAAGTCCCATAGACTTGAATGGGACTTCCGGTATCGGAATCGGCGATACCTGATACTTTTTTCGTATCGGGCCGATACCATCCGATCCGATATTTTAGGGTATCGGACGGTATCGCTCAACACTATTGCTGACTTGACAGATGTCCAGAAGGCAGTCATTAACACACTGCACAAGAAGGGTAAGCCACAAAAGGTCATTGCTAAAGAAGCTGATGGCTCACAGAGTGCTGTATCCAAGCATATTAATGGAAAGATGAGTGGAAGGACAAAGAGTGGTATAAAAAGGTGCACAATCAACCCGGATAACTGCAGCCTTGAAAGCTTTGTTAAAGAACGGCTATTAAAAATTTTTAGGGAGATTCACAAGGAGTGGACTGCTGCTGGGGTCATTGCTTGAAGGGCCACCACTAGTGATGAGTGAGTATACTCGTTGCTCAGGCTTTCCAGAGCATGCTCGGGTGTCCTCTGAGTATTTTGATGTGCTCGGAGATTTAGTTTGTTTCGACGTAGCTGCATGATTTGCGGCTGCTGGACAGCCTGAATATATGCGAGGAATGCCTGTTTGTTAGGGAATCTCCACATGTATTCAGGCTGTCTAGCAGCCGCAAACCATGCAGCTGCTTCTACACAAACTAAATCTCTGAGCACGCCAAAATTGTTATGATTGAGTCACCGAGGAGGAAAAAACAAAACACAAGCTCAGCCCAGAAAAACAGAGAGGTTGGAAACTAGTGGATTGCAGACCCCTAATCCTATCACACAACTAGCAGTAGCCGTGGAGTGTTCCTACGGTGATCCTAGACATCTCGTCACAGCCGGAGATCTACATAAGCCTAAAGAGAGAAAAGGGAAAAACTGACTGCCCCAGAGCAGACCCCCAAAGCAATAGGCAGCCCCCAATATATAATGATGGTGAAGCAAGATGAAAACACTAACACAGATAGAAAGATAGGTTGAGCAAACGATGGGGCCCAAGCTAACTAAAAAGGACAGGATAGAAAAGCTGCTGTCTGCAATCCGAGAAGAACACTGCTAAAAATGTTACCAACTCAACTGATAAGCAAAAAGGACCCTGAAGTCACTAGACTTCAAACCCTATATCAGCACTCAGAATATTCTGGAAGCAGAGCAAAAGAGAACACTGATCAAGGAAAAAGAATCCAGCATACCCCCGGCCAGGGATGGCTGAACTCCAAAAAACAAGGTAAACAAAACCAAAACTAATAAGTTCAATAGCAGAGCAAAAACTTATCTTTGGGAAGCAGGAATCAGACTGGTCTCCAAGAATCCAGCAGAGAAATCACCAGTGACCCAGAAGGGCATCGGCTGCCTTATATCCAGTCAGAAGTTCCCTTTATCCAGTCACCATCCACCAGATCAGGTGTTTGGTAATCAGCCTCACTACCTTCCTTCACCAGAAGAGGGAGATCCTCGGACACAAAAGATGAATGAACAGATGAGCTCACAACACAAAATACTCGGAGGGCACCTGAGCATGCTCGGGAAAACCCGAGCAATGAGTATACTTGCTCATCACTAGCCACCACACATAGATCTATCCAGGACATGGGCTACAAGTGTCACACTCCTTGTGCCAAGACACTCATGACTAATAGACAAGCCATAAGTGTCTTACCTGGGCCAAGGAGAAAAGAACTGGACTGTTGCTCAGGGGTCCAAGGTGTTGTTTTCAGATGAAAGTAAATTTTGCATTTCATTTGGAAATCAAGGTCCCAGAGTCAGGAGGAAGAATGGAGAGGCCACAATCCAAGCTGCTGGAGGTCTAGTGTGAAGTTTCCACAATCAGTGATTGTTTGGGGATCCATCTCATCTGCTGGTGTAGGTCCACATTGTTTTATCAAGACCAAAGACTGTAGCCATCTAACAGGAAATTATAGAGCACTTCATGCTTCCCTCTGCCAACAAGCTTTTCGGAGATGAAAATTTTATTCTCCAGCAGGACTTGGCACCTGTCCACACTGCCAAAAGTACCAATACCTGGTTTAAAAATAACATCACTGTTGTTGATTGGCCAGGAAACTCACCTGACCTTAACCCCACAGAGCATCTCTGGGGTATTGTCAAGAGGAAGATGAGAGACACCAGACCCAACAATGCAGATGAGCTGTAGGCTGCTATCAAAGCGACTTGGGCTTCCATAACACCTCAGCAGTGCCACAAAGAAAAAAACTATGCATGTTTGGTATCCTTTTAACCTGAAGAATCATTGTGAGAGGTCCTTTTGTAATTCACAATGGATGTTGTAAAAACTAAAACTAAAAACGATGACAGAATCAGTGTTTTTTTTTATTTTTAACATTTCACCCAACTTGGAAATTTTTTTCCCCAAAAAAAAAACAAGCCTTCATACAGCTTTGCTGAAACGAAAAATATAAAAGTTATTGCTCTTGGAAAAAGAAGGAGTGAGAGCAACAACAAAAAAAGGAAATTGGTTGAAGTAGGAAGGGGTTGAAAAAAGACTCATACTGTATATAAATACCTTGCAGAATAAAGGACGCATGCGGGGCCTGGTCTACACATTCTAATGTTTTCTATACTCGGCAGCACTTTAATGTTCCATGTGAATATTGTTGCTTTCCCCTTCTCTCTAAAGTCTTCGCTTTAGTCACATTTGCTAAATCAACCTTTTATTCCTCTCCACATTACATTGAAGACTAAATTAACGGGAATAACACGTAGAATTTTAGATTCTGCTTCTCAATCTGTTCTTTTATCTCCTGGTTAATCAAATCTTCAGATGAAACATTATTTAAGGGTCGCTCTGCGACGATGGTAAACGGAGCGCACAGCTGCAAACAGAATGGATCCCTTGTTCGTAGAAATTCAAAATAGACGTCGGTATTCTTATGTTAAATATTTTATTACGCTGGTTCGCAGTCGAGATTATTAGAGCTCACACAGTTAACATTTTTGTTCTGCCTACTTGCAAAAATTTGGTTTTATTTCCATGAAAATAGTAAGAAAATAGAAATGATCATTTCTGAACTCTGCTGTGAAGTTGTCTTGTGCATTTCCTTTTCCCCTAATGCTCTGGCAAATTGGATTTATTTTTCACTTATTTAAGAAGGCATGATCATAAAATGTTCAAGAAAAAAACATAGGGTACGATCTCTGTACATTCTAGTAAGTCCCAGTTCATATGTTCAGTTTTTGGTCAGCATTTTGCATCAGTATTTGTAAGCCAAAATCAGGAGTGGAACAATCAGAGGAAAAGTATAACAGAACACGTCACCACTTCTGTATTTTTCATCCCCCCCAGATTTTGACTTACAAATACTGATGTTAAGTAATGACGAAAAACTGAACGTGTGAATGTGGCTTAAGACAGAACTATTGCGGGGCTCAACATAGTTCCCATGGCTTTGTATGGGCAGATAGACACTGCATGTATGTGTGAGCAGATTGCGGGATGCAGTGACGGACAGGAGGCAGAGCAAGGGTAAACAGATGTATTAACAGAGGAATACTCCACGCAGGGAGATAATGGGTTAAGCAGGGAGGTAAAGGAGGTGGTATTAGCACAGTATGGGTGCAAAGTGAGGTATAAGGTAAAGCAACTGTTCATGAAAGGGTTAACTTATCAGTCCGTCGGCTTCCTGGCTGCAGAGCTGTAGGTTGCAACGGTGGCACCCATGCAAGTGGCATGTGATGTTGTCTGGTGTCGCCCTGAAGAAGTTGGGGGTCCAGTTCCCCGTGATGGGGATGAGTCTTTGTTGTCCTAAGCGGGGTCCTTGATCTACGGTTTGTCATACAAGATGCAGAGCAGTCTGTGCCACTGCCGGAGCGTGTTCCAGCTTGGCTGAAGTATGCAGGTGAGGAATTACACAGTTCAAAATGAGTTACCTAGTGGCAAGTGTGCAGCAACTGGTTCGGAGCGTCTGCAATTTTCGGTCATGGGGCACAACGGGTACACAGCAGATTTCTGTCCACAGTCAGTGTCCCTGGATGCAGGGAATCTGCAGCGTTGGCCTGCACTATCACAATGCTCGAAGGACGAAGCACCAACCTTCCCCTGCTGCGTATTCTGTTTTCCCACCAAGTCTCCTCTCCCTTTCCCTTGCACAGCGCCTTTTATCAAAGACACGCCCCCTATTGTTGAGTGCAAAGGTCAGTCCGGGTCGGAAAGCTTTCCCCCAGACAACAATGGTGAAAGCCCAGATAGTTCCGGAACCGGCGCAAGAGGTATCGCCTGTCTGGTCCATATTCTTACATATGTATGCCATATGATGACTCCGACAGCATGGTAATGAGAGATATTCACTCCTTAAAATAAATGCCTCCATATTACCGCACTCAATAGAAAAATTATTTGTATGCCAATCACTCACCTGTGCCCACCTCTCCATCTTCCGCTCCCAATGATAGTCTTCTGCTGCTCCTGTGTGCTACAATAGTAAGCCTCATGCACCTCTAAGGTCACACTAGGCACATTTGTATGAATACTCAGGAAGTTGCCACATTTGTCATTACTATCGCTCCTTTGAACACTTCCCCATCACAAGTATGTCTCCTAAATCAAGAAAGGCACATCCAGCCCATAAACGGCAGCGCTTCCCAGGACTCGCATCCAAAGACGATATTCCATATTTTTTTATTTCATAGGTTAAAAAAGAGGAGATACAATGCGTTTCGGATACAGTGTATATCCTTCATCAGGTATCATAAAAACACAGTACAAGTATAAAATTCAGTTACACTTATATATAGTAGCAACCTTTTATCCCAGTCTCAGATACTTGATTTAGGGTGTGGACCAAGTTCAGGAACATAGTTCAGGAACACACCCACTGATTGATCCAACCTTGACAGCATAGATGCAAGACGGAAAAGAAAAAAAAAAAAACCCAGAGAGAAAAAAAAAAAGCAACGTTCAAACTCTCTCTATGATATCATTCAATCCAATTGTACTGTGTTTTTATGATACCTGATGAAGGATATACACTGTATCCGAAACGTGTTGTATCTCTTTTTTAACCTATGAAATAAAAAAATATGGAATATCATCATTGGATGTGAGTCCTGGGAAGCGCTGCCGTTTATGGGCTGGATGTGCCTTTCTTGATTTACTCATCCTGTGTGAGCCTGAACCTGGCTCTTTCACTTGGATCCACCCGAGGCAAGCTGCAAGCCCTGTCTACTGAGAAGTATCCCAAAAGGAAGGATTTTTGAGGATACATAATCTAAAGCTATATTAGTCTTCTATCAGGTGAGTGCATAAAATTGTGCACCCTTTAAAGACTACAATATTGTGTTTACGCACTTAGGGCGCCGCGAATTGTCTGTTCTTCTCTCCCAAACAGGGTTTTTTTTGCAAGTATGTCTCCTAGCAAACCAAGCTCTGCTGTGTGTCTGAAATCTGCTTTATCACAGACATGCCACTTAACAACCTCCACTTAACTTTGCTACATTGAGACTTATGTTTCTCTTAAAGGGAATCTGCCACCACATTTGACCTGTCTAAACTATTAATATATGCATATAGGCTATAAACTGCTGATAACAGTCCTCCCTTGTGTGTTTCATATCAGATGTTTTGTTGAGAAATCATATTTTATCACTATATAAATAACCTTCTCCAGGCGGATGGTGCCTGGAGACAACTCTGCCTCAAGAGATTATTTTATATGAAGGGGCGTTCCCACTGTGATGTGACATGGTTACTACTGTTGCAAGTGTGATATGTAATGGCTATAGCAATTTGTTATATGTTGATGTGGCCTCTAGGGGTCTCACTACTTTGATGTGTGTATTATAGAGTGTAAGAACTTGTTGGTTAGTTGTTGTTAGCAGTCATCTTGTAATGGAGGAATGTATCACAAGTCTCATGTAATAAACAAGCCTGGAGATCTCCAAGGAGTGTGGTCCTTGACCGGAAATACATAACAGAACATGGTGGCAGCTGGGCACAGAACCTGCAAATCCTCAGAGCTTGTGTGAGGCTGGGACTGTATAGAGGATCACAGAGAATCACAGCACCTGTAAGTACAGACTCCCTGACAGTACTACAAAATGGAGACTGGTCTGAAGCCCCTTCAGGGACTGGATGTGACTTCATGTAATCTGTCCCAGACTTGGAGACATTAGAAGGAAGAGTTTACACTGTATGTGGATCTCACAGTGGCCCCCACTGATGACAAATGAAAAGTGAAGCTGTTTTATTACCTTATTGGGGAAAATGGCAGAGAATTAGCCCACACCTTACTCCCACACACAGACAACCTCCTTCTAGCAGATATTGTGCAGGCATTTGATAAACACTGTGACCCAAAGAAGAATGAGACAGTGGAAAGATATAACTTTTTCACAAGACATCAGGAGGATGGTGAAATGTGTACAAATATCTAACAGAGCTGAGGAGGCTGGCAACAACATGTGGTTTTGGAGCGATCAAGGACAGTCTAATCAAAGACAGAATGGTGTGTGGCATAAGAGACAGTCATCTCAAAGAAAGATTACTGAGAGGAAGACATGACTTTAGAGAAATGCATGCAAATCTGCAGTGCTGCTGAACTGACAAAACACAGCCTGAAGATGATGGCAGGCACCAGTGATAATGATGATGATAAGGTACATGCTGTATCTATGAAAGGAAAGACAAGACCAAGCTCCCCTATAAGCACTGTCCACTGCAAGTATTGTGGGAAAAGACATGAGAGAGGCAAAACCAAGTGTTCAGCATATGGTGAAACCTGCAGATTGTGTGGAAAGAAGAATCATTTCTCAGCTGTCTGCAGGCAAGGAACAGGCAAACAGTACAGACAGCTCCACACTGTGACACCAGACACTGACAGTGCAGACGACATTACATGACTACAACTGCAGCCTGCAGCAGAGAAAGTCAATGTAGTCAGGCAGTCAGTAGGCATGAATGCCAAGCAGCTTTATACAACATTCTTGTTGGATGAGAAGCCCATTAGATTTCAGCTGGATTGTGGAGCAAGCTGCAATGTAATTCCATCTGCTCTGCTGAACAAACAGGTTTCTATTGAGCCAGCTGACAAGGTACTGGTGATGTACAACAAAAGTGTTCTGAAACCGATGGGGACATGTAAGCTCAATATACGGAACCCATGTAACAGAAAGAGTTATAGAGTTGAATTTACCGTGTTGCGTGGTGGTAACCATGTACCATTATTGGGAGTAAAAGCTGTTCAGGCAATGTAAAAGTACAGACTCAGAATATTATGTCTGTTGAAGTTTCCCAAGATATACCAAATCCCAAACTAAATGCAGAGCACAACTTGGATATTCAGAAAATAAAAACGAAGTATGCTAATTTATTTGAAGGCGATGGGTGCTTTGAAGGTAGATATAGGATAGAAATTGACAACACCGTGCAGCCTACCAGATTACCTACAAGGAGAGTGCCTGTAGCTTTAATGCCACCGCTGAAAGTAGAACTGCAAGATTTACAGAGAAGAGGCATGATAGCACCAGTCCATAAGAGCACAGATTGGATCAGCAGTTTGGTCATAGTGCAGAAACCATCTGGCAAGTTAAGAATATGCATTGATCCTAAGCCACTCAACAAGGCGCTGAAAAGAAATCATTACCCCATGCCGACATTAGATGATGTTCTACCAGATCTATCAAAAGCTAAAATATTTTCTGTGTGTGATGTGAAAAATGGATTTTGGCATGTTGCACTGACTGAAGAATCAAGTTTATTGACAACATTTTCTTCACCATTTGGACGTTTTAAAGGGCTGAGAATGCCCATGGGACTAAAATCTGCTCCAGAGGTGTTCCAGCAGAGGTTAATGCAGGCTTTGGAAGGACTTCCTGGATTGAAGACAATAGCAGATGATATACTAATAGTGGGAGAAGGTGGAGATATGGAATCTGCAATCAAGGATCACGATCAGAAGATGATACAATTTTTGGACAGATACAGAGCAAAACACATAAAACTGAACTTGGACAAATTCAAACTGAAAATGACAGAAGTGGCCTATATTGGACATCGTCTGACTTCAAACGGTGTAAAAGTGGATCCTGAAAAGGTGAGAGCAATAAAAGATTTGCCTACCCTTACTGATGTTTGTGGAGTACAACGATTTTTGGGCATGGTAAATTATCTCTCAAAATTTTGCAGTCATCTGTCAGACATGTGTGAGCCACTGAGACAGCTAACCCACAAAGATGTGCTCTAGGAATGGATGGAAATCCAGGAGACTGCTTTCCAATCAGTAAAGAAAGCTATTGCAGATGCAGCAACTTGGTCTCCCTCCCAGGGCTGTGGGGTACTCGGTACCGGTCCGGTCCTTCTGAGGGGAATGTCACAGCAGCGGTGACCCGGTCCGTGGCCCCGGGCGCCCATGTAAAAAGGGTTGAGTTGCGAATAAAGTTTATAAGTGATTTGTGACGCCACCTGTGGTGTTCGGCAAGGGAGGTGTTAAGCCGACGCTGCAAGCAGATCCTCTGGGACAGATGGTGTAGTGCAGCAATGATGTTGTAGCCCTCCACAGGTAGGGCTGTTGGTCCCAGAGCAGTGTAGTGGAATGTTTAGGAAGAGGGTGCAGTGTTTGGCACAGAGATGTAGCAGTGCTGAGGATGTTGCATGAAGGAGGCAAGGACACAACAGGGTGCAGTTTCTTTACCTTTACTTGGCAAATGCAGTCCAGGGTCCTGGTAACAGATGGCACAGGAGCAGGCTAGCCTGGAAGCAACTCAGGGATCTCTCTATCAGATGGGTTGTGTAGTCTCGTTCCTAGCGCTGGCTTGAGGTACATCCAGTACTGTGTTACACCGAAGTACCTCCCTCTTATCTTCTCTTAGAACTACCTCGTATGGCAGACAGCTGTAGCCCTCTAGCTCACCCGTCGCTGTTGTGCCTCCGAGTCTTAGTTGGGAATAGAGCATTTACAGCTTCCTATTCCTCTGGTTTCTGTTGCAGGACCTTCAGTATCCATACAACCGTGGAGACCAGGCTCCAGATCATGCGCTATCACTGGGAGGGAGCTCTCTATCCTCAGCTCAACCCCCAGCTTCCCTCCACACATCTACACTCTTTGCCCTCCTCACACTAACTCCTCCTTTCCCTTCCTGGCCCTCAGAGAGCACTCCTCCCCAAATTCTGGTTCAGAACTCCCTCTGCTGGCCTGGAGTGGGAACTGTGTTGCATGACATGGTTAACTGCTAGAGAGACCCTTCATTGCCTCCAAGCCTGACATCACCCTCCCTGGAGGAAGGCAATGCCACTGTGGCGACCATACTCCTGGGGGCGCCACACAACCCTAAAGTATTTTGATCCAGATCAAGAAGAAGTGGTACAATGTGATGCTTCAGAAAAAGGCCTTGGAGCTACATTAATGCAGAACAAACACCCACTCACATTTGCAAGCAGAGCCCTTACAACAACAGAGCAGGGATAGGCTCAGATTGAGAAGGAACTACTGGCTGTGGTATTTGGGTTGAAGTTTCACCAATACACCTATGGTCGACGGGTAAGAGTACAGTTGGATCACAAACCTTTGAAGAGCATTACAAAGAAACCACTACTGAATGCCCCAAAGAGACTAGAGCGCATGCTGTTACGACTTCAGAAATATGATTTTGACATCAGGTACTGTCCAGGAAAAGACTTACTGATTGCAGACAGGCTAAGCAGAGCTTACCTTCCTATCACAAATGATGATGAGAAAGACATTGAAACCCTCAATATGTGTAACTATCTTGCAGTGTCAAAATAAAAGTTGAATAAAATCCATACTTTCACAGAGAAGGATAAAAGCCACTAGAGTTTAAAGACTGTCATCTTGCAGGGCTGGCCAAAATACAAGCAACATGCTCCAAGGGAAGTTTCACCATTCTTCCACATAAGAGATGAATTGTCAGTGCAGCAAGGAATCATCTTTAAAGGAGACAGGGCGGTTATACGAGAAGTTCTCAGAAGAGACATACTGAAAACATTGCACTCTTCTGACTTAGGCATGGAAGGATGTCTAGAATCTGTTTATTGGCCAGGTATGAATGACCACATTAAAAATTATATAGCACAATGTGAAATATGTGCATCCTGCAGTGATAAGCAACCAATGGAGACATTGCAACCACATGAAATTCCACATAGGCCATGGTCAAAAATAGGAACGGACTTGTTCACATGGAATGACAAAGAATACCTGATTACAGTGGACTATTTCTCTAACTTCTTGGAGGTTGATTTGTTGTAGGACACAAGAGTGGGAACAGTGATTAAAAAACTCAAGGCCCATTTTGCCAGGTATGGCATTCCAGATGTTGTTTTCTCGGACAATGCGGCGCAGTTTACTTCGGAAGAGTTCAAAACCTTCAGCAAGAAATGGGAATTTGAACACCAGACGTCTTCTCCCAGTTATCCTCAGAGTAATGGGAAAGCAGAGTCAGTTTTAAAAACAGCCAAAAGACTCATGCAGAAAGCAAAACAAGCAGGCACTGATGTATATCTGTCTATACTGGATCATAGAAACACACCCACTCAAGGCTTCCAGCTCATAGGCAGACAGGGCTGCAATATCATTGCAATAAAGCAGAGCTTAGAGAGAAGCAAAAAATGTGTTTGCAAGAAGAACAATTTCTTTTCTCCTTTCTGTGTTGGTTACTTGTCTCACTGGTAACTCTCCTTCATGTAAACTAATCTCTTGGGGGCAGACTTATCTCCAGACACCATCTGCCCCAGAGCCTGAAAGAAGTCACTTACAGTATTTATAGTGATAAAAGAGGATTTCTCAGCAACAACACAGCCGATATGAGGCACACAGGGAGGAGGAGGACTGTTTCCAGCATTCTATAGCCTGTATGTTCATATTAATAGTTTAGATTGGTCAAATATGGTAACACTAACAGATTCCCTTCCTCTTTTACAACAGTGGGCTCTTCTACATCACTACAAGATTGCCTCCTGACTTACCAAGCTCTACCGTACTGCTTGGCCTGCTACATCACAACCAGTGAGTCCACTGACAAAACCAAATCCACTGTTCCATTGTTGATTCTGATTCTTTGTTCAACTCGGCTATTTTTATGAGAATCTGTTCCTCCGGCTGCCTTTCTTTCACTATAACCACCAATTTCTCTGTTTCCGTTCAGGTACTTCTGTTCTTCTCACTGCAGATCTGTATCCAGTCCATGTTCTTCATGCATGAATCAAGCTTCAAGAGTTCACCTCACCAAGTGAAATAATAAATAGGAATGAGCGAACATGCTTGGTGATACTCGGTTATCACTCGAGTATCATTGTGCTCTGATGTGCTGGTTACTCGATGAGCAGTGGGCGGTGCTTGATGTAAAACTTTTATTCCCGTTACACATCTTTGGCACCTGTTATGCAGCCAATAATCATGTGGGGATTGCCTATTAGTCACTGTCATTCTGTAGCCTTCTTGGTTGTGTTATTTCTGTGACTGGCTGGCCGTCTGACATAATCAGGGATTATAAAAGGACAGGCGCTGCCCGCCTCGGCAAACTGACGCCAATGCACAGCTCTGTGACACTTCATATTGGAGGGAGAGAGTCCTTGTCTAGGCCCGAGTGTACACAGTTTAGCAAATCAGAGGCCTGTAGTGTTTATACTGGTGCTGAAGCTGAGCCATCATATTAACAGCCCTTCTATGGGCTAATCATTTTATTTGCAGTTTGTATCACATACAATCTGCATTTAGCCTAGGAAGGGAGTGAGAATGGCAGAAGCAGAGAAAGTGACAGAATCCAGTCTGTAGACAGGGATTAGGCCTGTGCAGTCCATTGGCAAATATATAGCTGCAGCTTTTTTGGGAGGGCTGAACAAATTTAATATATTTTGATCCATCAAGTATTACAGTCTTTGAGCTCCTTTATTGTGTTATATAAAAAAAATCGTTGAAACATTTTCCTGGTTTACATTTCTTAGCCATACACTGTTGTAAAATTCAGTCACAGTTCAGTTTCCATTAATGTTTTCATTATTAATTTTTGCTAACATAGTGGTGCTGTATGATAAGCGGGAGTGATGGGGGGACGTATTTGAGGGGGTGTAGAGAGGTTAGAGGAGCGGCGCGCTCTTCCTCCCCCCCTTTAACTTTAGGTTTGTTGGTTCCGGCAATCAATCAGGGCACAGAATCCATTCACAATGTCATGACACAAGGTCTTCTGTGATTGGCTGCCGAAGTCACATGTCTCTGGCCATATAATAAACACATATCTTATTTTGCTGGCACCATTTTCTCTGTGTCACAGTGCAGAGAAGCCGCTCCTGATCCTGATCGTGCTGCAAGTGAACTTGTCAGTTAGCTAGATAGGATCAGGATCCTGTCCTGTGTGAAATCGATTGTGCAAAAACTGTGTGGGAGTCTTGGAAGAACACATTTGCTAATCCAAATCGTTTGTGATAAAACTGTGTTTCAGTGAAAAATTAGAAGGCCTCATTTACACTTAAAAAATCGTTAGGTATTACATTGTTGTTCAGACACACTATCTAAGAAAATAAATAGTGATCATTCATTTAGTGACAGGTGTCTGACAACTGTGTGCCTAAGGTGGTGAAAGAGCAGGTTACATGAGGGGAAGGCTACATAGAACATGAGTGGGGAAAAAGCGAGGTCATGGTGGAAGGGGGAATAGGCTTGGTGTTCGACGTGTACGTGGGTTAGGTGATAATGTTAATGAAAGCTCAACTGAACAATATTGTCTTGTCCTATCCAAAGACCATTGACAACATCTGTTACTTGACTGGCTACTCCACTCCTTTTCTTTGGCAGCCATACAGTGGTACGTCTTGAGGGCCAGAAAGATCATGTGCACCATTTGATGGCAAGCACTGCATCAAGTGGCCTCTTCCTCCACCTTAATATCACACACAGTACAATCCTCAGAGTTGGGCCACAATCACTCTTGGTTCCCCCAGTATCATAAATTTCCAATGGCCCAACTTACTGTGGGGAACCATGGATGGGCCATTCTGCAGACCAGTTTGCACATTCTATTCCATGAGCATCAGAGGTCTGCTCCAAAGACTCACAGAATCCAGAGGAGGAAAGCATTAATTTGTGCCATCTTAGTGTGGCAAGAATTAAAAAAAATAAAATATTGGAGGTGTTGCATAAGGTATCAGGATTCCCTGCAAAGAAGGCTTAGGCTATGTACCCACGTTGCAGAGATGCTGTGGAAATTTCCGCAGCATTTCCGCAACTCCTGCTGCAGGAAAAACGCATGTGAATTCCATGCGTTTTTTCTGCGAAAAAGTGTTTTTCATGCGATTTGAAGCATCGCTTGGAATGTGATTGTCAGGTTGGTCACACTTGTTAAACATAGTGTTTGTCTAGTGTGACCAACTTTTTACTATTGAGGCTGCCTATGTAGCATCAATAGTAAAATATAGAATGTTAAAAATAATAAAAAAAAATAAAATATAGTGATATTCTCACGTTCCGGCGTCCGCACAGCATCCCTAGGCCTCAGCGATGCTCCCGTTCCCAGCGATGCCTTGCGACTAAGACCTTTGATGACGTAGCAGTTTCGCGATACTGTAGCGGTCTCGCGAGACCGCTACGTCATCACAGGTCCTTGCCACAAGGCATTACTGGGAACGGGAGTAGGCGGGACGACGGAAGGTGAGTATAACCCGATTTTTTATTCTTTATTTTTTTTTTACAGGGATATGGTACCCAGGGCCTGGAGGGCAGTCTCCTCTCCTCCAGAACCTGGGTACCATCCACACATGAAGTGCTCACTTTGCACATGGTGGGCATAGCCACATGCGGAAAGTAAGCGGATCTCATACATTCCTATGTGTGCAGAATCGCGGCGATTCTTTGCGGAATCACGGCGATTCCGCAAAAATAATGAGCCTACTGCGTTTTTTTCTGCTATGCGATTCCGCAGTGGGAAAAAAATGCAGCATTAGCACAGCATTAGCACAGAATGTGCGGAATGCCATAGGAATGCATGGGGTGCATTCTGTATGCGTTTTTGCAGCATTTTCACGGCAAAAAACACGGCAAAAATGAAACCAATCCTCAATGTGGGTACACAGCTTTACACCACTGCCTTAATCACCAGGTCCTCTTTGAAACTTCAATTCCAAGATGTAAATGCTGGGCAGACACTGATACCTCATGCATGGCTGACTGCTGCTGTGCCATTTGCAAATTTCTACTGTGAGCCAATTGATGCCACTCTTCATGGTGTCTGCCCATAATTTTAATGGTTTGGGAAGCCTTTTGTCACCCCTTAAGGTGTTGTGAATACATTTGGTTTGGCATCCCATTGAATCTAATGGGGTTTGGGTACGTTCTTTACACTGTTCAGCGACCGTCTAAACGTTCGGCGAATCAAACTGAACCTTGAAATCTCAAGCTCATTTCTAATCTCTAAAACTGAAAAAAAGCTTTAAAAATTTTTTGCAGGTGTCCATTTGTCAGCTATATTGTGTTAAGTGGTCTGTGAACATTTCTGTGAGTTCTAAAACTGGGAAAAAGTATTGAAACATTTTGCTAGATTGAATTTTATTGTCATCCATACATTTTAGCTTTCTGTGAAATTACGGTGGAGTAAAGTCCCAAAAACTGCTTTGATTGCTGCTGGTGACCAATTTTTTTCTTTTATTAAAAATAAACTAGGTTTCAAGAGACCTAGCAATTGAAAAATACATTAGGCGTGCGCTAAGGGAAGTGCTGATGATGGTGCACGCACATGCCAAAGCTATGGGGCAGGTGTGACTACTCCTGTTGCTAGTGGACAGTAAACAGGCCTATCCGCAACACACAGGTTCCTGTCCCACTTTTCAGGTAGACACAGTACACTATTTCTGAAGCCAGTGCAGTGCTAGCATGTGGTTGGTTAGATAGCAGAAAATGCTTCCAGCAGGCTTGGCAGCACCACACAGTCCAGTCTCAGCAGCCTACAACACCACAACATTTGATTGTGTCATTTCAACCTGCATGCTCCAAGAAGGACAGAAGGACATGCTGTTTAGTGATGCACAAAGCTTAGAGCAACCATGGCCACACAAACATGACAGTGAGGACTGGCAAATTTGGGATAAGGAGGAGGAAGATGATGATGAGACACAGTTGCCACAAAGTCGTGTTGTTGTTAAGTCATGAAATAAGGAGGACGAGGGTGCAGTGGTGGATGACAAACAAAGTCAAACCCAAAACCCAAACTGAGAAGCTGGCTTTCAGAGCGAAGTCAGCAGCGCTGACAGTTTAGCAACTCCAAAACAGACAGGAAGAGGCAGTGGGGTTACCAGCGGGAGAAGGCGTACAACTGTTCCGCAGAGCAGCGACATTCATGAATTTCTCTGTCAAAGCGTTAGATGTTCCCCTATCTGGGTCTTTATTAAAGAAAGTTCTGTTAATAAAAATGGGCATTTGCAATATTTGCCATGCCAAGATCAGCAGGGGGCTGATCACTAAAACCTAACCACCACCAGCATGAACAGGAACATGTAATTTAAGCACCAACTCGGTGGGCTGCATGCCTTGGTACATGATTGGTGCCATTGGGTGGCACCACTGCCTCTTCGCCTGTGCAAGGTGCTTCCCAATCCCCTGTCCAAAACACTGGCACAGATTCCTCCTGCCCTGCATCTATCTTTTCACATTCTGAATTACCATAACCAGTCACTTTCAAATCTTTGTCCCAGCACAGAGTTCAGTTGTCCCTACCCAGGCCTTGGAATGAAAAAGAAATTTCCCAGTCACCCCCCTGCAGGCCTAATACTAAATATGCACATTTCCAGACTGCTTGCAGTGGAAATTTTGCAATTTACGCTGGTGGACAGGGAGGATTTACACCGACTTATGGCTGCAGCCATCCCTCGGTACTCTGTCGTCAGCCACCACATTTTGTTCCAGTGTGACGTCCCCACCTTGCACCAGCATGTGTCTCGGAACATCACCTGTGCCCTTACCAATGTACTTACTGGTATTGTCGACTTAAAGGGAACTTGTAAACCCCCCAGGGCATTTTAAAGTAAAAGAGTCACCTTCAGCAGCACTAAGGCTGCATTCTGTGCAGGTGGCTCTTCTGTTTCTGATCCCTAGTAACGCCGAAATATTGACTTTTATAAATTGCTCCCCATACTTGTATTGAATCCCATAGGTATGGTGTGTCCCCCTGTATCAGTCGCCTCCCAGCTGTCCATCATCCCCTTGTTGCATCTGTGCGCCGCCTCCTCCCGTGTTGCTGTTACATGCCAGTGCCTGCGCTGTGCCAACAGTTCTCAGGCATGTGCAGTGCACGCTGCTTGGGAACTGACATCAGGCTATCGCTCCTGTGTGTTGCGGAGGCCCCATATCCCACCCCGCAGTGTGTTATGATGTATTCACACTGTGGGGCTGGGAATCTGGCGACTGTGCATCACACTGCGGGGCTGGGAATCTGGTGACTGCACAGTGAGCATTACAGCTGCGCCTGCCCCCAGCTATAGTGAACTGCCTGTGGGGAGCTCAGCTGGCAGGTCAGCTGGCAGGTCAGCTCATCAGATGCTGCCGAGGAAGGAAAGAGGAGGAGGGAGGTGGGGCAGGCGCAGCTATAGTTGCTCATTGTGCAGGCGCCAGATTCCCAGCCCCGTAGTGTGAATACATCATAACTGTGCTCACATGACGGTGAGCTAGTGTGGACTGAACTGTTTGCTCTGGGGTCCTAAGTAAGTGGGATCGGTACCAGTCCTGACCTGTAGTAGGGTCAAATGTGGTGGACTGGAGCAAGGTTCTTGATATAAAGTATAATGGTTGTCAAAGTTATTAATGCTTTAATAATATGTCTTTCCATATTCTTGTACTTATTCTATTGTTTATGTTGCTGATGTTTTTACCAGTACCGCATGGTCAGGGACGACCATGGTTTTAGAAGGAAGGTACGTAAGGGGTTTGCAGGTGGCTGATTTCGCCCCTGCACGTCGATGCATATCTGCTGGATCAAACCAGGTATGCTGTGGATGTTTTACTAATGTGCTTATGTGTATATGTCATTTATAGTATACATTTACATGTGATGTAATATTTATATACCTGTATTGTGTTAGGGACTAAGGTAGGGACAGTTATCAACATAGTTAGGCCTAATGTTTAGCATAGTCTGAGGTTACGTGAAGTATAGTGCAGTGGGGGCACTACAGAGGCAGGGATGTAGATTTAGATGAAAGATAAGATAGTTAACTGGTTTTAGCCAGACTAGTAATAGTTAAATGTTTAACCCATTAGGAAGCTAGCTAGTGGGAGGAGCTAGTTCTAAGGTAATTGGATTGTTCTAGAAAGAGTTGAGAAGGGTTGTGAGGTAAAGAGTGAAGTTAACAGAAGCAGTACCAGAGGGGGAGACACAGGGAAGTGAACTGCACACCACAACAGAGTTACGTAAAGGAATAACAGAACAGACAGATCTGTTGTTTTTGCTGCTGAACCTTCAACCAGACATGATCGTGTGAGATAATGGGCATAACCTGGTTGTGGCTGTGAAGTTTGACAAGCTCACACACGTACCATGCTTGGCACATGTGCTCAATCTCGTAGTTCAGTGGTTTCTGAAAACATACCCAGATTTTCTAGGGCTGCTCGTTAAGGTACACTGTGTCAGCACTCATTTCTGCAAGTTGGTTACAGCTGTTGCTGATCTGACAGTGCTGGAGCAGAGCATGCAAGTGCCAGCTCACTGGTGTGTGACGTCACCATGCGCTGGAAGTCCACACTGCATATGCTGGCAAGGCTTTGCGAGCAGAAGAGGCTGGTGGTTGAGTATCAGCTCCAACTCGCTCATGGGTATTCTGGTCAGCCTCTGCACACAGCAACTAAATAGTGGGCATGGTTGCTAGTCTCCACAACAGAAATTTTCACAATAAAATGTATTGGAAGTGGTAAATACGCATTGCTGAGTTAACAGATGCGTAGTTACCTGCATGAGTAGACTGCCCATACCTTATAAACTTAACCCTTCCCAATTTCCCTTTGCAACGAAAACAGCAACAAAACAATTCAGAAAACAATTTTATTGGAGAGTAACCTTTTAACAACAACTCTCTTCTTTTATATATAACACCCATTGTTGGAGGGGTAAGGTCGCAGCTCTCGTATTAACCATTGAAATATTGTGGGGTTATGTCACCGGACTCCCGGCACATGTTACCCAGCCTTGTACTTCCGCCACGGAGTAGCTACGCCTCAACGGAGCTACGACCCCCCCCAAGTGTAAACAACGCCTCCTCAATACCTTCACGCAAACCCGCCAAAAAAATATCCAACCCTATTTCAGTTAAATGAACCCCGTCCGCCCGCATAAACCTGGCATTATTACCCTCAAGCTGCCTGTGCCTAACAACGACGCCTCGCTTAAATTGCACAAAACGAGCTATGCGTTGATTCACGACTCTTCTCGCCCTCTCAATCCCAGCCCAATCTCTAGCTCCACTCCATACGAGCCTCGGAATAATCTCTGACCAAACCATAACCAACTGATTAAAAAACCGCGAAAACTTGTCTATGTCCGCTTGCATTAATGTTAACAGCTCTGTCAACTGTATAGACCCCAAATCGTTTCCTCCTGCATGGACTACCAGGATGACAGGGGTGTTTACCATTCTTGAAATTTGCACCACTTCACAGAGCACTTGAGACCACAACAAACCCCGTATACCTCTCCAATTCACTTCAATATTGTAAAACCCCAGAACCTTCCCGCCAGGACACAACTCTGCCCTCCGCTCAGCCCAAAAGACATATGAATGTCCCAAGATCCACACACTTGGCCTGGCTTGACCTGAAATGAAAAGAAACTTAAAATTACATCACACTTCACTTCTTATGCAATTAACAGCTCCGGTCTGATATACCTGAAAAAACACGACGACTGCCATCTGCCTACTCTCATTATTTCCTCTTCTCTAAAGCCTGCGCGAGCTGCCTCTGTCGCTGCGCCAATTCTGAATGAATGCGTTCCGAATTCACCAGCGGGAAGACCCAGAACTACTAAAATACGACGCATCAACGTCGAGAACTGGAATCTAGTTAACGGGGCCCCGTTTGCATGTGCAAAAAACGTTATACTCTCGTTAGACCTGACCTCCAAATACCTGTTCACCAGGATAATTGGGCATACTGGGCCCGGAATGGAAAAAAGTGAAAACCATAGACCGCAACCCATGGTATCCGTTTTTGATCGCCGAATCCGAATACGAACCCCGCCATTACACAAAATCACGTCATTGCGCTGCAAGCCCCCAATAACCCTAGATGACGGGGCAACTAACTCACTCACCCGCAATGCCCCAAAAAACGCCACCGCAAACGCTGCGGAAAACATTATCGCTTCAAAAGAAGAGCTGCAAACCGCATTTGTACCTTCTATGATCCTGGCTAACAAGGAAAAGGAAATAGGTCGCTTTGAATTTTTTGGTATACTAATTTTTTTCCAACCTTTTAGCGCTTGCTGCAGAACAAAAGATTTTGTTACATCCTCCCAACCACGAAGCTTAAAATGGAATGCTAATCCCGTTAATCTATTTCTTGCCAGCGTAGCCGCCGCCCCAATGGAATGCAAATGTTGAATATATCCCAAAGTCACTTCCAACCTTGCCTCCTTCGACGAGCCCACTGGACGACCTCCTACAAACTTTAACCAATCCTGCCAGGCCTTACCATATGCGTTCCATGTCGATGGTGCTAATGATGCCCTAATTAACGGCATTAAGAGGTCTCTGGTATTGTCCACAGGTATCCTGGGCATTGCGCTCCTATCCGATTGGCCTCTGGGGCAAGCTCCCGAAACTTCTGAAAATTAAAACGTGATAATGAGTCAGCCATGGCATTTTCCTTGCCCGGCACGTGCCGAGAACGTACACAAATATTAAGCTGCAAGCACTTCAAAACCAGAAAGCGAATAAGCTTTATCACTGGAATGGAAGAAGACGACAAATGATTAATCGCGTGAACCACACTTTCATTGTCGCTCCAAAAACAAATCCGAGAGTTCCGAAGCTGCATTCCCCATAACTCAACAGCCACAACCAATGGAAAAAGCTCCAGAAGGGTAAGATTCTTTGTCCACTCATTCCTAACCCATATTTCTGGCCATTTTTCCGCACACCACTGGCTATGAAAAATCACACCAAAACCTACCGAACCAGCCGCGTCCGCAAACAATGATATCTCCTGACATGACTTTTCTTCATCCTGAAAACAAGTACGACCGTTGTATTCCTGCAAAAATGTTTTCCAAATCCTCAAATCTTCTAACAACGGAAGACCTAAACGAACCCTGTGATGAGGTAGTTTAACACCCCGTGTAGCCATAGACAATCGACGGGAAAAAATTCTACCCATAGGCATAACCCTACATGCGAAAGACAGCAACCCCAACAACGATTGCATTTGCACTAACGTCACTTTCTTTCGTGCCAAAAAAACATCTATCAAATCCAATATCTTAGAAATTTTTTCCCCCGGTAAACGAAAGACCATTTCCACCGTATCAATCTCTATCCCTAAAAATGACAAACAAGATACTGGGCCAACCGTTTTTTCTTCGTTTAATGGAACTCCAAAAGCACCCATGATCTCCCTAAATTTTTTCAAAACTTTCCCACAAACATCAGATTCAGCTGGTCCTAAAAACAAAAAATCATCCAAATAATGGGTAATCCAATGTGATCCAGTTTCCAATTTTGTCACCCATTCTAAAAAACTACTGAATAGTTCAAAATATCTGCAAGAAATAGCGCAGCCCATAGGAAGACAGGTGTCATAATAATAGGCCCCATCAACAAAACAACCCAATAAATTATGGCAATCAGGATGAACAGGCAACAATCGGAAAGCCGAAGAAATATCCGACTTAGCCAATAGCGCCCCTGGCCCTGCTTGTCGAACCAATTTTACGGCCTTGTCAAAAGACACATATACCACTGAAGACTCTTCAGCGCTGATTCCATCATTCACCGATGAACCCTTTGGGTGTGATAGGTGCTGAATTAATCTGAACTCACCAGGCTCTTTTTTCGGAACAATTCCTAAAGGCGAAACCCTCATATTCGTGAATGGTGGCGAAACAAAAGGCCCCCTCATCCTTCCCAATACCACTTCCTTCTTGATTTTTTGGGACAAAACTAACGGAAGTTCCCTAGCAGACTTTAAATTTAACGAGAACGATGGGCATTCTGAAAACTTGAAAGGTATGAAAAAACCATATTTGAAACCCACTCTCAACTGTGCTGCTGCTGCCTTATTGGGATACCTGCTTAACCAAGGCTCCATCTCGGTTATTTTCACCGGAGTCCTTGCTATCTTGTTGGACAAATGCCCTGGGAACTGGGACTTTTGAGAATCCTCATGTACATTTTGTGACAGCATGTGGTCCGCCACATGATGCACATTCATGCTTATATTTGCATAGCCCAAAGAACCTGCAGTGACCATCGTTAAACAACCAACACGTTCCCGGTCTCCGGTTGGCTGCTGGCCCCGAGCCGGATTGCTGGCTAGGGGCCCCCGAATGAAAGGGATGACTTCCTTTTTGCGACATCATTAGCCTCAGCCAAGAATCCGTAGCCTTAACCCCCCAACCCAATTGTGGGTTAATGGCCAACCTCCTCCTAAAATCCTCGTCATATCTCCACCACGCTGAACCCCCATGTGTCTTATACGAATTATATATGCTATCCATATATAAAAACAACTCTGAGCAACGCTCCGGATGCTTCTTACCCATCACACATCCTAACTCGAAAAAGGCTTGCAGCCAGTTATTAATTGTCTTTGCAACTTTTGGCCTTCGTTCATAAGGCCTGTCCAGGTGCCGCCTCTCTCGGTCCACCGTATTTTGATCCGGCGTCACCAGCGACCAAATATCCACATAATCATTCGACCAAATTTTCTCTATTGTCTCCTGCTCCAAATGGGAACCTAGTGGGGCTATACCACAATAAAATACATCCTTATGTATATCTGCTCTTGGCGCCGGCTCAGATTGCTTGGAAACCTTCTCTCCTAGCACCACTTTTGGGTTCAATACCAATTTTCTTCCTTCCAAAATACTCCTTAAATTTTCCATGGTCACAAATCTCTCACCCACACCCCCCCAGGCTCCCGCGTAATTAAACTCACCACTCGACTCCTCCTGACCGACAATTGCGGATTGACTTGACATCTCTTCTACTGCATGTCCTCCTTTGCTCTCCTGCCGGGTCTGCTCCGCCTGTCGAGCCGAAACCGACTCCTGCCCCGTGACCCAGATGAGGATGATGAGTGATGTCGTGACGATCTTGAATAGCGACTGCACCTGGACCCAGACCTCCTCCTCCTGCGACGACTGTGTCGGCTATGACAGCTAGCCGACCCTTTACGTGAGTCAGAAGAAGAGGACGAAGACCTTCTGCGTCTCCTTTTTTCCAAGCTCCTACGCCTCGTTGTTTCTACAGAAATATCCCCGCTAGCTACGCCTGCAGGAGCAATACCCCCAAAGGATGAAGCCAACGGAACCTGCTGTTGAGGTATATTCCAGGCTCCCAAATAGCTAGTCATGGCTGGGTTAACTGTAACATCCGTCAATGACAGCCCTAACTGGGACTGACTCTGTGACGGGTTCAAAATCACCCCACCTGTTTGTGAGGTAACCACCGAACCCGCCACTATTGGAGGTGCCACCATTTCCTGAGGGAGGGTAACAGCCTGCGATGTAACGGCCATAGGGAGAAAAAACTGCGGCTGCAAGTTCTGCCTCCCTTGTGGCTGGGTTGACTGACTAGCTAATGTGTCCATCACTGTCATACTCAAAGTCTCCTGCTGACTACCTATTCCTTGTGTCATTTTACTTGCACTATTCTCTGCTGCCCGTTTCTCACTTTGTTCCTGCGTAGCAGTGCCTTGCCGGTCCTCAGACCTCACATCTCTCACCTCCTCACTAGCTGAGGAATTATTGCTCTGACCACCCCCCATTTCTGTAACTGTCTTATGTCCTACTGACAGTTCATTAATCCCTGCCCTCCCTTTATTCCCTCCACAGAGCCCGCTATCAGTTGTCATCTGCTGAGGTGACAGAACACCTTTCCTCACAGAGCGCTGCAGCACTGGGCGGCCGTGCTCCTTAATTTTCCCGCCCCTCTTTTTCCTCTCCTTCACAGGGGGCGGGGCTACAGACTCGCTTCCTTCTTGTGAAGCTGCCTGTGTCTCCCTCACAGGCACATCTGTGCCACGCGCATGGCCACTCTTACCAGTCCCAGGGCTCCAACGGCTCCTGGGTTTAACCCCCCGCACTGAACGCCGACCTGCTGCCGCGTTCTGCTGCGGTACCCCCGGCGCCTGCATTAGCGCTGCTATCCAGCCCAGTCCTTCCTTGCCTATTCTTTCTGTAATCTCAGCCTCCCACTCTGCCATTACTGCACCCACCTCACAGTGGCACCTCCGCTCTCGATCCTGAGGACAAAGAGGCCGAGCGACATCCGGCCCTCCCCTTTATACCCCTTCCAGGATGAACCAGCCCCGGAAGCAGTAATTCTCCACCAACCACGCACATATTCAGGTAAGCCCAGCAAACAGATTCTTTAACCCTTAACTGCGCTCCCAGGGAAATTATTATAAACTCACTCCTTTGCTCGTTATGTCCAGTCATTGGCCCCCCGCATATCCCGGCCGGGTTCCCTCAGAGTGCAGCATTCTGGATGTAGCGAAAATACGCTGTGCCCATAGTGCTGCTACTTCCTGATCGTGGGCACGTACCCTAATACATAATCTTGGCCATTATAAGGTTTTTCTCTTTTTTTTATACAATGTAGCTATTATGTGCCATCACTTTATGATCAATGGGGTATAACCTCAGTGAACTTATTGGTCCTTAGAATGGGTGGCTATAACATGTAAGACTATGTTAGCTTCGCTGTTTTTCTCCTACAAAAGTGTCCCCTGTGTAAGAAAGATACTCTTTAAATGAGAGAGCTCTGCAGAAATGGTGAGTATTTATCCTCGCATAAACAATTTACACTGCTGTCTGATGATAAAACAGGTTATGAGGCACTATGCATGGTTATGTCTTACTAGCGTCAAGGAAAATAAACATATTTGTTGGTAAATTACATCTTTATGCAAATACCGGTTTATGTAAATTACTCTGAGTTCCCATATGGAGACTTAAAAATAAAACTGTAAGCTGATGTCAAGGTATTTGAAAAGTCTACATTAATTTTTAAATCTAATTTGCTTTTTTGCTAATTTTGTTGTAAATTTATTCAAAGGGATTTTTTTTACTTTTTTCATTCCAAAAGTTCTTTGCATAGAGCTGATCAAATTAGTCAGCATTGTGAAACGATGACTGATCGACACTGCCGGGTTGGACTCAAATAAGGTACAGTAGACGAGGAGGCAGAAACAACAGAGGGCTAAATCCTGGGCAATAAGGCTGATGGTCATTATAATGAGAGCAGTAATATTATATACAGGGAAAGAAAACTGAAGCATCTCACATAAGCTGCACTTCAGCTAAGACAATGCAAAGTTCTATATGAACAGTATAAACAAATTTCACAAACTACTGTAATCTAAATCACTAACTGGCTTCTGATAATTGGGTCATGCTGCTACAGCATCCTAGATAAAGAAGCCTGCTCTACACCCTAACACACTTTACACCGGCATACACTCACAGTTTTGTAGATTTAGAAGAAAGTCTGGTAGCTGTTATTTGGTCCTGATGCAGCTGAGCCAAACTGGTTGCTACCACAGTGTTATTTTCCTCTCAGGTTACAAGTGTTTCAGGAAAAGTGCCCTGGATGCACGATGTGACTCTTTCCCTCTCTCAACACGGTCCTGGTGATGAATCCTGCAGTGGATGGGCCCTATCTTCTACCTGGAAGCCATTAGTTCACTTTTATCAGTCTCTTACAACAAAAACCCATCTTGTCAGACATGAGGCTCTCTTCACTTCCTGCTTTTTGATCAAAACCAACACAGCAAACTGTAGGGGAGAAAGGACTAGTCCGATTGCACACAACACCGAGGGGAGCATGGTCATTCAGTATCCAGCAGGGGCTGACTCCCTACAATTGTACATCTGATATGGCATTATGAACTACGACAGGGAAGACATGCTCGACCAGACACGTTGGGGACGATTTGTAGACTCGGGCTTGAAGGTAATGAGAATTCCCAAGTTATTCCTAGAAGGAATGATTGCTAATACTTATTGTTATATTCATGGCTAAAATATGAGTTAATATTTTAAATGTTAACTAATCATTTCATCTGAAACTGACCAAAAAAGTTGTTTGAGAATTATTTTATTTGATGCCAACTAGATGTGTTATCTTATGCTCTGGAGTCTTATTAGACCTAAGAGCATAATAAACATAGGATGAAAGGAAAAAAATATATAGTTCTCTCCTGTACCTTACCCTCACCTTGTCAATGCAGCTCACTGCTTGGTCTTTACAGTCCATTTTTCAATTCACAGACCACCAACATTCTTCATTCTATGGGACCAAACAAGTTTTTGACACCTCTGGCAAAGACTTCAACTGATGACGTCATGACATTATAGCCTGATGCACATCATAATGACATGTGGCACCTAATCAGTATTGACCTGGCGCAGCTTCATTAGCTGCAAGACCAATGTGAGAGCAGTTGTTCATTTTTTTAACATCTTTCTAGTCATTTCCTTAGTTCCTTTAAGCCCTTTCCAGTGTTGAAGCAATTTGCTCATCTCTTCTAATGATTGTTATGTCTATGATCAATAATATGAGCCTGATTGTCACGGTCACGCGCGGCTGGAGACAGCGCCCCCAGCAGGGCGGATTTAGTTGACATGCATGACCCTGGATACACCGCCTCCAGTGGGGCGAATTTAAATTATAAGACGTGCAGCTGGATACGCCGCCTCCAGCAGGCGAATTTAGGCAATACACGTAACACGTAAATCTGGAAACCCCGCCTCCAGTGAGGTAAATTTAAACAATAAAGGAAACCTGGGTAACAATAACAATGTTGGCCCTATGATAGGGAACAGGGAAGTGGAGACCTCCTGCACTCCCCTGAGTCAGTGTCTCTACACTCCTAATGTTCCCTAGGCCGGTTCCGCACCGGGCGCTGATCTGGATACCTGATATCCCTAGCTCGCCCTGCACCTAAACCCTCACTAGGGAATTGGTCGGTGTGGAAACTAATCCCACCACTGCACTAAACACACCTAAGGAAAAATGACAATACAGGGGAACACCACTTAGCTTTGCTCTGTTGCTTACGCTCCCAGCAACAGAGCCCACCACCTGCGTGCATCTTTTCCTCCAACCGGATCCATCACCATAGTGCAGCCTTGGAGCAAACAGAGTCCACCACCTGCGTGCAGCTGTCCAGAAACAGAGTCCCGCCAATGAGTCCAGCTTTTCTGCCAAAAAGTCCAACATGCTTGAGTCCAGCTCTCAGCAACAACGTCCAGCATTTTGAGTGCAGCTCTACACCATAGCTGTCACTCCACCAATCCATGCACGAACTCCTTGCTGACACCATAGCTGCGACTCCACCACGCTATGCCAGCACTCCTTGCAGACACTATAGCTGACCCTCCAGGAATCTCACTGAGCTGCCTGTGACTCTCCTTTAGCTCCATCCTTCACCCAGTCTTGCTTGCAAATGAAGACCTATCACCAACAGAGATTGACACACCCGATACTCTTTTATAGAGCAATCACACCTGTTACTTAATCACGTGCACAAACTAAAGTAACCAAAGTGCAATGACCCTACTGGCCACCGGGAGAAAACTACAACTGAAATCACCACAGTGCAATGACCCTAATGGCCACCGGGGGCCAAACCACCTTTTGGCACACAGCCAAAGGAAAAAAGTAACTTTGTGCATTTAAACTGTCAGATTCAACCTGGATCATGACACTGATATCCTTATAAAACATACCATATGGCATCACATTTTGGGATTAGGGGGAAGAAACATCCCATAAGTAGACCTTACCCACTAATGTAGTTAAATGGTTTATCAAACACTGCTGTTACCTAATAAAAATTGATGTTTCCCATTACTAATTCTTTTCAGCTATTTCTAAACAAAACATGGAACTTTTCAAAGATTTTAATATGCAGAAGATAATATTTTTTTTCACTTGTATTACTAAAGTATTAAAAAAGACCATTGTTCTTTTTTCCTAGTTCAGAACATTGACTATTCATATAGCGGGTGAAATAAGTATTGAACATATCACTCATTTTCTAAAAAAATATATTTCTAAAGGTGCCATTGACATGAAATTCTCACCAGAGGTCAGTAACAACCCATCCACTCCACACAAATAAATCAAACCATAGATTTCCATAAATTTGTATGTCTTCACTGATGACCAGAAAAAATTATGGGAAAAAAACTGGGAGAGTCAGGGTATGTGCACACAGTGCGGATTCTGCTGCGGTTCTGCAGCGTTTCTGCACCTGCAGGTCCGCAGAAGATTCTGCTGCATTGCACAGTACCTTTATTTCCTATGGAAATAAAATAAAGCTGTGCACATGCTGCATTTTTTTCCGCGCGGTTTTGCTGCGGTTTACAAACCGCAGCATGTCAATTGTTTGGTGCAGAAATGCTGCAGTTTTACACCTCATCCATTATGAGGTGTAAAACCGCAGGGCAAAACCGCAGGCAAAACCGCAGATAAACCGCAGGACTTTTGTCCTGCGGATTTACCTGTGGTTTTCTCTACAAAATCCGCACACCCAAAAAACTACGTGTGCACATAGCCAAAGATTGCATGTGTTCTCACCCTCCAACTTATTTGAAAGGAACTGATTGTCTCAGTCAGATTCTGTGGATGAGGAGCAGTGAGGTGCTGTGGGTCGTGGAAAGACAATCAATAAAGAAGACCTGTTGAACACGTTCCTGCCTCTGTCTCGAGTCTGTCTGCGGCCAGTAACGGACCACCCCCTGTCAGTTACCCTACCTACACATGTAGAGACTTTGGCATGGCCAACATAAAAAAAATCAATTCTGTGCATTTTTGGGCAGCAGGATGACTCAGTGGTTAGCACTGTTACTTTACAGCACTGAGGTCCTGGGTTCAAATCCCAATGCGTTTGTATGTTCCCTGTATTTGTGTGGGTTTCCTCTGAGATGTGGCAATGGCACATTCCTTCAGGTTGGGTTAGGTCCATCTGGACTACTCTACGGAAGCCTACCTCCCACTTTTCTCCCCTTCTGTAACATCTCTCATATCTCCTGGGGTGTACGTGGTACCGGGGACCTGACTTAGGGACTACTGTCTGTTTTGTTTTCTTCACTCTCTCTCTATTCCATCAATTCTAAATCGTCAGGGTCGGCGTCTTCGTCACACCTCGTACCCGTGACCTGTTGAACATATTTTTTTTTAAATAACATTTCAAACTCACTATACATATTACACATAGCTTCAACATACATTACTTTTTGATGGATACATTTACCCTCTTCTTTGCAACATTCTACATTAAGTACCATACTATACTTACATTACTCACTAGTTTTCTTACCTATATCTACCAGTATAATTATGCAAAGCATTTTTTTTAACCAACAAGGACACTAGTGCTCCCCCTTCCTTTGAGGAGAGCACTCCCCCCGTATGCATCCCCGCTACACTAAGAGTGGGCACTTATTACCCAATTGAGGACTTCAAACTGTCCCCAGATCGTGCAACGGCACACGACAGTCCCGGCAGTCCATTTAGCAGGATACTCCGGGCCACCTCCTGGCGGCCGATGTTTCGCCAATTAGTAGGGAACTCCACAGCCGTGAAGTCCCTGGGATGCTTGAAATGTTCTGGGCCTCAAGTGTCCCTGATGCCCGAGACCCAGGAGTCCTTGTCTCTTTCTATGGAGGCTCATACCCCTCAGGGTAGGTGATGACTGCTACCGCATAGCAGCCGCAGGGGCAGTATTCATTGTAATAGACCGGGTCTCCCTCCCGCAGAACCCATCCATGTCTGATGTGTGTCACATTAAGGTAGTTTTTGTGGCCGGTGGCGAGGTCCCGTATGAACCCATAGCCTTTTGCGTTGTTAGTATGTACAAGCCGCCCATATGATTGAGGGGTAGTCATGGCTGCCTCTCCCTTCTTGTGTAGCAGTGTCCACACCTCCCGCTCTTTGACCTCCTTCTGTTCAATAATCTCCGCAACCCAGGTGGAGGGTCCGGTGTAGGCCGCAGAGTCTAGTGGGCGGGCCGCAGTCGGGGTCAAGAACGGGGCAGAGGTGGCCCCAGACATTGGGGAGCAGGCCGCAACCAGTCATGGACTGGACAGAGGCGGCCACATGCATCGGCGGATAGGCCGCAGAGCAGGCCGCAGCAGGGATCAAGGTGGCTGCGGGCTCTGGCAAGAAGGCCATAACAGGGGCTGAAATGGCGGCAGGCCTCAATGAATAGGCCACCACTGGAAGATGGAGCGTGGCAGGGGCGGCTACAGGTCAGTTCCGCGCCGGCGACACAGAACGAGGTGTCGCCGGGTGGGGCGGCTCAGGATCGCTGACAGGAGCCGCAAAGTCTTCCGGGGCTGGGGTCGCTGAAGAACGGGAGGTCAGGCGGGGAGGCCGGGGGCTGGTGTCTTGTACATGGGGCATGGGGCGGGATCTGCCTGCGGTGCCGTCGGCTGAACCGGAGTAATGCTCACCTTCCCCGGCACCGCGGCTCCTGACAGTCCATCCCGCAGTTCCTCCAGCAGCCGATGTTCTTCACCCCGCAATCCGGCAGGGCCAGCCTTAAGGCCCGATGACTCCGCACGGATGGTTGGCAACATCTCCTCTAGCAGCTGTTCCTGGTAGTCCAAGGTGGCTCCTGCGCTTCTTTTTGGCACCAAATCGCCACAGCCATTTTTACCAAGGCCTTTTTCGCTCCAGATCCACCTATAGAAATCCAGCAATTCACAGTCCAGTTTGTAATCCACAGGAAAAGATCTTCAACCCATTCAGCTTGGGTCCTTTGAATCTGCAAGGCAGGTTTACCACTGAAGATGTTGTATTTGCGGCAGAGATCCTGCTGACTACGCCAAATGTAGGTAGGGTAACTGACAGGGGGGTGGTCCGCTACTAGCCGCAGACAGACTAGCGACAGAGACAGGAACATGTACAACAGGTCTTTATTGATCGTCTTTCCACGACCCACAGCACCTCACAGCAATTGCACGTTAATCGCCGCAGCCTCACACAGCAGCTGCCCGACAATCTCCACAGCTGAACACAGCAGCTGCTCGACAATCCCCTCAGCCACACACAGTAACTGCCTGACTTCGTACACAGGCCTAGATACCTTAACTTTCTTTTGTTGGCAAATGGACGTCTCTCGCGGCTCCTTCATCGTGGTTGCCCTAGGCCTACCACCACAGCGTTTCACCAGTCCAAGTCCATTCGGTTTAGTGGTACCCCAGGCTGTCTCTGTCTGCGGCCTCTCTTTGCTCTCCATCTGTGGCCTCTGCTGCCTCTGTCTGCGGCCAATCCTGTCAGGGCCACCCCCCGTAACCGTCACAACTGTCAGTCCTCTCAAGAGCTTCATTTCTTTCCTCTCTCCTCAGACGTACTTCTTGTCTCCAGTGATCTCTTCGCTGACTGGACTCTTCAGAACTTTCTCTCAGCATTTTTTCTCCCTCACGTACTGGTAACCCTGCCCACCATGACTCAACGGTTTTCTTAGCCAATGGCTGTTGTTCAGTCCTAACCTCACAGCTCTCCATTGCCCTCTAATGGTCAAAATCCAATACTTCAGCCCTCCTTCCTACCTCCAGTTGTTTCCCCCTTTTACTACAGTCCACCTTCTATACACTACACCTCCGCCCTTCTTCTACAGACAGGTCCGTACGTCAGTCCACCTTCCCTACACATGTAGCAATGCAAAGCCAATGGCAATCGTGAAGGCATGAAGCCAGAGTCAACTAGTCATAAAGTAAGGCCCCATTCACACGTTCAGCAATTTGTCAATGTTTCAGATCAGTATTTGCAAGTCACAACCAGGAGTGGGTGAAAAATGCAAAAGTGGTGCGTTTGTTTCTATTATACAGTTGTGTTTAAAAGTTTACATACCCCAGAAGAATTTTTGCTTTTTTGGCCTTCTTTTTAGAGAATATAAATAATAACATCAAAACTTTCTCTCCACTTATGGTTAGTGGTTGGGTGAAGTCATTTATTGCCAAACTACTATGTTTTCTCTTTTTAAATCCTAATTACAACCCAAAACATCCAAATGACCCTGATCAAAGGTTCACATGCCCCATTTCTTAATACTGTGTACCCCTCTAACATCAATGACAGCTTTAAGTCTTTTGTGGTAGTTGTGAATGAGGTTCTTTATTTTCTCAGATGGTAAAGCTGCCCACTCTTCTTGGCAAAAATCCTCCAGTTCCAGTAAATTCTTGGGCTGTCTAGCATGATCTACATTTTTGAGATCTCCCCAGAGTGGCTCAATGATGTTGAGGTCAGGACACAGATATGGCCACTCCAGAACCTTCACTTTGTTCTGCTGTAGCCAATGACAGGTCGAATTGGCCTTGTGTTTTGGATCATTCTCATATTGGAACATTCAAGTATGTCCCTTGCGCAGCTTCCGGACCGATGATTGCAAATTTGCCTCCAGTATTTGCTGACAACGTGCTGCATTCATCTTTCCTTCAAGTTTGATCAAGTTTCCTGTGCCTTTGTAACTCACACATCCCCAAACATCAGCTATCCACCTCCATGGTTTACAGTAGGAATGGTGTTCTTTTCATCATAGACCTTGTTGACCTCTGTCCAAATGTAACGTTTATGGTTGTGGCCAAAAAGTTCAATTTTGGTCTCATCACTCCAAATTACCAGAAGTTTTTAGGCTTGTCTCTGTGCTGTTTTGCGTATTGTAGGTGAGAAACTTTGTGGCATTTTCGTAGTAATGGCTTTCTTCAGGCGACTAGACCATGCAGCACATTTTTTGTGTAATAAATGTATTGTGGATGTATTGTCTATTTTAGGCAAAACTTTTAAGGATAGCCTTAAGATAGCATAGGATATAGTGATTAAGGTAGAGATGTAAAAAGTACAGTTGTGAGCACAATAGAAAGTAAAAAGTAAGTTACACAGGTTTAGAAACAGTGAATTATTTGGGACCTGCCCATCCAATGGAGGGAGCAGGGTTAGATAAACAGGAGAAACACTTCCTGATTATATTAGCTAGTGTTAGAGTTCAGTGTTAGTAAGAACAAAAGCGACTTTCAAGGGCACTGGGTGGGATCCTTTGGAACTCACTGCAGACAATCCTGGAACGTGCAGAGCCTCTAACTAAAGTCAGTCGCTATCTAGAGCACTGACATTACTTCCATAATGTGGAAGATCTATAGGGACATGTATGAGAGGCACATGACAGGTTCTGTAAGTACTACAGAGCCTATCAGAAAATCCCTGGAGCTGAAGGGTCTAATAAGCGGAGCAACAGAACAGGCTAAAAGAACTGTGAATGTGAACATGTACTGTGCTAGGAACCATAGTAATGGAAATGAAGATTGTGCCCAATACTGTATAATGCCATCTACTGAACTGAGACTTTTAAGGAAATTGAACTAGTCAAGCAGAATCGGGTGTCATCTGGTTTATGTGCAGCTCTTCCTGGTTCCAGATGCAAGGAGACAGTGGAGACCTGCGCCTGAACGGTGAGTGTACTACAGCACACACACAGCGCATGGAAATTGGGACACTGTTTATTTGTAGAGTGCCAGGGTCTAGGAATAAAGCAGCCCCTCTCCCATTACCACCACCCTGTGCTCCTTACAACTTGTTGTAGTCTGCAGGATTCAAAGTCTTTGCACAGATAAAGCGGAGGTACCCAGAAAGCTTTGGCTTCAATATGGCGGCTGTAGAGGTACCTAACATGGCGGACAAAGGTGTGAAAACCAGAGGAGGCTCCGCTTGTTGTGGGCAATAAGTTCTATGGAGCAAAATTGCATGAAAACCCATCCTGCCCAAGAGGTAGATTGTGCACAAGGAGGCTCCGGTCCCTACCCCTGAGCAAGTAGAGTCAATAGTGGGGACAGTGGAAGACAAGAAGCGGCAGGAGAGAGAGGTCTGGGCAGAGTTGCGGTGCCTTGTGGGATGAACCATGGCCATCCAGATGACATGTGGTCAAAATCTTACCATTGTGCTGGTTGGACTGAGAAAGAAAGAAAGGGACTACCTGTGTCCTTGTAGGCAGGAATCCATAAATGTGATGGAAGTTGCCAGTACTGTGTTGTGTGTTTTCCTCCTCCAAGTTAAAGTAGGATGAGTGCAATGTGAGTGCCATGCAAGTACAATGAGTTTTTTCTCACCTAGCTTTCGTATGACATCTATATGACATGCGTGTGCAATCAGTAATAATAATAATAATACATTTTATTTCTATAGCGCTGACATATTCCGCAGCACTTTACATTTCAGTAGGCAACACATTTTTAACATAATCTTTTACAAACTATATTACTGTTTGTAATTTAAAACTAGCTTATAAACTAATAAAGCCATCTTATATACAGGTATAGATAGATAGATAGATAGATAGATAGATAGATAGATAGATAGATAGATAGATAGATAGATAGATATCCTGAAGATATATAATATCACAAGGCCATTAAATATAATAAACTTGTACCCTTTAATGCCGGGTGACGTGAGGTCCACCCTATTTTTGACAAGCAGCCAAAGTAAAGCAGACAGCTGCAGGCTTACATTATCATGCTGGGAAGGTCACTGGTTATTGAGCCCCTTTTCAGCCTATAAATACTAGCCGGCTGCTGTGCCAGAATTGGCGCATTACATGAGATGCACCAATTCTGGCTCTTCCCGATTTCCCTACTGAGGTGGCAATTGGAGTAATGATAATTGGGGTTGATATCAGCTGTGATTTGTCAAAAATCACAGCTGCCATCAACCCCTGAGGTTAGTAACGGAGAGGTGTCTATCAAACCCTGTAATAAAAAAGAAAAACACACACTCAGAAAAAGATACTTTATTTGAATAAAGATTCCCCTACACTGTCCCTGGATCACCAATTTATTGAAAGAAAACAAAAATTTCATGCAGGTCCTATATAGTCCACCAAATGTAGAAATGTAAAAAAAGAAATCAAGCTAGCAAAGTTATCTACAGAAAAACAAATCGCCAACAACATTAAAATAAATCACAAATTTTTTTAAAAATACATCAATGCGAGAAAGAAAAAAATAGATGGTATGGTATCGACCACTTAAAAGAAGACAATAACAAGATAATTACACAGGATAAAGAAAAGGCTAAGATATTAAACAGGCACTTTTCATATGTGTTCACCAATTAACTGTCTGTTATAGGGATCATTCAACAAGGCCAAAATTAAATTCACAACCTGATATAACTAGTTAAACACAAAAAGAAGTACATCTACGTCTGAGCAATTTAAACATTGACAAATCCCCCAGCCCAGATGACATTCATCCACGGATGCTGATGGAATTGCGATCAATAATTTGCTGACCGCTGTATCTCATATTCTTAGATTCTCTTGTAACAGGGGTGATGCCAGAGGAATGGAGGATAGCTCATGTGGTACCAATATTTAAGAAAGGTAAGAAGGTGGATCAAGGTAACTACTGTCTGCTAAGCCTGACTTCAGTGGTGTGCAAAATTTTTGAGGGCATTATAAGAGATGACCTGCAGAAATATATTGTAGATAATAATATAATAACTGATAACAGCACAGATTCATGAAGAATAAGTTGTGTCTAACTAACATGTTGGGCTTTTTTGAGGAGGTAAGTGCAAATCTGGATGTATCTCGTGTGATGCACCAATTCTTGAGTGGCTACGGGCTAGTATTTTTAGCCTGGGACAGGCCCAATTACCAGTGATCTTTCCAGCCTGATAATATAAGTCCACAGCGGTCTTCTTTCCGTTTGCTGGTTATCAAAAATAAAGGTGACCCCACATCATTTTTTTATTATTAAATAAGGCTAAATAACCTTTAGTGCCAAAAGAAAGACAATCTTATATGTAGGGGGCTTTTGGCATGAATTATCTACAGACCATCTACAGTCATATGTAAAAGTTTGGGCACCCCTATTAATGTTAACCTTTTTTCTTTATAACAATTTTGGTTTTTGCAACAGCTATTTCAGTTTCATATATCTAATAACTGTTGGACTCAGTTATATTTCTGGATTCAAATGAGGTTTATTGTACTAACAGAAAATGTGCAATCTGCATTTAAACAAAATTTGACCGGTGCAAAAGTATGGGCACCCTTATCATTTTCTTGATTTGAACACTCCTAACTACTTTTTACTGACTTCCTGAAGCACTAAATTGGTTTTGTAACCTCATTGAGCTTTGAACTTCATAGCCAGGTGTATCAAATCATGAGAAAAGGTATTTAAAGTGGCCACTTGCAAGTAGTTCTCCTATTTGATTCTCCTATAAAGAGTGGCATCATGGGCTCCTCAAATCAACTCTCAAATGATCTGAAAACAAAGATTATTCAACATAGCTTTTCAGGGGAAGGATACAAAAAGTTGTCTCAGTGATTTAACCTGTCAGTTTCCACTGTGAGGAACATAGTTAGGAAATGGAAGAACACAGGTACAGTTCTTGTTAAGCCCAGAAGTGGCAGGCCAAGAAAAATATCAGAAAGGCAGAGAAGAAGAATGGTGAGAACAGTCAAGGACAATCCACAGACCACCTCCAAAGACCTGCAGCATCATCTTGCTGCAGATGGTGTCACTGTGCATCGGTCAACAATACAGCGCATGGATAACGCCTTTTTGTATGACCAAACAACTCAATCTTTGTTTCATCAGTCCACAGGACCTTCTTCCAAAATGTAACTGGCTTGTCCAAATGTGCTTTTGCATACCTCAGGCGACTCTGTTTGTGGCGTGCTTGCAGAAACGGCTTCTTTCGCATCACTCTCCCATACAGCTTCTCCTTGTGCAAAGTGCGCTGTATTGTTGACCGATGCACAGTGACACCATCTGCAGCAAGATGATGCTGCAGGTCTTTGGAGGTGGTCTGTGGATTGTCCTTGACTGTTCTCACCATTCTTCTTCTCTGCCTTTCTGATATTTTTCTTGGCCTGCCACTTCTGGGCTTAACAAGAACTGTACCTGTGTTCTTCCATTTCCTTATTATGTTCCTCACAGTGGAAACTGACAGGTTAAATCTCTGAGACAACTTTTTGTATCCTTCCCCTGAAAAGCTATGTTGAATAATCTTTGTTTTCAGATCATTTGAGAGTTGTTTTGAGGAGCCCATGATGCCACTCTTCATAGGAGAATCTAATAGGAGAACTACTTGCAAGTGGCCACTTTAAATACCTTTTCTCATGATTTGATACACCTGGCTATGAAGTTCAAAGCTTAATGAGAATACAAAACCAATTTAGTGCTTCAGGAAGTCAGTAAAAAGTAGTTAGGAGTGTTCAAATCAAGAAAATGATAAGGGTGCCCATACTTTTGCACCGGTCAAATTTTGTTTAAATGCAGATTGCACATTTTCTGTTAGTACAATAAACCTCATTTGAATCCAGAAATATAACTGAGTCCATCAGTTATTAGATATATGAAACTGAAATAGCTGTTGCAAAAACCAAAATTGTTATAAAGAAAAAAGGTTAACATTAATAGGGGTGCCCAAACTTTTACATATGACTGTATCTGATCGCCATATAGGTACTGTATTTATGAATAGAGATGAGCTATTATTTTAGTGTTCGGTTTGGATTACGATCGCCGAATTTGCAATATTCGCCAATTATTTCATCTAATATTCGCCGTACATAACCAAACGCCATTCAGGTCAATGGTCAATACCTTATAACGGCCCCAAATGCTGCCAAAACACCTCAAATGAGGGACAGACACAGCGAAAGTGGCCTCAATTCACGCCACAGTAGAAATTTTAGCATGGAACTGCAGCAATCAGCCAGGCATGAGGTATTGGGGCATGGGACAGAATTTACAGCTTTCAACTGAACGTTACAGTAAGACGAGGTGGTTTTTAAAGAAAGAAGACCTTACACCTCAGAAGTGACATCAATTTCACCACAGTAGAAATAGTGTAATTAGGGACCAACAGGTCATTCACTACACCCAATCCAGCAGATGGACATCCAACAAGGAGTGTTCACTTTTGAATAAATGAGGTCCTTATATCCCAGAAGTGGCATCAATTTCACGAGAGTGGAAATAGTATAATAGTGACCGACAGGTCTTCCACTAGACCCAATCCAACAGATGGACACCCAACCAGGAATGTTCACATTTCCTAAAATTATTGGCAGACACCACCAAAGTGGCATCAATTTCATCACAGTATAGATAGTTTTATAGGGACCGACAGGTCTTCCACTAGATCCAATCCAATAGATGGACACCCAACCAGAAGTGTTCACATTTCCAAAAATGACTGGCAGACACCTCAAAAGTGTCATCAATTTCACTGCAGTATTGATAGTATAATAAGGACCGATAGGTCTTCCACTAGATCCAATCCAATAGATGGACACCCAACCAGAAGTGTTCACATTTCCAAAAATGACTGGCAGACACCTCAAAAGTGTCATCAATTTCACTGCAGTATTGATAGTATAATAGGGACCAACAGGTCTTCCACTACATCCAATCCAATAGATGGACACCCAACCAGAAGTGTTCACATTTTAAAAAATGAGGGCCTGACACCACCAAAGTGAAATAGCTGTCACAAGAATAGAAATAGTATAATTGGGACAGATACATCTTCCACTACAGCTAACCCAGCATATGTATACCAACAATGACTGTTCACAGCTCCACAAATTTGTGTTAAAATCAGCAGCAGCTACACCAGGCACAGAAGCCACACTAAAGATATCACAGAGTGCAGTAACGTGACATTAATGAATCACACTAAAATTGCAATATCACTTAGTCTGTACATTCTGTGATTGGGGTGCTTTGAGACAGTTATTCCTTTCCACAGCCTCCTCTGCTTCCTCCTCTTCTTCTGGGACCACCAACTCATCCCACAGGCTATTCACAGTCTGCTCTATTTAGAAACCGTGCAGAAGGGTGCAGAGGTCCATAATCTGTGCCCAATCTGTAAACGTTATATGAGCTACATCCGTACTGCATTGGCCTAGGCTATATGACATGACATACTGCGTCAGAGCTCGTTGCTTCTGCTACAGTCACTGCAACTTGTGCAGAGTGGAATTCCACAGTCTCGGCACATCACATATCAACCAGTTAACTGGAATGGTCTAAGACCTCAGTTTTGATGCAAGTTGATGACCAGAGGGGTGCGAACGGTGGAAAAGAGCACAAAGCTTACATCCTTTCTGGAGCAGCTTACCCAGGCCAGGATAGTGGCAGAGAAAACATTGTACCACCAGGTTGAGGACGTGAGCAAAGCAAGGCACGTGTGTGAGCTTGCCTCGCCGTATGGCCACCACCAGGTTTGCTTTGTTATCGGACACGGCCTTCTCTTGATGCAGGTTCAGTGGAGACAGCAATAGATCAAACAGCCTGGAGAGCTGCTAACTAGTGATGAGCGAGTATACTCGCTGCTCGGGTTTTCCTGAGCATGCCCGGGTGTCCTCCGAGTATTTGGGCGTGCTCGATGATTTAGCTTGTGTCGACGCAGTTGCATGATTTGTGGCTGCTGGACAGGCTGAATACATGTGAGGAATGCCTGTTTGTTTGGAAATTCCTACATATATTCAGGCTGTCTAGCAGCTGCAAATCATGCAGCTGTGTCGACAAACACTAAATCTCCGAGCATGCTAAAATACTCGGAGGCACCCGAGCATGCTCGGGAAAACCTGAGCAATGAGTATACTCGCTCATCACTACCACCACCAACTCTTCAGCTGTATGACTGTAATTTCAAAGGCATATCAATTTTAAGACTGCCTGATTGCGGTAAGCCCTGGCTGCGCAGTACGGAGGTGGTGGGGATTCACTCTGCACTGTTGGAATGTGTGTCTTGATAAAGCAGAGGTTGAGGGCATAGGTGGAGGCCCTAGAGGAGATAGAGGAAGCAGAAGCGGTGGAGGAAGTATTAAATATAGTGGTTTGTCCTGCAAGTTTTGGGAATTCCAAGACTTGTGGAGCAGCGCATATCCTCACAGCCACCAGAGTCACCCAGTGCCCATCCAGCGAGATGTAATGTCCTTGGCCATGCTTACTCGTCCAAGTGTCTGTGGTGAAATACACCCTAGCAGACAGAGATTTTGTCAAGGAACGGGTGTTGTTGTCTGTGACATGCTGGTGTAGCGTAGACACAGCTGTCTTAGAAACATAATAGCGACTGGGTAATTGGTACTGGGGGACTGCAATGGTCATCAGCTTTCAGAAACCATCTGTATCTACCAGGCGGAAAGGCAGAATATCCGTGGCCAACCGATTGGAAATGGTGGAGTTCAAACTCTTAGCTTAGCTAACATGACATAAAATGTGTGAACAGCTCTTCAGACTCACCCATCTGTGATTCCGTACAGTCAGTTGAACGGTTGGATAGTTGGGATGCGGGGGGAAGCAAGGGGAAGTTGGGTGTCACCTCTGTAGACTTTACTGGGTGTGATGTTGAGGGGTAGGAAGAGGAGAGGCCACTTGATGCTGCACTTGCCATCCACTCGAGTATATGCTCTTTCTGGGCATCATCGACACGGCGTACCCCTGTGCGTCTGCCAAAGGTAGTGGTGTAGCCTGTCCAGTAGCATAAGTTGTCAGATGTCTTTGCATAGGACATGATGTTGTTTCACTAGTGCTTTCACAAACATTACCATCTACTCCACGCACACCTTGAACACCAAGCTTTATTCCCCTTCCACCACGGCCTCACTTTTTCCATGTCATGTTGCTCAGATAGTGTGGTAGGAGCATAGTATTAGTAACAAAACATTAGATTTTAAACTCTGCACCACCTTTGAAAACAAATGAATTTCAGCAACAGTAAATTCCAAGATGAAATATGGCATGCTGTATCGGGTTAGTCACAGCAAAAAGAATTGTTTGAGTGTGGCTGAGACCTGCATGACAAAGAAGTTATGCTACAAACTATTTTAAAATCAGATTCCCTACTGTATGACACTGGGAACAGAATAATTTTTGGGGCCTATGGATCAGGCCTCTATATCACACTAAATGCTACAAACTATTTTAAGGTCAGGTCCCCTACTGCATGACACTAGGAACAGAAGAATTTTTTGGCCGCCTCTGGATCAGGCCTCTACAGCTTAATTTCAAAACCAACCAAATGACAAAGTGTGACAAGGAGGGTTGTGTAACTTATTGCAACTGAAAAATTATAATATTTTTTAATGTGCCTTAGGTTTGCAGACAGGATCATATCACTGCCAGAAATAACAACGTGGGATACAGCAGGCTGTTTCACATTTAGCAACAGAAAAAAAATATAATTTTTTAATGTGCCTTAGGTCTGCAGAAAGTTATATATCACAACAGCACTAAATGACAAGGTGGGATACAGCAGGCCATTTCACATTTAGATAGTGAAAAAATATTAATTGGAATAATATACTCGTGCACTGAGCACTATAGAAGCAGTGCACAACACACTTGTAGGACATGTGCCCTGCCGGCTTTGTCTGTGGACCTCAGTAATGGCCCAAAAAACTGCTGAAAGGTAAATTTAACAGCCACACTGGTCACTAGCTAGCTACACTATCTGACTGATATACAACCACCTAGCTAACTACCTAAAATTTGTTATGCAACTGGCTTTTTCACATTTACTGTAGCTAGTGAAAAAATATTATTTAGAATGCTGTACTCGTGCATAGAGTACTGTCACGCTCGCGCCTTGGCTGAATGGCGCGAGCCGGGGGGTTGTGGCCCCACTGTGCCACAAACCAGACTACCCTGGAAGGGGCGTAACTACGGCAGCTACCTTGGTCTTCACTGGAGCCTCTGATGGTAAGGTCAGGCTTGTGCGGCAGGTAGCTGCCAGGTGCCATTCCAGGGTGGTGTCTGGCTGTGGCTGCTGATCCCACTCGGGAACAGGACACCTGGACAGGTGCGAATGACAAGCAGGCTGAGACACAGGGCAAGCCGGCACGGCTTTGAGACACAGGACAGGCGGGCACGGCTTGGAGACACAGGACAGGCGGGCATGGCTTGGAGACACAGGACAGGCGGGCATGGCTTGGAGACACAGGACAGGCGGGCACGGCTTGGAGACACAGGACAGGCGGGCACGGCTTGGAGACACAGGACAGGTGGGCACGGCTTGGAGACACAGGACAGATTGGCGTGGTATGAGAAGGGGCAGGTTGGGACCTGTTCACACAGCAGGAGTAGGCAGGAGGGAGTGGTGTATGCTGGAACAGGATCTGGACCTGTTCACACAGGAGGTGCAGGTGAAGGCAGGAGTGGAGAGAGAAGCTGCAGAAAGAGGTTCTGCAGCGGCAGCAGGAGTGGAGCAAAGCTGAACCACAAGGTCTGTGGAGAGAAGCTGCAGCAAGAGGTTCTGCAGCGGCAGCAGGAGCCGTGCAGACAGAGCGGCGAGAGTGCAGATGCACAGATAAAGCTGCGAGAGTGCAGATGCACAGATAAAGCTGCGAGAGTGCAGATGCACAGATAAAGCTGCGAGAGTGCAGATGCACAGATAAAGCTGCGAGAGTGCAGATGCGCAGATAAAGCTGCGAGAGTGCAGATGCACAGACAAAGCTGCGAGAGTGCAGATGCACAGACAAAGCTGCGAGAGTGCAGATGCACAGACAGGGAGGACACAAGGAAAGACACAGAAAGGAAGGGAGCCACGGACAAGGAGAAAGGGAGACTGATAGACAAAGGTAAGACTGAGTTCAGACAGAGAGACAGGGAAAAAGACACCAGGACCAGGATATTCATCCTCCTGGCAGGCGGGCAGAGAACAGACAAGGCACTGGGAACAAGACTCAAGGACCAGGATATTCTGCCTCCTGGCAGGCGGACAGAGAAATGCTAGGCAAGGTACCGAGACACAGGAATACAGACTAAGAGCCTTCAGAGAAGGCAAGACATAGGACAGGGCCTGTCTAACTCAGCAGCAAGCAGCTAACTGAGTTTAGACATTGCACAGGCAATGTTTCAGTGGGAGTGGCGAAACTAAATAGTCAAGGGCTCCAGGTGATTGGTCAGGGACAGATTACACAGGTGCACCCTGACTGCATAAGAACCAGAGAGTTCAGGCGCCGCCCCCCTATACACACAGTCTGGAAACATGGAGAGCAGAGGCACAGAGCTGGCAACAGACAGAATTCACCGCATGGCTTGAAGCAGAAAGTAAGTTGGTGTGCGGGGGATGGGAGGCCATGCAGTGATGCCAGCAGGGTTTGTTACAAGTACAATAGAATCAGTGCACAACACACTTGTAGGACATGTGCCCTGATGGCTTTGTCTGTGGACTTCAGTAGTGGCCCAATAAACTGCTGGAAGGTAAATTTAACAGCCACACTGATCACTAGCTAGCTACACTATCTGACTGATATACAAACACCTAGCTATGGTGGACGACAAACTCAAATTTAGTGGCCAGTGTCAGGCAGCTGCTGCAAAGGCAAATAAAATAATGGGATGAATTAAAAGAGGCATAGATGCTCATGAGGAGAACATAATTTTACCTCTATATAAGTCACTAGTGCGACCACACTTAGAATACTGTGTACAGTTCTGGTCTCCGGTGTATAAGAAAGACATAGCTGAACTGGAGCGGGTGCAGAGAAGAGCGACCAAGGTTATTAGGGAACTAGGGGGTCTGCAATACCAAGACAGGTTATTACACTTGGGGTTATTTAGTTTGGAGAATCGAAGGCTTAGGGGTGATCTTATTACAATGTATAAATATATGCGGGGACAGTACAAAGACCTTTCTAATCTTTTTACTCTTAGACCTGTGACGGGGACAAGGGGGCATCCTCTACGTCTGGAGGAAAGAAGGTTTAAGCATACTCACAGATGCGGATTCTTTACTGTAAGAGCAGTGAGACTATGGAACTCTCTGCCATATGATGTTGTAATGAGTGATTCCCTACTAAAATTTAAGAAGGGACTTGATGCCTTTCTTGATAAGTATAATATTACAGGGTATATACACTAGTCTCCTTAATATTGCGTTGATCCAGGGAACTAGTCTGATTGCCGTATGTGGAGTCAGGAAGGAATTTTTTTCCCCAATGTGAAGCTTACTGTTTGCCACATGGGGTTTTTGCCTTCCTCTGGATCAACATGTTAGGGCAGGTTAGGAAAGGATATGGGTTGAACTAGATGGTCTTAAAGTCTTCCTTCAACCTTAATATCTATGTTATTATGTTACTATGTAATATCTGGGATACATCAGGCTGTTTCACATTTAGCTAGTGAATAAATATTAATTAGATTGTTATACTCGAGCATGGAGCAAAGAAGTAGCAGTGCACTTGTAGGACATGTGTCCTGCTGGCTTTTTCTGTAGCCAAAAAAACAGTGCTGGAAGGTAAATTTAACAGCCACAATTGACACTATCTAGCTGCACTATCAGACTGATATACAACTGCCTAACTAACTAGCTAAAATGTTGCTGTTAACAGGGCCAGCATCAGGAGCAGCCTCTCTTAGCTATTACAGGGTCAAAATGGCGCTAAAACAAGATGTCCGCTATTTATATGGAGAGGGACATGTGATTTCAGCAGCCAATGACACAACCCGTTGTGTCAGGACATTGTGGGTGTTTCCTGTGCCCTGATAGGCTAGCGCAATGTGCACACATAAAGTTAGGAAAAAAATGACTGTTTACAAGAACACCGCACCTCTGAGCTCTGCAAACCCCCCTCTGCCCATCAAACACCTGCCAAATGCTCATGATACATCACCATTATCATTGCTAAAGTGCTGAAAATGCTTTTGTGACAACGCAAATATTTTCCTGCACTTTAACAGAATGTTACCGATTTTTTCCGATTTGATAAAATTTTGCTCATGTTTTCGATCACAAATCCGAATGTGCCATATTCGTGCCGAATTTATGTTTGGGGATCGTTTTCCGAACAAATTCCCTCATCACTATTTATGAAGCTGCGTGTTTGAGTCAGTTGACCCGAGGCTGGTCAGTGGACTGCGCTTCATGTTTTGAAGGCAATGCATGTGTGTATGAATTTAACCTTACCAAAAACAAAATTTGTCCTGTGGCCTCCACATATCATGGTCATTAATTGTCTTTAATAAGTCATAGCACTTTCGACATAAAGACCCTAATTCATCATTGCCTTTGCGCCTAATTCTTCTTTAGCTTTGTGCCATTTTCTTTTGTTTGCACACAATTCATTATTCTATTTCTAGCGATCCTAGATGTTTTTGTATGATTCATCAATTGAAACTTTTTAAGAAGTCACAAAATTTGCTGCAATTCTACTCCAGTTATTCATTCCCTGGTGTAAATTTCTGCGCTTACTGCAAATCCAAATGTTTCATTTTTTACTATATTTTGAAAAATTCTGAAAATAAGTGACAGGAAGAAAGACCATTTTTGGCTTTGAGCAAAATTCACTACCCACATGTACCAGTTGAATGAATTTGGTGCAATAAACGTCAGTGAACACACAAGGCAAAGCAATGGAAAAGTGACTCAAAAATCCTAACAAGTGATGAATTGGGGTCAAAGGGATTATTTATTAGGTCTTTATTGCCCAGTACCCCAGATATTGTATTTCTACAAAACACGACATAGGTGTCTTGATAAAGAAAAAGGAATACATTTTCACTTTAAGCTCTTAACTTTATCATCTTGCTCTTCGTGTTGCCCTATTTTTTAGCATGAAGATAATACATGCACAAGAATGGTAACAGACAGCTGAAGTCATTTTGCCTTGAATGTAGAATTAATACAGCAATATAAATCATCCTCGGAGCTCAGTAATGACAGCTGGGTTGCTCAGGTGAGGAAGGCAAGCAATAAAGGCATTTCTACATGAAGAGTTGCAGCTTACCGGTGCTGTAATTCCAGCAGCAATATCACAAAATCCTCCGGAAAAAAAACACTTGAAGCAGAACAGTCTCTTTCCCTTAATTCAAAATTGTGTAGAAGCATTGCAAAGCTCCTCAGTAATAATGCAATTCTGTGATTTGTTCCACCATGACGTTATTATAGCAGAATCTAAATAAAATAAATATAACAAAATAAATGTATTGGTACCATGTGAGAAATATATCAGACATGCTTAAAATGGTACTTATTCATTAAAGGTAAATGCTGCAATCCAAACAAGTATTAGACAACAATTTCTCACATAATGGAGTCTTATTATGTAAAGGAAGGTTTTGTAACTTTCTAATTCTCTGTTTCAGTTCTTGGTGGTTTAAATATACAGCTTTGATATACTGTGGGACATGATTAAAGGGAAACTCATCAGGTTTTTAAACTCCAAACTAAAGTTAACTACATCCATAACTTATCATTATACCAATGCCTCTACCTTGTGCCAGTCCTTACACTGGTTACCCATCCACTCCAGAATCCAGTACAAGCTTATTAACCTCACCCACAAAGCTCTCCATGGCTCAGCACCACCCTACTTTTCCTCCCTCGTCTCAGCCTACCACCCTACCCGTGCCCTCTGTTCTGTTAATGACCAGAGGTTAACATCCTCATTAATCAGAACCTCCCACTCCCGTCTCCAAGACTTTTCATGTCCTGCGCCAGTTCTTTGGAATGCGCTACCCAGGTTAATATGATTAATCCCCAATCCCCACAGTTTTAAGCGTGCCCTAAAAACACATTTGTTCAGATAGGCCTACCGCTTCAACGCATTAACCTAACTATCCCTGTGTTGCCCATTCAAAATTTTCACCATAACCAGGTTTTTTCGCATCATGTTCTCACATGCTTTATGCATTTAATAGCCCTCTGTGTCTCTATTGTTACACACTTAGGCTGATAACCGGTTCATGCAGCATTACATGAATACTCGATTCTCACACTATTGCTTGTCCGAACAACAAAAGCAATAGTTACCATCCACCTTTCGTGTCTCCCCTTTTTCCTCATAGATTGTAAGCTTGCGAGCAGGGCCCTCATTCCTCTTGGTATCTGTTTTGATCTACCTGTTTATTGTTATGCTGTAATGTCTATTGTCTTTACAAGTCCCCTCTATAATGTAAAGTACTGCGGAATATGTTGGTGCTATAGAAATACAATTATTCTTATTATTATAACTTTATTTTATAAGTCCTTATCTCCATTTTGCCGAAATCCAATGTTCACAGTCTATTAATAACCGCTCACAGCTGTTTGCGTTGCCTTTACTGGTTAGTTTAAAGAGAACCAGAAAAAAATGAAGTAGGGTCTCCCTATAAATTCTATCTAGGAAAGGCTAAAAAGACATCTGTGGGCTGATGTTAATAGCCAAGGAAAAGACCATGGATATTGGCCTCCCTCCCAGGTTAGTAGCATAAACCCTCAGCGGTGCAAGTAATGGTGCATCAATAAGATGCCCCAAATCTAGTGCTCAGCCTCACTCTTCCCACTTGCAATGTAGCAATTGCAAGTGGGGTAATATGGCTGGGGTTGATGTCAGCTGCTTTATGCCCGCTGACATCAAGCCCCATCACTAACGCCATAGTCATATTGTAAAAAAAATACACAAGGATAAAGTCCTTAAGTCTCTTTCTGGAACAGCTGATCTAACAGGTGCAGCTCTTTTAGTTTCATTTCTTCCTCTTCACCAGATTGTCAGGAAATCCCCCACCTGATATCACAGTTGTACTGCAGAGACTCAGGAAAGCAGATATAACTGTACTGGCTTCTCAGACACATTGTTCCCGAACATGTCAGACTATATAAGGTTGGTATTTTATGTTTTTAGTCATTACAATTGTTAATTTAGCTTTTTTTATGAATGGATAGTGCAAAGTTTGTGAATATTTCATATAAGTCAGGTATTCTTACAAATGAAATTGTGCTTCTCTGACACATTGTTCCCTAACACATATTCTCTCTCTTGCTTCAGATTATCTACTGAAATGGAGAGGAAAATATATTATTTGTCAAAACCCCTTCTTGTTGATGAAGTGAAGATGCAGTTAGATGATAATGATGATGCAGACCCCACACTGCATGAGGATTTAGGAGAAGATATTGAAATTGATTCTCATGATGAGGTGGAAGTATGTGAAATTGATTCTGAAACAGAGATGGTGAGAGCGATGAGGATGAAGAAGATATAGAAATATATTATATTGTAAGAGATAAAGAAAAACAAATGGAGCAATAAACCACCCATGCAAACTAAACGTAGGGAACCTCAAAACTTTCCCACTCACCTTCATGCAGTTAAAGGAATGCTAAAACTGCAGCTCAATGCGGGAATAGTTTATTCATGAATGATATTCTGGACTCTATTGTTAGATACAAATCAATATATAGACATTATAAAGGACAAGTTCATCTGCAACAGAATCATCAAGCCACAGACAAAATAGAACTGAGGGCTTTTTTTGGATTGTTATACCTTGCAGGAGCTTATATGGCAAATCGTCAAAGTTTGGAGGAACTTTGGAGTAAAGATGGTGATGGAATAGAAAAATTTGACCTTTTTATGTGTTTAAAAGATTCAAAATTCTAATTTGTTGCTTTCGGTTTGACAGCGGAACTACCCAAACCCAATGTAAAACATATGACCGGCTTGCTACAATTCTCGATTTATTCCCAAAATTTGTTGAAAAGCTATTGACCTGAGGAGAACATCACTACTGAAGAAATGCTCCCTGGTTTTCATGGCAGATGCGCATTTTGTCAATACATTCCATTGAAACCTAGCAAACAGAGTTACAATTTATGCCCTTGTTAATGCCAGGAAGACCTGCACATACAACCTTGAAATTTATACACAAAAATAGCCAGAAGGTCTATACCATGTCAGTAACAAACCCAATGATGTTGTGAAAAGAATGGCTGAGCCCTTATATGGATCGGGTCACACTATATCAGCTGACAATTGGTTTTCAAATTGTGATCTGATTGATTATCTGAAAATGCAGAATCTTTCATATGTATGCACTGAAATTAAAAAAAAAAAAGAGTTGCTGCCACAATTTGTAAATATGAAAGGGAGAAAACAGTATAGCTGTATGTTTGTATTCAATAATATAAAAATTTTTGTTTCCTTTGTACCGCGCAAAAAGGAAAATGTAATTCTTGTCTCAATGTTTCATGATGATGATGCCAGCGAACCTGGGTCTAAAGCACAAAAAAACGGAAATAATTACATTTTATATTGCAACCAAAGGGGGTGTGGATACAGCTGATCAGATGTTTTCAACTTTCAGTGCCAGCAGAAACTCCAGGCGCTGGCCAATGGTCATATTTTTCACTATGTTGAATTTGTGTGGTATAAATTCACAAGTGATTTACCTTGAAAACCAGCTTGAATCACTTCGTAGAAGAGCCTATCTAAAAACAATTGGCCCATGAACTAGTGCTTGGAGAGCTGCACAGGAGAAGTATGAAAACTATCGGTATCCCCTTTAGCCTTCAAGTTCGGCTCAAAAGATTCCACCCAGAAGATGATAGTGAAAATCCACCACCTCTAACACCTCCCAAAAGAAGGAAAGCGACACAGAATGCTTTCTAATAATGAATGTCACAAATGTCAAATTGCAATCTGCCTGAAACATGCAAAAATGATGTGCAATTCTTGCTCTTTGCTCTGCAAATGTGTTTTTTCTGGTGAACCTTTAACATCTAATTCTGAAGGAATATGTGTATAATACCATTTTAAACCCTTTGCAACTTCTGTCATACTTGTACTGTGCAGGTCACTTCCCTCCCTTTGATGTGGTCTCCGGCAGTGAGCCCACATTTTTCCCGGTATTTGTCAGCTGTTTTTAACAGCTGACATGTGTCCAGAACAGCCGCAGGTGGAATCGCGATCCACCCATGGCTATTAACTCATTAAATGCTGCTGTTAAACTCTGACAGCGGCATTTAACGTGCACTCTGGCCATCGGGCCAGAAACCTGCCCACTGGTGACCCCGTCACATGATCGCGGGTCACCAGTGGGTTAGCATGACAACCAGAGGTCTCAAAGAAGACTATTGAAGCATGCCAAATTTAAAAACAAAATGTTTTTAAAAATATTAAAAGAATCATAATGGCTGGTCAGTTTTAGCATTTGGTGAACATGGTAAAAAAAAACGTTGTGGAGTTGCACTTTTTTTGCAATTTCACCGCACTTGGAATTTTTTCCTGTTTTTGAGTACATGATGTGGTAAAACCAATTGTGTCATTCAAAAGTACAACTTGTACCGCAAAAAACAAGCTCTCCCGTTGCCATATTGACGGCTTAATAAAAAATTTATGGCTCTGGGAATAAGGGGAGCGAAATATGCAAAAACGAAAAAGGGCAAGGTCTCAAAGGTGTTAAGTAATTTAAAATTAAGCTTTTCCCCATATATTCACTTTTTAATAATAGTTATGCATTGAAAACTGGGGGCTATTTGGTGGGAGTTGTGAAATGTGTGTACTTTTAGAGTTATTAATTTTATGGTAAGTAAATGGGTTTTTTTGCACCTGATTATGTGTACTCTAGAGTTGAGCGATACCAGACGATACTTGAAAATATCGGATCGGAATGGATCGGCCGATCTTTAAAAAAAGTATCGGTATCGCCGATTCCGATACCGGGAACCAATGCAAGTCAATGGGGCCAAAATATCGGAATTAAAAAAAAACCTTTCTTTCCTTGTAGGTTAATTCTACATGAAGAAAAACAACTAAGAATAATGTAGAATGTATTGTGGGAGGTGGAGGAGACATTAAAGCCATAGAGGTTTAGCCCAATCAAATGGAATAGCAGGAATTAAACTTTTTTTTTAAAGATGTTAGGAGTTACAAAGATATTGACTATGTTAGCCTCATTTATATTTTGCCAGACATGTATGTCTTCTTCTTCTTTCTTCTTCTTTCTTATTCTTCTTCCTTTTTTTACCTTCTTCTTCTTATTATTCCTTTTTTTACATTCTTCTTCTTCTTCTTCTTCCTCCTTTTTTTACATTCTTCTACTTCCTTTTTTTACATTCTTCTTCTTCCTTTTTTTACATTCTTCTTCTTATTCCTTTTTTTACATTCTTCTTCTTCTTCCTTTTTTAAATTCTTCTACTTCCTTTTTTTACATTCTTCTTCTTCTTCTTCCTTTTCTTACATTCTTCATATTCTTCTTATTCAACAATTATTATTCTACATATTCAACTTCTTCATCTTCTTCCTATTCTTCTTCATCATATTCTTGTTTGTGTCAGGCATTCCTGTAGTTGTTATCTGGAAAAGTTAGAAGTTTACACCTTCCGTTCTGCCTGTCACAAAAGATTTACAACAGGATTTGTCCGCGTTCAGTTTGGCCTGCAGCAGCAGGCCTTTTCCAGGGGCACCACGAGGAGGAACGGACTCACCCCCATACACTGCTTAGTCTTCTTCTGCTTATAAATAAGATAATATCATTTGCTCAGAGTATTAGTCTTATGCTTAATGTTCTTCTGCTTTGTTTTTGTTATGCTTCTTGGTCTTCTCTCTCTTGTTGTTCTGCATCTTGGTGGTTGTCTTCCTGTTCTTTGTCCTCTTGAACCAGCTGACGGTACTGGCACCGGGAGGGGCAGCAGAAGGAACAAGAGCCAATGGCACTACCGAGGACCAGCTGACGGTGCTGGAACCCGGTTACTAAGCAGGAGGTACCTGTGCTACAAAGCACTACCAAGGACCAGCAGACGTTGCCGGAACTCGGATACCGAGATGGAGGCACCTAGGCCAAAGGCTCTGACGAGAACCAGCTGACGGTGGATGGAACCCGGAGGGGTAGCATAAGCTGCAAGAGCAAATGGAAATAGCGAGGACCAGCTGACAGTGCTGGCACCCGGAGGGGCAGCAGAAGGAATAAGAGCCAATGGCACAACCGAGGACCAGCTGACGGTGCTGGAACCCGGTTACTAAGCAGGAGGTACCTGTGCTACAAAGCACTACCAAGGACCAGCAGACGTTGCCGGAACTCGGATACCGAGATGGAGGCACCTAGGCCAAAGGCTCTGCCGAGAACCAGCTGATGGTGCAGGAACCCGGAGGGGTAGCATAAGCTGCAAGAGCAAATGGAAATAGCGAGGACCAGCTGACAGTGCTGGCACACGGAGGGGCAGCAGAAGGAATAAGAGCCAATGGCACAACCGAGGACCAGCTGACGGTGCTGGAACACGGTTACTAAGCAGGAGGTACCTGTGCTACAAAGCACTACCAAGGACCAGCAGACGTTGCCGGAACTCGGATACCGAGATGGAGGCACCTAGGCCAAAGGCTCTGACGAGAACCAGCTGACGGTGCTGGAACCCGGAGGGGTAGCATAAGCTGCAAGAGCAAATGGAAATAGCGAGGACCAGCTGACAGTGCTGGCACCCGGAGGGGCAGCAGAAGGAATAAGAGCCAATGGCACAACCAAGGACCAGCTGACGGTGCTGGAACCCGGTTACTAAGCAGGAGGTACCTGTGCTACAAAGCACTACCAAGGACCAGCAGACGTTGCCGGAACTCGGATACCGAGATGGAGGCACCTAGGCCAAAGGCTCTGCCGAGAACCAGCTGACGGTGCAGGAACCCGGAGGGGTAGCATAAGCTGCAAGAGCAAATGGAAATAGCGAGGACCAGCTGACAGTGCTGGCACCCGGAGGGGCAGCAGAAGGAATAAGAGCCAATGGCACAACCAAGGACCAGCTGACGGTGCTGGAACCCGGTTACTAAGCAGGAGGTACCTGTGCTACAAAGCACTACCAAGGACCAGCAGACGTTGCCGGAACTCGGATACCGAGATGGAGGCACCTAGGCCAAAGGCTCTGCCGAGAACCAGCTGACGGTGCAGGAACCCGGAGGGGTAGCATAAGCTGCAAGAGCAAATGGAAATAGCGAGGACCAGCTGACAGTGCTGGCACCCGGAGGGGCAGCAGAAGGAATAAGAGCCAATGGCACAACCAAGGACCAGCTGACGGTGCTGGAACCCGGTTACTAAGCAGGAGGTACCTGTGCTACAAAGCACTACCAAGGACCAGCAGACGTTGCCGGAACTCGGATACCGAGATGGAGGCACCTAGGCCAAAGGCTCTGCCGAGAACCAGCTGACGGTGCAGGAACCCGGAGGGGTAGCATAAGCTGCAAGAGCAAATGGAAATAGCGAGGACCAGCTGACAGTGCTGGCACCCGGAGGGGCAGCAGAAGGAATAAGAGCCAATGGCACAACCGAGGACCAGCTGACGGTGCTGGAACATGGTTACTAAGCAGGAGGTACCTGTGCTACAAAGCACTACCAAGGACCAGCAGACGTTGCCGGAACTCAGATACCGAGATGGAGGCACCTAGGCCAAAGGCTCTGACGAGAACCAGCTGACGGTGCTGGAACACGGAGGGGTATCAGAAGTTACCCCTGAAAAGCAAAGTTGGCATGCCGCAAGCTGGCCGCAGTTACCGAATCACACAGTCCTACAGGGGGTGCTTGTCCTACTGGCACTATGGAACAAGCCTTTCTTACCAGAACCCGCAGTCCACATAGGAAGCACCTAAACTGCTGGCACCCTAGCCTCGGCTAACCCAACCGCAACACGACATGGCAACTTGGGGTGGCAAACTGACATTGACACTTCCCGGAAACAGCAGGCAGGGCTGGAACCAAGCTGGGCAGGAGGGAGTACCCGTGCCAAAGTCAGTTATGAGCAGCAACTGGCGATGTTGGAGCCCAGGACAAGCACTTAGCAGGCTGAGGCCTGATGTGCTGTCAATTGGGAGGCAGCAGGACAGATTGCCATCAAAACAGCAGGGGAACAGCTGACGTTACTGAACCCCACAAACACAGGAGCTAGTGTTTTACTCTGTGAAGACGGCACTTCCGAGCAACAACTGGCTGTGTTGAAGCCCAGGGACAAGCACGGAGCAGGCTGAGGCTGCATTGAAGAAATTTTAAGATCGGTTGTAGACTACTAATTTGAACCAAGCTCCACTTAGGCCTGTGGCTTCACTGATTTTCGTATTTCCCCTGTCCTCCAACCCCGCCAGTTACAGCTCCGAAGTGGCGTCTGCACAATCCACACTTGTTCCTGTGTTACAGGTGTTCAGTCCGGTCAGTTAATCCCCTGATGTGTGTCCGGCAATGTCGCCTGCTCTGTCCACATTCCAATAATGGGAATGTGGACAGAGCAGGCGACATTGCCGGACACACATCAGGGGATTAACTGACCGGACTGAACACCTGTAACACAGGAACAAGTGTGGATTGTGCAGACGCCACTTCGGAGCTGTAACTGGCGGGGTTGGAGGACAGGGGAAATACGAGAGACAGTGGAGCCACAGGCCTAATTGGAGCACGGTTAAAAATCAGTAGTGGTATGACTGTGTAGGCAGCAGGAGACTTTGCCATCTACACAGCAGGGGATCAGCTGACGTTACTGAACCCCACTGAGACACGGGAGCAAGTGTCTCTTTCCGTGTGGACGGCACTTCCGAACTACAACTGGCTGTGTTGAAGCCCAGGAAATAGGAGGGTGTAGGCAGAGGCCTACTGTATTTTGAATGAGGTGACAGCAGGAGAGACTGCCATCCACACAGCAGAGGATCAGCTGACGTTACTGAACCCCACTGAGACACGGGAGCAAGTGTCTCTTTCCGTGTGGATGGCACTTCCGAACTACAACTGGCTGTGTTGAAGCCCAGGAAATAGGAGGGTGTAGGCAGAGGCCTACTGTATTTTGAAAGAGGTGACAGCAGGAGAGACTGCCATCCACACAGCAGGGGATCAGCTGACGTTACTGAACCCCACTGAGACACGGGAGCAAGTGTCTCTTTCCGTGTGGACGGCACTTCCGAACTACAACTGGCTGTGTTGAAGCCCAGGAAATAGGAGGGTGTAGGCAGAGGCCTACTGTATTTTGAATAAGGTGACAGCAGGAGAGACTGCCATCCACACAGCAGGGGATCAGCTGACGTTACTGAACCCCACTGAGACACGGGAGCAAGTGTCTCTTTCCGTGTGGACGGCACTTCCGAGCTACAACTGGCTGTGTTGAAGCCCAGGAAATAGGAGGGTGTAGGCAGAGGCCTACTGTATTTTGAATGAGGTGACAGCAGGAGAGACTGCCATCCACACAGAAGGGGATCAGCTGACGTTACTGAACCCCACTGAGACACGGGAGCAAGTGTCTCTTTCCGTGTGGACGGCACTTCCGAGCTACAACTGGCTGTGTTGAAGCCCAGGAAATAGGAGGGTGTAGGCAGAGGCCTACTGTATTTTGAAAGAGGTGACAGCAGGAGAGACTGCCATCCACAAAGCAGGGGATCAGCTGACGTTACTGAACCCCACTGAGACACGGGAGCAAGTGTCTCTTTCCGTGTGGACGGCACTTCCGAACTACAACTGGCTGTGTTGAAGCCCAGGAAATAGGAGGGTGTAGGCAGAGGCCTACTGTATTTTGAATGAGGTGACAGCAGGAGAGACTGCCATCCACACAGCAGGGGATCAGCTGACGTTACTGAACCCCACTGAGACACGGGAGCAAGTGTCTCTTTCCGTGTGGACGGCACTTCCGAGCTACAACTGGCTGTGTTGAAGCCCAGGAAATAGGAGGGTGTAGGCAGAGGCCTACTGTCTTTGTAATGCGGAGACAGCAGGAGAGACTGCCATCTCCACAGCAGGGGAACAGCTGACAGTGCTGAACCCCACTAACACTTGAACGAATGTGTTTGGCTCTGTGGAGACGACACTTCTGAACACCAACTGACGTTGTTGGAGCCCAGGATTAGGCGAGGAGCAGGCTGGGGCCTACTGGATTTTGGCAGGTGAAGGCAGCAGGAGACTTGCCATCTCCACAGCAGGGGAACAGCTGGCAGTGCTGAACCCCACTAACACTTGAACGAATGTGTTTGGCTCTGTGGAGACGACACTTCTGAACACCAACTGACGCTGTTGGAGCCCAGGATTAGGCGAGGAGCAGGCTGGGGCCTACTGGATTTTGGCAGGTGAATGCAGCAGGAGACTTGCCATCTCCACAGCAGGGGAACAGCTGACAGTGCTGAACCCCACTAACACTTGAACGAATGTGTTTGGCTCTGTGGAGACGACACTTCTGAACACCAACTGACGCTGTTGGAGCCCAGGATTAGGCGAGGAGCAGGCTGGGGCCTACTGGATTTTGGCAGGTGAAGGCAGCAGGAGACTTGCCATCTCCACAGCAGGGGAACAGCTGGCAGTGCTGAACCCCACTAACACTTGAACGAATGTGTTTGGCTCTGTGGAGACGACACTTCTGAACACCAACTGACGCTGTTGGAGCCCAGGATTAGGCGAGGAGCAGGCTGGGGCCTACTGGATTTTGGCAGGTGAAGGCAGCAGGAGACTTGCCATCTCCACAGCAGGGGAACAGCTGACAGTGCTGAACCCCACTAACACTTGAACGAATGTGTTTGGCTCTGTGGAGACGACACTTCTGAACACCAACTGACGTTGTTGGAGCCCAGGATTAGGCGAGGAGCAGGCTGGGGCCTACTGGATTTTGGCAGGTGAAGGCAGCAGGAGACTTGCCATCTCCACAGCAGGGGAACAGCTGACAGTGCTGAACCCCACTAACACTTGAACGAATGTGTTTGGCTCTGTGGAGACGACACTTCTGAACACCAACTGACGCTGTTGGAGCCCAGGATTACGCATGCCGCATGCAGAGGCCAATGGGCATCGGTTTTTATGGAGGTTGTGGACTACTACTGATTCTAACCATGCTCCACTTAGGCCTCTGGCTCCACTGTCTCTACTATTTACCCTGGCCTCCAACCCCGCCAGCTACATCTCTGAAGTGGCGTCAGCACAATCTACACTTGTTCCTGTGTTACTGGTGCTCAGTCCCATCAGTTGATCCCCTGATGTTTGTCCGGCAAGTTAGCCAGCTCTGTCCTCATTCCCACTACTGGTTATGGGAATGTGGACAGAGCAGGAGACCTTGCCGGACACACATCAGGGGATAAACTGATGGGACTGAGCCACAGGAACACAGGAACAAGTGTAGATTGTGCTGACGCCACTTCAGAGATGTAGATGGCGGGGTTGGAGGTCAGGGGAAATAGTAGAGACAGTGGAGCCAGAGACCTAAGTTGGGCACGGTTAAAAATCAGTAGTGGTTTGAATGTTGATGGAGCTGGTGACTCTGCCGTCCACACAGCAGGGGATCAGCTGGCATTACTGAACCCCAGTAACACAGGAGCTAGTGTGTTTCTCTGTGCAGACGACACATCTGAGCGACAACTGGCTGTGTTGAAGCACAGGGATTATAGTTCAGGTGGTAGAAAAATGAACACACCAGCAGACCTGGATACAGTTGCCAACCACTAATTTAGTCTGTAAGAGGAATGGCAAAGTCTTTGGAGATCCAGGCCTTGTTCATTTTCAGAAAAGTCAGCCGGTTAACATTATCGGAAGATAGTCGCGTGCGACGGTCTGTTAGTACACCACCTGCGGCACTAAAGACACGTTCCGATAATACACTGGCAGCAGGGCAAGCCAGCACCTCCAATGCATACTGGCTAAGCTCTGGCCATGTATCCAGCTTAGAGACCCAAAACTTGAAGGGGGAAGAGCCATCTGGGAGTACAGCGACAGGGCAAGACATGTAGTCTGACACCATCTGACGGAAGCGTTGCCTCCTGCTGACTCGAGGCGTCGCTGATGGTGTAGACAATTGTGGTGGACACACAAAACTTTGCCACATTTGGGCCATAGTGGTCTTGCCTTGTGCTGCGGCGCTGCCTCTGCTCCCTCTTTGTGCAGAGTTTCCTCCACTGCCTCGACGCACAGAGCTGCTTTGTAAAGCACTAGCAACAATGCTGTCGGGTGGAATGGAAAACATTATGGACTGCACCAGTGACTCTTCGTACTCCCGCATTTTACGCTCCCGGTTCAACGTTGGTATGAGCCTTTGTACGCTGTCCCGGTAGCGAGGATCTAGGAGGGTGTACACCCAATAATCAGCCGAGACGAGAATGTGGGCGATGCGGCGGTCGTTTCTCAGGCACTGCAGCATGAAATCAACCATGTGCTGCAGACTCCCAACTGCCAAAGAACCGCTGTCCCCTGTTTGAGGCGTGACCTCGACCTGCTCTGCATCACCCCACCCTCGCTGTACATACTGAGTAGAGGTTTGTGTACCTCCCTCCTCTGGAGAGATGTCTTCCTCCTCCATCGACTCCTCCTCATCCTCCTCACAAAGTGTCCCCTGCCTAGGCCTTTGTGAGGAAACACGTAGCGCAGACTGTCCAGAAGCAGATGGCATTTGGGACTCCTCATCCTCCACCTCTTCTGAAACCTCATCCCTTAGTGCTTGCAGTGTTTGTTGAAGCAGGCAGATAAGGGGGACAGTCATGCTGACTAGTGCATCATCTGCACTCGCCATCCGCGTGGATTCATCGAAGGCACGCAAAACGAGGCAGATGTCCTTCATAGAGGCCCACTCAATGGTGCTGAAGTGTGAACGGCGCACAGTGCGACTTGTTTGCGCCTGATGCAGCTGGTACTCCATGACTGCTGCCTGCTGCTCACACAACCGCTCCAACATATGTAACGTTGAATTCCACCGGGTGGGTAGGTCACATATGATGCGATGTTCCGGAAGGCCAAATCGTCGCTGCAGAGCAGCGAGGCGCGATCTTGCCGTGCTGGAACGTCGCAAGTGAGCGCACTCTATGCGGACCTTGTGCAACAGTGCATCAAGATCCGGATAGTCCCTCAGAAAGCTCTGCACGACCAAGTTAAGAACATGTGCCAGACATGGGATGTGTGTGAGGTTGCCTAGGCCAAGAGCTGCCACCAGATTTCGGCCATTGTCACACACTACCAAGCCCGGCTGGAGATTCGCTGGCCCAAACCACACATCGCTCTCCAGCTTGATAGCATTCCAGAGCTCCTGCGCTGTGTGGCTTCGATTCCCCAAAGAAATTAATTTGAGTACAGCCTGTTGACGTTTGGCCACGGCTGTGCTCATATCGGTCGTAACAGGCTCCTGCTCTGCTGTTTCTGAGGAACTTGAGTAGGAGGAGGAGTCTATGTGTACAGACTGGAGTCCTGCAATCCGTGGCGTTGGAAGAACACGTACAGCGCCACTCTCCAGATCCGTACCCGGCTCCACAACATTGACCCAGTGGGCAGTGAGGGAAAGGTATCGTCCCTGTCCATGGTTACTGGTCCACGCATCGGTGGTCAGGTGGACCTTGCTACTAACGGCGTTTAGTAGCGCATGTTTTATTTTGCCCTCAACATGTTTCTGCAGGGCAGGGACGGCTCGCCTGCTGAAATAAAAGCGGCTGGGCACGTTGTATTGGGGGACTGCCAATGCCATTAAGTCCCGGAAGGTGTCAGTGTCCACCAGCCTGAATGACAGCATTTCAACTGCCAGAAGTTTGGCAATGCCAGCATTCAGAGACTGTGCTCGGGGATGGTTTGCCGAGTAAGGGCGCCTTTTATCCCATGCCTGTGCTACCGATGGCTGTGATGGATGGGAACGTGCTGTTATGGGTGGAATCTGACAGGGTCTCCGGACAACAGTGGCAGAGGTTCTTCCTTGGCGATCCTGTGAGGAAGCCGAACCAGCAGTGTGTGAGCTGGAGGAAGAGGGCCCAACACGAACTGAAGAGGTGGTAGGTGGTGCTGTACGTTGGCCTACGTCTTCAGGGTGTCTCTGCAACTCCAACTCGTGCTTGGTGCGCACATGTTTCCACATATTTGTGGTATTGAGGTTGCTGACATTTCTCCCTCTTTTGACTCTCTGATGACACAGCTTGCATTTGACAAAGCAAATGTCATCTGCAACTGTGTCAAAAAAGGACCACGCACTGCAACTCTTGTGAGCGCCCGGTTTGCCTTTGGAAGGAGGAATGCTCCTAACGGGTGCCGAAGTGGAGGGTACAGGCAACCAAGTCTTCCCCCTCCCTCTGCCTCCTGTTTTGGCCGGTAGGGGAATCTCTTCCTCTGAGCTGCTCCCACCACCTTCCTGTTGCTCACGCCATGATGGGTCAAGGACCTCATCATCTTCCCTCCCCTCTTCAAACAGCTGCTTCTCCGGGGTTGTCTCGCCAGCACCGTACGCACCAGAAAGTGGCAACTGAGTCTCGTCATCATCTGATGCGTACTGAGGTGTGCTGACCATAGGCACTGGCCCACTCGCCTCTTCAGATTCAGAAGGACAAAGAAGTTGCGCATCACTGCATACTCCCTCTTCTTCACATTCAGGAATGCTGCTTGGCTGGCCCCCTCTTTCCAAGCCAACAGATTCCGAGAACAGAAGTAGAGACTGTGATGGCTCCTGTCCATGTCTCTCTGACTGCCTGGGCACTTTGGCAGGTGGTGAAGAGACAGATGGTTGCTCTTCGGTGCTCTGACCCTGAGAGGATGCGGAAGTAATTGAAGTCGATGCGTTAGCTGCCATCCATCCGACAACGGCTTCAATTTGTTCCTCCCGCAGCAGTGGGGTACGTTGAGGTCCTACAAAGCTGCGCATAAAGGACTGTTGCCTGCTAAAACTGGGGGATGCTGATCCACTGGTGCCCGCAGCAGGCCCAGAATCCCCACGTCCTCTACCTGTAGAATCCCCACGTCCTCTCCCTGCAGAATCCCCACGTCCTCTCCCTGCTGAAACTCCACGCCCACGCCCACGCCCCCGCGCCTTACTCCCTGCCTTCTTCATCTTGCAAGACTGCTTAAGATAGGCAAAAAAGTACAAAGGGGGGCCTTAGTGTGCTTATTCCTGAACAGCTGGTTACAGGTACAAGAAACACTAATTTTATGAAGTGTGTGTGTGTGGACTAGACTTTAATAGGAGCTGATGTGGCCTACACAAGTTCAAAATGTAGTGTTTGGTGAACTTTTTATGTGGTTTCTTTGTTTGAAACAAACTCAAAGTATGAGAACAAAGAATTGAAACTGATAGTATCACCATCTTTTTGGAGCTATTACAATGCAGGCAGGTAACCTACAATGCAAAAGATGAGGCTCCAAAAAAATTGGGTAATACTAATCTGGCTGCGCCGGCAGGGCACAAGCCAGAAAAAAAGGCTCCTCTATCTACTCCTATATAGTGTTTGCAACCAACCAATGTTGATGGATACGGATGGATGCACACTAATAGGAGAAGAAAAAATGAGCTGCACTCAGAGACAAATATGTGTGAGGCAGTGACGCACGTTGAGCGTCCTACAACCAGACGTAGCTGCAGGACACTCTACTCAGCGTGAGCTGCACTCACACACAGTCAGAGACCTCTCAGACAGCCGTCAACAGTGCAGCTAAGTGGGCACTGGCACTGACAGGCTGCAGAAAGGCTCCGCTGTGTACTCCTATATAGTGTTTGCAACCACCGTAGATGGAGACGGATGGATGCACACTAATAGAAGAAAAAATGAGCTGCACTCAAATAAAAATATGTGTGAGGCAGTGACGCACGCTGAGCGTCCTACAGCCAGACGTAGCTGCAGGACACACTACTCAGCGTGAGCTGCACTCACACACAGTCAGAGACCTCTCAGACAGCCGTGAACAGTGCAGCAAAGTGGACACTAGCACTGAAAGGCTGCAGAAAGGCTCCGCTGTCTACTACTAGTGTTTGCAACCAACGTATATGGATACGGATGGAAGCACACTAGATTGAAATTATTTAAAAAATGCAGCTCAAAAAATAAAAGATGTATGAGGCAGCAGTGATCACACTGGGTGGCCTACAGCCTGACGTGGCTGCAGGACCCACTCCACAGCGTGAGCTGCACTCACACAGCCCTTGCAGACAGCTGTGAACACTGCTGCTAGGGCAAAGAAGGCTACAGTGGTGGTTTATGTAGCCTGGGTAAAGCACTAGATGTTTGGTGGAATCGCTATTTCTAACTGTCCCTCACAGTCTTCTACAGCAGCCTGTCCCTAACTGAATTCACAGCAGAGTGACCAGAAATGGCGGCTGCGGTGGCTTTTATAGTGCATCATGACATCATTTCGGCAGCCAATCACAGCCATGCCAATAGTTAACATGCCTACATGCCTAACAGGATGTGCCCACACTTCGGAGGATTCCCATTGGCTTAATCAAAGCAAGCAGGCTCATAGCATGATGGGAACTTCCTATTCCGATTCCGATCCCGGAATCCGATATGAAAAAAGTATCGGAATTAAGTATCGGAATTCCGATACCGCTAATATCGGCCGATACCCGATACTTGTGGTATCGGAATGCTCAACACTAGTCATGAATATGCGCATATTGATGACTTTAATGAGCGGTACCAAGTAACCGTTGAAACCTGGAAGAGCTGCAGCACCGAGACCATGGAAGGAGCAGGGGGTGCAGAGACTGTGCGCCAGGAGGGGGTGAATATGATGGGGGGAGGACGGGGAGCAGGACAATATTCACCTCTCCCTGTTCCTTCACCATGCGCCACTCTGTCCTCCGCGTCCTCTGACAATGACATTCAGGTCAGAGGGAGCGATGACATAGTCAGTGCACGCCCTCTTCTGAACGTCACTGCAGAGACCCGTGAGACAGAGCGGCGCGTGACGGTGGAACGGGGATTGGTAAATATCGCCAGTGCCGGGGGCCTGAGCCAGTAGTGACACCGGCACCTGGCCAACATAGAGCGCCGGTGTCCCCGCCTGCTCAGGACACCGGCACCTGGCACCCAGTGATGGAAAGGTGAGTATGTCATTTTTTTTTAATTGCAGCAGCAGCGGCAGCAGTGATATATGAGCTGTATTTATATATGCAGCATCTTCTTGGACCACCATTAACCCTTGTGCAGCATTTTATGGGGGGTATTTATCTATGTAGCATCTTCTTGGGTCATCATTAACACTTGTGGAGCATTCTATGGGGGGTATTTATCTATGGAGAATCTTTATGGACCACCATTAACACTTGTGCAGCACCACCCTCTACTTATACTAGAGTCAATAAGTTTTCTGATTTTTTTGTGGCAAAATTAGGGGTCTCGGCTTATACTCGGGTCGGCTTATACTTGAGTATAAACGGAATGCGAACTTTGAATATACATTGAACTACATTGTTGCTATACAGACTGTACTTGTTGTATTGAAGTGCTAAGCACATATTCTTGGCCAATTTACCTAGTAAATGGTAACCTACTCTACCAATTTTAAACTCACTCTCACGGGCCAAAGCTTGGAAATTTAAGGGCAAGATAAGATCCAGCGCTAATAAAATACTTCACAAGTTCAGTATTTTACATCAGTACTTGTAAGTCAAATCCATCAGTGGAACAATCAAAGGAAAAACATAACAGAAACCTGTCACCACTTCTGTATTTTTCACCCACTCTTAATCTTGGATAGATTGCAATCACAGCAGCTTGATCCTGTTCACAAATGACTTATTTTTTTTTTCCAAGAGGTGCTGGTCAGTTTTACTTTTTGTAGCAAAAATTTTGGGATAGTGACTACTTCTATATTTGACTGAACACTTCTTCTAGGTCACGCCTCTGTGTTTAAACATGTGCATCAAAAAATGGTACCGATGTCATCTGTGTTGTGCATCTGTGTGTCATCAGTGCTTGGTCCATGTGTCCGTTTTTACCGGCAGTTGTCTTCATTGTTTTTCACTTATAAAGAAAAATAAATGATAAAACTTCTCCTATACTTTTAAGGCTTTTTATATTATCCATTCCATACCCTGCTTCTGTGTACTCGCTCAGGTAGGAGTTATGAGCTCCTGCCTTATGATCTGAACATTCTTCAGCTTTCTTTTGAATGATTGGTGTGGGTCTGAGAATCTGGACCTACTCTGATGTGCAGAAAATACTCATAAAATACTTAAAAAAACTATAAAAGGTTTGGTTATTCTTTAAAAACACACAAAAATAGGATTTTTCAATCATATAAAAATAAAATGTTGCATTATACAAAATCTCCAGGTCAGAAGGTACGGCTCTGTGTCCGTGTAAGTCCAAACCTCATTTTTTATTTGTTTACATTTACTTTGTCCAAAAAGAGAAGTGACTCTTAAAGACAGTAACAAAAGATGAATTGAGATGATTGAATATCAGAATCTCAAACGAGGAATTCACATATTTTTGCCATCGGGGAAAATTGCTTTTGGTTCAATTTCATCTGTGTCCCGAGTCCTCAGCAGGGATCTAACTGCATGATAACTCTTTCCAACTGAAATTGACTCACAAACTGGAGAAAATTGACCAGTTGCCTTGGGCAGATAGTCTTTTACAGATCAGTACACTGAGTCGTTGTATTCAGGCAGGGGTGCACACAGTAATGGCACATTACGGTCTGAACAGCCTCAAGCAGCTCTTTTAAATTCTCCAATGATTGGCTTTATTTGTATTCAAAGCCATAATATGAAAGCATCCAAAGCGACATCAAGCCTTAACTTACAATTTGTCCATTCTGTCAACAAATTAAGAATTTATCTGAAAAAATTAATATTCTAAAAGACAACAAAAAATGATTCAAAATTTTTAAGTAAATATAATTCTAAAATGTCCAATATATTCACTCAGACTTTTAAAATACATGATCTTGAATGATTCCCTATGTTGTCCACAATATATCTTATTAAAGAAGCCCTCTCATAAGCTTTTTATACATTAAATGTGTATATGTGCATGTAATGTAATGTGTACGTCTTAATAGACTCAACTAGAGATGAGCGACTTTGCCTTTTTTAGGGTCAAGTCGGGTTTCATGAAACCCGACTTTCTCAAAAGTCGAGTCGAATGAAATCGGCCGATTATAGGGAAAAGTCGGAGGTCCGACTGAAACACGAAACCCAATGCAAGTCAATGGGGAAGCAAAGTCGGCAGGAAGTGGAGGACAGTAAACACACCTACAGTGCCCATTTCAATGCCAACAACATCAATTCTTATTACTTAAGCTTGTCAACCTTAATTTACTTTAAGGGCTGGCTCCAGGTTTTCGTGTGCCCCAGGCCAAAGAGTGTCAGTGTGCCCCATTAACACATACCACAATTCATGATGCTCCTATACGGCACAGAAATATAGGTACAGTACAATGAAAAATACTTCACTTCTTACATGACATGACTGATGTCTATTTTAAATTCTACAATAGCTCAAAAAACGGACAGTATATTACTCCATACAGTATTAAGGCCACCACATGGTGTGCCATGCAGAATAATGAGCTCCATATAATTCTCCATACAGAATAATTGGTCCCATATAATGTTCCATACAGTATATGATGAGCTCCACATAATGCTACAGTGTATGATGGTCGCCATGGATGATTCTCCAGTGTGTTATGGGCCCAAATAATGCTCCATATATAATGAGCCCCATTTCTAATGCTCCAGTATAAGATGGGTCACATGGATGATGCTCCAGGATCTTATGGGCCCAAATAATGCTCCATATATAATCTGCCCCATTTAGAATGCTCCATTATATGATGGGCCACATGGATGATTCTCCAGTGTCTTATGGGTCCAAATAATGCTCCATATATAATCTGCCTCATTTTGAATGCTCCAGTATATGATGAGCCCCATGGATGATGCTCCAGTGTCTTATGGGCCCAAATAATGCTCCATATATAATCTGCCCCATTTAGAATGAACCCAGGCATGGTATGTGAAAAGAGCTCCATTGAGTAATCTGAAGTGTGGGCTGCCGCATCCTTCACTTTTGGTGTGGGTGAAGGACCCAAGGAAAGGGGTTGCTCCTGACCAGAAACCTGCACTGACAACTCAGTGCTTGCATTTTTTGAAACTTCAGAAGAGGAGGCGATAGAGCTGGAGGCTGTTTTGGCAATGTAAGCCAAAACCAGTTCATGATGCTCCAGCTTTAAAAGCGGTTTACTTACTCCCAGAAAAGGAAGCCTTCCAGGCCTTCCGGAGCCAGACCAAGCCGCAGTCTCAACACCTCCTGCCTTAGCTGGTATTGTACTTTGGGCACTACCAGCAGATGCACCACCACCACCATCAGTACCAGCTAGCCACCCACACCCACATCCGCGGCCTCTTAAGCCATACTTCCTAATTTTTGTTAAAATGTACCCAAAATACCAGCAGATATATGGTACTGTATCTGAAGCGTACAGTCACACATGTGGGCCAATGTTCCAGGTGTCAATGATGCACTTAGAGTGGTGGGTGGAGGAGGACTTTCTGGCTCAAAGGGTACTGTATCAGATACAAGGTATATAGTTTAGTGAAAGTAGAAAAAATATCTGTATGTATTTCAGGAGGCAGACACAGACGCTCTCAGGCCCAGTATGGATTCGACAAGAATATAGAAATTTGACAGAGGGTACAGTATCAGCAGATAATAGGTATATATAGTATAGTATAAACATTCTAAATCTCAGCATATATTTGAGGAGGCAGACACAGATGCTCTCAGGCCCAGTGTTGTGAGCTCATCTGTACATTCACCTTTTGTGTCCGAGGATCTCCCTCTTCTGGTGAAGGAAGGTAGTGAGGCTGATTTGGATGAAAGAAACCAAACACCTGATCAGGTGGATTGTGACTGGGTAACAGGAACTTCAGATTGGATATAAGGCAGCTGACGCCCTTCTGAGTGGCTGGTGATTTCTCTGCTGGATTCTTGGAGACCAGTCTGATTCCTGCTTCCCAAAGATAAGATTTTGCTCTGTCATTGAACTTATTAGTTTTGGTTTTGTTTACCTTGTTTTTTGAGTTCAGCAATCCCCGGCCGGGGATGTGCTGGATTCTTATTCCTTGATCAGTGTTCTCTTTTGCTCTGCTTTCAGAATATTCTGAGTGCTGATATAGGGTTTGAAGTCTAGTGACTTCAGGGTCCTTTTTGATTATCAGTTGTGTTGGTAATATTTTTAGCAGGGTTTTCTCAGATTACAGACAGCAGCTTTTCTGTCCTGTCCTTTTTAGTTAGCTTGGGCCCCATCGTTTGCTCAACCTATCTTTCTATCTGTGTTAGTGTTTTCATCTCGTTTCAACGTCATTATATGTTGGGGGCTGCCTATTGCTTTGGGGGCTGCTCTGGGGCAGTCAGTTTTTCCTTTTCTCTCTTTAGGCTTATTTAGATCTCCGGCTGTGACGAGGTGTCTAGGATCACCATAGGAACACTCCAAGGCTACTGCTAGTTGTGTGATAGGATTAGGGGTCTGCAATCCGCTAGTTTCCAACCTCTCTGATTTTCTGGGCTGAGCTTGTGTTTTGTTTTTTCCTCCTCGGTGACTCAGTCATAACAGCCCAGTATGGATTACACCACAATGTAAAAAGCAGTAAAAGGGTAATGGATCAGAAGCGTACAGCTGTATACAGTATAGGGGGCATTATAAATCTCCGTATATATTTCCATAGTCAGAAACAGACTCTCACTGGCTCAGTATGGATTTTACCAGAGTATAAAAAGCAGTAAATGGGTAATGTATCACAAGCATACAGCTGTATACAGTGTTGGTGTAATCTTAAATCTCCAAATAAATTGCCGTTCACAGGCTCATTATGGATTACACCAGAATCTAAATAGCAAAAAAGGGTACTGTATCAGAAGCATAGAGCTGTAAACAGTGTTGGTCAAATTTGAAATCTCGGTATATATTTCCGGAGTCTCCCTCAAAGGCTCACTAAGTCTTGATTTGACCATAATACAAAATGTTGAAAAAAAGGTACTGGATAACAAGATAGCAAGTATATATATTATAGGGTACAATTTAAATCTCCGTATAGATATACCCGTAGTCACCCTCAGATGCTCACTCAGTATGGATTTGACTGTAATACTAAATGTCGAACAAAGGTACTGTATAACAAGATAGAAGCTGTATATAGTAAAGGGCAAAATTTTTATCTCCGTATATATAGAAGGAATAAACCACACACGCTCACTCAGTATGGATTATACCGTAATAAAAATTTAGAACAAAGGTACTGTATCACCAGATACCAGGTGTATCCAGTCTAGGGGTAATTGTAAATTTCCGTCTACATTTCTGGAGTCAGACACAGAAACTCACAGGCTCAGTATGGATTACACCAGAATATAAAAAGTAGAAAAAGGGAAATGTATTTGAAGCGTACAACAGTATACATTGTTGGGGTACTTTTAAATCTTCATATATATTTCAGTCTCAGTAAGCCAGTCCAGACTCTCCGCTGCTGGAAACTAGATGAATATAAGTACAAACGGAAAGTCGAGTGTTTGCAGAAATTTGGGAATTGCTAATCACGGGAAAACCTCCTGGTAGATTTCGCAGAGGTGATGCTGACCCTCAATTACTTTGTCTGTGGAGACAGCGAAAATGGTTATTTGTGAAGAAAGGATTGCTGTATCGCAGTAGCATGGATTCCATCACCGTTACTCGTCTCCATCAAATTGTGATCACAGGGAGAGATGTAGACATGGTCCTCCCTGCCTATCATGATGTGTCTTGTCACTTTGGAGTGCAAAAGACAGAAGCCACAGGCCGTGGGCGATTTTATTGGATTGCCTTGAGAGGAGACATTGAAAAATGCTGACAGGAATGTCACACGTCTGTGACTAGGAAAACTGTGAAAGCTGATCATAAAGCACCCTTGCATCTGTTTGTGAGTTGATGTCCATTACAAATGGTAGCCATTGATCATCTGAAGGTAGAGGCCAGCAGGACAAGCCATAGCTACATCTTAACCATCATCGATCAGTTCACCAAATTTGTAGTGGCTGTCCCTGTGAAGGATTTAACTGCCCATACTACACAGCAGTGGAGCAAGGAGAGGTAAGTATTGCAACTTGCAAGTGCTGTGGCCCTAAGCAAGCGGGGGGGCACACTCGTGGGCAATGGTACTGGCACAGGGCCCCTCATAGTACGCCGGTGTGTATGACGGCAAGTGGGCCCCCCACCATCTGAGACACTGTATTGTACTATGAGAGGCCCTGTGCCAGTGCCATCGGCCAAGAATGGCCCCACCCATCTGTTCAGAGCAACGGCACTTGCCCAGGTGCACCAGGTGGTGACCCCAGCACTTGAGGGGGGGCAGCCCAGTTAGGGAGGTTTAAAAAATGGCATATGTTGATGTGTAGGCTGTACATTCAGCAGCTGCAAATGGAGGAATTGGACAAGTCCGAGGAAGAGAAGGACAAAAGCGAGCTAATTTTCTAGCAACTTATGTGTCATCAGGGGAATGTGGGACAAAATCCTATGAAACCCATGCATGGTTCATTTTAATGAAGGTTAGATCATCAACATTTTGGATCGACAGATGGGTCCTTTTTTCTGTCAGGATTGATCCAGCAGCACTAAAACCGCTTTCAGATAGCACACTAGCAGCAGGGCAAGCGACCTCCTGTAAGGCATATTGTGCCAATTCCGGCCAGGTGTCCAGTTTACAGGTCCAATAGTTAAAGAGGAATGGGAGAAGTAGTTTGTAACCATAGTTGACAACTGCTGTCTCCTGTCACTTGCAATCGATGCAGTATTACCAGTTGTGTGAGCGGTACTTGAGAAATCAGTCCACAACATGGTCATGAAACCCCTGTCTCCAACGCCACTTCGGCTGTGTGCACCATGAACACCTCTTTCACTTTGCCCACTACGGCTCGTGCGAGAACCAGCACCGCTGCTGTGTGCTGGGAATGCCTCAACCAACTGGTTTACCAGAGTTGCTTGTTTGTTAGCCAATATTATCTCTAGGTTCTCCTGTGCCATGATGTTGTGTAATTTGCCTTTAGAGTGTGGATCGAGGATGCTGGTCAACCAGTAGTCGTCATCCTTCATCATTTTTGCAATGCGGGGGTGCCTTATTAGGATCCGCAAGGCATAATCACACATGTGGGCCAATGTTCCAGGTGTCAATGATGCACTGGCAGTGGTGGGTGGAGGAGCATTTTCTGGCAAATCCACATCACTCCAGTCACGTACAAACCCTGTACCTGACCTTGCCACACCAACATTTTCTCTTGCCCCCTGAGAAGCATCCTCCTCCCCAAAATAATGAGCTCCCTCATCCTCCTCCTCCTCTTCCTCTTCTTCCTCCACCTCGTCCAGGATAGTTCCCTGACCAGACAATGACTGACTGTCATCAAGGCTTCCCTCCTCCTCCTCCTCCTCCTGTTCCTCCACTGCAGACGCCTGATCCTTAATGTGCGTCAAACTTTGCATGAGCAGATGCATAAGTGGGATGCTCATGCTTATGTTGGCGTTGTCTGTGCTTACCAGCCATGTGCATTCCTCAAAACACTGAAGGACTTTACAGAGGTCTTTCAGCTTTGACCACTGCACACCCGACAACTCCATATCTGCCCTCAAACTGCTTGCCCGTGTATCCTCCTACAAATGCATTACAGCCTGCCTCTGTTCACACAGCCTCTCAACGATGTGCAGGGTGGAGCTCCACCTTGTTGCAACGTCTATGATTAAGTGGTGCTTGGGGAGGTGGAGCGATCGCTGCAGCCTCTGCATACGACTGAAGTCTATGGGCGAGTGACGGATGTGCAAACACAGTCTTCGCACCTTATGGAGCAGGGCTGTTAACTCCAGATAATTATTTAGGAAGCACTTCACCACCAGGTTAAAAGTGTGAGCAAGGCAAGGTATGTGTGTGAGTTTTGCAAGGGCTATGGCTGCCACAAAATTCCGTCCGTTATCACTGACTACCTTGCCTGGCTCAAGATGTAGACTGCCCAGCCATGACTCAGTTTGTCGCTGCAAGTAGTCGGCAAGTACCTCCGCGGTGTGTCTGTTGTCACCCAAAGACATCATCTTTAAAACAGCCTGCTGCCGCTTACCACTAGCTGTTCGATAGTGGGACACCTCGTGTGCAACACTGGCAGCTGCAAATGGAGTGCTCATGCGACTGCACTCTGTCGACGAGCTTTCGCTTCTGGAGGAAGACGAGGAGGAGGGTCGAATGCCTACATCCAACTGTTTCCTATACCATGGGCTAGGCAGCACTGTTCCACCGCCTCTATCCCCTGTGGAGCCTGGATCCACCATATTAACCCAGTGCGCAGTGATGGACACATAACAGCCCTGGCCATGCCTACTGGACCATGCATCTGTTGTGAGGTGCACATTTCCACTCACTAATTGTTTGAGTGCATGGTAGTGTTGAGCATTCCGATACTGCAATATCGGGTATCGTCCGATATTCGCGGTATCGGAGTTCCGATACTGAGTTCCGATTCTTTTAGAATATCGAATACCGGAATCAGAAGTTCCCTTAATGCAATGAGCCAGTTTGATTTTATTCAGCCAATGAGGAATCCTAAGAAGTGTGGGCACATCCTGTTATGCATGTTAGGCATGTTAACTAATGGCATGGCTGTGATTGGCTGCTGAAATGTCATGATGCACTATAAAAGCCGCCGCCGCCATTTTGGGTTCACTCTGCTGTGAATTTACTTAGGGACAGGATGCTGCTATTCTGACTCTGAGGGACAGTTTGAGCTAGCGATTTGCCTTATTGTGCTTTACCTTGGCTACTTTAGCAACCGCTGTGTGAGAAGTTTTATTTTGCCTTGCAGCGCTGATCACGGCTGTCTGCGAGGTCTCTGTGTGTGAGTGCAGCTAACGCTGTAGTGTGTTCTGCAGCCACCTCCGGTTGTAGTCCGCTCAGCGTGCGTCACTGCCTCATACATTGTCCTTTTTTGCATTAGTGCTGCTCATTTTTCCAGATTTCTCCTATTAGTGTGGTTCCATCCATATCCAGCTAGATTGCTTGAAAACACTATATAGGAGTAGATAGAGGAGCTTTTCTGCAGCCTTGCAGCCCTGTTCACGGCTGTCTGCAAAGTCTCTGTGTGTGAGTGCAGCTCACGCTGTAGTGTGTTCTGCAGCCACCTCCGGTTGTAGTCCGCTCAGCATGCGTCACTGACTCATACATTGTCTTTTTTTGCATTAGTGCTGCTCATTTTTCCAGATTTCTCCTATTAGTGTGGTTCCATCCGTATCCGGCTAGAATATTTGCAAACACTATACAGGAGTAGATAGAGGAGCCTTTCTGCTGGCTTGTGCCCTGCAGCCCCAGCCAGATTAGAATTAGCCTATTTTTTGGAGCCTCATCTATTGCATTGTAGGTTACCTTTCTGCATTATAATAGCTACAAAAAGTTCGTGATACTATCGGTTTTACATCTTTGGGCACATCCAGTGTCTTTTTGTGAAAAAAAAAAGTTAATAAAGTTCGCCAAACACTACACTTTACAGTTGTGCAGGCCACATTAGCTCATATTAAAGTCTAGTCTACACTTTATAAAATTAGTGTTTCTTATACCTGTTAGCAGCTGTTCAGGAATAAGCACACTAAGCCCTTAGTACTTTTCTGCCTATCTTTATCAGTCTACCAAGATGAAGAAGGCAGGGAGTAAGGCACGTGGTCATGGGCATGGAGTTTCTGCAGGGAGAGGACGTGGGGATTCTGTGCCTACTGTGGGCACCAGTGACTCAGTATCCCCCAGTTTTACCAGGGAACAGTCCTTTATGCACAGCTTTGTAGGAGCTCGCCGTACCCCACTGCTGCAGTACGAACAAATTGAAGCCGTTGTCGGATGGATGGCAGCTAACTCATCGACTTCAATTAGTTCCAGATCCTCTCAGGTCCAGAGCACTGAAGAGCACCCATCTGTCTCTTCACCACCTGCCAAATTGCCCAGGCAGTCAGAGAGCCCTGGCCAGGAGCCATCTCTACTTCTGTTCTCTGAATCTGTTGGCTTGGAAAGAGGGGGCCAGCCAAGCAGCATTCGAGAATTTGAAGAAGAGGTAGTATGCAGTGATTCGCAACAGCTTTGTCTCTCTGAATCTGAAGAGGCGGGTGGGCCAGTGCCTATGGTCAGCACACCTCAGTATGCATCTGATGATGAGACTCAGGTGCCACTTTCTGGTGCATACTGTGCTGTCGAGACTACCCAGGAGAAGCCGTCGTTTGAAGAGGGTAGTGTAGATGATGAGGTCCTTGACCCATCATGGCGTGAGGAACAGGAAGGTGGTGGGAGCAGCTCTTAGGAAGAGATTCCCCGAACGGCCAAAAAAGGAGGGAGAGGGAGGGGGCAGACTCGGTTGCCTGAAGCCTCCACTTCGGCACCCATTAGGAGCATGCCTCTTCCAAAACCCAAAATGGGCGCTCCCAAGACTTGCAGTGCCTGGTCCTTTTTTGACACAGTTGCAGATGACATTTGCTTTGTCAAATGCAAGCTGTGTAATCAGAAAGTGAAAAGAGGGAAAAGTGTCAGCAACCTAAATACCACAAATATGTGGAAACATGTGCGGACCAAGCACATGGTGGAGTTACAAAGACACACTGAAGACCTAGGCCAACCTCGAGCGCCACCTACCACCTCTTCAGCTCGTGTTGTAGCCTCTTCCTCCAGCTCACACACAGCTGGTTCGGCTTCCTCACAGGATCGCCATGGAAGAACCTCTAGCACTGTTGTACAGAGACACAGTGTCATTCCACCCACAGCACCACGTTCCTTGTCATCCTCACACTCCCAGGCCAGTCTACAGCCATCGGTAGCACAGGTATGGGAGAAAAGGCGCCCATACTCAGCAAACCACCCCCGAGCACAGGCTCTGAATGCTGGCATTGCAAAACTACTGTCCCTTGATATGCTCTCATTCAGGCTGGTGGAGACTGACACCTTCCGTAAATTCATGGCATTGGTAGTCCTACAATACAACGTGCCCAGCCGCTTTTATTTCAGCAGGCAAGCCGTCCCTGCCATGCAAAAGCATGTGGAGGGAAAAATTAAACATGCGCTACTAAACGGCCTCAGTAGCAAAGTCCCCCTGACCACCGATGCGTGGACCAGTAACCATGGACAGGGACGATATCTTTCCCTCACTGCCCATTGGGTAGAGTGGCGCTGTACGTGTTCTGCCAACTTCAAGGATTGCAGGAATCCAGTCTGTACACATTAACTCCTCCTCATACTCCAGTTCCTCTGAATCAGCGCTGCAGGAGCCGTCACAGTCTACCTCCACATGGACCCGTGAACGATTACCTGTTGCGACCGATATGAGCACAGCCGTGGCTAAACGTCAACAGGCCGTATTGAAATTAATTTCTTTGGGGAATCGAAACCACACAGCGCAGGAGCTCTGGAATGCCATCAAGCAGGAGAGCGACGTGTGGTTTGTGCCAGCGAATCTCCAGCCAGGCATGGTAGTTTGTGGCAATTGCCGAAATCTGGTGGCAGCTCTGGGCCTAGGCAACCTCACTCACATCCCATGTCTGGCACATGTGCTCAACTTGGTCGTGCAGAGTTTTTTGAGGGACTATCCGGATCTTGATGCACTGCTGCACAAGGTCCGCAAAGAGTGCGCTCACTTGCGTCATTCCAGCATGGCAAGATCGCGCATTGAAGCTCTGCAGTGCCGATTCTGCCTTCTGGAACATCGCATCATATGTGGCCTACCCACCAGTTGGAATTCAACGTTACATATGTTGGAGAGGTTGTGTGAGCAGCAGGCAGTAGAAATGGAGTACCAGCGGCATCAGGCGCAAACAAGTCGCACTGCGTGCCGTTCACACTTCATCACCACTGAGTGGGCCTCTATGAAGGACATCTGCCACGTTTTGCGTGCCTTGATCATTCCACACGAATGGCGAGTGCAGATGATGCACTAGTCAGCATGACTATGCCTTCATCTGCCTGCATGAAAAAACACTGCAAGCACTAAGGGAGGAGGTTGTGGAAGAGGCGGAGGATGATGAGTCACAAATGCCACCTGCTTCTGGACAGTCTGCGCAACGTGGTTCCTCACAAAGGCCTAGGCAGGGGACACTTTGTGAGGAGGATGAGGAGGAGTCAATGGAGGTGAAAGACATCTGTCCAGAGGAGGGAGGTACACAATGCTCTACTAGTCAGTATGTAGAGCGAGGGTGGGGTGATGCAGAGCAGGCAGAGATGATGCCTCAAGCAGAGGACAGCATTTCTTGGCCAGTTGGCAGTCTGCAGCACATGGTTGATTTCATGCTGCTGTGCCTGAGAAATGACTGCCGCATCGCCTACATTCTCAACACGGCTGATTATTGGGTGTACACCTTCCTAGATCCTCGCTACCGGGACAACTTACAAAGCCTCATAACACTGTTTAACTGGGAGCGTAAAATGCGGGAGTACCAAGACACACTGGTGCATTCCATCATGTTCTCCATTCCACCCGAGAGCAGTGCTGCTAGTGCTTTATAAAGCAGCTCAGTGCGTCGAGGCAGTGGAGGAAGCTCTGCACAAAGAGGGAGCAGAAGCAGCGCCTCAGACAAGGCAAGACCAGTATGGCCCAAATGTGGCAAAGCTTTGTGTCCCCACCACAAATGTCTACACCATCACAGACGGCTCCAGTCAGCAGGAGGCAACGTTTCCGTCAGATGGTGAAAGACTACATGTCTTGCCCTCTCAGTGTTCTCCCACACGTCTGCTAGTGTATTATCGGAACGCGTCTTTAGTGCCGCAGTTGGTGTACTAACAGACCGTCGCATGCGACTATCCTCCGATAACGTTGACCGGCTTACTTTTCTGAAAATGAACAAGGCCTGGATCTCGCCGCAATTTGCCAGTCCTCTTCCAGATTAAATAATTGGTTGGCCACAGTATCCAGGTCTCCTGTTGTGCTCATGTTTCTAATACCTGAACTGTAATCCCTGGGCTCCAGCAAAGCCAGTTGCTGCTCAGAAGTGCCGTCTGCACAGTCAACACTTGCTCCTGTGTTATTGGGGTCAGTAATGTCAGCTGATCCCCTGCTGTGTGTCCGGCAATTTCTTCTGCTCCGGCCACACTCACACTACTACAAATATTAAACTTGCTCCAATTAGGTCTCTGTCTACACTCTGTTTCTACTGTAATCCCTGGGCTCCAACACCGCCAGTTGCTGCTCAGAAGTGTCTTTGTCATGGGTACTCCCTCCTGCCCAGCCTGGTTCCAGCACGCCAGCTGTTTCCGGGTAATGTCAATGTCACTTTGCCTCCAATACGTTGTCCTGTCGTGTTGTGGTTGGGTTAGCCAACTCTATGGTGCATGCAGTTTAGGCGCTTCCTATGTGGGCTGCGGGATCTGGCAATGAAGGCTGGTTACGGAGTGCCAATAGGACAAGCTCCCCCTGTAGGACTGTGGGTTTCGGTAACTCCGACCGGCTTGCGGCCTTGCAACTTTTTTTTTCATGTGTACCTTCTGCTGCCTCTCTGAGTTCCAGTACCATTAGCTGGTTCTTTGGAAGTCAATCTTGAATATGTCCCCCTGGGTTCCAGTAACGTCAGCTGGTCCCAGGCAGAGCCTTTGGCTTAGGTGCCTCCTTCTCGGTATCCAAGTTCCACCAACATCTGCTGGTCCTTGGTAGTGCTTTCTGGCACAGGTACCTCCTGCTTAGAAACCGGGTTCCAGTACCATCAGCTGGTCCTCGGTAGTTCCATTGGCTCTTGTACCTTCAGCTACCCATCCAGGTTCCAGTACCGTCAGCTTGCTCTCAGCAGTTCCTCAGCCTTCTTGTACCTTCTGCTACATTTCCAAATTCAAGCTGGTTGAAATGTTTTTTGGTAATCACTCTGGATCTCCCTGACAACGACCCTAAAGACGACGACCCTGAAGACCACCCCAAACAAGAAGACGAAACGTCTTAAAAAAAAATTAATTCCTGCTATTCCATTTGATTGACCTAAACCTCTATGCCTTTAATGTCTCCTCCATCTCCCCCAATACATTCTACATTATTCTTAGTTGTTTTCCTTCATGTGGAATTAGCCTGCAAGGAAAGTAAGGGTTTATTTTCATTCTGATATTTGTGTCCCATTGACTTGCATTGGTTTCCGGTATCGGAATCGGCGATATCCGATATTTTTGGGGTATCGGTCCGATCCAATCCGATCCGATATTTCCCGATATCGGAAGGTATCGCTCAACACTAGTGAATGGACAATGCGGTCTTTCACATGCAGGTGGAGGGCAGGGATGGATTTTCTAGAAAAGAAGTGCCGACTGGGTAGGTCATAGCATGGGACAGCATAGGCCATGAGCTCTCGGAAAGCTTCGCTTTCAACCAAATGGAAGGGCATAATCTCTAATGAGATCAGTTTGGCAATGTAGGCGTTCAAAGCCAGTGTACGCGGATGAGAGGATGAGTACTTTCTTGTCCTACTCAGAGTGTCTGCTAGGGTGAGCTGTACTTGAGAGCTGCATATGGGGGAACTAGTGGTGGACCAGACAGACTGAGAGGGGGTTGGTGATGGTGATGGTGTTGGTGGTGATGGCCTAGATTCAGTGTTTCTTTGCAAAACCATTGTGATTCCCTGACTGCTTTGGCATTGCAATGACACCTAAACATTTATTGTTGGTGGTGTGCTTACCGGTGGCGGTGGTCTCACAGTGGGCGGAGCGATGGAGCGTTGCTGGCTACCTTCAATCGGAGAAGGTGCACATGTGGTACCTGAGGTTTTGTAGTCCGTCCATGCTTGCAAGTGCATGGTGGTTAAATGTCTAAGCATGCAACTGATATTCAAATTTCTAAGACTTTTCCCTCGGCTAAAGGTCCTTCCACACTTCTTACAGATAACCTTTGCCTCATCAGTAGGATTTTGGACAAAGAAGTGCCACACTGCACTCTTACTACTATGGTATAAATTTTCAGGGCTTGCACTCTGTGCTAATTTGACCGTGTGGCCAAGCTGTCCTGCAACTCCTTTGGTTTTTGTTCCATGTTTTTAGACAGCTACAGGCCTGCCAGATAACCGCTGCTGCGATGTCGATGCCTGCTGCGGATCCTTCTCCTATTCTGAGCTATTGCCAGCGGCACCCTCTTCCCCCAATAGATGCCAATCCGGGTCAACAACTGGGTCATCCATCACCTCCTCTTCAATTTCATCTACACCTTCCTCTGTATCACCCAGTAAGGTGGTATAGTATGCGGGAAGGGGCACCTGAGTTTAATCAGGGTCAGATTCTGGCTCAGTAGACTGCGAGGGCAATGTAGTGCTGTGGGTCAATGTACAAGCAGAATCATCTAGCAGTGGCTGTGCATCAGTGCACTCCATGTCAGATTCATCTTGGACTGGGGAATTCAGGATTTGACTGAATAACCCAGGCATGGTATGTGAAAAGAGCTCCATCGAGTAATCTGAAATGTGGGCTGCCGCATCCTTCACTTTTGGTGGGGGTGAAGGACACAAGGAAAATTGTTTTTCCTGACCAGAACCCTGCACTGACGACTCAGTGCTTGCAGGTTTTGAACGTTCAGGAGAGGAGGCAATAGAGCTGGTGGCTGTTTCGGCAATGTAAGCCAAAACCTGTTCCTGATGCTCCGGCTTTAAATTCAGTTTTCCTACTCCCATAAAAGGGAACCTTACAGGCCTTCTTGCACCAGACGGTGACGCAGGCTCAACACCTCCTGCCTTAGCTGCTATTGTGCTTTTGGCATAACCAGCAGATGCACCACCACCACCATCAGTACCAGCTGCCCCCCTGCCCACATTCGTGGCCTCTTCCACCATACTTTCTCATGTTTGTGAAAATGTAACAAAAATACCAGCAGATATATGGTACTGTATGAGGAGCGTACAGCTGTATAAGGTGTAGGTAAACATTTAAATCTCCTTATATATTTCCTTAGTCACAGACGCTCACGCAGTATGTATTTGACCGTAATCCAACCAGCAGATATACGTAACTGTATCAGAAGCGGACAGCTCTATACGGTGTATGTATGGAAAAATTAAAATCTCCGTCTATTTTTTTACGGAGTCACACCCAGATAGCATGTATATGTCCGTGATACCAGCCGGTACACGGTAGTGTGTGAGAAGCATACACCTCTATACAGTGTGTGAAAAAATGAATGCTCTGTAACTGTGCAGAAAATCAGAATAAAAGTTTTTTTGCTTTGAAAAAAGCAGTCTGCACAGCAGTGTGCACACAGCAATGCAGCTATCAGGTAGCCTTATAAGGCAGCCTAATAACCACCAGCGCTGCTGCACGCACAAAAATCCTCCCCTGTCACTGCACACTAACTGTACAGCTGAAATCGCTATCAGAAAAAGCACAGATTTTTTTTTCTTTGTTGCCTAACGCTCTCCCTATTGGGAATCAGCAGCAGCAACCTCTCCCTATGCTAAGATCGGCAGAAGTATAATGGCGGTCGGCGGTCAGGGCTTTTATAGCCACTGTGACACCACACAAAGCAAGCCAATCACTCGAATGACCTTCTCTAAGATGGTGGTGGCCGCTGCCCATGTCATCGCGTTACCCACAGTGTGCATCCGTGATGATTGGCTAATAAAAGGCGCTTGAAGCATTATGGGAAACGCGACTTTGGCGCGTGGGTCGGCAACCTCATGACTGACCTCACGCTATGGTCGAGTTTCGATCGGCGAAACCTGACTTTAGCGAAAGTCGGCAACTTATGAATTTGACCGACCCGTTTTGCTCAACTCTATACTCAACTATTCCTACTATCTGGTTCCAGCGTCATTCTGTTTTGTTTCTCAGTGAAGCTACTGCAATAGTGACTAGCCGGCTCGTCCTATGCACTATGTATGAGTTAGAAGTCTCTTTTACAGTGTAAGTCTTTGGGACCTTAGTCTGATACTTCATAGTCTTACATTGTAAAAGTCACTTGCTAGTTACACAAAGCACAGAGTGATCAGGAGTGTCTAAAGAGTGGTGATGTCACTAAGAATAGGCGAAGAATGGCGCCGGACACCAGAGAGAGCAGCGGTAGACATTAATACACGCCCACAACATTATATGCACATTGCACATTTAATGAATAAAAAATGTCATGGGAGGTCTTCTCTAATATATCAATGGTCCAATCCAACATCACCCATCAATAGTTAAAATGTTTCTTCTGGAGGCAATATGAATAGGCAAAGAATCTAATATGCAGCTCAGTTAAAAATTGGCCTAATCCAAATTACCCCTTTTAGGCTATGTGTAGTGATGAGCAAATAGTGAAATATTTGGATTCGGGAAAATCGGCAAGAGTGATTTCTAATATCCGTGTATTCGTACCAAGTAACCAATAGCCTGAATACCATATTATTTGTGCGAGTAATGAATAGTGCCGAATATATTCGCTCATCATTAGCTATGTGTGATTCCCAAAGTTGGGATTTTCAAGGAAACCTAACAGGTTCCCAATGCCCTCCAACCAACCATCATTTGTATATTATAATACAAAAGGGAGTACACCTCTCACATTTTTGCAAATATTTTATTATATATTTTCATGGGACAACAATAATAAAGATACAATGTAAAGTAGTCAGTGTACAGCTTGTATAACAGTGTAAATTTGGTGTGCCCTCTAATAACTCAACACAGCCACTAATTTCTAAACCGCTGGAAACATGTGAGTTTACCTCTAAGTGAAAATGGCTAAATTGTGCCCAAAGTGTCCATATTTTGTGTGGCTAACATCATTTTCCAGTTTTCCCTCAGTTTCTTTAGCAAAGTAGTAGTCATCTTGGAGTTGTGTGTTACGACTGCAACTGCGGACACGGCCCAGCCGAAGCCTCCACGTCACCCGATCACGACGACGTGGGGCGAGCGTCCCAGGTGTGAGTGGAATATTGACCCACTGGACCACATAGAGTAACCTGGGACCTACAGAGACTAGGGAAGGGCAGCGAGCAGAGTCTGTGGCAGCTGAGCATTTGGACGACATGGCGACGTGCAGAACTTAAAGACACAGCACAGCTTCAAGCATAAAGAACATAAAGTTTACTCAAATGAAATCACAGTACATAAACGGAACGTATCTATGCCAGGGTCCCGATTTCGCACATCAGGGAAAGGTACATGTCTCAGGATAGCAAACGAAGGCAGGAGGACATCACGAGTTGATGCAGTTCAGGGTTAACTGGCACGGGCATACTAGGACGGCCTCTCTCTCATGCCTCAGCTGTAGCACAGGCTCAGCAGGAGAACATCAGAGACCGACCTCGGACAGACGTCAGATGATGGCAGGGATCATCATGGGTTGATGCAGTCCAGGGTCATCTGGCATTCGCATACTTGGACAGCCTCTCTCTCAAGCCTCAGGTGTAGCACAGGCTCAACAGGAGAATACAAGATACCGACCCAGGACAGACGTCATCACAGGGTGGACCCCAGGGAACCGGTGGAACATCGGGACACAGGCACGACAGGAATAGGAACACCGGCATGGCAACACAGGTCATCGGCTGGTCAGATCCAGGCAGAGCCGTCACAGAGACACAAGGCTGGAGACTAACAAGGAACAGGGAGGAGGGGTCCATGCAGGAAGACAGGCGAGACCGACTCTGGAACACAGGCTGGACCACCAGGACCACGGACTAGACATCTGGGCACAGGCTGGACAACCAGGACCACAGACTGGACATCGGGACACATCAGGACAAAGGCAGGACAATGGGACACAGGCAGGACATCAGGATACAGGCAGGACATCGGACACAGGCAGGACATCAGGACACAGGCAGGACATCAGGACACAGGCTGGACATCGGAACACAGGCGTGGCAGCCCAGGTCATTGGCTGGGACACGGATGGCACAGGACCAGGAACAACAGTGTGGCAGCTCAGATCATTGACAGAGACACGGACAACGCAGGTCCAGGAACACCAGCATGGCAACTCAGGATATCGGCTAAGACACATACGGCACAGGACCAGAAACACTGGCATGGCAGCTCAGGTCATGGTTTCAGGCATGGACGGCACAGGACCAGGCAGAGGTCGGGCTTCGGATATCAGACAGCGGTGGTCAAACTCCGGACACTGGACATCACCTCCAGGCACCAGGCAGCAGTCATCAGGTTCCAAATTGTGGTCATCAGGCTTCGGGCATCGGACCTAGGAAGGAACTCAAGCGGGATGGTGCAAGCACCGCCAGGTTGGACCGGGACCGGATGGAGTTAGTAGAAATAGTATAATAGGAACCGATGGGTCTTCCCCTAGATCCAATCCAGCAGATGGACAACAAACCAGGAGTGTTCACATTTAAACAAATGAAGGCCTTACACCACAGAAGTAGCATAAATTTCACCACAGTAGAAATAGTATAATAGAGACTGATATGTCTTCCACTAAACCCAATTCAGCAGATGGACACCCTACCAGGAGTGTTCACATTTCAAAATTACTGTCAGACACCACAAAAGTAGCATCAATTTCACCACAGTAGAAATAGTATAATAGAGACTGATATGTCTTCCACTAAACCCAATTCAGCAGATGGACACCCTACCAGGAGTGTTCACATTTCAAAATTACTGTCAGACACCACAAAAGTAGCATCAATTTCACCACAGTAGAAATAGTATAATAGAGACAGATAGGTTTTCGACTAAATCAAATCCAGCAGATGGACACACAACCAGGTGTGTTTACATTTCCAAAAAATAATGGCAGACACCACAAAAGTGGCATCAATTTCATCACAGTATATATAGCAGAATAGGGACCGACAGGTCTTCCACTACATCCAATTCAGCAGATGGACATCCAACCAGGAGTGTTCACATTTCCAAAAATTACTGGCAAACACCACAAAAGTGGCATAAATTTCACCACAGTATTGATGGTATACTAGGGACCAACAGGTCTTCCACTACACTCAATCCAACAGATGGACACCCAACCAGGAGTGCTCACTAGTGTTGAGCAATACCACCCGATATTGAAAAATATCGGATCAGATTGGATCGGCCGATATCCAAAAAGTATCGGGTATCGCCGATTCCGATCCCGGAAGTCCCATTCAAGTCAATGGGACAGAAATATCGGAATTAAAAAAAACATTTCTTTCCTTGTAGGTTAATTCTACATGAAGAAAAACAGCTAATAATAATGTAGAATATATTGTGGGAGGTGTAGGAGACATTAAAGCCATAGAGGTTTAGCCCAATCAAATGGAATAGTAGGAATTATTTTTTTATTTTAAAGACGTTCGGAGTTGCAAAGATATTGACTATGTTAACCTCTTTTATATTTTGTCAGATATGCATGTTTCACTACTTCCATGCTCTTCACCTTCTTTTTTACTTCTCCCACACTTTCTCCTTCATCATCCTCAGCAGCAGCATCTTTTTCATCAACTTCTTCTTCACCTTATTCATCTTATTCTTCTTCACCTTCTTCCTATTATTTTTTTTTTTACATTCTTCATATTCTTCTTATTCAATTATTATTCTTCTTCATATTCTACTTCTTCATCTTCTACCTATTCTTCTTCTTCTTCTTCATCATATTCTTATTTGTGACAAGCATTCCTGTAGTTGTTATCTATAAAAGTTTGAAGATTACACCTTCCGTTCTGCCTGTCACAAAAGATTTACAACAGGATTTGTCCGTGTTCAGTTTGGCCTGCAGCAGCAGGCATTTTCCAGGGGCACCACGAGGAGGAACGGACTCACCCCATACACTGCTTAGTCTTCTTCTGCTTATAATTTAGATAATATCATTTGCTCTGATTTTTAGTCTTATGCTTAATGTCCTTCTGCTTTTGGTTTTTCTGCTTCTTGGTCTTCTGTCTCTTGTTGTTCTGCATCTTGGTGGTTGTCTTCATGTTCTTTGTCCTCTTGGTCATCTTCTTCTGGGTCATCTATTTGGTCTACTTCGGTGTGGTCTTCAGGGTCGTCGTCAGGGAGATCCAGAGTGAGAACCAAAAACCATTTCCACAAGCTCGAACTTGGAAAAGTAGCAGAAGGTACAAGAAGGCTGAGGAACTGCTGAGAACCAGCTGATGGTACTGGAACCTGGATGGTTAGCAGAAGGAACAAGAGCAAATGGAACTAGCGAGGACCACCTGACAGTGCTGGAACCCGGAGGGGCAGCATAAGGAACAAGAGCCAATGGCACAACTGTGGACCAGCTGACGGTGCTGGAACACGGTTACTAAGCAGGAGGTACCTGTGCTAGAAAGCACTACCAAGGACCAGCAGACGTTGCTGGAACTCGGATACCGAGAAGGAGGCACCTAGGCCAAAGGCTCTGCCTGGAACCAGCTGATGGTGCTGGTACCCGGATGGGTAGCAGAAGCTGCAAGAGCAAATGGAACTAGCGAGGACCAGCTGATGGTGCTGGAACCCAGAGGGACAGCAGAAGGAACAAGAGCCAATGGCACAACCGTGGACCAGCTGACGGTGCTGGAAAACGGTTACTAAGCAGGAGGTACCTGTGCTAGAAAGCACTACCAAGGACCAGCAGACGTTGCTGGAACTCGGATACCGAGAAGGAGGCACCTAGGCCAAAGGCACTGCCGAGAACCAGCTGATGGTGCTGGAACCCAGATGGGTAACAGAAGGTACCCATGATAAACAAAGTTGCAAGGCCGCGAGCAGGCCGCAGTTACCGAAACCCACAGTCCTACAGGGTGTGCTTGTCCTATTGGCACAACGGAACAAGCTTTTATTACCAGAGCCCGCAGCCCACATAGGAAGCACCTAAACTGCAGGCACCATAGACTCAGCTAACCCGACCACAGCATGACCGGACAACGAGTCGGTGGCAAAGTGACGTTGACACTACCCAGAAACAGCAGGCGTGCTGAAACCAGGATGGGCAGGAGGGAGTACCCATGCCAAAGACACTTCTGAGCAGCAACTGGCGATGTTGGAGCACAGGGTCAATCAGGGTGTAGGCTGAGGCCTAATTTCATCAAGTTTAATATCTGTTGTAGACTACTACTGATTTTAAACGTGCTCCACTTAGGCCTCTGGCTCCACTGTCTCTAGTATTTCCCTTGGCATCCAACCCCGCCAGTTTCTGCTCAGAAGTGGCGTCTGCACAATCCACACTTGTTCCTGTGTTACTGGGGCTCAGTCACGTCAGTTGATCCCCTGATGTGTGTCCGGCAATGTCTCCTGCTCTGTCCACATTCCCACTACTAGTAATGGGAATGTGGCGGACACACAAAACTTTGCCACATTTGGGCCATACTGGTCTTGCCTTGTGCTGAGGCGCTGCCTCTGCTCCCTCTTTGTGCAGAGCTTCCTCCACTGCCTCGACGCACAGAGCTGCTTTGTAAAGCACTAGCAGCACTGCTGTCGGGTGGAATGGAGAACATGAAGGACTGCACCAGTGTGTCTTGGTACTGCCGCATTTTATGCTCCCGGTTCAGCGGTGGTATGAGGCTTTGTAAGTTGTCCCGGTAGCGAGGATCTAGGAGGGTGTACACCCAATAATCAGCCGTGTTGAGAATGTGGGCGATGCGGCATTTCTCAGGCACTGCAGCATGAAATCAACCATGTGCTGCAGACTCCCAACTGCCAAAGAAACGCTGTCCCCTGCTTGAGTCGTCATCTCTGCCTGCTTTGCATCACCCCACCCTCGCTGTACATACTGACTAGAGCATTGGGTACCTCCCTCCTCTGGAGAGATGTCTTCTTCCTCCATTGACGCCTCCTCATCCTCCTCACAAAGTGTCCCCTGCCTAGGCCTTTGTGAGGAACCACATAGCGCAGACTGTCCAGAAGCAGATGGCATTTGTGACTCCTCATCCTCCACCTCTTCAAAACCTCCTCCCTTAGTGCTTGCAGTATTTTTTGAAGCAGGCAGATAAGGGGGACAGTCATGCTGACTAGTGTATCATCTGCACTCGCCATCTGCGTGGAATCATCGAAGGCACACAAAACGAGGCAGATGTCCTTCATAGAGGCCCACTCAGTGGTGCTGAAGTGTGACTGGCGCACAGTGCGACTTGTTTGCGCCTGATGCAGCTGGTACTCCATTACTTCTGCCTGCTGCTCACACAACCACTCCCACATATGTAACGTTGAATTCCACCTGGTGGGTAGGTCACATATGATGCGATGTTCCAGAAGGCGTAATCGTCGCTGCAGAGCAGCAAGGCGCGATCTTGCCATGCTGGAACGCCGCAAGTGAGCGCACTCTATGCGTACCTTGTGCAGCAGTGCATCAAGATCCGGATAGTCCCTCAGAAAGCTCTGCACGACCAAATTCAGTACATGTGCCAGACATGGGATGTGAGTGAGGTTGCCTAGGCCCAGAGCTGCCACCAGATTTCGGCCATTGTCACACACTACCAAGCCTGGCTGGAGATTCGCTGGCAGAAACCACAGGTCGCTCTCCTGCTTGATGGCATTCGAGAGCTCCTGTGCTGTGTGGCTTCGATTCCCCAAAGAAATTAATTTCAGTACGACCTGTTGATGTTTGGCCACAGCTGTGCTCATATCGGTCGTAACAAGCTCCTGCAGCGCTGTTTCTGAGTAGCTTGAGTAGGAGGAGGCGTCAATGTGTACAGACTGGATTCCTGCAATCCGTGGAGTTGGCAGAACACGTACAGTGCCACTCTCCAGATCTGTACCCGGCTCCACAACATTGACCCAAAGGGCAGTGAGTGAAAGGTATCGTCCCTGTCCATGGTTACTGGTCCACGCATCGGTGGTCAAGTGGACCTTGCTACTGACGGCGTTTAGTAGCGCATGTTTTATTTTTCCCTCCACATGCTTTTACAGGGCAGGGACGGCTTGCCTGCTGAAATAAAAGCGGCTGGGCATGGTGTATTGTGGGACTGTCAATGCATTGAAGTTCTGGAAGGTGTCATTCTCCACCAGCCTGAATGAGAGCATTTCAACTGCCAGTAGTTTTGCAATGCCAGCATTCAGAGCCTGTGCTCGGGGATGGTTTGCCGAGTATGGCCGCCTTTTATCCCATGCCTGTGCTACCGATGGCTGTAGAGTGGCCTGGGAGTGTGAGGATGACTGGGAGCGTGGTGCTGTGGGTGCAATGTCACTGGGTCTCCGGACAACAGTGCCAGAGGTTCTTGCTTGGCGATCCTGTGAGGAAGCCGAACCAGCTGTGAGTGAGCTGGAGGAAGAGGCCCAACACGAGCTGAAGAGGTGGTAGGTGGTGCTGTACGTTGGCCTATGTCTTCAGTGTGTCTGTGTAACTCCAGCTCGTGCTTGGTCCTCACATGTTTCCACATATTTGTGGTATTGAGGTTGCTGACATTTTTCCCTCTTTTGACTTTCTGATGCCACAGCTTGCATTTGACAAAGCAAATGTCATCTGCAACTGTGTCAAAAAAGGACCACGCACTGCAAGTCTTGGGAGTGCACGTTTTGGCTTTTGGAAGAGGAATGCTCCTAACGGGTGTCGAAGTGAAGGCTACAGGCAACCAAGTCTGCCCCCTCCCTCTCCCTCCTGTTTTGGCCGTTCAGGGAATCTCTTTCTCAGAGCTGCTCCCACCACCTTCCTGTTCCTCACGCCATGATGGGTCAAGGACCTCATCATCTACACTCCCCTCTTCAAACACCTGCTTCTCCTGGGTTGTCTCGCCAGCACCGTACGCACCAGAAAGTGGCACCTGAGTCTCGTCATCATCTGATGCGTACTGAGGTGTGCTGACCATAGGCACTGGCCCACCCACCTCTTCAGATTCAGAGGGACAAAGAAGTTGCGCATCACTGCATACTCCCTCTTCTTCACATTCTTGAATGCTGCTTGGCTGGCCCCCTCTTTCCAAGCCAACAGATTCAGAGAACAGAAGTAGAGACTGTGATGGCTCCTGTCCAGGGCTCTCTGACTGCCTGGGCACTTTGGCAGGTGGTGAAGAGACAGATGGTTGCTCTTCAGTGCTCTGGCCCTGAGAGCACGTGGAAGTCATTGAAGTCGATGCGTTAGCTGCCATCCATCCGGTAACGGCTTCAATTTGTTCCTCCGGCAGCAGTGGGGTACGGCGAGGTCCTACAAAGCGGCGCATAAAGGACTGTTGCCTGCTAAAACTGGGGGATGCAGACTCACTGGTGCCCGCAGCAGGCACAGAATCCCCACGTCCTCTCCCTGCAGAATCCCCACATCCTCTCCCTGCAGAATCCCCACGTCCTCTCCCTGCTGAAACTCCACGCCCACGTGCCTTACTCCCTGCCTTCTTCATCTGGGAAGACTGATAAAGATAGGCAGAAAAGTACAAAGGGGGGGGCTTAGTGTTCCTGAACAGCTGGTAACAGGTATAAGAAACACTAATTTTATGAAGTGTGTGTGTGGACTACACTTTAATATGAGCTAATGTGGCCTACACTTTAATATGAGCTAATGTGGCCTACACAACTGTCAAATGGAGTGTTTGGTGAACTTTATTTTGTTTTGTTTTTTTCAAAAAAACAAAAAGGATGTGATCAAAGATTTGAAAGCGATAGTATCACAAACTTTTTGGAGCTATTACAGTGCAGGAAGGTAACCTACAATGCAAAAGATGAGGCTCCAAAAAATAGGGTAATACTAATCTGGCTGCAGCTGAAGGGCACAAGCCAGAAAAACGGCTCCTCTATCTACTCCTATATAGTGTTTGCAACCAACCAATGTAGATGGATACAGATGGATGCACACTAATAGGAGAATGAAAAATGAGCTGCTATAAAAGAAAAATATGTGTGAGGCAGTGACGCACGCTGAGCGGCCTACAACCAGACGTAGCTGCAGGACACAATGCTCAGCGTGAGCTGCACTCACACACAGAGACCTCTCAAACAGCTGTGAACAGTGCAGATAAGTGGGCACTAGCACTGAAAGGCTGCAGAGAGGCTCCGCTGTCTACTCCTATAGTGTTTGCAGCCAACGTGTATGGATACGGATGGATGCACACTAAAAGTAGAATGAAAAATGAGCAGCAATAAAAGAAAAATATGTATGAGACAGTGATGCACGCTGAGCGGCCTACAATCAGACGTGGCTGCAGGACTCACTAACAGCATGAGCTGCACTCACACAGACCTTGCAGACAGCTGTGAACCCTGCTGCAAGGCAAAAGAAAGCTACAGTGGTTGATTATGTAGCCTGGGTAAAGCACACTATGATTGTGAAAATCGCTATCTCTAACTGTCCCTCACAGTTTTGAACAGGAGCCTGTCCCTAACTGAATTCACAGCAGAGTGAACCCGAAATGGCGGCGGCGGCTTTTATAGTGCATCATGACATCTTTTCAGCAGCCAATCACAGCCATGCCATTAGTTAACATGCCTACATGCCTAACAGGATGTGCCCACACTTCTGAGGATTGTCACTGGCTGAATCAAATCAAACTGGCTCATAGCATTATGGGAACTTCCGATTCCGGTATTCGATATGCTAAAAGTATCAGAACTCATTATCGGAATTCCGATACAGTGAATATCGGCCGATACCCGATACTTGCGGTATCGGAATGCTCCACACTAGTGCTCACGTTTCCACAAACTACCGGCAGATACCACAAAGATGGCATCAATTTCACTACAGTATAGATTGTATAATAGGGACCGACAGGTTTTCCGCTACACCCAATTCAGCAGATGGACTTCCAACCAAGAGTGTTCACTTTTTAAAAAATGAGGTCCTGACACCACCAAAGTGGAATAACTGTCATGAGAATGGAAATAGTATAATTGGGACCGAGACATCTTCCACTACAACTAAACCAGCAGATGAAGACCAACCATGACTGCTCACATTTCCACAAATTTGTGTTAACATCAGCAGCAGGAGCCACAGCACGCACAGAAGACACACTAGACATATCACAGAGTGCAGCTACGTGATATTAATGCATCACACTAAAAAATGCAATATCACCTAGTCTGCACAATCTGCGATTGGGGTGCAAAAGTCCTTGGAGATCAATGACTTGTTCATTTTCATAAAAGTTAGGCGGTCTACACTTTCAGGGGACAGCCAGCTGCGATTTTCTGTCAGGACGCCACCAGCAGCACTGAAGACACGTTCTGAGAGAACGCTGGCTGCCGGACATGATAAAATCTCCAAGGTGTCTGAGGTGAGCTCAGGCATTTTGGAAGACCAAAATGTGAAAGGGTCCAAACCATCCCTGATGGTATTGATATTCAGTGTAACGCCTCAGTGTGGCAAGCTATAAGAGTGGACCCTCTGGACCGTGGAACAGATTGACCAAGACGAGCCAACCTAGTGAAGACCGACCCCTATACAGGGATCGTCAGGGACAGGCCTAGGGATCTCTAATACCACGGTAGCCGGTACCAAGAAGGACAGCTCAGATAGCAGGAGAGACATGGAACAGAAGGATAACTGAGAAGACTGACAAACACAGGAGCACTAGGAACGGACATACGGAACAGAGCACAGGAGTATAGTAGAGCATGCGCCAGGAGGCACAACAGAGCACCAGGCAGAGTACAGGGACAGAGCTTGTGCCAGGAGGCACAAAGGCGTACAAGACAGAGTACAGGGACTGAGCTTGTGCCAGGAGGCACAACAGAGCAACAGGCAGAGTACAGGGATTGAGCTTGTGCCAGGAGGCACAACAGAGCAACAGGCAGAGTACAGGGATTGAGCTTGTGCCAGGAGGCACAACAGAGTACAAGGCAGAGTACAGGGATTGAGCTTGTGCCAGGAGGCACAACAGAGTACAAAGCAGAGTACAGGGATTGAGCTTGTGCCAGGAGGCACAACAGAGCAACAGGCAGAGAGCAAGGATACGGACGTGCAGATAGTGCACACAGAATATAGACACGGGCCTGGGTCACAGAAGCAGGAGCTTAAACAATAACCAGGAGCCAGAGGAAAGGGGAAGCAGGTTGAAATAACCCCCACCTTACCCTGATTGGCTGCTGGGATTTCCGGGTCAGGATATCCAAGTGTATAAAGCACCTGGGAGGGGGCGTGGCCACCCGGGTCAGGACATCAGAAAAGCTACAGGACCTTGGAGGAGGCGTGGCCACCCTCCCAGAGTGCCAGAGCGCAAGTGCCGAGTCCTGGAGCCTCCAGCAGTGCGGGGAGCATGGCAGGACCAAAGGACAGGAACGGAGGAGCGGGCAGCAGCAGGAACAGAGGTAACAGTGGCGCGACCAGCCGCAGGGGGAGAGCGGCCAGTGGTGGTAACATTCAGTTCTACATACTCCTGCACCATCCATCTATTCGTTCACCATGTGTAAGACTTGGACTATGTTATGCTGGTGCACGAGTTGATCTAAAAAAAAGAGTCAAAGGCTCACAGAAATTGCTTCTTTCACTTCCACCACTGCTGCTGCTAATGTTTTAGCATTAACAAATTGATGTGCCAGAGGTTGGAAGTTTATAGATGTGGTGCAAACTGTGTTCTTCACTGCTGTCTTAGGGAATAGCTCTCTTAAAATTGTGTATATGTGTGTTTCGATACTCCAGCATTCGCAGGTCCCTTTCCAGGGTGGGAATCATCTGGCAAAATTTGGTTTTATAACGTGGCTCTAATAGAGTGGCAACCTAGTAGTCAGCAGTATTCCTTATCATAACTATACGGGGATCATGTTGCAGATAGAGCAGCAAGAAGGCACTCATATGTCGGGCTCTACAATGAGGTTCAAGCCCATGCTGTGTTGCAGGCTGGGTAACAATGAGGCTTTTTTCTCCCTCTACTGCCAACCACGAAAAACAGAGCGGGGAGGCTTATCCTCTTCATCTGACAGTTGCTCGCCCATCACCTCTTCCTCCTCCATTTGTTCGTCAGATCTTGCACCTTTGATAACAGTTTGTCTGTTATCACCAACCCCCCTCGATCGCAGTAATCCACCCTCCTTTGGCACCGACCTGTGTGACAACAGTCTTGAACTTAGAGACAATATTTTCCCTTCCACAGGCTATTCAAAGTCTGCTCCAGCAAATAGATGACCGGAATAGTGATGCGTCATCAGCACTAACCATCTTAGTAGCTATTTTGAAACTGTGCAGAAGGGTGCAGAGGTTCTTAATCTGTGCACACTCTGTAAACATGATATGCGCCATGTCTGTGCTGCATTGGCCCAGGCTATACGACATGACATACTTTGTCAAGGCTCGTTGCTGCTGCCACACACGCTCCAACAAAAGCAGAGTGGAATTCCACCAAATTGGCACATTGCATATCAGCATGTTAACTGGCATGGACTAAGACCTATGTATCAATGAAGGTCGATGACCAGAGGTGTGCGTAGAGCGGAAATGAGCGCACAGCTTACGAGCTTTTTGGAGCAGCTCATCCAGGCTAAGATAGTGATGGAGAAAACGCTGTACCACCAATTTGAGGACGTGAGCCATACAAAGCACGTGTGTGAGCTTGCTTCGCTGTAGGACTGCCACCAGGTTCGTACTGTTATCGGACACAGCCTTTCTTGGATGCAGGTTCAGTGGAGACCGCCATTGATCAAACTCAACATGGAGAGCTGTCTACAACTCTTCAACTGTTTGACTGCGATCTCCAAGGTATATCAATTTTAAGACTGCCTGATTGCGGTGAACCCTCGCTGAGCAGTACGGAGGTGGTGGGGTTTCGCTCTGCACTGTTGGAACTTGTGTCTCATTAAGGCAGAGGTTGAAGGAGCAGGTGGAGGCCATAGAGGAAGCAGAAGCAGTGAAGGAAGTGTTAAATGTAGAGGTTTGTCCTGCAAGAATTGGGGATTCCAAGATTTGTGGAGCAGCGCCTGTCCCCAGAGCCACCAGAGTCACCCAGTGCCCAGTCAGTGAGATGCAATGCCCTTGGCCATGCTTACTCATCCAAGTGTGTGTCTGTGGTGAAATTCACCCTGGCAGACAGAGATTTAGTCAAGGAATGGGTGATGTTGTCTGCGACATGCTGGTGTAGTTCAGGCACAGCTTTCTTAGAAAAGTAATGGCGACTGGGCAATTGGTACTGGTGGACTGCGAAGGCCATGAGCTTTCAGAAACCGCCTATATCTACCAGGAGGAAAGGCAGTATTTCCGTGGCCAACAGATTGGAGATGGTGGTGTTCAACCTCTTAGCATGGGCTGACTACAGTGCTGAGTGAGGCCAGAGTACGGTGAACCGGACAAACTGCTGGACCGTGAGAGAGGTGCAGGTGGAGATGTTATGGTGGATTGAGAAACTTGTGGTGTGCTCTTTCTCTGAGATTGGTCAAAAACAGCAGGAATGTCTGCTTCCATTACAGCTGATGGTGGGCTCTCAGTCAGCATGACAGGAGTGCGTAAAGAACCCGAGGTTTGCGGACGAAGACCTGCATCTCAATAGTTGGCACGGTAGCAGAGGAGGAGGAAGAAGCAGCAGATGCGATTGATGGGGTGGCTGATGGTTGTTGAGGTCCTCTGATTCGCATTTTTGTGGAGTGGGATTTCCACAGGAAAGCATGTTGATTGCACATATGAAGGTTCATACATGTAGTAGTCAAATTATTGTACTTTTTAACTCGACTCAGCTTTTTTTCAAAAGTTGACAGATTATGTGAGTTGGCTCATCCTTTGCAGTGTCAAAAAATGTCCAGGCTAGGCAACCCTTGCCACACCTGCAAGCTGCAGACCGCAGAAGCTGCGGTCACAGGCACATTTGTGACTGAGGATGCATTGCTCATCGTGGCTGCAACGCTACAGTACATGTCTTGAACACCAAGCGTACACCTTGAACACCAAGCCTAATAATTCCCCTTCCATCATGGCCTCGCTTTTTCTCAGTCATGTTGCTCAGATAGTATGTTAGGAGTACAGTATTAGCAACAAAAAAATTGATTTTAAACTCTGCACCACCTCTGCAAACAGCTGAGTTTCAGCTACAGTGAATTCCAAGTAGAAATATTGTGGGATGTATCGTGTGAGTGACAGAACAAAGAATTGTTTGAGTTTGCATGAGGCCTGTATAACAATGAATATATGCTACAAACAGATTGAAAGTCAGGTCCCCTACTGTATGACACTAGGAACAGAAGAATTTTTGGTGGCCTATGGATCAGGCCTCTATAACACACTAGATGCTACAAACTATTTGAAAGTCAGGTTCCCTACTGTATGACACTAGGAACAGAAGAATTATTTTGTGGCCTCTGGATGTCACGCTCGCACCTTGGCTGAATGGCGTGAGCCGGGGGGTTGTGGCCCCACTGTGCCACAAACCAGATTACCCTGGAAGGGGCGTGACTATAACAGCTACCTCGGTCTTTGCTGGAGCCTCTAATGGTGAGGTCAGGCTTGTGCGGCAGATAGCTGTCAGGTGCCACTCCAGGGGGTGTCTGGCTGTGGCTGCTGATCCCACTTGGGGACAAGTCAATTGGACAGGTGTGACTGACAGGCAGGCTGAGACACAGGGTTAGCAGTCAAGGCTGAGACACAGGGCAAGCGGGCATGGCTTGGTACACTGGCAGGCAGGCATGGCTTGGAGACACAGGACAGGTGGGCACGGCCTGGAGACACAGGGCAGGCGGGCACGGCTTGGAGACACAGGACAGGCGGGCACGGCTTGGAGACACAGGACAGGCGGGCACGGCTTAGAGACACAGGACAGGCGGGCATGGCTTGGAGACACAGGACAGGCAGGCACGGCTTGGAGACACAGAACAAGCAGGAGTGGTATATGAGGGAACAGGTAGGGACCTGTTCACACAGCAGAGACAGGTACTGATACAGGCAGGAAGGAGTGGAATATGAAGGAACAGGTTTGGACCTGTTCACACAGCAGGTACAGGTACCGATATAGGTAGGAAGGAGTGGAATATGAAGGAACAGGTTTTGGACCTGTTCACACAGGAGGTGCAGATATGGATACAGGCAGGAGTGCAGACTAGGCAGAGTCTCAGGAGTGCAGAGTAGGCGGAGCCGCAGGAGTGCCGAGAGAAGCTGCAGAAAGAGGTTCTGCAGTGGCAGCAGGAGCAGAGCAAAGCTAAACCACAAGGTCTGTGGAGAGAAGCCGCAGCAAGAAGTTCTTCAGCAGCAGAGAAGACAGAGCTGCAAGGCTGCAGAGGCACAGACAGAGCTGCAAGGCTGCAGAGGCACAGACAGAGCTGCAAGGCTGCAGAGGCACGGACAGAGCTGCAAGGGTGCAGAGGCACGGACAGGGAGGACACAAGGAAAGACACAGCCAGCAGGGAAGGAAGCCAAAGACAAGGAGGCAGGGGTAGGACAGAGTTCAGACAAGGTACAGGGACAAAGACTCAAGGACCAGGATATTCAGCCTCCTGGCAGGTGGACAAGGTACTTGGCGAGACAAGAATTCCTCCAGAGAAGGAGGAGAAACACAGGAGAGGACCTGACAGGCTCAGTAGCAAGATATGCTAACTGAGTTTAGACATTGCACAGGCAATGTTCCAGTGAATGGGGCAGGGTTAAATAGTCCAGGGCTGTAGGTAATTGGTCAGGGACCCATTAGCCAGGTGCACCCTGACTACATAAGAACCCGAGAGTTCTGGCGCCTCCCCCCTTTACACACATAGCCAGAAAGCATGCAGTAGATCAGAGTCACAGAGCAAAGGGCTGGCAGCAGACAGAATTCACAGCATGGCTTGGAGCTGTAAGTAAGTTGGTGTGCGGGGGATGGGAGGCCATGCAGTGATGCCAGCAGGGTTGTTACACTGGATCAGACCTCTACAGCTTAATTTCAACCCAACAAAATGACAAAGTGTGATACAGCGGGTTGTCTTTTTGCAACTGAAAAAATTATAATTTTTTCTAATGTGCCTTATGTACATAGTTCATATCACCATCACACAATGACAATGTGGGATACAGCAGGCTGTTTCACATTTAGCTAGTGAAAAAATATTAACTAGAATGCTATACTCGTGGATGGAGCAGTGCACAACACACTTGTAGGACATGTGCCCTGCTGGCTTTGTCTGTGGACCTCAGTAATGGCCAAAAAAATGCTGTAAGGTAAATTTAACAGCCACACTGGACACTAGCTAGCTACACTATCTGACTGATATGCAACCACCTAACTAACTAGCTGAAATATTGCTGTTAACAATGCCAGTGTCAGGAGGAGCCTCTCTGCACTGTTAGGCTGGTTTCACACTAGCGTTTTTTAGCGCTGCGTTTTTGCACATACATGCGCATGCATCCTTTTCCCCTATCTTTAACATGGGTGCGCATGGTCTAGCGTTTGCACACGTTCGTACGCGTTTTACGTATGCATGCGTTTTTTTGTAGTGTGCGCACAAGCGTGCCGGGTGCTACCTGTTGTATTTTTGGTCCGTCCGACCTGTCTCAAAAAAACGCATGCTCACGGAATGCGCACGGAATGCGCAAAAAAACACATTACAGTCTATGGGAACGCTGATGTGCGCATGGATATGCGCACGTCAGCGTTTAAAAAAACATGCGTTTTAAGAGTAAAAATGGCTAAAAAATGGTTAAAAAACATGTGCAAAAAAGGAGCAAACGCATACAAAACGCATGATGCGTTTTTTGTATGCGTTTGCACTGCGCAAAAACGTAGCGCAAAAAACGCTAGTGTGAAACTAGTCTTAGAGTACCAAAATGGCTCTCTACTTATTTGGAGAGGGAAATGTGATTTCAGCAGCCAGTGGCACAAGCTGTTGTGACAGGACATTGTGGGCGTTTCCTGCGCCCTGATTGGCTAGCCACAATGTGCACACATAAAGTTAGGGGGTAAAAAAATGATTGTTTACAAGAATGATGATCTGGGTGACATTACTGGACCTTCAAGCTCTACAAGTGCAGAACGGATGATGGTGTGTACTTTACTGAAGTGACCTATCTTAGCTGGCTCAGCAGTGCATCAGTACAGAGCCTGCTCTCAGTGAATGTCGGGGCATATTTAACGGCCACCAATCATTATATACTGAGTATCTGCTCAAGCCACAAATCTGTGACTGAAAGTCAGAGGCTGCTGAGAGAAATTAAGTTCATTCTCTTCCAGTAGCTGCTTTCATTATGACGGCTGGCAGCTTTGGACACTATTAGTCTACAGATTAATCCCTTTTCTGTAGGTTAATAACCTCTGCCCGCTGCTGCACCTTACCAAGATGATAGTCACGAAATAAAGGACTTTTCATTCAAGCTGCCTTGATGAGTGCCGCATACTTTTTTCTGAATCATTAATAACCTTTTGGAACATGACAGGTTCACTTTAAACCGTATTTAATCATGTACATTTCAACTTGGCCAAAGGTTCACATTACAACAAGACAAAGACCCTAAATGCACAGCTAAAATAACAAAGGAGTGGCTTCAGAACAACTCTGTGACCATTCTTGACTCGTCCAGCCAGACCCCTGACCTAAACCCAATTGAGCATCTCTGGAGAGACCTGAAAATGGCTGTCCACCAACATTCACCATCCAACCTGACGGAACTTGAGAGGATCTGCAAGGAAGAATGGCAGAGGAGCCCCAAATTCAGGTGTGAAAAACTTGTTGCATCATTCCCAAGAATGAATAATCATGACCATGTGATGTTTTTTAAATTTGTTTGCACACCTTTAGACTTAAATAGGCAGGTCTCATCCAATGTTTAGAAGAGAATGTTGCAAGCTGTGATTTTTTTAGATGGATACTTGGTCCATATGACAAAATTGTTATTTGAATAGACCTATTGAATAACATTGGTCAGCGTACTATCAGTGTGCTCTTTGATTTGACGGGCTTATTCACGTTGTTTGCACATGGACTAATATTATTGGATGGGGCTGTCCAAGAAGACAGTATTTTTCACACAGACCAAATGTCCGTGTGAAAAAATTGCAACGTGCACTGTGTACCGGATAAACCTCACCTAGTCAAGTCTATGGATAATCCATGTAGTATCCAGTTTTCACAGCTAATGTACATTGCCATTTTTAACATTGGAAACTGCATTTGATCATATAGATTTTAAACTGTCAATGTAGAAATACTGATGGAAGAAGCAGGATGCAAAACGCACGTCGGGGTGAGGAGGAACACTGAGGTCTTTCCATGGCTGTGTTCCACATCACTATTTCTGTAATATGTTTCATTTACAAACGCTCATACTATTCTTGCCTTTATTCTACTGAGTAGTTTACATATTTGGTGCATTATATATTTTTTTAGGAGGTCACTAATCTGAATATTAGATATTATGCTATCCTATTATTTTACTGCAACTCTTTTCTTAATACTTATTATGGCATAGCAGCACATCACAGTGTCCCTCCCTGGTTAGGGTGCTCCATTTATTGTTACAGAAATATTTCTCTATTTTTGACTCTTTTTTTGTGTATTAATAAAGCATGATAAGTAGCTTATCATTCTAGTTCTCTTCATTCGGTGCCTTACCACGTTAGTCCAAATTTGTGTTTATCTATTTTGAAGTGACAGTCTCCTTTTACTTTTTGGACACCTTTTGGATATATTAATGTTGGAAATATAGTTTGCATGTTCGGCGCAAGTGCCAAGAGCTTTCCCAGCACATGCCCAAAAACTGTTAACTGATATAAACAAAGCATCAATATAATTTTTATGAAAATCTTTAAAATTCTCATTTTTCTTACACAATATGCATCTTTATAGAATGTGGAAACGCTGCCAAAAGTCTAAGCAGCCAGCTGAACAATATCAAGTTGTCAGTAGACTGTGTTAATTATCCTCAGATATTTAGAAAGCTGCACAAACAACCCTACACTTTTACGTTACAATTGCCTGTTGTCATTAACGTTTTACCTAAACAGAAGGCATTTGAGTTCCTTAATTTTATTTAAAAGCTCATTCAAATGCAGGCATCAGTCATTAACTAGTTTGTTGCTAACGATGAATTAATGCCTTTGATTTGACATTAATAAATTAGAATCATTTTGAGAGGTATTCAGATGTAAAATTTTGAAGCTCATTAACTGAATTATATTTGATGGTAGCTTGGTATTTTGGCTCGTGAAAGTAGCTCATGAAAGCTGTTTGTTGCTCAGGATTTTTGGGCACTTTTCCATTAAGGTGTAATTTGGTATTTTCTTGATATACAAAAGAAACCAAAAATATATAAATTAATGTTCTGAACCTTTTAAAAAATGTCATTGTGGATAAGAAAATTCTGAACTCAAAGACAGAATACTGACGTGAAGTCTACCAAAATATATTTAAAAGATGTGCCGAACAAAGGTTGTTTTTGAAGTTAGCGTGTACCTAAGAAAGGAAGAATAAAAGCTATTATATGTTATACTTCTACAAAAGGACATATAATTTGCATCTAATAACAGAAAAACTGTTTGAATAAAAAACAGCAGTGTCCAATTTTATGAGATTTGCATATTTTTCAGAGCAGTTTAGAGATTTTAGCAGTTGCAGATAACATTAAATCAGTGCCCACGACACACAGGCATCAGAATTACTCGAAGTATAATAATGTGTCACCTAAAGTAGTAGTATGCAATTTTCTAAAGGGTGTAAACCGAAGATCAGTCATTTTTAGTTTAGTGATAGTAGAAAACCAAAGAGAAATGTGGGAATGGAATTTATCAATGTTGCTTTAGCTCTGGAATGATTAAAGGGAATAGAAGAATCCAGGATAACTATAAACAGAAATATAATGAGGAAACACTTAGCTAACCTAAATGAATTCAAGTCTCCAGGTCCAGATGAATTACACCCCAGAGTACTGAAGGAGATAGCAGAAGAAATTTTTGAACCGCTCTCCATAATCTTTGAAACTTCATAGAGAACAGGAGAAGTCCCAGAAGACTGGAGAAGAGCAAATGTTGTTCCTATCTTCAAAAAGGGGAAGAAGGTTGACCCAGGCAACTATAGGCCAGTGAGGTTCTGTTTCAATGTAGTAAGGAAGTCTTCAAGTAGCTGGTGAGACGGGCGCGGCCATCTACCTACAAATCCACCTAGGGGTGTGTCTAAAAATGCCTATAGCAAAGACTATGTGAGTGTGCTTGAAGGACCTGCAATGAGCTCAGAGCCATGTGATGTGGTGGGCGTGGCTATGCACCATATAAGGTGGCCAGGGTGGGTCACATGGGTGAATGCTTGGACCCGATTGATCCATATGAAAGGTCTTGCTTGACTGTGCTGAGGAAGATGTGGCTGCCGCCCCAACAGCATGTGGAGAGGCTGTGTGTAATGGCTGCACGTGTCTGAGAGTCCCCAAGGGAGGGAATGAACGTCTGCACTGACAAGCAGCTGTGAGTAACCCGGACAGGCGATATATCTGTGAGGCTTGAGAGCCTGTGCACCAGAGATAGCAACAACCTGTGTAACCACAGGGTTAACAGAGTGAAGCTCTGTCATGGATGCTATGCTGTTTAATAAGAACTTTTTGTTGCATATTGCTTTGGTTTATGCTGCATAATAAACCGAATGGACTGAGTTTTGTTGAGAAACCTGTGCCGGACCTGATTTATCAGCTGCCTAGCAAGTATCCCCTACCTTAATGACAAGCGCTACCTTACACCATAGAGATACAAGATCAATCGGAATCCAACAACCTGCACTCACACTTACAGGTTTTACTGAATTCCATCACCATACATATGTAGTTTTTTCCTGAGGAAGGAGTTCTGTGAAACTTTGAAATGCGTCGAATAAAGACCACTTTAATATTAATCCTTGACTACAGTGATTTGCAGCGCAGATTTTTTACCACATTTTCCTACTCTGTATCTTCAACGTCGGTCCCTCATGGATCTGTGGTTCTGCAGCAGAGAATCCTCCATTACTTGTCATAAGCTCCATCTGGTGAGTGTATTACCTTCATTTGCTATATGTACCTCGGATAAAACACTATTGCGCTATTTCTCTCAACAGCAATTATAGTCACTGGACACACTAACAGCTGATTGTTGGGTTGTTGGATGTCAGACCCCTACCAATGTAATATTAACAGATGATGGTCATCATTATTTGAGTCGTATACATCCCCTTTATCATAGAATCATAGAATCATAGAATCGTAGAGTTGGAAGGGACCTCCTGGGCCATCTGGTCCAACCCCCTGCTCAAAGCAGGATTTGCTAAATCATCCCAGACAGATATCTGTCCAGCCTCTGTTTGAAGACTTCTATTGAAGGAACTCACCACCTCTCGTGGCAGCCTGTCCCACTCATTGATCACTCTGTCAAAAAGTTTTTTCTAATATCTAATTTGTGTCTCCTCCCATTCAGTTTCATCCCATTGCTTCTAGTCTTTCCTTGTGCAAATGAGAATAAAGATGATCCTTCTGCAATGTGGCAGCCCTTGAAATATTTGTAGACAGTTATTAAGTCTCCTCTCAGTCTTCTCTTTTGCAGGCTAAACATTCCCAAATCCTGCAACCTTTCCTCTTAAGACAGGGTTTGCAGACCGGTCACCATTCTGGTCGCTCTTTTCTGAACTTGCTCCAGTTTGTTGATGTCTTTTTTAAAATGTGGAACCCAAAACTGGACACAGTATTTCAGATGAGGTCTGACCAAAAAGGAGTAGAGGGCAATAATGACTTCACGTGATCTATACTGTATGCTTCTGTTAATAGATCCTAGAATTGCATTTTTTGCATTTGCCTTTTTAGCTGCTGCATCACACTGTTGACTCAAATTCAGTCTGTGATCTATTAGTATACCCAAGTCTTTTTCACATGTGCTGTTGCTTATCCCTATTCCTCCCATTCTGTATATGCTTTTTTCATTTTTATTGCCCAGATGTAGTACTTTGCATTTTTCCGTGTTAAAAGCCATTCTGTTAGTTGTTGCCCACTGCTCCAGTTTATTTATATCTTTTTGGATCTTCTCTCTCTCTTTTCTAGTATTAGCTATCCCTCCTAGCTTTGTGTCATCAGTAGTGTTGAGCATTCCGATACCGCAAGTATCGGGTATCGGCCGATATTAGCGGTATCGGAATTCCGATACTGACTTCCGATACTTTTGTCATATCGGATTCCGGAATCGGAATCGGAAGTTCCCATCATGCTATGAGCCTGCTTGCTTTGATTAAGCCAATGGGAATCCTCCGAAGTGTGGGCACATCCTGTTAGGCATGTAGGCATGTTAACTATTGGCATGGCTGTGATTGGCTGCTGAAATGATGTCATGATGCACTATAAAAGCCACTGCAGCCGCCATTTCTGGTTCACTCTGCTGGGAATTCAGTTAGGGACAGGCTGCTGTAGAAGACTGTGAGGGACAGTTAGAAATAGCGATTCCACCAAACTTCTAGTGCTTTACCCAGGCTACATAAACCACCACTGTAGCCTTCTTTGCCCTAGCAGCAGTGTTCACAGCTGTCTGCAAGGGCTGTGTGAGTGCAGCTCACGCTGTGGAGTGGGTCCTGCAGCCACGTCAGGCTGTAGGCCACCCAGTGTGATCACTGCTGCCTCATACATATTTTAATTTTTGAGCTGCATTTTTTACATAATTTCAATCTAGTGTGCTTCCATCCGTATCCATATACGTTGGTTGCAAACACTAGTAGTAGACAGTGGAGCCTTTCTGCAGCCTTTCAGTGCTAGTGTCCACTTTGCTGCACTGTTCACGGCTGTCTAAGAGGTCTCTGACTGTGTGTGAGTGCAGCTCACGCTGAGTAGTGTGTCCTGCAGCTACGTCTGGCTGTAGGACGCTCAGCGTGCGTCAGTGCCTCACACATATTTGTATTTGAGTGCAGCTCATTTTTTCTTCTATTAGTGTGCATCCATCCGTCTCCATCTACGGTGGTTGCAAACACTATATAGGAGTACACAGCGGAGCCTTTCTGCAGCCTGTCAGTGCCAGTGCCCACTTAGCTGCACTGTTGACGGCTGTCTGAGAGGTCTCTGACTGTGTGTGAGTGCAGCTCACGCTGAGTAGAGTGTCCTGCAGCTACGTCTGGTTGTAGGACGCTCAACGTGCGTCAGTGCCTCACACATATTTGTCTTTGAGTGCAGCTCATTTTTTCTTCTCCTATTAGTGTGCATCCATCCGTATCCATCAACATTGGTTGGTTGCAAACACTATATAGGAGTAGATAGAGGAGCCTTTTTTTCTGGCTTGTGCCCTGCCGGCGCAGCCAGATTAGTATTACCCAATTTTTTTGGAGCCTCATCTTTTGCATTGTAGGTTACCTGCCTGCATTGTAATAGCTCCAAAAAGTTGGTGATACTATCAGTTTCAATTCTTTGTTCACATACTTTGAGTTTGTTTCCAACAAAGAAACCACAAAAAAAGTTCACCAAACACTACATTTGGAACTTGTGTAGGCCACATCAGCTCCTATTAAAGTGTAGTCCACACACACACACTTCATAAAATTAGCATTTCTTGTACCTGTAACCAGCTGTTCAGGAATAAGCACACTAAGGCCCCCCTTTGTATTTTTCTGCCTATCTTAAGCAGTCTTGCAAGATGAAGAAGGCAGGGAGTAAGGCGCATGGGCGTGGGCGTGGGCGTGGAGTTTCAGCAGGGAGAGGACGTGGGGATTCTGCAGGGAGAGGACGTGGGGATTCTGGGCCTGCTGCGGGCACCAGTGGATCAGCATCCCCCAGTTTTAGCAGGCAACAGTCCTTTATGCGCAGCTTTGTAGCACCTCAACGTACCCCACTGCTGCGGGAGGAACAAATTGAAGCCGTTGTCGGATGGATGGCAGCTAATGCATCGACTTCAATTACTTCCACAGCCTCTCAGGACCAGAGCACCGAAGAGCAACCATCTGTCTCTTCACCACCTGCCAAAGTGCCCACGCCGTCAGAGAGACATGGACAGGAGCCATCACAGTCTCTACTTCTGTTCTCGGAATCTGTTGGCTTGGAAAGAGGGGGCCAGCCAAGCAGCATTCCTGAATGTGAAGAAGAGGGAGTATGCAGTGATGCTCAACTTCTTTGTCCCTCTGAATCTGAAGAGGCGAGTGGGCCAGTGCCTATGGTCAGCACACCTCAGTACGCATCAGATGATGACGAGACTCAGTTGCCACTTTCTGGTGCGTACGGTGCTGGCGAGACAACCCCGGAGAAGCAGCTGTTTGAAGAGGGGAGGGAAGATGATGAGGTCCTTGACCCATCATGGCGTGAGGAACAGGAAGGTGGTGGGAGCAGCTCGGAGGAAGAGATTCCCCTACCGGCCAAAACAGGAGGCAGAGGGAGGGGGAAGACTTGGTTGCCTGTACCCTCCACTTCGGCACCCGTTAGGAGCATTCCTCATTCCAAAGGCAAAACTGGCGCTCCCAAGAGTTGCAGTGCGTGGTCCTTTTTTGACACAGTTGCAAATGACATTTGCTTTGTCAAATGCAAGCTGTGTCATCAGCTCAACCTCAATACCACATATATGTGGAAACATGTGCGCACCAAGCACGAGTTGGAGTTGCAGAGACACCCTGAAGACGTAGGCCAACGTACAGCACCACCTACCACCTCTTCAGTTCCTGTTGGGGCCTCTTCCTCCAGCTCACACACTGCTGGTTCGGCTTCCTCTCAGGATCGCCAAGGAAGAACCTCTGCCACTGTTGTCCGGAGACCCTGTCAGATTCCACCCATAGCTGCACGTTCCCATCCATCACAGCCATCGGTAGCACAGGCATGGGATAAAAGGCGCCCTTACTCGGCAAACCATCCCCGAGCACAGTCTCTGAATGCTGGCATTGCCAAACTTCTGGCAGTTGAAATGCTGTCATTCAGGCTGGTGGACACTGACACCTTCCGGGACTTAATGGCATTGGCAGTCCCCCAATACAACGTGCCCAGCCGCTTTTATTTCAGCAGGCGAGCCGTCCCTGCCCTGCAGAAACAAGTTGAGGGCAAAATAAAACATGCGCTACTAAACACTGTTAGTAGCAAGGTCCACCTGACCACCGATGCGTGGACCAGTAACCATGGACAGGGACGATACCTTTCCCTCACTGCCCACTGGGTCAATGTTGTGGAGCCGGGTACAGATCTGGAGAGTGGCGCTGTACGTGTTCTTCCAACGCCACGGATTGCAGGACTCCAGTCTGTACACATAGACTCCTCCTCCTACTCAAGTTCCTCAGAAACAGCAGAGCAGGAGCCTGTTACGACCGATATGAGCACAGCCGTGGCCAAACGTCAACAGGCTGTACTCAAATTAATTTCTTTGGGGAATCGAAGCCACACAGCGCAGGAGCTCTGGAATGCTATCAAGCTGGAGAGCGATGTGTGGTTTGGGCCAGCGAATCTCCAGCCGGGCTTGGTAGTGTGTGACAATGGCCGAAATCTGGTGGCAGATCTTGGCCTAGGCAACCTCACACACATCCCATGTCTGGCACATGTGCTTAACTTGGTCGTGCAGAGCTTTCTGAGGGACTATCCGGATCTTGATGCACTGTTGCACAAGGTCCACATAGAGTGCGCTCACTTGCGGCGTTCCAGCACGGCAAGATCGCGCCTCGCTGCTCTGCAGCGACGATTTGGCCTTCTGGAACATCGCATCATATGTGACCTACCCACCCGGTGGAATTCAACGTTACATATGTTGGAGCGGTTGTGTGAGCAGCAGGCAGCAGTCATGGAGTACCAGCTGCATCAGGCGCAAACAAGTCGCACTGTGCGCCGTTCACACTTCAGCACCATTGAGTGGGCCTCTATGAAGGACATCTGCCTCGTTTTGCGTGCCTTCGATGAATCCACGCGGATGGCGAGTGCAGATGATGCACTAGTCAGCATGACTGTCCCCCTTATCTGCCTGCTTCAACAAACACTGCAAGCACTAAGGGATGAGGTTTCGGAAGAGGTGGAGGATGAGGAGTCCCAAATGCCATCTGCTTCTGGACAGTCTGCGCTACGTGTTTCCTCACAAAGTCCTAGGCAGGGGACACTTTGTGAGGAGGATGAGGAGGAGTCGATGGAGGAGGAAGACATCTCTCCAGAGGAGGGAGGTACACAAACCTCTACTCAGTATGTACAGCGAGGGTGGGGTGATGCAGAGCAGGCCGAGGTCACGCCTCAAACAGGGGACAGCGGTTCTTTGGCAGTTGGGAGTCTGCAGCACATGGTTGATTTCATGCTGCAGTGCCTGAGAAACGACCGCCGCATCGCCCACATTCTCGCCTCGGCTGATTATTGGGTGTACACCCTCCTAGATCCTCGCTACTGGGACAGCGTACAAAGGCTCATACCAACGTTGAACCGGGAGCGTAAACTGCGGGAGTACGAAGAGTCACTGGTGCAGTCCATAATGTTTTCCATTCCACCCGACAGCATTGTTGCTAGTGCTTTACAAAGCAGCTCTGTGCGTCGAGGCAGTGGAGGAAACTCTGCACAAAGAGGGAGCAGAGGCAGCGCCGCAGCACAAGGCAAGACCACTATGGCCCAAATGTGGCAAAGTTTTGTGTGTCCACCACAATTGTCTACACCATCAGCGACGCCTCGAGTCAGCAGGAGGCAACGCTTCCGTCAGATGGTGTCAGACTACATGTCTTGCCCTGTCACTGTAGTCCCAGATGGCTCTTCCCCCTTCAAGTTTTGGGTCTCTAAGCTGGATACCTGGCCAGAGCTTAGCCAGTATGCATTGGAGGTGCTGGCTTGCCCTGCTGCCAGTGTATTATCGGAACGTGTCTTTAGTGCCGCAGGTGGTGTACTAACAGACCGTCGCACGCGACTATCTTCCGATAATGTTGACCGGCTGACTTTTCTGAAAATGAACAAGGCCTGGATCTCCAAAGACTTTGCCATTCCTCTTACAGACTAAATTAGTGGTTGGCAACTGTATCCAGGTCTGCTGGTGTGTTCATTTTTCTACCACCTGAACTATAATCCCTGTGCTTCAACACAGCCAGTTGTCGCTCAGATGTGTCGTCTGCACAGAGAAACACACTAGCTCCTGTGTTAGTGGGGTTCAGTAACGCCAGCTGATCCCCTGCTGTGTGGACGGCAAAGTCACCAGCTCCATCAACATTCAAACCACTACTGATTTTTAACCGTGCCCAACTTAGGTCTCTGGCTCCACTGTCTCTACTATTTCCCCTGACCTCCAACCCTGCCATCTACATCTCTGAAGTGGCGTCAGCACAATCTACACTTGTTCCTGTGTTCCTGTGGCTCAGTCCCATCAGTTTATCCCCTGATGTGTGTCCGGCAAGGTCTCCTGCTCTGTCCACATTCCCATAACCAGTAGAGGGAATGAGGACAGAGCTGGCGAACTTGCCGGACAAACATCAAGGGATCAACTGACGGGACTGAGCACCAGTAACACAGGAACAAGTGTAGATTGTGCTGACGCCACTTCAGAGACGTAGCTGGTGGTGTTGGAGGCCAGGGTAAATAGTAGAGACAGTGGAGCCAGAGGCCTAAGTGGAGCAAGGTTAGAATCAGTAGTAGTCAACAACCTCCATAAAAACAGCTGCCCATTGGCCTTTGCATGCGGCATGCGTAATTCTGGGCTCCAACAGTGTCAGTTGGTGTTCAGAAGTGTCGTCTCCACAGAGCCAAACACATTCGTTCAAGTGTTAGTGGGGTTCAGCACTGCCAGCTGTTCCCCTGCTGTGGAGATGGCAAGTCTCCTGCTGCCTTCACCAGCCAAAAGCAACAGGCCCCAGCCTGCTCCTCGCCTAATCCTGGGCTCCAACAGCGTCAGTTGGTGTTCAGAAGTGTCGTCTCCACAGAGCCAAACACATTTGTTCGAGTGTTAGTGGGGTTCAGCACTGCCAGCTGTTCCCCTGCTGTGGAGATGGCAAGTCTCCTGCTGCCTTCACCTGCCAAAATCCAGTAGGCCCCAGCCTGCTCCGCGCCTAATCCTGGGCTCCAACAGCGTCAGTTGGTGTTCAGAAGTGTCGTCTCCACAGAGCCAAACACATTTGTTCGAGTGTTAGTGGGGTTCAGCACTGCCAGCTGTTCCCCTGCTGTGGAGATGGCAAGTCTCCTGCTGCCTTCACCTGCCAAAATCCAGTAGGCCCCAGCCTGCTCCACGCCTAATCCTGGGCTCCAACAGCGTCAGTTTGTGTTCAGAAGTGTCGTCTCCACAGAGCCAAACACATTCGTTCGAGTGTTAGTGGGATTCAGCACTGCCAGCTGTTCCCCTGCTGTGGAGATGGCAGTCTCTCCTGCTGTCTCCACATTCCAAAGACAGTAGGCCTCTGCCTACACCCTCCTATTTCCTGGGCTTCAACACAGCCAGTTGTAGCTCGGAAGTGCCGTCCACACGGAAAGAGATACTTGCTCCCGTGTCTCAGTGGGGTTCAGTAACATCAGCTGATCCCCTGCTGTGTGGATGGCAGTCTCTCCTGCTGTCTCCACATTCCAAAGACAGTAGGCCTCTGCCTACACCCTCCTATTTCCTGGGCTTCAACACAGCCAGTTGTAGCTCGGAAGTGCCCTCCACACGGAAAGAGACACTTGCTCCCGTGTCTCAGTGGGGTTCAGTAACGTCAGCTGATCCCCTGCTGTGTGGATGGCAGTCTCTCCTGCTGTCTCCACATTCCAAAGACAGTAGGCCTCTGCCTACACCCTCCTATTTCCTGGGCTTCAACACAGCCAGTTGTAGCTCGGAAGTGCCGTCCACACGGAAAGAGATACTTGCTCCCGTGTCTCAGTGGGGTTCAGTAATGTCAGCTGATCCCCTGCTGTGTGGATGGCAGTCTCTCCTGCTGTCTCCACATTCCAAAGACAGTAGGCCTCTGCCTACACCCTCCTATTTCCTGGGCTTCAACACAGCCAGTTGTAGCTCGGAAGTGCCCTCCACACGGAAAGAGACACTTGCTCCCGTGTCTCAGTGGGGTTCAGTAACGTCAGCTGATCCCCTGCTGTGTGGATGGCAGTCTCTCCTGCTGTCTCCACATTCCAAAGACAGTAGGCCTCTGCCTACACCCTCCTATTTCCTGGGCTTCAACACAGCCAGTTGTAGCTCGGAAGTGCCGTCCACACGGAAAGAGACACTTGCTCCCGTGTCTCAGTGGGGTTCAGTAACGTCAGCTGATCCCCTGCTGTGTGGATGGCAGTCTCTCCTGCTGTCTCCACATTCCAAAGACAGTAGGCCTCTGCCTACACCCTCCTATTTCCTGAGCTTCAACACAGCAGTTGTAGCTCGGAAGTGCCCTCCACACGGAAAGAGATACTTGCTCCCGTGTCTCAGTGGGGTTCAGTAACGTCAGCTGATCCCCTGCTGTGTGGATGGCAGTCTCTCCTGCTGTCTCCACATTCCAAAGACAGTAGGCCTCTGCCTACACCCTCCTATTTCCTGGGCTTCAACACAGCCAGTTGTAGCTCGGAAGTGCCCTCCACACGGAAAGAGACACTTGCTCCCGTGTCTCAGTGGGGTTCAGTAACGTCAGCTGATCCCCTGCTGTGTGGATGGCAGTCTCTCCTGCTGTCTCCACATTCCAAAGACAGTAGGCCTCTGCCTACACCCTCCTATTTCCTGGGCTTCAACACAGCCAGTTGTAGCTCGGAAGTGCCCTCCACACGGAAAGAGACACTTGCTCCCGTGTCTCAGTGGGGTTCAGTAACGTCAGCTGATCCCCTGCTGTGTGGATGGCAGTCTCTCCTGCTGTCTCCACATTCCAAAGACAGTAGGCCTCTGCCTACACCCTCCTATTTCCTGGGCTTCAACACAGCCAGTTGTAGCTCGGAAGTGCCCTCCACACGGAAAGAGATACTTGCTCCCGTGTCTAAGTGGGGTTCAGTAACGTCAGCTGATCCCCTGCTGTGTGGATGGCAGTCTCTCCTGCTGTCTCCACATTCCAAAGACAGTAGGCCTCTGCCTACACCCTCCTATTTCCTGGGCTTCAACACAGCCAGTTGTAGCTCGGAAGTGCCGTCCACACGGAAAGAGACACTTGCTCCCGTGTCTCAGTGGGGTTCAGTAACGTCAGCTGATCCCCTGCTGTGTGGATGGCAGTCTCTCCTGCTGTCTCCACATTCCAAAGACAGTAGGCCTCTGCCTACACCCTCCTATTTCCTGGGCTTCAACACAGCCAGTTGTAGCTCGGAAGTGCCCTCCACACGGAAAGAGACACTTGCTCCCGTGTCTCAGTGGGGTTCAGTAACGTCAGCTGATCTCCTGCTGTGTGGATGGCAGTCTCTCCTGCTGTCTCCACATTCCAAAGACAGTAGGCCTCTGCCTACACCCTCCTATTTCCTGGGCTTCAACACAGCCAGTTGTAGCTCGGAAGTGCCGTCCACACGGAAAGAGACACTTGCTCCCGTGTCTCAGTGGGGTTCAGTAACGTCAGCTGATCTCCTGCTGTGTGGATGGCAGTCTCTCCTGCTGTCTCCACATTCCAAAGACAGTAGGCCTCTGCCTACACCCTCCTATTTCCTGGGCTTCAACACAGCCAGTTGTAGCTCGCAAGTGCCGTCCACACGGAAAGAGATACTTGCTCCCGTGTCTCAGTGGGGTTCAGTAACGTCAGCTGATCCCCTGCTGTGTGGATGGCAGTCTCTCCTGCTGTCTCCACATTCCAAAGACAGTAGGCCTCTGCCTACACCCTCCTATTTCCTGGGCTTCAACACAGCCAGTTGTAGCTCGGAAGTGCCCTCCACACGGAAAGAGACACTTGCTCCCGTGTCTCAGTGGGGTTCAGTAACATCAGCTGATCCCCTGCTGTGTGGATGGCAGTCTCTCCTGCTGTCTCCACATTCCAAATACAGTAGGCCTCTGCCTACACCCTCCTATTTCCTGGGCTTCAACACAGCCAGTTGTAGCTCGGAAGTGCCGTCCACACGGAAAGAGATACTTGCTCCCGTGTCTCAGTGGGGTTCAGTAACGTCAGCTGATCCCCTGCTGTGTGGATGGCAAAGTCTCCTGCTGCCTACACAGTCGTACCACTACTGATTTTTAACCGTGCTCCAATTAGGCCTGTGGCTCCACTGTCTCTCGTATTTCCCCTGTCCTCCAACCCTGCCAGTTACAGCTCCGAAGTGGCGTCTGCACAATCCACACTTGTTCCTGTGTTACAGGTGTTCAGTCGGGTCAGTTAATCCCCTGATGTGTGTCCGGCAATGTCGCCTGCTCTGTCCACTAGTTATGGGAATGTGGACAGAGCAGGCGACATTGCCGGACACACATCAGGGGATTAACTGACCGGACTGAACACCTGTAACACAGGAACAAGTGTGGATTGTGCAGACGCCACTTCGGAGCTGTAACTGGTGGGGTTGGAGGACAGGGGAAATACGAAAATCAGTGAAGCCACAGGCCTAAGTGGAGCTTGGTTAAAATTAGTAGAAGTCTACAACCGATCTTAACATTTCTTCAATGCAGCCTAAGCCTGCTCCGTGCTTGTCCCTGGGCTTCAACACAGCCAGTTGTTGCTCGGAAGTGCCGTCTTCACAGAGTAAAACACTAGCTCCTGTGTTTGTGGGGTTCAGTAACGTCAGCTGTTCCCCTGCTGTTTTGATGGCAATCTGTCCTGCTGCCTCCCAATTGACAGCACATCAGGCCTCAGCCTGCTAAGTGCTTGTCCCTGGGCTCCAACATCGCCAGTTGCTGCTCATAACTGACTTTGGCATGGGTACTTCCTCCTGCCCAGCTTGGTTCCAGCCCAGCCTGCTGTTTCCGGGAAGTGTCAATGTCAGTTTGCCACCCCAAGTTGCCATGTCGTGTTGCGGTTGGGTTAGCCGAGGCTAGGGTGCCAGCAGTTTAGGTGCTTCCTATGTGGACTGCGTGTTCTGGTAAGAAAGGCTAGTTCCGTAGTGCCAGTAGGACAAGCACCCCCTGTAGGACTGTGTGATTCGGTAACTGCGGCCAGCTTGAGGCATGCCAACTTTGCTTTTCAGGGGTAACTTCTGCTACCCCTCCCGGTTCCAGCACCGTCAGCTGGTTCTCGTCAGAGCCTTTGGCCTAGGTGCCTCCATCTCGGTATCCGAGTTCCGGCAACGTCTGCTGGTCCTTGGTAGTGCTTTGTAGCACAGGTACCTCCTGCTTAGTAACCGGGTTCCAGCACCGTCAGCTGGTCCTCGGTTGTGCCATTGGCTCTTATTCCTTCTGCTGCCCCTCCGGGTGCCAGCACTGTCAGCTGGTCCTCGCTATTTCCATTTGCTCTTGCAGCTTATGCTACCCCTCCGGGTTCCAGCACCGTCAACTGGTTCTCGTCAGAGCCTTTGGCCTAGGTGCCTCCATCTCGGTATCCGAGTTCCGGCAACGTCTGCTGGTCCTTGGTAGTGCTTTTTAGCACAGGTACCTCCTGCTTAGTAACCGGGTTCCAGCACCGTCAGCTGGTCCTCGGTTGTGCCATTGGCTCTTGTTCCTTCTGCTGCCCCTCCGGGTGCCAGTACCATCAGCTGGTTCAAGAGGACAAAGAACAGGAAGACAACCACCAAGATGCAGAACAACAAGAGAGAGAAGACAAAGAAGCATAAAAAAACAAAGCAGAAGAACATTAAGCATAAGACTAATACTCTGAGCAAATGATATTATCTTATTTATAAGCAGAAGAAGACTAAGCAGTGTATGGGGGTGAGTCCGTTCCTCCTCGTGGTGCCCCTGGAAAAGGCCTGCTGCTGCAGGCCAAACTGAACGCGGACAAATCCTGTTGTAAATCTTTTGTGACAGGCAGAACGGAAGGTGTAAACTTCTAACTTTTCTAGATAACAACTACAGGAATGCCTGACACAAACAAGAATATGATGAAGAAGAATAGGAAGAAGATGAAGAAGTTGAATATGTAGAATAATAATTGTTGAATAAGAAGAATATGAAGAATGTAAGAAAAGGAAGAAGAAGAAGAATGTAAAAAAAGGAAGTAGAAGAATTTAAAAAAAGGAAGAAGAAGAAGAATGTAAAAAAAGGAATAAGAAGAAGAATGTAAAAAAAGGAAGTAGAAGAATGTAAAAAAGGAAGAAGAAGAAGAAGAAGAATGTAAAAAAAGGAATAATAATAATAAGAAGAAGGTAAAAAAAGGAAGAAGAATAAGAAAGAAGAAGAAAGAAGAAAGAAGAAGAAGACATACATGTCTGGCAAAATATAAATGAGGCTAACATAGTCAATATCTTTGTAACTCCTAACGTCTTTAAAAAAAAAAGTTTAATTCCTGCTATTCCATTTGATTGGGCTAAACCTCTATGGCTTTAATGTCTCCTCCACCTCCCACAATACATTCTACATTATTCTTAGTTGTTTTTCTTCATGTAGAATTAACCTACAAGGAAAGAAAGTGTTTTTTTTAATTCCGATATTTTGGCCCCATTGACTTGCATTGGTTCCCGGTATCGGAATTTTTTAAGATCGGCCGATCCATTCCGATCCGATATTTTCAAGTATCGGCTGGTATCGATCAACTCTAGTCATCAGCAAATTTAATCAGTTTACCCTCAATTCCTTCATCTAAATCATTGATAAAGATGTTGAACAATGCAGGGCCCAGGACAGAGCCCTGTGGTACCCCACTTGAGATATTCTTCCAACTGGATTTGCAGCCATTTATGACAACTCTTTGGGTCCGATCACTAAGCCAGTTATGAATCCACCTAACAGTTGCCTTGTCCATTACATATTTAGTCATTTTTTCAATAAGGATTGTGTGAGATACTTTGTCAAATGCTTTGCTGAAGTCAAGATATACTATATCTACAGCATTTCCCTGATCCACCCAGTCAGTGATTCTGTCATAGAAGAAAATTAAGTTAATCTGACATGACTTATTAGTTACAAACCCATGCTGACTCTGTTTAATCACTTCATTCTTATCCAGGTACTGACATACATGTTGTTTAATAATTTGGTCAAAGATCTTTCCTGGTATAGAAGTCAGACTCAGCAGTATCACTGCTGATCAACATATAAATAAGTCTTCATCCTGAGGCCACCTACCTTGGGGTACATACCGATCATTCAGCATCCTGCCACTCATCCTCTCTCCTGGGACACCCACACAGCGCCCCCTAGCGGACACAGTGGTCACTACACCACATACCTCCCCCCTCTGTTCAAACTTGTGGGGTTGAACACACGACATCACCCAGGGATCTCGAGACCGGGCACCCATGTCACCTTGCCCTACTAGTCAAGAGAACCGTCTCCATCTGTTTTGTCTATCATACGGCCTCATCTCCACGTTAGGCCTCCTCCGCCCCCAGCGGTCCGAATATCGGCGTTGGTCTTTGGCCTTCCCGTCAAAGTCCATCAGCGTGACCAGACACTCTTTAGTCTCCACACGTCTGCAGTGCGCTTCGTCACCCAACCTTTCTCTCACTGACCAGCTCTTCCGGTGGGTACAGTCAGAAGTTCCACTCCCAGTCGTGTCAACTGTCTGGCTTGAGTCTGACCCATTTAGTGTCTCACAGGAGCTAAGGTCTCTCAGTTTTGTCTTGCCAGTAAAATTGCCACTCACCGATTTTTGATGTCCCTGCCTTGCTGACATTCTTCGGCCACCTGCCATGTCACTACTTGGAGGGACCCTTCGGGTCCTTACATCTTGGTTTGTAGGTGGCCTCGACCTGGGTTCGTACCTCTTTATTGATCCACAGTCAGTCCAGCTTCAACTGTTCAATCTCTTGCAGGTACACTACTCGATACTCCAAGAGAATCCGAAAGTTTCTCCGGCTCTCCATGGAGCCAACCACAGTGATGGGAACCATGGCCTCTTCACCCGACACCTGGACTTCATCATCGGGAGGGATCCTCACCCTCGCCACACCGGAGATATTTACCAGGTCTTGCATTACCTTCCCGAGTCTTCCAATGATTCTCCCAATCAGACCTTTGGGTATGGGAATTATATCTTCGCCCAAGCCCAGCCGTTTATTTGCTTCCTTTGCTAACTCTAGGCGTCGAGCAGCTGTCATATTACTCTGCCTAAACAACTGCTTAGCGTGGAGACATTGCAGATGCATATTTTTCAGGACAGCTACCCAGTTCGCTGTGTCTTTCCTGGCTGATATTATCACCAACTGCCGAGTCTCAGGTGCCCAGTGCACCTTACATGCTTTGACCGCCTTTTTAAAAGCCTCATGCACCCCTTCCTCAGTGCAGGCTTCTTGCATGTCTTCGGGTACTTGAATCACAGATTTGAAGGTTATGGTCTTGCTCTCTTCCTGGACAGAAGACTCGGGCTTTACCACGGACACTTCTCTCACTACAGCTGTCCCGACCGGGTGACTGTCTTCTTTAGTTCTTAGCTCACAAACTTCATGAGATTTTATCTCTTCACTAGAGTTGAGCGAAACGGGTCGAAAAAATTCAAAAGTCGCCGACTTTTGGCAAAGTCGGGTTTCATGAAACGAAACCCGACCCTAGGATGAGGTCGGCCACGAGGTCGGCGACTTACGCGCCAAAGTCGCGTTTCAAAAGTTTGTTTTGCGCTCTTTTTCAGCCAATCAGGATCCACGGACACTGTGGGCAACGTGATGACATAGGCACTGGTCACCACCATCTTTCAGAAGGGCATGCAAGTGATTGGCTTGCTTTGGTGGGCGTCACAGGGGGGTATAAAAGGGCGTGCACGCCGACCGCCATCTTACTTCTGCCGATCTTAGTATAGGGAGAGGTTGCTGCTGATTCTGTAGGGAGAGCGTTAGGCAGGGAAGAAGACAAAAAAACTGCTTCTGCTGCTAGCGATTTGGCCTGCACAACACACAAGTCACTGTGTGTGCAGTGCAAGGGGAGGCTATATTGTGGTGTATCAGTGGTGTTGGTTGTTGGGCTGCCTTCTAAGGCTTCCTGACACGCTGGCATTGCTGTTTACCCACTGCTCCGCAAACTGCTTTTTTAAAAGCAATCCAAACTCCCTTATCCTCTCGTCACTTTGGTCACAGGCAGCTGTGCCATCGAGCGTGTCACATAGCGCTCAGATATCAGTGGGCCGCACACAATCCACAAGTGTCCAGTGTCCAAAAGTGTACGCAGAGATTCAAAATCTCCATTATCCTCTCGTCACTTTGGTCACAGGCAGCTGTGCCATCGAGCGTGTCACATAGCGCTCAGATATCAGTGGGCCGCACACAATCCACAAGTATACAGTGTCCAAAAGTGTACGCAGAGATTCAAAATCTCCATTATCCTCTCGTCACTTTGGTCACAGGCAGCTGTGCCATCGAGCGTGTCACATAGCGCTCAGATATCAGTGGGCCGCACACAATCCACAAGTGTCCAGTGTCCAAAAGTGTACGCAGAGATTCAAAATCTCCATTATCCTCTCGTCACTTTGGTCACAGGCAGCTGTGCCATCGAGCGTGTCACATAGCGCTCAGATATCAGTGGGCCGCACACAATCCACAAGTATACAGTGTCCAAAAGTGTACGCAGAGATTCAAAATCTCCATTATCCTCTCGTCACTTTGGTCACAGGCAGCTGTGCCATCGAGCGTGTCACATAGCGCTCAGATATCAGTGGGCCGCACACAATCCACAAGTGTCCAGTGTCCAAAAGTGTACGCAGAGATTCAAAATCTCCATTATCCTCTCGTCACTTTGGTCACAGGCAGCTGTGCCATCGAGCGTGTCACATAGCGCTCAGATATCAGTGGGCCGCACACAATCCACAAGTGTCCAGTGTCCAAAAGTGTACGCAGAGATTCAAAATCTCCATTATCCTCTCGTCACTTTGGTCACAGGCAGCTGTGCCATCGAGCGTGTCACATAGCGCTCAGATATCAGTGGGCCGCACACAATCCACAAGTGTCCACTGTCCACAAGTGTACGCAGAGATTCAAAATCTCCATTATCCTCTCGTCACTTTGGTCACAGGCAGCTGTGCCATCGAACGTGTCACATAGCGCTCAGATATCAGTGGGCCGCACACAATCCACAAGTGTCCAGTGTCCAAAAGTGTACGCAGAGATTCAAAATCTCCATTATCCTCTCGTCACTTTGGTCACAGGCAGCTGTGCCATCGAGCGTGTCACATAGCGCTCAGATATCAGTGGGCTGCACACAATCCACAAGTGTCCAGTGTCCAAAAGTGTACGCAGAGATTCAAAATCTCCATTATCCTCTCGTCACTTTGGTCACAGGCAGCTGTGCCATCGAGCGTGTCACATAGCGCTCAGATATCAGTGGACCGCACACAATCCACAAGTGTCCAGTGTCCAAAAGTGTACGCAGAGATTCAAAATCTCCATTATCCTCTCGTCACTTTGGTCACAGGCAGCTGTGCCATCGAGCGTGTCACATAGCGCTCAGATATCAGTGGGCCGCACACAATCCACAAGTGTCCACTGTCCACAAGTGTACGCAGAGATTCAAAATCTCCATTATCCTCTCGTCACTTTGGTCACAGGCAGCTGTGCCATCGAGCGTGTCACATAGCGCTCAGATATCAGTGGGCCGCACACAATCCACAAGTGTCCAGTGTCCAAAAGTGTACGCAGAGATTCAAAATCTCCATTATCCTCTCGTCACTTTGGTCACAGGCAGCTGTGCCATCGAGCGTGTCACATAGCGCTCAGATATCAGTGGGCCGCACACAATCCACAAGTGTCCACTGTCCACAAGTGTACGCAGAGATTCAAAATCTCCATTATCCTCTCGTCACTTTGGTCACAGGCAGCTGTGCCATCGAGCGTGTCACATAGCGCTCAGATATCAGTGGGCCGCACACAATCCACAAGTGTCCAGTGTCCAAAAGTGTACGCAGAGATTCAAAATCTCCATTATCCTCTCGTCACTTTGGTCACAGGCAGCTGTGCCATCGAGCGTGTCACATAGCGCTCAGATATCAGTGGGCCGCACACAATCCACAAGTGTCCAGTGTCCAAAAGTGTACGCAGAGATTCAAAATCTCCATTATCCTCTCGTCACTTTGGTCACAGGCAGCTGTGCCATCGAGCGTGTCACATAGCGCTCAGATATCAGTGGGCCGCACACAATCCACAAGTGTCCACTGTCCACAAGTGTACGCAGAGATTCAAAATCTCCATTATCCTCTCGTCACTTTGGTCACAGGCAGCTGTGCCATCGAGCGTGTCACATAGCGCTCAGATATCAGTGGGCCGCACACAATCCACAAGTGTCCAGTGTCCAAAAGTGTACGCAGAGATTCAAAATCTCCATTATCCTCTCGTCACTTTGGTCACAGGCAGCTGTGCCATCGAGCGTGTCACATAGCGCTCAGATATCAGTGGGCCGCACACAATCCACAAGTGTCCACTGTCCACAAGTGTACGCAGAGATTCAAAATCTCCATTATCCTCTCGTCACTTTGGTCACAGGCAGCTGTGCCATCGAGCGTGTCACATAGCGCTCAGATATCAGTGGGCCGCACACAATCCACAAGTGTCCACTGTCCACAAGTGTACGCAGAGATTCAAAATCTCCATTATCCTCTCGTCACTTTGGCCACAGGCAGCTGTGCCATCGAGCGTGTCACATAGCGCTCAGATATCAGTGGGCTGCACACAATCCACAAGTGTCCACTGTCCACAAGTGTGTGCAGAAATTCTAAAACTCCCCTGTCCTATAGACACCTTGTACCTTGTTTTACATTACTATATAGTTTGTTGGATTTTGTCTACATTTCTACCAAAAATGAGGAAGGCTGGTGGAAGAGGCCGTGGAATTGGGCGGGGGTTGGCAGCTGGTAATGATGGTGTTGGTGGTGGATCTGATGGTAGTGGCAAGAGCAAAATAGGACCAAATGCAGGAGGTGCTGACCCTGCGTCATTGTCTGTCTACATAAGGCCTCGAACGCTTAGTTTTCTAGGAGTTGGCAAACCGCTTTTAAAGGCAGAGCATCAGGAAAAAGTTTTGTCTTACATTGCTGACTCAGCCTCCAGCTCTATCGCCTCCTCTTCTTCAGTTGTAAAAAGTAAAAGCACTGAGTCGTCATTGGAGGCTCATGTTCATGAACCACACCTTTCATTGTGTCCTTCACCCCAACCAAGATTGAAGGATGACGCAGGCCATACTACTGATTACTCCATGGAGCTGTTTTCACATACCATGCCTGGATTATCAAGTCAAATGGTGAATTACCCAGGCCAAGATGAATCTGACATGGAGTGCACTGATGCACAGCCGCTGATGGATGATTCTGCTGGTACATTCACTCAGAGCACTACATTGTCCTCGCAGTGTACAGAGCCAGATTTTGACCCTGATGAGACTCAGGTGCCCCTTCCCGCACACTATACCACCATACACGGTGACACAGAGAAAGGTGCACATGACATAGAAGAGGAGGTGATGGATGACCCAGTTGTTGACCCAGATTGGCATCCATTGGGGGAAGAGGGTGCTGCTTCCAATAGCTCAGATGAGGAGCATCCACAGCAGACATCGACATCGCAACAGCTGTTATCTGGCAGGCCCGGAGCACTCCAAAGACAGGTTCCAAACATCAAAAGAGTTGCTGGACAGCTTGTCCAGAGGGTCAAAAGATCACAGCGTGCTAGGCCGCAAAATGTCTGCCAAAGTAGGAAGAGTGCAGTGTGGCACTTTTTTGAACAAAATCCTCATGATCAGGCCAAGGTTATCTGTAAGAAGTGCGCAAAGACCTTTAGCCGAGGGAAAAATCTGAAAAATTTGAATACCAGTTGCATGCTTAGACATTTAACCAGCATGCACTTGCAAGCGTGGACACAACACCAAACCTCAAGTGCCACATGTGCAACTGATCACAACGAAGGTAGTCAGCAACGCTACATTGTTTCCCCCACTGTAAGCACACCGGTTAGCACAGCAGCAAATGTTGAGGTGTCGTTGCAAGGCCACAGCAGTCAGGGAATCCCACTGTTATATCAACGAAAGACTGATTGTAGGCCATCAGAAAGAACACCAACTCCATCACCATCATCAACACTCTCTCAGTCCGCCCTGTCCACCGTTACTTCCACCATATGCAGCTCTCAAGTCCAGCTCACCCTCCCAGACACTATGAGTAGGTCAAGAAAGTACTCAGTCTCTCATCCGCGTACACTGGGTTTGAACGCCCACATTGCCAAACTAATCTCGTTTATGATGCCCTTTCATTTGGTGGAAAGCACAGCTTTCCGCGAACTCATGGCCTATGCAGTACCACGCTATGACCTACCCAGTCGCCACTTCTTCTCTCGCAAAGCCATCCCAGCCCTCCACCATCATGTGAAAGACCGCATTGTCCATGCACTCAAGCAGTCAGTGAGCGGAAAGGTGCACCTCACAACTGATGCATGGTCCAGTCGGCATGGCCAGGGCCGTTACGTGTCCATCACTGCGCACTGGGTTAATGTGGTGGATGCAGGGTCCATAGGGGACAGCGGTGGTGGGACAGTGCTGCCTAGCCCACGGTCTAGGAAACAGTTGGCTGTAGGCGTTCGACCCTCCTCCTCCTCCTCCAGAAGTGACAGCTCGTCCACAGAGCGCAGTCGTACGAGCACTCCATCTGCAGCTGCCACTGTTGCACACGATGTGTCCCCCTATCGAGCAGCTAGTGGAAAGCGTCAGCAGGCTGTGTTGCAGATGATGTGTTTGGGCGACAGACACACCGCCGAGGTGCTGGCCGAGTACTTGAAGTGACAAACTGAGTCATGGCTGGGCAGTGTACATCTTGAGGCAGGCAAGGTAGTTAGTGATAACGGCCGTAATTTTGTGGCAGCCATAGCCCTTTCAAAACTCAGCCACATACCTTGCTTGGCTCACACCTTGAACCTGGTGGTGCAGTGCTTCCTCAAAAATTATCCGGAGTTAACAGCCCTGCTCCAGAAGGTGCGAAGACTGAGCGCGCACATCCGCCGGTCGCCTGTACACTCCGTTCGTATGCAGAAGCTGCAGCGATTGCTCCACCTTCCCAACCACCGCCTCATTATCGACATTGCAACAAGGTGGAACTCCACCCTGCACATGGTGGAGCGGCTGAGCGAGCAGAGGCAGGCCATAATGCATTTGTGGGAGGATACACGGCCAGGCACTTTGAGAGCAGACATGGAGTTGACAGGCGTGCAGTGGTCGAAGCTGAAAGACCTTTGTAAAGTCCTTCAGTGTTTTGAGGAATGCACACGGCTGGTAAGCGCAGACGACGCCATCCTAAGCATGAGCATCCCACTTATGCGTCTGCTCATGCAAACTTTGACGCACCTTAAGGAGCAGGCGTCTGCAGCCAATGTTGATGAGGAGGAAGAGGAGGAGGGAATCCTTGATGACATTCAGCCATTGTCTGCTCAGGGACCTCTCCTGGACGAGGTGGAGGAAGAAGAGGAGGAGGAGGATGATGGGGATGATTACTTAGGGGAGGAGGATGCATCTCGTGGGGCAAGTGAAAATGTTGGCGTGGCAAGGTCTGGTACAGGGTTTGTGCGTGACTGGAGGGATGTGGATTTGCCAGAAAGTGCTCCTCCACCCAGCACTCGCAGTGCATCATTGACACTGGGAACATTGGCCCACATGTCAGATTATGCCTTGCGGATCCTAAAAAGGGAACCCCGCATTGCCAAAATGATGAAAGATGACGACTACTGGTTGGCCAGCATCCTGGATCCACGCTATAAAGGCAAATTACAAAACATCATGCCACAGGAGAACCTTGACCTAATATTGGCTAATAAACAAGCAACTCTGGTAAATCGGTTGCTTGAGGCATTCCCAGCACACAGCAGCGGTGATGGTTCTCACACGAGCCGTACGGGCCGGGGGCAGCTTGGCAGAGGTGTTCGTGGTGCACACAGCAGAAGTGGCGTTGGAGACAGGGGTTTCATGACAATGTTGTTGACTGATTTTTCAAATACCGCTCACACAACTGGTAATACTGCATCGATGGAAAGTGACAGGAGACAGCAGTTGTCAACTATGGTTACAAACTACTTTTCCTCCCATATCGATGTTCTCCCATACAGGTCATTCCCCTTTGACTATTGGGCCGCTAAACTGGACACCTGGCCTGAATTGGCCCAATATGCCTTACAGGAGCTCGCTTGCCCAGCTGCAAGTGTGCTATCGGAAAGAGTCTTCAGTGCAGCTGGATCAATCCTGACAGAAAAAAGGACCCGTCTGTCAACCCAAAATGTGGATGATCTAACCGTCATTAAAATGAACCACGCATGGGTTTCCAAGGATTTTGTCCCACCTTCCCCTGATGACACATAGGGTGACAGAAAAATGGCTTGCTTTGGTCCACCTCTTCCTGGTACTTCACCTATTTCGCCTTTTGCATCAGTTGAATGTCCAACATCAACATATGCCACTTTCTAAAACTCCCTAACTGTGCTGCCTCCCCCCCCATGGCCGGGGTCACCACCTAGCGCCCGACACCGTGCGAGTGCCGTTGCCCTGGACAGGTGGGTAGGCCGACTCTTGGGCGCGGGCACTGGCACAGGGTCCCTCATAGTGCAATCAAGTGTCTCTGACGGTGGTGGTACACACCCGCCGTCAGACACACCGCTGTACTATGAGGGGCCCAGTGCCAGTACCGACGCCCACGAGTGTGCCCCCCTTGCTTGGCCAGGGCCCCAGCATTTGCAATCTTTACCTCTCCCTGCTCCTCCGCTGTGTAATCTGGGCCGTCAAATCCATACTGTGCCTGACACCGTCTGAGCCTGCCTCATGATGTATAGACATATATTTTGAATGTGTACGCTATCCATACATGTTATCCGGAGATACGGTACCCCTTCTAACCTTTGTGCAATGACGTGCAATCCATACTGGGCATAACACCGTCTGAGCCTGCCTCATGCTGTATAGACATATATTTTGAATGTGTACGCTATCCATACATGTTATCCAGGGATACGGTACCCTTTCTAACCTTTGTGCAATGACGTGCAATCCATACTGGGCCTAACACCGTCTGAGCCTGCCTCATGCTGTATAGACATATATTTTGAATGTGTACGCTATCCATACATGTTATCCAGGGATACGGTACCTTTTCTAACCTTTGTGCAATGACGTGCAATCCATACTGGGCCTAACACCGTCTGAGCCTGCCTCATGCTGTATAGACATATATTTTGATTGTGTACGCTATCCATACATGTTATCCGGGGATACGGTACCCCTGCTAACCTTTGTGCAATGACGTGCAATCCATACTGGGCCTAACACCGTCTGAGCCTGCCTCATACTGTATAGACATATATTTTGAATGTGTACGCTATCCATACATGTTATACAGGGATACGGTACCCTTTCTAACCTTTGTGCAATGACGTGCAATCCATACTGGGCCTAACACCGTCTGAGCCTGCCTCATGCTGTATAGACATATATTTTGAATGTGTACGCTATCCATACATGTTATCCAGGGATACGGTACCCTTTCTAACCTTTGTGCAATAACATGCAATCCATACTGGGCCTAACACCGTCTGAGCCTGCCTTATGCTGTATAGACATATATTTTGAATGTGTACGCTATCCATACATGTTATCCGGGGATACGGTACCCCTTCTAACCTTTGTGCAATGACGTGCAATCCATACTGGGCCTAACACCGTCTGAGCCTGCCTCATGCTGTATAGACATATATTTTGAATGTGTACGCTATCCATACATGTTATCCAGGGATACGGTACCCTTTCTAACCTTTGTGCAATGACGTGCAATCCATGCTGGGCCTAACACCGTCTGAGCCTGCCTCATGCTGTATAGACATATATTTTGAATGTGTACGCTATCCATACATGTTATCCGGGGATAAGGTACCCTTTCTAACCTTTGTGCAATGACGTGCAATCCATACTGGGCCTAACACCGTCTGAGCCTGCCTCATGCTTTATAGACATATATTTTGAATGTGTACGCTATCCATACATGTTATCTGGGGATACGGTACCCCTTCTAACCTTTGTGCAATGACGTGCAATCCATACTGGGCCTAACACCGTCTGAGCCTGCCTCATGCTGTATAGACATATATTTTGAATGTGTACGCTATCCATACATGTTATCCGGGGATACGGTACCCCTTCTAACCTTTCTGCAATGACGTGCAATCCATACTGGGCCTAACACCGTCAGAGCCTGCCTCATGCTGTATAGACATATATTTTGAATGTGTACGCTATCCATACATGTTATCCAGGGATACGGTACCCTTTCTAACCTTTGTGCAATGACGTGCAATCCATACTGGGCCTAACACCGTCTGAGCCTGCCTCATGCTGTATAGACATATATTTTGAATGTGTACGCTATCCATACATGTTATCCAGGGATACGGTACCCTTTCTAACCTTTGTGCAATGACGTGCAATCCATACTGGGCCTAACACCGTCTGAGCCTGCCTCATGCTGTATAGACATATATTTTGAATGTGTACGCTATCCATACATGTTATCCGGGGATACGGTACCCTTTCTAACCTTTGTGCAATGACGTGCAATCCATACTGGGCCTAACACCGTCTGAGCCTGCCTCATGCTGTATAGACATAAATTTTGAATGTGTACGCTATCCATAGATGTTATCCGGGGATACGGTACCCCTTCTATCCTTTGTGCAATGACGTGCAATCCATACTGGGCCTAACACCGTCTGAGCCTGCCTCATGCTGTATAGACATATATTTTGAATGTGTACGCTATCCATACATTTTATCCAGGGATACGGTACCCTTTCTAACCTTTGTGCAATGACGTGCAATCCATACTGGGCCTAACACCGTCTGAGCCTGCCTCATGCTGTATAGACATATATTTTGAATGTGTACGCTATCCATACATGTTATCCAGGGATACGGTACCCTTTCTAACCTTTGTGCAATGACGTGCAATCCATACTGGGCCTAACACCGTCTGAGCCTGCCTCATGCTGTATAGACATATATTTTGATTGTGTACGCTATCCATACATGTTATCCGGGGATACGGTACCCCTGCTAACCTTTGTGCAATGACGTGCAATCCATACTGGGCCTAACACCGTCTGAGCCTGCCTCATACTGTATAGACATATATTTTGAATGTGTACGCTATCCATACATGTTATCCAGGGATACGGTACCCTTTCTAACCTTTGTGCAATGACGTGCAATCCATACTGGGCCTAACACCGTCTGAGCCTGCCTCATGCTGTATAGACATATATTTTGAATGTGTACGCTATCCATACATGTTATCCAGGGATACAGTACCCTTTCTAACCTTTGTGCAATGACGTGCAATCCATACTGGGCCTAACACCGTCTGAGCCTGCCTTATGCTGTATAGACATATATTTTGAATGTGTACGCTATCCATACATGTTATCCGGGGATACGGTACCCCTTCTAACCTTTGTGCAATGACGTGCAATCCATACTGGGCCTAACACCGTCTGAGCCTGCCTCATGCTGTATAGACATATATTTTGAATGTGTACGCTATCCATACATGTTATCCAGGGATACGGTACCCTTTCTAACCTTTGTGCAATGACGTGCAATCCATGCTGGGCCTAACACCGTCTGAGCCTGCCTCATGCTGTATAGACATATATTTTGAATGTGTACGCTATCCATACATGTTATCCGGGGATAAGGTACCCTTTCTAACCTTTGTGCAATGACGTGCAATCCATACTGGGCCTAACACCGTCTGAGCCTGCCTCATGCTGTATAGACATATATTTTGAATGTGTACGCTATCCATACATGTTATCCGGGGATACGGTACCCCTTCTAACCTTTGTGCAATGACGTGCAATCCATACTGGGCCTAACACCGTCTGAGCCTGCCTCATGCTGTATAGACATATATTTTGAATGTGTACGCTATCCATGCATGTTATCCGGGGATACGGTACCCGTTCTAACCTTTCTGCAATGACGTGCAATCCATACTGGGCCTAACACCGTCAGAGCCTGCCTCATGCTGTATAGACATATATTTTGAATGTGTACGCTATCCATACATGTTATCCGGGGATACGGTACCCCTTCTAACCTTTGTGCAATGACGTGCAATCCATACTGGGTCTAACACCGTCTGAGCCTGCCTCATGCTGTATAGACACATATTTTGAATGTGTACGCTATCCATACATGTTATCCGGGGATACGGTACCCCTTCTAACCTTTGTGCAATGACGTGCAATCCATACTGGGCCTAACACCGTCTGAGCCTGCCTCATGCTGTATAGACATATATTTTGAATGTGTACGCTATCCATACATGTTATCCGGGGATACGGTACCCCTTCTAACCTTTCTGCAATGACGTGCAATCCATACTGGGCCTAACACCGTCAGAGCCTGCCTCATGCTGTATAGACATATATTTTGAATGTGTACGCTATCCATACATGTTATCCGGGGATACGGTACCCCTTCTAAACTTTGTGCAATGACGTGCAATCCATACTGGGCCTAACACTCTCTGAGCCTGCCTCATGCTGTATAGACATATATTTTGAATGTGTACGCTATCCATACATGTTATCCAGGGATACGGTACCCTTTCTAACCTTTGTGCAATGACGTGCAATCCATACTGGGCCTAACACCGTCTGAGCCTGCCTCATGCTGTATAGACATATATTTTGAATGTGTACGCTATCCATACATGTTATCCGGGGATACGGTACCCTTTCTAATCTTTGTGCAATGACGTGCAATCCATACTGGGCCTAACACCGTCTGAGCCTGCCTCATGCTGTATAGACATATATTTTGAATGTGTACGCTATCCATACATGTTATCCAGGGATACGGTACCCTTTCTAACCTTTGTGCAATGACTTGCAATCCATACTGGGCCTAACACCGTCTGAGCCTGCCTCATGCTGTATAGACATATATTTTGAATATGTACGCTATCCATACATGTTATCCGGGGATACGGTACCCTTTCTAACCTTTGTGCAATGACGTGCAATCCATACTGGGCCTAACACCGTCTGAGCCTGCCTCATGCTGTATAGACATATATTTTGAATGTGTACGCTATCCATACATGTTATCCGGGGATACGGTACCCCTTCTAACCTTTGTGCAATGACGTGCAATCCATACTGGGCCTAACACCGTCTGAGCATGCCTCATGCTGTATAGACATATATTTTGAATGTGTACGCTATCCATACATGTTATCCGGGGATACGGTACCCCTTCTAACCTTTGTGCAATGACGTGCAATCCACACTGGGCCTAACACCGTCTGAGCCTGCCTCATGCTGTATAGACATATATTTTGAATGTGTACGCTATCCATACATGTTATCCAGGGATACGGTACCCTTTCTAACCTTTGTGCAATGACGTGCAATCCATACTGGGCCTAACACCGTCTGAGCCTGCCTCATGCTGTATAGACATATATTTTGAATGTGTACGCTATCCATACATGTTATCCGGGGATACGGTACCCCTTCTAACCTTTGTGCAATGACGTGCAATCCATACTGGGCCTAACACCGTCTGAGCCTGCCTCATGCTGTATAGACATATATTTTGAATGTGTACGCTATCCATACATGTTATCCAGGGATACGGTACCCTTTCTATCCTTTGTGCAATGACGTGCAATCCATACTGGGCCTAACACCGTCTGAGCCTGCCTCATTCTGTATAGACATATATTTTGAATGTGTACGCTATCCATACATGTTATCCAGGGATACGGTACCCTTTCTAACCTTTGTGCAATGACGTGCAATCCATACTGGGCCTAACACCGTCTGAGCCTGCCTCATGCTGTATAGACATATATTTTGAATGTGTACGCTATCCATACATGTTATCCGGGGATACGGTACCCCTTCTAACGTTTGTGCAATGACGTGCAATCCATACTGGGCCTAACACCGTCTGAGCCTGCCTCATGCTGTATAGACATATATTTTGAATGTGTACGCTATCCATACATGTTATTCAGGGATACGGTGCCCTTTCTAACCTTTGTGCAATGACGTGCAATCCATACTGGGCCTAACACCGTCTGAGCCTGCCTCATGCTGTATAGACATATATTTTGAATGTGTACGCTATCCATACATGTTATCCAGGGATACGGTACCCTTTCTAACCTTTGTGCAATTACGTGCAATCCATACTGGGCCTAACACTGTCTGAGCCTGCCTCATGCTGTATAGACATATATTTTGAATGTGTACGCTATCCATACATGTTATCCGGGGATACGGTACCCTTTCTAACCTTTGTGCAATGACGTGCAATCCATACTGGGCCTAACACCGTCTGAGCCTGCCTCATGCTGTACAGACATAAATTTTGAATGTGTACGCTATCCATACATGTTATCCGGGGATACGGTACCCCTTCTAACCTTTGTGCAATGACGTGCAATCCATACTGGGCCTAACACCGTCTGAGCCTGCCTCATGCTGTATAGACATATATTTTGAATGTGTACGCTATCCATACATGTTATCCGGGGATACGGTACCCCTTCTAACCTTTGTGCAATGACGTGCAATCCATACTGGGCCTAACACCGTCTGAGCCTGCCTCATGCTGTATAGACATATATTTTGAATGTGTACGCTATCCATACATGTTATCCAGGGATACGGTACCCTTTCTAACCTTTGTGCAATGACGTGCAATCCATACTGGGCCTAACACCGTCTGAGCCTGCCTCATGCTGTATAGACATATATTTTGAATGTGTACGCTATCCATACATGTTATCCGGGGATACGGTACCCCTTCTAACCTTTGTGCAATGACGTGCAATCCATACTGGGCCTAACACCGTCTGAGCCTGCCTCATGCTGTATAGACATATATTTTGAATGTGTACGCTATCCATACATGTTATCCAGGGATACGGTACCCTTTCTATCCTTTGTGCAATGACGTGCAATCCATACTGGGCCTAACACCGTCTGAGCCTGCCTCATGCTGTATAGACATATATTTTGAATGTGTACGCTATCCATACATGTTATCCAGGGATACGGTACCCTTTCTAACCTTTGTGCAATGACGTGCAATCCATACTGGGCCTAACACCGTCTGAGCCTGCCTCATGCTGTATAGACATATATTTTGAATGTGTACGCTATCCATACATGTTATCCAGGGATACGGTACCCTTTCTAACCTTTGTGCAATGACGTGCAATCCATACTGGGCCTAACACCGTCTGAGCCTGCCTCATGCTGTATAGACATATATTTTGAATGTGTACGCTATCCATACATGTTATCCGGGGATACGGTACCCCTTCTAACCTTTGTGCAATGACGTGCAATCCATACTGGGCCTAACACCGTCTGAGCCTGCCTCATGCTGTATAGACATATATTTTGAATGTGTACGCTATCCATACATGTTATTCAGGGATACGGTGCCCTTTCTAACCTTTGTGCAATGACGTGCAATCCATACTGGGCCTAACACCGTCTGAGCCTGCCTCATGCTGTATAGACATATATTTTGAATGTGTACGCTATCCATACATGTTATCCAGGGATACGGTACCCTTTCTAACCTTTGTGCAATTACGTGCAATCCTTACTGGGCCTAACACCGTCTGAGCCTGCCTCATGCTGTATAGACATATATTTTGAATGTGTACGCTATCCATACATGTTATCCGGGGATACGGTACCCTTTCTAACCTTTGTGCAATGACGTGCAATCCATACTGGGCCTAACACCGTCTGAGCCTGCCTCATGCTGTATAGACATAAATTTTGAATGTGTACGCTATCCATACATGTTATCCGGGGATACGGTACCCCTTCTAACCTTTGTGCAATGACGTGCAATCCATACTGGGCCTAACACCGTCTGAGCCTGCCTCATGCTGTATAGACATATATTTTGAATGTGTACGCTATCCATACATGTTATCCGGGGATACGGTAGCCCTTCTAACCTTTGTGCAATGACGTGCAATCCATACTGGGCCTAACACCGTCTGAGCCTGCCTCATGCTGTATAGACATATATTTTGAATGTGTACGCTATCCATACATGTTATCCAGGGATACGGTACCCTTTCTAACCTTTGTGCAATGACGTGCAATCCATACTGGGCCTAACACCGTCTGAGCCTGCCTCATGCTGTATAGACATATATTTTGAATGTGTACGCTATCCATACATGTTATCCGGGGATACGGTACCCCTTCTAACCTTTGTGCAATGACGTGCAATCCATACTGGGCCTAACACCGTTTGAGCCTGCCTCATGCTGTATAGACATATATTTTGAATGTTTACGCTATCCATACATGTTATCCAGGGATACGGTACCCTTTCTAACCTTTGTGCAATGACGTGCAATCCATACTGGGCCTAACACCGTCTGATCCTGCCTCATGCTGTATAGACATATATTTTGAATGTGTACGCTATCCATACATGTTATCCGGGGATACGGTACCCCTTCTAACCTTTGTGCAATGACATGCAATCCATACTGGGCCTAACACCGTCTGAGCCTGCCTCATGCTGTATAGACATATATTTTGAATGTGTACGCTATCCATACATGTTATCCAGGGATACGGTACCCTTTCTAACCTTTGTGCAATGACGTGCAATCCATACTGGGCCTAACACCGTCTGAGCCTGCCTCATGCTGTATAGACATATATTTTGAATGTGTACGCTATCCATACATGTTATCCGGGGATACGGTACCCCTTCTAACCTTTGTGCAATGACGTGCAATCCATACTGGGCCTAACACAGTCTGAACCTGCCTCATGCTGTATAGACATATATTTTGAATGTGTACGCTATCCATACATGTTATCCAGGGATACGGTACCCTTTCTAACCTTTGTGCAATGACGTGCAATCCATACTGGGCCTAACACCGTCTGAGCCTGCCTCATGCTGTATAGACATATATTTTGAATGTGTACGCTATCCATACATGTTATCCAGGGATACGGTACCCTTTCTAACCTTTGTGCAATGACGTGCAATCCATACTGGGCCTAACACCGTCTGAGCCTGCCTCATGCTGTATAGACATATATTTTGAATGTGTACGCTATCCATACATGTTATCCGGGGATACGGTACCCCTTCTAACCTTTGTGCAATGACGTGCAATCCATACTGGGCCTAACACCGTCTGAGCCTGCCTCATGCTGTATAGACATATATTTTGAATGTGTACGCTATCCATACATGTTATCCAGGGATACGGTACCCTTTCTAACCTTTGTGCAATGACGTGCAATCCATACTGGGCCTAACACCGTCTGAGCCTGCCTCATGCTGTATAGACATATATTTTGAATGTGTACGCTATCCATACATGTTATCCGGGGATACGGTACCCTTTCTAACCTTTGTGCAATGACGTGCAATCCATACTGGGCCTAACACCGTCTGAGCCTGCCTCATGCTGTATAGACATATATTTTGAATGTGTACGCTATCCATACATGTTATCCAGGGATACGGTACCCTTTCTAACCTTTGTGCAATGACGTGCAATCCATACTGGGCCTAACACCGTCTGAGCCTGCCTCATGCTGTATAGACATATATTTTGAATGTGTACGCTATCCATACATGTTATCCGGGGATACGGTACCCCTTCTAACCTTTGTGCAATGACGTGCAATCCATACTGGGTCTAACACCGTCTGAGCCTGCCTCATGCTGTATAGACATATATTTTGAATGTGTACGCTATCCATACATGTTATTCAGGGATACGGTGCCCTTTCTAACCTTTGTGCAATGACGTGCAATCCATACTGGGCCTAACACCGTCTGAGCCTGCCTCATGCTGTATAGACATATATTTTGAATGTGTACGCTATCCATACATGTTATCCAGGGATACGGTACCCTTTCTAACCTTTGTGCAATTACGTGCAATCCATACTGGGCCTAACACCGTCTGAGCCTGCCTCATGCTGTATAGACATATATTTTGAATGTGTACGCTATCCATACATGTTATCCGGGGATACGGTACCCTTTCTAACCTTTGTGCAATGACGTGCAATCCATACTGGGCCTAACACCGTCTGAGCCTGCCTCATGCTGTATAGACATAAATTTTGAATGTGTACGCTATCCATACATGTTATCCGGGGATACAGTACCCCTTCTAACCTTTGTGCAATGACGTGCAATCCATAATGGGCCTAACACCGTCTGAGCCTGCCTCATGCTGTATAGACATATATTTTGAATGTGTACGCTATCCATACATGTTATCCGGGGATACGGTACCCCTTCTAACCTTTGTGCAATGACGTGCAATCCATACTGTGCCTAACACCGTCTGAGCCTGCCTCATGCTGTATAGACATATATTTTGAATGTGTACGCTATCCATACATGTTATCCAGGGATACGGTACCCTTTCTAACCTTTGTGCAATGACGTGCAATCCATACTGGGCCTAACACCGTCTGAGCCTGCCTCATGCTGTATAGACATATATTTTGAATGTGTACGCTATCCATACATGTTATCCGGGGATACGGTACCCCTTCTAACCTTTGTGCAATGACGTGCAATCCATACTGGGCCTAACACCGTTTGAGCCTGCCTCATGCTGTATAGACATATATTTTGAATGTTTACGCTATCCATACATGTTATCCATGGATACGGTACCCTTTCTAACCTTTGTGCAATGACGTGCAATCCATACTGGGCCTAACACCGTTTGAGCCTGGCTCATGCTGTATAGACATATATTTTGAATGTTTACGCTATCCATACATGTTATCCAGGGATACGGTACCCTTTCTAACCTTTGTGCAATGACGTGCAATCCATACTGGGCCTAACACCGTTTGAGCCTGCCTCATGCTGTATAGACATATATTTTGAATGTTTACGCTATCCATACATGTTATCCAGGGATACGGTACCCTTTCTAACCTTTGTGCAATGACGTGCAATCCATACTGGGCCTAACACTGTCTGAGCCTGCCTCATGCTGTATAGACATATATTTTGAATGTGTACGCTATCCATACATGTTATCCAGGGTTACGGTACCCTTTCTAACCTTTGTGAAATGACGTGCAATCCATACTGGGCCTAAAACCGTCTGAGCCTGCCTCATGCTGTATAGACATATATTTTGAATGTTTACGCTATCCATACATGTTATCCAGGGATACGGTACCCTTTCTAACCTTTGTGCAATGACGTGCAATCCATACTGGGCCTAACACCGTCTGAGCCTGCCTCATGCTGTATAGACATATATTTTGAATGTGTACGCTATCCATACATGTTATCCGGGGATACGGTACCCCTTCTAACCTTTGTGCAATGACGTGCAATCCATACTGGGCCTAACACCGTCTGAGCCTGCCTCATGCTGTATAGACATATATTTTGAATGTGTACGCTATCCATACATGTTATCCGGGGATACGGTACCCCTTCTAACCTTTGTGCAATGACGTGCAATCCATACTGGGCCTAACACCGTCTGAGCCTGCCTCATGCTGTATAGACATATATTTTGAATGTGTACGCTATCCATGCATGTTATCCGGGGATACGGTACCCGTTCTAACCTTTCTGCAATGACGTGCAATCCATACTGGGCCTAACACCGTCAGAGCCTGCCTCATGCTGTATAGACATATATTTTGAATGTGTACGCTATCCATACATGTTATCCGGGGATACGGTACCCCTTCTAACCTTTGTGCAATGACGTGCAATCCATACTGGGTCTAACACCGTCTGAGCCTGCCTCATGCTGTATAGACACATATTTTGAATGTGTACGCTATCCATACATGTTATCCGGGGATACGGTACCCCTTCTAACCTTTGTGCAATGACGTGCAATCCATACTGGGCCTAACACCGTCTGAGCCTGCCTCATGCTGTATAGACATATATTTTGAATGTGTACGCTATCCATACATGTTATCCGGGGATACGGTACCCCTTCTAACCTTTCTGCAATGACGTGCAATCCATACTGGGCCTAACACCGTCAGAGCCTGCCTCATGCTGTATAGACATATATTTTGAATGTGTACGCTATCCATACATGTTATCCGGGGATACGGTACCCCTTCTAAACTTTGTGCAATGACGTGCAATCCATACTGGGCATAACACTCTCTGAGCCTGCCTCATGCTGTATAGACATATATTTTGAATGTGTACGCTATCCATACATGTTATCCAGGGATACGGTACCCTTTCTAACCTTTGTGCAATGACGTGCAATCCATACTGGGCCTAACACCGTCTGAGCCTGCCTCATGCTGTATAGACATATATTTTGAATGTGTACGCTATCCATACATGTTATCCGGGGATACGGTACCCTTTCTAATCTTTGTGCAATGACGTGCAATCCATACTGGGCCTAACACCGTCTGAGCCTGCCTCATGCTGTATAGACATATATTTTGAATGTGTACGCTATCCATACATGTTATCCAGGGATACGGTACCCTTTCTAACCTTTGTGCAATGACTTGCAATCCATACTGGGCCTAACACCGTCTGAGCCTGCCTCATGCTGTATAGACATATATTTTGAATATGTACGCTATCCATACATGTTATCCGGGGATACGGTACCCTTTCTAACCTTTGTGCAATGACGTGCAATCCATACTGGGCCTAACACCGTCTGAGCCTGCCTCATGCTGTATAGACATATATTTTGAATGTGTACGCTATCCATACATGTTATCCGGGGATACGGTACCCCTTCTAACCTTTGTGCAATGACGTGCAATCCATACTGGGCCTAACACCGTCTGAGCCTGCCTCATGCTGTATAGACATATATTTTGAATGTGTACGCTATCCATACATGTTATCCGGGGATACGGTACCCCTTCTAACCTTTGTGCAATGACGTGCAATCCACACTGGGCCTAACACCGTCTGAGCCTGCCTCATGCTGTATAGACATATATTTTGAATGTGTACGCTATCCATACATGTTATCCAGGGATACGGTACCCTTTCTAACCTTTGTGCAATGACGTGCAATCCATACTGGGCCTAACACCGTCTGAGCCTGCCTCATGCTGTATAGACATATATTTTGAATGTGTACGCTATCCATACATGTTATCCGGGGATACGGTACCCCTTCTAACCTTTGTGCAATGACGTGCAATCCATACTGGGCCTAACACCGTCTGAGCCTGCCTCATGCTGTATAGACATATATTTTGAATGTGTACGCTATCCATACATGTTATCCAGGGATACGGTACCCTTTCTATCCTTTGTGCAATGACGTGCAATCCATACTGGGCCTAACACCGTCTGAGCCTGCCTCATTCTGTATAGACATATATTTTGAATGTGTACGCTATCCATACATGTTATCCAGGGATACGGTACCCTTTCTAACCTTTGTGCAATGACGTGCAATCCATACTGGGCCTAACACCGTCTGAGCCTGCCTCATGCTGTATAGACATATATTTTGAATGTGTACGCTATCCATACATGTTATCCGGGGATACGGTACCCCTTCTAACGTTTGTGCAATGACGTGCAATCCATACTGGGCCTAACACCGTCTGAGCCTGCCTCATGCTGTATAGACATATATTTTGAATGTGTACGCTATCCATACATGTTATTCAGGGATACGGTGCCCTTTCTAACCTTTGTGCAATGACGTGCAATCCATACTGGGCCTAACACCGTCTGAGCCTGCCTCATGCTGTATAGACATATATTTTGAATGTGTACGCTATCCATACATGTTATCCAGGGATACGGTACCCTTTCTAACCTTTGTGCAATTACGTGCAATCCATACTGGGCCTAACACTGTCTGAGCCTGCCTCATGCTGTATAGACATATATTTTGAATGTGTACGCTATCCATACATGTTATCCGGGGATACGGTACCCTTTCTAACCTTTGTGCAATGACGTGCAATCCATACTGGGCCTAACACCGTCTGAGCCTGCCTCATGCTGTACAGACATAAATTTTGAATGTGTACGCTATCCATACATGTTATCCGGGGATACGGTACCCCTTCTAACCTTTGTGCAATGACGTGCAATCCATACTGGGCCTAACACCGTCTGAGCCTGCCTCATGCTGTATAGACATATATTTTGAATGTGTACGCTATCCATACATGTTATCCGGGGATACGGTACCCCTTCTAACCTTTGTGCAATGACGTGCAATCCATACTGGGCCTAACACCGTCTGAGCCTGCCTCATGCTGTATAGACATATATTTTGAATGTGTACGCTATCCATACATGTTATCCAGGGATACGGTACCCTTTCTAACCTTTGTGCAATGACGTGCAATCCATACTGGGCCTAACACCGTCTGAGCCTGCCTCATGCTGTATAGACATATATTTTGAATGTGTACGCTATCCATACATGTTATCCGGGGATACGGTACCCCTTCTAACCTTTGTGCAATGACGTGCAATCCATACTGGGCCTAACACCGTCTGAGCCTGCCTCATGCTGTATAGACATATATTTTGAATGTGTACGCTATCCATACATGTTATCCAGGGATACGGTACCCTTTCTATCCTTTGTGCAATGACGTGCAATCCATACTGGGCCTAACACCGTCTGAGCCTGCCTCATGCTGTATAGACATATATTTTGAATGTGTACGCTATCCATACATGTTATCCAGGGATACGGTACCCTTTCTAACCTTTGTGCAATGACGTGCAATCCATACTGGGCCTAACACCGTCTGAGCCTGCCTCATGCTGTATAGACATATATTTTGAATGTGTACGCTATCCATACATGTTATCCAGGGATACGGTACCCTTTCTAACCTTTGTGCAATGACGTGCAATCCATACTGGGCCTAACACCGTCTGAGCCTGCCTCATGCTGTATAGACATATATTTTGAATGTGTACGCTATCCATACATGTTATCCGGGGATACGGTACCCCTTCTAACCTTTGTGCAATGACGTGCAATCCATACTGGGCCTAACACCGTCTGAGCCTGCCTCATGCTGTATAGACATATATTTTGAATGTGTACGCTATCCATACATGTTATTCAGGGATACGGTGCCCTTTCTAACCTTTGTGCAATGACGTGCAATCCATACTGGGCCTAACACCGTCTGAGCCTGCCTCATGCTGTATAGACATATATTTTGAATGTGTACGCTATCCATACATGTTATCCAGGGATACGGTACCCTTTCTAACCTTTGTGCAATTACGTGCAATCCTTACTGGGCCTAACACCGTCTGAGCCTGCCTCATGCTGTATAGACATATATTTTGAATGTGTACGCTATCCATACATGTTATCCGGGGATACGGTACCCTTTCTAACCTTTGTGCAATGACGTGCAATCCATACTGGGCCTAACACCGTCTGAGCCTGCCTCATGCTGTATAGACATAAATTTTGAATGTGTACGCTATCCATACATGTTATCCGGGGATACGGTACCCCTTCTAACCTTTGTGCAATGACGTGCAATCCATACTGGGCCTAACACCGTCTGAGCCTGCCTCATGCTGTATAGACATATATTTTGAATGTGTACGCTATCCATACATGTTATCCGGGGATACGGTAGCCCTTCTAACCTTTGTGCAATGACGTGCAATCCATACTGGGCCTAACACCGTCTGAGCCTGCCTCATGCTGTATAGACATATATTTTGAATGTGTACGCTATCCATACATGTTATCCAGGGATACGGTACCCTTTCTAACCTTTGTGCAATGACGTGCAATCCATACTGGGCCTAACACCGTCTGAGCCTGCCTCATGCTGTATAGACATATATTTTGAATGTGTACGCTATCCATACATGTTATCCGGGGATACGGTACCCCTTCTAACCTTTGTGCAATGACGTGCAATCCATACTGGGCCTAACACCGTTTGAGCCTGCCTCATGCTGTATAGACATATATTTTGAATGTTTACGCTATCCATACATGTTATCCAGGGATACGGTACCCTTTCTAACCTTTGTGCAATGACGTGCAATCCATACTGGGCCTAACACCGTCTGAGCCTGCCTCATGCTGTATAGACATATATTTTGAATGTGTACGCTATCCATACATGTTATCCAGGGATACGGTACCCTTTCTAACCTTTGTGAAATGACGTGCAATCCATACTGGGCCTAAAACCGTCTGAGCCTGCCTCATGCTGTATAGACATATATTTTGAATGTTTACGCTATCCATACATGTTATCCAGGGATACGGTACCCTTTCTAACCTTTGTGCAATGACGTGCAATCCATACTGGGCCTAACACCGTCTGATCCTGCCTCATGCTGTATAGACATATATTTTGAATGTGTACGCTATCCATACATGTTATCCGGGGATACGGTACCCCTTCTAACCTTTGTGCAATGACGTGCAATCCATACTGGGCCTAACACCGTCTGAGCCTGCCTCATGCTGTATAGACATATATTTTGAATGTGTACGCTATCCATACATGTTATCCAGGGATACGGTACCCTTTCTAACCTTTGTGCAATGACGTGCAATCCATACTGGGCCTAACACCGTCTGAGCCTGCCTCATGCTGTATAGACATATATTTTGAATGTGTACGCTATCCATACATGTTATCCGGGGATACGGTACCCCTTCTAACCTTTGTGCAATGACGTGCAATCCATACTGGGCCTAACACAGTCTGAACCTGCCTCATGCTGTATAGACATATATTTTGAATGTGTACGCTATCCATACATGTTATCCAGGGATACGGTACCCTTTCTAACCTTTGTGCAATGACGTGCAATCCATACTGGGCCTAACACCGTCTGAGCCTGCCTCATGCTGTATAGATATATATTTTGAATGTGTACGCTATCCATACATGTTATGCAGGGATACGGTACCCTTTCTAACCTTTGTGCAATGACGTGCAATCCATACTGGGCCTAACACCGTCTGAGCCTGCCTCATGCTGTATAGACATATATTTTGAATGTGTACGCTATCCATACATGTTATCCGGGGATACGGTACCCCTTCTAACCTTTGTGCAATGACGTGCAATCCATACTGGGCCTAACACCGTCTGAGCCTGCCTCATGCTGTATAGACATATATTTTGAATGTGTACGCTATCCATACATGTTATCCAGGGATACGGTACCCTTTCTAACCTTTGTGCAATGACGTGCAATCCATACTGGGCCTAACACCGTCTGAGCCTGCCTCATGCTGTATAGACATATATTTTGAATGTGTACGCTATCCATACATGTTATCCGGGGATACGGTACCCTTTCTAACCTTTGTGCAATGACGTGCAATCCATACTGGGCCTAACACCGTCTGAGCCTGCCTCATGCTGTATAGACATATATTTTGAATGTGTACGCTATCCATACATGTTATCCAGGGATACGGTACCCTTTCTAACCTTTGTGCAATGACGTGCAATCCATACTGGGCCTAACACCGTCTGAGCCTGCCTCATGCTGTATAGACATATATTTTGAATGTGTACGCTATCCATACATGTTATCCGGGGATACGGTACCCCTTCTAACCTTTGTGCAATGACGTGCAATCCATACTGGGCCTAACACCGTCTGAGCCTGCCTCATGCTGTATAGACATATATTTTGAATGTGTACGCTATCCATACATGTTATTCAGGGATACGGTGCCCTTTCTAACCTTTGTGCAATGACGTGCAATCCATACTGGGCCTAACACCGTCTGAGCCTGCCTCATGCTGTATAGACATATATTTTGAATGTGTACGCTATCCATACATGTTATCCAGGGATACGGTACCCTTTCTAACCTTTGTGCAATTACGTGCAATCCATACTGGGCCTAACACCGTCTGAGCCTGCCTCATGCTGTATAGACATATATTTTGAATGTGTACGCTATCCATACATGTTATCCGGGGATACGGTACCCTTTCTAACCTTTGTGCAATGACGTGCAATCCATACTGGGCCTAACACCGTCTGAGCCTGCCTCATGCTGTATAGACATAAATTTTGAATGTGTACGCTATCCATACATGTTATCCGGGGATACAGTACCCCTTCTAACCTTTGTGCAATGACGTGCAATCCATAATGGGCCTAACACCGTCTGAGCCTGCCTCATGCTGTATAGACATATATTTTGAATGTGTACGCTATCCATACATGTTATCCGGGGATACGGTACCCCTTCTAACCTTTGTGCAATGACGTGCAATCCATACTGTGCCTAACACCGTCTGAGCCTGCCTCATGCTGTATAGACATATATTTTGAATGTGTACGCTATCCATACATGTTATCCAGGGATACGGTACCCTTTCTAACCTTTGTGCAATGACGTGCAATCCATACTGGGCCTAACACCGTCTGAGCCTGCCTCATGCTGTATAGACATATATTTTGAATGTGTACGCTATCCATACATGTTATCCGGGGATACGGTACCCCTTCTAACCTTTGTGCAATGACGTGCAATCCATACTGGGCCTAACACCGTTTGAGCCTGCCTCATGCTGTATAGACATATATTTTGAATGTTTACGCTATCCATACATGTTATCCATGGATACGGTACCCTTTCTAACCTTTGTGCAATGACGTGCAATCCATACTGGGCCTAACACCGTTTGAGCCTGGCTCATGCTGTATAGACATATATTTTGAATGTTTACGCTATCCATACATGTTATCCAGGGATACGGTACCCTTTCTAACCTTTGTGCAATGACGTGCAATCCATACTGGGCCTAACACCGTTTGAGCCTGCCTCATGCTGTATAGACATATATTTTGAATGTTTACGCTATCCATACATGTTATCCAGGGATACGGTACCCTTTCTAACCTTTGTGCAATGACGTGCAATCCATACTGGGCCTAACACTGTCTGAGCCTGCCTCATGCTGTATAGACATATATTTTGAATGTGTACGCTATCCATACATGTTATCCAGGGATACGGTACCCTTTCTAACCTTTGTGAAATGACGTGCAATCCATACTGGGCCTAAAACCGTCTGAGCCTGCCTCATGCTGTATAGACATATATTTTGAATGTTTACGCTATCCATACATGTTATCCAGGGATACGGTACCCTTTCTAACCTTTGTGCAATGACGTGCAATCCATACTGGGCCTAACACCGTCTGAGCCTGCCTCATGCTGTATAGACATATATTTTGAATGTGTACGCTATCCATACATGTTATCCGGGGATACGGTACCCCTTCTAACCTTTGTGCAATGACGTGCAATCCATACTGGGCCTAACACCGTCTGAGCCTGCCTCATGCTGTATAGACATATATTTTGAATGTGTACGCTATCCATACATGTTATCCAGGGATACGGTACCCTTTCTAACCTTTGTGCAATGACGTGCAATCCATACTGGGCCTAACACCGTCTGAGCCTGCCTCATGCTGTATAGACATATATTTTGAATGTGTACGCTATCCATACATGTTATCCGGGGATACGGTACCCCTTCTAACCTTTGTGCAATGACGTGCAATCCATACTGGGCCTAACACCGTCTGAGCCTGCCTCATGCTGTATAGACATATATTTTGAATGTGTACGCTATCCATACATGTTATCCAGGGATACGGTACCCTTTCTAACCTTTGTGCAATGACGTGCAATCCATACTGGGCCTAACACCTTCTGAGCCTGCCTCATGCTGTATAGACATATATTTTGAATGTGTACGCTATCCATACATGTTATCCAGGGATACGGTACCCTTTCTAACCTTTGTGCAATGACGTGCAATCCATACTGGGCCTAACACCGTCTGAGCCTGCCTCATGCTGTATAGACATATATTTTGAATGTGTACGCTATCCATACATGTTATCCGGGGATACGGTACCCCTTCTAACCTTTGTGCAATGACGTGCAATCCATACTGGGCCTAACACCGTCTGAGCCTGCCTCATGCTGTATAGACATATATTTTGAATGTGTACGCTATCCATACATGTTATCCGGGGATACGGTACCCCTTCTAACCTTTGTGCAATGACGTGCAATCCATACTGGGCCTAACACCGTCTGAGCCTGCCTCATGCTGTATAGACATATATTTTGAATGTGTACGCTATCCATACATGTTATCCAGGGATACGGTACCCTTTCTAACCTTTGTGCAATGACGTGCAATCCATACTGGGCCTAACACCGTCTGAGCCTGCCTCATGCTGTATAGACATATATTTTGAATGTGTACGCTATCCATACATGTTATCCGGGGATACGGTACCCATTCTAACCTTTGTGCAATGACGTGCAATCCATACTGGGCCTAACACCGTCTGAGCCTGCCTCATGCTGTATAGACATATATTTTGAATGTGTACGCTATCCATACATGTTATCCAGGGATACGGTACCCTTTCTAACCTTTGTGCAATGACGTGCAATCCATACTGGGCCTAACACCGTCTGAGCCTGCCTCATGCTGTATAGACATATATTTTGAATGTGTACGCTATCCATACATGTTATTCAGGGATACGGTGCCCTTTCTAACCTTTGTGCAATGACGTGCAATCCATACTGGGCCTAACACCGTCTGAGCCTGCCTCATGCTGTATAGACATATATTTTGAATGTGTACGCTATCCATACATGTTATCCAGGGATACGGTACCCTTTCTAACCTTTGTGCAATTACGTGCAATCCATACTGGGCCTAACACCGTCTGAGCCTGCCTCATGCTGTATAGACATATATTTTGAATGTGTACGCTATCCATACATGTTATCCAGGGATACGGTACCCTTTCTAACCTTTGTGCAATGACGTGCAATCCATACTGGGCCTAACACCGTCTGAGCCTGCCTCATGCTGTATAGACATATATTTTGAATGTGTACGCTATCCATACATGTTATCCAGGGATACGGTACCCTTTCTAACCTTTGTGCAATGACGTGCAATCCATACTGGGCCTAACACCGTCTGAGCCTGCCTCATGCTGTATAGACATATATTTTGAATGTGTACGCTATCCATACATGTTATCCAGGGATACGGTACCCTTTCTAACCTTTGTGCAATGACGTGCAATCCATACTGGGCCTAACACCGTCTGAGCCTGCCTCATGCTGTATAGACATATATTTTGAATGTGTACGCTATCCATACATGTTATCCGGGGATACGGTACCCCTTCTAACCTTTGTGCAATGACGTGCAATCCATACTGGGCCTAACACCGTCTGAGCCTGCCTCATGCTGTATAGACATATATTTTGAATGTTTACGCTATCCATACATGTTATTCAGGGATACGGTGCCCTTTCTAACCTTTGTGCAATGACGTGCAATCCATACTGGGCCTAACACCGTCTGAGCCTGCCTCATGCTGTATAGACATATATTTTGAATGTGTACGCTATCCATACATGTTATCCAGGGATACGGTACCCTTTCTAACCTTTGTGCAATTACGTGCAATCCATACTGGGCCTAACACCGTCTGAGCCTGCCTCATGCTGTATAGACATATATTTTGAATGTGTACGCTATCCATACATGTTATCCGGGGATACGGTACCCTTTCTAACCTTTGTGCAATGACGTGCAATCCATACTGGGCCTAACACCGTCTGAGCCTGCCTCATGCTGTATAGACATAAATTTTGAATGTGTACGCTATCCATACATGTTATCCGGGGATACGGTACCCCTTCTAACCTTTGTGCAATGACGTGCAATCCATACTGGGCCTAACACCGTCTGAGCCTGCCTCATGCTGTATAGACATATATTTTGAATGTGTACGCTATCCATACATGTTATCCGGGGATGCGGTACCCCTTCTAACCTTTGTGCAATGACGTGCAATCCATACTGGGCCTAACACCGTCTGAGCCTGCCTCATGCTGTATAGACATATATTTTGAATGTGTACACTATCCATACATGTTATCCAGGGATACGGTACCCTTTCTAACCTTTGTGCAATGACGTGCAATCCATACTGGGCCTAACACCGTCTGAGCCTGCCTCATGCTGTATAGACATATATTTTGAATGTGTACGCTATCCATACATGTTATCCGGGGATACGGTACCCCTTCTAACCTTTGTGCAATGACGTGCAATCCATACTGGGCCTAACACCGTTTGAGCCTGCCTCATGCTGTATAGACATATATTTTGAATGTTTACGCTATCCATACATGTTATCCATGGATACGGTACCCTTTCTAACCTTTGTGCAATGACGTGCAATCCATACTGGGCCTAACACCGTTTGAGCCTGGCTCATGCTGTATAGACATATATTTTGAATGTTTACGCTATCCATACATGTTATCCAGGGATACGGTACCCTTTCTAACCTTTGTGCAATGACGTGCAATCCATACTGGGCCTAACACCGTTTGAGCCTGCCTCATGCTGTATAGACATATATTTTGAATGTTTACGCTATCCATACATGTTATCCAGGGATACGGTACCCTTTCTAACCTTTGTGCAATGACGTGCAATCCATACTGGGCCTAACACTGTCTGAGCCTGCCTCATGCTGTATAGACATATATTTTGAATGTGTACGCTATCCATACATGTTATCCAGGGATACGGTACCCTTTCTAACCTTTGTGAAATGACGTGCAATCCATACTGGGCCTAAAACCGTCTGAGCCTGCCTCATGCTGTATAGACATATATTTTGAATGTTTACGCTATCCATACATGTTATCCAGGGATACGGTACCCTTTCTAACCTTTGTGCAATGACGTGCAATCCATACTGGGCCTAACACCGTCTGAGCCTGCCTCATGCTGTATAGACATATATTTTGAATGTGTACGCTATCCATACATGTTATCCGGGGATACGGTACCCCTTCTAACCTTTGTGCAATGACGTGCAATCCATACTGGGCCTAACACCGTCTGAGCCTGCCTCATGCTGTATAGACATATATTTTGAATGTGTACGCTATCCATACATGTTATCCAGGGATACGGTACCCTTTCTAACCTTTGTGCAATGACGTGCAATCCATACTGGGCCTAACACCGTCTGAGCCTGCCTCATGCTGTATAGACATATATTTTGAATGTGTACGCTATCCATACATGTTATCCGGGGATACAGTACCCCTTCTAACCTTTGTGCAATGACGTGCAATCCATACTGGGCCTAACACCGTCTGAGCCTGCCTCATGCTGTATAGACATATATTTTGAATGTGTACGCTATCCATACATGTTATCCAGGGATACGGTACCCTTTCTAACCTTTGTGCAATGACGTGCAATCCATACTGGGCCTAACACCGTCTGAGCCTGCCTCATGCTGTATAGACATATATTTTGAATGTGTACGCTATCCATACATGTTATCCAGGGATACGGTACCCTTTCTAACCTTTGTGCAATGACGTGCAATCCATACTGGGCCTAACACCGTCTGAGCCTGCCTCATGCTGTATAGACATATATTTTGAATGTGTACGCTATCCATACATGTTATCCGGGGATACGGTACCCCTTCTAACCTTTGTGCAATGACGTGCAATCCATACTGGGCCTAACACCGTCTGAGCCTGCCTCATGCTGTATAGACATATATTTTGAATGTGTACGCTATCCATACATGTTATCCGGGGATACGGTACCCCTTCTAACCTTTGTGCAATGACGTGCAATCCATACTGGGCCTAACACCGTCTGAGCCTGCCTCATGCTGTATAGACATATATTTTGAATGTGTACGCTATCCATACATGTTATCCAGGGATACGGTACCCTTTCTAACCTTTGTGCAATGACGTGCAATCCATACTGGGCCTAACACCGTCTGAGCCTGCCTCATGCTGTATAGACATATATTTTGAATGTGTACGCTATCCATACATGTTATCCGGGGATACGGTACCCATTCTAACCTTTGTGCAATGACGTGCAATCCATACTGGGCCTAACACCGTCTGAGCCTGCCTCATGCTGTATAGACATATATTTTGAATGTGTACGCTATCCATACATGTTATCCAGGGATACGGTACCCTTTCTAACCTTTGTGCAATGACGTGCAATCCATACTGGGCCTAACACCGTCTGTGCCTGCCTCATGCTGTATAGACATATATTTTGAATGTGTACGCTATCCATACATGTTATCCGGGGATACGGTACCCCTTCTAACCTTTGTGCAATGACGTGCAATCCATACTGGGCCTAACACCGTCTGAGCCTGCCTCATGCTGTATAGACATATATTTTGAATGTGTACGCTATCCATACATGTTATTCAGGGATACGGTGCCCTTTCTAACCTTTGTGCAATGACGTGCAATCCATACTGGGCCTAACACCGTCTGAGCCTGCCTCATGCTGTATAGACATATATTTTGAATGTGTACGCTATCCATACATGTTATCCAGGGATACGGTACCCTTTCTAACCTTTGTGCAATTACGTGCAATCCATACTGGGCCTAACACCGTCTGAGCCTGCCTCATGCTGTATAGACATATATTTTGAATGTGTACGCTATCCATACATGTTATCCGGGGATACGGTACCCTTTCTAACCTTTGTGCAATGACGTGCAATCCATACTGGGCCTAACACCGTCTGAGCCTGCCTCATGCTGTATAGACATAAATTTTGAATGTGTACGCTATCCATACATGTTATCCGGGGATACGGTACCCCTTCTAACCTTTGTGCAATGACGTGCAATCCATACTGGGCCTAACACCGTCTGAGCCTGCCTCATGCTGTATAGACATATATTTTGAATGTGTACGCTATCCATACATGTTATCTGGGGATACGGTACCCCTTCTAACCTTTGTGCAATGACGTGCAATCCATACTGGGCCTAACACCGTCTGAGCCTGCCTCATGCTGTATAGACATATATTTTGAATGTGTACGCTATCCATACATGTTATCCAGGGATACGGTACCCTTTCTAACCTTTGTGCAATGACGTGCAATCCATACTGGGCCTAACACCGTCTGAGCCTGCCTCATGCTGTATAGACGTATATTTTGAATGTGTACGCTATCCATACATGTTATCCGGGGATACGGTACCCCTTCTAACCTTTGTGCAATGACGTGCAATCCATACTGGGCCTAACACCGTTTGAGCCTGCCTCATGCTGTATAGACATATATTTTGAATGTTTACGCTATCCATACATGTTATCCAGGGATACGGTACCCTTTCTAACCTTTGTGCAATGACGTGCAATCCATACTGGGCCTAACACCGTCTGAGCCTGCCTCATGCTGTATAGACATATATTTTGAATGTGTACGCTATCCATACATGTTATCCAGGGATACGGTACCCTTTCTAACCTTTGTGAAATGACGTGCAATCCATACTGGGCCTAAAACCGTCTGAGCCTGCCTCATGCTGTATAGACATATATTTTGAATGTTTACGCTATCCATACATGTTATCCAGGGATACGGTACCCTTTCTAACCTTTGTGCAATGACGTGCAATCCATACTGGGCCTAACACCGTCTGAGCCTGCCTCATGCTGTATAGACATATATTTTGAATGTGTACGCTATCCATACATGTTATCCGGGGATACGGTACCCCTTCTAACCTTTGTGCAATGACGTGCAATCCATACTGGGCCTAACACCGTCTGAGCCTGCCTCATGCTGTATAGACATATATTTTGAATGTGTACGCTATCCATACATGTTATCCAGGGATACGGTACCCTTTCTAACCTTTGTGCAATGACGTGCAATCCATACTGGGCCTAACACCGTCTGAGCCTGCCTCATGCTGTATAGACATATATTTTGAATGTGTACGCTATCCATACATGTTATCCGGGGATACGGTACCCCTTCTAACCTTTGTGCAATGACGTGCAATCCATACTGGGCCTAACACCGTCTGAGCCTGCCTCATGCTGTATAGACATATATTTTGAATGTGTACGCTATCCATACATGTTATCCAGGGATATGGTACCCTTTCTAACCTTTGTGCAATGACGTGCAATCCATACTGGGCCTAACACCGTCTGAGCCTGCCTCATGCTGTATAGACATATATTTTGAATGTGTACGCTATCCATACATGTTATCCAGGGATACGGTACCCTTTCTAACCTTTGTGCAATGACGTGCAATCCATACTGGGCCTAACACCGTCTGAGCCTGCCTCATGCTGTATAGACATATATTTTGAATGTGTACGCTATCCATACATGTTATCCGGGGATACGGTACCCCTTCTAACCTTTGTGCAATGACGTGCAATCCATACTGGGCCTAACACCGTCTGAGCCTGCCTCATGCTGTATAGACATATATTTTGAATGTGTACGCTATCCATACATGTTATCCAGGGATATGGTACCCTTTCTAACCTTTGTGCAATGACGTGCAATCCATACTGGGCCTAACACCGTCTGAGCCTGCCTCATGCTGTATAGACATATATTTTGAATGTGTACGCTATCCATACATGTTATCCAGGGATACGGTACCCTTTCTAACCTTTGTGCAATGACGTGCAATCCATACTGGGCCTAACACCGTCTGAGCCTGCCTCATGCTGTATAGACATATATTTTGAATGTGTACGCTATCCATACATGTTATCCGGGGATACGGTACCCCTTCTAACCTTTGTGCAATGACGTGCAATCCATACTGGGCCTAACACCGTCTGAGCCTGCCTCATGCTGTATAGACATATATTTTGAATGTGTACGCTATCCATACATGTTATCCAGGGATACGGTACCCTTTCTAACCTTTGTGCAATGACGTGCAATCCATACTGGGCCTAACACCGTCTGAGCCTGCCTCATGCTGTATAGACATATATTTTGAATGTGTACGCTATCCATACATGTTATCCGGGGATACGGTACCCTTTCTAACCTTTGTGCAATGACATGCAATCCATACTGGGCCTAACACCGTCTGAGCCTGCCTCATGCTGTATAGACATATATTTTGAATGTGTACGCTATCCATACATGTTATCCGGGGATACGGTACCCCTTCTAACCTTTGTGCAATGACGTGCAATCCATACTGGGCCTACCACCGTCTGAGCCTGCCTCATGCTGTATAGACATATATTTTGAATGTGTACGCTATCCATACATGTTATCCGGGGATACGGTACCCCTTCTAACCTTTGTGCAATGACGTGCAATCCATACTGGGCCTAACACCGTCTGAGCCTGCCTCATGCTGTATAGACATATATTTTGAATGTGTACGCTATCCATACATGTTATCCAGGGATACGGTACCCTTTCTAACCTTTGTGCAATGACGTGCAATCCATACTGGGCCTAACACCGTCTGAGCCTGCCTCATGCTGTATAGACATATATTTTGAATGTGTACGCTATCCATACATGTTATCCGGGGATACGGTACCCCTTCTAACCTTTGTGCAATGACGTGCAATCCATACTGGGCCTAACACCGTCTGAGCCTGCCTCATGCTGTATAGACATATATTTTGAATGTGTACACTATCCATACATGTTATCCAGGGATACGGTACCCTTTCTAACCTTTGTGCAATGACGTGCAATCCATACTGGGCCTAACACCGTCTGAGCCTGCCTCATGCTGTATAGAGACATATTTTGAATGTGTACGCTATCCATACATGTTATCCGGGGATACGGTACCCTTTCTAACCTTTGTGCAATGACGTGCAATCCATACTGGGCCTAACACCGTCTGAGCCTGCCTCATGCTGTATAGACATATATTTTGAATGTGTACGCTATCCATACATGTTATCCGGGGATACGGTACCCTTTCTAACCTTTGTGCAATGACGTGCAATCCATACTGGGCCTAACACCGTCTGAGCCTGCCTCATGCTGTATAGACATATATTTTGAATGTGTACGCTATCCATACATGTTATCCGGGGATACGGTACCCCTTCTAACCTTTGTGCAATGACGTGCAATCCATACTGGGCCTAACACCGTCTGAGCCTGCCTCATGCTGTATAGACATATATTTTGAATGTGTACGCTATCCATACATGTTATCCAGGGATAAGGTACCCTTTCTAACCTTTGTGCAATCACGTGCAATCCATACTGGGCGTGAGAACGGCTGGCGAGCTGTTAAGCAAGCTACAGCACCTGTCCAGACAAGTACAGGGATTCCCTAGCGAGGAGACTTATTTGATTGTTTTCTATGTTGGGACAGCAATTTTTGGGGAGCACTATACTCTGGAGAATGATAGATGGGGCCCACCATACACTGGAACATTCCAAAGGTGGACATCAGACACTGGAGCAGCATTTACAGGGCCCATTATACACTAGAGCATTAGAAATGGGGCCCATTATGTTTGGAGCATTATTTGGGCCCATAAGACAGTGGAGCTTCATCCATGGGGACCAACATATACTGTAGCATTATGTGGAGCTCATCATATACTGTTTCAAACATTATATGGGACCAATGATTTTGTATGGAGAAATAGATGGGCCTCGTCATGAGATGTAAAAAGTGAGGTATTTTTCATTGTACTATACCGCTATTTCTCTGCCGTATCGGAGCATGATGAGTTGTGGTATGTGTTAAAGGGGCGCTCTTTCACCCAGGGCACATGAAAACCTGCAGCCAGCCCTCCCCCCCCACAAATTTAGCCAAATAACCCCCATTTTTCAGTGCGTAACTTGTATTATGAAGTTAATTAAGGTTGACAAGCTTAAGTAAGAAGAATTGATGCTTTTGGCATTCAAATGAGCACTGTAGGTGTGTTTCCTGTCCTCCTCTCACTGCCGACTTTTATTCCCCATTGACTTACATTGGGTTTCGTGTTTCGGGACGACCCCGACTTTTCCCTATAATCGGACGATCTTGCTCGACCCGACTTTTGGAAACGTCGGGTTTCACGAAACGAAACGCGACCCTAAAAATGCAAAAGTCGCTCAACTCTACTCTTCACGACCCTTTGCCAAGATGGGTAAAGGTTGTTCCGTCTTGTTGTCACTCGGGCTTGGCCGCTGTAAATCTTCGTCCAAGCTCTTCTCCCGCAGAAGACCTTTTACTACTCCTCTGAGTTCTTCCATCTCATCCCTAAGGGTCTTGTTCACGTTTTGCCATGTTGACAGGTGACCTCTGAACTCCAAGACTTCTTTCTCGAGCCCGTCCACCCTGTGCTCAGCAGCTTGTCTCAGGGCCTTGACTGCCGAAAGCTCGGACTTTAGGTGGTGCAGCCGCTCCAACTGCGCGGACTTGGCAACTTCCATACTCGCCACCTTCAAACTCTCCTTCGCCAGCTGTTGACACGTCTCTTCACGCCCTTGCTCCAAGCTTGCTCCAGCTTCTACCTGGTGAAAACTGTCCTTCCCTTGTGTCTGAGTTTCAGTCTGCACAGCATTAGACTCAGTCCTAGTGGTTGCTACTGGCAATAACCTGTCACAGTCACACCACACAGTATGGTGAACCCCCAAGGTACTCTCTAACTGGGTGTCAGCTCCACTGTCATATACTTCCGGGGAACTCAGGTCAATAAGTTGGGCCGACGCATCCCATCTTCCGGTCACTTCTACAACTGAATTGTCCACTTTAGCAAGCGTCACCATCTCAATGTCTGTTAGCACAACAGTAGAAATGTATCCATCCCCCTTATACCTCTCATTAACAGGAACCCCAACCTCTGAGCAACCTACCAGATCTGCAAAGCACACAAAGTCCTGGTTCCTCTCAAATGAGAACGACGAGTCTAGTGTTATACCGCCATCTTAGCACTCGTCACTTCTGGACATATTCACAAGCACTCTGTCCACAGTATAGTCCATAGTGACCCCATGGATACAGCGCACCTTATCCTTTTTTTTGGTCAGGCAGAGAACGAGAGTTTTTCCCATTAGAGTCACCTGACTCTTTGAGTCCAGTGGTCCAGAGACTCCTTCACGGCATAATATCACTGTACACACCTGCGGCGTGTCATCATCCGGAAAGTCTATGCCGCACACGGAATAGGTATAACAGACACACGGTTGTCCCTCAAACATGTCCGCTGCAGTAAGCTATGCCACCCTTTTATAGCTCCACCCCTTTTTGGGCCACTACTCTCTTTTGGGTTACCACCCCGATTTGGGTCACTGCCCCCCTCTGGGACTCCACCCCTTTTTGGCTTACCACCCCAATTTGGGCCACCGCCCCCTTTCGGGATTTCCCCATGTCCTTTCTACAGACCACAGTTCACACCAACATAGTTTGTCTCTTGGGCCCTTACTGGACCTTTAAGTATGATACCACACAAGTTCTTGCTGGCACCACCACAGCTCCTGCTGTCACTGATCTCCGACACCTCCTGCTGCCACTCACACACAGCTGCTGGTGTCACCTTCGTAACCCCACCGAGTTACAGCAAGCCGCTTGTCACCTTTGTAACCCCGCCGAGTTACAGCAAGCTGCTTGTCACCTTCTTGACTCCCCTGAGCCACCACAAGCTGAGTTGAGAAGAGAGAAGAAAAAAAAACACAACACAAAACTCACGTGTCCTGTCTGTGTGCTATTCAGGACGTCCGTCTCCTCCTGAGACCGTCCAACACACAGGGCGCACCGAGTGTTATTCAGGGAGCCGACCATCCTCCCAGGGTTTCCCAACACGCCGGCCTCACCAGGTACAGGGGCTCAGTGGGTGCTGTTCAGGACATCCATCTCCGCCTGAGACTGTCCAACACTCACACCTCACCAGGTCCAAGGTCACAGCACATGTTCCAGGGATCCGATTCTTCTCCCAGAACCTCCCAACACTGACCCTCCAGGACCTTTGCACACTGAACCCTCAAGGTACACAGTCTTTCTCAATGACCCCGGTCAGTACAACACACGGCTTTCACGATCGTCAGCCCTCCTGGCTCAGTGTTGCCAGCACTGCAACATGTGCTGTTGGAAGCGTTGCACTTAGCAACCGAGTTTTGCAGTCCTCATCCGTTGCCCCTAGCAACAAGGCTACAACACTGCCCGCATCCTCCATCAATTGTAAGGTAGCGCTTGTCATTAAGGTAGGGGATACTCGCTAGGCAGCCGATAAATCAGGTCCGGCACAGGTTTCTCAACAAAACTCAGTCCATTCGGTTTATTATGCAGCATAAACCAAAGCAATATGCAACAGAAAGTTCATATTAAACAGCATAGCATCCATGACAGAGCTTTGCTCTGTTAACCCTGTGGTCACACAAGCGTTGCTATCTCTGGTACACAGGCTCTCAAGCCTCACAGGTGTATCGCCTGTCCGGGTTACTCACAGCTGCTTGTCAGTGCAGACATTCATTCCCTCCCCTGGGGACTTTCAGACATGTGCAGCCATTACACACAGTCTCTCCAAGTGCTGTTGGAGCGGCTGCCACATCTTCCTCAGCACAGTCAGGCGAGACCTTCCATACGGACCAATCGGGTCCAAGCATTCACCCATGTGACCTCCCTGGCCACCTTATATGGTGCGTAGCCACGCCCACCACATGGCTATGACCTCATTGCAGGTCCTTCAAGCACACTCACATAGTCTTTACTATAGGCATTTTTAGACACACCCCTAGGTGGATTTGTAGGTAGCTGTTTCGCCCATCTCACCAGCTACCTGAAGACTTCCCTAATACATTGAAACAGAACCTCAGCAGTATCACTGCTGATCAACACATAAATAAGTCTTCATCCCAAGGCCACCTACCTTGGGATACATACCGATCATTCAGCTACATTCCACTCAACCTCTCTCCTGGGACACCCACACAGCACCCCCTAGCGGACACAGTGGTCACTACACCACAATGGATAGAGTATGAATATCCCAGTTCTGGAAAATCCATTTAACATGAGGTAGACCTTTCAGAGAGTTTTTAGGATTATCAGTTTGATAGATTGGCTAATGTCTTCAATAAAGAAAATGGATTGAATAAAGCAATCAAACTTGTTTTTTAAGTGTATGCCAAAAAAGACAGCATTTACATTAGACTGCTGCCTATTAACATTTTTTTCATATGTGAACCAACATACTCACAAAAAGGCAACTTTTTTAATCTTTTGGTGTGAAGAGTTCTTCTTTCCTAATTGTAGTTGCTCATGCTCACTCATTTCCCAAATTCTTATGTAGGCTTCTTGAATCTACAACTGGGCTTTTGCAGACTTTAACATCCTCGTTCTCCTCTGCTTTTTTTCCTCTTTAACCCCTTCACCCCCAAGGGTGGTTTGCATGTTCATGACCGGGCCAATTTTTACAATTCTGACCACTGTCCATTTATGAGGTCATAACTCTGGAACGCTTCCATGGATCCCGGTGATTCTAACACTGTTTTCTCGTGAAATATTGTACTTCATGATAGTGGTAAAATTTAATTCAAATAACTTGCGTTTATTTGTGAAAAAAACAGAAACTTGGCGAAAATTTTGAAAATTTCGCAATTTTCCAACTTTGAATTTTTATGCCCTTAAATCACAGAGGTACGGCACACATAAAACTTGATATGTAACATTTCCCACATGTTTACGTTTCATCAGCACAATTTTGGAACCAAAATTTTTTTTTGTTAGGAAGTTATAAGGGTTAAAAATTGACCAGCGATTTCTCATTTTTGCAACACCATTTTATTTTTACGGACCACATCACATTTGAAGCCACTTTGAGGGGTCTATATGATAGAAAATACCAAAAAGTGACACCATTCTAAAAACTGCAACCCTTAAGGTGCTCAAAACCACATTCAAGAAGTTTATTAACCCTTTAGGTGCGTCACGGAATTTTTCTGAATATTTAAAAAAAAATGAACATCTAACTTTTTTTCACAAAAAAAATACTTCAGGTTCAATTTTTTTTATTTTACCAAGGGTAACAGGAGAAATTGGACAGCAAAAGTTATTGTGCAATTTGTCCTGAGTACGCTGATACCTGATATGTGGGGGGGGAACCACTGTTTCGGCGCATGGCAGAGCTCAGAAGGGAAGGAGCGCCGTTTGACTTTTTCAATACAAAATTGGCTGGAATTCAGATCGGACGCCATGTCACGTTTGGCGAGCCCCTGATGTACCTAAACAGTGGAAACCCCCCACAAGTGACCCCATTTTGGAAACTAGACCCCCCCAAGGAACTTATCTAGATATGTGGTGAGAACTTTGAACCCACAAAGGCTTCACAGAAGTTTATAACGTACAGCGGTACAATTAAAAAATCATATTTTTTCCACAAAAATGATCTTTTCACCCCCAATTTTTATTTTCCCAAGGGTAACAAGACCCTAAAAGTTATTGTGCAATTTGTCCTGAGTACGCTGATACCCCACATGTGGGGGTAAACCACTATTTTGGCGCATGGCAGAGCTCGGAAGGGAAGCAGCGCCATTTGACATTTTTGGCTGGAATTGAGATCGGACACCATGTCGCGATTGGAAAACCCCTGATGTACCAAAACAGTGGAAACCCCCCACAAATGACATCATTTTGGACACTAGACCCCCCAAGGAACTTATCTAGATGTGTGGTGAGCACTTTGAACCCCCCCAGTGCTTCACAGAAGTTTATAACGCCCGGGAGTGAAAATAAAAAATTTGTATTTTTTCCACAAACATGATCTTTTAGTCACCAATTTTTCTTATTTTCCCAAGGGTACCAGGAGAAATTGGGCCCCAAAAGTTGTTGTCCAATTTGTCTTGAGTACGCTGATACCCCATATGTGGGAAAAAACTACTGTATGGGCACATGTCGGGGCTCAGAAGGGAAGTAGTGACATTTTGGAATGCAGACTTTGATGGAATGATCTGCGGGTGTTATGTTGCCTTTGGAGAGCCCCTAATGTACCTAAACAGTAGAAACCCACCACAAATGACCCCATTTTGGAAACTAGACCCCCTAAGGAACTTATCTAGATGTGTGGTGAGCACTTTGAACCCCCAAGGGCTTCACAGAAGTTTATAATGCCTGGGCATGGAAATAAAAAAATTGTATTTTTTCCACAAACATGATCAATTAGTCCCCAATTTTTTTATTTTTCCAAGGGTAACAGGAGAAATTGAAACCCAAAAGTTGTTGTCCAATTTGTCCTGAGTACGCTGACTCCCCATATGTGGGAGAAAACTACTGTATGGACACACGTTGGGGCTCGGAAAGGAAGTAGTGACATTTTGGAATGCAGACTTTGATGAAATGGTCTGCGGGTGTCATGTGCATTTGGAGAGCCCCTGATGTACCTAAACTATTTAAACGCCCCACAAGTGACCCCATTTTGGACACTAGACCCCCCACAGAACTTATCTAGAGGTGTGGTGAGCACTTTGAACCCCCAAGTGCTTCACAGAATTTTATAACGCTCGGGCGTGAAAATAAAAAAATCATTTTTTTCCACAAAAATGATATTTTTGCCCCCAATTTTTTATTTTCCTAAGGGTAACAGGACAAATTGGACCCCAAAAGTTGTTTTGCAATTTGTCCTGAGTAGGCTGATACCCTACATGTAGGGGTAAAATACTGTTTGGGCGCATGGCAGAGCTTGGAAGGGAAGGAGCACCATTTGACTTTTTCAACTCAGAATTGGCTGGAATTGAGATCAGACGCCATGTTGCATTTGGCGAGCACCTGATGTGCCCAAACAGTGGAAACCCCCAATTCTAACTCCAACCCAAACCCCCAACACACCCCTAACCCTAATCTCAGCCCTAACCCTAGCCCTAACCCTAGCCCTAACCCTAGCCCTGACCCTAACCCTAATGGGAAAATGGAAATAAATAAATTTTCTTTTAATTTTATTATTTTTCCCTAAGTAAGGGGGTGATAACGGGGGGTTTGATTTACTATTTATGGCGGTTTTTATTTTTGGCAGCTGTCATACGCTAAAAGACGCTTTTTATTGTAAAAATAGTTTTTGCATCACCACATATTGAGAGCTATAATTTTACCGTATTTTGACCCACTGAGTCATGTGAGAACTTATTTTTTCCGGGACGAGTTGACGTTTTTTTTGCTACCATGATTGGGCACGTGACATTTTTTGATCGCTTTTTATTCCGATTTTTGGGGCGCAGAATGAACAAAAATCAGCGTTTCATGAATTTCTTTTGGGGGGGTGCATTTACACCGTTCCACGTACGGTAAAATAGATAAAGCGGTTTTATACTTCGGGTCAGTACGGTTACAGCGATACCTCATTTAGGTTATTTTTTTATGTTTTGTCGGTTTTATGCAATGAAAACTATTTTAAATAAAAAATAATTATTTTTGCATCGCTTTATTCTGCAAGCTATAACTTTTTCATTTTTTCGCTGATGATGCTGTATGGCAGCTCGTTTTTTGCGGTACAAGATGACGTATTCAGCGGTACCATGGATATTTATATGCGTCTTTTTGATCGCGCGTTATTGCACTTTTTGTTTGGCGGTATGATAATAAATCATTATTTTTTGCTTCATTTTTTATTTTTATTTTTAAGGGGTTCGCTAAAGGGGTTAACTAATGGGACAGTTTTATAGGGCGGGTCGTTACGGATGCGGCGATACCTAATATGTGTACTTTTATTGTTTTGTTTTTTTATTTAAAAAAATGGATTTATTGTGGGAATATTTTTTTTTTTCTAATTTATTTGGCGATTTTTTTTAAATTATTTTAACACTTTTTTTTTTTTTAACTTTATTACATAGTCCCAGGTGGCACATCACTGTCCTGTGACAGATCGCTGATCTGTCACATCACAGATCACTGTGACAGATCAGCGATCTGTCATAGGCACTGCTGCAGACTTCCTCATGCCTGCGCTTTGCAGGCACTGAGGAAGTCAGCTCCCTGCAGGCCCCCGAAGGCCCCCGTCGCCATCTTGGATTCGGGGGCCTGCAGGGAAAGAGCCCCCCGCAGCAGCGCTGCACATTGCGCTGCGGTGGGGGGCTCGGGGAAGCACGGAGGGAGCCCCCTCCCTGCCGATGCTTCCCTTTAACCCCCGGTACACCGCGATCATGTTTGATCGCGGTGTGCAAGGGGTTAACGTGTCGGGGCGGTCCGTGACCGCCCGACACATTGTGCCGGGTGTCAGCTGTGATAATCGGCTGACACTCGGCCACGATCAGCGGCGCTCACCACGTGGGTGCCGCTGATCGCGCTAGACGTACTATCCTGTCCATGGGCATAGGGGCCCGGGTCGCATGGACGGGATAGTACGTCTGATGTCAGAAAGGGGTTAAAGATACAGGTCTTCTAATTCTGAGGAAAGTGTGAGTTGGGCTTTTTAATTAATCTCTTCTAATTCCATCCCTTATAGTATATTATCATCTAATCTAGTTTTGCAGGACATTCATGTCACCCAGTTAGTCTAGCCCTTCACTTGTCCAAAACGTCTGATGAACAGGAGCAAGCAATGACAAATTATTTTTTGTGGTTCATGTCTTTGCTATAAGTAATAATATAACTTTTTTAGATGTTTAGCGGAGGTCATTGGGTTGTTTGTAGCATCAACACCATCACGAATCTAATCTCACTTGTATTTTTAAAGTTTCTGCATCTGTAAAGGTGGGCTGTTTCTAGAGGAACATAAGTAACAGCAGATGATGATGAAGAGGTTAACTTCTAAGCCATGTACTGTATACTCCTAGCAGAAATGGCCGCTTTGATTGGGATAACAGAGAAAAAAGTATTAGGTTATGTGCGCACGTTGAGTGTTTGCTTGCAGAAATTTCTCCAAGGTTTCTGAATCTCTTGGCAAGAAAAATGCTGTGGCAAAAATTCACGTTCATGCCATATTTTTGGTGCAATTTTGTATATGTTTTTTGTATGTGTTTTTGCATGAGTTTTTGTACAGCAGTGAAGGCTTTTTTGAGCTAAATAAATATATTTTAAAAAAAGCTTTGTGATGTAATTTCTTGGTTCAATGCCACATTTTTCATGCTAATGCAGTGTGGCATCTGGGTAATGGGATGAGGGATTGGTGTCAGCAGCTGTCATTGACACCTAGCCCTAGGCTTAGTAATGAAAAGGTGTCAGCTTGACACTACTAAGCCCATAATTAAACACAAACACACACAAACACACACACATTGCCACCAGCCTATGTAGAAAGTTCTCACGCAGTGATGCCATAAGTGAGAGCACCAGAGCTGATCAGCTGATGTACTCCAGTGAACTCTCTCACGGCAGTGTATCGCCAGTGGCTGGGTAGAGCGATCACATCTCCCGATGTGACTGTTCTGCACGTGATATCGCTGTGCAACACTCAGAATTATGTGGACTATGGCAGACGGGGGGGTATATGTTGGTTTATTATTTTATATTTTTTCTAGGAGACGAGGGCTTTGTAAATTTGGTGCTAGGTAAGTATGATGGGTTTTTATTTTATTTTTATTGGAATATGTATGTAATTATTTTACTTTTTTTAACAGTGAGCACAGGTGCCGTCTGATAAGACTGTGTCTCCCATCATTGGCGCCCGCTGTCACTGCTATCAGTGACAGCAGACATAGCCCGATGGGAGCAGTAGTCTTATCAGCCCATGCCGGCTGACGTGCGGTAACCTTTTTACCACAGGTCACTGCTGCGGGTCACAGTCACAGCTGCAGGGTCAATGTTAAGGGCAATGAAAAAAGCTTACCTGGACTGTAAGCTCGCTTTAGCAAAACATTACCAGAAAATCCCATAGTTTTTAAGGTTCACTGGAGAACACAAATATTCCTAGTATCATGGGACAACACTGGTCTTTTGCAATTATCTTTTCAAGAAAGGTCTTCAGGAAGAAGGGATCACTAACTACTGGAAATACTCAACATAATGCGTTTTGGAAAAGTGACAAATTTCACTATTATTTCCTACCCTGTAGGTTAGCTTAGCTTCAGACCCTTAAAAGCTCTATTGCTTAGCAAAAGGAAGCTATTTCCAAAATGCCACTTGGAGGAGGATGCTACCCTGTAAGACAGTGCCCGATCCTTAAAGGGAACCTGTCACCCCCCCCAGGCGCTTTTAAGTAAAAGAGCCACCTTGTGCAGCACTAATGCTGCATTCTGTCAAGGTGGCTTTTACTTAGCGTCCCTTCCACCGCAGAAATAATCATTTTTAAAATTGTTCAAAAATACCTTAATTTTGACAGGGGGGCAGGTCTTTCCCAATCTGACAAACTCCTCGCATCCATCAGTCATTTCTTTCTTCAGTATTTGGCGCCACCTCCTCAGTGTTCTTTTGAAATGCTGGCGCCTGCGCTGTACTATAGGTTCGTGGGCATGCGTAGTTAGCGCTGCCCGATGTACCCATGCTCTCAGATCACATCCCGGCCTTCATATCGTGTGGCCAGAGATCCCGCTGCGGGGCTGGGAATCTTGGTCATACGCAGTAGTTCTCTGCCCTAGGGGGCAGGTCACTGATGGATCAGTTCCCTGTCAGAAGCCATACACATCAATACATCAGAGCACCACATGAAGACCATACCATAGGCCGCCCCAGAGCACAAGCATATCATTAACTCAAAACTGAAAATAAAGATTAAACAACAACTACAAGACAGATTTCATCAACTCAGGTATCCTTTTAATCAGTATAACGGAGCCGACCTGACACTGTCTGTAGGTTACTTGTGATGACACCTGTGGTGTCACTGGTGCTATCAGGGGGCAAGCAAAAAAGTGCAGGGAGTGCAGGAACAAGGCAGGCAGTGCGAAAGGACCTGAGACTAATAAGTGAGCACAGGACCTGGCACTAAGCAGTGACGTGACCAGGGGGCGGAGTCACCACCCGTGAGTGCAGGGAAAGAAACTGATCTCACATAGTGCAGGACACAGTCAGTAAACATGGTCAAGGAGAGCTGAGGGTCAAAAGCCAGATGAGAGCGTAGTACCTAGGGATAAGACAAAGAGTAAACGGAGATAAGCCAAGGGGTCAGATAACCAGAACTGACAGGGAAGTACAAAGCAGGATGCAGAGGCAAAAGTCATGTAATAAACGTGCTGGAATGGTATGTCACCACGGAACAGATGGACCCACAGTTAAAGGGGAGGTTTATCTACAGGGAATTATACAGGCAGAATAACGGTGTAGTATTGTTATAATATGAAACAAGTTAAGCAAGCAACCAAATGAACAGTAATAAAGATAATTGTCCTATGGGGAACTTATCAGACTGCAGGGGTCTTGACTGAAGGGATCACTCTTCTCCAACGTTGTCGATGAATCATCAGCAGCGCTTGTAGTCTGAAGTTCTCTGTATCCTGTGCCTATAACAATGTCCAGCCGGAATATGCGCGGTTACTGCGGGAGCCAGAGGGGCATGAGACAAACAATATCCCCTATGCTCCAAGTCCTTCCTTACAACTCCACGGCACGGTGCTTTCCCACCGGAATCAGGGGCTCTGCATTAACACTCTCTAAGCAGGTCACAGCCCTGTCACTGGGCACAGTCTCTTTGCAGGGAGACGTCTTATCACAGCACACAGTCTCTCCCAGGGGAAACAACACTCCGTCCAATGTTAGATCTCTCAGCACGGATCACTGACTCTACACGTGCTGCTGTCTTCACACTAGCTGCCACCTTCACACTAGACACACTTTACACTGGGGACAGGACACACCTCATCTGTCACTGCAGACTCCAGCTTTACGTAGTCACGGGCCATGGTCTCTGCTCTGGCCTCAGTCTCTTTACAAGGCCTCCGCTTTTCTGTGGGTCTCAGTCTGTCCACAGGTGTCAGGACGCACCACTGCTGCCTCCGCAGTACATAGTTTCACATATTCACGGTCTGCTGTCTCTGCGTGCGGTACCCCAGTCTTTACTCTGTGACCGGGAGCTCTGTCTCTTTCCCAGTCTATGTCAGCGTCCTCTCCCTTCAGCTGCCCAGGCTGCTCTGAGGAAAGCCCGCGCTGTTTTCCCGCTCTCTGCTCTGCTTGCTCCCTGTGCTCAGCCCCTCCCCTGTTCAATGGTTCTGGGCATGGAGCAGAGGAGGCAGCCCTCCCCTGGCTCTTCCTACACTTCACCTCCTTACAGTCAGGGGACAAACCAGGTCATACACAGCAAAGAACAAAGGCACAACGTTTACAGAAGGGTAACCTGGGTCAGAAACCACAAATCGAGTATACGGAATTATCACCGACACCAAATCCAGGAACTGCCAACATTAAATAGCCACCCCAGAACAAAAGCGAGGCAAACTAAAACTAACCCTGCCCTGACCAGGATGGAGGCGGAACAATCCTCTCCAAAGTCATAACAGTACCCCCTTCTCAACGGGGGCCACCGGACCCTCAGGTTTCCCAGGAAACCGGGCATGAAAGTAGAGCACCAGATGATCGGCATGAACCGATCGGGCAGGAACCCAGGATAATTCCTCAGGACCATACCCTTTCCAGTGCACAAGATACTGGAGGGAATGACTGACCAACCTGGAATCCACGATGCGCTCCACCTTGTACTCCTGACTATCCACCAATACAGGTGACGAGGGACTCATTGATGCTTCTTCCACAGCCCCCAGTGGTTTCAGCAGGGCCCTATGGAATACATTGAGGATCCAATGACACTGGAAGATGCAAACAAAACGCCACTGGGTTAACCTACTCCATGATCTCATAAGGGCCAATAAACTTAGGTCCCAATTTTGCCGAAGGAACCTTAAGCTTAATATTCCTGGTAGACAGCCACACTTTATCCCCATCTGAAAAGGTGGGTCCCACAGTCCATGTCCTCTGATCCTCCTCAATATTCTTTTGGATCTCCCGCCATAAATTCCCCGACTGTTGTGCAGCAATAACAGCCCCCAGGCAACCAGAGTCAAGTTGAGAAAACTCCCCAAATTATGGATTACACCCATAATTACAGAAGAAAGGGAAGGTACCTGTAGAATGGTTAACACGGTTATTGAACGCAAACCCTGCTACAGACAATGCACCGGACCAGTCCTCTTGACTGAAAGTGGCAAGGCAATGCAAAATTTGTTCTTACAACTGATTGATCCATTTCGTCTGACCATTGGTCTCTGGATGGTAATCTGATGAAAAGGACAGCTCAATACCCAACCTTTTACAAAACGCCCTCCAAAACCAGGTCACAAACTGCATACCACGGTCAGACACCACATTCAAGGGCACACCATGCAAACGAACCACATGTTGAACGAATAACCAAGACAAGGTCTCACCAGAGGGTAGTGCCACTAAGGGTACAAAGTGTGCTTGCTTCATAAACCTGTTCACCACCACCCAGATGACAGTATTATCCTTGGAGGGAGGAAGATTGGCGTTAAAGTCCATGGAAAAATGTATCCATGGTCTATCAGGAACTGGCAAAGGCACCAATTTCCCAGCCGGCCGGTTATGAGAGCTCTTTGTGCAGGCACAAACTTCAAAGGCAGACACAAACTTCATCACAGCAGATGTAAGCGAGGCCCACCAAAAACCCTCGCGATGGCTCCATGAATAGCCGAAATTCCCAGATGTCCACTCAGTGCCGAATCATGGAACTCCTGGAGGACTCTGAGTCGATGTTGAACCGGAACAATTTTCCCGCCAGCTTGGATGGTGGAGCCTGAGACTGGGCTTCGCGCTTCCCTAATCTCCCATTCCCAACCTGCAGACACATCAGGCAACACCACCCCTGGTTGACGAATGGAGGATAGAGGCTCAGGGGGAGAAACTGGGTCCAGACTTCGAGACAAGGCATCGGCTTTCACATTCTTGGATCCCGGATGAAAAGTGATTGAGAACTGGAACTGGGAAAAAAAGTGCCTGGCGGGTCAACCTTTTAGCAGACTCAATATACTCCAGGTTCTTGTGGCCCGTAACTACAGTAATGGGATGAACTGCCCACTCCAAAAAATGTTTACATTCTTCAAAGGCCAACTTAACCACAAGAAGTTCCCGATTACCCACGTCATAATTTCTTTCCACCGGGGTGAACTTCTTGTAGAAGAAGGCGTATGGTCTCAAATTTGTCAAGGTGGCGGGCCCCTGGGACAACACCGCCCCCACCTCCAAGGCATCAACCTCCACCACAAAAGGTTCAGATGGATCAGGTTGAACCAGGACCGGGGCAGTCATAAAGCAATTTTTCAGAGTAAGAAACGTCGCTACCACTGAGGCAGACCAGTTCTTAACATTAGCCCCCTTCTGTGTCAAGTCAGTGAGGGGCTTGACCACCTGAGAGAGCCCTTTAATAAATCTCCAGTAGTAATTGGCAAATCCCAAGAAGTGCTGAAGGCTCTTCTGGTCCCAGGGTTGAACACAATCTACAATGGCCTGCACCTTTTTTGGGATCCATACGAAAACCGTTACTAGAGAAAATGAACCCCAAGAATGGCAGTTCCTGGATGAAAAATGAGCATTTCTCTAACTTAGCGAAAAGTTGGTTCTCCCTGAGTCTCTTAAGAACCGCCCGAAGGTGACCAATTTGTGTCTGCTTATCAAGTGAATAAACTATAATGTCATCCAAGTATATAACCACAAACCGCCCAGCAAAATCAGAGAACACATGATTGATGAAGTTTTGGAAAACCGCAGGGGTATTGGTTAGACCAAACAGCATAACTAAATTTCAAACATCCCTTCTGAGGTGAGAAATGCAGATTTCCACTCATACCCCTCCCGCACCCGGATGAGGATATATGCCCCTGCAAGTCTAGTTTTGAAAACCATTTGGACCCGGATACATTTTTACACATATTGGGAATGAGTGGGAGGGGAAATGTGTTTCTTACAATAATCTTATTCAGTTCCCGAAAGTCAAAGCATGGGCTTTTTTATTTACAAAAACAAAACCTGCAGCAACAGGAGACACGGAAGGGCGAATATGCGGAGACTCTCAGATATGTACACCTTCATGGAGACCCGCTCGGGACCAGAAAGGTTAAACAATCAGGCCTTAGGCAATTTAGCCCCAGGAATCAGGACAATGGCACAATCAAAAGGGCAGTGAGGTGGTAACCACTCAGCCTGACTTTCCCCGCTCGGGACCAGAAAGGTTAAACAATCGGGCCTTAGGCAATTTAGCCCCCGGAATCAGGTCAATGGCACAATCAAAAGGGCGGTGAGGTGGTAACCACTTGGCCTGACTTTCGGAAAACACGTCCTCGAAGTCCTTTAGGTATTCCGGAATACCCTCCAGATCAACGGACTACACAGACACAGAATTCAGACATTTGTTTTCACAGTTGGATCCCCATTTAACAACCTCCCAGGCCTCCCAGTCAATGACTGGATTATGACATTGCAGCCAAGGAAACCTCAAAACTAAACCAGCAGGGAGGTTGTCCAGAACGAAACAGGCTATATGCTCCAGATGAACAGACCCCACCTGAAGGATGAACTCTTTAGTAACAGAGTGGATCCCGTCCTTGGTGAACGGGGTTGAGTCAATAACCACCACTCTCATGGGTTTGTCCAACCTGACTGTCCCTATCTCACAGTGGGCCACCAACCTCAAGTCAATCAAGTTCAGTGAAGGCCCACAATCCACAAAAGCAGAAGAAGGAAAAAAAACAATTGTTCACACCAACTTCCACTTGTAACAATAGTTTGAAGACTGAGGAAAAAAAAACCTGTGGGTCTGGTTAACCTCCTCGGCAGTTACCCAGACCCAGTCATTTCCCGAGACCTTGGAATTTGGTTTACAGGAGGGACAGTCCTTTATCAAATGACCCAGCTCTCCACAATAGAAACAGAGTTTTTTTTATCTCTGTGGCATCTCCTCTCCTTTTCCTTCATGGAGACAGCCCCCACCTCCATGGGCTCAGACAAAGAGGAAGGCACCAGTTTCACTGGCAACAGAGGAGCACCTCGTTGCACAATACCTTTCTCTCTCAGCCTGTGGTCCATACAGATGGCTGGGGTCATGGCCTCCTCCAGAGAGTCGGGCAGTGGGTGCATGGCCAAGGCATCCTTTAAATGCTTGGAGAGACCTCATCAGAATAGCCCCCTGAGTGCCGAGTCATTCCAGGAAACCTTAGGTGCCCATCGCCTGTACTTGGAAGAGTACCACTCAGCTGAGCGCTTTCCCTGGGTAAGACTCATAATCGTGTCCTCTTCCAATCCCACTCGATCAGGTTCACTGTAAATAAGATCCAATGCCTTGAAGAACCAATCAACAGACATTCTCTCAGGGAAGGTAGGAGATAGAAAGAAAGCCCAGGATTGCAGCCCCTCACGTAATAGGGAAATAACTATCCCCACCCTTTGACTCTCATTACATGGAGTGCAGGAACAAGGCACGAAGTGCGCAAGGATCTGAGACTAAGCAGTGAGCACAGGACCTGGCACTAAGCAGTCACGTGACCAGGGGGCGGAGTCACCACGCGTGAGTACAGGGAAGGAAACTGAGTGCTCAGAGTGCAGGGCACAGGCAATAAATGTGGTCAAGGAGAGCCAAGGGTCAAAATCAGATGAGAGCGTAGTACCTAAGGATAAGACAAAGAGTAAACGGAGACAAGCCAAGGGGATCAGATAACCAGGAGGGACAGCGAAGTACAAAGCAGGATGCAAAGGCAAAAGTCAGGGGACAAACCGGGTCATACACAGCAAAGCACAAAAACACAGAGGCACAACGTTTACGGACGGGTAACCTGGGTCAGGAACCACAAACCGAGTATACGGAAGTATCATCGATACCAAATCCAGGAACTGCCACCATTATGCTACTTTCACATTAGCGTTTTTTTGCGCAGCGCATCGTGCACAATAGAAACGCATGCAAAAAGTGCAGCATGCGTTTTTGCATGCATTTGCGTTTTTTATGCGCATTCGTTCTCTAGGGGTTTAAACCAGTGTCTACACATTTTGATGCCAAAAACGCATGCGCATTAAAACGCAGATGAACGCATGTCCATGCGCACGCCTGCGTTCCCACAGACTGTAGTGCATTTTGTTGCATTCTGTGTGCAAGCGTGCGCATGCATTTTTTTACGCCTTTCGGCGGACCCAAAAATGCAACAGGTTGCGTCTGGCAATTGGCATCTGGCAATTATCTCCAATGCAATACTAAGGAAATGCAAAAATTATGAACCTTATGGATACATGGGAACTGAAGATAAAGAGTTAGGCCACTACTAGGCTAGAAATTCTTTGATACTGCCGCCAAACAAAGGATCTATCAAAACTATGCTGGCTGTGGCTGGGTACTATAGATCCACCCCTATTCATTTAAATAAGGGGTCTGTATTTGGGTCTGGATCTGTAGTACCCAGGTTGCTACCATTATAGAAATGACAGACATAATCTGAGAACTTCCAGCAGGTAGAAATGAATGCACAGTGCCAAGTGTCGCACCCACACAGATCAGATATTGATGGCCTACCCTAAGAATAGACTACCATTAAAAAGCAGTGGCTAACATTTTTAACTTTTTCTAACACCTTCATGACATACACCTACATGGACAGCGCATGTCAGGTCTCTCCATTTGATGTCAGCTTCGGCGCTGAGCCCACATCCTTTGCGGCACATGTCAGCTGATTTCACCAGCTGAAGTGTGCCTCCAAAAGCAGCAGATGGAATTGTGATTCACCTGCGGTTGCTAACCTGTTAAATGCCACTGTTGATCTCCGAATCACTAATCCCGCCCGTGCCACTAATCCCACCCATCAAACATCACTAATCTTGCCCATTGTTGCCCGTTACTAATTCCGGCCATCGGCGCCAGTGTCACAGTCGGGTGGCATGAGGACCCGGGGTCCACAGCAGACCCAAGTGGTTGTCAGTTCTGGATTGCTATAAGTAAGCATTTCTGCTACACAGAGCGGGTCATATTAGTATAATGGCAAATAAAGTCAAAATGCCAGAATTATGTGTTTTTGGTTGCCACAACATTAGATTAAAATGCAATAATAGGTGATCAAAGCATCATATTTATACCAAAATGCTATCAATAAAAACTTCAGCTCGACACACAAAAAATAAGTCCTCACCCAACCCCAGATCCCAAAATAATGGAGATGCTATGGGTCTCAGGAAATTATGCAATTTTTTTAAAACAAATTTTGGAATTTTTTCACTACTTAAATAAAAAATAACCTTAACATGTTTGGTATCTACGAACTCGTAATGACCTGGAGAATCATAATGGCAGGTCAGTTTTAGCATTGGTTGAATGTGGAAAAAAACAAAACAAAAAACATTTGTGGAATTCCACTTTTTTGCAATTTCACCGCACTTGGAATTTATTTCCTGTTTTGCAGTACGCAATATGGTAAAACCAATAGTGTCATTCAAAAGTACAACTTGTCCGGCAAAGAACAAGCTTTTACATGACCATATTGACAGAAAACTAAAAAAGTTAGGGCTCTGGGAAGAAGGGTAGCAAAAAACAAAAATGCAAAAATGAAAATGGGCTGCGACGTGAAAGGGTTAAGAGACACTGGATTTAATTTGGCTTCCCATCCTAAGCCATTTGTTAGTGAATATTTCTCTATTAAGGTCTTAGGTAAACCAAAATTACAAAAAATTAACGAAAATTACAGGAGAGCTGGATTTTCCAAAATGAAAAGTTTTCTAATCTCCATATAAATACTGGAAGATAAGTGTATACATTTTTGGACGATTAAATTATTGAGATAGCTAGCGCACCTCACAATTACCAGCACTTAGTACAATTATCATGGTTGCAATTACAGTCATTGTTGTGATGAGCCGAAGGGTTTTCGCATTCTAAAAGATGGAGAAAGAACATCTTCAAAAACAGCTGAATTGACTCCAGCAGCGCAATATCTGAAGTGACATTTCTGAAGCAGTGAGTGATAATGAAAGCACATTTGACAATGTTTTGTTATGATTAGATATACTTCAAGAGCTTTACGAAAGATCCTGATTTACATCTCTACATGAAAGCTTGAGTTGATACCTCAGCATAATAATGCAGAGAAAAGCAAAACAAATAAACTACATTAAGATGATGATATGTAGCAAGTTTGACACCAAGTATAACACATGCCACTTTGTAATTACGTTTTCGTATCTCATGCGCAGGTTTTCTTAACACATCTTGATGCTTTAGAATATATTTTAAAGAAATCTATTTTTCTAAATGCATTGGATTTTGAAATGTTTTAGGCTTTAGGCACTATTTTTAAATTACTTGGAAATTAACCAGTTCAGAACTGGGCTATTTATCCCTGTTCCTAGCCAGGATAATGTTTAAGTTTTTTTCATAAAGTTTAACGACCAGAGGTATTTCAGATTTTCAATTTCCTTTTTTGCTCCCCTTCTTCCCAGAGCCATAACTTATTTTATCTTTTGGTCAAAATACCTGTGTTAGGGTGTGTGTTATGAATGAGTCACCGTAGGAGGCAAAAGCAGAAATGCAAGCTAAGTCCAGAAAACCAGAGAAGTTGGCAACTATCAGATTGCAGACCCCTGAACCTATCAACACAACTAGCAGTAGCCGTGGGGGGTTCCTACGATGCCCTAGACCCCTCGATCACAGCCGGAGAAATACATAGGCCTAAAGAAAGAAAGGGGAAATCTAAACTGCCCCAGAGCAGACCCCAAAGCAATAGGCAGCCCCCAACATATAATGACGGTGAAGCAAGATGAAAATACTAACACAGACAGAAAGATAGACTGAGCAAAGACGGGGCCCCAAAACTACCTAGACAGGAAAGGACAGGAAGGCTGCTGTCTGCAATCTGCCAAAACCCTATCAAAGACATAAGCCAACCAGCTGATATGAAAAAGGCCCTGAAGCAGCTAGACTTCAAAAACTGAATCAGCACTCAGGTATTTTCAGAAGACAGAGCTAAATGAATTCAGCACACCCCAGCAGGGAATGGCAGAAATCCAGAAAAACAAAGCAAAAACAAAGTCAAAGCACAAAAGCAAAAGGCCGAGCAGCAAACTTAGCTTTGGAGGAGCAGGAATTCAGACTGGTTTCCAAGGATCCCACAGAGAACTCACCCGCAGGGCAGAAGGGCGTCGGCAGCATTATATCCAGTCCGTAACTCCACTCAGCCAGTCACAATCATCAGCCTCAGGTGTTTGACAATCAGGCTCACTACCTTTCTTTACCAGAAGAGGGAGTTCCTCGGGCCTCAGTAATGAAGGGGAAAATGAACTCACAACAGTACCTCCCCCTTGAGGAGGGGTCACCGAACCCTCAACTATGCCACCAGGGCGATCAGGGTGAGCCCGATGAAAGGCACGCACCAATCGTTTGGCATGAATATCAGAGGCGGAGACCCAGGAATTATCCCCCTGACCATAACCCTTCCACTTAACCAAATACTGGAGTCTCCGTCAAGCCAGACGGGAATCCAGTACTTTCTCTACCTCATACTCAATGTTACCTTCAACCAATACAGGGTCTGGAGGTGCCACCCCCCGGAACAACAGGTTCAACAAACCTCTTCAACAAAGATTTATGGAACACATTATGGATTTTAAATGTGACAGGAAGAGCCAAACGAAAAGAGACCGGATTAATAATCTCCACAATCTTGTAAGGTCCAATAAATCTAGGCTTAAACTTAGGAGAAGCCACCTTCATAGCAATATTTTTTGATGATAACCACACCATATCACCAACCTTAAACTGGGGACCAATGGTCCTATGTCGGTTGGAAAACTGCTGGGCCTACTCCTGGGAGAGAGATAACTTATCCACCACTTGGTCCCAGATCTGGTGCATTCTCTCCACCACAGTGTCAACACCTGGGCAGGCAGAGGGCTCCACCTGCCCTGAAGAAAATCGAGGATGAAACCCAAAGTTACAAAAAAAAGGTGACATCAAAGTGGCAGAACTAGCTCTATTATTCAAAGCAAATTCGGCCAAGGGCAAAAATGAAACCCAATCATCCTGATCAGCAGAAATAAAACATCTCAAATATGACTCCAAGGTCTGGTTTGTTCTCTCTGTCTGCCCATTGGTCTGAGGGTGAAAAGCAGAGGAGAAGGACAACTGAATTCCCAGCCTGGAACAGAAAGTTCTCCAAAATCTAGACACAAACTGCACTCCTCTGTCAGATACAATGTTCTCAGGAATCCCGTGCAAACGAACCACCTGTTGTAAAAACAGGGGCACCAACCCAGAGGAAGACGGCAACTTAGGGAGTGGTACAAGATGAACCATCTTAGAGAACCTATCACAAATCACCCAAATAACAGTCATCCTCTGAGAGACAGGCATATCAGAGATGAAATCCATTGAAATATGGGTCCATGGCCTCTTGGGGACAGGAAAGGACAGGAAGGCTGCTGTCTGCTGTCTGCAATCTGCCAAAACCCTATCAAAGACATAAGCCAACCAGCTGATATGAAAAAGGCCCTGAAGCAGCTAGGCTTCAAAAACTGAATCAGCACTCAGGTATTTTCAGAAGACAGAGCTAAATGAATGCAGCACACCCCAGCAGGGAATGGCAGAAATCCAGAAAAACAAAGCAAAAACAAAGTCAAAGCACAAAAGCAAAAGGCCGAGCAGCAAACTTAGCTTTGGAGGAGCAGGAATTCAGACTGGTCTCCAAGGATCCCACAGAGAACTCACCCGCAGGGCAGAAGGGCGTCGGCAGCATTATATCCAGTCCGTAACTCCACTCAGCCAGTCACAATCATCAGCCTCAGGTGTTTGACAATCAGGCTCACTACTTTTCTTTACCAGAAGAGGGAGTTCCTCGGGCCTCAGTAATGAAGGGGAAAATGAACTCACAACAGGTGTGTTTCCATGTAGCAGAAACATTCAGGATTTAACGATGCGTTCTGCCGCAGCATTCAGTCCAGTCCTCAGCGGCCATATGTTCCTGCATAGTGGAGGGGATTTTATGAACTCCCGTCTCCACTATGCGTCCGAATACGCGGGTGACACACCCGCTAAACCGAACATGCGGCGCATCTTTTTAGCCCGCAGCATGTCTGTTTACCTCGTGGAGACGCTCAGTCTCCGCAAGGTAAACAGTCTACTCTATGGCTACCCTGAGGCGATTCTGGATGTGTTCAATGAGCACATCCGGAATCATCGTGTGTACAGAAGGGGGCGGGGTGGATTTTCCGCTCCGTCCAAAGCGCTGCCATTACAGTATGTTGAAACGTACCCTTAGGGCTTGTTTTTTGTGGGACAAGTTGTCCTTTTGACAAGGTGCCAGGAAGGGCGCCGAAACGCGTAGGAGGAAATAAAGGAGTACACTGCTACAACATCTTGTATCCCAGGTGATTTGTGAATCTCGGCTAGCGCGGACTGCAACACACCCTGCTTCCCACAACTTTCTGAAAGTTGTCCTTTTGACCAACACCATTGGTTTTAAAATATTGTCTACTGAAAATGAGAAATAAGTTAGAAGTGCTATGAAATTGCAAAAAAAAGCGTAATTACACGGTTGTTGTTTTTTTACCATGTTCACTAGATGGTAAAACTGCCCTGCCATTATGATTCTCCAGGTCATAACGAGTTCACAGACACCAAGCATGTTTAGGTTATTTTTTAGTTAATTGCTGAAAAAAAATGCAAAATTTGTAAAAAAACAAAGGCACCATATTCCGATACCTGTAGCATCTCCATTTATCAAGATATAGGGCTGGGTAAGGGCTTTTTTTGTGCACTGAGCTGATGTTTTTATTGATACCATGCTGGTGTACATACAGTTTTTTCATCGCCCGTTATTGCATTTTATAGGAATGTAGTGGCAACCAAAAGAAATTAATTCTGACACTGCTGGGAACGCAGCATCAGTGACCGGCAGTGACATCATAGAGGTTACCTCCAGTCACTGAGGCTCTGTTCCCAGCCGGCTGAGCTGTGGTGAGATCCGGTGACATCAATGAAGTCACCGCAGCTCAGCCCAGATGGAAGCGGAGCCTCAGTGACCGGAAGTAACCTCTATGATGTCACCGCTAGTCAATGAGGCTGAATTCCCACCAGTGGATCTCAGCCTGGACAGTTGCATTTAGGACCATCCAGGTTGAAAACTAATTATCCCCCAGATATGGATTACGGTGTGGGACAGAATGACTGACAGGTGAGGGATATTGTTGTTTTCTATTTTATTTTTTATTACTGGAGAATGACGGCTTTGGTGGAATATGCGTTAGGTGAGTAGAACTGTTTTTGTTATTTTTAAATAAATAAAAAAGTAAAACTGTTTTGTTTTATTTCTAACTAGCTGAAGAGCCTGGCATTGCCCGGGCATAGCAACTAATTACGGTTAGTTATTACAAATTATAATGTTTATATATATATGTAAATATATATAAAGCTGAGTGTAGAGCCCCACCCACGCTGCATAGCCACACTCACTCTAATGTTCCACAACATCCCGTCAGCCAGAGCTACCGGACTACTACCCCTAATATCCCACATCATCCTGTCAGCCAGAGCCACCGGAATAATCCCCCTAATATCCCACATCATCCCATCAGCCAGAGCCATTGGCCTACTACCACTAATATCCCACATAACCCCATCAGCCAGAGCCATTGGACTACTACCACTAATATCCCACATAAACCCATCAGCCAGAGCCACCGGACTACTACCCCTAATATCCCACATCACCCATGAGCCTGAGCCACTGGACTACTACCGCTAATATCTCACATCGTCCAATCAGCCAGAGTCATCGGACTACTACCACTAATATCCCACATCATCCCGTCAGAGCCACCGGACAACTACCCCTAATATCCCACATCATCCCGTCAGAGCCACCGGACTACTACCCCTAATATCCCACATCATCCCATCAGCCAGAGCCACTGGACTACTACCCCTAATATCCCACATCATCCCGTCAGCCTGGGGTCAGAACCAGAGCGCTGAGTGGAATGGTCCTAACTTCCATACCGGGGATCCCTTTAAGAGAGGTCTGGCCTCAGAACCAGAGTGCTGAGTGGATTTGCCATGACTTCCATATCGAGGATCCCTTTAAGGGAGGCCTGGGTTCAGAATCAGAGCACAGAGTGGATTTGCCCTCACTTCCAAACCAATGAACCCTTTCGTAGAAGTCTGGGGTGAGAATCAGAGCGCTGAGGGAGTTAACCTAACTTTCATACTGGAGATCCCTTTAAGAGATGCCTGGGGTCAGAATCAGAGCGCAGAGTGGAATTGCCCTCACTTCTATACCGGGGAACCCTTTAAGAGGGGCCTGGGGTCAGAACCAGAGCACTGAGTGGAATTGCCCTAGCTTCTATACCAATGATCTCTTTAAGAGACCCTGGGGTCATAACCACAGAGCTGAGTGGAATTACCCTAGCTTCCATACCAATGATCTCTTTAACCCCTTCAATACCAAGGGTGGTTTGCACGTTAACTTCTGGACCAATATTTGCAATTCTGACCACTGTCCCTTTATGAGGTAATAACTCTGAAACGCTTCCATGGATCCCAGTGATTCTGACAATGTTTTCTCGTGACATATGGTACTTCATGTTAGTGGTAAAATTTCATTCAAATAACATGTGTTTATTTGTGAAAAAAATGGAAATTTGGTGAAAATTTTTAAAATTTTGCAATTTTCCAACTTTGAATTTTTATGCCCTTAAATTACAGAGATACAGCACACAAAAAAATTGATAAGTAACATTTCCCACATGTTTATTTTACATCAGCACAATTTTGGAGTCAAAATTTTTTTTTGTTAGGAAGTTATAAGGGTTAAAAATTGACCAGCGATTTCTCATTTTTTCACCACCATTTTATTTTTACGGACCACATCACATTTGAAGCCACTTTGCGGGGTCTATATGATAGAAAATACCAAAAAGTGACACCATTTTACAAACTGCACCCCGTAATGTGCTCAAAACCACATTCAAGAAGATTATTAACCCTTTAGGTGCGTCACATGAATTTTTTGAATATTTAAAAGAAAAATGAACATTTAACTTTTTTTCACAAAAAAAATACTTCAGGTTCAATTTTTTTTTTTTTACCAAGGGTAACAGGAGAAATTGGACTGTAAAAGTTATTGTGCAATTTGTCCTGAGTACGCTGATACCTGATATGTGGGGGGAACCACTGTTTCGGCACATGGCACAGCTCAGAAGGGAAGGAGCGCCATTTGACTTTTACAATGCAAAATTGGCTGGAATTCAGATCTGACGCCATGTCGCGTTTGGAGAGCCCCCGATGTACCTAAACAGTGGAAACTCCCCACAAGTGACACCATTTTGGAAACTAGACCCCCCAAGGAACTTATCTAGATATGTGGTGAGAACTTTGAACCTACAAGGGCTTCACAGAAGTTTATAACGTACAGCGGTACAATTAAAAAATCATATTTTTTCCACAAAAATGATCTTTTCACCCCCAATGCTTATTTTTCCAAGGGTAACAGGACCCTAAAAGTTATTGTGCAATTTGTCCTGAGTACGCTGATACCCCACATGTGGGAGTAAACCACTATTTGGGCGCATGGCAGAGCTCGGAAGGGAAGCAGTGCCATTTGACGTTTTTGGCTGGAATTGAGATCGGACACCATGTCGCGTTTGGAAAGCCCCTGATGTACCAAAACAGTGGAAACCCCTCACAAATGACACCATTTTGGAAACTAGACCCCCCAAGGAACTTATCTAGATGTGTGGTGAGAGCTTTGAACCCCCCAGTGCTTCACAGAAGTTTATAATGCCTGGGCGTGAAAATAAAAAAATCGTATTTTTTCCACAAACATGATCAATTAGTCCCCAATTTTTTTATTTTCCCAAGGGTACCAAGAGAAATTGGACCCCAAAATTTGTTGTCCAAATTGTCCTGAGTACGCTGATACCTCATATGTGGGAGAAAACTACTGTATGGGCACACGTCGGGGCTCGAAAGGGAAGTAGTGACGTTTTGGAATTCAGACTTTGATGGAATGGTCTGCGGGTGTCATGTGCGTTTGGAGAGCCCCTGATGTACCTAAACTATTGAAACTCCCCACAAGTGACCCCATTTTGGAAACTAGACCCCCCACGGAACTTATCTAGATGTGTGTTGAGCACTTTGAACCCCCAAGTGATTCACAGAAGTTTATAACGCCCGGGCGTGAAAATAAAAAATCATTTTTTCCACAAAAAATAATATTTTTGCCCCCAATTTTTTATTTTCCTAAGTGTAACAGGAGAAATTGGACCCCAAAAGTTGTTTTGCAATTTGTCCTGAGTAGGCTGATACCCTATATATGGGGGTAAAACACTGTTTGGGTGCATGGCAGAACTTGGAAGGGAAGGAGCACCATTTGACTTTTTCAACGCAGAATTGGCCGGAATTGAGATCCGACGCCATGTTGCATTTGGAGAGCCCCTGATGTGCCCAAACAGTGTAAATCTCCAATTCTAACTCCAACCCTAACCCCAACACACCCCTAACCCTAATCTCAGCCCTAACCCTAGCCCTAACCCTAGCCCTAGCCCTAACCCTAATGGGAAAATGGAAATAAATACATTTTCTTTTAATTTTATTATTTTTTGCTAACTAAGGGGGTGATAACGGGGGGGTTTGATTTACTATTTATGGCGGTTTTTATGTTTGGCAGCTGTCGCATGCTAAAAGACGCTTTTTATTGTAAAAATAGTTTTTGCATCACCACATATTGAGAGCTATAATTTTTCCGTATTTTGACCCACTGAGTCATGTAAGGTCTTATTTTTTGTGGGACGAGTTGACGTTTTTATTGGTACCATTTTCGGGCACGTGACATTTTTTGATCGCTTTTTATTCCGATTTTTGGGACGCAGAATGAACAAAAACCAGCGTTTCATGAATTTCTTTTGGGGGGTGCGTTTACACCGTTCCGCGTGTGGTAAAATTGATAAAGCGGTTTTATTCTTTGGGTCGGTATGGTTACAGCGATACCTCATCTATGTCTTTTTTTATGTTTTGGCGGTTTTATGCAATGAAAACTATTTTATATAAAAAAATAATTATTTCTGCATCGCTTTATTCTGCGAGCTATAACTTTTTTATTTTTTCACTGATGATGCTGTGTGTTGGCTCGTTTTTTGCGGGACAAGATGTCGTTTTCAGCGGTACCATGGATATTTATATCCGTCTTTTTGATCGCGTGTTATTGCACTTTTTGTTCGGCAGTATGATAATAAATCATTATTTTTTGCTTCGTTTTTTAATTTTAATTTTTAAGGGGTTCTCTAAAGGGATTAACTTATGGGACAGTTTTATAAGGCAGGTCGTTATGGATGCGGCGATACCAAATATGTGTACTTTTATTGTTTTGTTTTTTTTCCAAAAAATGAATTTATTTGGGAATATTTTTTTTTCTAATTTATTTAGCGATTTTTAAAAAAATATTTTTACACTTTTTTTTATTTTTTTAACTTTATTAGGTTGTCCCAGGGGGGACATACCTGTCATGTGACAGATCGCTGATCTGTCACATCACAGATCACTGTGACAGATCAGCTATGAGCAGGCACTGAGGAAGCCGCCTCCCTGCAGGTCTCCGAAGGCCCCCGCAGCCATATTGAATCCGGGGGCCTACAGGGAGGAGACCCTGGGAGCAGTGCAGCACATTGCGCTGCTCCGAGGGTCTCAGGGAAGCACGCAGGGAGCCCCCTCTCTGCATGATTCTTCCCTATGCCCCGGTACACTGCGATCTTGTTTGATCTCAGTGTGCTGGGGGTTAATGTGCCGGGTGTGGTCCATGACCTCCCCTGGCACATAGTGCCGGGTGTCAGCTGTGATAATCCCCTCGTGAGCGCCGCTGATCGTGGTGACGTACTATCCCGTCCCCAGTCATACGGGCCCAGGTACCGTGGACTGGATAGTACGTCGGATGTCAGAAAGGGATTAAACAGCTCTAGTGAAATGAAAGATGCTTAGTGATTGGTTGCAAGGAAAACTGTTGCTCATAGCAAGCAATCCATAGCTCAGCTTCTTTTAAATAGCTCTGGTGAAAAGAAAGATGCTTTGTGATTGGTTGATGATAGACACATACATACACACATACATTCAGTTTTATACATTTAGATTAAAAGACTTTATTCTGGCTGTATATCAAGATTTGTCCATATATTTCAACAACTGGCACTTCATAAAATAATAACCAACAAGATCGGACTTAAATTAGATTAGCCAAAGAAGAGATCCAGATAATGATACTAAAATCATATTTTATTATACATACTATTAAAAACAAACATAGAATATAAATCAAAAATAGCAGAATGCCCTGAATGGGGGATTTAATCTGCCATCAAAATATCAAAGATGGAAGTATAACTGTGCAAACTGAATGAACCTATTAAATAAACAGCGTTCCACACAATATATCAAAGGTTATCAGTTCAAAGGAACATATTCTAAAATCACACACGAAGATGGGTTAACTGCCTGCCGAATGTTTCTTGAGGCCAATGGGATCCCCTCTGAGTCTGTAATAACACTCACCAGATTCATCCTCACACACAACTTTTTCTCTTTCGGTGAGGAGCTATACCTACAATGCACCGGCACCGCTTTGGGAAGTAAAATGCACCCCAGTACACCAACCTCTTCATGGCTAAAGTGGAAATTGACTTTTCAGCATCCTGCTCAATCAAACCCTCTGCCTATTTCCGTTTCGTGATGACATCTTAATAATCTGACCTGAGCCTGAACAAGAACTTCTAAATTTCCATGACAATTTCAACAAATTTCATCCAACCATAAACTTGACATTGGACCACTCAAAAACAAAAATCAACTTTCTAGACACACCATAAAAGTCCAAAATGGCTCATTCCAAACATCAGTGTACCGGAAACCAAATGACCGTGCCACATACCTCAGATGGGACAGCTTCCATCCTAAACACATTAAAAAGTCCATTGCCTACAGCCAGGCCCTCAGGTATAACCGTATCTGTTCCAGTCCTAAGGACAGGGATGAAAACCTAACCCAGCTTAAAATGTCATTTTTAAATCAAGGTTACCATCCCACTTCCATTGATGATCAGATCATTAGGGCCACAAGGATCCCTAGAAGTCAAGTACTTAAATATAGAAAAAAAGAGGAAAATCATCGTGTACCTCTGGTAGTGACCTACAACCCACAGCTTGAAATACTGAGAAAAACGGCTAATAAACTTCACCATAGCCTACACAAGGATGACCGGTTAAAAATATTATTCAAAGACCCCCCTTGCTATGTTACAGGCAACCTCCTAATCTAAGAAACATCATTATCCGTAGTTCAATGCCCTCAGATTCACCAAGAGGGACACATCCTTGCAATGAGAGAAGATGCAAAACCTGCATTCATATAGAGATCAATGACAAGATCCAAATCCTCAACACACAGCAGGACTATAAGATCCCCTGGACATTCACATGTTCCTCTTCCAATGTGGAGTATTTAATTCTATGCAATATATGTCCTGTGGGTGGCCTCTATGTTGGAGAAACAGGACAGAGACTGAGAGCAAGGATGAGGTCTCACCGTCATACAATTACAGACAAAAAAAACCATTTACCAGTGGCTAAACATTTCTGCGGTCCAGGACACAACATAGACAATATGAAAGTTGTAATTTTGAAAGGCAATTTCACATCACAGAAGCATCTCAGTGTCTGCGAATACAAATTCATTACAATCTTTGATTCTGTTCACACAGGATTCAATTTGTCAGAAGTAGAGTTGAGCGATACCAGCCGATACTTGAAAATATCGGATCAGAATGGATCGGCCGATCTTAAAAAAAAATATCGGTATCGCCGATTCCGATACCGGGAACCAATGCAAGTCAATGGGGCCAAAATATCGGAATTAAAAAAAACCCTTTCTTTCCTTGTAGGTTAATTCTACATGAAGAAAAACAACTAAGAATAATGTAGAATGTATTGTGGGAGGTGGAGGAGACATTAAAGCCATAGAGTTTTAGCCCAATCAAAAGGAATAGCAGGAATTAAACTTTTTTTTTAAAGACGTTAGGAGTTACAAAGATATTGACTATGTTAGCCTCATTTATATTTTGCCAGACATGTATGTCTTGTTCTTCTTTCTTCTTTCTTATTCTTCTTCCCTTTTTTACCTTCTTCTTCTTCTTCTTCTTATTCCTTTTTTTACATTCTTCTTCTTCTTCTTCCTTTTTTTACATTCTTCTACTTCCTTTTTTTACATTCTTCTTCTTCTTCCTTTTTTTGCATTCTTCTTCTTATTCCTTTTTTTACATTCTTCTTCTTCTTCCTTTTTTAAATTCTTCTACTTCCTTTTTTTACATTCTTCTTCTTCTTCTTCCTTTTCTTACATTCTTCATATTCTTCTTATTCAACAATTATTATTCTACATATTCAACTTCTTCATCTTCTTCCTATTCTTCTTCATCATATTCTTGTTTGTGTCAGGCATTCCTGTAGTTGTTATCTAGAAAAGTTAGAAGTTTACACCTTCCGTTCTGCCTGTCACAAAAGATTTACAACAGGATTTGTCCGCGTTCAGTTTGGCCTGCAGCAGCAGGCCTTTTCCAGGGGCACCACGAGGAGGAACGGACTCACCCCCATACACTGCTTAGTCTTCTTCTGCTTATAAATAAGATAATATCATTTGCTCAGAGTATTAGTCTTATGCTTAATGTTCTTCTGCTTTGTTTTTTTTATGCTTCTTTGTCTTCTCTCTCTTGTTGTTCTGCATCTTGGTGGTTGTCTTCCTGTTCCTTGTCCTCTTGAACCAGCTGACGGTACTGGCACCCGGAGGGGCAGCAGAAGGAACAAGAGCCAATGGCACTACCGAGGACCAGCTGACGGTGCTGGAACCCGGTTACTAAGCAGGAGGTACCTGTGCTACAAAGCACTACCAAGGACCAGCAGACGTTGCCGGAACTCGGATACCGAGATGGAGGCACCTAGGCCAAAGGCTCTGACGAGAACCAGCTGACGGTGCTGGAACCCGGAGGGGTAGCATAAGCTGCAAGAGCAAATGGAAATAGCGAGGACCAGCTGACAGTGCTGGCACCCGGAGGGGCAGCAGAAGGAATAAGAGCCAATGGCACAACCGAGGACCAGCTGACGGTGCTGGAACCCGGTTACTAAGCAGGAGGTACCTGTGCTACAAAGCACTACCAAGGACCAGCAGACGTTGCCGGAACTCGGATACCGAGATGGAGGCACCTAGGCCAAAGGCTCTGACGAGAACCAGCTGACGGTGCTGGAACCCGGAGGGGTAGCATAAGCTGCAAGAGCAAATGGAAATAGCGAGGACCAGCTGACAGTGCTGGCACCCGGAGGGGCAGCAGAAGGAATAAGAGCCAATGGCACAACCGAGGACCAGCTGACGGTGCTGGAACCCGGTTACTAAGCAGGAGGTACCTGTGCTACAAAGCACTACCAAGGACCAGCAGATGTTGCCGGAACTCGGATACCGAGATGGAGGCACCTAGGCCAAAGGCTCTGACGAGAACCAGCTGACGGTGCTGGAACCCGGAGGGGTATCAGAAGTTACCCCTGAAAAGCAAAGTTGGCATGCCGCAAGCTGGCCGCAGTTACCGAATCACACAGTCCTACAGGGGGTGCTTGTCCTACTGGCACTATGGAACAAGCCTTTCTTACCAGAACCCGCAGTCCACATAGGAAGCACCTAAACTGCTGGCACCCTAGCCTCGGCTAACCCAACCGCAACACGACATGGCAACTTGGGGTGGCAAACTGACATCGACACTTCCCGGAAACAGCAGGCAGGGCTGGAACCAAGCTGGGCAGGAGGGAGTACCCGTGCCAAAGTCAGTTATGAGCAGCAACTGGCGATGTTGGAGCCCAGGACAAGCACTTAGCAGGCTGAGGCCTGATGTGCTGTCAATTGGGAGGCAGCAGGACAGATTGCCATCAAAACAGCAGGGGAACAGCTGACGTTACTGAACCCCACAAACACAGGAGCTAGTGTTTTACTCTGTGAAGACGGCACTTCCGAGCAACAACTGGCTGTGTTGAAGCCCAGGGACAAGCACGGAGCAGGCTGAGGCTGCATTGAAGAAATTTTAAGATCGGTTGTAGACTACTAATTTTAACCAAGCTCCACTTAGGCCTGTGGCTTCACTGATTTTCGTATTTCCCCTGTCCTCCAACCCCGCCAGTTACAGCTCCGAAGTGGCGTCTGCACAATCCACACTTGTTGCTGTGTTACAGGTGTTCAGTCCGGTCAGTTAATCCCCTGATGTGTGTCCGGCAATGTCGCCTGCTCTGTCCACATTCCCATAATGGGAATGTGGACAGAGCAGGCGACATTGCCGGACACACATCAGGGGATTAACTGACCGGACAGAACACCTGTAACACAGGAACAAGTGTGGATTGTGCAGACGCCACTTCGGAGCTGTAACTGGCAGGGTTGGAGGACAGGGGAAATACGAGAGACAGTGGAGCCACAGGCCTAATTGGAGCACGGTTAAAAATCAGTAGTGGTACGACTGTGTAGGCAGCAGGAGACTTTGCCATCTACACAGCAGGGGATCAGCTGACGTTACTGAACCCCACTTAGACACGGGAGCAAGTGTCTCTTTCCGTGTGGACGGCACTTCCGAACTACAACTGGCTGTGTTGAAGCCCAGGAAATTGGAGGGTGTAGGCAGAGGCCTACTGTATTTTGAATGAGGTGACAGCAGGAGAGACTGCCATCCACACAGCAGGGGATCAGCTGACGTTACTGAACCCCACTGAGACACGGGAGCAAGTATCTCTTTCCGTGTGGACGGCACTTCCGAACTACAACTGGCTGTGTTGAAGCCCAGGAAATTGGAGGGTGTAGGCAGAGGCCTACTGTATTTTGAATGAGGTGACAGCAGGAGAGACTGCCATCCACACAGCACGGGATCAGCTGACGTTACTGAACCCCACTGAGACACGGGAGCAAGTATCTCTTTCCGTGTGGACGGCACTTCCGAACTACAACTGGCTGTGTTGAAGCCCAGGAAATTGGAGGGTGTAGGCAGAGGCCTACTGTATTTTGAATGAGGTGACAGCAGGAGAGACTGCCATCCACACAGCAGGGGATCAGCTGACGTTACTGAACCCCACTGAGACACGGGAGCAAGTATCTCTTTCCGTGTGGACGGCACTTCCGAACTACAACTGGCTGTGTTGAAGCCCAGGAAATAGGAGGGTGTAGGCAGAGGCCTACTGTATTTTGAATGAGGTGACAGCAGGAGAGACTGCCATCCACACAGCAGGGGATCAGCTGACGTTACTGAACCCCACTGAGACACGGGAGCAAGTATCTCTTTCCGTGTGAACGGCACTTCCGAACTACAACTGGCTGTGTTGAAGCCCAGGAAATAGGAGGGTGTAGGCAGAGGCCTACTGTATTTTGAATGAGGTGACAGCAGGAGAGACTGCCATCCACACAGCAGGGGATCAGCTGACGTTACTGAACCCCACTGAGACACGGGAGCAAGTATCTCTTTCCGTGTGGACGGCACTTCCGAACTACAACTGGCTGTGTTGAAGCCCAGGAAATTGGAGGGTGTAGGCAGAGGCCTACTGTATTTTGAATGAGGTGACAGCAGGAGAGACTGCCATCCACACAGCAGGGGATCAGCTGACGTTACTGAACCCCACTGAGACACGGGAGCAAGTATCTCTTTCCGTGTGGACGGCACTTCCGAACTACAACTGGCTGTGTTGAAGCCCAGGAAATAGGAGGGTGTAGGCAAAGGCCTAATGTATTTTGAATGAGGTGACAGCAGGAGAGACTGCCATCCACACAGCAGGGGATCAGCTGACGTTACTGAACCCCACTGAGACACGGGAGCAAGTATCTCTTTCCGTGTGGACGGCACTTCCGAACTACAACTGGCTGTGTTGAAGCCCAGGAAATTGGAGGGTGTAGGCAGAGGCCTACTGTATTTTGAATGAGGTGACAGCAGGAGAGACTGCCATCCACACAGCAGGGGATCAGCTGACGTTACTGAACCCCACTGAGACACGGGAGCAAGTATCTCTTTCCGTGTGGACGGCACTTCCAAACTACAACTGACTGTGTTGAAGCCCAGGAAATTGGAGGGTGTAGGCAGAGGCCTACTGTATTTTGAATGAGGTGACAGCAGGAGAGACTGCCATCCACACAGCAGGGGATCAGCTGACGTTACTGAACCCCACTGAGACACGGGAGCAAGTATCTCTTTCCGTGTGGACGGCAATTCCGAACTACAACTGGCTGTGTTGAAGCCCAGGAAATAGGAGGGTGTAGGCAGAGGCCTACTGTATTTTGAATGAGGTGACAGCAGGAGAGACTGCCATCCACACAGCAGGGGATCAGCTGACGTTACTGAACCCCACTGAGACACGGGAGCAAGTATCTCTTTCCATGTGGACGGCACTTCCGAGCTACAACTGGCTGAGTTGAAGCCCAGGAAATAGGAGGGTGTAGGTAGAGGCCTACTGTCTTTGGAATGCGGAGACAGCAGGAGAGACTGCCATCTCCACAGCAGGGGAACAGCTGGCATTGCTGAACCCCACTAACACTTGAACGAATGTGTTTGGCTCTGTGGAGACGACACTTCTGAACACCAACTGACGCTGTTGGAGCCCAGGATTAGGCGAGGAGCAGGCTGGGGCCTACTGGATTTTGGCAGGTGAAGGCAGCAGGAGACTTGCCATCTCCACAGCAGGGGAACAGCTGGCAGTGCTGAACCCCACTAACACTTGAACGAATGTGTTTGGCTCTGTGGAGACGACACTTCTGAACACCAACTGACGCTGTTGGCGCCCAGGATTAGGCGAGGAGCAGGCTGGGGCCTGTTGTTTTTGGCAGGTGAAGGCAGCAGGAGACTTGCCATCTCCACAGCAGGGGAACAGCTGGCAGTGCTGAAACCCACTAACACTTTAACGAATGTGTTTGGCTCTGTGGAGACGACACTTCTGAACACCAACTGATGCTGTTGGAGCCCAGGATTAGGCGTGGAGCAGGCTGGGGCCTACTGGATTTTGGCAGGTGAAGGCAGCAGGAGACTTGCCATCTCCACAGCAGGGGAACAGCTGGCAGTGCTGAAACCCACTAACACTCTAACGAATGTGTTTGGCTCTGTGGAGACGACACTTCTGAACACCAACTGACGCTGTTGGAGCCCAGGATTAGGCGAGGAGCAGGCTGGGGCCTACTGGATTTTGGCAGGTGAAGGCAGCAGGAGACTTGCCATCTCCACAGCAGGGGAACAGCTGGCAGTGCTGAACCCCACTAACACTTGAACGAATGTGTTTGGCTCTGTGGAGACGACACTTCTGAACACCAACTGACGCTGTTGGAGCCCAGGATTAGGTGAGGAGCAGGCTGGGGCCTGTTGTTTTTGGCAGGTGAAGGCAGCAGGAGACTTGCCATCTCCACAGCAGGGGAACAGCTGGCAGTGCTGAAACCCACTAACACTCGAACGAATGTGTTTGGCTCTGTGGAGACGACACTTCTGAACACCAACTGACGCTGTTGGAGCCCAGGATTAGGAGTGGAGCAGGCTGGGGCCTACTGGATTTTGGCAGGTGAAGGCAGCAGGAGACTTGCCATCTCCACAGCAGGGGAACAGCTGGCAGTGCTGAAACCCACTAACACTCTAACGAATGTGTTTGGCTCTGTGGAGACGACACTTCTGAACACCAACTGACGCTGTTGGAGCCCAGGATTAGGCGAGGAGCAGGCTGGGGCCTACTGGATTTTGGCAGGTGAAGGCAGCAGGAGACTTGCCATCTCCACAGCAGGGGAACAGCTGGCAGTGCTGAACCCCACTAACACTTGAACGAATGTGTTTGGCTCTGTGGAGACGACACTTCTGAACACCAACTGACGCTGTTGGAGCCCAGGATTAGGCGAGGAGCAGGCTGGGGCCTGTTGTTTTTGGCAGGTGAAGGCAGCAGGAGACTTGCCATCTCCACAGCAGGGGAACAGCTGGCATTGCTGAACCCCACTAACACTTGAACGAATGTGTTTGGCTCTGTGGAGACGACACTTCTGAACACCAACTGATGCTGTTGGAGCCCAGGATTAGGCGAGGAGCAGGCTGGGGCCTACTGGATTTTGGCAGGTGAAGGCAGCAGGAGACTTGCCATCTCCACAGCAGGGGAACAGCTGGCAGTGCTGAACCCCACTAACACTTGAACGAATGTGTTTGGCTCTGTGGAGACGACACTTCTGAACACCAACTGACGCTGTTGGAGCCCAGGATTAGGCGAGGAGCAGGCTGGGGCCTGTTGTTTTTGGCAGGTGAAGGCAGCAGGAGACTTGCCATCTCCACAGCAGGGGAACAGCTGGCAGTGCTGAAACCCACTAACACTCGAACGAATGTGTTTGGCTCTGTGGAGACGACACTTCTGAACACCAACTGACGCTGTTGGAGCCCAGGATTAGGCATAGAGCAGGCTGGGGCCTACTGGATTTTGGCAGGTGAAGGCAGCAGGAGACTTGCCATCTCCACAGCAGGGGAACAGCTGGCAGTGCTGAACCCCACTAACACTTGAACGAATGTGTTTGGCTCTGTGGAGACGACACTTCTGAACACCAACTGACGCTGTTGGAGCCCAGGATTAGGCGAGGAGCAGGCTGGGGCCTGTTGTTTTTGGCAGGTGAAGGCAGCAGGAGACTTGCCATCTCCACAGCAGGGGAACAGCTGGCAGTGCTGAAACCCACTAACACTCGAACGAATGTGTTTGGCTCTGTGGAGACGACACTTCTGAACACCAACTGACACTGTTGGAGCCAAGGATTACGCATGCCGCATGCAGAGGCCAATGGGCAGCGGTTTTTATGGAGGTTGTGGACTACTACTGATTCTAACCATGCTCCACTTAGGCCTCTGGCTCCACTGTCTCTACTATTTACCCTGGCCTCCAACCCCGCCAGCTACATCTCTGAAGTGGTGTCAGCACAATCTACACTTGTTCCTGTGTTACTGGTGCTCAGTCCCGTCAGTTGATCCCCTGATGTTTGTCCGGCAAGTTCGCCAGCTCTGTCCTCATTCCCACTACTGGTTATGGGAATGTGGACAGAGCAGGAGACCTTGCCGGACACACATCAGGGGATAAACTGATGGGACTGAGCCACAGGAACACAGGAACAAGTGTAGATTGTGCTGACGCCACTTCAGAGATGTATATGGCGGGGTTTGAGGTCAGGGGAAATAGTAGAGACAGTGGAGCCAGAGACCTAAGTTGGGCACGGTTAAAAATCAGTAGTGGTTTGAATGTTGATGGAGCTGGTGACTTTGCCGTCCACACAGCAGGGGATCAGCTGGCATTACTGAACCCCACTAACACAGGAGCTAGTGTGTTTCTCTGTGCAGACGACACATCTGAGCGACAACTGGCTGTGTTGAAGCACAGGGATTATAGTTCAGGTGGTAGAAAAATGAACACACCAGCAGACCTGGATACAGTTGCCAACCACTAATTTAGTCTGTAAGAGGAATGGCAAAGTCTTTGGAGATCCAGGCCTTGTTCATTTTCAGAAAAGTCAGCCGGTCAACATTATCGGAAGATAGTCGCGTGCGACGGTCTGTTAGTACACCACCTGCGGCACTAAAGACACGTTCCGATAATACACTGGCAGCAGGGCAAGCCAGCACCTCCAATGCATACTGGCTAAGCTCTGGCCATGTATCCAGCTTAGAGACCCAAAACTTGAAGGGGGAAGAGCCATCTGGGAGTACAGCGACAGGGCAAGACATGTAGTCTGACACCATCTGACGGAAGCGTTGCCTCCTGCTGACTCGAGGCGTCGCTGATGGTGTAGACAATTGTGGTGGACACACAAAACTTTGCCACATTTGGGCCATAGTGGTCTTGCCTTGTGCTGCGGCGCTGCCTCTGCTCCCTCTTTGTGCAGAGTTTCCTCCACTGCCTCGACGCACAGAGCTGCTTTTTAAAGCACTAGCAACAATGCTGTCGGGTGGAATGGAAAACATTATGGACTGCACCAGTGACTCTTCGTACTCCCGCATTTTACGCTCCCGGTTCAACGTTGGTATGAGCCTTTGTACGCTGTCCCGGTAGCGAGGATCTAGGAGGGTGTACACCCAATAATCAGCCGAGACGAGAATGTGGGCGATGCGGCGGTCGTTTCTCAGGCACTGCAGCATGAAATCAACCATGTGCTGCAGACTCCCAACTGCCAAAGAACCGCTGTCCCCTGTTTGAGGCGTGACCTCGGCCTGCTCTGCATCACCCCACCCTCGCTGTACATACTGAGTAGAGGTTTGTGTACCTCCCTCCTCTGGAGAGATGTCTTCCTCCTCCATCGACTCCTCCTCATCCTCCTCACAAAGTGTCCCCTGCCTAGGCCTTTGTGAGGAAACACGTAGCGCAGACTGTCCAGAAGCAGATGGCATTTGGGACTCCTCATCCTCCACCTCTTCCGAAACCTCATCCCTTAGTGCTTGCAGTGTTTGTTGAAGCAGGCAGATAAGGGGGACAGTCATGCTGACTAGTGCATCATCTGCACTCGCCATCCGCGTGGATTCATCGAAGGCACGCAAAACGAGGCAGATGTCCTTCATAGAGGCCCACTCAATGGTGCTGAAGTGTGAACGGCGCACAGTGCGACTTGTTTGCGCCTGATGCAGCTGGTACTCCATGACTGCTGCCTGCTGCTCACACAACCGCTCCAACATATGTAACGTTGAATTCCACCGGGTGGGTAGGTCACATATGATGCGATGTTCCGGAAGGCCAAATCGTCGCTGCAGAGCAGCGAGGCGCGATCTTGCCGTGCTGGAACGTCGCAAGTGAGCGCACTCTATGCGGACCTTGTGCAACAGTGCATCAAGATCCGGATAGTCCCTCAGAAAGCTCTGTACGACCAAGTTAAGAACATGTGCCAGACATGGGATGTGTGTGAGGTTGCCTAGGCCAAGAGCTGCCACCAGATTTCGGCCATTGTCACACACTACCAAGGCCGGCTGGAGATTCGCTGGCCCAAACCACACATCGCTCTCCAGCTTGATAGCATTCCAGAGCTCCTGCGCTGTGTGGCTTCGATTCCCCAAAGAAATTAATTTGAGTACAGCCTGTTGACGTTTGGCCACGGCTGTGCTCATATCGGTCGTAACAGGCTCCTGCTCTGCTGTTTCTGAGGAACTTGAGTAGGAGGAGGAGTCTATGTGTACAGACTGGAGTCCTGCAATCCGTGGCGTTGGAAGAACACGTACAGCGCCACTCTCCAGATCCGTACCCGGCTCCACAACATTGACCCAGTGGGCAGTGAGGGAAAGGTATCGTCCCTGTCCATGGTTACTGGTCCACGCATCGGTGGTCAGGTGGACCTTGCTACTAACGGCGTTTAGTAGCGCATGTTTTATTTTGCCCTCAACATGTTTCTGCAGGGCAGGGACGGCTCGCCTGCTGAAATAAAAGCGGCTGGGCACGTTGTATTGGGGGACTGCCAATGCCATTAAGTCCCAGAAGGTGTCAGTGTCCACCAGCCTGAATGACAGCATTTCAACTGCCAGAAGTTTGGCAATGCCAGCATTCAGAGACTGTGCTCGGGGATGGTTTGCCGAGTAAGGGCGCCTTTTATCCCATGCCTGTGCTACCGATGGCTGTGATGGATGGGAACGTGCTGCTATGGGTGTAATCTGACAGGGTCTCCGGACAACAGTGGCAGAGGTTCTTCCTTGGCGATCCTGTGAGGAAGCCGAACCAGCAGTGTGTGAGCTGGAGGAAGAGGCCCCAACACGAACTGAAGAGGTGGTAGGTGGTGCTGTACGTTGGCCTACGTCTTCAGGGTGTCTCTGCAACTCCAACTCGTGCTTGGTGCGCACATGTTTCCACATATTTGTGGTATTGAGGTTGCTGACATTTCTCCCTCTTTTGACTCTCTGATGACACAGCTTGCATTTGACAAAGCAAATGTCATCTGCAACTGTGTCAAAAAAGGACCACGCACTGCAACTCTTGGGAACGCCCGGTTTGCCTTTGGAATGAGGAATGCTCCTAACGGGTGCCGAAGTGGAGGGTACAGGCAACCAAGTCTTCCCCCTCCCTCTGCCTCCTGTTTTGGCCGGTAGGGGAATCTCTTCCTCCGAGCTGCTCCCACCACCTTCCTGTTGCTCACGCCATGATGGGTCAAGGACCTCATCATCTTCCCTCCCCTCTTCAAACAGCTGCTTCTCCGGGGTTGTCTCGCCAGCACCGTACGCACCAGAAAGTGGCAACTGAGTCTCGTCATCATCTGATGCGTACTGAGGTGTGCTGACCATAGGCACTGGCCCACTCGCCTCTTCAGATTCAGAGGGACAAAGAAGTTGCGCATCACTGCATACTCCCTCTTCTTCACATTCAGGAATGCTGCTTGGCTGGCCCCCTCTTTCCAAGCCAACAGATTCCGAGAACAGAAGTAGAGACTGTGATGGCTCCTGTCCATGTCTCTCTGACTGCCTGGGCACTTTGGCAGGTGGTGAAGAGACAGATGGTTGCTCTTCGGTGCTCTGACCCTGAGAGGATGCGGAAGTAATTGAAGTCGATGCGTTAGCTGCCATCCATCCGACAACGGCTTCAATTTGTTCCTCCCGCAGCAGTGGGGTACGTTGAGGTCCTACAAAGCTGCGCATAAAGGACTGTTGCCTGCTAAAACTGGGGGATGCTGATCCACTGGTGCCCGCAGCAGGCCCAGAATCCCCACGTCCTCTACCTGTAGAATCCCCACGTCCTCTCCCTGCAGAATCCCCACGTCCTCTCCCTGCTGAAACTCCACGCCCACGCCCACGCGCCTTACTCCCTGCCTTCTTCATCTTGCAAGACTGCTTAAGATAGGCAGAAAAGTACAAAGGGGGGCCTTAGTGTGCTTATTCCTGAACAGCTGGTTACAGGTACAAGAAACACTAATTTTATGAAGTGTGTGTGTGTGGACTACACTTTAATAGGAGCTGATGTGGCCTACACAAGTTCCAAATGTAGTGTTTGGTGAACTTTTTTTGTGGTTTCTTTGTTGGAAACAAACTCAAAGTATGTGAACAAAGAATTGAAACTGATAGTATCACCAACTTTTTGGAGCTATTACAATGCAGGCAGGTAACCTACAATGCAAAAGATGAGGCTCCAAAAAAATTGGGTAATACTAATCTGGCTGCGCCGGCAGGGCACAAGCCAGAAAAAAAGGCTCCTCTATCTACTCCTATATAGTGTTTGCAACCAACCAATGTTGATGGATACGGATGGATGCACACTAATAGGAGAAGAAAAAATGAGCTGCACTCAAAGACAAATATGTGTGAGGCAGTGACGCACGTTGAGCGTCCTACAACCAGACGTAGCTGCAGGACACTCTACTCAGCGTGAGCTGCACTCACACACAGTCAGAGACCTCTCAGACAGCCGTCAACAGTGCAGCTAAGTGGGCACTGGCACTGACAGGCTGCAGAAAGGCTCCGCTGTGTACTCCTATATAGTGTTTGCAACCACCGTAGATGGAGACGGATGGATGCACACTAATAGAAGAAAAAATGAGCTGCACTCAAATAAAAATATGTGTGAGGCACTGACGCACGCTGAGCGTCCTACAGCCAGACGTAGCTGCAGGACACACTACTCAGCGTGAGCTGCACTCACACACAGTCAGAGACCTCTCAGACAGCCGTGAACAGTGCAGCAAAGTGGACACTAGCACTGAAAGGCTGCAGAAAGGCTCCGCTGTCTACTACTAGTGTTTGCAACCAACGTATATGGATACGGATGGAAGCACACTAGATTGAAATTATGTAAAAAATGCAGCTCAAAAAATAAAAGATGTATGAGGCAGCAGTGATCACACTGGGTGGCCTACAGCCTGACGTGGCTGCAGGACCCACTCCACAGCGTGAGCTGCACTCACACAGCCCTTGCAGACAGCTGTGAACACTGCTGCTAGGGCAAAGAAGGCTACAGTGGTGGTTTATGTAGCCTGGGTAAAGCACTAGATGTTTGGTGGAATCGCTATTTCTAACTGTCCCTCACAGTCTTCAACAGCAGCCTGTCCCTAACTGAATTCACAGCAGAGTGACCAGAAATGGCGGCTGCGGTGGCTTTTATAGTGCATCATGACATCATTTCGGCAGCCAATCACAGCCATGCCAATAGTTAACATGCCTACATGCCTAACAGGATGTGCCCACACTTCGGAGGATTCCCATTGGCTTAATCAAAGCAAGCAGGCTCATAGCATGATGGGAACTTCCGATTCCGATTCCGGAATCCGATATGACAAAAGTATCGGAAGTCCGTATCGGAATTCCGATACCGCTAATATCGGCCGATACCCGATACTTGCGGTATCGGAATGCTCAACACTAGTCAGAAGCATTTGTGGCCCACTACCAAATCTGAGCTATTTCCTCCAAAAACAATCTTACCTAACTAAGGATTCTCTCTTTAAGCTCAGTGTTTGTTTATTGAAATGTCCATGTATCACACCATGCCTGTACTCTTTACTGTATATAATTAGGTTTCTTCAAATATTTTGTTATATCAGCCTGATGAAGAGACGTAAGCAGTCTCGAAAGCTTGCTTTGTAACATCATTCACTATATTATTATTATTTATTATTATAGCACCATTTATTCCATGGTGCTTTACATGTGAGGAGGGGTATACATAATACATACAAGTACAGTAATGTTAAACAATACAAGTCATGACTGGTACAGAAGGAGAGGACCCTGCCCGCGAGGGCTCACAATCTACAAGGAATGGGTGAAGATACAGTAGGCGAGGGTAGAGCTGGTTGTGCAGGGGTTTGGTGGATCGGTGGTTACTGCAGGTTGTAGGCTTGTCGGAAGAGCTAGGTCTTCAGGTTCTTTTTGAAGGTTTCCATGGTAGGCGAGAGTCTGATATATTGTGGTAGAGAGTTCCAGAGTAGGGGGGATGAGCGGGAGAAGTCTTGTATGTGATTGTGGGAAGAGGAGATAAGAGGGGATTACAGAAGGAGATCTTGTAAGGATCGGAGGTTTCGTGCAGGTAAGTACCGGGAGACGAGGTTACAGATGTATGGAGGACTCAGGTTGTGGATGGCTTTGTATGTCATGGTTAGGGTTTTGAACTGGAGTCTTTGGGTAATCGGGAGCCAATGCAGGGATTGACAGAGGGGAGAAGCCGGGGAATAGCGAGGGGACAGGTGGATTAGTCGGGCAGCAGAGTTTAGAATAGATTGGAGGGGTGCGAGAGTGTTAGAGGGGAGGCCACAGAGCAGGAGGTTGCAGTAGTCAAGGCGGGAGATGATGAGGGCATGGACTAGGGTTTTTGCAGATTCTTGGCTGAGGAATGTACGGATCAGTGAAAAATTTTTAGTTGAAGTCGGCTGGAAGTGGAAAGGGCTTGGATACGTGGTTTGAAAGAGAGATCAGTGTCAAGGATAACCCCGAGGCAGGGAGCTTGTGGGACTGGAGAGAGTGGGCAGCCGTTTACTTTAGTGGATAGGTCCGTTGGGGGGGTCACGTGAGATGGGGGAAAGATGATTAATTCTGTTAAGTCCATATTAAGTTTAAGAAATCTAGTAGAGAAGAAGGATGAAATAGCAGACAGACATTGAGGGATTCTGTTTAGTAGGGAGGTGATATCTGGTCCAGAGTTGTAGATCTGTGTGTCATCAGCATAGAGGTGATGCTGAAAGCCATGAGATTCTATGAGCTGTCCGAGGCCGAAGGTGTAAATGGAGAAGAGCAGGGGCCCTAGGACTGAACCTTGCGGGACTCCGATGGATAGGGGGCGCGGTGAGGAGGTGGTGTGTGAGAAGGAGGTGCTGAATGTCCTGTCTGTTAGGTATGATGCAATCCAAGATAGGGCGAAGTCTGTGATACCAAGAGATGAGAGGGTCTGTAGTAATAGGGAATGGTTCACTGTGTCAAAGGCAGAGGACAGGTCTAGGAGGAGGAGAACATTGGTGAACTTAGTTAGGGCGGTTTCAGTGGAGTGGTGTGGCCGGAAGCCAGATTGTAATCGGTCACTATATTTTGTTAGCCATTCAAAGGTATCACACCCACAAGATTCCTATTTTGTTTCTCTCACTGAGAGCACTTTATATATTTTGTTCTACTGGCTAACACGGTACCAAACTACTTTCATGATGTGAGATACTCGCACGAGTCTCTCGCATCAACATCCGGCACTGCCGCCGGCACTCGGATTGGAGCTGCGGCTGCCGGCAGCAGTGCTGGGTGTTGATGCGAGGGACTCGTGCGAGTTTCTTACATCACACACCATAGTGTGATCCCGGCCTAAAGTGGATGAAAATATAAGACATAGTTTATGCACAGCGTTAAATCAGTTTTCATCTATTTCCATTTTTCACTGATATACTGTTCTGAGTCAATGGAAAAATAAAAGTTATGTCCTTTAGTTCTTAAAAATAGATAAGAAAAATGGGTTTAACACACATGTAAAATGGATGAGATATAGATGAAAAACAATCTTTTGCGCGCATGTGAAAATTGAATAGAAAATAAAGCGGGGAAACCAACAATATTTTCAGATAAAGGAAGTTGCTATAAATATGAAAATGGCTATATAGCTGAAGTAATAACGAATATATAATAGTGTTTCCACTTACATTTGCATAATGTAGACCTATCGGATCGCCATCCTGATTATTTAAAGAGATTAAAACCTTTCTAAATGGAAAATAGTTGAAGCCATCTGAATACACAAGTTCATTACAATCAAACCCTCCAATGCCTCTTAAAGACATAAAGACAATTTTAGTGTATTTACTTTGTCTTTTTTTCTTTCAAAAATTACAAAGAAACATAGAAATGACTAATTAAGGTTACGTAGAGAATGTGCTAATTAATTGCTTACAAGTTTGTTCCATCTTCATTAAAATGTTCATTATCTGCGCTGCTTTGATATTGTAAAATATTGTTTCATTTTCCAACTATTTTGGGACATATTTTAGATTTGAAATGTCACAATGATTTATAAGACTTATGAAGTGTGCAAATGAAAGCATTTTTGGCAACTATGGAAAATGTAGTTTTTTGCATTTAAAGGATGCTAAGAGCAGGGGATAATTTTGGGTTAGATAGGATTTTTGTCACCTGAATATGCTGTTTAACCCCTTAGTGCTACATGTCATACAGACTAATTATGTGAAATTATGTCCAATTTGTCCTTTTTCTGTTTTTTTTTTGTGTTTATCCAATACACATAAAGGAAGTAATCATGTGCATAACAAAACATGTGTAATTGCTATAGTTTTCTGGGATAAATGCTTCATTTTCTGGAACTATATTAAGGGTTCCCTTACTTTTGTCCATGGCTCTATATACCAGTCATGAGTGCTTGTTAGTTAGTGCTAAAGTAGACAGCTGGGGGCAGGTATTCTTATACTGGGAAGGGACTGTGGACATCGGCACTCCCCAGCTTAAAAATAGCAGCCTGCGACCGCTCCAGAAAAGGTGCATCCATTAGATTTGCCAATTCTGGTGCTTTGCCCAGCTCTTCCCGCTTGCCCTGTGGCGGTAGCAAGTGGGGTTAACATTTGTGGGGTTGACGTCAGCTGTTTTATGTTCGCTGGCAACAAGCCTATGGGTTATTAATGAATAAGCATCTATTAGACATCTTTATTATTAACTCAATAGTCAAATTTAATAAAGACACACAGAGTAAAGCCCTTTCATTGAAATAAGCACACAAAAGCCCTTTATTTGAAATAAAAACTTCCCGACCCTCTTTTACCAATTTATTCAGCAAAAATAAATAGAAAAACAAAACTATGCTCACCTTTCCACTGATAATTAATGACCATGTCTCATGATGATCCGGATTGTTTGGTGAGCAATTACATTAATGATGCAGCCGTTCTTCACTCCAGGTAGAACACACTGAGCAGAGTGTGAAATCGCAGCTGCAGTGACTGGCAGTAACCTTAATGATATCTGCACCGGTCACAGGCAGCAGCGTTCTTATACTTTGCTCAGTGTATTCTTGCTGGCGTTGTGAAGGGTCACATTACTGATGTGACTGCTTAGCAAACAATCCAAATCATCGTGGGATATGGTCATTAATGGATTATCAGCGGAAAGGTGAGTATAACTTTGCATTTTTATTTTTGTTGAATAAATGGGTAAAATAGGGTCGAGGGCTTTATATTTCGAATAAAGGACTTTGTGTGTTTATTTAAATTAAAGAACTTTACTCTGTGTCTTTATTATATTTAACTATATTGTTTGTAATGGGGGTGTCTTATAGATGCCTTTCCATTACTAACCCCTGGGCTTGATGTCAGCTGACATTATAAAGCTGGTATCAACCTCAGTACTATTACTCCACTTGCCACTGCACCAGGGCAAGTGTGAAAAGCAAGGCAAAGAGCAAAAATTGGCACATCTTATGGAAGTGCCTTTTCTGGGTGGCTGATGGCTAATGTTCTTAATGTGGGAGGGGGCCAATATCTGTGGACTCTTCCTATCTGCTTAGCCTATTGATAACTTTATATCACAGCCTCCAGGTGTTACAGCAGCTGGAAACTCAAGTTATCTTAAAGTGTCCCTCAACATTTACCATGAGGTTTCCGGATCGGGAGACTCATTGGCTATGAACTCATAAATGCCGGAGTGCCAAGTGCCAGACTTAAAGGGGTTGTCCGCCCTATTTTTGATAACCAGCCAAGCTAAAGCAGACAGCTGGGGGGCTGGTATTCTTAGACTGGAAAGGGGCCATGGGTTTTGGTTCTCTGCCGCATAAGAATAGCAGCCCACAGCCGAACCCAGAAAAGGCACATCTATTAGATGCATCAATTCTGAAGCTCTTAACACTTTTTGAAATAAAAACTACACAACCAATTTTCACCCATTTTAGAAAATATTAAATGGGTAAAAATGGGTTGGTGAGTTTTTATTTCAAATAAAAGACTTTTCTCTGTGTTTGTTTTTTTCAGTTAAAGGAATTTTTTCTCTTTGTGTTTTTAACTTAACCTCTTCACGGCACAGCCCAATTTCTTTTTTGCGTTTCTGTTTTTCGCTCCCCATAACTTTTTTATTTTTCTGTCAATATGGCCATGTGAGGGCTTGTTTCTTTTGGAATGAGTTGCAGTTTTGAATGACACCATTGCTTTTACCATATAGTATACAAGAAAACGGTAAAAAATTCCAAGTGCGGTGAAATTACAAAAAAAGTGCAATTCAGCAATAGTTTTTTTTTTACCATGTTCACTAAATGCTAAAACTGACCGGCCATTATGATTCTTCAGGTCATTCCAACTTTATAGATTCCATAAATGTATAGGTTCACTTTTATTTAAGTGGTGAAAAAAAAATTCAAAATTTGTTAAAAAAAATTGAATCACTTTCCGAGACCCTTAGCACCTCCATTTTTCATGATCTGGGGCTGGGTAAGGGCTTATTTTTTGATCGCTGAGCTTATGGTTTTCTTGATATGATTTTGGTTTACATAAAATGTTTGGATCATCCATTTTTGCACTTTAATACAATTTTGCGGCCACCAAAAAAATGTAGTTCTGGAGTTTTTACTTTTTTTCTCATTATGCTGTTTACCGATTGGATTCATTCTTTTACATGCAATTCTGAACACGGCGGTACCAAATATGTATATTTTTTATTTTAATTGCTATAATTTGAATGGGGCAAAAGCGGAATTATGTTTTAATTTTTTTAATATTTTTAAAAACTTTTTTAACTTTTCTTTTGTTTCAATAGTATACATGGGAGACTAGAATCTGCGATCATCCAATTGCTTGTGCTGCACAGAGTGAAGCCCACATCTAAGGGTGAGACCCGACACCCGCTGTACATGTATGGTGCATGTCGAGAAGAGGTTAAAAATGGAGGCATCTGATAGAGGCCTCTCTATTAGTAATTTCTAGGCTTGATGTCAGAGGTCCTTACAAAAGCTGACATTAACCCCAATACTATTAACCCCTTTCTGACATCAGACGTACTATCCCGTCCATGGGACCCGGGCCCCTATGCCCATGGACGGGATAGTACGTTTACCGCGATCAGCGGCGCCCACGTGGTGAGCGCCGCTGATCGCGGCCGGGTTTCAGCTGATTATCACAGCTGACACCCGGCACAATGTGTCAGGGGCGGTCACGGACGGCCCCTGACACGGTAACCCCTTGCACACTGCGATCAAACACGATCACGGTGTATCGGGGGTTAAAGGGAAGCATCGGCAGGGAGGGGGCTCCCTCCGTGCTTCCCTGAGCCCCCCACTGCAGCGCAATGTGCAGAGCTGCTGCGGGGGGCTCCTTTCCTGCAGGCCCCCGAATCCAAGATGGCGACGGGGGCCTTCGGGGGCCTGCAGGAAGCTGGCTTCCTCAGTGCCTGCAAAGCGCAGGCAAGAGGAAGTCTTCTTCAATGCCTGTGACAGATTGCTGATCTGTCACAGTGATCTGTGATGTGACAGATCAGCGATCTGTCACAGGACAGTGATGTCCCACCTGGGACTATTTAATAAAGTTAAAAAAAAAAAAAGTGTTAAAATAATTAAAAAAAAATCGCCAAATAAATTAGAAAAAAAAAAAATAATATTCCCCCAAATAAATCCATTTTTTGGAAATAAAAAAAACCAAAACAATAAAAGTACACATATTAGGCATCGCCGCGTCCATAACGACCCGCCCTATAAAACTGTCACATTAGTTAACCCCTTTAGCAAACCCCTTAAAAAATAAAAATAAAAAACGAAGCAAAAAAAAATGATTTATTATCATACCGCCAAACAAAAAGTGTAATAACGCGCGATCAAAAAGACGCATATAAATATCCATGGTATCGCTGAAAATATCATCTTGTCCCACAAAAAACAAGCTGCAACACAGCATCATCAGTGAAAAAATGAAAAAGTTATAGCTCGCAGAATAAAGCGATGCAAAAATAATTATTTTTTTATTTAAAATAGTTTTCATTGCATAAAACCGACAAAACATAAAAAAACGACCTAAATGAGGTATCGCTGTAACCATACTGACCCGAAGAATAAAACCGCTTTATCAATTTTACCGCACGTGGAACGGTGTAAACGCACTCCCCCAAAAGAAATTCATCAAATGCTGGTTTTTGTTCATTCTGTGTCACAAAAATCGGAATAAAAAGCGATCAAAAAATGTCACGTGCCCGAAAATGGTACCAATAAAAACGTCAACTCGTCCCGCAAAAAATAAGACCTCACATGACTCGGTGGGTCAAAATATAGAAAAATTAAAGCTCTCAATATGTGGTGATGCAAAAACTATTTTTACAATAAAAAGCGTCTTTTAGCGTGCGACAGCTGCCAAACATAAAAACCGCCATAAATAGTAAATCAAACCCTCCGTTATCACCCCCTTAGTTAGGGAAAAATAATAAAATAAAAAAAGTATTTATTTCCATTTTTCCGTTAGGGCTCAGGTTAGGGTTAGGGTTAGGGCTAGGGTTAGGGTTAGGGTTAGGGCTAGGGTTAGGGTTAGGGCTAGGGTTAGGGTTAGGGCTAGGGTAAGGGTTAGGGTTAGGGCTAAGATTAGGGTTAGGGGTGTGTTGGGGTTCGGGTTGGAGTTAGAATTGGGGGTTTCCACTGTTTGGGCACATCAGGGGCTCTCCAAATGCAACATTGCGTCTGATCTCAATTCCAGCCAATTCTGAGTTGAAAAAGTCAAATGGTGCTCCTTCCTTTTCAAGCTCTGCCATGCGCCCAAACAGTGTTTTACCCCCACATGTAGGGTATCAGCCTACTCAGGACAAATTGCAAAACAATTTTTGGGGTCTAATTTCTCCTGTTACCCTTAGGAAAATAAAAAATTGGGGGCAAAAATATCATTTTTGTGGAAAAAAATGATTTTTTTATTTTCACGTCCGAGCGTTATAAACTTCTGTGAAGCACTTGGGGGTTCAAAGTGCTCACCACACATCTAGATAAGTTCCGTGGGGGGTCTAGTGTCCAAAATGGGGTCACTTGTGGGGAGTTTCAATAGTTTAGGTATATCGGGGCTCTCCAAACGCACATGACACCCGCAGACCATTCCATCAAAGTCTGCATTCCAAAACGTCACTGCTTCCCTTCCGAGCCCCGACGTGTGTCCATACAGTAGTTTTCTCCCACATATGGGGTGTCAGCGTACTCATGACAAATTGGACAACAACTTTTGGGGTCCAATTTCTCCTCTTACCCTTGGGAAAATGAAAAAATTGGGGACTAATTGATCATGTTTGTGGAAAAAATACGATTTTTTTATTTTCATGCCCGGGCATTATAAACTTCTGTGAAGCCCTTGGGGGTTCAAAGTGCTCACCACACATCTAGATAAGTTCCTTAGGGGGTCTCGCTTCCAAAATGAGGTCATTTGTGGGGGGTTTCCACTGTTTAGGTACATTAGGGGCTCTTCAAAGGCAACATGACACCCGCAGAACATTCCCTCAAAGTCTGCATTCCAAAACGTCACTGCTTCCCTTCCGAGCCCCGACGTGTGTCCATACAGTAGTTTTCTCCCACATGTGGGGCGTCAGCGTACTCAGGACAAATTGGAAAACAACTTTTGGGGTTAAATTTCTCCTGTTACCCTTGGGAAAATAAAAGAATTGGGGACTAATGTTTGTGGAAAAAATACGATTTTTTTATTTTCATGCCCTGGCATTATAAACTTCTGTGAAGCCCTTGGGGGTTCAAAGTGCTCACCTCACATCTAGATAAGTTCCTTAGGGGGTCTAGTTTTCAAAACGGGGTCATTTGTGGGGGGTTTCCACTGTTTAGGTACATTAGGGGCTCTCCAAAGGCAACATGACACCCGCAGACCATTCCATCAATGTCTGCATTCCAAAACGTCACTACTTCCCTTCCGAGCCCTGACATGTGTCCATACAGTAGTTTTCTCCCACATATGGGGTGTCAGCGTACTCAGGACAAATTGTACAACAACTTTTGGGGTTCAATTTCTCCTGTTACCCTTGGGAAAATAAAAAAAAATTGGGGACTAATTGATCATGTTTGTGGAAAAAATATGATTTTTTTATTTTCATGCCCTGGCATTATAAACTTCTGTGAAGCCCTTGGGGGTTCAAAGTGCTCACCTCACATCTAGATAAGTTCCTTAGGGGGTCTAATTTTCAAAATGGGGTCATTTGTGGGGGGTTTCCACTGTTTAGGTACATTAGGGGCTCTCCAAAGGCAACATGACACCCGCAGACCATTCCATCAATGTCTGCATTCCAAAACGTCACTACTTCCCTTCCGAGCCCCGACGTGGGCCCATACAGTAGTTTTCTCCCACATATGGGGTATCAGCATACTCAGAACAAATTGGACAACAACTTTTGGGGTCCAATTTCTCCTGTTACCCTTGGGAAAATAAAAAAATGGTGACTCAAAGATCATGTTTGTGGAAAAAATACGATTTTTTATTTTCACGCCCGGGCGTTATAAACTTCTGTGAAGCACTGGGAGGTTCAAAGTGCTCACCACACATCTAGATAAGTTCCTTGGTGGGTCTAGGTTACAAAATGGTGTCATTTGTGGGGGGTTTCCACTGTTTAGGTACAACAGGGGTTTTCCAATCGCGACATGGTGTCCGATCTCAATTCCAGCCAAAAACGTCAAATGGCGCTGCTTCCCTTCCGAGCTCTGCCATGCGCCCAAATAGTGGTTTACCCCCACATGTGGGGTATCAGCGTACTCAGGACAAATTGCACAATAACTTTTAGGGTCCTGTTACCCTTGGAAAAATAAGAATTGAGGGTGAAAAGAACATTTTTGTGGAAAAAATATGATTTTTTAATTGTACGGCTTTATATTATAAACCTCTGTGAAGCCCTTGGGGGTTCAAAGTTCTCACCACACATCTAGATAAGTTCTTTAGGGGGTCTAGTTTCCAAAATGGTGTCATTTGTGGGGGGTTTCCACTGTTTTGGTACATCAGGGGTTTTCCAATCTCGACATGGTGTCCGATCTCAATTCCAGCCAAAAACGTCAAATGGCGCTGCTTCCCTTCCGAGCTCTGCCATGCTCCCAAATAGTGGTTTACCCCCACATGTGGGGTATCAGCGTACTCAGGACAAATTGCACAATAACTTTTAGGGTTCTGTTACCCTTGGAAAAATAAGAATTGAGGGTGAAAAGTTCATTTTTGTGGAAAAAATATGATTTTTTAATTCTACGGCTGTATGTTATAAACTTCTGTGAAGCCCTTGGGGGTTCAAAGTTCTCACCACACATCTAGATAAGTTCCTTAGGGGATCTAGTTTCCAAAATGGTGTTATTTGGGGGGGGTTTCCACTGTTTTGGTACATCAGGGGTTTTCCAATCGCGACATGGTGTCTGATCTCAATTCCAGCCAAAAACGTCAAATGGTGCTGCTTCCCTTCCAAGCTCTGCCATGCGCCCAAATAGTGGTTTACCCCCACATGTGGGGTATCAGCGTACTCAGGACAAATTGCACAATAACTTTTAGGGTCCTGTTACCCTTGGGAAAATAAAAATTGGGGTGAAAAGATCATTTTTGTGGAAAAAATATGATTTTTTAATTGTACCGCTGTACGTTATAAACTTCTGTAAAGCCCTTGTGGGTTCAAAGTTCTCACCACATATCTAGATAAGTTCCTTGGGGGGTCTAGTTTCCAAAATGGGGTCACTTGTAGGGGGTTTCCACTGTTTAGGTACATCAGGGACTCTCCAAACGTGACATGGCGTCCGATCTGAATTCCAGCCAATTTTGCATTGAAAAAGTCAAACGGCGCTCCTTCCCTTCTGAGCTCTGCCATGCGCAGAAACAGTCGTTCCCCCCACAAATCAGGTATCAGCGTACTCAGGACAAATTGCACAATAACTTTTGCAGTCCAATTTCTCCTGTTACCCTTGGTAAAATAAAAAAAATTGAACCTGAAGTATTTTTTTTGTGAAAAAAAGTTAGATGTTCATTTTTTTTTTAAATATTCAAAAAAATTCCTGTGACGCACCTAAAGGGTTAATAAACTTCTTGAATGTGGTTTTGAGCACCTTAAGGGGTGCAGTTTTTAGAATGGTGTCACTTTTGGGTATTTTCTATCATATAGACCCCTCAAAGTGGCTTCAAATGTGATGTCGTCCTAAAAATAAAATGGTGTTGTAAAAATGAGAAATCGCTGGTCAACTTTTAACCCTTATAACTTCCTAACAAAAAAAAATTTTGGTTCCAAAATTGTGCTGATGTAAAGTAAACATGTGTGAAATGTTGCTTATTAAGTTTTTTGTGTGCCGTATCTCTGTGATTTAAGGGCATAAAAATTCAAAGTTGGAATTTTCAAAATTTTTGCCAAATTTCCGTTTTTTTCACAAATAAACGCAAGTTATTTGAATGAAATTTTACCACTAACATGAAGTACAATATGTCTCGAGAAAACAGTGTCAGAATCACCGGGATCCATGGAAGCGTTCAAGAGTTATGACCTCATAAAGGTACAGTGGTCAGAATTGTAAAAATTGGCCCGGTCATGAACGTGCAAAACACCCTTGGGGGTGAAGGGGTTAATTCACTTGCCAACCCACCAGGGCAAGAGGGACTAGCCGGGCAAAGTGCCAGAATTGGCACATCTTATAGATGCACCTTTTCTGGGGCAGCTGCAGGCTGCTATTTTTAGGTTGGGGAGGGCCAATATCCATGGCCCCTTACTTGTCTGAAAATATCATTCCCCAGCTGTCTGCTTTAGCTTTAATTAATTTTAAAAAATGGCATTGGGAACCTTCTATTCTTGATGACCAGCCAAGTTAACGCTAACAACTGTGGGGTGCAGCCCGCAGTTGTCAGCTTTATCTGCACTGGTTATCAAGAAAAAAGGGAGCCCCATGCAATTATTTTCTTATAATTATTTATTAACTAAATGCACGTACAGTAAGCTGCACAATTAATTATCTCACTCATATACAGTATTTATTACTATGGACAGGTGCAAGCTGGTGAATTCTCTTATCAGCTTTGCCTGATCTTGTTGCTATCAGTGAGACCAGGAATAGGATAATGAGAGAAGTACACTCATCAGCCAATGCTTGAGACTGGCGGTAACCTTGACTGACTTTGGTCAAAAGCCAGAAGTAGGTAAAAAATGCAGAACTTTTGCACGTCTCTATTATATTTTTCCTCTGATTGTTCCACTCCAGATTTTGGCTTACAGACACAGATTTAAAATACTCATCAAATACTGATCGTGTGAATGTGGCTAGCTAGCCTTGAGTTTGTGAAGCAATCCCATTGCCTAAAAGAGGATTTCATTGCAAAATCATGTTATCCTGATGCATAGGATAAGGTATAACTGTGCATCCAATCTCTGAAACCCACAGCAATCTCTAGAAAGTGGCTCTGGCTCCCAAGAACTGGTTTTGCAGAGCCCTGTCTTAGGGCCCTGTCACACATAGCAATCTCGCTAACGAGATCGCTGCTGAGTCACAAGTTTTGTGACACAACAGCGATCTCACCAGCGAGATCGCTGTGTGTGACAGTGATCAGCGACCGGCCCTCCTGCCGGTATCGCTGTTCGCTGCAAGAAACCTCTTGACTTTTTTTCATCACTGACCTCCCGCTGGCCAGCACGCATCGCTGCGTGTGACAGACGGGAGACCAGCGATCAGCTGGTAACTAACGTACACATCGGGTATCCAAGGGATGCACGTCCCTTGGACACCCGATATGTACGTTAGTTACCAGCGAGTTACAGGTGCCGCCGCCTCACGCTGGGGAACAGGAGCCCGCGGAGTGTGTACCTGCCGCCGCCGCACACTGGGGACCAGGAGGCAGCAGGATGCCACCAGGAGAGGCCAGGGATGCAGGCGCGCCCTCTGCTGGTGGAGGACTGGAACAGCAGGCACACTTGTCCGCTGCTCCCAGGCTCGCTCCTCACCTCGGCGTCGGCGTGCTGATCACTGGTGAAGCTATCTGTGTGACAGCTCACCAGCAATCACATAGCGACTTACCAGCGATCCTGACACGTTGATATCGTCGGGATCGCTGGTAAGTCGCTATGTGTGACTCCAGCGTTAGACTTTGTACACACATCAGAATTTTTGATCAGTATTTCATCAGTATTTGTATGCCAAAAACAGCAGTGTCTCCAAAACACAGAACAGGTGTCATTGTTTTGATATTAGTTTTTCTCTGTGGATTTCACCCCTGGTGTTGGCATAAAAACACTGATGCAAAATACTGACCAACTACTGATCTGACAATAAGCCCTTAAATTGGACACAAGTGCACATGCTGTGCATTTGTCTCTTTAAGGGTATGTGCAAACGATCCGTAAATGCTGCGGGTTTGATGCTTCGTACTTCTGCAGCGCCAACTCACAGCGTCCAGATGTTACAGCATAGTGGATGGGATTTCAAGAAATTCTATGTCCACTATGCATCCAGAGATGCAGCTCACCCACAGAGATGAACATGCAGCATGTCTTTCCACAACGCACCATGTCAATTTCTCTTGCAGAGACGCAAGGCTCTGCAAGATAAATTTCACCCATGCAATGTATTGGACGCTGTGAATCCAAGTGCTTCAGTGAACACATGTGGATTCAACTGCGTTCAATAGCTTGCAGTGCTTTGGACACAGTGAACATGCGCTGTGTCCAATGCGCTGCCAATTCCTGATAGCTTGCACATACCCTTAGAAAGCTAAGTACAGTGCTCTGCTATGTCCAGCAATCCCAATTGCAAAATGGGGTTTAAAGACCAATGTTAGTGGTCTATAACTTAATTCTAGAGATTGCTTAGGGACCCAGCAGTCTCAACACCAGCAATCAGCAATGTAACCCTTTTTCAATGGATAGGGATACCTTGTGCTTTTGGAAAAATATGAAAGGAGAGTCCAGCTTCTGGTAGAAATTTTTTTTTCCTTAAAAATTTCCTTTATTCCAAAGATGATTAAAAATACAAATACAAACAGTGGGGAGCAGCAGAACACATGGCATGGCGTTGTCCATGCATGCTGGACTTCATCGGGCGGTAAGCTGGCTAACTTTTGTTTTTGGAAGAACCCTGTAAAGTAGAGAAAACATGTCAATAAAGCCTTATTCATACCATTGTAATGCAATATTCCCAGTCTAGTAAATCTGAAATCAAGTTAATGAAGAAAAAGAAGTAAGAGACTCCTTAAATTTCTTTACAGAGCACATGAGAAAATTTGGCTTCTTGTGCAATTTGCTTTAATGGTTTGTCCATTACTAGGACAACCTCTTCTTATTCCCCATGTTTGGCCCCGTTAAAGTAAAAACACTTAAGGTACTGTCACACTTAGCGATGTACCAGCGATCCCGACCAGCGATATGACGCGGTCAGGATCGCTGGTACATCGCTAAGTGGTCGCTAGTGAGCTGCCACACAGGCAGATCTCACCAGCGACATCGCAGGGGTCGGGGGTCGCTACTTACCTGTCACACTAGGCGATCCTGACGTCCTCCCACCCGGCTCCACGCTCGTCGCTCGTCTCTCCATAGGAAGCGCCGCAGGAAGCTGACGACGAGAAAAGGTCAAGGACGTTCTCGCGCGATCAGCGATAACCAGCGAGGGAGCCGGTCGTAGGTAAGTATCAGACACAGCGATGTTGCTAGCAATATCGCTATAACGTTACAAGTTATAGCGATATTGCTAGCGATATCGCTTAGTGTGACAGTACCTTTAGAGTCACCTCCCAGGGCTCACGTGAGGTTGTTACGTCACACAAACCCTGCTGCTAATCAGCACTGGCTTCACTCTTCCTGCCATCGAACTTACACAACAAAAAGTGGGTATGATTTTATTTAGTCAGTCATATTAAAATTAAAGTGTTTTTCCACCCCCGTAGTATTTCAAATGAATAGTCACTATACTTATTGGCCTCAGCTCTGCTTCTGGTTCTTTTGCATTCAAAATTGATATCTCTCATATTGTCAAGGACTAAAATGGCCTCTACAGAGGCATATGGAGTGATGTGCAAAGTTTGCACCACGCCTTTCCATTGCTATGGGATGGATCAGGGCCCATGATAATGGTGATGTCTCCAGACTTGCACAGATAAAGACAAGGGAGGTGTGGTTCAGACTTAACATTGTGCTCCCCCAAAAATAAAACTGTCCAATTTGCATGCTGTTAGAAAGTGAAGACTTAGGATTTTTACAGAGAAAGAAGCCGAGCAGAAAGTTGTTGCTATTGGCCGATCCACAGTGAGCAGAGGATCACTACGCAGAGAACTTGCTGTGAGGAGAATGACTAAACATGTGCGTCCACCAGCATTCAGTTCATGAGATGGATGTAAGCTTTGATACAGAATTGGAACACCAGGTGGTGCTATTTTATGAATGCAAAGTTATAACATTTGTGCACTTTTTATGAATGAGTAGTATAATTTCTTTGTTTTTATAAAAAAAAAAATTCTTTTCTGAAATGAAAAGATATTCAAAGACAAATTATCTTTAAATTTTGGCTTTTATATAGAGTTGCTAAAACAGAAAAACAATATGAAAAACACAAGCACTCAGTAGAGATGAGCGAATCTGATCAAATTCAATTTGTTTGATTCTCTCGAATTTGGCCTGAAAATTCCATTTTGTTCAAATGTATTTGATGTAAAATAAATTGCTGGTAAACGTCATTTATTATGTCCTCAATTCTCTCCAGATTCCAAATTATACTATATGTAGAGGTTTAAAAAATAAAAAAAATTTATACTCAGCTCGCCCCCGACAGGTCCTGTTGCCACATCACTCCACCCAGTCCACTGTTGAATCATTTCCTCCTTCTCCAGTCTTCTTTTCAATCTTTATTTTTTCTCGCTCTATGACTTCTTCTGCATTCACTAGTTCTCATGTGATGCCATTACGTGCATTGCCCAGTGACACTGTGGCATCACTTGAAGCCAAATCAGCACCGGAGGTACCAAAGCATTCAGACAGAAAAGAAAACTAGATGAATGGCATAGCGAGCCAGCAAAGGACCAGCAACAGGAGAGGTGGCAGGTGAGGTGACTTTAATGCTTGTTGCTTTTTTCACTAAATCCAGCATATAAATCCAGCTCACCAGAGATAGCATTCCAGCATCAGAGCACGGGACCGATGTGTCCAGGCACCTGATCCAAAGGAATAAAGATAAATGTCCAGCTCCACGATATAGTGAAAATGCAAATCCTTTATTCACTTAGTCCATACAAGTGAGGTTAAAAGCCAGCATGAAATAACAAGGCTTGCGTTCTACGCGTTTCAAGTGACTAGGCACTCTTAATCATGATACGCAGCTTTGTTGCAAAGAGGTCTTATATACTCTATCCGGTCTACACACCGGTAAAATAATTAATTTAACAAGTAAAAGAAAAAAACATATAAAACAAACAGAATAAAATAAATTTTCTTTACAGAATATCAAAGATACTTATGACAAAAAGTGCAATTAGGTCATTTGATGTCGTTAAAAATATTTACAATTGCGATATTATCATGTTAATTTTATTCTCTTTTTATATTTCTTGATTCTTATTTTTCTATTATCATTCATTGCATGAAGCTATTTACCTGGAGAAAGAAAACATGCTTCAATCATCACACACAGAAATTTGCGTGAACAAAGAAGAAAGCAGTTATTTGGAAGAAATGGAGAAAACGCAGCAATCCAAAAAACTTTGCAGCAGCCATTCAAGATATTACTGCAACATTTCGTTAGACAGAAACTTTTTCTCTGACTGAAAAAGCTATAGTTGTTCACTTTTATTTCCTTTTTATGCACAAAATTATGCAAACAAAAGAAGTATAATTTGAGTAAAATTCAATAAACGCCGCGATAAAAAGCTGCAGCTTTTCAACATGTTTCTAGAATTTTCATTGTCTATAGATTTTCGTAGCTGAAAAGAACGAGGGGGAAATATTTCCATTTTTCTTTGCACTTATAAACATATACAAATTCAAGAATACGTACAATTTTAAAGGAAATATACCAAGTTCAGCAAAAAAGTTACACTTATGCAAAATATTTCTACTCTATTCATGGTAACTGCATGCAAACTAGAGGAAAATAAGTGCATGCAACTATTACAATATTTTTAAGAGAAGAGGGGCAAGGAAGCTAATTTAATAGAAAAGCATGTCTCTTTGTCTCTTCCACCATGCCTCCCTGTTCCTGAGCACAGATTCTAAGTCACCACCTCTGACTCGATTGTGAATTTGTTCAACTCCATATACCTTCAATGAGTCTAGTTTCCTATCATGGACCTCAACCAAATGTTTAGACAGCTGAGATATATTTCTATTCATATTAGCGCCTTCTATATCAAGCATATGCTCCCTTATTCTTGTTTTTAGGGTACATTTTGTGCGACCCACATATTTTAATTGGCACAAAGTGCATTCCATGATATAGACTACGTTATTAGAATTGCAATTTATGAAATCCTTGATTTCAAATAAATTGCTATCATCAAACTCTCCAAATTTATTGCATTTCTTAGTGTAGGTACATATTTTGCATTGACTGGCAGCACACTTAAAGAAACCTTTCAATTTTAACCAATTACCTGAACGCTCCTGCGAGGTACGAAGAAAGCTCGGTGATTAGCTATTTTTCAGGGATGGTGCTTTTCTGGAGACTATTCTAAATCCTCTCCTTATTATTTTCTCAATATCTGGATCTTCCTTGAGAATTGCCAAGTTATCCTGGACTATTTTTTTAATACTTGGGATCTGATTACTGAATTGCAACACCATTGTTACAGGATTGGCAGAATTTATAGATATTATTATTATTTATTATAGCGCCATTTATTCCATGGTGCTTTACATGTGAGGAGGGGTATACATAATACATACAAGTACAGTAATCTTAAACAATACACATCACGACTGGTACAGGATGAGAGGACCCTGCCCGCGAGGGCTCACAATCTACAAGGGATGGGTGAGGATACAGTAGGCAAGGGTAGAGCTGGTCGTGCAGCGGTTTGGTGGATCGGTGGTTTCTGCAAGTTGTAGGCTTGTCGGAAGAGGTAGGTCTTCAAGTTCTTTTTGAAGGTTTCCATGGTAGGCGAGAGTCTGATATGTTGTGGTAGAGAGTTCCATGTGCGGGAGAAATCTTGTATGCATTATATGATTCTTTAAAACAAGATTTCTTAGATACAATCTTCTCAGCTCTATCTAAACTCCCTTGATTATACCCTCTTCTGCCCAAACGTTGTCTAATATCAAACACTTCCTTTTTATAATTTGATGGGCAGCTACAATTTCTTTTAGCTTGTGTCATTTCACCCACAGGGATACTTTTAATAGTATGATTGGGGTGATGACTTTTTGGAATTTGGAATCATATAATTTTGGAAGTCACATGAGAAATTACTATATTTTTGCAGATGAAATTGTAACTCATGAATTGCTACTTTATGTGGAATCGATGTATAAAGGGAAATAGCATCAGTAGTTATCCATGAAAATTTAGTATTCCAAATTAGACCATCCATTATACTCAGCAATTCTGTGCTGTCTCTGATAAAACCAGGGACTCTCTGGGCCAAAGGTTGTAAAAGCAGATCTAACCACTCTCCTAATCTCTCACTTACGGATCCTATCCCTGATATAATCGGTCTCATGGGAGGAGGAAAAGTTTTTTTGTGAGTTTTTGGTAACGCATAAAGTGTTGGTGTGACCGGGTTGGAAACCTTTAAATGATCCTGGATCCAGCAGTCAGACACTACCGCTGCTGCTGCTCTTTCATACGGGGGGCTTCACTTCTCTCATACCCCAAGATCAGACAATAGAGCTGGTGGAGGCGTTGGTCTGCTCCTATCAGCAAAATGTACCTTTCAGGTTATCCCTCAAGTACCCTCACTTGTCTTCCCTTCTTTTGAGGTCCATGCCGTCAGACTCTACACCCCCTTCTCCATGCGAGTGGCGGTGGTGTATCGTCCTCCCGGCCCCTCCCATCAGTTCCTGGATCATTTTGCCACTTGGCTTCCACATTTTCTCTCCTGTGACATCCCTACCCTCATCATGGGAGATTTCAACATTCCCATTGCTCTTCCCCTCTCACCATCTGCTACTCACCTTTTATCTCTAACCTCCTCATTTGGCCTTTCGCAGCTTACTAATTCTCCAACGCATGAAGACGGAAACTCCCTCGACTTGGTCTTCTCTCGGCTTTGTGCAGTGGATGATTTTGCAAACTCCCCTCTCCCGCTCTCTGACCACAATCTTCTTTCATTCTCTATCAAGAACTGCCAGGCTGCTCAGGTCACCCCCACTGTCCAGACTTATAGAAACATACAGGCCATTAACACCCAGAAACTTATGAAGAACTTGCAGTCTTCATTGGCCCCTATCTCCTCCCTCTCATGTCCTGATTCTGCATTGAAGCATTACAATGAAACACTTCAAAGTGCCCTGGATGAATTTGCACCCCCTATAAATAGAACACCACAACGCAGACGGCGACAACCCTGGCACACGGTGCAAACACGTTTCCTGCAGCGGTGCTCCAGGTGCGCCGAACGTCTGTGGAGAAAATCCAATCTACCCGAAGATTTCATCCATTTTAAGTTTATGCTTAGAACATACAACACTGCCCTTCACCTCTCCAAACAAACCTATTTCAACACCCTCATCACCTCACTGTCCAATAACCCGAAACGTCTCTTTGACACTTTTCATTCTCTACTCAATCCAAGAGTACAGGCCCCAACCACGGAGCTCCGAGCTGACGATCTGGCCAATTACTTCAAAGAAAAAATTGACTAGATCCGACAGGAAATTATCTCCCAATCACCTCATACCATGCACTGTCCTCCCTCCCCCACTGCATCTAACTCACTCTCTGATTTTGAACCAGTCACAGAAGAAGTAAGCAGGCTCCTTGCATCTTCTCGCCCAACTACTTGCACCAGTGACCCATTTCCGTCACATCTCCTCCAGTCCCTGTCCCCTGCTGTCACCCCTCACCTAACTAAAATATTTAACCTCTCTCTCTCTTCTGGTATTTTTCCCTCCTCATTTAAGCATGCCATCATACATCCACTACTTAAAAAACCATCCCTCGACCAAAACTGTGCCGCTAACTATAGACCTGTCTCTAATCTTCCCTTCATCTCTAAACTCCTGGAACGCCTGGTCCACTCCCGTCTTATCCGCTATCTCTCAGAAAACTCTCTTCTCGACCCTCTCCAATCCGGTTTCCGCTCTTTACACTCCACTGAAACTGCCCTCAATAAAGTCTCTAATGATCTGCTAACAGCTAAATCAAATGGTCACTACTCCATGCTAATTCTCTTGGATCTCTCTGCAGCATTCGACACAGTGGATCATCAGCTCCTCCTCACTATGCTCGGTTCCATTGGCCTCAAGGATACCGTTCACTCCTGGTTCTCCTCCTATCTCTCCGACCGCTCCTTTACTGTATCTTTTGCCAGTTCCTCCTCCTCTCATCTTCCCCTTACTGTTGGGGTCCCCCAAGGATCGGTTCTAGGCCCCCTCCTCTTCTCCTTGTACACTGCCCCTATTGGTCAAACAATCAGTAGATTTGGTTTCCAGTACCATCTCTATGCTGATGACACCCAATTATACGCTTCTTCTCCTGACATCACGCCAGCCTTTCTAGAAAACACCGGCGATTGTCTAAACGCTGTGTCTAATATCATGTCCTCACTATTTCTGAAACTGAACCTGTCAAAGACTGAACTTCTGGTGTTTCCTCCCTCTACTAATGTACCTATACCCGACATTGCCATTTCTGTGTGTGGTTCCACTATTACTCCCCAGCAACAGGCCCGCTGTCTTGGGGTCATACTTGATTCCGAGCTTTCCTTTGCCCCCCACATTCGATCACTGGCTCGCTCTTGTCATCTGCACCTCAAAAACATTTCTAGAATTCGACGTTTTCTTACCTTTGACTCTGCAAAAACTCTTACTGTTTCTCTTATTCATTCTCATCTCGACTATTGTAACTCTCTTCTAATCGGTCTCCCTCTTACCAAACTCTCCCCTCTCCAATCTGTCTTGAATGCTGCAGCCAGGATCATATTCCTCACCAATCGTTACACCGATGCCTCTACCTTGTGCCAGTCATTACACTGGCTACCCATCCACTCCAGAATTCAGTATAAACTTATTACCCTCACTCACAAAGCCCTCCATGGCTCAGCACCACCCTACATCTCCTCCCTTGTTTCAGTATACCACCCTACCCGCGCCCTCCGTTCTGCTGATGACCTGAGGTTAGCATCCTCAATAGTCAGAACCTCCCACTCCCGTCTCCAAGACTTTACACGTGCCGCGCCAATTCTTTGGAATGCACTTCCCAGGTCAATACGATTAGTCACCAATCCCCACAATTTTAAGCGTGTCCTGAAAACGCATTTATTCAGACTGACCTACCGCCTCAACACATTAACCTAATCTATCCCTGTGTGGCAGAGCCAAAAGTTTTACCATAACCAGGTTCCCCGCATCATTCTCCCACATGCTTTATGCATCCATTAGCCCTCTGTGTCCGTACTGTCACACACCTAACATTATGGCTGGTCCATACAATCAGGGCAACTGTTACCACCCACCTTTCATGTCTACCTCTTTCCTCATAGACTGTAAGCTTGCGAGCAGGGCCCTCTTTCCTCTTGGTATTTGTTATAATCTACTGTATGTGATTATTGTTATGCTGTAATGTCTATTGTCTGTACAAATCCCCTCTGAAATGTAAAGTGCTGCGGAATATGTCGGCGCTATAAAAATAAAATTTATTATTATTATTATTATTATCCTTCTCTTTCATGGTAATAAAACACATACTAAATCCTTCATCAATAATTTGAAAAATTCGCTCTTTAATGTTAGAAGAAGGATTCACAGATAAACGTTTGTAAATCATAGGATCATTCAACATATTTTCCATCCAGTTAATATAGACATCTCTATTCATGAGAACGATTGATCCACCCTTATCAGAATTTTTAATTATGATATTCTCATTTTCTTTTAATTCTCGCAATGCCTTTCTCAAAGATGGTTTCAGGTTGCTGTTGGCTAAATTTGCACCATGCGTTTTTTCAGATAATAATCTCAGCTCATTCTCAACAGCACTCTGAAATCTATCCATTACTGGTCTCCTTGCTTTGACCGGATAATAGTTTGGATTAGGAGCATTCATAGTTTTCACTGAAGAAACAGAAGCATCAACATTTGGCATATTTTCATTACAGAAAGTCCTATACCTATTTGCAACAAAGCAGCGTATCATGATTAAGAGTGCCTAGTCACTTGAAACGTGTAGAACGCAAGCCTTGTTATTTCATGCTGGCTTTTAACCTCACTTGTATGGACTGTGAATAAAGGATTTGCATTTTCACTATATCGTGGAGCTGGACATTTATCTTTATTACTTTGCTTTTTTCACTCCCAGCACTAAAAGAATTAAGGAAAATATAAAAAAGAGATAAAATTCTGTGATCCCAATGTATAATCACCTCTCTATAAATCACTTGTGAGTCTACATCTAGTATATGAGATCCAGTTTTGAAATTCATATTTTAAAAAGGAGCAGTCTAGCAATGGGCAACTAGATTATTACAAGGGATGGAAAGTCTCCCATATGATGAGAGGTTGGAAAAGCTGGGCTTGTTTAGCTTAGAAAAAAGACGCTTCAGAGGAGATCTCATTTATATGTATAAATATATGTGTGGTCAGTACAAAAGAAGGGCACATGACTTATTATTTCCAAAAACTATACAAAGAACCAGGAGGCTCTCAGTATGGGTAAAAGAAAGGCAATTAAGGTAACTAAATAAGAAAGGTTTCTTTATAGTAAGAGCTGTCAGACTGTGGAATGCTGACCACAAAAGGTAGTAATGTCAGACACTATAAGGGTACGTTTCCATGTACATTAATGTCTGCACTTTGAATGGAGCAAATGTGACACCCCAGAGTCCGGTTGTCACAGTGACATTACCTCCCTCTAAGAGGTGAAGTCATGCTTGGAGGCAGAAAAGGGACCCCATGCCAGGTAGCATAGATTTAATCACAATTTCCTGCTGCAGGTCAGAGAAGGGAGCTGCCTTACAAACTCTGACCAGCAGAGGGAGTTGGTGAGTCAACTAGAAATCAGCTGAGGGAGTTGTCATGGAAACAAAACGGCTGTGAAGAAAAATGACAGTTAAAACGTGAGGACGTGAGGTAAAAGGAGCTTTCTAGAAGATCCTGTTAGATGAAGACAGGGAGCTGATCTGTGAAGAGGGAAAGGACAAGAGCAGAGACTGACAGACTCTAGGGAAGCTAAAATACTGCATATAGCAGACCCCTGAGTGAAGCGCTAATAAAGAGAAAAGGGACATCAGAGTCCTAGGCTGACAGGATCTCTATGCCCTGATAGCCGAATCTGAAAGTGCAGGGGATTGCAAATTCCTGTGCACATTCATCATCTGAGGGCACAGCAGTGGATAAGGAGGCTGGGGCCGACGGTGAAGAGAACGGTACCTGTGGAATAGGCTCACACTGACAGCCATACAGGTTAGTGAAACCATCACGAATAGAGGGTCGCAGCATAGTTATTATACAGCGGAGACCCACACACAAAGCGCAGAAAGGAAGGTCCTAAATCCCCACCTGGCAAGGTGGATCCCCTGAATGCATCCAGGCAAGCCGGACTCATTCCATCACCTGTATGTGGTACTCCGGACTACAACCTATTACCAGTAAAAGGTAAAGAAACTGCACCTCTCTGTGTCTTTCTCTCATTTCTCTGCACCCCAACATTCACAGCCATTTTTACTATTTATTTAACATCTTTGCCCTGGGACTACAGCCCTACCTGTGGAGGGCTACAACATCATAGCTGCGCCCAACATCCATCCCAGAGCAGCAACACCGCAGCTCTGGTCACCTCTGACTAGAATACCACAGGTTGCGTCACGTAGTTCACCATCTAATAACTTTATTTTCATTTTTACCACATAAATACCACACAATTTTCCCCTATTTTATTATTGGACGCCTCTGGGCCACGGACCGGGCCGCCACCACCATGGTACCGTCCCCCATGGAAGTCGACGGGCCCGGTACTGAGTACCCCCAGGCCCCGCGGGGCGCACCGCAGAAACCCCGCTCCACCCAAAGCCCCGCCCCCTTCTGTACGAGCGGTGATTCCAGATGTGCTCATTGAACACATTCGGAATCGCCGCAGCGTATCCATAGAGTAGACTGTTTAAACAGACATGCCGCATGTCCGGTTTTGCGGGTGTGTCACCCGCGTATTCAGACGCATAGTGGAGACGGGATTTCATAAAATCCCCTCCACTATGCTGTAACATCTGGCCACTGCGCATTAAATGCTGCGGCTGGACGCAGCGCTCAATCCGCAGCAAATACTGAATATTTCTGCTACGTGGAAACATACCCTAACAGCTTTAAATTAACATTGCAGGTTATAGATAATTTAGTGACAAAGAATTTATAATTGATGGAGAAAGTTTGAACTTGATTTACCTAAGTGTTTCTCAAGCTACGTAGCTATGTAAATGGTGGTCAGCAGCCCTTCATTTTGCTTGATTCAAGCTTATCGAATAACGAAAAATTTGGGGTCTTATGAAACAGATTTTTTTTTCTTTAACTTTTTTTTTAGTCATTTTGCAGATTCTCACCATGTAGCATTACTCTCAAGAAAGCCAACTACAGCCTCTGAGACTATCAAACTTTGGTTCACAGTCAAAGAAGGATGCACAGAAGGTCCATTTAATCTTTAAAACTGTGATTTTTTTTTTTGAATTTTACCATTTTATTCTTTCTCATCTCTAACCCTCCCACATTGGCTGAGAGTCCAGGATTATTTTTCGTGCAAGAACATTACCTAGCAAACTGTATTTTTTTATGACCATGTGCCTGGCATATATTACATCGGTTTAATTACGCCATAAAAACATGTACATTTTCGGCACTGTGATATTTGCTTAATAAAATTACATTTTCTTCATTGGTAGAGCTTTATAACCAGACTATATTTTAGGGGCAGGGAAATTTAGATTTAAAATCGGTATCCCATTATAATATAAGAACCTACCTCCCTCGCTTCTCAGAAGGAAAAAAAAGGAAAAAAGGAAACTTTAAACTGCAGAAAGTAATGAAGATATGAAAATACAATAAAGGCTAAAAGCTTTTGCTTCTCACACATAATCACTTACGATGATGAGGGCGATATGTCTTGAGCACCAAACGTTTCTGTTCCATGACTCTCACATAAAGAAGATGAAACCTACTATGAATCTTGTTCTTTATTCGCTTCAATGTTGAGTAATATCCAGTACAGGTAAAATGCTGAGGTAGCTTTTAATTATTCATGTCAAACCGCTTGAGTAGACACATTAAGGCTTGATGTCAATAAAATTGTCTGCCTTTTCTTGCTTCCCATCCGAAACAATGGGGAAGGTAAAAATGAATATTATATATTATAGGGTCATTAATGTCCACAGAAGACGGATACTTTATGAAACATGGTAGAAGACGGCGCGGTGAGGTCCGCTAGTTAGTGTCAAACATATATAGTAATTTGCAATGAAAAATGAAAGACTAAAATAGAAAAGTGACTTGTATTATGGAAGGTCAGGGTCAAGGCATAAATGTAGAAGATCTGTAAATTATATTATTAATAAAAAAAGAACGGATTATTCTCACGCAAGGAAGAAAAGTAAATTACAAAGGGAAGGTACCCAAACCTGAAACGCTGCAGTATACTGCCTAAAAATTGCATGAGGTCATTTAAAGAAAACCTTTGTCTTTATGCTTTACTAGGACATATCAATATCAGACTTATTTCCTCCACTGCTCTATGAGCTGGAGCAGAAAGGCTGACCGGTTACCGATCTGGAAGACCATTCCAGTCATATGATTCACCATTCACGCTGTTTTTGCTGGAAGAATATTAAGATGAGAAAAGCCATCAAACGGGTTTATCTGGGACTATGTGTTACTTTTTTTCTCATGGCGCCAAGAACTGAAAGGCAGATAGTTCCTAAATATCTGCCTGTTATGCCCATCACGGACCACTCCTGCCGGCGATTCTGCAGCTTCATTTGACTTCACGTAAAAAATGCAGCTCTTCCTCGCTGCTCTGTCGACACGACATACAGAGGGTATGGAAAGTATTCAGACCCCTTTAAATTTTTCATTCTTTGTTTCATTGTAGCCATTTGGAAAATTCAAAAAAGTTATTTTTTTTTTCTCATTAATGTACACTCTGCACCCCATCCTGACTGGAGAAAACAGAAAAGTGGAAATCTTTGCAAATGCATCATTCCCAAGAAGACTCATGGCTGTACTAGCTCAAAAGGGTGCTTCTACTCAATACTGAGCAAAGGGTCTGAATACTTATCACCATGTGATATTTCACTTTTTCTTTTTTAATAAATTTGCAAAAATTTCCACGTTTCTCACGTTTTCAGTCAAGATGGGGTGCAGAGTGTACATTAATGAGAAAAAAATGAACTTTTTTGAATTTACCAAATGGCTGCAATGAAACAAAGAGTGAAAAATTTAAAGGGGTCTAAAAACTTTTTGTACCCACTGTAACTGCCAAAGTCATGCTGAATGACAGTTGGCTCTCCGCAGTAGTTAATGATCAGTAAGGTAGTAACATTATTACTGTACATGCTGATGATATGTGGCTATGATCTGGGGGTATGATATGTCTCTTATATTGCATTATTCATGGTAATATTTCTCTTGGTGCAGTCATCTTTGGTAATGATCAGAATTGGGTCATTCTATCTCTATGTGGTGATTATTACTTGGTCATACCATGATCTAACCTTATATAATGGGCTTATTGGTATTAATGGCATTAGAGCAAGCCTTGATTTCCTCCAACATTAAGCATATTTGTAAAAGAGAACCCCATCTGGAGAAGAGGGAGCTGCATGGGCTTGGATGCTTTCAAATGCTAGCATTGAATTTCTATCCTAGTCCGGTCCTGCACATCACTCATCTCAGTCATAGCTGGATGATGTTATCTTTGATAGAGATATCTGTAGAAAAGCCAGGCTATGGTTAAATCCTCTCACTGTATGTCTTGATTAGATGCACCCGACTTGCTTTGACTAAGAACCAGGGTCTGTGTTCACTAGGTGTGTGTCAGTCTGCTGATAGAATCAGTGTCAATTGTACTGAAGCTGGTGAGTGTCCTCTAAAATGTGAGCTTCAGCTGGGAGAGAGGTAAGCCAGGTTCTCTCTCTGAATGGAGACTGCACGGGTCAGCTATGAAAGCTGAGCAGTCTGTGTGTTGGAGCTACAGAATAATGTGTGGAAGCTGCAGTCTTTTCAGTGTGAACTGTGCATAGACCTGAGTACTTCTGATTGGCAATGGAATCTGCTTGAGCTCAGGCTAAAGGAGATACTGAGACTGATATAATCATACCTCTTATTTGAATAAAGTTTGTTCCAGGAGACAGGACTGTAACATTTTTGCATGAGGCAGCACTGACATATATTTGTCTTGCTAAATGAACTGTTTATTTGCTGCTATACCTTTGTGCCCAGAAGAGGCGGTTTTTGGTTTTCAATCCCTACACACCATTACTTTGAGTCAGTGTTCTGCATATTCCTCCTTCTGTGTTTTTGGGACAGTTAATATTTACAGTTATGGACTTTATTTCTATCAATGACATCAGTGCCTTTTCTGACCAATAAGCCACAGCACTCCAGATGTTAAGGAGTGTTGTGTCAGGCAGTGTTTGGACTTTGATGACATGTGGTGAAAGAGGTAATGGGCATAACTTAAATGCCTAGCTGTATTGGTGGTGGTAGTAGTAGTGACACTAATAGCCTTGATGGTAGGGGCAACCGCAGTGGCAGCCAATGTGTTAGTAGCACTCTTAGCTTGGGCAAATCTAGAGGTGAGAAAAGCAGGGGAAGAGAGGACATTACCACACTTAGGGCCCTTTCACACTGCAATTTTGTCCAAAACCGTTGATCATGACGAGCCTTGCATCTGAACCTCCCTGCAAACTGTGATTTGGACATACAGTATGTGCCGACAAGCCCATAGACTATAATGGTGCCGATAGAGTCAATGGGTGCTCTGATGTGTATAATTTTTGGACGTACACACTTACTGGAGGCAGACACTCTGACACAGTCTACAGCTATGGCCCCATCGGCATGTAATGTAGATAACTGGATGCAACACACATAGGACACAAGGAAGGAACAGTCAGTGAACAATATAATTCTGTTTAAATATGTTAGGAGTGACGGAAGGTACTAAATAAAAATATAAATAAAGTACCTTCGCCACTCGGGGTCCACCGTGCAGAAGATGTAATAACTGCTGCTAGGTGACGGCAGAGCAATCTGGCGGTAATGTGCACAGGGGTTAATGGCACCCAATGTGCACTGCTCAGAATCTGTTGAACTCACAGAGTCACAGAAAGAAAACACAAAACGCTGAGTCTGTTTAGGACACAGAACTACAGCGCTGCACCCGCGGTATCTGGTCACAGGAGTAGCACTAGATGGCGGTACTTACTCCGTTTAGACCTACCGACAAGGATCGGGTGTAGAGCGTTGCAACCGAGGACGCACGAAGAGCTGCAACTGCAGCGCGGCAAAGACAGAGCCGCTGTAAATACACTGCTAACTAGCAGGCGCAATGCTGATGCTAGGCTCCTGAGGCAATGGAGCAATAGCGCGCTGGCGCTTATACTGGCAATAACTCAGGCACTCTCACAAACGTAGTATCAGAGGGTAGGGGTTTCCAATGAGTCATTCACCAGTCCATGCATCCATCAACAAACATACAGCAGCAGTATGGCTATACTAGCGCATGGCGGAACAGCCATGCGCGCTTTTTATAGCGAACGGGACCTTCCGGAAATCTCCAGGTCTCCAAGAGGAGCCAATGGGATCCGACACAGGACCTGAACACCGGACTCCCGAACTCCAATGGGAGTTCGTCCCATGCGCATGCTCAGAGGCAGGAGTAGAGGACTTAGCCTCTGGAGAGAGTTGCCGCAAGGCAATCTCCTCTGCAGTCTCCTCTACAGCAGATGAGGAGCAGGAGACTGCACAATGTGAGGATCTAGACTTCAGCAAAGGAGAGGCAGAAATCTGACTCCTAACATTACCCCCCCTCCTAGGCCCCCCCCCCCTCCCTGAGCCTTCCGGACCATCAGCCTGTGCCCTACAGTGGCATAGGGCTCAAACTCGCCCAAAGGCGAGCTTGGTGTCTTAGTGGGTGATACAGTGAACCGGGACACATGGAAGGTGTCAGTGGAGGCAAGGTCACCAGGTTTCAGAAGGGACACCTGGGAGATAGTGGGAGCAGGTGAAGCAACAGAGCGCTGCCGTGAGTCGACAGCCGTCACCACTCTTCGCCTAGGAAGGCTATCCTGAGCACATGAGGCGCAGGCTTGAATAAATGTTTTGATGCCCCGAGCCCTGCGGGGCCACCAATATACGCCTGCCAATAGCTTCATGGTTTGCATATAGCCCCGATGGTTGTGCGCATTGGACGCGTGTGCCCAGGTGAGGACCTGAGCCCTAAGATGAGGAGGAACAAAGTACTCATCGACCGACTCAGAGTCCGACCATTGCGGGGAGCTGGCCTCCTGAGAAGCAGCACACACATGATGACAACCGCAAATGGACACTTGAGCCGGAGCTGTATCAAAACTGGTACAAGCCACCTCCATGGGCTCTGGGGGCAGAACCTCTGGCTCAGGCAGCTCAAGAGGCTTAGAAAATTTGAGAGCCGGACTAGCTCTCCGCTTGGAGTGAGCACGCTCCATACCGCGCTCCGAAAAACGGAGATCAATACGTGAGGAGACAGAAATTAGCTCCTCCAAGGTAGTGGGGATCTCTCTGGTACAGAGAGCATCCTTGACATGCTCCACTAGCCCTCACCACAAAACGGGAATAAGGGCCTTATTGGACCATTCCAACTCGGACGCCAGTGTCCGAAAACGGACGGCATACTGGCTAACCGAGAGGGATCCCTGAGTAAGAGCGAGTAACTGCAGAGAAGTGTCGTGCGTGACCCGTGGGCCGAGGAAAACCTGCTTGATAGCCATTAACAGGTTACCTGCGGTCCGAATATCAGGGTCACCGCGCTCCCACAAAGGCGTAGCCCATTCCAAGGCCTTGCCCGACAGTAGGGAAATAACAAATGCCACCTTGGCCCGTTCCGTAGGGAATTGCATGGCCAGCAACTCCAGGTGGATTGAGCACTGGCTGATAAAGCCCCTACAGGAGGCGCCATCCCCGGAAAACTTATCGGGTAACGGGAGGCGGGTGACTGTCGGTGCGAGGGTAGACACAGACATGCGGCCTACTGCATCAGTTAGAGTCTGTACAGCAGCATCTGTAGCTTGTGCAGCGGCGAGAGCCTTCTCAAGAGTGACTAAACGGTTCTCAAGCTGCCGTATGCATAGCATAAGTTGCTGCTGATCTGCCATCACTAGCCAGACCCTGGCGCTAGTATAATGTTAGGAGTGGCGGAAGGCACTAAATAAAAATATAAATAAAGTACCTTCGCCACTCGGGGTCCACCGTGCAGAAGATGTAATAACTGCTACTAGGTGATGGCAGAGCAATCTGGCGGTAATGTGCACAGGGGTTAATGGCACCCAATGTGCACTGCTCAGACTCTGTTGAACTCACAGAGTCACAGAAAGAAAACACAAAACGCTGAGTCTGTTTAGGACACAGAACTACAGCGCTGCACCCGCGGTATCTGGTCACAGGAGTAGCACTAGATGGCGGTACTTACTCCGTCTAGACCTACCGACAAGGATCGGGTGTAGAGCGTCGCAACCGCGGACGCACGAAGAGCTGCAACTGCAGCACGGCAAAGACAGAGCCACTGTAAATACACTGCTAACTAGCAGGCGCAATGCTGATGCTAGGCTGCTGAGGCAATGGAGCAATAGCACGCTGGTGCTTATACTGGCAATAACTCAGGCACTCTCACAAACGTAGTATCAGAGGGTAGGGGTTTCCAATGAGTCAATCACCAGTCCAGGCATCCATCAACAAACATACAGCAGCAGTATGGCTATACTAGCGCATGGCGGAACAGCTATGCGCGCTTTTTATAGCAAACGGGACCTTCCGGAAATCTCCAGGTCTCCAAGAGGAGCCAATGGGATCCGACACAGGACCTGAACACCTGACTCCCGAACTCCAATGGGAGTTCGTCCGATGAGCATGCTCAGAGGCAGGAGTAGAGGACTTAGCCTCTGGAGAGAGTTGCCGCAAGGAAATCTCCTCTGCAGTCTCCTCTACAGCAGATGAGGAGCAGGAGACTGCAGAATGTGAGGATCTAGATTTCAGCAAAGGAGAGGCAGAAATCTGACTCCTAACAAAATATAGTAGTAATTTACAGTAATGCTAAACAGTTGATGAAAGTAACAAGTCAAATCATCAATAAAACAAATAACGAAAGGCGTGAAATAGCAATGAAAGTTGTCGACTATATAACAATAATATTATCTTTACAAAGGTGTTACACCCATTCATGGACATTAATTTCTTTAACTCTGGCCCTAGAGGGGATCACCAGCTTTTCCTGCTAGGCCACAAGTCATTCTCACAAAGTGTATTAAAGCGCTTCGAGGCTCTCACGCACCAACCAGCCCCCTCCCAACCTGTTGTCCTGACAAGGGCCAATCCGACTTTGGTACAGTATGCTATAGCTGTAAGTGACAGCCCTGCTAACTAGCACTATATCTCTGCAATCACAGTCATGCCTCTCTATTCATCGTCTCCTCTAGTATCTTTGCTGCTTTACCATCAGCGAATGTCTCCTGGACCTGGAGCAAAAAGGACTGGGCCTCGACTCTTGATAAGCGACATCTGGTCTCTTGGCCTTGAGCAGCATAGGGTGCAGGTCCTGGTATCAGGGCCAGCGTCAGCACCCGGCGCACCCGGGCAAGTGCCGGGGCCCTGACAAGACAGGAGGGCCCACTCACGCTGTCTGGGATACCCGCTGGCCGCCGCCACGCCCCCCATGTACTGACCCCATCCTGCGCCCTCCATGAGGGACCCACGCAGCCTTACAGCCAGCAATGATCATCGCTTTCTTCGGCTGTAATCTTGTGTGCGCTGCCGGCACAGGACCTGTGATGAGGTCACAGGAGGGGAGGAGTCAGGGGTCACGTGATCAGGGTGGCTGCAGAACTCTACCGTGCTGGTCGCTTGTCATTATGGTGCTGGTCTGGATGAGGTAAAGTTTATGTGTATGGGACAGTGGGGTCAGGAGGGGTTTACAGGGTGGATGTAGCAGAGCCGTGTGTACTTGTGTGGGGTCAGGAGGGGTTTACAAGGTGGATGTAGCAGAGCCGTGTGTGTACTTGTGCGGAGTCAGGAGGGGTTTACAAGGTGGATGTAGCAGAGCCGTGTGTGTACTTGTGTGGGGTCAGGAGGGGTTTACAAGGTGGATGTAGCATAGCCGTGTGTGTACTTGTGTGGGGTCAGGAGGGGTTTGCAAGGTGGATGTAGCAGAGCCATGTGTGTATTTGTGTGGGGTCAGGAGGGGTTTGCAAGGTGGATGTAGCAGAGCCATGTGTGTACTTGTGTGGGGTCAGGAGGGGTTTACAAGGTGGATGTAGCAGAGCCGGCCCATGTGTGTACTTGTGTGGGGTCAGGAAGGGTTTACAAGGTGGATGTAGCAGAGCCATGTGTGTACTTGTGTGAGATCAAGAGGAGTTTACAAGGTGGATGTAGCAGAGCTGTGTGTGTACTTGTGTGGGGTCAGGAGGGGTTTACAAGGTGGATGCAGCAGAGCTGTGTGTGTACTTGTGTGGGATCAGTAGGGGTTTACAAGGTGGATGTAGCAGAGCCATGTGTGTACTTGTGTGGGGTCAGGAGGGGTTTGCAAGGTGAATGTAGCAGAGCTGGCCCGTGTGTGTTCTTGTGTGGTGTCAGGATGGGTTTACAAGGTGGATGTAGCAGAGCCATGTTTGTACTTGTGTGGGGTCAGGAGGGGTTTACAAGGTGGATGTAGCAGGGCCGTGTGTGTACAAGGTGTACGGAGCGGAGACGTGTGCGTATGAGGTGTACGGAGCAGAGCCGTGTGTGTACGAGGTGTACGGAGTGGAGCCGCATGTGTACGAGGTGTAAGGAGTGGAGCCTTGTGTGTACGAGGTGTACGGAGCGGAGACATGTGTGTACGAGGTATATGGAGCGAGGCCATGTGTGTGCGAAGTGTACAGAGCGGAACCATGTGTGTACTAGGTGTGCGGAGATGAGCCGTGTGTTCAAGGTGTGCGGAGCAGAGCCGTGTGTGTACGAGGCATATGGAGCGGAGCCATGTATGTATGAGGTGTGCGGAACGGAGCCCTGTGTGTATGGAGCTGAGCCGTGTGTTTATGGAGCGGAGCAGAGCCGGGGGTGTATGGAGTGAAGCCGCATGTGTACAAGGTGTACAGAGCGGAGCCGTGTGTGTACAAGGTGTATGGTGGGGAGCATTTATACCTCCCGAGCCCCAACCATCACGGAACCAGCGAGACAGTCCCGATTTTGAGAGACTGCCCCAGCCGGGAGCTTACTTTTCCCGCGGACACAGGAGTACATGGCAGAGCCCCAAGGAGGAATTTAAAACTCGCACGTAACGTTCTACCGGAAGTGATGTGCTGGAATCTGACCAGAAATGAGGTAATTTCGGGAAGAGATTGTGACGGAACCATGGAGGCACTTCAGGGAATGCTTCAGATCCATCACCATGTCCTCCTCTGACAGAGCGGACAGCGGGATCGCCTTGGAATCGGGGATGTTGGCCATGTGAGCGGATCATGATATGTCCTGCACCAGGAGGCTCAGGTGGGCACTACAATGGGAGCTGGGCTGCTATGGTATCTTTATAGAATTTTTCTTTCTCTGTTTCTTTCTCTCTCTCTGTTCTTTCTCTCTAATCTTTTTTTCTCTCTCTCTCTGTTCTCTTTCTTTCCCCTCTTTCTTTGTTTCTTTCTGTCTCTGTTCTTTCTCTCTGTGTCTGTTCTCTCTTTCTTTCTCTCTCTCTGTTCTCTTTCTTTCCCCTCTTTCTTTCTTTTTCCTTTCTTTCTTTCCCCTTTTTCTTTCTCTCTGTTCTTTCCCCTCTCTTTTTCTCTCTACCCCACTGTTCTTTCTTTCTTTACTCTCCTTTTTCTCTCACTCTCCCTGTTCTTTTTTTCTGTCCACTCTTTTTCTCTCTCTGTTCTTTCTTTCTCTGTTCTTTCTTTCCCCTCTTTTTTCTCTCTCCCTTTTTGTTCCTTTTTACCCTTTTTCTTTCTTTCTCTCTCTGTTTTTTTTCTGTCCACTCTTTCTTTCTCTCTGTTCTTTTTCTTTCTTTCTTCTTTCTCTCTGTTCTTTCTTTCCCCTCTTTCTCTCTCTGTTCTTTCTTTTTTTCTTTCTTTCTTTCTCTCGCTGTTTTTTCTTTCTTTACCCTCTTTCTTTCTCTTTCTCTCTGTTCTTTTCTTTCTCTCTATGTTCTTCCTTTCTTTCTCTCTGTTCTTTATTTCCCCTCTTTCATTCTTTCTTTCTCTCTGTTCTTTCTTTCTTTCTCTCTTTCTCTGTTTCTTTCTCTCTCTGTTCTTCCTTTCTTTCTCTCTTTTCTTCTTTCTCTGTTCTTTATTTCCCCTCTTTATTTCTCTCTGTTCTTTCTTTCTCTTTCTGTTCTCTCTCTATGTTCTTTCTCTCCTTCTCTTCTTTCTATCATGCGTACACTACTAATCAGTAGCCTCCTTCACATGAATGTGTTTTGCCACAGTGCAAGTGTCCGTGTGGATCACATGCGTGTCCGTGTGATCCACACGGAGACAAGTCCATTTTTGGCCGTCACCACGGATGTCACACGGCATGAATCGTGGTATGTGTTAAGGGGGGGCCACTGAGACTCTTTCGCCCAGGGCCCTCAAAAACCTGGAGCCGGCCCTGCCTGGTATTGACCGAATCAATCAGAGCTCGAGCTCTTTCTGGGTGTAATCTGAACCTTGTCAGGTGGTGATACACACCCTGATGGAGGAGACTTCCTGCTCGATCACCAGTCCATGTCTGCTCCTCTCATTCTTGGCACCAAATCTACCAGCGATTTGGTGCTCATGACTTTTATATCCTGGACCCTTGTCATTTGAGTCACCTGACCAGGTCTAGCACATGAAGCTGCACCCCCTGCAAATCTTCCAACACAAATTGGTTCCACCCAATGGCAGTCTTTCCTCACTATTATCACATCCTATAAGGTCTTTTCAGGGGTATCACTGCCTCCTCTTGCAGGCACATATGTCCTTATCGCATTTTGCAGGGGAGTTCAGACACAAGCCCCGACAGGACCAATGAGCGTGGACAAAAATTCAATGTAAAAACACCCTTTGACAACTGTCTACTGATGTTGCTGATGATTGTATGGGGAACAGGACCTGTGAGTCATATCTTGGTGGCAAGTAGATGATGTAATCATAAGAGTAGAGTGGTGGCATTGGAGATAAAAAGTTTAGTAGACATACAGCCAAAAAAATCTTCCAGGGGCAGACTGCTTCTTCTGCGAGCAGCTTGGGAGCAGGTAATGCTGTGACTGTTGGTGGTGGGGGGAAGCTCAACAGCTCCACAAAGCTCTGGTCATGATGTTGTTGGTGACGAGTCCTATATGCAGTCACCTTTGCTGTGGGAATTGTTTTCTATGTTACTGGAGGACCAGTCTATTGCAGTTTTCAGGCTATGTAGTCCAAAAATAAGATATTGACGTCCTGGCACAAATCAATTAAGAACTACAGCTCTAGGTCTGGTTCAAAAACCAGGTGTTACTTATGCATCTCCTTCACATCCTACTCAATAGACACTATATATACCTGTCATAAACTGGACAACTTAGCCCGTGACAATGGCAGAAATAATTACTATTTTCTTTACCATCTTCTTACTTTTAGAAAAATTTGCCTTTTGTGGCCATTAAATAGAGTAAATTTCCACAGCAGATTCTTACATATGATTGAGCCCCTGCGCAGGACTAAGCACAAAAGTCTAAAATGTAAAACAAAATAAGGAAATAATTAAAAACAGATGGCTTCACGATTACTTTTTATTTTTAACATAATCCTCATTTTTTTTTAGAAAATCAGGATTTTATTGCAATTAAATAATGAGAAATTCTCGAACAGGGCTTTCCCTCAGTACCCTAACATAAAGAAAATCTCCACACAATGCTCTACTTTACATGTAGAATATTTTGGTGTATTAAGTATTAAGTAAAATATTCAGGATTGAGAGTCCTCAGTAGTTGATACCTTTTAATGGCTAACTGAAAAGATGGTAATACATTGCAAGCTTTCGAGACTACTCAGGTCTCTTCATCAGGCTAGACTAATACAAAATCTGAGTAGTCTCGAAAGCTTGCAATGTGTTACCATCTTTTCAGTTAGCCATTAAAAGGTATCAACTACTGAGGACTCTCAATCCTGAATATTTTTCTATCCACTGGCTAACACGGTACAAAGATATACATCTTTTAAGTATTAAGTTGCACTTATAAAAATATAAACATCTTTACAACAGATACTTTCACCATACTGACCCACGGTGTATGGCATTCCAGGGAGGATGTATGAGTTGGGTTTCCATAAGAACAATCATCACATATTGACTACACTGAGATGCTGCAAGATGGATAAGACTGGCTGCACACCTGTGCGATATTTTCGGGGATGTCCCCTTCTTCAAGCATGTGCAGGTGACACTGTTTCCTTGTTATATAGCCATTTCCACTTAATAAACCAAAATATTTTACATGACTTAAAAAAGTAGATATTGAACTGTGCATGTCTGTTTTTGCACACCTAGTTTACTAGTCCGATTTGACAACTTTGCATACCAAACTGGTGCCTGGTGTCACATTTTTCTTTCTATTCCTATGTAGTAAAAGAAAAAGTGGCAATGGTTGGGGTATAGCAAAAGAAAATAAAACATACAATGCTTAAGATTGTAGGAGCTGCTAGCAGCAGCAGAAGCAGCACCACCACCACTGGCACCAATCATTCATTAAGTGGTACTACCAATCGTAGGTCACAACTGACCTCCTTTGCTTCTGGTGTATTAGTGAGAAGTCGTATGTCAAGGTCAGTAGCACAGGCAAGAGACCTTGATTCAGCAGAGTTGGATAAGCCAGATGGAATGTGGAAATGCAATGAACAGTATTATTATTATTATTATTTATTTATATAGCATAATTGATTCCATTGTGCTGTACATGAGAAGGGGTTACATACAGATTACAGATATCACTTACAGTAAACAAACTAACAATCACAGACTGATATAGAGGCGAGAGGACCCTGCCCTTTCGGGCTTACATGCTACAGGATGGTGGGGAAGGAGACAGTAGGTTGGGGGGTTGCAGCAGTTACGGTGCTGGTTGAAGCGACATCTCCGGTAGTGGTGAGGAGTACAGCTGAATTTTCTGGAATCCACATAGATAGGCAGAGCTGGGTATGCTGGATGGCATATGGAACAACATGCAGAGTACCACCTTGGAACTGCAGAGCTAGATTGTCTGAAAAGCGCCTTGAAATAGCAGAACTGAATGTGAGGACAGCAGCTTGGAAAAGCAAAGCCCGATTGGTAGATAGTCACCTTGATATCGATAGTAGCAGAGCCCAGCAGTAGCAGAGTTAGACTTGATGGGAGACTCAAAATTTTGTGAGACACATAGGTTAAAAATGCTTACTATACCCATATATGAATACCAAATTGCTTAAGCAGTGAAGTTTCCAAAATGGCGTAATTTGTGGGAGGGTTTTGCTGTTCTTGTTTCTTAAGGGCTCTGATAATATCACCCACAATCTATTCCATCAAAATCTTTGTTCCAAAAACAAAATAGTGCTCCTTCCCTTCATTTCTGTGAGCTCAAATAGTAGCTTACAATCACATATAGGGTTTTATCATGTTCGGTAGGAATTGTGTAACAAATTGTGGAGTCCATTCTCTCCTAATACCCCTCATGTTAATTAAAACTTTGAGGCTACGGAAACATTTTAGTGGTAAAACCTGAAATTTTTCAGTTTCATGACCCAACCCTAAAAAAAATTATGTGATGTAGTTTGTGGGATAAAAATATTCACTTCACCCCTAATTCCACATGGGGTTTAGTTTTCTAAGTAGGGTCACTTGTGAGTGTTTCAGCTGTTTTGGCACCTCAGGGGCTTTGTAAATGCAGCAAAGTCAAATATGATACTTATGTTTTCTGAGCCCTACCATGTGTTCAAAAATTAGTTTTCTACCACATATGGATTATCACTGTTTTCAGGAGAAATTATGCAACAACTTAACTCTTGTGAAAACTACAAATTTGGGAAAATAGGAACAGGAAAAGTCTATCAGTGCCGAGTGTCACCTTAATGTAATGCTATTTTCTCAAATGCGAGAATCGAAGCACAAGTATGGAGAAGACTGAGAACTTAATTTTTCCATCTTCTCCGCTGTCTCTGTGGGGATCGGAGTTCGATGTTTCACATGCACCTATAGACTTGTATGGGGGCGTGTGATCCGATTTTCGGATGTACTCGCAGCATGCTGCCATTGTTTTCTAATGCCGAATTGGCATGTGAAAAAATTGCAGATCTGCACTGCTCCATAATATGACTTTGAACCGAATGCTTTCCTATAAAACATCTGATAGCCCTCAGCCATGTGATATGTCAGTGTGAGTGAACCTTAAGTCTGACACTGTGTAATACATGTATGATAAAAGCAACATCTTGTTGCTTTTTAATAACCGTGTAGAAGATTACATGTAGTGAGTGAATGACATCGTATTAGCTTCCCTCAAATACCACAAGTAATTCTAGGTTTTGAGCTTTTTGTTCCTTGAACAATTAACTATAAAATTATGAGACACAATAGAATTACAAATCCAAATCTATTATTCATACGTCTACAATAGAAATTAACAGAAGAGCAGAAAAAATATAAACATATTATTAAGCGTAGTGTTGCAAAATGCAGAGAATTGTATGAGCACCATTCAATTCAAAGTGACCTTAACTCCTACATTCTGTTCCATAGCATCCATGAGCCTTCGCAATTACTATTAGAATTATGGAAAATATAATATAAATGTGGGTGGACATTTCTTCACTGCAGAATGAGTATTTCATGGTTCTGACGACCAGGATAATTACTACTTATGCAGCTTGTCAACTCTTGAATACAGGGGAAGAAACACAGATTCATGTGCAACCCAATTTTACTGCAGGCTCGACAGTATGTACTTAAAAATCTTTAAAGTACTTTAAAAGTGGATAGAAAGTGACAATTTGTGCTACAGCTTCATTGTTAATGCTGAAATACTATAAAAATTAAACAGCAACCCACATTCAACGTCAATGGATGTTTATGATCACTGCAACATTTCCATTATTTACATCACAGGTTTACTGCGGCAGAGAGGAACCAGAAAACCGCAGCGCCTGATTTCTCTGACTCCTGCACTGAATAGAGGCACTTCACCTTCATATTAACTGATGTCAGTTTCTTTTAGCAGTGCAAGGGTTAATCTGCTCAGATGAGAGCTCCTGGAAGCTTTACTGTGTTAAGGTTCTCAGCTGTGCACTGTTAGCTACTCCCATCTCCTATGTAAACTGGGCCCTAGCTAGCACTCATTGTAAGAGGATAGCTTATGCTGCATGGCTGGAGATTGTTGGTAGATGTTGTTGGAGAAGGTGTTTGGTGGATTTATCTGTGACTGTTGATAGGTTTTGAGTGTGTTATATTTCCTTTTCTTCTCCTAACCTGATTTAACCCTATCCTCCACTCCACCCCATCCTCTGTTGTTTATGTCTGTATATTTGTACAATAGGTATTTTCCTTTATCACTGCTTGTATTACCTTGTGAGTGTGGTTGGTATATTAAGGTACACTACTACTCCCCTCTTTCCTGGGTGGGAGAAGGGTATGGACTGAAGGCAGATTCAAGAGCAAAAGTAAGGTACAATACATGCCCTTGTCATCTTCACCATCAGAAGTAATCCAGGGAACAGGGCAAGCTAGGTTGCCCCTAGTTTTAGGAACAGGGAAGGAGATACTGGTCCCGGGACAAAACAGAGTCATTACATATCCCCATGTATGATATGTTTACGTTCAAATCAGATGCAGACATAAAACGACTAAAAGAGGTTGTCCACTACTTTAGCATTGATGATGTATCCTTGGCATAGGACATCAATGTCTGATTGGTCAGGGTTTCAAACCCGGCACTCATGCTGATCAGCTGTTATCAATGTCAGAGGCAGAAACACACACCTGTGGAGCTGCTCCATCTTCTGATAGCAGCTGAGGCAGGGTTCTGCAGATCCTTGTCCTATTGATTTGAATCTCCCGGGACCCCTAGACTGGTAAAGCCAATGGACTAAGTGCAAGGGTTGAAAAGCATTTTCCCTGGAGGGTAAATTATATACTATATATGAGACAATTGTAGATGTAGGCTTAAAGCATATCTTGTAAAAATTATGAGCGAGGGACGCCAGTTTACTCTCTTAAAATTATGACTGAGGTTCACATGATGGCCCTCTAAGTATAATAATAAAGGGCCATATGATGAGTCTCTAAAAATTTGGCGCAAGGCCAGTATGTTGACCCTGTTGGTGTGGTGGAGGAGGACAAGACAAAAAAAACCCAAGAACCTTATACCCTTTTTTGGATGGGAAGGGATGCATGGGAATACACAGCAAATAAAAGGAACATTTTCCTGAACTGCTTCCAGAGGAGAGTGTGCCGAGCATTGCATCACAAAGACTTATATAAGACCCGATGATGCAATGCCGTGACCAATCACAGTGATGCCAGTAGTCAACATTTCTACAGCATTGCCATAAATGGCAGACACTCCTCGAATGTTTATTGAGTGTCTAACAACCGCAATTTTGATACAGGAAAACTCTCATTCTAAATATTTTTCTAACAGCCACAAAACATGAAGGGAGGGGACTTGAGTATGATGCTTGAGCACCTATGATATTTGATTGAGTAATGAGCGTATCTGAGCGCCCTGATGCTCAATCAAGTATCGAGCAGTGTCAAAGCATGCTTGCTCATCTATAATCTAGATGTATGGTGATCACCTTGAACCCGAATGTGCTTCACAGAATTTGAAAATATTGAGGATTGAAATACACTTTTTCCTACATATTATTTATTTTGCCCCAAATTTTTCTTTTTCGCAAGAGTAAACAAATGAAAATGGACCCCCAAATTTAATGTGCAATTTCTCCTGAATACTCCGATATCCAATATGTAGTGGGAAACCACTGTTTGGGTGCACTGCAGGGCTCGGAAGGGAAGGATTGCCATTTGACTTTTGGAGCGCAAAAATGGCTGGAATAGACACCATGTTTGAAGAGTCCCTGATGTGTGGAAACCCCCCTCCATTATGGAAATTACATCCTTCACGGAATGAGAATTTTATAATTTTGAGCTGTGAAGAAAAAAAAATTAAAATTTTCTCACAAAAATGTTGCTTTTGCCCCAAATTTTTCATTTTCACAAAGGTAAACAGAAGAAAACAAATGGTACAATTTGCTGCACATATCCTCTTGTTTATGTCAACAGCCCATGTATGGTTAAAAGATACTTTTGAAGCACAGTGCAATGCACAGAAGGGAAGGAGCACAATATTATAAGGCAGAATGTGCTGGTTTGCGGGTGTCATATAATATTGGCTGAGCCCCTGAGGTGACAGAACAGAAGAGCCCTCTCATAAGTGGCCCCATTTTACAATTTACACCCTCAATAAATTCATCTAAGGGTGCAATGATCATATTGACACCACGGGTGTTCACAGTACCTTATATCATTGAAGAAGTGAAGAAAAAATAATTATATTACTACCATAAAAAATTGTTTTTGTCCCAGATTGTACAAGGAAATTAGTAAAAATGGCACCAACATTTTTCACACAATCTCTGCTGAATGTGGCAATACCCCCTATGTAGGTGTACAGCTCTGCTTAGCCACAAGGCGAGACTCTGAAGGGATGGAGTGCTACTTGATTCCTCAAACAGAGCTTCCTAGAACAGTTTGTGGATTCCATAAGTTCCTCTCAAGTGACCCCATTTTGGAAATACCTTCAGAAAGTTGTGGGAAGCAGGGTGTGTTGCAGTCCGCGCTGCCGAGATTCACAAATCACCTGGGATACGCTACAACATCTTGTATCCCAGGTGATTTGTGAATCTCGGCAGAGCAGACTGCAACACACCCTGCTTCCCGCAACTTTCTGAAGGTTTTTCCACGTGCGAGTGGTTGGTGGAGGTCCTGCAGCAGCTGATTCTGTGTTATGCTCTCAAGCCAGTTGTGGGTTACACAACTGGAATAGGTGAGTGGAACTGTATTATACCGCTCATACTTCAAGTGTCACTAGTGATAGGGCACTATTGCGCCTCTTGTTCCCCCCACCATTTTTGTATTGACCCATTTTGGAAATGACACCCCTCTTGTAATTTATCTACAGATGTAGTGACAATTTTGACTGTATGGCCAGCGTCACACTTGAAAGAAATACGGATGAGTATGAGGCGCTGAAACCACGCATTGCACAAGGACCAATGATTCTCTATGGGGCAGCTCCCAACATGTGTATATTTCTCTGCCGTATTTTACAGGCGAGACATTCGCAGCACAATGTGATTGTCAGCGTACTACGGCCGACATACGCCAATACAAGTCTATGGGTGCACAAAAAATATGCATTACACATGGACCACATATGTGACTTGCGAGAAATACGCAAACCTTTTCCAGGTGAAAGGAAATGGGCCAATCCATTATCAGGAAGCTTAGACATGCTAATTAGCTCAAAAAGTGTTCCAAACATCCCAGGAGAATGCCTCCACGGAGTCCAGCAGTAGAGTTGAGCGACTTTTGGTTTTTAGGGTCGAGTTTCGTTTCATGAAACCCGACTTTTCCAAAAGTCGGGTCGAGCAAAATCGGCCGACTATAGGGAAAAGTCGGAGGTCCGACCGAAACACGAAACCCAATGTAAGTCAATGGGGAATTAAAGTCGGCAGTGAGAGGAGGACAGGAAACACACCTACAGTGCCCATTTGAATGCCAAAAGCATCAATTCTTATTACTTAAGCTTGTCAACCTTAATTTACTTCATAATACTAGTTACGCACTGAAAAATGGAGGTTATTTGGCTACAGTTGTGGGGGGGTAGAGCTGGCTCCAGGTTTTCGTGGGCCCAGGGACAAAGAGCGCCCCTTTAACACATACCACAACTCATGATGCTCCGATATGGCAGAGAAATAGCAGTATAGTACAATGAAAAATACTTCACTTCTTACATCTCATGACTGATATCCATTTTAAGTTCTCCAATACCTCCAAAAACGGACAGTATATAACTCCATACAGTATTATGGCCAGCTCTTAGTGCGCTATACAGAGTAATGAGGCCCATATATTTCTCCATATGGAATCATTGATCCCATATAATGTTTCAAACCGTATATGATGAGCTCCACATAATGCTACAGTATATGTTGGTCCCAATGGATGAAGCTCCACTGTCTTATGGGCCCAAATAATGCTCCATATATAATGGGCCCCATTTCTACTGCTCTAGTGTATAATGGGCCCTGTAAATGCTGCTCCAGTGTCTGATGTCCACCTTTGGAATGCTACAGTGTATGGTGGGCCCCATATATCATTCACCAGAGTATAGTGCTCCCCAAAAATTGCTGTCCCAACATTGAAAACAATTACATAAGTCTCCTTGCAAGGGAATCCCTGCACTACTCTGAACTCCTTGTCGTCCCCATCTTCCATCCTACTGCACTTGGCTGTTTAGGCCCTCCCACCGGCAGAGACACTTTGCGTACTATGCGGTGCCCTGTGCCAGTGCCATCGCCCATGAGTATGCCACCCCACCTGCTCAAGGAACCTGCACTTTCATCTGCACCTTCCTCTTTGTCACCGTGTAAGGTGGTATAGTATGTGGGAAGGGGAACCTGAGTTTCCTCTGGGTCAGATTCTGGCAGTGTAGAGTGCGAGGGGAATGTAGTGGTCTGGGTCAATGTACCAGCAGCATCATCCAGCAGTGGCTGGGCCTCAGTGCACTTGTGGCGTCCCCAAGAGTACGGTCGCCACTGTGGCATTACCTTCCTCCTAGGGAGTGTGTTGTCAAGCTTGGGAGCAACGAAGGATCTCTCTAGCAGTGAAACCAACATACAACACATTTCCCACTCCTGGCTAGCAGGGAGACCTCTGAACCTGACTGCTGAGGAGCTGCTCTCTGTGGTCGGGAGGAGGTAAGTTAGGGCACTCTGTGCAGGGAAGGGGAAGTGTGTGGACGTGAGAAGGGGAGCTGGAGGATGAGCAGAGTTAAGGCTCACTCCTGGCTGGAGCGCATGGTTCTGATTCTGGTCTCCGAGTTTGTAGGGACACTGACGTTCCTGCAGCAGAAACCGGGGAAAGTAGCAGCTATAAATGCTCTGTACTCAACTAAGACTCAGAGGCCCCAGTATCGACGTGTGGGAGCCAGAAGGAAAAGGCTACAGCTGTCTGCCATACAAGTGTTATGGAAATATATATGTATTTCATATAGATCTCACTTGCCTGCTATAGGCTATATACTCATGTACTCTTTTATAGGCTATATACTGCTATATACTCATATATACTGCACACAGATACATATTCACAGTTTGAACCTTGTAACTAGTTGGTGGAAATAACCTGCTACCCAGTCATCTCATTGTCTTGTGACTTTAGAAATATCTAGCAGACAGGGAATGAGGAACTTAGGCCAGGTGGTCCGGCCGATATTGGAGACTTGCTGACAAGTGCAAGACTCCGGACAGTAAATCACGTGGTGTCTGAATAACCCCAGGTCGGACACCATATACAGTGGGGCAAAAAAGTATTTAGTCAGTCAGCAATAGTGCAAGTTCCACCACTTAAAAAGATGAGAGGCGTCTGTAATTTACATCATAGGTAGACCTCAACTATGGGAGACAAACTGAGAAAAAAAAAATCCAGAAAATCACATTGTCTGTTTTTTTTTCATTTTATTTGCATATTATGGTGGAAAATAAGTATTTGGTCAGAAACAAGCAATCAAGATTTCTGGCTCTCACAGACCTGTAACTTCTTCTTTAAGAGTCTCCTCTTTCCTCCACTCATTACCTGTAGTAATGGCACCTGTTTAAACTTGTTATCAGTATAAAAAGACACCTGTGCACACCCTCAAACAGTCTGACTCCAAACTCCACTATGGTGAAGACCAAAGAGCTGTCAAAGGACACCAGAAACAAAATTGTAGCCCTGCACCAGGCTGGGAAGACTGAATCTGCAATAGCCAACCAGATTGGAGTGAAGAAATCAACTGTGGGAGCAATAATTAGAAAATGGAAGACATACAAGACCACTGATAATCTCCCTCGATCTGGTGCTCCACGCAAAATCCCACCCCGTGGGGTCAGAATGATCACAAGAACGGTGAGCAAAAATCCCAGAACCACGCGGGGGGGGACCTAGTGAATGAACTGCAGAGAGCTGGGACCAATGTAACAAGGCCTACCATAAGTAACACACTACGCCACCATGGACACAGATCCTGCAGTGCCAGACGTGTCCCACTGCTTAAGCCTGTACATGTCCGGGCCCGTCTGAAGTTTGCTAGAGAGCATTTGGATGATCCAGAGGAGTTTTGGGAGAATGTCCTATGGTCTGATGAAACCAAACTGGAACTGTTTGGTAGAAACACAACTTGTCGTGTTTGGAGGAAAAAGAATACTGAGTTGCATCCATCAAACACCATACCTACTGTAAAGCATGGTGGTGGCAACATCATGCTTTGGGGCTGTTTCTCTGCAAAGGGGTCAGGACGACTGATCCGGGTACATGAAAGAATGAATGGGGCCATGTATCGTGAGATTTTGAGTGCAAACCTCCTTCCATCAGCAAGGGCATTGAAGATGAAACGTGGCTGGGTCTTTCAACATGACAATGATCCAAAGCACACCGCCAGGGCAACGAAGGAGTGGCTTCGTAAGAAGCATTTCAAGGTCCTGGAGTGGCCTAGCCAGTCTCCAGATCTCAACCCTATAGAAAACCTTTGGAGGGAGTTGAAAGTCCGTGTTGCCAAGCGAAAAGCCAAAAACATCACTGCTCTAGAGGAGATCTGCATGGAGGAATGGGCCAACATGCCAACAACAGTGTGTGGCAACCTTGTGAAGACTTACAGAAAACGTTTGACCTCTGTCATTGCCAACAAAGGATATATCACAAAGTATTGAGATGAAATTTTGTTTCTGACCAAATACTTATTTTCCACCATAATATGCAAATAAAATGAAAAAAAACCAGACAATGTGATTTTCTGGATTTTTTTTTCTCAGTTTGTCTCCCATAGTTGAGGTCTACCTATGATGTAAATTACAGACGCCTCTCATCTTTTTAAGTGGTGGAACTTGCACTATTGCTGACTGACTAAATACTTTTTTGCCCCACTGTATGTTCATGCATTTAAACTGACCAATTAGCTAAGAAGTAAAGCCTTTATGTTAATGAGTAACCACTCCTTTATATGAACTGATAAAAGACCATATAATAATAAAGTTTCCAGAGTTCTGCTGGAATGAGTTGTTGCTAACTAAGTGTAGCTTCCTCTTTTCCTTTGAGCGCTCAATAAGACTCTGTCTAATCAGAACAGGCCACAGTACGCACAGGGGTAAATCTACCCAAATCAAAAATAAATCCACATCAAGTGGCGCCCAACGTGGGGCCGTGGACGAAAACGCAAGGGGATCCTGCTGACCGGAGAGGACAGAGGTGCCGGCCAAGGTCTTGGCTCATGGGAATGGAGATTTGCGCTACTCCATAAGTAAGGTAAGAAAATCTAGTTATCTTACCTGAATGTTCCCTGTGCCCAGTCCGGGTCAGCAACTCAATCCGGTCAGTGTGGTCACCAAACCCAGGTAGTGTTAAAAAGTCCACGCGCAAATCCAAACCCTGGGATAAGCTAAGTGTCTACTGTGGTCCTGTGTGTCTAAGATCCAGGTGGGAGAGTTGGTGGGAAATTGTGACAGATTTGTGTTTATGGTTGATGGTAGACCGATAACGGGGGAGTTTGACCCACTTAGATAGGTCCTCACAAATACACCTGGACACAGGGGGAGGACAGGTGAAGCCTTGCCCAGGGACAGGTGGTGGGGGCCTTACGGAGATATCACAAGGCAAATCTCACATCAAGCTATCACAACAAACACCTGTGCACAGGAAGGGACAACAGCGCCCACCCCAGGCCACGCGGTGGTGTTAGCTTAGGGGAGATCTTGCGAGCCAAACCACTTGACAGGTTGCCACCAACACACCTGGTCACAGGGAAGGACAGGAGAAGCTGGCCCAGGTATCAGGTGGTGGCAACATAGTGGGAGTTATCACATTACTGATACTGACAAGCCAGCCAGGACGTCCGGTACAGCGTGTTAACATTCCCGGGTCACCAGCGCAGTGCACCCAGTGTGGTTAGCAGTTATCGGTTACCAGCAGCTGTTTCACATATGCGTCACAAGACAAGGGCTTTCGATCTCTCTCCCCGGACGTCTATATGTGAATTCATTGCAGGTTTCCGTGAAGATCTGAAGCAGAAAGTGTTTTTTTTTCTTTTGTCTTGTAAACTTCCTCTTTTGCCTACAGGGTGTGCCCCTGATATATATTTTTTCATATTGTTATATTTTGGACTCTGTTTTTCCCTATTTTATGTTTTATTTTGCATTTTTGGTAGTGGTTTTTGTTACTGTAGTATGAAAATTTTCGGCAAAGCTGGGTCATTTTGAGTATGCCACTGTAGTCACAGTCTGTTTTGTTTTTGGTTTTCCATTGTTCTCAGATTTTACAGAGACGCAGGCATAAAAAGAGGAAGTTGGGTGCCTGCATTCTGCATTAACCCTTTTATTATTGGAAGTGTAGTCGTATATGTTTTTTTTAATTTTTCTAAGTGTTTTTTTTTAAAGTTTATATACTTTTTGATTTTATCAATTTTTTGGGTTTCATCCTTTAAAATTCTTTTTTAGGAAAAAAAAAGGAAAGAAAATCATTTTTCCCTTTTTATCTCTTTTTAGTTTTCTTCCACTTTTTGTGACATTTTCAGTTTTTTAGGTTTAGTTTTCACTTCTTTCTTTCAGTTTTGTTAAAAAGAGAATTTTTACCTGCGTTGGGTTATTCACTAAATACTCTTGTTTTGTTCCCTTTTAAGCAGGTTAAAAGGGGTTGCAAAGTGTTTAAAGGTTTAATTACTCACTTTTTTGAAGTTTTTGGAACAGACACAGTAGGTGTTATTCAGAAAGTTAAGCATGTCATTTTCTACGGGCAGCTCTGTATGCTGCAGCATGGTATGATGTACTGAAAGGAAAAAGGGAAGTAGCTAGTTGAGCTCAATTACTGTCTGCATTTTGTTAAAGTGACAGAGGATTTTAACAGCGCAGAAGGTGATAGCAGATAGTGTGAACAAGAAAGGATTGTTTTTTTGTTTTACGTGTAGGGAAAGTGTTTTCAGCGTCATACTAATCTGTGCCATCTGAGAAGGACCACAGGTCTAAGAATGCCTTCCGTGACGGCAGGGGGGGAAGCAGTCCACCCCCTATCTCCTCTCTCCTCACTCTTCCCTCCTCCCATCTCTCTCCTCCCTCTATCTCTGCTATTCTCACAATCCAAAATCTCCTCCTCTCTCTCATCTATCTCTCCTCCTATCCCTCCTCCTCCTCCTTTTCTCTCTCCTATCTCTCCTCCCTTTCCATCTTCATCACCAACGCCCACCTCTCATCCCTCTCATCCACCGCACCCCTCTCCTCTTCCCTCCTCCTTGTCTTCACCATCTCCTCCCTTTTTGTCTCCTCCCCACTCTCCTCCACTATCTCTCACTTATCCTCCTCCCATCTCTCTCCTCCACCCTTCCCTCTCTTTCTTTTTCTTACCCACCTCTCAGTTCATCGTCACCCGCTGGTCCAGTGCCAGATCCAGACAATGAAGTGTCCCTAGTTCCACAGGGCACTCTCTATAAAGAGACAGTTATAACACCGGGAGAAGAAAGTGAATCACCCCCCACACATTACAACACAGGTGCCCTCCCGATACAACAGATAGCAGAAGGGAGGTGTGGGCCATCAGACACTGCACTTGCAGAGACTGAAGATCCTATGTGCCACACGGAGCTCCAGTCTCGGGGGGGGGGAAGTACACACACACAGAAAGACAAATCACACAGTGGCACAGTTACTCCTCTGATGAACATGAAGAGGAGATTTTGCTGCATAGTACTAGGGGCAGATAGAGCCAGAACTCTTACACTATGTGCCCTTCACCCCTAGTCAGGTGTTCAGTATTCTAAAATCATGAAGGAACACTTCAAGCTTCCATCAGAATTAGATGTGCATTCCTGGGAATCAGGATCAAAGCTAATTGAACAGCTTAGAGAGTGTGCCAACGCCAGACAAGCACTCAGCCTGCATAACGTGAGCCAAGCCGAGACAGAGTCTGAAGGCGAGTTTCATGGCAGAGTGAGGCAAGTATTCCAAATTTTAGGCTTCACTATTCATGATCAGATACACGGACAGATGTTGGCACAGGCCTTTGTGCATGGACTAAGAGAACCAATCAAGAAACTACTGATAGTGGCCAGACCTGAGTACAGGACAATAGCAGTAGATGTCCTGCTTACAGTAGCCAGAAGAATTGAGTCCCTCCCAGGAGTACGGAGGACAGGCCCTCCCGTGATGGCCACTATCGTGGAGGAGCAACCACCCTGCAGAGACAGAAGACCTGTCAGGTGTTTCAACTGTGGCAACTTTGGCCATTTCCGGAACCAGTGCACAGCACCCCGGCAACCCAGGTCATCCCGCAGAGGAGTAGGCCAAGAAAGAAACACAGAAGACAATGAAGAACCCTGTCCATAGGACAGAGGCAAACCAGGTCCGCCAGACGTCACGCCCCTGACATGTGAAACCCCATCAGCGGACCCAATACCTCAAATCACTGGGGGCTGTCATATCTTTCCTTGTGGACACTGGTGCAGTCAGAAGTGAAAATCCCCGACCCCACCAGTCTATCAGAACACTCTGTGTCTTGTATGGGGATTTAAGATCAAGACAGACGTTCCCCAGCTTGCAAGCCCCTGAGCATGTGGACACAGCCTGGACACTCCATCCTGTTCCAGTTTACGGTGGAGACCTGCCCACCCCACCTGATGAGCGCAGACCTACTGCAGGAACTGAAGGTGACCAAAGTGTCCCATGAAGATGTGACCTTGACCTCTTCTCCACCTCAGACCCAAGAAGAATCAATCATGCCCATGCTGGAGGTCCTACAAGAGCCTCGCTCGAATAACCAGTGCAAGCCTACCCAAGGAGGTGCTGGACATAGCACCCAGAAGCCTATGGCCCAAGGGAGACTTCAAGTTGCGCCAGTGCAGGTGTCACTCAAGTCTATAACCCCGGACGCTCCGAAGGCCCAGCATCCGCAGCTCATCACCCAGAGCTAAACTGCCTCTGACCAACTGGAAGTCTAAGTGGAACTGCTGTTCAAGAAACGGCCTAAGAACTTTGGCATGGGCCAGGAAAACTCTCAACCCAGAGGGACCACGCCCGCTTTGTGATATGGCTGCACTGCTTCCGGCTCCAGCACCACAGGATCATCTTGGACAAGATTCTGAAGGTGCTCCCTGAAGTTAATCCAGGCCCTGGACCAGAAGGCAGCCACTCAGCTCCTCAAATTGGTTAACAAGATGCTGACCTGAAATCAAGCTGGGTGAAAGGAACTGCTGCTGGCTGGTAAAGAAGATGCCCCAGCAAAAAGACCCCCTGTGAGAGCAAGAAAGCTCGGCTGAACGTCACCTCTGATGAAAAAAAAGGACCCCAGCAAATGGTTTGGTTTCCTGCCAGCCCTGTGCCAGAAGATGGGAGTCACTCACGGCACTGTGAAGAGCAAGGCCAGATTGAGCCGCCTCACCCACGGGAATCATCATGCGGTCCCAGCTTCTCTCGATCAAGAGGAAGACTGTGAAAGGAGAACCAGACCAGATTGAATGGTGCATAACCTAGGGCTGTGAGCGAAGCAACCGTGTTTGAAACCCCAGTTGTGCCAGATCTGCACACTCTGCTGACAAACGTGCCAGCCACAGCAAAGGCGCTCACGGCAATGGATCTGCCAGAAGCTCCCCTCAATGTTCCTCCTCACCTGGACGACCAGTTCCTGAAAACGCACAAGGCGGGTGAGGAACAAATGGACAGTGATGACTAAGAGGGCCCGGAACGGCCTTTCACAGCTCACCAGAGCATTGCCCTCCATCTCCATTAACTGGATTGCGGAGCATGCAGAAGTCATCAACACCGCTACCAGCACAGCGCTTTCCATGTCTCCTCTACTCTGCCTGACGGAGCAGCAACGTAAGTTCTGCAAAAACAGAGTCCAGTGGTGTCAAAAGCAAGTTCCTGAAGACACCATATCGCCCACTGGGCGAAACACTTGACAGATGACCGGAAGACCACGGAGGAGAAGATGGCTCCCTCAACAACTGCGAAGATGCAGGCCTTCCTTAGTCTAGTCTCATACTGCAGAACTTGGATCCCTGGTGCTCCAGACTTAATGCAGCCTCTGTACAATTGCATCAATGCATTGAAACCTTCATCTCGTACAGGAAACTGAAAGACTTCATAGTCTCTGCGCCAACTCTAGGCCTTCCTGACTACGAGAAGCCATCCCGTCCTGACCAAAACGGAAAAAGAAGGACCAAGATGGAGAAGGTCATGCTACTGGCCAGGCTTAAAACAGACCCACGGAGGAAAACCAGAAGGCCTCTAGACTACCTCTCAGACGGCCTGGATCCAGTTGCAAGCGGGGGCCCTCCTGCATGAAAACAATACCCGCAGCACACGCCCTCCTGACAAGGCTGCTCTCCACCACTCTTCAGTGCTCTCAGCCGTTACCTTTCTCTACTCCCACTCTCAAGGGGGGATGCGGATACGGACCCTCAGATGAAAAGTCTGCAAGATACCGTAGATGGCTGCAGTTTTGCAAATGATGAAGGAAGGTTCCACACGGGATGTGCAGCGACCAACAATAAAGACTTTCTATGGTCAAGAAGGTTGCCAGCACAAGAGCCCAAGAAAAGGAGCTGATAGAGCTGACAAAAAGACCTGCCAGATTGCGAAGAACAAAAACTTCCAGGTACTCGCATGACATGGCACCCGACTTCGGACCCATCTGGGCTGCAAGAAACTTCATCACAGCAAGCGGATTGACCGTGAAGCACCATGAAGCCATCAGAGACCTGCTGGACGCCTTTCAACTACTAAAAGTGGTGGCAGTGTTGAAGGTCAAGGCATACGGAAAACTGATCACAGTAGAGACAAGGGGTATCAACATGGCAGACGTGGCAGCCAAAAAAGCAGCCGGAGGAAGACAATATGGAAAATGGGAGAGGTCGTAGAGCCGGACGGCTACTACATGACGACTGAAGACGAGAAAACCTGGCAAACAGAAGTCAATGGGAAAACCATTGAAGATGCCATCTCTGAATTGGACAGAAGTGCTGCCTCCTCCTCCACCAGCCAACAAGCTGAATCACTTCCAGGATGAAGACTCTGACGTGGATATGAATTCTGAGGCAGAAGAATGGTGCCCACCTTTACCAGAAAGGACGTATTTGATGGAGAACATTTCAGAAGATTGTCCTCCACCACCCTCTCGTGGGGAAGCTTCCTCTCCAGCACAGTCCTACGATTGGCAGTCCACGGCAACACTCCCCGAGACGAGCTGCATGAGTCCGAAGGCATCCCAAGGCTACAACAGTTTGACCTTCCCCCTCATCCCCGGAGAATGTCGGCTGGATCGGTACCAATGCAAAGAGTCCCAAGTCCTCCTCTGACATAGTCTAACCCGAGTCTTCATACAGAGGGAGGCGCGGACAGAGACAAAACCTCAGCTAAAATCCAATAATCAGCTCAGAGAATGTCAATTACCACAACCCAGTCAACTAAACCTGACAAAATGACTTCCTGAAACCTGTACAAGAAGTAACAGGATCAGACTCGGAAGGAGGAGAAAGAAAGCTGGACGCTGAAGGCTAAAAGCACTGGGCTCCAAGAAACCGTTTACCTCAAACCGTCTACCTCAAGACAGACCCAGTCTATCTCAAAGTGTGTACCCTACAGTGGTTCAATGGGCACATGGCCCCCACACAGAATTGAAGACACAGATGAATGACCTGATTGGACTCAACTCACACCTCAACAGCGAAGATTCCCAGCAGCTGTTCGGCCACCGACAAATTTAACATCGGAAAAGCGGGAAAAAGTTCCCCCGCATCGTCTGGCCTGAAGACTTCCCAGTAAGGAACCGGTTGGCGAAGACTACTGTAAAGAAGCTACTCTCAAAAATAGTGTGCAGATATGGGGTTTCCAGAAGCAATAGCAAGTGATCAGGGACCCGCATACACACCAAACCTAACACAAGAGACCTGATCAGCAGTAGGGTCAGACTTAGGCCTACACACTACTCACCATCCCACACCATAGACTATGTGGGACACTTAAGAGCAGCATGCTAAAAAATTTGCCCAAGAGACAGACAAACCCTGGCATTAGACACTCCCGTAGGCTCAGAAAAAAGCTGTCACCAATATACTACTTTATTTGGGTAAAAAACCCAGTTTAGGGGTATTCTTTACTTAGCTGTTGACTATGCAATATGATACTTTGTCTGCATGTGTAATTGAATTTATCAAGAATTTTGCTAATGTCCATTCTCGAGTTTTTCTCCCTCATTGCCAGGTCCAGATTCGGTGCCTGGTATGCACGCCCTGAAGTCAGGAGACTGCTGAGTGTTGGTGAAAAAAGTCCGTAAAGAGAAGCACTCAATCCCAGATCCGATGGCCCTTCTCCAAGTGCTGACGCCACCGACCTGGAGGGAAACCCCACCTGGATCCACGCATCGCATTGCAGGAAAAGGCCTTCATACCAGAAGATACACCTGAGCTGGAATGATGCTGTGGATGACCTACCTGACTGAATAAATTACCTACCTGACAGAGAATACACATGCACTGACTGCATAGACTGCTAACTAAGAGACTTTGATCACATTGCACCACACCCCCTTTAGGGACAGATCTCCTGACCGCCCATTTGTGAAAGTCTGTACAGAGGAGAATGTATGCACTAGGCATATGTCAGTCCACTGGCAGCATAAAAGAGTTGCAGCGCTTTGGGCCAGGAGCAGGATTTTAGGGCAAGTGATATCTAAGGGGGATTGTTATGGAAATATATATGTATTTCATATAGATCTCACTTGCCTGCTATAGGCTATATACTCATGTATACTCTTATATAGGCTATATACTGCTATATACTCATATATACTGCACACAGATACATATTCACAGTTTGAACCTTGTAACTAGTTGGTGGAAATAACCTGCTACCCAGTCATCTCATTGTCTTGTGACTTGAGAAATATCTAGCAGACATAGGGAATGAGGAACTTAGGCCAGGTGGTCCGGCCGATATTGGAGACTTGCTGACAAGTGCAAGACTCCGGACAGTAAATCACATGGTGTCTAAATAACCCCAGGTTGGACACCCACATATGTTCATGCATTGAAACTGACCAATTAGCTAAGAAGAAAAGCCTTTATGTTAATGAGTAACCACTCCTTTTTACGAACTGATAAAAGACCATATAATAATAAAGTTTCCAGAGTTCTGCTGGAATGAGTTGTTGCTAACTAAGTGTAGCTTCCTCTTTTCCTTTGAGCGCGCAATAAGACTCTGTCTAATCAGGACAGGCCACAGTACGCACAGGGGAAAATCTACCCAAATCAAAAATAAATCCACATCACAAGTAAAGTCTGAGGAACATCTGTTAGACAGGAGGTGCTTCAATGAACCACGGTCCTGTGAGTGCTTCCCCACAAGCGCTAGAAAGGAGACGTTCAGGAAGGTACATGTTGGCGGAGTGTTGGAAGGGAGCTTTCCATTTTGGTCCCGGAGGTTGGCTGAGGTCCTGACCCGGAGGACACAGCACGGAGGCAGGCATCTGTGTAACCTGCAGACTGTGAGTAAAGCTTTGGAACTGCATGCTCTGGTGTCCTACAGTTATTCCAGCATCGATACATCTGGGTACCAGCACCTACACCGTCTGTGCCTTTCCCCCATCACTACATCTACACTTCCCTGGGACTACAGCTCCACCTGTGGGGAGCTTCACCATCTTTGTGTAAAAAAGAAGAAAGAGGTACATCCAACAAGGGAACTCCAGTACAAAGTATCAAAGTGAAAAGCATGTATAAATTTTATTGAGAGCATGTACACAACACAGCAAGATAAAAACACTTAAAAACACACAAAGAGCATGTCACAATCATATGATGCTGAAAAAGTGACTTTCCCACAAAAAATACCCCTATGAGGCAACAATTTGATTTAGGTATAAGTATAGCAGACAACTGGCCAAAAAACCAAATATGAAATATCTATAACGCTCAACATATGAACATAGATAATATATTGTAAAAAAGCCCCAAAAAGGGCAACACATTAAACACAGCACCATGCAGCAAAGGAACCCAGTAGTTCAGAACAGCCAAAAGATTATATTAAGGCTGTGCAAGGATTGATAACCTTTAAGTTAGAGAAAGGAAAAATGGGAAACCCTTACATATCCAGAGGTGAAGTGTTGATAATGAGCGGTCAAAAAGGGGAAATAACCCAATAACAAATAAAGCCAGTAATCTGCGGGGTATATCAAAGAGGGAACCGCACCCCACGCGTATCGCCACGTAACGTGTGGCTTTCTCAAGGGAGGATGAAGCGCTAGTGGTGTGCATGCATTGTCGTTATTATATACACAGAAACATGACTAATTAATAAGCAATCAAAGTTACAAACCTATGAAGCAAGGGGGCACGGTGTGGCAGCAGCCATCTTGTCAGCGTTCTCAGTGTGGGAATAAAGTTGCTGACACCTAATGAAAGCGCAATTGAATACTACTGCGCAGGCGCGATGTAACGGCGGCCATCTTGTCTATCCCCTGTTTTAATAAAGTTGATGACGTGTAGTGTGGGCACAATAGGAAACTAACGCGCAGGCGCAATATGGCGGCCGCCATCCTGTCTGTTCCTTATTTAAATAAGATCAATGATGTATGGTATGAGCAAAAAATAATGAAAAAACAAAAAAGCAAAAAAACAAAACAAAATAACACAAAATAAATACACAGGCACAGTACGGCGGCAACCATTTGTTATATTCATTATTTAAAAATAAACAAATAATCTTATGTGCAAAAAGAGGAATTCAAAGAAAATCAAAGAGCCCCCCCAAAAAACAATGATGAAAGCACCGCATCTAGAAGCGCATGCACAACTCAACATTAGCTCATTGATCACCAGACCAAAAAGGGGGCTAGGGAAGGATAAATTATTTTAAGGATACAGACAAGTACCCGCGTGCCATATAACCCTTGTAGTTTCCACTACATGTACCCCATCAAAACCAGCCTGCACATTATGAACGGTATTTAGAGCATTTATGCGCATGCATCATGTGCCAATCAGCCATCCTATGTGTGCCCAAGTGGGTAAAAAATGTTGTTACTGCCCAAAACATGATGATACCGCAACTGGCACATATAGAGGCTGAGAAACGTGGATTGTGGAACATTTGTTAAAACACAAAATGTCAATCACCCACCTAAACACATACAGAGATAAACACTACTGTTAATTGTACACCAGGTGCACAAATAAGGACGAGAAGATAGTAAATATAGATCCAGCATTAACATTCCTTTCTAGAGGGGCATGGTGCTGCGAATAATGGAATATCAAAAATGACCATAAACATACTAATCTCAAAAAATATATATATATAAGAGATAACACTCACAAAGTATTGAGATCAACAATACCGTGCCAAATAAAGGCACGGAAATCAAAGCCTAATAAAACATGAGAAATGAATATCCTAAAATCCTCGACAAGAAGAAACAATTCAGAATGAAAAAGGTCATATCTTGATTCGAAATTGGATCAAATTCAAAGTAAAGTCCACAGAGGGCCCACAGATGCAGAAGGGCCAGTCGGTGTCCAACATAGATTTAGCAGGAACAAGCAAGCCCACAGTTGTGGCTATCCAACGATGGAATCTGCCAAATTCATAGGTAAGGGACTAACAGATGGCCAAAGGGATGTATCCAGATTCAGTATCCCAAAGGAGAAATCCTTAACTGGAAAAATCATCACAGCGCAGAACCAAAATCCCAGGATGGCAACAGAAGGATCGACAATCGAGATAACCCTAAGAAAAAGGGGAAACAACATGGATTAACCATAAAACCCAGTAAACAGAAGTTCCTCATTGAGACCTTCTGGAGCTGAACTCCTCAAATTATAGATCCATCGTGCCTCTCTTCGGAGTAGTTCTTTGGTGAGATTGCCACCACGTATATTACCCAAAACCTGATCCAACACTAAAACTTGCAGGTTGAGACATCTGCTGGCATGACAATCAAGGAAGTGGTTTGCCACCGAGGAGATTGGCTTACCCTTTTCACGATCTATCTTGGCTTTATTGATGTTAGACACATGCTGCTGTACTCTGCGTCTCAATTCTTGGCCCGTCTGACCCACATAAATCTTTGGACAAGGACAAATAAGAGCATAGATCACGTTCTTAGATTTACAGTTGGAATAATGTTTCAACTTGATTTCTCCTGGAAAAACAGAAAGAGTCACCGAGTCTGAGGCAATCATAAATGGACAGATAGTACAATTCCCACAAGGGTCTGATAAACCGAAAATGGTGGCTAAGAGAGCAAAAAATCTTAAGGATTTTCTTACTACTAGCCATTTTAAGAGACCTACTACCAGAATTGGCACAGGCCACCGACTAAATGGTTCTTACCCTTGTGGGAATTGTACTATCTGTCCATTTATGATTGCCTCAGACTCGGTGACTCTTTCTGTTTTTCCAGGAGAAATCAAGTTGAAACATTATTCCAACTGTAAATCTAAGAACGTGATCTATGCTCCTTTTTGTCCTTGTCCGAAGATTTATGTGGGTCAGACGGGCCAAGAATTGAGACGCAGAGTACAGCAGCATGTGTCTAACATCAATAAAGCCAAGATAGATCGTGAAAAGGGTAAGCCAATCTCCTCGGTGGCAAACCACTTCCTTGATTGTCATGCCAGCAGATGTCTCAACCTGCAAGTTTTAGTGTTGGATCAGGTTTTGGGTAATATACGTGGTGGCAATCTCACCAAAGAACTACTCCGAAGAGAGGCACGATGGATCTATAATTTGAGGAGTTCAGCTCCAGAAGGTCTCAATGAGGAACTTCTGTTTACTGGGTTTTATGGTTAATCCATGTTGTTTCCCCTTTTTCTTAGGGTTATCTCGATTGTCGATCCTTCTGTTGCCATCCTGGGATTTTGGTTCTGCGCTGTGATGATTTTTCCAGTTAAGGATTTCTCCTTTGGGATACTGAATCTGGATACATCCCTTTGGCCATCTGTTAGTCCCTTTCCTATGAATTTGGCAGATTCCATCGTTGGATAGCCACAACTGTGGGCTTGCTTGTTCCTGCTAAATCTATGTTGGACACCGACTGGCCCTTCTGCATCTGTGGGCCCTCTGTGGACTTTACTTTGAATTTGATCCAATTTCGAATCAAGATATGACCTTTTTCATTCTGAATTGTTTCTTCTTGTCGAGGATTTTAGGATATTCATTTCTCATGTTTTATTAGGCTTTGATTTCCGTGCCTTTATTTGGCACGGTATTGTTGATCTCAATACTTTGTGAGTGTTATCTCTTATATATATATATATATATATATATATATTTTTTTTTTTTTAGATTAGTATGTTTATGGTCATTTTTGATATTCCATTATTCGCAGCACCATGCCCCTCTAGAAAGGAATGTTAATGCTGGATCTATATTTACTATCTGCTCGTCCTTATTTGTGCACCTGGTGTACAATTAACAGTAGTGTTTATCTCTGTATGTGTTTAGGTGGGTGATTGACATTTTGTGTTTTCACAAATGTTCCACAATCCACGTTTCTCAGCCTCTATATGTGCCAGTTGCGGTATCATCATGTTTTGGGCAGTAACAACATTTTTTGCCCACTTGGGCACACATAGGATGGCTGATTGGCACATGATGCATGCGCATAAATGCTCTAAATACCGTTCATAATGTGCAGGCTGGTTTTGATGGGGTACATGTAGTGGAAACTACAAGGGTTATATGGCACGCGGGTACTTGTCTGTATCCTTAAAATAATTTATCCTTCCCTAGCCCCCTTTTTGGTCTGGTGATCAATGAGCTAATGTTGATTTGTGCATGCGCTTCTAGATGCGGTGCTTTCATCATTGTTTTTTGGGGGGGCTATTTGATTTTTTTTGAATTCCTCTTTTTGCACATAAGATTATTTGTTTATTTTTAAATAATGAATATAACAAATGGTTGCCGCCGTACTGTGCCTGTGTATTTATTTTGTGTTATTTTGTTTTTTTGTTTTTTCATTATTTTTTGCTCATACCATACATCAATGATCTTATTTAAATAAGGAACAGACAGGATGGCGGCCGCCATATTGCGCCTGCGCGTTAGTTTCCTATTGTGCCCACACTACACGTCATCAACTTTATTAAAACAGGGGATAGACAAGATGGCCGCCGTTACATCGCGCCTGCGCAGTAGTATTCAATTGCGCTTTCATTAGGTGTCAGCAACTTTATTCCCACACTGAGAACGCTGACAAGATGGCCGCTGCCACGCCGTGCCCCCTTGCTTTATAGGTTTGTAACTTTGATTGCTTATTAATTAGTCATGTTTCTGTGTATATAATGACAATGCATGCACACCACTAGCGCTTCATCCTCCCTTGAGAAAGCCACACGTTACGTGGCGATACGCGTGGGGTGCGGTTCCCTCTTTGATTTACCTCGCAGATTACTGGCTTTATTTGTTATTGGGTTATTTCCCCTTTTTGACCACTCATTATCAACACTTCACCTCTGGATATGTAAGGGTTTCCCATTTTTCCTTTCTCTAACTTAAAGGTTATCAATCCTTGCACAGCCTTAATATAATCTTTTGGCTGTTCTGAACTACTGGGTTCCTTTGCTGCATGGTGCTGTGTTGCCCTTTTTGGGGCTTTTTTACAATATATTATCTATGTTCATATGTTGAGCGTTATAGATATTTCATATTTGGTTTTTTGGCCAGTTGTCTGCTATACTTATACCTAAATCAAATTGTTGCCTCATAGGGGTATTTTTTGTGGGAAAGTCACTTTTTCAGCATCATATGATTGTGACATGCTCTTTGTGTGTTTTTAAGTGTTTTTATCTTGCTGTGTTGTGTACATGCTCTCAATAAAATTTATACATGCTTTTCACTTTGATACTTTGTACTGGAGTTCCCTTGTTGGATGTACCTCTTTCTTCTTCTTTTTTACACAATGTTTTCTTGTACATCCGTGGTGAACCCGTGTTATCGTTAGCTGTGCCCTCCATACCTCATGTTTTTCTAGTTTAGTTTATTTGTGGTTGTCCACGAATGTTCTCCTTTGGAGTTGTGGCACGCTGTATTATTGTATTTATTTGTTATCATTAACCAGTCATTGTCTGGTAATTCTATTTTTTATATTGTTTTTATACTGTTTTTTCTGTTTTTCATATTTTTTCAGTATGAATCTTGAAGCCAGAGAATTGGCTTGGCGGGGCCAGATTGAAGGCATTTTCAGCAGTGGGGTGGTGGCAGGTGCACAGGATAGTTCCTTTCAACGTCTATCATCTGACCTCATTAATCTCCACAAGAACCTAACTAAGACTTGGTGGAATATAAAGAGCCTAGATGAATATGTAAAACTCGGTATTGTCCCTAGGGGACTCCGGATTAAGCTTTTTCCCGCCTGGGAAGCAGATCCTGATTTCAAGGCCACTTGGGAATCTGGTCTTTTAAAGTGCTCGTCCATCTTAATTGGTTTACTAATTGAACATGATCGTAAGCTCCTGACTAGGTTAAAAGAGGATATTCAAGATAAGGAGTCCCAGATGCAGTCTTTTGATGAAGCCACTCTTGTCAAGCCTTTTCAACTGCGTCTTAAGGACATTGTTGATAATTTTGAAACAGAGATTATCCAGAAAAAGAAGAAAAAATTTCTTCGTGACAAGAGTGACTTTGAGAATAAGCAAGTTTTCCAATGGACTCATCATGGAAATCGGAGATTTGTTAGATCGAACAACTTCAGAGCCAGGAATCAAAATTCTATGGTCTCCAATTCGGGGGCAGGCACTGGTGAATCCTCTATGAGTGATTTTTTATCATCAGGAACAAGCGACCCAGAAAGCATACCAGAAGGGGCCAGCGGAAACGTCCAAAACCTCAGAAAGAGGGGACGTCGACATCAGGTCTGGTCACCGACATACAAGAGACAGCTGAGGCAGCCCAAGCAGAAATAGGAACATTTACAGATGTGGCAAGTATGGATCTTGAGTGTCACAAGGTGGGTACTGCTAACACGACTACTACTGATGGAAACTTACAAATAATCAATTTATCTAGTTATGTTTTGTCGGACATAGAGATATCTGTCTTATCAAAAGGTCTTTCCTTTGCCCCTATGGGAGCTTTGGATAAATTTATTTATCCAAGGACTTTATTTACCAAGGACTTGTATCTTTTTTGCAGACAGCTTTCTTTTAAAATGCTGTATCATCAACCGTCCATACTTGATTCTTTGCCGCAGGACGAGAGACAAGCTTTTAATGACCTTTTGGATTTGCTACAAGAAAATGGTCTAAGAAGTAAGGTTTCTCCTTGCGGAGAGTGACATGCCAGCTGTGGCTTGTCAAGGTAAGGAGACTTATTCGCCGTGCAATGCTCCTCTGGGAAAATAATATGCAAATTGCCTCTTCAGAAAGAAAGAGGACTTTTACTCTACAGCGCCACCTATTGGTAGTAGCGATCCTACAAGTCACAATCAACCCTTTAACGAGTCTTGTAGTATGACTTAGGATACAAGCCAAATCAGAATCTCAATTTGCAGACACGGTGTTTCGAGCTGTTAGCTCTCGTCAGTGCAAAGTATGAGATCTGATTTGGCAAGGTGAGAGGCTCTGGACTAGGGTCTAAGAATTAAGGTTTCTCCTTGCGGAGAGTAACATGCCAGCTGTGGCTTGCCAAGGTAAGGAGACTTATTCGCCGTGCAATGCTCCTCTGGGAAAATAATATGCAAATTGCCTCTTCAGAAAGAAAGAGGACTTTTACTCTACAGCGCCACCTATAGGTAGTAGCGATCCTACAAGTCACAATCAACCCTTTAACGAGTCTTGTAGTATGACTTAGGATACAAGCCAAATCAGAATCTCAATTTGCAGACACGGTGTTTCGAGCTGTTGGCTCTCGTCAGTGCAAAGTATGAGATCTGATTTGGCAAGGTGAGAGGCTCTGGACTAGGGTCTAAGAAGTAAGGTTTCTCCTTGCGGAGAGTGACATGCCAGGGTTGATTGTGACTTGTAGGATCGCTACTACCAATAGGTGGCGCTGTAGAGTAAAAGTCCTCTTTCTTTCTGAAGAGGCAATTTGCATACTACAAGAAAATGAGAATCCAAAAAAAGTGTCTGACAAACTGTGGCATCTGCCTTCACAAGCTACGCCGTCTTTTGCCTTGTTTCCTACCATTCAAATTTTCTATAATCTTGTTAGCAAGGACATTGCTAAATTGAACATTACCAGCTTACAAGGTGAGAATTTTGGAAAAAAGGAAAGATTAGCGGTTAATAAGCTTAAAGACAATCCCTCCTTTATAATCAAGGAAGCGGATAAAGGTGGGAACATAGTGTTATGGCCTATGGATATATATTTGAAGGAGGCTAAACGCCACCTTAACAACATCTCTTGTTATCAGGTCCTACCCTCTGACCCTACGAGTGTCTTCAAGAAGAAACTTGACCGGTTTCTTCTGTCCGCCAGACATAATGATATTTTGAGTAAAAAGGAACACACTTTTTTAACCACGCATTATCCTGTTGTCCCTACGCTATATCTTCTTCCCAAGGTGCGCAAATCCACCTTGGAGCCACCAGGTAGGCCTATTGTGGCTGGCATTGATAGCCTGTTTGAGCGTCCTTGTATCTATTTAGATCACTTTCTGCAACCATTTGTCTCTTCTTTAGGTTCCTTTGTGCAGGATTCTTCTCATTTAATTCGGCAACTTCAGGATTTATCAGTGCCACAGAACACTATTCTTGTGACAATGGATGTGGAATCCCTTTACACCTGCATTGGGCATACCTTGGGGATTGAAGCAGTTGCATATTTCTTCAATCAGCAATTTACAGGTGATCGTCGCCATCATTTTTTTTTATTGGATTTACTGCACTTTGTGCTTTCCAATAACTATTTCATCTTTGATCGTGTCTTTTACCAACAAATTTCTGGTACTGCCATGGGGGCACGCTGTGCACCCTCGTACGCCAACCTCTTTCTGGGGTGGTGGGAGGAGACACAGGTGCGCCCCATGGCAGTTTTCCAAAATCATGTTTTTCATTGGTTCAGATATATCGATGATATTCTGATCCTTTGGACTGGCTCAAGGGCTGACTGTTTATCCTTTGTGGATTCTCTTAATATTAACTCTCTCAACATATCTTTAACAGCTTTCATGTCAGAGGTATCAGTCGATTTTCTGGATTTGGAAATTATGAAAGTCGGTACTGAAATAAGGACCAAGCTTTTTCGTAAACCAACTGCGGCAAATAGTCTCCTTCATTTTTCAAGTTTCCATCCCTGGCACTTAAGGAAGAATATACCAAAGGGACAATTCTTAGGGGTGAGGCGCAACTGTAGTAGCGACCAAGATTTTCGCAACGAGTCTAAGAAATTGTCTCGTCATTTTAAGGATAGGGGATACCCACGTGGGGTTATTTCCAAAGCCTTTCAGGATTCACTTGGGGGTGATAGGCTTTCTCTCTTACAACCCAAATCTCGGGGCACGGATAGGACCATTAATTTGATTACGCCGTATAATAATCAATGGCGTGAGATCTACAATGTGTTAGCTAAACATTGGGGGATTTTACTCAACGAACCCAAATTAAAATCATTCTTGTCTGATAAACCGAAAATGGTGGCTAAGAGAGCAAAAAAAATCTTAAGGATTTTCTTACTACTAGCCATTTTAAGAGACCTACTACCAGAATTGGCACAGGCCACCGACTAAATGGTTCTTACCCTTGTGGGAATTGTACTATCTGTCCATTTATGATTGCCTCAGACTCGGTGACTCTTTCTGTTTTTCCAGGAGAAATCAAGTTGAAACATTATTCCAACTGTAAATCTAAGAACGTGATCTATGCTCTTATTTGTCCTTGTCCGAAGATTTATGTGGGTCAGACGGGCCAAGAATTGAGACGCAGAGTACAGCAGCATGTGTCTAACATCAATAAAGCCAAGATAGATCGTGAAAAGGGTAAGCCAATCTCCTCGGTGGCAAACCACTTCCTTGATTGTCATGCCAGCAGATGTCTCAACCTGCAAGTTTTAGTGTTGGATCAGGTTTTGGGTAATATACGTGGTGGCAATCTCACCAAAGAACTACTCCGAAGAGAGGCACGATGGATCTATAATTTGAGGAGTTCAGCTCCAGAAGGTCTCAATGAGGAACTTCTGTTTACTGGGTTTTATGGTTAATCCATGTTGTTTCCCCTTTTTCTTAGGGTTATCTCGATTGTCGATCCTTCTGTTGCCATCCTGGGATTTTGGTTCTGCGCTGTGATGATTTTTCCAGTTAAGGATTTCTCCTTTGGGATACTGAATCTGGATACATCCCTTTGGCCATCTGTTAGTCCCTTTCCTATGAATTTGGCAGATTCCATCGTTGGATAGCCACAACTGTGGGCTTGCTTGTTCCTGCTAAATCTATGTTGGACACCGACTGGCCCTTCTGCATCTGTGGGCCCTCTGTGGACTTTACTTTGAATTTGATCCAATTTCGAATCAAGATATGACCTTTTTCATTCTGAATTGTTTCTTCTTGTCGAGGATTTTAGGATATTCATTTCTCATGTTTTATTAGGCTTTGATTTCCGTACCTTTATTTGGCACGGTATTGTTGATCTCAATACTTTGTGAGTGTTATCTCTTATATATATATATATATATATATATATATATATTTTTTTTTTTTGAGATTAGTATGTTTATGGTCATTTTTGATATTCCATTATTCGCAGCACCATGCCCCTCTAGAAAGGAATGTTAATGCTGGATCTATATTTACTATCTGCTCGTCCTTATTTGTGCACCTGGTGTACAAATAACAGTAGTGTTTATCTCTGTATGTGTTTAGGTGGGTGATTGACAATTTGTGTTTTCACAAATGTTCCACAATCCACGTTTCTCAGCCTCTATATGTGCCAGTTGCGGTATCATCATGTTTTGGGCAGTAACAACATTTTTTGCCCACTTGGGCACACATAGGATGGCTGATTGGCACATGATGCATGCGCATAAATGCTCTAAATACCGTTCATAATGTGCAGGCTGGTTTTGATGGGGTACATGTAGTGGAAACTGCAAGGGTTATATGGCACGCGGGTACTTGTCTGTATCCTTAAAATAATTTATCCTTCCCTAGCCCCCTTTTTGGTCTGGTGATCAATGAGCTAATGTTGATTTGTGCATGCGCTTCTAGATGCGGTGCTTTCATCATTGTTTTTTGGGGGGGCTCTTTGATTTTCTTTGAATTCCTCTTTTTGCACATAAGATTATTTGTTTATTTTTAAATAATGAATATAACAAATGGTTGCCGCCGTACTGTGCCTGTGTATTTATTTTGTGTTATTTTGTTTTTTTATTATTTTTTGCTCATACCATACATCATTGATCTTATTTAAATAAGGAACAGACAGGATGGCGGCCGCCATATTGCGCCTGCGCGTTAGTTTCCTATTGTGCCCACACTACACGTCATCAACTTTATTAAAACAGGGGATAGACAAGATGGCCGCCGTTACATCGCGCCTGCGCAGTAGTATTCAATTGCGCTTTCATTAGGTGTCAGCAACTTTATTCCCACACTGACAACGCTGACAAGATGGCCGCTGCCACGCCGTGCCCCCTTGCTTCATAGGTTTGTAACTTTGATTGCTTATTAATTAGTCATGTTTCTGTGTATATAATAACGACAATGCATGCACACCACTAGCGCTTCATCCTCCCTTGAGAAAGCCACACGTTACGTGGCGATACGCGTGGGGTGCGGTTCCCTCTTTGATTTACCTCGCAGATTACTGGCTTTATTTGTTATTGGGTTATTTCCCCTTTTTGACCGCTCATTATCAACACTTCACCTCTGGATATGTAAGGGTTTCCCATTTTTCCTTTCTCTAACTTAAAGGTTATCAATCCTTGCACAGCCTTAATATAATCTTTTGGCTGTTCTGAACTACTGGGTTCCTTTGCTGCATGGTGCTGTGTTTAATGTGTTGCCCTTTTTGGGGCTTTTTTACAATATATTATCTATGTTCATATGTTGAGCGTTATAGATATTTCATATTTGGTTTTTTTGCCAGTTGTCTGCTATACTTATACCTAAATCAAATTGTTGCCTCATAGGGGTATTTTTTGTGGGAAAGTCACTTTTTCAGCATCATATGATTGTGACATGCTCTTTGTGTGTTTTTAAGTGTTTTTATCTTGCTGTGTTGTGTACATGCTCTCAATAAAATTTATACATGCTTTTCACTTTGATACTTTGTACTGGAGTTCCCTTGTTGGATGTACCTCTTTCTTCTTCTTTTTTACACAATGTTTTCTTGTACATCTGTGGTGAACCCGTGTTATCGTTAGCTGTGCCTTCCATACCTCATGTTTTTCGAGCTTCACCATCTTTGCTGCACAACACCATCAGTCCCAGAGGATCTGCATGCAGCGTCGGCCTAACATCTATGTTGCCGAACACCACAGGTGGCGTCAAACTATCTATATAAACTCTTTACCATTATACCACGCCATTTACATGGGCGCCCAGGGCCACCGTCGGGGTCACCGCTGCTGTGACACATCCCACTGACACCGGCCCGGTACTGAGTACCCCACAGCCCTGGGAGGGCGACCCATATGCCGACTGCTGATCGGGCGGCGTTATTCCCACGAACCTCCAAACAGCGTCCATGAAGGCAAAGTTTTTGGTTTCCGGGGGCAGTATGATTGCAAAGCTGAACCTTAAAGGAATGTCCAAAAGGGCACCACCAGGAGTGGAGCCTGTGGCTTAATTGGACTCCACCCGGGAAACCACAACCATGCCATCTAAAGAAAAGATGCACACTTTGAAAGCTTTGTCCATTCTGTGTGTGGTGTGGTATGTGTGTTTGTAGTTGTGCTAGCGATTTCTCAGCTTTATTCCGTTAACAACCCAGACTCCGGCATGCCCCAGCAGTACGCGTCAAGCTTACTAGAGGGATAAGCGAGGCTCTGGCACGTGAGATCGAGCAATAACAGGTCTAGCATTCCCGTACATTTCCAGGGCTGCATGCACGCTACACTGAAAGGACCAGCTTTTGTCGCTTACAGGTGCAGATAACCTGCTGAACTCCGTTAGTGATGGGGATCTGGGATTCAGATTATTCCCCGCGAACGATGATTTTCCAGTAAGTTCAGGTCAACCGCAATTGTGGAGTTAGGCCTAACCGTCATTCCTGAAAAAATTAAGTGTCCAAACCACAGGTGCTGTAGCTTGCTTAACAGCTCGGCAGCCATTCTCAGGCCCAGTATGGATTCAACAACATTGTAGAAAGTTGATAAAGGGTACAGTTTCACCAGATAACACGTATATACAGTGGGGCAAAAAAGTATTTAGTCAGTCAGCAATAGTGCAAGTTCCACCACTTAAAAAGATGAGAGGCGTCTGTAATTTACATCATAGGTAGACCTCAACTATGGGAGACAAACTGAGAAAAAAAAATCCAGAAAATCACATTGTCTGGTTTTTTTCATTTTATTTGCATATTATGGTGGAAAATAAGTATTTGGTCAGAAAGAAAATTTCATCTCAATACTTTGTGATATATCCTTTGTTGGCAATGACAGAGGTCAAACGTTTTCTGTAAGTCTTCACAAGGTTGCCACACACTGTTGTTGGTATGTTGGCCCATTCCTCCATGCAGATCTCCTCTAGAGCAGTGACGTTTTTGGCTTTTCGCTTGGCAACACGGACTTTCAACTCCCTCCAAAGGTTTTCTATAGGGTTGAGATCTGGAGACTGGCTAGGCCACTCCAGGACCTTGAAATGCTTCTTATGAAGTCACTCCTTCGTTGCCCTGGCGATGTGCTTTGGATCATTGTCATGTTGAAAGACCCAGCCACGTTTCATCTTCAATGCCCTTGCTGATGGAAGGAGGTTTGCACTCAAAATCTCACGATACATGGCCCCATTCATTCTTTCATGTACCCGGATCAGTCGTCCTGACCCCTTTGCAGAGAAACAGCCCCAAAGCATGATGTTTCCACCACCATGCTTTACAGTAGGTATGGTGTTTGATGGATGCAACTCAGTATTCTTTTTCCTCCAAACACGACAAGTTATGTTTCTACCAAACAGTTCCAGTTTGGTTTCATCAGACCATAGGACATTCTCCCAAAACACCTCTGGATCATCCAAATGCTCTCTAGCAAACTTCAGACGGGCCCGGACATGTACAGGCTTAAGCAGTGGGACACGTCTGGCACTGCAGGATCTGAGTCCATGGTGGCGTAGTGTGTTACTTATGGTAGGCCTTGTTACATTGGTCCCAGCTCTCTGCAGTTCATTCACTAGGTCCCCCCGCGTGGTTCTGGGATTTTTGCTCACCGTTCTTGTGATCATTCTGACCCCACGGGGTGGGATTTTGCGTGGAGCACCAGATCGAGGGAGATTATCAGTGGTCTTGTATGTCTTCCATTTTCTAATTATTGCTCCCACAGTTGATTTCTTCACTCCAAGCTGGTTGGCTATTGCAGATTCAGTCTTCCCAGCCTGGTGCAGGGCTACAATTTTGTTTCTGGTGTCCTTTGACAGCTCTTTGGTCTTCACCATAGTGGAGTTTGGAGTCAGACTGTTTGAGGGTGTGCACAGGTGTCTTTTATACTGATAACAAGTTTAAACAGGTGCCATTACTACAGGTAATGAGTGGAGGAAAGAGGAGACTCTTAAAGAAGAAGTTACAGGTCTGTGAGAGCCAGAAATCTTGATTGCTTGTTTCTGACCAAATACTTATTTTCCACCATAATATGCAAATAAAATGAAAAAAAAACAGACAATGTGATTTTCTGGATTTTTTTTTCTCAGTTTGTCTCCCATAGTTGAGGTCTACCTATGATGTAAATTACAGACGCCTCTCATCTTTTTAAGTGGTGGAACTTGCACTATTGCTGACTGACTAAATACTTTTTTGCCCCACTGTATGTAGCCTAGTTTACACATTAAAAATATATGTCTATAGATCAGGAGGCAGACTCAGATGTTCTCAGACCCAGTATGGATTTGACCAGATTGTACAAAGTTGAGAAAGGGTACTTTATCACTGGATAGCAGGTATATATAGCATAGTTTAAACATGTAAAATCTCCGTGTTCTCAGTATGGATTACACAGCAATCTAAAAAGTGGAAAAAAGGAAATGCATTTGAGGCGTACACAACTATATACTTTTGGTGTTATTTTTAAATCTTCAGATATATTTCTGTCTCAGTAATACAGTCCAGCCTCTCCGCAGTAGGAAATGAGATGCATACAATTACTGACATAAAGGCTAGTGATTGCAGAAATCTAGGAATTACTATTCACGGGAAAAACTTCCATCACAATTCTCAGAGGAGATGCTGACCCTCAATTAATTTGTGTGTTGAGACAGTGGAAACATTTTTTGTGAATAAAGTTTTGCTGTATCGCATTTCCGTTGATTCCATCACTGTTACTCATCTCAATCAAATTGTTATCACAGGGAGGGATGTAAACATGGTGCTCACTGGCTATCATGATCTGTCACGTAACTTTGGAGTGCAAAAGACAGAAGCCACAGGCCGTAGGCAATTCTATTTGATTGGCATGAGAGGGCACATTTTAAAATGTGCACCGGAATGTCACACGTTTGTGAGTAGGAAAACTGTGAAAGCTGATGATAAACCACCACTCCATGTCATTGTGAGTTGACGTCCATAAGAAATGGAAGCCATTGATCGTCTGAAGCTAGAGCCCGGCCAGCAGGACAGGGCATAGCTACATCTTAACCATCATCTTTCAGTTCAATCAATTTGTAGTGGCACTCCCAGTGAAGGATTTGACAGCCCAGACTACACAGCGGAGGAGCAGGGAGAGGTAAACATTGCAAATGCTGGGGCCCTGCCCAAGCAAGGGGGGCACACTCGTGGGAGTCGGTACTGGCACTGGGCCCTTCATAGTACGGCGGTGTGTCTGACGGCGGGTGTACACCACCACCGTCAGAGACACTTGATTGCACTATGAGGGACCCTGTGCCAGTGCCCGCACCCAAGAGTCGGCCTACCCACCTGTCCAGGGCAACGGCACTAGCACGGTTTCATGCGCTAGGTGGTGACCCCGGCCATGGGGGGGGCAGCCCAGTTAGGGTGGTTTACAAAGTGGCATATGTTGATGTGGGACATTCAGCTGCTGCAAAAGGCAAAATAAGTCAAGTTCACGGAATAGGAGGAGGACCAAAGCAAGCCATTTTTCTGGCAACCTATGCGTCATCAAGGGAAGGTGGGACAAAATCCTTGGAAACCCATGCATGGTTCATTTTAATGAAGGTTAGATCATCCACATTTTGGGTTGACAGATGGGTCCTTTTTTCTGTCAAGATTGATCCAGCTGCACTGAAGACTCTTTCCAATAGCACACTTGTAGCTGGGCAAGAGAGCTCCTGTAAGGCATATTGTGCCAATTCAGGCCAGGTGTCCAGTTTAGCGGCCCAATAGTCAAAGGGGAATGACTTGTGCGGGAGAACATCGATATGGGAGGAAAAGTAGTTTGTAACCATAGTTGACAACTGCTGTCTCCTGTCACTTTCCATCGATGCAGTATTACCAGTTGTGTGAGCGGTACTTGAAAAATCAGTCCACAACATTGTCATGAAACCCGTGTCTCCAACGCCACTTCTGCTGTGTGCACCACGGACACCTCTGCCAAGCTGCCCCGGCCAGTATGGCTCATGTGAGAACCATCACCGCTGCTGTGTGCTGGGAATGCCTCAACCAACCGGTTTACCAGAGTTGCTGGTTTATTAGCCAATATTAGGTCAAGGTTCTCCTGTGGCATGATGTTTTGTAATTTGCCATTATAGCGTGGATCCAGGATGCTGGCCAACCAGTAGTCGTCATTAGAGTTGAGCGACTTTTGGTTTTTTAGGGTCGAGTTTCGTTTCATGAAACCCGACTTTTCCAAAAGTCGGGTAGAGCAAAATCGGCCGACTATAGGGAAAAGACGGGGGTCCGACCGAAACATGAAACTCAATGTAAGTCAATGGGGAATTAAAGTCGGGAGTGAGTGGAGGACAGGAAACACACCTACAGTGCCCATTTGAATGCCAAAAGCATCAATTCTTATTACTTAAGCTTGTCAACCTTAATTTACTTCATAATACTAGTTACGCATGGAAAAATGGAGGTTATTTGGCTACAGTTGTGGAGGGGTAGGGCTGGCTCCAGGTTTTCATGGGTCCAGGGCCAAAGAGCGCCCCTTTAACACATACCACAACTCATGATGCTCTGATACGGCAGAGAAATAGCAGTATAGTACAATGAAAAATACTTCACTTCTTACATCTCATGACTGATATCCATTTTAAATTCTCCAATACCTCCAAAAACGGACAGTATATTACTCCATACAGTATTATGGCCAGCGCTTAGTGCGCTATACAGAGTAATGATACGTTTAGTAGAAAAACCGTGTGCACTACTGTAGTGGTGCCAAGTTAGGTTCCCAAACCATATATGATAAAATGAAAACCTGGCACTCAACTTAATGCTTGGTGAGGCAGTTTATTGTAGTACCAGAAAACGTTTCGGTCGATATAGACCTTCATCAGTTACTACAGTGTGAAAAAAAATAAATAAATAAACAAAAATAAATAAAGTATGTACAAAAATCACATAGAATGATATATACAATATTATACAAGAAATACTACAACAGAGACCAAAAAATATATCTTGGGTGCTCAGATTGAAGGAGAAAAGGATAAGACATACCGTGCTAGTATGTTTGAAAGTAGCTTGAAGGAGGGCTCTTTTTATGTTATTCACTGCTAACGCCTAAAAAGAAGTGATTAGCGCTGTTAAAGTGTATACATAAGGTCAATGAGGTGGTGTTACAGGATGGTACATACCAGTAATCAAATGGTCAGAAAGCTGCTGTAACGCAGGATAATCTGTAAGGTAAACGTCATGTAGGATGACATAAGACAGCGGTAAAATATGCAGTATATCAAAGTTGTGAGTGTCGCTATAAATGGCGAGGTAGTTACAGTACCTTAATAGTTGAAAATATCAGCGCAGCCTGTTCCTCCTGGACGTGGTAAACACCACTTGTCAGTGGAGACAGAGGCGAGCTGAGCTTAAGTGGAGGAAGGGCGGGTCTATGGCCTTGACGGACAGGAGGGTAGGGCCAATGGGAGAGAGCTGGGTGGTGACGTCAGCTGAACTAAGATGGCTGCGCACTCATAAGCAAAATAGGATGCATTGTAGTGTAATAAAGGGTTATAGAGTCAGGATGCACTGTTTTTCTGTGTGAAATTCATAGTGGTATAGGGGGGGAGACTATGAGGAATGTGCATACATAAGAATATATTAATTATGTGACACTGTTTTTATCCATATGATGGGTGATTATGTATCACTATGTGGGGGAAGAAAATATATGTACATGAATACATGAGAGACATTATTACATATGGAAACAAGTGGGAAAGAGGATGAATAAATAAATACACCAAACAAGGATACTGAGGATGGATCCAAGAATAGAGATGAAATTTCAGCTTTGACTAGGCTGACATAGGCACTACTATTCATAACACACAGCGTTTTCTACAGAGACCAAAGACAGGTACTTTCCCCTGTCTGCATTGTATGCAGTGCAGCAACGTGCTTAAAGGCAATAAATTCCATCATCCCCTTACAGGAAAAAGCTTCCCTATAAATGGATTTTTCACATGCGACACCTCATTTGTCGTGTACCTTATAAAGTGTCCGTGCGGACGACTATATGTTGGCGAGACTACCCAGGCCATTCGGGATAGGATCTCGAAACATAAATCCACCATTCGGTGCAAGAACCTTCTGCTTCCCATTCCTTCTCATTTTATCACCTTTGGCCATAATATCTCCCAGTTACAGTTCCAGGTCATTGAACACGTCCCTCAACCCAGACGAGGTGGCAATAGGATCACCACTCTAAAATGCCGTGAGGCCTTTTGGATACACACCCTTGAGACACTGGAACCTAAAGGTTTAAACCGAGATTATGATTTATTATCTTTTGTATAATAATTTTGTACCATTGTCTCATAAGAATGTTGATTATGATTACGTTTCAAACATGACTAACTTTTATCTCTTTTTTATAGAGTCACTTATATTGATGTGATCTGCACTTATGGTACTGTTGGACTGCACCCATCTTATACTATATGCTTTCCATGGAAAATTTCATCTCTATTCTTGGATCCATCCTCAGTATCCTTGTTTGGTGTATTTATTTATTCATCCTCTTTCCCACTTGTTTCCATATGTAATAATGTCTCTCATGTATTCATGTACATATATTTTCTTCCCCCACATAGTGATACATAATCACCCATCATATGGATAAAAACAGTGTCACATAATTAATATATTCTTATGTATGCACATTCCTCATAGTCTCCCCCCCTATACCACTATGAATTTCACACAGAAAAACAGTGCATCCTGACTCTATAACCCTTTATTACACTACAATGCATCCTATTTTGCTTATGAGTGCGCAGCCATCTTAGTTCAGCTGACGTCACCACCCAGCTCTCTCCCATTGGCCCTACCCTCCTGTCCGTCAAGGCCATAGACCCGCCCTTCCTCCACTTAAGCTCAGCTCGCCTCTGTCTCCACTGACAAGTGGTGTTTACCACGTCCAGGAGGAACAGGTTGCGCTGATATTTTCAACTATTAAGGTACTGTAACTACCTCGCCATTTATAGCGACACTCACAACTTTGATATACTGCATACTTTACCGCTGTCTTATGTTATCCTACATGACGTTTACCTTACAGATTATCCTGCGTTACAGCAGCTTTCTGACCATTTGATTACTGGTATGTACCATCCTGTAACACCACCTCATTGACCTTATGTATACACTTTAACAGCGCTAATCACTTCTTTTTAGGCGTTAGCAGTGAATAACATAAAAAGCACCCTCCTTCAAGCTACTTTCAAACATACTAGCACGTTATGTCTTATCCTTTTCTCCTTCAATCTGAGCACCCAAGATATATTTTTTGGTCTCTGTTGTAGTATTTCTTGTATAATATTGTATATATCATTCTATGTGATTTTTGTACATACTTTATTTATTTTTGTTTATTTATTTATTTTTTTTCACACTGTAGTAACTGATGAAGGTCTATATCGACCGAAACGTTTTCTGGTACTACAATAAACTGCCTCACCAAGCATTAAGTTGAGTGCCAGGTTTTCATTTTATCATACAGAGTAATGAGGCCCATATATTTCTCCATATGGAATCATTGATCCCATATAATGTTTCAAACCGTATATGATGAGCTCCACATAATGCTATAGTATATGTTGGTCCCAATGGATTAAGCTCCACTGTCTAATGGGCCCAAATAATGCTCCATATATAATGGGCCCCATTTTTACTGCTATAGTGTATAATGGGCCCTGTAAATGCTGCTCCAGTGTCTGATGTCCACCTTTGGAATGCTCCAGTGTATTGTGGACCCCATATATCATTCACCAGAGTATAGTGCTCCCCAAAAATTGCTGTCCCAACATTGAAAACAATTACATAAGTCTCCTTGCTAGGGAATCCCAGCACTACTCTCACTCCTTGTCGTCCCCATCTTCCATCTCACTGCACTTGGCTGTTTAGGCCCTCCCACCGGCAGAGACACTTTTGCGTACTATGCGGTGCCCTGTGCCAGTGCCATTGCCCATGAGTATGCCCCCCAACCTGCTCAAGGAACCTGCACTTTCATCTGCACCTTCCTCTTTGTCACCGTGTAAGGTGGTATAGTATGTGGGAAGGGGAACCTGAGTTTCCTCTGGGTCAGATTCTGGCAGTGTAGAGTGCGAGGGGAATGTAGTGGTCTGGGTCAATGTACCAGCAGCATCATACAGCAGTGGCTGAGCCTCAGTGCATTTGTGGTGTCCCCAAGAGTACGGTCACCACTGTGGCATTACCTTCCTCCTAGGGAGTGTGTTGTCAAGCTTGGGAGCAACGAAGGATCTCTCTAGCAGTGAAACCAACACACAACACATTTCCCACTCCAGGCTAGCAGGGAGACCTCTGAACCTGACTGCTGAGGAGCTGCTCTCTGTGGTCGGGAGGAGGTAAGTTAGGGCACTCTGTGCAGGGAAGGGGAAGTGTGTGGACGTGAGAGGGGGAGCTGGAGGATGAGCAGAGTTAAGGCTCACTTCTAGCTGGAGCGAATGGTCCCGATTCCGGTCTCCGAGTTTGTAGGGACACTGACGTTCCTGCAGCAGAAACCGGGGGAAGTAGCAGCTATAAATGCTCTGTACCCAACTAAGGCTCGGAGGCCCCAGCATCGACATGTGGGAGCCAGAAGGAAAAGGCTACTGCTGTCTGCCATGCAAGTAAAGTCTGAGGAACATCTGTTAGACAGGTGGCGCTTCAGTGAACCACGGTACTGTGAGTGCTTTCCCCATAAGCGCTAGAAAGGAGACGTTCAGGAAGGTACATGTTGGTGGAGAGTTGGAAGGGAGCTTTCCATTTTGGACCCGGAGGTTGGCTGAGGTCCTGACCCGGAGGACACAGCACAGAGGCAGGCATCTGTGTAACCTGCAGACTGTGAGTAAAGCTTTGGAACTGCACGCTCTGGTGTCCTACAGTTATTCCAGCATCACTACATCAGGGTACCAGCACCTACACCACCTGTGCCTTTCCCCCATCACTACATCTACACTTCCCTGGGACTCCAGCTCCACCTGTGGGGAGCTTCACCATCTTTGCTGCACAACACCATCAGTCCCAGAGGATCTGCATGCAGCGTCGGCCTAACATCTATGTTGCCGAACACCACAGGTGGCGTCAAACTATCTATATAAACTCTTTACCATTATACCACGCCATTTACATGGGCGCCCAGGGCCACCGTCCGGGTCACAGCTGCTGTGACACATCCCACTGACACTGGCCCGGTACTGAGTACCCCACAGCCCTGGGAGGGCGACCCATATGCCGACTGCTGATCGGGCGGCGTTATTCCCACGAACCTCCAAACAGCGTCCATGAAGGCAAAGTTTTTGGTTTCTGGGGGCAGTATGATTGCAAAACTGAACCTTAAAGAAATGTCCAAAAGGGCACCACCAGGAGTGGAGCCTGTGGCTTAATTGGACTCCACCCGGGAAACCACAACCTTGCCACCTAAAGAAAAGATGCACACTTTGAAAGCTTTGTCGATTCTGTGTGTGGTGTGGTATGTGTGTTTGTAGTTGTGCTAGCGATTTCTCAGCTTTATTCCGTTAACAACCGAGACTCCGGCATGCCCCCGCAGTATGCGTCAAGCCAACTAGAGGGATAAGCGAGGCTCTGGCACGTGAGATCGAGCAATAACAGGTCTAGCATTCCCGTACATGTCCAGGGCTGCATGCACGCTACACTGAAAGGACCTGCTTTTGTCGCTTACAGGTGCAGATAACCTGCTGAACTCTGTTGGTGATGGGGATCTGGGATTCAGCTTATTCCCCGCGAACGATGATTTCCCAGTAAGTTCAGGTCAACCGCAATTCCGGATTTAGGCCTAACCGTCATTCCTGAAAAAATTATGTGTCCAAACCACAGGTTCTGTAGCTTGCTTAACAGCTCGGCAGCCGTTCTCAGGCCCAGTATGGATTCAACAACATTGTAGAAAGTTGATAAAGGGTACAGTTTCACCGGATGACACGTATATATGTAGCCTAGTTTACACATTAAAAATATATGTCTATAGATCAGGAGGCAGACTCAGATGTTCTCAGGCCCAGTATGGATTTGACCAGATTGTACAAAGTTGAGAAAGGGTACTTTATCACTGGATAGCAGGTATACATAGCATAGTTTAAACATGTAAAATCTCCGTGTTCTCAGTATGGATTACACAGCAATCTAAAAAGTGGAAAAAAGGAAATGCATTTGAGGCGTACACAACTATATACTTTTGGCATTATTTTTAAATCTTCATATATATTTCTGTCTCAGTATTACAGTCCAGCCTCTCCGCAATAGGAAATGAGATGCATACAATTACTGACATAAAGGCTAGTGATTGCAGAAATCTAGGAATTACTATTCATGGGAAAAACTTCCATCACAATTCTCAGAGGCAATGCTGACCCTCAATTAATTTGTGTGTTGAGACAGTGAAAACATTTTTTTGTGAATAAAGTCTTGCTGTATCGCACTTCCATTGATTCCATCACTGTTACTCATCTCAAACAAATTTTTATCACAGGGAGCGATGTAAACATGGTGCTCACTGGCTATCATGATCTGTCACGTAAATTTGGAGTGCAAAAGACAGAAGCCACAGGCCGTAGGCGATTCTATTTGTTTGGCATGAGAGGGCACAGTTTAAAATGTGCGCCTGAATGTCACACGTTTGTGAGTAGGAAAACTGTGAAAGCTGATGATAAACCACCACTGCATGTCATTGTGAGTCGACGTCCATAAGAAATGGAAGCCATTGATCATCTGGAGCTAGAGCCCGGCCAGCAGGACAGGGCATAGCTACATCTTAACCATCATCTTTCAGTTCAATCAATTTGTAGTGGCACTCCCAGTGAAGGATTTGACAGCCCAGACTACACAGCGGAGGAGAAGGGAGAGGTAAACATTGCAAATGCTGGGGCCCTGCCCAAGCAAGAGGGGCACACTCGTGGGAGTCGGTACTGGCACTGGGCCCACTCATAGTACGGCGGTGTGTCTGACGGCGGGTGTGCACCACCACCGTCAGAGACACTTGATTGCACTATGAGGGACCTTGTGCCAGTGCCCGCACCCAAGAGTTGGCCTACCCACCTGTCCAGGGCAACGGCACTCGCACGGTTTTGTGCGCTAGGTGGTGACCCCGGCCAAGGGGGGGCAGCCCAGTTAGGGCGGTTTAAAAAGTGGCATATGCTGATGTGGGACATTCAGCTGCTGCAAAAGGCGAAATAGGTCAAGTTTGCGGAATAGGAGGAGGACCAAAGCAAGCCATTTTTCTGGCAACCTATGTGTCATCAATGACCTGTGCGGGAGAACATCGATATGGGAGGAAAAGTAGTTTGTAACCATAGTTGACAACTGCTGTCTCCTGTCACTTTCCATCGATGCAGTATTACCAGTTGTGTGAGCGGTACTTGAAAAATCAGTCCACAACATTGTCATGAAACCCCTGTCTGCAACGCCACTCCTGCTGTGTGCACCACGAACACCTCTGCCAAGCTGCCCCTGGCCCGTACGGTTCGTGTGAGAACCATCACCGCTGCTGTGTGCTAGGAATGCCTCAACCAACTGGTTTACCATAGTTGTCTGTTTATTAGCCAATATTAGGTCAAGGTTCTCCAGTGGCATTATGTTTTGTAATTTGCCTTTATATCGTGGATCCAGGATGCTGGCCAACCAGTAGTCGTCATCGTTCATCATTTTGGCAATGCGGGGGTCCCTTTTTAGGATCTGCAAGGCATAATCTGACATGTGGGCCAATGTTCCCGATGTCAATGATGCACTGCGAGTGCTGGTTGGAGGAGCACTTTCTGGCAAATCCACATTCCTCCAGTCACGCACAAACCCTGTACCAGACCTTGCCACGCCAACATTTTCACTTGCCCCATGAGATGCATCCTCCTCCCCTAAGTAATCATCCCCATCATTCTCCTCCTCCTCTTCTTCCTCCACCTCGTCCAGGAGAGGTCCCTGAGCATACAATGGCTGACTGTCATCAAGGATTCCCTCCTCCTCTTCCTCCTCTTCAACATTGGCTGCAGACGCCTGCTCCTTAAGGTGCGTCAAAGTTTGCATGAGCAGACGCATAAGTGGGATGCTCATGCTTAGGATGGGGTCATCTGCGCTTACCAGCCATGTGCATTCCTCAAAACACTGAAGGACTTTACAGAGGTCTTTCAGCTTCGACCACTGCACACCTGTCAACTCCATGTCTGCTCTCAAAGTGCCTGGCCGTGTATCCTCCCACAAATGCATTATGGCCTGCCTCTGTTAGCACAGCCGCTCAACCATGTGCAGGGTGGAGTTCCACCTTGTTGCAATGTCGATAATGAGGCGGTGGTTGGGAAGATGGAGCAATCGCTGCAGCTTCTGCATACGAATGGAGTGTACAGGCCACCGGCGGATGTGCACGCACAGTCTTCGCACCTTCTGGAGCAGGGCTGTTAACTACGGATGATTGTTGAGGAAGCACTGCACCACCAGGTTCAAGGTGTGAGCCAAGCAAGGTATGTGGCTGAGTTTTGAAAGGGCTATGGCTGCCACAAAATTACGGCCGTTATCACTAACTACCTTGCCTGCCTCAATATGTATACTGCCTAGCCATGACTGTTTGTCGCTGAAAGTACTGGGCCAGCAGCTCCGCGGTGTGTTTGTCGCCCAAACACATCATCTGCATCACAGCCTGCTGACGCTTTCCACTAGCTGCTCGATAGGAGGACACCTCGTGTGCAACAGTGGCAGCTGCAGATGGAGTGCTCGTATGACTGCGCTCTGTGGACGAGCTTTCGCTTCTGGAGGAGGAGGAGGGTCGAACGCCTACAGCCAACTGTTTCCTATACCGTGGGCTAGGCAGCACTGTCCCACCACCGCTGCCCCCTGTGGACCCTGCATCCACCACATTAACCCAGTGCGCAGTGATGGACACGTAATGGCCCTGGCCATGCTGACTGAACCATGCATCTGTTGTGAGGTGCACCTTTCCACTCACTGACTGCTTGAGTGCATGGACAATGCGGTCTTTCACATGATGGTGGAGGGCTGGGATGGCTTTGCGAGATAAGTGGTGACTGGGTAGGTCATAGCGTGGTATTACATAGGCAATGAGTTCGTGGAAAGCTGCGCTTTCCACCAACCGATAGGGCATCATCTCTAACGAGATTAGTTTGGCAATGTGGGCATTCAAACCCAGTGTACGCGGATGAGAGACTGAGTACTTTCTTGACCTACTCATAGTCTCTGGGAGGGTGAGCTGGACTTGAGAGCTGCATATGGTGGAACTAGCGGTGGACAGGGCGGACTGAGAGAGGGTTGATGATGGTGATGGAGTTGGTGTTCTTTCTGATGGCCTAGAATCAGTCTTTCATTGATATAACAGTGGGATTCCCTGACTGCTTTGGCCTTGCAACGACACCTCAACATTTGCTTCTGTGCTAACCGGTGGGCTTACAGTGGGGGAAACAATGTAGCATTGCTGACTACCTTCTTTGTAATCAGTTGCGCATGTGGTACTTGAGGTTTGGTGTTGTGTCCACGCTTGCAAGTGCATGCTGGTTAAATGTCTAAGCATGCAACTGGTATTCAAATTTTTCAGATTTTTCCCTCGGCTAAAGGTCTTTGCGCACTACTTACAAATAACCTTGGCCTGATCATGAGGATTTTGTTCAAAAAAGTGCCACACTGCACTCTTCCTACTTTGGAAGACATTTTGCGGCCTAGCACGCTGTGCTATTTTGACCGTATGGACAAGCTGTCCAGCAACTCTTTTGATTTTTGGAACCTGTCTTTGGAGTGCTCCGGGCCTGCCAGATAACAGCTGTTGCGATGTCGATGTCTGCTGTGGATGCTCCTCCTCCTCATCTGAGCTATTGGAAGCAGCACCCTCTTCCCCCAATGGATGCCAATCTGGGTCAACAACTGGGTCATCCATCACCTCCTCTTCAATGTCATGTGCACCTTCCTCTGTGTCACCGTGTATGGTGGTATAGTATGCGGGAAGGGGCACCTGAGTCTCATCAGGGTCAGAATCTGGCTCATTACACTGCGAGGACAATGTAGTGCTCTGAGTGAATGTACCAGCAGAATTATCTATCAGTGGCTGTGCATCAGTGCACTCCATGTCACATTCATCTTGGCCTGGGTAATTCACCATTTCACTTGATAACCCATGCATGGTATGTGAAAACAGCTCCATGGAGTAATCAGTTGTACGGCCTGCGTCTTCCTTCATTCTTGGTTGGGGTGAAGGACACAAGGAAAGGTGTTGTTCATGAACATGAGCCTCCAATGACGACTCAGTGCTTTTATTTTTTACAACTTCAGAAGAGGAGGCGATAGAGCTGGAGGCTGAGTCAGCAATGTAAGCCAAAACTTTTTCCTGAAGCTCTGGCTTTAAAAGCGGTTTGCCAACTCCTAGAAAACTAAGACTTCGAGGCCTTGTGGAGCCAGATGATGACGCAGGCTCAACACCTCCTGCATTCGGTCCTATTTTGCTTTTGCCACTACCATCAGATCCACCATCATTACCAGCTGGCAACCCCCGCCCAATTCCACAGCCTCTTCCACCAGCCTTCCTCATGTTTGGTAAAAATGTACACAAAATACCACAAACTATATAGTAATGTAAAACAAGGTACAAGGTGTATATAGGACAGGGGAGATGTAGAATTTCTGAACACACTTGTGGACTCTGTTGGATTGTGTGAGGCCCAGTGAATATCACACCGCTATGTCACAGTCTCAATGTCGCAGGTGTGAAAAATGTCACTATAGGACAGGGGAGATGTAGAATTTCTGAACACACTTGTGGACACTGTTGGATTGTGTGAGGCCCAGTGAATATCACACCGCTATGTCACAGGCTCAATGTCGTAGGTGTGAAAAATGTCACTATAGGACAGGGGAGATGTAGAATTTCTGAACACACTTGTGGCCACTGTTGGATTGGGTGAGGCCCAGTGAATATCACACCGCTATGTCACAGGCAGAAATTGGCTAGTGCATGACAAACTACAAGGTGTATATAGAATTGGGCAGAAAAGGAATCTCCCTAGAGTGTAGCTCTGTAAGAATGCAACAAGTCCTCGACTTATCCTTACAGAGTCACACACAGATAGCTTCACTGTGGCCGTGATAACAGCCGTTACACGGTACTGAGAGAGGAGCGTACACCGCTGTATGGCGTGAAAAAATGCACGCTCAGTACCTTACCAGGACAAAAATAAAAAATTTGGATTGTTTTTAAAAAAGCAGTTTGCAGAGCAGTGGGAAAACAGCAATGCAGCTATCAGGAAGCCTTATAAGGCAGCCTAACAGCCAACACAGCTGATCTAGCAAAATATAGCCTCCACTTGCACTGCACACACAGTGACTGGTGTGTTGTACAGGCAAAATCACTAGCAGCAGAAGCAGTTTTTGGTGTCTTCTTCCCTGCCTAACGCTCTCCCTACAGAATCATCATCAGCAGCAGCTCTCCCTATTCTGAGATCAGCATGAGTAACATGGCGGTCGGCGTGCACGCCCCTTTATACCCCCTGTGACGCCCCCCAAAGCAAGCCAATCACTTGCATGCCCTTCTCAAAGATGGTGGTGACCCCTGCCTATGTCATCACGTTGCCCACAGTGTCCGTGGATCCTAATTGGCTGAAAAACGGCGGAAAACAAACTTTTGAAATGCGACTTTGGCGCTAAAGTCGCCGAGCTCGTGGCCGACCTCACCCTAGGGTCGGGTTTCGTTTCATGAAACCCAACTTTACCAAAAGTCGGCGACTTTTGAAATTTTTCGACCCGTTTCGCTCAACTCTATCCAGCAGCATGTCTCCACACATCAATGTGGAGATGTTAATTGTTTTGGTCCAGGAAAGGCCAGAAATTTGAGACCAAAGGGCTGCACATTATTTCGACCGGGCCAGAAAAGAGGTGGCATGGAGGCGTTTCTGTGGGCAGATGTTTCCTGACTTTGTGGAACGTCCACGTGAGAAGCAGCAGGTGTCCTCAATTACCTGTCCAGGGCTGCCCTGGATGAGGGTGAAGAGGCTTATTCCAGAAGCCTGGCCCGGTACCTTCGTCCCCTACCTCGTGAGGTGAGGCTATGTGTGCGAGGATCCATTCAGATCCTAATTGATGCATGCACACACCCCAATACCCTATATGAGGTATCTGAGTTTCTTGAGAGGTGGCAGCTCTCTCCCCTTAACCATCTCCGCCTTACCCCACACCCAGATGTGCATGCTCAATTAGGATCTGAAGCACCTACACCTTAACACATTCCCCCCAAAACCAACCTTTGCCACAAAAGGCCCAAATTGCGGCCTATAACCAACCTGCCCAATATGGCCACTTGTACAGACCCTGTGTTGGAGGCTGGCCCCAACCTGGATTTGCTCGACATGGTCATATTGGGAGTTTGATGGACGGGCCTACAATCAGCCACAGGAGTATAATCTCCATTCACCATATAGCCACTTTGGCGCACAGCAACATGACCTCAGCCACATATTACCATAGGGCCAAGATTATCCACCCCAACAAAGTGATGGTCAAGCTGGGAACCCCACCCACCAACAAAGAGATGAAGCCCTCCCACCCTCGCCTCCACTAACATACCAGCGATTCTAAAAAAAATAAGTTATGTATTTTTTTGCGTTAGCAAATGGTTATTTTTGTTTATATATTTGGTTTGCCAAATAATGTATAAAATATAAATGCCCACATTTTAAGGGCAATATATGCCATATGAAAAAAATATGGTAACCACTATCACAAGTTATCTTTTGCATTTATAAAAAAGATGAAAAAGCAACATTTGGACTCTTTTTTTCATTATTTTAAGAAATGGAATAATTTTCACTTCTTTAAGACAAATTCACAGAATACACAAACCATAATAAAGGGAACAAAAAAATGTATATATACACACATAAGAACATCACAACATAGATACAGCCTGATTTTGCGAGGTAGTAGCACCCTGATGTGAGTCCTGAGAGAGGACGACGTAAAGGGAGCACATGTGGCCTAGGCCTATCCCCATTGTCCACCACACCCTCAGCAACATCAGATGAGGACCAATCATGCAGTCTAGTGAAGTTATGGAGACCACACAAGCTTTGATGACGTCATTGACATTGGCTTCACTCAGCTGAATGGCAGACCGGAGGACCGCCATTTGGCACAAAGAATGCCGAAGGGCATGTGATAGGCGCAAGTTAAATATCATGCGCCGGTGGTCAAGGTTTCTGCACGGGTATGGCCTCATTACATGCCTGGTCAATTGATAGGCCTCACCCCCCACTAGGACATTAGGCACTGCTTCTTGATTGGAGCCTGGAAGCTGACGTGGTGGTGGAAGATCTAACTGGTTATTGCGCAGCCGCCGACGCATAATGGAAGAATTGAAGATAGGGCTGAGCGAGTACTGAAGTTTTCGGACTCGCTATGCTCGTACCGAGTATACCCTAATACTCGGGTATTCGGTACGAATAGCGAGTCCAATGATAGTCAATGGAAAATGCAAGTAATTGTCTGCTGGATCCTTCAAAGCGGTCTGGGGGCTGAGGAAAACATTGAAAAATGTGTAAATGTTAAAAAACGTATGCTGTAAACAAATGTATATAACATGGGGGCACCTGGTCAGGGGCTGCACAATTGTTTTTACACCACTGCTTCACTAGAATGTACAAACACTATTTTAAGTCCTTTAGTTTTTTGCCGGAAGAGCGGGACTCATACGCCACTTACGCATTGCCAGTGATATATCAGAAGAAGTACCGTAAGAGCGAGTGATGATGGAGGCAATCTACTTACACCTAAGTGTGTAAGTGGTGTAAGGAGAGCAATCTGCCCTAAAGGTAGGGGCTGTGTTATGGTTAACGCAGGAAGAAGCCACCCATCATCATCATCATCTTCATCACAAGGGATTCACAATTATAAAGCTTGGACTACTGTCCTTGTTGTGCCACTTCCCAATGTGTAGGCATAGATTTAGTGTCTTCCAAACATTAGCCCTAGGGGCTGTATCATGGTTGATGAAGGAAGCAAGGCAGGTCTGAACAATTAAAGCCAGGACTACTAGCATAGAGGTGGCTGTGCACAGTGTCCAGGTATAGCCATAGTGTCTCCAAAAATTAGCCCAAGGGGCTGTATCATGTTTGATGAAAGAAGCAAGGCAGGTCTGGAGGGCCAAACAATTATGATTAGGAGTCGGACTACTAGCATAGAGGTGGCCATGCCCAGTGTCCAGGCATAGCAATAGTGTCTCCAAAAATTAGCCCATGGGGCTGTATCATAGTTCATGAAGTAAGCAAGACAGGTCTGAAGGGCCAAACAATTATGATGAAGCTAGGAGTTGGACTACTAGCATAGTGGTTGCCGTGCCCAGTGTCCAGGCATAGCAATAGTGTCTGCAAAAATTAGCCCAAGGGGCATGATAGCATGGTTGATGACGGAAGAAGGGTTTCACGCTCATCACAAGTGCCTCCGATGGGAAATATTAATTAACGTAACATTGTTTTTAGCTTATTGACCATGAGGTACATGTGTCAGAAGCAGGTTTTGAAAACATGTGTAAGAAGAAGAAAAGGGGCTTGTATGGGAAGGGAATGGGATGGATGTGATCACCAATTTTTTTTAAAAAAGTGACTTTAGGTTGGGATACTGTCATCTGGAGGGCTTAAATACTGTTGCGAAATCCAGTCCTTGTTAAATTTTATCAGAGTCAGCCTGTCTGCATTCTCTGTAGTCAACCGTGTGCGTGTATCTGTGATGATTGCCCCAGCGGCACTGAAAACACGCTCTGACATTACACTAGCAGCAGGGCAGGCCATCACCTCCAAGGCATAGGAGAGGTCGGGCCAACTATGCAGCTTGGATACCCAGTAATCAAACAGTACAGAAGCATCAGGAAGGACGCAGGTATGGTCACTTAACCCTCCGTCAGGCGCAATATAGATTCTCCTCAGTTCATGCGCAATGTGCCTGACAAGCACAGGTCAGAAAACCATCTATAGTAGCTACATATTTCAATTTCAGGACTATAGAAGTAGTCAGTGACCTTCATAGGAATGTATTAAAAGAGATTACACCAAATCAGATGCAAAAAAAAACATTTGTTAACCATAAACTTATTAAAACTAAAAGTACCACTTTTCGGTAGTACCGCCAAATAGGCTCCAGTTATCTTTACTTAACTATTGCTTAAATATAAAATTATGGAAAAAAACTTAAAGGATATTGCACTTAGATGTTACTTAATTATTTTCTACTCATCTTCAGTGGTTTCAATTGCAGCAGAAGCAGCACAGGTACACTTAGAAAAGCAAGGCTGGCAGACGAAAGTTGCATGGGAAAGGCAGATTGATTCTTTACATATTTTGCAGTCATATTTAGAAAGCCTTCTGAAACCAGATACAAATGAGCAGGTAGTACAACTGCATCTTTTAGAAGGTGGTAGAGTCGGTGTTTGTTCTGGAACGTCCTTGGGACGTCCTTTGTATTTTTATCTTTGCCCAAATAATAAGCTAGATCTGTGTCTGTTTCCTCTGTATCAGTGTCATCACCATCCTGCTCTGTTCCAGAATCAGTGTTACATTCTGCTACCTCATCTTCAGATGAAATGTCACTAGATTCCTCTAAATCCTCAGTTACTGCTGGTTCTTCCTCATCATCTTCTAGCAAAAAAATCTTCATTTCTTCTAAATGAAGGGGTTTAGATGAATCATACTGTTTTCTGGCCATTGCAGCAGAAAATCTGAAGCAAGAGAGAAAGAGTATGTGTTAGGGCGCAATGTGCCTTAGAAGCCACCCTCCTTTTGTCTAAGAAAACAGTACTTATGTACACTAACTTAGCATTAATCCTTCATAAAACAAGCTAAATACACAATCGTGATGAATAAAAAAAGAAAATACTAACCTTTCAATTTGTGTTGAAATCAGGCGCAATGTGCCTGAGAAGCCAAAGTGTTGATATCTGCTCACTAGAAGGTCTGCTGAGTCACTGTGATATCAGGTTTCACAGAGCCTGTAGAGTCAGGAGATAACTAGGAGGGGTGGGGTTTTCTGATAAGTGGGCAAGGAGAGAGAAGTGAAACTAATTACTGTGTGCCTGTCAGATCTATTGCGCCTGAAGGAGGGTTAAATAGTCGTTGACCATCTTGTTCAACTTCTCCCTCCTTGACATTGCTACTGTTGCAACTAGTCCTTGGTGATGAGCCGGTTTATTGAAGATGGCCCAGTTTGTGGACATTTTACCACCACCTCTTTTGGACCTGCTTGGCGTACCTCTCCCCATTAATGCATGCTGTTGCACAGAGCTGGTATCTCTGCTAGCAGTGGTATCTGAGGGTGCTGTTGCCATCAAATTATCGACAACGACCTTCTTGAAGGATTCCATTGTGAAAACCCTTGGTGATTGCAACAGTAGCGAAGAAAATTTTTTCTTGTACCGTGGGTCTAGAAAGGTGGCCAACCAGTATAGGTTGCTATTGAAAATGTGGATTACGCGAGGGTCTTGGCACAGACAGTCAGATATGAAGTGTGCCATGTGTGCCAAGCTGTATAGAGGCAAATTTTCTGTGACCCCTGAAGGAGGAACAATACCCATCCTCTCTTCAGACTGACTTTCCTCCTCCACCTCCTCCTCTTCAGCCCACCCATGCTGGACAGACATGAAGCTGGGGTTTGGATTCGCCTCTGTAGCATGACGTGTCCCCTTGGTACCACTGAAAAAGGAGTCCTCTCCCTCCTCATTTTCATCATCCTCTTCATCCCCCAATGTTACCTGATGATATTGGCTGGGCTGGGTAGGATCACCCATTGTGAAATCTTGCTCCATACCCAGCTGCTGGGCACGCAAAGATTCCATTTTTTGATTCTGCAGCGATTTTTTTTCAGCAGACATGGCATAGGGATGGTTACTCTGATAATAGCCTGATCACCGCTCACAAGCTTGGTGCAGTACTCAAAGTTATCAAGCACCTCACAAATATCAGCGATCCACACCCACTCGACAGTTGTTATGTGTCTTGGCTGAGTCTCAGTGTGATGGGCATGTTTAAGCTGGTATTCAGAAAGTGCCCTCTGCTGCTCACTTACCCTTGCCAACATATGATATGTTGAGTTCCACCGTGTTGGCAGGTCGCAAATCAGTCTTTGGTTTGGCAAATTAAATTGCTTTTGAAGCCCTGCAAGACCGGCAACAGCGCTTGAGGAGTGGCGGAAATGGGCGCAAATGCGGCGCACCTTCTCAAGTAGGTACGACAAGTCAGGGTATGTTTTTATAAATTTCTGCACCAGCTGGTTCAGCACGTGAGCCATGCATAGCACGTATACCAGCTTCCCGAGCTTTAAAGCCACCACCAGGTTACGCCCATTGTCGCAGACAACCAAACCAGGTTGGAGTTGCAGTGGGGAGAGCCACTGATCGGTCTGTTTTATTCCTTACCAAAGCTCTGCTGCAGTGTGTGGTGAGTCACCTAAGCAGATCAGCTTCAGCAGAGCATTTTGCCGATTTGCCTATGCGCTGCTGCACAGGTCCCAACTTGGGAGTGATGTGGAGGGTAATTCAGCATAGGATGACGAGGCGGAGGAGGAGGAAGAGGGGAGACTGGATGTATATTATGAGGCGGAAAGCCTGATTGAGGTTGGGCCCGCTATTCACGGCGTGGGTAGGATATGTGTTGATGGTTCACTTTGAGACTTTGTCCCACCCTCCAGCAGGTTCAGCCAGTGTGCCATGACAGAGATGTATCGTCCCTGGCCACAAGTACTTGTCCAGGTGTCTGTTGTAAGATGGACCTTCCCAGTTATGGCGTTAGTGAGAGCACGCTTTAGATTGTTTAAGACGTGCTGGTGTAACGCGGGGACAGCAAAGCGGGAAAAATTGTGCCGACTGGGAACTGAGTATTGTGGGGCAGCCACAGCAAAAATATTATGGAAAGACTGTGTCCCCACAAGCCTAAACGGCAACATCTCCACGGCTAGCAACTTGGCAATGTGCACGTTCAGTATTTGTGCTTGTGGGTGCGTGGCTTGGTATTTACACCTCCTTTCATACATCTGGGGCACGGACAATTGGAAACTTTCCTGGGACAAACAAGTGGATGAGCTTGTTGTGACCTGTGTCTGTACAAACGCAGCTTGTGAGCAAGAGGTATGATGATCACCTGCTTCCTGCCCAGCAGATTGGTGAAGCCGTACCCTGTTGTTCAGCCCACCGACTAGCGTGCTTGGCTGCCATGTGTTTCGCATACTGGTGGTGCTTTGGTTGCCTTTGCCCTGGTCTCTGCTCAGCTTTCTATGGCAGATGCTACAGATAACAACATTTGGTTCAGAAGGACTATCGGAAAAAAATTTCCAGACAGGGACTGAACGCACCCTTGCCTTGACTTGGGGCACAGAGGGATTGCTCTTGGCAACAGTTGACACACTTCACACTCTGCTCACACCAGTAGCCCTTGGTGCCTTTGTTGGTGTTACGTATCCACCTTCATCCTCTGTGCTGCTGTGCTGGCTATGCATGCCAACGGCCCAGATCGGATTGGTGGTCTCATCATCGACCACCTCATCGTCCATGTCATCCTCCTTCTGTGTTGATATTGGCGACTGGACAGATGGCAACTGTGTGTCATCACCATCAGCCTCCACCTCTTCACCCGGTATATCACGTGGATGAAAGTGGCTTTCTTCTGGATGTGGGGTTTCAAATATTTGGCCATCTTCAACAGATGATACCCCCTCATGCTCCTCTTCAATGTCACGTGGTGAGAGGCCAGAGGCAACGAAAGGAAATGGACCAAACAGATCCTCGGAGTGACCAAGGTTGGGGTCAAATGTTTCCTGTGACTCCTGACCGGGTGATGAACTATGAACAGGTTGAGAATAGGATGACCCAGCGTTATCTGTATGGACAGTAGACTGTTTTGTCATGGATGATTGGGTGCTGCTAGAACATTTCGTGGAGGCCTTGTCAGCCATTCAAGACAGTATCTGCTCTTGTTCTTCTGGCTTCCAGGCCCGTTTATGTTCCAGACTAGGAAATGTCACTAGGAAACTAGATGCATCAACCTTCTTCAATGTCCCAGACTCTGTGCCTTGTTGGGCACCAACGACCCCACGTCCACGTCCCTGCCCTTCACAACAGCCTTTTTAGGAATTTTGGATTTTTTTGCCATAGTTGCAGATGTTTAGCCTAGTACTGTACAGCCTAGAACTGCTTTGTGTTTTACAAACAGCACTGCAGCAGCAGAAAAAAATTGCCCTGAGGTTCAAGGTGAGATTACGCACCCCAGGAACCACACAAGACAGCGGTGCTGCCACTAAAAAATTGCCCCGAGGTTTAAGGCAAGAATACGCACCCCAGACACCAGACAAGACAGTGGTGCTGCCTGCGTGTTAGTTGTGCAGTACGGTGCGCGCCTACTATTTGCTGTTATTATGTGAATGCAGCATGGTAGCAGCACAAAAAAACTGCCCTGAGGTTTAAGGCAAGAATACGCACCCCAGACACCACACAAGACAGCGGTGCTGGCTGCGTGTCAGTTGTGCAGTACGTGCGTACTATTCGCTGTGAATGCAGCATGGCAGCAGCACAAAAAAGCTGCCCTGAGGTTTAAGGCAAGAATACGCACCCCAGACACCATACAAGACAGCGGTGCTGGCTGTGTGTCAGTTGTGCAGTACCGTGCGTGCTATTCGCTGTGAACGCAGCATGGCAGCAGCACAAAAAAACTGCCCTGAGGTTTAAGGCAAGAATACACACTCAAGACACCATACAAGACAGCGGTGCTGGCTGGGTGTCAGTTGTGCAGTACCGTGCATGCTATTCGCTGTGAATGCAGCACGGCAGCAGCACAAAAAATCTGCCCTGCAGGGGTAAATGTGACCTAAAAAAAAGCTGGGAAAATGGTCACTACTCAGTCCCTTACCTTATTCTTTCAGCTCTGAAAAGAGCTTTTGGGTTTCACAGGGGATTTCTGGCTGATTTGAATAAAAAAACACAACTCTCCCTAGCAGCTGCTCACACTCTCCCTACACTAGCTGTGTTCTGCATACAATGTGCTGCAGGCAGGTCTTAGTGCCAGGCTATGATTGATGACTCATAGGAAGCTGGGCAGCCAGCCAATCATAGTAATGCAGCCCACAACCAAGAAGGGTGTGGCATTACTGTGATTGGCAACTGCTGGGTGGGAGAACCGAATAGCGAGGCAAGTAGTGAAATACTCGCTTTGGTTCGAGTACCGTGGGTACCGCATTACTCGCCGAGTAACGAATACCCACGAATATGCTCGCTCATCCCTAATTGAAGACTCTAGAGTCTCCAGATCTTCCATAAGCTCCAATGTCTACAATTATAAACCTGTAGTTACTGTCAACCATAACCAACAAACTACAGATAAATATTGCTTATAATTATAGAATTGGGACCCTAAGTTTGGCGGCTTATGCACACGGATGTGCTTCCCATCCAGGGTTCCAATACAATTGGGAAATTGGCTGTGCGCCTCAAATCCCATAGCAATCCTCAACCAGTCTCCTATCTTGGGCTCAGGCATGACCACTTGACGAAGTCTGTTCCAGATTTGAGAACATGTATCCTGGACTATGCCAGATATGGTCGATCTCCCAATCGAAAACTCCAGATGGAGTGAGACGTAAGAAAACCCAGTTGTGAGGAACCTACAAATAAACAAATGTAGCAAAAATATACATTACAACATGCAAATGTTTGCATACATTACATATAGATCACACAAACAGTGTGTAACTAAGAAGCAAGGCTTACACTACATATACACACATAACATGGCTATGTAATTTGTGCTCAAACATCATAGTATTGTTACTTAGACAATAGATTAAGGATATATTAAGAAGGTAACTCAGCAAAAAAGGGGTCACTGACTAAGAGAATTATTTTTAAAACGAATCATCTACATACAGTCTGCAGCTGAGGAATACATACCGTAACATTAGAAGAAGGCGCTCCTCAGCAGAGATACATTTGTGCATCCTGGTGTCCTGGAAGGTGATCCCTGGGCGCACTGTCTCCAACAAAACATCAAAGGTGGAAGTGCTCATCCGACAATAGAGGACAAACTTGCTGGGATGTGTCTAAAGAGATGCATAAAACCTGTGAAAGTGGTCTTTATTGAGGCGTTGTCTCAAATGCGGATGCACCCACATTCATCTCCTCCTCAGATTCACAATCACTGGGTATGGATGCCCAAAGTTGAGGGACAAAACCCAGTTGTATAGAACACGGTCAGTTGGGGTGAACTGAAGTGTGTCTGACATGTTTGCAAACAACCACCAAAGCACCACCACAAGCACAGCACCAAAATGGGCAGATTGGAGGCTGCCACCTGATGTTGAGGCAATAAATAGGGTTGCTGATGATGATTTAAATTATGTTCAGGCCTCAAAACCATTAAATGTCCATTTTGCAAGATTGCAAGAAAAATACGCTATACGGCTCAAATATGGATTACTTACGGATGCTTACATGAGAAAAATACGCGGCCACACCCTGACAACGGATGACATACGGAGCACTGTTCAGGGACCATTTCTGCGTATTACGACCGTACAATACGGACCGCATTTTTAAACGTTAAGTGTGAATCCAGCCTGTGATTGTTTTCCTGAAACAAACGGCAATATATTTTGCTGAGTGAAAAGTGCAAATCTGTCATTGTGGTGCCCAGTACGGAGTAGTGCCCAGTACATTGTAAAGCTTGAAAAGACATGCATCCCGTAAATTAAGTAGGCTTTCATCGCTACAGTACTGACAAACAATTGGATGCTAAATATGGTGTAGGCACACTGGGACTCGGTAGGGAGCTCAGAATTTTCTTGATTTCTTTTAGGGGAATCAATTTTGCTTTTCCAAAGCCATTTTGTTACCAGCAATGTGGAAGCTTACTACATGCAGTATCCTTTAACATGTGACAGGCCTGAGAGGAGGCAAGAAAGGAAGAACACAAGTCCACTACAAAATAGTATAAATTTTTATTTAGATAATACAAAAAGACACATACGAGAGCAAAAGCCATAAAACCATCAAATACATAGTGTAAAGTGATGAGGGCAATCAGAAATCACTACCCAGAAGTGATATAGACCAGTTGTTAACCCAAAAGTCAAAAGTACAAAGCCAGTAGAGCAAAAGGTCATGAAAGAGTTAAACTGCAACTGGACAAGCATTAACCACTATGGGACTCAGGGGATAAAAACCCCTACTGAGAGAGCAGTAGTGCATACCTCCAGAAATAACAAATACATGCAAGTGTGTCTCATAGCATTAAACCCCATACAGGGAAAATAGTTTAACAATAAAGAAACAGGGAAGGGGCATTAAACTGCTATATACCAGTAGCCCTATGCGTAACAAATTCCCCAAATACCTGCATGTCTTAAGGAAATAAATGACCCTTACCCATTGTGACGCTGACTTAGGGCCCACCTGTCTGACCGGGACGCAATACACATTGCGTCTGTGCGTAAGGAAGGTCCTGTGTCATCTAGCAAGGCATGTACGGCATATGCGCGGAATCACATGATATTCGCCAACCAATGGGAGGAATGATTAGCGGTCACGTGGTCCGGGTAGCGCCAGGTCCTGTCAGGACACTAGCGAACCGGGAAACACCACAGCCCACAGCATATTCCTCAAGGCGGCTCAAAATACCAGCATGCACACTGCCTTTTAATGCTACAACTCCTGTCTTGATAACGGGAACTACATATCGGACAGGAAGAGTAGACACAATAACCCCAAATACATATTGGAAAAAAAGGAATTATGAACACAATAACCCCAATGCATATAGTGCATAAAGTGACAAAATGACCTAGAAAAGTACATCATATTTCATCTATATATAACTAAAAAATCCCATTTCATTATACAAGTAATCATATATTTATATTGCAATTACCTATCACTAACATTAATATCCCTATATAAGAGACTAAAACATTTATAAATAATGCAATAAATACAATATATTTAACATAGCCACCATTATTAAATTTATAAATAATGCAATACATACAATATATTTAACATAGGCACCATTATTAAAATTAAGTGCCACGAAAGATAATGCCACGTTGAAAATACCACAAAATTTTCTTTGTATATACAAATTTCAATATTTCCCCTTTCTTTGTATGCAACCTTTTTCTTAACCACTGAATATCGGTGCCCTCCAATAAAATCAAATCTATAAATATATGGTGACACCGCCCCAAAAATACCATAGATAACACAGATAGCACATATAGGTATCTATAGCCTTGTCAATAATATTTGCAATCATCCACTACCAACAATGGATTATAAAACATATGTTAAGATGATGAATTTAGGTTACAACAAAGGTGATATTGTTGTTTCGTGGTATGTCACCCTTTATTGGGGGTTTAAAATTGAATTGGGCATTTTTTATGAGGATAATCAAAAGCATACAGTCAGACTTGGTTGGATCTCAATAGCATTAGTATATTGCTCCTGCAGTGTAACTAGTCCATCTGAGGTGGGCAAATTTTCCTGTGATAGTAATACTACAATATTTTCTCAACAGGGGTATATCATACATAATTTAAAATGGACAAGGTGCATGGTAAGGGATAGGGAACTGAACATGATGCTGATGGTGAGCGCAGAGGCCGAGGTCGTGGGCAAGGTGAAACTATGCATGCCACTGAAGCACAACAAACACACACATCATGTCGATCTAGCTTCCTTTGCCACTTTGTAAGGGGACATGGAACAACACTTTTGAAGCCAGACCAATGTGAAAAGTTTTTTTGGATATAGAGAATAATCCCTTGGATAGGGAGCCATCTCGGTGAGCAAAATCTTTAAATTTTGCTAAAACATATGGTAGCATTGAGCCTAGGTAGGAGAGAGAGAAGAGATGGTGATTAAGATGGTCACTGATGTATGGATAAAAAACGATATGAGTACAGGTAGTAGAATGTTTCAGAAGGATGATACCGTCATGAGTAAGCATGCAGACAGGTAGAAGAAAAGAGAACAGAAATAAAGGAAGAGAGAAAAAAAGAAGAATGGAATGAGAAAAACTTTTAAGAAAAAAATTAAATAAAAAAGAAGCGAAATGTAAAAAAATGTAAAAAAGTCAAAAAACAAAAAAAAAAATAAAGTAATAAAATGATACATGAAAAAATGGAAAAAAGAGAAGAAAGAAAAAAGGGAGGTAAAAAAGGGTATAAAGTGAAATTGATAATGAAAAAAAGGCTGTAAAGGGTAGGGTCACAAGATGCAAAAATGTAACACTTAAAGAAAATCTGTCTCCCCATTTTCGGTCTATAAGCTGCGGCCACAGCCATCAGGGGCTTATCTACAGCATTCTGTAATGCTGTAGATAAGCCCCCGATGTAACCTGAAAGATAAGAAAAACAAGTTAGATTATACTCACCGAGAGACGGGGTCGGGGCGGTGGGTGTCGCGGTCCGGTCTTGCGCCTCCCATCTTCTAGCGATGGCATCCTCCTTATTACTTCTGCCGCGTCTCCTGCACAGGCATACTTTCTCTGTCCTGTTGAGGGCAGAGTAAAGTACTGCAGTGCACAGGCGCCAGGAAAGGTCAAAGAGGTCCGGCGCCTGCCAACAGGGCAGAGCAGTGAGCCTGCACCGGAGCCGCATCGAGAAGCAAAGAGGACGTCATCTCTACAAGATGGGAGATGCAGGATCAGACCGCAAGACCCATTGGACCCGGGACCGTCCCTGGGTGAGTATAATCTAACTCATTTTTCTTATCTTTCAGGTTACAGAATGCTGTAGATAAGCCCCTGATGGCGGTGGCCGCATCTTATAGGCCAAAAATGGGGTGACAGATTCCCTTTAAGGCACCAAAAGATTGTGCAAAATAGGAAGGGTAACAAGGTACTGGCCAAGTAGAAACTATGCAGCATCAATCACAAGCACTGCAACACTGCCTTGGCCAAACGGTACCAGGCTCTGCTGAAGCTAATCTACTTAAGTGACAAACTGCATACAACTGTAAAGTTGTTGAAAAGTCTATCAGACCAGACTGATCTATGGCTCTCATTCTTGAACCTATAACCAGGCATGGTTGTGTGTGATAATGGCCATAACCTGTTGGCTGGTAGCTCTGAAGCTTGCAACATCGCACACATACCATGCCTGACCCATGGGTTCAACTTTGTGATTTAGCGGTTTTTCATAACCTATCCAGATATATCTGAGCCACTTGTGGCAGTATGCCACTTGTGTGCCCATTTCCATGAGTCAACTATAGCTGCCAACGAGCTAGCAGCACTGCAACTTTCAGATCATCGACTGGTGTGCGATGTCACCACGCATTGAAACTCAACGTTACATATGTTGTTTTCTGCAGGACAAGATGACATTTTCATTGATACTATTTTTATTTTGAGAGGAAAAAAAAAAAAGTTGTCGGATCACACAGGGGTTTCTGGCTGTCAGCCCTTAGTCATAGAATGTGATCCTACAACTTTTTTTTTTCCTCTCATTGTGATCCGACGATCAGATGGAATTTTTTGGATCGCTGCTGCCAAATTCAAGGCTACCAAGCACATTGACACGGTGAGGTATTCCGTTTTTCCCTGTATTTTTATTTTGATTTGATTTTTTGATCATGCTTTATTACACATTTTTTTTTGTATGATGAAAGAGCATGTGTTTTTGCCATTTTTTCTTTTTTTTTACAGTGTTCACTGAAATGGTTACCTAAGGCTACAGTTTTATACATCAGGTTGTTCTGGCTGCGGCAATACCAAATATGTGTACATTTTTATGATTTGCTGCTTTTGCTCAATAAAAACAATTTTTGAGAAAAAATAATTGTTTTTGCATTCTTAAATTCTGATAGCTTTAGCTGTTTTATTTATTTTTGTGGGACAAGATGGCCTTTTCAGTGCTACCATTTTTATTTATATTTGACTCTTTGATCTAATTTTATTCCACTTTTTGTTCAGAGGTATGACCAAGTATTGAGTGATTTTACTGAAAATACATTTCAGTAGGACACAATTTCAGATTTTAAAATGATTTTTCAAGCTGGTGTTATAAAGTATTCTAATTTACTGAGATAATGACTTTTTGGTTTTCATTGGCTGTAAGCCATAATCATCAATATTAACAGAAATAAACACTTGGAATAGATCACTCTGTCTGTAATGACTATATAATATGAGATTCACTTTTTGTATTGAAGAACTGAAATACATTAACTTTTTGAGGATATTCTAATTTTGTGAGAAGCACCTGTCTGAAAAAATCAAAGTACATGCTAGTCTGATCCATTTTTCAGTTCAGACTCAACTTTGTATTTCAATGGGTGAGTAAAATAAAATCTAATGCCATCCATATGCCATCCATATGCATCCCTTTTAAATTGCTCCAATCAAATTTTTAACATAGGAAATTGTATTTGGCCTTCAATATTGTTTTAATTGTTGATGAGTCAGAAATGGACTTAAAGGGAACCTGTCACCAGTTTTGTGACATAGCAGCTAAAAATATCACCTTATTCAGCATCTGCTATGCTTTCCCTAAATCCTTATATAACCCTCTGACTCCCCTTCTATACCCCCGAAAACCTTTTTTAATTGCTTCTGCGCTATATGGTAATTTTCTCAGTCTGATCCGATGGGTGTGGTTTCGGAACTCTACATCCCTCCTCCTCTCATCTTCTGCTCACCGTCCTCCTGACACGGATAACGAACCACATCGCCATGTGACATATGGCACCTGCTCAGAAATATCACGTTTTGCACCTGCAAAGTATGCTTTGCCCAACTGCGGGCAAAGCCGAAAAACAGAAGTGCTCATGAGCTGGCAAACGTAGTTCCGGTACATGAGCCGCGTTTACGTGTGCTGGCGCATGATGCTTCTGTATTTTGGCTTTACCCGCAGTTGGGCAAAGCATACTGAGCAGGTGCGAAACGCAGTATTTCTGAGCAGGCGCAAGACGTCGCACGGCGCAAGAGGCTTCATGCACGAAGTAGAAAGGCGAGCAATAGCCAATGGGAGAGAATAAGAGCCCAGAAACCACGCCTATCGGACCAGAGAGAGGGAGAAATTAAAAAGTTTTTTGGGGCGTATACAAGGGGAGTCAGGGAGTTAAAAAAGGAATTAGGGAATGCAGTGGAGATGCTGAATAAGGAGATATTTTTAGGTACTATGTCACAAAACTGGTGACAGGATCCCTTTAAAAATGGCATTCATGTTGCATATGGTTTTCATTCAAAAGATAAAATGGATGAAAAGTTAGCTTTCCATTTTTTTCCTGGAATTTTAAAAAGCTTGTTTGAATTTGATTGACATTATCCATTTTTTAAACTTTCCTGCTATAACCAGTTGGATCTTTTCACTTAAGCTGATATCAAATTGCTATAAGCTCCGTTATTGATTTTCTGCGAGTCTATTTTTTGACGTGTGACCCTCTTTCTTTAATCAAAGCATCCTCACTGTAATTTTTTTCTGCCTCTGCCGTTCTTTTTATCCCACGACATAATTTTCTACAAGCTCCCCTCCCCTACCATTCCAGCAAGTGATTTCAGAAAACTCACTCGAAAGAAAAATCGACACTGCTCTTTCAAGACCTTGTCCATCAGTGACTTCATGACCCCGGCCAGTCAGTGAATTCAACATTTCTTAAATGTTTCCTTATTTCAATTGTTTTTTAGAAAGAGCAAAGTCGAATCCCAGGTGTTTCAAACATATTTCAATAGCAAATGCAACAAGGCAATTTTTCTGATGAAAGAATTATTGTTTTATAAGGTCACATTAAGTGCACACTGAAAGGTCAAGCTGCAGACAATGCAAGGGGCCGTTTTCTTAAATTACAAAAAGTAACATTTTTCCTTTTTTACAAAAATGTAAAGTCTACAGATTTTTCATTTTCTTATGTTTTGATGGCAATAAATTGGAAACTTTGAAAATGTACTTTCTAGATGAAATTATCTACATTTATCACTATATATAAAATGTTTCCTTTTTCTTTTATTTTCGCCAAATGTCTCCCCGAGGGATCATTTTCTGTATTTTATCATTTGTGGCTTAAGTGAACATTTACAATACATGCTTGGAGTTGACTGCTAATCTTTTGTGTGATTTTATTTTTTGTTCTTCTTAAGGAAATAGGAAGTTACAAGGGTCCAAAAAAGTGAAAGCACTTTACAATTTAAAGATTGCATCGGTTTAAATCAGAGAAATATGGATGTGAGGGACATTCATTTTATGAATATAGGTTTAGCAAGGATTTGTCCTTTCATGACGCTCTACTGTTCTAGGTAACAATCTGCTGGTTTTAGAATATTATTATACATATTGTACATTTTTATGAGCTCGGGTGAATGGTTGTGGCTTTCTGCAGTCTAAAAAATTGAATTATAGTCATGGAATTTCAGAACATATGCAATGCACGGCATACACAATGGATATTACTCAGTAATAGCTAGAAAGTGGTAATGCCATTTGTCACTCATACTTAATAACAATATTTCTTAAGTAAATAAAATGAAATATGGCCGTGTACACTGCGCATTCAGGGATAAGTTAATTTGCTGTACAAGAGGTGGTCATGTTATAGATTTGTGTTGCTAATGTAAATGATGACTTTTGCACACCATCGTGGTGGCATCAGTTCCAGCTCATCCGGCTTTACATTATTTTAATTTTTTAATTTCCTCACTTATATAGAGCCATCATATTCCACAGCACTTTACAGACATAATCATCAATGTCCCTATTGGTGCTCACAGTCTAAATTCCCTATCAGTATCCTTTTACAGTGTGGGATGAAATGCTCATAACTACAAGGAGAACATACAGCTTTTAAAAAAGGGTTGGATGACTTCCTTGATACACATAACATTGCGGGTTATAGTTAAATTAGTGATGAAATGTACAATAGGTGGAGATAGGTTGAACTTGATTGACCTAGCTCTTTTTTTAACTTACGTAACTATGTATACAAACCTCTTGCAGTTGTCATTGGAAGTATTTGAGCCCAAGATCTGAGCATTGCAAAATAACCACCACTGAGCACTATGCTGCCAAATATATGTATGTTTTGCCATTTGTTTTATTTTGCTCCAGTTAATTTTTGTTTTCATTCAGTATGAAATCTGTGGGCCAAAGCTACGGTCTTTACCGCAGGTGCCTTCTCCATCCTTATCGGTGACATCTGTTTCAGGTACAGTGCTGATCTTTGCTTTTCCAGAAGACTGCAGTCTCTCCTTTTCAATGCGTACTGACAGTGCTCTTTTTTGCCAGAGCATCACTTTTCATTAGAGCAATCAAGTGAGCGCACTGTCACTGCTCATTGAAAAGGAATATTGCACAGTGAGCTGGCAGCTCATACTGATCAAACATCGGAATTGACAGCTGACACATGTTCAGTAGAGCACAGACTGGCAAAGCCCTTGAATCAGAGGTTACTGTTCACACATTGCTTCAGGGTGTTGAAAGCAGCTGTGGCAATGACCAAAACCCCGGCCCCCCGATGACATCCCATTTGTGTGTTCCAGTATGTACTAGGGATTCTCAAATGAAATGTAATCAAAACCGAAGTTAAAAAAAAAAAAAAGAATAAATAAAGTGCTTAGGTTAAATAGAGAGAGAATTGTAGGGACTTTCCATTTATGCTATGTTAGAGAAGCAATTAAATGATTGCATTAATTAGATATTTAGAATTAAAATTAACCTTAGTTTCAGACCACCCTTTTAATGTCTTAAAATCCAACACAGCCCTTAAGGATGTTGACATTTTTTGGTTTTGCAGTTGTAATATTTTTCTCTTCTTCCAAGACTCATACTTTTATTTCTATTTTGTATTGTCTTAACCATATGAGGGCTTGTTTCTGGTGAGACATATTTTAGTTTTGAATTATACCATTTTCTATTCCGTATAATGTCCTGAAAAAAATCTAATTCTAGGTAAAATCCAAATTTACTTATTTATTTAAACATTTATTGTATAGACTTTTTTTCCCATGAAATAATAATAAAAAAAATCTATTATTGCAAATCACTAGGGATTAGAGATGTGCAAACATATTTGGAAAACATTCGCCAATCTCAAATTCTCACCAAGCAAGATTTACTCTTTTACTGCACTTAGATAGCGCTCTCTCTCTCTTTCCCCTCATGCTCTATTTCCCAGGGCCTAATTTACATTTACCAAAACTCAGGAGAGGTCTAATAATACTCACTGTACCATTCTATGCCCAAAAAATGTCTTGGGAATACTGGATACTAAAGAAATTTTAATAAAGATTAAAAATGGATACCAAGCTGACTTTTTTCTTAACTATCTTTCTAAAGATGTTGATCTTTCTTTTAAGGATATATTTTGAATGCAGAACCACCAAATATATGCCCCCGAATCTGCTCAACTTGAAGTCCTCAAATGTGTCCATGAGTCTAAACTTGTAGGACCCTGGAGACATGAAAACTCAAGAACTACTGCTTCGTTCTTTTTGGTGGCATAATTGTAGGAAGGATGTGAGAAAATATGTTTACTCCTGCTTAACATGTGCATGGAACATGTAAGAAAAAGTTCTTACTGAGAGCTGGAAGAGCCGGACAAAAATGCAAACGATCCTCTTATCAAGCTGAGGTCGAAGTTTATTAGGAGATACATGGCAGAACAGGTACAGATAGCCAGTAAAGTCGAAGAATGCGGGCACAAAAACAGGAATTCAGATGGGCAGAGATTCGCTGTCAAGTCTGACGATGAAAAGGCCCCTTGCCCTGGCCATGGTGTGGCACAGCAGCATAATGGTGGTGGGATGGTCCCGAGCAACAGTAACAGGGGCTTCCTTTACATAATGCTAACAAAGAAAGCTGCATTTTGCCGCAGAGGGCGTTTACATGATAATTCGAGAGAAACGAGAGAAACATGTGGTTCAGAACAAAGAATATAATGACATAATACGAAGACATTAATTAACGTTTCCCAAACAACACTAAAACCCATAAAAGTCATTGGAATCTATAGCTACTGTCCTTAATCTTATCCCTGCTTCCAGGCTTGATCCATAAATTCATGCATTTGACATTTTAATGAGTTTGTTCTCTACCATCATTATCATATTTACACACATTGAACATATATTTGTTAACCCTATTCCCCTATTGATCCATTTTTCCTTTATGCTCACCTGCCAGATTTGCTAGCAGACATGATCTCCTTTTATATCCTCCATTTCAAAGTACATTTTATTAGTTCTTTTGTAAAAGTTGAGTCTGTATCCTAACTTTTACAAGATGGCTGCCTGGTTCATCATGGCAGCTCAGTATATTATAGCTCTCTTACAGAACAAAACACCAAGATATTCTCATTTAGGATGACTTCTTCAACCTCTTCCAGTTCCATCAAGGCCATGGGGATCAATCTGAATGGATTTTATCGTAGTCCTGCATCCATCCAAAGAAATGACTGTTATCCTGGCTGTAGTGGTTCGGCTGACAAAGATAGCCAATTTTATTACAATTAAAGAGATTCCTACAGCTGAACATACCACAGAATTAATGGTAAGAGAGATATCTAGGCTGCATGGAATTCCTGACAATGTAATTTCCGATACAGGTGTTCAGTTTACATCAAGATTTTGGAAAAGCTTCTGTACAGCATTAAAACTTATTGTCAATTTGTCTACTGCCTTCCATCCACAATCCACTGGCCAGACTGAAAGAACTAACCAAACTCTGGGACAATACATGTGCTGTTTTATTTCTTACCTGCAGGATGACTGGGTGGACTATTTGCCAACAGCAGACTTTGCCTATAATAATTAGAAACACAATTGTACATCCTAAAGTCCATTTTTGGCTAATTATGGCTTGCGTCCAGTACTTATTCCTAATCTTCCATTTAATAATTTGGTTCCTGCTGTTACTTGCAGACTTACAAAATTGCAGAAAGAACTAATCGATATGTTACAAAAGGCCCAAAAAGATTATAAAAAGCAGCAGATAAACATTGCAAAGACCCTCATGCCCTTCTGGTGACTGACAAGGTTTGGCTAACTACAAAAAATCTGAAAACGAACTTACCATCTTCTAAGGCCGGTTACAGACATGCGTTGAGGAGGGCTGCGGATGGCAGCCTACTTCCTCCTTTCTTCCTCCGTGAAGCTCTGCCCACGCTCTGCCTATTGCCATATGCATCCAGCGTTTCCCTGCATACCTACCATTAACATTGGGTATGCAGGGACATGCGTTGTATGTGGATAAGTCTGCATGCGGCGATTGGACGTGTGCGGTGACGGCATGGAAACACAAAATTTTGCAGCAGCTCTGACATATTTATGTAAGTTTTCAGGGTTGTGCGTCAAACCAGCTAGGCCCAGTGCTGCTACAAGATTTTGCCCATCATGCACCACCAGGTCAGCCTTGAGTTTTGTTGCTACCAACCACACATCTGTATATTATTAGATCCCTATTCACAGCTCCTGTGCAGTGTGAGATTTTTCCCCAAACTGCTCTACTTTTCCCCTGACTGTGCTGAAGTTGTGCTGACCGGATGAGTAGACAGATCCACAGCTCCTTCGTGGTGTGGGATTTTTGCCCAAATAGATCAGTTTCAGAAAAGCCTGCTGTCATTTCCAATTATCTATGCTGAAGTAGGTCGTGCAGGGTTTACGTTGACCGGATGAGAAGGAGGCGGTGGAGGAGGCTGTGGAGGAAGAGGAGTCAATATGTAGAGAGAAACATCCAGCTATCCTCGGTGGTGATAGGATGTGCACCAAAACACTACATGCCTCAGGTCTAAACACTAGAGTTGAGCGAAATAGCTTGGTCAAATTCATAAGTCACCGACTTTCGCTAAAGTCGGGTTTCATGAAACAAAACCCGACCATAGCGTGAGGTCGGCCATGAGGTCGGCAACCAGAGCGCCAAAGTCGCGTTTCAAATGATGCTTCCAGCGCCCCTTTTTCAGACAATGATGGAGGACGCACACTGTGGGCAACGCAATGACATGGGCATCGGTCACTACCATCTTTAAGAAGGGCATGCAAGTGATTGGCTTGCTTTGTGTGGCGTCACAGGGGCTATAAAAGGGCGTGCACGCCGACCGCCATCTTACTTCTACCGATCTTAGCATAGGGAGAGGTTGCTGATGATGATTCTGAATAAGGGAGAGCGTTAGGCAGGGAAGAAGAAAAAAAAAACTGCTTCTGCTTGTAGTGATTTTCTCTGTACAACACAACAGTTTGTGTGCAGTGACAGGTGAGGATATATTTTTGTGCATCAGCTCTGTTGGTTATTAGGCTGCCTTATAACGCTACCTGATAGCTGCATTGCTGTTTGCACACTGCTGTGCAAACTGCTTTTTTAAAAGCAAAAATACTTTTCTTCCTCTTTTCTGCACAGTTACCAAGCGTTCATTTTTCCACACTTTTGTGTGCAGCAGTCCTGCTTATTAGGCTGCCTGCTGCCATACTTGGACAGAGAGCATCATTGTCAGCCTCCTAAAATCTCTAGGGAGATTCAGATTCTCCCCAATACTATATGCACCTTGTACCGTGTCATACACCAGCCAATTTCAGCCTGTTCAATTGAGGTGTAATCTATAGTGGGCCTGAGATAATAGTTCAGCCTCCTAAAATCTCAAGGGAGATTCAAATTCTCCCCAATACTATATACACCTTGTACCTTGTCATACTCCAGCCAATTTCAGCCTGTTAAATTGAGGTGTAATCTATAGTGGGCCTGAGATAATAGTTCAGCCTCCTAAAATCTCTAGGGAGATTCAAATTCTCCCCAAAACTATATACACCTTGTACCTTGTCATACACCAGCCTATTTCAGCCTGTTCAATTGAGGTGTAATCTATAGTGGGCCTGAGATAATAGTTCAGCCTCCTAAAATCTCTGGGGAGATTCAAATTCTCCCCAATACTATATACACCTTGTACCTTGTCATACACCAGCCTATTTCAGCCTGTTCAATTGAGGTGTAATCTATAATGGGCCTGAGATAATTGTTCAGCCTCCTAAAATCTCTAGGGAGATTCAAATTCTCCCCAATACTATATACACCATGTACCTTGTCATACTCCAGCCAATTTCAGCCTGTTAAATTGAGGTGTTATCTATAGTGGGCCTGAGATAATAGTTCAGCCTCCTAAAATCTCTAGGGAGATTCAAATTTTCCCCAATACTATATACACTTTGTACCTTGTTTTACAGGACCATATAGCTGGTGGTATTTTGGTTACATTTTCCCAAAAATGAGGAAGTATGGTGGAAGAGGCCGTGGAAGTGGGCGGGGGTTGCCAGCTGGTCCTGATGGTGGTGGTGGTGGTGGTAGTGGTGCATATGCTGGTAGTGGCAAAAGCACAATAGCACCTAAGGCAGGAGGTGTTGAGCCTGCATCATCATCTGGCTCCACAAAGCCTCGAAGGCTCCCTTTTCTGGGAGTAGGTAAACCGCTTTTAAAGCCGGAGCTTCAGGAACAAGTTTTGGCTTACTTTGCTGACACAGCTTCCAGCTCTCTCGCCTCCTCTTCTGAAGTTTCAAAAAATAAAAGCACTGAGTCGTCAGTGGAGGCTCCTGGTCAGGAACAACACATTTCCTTGTATCCTTCACCCCTACCAAAAGTGAAGGATGCGGCAGGCCACACTACAGATTACTCCATGGAGTACTTTTCACATACCATGCCTGGGTTATCAAGTCAAATCGTGAATTCCCCAGTCGAAGATGAATCTGACATAGAGTGCACTGATGCACAGCCACTGCTAGATTTTTCTGCTGGTACATTCACTCAGAGCACTACATTGTCCTCGCAGTGTACTGAGCCAGAATCTGACCCTGATGAAACTCAGGTGCCCCTTCCCACATACTATACCACCTTACACGGTGACAAAGAGGAAGGTGCAGATGAAAGTGCAGGTTCCTTGAGCAGGTGGGGGGGCATACTCATGGGCGACGGCACTGGCACAGGACCCCTCGTAGTACGCAAAAGAGTCTCTGCCGGTGGGAGGGCCCTGTGCCAGTGCCGTCGCCAATGAGTGGGCCCCCCTGCTTCCTCAGGATCACAGCACTTGCAAAGTTGAAATACTTACATCTCCCTGCTCCACCGCCGTGACGTATTCCGTGTTTCCTGACAGTGACATTCTGGTCAGAGAGTGCAATGACATCACGTCTGTACGCCCTCTGCCTAAACAGTCCAAGTGCAGAGAGATGGAAGATGGGGACGATGAGGAGTCCAGAGTACAGGGAATCCCTAGCGAGGAGACGTATTTAATTGTTTTAAAGGTTGGGAGCAATTTTTGGGGATCACTATACTCTGGAGAACGATATATGGGGCCCACCATACACTGGAGCAATCCAAAGGTGGACATCAGACACGCCCATTATATACTGGAGCATTAGAAATGGGGTCCATTATATATGGAGCATTATTTGGGCCCATAAGACACTGGAGCATCATCCATGGGGCCCATCATATACTGGAGCATTGTAAATGGGGCAGATTATATATGGAGCATTATTTGGACCAATTGTACACTAGAGCATCATCCGTGAGGCCCATCATATGTTGGAGCTTTCCAAATGGGGGACATCAGACACTGGAACCGCATTTAAAGGGCCTATTATACACTGGAGCATTAGAAATGGGGCCCATTATATATGGAGCATTATTTGGGCCCATAAGACAGTGGAGATTCATCCATGGGGACCAACATACACTGTAGCATTATGTGGCACTCATCATATACTGCATCGAACATTATATGGGACCAATGATTCTGTATGGAGAAATATATGGGCCTCATTACTCTGCATGGCGCACTATGCGGTGGCCATAATACTGTATGGAGTAATATACTGTCCGTTTTTGGAGTTATTGGAGAATTTAAAATAGATATCAGTCATGTGATGTAAGAAGTGAAGTATTTTTCATTGTACTATACCGCTATTTCTCTGCCGTATCAGAGGATCATGAATTGTGACATGTGTTAAAGGAGCCGAGTGACACTCTTTGGCCCTGGGCCCACGAAAATCTGGAGCCAGCCCTACCCCCCCACAACTTTAGCCAAATAACCCCCAGTTTTCAATGTCTAACTATTATTATAAAGTAATAATAATAATAATAATAATACATTTTATTTTTATAGCGCCGACATATTCCGCAGCACTTTACATTTCAGAGGGGATTTGTACAGACAATAGACATTACAGCATAACAATAATCACATACAGTAGATTATAACAAATACCAAGAGGAAAGAGGGCCCTGCTCGCAAGCATACAGTCTATGAGGAAAGAGGTAGACACGAAAGGTGGGTGGTAACAGTTGCCCTGATTGTATGGACCAGCCATAATGTTAAGTGTGTAACAGTACAGACACAGAGGGCTAATGGATGCATAAAACATGTGGGAACATGATGCGGGAAATCTGGTTATGGTAAAACTTTTGGCTGTGCCACCCAGGGATAGATTAGGTTAATGTGATTGAGGCGATAGGCCAGTCTGAATAAATGCGTTTTCAGGGCACGCTTAAAATTGTGGGGATTGGGGACTAATCATATTGACCTGGGAAGCGCATTCCAAAGAATTGGCGCGGCACGTGTAAAGTCTTGGAGACGGGAGTGGGAGGTTCTGACTATTGAGGATGCTAACCTCAGGTCATCAGCAGAACGGAGGGCGCGGGTAGGGTGGTATACTGAAACAAGGGAGATGTAGGGTGGTGCTGAGCCATGGAGGGCTTTGTGGGTGAGGGTAATAAGTTTATACTGAAATCTGGAGTGGATGGGTAGCCAGTGTAATGACTGGCACAAGGTAGAGGCATCGGTGTAACGATTGGCGAGGAATATGATCCTGGCTGCAGCATTCAAGACAGATTGGAGAGGGGAGAGTTTGGTAAGAGGGAGACTGATTAGAAGAGAGTTACAATAGTCGAGACGAGAATGAATAAGAGAAACAGTAAGAGTTTTTGCAGAGTCAAAAGTAAGAAAAGGTCGCATTCCAGAAATGTTTTTGAGGTGCAGATGACAAGAGCGAGCCAGTGATCGAATGTGGGGGGCAAAGGAAAGCTCGGAATCAAGTATGACCCCAAGACAGCGGGCCTGTTGCTGGGGAGTAATAGTGGAACCGAACACAGAAATAGCAATGTCGGGTATAGGTACATTAGTAGAGGGAGGAAACACCAGGAGTTCAGTCATTGACAGGTTCAGTTTCAGATATAGTGAGGACATGATATTAGACACAGCGTTTAGACAATCACCGGTGTTTTCTAGAAAGGCTGGCGTGATGTCAGGACAAGAAGCGTATAATTGGGTGTCATCAGCATAGAGATGGTACTGGAAACCAAATCTACTTATTGTTTGACCAATAGGGGCAGTGTACAAGGAGAAGAGGAGAGGGCCTAGATCCGATCCTTGGGGACCCCAACAGTAAGGGGAAGGTGAGAGGAGGAGGAACCGGCAAAAGATACAGTAAAGGAGCGGTCGGAGAGATAGGAGGAGAACCAGGAGAGAACGGTGTCCTTGAGGCCAGTGGAACGGAGCATAGTGAGGAGGAGCTGATGATCCACAGTGTCGAATGCTGCAGAGAGATCCAAGAGAATTAGCATGGAGTAATGACCATTTGATTTACCTGTTAGCAGATCATTAGAGACTTTAGTGAGGGCAGTTTCAGTGGAGTGTAAAGAGTAGAAACCGGATTGGAGAGGGTCGAGAACAGAGTTTTCTGAGAGATAGCGGATAAGACGGGAGTGGACCAGGCGTTCCAGGAGTTTAGAGATGAAGGGAAGATTAGAGACAGGTCTATAGTTAGCGGCACAGTTTTGGTCGAGGGATGGTTTTTTAAGTAGTGGATGTATGATGGCATGCTTAAATGAGGAGGGAAAAATACCAGGAGAGAGAGAGAGGTTAAATATTTTAGTTTGGTTGAGGGGTGACAGCAGGGGAAAGGGATTGGAGGAGATGTGATGGAAATGGGTCACTGGTGCAAGTAGTTGGGCGAGAAGATGCAAGGAGCCTGCTTACTTCTTCTTCTGTGACTGGTTCAAAATCAGAGAGTGAACAAGATGCAGTGGGGGAGGGAGGACAGTGCATGGTATGAGGTGATTGGGAGATAATTTCCTGTCGAATCTGGTCAATTTTTTCTTTGAAATAATTGGCCAGATCGTCAGCTCGGAGCTCCGTGGTTGGGGCCTGTACTCTTGGATTGAGTAGAGAATGAAAAGTGTCAAAGAGAAGTTTTGGGTTATTGGACAGTGAGGTGATGAGGGTGTTGAAATAGGCTTGTTTGGAGAGGTGAAGGGCAGTGCTGTATGTTCTAAGCATAAACTTAAAATGGATGAAATCTTCATGTAGATTGGATTTTCTCCACAGACGTTCGGCGCACCTGGAGCACCGCTGCAGGAAACGTGTTTGCACCGTGTGCCAGGGTTGTCGCCGTCTGCGTTGTGGTGTTCTATTTATAGGGGGTGCAAATTCATCCAGGGCACTTTGAAGTGTTTCATTGTAATGCTTCAATGCAGAATCAGGACATGAGAGGGAGGAGATAGGGGCCAAAGAAGACTGTAAGTTCTTCATAAGTTTCTGGGTGTTAATGGCCTGTATGTTTCTATAAGTCTCGACAGTGGGGGTGACCTGAGCAGCCTGGCAGTTCTTGATAGAGAATGAAAGAAGATTGTGATCAGAGAGCGGGAGAGGGGAGTTTGCAAAATCATCCACTGCACAAAGCCGAGAGAAGACCAAGTCGAGGGAGTTTCCGTCTTCATGCGTTGGAGAATTAGTAAGCTGCGAAAGGCCAAATGAAGAGGTTAGAGATAAAAGGTGAGTAGCAGATGATGAGAGGGGAAGAGCAATGGGGATGTTGAAATCTCCCATGATGAGGGTAGGGATGTCACAGGAGAGAAAATGTGGAAGCCAAGTGGAAAAATGATCCAGGAACTGATGGGAGGGGCCGGGAGGACGATACACCACCGCCACTCGCATGGAGAAGGGGGTGTAGAGTCTGACGGCATGGACCTCAAAAGAAGGGAAGACAAGTGAGGGTACTTGAGGGATAACCTGAAAGGTACATTTTGGTGATAGGAGCAGACCAACGCCTCCACCTGCTCTATTTTCTGATCTTGGGGTATGAGAGAAGTGTAGCCCCCCGTATGAAAGAGTAAAGTAAATTAAGGTTGACAAGCTTAGGTAATAAGAATTAATGTTTTTGGCATTAAAATGGGCACTGTAGGTGTGTTTCCTGTCCTCCACTCACTGCCGACTTTTCTTCCCCATTGACTTGTATTGAGTTTCGTGTTTCAGTCGGCCTTCGACTTTTCACGATAATCGGCCAATTGCGTTCCACCCGACTTTTGCGAAAGTCGGGTTTCATGAAACCCGACTCCACCTGAAAAAAGCAAAGTCGCTCATCTCTACTAACCACCACTACATTTACCAAGTCAGCAGTTAAGGAGAGAAGGAGGTCTGGGGAGGACTAGAGATTATTTGGTGGGAGATATCGGGAGATTAATTCATAGCTCTATGGGGAAACAGATTATGAACAGCTTTGTAGGTCAGTGCTACTATCTTGAAGTGGATGCGTTGTGGAATTGGGAGACAATCAAGCGATTTGCAGAGGGAAGAACAAATGGAGGGCTAACTCAGGAGATAAGGCAAGGGTAGCGGCCCCAACATCTTCACCTTCAGACGTATCCCGGGGAATAGGGTGAGCTAGGGCGCCTCCTAATGGTAGGGGCAGGGAAGAAACCCCTGGCCCCAGGTCACCCAACTGCTGAGTCATGATGCAAACACCTTCAAGACTTCTCCCGAGTATTCCTCAACCTGAAGGATTCTGTGGCCCTACACATCCCAATTATCCCCTACATTCAGAACTTTAAAGTGGAACATGAAAACCCATGTATTCTGAACAGCTTACAGCCTGCAAGGACCACACTGACATCTCACCAATACCAGAGCTGCTGCAACCCCCAAACCTACTATCTCCACATTATCCTGTAAAATTTAAGGCCCCAAGGGTTCTCTTCCCTCTGTACCTGATTGTCACTATTAGTTTGTTCATTGTAATTTCTATTTGTTTTTTGTATGTAACATTTCCTCATGTACATTACCATGGAATAAAAAACTAAAATAATAAAAATAAATTATAAGAATAATCCTCCACATGATGTTCCACCCAGTCTTCACTCCTGACAACCTTGATGGTGTACACACAGCAGAAAGCTTCAGCAGTTGGCACCAGTGTTTTGTTATCGGCATCATCAGAGCTGCCCTGTGGTGGTCCGCTGGCTGTTTGCACTACCCCTCCCATGTACTCATCTTACAACAGAACAAGTAGTTGGGCATCAGTGTACTCAATCTCTTTCAATTGTGGGGCAGGGCCAGGTGGATGGCCCATGGAACCACAGCCAGCAGCGTAAATATAAAGCAGAAGTGACTGCTGCATAACTTGTGGTTCAGACTGCCTGCTTTGCAAGGGCGTGAGGTGGGAGACAGATGACCAAGGGCCGCAGGCGCAAAATCTGCACTTTCAGCAGGAGACCAGGTGGAAGACAAAACAAAAGAACTGAAGGCATACTGTCATGTGATTGCAGCAGAGGAAGGTGTGCTCTCTCTCCATGCAGCAGCTACATCACCAGCAACACGGTCACATCTCTTATTTGATGCTCTGCTCATTGTTTTCACCACAAAAAATTGCAGACTATTGCACAGCCTATATACTGAGAGAGAGTGGCCAGCAGATTATTTCACTGCTTGTTTTCAGAGTATCTCCCCAAAAAATCAATAAAAAACCCACAAAAACAGTGTTGGCTTCCTCCTCCTCATATGCCTCTTCCACCTACACCGCCACCTCTTCCTCCTCCTACTCCACTATTCCACTATGAACTCCACCTCCTGGTTCAAGAATAGAACTTTTTATTCTAAGTCATTTCCCTTTCCACATTTGTTTGTAGTTATCTCCATTTAGCTTCCTTTTGCAGCCCCTTAGCTCTTACCATGACCATCTTACAGCCATTTTAACACACTAACGTTCGGGTTCCCTTTGACTTCTATTTATTTTGGATCTGGGGTCAAGATTGGACCAAAACTGAACTTTTAACTCTAGTTCAGCCGAACCTGATGATCCCGAACATCCACGGGTCCCCTTATCCCTGCAATTCACCATTTGATCTCTTATGTTATTCTGTCAAGTTATTAAAAAATGCTTCCATTATAAATCTGGAGGCCGGTTCAGGCAGGATTCCATCATTGGCCATGAAGTGTTTGGACATGTCAGTTCATCCTCCCTCTCCCTGCATAGTTGTGAATGCATAGCCATAAAGCATGCCCACAACACAGCCATTGAAGTTGTGGGCATGCTTTGGATTGAAGTTTTTTTCGGGTTCCTTCTATATATCAAAAATCATTGCAGCTACATTAAAAAAATAAAAAGTATTCTACCATGATGAATTTTAATAAAAAAAAAGTAATGTGATTAACATGTTCATAGAATTAAATTGTAGATTGTGGAAGCGCCATGACAATTACATTCTTTGGTTCCCTCAAGATCACGTATGTGTCCAACTTTTATTTTTATTACTCACATCGGCGTGAACATTTTATTATTCCTGGGGAACATTTCTGAGACATTGGTATTCTGTAAACTCTTTGTTGGGTCATAGACATTTTGATCCTGTATGTGACATTCAGAACTGTTCCTTTAGTTTACTATTGGTTTATATATTTCAGCTTTCTTAGCCACCAGCTCATCTCGGGAAATTTGTAGAAAACCAACTGACATTGACTGCAGACCAATATCTTATATTATAGTCTTCTGCTTCTTTTAAGATGCCAGCTCAGGCTACTCATAGAGAAAGAGTCCATGTGTCTCCCCTCAGTCAAAGGTAGCTCTAAAATGTCCGTGTACAATATAACTTGCACAAAGTGAAGAGTGTGACATGTTTTATTCATCCGCCTTAAATAATTCAGCTGCTTCAGCTGGATGTGATTTCAATAATTCTGGGAAACTTCACTACATGAGCCTTCATATATAGTAGATGTGCTGGAAGAAAAAGAGAAACATGTGGAACATATAATTGGGAAGACATGTGATATCACTGTCACTCAGGTAGCTGGAGGTTTAAAAGAGGTAGCACAAAAACCCCAAATATCTGTGACTGTCAGAATTCACTACTTATGAGTTGGGCTGAAAATCAAGCATTATGGCAAACATCCAGAATTAGCACATCTGTCAAAGGCACACAAAGTTAGGAAAACTTTTATTGCAAAATGAACAAAACTGATGAAAGTGACAAGTGAGAGAAAATAAGACTAGACTTGCATCTAATGATATATCTCATTATATTCTTGTGTTTATTGCCGTCCAAAAAAAGTAACAAGATGACAAGATGTAAACTTACTGATACTTTAATTAATTTATAGTTGGTTCTATGATGGAGCGCGCAGGGTTAGAGATTTGACTACAGCTCGCATTGGCAGATATAAGGTAGTAATGGATTATACATGTGGCAAAAATTTTTAATAATGCAAAGTTAATTCTATTCTGTTTTCTTTTGGCAGGTCTTGAATATTCTGGAGAAATTGGATTTTGCTGCTCGTTTTCATAATTTATTTGTATATATCTCAATCCATATATTTCTGCTGTCTATCGGTCTACGAAAAAAACTGCAAAAATAAAAAACAAAGACTGATCAATCAGCATCTCGTAACAGAATAAATCAAATGTGAACAAGTGCAAGGGGCTCTGACTGCAAATACACAACCCAAAGAATACATCAGACACTAGGTGTCTTCCTCTTACTCACAAAGCAATGCTAAAATAAAATGTAAGTCATGCAAGACGTAAATCTAATACTAGTTGATTTCCAAATTGACTCATTTATTTAATCATTTTTATAGACTTTTTTCCTGTGAAACAAAAAAAATCTGTTGCTGCAAATTATTCATGCATTTATTGAATATATGACAATTAAAAAAGGCTTTACTGCAGTATAGGAAATACTTATAAGGGCTCACACTCATCTGTGTGAAAAATGAACAAATGCAATCCGATAAAAAATTGGATTGCACTCTGACTAATGTTATTCTATGATTCCCTGCTCATCTGCAATTTTTTTCGCAGCTCAGATTGGACTGAAAACAAAATTGCAGCATTCTGTGATTGGCCAATTATATCAGATGAGACTCACAAATGCAAGTCAAAGGGTGTGAGAAAAAATTGAACAGGACATGGACCATGCATGTGCCGTTCACTTTTTACTCATACATCTCCTAGAAAATCCAACATTTCATCAGTCGTGTACAGTAATTTAACTGTGTGACCCATCAGAATAGAATATATAGATAGACAGATAGTTAGGTAGATATCAGTGACATATATAATTAGTGCATTGCATGTGTAGTTGAATTTTCACGTACAGTATTGAGCTAATAATTCAATAATGTAAAGAAAAAAATGGTGTGGGGTCCCCTGACAATTTAATACTCAGCTGACGGAAAGTGGACAGCTGGGGGCTGATGTTTATAGCCTGGAAAAGGGGTAATAAACATGGAGCTTTCCAGGCTATTTGTTATGATTGAGTCACCGTAGGAGGCAAAAACAGAAATGCTAGCTAAGTCCAGAAAACCAGAGAGGTTGGCAGCTATCGGATTGCAGACCCCTGAACCTATCAACACAACTAGCAGTAGCCGTGGGGGGTTCCTACAATGCCCTAGACCCCTCGATCACAGCCGGAGAATTAAATAGCCTAAAGACGGAAAGGGAAATCTAAACTGCCCCAGAGCAGACCCCAAAGCAAAAGACAGCCCCCCACAAATAATGACGGTGAAGCAAGAAGAAAGAACACAACACAGACAGAAAGATAGACTGAGCAAAGACGGGGCCCAAGCTAACTAGATAGGAAAGGACAGGAAGGCTGCTGTCTGCAATCCGTGAAAAACCCTGTGAAAATAAGAGCCAACAGATTGACAGTGAAAAAGGCCCTGAAGACGCTAGGCTTCAAAAAGACTATGTCAGTACTCAGGAATATTCTGAAGACAGAGCAACCGGCAAAAGGAGAATCAGCTCACCCCAGCAGGGAATGGCAGAATCCAGAAAAGCAAGGCAAACAAAAACAAAACACAAATGCTAAAAAGCAAAGCAGAAAACTTAGCTTTAGAGGAGCAGGAATCAGACTGGTTTCCTAGAAGTCCACAGAGAAATCACCCGTAGGGCAGAAGGGCGTCGGCAGCCTTATATCCAGTCCGTGACTCCACTCAGCCAGTCATCATCATTAGGCTCAGGTGCCTGATAATCAGGCTCATTACCTTCCTTTACCAGAATAGGGAGTTCACCAGACCTCAGTGACGAAGGGGAAAATGAACTCACAACAGCTATTATTATCAGCTCACAACTCTATACTTAGCCTTTACTGATTATTAAAATTGGGACCACCCAAAAAAAAATGACGTGGGACCCCCTTATAATTAATAACCAGCAAAGTCTAGGCAGACAGCTGCAGGCTGATATTAATAGGCTAGGAATGGGCCATTTGAATTGACCTCCTCCCAGACTAAAAACATCAGCTCTCAGTTGCCCCTGAAATTGGGAATCCATAAGATGAACCAATTCTGGCACTTAGCCTCTACTTTTTCCACTTGCCCTATTATCAGGTGACATCAAGCTAAGGGGTTAGTAATGGAGAGGCGTCAAAAAGATGCCACCATTACTAACCCCATAAGCAAATTGTAAAAAACACCACCTCAATAAAAGTTCTGCATTTGAAATAAACACACCCCCTCTTTCACCTATTTAATTGTAAAAATGAAAAATAAAAAAGCAATCTTTTACTCACTTTTCCGAAGAGAAGATAATCCCCTGATGCCCATGTCCCCTGTAAAAGATAAAAAATAATAAATCACCATATTCCTCACCTGTCCAACAAGAATATAAGCTATTTGTCCCTTGACAAGTCTAGCTCTTCTCCATCTAGATGCCATGCTGAAAGTTGGCATGATGCAAGTGTTCAGAGACTCTGAGCTGCACATGATTGTCTTGTGTCACTGACGTCACCATTAGCAAGAAAAAAATCCTTACTTACTTTTTCTTTTTTCTCTTTTCCTTTTTTCCTGTCCTTTCTTCTTTTTTCATTCCTTCTTACTTCCTCCTCCCTTGCCTTCTATCTTGCTTCTGTTTCCTCCTTTTTCTTCTTCAATACATTCCTTCCATCTTTTTTCAGTAACATTTTTTCTTTTTCTCAAATCAATCTTTTTACCTTTTTTCCCAGAACAGTGCTGCTCCTGTCAAAGGGTTTTCAGGTTCAGGTACAAAGGGAGTCAAGGGGTGTCAAGTTTATTGCAATAAGCATGCTTTTTGCCTTATGTTGTTATATGTGAGTCTTGTATACCCCTATATAAAAATCATTAAAAGGTATTATTAAAAGGTAATCATTAAAAGGTATCTTGTATCATTAAAAGAAATATCCTTATATTTGTTTGTGTGTAGGATGATAGAAAATCATAGCCACCATGACAGGGGTCAGTCATTCCATACACTTTGTTCAATATCTTAAATCAATTTTGTATTTTTGATTATTATTTTTATTAATGAACAACTCCAATGTTGTCAGTCAACCAAACGGTTAATAAACCGGAAGTTGGAATATTTAAGGAAGTAATAGTGAGCTTTTGTCTTTCTTAGGCCCCCTTCACTTGTTTGATTTTTGTTTCTGTATCCAGTCCATTTTTTAAGGCTCATGCTCAGCATCATGCCACCGCTCAGCCATGCAATCCAGATGAAGCAAAGTTGGGCTATTCATGAGACAAATAGATTGTCGTAGGACAGGTGATGAATATGATGTTTTATTAATTTTAATTTTACAGTAATAAATGGGAGTGCTTATTTCAATTAAAGGACTTTCCCCCTTCTGTGTCTTTTTAACATTGTGTTATGGGGTTAATAATGAGGTGTCTTATAGACGCCTCCCATTACTAAGCCCTGGGCTTGATCTCAGAGGAGATAAAACAGCTGGCATCAACCCCAACCCTATTGCCCAAATTTCCACCGCACCAGGGAAATTGGGAAGTGCAGAGGCTAAGAGCCAGATTTGATGCATCTTATGGATGCCCCCATTTCTGAAGAGGCTGAGGGCATCAGTGCCTTGTGGTGATGTGAATAAGGTGAGCGGAGTTCATAGCCAAAGATATCCGTGGCCCCTTCCCAGGATATTAATATCACCTCATTGCTTTCTGTTTATCCTTTGCTGGTTTGTAATTATAGGGGGACCCTACATAATTTTTTTTCTGGGATCCCCTGTAAACTAACAAGCAAAGGCTTAGCATACAGCTGGAAACCTGTAGGGCTATTAGCCCATTTCTCAGAATAGTAAAATAAGTTCCCTGGCTTTCCCTCTGCTGGTTATAAAAATTATGTGGGATCTCATGTGTTTTTTTTAATTAATTAATTTATTTAAAAATAAAAAACAACTACAGAAAGAACAACACACAAAGCACTGATTAGGTAGCACACTGACATAATTCTATCTACAGTCATGTCCAAAAGTTTAGAGAATGACACAAATATTATATTTTCACATGATCTGCTGCCCTCTGGTTTTTATGTGTGTTTGTCAGATGTTTTTATCACATACAGAAATATAATTGCAATCATATTATGAGTAACAAAAGGTTATATTGACAGTTAGAATGAGTTAATGCAGCAAGTCAATATTTGCAGTTTTGACCCTTCTTCTTCAGGACCTCAGCAATTCTCCCTGGCATGCTCTCAATCAACTTCTGGATCAAATCCTGACTGATAGCAGTCCATTCTTGCAAAATCAATGCTTTTATTTTGTCTGAATTTGAAGGTTTTTGTTTGTCCACCCGTCTCTTGATGATTGACCACAAGTTCTCAATGGGATTAAGATCTGGGGAGTTTCCAGGCCATGGTCCCAAAATCTCTATGTTTTGTTCCCTGAGCCATTTAGTTATCACCTTCGCTTTATGGCAAGGTACTCCATCATGTTGAAAAAGGCATTGTTGATCGCCAAACTGCTCTTGGACGGTTGGGAGAAGTTGCTCTCGGAGGACATTCTGGTACCGTTCTTTATTCATGGCTGTGTTTTTAGGCAAGATTGAGAGAGAGCCCATTCCCTTGACTGAGAAGCCACCCCACACATGAATGGTTTCAGGATGCTTGACAGTTGGCATGAGACAAGACTGGTGGTAGCGCTCACCTGGTCTTCTCCGAATAAGCTGTTTTCCAGATGTCCCAAACAATCGAAAAGGGGATTCATCAGAGAAATTGACTTTTCCCAGTCCTCAGCAGTCCACTCCCTGTACCTCTTGCAGAATATCAGTCTGTCCATTATGTTTTTTCTGGAGAGAAGTGGCTTCTTTGCTGCCCTCCTTGAGACCAGGCCTTGCTCCAAGAGTCTCCGCCTCACAGTGCGTGCAGATGCACTCACACTGCCATTCCTGAGCAAGCTCTGCACTGCTGGTAGCCCGATCCCGCAGCTGAAACACTTTTAAGAGACGGTCCTGGCGCTTGCTGGTCTTTCTTGGGCGCCCTGGAGCCTTTTTGGCAACAAGGGAACCTCTCTCCTTGAAGTTCTTGATGATGCGATAGATTGTTGACTGAGGTGCAATCTTTCTAGCTGCGATACTCTTCCCTGTTAGGCCATTTTTGTGCAGTGCAATGATGACTGCACGTGTTTCTTTAGAGATAACCATGGTTAACAGAAGAGAAACAATGATGCCAAGCACCAGCCTCCTTTTAAAGTGTCCAGTGGTGTCATTCTTAATTAATCATGACAGATTGATCTCCAGCCCGGTCCTCATCAACACCCACACCTGTGTTAATGGAGCAATCACTGAAACGATGTCAGCTGGTCCTTTTAAGGCAGGGCTGCGATGATGTTGAAATGTGTTTTGGGGGATAAAGTTAATTTTCTAGGCAAATATTGACTTTGCAAGTAATTGCTGTTAAGCTGATCACTCTTTATAACATTCTGGAGTATATGCAAATTGCCTTAAGAAAAAATGAAGCAGTAGACTTTGTAAAAAATATTTGTGTCATTCTCTAAACTTTTGGCCATGACTGTATCTACCATGTTCCTCATCACTATTTCTATATCTGAACATTTTTAATACATAATACTCTAGTTTCTTTCCTGTATTTCATTCCATATGGGTCCTACTGATCAAAAAGCAAAAAAAGAGTACAAAGACCTGTATATAATATCAAAAAGTATCAAATTTTATTAATATTACATCATAAAATATTAATAGGACAATACATTGCTCAAAATAACACATGAAAGCTGAAAGCTGAGCAGTGGAGACCTTGATGCCGTGGTAGAGCATTGTCCTGCATAAAAATCATGATTGTGTTGAAAGACTTTTTCCTGTACCGCTGGCTGAAGAAAGTGTATTCTAAAATCTGGCAGTTGATTTTGAGTTCATCTTCAAACTAAAAAGGTCCAACCAACTCATCTTTAATAATAGCAGCCCATAACAGTACTCCACCTCCACATTGCTGGAGTCTGATTGAAGCGGAGGTCCGTGCCCAATGTTTATCCAACCACTAGCCAATCCATATGGTCCATCAAGAGTCATTCTCATCTTATCAGTGCATAAAACATTTGCACAATTTGTCTTCAGATATTTCCTAGCCCAGCCTTGATGTTTCCAATTCTATGTCTTGCTAAGTGGTGGTCGGATTTCAGCCTTCTTTACCTTGGCTATGTATCTGAGCACTGAACACCTTGTACTTCTGGGCCCTGCATCCAAGGTTGCCGTTGTGAAATATGATAGCACTGGTGGTAATTGCTTCCTGGCCATTTCACATTTTATTCTTCTCACATCTTTGGCAATTAAAGTGCAGCTTTTTTTTTTCAACACGTTTTTTGCAACTCTGTTGACTATTTGCAACAAAACTTTTTATGGTTCTCTGATTATGTCGCAATATCTTAGCAAATTCAAGAGTGCTGCATCCCTTCATAAGATTTGCTATAATTTTTGACTTTTCAGAATCAGTTAAATCTCTTTTTTGGCCCATTTTATCTGAGGAAAACAAGCTGCCTAACAATTCTGCACACCCTGAAAAAAGTTGTTGTATCTTTGGCCGCACCCTCCTCATTGTATAAATATACATCACCTGATCGGCTTCTTCCAATTAGAATTCAGGTTTATAAAACTTGGAATTGTACAATCTGCATAAAAATGATGATATGGTCAAAATGCTCAATTGCCTAATAATTGTTCATAGAGTGTAGCTGTTACAATACCAACATTTTTTTTATCATGTGAAGGGAGAAAACTGCTAAAAAACATCAGGGATAGAACATGCTGAGAAGGTTGGAAAACAAGAAAACGAAAAATCTCTGTAGGGGCTCAAAGAGCACAGAGGACTATTACACAGTGCACATTATGAATTCATAAAGTCCCATTCACTCACATATAACATCTGACCAGAGCAGTATTTGATATGTCAATTCCCACAAACAACTTCCAAATACCCTGTGTGAACCCAGCCCTTTGACCTTTAGTAATTTCAATTTTCCTTGTTGCTTACAGAGAATGAGATCTAAAGCTTTTTATGTATAGAAAAAAAATAAGGGAATGTGCAATGTGCACAAAAGACTGTATTATTTTTTTGCAGCAAAGTAAAAATATCAAAGCAGTTTGTAAAAAAAACTCTTGAAAATCTTCGTATGATTCTTTCAGCTGTAAAAAGCTGTCCCATTGGGGCAACCCCTGTCCATTTTATATGGCTGAGTGGTGAGAAACAGTTGCTTGGTACTATCTCTACAAAATTATGATCCATGCACCAGTTTTTTAGTCTCATTCACTACCAATCTGGTATCTGAGGAAAAAGTTGGATCAACTTTGAAATTCATATATAATAACAGCTCTTCATCTACTTGATTTTGGACATTGTTCATCCACTGGCAGCACCCGGAATATATATAAGTTTTTTTTGATTCTCAAACATTAGTCTCTATCAAGTTGCAGTTCTTGGCAGTATTTTATTTTGAGGTTCAAGTTTGGCAACTAATAGTGTTGAGCATTCCGATACTGCAAATATCGGGTATCGGCCGATATTCGCGGTATCGGAATTCCGATACTGAGTTCCGATACTTTTAGCATATCGAATACCGGAATCGGAAGTACCCATAATGCTATGAGCCAGTTTGATTTGATTCAGCCAATGAGGAATCCTAAGAAGTGTGGGCACATCCTGTTAGGCATGTAGGCATGTTAACTAATGGCGTGGCTGTGATTGGCTGCTGAAATGATGTCATGATGCACTATAAAAGCCGCCGCCGCCATTTTGGGTTCACTCTGCTGTGAATTCAGTTAGGGACAGGGCGCTGCTCTTCTGACTCTGAGGGACAGTTAGACATAGCGATTTGCTATATTGTGCTTTACCCAGGCTACTCTAGCAACCCCTGTGTGAAGCTTTCTTTTGCCTTGCAGCACTGTTCACAGCTGTCTGCAAGGTCTGTGTGTGTGAGTGCAGCTCACTCTGTAGTGTGTTCTGCACCACCTCTGGTTGTAGGCCACTCAGCGTGCGTCACTGCCTCATACATATTTTTTTTTTTATTGCTGCTCATTTTTACTGATTTCTCCTATTAGTGTGCATCCATCCGTATCCATCTACATTGGTTGGTAGATAGCGGAGCCTTTCTGCAGCCTTTCAGTGCTAGTGCACAGTTCTCTGCACTGTTCACGGCTGTCTGTGAGGTCTCTGTGTGTGAGTGAAGCTCACGCTGTAGTGTGTTCTGCAGCCACCTCTGGTTGTAGTCCGCTCAGCGTGCGTCACTGCCTCATACATAGTCCTTTTTTGCTGTAGTGCTGCTTATTTTTCCTGAATTTCTCCTATTATTGTGCTTCCATCCATATCCAGCTAGATTGGTTGCAAACACTATATAGGAGTAGATAGAGGAGTCTTTTTGCTGGCTTGTGCCCTGCAGCCCCAGCCAGATTAGTATTAGCCTATTTTTTGGAACCTCATCTATTGCATTATAGGTTACCTTCCTGCATTGTAATAGCTACAAAAAGTTTGTGATACTATTGCTTTAACATCTTTGGTCACATACTTTTTGTTTTTTTAAAAAAAAAACACGTAAATAAAGTTCACCAAACACTCCACTTTACAGTTGTGTAGGCCACATTAGTTCATATCAAAGTGTAGACCACACACTTTATAAAATTAGTGTTTCTCATACCTGTTAGCAGCTGTTCAGGAATAAGCACACTAAGCCCTTAGTACTTTTCTGCCTATCTTTATCAGTCTACCAAGATGAAGAAGGCAGGGAGTAAGGCACGTGGTCATGGGCGTGGAGTTTCAGCAGGGAGAGGATGTGGGGATTCTGTTCCTGCTGCGGGCACCAGTAACTCAGCATCCCCCAGTTTTAAGAGGGAACAGTCCTTTATGCGCAGCTTTGTAGGAGCTCGCCGTACCCAACTGCTGCGGGAGGAAAAAATTGAAGCCGTTGTCGGATGGATGACAGCTAACGCATCGACTTCAATTACTTCCACATCCTCTCAGGTCCAGAGCCCTGAAGAGCAACCATCTGTCTCTTCACCACCTGCCAAATTGCCCAGGCAGTCAGAGAGCCCAGGACAGGAGCCATCTCATTCTCTACTTCTGTTCTCTGAATCTCTTGGCTTGGAAAGAGGGGGCCAGCCAAGCAGCATTCTAGAATGTGAAGAAGAGGAAGTATGCAGTGATGCGCAACAGCTTTTTCTCTATGAATTTGAAGAGGCGGGTGGGCTAGTGCCTATGGTCAGCACACCTCAGTTCGCATCTGATGATGAGACTCAGGTGCCACTTTCTGGTGCATACTGTGCTGGCGAGACTACCCAGGAGAAGCAGGTGTTTGAAGAGGGTAGTGTAGATGATGAGGTCCTTGACCCATCATGGCATGAGGAACAGGAAGGTTGTGGGAGCAGCTCTGAGGAAGAGATTCCGCGAATGGCCAAGGCAGGAGGGAGAGGGAGGGGGCAGACTCGGTTACCTGTAGCCTCCACTTCGGCACCCATTAGGAGCATTCCTCTTCCCAAACCCAAAACAGGCGCTCCCAAAAATTGCAGTGCGTGGTCCTTTTTTTACACAGTTGCAGATGACATTTGCTTTGTCAAATGCAAGCTGTGTAATCAGAAAGTCAAAAGAGGGAAAAGTGTCAGCAACCTCAATACCACAAATATGTGGAAACATGTGCGGACCAAGCACATGGTGGAGTTACAAAGACACACTGAAGGCGTAGGCCAACCTACAGCACCACCTACCACCTCTTCAGCTTGTGTTGTAGCCTCTTCCTCCAGCTCACACACAGCTGGTTCGGCTTCCTCGCAGGATCGCCATGGAAGAACCTCTGGCACTGTTGTACAGAAACCCAGTGTAATTCCACCCACAGCATCACGTTCCCAGTCATCCTCACACTCCCAGGCCACTCTACAGCCATCGGTAGCACAGGCATGGAAAAAAAGGCGGCCATACTCGGCAAACCATCCCCGAGCACAGGCTCTGAATGCTGGCATTGCAAAACTACTGGCCCTTGAAATGCTCTCATTCAGGCTGATGGAGACTGACACCTTCTGTAACTTCATGGCATTGGCAGTCCCACAATACAATGTGCCCAGCCGCTTTTATTTCAGCAGGCAAGCCGTCCCTGCCCTGAAAAAGCATGTGGAGGGAAAAATTAAACATGCGTTACTAAACGCCGTCAATAACCATAGACAGGGACGATACCTTTCCCTCACTGCCCATTGGGTAAATGTTGTGGAGCCGGGTACAGATCTTGAGAGTGGCACTGTACGTGTTCTGCCAACTCCAAAGATTGCAGGAATCCAGTCTGTACACACTGACTCCTCCTCTTACTCCAGTTCCTCAGAATCAGCGCTGCAGGAGCCGTCACAGTCTACCTCCACATGGACCCGTGAACGCTTACCTGTTACGACCGATATGAGCACAGCCATGGCCAAACATCAACAGGCCGTACTGAAATTAATTTCTTTGGGGAATCAAAGCCACACAGCTCTGGAATGCCATCAAGCAGGAGAGCGACGTGTGGTTTGTGCCAGCGAATCTCCAGCCAGGCTTGGTAGTGTGTGACAATGGCCGAAATCTGGTGGCAGCTCTGGGCCTAGGCAACCTCACTCACATCCCATGTCTGGCACATGTGCTCAACTTGATCATGCAGTGTTTTTTAAGGGACTATCCGGATCTTGATGCACTGCTGCACAAGGTACGCATAGAGTGTGCTCACTTGCGGCATTCCAGAATGGCAAGATCGCGCATTGCAGCTCTGCAGCACCGATTCCGCCTTCCGGAACATCGCATCATATGTGACCTACCCACCAGGTGGAATTCAACGTTACATATATTGGAGCGGTTGTCTCAGCAGCAGGCAGCAGTAATGGAGTACCAGCTGCATCAGGCGCAAACAAGTCGCACTGCACGCCGATCACACTTCACCACCACTGAGTGGGCCTCTATGAAGGACATCTGCCACGTTTTGCGTGCCTTCGATGATTCCACGCGGATGGCGAGTGCAGATGATGCACTAGTCAGCATGACTGTCCCCCTTATCTGCCTGCTTCAAAAAACACTGCAAGCACTAAGGGAGGAGGTTTTGGGAGAGGTGGAGGATGAGGAGTCACAAATGCCATCTACATCTGGACAGTCTGCGCAACGTGGTTCCTCACAAAGGCCTAGGCAGGGGACACTTTGTGAGGAGGATGAGGAGGAGTCAATGGAGGAGGAAGACATCTCTCCAGAGGAGGGAGGTACACAATGCTCTAGTAGAGCGAGGGTGGGGTGATGCAGAGCAGGCAGAGATGACGCCTCAAGCAGGGGACAGCGTTTCTTGGCCAGTTGGGAGTCTGCAGCACATGGTTGATTTCATGCTGCAGTGCCTGAGAAACGACCGCTGCATCGCCCACATTCTCAACACGGCTGATTATTGGGTGTACACCCTCCTAGATCCTCACTATGGGACAACTTACAAAGCCTCATAACACCATTGAACCGGGAGCGTAAAATGCGGGAGTACCAAGACACACTGGTGCATTCCACCATGTTCTCCATTTCACCCGAGAGCAGTGCTGCTAGTGCTTTACAAAGCAGCTCTGTGCGTCGAGGCAGTGGAGGAAGCTCTGCACATAGAGGGAGCAGAGGCAGCGCCTCAGCACAAGGCAAGACCAGTATGGCCCAAATGTGGCAAAGTTTTCTGTGCCCGCCACAAATGTCTACACCATCACAGACGGCTCCAGTCAGCAGGAGGCAACGTTTCCATCAAATGGTGACAGACTACATGTCTTGCCCTCTCAGTGTACTCCCAGATGGCTCTTCCCCCTTTAAGTTTGGGGTCTCTAAGCTGGATACATGGCCAGAGCTTAGCAAGTATGCATTGGAGGTGCTGGCTTGCCCTTCTGTTAGTGCATTATCGGAACACGTCTTTAGTACGGCAGGTGGTGTACTAACAGACCGTCGCATGTGACTATCCTCTGATAACGTTGACCGGCTTACTTTTCTGAAAATGAACAAGGCCTGGATCTCGCCGGAATTTGCCAGTCCTCTTCCAGATTAAATAATTGGTTGGCAACAGTATCTAGGTCTCCTGTAGTGTTCATGTTTCTACCACCTGAACTGTAATCCCTGGGCTCCAACACAGCCAGTTGCTGCTCAGAAGTGCCGTCTGCACAGTCAACACTTGCTGTTGAGTTATTGGGGTTCAGTAACATCAGCTGATCCCCTGCTGTGTGTCCGGCAATGTCTCCTGTTCTCTCCACATTCACCCAACATCAGATATTAAACTTGCTACAATTAGGCCTCAGCCTACTCCATGATTGCCCCTGGGCTCCAACACCGCCAGTTGGTGCTCAGAAGTGCCATCTGCACAGAGAAAAACACTAGGTCCTGTGTTAGTAGGGTTCATTAATACCAGCTGCTCCCCTGCTGTGTGTCCGGCAATATCTCCTGCTGCCTACACATTCATCCCAACATCAGATATTAAACTTGCTACAATTAGTCCTCTGCCTTCTCCATGATTGTCCCTGGGCTCCAACACAGCCAGTTGCTGCTCAGAAGTGGGTCTGCACAAAGAAAAACACTAGCTCCTGTGTTAGTGGAGTTCAGTAACGCCAGCTGCTCCCCTGCTGTGTGTCCGGCAATATCTCCTGCTGCCTCCACATTCATCCCAACATCAGATAATAAACTTGCTACAATTAGACCTCAGCCTACTCCATGATTGCCCCTGGGCTCCAACACTGCCAGTTGTTGCTCAGAAGTGCCGTCTGCACAGAGAAAAACATTAGCTCCTGTGTTAGTGGGGTTCAGTAACGCCAGCTACTCCCCTACTGTGTGTCCGGCAATATCTCCTGCTCCCTCCACATTCACCCAACATCAGATATTAACCTTGCTACAGTTAGGCCTCAGCCTACTCCATGATTGCCCCTGGGCTCCAACACCACCAGTTGTTGCTCAGAAGTGTCATCTACACAGAGAAAAACACTGGCTCCTGTGTTAGTGGGGTTCAGTAACGTCAGCTGCTCCCCTGCTGTGTGTCCGGCAATATTTCCTGCTGCCTCCACATTCATCCCAACATCAGATATTAAACTTGCTACAATTAGTCCTCTGCCTTCTCCATGATTGACCCTGGTCTCCAACACCACCAGTTGTAGCTCAGAAGTGCCATCTGCACAGAGAAAAACACTAGCTCCTGTGTTAGTGGGGTTCAGTAAGGTCAGCTGATCCCCTGCTGTGTGTCCAGCAATATCTCCTGCTGCCTCCACATTCATCCAAACATCAGATATTAAACTTGCTACAATTAGTCCTCTGCCTTCTCCATGATTGACCCTGGTCTCCAACACCGCCAGTTGTAGCTCAGAAGTGCTGTCTGCACAGAGAAAAACACTAGCTCCTGTGTTAGTGGGGTTCAGTAACGTCAGCTGATCCCCTGCTGTGTGTCTGGCAATTTCGCCTACTCTGTCCACATTCACGCTACTACAGATCTAAAACTTGCTCCAATTAAGCCTCTAGCTACACTCTGTTTCTACTGTAATCCCTGGGCTCCAACACTGCCAGTTGCTACTCAGAAGTGCCGTCTGCATAGTCAACATATGCTCCAGTGTTATTGGGGTTCCGTAACGTCAGCTGATTCCCTGCTGTGTGTCCAGCAATTTCTCCTGCTCTGTCCACATTCACACTACTACAGATCTAAAACTTGCTCCAATTAGGCCTCTGGCTACACTCTGTTTGTACTGTAATCCCTGGGCTCCAACAATGCCAGTTGCTGCTCAGAAGTGTCTTTGGCACAGGTATTCCCTCCTGCCCAGCCGGCTGTCAGCACGCCAGCTGTTTCCAGGAAGTGTCAACGTCACTTTGTCACCAATACGTTGTCCTGTCGTGTTACGGTCAGGTTAGTCGACTCTATGGTGCCTGCAGTTTAGGTGCTTCCTATGTGGGCTGCGGGTTCTGGCAATAAAGGCTGGTTCCGTAGTGCCAATAGGACAAACACCCCCTGTAGGACTGTGGGTTTCGGTAACTGCGGCCGGCTCGCGGCCTTGCAACTTTGTTTTTCATGGGTACCTTCTGCTACCCATCCGGGTTCCAGCACCGTCAGCTGGTTCTCGGCAGTGCCTTTGGCTTAGGTGCCTCCTTCTCGGTATCTGAGTTCCAGCAACATCTGCTGGTCCTTGGTAGTGCTTTCTAGCACAGGTACCTCCTGCTTAGTTACCTGGTTCCAGTACCATCAGCTGGTCCTCGGTAGTGCCATTGGCTCTTGTAGCTTCTGCTACCCATCCGGGTTCCAGCACCGTCAGCTGGTTCTCGGCAGTGCCTTTGGCCTAGGTGCCTCCATCTCGGTATTTGAGTTCCAGCAACGTCTGCTGGTCCTTGGTAGTGCTTTCTAGCATAGGTACCTCCTGCTTAGTAACCAGGTTCCAGTACCGTCAGCTGGTCCTCGGTAGTGCCATTGGCTCTTGTTCCTTCTGCTGCCCCTCCGGGTTCCAGCACCGTCAGCTGTTTCCGGGAAGTGTCAACGTCACTTTGTCACAGATACATTGTCCTGTCGTGTTGTTGTCGGGTTAGCCAACTCTATGGTGCCTGTAGTTTAGGTGCTTCCTATGTGGGCTGCGGGATCTGGCAATAAAGGCTGGTTCCGTAGTGCCAATAGGACAAGCACCCCCTGTAGGACTGTGGGTTTCGGTAAATGCGGCCGGCTCGCGGCCTTGCAACTTTGTTTTTCATGGGTACCTTCTGCTACCCATCCGGGTTCCAGCGCCGTCAGCTGGTTCTCGGCAGTGCCTTTGGCTTAGGTGCCTCCTTCTCGGTATCCGAGTTCCAGCAACGTCTGCTGGTCCTTGGTAGTGCTTTCTAGCACAGGTACCTCCTGCTTAGTCACCGTGTTCCAGTACCATCAGCTGGTCCTCAGTAGTGCCATTGGCTCTTGTTCCTTCTGATGTCCCTCCGAGTTCCAGCAAAGTCAGCTGGTCCTCGGTAGTTCCATTGGCTCTTGTTCCTTCTGCTGCCCCTCTGGGTTCCAACACCGTCAGCTGGTTCTCGGCAGTGCCTTTGGTTTAGGTGCCTCCAACTTGGTATCCGAGTTCCAGCAACATCTGCTGGTCCTTGGTAGTGCTTTCTGGCACAGGTATCTCCTGCTTTGTAACCAGGTTCCAGTACCATCAGCTGGTCCTCGGTTGTTCTGTTGGCTCTTGTTCCTTCTGCTACCCATCCGGGTTCCAGTACCGTCAGCTGGTTCTCGGCAGTTCCTCAGCCTTCTTGTACCTTCTGCTACATTTCCAAGTTCAAACTTTTTGAAATGTTTTTTTGGTAATCACTCTGGATCTCCCTGACGACAACCCTGAAGACCACCCTAAAGAAGAGCATAAAGATGACCCTGAAGAAGATGACCAAGAGGACAAAGAACATGAAGACAACCACCAAGATACAGCACAACAAGAGACAGAAGAAACAAGAAGCAGAAGAACAAAAAGCAGAAGAACATTAAGCATAAGACTAAAAATCAGAGCAAAAGGTATAATCTAAATTATAAGCAGAACAAGACTAAGCAGTGTATGGGGGTGAGTCCGTTCCTCCTCATGGTGCCCCTGGAAAATGCCTGCTGCTGCAGGCCAAACTGAACGCGGACAAATCCTGTTGTAAATCTTTTGTGACAGGCAGAACGGAAGGTGTAATCTTCAAACTTTTATAGATAACAACTACAGGAATGCCTGTCACAAATAAGAATATGATGAAGAAGAAGAATAGGAAGAATATGAAGAAGTAGAATATGAAGAATGTAAAAAAAAGAATAATAGGAAGAAGGTGAAGAAGAAGAAGATGTATAAGGTGAAGAAGAAGTTGATGAAAAAGATGCTGCTGCTGAGGATCATGAAGGAGAAAGTGTGGGAGAAGTAAAAAAGAAGGTGAAGCGCATGGAAGTACTGAAACATACATATCTGACAAAATATAACAAAGGTTAACATAGTCAATATCTTTGTAACTCCGAACGTCTTAAAAAAAATAAATAATAATTCCTGCTATTCCATTTGATTGGGCTAAACCTCTATGACTTTAATTAGAGTTGAGCGACATTTGTTTTTTTATGGTCGAGTTTCGTTTCGTGAAACCCGACTTTTCCAAAAGTCGGGTCGAGCAAGATCGGCCGATTATAGGGAAAAGTCGGGGTCGTCCCGAAACACGAAACCCAATGTAAGTCAATGGGGAATAAAAGTCGGCAGTGAGAAGAGGACAGGAAACACACCTACAGTGCTCATTTGAATGCCAAAAGCATCAATTCTTCTTACTTAAGCTGGTCAACCTTAATTAGCTTCATAATACAAGTTACGCACTGAAAAATGGGGGTTATTTGGCTAAAGTTGTGGGGGGGTTGGGCTGGCTCCAGGTTTTCATGTGCCCTGGGCGAAAGAGCGCCCCTTTAACACATACCACAACTCATCATGCTCCGATACGGCAGAGAAATAGCGGTATAGTACAATGAAAAATACTTCACTTTTTACATCTCATGACGAGGCCCATCTATTTCTCCATACAGAATCATTGGTCCCATATAATGTTTGAGACAGTATATGATGCGCTCCACATAATGCTACAGTATATGTTGGTCCCCATGGATGAAGCTCCACTGTCTTATGGGCCCAAATAATGCTCCAAACATAATGGGCCCCATTTCTAATGCTCTAGTGTATAATGGGCCCTGTAAATGCTGCTCCAGTGTCTGATGTCCACCTTTGGAATGTTCCAGTGTATGGTGGGCCCCATCTATCATTCTCCAGAGTATAGTGCTCCCCAAAAATTGCTGTCCCAACATTGAAAACAATCAAATAAGTCTCCTCGCTTGGGAATCCCTGTACTAGTCTGGACTCCTCGTCGTCCCCATCTTCCATCTCACTGCACAGTATTTCAACCTTGCAAGTGCTGTGATCCTGAGCAAGCAGGGGGGGGCCCACTCGTTGGCGACGGCACTGGCACAGGGCCCCTGATAGTACGGTGGTGTGTCTGATGGCGGGTGGGCCGAACCTGCACTTTCATCTGCAGCTTCCTCTTTGTCACCGTGTAAGATGGAACTGTATATGGGAAGGGTAACCTGAGTTTCATCAGGGTCAGATTCAGGCCGGGTAGTGTGCGAGGGGAATGTAGTGGTCTGGGTCAATGTACCAGCAGATTCATCGAGCAGTGGCTGGGCATCAGTGCACTTGTGTCGCCCCCAGGAGTACGGTCACCACAGTGGCATTACCTTCCTCCTAGGGAGTGTGATGTCATGCTTGGGAGCAACGAAGGATCTCTCTAGCAGGTTAACTGATTGGGCGGTGTTATTCCCACGAGTCATGACCCTCCAAACAGCGTTCATGAAGGCAAAGTGTTTGTTTTACATGGGCAGTATGGTTGCAAAGCTGAACCTTAAAGGAATGTCCAGAAGGGCACCACCAGGAGTGGAGCCTATGGCGTAATTTGACTCAACACGGGCAACCTCAACCATGCCAGCTACAGAACAGATGCACACATTGCAAGCTTAATTCCGTTAATGAACGAGACTCCGTCATGCCCCGCGGTCTGAGTCTGGCTTACTAGAGGGACACGTGAGGCTCTGGCACATGAGATTGGCCAATAACTGGTGTGTCATGCCCTTACATGTCCGTGGCTGCATGTGCGCTACACTGAAAAGGCCAGCGTTTGTCGCTTACAGGTGCAGATAACCCGCTGAACAACGTTAGTGATGGGGATCACTGATTACAATTATTACTCGCGAACGATGATTTCCCAGTAAGTGCAGGTCAACCACAGTTCCGGAATTATGCCTAACCGTCATTCCTGAAAAAAATGAAAAACTTACGTGTGCAAACCACAGGTGCTGTAGCTTGCTTAACAGCTAGCCAGCCGTTCTCACGCCCAGTATGGGTTACACGTGATTGCACAAAGGTGAGAAAGGGTACCGTATCCCCGGATAACATGTATGGATAGCGTACACATTCAAAAGATATGTCTATACATCAGGAGGCAGGCTCAGATGGTGTAAGGCCCAGTATGGCTTGCAAGTGATTGCACAAAGGTGAGAAAGGGTACCGTATCCCCGGATAACATGTATGGATAGCGTACACATTCAAAAGATATGTCTATACATCAGGAGGCAGGCTCAGATGGTGTAAGGCCCAGTATGGCTTGCAAGTGATTGCACAAAGGTGAGAAAGGGTACCGTATCCCCGGATAACATGTATGGATAGCGTACACATTAAAAAGATATATCTATACAGAAGGAGGCAGGCTCAGACGGTGTAAGGCCCAGTATGGCTTGCAAGTGATTGCACAAAGGTGAGAAAGGGTACCGTATCCCCGGATAACATGTATGGATAGCGTACACATTCAAAAGATATGTCTATACATCAGGAGGCATGCTCAGATGGTGTAAGGCCCAGTATGGCTTGCAAGTGATTGCACAAAGGTGAGAAAGGGTATCGTATCCCCGGATAACATGTATGGATAGCGTACACATTCAAAAGATATGTCAATACATCAGGAGGCAGGCTCAGACGGTGTTAGGCCAAATATGGCTTGCACATGATTGCACAAAGGTGAGAAAGGGTACCGTATCCCCGGATAACATGTATGGATAGCGTACACATTCAAAAGACATGTCTATACATCAGGAGGCAGGCTCAGACGGTGTAAGGCCCAGTATGGCTTGCAAGTGATTGCACAAAGGTGAGAAAGGGTACCGTATCCCTGGATAACATGTATGGATAGCGTACACATTCAAAAGATATGTCTATACATCAGGAGGCAGGCTCAGACGGTGTAAGGCCCAGTATGGCTTGCAAGTGATTGCACAAAGGTGAGAAAGGGTACCGTATCCCCGGATAACATGTATGGATAGCGTACACATTCAAAAGATATGTCTATACATCAGGAGGCAGGCTCAGACGGTGTCAGGCACAGTATGGATTTGACGGCCCAGACTACACAGCGGAGGAGCAGGGAGAGGTAAAGATTGCAAATGCTGGGGCCCTGCCCAAGCAAGGGGGGCCCACTCGTGGGCGTCGGTACTGGCACTGGGCCTCTCATAGTACGGTCGGTGTGTCTGATGGTGGGTGTGCACCACCACCGTCAGAGACACTTGATTGCACTATGAGGGACCCTGTGCCAGTGCCCGCGCCCAAGAGTCGGCCTACCCACCTGTCCAGGGCAACGGCACTCGCACGGTGTCGTGCGCTAGGTGGTGACCCCGGCCATGGGGGGGGGAGGCAGCACAGTTAGGGAGTTTTAGAAAGTGGCATATGTTGATGTTGGACATTCAGCTGATGCAAAAGGTGAAATAGGTCAAGTCCCAGGAAGAGGTGGACCAAAGCAAGCCATTTTTCTGTCACCCTATGTGTCATCAGGGGAATGTGGGACAAAGTCCTTGGAAACCCATGCATTTATCATTTTAATGAAGGTTGGATCATCCACATTTTGGGTTGACAGACGGGTCCTTTTTTCTGTCAGGATTGATCCAGCTGCACTGAAGACTCTTTCCGATAGCACACTTGCAGCTGGGCAAGCGAGCTCCTGTAAGGCATAATGTGCCAATTCAGGCCAGGTGTCCAGTTTAGCAGCCCAATAGTCAAAGGGGAATGACCTGTGTGGGAGAACATCGATATGGGAGGAAAAGTAGTTTGTAACCATAGTTGACAACTGCTGTCTCCTGTCACTTTCCATCGATGCTGTATTACCAGTTGTGTGAGCGGTACTTGAAAAATCAGTCCACAACATTGTCATGAAACCCCTGTCTCCAACGCCACTTCTGCTGTGTGCACCATGAACACTTCTGCCAAGCTGCCCCCGGCCCGTACGGCTCGTGTGAGAACCATCACCGCTGCTGTGTGCTGGGAATGCCTCAAGCAACCGATTTACCAGAGTTGCTTGTTTATTAGCCAATATTAGGTCAAGGTTCTACTGTGGCATGATGTTTTGTAATTTGCCTTTATAGCGTGGATCCAGGATGCTGGCCAACCAGTAGTCGTCATCGTTCATCATTTTGGCAATGCGGGGTCCCTTTTTAGGATCCGCAAGGCATAATCTGACATGTGGGCCAATGTTCCCGGCGTCAATGATGCACTGCGAGTGCTGGTTGGAGGAGCACTTTCTGGCAAATCCACATCCCTCCAGTCACGCACAAACCCTGTACCAGACCTTGCCACACCAACATTTTCACTTGCCCACGAGATGCATCCTCCTCCCCTAAGTAATCATCCCCATCATCATCCTCCTCGTCCTCTTCTTCCTCCAACTCGTCCAGGAGAGGTCCCTGAGCAGACAATGGCTGAATGTCATCAAGGATTCCCTCCACCTCTTCCTCCTCGTCAACATTGGCTGCAGACGCCTGCTCCTTAAGGTGCGTCAAAGTTTGCATTAGCAGACGCATAAGTCGGATGCTCATGCTTAGGATGGCGTCGTCTGCGCTTACCAGCCGTGTGCATTCCTCAAAACACTGAAGGACTTTACAGAGGTCTTTCAGCTTCGACCACTGCACACCTGTCAACTCCATGTCTGCTCTCAAAGTGCCTGGCCGTGTATCCTCCCACAAATGCATTATGGCCTGCCTCTGCTCGCACAGCCGCTCCACCATGTGCAGGGTGGAGTTCCACCTTGTTGCAATGTCGATAATGAGGCGGTGGTTGGGAAGGTGGAGCAATCGCTGCAGCTTCTGCATACGAACGGAGTGTACAGGCGACCGGCGGATGTGCAAGCACAGTCTTCGCACCTTCTGGAGCAGGGCTGTTAACTCCGGATACTTTTTGAGGAAGCACTGCACCACCAGGTTCAAGGTGTGAGCCAAGCAAGGTATGTGGCTGAGTTTTGAAAGGGCTATGGCTGCCACAAAATTACGGCCGTTATCACTAACTACCTTGCCTGCCTCAAGATGTACACTGCAAAGCCATGACTCAGTTTGTCGCTTCAAGTACTCGGCCAGCACCTCGGCGGTGTGTCTGTCGCCCAAACACATCATCTGCAACACAGCCTGCTGACGCTTTCCACTAGCTGCTCGATAGGGGGACACATCGTGTGCAACAGTGGCAGCTGCAGATGGAGTGCTCATACGACTGCGCTCTGTGGACGAGCTTTCGCTTCTGGAGGAGGAGGAGGAGGGTGGAACGCCTACAGCCAACTGTATCCTATACCGTGGGCTAGGCAGCACTGTCCCACCACCGCTGTCCCCTGTGGACCCTGCATCCACCACATTAACCCAGTGCGCAGTGATGGACACGTAACGGCCCTGGCCATGCCGACTGGACCATGCATCAGTTGTGAGGTGCACCTTTCCACTCACTGACTGCTTGAGTGCATGGACAATGCGGTCTTTTACATGATGGTGGAGGGCTGGGATGGCTTTGGGAGAGAAGAAGTGGCGACTGGGTAGGTCATAGCGTGGTACTGCATAGGCCATGAGTTCGCGGAAAGCTGCGCTTTCCACCAACCGTTAGGGCATCATCTCAAACGAGATTAGTTTGGCAATGTGGGCGTTCAAACCCAGTGTACGCAGATGAGAGACTGAGTACTTTCTTGACCTACTCATAGTGTCTGGGAGGGTGAGCTGGACTTGAGAGCTGCATATGGTGGAAGTAGCGGTGGACAGGGCGGACTGAGAGAGGGTTGATGATGGTGATGGAGTTGGTGTCCTTTCTGATGGCCTAGATTCAGTATTTCGTTGATATAACAGTGGGATTCCCTGACTGCTGTGGCCTTGCAACGACACCTCAACATTTGCTGCTGTGCTAACCGGTGGGCTTACAGTGGGGGAAACAATGTAGCGTTGCTGACTGCCTTCTTTGTGATCAGTTGCACATGTGGCACTTGAGATTTGGTGTTGTGTCCATGCTTGCAAGTGCATGCTGGTTAAATGTCTAAGCATGCAACTGGTATTCAAATTTTTCAGATTTTTCCCTCGGCTAAAGGTCTTTGCGCACTTCTTACAGATAACCTTGGCCTGATCATGATGATTTTGTTAAAAAAAGTGCCACACTGCACTCTTCCTACTTTGGCAGACATTTTGCGGCCTAGCACGCTGTGATGTTTTGACCCTCTGGACAAGCTGTCCAGCAACTCTTTTGATTTTTGGAACCTGTCTTTGGAGTGCTCCGGGCCTGCCAGATAACAGCTGTTGCGATGTTGATGTCTGCTGTGGATGCTCCTCATCTGAGCTATTGGAAGCAGCACCCTCTTTCCCCAATGGATGCCAATCTGGGTCAACAACTGGGTCATCCATCACCTCCTCTTCAATGTCATGTGCACCTTCCTCTGTGTCACCGTGTATGGTGGTATAGTGTGCGGGAAGGGGCACCTGAGTCTCATCAGGGTCAGAATCTGGCTCTGTACACTGCAAGGACAATGTAGTGCTCTGAGTGAATGTACCAGCAGAATCATCTATCAGCGGCTGTGCATCATTGCACTCCATGTCAGATTCATCTTGGCCTGGGTAATTCACCATTTCACTTGATAATCCAGGCATGGTATGTGAAAACAGCTCCATGGAGTAATCAGTAGTATGGCCTGCGTCATCCTTCAATCTTGGTTGTGGTGAAGGACACAAGGAAAGGTGTGGTTCATGAACATGAGCCTCCAATGACGACTCAGTGCTTTTACTTTTTACAACTTCAGAAGAGGAGGCGATAGAGCTGGAGGCTGAGTCAGCAATGTAAGACAAAACTTTTTCCTGATGCTCTGGCGTTAAAAGCGGTTTGCCAACTCCTAGAAAACTAAGCCTTCGAAGCCTTATGGAGCCAGACAATGACGCAGGCTCAACACCTCCTGCATTCGGTCTTATTTTGCTTTTGCCACTACCATCAGATCCACCACCAACACCATCATTACCAGCTGCCAACCCCCGCCCAATTCCACGGCCTCTTCCACCAGCCTTCCTCATTTTTGGTAGAAATGTAGACAAAATCCTACAAACTATATAGTAATGTAAAACAAGGTACAAGGTGTCTATAGGACGGGGATATTTAGATTTTCTGCAGACACTTGTGGACACTGGACACTTGGATTGTGTGAGGCCCACTAAATATCACAGCGCTATATCACAGGCTCGATGGCACAGGTGTGAAAAAAGTGACTACAGGATAAGGGAGATTTTGAATTTCTGGGAGATTTTGAATTTCTGCAGACACTTGTGGACACTGTACACTTGGATTGTGTGAGGCCCACTGAATATCACAGCGCTATGTCACAGGCTCGATGGCACAGGTGTGAAAAAAGTGACTACAGGATAAGGGAGATTTTGAATTTCTGGGAGATTTTGAATTTCTGCAGACACTTGTGGACACTGGACACTTGGATTGTGTGAGGCCCACTGAATATCACAGCGCTATGTCACAGGCTCGATGGCACAGGTGTGAAAAAAGTGACTACAGGATAAGGGAGATTTTGAATTTCTGGGAGATTTTGAATTTCTGCAGACACTTGTGGACACTGGACACTTGGATTGTGTGAGGCCCACTGAATATCACAGTGCTATGTCACAGGCTCAATGGCACAGGTGTGAAAAAAGTGACTACAGGATAAGGGAGATTTTGAATTTCTGCAGACACTTGTGGACACTGGACACTTGGATTGTGTGAGGCCCACTGAATATCACAGCGCTATGTCACAGGCTCGATGGCACTGATGTGAAAAAAGTGACTACAGGATAAGGGAGATTTTGAATTTCTGCAGACACTTGTGGACACTGGACACTTGGATTGTGTGAGGCCCACTGAATATCACAGTGCTATGTCACAGGCTCGATGGCACAGGTGTGAAAAAAGTGACTACAGGATAAGGGAGATTTTGAATTTCTGCAGACACTTGTGGACACTGGACACTTGGATTGTGTGAGGCCCACTGAATATCACAGTGCTATGTCACAGGCTCGATGGCACAGGTGTGAAAAAAGTGACTACAAGATAAGGGAGATTTTGAATTTCTGCAGACACTTGTGGACACTGGACACTTGGATTGTGTGAGGCCCACTGAATATCACAGCGCTATGTCACAGGCTCGATGGCACAGGTGTGAAAAAAGTGAATTGTAGAATTGGGCAGAATAGGAATCTCCCTAGAGTGTAGGTCTGTAAGAACGGAACAAGTCCTCCACTTATCCTTCCACAGTGACTCACAGATAGCTATACTGTGGCTGTGATAACAGCCGTTACACGGTACTGTGTGAGGAGCGTACACCGCTGTATGGTGTGAATAAATGCACGCTCAGTACCTTAGCAGGACAAAAAAAAAATTGGGATTGCTTTTAAAAAAGCAGTTTGCAGAGCAGTGGGGAAACAGCAATGCAGCTGTCAGGAAGCCTTAGAAGGCAGCCTAACAACCAACACCGCTGATCCACCACAATATAGCCTCCCCTTGCACTGCACACACAGTGACTGGTGTGTTGCACAGGCAAAATCGCTAGCAGCAGAAGCAGTTTTTTTGTCTTCTTCCCTGCCTAACGCTCTCCCTACAGAATCAGCAACCTCTCCCTATGCTAAGATCGGCAGAAGTAAGATGGCGGTCGGCGTGCACGCTCTTTTATAACCCCTGTGACGCCCACCAAAGCAAGCCAATCACTTGCATGCCCTTCTGAAAGATGGTGGCGACCCTTGCCTATGTCATCACGTTGCCCACAGTGTCCGTGGATCCTGATTGGCTGAAAAAGAGCACTAAACAAACTTTTGAAACGCTACTTTGGTGCGTAAGTCGCCGACCTCATGGCCGACCTCATCCTAGGGTCGGGTTTCGTTTCATGAAACCCGACTTTGCCAAAAGTCGGCGACTTTTGAAATTGTTCGACCCGTTTCGCTCAACTCTAACTTTAATGTCTCCTCCACCTCCCCCAATACATTCTACATTATTCTTAGTTGTTTTTCTTCATGTAGAATTAACCTACAAGGAAAAAAAGGGTTTATTTTAATTCCGATATTTCTGTCCCATTCACTTGCATTGGTTTCCTGTATCAGAATCGGCGATATCCGATACTTTTTGGGTATCGGTCCGATCCAATCCGATCCGATATTTCACGATATCAGAAGGTATTGCTCAACACTAGAAACTACTCATAAACTTTGGCCCAACTCTTAATCAGTTACTCACACAATAATGGTCAGAAAGCTTAGCACTTCTCCAATGGGATACAGTCTATACAGCTGAATGCTGCAGCTTGGATCATATTCCTCACCAATCGTTATACCGATGCCTCTACCTTGTGCCAGTCCTTACACTGGTTACCCATCCACTCCAGAATTCAGTATAAACTTATTACCCTCACCCACAAAGCTATCCATGGCTCAGCACCACCCTACATCTCCTCCCTCGTCTCAGCCTACCACCCTACCCATGCCCTCCGCTCTGCTAATGACCTGAGGTTAACATCCTTAATAATCAGAATCTCCCACTCCCGTCTCCAAGACTTTTCACGTGCTGTGCCAATTCTTTGGAATGCACTACCCAGGTTAATACGATTAATCCCCAATCACCACAGTTTTAAGCGTGCCTTAAAAACGCATTTGTTCAGACTGGCCTACTGCCTCAATGCATTAACCTACATATTCCTGTGTGGCTCATTCAAAATTTTTTACCATAACCACGTTCCTCGCATCATGTTCTCACATGCTTTATGCATTTAATAGCCCTCTCTGTCTGCACTGTTACATATTTAGACTGTTAACTGGTTCATGCAGCAACAGGAACACCCGATTCTTACACTATGGCAGGTCCAAACAATAAAAGCAATTGTTACCATCCACTTTTCGTGTCTCCCCTTTTTCCTCATAGATTGTAAGCTTGCGAGCAGGGCCCTCATTCCTCTTGGTATCTGTTTCGATCGATGTGTTTATTGCTATGCTGTAATGTCTATTGTCTGTAGAAGTCCCCTCTATAATGTACTGCAGAATATGTTGGCGCTATAGAAATAAAATTATTATTATTTTTTTTTTTTTTACTATGGGTCCAAAAACTAACAGGTTGGTAGATGATATCTACCTGCCTGTTGTGTCCAATGCCGATCTCTGCCGACACAGAGTAGTCACTGACTGCTCCTGCTGGTGATTCGATGGATTCTGCTTGTTACGGTTCTAGCCTTTAGTGTGTTTGGGATGCAGTTACTGACAGCTCAGCCGTCCACTCTAGTACAGGATCGTGTTAAAGGTGTCAGCACTTTGATTTGACAACTCAGTTGTCCAATTGTCTCAGTTGGTGCAGGGAGGTGTTGAATTTTCAGTGTGTAGCAATTTTCAAAAATTTCATTTGTATGCCTTTAAACCAGATAATTATATCACACAAAATAATTAATACATAACCTTTACCACATGTCTACTTTACATAAGTGTCGTTTTTTGAACATTTTATTTTTAGGAAGTTAGAAGTTACAAATTTATTAACAATTTGTCATTTTTCCAACAAAATAAAAAAATATTTAGTTTTTAAGGACCACATTACATTTTTTTAAATATCTTTTTATTGATTTTTAAATGCAAAACAAGAAGAACATTCTTTGAAATGTATATAGTCTTACAATGGAGTATTGAAAGCCCTTTCTTGATTAATCATAGGTAAGCATGTCCTTAATCATATTCGTTCAAATATACCGTAATAATTCCTCAGCAGAAATCCGATATCCTACTGTAAAGCAATGTAGTTCGGTCTCCTGTACAATTATTCTCTAGGAAACTAATTCTTTTACATACATTTCTAAAAGCTAAACATTCTAAAATACAGATATAAAAAGAATAAACAGACGATAGGAATGGGGTGATAGAAAAGTTCCCACGGCTGGGGAGGGGGGCGGAATGATGCCTAAATTCAGACTATCTCAGAAGGATTTCAGAGATAGTGTTATCAATGCCTTAGAATCTGGTCTAGTTTTAGTATAAGATGAAGATCATTTTCTTGAATCTTTCAACTTACTATCTTTGAAGAAGTCCATAATAGTCATCAGTCTCTCTAAATGATACCCATGGAGCCCAAGTTTCCCTAAATTTAGCATGGGAGAGGTTTGTATATGCGATTATTTCTACAACTGATCTACTTTTTGTATCCACTCTGAAGTCCACGGGCAACTCTGGGAGTGCCATTTTGGAGGAATAAGTAATTTAGCTGCCGCCACCACAAATAACAATAAGGATTTATACTTTGTTTGCGGGAAATCACTGGACCAGTTCAGGAAAATAAGATTCGGTTGTAGAGGTTTTGTAAGCTTACACAATTTAGTAATAATTTTCTGGACACCTTCCCAGAACGGCTTTATCATATTGCACGACCACCATAAATGAAGTAATGCTCCCTTATCTGTAGCACATCTCCAGCAAATTGGAGGAATATTGGGATACCATCTATGTGTTATCACTAAAGTGATGTACCACCTTGTAACATTCTTATAGGAGTTTTTTTGGACTCTCACACATCCTGACCGGCCATATGAATTTTTATAAATATGTTCAACTTCCCAGTCCTGCAGTCTGATGCCCAGTTCTTTCTCCCATGCCAGTATATACGCTCTTTTAACGGAGATTGAATTCGTCATGAGTACATCTGGTACAGTTTTGCCAGAATACCTCTTGGGAGTTTGGTCTGGGTTATTAATGATTCAAAGACCGTTAATCTCCTGACTGGGACTCCAGGTTTCAAATACAATTCCATGGCTTTTTTGAGTCTGTGATAGTTAAGAAAATTTAGATGGTAATTTGGGGACTTATTTTGTAATTCTGGTAATGGGAGTAGGGTGCCCTCTGCCAAAAAAAATCCTATTTCATCTCTAATTCGGTGCAAGGAGTCAATAGACTTAGTTTTGACCTGATCCAGATACAAACCCGGCAAGTCCACAATTCTGGCTAATGGTGATGGGAGTGGCATTAGTGAAGTCGAATGATTCGCCCAAGTTTGCACTATATTCCTAGTAATAGCAATGGGTATGTCTAATTTATAGATAAATTCCTTGGAGGCGTGGAGTATGGTGGAAATCGGCATGGATATTGATTCCTTTGCTACCTGTACCCATAATTTATGTTCGTAATTTCTCGCCCAGTCAACTACCAGAGACAGCTTTGCTGCTATATGATACCTCTGTGGATCAGGAGGTCCCATGCCTCATTTAGAACGAGGGAGCGATAGTGTCTTAAAATTAAGTCTAGATTTGGAGCTTTTCTATATATACCTCCCAAAAATGGAGCGCACCCTTTGGAAAAAGGTGGCAGGAATTTTAATAGGAAGCATTCTGGAAACATAGATGAACTTGGGTAAGATGAAGCGTTTTAATAAATTCTTACGTCCCATCAAGGATACAAAAGGTGCCTTCCATGCTTTGATCGATTCTAAAGTAGAATTAAGTAGTGGTACGTAGCTAAGTGTAAACACTGAGTGCCAGTGGGGGCTTTGTTTAATTTCTAGATAACTAATGTGGCTCGAGTTCCACTTAATTGGGAATCTGGATTTAATGTCCTGAAGGGACGAATTTTGGATATTCATACTCATTGCTTCTGACTTATCAAGACTCACTTTGAAATTCGAGAGATCCCCAAATTTTTCAAACAGTTCCAGTACCGCTGGAATTTCTCTGTTTGGGTTAGGTAATAGAAATGAGATATGTGTTTCCAGCGTCTGTTTCGGGAAAGTCGCTCCCGCTAGCACTTCCTTGCACAACTTCAGAAGGTGGGGGCTTAAGATCTCATGAAAGGTTTTGTAGTAGAAGGCAGGTGTCAAGATCCTGCCAGCGTCGGCAAACTGCCACGGCTGAGCAGGGTGACTTACCCACACTACGGGAGGGCCCGGGGTCCGATACTGCAGTGAAAGTTCAAGCAGACAGGACCTGCGACACTGAAAGTAGTAAGGAGTACCAGGACCTACGATCATGTGACTGCAGGGGGCGGGGCTTAACGTCCTACTGCTGCTGATGATGAAATATACTAACTGCAGGGATACTGTAGTAGAGGAGAGGGAAGCGCAGGTCAGACAAGCAGAGGTCATACAAGGAGAGGGCGGAGTGGTATCAGAGGGATGAGCAGAGATTAGTCAAGTCACAGGCAGAGAGTCATACACAGAGAGGTAGCACAGTACAAGAAGGACAGGCAGAACTCGCAACAGGGACGGAACCGGATCAAAACCAAGCAAGCAACAAATTATCAGGCACAAGGCACATGTATGCAAGAGGTCAACTAACTCGGCCGAGGGCAGGAGTATAACTGACACCGGACCTAGGTCGAGTGGCCACTAAACAGCCGCCCTCTGCCAGAGAGAGGCAGAAACAATTAACCACTGTCTGACCAGGACGGGCCAATGACAAAGCCCCGTCCTGGATCATGACAGTACCCCCCTTTCAACGGGTGGCCCACTGGACCCCCGGGTCTCTCAGGATACTTGGCATGAAAGGCCCGGACCAACCGATCCGCATGAACCGATCGGGCAGGAACACATGACCCGTCCTCAGGACCGTAGTCTTTCCAATGCACAAGATATTGAAGAGCACGACGGTCCGACCTAGAGTCAACAAATCGTTCCACCTCGTACTCAGACTGCCCGTCTACCAAAACCGGTGGCAGGGAAGACATTGATCCCTCCCCACAGGACACCACAGGTTTCAAAAGGGCCCTATGGAACACATTGGGGACCCGTAGAGACAGCGGGAGACGCAACCAAAAAGCCACCGGGTTAACCGCTTCAGTAATTTCATAGGGACCAATAAATTTAGGTCCAAGTTTCGCAGAGGGGACCTTGAGCCTTATATTCTTGGTAGACAACCATACCTTATCCCCAACCTGGAACACCGGCCCCACGGACCGTTTTTTGTCTGCAAAAAACTTGTATTTAGCCTGAGCCTTCGTAATGTTACTCTGGACCTCCCGTCATACCTCCCCTACCTGCTGGATAGTCTCATCTGCCCCAGGACAAACGGGAGAACTCTCCAAAATGTGGATGAATCCCATAGTTCCAGAAAAAGGGAGATGTACCCGTAGACTGGTTACTGCGGTTGTTAAACGCAAACTCGGCCAAAGGTAACGCAGTACACCAATCATCCTGTCGGGCTGAGGTCGGGCAACGAAGAATTTGCTCCAGAGACTGATTGGTCCGCTCAGTCTGCCCATTAGTCTCTGGATGATAAGCAGATGAAAAAGGCAGACCAATACCCAAGCCTCTTACAAAATGCCCTCCAAAATCTGGAAACAAATTATACCCCCATATCAGACACCACATTCAAGGGTACCCAATGCAACCGTACCACATGCTCAACAAACAATCTGGACAACGTTTCCACATTAGGTAGAGCCGCCAAGGGTACAAAATGTGCCTGCTTACTAAACCTGTCCACCACTACCCAAATGACGGTATTACCCTTGGAAGGGGGAAGATTGGTGATGAAATCCATGGACAAATGGGTCCATGGTCTATCAGGAATTGGCAGTGGCACCAATTCAACGGCCGGCCGGTTATGGGGGGTTTTCGCACGGGCACATACACCACAAGCAGACACAAATTCCCCAACATCAGAGGCTAAAGAAGACCATCAGAATATCCTAGTGATGGCCTTCCGGGTAGCTGAGATCCCTGGATGTCCACCCAAAACTGAGTCGTGGAACTCCCAAAGGACCTTGAGACGAAATTGAGCTGGTACAAAAAGTTTATCCACTGGCTTAGCCGGAGGGGCAAGAGACATCATGCCCTGATGAAGTGAGCTGGGACAGCTCAGGAAACGCGTAGGCACCAATAAAGTTCCTTGAATTATACCTACAGCAGCGCAGTGTATCATTGCACCTTAAAGCCATCTTCACTTACATGTCTTTGGACCCTGTGCAGACTGCAGCAGCTGTTTCATGCGTTTGTAGGTGTTGTGACCGAAGTTTCACAACCCTATCAGGTGAGTCTCTCCTTGCCTCACCATTACAATTGTGTTTTAAAGGTTTCACACAGTGGATGTGCCCTGTTTTGTTTCTTTTATTAGCTCCAACACATTAGAAATACCTGCTACCACCACCCCAGGCTGAAGAATGGAGGATGGAGGTTCGGGGGGGACACTGGATCCAGACTGCGTGACAAGGCATCAGCTCTGACATTTTTGGATCCTGGCCGAAAAGTGATGGAGAACTGGAATCGGGGAAAAAAAGTGACCATCTAGCCTGTCTAGGAGTCAACCTTTTAGCTGACTCAATGTAAGCTAGGTTTTTGTGGTCCGTAATTACGGCTATAGGATGGACAGCTCCCTCCAAAGAATGCCTCCATTCTTCATAGGCCAACTTCACGGCCAGAAGTTCTCGATTCCCAACATCATAGTTTCTCTCCGCAGGGGAGAATTTCTTAGAGAAAAAGGCACAGGGTCTCAAATTAGTCAAAGTGGCGGGTCCTTGGGACATCACCGCCCCCACCACCACCTCTGAGGCATCCACCTCAACAATAAATGGTTCAGACGGGTCCGGTTGAATAAGAAGTGGAGCAGGCATGAAACATTTTTTTAAAAACTGAAACGCTGCTATCTCTGCGGCTGACCAATTCTTAATATTTGCCCCCTTTTGAGTCATATCTGTGAGAGGTTTAACTACCTGTGAGAACCCCCTTATAAGCTTGCGATAATAATTAGCGAATCCTAGGAAATGCTGCAGAGCCTTCAAATCACAAGTTTGAACCCAATCGACAATGGCCTGCACCTTATTTGGATCCATGCGATACCCCTCAGGAGACACAATGAATCCTAGAAAAGACAATTCCTGAACAAAAAATAAACATTTCTCTAGCTTAGCAAAGAGACAGTTCTCCTGAAGCCTTTGGAGAACTGCCCGAATATGACCAATGTGAGCCTGTTTATCAGGTGAGTAGATAAGTATGTCATCCAAATACACAACCATAAAACGTCCAACAAAATCAGAGAACACATGATTGATGAAATTTTGGAAGACTGCTGGAGCATTGGTCAGACCGAAAGGCATGACCAAATTCTCAAACAACCCTTCAGTAGTGAGAAAAGCAGTCTTCCACTCATCTCCCTCCCGGACCCGGATAAGGTTATGCTCCCTGTAGATCTAATTTTGAAAACCACTTAGCCCCAGACAACTGGTTGTACAAATCAGGAATAAGTGGGAGGGGGTAAGTATTTCTCAGTTATTTTGTTTAACTCTCGAAAATCGAGGCATGGGCGCAAACCACCATCTTTTTTCTTCGCGAAAAAGAACCCCGCCGCCACGGGAGAGACAGAAGGATGAATGTGTCCTTTATGAAGACTCTCGGAAATGTATTCTTTCAAAGCAGCCCGCTCGGGACCCGAAATGTTATACAAGCGGGCCTTGGGCAATTTAGCACCTGGAACCAGGTCAATGGCACAATCAAATGGGTGGTAAAACTTCAGCCTCTTTTTCGGAGAAAACGTCAGCATAGTCCTTCAGTTACTCCGGAATACCTTCCAGACCAATGGACGACACAGACACAATAGCAAAACATCTTTCAGAACAATTAGGTCCCCATTTAACAATATCCCGGGAACCCCAGTCAATAATCGGGTTATGCCGTTGCAGCCAGGGAAACCCTAACACCAGGCCTGCAGAGAGGTTATCCAAAACAAAACATGACATACGCTCCTGGTGAAGGGCCCCCACCCTGAGGGTGAATTCCTCAGAAACAAAATGGAGACCATCCTTAGTGAGAGGTGTTGAATCAATGGCCATTATTTTTATAGGAGTCTCCAACCTAACTGTCCCTAATCTACAGCTGGCCACCAGCTTGGAGTCAATCAGGTTCAAGGATGATCCACAGTCAACAAAAGCCGAAGTAGGGAAAAAACAGTTCTTAACACCAAGTTCCACCTTTAATAGTATCTTAGAAAATGAAGAAAGGGGTATCTGAGAGTCTGTGTGACCTCCAAGATGATCACCCAGACTCAGCCGCTTGTTAGTCAGTGGGCAGGAGGGGAAGTCCTTTTTCCAATGTCCAGAATCACTGCAGTAAAAGCACAATTTTCCAAAGCGCCGTCGTCTCCTTTCTTTCTCTTTGAGGTCGATGGTTCCCATCTCCATGGTTTCCAATGTAGGACTGGCTCCCCTTCCTTGGGAGAATAACGGGGTCTCAATCTGCATCACTCCTCTCGCCCGTAGCCTGCGATCCATTCGGATGGCCTGTGTCATAGCATCCTCCAGAGAATCAGGCGGAGGGTGGAGTGCCAAGGCATCTTTCAGATGTTCAGACAGGCCTCTACGGAACAAGCCCTGGAGGGCGGCATCATCCCAGAAGACCTCAGCAGCCCAGCATCTTAACTCTGAGCAAAACCACTCGGCTGAGTGCTTCCCCTGACATACACTCATCACCATGTCCTCAGCCATACGCACCCGATCAGGCTCATCATAAATATGCCCCAGGGCCTCAAAAAATGCATCCACAGTCATACGCTCAGGGGCAGTGGTCGGAAGGGAGAAAGCCCAAGCCTGGGGGGCTCCCCTTAACAGAGACATAATGACCCCCACTCTCTGACTTTCATCCCCAGAAGAGTGCGGCCTTAATGAGAAAAACAGCTTACAGCCCTCCTTCAAAACTTTAAATTCCTTTTTATCTCCAGAAAAGGTATCCAGTAATTTAACCGGGGACTCAGGGGGAACTAATGTAACATCTTGAGCCCTCGATGATAAAGCCCCCTGCACAGTGTCAGCGATTAGCTGCTGAGACTGAGCCAGGACTCGTTGTTCCCCAATGAGTTTCTGAGACATCTGAGTCAGATGCTTTACCTGCTCAGGTATATATTTAGACACACATAAACCACAAAATTAGAACATAGATAAAGCATGCTCTTGCCAAGACGTTTCCCCCTCAGGTGACATAAAGTAATTTGTGAAAATATCATGCACTTTGAGGCCAGAGAGCGGTCTATGTTGAGGGTTGATAGGTGGTGTCACCCTATGCACATTGGCCAACCCACGCACAACACCACCAGAGGAGGAACAATCATCTATCCTGGTGAAGTTATGAAGAACCACACAGGCTTTAACTACTTCATTAACATTTTGTTCACTCAGCTGAATGGCAGACTGGAGTACCCGCCATTTGGCACAAAGAATGCCAAAGGAACACTCCACCAGTCGCCGAGCACATGATAGGCGCAAGTTAAAAATTCTGCGCCTGTGATCAAGGTTGCGCCGGGGATATGGCCTCATGACATTGCGCGTTAACTGAAAAGCCTCATCTGCCACAAGGACATAAGGGACAGATTCTTGAGTGGAGCCTGGTAGCTGGCGTGGTGGTCGTAGATCCAACTGGTTGGTGCGTAGCCGCCGAGCCATAATGGAAGTATTGAAGACTCGAGAGTCTCCCGTCCTTCCATAGGCCCCAATGTCAACAATTATAAACTTGCATTGAGGGTCGGCCAGAGCCAACAATACAACAGAAAAGTATTGTTTATAACTGAAGAATTGGGAGCCAGAGTTTGGCGGCTTACGCACCCGGATATGTTTGCCATCAAGGGCCCCAATACAATTAGGAAACTGGCATTCCTCCTCAAAGTACCTTGATATCCTCAACCAGTCTTCCATCCTGGGCTCGGGCATGACGAGTTGATGTAATCTTGACCATATTTGACTACATGTCGACCTGACTATGCCAGAAATTGTAGATCTTCCAATCAGAAACTCATGGTGGAGGGCGTCATAAGACAGGCCAGTGGACAGGAAGCTGAGGAACATTTTAGAATGCACAAATTAAAAAAAAAGGTACATACATACCAAACTTGTTATGAATTCACATCTAATAACACACAAATTTTGTTGCACAATGACTAAGTGATATTCAGTGCTTCTTACACATAACATTCTGGTCTGTAAGTTTCAACATATCTGGAATAAGATGAGGGCTTTAAAATTAGTCCATGAAGCAAAAAATACATACTTTGGGCAACACATCATCAACATAGAGAATGTGGTTGTGTAGTACATACCGTAATGCATGAGACCGATACATGAGACCGTGACAAAGATGTGCAGTACTGTCAGTGACCGGCTATTTCATCCTAAATGTGAGAGGGAGCAATATTGAAAGTCCTTCCTTCCTGCTGCAGTTAGGCTGTATAACCAGCACTGTCCAAAGCGGAGAATGACCCAAACAGTGAACTGATAGATCCAAAGCTGTGATCGTCCAGTTATATATTTTTTTTTTTTTCGTATATGTACCTACCTACTGTCAATGTAATGCCTTTATGCATCTGTATCTGTTCTTGTTCCTGCCTTGCTTCTGTAATGCTCTGAATTTCCCCATAGTGGGACGATGAAAGGATTATCTTATCTTATCTTATCTTAATGTGAGTAGAAGTCGCTCCTCTGCAGATATAGCTTTGCGCATCCTTGTGTCCTGAAAGGTTATCCCAGGGCGCACTGTCTCCAAGAGTCGATCAAATGTTGCAAGGCTCATGCGACAGTATTCGTAGAATTTAGCTGGATGCTCCCGCAGAGAAGAATAGAGGCGGTGAAAATGACCTCTTGTGAGTCGTTGCCTCAAAAGTAGATGGACCCACATGCATCTCCTCCTCCGCGGATCCACTATCACTGGGTATTGTTGACCAAAGCGGCGTGACAAAAGCCAGTTGAAGAGAACCTGCTCAGTTGTGTTGAAAGTCAGACTGTCTGTCATGTTGCACATACAACAGCAACACACCTAGTGAAGGCAAGGTCACAAATGGACTGAATGGAGGCAGCCATCTGTTCCTGAGGCAATAAATAGGGTGCAGGCTAATGATCTAAATAGGTAGCAGGCCTCAAAACCGTTAAATGTCCATTTTGCAAGCCGGCGAGAAAATCTCGCAATACGGATGCCATACGGATTACATACGGATCACATACGGATGCTGACATGCGCAAAATACGCGACCACACCTTGCTTATGGATGACATACAGAGCACTATTTAGGGGTCATTCATCTGTATTACACATGTAAACTACGGACCGTATTTTGCGTCAGTTAGTGTAACCCCGGCCTTAGGCTGTGTGCACACGCTGCGGAATCTGCTGCGGATTGATCTGGGCGGATTTTGCAAAATCCGCAGGTAAATATCTGCGGATTAACCTGTGGTTTTGCCCTGCAGTTTATCATCTCCACAATGGAGGAGATGGTAAACCGCTGCGGAATCCGCAGAAAGAATTGACATGCAATTTTTTCTGCAGATTAGAAACCGCAGGCAAAACCGCGCTGAAAAATCCGCAGCATCTGCACTGCGGTTTCCATTTCCCATAGGGAATAATGGTACTGTACACCGCAGCAGAAACTGCTGCGGATCTGCAGGGCCAAAACCGCTGCGGATCCGCAGCAGAATACGCAGCGTGTGCACACACATCCTTAGGTGAGTATAACAGTGTTTGTTAATTTTAAATAAAATGGAAAGCTGTATTTAGTCTTATTTCTAAAAAAAGGACTTTATTTTGTCTGTGTCTTTATTTACCATGTAACTATAGGATTAGTAATGGATGGGTGTCTTATAGATGCCTCTCCATTACTAAGCTGTCGGCTTGGTGTCACCTGACAATATAAAGGTGATATCCACTTCACAAATACAAACCTCACTTGCCACCACTACAGGGCAAGTGGGAAGAGCACCATAATTGGCGCATCTAATAGATGTGCCTTTTCTGGGCAGCTGGAGGCTGCTATTTTTAGTCTGGGGGTACCAATATCCTGGCCCCTTACCATGTTGAGAGCACCAGCCCCCAGCTGTGAGCTTTAGCAAGGCTGGTTGTCAAAAATGGGGGAGACCCCATGCCATTTTTTTAAATTATTTATTTAAATAATTAAAAATAAGGCGTGGGACCCCTCTATTCTTCATAACCAGCCTTGCTGAAGCCTTGCTCACAACTGGGGGTTGCAGCCCCCTGCTGTGAGTTTTGCCTGGCTGGTTATCAAAAATACAGGGGAACCCATGCAGGTTTTTTAAAATTATTTATTTACAGCGCAGGAGCAGTTGATGAATTCTCCCATCATCAGCTCCTGTTCTCACTCTTATTAGCGACAGCAGGTGTCTGTTGATAGGAGCTGTAGTCCTATCAGCTGACACCAGTGACTTGAGGTAAACTTTACACCTCCAATCACAGCTGAGTGCTCATGCTGTCTTTTGACAGTGTGGGAACCATAGCTCTTTGACCAATGGGGATGATTTCACCACCAATCAGAAGCGCTATGCCGGTGTTTCCCATGCTGTCACACAGCATGGGAAACACCATCTTTTGTTCTGTGTATGTTTGGCTATATTCGGTGATTGAATCGATGATTAAGTTGGTGATTATTGCAAATTCAATAATCATGAGCTGAACCGAATATTGAAATATTCGCTCATCTCTTGTCATAAACCAAAGACCAAAACTGGTAGCAGAAAACAGCCTTTCTGGCTTAAATGAAAGTAAAAAGTTTATATACAGTAAAGTCCTGCCCAGTATTTCTGGGACAACACCTATGGCAGCTCTCGCAAGAGCTCCAGTCTGGAGTCTTCCTTCCACTACACATCACAGACAGAAAAAAAATGCTGGCTGGACATTTAACAACCCAGTTACATCCTTGAGGTGGAGATGGGGTGAGTAGGTGTCCCACCTGTCTCTTACCTACTCACCTACAAACCCACTCCTGAAGTGCAGGAGTGGATTAAGGGTAGCCAGGGCTCCGGGCTGTTCAGACTCTGTGGGCCCCCCGGTCATGTGACGGGGTCGGGAAGTCACTAGTTTTCATGATGCATACGATGCGTCAAGGGGCAGGAAGGGGTTAAATACTGAGGTAAATAACTCAGCAAATACACAACGTGTGCACGAGGCCTCACATACTGAGGTAAAAAACACCAAATACTCAGCGTGTCCATGAGGCCTTACAAATACTGAGCAAAAAACTCACCAAATACTCAGCGTGTGCACAAGGCCTTATAAATACTGAGGTTAAAACTCACCAAATAGATTGTAGCTTGCAAGCAGGGCCCTCATTCCTCTTGGTATCTGTTATGATCTATGTGATTATTGTTATGCTGTAATGTCTATTGTCTGAAATGTAAAGTGCTGCGGAATATGTCGGCGCTATAGAAATAAAATGTATTATTATTATTATTACCAAATACTCAGCGTGTGCACGAGGCCTTATAAATACTGAGGTAAAAACTCACCAAATATTCACCGCGTGCATGAGGCCTTACAAATACTGGAAGGCTTCCACCCAACAACTAGTCCTGACTCACCTGTACCCAACATCGAAACCAGCTAATAGTCTGCAATCACCTGCTGACATGGACCCATGACCTGTCAGACAAGTTCCTTCACATGAGTCACACAGAGGCTTCTGCTTCATGAACTTCCCCAGATAGAAGAAGCAGCCTCCGGTGTGCAGCCTGTGGCCGGATACACAGGAAGAGACGCTCCTCGTCACAGGCTGTGCCCAACATGGCAGCAGAGGTGTTAACGCCACATACAAGTCACCGTCTCTTCACATAATGGACACGACGCTGCATCTGGTGACGAACAAGCGCACATTGCGCAATGTTAATCATGTCCCAGATGTTCAGCATGTGGAGGACCAAGGGGGGACAAAAAAAGACCCCAGGATTGGAACAGGAGCATGGGAAATTGGACGGCGGTCGGAGGGGCAGGGTTTATATAGGGGTCGGAGTAAGTAAATATATATATATATATATATATATATATATACACACATATTACTACATGCGGGCAGTGCACACATGAACAATCCCCTGGTTTTATAACTTTTAACTGGTCAAAACATTTCTCTCAGTAGGCCAAGAAAGAAATGTGGCAGGAATAGAGTACACCTCATAGTAACTTATGTGTGAGGCAAAGGTGACAAGACCCACCATCTCATGCCCACCTTACTAGAGGTGCCCACATATAGCAAAGTTAATGGAAACAGTCGACTTCCACTATGATGATTGGTTACTGGCTGTCTGTGTATGGACACCTTCCCAGAGAAAGGGGTAAATCCTGGCTACAATGTAACAATGTTACGACCCCTCAGTGTCACCGGCTACTACTGACCCCAGGACCTCCCCACCACTCACTATGGAGATGACTGGACTCCCTGTATAATGCTATTCCACACTGAGGTACCTCCATGACTCGGCTGAGATACACCCTAGAAGAGTAGCATCGCAAGAAGTATCTCAGCCTGAAGTGAGTGAACTTGCAGCTACCACCCCCCTGAGCAGCATGGAGCGGCCAGGTCTTACCTGCACCCCTGGCAGGCCGGGCAGCTCCAGGGACTGACTTATCCTGCTGTACCATGAAACCCTCTGCACAGCCCTGGCCTTGAGCTCCACACTGAGGAGGGGATCCCTCCTACACGCCCGAGCGCCCCTCTCCCTGACAGTCCGGGAGCAGCAGAGATTGCAGGGGGCAGAGAGTTTGGCAGCAAGAAGAGATTTGCTGTATTACTGAGCCTATGATGATGATTTCCGGCTGCGAAGACAACATGTATGACAGCTTGTTCTGGCCGTCGCTCACTGTCATCTCTGCGCTGCTGCTCGATCACAGAAAACTACTGTAGACCAGGAAACAAGGAGAGGGTAAACAAACATTAGGCAGCCATTCCCCGCCTCCTCACTGCCTCTTCCCCTCTCATAGCTCCTCCTGGTAACTGCCTGCATCCATGGCCCTGCAGTGATGTGCCAGAGTTTACATGGGGGAGACATAGTACATCCATTATACTATGTACACTCCAGCTGACTTTCCGCCATAGAGGCGGTGGCGGATTATAATGGGGCAATTTACCTTGAGCCGGTGGGCCCCCCACACCACTGGGCCCTTGGCTGCCACCCAGATTGACCTCATTATAATCCACCACTGCTGAAGAGGAACATATGGGTTTCTAGATCATGGAAAAGAGCAAAGTTCATGACAGATATCTCCCCTCAAATACTGTGCCAGTGACCCTGTCACAGTTAATACTGACAGACATGTGACACTTAGGTTGCACACAGGTGGAATTCCTTTCACTAAGCTTGTGGCTTTTGAAGGTAATTGCTTGCACCAAGTGTTTTTAGGGGCTTCATCGCAAAAGGGATGAATACATACGCACATGCCAATTTTTAGCTGTTTCATCCCATGAATTTAATTTATGTCTATATTTTTTCACTTCACAACAGCAAGTTAGACTCTTTAGTGCTGAATGCTGATGCATCGCACACTGGTCAGATTACAAAAATATTTATACACAGGTACACTGATTGTAAGATTGTAATGTAACAAAATAGGTGAAACCTAAGGGGGTGAATACTTTTGCAATCAACTATATATACTGTATATATACACTATATATATATATATATATATTATATATATATATATACACACAGTATATGTGCAGTATTTGTCATATTTTATACATTTTGTGCTGAATCCTCTTTTAGATTTTTCCGTTTCTGTCATTCATTATGAAATATAGTACCATTCAGGTGATATTGTGTAGAATGACACCATAAAAGTTGAAATCATCTTAAAAGCAATCAATTTTCTTTATTTCAGGTATGTGTTTCAGAATGCAAGCACCATGCACTATGAAGCTCAAAAACTTTTGAGTGACATCTTAACAATCTCATTTTTTACCATTATATGTCACACTTCAGTTTGAATAGCTAAAGTGCGCTTTACATGAGCTGCTTCTAGAACGTCTCAAACCTTTTTCAGCGATCTCATCCTTCTGCTTCATCTGATAACATTGATTTCCTTAAAATGGTTTTGTTTTAATTCCTCTTTAAGACGCCTACTGTATCTGAAAGGCTGGTTTCACATTTGCGTTTTTTAGCGCTGGAAAAAAACGCACACCTGCGCATGCGTTTTTTCCCCTATATTTAACATGGGTGCGCATACCTGCGCGCTGGTAAGCGCATGTATGCGATTTTCATGCGCTGCGTTTTTTTGGGGTGTGCGTTGGGATTTTCCAGACGCAGCATGTTGCATTTTTTGGCCCTGCAAAAAAGCGCATGCGCACATATGCGCACGTTTTGCGCTAAAAATGGCCATTATAGCCTATGGATGCGCATATGTGCGCACTGGCATGCTCATGTATGCGTTTTTTTGCATATGCGTTTTTTTTTTTAAAACCATGGAATTTAGGGGTTTGGGTTAGAGTTAGGGTTAGTTAAGGGGGTTTAGGGTTAGGGTTATGGTCAGGGTCAGGGTTAGGGTTGGGGTTTGGGTCAGGGTTAGGGTTAAGTATGGTTTTGTTAAGGATTAGGGTCATGGTTAGGGTCAGGATTAGGGTTAAGTATGGTTTTGTTAAGGGTTAGGGTCAGGGTTAGGGTTAGGGTTAGGGCCAGGGTTAGGGTTAGGGTTAGGGTCAGGGTTAGGGTCAGGATTAGGGTTAAGTATGGTTTTGTTAAGGATTAGGGTCATGGTTAGGGTCAGGATTAGGGTTAAGTATGGTTTTGTTAAGGGTTAGGGTCAGGGTTAGGGTTAGGGTTAGGGTCAGGGTTAGGGTTAGGGTTAGGGTTAGGGTTAGGGTCAGGGTTAGGGTCAGGATTAGGGTTAAGTATGGTTTTGTTAAGGATTAGGGTCAGGGTTAGGGTCAGGATTAGGGTTAGTATGGTTTTGTTAAGGGTTAGGGTCAGGGTTAGGGTTAGGGTTAGGGTTAGGGTCAGGGTTAGGGTCAGGATTAGGGTTAAGTATGGTTTGGTTAAGGGTTAGGGTCAGGGTCAGGGTTAGGGTTAGGGTTAGGGTTAGGGTCAGGGTTAGGGTTAAGTATGGTTTTGTTAAGGGTTAGGGTCAGGGTTAGGGTTAGGGTTAGGGTCAGGGTTAGGGTTAGGGTCAGGGTTAGGGTTAGGGTTAGGGTCAGGGTTAGGGTTAGGGTTAGGGTTAGTTAGGGTTTAGGGTTTGGGTTAGGGTTAAGTATGATTTGGTTAAGGGTTAGGGTCAGGGTTAGGGTTAGGGTTAGGGTCAGGGTTAGGGTTAGGGTTAGGGTCAGGGTTAGGGTTAGTAAAGTCATGGTTTGGGTAGTGTGAGGGGCCACCTAAAAATGTTGGAAAAAAACGCAAACGCGGTAAAAACGCGCTAAAAACGCATACAAACGCATAAAAACGCTGCGTTTTTTTCATGCATGCTCATAAAAATGCTTGAAAAAAACGCAGCAGTTGTATGCTTATGTATGCGTTTTTTCAATGCGTTTTTTTGCGGGAAAAACGCGCTGCAAAAAAAAACAAGTGTGAAACTAGCCTAAGAAACTCAAAAAATAGGGTAATTGAACATGAGGACACAAGAAGTAGCACGTCAGCAGTGCAATGTAAAAAAAGAAGAAAATTGTTCACAAAAATGTAACATGGACCAATGGTGACCAATGTACCTTTCAGACCTCTGCCATTCCAGCACTCGTATGCCAACTTTATTTTGCTTCCATTTTGTATATCAGATGTCTAGTAACTGGTGCAGTCAATCATCAAAGAAGAAACACAAAGCCTGGGAGTAAGGTAAACCCCAGCTACCACGAGAGGTAGTGAGTTCTCCTAAAATGGAAGTCTTCAAACAGAGGCTGTGCAGACATCTGTCTGAGATGGTTTAGTGAATCCTAAACTGCACTGAGCAGGAGGTTGTACACGATGACCCAGGAGGTCCCTTCCAGCTCTAACATTCTCGGATTCTTTGATAATTAGGAATTGAGGTACCCAGGAACTAAAATAGATAACTATATTTTAAATATGAAATACAGTAAAAAAAACTTTAAATAGATGCCACAAACCATGTGTTAAAACTGGAAATACATGTATTTCCCCCAAAAGTATATAGTCCACTTAATATAACAATGCTTACATGCAGTATGGTCATATATATATTGTTGGCATACATTTTTTAAATTTCTGTGGAAGCATGGTTGAAAAGCAATGTCTGACTTTCATTTGTTCATTTTCATAGATTTTGATTTATTATTACTTTTGTCAGATTCAAGTTATTTCTGTGACCATTTGTGGGTTTTTCTGTCATTAAACGAGGGGCACCAACAATTTTGACCCCATGTGTACTAATAAGGGAAATGCCCTGCATTGGGCAAATACATGTATATCCACTTTGGACACATGCTTTGTTTCCCCTGCCAGGAATAACAGATTAATTAACATCATAGTTTTTCAGTATTCCAGCTATATCTGTGTCTATATTTTTATAGTGCTTTTATTGTATTTCATATTTATTAAATACTAGCTGAAGAGCCCGGCGCTGCCCGGGCATAGTAACTAACAGTGGTTAGTTATAGCAAATTATAATTATCCTCCATCCCATAGTCCCGTGCCCATATACCCATCATACATATCCTCCATCCCATAGTCGAGTGCCCATATACCCATCATACATATTCTCCATCCCATAGTCCCATGCCCATATACCCATCATACATATCCTCCATCCCATAGTCGAGTGCCCATATACCCATCACACATCCTCCATCCCTTAGTCCCATGCCCATATACCCATCATACATATTCTCCATCCCATAGTCCCATGCCCATATACCCATCATACATATTCTCCATCCCATAGTCCCATGCCCATATACCCATCATACATATCCTCCATCCCATAGTCGAGTGCCCATATACCCATCACACATCCTCCATCCCATAGTCCCATGCCCATATACCCATCATACATATTCTCCATCCCATAGTCCCATGCCCATATACCCATCATACATATTCTCCATCCCATAGTCCCATGCCCCTATACCCATCATACATATTCGCCATCCCATAGTCGAGTGCCCATATACCCATCACACATCCTTCATCTCATAGTCCCATGCCCATATACCCATCATACATATCCGCCATCTCATAGTCCCGTGCCCATATACCCATCATACATATCCGCCATCTCATAGTCCCGTGCCCATATACCCATCACACATCCTCCATCCCATAGTCCCGTGCCCATATACATATCTGCCATCCCATAGTCCCGTGCCCATATACCCATCAAACATATCCTCCATCCCATAGTCAAGTGCCCATATACCCATCACACATCCTCCATCCCATAGTCCTGTGCCCATATACATATCCGCCATCCCATAGTCCCGTGCCCATATACCCATCATACATATCCTCCATCCCATAGTACAGTGCCCATATACCCATCACACATCCTCCATCCCATAGTCCTGTGCCCATATACATATCCGCCATCCCATAGTCCCGTGCCCATATACCCATCACACATCCTCCATCCCATAGTCAACCATTATGACATCATAATGAGCGGCGGCAGGGCTTGCAACCTATGATGACATCAGGGTCGCCATGGCAACCATTGTGACATCATAATGAGGGGCGGGGCTTGATACGCACACACTGTTTCCCCAGTATGCAAATAGGGGCATTATGACATCATAATGAGGGGCGTGGCTTGACACGCACACACTTTTTCCCCAGTATGTAGACGGGGGGCAAATTTGTTTGGTGAATTGGAACGTGCGGGGTTAAAATTTCACCTCACAACATAGCTTAGGACGCTCTCGGGGTCCAGACGTGCGACTGTGCCAATTTTTGTGGCTGTAGCTGCGACGGTGCGGATGCCTATCCCCGACATACACACATACATACATACATACATACATACACACTTTGAGCTTTATAATATTAGATGAATCTATTTTATTTACTAGCTCACTTCCTTATTTTTCTAGGATTTACATTACTCCCAAGCTTTGTGATTGTTGTCTCATTTATGTGGAAGTGCAATGATGTAGTGCTTTTGTTCATGAAAAGGACTTTACGTTGTTTGCAGTCAATCATTGCCAAAAGATTGCTTTAGCCAGTCATGTTCCATCTAATCAAGAAGGGAGAGCTAGGAGACTATTTCTTAAATCTGGATAATAAAACAGAAGAACATTGTAGCACAGCTATGACAGTGGTGGGTGTTGAACCACTGTGCCACTGGTCAGGCTTACCCTAGAGGGACGTAACTAAGTGATTACCTGGTCTTTGATGATGGGGATAGGCTTGAGCCATTAGGTATCATCAACTACAACTGCACAGCAGTGACCAGACCTGCAGCAGCTGACCAATGAGTCAAAGGTACAAATCCGAAGCACAGAGTGTATAGACAGAGACATGCTCATAAAGTCCAAGGTTGGGGCAGCACAGTTACAGAATGCGAAGCAGAAGTCAAGTGTGAGATTTGTGTTGGCTCACGCCTGAGTAATCTCTGTACTTTTTGTAAAAAGATTTGTTTCTTTATAGTTAATGTTGTAAGCTGGCTATAAGATGTTGCTGTTGTTTGGACATAGTTAAAAGACTATGATATGCCTATAAGATGTGAGAGGAGGGATTACAAAAGTGAAACACAGGAAAAGGAAGTGCGGCCATCTTGTGCATTGTCTGCAAGAATGAGGGATGAGTGAGTTTGTGCTGGAGAGTAATCCGATGACATCCTCTTTTGACAGCACCCCACTGAGTTAAAAGCAGTGACAGATTAGACCTGAACTGGTCCGGGATCCGGACCTGTGCGGATTCAGTGGAATTCCTGGAACAGAGGAGACCAGAACTTGAAGTGAAAGATGCTGCACCCCATGAAAGAGATAAACCACAAGCATCATCTGTATTGCAAACCACTGTGCTGAACTGCAGGCGAGCCCGTGCTTTGCACTCATTTAATTAATCCAGACATCCTAAGGGTTTAACCAGCTAATGGGCAGCCGGTTCAGACAGGCACACCAACAGGTAAAATTATATAGAGAATATAGCAGAATCAGTTTTCTTGGATGCAGAGCTGTTCATAAGGGATATAGCCTTCAGGCAAAATGTTTGCTTCATGTGTTCTCTTTGTGTGTTTATCAAAAATGAGTAGAAAGGAATATCTTGATTCCTAAGTAAAATAGTTACAGAAAGTGGAGTGTGTGGAAATTGGTTGTTTTCTCGCCCTTGACTCCGTTGTATCTTGAACAACACCCTCGGTGCATGATTTACAACTTGGTGTAGTCAGCAGGATACAGCGATCGTTATGGACAGGAAAATGTCAGGAAACAATTCCTCAGAGTCAGCTCAGAGTTCCATTCAAGGTTCTCCAGCCCAGCAGGGTCAGCTAACCCAGCACAGCCAAGCCAACCAGCCCCTGTGTCACCAATATTGCCTGATTCCATGGTGTCAGCCCAGGTAGGGTATCTTCCAGCAGGAACCCTGCCTCACCACATGGCCAAATCACAACATGGGCCTTCAGGATTGGATAGAGAGGGTTCGAAGTCCAGTCAAGGTGTGTAACCTGACCCCGAAGATACAAGCGGAGGTACTGTAGCTCTGAATGCGATGGAGGGTGATGTCAGATGGACATTGATGGTGCACTATGAATCTGAAAGGGACACCATAGAAAAGATATTAGCTCTGCTGGAAAGTTTCCATGGGACCCATGTGCAGGTGGCACAGCTGAGGAGTGAATTCTTTAACTGGCCACCGTGCGAAGAGGAAACACTGATGTGGTACATTAACGTCATTCATGAAGCAATACAAGAGATCCGGAGATGCAACCCAACAGGCATGGGTGCCTTTCAAGAGCTGGAACGGCTCCTGGAGATGAGTTCATTGCTGTAATTGCTAATACGTCCTTACAGAACAAACTCTGAGTGATGGCTCAAAGTAACGCCACTCTGATGCTTTATGATATTTTCCTAGCTACCCTAGAATGGGAAGAATAGCCAAATCCTGTTATCAAGAAATCTGTAAGCAGTGCTCGAGTCATAGAAGGCCGGAATGGGTCAGAGGAGGCAGCGACCTTGAGATAAGCGGTCTATACTCTGACGACATCAATGCAAGAACAAGTATGGGAGCTCCGCTTAGAGGTAGTTCAGATAAGGACTTAGCCAAACGATGCACTGAAAGCGGTACCATGGCCCCAAGGCCATATGGCAAGACCAACCAGTACGCAAAATCCCGTGGGCCACAGGATTGAATTGGATGTGACACTGTGTATGAACGTGTTCAGGGATTAGGACCACCATCTATATGCTAAAGAAGGGCCTAAATATTGGCAATGGGCTACCACACACCAGCCAAGTTAGAAGATTCTGCAGCAGATGGTGAGAAGCTGAAGCCTGCATAAGAGCACTATGTGTGACCGGTCCATCAGACGGTTGAGAGTGCCGCTTAAGACATCGGTAAAGATCCTACCGCCAGGAGCAGATATTGATGTTGCCAGTGGGAGCAGGATTCCGACTGAGTGAACTTGAGGTCCTGATCGAGCTCATCGCTTGGGAGAGGATGTTGAACAAACCGCTGTTAGGCAGGGCCCTCGTCACTGTGAATGACGGGTGCGTGCCCATACATTGTATTAATGTTTTGGACAGTGAGTTGACCTTTCCCGAAGGTAACCTACTGGCCGAAGTCTATGTGTCTGATAGAAAGTTTTACCTAGAAGAGACTTCATGTAAAAGCCAGACAGGAGATTGGCCTGGACATATGCCATACATGTCCAGAGAAAACAGGCTCCAACTGTGGAGTGGAATGGCCGGGCGATCATGGATCTGATGTGAGTGGACTGCTGGACATTGACTCCATGGCAACAAAAGTTTATCGAAGAAACTTTTTGGGAATATCAGGAGGCATTCTCAAGACATGACGAGGACTTCGGGTGTGCTACTCCTATTGAACATGAAATCGCTACCGGCGATGCTGCATCAATACGAGAGGTATCGACAAATCCCGCCGAAGATGTACCTATAGGTGAAAGACATGGTGTCCAGTATGTTGGAGAATCAGGTCAATCAAGAGAGCCAGAGTCCTTAGGCTGCTCCAGTGGTTATGATGCAGAAGAAGGACCGGTCTCTCTGGTTCTGTGTGGATTACCGGAAGATGAATGCCCAGATCATCTGTGATGCCTATCCTCTTCCATGAATCAAAGAGTCTTTATCCACTCTGAGTCATGCAAAATTCTTCTCAACTCTTGATTTGGCCAGCAGATACTGGCAGGTACCGATGGCTGAGAAAGACAATGCGAAGACGGCTTTCATTCTATCCATGGGACACTATGATTTGAACAGGATGCCATTTGGCATGTCCAATGCCCCAGGAACATTTCAATGGTTGATGGAGCATTGTTTGGGTGATCTCAACTTTGAGTTGGTTTTGATATACCTGGAAGATGTGGTGATACTTAGGGTCTCCTTTGAAGATTACTTGCAGAAGTTGCGGCAAGTCCTGAGGCGGTTGCGAGATCATGGTCTCAAGATCAATCCCAGGAAATGTCAACTTTTTCAACACCGGATAGAATACTTGAGACATGTGATTACTCCAGAGGGGGTGCAATCAGCTACCAGCAAGGTGGATGCCATCTGAAAATGGCCTCGGACGAATAACCTCTGAGAAGTGTGTACTTTTTTAGGTCTGGCCAAATACTATTATTGGTTTACACCCAAGTTTGCTCATTTTGCTGGCCTACTAAATGAGCTACTGAAGGGCACGAAAGCGGAGCCCAAAAATCAACCCATCAAGTGAGGACAGCAGCGGCAAGAAGCCTTTGAAGCTTTAAAGAAGGCCCTGATCTTGGCATATGCACGGTTCGATGCCCCATTATTGTTGTACATGGATAGAAGCTTACATGGACTGGGTTCTGTGCTATCTCAAGTTAAAGATGGATGTGAGAGAACTTGAGAGTGATTGCTTATGGCAGCCGATCTTTTAGAGAGTGATTGCTTATGGCAGCCGATCTTTGAGAGAGTCAGAGCACAACCCTGACAACTATAGCTCCTTTAAATTGGAATTTTTTCACTAGTATAGGTCATGACCAAAAAAGATTGTGGAGTATCTGACAGGTGCCGAAGTGGCTGTAATGACAGACAATAACCCACTAGCCCACCTAGAAAACACCAAACTAGAGGCTCTTGAACAGAAGTGGATGTCTCGCCTTTCCAAGTACCAATATTGCATCTGGTTCCGATCAGGAAGAGAGAACGACAATGCTGATGCACTTTCCTGAGTTCCAGTAGGATCGCCAATTCAGGATAATGACGAGGAGCTGGAGGACAGTCAAACCTCAAATCTCTCTTGTCGCTTGGCAAATCGGAGTTTCAACTCCCTCCATATGTTTTCTATGGGATTAAGGTCCGGAAACTCACTAGGCCACTCCATGACCTTAATGTTCTTCTTTTTGAGTCACTCCTTTGTTGCCTTGGCTGTATGTTTTGGGTCATTGTCTTTCTGGAAAACCCAGACACAACCAATTTTCAATTTCCTGGCTGAGGTAAGGAGGTTGTCACTCAGGAATTTACAGTACATGGCTCATCCATTTTTCCATTGATGCAGTGAAGTAGTCCTGTGCCCTTAGCAGAGAAGCACCCCCAAAACATAATGTTTCCACCTCCATGCTTGACAGTGGGGACTCTGTTATTTGGGTCATAGGCAGCATTATTCTTCCTCCAGAAATGGTGAGTTGAGTTAATGCCAAATAGCTCAATTTTTGTCTCATCTGACCACAGCACCTTCTCCCAATCACTCACAGAATCATCTAGGTGTTCATTGGCAGACTTCAGACGGGCTTGCACATGGCACATGTGCCTTCTTGAGCAGGGGGACATTGCGAGCACTGTAGGATTTTAAACCTCTAGGCTATGTGCACACGTATGCAGAAAATTTCTGCATAAAAACAGGACTCCTTCCCAGAAAACGCGTGTTTTTTTCCATGCGTTTTTGCCTCGATTTTTGCGCGTTTTTGACACGATTTTTTCCGCGCTTCCACAGACACATACAAAATAGCCAGAAATGCGGAATTTTCCGCAAAATTAATGAGCATGCTGCGTTTTTTACCGCGAATCGTTTTTTTCACGGAAAAAAGCGCATCAATATGCACAAAAAGTGCAAAATGCATTAAAATGAATGGGAAGCTTCTTATAAGCGTTTTTAAGTGGATTTTTTGGTAAATCCGTGAAAAAAACGCAAAAAAAAGCTATGTGTGAACACAGCCTTACAGCGTAATGTGTTACCAATGTTTTTTTGTGATTGTGGTCCCAGTTGCCTTGAGATCATTAACAAGTCCCCCCATGTAGTTTTAGGCTGATCTCTCACCTTCCTCATGATCAACGATAGCCCACGAGTAGTGTTGAGCATTCCGATACCGCAAGTATCGGGTATCGGCCGATACTTGCTGTATCGGAATTCCGATACCGACTTCCGATATTTTTTCAATATCGGAATTCGGCATCGGAATCGGAAGTTCAGTGGATTGACGGCCTGACGTCATCATGATGCGCGGTGTGTGCGCATCATGATGCGCCGTCATTTCGGGCCTTCCGGGGGTCTCTGCCGGCCTGCCGGGGGGCTGTGCCGGCCTGCCGGGGGGCTGTGTGGACTGCCCGGGGTCTGTACCGGCCTGCCGGGGGGCTGTGCCGGCCTGCCGGTGGTCTGTGCACCCTGTGGGGGTCTGTACCGGCCTGCCGGGGGGCTGTGCCGGCCTGCCGGGGGGCTGTGCACCCTGTGGGGGTCTGTACCGGCCTGCCGGGGGGCTGTGCCGGCCTGCCGGGGGGCTGTGCTGATGTCCGGGGGTCTGTGCAAGCATCGTCCGATGGGACTACAAGTCCCATCGGGCGATGCCTGCTACCATGACAGTGATTGACACATTAGCCAATGATGGGACAGTAGTAGTCCCATCATCCGGCTAATGTGTTAAATGTTAAAAAAAAAAAAAAAAATACTACATGCATGCTACATACATACTACATGCATGCTACATACATACTACATATATACTACATACATACTACATACATGCTGCATGCTACATACATACTACATACATACTACATACATGCTACATGCATGCTACATGCATACTACATACATACTACATGCTACATACATACTACATATATACTACATACATACTACATACATACTACATGCATGCTACATACATACTACATGCATGCTACATACATACCACATACATACTACATGCTACATACATACCACATATATACTACATACATACAATACATTCATACAATACATACATAGACATACAGTACATATAACATAGAGTAACATACTTACCAATACTTGTCACATTGTTCCCCGAAGCCATTGTCTATTCCGGGATAAATATTAACATAACAAACCACAAAAATACTCACCCACGATCCGAAGCAGTCCACGAGTGTGTCCCACGACGATCTTGGGTAGAGAACTGCAGCATCAGATGATGCTGCCGTTCTCTACGGGCTGCAGGAATCCAATGACGGAAGGTAGGTATCCTTCCGCACTGTATTCCTCCGCCACTTAAAAAAAAAAAGTCCCTAGTCTCACTTTATGCCATTGCTGTGTGGGAAATTCCCACACAGCAATGGCATAAAGTGAGACTAGGGACTTTTTTTTTTTAAGTGGCGGAGGAATACAGTGCGGAAGGATACCTACCTTCCGTCATTGGATTCCTGCAGCCCGTAGAGAACGGCAGCATCATCTGATGCTGCCGTTCTCTACCCAAGATCGTCGTGGGACACACTCGTGGACTGCTTCGGATCGTGGGTGAGTATTTTTGTGGTTTGTTATGTTAATATTTATCCCGGAATAGACAATGGCTTCGGGGAACAATGTGACAAGTATTGGTAAGTATGTTACTCTATGTTATATGTACTGTATGTCTATGTATGTATTGTATGAATGTATTGTATGTATGTAGTATATATGTGGTATGTATGTAGCATGTAGTATGTATGTGGTATGTATGTAGCATGCATGTAGTATGTATGTAGCATGCATGTAGTATGTATGTAGCATGCATGTAGTATGTATGTAGCATGCATGTAGTATGTATGTAGTATGTATGTAGTATGTATGTAGCATGTATGTAGCATGCAGTATGTATGTAGCATGTATGTAGTATGTATGTAGTATATATGTAGTATGTATGTAGCATGTAGTATGTATGTAGCATGCATGTAGTATATATGTAGTATGTATGTAGCATGCATGTAGCATGTATGTAGTATGTATGTAGTATGTATGTAGCATGCAGCATGTATGTAGTATGTATGTAGTATATATGTAGTATGTATGTAGCATGCATGTAGTATGTATGTAGTATGTATGTAGCATGCAGTATGTATGTAGCATGTATGTAGTATATATGTAGTATGTATGTAGCATGCATGTAGTATGTATGTAGTATGTATGTAGCATGCAGTATGTATGTAGCATGTATGTAGTATATATGTAGTATGTATGTAGCATGCATGTAGTATGTATGTAGTATGTATGTAGCATGCAGCATGTATGTAGTATGTATGTAGTATATATGTAGTATGTATGTAGCATGCATGTAGTATGTATGTAGTATGTATGTAGCATGCAGTATGTATGTAGCATGTATGTAGTATATATGTAGTATGTATGTAGCATGCATGTAGTATGTATGTAGTATGTATGTAGCATGCAGTATGTATGTAGCATGTATGTAGTATATATGTAGTATATATGTAGTATGTATGTAGTATGTATGTAGTATGTATGTAGCATGCAGTATGTATGTAGCATGTATGTAGTATGTATGTAGTATATATGTAGTATGTATGTAGTATGTATGTAGTATGTATGTAGTATGTATGTAGCATGCATGTAGTATATATGTAGTATGTAGCATGTAGTATGTATGTAGCATGCATGTAGTATGTAGCATGTAGTATGTATGTAGCATGCATGTAGTATATATGTGTTATGTATGTAGCATGTAGCATGCATGTAGCATGCATGTAGTATGTATGTAGTATATATGTGGTATGTATGTAGCATGCAGTATGTATGTAGCATGCATGTAGTATATATGTAGTATGTATGTTGCATGTAGTATTTATGTAGTATGAATGTAGCATGTATGTAGTATGTAGTATGAATGTAGCATGTATGTAGTATGCATGTTGTATGTATGTAGCATGTAATTTTTTTTTTTTTTTTTTTTACATTTAACACATTAGCCGGATGATGGGACTACTACTGTCCCATCATTGGCTAATGTGTCAATCACTGTCATGGTAGCAGGCATCGCCCGATGGGACTTGTAGTCCCATCGGACGATGCCTGCACAGACCCCCGGAGCCTGCACAGACCACCGGCAGGCCGGCACAGCCCCCCGGCAGGCCGGCACAGCCCCCCGGCAGGCCGGCACAGCCCCCCGGCAGGCCGGCACAGCCCCCCGGAGCCTGCACAGCCCCCCGGCAGGCCGGCACAGCCCCCCGGCAGGCCGGCACAGCCCCCCGGAGCCTGCACAGACCACCGGCAGGCCGGCACAGACCACCGGAGCCTGCACAGACCCCCTGGCAGGCCGGCACAGCCCCCCGAAAGGCCCGTACAGACCCCAGAGAGGCTGTACAAGGGCAGGAAAGGGTTTTTCTTATTCCGATACCGGAAGTCCCATAGACTTGAATGGGACTTCCGGTATCGGAATCGGCGATACCGATACTTTTTTTAAAGATCGGCCGATACCATCCGATACGATACTTTGAAGTATCGGACGGTATCGCTCAACTCTACCCACGAGGTAAGATTTTTGCATGGTGCCCCAGATCGATGTCGATTGACTGTCATTTTGTATTTCTTCCTTTTTCTTACTATTGCACCAACAGTTGTCTCCTTCTCACCCAGCATCTTACATATGGTTTTGTAGCCCATTCCAGCTTTGTGCCGGTCTATGATCTTGTCCCTGACATCTTTAGAAAGCTCTTTGGTCTTGCCCATGCTGTAGAGGTTAGAGTCTGACTGATTAATTGAGTCTGTGGACGGTAGTCTTTTATAAAGGTGACTATGTAAGACAGCTGTCTTTAATGCAGGTAGCAAGTTGATAAGGAGCGTCTAACTGGTGTGTAGGAGCCAGAACTCTTAATGGTTGGTAGGAGATCAAATACTTATTTCTCACTGCAAAATGCAAATAAATGTATATAATTTATACAATGTGATTTTCTGGATTTTATTTTTGATATTCTGTCACTCAATGGTAAAATTAACCTACCTTTAAAATTATAGACTGTTCATGTCTTTGTCAGTAAGCAAACTTACAAAATCAGCAAGGGATCGACTAATTATTTCCTTCACTGTATATATGGTTAGTTTTGGAATATTCTCAATATAGCCAAGGATGGACTTTTCCTCTAGTTTCTTGAGATTACCCTGGCATAGGAAGGGAATATTTCGTTGGAAAATATGAACAGAAGTATATATTCTTAAGCTTGTGTACCATTATGCTGAACTGCAGGTGAGCCCGTGCTATGCACTTATTTAATTAATGCAGATATTTTCAGGGTGTAATCAGGTAACAGTTGGCTTGTTCAGACAGGCACGCCAACAGGCACTGGGGATATAGACTCCTGGCAAAATGTTTGTTTGATATGTTCTCTTCGTGTGTTTATCAAAAACCGAGTAGAAAGGAATGTCTTCATTTCTAAGTAAAATAGTTACAGAAAGTGGACTGTGTGGAAATTGGATCTTTTCTCGCCCGTGACTCCACTGTATCTTGAACCAAACCCTCGGTACATGATTTACACAGGAACAGAAAGATCAGACAAAACAAGTAAACAAAGGTGGGTCAGTAGCATTAGAGACAAAACAATAAAACACCTCGAGATGGAACTAGTAATGAGTTGCAACTAGGACCTAAGGGTCCCATTACATTTAGCGATGCACCAGCGATCCCGACAATGATAGGACCTGGTCAGGATCGCTGGTGCATCGCTAAATGGTCGCTAGTGAGCTGCCAAACAAGCAGATCTCACCAGCGATGCAGCAGCGATAAGTGATTCGTCGGGGGTCGCTCTTACCTGTCACACCGCAGCGATGTTGACAACTTCCGACCTGCGTCCATGCATCACTAGTCAGCACCAGCAGGACGCCAATGAGGAAAAATTGGCCCAGGACATTCCAGCGTGATCTGTGATATTCAGCGGGGAGGCCGGTCGCAAGTAAGTGTCACACAAAGCGAGATCGCTAGCGATGTCGCTATGTGTGAAAGGTCCTTAAGATCAGGCAAATTGTGAAGAGAGAAGCTGTCTAATGTATCTACTGCTGGCAAGGGATAGACCAGGGAAGCAAAACTGTGCTTCACACAGTGGTTTTTATATTTATGCAGATTTTGGCCATGATTCCCTAAAGCCGGATGGAGGCTGGAAGTATTGCACGAGGCTGCTCAGTGTGATGATCTGACCCTGGGAGGAGCAGAGCAGTGCACACAGTGAGTAGGACATCGCTTATAAATCATGCAAGTCACCAGTATGACAGCAGCACAAAAAAATAAACTAAACAATTGCTAAAACAAAGTAAGCTGGGGAAGGGATTGTTAAGAAGACTATGGTATAAGGCTTTACCTGAGCGAATAGTACTTTAGTGAGTGGTGGTCCTTGAAACAAAGAGAATAGGCGCCCATGAGTGTTGATTCAGTAAGAAATTTGCAATTGCAATATGGATATCGGTCATAGAAGCCCCATGAAAACCTATGGGAACACTCTAATCCTAGTCAGACTAGGAGTTAGAATCAAAATCTAATGGTTCAGACTTTTCAGTATTTTTTGTGATATATGTTATGCTTTAATCATTACTAAGTGTGCTACAGAAAACTAGTGCTTGCATGAGATTTACATACGTTTTAGTGGACATGCCACTTATGTTATATATTTTTACAGTTAAAAAAATTGACTAAGTAGATGAGTGCACAACAGAAGATTGTTTGTTTCTCAAAGAATAAATAGTTAATTGCAAAAAAAACAAGAATGAAATGATTTGCAAATCTCTTACAATCATTTTTAAGTTACCACAGAACATAAAACACTGATCAGAAGTTGATTACACATTTTTCCAGCTGCGACAGCTATGGAAAAGGACATCGTGCATCATTGGAGCGGGAGAAGGTAAGAAGAATTTTTAATCTTTATAAATATGTTGGAGAAAAGCAGCCAAACAGGGGACATTATTACTGAAAGGGGTTCAGTATGGGGGACATTTTATAGGAAGGAGCTCAGAATATGGGACATTAGACCAGGATGGGGACATTATACGAGGAAAAGGTCCAGGATTTGGGACAGCATACCAGGAAGGGGCCCTGGAAAGGACCAGGATGCCAGGATGGGGGACATTAATACGAGAAGGGGCTCATGAGAGGGGACATTGTTACCAGAAGGGGCCCATGATTGGGGGAGATTATTACAGGAAGAGGCACAAGATGAAGGACATTATTAATGAATGAGGCCAGATTGGGTAACATTAGTACATGAGGGTGTGAACACATATGTCTTTATAGGATCAAGAATGCTACAATGACCCATATATCTATCCAACATGCAAGTGAGGTCACAGATCCAAATTTTGCATCAAAGTTCATCGTATGCTAGTTATAACACTGCTAGAAATTATTGTTTATGAAAATGCTCTTTGAGCATAGTTCACCATGAAATCCTTTAAAGCAAATTGAAGCTCTATCAAACAAAGAAGAAGCCATATATCAACCTAATTCAGAAAAGCTGCCAAAATCTCTTGGCCAAAGCTCAATTACCATGGAGTGAAGAAAAATGGAAAACTGTTTTGCAGTAACATGAATCAAGATGGCAAAATTCTCTAAACCTCAGACTCTGTGATCTGTGGACTCAGGAGTAGAGATCGGAGAACCCGTACAGTAAAGTTCTGGTTCCATACCAGACAGCTAATGTCCATGCACAGACCCCAAACCCACGGACCCCGGGATGTGGGGTCTTGTTTATTTTTTTCAGCTACTTTTAGGCTGTGGAGGGCCAATATCCATGGGCCTTTTCCAGTCTGAGAGTGCCCAAACCCCAGCTAACAGATTTATCATAGCTGGTTATTAAAAATAAAGGGGTCGCCACAAAGTTTTCTTTAATTATTTAAATAAATAACTTTAAAAAATGGTGTGGGGTCCCTCCCATTTTTGATAACCAGCCAAGCTAATTCAGACACCTGGGAATGAGTTTTCTCATACTTGGAAGGGGTCATAGATATTGGCCCTCCCCAGTCTAAAAGTAGAAGCCCACAGCCGCCCCAGAAAAGGCACACCCAGTAGATGCGGCGATTGTGGCAATTTGCCTGGCTCTTCCCACTTGCCCTGGTGGGGTTGTACGTGAGGTAATATTTTTGAGGTTGATGTCAGCTTCGGAATGTCAGCTGACATCAAGCCCATGTGTCAGCAATTTAGAGATGTCTATCAGACTCCCCCATTACTATCTTCGTAATCAAAGGTAACACACAGAAAAAAATCCTTGACCATGGGGTTAGTAATGATTGTGTCTTATAGACACCTCTCCATTACTAACCCCTGTACTTGATGTCAGCTGACATTTTAAAGCTGACATTAACCCCAATATTAGTACCCCACTTGCCACCACAGCAAGACATGTGGGAAGAGCCCAGGCTGTTACCCAGATTTGGCGCATCTACACTGCGTTCCAAATTATTATGCAAATTGGATTTAAGTGTCATAAAGATGTAATTTTTTGTTTTTCAAATAAACTCATAGATGGTATTGTGTATCAGGGCTCTTTGGATCACTGAAATCAATCTCAAATTCCTGTGATAATTAGTTTACCAGGTGAGACCAATTAAAGGAAAACTACTTAAGAATGATATTCCACATTATTAAGCAGGGCACAGGTTTCAAGGAATTTAGGAAAGAAAAGGGACCTCTCTGTTGCTGAAAAGCATCAAATAGTGCAATGCCTTGGTCAAGAGATGAAAACATTAGATATTTCCCAAAAATTTAAACGTGACCATCGTACTGTTAAGAGATTTGTGGTTGATTCTGAGCACAGACATGTTTGTGCTGATAAAGGCAGAATGAGGAAGGTTTCTGCCAGGCAAGTTCATCGGATTAAGAGAGCAGCTACTAAAAAGCCATTACAAACCAGCAAACAGATATTTAAAGCTGCTGGTGCCTCTGGAGTCCCTCGAACCTCATGGTGTAGGATCCTTCAAAGGCTTGCTGTGGTGCATAAACCTACTATTCGGCCACCCCTAAAAAGTGTTCACAAGCAGAAATTGTAGCAGTGTGTCCAGACATACATGAAGACTATTTTTCATACAGTCTTGTTTACTGATGAGTGTCGACCAACCCTGGATGGTCCAGATGGATTGTTGGTGGATGGCCACTATGTCCCAGCAAGGCTGCGACTTCAGCAAGGAGGAGGAGGAGTCATGTTTTGGGCCAGAATCATGGGGAAACAGCTGGTAGGGCTCTTTAAGGTTCCTGAAGGTGTGAAAATGACCTCTGCAAAGTATATAGAGTTTCTGACTGACAGCTGTCTTCCATGGTATAAAAAGCAGAAATGTGCCTTCAGTAGAGTTGAGCGACTTTTGGTTTTTTAGGGTCGCGTTTCGTTTCGTGAAACCCGACTTTTCCAAAAGTCGGGTCGAGCAAGATCGTCCGATTATAGGGAAAAGTCGGGGTCGTCCCGAAACACGAAACCCAATGTAAGTCAATGGGGAATAAAAGTCGGCAGTGAGAGGAGGACAGGAAACACACCTACAGTGCCCATTTGAATGCCAAAAGCATCAATTCTTCTTACTTAAGCTTGTCAACCTTAATTAACTTCATAATACAAGTTACGCACTGAAAAATGGGGGTTATTTGGCTAAAGTTGTGGGGGGGAGGGCTGGCTGCAGGTTTTCATGTGCCCTGGGCGAAAGAGCGCCCCTTTAACACATACCACAACTCATCATGCTCCGATACGGCAGAGAAATAGCGGTATAGTACAATGAAAAATACCTCACTTTTTACATCTCATGACGAGGCCCATCTATTTCTCCATACAGAATCATTGGTCCCATATAATGTTTGAAACAGTATATGATGAGCTCCACATAATGCTACAGTATATGTTGGTCCCCATGGATGAAGCTCCACTGTCTTATGGGCCCAAATAATGCTCCAAACATAATGGGCCCCATTTCTAATGCTCTAGTGTATAATGGGCCCTGTAAATGCTGCTCCAGTGTCTGATGTGCACCTTTGGAATGTTCCAGTGCATGGTGGGTCCCATCTATCATTCTCCAGAGTATTGTGCTCCCCAAAAATTGCTGTCCCAACATTGAAAACAATCAAATAAGTCTCCTCGCTAGGGAATCCCTGTACTTGTCTGGACTCCTTGTCGTCCCCATCTTCCATCTCACTGCACAGTATTTCAACTTTGCAAGTGCTGTGATCCTGAGCAAGCAGGGGGGGCCCACTCGTTGGCGATGGCACTGGCACAGGGCCCCTGATAGTACGGTGGTGTGTCTGATGGCGGGTGGGCCGAACCTGCACTTTCATCTGCAGCTTCCTCTTTGTCACCGTGTAAGATGGAACTGTATATGGGAAGGGTAACCTGAGTTTCATCAGGGTCAGATTCAGGTCGTGTAGCATGCGAGGGGAATGTAGTGGTCTGGGTCAATGTACCAGCAGATTCATCGAGCAGTGGCTGGGCATCAGTGCACTTGTGTCGCCCCCAGGAGTACGGTCGCCACAGTGGCATTACCTTCTTCCTAGGGAGTGTGATGTCATGCTTGGGAGCAACGAAGGATCTCTCTAGCAGGTTAACTGATTGGGCGGCGTTATTCCCACGAGTCATGACCCTCCAAACAGCGTTCATGAAGGCAAAGTGTTTGTTTTACGTGGGCAGTATGGTTGCAAAGCTGAACCTTAAAGGAATGTCCAGAAGGGCACCACCAGGAGTGGAGCCTACGGTTAAATTCGACTCCACCTGGGAAACCTCAACCATGCCAGCTACAGAACAGATGCACACATTGCAAGCTTAATTCCGCTAACGAACGAGACTCCGTCATGCCCCGCGGTCCGAGTCCGGCTTACTAGAGGGACACGTGAGGCTCTGGCACATGAGATTGGCCAATAACTGGTGTGTCATGCCCTTACATGTCCGTGGCTGCATGTGCGCTACACTGAAAAGGCCAGCGTTTGTCGCTTACAGGTGCAGATAACCCGCTGAACAACGTTAGTGATGGGGATCACTGATTAAAATTATTACCCGCGAACAATGATTTCCCAGTAAGTGCAGGTCAACCGCAGTTCCGGAATTAGGCCTAACCGTCATTCCTGAAAAAATGAAAAACTTACGTGTGCAAACCACAGGTGCTGTAGCTTGCTTAACAGCTCGCCAGCCGTTCTCACGCCCAGTATGGATTACACGTGATTGCACAAAGGTGAGAAAGGGTACCGTATCCCCAGATAACATGTATGGATAGCGTACACATTCAAAATATATGTCTCAGGAGGCAGGCTCAGACGGTGTTAGGCCCAGTATGGATTGCACGTGATTGCACAAAGGTTAGAAAGGGTACCGTATCCCCAGATAACATGTATGGATAGCGTACACATTCAAAATATATGTCCCAGGAGGCAGGCTCATACGGTGTTAGGCCCAGTATGGATTGCACGTGATTGCACAAAGGTTAGAAAGGGTACCGTTTCCCCAGATAACATGTATGGATAGCGTACACATTCAAAATATATGTCTCAGGAGGCAGGCTCAGACGGTGTTAGGCCCAGTATGGATTGCACAAAGGTTAGAAAGGGTACCGTATCCCCAGATAACATGTATGGATAGCGTACACATTCAAAATATATGTCTCAGGAGGCAGGCTCAGACGGTGTTAGGCCCAGTATGGATTGCACGTGATTGCACAAAGGTTAGAAAGGGTACCGTATCCCCAGATAACATGTATGGATAGCGTACAAATTCAAAATATATGTCTCAGGAGGCAGGCTCATACGGTGTTAGGCCCAGTATGGATTGCACGTGATTGCACAAAGGTTAGAAAAGGTACCGTATCCCCAGATAACATGTATGGATAGCGTACACATTCAAAATATATGTCTCAGGAGGCAGGCTCAGACGGTGTTAGGCCCAGTATGGATTGCACGTGATTGCACAAAGGTTAGAAAGGGTACCGTATCCCCAGATAACATGTATGGATAGCGTACACATTCAAAATATATGTCTCAGGAGGCAGGCTCAGACGGTGTCAGGCCCAGTATGGATTGCACGTGATTGCACAAAGGTTAGAAAGGGTACCGTTTCCCCAGATAACATGTATGGATGGCGTACACATTCAAAATATATGTCTATACATCAGGAGGCAGGCTCAGACGGTGTCAGGCACAGTATGGATTTGACGGCCCAGATTACACAGCGGAGGAGCAGGGAGAGGTAAAGATTGCAAATGCTGGGGCCCTGCCCAAGCAAGGGGGGCCCACTCGTGGGCGTCGGTACTGGCACTGGGCCCCTCATAGTACAGCGGTGTGTCTGACGGCGGGTGTGCACCACCACCGTCAGAGACACTTGATTGCACTATGAGGGACCCTGTGCCAGTGCCCGCGCCCAAGAGTCGGCCTACCCACCTGTCCAGGGCAACAGCACTCGCACAGTGTCGTGCGCTAGGTGGTGACCCCGGCCATGGGGGGGGGAGGCAGCACAGTTAGGGAGTTTTAGAAAGTGGCATATGTTGATGTTGGACATTCAGCTGATGCAAAAGGCGAAATAGGTGAAGTCCCAGGAAGAGGTGGACCAAAGCAAGCCATTTTTCTGTCACCCTATGTGTCATCAGGGGAAGGTGGGACAAAATCCTTGGAAACCCATGCGTGGTTCATTTTAATGAAGGTTAGATCATCCACATTTTGGGTTGACAGACGGGTCCTTTTTTCTGTCAGGATTGATCCAGCTGCACTGAAGACTCTTTCCGATAGCACACTTGCAGCTGGGCAAGCGAGCTCCTGTAAGGCATATTGTGCCAATTCAGGCAAGGTGTCCAGTTTAGCGGCCCAATAGTCAAAGGGGAATGACCTGTGTGGGAGAACATCGATATGGGAGGAAAAGTAGTTTGTAACCATAGTTGACAACTGCTGTCTCCTGTCACTTTCCATCGAAGCAGTATTACCAGTTGTGTGAGCGGTATTTGAAAAATCAGTCCACAACATTGTCATGAAACCCCTGTCTCCAACGCCACTTCTGCTGTGTGCACCACGAACACCTCTGCCAAGCTGCCCCCGGCCCGTATGGCTCGTGTGAGAACCATCACCGCTGCTGTGTGCTGGGAATGCCTCAAGCAACCGATTTACCAGAGTTGCTTGTTTATTAGCCAATATTAGGTCAAGGTTCTCCTGTGGCATGATGTTTTGTAATTTGCCTTTACAGCGTGGATCCAGGATGCTGGCCAACCAGTAGTCGTCATCGTTCATCATTTTGGCAATGCGGGGGTCCCTTTTTAGGATCCGCAAGGCATAATCTGACATGTGGGCCAATGTTCCCGGTGTCAATGATGCACTGCGAGTGCTGGGTGGAGGAGCACTTTCTGGCAAATCCACATCCCTCCAGTCACGCACAAACCCTGTACCAGACCTTGCCACTCCAACATTTTCACTTGCCCCACGAGATGCATCCTCCTCCCCTAAGTAATCATCCCCATCATCATCCTCCTCCTCCTCCTCTTCTTCCTCCACCTCGTCCAGGAGAGGTCCCTGAGCAGACAATGGCTGAATGTCATCAAGGATTCCCTCCTCCTCTTCCTCCTCATCAACATTGGCTGCAGACGCCTGCTCCTTAAGGTGCGTCAAAGTTTGCATGAGCAGACGCATAAGTGGGATGCTCATGCTTAGGATGGCGTTGTCTGCGCTTACCAGCCGTGTGCATTCCTCAAAACACTGAAGGACTTTACAGAGGTCTTTCAGCTTCGACCACTGCACACCTGTCAACTCCATGTCTGCTCTCAAAGTGCCTGGCCGTGTATCCTCCCACAAATGCATTATGGCCTGCCTCTGCTCGCACAGCCGATCCACCATGTGCAGGGTGGAGTTCCACCTTGTTGCAATGTCGATAATGAGGCGGTGGTTGGGAAGGTGGAGCAATCGCTGCAGCTTCTGCATACGAACGGAGTGTACAGGCAACCGGCGGATGTGTGCGCACAGTCTTCGCACCTTCTGGAGCAGGGCTGTTAACTCCGGATAATTTTTGAGGAAGCACTGCACCACCAGGTTCAAGGTGTGAGCCAAGCAAGGTATGTGGCTGAGTTTTGAAAGGGCTATGGCTGCCACAAAATTACGGCCGTTATCACTAACTACCTTGCCTGCCTCAAGATGTACACTGCCCAGCCATGACTCAGTTTGTCGCTTCAAGTACTCGGCCAGCACCTCGGCGGTGTGTCTGTCGCCCAAACACATCATCTGCAACACAGCCTGCTGCCGCTTTCCACTAGCTGCTTGATAGGGGGACACATCGTGTGCAACAGTGGCAGCTGCAGATGGAGTGCTCGTACGACTGCGCTCTGTGGACGAGCTGTCGCTTCTGGAGGAGGAGGAGGAGGGTCGAACGCCTACAGCCAACTGTTTCCTATACCGTGGGCTAGGCAGCACTGTCCCACCACCGCTGTCCCCTGTGGACCCTGCATCCACCACATTAACCCAGTGCGCAGTGATGGACACGTAACGGCCCTGGCCATGCCGACTGGACCATGCATCAGTTGTGAGGTGCACCTTTCCGCTCACTGACTGCTTGAGTGCATGGACAATGCGGTCTTTCACATGATGGTGGAGGGCTGGGATGGCTTTGCGAGAGAAGAAGTGGCGACTGGGTAGGTCATAGCGTGGTACTGCATAGGCCATGAGTTCGCGGAAAGCTGTGCTTTCCACCAACCGAAAGGGCATCATCTCAAACGAGATTAGTTTGGCAATGTGGGCGTTCAAACCCAGTGTACGCGGATGAGAGACCGAGTACTTTCTTGACCTACTCATAGTGTCTGGGAGGGTGAGCTGGACTTGAGAGCTGCATATGGTGGAAGTAGCGGTGGACAGGGCGGACTGAGAGAGTTGATGATGGTGATGGAGTTGGTGTTCTTTCTGATGGCCTAGAATCAGTCTTTCGTTGATATAACAGTGGGATTCCCTGACTGCTGTGGCCTTGCAACGACACCTCAACATTTGCTGCTGTGCTAACCGGTGGGCTTACAGTGGGGGAAACAATGTAGCGTTGCTGACTACCTTCGTTGTGATCAGTTGCACATGTGGCACTTGAGGTTTGGTGTTGTGTCCACGCTTGCAAGTGCATGCTGGTTAAATGTCTAAGCATGCAACTGGTATTCAAATTTTTCAGATTTTTCCCTCGGCTAAAGGTCTTTGCGCACTTCTTACAGATAACCTTGGCCTGATCATGAGGATTTTGGTCAAAAAAGTGCCACATTGCACTCTTCCTACTTTGGCAGACATTTTGCGGCCTAGCACGCTGTGATCTTTTGACCCTCTGGACAAGCTGTCCAGCAACTCTTTTGATGTTTGGAACCTGTCTTTGGAGTGCTCCGGGCCTGCCAGATAACAGATGTTGCGATGTCGATGTCTGCTGTGGATGCTCCTCATCTGAGCTATTGGAAGCAGCACCCTCTTCCCCCAATGGATGCCAATCTGGGTCAACAACTGGGTCATCCATCACCTCCTCTTCTATGTCATGTGCACCTTCCTCTGTGTCACCGTGTATGGTGGTATAGTGTGCGGGATGGGGCACCTGAGTCTCATCAGGGTCAGAATCTGGCTCTGTACACTGCGAGGACAATGTAGTGCTCTGAGTGAATGTAACAGCAGAATCATCCATCAGCGGCTGTGCATCAGTGCACTCCATGTCAGATTCATCTTGGCCTGGGTAATTCACCATTTCACTTGATAATCCAGGCATGGTATGTGAAAACAGCTCCATGGAGTAATCAGTAGTATGGCCTGCGTCATCCTTCAATCTTGGTTGGGGTGAAGGACACAAGGAAAGGTGTGGTTCATGAACATGAGCCTCCAATGACGACTCAGTGCTTTTACTTTTTACAACTGAAGAAGAGGAGGCGATAGAGCTGGAGGCTGAGTCAGCAATGTAAGACAAAACTTTTTCCTGATGCTCTGGCTTTAAAAGCGGTTTGCCAACTCCTAGAAAACTAAGCGTTCGAGGCCTTATGTAGCCAGATGATGACGCAGGCTCAACACCTCCTGCATTCGGTCCTATTTTGCTCTTGCCACTACCATCAGATCCACCACCAACACCATCATTACCAGCTGCCAACCCCCGCCCAATTCCACGGCCTCTTCCACCAGCCTTCCTCATTTTTGGTAGAAATGTAGACAAAATCCAACAAACTATATAGTAATGTAAAACAAGGTACAAGGTGTCTATAGGACAGGGGAGATTTTGAATTTCTGCAGACACTTGTGCACACTGGACACTTTTGGATTGTGTGAGGCCCACTGATATCTGAGTGCTATGTGACAGGCTCGATGGCACAGCTGTGACCAAAGTGACTAGAGGATAAGGGAGATTTTGAATCTCTGCACACACTTTTGGACACTGGACACTTTTGGATTGTGTGAGGCCCAATGAATATCTGAGCGCTATGTGACAGGCTCGATGGCACAGCTGTGACCAAAGTGACTAGAGGATAAGGGAGATTTTGAATCTCTGCACACACTTTTGGACACTGGACACTTTTGGATTGTGTGAGGCCCACTGATATCTGAGCGCTATGTCACAGGCTCGATGGCACAGCTGTGACAAAAGGGACTAGAGGATAAGGGAGATTGGATTGCTTTTAAAAAAGCAGTTTGCAGAGCAGTGGGTAAACAGCAATGCCAGCCTGTCAGGAAGCCTTAAAAGGCAACCCAACAACCAACACCACTGATACACCACAATATAGCCTCCCCTTGCACTGCACACACAGTGACTGGTGTGTTGTGCAGGCCAAATTGCTAGCAGCAGAAGCAGTTTTTTTTTCTTCTCAGGACAAAAAAAAAAAATTGGGATTGCTTTTAAAAAAGCAGTTTGCGGAGCAGTGGGTAAACAGCAATGCAGGAATGTCAGGAAGCCTTAGAAGGCAGCCCAACAACCAACACCACTGATACACCACTATATAGCCTCCCCTTGCACTGCACACACAGTGACTGGTGTGTTGTGCAGGCCAAATCGCTAGCAGCAGAAGCAGTTTTTTTGTCTTCTTCCCTGCCTAACGCTCTCCCTACAGAATCAGCAGCAACCTCTCCCTATACTGAGATCGGCAGAAGTAAGATGGCGGTCGGCGTGCACGCCCTTTTATACCCCCTGTGACGCCCACCAAAGCAAGCCAATCACTTGCATGCCCTTCTGAAAGATGGTGGTGACCCCTGCCTATGTCATCACGTTGCCCACAGTGTCCGTGGATCCTGATTGGCTGAAAAACAGCGCAAAACAAACTTTTGAAACGCGACTTTGGCGCGTAAGTCGCCGACCGTGTGGCCGACCTCATCCTAGGTTCGGGTTTCGTTTCATGAAACCCAACTTTGCCAAAAGTCGGCGACTTTTGAAATTTTTCGACCCGTTTCGCTCAACTCTAGCCTTCAGGAGCAAAATCCTCTTCATGCATGACAATGCACCATCTCATGCTGCAAAGAATACCTCTGAGTCATTGACTGCTATAGGCATAAAAGGAGATAAACTCATGGTGTGGCCACCATCTTCCCCTGACCTCAACCCTGTAGAGAACCTTTGGAGTATCATCAAGCAAAAGATCTATGAGGGAGGCAGTTCACATCAAAACAGCAACTCTGGGAGGCTATTCCGACTTCATGCAAAGAAATCCAAGCAGAAACTCTCCAAAAACTCCCAATTTCAATGGATGCAAGAATTGTGAAGGTGATGTCACAGAATGGTTCCAATGATAGCATGTAACTTGGCCTGTTAGGATGTTTTGGAGTTAAATAGCTTTTTTGTTCAGTTAATGTGACCTCCTAATGCTGCAAATTCCACAAATGAACATTTTCAGTTCTTTAAAACAGATCAAATGTTTAGAAATTCTACTGTGCCTAATAATTTGGAACAGTGCAATTTGAGTTTTTATTCATTTTGGAGATTATACTGCTATCATTGGGAGGTTTCTTCAATAAAATTTGATGTATACTCTAACGGGTGATGACTTTTATTAGAATGACTGTCATTTGTACTGACTATTTAGGAAAATCATAGAAAAATATCATTTGCATAATAATTTGGAACACAGTGTAATGGAATACATATTAAAAAAGGCGTCGGGTTCCTCCCAGTTTGGTAACCAGCCAAACTCAAACAGTCAGCTTGGCAGTGTAAGGCTGGGAAGGGGCCATGGATATTGGCCCTCTCCAGCCTAAAAATAGCAGTCCACATCCACCCCAGAAAAGGCATATCTATTAGGTGTGTCAAATATGGTGTTTTGCCAGGATCTCTGTGTGTGTGTTTTTATTAATTTTGACTATGGGGTTACGAGTGGGGGTGTCTGATAGATTCCTCTCCATTACTAATCCCTAGACTTAATGTCAGATAACATTACAAAGCTGGCATCAACCCCAATACTATTACCCCACTTGTCACAACACCAGGATAAATGAGAAGAGCAGAGGCTAAGTGCCAGAATTGGCACATTTAATGGATGAGACATTTCTGGGGTAGCTGATGGATGGTGTTAGAGACTAAAGTCAATACATACTGCAGTGCCTATGCAATGACAGCCACGTTGCCTGTACTGTCACAAGTGCAGGTTACTGGGTGGCCACCCTGCTGGATTCTTGCTACAAGGACCATCATTGCTTCCATCACTGGAGCGTGATCGAAAAATGTGTCAATACAAGAAGATGCTGGTAGAGAAGCTACTGATGACTTTCCCACCTGACAACGTTGGCTCAGTGGAACAACAAGGCAGAGATGGAGGGGGAAGTCATCATCAGAGATGGGGCACCACCACCTCTAAAGGCAGAGTTAGCATTGCCACAATTTGTCAAAACTTTATGAGCACGCGACAACATACACCACCAACATCTGATACTGCCCATATCAGCAGGAGGTAGCGTTTCCACAACATAGTAGAAGAGTATGTGCCCACACATATCCACGTACTAACTGAAGGGTCTGCCCCATTTAGCTATTGGTGACCAAACTGGACACATGACCAGAGCTTGCCCTGAAAACTTTGGAGGTGCTGGTCTGCCCTACAGCAAGTGTCATGTCACAGTGTGTCTTTAGTACCTCAAGTGGCATCATCACAGAGGGCGCATCCGCATGTCCACAGAAAATGTGGGAAGCTATCATTCCTAAAAATGAATCAGGTTTGGATCACACACGACTTGTCCATCTTTGGCTGACTAGACAATTATACCAGCAACACCCAGCCATGGTACACTCTATTTTGCATTTGTTTCATTTTGGTCAGTCAAATTTAAACTAAACAAAACAAAAAAAATATTGTTGGCCTCTTCCCTTCCGCCACATACACTACCACGCCCACCTCCACCCCCCTTCTACACTTGGACCTTATTAGTAGTAAATAAATAAATAAAAAAAGGCTTTGGATTCACTCCATTTTTGATAACCAACCAAGGGAAAGAAGACAGCTGGGAGCTGCAGCCCTCAGCTGTTTGCTTTTCCTTATAGCTGGCTACTACTAATAGGGGAACCAGCACCCTTTATTTATGTATTTCTAAGTAATAATAAATTTAGCAATAAATGTATTTAACACAAAAATGAAAATTAAAATTAAAAGTTATACTAACCTTTTCTCCGATAATCCATTAATGCCCATGTCTCATGATGATCTGGATGGTTTTGTGAGTGGTGAAATCAGTGATGCAACTGCTCATCATGCCAGTCTGAAAACACTGAGCTGAGTGTGAGAACGCTGCCTGTGTCTGTCGGTAAACTTAACAATGTCACCGCTGGTCCACAAAGCAGCGCTCTCACGCTCAACTCAATGTGTCCCGGGTGACATGTTGAGCAGTCGCATCACTGATTTCACTGCTCAACAAACCATCCGGATCATCATGGGACATGGGCATTAATTAATTATCAGCTGAAAGGTGAGTATTACTTTGCTTTCTTATTTTAAGTTTTTGGTGAATATATGTGTAAACGAGGGTCGGGGACTGTTTATTTTAACTAAAGGACTTTACTCTGTATGTGTCTTTGTTAAATTTGACTATGGGGTTACTAATGGGAGTGTCTTATAGATGCCTCTCCATTGCTAACCCCTGGGCTTCATGTCAGCTGACTTAAAACAGCTGACATCAACCCCACAACTAATAATTTCATCTTCCATCTTCCTTATTGTTATCTATATTTATCTTATAACATCTTTAATACATAAAAGTCTTTACGCTCTATGCTGCATTTCATTCCATGTGTGTCATGCTGACAACAAACTGACAGCACCCGGACACGCTGACACATACAGCACACACATGGATGACACATGGACATGAACCATGGATCTCACCAGTACAGTTTTTTCCAGTACCGGAATTACCAGGACTTGTGAAGGGATTTCTAAGTGTTTTGCTCATATTCCATACTGAAAAAGTAGAAATGCTTTGAAAATTTCATTTAATTTTTTCTTCATTTACATATTATTAATATGCTATCCTGGGATTCACATATTTCCATGACTTTTCTTTCTTGTTACAATTTCGATGTTGATGAGTGTACAGTATGTATATACTGTATGTATATGAGAACGCTAAATATTATATAGCATATTCATACACACACCAACTACATCATACCAAATTGGCTCATACTTCTGCTATCATTTCTTTTCTTCACCTTTTTACATTTATACTTCAGCTCACTGTTCATATTCCCACTGACCAATTATGTAAATTCTGCTCTAATTCTCCTCCATGTGAATCTAGAATTCCTGTGTAGATATAACAAATCACAGAAGATTCAGTTCAGAACTTTATCTATTATAAACGCCCGGGGATCCTAAATTCATATAGAGAGGTATTACAGCAGGATTTGCATAATTAGACAATGGGGATGTGTGCAGTTTAGTGACAGAAATGGGCTAGTGTTATGACTGTAGAAAAACAACTGGTAGTACCATTTTCACTGCAGCTTTAAGAGAACAACTAATTACTTAAACTACTTTTTTTAAATGTAAAACAATAGTTTCAAAACATTTCCGAAATTGCTGATTGGAAGACTACAAATGCCATACTGTAAGCGAGGGCTGCTGAGAGGAGCGAGGGCTGCATCTTAAGTTCAGGGCTACAGGTAAGTGCATAGCTAAGCACAATATCATAGTTTAACTCAAGAGCATAGTTTGGTGTTTGTCTGCCTTTATCTTTACGGTTTATCCCCATTAGTATGAGCTCCATGGACAATACTACCAGGTGTGCATATTGTGAGATGTTTACATGCCTTGAACAGCCGTTTGAGGGTGAATATATCTGCACTCGATGTCAACTATGTCAACCCCCTTCTCATGTACAGCACCATGGAATTAATGGCGCTACAGTTGTGGCTAAAAGTATTGCCACCCCTGCAATTCTGTCAGATAATACTCAGTTTCTTCCTCAAAATGATTGCAAACACAAATTCTTTGGTATTATTATCTTCATTGAATTTGTCTTAAATGAAAAAACACAAAAAGAATTGTCCTAAAGCCAAATTGGATATAATTCCACACCAAACATAAAAAAGAGGGTGGACAAAAGAATTGGCACTGTTCGAAAAATCATGTGATGCTTCTCTAATTTGTGTAATTAACAGCATCTGTAACTTACCTGTGGCAGCTAACAGGTGTTGGCAATAACTAAATCACACTTGCAGCCAATTGACATGGATTAAAGTTGACTCAACCTCTGTGCTGTGTCCTTGTGTGTACCACATTGAGCATGGAGAAAAGAAAGAAGACCAAAGAACTGTCTGAGGACTTGAGAAACCAAATTGTGAGGAAGCATGAGCAATCTCAAGACTACAAGGCCATCTCCAAAGACCTGAATGTTCCTGTGTCTACCGTGCGCAGTGTCAACAAGAAGTTTAAAGCCCATGGCACTGTGGCTAACCTCCCTAGATGTGGACAGAAAAGAAAAATTGACAAGAGATTTCAACGCAAGATTGTGCGGATGTTGGATAAAGAACCTCGACTAACATCCAAACAAGTTCAAGCTGCCCTGCAGTCCGAGGGTACAACAGTGTCAACCCGTACTATCCGTCGGCATCTGACTGAAAAGGGACTGTATGGTAGGAGACCCAGGAAGACCCCTCTTCTTACCCCGAGACTTAAAAAAGCCAGGCTGGAGTTTGCCAAAACTTACCTGAAAAAGCCTAAAACGTTTTGGAAGAATGTTCTCTGGTCAGATGAGACAAAAGTAGAGCTTTTTGGGCAAAGGCATCAACATAGTTTACAGGAGAAAAAAAGAGGCATTCAAAGAAAAGAACACGGTCCCTACAGTCAAACATGGCGGAGGTTCCCTGATGTTTTGGGGTTGCTTTGCTGCCTCTGGCACTGGACTGCTTGACCATGTGCATGGCATTATGAAGTCTGAAGACTACCAACAAATTTTGCAGCATAATGTAGGGCCCAGTATGAGAAAGCTGGGTCTCCCTCAGAGGTCATGGGTCTTCCAGCAGGACAATGACCCAAAACACACATCAAAAAGCACTAGAAAATGGTTTGAGAGAAAGCACTGGAGACTTCTAAGGTGGCCAGCAATGAGTCCAGACCTGAATCCCATAGAACACCTGTGGAGAGATCTAAAAATGGCAGTTTGGAGAAGGCACCCTTCTAATATCAGGGACCTGGAGAAGTTTGCCAAAGAAGAATGGTCTAAAATTCCAGCAGAGCATTGTAAGAAACTCATTGATGGTTACCGGAAGCGGTTGGTCGCAGTTATTTTGGCTAAAGGTTGTGCAACCAAGTATTAGGCTGAGGGTGCCAATACCTTTGTCTGGCCCATTTTTGGAGTTTTGTGTGAAATGATCAATGTTTTGCTTTTTGCTTCCATCTCTTTTGTGTTTTTTCATTTAAGACAAATTAAATGAAGATAATAATGCAGGGGTGTCAATACTTTTGGCCACAACTGTATATAAATAAATAATAATAATAATAATAATAATAATAATAATAGCGAGTTACATGTTTGGAAGCCCAGATACTGAATCTAAATGTCCAGTTTGCAACACTCAGGAGCATTGCAAACCTGGAGAGGAGTTTAGATCTCACTGAGCGTGTATTGGCTGGGGCCAGTGATACGGAGAAGGGTGGAGGTGGGGAAAATCAGGTCCCAGAAGTACGTAGCTCGGTGACAGTTACAGGGATAGGAGGAAAAGTGCCAAGGAGCTCATTTGTGATCTGCCTCAACATAGTAAATACGCCTGTTTGGTTGATATTAGGAATGAAAGCCCATTGCTAGGTTCCCTACAGCAGGATGTTGCTCCTAGCAACAAAGAAAACAACTGTTCTAGTAAGAAGGGAGATAGGAGTGCAGAAAAGGCAAAACAGATGTTGGTGGTAGGGGTCTCTAAAATTAGGACAAACAGGGTCATCTGCCGCTGAGACCGTGAATGCCGATCAGTGTGTTGTCTGCCAGGTGCTCAGGATCGGCATATTGTGGATCGGATAGACAGATTGCTAGGTGGGGCTGGGAACTATCCATTGGTCATGGTACACATCGGTACCAATGACAAAACCAGAGGAAGATGGAAGGTCTTAAAACCGATTACAGATAACTAGGAGAGAAGCTGAAGGTCAGAATCTTCAAGGTGGTGTTTCCAGACATTCTGCTGGTGCCATGACCATCACTAGAAAGAAAACGGGAGCTTAGGGAGATAAATAAGCAGCTTAGAAATTGGTGCAGGAAGGAAGGGTTTGGGTTCATGGAGAACTGGGTCAACTTCTCTGTCGGCTATAAGCTCTATGGTAGGGATGGGCTGCATCTCAATTATGAGGATGCAGCTGTGCTAGGGAAAAATGGTCAGATGGATGGAGGAACTTTTAAACTAGGATCTGGGGGAGGAAGGATAGTTGTGCAAAAAAGGGGATAGATAGAGTAGACAGAGAGCGTGAGAGCAGGATTAAATGAGGATTTAGGGGAGGCTGGGACATGCAAAGAACATAGGAAGATGAGAAGGAGTAATAAAATTGCTAATAATATTAAATGTCTGCTGGCAAATGCAAGAAGTCTTGCAAACAAAATGAATGAACTGGAGACCCTTATGTCGGAAATAGAATACGATGTGGTGGGCATTGCGGAAACCTGGCTGGATGAAAGCCAGGACTGGATGAAAAACGTATAGGGTTACACTACATTTAAAAAGGATAGGAAAGACAAAAAAAATGGGGAAGGGGTGTATATTTTTATTAAATATGACTTAAGACTCGTGCTCAATGATGATTTTGGGGGAGCTGTGACAATATTGAGTCAGTGTGGGTAAATGTATATGGGGATGGCTATAATGGAAAGCTGCTAATTGGAATTTGCTTCAAGCTTCTTAATATAGCTGAACAGGATGAGAGGATGAAATGCTGCAACAAATTAAAAAGGTAGCAATTAATAATAAGGTCCTTATCATGGGGGTATTTCATTATCCAGCCATTCAGTGGGACATAGAATTTTCTGATGGTGCTAAAAGCTGTAAGTTCTTATGTGCAATTCAGGACAATTACCTCTCTCAGTTGGTAGATGAACCAACCAGGGGGAAAATCTGCTGGATCTGGTTCTGTCAAATAAACCAGATTCAATTTCAGATCTACATCATTTGGGATGCAGTAACCATAATATAGTAAGTTCCAAAGTAATTTTCAATCAAACATTTACAGTAAAAGGGGAAATGCCAACACATGGAACTTTAGGAAAGCTGATTTCAAATTACTCGAAGAGCTTAAGCGTGTAGACTGAGACCATATTATGGTAACTGGGAATACCGACCATAAATGTGGCATATTTAAGGATATACTACTAGAATCCCATAGAAAACTTATATCCTCTACTAATAAAATGTACAGGAATAAAAATAAACTATTTTGAATAAATGAGAGTACTAAGTTTATTAAGACAAAAACATAGACTTTTCAAACTCTTAGAGGCTGAGAATTCAGAAATTGAATTTCAGGTGTATAAAGATCTTAATAAGAAATGTAAAAAATAAATCAAGCTAGCAAAGTTATGAACAGAGAAACAAATCACCAGCAACATTAAAATAAATTGCCCCAAATTTTATAAATATATCAATGCCAAAAAGAAAAAAACAGATGGTATCGGTCTCTTAAAAGACGTTACTAAGATAATTAAAAGGGACAAAGAAAAGGCAGAGCTATTAAGCAGGCACTTTTCATCTGTGTTCACCAATGAACTGACTCCTTCCAGGGATCATTCAACAAGGAAAGTATCCAAGTTCACCACCTGATATAATTAGTATAACAAAATATGGGATCCAGTTTTGGGCTCCACATTTAACAACGGATATTCATAAGTTAGAGTCAGTTCAAAAGCGGACAACTAGAATATTACGAGGGATGGAAGGCCTCCCATATGAAGAGAGGTTGAAAAAGTTGGGCTTGTTTAGCTTAGAAAAAAACGTCTGAGAGAAGAAATCATTTACAGTATGTGTGTCCAGTGCAAAGGACTACCACATGACTTATTCTTTCCAAACTCCATACTGAGGACCAGGGGGCACTCATCACGGTTGGAAGAAAGTAGATACTGGCAGCTATATAGGAAAGGGTTATTTACAGCTAGAGCAGTTAGACTGTGGAATGCCCTACTACAAGAGGTTGTAATGGTAGACACTATAACAGCGTTGAAAAAAGGACTGGATGATTTCCTCGATACACATAACTTTGCGGATAATAGTTAAATTAGTGACAAAATGTACAATTGGTGGAGGAAGGTTGAACTTGATGCACCTAGTTCTTTTTTTTCAACTTATGCAACTATATAAGAGTTTTACAATTTTTCAGTCATTCCCTGTTTAAATTCCTAAATATTTCAGTTTTCTATTTGATTACTGAGCCTCATAAGTTATACTTCCTGTTCTGAGCTCACTTTCAATAGTCAGCCTATTATCATCCCGAGCAGGGAAAGAAAGGTGACAGCTATATACACTTCTCAAAAAAATAAAGGAAACACTTAAACAACAGAATATAACTCCAAGTAAATCAAACTTAAGTGAAATCAAAACTGTCCACTTAGGAAGCAACACTGATTGACATCTGTGGACGTCTGACACTCAGACCATCCCTATGGAGTCGGTTTCTAACCGATTGTGCAGACACATGCACATTTGTGGCCTGCTGGAGGTCATTTTGCAGGGCTCTGGCAGTGCTCCTCCTGTTCCTCCTTGCACAAAAGCTGAGGTAGCGGTCCTGCTGCTGGGTTGTTGCCCTCTTATGGCCCCCTCCGCATCTCCTGGTGTATTGGCCTGTCTCCTGGTAGCGCCTCCAGCCTCTGGACACTACGCTGACAGACACAGCAAACCTTCTTGCCACAGCTCACATTGATGTGCCATCCTGGATGAGCTGCACTACCTGAGCCACTTGTCTGGGTTGTAGAGTTCATCTCATGCCACCATGAGTGTGAAAGCACAACCAACATTCAAAAGTGACCAAAACATTAGCCAGAAAGCATTGATAATGAGATGTGGTCTGTGGTCCCCACCTGCAGAACCACTCCTTTATTGAGGGTGTCTTGATAATTGCCAATAATTTCCATGTGCTGTCTATTCCATTTGCACAACAGCATGTGAAATTAATTGTCAATCAGTGTGGCTTCGTAAGTGGACAGTTGGATTTCACAGAAGTTTGATTTACTTGGAGTTATATTCTGTTGTTTAAGTGTTCCCTTTATTTTTTTGAGCAGTGTAAAATGTAGATAACACAGGATCCACCATATGCAATAGGTAATGTCCATAGTTCACATCCTCCCCCTCTTTGCACAGCGACCCCTGTACAGATCACAGAGCATGCGCACAACATCAGTCAATGAGTCATTTTCTTATGTTTATGTGGTTCCTCTAAAAGCCTTGGGGCTCTGAAGAAAAACAATTATCGAAAAACTAGTCCCTATTCATATACATTTTCACATATTCAATTATTTTTTTCTCAGATATAACTCTCATCTTTTGGATTATATCCCATACTCATTTCTATTTTTCATACCTGATGATCCACAAAAAAAACAAAGACACGTCTGATTTTGATCCAATTTGCAGATCAAACTCCCCATTCAAGTGAATAGTTTGGCTAAAAAGACAGCACAGGAATGTCATCCCTAGGAAAAGTTAGAAAACTTCCGTTAATTTTTTTTCTGATGAGAAAAACAGATGCCACAAGGATGGTAAAAATAGACACACACAAGCAAAAAATTGATTAAAATTGGATCCACTACGCTGATGAAAAACAAACACTTTTTTTGGCTGTAGAAAAAAAATTGACTTGTGAATTCGCAAACGTACTCTGCTCTGATTGGAAGACCCTGTCCAACCCAGTCATATTAATATATACATGAGGTCTGGAGTCACGGTGGTCAGGCCAGGTTTTCCCATATAGACATGAAGCATGTGAAGTCTTCCAAGAATTGCTGTACGTAAGCAAAAATTGTCAGATGAGTTTGTGCATCCCCTGGAAACTTCACAGTTAATTCCCCATTGTTCCTCTCCTAACGTTATCTCAGAATTCTGACTTATTCATCTCTTTTGAGATTTTTTTTCTTAATCGCCCCACGGCTATTCCTCAGCACTGAAGCAAATCTCTTGAACTGTTCCTCAGCAGCTCAGGTAAGACGGTCTCCCAGGTAATCGTACAAAGAACACAGAATTAAAAAGAAACAGGATCAGAAAATAAAAACTAATTGTAAAAAAAATATGATTCAAAGTCTAATTTCAATTAATAATGGGAAGGATCGAAATGAAACTAGTGTATTGTTTAACCCCTTCATGACCAAGCCTATTATGACCTTAATGACCAGGCCATTTTTTGCAATTCTGACCAGTGTCCCTTTATGAGGTAATAACTCAGGAACGCTTCAACGGATCCTAGCGATTCTGAGAATTTTTTTTCGTGACATATTGGGCTTCATGTTAGTGGTAAATTTAGGTTGATAATTTTTGCGTTTATTTGTCAAAAAATCAGAAATTTGGTGAAAATTTAGAAAATTTTGCAATTTTCAAATTTTGAATTTTTATTCTGATAAACGAGAGAGTTATGTGACACAAAATAGTTAATAAATAACATTTCTCATATGTCTACTTTACATCAGCACAATTTTGGAAACAAAATATTTTTTGTTAGGAAGTTATAAGGGTTAAAAGTTGACCAGCGATTTCTCATTTTTACAATAAAATTTACAAAACCATTTTTTTAGGGACCACCTTACATTTGAAGTCACTTTGAGGGGTCTATATGGCAGAAAATACCCAAAAGTTACACCATTCTAAAAACTGCACCCCTCAAGCTACGCAAAACTACATTCAAGAAGATTATTAACCCTTCAGGTGTTTCACAGGAACTAAAGCAATGTTGAAAGAAAAAATGGACATTTTAATTTTTCCAACAAAAATTTTCTTTTAGCATCAATTTTTTCATTTTCACATGGGAAACAGGATAAAATGGATGCTAAAATTTGTTGGGCAATTTCTCCTGAGTGCACAGATACCTCATATGTGGTCATAAACCACTGTTTGGGTGCACGGCATGGCCCGGAAGGCAAGGAGCACCATTTGACTTTTTGAATGGAAAATTAGCTCCAATCGTTATCGGACACCATGTCGCATTTGGAGAGCCCCTGTGCACCTAAACATTGGAGCTCCCCCACAAGTGACCCCATTTTGGAAACTAGACCCCCTAGGAACTTATCTAGACATGTAGGGAGCACTTTGAACCCCCAAGTGCTTCACAAAAGTTTATAACACAGAGCAGTGAAAATAAAAAATATTTTTTTTCCTCAAAAATGATTTTTAGCACACTATTTTTAATTTTCACAAGGCTAACAGGAGAAATTGGACCACAAATCTTGTTGTCCAGTTTGTTCTGAGTTCGCTGGTACCCCATATGTGGGGGGGAACCACTGTTTGGGCACACGGCAGGGCTCAGAAGGGAAGGAGCGCCATTTGACTTTTTGAAATGCAAATTACTTCCAATCGTTAGCGGACACCATGTTGTGTTTGGAGAGCCCCTGTGTGCCTAAACATTGGAGCTCCCCCACAAATGACCCCATTTTGGAAACTAGACCCCCTAAGGAACTTACCTAGATGTGTAGTGAGCACCTTGAACCCTCAAGTGCTTCACAAAAGTTTATGACGCAGAGGGTACCAGGATAAATTAGACCCCAAAATTTGTTGTCCAGTTTGTCCTGAGTACGCTGGTACCCCACATGTGGGGGGGAACCACTGTTTGGGCACACGTCGGGGCTCGGAAGGGAAGTAGTGACATTTTGAAATGCTGACTTTGATGGAATGGTCTGCGGGTGTCATGTTACATTTGCAGAGCCCCTGATGTACCTAAACTGTTGGACCCCCCCACAAGTGACCCCATTTTGGAGACTAGACCCCCCAAGGAACTTATCTAGATGTGTGGTGAGCACCTTGAACCCCCAAGCGCTTCACAGAAGTTTATATCGCAGAGCCGTGAAAATAAAAAATATTTTTTTTTCCACAAAAAAAAAAAGATTTTTAGCCAGCAATTTTTTTTTCACAGGGGTAGCAGGATAAATTGGACCCCAAAAGTTGTTGTCCAGTTTGTCCTGAGTACGCTGATACCCCATATGTGGGGGATGACCACTGTTTGGGTACACGTCGGGGCTCGGAAGGGAAGTAGTGACATTATGAAATGCTGACTTTGATGGAATGGTCTGCGGGCATCATGTTACATTTGCAGAACCCCTGATGTACCTAAACTGTGGAACCCCCCCACAAATGACCCCATTTTGGAAACTAGACCCCCTAAGGAACTTATCTAGATGTGTGGTGAGCACCTTGAACCCCCAAGTGCTGCACAGAAGTTTATAACGCAGAGACGTGAAAATAAAAAATATTTTTTTCTCCTCAAAAAAAATGATTTTTAGCCAGCAATTTTTTTTTTCACAAGGGTAGCAGGATAAATTGGACCTCAAAAGTTGTTGTACAGTTTGTCCTGAGTACGCTGGTGCCCCATATATGGGGGGGAACTATTGTTTGGGCACACGTAAGGGCTCGGAATGGAAGTAGTGCCGTTTTGAAATGCAGACTTTGATGGAATGGTCTGCGGTCGTCATTACGTTTGCAGAGCCCCTGATGTGCCTAAACAATAGAAACCCCCCACAAGTGACCCCATTTTGGAAACTAGACCTCCCAAGTAACTTATCTAGATGCCTGGTGTGTACTTTGGACCCCCAAGTGCTTCACAGAAGTTTATAACGCAGAGACGTGAAAATTAAAAAAAAAAATTTTTCCACAAAAATATTTTTTAGCCCCCAATTTTTTATTTTCCCAAGGGTACCAGGAGAAATTAGACCCCCAAAGTTGTTGTGCAATTTTTCCTGAGTACGCTGATACCCCATATGTTGGGGTAAACCACTGTTTGGGCACACGTCGGGGCTTGGAAGGGAGGAAGCACCGTTTAACTTTTTGAACGCAAAATTGGCTGGAATCAATGGTTGCACCATGTCGCGTTTGGTGACCCCCTGATGTGCCTAAACAGTGGAAACCCCTCAATTCTAACTCCAGCCCTAACCCCAACACACCCCTAACCACAGCCCTAAACCCAACACATCCCTAACCCTAATTCCAACCCTAACCATAACCCTAACCCCAACAGACCCCGAACCCTAATCCCAACCCTAACCATAACCCTAACCACAAGCCTAACCCTAATTCCAACCCTAATTCCAAACCTAACCCTAATTCCAACCCTAACCCTCTTTCCAACCCTAACCCTTTCCAACCCTAACCCTCTTTCCAACCCTAACCCTCTTTCCAACCCTAACCCTCTTTCCAATCCTAACCCTAACCCTCTTTCCAACCCTAACCCTCTTTCCAACCCTAACCCTAACCCTCTTTTCAACCCTAACCCTCTTTTCAACCCTAACCCTCTTTTTAACCCTAACCCTAACCCTCTTTTCAACCCTAACCCTAACCATAACCCTCTTTTCAACCCTAACCCTAACCCTAATGAAAAAAAAAAAATATATATTATCTTTAATTTATTAGTTCTGCCTACCTATGGGGGTGATAATCGGGGGGTTTATTTACTTTTTTTTTCATTTTGATCACTGTGAGAGTGATCAAAATGAAAGAATGGAATCTGCAGCCGGCAAAGATGGCGGCGCCCATCATCCGGACCCGAGGGACACCGGAAGGGACGGGGGGACACCGGAGGTACCGGGGGGGGTGAGGGGGGGATCGGAGGCTGGCAGGGAGCAGAGGGAATGGGAGGGGGGCAGATGATGACAGCGGCGGCAGATCGCCGCTGTCATTCAGTTGCGGGGGGGCGATCGCCGGTGGGGGGGGTGGAATCGGTGTCTCCAGCCATGTCCGATGCTACAGCAGCGTCGGACATGGCTGGATTGTAATATTTCATCAATTTTCATTGATGAAATATTACTATCGCTCTGATTGGCTGTTTCACTTTTAACAGCCAATCAGAGCGATCGTAGCGATGTGGGGGTGAAGCCACGCCCCCTGTGGTGAATTACAAAGCCCCCTGTATCTGCGGGTCGGGTGACCTTTCAGTGACCCCGGTCACCCGACCCGCAGGGGGGCTTTGAAGTCATGACGCCACATAGGCGTCACTGGTCAGATTTGAACCAGGTTTCATGACGCCTATGTGGCGTCATTGGTCGTGAAGGGGTTAAAGGGGTTGTCCGGGACTTTAACACAGATGCCCAACCCTTAATATATATCATTAATGTGTGATCGGTGGGGGTGCGACACCCAGCACCCCACCCCCGATCAGCTGTTCCCGATGTCAGCGGAGACCGGAACTTCTCAGTTGCGGAGTTGTACAGTACAGCTCTGCCGACAAAATAATGGCCTCTGCCGAGTAATGCACATCCACCCCTATGGGTTTGACTAGGTGGCGGATGTGCAGTACCCTGCTGAGACCACTATACAGTTGACAGAGCTGTGCAGCTCCATAACTGAGCAGTTCTTGCCCCCGACAACAAGGGAAACAGCTGATCAGCTGAGGTGCCGGGTGTTGCACTCCTACCAATCAGACAACGCTGACCTATCCTAAAGAGAGGCCATTAATAATGAAGTCCCAGATAACCCCTTTAAGTCACTTTTTTATGTTAAGATAAGATTTTACTTACATTTTTTGGCTTTTTTTAAAACTCAAGTTCCCATATCAGTTCTTAGTGTATATACAGTGGGTACGGAATGTATTCAGACCCCTTTACATTTTTCACTCTTTGTTTCATTGCAGCCATTTGGTAAATTCAAAAAAGTTTATTTTTCTTCTCATTAATGTACACTCTGCACCCCATCTTGACTGAAAAAAAGCAGAAATGTAGAAATTTTTGCAAATTTATTAAAATAGAAAAACCGAAATATCACATGGTCATAAATATTCTGACCCTTTGATCAGACACACATATTTTAGTCACATGCTGTCCATTTCCTTGTGATCCTTGATATGGTTCTACTCCTTCATTGGAGTCTAGCTGTGTTTAATTAAACTGAGAGGACTTGATTTCTAAAGGCACATACCTGTCTATATAAGACCTCACAGCTCACAGTGCTTGTCAGAACCAAATGAGAATCATGAGGTCAAGGAACTGGCAAAGGAGCTCAGAGTCAGAATTGTGGCAAGGCACAGATCTGGCCAAGGTTACAAAAGAATTTCTGCAGTACTCAAGGTTCCTAAGAAATCTTCCTATACAGCCAAACTGAGCAATCGTGGGAGAAGAGCCTTGGCAAGAGAGGTAAAGAACTATTACTGCAGCCCTCCACCAGTTGGGCCTTTATGGCAGAGTGGCCTGATGGAAGCCTCTCCTCAGTGCAAGACATATGAAAGCCTGCATAGAGTTGGCTAAAAAAACACATGAAGGACTCCCAGACTATGAGAAATAAGATTCTCTCGTCTGATGAGATGAAGATAGAACTTTATGGTGATAATTCTAAGCAATATGTGTGGACAAAACCAGGAACTGCTCATCACCTGCCCAATACAATCCCAGCAGTGAAACATGGTGGTGGCAGCCATCATGCTATGGGGGTGTTTTTCAGCTGCAGGGACAGGATGACTGGTTGCCATTGAAGGAAACATGAATGTGGCCAAATACAGAGATATCCTAGATGAAAACCTCTTCCAGAGTGCTCTGGACCTCCGACTTGGCGGAAGGTTCACCTTCCAACAAGACAATGACCCTAAGCACACAGCTAAAATAACAAATGAGTGGCTTCAGAACAACTCAGTGACCATTCTTGACTGGCCCAGCCAGAGTCCTGACCTAAACTCAATTGATCATCTCTGGAGAGACCTGAAAATGGCTGTTCACCAACATTCACCATCCAACCTGATGGAACTGGAGAGAATCTGCAAGGAAGAATGACAGTGGTTCCCCAAATCCAAGTGTGAAAAACTTGTTGCATCATTCCCAAAAAGACTCATGGCTGTACTAGTTCAGAAGAGTGCTTCTACTCAGTACTGAGCAAAGGGTCTGAATTAGTGATGAGCGAGAGTACTCATTGCTCAGCCAGGGTACATGTGAGGAATGCCTGCTTGTTAGGAATTCCCACATATATTCAGTCTGTCTAGCAGCCGCAAATCACGCAGCTGTGGCGACGAAAACTAAATCCCAGAGCACGCCAAAATACTCGGAAACCAACCGAGCATGCTTGGGAAAACCCGAGCAACGAGTATACTCGCTCATCACAAGTCTGAATACTTATGACCATGTGATATTTCATGGGGGTTTTTTTTTTAGAAAGTTGCAAAAATTTCTATATTTGTTTTTTTCAGTCAAGATGGGGTGCAGAGTGTACATTAATGTGAAAAAATTAACTCTTTGGAATTTACCAAATGGCTGCAATGAAACAAAGGGTGAAAAATTTGCATTGGTCTGAATATTTCCGTACCCACCGTAAAACTATTATTGAACTGTTGCAATTCTCCCCAGGGCAGCACAAAACAAATTGTTCATCTCTATATTTACTAAAAGAGACATGTCAGCCATCAGGTCCTCTACTCTCCAAATGTTTAATTCGGCCATCCCCAAAAATTACTTTTATTTTAAGAAAAAGTTTGCTATGCCTTTAAGAAAGCATGATACATTGTATCTATATAACAAAAAGTTAATAATCAAAGCTAGTAAGCAATATCACAGTTTACAAGGCTAATATAAAAGTTTAGAAGTAGTCATAAAATGAATATACAATGATTGGATGATTATTAGCACAATTTACTGTTCATATGAAAAAAGCGAATAGTCCAATTATAGCCTATACCTGCTATAAGTTAATCACTGCAAGTGAAAAATGTAAAATAATGAATTGTATGGTAAAGCTTTACCTTCATAATATATTTTTTTGATTTTTTAGAATTTGTTATTCTTTTTTTATTTTATTATTTTATATATATTTTGTAACATTATTATACTGGTGTTCTCTTTTACTCAGCAGAACGATTACAGAAAAAAAAAACGAGACTGGTGAGCAAGTCTTAAATCATACACTGTGACACAGCACCATCTAGTGGACAACGCACAATAAACACAATGAGTGTTGTACAGCACACAATCTGTTTTTCGTGAGCTTGTCATAACCTCATATATTTTTAATCTGATTACTTTATATCCTTGATATGATAGAATCGACAAGGAGATGACGAATTCTCATATTTTCCATAGATTGTGTTTTTTCCCCCCAAAGGCAGTTTGAACATTTAGAATTACTCCTATACGTACTATGGACTCATTCACTTCATTATATTATTAATCAATTAGTTGGAAACACCCATCATGCACTGCTCATGTAGTAATAATGGATTGAAAAAAATTGATGTCTCCGATTTTATACAGAGTTTTTTTCACTCAATTTGATCCCTTATTGCATAATTATCTCCTTTAGTTATTGCTTCCGGGGAGGAATATTTCAGTATTCAGTGCTGTATTGTGGCACTAAATGGCGTCATTATATGGCCGCATATGAAATGTCAATGGCTCCAAACTAGAGACCTATAGGACAACAAGTACTGAGTGCACATGACTATGCTATATGTATGACACCTTAAAATGTTACTAGATTTTAGGAGAAATGTATCTTTGGACCCAGGAAACATAGTAGTTCAGAAGGAATTTTCTGAGAAGTGGACAACCCATTTAATACAAATCTGTATTATTCCCTTGACATATTTGTGGTACATACAGAGAATTATCAGTTACCCAGGAGAACGCATTAGGAAACCCACACACACGCAGTGAGAACATGTGAGCTCTTTGCAGATCTTGCCATTGGTGGGATTTGAACCCAAAACCCCAGCACCGCACTGCACAAGGGTCTTCTTTGAACCTTAAATCTATGAAAATATGAACCTCCAAATCTGAAGATATCAGAAATTGAGGGAAGGTCACTGGTAGTTACAGGCACAGGTACATACACAGGTTGATGACTTACGTTTGATCAGAGCTTAACATGGTGGAGAACAGTCTAGCAAATGGAAAAAAGAAAATTGAAGACTATTGTTACACTCCTCATGAGTGGTCAACCAACAATATCACTCCAAGTGCAAGATGTATAATTGTCTGTGAGGTCAGAAAGGAACCAAAGATAACCACTAAGAAACTAAAGGCCTCTCTCACATTATCTAATATTAATTTTCATGAGTACATCATGAAAAGGAGACTGAACTACAGTGGTGTGCATGGCAGAATTTCAAGGAGAATGCCAATGGCTCTCCAAAAAGAACATTACTGTCCAGCACAAGTCAGAAGAATATTTCAGAGTTTTGAGGACAGATTAGCACTAAACAAAGGGATTTTTTATTATTTAAATGAGAAGCATTTTGTTTGGAGAAAAAAAAGACATTGCATTACATAGCATAAAAACGTTATAGTATCTGTGAAACACAGAAGTGGTAATATAATTGTTTGGGCTTGTTTTCTTGCCTCTGAGCCAGGACAGTTTGTCATGTTATCATTGATGGAACAGAGAATTCTGAATCATACTAGCAGATCCTCAAGGAAAATGTAAGGACATCTATCTGTCCATGAGCTGAATCTCAAGACAATGTAGGTCATGCAGCAAGACAAAGACCCTAAGCACTCAATTCGCTCTACAAAAGAATGGTTGAAGAAGAAAAAAGATAAAGTTTTGAAAGAGCCAAGTCAAAGTCTTGGCCTAAAAGGGAAACTATCAGCAGAATTTCACAGTCCAAACTCCTTATATTTGAATGTAGCTCTTTCAAATACAAGTACAGCAATAACTTTACATGGTCAATCCATTCCTTCGTTACTGAGAAGTTAGCTAACATAGAAAAAACTCAAAAAAACACATCATGAAAAATAGCCTCACCAAAACCTTGTCAAATGACAAATGCACTAGCAGGATGCAGCAGGCCCCCACTGATAAAGGCTGAGCAGCACAGGTGCACTCTACTGATGAGGACAACCACTCACTCACCTAAATAATGGAGGGGTTTGCTGCCTAGTAGAAAAAATGCACACAGATAAGGTTTACATAGGACGCTAGTCACACAGGTAAGCGTGATGCAAAGTGTCTGGATAACAGCCTATTGATCACGCCCATAGTATTAGCAGGCGGGCTGTCCAGCACCACATATATGCACCACTCAGAAAACCAGGCAAACATAAAGGGGCCTAGCCACATCCTGCTGCAAAAAATGATAAAAAATGTTAGGATGTTAGTCAAACCAGAGGTGGCAGCTCTGGATGGGGAATAGAAATGGAGTGACAGAGCTTTAGATTAGATCTACAAACAGCTCTTCAGCCTCATTTGCATATCAATTCAAAAGCTGATTGCTCAGTAATGGATGCTCATACTGGCCATGTAAAGATAACACTGGAGTTATCTGTCTCCTTTTTCCTGGACCAGAACTCATCAGGTGACAGAAAACATGACTCATTCCTGTTGGATCTGCTCTTTTTTATATTCCATGAAAAATAACATGGAACAAAGAAGAGATCCCAATAATATTATTAAAAAATCCTTTTATTCAAAATAGTTATAAAATGACAAAAGCATAATGCCATATAGGGGACGCTATGCACACTCACAAAATCATCATGAGGAGAAAATACATAAACCCAGACTAGAACATGTGTAAGCCAATCACATAACAATACATGTCAATGATCCAGATTACATTCTATAAAAGACCATGAGTAATGTCCAAAAATAGATAATATTTAAACAATGTCACTCCCCAAAAGTGAGAACAGTCTCTCTGTAAACTAGAGGCAAAAATACTTAGAGACCGTGTGAGAATGACACAGTCACCATATAAGGCAACCTAATCAAGAAAGTGCCATAGTGCACAGAGAAAATGATGTATCATTACCTATATACGAGAGTGTAGTCCAGCGTCCCCTCACACCGACGCGCGTTTCGCCGCCTGCTTCTTCCGGGGGCGTGTCCAGGGTGGGGGGCGGCAGAGCCTAAATAAGAGTAGAAATTAGGATGTGACCAATGAAAATCAACGGCGCATAATGTTATAAAACACGCCTCCATCACCAATCAGATGAAGCGGCGCATGACGCCGCCGGACACGCCCCTATGACGTACTTCCCCCAGCGCTCAATGAACCGCAAGCTTAAGCTATGCCTGTCAATGTCAGAGCATCGACATTGACATGCATAGCTTAAACCACTTGATCTTTGATCCACTACAGGCAAGTTACAGGCACTGCGATGGGCGCACGTTGTGCACCCTCATATGCTAATCTTTTTTGGGGTGGTGGGAGGTCACCAGGGTGTTCTGTCTTGAGTTGTTTTCCACGCATGTTATACAATGGTACCGCTACATTGATGATATTTTGTTTCTCTGGACAGGCACCCTGGAAGATTGCCAACACTTTGTGGAGAAGCTAAATGATAACCCCTGGAATATATGGTTAATATCACATTTCTCACAAACTGAGGTCGAATTCTTGGATCTCAAATTACGTCTTAGTGGCTCCCGCATCACCACCTCATTATACCGCAAGCCCACGGCTACTAACAGCCTGTTACATTTTTCAAGCTTTCACCCACAGCATCCCAGGAATGGGATCCCAAAGAGACAGTTCTATTGTGTGAAAAGAAATTGCAGTACGCAGGAAGATTTTTTGGTTCAAGCACAAGATTTGACTTGCCATTTCAGGAACAGGGGTTACCCGAAAAAGGTAATTTCATGGGCCTTTTTTGCGGCAAAAAATGTGGACAGGGATCGCCTTTTACATCCTCGGGCTATGGGCCCCCCAAACCATTGGGGGTCATTACTAGAGTTGAGCGATACCGTCCGATACTTCAAAGTATCGGATCGGAATGGATCGGCCGATCTTAAAAAAAAGTATCGGTATCGCCGATTCCGATACCGGAAGTCCCATTCAAGTCTATGGGACGTCCGGTATCGGAATAAGAAAAACCCTGTTTTTGCCTTGTACAGCCTCTCTGGGGTCTGTACGGGCCTTTCGGGGGGCTGTGCCGGCCTGCCAGGGGGTCTGTGCAGGCTCCGGTGGTCTGTGCCGGCCTGCCGGGGGGCTGTGCCGGCCTGCCGGGGGGGCTGTGCAGGCTCCGGTGGGCTGTGCCGGCCTGCCGGGGGGCTGTGCAGGCTCCGGTGGGCTGTGCCGGCCTGCCGGGGGGCTGTGCCGGCCTGCCGGTGGTCTGTGCAGGCTCCGGTGGGCTGTGCCGGCCTGCCGGGGGGCTGTGCCGGCCTGCCGGGGGGCTGTGCAGGCTTCGGGGGTCTGTGCAGGCATCGTCCGATGGGACTACAAGTCCCATCGGGCGATGCCTGCTACCATGACAGTGATTGACACATTAGCCAATGATGGGACAGTAGTAGTCCCATCATCCAGCTAATGTGTTGAATGTAAAAAAAAAAAAAAAATTACATGCTACATACATGCTACATTCATACTACATACATGCTACATTCATACTACATATATACTACATGCAACATACATACTACATATATACTACATGCATGCAACATGCATACTACATACCGGACGTCCCATAGACTTGAATGGGACTACATACTACATAAATGTGTTGTCTTCCAGGTGCAAAAATTAAAGATGTGTCTGACAGGATATCAGGACTCTTCAGACCTACAGATGACTACCCATTCCTGCTACTACATGTGGGGACAAATGACACTGCAAGAAACGACCTGGAAACCATCTGCAGAGACTTTGAAGACTTAGGCAAGAAAGTGAAAGAACTGGGAGCGCAGGTGGTCTTCTCTTCCATCCTCCCAGTGGATGGCCATGGAACAAGGAGGTGGAATAAGATTCTGCAGGTGAACAACTGGCTACGTCGATGGTGCCGTCAGCAACGATTTGGATTTCTGGATCACGGAGTGAACTACTTATACGATGGACTACTTGCTAGAGATGGGGTGCACCTTACGAAGACTGGTAAGCATGTATTTGGAAGTCGCCTTGCTACACTTGTAAGGAGAGCTTTAAACTAGAACAACATGGGAAGGGAAGCAAAAGACCAGAAAAAGCCATACACCTGACAAATGCTATTGAGAACTCTGCTATTAGAAGTGGAAAGGAAGAACAAAGAATACAATTACAATTACAATACATACATAGAATAGAATACAATAGAATAGAATACAATAGAATAGAATAGAATACATACATAGAATACAATTACAATTGTAAGAATACAAGGACAGAACAATGGAAAGGACACCATTGTAGGCATTTACTACAGGCCGCCTGTGCAAGCTGAAGCTATGGATGAACTCTTTATGCATCAAATGGCCAAGTTCTCCAAAAAATATGACATAGTTGTCATGGGAGATTTCAACTATCCAGACATTTGTTGGGAATCTCTCTCAGGCAAAACTAACAGGTCAAGGAAATTCTTATCCTCTCTTGCTGACAACTTTATCTTCCAAAAGGTAAGGGAGAAAACAAGGGGAACTGCTACCTTGGATCTAATCCTTATAAACAGGGAGGAAATGGTTGAGGAGGTAAAAGTGGCTGGGACCCTAGGAGGTAGCGACCATGCTATTTTAGAATTTTGGATAACTAGAGGCGGAAGACCTGTGAAGACTCAGACATCAAGGTTAGATTTCAGAAAGGCAGATTTTAAGGGATTCAGAAAGAGAATTGGAGGGATCCAATGGCTGGATATCCTTAAAGACAAAAATGTCCAGGAAGGATGGGAAATCTTGAAAAATGAAATTCTCAAAGCACAGTTGTTAACAATTCCGAAAAGAGGGAAGAATAGGAAGCAGTTAAGGAAACCAGGATGGATGAACACAGAACTTAAGCACATGCTAAAAAGGAAGAAAAAAATGTTTATAAAATGGAAAGAGGGAGGCATATCTAAAGAAGAATATAATGCTGTCTGCAGAACCTGCAGGGCACAAATCAGATTATCTAAAGCTGAAAATGAATTGAGGCTTGCAAGAGATGTCAAAAGCAATAATAAAGGATTTTGGGGATATGTCAAAAGTAAAAGAAAAGTCAAAGATGCTATAGGATTTTTACAGGATGAAAATGATGAAATGGTAAGACAGGATGTTGAGAAGGCTGAACTTTTAAATTCCTATTTTGGATCTGTTTTCTCTCAGAAAGGAAATGTAACATCAACTGTTATTCACTGTCCTATTAAGGGAATAGAAGAATCCAGGATATCTATAAACAGAAAGATAGTGAGGAAACACTTAGCTAGCCTAAATGAATTCAAGTCTCCAGGTCCAGATGAATTACACCCCAGAGTACTGAAGGAGATAGCAGAAGAAATTTTTGAACCCCTCTCTATAATCTTTGAAAATTCTTGGAGAACAGGAGAAGTGCCAGAAGACTGGAGAAGAGCAAATGTAGTTCCTATCTTCAAAAAGGGGAAGAAGGTGGACCCAGGTAACTATAGGCTGGTGAGTCTGACTTCTATACCAGGAAAGATCTTTGAACAAATTATTAAACAACATGTATGTCAATACCTGGATAAGAATGAAGTGATTAAACAGAGTCAGCATGGGTTTGTAACTAATAAGTCATGTCAGACTAACTTAATTTCCTTCTATGACGGTATCACTGATTGGGTAGATCAAGGAAATGCTGCAGATATAGTATATCTTGACTTCAGCAAAGCATTTGACAAAGTCTCTCATACAATCCTTATTGAAAAAATGATTAAGTATGGAATGGACAAGGCAACTGTTAGGTGGATTCATAACTGGCTTAGTGATCGGACCCAAAGAGTGGTCGTAAATGGCTGCACATCCAGTTGGAAGAATGTCTCAAGTGGGGTACCACAGGGCTCTGTCCTGGGCCCTGTATTGTTCAACATCTTTATCAACGATTTAGATGAAGGAATTGAGGGTAAACTGATTAAATTTGCTGATGACACAAAGCTAGGAGGGATAGCTAATACTAGAGAAGAGAGAGAGAGGATTCAAAAAGATTTAAATAAACTGGAGAAGTGGGCAGCAACTAACAGAATGGTTTTTAACAGGGAGAAATGCAAAGTACTACATCTGGGCAATAAAAATGGAAAAAGCATATATAGAATGGGAGGAATAGGGCTAAGTGACAGCACATGTGAAAAAGACTTGGGTATACTAATAGATCACAGACTGAATATGAGTCAACAGTGTGATGCAGCAGCAAAAAAGGCAAATGCAATTCTAGGATGTATTAACAGAAGCATACAGTCTAGATCACGTGAAGTCATTATTTCCCTCTACTCCTCTTTGGTCAGACCTCATCTGGAATATTGTGTCCAGTTTTGGGCACCACATTTTAAAAAAGACATCAACAAACTGGAGCAAGTTCAGAAAAGAGCGACCAGAATGGTGACCGGTCTGCAAACCCTGTCTTATGAGGAAAGGTTGCAGGATTTGGGAATGTTTAGTTTGCATAAGAGAAGACTGAGAGGAGACTTAATAGCTGTCTACAAATAACTAAAGGGCTGTCACATTGTAGAAGGATCAACTTTATTCTCATTTGCACAAGGAAAGACTAGAAGCAATGGGATGAAACTGAATGGGAGGAGACACAGATTAGATATTAGAAAAAACTTTTTGACAGTTAGAGTGATCAATGAGTGGAACAGGCTGCCACGAGAAGTGGTGAGTTCTCCTTCAATGGAAGTCTTCAAACAGAGGCTGGACAGACATCTGACTGGGATGATTTAGCGAATCCTGCTTTGAGCAGGGGGTTGGACCAGATGGCCCAGGAGGTCCCTTCCAACTCTACGATTCTATGATTCTATGATTCTATGATATACTACATGCATGCAACATGCATACTACATATATACTACATGCTACATACATACTACATATATGCTACATATATACTACATGCATGCTACATACATACTGCATGCTACATACATACTGCATGCTACATACATACTACATATATACTACATGCATGCTACATACATACTACATATATACTACATACATACTACATGCATGCTACATGCTACATACATACCACATACATACTACATACATACTACATACATACTACATGCTACATACATACTACATATATACTACATGCATGCTACATACATACTACATGCTACATATATACTACATGCTACATACATACTACATGCATGCTACATACATACTACATACATACTACATGCATGCTACATACATACTACATGCTACATACATACTACATATATACTACATGCATGCTACATACATACTACATGCTACATACATACCACATACATACTACATATATACTACATGCATGCTACATACATACTGCATGCTACATGCATGCTACATACATACTACATACATACTACATGCTACATACATACCACATATATACTACATACATACTACATACAATACATTCATACAATACATACATAGACATACAGTACATATATCATAGAGTAACATACTTACCAATACTTGTCACATTGTTCCCCGAAGCCATTGTCTTTTAAAGGAATAAATATTAACATAGCAAACCACAAAAACACTCACCCACGATCCGAAGCAGTCCACGAGTGTGTCCCACGACGATCTTGGGTAGAGAACTGCAGCATCAGCTGATGCCGCCGTTCTCTACGGGCTGCAGGAATCCAATGACGGAAGGTAGGTATCCTTCCGCACTGTATTCCTCCGCCACTTAAAAAAAAAAAAAGTCCCTAGTCTCACTTTATGCCATTGCTGTGTGGGAATTTCCCACGCAGCAATGGCATAAAGTGAGACTAGGGACTTTTTTTTTTTAAGTGGCGGAGGAATACAGTGCGGAAGGATACCTACCTTCCGTCATTGGATTCCTGCAGCCCGTAGAGAACGGCGGCATCAGCTGATGCTGCAGTTCTCTACCCAAGATCGTCGTGGGACACACTCGTGGACTGCTTCGGATCGTGGGTGAGTATTTTTGTGGTTTGTTATGTTAATATTTATTCCTTTAAAAGACAATGGCTTCGGGGAACAATGTGACAAGTATTGGTAAGTATGTTACTCTATGTTATATGTACTGTATGTCTATGTATGTATTGTATGAATGTATTGTATGTAGTATGTATGTAGTATATATGTGGTATGTATGTAGCATGTAGTATGTATGTAGTATGTATGTAGCATGCATGTAGTATGTATGTAGTATGTATGTAGCATGTAGTATGTATGTAGCATGCATGTAGTATGTATGTAGTATGTATGTAGCATGCATGTAGTATGTATGTAGCATGTAGTATATATGTAGCATGTAGTATGTATGTAGCATGCATGTAGTATATATGTGTTATGTATGTAGCATGCATGTAGTATGTATGTAGTATGTATGTAGTATGTATGTAGCATGCATGTAGTATGTATGTAGTATGTATGTAGCATGTAGTATGTATGTAGCATGTATGTAGTATGTATGTAGTATGTATGTGGTATGTATGTAGCATGTAGTATGTATGTAGCATGCATGTAGTATATATGTAGTATGTATGTAGCATGCATGTAGTATGTATGTAGCATGCATGTAGTATGTATGTAGTATATATGTGGTATGTATGTAGCATGTATGTAGCATGCAGTATGTATGTAGCATGCATGTAGTATATATGTAGTATGTATGTAGCATGTAGTATGTATGTAGCATGCATGTAGTATGTATGTAGTATGTATGTAGTATTTTTTTTGTTTTTTTTAACATTTAACACATTAGCCGGATGATGGGACTACTACTGTCCCATCATTGGCTAATGTGTCAATCACTGTCATGGTAGCAGGCATCGCCAGATGGGACTTATAGTCCCATCGGACGATGCTTGCACAGACCCCCGGACATCAGCACAGCCCCCCGGCAGGCCGGCACAGCCCCCCGGCAGGCCGGTACAGACCCCCACAGGGTGCACAGACCACCGGCAGGCCGGCACAGCCCCCCGGCAGGCCGGTACAGAGCCCCACAGGGTGCACAGACCACCGGCAGGCCGGCACAGCCCCCCGGCAGGCCGGTACAGACCACGGGCAGTCCACACAGCCCCCCGGCAGGCCGGCACAGCCCCCCGGCAGGCCGGTACAGACCCCGGGCAGTCCACACAGCCCCCCGGCAGGCCGGCAGAGACCCCCGGAAGGCCCGAAATGACGGCGCATCATGATGCGCACACACCGCGCATCATGATGACGTCAGGCTGTCAATCAACTTTGAACTTCCGATTCCGATGCCGACTTCCGATATTGAAAAAATATCGGAAGTCTGTATCGGAATTCCGATACAGCAAGTATCGGCCGATACCCGATACTTGCGGTATCGGAATGCTCAACACTAGTCATTACCACTTATAACAACCAGTGGCGAGATGTCCGTGGGATCCTGGCTAAACACTGGGGGATTCTCCTCAGTGAGCCCAGGTTGAAACCCCATATTGCTGTACAGCCCAGTTTGATAGCAGGAATTTTAAAGATTGTTTAAACCACAGCCACTTTAAATGACCAGTCACTAGGTTGAACAGGGGTATACGACTCATTGGTACATTTCCTTGTGGAACTGCAATATTTGCCCATTCGGCATTGGTGGTAGTGTTCTTACTTTACCCTTTTTTCTGTTTCAGATTGTGACTAAAACTTATTTCAACTGCAAATCTCGCAATTTGGTCTATGCTCTCATCCGTCCATGTCCAAAAATTTATGTTGGACAAATAACTCAAGAGCTGAGAAGGAGGATGCAACAGAACTTTTCCAATATCACAATGGCCAAAAAAAGATATGGAGAAGGGCAAGACGCTCACATCTGTGGCCTCACACTATCTGGCTGCACACAGCTCCCAATGGAACGGAACCAGGATCATGGGACTGGAATCTGTCCAACCGGACATCAGGGGTGGGGACATCACTCTTGAATTTCTTACATGTGAATCCAAATGGATTTTCAATCTTAATTGTTTAGTGCCCTCTGGCCTAAATGAAGACCTATTGTTTACAGGGTTCTATAAACAAATGTGATGTCCCCGGTTATGTCCCCTGTTGGACTATTGTTTTTATTATCTCTTTTGCCCTGTTTGTGGTTCTCTGCCATGGGTTTCCGTATAGTCTCATAGGATTGGATCTATATACCTTACTGTTGTGAGTTCATTTTCCCCTTCACCATTGAGGTCTGATGAGCTCCCTCTTCTTTTTGAAGGAAGGTAGTGAGGCTGATTACCAAGCACCTGGGCAGGATGATGATGACTGGGTGATGGAAATTACTGACTGGATATAAGGCAGCCGACGCCCTTCTGCCTTGCTGGTGATTTCTTTTAGCGATTCTAGGAGACCAGTCTGATTCCTGCTCCTCAAAAGCTAAATTTCTGCTCTACTTTTTGCATTTGTATTTTGGTTTTGTTTTGCATTGTTTTCCTTGATTTCTGCCATTCCCTGCTGGGGTGAGCTGAATTCCTTTTTGCTCTGTCTTCAGAAAATACCTGAGTACTGATATAGTCTTTTTGAAGCCTAGCGTCTTCAGGGCCTTTTTCCCTATCAGCTGTTGGCTCTTGTTTTGATAGGGTTTTGGCGGATTACAGACAGCAGCTTTTCTATCCTGTCCTATCTAGTTAGCTTGGGCCCCATCATTTGCTCAACCTATCTTTCTATCTGTGTGAGTGTTTTTTCATCTTGTTTCACCGTCATTATATGTTGGGGCTGCCTATTGCTTTGGGGTCTGCTCTGGGGCAGTTTAGATTTCCCTTTCTGTCTTTAGGCTATGTAGTTCTCCAACTGTGATCGAGGGGTCTAGGGCAACGCAGGAACCCCCCACGGCTACTGCTAGTTGTTGTTGATAGGTTCAGGGGTCTGCAATCCGATAGCTGCCAACTTCTCTGGTTTTCTGGACTTAGCTAGCATTTCTGTTTTTGCCTCCTACGGTGACTCATTCATAACACCTTACCCTGTATGGACTTTCGTTTCTATCTCTGGTGGCATATATAAACAGCATACCAACTGTTTCTTTCTTCTTTTTGTCCGCTGAGTATATTCATTTGTATGTACAGTTATATCTGTTGCGGCTTATAGTCACTTGCTCTATGTCTGTATTTTGATCGGGCGCCCTCATGTGGATATTAATTCCCTGTACTATTATTACTTCATTATGATATATTTGGTCATCAGCATTGTGCCGTGTCGTATTTATTACAGCTATCTTTTAATAGGTTGCACTGCATGGCAGTCTATCGCATCGAAAGGTTGCTCTTTTGGATTAGCCTATCTTTGGGTCCCATACTGGTCAGGTCTATCTTTATACTCTTTATGAGAATCTACAATTGGTCTATTTCTCTTTTTATGCTACATCTCAGGTATTTCACCTATTTGGGATTTTTGAGGATCAAGTGCTTCTGTGTGATTGATCGCTTACTTGCCATATGGTGCATGTGCGAGTCTCGCCTTTTGGGCTAAGCATCGACACTTAGATAATTTTGCTCTGCCAATAATTCTTGTATTTTCCACCAACACGTTGGCTTCTAAATACGTGACGGCATTTTTTGCTACCTCAATCGGTCTTCTATACGTGTCTAATCAGTCTCTTGACGGGCTCTGTATGAATATTTTCATCTGTAAGCTTTCCGGTTACGGACTTTTTTATATACATTGTGTACATTGTTCACATTCCATCTAGCCTGTAGTGCGCTTTCCCGTATAGCGGGTTTATCTATTTTGAACTTATACCTATAGGTGTGCATTGTGTATATGATGCGGCATATTATCGCATTATACCGTTCCGTGTACCAGTGAAAGCGCATGCGTTTTGGCCTTTTTGTCTACTCTTTTGTGTTGACGAAACAAAGCACTGCTTGGCTATTTTACTATGTAGCGGGTTATTGTACTAGCACTGGAGATGTTTTAATTAGTCCAATTTTTTCTGTCTTGATCTAATTCCTGATATTTGTCCATGTTTGGTTATTAGATACATTGTATCTCTATTTGGTCTTCGCTTTTACCATATATGCTGTTGTATTGCAACTCAATTCATTTGTGGCCATACAACATAGCATTATCTGCTCATTATATTATGCAGATGACTAGATTGCCAGTGCTGGATTAGTTCAATTGGCTCACTGTGTGAGCCGTCGTATTTTAACATCTGATATTTGCTCATGCGAGATTATCAAGGATTCCTGTATTTTTTCCTGTGTTAGCTCGTCCTTATACGCGCTGTTAGCATTTTCCACTTCATTCGCCGCCGCATAACAGTGCTCTACTCATGTGCCTTTTGATGTGATTATGACGCATGTGCAACTATTCTATTGACTCTATATATTAGTTATTATAACAGCTGAGTTGTCTATCTGAATCTATGCCTTTGGTCTCATTACGTTCAGCTCATGCGCAATAGGTTAAGTGGTCTGCTGTGTTTTTTTTATCACGACTTCACTGATATGCGTTGGGTGTGATCAGAGAAGGAAGGGAGCAGGATGAACCCTTCTAGTAAAATGAACAAGCCTGGGAAAGGCTCCTTGAGGCGGCTCCAGCTCAGGATACCATCCCTGAGAGATCGGACTATTCTTGGGGTTCCCCACCTCCTATGCAGTAGCAGGCAATGGTGCAAGTGACACAGTGCGTTGTCACCTATTTCTATATGTAGTGGTCTCTGGCACTACCTGAAACTGAGTCACTTACAGCCCAGGCACCTGGGAGTCAAGCTACATGAAGAATGTGGAGACAGTCGCCCAACCTCCCGAGGAAGGAGAAGAAAAAGTGGTCACTTGGACAGGATTTTGCTCTGTTAGGCGCATTTATACCTGTTGAACAGGAAGGAACCACTGAGGAACTGTTCTAAATTCCTAAGGGCAGGAGGCATTAATGTGTGCCAGGGATCCGAGTGTTGGCCATATCTTATTAAAAGGAACTATTACCAGCAAAAAGGGGAGGGGAGGAAATGATTGACTTGATTATCTAGACAGGTCAGGAGTCTTTATCCCTCTATGGACTGTGTTAATTACACCCCTGTTTTAAAGAACGGTTGAGGGACTATATGTACTGTGCTCATGGACTATTGGGCATAATGTTATGTTGGCCAATGAATGTCTTCTTTATTCTGAGGGTCAGTGAGCAGGACGTGAACCCTATATACTTCAGGAAGAAAGGTTACTAAGATTTTGTGTTGGAATGTATTTGTGGTGCCCCTGAGGCTCAGTCGCCACAGAGGTACTGCACCTTTTCCTAAGGTGTAGTGCCCCACCTCCTAGGTAAGTTGGATGCTCCTTTCCACACTCCAACACTTGCATCCCACACAACAGGGTAGTTCTGCACATCTACAGTGAGGTGTCTCTCTCCTCCTAGACATTAGGAGTGCCTTGGTGGTTCCCTGCATGGAACACTGGATGTGCTGGGAGGTGGGTGGAGTTAAGATCCATATAAAAGGTTTGGAAGGTTTAGAATTACAGGTCAGTCTGAGGGGAGTCTGGACAGTCAGTCAGGAGAGTCTGAGGACGGGTCCGAGAGGAAGGAGATCCCTAGAAGAGGGAGAGAAGAAAGAGTACTGCAGCTGCCTCAGTGATCTGAGCCAGCTGGCACGGGGAAGGAACAGAAGGAGAAGGACGTAGAACTGCAACTTAAGCTTCCATAGGAAAGAGGAGTAGAGAGAACAGAGAGGAGTTGTGGGTTGGAAGAGGAACCCTGCCTATAGGTTCTCAGCGCAAGGCCAGGGCCCAGTCCCCGAGGTTGTATGGACACTTATGGTTCTGCAGCAGACACCGGTGGAGTAGTTGGCTGTAAATGCACTACTCCCATCTAAGACTTGGGGCACAACAGCAACTGAATAGAGAGCCAGGACTCCGGAGAAGGGAGTCCCCAAGAGAGGCTACAGCTGTCTGCCATACGAGTAGAGTTGTTAGGAACATCTGACAGGAGGAACTCACAACCCCCCGAGGAAGCCAACGTGAAACGCGCGTTGGCGCTACGTGTTCTGGGATTCTGAGTAGAGGTACTATGGGTAAGAGTGGTGCTACCAATATTTTGTGGCTACTTTTTGTGATTTATGGGGAGATTACTTGTTCCTATTGGCTTTTTTAGTCATAAGGTTTTTTCCTATACTAAGCCTTGGGTATTGGTCTCTTGTGACTTTACTCCTTATTTGTTATTTTAACACAAACTTTGGCCTCATTTCATATGTGACTTTTTTGTAATCTATGTGTAGTAGTTGCCGCTCCCCCACCTCTTTACATATCCATTCAGACCTGGTGTGACATATACTTTTGCTTTCCCTTCCCCTGTATTATGTAACTAGTCATTTTTGTGATATTGTATTACCTTTTCCAATAAAGTATTGTATTTTTATATGTATGGGATCTACACCTTGTTTTTTTGGTCTTCTAATATCTATGGGTGTCCCGAATGTTAGTTCTGGTCCTGTCTCGTTCCAGTATACTTGATTCTGGGATTGGGAATATGTTTACATTATGGAGTCTGTTCTAATTTGTTTCTGCATACGAGTAGAGTTGTTAGGAACATCTGACAGGAGGAACTCCAGAGTACCACGGTACTGGAGCTCTTCACACCTTAAGGCGCAATAGAGGAGTAGTTCAGGAAAGGTACATGTTGGCGGAGTGTTGGAGAGGAGAACCCTGACTTGCCCGGGAGGTTGACTGAGTCTCTGCCCCGGAGGACACAGCATGGAAGCGGGCACCAGTGTGTACCACGAACTGTGAGTAAAGCTTTGGAACTGCAAGCCCTGGTGTCTGCCATTCATTTGTGCGCTAACACCGTCAGCACCGCTACATCTGGGTACCAACATTCCTCACACCGCCTGCGCCTATCCTCATCCATTGCAATTACACTGACCTGGGGTTACAGCTTCACCTGTGGGGAGCTGCACCATCTATACTGCACACACCATCAGCCCCAGAGGATCTGCATGCAGCGTTGGCTTAACATCTTGCTTGCCAAACACCACAGGTGGCGTCACAAACTATTCTATTTCATTAACTACAAACCACCATTGATTTGGGCGCCCAGGGCCACAGACAGGGTCACCGCCGCTGTGACACCTTCCCATGACACCGGCCCAGTACCGAGTACCCCACAGCCCTGGGAGGGTGACCCATATTAATGTATTAGAACTGTGTGGTTGTCTTGCAGGTTTCCAGATGGTTTAGGATGACCATGTTTAAAGAAGGGAGGAATGTGAGGACTGTCTTACCCCGTCCCTCCATTACTATAGTTATTATTAAAAGCTTGCTACCTCAGAAATCTTCTTCCTTTAACACACCCAGTAAGTGCCTAAACTTCTTTGTCTTCCACTCAGTTCACTCTAAACTACTCTAACCAGTATATAGGCCTCTTCTCACTACCAAAAAAAAAAACGCCACCAAGTTCGTTAGAAAGCTATAACCCCTTCTATCCATGCTCTCTGTTACTATACAGCCCAACATCAGAAGAATTTGAATAAAGCACTGCAAACAGTATGCAGCATCTCTATACAATTAATGAGAACATATGAAAACATTCATATAGCAAATCACAGTATCAAAATAACCATGTCTGCAGAAGGTGTCAGACATTTTTAACTCCTTTACACAGTTTCAGACTGATGATGACTATGCAAAACAGCTGGCATCTGCTTGTCATTTTTACATTTTTTTTTATCATTGTTCTATTAATGTAGGGAGGCAATTAGTATGGCAGATTGATATGTCAGAGGAATTGTATAGGGCCTATGGTTTAAATAATCAGTTGACATATAAGCACGCATAGCTTGTTCAAAGAGGAAGCCAGAAGTCTAAACCCAGAGTCGGGCAGAAGCTGTAGTATTGTGTGCTTGACATATTTTTACATGATTTTAATCTCATTTATTGTTGTGAGTAAAATAAAAAAAATGGAATCTAATTGTCTGAAAGTGCTGCTTTATATGTGGTTGTTCTTTAAAGTAAACTTGTGACTGTAATTTTGGTGGTGATCAGCTGTGAAACTACAATTCTCAGCAGAACTGATAACAACATCAATGGATAAATATGGTGAACCCAGGTGTATGAAGAAGAGGGAAGATTACAAATATTGTGGATTCTGCTTTAAAGATTGTTAATGCGATGAAGTTGTAATAGTGGTTATCCTATATAATACCAGTTCCTTCACAGGTGGTGAACAGGCCTGTGGACATGACTGTCTATTCCACCTATTCCTACTCTCTCTTTCCTAGCTATGAACTTGTAATATCACTTATCCAAATGTACAATGGGTACAGAAACTGTTTAGACCCCTTTAAATTTTTCACTCTTTGTTTCATTGCATCCATTTGGTAAATTCAAGCAAGTTCTTTTTTTCTCATTAATGTACATTCTGCACCCCATCTTGACTGAAAAAAACAGAAATGTAGTAATTTTTACAAATTTATTAAAAAAGAAAAACTGAAATATCACATGGTCATAAGTATTCAGATCCTTTGCTCAGACACTTATATTTAAGTCACATGCTGTCCATTTCCTTGTGATCCTCCTTGAGATGGTTCTACTCCTTCATTGGAGTCCAGTTGTGTTTAATTAAACTGATACGACTTGATTGGGAAAGGCACACAAGTGTCTACATAAGACCTCACAGCTCACAGTGCATGTCACACCAAATGAGAATCATGAGGTCAAAGGAACTGGCCAAGGAGCTCAGAGATGGAATTGTGGCAAGGCACAGATTTGGCCAAGGTTACAAAAGAATATCTGCAGTACTCAAAGATCCTAAGAGAACAGTGGCTTCCATAATCCTTAAATGGAAGATGTTTGAGACCACCAGAAGTCTTCCTAGACCTGGCCGTCCAGCCAATGAGCAATCGTGGGAGAAGAGCCTTAGTGAGAGAGGTAAAGAAGAACCCCAAGATCACTGTGGCTGAGCTCCACAGATGCAGTAGGGAGATGGGAGAAAGTTCCACAAAGTCAACTATCACTGTGGTATGTATGGAGAAATCCAGGTACTGCTCATCACCTGCCTAATACAATCCAAACTGTGAAACATGGTGGTGGTAGCATCATGCTATGGGGGTGTTTTTCAGCTGCAGGGACAGAAAGACTGGTTACAATTGAAGGAAATATGAATGTGGCCAAGTACAGAAATATCCTGGTTGAAAACCTTTTCCAGAGTGCTCTGGACTTCAGACTTGGCCGAAGGTTCACCTTCTAACAAGACAATAATCCTAAGCACAAAACTAAAATAACAAAGGAGTAGCTTCAGAACAACTCTGTGACCATTCTTCACTGGCTCATCCAGACTCCAGACCTAAACCGAATTGAGCATCTCTGGAGAGACCTGAAAATGGCTGTCCACCAATGTTCACCATGCAACTGGACGGAACTGGAGAGGATCTGCAAGGAAAAATGGCAGAGGATCCCCAAATCCAGGTGTGAAAAACTTGTTGCATCATTCTCAAGAAGACTTATGGCTGTACTAGCGCAAAAGGGTGCTTCTACTCAATACTGAGCAAAGGGTCTGAATACTTATGACTAGTGTTGAGCATTCCGATACTGCAAATATCGGGTATTGGCCGATATTCACGGTATCGGAATTCCGATACTGAGTTCCAATACTTTTAGCATATCGAATACCGGAATCGGAAGTTCCCATAATGCTATGAGCCAGTTTAATTTGATTCAGCCAATGAGGAATCCTAAAAAGTGTGGGCACATCCTTAGGCATGTAGGCATGTTAACTAACGGCATGGCTGTGATTGGCTGCTGAAATGATGTCATGATGCACTATAAAAGCTGCAGCCGCCATTTTGGGTTCACTCTGCTGTGAATTCAGTTAGGGAGAGGACGCTGCCCTTCTGACTCTGAGGGACAGTTAGAGATAGCCATTTGCTATACTGTGCTTTACCCAGGCTACTCTAGCAACCCCTGTGTGAAGCTTTCTTTTGCCTTGCAGCGCTGTTCACAGCTGTCTGCAAGGTCTGTGTGTGTGAGAGCAGCTCACGGTGTAGTGTGTTCTGCAGCCACCTCTGGTTGTAGGCTGCTCAGCGTGCGTCACTGCCTCATACAATTTTTTTTTTTTTATTGCTACTCATTTTTACTGATTTCTCCTATTAGTGTGCATCCATTCGTATCCATCTACATTGGTTGCAAACACTATATAGGAGTAGATAGCAGAGCCTTTCTGCAGCCTTTCAGTGCTAGGGCACAGTTCTCTGCACTGTTCACGGCTGTCTGTGAGGTCTCTGTGTGTGAGTGCAGCTCACGCTGTAGTGTGTTCTGCAGCCACCTCTGGTTGTAGTCTTCTCAGCGTGCGTCACTGCCTCATACATTGTCCTCTTTTGCTGTAGTGCTGCTTATTTTTCCTGAATTTCTCCTATTAGTGTGCTTCCATCCGTATCCAGCTAGATTAGTTGCAAACACTATATAGGAGTAGATAGAGGAGCCCTTTTGCTGGCTTATGCCCTGCAGCCCCAGCCAGATTAGTATTAGCCTATTTTTTGGAGCCTCATATAATGCATTGTAGGTTACCTTCCTGCATTGTAATAGCTCCAAAAAGTTCGTGATACTATCGATTTAACATCTTTGGTGACATCCTTTTTGTTTTTTTGAAAAAAACATGTAAATAAAGTTCACCAGACACTCCACTTTACAGTTGTGTAGGCCACATTAGCTCATATTAATCTGTAGTCCACACACTTTATAAAATTAGTGTTTCTTATACCTGTTAGCAGCTGTTCAGGAATAAGCACACTAAGCCCTTAGTACTTTTCTGCCTATCTTTATCAGTCTACCAAGATGAAGAAGGCAGGGGGTAAGGCACGTGGTCGTGGGCGTGGAGTTTCAGCAGGGAGAGGACGTGGGGATTCTGTGCCTGCTGTGGGCACCAATGACTCAGCATCCCCCAGTTTTAACAGGGAACAGTCCTTTATGCGCAGCTTAGTAGGAGCTTGACGTACCCCACTGCTGCGGGATCAACAAATTGAAGCCGTTTTCGGATGGATGGCAACTAATGCATCTACTTTAATTACTTCCCATCCTCTTAGGGCCAGAGCACTGAAGAGCAACCATCTGTCTCTTCACCACCTGCCAAATTGCCCAGGCAGTCAGAGAGCCCTGGACAGGAGCCATCTCATTCTCTACTTCTGTTCTCTGAATCTCTTGGCTTGGAAAGAGGGGGCCAGCCAAGCAGCGTTCTAGAATGTGAAGAAGTGGGAGTATGCAGTGATGTGCAACATCTTTGTCTCTCTGAATCTGAAGAGGCGGGTGGGCCAGTGCCTATGGTCAGCACACCTCAGTACGCATCTGATGATGAACTCAGGTGCCACTTTCTGGTGCGTACTGTGCTGGCAAGACTACCCAGGAGAAGCAGGTGTTTGAAGAGGGTAGTGTAGATGATGAGGTCCTTGATCCATCATAGCGTGAGGAACAGGAAGGTTGTGGGAGCAGCTCTGAGGAAGAGATTCCCCGAATGGCCAAGACAGGAGGGAGAGGGAGGGGGCAGACTTGGTTGCCTGTAGGCTCCACTTTGGCACCCATTAGGAGCATTCCTCTTCCAAAACCCAAAACGGGCGCTCCCAGAACTTGCAGTGCGTGGTCCTTTTTTTACACAGTTGCAGATGACATTTGCTTTGTCAAATGCAAGCTGTGTAATCAGAAAGTCAAAAGAGGGAAAAGTGTCAGCAACCTCAATACCACAAATATGTGGAAACATGTGCGGACCAAGCACGTGGTGGAGTTACGAAGACACACTAAAGACGTAGGCCAACCTACAGCACCACCTACCACCTCTTCAGCTCGTGTTGTAGCCTCTTCCTCCAGCTCACACACAGCTGGTTCGGCTTCCTCACAGGATCGCCATGGAAGAACCTCTGGCACTGTTGTACAGAGACCCAGTATAATTACACCCACAGCACCACGTTCCCTGTCATACTCACACTCACAGGCCACTCTACAGCCATCGGTAGCACAGGCATGGAAGAAAAGGCGGCCATACTCGGCAAACCTTCCCTGAGCACAAGCTGTGAATGCTGGCATTGCAAAACTATTGGCCCTTGAAATGCTCTCATTCAGGCTGGTGGAGACTGAGACCTTCCGTAACTTCATGGCATTGGCAGTCCCACAATACAATGTGCCCAGCCACTTTTATTTCAGCAGGCAAGCCGTCCCTGCCCTGCAAAAGCATGTGGAGGGAAAAATTAAACATGCGCTACTAAACGCCGTCAGTAGCAAGGTCCATCTGACCACCGATGCGTGGACCAGTAACCATGGTCAGGGATGATACCTTTCCCTCACTGCCCATTGGGTAAATATTGTGGAGCCGGGTACAGATCTTGAGAGTGGCGCTGTACGTGTTCTGCCAACTCCAAGGATTGCAGGAATCCAGTCTGTACACATTGACTCCTCCTCATACTCCAGTTCCTCAGAATCAGCGCTGCAGGAGCCGTCACGGTCTACCTCCACATGGACCCATGAACGCTTACCTGTTACGACCGATATGAGCACAGCCATGGCCAAACATTAGCAGGCCGTACTGAAATTAATTTCTTTGGGGAATCAAAGCCACACAGCGCAGGAGCTCTGGAATGCCATCAAGCAGGATAGCGACGTGTGGTCTGTGCCAGCGAATCTCCAGCCAGGCTTGGTAGTGTGTGACAATGGCCGAAATCTGGTGGCAGCTCTGGGCCTAGGCAACCTCACTCACATCCCAGGTCTGGCATATGTGCTCAACTTGGTCGTGCAGAGTTTTTCGAGGGACTATCCGGATCTTGATGCACTGCTGCACAAGGTCCGCATAGAGAGAGCTCACTTGCGGCGTTCCAGTATGGCAAGATCGCACATTGCATCTCTGAAGCGCCGATTCCACCTTCCGGAACATCGCATCACATATGACCTACCCGCCAGGTGGAATTCAACGTTACATATGTTGGAGCGGTTGTGTGAGCAGCAGGCAGCAGTAATGGAGTACCAGCTGCATCAGGCGCAAACAAGTTAGACTGCTCGCCGTTCACACTTCACCACCACTGAGTGGGCCTCTATGAAGGACATCTGCCACATTTTGCGTGCCTTCGATGATTCCATGCGGATGGCGAGTGCAGATGATGCACTAGTCAGCATGACTGTCCCCCTTATCTGCCTGCTTCAGAAAACACTGCAAGCTCTAAGGGAGGAGGTTTTGGAAGAGGTGGAGGATGAGGAGTCACAAATGCCATCTGCTTCTGGACAGTCTGCGCAACGTGGTTCCTCTCAAAGGCCTCAGCAGTGGACACTTTGTGAGGAGGATGAGGAGGAGTCAATGGAGGAGGAAGACATCTCTCCAGAGGAGGGAGGTACACAATGCTCTAGTTGTCAGTATGTAGAGCAGGCAGAGATCACGCCTCAAGCAGGGGACAGCGGTTCTTGGCCAGTTGGGAGTCTGCAGCACATGGTTGATTTCATGCTGCAGTGCCTGAGAAACGACCGCCGCATCGCCCACATTCTCAACACGGCTGATTATTGGGTGTACACCCTCCTAGATCCTCGCTACCGGGACAACTTACAAAGCCTCATAACACCGTTGAACCGGGAGAGTAAAATGCAGGAGTACCAAGACACACTGGTGCATTCCATCATGTTCTCCATTTCACCTGAGAGCAGTGCTGCTAGTGATTTACAAAGCAGCTCTGTGCGTCGAGGCAGTGGAGGAAGCTCTGCACAAAGAGGGAGCAGAGGCCTTGCCTTAGCACAAGGCAAGACCAGTATGGCCCAAATGTGCAAAGTTTTGTGTGCCTGCCACAAATGTCTACACCATCACAGATGGCTCCAGTCAGCAGGAGGCAACGTTTCCATCAAATGGTGACAGACTACATGTCTTGCCCTCTCAGTGTACTCCTAGACGGCTCTTCCCCCTTCAAGTTTTTGGTCTCTAAGCTGGATACATGGCCAGAGCTTAGCCAGTATGCATTGGAGGTGCTGGCTTGCCCTGCTGCTAGTGTATTATTGGTACGCGTCTTTAGTGCCGCAACTGGTGGACTAACAGACCGTCACATGCGACTATCCTCCGATAACGTTGACCGGCTTACTTTTCTGAAAATGAACAAGGCCTGGATGTCGCCGGAATTTGCCAGTCCTCTTCCAGATTAAATAATTGGTTGGCAACAACATCCAGGTCTCCTGTTGTGTTCATGTTTCTACCATCTGAGCTGTAATCCCTGGGCTCCAACACCACCAGTTGCTGCTCAGAAATACCATCTGCACAGAGAAAAACACTAGCTCCTGTGTTAGTGGGGTTCAGTAACATCAGCTGCTCCCCTGCTGTGTGTCCGGCAATATCTCCCGTTCCCTCCACATTCACACTACAACTGATTTTAAACTTGCTCCAATTAGGCCTCAGCCTACACCATGATTGACCCTGTGCTCCAACACCGCCAGTTGCTGCTCAGAAGTGCCGTCTGCACAGAGAAAAACACTAGCTCCTGTGTTAGTGGGGTTCAGTAATGTCAGCTGCTCCCCTGCTGTATGTCCGGCAATATCTCCTGCTCCCTCCAAATTCATCACAATATCAGATATTAAACTTGCTCCAGTTAGGCCTTAGCCTACTCCGTGATTGACCCTGGGCTCCAACACCGCCAGTTGCTGCTCAGAAGTGCTGTCTGCACAGAGAAAAACACTAGGTCCTGTGTTAGTGGGGTTCAGTAACGTCAACTGCTCCCCTGCTGTGTGTCTGGCAATTTCGCCTGCTCTGTCCACATTCACACTACTCCAGATTTTAAACTTGCTCCAATCAGGCCTCTGGCTACACTCTGTTTCTACTGCAATCCCTGAGCTCCAACACTGCTAGTTGGTGCTCAGAAGTGATTTTGGCACAGATACTCCAATATACCCCAATAATCCTTCACTTTCTGCTAATTCCCCTAATCCCTACTCCTAGTAAGGAACTGTTCATCTCTTCTTCAATCCTCCCCATCCACCTCACCTCCGCCTCAAAACTGTTCCTTAACATACAATCCTCTGTCTCCAAACACAGACAGCCCCCTCATGCCCTCTCCTGCTCCCACCTGCTAACACTTTCTCTGCTCCTTCTCACTGCTGGTGATATCTCTCCAAATCCTGGTCCTCCTCACCACATTCCCACAGTCATTTCTACCTCCCATCCACGCTCTATCACAACCTTCCGTAACCTCTCCAACCTTATACCCATTCACCCAGCCCCCGCTTCCCCAGTCCCACTAACAGGAGCTCTGTGGAACGCTCGCTCTGTCTGCAACAAGCTTTCCTACATCCATGATCTTTTCGTTACTACCAAACTCTCCTTCCTCGCCATCACCGAAACCTGGCTCACCCCTTCTGACACAGCCTCTCCTGCTGCACTTTCGTATGGCGGCTTCCACCTTTCTCACACCCCCCGCCCCAGCAGCAAACATGGTGGAGGAGTTGGTTTTCTCCTGTCAGATACCTGCTCCTTCACCCCAATCCCACTGCCACCCTCTGTTACCCTCCCTTCCTTTGAGGTGCACTCTGTGCGCATCTACTCCCCCTCCAACCTCCAACTGGCTGTCATCTACCGCCCCCCAGGGCCAGCCACCACCTTCTTTGACCACTTCACCACCTGGTTACTTCATTTCCTTTCCGCGGACATCCCTACTATCATCATGGGCGACTTCAACATCCCCATTGACACTTCCCTCTCAGCTGCCACTAAACTTCTATCTCTCACTTCCTCCTTCGGCCTCACTCAATGGTCTTCTACAGCCACCCACAAAGATGGCCACACACTGGACCTCATCTTCACCCGCCTCTGCTCCCTATCTAACCTCTCTAACTCACCTCTTCCTCTCTCTGACCACAACCTGCTCACATTCTCTTCCCTCTTCACTCCATGTCTACAATCCCCACCCCACAAACTTTCACACCCTCGCAGGAATCTTAAACACCTTGACCTACACTCATTCTCCGAATCCCTCCTCCCTCTTACAGATATAAGTTCCTTACACAATGCGGATGACGCTGCCGCTCTATATAACACCACAATAGCTGTAGCTTTGGAATCCGCTGCCCCACTTACACATACCAAAACTCGCAAAATCAACAGACAGCCCTGGCACACCAGCCTGACCAAAGAGCTGAGGCGAGCTTCCAGGGCTGCTGAGCGCAGATGGAAAAGATCCCACTCCAATGAGCATTTCATCGCATTCAAACAGTCCCTCACTACTTTCAAGACCACACTCGCCACAGCTAAACAAACCTACTTCTCATCTCTCATATCCTCCCTGTCTCACAACCCTAAACAGTTATTCAACACCTTCAATTCTCTCCTCTGCCCCCCAGCACCTCCTCCCTCCCCACTCATCTCAGCTGAAGACTTTGCCTCATTTTTCAAGCAGAAAATTGATAACATCAGGGACAGTTTTGGTCAACAACCCCCAGAGCCCTTCCTCCCGACTTCCCAGCCCTCCACCTTCAAAACCAACTTCTCCACCATTACAGAAGATCGACTCTCCACTCTACTCTCAAGATCACATCTCACCACCTGTGCACTCGACCCGATCCCATCCCACTTCATCCCAAACCTCACCACAGTCTTCATCCCAACCCTAACCCATCTCTTCAACCTATCACTAACAACTGGTGTTTTCCCCTCAAGCTTTAAACATGCCTCCATCACACCTATCCTCAAAAAGCCCTCTCTTGACCCATCCTCTGTATCTAGCTATCGCCCTATATCACTTCTCCCATACGCCTCCAAGCTACTGGAACAACACGTCTACCTTGAACTGTCCTCCCATCTCTCTTCTTGCTCCCTCTTCGACCGCTTACAATCTGGCTTCCGGTCACACCACTCCACTGAAACTGCCCTTACTAAGGTCACCAATGACCTCTTAACTGCCAAGAGCAAGCGACACTACTCTGTCCTCCTCCTCCTGGACCTGTCGGCTGCCTTTGACACAGTGGACCATTCCCTATTATTACAGACCCTCTCATCCCTCGGCATCACAGACTTGGCCCTCTCCTGGATCTCATCATACCTAACAGACCGGACATTCAGCGTCTCCCACTCACACACCACCTCCTCACCTCGCCCCCTATCTGTCGGAGTCCCACAAGGTTCAGTCCTAGGGCCCCTGCTGTTCTCTATTTACACCTTTGGCCTGGGACAGCTCATAGAATCTCATGGCTTTCAGTATCATCTTTATGCTGATGACACACAGATCTACATCTCTGGACCAGATATCACCTCCCTACTAACCAGAATCCCTCAATGTCTGTCCACTATTTCATCCTTCTTCTCCACTAGATATCTGAAACTCAACATGGACAAAACAGAATTCATCATCTTTCCCCCATCTCACGTGACCCCCCCTACGAACCTATCAATTACAGTAAATGACTGCCCACTCTCCCCAGTCCCACAAGCTCGCTGCCTCGGAGTAATCCTTGATGCTGATCTCTCCTTCAAACCACATATCCAAACCCTTTCCACTTCCTGCCGACTTCAACTCAAAAATATTTCACGCATCCGTTCATTCCTCACCCAAGAATCTGCAAAAACCCTAGTCCATGCCCTCATCATCTCTCGCCTTGACTACTGCAACCTCATGCTCTGCGGCCTCCCCTCAAACACTCTCGCACCCCTCCAATCTATTCTAAACTCTGCTGCCCGACTAATCCACCTGTCCCCCCGCTATTCCCCAGCTTCTCCCCTCTGTCAATCCCTTCACTGGCTCCCAATTGCCCAGAGACTCCATTACAAAACCCTAACCATGACATACAAAGCCATCCACAACTTGTCTCCTCCATACATCTGTGACCTCGTCTCCCGGTACTTTCCTGCATGCAACCTCCGATCCTCACAAGATCTCCTTCTCTACTCCCCTCTTATCTCCTCTTCCCACAATCGCATACAAGATTTCTCTCGCGCATCTCCCCTACTCTGGAACTCTCTACCACAACATATCAGACTCTCACCTACCATCGAAACCTTCAAAAAGAGCCTGAAGACCCACCTCTTCCGACAAGCCTATAACCTGCAGTAACCACCGATCGACCAAACCGCTGCACGACCAGCTCTACCCTCGCCTACTGTATTATCACCCATCCCTTGAAGATTGTGAGCCCTCGCGGGCAGGGTCCTCTCTCCTCCTGTACCAGTTATGACTTGTATTGTTTAAGACTATTGTACTTGTTTTTATGTATACCCCCCTCACATGTAAAGCGCCATGGAATAAATGGCGCTATAACAATAAATAATAATAATAATAATAATACTCCCTCCTGCCCAGCCTGGTTCCAGCACGCCAGCTGTTTCCGGGTAGTGTCAACGTCACTTTGGCACCAATACATTGTCCTGTCGTGTTACGGTCGGGTTAGCCGACTCTATGGTGCCTGCAGTTTAGGTGCTTCCTATGAGGGCTGCGGGATCTGGCAATAAAGGCTGGTTCCGTAGTGCCAATAGGACAAGCACCCACTGAAGGACTGTGGGTTTCATTTACTGCGGCCGGCTCGCGGCCTTGCAACGTTGTTTTTCAGGGGTATTTTCTGCTACCCCTCATGGTTCCAGCACCGTCAGCTGGTTCTCGGCAGTGCCTTTGTGTCCGAGTTCCGAGTTCCAGCAACTTCTGCTGGTCCTTGGTATTGCTTTCTAGCATAGGTACCTACTGCTTAGTAACCGGGTTCCTGTACCGTCAGCTGGTCCTCGGTAGTGCCATTGGCTCTTGTTCCTTCTGCTGCCCCTCTGGGTTCCAGCACTGTCAGCTGGTTCTCGGCAGTGTCTTTGGCATGGGTACTCCTTCCTGCCCAGCCTGGTTCCAGCACGCCAGCTGTTTCCGGGAAGTGTCAATGTCACTTTGGCACCAATACGTTGTCCTGTCGTGTTGCGGTCAGGTTAGCCGACTCTATGGTGCCTGCAGTTTAGGTGCTTCCTATGTGGGCTGCGGCATCTGGCAATAAAGGTTGTTGTGAGCTCTAGAGTTGAGTGACTTTTGCTTTTTTAGGGTCGAGTTTCGTTTCATGAAACCCGACTTTTCCAAAAGTCGGGTCGAGCAAAATCGGCCGACTATAGGGAAAAGTCGGGGGTCCGACCGAAACACGAAACCCAATGTAAGTCAATGAGGAATTAAAGTCGGCAGTGAGAGGAGGACAGGAAACACACCTACAGTGCCCATTTGAATGCCAAAAGCATCAATTCTTATTACTTAAGCTTGTCAACCTTAATTTACTTCATAATACTAGTTACGCACTGAAAAATGGGGGTTATTTGGCTAAAGTTGTTGGGGGGTAGGGCTGGCTCCAGGTTTTCATGTGCCCTGGGCGAAAGAGCGCCCCTTTAACACATACCACAACTCATGATGCTCCGATACGGCAGAGAAATAGTGGTATAGTACAATGAAAAATACTTCACTTTTTACATCTCATGACGAGGCCCATCTATTTCTCCATACAGAATCATCTGTCCCATATAATGTTTGAAACAGTATATTATGAGCTCCACATAATGCTACAGTATATGTTGTTCCCCATGGATGAAGCTCCACTGTCTTATGGGCCCAAATAATGCTCCAAACATAATGGGCACCATTTCAAATGCTCTAGTGTATAATGGGCCCTGTAAATGCTGCTCCAGTGTCTGATGTCCACCTTTGGAATGTTCCAGTGTATGGTGGGCCCCATCTATCATTCTCCAGAGTATAGTGCTCCCCAAAAATTGCTGTCCCAACATTGAAAGCAATGAAATAAGTCTCCTCGCTAGGGAATCCTTTTACTAGTCTGGACTCCTCGTCGTCCCCATCTTCCATCTCACTGCACAGTATTTCAACCTTGCAAGTGCTGTGATCCTGAGCAAGCAGGGGGGGCCCACTCGTTGGCGACGGCACTGGCACAGGGCCCCTGATAGTACGGTGGTGTGTCTGACGGCGGGTGGGCCGAACCTGCACTTTCATCTGCAGCTTCCTCTTTGTCACCGTGTAAGATGGAACTGTATATGGGAAGGGTAACCTGAGTTTCATCAGGGTCAGATTCAGGCCGTGTAGCGTGCGAGGGGAATGTAGTGGTCTGGGCCAATATACCAGCAGATTCATCGAGCAGTGGCTGGGCATCAGTGCACTTGTGTCGCCCCCAGGAGTACGGTCGCCACAGTGGCATTACCTTCCTCCTAGGGAGTGTGATGTCATGCTTGGGAGCAACGAAGGATCTCTCTAGCAGGTTAACTGATTGGGCGGCGTTACTCCCACTAGTCACGACCCTCCAAACAGCGTTCATGAAGGCAAAGTGTTTGTTTTACGTGGGCAGTATGGTTGCAAAGCTGAACCTTAAAGGAATGTCCAGAAGGGCACCACCAGGAGTGGAGCCTACGGCGTAATTTGACTCAACACGGGCAACTTCAAACATCCAGCAACAAAAAAGATGCACACATTGCAAGCTTAATTCCGTTAATGAACGAGACTCCGTCATGCTCCCCGGTCCGAGTCCGGCTTACTAGAGGGACATGCGAGGCTCTGGCACGTGAGATTGGCCAATAACTGGTGTGTCATGCCCTTACATGTCCGTGGCTGCATGTGCGCTACACTGAAAAGGCCAGCGTTTGTTGCTTACAGGTGCAGATAACCCGCTGAACAACGTTACTGATGGGGATCTGGGATTACAATTATTACCCGCGAACAATGATTTCCCAGTAAGTGCAGGTCAACCGCAGTTCCGGAATTAGGCCTAACCGTCATTCCTGAAAAAATGAAAAACTTACGTGTGCAAACCACAGGTGCTGTAGCTTGCTTAACAGCTCGCCAGCCGTTCTCGGACCCAGTATGGATTACACGTGATTGCACAAAGATGAGAAAGGGTACCGTATCACCGGATAACATGTATGGATAGCATAGTGTACACATTCAAAATATATGTCTATAGATCAGGAGGCAGGCTCAAACGTTGTCAGGCCCAGTATGGAATACACGTGATTCAACAAAGGTGAGAAAGGGTACCGTATCCCCGGATAACATGTATGAATAGCATAGTGTACACATTCAAAATATATGTCTATAGATCAGGAGGCAGGCTCAGACGGTGTCAGGCCCAGTATGGATTACACGTGATTGCACAAAGGTGAGAAAGGGTACCGTATCCCCGGATAACATGTATGGATAGCATAGTGTACACATTGAAAATATATGTCTATAGATCAGGAGGCAGGCTCAGACGGTGTCAGGCCCAGTATGGATTACACGTGATTGCACAAAGGTGAGAAAGGGTACCGTATCACCGGATAACATGTATGGATAGCATAGTGTACACATTCAAAATATGTCTATAGATCAGGAGGAAGGCTCAAACGGTGTCAGGCCCAGTATGGATTACACGTGATTGCACAAAGGTGAGAAAGGGTACCGTATCCCCAGATAACATGTATGGATAGCATAGTGTACACATTCAAAATATATGTCTATAGATCAGGAGGCAGGCTCAGTCGGTGTCAGGCACAGTATGGATTACATGTGATTGCACAAAGGTGAGAAAGGGTACCGTATCACTGGATAACATGTATGGATAGCAAAGTGTACACATTCAAAATATATGTCTATAGATCAGGAGGCAGGCTCAGACGGTGTCAGGCCCAGTATGGATTTGACGGCCCAGACTACACAGCGGAGGAGCAGGGAGAGGTAAAGATTGCAAATGCTGGGGCCCTGCGCAAGCAAGGGGGGCCCACTCATGGGTGTCGGTAATGGCTCTGGGCCCCTCATAGTACGGCGGTGTGTCTGACGGCGGGTGTGCACCACCACCGTCAGAGACACTTGATTGCACTATGAGGGACCCTGTGCCAGTGCCAGTGCCATAGTGCTCCCCAAAATTTGCTTTCCCAACATTGAAAACAATGAAATAAGTCTCCTCACTAGGGTATCCTTGTACTAGTCTGGACTCCTCGTCGTCCCCATCTTCCATCTCACTGCACAGTGTTTCAACCTTGCAAGTACTGTGATCCTGAGCAAGCAGGGGGGGCCCACTCGTTGGCGACGGCACTGGCACAGGGCCCCTGATAGTACGGTGGTGTGTCTGACGGCGGGTGGGCCGAACCTGCACTTTCATCTGCAGTTTCCTCTTTGTCACCGTGTAAGATGGAACTGTATATGGGAAGGGTAACCTGAGTTTCATCAGGGTCAGATTCAGGCCGTGTAGTGTGCGAGGGGAATGTAGTGGTCTGGGCCAATATACCAGCAGATTCATCGAGCAGTGGCTTGGCTTCAGTGCACTTGTGTCGCCCCCAGGAGTACGGTCGCCACAGTGGCATTACCTTCCTCCTAGGGAGTGTGATGTCATGCTTGGGAGCAACAAAGGATCTCTCTAGCAGGTTAACTGATTGGGCGGCGTTACTCCCACGAGTCACGACCCTCCAAACAGCGTTCATGAAGGCAAAGTGTTTGTTTTACGTTGGCAGTAGAGTTGAGCGAAACGGGTCGAAAAAATTCAAAAGTCGCTGACTTTTGGCAAAGTCGGGTTTCATGAAACGAAACCCGCCCCTAGGAGGAGGTCGGCCACGAGGTCGGTGACTTACGCGCCAAAGTCGCGTTTCAAAAGTTTGTTTTGCGCTCTTTTTCAGCCAATCAGGATCCACGGACACTGTGGGCAACGTGATGACATAGGCATGGGTCACCACCATCTTTCAGAAGGGCATGCAAGTGATTGGCTTGCTTTGGTGGGCGTCACAGGGGGTATAAAAGGGCGTGCACGCCGACCGCCATCTTACTTCTGCCGATCTTAGTATAGGGAGAGGTTGCTGCTGATTCTGTAGGGAGAGCATTAGGCAGGGAAGAAGATAAAAAAACTGCTTCTGCTGCTAGCGATTTGGCCTGCACAACACCCAAGTCACTGTGTGTGCAGTGCAAGGGGAGGCTATATTGTGGTGTATCAGTGGTGTTGGTTGTTGGGCTGCCTTCTAAGGCTTCCTGACACGCTGGCATTGCTGTTTACCCACTGCTCCGCAAACTGCTTTTTTAAAAGCAATCCAATCTCCCTTATCCTCTCGTCACTTTGGTCACAGTCAGCTGTGCCATCGAGCGTGTCACATAGCGCTCAGATATCAGTGGGCCACACACAATCCACAAGTGTCCAGTGTCCAAAAGTGTACGCAGAGATTCAAAATCTCCATTATCCTCTCTTCACTTTGGTCACAGGCAGCTGTGCCATCGAGCGTGTCACATAGCGCTCAGATATCAGTGGGCCGCACACAATCCACAAGTGTCCAGTGTCCAAAAGTGTACGCAGAGATTCAAAATCTCCATTATCCTCTCGTCACTTTGGTCACAGGCAGCTGTGCCATCGAGCGTGTCACATAGGGCTCAGATATCAGTGGGCCGCACACAATCCACAAGTGTCCACTGTCCACAAGTGTACGCAGAGATTCAAAATCTCCATTATCCTCTCGTCACTTTGGTCACAGGCAGCTGTGCCATCGAGCGTGTCACATAGCGCTCAGATATCAGTGGGCCGCACACAATCCACAAGTGTCCACTGTCCACAAGTGTACGCAGAGATTCAAAATCTCCATTATCCTCTCGTCACTTTGGTCACAGGCAGCTGTGCCATCGAGCGTGTCACATAGCGCTCAGATATTAGTGGGCCGCACACAATCCACAAGTGTCCAGTGTCCAAAAGTGTACGCAGAGATTCAAAATCTCCATTATCCTCTCGTCACTTTGGTCACAGGCAGCTGTGCCATCGAGCGTGTCACATAGCGCTCAGATATCAGTGGGCCGCACACAATCCACAAGTGTCCAGTGTCCAAAAGTGTACGCAGAGATTCAAAATCTCCATTATCCTCTCGTCACTTTGGTCACAGGCAGCTGTGCCATCGAGCGTGTCACATAGCGCTCAGATATCAGTGGGCCGCACACAATCCACAAGTGTCCACTGTCCACAAGTGTACGCAGAGATTCAAAATCTCCATTATCCTCTCGTCACTTTGGTCACAGGCAGCTGTGCCATCGAGCGTGTCACATAGCGCTCAGATATCAGTGGGCCGCACACAATCCACAAGTGTCCACTGTCCACAAGTGTACGCAGAGATTCAAAATCTCCATTATCCTCTCGTCACTTTGGTCACAGGCAGCTGTGCCATCGAGCGTGTCACATAGCGCTCAGATATCAGTGGGCCGCACACAATCCACAAGTGTCCACTGTCCACAAGTGTACGCAGAGATTCAAAATCTCCATTATCCTCTCGTCACTTTGGTCACAGGCAGCTGTGCCATCGAGCGTGTCACATAGCGCTCAGATATCAGTGGGCCGCACACAATCCACAAGTGTCCAGTGTCCAAAAGTGTACGCAGAGATTCAAAATCTCCATTATCCTCTCGTCACTTTGGTCACAGGCAGCTGTGCCATCGAGCGTGTCACATAGCGCTCAGATATCAGTGGGCCGCACACAATCCACAAGTGTCCAGTGTCCAAAAGTGTACGCAGAGATTCAAAATCTCCATTATCCTCTCGTCACTTTGGTCACAGGCAGCTGTGCCATCGAGCGTGTCACATAGCGCTCAGATATCAGTGGACCGCACACAATCCACAAGTGTCCAGTGTCCAAAAGTGTACGCAGAGATTCAAAATCTCCATTATCCTCTCGTCACTTTGGTCACAGGCAGCTGTGCCATCGAGCGTGTCACATAGCGCTCAGATATCAGTGGGCCGCACACAATCCACAAGTGTCCACTGTCCACAAGTGTACGCAGAGATTCAAAATCTCCATTATCCTCTCGTCACTTTGGTCACAGGCAGCTGTGCCATCGAGCGTGTCACATAGCGCTCAGATATCAGTGGGCCGCACACAATCCACAAGTGTCCACTGTCCACAAGTGTACGCAGAGATTCAAAATCTCCATTATCCTCTCGTCACTTTGGTCACAGGCAGCTGTGCCATCGAGCGTGTCACATAGCGCTCAGATATCAGTGGGCCGCACACAATCCACAAGTGTCCAGTGTCCAAAAGTGTACGCAGAGATTCAAAATCTCCATTATCCTCTCGTCACTTTGGTCACAGGCAGCTGTGCCATCGAGCGTGTCACATAGCGCTCAGATATCAGTGGGCCGCACACAATCCACAAGCGTCCAGTGTCCAAAAGTGTACGCAGAGATTCAAAATCTCCATTATCCTCTCGTCACTTTGGTCACAGGCAGCTGTGCCATCGAGCGTGTCACATAGCGCTCAGATATCAGTGGGCCGCACACAATCCACAAGTGTCCACTGTCCACAAGTGTACGCAGAGATTCAAAATCTCCATTATCCTCTCGTCACTTTGGTCACAGGCAGCTGTGCCATCGAGCGTGTCACATAGCGCTCAGATATCAGTGGGCCGCACACAATCCACAAGTGTCCAGTGTCCAAAAGTGTACGCAGAGATTCAAAATCTCCATTATCCTCTCGTCACTTTGGTCACAGGCAGCTGTGCCATCGAGCGTGTCACATAGCGCTCAGATATCAGTGGGCCGCACACAATCCACAAGTGTCCACTGTCCACAAGTGTGTGCAGAAATTCTAAAACTCCCCTGTCCTATAGACACCTTGTACCTTGTTTTACATTACTATATAGTTTGTTGGATTTTGTCTACATTTCTACCAAAAATGAGGAAGGCTGGTGGAAGAGGCCGTGGAATTGGGCGGGGGTTGGCAGCTGGTAATGATGGTGTTGGTGGTGGATCTGATGGTAGTGGCAAGAGCAAAATAGGACCAAATGCAGGAGGTGCTGACCCTGCGTCATCGTCTGTCTACATAAGGCCTCGAACGCTTAGTTTTCTAGGAGTTGGCAAACCGCTTTTAAAGGCAGAGCATCAGGAAAAAGTTTTGTCTTACATTGCTGACTCAGCCTCCAGCTCTATCGCCTCCTCTTCTTCAGTTGTAAAAAGTAAAAGCACTGAGTCGTCATTGGAGGCTCATGTTCATGAACCACACCTTTCCTTGTGTCCTTTACCCCAACCAAGATTGAAGGATGACGCAGGCCATACTACTGATTACTCCATGGAGCTGTTTTCACATACCATGCCTGGATTATCAAGTCAAATGGTGAATTACCCAGGCCAAGATGAATCTGACATGGAGGGCACTGATGCACAGCCGCTGATGGATGATTCTGCTGGTACATTCACTCAGAGCACTACATTGTCCTCGCAGTGTACAGAGCCAGATTTTGACCCTGATGAGACTCAGGTGCCCCTTCCCGCACACTATACCACCATACACGGTGACACAGAGAAAGGTGCACATGACATAGAAGAGGAGGTGATGGATGACCCAGTTGTTGACCCAGATTGGCATCCATTGGGGGAAGAGGGTGCTGCTTCCAATAGCTCAGATGAGGAGCATCCACAGCAGACATCAACATCGCAACAGCTGTTATCTGGCAGGCCCGGAGCACTCCAAAGACAGGTTCCAAACATCAAAAGAGTTGCTGGACAGCTTGTCCAGAGGGTCAAAAGATCACAGCGTGCTAGGCCGCAAAATGTCTGCCAAAGTAGGAAGAGTGCAGTGTGGCAGTTTTTTGAACAAAATCCTCATGATCAGGCCAAGGTTATCTGTAAGAAGTGCGCAAAGACCTTTAGCCGAGGGAAAAATCTGAAAAATTTGAATACCAGTTGCATGCTTAGACATTTAACCAGCATGCACTTGCAAGCGTGGACACAACACCAAACCTCAAGTGCCACATGTGCAACTGATCACAACGAAGGTAGTCAGCAACGCTACATTGTTTCCCCCACTGTAAGCACACCGGTTAGCACAGCAGCAAATGTTGAGGTGTCGTTGCAAGGCCACAGCAGTCAGGGAATCCCACTGTTATATCAACGAAAGACTGATTCTAGGCCATCAGAAAGAACACCAACTCCATCACCATCATCAACCCTCTCTCAGTCCGCCCTGTCCACCGCTACTTCCACCATATGCAGCTCTCAAGTCCAGCTCACCCTCCCAGACACTATGAGTAGGTCAAGAAAGTACTCAGTCTCTCATCCGCGTACACTGGGTTTGAACGCCCACATTGCCAAACTAATCTCGTTTGAGATGATGCCCTTTCGGTTGGTGGAAAGCACAGCTTTCCGCGAACTCATGGCCTATGCAGTACCTCGCTATGACCTACCCAGTCACCACTTCTTCTCTCGCAAAGCCATCCCAGCCCTCCACCATCATGTGAAAGACCGCATTGTCCATGCACTAAAGCAGTCAGTGAGCGGAAAGGTGCACCTCACAACTGATGCATGGTCCAGTCGGCATGGCCAGGGCCGTTACGTGTCCATCACTGCGCACTGGGTTAATGTGGTGGATGCAGGGTCCACAGGGGACAGCGGTGGTGGGACAGTGCTGCCTAGCCCACGGTCTAGGAAACAGTTGGCTGTAGGCGTTCGACCCTCCTCCTCCTCCTCCTCCTCCAGAAGCGACAGCTCGTCCACAGAGCGCAGTCATACGAGCACTCCATCTGCAGCTGCCACTGTTGCACACGATGTGTCCCCCTATCGAGCAGCTAGTGGAAAGCGGCAGCAGGCTGTGTTGCAGATGATGTGTTTGGGCGACAGACACACCGCCGAGGTGCTGGCCGAGTACTTGAAGCGAAAAACTGAGTCATGGCTGGGCAGTGTACATCTTGAGGCAGGCAAGGTAGTTAGTGATAACGGCCGTAATTTTGTGGCAGCCATAGCCCTTTCAAAACTCAGCCACATACCTTGCTTGGCTCACACCTTGAACCTGGTGGTGCAGTGCTTCCTCAAAAATTATTCGGAGTTAACAGCCCTGCTCCAGAAGGTGCGAAGACTGTGCACGCACATCCGCCGGTCGCCTGTACACTCCGTTCGTATGCAGAAGCTGCAGCGATTGCTCCACCTTCCCAACCACCGCCTCATTATCGACATTGCAACAAGGTGGAACTCCACCCTGCACATGGTGGAGCGGCTGTGCGAGCAGAGGCAGGCCATAATGCATTTGTGGGAGGATACACGGCCAGGCACTTTGAGAGCAGACATGGAGTTGACAGGCGTGCAGTGGTCGAAGCTGAAAGACCTTTGTAAAGTCCTTCAGTGTTTTGAGGAATGCACACGGCTGGTAAGCGCAGACGACGCCATCCTAAGCATGAGCATCCCACTTATGCGTCTGCTCATGCAAACTTTGACGCACCTTAAGGAGCAGGCGTCTGCAGCCATTGTTGATGAGGAGGAAGAGGAGGAGGGAATCCTTGATGACATTCAGCCATTGTCTGCTCAGGGACCTCTCCTGGACGAGGTGGAGGAAGAAGAGGAGGAGGAGGAGGAGGATGATGGGGATGATTACTTAGGGGAGGAGGATGCATCTCGTGGGGCAAGTGAAAATGTTGGCGTGGCAAGGTCTGGTACAGGGTTTGTGCGTGACTGGAGGGATGTGGATTTGCCAGAAAGTGCTCCTCCACCCAGCACTCGCAGTGCATCATTGACACCGGGAACATTGGCCCACATGTCAGATTATGCCTTGCGGATCCTAAAAAGGGACCCCCGCATTGCCAAAATGATGAACGATGACGACTACTGGTTGGCCAGCATCCTGGATCCACGCTATAAAGGCAAATTACAAAACATCATGCCACAGGAGAACCTTGACCTAATATTGGCTAATAAACAAGCAACTCTGGTAAATCGGTTGCTTGAGGCATTCCCAGCACACAGCAGCGGTGATGGTTCTCACACGAGCCGTACGGGCCGGGGGCAGCTTGGCAGAGGTGTTCGTGGTGCACACAGCAGAAGTGGCGTTGGAGACAGGGGTTTCATGACAATGTTGTGGACTGATTTTTTAAATACCGCTCACACAACTGGTAATACTGCATCGATGGAAAGTGACAGGAGACAGCAGTTGTCAACTATGGTTACAAACTACTTTTCCTCCCATATCGATGTTCTCCCACACAGGTCATTCCCCTTTGACTATTGGGCCGCTAAACTGGACACCTGGCCTGAATTGGCCCAATATGCCTTACAGGAGCTCGCTTGCCCAGCTGCAAGTGTGCTATCGGAAAGAGTCTTCAGTGCAGCTGGATCAATCCTGACAGAAAAAAGGACCCGTCTGTCAACCCAAAATGAGGATGATCTAACCTTCATTAAAATGAACCACGCATGGGTTTCCAAGGATTTTGTCCCACCTTCCCCTGATGACACATAGGGTGACAGAAAAATGGCTTGCTTTGGTCCACCTCTTCCTGGTACTTCACCTATTTCGCCTTTTGCATCAGTTGAATGTCCAACATCAACATATGCCACTTTCTAAAACTCCCTAACTGTGCTGCCTCCCCCCCCATGGCCGGGGTCACCACCTAGCGCACGACACCGTGCGAGTGCCGTTGCCCTGGACAAGTGGGTAGGCCGACTCTTGGGTGCAGGCACTGGCACAGGGTCCCTCATAGTGCAATCAAGTGTCTCTGACGGTGGTGGTGCACACCTGCCGTCAGACACACCGCTGTACTATGAGGGGCCCAGTGCCAGTACCGACGCCCACGAGTGGGCCCCCCTTGCTTGGCCAGGGCCCCAGCATTTGCAATCTTTACCTCTCCCTGCTCCTCCGCTGTGTAATCTGGGCCGTCAAATCCATACTGTGCCTGACACCGTCTGAGCCTGCCTCCTGATGTATAGACATATATTTTGAATGTGTACGCTATCCATACATGTTATCCGGGGATACGTTACCCCTTCTAAACTTTGTGCAATGACGTGCAATCCATACTGGGCCTAACACCGTCTGAGCCTGCCTCATGCTGTATAGACATATATTTTGAATGTGTACGCTATCCATACATGTTATCCGGGGATACGGTACCCCTTCTAACCTTTGTGCAATGACGTGCAATCCATACTGGGCCTAACACCGTCTGAGCCTGCCTCATGCTGTATAGACATATATTTTGAATGTGTACGCTATCCATACATGTTATCCAGGGATACGGTACCCTTTCTAACCTTTGTGCAATGACGTGCAATCCATACTGGGCCTAACACAGTCTGAGCCTGCCTCATGCTGTATAGACATATATTTTGAATGTGTACGCTATCCATACATGTTATCCGGGGATACGGTACCCCTTCTAACCTTTGTGCAATGACGTCCAATCCATACTGGGCCTAACACCGTCTGAGCCTGCCTCATGCTGTATAGACATATATTTTGAATGTGTACGCTATCCATACATGTTATCCAGGGATACGGTACCCTTTCTAACCTTTGTGCAATGACGTGCAATCCATACTGGGCCTAACACCGTCTGAGCCTGCCTCATGCTGTATAGACATATATTTTGAATGTGTACGCTATCCATACATGTTATCCGGGGATACGGTACCCCTTCTAACCTTTGTGCAATGACGTGCAATCCATACTGGGCCTAACACCGTCTGAGCCTGCCTCATGCTGTATAGACATATATTTTGAATGTGTACGCTATCCATACATGTTATCCAGGGATACGGTACCCTTTCTAACCTTTGTGCAATGACGTGCAATCCATACTGGGCCTAACACCGTCTGAGCCTGCCTCATGCTGTATAGACATATATTTTGAATGTGTACGCTATCCATACATGTTACCAAGGGATACGGTACCCTTTCTAACCTTTGTGCAATGACGTGCAATCCATACTGGGCCTAACACCGTCTGAGCCTGCCTCATGCTGTATAGACATATATTTTGAATGTGTACGCTATCCATACATGTTATCCGGGGATACGGTACCCCTTCTAACCTTTGTGCAATGACGTGCAATCCATACTGGGCCTAACACCGTCTGAGCCTGCCTCATGCTGTATAGACATATATTTTGAATGTGTACGCTATCCATACATGTTATCCAGGGATACGGTACCCTTTCTAACCTTTGTGCAATCACGCGCAATCCATACTGGGCCTAACACCGTCTGAGCCTGTCTCATGCTGTATAGACATATATTTTGAATGTGTACGCTATCCATACATGTTATCCGGGGATACGGTACCCCTTCTAACCTTTGTGCAATGACGTGCAATCCATACTGGGCCTAACACCGTCTGAGCCTGCCTCATGCTGTATAGACATATATTTTGAATGTGTACTCTATCCATACATGTTATCCGGGGATACGGTACCCCTTCTAACCTTTGTGCAATGACGTGCAATCCATACTGGGCCTAACACCGTCTGAGCCTGCCTCATGCTGTATAGACATATATTTTGAATGTGTGCGCTATCCATACATGTTATCCAGGGATACGGTACCCTTTCTAACCTTTGTGCAATGACGTGCAATCCATACTGGGCCTAACACCGTCTGTGCCTGCCTCATGCTGTATAGACATATATTTTGAATGTGTACGCTATCCATACATGTTATCCGGGGATACGGTACCCCTTCTAACCTTTGTGCAATGACGTGCAATCCATACTGGGCCTAACACCGTCTGAGCCTGCCTCATGCTGTATAGACATATATTTTGAATGTGTACGCTATCCATACATGTTATCCGGGGATACGGTACCCCTTCTAACCTTTCTGCAATGACGTGCAATCCATACTGGGCCTAACACCGTCTGAGCCTGCCTCATGCTGTATAGACATATATTTTGAATGTGTACGCTATCCATACATGTTATCCAGGGATACGGTACCCTTTCTAACCTTTGTGCAATGACGTGCAATCGATACTGGGCCTAACACCGTCTGAGCCTGCCTCATGCTGTATAGACATATATTTTGAATGTGTACGCTATCCATACATGTTATCCGGGGATACGGTACACCTTCTAACCTTTGTGCAATGACGTGCAATCCATACTGGGCCTAACACCGTCTGAGCCTGCCTCATGCTGTATAGACATATATTTTGAATGTGTACGCTATCCATACATGTTATCCGGGGATACGGTACCCCTTCTAACCTTTGTGCAATGACGTGCAATCCATACTGGGCCTAACACCGTCTGAGCCTGCCTCATGCTGTATAGACATATATTTTGAATGTGTACGCTATCCATACATGTTATCCAGGGATACGGTACCCTTTCTAACCTTTGTGCAATGACGTGGAATCCATACTGGGCCTAACACCGTCTGAGCCTGCCTCATGCTGTATAGACATATATTTTGAATGTGTACGCTATTCATACATGTTATCCAGGGATACGGTACCCCTTCTAACCTTTGTGCAATGACGTGCAATCCATACTGGGCCTAACACCGTCTGAGCCTGCCTCACTCTGTATAGACATATATTTTGAATTTGTACGCTATCCATACATGTTATCCGGGGATACGGTACCCCTTCTAACCTTTGTGCAATGACGTGCAATCCATACTGGGCCTAACACCGTCTGAGCCTGCCTCATGATGTATAGACATATATTTTGAATGTGTACGCTATCCATACATGTTATCCAGGGATACGGTACCCTTTCTAACCTTTGTGCAATCACGTGCAATCCATACTGGTCCTAACACCGTCTGAGCCTGCCTCATGCTGTATAGACATATATTTTGAATGTGTACACTATCCATACATGTTATCCAGGGATACGGTACCCTTTCTAACCTTTGTGCAATCACGTGCAATCCATACTGGGCCTAACACCGTCTGAGCCTGCCTCATGCTGTATAGACATATATTTTGAATGTGTACGCTATCCATACATGTTATCCGGGGATACGGTACCCTTTCTAACCTTTGTGCAATGACGTGCAATCCATGCTGGGCCTAACACCGTCTGAGCCTGCCTCATGCTGTATAGACATATATTTTGAATGTGTACGCTATCCATACATGTTATCCAGGGATACGGTACCCTTTCTAACCTTTGTGCAATGACGTGCAATCCATACTGGGCCTAACACCGTCTGAGCCTGCCTCATGCTGTATAGACATATATTTTGAATGTGTACGCTATCCATACATGTTATCCGGGGATACGGTACCCCTTCTAACCTTTGTGCAATGACGTGCAATCCATACTGGGCCTAACACCGTCTGAGCCTGCCTCATGCTGTATAGACATATATTTTTAATGTGTACGCTATCCATACATGTTATCCGGGGATACGGTACCCCTTCTAACCTTTGTGCAATGACATGCAATCCATACTGGGCCTAACACTGTCTGAGCCTGCCTCATGCTGTATAGACATATATTTTTAATGTGTACGCTATCCATACATGTTATCCGGGGATACGGTACCCCTTCTAACCTTTGTGCAATGACATGCAATCCATACTGGGCCTAACACTGTCTGAGCCTGCCTCATGCTGTATAGACATATATTTTGAATGTGTACGCTATCCATACATGTTATCCATGGTTACGGTACCCCTTCTAACCTTTGTGCAATGACATGTTATCCATACTGGGCCTAACACTGTCTGAGCCTGCCTCATGCTGTATAGACATATATTTTGAATGTGTACGCTATCCATACATGTTATCCATGGTTACGGTACCCCTTCTAACCTTTGTGCAATGACGTGCAATCCATACTGGGCCTAACACTGTCTGAGCCTGCCTCATGCTGTATAGACATATATTTTGAATGTGTACGCTATCCATACATGTTATCCGGGGATACGGTACCCCTTCTAACCTTTGTGCAATGACGTGCAATCCATACTGGGCCTAACACCGTCTGAGCCTGCCTCATGCTGTATAGACATATATTTTGATTGTGTACGCTATCCATACATGTTATCCGGGGATACGGTACCCTTTCTAACCTTTGTGCAATGACGTGCAATCCTTACTGTGCCTAACACCGTCTGAGCCTGCCTCATGCTGTATAGACATATATTTTGAATGTGTACGCTATCCATACATGTTATCCGGGGATACGGTACCCCTTCTAACCTTTGTGCAATGACGTGCAATCCATACTGGGCCTAACACCGTCTGAGCCTGCCTCATGCTGTATAGACATATATTTTGAATGTGTACGCTATCCATACATGTTATCCAGGGATAAGGTACCCTTTCTAACCTTTGTGCAATCACGTGCAATCCATACTGGGCGTGAGAACGGCTGGCGAGCTGTTAAGCAAGCTACAGCACCTGTCCAGACAAGTACAGGGATTCCCTAGCGAGGAGACTTATTTGATTGTTTTCTATGTTGGGACAGCAATTTTTGGGGAGCACTATACTCTGGAGAATGATAGATGGGGCCCACCATACACTGGAACATTCCAAAGGTGGACATCAGACAATGGAGCAGCATTTACAGGGCCCATTATACACTAGAGCATTTGAAATGGGGCCCATTATGTTTGGAGCATTATTTGGGCCCATAAGACAGTGGAGCTTCATCCATGGGGACCAACATATACTGTAGCATTATGTGGAGCTCATCATATACTGTTTCAAACATTATATGGGACCAATGATTTTGTATGGAGAAATAGATGGGCCTCGTCATGAGATGTAAAAAGTGAGGTATTTTTCATTGTACTATACCGCTATTTCTCTGCCGTATCGGAGCATGATGAGTTGTGGTATGTGTTAAAGGGGCGCTCTTTCGCCCAGGGCACATGAAAACCTGCAGCCAGCCCTCCCCCCCAACAAATTTAGCCAAATAACACCCATTTTTCAGTGCGTAACTTGTATTATGAAGTTAATTAAGGTTGACAAGCTTAAGTAAGAAGAATTGATGCTTTTGGCATTCAAATGGGCACTGTAGGTGTGTTTCCTGTCCTCCTCTCACTGCCGACTTTTATTCCCCATTGACTTACATTGGGTTTCGTGTTTCGGGACGACCCCGACTTTTCCCTATAATCGGACGATCTTGCTCGACCCGACTTTTGGAAAAGTCGGGTTTCACGAAACGAAACGCGACCCTAAAAAAGCAAAAGTCGCTCAACTCTAGTTGGCAGTATGGTTGCAAAGCTGAACCTTAAAGGAATGTCCAGAAGGGCACCACCAGGAGTGGAGCCTATGGCGTAATTTGACTCAACACGGGCAACCTCAACCATCCAGCAACAAAAAAGATGCACACATTGCAAGCTTAATTCCGTTAACGAACGAGACTCCGTCATGCTCCCCGGTCCGAGTCCGGCTTACTAGAGGGACACGCGAGGCTCTGGCACGTGAGATTGGCCAATAACTGGTGTGTCATGCCCTTACATGTCCGTGGCTGCATGTGCGCTACACTGAAAAGGCCAGCGTTTGTCGCTTACAGGTGCAGATAACCCGCTGAACAACGTTACTGATGGGGATCTGGGATTACAATTATTACCCGCCAACGATGATTTCCCAGTAAGTGCAGGTTAACCGCAGTTCCGGAATTAGGCCTAACCGTCATTCCTGAAAAAATGAAAAACTTACGTGTGCAAACAACAGGTGCTGTAGCTTGCTTAACAGCTCACCAGCCGTTCTCAGGCCCAGTATGGATTACACGTGATTGCACAAAGGTGAGAAAGGGTACCGTATCCCCGGATAACATGTATGGATAGCATAGTGTACACATTCAAAATATATGTCTATAGATCAGGAGGCAGGCTCAAACGGTGTCAGGCCCAGTATGGATTACACGTGATTGCACAAAGGTGAGAAAGGGTACCGTATCCCCGGATAACATGTATGGCTAGCAAAGTGTACACATTCAAAATATACGTCTATAGATCAGGAGGCAGGCTCAGACGGTGTCAGGCCCAGTATGGATTACACGTGATTGCACAAAGGTGAGAAAGGGTACCGTATCCCCAGATAACTTGTATGGATAGCATAGTGTACACATTCAAAATATATGTCTATAGATCAGAAGGCAGGCTCAGACGGTGTCAGGCCCAGTATGGATTACACGTGATTGCACAAATGTGAGAAAGGGTACCGTATCCCCGGATAACATGTATGGATAGCATAGTGTACACATTCAAAATATATGTCTATAGATCAGGAGGCAGGCTCAGACGGTGTCAGGCCCAGTATGGATTACACGTGATTGCACAAAGGTGAGAAAGGGTACCGTATTCCCGGATAACATGTATGGATAGCATAGTGTACACATTCAAAATATATGTCTATATATCAGGAGGCAGGCTCAGTCGGTGTCAGGCCCAGTATGGATTACACGTGATTGCACAAAGGTGAGAAAGGGTACCGTATCCCCGGATAACATGTATGGATAGCATAGTGTACACATTCAAAATATATGTCTATAGATCAGGAGGCAGGCTCAAACGGTGTCAGGCCCAGTATGGATTACACGTGATTGCACAAAGGTGAGAAAGGGTACCGTATCCCCGGATAACATGTATGGCTAGCATAGTGTACACATTCAAAATATACGTCTATAGATCAGGAGGCAGGCTCAGACGGTGTCAGGCCCAGTATGGATTACACGTGATTGCACAAAGGTGAGAAAGGGTACCATATCCCCAGATAACTTGTATGGATAGCATAGTGTACACATTCAAAATATGTCTATAGATCAGAAGGCAGGCTCAGACAGTGTCAGGCCCAGTATGGATTACACGTGATTGCACAAATGTGAGAAAGGGTACCGTATCCCCGGATAACATGTATGGATAGCATAGTGTACACATTCAAAATATATGTCTATAGATCAGGAGGCAGGCTCAGACGGTGTCAGGCCCAGTATGGATTACACGTGATTGCACAAAGGTGAGAAAGGGTACCGTATTCCCGGATAACATGTATGGATAGCATAGTGTACACATTCAAAATATATGTCTATAGATCAGGAGGCAGGCTCAGTCGGTGTCAGGCCCAGTATGGATTACACGTGATTGCACAAAGGTGAGAAAGGGTACCGTATCCCCGGATAACATGTATGGATAGCATAGTGTACACATTCAAAATATATGTCTATAGATCAGGAGGCAGGTTCAGACAGTGTCAGGCTCAGTATGGATTTGACGGCCCAGACTACACAGCGGAGGAGCAGGGAGAGGTAAAGATTGCAAATGCTGGGGCCCTGCCCAAGCAAGGGGGGCCCACTCGTGGGCGTCGGTACTGGCACTGGGCCCCTCATAGTACGGCGGTGTGTCTGACGGCGGGTGTGTGCCACCACCGTCAGAGACACTTGATTGCACTATGAGGGACCCTGTGCCAGTGCCCGCGCCCAAGAGTCGGCCTACCCACCTGTCCAGGGCAATGGCACTCGCACGGTTTCGTGTGCTAGGTGATGACCCCGGCCACGGGAGGGGGCAGCACAGTTAGGGACTTTTAGAAAGTGGCATATGCTGATGTTGGACATTCAGCTGATGCAAAAGGCGAAATTGTTCAAGTCCCAGGAAGAGGAGGACCAAAGCAAGCCATTTTTCTGTCACTCTATGTGTCATCAGGGGAAGGTTTGACAAAATCCTTGGAAACCCATGCATGGTTCATTTTAATGAAGGTTAGATCATCCACATTTTGGGTTGACAGACGGTTCCTTTTTTCTGTCAGGATTGATCCAGCTGCAATGAAGACTCTTTCTGAAAGCACACTTGCAGCTGGGCAAGCGAGCTCCTGTAAGGCATATTGTGCCAAATCAGGCCAGGTGTCCACTTTTGCGGCCCAATAGTCAAAGGGGAATGACCTGTGCGGGAGAACATCGATATGGGAGGAAAAGTAGTTTGTAACCATAGTTGACAACTGCTGTCTCCTGTCACTTTCCATCGATGCAGTATTACCAGTTGTGTGAGCGGTACTTGAAAAATCAGTCCACAACATGGTCATGAAACCCCTGTCTCCAATGCCACTTCTGCTGTGTGCACCATGAACACCTCTGCCAAGCTGCCCCCGGCCTGTACGGCTCGTGTGAGAACCATCACCGCTGCTGTGTGCTGGGAATGCCTCAACCAACCGGTTTACCAGAGTTGCTTGTTTAGTAGCCAATATTAGGTCAAGGTTCTCCTGTGGCATGATGTTTTGTAATTTGCCTTTATAGCGTGGATCCAGGATGCTGGCCAACCAGTAGTCGTCATCGTTCATCATTTTGGCAATGCGGGGGTCCCTTTTTAGGATCTGCAAGGCATAATCTGACATGTGGGCCAATGTTCCCGGTGTCAATGATGCACTGCGAGTGCTGGTTGGAGGAGCACTTTCTGGCAAATCCACATCCCTCCAGTCACGCACAAACCCTGTACCAGACCTTGCCACGCCAACATTTTCACTTGCCCCACGAGATGCATCCTCCTCCCCTAAGTAATCATCCCCATCATCATCCTCCTCCTCCTCTTCTTCCTCCACCTCGTCCAGGAGAGGTCCCTGAGCAGACAATGGCAGAATGTCATCAAGGATTCCCTCTTCCTCTTCCTCCTCATCAACATTGGCTGCAGACGCCTGCTCCTTAAGATGGGTCAAAGTTTGCATGAGCAGACGCATAAGTGGGATGCTCATGCATAGGATGGCGTCGTCTGCGCTTGCCAGCCGTGTGCATTCCTCAAAACACTGAAGGACTTTACAGAGGTCTTTCAGCTTCGACCACTGCACACCTGTCAACTCCATGTCTGCTCTCAAAGTGCCTGGCCGTGTATCCTCCCACAAATGCATTTTGGCCTGCCTCTGTTCGCTCAGCCGCTCAACCATGTGCAGGGTGGAGTTCCACCTTGTTGCAATGTCGATAATGAGGCGGTGGTTGGGAAGGGGGAGCAATCGCTGCAGCTTCTGCATATGAATGGAGTGTACAGGCGACCGGCGGATGTGTGCGCACAGTCTTCGCACCTTCTGGAGCAGGGCTGTTAACTCCGGATAATTGTTGAGGAAGCACTGCACCACCAGGTTCAAGGTGTGAGCCAAGCAAGGTATGTGGCTGAGTTTTGAAAGGGCTATGGCTGCCACAGAATTACAGCCGTTATCACTAACTACCTTGCCTGCCTCAAGATGTATACTGCCCAGCCATGACTCAGTTTGTCGCTGAAACTACTCGGCCAGCACCTCTGCGGTGTGTCTGTCGCCCAAAGACATCATCTGCAACACAGCCTGCTGACGCTTTCCACTAGCTGCTCGATAGGAGGACACCTCATGTGCAACAGTGGCAGCTGCAGATGGAGTGCTCGTACAACTGGGCTCTGTGGACGAGCTTTCGCTTCTGGAGGAGGAGGAAGGTCGAACGCCTACAGCCAACTGTTTCCTAGACCGTGGGCTAGGCAGCACTGTCCCACCACCGCTGTCCCCTGTGGACCCTGCATCCACCACATTAACCCAGTGCGCAGTGATGGACACGTAACGGCCCTGGCCATGCCGACTGGACCATGCATCTGTTGTGAGGTGCACCTTTCCACTCACTGACTGCTTGAGTGCATGGACAATGCGGTCTTTCACATGATGGTGGAGGGCTGGGATGGCTTTGCGAGAGAAGAAGTGGCGACTGGGTAGGTCATAGCATGGTACTGCATAGGCCATGAGTTCGCGGAAAGCTGCGCTTTCCATCAACCGATAGGGCATCAATCTCTAACGAGATTAGTTTGGCAATGTGGGCGTTCAAACCCAGTGTACGCGGATGAGAGACTGAGTACTTTCTTGACCTACTCATAGTGTCTGGGAGGGTGAGCTGGACTTGAGAGCTGCATATGGTGGAACTAGCGGTGGATAGGGCGGACTGATAGAGGGTTGATGATGGTGATGGAGTTGGTGTTCTTTCTGATGGCCTAGATTCAGTCTTTCGTTGATATAACAGTGGGATTCCCTGACTGCTTTGGCCTTGCAACGGCACCTCAGCATTTGCTGCTGTGCTAACCGGTGGGCTTACAGTGGGGGAAATAATGTAGCGTTGCTGACTACCTTCTTTGTGATCAGTTGCACATGTGGCACTTGAGGTTTGGTGTTGTGTCCACGCTTGCAAGTGCATGCTGGTTAAAAGTCTAAGCACGCAACTGGTATTCAAATTTTTCAGATTATTCCCTCGGCTAAAGGTCTTTGCGCACTTCTTACAGATAACCTTGGCCTGATCATGAGGATTTTGTTCAAAAAAGTGCCACACTGCACTCTTACTACTTTGGAAGACATTTTGCGGCCTAGCACGCTGTGCTATTTTGACCATCTGGACAAGCTGTCCAGCAACTCTTTTGAATTTGGAACCTGTCTTTGGAGTGCTCCGGGCCTGCCAGATAACAGCTGTTGCGATGTCGATGTCTGCTGTGGATGCTCCTCCTCCTCATCTGGGCCTCACACAATCCAACAGTGTCACCACTTCTTCTCTCGCAAAGCCATCCCAGCCCTCCACCATCATGTGAAAGACCGCATTGTCCATGCACTAAAGCAGTCAGTGAGCGGAAAGGTGCACCTCACAACTGATGCATGGTCCAGTCGGCATGGCCAGGGCCGTTACGTGTCCATCACTGCGCACTGGGTTAATGTGGTGGATGCAGGGTCCACAGGGGACAGCGGTGGTGGGACAGTGCTGCCTAGCCCACGGTCTAGGAAACAGTTGGCTGTAGGCGTTCGACCCTCCTCCTCCTCCTCCTCCTCCAGAAGCGACAGCTCGTCCACAGAGCGCAGTCATACGAGCACTCCATCTGCAGCTGCCACTGTTGCACACGATGTGTCCCCCTATCGAGCAGCTAGTGGAAAGCGGCAGCAGGCTGTGTTGCAGATGATGTGTTTGGGCGACAGACACACCGCCGAGGTGCTGGCCGAGTACTTGAAGCGAAAAACTGAGTCATGGCTGGGCAGTGTACATCTTGAGGCAGGCAAGGTAGTTAGTGATAACGGCCGTAATTTTGTGGCAGCCATAGCCCTTTCAAAACTCAGCCACATACCTTGCTTGGCTCACACCTTGAACCTGGTGGTGCAGTGCTTCCTCAAAAATTATTCGGAGTTAACAGCCCTGCTCCAGAAGGTGCGAAGACTGTGCACGCACATCCGCCGGTCGCCTGTACACTCCGTTCGTATGCAGAAGCTGCAGCGATTGCTCCACCTTCCCAACCACCGCCTCATTATCGACATTGCAACAAGGTGGAACTCCACCCTGCACATGGTGGAGCGGCTGTGCGAGCAGAGGCAGGCCATAATGCATTTGTGGGAGGATACACGGCCAGGCACTTTGAGAGCAGACATGGAGTTGACAGGCGTGCAGTGGTCGAAGCTGAAAGACCTTTGTAAAGTCCTTCAGTGTTTTGAGGAATGCACACGGCTGGTAAGCGCAGACGACGCCATCCTAAGCATGAGCATCCCACTTATGCGTCTGCTCATGCAAACTTTGACGCACCTTAAGGAGCAGGCGTCTGCAGCCATTGTTGATGAGGAGGAAGAGGAGGAGGGAATCCTTGATGACATTCAGCCATTGTCTGCTCAGGGACCTCTCCTGGACGAGGTGGAGGAAGAAGAGGAGGAGGAGGAGGAGGATGATGGGGATGATTACTTAGGGGAGGAGGATGCATCTCGTGGGGCAAGTGAAAATGTTGGCGTGGCAAGGTCTGGTACAGGGTTTGTGCGTGACTGGAGGGATGTGGATTTGCCAGAAAGTGCTCCTCCACCCAGCACTCGCAGTGCATCATTGACACCGGGAACATTGGCCCACATGTCAGATTATGCCTTGCGGATCCTAAAAAGGGACCCCCGCATTGCCAAAATGATGAACGATGACGACTACTGGTTGGCCAGCATCCTGGATCCACGCTATAAAGGCAAATTACAAAACATCATGCCACAGGAGAACCTTGACCTAATATTGGCTAATAAACAAGCAACTCTGGTAAATCGGTTGCTTGAGGCATTCCCAGCACACAGCAGCGGTGATGGTTCTCACACGAGCCGTACGGGCCGGGGGCAGCTTGGCAGAGGTGTTCGTGGTGCACACAGCAGAAGTGGCGTTGGAGACAGGGGTTTCATGACAATGTTGTGGACTGATTTTTTAAATACCGCTCACACAACTGGTAATACTGCATCGATGGAAAGTGACAGGAGACAGCAGTTGTCAACTATGGTTACAAACTACTTTTCCTCCCATATCGATGTTCTCCCACACAGGTCATTCCCCTTTGACTATTGGGCCGCTAAACTGGACACCTGGCCTGAATTGGCCCAATATGCCTTACAGGAGCTCGCTTGCCCAGCTGCAAGTGTGCTATCGGAAAGAGTCTTCAGTGCAGCTGGATCAATCCTGACAGAAAAAAGGACCCGTCTGTCAACCCAAAATGAGGATGATCTAACCTTCATTAAAATGAACCACGCATGGGTTTCCAAGGATTTTGTCCCACCTTCCCCTGATGACACATAGGGTGACAGAAAAATGGCTTGCTTTGGTCCACCTCTTCCTGGTACTTCACCTATTTCGCCTTTTGCATCAGTTGAATGTCCAACATCAACATATGCCACTTTCTAAAACTCCCTAACTGTGCTGCCTCCCCCCCATGGCCGGGGTCACCACCTAGCGCACGACACCGTGCGAGTGCCGTTGCCCTGGACAAGTGGGTAGGCCGACTCTTGGGTGCAGGCACTGGCACAGGGTCCCTCATAGTGCAATCAAGTGTCTCTGACGGTGGTGGTGCACACCTGCCGTCAGACACACCGCTGTACTATGAGGGGCCCAGTGCCAGTACCGACGCCCACGAGTGGGCCCCCCTTGCTTGGCCAGGGCCCCAGCATTTGCAATCTTTACCTCTCCCTGCTCCTCCGCTGTGTAATCTGGGCCGTCAAATCCATACTGTGCCTGACACCGTCTGAGCCTGCCTCCTGATGTATAGACATATATTTTGAATGTGTACGCTATCCATACATGTTATCCGGGGATACGTTACCCCTTCTAAACTTTGTGCAATGACGTGCAATCCATACTGGGCCTAACACCGTCTGAGCCTGCCTCATGCTGTATAGACATATATTTTGAATGTGTACGCTATCCATACATGTTATCCGGGGATACGGTACCCCTTCTAACCTTTGTGCAATGACGTGCAATCCATACTGGGCCTAACACCGTCTGAGCCTGCCTCATGCTGTATAGACATATATTTTGAATGTGTACGCTATCCATACATGTTATCCAGGGATACGGTACCCTTTCTAACCTTTGTGCAATGACGTGCAATCCATACTGGGCCTAACACAGTCTGAGCCTGCCTCATGCTGTATAGACATATATTTTGAATGTGTACGCTATCCATACATGTTATCCGGGGATACGGTACCCCTTCTAACCTTTGTGCAATGACGTCCAATCCATACTGGGCCTAACACCGTCTGAGCCTGCCTCATGCTGTATAGACATATATTTTGAATGTGTACGCTATCCATACATGTTATCCAGGGATACGGTACCCTTTCTAACCTTTGTGCAATGACGTGCAATCCATACTGGGCCTAACACCGTCTGAGCCTGCCTCATGCTGTATAGACATATATTTTGAATGTGTACGCTATCCATACATGTTATCCGGGGATACGGTACCCCTTCTAACCTTTGTGCAATGACGTGCAATCCATACTGGGCCTAACACCGTCTGAGCCTGCCTCATGCTGTATAGACATATATTTTGAATGTGTACGCTATCCATACATGTTATCCAGGGATACGGTACCCTTTCTAACCTTTGTGCAATGACGTGCAATCCATACTGGGCTTAACACCGTCTGAGCCTGCCTCATGCTGTATAGACATATATTTTGAATGTGTACGCTATCCATACATGTTACCAAGGGATACGGTACCCTTTCTAACCTTTGTGCAATGACGTGCAATCCATACTGGGCCTAACACCGTCTGAGCCTGCCTCATGCTGTATAGACATATATTTTGAATGTGTACGCTATCCATACATGTTATCCGGGGATACGGTACCCCTTCTAACCTTTGTGCAATGACGTGCAATCCATACTGGGCCTAACACCGTCTGAGCCTGCCTCATGCTGTATAGACATATATTTTGAATGTGTACGCTATCCATACATGTTATCCAGGGATACGGTACCCTTTCTAACCTTTGTGCAATCACGCGCAATCCATACTGGGCCTAACACCGTCTGAGCCTGTCTCATGCTGTATAGACATATATTTTGAATGTGTACGCTATCCATACATGTTATCCGGGGATACGGTACCCCTTCTAACCTTTGTGCAATGACGTGCAATCCATACTGGGCCTAACACCGTCTGAGCCTGCCTCATGCTGTATAGACATATATTTTGAATGTGTACTCTATCCATACATGTTATCCGGGGATACGGTACCCCTTCTAACCTTTGTGCAATGACGTGCAATCCATACTGGGCCTAACACCGTCTGAGCCTGCCTCATGCTGTATAGACATATATTTTGAATGTGTGCGCTATCCATACATGTTATCCAGGGATACGGTACCCTTTCTAACCTTTGTGCAATGACGTGCAATCCATACTGGGCCTAACACCGTCTGTGCCTGCCTCATGCTGTATAGACATATATTTTGAATGTGTACGCTATCCATACATGTTATCCGGGGATACGGTACCCCTTCTAACCTTTGTGCAATGACGTGCAATCCATACTGGGCCTAACACCGTCTGAGCCTGCCTCATGCTGTATAGACATATATTTTGAATGTGTACGCTATCCATACATGTTATCCGGGGATACGGTACCCCTTCTAACCTTTCTGCAATGACGTGCAATCCATACTGGGCCTAACACCGTCTGAGCCTGCCTCATGCTGTATAGACATATATTTTGAATGTGTACGCTATCCATACATGTTATCCAGGGATACGGTACCCTTTCTAACCTTTGTGCAATGACGTGCAATCGATACTGGGCCTAACACCGTCTGAGCCTGCCTCATGCTGTATAGACATATATTTTGAATGTGTACGCTATCCATACATGTTATCCGGGGATACGGTACACCTTCTAACCTTTGTGCAATGACGTGCAATCCATACTGGGCCTAACACCGTCTGAGCCTGCCTCATGCTGTATAGACATATATTTTGAATGTGTACGCTATCCATACATGTTATCCGGGGATACGGTACCCCTTCTAACCTTTGTGCAATGACGTGCAATCCATACTGGGCCTAACACCGTCTGAGCCTGCCTCATGCTGTATAGACATATATTTTGAATGTGTACGCTATCCATACATGTTATCCAGGGATACGGTACCCTTTCTAACCTTTGTGCAATGACGTGGAATCCATACTGGGCCTAACACCGTCTGAGCCTGCCTCATGCTGTATAGACATATATTTTGAATGTGTACGCTATTCATACATGTTATCCAGGGATACGGTACCCCTTCTAACCTTTGTGCAATGACGTGCAATCCATACTGGGCCTAACACCGTCTGAGCCTGCCTCACTCTGTATAGACATATATTTTGAATTTGTACGCTATCCATACATGTTATCCGGGGATACGGTACCCCTTCTAACCTTTGTGCAATGACGTGCAATCCATACTGGGCCTAACACCGTCTGAGCCTGCCTCATGATGTATAGACATATATTTTGAATGTGTACGCTATCCATACATGTTATCCAGGGATACGGTACCCTTTCTAACCTTTGTGCAATCACGTGCAATCCATACTGGTCCTAACACCGTCTGAGCCTGCCTCATGCTGTATAGACATATATTTTGAATGTGTACACTATCCATACATGTTATCCAGGGATACGGTACCCTTTCTAACCTTTGTGCAATCACGTGCAATCCATACTGGGCCTAACACCGTCTGAGCCTGCCTCATGCTGTATAGACATATATTTTGAATGTGTACGCTATCCATACATGTTATCCGGGGATACGGTACCCTTTCTAACCTTTGTGCAATGACGTGCAATCCATGCTGGGCCTAACACCGTCTGAGCCTGCCTCATGCTGTATAGACATATATTTTGAATGTGTACGCTATCCATACATGTTATCCAGGGATACGGTACCCTTTCTAACCTTTGTGCAATGACGTGCAATCCATACTGGGCCTAACACCGTCTGAGCCTGCCTCATGCTGTATAGACATATATTTTGAATGTGTACGCTATCCATACATGTTATCCGGGGATACGGTACCCCTTCTAACCTTTGTGCAATGACGTGCAATCCATACTGGGCCTAACACCGTCTGAGCCTGCCTCATGCTGTATAGACATATATTTTTAATGTGTACGCTATCCATACATGTTATCCGGGGATACGGTACCCCTTCTAACCTTTGTGCAATGACATGCAATCCATACTGGGCCTAACACTGTCTGAGCCTGCCTCATGCTGTATAGACATATATTTTTAATGTGTACGCTATCCATACATGTTATCCGGGGATACGGTACCCCTTCTAACCTTTGTGCAATGACATGCAATCCATACTGGGCCTAACACTGTCTGAGCCTGCCTCATGCTGTATAGACATATATTTTGAATGTGTACGCTATCCATACATGTTATCCATGGTTACGGTACCCCTTCTAACCTTTGTGCAATGACATGTTATCCATACTGGGCCTAACACTGTCTGAGCCTGCCTCATGCTGTATAGACATATATTTTGAATGTGTACGCTATCCATACATGTTATCCATGGTTACGGTACCCCTTCTAACCTTTGTGCAATGACGTGCAATCCATACTGGGCCTAACACTGTCTGAGCCTGCCTCATGCTGTATAGACATATATTTTGAATGTGTACGCTATCCATACATGTTATCCGGGGATACGGTACCCCTTCTAACCTTTGTGCAATGACGTGCAATCCATACTGGGCCTAACACCGTCTGAGCCTGCCTCATGCTGTATAGACATATATTTTGATTGTGTACGCTATCCATACATGTTATCCGGGGATACGGTACCCTTTCTAACCTTTGTGCAATGACGTGCAATCCTTACTGTGCCTAACACCGTCTGAGCCTGCCTCATGCTGTATAGACATATATTTTGAATGTGTACGCTATCCATACATGTTATCCGGGGATACGGTACCCCTTCTAACCTTTGTGCAATGACGTGCAATCCATACTGGGCCTAACACCGTCTGAGCCTGCCTCATGCTGTATAGACATATATTTTGAATGTGTACGCTATCCATACATGTTATCCAGGGATAAGGTACCCTTTCTAACCTTTGTGCAATCACGTGCAATCCATACTGGGCGTGAGAACGGCTGGCGAGCTGTTAAGCAAGCTACAGCACCTGTCCAGACAAGTACAGGGATTCCCTAGCGAGGAGACTTATTTGATTGTTTTCTATGTTGGGACAGCAATTTTTGGGGAGCACTATACTCTGGAGAATGATAGATGGGGCCCACCATACACTGGAACATTCCAAAGGTGGACATCAGACAATGGAGCAGCATTTACAGGGCCCATTATACACTAGAGCATTTGAAATGGGGCCCATTATGTTTGGAGCATTATTTGGGCCCATAAGACAGTGGAGCTTCATCCATGGGGACCAACATATACTGTAGCATTATGTGGAGCTCATCATATACTGTTTCAAACATTATATGGGACCAATGATTTTGTATGGAGAAATAGATGGGCCTCGTCATGAGATGTAAAAAGTGAGGTATTTTTCATTGTACTATACCGCTATTTCTCTGCCGTATCGGAGCATGATGAGTTGTGGTATGTGTTAAAGGGGCGCTCTTTCGCCCAGGGCACATGAAAACCTGCAGCCAGCCCTCCCCCCCAACAAATTTAGCCAAATAACACCCATTTTTCAGTGCGTAACTTGTATTATGAAGTTAATTAAGGTTGACAAGCTTAAGTAAGAAGAATTGATGCTTTTGGCATTCAAATGGGCACTGTAGGTGTGTTTCCTGTCCTCCTCTCACTGCCGACTTTTATTCCCCATTGACTTACATTGGGTTTCGTGTTTCGGGACGACCCCGACTTTTCCCTATAATCGGACGATCTTGCTCGACCCGACTTTTGGAAAAGTCGGGTTTCACGAAACGAAACGCGACCCTAAAAAAGCAAAAGTCGCTCAACTCTAGTTGGCAGTATGGTTGCAAAGCTGAACCTTAAAGGAATGTCCAGAAGGGCACCACCAGGAGTGGAGCCTATGGCGTAATTTGACTCAACACGGGCAACCTCAACCATCCAGCAACAAAAAAGATGCACACATTGCAAGCTTAATTCCGTTAACGAACGAGACTCCGTCATGCTCCCCGGTCCGAGTCCGGCTTACTAGAGGGACACGCGAGGCTCTGGCACGTGAGATTGGCCAATAACTGGTGTGTCATGCCCTTACATGTCCGTGGCTGCATGTGCGCTACACTGAAAAGGCCAGCGTTTGTCGCTTACAGGTGCAGATAACCCGCTGAACAACGTTACTGATGGGGATCTGGGATTACAATTATTACCCGCCAACGATGATTTCCCAGTAAGTGCAGGTTAACCGCAGTTCCGGAATTAGGCCTAACCGTCATTCCTGAAAAAATGAAAAACTTACGTGTGCAAACAACAGGTGCTGTAGCTTGCTTAACAGCTCACCAGCCGTTCTCAGGCCCAGTATGGATTACACGTGATTGCACAAAGGTGAGAAAGGGTACCGTATCCCCGGATAACATGTATGGATAGCATAGTGTACACATTCAAAATATATGTCTATAGATCAGGAGGCAGGCTCAAACGGTGTCAGGCCCAGTATGGATTACACGTGATTGCACAAAGGTGAGAAAGGGTACCGTATCCCCGGATAACATGTATGGCTAGCAAAGTGTACACATTCAAAATATACGTCTATAGATCAGGAGGCAGGCTCAGACGGTGTCAGGCCCAGTATGGATTACACGTGATTGCACAAAGGTGAGAAAGGGTACCGTATCCCCAGATAACTTGTATGGATAGCATAGTGTACACATTCAAAATATATGTCTATAGATCAGAAGGCAGGCTCAGACGGTGTCAGGCCCAGTATGGATTACACGTGATTGCACAAATGTGAGAAAGGGTACCGTATCCCCGGATAACATGTATGGATAGCATAGTGTACACATTCAAAATATATGTCTATAGATCAGGAGGCAGGCTCAGACGGTGTCAGGCCCAGTATGGATTACACGTGATTGCACAAAGGTGAGAAAGGGTACCGTATTCCCGGATAACATGTATGGATAGCATAGTGTACACATTCAAAATATATGTCTATATATCAGGAGGCAGGCTCAGTCGGTGTCAGGCCCAGTATGGATTACACGTGATTGCACAAAGGTGAGAAAGGGTACCGTATCCCCGGATAACATGTATGGATAGCATAGTGTACACATTCAAAATATATGTCTATAGATCAGGAGGCAGGCTCAAACGGTGTCAGGCCCAGTATGGATTACACGTGATTGCACAAAGGTGAGAAAGGGTACCGTATCCCCGGATAACATGTATGGCTAGCATAGTGTACACATTCAAAATATACGTCTATAGATCAGGAGGCAGGCTCAGACGGTGTCAGGCCCAGTATGGATTACACGTGATTGCACAAAGGTGAGAAAGGGTACCATATCCCCAGATAACTTGTATGGATAGCATAGTGTACACATTCAAAATATGTCTATAGATCAGAAGGCAGGCTCAGACGGTGTCAGGCCCAGTATGGATTACACGTGATTGCACAAATGTGAGAAAGGGTACCGTATCCCCGGATAACATGTATGGATAGCATAGTGTACACATTCAAAATATATGTCTATAGATCAGGAGGCAGGCTCAGACGGTGTCAGGCCCAGTATGGATTACACGTGATTGCACAAAGGTGAGAAAGGGTACCGTATTCCCGGATAACATGTATGGATAGCATAGTGTACACATTCAAAATATATGTCTATAGATCAGGAGGCAGGCTCAGTCGGTGTCAGGCCCAGTATGGATTACACGTGATTGCACAAAGGTGAGAAAGGGTACCGTATCCCCGGATAACATGTATGGATAGCATAGTGTACACATTCAAAATATATGTCTATAGATCAGGAGGCAGGTTCAGACAGTGTCAGGCTCAGTATGGATTTGACGGCCCAGACTACACAGCGGAGGAGCAGGGAGAGGTAAAGATTGCAAATGCTGGGGCCCTGCCCAAGCAAGGGGGGCCCACTCGTGGGCGTCGGTACTGGCACTGGGCCCCTCATAGTACGGCGGTGTGTCTGACGGCGGGTGTGTGCCACCACCGTCAGAGACACTTGATTGCACTATGAGGGACCCTGTGCCAGTGCCCGCGCCCAAGAGTCGGCCTACCCACCTGTCCAGGGCAATGGCACTCGCACGGTTTCGTGTGCTAGGTGATGACCCCGGCCACGGGAGGGGGCAGCACAGTTAGGGACTTTTAGAAAGTGGCATATGCTGATGTTGGACATTCAGCTGATGCAAAAGGCGAAATTGTTCAAGTCCCAGGAAGAGGAGGACCAAAGCAAGCCATTTTTCTGTCACTCTATGTGTCATCAGGGGAAGGTTTGACAAAATCCTTGGAAACCCATGCATGGTTCATTTTAATGAAGGTTAGATCATCCACATTTTGGGTTGACAGACGGTTCCTTTTTTCTGTCAGGATTGATCCAGCTGCAATGAAGACTCTTTCTGAAAGCACACTTGCAGCTGGGCAAGCGAGCTCCTGTAAGGCATATTGTGCCAAATCAGGCCAGGTGTCCAGTTTTGCGGCCCAATAGTCAAAGGGGAATGACCTGTGCGGGAGAACATCGATATGGGAGGAAAAGTAGTTTGTAACCATAGTTGACAACTGCTGTCTCCTGTCACTTTCCATCGATGCAGTATTACCAGTTGTGTGAGCGGTACTTGAAAAATCAGTCCACAACATGGTCATGAAACCCCTGTCTCCAATGCCACTTCTGCTGTGTGCACCATGAACACCTCTGCCAAGCTGCCCCCGGCCTGTACGGCTCGTGTGAGAACCATCACCGCTGCTGTGTGCTGGGAATGCCTCAACCAACCGGTTTACCAGAGTTGCTTGTTTAGTAGCCAATATTAGGTCAAGGTTCTCCTGTGGCATGATGTTTTGTAATTTGCCTTTATAGCGTGGATCCAGGATGCTGGCCAACCAGTAGTCGTCATCGTTCATCATTTTGGCAATGCGGGGGTCCCTTTTTAGGATCTGCAAGGCATAATCTGACATGTGGGCCAATGTTCCCGGTGTCAATGATGCACTGCGAGTGCTGGTTGGAGGAGCACTTTCTGGCAAATCCACATCCCTCCAGTCACGCACAAACCCTGTACCAGACCTTGCCACGCCAACATTTTCACTTGCCCCACGAGATGCATCCTCCTCCCCTAAGTAATCATCCCCATCATCATCCTCCTCCTCCTCTTCTTCCTCCACCTCGTCCAGGAGAGGTCCCTGAGCAGACAATGGCAGAATGTCATCAAGGATTCCCTCTTCCTCTTCCTCCTCATCAACATTGGCTGCAGACGCCTGCTCCTTAAGATGGGTCAAAGTTTGCATGAGCAGACGCATAAGTGGGATGCTCATGCATAGGATGGCGTCGTCTGCGCTTGCCAGCCGTGTGCATTCCTCAAAACACTGAAGGACTTTACAGAGGTCTTTCAGCTTCGACCACTGCACACCTGTCAACTCCATGTCTGCTCTCAAAGTGCCTGGCCGTGTATCCTCCCACAAATGCATTTTGGCCTGCCTCTGTTCGCTCAGCCGCTCAACCATGTGCAGGGTGGAGTTCCACCTTGTTGCAATGTCGATAATGAGGCGGTGGTTGGGAAGGGGGAGCAATCGCTGCAGCTTCTGCATATGAATGGAGTGTACAGGCGACCGGCGGATGTGTGCGCACAGTCTTCGCACCTTCTGGAGCAGGGCTGTTAACTCCGGATAATTGTTGAGGAAGCACTGCACCACCAGGTTCAAGGTGTGAGCCAAGCAAGGTATGTGGCTGAGTTTTGAAAGGGCTATGGCTGCCACAGAATTACAGCCGTTATCACTAACTACCTTGCCTGCCTCAAGATGTATACTGCCCAGCCATGACTCAGTTTGTCGCTGAAACTACTCGGCCAGCACCTCTGCGGTGTGTCTGTCGCCCAAAGACATCATCTGCAACACAGCCTGCTGACGCTTTCCACTAGCTGCTCGATAGGAGGACACCTCATGTGCAACAGTGGCAGCTGCAGATGGAGTGCTCGTACAACTGGGCTCTGTGGACGAGCTTTCGCTTCTGGAGGAGGAGGAAGGTCGAACGCCTACAGCCAACTGTTTCCTAGACCGTGGGCTAGGCAGCACTGTCCCACCACCGCTGTCCCCTGTGGACCCTGCATCCACCACATTAACCCAGTGCGCAGTGATGGACACGTAACGGCCCTGGCCATGCCGACTGGACCATGCATCTGTTGTGAGGTGCACCTTTCCACTCACTGACTGCTTGAGTGCATGGACAATGCGGTCTTTCACATGATGGTGGAGGGCTGGGATGGCTTTGCGAGAGAAGAAGTGGCGACTGGGTAGGTCATAGCATGGTACTGCATAGGCCATGAGTTCGCGGAAAGCTGCGCTTTCCATCAACCGATAGGGCATCAATCTCTAACGAGATTAGTTTGGCAATGTGGGCGTTCAAACCCAGTGTACGCGGATGAGAGACTGAGTACTTTCTTGACCTACTCATAGTGTCTGGGAGGGTGAGCTGGACTTGAGAGCTGCATATGGTGGAACTAGCGGTGGATAGGGCGGACTGATAGAGGGTTGATGATGGTGATGGAGTTGGTGTTCTTTCTGATGGCCTAGATTCAGTCTTTCGTTGATATAACAGTGGGATTCCCTGACTGCTTTGGCCTTGCAACGGCACCTCAGCATTTGCTGCTGTGCTAACCGGTGGGCTTACAGTGGGGGAAATAATGTAGCGTTGCTGACTACCTTCTTTGTGATCAGTTGCACATGTGGCACTTGAGGTTTGGTGTTGTGTCCACGCTTGCAAGTGCATGCTGGTTAAAAGTCTAAGCACGCAACTGGTATTCAAATTTTTCAGATTATTCCCTCGGCTAAAGGTCTTTGCGCACTTCTTACAGATAACCTTGGCCTGATCATGAGGATTTTGTTCAAAAAAGTGCCACACTGCACTCTTACTACTTTGGAAGACATTTTGCGGCCTAGCACGCTGTGCTATTTTGACCATCTGGACAAGCTGTCCAGCAACTCTTTTGAATTTGGAACCTGTCTTTGGAGTGCTCCGGGCCTGCCAGATAACAGCTGTTGCGATGTCGATGTCTGCTGTGGATGCTCCTCCTCCTCATCTGAGCTACTGGAAGCAGCACCCTCTTCCCCCAATGGATGCCAATCTGGGCCAGCAACTGGGTCATCCATCACCTCCTCTTCAATGTCATGTGCACCTTCCTCTGTGTCACCGTGTATGGTGGTATAGTATGGGGGCACCTGGGTCTCATCAGGGTCATAATCTGGCTCATTACACTGCGAGGACAATGTAGTGCTCTGACTGAATGTACCAGCAGAATCATCTATCAGTGGCTGTGCATCAGTGCACTCCTTGTCAGATTCATCTTGGCCTGGGTAATTCACCATTTCACTTGATAACCCAGGCATGGTATGTGAAAACAGCTCCATGGAGTAATCAGTTGTATGGCCTGCATCATGCTTCAATCTTGGTTGGGGTGAAGGACACAAGGAAAGGTGTGGTTCATGAACATGAGCCTCCAATGACGACTCAGTGCTTTTATTTTTTACAACTTCAGAAGAGGAGGCGATAGAGCTGGAGGCTGAGTCAGCAATGTAAGCCAAAATTTTTTCCTAAAGCTCTGGCTTTAAAAGCGGTTTGCCAACTCCTAGAAAACTAAGCCTTAGAGGCCTTGTGGAACCAGACGATGACGCAGGCTCAACACCTCCTGCATTCGGTCCTATTTTGCTTTTGCCACTACCATCAGATCCACCACCAACACCATCATTACCAGCTGGCAACCCCCGCCCAAATCCACGGCCTCTTCTACCAGCCTTCCTCAATTTTGGTAAAAATGTACAGAAAATCCCACAAACTATATAGTAATGTAAAACAAGGTACAAGGTGTATATAGCACAGGGGAGACATAGAATTTCTGAACACACTTATGGACACTGTTGGATTGTGTGAGGCCCAGTTAATATCACACCGCTGTGTCACAGGCTCAATGTCGGAGGTGTGAAAAATATCACTATAGGACAGGGGAGATGTAGAATTTCTGAACACACTTGTGGACACTGGTGGATTGTGTGAGGCCCAGTTAATATCACACAGCTATGTCACAGGCTCAATGTCGAAGGTGTGAAAAATGTCACTATAGGACAGGGGAGATGTAGAATTTCTGAACACACTTGTGGACACTGTTGGATTGTGTGAGGCCCAGTTAATATCACACCGCTATGTCACAGGCTCAATGTCGCAGGTGTGAAAAATGTCACTATAGGACAGGGGAGATGTAGAATTTCTGAACACACTTGTGGACACTGTTGTGTGAGGCCCAGTTAATATCACACAGCTATGTCACAGGCTCAAAGTCGCAGGTGTGAAAAATGTCACTATAGGACAGGGGAGATGTAGAAATTCTGAACACACTTGTGGACACTGTTGGATTGTGTGAGGCCCAGTTAATATCACACCGCTATGTCACAGGCTCAATGTCGCAGGTGTGAAAAATGTCACTATAGGACAGGGGAGATGTAGAATTTCTGAACACACTTGTGGACACTGTTGTGTGAGGCCCAGTAAATATCACACCGCTATGTCACAGGCTCAATGTCGCAGGTGTGAAAAATGTCACTATAGGACAGGGGAGATGTAGAATTTCTGAACACACTTGTGGACACTGTTGGATTGTGTGAGGCCCAGTTAATATCACACCGCTATGTCACAGGCTCAATGTCGCAGGTGTGAAAAATGTCACTATAGGACAGGGGAGATGTAGAATTTCTGAACACACTTGTGGACACTGTTGCGTGAGGCCCAGTTAATATCACACAGCTATGTCACAGGATCAAAGTCGCAGGTGTGAAAAATGTCACTATAGGACAGGGGAGATGTAGAAATTCTGAACACACTTGTGGACACTGTTGGATTGTGTGAGGCCCAGTTAATATCACACCGCTATGTCACAGGCTCAATGTCGCAGGTGTGAAAAATGTCACTATAGGACAGGGGAGATGTAGAATTTCTGAACACACTTGTGGACACTGTTGTGTGAGGCCCAGTAAATATCACACCGCTATGTCACAGGCTCAATGTCGCAGGTGTGAAAAATGTCACTATAGGACAGGGGAGATGTAGAATTTCTGAACACACTTGTGGACACTGTTGGATTGTGTGAGGCCCAGTTAATATCACACCGCTATGTTACAGGCTCAATGTCGCAGGTGTGAAAAATGTCACTATAGGACAGGGGAGATTTAGAATTTCTGAACACACTTGTGGTCACTGTTGGATTGTGTGAAGCCCAGTTAATATCACACCGCTATATCACAGGCTCAATGTCGCAGGTGTGAAAAATGTTACTATAGGACAGGGGAGATGTAGAATATCTGAACACACTTGTGGACTCTGTTGTGTGAGGCCCAGTTAATATCACACCACTATGTCACAGGCTCAATGTCACAGGTGTGAAAAATGTCACTATAGGACAGGGGAGATGTAGAATTTCTGAACACACTTGTGGACACTGTTGGATTGTGTGAGGCCCAGTTAATATCACACCGCTATGTCACAGGCTCAATGTCGCAGGTGTGAAAAATGTCACTATAGGACAGGGGAGATGTAGAATTTCTGAACACATTTGAGGACACTGTTGGATTGTGTGAGGCCCAGTTAATATCACACCGCTATGTCACAGGCTCAATGTCGCAGGAGTGAAAAATGTCACTATAGGACAGGGGAGATGTAGAATTTCTGAACACATTTGTGGACACTGTTGGATTGTGTGAGGCCCAGTTAATATCACACCGCTATGTCACAGGCTCAATGTCGCAGGTGTGAAAAATGTCACTATAGGACAGGGGAGATGTAGAATTTCTGAACACACTTGTGGACACTGTTGTGTGAGGCCCAGTTAATATCACACCACTATGTCACAGGCTCAATGTCACAGGTGTGAAAAATGTCACTATAGGACAGGGGAGATGTATAATTTCTGAATACACTTGTGGACACTGTTGGATTGTGTGAGGCCCAGTTAATATCACACCGCTATGTCACAGGCTCAATGTCGCACGTGTGAAAAATGTCACTATAGGACAGGGGAGATGTAGAATTTCTGAACACACTTGTGGACACTGTTGGATTGTGTGAGGCCCAGTTAATATCACACCGCTTTGTCACAGGCTCAATGTCGCAGGTGTGAAAAATGTCGCTATAGGACAGGGGAGATGTAGAATTTCTGAACACACTTGTGGACACTGTTGTGTGAGGCCCAGTTAATATCACACCACTATGTCACAGGCTCAATGTCACAGGTGTGAAAAATGTCACTATAGGACAGGGGAGATGTAGAATTTCTGAACACACTTGTGGACACTGTTGGATTGTGTGAGGCCCAGTTAATATCACACCGCTATGTCACAGGCTCAATGTCGCAGGTGTGAAAAATGTCACTATTTGACAGGGGAGATGTAGAATGTCTGAACTCACTTGTGGAAACTGTTGGATTGTGTGAGGCCCAGTTAATATCACACCGCTATGTCACAGGCTCCATGTCGCAGGTGTGAAAAATGTCACTATAGGACAGGGGAGATGTAGAATTTCTGAGCACACTTGTGGACACTGTTGGATTGTGTGAGGCCCAGTTAATATCACACCGCTATGTCACAGGCTCAATGTCGCAGGTGTGAAAAATGTCGCTATAGGACAGGGGAGATGTAGAATTTCTGAACACACTTGTGGACACTGTTGTGTGAGGCCCAGTTAATATCACACCGCTATGTCACAGGCTCAGTGTCGCAGGTGTGAAAAATGTCACTATAGGACAGGGGAGATGTAGAATTTCTGAACACACTTGAGGACACTGTTGGATTGTGTGAGGCCCGTTAATATCACACCGCTATGTCACAGGCTCAATGTCGCAGGTGTGAAAAATGTCACTATAGGACAGGGGAGATGTAGAATTTCTGAACACACTTGTGGACACTGTTGGATTGTGTGAGGCCCAGTTAATATCACACCACTATGTCACAGGCTCAATGTCGCAGGTGTGAAAAATGTCACTATAGGACTGGGGAGATGTAGAATTTCTGAACACACTTGTGGATACTGTTGTGTGAGGCCCAGTTAATATCACACCACTATGTCACAGTCTCAATGTCACAGGTGTGAAAAATGTCACAATAGGACAAGGGAAGATGTAGAATTTCTGAATACACTTGTGGACACTGTGGGATTGTGTGAGGCCCAGTTGATATCACACCGCTATGTCACAGGCTCAATGTCGCAGGTGTGAAAAATGTCACTATAGGACAGGGGAGATGTAGAATTTCTGAACACACTTGTGGACACTGTTGGATTGTGTGAGGCCCAGTTAATATCACACCGCTATGTCACAGGCTCAATGTCGCAGGTGTGAAAAATGTCACTATTTGACAGGGGAGATGTAGAATGTCTGAACTCACTTGTGGAAACTGTTGGATTGTGTGAGGCCCAGTTAATATCACACCGCTATGTCACAGGCTCCATGTCGCAGGTGTGAAAAATGTCACTATAGGACAGGGGAGATGTAGAATTTCTGAGCACACTTGTGGACACTGTTGGATTGTGTGAGGCCCAGTTAATATCACACCGCTATGTCACAGGCTCAATGTCGCAGGTGTGAAAAATGTCGCTATAGGACAGGGGAGATGTAGAATTTCTGAACACACTTGTGGACACTGTTGTGTGAGGCCCAGTTAATATCACACCGCTATGTCACAGGCTCAGTGTCGCAGGTGTGAAAAATGTCACTATAGGACAGGGGAGATGTAGAATTTCTGAACACACTTGAGGACACTGTTGGATTGTGTGAGGCCCGTTAATATCACACCGCTATGTCACAGGCTCAATGTCGCAGGTGTGAAAAATGTCACTATAGGACAGGGGAGATGTAGAATTTCTGAACACACTTGTGGACACTGTTGGATTGTGTGAGGCCCAGTTAATATCACACCACTATGTCACAGGCTCAATGTCGCAGGTGTGAAAAATGTCACTATAGGACTGGGGAGATGTAGAATTTCTGAACACACTTGTGGACACTGTTGTGTGAGGCCCAGTTAATATCACACCACTATGTCACAGTCTCAATGTCACAGGTGTGAAAAATGTCACAATAGGACAAGGGAAGATGTAGAATTTCTGAATACACTTGTGGACACTGTGGGATTGTGTGAGGCCCAGTTGATATCACACCGCTATGTCACAGGCTCAATGTCGCAGGTGTGAAAAATGTCACTATAGGACAGGGGAGATGTAGAATTTCTGAACACACTTGTGGACACTGTTGGATTGTGTGAGGCCCAGTTAATATCACACCGCTATGTCACAGGCTCAATGTCGCAGGTGTGAAAAATGTCACTATAGGACAGGGGAGATGTAGAATTTCTGAACACACTTGTGGACACTGTTGGATTGTGTGAGGCCCAGTTAATATCACACCGCTTTGTCACAGGCTCAATGTCGCAGGTGTGAAAAATGTCGCTATAGGACAGGGGAGATGTAGAATTTCTGAACACACTTGTGGACACTGTTGTGTGAGGCCCAGTTAATATCACAACACTATGTCACAGGCTCAATGTCACAGGTCTGAAAAATGTCACTATAGGACAGGGGAGATGTAGAATTTCTGAACACACTTGTGGACACTGTTGTGTGAGACCCAGTTAATATCACACTGCTATGTCACAGGCTCAATGTCGCAGGTGTGAAAAATGTCACTATAGGACAGGGGAGATGTAGAATTTCTGAACACACTTGTGGACACTGTTGGATTGTGTGAGGCCCAGTTAATATCACACCGCTATGTCACAGGCTCAATGTCGCACGTGTGAAATATGTCACTATAGGACAGGGGAGATGTAGAATTTCTGAACACACTTGTGGACACTGTTGGATTGTGTGAGGCCCAGTTAATATCACACCGCTATGTCACAGGCTCAATGTCGCAGGTGTGAAAAATGTCGCTCTAGGACAGGGGAGATGTAGAATTTCTGAACACACTTGTGGACACTGTTGTGTGAGGCCCAGTTAATATCACACCGCTATGTCACTGGCTCAATGTCGCAGGTGTGAAAAATGTCACTATAGGACAGGGGTGATGTAGAATTTCTGAACACACTTGTGGACACTGTTGTGTGAGGCCCAGTTAATATCACACCGCTATGTCACAGGCTCAATGTCACAGGTGTGAAAAATGTCACTATAGGACAGGGGAGATGTAGAATTTCTGAACACTCTTGTGGACACTGTTGGATTGTGTGAGGCCCAGTTAATATCACACCGCTATGTCACAGGCTCAATGTCGCAGGTGTGAAAAATGTCACTATAGGACAGTGGAGATGTAGAATTTCTGAACACACTTGAGGACACTGTTGGATTGTGTGAGGCCCAGTTAATATCACACCGCTATGTCACAGGCTCAATGTCGCAGGTGTGAAAAATGTCACTATAGGACAGGAGAGATGTAGAATTTCTGAACACACTTGAGGACACTGTTGGATTGTGTGAGGCCCAGTTAATATCACACCGCTATGTCACAGGCTCAATGTCGCAGGTGTGAAAAATGCCACTATAGGACAGGGGAGATGTAGAATTTCTGAACACACTTGTGGACACTGTTGGATTGTGTGAGGCCCAGTTAATATCACACCGCTATGTCACAGGCTCAATGTCGCAGGTGTGAGAAATGTCACTATAGGACAGGGGAGATGTAGAATTTCTGAACACACTTGTGGACACTGTTGTGTGAGGCCCAGTTAATATCACACCACTATGTCACAGGCTCAATGTCACAGGTGTGAAAAATGTCACTATAGGACAGGGGTGATGTAGAATTTCTGAACACACTTGTGGACACTGTTGTGTGAGGCCCAGTAAATATCACACCGCTATGTCACAGGCTCAATGTCGCAGGTGTGAAAAATGTCACTATAGGACAGGGGAGATGTAGAATTTCTGAACACACTTGTGGACACTGTTGGATTGTGTGAGGCCCAGTTAATATCACACCGCTATGTTACAGGCTCAATGTCGCAGGTGTGAAAAATGTCACTATAGGACAGGGGAGATTTAGAATTTCTGAACACACTTGTGGACACTGTTGGATTGTGTGAAGCCCAGTTAATATCACACCGCTATATCACAGGCTCAATGTCGCAGGTGTGAAAAATGTTACTATAGGACAGGGGAGATGTAGAATTTCTGAACACACTTGTGGACACTGTTGTGTGAGGCCCAGTTAATATCACACCACTATGTCACAGGCTCAATGTCACAGGTGTGAAAAATGTCACTATAGGACAGGGGAGATGTAGAATTTCTGAACACACTTGTGGACACTGTTGGATTGTGTGAGGCCCAGTTAATATCACACCGCTATGTCACAGGCTCAATGTCGCAGGTGTGAAAAATGTCACTATAGGACAGGGGAGATGTAGAATTTCTGAACACATTTGAGGACACTGTTGGATTGTGTGAGGCCCAGTTAATATCACACCGCTATGTCACAGGCTCAATGTCGCAGGAGTGAAAAATGTCACTATAGGACAGGGGAGATGTAGAATTTCTGAACACATTTGTGGACACTGTTGGATTGTGTGAGGCCCAGTTAATATCACACCGCTATGTCACAGGCTCAATGTCGCAGGTGTGAAAAATGTCACTATAGGACAGGGGAGATGTAGAATTTCTGAACACACTTGTGGACACTGTTGTGTGAGGCCCAGTTAATATCACACCACTATGTCACAGGCTCAATGTCACAGGTGTGAAAAATGTCACTATAGGACAGGGGAGATGTATAATTTCTGAATACACTTGTGGACACTGTTGGATTGTGTGAGGCCCAGTTAATATCACACCGCTATGTCACAGGCTCAATGTCGCACGTGTGAAAAATGTCACTATAGGACAGGGGAGATGTAGAATTTCTGAACACACTTGTGGACACTGTTGGATTGTGTGAGGCCCAGTTAATATCACACCGCTTTGTCACAGGCTCAATGTCGCAGGTGTGAAAAATGTCGCTATAGGACAGGGGAGATGTAGAATTTCTGAACACACTTGTGGACACTGTTGTGTGAGGCCCAGTTAATATCACACCACTATGTCACAGGCTCAATGTCACAGGTGTGAAAAATGTCACTATAGGACAGGGGAGATGTAGAATTTCTGAACACACTTGTGGACACTGTTGGATTGTGTGAGGCCCAGTTAATATCACACCGCTATGTCACAGGCTCTATGTCGCAGGTGTGAAAAATGTCACTATTTGACAGGGGAGATGTAGAATGTCTGAACTCACTTGTGGAAACTGTTGGATTGTGTGAGGCCCAGTTAATATCACACCGCTATGTCACAGGCTCCATGTCGCAGGTGTGAAAAATGTCACTATAGGACAGGGGAGATGTAGAATTTCTGAGCACACTTGTGGACACTGTTGGATTGTGTGAGGCCCAGTTAATATCACACCGCTATGTCACAGGCTCAATGTCGCAGGTGTGAAAAATGTCGCTATAGGACAGGGGAGATGTAGAATTTCTGAACACACTTGTGGACACTGTTGTGTGAGGCCCAGTTAATATCACACCGCTATGTCACAGGCTCAATGTCGCAGGTGTGAAAAATGTCACTATAGGACAGGGGAGATGTAGAATTTCTGAACACACTTGAGGACACTGTTGGATTGTGTGAGGCCCGTTAATATCACACCGCTATGTCACAGGCTCAATGTCGCAGGTGTGAAAAATGTCACTATAGGACAGGGGAGATGTAGAATTTCTGAACACACTTGTGGACACTGTTGGATTGTGTGAGGCCCAGTTAATATCACACCACTATGTCACAGGCTCAATGTCGCAGGTGTGAAAAATGTCACTATAGGACTGGGGAGATGTAGAATTTCTGAACACACTTGTGGACACTGTTGTGTGAGGCCCAGTTAATATCACACCACTATGTCACAGTCTCAATGTCACAGGTGTGAAAAATGTCACAATAGGACAAGGGAAGATGTAGAATTTCTGAATACACTTGTGGACACTGTGGGATTGTGTGAGGCCCAGTTGATATCACACCGCTATGTCACAGGCTCAATGTCGCAGGTGTGAAAAATGTCACTATAGGACAGGGGAGATGTAGAATTTCTGAACACACTTGTGGACACTGTTGGATTGTGTGAGGCCCAGTTAATATCACACCGCTATGTCACAGGCTCAATGTCGCAGGTGTGAAAAATGTCACTATAGGACAGGGGAGATGTAGAATTTCTGAACACACTTGTGGACACTGTTGGATTGTGTGAGGCCCAGTTAATATCACACCGCTTTGTCACAGGCTCAATGTCGCAGGTGTGAAAAATGTCGCTATAGGACAGGGGAGATGTAGAATTTCTGAACACACTTGTGGACACTGTTGTGTGAGGCCCAGTTAATATCACAACACTATGTCACAGGCTCAATGTCACAGGTCTGAAAAATGTCACTATAGGACAGGGGAGATGTAGAATTTCTGAACACACTTGTGGACACTGTTGTGTGAGACCCAGTTAATATCACACTGCTATGTCACAGGCTCAATGTCGCAGGTGTGAAAAATGTCACTATAGGACAGGGGAGATGTAGAATTTCTGAACACACTTGTGGACACTGTTGGATTGTGTGAGGCCCAGTTAATATCACACCGCTATGTCACAGGCTCAATGTCGCACGTGTGAAATATGTCACTATAGGACAGGGGAGATGTAGAATTTCAGAACACACTTGTGGACACTGTTGGATTGTGTGAGGCCCAGTTAATATCACACCGCTATGTCACAGGCTCAATGTCGCAGGTGTGAAAAATGTCGCTCTAGGACAGGGGAGATGTAGAATTTCTGAACACACTTGTGGACACTGTTGTGTGAGGCCCAGTTAATATCACACCGCTATGTCACTGGCTCAATGTCGCAGGTGTGAAAAATGTCACTATAGGACAGGGGAGATGTAGAATTTCTGAACACACTTGTGGACACTGTTGTGTGAGGCCCAGTTAATATCACACCGCTATGTCACAGGCTCAATGTCACAGGTGTGAAAAATGTCACTATAGGACAGGGGAGATGTAGAATTTCTGAACACTCTTGTGGACACTGTTGGATTGTGTGAGGCCCAGTTAATATCACACCGCTATGTCACAGGCTCAATGTCGCAGGTGTGAAAAATGTCACTATAGGACAGTGGAGATGTAGAATTTCTGAACACACTTGAGGACACTGTTGGATTGTGTGAGGCCCAGTTAATATCACACCGCTATGTCACAGGCTCAATGTCGCAGGTGTGAAAAATGTCACTATAGGACAGGGGAGATGTAGAATTTCTGAACACACTTGAGGACACTGTTGGATTGTGTGAGGCCCAGTTAATATCACACCGCTATGTCACAGGCTCAATGTCGCAGGTGTGAAAAATGCCACTATAGGACAGGGGAGATGTAGAATTTCTGAACACACTTGTGGACACTGTTGGATTGTGTGAGGCCCAGTTAATATCACACCGCTATGTCACAGGCTCAATGTCGCAGGTGTGAGAAATGTCACTATAGGACAGGGGAGATGTAGAATTTCTGAACACACTTGTGGACACTGTTGTGTGAGGCCCAGTTAATATCACACCACTATGTCACAGGCTCAATGTCACAGGTGTGAAAAATGTCACTATAGGACAGGGGTGATGTAGAATTTCTGAATACACTTGTGGACACTGTTGGATTGTGTGAGGCCCAGTTAATATCACACCGCTATGTCACAGGCTCAATGTCGCAGGTGTGAAAAATGTCACTATAGGACAGGGGAGATGTAGAATTTCTGAACAGACTTGTGGACACTGTTGGATTGTGTGAGGCCCAGTTAATATCACACCGCTATGTCACAGGCTCAATGTCGCAGGTTTGAAAAATGTCACTATAGGACAGGGGAGATGTAGAATTTCTGAACACACTTGTGGACACTGTTGGATTGTGTGAGGCCCAGTTAATATCACACCGCTATGTCACAGGCTCAATGTCGCAGGTGTGAAAAATGTCGCTATAGAGTCACACACAGATAGCTTCACTGTGGCCGTGATAACAGCCTTTACACGGTACTGAGAGAGTAGCGTGCACGTACACCGCTGTCCAGTGTCCGTAAAATTGTCTAGCTCTGTGTTTTTCTAAGTATACGGACTGACACACGCTGTCTCTCTATAGTTTTGAATGTGATCAAACAGCAAGCATACTTAACTATTTGAAAAGCAGACAAAACTAGAAGGTGGAGTTCTGTTACAACGGAACATGTCCTCGACTTATTCTTACAGAGTCACACACAGATAGCTTCACTGTGGCTGTGATAACAGCTGTTACACGGTACTGTGTGAGGAGCGTACACCGATGTATGGTGTGAAAAAATGCATGCTCAGTACCTCACCAGGACAAAAAAAAAAATTTGGATTGCTTTTAAAAAAGCAGTTTGCAGAGCAGTGGGAAAACAGCAATGCAGCTATCAGGAAGCCTTATAAGTAGAGTTGAGCGATACCGTCCGATACTTCAAAGTATCGGATCGGAATGGATCGGCCGATCTTAAAAAAAAGTATCGGTATCGCCGATTCCGATACCGGAAGTCCCATTCAAGTCTATGGGACTTCCGGTATCGGAATAAGAAAAATCCTGTTTTTCCCTTGTACAGCCTCTCTGGGGTCTGTACGGGCCTTTCGGGGGGCTGTGCCGGCCTGCCAGGGGGTCTGTGCAGGCTCCGGTGGGCTGTGCCGGCCTGCCAGGGGGTCTGTGCAGGCTCCGGTGGTCTGTGCCGGCCTGCCGGGGGGCTGTGCCGGCCTGCCAGGGGGGCTGTGCAGGCTCCGGTGGGCTGTGCCGGCCTGCCGGGGGGCTGTGCCGGCCTGCCGGGGGGCTGTGCAGGCTCCGGGGGGCTGTGCCAGCCTGCCGGGGGCTGTGCAGGCTTCGGGGGTCTGTGCAGGCATCGTCCGATGGGACTACAAGTCCCATCGGGCGATGCCTGCTACCATGACAGTGATTGACACATTAGCCAATGATGGGACAGTAGTAGTCCCATCATCCGGCTAATGTGTTGAATGTAAAAAAAAAAAAAAAAAATTACATACATACAACATGCATACTACATACATGCTACATTCATACTACATACTACATACATGCTACATTCATACTACATATATACTACATGCAACATACATACTACATATATACTACATGCATGCTACATACATGCTACATACATACTACATATATACTACATGCATGCTACATACATACTACATGCTACATACATACTACATATATACTACATACATACCACATACATACTACATACATACTACATACATACTACATGCTACATACTACATATATACTACATGCATGCTACATACATACTACATGCTACATACATACTACATATATACTACATACATACTACATACATACTACATGCATGCAACATGCATACTACATATATACTACATGCATGCAACATGCATACTACATATATACTACATGCTACATACATACTACATATATACTACATGCATGCTACATACATACTACATGCTACATACATACTACATATATACTACATACATACCACATACATACTACATACATACTACATACATACTACATGCTACATACATACTACATATATACTACATGCATGCTACATACATACTACATGCTACACACATACTACATATATACTACATACATACTACATACATACTACATGCATGCTACATACATACTACATGCTACATACATACTACATATATACTACATGCATGCTACATACATACTACATGCTACATACATACTACATATATCCTACATACATACTACATACATACTACATGCTACATACATACTGTGTGGGAAATTCCCACGCAGCAATGGCATAAAGTGAGACTAGGGACTTTTTTTTTTTTAAGTGGCGGAGGAATACAGTGCGGAAGGATACCTACCTTCCGTCATTGGATTCCTGCAGCCCGTAGAGAACGGCAGCAACAGCTGATGCTGCAGTTCTCTACCCAAGATCGTCGTGGGACACACTCGTGGACTGCTTCGGATCGTGGGTGAGTATTTTTGTGGTTTGTTATGTTAATATTTATTCCGTAAAAGACAATGGCTTCGGGGAACAATGTGACAAGTATTGGTAAGTATGTTACTCTATGTTATATGTACTGTATGTCCATGTATGTATTGTATGAATGTATTGTATGTAGTATGTATGTAGTATATATGTGGTATGTATGTAGCATGTAGTATGTATGTAGTAAGTATGTAGCATGCATGTAGCATGCAGTATGTATGTAGCATGCATGTAGTATATATGTAGTATGTATGTAGCATGTAGTATGTATGTAGCATGCATGTAGTATATATGTAGTATGTATGTAGCATGTAGTATGTATGTAGCATGCATGTAGTATGTATGTAGTATGTATGTAGTATATATGTAGTATGTATGTAGCATGTAGTATGTATGTAGCATGCATGTAGTATATATGTAGTATGTATGTAGCATGTAGTATGTATGTAGCATGCATGTAGTATGTATGTAGTATGTATGTAGCATGTAGTATGTATGTAGCATGCATGTAGTATATATGTAGTATGTATGTAGTATGTATGTAGTATGTATGTAGTATATATGTGTTATGTATGTAGTATGTATGTAGTATATATGTGGTATGTATGTAGTATGTATGTAGTATGTATGTAGTATGTATGTAGCATGTAGTATGTATGTAGCATGCATGTAGTATGTATGTAGTATTTTTTTTTTTTTTTTAACATTTAACACATTAGCCGTATGATGGGACTACTACTGTCCCATCATTGGCTAATGTGTCAATCACTGTCATGGTAGCAGGCATCGCCAGATGGGACTTGTAGTCCCATCGGACGATGCTTGCACAGACCCCCGGACATCAGCACAGCCCCCCGGCAGGCCGGCACAGCCCCCCGGCAGGCCGGTACAGACCCCCACAGGGTGCACAGACCACCGGCAGGCCGGCACAGCCCCCCGGCAGGCCGGTACAGACCCCCACAGGGTGCACAGACCACCGGCAGGCCGGCACAGCCCCCCGGCAGGCTGGTACAGACCCCGGGCAGTCCACACAGCCCCCCGGCAGGCCGGCACAGCCCCCCGGCAGGCCGGCAGAGACCCCCAGAAGGCCCGAAATGACGGCGCATCATGATGCGCACACACCGCGCATCATGATGACGTCAGGCTGTCAATCAACTTTGAACTTCCGATTCCGATGCCGACTTCCGATATTGAAAAAATATCGGAAGTCGGTATCGGAATTCCGATACAGCAAGTATCGGCCGATACCCAATACTTGCGGTATCGGAATGCTCAACACTACTTATAAGGCAGCCTAATAACCAACACAGCTGATCCAGCAAAATATAGCCTCCACTTGCACTGCACACACAGTGACTGGTGTGTTGTACAGGCAAAATCGCTAGCAGCAGAAGCAGTTTTTGGTGTCTTCTTCCCTGCCTAACGCTCTCCCTACAGAATCAGCAGCAGCAGCTCTCCCTATTCTGAGATCAGCATGAGTAACATGGCGGTTGGCGCCCTTTTATACCCCCTGTGACGCCCCCCAAAGCAAGCCAATCACTTGCATGCCCTTCTCAAAGATGGTGGTGACCCCTGCCTATGTCATCACGTTGCCCACAGTGTCCGTGGATCCTGATTGGCTGAAAAAGGGCGGAAAACAAACTTTTGAAGCGCGACTTTGGTGCTAAAGTCGCCGAGCTCGTGGCCGACCTCACCCTAGGTTCGGGTTTCGTTTCATGAAACCCGACTCTACCAAAAGTCGGCGACTTTTGAAATTTTTCGACCCGTTTCGCTCAACTCTAGTGAGCTCATTTTCGGGTTTGCCTCTGGCTTCTGGTGAGGGTTATGGAGCTGGCTGTGCTGACAGAGGAGTAGTGAGTTCTCTATCTGGACTCCCTCTGTTGCTGAAGGGAGGTAATGAAGCTGATCTAAATGGCAGAGACCGGCCACCTGAGGACGAGGACTGCGATTGGAAATCAGGAGTTTCAGATTGGATTTAAGGCAGCCGACTCCCTAGTTTCTTGCTGGTGATTTTTCCTGACTGTGGCTCCTGGTTTCCAGTTTGGTTCCTGCCTTCCTAAAGCTAAGTTTTCTCTGCTATTGTTCATATGAGTTTTTGTCTGGTTTACTTACTTTTTGTGTTCAGCCAGCCCTGGCTGGGACTGGGCTGAATCCCCATTTTGTCTCTGATCAGTTGATCTCTTTTGCTCTGTCTTCAGATTATACCTGAGTGCTGATATAGTGATTTGAAGTCTAGCGACTTCAGGGCCTTTTTCTATCAGATGTGTTGGACATTCTTTTTGGCAGGGTTTTTTGCGTGATTGCAGACAGCAGCTTTTCTTTCCTGTCCTTTCTAGTTAGCGAGGGCCCCATCGTTTGCTCAGCCTATCTTTCTACCTGTGTCTGTGTTTTCATCTTGTTTCACCGACAATACATGTTGGGGGCTGTCTATTGCTTTGGGGTCTGCTCTGGGGCAGTTTAGATTTTCCCTTTCTTTCTTTAGGCTTATTTAGTTCTCCGGCCGTGACGAGGCGTCTAGGACCACCGTAGGCACGCTCCACGGCTACTGCTAGTTGTTGTGGATAGGATCAGGGGTCTGCAATCTGCTAGTTACCAACCTCTCCGGTTTTCTGGGCTTAGCTTGATTTTTGTTTTTTCCTCCTCGGTGACTCATTCATAACAAAAGGCTGGTTCCGTAGTGCCAATAGGACAAGCACCCCCTGACGGACTGTGGGTTTCGGTAACTGCGGCCGGCTCGCGGCCTTGCAACGTTGTTTTTCAGGGGTACTTTCTGCTACCCGTCCGGGTTCCAGTACCGTCAGCTGGTTCTCGGCAGTGCCTTTGGCTTAGGTGCCTCCATCTCGGTATCCGAGTTCCTGCAACGTCTGCTGGTCCTTGGTAGTGCTTTCCAGCACAGGTACCTCCTGCTTAGTAACCGGTTTCCAGTATCGTCAGCTGGTCCACAGTAGTGCCATTGGCTCTTGTTGCTTCTGCTGCCCCTCCGGGTTCCAGCACCGTCAGCTGGTTCTTGGCAGTGTCTATGGCACGGGTACTCCCTCCTGCCCAGCTTGGTTCCAGCACACCAGTTGTTTCCGGGAAGTTTCAACATCACTTTGGCACCAATATGTTGTCCTGTCGTGTTGCGGTCGGGTTAGCCGACTCTATGGTGCCTGCAGTTTAGGTGCTTCCTATGTGGGCTGCGGGATCTGGCAATAAAGGCTGGTTCCATAGTGCCAATAGGACAAGCACCCCCTGTAGGACTGTGGGTTTTGGCAACTGCGGCCGGCTTGTGGTCTTGCAACATTGTTTTTCAGGGGTACCTTCTGCTGCCCCTCCGGGTTCCAGCACCGTCAGCTGGTTCTCTGCAGTGCCTTGGCTTAGGTGCCTCTATCACAGTTTCCGAGTTCCAGCAACGTCTGTTGGTCCTTGGTAGTGCTTTCTAGCACAGGTACCTCTTGCTTAGTAACCGGGTTCCAGTACCGTCAGCTGGTCCTCGTCAGTGCCATTGGCTCTTGTTTCTTCTGCTGCCCCTCCAGGTTCCAACACCGTCAGCTAATCCTCGGTAGTTCCATTGGCTCTTGTTCCTTCTGCTGCCCCTCTGGGTTCCAGCACCGTCAGCTGGTTCTTGGCAGTGCCTTTGGCTTAGGTGCCTCCATCTCGGTATCCGAGTTCCAGCAACGTCTGCTGGTCCTTGGTAGTGCTTTCTAGCACAGGTACCTCCTGCTTAGTAACCGTCTTCCAGTACCATCAGCTGGTCCTCGGTAGTGCCATTGGCTCTTGTTCCTTCTGCTGCCCCTCCAGGTTCCAGCACCGTCAGCTGGTCCTCGGTAGTTCCATTGGCCCTTGTTCCTTCTGCTGCCACTCCAGGTTCCAGCACCATCAGCTGGTTCTCGGCAGTGCCTTTGGCTTAAGTGCCTCCATCTTGGTATCCGAGTTCCAGCAACGTCTGCTGGTCCTTGGTAGTGCTTTCTAGCACAGGTACCTCCTGCTTAGTAACCGGATTCCAGTACCGTCAGCTGGTCCTCGGTAGTGCCATTGGCTCTTGGTCCTTCTGCTGCCCCTCCGGTTTCCAGCACCGTCAGCTGGTCCTCGGTAGTGCCATTGGCTCTTGTTCCTTCTGCTGCCCCTCCGGGTTCCAGCACCGTCAGCTGGTCCTCGGTAGTTCCATTGGCCCTTGTTCCTTCTGGTGCCCCTCCGGGTTCCAGTACCGTCAGCTGGTTCTCAGCAGTTCCTCAGCCTTCTTGTACCTTCTGCTACATTTCCAAGTTGAAGCTTTTTGAAATGGTTTTTGGTAATCACTCTGGATCTCCCTGACGACGACCCTGAAGACCACCCCAAAGAAGATCAAAAAGATTACCCTGAAGAAGATGACAAAGAGGAAAAAGAACATGAAGACAACCACCAAGATATAGAACAACAAGAGACAGAAGACCAAGAAGCAGAAGAACAAAAAGCAGAAGAATATTAAGCATAACACTAAAAATCAGAGCAAAAGATATTATCTAAATTATAAGTAGAAGAAGACTAAGCAGTGTATGGGGGTGAGTCCGTTCCTCCTCGTGGTGCCCCTGGAAAATGCCTGCTGCTGCAGGCCAAACTGAACGCGGACAAATCCTGTTGTAAATCTTTTGTGACAGGCAGAACAGAAGGTGTAATCTTCATACTTTTATAGATAACAACTACAGGAATGCCTGTCACAAATAATATGATGAAGAAGAATAGGAAGAAGATGAAGAAGTAGAATATGAAGAAGAATAATAGTTGAATAAGAAGAATATGAATAATGTAAAAAAAAAGAATAATAGGTAGAAAGTGAAGAAGAAGAAGATGAATGAGGTGAAGAAGTTGATGAAAAAGATGCTGCTGCTGCTGCTGCGGATCATGAAGGAGAAAGTGTGGGAGAGTAAAAAAGAAGGTGAAGAGCATGGAAGTAGTGAAACATACATATCTGACAAAATATAACAAAGGTTAACATAGTCAATATCTTTGTAACTCCGAACGTCTTAAAAAAAAAAAAATAATTCCTGCTATTCCATTTGATTGGGCTAAACCTCTATGACTTTAATGTCTCCTCCACCTCCCCAATGCATTCTACATTATTCTTAGTTGTTTTTCTTCATGTAGAATTAACCTACGAGGAAAAAAAGGGTTTATTTTAATTCCGATATTTCTGTCCCATTCACTTGCATTGGTTTCCTGTATCGGAATCGGCGATATCCGATACTTTTTGGGTATCGGTCCGATCCAATCCGATCCGATATTTCACGATATCGGAAGGTATCGCTCAACACTACTTATGACCATGTGATATTTCAGTTTTTCTTTTTTAATAAATTTGCAAAAATTTCTACATTTCTGGTTTTTTTCAGTCAGGATGGGGTGAAGAGTGTACATTAAAGAGAAAAAAATGAACTTTTTTGAATTTACCAAATGTCTGCAATAAAATAAAGAGTGAAAAGTTTAAAGGGGTCTGAATGCTTTCCGTACCCACTTTATATATTCCATCAGTTTGATTCTTCGAAACCAGACCTTAAAATGGGTGGGTCTTATTCAAACCTCACTTCAAAGGGGGATTACTTATAGCTTGGAAATATTCTGGTTTTAGGAAAAAAAAATCCAGATTTTGGAAATGTAAATGTTAGCAAGTATGCAAAACAAGCAAAACAACAGATATTACAGTTCTTAACCCTTTAACATCATATGATATGCAGTGTCCGTCATTGGATGTCTCCCCCTGTTTGGTGGGGGCTTCGGTGATGATCTGATCAGCTATTATGTGCCCCTAACTGCTGCTTGTACATTCCCAATCTACCTGTGGCAGTTACCATGTTAAATGCCGCTGTCAAACTCTGACAGCGGCATTTAACATGCACGCGCAAGAAGCGCATCATTAGCCCCACCCATTGGTGCCCGTGTCACATGAACGCGGGTGGCCGATGGGTTGGCATGACAACCCGTGGTCTGCAGGAGTCCCCTGTGGTTGCCAAAGCCGGATAGCTATGAGCGCCACCCAGCGGTCGGCGCACATAGCAAGTGTGCATTTCTGCTCTATGTAGCACAAGCGATAGGATGATCGCAGCGTCTCACATGGAGACAATTTAAGCAAGTAAAAAGTAAAAAAAAGTTTTTACAAATATAATAAAAATGTAAAACATTTTAAAAGTTCAAATCACCCCCATTCGACCCACACAAAATAAAACAATTTAAAAAAAATCAAATATACACATATTTGGTATTGCCGCATTCAGAATCGCCAGATCTATCAATGTATAAAAAGAATTAATCTGATCGGTAAACGGTGTAGCAAGAAAAAAAATCAAAATGCCAGAATTACATTTTTTTGGTAGCTGCAACATTGCAATAAAATGCAAAAACGGGCAGTCAAAAGATCATATCTACATCAAAATGGTACTAATAAAAGCATCAGATTGGCACACAAAAAAGCCCTTACCCAGCCCCAGATCCCAAAAAATGGAGATGCTACAGGTCTCAGAAAATGGCGACATTTTTTATTTATTAATTTTTTTTACAAACGTTTGATTTTTTTTCACCACTTAAATAAAAAAGAACCTAGACATATTTGATGTCTATGAACTCAAAATGACCTGGAGAATCGTAATGGCAGGTCAGTGTTAGCATTTAGTGAACATGGCAAAAAAATATCAAAAAAACAATTGTGGAATTGCATTTTTTTTGCAATTTCACCGCACTTGGATTTTTTCCTCACTTTCCAGCACATGATATGATAAAACCAATGGTGCCATTCAAAAGTACAACTTGTACTGCAAAAAATAAGCCCTCACATGGCCATATTGACAGAAAAATAAAAAAGTTATGGCTGTGGGTAGAAGGGGAGCAAAAAAATGAAGATGCAAAAATGGAAATACCCCTGATCCTTAAGGGGTTAAATCGATTACTACATAGTATTTCCAAACTAAAATAATCAAACTGTGTATGCATCACCAGAGAAAAGTGCCAGGGGTTGGGGTTAGCTCTGATCACAGCAGTTTAACCTCTTAGATACCTCTGTCAATAGTGACAACAGTATCTAAGAGTTTAGAAATGGGAGGTGTCTGTTCCTCCTCCCACTTACTGATGTGTGCTGATATGAAAGGGTGGAGAGGATGGCGTTCCACCTCTCTGACAACTCCTGACATTTTATATGTATGAAAGAGTGTGTAAAAATGTATCCATTTCCATTTTGCCACAAACGGATGACACAGGATCCATTTTTTGACGGATCCGTTTTTAGCTGAATTTTCATAAATTTAAAGTGACATGACTCTGGAAAAGGAGAGAGAGAGGGAGCGAGAGAGAGATTTTTTTGCTGCCAGAACAGAATATGGGGTTAAAAGCGGATCTGTTTCTATTCGCTTTTTTGACGCACACAAAAAAGTTTCATTGTCCGTCCACTCAAGACAGCGGACGCCAAAATTTTGATGGATCTGTCAAAAAACGGATGCAACGGATGACCATCCGTCAAAATCCGACGCAATGCAGGTCAATGGGAAAAAAAAACGGATCCGCCAAAAAAAATGGCGGATCCGTTTTTTTTGCAAAATGACGTATTTTGACTGACGTCAAAAAACTGAAGTGTGAAACAGGCCTTAACTGTAAGACCAGCCCATAGTTGGGAGGAAGATTGGGGATGAGTGAGTTCCTGTTGTTTAGAAGTTGGACAGTGAGTTAGTTGGTGAGAGAGGGAAAAGGAAGGACACCCATAGAGAGGAAGAAAAATCATCATTGGGTGTGTGTGGGATGAAATCAGTGGCAAAGGAAGCAAGTTTCATCAATAGAGCTTCAGTGGCGGCAGTTTTCTCCTTTACACAGGCAAGTCATGGGAACTACAGTAAGGCTACTTTCAGACATCAGTTTTTTAGCATCAGGCGCGATGTGGCGAAAAATGTAAAAGCCAGATCCGGCACCGGTTGCCACCGGATCTGGCTTTTATCCCATAGACTAGCATTATCACTGCATTGCGCCTGATGGCCATGCGGCGTGTCTGGCTTTTGCCGGATACGGCAAAAAATGCCTGTCCAGCGTCTGCAAAAAACATTCCCTTCAATGTTTTTTTGCAGTGCCGGAACGGCTTTTTACACAGCGCATGCCCGGACACTGTGAGTGTTAACCCCACAAGTGCCCGGCAAGAGAGAGATCTCTCTCTCTCACCCGGACACTTGTGAGAGATCTCTCTCACCGGGCACTTGTGGGTTAACACACACAGTGTCCAGGCAAGAGAGAGAGAGGTCTCTCTCTCCCGGCATTTGTGGGGTTAACCCCACAAGTGCCAGGAGAGAGAGAGATCTCTCTCTTTGTCGCCCGGACACTGAGTGTTAACCCCACATGTGTCTCTCTCTAACCGCCACCCCTTCCCCTCCCCTCCACCCATACCCTTCGGCAGCTGTCTCTCTCGTCCCCGATGTATCTTCCTCCTGCAGCTCCTTTAAATCCTGTCTGAGCCGTATCAGACGCCGCATACACATCCGGTGTCACCGCTGCAGGCCCGATCCGGCAGCTCGGCTTTTTGCCGCACGCTGCCGGACCCCACACACCAGATGTCAGAAAGTAGCCTAAGAGAATATAGTAACACCTTTAGAAGACTGATGGTAATGGCCCTAGTGCTGGACAGACCTGGAAGCTGCAGTCAGTGAGACACTGCCAGCAGGTTTGAACACGTATAGAACAAGGCCGTGAGAAAATCTGCCTTATGTCTGTTCCCAGGGAAGATTAGTGGGAGTGCAGTGCCACAGTGCAACACATTGACCAAAGTGGCGCTACACTCTTATTATGGAGGTCCTTAGATTAGACATTGAATTTACAGTAACATACATCCCAAGGAGGAAAGCAAAGTCTATTGCCTGCTATATAGGTATAAGCAAGCATTAAAATGCTTTGATGCTCATTACTTGAACTGAGCAATTCCTAATGCTCGGATGCCGTATTTGAGTAATGAGTATAATGGGAGATGGTTTTAGGAAGTTTCGTCCCCAGCAGTTCGCCCCCAGCATTTCACCCCCAGCAGTTCGCCCCCGAATATTTCGCCCCCAGCATTTCGCCCCCAGGTTGTTTTGCCCCCGCACATTTCGCCCCCAGCAGTTTGCCCTCGGATGTTTCGCCCCCGGATGTTTCGCCCCCAGCAGTTCGCCCCCGGATGTTTCGCCCCCAGCAGTTCGCCCCCGGATGTTTCGCCCCCAGCAGTTCGCCCCCAGCAGTTCACCCCCGGATGTTTCGTCCCCAGCAGTTCGCCCCCAGCAGTTCGCCCCCGGATGTTTCGCCCCCAGCAGTTCGCCCCCAGCAGTTCACCCCCGGATGTTTCGCCCCCAGCAGTTCGCCCCCGGATGTTTCGCCCCCAGCAGTTCGCCCCCAGCAGTTCACCCCCGGATGTTTCGTCCCCAGCAGTTCACCCCCAGCAGTTCGTACCCGGATGTTTCGCCCCCAGCAGTTCACCCCTGGATGTTTCGCCCCCAGCAGTTCACCCCCGGATGTTTCGCCCCCGGATGATTCACCCCCAGCAGTTCGCCCCCGGATGTTTCGCCCCCAGCAGTTCGCCCCCGGATGTTTCGCCCCCAGCAGTTTGCCCCCGATGTTTCGCCCTCAGCAGTTCGCCCCCGGATGTTTTGCCCCAGCAGTTCACCCTCAGCAGTTCGCCCCCGGATGTTTCGCCCCCAGCAGTTCGCCCCCAGCAGTTCGCCCCCAGATGTTTCACCCCCAGCAGTTCGCCCCCGGATGTTTGACCCACGGATGTTTCGCCCCCAGCAGTTCGCCCCTGGATGTTTCGCCCCCAGCAGTTCGCCCCCGGATGTTTCATCCCCAGCAGTTCGCCCCCAGATGTTTTGCCCCCAGCAGTTCGCCCCCAGATGTTTCGTCCCAAGCAGTTCGCTCACAGCAGTTCGCCCCCGGATGTTTCGCCCCCTGCTTTTTGCCCCCATATGTTTCGGCCCCAAATTAGGCAGGAAATTTTGGCCTTGTGCTTTAGCCCTAAGACTGCTTTCACAGTAGCCACTTTCCCAAGTGCTAAGCACTGGAAAATCGCTAAGAAGATTGCCAATTTTGAATATACTACATGGTGGCCCGATTCTAATGTATCGGGTATTCTAGAAGGCACAGCCACGTGGTATGCTGCACAGGTTATGTAGTATATTGGACAGTCCACGTAGTACATTGTACAGGCCACGTAGTATATACGACAGCCGACGTAGTATTTTGGACAGCGCACGTAGTAAATTGCACAGTCCACGTAGTAAATTGCACAGCGCACATAGTAAATTACACAGCGCACATAGTATATTGGCCAGCCATCGTAGTATATTGCACTGGTCACGTAGTATATTGCACTGTCCAAGTAGTCTAGGAATGTGGGCACTATATTCGTGTTTAAAAAAAAATAATAAAGATATACTCACCTCAGCCACGGGCCCTGAAGTCCTCGCGCCTCTCTGCAGTGCTGGCGGTGGCTTCCGGTCTGAGCGTAGGACCTGCGATGATGTCGCGGTCACATGACCGTGACATCATCGCAGGTCCTGGATGGTGTGCATTGGAGAGAGGCGCGGAGGACAGCGCGACGTTGGAGGGGGTGAGAATAACTTTTTTTTTATCATTATTATTTTTAACATTACATCTTTTCACTATTGATGCTGCATAGGCACCATCAATAGCGAAAAGTTGGTCACACAGGGATAATAGCAGCATTAACGGAGTGCGGTACACCGCGATCCGTTAACGCTGGCATTAACCCTGTGTGAGCGGTCAGCGGTGAGTGCAGGGCAGTGAAGCAGCGGCCATTTTTATGGCAGACTGTGACCATCGCTGATTGGTCGTGGGCGTTTTGCCACGACCAATCAGCGACTTGGATTTACATGACAGACAGACGCCGCGACCAATGGATATACGAATAAAACGTTACAGACAGAAAGACGAAAGTGACCCTTAGACAATTATATAGTAGATAAGTCAATGGCTAGAAAAGCGAGGTGTTGTTTCGGCCAGCTCTTTTAATTTTATTACAGGAGCTATTTTTGAGCACTTAGCCTTCATCAATAGCCTGTATCTTATGGGTCATTACCGAGAGCGCTCACAAAAGCGCTCTGAAAAATGCCAGTAAAGCACGTGCTTTGGAGTTCTAAAACAGTGGCAGCATAAGGGTGCTTTCAAACTTCCGCTACATATGCACTACAGGCCGCCGTTCGCTTCTGTAATGCCGCATTCCGCTAACCTGCAGCGGAACGAAAAGAAGAAAATGCTCTTCTTTTTGTTCTGACACTGATAGCGGAATGCGGCATTACGAAAGCGAACGGGCATCTGCAGATCGCGGAACCCAGCCGTTCACTTCTATGGGCAATGCAAGCGGAATGCCAGCATTCAGCCAGCATTGCCCTGGGGTCAGCTGGATGTCAGATCCAGAGCGGATCGACCTCTGGCGGCCACAAACACAAGTGTGAAACCACTCTAAAATTACAGTGTGCAAGAGGCCTAAAATCTAAACAATTTTGAACTTTTACCTGACCCAGCACTGACCTGCTTTGTTGCAAGTTTTGTTGCAGATGTAACAAGTAGCATGGTCACATGTCCTGCAAGTTACATTAGACTAGCTTTTATTCCATCTGTATATCAGAATATAGCAGTGTCTGAAATCTCCACAAAGAGAGAAGTGTACTGCCACAAAAAATCAGTCAGCTTCCACAGCAATTCACTTTCTACAACTATGAATTCAGTTCTGTCCAAACGTGGAAGGAGGAAGTTGGTCCATGAGAATCACAATTACTTATTTTCCAAACGAACCACTGATGATGTTCATTCCATCTGGGTATGTGAAAAACGGTCAACTTGCAAGGGACGTGTTTGGACAATGAAGAATTTGGCGAAGTTGTGAAAGTAGTCAATCTTCACAATCACGCAGCACAAGCTGCAAGACCTGAAGCAATCCGACTTGGCAATGAGGCACTCACCAGGGCAAGGACAACACATGAGACACCACAACAGATTCTCACAGACGTCGTTTCAGGAGCCTATTCTAATGTTGCAGCACTTCTCCCAAGGAAAGCATCACTGAAGAGGACAATACGATTAGCAAGGCAACTTGGCAATATCCCAAGGTTACCTCAAACCCTTGATCAACTTGTTATCCCCCTCGAGTTCCAGGAGATCAGTATTGATGGTGTCCAGCAGCAGTTCCTTCTGTATGACTCTGGTAAGCTACTTAACCATTTAACATTGTATTAAAACAATTCCATTATGCATAATTATTGTAAAGTTTATTTTGCACAAATGTGAAAAAAGGCTACACTATAAGGTGCTGATATAAAATACTATGTGATTTTTGCCTTCAAGGGAAACTTTGAGGGTAATATAATGTAGTGAGGCCTACTGATTCCAACTAGTGTTGGCCGATCACTGGAAAGATAGGATCAGATCGGGCTGATCATACCGAAAGATTGGAATTAATTCAGATCCAATCTCCAGAGCTAGATGTAGATATATATATATATATATATGCACACTGTACGCCCGAACAGTGTGTGTATGTATATATATGCATATATGTGGGTGGGTGATGGTGGTCTGGCACTTTTGGAACTTTAAAATGCAATAAAGGATGTGTATAGGACTTCAGGAGCGCGGAGGTCTTTCTTCATGGATGCATGTTAAGTACAGGCGGAAGCCAACCCCTGCTCTAGCAGCACACTGAGTCCTCAGCAACAATCTCAGTTGAGCCACTCTTCTTCCAGCTTTCTTGCATATATATAATGGCCTCAAGCTGCGCTGTTAAAAAATAAACAAACCCAGTTATTCAACTCTCTCTCCGGTGTCCAGCGCTGTCTCCGGCGGTGCAGGGAATTCCGAAATCCCAATGCTATGCATTCTGGGTTGTGCATCACCACCTCTGCACATGTGCCGGGCTGTTCTGTGACGTGATGTGGTGCTTTCCCAGGACCGTCTAGTGAGCGGTCCTGGGATCACTCTCCACTGTAGTTATAGTACGGCAGGCACAGAGGCGGCGATGCGCCGCCTGGATTTCGGGATTCCCTGCACTGCTGGGCTAGGAGCCGGAGCCAGTACTGGACACTGGAGAAAGAGGTGAGTAACTGGTTTTGTTTATTTTTTAACAGCGCAGCCTGGAGCCATTTACTAAAGCTAAATATGCACACACGCTGTACACCCGTATAGTGTGTGTGTGTGTGTGTGTGTGTGTGTATATATATATATATATATATATATATATATACACGCACACTGTTCGGGAGTGTATGCCCGGACAGTGTTTTCAGATTACGGAGGATTCCGATTTCTAATTCAGATCATCACCATGATCTGGCTACAAATCGGATCGTAATTTAAAATAACGATCAGCCTGAAAATCGTAATAAATTACGATCTTCAGTGATCGGACCGGCCAACACTAATTCCAAATATGCAGCATTGTACTGGCCATACCTGTCCTGGATGCTGCCCCGGAGTTCAGCCTCGCCTGTCTGCGGCATGCACGGACTGAACTGCCATCGCTGGCTGATTCCTCGGCTCTCGTAGTTCAGTCCTGCAGATCCGTGGACAGGTCGGGCTGAACTCCAGAGCTCAGGTGAGATATGCCATAATTTGCAGATGCGTTTTGCCTGCTGCTTCCAAGCACTTTTTAAGCACTTTGCAAGCGCTTTGGCAAAACGCTTCTGAAAATAGGGGACGTGGCCAAGCTCTGCTATGGGCGTGGCCATGCCCTGCTATGGCCTAAACTGAGCGTATTTGGCGTGGTTTGCAGGCATTTTTCGGGAGGTTTCCCTCTTGCCCATTCCCATTCCTTCCGGGATCCGCCGGAAAATAGCTTTGAAGCTATTTTCCGGTGGGGCGTTTTCCGGCCCCGGCCGGAATCCGCCCGTAACCCGCACCATAGACATGAAAGGGCGGGTTTCAGGCAGGAAACACAGCACGGAATACGCCTGTAAATCCAGCTTGTCTGGATAAAGCCTGAGGCCTCGTGCCCACTGACGGAAGGGGATTGTGGAGCGGCATCTCCGCAGCGGCTGTATTTGCGGTAGCAATTGGAGATCCCACAGGAATCTATTTGTGCCTGCAATTGTGGCCACTATTGTGGTACCCTAATTCTGTATCAAAATCTTCACTTAACTCTATGGATTTAGGTGCAGGTTTTAGTGCAGGATTTCAGCCCCTTGTCTGAATGGCTGGAATTTTGTTTGTATAATGGCAGCATACATTGACATGCTGCACTGCATGTTTTTTTTTGTAAACAAAATTTTTTCATCAGCATGTGGATGGGATTTACACATTAATGCTGCATATGACCCCAGCCTAATGGACCATTCAGTTATGCCTTAGGCCAAAAGCACACTGGTGATTTTACTGGCGTTTTTTGCGTCCTGCACAATCCTCTTAATGAGACAGCATAGGCAGCGCGGACGTCACGAACGTCCGCGCTGCCCACCCGACGACTAGCGCGCCCATCCGCCTGAATGTAATGCCCCATTCAGGCGGGTGGACCGCCCAGTCGTTCATTCAGACGTCCAGCCACACGCAGCATCTGGATGCGGCTGTCAACTAGAAGGCCCGTTCAGCATAGTGGCGATCGGCCGTGCTGAACGGCCGTCTAGTTGAAGGGTCTAAAGGTACCCTAAAAATGTGACCTATTTCAAGTTTGGAAGTAATTTTAATTTTAAACAAAAATATATAATTTTCCACTGGGACAATATATGTTGTAAAAAACTATTGGTTGGCCCCTTCACACTAGATTTTGCTTCAGTTTTTTTATTATGAAATCAGAAAATCTGGAGCAAAATGTGAGTATTTAATGTGAGATATGAACAGAGTCTTCTGATTAGGATATTTTTTTTGTGAATTTATCCCAAAACTCTGTCTGCTGCTTGTTACACTTTTCCTGTTATTTCCTCTACTAATACTTTCATTTTAAATTAGGAAATGGACACAGCCGTATGTTGATATTTGGAACAAGAGACAATCTCCATCTACTGGCACAAAGTAAAGAGTGGTTTGCTGATAGCATGTTTTTCACTACACCAGCCTTGTTTAAGCAACTTTACACAATCCATGTAGTCCACAGCGGCCTTGTTGTTCCTGTAGTGTACACCTTGCTGACAGACAAGAGCCGTTCTACATACCAGAGGTTGCTGCAAGAGCTGAAGAACTTGCAGCCTGGACTGCAACCAGACAACCTGATGTTGGATTTTGAACTAGCTGCAATACAGGCATTTGAAAGTGAATTCCCCAACCTTGTGAAGACTGGTTGCTTTTTCCACCTATCACAGTCGGTTTGGCGTAAAGTTCAAAATGAAGGACTCAAGATGCAATACCAAGGTGACCATGAATTTGCCCGTTGGATACGCATGATACCTTCCCTGGCCTTTCTACCACCACAGAATGTTGTGCAATCATATGAAGAATTGGTGGAAGATCCTGACTTTCCACAAGAAGCCATACCCATTGCCAGCTATTATGAAGATACGTATATTGGTTGAATGACTCGCAGAGGACGTCAAGCACCTTTGTTTCCAGTTCAATTCTGGAATCTGTATGAACGAACATTGAATAATCAACAGCGAACAAATAATGATGTCGAAGGATGGCACCGTAGCTTTCGAGAAACATGTGGTACTCTTTTCCAAAATATATACCAGTTCATTAACTGTCTGAAACATCAGCAAGAGCTCCATAGTTTTGAAATTATTCAGATAATAGCAGGAAATCCCATCGCTGCAAGAAACAAAAAGTATGCTGCAATTTCAGCAAGGGTTAAACGTATCGTGCAAGATTTCGATAATAGAAGCTTGATGGATTATCTGAGAGGCATTGCCTACAGCTTTGATTTTTAGTTCATGGTCACATATTGTATGTTTTGAGAGCAGTGTTTTTAGCTGTAAAATAATTCAAGCATTATAACCTGCAATTTGTATTTTCTCTTTTTCTCTAATCCTTCCCCTCTATACCTTTTTATGTTTCTTGTTAAAACAGTTTTGATAGATACAGTTAAAGCATAACTCTGCAAAAAACATGTTATGTTATAGTACCTGTGCCCATAATATTCATTTCCAAAGGAGACCTTCCAGCAGCTTCACTTCTGTGTGAAAAGTCTCATCCAAGTTAAAGCTCCATGTGCTGCAGGATTTCAGTGGTTGCTAAGGAGGTTGTTTCTCCTTAGTAGCAGTACTTGTGGATGGATTCTAGAGGGCGTGGCTGCACAGGAGCATGCAGCTAACAATATATTCCCTATGATGTATAAAGGGCTGCTGGTTTACAGCCCTCTGCAAAGCCCCCCCTATGTGTTCCGTCCTGTAACGGCTTTACACAGGCAGGGGGGAGCCCTCCTCTTGTCCAGGACAGAGAACGTGAGCGGAGGGTGAAGGGGAGCTTTGCAGAGGGCTGTGAACAAGCAGCCCTGAATGTATCATAGGGAGCCAGGATCCGTTCTGCTCCCAAGGGGGCACGACCTCCTTAGTAACCAATGAAATCCTACTATTTTCCTGTCTGTTTGTAAAATTACTCATCTAGAAAACAAAGTTTGAGAATAAAAAACTAATTTGATCAGAATTGTATATCTTAGACTCATATGGTGTATTATTAGTGATAAGCAAACCTGCCAATGTTCAGTTCAGGCAGGTCTTTCCCGGATGCGAAAGATCCAGGAGCAAATTGCTAGAGGCAAAACATCCAGGGATGAACTGCTGGGGGCGAACTGACAGGGGGTGAAACATCCGGGGGTGAAACATCCGGGGGCGAACTGCTGGGGGCAAAACATCCGGGGGCGAACTGCTGGGGGCGAAACATCCGGGGGCGAACATCCGGGGGTGAACTGCTGGGGGCGAAACATCCAGGGGCGAAACATCCGGGGGCGAACTGCTGGGGGCGAAACATCCGGGGACGAACTGCTGGGGGCGAACTGCTGGGGGCAAAACATCCGGGGGCGAAACATCCGGGGGCGAACTGCTGGGGGCGAAATGTGCGGGGGCAAAATGTGCGGGGGCGAAGTGTTCAGTTCAGGCAGGTCTTTCCTGGATGCGAAAGATCCAGGAGCAAATTGCTAGAGGCAAAACATCCAGGGATGAACTGCTGGGGGCGAACTGACAGGGGGCGAAACATCCGGGGGTGAAACATCCGGGGGCGAACTGCTGGGGGCGAAACATCCGGGGGCGAACTGCTGGGGGCGAAACATCCGGGGGCGAACATCCGGGGGTGAACTGCTGGGGGCGAAACATCCAGGGGCGAAACATCCGGGGGCGAACTTCTGGGGGCGAAACATCCGGGGACGAACTGCTGGGGGCAAACTGCTGGGGGCAAAACATCCGGGGGCGAAACATCCGGGGGCGAACTGCTGGGGGTGAAACATCCGGGGGCGAAACATCCGGGGGCGAACTGCTGGGGGCGAACTGCTGGGGGCGAAACATCCGGGGGCGAAACATCCGGGGGCAAACTGCTGGGGGCGAAACATCCGGGGGCGAACTGCTGGGGGCGAACTGCTGGGGGTGAAACATCCGGGGGCGAACTGCTGGGGGCGAAACATCCGGGGGCGAACTGCTGGGGGCGAAACATCCGGGGGCGAAACATCCGGGGGCGAACTGCTGGGGGCGAAACATCCGGGGGCGAAACATCCGGGGGCGAACTGCTGGGGGCGAAATGTGCGGGGGCGAAATGTGCGGGGGCGAAACAACCTGGGGGCGAAATGCTGGGGGCGAAATGTTCGGGGGCGAAGTGTACCTGGGGGCGAACTGCTGGGGGCGAACTGCTGGGGGCGAACTGCTGGGGGCGAAATGCTGGGGGCGAACTGCTGGGGGCGAAACTTCCAACTCCCATGGGAGATAATGGGACATCTGAGCATTTTGCCAGCAGATCCTATAAGGAGGTCTGGGGGTAGTGAAAATGTTGAAATGGATGGATAAAGTGCTGAATGGAAGAAGACCCTTGGAAGAATCTCTGACTTCTCTGACTCCAAGATTGCTGCTGACTGCTGAGAAAAATGGTGTCACACTTTTACTCTGCTTTAGGGACTGACAATAATGAGACGCCCTTGAGGGTTCAGTCACCACAGAGGTACTGCACCTCCTCCTGAAGTGTAGTATCCCACTCCTTAGGTAAGATGGTGACAACTGACCAGACTCCAGCACCTGCACCCAGCACAGACACCTTAGAACAGCAGAGCACCCTCTATGGCCCCTGCTTTGGTTCATGAAGGGTGCTGGGAGATGGGTGGAGCTTAAATTACACTAGAGGGGAGAGCTGACAGGAAGTTAGAGCAGAGTCCCAGAGAGGGATGGAGTGAAAGGACGTATTTGCAGCAGCCTCCTATGAGCTGGAGCTGATGGCAAAAAAGAAAGAGAAAGATCAGTTCTTCAGAAGAAAGAGAGAAAAGAAAGGAACATGAAGAGGAGAGAACTGGGATCGGAGCTAGAGCAGAGCCCTTTCCTAAGTTTAATGCGCCAAAGGCTGGGCGCCGGTATCCAAGGCTGTGTGTGATGCTAATGATCCTACAGCAGAAACCAGAGGAATAGAAGTTGAGACCACTTTATTCCCACCTAAGACTCGATGACACAGTAGCAATGTGTGTGAGCCAGGACATGGTTGTAATGAGTCCCCGAAGTAGGCTACAGCTGCCAGTCATGTGAGTGGAGTTCTAAGTATCAGCAAGAAAGAGGAACTTGAGTGTAATTCATAACTACAAGTATTTCAGATTAGTGCTAGTAAGGAGACATTTAGAAAAGGCACATGGAAGGGAGTGCTGGAAGGGTGTATTCCATCTGCCTGGGAGTTGGCTGAGCACCTCACCTGGAGAAAGCAGCACTGAAGTGGGCACCTGTCTATGCCAGAAACATGAGTAAAGCTTTGGAATTACATTCAGCTGTGTCATTGCCTTCTTCCTGCACCAACACCTTCAGCACTGCTACATTTCTGTGCCTAACACTACACCATCTACCTCAACATCTACCACTGCTGCCCTGGGACTACAGCTCTGCCTGTGGAGAGCTATTACATCTCTGCTGCATTCCACCATCTGTCCCAGAGGATCTGCACTGCAGCGCTGGTCACCTCTGACCAGATACCACAGTTGGCGTCACAAACTTATCTAAACATAAACGTTATTCATTCCATCTATTTTACATGGACACCCAGGGCCACGGACCGGGTCACCGCCACCGCGACACTTCCCCCTTAAGAGACCAGCCCGGTACTGAGTGAGTGAACCCCACATGCCTTGGGGGTGCTTCAATAAAACATTCAAAATCGTCAAGAAATTGAAGTTTCCATGGAAAAAATTAAGTAAACTAAAATTTAATGTTTTAGCAATTCTTATAAAAATGTTGTATTTTTATTAAAAATTTGGAAATGTCAATGTGATTTATGAAGAAAGCAAGAGCTGGCAAAAATTAGATGTAAGAGGGACTCAGATACACCCTGTATTAGACATATAGGAGGGCCTCATGTTCAAATTGTAATGTAGTGGTGCTCCTAGACTCGTAAAGGCTATGGACTAAGGGCAAAGCCTGCCAAAAAAAACAAGCAGGGTCATCCATACACCCTTGAAGGCACCAACTGTAGTGGCTCATTAAAATATTGTTAATAAAGTGTTGTTGTGGTACTCCTACACTCCTAAAGGTTATGCACACAGTGCAAAGTCAGAAAATAATTATAAGGAGGATCATCCATACACCATTGGAGGTGTCATATAGAGAGCCTCATAAAGAAAATACCAGTGTAGTTGTTGCACTGTTGCATTCATAAAGGCTTTGCATGCAATGCAAAGCCAGAAAAAAATTATTAGGAGGGCCATCCAGCTATCTATAGACCTTTGAAAGCAAAAACTGGAGGGCTTTATTCAAAACTTTTGAAAATGTAGCTGATGTTCTCCAACACTCATAAAGGCTTTGCACAAAGTGAAAAAAATTGAAAAAAATATAAGGACACAAATACATAATCCTCTTTAGATGTCCACTTCTTCTTCCTCAGTAATCTGGAGGGACTGCCTCCACCTTCTTCTAGGAGCCCGAATCTCAGGTGCTTGGGCTGTAAGTGACCCATCTTCAGGTAGTGCTGGAGCCCCTGACTTGCCATGTAGAAATGGGTAACAGACCCCTGTGTCACCTGTACCATCGAATACTCCCACATAGGAGGTGTGTGTCATGATCTGCTTAGTTCATGGGATTAGGTAGTTCAGAGGTTAATCTGGATGGCCTCATTCTGAGATTCTGGGAGGCTTTTTATAGCCTCATTGTGGACTCATTCCTCGTCGCTTATACTCTGATCCTTGGCAGAGTGTTTGTGACCCTGGTGTGCTTTGTGTCTGTGATACTTTATGCTTGTTTGGTTTTGACCCGGTTCTGTCCCTGTTACGAGTTCTGCCTGTTCCTTTTGTACTGCTCTGCTATTCCCTTGTATGACTCTTTTGCCTTGGACCTGACTACTCTCTGCCTGCCTCCCTTGTACTGCGCTGCTATCTCTGTGTATGACTCATTGCTGACATTCTGATTATTCTCTGCTTGCTCCTCTGGTACCACTCTGCCCTCTCTGTGTATGACCCCCCCACTTGTCTGACCTGAGTTCCTCTAATCTTCACTCCAGGATTCCTGTAATAGAATTCTACAGTCATCTACTGCAGCAGGATGCTAAGCCACGCCCCCTGTGGTCACATGATCGTAGGTCCTGGTACTCTATACTACCTTTAGTGTCGCAGGTCCCGTGCTCAGAACTTTCCCTGCAGTTTCGGACCCTGGACCCTCCCGTAGTCTGGGTGAGTGACCCTGCTCAGCCGCGGCAGTCCGCCGGCGCTGACAGGATCCTGATAGTGTGGAACTCCAAGGACAGTATCATCTCTTGGGTTGGTAGCCATGTCTTAAGCCACCTAGAGGAGACTTTCCCAGGCCCATTAATTTCTCAATGAGGGTTCATCCTGCTCCCTTCTTTCTTGGATCACACCCATCGTATATTAGCAATGTTGCCCCTCCAGTTTGAGGAATGTGACCCTGATTCCAGCCTTCAGCTCTGGGAGCTTTTGAGGCAAGGGTTCTCTCTCTTATGCCCGCTGGTTGACCAAGATGTGATGACGGGTCCCAAACTCTTCTATGAACCCACATCTTTGCTGCCTGTCATACGTAACAACCTCCCCCCGTGGTACTCTCAGGACATTGCGGGTATCGGGCCCACTAGTATGTCTCCAGCCCTGGTCCGGGCTTGCCTCCCTTTCTCTTCTGACCAGACTAGGCTCAGCAGTCTACTCACTAGTTGCTGGATCCTGGCTCTCCCAACCGCAGTCCACAAGAACTCCAGTGGTGAACACTGAGGACTGGATTCGGGCCTTTCTGGTTCAGGGAAAGGCTTCTGCCACCTCTGCTGTAGCAACAGCTAGGTCTGGTTCTGATATTCCTCTGGTCACTTCCTCGGTAGTCTCACAAGATTCTGCCACCTTTGTCACCTTGTTGTCCACTAAGCACGGTACACTGCCTGGATTACTAATTCTATCCAGAAAAATTTGTGAACTTTTTTTGAGTGTTATATACCACAGGCATGCAACACAAAGCACACAATACTCTGTGGATAACAGTATAGTCAATTTTTTCACTAAAATCAAACAAAAAAAGAATGGGGTCCTATGCAGTAGCTATATATTTAGCAATGGACTGCAAAGCCCTAAACCCTGCCTAGAGGCTTTTTTTCTGCCACTCTCCCTGCTCCTGCAACTTTCTATATTTAGCAATGGACTGCAAAGCCATAACCCTGCCTAGAGGCTTTTTTTCTGCCACTCTCCCTGCTCCTGCAACTGTCCCTAGGCTAAATGCAGAATATATCTTATGCAGACAGCAAAGCACAGGATTAGCCCTTAGAGGTACTATTAGTTTGGTGATTCAGCATCAGCATCACAATTAATACTAGAGGACTCTAATTAATTAAACTATGCAAACACAGGTAGGGATGGATAACTGTTCTCTCCCTCCAATCAGAACTGTCCTTGAGCTGTGCAATAGACTAAGTGAAGTGAGTGTGGCAAAGCCAGACGCTTTACAACTTTTGATGAGGTAATGTGGCCAGCAAATCACAGAAATGCCACTACAAAGATGGCTATAGCATTACAGTGTCTGGCTGGCAATCCCTGCATGCTTATTGGCTGCGTAATGGGTGTCAAACATGCGGGGCAGGGATTCAATCTTCAAATCAGAGCACCAGCCAATGCTCATCGAGTGCCGAGCATATCAGAGCACCCAGATACTCGAGTGAAATCCGAGTATCACTGAGCATGTTCGCTCATCCCTACTGCTAGCCTTTGTATGAGAGTTGGTTCATTAATAAAAAAGGATTTTGTTTATAACAAATTGTCTGTTTTTTTCATCCTGGGAATAAAAAGGGGTGCGGCCCAAAATGGATCATGTCAAAGCTGAACCTGAAAGTTTCTGCAGCAACATCCCCTTCACACCCCAGGGCCCCCTTTTTTCCATAGTGGGCCAGAACTTCACCTGCTACTACCACAATGATCTTCATTACAAATAGATTTCTAATAGCAGCCAGGTGGTAAAATGAAGGTCCTCATGGTTGCTAAGTTTATATTCCTCTGAAGTAATGGCTTGGTAATTTTACAATGCAATGTAATGTATAAGTGATCAACTGATCCCTGCTTCAACAAATAATAAGCGTTAAAAAAGCATTAATTATTTTTTTTTTTGAAAATTGTATGTTCATATCACGCTCCTTTTGTTAAAGCCAAAATAAAATCTAATAAATAAATAAATAAAATGAACATACAGTATATGTTATAGCCTTGTGTGAACCTGTCCAAATGAATAAAATGTCAGAATATACAGTATGCCAGTATGCACCATACTGCAAATGTCAAAAGGAATGGAAAAATGTCGATTTTTAGTGACTTTGCCTCCCCCAAAAAAACTAAAAATAAACAGATCAGCAAGCTGTATGGACCCAAAATTCCAAAAAATACAAGCTCCCATATAAATCTACTGACTCAAAATAAAAAAGTTATAGCTCTTGGAAAGCGATAAGGAAAAATCCAAAGAAAAGAGAGGCCCACTGAAACTGGCCCAGTGGTTCCGCTTAAACAAGGAGCCGCCCGCATTCAGATTATTTTGTCCATGTATCACTGAATTTTTAAATTCTCAGCGCAAATGCTATTTCCGTCACAGATTACAGATAGTATAAGAGTATTTAAGCTTACAGGCCACACGAGGGCAGCAGCAGTACACTGTGACCACAACACTGGCACAACATAATTCAATGCGGCTTGTGTTAAGACACTTAGCAAGTATAAAGTACTGTAGTAAGCAAGAACTATTTCATCATGCTAAAATATAAGATTGACAGCTTGTCAACTTTTCATAAAAAAAGGGTTAAGGAAAAGGCTGTGTCTGATTTGGAGACATGATCTACTTACATTTCCAGGCACACAATCTATGGTAAACAGTTTGTAGATAATTCACAGGTTTTTTATCCAGGTCCTGGGAGTCAATAACAATGGTATTTTCATATTTATTATGACAAGTGGTCAAATCCAATGATATATTTGCCATTTACAGTTGTCATTTAGAATTGACATTGTCTTTATTTACCTTAACACATTCCTGTTTTTAGAAACCTCCATGAAAATGATTTTTGTAATTCCATCTCTCCTACTACAGGGTGGGCCATTTATATGGATGCACCTAAATAAAGTGGTAATGGTTGGTGATATCAGCTTCCTGTTTGTGGCACATTAGTATATGGGAGGGGGGAAACCTTTCAAGATGGGTGGTGAACATGGTGGCCATTTTGAAGTCGGCCATTTTGGATCCAACTTTATTTTTTCCAATGGGAAGAGGGTTAAGTGACACATCAAACATTGAGAATTTCACAAGAAAAGCAATGGTGTGCTTGGTTTTAATGTAACTTTGTTCTTTCATGAGTTATTTTCAAGTTTATGACCACTTATAAAATGTGTTCAAAGTGCTGCCCATTGTGTTGGATTGTCAATGCAACCCTCTTCTCCCACTCTTGACACACTGATAGCAACATCACAAAAAAATCCCACTTCCACCCTCTGTTACCCTCCCTACATTTGAGGTGCAGTCTAGGCACATCTACTCCCCCACCAACCTCCAACTGGTTTTCATTTACCACCCCCCAGGGCCAGCCACGACTTTCCTCGACCACTTCACCACCTGGCTACTTCATTTCCTCTCCGCTGACTTCCCCACTATCATAATGCGTGACTTTAACATCCCCATTGATATTTCCCTCTCAGCTGTCACTAAACTTCTATCTCTCATTTCCTCCTTTGGACTCACTCAACGGTCTACTGCAGCCACTCACAAAGATGGCCACACACTGGACCTCATCTTCACCTGCCTCTGCTCCCTATCTAAGCTCTGTAACTCACCTCTCCCTCTTTCTAACCATAACCTACTTACATTCTCTTCCCTCTCCTCTACACGTCCACAATCCCCACCTCACAAACTTGCACACCCTCGCAGAAATCTTAATCACCTCAGTCCACACTCACTCTTTGAATCCCTTCTCCCTCTTACAGACCTAAGTTCCCTACACAGTGCGGATGCCGCTGCTTCTTTATGTAACACCAAACCGCTGCACGACCAGCTCTACCCTCGCCTACTGTATTATCACCCATCCCTTGAAGATTGTGAGCCCTCGCGGGCAGGGTCCTCTCTCCTCCTGTACCAGTTATGACTTGTATTGTTTAAGACTATTGTACTTGTTTTTATGTATACCCCCCTCACATGTAAAGCGCCATGGAATAAATGGCGCTATAACAATAAATAATAATAATAATAATAATAATAATAATAACACTACAGTAGCTGCAGCTCTGGAATTGGTCACCTCTCTCACACATACAAAAGCTTGCAAAATCAGCAGACAACCCTGGTACACCAGCCTGACCAAAGAACTGAGACTGGCTACCAAGATGGCTGAGCAGAGATGGAAAAGATCCCACTTCAACAAGCACTTCATCGCATTCAAACAGTCCTTCACTACTTATAAGGCCATACTCAACACAGAACAAGAAACATACTTCTCATGTCTCATATCCTCCCTGTCTCACAACCCTAAACAGCTATTCGACACTTTAAATTCTCTCCACCATCCCTCAACACCTCCTCCCTCTCCACTCATCTCAGCTGAAGACTTTGCCTCATTCTTCAAGCAGAAGATTGATAGCATCAGAGAAACATTTGGCCTACAACCCCTCTTCCTAACTACTCAGCCCTCCTCTGTTTTCCCCTTATGCTTCCAACATGCCTCAATCACACCAATCCTCAAAAAGCCCTGTCTTGACTCATACTCTGTATCTAGCTATCGCCCCATATCACTTCTCCTCTATGTCTCAAAACTACGCGAACAACACTTTCATTTTGAACTGTCCTCCCACCTCTTTTCATGCTCCGTCTTCAACTGCTTACAACACGTAAATGTTCCCGAGTTCTTGTTTTCAATTCCCTGGATGTGAGCCCGATGTAGATGAGGGAGCAGGGACATGTGGCATAGTAAATAACATGTGTTATATTACAAGTGATGAAATCATGAATTACATATTCCCTTCTCCCATCTGAAGATACCAAGCACCCACACCTCGTGTCTGTTCAAAATCTTATGGATCCGATACCAGTGGCAATTAGAGGTGGAAAAGAAACTCAGTTCAAAATTATTGCTCCCTACACCCATCTCCTGCCTACTTTCATGTCTCCTCCATCTGTTTGTACTGTATTTACATGCATTTTGTCTAATCTGTTTTTATTGTGATCTTTAATAAATACTACATGTTTATTCATTCATTGTGTTTTTTTCTAAGTTATTGATACTGCATTTGGAGTACTCTACTGCATCTACATCTTGATTATATTGTGGGAGACCAGGTGCTTCACAGGAATTAATGCAATGTGGAAGAAAAAACTAACATTTTTGTTTTTTTTTTCACAAAAATGTTAGTTTAGCCCCAAATTTTAATTTTCAACAGGAAAAAATGTGCCACAAAATGTATTAAGCAATTTTTCATCGGTATACCAATGCACCATATGTGGGGGAAAACTTCTGTTTAGACGCAAGAGACGGCATGGAAGGGAAGGAGCACTGTTTGACTTTTGGAATGCAAACAGCTGACTCCATGACGCAATTGGAGAGACCCTGATGTGCTTAAACAGTGGAAACTTCCCACAAGTAACCACAAGAGCACCTTGAACAAAAAAATTTTTCATCCTCAATTTTTTTTTATTTTCACAAGGGTAACAGAAGAAAATGCACCATATAGTTTGTTGTGCAATTTCTTCTGAGAACTCTGATACCCCAAATGTAGGTGGAAATGTGCACTCACCAGTGATTTATAGAGGGGTTGCAATACTTTGAGATTGCAGGATTTTATCTCTCTTTTTATACATTCTAAAATCATAATAATAATAATAATCTTTATTTATATAGCGCCAACATATTCCGCAGCGCTTTACAGTTTAACAGTTTCAAAACACAAGTCATAAGTAACAACGTTAGCAATACAATAATTAAAGCAAAATAAGACAACCCTGCTTGTGAGAGCTTACAATCTACAATGAGGTGAGGGAGATAAAAAGTACAGGTGTGTATTTACAATTGTGTATTTACAATGAAGGTCCATCCATCTTGAGGGAGTGAAGGATGGATGGAGATATTGAATGGGCTACACACGCACACTTTCAATAATCAAAGTCATTCTATGTGTATGCTATGAACAAATGTGTTTTGAGGGAGCACCTAAAACTATGCAAATTGTGGTTAGTCCTAATTTCTTGGGGTAGAGCATTCCAGAGGATAGGAACAGCATGGGAGAAGTCTTGGAGTCGGGAGTGGGAGGTACGGATTAGTGCAGAGGTTAATCGAAAGTTGTTTGCAGAGCGCAGCGATCGGCTAGGCCGATAGACAGAAATGAGGGAGGAGATGTAAAGGGGTGCCGCACTGTGGAGAGTTTTGTGGGTGAAAACAAGTACTTTGAATTGGATCCTATAATGAATGGGAAGCCAGTGTAATGACTGACGAAGAGCGGACACGTCCGAGTACCGATTAGCCAGATGGACGACCCTGGCTACTGCATTAAGTATGGACTGAGAGTGGATAGTCGAGTGACGGGGAGACCAATTAATAGAGCGTTGCAGTAACCCAGGCGGGAGTGGATCAATGCTACAGTGAGGGTTTTTGTTGTTTCCATGGTGAGAAAAGGGCAGATTCTAGAGATGTTCTTTAGGTGTAAGCGGCAAGAGCAGGCAAGAGATTGTATATGGGATGTGAAGGAGAGATTGGTGTCAAACATAACACCCAGACAGCACTCCCGCTGCTGGGGTGTTATTGTGGTACCACCCACGGAGAGGGAAATGTCAGATTTAAGGAGGTTAGTAGACGGCAGGAGCAGAAGAAGTTCAGTTTTGGAGAGGTTGAGTTTCAGATAGAGAGTGGACATGATATTGGAGACTGTGGAGAGACAGTCACTGGCGTTCTGCAGTACAGCGGGGGTGAGGTCGGGGGAAGATGTATATATTTGTGTGTCATCAGCATAAAGATGGTACCGAAAGCCAAACCTGCTGATGTCCAATTGGGGCCATGTAGAGAGAGAAAAGAAGGAGGCCAAGGACTGAGCCCTGAGGTACCCCAACAGCAAGAGGTAGAGGAGATGACGTGGAGCCAGAGAAAAAAACACTAAAGGAGCTGTCAGAGAGATAGGAAGAGAACCAGGAGAGAGCAATGTCCTAAATGGCTAGTGACTGGAGCCTAGAGAGTAGGAGATGGTGGTCAACAGTGTCGAAAACTGCAGATAGGTCAAGAAGAATGAGCAGAGAGTGGTTACCATTGCGTTTTGCTGTCAGAAGGTCACTGGTCACTTTGATGAGTGAAGTTTCAGTCGAATGTAGGGGGCGGAAGCCGGACTGTGAAGGGTCTAGAAGGGAGTGAGTGGAAAGGTAACGGGTAAGGCGGGAGTAAACTAGGCTGTTATGAATGAGTCACCGATGAGGAAAAAACAAAAAGCAAGCTAAGCCCAGAAAACCGGAGAGGTTGGTAACTAGCGGATTGCAGACCCCTGATCCTATCCACAACAACTAGCAGTAGCCGTGGAGCGTGCCTACGGTGGTCCTAGATGCCTCGTCATGGCCGGAGAACTAAATAAGCCTAAAGAAAGAAAGGGAAAATCTAAACTGCCCCAGAGCAGACCCCAAAGCAATAGACTGCTCCCAACATGTATTGTCGGTGAAACAAGATGAAAACACAGACACAGATAGAAAGATAGGCTGAACAAACGATGGGGCCCTCGCTAACTAGAAAGGACAGGAAAGAAAAGCTGCTGTCTGCAATCACGCAAAAAACCCTGACAAAAAGAATGTCCAACACGTCTGATAAAAAAAGGCCCTGAAGTCGCTAGACTTCAATTCACTATATCAGCACTCAGGTATATTCTGAAGACAGAGCAAAAGAGATCAACTGATCAGAGACAAAATGGGGATTCAGCCCAGTCCCAGCCAGGGCTGGCTGAACACAAAAACTAAGTAAACCAGACAAAAACTCATATGAACAATAGCAGAGAAAACTTAGCTTTAGGAAGGCAGGAACCAAACTGGAAACCAGGAGCCACAGTCAGGAAAATTCACCAGCAAGAAACTAGGGAGTCGGCTGCCTTAAATCCAATCAGTAACTCCTGATGTCCAATCGCAGTCCTCTTCCTCAGGTGGCCGGTCTTTGCCATTTAGATCAGCTTCATTACCTCCCTTCAGCAACAGAGGGAGTCCAGATAGAGAACTCACTACTCCTCTGTCAGCACAGCCAGCTTCATAACCCTCACCAGAAGCCAGAGGCAAACCCTAAAATGAGCTCACAACACTAGGCGCTCCAAAGGTTTAGAGATGAAGGGGAGATTGGAGACTAGTATGTAGTTGTTTGTGCAGGATGGGTCGAGAGCGGGTTTCTTTAGTAATGGAGTAGCGATGACATGTTTGAAGGAGGATAGGAAAATGCCCGAGGAGAGGGAGAGATTAAAGATTGTAGTTAGGTGGGTTGTGACGACTGGAGATAGAGACTGGAGGAGATGTGAGGGAATGGGGTCGGTAGTGCATGTAGTCGGACGAGAAGAAGAGAGGAGTCTGGAGACTTCTTCTTCTGTGATGTGATCAAATGTGGAAAGTGAGCCAGGGGAGATGCAGGAACGGATGGGAGTCACAGCACTTGTTGGTTGGGAGCAGATTTCCTGACGGATATTATCTATTTTTTCTGTAAAGTGGGAGGCTAGGTCATCAGCACAAATGTCTGTGGGCTTGTGCTTTTGGCCTGAGGAGGGAGTGAAAAGTGTCAAAAAGTTTCTGGGGTTGTTGGCTAGTGAGGAAATCAGGGTGGTGAAGTAGGTCTGTTTGGTGAGGTGAAGGGCAGCGATATAGGTTCTTAACATAAATTTGAAGTGGATGAAGTCTTCTGGTGTGCGGGTTTTTCTCCATAGGCGTTCAGCACTCCTAGAGCATCGCTGGAGAAGTTGAGTTTGCGATGTGAGCCAGGGCCGTTTTACTCTGTGCTTGGAGGATCTGAGGGTGAGGGGAGCTACTTGGTCAAGGGTGCTTCTAAGAGTGTCATTGTAGTGAAGAACAGCCAAATTAGGACAGGAAAAAGAGGAGATTGGGGACAGTGATGAGTGTAGAGAATCTGAAAGTGTCTGAGGGTTAATGGCTTGTAGATTTCTGACTATGTGGTAGGTAGGAGTGAGCTGGGGTGGGCGAGGATTTGTGAGGGTGAAGGAGAGAATGTTGTGGTCAGAGAGTGGAAGCGGTGAGTTATTTAGGTTGGAGATTGAACAGAGCCGGCCAAAGACCAGATCAAGGGTTTTACCGTCCTTGTGTGTCTCAGAGGCTGAAAGCTGCGAGAGGCCTAGAGAGGTGGTTAGTGATAGAAGCTGGGATGCAGATGTGGAAGTAGGGCTGTTAATGGGGATGTTGAAGTCTCCCAGGATAAGGGTTGGAAGTTCTGAGGACATGAAGTGCGGCAGCCAGGCTGAAAAGTGGTCAAGGAAGTGGGTGGGTGAGCTTGGGGGCCGGTATATGACCGCTACTCTCAGGGAGAGGGGACGGAAGAGCCTGATGGTGTGGACCTCAAAAGAAGGGAATTAGGCTGGTTTCACATTAGCGCTTTTTAAGCGCACGCACGGCCGGGGGTAGCTCCGCCCCCGAGCCGGCTCTCTGCCCGGCGTGCCCGCCCCTTGCTTGTAGCGCCACCTCCTAGCGCACAGCGGCGCCTGCGATCAGCGCACCCTATCTTTAGCATAGGGTGCGCAGATCGTGCGCAGGCCGTGCGCTAGTTGTGCTTTGACCTGCGCTGCACACTTTTGACGGTGCGCCGTGCGCGCCAAAATCCGAAAAGTTTGATTTTGGCGCGCACGGCGCACCGTCAAAAGTGCGCAGCGCAGGTCAAAGCGCAACTAGCGCACGGCCTGCGCACGATCTGCGCTCCCTATGCTAAAGATAGGGTGCGCCGATCGCAGGCGCCGCTGTGCGCTAGGAGGCGGTGCTACAAGCAAGGGGCGGGCACGCCTGGCAGAGAGCCGGCGCTTAAAAAGCGCTAATGTGAAACCAGCCTAAGAGTGATGAAACTGGGGGGGATGACCTGGAAAGTGCATTGTGGGGACAGGAGTATTCCGACTCCACCACCATGTCTGTTTGTGGGTCTCGGGGAGTGAGAGAATTGTAAGCCACCGTAGGAAATGGCAGCAGGAGAGACAGTGTCAGAATCCTGAATCCAGGTTTCAGTGAGGGCCAACAGATTAAGAGAGTTGTTCAGAAAGTAGTTGTGTAGGAAAGGAAGCTTGTTACAAGCAGACTGTGGATTCCAGAGGGCACAATTAAAAGATGGAGATGAGGGAGTGCAAGTAATATTAATAAGATTATTATGGATTCAATATGAGGTAAGGTAGGGGTTGAGGTTGGGGGATGGTGGACCAGGGTTGGGGGAGATGTCCCCTGAAATCAGTAGGAGTAGGAAGATAAAGAGCAAATAGTTGTTGGAATTGTAAGTAGTTTTTTTCTGCGATGTGTTTGGGCAAGATGGGCTGAGGTTTCTCAGGAAGGTGAGTAGTGCTTGGGAGCTGTACATGGGAAAGGGAAGTATAGAGGGGCTGATGTGTATGAGTCGTGATGGAGGGGGGATAGGGTGGTCAATGTGGATGGCAAGGGAAAACAGGAGGATAAAAATAAAGCACATGGTTAAAGGGGAGAGCAAAGTGTGGGTTACCTGACTCCTGCCCTGATTAACTGCCATTTATAACTGCCATTTTCCTGATGCTTAGCTTCTGGGATGCTTGCGTGCTGCACCCCACACTGCATCTGCACCCCACACTGCGTGCTTCCCCTTAGGAACTACTACATATTTAGGCCACACTACAAGGTCAGGAGAGAGGGATTGTGGGAGCTGGTTGGGTATAATTTGGCAGCTGGGGCCAGCACACCAGGGGATGGTTAGATGATCAAAGGCACTAGACCAAGATGTGTCAATATGCTATAGCACCTTCCACCTGATAAGATCTAGAGAGGTGCCAGTCATGTTAGCTTTTGCAGCTGCTGCTTGACATTGAGTAGTGCTGCTCAGCTTACTTTTAACTAGAATACCAAATTTTATCTCCTGCTCTGTAGTCCTGAGTATACTCTCATTGTGAAGTACAGTATTCAGATGTACGGGACATCTTGTTCTCCAGACTCCATTATTGTGCTTGCGACGCCATTTTGTTGTTTACGAGTTAAATTTTGTAACTTAACTAGATGAAAGTTCACAGTTGTTATGAAACCAGACTGTTCCAGCTTGTACAAGATATGAGACCCTGAAGAATGTGCTGTTGTTCTATTTTCTACGTCACGCAACTAGGGACATATTCCGATTTTCTTGCAATACTATTGGTTTATAAAGTGAATGTGTCACTACGATGTTATTGGTAGCTATGTACTTTGCAAAATTAAGCAAAATACTATACAAAGAGGTGACAAAATAAACAGGCTTAGTGATCTGCCTTGATCCTCCCATACAGAGACCCCAGTCTCCGTCTGGTCATTCCCAGTTGCTAGCAACGCCCCGTGGATTAATTTGGAAATCACTTGGTCAACCGTGAAGGGTTAATTTAGCCCTCCCTCAAAAGCTCCCTCAACACCATTTAATGTGTGTGCAGCTATAGGATTGCTTTGTCCTGGGTGCATTACTCTACATTTATCTATATTAAACCTCATTTGCCAAGTGTTTGCTCATTCTCATATCATATCCATATCGTTTTGCAATATTATAATGTCAAAAAGTCAGATTTTAATAACCTACAGTTGTGGCCAAAAGTCATAGTACGGGTTGACACCCCTGCAATTCTGTCAGATAATACTCAGTTTCTTCCTGAAAATGATTGCAAACACAAATTCTTTGGTATTATTATCTTCATTTAATTTGTCTTAAACGAAAAAAACACAAAAGAGAATGAAGCAAAAAGCAAAACATTGATCATTTCACACAAAACTCCAAAAATGGGCCAGACAAAGGTATTGGCACCCTCAGCCTAATACTTGGTTGCACAACCTTTAGCCAAAATAATTGCGACCAACCGCTTCCGGTAACCATCAATGGGTTTCTTACAATGCTCTGCTGGAATTTTAGACCATTCTTCTTTGGCAAACTGCTCCAGGTCCCTGATATTTGAAGGGTGCCTTCTCCAAACTGCCATTTTTAAATCTCTCCACAGGTGTTCTATGGGATTCAGGTCTGGACTCATTGCTGGCCACCTTAGAAGTCTCCAGTGCTTTCTCTCAAACCATTTTCTAGTGCTTTTTGAAGTGTGTTTTGGGTCATTGTCCTGCGGAAAGACCCATAACCTCTTAGGGAGACCTAGCTTTCTCACACTGGGCCCTACATTATGCTGCAAAATTTGTTGGTAGTCTTCAGACTTCATAATGCCATGCACACGGTCAAGCAGTCCAGTGCCAGAGGCAGCAAAGCAACCCCAAAACATCAGGGAACCTCCACCATGTTTGACTGTAGGGACCGTGTTCTCTTCTTTGAATGCCTCTTTTTTTCTCCTGTAAACTCTATGTTGATGCATTTTCCCAAAAAGCTCTACTTTTGTCTCATCTGACCAGAGAACATTCTTCCAAAACGTTTTAGGCTTTTTCAGGTAAGTTTTGGCAAACTCCAGCCTGGCTTTTTTAAGTCTCGGGGTAAGAAGTGGGGTCTTCCTGGGTCTCCTACCATACAGTCCCTTTTCATTCAGATGCCGACGGATAGTACGTGTTGACACTGTTGTACCCTCGGACTGCAGGGCAGCTTGAACTTGTTTGGATGTTAGTCGAGGTTCTTTATCCAACATCCGCACAATCTTGCGTTGAAATCTCTTGTCAATTTTTCTTTTCCGTCCACATCTAGGGAGGTTAGCCACAGTGCCAGGGGCTTTAAACTTCTTGATGACACTGTGCACGGTAGACACAGGAACATTCAGGTCTTTTGGAGATGGACTTTTAGCCTTGAGATTGCTCATGCTTCCTCACAATTTGACTTCTCAAGTCCTCAGACAGTTCTTTGGTCTTCTTTCTTTTCTCCATGCTCAATGTGGTACACACAAGGACACAGGACAGAGGTTGATTCAACTTTAATCCATGTCAACTGGCTGCAAGTGTGATTTAGTTATTGCAAGCACCTGTAAGTTACAGGTGCTGTTAATTACACAAATTAGAGAAGCATCACATGATTTTTCGAACAGTGCCAATACTTTTGTCCACCCTCTTTTTTATGTTTGGTGTGGAATTATATCCAATTTGGCTTTAGGACAGTTCTTTTTGTGTTTTTTCATTTAAGACAAATTAAATGAAGATAATAATACCAAAGAATTTGTGTTTGCAATCATTTTCAGGAAGAAACTGAGTATTATCTGACAGAATTGCATGGGTGTCAATACTTTTGGCCACAACTGTACATAGTTTGGTGTCATCAGTAAAGACTGACATTTTACTCTCATCCACTAGGTCATTAATAAGAGGTTAAAATAATTGGTCCAGCACAGATCCCTGCGGTCCCCACTGCTGACTATATCCCATTTAGAGAACGTACCATTTATGACGACTCTTTGTTTCCTGTCATTTAGCCAATTTCTTAACCATCTGCATATATTTTCCACCAGTCCTTGCTTCCTTAGCTTCAGTATAAGGCTGTTATGTGGTACAGTGTCAAATGCCTTTTCAAAGTCCAGATAAATCACATCAGCTGCATTACCGACATCCAGATTTGCACTTACCTCCTCATAGAAACCCAACATGTGATTTTGAAAAGACTTATTTTTAACAAACCCGTGCTGGCTGAAATTTATTATTTTATTATCTGCAATATATTTCTGCAGGTCATCTCTTATAATGCCCTCAAAAGCTTTGCACACAACTGATGTCAGACTTACCTCATGGTAGTTGCCTGGATCCACCTTCTTACCTTTCTTAAATATCGGTACCACATCAACCATTTTCCAAGCCTATGGAACCACCCCTGCTACAGGAGAGTCTAAGAATATGAGATACAGCGGTCTGTCAGCTACAGAGCTCAATTCCCTCAGTATCTGGGGATGAATGCAATTTGGGCCAGAGATTTGTCAGTTTTTTATTTTTTTCAGATGCAAGCGTACTTGCTTGTGTTAAACTATTTATATCAGGTGGTGAACTTTGATTTTTGCCTTGTTGAAAGATCACTGGAAAAGACAGATCATTGGTGAACATGGATGAAAAGTGTTTGTTTCTCATCCTTTTCTTTGTGCTCTATAATTATCTTGTTATTATGATCTTTTAAGGAGCCAATACCATCTGTTTTTTTCTTTTTGGAATTGCTGTATTTATAATATCTTTGGGCTTTATTTTAGTGTTGCTGGGGATTTTTTTCTTGGTAGATAAGTTTGCTAGCTTGATTTCTTTTTTTACATTTCTTATTTTTTTATGCTCCTGAAAAGCTATTTCTGTATTCTCTGGATAGGAAATGTGGATTAAATCCGTGCTGACTTGACAATAAGATTCCAAAAGATGATGAAATTAAACAGTGGTTTATTCAACGCGTTTCAAGGTCATTATGACCCCTTCTTCAGGAAATACCACATACGATCTCTCCTGAAGAAGGGGTAATAATGACCTTGAAACGTGTTGATTAAACCACTGTTTAATGTCATCATCCTTTGGAATCTTATTGTCAAGGCAGCGCGGATTTAATCCACATTTCCTACCCAGTATATAATTTCATATGGTTGTTGATCGACTCGTGGATCTGCAGCAGCCTACATCTATATATGCTTTTATTCAACACTATTAGGTGACCAGTTTTCTTGGAAGCTCTCTTGCCTATTTGTTGGATAAGACCCTATTTTGAGCTTTGTATCTCCCTCTTTTCAAATAACTTCTGTATTCTCGGCCTTCAGGATTTTGAATTTCCTTTGTTTTTGTCTTATTAAATTTTGCAGTGTGTTGTTTATTCATAATTTTTGTTTTATTCCTGAACATTCTATTATCAAAGGGTATAAGTTTTCTACAGGATTCTAATAGTATATTCTTAAACATGCCCCATTTATGTTTGGTATCCCCAGTTACCATAATATGGTCCCAGTTTATTCAATTAAGCTCTTCCCCTAATTTGTTGAAATCAGGTTTCTTGAATTTCCAGGCTTTTGCATTTCCCCTTTTGAGTATTTGATTGAAAATGAGTTTGAAATGTACCATATTATGGTCACTGCTTCCCAAATACTGCCTGACTTGTAGATCTAAAATCATATCTGGCGTATTTGACAGAACCAGATCCAGCAGATTACCTCCTTTGGTTGGCTTATCTACTAGCTGAGAGAGGTAATTGTCCTGAATTGTGGCTAAGTACTTGCAGCTTTTAGCACAACCAGAAGATTCTTTGCCCCATTAAATGTCTGTATAGATGAAATCCCCCATAATAAGGCTCCTATTATAATTTGCAGCCTTTTTAATTTGTTGCAGCATTTCATCCTCTACCTGTTCAGCTATATTAGGAGTAGAGTTGAGCAAAACGGGTTGGTCAAATTCAAAAGTCGGCGACTTTCGCTGAAGTCGGGTTTCATGAAACGAAACCCGACCATAGTGTGAGGTTGGCTATGAGGTCGGCGACCCGAGCGCCAAAGTCGCATTTCAAATGCTTCCAGCGCCCTTTTTCAGCCAATGATGGAGGACGCACACTGTGGGCAACGCGATGACATAGGCATCGGTCACCACCATCTTTGAGAAGGGCATGCAAGTGATTGGCTCGCTTTGTGTGGCGTGACAGGGGCTATAAAAGGGCGTGCACACCGACCGCCATCTTGCTTCTGCCAATCTTAGCATTAGGGAGAGGTTGCTGCTGCTGATTCAGAATAAGGGAGAGCATTAGGCAGGGAAGAAGAACCAAAAAACTGCTTCTGCTGTTAGCGATTTCCACTGTGCAACACAACAGTTTGTGTGCAGTGACAGGGGAGGCTCTATTTTTGTGCATCAGCTTTGTTGGTTATTAGGCTGCCTTACAAGGCTCCCTGATAGCTGCATTGCTGTTTGCACACTGCTGTGCAAACTGCTTTTTTAAAAGCAAAAATACTTTTCTTCCTCTTTTCTGCACAGTTACCAAACGTTCATTTTTCCACCCTTTTGTGTGCAGCAGTCCTGCTTATTAGGAAGCCTGCGTCCATACTTCGACTGAGAGCATCATTGTCAGCCTCCTAAAATCTCTAGTGAGATCCAAATTCTCACCAATACTATATACACCCTCCACCTTGTCATACACCATCCAATTTCAGCCTGTTACATTGAGATGTAAACTCTACTGGGCCTGAGACAATAGTTCAGCGTCCTCAAATCTCTAGTGAGATTCATATTCTCACCAATCCTATAGACACTCTCCACCTTGTCATACACCATCCAATTTCAGCCTGTTACATTGAGGTGTAATCTCCACTGGGCCTGAGACAATAGTTCAGTGTCCTCAAATCTCTAGTGAGATTCAAATTCTCACCAATACTATAGACACTCTCCACCTTGTCATACACCATCCAATTTCAGCCTGTTACATTAAGGTGTAATCCCTACTGGGCGTGAGACAATAGTTCAGCATCCTCAAATCTCTAGTGAGATTCAAATTCTCACCAATCCTATAGACACTCTCCACCTTTTCATACACCATCCAATTTCAGCCTGTTACATTGAGGTGTAATCTTTACTGAGCCGGAGACAATAGTTCAGCGTCCTCAAATCTCTAGTGAGATTCAAATTCTCACCAATACTATATACACCTTCTACCTTGTTTTACAGTACCACATAGCTGGAGGTAATTTGGGTACATTTTCACAAAAATGAGGAAGTATGGTGGAAGAGGCCGTGGAAGTGGGCGGGGGTTGCCAGCTGGTCCTGATGGTGGTGGTGTTGGTGGTGCCTCTGTTGGTAGTGGCAAAAGCACAATAGCACCTATGGCAGGAGGTGTTGAGCCTGCATCATCGTCTAGCTCCACAAGGCCTCGAAAGCTCCCTTTTCTGGGAGTAGGTAAACCGCTTTTAAAGCCGGAGCTTCAGGAACAAGTTTTGGCTTACATTGCTGACACAGCCTCCACCTCTCTCGCCTCCTCTTCTGAAGTTTCAAAAAATGAAAGCACTGAGTCGTCAGTGGAGGCTCCTGGTCACGAACAACACCTTTCCTTGTGTCATTCACCCCTACCAAAAGTGAAGGATGCGGCAGGCCACACTACAGATTACTCCATGGAGTTCTTTTCACATACCATGCCTGGGTTATCAAGTCAAATCGTGAATTCCCTAGTCCAACATGAATCTGACATGGAGTGCACTGATGCACAGCCACTGCTAGATTTTTCACCTGGTACATTCACTCAGAGCACTACATTGTCCTCACAGTGTACTGAGGCAGAATCAGACCCTGATGAAACTCAGGTGCCCCTTCCCACATACTATACCACGTTACACGGTGACACAGAGGAAGGTGCACATGAACTTGATGAGGAGGTGATGGATGACCCAGTTGTTGACGCAGATTGGCATCCATTGGGGGAAGAGGGTACCGCTGCCAATAGCTCAGAAGAGGAGGAGGAGGATCCACAGCAGGCAATGACATCGCAACAGCTGTTATCTGGCAGGCCCGTAGCAGTCCAAAAATGGTTTACAAAAACCAAAAGAGTTGCAGGACAGCTTGGCCAGATGGTCAAATTAGTACAGCTTGCAAGGTCTCAAAATGTCTTCCATAGTATGAAGAGTGCAGTGTGTCACTTTTTTGAACAAAATCCTAATGATCAGGCAAAAGTTATCTGTAAGAAGTGCGCAAAGTCCTTTAACCAAGGGAAAAATCTGAGAAATTTGAATACCAGTTGCATGCTTAGACATTTAACCACCATGCACTTGCAAGCGTGGACAGACTACCAAACCTCACATACCACATGTGCACCTGCTCCGAATGAATGTAGTCAGCAATGCTACATCGCTTCCCCCACTGTAAGCCCACCGGTTAGCACACCACCAGCTACAAATGTCGAGGTGTCATCGCAACGGCAAATCAGTCATGGAATCACAATTTTATTGCTACGAAAGACTGAATATAGGCCATCAGCAACAACACCAACACCATCACCATCACCAACCCTCTCTCAGTCCGCCATGTCCACCGCTAGTTCCACCATATGCAGCTCTCAAATCCAGCTCACCCTACCAGAGACTCTGAGCAGGACAACAAAGTACTCATCCTCTCATCCGCATACACTGTGTTTGAACGCCTACATTGCCAAACTAATCTCATTAGAGATGATGCCCTACCATTTGGTTGAAAGTGAAGCTTTCCGCGAGCTCATGGCCTGCACAGTCCCACGCTATGACCTACCCAGTCTGCACTTCTTTTCTCGAAAAGCCATCCCTGCCCTCCTCCGGCATGTGAAAGTCCGCATTGTCCATGCAATCAGTGAGTGGAAAGGTGCACCTCACAACGGACACATGGTCCAGTAGGCATGGCCAAGGCCGTTACGTGTCTATCACTGCACATTGGGTTAATGCGGTGGATGCAGGCTCCACAGGGGACAGCGGCGGTGGAACAGTGCTGCCTAGCCCACGGTATAGGAAACAGTTGGCTGTAGGCTTTCGACCCTGCTCCTCCTCCATAAGCGAAAGCTCGTCACAGAGCGCAGTCGCACGAGCACTCCATCCACAGCTAGCAGTGTTGCACACGAGGTGTCCCACTATCGAACAGCTAGTGGTACGCATCAGCAGGCTGTGTTAAAGATGATGTCTCTGGGTGACAAAAGACACACAACGGAGGTACTGGCCGACTACTTGCAGCGACAAACTGAGTCATGGCTGGGCAGTCTACATCTTGAGCCAGGCAAGGTAGTCAATGATAACGGCCGTAATTTTGTGGCAGCCATAGCCCGTGCAAAACTCACACACATACCTTGCCTGGCTCTTACCTTGAACCTCGTGGTGCTGTGCCTCCTTATTAATTATCCAGAGTTAACATCCCTGCTCCATAAGGTGCGAGGACTGTGATCGCACATCCGTCACTCAAAAGTCCACTCCAGTCATATGCAGAAGCTGCAGCGACTGCTCCACCTCCCCAAGCACCGCCTAATCATAGACGTTGCAACAAGGTGGAACTCCACCCTGCACATGGTTGAGAGGCTGTGCAAACAGAGGCAGGATGTAATGCATTTGTGGGAGGATACACGGGCAGGTAGTTTGAGGGAAGACATGGAATTGTCGGGTGTGCAGTGGTCAAAGCTGAAAGACCTCTGTAAAGTCCTTCAGTGTTTTGAGGAATGCACACGGCTGGTAGCGCAGACAACGCCATCATAAGCATGAGCATCCCACTTATGCGTCTGCTCATGCAAAGTTTGACGCACATTAAGGATCTGGCGTCTGCAGTGGAGGAGGAACAGGAGGAGGAGGAGGAGGGAAGCCTTGCTGACAGTCAGCCATTGTCTGGTCAGGGAACTGTCCTGGACGATGTGGAGGAAGAAGAGAAAGAGGAGGAGGAGGAGGGGGATGATTATTTTGGGCAGGAGGATGATTCTCAGGGGGCAAGAGAAAATGTTGGCGTTCCAAGGTCAGGTACAGTGTTTGTGTGTGACTGTAGGGATGTGGATTTGCCAGAAAGTGCTCCTCCACCCAGGAGTGGCAGTGCATTATTGACACCTGGAACATTGGCCCACATGTGCGATTATGCCTTGCGAATCCTAAAAAGGGACCCCCGCATTGCCAAAATGATGAAGGATGACGACTACTGGCTGGCCAGCATCCTCGATCCACGCTACAAAGGCAAAATACACAACATCATGCCACAGGAGAACCTAGAGATAATATTGGCAAACAAGCAAGCAACTCTGGTAAACCGTTTGTTTGAGGCTTTCCCAGCACACAGCAGCAGTGCTGGTTCTACCATGAGCCGTAGTGGGCACAATGGAAGAGATGTTCATGGTGCACACAACCGAAGTGGCGTTGGAGACAGGGGTTTAATGACCATGCTGTGGAATGATTTCTCACATGACTGCTAATACTGCATCGATTACAAATGACAGGAGACAGCAGTTGTCAACTTTGGCTAAAAACTACTTCTCCTCCCATATCTATATTCTCCCTCACAGGTTATTCCCCTTTGACTATTAGACCTCTAAGCTGGACACCTGGCCTGAATTGGCACACTATGCCTTACAGGAGCTCGCTTGTCCTGCTGCTAGTGTGTTATCTGAAAGAGTCTTCAGTGCTGCTGGATCAATCCTGACAGAAAACAGGACCCGTCTGTCGACCCAAAATGTTGATGATCTAACCTTCATTAAAATGAACCATGCATGGGTTTCAAAGGATTTTGTCCCACCTTCCCCTGATGACACATAGGTTGCCAGAAAACTGCCTCGCTTTTGTACTCCTCTTCCTCGGACTTGCCCAATTCCGCCATTTGCAGCAGCTGAATGTACAGCCTACACATCAACATATGCCATTTTTTAAACCTCCCTAACTGGGCTGTCACCCCCCAAGGGCTGGGGTCACCACCTGGTGCACCCGGGCAAGTGCTGTTGCTCTGAACAGGTGGATGGGCCCACTGATGGCCGATGGCACTGGCACAGGGCCCTTCCTAGTACAATACAGTGTCTCTGATGGTGGGGGGCCCACTCGCCGTCAGACACACCAGCGTACTATGAGGGGCCCTGTGCCAGTACCGTCGCCCATGAGTGTGCCCCCCCTGCTTGGCCATGGCCACATCACTTGTAAGTTGCAATACTTACCTCTCCCTGCTCCACCGCTGTGTAGTCTGCCAGTTAAATCCTTCACAGGGACGGCCACTAGAAATTTGGTGTATTGATCGATGATGGTTAAGATGTAGCTATGGCCTGTCCTGCTGGCCTCTACCTTCAGATGATCAATGGCTACCATCTGTAATAGACGTCAACTTACAAGCAGATGCAGTGGTGCTTTATGATCACCTTTCACAGTTGTGATAGCCACAGACGTGTGACATTCCTGCCACCATTTTTCAATGTCTCCTCTCATGCCAATCCAATAGAATCGTCTACGGCCTGTGGCTTCTGTCTTTTGCACTCCAAAATGACCAGACACATCATGATAAGCAGAGAGGACCATGTCTACATCTCTCCCTGTGATCACAATTTGATGGTGATGAGTAACGGTGATGTGATCCACGCTACTGCGATAAAGCAATACTTTCGTTTTTGCTGTCTCCACAGACACAGTAATTTAGGGTCTGCATTGCCTCTGCAACATCTACCGGGAGGTTTTCCCGCGATGAGTAATTCCCAAATTTCGGCTTAGACTCAACTTTCCGTCTGTACTTGTATCCATGTAGTTTCCAGGAGTGGAGAGTCTGGACTGGATTACTGAGATTGAAATATATACAAAGATTTAAAAGTACCACAACACTGTATACTGTTTTTCACTTTGAATACCTTTCCCTTTTTCTACTTTTTAAATTCTGGTGTAATACATAGTGAGCCTGTGAGTGTCTGTGTCTGACTTCAGAAGTATAGACGGAAATTTACAATTACCCCTAGACTGGATACACCTGGTATGTGCTAATACAGTATCTTTGTTCAAAATTTTTTATTACGGTATCATCCATAGTGAGTGAGCATGTGTGGTTTACGCTTTCTATATATACGGTGAATCGGAGATACCAATTTTTACCCGATATTCGATACAGCTTGTATCTTGTTATACAGTACCTTTGTTTGACATTTAGTATTACGGTCAAATCCATACTGAGTAAGCATCTGAGAGTGACTACGGGACTATGTATACGGAGATTTCAATTATACCCTATAATATATATACTTGCTATCTTGTTATCCAGTACCTTTTCTACAACATTTTTTATTATGGTCAAACCCAGACTGAGTGAGCGTCTGAGGGTGACTCCGGAAATATATACCGAGATTTCAAATTTGTCCAACACTGAATACAGCTGTATGCTTCTGATACAGTAACCTTTTTTGCTATTTAGATTCTGGTGTAATCCATAATGAGCCTGTGAACGTCTGTCTGTTACTCCGGAAATATTTTTGGAGCTTTAAGATTACCCCAACACTGTATACAGCTGTATGCTTGTGTTTCATTACCCATTTACAGCTTTTCATATTCTTGTGTAATCCATACTGGGCCTGAGAGTGTTTGTGTCTGCCTCCTGAAATATATACGGAGATTCCTAATGTTTACACTATACTATATATTCCTTGTATCTGTTGATACTGTACCCTTTTTCAACTTTTTATTTTAATCCATACTGAGCCTGTGAGCGTCTGTGTATGACTCATGAAATATATATGGAGATTTACTGTTATCCCTAGACTGTGTAGAGCTGTACACTTCTGATACAGTACCATATATCTGCTGGTATTTTGGGTCCATTTTCTAAAACATGAGGAAGTATGGTGGAAGAGGACGCGGATGTGGGCATGGGGGGCCACCTAGTACTGATGGTTGTGGTGGTGCATCTGCTGGTAGTGTCAAAAACACAATAGCAGCTAAGGCAGGAGGTGTTGAGCCTGCATCATGGTGTAGCTCTGGAAGGCATGTAAGGCTCCCTTTTCTGGGAGTAGGTAGACTGCTTTTAAAGCCGGAGTATCAGTAACTGTTTTTGGCTTACATTGCGGAAACAGCCTCCAGCTCTATCGCCTCCTCTTCTGAAGTTTAAAAAAATGCAAGCACTGAGGCATCAGTGCAGGCTTCTGGTCAGGAGCAACCCCTTTCCTTGTGTCCTTCACCCACACCAAAAGTGAAGGCTGCGGCAGTCCACACGTCAGATTACTCCATGGAGCTCTTTTCACATACCATACCTGGGTTAAATAAAAATGGGGCCCATCATATACTGGAGCATTCCAATTGGGGGACATCAGACACTGGAGCAGCATTTACAGGGCCCATTATACACTGGAGCATTAGAAATGGGGCCCATTACATATGGAGAATTATTAGGGCCCATCATACACTGGAGCATCATCCATGAGGCCCATCATATACTGGAGCATTCCAGATTGGGGACATCAGACACTGGAGCAGCATTTATGGGACCCATTATACAGTGGAGCATTAGAAATGGAGCCCATCATACGGAGCATTATTAGGGCCCATCATACACTGGAGCATCATCCATGAGGCCAATCATATACTGGAGCATTATAAATGGGGCAGATCAGACACTGGAGCAGCATCAATGGGGCACATTATACAGTGGAGCATTAGAAATGTAGCCCATTAAATATGGAGCATTATTAGGGCCCATCATACACTGGAGCATCATCCATGTGACCCATCATATACTGGAGCATTATAAATGGGGCAGATCAGACACTGGAGCAGCATCTATGGGGCACATTATACACTGGAGCATTAGAAAAGGGGCCCATTATATATGGAGCATTATTTGGGCCCATCATGCACTGGAGCATCATCCATGAGGCCCAACATATACTGGAGCATTATAAATGGGGCAGATCAGACACTGGAGCAGCATCTATGGGGCACATTATACACTGGAGCATTAGAAATGGGGCCGATTATATATGGAGCATTATTTGTGCCCATCATACACTGGAGCATCATCCATGAGGCCCATCATATGCTGGAGCATTATAAAAGGGGCAGATCAGACACTGGAGCAGCATCTATGGGGCACTGTCACGCTCGCACCTTGGCTGAATGGTGCGAGCTGGGGGGTTGTGGCCCCACTGTGCCACTAACCAGACTACCCTGGAAGGGGCGTGACTACGACAGCTACCTTTGTCTTCACTGGAGCCACTGATGGTGAGGTCAGGCTTGTGCGGCAGATAGCTGTCGGGTGCCACTCCAGGGTGGTGTCTGGCTGTGGCTGCTGATCCCACTCAGGGACAAGTCACTTGGATAGATAGAAGCTACAGACAGGCAGGCACGTAGACACGACAGGCACGGCTGAAACACTGGGCAAGCAGGCGTGGCTTGGAGACACTGGGCAAGCAGGCATGGCTTGGAGACACAGGGCAAGCAGGCACGGCTTGGAGACACAGGGCAAGCAGGCATGGATTGGAGACACAGGGCAAGCAGGCATGGCTTGGAGACACAGGGCAAGCAGGCACGGCTTGAAACACAGGACAGGCGGGCATGGCTTAAGACACAGGACAGGCAGGCGCAGCTCAAGACACAGAGCAGGTAGGTGTGGCGTGCGAAGGAACAGGTAGGGTCCTGTTCACACAGCAGGAGCGGGTACTGGCAGGAAGGAAATGGAATATGGAGGAACAGGTAGGGTCCTGTTCAAATAGGAGGCGCAGGTACGGGTATGGATAGGAGAGTGGAATATGACAAAAGCAGGAGTGCGGAGTAGGCGGAGCCGCAGGAGTGCAGAGTAGGAGGAGCTGCAGGAGTGCGGAGTAGGCAGAGTTTGCAAGAGTGCAAGGTAGGCGGAGCTTGCAAGAGTGCAAGGTAGGCGGAGCTTGCAAGAGTGCAAGGTAGGCAGAGCTTGCAAGAGTACAAGGTACAGGCAGGAAGGACACAGGGAAAGACACAGCAGGGAAAGGAACCACAGACAAGGAGACTCACAGACAGAGGTAAGACAGAGTTCAGACAGAGACACACTACAAGACAAGGTACTGCGGCCAAGACTCAAGGGCCAGGATATTCATCCTCCTGGCAGGCAGACAAGGTACAAAGCAAGACAAGAAGTATTCCTCCAGAGAAGGAGGAGATACACAGGACATGGCCTGGCTTCCTCAGCAGCAAGATACTAACTGAGATTAGACATTGCACAGGCAAGGGTTAGTGGGTGTGCGACCCTATATAGTAAAGGGCTCCAGGTGATTGGTCGAGGAACAGATTTGACCAGTGCACTCTGACTGCATAAGAAGCAGAGAGTTCAGGCACCGCCCCCCCATAAACACAGTCAGGAAATATGAAGAGAGCAAGCAGGAAAACAAGAGGCATAGCGCATGGAGCTTGCAGCAGGCAGAAATCACCGCATGACCTGGAGCAGCGAGTAAGTTGGTGTGCGGGGATGGGAGGCCATGCCGTGATGCCATCAGGGTTGTTACAGGCACATTATACACTGGAGCATTAGAAATGGGGCCCATTATATATGGAGCATAATTTGGGCCCATCATACACTGGAGCATCATCCATGAGGCCCATCATACACTGGAGCATTATGTGGAGCTCATCATGTACTGTATGGAACATTATATGTGACCAATTATTCTGTATGGAGAAATATATGGGGTTCATTATTCTGTATGGCGCACAATGTGGTGGCCATAATACTCCATGGAGTAATATACTATCATTTTTGAGCTATTGTACAATTTAAAATAGATCAGTCATGTCATGTAAGCAGTGAAGTATTTGTCATTGTACTATACCTATATTTCTGTGCCGTATCGGAGCATCATGAGTTGTGGTATGTGTTAAAGGGGCGCACTGACACTCTTTGGCCCAGGGCACACGAAAACCTGGAGCCACCCCTACCCCCCTACAACTTTAGCCAAATAACACCCAGTTTTCAATGCGTAGCTATTATTATGAAGTAAATTAAGGTTGACAAGCTTCAGTAATAAGAATTGATGTTTTGGCATTGAAATGGGCACTGTAGGTGTGTTTACTGTCCTCCACTCCCTGCCGACTTTGCTTCCCCATTAACTTGCATTGGGTTTGGTGTTTCAGTCGGCCTCCGACTTTTCCCTATAGTCGGCCGATTTTGTTCGACCCGACTTTTTCATGAAACCCGACTCGACCCTAAAAAAGGCAAAGTCGCTCATCTCTAGTTATATATATTCACCATCCCTTTTCAAAGCCAGTTAAAACATGCCCATTTGAATTTTGGGCTTTGCCCGCCACCACCACCATGTCCACCACTATGTCATTATGCGGCCCTCGCTTCCCATTTTCAGAGGGCCAGCAGGTGCTGTGAAACATGAGTTTTGTGAGCTCCACAGTTCATTTTGGACACCGGATCCCAATGGAGCCACTGTCACTGCAGGTGAAGCCACTGTAAGGTGAATATAATACAGGAGTTGGGGGAGCTATATGATCAATGTCAGTAAATTGGATTCTACCAGACAAAATAGCATTAAAATTAAATTCTTAATACAGTGTATGCGAACGAGGGTCCGCATTGTGCTCAGTCTGTCATCCGTCAGGGCTGAAACCAATGTTTTCTCTTTTGAAAATTCCATATATCACCAGATCAAGGGCTGTGCGATGGGGACCAGATTTGCCCCAAGTTATGCAAATCTTTTCATGGGTATCTTTGAATCTGTCTTCATCACGCAGTCCCCTCTGGCTCAGGGGCGAATAGCTTTTTATCATCATTTCATTGATGATTTATTCTTTATTTGGACAAGCTCGAAGCATGAGGCTTTGGAGTTCATTGAAACTCTTAACAAAAATCCTTGAGGTCTCTCCTTTTCAGCCTCCATGTCTGACACTACCCTTCAGTTCACTACCCTTCTACTTAGGGTGTAAGTGGATGAAACAGGCAAATTCTTGACTTCAACACATTTCCAATGGGTTGATGTGAATGGCTATCTTTGTTTTAATATTGCGCATCTCCCTAAATGGATTACTAACATACCGTATGGGCAATATTGGCAAATATGAAAAAGTTGTACTAGCCAAGGTCGAATCCAAGACTCTAAATAAGCGGTTTCAACAAAAAGGTTACTCTAAAAAAACTACTTTGGGATGCTTTCCACAAGGTAAAATCTTTTTCCCAAGAGGACTGTGTGAAGATCTAGAGTTGTGGATGTTAGTAATCACCTAGGCAGGTTAACGATGCAACAAGTTTTATTTGTATCCATACAAGCATTTCAGTAAGTCCAGGTAGATGACCCCAATGTAATGCCCCCAGTCCACGGGATCAGTAATAAGTCAGTAAAAGTAGTCCATGGGATAATTCCTAGGGGAATATAGATCTCACGACCGAAGCCCGAGAAAACTTAGTTCCAAGTTCGATAGTCCATTCATGGGTTCCAGGAGCGGCCTTAACTCTGCTCCTTTCGCTTCAGATCCCCAGACACAACTGCACTCCCCCATCAAGTCTCTCAACTCTCCTTTCAACCCCCTTCACCAATGTACATGTAATTCACACCCAGTGAAGTCTCCGGCCAGTCTGGAGTGGAATGAACCCGAGTGGCCCCCCTGCCGAGAGAAAGAAAGGCACATATTCCCCCACCAGATAAGGTCATTGCATGTAAATACAACATAAATTGAGGTAACTAGTCATCTGTGCTGGAAAAGTATTTCAGTTCCTCACAGACTGCATCAACAAAATCAATTCTAAAGTCGGTAATGTTAGTACTACCTCTGAATTGGTTAAATGGAGTTTTGTCACTACTTATAATCAATCCCATGCATCCATTCAGAATTTGCTCAAAAAATATTGGTTTACTTTGAAGGGAGACCCTGTTCTAAGTGTCTTCCTGAAAAATCAAAAGTCATTTTTAGAAGGAATCGTAATTTACGCAATTTAGCTGCTCCTAGCAACACCTCATTAAAACCCCTAGGAACTAATGTCATCCTAAATCCAGGATGTTTTGCATGCAGAACTCCTAAATGTCTATGTTGTTCTTCCATACTGACTGGTGCAAAAATGCTCACATCGAACACAACAGGCACTAGTTACTGCATTAACAGTCATGTTGACTGTCAGTCGATTTACAATGCACATGAGGCCTTTACTATGTAGGCCACACTATCCAAACCATGCATGCCCGGCTCAATAAGCATCACCACCATATCCGCAACTGTTATTTATTGCATAGTGTACCAATCAAATTTTTGAGTCTTATTATTATTGACCAAATTACTGATAATGTTCCAGATCGGTTGGGAAGCCTCATCAACAGAGAAAGCTACTGGATTTTTAAATTGGGTACTCTGGCCCCAGATGGCTTGAATCTTACTATACATAATGTTAGCTAGCAAATTAGTTTATGATATTTCATATGTATTTTTATATTTTATTTTTTAGGTGTTTTTAATTTATTTCACCTTGTTTTATCTATTATTTGTCGTATTGCCTGTGGTTCTTATATATTTCCCCTGGCACCTTAAGAGTGCTTTTGCAGTCGAATTGATTGCTTAATTGATTGCTTCCATTCATTGGTGCCCCTTTTTTTAAATATGTTACCATTCCTCCATTTTTCTATGCCACCTAAGTGCTGTTGAAACGCGTTGTAGATAACAATAAAGGTTTGTGCTTTTTAATCCCATTACTTTCCTTCATCTCTGCCTTAGCGCTCCATAAAGACCGCGTTGTTTCCTTTTTTCCTTTACACATCCCTCTTTGAGGGGGAGCGTCAGGAGCTGCTTTGGGTGAGACGCTAAGAAGAAAACATCACGGACTTACAGCCACAGGACCTGCGGTCACGTGTCTTCAAGACCTACGATCACGTGATCCCAGCCTGCATCTCAGCAATATCCATTGCCAGCAGCGTGTCACACCACCGTGCTCACAGCGGTTGGAATCGCGACCTATACGGTGCCACAGCCATTTTCCTTGCTCTTCACCGAGGTTATGCAGGGGTGCATAACCATTGAAGGCTAGTGGCCTCTCGGCTGGGGTTTCCTGCACACCTCGAATGTTCTTACTTGTCCTGCTCATGTGCACTCCCCTTTTCTTGTCTTTCACATCTTTCAATTAAAGGACTTTTTCTGGGTGTCTATGTTTTCATACAATGTGACTATGGGGTTAGTAATGGGAGCTTCTTATTGACACCTCTCCACTACTAACCTCTGGGTTTGTTGTCACCTGACAATATAAAGGTGACATCAACCCCCCCAACTATCACCACACTTGCCATCGCAACAGGGCAAGTAGGAAGAGCAAGGCTAAGTGTCAGAATTGGCACATCTTAGAGATGCGCCTTTTCTGGGGCAGCTGAGAGCTGATGTTTTTGCCTGGGGGAGGCAGTATCCATGACCTCTTCTTAGACTATTAATATCAGCCCTCAGCTGTCTGCATAGCTTATGCTGTTTATTAATTATAGGTGGACCCTACGTCATTTTTTTAGGCTCCCCCCTTTTAATAGCCATTAGAGGTTAATTATACAGCTGTGAGCTGATATTAATAGCCTGGGAAGTTCCATGGGTATTACCCCCATTTCCAGGCTATAAACATCTGCTTTCCCTCTGATGGTTATGAAAATTGTGTGGCAGCCCACGCCATTTTTATTAAAAAAGAATCTTTTATTAATTAAGTACAAGTCCAGTAATTTGTACACACACTGTAATAATTGTATTTGTCACTGACATCTATATATCAGCCTATTCTATTTGTATTTACTGTATGTAATCCATCTCTTCTATCCTGTCGACTCCTGCAGTGATTTTACAGAACACGGCAGATGATTTGTCGGCTTTTCTTCTATGTATCTATCTAATATAAATACATGTATATATGTGTATGTGTGTGTGGGTTACTGACATCTATATACCTATGTACTCTATGTGTATATATGTATACTATCTATTCTATTCTAACCTGTCAGTGTAATTTTACTGTATGCGGCACATGAATTCCTAGCTTTTCAAAGGACACCAGTGCATAAAAATTGGACAGCCCTCCGATGGTCCGACTGCTGTGCGATTTTTTTTTCTCACATGCATTGACTTGCATTGGGGAGTCTTGTCTGAGATATGCAGCAAATCACAGCATTCTGGGAATTTTTTCTCAGTACAATTTCAGCTGAGAAAAAAATTGCATGAGATGTAACCCATTGAATAACATTTTTTATCGGATTGCACTTGTCCGTTTTTCTTGCAAATGAGTATGAACCCAAAGATAAACACTTGTCCAAGTGCTATGCAATGTTTTCTCGCATAGAACTCGCTCATATTCTATGGTAGTATGATGCCGGCCTTAATCAGCTGCTCCTGTGCTGTAAAAAGATAATTAAAAAAAACCTGAGTGGTTTTTCCCCAGTATCTTTGATAACCAGTCAGGCAAAACTCATAGCTGGGGGCTACAACCCTCAGCTGTCAGCTTCAGGCTGGTTAAGAAGAGAGCAGTCTCCACGCTGTATTTTTTAATTAAATAAATGATTTAAAAAAAACGGCATGAGGTTCCCCCCATTTTTGACAACCAGCCTTGCTAAAGCAGACAGCTGGGAGCTCATATTCTCAGGCTTGTAAGGGGCCATGGATATTTGTCCCCGCAACCTAAAAATAGCAGCCCGCAGCCACCCAGAAAATGTCCATCTATTAGATACACCAATTCTGGTGCTTTGCCCGGATCTTCCAACTTGCCCTGTAGCCGTGGCAATTGGGGTTCATATGTGTAGGGTTAATGTCACCTTTGTATTGTCAGGTGACATCAAGCCCACAGATTAGTAATGGAGAATTGTCTATAAGACACTTTTTCCCACGGTGCTGAGGTCACGGCAGATCAGCCCTGCTGGGAACGCAACCTTAGCGACCAGAGGTAGCCTCGATGATGTCAACTCTAGTCACTCAGGCTACGATCGCAGCAGCTCATTCACCAGTGGTTCCCAGCATGGACGTTCGCATCTTGGCAATATCCAGGATGAAAAATATAAATCCCCCAGACATGGATTAAAGCATGGGGCAGAATGACAGACAGATATGGCATATTGTTGTTAATTTTTTTTTGTTTTATTGCAGGAGAACGAGGGCTTCAGTGGAATTAGACGTTAGGTGAGTATAACAGTGTTTGTTATTTTTAAATAAATTAGAAAACTGTGTTAAGTCTAATTTCTAATAAAAGGTGTTATTCTGGCTGTGTATTTACCATACAACTATAGGATTAGTAATGGATAGGTGTCTTATAGACACTTCTCCATTACTTATCTGTAGGCTTGATGTCAACTGAAAATACAAAGGTGACATCAGCCCCACAAATATGAACCCCACTTGCCACCACTACAGGGCAAGTGGGAAGAGCCTTGCTTTTTCTGGACAGCTGCGGGCTGCTATTTTTAGGCTGGGGGGCCTATATCCATGGCCCCTTGCCAGCCTGAGAATACCAGCCCCCAACTTTCAGCTTTAGCAAGGCTAGTTGTCAAAAATGGGGGCCCTCTTGCCTTTTTTTAAATTTTTTATTTAAATTATTAAAACTATGATGTGGGGACCCCACAGCTGAGCGCTTTCACTGTCTTCTGACAGCATGAGAACCGTGGCTATCTGACTGGCGGTCATGATTTCACTGCCGATCAGAAGTGATACACCAATGTTTCCCACGCTGTCACCGGCTTTTGTGCTGTGTATGTTCTGCTATATTCGGAGATTTATTCGACAATTAAATCGGCGAATATTACAAATTCAGCGATCGTGAGCTGAATGAACATTGAAATATTCACTCATCTCTAATCACAATATACTTTGCAGTTATTGCAAGAAGTAGAGATAGGAAGTACAAGTTTCACCATTGCACAATGTGCAAAGTTTTCCAAAAATTACCGAAGGTGGTCTCTATCAAACCAGCTCTAAGACGACATGATGGGGACATCACAATACACTTTGCATCTATTACAAGAGGTAGAGGAAAAAGTAAAAAGTAAAAAACATTACCCACATGGGGTATACAGAGATTACCACTAAGTACTTGTTGCAGAAGAAGGAGGAAGTGATTTTCTGAAGAAAACGGGTTTGGATGCTCAGGGTTAGATGTTAAGACAACTTCCAAAGCAAAACATTTGGTCTGCATTTACATTATGTTGATGTCATCTGTAGGGCTTACAAAGTCGGAGGAAATCCAGCCCTTGTTCAATGTTAGAAGTCAACCTCTCTGCATTATCCCTTGACCGCCGTGTGCGCCTATCTGTTATGGTTGCACCAGCTGAACTAAAAACCCACTCAGACAACACACTTGTGGCATGGCATGGCAGCACCTCCAAGGCGTACAAGGAGAGGTCAGGCCAAGTGTGCAGCTTGGACAACCAATAGTTAAAGGGCACTGAAGAATCAGGAAAGATGCTGGTATGGTCACTTAAGTACTCCTTCACCATCTTGGTCAACTTCTCCCTCCTTGTCATATTTACACCCACAGGTAACCCTCACTGATGTGATGGTTTCATGAAAATGGCCCAGTTGATGGATATTTCCCCCCTGAGTTGCACCAGTTGTGTTTGGCCCTCTCCTGTAATCCTTGTGGGTGAAAAGAGTCGGTATCTCTGCCAGCAGCGTTGTCTAAGGCCTCTTTCACACATCAGGTTTTCGCCGTCAGGCGCGATCCGGCGCTTTTGACAAAAACCGGATCCGGCGAAATGCAATGCCGGATCCGGTTTCCCCCCCATTGACTTGCATTTGCGCCGGATGGCCATGCGTTTCATCCGGTTTTCGCCGGAATCCGGCAATGTGTCTCAATCCGGCATCTGGAAAAAACGGCTACTGTAACGTTTTTTGTCTCCGGCAAAAAAGCCGGACACGCCGGATCCGGCGCGTCCGGCTTTTTCACACAATGAAAGCCTATGAGCGCCGCAATGCGCCGGATCTGTTTTTTTTGGTCTGAGCATGCTCAGTAGCTCTGCCCACAAGACATATATAAAAGCAAGACAGTGGGACCCACAGCCACACCCAACATGCCACCCAAGACAGCAAACAGGCGCAGGAGAAGGCAGGAGACATCTGCAGCAGCACCATCAGCACCACCCCAATTGGAGCAGCATGCTGAACAACGGGAGGGGAGTCCAGCAGCAGATGAGAGACGGTAATTATCAAATCCCCCATTCCTCCAAACTAGGGCCATGGAATATCAAGATATTCATTGGCCCTTTGTTTCTCTTTATTCAACAGCCGCCCAAGAGATGCAGCAGTAGCAGCACTGGCAGCACTGGCAGCAGCTGTAACACCACCCACAGGCATGGAGTCTGGCCAGCAAGAGGACAGCACATCTTCTTCTGGGAGCCCTCCCTCGCATCGTCAGTGTTTGACGGTAAGTTTTTATTTCCAAAATCCATCATCTCTGTAATATATGTCTATTCATTGCCTTTTATTTCAAAACAGGAATCACAAGATGAAGAGGAGCTCCCAGAAGAAGAAGGAAGGGGTGAACAGACACCTGGAGTGGGCTCACAATTGGTAAGTTTTTGGCATCAAACGCAGAAACACAACATCACACTACACACAACACATAGAAAACAATGTTCTGCAGACCACACACAGCAAACAAATGCCTACATCCAAAGACATAACATTTTTTGTTTTCTTCTCTAGTCTTCCCAATCTGGTGCTCGGCCAAGAGGTCCTCGCAGTGCCTCCCAGGGTCGTCGGCGACAGCAACGCGGCGGTCACCAGCGTGTAAGTATAAATATTTTTGCTTTGTTTTTTTGCACTCTTTATTTCATTTCTTTTGTGGAGGCTAATTATGTTATTTTTGTCTTTTTCTTTAACAGCCTTCACAGTGTGCTCCCGACTCTGATGGTGAGGATGGAGGAATCGATGTGGACCACCTCATCGATCTCGTCAGAGAAAGGGAGCCGCTCTGGAATATGGCTGACCGCCGCCACGCTGACCTGATCGTTACCCGACGACTCTGGGAGGAAATCTGTTCGCTCCTTGTGGACCGCTGGGAGGACCTCGATGCTCGGGCCCAGATTAAAGAGCGTAAGTATATACAGTACCGGTTGCTTGATGTAAACCAGTGTTTCCCGAACAACAGTCCTCGTGGTCCCCACGGATCATGTGTTCAGGATTTCTATTTACTATGGAAATCCTGAAAACATGACCCCTGGGGACCATGAGGACTGGAGTTTGGGAAACACTGATGTTGTATACTAACCACTCCTTTCTCGTTTCAGGTGACAGAATTGTGAAGCGGTGGCGGTCTGTGAGGGATCGTTTCAAGAAGGAGTTCAATAAAGTGATGCGGGCCCCGAGTGGATCTGGAGGACGCAGGAGCAAGTACAAGTACGCACAAGCCCTGTCGTTCCTCCGGGATACAATGGTCACCAGAAGGTAAATATTACACACCACATGTGAAAAAAAAAATGTTTAGATGTAACAATTTTTTTTCAGCCAGGGCCATGCCATGTCACTTTTTTAATTGTTTTTTTTTCTCTTTATTCCACAGCACGGTGAGCAGCACTCGGGAGCCTGCACGGTCGGACCCTTCTGAGGCGATCCCTGAGGAGACCGGCACCAAGGGACACTTCGACCGCCCCGGTACATCTGCACCTTCACAGCCTTCCCACACATTCGACCCCTCTGTCCCATCCACCAGCACAGGAGCATCGTGGCCGCCTACATTACATGAAGCTGCTGGTGAGGAGATCGCTTTCCCTTTACCCCACCCTTCTGCCCCTGCCACCTCTAGTACACCTGCGGGTACTGGGCGGCAGCGGCAGAGGGGTCAGGAAAAGACTTATGCGCCAGAGTTCTTGCATCTGAATGCATCTTTCCAGAACTGTCTAAAAGTCTTGTCAGAGCAAATCTCCGCAGGCTTTCAGCAGATCAACTCCAGCATTCTGGAGGTGAAGACACTTCTGCAAACCATGCATTCAGAAGCAAGATCTTCGTCAAACCACACCTTTTTCAGGTCTGTTGTGGAGCGCATGGAAACGCTATCTCCTACCCAGCAGATGCATGTCATGCATTCATGCCACGGTGCTCTCCAGCACGTTACCTCCCAACCTCCTCTTCCCACCCCAGTAGTTCCTCCACCTGCACCCCCTCCAGCCACTTTCCATCCTCCCCCTCCCATTACATACCATCCACCTCCCCAGTACCAGCAACCTCCCCAGTACCAGCAACCTCCCCAGTACCAGCAACCCCCCCAGTACCAGACATCTCCCCACTTCCAGCAACCTGCCCCATACCAAACTCCTTCCCCATACAACTTGCCATCAACATCATCTGCTCCTACAGTCCCTGCCCAACCCTCCACTCCACCGCCCACCACCTCTTCTGCCTCCCACATGTCCACCCATTCTGTAGCTTTTTCCACACCTTCACCTCTAACTGTTCCTTCCCCACCACGATCCCAGTCCTCTCTCCACACTCCCAGTGTCGAAGTGTCCCGCAGCCCCTCCAGCAGTATTTCCACCCCACACTACACAGATTTATAATATGTGTGTATTTTAATAAAAATGACCAGTTTTATGGTTTCAAAGCTTTATTAAAAAAGTTTACTAAAAAAAACATTTTTCAATAAAAGTTAAATTATTTTACACTGGTTGTCTGTCATTTCTTTCTGCGGCCAAAAAAGTTAAATACATTAAATACAGTAAATTTTAGCTTTTTGCCACAGTTGTGTTCCTGGTTGTGTTTGAAGCAAAGTATTTCACCTAAAAAGTTGTGTTTATTGTTGGTGATTTCCTAACAATGTACACAACTTTTGTTAAAAGGTGAAATACTTTGCATAAAACACAACCAGCTACACACCTGTGGCCTAAAGCTAAAAATAGTAAGACCATGACAAGATAGCCTACTTTGGTTGACAAAGGTATATACTGTTGGTACAGAAGGTACACAATTTTGGTTAAGGGCACAAATCTTTCACACTCTGTCATCCTGCCAGTGTACTCTGCCTTGAGGTGACATAAAGTATAGTGCAAAATTGTCCCTCATTACTGAAACTGTCACAGAACTTCTAGTGGTAATGTCATGGTAATCTTGCAAGGTGGTTTCTTCAGAGGTGTCCTCAATGGAAATGGGTTCCTTGCAGATAACAAAATTGTGGAGTACCACGCAAGCTTTGATCACCTCGTCCACAGTTTCTGTCTTGAGGTTGATCGCAGTCAATAGGACCCGCCATTTGGCTGTCAGAATACCAAAGGTACATTCAACCATTCTTCTTGCTCTTGTGAGGCGGTAATTAAAAATGCGTTTTGTTCTTGACAATCCTCTGCTAGAGTACGGTTTCAAAAGGTGTTCTGACAGCTGGAAGGCTTCATCCCCTACACAGACAAATGGCATAGGTGGACCAGATGTTTGCGGCAGCGGTCTAGGGGGTGGGAACTGGAAGGTGTTTCCATACAGTTTACGCCCCATGGCAGACAGTTTGAAAACTTGAGAGTCATTGGAGCGGCCATAGGCCCCAATATCAACAGCAATAAATTTGTATTCCGCATCAGCGATGGCCATGAGGACAATTGAAAAATATTTCTTGTAATTGAAATATTCCGATCCCGATCCAGCTGACTTTACAATGCGGATATGTTTCCCGTCCACAGCGCCCAAGCAGTTGGGAAACTGACATATCTGTTGAAACTTTTCTGAAATTTCAATCCACCTCTCTGTTGTGGGCTCTGGTAAAAACTCTTCAGCTAAGGAGTCCCACAGTGCACGGCATGTGTACTTCACTATTCCAGATATGGTGGAAATCTCGAGTCTGTACTGGAAATGCAGTGACGAAAGGGATTCTCCAGTTGCAAGAAATCTGTGGGGAATTAAAAAACAATCAATTAGTTTTAAATCACAGCATTACATACCAAAACTCAGCTATAACACTTGGAGATACAAACTACCACCAACAAGATTGCAGTGAAAGTGTGCTCTGATGCGAGCATATCCAATAAATGTGGCTTACCTTAAAGTCACCATCAGACGCTCTGCGGGTGAAACAGAGAAGCGGCAATAGGTGTCTGCTTTTCTTATGAGGTGTGCAATGCACTCCACCAAGTAATCAAAATTCTCCATTTTCATCCGAACATATCCAAAAAATTTATCCGGGTTTCGTCGAAGGTCCATGCAGAGTGTAGAATAGACCCCACGCGTCATTCTCTTGGCTGTGATGGGGTGGATCCACAAACATCGTCTACGATGCCTGATGCGCTGCTGTCTCGCTCTCTCCTTCTCCAGAACAATCACCCTCAAACGATTCGCCTCCGCTGTAAAATCCGCCAAATTCTTCAAAATATGTCCAATGACAACATCCATCTTCGCCAGTAACTTGCCCTTCTCTCCAACCTGCACTTTCTCCTCTACAACCTGTCAAAGAAGGGCTGTAGGAACATGCTATATATAGTTTTCCAGTAGCCAATCCCGTTCGGAAGGCCACAAGGGGTGTTTTTAAAAACCGGATCCGGCGTAATCCATTGAAAAACGGATCGAAAAAAGGATGAACCGGATGAGACGGATCCGGTTTTGTCTGTCAAGAACAAGACGGATCCGGCAGAAAAACGGATCCGTCACATCCGGTTTTATGAAATATTTGCCGGATCCGGCGCTCCGGCACGACGCCGGATCGCGCCTGACGCCGAAAACCTGATGTGTGAAAGTAGCCTAAGGGTAATCTTTTTTGGCATGCATGCACTGAAAATGACACGTCTGCCTCTGACATGATAGAAGCAAATTACTCCTTGTACCATGGGTCAAGAAAGGTGCACAGCCAGTATTTCATGTTGGACAAAATGTGTTTCACGTGAGGGTCTTTGGAAAGGCACCTGGACATGAACTCTTCCATGTGTGGCAGACTAGTATCAAACTGGAGAAATTTGTGGATGTCTCCCGCGCTGCTGTACAAATCACGATCTACATGGATGTAGGAAAGAATTGATGATTTATTCATTCAACACATTTCAAAGTCATTATAACTTCTTCTTCAGGAAATCTCCTGAAAAAGTCATAATGACTTCAAAACGAGTTGAGTGAATAAACCATCAATTCTTTCCTACAACCGTGTGACATGTCCTGAAGAAGAAGTCATAATGACTTCGAAACGTGTTGAGTGAAGAAGCCATCAATTTTTTTTCTTACAACCGTGTGACACCTCTGTGCAGGAGGCTCGGAGCACAGTCGCATGACACTCGGTTCCTGCTCGCAGCAGAGCAGGAGCCGAGGGTCATTTGCATATCGCATCGGATGCCATATGCAAGTATGACCCCAGCATTACTTGTACATCACCACGTCCACCTTCACCTCCACTTGGACCTTGGCCTCCTGGTTCCAGATTATTATTTTTTTTATTTTATTCTAAATCAGTGCCCTATCACTGTTTGTAGAGGAGGTCAACAACTTTTGTACCTCCTCACAACAGAACCCCTGGAAGTAATTTCCCTTTCCACATTTGTCTGCAGGGCAATTGCCCTGCTTTTACCCCATTTTGCTTCCTTTTGCAGCACCCAAACCCTCACTACCACCTTTTTACAGCACAAATTTTCAGACACTCATTGCATCTCAGGGTGAAATTTGAATCAGCGTCTGAGGGTTTCCCATGCTCTGAGGCTAAAATTTTTAAACTACTTGGGCATTGTTCACCATCTTCTGTGGGTTAAAATTTAACCCCTTAATGACCAGAGGTATTTTTGGTTTTGCATTTTCATTTTTTGCTCCCCTTCTTCCCAGAGCTATAAGTTTTTTACATTTTGGTCAAAACGGCCATGTGAGGGCTTGTTTTTTTGCGAGATGAGGTGTGCTTTTGAAAGACTCCATTGGTTTTACCATGTTGTGTAAAAAAAAAGTGCAATCCCACACTTGTTTTTGTTTGGCTTTTTTACTAGGTTCACTAAACGCTAAAACTGACCTGCCATTATGATTCTCCAGGTAATTACGAGTTCATAGACACCAAATAAAGGAAAAAAAAGGGGCGCCATATTGAGATATCTGTAGCATCTCTATTTTTCGTGATCTCGAGTTGGGTGTGGGCTTATTTTTTGTGCGCCAAGTTGACATTTTTAATGATATCATTTTGATGCAGATACAATCTTTTGATCGCCTGTTATTGCATTTTAAAAACGTAATTCTGGCATTTTTAATTTTTTTCTCGCTACACCGTTTAACGATCAGGTTAATCAATTTTTTTATTGCTAGATAGGGTGATTCTGAATGCGGCGATACCAAATATGTGTATGTTTGATTTTTTTATTGTTTTATTTTGAATGGGGCAAAAGTGGGGTGATTTTAGCTTTTATATTTTTTTCAGATTTTTAAAAATATTTTTTTTTCACCTTTGGCATGCTTCAATATTCTCCATGGGAGACTAGAAGCTGCCCTAACCCGATTGGCTCTGCTACATACAGGCGATGATCAGATCACTTGTATGTAGCAGAATTGCTGACTTGCTATGAGCGCCAACCAGCAGGCTGCGCTCATAGTAATTTGGCATTGACAAACATAGAAGTCTCCAGGTGACCTCTGGTTAGCATGCCAACCCATCGGTGACCCACTATCATGTGACGGGGGTCACCAGTGGGCGAATGTCCAGCACGATTGCCGGAAGCGCATGTTAAATGCCGCTGTCAGGGTTTGACCGTGGCATTTATTGGGTTAATAGCCGCGGGTGGATTGCGATTCCACCCGTAGCTGTTCTGGATACATGTCAGCTGTTCAAAACAACTGACATGTGCTGGGAAAGATGTGGGCTCACCGCCGGAGCCCACATCAAAGGGAGGGAGTCCGACATCGGCGCTTGAAGGAGTCCTACATATACGCCTGATGTCGGAAAGGGGTTACGGGGACAAAATGAAAAGTTTGCAAAATTGTCTAATCCAGATTGGTGCTAAAGGCAGTAACTCTGGCGTGGTTGCCTGCTTTGAATACTAAATATTTAAAGGTAAACTTTGCAGGATTCAGGACCTGCTAGCTTTTCCTTAGATTCATTTGCAGTACAGTACTGGAACATAAATGTTTTAACATTTGAAGTATCATGCCCCATGCTCTCTGGCTAAAATTTAGTGTAATCTTCTGTGGGGTTATTGCTCCTTATCTGTGCTCCATGGTCCAAGGAATGAAGTTTGTAAGCTTCTTTTGTGGGGATACTCTCCCTCATGCTTTTGGGTGAAAGTTTTAACTAGGCTGGTGGTAGCAAGCCTCAGTCTCCATGGCGCTACTGTTAAGCTTGTTATGTTATTGATTTATTTCCTATTTCACCATGATTGCTATGGTGAAATAACCCATTTAAGTCATTTTCTTATCCACATTAGTTTGCGGAGAAATTGTCTTGCTCTTACCTCATTTTGCTTCCTTTTGCAGCTCTCTAGCCCTTACTATGACCATTTTAGAGCCACTTTATAGCTCTGAAGTTCGGATCCTCATTTACTTACACAAGGTTCGGGTTCAGGGTCAAGTTAAGGTCGAGTTTGTGACCTGAAGCAGACTTTTAAAAAAGGGATGCCCAATCCAGGTAAACATGAACATCCACAGGTTCGCTTACCCCTACTGCTGATGTAAAATGAAAGATATGCTATGATTGAATGCTATGTACACCATCACACATTTTGGTAGCTGGGTCAAGACAACCTTCTCTGCCCACAGCAGCCAATCACAGCACAGCTCCCTTTAATTTCTATCCAATCTAATGACACCAAAATCATCCAGCAAAAGGGGTCAAAGTATGGTGCAAGAAAAGGACTATGTAGTCAGTGTTTGTGAAAAAACTATAAGTGATGGATTTTTTTTTCAATATTTTTACTGAGTTCAGTGATCAAAAGTATATAAAAATCACATCTTACTTTTCAAACAATTTTACTCTTGCAGACCTGTGTTATTATTGTTATTTATAATAGGTCAAAAAAATTATGGTTACTGAATATGAAAAATATTGTTTTTTTCTTCTATCTGTGATATCGTGGAATCAGCCTTTCCTAGTTTTTGCTACACAAGTAATATTGGAGACAGGAGGAGGTAGAATTGCATGGGTGAATAATTTGCTGCAAAACACTCATGGCAGACATCCCCTTGTGTGTCTAAGAAGCTGACTCAGAGGAATGCATTGTGCCCGAGGCAACTATTCTCTGTTAAATAATATCTTCTCATCATTTAGAGCCTTGATAATTTTGCAGAAGTAGTATTACTCGGGTTACATTATGCACTGGCATTCATTGTCACTAGCTTTCGGTCGTTTAAACCAGAACACGGCCATTGGGTTCTATAAATCGGTTATTGCACAGATTGGAAAGATCTGTAAATTACAATCATTGACTTGCCCTTGTCTAGTATTCATTATTCTGAGCTCTTTCCCATGAGCCATCCAAGTTGTGATGATGCCAGGGGCAAGCTGACAAATTGAAACTAGGACATATCATTAAACACAAGTTACATCACTGCCCTTGTACCGGTCATCCAATTCCTACACCCATATAACACTAGATATCTTACCACTAGACTCCCAAAAATCAATTAGCCCCTTATACAGTAGATACTAGCTAGAATATTTTTTTCTATTTTATTCTTTTTTTTAGAAATTATTTTCATGTTTACTCTTAATCCAATTACATTACATTTTCTATACAACTGGAGATGTCAGCAGAAATCTATCTCTCCAATAATTAGGGTATGTTCCCACGGTCAGTAAACACTGCAGGTTGGATGCTACGTACATCCGCAGCGTCCAACCTGCAGTGGCCAGATGTTACAGAATAGTGGATGGGATTTCAAGAAATCCCATGCCCACTATACGTGCACTGACGCCCACACCTTACCTGTGGAAACGCACATGCGGCGCGTCTTTCCAGACCGCAGCATATCTAGATATCTTGTGGAGACACGAGTCTCCGTAACATAAATATCACCAGTGCAATGTATTGGACGTGGTGATTCCGCACGGTTCAATGAACACATGTGGAATCACCTGCGTTCAAAAGCTGGCAGCACTTTAGACGCAGCGGACATGTGCTGTGTCCAAAGCGCTGCCGGTTACTGAACGTGTGGATGTAGCCTAAGGCTAGTTTCACACTTGCTTTTTTTTGCAGCGCGTTTTTCCCGCAAAAAAACGCATTGAAAAAACGCATACATAAGCATACAACTGCTGCGTTTTTTTCAAGCATTTTTATGAGCATGCATGAAAAAAACGCAGCGTTTTTATGCGTTTGTATGCGTTTTTAGTGCGTTTTTACCGCGTTTGCGTTTTTTTCCAACATTTTTAGGTGGCCCCTCACACTACCCAAACCATGACTTTACTAACCCTAACCCTGACCCTAACCCTAACCCTGACCCTAACCCTAACCCTGACCCTAATCCTTAACCAAATCATACTTAACCCTAACCCAAACCCTAAACCCTAACTAACCCTAACCCTAACCCTAACCCTGACCCTAACCCTAACCCTAACCCTGACCCTAACCCTAACCCTAACCCGACAAATTGAAACTAGGACATATCATTAAACACAAGTTACATCACTGCCCTTGTACCGGTCATCCAATTCCTACACCCATATAACACTAGATATCTTACCACTAGACTCCCAAAAATCAATTAGCCCCTTATACAGTAGATACTAGCTAGAATATTTTTTTCTATTTTATTCTTTTTTTTAGAAATTATTTTCATGTTTACTCTTAATCCAATTACATTACATTTTCTATACAACTGGAGATGTCAGCAGAAATCTATCTCTCCAATAATTAGGGTATGTTCCCACGGTCAGTAAACACTGCAGGTTGGATGCTACGTACATCCGCAGCGTCCAACCTGCAGTGGCCAGATGTTACAGAATAGTGGATGGGATTTCAAGAAATCCCATGCCCACTATACGTGCACTGACGCCCACACCTTACCTGTGGAAACGCACATGCGGCGCGTCTTTCCAGACCGCAGCATATCTAGATATCTTGTGGAGACACGAGTCTCCGTAACATAAATATCACCAGTGCAATGTATTGGACGTGGTGATTCCGCACGGTTCAATGAACACATGTGGAATCACCTGCGTTCAAAAGCTGGCAGCACTTTAGACGCAGCGGACATGTGCTGTGTCCAAAGCGCTGCCGGTTACTGAACGTGTGGATGTAGCCTAAGGCTAGTTTCACACTTGCTTTTTTTTGCAGCGCGTTTTTCCCGCAAAAAAACGCATTGAAAAAACGCATACATAAGCATACAACTGCTGCGTTTTTTTCAAGCATTTTTATGAGCTTGCATGAAAAAAACGCAGCGTTTTTATGCGTTTGTATGCGTTTTTAGTGCGTTTTTACCGCGTTTGCGTTTTTTTCCAACATTTTTAGGTGGCCCCTCACACTACCCAAACCATGACTTTACTAACCCTAACCCTGACCCTAACCCTAACCCTGACCCTAACCCTAACCCTAACCCTGACCCTAACCCTTAACCAAATCATACTTAACCCTAACCCAAACCCTAAACCCTAACTAACCCTAACCCTAACCCTAACCCTGACCCTAACCCTAACCCTAACCCTGACCCTAACCCTAACCCTAACCCTGACCCTAACCCTAACCCTAACCCTGACCCTAACCCTTAACAAAACCATACTTAACCCTAACCCTGACCCTAACCCTAACCCTAACCCTAACCCTAACCCTGACCCTAACCCTAACCCTAACCCTAACCCTGACCCTAACCCTAACCCTAACCCTAACCCTGACCCTAACCCTTAACAAAACCATACTTAACCCTAATCCTGACCCTAACCCTGACCCTAATCCTTAACAAAACCATACTTAACCCTAACCCTGACCCTAACCCTAACCCTGACCCTAACCCTAACCCTAACCCTGACCCTAACCCTAACCCTAACCCTGACCCTAACCCTTAACAAAACCATACTTAACCCTAATCCTGACCCTAACCCTGACCCTAACCCTTAACAAAACCATACTTAACCCTAACCCTGACCCTAACCCTAACCCTGACCCCAACCCTAACCCTAACCCTGACCCTAACCCTAACCCTAACCCTAACCCTGACCCTAACCCTTAACAAAACCATACTTAACCCTAATCCTGACCCTAACCCTGACCCTAACCCTTAACCAAACCATACTTAACCCTAACCCTGACCCAAACCCCAACCCTAACCCTGACCCTGACCCTAACCCTAACCCTAAACCCCCTTAACTAACCCTAACTCTAACCCAAACCCCTAAATTCCATGGTTAAAAAAAAAAAACGCATATGCAAAAAAACGCATACATGAGCATGCCAGTGCGCACATATGCGCATCCATAGGCTATAATGGCCATTTTTAGCGCAAAACGTGCGCATATGTGCGCATGCGCTTTTTTGCAGGGCCAAAAAATGCAACATGCTGCATCTGGAAAATACCAACGCACACCCCAAAAAAACGCAGCGCATGAAAATCGCATACATGCGCTTACCAGCGCGCAGGTATGCGCACCCATGTTAAATATAGGGGGAAAAACGCATGCGCAGGTATGCGTTTTTTTCCAGCGCTAAAAAACGCAAATGTGAAACCAGCCTAAGGGATTACTACAGTCAGGGGTGAACCTAGCCTCTCTGCTGCTGCCTGAGGCGAACAGCAAAATGACGCCCCCCCCTCCGCACACAACATAAATTTTTATATCTATATTGTAAAACTGAGTACAATAGTGGACATTTTGATCTAGATAAATAGAAAAAAAAGGTTTCCAAACAAAAGGATGTCAGCGCCATCACACGCACATGCAAGAACAACACAGAAGTATCCAGAAGAAGGATCATTAATGGCAATGGTAGGCCTGGCACAGGGCCGGACTGCCGGACTGGGACAAAAATGCAGCCCTGCCACACAATTCCCACCAGCCCACAAACTATAACACTCATCAGCCCCAATCAGTGAATTTCTGCTATACTTTGTCGTCCCCTCATCATTCTCTTAAAGGAGTTATTTGAAGAGCCATATGTGAATGGCACCACAGTGCGTATGACTGACTACAGCTCCATTTACATGGTGCTCTGCAAAGCTACATTTCCCAGGATCATGTGGGTCACAGCGGTCAGATCCACAACAAACAGAAAGTCATCCCCTATCCCCATAATGCTCCATACAGTATTATGGGCCCCATATATTACTGCATACAGTATTATGGGCCCCATATAATGCTCCATACAGTATATTGTGCCACATATATTACTTCATACACCAAAATGGGCCCCATATATTACTTCATACAGTATAATGGGCCCAGTATATTACTTCATACAGTATAATGGGCACCATATATTACTTCATACAGCATAATGGGCCCCATATAATTCTTCTCACCATACCCCACTGCTCTGGTCTCCTCAGTGTATTCTGATCCTCCGCACTGCTTGGCACAGGGACATCATTAACTTTATGTACATAATTGTCCACTTGAACTGATAGTAATAGTGATTTGTTTGTACCCTGTTGTCTGGGGCTGGCCCACTTTATGGGGGTGCTCAGGGCATATGATTATATACCAGTAAAAAGTATGAAAGGCTCAATGTGACCAGTGACACCTAGTTTCCTACCACTCTTATTCTACCGGTACTGTGGGCACACTGACTGGTACTGAGGAAAAGAAAGAACAGAGAGCAAGAGAAAAGAAAACAGAGAGAGAAAGAAAGAAACAGAAAGAAAGAAAGAAAGAAAGAAAGAGGGGACAGAAAAATAGAACAGAGAGAGAGAAAAAAGAAACAACAGAGAGGGAGAGAGAAAGAAAGAAAGAAAGAAAGAAAGAAAGAAAGAGGGGAAAGAAAGAACAGAGAGAGAAAGAAAGAGGGGAAAGAAAGAAACAACAGAGAGAGAAAGAAAGAAAGAAAGAAAGAAACAACAGAGAGAGAGAGAGAAAGAAACAACAGAGAGAGAAAGAAAGAAAGAAAGAAACAACAGAGAGAGAGAAAGAAAGAAAGAAACAACAGAGAGAGAAAGAATAGAGAAAGAAAGAAAGAGGGGACAGAAAAAAAGAACAGCAAGAGAGAGAGGAAAAAAGAAAGAGGGGAAAGAAAGAACAGAGCGGGAGAGAGAAAGAAAGAGAAGAAAGAACAGAGAGCGAAAGAAAGAGGGGACAGAAAAATAGAACAGAGAGAGAGCGAAAGAAAGAGGGGACAGAAAAAAGAACAGAGAGAGAAAAAAATAAACGGGAAAGAAAGAACAGAGAGGGAGAGAGAAAAAAAGAAAGAACAGAGAGAGAAAGAAAGAGGGGACAGAAAGAACAGAGAGAAAAAGAAAGAAAGAACAGAGAGAGAGAAAGAACAGAGAGAGAGAGAAAGAATAGAAAGAGAACAGAGAATGAAAGAAAGAACGGAGAGAAAGAAAGGAAGAACAGAGAGAGAGAAAGAAAGATTGCAGAGAGAAAGAAAGAGGGGAAAGAAAGAAAGAAAGAACAGAGCAAAAGAAAGAACAGAGAAAGAGGGGAAAGAAAGAACAGAGAGAAAGAAAAAAGAAAGAAAAAGAACAGAGAGAGAAAGAAAAAAAGAACAGAGAGAAAAAAAAAGAAAGAGGAGAAAGAAAGAACAGAGAGGAAGAGAGAAAGAGAGGGGAAATAAATAAAAAACAGAGAGAGAAAGAAATAGGCGAAAGAAAGAACAGAGAAAGAGAAAGAAAGATGGGAAAGAAAGAGATAAAGAACAGAGACAAAAAGAACAGAGAGAGAAAGAGAGGAAAGAAAGAACAGAGAGAGAAAGAAAGAATGAGGGGAAAGAAAGAGAACAGAGAGAGAAAGAAAGAACAGAGAGAGAAAGGAAGAACAGAGAGAGAGAAAGAAAGAAAGAACAGAGAGACAAAGAAAAAGCAGAGAGAAAAAGAAAGAAAGATTAGAGAAAGAAAGAGGGGAAAGAAAGAAAGAACAGAGACAGATGAAGGAAGAGGGGAAAGAAAGAAACAAAGAACAGAGAAAAAGAAAGAAAAGAGAGAGAAAGAGGGGAAAGAAAGAACAGAGAGAGAGATAAAGAAAAAAGAAAGATTAGAAAGAGAAAGAAAGAACAGAGAGAGAAAGAAAGAAAGATTCTATAAAGATACTATAGCAGCCCAGCTCCCATTGTAGTGCCCACCTGAGCCTCCAGATGCAGGACATATCATGATCCACTCACATGGCCGACATCCCCAAGTCCAAGGCGATCCCGCTGTCCAAGCTGTCAGAGGACACGGTGATGGCTCTGAATCATTCCCTGAAGTGCCTCCATGGTTCCGTCACAATCTCCTCCCGAAATTACCTCATTTCTGGTCAGCTTCTAGCACGTCACTTCTGGTGGAATGTCATGTGCGAATTTTAAAGTGCTCCTCAGGGTTCCACCATGTACTCCTGTGTTCATGGGAAAAGTAAGCTCCCGGCCGGGACAGATTCTCTCTCAAAATTGGGACTGTCCCGCTGGGAGGTATGGATGCTCCCCACCATACACCTTGAACACGTATGGCCCCGCACACCTCATACACACACTGTTCCACTTTTTATGCCTCGCACACACTCGACTCCACTCAGTATACACATGGCTCCACTCCGTAAACCTCGTAGATATGCGGCTCTGCTCCATACACCTTTTACACACGTGGCCACACTCTGGACATCTTGTACACACATGGCTCCACTCCGTAAACCTTGTACACATGCGGCTTTGCTCCGTACACCTCGCACACACGCGGTTCCACTCCATACACACGCGGCTCCACTCCATACACACGCGACTCCACTCCTTACACACACGGCTCAGCTCCGTACACTTCGTACACACAGGGCACTGCTTTGTACGCCCCATACACACACAGCTCCACTCCGTACAACCCGTACACACGTGGCTCCATTCCGTACTACTCGCACACGCGTGTTTCCGCTCCGAACAACTTGTACACATGGGTCTGATCCATACACCTCGCACACACACTGCTCCACTCCGTACACTTCGCACACACATGGCTCTGCTCCATACACCTCGCACATGTGCAACTCTGCTCCGTACACCTCACACACACATGGCTCTGCTCCACACACCTCGCATAAACACGGCTCTGCACCGTACACCTCGCACACACAGCCCTGCTCCGTACACCTCACATGCGGCTCTGCTACATCCACCCTGTAAACCCCTCCTAACCCCTCTGACTTCCCTCATTCAGCACGATGACAACCAGCACAGCAGAGTCTTGCATACACTGGGGCAAATGATCATGTGACCTCGACTCCTCCCCTCCTGTGACCTCATTACAGGTCATGTGGCAGAGAATAGAACATAGTGGCAGAGCAGGGATGGAGAGGATCGATAGAACAAGGGCTGATGCGCACAGCACAGGACCTGTGATGAGGTCACAGGAGGGGAGGAGTCAGGGGTCGCATGATCGGGGCCCTGACTCCTTCCCTCCAGTGACCTCATCAATTACAAGCCTTTGCACGCTAACAGCAGCACCAGAGTGCAGGCTAAATTGTAGGTGCTGCAGGTAGCAGAGCGCATAATGCTGCCCCCTGCGCACAGCAGCTGTCTGCCACCTGAGCCACAGGCTCAAATGGCCTCATTATAGGTGCAGCCCTGACTACAGTTCACAGAAGAGCTTTAGAGACTTAATTGCCTGGGATTTTCGCTGTTTAAAATGTAACAACTAGAGTTGAGCGAAACGGGTCGAAAAAATTCAAAAGTTGCCGACTTTTGGCAAAGTCGGGTTTCATGAAACGAAACCCAACCCTAGGATGAGGTCGGCCACGAGGTCGGCGACTTACGCGCCAAAGTCGCGTTTCAAAAGTTTGTTTTGCGCTCTTTTTCAGCCAATCAGGATCCACGGACATTGTGGGCAACGTGATGACATAGGCACGGGTCACCACCATCTTTCAGAAGGGCATGCAAGTGATTGGCTTGCTTTGGTGGGCGTCACAGGGGGTATAAAAGGGCGTGCACGCCGACCGCCATCTTACTTCTGCCGATCTCAGTATAGGGAGAGGTTGCTGCTGATTCTGTAGGGAGAGCGTTAGGCAGGGAAGAAGACAAAAAAATTGCTTCTGCTGCTAGCGATTTGGCCTGCACAACACACAAGTCACTGTGTGTGCAGTGCAAGGGGAGGCTATATTGTGGTGTATCAGTGGTGTTGGTTGTTGGGCTGCCTTTTAAGGCTTCCTGACACGCTGGCATTGCTGTTTACCCACTGCTCCACAAACTGCTTTTTTAAAAGCAATCCAATCTCCCTTATCCTCTCGTCACTTTGGTCACAGGCAGCTGTGCCATCGAGCGTGTCACATAGCGCTCAGATATCAGTGGGCCTCACACCATCCACAAGTGTCCAGTGTCCAAAAGTGTACGCAGAGATTCAAAATCTCCATTATCCTCTCGTCACTTTGGTCACAGGCAGCTGTGCCATCGAGCGTGTCACATAGCGCTCAGATATCAGTGGGCCTCACACCATCCACAAGTGTCCAGTGTCCAAAAGTGTACGCAGAGATTCAAAATCTCCATTATCCCCCCATCACTTTGGTCACAGGCAGCTGTGCCATCGAGCGTGTCACATAGCGCTCAGATATCAGTGGGCCTCACACCATCCACAAGTGTCCAGTGTCCAAAAGTGTACGCAGAGATTCAAAATCTCCATTATCCTCTCGTCACTTTGGTCACAGGCAGCTGTGCCATCGAGCGTGTCACATAGCACTCAGATATCAGTGGGCCTCACACCATCCACAAGTGTCCAGTGTCCAAAAGTGTACGCAGAGATTCAAAATCTCCATTATCCTCTCGTCACTTTGGTCACAGGCAGCTGTGCCATCGAGCGTGTCACATAGCACTCAGATATCAGTGGGCCTCACACAATCCACAAGTGTCCAGTGTCCAAAAGTGTACGCAGAGATTCAAAATCTCCATTATCCTCTCGTCACTTTGGTCACAGGCAGCTGTGCCATCGAGCATGTCACATAGCGCTCAGATATCAGTGGGCCTCACACAATCCACAAGTGTCCAGTGTCCAAAAGTGTACGCAGAGATTCAAAATCTCCATTATCCTCTCGTCACTTTGGTCACAGGCAGCTGTGCCATCGAGCGTGTCACATAGCGCTCAGATATCAGTGGGCCTCACACCATCCACAAGTGTCCAGTGTTCAAAAGTGTACGCAGAGATTCAAAATCTCCATTATCCTCTCGTCACTTTGGTCACAGGCAGCTGTGCCATCGAGCGTGTCACATAGCGCTCAGATATCAGTGGGCCTCACACAATCCACAAGTGTCCAGTGTCCAAAAGTGTACGCAGAGATTCAAAATCTCCATTATCCTCTCGTCACTTTGGTCACAGGCAGCTGTGCCATCGAGCGTGTCACATAGCGCTCAGATATCAGTGGGCCTCACACAATCCACAAGTGTCCAGTGTCCAAAAGTGTACGCAGAGATTCAAAATCTCCATTATCCTCTCGTCACTTTGGTCACAGGCAGCTGTGCCATCGAGCGTGTCACATAGCGCTCAGATATCAGTGGGCCTCACACAATCCACAAGTGTCCAGTGTCCAAAAGTGTACGCAGAGATTCAAAATCTCCATTATCCTCTCGTCACATTGGTCACAGGCAGCTGTGCCATCGAGCGTGTCACATAGCGCTCAGATATCAGTGGGCCTCACACAATCCACAAGTGTCCAGTGTCCAAAAGTGTACGCAGAGATTCAAAATCTCCATTATCCTCTCGTCACTTTGGTCACAGGCAGCTGTGCCATCGAGCGTGTCACATAGCGCTCAGATATCAGTGGGCCTCACACCATCCACAAGTGTCCAGTGTCCAAAAGTGTACGCAGAGATTCAAAATCTCCATTATCCTCTTGTCACTTTGGTCACAGGCAGCTGTGCCATCGAGCGTGTCACATAGCGCTCAGATATCAGTGGGCCTCACACAATCCACAAGTGTCCAGTGTCCAAAAGTGTACGCAGAGATTCAAAATCTCCATTATCCTCTCGTCACTTTGGTCACAGGCAGCTGTGCCATCGAGCGTGTCACATAGCGCTCAGATATCAGTGGGCCTCACACAATCCACAAGTGTCCAGTGTCCAAAAGTGTACGCAGAGATTCAAAATCTCCATTATCCTCTCGTCACTTTGGTCACAGGCAGCTGTGCCATCGAGCGTGTCACATAGCGCTCAGATATCAGTGGGCCTCACACCATCCACAAGTGTCCAGTGTCCAAAAGTGTACGCAGAGATTCAAAATCTCCATTATCCTCTCGTCACTTTGGTCACAGGCAGCTGTGCCATCGAGCGTGTCACATAGCGCTCAGATATCAGTGGGCCTCACACAATCCACAAGTGTCCAGTGTCCAAAAGTGTACGCAGAGATTCAGAATCTCCATTATCCTCTCGTCACTTTGGTCACAGGCAGCTGTGCCATCGAGCGTGTCACATAGCGCTCAGATATCAGTGGGCCTCACACAATCCACAAGTGTCCAGTGTCCAAAAGTGTACGCAGAGATTCAAAATCTCCATTATCCTCTCGTCACTTTGGTCACAGGCAGCTGTGCCATCGAGCGTGTCACATAGCGCTCAGATATCAGTGGGACTCACACCATCCACAAGTGTCCAGTGTCCAAAAGTGTACGCAGAGATTCAAAATCTCCATTATCCTCTCGTCACTTTGGTCACAGGCAGCTGTGCCATCGAGCGTGTCACATAGCGCTCAGATATCAGTGGGCCTCACACAATCCACAAGTGTCCAGTGTCCAAAAGTGTACGCAGAGATTCAAAATCTCCATTATCCTCTCGTCACTTTGGTCACAGGCAGCTGTGCCATCGAGCGTGTCACATAGCGCTCAGATATCAGTGGGCCTCACACAATCCACAAGTGTCCAGTGTCCAAAAGTGTACGCAGAGATTCAAAATCTCCATTATCCTCTCGTCACTTTGGTGACAGGCAGCTGTGCCATCGAGCGTGTCACATAGCGCTCAGATATCAGTGGGCCTCACACAATCCACAAGTGTCCAGTGTCCAAAAGTGTACGCAGAGATTCAAAATCTCCATTATCCTCTCGTCACTTTGGTCACAGGCAGCTGTGCCATCGAGCGTGTCACATAGCGCTCAGATATCAGTGGGCCTCACACCATCCACAAGTGTCCAGTGTCCAAAAGTGTACGCAGAGATTCAAAATCTCCATTATCCTCTCGTCACTTTGGTCACAGGCAGATGTGCCATCGAGCGTGTCCCATAGCGCTCAGGTATCAGTGGGCCTCACACCATCCACAAGTGTCCAGTGTCCAAAAGTGTACGCAGAGATTCAAAATCTCCATTATCCTCTCGTCACTTTGGTCACAGGCAGCTGTGCCATCGAGCGTGTCACATAGCGCTCAGATATCAGTGGGCCTCACACCATCCACAAGTGTCCAGTGTCCAAAAGTGTACGCAGAGATTCAAAATCTCCATTATCCTCTCGCCACTTTGGTCACAGGCAGCTGTGCCATCGAGCGTGTCACATAGCGCTCAGATATCAGTGGGCCTCACACAATCCACAAGTGTCCAGTGTCCAAAAGTGTACGCAGAGATTCAAAATCTCCATTATCCTCTCGTCACTTTGGTCACAGGCAGCTGTGCCATCGAGCGTGTCACATAGCGCTCAGATATCAGTGTCCCTTTTTAGGATCCGCAAGGCATAATCTGACATGTGGGCCAATGTTCCCGGTGTCAATGATGCACTGCGAGTGCTGGGTGGAGGAGCACTTTCTGGCAAATCCACATCCCTCCATTCACGCACAAACCCTGTACCAGACCTTGCCACGCCAACATTTTCACTTGCCCCACGAGATGCATCCTCCTCCCCTAAGTAATCATCCCCATCATCCTCCTCCTCTTCTTCCTCCACCTCGTCCAGGAGAGGTCCCTGAGCAGACAATGGCTGAATGTCATCAAGGATTCCCTCCTCCTCTTCCTCCTCATCAACATTGGCTGCAGACGCCTGCTCCTTAAGGTGCGTCAAAGTTTGCATGAGCAGACGCATAAGTGGGATGCTCATGCTTAGGATGGCGTCGTCTGCGCTTACCAGCCGTGTGCATTCCTCAAAACACTGAAGTGTACGCAGTGTATATATAGACATATATTTTGAATGTGTACGCTATCCATACATGTTATCCGGGGATACGGTACCCTTTCTAACCTTTGTGCAATGACGTGCAATCCATACTGGGCCTAACACCGTCTGAGCCTGCCTCATGCTGTATAGACATATATTTTGAATGTGTACGCTATCCATACATGTTATCCGGGGATACGGTACCCCTTCTAACCTTTGTGCAATGACATGCAATCCATACTGGGCCTAACACCGTCTGAGCCTGCCTCATGCTGTATAGACATATATTTTGAATGTGTACGCTATCCATACATGTTATCCGGGGATACGGTACCCTTTCTAACCTTTGTGCAATGACGTGCAATCCATACTGGGCCTAACACCGTCTGAGCCTGCCTCATGCTGTATAGACATATATTTTGAATGTGTACGCTATCCATACATGTTATCCGGGGATACGGTACCCCTGCTAACCTTTGCGCAATGACGTGCAATCCATACTGGGCCTAACACCGTCTGAGCCTGCCTCATGCTGTATAGCCATATATTTTGAATGTGTACGCTATCCATACATGTTATCCGGGGATACGGTACCCTTTCTAACCTTTGTGCAATGACGTGCAATCCATACTGGGCCTAACACCGTCTGAGCCTGCCTCATGCTGTATAGACATATATTTTGAATGTGTACGCTATCCATACATCTTATCCGGGGATACGGTACCCTTTCTAACCTTTGTGCAATGACGTGCAATCCATACTGGGCCTAACACCGTCTGAGCCTGCCTCATGCTGTATAGACATATATTTTGAATGTGTACGCTATCCATACGTGTTATCCAGGGATACGGTACCCTTTCTAACCTTTGTGCAATGACGTGCAATCCATACTGGGCCTAACACCGTCTGAGCCTGCCTCATGCTGTATAGACATATATTTTGAATGTGTACGCTATCCATACATGTTATCCGGGGATACGGTACCCTTTCTAACCTTTGTGCAATGACGTGCAATCCATACTGGGCCTAACACCGTCTGAGCCTGCCTCATGCTGTATAGACATATATTTTGAATGTGTACGCTATCCATACATGTTATCCGGGGATACGGTACCCCTTCTAACCTTTGTGCAATGACGTGCAATCCATACTGGGCCTAACACCGTCTGAGCCTGCCTCATGCTGTATAGACATATATTTTGAATGTGTACGCTATCCATACATGTTATCCGGGGATACGGTACCCTTTCTAACCTTTGTGCAATGACGTGCAATCCATACTGGGCCTAACACCGTCTGAGCCTGCCTCATGCTGTATAGACATATATTTTGAATGTGTACGCTATCCATACATGTTATCCGGGGATACGGTACCCTTTCTAACCTTTGTGCAATGACGTGCAATCCATACTGGGCCTAACACCGTCTGAGCCTGCCTCATGCTGTATAGACATATATTTTGAATGTGTACGCTATCCATACATGTTAACCGGGGATACGGTACCCCTTCTAACCTTTGTGCAATGACGTGCAATCCATACTGGGCCTAACACCGTCTGAGCCTGCCTCATGCTGTATAGACATATATTTTGAATGTGTACGCTATCCATACATGTTATCCGGGGATACGGTACCCTTTCTAACCTTTGTGCAATGACGTGCAATCCATACTGGGCCTAACACCGTCTGAGCCTGCCTCATGCTGTATAGACATATATTTTGAATGTGTACGCTATCCATACATGTTATCCGGGGATACGGTACCCTTTCTAACCTTTGTGCAATGATGTGCAATCCATACTGGGCCTAACACCGTCTGAGCCTGCCTCATGCTGTATAGACATATATTTTGAATGTGTACGCTATCCATACATGTTATCCGGGGATACGGTACCCCTTCTAACCTTTGTGCAATGACGTGCAATCCATACTGGGCCTAACACCGTCTGAGCCTGCCTCATGCTGTATAGACATATATTTTGAATGTGTACGCTATCCATACATGTTATCCGGGGATACGGTACCCTTTCTAACCTTTGTGTAATGACGTGCAATCCATACTGGGCCTAACACCGTCTGAGCCTGCCTCATGCTGTATAGACATATATTTTGAATGTGTACGCTATCCATACATGTTATCCGGGGATACGGTACCCCTTCTAACCTTTGTGCAATGACGTGCAATCCATACTGGGCCTAACACCGTATGAGCCTGCCTCATGCTGTATAGCCATATATTTTGAATGTGTACGCTATCCATACATGTTATCCGGGGATACGGTACCCTTTCTAACCTTTGTGCAATGACGTGCAATCCATACTGGGCCTAACACCGTCTGAGCCTGCCTCATGCTGTATAGACATATATTTTGAATGTGTACGCTATCCATACATCTTATCCGGGGATACGGTACCCTTTCTAACCTTTGTGCAATGACGTGCAATCCATACTGGGCCTAACACCGTCTGAGCCTGCCTCATGCTGTATAGACATATATTTTGAATGTGTACGCTATCCATACATGTTATCCGGGGATACGGTACCCCTTCTAACCTTTGTGCAATGACGTGCAATCCATACTGGGCCTAACACCGTCTGAGTCTGCCTCATGCTGTATAGACATATATTTTGAATGTGTACGCTATCCATACATGTTATCCGGGGATACGGTACCCTTTCTAACCTTTGTGCAATGACGTGCAATCCATACTGGGCCTAACACCATCTGAGCCTGCCTCATGCTGTAAAGACATATATTTTGAATGTGTACGCTATCCATACATGTTATCCGGGGATACGGTACCCCTTCTAACCTTTGTGCAATGACGTGCAATCCATACTGGGCCTAACACCGTCTGAGCCTGCCTCATGCTGTATAGACATATATTTTGAATGTGTACGCTATCCATACATGTTATCCGGGGATACGGTACCCTTTCTAACCTTTGTGCAATGACGTGCAATCCATACTGGGCCTAACACCGTCTGAGCCTGCCTCATGCTGTATAGACATATATTTTGAATGTGTACGCTATCCATACATGTTATCCGGGGATAAGGTACCCTTTCTAACCTTTGTGCAATGACGTGCAATCCATACTGGGCCTAACACCGTCTGAGCCTGCCTCATGCTGTATAGACATATATTTTGAATGTGTACGCTATCCATACATGTTATCCAGGGATACGGTACCCTTTCTAACCTTTGTGCAATGACGTGCAATCCATACTGGGCCTAACACCGTCTGAGCCTGCCTCATGCTGTATAGACATATATTTTGAATGTGTACGCTATCCATACATGTTATCCGGGGATACGGTACCCCTTCTAACCTTTGTGCAATGACGTGTAATCCATACTGGGCCTAACACCGTCTGAGCCTGCCTCATGCTGTATAGACATATATTTTGAATGTGTACGCTATCCATACATGTTATCCAGGGATACGGTACCCCTTCTAACCTTTGTGCAATGACGTGCAATCCATACTGGGCCTAACACCGTCTGAGCCTGCCTCATGCTGTATAGACATATATTTTGAATGTGTACGCTATCCATACATGTTATCCGGGGATACGGTACCCTTTCTAACCTTTGTGCAATGACGTGCAATCCATACTGGGCCTAACACCGTCTGAGCCTGCCTCATGCTGTATAGACATATATTTTGAATGTGTACGCTATCCATACATGTTATCCGGGGATACGGTACCCTTTCTAACCTTTGTGCAATGACGTGCAATCCATACTGGGCCTAACACTGTCTGAGCCTGCCTCATGCTGTATAGACATATATTTTGAATGTGTACGCTATCCATACATGTTATCCGGGGATACGGTACCCTTTCTAACCTTTGTGCAATGACGTGCAATCCATACTGGGCCTAACACCGTCTGAGCCTGCCTCATGCTGTATAGACATATATTTTGAATGTGTACGCTATCCATACATGTTATCCAGGGATACGGTAACCTTTCTAACCCTTGTGCAATCACGTGCAATCCATACTGGGCGTGAGAACGGCTGGCGAGCTGTTAAGCAAGCTACAGCACCTGTCCAGACAAGTACAGGGATTCCCTAGCGAGGAGACTTATTTGATTGTTTTCAATGTTGGGACAGCAATTTTTGGGGAGCACTATACTCTGGAGAATGATAGATGGGGCCCACCATACACTGGAACATTCCAAAGGTGGACATCAGACACTGGAGCAGCATTTATAGGGCCCATTATACACTAGAGCATTAGAAATGGGGCCCATTATGTTTGGAGCATTATTTGGGCCCATAAGACGGTGGAGCTTCATCCATGGGGACCAACATATACTGTAGCATTATGTGGAGCTCATCATATACTGTTTCAAACATTATATGGGACCAATGATTTTGTGTGGAGAAATAGATGGGCCTCGTCATGAGATGTAAAAAGTGAGGTATTTTTCATTGTACTATGCCGCTATTTCTCTGCCGTATCGGAGCATGATGAGTTGTGGTATGTGTTAAAGGGGCGCTCTTTCGCCCAGGGCACATGAAAACCTGCAGCCAGCCCTCCTCCCCCACAAATTTAGCCAAATAACCCCCATTTTTCAGTGAGTAACTTGTATTATGAAGTTAATTAAGGTTGACAAGCTTAAGTAAGAAGAATTGATGCTTTTGGCATTCAAATGGGCACTGTAGGTGTGTTTCCTCTCCTCCTCTCACTGCCGACTTTTATTCCCCATTGACTTACATTGGGTTTCGTGTTTCGGGACGACCCCGACTTTTCCCTATAATCGGACGATTTTGCTCGACCCGACTTTTGGAAAAGTCGGGTTTCACGAAACGAAACGCGACCCTAAAAAACCAAAAGTCGCTCAACTCTAGTAACAACCAACAGTGAGCATGGAAATTTGACAAACTAAAACATTAATAACATACTAAAAACATACAGCATTAATAACAGGAAGATGAAAATGGCATTTTAACATAAAGATACACATTCTTCCACACAAAAACTCTTCAAATCCTGATGCCTCTGTGGGCTCCGTCTATGAACTCTGAACTTTTGTTCCTTCATTAAATTTACTATTGGAATTACTCATAGTTCAGCTTTATTTTCTTTCTCTGAAACCAATTGACAGTTTCCTTGGCGGCCTGTTTGTGATTATTGTGCTTCTGAAATGTCCATATGATACATCAAAGCAGATTATTATCAAGAATTTCTTTGTACATTTGGACATTCATCCTTACTTCCATTATATGAAATTTGCCAGTGCTGTATGCTGAAAAACAGCTCCACACCATGATGTTCCAACTTACAAACTTTACTATTGGAACAATGTTTTGGGGTGACATGCAGTGCCTTTGGGCTTCCAAACATGGTGTGTTATTGCATCCAAATAATTCAATTTTGGTCTCTTCTGAGCAGACTATATTCTCCCAGTATTTCACAGGCTTGTTAAAATGTTGTTGAGCAAGCTTTAAACACGCTTGATAATCACGAGAATGGGGAAAGCAAACCTAGCCGTCAGGAAAAAGCAATTTGATAACAATATAATTAAACCTGAGGCTCAAGAGAATATTTTTGATTTTGCAAGTTTATTAGAACAGTCAGTCACACAGAATCCCAACTTTTCGGCCTAACAGGCCTTTATCAAGGGTTTTATCTAAATGAATAATGTGAGCTGGTGCACTTCTAATACCTCAATGAATATAGGGTGGAGGTGCAAACCAGTGATCAATACATGAATTCAAAACGAGAAAAAAGGCAGACCCCTGATAGGAATGCACACTGCCAGTATATCATAAAAAGAGATGACTTTATTGATAACAAATGATTAAAAACATTAAAAAAAAAACACACAGTGAAAACTGCATAGGTCCTGTGCACACCATAAGTATTATAAAGATAGTACAAATAACAGCTCCATAAGAAAAAGCCAAGTATGAATCAAATACAATCATATAAATGGCAATTCAGTATGCAGTAGATTTCAAACAGACATGTGATCACTAGATAAAGAGCTGCACAATAAACCCCCCATGGAAAAGCGGACCACTATACCACATCAAACAGCTACAGGCATAAATCGGCCTGGAGAAAGGAATGCACACCATAGCATGCTGAAATGAGTATGCCAATGAAGCCAATGCAACAGCCAAATATATCAATCTGTAAGAGTGCAAAAGCACATACAAGTGGCCCAAAAAAAATTTAAAAAAATGCTAAGATGAAAGCATCCACACAAAAAGAAGGCACAAGGCCTAACATAAGGGTGGCGGTCCCTTGAACATTCAGAAAAAGTCCGTTATATACATGCCATAAACGGAGCCATGGGAGACCAGTTGGTGAGCACAGGGCGCAGAGGCGGGAACCCAATGCGTGTCGCCGTTACAAGGACGGCTTTGTCAGGGGAAATGGGTGTTGTTATCCACACAGCCATTAAATACCTCAAATATAAGTGGTAACCATCAACATGTGTGCAGGAATCCGTCGGATCGGAAGCGGAAGTGACGGCTGATATATAGTGCTGGCAGACGTCTTTGCCAGCACAAGCCCAGTGCGCACGCGCCGGTACAACCAGCGCGATGCACGGGACCAGATGCAGGAAAAAAAACCTATAGCGCATGCAAAATATGTAAGGACATCCATAAGTACACATCTAATATTGTATATACTGTACATATATCATGTACATGCAAACATCTAATATATAAAGCTCAATGTGTGTGTGTGTATGTTTGTGTGTATGTCCGGGATTGGCATCTGCACCGTCGCAGCTACAGCCACAAAATTATGCACAGTCACACGTCTGGACCCCGAGAGCGTCATAGGCTATGCTGTGAGGTGAAATTTTAACCCTGCGCGTTCCAATTCACCAAACAATTTTGCTCCTATCTACATAATGGGGAAAAAGTGTATGTATGTATTGGCATCTGCACCGTCATAGCTACAGCCCCAAAATTTTGCACAGTCACACGTCTGGACCCGGAGAGCGTCATAGGCTATGTTGTGAGGCAAAATTTTAACCCCGCCCCTTCCAATTCACCAAACAATTTTGCCCCTATCTACATAATGGGGAAAAAGTGAAAGGAAAAGTGTTGGAGGCAAATTGACAGCTGCCAGATGTGAACAAGGGGGACTTAAAGAATGAGAGCGATGGCACCAAAGAGTATATACCGTACAGTTGCTAAGGTGGGGCCCTGACATGAGATACTCACCACACACGGGGATATGAACACACACACAAAATGCGCCACACACTACCACGTGCTTCACCACATATACCACCCTCAGCACACATTTCACCACACATACACCAACCTCGCCACATAAAAGTCGAAACACAAAAGTCGCCACTCAAAACTCACCACGCTGTCCCAGAGCTGTTTAAAAGATGAAAAATGAGCTGTGATTGGTTGCTATCAGAAACGGTTTTCTTTGTAGACATTTGTGGTAACTGAGGCCTATTATTCTTATCATTTCTATGGTGTTATCGTCCTTCTGTAAAGCTGGAAACGGTCCATTGGATCTGTCACGGTCCATTTTTGGAGCCGTGGCAGAATGTGGATTCTTATAGAAACCTTTTTCCTTTTTCCCCCGGTGGCCGCTGGGATTTACCACAACTGTAGTTGTTGTGGTGCTGGTTTTGCCCCCGGTGGCTGCTGGGGTTACTACACGGTTGAATTAACCAACAGGAGATGACTACTCCCCCCTCCTTTCTATAAAAGGTCATCATGTGCAGTGAATCACGGTTGGTAATATTGTTCATTTGTTATCCAAACGTGGTGAAGACTGGACCTACCTGGTGGAGAGGGGGTTCAGCTTATCTGGAGCAGTGGAGTTGCTGCTGGATGCTGAATCGGATCCTTACTCTATTGCTTGGAGCACTTGCAGCAGAACAAAGCTAAGTTTTGGGTTTTAGTTGCTTTAACCCCATGGTGTCTGTTTTCTTTTCCTTTGTGAGTTATTGGGTGCAGTTCACTTTATTCCCTGTCTCCCCTCCTGGGGAGGAGGTTGGTGGTTTAGCTCAGGGCTAAACAGGAGATAGGGGCAGGTCGGGGACTTGGGCCTCACTACCTTCAAGTGTACCCCCAAGTTAAGGAGAGTCAGGGCACCCCCTTAGCCTGAGGGGCAGTTCAGGGGCCCAGGTTCCACGTCTCCTGCTTTGTCCCAACTGCCCCGTGACAGGATCCAACACTTTACCCTTCAATTTTTCCCCATATGTGGGGAGGAGGACTTCCAGGCAGTGACCGGGCAGGTACCCAGGGGACCGCCATCAGAGATCCTGAGGGAACGATACTGGGAGGACAGTAAAGGGAGAGGCTTGACTGAAGTTGTCAGGGAAACAGGGGGCGGGGCAAGGATAAAAGGAGCAGGGGGCACGCAGAAGTGGCAGTTGGGAGAGAGTGTGACAGGAGGCAGGAAGCCGGGTGACTTGGAGGGACACCGACAGGAGCCTGTGAGGAGGATACTGCGCAGTCACCGACAGGGGAAACGTGAGAGACTTGTACCGGAGGCCACTTCCCGCCCTCGTTCGCAGAGAGACACGTCCGGCGCCCCCCGCCTTTGTGAGACAGATCCTTTGCCTCAGGTCGCGGACACTGACTCCCGGCCTGCTCCCACCGCGGCAACCCTGTCATCACCGGCCTCAGGGGACACCACCTCGCCCTAGGCGACATTAGAGGCCCATTTCCCAGCTGTGGAGGGACCCTTATCAGAGGACAGCTACTGGTCATTTGGGGAACTGCATCATTACCACGCCCCACCGACATCGTTTCTTCAGGACCTGTTGCGCCCCACCGTCATCGTTTCTTCAGGGCCTGTTCCGCCCCACCGACATCGTTTCTTCAGGACCTGTTGCACCCCACCGTCATCGTTTCTTCAGGGCCTGTTCCGCCCCACCGTCATCGTTTCTTCAGGGCCTGTTGTGCCCCACTGACATTGTTTCTTCAGGGCCTGCTGCGCCTCACCGGCATCGTTCCTTCTGGGCCTGTTGCGCCCCACCATCATCGTTTCTTCAGGGCCTGTTGCACCCCACCTGCATCGTTTCTTCAGGGCCTGTTGTGCCCCACCGCCATCGTTTCTTCAGGGCCTGTTGTGCCCCACCTGCATTGTTTCTTCAGGGCCTGTCGAGCCCAAATCTTCCCGGAATATTGAGGCATCAAGACAGCCGCATCAACGATCTCTAAGAGGCCGCATCTGTGATCCCGAGTGACGCAAGGAAGGATAATTGGACTATAGCCATAAGTACTATAGTTTGGCCACGTTCCGGCTTTCTACACCCGGACTAGCCAGGGTACTCCCAGTTTCCTTAGAAAAGTATTGTTTATTTTATTCAGTCCCTGCAAGGACATATTTGTGTTTACCCCTTTCTGTCTGTTCAGCATAGCCCTAGGTGCTCCAATTTATAAAAGTTGATTATACAAGTTATACCCTGTCTCGTATCTTGTCACTGCATCCTGAGAATCTGCTGGTCACTACACTTGGCGCAGTCGGCAGGATGCAGTCTCCGAGCGCAGACAGTGGTGCCCCCGATCAGGGTGGAGCTGTCAACTCTTTAGAAAATGAGGGTCCCCGCTCCAGCATTTCATTGGGAGCCATGCTGAACAACCTGTCTAGATTTTCCGGCTCCAATACTATGTTATGTAGCTGGACAGAGCGGATGCGGGGGCTCTTTCGGATGCACTCAATGACCCCTGATCTGGAAGCCAAGGTGGCACTCATGGCACTGGACGGGGAGGTGCGGAGGTCAGTGATGTTGAAACCTCCGGGGCACCGCAACACTTTTGAAAAAGTGTTACAGATAGTAGAACAGACCCATGGGGACCCAACTAATGTGGGAGAGTTAAGAACCCGTTTGTTTAGTCAGATGCAGGTAGAGGGGGAGACAATCACAGAGTATATGAATGTCCTCCAGGAATTGCATATGGCTATAGAAATAAAGGACGGGGTAGGGGTAGGACCTGTTGACATTATCCTACATGACCTACTGGTGACTGGTTTGCGAGATCCATTAGTCAAACAGGCACTGCGGGAGCAGATCAGAATGAATCCCCGAATAGACTTTTCAGCTGTGCGAAGTCAGGCACGTGCTTGAGAGCAGGAGCAGGGGATGGCGGTCCCCGTGGGGAAAGTCCGAGGTGTGGAGGCCTCCGCGAATGTAGTCGAGGAGCCTCAGTGGGTGGAGGAGATGAAGCAAGAGCTGAAAAATATTAAGGGCGAGTTGGCCGAAGTAAAGAGAAGAACCGAGATCGGGACTGGACAACCTAGCTTTTACCCCAGCTCCTGGGGATCACGCTCCCCGCGGGATGGTAAGCCTACACAGGCCCGGTGTTTTGAGTGTGGAGAACCAGGCCACTTTGCCCGAGCGTGTCCGCGGCATGGGAGATACCCACCCCGGCGTCCATTAAACTAAAGGGCTCCAGGCTGGGGGGACGCCGCTCGGAGCCGAAAACCACAACTAGTGGTGGTGGAAGTCCCGAAGATTTGGTAGCAAAGTGTCCGGTGGTTTGGGCAGAAGTGGAGGGCCGGGCCGTCCGGTGTCTGGTAGACACGGGGTCACAGGTAACCACCATGCCTGCAACGTACTTTCAACAAAACTTCCCGGAGGCAGCAAGACCCCAGTGGGGGCCCATGATTAGGCTAATAGCCACCAACCAATTGCCGGTCCCGGTTGCCGGGGTAGTGTGGGTGCAGGTGACGCTGTGTGGCAATTCCCTTGGTCACAGAGGGGTGGTGCTAACTCAAGGAGAAGCTGATCAGTGGCACCCCGTTACCCTAGGCATGAATATTTTACAAGAGTTCGGCCACTTACTACTAAATGATCCCACACAGAAGATCCTGAAGCAGTGGGGTTCTCGCACAGCTCAGGGACAGGTATTCCAGCAGCTGGTGCAAGGTGCGCGGGTGCATCAGGACTGCCGGGAGGGCGAGGCTCTGGGCAAGGTCATCGCGTCAGCGGCTCCCCTGCTTGTGCTACCTCCTGGACAGACAGTGGTGGCCCTGCCAATTCTAGCCCCGATACCTTTGGAGGGCGTGGATGTGCAGGTGGAGCCGTGTCACTCAGAGCGCTTACCTCCTGGCATACTGGTGGCCCGTTCCCTGGCTACAGTGCAAAAAGGAACCGTCCTGGTACGCTGCGTAAACCTTGAAGACCGAGACACCGTTCTGAAAGCACAGACTGTACTGGACAAACTAGCAAGGCCGTTAGAAGAAGTGTTGCCAGCTCCTGTGGTTCAATTACGAGTACACCCCGAGGAACCTTGCAGGCCCACGAAGTCTCGGCACAAGAGAAGGGCCGAAATATTTTGGAGCAGATGCGGGCCAAGCTTTCTGGATTAACTGCAGCCCAACTCTCAGATAAAAACATTGCTTGGACAATACCATGAAGTATTTGCTAGTCATGAGGACGATTTTGGGTGTACCACCGCCATCACTTATGAAATCCCCACAGCAGGAGCAGCCCCTATCCGGGAACAATATTGACAGATTCCGCCACAACTCTATCAAGAGGTGAAAACTTTGCTGGCCCAAATGCTGCGAAAAGGGGTGATACGGGAAAGTCAAAGCCCCTGGGCGGCCCCAATCGTGTTGGTCCAGAAGAAAGATGGTACACTACGATTCTGTGTGGATTATCGTAAACTGAATGCTTGCACTATTAAAGACTCATACCCACTGCCCCGCATAGAAGAATCCCTGTCCGCCTTGGGGATGGCAACATATTTTTTGACCCTGGACTTGGCCAGTAGGTACTGGCAGGTGCCCATGTCAGAAGAAGACAGAGCCAAGACAGCATTCATATTGCCCATGGGACTGTTTGAGTTTAAACGGATGCCGTTTGGGCTGGCCAACACCCCCGGGACCTTTCAGCGATTGATGGAGCAATGTCTGGGAGATCTCAATTTTGAGGCCACGTTGATCTACCTGGACGACATCATTGTCTATGCCGCCTCCTTCGAGGACCACCTGAAGCGGTTGGGACAGGTACTCACCCGGTTGCAAAAGTACGGGTTGAAGGTGAAGCCTCAGAAATGCCACCAATTTCACTCTCAGATTGAGTATCTGGGTCATGTTGTTTCGGCAGAGGGTGTGAGGCCATCCCGGGAGAAGGTTGCTGCTATCCAGGAATGGCCTACCCCCGAGACGGTGAAAGATGTGCGGGCTTTTCTGGGGTTAGCCGGATATCACCGTCGCTTCGTAAAGAATTTTGCATGTCGAGCTCGAGCCCTGCACGACCTGCTGAAGGGGGCTCCCGCTGGGGCCAATGGGTGAAAAATCCAGTGGCAACACCCTCAGGAAGAGGCCTTCCGAGACCTCAAGGCTGCGCTCTCGGATGCCCCAGTGTTGGCTTATGCAGATTTCTCTCAACCGTTCATCTTGCACACTGACGGGAGTCTTCACGGGCTGGGGGTTGTGTTGTCACAGGTTCAGGATGGCCGGGAGAGGGTGATCGCATATGGAAGTCGCTCACTCCATGACTCCGAGAGTAACCCTGACAATTACAGCTCCTTTAAGCTCGAGCTCCTCGCAGTGGTGTGGGCTATGGTGGAGAGATTCGCAGAGTACCTAGCGGGCTCCGAGGAGGTAGTGCAAACTGACAACAACCCGTTGGCTCATTTGGAAAACGCCAAATTGGGGCGCTCTGGAACAGCGATGGGTGGCCCGGATGGCGAAGTACAATTATAAGATTATCTACAAAAGAGGGGCCGAGAATGTCCATGCAGACGCCCTCTCCAGGATTCCACATACAACTCCAGGACAGAATTGAGACGAAGAATTAGAAGAAGAGGAAATACCGTTCGCTCTCACTGCTGCCATGCTCACAACTGACAATAAAAAATATCTTCCTCTGAGACCCCAAGGGGCATACTGGAACAATCCCGGGATAAGTGGATAGAACAGCAACAAGAAGATGAAGAAGTTGGCCTTCTCAGGACATGGGTCGCCACTGGGCAATTACCCACTGACTCTCAACGGCAAAATTTGACTCAAGAGACCTGTTGCTTATGCTGCGACAATGGGAGAGGTTGGTTATCTGAAAGGGATTATTGTATCGTAAAATAACATCACAAACAACCTCGATGACGGTTTGGCAGGTGGTTACGCCAGGAGCCCAACTTCACGCACTGGCTCGGGAGGCTCACGAAAAAGGGGCCCATTTTGGAACAAAAAAAACTTTGCAATGGCTGCAACAGAAAGCTTACCACCCGCGCTTGCCGGCTGTTGTGGACGAAATTTGCCGGACCTGCCGCTTGTGTGAATTAGCCAAACCACCCGCTCAGCAAGCCGCAACACAGACTATTGTGACCTCAGCGCCCCTTGAGCTCCTGACGGTGTATTATCTGACCATCGGGCCCGCATTTGAAGGATACGAACACTGTCTCGTTATGGTAGATCCTTTCACCAAGTTCGCTGTGGTCACCCCCACTCGGGATTAGACCGCAGAGTCAGCTGCCTCCGAAATTTGTAGAAACTTTACACAAGTATATGGCTGTCCTCATCGAATACATTCTGATCAGGGAGCATGTTTGTTGGGAAAAGTCATGGAAGAACTACATCACCTCTAAGGAATTGACAAATCCCGGACCACACCGTATCACCCGCAAGGGAATGGGGCTTGTGAACGATTTAATCGGACATTGATTCAGATGTTGCGCACTCTGGAGAGTGACAAGAAGGCCCATTGGCCCGAATATGTTTCTGAATTAGTTTTGGATCTAAAACAATAGGGTACATCGAGTGACTGGCTATACCCCCTATTCCCTGTTATTCGGACGAGAAGGTAAAGGGATCAAGGAGGTGGAGTTAGACCCCGAAGAGCCTCAGCCATGGACTGGAGTGTCGTCTTGGGTCCGAAATCATCGCCACAGGCTGCAAACTCTTCACCGAATTGTATAACACCAAGCTCCGAGACTGGGAGCACCAATGGATGAATGCAACCCCACCTCCTCACCTCCAAAGCGGGGACAGGGTGCTTGTACTAGATCAACGCCCCCAGAACAAACTGGAGCTGCTTTGGGAAGAAAGTCCTTATCGGGTCTTACGCCGTATCCATCCAGACAGACCGGTGTATGAAATACGACCCGAGGAGGGTGAAACACTGCCCACTCATATTGTGCATCGTAATATGTTATGCCCATGTAATTCCTCCGACCCGAAGAAACTGGAGCCTACCCCGTCGACATCCGAACCGTCTTCCGTATGTTGGGACCCGGACGACGATGAAGATTGCCTCCCAGGACACAGAGGCCCTCCACTCAGTAACGAATCATCTGACACAATTAGCCTGCCCGCACCAATCAGCCCACCGATGTCCACCACCCCAGACGACTCTACCCCAGTTGAACTTAGACGCTCCGAGCGGTCAACAGCCGGCAAACCCCCTGAACGATATGAGCAAGATCAATTCATATGGCAACGAACATTGAAACTCCTACAGACCGATCTCAATAGACTAAGGCCCTCGCCCGAGGACTGGCGAGCTTACAGGGTGGAGGAGTGTGGGGAGGAGAACTTCCAGGTAGTGACCGGGCAGGTACCCAGGGGACCGCCATCAGGGCTCCTGAGGGAACGATACTGGGAGGAGAGTAAAGGGAGAGACTTGACTGAAGTTGTCAGGGAAACAGGGGGCAGGGCAAGGATAAAAGGAGCAGGGGGCGTGCTGAAGTGGCAGTTGGGAGAGAGTGTGACAGGAGGCAGGAAGCCGGGTGACTTGGATGGACACTGACAGGAGCCTGTGAGGAGGATACTGCGCACTCACCGACAAGGGAGACGTGAGAGACTTGTACTGGAGGCCACTTCCCGCCCCCCATTCGCAGAGAGACAAGCCTGCCGCCCCCCGCCTTGGTGAGACAAATCACTTACCTCAGGTCACGGCTGTGACTACACGTAAAATGGCCACAGAGGCCTGGACACTGCCCCCCCCGACCTTATCCCACCGCGGCAACCCTGTCATCACCGGCCTCAGGGGACACCACCTCACCCTAGGCGACATTAGAGGTCCATTTCCCGGCTGTGGAGGGACCCTTATCAGAGGACAGCTACTGGTCATTTGGGGAACTGTGTCATTACCACGCCCCACCGACATCGCTTCTTCAGGGCCTGTTGTGCCCCACCATCATCGTTTCTTCAGGGCCTGCTATGCCCCACCCATCATCGTTTCTTCAGGGCCTGTTGTGCCCCACCGGCATTGTTTCTTCAGGGCCTGTTGCGCCTCACCGACATCGTTTCTTCAGGGCCTGCTGCGCCCCACCGACATCGTTCCTTCAGGGCCTGTTGCACCCCACCGTCATCGTTTCTTCAGGGCCTGATGCGCCCCACCGGCATTGTTTCTTCAGGGCCTGTTGTGCCCCACCACCATCATTTCTTCAGGGCCTGTTGTGCCCCACCTGCATTGTTTCTTCAGGGCCTGTCGAGCCCAAATCTTCCCGGGATATCGAGGTGTCAAGCTGCATCAACGATCTCCAAGTGTCCGCGTCTGCGATCCCGAGTGATGCAAAGGATAAGTGGACTATAGCCATAAGTACTATAGTTTGGCCACGTTCAGGCTTTCTACACCCGGACTAGCCAGGGTACTCCCAGTTTCCTTAGAAAAGTATTGTTTATTTTATTGAGTCCCTGCGAGGACATATTTGTGTTTACCCCTTTCTGCCTGTTCAGCATAGCCCTAGGTGCTCCAATTTATAAAAGTTGATTATTCAAGTTATACCCTGTCTCGTGTCTCGTCACTGCATCCTGAGAATCTGCTGGTCACTACACATATGTAAGGACAAAATTGTTTGGTGAATTGGAACATGTGAGGTTAAAATTTCGCCTCACAACATAGCCTATGACGCTCTCGGGGTCCAGATGTGTGACTGCATAATTTTGTGGCTGTAGCTGTGACGGTGCAGATGCCAATCCCGGACATACACACATACATACATACATGCACTTTTTCCCCATTATGTACCTAGGGGCAAAATTGTTTGAACTGGAATGCGCAGAGTTAAAGTTTCACCTCACAACATAGCCTATGACGCTCTAGGGGTCCAGACATGTGACTGTGCAAAATTTTGTGGCTGTAGCTGCGACGATGCAGATGCCAATCCCGGACATACACACATGCATACACTTTTTCTCCATTATGTACCTAGGGGCAAAATTGTTTGGTGAATTGGAAGGCGTGGGGTTAAAATTTCACCTAACAACATAGCCTATGACGCTCTCGGGGTCCAGACGTGTGACTGTGCAAAATTTTGTGGCTGTAGCTGAGACGGTGCAGATGGCAATCCCGGACATACACACATACATACAAACATACACACACATTTAGCTTTATATATTAGATTACTGATGGAGTTCAGATGGTGTCATGACTTTCCATGACTTTTTGCATCTCTCTAGCTTCATGTGTTCAATACTTTTTCCCTATATCAATGCTCATTATTACAAATAATTTATGGACATGTATCTACACATGTTACAAGAATGGCTTATGCCATAGATGGAATATGTGTGGAAGACTTTCCTTTACCAGAAATATGGTACCAGTTGTATATGGACACCAGCATACTTATAAAAATACTAATTAACTAAATTGGAACATTTTTGCCACACCATTGACATTGCACAATACTGCCCCGAGTAGTTCAGGAATGCTCACTTTTGAGCACCTCTTGTGCTCGAGCTCTGTGACTGTCCTGGAGAAATTTAGACCATGGTCAATCTTATGTGGAGTCAAATTGGCCCAGAAACTCCGGTACTATAAACATCATGTCACGATTCCTAGAGTGGACCCTCTGTGCCGTGATACCAACCCACCCTGAGCGAGCTGACCTAATTAGACTGACCCCTATACAGGGAGCATCTGGGGCAGGCCCAAGGGGATAATGTGCCACAACAGCTGATACAGGAAGATGGCACATAGGAGACGTAGGAGGCTATGTGAAAATGGAGTCAGACAAGGGACACAGAGGATCGGAGATAGGAGATAGGGACTAACAGGGAGCAGGGTACTGAGGCAGGAAGCGGAGATGAAGGAGCGGGGTCTGAGGACCAGAGACTGGGGAAACTGGACCAGATCCAAGACCACCAGAGCCCTGGCGAAAGCAGCCGCTGTAAAAGAGGAAGGCAGAGCTGCGATCAGTTCAGAGCTGAGAATGTACAGGTAAGCACACTGGAAACAGGAGTGAGCAGAGTGTGCACTGGGAAGCACACTAGGATCAGGAGTGAGCAGAGCGTGCACTGGGAAGCGCACTGGGATCAGGAGTGAGCAGAGCGCGCATGGACCTGAGTTATAGAAATATCACCCGTACTGGTACGCAGACTGTCCCCAGGACAGACACTAGCGCAATAATCAGGCGCTTCCTCTTGCAGGAGGCGGCCTGATATACCTGGTATTCACCACCACGCAGGGAGAAAGCTTCCAGGTCAGGATCTTCTGGCCGCATAAAGCGTTGAGGAAGCGCGTGGCTGCGACCTAAGTTGCCCAGCGCGTGTGCGCTGGCGGCGGGATCCTTGACATGGCTGAAAAGTAGGAAGTACAGGAGAGATGCTAGGAGGCCCCCAGTCAGTGGCACGCAGGAGAGTGAGGTGAGTATCGTGGGACCGGGGGGCAGGTGCGTAGCTCATAGTCCCTATTTTAAATTTTACCTAAGAGACTTCAGGTTATACCTCGATGTGTATTCCTACCTGCATAGAGGCTTTTTCTGCATTCAGTGTACATCTACAAAAATTATTTATTTTTTTAATTTATTGACAACTCTAAGATTTTTTCGTTATTTTCTGTTACTAAGCATATAGCTACCCAGGTGATAAAGACCTAGGGACACTCATAACTCATCCCCACAATGCAACTACATCTGTGTGTTAAATCAATGTGGACAACCTATAATTACACTTTTCCCTAAGAAAGTAAACCAAGCAACAAATACTATTGGGGACATAGAAAATCTCACAGATGGGAGAATAGGATATAAACAAAATATGCCAAACCTTTTGAAAAAGAAAAAAAGAAAGAAAATTAATAAATAAATGTGACCAGCATTAACTAACAGAATGAAGCAAATGTGAACAGGTGCAAGCTGCGCAACTACAATATATTCAAGACAACCACTTTGTGCGCCAAGATATAGGCAAACATTGAATATATCAGTATTATAGGGAACTTGTCACTTAAAAAACGCTTTTAACACCTTCAAGATCTTTGATGTATAGGTACGTCATAAGTCGTGTCGTCGTGTCCCTACTTTTGATGTTGGCTCTGATGCTGAGCCTGCATCTTTTCCCCGCACAAGACAGCTTATCTAATCTGTTGTCATGTGCATCTAACAGCTATGGGTGGATCCAAGATCCACCTGTGACTCTTAACCAGTTAAATGCTTAACCAGTAATTGACTGTGACATCTAACACTTGACGGGGGACGCCAATGGGTTGTTATGACAGCTGGGGTTCTGCAGAAGACCCCCGTGCCTGTCATTGCAAACCTCCTGTGAGCGCCAGCCCCTGGCCTGAATTCATAGGAGATCATAATCTTTGCTACACATAGCAAGGCTGAAGACCTGCTATGTGTAGCACAGGCGATCAAGTAATCACAGCTTCAAGTCTCCTAAAGGGACTATTGAAGCCAGTAAAAAGTAAAAAAAAAAGTTTTGCAAAATATATAATACATTTTTTTTTAAAAATTTAAATCACCCACTTTTTGCCCCACTGAAAATAAAACAATGACAAAGCATAAAAAATGCACATATTTGGTAGTACTGCATTCAGAAATGTCCGATCTATGAAAATATACCATATTTTTCGGACTATAAGATGCTCTGGATTATAAGACGCACCCCAAATTTTGAGACGAAAAATAGGAAAACATTTTTTTTTTAATAAAATGGTGGTGTTTCTTATAATCCATGCATCTTATTGCTTACCGGGGGTGGTGGCTGCGGTGAAGTGGGGTTCCAGGGTCGCTTCTGGAGGAGGCAGGAGTGAGGTGATGCTGCAGGCCACAGGCTGGGATGAGGGGGTGTCCAATGTGTATTGCGCTGCTGCAGGTGTCCAGTGCTGCGGGTGTCTCTGGCGCTGCTGCCCGGGGTGTCCGAAGCTGCTGCCCGGGATGCCCGGCACTGCTGCCTGGAATGTCCGACGCTGTTATCTGGGGTGTCCGGTGCTGCGGGGGTGCTCTGACAACATTTTGTGAAAGGCCAGAGTCTTCCACAGTTCCATAGTTTCCTCCTGTGCGGTGGACTCCGGGAAAATTGCCGTCGGGGGTCAGTGCATGCGCAGATGGAAATCTCGGCATCAAGATCTAGGGAGATGAGATTTCAGTGCTGAATCATGGAACTGCGGGGGGCTCTGGCCTTTAATATTAATAATAATAATACATTTTATTTCTATAGCGCTGACATATTCCGCAGCACTTTACATTTCAGAGGGGACTTGTACAGACAATATACATTACAGCATAACAATAATCACATAGATCATAACAGATACCAAGAGGAATGAGGGCCCTGCTCGCAAGCTTACAATCTATGAGGAAAAAAGGGGAGACACGAAAGATGGGTGGTAACAGTTGCCCTGATTGTATGGACCAGCCATAGTGTTAAGTGTGTAACAGTACGGATGCAGAGGGCTAATGGATGCATAAAGCATGTGGGAATATGATGCGGGGAACCTGGTTATGGTAAAAAACTTTTGGCTGTGCCACATAGGGATAGATTAGGTTAATGTGTTGAGGTGGTAGGCCAGTCTGAATAAATGAGTTTTCAGGGCACGCTTAAAATTGTGGGGATTGGGGACTAATCATATTGACCTGGGAAGTGCATTCCAAAGAATTGGCGCAGCACGTGTATAGTCTTGAAGACGGGAGTGGGAGGTTCTGATTATTGAGGTTGCTATCCTCAGGTCATCAGCAGAACGGAGGGCGTGGGTAGGATGGTATACTGAAACAAGGGAGGAGATGTAGGGTGGTGCTGAGCAATGAAGAGCTTTGTGGGTGAGAGTAATAAGTTTGTACTGGATTCTGTAGTGGATGGGTAGCCAGTGTAATGACTGGCACAAGGTAGAGGCATCGGTGTAACGATTGGCGAGGAATATGATCCTGGCAGCTGCATTTAAGACAGATTGGAGGGGGGAGAGTTTGGTAAGAGGGAGACCGATTAGAAGGGAGTTACAATAGTCGAGACAAGAATGAATAAGAGAAACAGTCAGCGTTTTTGCAGAGTCAAAAGTAAGAAAAGGTCGAATTCTAGAAATGTTTTAGAGGTGCGGATAACAAGAGCGAGCCAGTGATCGGATGTGGGGACAAAGGAAAGCTCGGAGTCAAGTATGATCCCAAGACAGCGGGAATGTTGCTGGGGAGTAATAGTAGAACCACACACGGAAATGGCAATGTCAGGTATAGGTACATTGGTAGCGGGAGGAAACACAAGGAGTCAGTCTTTGACAGGTTCAGTTTCAGATATAGTGAGGACATGATGTTAGACACAGCGTTTAGACAATTGCCAGTGTTTTCTATAAAGGCTTTCGTGATGTCAGGAGAAGAAGAGTATAATTGGGTGTCGTCAGCATAGAGATGGTACTGGAAACCAAATCTACTGATTGTTTGACCAATAGGGGCAGTATACAAAGAGAAGAGGAGGGGCCTAGGACTTATCCTTGAGGAACCCCAACAGTAAGGGGAAGATGAGAGGAGGAGCCAGCAAAAGATACAGTAAAGGAGCGGTCCGAAAGATAGGAGAACCAGGAGAGAACGGTGTCCTTGAGGCCCATGGAACGTAGCATAGTGAGGAGGAGCTGATGATCCACAGTGTCGAATGCTGCAGAGAGATCCTAGAGAATAAGCATGGAGTAATGACCATTTGATTTAGCTGTTAGTAGATCATTAGAGACTTTACTGAGGGCAGTTTCAGTAGAATGTAAAGAGCGGAAACCGGATTGGAGAGGGTCGAGAAGAGAGCTTTCTGAGAGATAGCGGATAAGACGGGAGTGGACCAGGCATTCCAGGAGTTTAGAGATGAAGGAAAGATTAGAAACAGGTCTATAGTTAGCGGCACAGTTTTGGTCGAGGGATGGTTTTTTAAGTAGTGGATGTATGATGGCATGCTTAAATGAGGAGGGAAAGATACCAGAGGAGAGAGATGTTAAATATTTTAGTTAGGTGAGGGGTGACAGCAGGGGAAAGGGTCTGGAGTAGATGTGACAGAAATGGGTCACTGGTGCAAGTGGTTGGGCGGGAAGATGCAAGGAGCCTGCTTACTTCTTCTTCTGTGACTGGTTCAAAGTCAGAGAGTGAGATAGATGCAGTGGGGGAGGGAGGACAGTGCATGGTATGAAGTGATTGGGAGATAATTTCCTGTTGGATCTGGTCAATTTTTTCTTTGAAGTAATTGGCCAGATCGTCAGCTCGAAGCTCCGTGGTAGGGGCCTGTACTCTTGGGTTGAGTAGAGAATGAAAAGTGTCAAAGAGACGTTTAGGGTTATTGGACAGTGAAGTGATGAGGGTGTTGAAATAGGTTTGTTTTGAGAGGTGAAGGGCAGTGTTGTATGTTCGAAGCATAAACTTATAATGGATGAAATCTTCGGGTAGGTTGGATTTTCTCCACAGACGTTCGGCACACCTGGAGCACCGCTGCAGGAAACGTGTTTGCAGGGTGTGCCAGGGTTGTGGTGTTCTATGTATAGGAGGAGCAAATTCATCCAGGGCACTTTGAAGTGTTTCATTGTAATGCTTCAATGCAGAATCAGGACATGAAAGGGAGGAGATAGGGGCCAATGAAGACTGCAAGTTCTTCATTAGTTTCTGGGTGTTAATGGCCTGCATGTTTCTATAAATATGGAGAGTGGGGGTGACCTGAGCAGCCTGGCAGTTCTTGATAGAGAATGAAAGAAGGTTGTGGTCAGAGAGTGGGAGAGGGGAGTTTGCAAAATCATCCACTGCACAAAGCCGAGAGAAGACCAAGTCGAGGGAGTTCCCATCTTCATGCGTTGGAGAATTAGTAAGCTGCAAAAGGCCAAATGAGAAGGTTAGAGATAAAAGGTGAGTAGCAGATGGGGAGAGGGGAAGAGCAATGGGGATGTTGAAATCGCCCATGGTGGGGGTAGGGATATCACAGGAGAGAAAATGTGGAAGCCAAGTAGCAAAATGATTCAGGAACTGACGGGAGGGGCCGGGAAGACGATATACCACTGCTACTCGCATGGAGAAGGGGGTGTAGAGTCTGACGGCATGGACCTCAAAAGAAGGAAAGACAAGTCAGGGTACTTGAGGGATTACCTGAAAGGTACATTTTGATGATAGGACCAGACCAACGCCTCCACCTGCTCTATTGTCTGATCTTGGGGTATGAGAGAAGTGTAGTCCCCCATATAAAAGAGCAGCAGCAGCGGTAGTGTCTGACTGCTGGATCCAGGTTTCAGTAAGAGACAGGAGGTTAAGAGAATTAGAAAGGAAAAAGTTGTGAGTGAAGGAGAGTTTGTTACACACTGAGCGAGAATTCCAAAGTGCACAATTAAGAGAGACAGATGGCAAGCAGGGAATATCAATAAGATTAGAGGGGTTTCTGAGTGTAGCAGTTGGGGGGTTTGACTTTCTATAACATGGGGGACCAGGGTTGGGAGCAATGTCTCCTGCAACTAGGAGAAGGAGGATATAAAGAGTGAGCAGATGGTTAAGTGATTTGTGAGAGCGTCTCTGATGTCGAATGGTGGGACTGACTGGATCTGTGCAATTTAGCAATGTGAAAAGAGCATGAGTGCTATACATAGGAGAGGAAAGGAGTAAGGGGCCAATATGGACGGAGTGTAGAGAGTTAATACCAGGGCGGTGGATGTGTGTAAATGCAGCTGCCAGGATATAAGTTATACAAATGCATATGGTAAATATTTGTGGCAGTCCAAATGTACAGGGAATAGATTTATTTATTTGTCTTACCTTTCTCCTGCCCTGTCTAACTGCCATGTTATAACTGCCAGCGTACTTAGATACATGTACTTTGATTACATGTACATAAATGCCACCCCTGCATAAAAAAGACTACACACAGGAAGCATGTGTGCTCTTAAGTTCTTTTCCTTCAAAATGAAATATCCCTTTGACAAAGATTCTGGGTCATCTTGGGATAAAGCCCCAAAATTAGATGTGGCTGTTTCAAAGGTGTTTAAGAACTTAGCATTGCCCTTTGAAGATACAAAGATGCTTAAGGATGCCATGGGCGCTGAGCCCACATCTTCCCTGGGATATGTCAGCTGTTATGAACAGCTGACATGTGCCCGGCCAGAACAGCCGCTGGTGGAATCGTGATCCACCCACGATTATTAACTCGTTAAATGCGGCTGTCAAACTGACAGCTGCATTTAACGCGCTCTTCCAGCCATCGGGCCGGAAATATGCCCAACAGTGACCCCCGTCACGTGATCGCGGGTCACTTTTGGGTTGGCACGATAACCAGAGGTCTCCTGGAGACATCTAAGGTTTTCACTGCCGGATTGCTGTGAGTGCCACCTAGTGGTCGGCGTTCATAGCAAGTGAACAATTCCACTACATACAGGTGATCTGATCATCGCCTGTGTGTATCAGAGCCGATCAGGTTATGGCAGCTTCTAGTCTCCTATGGAGACTATTGAAGCATACCAAAAGTAAAAAAAAAGTTTTAAAAAATAAAAAAATACAAAAGTTCATATCACCCTTCTTTTGTCCCAAAATAAATAATAAATAAAAATCAAATATACACATATTCGGTATCGCCGCGTTCGGCATCGCCCGATCTATCAATAAAAAAGAATTAACCTGATAGCTAAACAGCGAGCGACAAAAAGTCAAAACGCCAGATTTACATTTTTTGGTCGCTGCGACATTGCATTAAAATGCAATAATGGGCAATCAAAAGATCGTATCTGCACATAAATGATATCAATAAAAACGTCAGTTCGGCGTGCAAAAATAAGCCCTCACCCAACCTGAGATCACGAAAAATGGAGACTGAGGGTACGTGCACATGCTGCGGATTGCACTGCGGATTTGGCCGCTTGGATTTTGTAAAATCTGCAGGTAAATCCGCAGGTCAAAAGACCTGCGGTTTTACCTGCGGATTAGACTGCGGTTTTGCCCTGCGGTTTTTCATCTCCTCAATGGAGGAGATGGCAAACCGCAGCGGAATCCGCAGAAAGAATTGACATGTCAATTCTTTCTGCGGTTTCAAAACCGCAGAAAAACCGCGCGGAAAAGTCCGCACCGTCTGCACTGCGTTTTTTTATTCCCTTAGGGAATAATGGTACTGTACACCACTGCAAAAACTGCTGCGGAACCGCAGCAAAATCCGCAGCGTGTGCACACACCCTGAGTGTCTATGAACTCGTAATGACCTGGAGAATCATAATGGCAGATCAGTTTTAGCATTTAGTGAACATGGTTAAAAAAAAAAAAATTCAAAAAACCGTTGTGGAATTGCACTTTATTTTGCAATTTCACTGCACTTGGAATTTTTTTTCCCGGTTTTCCAGCACACGATATGGTAAAACCAATGGTGTTTAAAAGAACTCGCAAAAAACAAGCCCTTTACATGGCCATATTGACAGAAAAATAAAGTTATGGCTCTGGGGAAAAAGGGGAGCGAAAAACAAACACAAATCAAAAGGACAAGGTCTTGAAGGGGCTAAAATGACTATCTCCCAAAAGTAGCTTTCAGGTTATATATGGGTCAACAAGTGGTTCTTCCCTCCTCAAGAAGAGGAGAAACTTAATATACTAGATGTCAGAAGATGTTTGAAATACTTTATTGGTTACAGAATCCTGGAGACAGTCAATAGCAGTTTGTTTCCTTTCAGGGTCATAGGAAGAGGCTGAAAACATTTAAAATATCCTAGCTAGCTAGATTAATAGATTAAATAAACCATCATATTAGTTCATTCCATAAGTGGTATTTCAGGGGATATAAGGGTTCACTCTGCGAAAGCTGTTGCAGTCTCCTGGGCAAAGAGGATGGATTTATCCACTGAGCAGATGTGTAATGTGGTGGTGATGTGGTCCTCTCCCTCTAACTTTTTGTAAACACTCAAGTGGAGTTACTAGACCTACAGGTCTAGTAAGTAGTAAGTAGTCTACAGGTCTAGTCTAGTCCAAAGAAGCGAACCATAAGTAGTAAAAACATTAGATTTTATTGAAATCTAATGTTGGCAGAGTCCCCCCCCCCCGCAGCACCGGACACCCTAGGTAGCAGTGCCAGACACCCCGGGCAGCAGCGCCGGACACCCCAGCAGCACCGCCGGGCACTCCCTCATTCCAGCCTGCAGCAATGGTACCGGTAACATATATATGCATTATAAGACGCACCTCCATTTTGCCCCAAATTTGGGGGAAAAAAGCGCATCTTATAATGAGTAAAATATGATAAATTTAAAGTTATAAATTAATCAGATCGGTAAACAGCATAACAAGAAATAAAATAGTAACTTCAGAATTACTTTTTTTTGGCCTCTGCAACATTGCAATAAAATGCAAGAATGGGTGATCAAAACATCGTATCTACCCCAAAATGGTATCAATAAAAACATCAGCTTGCGGTGCAAAAAAAACAACCTGTCACAGGTCACAAAAATGGAGACCCTTCAAGTCTCGGAATTAAAATCAATGGTATTATTCAAAAGTGCAACTCAACCCGCAATAAACAAGACCTCATGTGACTATATTGATGGAAAAATAAAAAAATGTATGGCTCTCAGAAGAAGGGGAGCAAAAAAAACTAAAATGCATAAACGGAAAATTGCCAGGTTGTGAAGGGGTTAACCTGCAGTTAAGAGGTTAATCTGCAGGTTAAAAGCGTTCTGAAGTGTCCTGACGCCCACACTTAGGCCCGTTTCCCAAGTCCAGATAATTCCAGCTATCCGTGTCTGTGTGTCCGTGTGGATACGTGGTACGTCCGTGTGGCACAGGTGTGGCAACTATGTGCCGCATCAGGGCCACACGGATGGCCACCGAGAATAAGCACTACAGTAAGCGCTGTTCCCGGCGGCTGGTGCTGAATGCAGCTGTGATTCTTCTCTCCTGCTCTGCCGGCAACAGCGAGCAGGAGAGAAAGAATGAATGAAAACCTGACATGGGGGTCCCCCTCTGTTTGTGAACCAACCAAACGAAACTTACAGCTGGGGGCTGCAGCCCTCAGCTGTCAGCTTCATCAAGGTTGGTTCTCAAGAATAGAGGGGTCCCCACGCTGTTTTTTTGTTGAATAATTGAAATAATTTAAAAAACTGGTGTGGGGTCCCCCTATTCTTGACAACCAACCTGACTAAAGCTGACAGCTGAGGGCTGATATTCTCAGGCTGTTAAGGGGCCATTGATCTTGGCCCCCCACAGCCTAAAAACAGCAGCCCCCAGCTTCCCAGAAAAGGCGCATCTAATAGATGCGCCTATTCTGGAGCTTTGCCGGGTTCTTCCCACTTGCCCTGTAGAGGTGGAAAGTGGGGTAATATGGGGTTAATGTCACCTTTCTATTGTAAGGTGACATTAAGGTCGGATTAGTAATGGAGAGGTGTCAGTAAGACACCTATCCATTACTAATCCCAGCAAAGAGCAAACAGATGAACGGCATACTAGGGCACACAAATCACCACATTACCAGACGGAGCTATTTATCTGAAGTATTGCGGCATATAATTCAGTCAAAAAATGGAGGTGCTTGCAAGAAAAAACATGAATATTTCAATGTGAAGCAAAAAAAAGAAGAAATATGCAGCACTCACCGATGTAGCTGAAAAACTGTGCGTCTTTATTTCACATAAATACCATCAAATGTGTGGACATGCAGGACGCTAGAGGAATGCTAGGGGAGGGAGGTGTTGGACAACGGCCGTTTCGCGATTACTCGCTTCTACGGGTCCAATATGAGTGGATGGGGAGTGTTAGGCGTCTGGTTCCTGCAGCTGCACAGCAGGAATCCAGAGCCATACATCCAGCGGATGAAGAAAGAATGAGGGCATCAGCCAACACACATCGGCGACCCGCTCCAACCTTTTCCCCCGGCGACTTGGTGTGTGCCCAGCAACAGCACCTGTTTGGAAGGGTGGACCAAAATCCCTGCTGCAGTGTGTTCAAACTTGGTCAAGAACTACAGGAAATATCTGACCACTGTAATTGCAAAGAAAGTTTTCTGTACCAAATAATAAGTTCTGTTTTGTATTGTATCAAATAAGGCTAGTTTCACACTAGCGTTTATTCCACGCAGCGCACAGCACCGCTAAGCACCGCCCCCTGCCGACTCCCTGCCCGCCCCATCCGGTCATCGCCGCCTACTATCGCACATGGATGCTTGCGATCTGCGCACCCTATCTTTAGCATAGGGTGCGCAGATCGTGCGCTGGCCGTTCGCTAGTAGGATTTTGGTGTGCGCTGCACACTTTTGAAGGTGCACCGAGCGCGCAGAAATGCAACATGCTGCGTTTGGCGCACCCAGGTGCACCTTCAAAAGATAGGTCTTTTCTGTAAATACAGAACCCCAGACTAAACCCTTATATAAATTCAGACCCCCAAATCAGAGCCTGGAATTAATTTAGACCCTATTTGAGACTCAAAATAGTTCAAAACTCCAAATTAATTTACATACGAGATAAGTCCCAATGCTTTTTCCAAAAAAAATAAAAAAACAAAATAGTTAATTTGCAAGGGTCCAGAATCATTTGATCCCTTCTCCAAACAGCTACATTTGTGCACTCCTTATTACTGGTGTTCAGTATGGTTACTGTCACGAAAACTGCAGCCACAGACGCTGCCCAGCCCAAAAATGCCCCCAAGCCGACCGACCACGACGGCATGGGGAGGGGGTCCCCCGGGGATGCAATATGGATCCTCTATACTGCAGAGGGGGACCCGGGCCTACCCGAACTAGGGAAGAGCAGTGTACGGGATTCTGCTGGCAGCTGAGCATGTGTACAAGGACACGTAGGACTTGATTACACCGCACAACTTCAGGTATAGAGAACGTAAAGTTTACTGAAGTAAAGTCACACAGTACATAAACTAAACATGACTATGCCAGGCTCCCGATTCCACACCTCCCAGAAGGGTACCACCCAGTGGACCCCAAGGCACCAATGGATCACCGAGGAACTCATAGTCGGGACATGGGGACATCAATATACAGGCAGGACATCAGGGTACACGAGTTCATCAGGATGCAGGCAGGACATCAGGGTACACGAGGACATTAGGATGCAGGCAAGACATCAGGATACACAAGTACATTAGGGCATCAGGACACAGGCAGGACATCAGGGTCACCCACAGGACATCAGACAGGAGTCCTTCAGTTCCGGACATCTGACACGACCTACAGGCACCACTGTGGTCAGCAGGCTCCATGCTCAAGGCAGCAGTCATCAGGCTCCGGGCATCAGACCTAGGAATGAACTCGAGTGTGATGGTGCAAGAACCACAGGATTTCTGGGCCTGCATGGCGCTAACACCGCATGGTAGTCAGAGCACAGGATAGTAGATGCTCAGCAGGAACACAGGTTGCAAGAGACTCAGAGTCACTGGGTGCGAGGCTCCAGACACAGAAGGATTCCAGGAACATAACACTGCATACACAGTTCAGACAGGGTCAGGTACAGGATCAAGGATTCAGGACTGGATTTACCGCCTCAAGGACAGGCGCCAGAACAGGACAAAACAGGAATCAAGGCAAGGACTTTGGTACCAAAACACAGAAAGGAGAGGTCCAGGAACACAAAACACACATGACAAAGCTTAGGGGCTTTGTGAGTATCTCAGGCCCAGTCCATAGGGCAGGGGGACTTTATATAGGTGCTGCCCCTCAGCAATTGGCTGGGGACAGCATTTCAAGAACACCCACTAACCCTGATAAAAGCAGAGGAGGTGTGGCCGCGCATGCCCTAAGCACAAACAAACTATTACAGCACAATCAGTGCAGGAACTGAGGCTCAGGGCACCTGGCAGTGGCTGCATGCCGAGACACATGTGGAAAGTCATGCACCAGCTGCAAATGACTTCGCAACCCGCAGACAGCTTCCATAGTGGTAACCAGGGACCACACATGCGGATGGTCATGCAGCAGAGCAAAGACCTAACAACACGTGTACGGCTGCGCAGCAGAGCAGGGAACTGTGCAGGCTCCATACAGGTAGCAGCCAACAGTATCCTAGCTCAATTAGGGGGAAAGGAGCAAAGGGTTAAAGCAAAGACATGCATTGTAATGCCAACAACCAGGTACAGACAGAACGGCATGACAATTACTGTGTGATCTGGGTACATATGCGCTTTGGAATTGGGAACATATGGATACCAAATACTTTTGTATGTTGCCATATGACGTGTATGAAAGACGTTTACTTTTGCATAATTACACATGGTGTTCAGCAAGGGTACCATATGATTCCTGTGGTTCTAAAACCAGTCCTCCATGCTCGTAGTCTGAGGAGCCTTGGGTACCAGTACAGTGGAATACAAACAAAGCCACCTCCGAACAAATGGGAGCTCACAGAGATACAGCATCTGCCATAAAATAACATTAAAACCATATTATACTATACATTCATGCCACTTCAAAGTAGTATAGACGTTCCTGTCCATGAGCAATAAGAAGTAACAGAACACTTTTTTTTATAAAAAGGCTGAATAATATTTAATGGGCTTTTTTCATTTCTATGTTCAGATCATCTTACATATTTAGTAGAGAGAACATATTGTACAACATACTGTATGCAAACATCATCTTGATGAGACTTTAAGTCCCTGTCACGGTAATGTATGGAAGTCAATTAGTTAGATATATTTCACCCATCTCAACCTGTTTAGAAGGAATCAATGTGCCTATAATGTCACGTTACTGACCACAATTTGCATGAAAAATTACACATTAGGAGTCCGGGAGATGCCAGGGTACATTACATTAGTGTACAGGCTGAATGGAGGTAATCGTTCTTCTTTAGCAAAAAGATGAAGCATAGGGGAGAAAAATTGGTCAAATGCATTTAAAGATGACCTTTCACCATAAGACTGGCCGCATGATGGAATAGTGGCTGCACAGCTGGATAATCAGTCGCTTATTTTCTTTCATCTGCGTTGTAGAGACATTACCTTGAAAAGTCTAAATTCTAATTTTTGTTAAGATCAAGAGAGCTTCCTCGCCGTGGATTATTTATGCATGACATTGAACAATCAAAAGGGGTCATGTAATTCTCTAGTGGCGTGTTCTTTTTTTTCTCCAGTAAGACGCCTACTTATGATTGGTCAATGTTATACAGGGCAAAAAGATACTGCCTCAATAGACAAATCTCTGTTAACAACCTCTTGATCTTAGCAAAAATTTGAATTAAAACTATACAAACAAATTTTTGCAAGTCTTTAATAGTATTGGTCTTTTCATATAGGTCATTGGGACTTTTAGGGAACCCTTAGGCTCCAAGACCCTGGTGCAGTTGCAACCCCTGCACTATTGTACTTACACCTCTGTATGCAGGTACATTTCTACACTGAAAACTTCCATGAGTTGGTTTGGTTTATAGATTGCTTTTTTGCCATCAGTCACAATCCGTCAAAGTGTTAAAAAAAAACGGATCCTGTGCAGATTGCAAAAAACTGATGCACCAAATGCGTTTTTTTTTGGAAAATGCAGTTAAATTAAAGGAACAAAAATTATTCCGGGCATGCTCAGTTTTTAAAGACAGAATCCGTCACTGGATTACATTTTTTGACGGACAGCGATGGATCCTGTGCCCATAGGCTTCCATTATAGACAACGATGGATGGCGCTGGATCCTTCGCTGTCAGACTTTTCAACGTACACAAAAAACGTCGGATGAACCGTGTGGCCATCCGTCACAATCTGTCACTAATACAAGTCTATGAGAAAAAAACGGATCCAGCACAATGAGTTGCTGGATCTGTTTTTTTCACAAAACGACGGATTGTGATGATGGCAAAAAATTGACATGTGAAAGAAACCTAAGTCAACAAGTCAGTGGGACCAGTGTACAGAAGAATAATACGGGGTTTTGGATGAAGTCACTGACCCAATCTGGGAAGATGTCATGCTGAGCAAGGCCAGCAGCTCAGATGGGGAGGTATCCACAGCACCGAAACAGACAGGAAGAGGCAGTAGAGTGGCCAGAAGGAGATAGCACACAATTGTTCCCCACAGCACACACATATGTTCAAAGGGAAAGGGTTGGGTGTTCCTGAGTCTGGCGCTTTTTTAAAGATACTGTGGACAATAGGACAATGGTCATTTGAATCCTGTGCCATACCAAGATAAGCAGGGGTCTGACCACTGCCAGCCTGATGGCCACAAGTATGCTCAGGTACATGGCATCAAAGCACCCAAGTGCCTGAATCCACATTCAATGTCGGAGGGTGCACCATTGCCTCATGGCCTGTGCTACATGCTTGCCAATCCCATTTCTGTAACTTGCACATTTGCAAGCACCATCATCAACCATGTCCAATTCCTACTTCCAGCACAGTTTTCAGCTGCCCCTATCCCAGGCCTTGGAATGATAGTGAAAATACCCAGCCACCTTCAGGCCAAAGGAGTAAACCCCACATTTCCAGACTGCTTGCCCTGGAAATGTTGCCATTTAGGCTTGTGGACACTGGGGCTTTCCGCAACCTATCCTCATGGCGGCAACCATCCCTTGGTATTCAGACCCCAGCCATTACTATTATTCCCGGTGTGTCATCCCCGTCTTACACCAGTACATGTCTAATATCATCAGCCGTACTCTGTCCGAGGTAGTTACTGGGAAGGTTCACTTAATGACCGACACATGGTCAAGTGGTTGTGGCCAGGGATGCTACATTTCTCTATCGGCACACTGGGTAAACCTTGTGAAAGCAGGAGCCGATTCGCACCCTGGAATGGTACACGTGCTACTGAGGATTGCAGGACCTAGTTTCCTGCACCTTCTACACCAGTTGCTGCAACCCCTCCTCCTCTTTATCCTCCATCTCTGTATGATCACCTGCAGCATTGCCTAAGTTAAGTGGCAATTGTCTCTGCTAAAACTAATTTAGTTAGGTGACAAACAGCACACCGCTGTAGGGTTGTGGAAAGGTATAACAGATGAGACAGAGCTGTGATTCTCATCTCTGAGCCTACAAACAGGCATGGTTATGGGTGATATTGGCTGTAACCAAGTGGCGGTTCTAAAGCCTGGCAAGCTCGCACATGTACCATGCATGGCCCACGTGCTCAACTTAGTGGTTCAGCAGCCAACAGTACCAGTCCTCCGTGATTTCTCTGTGCTGAATACCGTAACTATTGGGCATCCAAGCTGGACACATGACATGAACAGTCCCTCTACACTTTGGAGGTGCTAGCCTGCCCTGCCGCTAGCATTTTGTCAGAGTGGATTTTTGGTGCCATTGGAGGCATAAAAACTGATAGGCGTATCTGCCTATCAACTGAAAGTGTTGACAAGCTTACACTTATCAAAATGAACAAGGTCTTTTTTGGCCAAGATTTCCAAACCCCACAGGATGACAGCAGCAGAATATAAAGCTAAATCAAATGTAGGGTCATAAAGCGGCCCTCCCTCAAAATCTTTGTAGGGTTATTAGGTGACCCTCACTCAAAATCTTTACAGTCATTAGGCGGCCCTCATTCAAAATCGTTATAGGGTTATCAGGCAGCCTTCACTCAAAATCTTTAGAGGGTCATAAGGCTGCCCTCACTCAGCCCTTGTGCCTAGTGCATATGCTTTACCAGTCTAGGAGTTCCACTCATTAAAATTATAAAAAAAATTTTTTTTCGAAGGCCCTACTTGAGGTGTCTTCCAGGGTGTATTGCAGTTCCTCCTAATTTTTTGACAGTCCTTGCACTTAGTGCATAGTCTTTATAAGTGTTGGAATGCCACTATCTACCAATTTAAACAAAATTTGTATGCGGCCCTCCTTTATGTCTAATACAAGGTGTATCGGAGGCCGTCTTCCATCTACTTATTGGCAGTTCTTGCATTGCCCGCCACTATTTAAAAATTTTAACATAATGTGTATACGGCTTTCCTTTATGTCTAATACAAGGTGTATCGGAGACCCTCTTCCTTCTAATTATTGGCAGTTCTTGATTTGTCTGCATAGTCTTTGTGAGTTTCAGAGTCACTCCTTCATAAATTAAACATTATACTTTCTACTTATACTTTCTACTCAGAATTTGACCTTTCCTTACTTTTGACTCCGCAAAAACTCTTACTGTTTCTCTTATTCATTCTCGTCTGGACTATTGTAACTCTCTTCTAATCGGTCTCCCTCTTACCAAACTCTCCCCTCTCCAATCTGTCTTGAATGCTGCAGCCAGGATCATATTCCTCACCAATCGTTACACTGATGCCTCTACCTTGTGCACTGATGCCTCTACCTTGTGCCAGTCATTACACTGGCTACACATCCATACCAGAATTCAGTATAAACTTATTACCCTCACCCACAAAGCCCTCCATGGCTCAGCACTACCCTACATCTCCTCCCTTGTTTCAGTATACCACCCTACCCGCGCCCTCCGTTCTGCTGATGACCTGAGGTTAGCATCCTCAATAATCAGAACCTCCTACTCCCGTCTCCCAGACTTTACACGTGCTGCGCCAATTCTTTGGAATGCACTTCCCAGGTCAATACGATTAGTCCCCAATCCCCACAATTTTAAGCGTGCCCTGAAAACTCATTTATTCAGACTCGCCTACCGCCTCAACGCATTAACCTAATCTATCTCTGTGTGGCACAGCCAAAGGTTTTACCATAACCAGGCTCCTCGCATCATGTTCCCACATGCTTTATGCATCCATTAGCCCTCTGTGTCTGTACTGTTACACACCTAACATCATGGCTGATCCATACAATCAGGGCAATTGTTACCACTAGTGTTGAGCATTCCGATACCGCAAGTATCGGGTATCGGCCGATATCAGCGGTATCGGAATTCCGATACTTAATTCCGATACTTTTTTCATATCGGATTCCGGGATCGGAATCGGAATAGGAAGTTCCCATCATGCTATGAGCCTGCTTGCTTTGATTAAGCCAATGGGAATCCTCCGAAGTGTGGGCACATCCTGTTAGGCATGTAGGCATGTTAACTATTGGCATGGCTGTGATTGGCTGCCGAAATGATGTCATGATGCACTATAAAAGCCACCGCAGCCGCCATTTCTGGTCACTCTGCTGTGAATTCAGTTAGGGACAGGCTGCTGTAGAAGACTGTGAGGGACAGTTAGAAATAGCGATTCTAAAAACAATATTGTGCTTTATCCAGGCTACATAAACCACCACTGTAGCTTGCTTTTCCCTAGCAGCGCTGTTTTCACAGCTGTCTGCAAGGGCTGTGTGAGTGCAGCTCACGCTGTGGAGTGGGTCCTGCAGCCACGTCAGGCTGTAGGCCACCCAGTGTGATCACTGCTGCCTCATACATCTTTTATTTTTTGAGCTGCATTTTTTAAATAATTTCAATCTAGTGTGCTTCCATCCGTATCCATATACGTTGGTTGCAAACACTAGTAGTAGACAGCGGAGCCTTTCTGCAGCCTTTCAGTGCTAGTGTCCACTTTGCTGCACTGTTCACGGCTGTCTGAGAGGTCTCTGACTGTGTGTGAGTGCAGCTCATGCTGAGTAGTGTGTCCTGCAGCTACGTCTGGCTGTAGGACGCTCAGCGTGCGTCACTGCCTCACACATATTTTTATTTGAGTGCAGCTCATTTTTTCTTCTATTAGTGTGCATCCATCCGTCTCCATCTACGGTGGTTGCAAACACTATATAGGAGTACACAGCGGAGCCTTTCTGCAGCCTGTCAGTGCCAGTGCCCACTTAGCTGCACTGTTGACGGCTGTCTGAGAGGTCTCTGACTGTGTGTGAGTGCAGCTCACGCTGAGTAGAGTGTCCTGCAGCTACGTCTGGTTGTAGGACGCTCAACGTGCGTCACTGCCTCACACATATTTGTCTCTGAGTGCAGCTCATTTTTTCTTCTCCTATTAGTGTGCATCCATCCGTATCCATCAACATTGGTTGGTTGCAAACACTATATAGGAGTAGATAGAGGAGCCTTTTTTTCTGGCTTGTGCCCTGCCGGCGCAGCCAGATTAGTATTACCCAATTTTTTTGGAGCCTCATCTTTTGCATTGTAGGTTACCTGCCTGCATTGTAATAGCTCCAAAAAGTTGGTGATACTATCAGTTTCAATTCTTTGTTCTCATACTTTGAGTTTGTTTCAAACAAAGAAACCACATAAAAAGTTCACCAAACACTACATTTTGAACTTGTGTAGGCCACATCAGCTCCTATTAAAGTCTAGTCCACACACACACACTTCATAAAATTAGTGTTTCTTGTACCTGTAACCAGCTGTTCAGGAATAAGCACACTAAGGCCCCCCTTTGTCCTTTTTTGCCTATCTTAAGCAGTCTTGCAAGATGAAGAAGGCAGGGAGTAAGGCGCGGGGGCGTGGGCGTGGGCGTGGAGTTTCAGCAGGGAGAGGACGTGGGGATTCTGCAGGGAGAGGACGTGGGGATTCTACAGGTAGAGGACGTGGGGATTCTGGGCCTGCTGCGGGCACCAGTGGATCAGCATCCCCCAGTTTTAGCAGGCAACAGTCCTTTATGCGCAGCTTTGTAGGACCTCAACGTACCCCACTGCTGCGGGAGGAACAAATTGAAGCCGTTGTCGGATGGATGGCAGCTAACGCATCGACTTCAATTACTTCCGCATCCTCTCAGGGTCAGAGCACCGAAGAGCAACCATCTGTCTCTTCACCACCTGCCAAAGTGCCCAGGCAGTCAGAGAGACATGGACAGGAGCCATCACAATCTCTACTTCTGTTCTCGGAATCTGTTGGCTTGGAAAGAGGGGGCCAGCCAAGCAGCATTCCTGAATGTGAAGAAGAGGGAGTATGCAGTGATGCGCAACTTCTTTGTCCCTCTGAATCTGAAGAGGCGAGTGGGCCAGTGCCTATGGTCAGCACACCTCAGTACGCATCAGATGATGACGAGACTCAGTTGCCACTTTCTGGTGCGTACGGTGCTGGCGAGACAACCCCGGAGAAGCAGCTGTTTGAAGAGGGGAGGGAAGATGATGAGGTCCTTGACCCATCATGGCGTGAGCAACAGGAAGGTGGTGGGAGCAGCTCGGAGGAAGAGATTCCCCTACCGGCCAAAACAGGAGGCAGAGGGAGGGGGAAGACTTGGTTGCCTGTACCCTCCACTTCGGCACCCGTTAGGAGCATTCCTCCTTCCAAAGGCAAACCGGGCGCTCACAAGAGTTGCAGTGCGTGGTCCTTTTTTGACACAGTTGCAGATGACATTTGCTTTGTCAAATGCAAGCTGTGTCATCAGAGAGTCAAAAGAGGGAGAAATGTCAGCAACCTCAATACCACAAATATGTGGAAACATGTGCGCACCAAGCACGAGTTGGAGTTGCATAGACACCCTCAAGACGTAGGCCAACGTACAGCACCACCTACCACCTCTTCAGTTCGTGTTGGGCCCTCTTCCTCCAGCTCACACACTGCTGGTTCGGCTTCCTCACAGGATCGCCAAGGAAGAACCTCTGCCACTGTTGTCCGGAGACCCTGTCAGATTCCACCCATAACAGCACGTTCCCATCCATCACAGCCATCGGTAGCACAGGCATGGGATAAAAGGCGCCCTTACTCGGCAAACCATCCCCGAGCACAGTCTCTGAATGCTGGCATTGCCAAACTTCTGGCAGTTGAAATGCTGTCATTCAGGCTGGTGGACACTGACACCTTCCGGGACTTAATGGCATTGGCAGTCCCCCAATACAACGTGCCCAGCCGCTTTTATTTCAGCAGGCGAGCCGTCCCTGCCCTGCAGAAACATGTTGAGGGCAAAATAAAACATGCGCTACTAAACGCCGTTAGTAGCAAGGTCCACCTGACCACCGATGCGTGGACCAGTAACCATGGACAGGGACGATACCTTTCCCTCACTGCCCACTGGGTCAATGTTGTGGAGCCGGGTACGGATCTGGAGAGTGGCGCTGTACGTGTTCTTCCAACGCCACGGATTGCAGGACTCCAGTCTGTACACATAGACTCCTCCTCCTACTCAAGTTCCTCAGAAACAGCAGAGCAGGAGCCTGTTACGACCGATATGAGCACAGCCGTGGCCAAACGTCAACAGGCTGTACTCAAATTAATTTCTTTGGGGAATCGAAGCCACACAGCGCAGGAGCTCTGGAATGCTATCAAGCTGGAGAGCGATGTGTGGTTTGGGCCAGCGAATCTCCAGCCGGGCTTGGTAGTGTGTGACAATGGCCGAAATCTGGTGGCAGCTCTTGGCCTAGGCAACCTCACACACATCCCATGTCTGGCACATGTTCTTAACTTGGTCGTGCAGAGCTTTCTGAGGGACTATCCGGATCTTGATGCACTGTTGCACAAGGTCCGCATAGAGTGCGCTCACTTGCGACGTTCCAGCACGGCAAGATCGCGCCTCGCTGCTCTGCAGCGACGATTTGGCCTTCCAGAACATCGCATCATATGTGACCTACCCACCCGGTGGAATTCAACGTTACATATGTTGGAGCGGTTGTGTGAGCAGCAGGCAGCAGTCATGGAGTACCAGCTGCATCAGGCGCAAACAAGTCGCACTGTGCGCCGTTCACACTTCAGCACCATTGAGTGGGCCTCTATGAAGGACATCTGCCTCGTTTTGCGTGCCTTCGATGAATCCACGCGGATGGCGAGTGCAGATGATGCACTAGTCAGCATGACTGTCCCCCTTATCTGCCTGCTTCAACAAACACTGCAAGCACTAAGGGATGAGGTTTCAGAAGAGGTGGAGGATGAGGAGTCCCAAATGCCATCTGCTTCTGGACAGTCTGCGCTACGTGTTTCCTCACAAAGGCCTAGGCAGGGGACACTTTGTGAGGAGGATGAGGAGGAGTCGATGGAGGAGGAAGACATCTCTCCAGAGGAGGGAGGTACACAAACCTCTACTCAGTATGTACAGCGAGGGTGGGGTGATGCAGAGCAGGTCGAGGTCACGCCTCAAACAGGGGACAGCGGTTCTTTGGCAGTTGGGAGTCTGCAGCACATGGTTGATTTCATGCTGCAGTGCCTGAGAAACGACCGCCGCATCGCCCACATTCTCGTCTCGGCTGATTATTGGGTGTACACCCTCCTAGATCCTCGCTACCGGGACAGCGTACAAAGGCTCATACCAACGTTGAACCGGGAGCGTAAAATGCGGGAGTACGAAGAGTCACTGGTGCAGTCCATAATGTTTTCCATTCCACCCGACAGCATTGTTGCAAGTGCTTTACAAAGCAGCTCTGTGCGTCGAGGCAGTGGAGGAAACTCTGCACAAAGAGGGAGCAGAGGCAGTGCCGCAGCACAAGGCAAGACCACTATGGCCCAAATGTGGCAAAGTTTTGTGTGTCCACCACAATTGTCTACACCATCAGCGACGCCTCGAGTCAGCAGGAGGCAACGCTTCCGTCAGATGGTGTCAGACTACATGTCTTGCCCTGTCGCTGTACTCCCAGATGGCTCTTCCCCCTTCAAGTTTTGGGTCTCTAAGCTGGATACATGGCCAGAGCTTAGCCAGTATGCATTGGAGGTGCTGGCTTGCCCTGCTGCCAGTGTATTATCGGAACGTGTCTTTAGTGCCGCAGGTGGTGTACTAACAGACCGTCGCACGCGACTATCTTCCGATAATGTTGACCGGCTGACTTTTCTGAAAATGAACAAGGCCTGGATCTCCAAAGACTTTGCCATTCCTCTTACAGACTAAATTAGTGGTTGGCAACTGTATCCAGGTCTGCTGGTGTGTTCATTTTTCTACCACCTGAACTATAATCCCTGTGCTTCAACACAGCCAGTTGTCGCTCAGATGTGTCGTCTGCACAGAGAAACACACTAGCTCCTGTGTTACTGGGGTTCAGTAATGCCAGCTGATCCCCTGCTGTGTGGACGGCAGAGTCACCAGCTCCATCAACATTCAAACCACTACTGATTTTTAACCGTGCCCAACTTAGGTCTCTGGCTCCACTGTCTCTACTATTTCCCCTGACCTCCAACCCCGCCATCTACATCTCTGAAGTGGCGTCAGCACAATCTACACTTGTTCCTGTGTTCCTGTGGCTCAGTCCCATCAGTTTATCCCCTGATGTGTGTCCGGCAAGGTCTCCTGCTCTGTCCACATTCCCATAACCAGTAGTGGGAATGAGGACAGAGCTGGCGAACTTGCCGGACAAACATCAGGGGATCAACTGATGGGACTGAGCACCAGTAACACAGGAACAAGTGTAGATTGTGCTGACGCCACTTCAGAGATGTAGCTGGCGGGGTTGGAGGCCAGGGTAAATAGTAGAGACAGTGGAGCCAGAGGCCTAAGTGGAGCATGGTTAGAATCAGTAGTAGTCCACAACCTCCATAAAAACCGCTGCCCATTGGCCTCTGCATGCGGCATGCGTAATCCTGGGCACCAACAGCGTCAGTTGGTGTTCAGAAGTGTCGTCTCCACAGAGCCAAACACATTCGTTCAAGTGTTAGTGGGGTTCAGCACTGCCAGCTGTTCCCCTGCTGTGGAGATGGCAAGTCTCCTGCTGCCTTCACCTGCCCAAATCCAGTAGGCCCCAGCCTGCTCCTCGCCTAATCCTGGGCTCCAACAGCGTCAGTTGGTGTTCAGAAGTGTCGTCTCCACAGAGCCAAACACATTCGTTCAAGTGTTAGTGGGGTTCAGCACTGCCAGCTGTTCCCCTGCTGTGGAGATGGCAAGTCTCCTGCTGCATTCACCTGCCAAAATCCAGTAGGCCCCAGCCTGCTCCTCGCCTAATCCTGGGCTCCAACAGCGTCAGTTGGTGTTCAGAAGTGTCGTCTCCACAGAACCAAACACATTCGTTCAAGTGTTAGTGGGGTTCAGCACTGCCAGCTGTTCCCCTGCTGTGGAGATGGCAAGTCTCCTGCTGCCTTCACCTGCCAAAATCCAGTAGGCCCCAGCCTGCTCCTCGCCTAATCCTGGGCTCCAACAGCGTCAGTTGGTGTTCAGAAGTGTCGTCTCCACAGAGCCAAACACATTCGTTCAAGTGTTAGTGGGGTTCAGCACTGCCAGCTGTTCCCCTGCTGTGGAGATGGCAAGTCTCCTGCTGCCTTCACCTGCCAAAATCCAGTAGGCCCCAGCCTGCTCCTCGCCTAATCCTGGGCTCCAACAGCGTCAGTTGGTGTTCAGAAGTGTCGTCTCCACAGAGCCAAACACATTCGTTCAAGTGTTAGTGGGGTTCAGCACTGCCAGCTGTTCCCCTGCTGTGGAGATGGCAAGTCTCCTGCTGCCTTCACCTGCCAAAATCCAGTAGGCCCCAGCCTGCTCCTCGCCTAATCCTGGGCTCCAACAGCGTCAGTTGGTGTTCAGAAGTGTCGTCTCCACAGAGCCAAACACATTCGTTCAAGTGTTAGTGGGGTTCAGCACTGCCAGCTGTTCCCCTGCTGTGGAGATGGCAAGTCTCCTGCTGCCTTCACCTGCCAAAATCCAGTAGGCCCCAGCCTGCTCCTCGCCTAATCCTGGGCTCCAACAGCGTCAGTTGGTGTTCAGAAGTGTCGTCTCCACAGAGCCAAACACATTCGTTCAAGTGTTAGTGGGGTTCAGCACTGCCAGCTGTTCCCCTGCTGTGGAGATGGCAAGTCTCCTGCTGCCTTCACCTGCCAAAATCCAGTAGGCCCCAGCCTGCTCCTCGCCTAATCCTGGGCTCCAACAGCGTCAGTTGGTGTTCAGAAGTGTCGTCTCCACAGAGCCAAACACATTCGTTCAAGTGTTAGTGGGGTTCAGCACTGCCAGCTGTTCCCCTGCTGTGGAGATGGCAGTCTCTCCTGCTGTCTCCGCATTACAAAGACAGTAGGCCTCTGCCTACACCCTCCTATTTCCTGGGCTTCAACACAGCCAGTTGTAGTTCGGAAGTGCCGTCCACACGGAAAGAGATACTTGCTCCCGTGTCTCAGTGGGGTTCAGTAACGTCAGCTGATCCCCTGCTGTGTGGATGGCAGTCTCTCCTGCTGTAAACTCATTCAAAATACAGTAGGCCTCTGCCTACACCCTCCTATTTCCTGGGCTTCAACACAGCCAGTTGTAGTTCGGAAGTGCCGTCCACACGGAAAGAGATACTTGCTCCCGTGTCTCAGTGGGGTTCAGTAACGTCAGCTGATCCCCTGCTGTGTGGATGGCAGTCTCTCCTGCTGTCACCTCATTCAAAATTCAGTAGGCCTCTGCCTACACCCTCCTATTTCCTGGGCTTCAACACAGCCAGTTGTAGTTCGGAAGTGCCGTCCACACGGAAAGAGATACTTGCTCCCGTGTCTCAGTGGGGTTCAGTAACGTCAGCTGATCCCCTGCTGTGTGGATGGCAGTCTCTCCTGCTGTAAACTCATTCAAAATACAGTAGGCCTCTGCCTACACCCTCCTATTTCCTGGGCTTCAACACAGCCAGTTGTAGTTCGGAAGTGCCGTCCACACGGAAAGAGACACTTGCTCCCGTGTCTCAGTGGGGTTCAGTAACGTCAGCTGATCCCCTGCTGTGTGGATGGCAGTCTCTCCTGCTGTCACCTCATTCAAAATTCAGTAGGCCTCTGCCTACACCCTCCTATTTCCTGGGCTTCAACACAGCCAGTTGTAGTTCGGAAGTGCCGTCCACACGGAAAGAGATACTTGCTCCCGTGTCTCAGTGGGGTTCAGTAATGTCAGCTGATCCCCTGCTGTGTGGATGGCAGTCTCTCCTGCTGTAAACTCATTCAAAATACAGTAGGCCTCTGCCTACACCCTCCTATTTCCTGGGCTTCAACACAGCCAGTTGTAGTTCGGAAGTGCCGTCCACACGGAAAGAGACACTTGCTCCCGTGTCTCAGTGGGGTTCAGTAACGTCAGCTGATCCCCTGCTGTGTGGATGGCAGTCTCTCCTGCTGTAAACTCATTCAAAATACAGTAGGCCTCTGCCTACACCCTCCTATTTCCTGGGCTTCAACACAGCCAGTTGTAGTTCGGAAGTGCCGTCCACACGGAAAGAGATACTTGCTCCCGTGTCTCAGTGGGGTTCAGTAACGTCAGCTGATCCCCTGCTGTGTGGATGGCAGTCTCTCCTGCTGTAAACTCATTCAAAATACAGTAGGCCTCTGCCTACACCCTCCTATTTCCTGGGCTTCAACACAGCCAGTTGTAGTTCGGAAGTGCCGTCCACACGGAAAGAGACACTTGCTCCCGTGTCTCAGTGGGGTTCAGTAACGTCAGCTGATCCCCTGCTGTGTGGATGGCAGTCTCTCCTGCTGTAAACTCATTCAAAATACAGTAGGCCTCTGCCTACACCCTCCTATTTCCTGGGCTTCAACACAGCCAGTTGTAGTTCGGAAGTGCCGTCCACACGGAAAGAGATACTTGCTCCCGTGTCTCAGTGGGGTTCAGTAACGTCAGCTGATCCCCTGCTGTGTGGATGGCAGTCTCTCCTGCTGTAAACTCATTCAAAATACAGTAGGCCTCTGCCTACACCCTCCTATTTCCTGGGCTTCAACACAGCCAGTTGTAGTTCGGAAGTGCCGTCCACACGGAAAGAGACACTTGCTCCCGTGTCTCAGTGGGGTTCAGTAACGTCAGCTGATCCCCTGCTGTGTGGATGGCAGTCTCTCCTGCTGTAAACTCATTCAAAATACAGTAGGCCTCTGCCTACACCCTCCTATTTCCTGGGCTTCAACACAGCCAGTTGTAGTTCGGAAGTGCCGTCCACACGGAAAGAGATACTTGCTCCCGTGTCTCAGTGGGGTTCAGTAACGTCAGCTGATCCCCTGCTGTGTGGATGGCAGTCTCTCCTGCTGTCACCTCATTCAAAATTCAGTAGGCCTCTGCCTACACCCTCCTATTTCCTGGGCTTCAACACAGCCAGTTGTAGTTCGGAAGTGCCGTCCACACGGAAAGAGATACTTGCTCCCGTGTCTCAGTGGGGTTCAGTAACGTCAGCTGATCCCCTGCTGTGTGGATGGCAGTCTCTCCTGCTGTAAACTCATTCAAAATACAGTAGGCCTCTGCCTACACCCTCCTATTTCCTGGGCTTCAACACAGCCAGTTGTAGTTCGGAAGTGCCGTCCACACGGAAAGAGACACTTGCTCCCGTGTCTCAGTGGGGTTCAGTAACGTCAGCTGATCCCCTGCTGTGTGGATGGCAGTCTCTCCTGCTGTCACCTCATTCAAAATTCAGTAGGCCTCTGCCTACACCCTCCTATTTCCTGGGCTTCAACACAGCCAGTTGTAGTTCGGAAGTGCCGTCCACACGGAAAGAGATACTTGCTCCCGTGTCTCAGTGGGGTTCAGTAACGTCAGCTGATCCCCTGCTGTGTGGATGGCAGTCTCTCCTGCTGTAAACTCATTCAAAATACAGTAGGCCTCTGCCTACACCCTCCTATTTCCTGGGCTTCAACACAGCCAGTTGTAGTTCGGAAGTGCCGTCCACACGGAAAGAGATACTTGCTCCCGTGTCTCAGTGGGGTTCAGTAACGTCAGCTGATCCCCTGCTTTGTGGATGGCAGTCTCTCCTGCTGTAAACTCATTCAAAATACAGTAGGCCTCTGCCTACACCCTCCTATTTCCTGGGCTTCAACACAGCCAGTTGTAGTTCGGAAGTGCCGTCCACACGGAAAGAGATACTTGCTCCCGTGTCTCAGTGGGGTTCAGTAATGTCAGCTGATCCCCTGCTGTGTGGATGGCAAAGTCTCCTGCTGCCTACACAGTCGTACCACTACTGATTTTTAACCGTGCTCCAATTAGGCCTGTGGCTCCACTGTCTCTCGTATTTCCCCTGTCCTCCAACCCTGCCAGTTACAGCTCCGAAGTGGCGTCTGCACAATCCACACTTGTTCCTGTGTTACAGGTGTTCAGTCCGATCAGTTAATCCCCTGATGTGTGTCCGGCAATGTCGCCTGCTCTGTCCACATTCCCATTATCGGAATGTGGACAGAGCAGGCGACATTGCCGGACACACATCAGGGGATTAACTGACCGGACTGAACACCTGTAACACAGGAACAAGTGTGGATTGTGCAGACGCCACTTCGGAGCTGTAACTGGCGGGGTTGGAGGACAGGGGAAATACGAAAATCAGTGAATCCACAGGCCTAAGTGGAGCTTGGTTCAAATTAGTAGTCTACAACCGATCTTAAAATTTCTTCAATGCAGCCTAAGCCTGCTCCGTGCTTGTCCCTGGGCTTCAACACAGCCAGTTGTTGCTCGGAAGTGCCGTCTTCACAGAGTAAAACACTAGCTCCTGTGTTTGTGGGGTTCAGTAACGTCAGCTGTTCCCCTGCTGTTTTGATGGCAATCTGTCCTGCTGCCTCCCAATTGACAGCACATCAGGCCTCAGCCTGCTAAGTGCTTGTCCTGGGCTCCAACATCGCCAGTTGCTGCTCATAACTGACTTTGGCACGGGTACTCCCTCCTGCCCAGCTTGGTTCCAGCCCTGCCTGCTGTTTCCGGGAAGTGTCAATGTCAGTTTGCCACCCCAAGTTGCCATGTCGTGTTGCGGTTGGGTTAGCCGAGGCTAGGGTGCCAGCAGTTTAGGTGCTTCCTATGTGGACTGCGGGTTCTGGTAAGAAAGGTTTGTTCCATAGTGCCAGTAGGACAAGCACCCCCTGTAGGACTGTGTGATTCGGTAACTGCGGCCAGCTTGCGGCATGCCAACTTTGCTTTTCAGGGGTAACTTCTGATACCCCTCCGGGTTCCAGCACCGTCAGCTGGTTCTCATCAGAGCCTTTGGCCTAGGTGCCTCCATCTCGGTATCCGAGTTCCAGCAACGTCTGCTGGTCCTTGGTAGTGCTTTGTAGCACAGGTACCTCCTGCTTAGTAACCGGGTTCCAGCACCGTCAGCTGGTCCTCGGTTGTGCCATTGGCTCTTATTCCTTCTGCTGCCCCTCCGGGTGCCAGCACTGTCAGCTGGTCCTCGCTATTTCCATTTGCTCTTGCAGCTTATGCTACCCCTCCGGGTTCCAGCACCGTCAGCTGGTTCTCGTCAGAGCCTTTGGCCTAGGTGCCTCCATCTCGGTATCCGAGTTCCGGCAACGTCTGCTGGTCCTTGGTAGTGCTTTGTAGCACAGGTACCTCCTGCTTAGTAACCGGGTTCCAGCACCGTCAGCTGGTCCTCGGTTGTGCCATTGGCTCTTATTCCTTCTGCTGCCCCTCCGGGTGCCAGCACTGTCAGCTGGTCCTCGCTATTTCCATTTGCTCTTGCAGCTTATGCTACCCCTCCGGGTTCCAGCACCGTCAGCTGGTTCTCGTCAGAGCGTTTGGCCTAGGTGCCTCCATCTCGGTATCCGAGTTCCGGCAACGTCTGCTGGTCCTTGGTAGTGCTTTGTAGCACAGGTACCTCCTGCTTAGTAACCGGGTTCCAGCACCGTCAGCTGGTCCTCGGTAGTGCCATTGGCTCTTGTTCCTTCTGCTGCCCCTCCGGGTGCCAGTACCGTCAGCTGGTTCAAGAGGACAAAGAACAGGAAGACAACCACCAAGATGCAGAACAACAAGAGAGAGAAGACAAAGAAGCATAAAAAAAACAAAGCAGAAGAACATTAAGCATAAGACTAATACTCTGAGCAAATGATATTATCTTATTTATAAGCAGAAGAAGACTAAGCAGTGTATGGGGGTGAGTCCGTTCCTCCTCGTGGTGCCCCTGGAAAAGGCCTGCTTCTGCAGGCCAAACTGAACGCGGACAAATCCTGTTGTAAATCTTTTGTGACAGGCAGAACGGAAGGTGTAAACTTCTAACTTTTCTAGATAACAACTACAGGAATGCCTGACACAAACAAGAATATGATGAAGAAGAATAGGAAGAAGATGAAGAAGCTGAATATGTAGAATAATAATTGTTGAATAAGAAGAATATGAAGAATGTAAGAAAAGGAAGAAGAAGAAGAAGAAGAAGAAGAAGAAGAAGAAGAAGAAGAAGAAGAAGAATGTAAAAAAAGGAAGTAGAAGAAGAAGAAGAAGAATGTAAAAAAAGGAATAAGAAGAAGAATGTAAAAAAAGGAAGTAGAAGAAGAAGAAGAAGAATGTAAAAAAAGGAAGTAGAAGAAGAAGAAGAAGAATGTAAAAAAAGGAAGTAGAAGAAGAAGACATACATGTCTGGCAAAATATAAATGAGGCTAACATAGTCAATATCTTTGTAACTCCTAACATCTTTAAAAAAAAAAGTTTAATTCCTGCTATTCCATTTGATTGGGCTAAACCTCTATGGCTTTAATGTCTCCTCCACCTCCCACAATACATTCTACATTATTCTTAGTTGTTTTTCTTCATGTAGAATTAACCTACAAGGAAAGAAAGGTTTTTTTTTAATTCCGATATTTTGGCCCCATTGACTTGCATTGGTTCCCGGTATCGGAATCGGCGATACCGATACTTTTTTTTAAGATCGGCCGATCCATTCCGATCCGATATTTTCAAGTATCGGCTGGTATCGCTCAACTCTAGTTACCACCCACCTTTCGTGTCTACCTTTTTCCTCCTAGATTGTAAGCTTGCGAGCAGGGCCCTCATTCCTCTTGGTATCTGTTATGATCTATGTGATTATTGTTATGCTGTAATGTCTATTGTCTGTACAAGTCCCCTCTGAAATGTAAAGTGCTGCGGAATATGTCGCCGCTATAGAAGTAAAATGTATTATTATTATTATTATTATTATTATTACTCAAGCCGAGCCTATTCAACCTTCCGACCTGATCGATTTGAGTAACAAGCATTCTAGCATTTTAGTGCTCGAGAAACACTAAAACTACTAAAAAGAATTGTAGAAAACTCTTACTTGTAATAAGTGTTCAGGAGTAGAAGGTTCTTTTTTATTACAGTAAGCAGAGAAATTTAAAATAATGAACACTTAAAACACATCTTTATTATAAAGTGATTAAAGGGCTTATTCAAGATAATAAAGTTGTTTTATCCAGAAATAATGTTGTTCTTGTTTATAGGCTGTGTTCGGTACTGCAGCTCATCACTAGTCAGTGGAATGCGAATTTCTCTGTATACACATGGAGCTTTAGTTCACAGCTTTATATACTACTCATGGGCCTTAAAAATTGCTAAAAACTTTCTAGGATTTATTATGCATTATAAGTGAGCGGTACCAATGACCTTACAACCCGACCCATCAGCAGAGAAACATGCATGATCGGAAGAAAGCAAACAAGTGTCTTATTTTTGCAGTGCAAATTCCCTCTTCAAAGAGGAAGAGGACTTGAGCTCTAGTGCCACCTACTGGAAGTAACAATCCTAAGAGTCAATATCAACCCACTAATGAGCCTTGCCACATGACTTAGAATAAAATCCAAACCAGAATCTCTAATTGCAGAAATGTGTTTTGGGGTGTTACCTCTCCTCAGTGCAAAGCAAGAGATCTGATTTGGCTGTATGAGAGGCCTCTGACTGGGATCTAGGGTATAACATGTCTCCTTGTAGAGAGTGACATGCCAGTGTAAAGAGACTTACAGGCCATGCAATGCTCCTTTGGTAAATTAAAAATGAAAATTGATACAATAAAGAAGGAGGACTTGACATCCAGAGCCCCATATTGAAAGCAGTCATCCTAAAAGTCAAGATTGACCGTTTACTGAGCTTTGCCACATGACTTAAGATAAGCTGTGGATGTCTCCTAACGACAGTGTCCATTTTAGGACATGTGAATAAGAGTCAGTGATAAGCGGTCATAGAGGAGCGCTTAGGAAGCAACCCAGGGGCAGACAAAAATGTCAGATCTCCACTGCAGCTCCAGCCGAAAACCTCCAATGGAGGATAGGAGCAATGAGAATGTGGAAACGGTCTTAGGAGTGCAGGAAAGAGACTCAGACAAGAGATGGGGTTAAACCACAATGCGTTTAGACGGAGAATCCGTCTTCATCAGGTGGAAGTTTCACCTGATGAAGACGGATTCTCAGTCGAAACGCATTGTGGTTTAACCCCATCTCTTGTCTGAGTCTCTTTCCTGCGCTCCTAAGACCGTTTTCATTTTCTCATCATTTTAGGACATGATCACATATCAAATAAAATGGACACTCTACCTAACAAGCCTTTTAAGTGTTCACTTAAAAAAACAAACTACAAATCCTATCATGTCCAGATGGGCAATCACCTGCTTCATCATCATGCCTGAGCATTTTATATGGCGGAGGTTCTATTGGTGGTTGTCTTATCTTCTTCATACATGTCAGATTGATCCTGACAGCTCTTAGTACATCACACGGTCTAATATCAGAGCATAACTGTAAAAATAAGCAGAATCACCAGGGGGTTTGGTGCACTGTGTGTTTTGTCATTACAGGATGCTTCGGTTGCGGAAAAGATAACGGCATCCATAGTGAGTTGTTAGGCAACAGTAATATGTAACTAGGCGACCATCAAGCAGGGCGCATCTGCATTTTTTATCATAATTTCCCATGATTAGGCGAAGCATATTTACTGAGATGTGCTACGTACTGAAATGAAACAAATATGTGCACGTTAATCATTGTAAGTCTATGGCAGCGTGCGTCCACCATAATAATTGTCCTACTCTATGGAAAGGATCGGGAACATTAAGGTAAACAAAATGCATGGCAGATCCAAACGGTCACAGTCCATAATCACCCAGGATACACGTACAGGCTTTTGCCATTAATCAAATCCAAATTATAGATGAAAACAATAAAAGACAGTGGGGCATGAAGTGGAAAGTAGGCAAATCAAAGGTGGGATTAGGAGATCTTCACTGCAGCCGAGGAGCCTATATAGAGATGTCAGTTTCTACATTTTATATGGTGCATCAAAGGGTGTTTGTCTTTTTTGCACAATGTACTGTAGGTGTATATATGGCGGCTTGAGGAAGGTTCAAGGTGGAACTGAAATGTTGTTGTCATGGATGAAATAAAGGCATATTCATGCTTACGTTTCTGAGTTTTGAGGTGCTGTCATTTCTTCAGCATTATAGATATACAGGACTGCGCAAGCGTTTTAGGCTGTTATTGGGAAAAAAATGCTGCAAATTGAGAACGCTTTAAAAAATAGAAGTGCAAAAGAGTTACCGTTGTTGTAATGCTTTTCTCCTATCTCAGTAATGGGAAGATATGTCTTCACTCAATCCAGATTTTACATCAGAATTGAGAATTTTGAAAATGAATGAAAAATTCTATCAGAAAAAGAAGCAGATTTTACTGAGAAGATGTACAAAGTTACTTCTTTTCACTTATACTATTGAGTTATGAAATTCAAAATTAAAACAGCGGATACTCTTTTACCGCTTTCTGACATCTGACGTAATAATCTGTCCATGTGCCCTGGGGCAGATTATTACGTCATCGCAATCGCCGCTGGATGTCAGCTGATTCACACAGCTCCCGGAACTTTAACCCCTTGAATACTGCTATGAACACAATTGCACCATTCCAGGAGCCGACAGAGGGGTGACAGCCGCCCTGCCTTTGGATCGGAGACAGTGTGGCGTGACGTAGGATCCTGATCGTTGCCATGGTGACCCAATGTCAGACGACATCGGAGACACCAGAGCTAGGAAAGTTGCTTTATCATGCGCACACACACATTTCAGAACAAACAACACCAGGTGTTTGGGCAACTGAACCCGAACAGTTGCACTGCCTTCCTGGTGAAGTCCGTGTTCGATGTCCGTGCCCGAACAGCAGTGTTTGGTAGGGACGCCGAACTTTACAGTTCGGCTTCCCCCATCTCTAATAGCATCCACATGTTTGACACTTCTGAAGCGATGAGAGCCCATCTAACTTACGGGTGCATGTCTCCAGAAGCATGGGCTGGGCATAATGTAATGATGATTGCAATGCACTGGTCACTACAGTGTACTGGTCACTACAATGGCACTTTGCAATTTTCACTCAGCAAAATTCATTGCTGCTTGTTTCTGGAAAATACCCATGTAGTCAAAATCGTCACTACACCTGTAGATAAATTTCCACAGGGGTATAATTTCCAAAATGGGAACACTTGAGGGGGGATTCTGCTCTTCTAGCAATTAGGGTCTTTGTATATGGAGTCCTCAAACTGTTGTAGGAAAATCTGCGCTCCAGGAGGCAAATAGCGCTCCATTTCTCCCGAGTCTCTCCGTATGTCTCTCTCTAGTACTGTACAGCCACATATGGGATATTTCCACGTTCAGTAGAAATTGTGGGACAAATTATGGTGCCATTTTTACCCACTTCTTGCTTGAAAATGTAAAATCTGGGGCTAAAACTAAATTTTGGTGGTAAAAATGTAGTTATTTTTTCTTCACTGCCCAATGGTATAAAATTCTGTGACAAAACCCATGGTGTCAATATCATCACTGCACCCCTAGATGAATTCATTGAGAGGTGTAGTTTGTAAATTGGGGTCACTTATGGGGATATTCTGCTGTTCTGGCACCTCATGGGCTCTCCCAGTTGGTTATGGCACCTACAAACCATAACAGTAAAATCTGGCACTCCTTGCTTTCCGAGCTTTGCACTATGCCTAAAAACTATTTCCCGATTACATGTAGGGTATTGGCGTACTCGGGAAAAAATGGACTTCAGTTTGTTGTAAAAAAATGTCCTATTAGCTATTAGAAGAATTAAAAACTTGTGGCTAAAACAACATTTTCGTGGTATTAATGTAATTTATTCTTTTCTTCACTCAATGGTATAAAATTCTGTGAGGGACATGTGGTGTCCATATGATCACTGCACCCCTAGATGAATTCATTGGGGAGTGTAGTTTGTAAAATGAGTTCACACATAGGGGATTTCTGATGTTCTGGCACCTAGGGGCTCTCCAAATGGGACAGGACATCCGCTAATTATTTCAGGAAATTTTACATTCAAAAAGTCAAATGACACTCCTTTCCTTCTGAGACCAAACAATAGTTTTCTCCCTCATATGGGGTATTGGCATACTCAGGAGAAATTGCACTACAAATTGTATGGTGCAATTTCTCCTGTTACCCTTTATTATTTTCATGGCTCAACATTATAAACTTCTGTGAAGCACCTGAGGGTTCAAGGTGCTCGCCACTCATCTAAGTACATTCCTTAAGTGGTCTAGTTTTCAAAATTGGGTCACTATTGGGGGGTTTCCACTGTTTAGGCACATCAGGGGCTCTCCAAATGGAACATATACTGCTCAAAAAAATAAAGGGAACAAATAAGCAACAGAATATAACTCCAAGTAATTCAAACTTCTGTGAAATCAAACTGTCCACTTAGGAAGCAACACTGTTTGACAATCAATTTCACATGCTGTTGTGCTAATGGAATAGACAACAGATGGAAATTATTGGCAATTATCAAGACACCCTCAATAAAGGTGTGGTTCTGCAGTTGGGGACCACAGACCACATCTCAGTACCAATGCTTTCTGGCTGATGTTTTGGTCACTTTTGAACTTTGGTAGTGCTTTCACACTCGTGGTAGCATGAGACGGACTCTGCAACCCACACAAGTGGCTCAGGTAGTGCAGCTCATACAGGATGGCACATCAATGAGAGCTGTGGCAAGAAGGTTTGCTGTTTCTGTCAGAGTAGTGTCCACAGGCTGGAGGCGCAACCAGGAGACAGGCCAGTACACCAGGAGATGTGGAGGGGGCCATAGGAGGGCAACAACCCAGCAGCAGGTCCGCTACCTCAGCCTTTGTGCAAGGAGGAACAGGAGGAGCACTGCCAGAGCCCTGTAAAATGACGTCCAGCAGGCCACAAATGTGTATGTGTCTGCACAAACAGTTAGAAACCAACTCCATGAGGATGGTCTGAGGGCTCGATGTCCACAGATGGGGTTGTGCTCACATGCCAGCATCATGCACGATGCTTGGCATTCGCCACAGAACACCAGGATTGGCAAATTTGTCACTGGCGCCCTGTGCTCTTCACAGATGAAAGCACGTTCACACTGTCACGTCTATCACATGTGCTCAGAGTCTGGAGACGCCGTGGAAAGCGATCTGCTGCCTGCAACATCCTTCAGCATGACCGGTTTGGCAGTGGGTCAGTAATGGTATGGGGTGGCATTTCTTTGGAGGGCCGCATGGTGTTGGGCTGTGAGCACAACCTCCATCTGTGGACGTCGGGCACTCTGACCATCCTCATGGAGTCAATTTCCAACTGTTTGTGCAGACACATGCACATTTGTGGCCTGCTGGAGGTCATTTTGCAGGGTTCTAACAGTGCTCCTCCTGTTCCTCCTTGCACAAAGGCTGAGATAGCGGTCCTGCTGTTGGGTTGTTGCCCTCCTATGGCCCCCTCCATGTCTCCTGGCGTACTGGCCTGTCTCCTGGTAGCGCCTGCAGCCTCTGGACACTACGCTGACAGACACAGAAAACCTTCTTGCCACAGCTTGCATTGATGTGCCATCCTGGATGAGCTGCACTACCTGAACTACTTGTGTGGGTTGTAGAGTCCGTCTCATGCTACCATGAGTGTGAAAGCACTACCAACGTTCAAAAGTGACCAAAACATCAGCCAGAAAGCATTGGTACTGAGATGTGGTCTGTGGTCCCCAACTGCAGAACCACTCCTTTACTGTGGGTGTCTTGATAATTGCCAATAATTTCCATCTGTTGCCTATTCCATTTGCACAACAGCATGTGAAATTGATTGTCAAACAGTGTTGCTTCCTAAGTGGACAGTTTGATTTCACAGAAGTTTGATTTACTTGAAGTTATAGTCTGTTGTTTAAGTGTTCCCTTTATTTTTTTGAGCAGCGTATATATATATATATATATATGTCATTGACACACATATATATATTTATATTTCATAGAGATATAGATAGCAGAATAGGTGATAATTCAATTGTCAGCTTCTGAAAAATCATTACAGAACCCGACAGGATATGAGACATGGCTTACATACAGTAATGATGGTTCCATGGCCTCAAATATTCATGAAAACATATATACAGTCTATCTAATATATAAAGCTCAAAGTGTGTATGTATGTATGTATGTATGTATGTATGTATGTGTGTGTGTGTGTGTATGTCCGGGATAGGCATCCGCACCGTCGCAGCCACAAAATTTGGCACAGTCACACATCTGGACCCCGAGAGCGTCCTAAGCTATGTTGTGAGGTTAAATTTTAACCCCGCGCGTTCCAATTCACCAAACAATTTTGCCCCTGTCTACATACTGGGAAAAAGTGTGTGCATATCAAGCCCCGCCCCTCATTATGATGTCATAATGGTTTCCATGGCGACGCTGATGTCATCATAGGTTGCAAGCCCCGCCGCTCATTATGATGTCATAATGGTTGACTATGGGATGGAGGATGTGTGATGGGTATATGGGCACTGGACTATGGGATGGAGGATATGTATGACGGGTTTATGGGCATGGGACTATGGCATGGCGGATATGTATGATGGGTATATGGGCACAGGACTATGGGATGGAGGATGTGTGACGGGTATATGGGCACGGGACTATGGGATGGAGGATGTGTGATGGGTATATGGGCACTGGACTATGGGATGGAGGATATGTATGACAGGTATTTGGGCATGGGACTATGGGATGGCGGATATGTATGATGGGTATATGGGCACGGGACTATGGGATGGAGGATATGTATGATGGGTTTATGGGCATGGGACTATGAGATGAAGGATGTGTGATGGGTATATGGGCACTTGACTATGGGATGGCGACTATGTATGATGGGTATATGGGCATGGGACTATGGGATGGAGGATGTGTGATGGGTATATGGGCATGGGACTATGGGATGGAGGATGTGTGATGGGTATATGGGCACGGGACTATGGGATGGAGGATAATTATAATTTGCTATAACAAGCCACAGTTAGTTACTATGCCCGGGCAGCGCCGGGCTCTTCAGTTAATATATATATATATATATGTCAGTGAGATTAATTCACAAAAAAAACTGGCGTGGGCCCCCGCGCAATTTTCTCTGCCAGAGAGGGAAAGCCAGTGACTGAGGGCAGATATATTAATAGCCTAGAGAAGGACCATGGTTATTGACCCCCCAGCCACCCTAGAAAAGGCACATCTGTAAGATGCGCCTATTCCGGCACTTAGCCTCTCTCTTCCCATTGCTCTGTAGCGGGTGGCATATGGGATAGTAAGGGGTTAATGTCACCTTGTATTGTGGAGGCTTGAGGCAGATGTTTTTATCCAGGTGGGGCCAATAACCATAGTCCCTCTCTAGGCTATTAATATCTGCCCTCAGTCTCTGGCTTTCCCTATATGGCAGAGAAAATTGTGCGGGAGCCGTCGCCAGTTTTTTCCGTGAATTAATCCTTTAATTTAACACCTACAGCTCCAAAATTTTACACACACATTACTAACTTTATTAGTGAGGGACATACAGTAAATAAATCTAAGGGATATGCAATGGTTTACTGTATGTAATGATTTTACATATATATATATAGTACAGACCAAAAGTTTGGACACACCTTCTCATTCAAAGAGTTTTCTTTATTTTCATGACTATGAAAATTGTAGATTCACTCTGAAGGCATCAAAACTATGAATTAACACATGTGAAATTATAAAATTAAAAAAAGTGTGAAACAAATGAAAATATGTCTTATATTCTAGGTTCTTCAAAGTAGCCACCTTTTGCTTTGATTACTGCTTTGCACACTCTTGGCATTCTCTTGATACTGTATATGTGTATCTCACTGACATATCTATATATATAACTAGCTGAAGAGCCCGGCGCTGCCCGGGCATAGTAACTAACTGTGGTTAGTTATAGAAAATTATAATTATCCTCCATCCCATAGTCCCGTGCCCATATAACCATCATACATATCCACGATCCCATAGGCCCGTGCCCATATACCCATCATACATATCTTCCATCCCATAGTCAAGTGCCCATAAACCCATCACACATCCTCCATCCCATAGTCCCATGCCCATATACCCATCACACATCCTCCATCCCATAGTCCCGTGCCCATATACCCATCATACATATTCGCCATCCCATAGTCGAGTGCCCATATACCCATCACACAACCTTCATCTCATAGTCCCATGCCCATATACCCATCATACATATCCTCCATCCCATAGTCCCGTGCCCATATACCCGTCATACATATCATCCATCCCATAGTCCAGTGCCCATATACCCATCACACATCATCCATCCCATAGTCCCGTGTCCATATACCCGTCATACATATCATCCATCCCATAGTCCAGTGCCCATATACCCATCACACATCCTCCATCCCATAGTCCCATTCCCATATACCCATCATACATATCCTCCATCCCATAGTCCGGTGCCCATATACTCATCACACATCCTCCATTCTATAGTCGAGTGCCCATATACCCATCATACATATTCTTCATCCCATAGTCCCATGCCCATATACCCATTATACATATCCTCCATCCCATAGTCCCATGCCTATATACCCATCATACATATCCTCCATCCCATAGTCCCGTGCCCATATACTGATCATACATATCCGCCATACCATAGTCCCGTGCCCATATACCCGTCATACATATCCTCCATCCCATAGTCCCATGCCTATATACCCATCATACATGTCCACCATCCCATAGTCCTGTGCCCATATACCCATCACACATCCGCCATCCCATAGTCCCGTGCCCATATACCCGTCATACATATCCTCCATCCCATAGTCCAGTGCCCATATACCCATCACACATCCTCCATCCCACAGTCAACCATTATGACATCATAATGAGCGGCGGGGCTTGCAACCTATGATGACATCAGTGTCGCCATGGCAACCATTGTGACATCATAATGAGGGGCGGGGCTTGATACGGACACACTGCTTCCCCAGTATGCAAATAGGGGCATTGTGACATCACAATGAGCGGCGGGGCTTGACACACACACACTTTTTCCCCCAATATGTAGATAGGGGCAAAATTGTTTGGTGAATTGGGACGCGCGGGGTTAAAATTTTGCCTCACAACATAGCTTAGGACACTCTCGGGGTCCAGACATGTGACTGTGCCAAATTTTGTGGCTGTAGCTGCGACGGTGCGGATGCCTATCCCGGACATACAAACATACACACACACACATATACATACACACATACATACACACTTTGAGCTTTATATATTAGATTGTCTTATCATGTCAGTCTGTAGCCGAAATCCTGCATCGCTGATTGGTCGCGGCAGTTATGCCATGACAAATCAGCGACAGTCGCTTAGTCGTCGCTGCAACATGGCCGCATCGCTTATTGTACAGGCACATTACAGCCGTTAAAGGCATCACTGCTGTGTCGCTCATTACACAGGCATAGTCCTGTACATATTCTGGAGTACAATACATTAGGTAAGAGCAGAACAGTGACTGCAGCTCTGGGTGTAACAGAAGTACATTAGGTAACAGCAGAACAGTGACTGCAGATCTGGGTGTAACTGGAGTACAATACATTAGGTAACAGTAGAACAGTGACTGCAGCTCTGGGTGTAACTTGCATACAATACATTAGGTAAGAGCAGAAAAGTGACTGCAGCTCTGGGTGTAACTGGAGTACAATACATTAGGTAAGATCTGAACAGTGACTGCAGCTCTGGCTGTAACAGGAGTATAATACATTAGGTAAGAGCAGAACGGTGACTGCAGCTCTGCATGTAACTGGACTACAACACATTAGGTAAAAGCAGAACAGTGACTGCAGCTCTGGGAGTAACTGGAATACAATACATTAGGTAACAGCAGAACAGTGGCTGCAGATCTGGGAGTAACTGGAATACAATACATTAGGTAACAGCAGAACAGTGGCTGCAGATCTGGGTGTAATTGGAGTACAATACATTAGGTAACAGCAGAACAGTGACTGCAGCTCTGGGTGTAACTGGAGTACAATACATTAGGTAAGATCTGAACAGTTGCTGCAGCTCTGGCTGTAACATGAGTATAATACATTAGGTAAGAGCAGAACGGTGACTGCAGCTCTGGGTGTAACTGGACTACAATACGTTAGGTAACAGCAGAACAGTGACTGCAGCTCTGGCTGTACATGCTTAGCGAGAAGGGCTGAAGATGACGTCACTCTCGCGAGAGCGCGACGTCATCAGCGGTGTTTCGCGCAAAGCATTACTGGAACTGGAAGATGATGGGAGTGTGGAGAGGAGAGAAAGAGTCCTGGGGCCATCGGAAGGTGAGTATATCACCATTTTTTATTTTAACAGAGACTCTAGAATACCCGATGCGATAGATTCGGGCCACCATCTAGTATATATATATATACACTCACTGGCCACTTTATTAGGTACACCATGCTAGTAAGGGGTTGGACCCCCTTTTGCCTTCAGAACTGCCTCAATTCTTCGTGGCAGAGATTCAACAAGGTGCTGGAAGCATTCCTCAGAGATTTTGGACCATATTGACATGATGGCATCACACAGTTGGCGCAGATTTGTCGGCTGCACATCCCTGATGCGAATCTCCCGTTCCACCACATCCCAAAGATGCTCTATTGGATTGAGATCTGGTGACTGAGGAGGCCATTTGAGTACAGTAAACTCATTGTCATGTTCAAGAAACCAATCTGAGTTGATTCGAGCTTTATGACATGGCGCATTATCCTGCTGAAAGTAGCCATCAGATGTTGGGTACATTGTGGTCATAAAGGGATGGACATGGTCAGCAACAATACTCAGGTAGGCTGTGGCGTTGCAACGATGCTCAATTGGTACCAAGGGGCCCAAAGAGTGCCCAGAAAAAATTCCCCACACCATGACACCACCACCACCAGCCTGAACCGTTGATACAAGGCAGGATGGATCCATGCTTTCATGTTGTTTACGCCAAATTCTGACCCTACCATCCGAATGTCGCAGCAGAAATCGAGATTCATCAGACCAGGCAACGTTTTTCCAATCTTCTACTGTCCAATTTCGATGAGCTTGTGCAAATTTTAGCCTCAGTTTCCTGTTCTTAGCTGAGAGGAGTGGTACCCAGTGTGGTCTTCTGCTGCTGTAGCCCATCTGCCTCAAAGTTCGACGCACTGTGCGTTCAGAGATGCTCTTCTGCCTACCTTGGTTGTAACGGGTGGCAATTTGAGTCACTGTTGCCTTTCTATCAGCTCGAACCAGTCTGCCCATTCTCCTCTGACCTCTGGCATCAACATGGCATTTCCGGCCACAGAACTGCCGCTCACTGGATTTTTTTTCTTTTTCGGACCATTCTCTGTAAACCCTAGAGATGGTTGTGCGTGAAAATCCCAGTAGATCAGCAGTTTCTGAAATTCTCAGACCAGCCCTTCTGGCACCAACAATCATGCCACGTTCAAAGGCACTCAAATCACCTTTCTTCCCCATACTGATGCTCGGTTTGAACTGCAGGAGATTGTCTTGACCATGTCTACATGCCTAAATGCACTGAGTTGCCGCCATGTGATTGGCTGATTAGAAATTAAGTCTTAACACACAGTTGGACAGATGTACCTAATAAAGTGGCCAGTGAGTGTATATATATATATATAGTGATGTAGTGACCACTGTGTCCACTAGGGGGCGCTGTATGGGTGTCCCAGGAGAGTGGATGAATGGCAAGATACTGAATGACCGTTATGTATCTCAAGGTGGGTGGCCTTGAGATGGAGATTTATGTGTGTGATAGTCAGCAGTGATACTGCTGAGGTGCTGGTTCAATGTGTCAGGGACTAGTTACCTACAAACCCACCCAGGGGGTGTGTTTAATAACGCTATTGTAAAGTGTATATGTGTGTGTAAAGGACCTGTGATGAGGTCATAGTCATGTGACCCGGTGGGCGTGGCTATGGACCATATAATGTGGCCAGGGTAGGTCACATGAGGTGAATGCTGGGACCCGATTGGTCCAGTGTGGAAGGTCCCGCTGAGATGGAGCTTCCTGGCTAACAGCCTGTGAAGTGGCTGTGGTGAATGGCTGCACATGTCTGAGAGTTCCCAGGGGAGGGAAAGAACGTCTGCAGTAAGCTGAAGCAGTCATGAGGAAACCCAGACGTGGGTGAGATAAGTGAGGCTAAGAGAGCCTGTATGCTGGACATTGTACAACCTGTGTGAACACAGGGTTTACAGAGTGAAACTCTGCCATGGACGCTCTGCTGTTTATATGTGTTGTGGCTGCTGTGGGTTTATGATGTTGAATGAACCGCATGGACTATGCTTGCTTTATGGAAAATCTGTGCCGGATCTGATTTTGTGGCTGCTGACCGAGTATCCCCTACCCGAATAGTAGCGCTACCTCAAAATATGTAGACTGTATACATGTTTTCATGAATATTTGAGGCCATGGATCCATCATATGTCCATTTTGCAAGCCGGCAAGAAAATCTCGGCATACTGATGCCATACGGTTTTCACACGGATATTAGATGCGAGAAAATCGCATGCTCGCATTGCACACGGCTGACATACGGATCACTGTTCAGGGAAAGTTTGTGCGATTCTCGTCCATGAAAAACGGACCAATTTTTTTATACGGAATATGTGACTCCAGCCTTACACAAATCCTTCTGTCTCTTCTCATAATCACACACAGACTCGATGATGTTGAGATCAGGGCTTTGTGGGGCCGTATCATGACTTCCAGGACTCCTCGTTCTTCGTTGCATTGAAGATATATCTTAATGGCATTGGCTGTATGCTTGGGGTCATTGTCATTCTCCAGAATAATTTTGGAGCAAATCAGATGCCTACCTGATGGTATTCCATGTGGATAAATATCTTTCTGTATTTCTGTTATGACATAGCAGTTGGATGACCTGGACCAGGGGCATCTTCCCTGCCCGTAACACTAGGGGTCACCCTATCTTGCCCTACTCCCTGGAATACTTCTGAAGGTGAAGATGCCAGGGTCTCCACCCTTGCCTTGTCTCCTGTGTTAGCCCTCCATCTGTTCTCTTCCCCCACCCAGGGAAGAAGGGTGGTACAGTGCACCGTAGTACACCAACCAGACAAGCAAGGCAACAAAACAAGGGTTAACAGAAGACTCCAGGCATACAAAATATTTACTCACATATAAAAGAGGAATGCACTGGAATGTGGAGGTAGGGGAATAAACCAAAATAGAGAAGGATAGGGAATTATCACACATACAAACTAAGCAACAGTCACTGATAACTCCTCCAACTCTCCTTCTCATATGAACTCTCTACTCCCTCTGTTAGCCATGCAGAAAATGCTAGCTCTGACAAGGATTTGTATCAGAGCCCAGATTATTATTATAATTCTGGTCACAGCCCCGGGTCACAGTGGGTTACCTCGGACATCTGGATCCTCTCCATGCTGGAACGGATGCACCACACGTCACATGTTGTTGGACCTAACAGTGGAAAATAGGAACTTCCTGCTTCTTTGGATGCTGCTGACCCAGCCCCCTTAATTAACCTCCTGCTGGCCCTAAGCTTCAGACACTACAGTATACAATAACAGAGCACTAGGACAAGTCAAACAGAAACATGCATGAATGCATATAATAAACATCGCAGGACAATATACATTAATGACCACATACAGGGGTGGAGAGAGGGAACAACCGAGGGTTTCTGCCACCTCCTTATGTGGTGCCCCCAGGAGTATGGTCGCCACAGTGGCATTGCCTTCCTCCAGGGAGGGTGATGTCAGGCTTGGAAGCAATGAAGGGTCTCTCTAGCAGTTAACCATAACATGCAACACAGTTCCCACTCCAGGCCAGCAGAGGGAGCTCTGAACCAGAATTGGGGGAGGAGTGCTCTCTGAGGGCCAGGAAGGGAAATTAGTCAGTTCTGTGAGGAGGTTGAAGTGTGTAGACGTGGAGAGAGAAGCTGGGGGACTAAGCAGAGTTGAGAGCTCATTCCCAGCTGGAGCGCATGATCTGGAGCCTGGTCTCCACGGTTGTATGGATACTGAAGATCCTGCAACAGAAACCAGAGTAATAGGAAGCTGTAAATGTTCTCTTCCCTTCTAAGACTCGGAGGCACAACAGCGACGTGTGAGCCAAAGGAGATAGAAGGCTACAGCTGTCTGCCATACGAGGTAGATCCAAAAGGGAAGAAGAAGGAGGAACGTCAGTGTAACACCGTCCTGCATGTACCTCAAGTAAGCACTAGGAAGGAGACTACACAACCTATCTGCATAGAGAGATTCCTAAGTTGCTTCCAGGCTAATCAGCTCCTGTACCATCTGTAATCTGGACCCTGGACTGCACTTACAAAGTAAAGGTAAAGAAACTACATTTCGCTGTGTCCTTGCCTTCTTTCTGCAACTTCTCCAGCATTGCTACATCTCTGTGCCAGACTCTGCACCCTCTTCCCCAACACCGATCTACACTGCCCTGGGACTACAGCCCTGCCTGTGGAGGGCTACACCATCGTTGCTGCACCACACCATCTGTCCCAGAGGATCTGTCTGCAGCGTCGGCTTAACATCTTCATTGCCAAATACCACAGGTGGCGTCACGAATCACTCATAAACTTTATTCCACCACTCTACCCCTTTTACATGGACGCCCAGGGCCATGAACCGGGTCACCGCTGCTGTGACATTCCCCTCTGAGAGACCGGCCCGGTACCGAGTACCCCACAGGCCTGGGAGGGCGACCCACTTGCAATTGCATGAAATAAGTATTTGATACAGTAGAAAAACAAAACCTAATATTTAGTACAGAAACCTTTGCTTGCAATTACAGAGGTCAGACATTTCCTCTAGTTCTTGACCTGTATTAACTGCACCTGTTTTAACTCGGTACTTGTATACAAAAAGCACCTGTCCAAACACACTATTAATCACACTCCAACCTGTCCATCATGGCCACGACCAAAGAGCTGTTTAACCCCTTCACAACATGCATCTCACATGTACTGCAGAAGTCGTGTCCCTCCCTTTGATGTGGGCTCTGGCAATGAGACCACATCTTTCCTGCCGCTGGTGGAATAGCTAAACTGTTAAATGCCACTGTCAATCTCTGACTGTAGCATTTAATGTGATAGCGCCGGAGGTGCGTCACTAATTCTGCCCATCGGCGCCCATGTAACATGACCGTGGGTCACCGATGAGTTGGCATGAGACCCCGTGGTTGTTATTGCAGGATTGCTATGAGCGACGCCCAGCGGTCGGCGCTTATAGAAAGGAGCATTTCTGCTACACACAGGAGATCTGATCATCGCCTGTGTGTAGCAGAGGCAATCAGACAACTGCAGCTTCTCGTCTTCCATGGAGACTGCTGAAGCATTCAAAAAGTAAAAAAAAAAGGTCTTCAAAAATATTTAAAAATATATAAAAGCTCAAATCACCCCCCCCACATTTCCCACATTCAAAATAAAAAATACACTTATTTGATATCGCTGCTTTCAGAATCTCCTCATCTATCAAGCTATAAAAGAATTAATCCAATCGGCAAATGACGTCACAAAAAAATTTTAAAACTCCATAATTAAGTTTTTTAGTCGCCGCAACATTGCATTAAAATGCAATAATGGACGATAAAAAGACTGTATACACATCAAAATGGTATCACTAAAATGTCAGCTTGGCACTCAAAAAATAAGCCCCCACCCAGCTCCAGATCAAGTAAAATGGAGACACTACAGGTTTCCGAAAATGATGCAATTTTTTTTTTTTAATAAATTTTGGGTTTTTTTTTTCACCATATAAATAAAAAACAACCTGTACATGTTTGCTATCTCCGAACTCGTAATGACCTAGAGAATCATAATGGAAGGTCAGTTTTTGCATTTGATGAACATGGTAATAAAATCCAAAAAACAGTTGAGGGATTGCCCTTTTTTGCAATTTCACCACACTTGGAAATTTTTTTTTCCCATTTTCAAGTAAAACCAATGGTGTCTTTCAAAAGTAGAACTTGTCCTACAAAAAAAAGCCTTTACATGGCCATATTGACGTAAAAATAAAAAAGATTATGGCTATGGAAAGAAGGGGAGCGAAAAACAGAAACACAAAAATGAAAAAGGGCTGCAGCATTAAGGGGTTAAGGTTACCAGTGACAAAATTGTAGACCTAGATAATGCTGGGATGGGATACAGGAAAATAGACAAACAGCTTAGTGAAAAGGCAACAACTGTTAGCACAATTATTAAAAAAATGGAAGAAACACAAGATGACTGTAAATTTTCCTCGGTCTGGGGCTCCATGCAATCTCTCTCCTCAAGGGGTAAGGATGATTCTGAGAAAGGTCTGGAATCAGCCCAGGATGGTAATCAATGCTTCAAAATTTAAGACTTACACATCATTGAACAGACCCACCAGATATATGATGGCGAAACTGAAAAGGGAAAGAGTTAATAGAAGGATCAACAGGATAGTGTCCTTTTCAGGCGAAACCAAAACACACCCTAAGGATATCACTAAATCATTCGCAGAATTTTACCAGCGTCTGTACAAACTTAAAGATGACCCTGATGCCCCTGTGGTAAACCACGAATCCATTAATAACTTTCTAGCGGATATCAACCTTCCCAGGTTGACACAATCAGACCTGGAACAAATTGATAGCCCCTTCTTGGAAAAAGAATTATTGGCTGTTATTAATAAATTAAAGACCCAGAAATCCCCGGGTCCGGACGGCTTCTCCTCTGAATATTTCAGGACCTTTTCTAAAGCCTTGATTCCATATATGGTCTCAGTATTTAATGCAGCATCTTCTCGGGGCTCGTTCCCAAAGCTGTAATTGTTCTGATTCCAAAAGCAGGGGGAGACCCGGAGATGATGCAAAATTACAGGCCAATATCGCTTATAAACAACGACATTAAAATTTATTCTAAATTACTGGCAGAAAGGTTGAAAAATATACTCCCTCACTAGCTTTCCGATGACCAGATTGGCTTTGTCAAGGGCCGTCAGGCGGCGGATGGAATGAGGAGAGTTTTGAACTTAATTATCAGGGCAAATCTGTCCAATAGTAGATCGGCATTTCTGGCGTTGGATGCGGAAAAGGCCTTTGACAGGTTGAATTGGTCTTACTTGGAAGCAACTTTAACTAAATTTGGTTTTAGCCAAGGATTCCTGTCATCCGTCTTTGCGTTATACTCTGCTCTCAGCGCCAGAATTTATGCCAATAATAGCCTCTCAAACCCGTTCTCCATTTCGAACAGAACAAGACAGGGGTGCCCCCTGTCACCCCTGTCCTTGGTATTAGCGATGGAGCCACTGGCGGAAAAGATCAGATCTAGTAAAAATATTGCAGGATTTGATCTCCCCTCCCGTCATTTTAAAATAGGGCTATTTGCTGACAACCTCTTTTTGACCCTACTGAAGCCCTTGAATTCCGGCAGAGCTATTGCTGCAGACCTGGAAATGTTTTCAAGGGCCTTCTATTTCAAAATTAACTCTCACAAGTCAAAATTCTTGACCCTCAACATGACAAAAACGGAAATCGAAGAGCTAAAGACCAGTACTGAATTTGCCTAGGAAGAAACAGGGATATTCTATATTGGGATCACTTTGGCTAGTTCTATCAAAGCAACTGTCAAAGCAAACCTAAATGTGATCCTTGCAACTGTCTCTGAGGCCATTTACTTTTTCAGGCAAACTGAACTCTCTATGTTTGGTAGGGTGATGTTTGTGAAATCCATCATTCTGCCCAAAATTATCGATTTTTTTTTTGTGCGCTACCGGTCACTCTTCCATTTCAATCCATACAAAACTTACAAAGCCTACTAAAATCATTTGTGTGGGACAACAGGAGGCCTAGAGTGTCGTCAGAAATTTTATATAAGCATAAAAGCAGAGGAGGTACGAACCTGCCTAATCTGCAAGCATACTATATGGCCTTATTAACAAAGCAGAGCTGGTATTGGCTCAATAACAAATAGAAACCTCTGGCTTGGTTTTGCCTGGAGAGAGGCGTAAGTAAATTTAACTCTATACAAGACTTACTTTTCTACTTCCTGTTTCATGAGCCTTGAAGGATATCTTCTCACCCCCTATTTTCAGTCGAATCATTTCTGCATGGAGATCATTGATCAAACTATGTAAGAAACTTAACAAAGTCAAACAGGCCTTGAGGTTCCGCTTCAATTGGTGGCTTTAATATTTAACTTCCCTCTCTCAGAAATCTGGAGCAATTTAGGTATAAAAAAGTAAAAAATATACATGATGGGTCTAATTTTCTCACATTCAGTGAACTAAAAATCAAATATAATATCCCCTCCTCTGAATTTATTCTCTACTTAATGCTGAAAGATAAGGTACAAAAAATTCTAACAGGTAAATCTTTTAACTATGAAATTGTGTCTTTACTGCTGTGCAACCTTACTAATAAAAATACATGGAGTTTAAGGAATATATATTCCTCTTTCAATAGAGAGTAACTCTCTTGCAAGAACATATATTTAAGGAGATGGGAATCCGACTTTGGGACTGTTGTCTCGGTTGAGCAGTGGGACATCGCCATAAAAATACGTATAAATCTGCCATATCGATGACTCTTCATGAGTCTTATTTCAAACTACTTAACAGGTGGTATCTCACGCCTATCAGACTTTCCCACATTAACCAGGACCACTGCCCCCTCTGTTGGAGAGGATGCGGGCAACAGGGGAATCTTTACCTTACCACATCTTTTGGTGCTGCCCGAAACTAAAGCGTCTCTGGCTCCAGGTTTCTCGTCATATTGTCTCCTTTACAGGAAACTTCACCTTGACTCACCAAATAGCATTGCTTTCTTTGGACTTGTATCAATTGCATCTGTCCGTGAGACAGGTAGTTATACACATCCTTTTGGTAGTTAAAAATAACTTGGCTTTCTTTTGGAAGAAACCTGACCCCCCCCAAAAAAAATTTTCAGACCAACATAATGCTATCGAATGGAGGTTCGCCGTCAGTAATAATAATATTCTCGTCTACACTAATAAGTGGAAGGTCTGGAACAGTAAATTTAGACGAGTTTGAATTTCTTTCATGCACCTCCTTAAGTGGTTGGACTAGACCGCCCTCATGCATCTCCTCTATAAAGGTTTAGTATTATTGTACCTCTTAGTGGTATAAGTATATTGTATAGTTATTAAGGTATGCTTTGTTACAAGGGTTCTATATTTTTTTTATGATCCTCACCCATCCTATGTACATATACCCTTCTCCCTCCCCCTTCCCTTTCCTGTTCTGTTCCCCCTCCCCCTTCTCCTCCCAGTTTTATGAAAAAACTTCAATAAAAATATTTAAAAAGGAATCGGCCCAGGACTGCATGGGAGGACCTGGCCAATACCCAGAAGAGAGCTGGGACTACAGTCTCCATCATTACCATTAGTAACACACTACGCTGTCATGGATTAAAATACTGCAGGGCATGCAAGGTCCCCCCTACTCATGCCAGTACATGTCCAGGCCCTATTGAAGTTTACTAATAACCATCTGGATGATCCAGAGGAGGCATAGGAGAAAGTCATGTGGACAGATGAGACCGAAATAGAACTTTTTGGTATCAACTCAACTCGTGTTTGGAGGAAGAAAAAGGATGAGCACAACCCCAAGAACACTGTCCCAACTGTGAAGCATGCTAGGAGAAATATCATACTTTGTTTTTTTTTCTCCAAAGGGGACAGAATGACTGCACCATATTGAAGTGAGGATGGATGGGGTCATGTATTGCGAGATTTTGTCCAAGAACCTCCTTCCTTCAGTGAGAGCATTGAAGGTGGGTTGTGGCTGGGTCTTTCTGCATGAAAGTAAGCTGAAATACACAGTCAGGGCAACCAAGAAGTGACTCCGTAACAAGCATTTCAAGATCCTGGAGTGGCCTAGCCAGTTTTCAGAACTGTACCCAACATAAAATCTTCAGAGGGAGCTGAAACTCAATGTTACCCAGTGACAGCCTCAAAACCTAAAAAACCTGGAGAAGACCTGTATGGAGGAGGGGGCCAAAATCCCTGCTGCAAGTGTGCAAACTTGATCAAGAACTACAGGAAACGTCTGACCTCTGTAATTGCAAACAAAGGTTTCTGAACCAAATTTTAAGTTCTGTTTTTTTTCTCTATTGTATCAAATATTTGTTTCATGCAATAAAACGTAAATTAATAATGTAGAAATCACAAAAAGTGATTTTCTGGTTTCTATTTTTAGATTCTGTCTCACAGTTGAACTGTACCCACAATAAAAATGACAGACTTCTCCATTCTCTGTAGGTGGGAAAACTTGCAAAATCCTTAGTGTATCAAATGCTTATTTTCCTTACTGTTTATAAAAGCATATTCTGAGAAATCACTTAACCCATTTCTGACATCAGACGTACTATCCCGTCCATGGGACCCGGGCCCCTATGCCCATGGACGGGATAGTACGTCTAGCGCGATCAGCGGTGCCCGCATGGTGAGCGCCGCTGATCGCGGCCTGGTGTCTGCTGATTATCACAGCGGGCACACGGCACTATGTGTCAGGGGCGGTCACGGACCGCCCCCGACACGTTAACCCCTTGCACACCGCGATCAAACACGATCGCGGTGTACCGGGGGGTTAAAGGGAAGCATCGGCAGGGAGGGGGCTCCCTCCGTGCTTCCCTGAGCCCCCCACAGCAGCGTAATGTGCAGCGCTGCTGCGGGGGGCTCTTTCCCTGCAGGTCCCCGGATCCAAGATGGCGACGGGCCCCTTCGGGGGCCTGCAGGGAGCTGGCTTCCTCAGTGCCTGCAAAGCGCAGGCATGAGGAAGCCTTCTGCACTGCCTGTGACAGATTGCTGATCTGTCACAGTGATCTGTGATGTGACAGATCAGCGATCTGTCAAAGGACAGTGATGTCCCCCCTGGGACAACCTAATAAAGTTAAAAAAAAAAAAGGTGTAAAAATAATTTTTAAAAAATCGCTAAATAAATTAAAAAAAAAAAATATTCCCTAATAAATTCATCTTTTGGAAATAAAAAAAACAATAAAAGTAAACATATTTGGTATCGCCGCATCCGTAACGACCTGCCCTATAAAAATGTCCCATTAGTTAACCCCTTTAGTGAACCCCTTAAAAAATAAAAATAAAAAACGAAGCAAAAAATAATGATTTATTACACAGGTCAACGAAAAAAAATTTTTTTTCTGGTGTCCAAAATATTTTAATGAATTTGGGGTATTTTTGGGGTGCTGATTCTGAATATGTCATCAGTTTTGCCAGATTGGCTCAAGTTTTTGAGATTTTTGGTATCTTATTTATAGCACTTGTTGGTAAATGCGACGCATCATCTCATTAATTTCTTTGGATTAGTACTTGAACTGAGCAGTTCTCAATATAGTTTTGTGTTAATTAGTGTTCTAAAAGTTTGTTCATAGCTTGATTTTTGCACTAACTTTATGTTGTTGTCTGTTTTCCAGTGAAAAGCATGAACTCATCATGAAGAAGTTGTCTTAACGATCCAGACTCATTCTGTTACATTTGTGGTGAATATACACTGCCAAAACATAGAAGAAACATAACACACTTCGTAAAAAAAGTGTATTTTGCCTATTTTGGGGTTATGCTTGGGGACCAAGACAAGTTTTGGGCACCACACATAGTGTGCAAAGCATGTATCGAATTATTACGAAAATGGAGCAAAGGACAAAGAAAAAGCTTCAAATTTGGTGTTCCAATGGTGTGGAGAGAGCCAAAAAATCATCATGATGACTGTTATTTCTGTGCAGTGCAAGTGCAAGGATTCAATAAGCATAAGAAACGAAAATGGGAGTAACATGGAATCTGCAAGAAGGCCTGTCCCTCATTGTGAAGATGTGCCTGTACCTGTGTTTACCATAAATAACAGTCATCATGATGATTTTTTGGCTCTCTCCACACCATTGGAACACCAAATTTGAAGCTTTTTCTTTGTCCTTTGCTCCATTTTCGTAATAATTCGATACATGCTTTGCACACTATGTGTGGTGCCCAAAACTTGTCTTGGTCCCCAAGCATAACCCCAAAATAGGCAAAATACACTTTTTTTACGAAGTGTGTTATGTTTCTTCTATGTTTTGGCAGTGTATATTCACCACAAATGTAACAGAATGAGTCTGGATCGTTAAGACAACTTCTTCATGATGAGTTCATGCTTTTCACTGGAAAACAGACAACAACATAAAGTTAGTGCAAAAATCAAGCTATGAACAAACTTTTAGAACACTAATTAACACAAAACTATATTGAGAACTGCTCAGTTCAAGTACTAATCCAAAGAAATTAATGAGATGATGCGTCGCATTTACCAACAAGTGCTATAAATAAGATACCAAAAATCTCAAAAACTTGAGCCAATCTGGCAAAACTGATGACATATTCAGAATCAGCACCCCAAAAATACCCTAAATTCGATGAAATATCTTTGGCACCAAAAATGCTGTTGACCAGTGTTATCATACCGCCAAACAAAAAGTGCAATAATGCACGATCAAAAAGACGCATATAAATATCCATGGTACCACTGAAAACATCATCTTGTCCCGCAAAAAACAAGATGCCACGCAGCATCATCAGAGAAAAAATAAAAAAGTTATAGCTTGCAGAATAAAGCGATGCAAAAATAATTATTTTTTTATATAAAATTGTTTTTGTTGCATAAAAGCGCCAAAACATAAAAAATGACATAAATGAGGTATCGCTGTAACCGTACAGACCCGAAGAATACAACTGCTTTATCAATTTTACCGCATGCGGAATGGTGTAAACGCACCCCCCCAAAAGAAATTCATGAAACGCTGGTTTTTGTTCACTCTGCGTCCCAAAAATCGGAATAAAAAGTGATAAAAAAAGTCACGTGGCCGAACATGATACCAAAGAAAACGTCAACTCGTCCCACAAAGAATAAGAACTCGCATGACTCAGTGTGTCAAAATATGAAAAAATTATAGCTCTCAATATGTGGTGATGCAAAAACTATTTTTACAATAAAAAGCGTCTTTTAGTGTGTGACAGCTGCCAAACATAAAAACCGCCATAAATAGTAAATCAAACCCCCCGTTATCACCCCCTTAGTTAGGGAAAAATAATAAAATTTAAAAAATGTATTTATTTCCATTTTCCCATTAGGGTTAGGGCTAGGGCTAGGGTTAGGGTTAGGGCTAGGGTTAGGGCTCGGTTTAGGGTTAGGGCTAGGGCTAGGGTAGGGGCTAGGGTTAGGGCTAGGTTAGGGCTGAGATTAGGGTTAGGGGTGTGTTGGGGTTAGGGTTGGAGTTAGAATTGGGGAGTTTCCACTGTTTGGGCACATCAGATGCTCTCCAAACGCAACATGGCGTCTGATCTCAATTCCAGCCAATTCTGCATTGAAAAAGTCTAATGGTGCTTCTTCCCTTCCAAGCTCTTCCATGCGCCCAAACAGTGTTTTACTCCCACATATGGGGTATCAGCCTACTCAGGACAAATTGCAAAACAACTTTTGGGGTTCTATTTCTCCTGCTGCCCTTAGGAAAATAAAAAATTGGGGGCAAAAATATAATTTTTGTGGGAAAAAAATATGATTTTTTTATTTTCACGCCGGGTGTTATAAACTTCTGTGAAGCCCTTGGGGGTTCAAAGTGCTCACCACACATCTAGATAAGTTCCTTGGGGGGTCTTTTTTCCAAAATGGTGTCATTTGTGGGGGGTTTCCACTGTTTAGGTACGTCAGGGGCTCATGACACCCGCAGAGCATTCCATCAAAGTCTGCATTCCAAAACGTCACTACTTCCCTTCCGAGCCCCTATGTGTGCCCATACAGTAGTTTTCTCCCACATATGAGGTATCAGCGTACTCAGGACAAATTGGACAACAACTTTTGGGGTCCATTTTCTCCTGTTACCCTTGGGAAAATAAAAAAATTGGGGACTAAATGATCATGTTTGTGGAAAAAATAAGATTTTTTTATTTCCACGCCCGGGAGTTATTAACTTCTGTGATGCACTGGGGGAGTTCAAAGTGCTTACCACACACCTAGATAAGTTCCTTAGGGGGTCTAGTTTCCAAAATGGTGTCATTTGTGGGGGGTTTCCACTGTTTAGGTACATTAGGGGCTCTCCAAAGGCAACCTGACACCCGCAGACCATTCCATCAAAGTCTGCATTCCAAAACGTCACTACTTCCCTTCCGAGCCCTGAGGTGGGCCCATACAGTAGTTTTCTCCCACATATGAGGTATCAGCGTACTCAGGACAAATTGGACAACAACTTTTGGGATCCAATTTCTCCTGTTACCCTTGGGAAAATAAAAAAATGAGGACTAAATTATCATGTTTGTGGAGAAAATATGATTTTTTTATTTTCACGCCCGGGCATTATAAACTTCTGTGAAGCACTGGGGGAGTTCAAAGTGCTCACCACACATCTAGATAAGTTCCTTAGGGGGTCTAGTTTCCAAAATGGGGTCACTTGTGGGGGGATTCCATCAGGTACATCAGGGGCTTTCCAAACGCAACATGGTGTCCAATCTCAATTCCAGCCAAAAAAGTCAAATGGCGCTGTTTCCCTTCCGAGCTCTGCCATGCGCCCAAATAGTGGTTTACCCCCACATATGGGGTATCAGTGTACGCAGGACAAATTGCACAATAACTTTTAGGGTCCTGTTACTCTTGGGAAAGTTCCTTGGGGGGTCTAGTTTCCAAAATGTTGTCATTTGTGGGGGGTTTCCACTGTTTAGGTACATCAGGGGCTTTCCAAACGCGACATGGTGTCCGATCTCAATTCCAGCCAAAAAAGTCAAATGGCGCTGCTCCCTTCCGAGCTCTGCCATGTGGCCAAATAGTCGTTTACACCCACATATGGGTTATCAGCATACTCAGGACAAATTGCACAATAACTTTTAGGGTCCTGTTACCCTTGGGAAATAAAAATTGGGGGTGAAAAGATCATTTTTGTGGAAAAAATATGATTTTTTAATTGTACTGCTGGAAGTTATAAACTTCTGTGAAGCCCTTGTGGTTCAAAGTTCTCACCACATATCTAGATCAGTTCCTTGGGGGGTCTAGTTTCCAACATGGGGTCACTTGTGAGGGGTTTCCACTGTTTAGGTACATCAGGGGCTCTCCAAACGTGACATGGCGTCCGATCAGAATTCCAGCCAATTTTGCATTGAAAAAGTCAAACGGCGCTCCATCCCTTCTGAGCTCTGCCATGCGCTGAAACAGTGGTTCCCCCCACATATCAGGTATCAGCATACTCAGAAAAAATTGCACAATAACTTTTCCTGTCCAATTTCTCCTTTTACCCTTGGTAAAATAAAAAAAATTGAACCTGAATTATTTTTTGTGTGGAAAAAAGTTAAATGTTCATTTTTTTTAAATATTCAAAAAATTCCTGTGAAGCACCTGAAGGGTTAATAAACTTCTTGAATGTGGTTTTGAGCACCTTGAGGGGTGCAGTTTTTAGAATGGTGTCACTTTTGGGTATTTACTATCATATAGACCCCTCAAAGTGGCTTCAAATGTTATGTGGTCCGTAAAAATAAAATGGTGTTGTAAAAATGAGAATTCGCTGGTCAACTTTTACCCCTTATAACTTCCTAACAAAAAAAAATTTTGGTTCCAAAATTGTGCTGATGTAAAGTAAACATGTGGAAAATGTTACTTATTAAGTTTTTTGTCTGCCGTATCTCTGTGATTTAAGGGCATAAAAATTCAACGTTGGAAAATTGCGAAATTTTCAAAATTTTCGCCAAATTTCCATTTTTTTCACAAATAAACGCAAGTTATATGAATTAAATTTTACCACGAGCATGAAGTACAATATGTCACTAGAAAACAATGTCAGAATCACTGGGATCCATGGAAGCGTTCCAGAGTTATTATCTCATAAAGGGTCAGTGGTCAGAATTGTAAAAATTGGCCCGGGAGTTAACGTGCAAACCACCCTTGGGGGTGAAGGGGTTAAAAATACAGATAGGCTTTGTGAGTTTAGTGGCTAGAACCAGCTTTGCAAGTGTCTTTGCTAATCCAGTCTAAATTGTTGATGATTTAGATGTGAAATTTTTTTGACAGGGACTGCCATATAAAACAAAAATGTTTTTCTATGTTTTATTGTGCACATTTTATTGTATGCTAAGAAAAGTATCTTCATGTGACTTTTACAATAAAGATAAATGAGGTTAATGTGTACACAGCTCATAAATTCTATCATTCTTCCTGCATGGAGATTATAGGGGGTTTGTATAGAGATAGTAAAACATGACTTTTTTTTCACCAATAAATCACACCTGTCAAGTCTGTATCAGGTAGTGCAGCTCTGGTTTATTTTAATTAATGTTTTTTGTGATAAAACAATACGTTTCCATGGTAATAACAATTACAAATATTATTAATTAAATTTGTATTATTAACGTAATATGTATTTCCTTTTTCAGACCTCCAATAAAATGATGATACTTAAATGGAATCTGTCACCCTTTTTTTGGACCGGCATTGACATCAGGGACTTATCTACAGCATTTTGTAATGCTGTAAATAAGCCCCCGATGTAACCTGAAAGATAAGAAAAACATGTTAGATTATACTCACCGGAGGGGGCAGCCTGGTCCGATGGGTGTCACGGTCCGGTCCAACGCCTCCCATCTTCATACGATGCCGTTCTCTTCTTCCCTTCCTGTAGTAGCTCCGGCGCAGGCGCCCTGCTGAGGGCAGAGCAGAATATTGCAGTGCGCAGGCGCCAGACCTCTCCCGACTCCTGCGCACTGCAGGACTCTGCTCTGCCCTCAACAGGGCAGAGCAGTGCGCCTGTGCCGGAGCCACTACAGGAAGGGAAGAAGAGGATGGCATCGTATGAAGATGGGAGGTGCCGGACCTGACCGCGACACCCATCAGACCGGACTGTCCCTCCAGTGAGTATAATCTAACATGTTTTTCTTATCTTTCAGGTTACATCGGGGGCTTTTCTACAGCATTACAGAATGCAGTAGATAAGCCCCTGATGTCAATGTCGGCAGCTGATAGTCAAAAAAAAGGGTGACAGATTCCCTTTAACAGTACACATTTTTGCAGCTTTCTTTTTGCACTGTGTTATTAAAAGCATGGAATATTGTTCAAAAAGCCAAACCGTGTGTTTTGTTATTTTGCTTTCAGCCATCCGAGTGGAATTTTACAGCTGTGATTTAAATTCTCTGTATTAAATACACTTGAACAAGCCTTGAGGCTTTACCAAATCGTGACAGTTTGTCACCAGTTTAACAGCCAGTTCATTCTCCTTGTGCAGTTTAATGTTTCTCCTAAGCTCAATGAATCATGCTTTAATTGTTTGCTAGTTTTATTAACATACTTACTACCACAGGGGGCGCTGCTAAACGCCGATGTCGTTAGAGCAGGGTCAGAGAGGTGATCACAAAAACATAAGAATATATAGCATTATTATATTACATATTGCACTATATTTCTACTGACAATCATAGTGTGATTATCCAGTAGGCAACATTGTACGGTGGGGAAAGACTAAATTAACTCCTGACCATGTGAGCCTATTTTCATATTAGAACTTTCAGATTTTCTCTCTCCTTCTTCCAATAGCAAGAACTACTTTACACATCCATCATCTTAGCTGTATGAAACCTTGTTTTTTTTATTTGCAGGATTACATAATTTGCAAGCTACAGTTTTGAATGACAGCATCTGCTTTACAAGGGGGGAGGGAGAAATGGTAAAAAAATAAACAGTATATATTAGTAGTAGTTAAAAAAAGCTGAATTAATAATGGTTTGTGTTGCCATATTCAGAGATCTACACCATTTTTATTTTTCTAGTGTCAGGTCTTTTTTTTGTATCAAGTGAAGAACGGGGAATGCAGCTTTACAAACTCATTAAAAAGGGGTTTTCTTTAATAATAACCCAGCGGAAAAAAAATAACATTTAAAATTTTAGCATAGTTATAGAATGTGCAAAAAAAAAATCCTTGCACCCTTAGTCATAATAAAAAATGAACATTGTTTTTGTCTTAAAGGAGTTGTCCAGTCCAAATTGATAAGTCTGCAGTCACTCTTTCTGACTTAAAGGCTAGGAAACCGCATAGGCATGATGGGCGGAGTTACGGGAACTCGAGAGGGGAATTCCCAGGGAGGGGAATAAATAGGGAGAGAGAGTTCCACAAGGTAGCCAGTCCAGGAGGAGGAGCTGAGCAGAGGAAGCGACTGAAGGAGGAAAAGACGAAAAGTGGAAGAGCTCCAGAGGGGGCTGGAAGGAGAGACGGTCGGGGGGTGGCCCTGACAGGATAGCCAAAGGACAGAGGAAGCCCGGGGGTACCAGACAGACGGACTCAGACAGGCAAAGCGCTGTGGTGGTAGGCCTAGGGCAGCCACAGCAAAAGAACTGTGAGGGACGTCAATTTAAGGAAAGAGAAGGAGGTGAAAGGTATCTGGATCTGTGTGTACGGAGGCTGTCATGTTGCGGAGGTCGTCAGGAGGACGACCAATAAAGAAGACCTGTTGAACGTACATGGGTTTCTGTCTCCAGTCTGTTCGCGGTGCAAAAGGGACCACTCCTCAGTCGGCACACGTACCTACAGAAGCATGTGACACAAAGAAGCGAAAGAATTGACGCAGTCAGCACCCATTTTGCAGGCTCTCAAGTAGCATAAGTATGAAGATGTACATCAAAAAAATTGCTTTTCTCACAGAGAGAACCCCTGTAAGAAATCAGAAGCCCCTTGAAGGGATAAATAGAAGCACTGTGGTGAATTAGAAAAGGAGAACAGTGGTCATGGTGGAGGGCGGCACAATGGCTCTGCAGCCTTGCAGTGCTGGGGTCCAGGGTTAAATTCCCACCAAGGACAATATCTGCAAGGAGTTTGTATGTTCTCCCCATGTTTGCCTGGGTTTCCTCTGGGTACTCAGGCTTCCTCCCACATTCCAAAGACATTGATAAGGAACTTAGATTGTGAATCCCATCGGAGACAGTGTCAATAATGTCTGTAAAGCACTGTGGAATTAATAGCGCAATATAAATAAGTAAAATAAATAAATAAAATAAATTACCTACTGAGATGAACAGGAAACTGCTATCTGTCGACTGGAGAACATTTCCTCACGCGAAGTGTGGTATCTTCCAGCTCAAAGATGTGTCTGATACGGTTTCAAGACTCTTCAGTGCTACAGACGACTACATCCGTCTACTGATATACAGTGGGTATGGAAAGTATTCAGACCCCTTATATTTTTCACTCTTTGTTTCATTGCACCCATTTAGTAAATTAAAAAGTTCATTTTTTTCTCATTAATGTACACTCTGCACCCCATCTTTACTGAAAAAAAATCAGAAACGTGGTAATTTTTGCAAATTTATTAAAAAAGAAAAACTGAAATGATAAGAAGTATTCAGACCCTTTGCTCAATATTGAGTAGAAGCACCCTTTTGAGCTAGTACAACCATGAGTCTGTGTCACGGGGTGATAGGGGGAAAACAGGAACCTGGACCCCAGAACTGCCCCTCAGGCTAAGGGGGGCCTTGACTTTCCTTAACTTGGGGGTACACTTGATGGTAGTGGGGCCCAAGTCCCCGACCTGTCCCTATCTCCTGTTTAGCCCTGAGCTAAAGCTCCAACCCCCTCCCCAGGAGGTGAGACAGGGAAAACACGTACTACACCAAATACACAAAGGAAAGATATAACAGACACCACGGGGTTAAAGCAACTGAACAGCAAAACTTATCTTCCTCTGCTGTCATGCACCGGACAGCAGAGTTAGGCACCAGAAAAGGAAATAGCTGGAGCTCCACTGTAACACACCCTGCTCCTGACTCCAGCTTGGTTGAGGAATAATATCACCAACAGTGAGTGTAGCACCTGATGACCCTTTATAGGAAGGTGGGAATGGTCACACCTGCTGACTGACTAACAGGTGGTAACACCAGCAGCCACCAGGGGAGGAAAAACCCAGCAGCAGACTCACTAAACTTGTAGTAACACCAGCGGCCACCGGGGGCAAAAATCCATATTAACCCCCGAGGACCAGAAAGGAAAAAGGTTTATATACGAGAGTCCAGACTGACACAGATCCAAAAATGGATCATGACAGTCTTCTTGGTAATGATGCAACAAGTTTTTCACACCTGAATTTGGGGAACCACTGCCATTCTTCCTTGCAGATCCTCTCCAGTTCCGTCAGGTTGGATGGTGACCGTTGGTGGACAGCCATGTTCAGATCTCTTCAGAGATGCTCATTTGGGTTTAGGTCAGGGGTCTGGCTGGGCCAGTCAAGAATGGTCACAGAGTTGTGCATCTGTGGAGCTCTGCCACAGTGATCTTGGGCTTCTTCTTTACCTCTCTCACCAAGGCTCTTCTCCCATGATTGCTAAGTTTGGCTGGACAGCCAGGTCTAGGAAGACTTCTGGTGGTCCCAAACTTCTTCCATTTAAGGATTATGGAGGCCACTGTGAAGTTCCTTTGATCTCATGATTCTCATTTGGTCTGACATGCACTGTGAGCTGTGAGGTCTTATATAGCTAGGTGTGAGCCTTTACAAATCAAGTGCTATCAGTTTAAACACAGCTGGACTCCAATGAAGGAGTAGAACCATCTCAAGGAGAATCACAAGGAAATGGACAGCATGAGACATAAATTTGAGTGTCTGAGCAAAGGGTCTGAATACTTATGACCATGTGATATTTCAGTTTTTCTTTTTTAATAAATTTGCAAAATTTCTTCATTTCTGTTTTTTTTTCAGTCAAGATGGGGTGCAGTGTGTACATTAATGAAAAAAATGAACTTTTTAAAATTTACAATGTGCTGAAACAAAGAGTGAAAAATTTAAAGTGAATCCTTTCCATATCCACTGTACGTAGCAACAAATGACATAGAAAAAAAGGACCTGGAGACTATATTAAGAGACTTTGAAGACCTAGGCTGGAAATTCAAGGAACTGGGAGTGCATGTAGTCATCTCATCCATACTTCCAGTGGATGGACATGGACCAAGGAGATTGAACAGGATTCTACAGCTGAACAACTGGCTATGTCGATGGTGCCGTGAGAAACAATTTGGGTTTCTTGACAATGTCGGGAATTACCTGTATGATGGACTGCTTACTAGAGGTTGGTTGCATCTTGTGAAAACAGGAAAACACATATTTGGTAGACCCCTTGCTACACTCATCAGGAGAGGTTTAAACTAGAACAATATTGAATTGGAAAAATAAAGCCAGGATAAAATATGCAGCTATGGAATTCTTTTTAGAGCCCTGCTGTCATGATCCAGACCCCATTTTGAGTCCTGTCTTTCCACATTCCCGGTCTGGTCATTTCAGGGGTTAAATTTTCTCAGCCTCAGTCTGGTCTCAGGTTTGCTATTTAGCCTCCTGCAGGAGGCATCAGCTATAGTTTTGCCTTTGGCATGTGTATCTGACGATGGTATATCCTGATTTAGTCCTGCTGTGATCCCTGACTTGCCCCGTGTCTGTTTAATCCTTCTGCCTGTCCTGACTCAGTGTTTCCCTGCTAGTTTGTTGACTACCTGGTTTTGACTTGGCTTGCATTTGGACCTGCTTCTGTCTTTTGTCTTTGTCTTATCTGATTCCGACTGTTGCTGACCCCATGGTTTGTTTCTGACCACGTGTACTGCTTTGACCTCTGGTACTTCTGCTCCTGACTGTTGCTGACTCGGCTTTTCTGACCACTCTTTCGCCTCTTGGTGGCACTTGTACTGCTACTCAGTGTTGCTATGCTGTGTGTGCAACCTCTCTTCCCTCACCAGCACCCCCTGGTGGAGGTTGCGCTATACTGCACTGTAGTATCATGACACTATAGCTGACCCATACATTTAAAGGGGATTATTCTTTTTTTTTCTGATCATGGATATGCTTTGTACCTTGGCAGATCAGGTATCCAATTTGACCCAAATGAGACAGGATCTGTCAGTGGAACATAGGGCTCTTGCTTTCTCTCACAACCAACTCCAGCGGGAGCTTACTCAGACTGTTAAATCTTTTCAGGGTTCCATGACTAAATCAGCTGTTAGGTAATCTAACCCCACTTATGTGTCCTTACACTCTCTTGAACCTACGGTCAGGCAACTCTGGAGAGAAGGAGAGGTTTTGTGCATTCAGAGAAAGTTGTAAGCTATTTTTTTCCCTTAGACCTAGATCTTCTGGAGATGCGAGTCAACAGGTGGGGATAATTGTTTCATTACTCTGGGAGGGGCCTCGAACCTGGGCTTTTTCTTTACCTGCTTCTGCCCCTGAATGTACATCTGTGGACAGGTTCTTTGAGGCTTTAGGACTGATTTATGATGAACCAGACTGGGTCAGGGTAGCAGAGGACTTGATCATGGGTCATTCCCAGCATAAACTCACTGAACGGTATTGTTCTGAGTTTAGACGGTGTCTTGGGATGTCTCTGCTTTGAGATGCCAGTTCAGGAGAGGACTTTCTGATCATCTCAAGGACATGTTTGCCCTCCACCCGCCACCCAGTTCCCTGGAGGAGGCCATGACTCTGGCCATTCGTATGGACTGGAGGTTATGGAGAGAGGAATTATCCAGCGTGAGATTCCTGTATTGCCTGCCAAGTCTGAGGTGAAGCCATTCACGGAGACTATGGAGGTTGGTGCCACCAACTTCAAGGAGAAAGAGAGGAAGCGATGACGTGATTGGAAATTTTGTTTTTATTGTGGAGTTCCTGGACATTGGAAGAAGGACAACCTCTCTTGTCCATCGAGTAACAAGCTGTCGAGTCTGGGTGATGGTCGAGGAGGTCGCCGAGACGCTCAGGTACGATTTTCATCATTTCAAAAAGTTTTGTTAGAAGTGGAACTCTGTTATGGAGGTGGTTTTGCATCCACTTCAGCTTTTGTGGACTGTGGATCTTCCATGAACTTCATTGACTCTAGTCTGGTGTCCAAGTTAAAGTTAGGGACAGTTAGGCTAGAGACGCCCATCCATATCATTGCCATTGATAAGACACCGTTGGCTCAAAATCTTTTTAAGTTTGTCTCCTAGGAGTTCCTTCTCAAGGCGGGTTCCTTGCACCAGGAACAAATTTCATGATATGTTATGAATAATCTTCCCGTGGGACTGTTGGGGTTCCCCTGGTTACAGAGGCATAATCCTGTTATAGACTGGGGATCTTGTGATATTGTAAAATAGGGTCCTAACTGTTCCAATGGTTGTCTTTATGCTGTTTTTATGTCTTCCATTAGTCCGGAGGGTATTCCGGAGTACCTGAAGGACTATGGGGACGTGTTCTCCGAAAAAGAGGCTGAGGTCTTGCCACCACATCGTCCTTATGATTGTACCATTAATCTTATTCTGGGTTCTTAATTGCCAAAAGCCTGTTTGCACAATCTTTCTGGCCCGGAATGAACCGCTATGAAAAACTATATCTCTCATAGGCTACACAAAGGTCACATCCGTCCCTCTGTCTCACCTGTGGCCGCTGGATTCTTTTTTGTCAAGAAAAAAGATGGTGGTTTACGCCCGCGCCTCGATTTCCAGGAACTAAATAAAATTACAGTGAGAAATACCTATCATCTCCCACTCAGTCCTGATCTCTATAACCAATTTTCTGGGGCTAAGTGGTTTTCCCAGCTTGAACTCAGGGGAGCATATAACCTTATCCGCATTCGGGAAGGGGATGAAGGGAAAACGGCATTTCTTACCTCCAAGGGTCTGTTTGAAAATTTGGTCATGCCGTTTGGTATCACAAAATCGTCCACAGTGTTTCAAAACTTTGTGAATGATGTTTTCTCTGATTTTATCAGGTGCTTTATAGTTGTATATCTGGATGATATCCTTGTTTTCTCACTTGACAAGGAGTCCCACATTGGTCATTTATGTGATGTTCTTCACAGGTTACGGGGAAATTCTCTGTTCGCTAAACCCGAGAAATGTTTGTTTTGTATCCAGGAGCTTTGATTTCTGGGGATCATCCTTTCTGCCAATAGGTTTCAAATGAATCCCGGAAAGGTACAGGCCATTGTTGATTGGGTGCAACCCAGAGACCTCAAGGGTCTGCAGCATTTTCTGGGTTTCACCAATTATTATCGAAAATTTATCTCGGGGTTTTCTCAGGTGGTCAAGCTACTTACCGATCTCACTCGCATGGGGGCTGATCTTAAAGTCTGGTCACCCTTGGTGGTTGAAGCATTTACTACTTTTAAAGAAGTGTTTTATGTCTGCTCCTGCATTGGTTCAGCCCAATCCATCAGAACCGTTCATTGTAGAGGTGGACGCATCAAAGTTAGGAGTGGGGGCAGTGTGGTCTCATAACCCATTACTTTGACAAATTTAAGACCATGTGCCTTTTTCTCCAGGAAGTTTTATTCTGTAGAGAGGAACTATGATGTTAAGAACCAGGAGTTATTGGCCATAAAATTAGCTTTTAAAGAATGGATGCATTTTTTGTAGGGGCCGTTCATCGGATCACGGTCATTACGGACAACAAGAACGTGTCTTACATTGAATCTGCCAAGCGGATAACTCCTAGGCAGGCTATGTGGTCACTTTTTTTTCTCGTTTTCATTTTTTCTATCACTTTTCGGCCTGGTTCCAAGGATGTCAAGGCGGATGCCTTATCTCACAGTTTTGATCCGATATCACCCCCCCGAACCTCCTTCCTCCATTCTTCAGCACAGGGTGGTTGTTGCTGGGGTATTCTCTCAATTGGAGCATGAAATTCAGGAGGCTCAGTCTCTTGCTCCTCCATCTTAGCCTGATAATAAGCTCTTTGTCCCGGTTCAGTACCGGTTGAGGGTTCTCCGGGAGTTCCAAGATTCTGCTATCAGTGGGCACCCGGGGATCTTGGCCACTCGAAACGCCATTGCTAGGCCTCTTTGGTGGTCCTCCATGACCTTTGATGTCGCTAGGTTTGTGTCTGCTTGTGATACCTGTGTCCTTGCTAAGAGCTCCCATAACCGGCCTGCCGGGGAATTTGTGCCATTGTCAATTTATAGAACTTGGACTCATTTGTCCATGGATTTTATCACTGATCTCCCTCTGTTATGAATGAGTCACCGTAGGAGGCAAAAACAGAAATACTAGCTAAGTCCAGAAAACCAGAGAAGTTGGCAGCTATCGGATTGCAGACCCCTGAATCTATCAACAACAACTAGCAGTAGCCGTGGGGGGTTCCTACGGTGCCCTAGACCCCTCGATCACAGCCGGAGAGCTACATAGCCTTAAGACAGAAAGGGAAATCTAAACTGCCCCAGTGCAGACCCCAAAGCAATAGGCAGCCCCCAACATATAATCACGGTGAAGCAAGATGAAAAAACACTCACACAGATAGAAAGATAGGCTGAGAAAATGATGGGGCCCAAGCTAACTAGATAGGACAGGATAGAAAAGCTGCTGTCTGTAATCCGCCAAAACCCTATCAAAACAAGAGCCAACAGCTGATAGGGAAAAAAGCCCTGAAGACGCTAGGCTTCAAAAAGACTATATCAGTACTCAGGTATTTTCTGAAGACAGAGCAAAAAGGAATTCAGCTCACCCCAGCAGGGAATGGCAGAAATCATGGAAAACAATGCAAAACAAAACCAAAACACAAATGCAAAAAGTAGAGCAGAAAACTTAGCTTTTGAGGAGCAGGAATCAGACTGGTCTCCTAGAATCTCTCAGAGAGATCACCAGCAAGGCAGAAGGGCGTCGGCTGCCTTATATCCAGTCAGTAATTCCCGTCACCCAGTCATCATCATCCTGCCCAGGTGCTTGGTAATCAGCCTCACTACCTTCCTTCACCAGAAGAGGGAGTTCATCAGACCTCAATGGTGAAGGGGAAAATGAACTCACAACATCCCTCCTTCCAATGGCAAAACTGTTATCTGGGTAGTGGTTGCAAGATTCAGTAAACAGGTGTATTTTGTAACTTTTACAGGATTGCCTAATGCAGAAACCCTATCTAGGTTGTTTGTTGAGCACGTTGTACAGCTGCATGGTGTACCTTTGAGTGTGGTTTCTGATAGAGGGGTACAATTTGAGTCCAAATTTTAGGTTGGATTTTTGCTTGACCTTCTCCTCTGCCTACCATCACTAGACCAATGGTCAGACGGAGAGGACCAATCAGTCACTTGAACAGATTTTGTGGTGTCTTGCTACATCTCAGCAGGATTATTGATGTTCTTCATTACCTGTAGCTGAGTTTGCATTTAACAATCAGATTAACCAGTCCATTGGCATCTCTCCATTCTTCTGTAACTATGGTTTTCACGCCCATTTTGGTGAATTTTCTAGGCTGGATTCAGGATGTCCAGGGGCTGATACGGCAGTTCAACGATTGGGGGAAGTGTGGAGGGAGGTCCAGAAGAACATTGGGGAGGTTCAGGGCAAACATAAACATTTTGCTGATAAGCGACGGTCTGTAGGACGTATTTTCCTAGTGGGAGATAAAGTGTGGTTGTCTACCAGGAACATTCATCTAAAATTCCTTCTGCTAAGATAGGTCCCAGGTTTTTGGTCCTTACAAGATCATTGAGGTTGTTAATCCAGTTGCCTTTCGCTTACGCCTTCCTCCATCGCTTTGGATTCCCAATGTGTTCCATAAGTCCCTTCTAAAGTCATTTGTACCATCCTCTGCTGGGTCCACATCCCCTCCGCCTCCTGTCTCCGTGGATGGTCAGACCCAGTATGAAGTAGAATGTATTGTAGATTCTCTCATGGTCTGCAGTTCAATTCAGTATTTGGTCCATTGGAGGGGTTATGGTCCTGAGGATCGATCTTGCGTCCAGGTGCGATCTGTACATGCTGATTGATTGGTTCAGGAATTTCATACACGTTATCCTGGGAAGCCTGGGGGTCCGGTGGCCCCCCCTTGAGAGGAGAGTACGGTCATGATCCAGACGGGGTTTTGAGTCCTGTCTTTCCATGTTCCCAGTCTGGTCATTTCAGGGGTTAACTTTTCTCTGCCTCAGTCTGGTCTCAGGTTTGCTATTTAGCTCCGCTGCATCCTGCAGGCAGCGTCAGCTATAGTTCTGCCTTGGGCGTGTGTATCTGACTCTGGTATATCCTGATTAGTCCTGCAATGATCCCTAACTTGCCCCACGTCTGTTTATTTCCTCTGTCTGTCCTGACTGTGTTTCCCTGATAGTTAGTTGACTCCCTGGTTTTGACTCGGCTTGCATTCGGACCTGCTTCTGTCTTTTGTCTTTGTCTTATCCGCTTCTGACCGATGCTAACCCCATGGTTTGTTTCTGACCAAGTAGACTTCTGTGACCTCTGGTACTTTTCCTCCTGACTGTTGCTGACTCGGCTTGTCTGACCACTCTTTCACCACCTGGTGGCGCTTTTGCTGCTGCTCAGTGCTGCTACGCTGTGTGTGCAACCTCTCTTCCCTCACCAGCACCCCCTGGTGGAGGTTGCACTATACTGCACTGCAGTAGCATGACACCTGCTATTAGAACTGGAAATAAATAACAAAAACAACAAATATTGAATGAAAATAGAGGAGTGAGAGAAACTGACTACAAAATAAAATGTGTCTATACAAATGCACAGAGCATGGGAAACAAACAGAGAATTGGAGCTGTTAACACAGGAAGAGAGATATGATGTCTTAGGCATCACTAAAACTTGGTGGGATGATACACATGATTGGAATACAAGCCTTGAAGGCTACAATGTATTTTTTAGAAACAGGATTAACAAGAGGAGAGGAGGTGTTGCATTGTATGTTAGGAAAACATTTATCTCCACAGAGATCCAAGCTTCAGAGACTGGTAGCGCTGTAGAAATTGTTTGGGGAAGAATACAAGGAGAGAAGTAAAGAAAGGACACTATTGCAGGTGTTTACAATAGGCCACCTGGATTGAAGATCTGGATGAACTCTTTTTGCAGCAGATATTTCTGTTCTCAAAAAAGTATGACATAGTTATCATGGGAGATTTTAATTATCCAGATATTTGTTGGGAATCTATTTAAGGTAAAAGTAGTGTGGTCCAGAAAATTCTTATCTTCTCTTGCTGGCAACTTTATCTTTCGAAAGGTAGAAGGGAGAACAAGAGGATCTGCCAGCTTGGACCTAATTCTTACCATCAGGGTGGACATGGTTTAGGAAGTAAAGGTGACTGCGAATTTAGGCCATGTGCACACGATGCATTTTTCCTGCGGATCCGCAGCGGATTTTACCGTGCAGAAATGCTGCAGATCTGCAAAGTGATTTACAGTACAATGTAAATCAATGCAAAAAAAAACGCTGTGCAGACGCTGCGTTTTTTTCTGTGCGGTACAAAAAATGCAGCATGTCACTTCTTTTGTGCGGTTTTCCACCTGCTCCATTCTCCAAATCCGCAGGGGGAAAACCGCAGTGGAAAACCTCACAAAAACCGCTGGAAAACCGCAATAAAAAAGGAAGAAATCCGCAGGAAAAATGCAGGTCATTTGACCTGCGGATTTCTTCAAATCTGCGCGGAAAAATCCGCAGGAGGAAAATCTACGTGTGCACTTAGCCTTAGGATGCAGCGATCATACTATCCTCAAATTTTGGTTTACAAGAGCAAGAAACCAGCGAGGACTCAGACTTTAAGGTTGAACTTCAGAAATTGCAGATTTTAATGGACTCAGAAAGAGGGTAGGAGAGGTCCAATGGCTGGTTATTCTAAAGGTATAGCCAGATCTTCCTCCAGGGAAGGACCCAGCCAAGGGGTGGCTCCTTTCGGAAACCACCATTACCACCATATTAAGTGGCCCTTTAAGTCAATATCCAGCTTTTACGAGTTTACAGATATAACAAGGGAAATACCAAGGCCAGGTATCCATCCACAGACAGCTGTTTCAGGGTGTTGCCCCTCATCAGTGTGGAGTAGAATTCTTGCTAGGTGGGAGCAATGCCTAGTAGACCAACATCACGAAACAATTACTGACCTCAGGGAGACCAGTCAAAGAAAACACTGTGGCAGCTGGCAAAGGCACTCAATCAGTGAAATCCTAGGTGCACTGCCCCCTGGGAAATACAAATATGCAAATAAAGTCTGTGGAGCCTCATTTAAGAGTCTCAAACACGGGACTAACCAGATCTTCCTCCAGGGAAGGACCCAGCCAAGGGGTGGCTCCTTTCGGAAGCCAACATTACCACCATATTAAGTGGCCCTTTAAGTCAATATCCAGCTCTTTACGAGTTTACAGATATGACAAGGGAAATACCAAGGCCAGGTATCCATCCACAGACAGCAGTTTTTTTTTTAGTTTTTTTTAAACCATTCAGGTTAGTTATAAACTCAATATAAGCTCATCAACTTAAACGTCGTTGTTTCAACTCTCATCATCATGGTTCATATTTATTGTAGTCTAACAAACCAATGGTATACACAAAAGACATCCTGAACATCAATAAACATCACTAAAATTCACTGATATTTGATCAGGTGCTGCCATTTTTTAAATTTCCAGACACCCTCTGCATCAGAACCACCACCGCCTTCACTGTCTAATTTATAAATCAAGTATAATCTAGAAAGGACCAGCCCAACACACTTATTCACAGATATATGCTTCTCTTTGAAAATTCCTAAATTCCTCACATCCCACAAACTCTGCATCACACAAGTCATAATTAACCATAGGATTCTATTTTTCACTCGACCACATGCACCAATTCCAAATATTGCAACTCGCCAGTCAATAAAACTCACACCCGCTAACTCCTTACACAACCCACCTACACACAACCCACCTACACACATCCACACACTGCACGCGTAATCACAGTCCCACATAGTATGCCGCACAGTCTCACATCCACCACATCCTTCCCTCGGGCACACATCAGTTCTAGTCAGACCTCGTCTCTTCTGAACCTGTTGCACAGGCAAAATATTGTGCAAGAACATCCATACAATATCCTTTTATCTATTAGACATCCCGTGCGTTCCCAGCTCTTCCATGCAACCGAAACTTCATTCCCTCTCAACCCCACAATATTACATTCCACGTCATTCTTGCGTATTATTTTCATCACATTCTTAGCCATTCTAAAATCATTCATCGGTACACTAAGCAAATCATGCTTCCTCACAAACTTCTCAATCACCTCATACCAGACCGGACACTTGAAAGCAACAGGCACTCTAGCATCCCTCTTTCTCCAACATAAGCCATATAACATCCAACCAGCAGAATAACTTGCCATATACGCGCCCTTATTTCCTTTATTCAGCAAAATAACAACAGTTTTGATATACTGAAGCCCCAGAAAAATCTCAATGTTTGGAAAGGCCATGCCACCATGGTGACACGCCTTGAAAAGACTCTCTCTCTTTAGTTTCACTATTTTACTGCTCCAGAAAAAAAGTAAAAACTAACTTTTTCACTCTTTTTATTTTCCTACATGATGGTGGAAAAACTATTGCAATGAAAAGCAAAATCGGAAGAATCACCACTTTTATGACCAAAGTCTTACCACTCAAGGTCAAGTCTCTCAGTCGCCAAAAATTTAACTTACGCTCTATGCGCAATCCACACTCCTCCCAGCTCTCCTTACCTTCCAAGTCATTATTAAATAATACTCCCAGCACTTTGATAGCACTCTCCTCACACTTACCCCCTCCATTTTAACCCTGTCATCCCCAAAACATTTAAAACTACATTTATTCCAATTCACTCTAAAGCCAGATGCACCACAGAAAAACTCCAGAAGCAACTTAACCCTACTCATAGACGCAACACTTTCACTCACAGCCACAACATCATCCATATATCCAAGAACTTTCACATGCTTCCCACCACTCCCAGATACCAACAAACCTCGCATCATTTTATCACGTCTCACCGAGCACAACAAAGGTTCAATCACACATACAAACAAGACAGGGGACATGGGACACCCCTGCCTTACACCAGACTTAATATTCACTTTCTCACTCAACCACCCATTAACAAGAAACTCACTTGACACACAATCATACAAAGACATTATCCCATTCACAAATTTTTGAGGAAATCCCATTCTCTCCAGAACTTTAAACAAAAACACATGCGAGACCCTATCAAACGCTTTCTCAAAATCAATTGACAGAACCATACACTTCCGTTTCCTTCCCATGCAGTCTCCAATCAAATCCCTTAATAACAATAAGTTATCACTCATATTTCTTCCAGGCACAGCACACACTTGATCCTCATCCACAATACTACCAATCACCTCATGCATACGATTCGCCAACAATTTGCTGTAGATTTTGTAATCTGCGTTCATCAATGTTATAGGTCTCCAATTCTCTAAACACTTTCTCTCACCTTTCTTATGCACAAGCACAACCACCCCCTCTTTCATTGATTCACACAACTTACCACTCTCCCACATATACTTGCATATCTCAGTTAAATCAGCACCCAGAAAATCCCACGCCTTCACATAGAATTCTACCGGCAATCCGTCTTTACCTGGAGTCTTATTCTTTTTAGCACTCCTCATCACATTTTCTGCTTCTTCCATAATTACGTCCTCATTCAAAATATCACATTCTCCACTACCCAACTTGTTCTCTAACCCATTCAGCACTTCTGAAACAAGACCAGAATCAATCCATTTTTTATCATATTACTTGCTATAGAACCTATTCACCTCCTTTATCACATTGTCACCTGACACACACAAACCATTCCAATCCAGGATTTTATCCATATCAACCTTTCTCCCATTCATTTTCTTAAAAAAGAACCTCGTGCACTTTTCATCTTTCTCAAGATGTTCTATTTTGGTGCGATAGATGATTTCTTTCCCTTTTTCATCCATAACACTTTAGTTCACTCTTTGTCTCAGCCAGCAGATAAGACACATCCATCCCACTTTCTCCACACTTCCTTAACCAGTCTAAGTGCCTGTTTAAATCATTACATCTACTCCGATAAATAGCAGCTTTTTTATAGCCCCACTTTTTGAGGAATTTTTTGCAACACACCTTAACCCAGTCCCACCATTCCAGTACACACGCAAAATCCCTCTTACATACTCTCCACTCTTTATACTTTATTTTTAATTCATTCATCACATCCTCATCTTCTAACAATCTTACATTCAGCTTCCAAACCCCACCCCCATACACACGGTCATCAATCGCACTAAACACATGTCTCAAACACTCATGAACAGAAAAAGGTACAGCATTTTGTTCAAAATTCATACACAACATATTTTTGTAAAACAACATTTTATCTATCCTGGATGCAATACCACCCCTATCAGCATGGTACATTGGCGGTGGTGGGATGCCAAATTTCAGAGCAGCAGCATCTAGAAGGGAAAAATCAGAAATAAGATTGGATAACTATTTGCCAGTTATGTCACAATTCCCTTCTGTGGTGCAATTAAAGTCTCCAACTAAAACTGTAGGCATTTTGCCCGGAAGAAACAAACTTAATTTTTCCAAAAGAGCCAGACGCTCCTTTTTCCTGTCGTGTCCTGATGGACAGTACACATTAATAATTCTAGCCCGCCACCCCCTATAGCTAACATGTGCAATTATACATCTACCCACCTCTACCACCGTGTAGCTATCTAAACTAATCTCCCTGTTACCCATTAATATCCCTACACAATCATTCCTATTAACACATGAGCCAGACCATACATGCTGTCCGTAAGGCCAGTCCTTATCGCTTGGAGCATCCACAATCCCACATTCATACAAAAAACAAGATAGGGCGCACCAACTGTGCAATATAACATATTATATATGGGGGACAGGTGCCGCAACAGCGGAATTAATAATCAAGACAAGGAGAAAAAGCACCACTGTATAGAACGCACACTGAGCCCGTATAATGAAACTAGAAAATGTTTATTGATACAAAAGAGTTATACATAAAATCATGATAAAAACATGACAGGCATCCCACAAAACATGGCAATAGAATATAACGCACAAAATGCATATAATGTGCCTATAACACTCTAATCCCACCAATGCAATGTATACATAACCTCCCTGTTATTGGGCTCATGAGGACCAGAAGGCCCTAACTATTCAATAGTTAGATAGAACATGCGTCCATCCCTGCTGACTGGTAAAAGTATGTAGGCCCTAATAAGCCACCGGGACAATGTCCCAGAATAGATAGAACACCCTATAATAGGGTAATACCAAAAGACAGTCAAGCCAGACAATGCATACGTCACCCAAAAAGGTTAAGAGCTGTAGTGAGGAGCAGACAAGTGGGCGCCCAGCCCAGGACCATACCAAAAAATAGGATATCAATCAGCTGCCAATACTATGACTTTTTGATTCACTTTATGCAGACAGCATTTGTAATACATTCAGATATTTTGCAATGGAGGTGCCATATACTGTCTCCATAGTGTCAGCACTCTCCTAATCCCTCAATGATTTTTGGTCTTTGAACCCCCGGAGACATATATATTATCTATTAACATTTCTCTTAGGGGGGTTCTTTATGTACCCATTGTGCCACCTGGTACTATATGTACCTTATGTGTTCATTTGAGTTTAACTTTTAAAGGGAACTAGGGCCCTCTTTAGAGCAGTTTTGTATCTGTCTAGGACTAGGGGTCCATTTTTCAGGGCAGTAAACAAATGCTGGCAAGCCGCCATAGACGATAGCACCAGTACATACATGCTTTCTCTCCTAAACTCCTGCAGGCATATTATATCGGACGTCCGAATCTTCAGGATGTCATAAAACACCATGTTGACCAAATATCCCAGAGAAAAATACAACTTCTTATCTTCAGCGATGTCAATCCTGAATCCATTTTTGACCCGGCTATCACCGGTACCAGAGAATTGAAGTCGGACTCCCATCGTCCACAACTCTTAGGATCTCCTCCCCGAAACCTCCTGGCTATCTCCCAAAAGCAGCAACCGGCTTAAGCCACCGAAGTTTGTCTGCTATCACCAGCCCACCTCGATCGCAGTAAACGACCCATCTTTGTGCCCACAGTCTTAAACTTCAAGACAATGTTATCTCTTCCGCAGCCTCCTCTGCTTCCTCCTCATCTTCTGGGCTCACCATCTCCTCCCGTAGGCTATTCAAAGTCTGCTCCAGCATATAAATGTCAGGAAAAGTGATGCTGATAATGGCGTTGTCAGCGCTAATCATCTTAGTAGTCCTTTCAAAACTGTGCAGAAGGGTGCAGAGGTCCTTAATTTGTGCCCACTCTGTAAACGTGATATGCACCACGTCCATACTGCGTTGGCCCTGGCTATATGATGTGACATACTGCGTCAGGACTCATTGCTGCTTTAACAGTTGCTGCAACTTGTGGAGAGTGGAATTCCACTGTGTTGGCACATCGCATATCAACCTGTTAACTGCCATCCACAAAGACCTCTGAATCAGAGGGGTGCGAATGGTGGAAATGAGCACACAGCTTATGTACTTTCTGGAGCAGGTCACCCAGGCCAGGATAGTGACCAAGCAATTGCTATATCACTAGGTTGAGGGTGTGAGCCATGCAAGGCACATGTGTAAGCTTGCCTTGCTGTAGGGCTGCTACCAGGTTCGCACTGTTATCGACACGGCCTTCCCTGGATGCAGGTTCAGTGGAGACAGCCATTGATCAAATTCAGCCTGGAGAGCTATCCACAACTCGTCAGCTGTATGACTGTAATCTCCAAGGCATATCAATTTTAAAACTGCCTGATTGCAGTGGGCCCTGGCTGTGCAGTACAGAGGTGGTGGGGTGTCGCTATGCACTGTTGGATTGCGTGTCTCCTGAAAGCAGAGGTTGAGGGCACAGGTAGAGGCCATAGAAGAGATGGAGAAGGCAGAAGCAGTGGAGGAAGTGTTAAAGATAGAGGTTTGGCCTGCAAGTCTTGGGGATTTCAAGACTTGTGAAGCAGCACCTGTCCCCACAGCCACCAGAGTCACCCACTGTCCAGTCAGCAAGATGTAACATCCTTGGCCATGCTTAATTGTCTAAGTGTCTGTGGTGAAATGCACCCTGGCAGACAGATTTTGTCAAGGAATGGGTGATATTGCCTGCTACATGCTGGTGTAGCGCAGGCACAACTTTCTTAGAAAAGTAATGGCAACTGGGGTAATTGGAACTGGGGGACAGCGACAGCCATCAGCTTTCGGAAACTGTCGGTATCCACCAGGTGGAAAAGCAGCATTTCTGTGGCCAACAAATTGGAGATGGTGGAGTTCAACCTCTCAGCTTTGTCATGTGTAGGAGGAAACAATCTTTTCTGGGACCACAACTGCGGAACAGTGTGCTGGCTGCAGTGCTGTGAGAGGGCAGAGTATGGTGAACCGGACAAACTGCTGGACCGTGAGAGAAGTGCAGGTGTAGATGTTACTGTGGATTGAGAAACTTGTGGTGTGATCATTCTCTGAGATCGGTTAAAAACAGCAAGCATGTCCGCTTCCGTTAAAGCTGAAGGCGGCTTCTCAGTCAGCATGACTCGATTGGGTAAAAACCCGAGGTTCTGTAGTCAAAAACGTGCCTTTCAATAGTTGGCATGGTAACAGAGGAGGAGGAAGCAGCAGATGCGATTGATGGGCAGACTGATGGTTGTTGATGCTCGCTGGTCCGCATTTTTGCACAATGGGATTCCCACAGTAAAGCATGTTGATTGTGCATGTCAAGGTTCATACATGTAGTAGTCAAATTATTGCAGTTTTTACCATGACTAAGCTTTTTTTGCAAAGTTGGCAGATAACATGAGTAGGCTCATCCTTTGCAGTGTCAAAGAAGGCCCAGGCTAGGCAACCCTTGCCACCTCTGTGAGCTGAATACCCGCGGACGCTGCTGGTTCGAGGTACAGTTGTGGCTGAGGATGCATCGCTCTTTGTGGCTGCATCACTACATGTCTGTGACAGATGGCACAACATAACCTCCTCGTCTTCCTCCTCAGATGACAAACTCAGCTGTGTGCCTCTATGTTCATACCATCTAAGAACTCATCATCAACCTCTGTGTTATCACATTCCTCGTCATTGGATTCACCCTCCTCCTCTTCTTGCCCTGAAAGCACAGTACAGTCCGCTTGAGCCTCAGATATCTGAGTCTCATCAGGATCACCTCCCCCCAGGGGTTAACGTCTGATGACGAAGGTCAGGATGCTGTTTGGACCATACTTCTTCCTGCCCCGAATACAAGCTTAAAAAATTTTGGGCATTGGTGCAGATTTCCTCCTCTTGACTCTGCAAAGCTTTTTCTGATGAACATGGCATAGAATATGTGAACAGCTCTTCAGACTCACCCTCTGTGGTTCTGTACAGTCAGTTGAATGTTTAGATAGTTGGGACGTAGGGAGAAGCAAGAGGAATTTGGGTGTCACTTCTGTGGACTGTACTGGTTGTGATGTTGAGGTGGAGGAAGAGGAAGAGAAGCCACTTGAAGCTGCACTTGCCATCCACTCGAGTACATACTCTTTCTGAGCATCAACAAGGCGTAACGCTGTGCAGCTGCCAAGGAAAAGTAGTGCTGTAGCTTGTCAAGTAATATAAGTTGTCAGTTGTCTTTGCATAGGACTTGACGTTGCTTCACTAGTGCTTTCACAAACTAATTCCCTTTCCACCACGACCTCACTTTTTCCCAGTCATGTTGTTCAGATAGTGCGGTAGGAGCACAGTATTAACAACCAAAAGTTAGATTTTAAACTCTGCACCACCTCTGCAAACAGCTGAATTTCAGCGACAGTAAATTCAAAGTTGAAATATGGGGTGCTGTATCACGTTAGTAACAATTTAGTCTGTTCTTCCTACCCAAATTACTCATAAGACTATACCTCTTACCCTCATTATGTCTCCAAAACATCAGGACATCTGGGCATACCTTGGTTGTGCCGCCAGTCACCTCATATCGATTGGACAACAGGGAGCATACTGGGATGGAGTACTTCATGTGAGGGACAATGCTGTAGGGCCCAAATTCTGATTGTGTCATCTGAGGTCACAACTGACATCACCTCCCTACCTAGACACTGCAGGCAGTATGTGGATGTATTCTCCAAAAAGGCCGCAGAGACTCTTCCTCCTCATCACCCCTATGACTGCCCTATAGACCTCATCCTGGGGACAGAGCCTCCTCGTGGGAGTGTCTACCCTTTGTCTCTCCTGGAGACTGAAGCCATGTCTGATTACATCAGGGAGATTTTGGAGAGGGGGTTTATCAGGAAGTCAGTGTCTCCTGCTGAGGCTGGTTTCTTCTTTTTCCAACAGAAGAATGGAGAGTTATGTCATTGCATTGACTATAGGGGTATGAACGCCATCGCTATTAAGAACAAATATCCTCTGCCATTAATCTCGAAGCTCTTTGATAGGCTGCGGGGTGCTAGGATATTCACAAAGTTGTACTTGCGTGAGGCCTATAATCTTATACGGATACGTGAAGGGGATGAATGGAAGACCGCATTTAATACCCGGAATGGTCATTATGAGTATTTATGTTATTCGGTCTCTGTAATGTCCCTTCGTAAATGACATCTTTCGGGAGTTGTTATCCACGTCTGTGGTAGTATATCTAGATGACATACTCATCAATTCCCCGGTTCTTGAAACTCACCGTAAAGATGTGTGTAGAGTCTTTGAGCTCTTATGCGCCAATTCTCTTTTTGCCAAACTAAAGAACTGTGTGTTTGAGCAGGAGTCTCTACCATTTCTTGGGTACATCGTTTTGGCCAAGGGTTTAGCTATGGACCCTGCCAAGCTAGAGTAGGTGTTGAACTGGCAGGAGCCTCATTCCCTTAAAGCGGTGCAGCGTTTTATTGGTTTCATCAATTATTCCCGCCAGTTCATTCTCCACATTAGCAACTCTGTTGGCAGCCTTTACCTTTCTGAAGTCCCATTTTGCTAGGGTGCCAGTTCTGCATTGGCCCAACATTGATAAGCCTTTCCTCTTGGAGTTGGATGCCTCTTCCGTTGGTGCAGTTCTGTATCAAAAGGATGCTCTAGGTCGGAAGCATCCTTGTTTCTTTTTTTCCAAAACTTTCTCACCAGCAGAGAGGAATTATTCCACTGAGGACAGGGAACTGCTCGCCATGAAACTGGCTTTTTCAGAGTGGAGACATCTTTTGGAGGGAGCTCGGCATCCCTTTAAGGTCTATACGGACCACAAAAATCTCCTATACATGCAGACTGCTCAACGGCTGAATTCTCACCAGGCCAGATGGTCCTTATTCTTCTCTCAGTTCAATTTCACCATCCATTTTTTGTCCGGGGAGAGGAACTTATGTGCTGATGCCCTGTCCCGCTCTGTAGTCTCTTATGAGGATGGGGATGAGCCACATCTAATAGTCCCTTCGGAGAGCCTTCGAACGGTGGCCCCGGTGTCTCTAGAGCAGATACCTCCAGGCAAATCTTAAGTACGACTTGGCCTGCAGCCGGAGGCTCTCTCATGGGCACACACCTCCAAATTGGGTGGTCATTTTGGCATCAACAGGACCACTGAACTTCTTGGGAGGTTTATTGGTGGCCTCGGTTGGCACGAGATGTCAAGGATTATGTGCAAGCCTGTGTCTCTTGTGCCAGGAATCGGCCTTCGAGGCAGAGACCCGCGGACTTGCTCTATCCCTTGCCTATGGGAGATAGGCCCTGGGAGGTGGTCAGGATGGACTTTATAGTGGACCTGACTAAGTCTCATAATAATAAGTTAATTTAGGTGGTCACCGATCATTTTTCCAAGATGGTACACCTGGTTCCTCTTCCTCGTATACCATCCACACGGGCTCGAGCGGTATTGTTTATCAAACATGTGTTCCGCCTTTATGGGATGCCTGACAAGATTGACAGTGACTGAGGTCCCCAGTTTGTATCTTGTTTCTGGAGGGAGCTTTGTCGCCTGCTCAGTATAGAGCTCAATCTAACTTCTGCATATCATCCTGAGACAAATGGGTTGGTGGAGATACCAATCAGACACTGGTCACTTATCTATGGCATTTTGTGACAATTGGTCATTCCTGTTGCCATGGGCAGAGTTTGCCTTAAACAATGCCATCTTCAATTCCACCTGGGCAGACTCCTTTTCTCCTAAACTACGGTCAGCATCTGCACGTTCATGTGTCCAGGCCCGTCTCGTCTTCCGACCCGAGGATGGTAGACTGGGCAGTGGAGGCTCATGACATCTGAGACCGCACACAGGATACAATAAGGGTGTCAAAGGAGAGGACGAGGGCTCTTACTGATGCGCATCGTCATCCCGCTCCAGTCTTTGCCCATGGAGATTTAGTGTGGCTGTCAGCTCGCAACATCAAGCTGCATGTAGAGTCCACTAAATTTGCTCTCCGCTACTTAGGTCCTATCAAGGTCCTTGAGCAGGTGAGTCCTTGAGTTTATCGCCTCAGTCTTCCACCGCACTTGAATATCACCGACTCTTTTCATGTGCCTCTTTTAAATCCTGTATATATGGCCCGGTATTCTGGGACTCCTGCTGGGGGTTCCGATTCGTCTTTGGACAATTTTGAGGTCAATACTATTGTCGGGTCCAAGGTGGTACGAGTCCAAAAATTTTTTCTGGGTTGACTGGAAGGGTCATGGACCAGAGGATAGGTCCTGGGAGCCTATTGAGCACATTCATGCCTCTCAGCTTATTGCGGCCTTCGAGCGTTGCCAAGGGGGATGCTAGCGGGGGGTAATGTTAGGCATCGGGATTCTCCCTCTCCTCAGGTTAAATCCCAAGCATTATCCAGTACTGTGGTCTCTCATTCAGGCCCAGCCGCTGCGATTGCTGCTCAGCATAGACATCAGTTCCAGCATTTTGCTCGGGCTTGTGGCACATGTTTGGTTTCTGCTGGCTCTCCAGCCATGTCTATGGTGACCAGTGATATGTAGGTTCAGCCTTGCACTCTGGAGCCTAAGTCCAGAGATCACCTTACAGAGAACGTCCGTGATGTGGAGTCTTATCATTGGTGGTCGGACGTTAGTTGCTCTGGTGATGGGGCAGTTCCAGATTGGAGCCTAGCGTATAAAAGACTTTCAGTGGCGCATGCAAGTGCGCTAGTGTCATTTATGTTTGGTGTGTGTGGGTGGTTACTGTATCACTCTGTCTGCACGTTTGTGTGTGGCTGTTTATGCGCAGTAAGTGTACACGTTGGCAGGCAGGTTGCACAGCTATATGTCTTTGTACCCGTGGCTCAACGCCTGAGTCTCTAGTCTGCTACATGCTTTGGATACCGGTCAGGTACAGGTTCAGTAGTATCAGGACTGGGGTAACTAGCCACTTGGCTTAGCATCTGTTGCGTTCTTGTGTGCGGTTAGCACAGTTCAGTTACAGAGCAAGCTCAACCCTTACGCTATTTCTCTCTATGAGGGCAACCGGGTATTATACAGTACCTAGCGTCATAAGAGTTCTTTCTTTTGGCTCAACATCTGCTTCATTCGTTTGTGCGGTTAGCACATTATAGTTGCCGAGCTAGCTCTATCCATGTGCTAACTACCCTGTTATGTTAACAGGATCTAGGACTTAGCATACTTTGTTCAGTACCTCTCTGTGAAGTAACAGAGCTTGGTACTCAGCGTTCCAATCCCACTGTGTGGAGTTAACAGTTTGAGTAAGGTGAGAACACTTGCTGCTTTGTTCTGTCATTGTTCTCACACACATTACTTGTGATATTAATTCTTTTCCCACAAAAACTATATATCAATCTGCTCAGCTCCTCATGCTTTTTTCTATAGTGCCTGTATACCAAACCGCCTGCTCACATTTATAAATAAGTCTTTAAACAATCCATACAAGCTTTATCTTGAGTATTTATTTTGCAGACTGCATGTGAGAAAAAGAATTATGACTCCAAAATCATCTAAAGAGCAACTGAACATTCACTTTTAGTTTGCCAAAACTGAACAAAAAGTCAGTACATGAGTCATAGACAAGTTCACAATAGGTAACAATTACATGTAGCACTCTAGAGCAGAGCTGCTCATTGAAATTACAGATTGTAGAACAGGATGAAATGTTCACATTATCAGGGAGCTGGCTCCGCAGGCAGCTTGTAGACAGAGTTTGGTAATCAGTTAGAATAAGTGACATTTTGTTCTTATAACAGTGGATTAACTTATTGTGCTTCAAAAAAGTAGACCCATGTCAACATGTTTTCATTGTTATTGCTTTCCAGAGAATATGTAATAAAAAAAATTAAGCAATTTAAAAAATACTTTAGAATGAAAAAAAATCTACTAATATTTTATGTCTATAACTCATAGGTACAGCGAGAAACCAAACAAAAAAGCATAACGAATGCATGTTGACATGCTCATATACAGTACATTGGAACAAAGTCAGCCAAGATGCACATCCAGCTGAAATAAACTCTGGCATTGGTGCATTCCGCACTCCAACTCCAGGCCCGGCTGTGGTCACACACTCTGCAACCGTGATCGGTTATCATGTCATTTATATTAAAATATCTGTTGCCTAGGCTAGTTGTAGTAGCCCTAGCAATGTCACAGGGTAGGTAATATTGTTTCTTTGGTGAGTAGAGAAGGTTCAGATATGCTACTATGTATCTGCTCTGTAAAATCTTCATTGTACATGGAATATAGTTTGTTAAGGAAATGCTACAAATTTGACTCAAGAGACTAAAAGCAAGACTATCCAATGGTCATCGCTTTTCTGGATGCTTACTATACGCCTACCATCCCGCAAGCAATAGAGCATACTTCCCACCATGCTTGCAGCACAACTTAGGTCACCATTGGTCCACCTTCCACATCCTGCTATAACGTTTAACCATCATGGCCAACTACATTGTCATCATCATCAATATCACATTTACTGTCAGCCTCATCTCCTGCTTAAGCCTGGGATTGTTCAATGTTCTCAACCACATTCACCTGCTGCTGCTCCTCATCTTTCCTTCTCTTTTCCAGATCCTGCTGCATGTAATATTGATCTCAAGGGTCACCAATAGCCTCAAGAATTATTAGGAACAGATCAGTTAGGAATACGTTGACATTGCTGTTCTTCCTTCATTCCTTGTTGATTCATTGTGATTGTTTATTCCAATACAAATGTGAATAAGATGATATCATTGATGCCAGTTTTCCCCATAGCAAATTTAGTTTCCTCTTTGAGAGGCTTCAGGAGACAACATGCATCACTCATCAGCTGCCAATAGCATATCTCAAAGTAACCCAAGCGTCAATTTGCCAGCTGCAACATATGCTCAATAACTATTTTAAGTTCCTTGTACAAGTGATCTAACATAGGAATTCCTGCCTATTGCAGCAAATAAGGTAATACACAAATAATATAATCAAAATCCTTGAAACAGAACACATAAAATAACATAAATCAAACCCTATACCAGGTGGTGAGGGGGGCTATTTTAGCACGGGATACTCCCATAATTAATGAAAATGCAAGAAAAAAATGACCAAAATTTATCCCATAAAAATGTATAAAGTTTATAACAAAAATTAATAATACACTGAAAATTTGATAGCAAAATTCACATAAAGTGACAAAGTGGATAGATGATTTACACAGATGTAAAACACATTGGCCCCAGCAGTTTGTATTGCCTGGGCCCGGGACCAGATGCTTATATTTAATCAAGATTATTTGGAAAGGTACAATATATTCTATTCATTAATACTGGCGTTTTGGTATTTTGAACTGCCATGCTCCTTACCCAAGAGCTGTTATACAAATCTGTCAAAATATACGCTATGGGGTATGGGGTATGCTTGGCCATGCCAAATGCCATCTGAGTGCCACCACCTAAGCTGCGGCGCTGGTGTAAAAATATTAAAAGTTGCAAAATTTTCGTAGAACTTCAAGTTGTGCAAAAGTTTTGTGAGATTTCAAACAGTTTTACTCCAAAAATTTGGTGAAAACATCTCAGGAAAACGTGCCATTTAATTCTATTCCATTGTGGAAGCATTGGGGCAATAAAAAAAAATGAATTGCTGAGATGGACATCACTTTTAATGACTGTTTGCAGGGTTATTATGAACCAAGAACATCCAGTGAAATCTGGAGATATCTTGACATAGCTCGTGCAATGAAGAGTGAAATGTGTAAATTGTCACTCTTATGGAGAAAATTAACTTCAGTGCCACATAATTTCTAATATAATTGTTTTCATCACATTCCTTTGTACATAAGATTCATTCTCCATATGATTCTGATTTATGGGAATTGCTGACCTTGGGGTTCCCATGCATATCATTATTTTCTGGGTCTTGTTTGCATTAAGCCTGTGCAATACCGAGAGGTCAGGACCTCATACGTCAATGCATTTTAGGCTTAATAGTATTTTACTGTTAGTTAAAATTAATTTGCAAATCTTTACGTTGCCTGGAATTAATTATAATTAGCTGCACTCATCGGTGCTAATGTAAATGGATGAATGACAACGCTAAAAATGGTAATTTCAATAAATTAGAATTAGTAACACATTTTCTCTTTGTGAGAGGCAAATTATTATTTTCCATGAGTTCATGGTCAAGGAATTTATATCTAAATTATTCAATTCAATTAATTTAAAGCTGAACAATGAATCTAATCTGACTATCAGGAACGACTAGGTGTAGGATTATTGGTCAGTGACACAAACGGAAAAAATGTAAGATAAAAAAAATAACAAGGAAAACATCAGCAAATACCTTTTTTTCCCTCTTTTTGATTAGCAAAGCATTTTTCTTATCCATTGTTGGCATTTATTGATTTCCTGCTTATATTAATTAATTTACTTTAGAGAAGTCCCAGAGGACTCTACAGGTTTTTCTTCACTGGAGCTGTTCCACCCTCGGGGACCCCTGAACATTGCAAAGCAGACCTGGGAAGCAGAAGTTACACCCCGCATCATCGAGCATGTGGCCCAGATACAAAGTTAATGCCGATTATAAGATAGAGCCTCCTTCAAGCACAAGAGGCCCAGGTAAGAGTCTATAGTCGGTCAGAAGGCTGAGACAGTTTAGCACTGGATTTTTCAGTGATTATTCCCACTGTCAAACTAAATTTCTGGCCAAGTGGCAGGAGCCCCACAGAGTGGTTGAAAAGGTGGGAATTCTCAACTACAAGGTCCAAATGCAAGCAAAAAAAACGGTACCAGGTGTACCACGTCAACCTTTTAAGCCTTGGCGAGACAAGGAACCTGTGGAAGCCACATACCTAGGGGGATAATCCTGAAGCCAAGGTCAAAGATGTCACAGTGGCGAAGACACTGTCACTGACCCTGAAACAACAGTGCAGAGAACTGCTTCAGCCGAACTGAGACCTGTTTTAAGAGTTGCCAGGATGTGCTCAGGTCATTGAGCAAGAAATCCTGACAGAACCTCATGTACGATTAAACCGAAATCATATGGAATTCCCGAAGCATGCCATGAAGTGATTTTGAAGGAGGTTAGGAGAATCCCTAGGCATCATTGTGGACTCAAAGAGTCCTGGTGCTTAAACTCAATGGAGTATGGAGCTATAAAAATGATTAAAGGAAGCTGAATGAGGTGTACAAGTTTAATAGATATTTTATGTCAGGGGTCAATGAGCTCATTGAGAGGCTAAGTTCAACCAGATACATCACCACTCTTGACCTAACAAAATGGTATGGGCAAATTCTCCTGTCACAAAATTCCAAGAAGAATTCGGCCTTCTGTTCACCTGGCAGTTACTTCTAATACACCAGAATGCCTTTTGGACTGCAGGGAGCCCTAGCCACCTTCCAGAGGGCAATGGAACATATCCTAGCCCCTCACAAGAAGTATACTGCAGCTTACCTCGACGATATTGTGATCTTCAGCCCTGAAAGTCATCTGCAGAAGGTACAGGTGGTAGTGTATGCGAAGAGAAGAGAAGGGGTTTACTATAAACCATAAACCCAAATAAGTGCACCCTGGAGAAGGAGGAAAAATACTTATATAGTCAGGAGGGGTAAATTAAAGCTGCACATGAACAACGTAGAGGCGATCCAAACTTGGCACAGTAGATCTCAAAGAAGCAAGTTAGGGAATTTCTGGAAATTGTGAGATACTATCAGCAGTTTATCCTGAATTTCACCATGATAGCCAAGTGGTCTTCTGAAGTGAAAATGGCATTCCAAGAGTTAAAGCTCACCTTGTATAAATAGACGGTCCTGACTTCAATGCGTAGTTTCTAGCACGCTACGACTTCATCTTCCATGTGGAGCATAGGACCGGAAATTGCACAATATTGCATATGCCCTATCTAGACTCGCCTGTTTAGTGACTGAAGGTGCCAAAACTCCTGGCGTTGGGCAGAGGGGGAGTATGTGAGAAGGCCACTGGTAAAATACTGGAGGATGGATATGTGTCTCTCAGGATGTTAGTCTAAGTGTTAAGAACCTAGAAAAAATGCTCTAGCATACAAAGTGCTGAGAAGAATTAATGAGTGTATTAAGGGCTAGGTTTTTGTGAACATCTAAAGAGCGGGTGGGAGGGTGCGCAACATATCTCTACCTCAGGGTGTGATCCAGAAGATAAATTTGGAGCCGTTGGGCTCATTCAGTGTTCGATGTGTCAGTTAATGAGATCTCCAGAGCTGTGTTCTTGTTAAAGAAAATTGAACCTTGTTTTTGTTCCCCTTAAGGGCGGATTCCAGCAGTCACACAGACTATGTATCTATAATATAACACTGTAAGGGTCACTGTGTCTGAAGCCTTTATAGACTGCGCAAGCACGATGCGCCTGTGCAGTCTGGCTCCAGACAGAGTGATGCATCCCCCAGACAGAGTGACGTATCCCCCCAGGAGATTGCGGTATGTGTAAGCACTGAACGCATACCGCGATCTCCTGCACAACACCTTAACAATCCGGTGTTGCTGTTGCCGCGGGGTCTTGCATCTTACTGTGATGTCAGGGGAGGGCGGGTTGTGGCGCCGGAGTCGGTGCATGCGCAGTCCGCGCTTTTCACCGCAATTTTGTAGAAGACACACTGCTGTGTGTCTCCAAGAAAATGGCGATGGAAAGCGAGGACTGCTCAGACGCCGAGTCCGGCACCACAACACGCCCTCTCCAGATATCATGGCACAACAACTTAATGATCGGGTAATAACGCGGGCCCTCTCCTGACATCACGGCGAGACCCCGCGTCAATACCCGATCATTACGTTGTTGGGCCATGAGGTCTGGAGAGGGCGTGTTGTGGTGCCGGACTCGGCAATTTCAAAAATGAAACAGAATAAACAGCTTTTGCAGCAATAAAGGCACACCTAATTTATACTTAGCTACTTACCCTTTGACATTGATGACAGCCTCCAAACATTTCTTGTAGACATCTATAAGCTTCTTGTACTTCTCAGCTGGTGTTTTCTCACACTTGTCCTTTGCAGATTGTTCAAGCTCTTGAATATTTGCAGGTTTATTTTTCTCAATGGCAGATATCAGCTCAACCCAAAGGTGTCTTTGGATTGAGGTCAGGACTCATTGATTGCCAATGCCATTTTAGAACTGTCCATTTTTTTCTTTTTCAACCATTTGTTATGGTGTATAGTATTTGTGGATGCCATGACCCCAGACAGGTTGGCCTTCAGGTCTTTGGGTGTTTGATTTTCACCATTCTCACAAACCTTCGAAGACATCTCTTGTCAATTTTTGTCTTTCCCCCACGTACAGGAAGGATCTTGACTGTTCCATGAATGGCAAACTTCTTAATAACATTGCACACTTTTTAATCTGGGATACCAAGTTCTTTGGAGAAGGCTGTATTCCCTTTGGAAGTCTTGTATTTGCTAATAATAGCAGTTCTGATGTCCTCAGACAGCTCCTTTGTCTTCACCATTATGACAAATGGGCAGGGACCTGCTAACAAGGCTTCATTTTTCCAGGATCTTGTGTGTATTGATTATTACCTGAATTGCACTTTAGTAATAGGTGTTTCATCAGGGTGTTCAGGGACAGTTGATGTGGAGCAGGGGCGCCACTTTGTCACCACAGTAGGGTGCCAACCTACCCTGACAGGTGGGGGAACTCTAGGGTTATTAGGTCCTGTTTATCACATCCGGAAAATATTATGTGATCCTCATAGACCTTGATAATATTTTTTTGTACACACTTCAGATTGATTTTAAGTGGTAACAAGGTTTCTTGGATATGTGAGATAAATGTTAACCCTTGTGCACCCTGGATGTAAATCTGTACAGTCCTTTTGGTCTTTGAGATGGCTATCTTTTGAGTATCTTTATGCCTATGTATACTACCTGGTTGATATGGTTAAATTTGAATTACACATCCAGGTTTTGTTGTATGTGTATATGTGACTACCTGTGCTGCATTTTAGTGATGGGTGATTAATCTATTAACGACCAGGAGTATTTTTTGGTTTTGCATTTTCATTTTTTGCTCCCCTTATTCCCAAAGCCATAACGTTTTTAATTTTTGGTCAAAATGGCGATGTAAGGGCTTGTTCTTTGAGAGACTACTTGTACATTTGAACAATGTCATTGCTTTTACCATGTCATGTAATAGAAAACAGGAAAAAAAATTCTAAGTGCGGTGAAATTGCACAAAAAGTGCAATCCCACACTTGCTTTTTGCTTGGCTTGTTTACTAAGTTCACTAAATGCTAAAACTCACCTGCCATTATGATTCTCTAGGTCATTATGAGTTCTTAGACACTGAACATGTCTAGGTTCACTTTTATCTAAGTGGTGGAGAAAAAGTCCAAAGTTTGTAAAAAAAAGTTGCCATTTTCCGAGACCCGTAGGGTCTCCATTTTTTGGATCAGGGGTTGAGTGAGGGCTTATTTTTAGTGCACCAAGCTGACATTTTTATTGATACTATTTTGGTGCAGATATGCTCCTTTGATTGCCCGTTATTGCATTTTATTGCAATGTTGCAGCGACCAAAAATACGGAATTCTGGCGTTTCAATTTTTTTCTCACTACGGTGTTTACCTATTGGATTATTTCTTTTCATAAATTGATAGATCGGGTGATTCTGAACATGGTGATACTAAATATGTGTGTATTTGATTTTTTTTATGGTTTTATTTTGAATGGGGCGAAAGAGGCGTGATTTAAACATTTTTTTTTTTTACTTGCTTCAATAGTCTCCATTGGAGATTTAAAGCTGCAGCCCTGCTCTATGTTGCAGATATGCTCACTTGCTATGAGCGCCGATCACCAGGCGGTGCTCATAGCGATCCAGCAATGACAACCACAGAGGTATTCCCCGGGTTGTCATGCCAACCCATCGGCGACCCACGGTCATGTGACACTGGCGTCGATGGGAGAAAGCAATGACGCGCTTCCTGCGCGTGCATGTTAAAAGCCGCTCTCAGAGTTTGACACCGGCATTTAACATGTTAACAGCCGCAGGTGAATCACGATTCAACCAGCGGATGTTCCGGGCACATGTCAGCTGTACAGATTAGCTGTCATGTGCCGGAAAAGGTGAGGGCTCATCGCCAGAGCACGAACCAAACAGGGGGAGGCGTCCAGTGACGGACTCTGTCCATCATTGGACATTAACGGGTTAATAAGGTCTTGAAGGATAGCCAACGTGGAGCATAGGTGCCATTTTCATACATTTAGGGTGGCAACCTCTGCTGACAGGTAGGGACACCTTAGGGAATTCTAAGGTTTGTAAGTTCTCATGTACAATTTCCTGTCAAATATTTTTGGAACCCTCATAAGACAATAATTTGTTTGCTTATACCATACACTAATTTTAAGTATTTTTGAGAGTTTTAACATGATTAATTAAGGTTTTATTTTAGAGATCCATTTCTTTGGTCTTGCGAGTTGCAATGAACCATGTTAGTATATGATTATTTAATAGCATGCCTTACACATCTCCACCCATATCTCATAGATATGTGTTGTTTTCGATAAAAGACAGACTGTTTTAAATGAAACATCATGACGGTGGAATTGCTTAGCTCTAAAAAAAACCTATATTTTTAGAAGGGGACATAGTTTGAACACCGCTATTTGATGACCTATCATCAAATCATCAAGTTCTCGTAGTTTTATTTTATAATATTCGCAAAGTTAAATTAACTGTCAGTGAAAGCGCAAATCTCGCTATACATGAGTGAATTATATTTTGGGAAAAGGCAAGAATACCTACAAAATCTTTACGTAATTGTGTTAAAAGGCTAGTGAGTTTGCATCACATTTGAAGGAACCTGCAAAAAAATAATAAGAAAACACAAGATATATTCAAGGGTTGAAGAGAAGAGTATTCAAGCAATTTGAATAATCTATTTGACATTGCACACGGTGATGCACTTCAATTATTGAAAATAAAAGATGATAAGATATTTTTTCAGCATCAGGGAGAGACATAGCTAGAGTAGATAGAAAACTGTCTGAAAAAGAGGAGAGCGCGAGACAGAGGGTTACAAAAGAGGAAAGTTGATAAATAGAGATGAGCAAATTTGTTCGGCTGTGTGGGCTCTCCATGCATGTATTGTGATTGTCACACAGCCGCGACACATGCAGCTGCGCAGAGCCGAACAGCTGATCAGCTGGAGTGCTCCATGTATCTGGGTTCCCACTGTAGCTTATTCGGTAAGCGCTATAGCTTGCCAAATAAGCAAGGACCTGAACAAATTTGCTCATCTCTATTGATGAACAAAAATTTCTCTCTACGGCATCAACATCTTTGGCAGAATGCTATATGACATTACAAACTTACCTGATGATTCATCTTACAGTTCAGCTGGTAATATTAAAAGTTCACAAGAGCAGTTGTCTACTTTGACTGAGAGCTCACAATTTAAGACTCTTGCGAAACGAGGTAGGAAAGATTTTGTTATTCAGTTCACTGGGATGGTATATTGTTACCAGCTTTGCATGTCCTAAATTTCAAAGAAGTTATTCCTACAGTAATTTGATTTGAAAATAGAAAGCAACTGATTGGTGTGCCAAAACTGGACAATTCAATCGGCAAAAAGCAGACACAAGCTGTTTGGAATGCGATCACCAATTGAAATATTGAACATTAAGTGCAGATCCTCTATTGTGATACTACAGCCTCAAATACAGGTCATATCAACGGTGATTGTGTGCTCTTGAAGCAAAAATTCAGCAGAGATTTACTGCTATTCGCCTGCCACCATTACCTCTATGAGCTTGTGTTGAAAAGTGTGTTTGAAGTGAAAACTCACCAAGTTACGACAGGTCTAGATATCCCACTTTTAAGAAAGTTGGAAAAACATTGATCCCAAAAGATACAAGGCTGCAAAGAAACCATGGAAGCGCATTTAAACTATTTAAAAAATGAACACATTGCTAGAGATGTATTCAGCCAAAGAAAAAAAGAAAAGAAAATATAGCAAGTTAATAGAATTCTCCATTATATTCTAAAGTGGAGATGTTGAGCGACAAGAAAATCAGACATCCAGGTACCATGCAGCAAGCTCGTTGGATGGTGAGAGCACTTTTTCTTTCTGAAGATATTGCTATGCAGTTCTCAATTCACAGACTTTCTCAGAAAGACAAGGCAGCACTGCAAGATGGGAGCTTGCTTATCGTCACATGCTATGTTAAGCCATGGCATCAATGCGTTTCCTTAATAAAAGCGCCTTACTAAGATCTATGCTTCCTAAAGAAGGTGAAGGTTTCTAAAATGTGGACAAAAACATCTGAAAACCAGCTTTATAGAAGTTTTGCCAACATTTATGGTATATAACCCCTTTACCCCCAAGGGTGGTTTAGATGTTAATGACCAGTCCAATTTTTACAATTCTGACCACTGTACTTTTATGAGGTAATAACTCTGGAACGCTTCCATGGATCCCGGTGACTCTGACACTGTTTTCTCATGACATATTGTACTTCATAATAGTGGTAACATTTTATTGATATGACTTGCATTTATTTGTGAAAAAAACGGAAATTTGGCAAAAATTTTGAAACTTTCGCAATTTTCCAACTTTGAATTTTCATGCCCATAAATCACAGAGATATGTCACATAAAATACTTAATAACTAACATTTCCCACATGTTTACTTTACATCAGCACAATTTTGGAACCAATTTGTTTTGTGTTAGGAAAGTTGACCAGCAATTTCTCATTTTTACAACGCCATTTTTTTAGGGACCACATCACATTTGAAGTCACTATGAGGAGTCTATATGATAGAAAATACCCAAAAGTGACACTATTCTAAAAAATGCACCCCTCAAGGTGCTCAAAACCACGTTCAAGAAGTTTATTAACCCTTCAGGTGCTTCACAGGAATTTTTGAAATGTTTAAAAAAAATGAACATTAACTTTTTTCACAAAAAATTTACTTCAGATCCATTTTTTTTATTTTACCAAGAGTAACCCCCTAAGTAACTTATCTAGATGTGTGGTGAGCACTTTGAACAACCAAATGCTTCACATAAGTTTATAATGTAGAGTCGTAAAAATAAAAAATCATATTTTTTTGCAAAAATGATCTTTTTACCCCCAGTTTTCTATTTTCCCAAGGGTACCAGGAGAAATTGGACCCCAAAAATTGTTGTACAATTTGTCATGAGGATGCTGATACCCCATATATATAGATGAACCACTGTTTGGGCTCTTGGCAGAGCTCGGAAGAGAAGGAGTGCCATGCTCTCTCATCACATCCTGGCCTTCCTATCGTGCATGCGTGGATGTGCGGCCAGAGAGCCCGCCCCGCAGTCGCTTATGATTTATTCACACTGCGGGGCAGAATCTCTGGCAGCGCATCCAAGCAGGTGTGATAGGAAGGCCAGGATGTGATGTGAGAGCACGGTCAGCGCTAACTGCGCATGCCCAAGAAAATATAGTACAGCGCAGGCACCAGGATTTCAAAAGATTGCTGAGGAGGCAGAGCAAAAACTCAAGGAAGAAATGAGTGATGGATGTGAGGCGTCTGTGTCAGAGGGGGAAAGACCTGCCCCCCTGTCAAACTTCAGGTATTTTTGACCAATTTTAAAAACAATTATTTCTTCGGTGGAAGGGATGCTAAATTAAAGAGCCACCTTGACAGAATGCAGCATTAGTGCTGCACAACGTGGCTCTTTTACTTAAAAACGCATGGGGGGGTGACAGGATCCCTTTAAATAAAAAAGAGCCTAGACATGTTTGGTGTCTGTGAACTCGTAATGACCTGGAGAATCATAATGGCAGGTCAGTTTTAGTATTTGGTGAACATGGTAAAAAAAAAATCCAGAAAACAGTTGTGGAATTGCACTTTTTTTGCACTTGGAATTTTTTCACTTTTTTGAGAACACTATATGGTAAAACCAATGCTGTTGTTCAAAAGTACAACTTATCCCACAAAATACAAGCCCTCACTTGACCATTTTGATAGAAAAATAAAAAAGTTATGGCTCTGGGAAGAAGGGAAGCGAAAAACAGAAACACAAAAACTAAAAAGGTTTCCGTCATGACGGGGATAAAGTATTTCTTACTTTATATATTGTAAAATAATAAATAATGGACAATTTCAATAAATTCTTGCCTTCTTTTCAAACTACATGAAATGTGAAATCATAGCTTAATGACTAAAACCTCCACGCCGCAGCCAATTTGGGTTTTTGTATTTCTGTTTTTTCCTCGCCTTCTTTCCAGAACCATAACTCTTTAATTTTTCTGCCCACATAGACACGAGTGCTTGTTTTTTGCTAGATAAGTTGTATTTTGAATGACACCATTCATTTTACTTCATAGTGTACTCGAAAATGGGGAAAAGAATCCAAGTGCCATGAAATTGAGAAAGAAACCACTACTTTGACAATGTTTTTTGATAATTGTTTTTACAATGTACATTTTGTGGTAAAAATGACCATGCAATAAGATTCTCCTCGTCAATATGATTGTGGGGATACCAAACATGTCCAGTTTTTTTATTATTTTAGCGGTGAAAAAAATCTGAAAAAATTGGGGAGTTGTGCTGCCCTTTTCCGAGACCCGTAACATTTTTATTTTTTCAGCCAATAGCGCAGTATGATAGCTTATTTTTTATGGGGTTAGAAGATGTTTTTAATATTACTATTTTGGGACAGTTGTGACTTTTTTATCTCTTGTTGCAGCATTTTTTGGGGAACTGCGGTGACCAAAAAACTTAATTTTGGCATTCTTGAATTTTTCCATTTGTGGTGTTTACCAATTGGATTAATCGTTTTTATATTTTGATAGATGAGACTTTTATGAAAGCGGCGATGCCAAATATGTGTTTTTTATTTTTTCAGTAGCTTCATTTCCAGTGGGCAAAAAGAGGGGGAATTGAACTAATAGGATTTTTTTTTTTTTTCAGATTTTTTAAAAGTTTTTCTTACTTTTTACTGATCTCGTTAGCCCCCCTGGGGGGACTTGAAGATGTGATTATCTGATTACTTGTGCTATATGCAGCAATGCTACAGCATTTCTGTATATAGCAGAAAATCACAGTCTCCTTTGAAGCCCGGCCAGTGATTCAAATTTGCTCTGTAATGACAAGCACCGGGATCAACAGCTGACCCCCGGCTGTCATGACAACCCATCGGTGACCTGCGATGACATCCTGACCGAGCCGATGGGCGGAGTTAATGACATGCACATGTCACTGCGTGTTAAATGCCACTGTCAGAGATTGTTAGTGGTATGTCCTGGCTGTAATGCACAGCCACAAATAGAAGAAAATTACCAGCACATTCAATCTAGTGTGAACAGGTGCCAGTTAAAAAAATATACATATAGAAAAATATTAAGCTGGAGCCTGAATTGCTAGGAGTGATAACCTTGGAACATCAGCTTCAGGTGATTTTAAGTAGTTAGCTGGTTCTTTCCTGCCCCATAATATGTAGGCTTCTTGCCCAGGAGAGGGGTCATATCAGGACAGGGACCTAATAATGAAGGATGCCTTGACATTGGCTGTTGAGTTCACACATATTGGCCAATCTATGCGCTCAGTACCTTCTTTTTTTCTGTAATATTTCATAGCAATATTGCAGTTTCTTTTTTTCAATATACCAAATGTACATATTGTAGCGGTTTCCTATTTTCTCTGGCAGTAATGCAGTGGCTGTGATCTAGAGTTAACATTCTTGGCAATTCAGGGTGCAACTTAATCTTTTTCTAGGTAATACACCTGCCGTGTATGGGGCAGGCTCGCTGCATGAGCCTGCTCCATACACCCGCTACAGACATGCGCCGTATAGGTCATGAAAGGGTTAATACAAGTTTCCATATAGTAACTTTGGCAGGGTTTGACATTTTCCTTGGGGGATCATATTTAATAAATGAGTGTTTAGGACTAAATGGAAATAATGAAGAGGGTATGTGGATCAGATATCTTAAAAATAAATTTTTGCCAAATATAAGGGGCACCCATATATATATATATATTTGTAGTATTTAAACAAGTTAGGTCGGTTTTACATTTGCGCTTTATGGCGCTGCGACGGCCTGCGCACGGCCGCCGCTAAGCCCTGCCCCCTACTGGCTCCCTGCCCGCCCCATCCGGTCATCGCCGCCTACTAGCACACATGGACACTTGTGATCTGTGCACCCTATCTTTAGCATAGGGTGTGCAGATCGAGCGCTGGCCGTGCGCTAGCAGGATTTTGCCGTGCGCTGCACACTTTTGAAGGTGCACCCATGTGCGCAGAACACAGCATGTTTCATTTCAGCGCGCATGGCGCACCTTCAAAAGTGCACAGCGCATGGCAAAATCCTGCTAGCGCACGGCCAGCGCACGATCTGCGCACCCTATGCTAAAGATAGGGTGTGCAGATCGCAAGCGTCCATGTGCGCTAGTAGGCGGCGATGACCGGATGGGGCGGGCAGGGAGCTGGCAGGGGGCAGGGCTTAGCGGCAGCCGTGCGCAGGCCGTCGCAGCGCCATAAAGCGCAAATGTGAAACCGGTCTTACCTGTATGGCTCGGCCCTCATTGGCTTTACAGCATGTTTTTCTGACAATTGTTTTAAACAATGTATTAAACATTGCATGATTTACATTTTACATCATATTTTTGTATAGCATTTCTGTGGCAGTGTAATGGAATATAACACAATACTTGGTGGCACCTTCCTTCCATTATTGTTCATATCATTTTTAAGAACAGAATTTTGGCAGCAAATTTCAATCAGATATGTACTCCTTGTCCTAATAAAGAAATCTTCGGATCTGGCAACTAATCTTCCTTGTATCTGATTACCAGGAATATTTATACATAATCCGTTCTTTTACTTCTTTATATCTTCTCTATATTCGGGCAGTAAATTTGTCCCCGACCATAGTTTTGGCATTCATGTACTTTACTTCATTTGGCTGCCCTCTACAGTTTTCCTGTTTTATCGTGTGTTTAAAGACATCATAATCTTACAAATATTACATTCATTACGCTATCAATGTAACATTAGGAAATTAGAGAACACACTGGAGGTTATTTAAAAAAGCTAAGCAAGGAAAACACATATAAGAGTGGGGATAATAAAATGTAACATAATTGAGTTCCTAGAAACAGATATTTCCTGTATTTTCTTCCAGTTCTTATTGACCACTGGTTGAGAACCACAATTTATAAATGTGTTTATTTATGAATATTATCATACTAATACACCAATCATCACCATTATAGATCAACTAAATATAGTATATTTGAGAGAAGCCTAAAATCCACTCTACATACCAGGATACATACCCATTTGCGAGAAAAATGGACGAGTGTAATCCGGTAAAAAATTGGATTGCATTCTGACCAATGTTATTTAATAAGTTATATCTCATCAGCGATTTCTTTCTCAGCTAAAATTGGACTGAGAAAAAAAATTGCAACATGCTGCGATTTGCAGCGTATCTCAGACAAGACTTGCCAATGCAAGTCAATGGGTGCGAGAAAGAAATGCACAGCACTCGCACCATGCGAGTGCTGTCCGATTTTTACACAACGGTGTTCTTAGAAAAGCCGGCAATTCATGTACAGTGTACAGTAAAATCACACTGACAGGTTAGAATAGAATAGATAGAGTAGATATATACACATATGTAAGGAGAAGACCCAGACCAGGCCTAACTACTCCATGACGGATCCGGAACTGTCGGGGCTGTCACCCAGGTTTCACCGGGGAAAGCTTAAAGTCCCGAACCGACCTCTGCAACTAGGAGTAGGGACATGGCTAAGATAAAATAGCCACATCACGGTGCAAATCAGTTAGATCAGCTGCATCGCGCAGGAGGGCAGTGTCAGGGCTTCTGCGTGGGGGAGGCAACTGCCAGAGCAGGTAAAAACCAGCAGAGGCAAAAAGCTGTTAACACAGACTGCCGACAATGATGTACCTGGTCCCCGCTGACATCGCTGACCGTGAGTGACAGGATGCCCAGTCAGGACATAAGCCTGCGCACACACTGACGGGAGTATTGGGACACCTGCTGTGAGGGGTTTCCCTTTGTACCTGAATCGAGTTGCTCATTGTCCCTGTACGCTGACAGGGGGAAAGAATGTGCTCTGTCTGGCTCATCGTTTCCTGACACACCGATTACCGACTGGACCACAAGGAATCACTGTTGCCACCAGGATCCAGCACGCCATCTTTTCCAGGACCTTACCGGACCCCTTATGGGTCATTGCTTTGGCGACAACATCCACATCCTGAACTAACCGCATTCTGAAGTCGTCAAACTGATAAGTTTGCTATCCTTCAACTTCCTTCCCTATTCTTCACACCCTCTTCCCCTGAGTTACGTCACCTGTGTTCCTTTATACTTTTTTATCTGTTTTCTCCCTGCTGGGAGTATACCTGTTAAATTAAACCCCACGTTAATACTTGTTCTGAATCCGACCCATTACTGCATCTTCCTACCTGCTCACACATAATAATAATATTAATAATAAATTTTATTTCTATAGCGCCGACATATTCCGCAGCACTTTACATTTCAGAGGGGATTTGTACAGACAACAGACATTACAGCATAGCAATAATCACATAGATTATAACAAATACCAAGAGGAATGAGAGCCCTGCTCGAAAGCTTACAATCTAGGAGGAAAAAGGTAGACACGAAAGGTGGGTGGTAACAATTGCCCTGATTGTTTGGACCAGCCATAATGTTAAGTGTGTAACAGTACAAACTCAGAGGGCTATTGGATGCATAAAGCATGTGGGAACATGATGCAGGGAACCTGGTTATGGAAAAACTTTTGACTGTGCCACCCAGGGATAGAATAGGTTAATGTGTTGAGGCGGTAGGCCAGTCTGAATAAATGCGTTTTCAGGGCACGCTTAAAATTGTGGGGATTGGGGACTAATCGTATTGACCTGAGAAGTGCATTCCAAAGAATTGGCGCAGCACGTGTAAAGTCTTGGAGACGGGAGTGGGAGGTTCTGATTATTGAGGATGCTAACCTCAGGTCATCAGCAGAATGGAGGGCGTGGGTAGGGTGGTATACTGAAACAAGGGAGGAGATGTAGGGTGGTGCTGAGCCATGGAGGGCTTTGTGGGTGAGGGCAATAAGTTAATACTGAATTCTGGAGTGGATGGGTAGCCAGTGTAATGACTGGCACAAGGTAGAGGCATCGGGGTAACGATTGGTGAGGAATATGATCCTGGCTGCAGCATTCAAGACAGATAGGAGAGGGGAGAGTTTGGTAAGAGGGAGACCGATTAGAAGGGAGTTACAATAGTCGAGATGAGATTGGATAAGAGAAACAGTAAGAGTTTTTGCAGTCAAAAGTAAGAAAAGGTCAAATTCTTGAAATGTTTTTGAGGTGCAGATGACAAGAGCGAGCCAGTGATCGAATGTGGGGGGCAAAGGAAAGCTCGGAGTCAAGTATGACCCCAAGACAGCGGGCATGTTGCTGGGGAGTAATAGTGGAACCACACACAGAAATGGCAATGTCGGGCATAGGTGCATTAGTAGAGGGTAGAAACACAAGGAGTTCAGTCTTTGACAGGTTCAGTTTCAGATATAGTGAGGACCTGATGTTAGACACAGCATTTAGACAATGGCCAGTGTTTTCTAGAAAGGCTGGCGCGATGTCAGGAGAAGAAGCGTATAATTGGGTGTCGTCAGCATAGAGATGGTACTGGAAACCAAATCTACTGATTGTTTGACCAATAGAGGCAGTGTACAAGAAGAAGAGGAGGGGACCTAGAACCGATCCTTGTGGAACCCCAACAGTAAGGGAAAGGTGAGAGGAGTAGGAATCGGCAAAAGATACAGTAAAGGAGCGATCAGAGAGATAGGAGGAGAATCAGGAGAGAACGATGTCCTTGAGGCCAATGGAACGGAGCATAGTGAGGAGCTGATGATCCACAGTGTTGAATGCTGCAGAGAAATCCAAGAGAATTAGGATGGAGTAATGACCATTTGATTTAGCTGCTAGTAGATCATTAGAGACTTTAGAGAGGGCAGTTTCAGTAGAGTGTAAAGAGCGGAAACCGGATTCGAGAGGGTCGAGAAGAGAGTTATCAAAGAGATAGCGGATAAGATGGGAGTGGACCATGCGTTCCAGGAGTTTAGAGATGAAGGGAAGATTAGAGACAGGTCTATAGTTAGCGGCACAGTCTTGGTCGATGGATGGTTTTTTAAGTAGTGGATGTATGCTGGCATGCTTAAATGAGGAGGGAAAGATACCAGAAGAGAGAGAGGTTAAATATTTTAGTTAGGTGAGGGGTGACAGCAGGGGAAAGGGAATGGAGGAGATGTGACGGAAATGGGTCACTGGTGAAAGTGGTTAGGCGAGAAGATGCAAGGAGCCTGCTTACTTCTTCTTCTGTGACTGGTTCAAAATCAGAGAGTGAGCTAGATGCAGTGGGGGAGAGAGGACAGTGCATGGTATGAGGTGATTGGGAAATAATTTCCTGTCAGATCTGGCCAATTTTTTCTTTGAAGTAATTGGCCAGATCGTCAGCTTGGAGCTCCATGGTTGGGGCCTGTACTCTTGGGTTGAGTAGAGAATGAAAAGTGTCAAAGAGACGTTTCGGGTTATTGGACAGTGAGGTGGTGAGGGTGTTGAAATAGGTTTGTTTGCATAGAATGCATATACAGTGGGGAAAAAAAGTATTTAGTCAGTCAGCAATAGTGCAAGTTCCACCACTTAAAAAGATGAGAGGCGTCTGTAATTTACATCATAGGTAGACCTCAACTATGGGAGACAAACTGAGAAAAAAAAATCCAGAAAATCACATTGTCTGTTTTTTTTTCATTTTATTTGCATATTATGGTGGAAAATAAGTATTTGGTCAGAAACAAGCAATCAAGATTTCTGGCTCTCACAGACCTGTAACTTCTTCTGTAAGAGTCTCCTCTTTCCTCCACTCATTAACTGTAGTAATGGCACCTGTTTAAACTTGTTATCAGTATAAAAAGACACCTGTGCACACCCTCAAACAGTCTGACTCCAAACTCCACTATGGTGAAGACCAAAGAGCTGTCAAAGGACACCAGAAACAAAATTGTAGCCCTGCACCAGGCTGGGAAGACTGAATCTGCAATAGCCAACCAGCTTGGAGTGAAGAAATCAATTGTGGGAGCAATAATTAGAAAATGGAAGACATACAAGACCACTGATAATCTCCCTCGATCTGGTGCTCCACGCAAAATCCCACCCCGTGGGGTCAGAATGATCACAAGAACGGTGAGCAAAAATCCCAGAACCACGCGGGGGGACCTAGTGAACGAACTGCAGAGAGCTGGGACCAATGTAACAAGGCCTACCATAAGTAACACACTACGCCACCATGGACTCAGATCCTGCAGTGCCAGACGTGTCCCACTGCTTAAGCCTGTACATGTCCGGGCCCGTCTGAAGTTTGCTAGAGAGCATTTGGATGATCCAGAGGAGTTTTGGGAGAATGTCCTATGGTCTGATGAAACCAAACTGGAACTGTTTGGTAGAAACACAACTTGTCGTGTTTGGAGGAAAAAGAATACTGAGTTGCATCCATCAAACACCATACCTACTGTAAAGCATGGTGGTGGAAACATCATGCTTTGGGGCTGTTTCTCTGCAAAGGGGCCAGGACGACTGATCCGGGTACATGAAAGAATGAATGGGGCCATGTATCGTGACATTTTGAGTGCAAACCTCCTTCCATCAGCAAGGGCATTGAAGATGAAACGTGGCTGGGTCTTTCAACATGACAATGATCCAAAGCACACCGCCAGGGCAACGAAGGAGTGGCTTCGTAAGAAGCATTTCAAGGTCCTGGAGTGGCCTAGCCAGTCTCCAGATCTCAACCCTATAGAAAACCTTTGGAGGGAGTTGAAAGTCCGTGTTGCCAAGCGAAAAGCCAAAAACATCACTGCTCTAGAGGAGATCTGCATGGAGGAATGGGCCAACATACCAACAACAGTGTGTGGCAACCTTGTGAAGACTTACAGAAAACGTTTGACTTCTGTCATTGCCAACAAAGGATATATCACAAAGTATTGAGATGACATTTTGTTTCTGACCAAATACTTATTTTCCACCATAATATGCAAATAAAATGAAAAAAAAACAGACAATGTGATTTTCTGGATTTTTTTTTCTCAGTTTGTCTCCCATAGTTGAGGTCTACCTATGATGTAAATTACAGACGCCTCTCATCTTTTTAAGTGGTGGAACTTGCACTATTGCTGACTGACTAAATACTTTTTTTCCCCACTGTATATATATATATATATATACATATATATTACATAGAATGCATATATATATATATATATGTCAGTGACACGCACATATATATATCCATTTATATTGCATAGAGAGATAGATAGAAGAAAAGCCAGTAAAACATCTGCCTGGACTCATCCGTTTTTTCGTTCCTAATATAAGAACATTTTTTTTCACACATATGGGTACGTACCCTTAGTCAAAGTCAGTCAGCCAGTCTCATGTTCTGCTAACTGATGTTTGTGCCTGATTCTTTTGTTCTCAGGACAGATAAGTCACTGCCAGAGGTATCTGGCAGCTTTCTTCCATTTGTCCATTGAAAACACATAAACACTAAACCAATGTATATGAGAAAATCAGGAAAGATACTTGCCAGCTATTGAGCATTTGGAAAACAGCTATCCTAAGTATTATTCTGTCCTCACTAAATGAAGTAAAATTCAGAAACTATGAAGACAATAGAATCTATGGCAAACTGAACATTCTATATATTCTCCAGTAAATCACTGTAAATATAAACAAGCAGACAGTCAAAGGTTATGAATTAGATGTTGGAGACAGAACAAGTATTGTCGACTTAGGAAATGTGTCACCAGAAAATTTTATTATGCTAACTTATATACCCTGATGAAGCATCAGTGAAATGTGCTTCAGATCATTGGCGGGTAAGCCTGCATGTATTCTGTTGATTAGTGATGAGCAAACCCACGGGTGTTATCCAGGTTCGAGCGGACTTTTTAAAAAGTTCATTTCAAGACACGAACTTGACCCCAGACTCCAAGCCCCATTCAATTCACAGCACCCCCACACAATCTTATAAAAAATTTCACCCACAGAGCATGGGGCAGAGTACCCACACAGAATCTTCTTAAATTTTTTACTCACAGGGCATGTTTTCACATTTCTCCAACAGCGCCAATATTTCAGCTCCAGTTGTGTACAGCTGATGAAAAGCTGGTAGTATGATCCATCACGAGGCTTTTAACTGGCAGTCGAGTTAATAATTTCACCCACAGAACATGCAGTAGAGTACCCCTACTGAAGTATTTAACAAATTTCACCCACAAAGCCAAACTTTTATCTTCATTAGAGTACAATAGAGCAGATAGAAAAGCTCATAGTTTGATTCTTCATACAGCTGCCACAAGATTTGCTACCACCAGTCTCTTGGGACACGTCCCCAATGCTGTTTCCTTAGGGTCTCCATTGCCAGAAGTTTTTCCCTTGAAAAGATTAGTGTTCAAAGTAGGTAACTGCATCTGTTTCTTCAAGCTGTGGCCATGATTAATAGTGGACCTGGTAGAACACAAAGTTAAGGAACTGGAGGGACTCGCAGCCATTCAATCTCAAACCGCCCACATGCGGAGTTATACCGTACATTTGGATAACAGAGAATCAGGGTTTTTTTCCAGAGAGGCAGCCTGATAAATGGGTACCACATCCAAGGAAGGCAGAAGTCAAGCAAACTATTCACTTCTCAACAGAGTCAGCCGTTGATATAGTGAGACAAAATAGCCATTCACGACAATTTAAAGGCTCTGTAATTGGAACGAGTAGTGAAATCTGAAATTGAGCATTAGTCACAGCCACAAAGGTAGAGTAAAATTGTTTTTTAGGATCAGTAGTCGTATAGACATAGCTGCAGAGTACACAGAGGCTTTTGGGCACAGTACCCCACAGAAACTGATAACAAATTTAACACACAGAGCATGTTTTCACATTTCCCCCACAGAAGGGGATAACAAATTTCTCCCACAGGGCATATTTCCATACTTCCTCAACAGAATTTAATAACAAGTTTACCCCACGCAGCATATTTTCACATTTCCTTCAGAAAGCTGATTAAAAATTTCACACCCAGACAATAGGGCACAGTAACCCAACAAGGAGGGTTGTAGAGTACACACAGCAGCTTAAAGGCACAGTACTTGCACAGATATGGGTTAAAGAATACACACAGCTCCTTTTAACAAAGTGTCCCCACAGAAGCTAATAACAAATTCACCCACAGACCATAGGGCACAGTACCCCACAGAAGCTGATGACAAATTTCACCCACAGAGCATGTTTCCTCATTTCCCCCACAGAAGTTGATAACAAATTTTACCCACAAAGCATGCTTTCACATTTTCCTTACGGAAGCTGATAAAAAAATTTCACACCCAGATAATAGGGCTTGGTACCCCCATAGGCAAGTTTGCAGACAACACATGGTGGCTCATAGGCGCAGTATTTTCACATATATGGGTTACAGAATACTTGCAGCAACTTTTGGCACAGTACTCCCACAGTTATGAGTTAAATAATACACAGCAGCTTTTGGGACAGTACTATTGTCGAGGTAGCTATTTTGGGAGGGCTAAATTAACCCTTCACGGTTGAGCCAGTGATTTCCAAATTATTCCAGTGTTGCTAGCAACTTAAATGACCACACGGAGACGTGGGTCTCTGTACGGGAGGATCGAGACAGATCACTAAGCCCCTTTATTTTAGTCACTTCTTTTATAATATTTTGCTTAATTATGCAAGGTTCTCAACTACCAATAACATCATGGTAATGCTTCACTTTGTAAGCCAATAATATTGCAAGAAAACCGGAACTGCATACTGTATATGTCCGTACCTAAATAGCTTAGAAAGTAGTATAATGGCATATTCTTCTGAGTTTTACACTCCCGCCTTCCTTATCTTGCACCTGATGGGAACAGTCTGGTTTCATGACAGCCCATGCCAATTACAAAAACTTATTTTACAGCAACAAAAGTAAAGAAACGAAACCTTCAGAGAATGGATAAAACAAAACTTCAGCTTTGATTTTAGTTTTAACCCTTTACATTATCACTGACATGGTTGCATAAGAGTAGAATAATATGTTTAGATGCACATCACTCCCACTGACACAGCTTTTGATTATAAAAACTTTTGGTTATACACGGTGCTATAACAGACAAAAGTGCAGAGTACACACAGAGAATATTTAACTTTATACTGTCCCTCACTATCGCTGCATCTTGTCCTTATACTGATAAAAAAATAATAATCTTGAACTAGGAGGAATATGTCCTAGTGGAGGAGGAGGTGGGCATGGCAGTAAAGGTGGAAGAGGGAGGGAAGGAGTAATCCACCACTGTTTCATTGTTGCATTTTTGTATTTTTTTTCTTTTCTTCATTGTGTTTTCATTTTTATTTGTTTTATATTTTTCTTATGGAACTGTAATTAAGTATTTATTTACCCCACTGCTAGAAAACACAAAAATTATTTCCTTAGCCTATAAATGGCATCGAGATGCCTGGTGCCAATTATTTATTTACGAGACTACTAGAAAACACACATTGATTTAGAAAAAATATTTACCGTATTTTACAGATTATAACATGCTCCGGATTATAAAGCGTACCCCAAATTTGGAGTCGAAAAATAGGAAAAAAAATTTTTTTAATAAAAGGGTGGCGCTTCTTATAATCCATGCGTCTTATTGCTTACCAAGGTTGGTGGAAGCGGTGAAGCTGGGTCCCAGGGTCGCTGCTGGAGGAGGCAGGAGTCAGGTGATGCTGCAGGCCGCACGCTGGGATGAGGGGGTGTCCAATGTGCAGTGCGCCACTGCAGGCTGGGGGTGAAGAGTACACACTGCAGATAAATTAATGTAGGCCATGTAGCCCTTATTTTTAAATAGTGTTGGCACCTTAACTTTGTATTTCTATTTATAAATTATGTTCCTATTTGTTGTGTGTCTATATGTACATACAGTAAAGATAGACATCTTTGTACCGTGTTAGCCAGTCTTCAGTGGTTGATACCTTTTAATGGCTAACTGAAAAGATGGTAACACCTTGCAAGCTTTCCAGACTACTCAGGTCTCTTCATCAGGCTAGACTAATACAACATCTGAAAAAAAAATTAAAGGGATTGTCCATCTACTAAAAATGGCCAGTCCTGCACCAGGAGCTTATTTGGCCCAAAAGATCTGATTTATGTAGAGACTGATTGTCCAGCACTGATAGAAATCAGATATTCTTGGCTAAATAAGCTCCTGGTGCAAAACTGGCTGGAGGACTGGGAGAAAATATAATTCTCATCAGACCCAAAAGTCAGCCACCAGCCAGCTCTGGACCAGAGAATGGAAACATGAATATTTAAAGGGGTTGTCCACTACTTTAACACTGATAACTGATCCTTAGGATAAGTCATCATGTTTGATCGGTGTTGGTGCGACACCTGGCACCACCGCAGGTCAGCTGTTCTCAGTGCTGGCAGGACGTGCACACGTTGCGGATTGTGCTGCGGATTTTTACGCACAAATTTTGCTACATCCGCAGGTAAAATGACCTGCGTTTTATGTGCGGATTTTCTGCAGATTTTGTGCGGATTTCACCTACGTTTTTACACCTGCGGATTCCTATAATGAGAGAAAACAAAAAGCAAAAAACACAAATATCTTGAACTAAGAGTAAAAAATATACTGCAAATAATGCATAAAGGTTACCATTATTTGCAGTATATTTTTTACTCTTAGTTCAGGATATTTGTGTTTTTTGCTTTTTGTTTTCTCTGGTTAATGGTCATGTGTTAATATGCACTTACATTGTGCATACACATTAACTTACTTTTCTCAGTTCAGATTTGTTTTTTATTTTTTTATGGATTCCTATAATGGAAGAGGTGTAAAAACGCTATGGAATATGCACAAAGAATTGACATTCTGCGGAAAATAAACCGCAGCAAATTTGCGCGGAATTTTCCGCAGCACGTGCACAGCGGATTTGGTTTTCCATAGGTTTACATGGTGTTGTACACTGCATGTAAAACTGCTACGGAACCGCAGGGCCAAATCCGCAGCCAAATCCGCAATGTGTGCACATACCCTTACAGAACTGCACAGCACAGCTCAATCTACTGTAAAGTGGCCACAATCGGGTTCTGCATGTCCGCCCCTTTATTTGAATAGATACCAAATGTGCAGCATCTGAGCAGTTCCTGCCAGCACCGAGTACAGCTGATCTGTGGTGGTAGCGGCAGGTGTCGCACCCACACAGATCAGACCTTGATCACCTATCCTTAGAAAAAGTCATCAATGTTAAAGCAATGGACACCTCCTTAAATTTACTAAATTTGTCTCTGGGTTGAGATAGACATTAACTCACCCAGATTGCTACAGATTGGGGCAGGAATGACAACACACCACGGCCAACCGCTAGACTAGAGCTAATTAGGGGAGGCAAGGGGTGTACATAGAAACCATGGGGCCCCAGAGCAAAAGTCCTAATAGCCCTGCACATAATATGATGGCCCCACATACAGTCCTGCACATATTATAATGGCACCACATATAAAGCCCCATATACAGTATCATAGGCGTGTATATATATATCTCATCACCACATGCCCCGCTGCCCAATGAGCCCAGCTCCAGTTTACGCCAGTCGCCCCACTGAGCCCAGCTCCAATTTACGTCAGTCGCCCCACTGAGCCCAGCTCCTGTATACGCCAGCCGCCCCACTGAGCCCAGCTCCTGTATACACCAGCCGCCCCACTGAGCCCAGCTCCCGTATACGCCAGCCGCCCCAGTGAGCCCAGCTCCTGTATACGCCAGACGTCCCACTGAGCCCAACTCCTGTATACGCCAGCCGTCCCACTGAGCCCAGCTCCTGTATATGCCAGCCCTCCTACTGTGCCCAGCTCCAGTACAAGCCAACCGCCCCACTGAGCCCAGCTCCAGTATACGCCAGCCGCCCCATTGAGCCCAGCTCCTGTATACGCCAGCTGCCCCACGGAGCCCAGCTCCTGTATACGCCAGCCGCCCCACGGAGCCCAGCTCCAGTATACGCCAGCCGACCCATTGAGCCAAGCTCCTGTGCACGGCAGCCGCCCCACTGAGCCCATCTCCTGTATATGCCATTCAGCCCCACTGAGCCCAGCTCCAGTATACGCCAGCCGCTCCACTGAGCCCAGCTCCAGTATACAAACAGCCAGCCCCACTAAGCCCAGCTCCTCTGTACGCCAGCCAGCCCTACTGAGCCCAGCTCCAGTATATGCCAGCTGCCCCACTGAGCCCAGCTCCTGTATACGCCAGCCGCCCCACTGAGCCCAGCTCCTGTATACGCCAGCTGCCCCACTGAGCCCAGCTCCTCTATACACCAGCCGCCCCACTGAGCCCTGCTCCAGTATACGCCAGCCGTCCCACTGAGCCCAGCTCCAGTATATGCCAGCCGCCCCACTGAGTCCAGCTCTTGTATACGCCAGCCGCCCCACTGAGCCCATCTCCTGTATATGCCAGTCAGCCCCACTGAGCCCAGCTCCAGTATACGCCAGCCGCCCCACTGAGCCCAGCTCCAGTATATGCTAGCCACCCCACTGAGCCCAGCTCCAGTATACGCCAGCCGTCCCACTGAGCCCAGCTCCAGTGTATGCCAGCCGCCCCACTGAGTCCAGCTCTTGTATACGCCAGCCGCCCCACTGAGCCCATCTCCTGTATATGCCAGTCAGCCCCACTGAGCCCAGCTCCAGTATACACCAGCCAGCCCCACTGAGCGCAGCTCCTCTACACACCAGCCAGCCCCACTGAGTTATACCAAGCCAGCCCCACTGAGCCCAGCTCCAGTACAGGCCAGCCGCCCCCCTGAGCCCAGCTCCTGTGTACGTCAGACGCCCCACTGAGCCCAGCTCCAGTACGCCAACTGCCCCACTGAGCCCAGCTCCTGTATACACCAGCCACCCCACTGAGCTCAGCTCCAGTATACGCCATCCAGCCCCACTGAGCCCAGCTCCTCTATACGCAAGCCCCACTGAGCCCAGCTCCAGTATATGCCAGCCACCCCCACTGAGCCCAGCTCCAGTATATGCCAGCCAGCCCCACTGAGCCCAGCACCAGTAGACACCAGCCAGCCCCACTAAGCCCAGCGCCTCTGTTATGAATGGGTCACCGAGGGAAAAAAACAACAACACAAGCTAAGTCTCAGAAAACCAGAGTTGGTAACTATGCAGACTGCAGATCCCTTATTCTAACCACACCACTAGTAGCAGTCGTGGAGCGTTCCTACATTGGTCCTAGACGCCTCGTCACAACCGGAGAGCTACATAAGCCTAAAGCAGGAAAAGAGGAAAACTAACTACCCCAGAGCAGACCCCAAAGGAAAGACAGCCCCCCACATGTATTGACGGTGAAACAAGATGAAAACACACACAAAGGCAGGAAAATAGACTGAGCAAACGATGGGGCCCGACTAACTAGAAAGGACAGGAAAGGAAAGCCACTGTCTGCAATCTGCCAAAAACCCTGCCAAAAATAATGTCCAACACAGCTGATAGCAAAATTAACCCTGAAGTCACTAGACTTCTCCCACTATATCAGCACTCTGAAATATTCTGAGACAGAGCAAAAAGATGCTAATCTAATAAGGGACAAAAAAAGGCAAATTGGCAAATACAGATAAATAAGAGTGGAAATTCAGCACAGCCCAGCCGGGCTGGCTGACCACACAAAAAACTGAATTGACCAACAAGAGCAAGTGTGAACATTAGCAAAAGCAAACTTAACTTGAGAAGACTGGAACAGAGCTGAGTCCAAGACCTGAGAAGCAGAATGAATCACCAGCAACAGGATAGGGCGTCGGCTGTCTTATATCCAGTCTGATACTCCAGAGATCCAATCATTATCTTCCTCATCAGGTGGCAGATCACTACCAATTAAACCAACCTCACTACCTCCTGTCACCACCAGAGGGAGAACGGAAGGAGAACTCTCAACTGGTGGAGCAGAAAATGAGCTCATAGCACGCCTCTATGCGCCAGCCAGCCCCAATGAGCCCAGCTCCAGTATACGCCAGCTGCCCCACTGAGCCCAGCTCCAGTATACGCCAGCCGCCCCACTGAGCCCAGCTCCAGTATACGCCAGCCGCCCCACTGAGCCCAGATCCAGTATATGCCAGCCAGCTCCACTGAACCCAGCTCCTGTATATGCCAGCTGCCCCACTGAGTCCAGCTCCTGTATACGCCAGCCAGCCCCACTGAGCTCAGCTCCAGTATATGCCAGCAAGCCTCACTGAGCCCAGCTCCAGTATGCACCAGCCAGCCCCACTGAGCCCAGCTCCTGTATACGCCAGCCCCACTGAGCCCAGCTCCAGTATATGCCAGCCAGCCCCACTGAGCCCAGCTCCAGTGTACGCCAGCCAGCCCCACTGAACCCAGCACCTGTATTCACTCACCAGGTTCCAGACACGACTGTCACTCCAATCCTGGCAGGCATCCAGTGATTACAGCATCAGGTGGGCGTGGGTAGGCATGATGTCCTGAACCTCTCGTCTCATCTCCTCAGCACTGCAGCCTGGAGCAGGAGAGCAGAGCATGCACTCTCCGCCCACAAAGAATGTCCTGACGTGCAACGTCAGACATTCTTAACCCCCTCCTGTGCCATTGACTGGTGAGTGATAATGCAGCTGAGCTGCTGCCAGCGCACGTACCTGTGTTAACCGCCGTGCCTGCAGATTTAAAGGGCCGGCAGCAGGAATTTGAAAGGGGCCGGTGACCTCATCGGCGGCGGTCGGATAAGCGGGCACCGCCACTCCAGGGACCCTCAGAGGGACATATATCGTGCCCCAGCGGGAAAATGCCCGGTTGGCCAGATTACCAATCCGGGCCTGACATTAGATGTGATGCAGCTGAAAGCACCTGGCATCTTGTAGTCCTGATGTGAGTTGGGGATCTTTATCTTGTCCGTGGTCATTATAAATGGACAGGTTTTACATTTTTTCTGGTAGCAAGGAAAGGTGTTGTGCGTTCACTCTCTATTCCACCAGTGGTGAGTTCGCCTTCCAGACTCCCTCTGGTGGTGACAGCAGGTGGTGAGGCTGATTTGGTCAGTGGAGATCTACCACCTGATGGTTATGATGACGATTGAACCTCAGGAATCTTAGATTGGATTTAAGACTGCCGACGCCCTAAGTCAGTGCTGGTGATTGCTTCAGGCTGCTCAGGTCTTGGTTTTAAGCTCTGTTCCAGCCTTCTCAAAGCTAAGTGTTTTTGCTAATGTTCACACTTGATTTTGTTGGTCCATTCAGTTTTTTGTGTGTTCAGCCAGCCCCAGCTGGGCTGTGCTGAATTTCCACTCTTATTTATCTGTATTTGCCAATTTGCTTTTTAGTCCCTTATTAGATTGGCCTCTTTTTGCTTTGTCTCAGAATATTTCAGATTGCTGATATAGTTGGACAAGTCTAGTGACTTCAGGTTTAGTTTTGTTATCAGAAGTGTTGGACATTAGTTTGTAGGGTTTTTTGGCAGATTGCAGACAGTGTCTTTCCTTTCCTGTTCTTTATAGTTAGTTGGGCCCCATCATTTGCTCAGCCTATTTTCCTGCCTGTGTTTGTGTTTTCATCTTGCTTCACCGTCAATACATGTGTGGGGGCTGTCTATTCCTTTGGGGTCTGCTCTGGGGCAGTTAGTTTTCTCTTTTCTTGCATTAGGTTTATGTAGTCCTCCGGCGGCGATGAGTCATCTAGGAACATCGCAGGAACGCTCCACTGCTACTGTTAGTTGTGTGGTTAAGATCAGGGATCTGCAATCTGCATAGTTACCAACCTCTCTGGTTTTCTGGGACTTAGCTTTTTGTTGTTCCTCCTCGGTGACCCATTCATAGCAGAATCACCAGCCATACCACAGATTCTAGGGTACTCAAAAGCAGGGAAAGATTGTTTAAAAAAAAAATGTCAGAATTTTTTTTTTATACATATTTTTTCCTTTTTTTTTTTCTGGGGCCGTAAGAGGATTTTTTTTTTCCTAATGGAGATTAAGCAATTGTCTGATCGTGTGGAGCAACTTGCTGCTGAAGTGCGGGGAATTTCCACCTACCTCATTCAGTCACATGCTGCTGAACCTAAGATTCCTACTCCTGATGTGTTTTCTGGGGATCGATCTAAATTTCTGAATTTTAAGAATAATTGTAAATTATTTCTTGCCTTGAAGCCTAATTCATCGGGGAACTCTGTGCAGCAGGTTAAAATTGTCATCTCCTTGCTGCGCGGCGATCCCCAGGATTGGGCTTTTTCTCTGACACCTGAAAATCCTATTTTGACTAATGTGGATGTATTTTTTCAAGCCTTGGGGTTGTTGTATGATAAACCTAATGCTGTTGATCAAGCTGAAAGAACCCTGTTGGCATTAAGCCAGGGTCAGGATTCTGCAGAGTTATACTGTCAAAAATTCCAAAAGTGGGCGGTCCTTACTACATGGAATGATAGTGCCTTGGCAGCTCTCTTTCGGAAGGGTTTCTCAGAGACCGTAAAAGATGTTATGGTGGGATTTCCTGTTCCCTCTGGTCTGGATAATTTTATGTCATTAGCCAATCAAGTTGATCGGCGTTTACATGAACGTAAAACTGCACGGGAGGCGCTTCCACCTTTTGAACAAATGTCTGAACCTATGCAATGTGATGGGGTTTTGTCTAGGGCGCAACGTCAGGAGTTTAGAAGGCGTAATAAGCTGTGTTTTTTCTGTGGAGACGCCTCTCATACTATTTCTGTCTGCCCTAAACGAGAGAAACGTTTTGCACACACATTTGCTGTAGGTGGTGTACAATCTAAGTTTCTTTTGGCAATTACTCTGATCTGCTCCTTATCCACGTTTTCCACTAAAGCTTTTGTGGATTCTGGAGCAGCGTTGAATCTGATGGATTTGGACTTTGCTAAACGTTGTGGTTTGTCCATGACGCCTCTGCGGACGCCTATTCCTTTGAGGGGTATTGATGCTACTCCTTTGGTGGAGAATAAAGCTCAGTTTTTGACCTAGGTGATAATGCAAGTTGCCCCAGACCACCAAGAAAATTGTAAATTTCTGGTGCTGCATAATTTGTATGATACTATTGTTCTGGGATTTCCCTGGTTGCAGGCTCATAATCCAGTTTTGGATTGGAAATCTGAGTCTGTGGTGAGTTGAGACTGTCAGTGTCTTCTTAGAGACGCTCCTGTTTTCTCCACCTCACCTCCGTCTCATGATATTCCTGATTATCTGGCTGATTTTTCTGATGTATTTAGTGAGAGTAAGTCTGCGTCTTTGCCCCCTCATAGGAGTTATGACTGTGCAATTGAGTTGATGCCTGGGTGTAAATTTCCCAAGGGTCGGCTTTTCAACTTATCAGTACCCGAACATGATCCTATGCGATCCTATATTAAGGAGTCGTTGGAGAAGGGTCATATTAGACCATCCTCGTCACCTTTAGGTGCTGGTTATTTTTTTGTGGCCAAAAAAGATGGTTCATTAAGACCGTGTATTGATTATCGTTCCCTTAACAAGATGACGGTTAAATATCAGTACCCGTTACCTCTGATGTCTGATTTATTCTCCAGAGTTAAGAGTGCCTGCTGGTTTACTAAGCTTGACCTCAGGGGGGCATATAATCTTATTCGCATCAAGCACGGGGATGAATGGAAGACGGCGTTTAATACGCCGGAGGGACATTTTGAGCACCTGGTGATGCCTTTTGGGCTCACTAATGCCCCTTCTGTTTTCCAATTCTTCATGAATGATATTTTCTGGGACTTTGTGGATACGTTTTTGATCATCTATTTGGATGATATTCTGATCTTTTCCAGTGTTTGGGATTCTCATGTGGAACATGTTCAGACTGTGTTCCAGATTTTGAGGGAGAATTCCCTGTTTGTTAAGGGATCGAAATGCCTCTTTGGTGAACAGAGGATTTCATTTTTGGGATTTATCTTGTCTCCGTCGACTATTGAAATGGACCCGGCCAAGGTACAGGCCATTTATGGTTGGGTTCAGCCTACTTCTTTGAAGGCTCTCCAGAAGTTTTTGGGTTTTGCTAATTTCTATCATAAATTTATAGGTAATTTTTCTGGTATTGTCAAACCACTGACTGATCTGACCAAGAAGGGCGCCGATGTGCTGAATTGGTCTCCTGAGGCTGTCTCAGCATTTCAGGAGCTTAAGCGGAGATTTACTTCAGCTCCAGTTTTACAGCAACCTGATTTCTCACTTCCATTTCAGGTGGAGGTAGATGCTTCTGAGATTGGTGCAGGAGCTGTTTTGTCCCAAAAAGACCCTGTGACTTCTAAGATGAATCCTTGTGCCTTCTTTTCTCGTAAGTTCTCCCCATCTGAACGCAATTATGACGTGGGGAATTGGGAATTGTTGGCCATGAAGTGGGCATTTGAGGAGTGGAGACATTGGTTGGAGGGAGCTAGACATCAAGTTGTGGTCCTCACCGATCACAAGAATTTGATTTATCTGGAGTCGGCCAAACGCTTCAATCCTAGACAGGCAAGATGGGCCTTGTATTTCACGCGTTTTAATTTTGTGGTCTCTTTTCTTCCGGGCACTAAGAATGTTAAGGCAGACGCTCTTTCTAGGAGTTTCTTTGCTGATTCTCTTAATGTGACCGAGCCTACTACCATCCTAGGTGAGGGGGTAGTTCTGCCATTTCGCCCGATTTGAGACGCACCCTGGAGGAATTTCAGGAGGATAAACCTGAGCATTGTCCTATGGGAAAATTGTATGTTCCTGACCAGTGGAGGAAGAGAGTTATGTCTGAAGTTCATTGCTCCATATTGGCTGGTCATCCAGGTATTTTTGGTACCAGAGATTTGGTGAGTCGGTCTTTTTGGTGGCTCGCCTTATCTCGTGATGTCAGGAATTTTGTGCAGTCCTGTGGGACTTGTTCTCGGTCTAAATCCTGTTCTCGTTCTAGTGGGTTGCTGATGCCTCTGCCGTTGCCCAAGAGACCATGGACCCATATCTCAATGGATTTTATTTCTGATTTTCCTGTCTCTCAGAGAATGACTGTGATCTGGGTGATTTGTGATAGATTTTCAAAGATGGTCCATCTTGTACCACTCGCAAAGTTGCCTTCTTCCGCTGAGTTGGTGCCCTTGTTTTTACAACAGGTGGTTCGGTTGCATGGGATTCCTGAGAACATTGTGTCGGATAGAGGAGTCCAGTTCGTTTCCAGATTTTGGAAAGCCTTTTGTTCCAATCTTGGAATTCAGTTATCCTTCTCCTCCGCGTTTCATCCCCAGACTAATGGGCAGACTGAGAGAACAAACTAGACCTTGGAGTCTTATTTAAGATATTTTATATCTGCTGATCAGGATGATTGGGTTTCATTTTTGCCCTTGGCCGAATTCGCACTGAACAATAGAGCTAGTTCTGCCACTTTGATGTCACCTTTTTTCTGTAACTTTGGGTTTCATCCTCGATTCTCTTCAGGGCAAGTGGAATCTTCATCCTGCCCAGGTGTGGATACTGTGGTTGAGAGAATGCTGCAGATATGCGACCAAGTAGTGGATAAGTTGTCACTCTCTCAGGAAAAGGCCCAGCGATTTTCCAACCGACGTAGGACCATTGGTCTCCGGTTTAATGTGGGTGATATGGTCTGGTTGTCATCTAAGAATATTCCTATGAAGGTTGCATCTCCAAAATTTAAGCCAAGATTTATTGGACCTTATAAAATTTTGGAGATTCTTAATCATGTTTCTTTTTGATTGGCTCTTCCAGTTACGTTCAAGATTCATAACGTATTTCATAAATCACTGTTGAAGAGGTTTGTTGAGCCAGTGGTTCCTATGGCAGCACCTCCTGACCATGTATTGGTTAAAGGCAATATGGAATATGAGGTAGAGAAAATATTGGATTCTCGTTTGGTTAGACAGAGACTCCAGTATTTGGTCAAATGGAAGGGTTATGGCCAGGAGGATAATTCTTGGGTCTCTGCCACTGATATTCATGCCAATAAATTGGTTCGTGCTTTTCACCGGGCCCATCCTGATCGGCCTGGTGGTGTGCATGAGGGTTTCGGTAACCCCTCCTCAAGGGGGGGGTACTGTTATGAGCTCATTTTCTGCTCCACCAGTTGAGAGTTCTCCTTCCGTTCTCCCTCTGGTGGTGACAGGAGGTGGTGAGGCTGATTTGGTCAGTGGAGATCTACCACCTGATGGTTATGATGACGATTGGACCTCAGGAATCTTAGATTGGATTTAAGACTGCCGACGCCCTAAGTCAGTGCTGGTGATTGCTTCAGGCTGCTCAGGTCTTGGTTTTCAGCTCTGTTCCAGCCTTATCAAAGCTAAGTGTTTTTGCTAATGTTCACACTTGATTTTGTTGGTCTATTCAGTTTTTTGTGTGTTCAGCCAGCCCTGACTGGGCTGTGCTGAATTTCCACTCTTATTTATCTGTATTTGCCAATTTGCTTTTTAGTCCCTTATTAGATTGGCCTCTTTTTGCTCTGTCTCAGAATATTTAAGAGTGCTGATATAGTGGGAGAAGTCTAGTGACTTCAGGGTTAATTTTGTTATCAGAAGTGTTGGACATTATTTTGTAGGGTTTTTTGGCAGATTGCAGACAGTGTCTTTCCTTTCCTGTTCTTTATAGTTAGTTGGGCGCCATAGTTTGATAAGCCTATTTTCCTGCCTGTGCTTGTGTTTTCATCTTGCTTCACCGTCAATACATGTGTGGGGGCTGTCTATTCCTTTGGGGTCTGCTCAGGGGTAGTTAGTTTTCCCTTTTCTTGCTTTAGGTTTATGTAGTACTCAGGCGGTGACGAGGCGTCTAGGAACATCGTAGGAACACTCCACTGCTACTGTTAGTTGTGTGGTTAAGATCAGGGATCTGCAATCTGCATAGTTACCAACCTCTCTGGTTTTCTGGGACTTAGCTTTTTGCTGTTCCTCCTCGGTGACCCATTCATAACAGAAAGGTTCCTGCAGCTGTTGGGGAGGATAGGGAGCTTCTGACAATGATGCTTCTTAAATTTGGGGGCTGCGTAAAACACAGCAGTGGGGGGTCTGGAAATATGGATTTTAATCGGGCATCTTTTTGTAGTAAAGGTTGTAATTTCCGTGCAGCCCCCCTTAGCTAAGAGTCTGGGAGTATAAATTTAAGAACAACTTTTGACACAATGCCAGAATGAATGCGTCACATGGATTTATGTCTTTTTACATCGATTAAGGAATTTGCTCTTCAGACCTTCTGGTGTCATCACACAACACAGAACCAGACCCCAATCAGAGGACAATAAAACTTTCACACTCCTTATCTACGAACTGTTCCAATATTTATGTTTATCCTTCTCCCAGAATGACAATTCTGCTTCATGTCACTTGTCTTATCTATTGCGTTATTTCTGTGCTGTTTTGTGTATAAATATGTGATTCTTCAGATGTTGTATTAGTCTAGCCTGATGAAAAGACCTGAGTAGTCTCGAAGGCTTGCAATGTGTTGCCATCTTTTCAGTTAGCCATTAAAAGGTATCAACCACTGAGGACTCGCAATTCTAAATATTCTTATATGTGCATACTAATTTATTGTGTATGCACTTTGCTATTTACCTTTCACCTATACTCTGGTATTTACCATTGTTTTACGAATACTTACCTTGGTTAGATATCAAAGTGCATGCACTTCTTGCTTGTTCACTATGTTGTATAAACCTTACTTCTGAGAGTAATTTTTCTCACTGTATGCTCACCCTCTTGTCATATCTGCATTCACTATACTGGATAGTTATTTTCCCATAACCTACAGTGGCTACGGAAAGTATTCAGACCCCCTTTAAATTTTTCACTCTTTGTTTCATTGCAGCCATTTGGTAAATTTAAAAAAGTCAATTTTTTTTCTCATTAATATACACTCTGCACCCCATCTTGACTGAAAAAAACAGAAATATAGAAATTTTGGCAAATTTATTAAAAAAGAAAAACTGAAATCTCACATTGTCATAATTATTCGGACCCTTTGCTCAGTACTGAGTAGAAGCACTCTTCTGAACTAGTACAGCCATGAGTCTTCTTGGGAATGATGCAACAAGTTTTTCACACCTGGATTTGGAAATCCTCTGTCATTCTTCCTTGCAGATCCTCTCCAGTTCTGTCAGGCTGGATGGTGAACGTTGGTGGACAGCCATTTTCAGGTCTCTCCGGAGATGCTCAATTGGGTTTAGGTCAGGGCTCTGGCTGGGGCAGTCAACAATGGTCACAGAGTTGTTCTGAAGCCACTCTTTTGTTATTTTAGCTGTGTGCTTAGGGTCATTGTCTTGTTGGAAGGTGAACCTTCAGACAAGTCTGAGGTCCAGAGCACTCTGGAAGAGGTTTTCATCCAGGATATCTCTGTACTTGGCCACATTCATGTTTCCTTCAATTCCAACCAGTCGTCCGTTCCCTGCAGCTGAAAAACATCCCCATAGCATGATGCTGCCACCATCATGTTTCACTGTTGGGATTGTATTGGGCAGGTGATGAACAAGTGCCTGGTTTTCTCCACACATACCGCTTAGAATTATCAAAAAAATTTCTATCTTCGTCTCATCAGAGCAGAAAATCTTATTTTTCATAGTCTGGGAGTTCTTCATGTGTTTTTTAAGCAAACAGTATGAGAGATTTCATATGTCTTGCACCAAGGAGAGGCTTCAATTGGGCCTTTCTGCCATAAAGACCCAACAAGTGGAGGGCTGCAGTGATAGTTGTTGACTTTGCTATATTAGACTCATGCTTCCGATCCTTTCAGGAAAATATGTAAACAGGTTTATTAATATTAAATGCAAGATTAAATTGACAGGTAACACCACAATACAAAGCTGATAGCTCAGGATCTACCATCCAGAATAGGCAATATACCAAATACCCCAGAATCCACTCTTTTCAAAATGACCTTTGCACACACATTATAATCATCAATACAAATGATGCAGTCAGAGTCAATCTATTTGTCACGTGTCCCATGACAAGGGGCTCCTTCCCTGTCCCTAACACTAGGGGTGACCCTGTTCACCCTGTTCCCCCGATTACTTCTGATGGTGATGATACCAGGGCCACGTACCTTACATTAGCTCCGGAATCCACCCTCAGTCTGTACCCTGCCTCCACCCAGGGAAGAGGAGAATAGTAAGGTGCCATAATACACCAACTAGACTAACAAGGTAATACAAACAGAAATAAAGGAAAATACCAATCATACAAATATACACACATAAACAACAGAGGTAAACACCGGAGAGTGGAGGTTGGGTGTTAACCAAAGTAGAAGAAGAAAGGGAATTATTACAGATTCAAAACTTAGCAACAGTCACAGATAAATCCACCAAACATCTTCTCCAACAACAACCACCAACAACCTCCAACCATGCTGCATAAGCTGCTCTGACAATAAGTGCTAGCCAGGGCCCAGATTATATAGAAGATGGGAGTGGCTTACTGTCTGAAAGCTTCCAGGAGCTCTCAACTGCACTGCTAAAAGAAATTTAGATGATTTCATATGAAGGTGAAGTGCTTCTAATCACTGCAGGAGTATGAGAAATCAGACGCTGTGGTCTCTGGCTCATCTCTGTCGTAGTAAACACATGACACTATCGATGCTAATATATATGTTTATTTCCTGGAACAAGAGTTGGAGTCTAAAATAGGCCAAACAGCCGGTGTGAAAATTGCAAAATTTCTAATTTTTTTCTTTTAATACATACGAATAGGAAAAAAAAAAAATTGAAAAATAAAAAAAGTACTATACACAAAAATTTGAGTTAAACAATAGATAATTTTATGATGACTCATTTTCTTTCAGCCTCAATAATATATTAAGCAGAAACACAACATCATGGGTTCACCCTCCTTTGATTGTTTTCTATAAGTAAAAATGTAGATACTATGCAATAGTATCAGGTTCCTGACAGCGTCGGCATGCAGCCTCCGCTGAGCAGGGACTCACCAGTGCTGTAGGGGTCCCGGGAACAGTAACAGCTGGAAAGTACAGACGCACAGGACCTAAACACTGAAGTATTAGCAAGCAGGCACGGGACCTATGGTCACGTGACCACAAGGGGGCGGGGCTTAGCGTCCTGCTTACTGAAATGCAAGAACGCTCAGAGTCAGGCAAACCAGAGATCATACACAATACAGGTGAACAAGGTACAGGAGGGACAAGCAGATGGGAGGTCAGACGAAGCCAAAGGTCATTCACAAGAGGGCGGTGCGGTACCAAAGGGATGAGCAGAGAGCAGTCGAGTGACAAGCAGAGGGTCAAACACGAGAGGACAGTGCGGTACAAGAGGGTCAGGCAGAACTCGTAACACGGACAGAACCAGATCACAACCAAACAAGCAACAAGTCATCAGGAACAAGGCACACATATACAAGAGGTCACTTAACTCAGCCAAGGGCAGGAGTATAACTGACAACGGACCTAGGTCCAGTGAGCATTAAAGAGCCGCCCTCTGCCAGAGAGAGGCAGCACAATTAACCCATAGTCTAACCAGGACGGGCCAAAGCGAAATTCCGTCCTGGATCATGACAAATAGTGGATTGTACTGGATCATCACATCCTCTTTCAGCATCTTCATCTTGCGCTGGTGTTTCCAGCACTGAGTAGAGAGCGAGTGAGTGATTGTGATGTCAGAGGGTTTCTTGATGGGAAACTATATCTACGTTTATTATAATCTGGGGTCAAGAGACACCCAATAGCATTCTAAAAATCATTCCATTTCCTGGTCAAATTCCAGATAAATGCTGAATTCAAACTTCGGCAGATTCCTTTAAAGGGGTTGTCTGACCATAGGGTACACATCTGCGGTCACCCTATCTGACCGCAGACTTGTGGAACCTCACATCGTGCGCACTGCGGATTGATAGGATTCTCCGGTGTTGGTGCCAGGAGTGGACAGTCATGTGATGTAAGTATGTGATTTGCATTCTTCCAGCCACATTCCAACTAGACATGTCGGACCTCGCTCAATACACTTGCACTGAGCGAGGTGCACATCTAGTCGGCACATGACCACATGCATGCAAATTACATACTTGCAATACTTGCATATATTTTATTGACATAACTATAAAAACATGACTTTTACCATTTGTGGCAAGAATTTTAGAGTGCTTATAACAAAACCGTAAACAATTCTGCAGCGTTTAGTTCTTCTGTTATTCCTCCTGCATGTTTATATGTAAATTGACAACTAGGAACCCTCAACTTGTAACACCCATTTGTCACTGTATTTACTGTATTTTTCGCATTATAAGACACTCCGAATTATAAGACGCACACCCCAAATTTTGAGGAGAAAAATAAGGAAAAAATATTTTTTATTAAAATGGTGGTGCTTCTTATAATCCTTGCATCTTATTGCTTACCGGGGTTGGTGGCTGCAGTGAAGCGGGGTCCCAGGGTCGCTGCTGGATGATGCAGGAGTGGAGTGATGCTGCAGGACACAGGCAGGGATGAGGGGGGCTCCAATGTGTGGCGCGCTGCTACGGGGGTCTTGTGCTGCTGCGGGGGTCTTGTACTGCTGCGTGGGCCTTGTGCTGCTATGGGGGTCTTGTGCTGCTACAGGGGTCTTGTGCTGCTGCGTGAGTCTTGTGCTGCTGCGTGAGTCTTGTGCTGCTGCGTGAGTCTTGTGCTGCTGCGTGAGTCTTGTGTTGCTGCCGGGTATCTCCGAGTGTTCAGCGGTGCTGCGGGGGTGACCAGCACTGGCCGGGGCTCTGCCGACATTTTGCGACAGGCCATAACCCTCAGGGTCAGCGCATGCGTAGATGGTGATCTCAGGACCAAGATCTCGAGAGATGAGATCTCAGTGCTGAAATCTCATCTCTCGAGATCTTGATCCCGAGATCACCATCTGCACACACGCTGCCTCCGGCATATTTCCGGAGACCACCACACATGGAACCGTGGAAGTGCCAGGGCTCTGGCCTGTCGCAAAATGTTGGCAGCACCAGCTAGCAACCCCCGGGCACCCAGAGACACCCAGACAGCCCCTCATCCCAGCCTGTAGCCTACACCCACGGTATCGGTAAGGCATGTACGCTTTCTAAGACACACCCCCATTTTCCCCCCAAGCTTGGGGAAAAAAGTGCGTCTTACAAAGCGAAAAATACGGTATATATTTTTAAACGGAATAACAAAAAATAATGATGTTTTCTAAAGCAGACTTATCAGAGTGGTTGTGAGTTCCCTTTAAATATCACTGTATGGATTATTATGAGATTATTGTATACATTATTTTTATATGGCATTTGTTATAATGTAAAAACAGTCTAAAACAATTTGCTTTATTACTTTCTTTTCTTTCACATCAACTGCAGCTGTGCCAGCAAGATAACAATGATATATTGATCTAATTTTCCGAATGCCAAGCAGTTAGTTCACATAACATCTTTATATGTCATAGAGTGGGTAGAGTTTATATACTTTTATTGCAGCAATCATCCCCTTTTACTATCCAATGAAAGTATACTATAGGGCATGTACACTGTAAATCTGTTTGCATTTTCATTTTTTCCATGGTTACCCCAAAGCATTATTGTACTATAAAGGCGGGCCATGTACAGTAGCTGCTACAGAAAAGGCCTATTTTTAGCTGGTCGTATCAAAATTTTAATGAGTGGGCAGGACCTGCACAGGGATGCAGATTCCTATGGAGCTAAATACTTGTGAATATCACTTGAAAAGGGTCATATTTTGATCTTTACTATGCACATACTCTATGTTCACCACTGATCACTCCTACTCATCAAAAGAGTGATTGTGATAACATAACAACATACTAAAGCCACGTTCACATGATCAGTATTTGTTCAATAATTTACATCCATATTTGTAAGTGAAAACCAGGAGTGGATGAAAAATACAGAAGTGGTGATATGTTTTTCCTCTGACAGTCACATTCCTGATTTTGGCTTAAAAAAACTGATGTAAAATAATACTGACCAAATACTGAAAGTGTGATCGTGGCCTAAGAAACAGTCACACTTAAAACTCGTTCACATGAGCATATTTTCAGTCTGAGTGCTATCTGTCAAAAAATCAGATGGCACTTGGACAAATGTTACTCAAAGGGTCAGGGCAGATTAACGATTTTTTTCACTGAGTGAATCTGCATGTGAAAAAAAAATCACAGCATGCACAGTTTTTCTCCAAAATTTAGATGAGACTCACCTATTCAAGTGCATAAGTGCCAGAAAAAAAAAAAATCGGATGACATGCAGAGCTACAGTGTAGCATCCGATATTTACAGATACATTGAAATTCTATAGCATAGGAGATGGTAAATGGTTGTGTAAATGATTACTAGCTGCTAGTGTTGAGCATTCCGATACTGCAAATATCGGGTATCGGCTGATATTCGCTGTATCGGAATTCCGATACCGAGTGCCGATATTTTTTCAATATCGGATACCGGTATCGGAAGTCCCCATAATGCAATGAGCCACTGTTGTGGCTGTGATTGGCTGCTGAAAGTCTTAGTTACTCACCGGTTAACGGTATTTTTCGGAGTCCATGACAGCACCACCTGAGAGAGGGGATCCGCCCTTCAGGAACAGGAAACCTACAGATACAAAAGGGCGGCACCTCTCCCACGCATCAGTTGGATTACAGAGCACAGAGGACCACAATGGTTAATAGCATAACATATACAATACTATACACAACTATTTAAATTACCCGTGTACGTATAAGAGGAAGAAGTGCACACCCAAAATAGACTAAAAGGGAGGGAATATACGGGTGCTGTCATGGACTCCGAAAAATACCGTTAACCGGTGAGTAACTAAGACTTTATCGGTCGTCCATGACAGCACCACCTGAGAGAATTACAGAGAGTAATAACTATTTAGGGAGGGACTACAGCCTGCAGCACCCTTATACCAAAAGAGAGGTCTGTGGAAGCACCCAGGTCTAGCCTATAATGACTATAAAAGGTGCTCAGAGAGGACCAAGTAGCCGCCTTACATATCTGGTCGATGGAGACTTCTGATCTCTCGGCTCGCGAGGTCGCCATGGCTCTGGTGAAATGCGCCCTCAGCTTCCCAGGTGGCGACCTGCCTTTTGAAGTGTATGCTACAGAAATTGCTTCTCTAATCCACCTGGCTAGTGTATTTTTTGACACTCTACAACCTTTCCTAGGGCCTTGGTGGGAAATAAATAGGGCATTATCTTTCTTCCAAGGATCGGTAGCTGCCAGATATTCTATGAGGCATTTCCTAACATCCAGGGTATGTAGTTTTTCTTCCTTCTCATTAGCTGGATTAGGGAGGAAGGATGGAAGGACTATTTCCTGAGTCCTATGAAAGTTAGAAACCACTTTAGGTAAGTACGCCGGATCATGTCTGAGTATTACCCGTCCTTAACCTGTATATAAGGAGGACGCCTAAATAATGCCTGGATGTCGCTTACTCTGCGAGCTGAGGTTAGAGCTACCAGGAAGGCTACTTTGAGGGACAGATTTTTAATGGAAGCTGATGAAATAGGTTCGAATGGAGCTTCCGTCATGGCCGTAAGGACTAGATTCAAGTCCCATGGCATGAATCTATCCTTCACTACTGGCCTGGACCTACGTGCTGCCTTAATTAACCTACTGATCCAGTAATTACCTGCGATGTTGCAGCTAAAGAGAGCCCCCAAAGCTGATACTTGTACTTTAAGAGTACTAGTGGAAAGTCCCATATCCAGACCTTTCTGAAGAAACTCTAAGATCTGATTTATTGGAGTTGAACCCCCAGCAACTATTTCAGAGCGCTGCAGGAACTTCTTCCAAATTCTAGCATAGATCTTGGTAGTAATGGCCTTCCTACTCTTAAGTAGGGTGTTAATCAAGTCTGGGGAGAAGTCTTTTTCTTTTAAGAGTGCCCGCTCAAACTCCACGCCGTCAGATGTAGGCCAGCCACCTGAGGGTGGAAGACTGGGCCGTGGGGTAGGAGATCCGGGATGTCCGGAAGAACCCAAGGATCGGACACCGACATGGTCCTGAGGCATGAGAACCATGCCTTCCTGGGCCAAAATGGAGCAATGACTATGACCCTTGCTCTGTCTCTCTTGATTTTTCTCAACACCAAGGGTAGTAGCGATAGGGGAGGGAAGGCGTATGCTAGCCTGAAGTCCCACTTTATCAGAAAGGCATCTACCGCCAGGGGGTTCTCTCTGGGATTTAGGGAGCAGAATAGTCTTAATTTCCTGTTTTCCTTGGTGGCGAAGAGATCTACCTCTGGCTGTCTCCATTTTTGTATAATCAGGTCGAAGATCGAATTGTTTAGGGACCATTCTCCTTATTTTAGTAGGTTGCGGCATCATATTTTCTTTCCCTTTTATGTGTAGTGCTGTCAAAGATAGAAAAAGCTGCTCTGCTTGTTGGAACAACCGTTCTGCCACATTCCTCAGGGGTTTGGAACGAGTCCCACCTTGGTTGTTGACATAAGCCACTGTGACCTGATTGTCGAACACTCGCACATGATGGCCCTGCAGATACATAAGTAACTTCTTAGCTGCCTGCTCTACTGCTGTCAGTTCTTTCAAATTAGATGACATTTTTATCTGGTGATGGTCCCATAGGCCCTGGACTAGGACTTCACCCATATGAGCCCCCCAACCGGAAGGGCTAGCATCCGTAGTGACTATGGGGGATATGTCACACTCCCAGGGAATCCCTCTGGACAAATTATCCTTTTCTAGCCACCACTCTAGGGACTCCCTTGTGCTTCGGGACAAGGTTAGCTGGCCCTCCAAGTAACCTCCAAGGATTTTTTGATGCAGTAAGACCTCGCCCTGTAGTGTTCTTAAATGAAACTGGGCCCACTGGACCGCCGGATACAGGAGGAAAGGGAACCCAGAAGGGACATGGCTTTCCTGAGGGACATGGTGGGGTTATTGGCAGCGTTTAGGATCTGATCGTGTAGGCGAACAAGCTTCTCCGGAGGCAGATGGCATTCCTGTTTCTCAGAATCTAGAATCAGGCCTAAAAATTGCTGAATTCTCATCGGCTGTAACCGAGATTTTTTGATATTAAGCAGCCAACCTAACCACTCTAGGGCCGACATTGCCCTCTGTAGCTGTTCGTTACAATGTTTTGCCGTTTTCCCTATAATCAGGAAGTCATCTAAGTAGGGGACTACTAGAATGTTAGATTCACGTAGATGGGCCATAACTTCCGCCACCACTTTAGTAAACACCCGGGGAGCGACTGCCACCCCAAAGGGGAGGGCCGCATATTGGAAATGTTCAACTGACCCATTTAACTGAACCGCTACTCTGAGGAAGCGCTGATGGGCTGTATGAATGGGTATATGGTAGTATGCATCTTTTAAATCTAACACCACCATAAAGCAGTTTTGAAACAACAACTTTATTGTTGAATTGATTGTTTCCATTTTGAACGGCCGTATTACCAAGAAATCGTTTGAGGGACTTGAGATTAATTATAGTCCTAAAGGAGCCGTCTGGCTTGTGGACCAGGAACAGAGGGGAGTAGAAACCTTTCCCCCTTTCTCCCTCTGGAACCATAGTCAGGACTTTCTTGTGGCAAAGCTCATGAACCTCGGCCTCCAGGGCAGCTTGTTCTGATGTGGAAGACCTGAGAGGGGTGACCTTAAATCGATCTAGGGGAACCCGGGTGAACTCTAGTCGTAAACCCGCAGCTATCACCCCCAGTATCCAGTTGCTGCTAGAGATCAGTGACCAGGCTGGGAAGAAGGCAGCTAGTCTCCCCCCACAGCATCTAGTCATTGGGGCGGTTTTTTAGTGTCACGTGATGGACATTCCTGGCGCCCCCCTCCTCCGAACATGAAACCTGTACCTCTCCTTTTGTCGTCCCATCTGCCCTGATCTCTGGACGGCCTTCTATGGAAATATCCTTTCCTGGTGAAGGGGCGTCTATAAAAAGGATTCGGGAGGCTGGGGAACTTCTTTTTATCGTTCCCGGCTTTCTCTAAAAGTTCGTCCAGGACGGGGCCAAACAGATATTCTCCTCATATGGAATGAAGCAGAGTCGTGACCTGGCCTGGATATCTCCTGGCCAGCATTTTAACCAGAGGGCCCTTCGAGCTGCGTTTGATAACCCAGCTGATCTAGCCGCCATCCTTGCCGAGTCTGCTGAGGCATCAGCCAAGAAAGCCGCAGCACTCTGGATGATCGGTAGAGTTTTCCAAATGGATGCTCTTGGGGCTCCGTCCTTCAGATGGGAATCTAGTTGATCTAGCCAGACCATCACGGATCTGGCTATACAAGTGGCAGCTATCGCTGGTCTTAGGGTGCCTGCTGACATCTCCCATGTTCCCTTTAGAAAGGAATCCGCTTTTTTATCCAGCGGGTCTTTTAAGGAGGCCATATCATCGAACGGTATGGAGGACTTTTTGGAGGCTTTGGCTACTGCCGCGTCCAGCTTAGGGGCCTTATCCCATCTGTTTACCACTGGGTCATCAAATGGGTACCTCCGTTTGAAGGCAGGTGGTAAGGAGCCCCTTTTTTCGCGTCTCTTCCATTCCCTTTCTATCAGGCTCTGGACCTTATCATTTAATGGAAAAGCTTTGTGTTTCCTGGGATCTAGACCTCCGAACATTACCTGTGCCGAAAGCTCTGGCTTTGAGTCTGCTACTGCCATGGTGGACCTTATTGCTTTAACTAGCTTGTCCATCTGGTCTAATGGGAAGCAGAATCGGCTTGAGTCTTCATCCGAAGAGGATGAAGTGGAGGCCGGGGAATCTGAGGAGTAATTGTTCCTAGGGGCAGCTGAGGACTCCGACCCTGAGAAACTAAATTCTCTCCCCCTAGAAGAGTCCCTTTTAGATAGGGCTTTCATCTCTGTCCCTGTAAGGATGGGGGAGAGTGTAAGGGCCTGTTAGTCTATGCCTGGGCCCCCGTCCCCTTCCAACCCCTACCGTCTGTCGCACACATGGCTGACATAGTCTTTTGGGGTGGCCGTCTGGTAAGGGGCAACTACAGAGGGCACATTCCCTGTGCTTCTGTTTTACCGTAGCTTTCCTCCCCTGCGAAACAAGCATAAGGGAACACTGCATCAGGGTACATTCACGGAGATCTCTTACCCATGCAGATGAGGCAGGTACCGGATTATGGAGGGAGGCAGGGGGAATCCTTTAGACTGGAGGAACTTCTGCGGCTCTGCTCACTCGTCCGCTTTCTCTTCTGCTGCCCACTCGTATGAGGCTTCACCGAGGCCTCCTTCTGTGGGCGCTCCTGCACGTCCTGCTGCTCTATGGGGGTTCTGTCATATCCATCGCTGGGCCTTCAGAAACACCCCGGCAGCATCACCTCCTGCCCTTTAAGGCCTCCCAGTATCCGGTCAGCAGGGCACTGGGGCGGCACCTCCCCCAGGAACCCTCCCGCGACCTTCCCCCGCATGATCCATCCCCCCCACCGCCTCGGGTACCGCGCGTCCCCCCGGATCGCCGCGCCCACGCGGCGCACACTAGGAAGGCGGCTGGCACCCGACTTCCGGTTTTGGCGTTCCCGGCCCCGCCCCTTCCGCCGCGTCACTTCCGCCGCGCGTCAGAGGCCGCGGGAGCGCGTGGAAAGGAGCCGGCACGGCGCCCCCGGCCCCGGTATGCCCGCCGCCCCCATGCGCGCCAGCCTGCGCTTGCCGACCGGATGCAAACGCCGACCCGGCCGGAGGGGGTTTGAGACCGGACCCCGGGGGGAGGCGCATCAGGAGGGGCCTGCATACATACCTGGTGCCTGCATTCTGTAGACGGCTGTCCACCGGACCCTTTGCTCCGCCTGCTCTAACCACTGCCATGGCGACCTACCCGGCCCCACCGTGGCGCTTCCAGGTACCCCGAGCTTGACCGAGGTAGGAGATCCCCCCGCTACCTGAGTCGGTCAGCCGGCCTGGGAATCCCTCGACGACTCCATGATGGACTATCTGAAGGAAGTCCCGTCCTCTAGGAACAGGAAACCAACTGATGCGTGGGAGAGGTGCCGCCCTTTTGTATCTGTAGGTTTCCTGTTCCTGAAGGGCGGATCCCCTCTCTCAGGTGGTGCTGTCATGGACGACCGATAAATTATGTCATCATGATGCGCGGTCTGTGCGCATCATGATGCGTGGTGTGTGCCGACTGCGAGGGGTCTGTACGGGCCTCTCGGGGGACTGTGCCGGCTGTCGGTGGTCTGTGCCGGCTATCTGTACGGGCCTCTCGGGGGCCTGTGCCGGCTGTCGGTGGTCTGTGCCGGCTGCCGAGGGCCTGTGCCAGCTGCCGGTGGTCTGTACGGGCCTCTCGGGGGCCTGTGCCGGCTGTCGGTGGTCTGTGCCGGCTGCCGGGGGCCTGTGCCGGTGCAGGCATTGTCCGATGGGACTACAAGTCCCATCGGGCGATGCTTGCTACAATGACAGAGATTGACACATTAGACAATGATGGGACAGTAGTAGTCCCATCATCCGGCTAATGTGTTGAATGTAAAAAAAAAAAAAAAAAAAACATACTACATTCAAACAACATACATACTACATACATACTACATTCATACAACATACATATATACTACATACATGCTACATATATACTACATTCATACAGCATACATATATACTACATATATACTACATTCATACAACATACATATATACTACATATATACTGCATTCATACATATATACTACATTCATACAACATATATATGCTACATATATACTACATTCATACAACATACATATTGTAGGGATTCGCTCTGGTAGGCAATAGCTGGGCGGCAGTAACGAGGCAACACACAGGCATAAAGTCCGATTTCAGAGGTTTTAATGTCACTCAGTAACCAGCAGCTTAACAAAACAGAAGGCAAAGCAAACACATACTCCAGTTCGGAGAACCACTGGTCCCAGACTCACCTCTTGCACGGGACAGGCATAACTAAGTGGCTGTCAGGTCCTGCGGCATCTGCCAGGTGTCATTCCCGGGGTTCTTCCGAGTCTTGCTGCGACAGTCCTGCAGCACGGGAATCCTATATACAAGTTCCAGGCTGAGTCCACACAAGTTCTTGTAGCTTCCAGAAACACACTCACTGTGGCAATCACCAACCTCCATTACATAGGGCCTAACCCCTCCCACCAGTGAGGTAGACATCACATGGGCTGATCACGTGACCCTGACATCATCATAGGTCCCGTCTTTAAGGAAAAACCCGGCCAAACATTAATCTGCTAGGAGAAACATATCTTCCATCCAGTAAAACACCCTTTATTGTACCACAATATATACTACATACTACATACATGCTAAATATATACTACATTCATACAACATACATACATACTACACACTACATACATGCTACATATATACTACATTCATACAACATGCATACATACTACACACTACATACATGCTACATAAATACTAAATTCATACAACATACCTATATACTACATACTACATACTACATACATGCTACATATATACTACATTCATTCAACATACATATATACTACATACTACATACATGCTACATATATACTACATTCATACAACATACATACTACATTCATACAACATACATACATACTACATTCTACATACATGCTACATATATACTACATTCATACAACATACATATATACTACATACATACTACATATATACTACATTCATACAACATACATACATACTACATACTACATACATGCTACATATATACTACATTCATTCAACATACATATATACTACATACTACATACATGCTACATATATACTACATTCATACAACATACATACATACTACATACATGCTGCATATATACTACATTCATACAACATACATACATACTACATTCTACATACATGCTACATATATACTACATTCATACAACATACATATATACTACATACATACTACATATATACTACATTCATACAACATACATACATACTACATACTACATACATGCTACATATATACTACATTCATACAACATACATATATACTACATACTATATACATGCTACATACTGTATATACTACATTCATACAACATACATATACACTAAATACATGCTACATATATACTACATTCATACAACATACATATATACTACATACTACATACATGCTACATATATACTACATTCATACAACATACATATATACTACATACATGCTACATATATACTACATTCATACAACATATATATATACTACATACTAAATACATACTGCATACAATACATTCATACATTCATACAATACATACATATAGACATACAGTACATATAACATAGAGTATATACTCACCATTACTTGTCACTTTGATCCCCGAAGCCAGTGTCATCTATGAAAGAAATTAGAAAATAACAAACAAGCGGTCGCATCAGCTGATGCTGCTGTTCTCCACGGGAAATTGGCGTGGGACACTCGTGGATTTCTGCGGATCAGGGAGTATATTGCTTGTTTGTTATTTTCTAATTTATTTCATAGATGACACTGGCTTCAGGGATCAAAGTGACAAGTAATGGTGAGTATGTACTCTATGTTATATGTACTGTATGTCTATATGTATGTATTGTATGAATGTATGAATGTATTGTATGTAGTATGTATGTAGTATGTATGTAGTATGTAGTATATATGTAGCATGTATGTAGTATATATGTATGTTATATGAATGTAGTATGTAGCATGTATGTTTTATGTAGTATGTATGTATGTTGTATGAATGTAGTATATATGTAGCATGTATGTAGTATGTAGTATATATGTATGTTGTATGAATGTAGTATATATGTAGCATGTATGTAGTATGTAGTATATATATATGTTGTATGAATGTAGTATATATGTAGCATGTATGTAGTGTGTAGTATATATGTATGTTGTATGAATGTAGTATATATGTAGCATGTATGTTTTATATATGTATGTTGTATGAATGTAGTATATATGTAGCATGTATGTAGTATGTAGTATATATGTGTGTTGTATGAATGTAGTATATATGTAGCATGTATGTAGTATATATGTATGTTGTATGAATGTAGTATATATGTAGCATGTATATAGTGTATATGTATGTTGTATGAATGTAGTATATATGTAGCATGTATGTTTTATATATGTATGTTGTATGAATGTAGTATATATGTAGCATGTATGTAGTATGTAGTATATATGTATGTTGTATAAATGTAGTATATATGTAGCATGTATGTAGTATATATGCATGTTGTATGAATGTAGTATATATGTAGCCTGTATGTATGTATGTTGTATGGCTATAGTATATATGTAGCATGCATGTAGTAGGTAGTATATATGTATGTTGTATGAATGTAGTATATATGTAGTATGTATGTAGTGTGTAGTATGTATGTATGTTGTATTAATGTTGTATACAAGTAGTATGTATGTAGTATGTATGTATGTTGTATGTATGTAGTATGTATGTAGTATGTATGTAGTATGTATATATATATATATATATATATATTTTTTTTACATTCAACACATTAGCCGGATGATGAGACTACTATTGTCCCATCATTGGCAAATGTGTCAATCACTGTCAGTGTAGCAGGCATCGCCTGCTCTAACCACTGCCATGGCGACCTACCCGGCCCCACCGTGGCGCTTCCAGGTACCCCGAGCTTGACCGAGGTAGGAGATCCCCCCGCTACCTGAGTCGGTCAGCCGGCCTGGGAATCCCTCGACGACTCCATGATGGACTATCTGAAGGAAGTCCCGTCCTCTAGGAACAGGAAACCAACTGATGCGTGGGAGAGGTGCCGCCCTTTTGTATCTGTAGGTTTCCTGTTCCTGAAGGGCGGATCCCCTCTCTCAGGTGGTGCTGTCATGGACGACCGATAAATTATGTCATCATGATGCGCGGTCTGTGCGCATCATGATGCGTGGTGTGTGCCAACTGCGAGGGGTCTGTACGGGCCTCTCGGGGGACTGTGCCGGCTGTCGGTGGTCTGTGCCGGCTATCTGTACGGGCCTCTCGGGGGCCTGTGCCGGCTGTCGGTGGTCTGTGCCGGCTGCCGAGGGCCTGTGCCAGCTGCCGGTGGTCTGTACGGGCCTCTCGGGGGCCTGTGCCGGCTGTCGGTGGTCTGTGCCGGCTGCCGGGGGCCTGTGCCGGTGCAGGCATTGTCCGATGGGACTACAAGTCCCATCGGGCGATGCTTGCTACAATGACAGAGATTGACACATTAGACAATGATGGGACAGTAGTAGTCCCATCATCCGGCTAATGTGTTGAATGTAAAAAAAACAAGACCCCCAGCAGGCCCGCACAGACCACCGGCAGCCGGCAAAGGCCACTGGCAGTCGGCACAGACCACTGACAGCCGGCACAGGCCCCCGAGAGGCCCGTACCGACCACCGGCAGCCAGGACAGGCCCCTGGCAGCCAGCACAGACCACCGACAGCCAGCACCGGCCCCCGAGAGGCCCGTACAGATCACCGGCAGCCGGCACAGGCCCCCGGCAGCCGGCACAGACCACCGACAGCCGACACAGGCCCCCGAGAGGCCCGTACAGACCACCGACAGCCTGCACAGACCCCGCCCGCACACACAGACACGCACAGTGTCCACCCACACTCTTCCCCCCTGCCAAAAGGGTTTTTTTTAATTCCGATATTTCTGTCCCATTGACTTTAATGGGACTTCCGGTATCGGAATCGGCGATACCCGATACTTTTTTGTGTATCGGGCCGATCCATTCCGATCCGATACTTTTGAATATCGGATGGTATCGCTCAACCCTACTAGCTGCTGTAAAAAAAAAGAGGATTGTAAACGGATAACAATTGAAAAAAAAAATCATCCCACTTTTTGGGATGAAACTGAACAATTTTTTTCATACTCTCATGTGAACCTACCCTTAGGCTATGTGCACACGTAGTTTTAGGTGCTGTGGATTTTTCTATGCAGATTTTGAAAAATCTGCAGGTAAATCCACAGGTCATAAGACCTGCGGTTTACCTGTGGATTAGCCTGCGGTTTAGCCCTGCGGTTTCGCACCTCTACAATAGAGAAGATGTGAAATCGCTGCGGATTCCGCACAAAGAATTGACATGCTGCAGATTGGAACCCGCAGCAAATCCGCACGGAAAAATCCGCAGCATGTGCACAGCGTTTTTCAGTTTACCATTGAAAACAATGGTACTGTACAACGCACCTAAATCTGCTGTGGACCCGCAGGGACAAAACCACTGCGGATCCGCAGCAGAATCCGCACCGTGTGCACATAGCCTTAGGTGTAGTGACCCGGCTGACCACTGACCATGAACCAGATGGTACTCATGTACAGTATATAAATATATCTTTATTGTCACATGATTCCTAAAAGTGTATCTAAACTTATGTGAGCATTTGGGTCCTGAAAATCAGAACCTGTAATGGGTTTACTGTGACAGAAAGGAACCAGAAGATTGCAGCGCATGATTTCTCCTACTATTGCACTGATTAGAAGCACTTCACCTTCATGTTAAAAGGTGTATATTTCTTTTAGCAGTGCAAGGGATAGTCTGCTTAGTTAGGAGCTCCTGGAAGCTTTCCTACATCTTTTATATATTCTGGGCCCTGGCTAGTAATCATTGTCAGAGTTAGCTTATGCTGCATGGCAGATGGTTGTTGGTGGTCGTTGTTGGAAAAGGTGTTTGGTGGATTTATCTGTGACTGTGACTTGGTTTTGAGAGTGTGAAAATTCCTTTTCTTCTCCTACTTTGGTTTAACCGCATTCTACTACTTCCCTTTTCTTTGGGTGGGGGAAGGGTACAGACTGAGGGCGGATTAAGGAGCTAAGGCAAGGGACGTGACCCCAGTGTCTTCATCATCAGAAGTAATCCAGGGAACAGGGTGAGCTAGAGTGCTCCTAGCGTTAGGGACAGGGGAGGAGCCCCTGGTCTCGGGACACCAGACAATAAAATCATGACAGAACCCTTATTCAAAAGCTCATTTAAAAAAATAGCTCAGGAGGTATAAGTGGTCAGCTAATGCCAGAATGCCCAGAAGGAGCATTGTATGGCCTCATAAACATTTTTTTGAACCTATATGCCCACACTGTGTGCTCACTCAGGCAGGAGTTATTGAATTGAATGGTATTTGCAGGTAACGGAAAATTCAAATAATTTGCAAATGGACAAAAAAACATTTCAAACTACTTTTTACACATTGAAAAAGATAACATCATCAACTTCTCAAGCTTTCCGATAATGTTTGGCAGCTGTCACATAACATGGCATAGCACAGTTAATTAGAAGGGACTACCACAGCCTGTAGAAAAGTCTAGCAAGGGTATGCATCCATCATTTTACAGTGATTTAGAATAGTGAGAGGATGTCAGAACTCAGCCATAGAAATAAGAAGAGAAAGCCCTAAAATATTGGACAAATACTCAAGACAGTAATGTGTTCTACAACTGCAGCAGCAACGAAAATTAGAGAGATAGTCTCTGAATAAGGCCGAGATCAGGTGAGTGTAATGAAAAATCATCTAATTTTTATCCAAGTTATTTACATTAACATTTATATTCCATTCGTGTCTCATCTGGGTGTCAATTTTTTATATCCGAGTGACATCCGTGTTATATCCATTTTTATACATCAACAGTTTATTGTACACAATCAAATGCAGTTTCTTTGTTAATAATGGCAATCTATATATATATATAAAATTGAATGTATGTGTGTGTATGTATGTGTGTATTACCAACCAATCATGAAGCATCTTTCATTTCACCAGAGCTGTTTAAAAGAAGCTGAGCTGTGATTCGTTGCTGTGAGCAGCAGTTTTCCCAGTCGACAACACCTCAGCAGACACTGACATGGTGGGAGAAATCTAGCATCCCTGGCAACATAAGCTCCCAGCCATTGCCTGCCACCCAGAAAGGAGCAGAGAGCACATGCCAGAAATGAATCACCACCTCCCTGCCCATATACACATCACACATCCTCCATCCCAGAGGCACATCTTTCCTCTTAAAGGGATCTCCGGTATGGAAGATATGGAAAATCCGTCAGTGCTCTGATACTGACCCCAGGCCTCTCTTAAAGGGATCATTGGTATGGAAGTTAGGGCAAATCCATCCAGCACTTTAGTTTTGACCCCAGGCCTCTTTTAAAGGGATCCCCGGTATGGAATTAGGACCATTCCACTCAGCGCTGTGGTTCTGACCCCAGGGTCTCTTAATGGGATCCCCAGTATGGAAGTCAGTGCAATTGCCTTAAAATGCTCTGGTACTGACCCCAGGCTCTCTTAAAGGGATCCCCTGTATGGAAGGTAGGACCGTTCCACTCAGCGCTGTGGTTCTGGCCCCAGGATTCTATTAAAGGGATCATTGGTATGCAAGTCAGGGCAAATCCACTCAGCACTCTGGTTCTGACCCCAGTCTCTCTTAAAGATATCATTGGTATGGAAGTTAGGGCAATTCCACTCAGTGCTCTGGTTCTGACCCCAGGCCTCTCTTAAAAGGATCCCCGATATGGAAGTGAGGGCAAATTCACTTTGCATTTTGGTATTGACCCCAGGCCTCTCTTAAAGGGATCTCTGGTATGGAAGTTAGGGTAAATTCCTCAGAGCTCTGATTCTCACCCCAGGCTTCTATTAAAGGGATCATTGGTATGGAAGTCAAGGCAAATCCACTCAGCACTCTGGTTCTGACACCAGGCCTCTCTTAATTCCCGGTTTGGAAGTTAGGACTGCTCCACTCAGCACTCTGGTTCTGATCCCAGGCTGATGGGATGATGTGGGATATTAGGGGTAGTAGTCTGGTGGCTCTGGCTGATGGGATGATGTGGGATATTATGGATAGTAGTCCGGTGGCTCTGGCTGATGGGATGATGTGGGATATTAGAGGTAGTAGTCCAGTGGCTCTGAAGGGATGATGTGGAATATTAGTGGTAGTAGTCGGCGGCTGTGATGGGATCATGTGGGATATTAGTGGTAGTTGTCTGGTGGCTCTCCCTGGTGGGATGATGTGGGATACTAGGGGTAGTAGTCCGGTGGCTCTGGCTGACGGGATGAAGTGGGATATTAGGGGTAGTAGTCCGGTAGCTCTGGCTGATGGGATGATGTGGGATATTAGTGGTAGTAGTCCGGTGACTCTGGCTGACAGGACGATGTGGGATATTAGGGGTAAGAGTCCAGTAACTCTGGCTTATGCACTCAGCTTTATATATAATCATTATAATTTGTTATAACTAACCATAGTTTGTTACTATGCCCGGGCAGCGCCGGTCTCTTCAGCTAGTGTATCTATAAAAACCTGATGTAATATGAATGGTTCAAATGAGACCCAATTTATGTTGTACACCCACAGACTTGAATAAATGTGTCTCTTCCAAGATATGGAAGCGCGTACTGCATATAGCATTTTTTTTCACCCTGATGCTCAGTCCATGTGAAAAAACTATAATCTAAATATATCTTTAGAATAACATCATGCTGTCAGTGTGTGATCCGATTTTAACTCGGACTGCACAAATCCCTATTTATTTGCTTGCCTGAGCAACCCATTATAAAAAGATTCAATTGAAAAAAGGGAGACAAAGATAAGAGAGGAGACAGCAGCAGCAGTAAGAGACTCTCTGTCATTGATCAGTGATATGATGTTTCTGACATCTGTTCTGCTGCATAAGAATTACACATTTATTTTCTTCATTCTTAATGCACTAGAAAGCTGCAATAAGGCAGTACAATATTTGTTCAGAAGAAAACAATCTGAAATATGTGTTTGTTAAAGACAATATCCTTGGCTCTGGCAATGATATTAGTGGAGAGGAAGAGAAGGATATTAATGAATGTATGGCATGTCCCTTGTACCAGCAGTATGATGTTACATCTGATAGCGACACCATCAGTTTGATTCAGTGTTCTGCACAAAATAATATGTTGATCATAAATGACTAAAAGGGATAATTTTTGGACTGTTTTTAATTAAAAAAAAATCTGAAAAGTATGTGATTGTATTGTTATTATATGGACTCTTGGTTACCAATAGTTATCATCTGATCCTATGGTGAGGTCACTTTGACTTTTGTAAGTCTATGCTTGTATGAAAGAACATGAGTAGGGTCGGTACAGTCCTATGAGATGTCAATGTTGTTCATATCTATTACGGGCAATGGAGGTTTTGCAGTATTGCGATTCACAGAGAATCAATTCTCTAACTGAATTTTTTAAAAACATTTTGCAAACTTGGCAAATTCTAATTTCAAAACATGCTATAATCTATTGTTTACATATAAAATAATGAAAACAATGTTCAGAAGTTTATACTTTAACATTTTTCTTTTTAGTACAAACGGCTTATAGGACTAGAAAATATAATGCGAGGTAGTTCCTCATATCAGAAGAGGACATGAGATTTTTGTGTCCATTGCCGATAAACAGGGGTCACAAATGGTTAGGTGACCCATTGCCAAATTCAAAATAACTTCTGTCTATTAGACATAGTTGGCAACCTTTCTTAGGGCGCTTAATTCCTCCCCCAACCGCATCCCTAGCCACTCAGGGAACACATCTGAATCAGCCAAGAACAACTACTTTTGGAATGGGAGTTACATAAACCCAGCCAGATTTTAGTCAAGGCATCCATGAAAATCCGGAACAGTTGACAAATATGTTATTAGGCTGCCTGTAAGGCATTGGGCTAATGAATGTGATGGCTGACAATTTATAGGGTATTGTTAGAGATACAGAAAGGGGTTCTCTATGATGAGATAATGGAGTGCATGGAGCCCATATTCTAATAATAAAAATAATTTTATTTATATAGTGCTGACAATTTCCACAGCACTTTACAGTTAAGTGGGGATATGTACAGGCAATAAAGACATTACAAAGTGACACACAGTTCACCAGTTACAGGAGAAGCGAGGGTCCGGCTCGCAAGCTTACAATCTTTAAGGAGATAGGGGGGACATAATAGGTAAAATCCACTTGTCATATGTGATCCAGCCATCATAATAAATAGGGCATGGCACTTAAGCTGTGTGATCCGGTCATCAGCCAGTATCTGCCTTACTACAGTTACCAAGTGATATTGGGCATGTGGATGATGTGAAGACAGATGAGTAAGAAGGGCCAGTGTCTGAAAAAAATTTTGAAAGCGGGAACAGCAAAATGTTACATTAGTCAAGTGAGGTGGTAGGATTGTCTAAGAGATGTGCTTTTAAAGCACGCTTAAAAATGTAGGGGCTAGATATTAATCAAATTGTCTGTTGTAGAGCATTCCAGAAAACTGGTGTAGCATGAGAGAAGTCTTGAAAAGTAATGATTGCCATCTGTGTTTGTCTTAGACCTTTAGAACAAAGCTCTACCAAGAGCAACCAGAGAGTGGAGACAAAAACATATAAATATTTGCAGCTTTGCAAAAAAAAGAAATGAGAAAAACTGTCTAAATAAAGCAAACAGGACATCTACTTTGCTTGCTGTTGAGGACCTCATTTTCTGTAGTGTGGGTTTACTTTATGGGCTGGAGTCTTCAGTTAATCTGAAGCTCATGTGTACAATCATTACACCAAAGCATGCAGTTCGTACATGTGAACTTGTAACCCCATCATATTTCTGGCTCTAAAATACAAGGTAAAGATATTGAAGTGGGTCAGGGCTTGAATCCTACTAACCGCAACCTCTCAAAACATATAATGTTTCAATCCCGAAGTTTGTAATATTAAACAATGAAAACATTAATTGACTACAGATGTGGAAACTGTCTGTGGCTTTTCTTCGCTCTATACCATATTTTTTTCCCCCTCATTTCATTCTCCAAACTTTAAACTTGAGTCTACAAGCTGAAAAAGCATGAAAAAGCCAGACAAATAAATGGAGATTGTTTTAGAAACCACTAAGTGATCTTCCGCGGTATGGCATTTCCTTTCACGTACAATGGAATGTTTTAAGATTCTTGAAGGGATATTTGAGATTAAAATCAAGCCAAATATACAGTAACATCTAGAGGAGAGTAGAAAATTGTGAATGTAATCCATTCCTTAATTAACTTCTCAACATCATGTGCTAGAAATATTAGCTGTTTACTGCTCTTTTCAAGGTTGAGTAAGGTGTAGATGTGCGGTAATCAATTTTAATGTGTAGGATTATTAGTCTATTAAAGTGTCATCAGAAAATAACCTAGTGTGTAAATCGGGTTTTATGTTAAAAGTTTTTTTTTTTTAAATTTTGGTTTGATTTGTATTATATAAAAATAACAGCAATCTTGCTATTTTCACTCTGGCCAATGAGGCCTATCATAGACTCCTGCTTTAAGTTTTTTCAGGAAATCCACAATCGGATGACTCCAACTCTATCTTCTGTGTTCAAGCATCTAACCAGCTTGTCAAAAGTCATTGTGGAGTTAGGGGAAGCTCGGTCAGCTGTGACATTACCTATTCCGAGTGACAAAATCTTTTGGTATCAGCTGTGTTAAATGTTATTGTGCTACTCCCTGTGATGATAATGGGACTCCTGAAAAAGACAAGTTTCAAAAAGCTCCAGTGGCCAATGTGAAAACGGCAAGATTTCAATTTTTATATATAAATTGTGATTTTGGAAAAAAAATAAATAATACATTTCACACACAAATCTGATTTAACCAAGAACTTACTTTCTAATGATACATTCTCTGTAAATGGTTTTTTTTAGGGATTTTTTTATGCTATAGATGTTTGTCGTCTGTTAGGATCCTCATCTTCATGCTAGAGTGGAGAGCAGCTACAAGGAATACAGATAATTCATAGACATGAATAGACAGTGTGTAATAGGTCTTTCCCCCTGTGGTGGCACTACAGGAAAATTGAACACAATGAAATTGACATAATGCCCCATATGGTATCTTATTCTGATCACTGGGGATTATAGCAAGGGAACACTTGCCGGAGTTGCGCAATCTAGCAGGACACCAGTGATGCAGCTGAAATTTTTATTACATGTCCACTTTTCTGATGCGTCAATACCACCAAAAATGATAGAAGCTAGTTACAGCCATATCTTCATCACATATGACTATGATGCCTCTCTGCCCTTCTTTGGGCTAAAAAATACAATAGATATCAAGTATTATGATACCCACACCAGCTACTGGCCTAGACTCAGTCTCTACACAATTTACCAATAAGTCTTCCACTAAAAACTGAGCATTCCAACATCTTGAGGAAGTCACAAATCATACCGACTGGTCAACTACCAGACCGTTATCATATTCTATGTAGTCACAAATGACTTAAATGAACATAACAGATGTCAAAAAGTGACACACCATATGCCAAACTGTGGTCAAATTTACTCATTTATCTTTTTGTATGCTACAATCCAATCTTTTCAGTGTTTGACTTCATGTACCTCGCTTTCAGGAGTTACTCCCATCAATAAAAGAGATAGAAAATTGAAAGGATATGCCATTGCCTTTCGATCAGTGAGTGAGGATCAATTTCTGAGACAAAGGCTCTCAAATAACTAAAGCAAAAATAAAGCAAAACCTGTCAAGCCCACTGACTTTGATGGTGTCGGAGGAAAAAAGGATTGTTGAATTTCAACATGCCTGATCCTTTGTTCTCACAGGAGACAGGTCACAACCACAGGTGTCAGTATTATTATTTATTACTAGCTGAAGAGCCCGGCGCTGCCCGGGCATAGTAACTAACTGTGGTTAGTTATAACAAATTATAATTATCCTCCATCCCATAGTCCCGTGCCCATATACCCATCATACATATCCACGATCCCTTAGGCCCGTGCCCATATATCCATCATACATATCCTCCATCCCATAGTCGAGTGCCCATATACCCATCACACATCCTCCATCCCATAGTCCCATGCCCATATACCCATCATACATATTCTCCATCCCATAGTCCCATGCCCATATACCCATCATACATATTCGCCATCCCATAGTCGAGTGCCCATATACCCATCACACATCCTTCATCTCATAGTCCTGTGCCCATATACCCATCATACATATCCTCCATCCCATAGTCCAGTGCCCATATACCCATCATACATATCCGCCATCCCATAGTCCCGTGCCCATATACCCATCATACATATCCTCCATCCCATAGTCCAGTGCCCATATTCCCATCACACATCCTCCATCCCATAGTCAACCATTATGACATCATAATGAGCGGCGGGGCTTGTAACCTATGATGAATCAGCGTCGCCATGGCAACCATTATGACATCATAAAGAGGGGCGGGGCTTGATATGCACACACTGTTTCCCCATTATGTAGATAGGGGCATTATGACATCATAATGAGGGGCGGGGCTTGACACGCCCACACTTTTTCCCCAGTATGTAGATAGGGGCAAAATTGTTTGGTGAATTGGAATGCATGGGGTTAAAATTTCGCCTCACAACATAGCTTAGGACGCTCTCGGGGTCCAGACGTGTGACTGTGCCAAATTTTGTGGCTGTAGCTGCGACGGTGCGGATGCCTATCCCGGACACACACACACACACATAAATACACACATACATACATACATACTTTGAGCTTTATATATTAGATTATAGCGCCATTTATTCCATGGCGAATACATGTGAGGAGGGGTATACATAATAAATACAAGTACAGTAATCTTAAACAATACAAGTCACGACTGGTACAGGATGAGAGAGGACCCTGCCCGCGAGGGCTCACAATCTACAAGGAATGGGTGAAGATTCAGTAGGCGAGGGTAGAGCTGGTTGTGCAGCGGTTTGGTGGATCGGTGGTTACTGCAGGTGGTAGGCTTGCCGGAAGAAGTACAGTAGGTCTTCAGGTTGTTTTTGAAGGTTTCCATGGTAGGCGAGAGTCTGATATGTTGTGGTAGAGAGTTCCAGAGTAGGGGGGATGCGCGGGAGAAGTCTTGTATGCAATTGTGGGAAGAGGAGATAAGAGGGGAGTACAGAAGGAGATCTTGTGAGGATCGGAGGTTGCGTGCAGGTAAGTACCGGGAGACGAGGTCACAGATGTATGGAGGACTCAGGCTGTGTGGTTGCAGGTTACCACTGTATCACATGCGCACTTGGTTAAGATGAGCATGAATGTGTATTAGGGGTAAGGAGGAAAGGCTGTTCACCGAAAAAGCTGACAACTATTGAAGGTGCATTGGCACTTTAAGAATAGTTGAAATATAACAGAGAATTACAGTTTAAGCAGAAACACAAAGAAGTTTTAGTTCTTAAAACTGCCTTCACTTGCACTAAACATAATCTAATTATATATAACTAAGATTAGAAAAGAACAAGAACATTCCTAAGCTCACCAGGAAACTAGCCGTTCCACAGGCACAGTGCATGTACAACCCAAAAGCTCTCATTATGAGTCAACTAGATTATCAAATTTACTTTCAGAGGAAGAAATATATTAAATGTCCCATTTCCAGAGGATAAATATATTTATTATAGTTTTTGTGGATGTGTTTAACTCAATAAATATCTTTTGAGGCATATATCTTTGACAGGTCAACTAAAGCTTGTGTATGGATATTGAGGTTAAGATGGTGTCATGTGTAAAGATGTCAATGCTTTTGATAACTGTAACAGCAGTCATGTAAGTCATGGGCTGACATGTTATATTCCCAACCTGTGCAGCTACTTTATAGAGCTTTGAGGATCAGCGTTACCTTCATGGCATGGTATGGCACCGGCTCCCTGTAAGGAGACCAGTTGAGTATGGAATCTTGAGGCCAATGATCAGTGGGACAAAATTGCAAATAGGATCTCTCCTAGAAGAAAAATATGGCGCCTATTAAACATAACTGTTCTATAAGTCAAAGTTGAAGACTTTATTCATTAAAGCAAATCTGTCAGTAATATTAACCACCCTAAGCCATCTATATGGGCATTTAGGTCATAGGAATCTGAATAAAAAGATACCTTGATATTTGCGATCCGCTGTCTTATTCCAGAGAAAACCATTTTTTGTTGTTATATGTAAATGTGTAAATGACTGAGCTGTTAAAAGCTATGGGCCGGACATAGATCTACATAAGAATCCATGAGAGCTAATTTTTTAAAAAACGTGGTGTTACAAATGTGAGACATGTAACTAACACAAAACAGTAAAATTAATTTTTGTTTCCCTACAAGCATATTTGTTGCAGCTCTGACAACTCTTCTGCAGTGCAACACTGGATGCCTGTGAGATGAAAGCTGAAGCACTAAGGGGAACCTGCAGATGTGTCAGTTACTATCTCACACAGCTCTGCAGTGAGATCAGGAGAGCAGAGAATGGCCATTACACATTACACTGATACAGTGGGGAAAAAAGTATTTAGTCAGCAACCAATCGTGCATGTTTAGGACTGTAGTCGTGGCCGAGGACTCCGGGGCAGCAGTGTCCTGGCCTCCCCTCACATAGACATGACAGCTTCCTGTCAGCATACCTGCAGCTCCATTCTTCTCAGGGCTTTCGGTAATGCGCTGCACATTCTCCTCAGATGATGTGGAACAAACAGAGTCACAGTCCCGTTCAACTTTAACAATAACAGCTTTACTCATTTTTGTACACAGCACATCCATTTTCTTTACAGCGGTTACCTCAGATTCCACAGTGCACAATTCTGTCACTTTCCTTATGATCTTACTGTCTTTCTTCAGCATATCTCTTGTACGTCCCTTCCCGTTCAGCATCACAGCATCCTCTCTGTCCAGCTTCACCATTTTTGGGAGTTCCCCTGTCTGTTTCACCCCAGACAAAAGGGCATCTGCCCACGTAACAAGCTGCCTCATAATGAGCTATCTGTGCTGCCGTACCGCTGCCAACTGTCTCACTACCATATGTAGTATAGTCATCTGCACTGCTATGTTCTGCGCTGCTGTGACCTGTGCGGCTGTGATCTGTGCTGCTGTTTTCTGCAGTGTTGTCATCTGTGGCCCTCAGGCCCTGGACGGCTGGGCCCGTGTCTTTAATGTTACAGAGCTGACTGCCCTGTCAGGGCGCTCCCGCCCAACTGATTGAAACCTCAGCTGTTCCTCAGCTTAATGGCCATTCGCTTCTCCTACTATAACTATTTACAGGCTGAGTATGCGCTCCACCTCATCTAGTGACCTAACTGGGGTACTACGCTTTCCCTACAACTATATCAATAGTTATACATAGCATTAACATAAATATACATTACACTTTTATCCCTTAAGGTAATACACAGAATAATGTAGCAATACCTATATGACACTCACATAATGGTAATACACATGAACGTGTAGCAGTACCAGTAAAATACAAGAAAGAGATAAAAGATAGAAATATAACATTTTCCATTCCCTTACACAAGTTCTCCCACTTAAAACAATGAGAGAGGCCTGTTATTGACTTCATAGGTAGACCACAACTATGAGAGTCAGAATCAGAAAACAAATCCAGACAATCACCTTGTCTGATTTGGCAAGTTTTTTGGCAAGGTATAAAACCCTCCAATCCAAGGTATTATACTTAGCCAGGTCTCCCCACCCTCCGTTAGCTACATCCATGGAAAAGCTATGCACAGGGTCCCTTTCACTGTCTGAGCGCTCCATTGGTGTATTTTTTTCTATTTCCCAAGAATCCAGACCTTGAGTTCCTCAGCAAACATTACTTTACAGTATAAATCTAAAGGCTTCATTATGTATTAGATTTAAATCACCCAAACTTTTCAATTCAGTCACTCAACCCTTATGTTCTCCAATAGATCCATAGAAAACATACACATATTGCTATGCCTCTGCAATGGCTTGGCAGGCCTTCATCCCCTTTCTCTATGGCTTCTCCCCTCTGCTGTACTGAATGCTTAGTCTGGCATGCTCCCATGTGATCATCTGCTAAGGCCTCTTTCACACTTCAGTTTTTTGCATCAGTCAAGATCCGCCAAAAGGACGGATGGCGGATCCGTTTTAGTACTGATGACAACGTATGTCACCCGTCCGTTTTTTTGACGGATCCGACAAATGAAGAATTTTAAAGGAATCGCAGCCTGGAAAAGGAGAGAGAGAGAGAGAGAGAGAGCAACAGCAAAATTCATAAAACATCATATTTATTAGTAGATTTAAAACATGAAAAGGAAAAATGTAAAATACATGATAACGGTGAAAGCGTTTTGAGCTACACTAACTCTTAGTCATAGGCAATGATTTTGACAGGGCTGGGCAACCATCTAATATATATCAATATGTCCTGATTCTACCTTGATAGCATAAGATCCGGGTATTCGGGTGCCAGGCTCAATTCCCTGCCTTGCATGATTCACATCTGATTTTCAGCCACTAAAAATGCAAGGATTGCCTGCCAGTCACTTTAATGCTGTAGTCATTACGGACTGACACATAGTGTTACTGTACCAGTTGGTGGAACATTTAACCAACAGTCCTTTTCAGGCTACTTCAAATAGATTCTATTCTATAATAACACCGCTCTTAGCTGCAATTAGTGCAGGGTTAGCTGCTGGAGTAGTGACAGTGTATTAGAGGCATTTAGGCAGGGTTCATTGCGTTACAATCCTTGGCACTGCTATGTTAAACCAACACTCTGGTTCTCCTCCTGACTTGTTGACTTAACAACACAACATCACTTGTCAGCTGTGTCCCTTCGTCATCGATTACTTTAGACATTAATTGCCGTTGCACACCATTGTCTTATTCTGACCATGACTGCTAGATTATAAGGACATCACTAAACATGATCCCCTCATGTCTGTTATGATTGAGTCACCGTAGGAGGGAAAAACAGAAATGCTAGCTAAGTCCAGAAAACCAGAGAAGTTGGCAGCTATCGGATTGCAGACCCCTGAACCTATCAACACAACTAGCAGTAGCCGTGGGGGTTTCCTGCGATGCCCTAGACCCCTCGATCACAGCCGGAGAAATAGCTAGGCCTAAAGAAAGAAAGGGGAAAACTAAACTGCCCCAGAGCAGACCCCAAAGCAATAGGCAGCCCCCAACATATAATGACGGTGAAGCAAGATGAAAACACTAACACAGGCAGAAAGATAGACTGAGCAAAGACGGGGTCCAATCTAGCTAGATAGAAAAGGACAGGAAGGCTGCTGTCTGCAATCCATGAAAAACCCTATGAAAATAAGAGCCAGCAGACTGACAGTGAAAAAGGCCCTGAAGACGCTAGGCTTCAAAAAAGCTATGTCAGTACTCAGGAATATTCTGAAGACAGAGCTACAGGCAAAAGGAGATTCAGCTCACCCCAGCAGGGAATGGCAGAATCCAGAAAAGCAAGGAAAAACAAAAACAAAACACTAATGCAAACAGGCAAAGCAGAAAAACTTAGCTTAGAGGAGCAGGAATCAGACTGGTGTCCTAGAAGTCCACAGAGAAATCACCCGCAGGGCAGAAGGGTGTCGACAGCCTTATATCCAGTCTGTGACTCCACTCAGCCAGTCATCCTCATCAGGTTCAGGTGCCTGATAATCAGGCTCATTACCTTCTTTCACCAGAATAGGGAGTTCACCAGACCTCAGTGACGAAGGGGAAAATGAACTCACAACACATGTCCCTCTTGAAATATGCAGGGTGAGAGGCTGGAATAAATAAATAGAATTGTAAAGACTCGCTCTTTGTAGTGTCCAAGTGTGGGACCACTTGTCTGCTGAGACTCCCCACCGGGAGGGAAGAAACATCAGGTTGAGGATTACATAGGACAGATTCTTGGCTAGTGAGACTAGACTGTCTGGATGACAGGGTGGTGCTAAGAAACATGCTGGAAGCATTTTCTGCCATCCAGTCAACCACCTGTTCCCACTGATCTTTATTCAAGAGTATTGTCCCTCGCTTCCCTGCAAAGTGGAAGAGAAGCAAAGTTTTGTGGATGACCTTGTTTCTTGTGCTCCCACCTGAAAATGGTATGGTGTTATTTTTCTAAATACATTTTTTAGCCCTGAAAATGAACTTAGCATGAGGGCTGCCTGATGGCCCTCAAAAAATTACGAGCGAGGGCCGCCTGATGACCCTCCGAAATTTATGACCGAGGGCCACCCGATGGTCACCCAAAATTTATGTGTGAGGGACGCCTGATGACCCTCCAAAAAGTTTGACTGAGGTCCGTCTGATGGTCCTCCAAAATTTATGAGTGAGGGCCACCTGATAGCCCTCCAAAATGTATGACTGATGACCGCTTGATGGCCCTCCAAAATGTATGAGTGAGGGCCGCCTGATGACCCTTCAAAATGTATGACTGAGGGCCGCCTGATGGCCCTCAAAAAATTTGAAGCTAGGATCATGTGATAACCCTGTTGATATGGTGTAGGATGAGGAGGACAAGAAAAATAATAAACCATGAATAGTATACCCTTTTGGGGTGGGAAAGAGTGCATGGGAATAGAAAAAAGGAATATTTGATTTGGCATAATGTTCCACTGCTATCATCTCCTATGGTTGAGAAGTCTGGGCCAATCAAAGCCTTGTTCATTTTGAGAACAGTGAGTTGTCAGCATATTAAGTTGACAGGTGCATTTACCTATCAGCTATTTTGCCTCTAGCGGCACTAACAACCCATAGATTCAAGTTAAGCATAGAGACAGCAAGTCAGTCTGTGGTGACTAAAATTACGAGTGAAAGCCACGTGATGGCCCTCCAAAATGTATGAGTGAGGGCCGCCAAACATTTTCCACAGCATTTTGCAGATGAGTAGAAATCATTAAAGGAGTTGTCCAAAATAGAAAACATGGCTGCTTACTTCCAAAAAAACATTATTCACAGGTTGGGCATGGAAATGCAGCTGAGTCTCATTAAACAGATCTACACTGCAAAGCCAGACACAATTATTGGACAGTTATGGCACAAATTATTAGCAATTATGAAAGGAATTCTACAGAAATATAAATATTGTGTTCCCAATTGTCTACAGAATTATACGAACATCTCAATCGTCCTTATACCGTTACTTGGATTTTTTTATTTTTCTTACTTAAAAAATAAACCCGTTGTCTTCTCCTGATGTTTTCGGTGAATACATTGACCTTGTTAAAAGCCCTGGCTTGTTAATTAATTGTGCAATTATGCAGGGTTAAATTAATGAATCAGGCATTCACTTTTGTTAAATCAATATAAGGTTAATGACCTGGTTTTTCATCATGCTGAACAGTGGAGTTAGCAGATGTGTCAACTAGATAGATAGATAGATAGATATGGGATAGATAGATAGATAGATAGATTGAAAGAGAGAGAGATTGATAGATTTGAGGATATATATTAGGTAGACAGAGAGATAGATAGGATAGATAGATAGATAGATAGATAGATAGATAGATAGATAGATAGATAGATAGATAGATAGATAGATAGATAGATAGATAGATAAATAGATAGAGATGGGATAGATAGAGAGATTGATAGATATGAGGATATATATTAGGTACACAGATAGAGAGATTTGAGATAGATAGATAGATAGATAGATAGATAGATATGAGATAGCTAGATAGATAGATATTAGATAGATATGAGATAGATAGATATTAGATAGATAGACTAATCCTTACATAATTGTTTGGCGGCTCCTTTCTTTATATATCCAGGCTCTGATTCATCAAAGCATTTACAAGAAAATTCTGGCACGAAAAGCTTTGAAAGTTACAACATGTGTCACAATTCCTCCACTCAGTGAGTGATTGTTTTGCTGTCAAATAAAAACTGTGTCTTGCTGAAGTGTTAACAGTTTGATTGACAGCTGGGCTGTACATTCCTATGAAGGGCTTGCTGAGCTGTCGGTGCTTTGAGTGACAGCTCAGCTATCCAATCTGTGACTGGGAGGTGTGGGACTTTCTCAAGGTGTTCGGTGTTCTGGAGATTGTCCATGCTATTTAACTGAGTAGTCTGCCTCTTATCCCTGCCAGATGTAGTTTGTGCTTCTTGGTGAGTGTTAGCCTGATGCTGTGGTTCTGAGTTCTGATTTTCTGTTTCCTGACCTGTTAGACCGTGTTCTGACTACCCCATTGTCTTGTCCTTTGGCTTTGATCTGCTATGTCTTGTTATTGACTCTGGACTGTGAAGCAACTTACGCCTTTGTCTTTTAGTTTGGTTATCTATGTACTCTCTTGGTATTGACCCCGGAACGTCTGACTTTTCTGCCTCACGGTCTGTCCTCGAGTAGTGACTAGCATCACAAAATATTTAAGCAATGCAGAGTTGAGAAAATAATTGCTTCTTTTGATGAATTCAACACTAGAACTACCGATGGAGTCATTTTGAGTCTTCGCAATTTTTATGTCTCTTCTGTGACTACATTTTTCCGAATTCCGGCTTGAGACTCGGTGACTTTTACTCATTTAGGATGCAAAAAAAGATTTTGTAACAATAAATAGTTTTTGAAAAAAATGAGCACCTTTTTTGCAAAATTTACCTTTAATTACCAAATGGAGTCATTTTGACTCCCTACTATAAATATAGTAGGGAGTCAAAATGACTCCCTTTGGTAGTGAAAGGTAAATTTTGAAGAAAAGGTACTCTTTTTTTGCTAGTCTTTGTTGCTAAATATTATTATTTCTTTAGTTTTCATTTACTTGTATGTTTAAAATAAGTTTAGAATAAATGTTGGCTTAGACTTAAAATAATTAGCATTTTTGCAAATATACTTGACATACACATCAGTCAGTGAACCAGTGAACTCTCGAGTGGACTACATAATTTCTGTAGAATAGGGTCTGCAGTTTTGCTAATTGCTAATATGGCTAGAAGAAGTGCGCTAAAGCCTGACAATATTCTTGCTATTTTGCATTCTCTGCCATTCTATAAAATTAAAGTTACAACAATACCAGGAGCAAGAAACTCTAAAAATAAACGAAAACAAGCCAGGAGTCAAAATGACTCCATGTGGTAGTTCTAGGGGGAGTGACCAGTCTGGTAGTCCTAGTGTCAATCCAGTTTCCTCCAGCTTTGCCCAAATGTTCATTAGATCAGAAATATTACTCTAGTCTAGACTGTAGTAAGATTAGTGGTGAGGCTCTTCTTAATGAATCAGGAACATCTGCCTCCAGCATGCTGGTCATGGTAATGTCTCATTTTACATATACAGTGCCTTGCGAAAGTATTCAGCCCCCCTGGAACTTTTCAACCTTTTCCCACATATTATGTTTCAAACATAAAGATACCAATGTAAATTTTTGATGAAGAATCAACAACAAGTGGAACACAATTGTGAAGTTGAACGAAATTTTTTGGTTATTTTACATTTTTGTGGAAATTCAAACACTGAAAAGTGGGGCGTGCAATATTATTCAGCCCCTTTACTTTCAGTGCAGTAAACTCACTCCAGAAGTTCATTGTGGATCACTGAATGATCCAATATTGTCCTAAATGACTAATGATGATAAATATAATCCACCTGTGTGTAATCAAGTTTCCGTATAAATGCACCTGCTCTGTGATAGTCTCAGGGTTCTATTTGTAGCACAGAGAGCATCATGAAGACCAAGGAACACAACAGGCAGGTCTGTGATACTGTTATGGAGAAGTTTAAAGCTGGATTTGGATACAAAATGATTTCCAAAACTTTAAACATCCCAAGGAGCACTGTGCAAGCGATCATATTGAAATGGAAGGAGTATTATACCATTGCAAATCAACCAAGACCCGGCCGTCCCTCTAAACTTTCACCTCAAACAAAGAGAAGACTGATCAGAGATGCAGCCAAGAGGTCCATGATCACTCTGGATGAACTGCAGAGATCTACAGCTGAGGTGGGACAGTCTGTCCATAGGACAACAATCAGTTGTACACTGCACAAATCCGGCCTTTATGGAAGAGTGGCAAGACTAAAGCCATTTCTCAAAGATATCCATAAAAAATGTTGTTTAAAGTTTGCAACAAGCCACCTGGGAGACACACCAAACATGTGGAAGAAGGTGCTCTGGTCACATGAAACCAAAATCGAACGTTTTGGCAACAATGCAAAACGATATGTTTGGTGTAAAGGCACCACAGTTCATCACCCTGAACACACCATCCACACTGTCAAACATGGTGGTGGCAGCATCATGGTTTGGGACTGCTTTTCTTCAGCAGGGACAGGTAAGATGGTTAAAATTGATGGGAAGATGGATGGAGCCAAATACAGGACCATTCTTGAAGAAAACCTGTTGGAGTCTGCAAAAGACCTGAGACTGGGATGGAGATTTGTCTTCCAACAAGACAATGATCCCAAACATAAAGCAAAATCTACAGTGGAATGGTTCACAAATAAACGTATCCAGGTGTTAGAATGGCCAAGTCAAAGTCCAGACCTGAATCCAATTGAGAATCTGAAAGAGCTGAAAACTGCTGTTCACAAACGATCTCCATCAAACCTCACTGAGCTCGAGCTGTTCGCCAAGGAAGAATGGGCAAGAATTTCAGTCTCTCGATGTACAAAACTGATAGAGACATACCCCAAGCGACTTGCAGCTGTAATCGCAGCAAAAGGTGGCGCAACAAAGTATTAAGTTAAAGGGGCCAAATAATATTGCATGCCCCACTTTTCAGATTTTGAATTTCCACAAAATTTAAAATAACCAATAAATTTCATTCAACTTCACAATTGCGTCCCACTTGTTGTTGGTATCTTTATGTTTGAAGCACGATATGTGGGAAAAGGTTGAAAAGTTCCAGGGGGCCGAATACGTTCGCAAGGCACTGTAGCACAAAAAAAAGCCCAAAGGTATGAACTGGGACATAAAGTGGTGTGCATGCCACATGTAAGCGCATGTTCACACTAGCAACTGAGCAGAAAAAACATGACGGAAACATAATGATCAAATATCCTGCAATAAATAAATAGCATAGCGCATGAAAATAATATACAGTATTTAGTTAATGTGCTTTTTGATCAAAAACATGTTAAAGCCATCCCACCTCGTCAAGGCAACCATAATTGGGAAAATCCTAACTCTAATATTAAAACCTTACCATTTGTCAAGTGACATGCAAGTAGATAAGGGCTGGCACAGACTAAGCCCAATTAGTGGATACATAGCCAAGGGAGACCACATGAATAATGCCCAGCTCAAGAGAAAGTCAGGCCACACCTTTTTATGCACATGAGGCAGACAGACAGAAAAAAACCCAATGGTATGGACTGGGATATAAACTGGTGTGCATGCCGCATGTAAGCACACGTTCACACTGGCCACTGAACAGAAAAAACAAAGACAGAAACATAATGATTAAATACCCTGCAGTAAATAAATAGCACAGTTCATGAAAAGAATATACGGTCCTTAGTTAACATGTTTTTTGATAAAAATAATGTGAAAGCCATTCCGCCTTGTCAAGTCGACTTGGCACAGTCTTAGCTCTAATATTAAAACCTTACTGTTTGTCAAGTGATGAGGCACTATGCTATTCATTTATTTACTGCAGGGTATTTGATCATTATGTTTCTGTCTTTGCTTTTTTTATACCTATATAGAGCTACTATTTATATTCCTTTTTTAACTCTGCCCTATAGATTTTTTTTGTAGAGTTCAGCCTCTTGGCACTAGTGTCCTTATTTCAGATGGTGTTTTTATTGATGGAGTGCAGACACAGTGTCAGTGACATGGATCCAAACTTGTGCTGACCTCTTCCTAGTCAGAGCACATGTGTAGTGAGATGGATCGGGCTGAGGCAGCTTCTTGTGTGTCTGGGCTGGAACCATCAGGGCTGTCACCATTGTTGTGGGGGGAGTACTTTCTGACCAGAGCAGAGCTTTGCACCTGACTGCAGGGGGAAGGGTAGGGATAAAAGAAGCTAGCACACGAAAGGGGGACTTCTAGCGGGAAGACAGGTCACTCGCAAGGAGAAGGCTGACTCCGTCTCCACTGTGCCCCGCCAATCAGTTGTCCTTCACTGCAGCTTAACTGCCTCTACACACACTGCCTGCATTGAGATAGAGCCAAGCTCCTGGCAGACTTCCATACCTGAGAGCTCTGATTTGACAGCACCCTTCGCAGTGCCTGACGGTCGTTACAAGACGGACCACGCACAACACGCTGACTCTGTAGGTCCCTCTGCGGCCTCCTCTCCAGAACTTTGTGGCTCACTTGTTTTTCCATCTCTTACTCCCCGTACAACTCCGTGTATCAGAACTGGAAGCCTGCACCTGGAAAATCCAGGAACCTCCTTTTCATTCAAGAGACATTGCTTCGACTTCATCCGAAATCGCTTCAGAGACTTCTCGTGTCACCTGCATCGACATCATAGGATCGTGTAACACTGACCTTCCGGGAGCTACAGACTGATAAGTTGATCCATACTTTTACTGATCATTATTAACGTTATATCTACACTGTTCATCTTTCCTGTATTTGTATTATTGTTTCCGCGATCTCCCTGCGTGGAGTACTGATTGTCGATTAATTTCTGCATAAAATACCCGTTAACTCTTGTCCTGCCTCCTGCTCATCTCTGGATCCCGTGTTCCTGCTAGCAACCTTACATTTGGTGTAGTTGGCAGGATGCAGTCCAACAGCACGGAGGTGGCAGATCAAGTAGTTGAGGGTGGCCCGAGGTCCAGTATCTCGCTAGGGCAATGTTGAATAATTTGCCAAAATTCATGGGTAACAACACCATGTTATGAAGCTGGACTTAGCGATTGCGGGACATGATGAGGATGCATCCCATGACCCCTGCCTTAGAGGCTGAGTGTCATGATACCAGTGCTGGGTGACCGGCACTTCTGGGGTTAATGTTCTGATAGCAGTGCAGACTCTCACCTGCACACCTGGGACCTATTATGGTGGCCTCTCATTGGTTCTGGGGAGGCTTCTTATAGCCTCAGAAAGCTCCCATCCGCCGTCAGTTATACTTTCGCCCTTGGCATTGTGTGGTGACCCCTGAGTGTGTTAGTGCTGTGTTCTGGTTGCTTGATTCTCTGTGTATGACTCGGTCTGTTCTCTGGATATCGTTTTGGATTCTGCTTGGTACCTTCTATGTCTGTTTGGTTTTTGATCTCTGCTTGGCCCTGACTGTCCGTTCTGTCTCATTCCTGGTACTGTATTGATATCTTGTGTATGACCTTTGGCTTTGTCTGACCTTCCGTCTGTTTATCCCTCCTGTACCTTGCTTGTCTGTATTGTGCTTGACCTCTGCTTTGCCTGACTCTGAGTTTTCTTCCTCCTCTGAAAGCAGGATGCTAAGACCCGCCCCCTTGCAGTCACATGACCGTTCACATGACCGTAGGTCCTGTGCCTGCTTTCTAAACTTCTACATTCAGGTCCCGTGCATCTTTATTGTCCGGCTGTTCTTGTCCCCAGGGGTCCCTACGGTGCGGGTGAGTCCCTGCTTAGCGGAGGCTGTATGCCGGCGCTGTCAGGACCCTGACACTGAGGTGGCTATTATGGCCATAGATGGAGAAGCTAGAGACTCAGTGATGTTACGAGCCCCCAGGGAGCGAGACACCTTTACCTGACATTATAACTGACCATTAAGTTTTTGGGGGGTTTTTTATGCAGAGTTATGGATCCCATACAGTCTCTGGCTGACCGGATGAAAAGTTTGAGTCAGATGTTTCAGGGTTTATCTCTGGAGCAGCAAGCTCTGGCTCGTTCTCAGCAGCAGGTTTTGGAGACAGTGCGGGGGGCTTTAGCTGCTGGGTCTCTGGGGGCTGGGGCGAGTGATGTTGTTTTGGTGTCCCCAGAACCACCTGTTAAACTGCCTGACTTTTTTTCTGGAAACAAAAAGGAGTTCAGGGTCTTCATGGAGGGGTGCAAACTTTTTTTTAGTTTGAGACCACGTTCCTCTGGGGACAAAAGTCAGAAGGTTGGAGTCGTTATGTCTCTATTAAGAGGGTCCCCACAAGCTTGGGCTTTCTCCGTTTCTCCCACTGCCCCTGAGAGAGTGTCTGTGAATGCATTTTTTGAGGCCCTCGGGCACATTTATGATGAGCCTGACCGAGTGCGATTGGCAGAGGACATGGTGATGAGTGTCTGTCAGGGGAAACACTCAGCTGAGTGGTTTTGTACTGAATTCCGCTGCTGGGCCACAGAGGTCTCTTGGAACAACGCCGCACTCCGAGGACTCTTTCGCAGAGGCTTGTCCGAGCGGCTGCAGGATGCCTTGGCGTTACATCCCCCACCTAACTCTCTCGAGGACGCCATGACCCAGGCCGTCCGGATGGACCGCAGGCTGCAGGGCAGGGGGGTGATGCAGGTGGAAACTCCATTGTTCCCTAGGGGAAAAGAGACTGCCCCTGAGCTCATGGATGTAGGCGCCCTCTCCCTGAAGGATATGGAGAGGAAACGCCGGAAAGACAAGCAGTTATGCTTTTACTGCGGTAAAACGGGACATTGGAAAAGGGAGTGTCCTGATTGCCCGTCTTCAAACCCGGTTGGCAGGAAACGACTAGGTCTGGGTAGTCAACGGGGAGACTACTCAGACCCTCAGGTACCCTTTTCCTAGTTTTCCAAAGTGTTACTGCCTGTGGAACTGTTTGTGGACGGTAGTTCTTTTTCCTCTACAGCCTTCGTTGGCTGCGGGTCATCGATTAATCTCATTGACTCCCAATTGGTCACACACTGCAAGATAGGGACAGTTAGGCTCAAGGTTCCGATCAAGGTGGTGGCCATTGACTCCTCTCACCTCACTAAGGAGGGAATTCGATTTATGTCTGACTTGTTTTCGCTCAGAGTGGGCGCTACTCATGTGGAAAACCTAAGTTGTTTTGTGCTGGACAATCTACCTGCAGGGTTGGTGTTGGGCATGCCCTGGTTACAACGCCATAACCCAGTTATTAACTGGAAAACGGGGGAGATTGTTCAATGGGGGTTTAATTATTTTGAGTTATGTGATAAATCTGCACTGCTGGTTGAACCTGTTAAATCTGTGTCTGTATCATCTGTCGAGCTGGAAGGTATTCCGGAATGCCTGAAGGACTTCGAAGATGTATTCTCTGAAAGCGAGGCCGAGACGTTACCGCCACATAGACCCTTTGACTGCGCTATTGAGCTGGTCCCGGGGGCTAAATTACCTAAAGCCCGTCTGTTTAATTTGTCCGGTCCTGAGCGCTTGGCTATGAAGGAGTACACTGCTGAAAGTCTGCGCAAAGGACACATACGTCCTTCAGTCTCACCTGTGGCGGCAGGCTTCTTTTTTGTAAAGAAAAAAGATGGCGGGTTAAGTCCCTGTCTCGACTTCCGGGAGCTTAATCAGATTGCTGTACGGAATACGTACCCCCTTCCGTTGATTCCCGATTTATGTAACCAACTATCAGGGGCAAAGTGGTTTTCTAAACTGGATCTTCGGGGGGGCATATAATTTGATAAGGGTCCGAGAGGGGGATGAATGGAAAACCGCGTTCCTCACGACCGAGGGACTATTTGAAAATTTAGTCATGCCGTTTGGTCTTACCAACACCCCCGCCATATTTCAGAATTTCATCAACGTGGTATTCTCGGATCTCATTGGTCGTTATCTATTTAGATGATATTTTGATATACTCCCCCGACAAGCATTCTCATTTGGAACATGTACGAACTGTTCTCCAAAGACTGAGAGAAAATCATCTGTATGCCAAATTGGAGAAATGTGTATTCTGTGTGCAAGAATTGTCTTTTTTGGGGTTAATTGTATCCGGGGAGGGTTTTCGCATGGACCCCAAGAAGGTGCAGGCCATTGCGGATTGGGTGCAACCCCGAGTTCTTAAGGGTCTTCAGCGCTTCTTGGGGTTCGCCAACTATTACCGCAAATTTATCCTGGGGTTTTCGCAAGTGGTCAAACCTCTCACGGATCTAACATGCAAAGGTGCGGATGTGAGAAATTGGTCCTCACTCGCAAAAGAGGCCTTTGCGACGCTGAAAAAATGTTTTATGTCTGCTCCTGTCTTGATACAGCCAGATCCTTCCAAGCCATTTGTGGTGGAGGTGGACGCCTCCGAGGTGGGGGTGGGGGCGGTGTTGTCCCAAGGGCCTGCCACTCTAACCAAACTCAGGCCATGTGCCTTCTTTTCCAGGAAGTTCTCTGCTGCTGAAAGAAATTATGATGTAGGCAATAGAGAGCTTCTTGCGGTTAAGTTGGCGTTTGAGGAATGGAGGCACTTTTTGGAGGGGGCCAGTCACCCGGTTACTGTGATCACTGATCACAAAAATTTGTCTTACATTGAGTCTGCTAAAAGATTAACGCCCAGACAGGCCCGTTGGTCACTTTTTTTTTTCTCGTTTCCAGTTTACTATTACATTCTATCCAGTGTCAAAGAATGTCAAGGCTGACGCCTTATCTCGTAGTTTTCACCCTGTGTCTGTCCCTGAGCCACCATCCTCCATTCTGCACCCTGGGGTGGTGTTAGCAGGGATCTCTTCTGAATTGGAATGGGAAATTGAGGGGGCCCAGTCGCTGGCTCCTGCGGCCAAGCCAGGGGGCAAGTTGTTTGTCCCAGAGCAACTTCGCCTTAAACTCTTGCAAGAGTTCCATGAATCCAAGTTGTGTGCTCACCCTGGTATATCAGCCACGCGACTGGCGGTGGCTAGGATCTTTTGGTGGCCTACTCTGGGTTCTGATATAAAGAAATTCATTTCTGGTTGTGGGGTCTGCGCTCGTTCTAAAAGCTCCCATAGCCGGCCGGCGGGGGAGCTGATGCCCTTGGAAGTTCCCGAAAGACCGTGGACCCATCTGTCCATGGATTTTATTACCAATCTTCCCTCTTCCAGGGGTAATATGGTGGTATGTGTAGTGGTGGACAGATTTTCTAAGCAGGCTCATTTTGTACCCCTGTCTGCATTACCTTCTGCTGAGATCTTATCCAGATTGTTTGTGCAGCATGTGGTCCGCTTGCATTGGGTACCCCTGAATGTGGTGTCTGATTGTGGTGTGCAGTTTGTGGCTAAGTTTTGGCGTGCTTTCTGCAAAAAATTAGGGATATCTCTGTCTTTTTCGTCTGCATACCATCCTGAGAGTAATGGTCAGATGGAACGCACTAATCAGTCTCTGGAACAGATACTCAGATGTCTGACTTCTGCTAGACAGAATGACTGGTGTGATATACAGCCGTTGGCTGAATTTGCCTTCAATAGTCGGGTGAGTCAATCCACTGGTATGTCCCCTTTTTTGATCAACTATGGGTTCAGTCCTCATTTTGGTGAGTTTTCTCGTCTGGATTCGGGGTGCCCCGGGGCTGAGGACTCTGGTCAGCGGTTAAAAGATACATGGGCAGAAGTCCGGCAGCGTATATCTAGGTCTCAAGGCAGGTATAAGTTTTTCGCGGACAGGAAACGAACACCTGGTCCCATGTTTCAGGTGGGAGAGAAAGTTGGGCCCCAAATTCATTGGCCCGTACAAGATTGTGGAAAAAATCAACCCAGTAGCGTACAGGCTGTGCCTTCCACCCTCTTTCAAGATCCCTAATGTCTTCCATAGATCTCTACTGAAGCCGTTTGAAGCAGTCCGGGGAGAATCCGAGTCCGCTGCTCCCCCGGTTTCGGTTGAGGGACATGTGAAATATGAGATTGGTCACATTGTAGATTCTAGGTTGGTACGGCGGTCAGTACAGTACCTAGTTCATTGGAAGGGGTATGGGCCGGAGGACAGTTCCTGGGTGCCGGCCCTGTTGATGCATGCGGATCGTCTGGTTCGGGCTTTCCATGCTAGGTACCCGGGCAAGCCTGGGGGTCCAGTGGCCCCCCGTTGAGAAGGGGGTACTGTCATGATACGAGTGCTGGGTGACTGGCACCTCTGGGGTTAATGTTCTGATCGCAGTGCAGACTCTCACCTGCACACCTGGGACCTATTATGGTGGCCTCTCATTGGTTCTGGGGAGGCTTCTTATAGCCTCAGGAAGCTCCCATCCCCCATCAGTTATACTTTCGCCCTTGGCATTGTGTGGTGACCCCTGAGTGTGTTAGTGCTGTGTTCTGGTTGCTTGATTCTCTGTGTATGACTCGGTCTGTTCTCTGGATATCGCTTTGGATTCTGCTTAGTACCTTCTATGTCCGTTTGATTTTTGATCTCTGCTTGGCCCTGACTGTCCGTTCTGTCTCATGCCTGGTACTGTATTGATATCTTGTGTATGACCTTTGGCTTTGTCTGACCTTCCCGTCTGTTTATCCCTCCTGTACCTTGCTTGTCTGTATTGTGCTTGACCTCTCCTTTGCCCGACTCTGAGTTTTCTTCCTCCTCTGAAAGCAGGATGCTAAGACCCGCCCCCTTGCAGTCACATGACCGTTCACATGACCGTAGGTCCTGTGCCTGCTTTCTAAACTTCTACATTCAGGTCCCGTGTATCTTTATTGTCTGGCTGTTCTTGTCCCCAGGGGTCCTTATGGTGCGGGTGAGTCCCTGCTTAGCAGAGGCTGTACGCCGGCACTGTCAGGACTCTGACACTGAGGTGGCTATTATCGCCATAGATGGAGAAGCTAGAGTCTCAGTGATGTTACGAGCCCCCAGGGAGTGAGACACCTTTACCAAGGTGTTGCAGATTTTGGAAGAGACTCATGGAGACCCCACTGATGTAGGGGAACTGAGGACACATCTTTAGCCGCATGCAGAGGGAAGGGGAGACTGTGACACAGTATATGAATGCATTGCAGGAGTTACATACTGCGATTGTCAGGAAAGATGGCATGGGTGTAGGTCCTACGGACATAATGCTGTGAGACCTTTTAGTGACTGGCTTGCGAGGCACGCTGACGAAGCAGGCCCTGCAAGAGCGCGTGCGGCTGAACCCTCGCTTGACGTTTTTCGAAATAGGAAGCGAAGCATGCAACCGAGAACAAGAGCAGGGGGTGACCGTCCCAGTGGGGAAGGTTCAGGGTGCAGAAGTGTCCGTGAATTCAAATGCTGAACCTCAATGGGTGGAAGAATTATGAAAAGAACTTCTGAATACGAAAGGAGAATTGGCTGAGTTTAAGAAAAAGACTGAGGCTGTTGCAGATCCTTCCGGGGCCAGTGGAGGCCTGGAGTCTCGGCGTGACCCCAGAGGGTTCCGCCAACAAAGGCCTATCACGTGCTTTAACTGTGGAGGACACAAACATATGGCGCGGGAGTGCACATGCGGGGAAGAGTTCAGCCCTAACATCTGTTAAACTAGAGGGCTCCGAGTCAGGGGGATGCCGGCCGGAGACAGGTTAGACAGGGAGGAGTAGTGGAAGTCCTGCAAATTTAGTGTCTACGTGCCCTCTCATCTGGGCTGAGTTTGATGGTCATGCAGTACGCTGCCTAGTGGCTACAGACACTCAAGTGACAACGATGCAAGAGGCCTATTTCCAGCAACATTTTTCTGAAATCGGTTGGCCAGAGTGGAGCCTAGTGATAAAGTTGATGGTTTCCAATCAATTGCACATTCCGGTCGCAGGGGTGGCATGGATGCAGATCTCAATGTGTGGTAAAGACCTGGGACGTAGGGGTGTGATGCTGACCAATAGAGAAGTGAACAACGGACACACAGTTACTCTGGGTATGAACGTCTTAAAAGAATTTGGAAGTCTTCTAATGAACAAACCCTCCAATGAGACCCTGAATCAGTAGAGTTCTCACACCCCTCAGAGAAGAATATTCCAACAGTTGGTCCGTGAAGCTCAAGCGCAGGAGTCATATCAGGATGGAGAAGCATTAGGAAAAGTGATTGTGCCCTCTTCTGACAAACTCATGTTGCCCCCAGGACAAATGGTTGTGACTCTGCCTGTTCAAGCTCGTATCCCACTGGAGGGAGTGGAGATTCAGATTGAGCCCTCCTGTTCACAGATACTGCCTTCGGGAATTTTGGTAGCCCGTACGTTGGCCACTGTGCGGGATGGAGCAGTACCCATATGATGTGTTAATTTAGAGGACCAGGACATCACAGTTTGCCTCAGAAGTGAAGTGGCCTGAGTTGTGGGCATGCCTGAAGAAATAATGCCACCTGTTATGAATGGATCACCGAGTAGGAAGGCAGGAACAAGCTAATCCACCAGGAAACCAGAGAGGCTGGTAACTAAGCATATTGCAGACCCCTGCTCCTAGGATCACAACTAGCAGTAGCCGTGGAGCATTCCTACGATGCCCTAGACGCCTCGGCTCAGCCAGAGAACTAACTAAGCCTAAAGCCAGAAAGGTGAAATCTAAACTGCCTCGGAGCAGATCCCCAAAGGAATAGACAGCCCCCAAATATATATTGTCGGTGAGACAAGATGAGACACAAACATAGGCAGAAAACAGACTTTGCAAATGGTGGGGCCCAAGCTGTTTAGATAGCACAGAACAGAAAAGATACTGTCTGCAATCACGCAAAACCCCTAAAAAATCCAACACACCTGATATACAAAAAACCTGAGGCCACACTACCTCACCACCGCTAGATCAGCACTATGGTGTGAACTGGAAGCAAAGCAAAAGATACTAATATAACAGGGGGCTGAACAAACTGACACAGACTGTAACATATGGAGCGGGGCCCAGCGCTGCCCCCAGCAGGGAGTATGCTGAACCCTTGCAATAATGCAGAAAGCAAAAAAAAGGCACAGCCAGATTAGATGCAAAGGATTAGCAAAAGAATCACTTAACTGAACAATGCAGATCAGGCAGGAGACAAAAGAACTCCAAATGAACAAGGAGGAAATCACCAGCAACCACTAAGGGAAGCCTGCTCACTTATATGCTCCCAGCCAGTAATCCCAGATTCCCAATCATCGTCGTCAGGTGGCAAACTTCCATCAACCTGGCCTGCTCCACTACTCCCATTAACCACCAGAGGGAGCTCTGGCTCAGAAGTCCGAGCAAGGGAATTCACAACAGTACCCCACCCTTGAGGAGGGGTCACCGAACCATCATCCACACCACCAGGCTGATCAGGATGGGCCCGGTGAAAGACACGAATCAATCTCTTGGCATGGATGTCAGAAGCAGAGACCCAAGAATTATCCTCCTGGCTATAACCTTTCCACTTGACCAAGTACTGAAGTCTCAATCTAGCCAGACGAGAATCCAAAATCTTCTCTACCTCATACTTCAAATGACCCTTAACCAGTACAGGGTCAGGGGGCGCAGCCATGGGAACTACTGGCTCCACAAAAAAAGATTTATGAAAAACGTTACGAATCTTAAACGTAACTGGAAGAGCCAAACGGAAAGAAACGGGGTTAAGGATTTCCAAAATCTTATAAGGTCCAATAAACCTTGGCTTGAATTTTGGATATGCAACCTTCATGGGAATATTTTTTGAGGACAACCAAACCATATCACCTACTTTAAAATGGGAACCAATGGTCCTATGCCGGTTGGAAAACCGTTGGGCCTTTTCCTGAGAGTGGGACAACTTCTCCACTACTTGGTCCCATATCTGCTGCATTCCCTCTACCACAGAATCCACACATGGGCAGGCAGAAGCTTCCACCTGCCCCGAAGAAAATCGAGGATGAAACCCAAAGTTACAAAAGAAAGGAGACATCAAAGTGGCAGAACTAGCCCTATTATTTAGCGCAAATTCGGCCAAGGGCAAAAATGAGACCCAATCATCCTGATCAGCAGATATGAAACATCTCAAATAGGATTCCAAACTCTGGTTTGTTCTCTCAGACTGCCCATTGGTCTGAGGATGAAATGCAGAGGAGAAAGACAACTGAATTCCCAGTTTGGAACAAAAAGCTCTCCAAAATCTGGAAACAAACTGGACTCCTATGTCAGATACAATTTTCTCAGGAATCCCGTGCAAACGAACCACTTGTTGTAAAAACAAGGGCATCAACTCAGAAGAAGATGGCAACTTTTGGAGTGGTACAAGATGGACCATCTTAGAAAATCTATCACAGATCACACAAATAGCAGTCATTCTATGAGAGACAGGGAGATCAGAAATAAAATCCATTGAGATATGGGTCCATTGCCTCCTGGACACAGGCAGGGGAATCAACAAACCACTAGCACAAGAACAGGGCTTGGACCGAGAACAAGTCTCACGGGTCTGCACAAAATTCCTGACATCACAAGATAAGTCAGGCCACCAAAAAGACCAACTCACTAAATCTCTCATACCAAAGATACCTGGATGACCAGCCAATGAGGAGCAATGAATTTCAGACATTACGCTTTTCCTCCACTGGTCAGGGACATACAATTTTCCCATAGGGCATCGATCAGGTTTATCCTCCTGAAATTCCCCCAGGGCACGTCTCAAATCGGGAGAGATGGCGGAAAGAACTACACCCTCATTTAGAATGGTAGTAGGCTCTGTCACATCAAGAGAATCCGCAAAGAAACTCCTAGAAAGCGCGTCCGCCTTAACATTGTTAGGCTAGCTTCACACTAGCATTTTGGCCCGCAGCGCACGGCCGCTGCTAAGCCCTGCCCCCTGCCGTGCCCCCTCCGGTTATCTCCTCCTCCTCCAAAAGGGCACAATGCACGCAAAATCCTACTAGCACACGGCCAGCGCACATCAGCGCTCCCTATGCTAAAGATAGGGTGTGCAGATCGCATGCAGCGATGTGCGATACTAGGAGGAGATGACCGGAGGGGGCGCGGCAGGGGGCGGGGCTTAGCGGCCGCCGTGCGCCGTGGGCCAAAAAGCTAGTGTGAAGCTAGCCTAAGTGCCCAAAAGAAAGGAGACCACAAAATTAAAACGCGTGAAAAACAAGGCACACCTAGCCTGTCTAGAATTCAAACGCTTGGCTGATTCAAGATACATCAAATTCTTGTGATCGGTGAGGACCACAACTTGATGTCTAGCTCCCTCCAACCAATGTCTCCACTCTTCAAATGCCCACTTCAAGGCCAATAATTCCCGATTCCCCACGTCATAGTTATGTTCAGATGGAGAAAATTTTCGAGAAAAGAAGGCACAGGGATTCATCTTAGAGGTTACCGGATCTCTTTGAGACAAAACGGCTCCTGCACCAATCTCAGAAACATCTATCTCCACCAGACATGGAAGTGAATCTCTGCTTAAGCCCCTGAAATGCCGAGACTGCCTCTGGAGACCAATTCACCACATCAGTGCCCCTTTTGGTCAAATCTGTCAGAGGTTAACAATACCAGAAAAATTACTTATAAATTTACGGTAGAAATCAGCAAAACCCAAAAACTTCTGAAGAGCCTTCAGAGAAGTGGGCTGAACCCCATCATAAATGGCCTGTATCTTGACTGGGTCCATTTCAATAGCAGACAGGGACAAAATGAATCCCAAAAACGAAATCCTGTGTACACCAAAAAGACATTTCGATCCCTTGACATACAGAGTATTTTCCCTCAAAATCCGGAACACAGTCCGAACATGTTCCAAATGAGAATCCCAATCACTGGAAAAAATCAAAATATCATCCAGATAAATGATCAAAAACTTATCCACAAGGTCCTGGAAAATATCGTTCGTAAAAGATTGGAAGACGGAAGGGGCATTAGTGAGCCCAAAAGGCATCACCAGGTACTCAAAATGTCCCTCCGGAGTATTAAACGCCGTCTTCCATTCATCCCCTTGCTTGATGCGAATAAGATTATACGCCCCCCTGAGGTCAAGTTTGGTAAACCAAATGATATTTAACAGTGATTTTGTTAAGGGAACGATAGTCAATACATGGCCTTAATGAGCCATCTTTTTTGGCCACATAAAAAACCAGCACCCAAAGGCGAAGAGGATGGTCTGACATGACCCTTCTCCAATGACTCCTTGATATAAGATCATATAGGATCATGTTCAGGTACCGATAAGTTGAAAAGCCGATCCTTGGGAAATTTACAACCGGGCATTAACTCAATTGCGCAGTCATAACTCCTATGAGGCGGCAAAGACGCCGACTTACTCTCACTAAATACATCAGAAAAATCAGCCAAATAGTCAGGAACATCTTGAGGCTGGGGAGAGGTGGAGAAAACAGGAGTGTCACTAAGAACACATTGACATCCCCAACTCACCACAGACACAGATTTCGAATCCAAAACAGGATTATGGGTTTGCAAGCAAGGAAAACCTAGTACAAAAATATCATGCAAATTGTGCAACACCAAAAATTTACTATTCTCTTGATGGTCCGGGCCGACCCACATTATCACCTGGGTCCAAAACTGGAGTTTATTCTCCGCCAAAGGGGTAGCATCAATCCCCCTCAAGGGAATAGGGGTCCGCAGGGGCACCATGGGGAAACCACAACATTTGGCAAAGTCAAGATCCATCAGATTCCAAGCTGCTCCTGAATCAACAAAGGCCTTAGCAGAGAATGTAGACAAGGAGCAGGTCAAGGTAACTGCCAATAGGAACTTAGGCTATACACTGCCCACGGCAAATGAGTGAGCAAAACGTTTATCTCGTTTAGGGCAGACAGAAATAACATGAGAGGCGTCCCCACAAAAGAAGCATAACTTATTACGCCTTCTAAACTCTTGATGTTGCGTCCTAGACAAAACCCTATCACATTGCATGGGTTCAGAAGTTTGTTCAAAAGGCAGCACGCCTCTGGCGCACTTTTACGCTAACGTAAACGTCGATCAATTTGAATGGCTAATGACATGGAGCCGTTAAGACCAGAGGGGACAGGAAATCCCACCATAACATCTTTTATGGTTTCTGCCAGACCTTTCCGAAAGAGAGCTGCTAGGGCATCATCATTCCATTTAGTAAGGACCGCCCACTGTCGGAACTTCTGGCAATATAAATCTGCAGTATCCTGACCCTGATTCAATGCCAGTAAGGTTTTCTCAGCTTGATCAATAGCATTAGGTTCATCATACAACAACCCCAGGGCCTGAAAAAACGCATCTACATTAGCCAGAATAGGATCTCCAGGTGTCAGAGAAAAAGCCCAACGCTGGGGATCGCCGTGCAGCAGGGAAATGACAGTTTTAACCTGTTGCACCGAGCTCCCCGATGAATTCAGCTTCAAAGCAAGGAATAATTTACAGTTATTCTTGAAATTCAAAAGGTTTGACCGATCCCCAAAAACACATCAGGAGTAGGGATCTTTGGCTCTAAAGCAGATGATTGAGCGAGATAGGCAGAAATTCCTTGCACTTCAGCGGCAAGCTGCTCAACACGATCAAACAATTGCTTAGTCTCCATTAAGGAAAAAATCCTCCTACGGCCCCAGAGAAAAAGAGGAAAAAATATATAAAAAATTCGGACTTTTTTTTTTTTTTTACAATTCTTTCCTTCTTTTGAGTACCCGAGTCTACAGTTTAAGTTGGTGATTCTGTTATGAATGGGTCACCGAGGAGAAGTACAGGAACAAGCTAAGCCACCAGGAAACCAGAGAGGTTGGTAACTAAGTGGATTGCAGACCCCTGATCCTAGCAACACAACTAGCAGTAGCCATGGAGTGTTCCTACGATGCCATAGATGCCTCGGCACAGCCGGAGAACTAACTAAGCCTAAAGCCAGAGAGGTGAAATCTAAACTGCCCCAGAGCAGATCCCCAAAGGAATAGACAGCCCCCAAACATATATTGTCGGTGAGACAAGATGAGACACAAACATAGGCAGAAAATAGATTGAGCAAATGGTGGGGCCCAAGCTGTCTAGATAGGACAGGACAGAAAAGATACTGTCTGCAATCACGAAAAAACCTTAAAAATTCCAACACATCTGATATATAAAAAACCTGAGGCCACACAACCCTACCCCTACTAGATCAGCACTCTGGTGTGAACTGGAAGCAAAGCAAAAGATACTAATATAACAGGGGGCTGAATAAACTGACACAGGCTGTAACATATGGAGCGGGGCCCATTGCTGCCCCCAGCAGGGAGTACGCTGAACCCTCGCAACAAAGAAGAAAGCAATAAAAGGCACAACCAGATTAGATGCAAAGGATTAGCAAAAGAATCACTTAACTGAACCATGCAGATCAGGCAGGAGACAAAAGAACTCCAAATGCACAAGGAAGAAATCACCAGCAACCACTAAGGGAATCCTGCTCACTTATATGCTCCCAGCCAGTAATCCCAGATTCCCAATCATCGTCGTCAGGTGGCAAACTTCCATCAACCTGGCCAGCTCCACTACTCCCAGTAACCACCAGAGGGAGCTCTGGCTCAGAAGTCTGTGCAAGGGAATTCACAACAGCCACCCCAACCCGTGCAGTTGAAAGTACACCAGGATGACCCCTGGACCGTAACAGTGAATGCTTCGGTGTGATTGGAGCCTCAGCATTTGCAAGAGGGGCGAATTATTCTGGACCAAATGCAAGCTGAATTGTCTGAACTCACCCAGAAACAGATGCAGCAGGTGGAAGCTCTATTAGGTAGATATGGGGACATGTTTGCTCATCATGAAGATGACTTTGGCTGTACCACGGCCATCACACATGAGATACCCATGGAAATACTGCACCTATAAGAGAACGCTCTCGACAAATTTCACCACAATTATATCAGGAGGTGAAAGGTATGCTGGGACAGATGTTGCAGAAAGGTGTCATCAGAGAAATCCAGAGCCCCTGGGCTGCCCCGATAGTTTTGGTAGGAATGAAAGATGGGAGTCTGCATTTTTGTGTGGATTATCAGAAACTCAGCGCCTGTACCGTGAATGATTCCTACCCACTACCCAGGATTGAAGAGTCCCTGTCTGCGCTCGTGAAAACCTGATTCTTTTCAACATTAGATCTCGCTAGCAGCTATTGGCAAGTACCAATGTTTGAACAGGATCGAGCAAAGATTTTTTATTCTGCCCATGGGCTTATTTGAATTCATTCAAATGCTTTTCGGGTTGGCTAGTGCCCCTGGAACTTTTCAACATCTCATGGAATGATATTTAGGTGATCTGAAATTTGAACCAACGCAAATCTAGTTAGACGATATCAAAGTTTATGCTGCTTCATTTGAGGAACACTTACAACGTCTAGTACAAGTGTTGAGTCACTTGCAGAAATACGAGCTGAAGGTGAAACAGCAAAAATGTCATCTGTTTCGCTCTCAGATTGAATATCTGGGTCATGTTGTGTCTGCTGAAGGAGTGAAACCCTCTCGGGAGAAGATCGCAGTGATACAAGATTGGTCCCCTCCAGAAACAGTAAAGGATGTTCGAGCATTCCTAGGATTGGCTGGGTACTATTGTCGCTTTGTGAAAAATTTAGCTTGCCAGGCCAGTCTGCTACAAGAACTGTTGAAAGGAGCACCCTTTGGCACAAACAACTGGAAGATTTGTTGGAAAGAACATCAGGAGGAAGCTTTCCAAGACCTGTAGAAAGCCTTGACAGAAACTCCTGTGCTGGCTTATGCAGACTTTTCTCAACCTTTTATTCTCTACACTGACAGGAGTTTGCATGGACTTGGGGCTGTTTTGTTGCAGATACAGGACGGAAGAGAGAAGGTGATTGCTTATGCGAGTCGGTCCCGTCACGATTCTGAACGTAATCTGGACAACTACAATTCCTTCAAGTTGGACCTGCTTGCGTTGGTGTGGGCTATGACAGAGAGGTTCACGGAATATCTGTCCTGGTCTGATGTTTTAGAAAATGCGAAGCTAGGGGCTCTGGAACATCGAAGGGTGGACAGAATGGTGAAGTTCCGGTATAGAATCACGTACAAGAGGGGAGCAGAAAACATTCATGCTGATGCGTTATCCAGAATAAGACATCGGGAACCTGGAAGGCCTAGAGATGAAGAACTGGAAAGTGAAGAGATTCCCAGGTTTAAAGAGCCTGCCAAGACAGTGGTGGCAATGCAGGACCAGATACAAACACAGTTCCCTGGAGGAGTTTTAGGGCAAACTTGGGATGAATGGGTCTGCTTGCAACAAGAAGACGGAGAGCTTGCTCTATTGAGGCGGTGTGTAACTTCAAGGAGAATCCCCAGTCTGTCAGAAAAGAACACTCTGCAGAAACTCTGCGGAACCTTCGTCTCCAAATGAAAAATGGGTTACTGTATCGGAAAGTGCAACTCCAAAGGGAGCTGGGGGTCACCTTGCAAGTCCTAGTTCCAAAGACTCTGTTAAACGAGGTTTTCATCGAGGCCCATGAGAAAGGAGCACACTTTGGCCCGGAGAAAACTTTCCAGTGGTTACAGTGGTTCATTCATCATCTTAGGCTGAAGGTGGTGGTTGAAGAGACTGAAGGTGGTGGTTGAAGAGACGTGCAGAGCTTGTTGAATGTGTGAAATGGCAAAACGAGCAGAGCAGAAAGCTCCAATACAATCCATTGTGACATCCGCTCACTTTGAGTTATTGATGGTGGACTATTTGACCATCGGACCGGCTCACCAGTGATATGAACATTGCTTAGTAATGGTGGATCATTTTAGAAAATTTGCGGTTGTGACCCCTGCCAGAGAGCAAAATGCAGAATCAGCTGCATATGCTATCTGTAAAAATTTTATCCAGATTTATGGCTGTCCAAAACGGATTCTTTCAAATCAAGGGACCTGTTTCTTGGGAAAGGTGATGGAAGAGCTACATCGCATGTACCGAATTGATAAATCTCGGACTACACCGTATCACCCGCAGGGTAATGACGCTTGTGAACGCTTTAACCGTACATTGATCCAAATGATGAGAACTTTGGAAGAAGATTGGAAGGACCTGTAGCCTGAAGTTGTTTCAGAATTGGTCTGGGTCTATAACAATCGATTGCATAGTACCATGGGTTACACTCCCTACTCACTCCTGTTCGGTAGAGATGGTAAAGGAATCGCTGAGTTAGAGTTAGATCCAGAGGAAAGCGACTCACAGGCAGGGGTGTCTTCATGGGTCCGAGAACATCGACATTATCTACAGACCCTGAATGGTCTAGTACAGACCTGACTCCGAGAATTGGAGCATGCTGGGACAACTCCATCATAGGCAACAGACCTTCAAATTGGGGACCGCTTCCTAGTGTGAGACAAACGTCCATGAGACAAACTGGAAAATCACTGGGAAAAAGACCCCTATCGGGTGAAAAGGCGACTCAGCTCTGAAGGCCCTGTGTATGAGATTCAATCTGAGGGAGACAGAAATTCTGCCACTTGAGTAGTTCACCGGAACATACTTCGGCCTTGCTTGTCCAAAGATCCATTAGAAGTGAAAGAGATTCCAGAAGCCGTCGAGTCAGTTCCAGTTATAAAAGAAGAAGAAGAAGATGAGGAAGGCACAGAACAGGACCTCAGGATCCCCCTGGAGGATGTCTCAGAGAGTACAGCCACGTCTGGGCCTCCGACAGTGCCAATGGATTCTACCAACCCGGAAGACTCCATTACGCCTTCCAATTTATGGCTCTCCGAACGTACAACCCCTGGCAAACACCTCAATCATTATTAGCGAGATCAATTTATCTGGCAATGGAAAATACAGAAGAGAAGAAAACCCCCATGTAGTTCTCAAAATTTCTCGCCCATGGAATGGCGAACGAAAGGAGTGGGGGAATGTAGGGGGATGGACCGGGTTGGGGCAGCATCTTGTGCATCATTATCCATTGATTTACAACTCTGTAATTGTTGCACACTTATTAATTAGCCTTATAAATATGTGTTCCTTGCTTGAGAAGGGCTCATTATTTTTTTCGCTTGAAACGTTGCCACATATAGGATAAGAATGTTCACTTTTTACATACAATATATATATTTTCTGGATTGCAGTCTATTTTCGCATTCTAGATACATATATAAATACACTTGACAACACTTTGGATTACGTCTACTTAGAAGAGATGGGCTGCTGAAAATATCCGCAACAAGTCCACAGGAAGCCACAAGGAAATCCATGCAGTAAATAAGTGAACAATACGGTGCCATTTTTTTAATTGCAAATTTAGCATTGTGAATCGGCTTAAAATGTGAAAAAAATCACAGTGTGTCAACCCATGATATTTTATATTTAAAATTAAGCTCATTTCTCATCAGTTTTGCAGTCAATTTTAAGGTTTAATTTTGCAGATCCCACATTAAAATTTGTAGGACACCCCCGACTTGAAGAGTGCAGATGTGAATACATAGTAAATTACTAAATTATTATGCAATGCATGTATTCTGCATAAAATTGTGAGAGAGCGATTCTAAGTTGTTTGGAAAGAAAATCTGTTTTCTCTACGACACATACATTGACCGGTCCCAGCAGGCGGACATGCGGTGTGTGACACAAAATGCAATCTAATGCAAAGGATAAGTAATGAAAAACATCTCAGGATGTAGCTCAGAACGGCTTTTCTCGAAATGTTGACATGAAGCTGTCCATGGGGACAGGGGATGCAGACAAAAAAATAAATAATCCTTACCTCTTTGAGCAGAAATTATGGGCTTGGAAACATCTCCGGAATAATAATAATCTTTATTTTTATATAGCGCTAACATATTCCGCAGCACTTTACATACAGTACATTATTGGCACTGTCCCTGATAGAGCTCACAATCTAAATTCTCTATCAGTAAGTCTTTGGAATGTGGGAGGAAACCCGCGCAAACACAGGGAGAACATACAAACTCCTTGCAGATGTTGTCCTTGGTGGGATTCAAACCCAGGACTCCAGCGCTGCAATGCTATCCACTGAGCCACCGTGCTGCCCAGAATCTGTAAATGCAAAATAAATCAAAGTCCTAAACAAAAACACACAATCCGCCTACATATCGCTACGTCTGATAAGATTTGTGAAGCCAATATACCCAAGTGGAACAATTGTTGAGCTGAGTGTATTTTAGTCGTGCGCATAGTATGTTCAACATCATAAATGGTTAAAATTGCAAAGTGCTTCTGTAGGGAGGAGGACCTCCACAGAGTGTCCAGGCTGGACCCAAGGGGACCGCCATCTGAGTTCCTAAGGAAACAGTACCCGGGGGACAGAGGAGGAGAGTGGACTGTTGAGAGTGACAGAACAGCAAAGGGAGGGGCGAGTATAAAAGGGGCAGGGAGCGCGCAGAGGAGTCAGTTGGTGATACGTCAGACACGGAGCGGGAGACGGAGGAGGCGTGAGAGAAAGGGAAGGACACTGACAGTTCAGAGAAGAGACCAGCAGCAGAGGGTAGATACGCAGTGGCCCTCAGGAAGGAGGCGCCGAGCTTACCGACAGGGGACTGCATCTTCACCCCAATCCCGGGTTACGATCTGCCCCCGGTCATCCTCGGCCATTACCGCTGAGCTCGAGCCCTCCACAGCCTGTCCGCTCCCTCTCCCGGCTGCTGCCATCCCCCTTCAGCCCACGGTTGCGGTCTGCCCGCTGCCACCCACGGATGCTGCCGTTTCACTTCAGCCGGTGGTTGCTGCCGGTCTATCACCGCTCACAGCCGCCTTCACCCCGCTGCAGTCGGCAGTTGGGGCCTGTTCCTCATCAACAGAGACACTCTGCACACAGCCCCAGGCTGTGCGTGTGGCCAGTAAACCGCCACTCTTGAGCACTGCAACACAACCCTGCTTGGGGACAGGAGTCCCATTGAACTCGCTAACAAGCGCAACCCCGCTGTTACAACAGGGGGTTACTTCATCTCAGGACTCCATCAGGGTCTGTTGTGCCCCAACTCCTCCTTGGCGCTGAAACGTCCGAAGACTACTCCAAATCTTCAGCAGCAGGGCCCAGGGGCTGCGACGCCAAGGCAGCCTCATCAAGGACGCCATAGCAGCCTCATCAAGGACGCCAAAGCAGCTTCACCAGCAAGCAGCTTCCATGGAGACGCTGAGGGACGTCAGGACGGATAAGTGACATTATAGAGTATAAGGACCCGTAGACGGCCATACCGTGGTCCCATAGTAACCGGCCTCGGCCGGGTTAGCCGTGTTCTTTCTAAATAGTGTTTGGTTGTACTGAGTCCCTGCGAGGACAACTGTTGTTATCGCTTTTTGGTTGCTTAGTATAGCCCTAGCGGCTTTAAATTATAAAAGTTTGCTTTTCAAAGTTCAACCACTCTTGCATCTCGTCACTGCATCCTGCGAACCTGCTGTTACCTACACTTCTAAAAGCAAGGGACTTTTCAATTTACCTCTTATTAAAAATCCTCTCTAATCTCAAGAACAGAGGGGGATTTATCTCTTTAGTTTATTGATCATTGCTTAGGTTACCAGTCATCTCTGCATGCAGTCTCTTAGGTAAGGCAATGAGTGCAGCACTTACAAACTCTTTGCTGTAGAACTTGTAAGCACTGCTCTGAAGCCAGATGGGTCACTGGATCTGACCAGTTTCAACGCCTATGTGCTCCTCCAATGGTGCAGATGCAAACCTGCCCATGCTGGCAGCATCGGATAGTGCACAAATTTGGCTAGCCTTGCAAACGTGTCTGTGGTTCAAACTACTGTCAATCAGTCCAGAGCACACAGCTCCAGGCCAGCAGAGTCTGGAGAGCGTTGCACAACCGACATACCCTTTTATGATAAGAACTTAATGTGACGTTGTACCATATGGACGACCATAAATTCATTACTTTTACATTTTCTGTGAAAGTAATCCAGGCTTAACTTTTGCACATGCCCTGGAGTAATCTATAGCTGCATACAGCACACATAGGCACCTAGGTCAAAAAACACATGCTGCCTGTATACTGTTTTTTGCTATGGGCTGCTGTAAAGAAAAGCCCAGCAGAATACATTTTACTATACAGTTAAATAAAGATAAAATCACATATACTGTCCCCATGGATGAAAAAAGGACACTCATGATAAGGATGTATGCAATACACCCCGTAATATTTATGGTAATTGTAACAGAAAGTAATTGCTCCCCACAGATCATTCCCCCTCGATGGACTCCATGCTCCGTGCTTCTGCTCATTTCCCTTTGTCAATAAAGGACGGTAAATGAAAATCTGATGATATGGGGAAACAAGCTCTCAGTCAACCTCTGATGTCTAAAGCTGACTCTCTGACTGATAATATGTTCAGCACATATATGATCTGGAGGCTTCATTGAGGGAAATGTCTATATCCTCATAGAGTGGTGACAAGACAGACTGCAGAGGTATAGGAACCAGTATTTCTCATCTTCACTTATATTCAATGGTTGGGTTAGGTATTTACTGTATGTACAATTGGTGGGTTAAGTATTTAGATACAATGGTTGAGTTGGTACTTACACTGGGGGAAATAAGTATTTGATCCCTTGCTGATTTTGTAAGTTTGCCCACATGGACAGTCCATAATTTTAAGGGTAGGTTAATTTTAACATTGAGAGATAGAATATCAAAAATAAAATCCAGAAAATCACATTGTAGAAATTATATAAATTTATTTGCATTTTGCAATGAGAAATAAGTATTTGATCCCCTACCAGCCATTAAGAGTTCTGGCTCCTACAGACCAGTTAGACGCTCCTAATCAACTCGCTACCTGCATTAAAGACAGCTGTCTTACATAGTCACCTTTATAAAAGGCTACTGTCCACAGACTCAATCAGTCAGATTCCAACCTCTACAACATGGGCAAGACCAAAGAGCTTTATAAGGATGTCAGGGACAAGATCAAAGACCTGTACAAAGCTGAAAAGGGCTGCAAAACCATAAGTAAGATGCTGGGTGAGAAGGAGACAACGGTTGGTGCAATAGTAAGAAAATAGAAGAATTACAAAATGACAATCAGCATCGATCTGGGGCACCATGCAAAATCTCACCTCTTGAGGTATCCTTGATCATGAGGAAGATGAGAGATCAGCCTAAAACTACAAGAGGGGAATATTTTAATGATCTCAAGGCACATTACGCCATAAAGGTTTAAAATCCTGCAGTGCCCGCGTGTCCCCCTGCTCAATAAGGCACATATGCAGGTTCATCTGAAGTTTGCCAATTAACACCTGGATGATTCTGATTGGGAGAAGGTGCTGTGGTAAGATGAGACAAAAATTGAGGTCTTTGGCATAAACTCAGCTTGCTGTGTTTGGAGGAAGAGAAATGTTGCCTATGACCCAAAGAACACCATCCCCACTGTCAAGCATGGAGGTGGAAACATTATGTTTTGGGGGGTATTTCTCTGCTAAGGGCCCAGGACTATTTCACCACATCAATGGGAGAATGGATGGAGCCATGTACGGTAAAATCCTGCAAGACAATGACCCAAAACATACAGCCAAGGCAACAAAGGAGTGGCTCAAAAAGAAGCACATTAAGGTAATATAGTGGCCTAGCCAGTCTCCAGACCTTAATCCCGTAGAAATCTTATGGAGGGAGTTGAAGCTCCGAGTTGCCAAGCGGCAGTCTCAAAATCTTAATGATTTAGAGATGATCTGCAAAGAGGAGTGGACCACAATTTCTCCTGACATGTGCGAAAACCTCATGATCAACTACAAAAAACGTCTGACTGCTGTGCTTGCCAACAGGGATTTTGCCACCAAGTATTAAGTCTTGTTTGCCAAAGGGATCAAATACTTATTTCTCACTGCAAATGCAAATAATTGATATAATTTATAAAATGTGATTTTCTGGATTTTATTTTTGATAAAACATAGTAACATGGTTATTAAGGTTGAAGGGAGACTTTAAGTCCATCTAGTTCAACCCATATCCTATCCTAACTTGCCCTAACATGTTGATCCAGAGGAAGGCAAAAAAACCCATGTGGCAACAGTAAGCTTCACATTGGGGAAAAAAATTCCTTCCCGACTCCACATACGGCAATCAGACTAGCTCCCTGGATCAACGCAATATTAAGGAAACTAGTGTATATACCCTGTAATATTATACTTTTCAAGAAAGGCATCCAGTCCCTTCTTAAATTTTAGTAGGGAATCACTCATTACAACATCATATGGCAGAGAGTTCCATAGTCTCACTGCTCTTACAGTGAAGAATCCGCGTCTGTGAGTATGCTTAAACCTTCTTTCCTCCAGACGTAGAGGATGCCCCCTTGTCCCCGTCACAGGTCTCTCAATGTTAAAATTATCCTACCCTTAAAATTATAGACTGTTCATATTTTTGTCAGTGGGCAAAATCAGCAAGGGATCAAATACTTATTTCCCCCACTGTATATACAACAGTCAGGTTCTGTTTTGTCACTCTTTCTACGCAATAATAGTGGTCAGGATTAGGGTATACTATATTCATAGATGCCAAGGGTTCTTATACATGGGCCCATCAAGTCACCATTAATGAGTTTATGTCTACTATACAGAAGTCAATCAGCGGTTGGCTACTCACAAGTTCAACAAATAAACACGGGTAAGGACAAAATAGTCCCCATACAGCATCATGTTTTTGGCAACACATCTCCTGTTTTTTGCTAGCATAACCGATCAACTTATGAATAAGCATTTTGCTTACTCTCTCGGTGATCGTTGACATGTTTACATAAGAATGCTGGTGAATATCTAGTGGTGTAAATGCACCATGAGGCTCTTTTCACATGGTATTAACAGGGAATATTTTGATGGGAAGGTTCCTGGTGAGTCCATCAAATGAATCCTTAGGGCCTCGATTGCCAGATGGAGGAAAAAGAGTGTCTGCTTGACTCTTATCTGGCCAATATATGTTGGGGGTTTCTGTCTGAGTTTTGTGACCTGTAATGGTAGTCGACTGCTTTTGTTTCTGTTGTTTTTTTGAATATTTTTGTCTCTTTGCTGTCTTTTTGCTTTTAATATTAGGGTAGGGATTCACAAGACAGCGAGGACCCTTAACTTGGGTTGCAATCATGCATACTATATATTTTTTACTGCACATTTTTTCATGCCTATGGTTTTGTTTCAGTTTTTTTACTTTGTACAAACAGGTGCGAGGCTCCTCTTTTGGACCATCCATTTTGTTTTTATAGTTTTCCCCGGACGGATGACTGAACAGTCAGAACTCAGGTGCTGTTCTGCCCTTATCTATTTGGATGTCTGCTGACACATAGCAAGCTGAGCTATAATAGTTAGGTACCGTCCCGAATGGGTACACCTTGTCGCAGTGAGATGGCTTTTAAGTTTTTTCTTATCAAAATAGTGTTAACTAAGCAATCTATGTTAGTTACATGCACTATTACTTTTTATTCTTTTACTTACTACAGGGTACTTGCTCATTTTGCTTTTATCTTAGGTTCTGTCAGTTAAATGGTCACAGTGTGAATGTCCACCTACGCATTCCACTCATACCAACATATTTTCTGGCTAATTTTTTTTGTTTTATCTTAGGTTTTCTGTCTGAGTTTTGTGACCTGAAATGGTAAATATGGATGTCTATTTTCTGCTATGTTTTTTTTTATTTTTACGTCCTTTTACTGTGTTTTTGCTTTTAACTTTAGGGTAGGGACTTGGAAGACAATGAGAACCCTTGCCTTGGCAATCAGGCCCATGAGGATGGCTTTAGAAATCAGGGTGTCTGTCCTTGTGGGGTGCACTTATATAGTGCTGGGCTGCCCACCTGATCTTATATTATGGATGTCAGCCAGACACTGTGCACTACACTTATCTGTCATTTTATTATATTAAAGCATTCAGAATTACTTTTTTGTTTATTTGTGGGGTGAGCCACTCCATTAAGACCAATATAAGCACCTGCATTGCCCATAGCTGACAACAATCCTGAATTTCCTGGGGCAGTCCAGAGGTTTCAAACACAATCCCAGCAGATTCAGGGCCATTTCTGGCCCAAAAAGAAGAGTGGGGTTTACATAACCTTGGTCCAAAAGTGTGTTCCCGGGTGGGTCGGGCGCGTTCCCAGGCTGGACTTGTCGACAAGACGCAACAATCCCTATGTTACCAACTCTAATATTGCTAAGCATGCTTTGTCCAATCAATCATCTCATGGTCTCTGCTTTTTACAATCTGGAACATACTATTAACCCTCTTCTTAAAATCCCTTAGATCTTAAGGTCGTAAAATGAAATGGCTCACCCCATACGTCTTATTAGCAATGCAGTACAGTATGATTTGATGATCAATGTAGAGACTTCCTGAATAATAATCCTCCAGAAGGCCACCGCTGGGTTTATTAATTGCCCTTCTCTGACACTTGATACTTGCCATTGTAAATTATTTGGTGAGACCCCGTGTAGTGAGCTGTAAATATAAAGTGCTTTATCGATGCCTCCTAAATGCTCCTCAACCCCAGAGACGCACTAAGTAATGCATCTAACAATGGAGAAAGCTGGGCAGGCATACGGCTACAATAAAGGATGGCTGCCATGGAGGATCGCATGCTTTGGATTAATGACTGTATACACTGAATATTATACAACCGTCTAATATACTTTGGGTTTTAATTCACATTATGTCTATGAGAACTACAAGTTAGAGACTGTCCCAATTGGGTATACCTTGTCGTACTGGAATGGCTTTTACTTTTTTAATCAAAATAGTGTTTACTAAGTACCCTATGTTATTTGCATGTAGAATTAGTATTCACATATTTATTTACTGTGGGGTAATTGCTCATATTGCTTTAATCTTAGGTTCTTTCTATTAAATGGCTACAGTGTGAACGTGCACCTACTCATTGCACTTGTATCAACATATTTTCATGCTCATTTTTTGTTTTCCACGCCTATCGTGTCTAGCTATAATATCTGTCAATCATTGAGAACAGATGATCGGTGATTAAATATGGGAGACCTAATATAATATATATAAATACAGTGACTTTCAAAATTATTAACCCCCTTGACATTTTTCTTGTTTTTCTACCTTATATCCTGGAATTTCAGTTTTTTTGAGGGTTTGCATCAGTTCAGGTGAAGAATATGCCAACAACTTTAAACATTTGGTTTTCTTTTTTTTAAGAAGCAAACACCAAATCATAGAAAATAGCTGAAAACATCAATGTGTGTAAATATTCACCCCACTAAAGTCAGTACTTTGTAGAGCCTCCTTTTGCAGCAAATACAGCTGCAAGCTGCTTTGGATAAGTCTCTATGACCTTTCCACATCTGGCCACTGGGATTTTTGCTCATTCCCCAAGACAAAACTGATCCAGCTCCTTTAAAAAAGATGGCTTCCTCTGGTGAACAGTAATCCTCAAGTCTGACCACAGATTCTCAAGTGGCTTTGACTAAACCACTTCAAAATATTTATACGTTTCCCCTTATACCACTTGAGTGAGGCTTTAGCAGTATACTAAGGAGAATTCCTGCCCATATATTCAGCCTTCTAGACAGAATATTTTGTAATATTTATGGTAATTGTAATAGAAAGTAATTACTCTCCACAGATCATTCCACCTTGATGGACGCCATGGGCCATGCTTCTGCTCATTTCCCTTTGCCAATAAAGTAAGGTAAATGAGATACTAATGATATGGGTTAACAAGCTGTCAGTCCACCTTTGGCAGTATGCTTTGGGTCATTGTCTTTTTGGAAGGTAAACCTCTGTATCAGTTTCAAATCACTGACAGATTGAAATAGGAACACTGAGGCTCAAGATTATCCCTGTATTTCAAACAATCTATTTACCCATTGACTTGGACCATTTTCCCTGTCCCTGCTACCGAAAAAAATCCCCACAGAATAATGCTGCCACCACCATGTTTCACTGTGAGAATGGTGTTCTTGGGGTGATGAGCTGTGTTGGTTTGGCGCCAAACAATTCAATTTTCATCTCATCTGACCACAGTAAATTCTTCCATACATTTGGAGAGTCATCTACATGTCTTTTGGTAAACTCAAAACGGGCCTTACAATTTTTCTGCCCACTCTTCAATGAAGGCCACCACTATGGAGTGAATGTCTTATTGTGGTCGTATATAGAGATGAGCAAACCTTTCAAGGATCGGTTCGGTTCAGTGAATGCCCTGATGTTCGCTGAATGGTTCATCGAACATACCCAAACCCCACTGAATTCAATTTGAGGCAAAATCAAATGTATAAACAACACCTTAAGGGGGTATAAAAAGCTTCTCAAGCAGCTCAAATTAGGGGCATACATCAGGAAAAGTTGCATCTATTTACCCAAAGTACAAATAGTATAATTGCGCAGCATGGATGCATGGGACTAGCATTTTTAGCTGAAACATTGATCAGTAAAAGGTGAATGAGTGATAGGTGTAGGTCTGGTGATCTGAGAATTCTGCCAAACTCAGGCAACACACTTTAAGGAGACCCAACTTGTAGTCCAAACATTTCCAAAAAATAGGGGCAGACACCTGGAAAAGTGGCATCAAGTGACGCACTATAGAAATTTAATAATGGCAAAGCTGCAATCAGTCATGTGCCATGCATGAGTTATCAGGGTCTGGGCCAGCAGTCAGCCATTTGCAACGCATGAGGTATCAGGGTCTGGGCCAGCATTTAGAGCACTAATGTTAGAAAAATGTAAGGATGGTAACACAGGTAGTAGACTGATCAATTGACCCACATTTTATAATGGCACAGAAGCAGTCAGTCATGAGCCACGAAGGAGGTATAAGTGTCTGAGCCAGAATTTAGAGCTTTGAATTGAAGTTTCAACTAACATGAGGTGGGTGAGGGAGCAGTATAAGCTTTCTTTGCTGGAAGTCCTGATACCTCATGCAACATCTCAAACTGTTTTTTCCCAGCCACACTTGGGTGGCACAAACAACAGTTTCGTAAAGTACTATTAGTAGAAAAATGTAAGGATACTAACACAGGTAGTTGACTGATCAATTGACCCATAGTAGAATATTTTGTAATGGCACAGAAGCAGTCAGCCATGGGCAATGCATGAGGGGTTAGGGTCTGGGCCAGCATTTAAAGCTTTTAACTAAGTTTCTATTAAGACAAAGCGGGTGAGGGTAATCCTTCTTTGCTAGGAACCCTGATACAACAGGCACACTGAGGTCGCACAAATATCAGCTTGGCAGAGCACTAATGTTAGAAAAATGTAAGGGTAGGAACATAGGTAGTTGACTGAAAGTAAGTGCAGACCTGCCGATCTGGGAGCCCTACTGCTACTGGCAACACTTATGAAGGAGACCCAACTTGGAGTGCAAACATTTCAAAAAAATACTGCCACACACCACTAAAGTGGCATCAATTTCCCCTGAATAGCAACAGTATAATGGGACTATGACACCCCTTCCAAAACAGGCAACCCACCTCATGGAGACCCAACTTGCAGTCTCCACATTTCCAAAAATTATTGTCATACATCACTAAAGTGGCATCAATTTCCCCACAGTAGACATAGCATGATGGGGCTCTGACATGCATTTTACTCCAGGCTACCCACCAGATGGAGACCCATCTTGGAGTTTCCACACTTTAGAAAATCATTGTCATACACCACTAAAGTGGCATCAATTTCCCCAGAGTAGAAACAGTACAAAATGCCTCTGACACACCTTCCACTACAGGCAACCCAACAGATGGAGATCCAACTTAGAGTCTCAACATTTCCAAAACTTATTGTCACACACCACTAACGTGGCGTCAATTTCCCCACAGTAGAAATAGTATAATGAGCCTCTCACACCCCTTCCACTACAGTCAACCCAATAGATGGAGACCTAACTTGGAGATTCCACATTTAAAAACATGCACAACTAAAGTGGCATCAATTTCCTCAGAGTAGAAACAGTATAATGGTGCTCTGAAACACCTTCCACTACAGGCAACACATCAGATGGAGATGAAACCTGGCGTCTAGACATTTCAAAAATTCATTGTCACGCACAACTAAAGTGGAATCAATTTCCCCATAGAAGAAACAGTACAATGTGCCTCTGACACACCTTCCACTTCACTAAAGTGACATCACTTTCCCCAGAGTAGAAACAGTATAATGGGCCTCTCTGACACACCTTCGACTGCAGGCAACCCAACAGATGGAGACCTAACTTTGAGTCTCCACATTTCAAAAATTGTTTGTAACGTGAGCAGCAGTAGCAACAGCAGGCACAGAAGACACGAGAAGGTATAACAGACTGCAATAATGTGAGATCAATGCATGACACGAAAAATTGACACCATTTCCTAGTCTGCGCAGTCTGCAACTGGGGTGCAATAGTTAATGGAAATCCATGATGCCAATACTCTGTTGTCGGGTGCCCCGGGACCAAGGGCTCCTTCCCTGTCGTACCGATAGGGGTGCCCTAGCTCGCCCTGTTCACTGGAGTACAGTACTTCTGGATGCGCCCTCAGTCTGTACCCTTTCACCACCCAGGGAACAGGGGAGTATTAATGTACCATAATACACCAAGCAGACTAACAAGGTAATATGAACAGGGGTAACAAAAATACAAATATGCTCACACAGAACAGAGGATTGCAACAGGGAGTAGAGGACGGGGTTAAACCAAAGTAGGAGAAGAAAGGGAAATATCACTCACTCAAAACCTAACCATAATCACAGATAAATCCATCAAAGGCCTTCTCCTATAATAACCATTAACAACCTCCAGTCATGGAGCATGATAATGAGTGCTAGCCAGGACCCAGCTTATATAGGAAACGGGAGTAGTTAGCAGTGCACAGCTGAGCCTTAATGCAAGAAAGCTTCCAGGAGCTCTCAACTGAGCAGATTAACCCCTACATTGCTAAAAGAAACTTTCACCACTTGATATGAATGTGAAGTGCTTCTAATCAGTGCACGAGTAGGAGATATCAGATGTTGCTGTCTTCTGGCTCCTTTCTATCGTTGTAAACCCGTAATAGTACCCTTCCTTCTATGAGAGACCTCCGGAACCTCAGAAATGAGTTTTTTCAGGGTGTGCCATGTGAAAAAGCTGGATCTGCCTGGCTGCATGCATGTCAGATGTTGGTACCATCTTCCTCTCTTCAGGACCGAATCCTTTCCAGTGTACCAGATATAGAAGCGACCGACGAACTAGGCAAGGATCAACGACCTTAGCTATCTGACATTCCAAATTTCCATCCACAATTACTGGAGTTGGCAGTAGCGATGATGGTATAGAGTATGCAATGCATTTCTTGAGTAGAGATCGATGAAACACATTATGGATCCTAAAAGTGGGCGGCAAAGAAAGGTGGAATGCTGCAAGATTGACGGCAGCCACAGTCTTATAAGGACCGATGAATCTGGGACCCAGTTTCCAAGAGGGAACTTTTAACTTAATGTTCCTGGAGGACAACCACACCAAGTCACCAACACACAGGTCCACACCAATCCAATGTATCTGATCGGCCACACTCATATTTGAACCCAATCTTCCTCAAATTATCAATAACCCTTGCCACACAGATGTAATTCATGGTGAAAACCATTCCTCTTCAGGTATTCCAGTAGAAATATTCCTATTAAATGACCTGAACATAGGATGAAACCCGTAAGCCCCGAAAAATGGGTAATTAAGGGCAGACCCATGATAATTATTATTTACCATGAATTCAACTATAGGTTAGTAGTTAACCCAATTCTCCTGATTCTCAGACACAAAACACCTAAGATAAGTCTCAAGATTATGGTTAACCATTCAGTTTGCCAATTAGACTGTGGGTGATATGCTGAAGAGAACGACAGATGGATCCCCAAATGAGTTCAAAACGACCTCCAAAATTTGGAATTAAACTGCACCCCCTGGTCAGAAACAATATTGGTAGGGATCCCATGTAATTTTACACTCCTTCTGATGAAAATTTGCACCAAGACGTTAGCGTTAGGTAAAGTGGATAGTAGAGTTGAGCGAAACGGGTCGAAAAATTTCAAAAGTCGCCGACTTTTGGCAAAGTCGGGTTTCATGAAACGAAACCTGACCCTAGGATGAGGTCGGCCACGAGGTCGGCGACTTAGCGCCAAAGTCGCGTTTCAAAAGTTTGTTTTGCGCTCTTTTTCAGCCAATCAGGATCCACGGACACTGTGGGCAATGTGATGACATAGGCAGGGGTCACCACCATCTTTCAGAAGGGCATGCAAGTGATTGACTTGCTTTGGTGGGCGTCACAGGGGGTATAAAAGGGCGTGCACGCCGACCGCCATCTTACTTCTGCCGATCTCAGTATAGGGAGAGGTTGCTGCTGATTCTGTAGGGAGAGCGTTAGGCAGGGAAGAAGACAAAAAAACTGCTTCTGCTGCTAGCGATTTGGCCTGCACAACACACCAGTCACTGTGTGTGCAGTGCAAGGGGAGGCTATATAGTGGTGTATCAGTGGTGTTGGTTGTTGGGCTGCCTTCTAAGGCTTCCTGACATTCCTGCATTGCTGTTTACCCACTGCTCCGCAAACTGCTTTTTTAAAAGCAATCCCAATTTTTTTTTTTTGTCCTGCTGAGAAGAAAAAAAAACTGCTTCTGCTGCTAGCAATTTGGCCTGCACAACACACCAGTCACTGTGTGTGCAGTGCAAGGGGAGGCTATATTGTGGTGTATCAGTGGTGTTGGTTGTTGGGCTGCCTTTTAAGGCTTCCTGACAGGCTGGCATTGCTGTTTACCCACTGCTCTGCAAACTGCTTTTTTAAAAGCAATCCAATCTCCCTTATCCTCTAGTCACTTTTGTCACAGCTGTGCCATCGAGCCTGTGACATAGCGCTCAGATATCAGTGGGCCTCACACAATCCAAAAGTGTCCAGTGTCCAAAAGTGTGTGCAGAGATTCAAACTCTCCCTTATCCTCTAGTCACTTTGGTCACAGCTGTGCCATCGAGCCTGTCACATAGCGCTCAGATATTCATTGGGCCTCACACAATCCAAAAGTGTCCAGTGTCCAAAAGTGTGTGCAGAGATTCAAAATCTCCCTTATCCTCTAGTCACTTTGGTCACAGCTGTGCCATCGAGCCTGTCACATAGCGCTCAGATATTCATTGGGCCTCACACAATCCAAAAGTGTCCAGTGTCCAAAAGTGTGTGCAGAGATTCAAAATCTCCCTTATCCTCTAGTCACTTTGGTCACAGCTGTGCCATCGAGCCTGTCACATAGCGCTCAGATATTCATTGGGCCTCACACAATCCAAAAGTGTCCAGTGTCCACAAGTGTCTGCAGAAATTCAAAATCTCCCTTATCCTCTAGTCACTTTGGTCACAGCTGTGCCATCGAGCCTGTCACATAGCGCTCAGATATTCATTGGGCCTCACACAATCCAAAAGTGTCCAGTGTCCAAAAGTGTGTGCAGAGATTCAAAATCTCCCTTATCCTCTAGTCACTTTGGTCACAGCTGTGCCATCGAGCCTGTCACATAGCGCTCAGATATTCATTGGGCCTCACACAATCCAAAAGTGTCCAGTGTCCAAAAGTGTGTGCAGAGATTCAAAATCTCCCTTATCCTCTAGTCACTTTGGTCACAGCTGTGCCATCGAGCCTGTCACATAGCGCTCAGATATTCATTGGGCCTCACACAATCCAAAAGTGTCCAGTGTCCAAAAGTGTGTGCAGAGATTCAAAATCTCCCTTATCCTCTAGTCACTTTGGTCACAGCTGTGCCATCGAGCCTGTCACATAGCGCTCAGATATTCATTGGGCCTCACACAATCCAAAAGTGTCCAGTGTCCACAAGTGTCTGCAGAAATTCAAAATCTCCCTTATCCTCTAGTCACTTTGGTCACAGCTGTGCCATCGAGCCTGTCACATAGCGCTCAGATATTCATTGGGCCTCACACAATCCAAAAGTGTCCAGTGTCCACAAGTGTCTGCAGAAATTCAAAATCTCCCTTATCCTCTAGTCACTTTGGTCACAGCTGTGCCATCGAGCCTGTCACATAGCGCTCAGATATCAGTGGGCCTCACACAATCCAAAAGTGTCCAGTGTCCACAAGTGTCTGCAGAAATTCAAAATCTCCCCTGTCCTATAGACACCTTGTACCTTGTTTTACATTACTATATAGTTTGTTGGATTTTGTCTACATTTCTACCAAAAATGAGGAAGGCTGGTGGAAGAGGCCGTGGAATTGGGCGGGGGTTGGCAGCTGGTAATGATGGTGTTGGTGATGGATCTGATGGTAGTGGCAAGAGCAAAATAGGACCGAATGCAGGAGGTGTTGAGCCTGCGTCATCGTCTGGCTACATAAGGCCTCGAACGCTTAGTTTTCTAGGAGTTGGCAAACCGCTTTTAAAGCCAGAGCATCAGGAAAAAGTTTTGTCTTACATTGCTGACTCAGCCTCCAGCTCTATCGCCTCCTCTTCTTCAGTTGTAAAAAGTAAAAGCACTGAGTCGTCATTGGAGGCTCATGTTCATGAACCACACCTTTCCTTGTGTCCTTCACCCCAACCAAGATTGAAGGATGACGCAGGCCATACTACTGATTACTCCATGGAGCTGTTTTCACATACCATGCATGGATTATCAAGTGAAATGGTGAATTACCCAGGCCAAGATGAATCTGACATGGAGTGCACTGATGCACAGCCGCTGATGGATGATTCTGCTGGTACATTCACTCAGAGCACTACATTGTCCTCGCAGTGTACAGAGCCAGATTCTGACCCTGATGAGACTCAGGTGCCCCTTCCCGCACACTATACCACCATACACGGTGACACAGAGGAAGGTGCACATGACATAGAAGAGGAGGTGAAGGATGACCCAGTTGTTGACCCAGATTGGCATCCATTGGGGGAAGAGGGTGCTGCTTCCAATAGTTCAGATGAGGAGCATCCACAGCAGACATCGACATCGCAACAGCTGTTATCTGGCAGGCCCGGAGCACTCCAAAGACAGGTTCCAAACATCAAAAGAGTTGCTGGACAGCTTGTCCAGAGGGTCAAAAGATCACAGCGTGCTAGGCCGCAAAATGTCTGCCAAAGTAGGAAGAGTGCAGTGTGGCACTTTTTTGAACAAAATCCTCATGATCAGGCCAAGGTTATCTGTAAGAAGTGCGCAAAGACCTTTAGCCGAGGGAAAAATCTGAAAAATTTGAATACCAGTTGCATGCTTAGACATTTAACCAGCATGCACTTGCAAGCGTGGACACAACACCAAACCTCAAGTGCCACATGTGCAACTGATCACAACGAAGGTAGTCAGCAACGCTACATTGTTTCCCCCACTGTAAGCCCACCGGTTAGCACAGCAGCAAATGTTGAGGTGTCGTTGCAAGGCCACAGCAGTCAGGGAATCCCACTGTTATATCAAAGAAAGACTGATTCTAGGCCATCAGAAAGAACACCAACTCCATCACCATCATCAACCCTCTCAGTCCGCCCTGTCCACCGCTACTTCCACCATATGCAGCTCTCAAGTCCAGCTCACCCTCCCAGACACTATGAGTAGGTCAAGAAAGTACTCAGTCTCTCATCCGCGTACACTGGGTTTGAACGCCCACATTGCCAAACTAATCTCATTTGAGATGATGCCCTTTCGGTTGGTGGAAAGCACAGCTTTCCGCGAACTCATGGCCTATGCAGTACCACGCTATGACCTACCCAGTCGCCACTTCTTCTCTCGCAAAGCCATCCCAGCCCTCCACCATCATGTGAAAGACCGCATTGTCCATGCACTCAAGCAGTCAGTGAGCGGAAAGGTGCACCTCACAACTGATGCATGGTCCAGTCGGCATGGCCAGGGCCGTTACGTGTCCATCACTGCGCACTGGGTTAATGTGGTGGATGCAGGGTCCACAGGGGACAGCGGTGGTGGGACAGTGCTGCCTAGCCCACGGTATAGGAAACAGTTGGCTGTAGGCGTTCGACCCTCCTCCTCCTCCTCCTCCAGAAGCGAAAGCTCGTCCACAGAGCGCAGTCGTACGAGCACTCCATCTGCAGCTGCCACTGTTGCAGACGATGTGTCCCCCTATCGAGCAGCAGGTGGAAAGCGTCAGCAGGCTGTGTTGCAGATGATGTGTTTGGGCAACAGACACACCGCCGAGGTGCTGGCCGAGTACTTGAAGCGACAAACTGAGTCATGGCTTGGCAGTGTACATCTTGAGGCAGGCAAAGTAGTTAGTGATAACGGCCGTAATTTTGTGGCAGCCATAGCCCTTTCAAAACTCAGCCATATACCTTGCTTGGCTCACACCTTGAACCTGGTGGTGCAGTGCTTCCTCAAAAATTATCCGGAGTTAACAGCCCTGCTCCAGAAGGTGCGAAGACTGTGCGCGCACATCCGCCGGTCGCCTGTACACTCCGTTCGTATGCAGAAGCTGCAGCGATTGCTCCACCTTCCCAACCACCGCCTCATTATCGACATTGCAACAAGGTGGAACTCCACCCTGCACATGGTGGAGCGGCTGTGCGAGCAGAGGCAGGCCATAATGCATTTGTGGGAGGATACACGGCCAGGCACTTTGAGAGCAGACATGGAGTTGACAGGTGTGCAGTGGTCGAAGCTGAAAGACCTCTGTAAAGTCCTTCAGTGTTTTGAGGAATGCACACGGCTGGTAAGCGCAGACGACGCCATCCTAAGCATGAGCATCCCACTTATGCGTCTGCTCATGCAAACTTTGACGCACCTTAAGGAGCAGGCGTCTGCAGCCAATGTTGATGAGGAGGAAGAGGAGGAGGGAATCCTTGATGACATTCAGCCATTGTCTGCTCAGGGACCTCTCCTGGACGAGGTGGAGGAAGAAGAGGAGGAGGAGGAGGATGATGGGGATGATTACTTAGGGGAGGAGGATGCATCTCGTGGGGCAAGTGAAAATGTTGGCGTGGCAAGGTCTGGTACAGGGTTTGTGCGTGACTGGAGGGATGTGGATTTGCCAGAAAGTGCTCCTCCAACCAGCACTCGCAGTGCATCATTGACACCGGGATCATTGGCCCACATGTCAGATTATGCCTTGTGGATCCTAAAAAGGGACCCACGCATTGCCAAAATGATGAACGATGACGACTACTGGTTGGCCAGCATCCTGGATCCACGCTATAAAGGCAAATTACAAAACTTCATGCCACAGGAGAACCTTGACCTAATATTGGCTAATAAACAAGCAACTCTGGTAAATCGGTTGCTTGAGGCATTCCCAGCACACAGCAGTGGTGATGGTTCTCACACGAGCCGTACGGGCCGGGGTCAGCTTGGCAGAGGTGTTCGTGGTGCACACAGCAGAAGTGGCGTTGGAGACAGGGGTTTCATGACAATGTTGTGGACTGATTTTTCAAGTACCGCTCACACAACTGGTAATACTGCATCGATGAAAAGTGACAGGAGACAGCAGTTGTCAACTATGGTTACAAACTACTTTTCCTCCCATATCGATGTTCTCCCACACAGGTCATTCCCCTTTGACTATTGGGCCGCTAAACTTGACACCTGGCCTGAATTGGCACAATATGCCTTACAGGAGCTCGCTTGCCCAGCTGCAAGTGTGCTATCGGAAAGAGTCTTCAGTGCAGCTGGATCAATCCTGACAGAAAAAAGGACCCGTCTGTCAACCCAAAATGTGGATGATCTAACCTTCATTAAAATGAACCACGCATGGGTTTCCAAGGATTTTGTCCCACCTTCCTCTGATGACACATAGGGTGACATAAAAATGGCTTGCTTTGGTCCACCTCTTCCTGGGACTTGACCTATTTCACCTTTTGCATCAGCTGAATGTCCAACATCAACATATGCCACTTTCCAAAACTCCCTAACTGTGCTGCCTCCCCCCCCATGGCCGGGGTCACCACCTAGCGCACGACACCGTGCGAGTGCCGTTGCCCTGGACAGGTGGGTAGGCCGACTCTTGGGCGCGGGCACTGGTACAGGGTCCTTCATAGTGCAATCAAGTGTCTCTGACGGTGGTGGTGCACACCCGCCGTCAGACACACCGCCGTACTATGAGGGGCCCAGTGCCAGTACCGACGCCCACGAGTGGGCCCCCCTTGCTTGGGCAGGGCCCCAGCATTTGCAATCTTTACCTCTCCCTGCTCCTCCGCTGTGTAGTCTGGGCCATCAAATCCATACTGTGCCTGACACCGTCTGAGCCTGCCTCCTGATGTATAGACATATATTTTGAATGTGTACGCTATCCATACATGTTATCCGGGGAAACGGTACCCTTTCTAACCTTTGTGCAATCACGTGCAATCCATACTGGGCTTAACACCGTCTGAGCCTGCCTCCTGAGACATATATTTTGAATGTGTACGCTATCCATACATGTTATCCGGGGATTCGGTACCCTTTCTAACCTTTGTGCAATCACGTGCAATCCATACTGGGCCTAACACCGTCTGAGCCTGCCTCCTGAGACATATATTTTGAATGTGTACGCTATCCATACATGTTATCCGGGGATACGGTACCCTTTCTAACCTTTGTGCAATCACGTGCAATCCATACTGGGCCTAACACCGTCTGAGCCTGCCTCCTGAGACATATATTTTGAATGTGTACGCTATCCATACATGTTATCCGGGGAAACGGTACCCTTTCTAACCTTTGTGTAATCACGTGCAATCCATACTGGGCCTAACACCGTCTGAGCCTGTCTCCTGATGTATAGACATATATTTTGAATGTGTACGCTATCCATACATGTTATCTGGGGATACGGTACCCTTTCTCACCTTTGTGCAATCACGTGTAATCCATACTGGGCGTGAGAATGGCTGGCGAGCTGTTAAGCAAGCTACAGCACCTGTGGTTTGCACACGTAAGTTTTTCATTTTTTCAGGAATGACGGTTAGGCCTAATTCCGGAACTGCGGTTGACCTGCACTTACTGGGAAATCATTGTTCGCGGGTAATAATTGTAATCAGTGATCCCCATCACTAACGTTGTTCAGCGGGTTATCTGCACCTGTAAGCGACAAACGCTGGCCTTTTCAGTGTAGCGCACATGCAGCCACGGACATGTAAGGGCATGACACACCAGTTATTGGCCAATCTCATGTGCCAGAGCCTCACGTGTCCCTCTAGTAAGCCGGACTTGGACCGCGGGGCATGACGGAGTCTCGTTCGTTAACGGAATTAAGCTTGCAATGTGTGCATCTGTTCTGTAGCTGGCATGGTTGAGGTTTCCCAGGTGGAGTCGAATTTAACCGTAGGCTCCACTCCTGGTGGTGCCCTTCTGGACATTCCTTTAAGGTTCAGCTTTGCAACCATACTGCCCACGTAAAACAAACACTTTGCCTTCATGAACGCTGTTTGGAGGGTCATGACACGTGGGAATAACGCCGCCCAATCAGTTAACCTGCTAGAGAGATCCTTCGTTGCTCCCAAGCATGACATCACACTCCCTAGGAAGAAGGTAATGCCACTGTGGCGACCGTACTCCTGGGGGTGACACAAGTGCACTGATGCCCAGCCACTGCTCGATGAATCTGCTGGTACATTGACCCAGACCACTACATTCCCCTTGCATGCTACACGACCTGAATCTGACCCTGATGAAACTCAGGTTACCCTTCCCATATACAGTTCCATCTTACACGGTGACAAAGAGGAAGCTGCAGATGAAAGTGCAGGTTCGGCCCACCCGCCATCAGACACACCACCGTACTATCAGGGGCCCTGTGCCAGTGCAGTCGCCAACGAGTGGGCCCCCCCTGCTTGCCCAGGATCACAGCACTTGCAAAGTTGAAATACTGTGCAGTGAGATGGAAGATGGGGACGACGAGGAATCCAGACAAGTACAGGGATTCCCTAGCGAGGAGACTTATTTGATTGTTTTCATTGTTGGGACAGCAATTTTTGGGGAGCACTATACTCTGGAGAATGATAGATGGGGCCCACCATACACTGGAACATTCCAAAGGTGGACATCAGACACTGGAGCAGCATTTACAGGGCTCATTATACACTAGAGCATTAGAAATGGGGCCCATTATGTTTAGAGCATTATTTGGGCCCATAAGACAGTGGAGCTTCATCCATGGGGACCAACATATACTGTAGCATTAAGTGGAGCTCATCATATACTGTTTCAAACATTATATGGGACCAATGATTCTGTATGGAGAAATAGATGGGCCTCGTCATGAGATGTAAAAAGTGAGGTATTTTTCATTGTACTATACCGCTATTTCTCTGCCGTATCGGAGCATGATGAGTTGTGGTATGTGTTAAAGGGGCGCTCTTTCGCCCAGGGCACATGAAAACCTGCAGCCAGCCCTCCCCCCCCACAACTTTAGCCAAATAACCCCCATTTTTCAGTGCGTAACTTGTATTATGAAGTTAATTAAAGTTGACAAGCTTAAGTAAGAAGAATTGATGCTTTTGGCATTCAAATGGGCACTGTAGGTGTGTTTCCTGTCCTCCTCTCACTGCCGACTTTTATTCCCCATTGACTTACATTGGGTTTCGTGTTTCGGGACGACCCCGACTTTTCCCTATAATCGGACGATCTTGCTCGACCCGACTTTTGGAAAAGTCGGGTTTCACGAAATGAAACGCGACCCTAAAAAACCAAAAGTCGCTCAACTCTAGTGGATAGCGCAATAAAATGGGACATTTTACTGAATTTGCCCACCACCACCAAAATTACAGTATTACCTGCCAACACTTGTAGATCAGTGATAAAATCGACCAATAAACTAGTCCAAAGTCTACTTGGAATCACCAATGGATAGAGAGACACAGACGGATAAGTATGAGTGGTATTTGAACAAGCACAGACACTGCAGGTATCTACATGCTCCAGGACATCCTGGTGTACACCTAACCACTAAAAACGCCGAGCAAGAAATTCTTTGATGACTTTATTACTGGGATGTCTGGCCAAGACCAAATCATGATGTTCACTAAGAACTCTCAGGCGTAGATTCACAGGCACAAACAGTTAACCTAAAGGACAGGCAGCAGGGGCATCCCCCTGAGCATCAACAACCTGTTTCTTAAGATCAGAGCATATAGATGCAATAACCACCCCTTTTTGTAGCATAGCAACAAGTTCACAATTACCCGCGGGAAAACAACGAGATAAGGCATCTGCCTTAATGTTTTTGTTCCCCGGCCTACATGTAAAAAAAAGTTAAACCTAGTGAAGAACACTGCCAATCTTGCCTGTCAAGTCGTTAGACTTTTTGAAGACGCTAGAAATATCAGATTCTTATGATCCGTGGTCACCATAGCCGGATGAACTGCCCCCTCGATTGCTAAGAGTTCCCTGTTACCAATGTCATAATTTCTCTCCAAAGATAACAGGTTTTTTTGAAAATTATGCACATGGACGCCATTTACCATGAGATGCACCTTGCAACAATACAGCCCCCCACCCCTACTTCTAATGTGTCAGCTTCTACAATAAAAGGTTGAGTGATGTCATGCTGTATGAGAATCGGTGCAGAAACAAAGCACTCTTTCAAGGTATAGAATGCCTCCCGGGCTGAACTGGACAATTTGGAAAAGTCTGTGCTTTCCTGGACATATCCATCATAGGTTTGGCCACTACTAAAAATTTTTTGATGAACTTACAGTAGTAGTTGGCAAAACGCAAAAACCTTTGCAATGCCTTCAAATCCTCAGGGCGATCCCAATCCAGAACCGACCAGACTTTTGCTGGATCCATGGGAAACAGATGGATGATAACACATATCCTAGAAAAGAAATCTCCTCAACCGAGAACATACATTTTTCTGGTTTGACGAATAATTCTCTCAGTAGCTGTAAGATCTGCCTGACATGTACCTGATGTGACTCAAGGTCAGGTGAATAAATTAAATTTATTATAAAGATATATTACAACAAATAGACCTATAAGGTGACAAAAGATGTAATTTACAAAATGCTGAAAGGTGGAAGGAGCATTAGTCAACCCAAATGGCATCACAAGGTTCTCATAGTGCCTCTCAGGTATATTGAAAGCTGTTTTCCACTCATTCCCCTCTTTAATGTTAATGAGATTATATGCCCCCTGAGATCCAGTTTAGAAAACCATTTTGCTCTTAAAATCTGACTAAAGAGGTCCGGGATGAGCGGGAGCAGTTACAGATTCTGGACCATGATCTGATTGAGTTCACGGAAAATCTAGGCAGGAGCGAACCCCCCCTCATCTCACTTATTTACAAAGAAAAACCCTACAGCAATGGGGGGATGAGGATGGTCTGATATGACCCTTTGCCAAGCTTTCCGCGATATAGACCTTCATGGCCTGCCTCTCTGGACTAGTGATATTATATAGTCTGCTCTTTGGCAGCTTGTCCCCAGGGTTGGAACAAGATTAATTGTGCAGTCATAAGGATGATGGGGAGGAAGTTCTTGGAACCCGTGCCCCAAAAATACAGCCCCAAAGTCATACATTTATTTAGGCACAGACTGGGTATCCACTCTCACAAGCCAGGTGCCCAAGCAGTGTCCTTGACAATACTCACTCCCCTTTACCACCTCCTGAATCTGCCAATCTAGCCTAGGGATGTGCAGAGTGAGCCAAGGAAGTCCAAGAACCACAGGAGAGGGCAGACCCCCTAGCACAAAACAGTTAACATATTCGGAGTGCATGGCCCCTACCTGTAGATGTAACTCTCGGATGGCTTCAGTGAAATACCCCTGTCTCAAGGATGTGTAGTCGATGACGATTATGAGTATAGGTGTTACAGTTCCACCCCTCAGGGTGTCTGGGATGCAGTTACTGACAGCTCGGCTGACCAATCCGGTACAGGGGCATGCTGAAGCTGTCAGTACTTTGATGGACAGCATGGCCATCCAATCGGGTGAGCTGTGAGTGTGTTGATTGACAGCTCAACTAGCCAATCTGTGACTGAGAGGCGTCAGCTGTCTCAGGTGTTCACTATCCCGGGTAACTGCAATGCCAACTTAACTGAGCAGCTTCTCTCAGACCACTGCCAGACGTACATTCATCTTGTGAGGTTTGTGCTCTGTGCTCTCCTGTGTCTTGTGCTCTGTTTGCTTGATCTGTTGCCTGACATTGGACTTCGTTCTGACCATCCACCTGTTTAACCCCTTCATTTCTGATCCGTTAAACTCTCGTTACTCTGACCTCAGAACATTACCTGACTAAGCTTTTGTCTCTTCCTTCTATTTATGACGTACCCTCCTGTCTTCTGACCTTGGACTCCTTGACCACTCTGACTCACGGATTGGCCGTGAGAAGTGACTAGCATGACATTACGACTGGCTGCTACGTTTTTCTTTTTCGCCAGTATGGATCGTGTTCACACGCTTTGTGACCAGGTGGCGAATTTGATGCAAATGACTCAGGATCTGGCAAAGGATTGACAGAGTCTGGAGTGTTCGCAATATCAGTTGCAGGGTCAGATAAATAACTTGATGAAGACCTCCCATAGCCGCCCACTGCCGGCAGTGTCTGTAATATCAGTACCCTCTGATGTACAGATGGTCTCTCCCGAACCTGTTATATCTCTCCCTGATAAATTTTCAGGAGAGAAAGAACAGTTTAAGGTATTCAGAAAGAGTTGTAAGTTATTTTTACCCTGTGCCACCGGTCGTCAGGGGAGGAGTTCCAGTGGATGGAAATAATCATGACCCTACTGCGAGGGGGTCCTCAGACCTGGTGTGACAGTTTCTGGAGGGATCCTCTGGGTCATGGCATCCACCCACCTAGGGCGAGATGACCTAGTGAGGACCACCCCCTATACAAGGAGTTTCAGGGGCAAGCCCAAGGGGGTGAGCCACTATGACTGCTGGGACCAGATGGCCGGCTCATGGAAGACACGAGTGTGAGTGTCTAGTAGCAGGGAGAGTGCAGGGTACAAGCGTGGTCACAGGGTTTCTCCAGGTACAAGACAGTATGAGACATAGTCACGAGGGCACGGTGGTTAAGAAGCAAAGCAGGGCGTGTGCAGTTGGGCACGCCAGGGTCCAAGGCATGGTGCGTGTTAGGAGACATGCCAGGGTCCAAGGTTCAAGGAATGGTGCATGTTAGAAGACACGCCAGAGTACAAGGCATGGTACTGCACGTGCTAGGAGGCACACCAGGGTCCAATGTTCAAAGCATGGTGTGTGTTAGGAGACAAGCCAGGCTCCAAGGCATGGTCCTGTGCATGCTAGGGGACACACCAGATTTCAAGTTTCAAGGCATGGTGCGTGTTGGGAGACACACCAGGGTCCAAGGCATGGTGCATGATAGGAGACACGCCAGGGTCCAAGGCAAGGTCCTGTGTGTGCTAGGGGCACGCCAGGGTTCAAGGTACAAGGCATGGTCCTGCATGTGCTAGGTGGCACGCCAAGATTTAAGTCATGGACAGAACATGAACCAGGAGGAAAGACAGGACATGTGCTAAAGAAGCACGACAGATCAGAGTGCAAGCTCAAGGCAGAGTACAGGCACAGAGCACAAGGTGGAGTACAGAGCTAGAGCACATGCTAGACAGCATGGCAAAGCGTAGTATTGAAATAGAACTTGTGTAAGAGAGCACAACAAGGAAGAGTACAAGAATGTAGCTCAAGGCAAGGTACAGGCACAGAGCACAGAGCCAAATACGGTAAAGAGCACAAGGTGGAGTACAGAGCTAAAGTGTGTTCTAGACAGCACAGCGAAGCGTAGTACAGAAATAGAGCTTGTGCAAGCGAGCACAACAAGGAAGAGTATAGGAATGTAGCTCAAGGCAAGGTACAGGCACAGAGCACAGGGCCGAATACGGTACTGAGTACGAAGCAAAGTACAGGCACGAGGCACAAGGCAGGGTACTGTACAGAGCACAAGGTGAAGTACAGAGATAAAGTGCGTACTAGACAGCATGGCGAAGTGTAGTACAAAAATAGAGTTTGTGCAAGAGAGTACAACAAAGAAGAGTATAGGAAAGCAGTGCTTGTGCTAAAGGAGCACGATAAGGAAGAGTGTTATGAATGAGTCACCGAAGGAAGAAAAACCAAAATTCAAGCTAAGTCCAGAAAACCGGAGAGGTTGGTAGCTATCGGATTGCAGACCCCTGATCCTATCCACAAAAACTAACAGTAGCCGTGGGTGATTCCTACGATGCCCTAGACCCCTCGATCACAGCTGGAGAACTAAATAGGCCTAAAGAAAGAAAGGGGAAATCTAAACTGCCCCAGAGCAGACCCCAAAGCAATAGGCAGCCCCCAACATATAAGACGGTGAAGCAAGATGAAAACACTAACACAGATAGAAAGATAGGTTGAGCAAATGATGGGGCCCAAGCTAACTAAAAAGGACAGGATAGAAAAGCTGCTGTCTGCAATCCGTAAAAAACCCTACCAAAAAATGTCCCAACCGTCTGATAGGAAAAACAGGCCCTGAAGTCGCTAGGACTTCAAAAAGACTATATCAGCACTCAGGTAAATTCTGAAGACAGAGCAAAGAGACAAACTGATCAGAGACAAAAATGGAACTCAGCACACCCCCGACCGGGGATGGCTGAACTCCAAAAAGCAAGGTAAACAAAACAAAACTAATAAGTTCACTAGCAGAGCAAAAACTTATCTTTGGGAAGCAGGAATCAGACTGGTCTCCAAGAATCCAGCAGAGAAATCACCAGCGACTCAGAAGGGCGTCGGCTGCCTTATATCCAGTCAGAATTTCCTGTTACCCAGTCATCATCTACAAGATCAGGTGTTTGGTAATCAGCCTCACTACCTTCCTTCACCAGAAGAGGGAGTTCATCAGACATCGACGGTGAAGGGGAAAATGAACTCACAACAGAAGAGTATAGGAAAGACACACTAGGCAAGGTACAAGACATGAGACAAAGTACAGGCACAGAGAGTGTGCGAAGAAGCACCACAGAGCAGAGTGCAGGGGCGCTGAATACAGGAAGCGACCAAGCAGAGACCACGCAGGCATAGCAGGGAAGCACAACAATAATCAGGCGCCTCCCACAGGAAGAGGTGGTCTGATATAGGGCATTAGCACTTGGACTTCCGGGTCAGGTCCTCCAGGACCATAGAGAGGACTTCTGGGTCGAGTCCTCCATGACCATAGAGAGGACTTCTGGGTCAGGTCCTCCAGGACCACAGAGAGGAACGGCTGCAGGCAGAGCAGAGATGGGCACACACGTGCGCTGGGCGCACTAGCAACGGTGTACAGCCACAGGGTGAGATGCGCATACGCACTCGAGAGGGCCACGGGGGCGGCCGCGGGGGCCCGGCTCCAGGGGTCATGCAGTGCAAGCGGCATGATAGGCATGACGAACATGACACCTGGGCATGTTTTATATCCCCACAAGCACAAGAATGGTTTTCCATTGATGCCTTTTTTGACAGTTTAGGTCTGATATAAGATCAACCCGACAGAAACCAGGACGCAGAGGATAAGATTATGAACATGGCACAGGGGGGTTGAACAGCTGAGGACTATTGTACTGAGTTCCGGCAGTGGCCCACAGAAGTTCTATGGAACAATGCTGCTCTCAGGTGCCAGTTCCAAAGAGGCCTTTCTGAGACACTCAAGGGTGCTCTGGTCCTCCTTGACACCTCTTGTTCTCTGATGGAAGCCATGACTTAGGCCATATGAATGGACTGGAGAATCCATGATGAACAGCAGGCCGCATGTATTACTCCCCCAGAGCAGGTCCATTTACCCGAGGTTAGAGTTGCCAGTCTTCGAGATGCAGAGAGAAGATGGAGTCAAGATCATGGAGTTTGTCCATACTGTGGACTCTCTGGACATGTTCTTAAAAATTGCCCAAATCATCCTCAAGTTATCAAGTTATCAAACCATCAGGAGAACATCTGAGTCAGGGTGAAGGACGAGGAGGTCACCCAGCCTCCCAGGTACCTTTTTCTTCTTCTGATAAAGTACTGATAACACCAGTTTCTCGAAGGAAATCATTTAAATTATCAACATTAGCGTTTGTTGACTGTGGGTCTGCTGTTAACTTTATTGATTTGGGACTGGTTTTGAAGTTAGGGTTAGGGACAGTTACATTGGAAAGACCCATTCAAGTCATTGCCCTTGACAAGACACCATTCGCACACAATGTTGTCGAGAGAGCAACGGTGGATTTCACTCTCCAAGTGGGAGCTTTCCACTCTGAATCCATCTACTTTTATGTGTTGGATAATTTTTCTGCTGGATTGGTACTGGGATTTCCATGGCTGCAGATTCACATTCCAGTTATTGATTGATGTCAGAAGGAGATTGTGAAATGGAGCCCCAGGTGTTACAAAACATGTCTAAAAAAATGTACAAATATGCTCCACTAGTCTGGATGGTCTTCCGGGGTACCTGAAGGACTTCGGAGATGTGTTCTTGGAATAAGAGGTGGAGATACTACCTCCCCATTGTCCCTGTGATTGTGCCATTGATGTTATTCCTAGCACTAAGTTGCCAAACGCTCGCCTTTACAATTTTTCTGTGTCTGAATGAGCCGCCATGAAAGAATATGTTAGCGAAAGCTTACGGAAGGGTCTTATCCGTCCTTTCTCCTCCCCTATAGCTGGTGGATTATTCTTTGTTAAAATGAAAGATGGAGGTCTCCGGCCTTGATTTCTGACATCTAAACAAGATCACGCTTAAAAATACCTACCCACTTCCACTCATCCCTGACCTATACAATCAGCTTCTGGGGGGCAGTGTGTTTTCTGAACTTGATCTTAAAGGGGCTTACAATTTGATATGCATCCAGAAGGGTGATGAGTGGAAAACGGCACTTTTAACATCTGACAGTCTTTTTGAAAACTTTGTCATTCCTTTTGGATTATCTAATGCACCTGCTGCGTTTCAAAATTTTATGAATGATATTTTCTTAGATTGCATTGGAAGATTTGTTGTGATTTACCTCGATGACATTTTATTTTTCTTGCCAGACTTGGACATTCACCGATTACATGTCCGTGTTGTGTTACAGAGGCTAAGGGAGAACTCTCTGTTTGCTAAATTAGAGAAATGTGTTTTTTCTGTGCCAGAAATCTCTTTGTTGGGGTTTACCTTGTCAGCAGAAGGGTTTAAGATGGACCCTAGGAAGGTGTAGGCCATAATTCATTGGATTCAACCTTGTGATCTTAAAGCTTTGCAGCGTTTTTTGGGATTCGTCAACAATGACAGAAAATGTATCAAGGGGTTTTCAAAGATTACTAAACCACTTACTGGCCTTACATGTAAGGGGACGAATCTCAAGGTTTGGTCACTGGGTGCTTTCAGGGTTTTTGAAAGATTTAATGAGTGTTTTATGTCAGCACTAGTCTTGAGCAATACCTTCCGATATCGGGAAATATCGGATCGGATTGGAACGGACCGATACCCCAAAAATATCGGGTATCGCCGATTCCGATACCGGAAACCCATGCAAGTCAATGGGACACAAATATCGGAATGAAAATAAACCCTTTCTTTCCTTGCACATCCAGTTCGGGAGGGGGGAAGAGTGTGGGCGGTGCGTGGGCGGAGACTGTGCATGTGTGTGGGCGGGGTCTGTACAAGCTCTTGGGGGTCTGTGGGGGTCTGTGTGGGCTGCCGGGGGTCTGTGCGGGCCTGCCGGGGGTCTGTGTGGGCTACCGGGGGTCTGTGCGGGCTGCCAGGGGTCTGTGCGGGCCTGCCGGGGGTTGTGTGTGTGTGCAGGCATCGTCCGATGGGACTACAAGTCCCATCGGGCAATGCCTGCTGCAATGACAGTGATTGACACATTAGCCAATGATGGGACAGTAGTAGTCCCATCATCCGGCTAATGTGTTGAATGTAAAAAGAAAAAAAAAACATACATACTACATACATACTACATATATACAACATTCATACAACATACGTACATACTGCATACTACATACATACTACATATATACTACATTCATACAACATACATACATACTACATACATACTACATATATACTACATTCATACAGCATACATACATACTACATAATACATACATACTACATATATACTACATTCATACAACATACATATATACTACATACATACTACATACATACTACATTCATACAACATACATACAACATACATACTACATACATACATTCATACAATACATACATATAGACATACAGTACATATAACATAGAGTACATACTCACCATCACTTGTCACTTTGATCCCCGAAGCCAGTGTCATCTGTAAAAAATATTAAAATAACAAACAACCAATATACCCCCTGATCCGCAGAAATCCACGAGTGTCCCACGATGATCTCCCGTGGAGAACAGCAGCATCAGCTGATGCGACACCTCTCTAGAGGCACCAAGAATACAATGACGGGAGGTAGGTATCCTTCTGCACTGTATTCCTCCACCATTGTAAAAAAATAGTCCCTAGTCTCACTTTTGGCATTGCTGTGTGAGAAAGTTCCCATGCAGCTTTTGCCATAAAGTGAGACCAGTGAACTATAGTAACCTCTCAGTGATGCACTGCAGGAGATCGTTGTGGGACACTCGTGGATTTCTGCGGATCAGGGAGTATATTGGTTGTTTGTTATTTTAATTTTTTTTTACAGATGACAAGTGATGGTGAGTATGTACTCTATGTTATATGTACTGTATGTCTATATGTAAGTATTGTATGAATGTATGAATGTATTGTATGTAGTATGCATGTAGTATGCATGTAGTATGTATGTAGTATGTTGTATGTATGTAGTATGTATGTATGTATGTATGTTGTATGAATGTAGTATATATGTAGTATGTATGTATTATGTACTTTAGTATGTATGTTATATGAATGTAGTATATATGTAGTATGTATGTATTATGTACTTTAGTATGTATGTTGTATGAATGTAGTATATATGTAGTATTTATGTATGTTGTATGAATGTTGTATATATGTAGTATGTATGTAGTATGTATTTAGTATGTATGTAGTATGTATGTTTTTTTTTTTTTTACATTCAACACATTAGCCAGATGATGGGACTACTACTATCCCATCATTGGCTAATGTGTCAATCACTGTCGCAGGCATCGCCCGATGGGACTTGTAGTCCCATTGGACGATGCCTGCACACACACACAACCCCCGGCAGGCCCGCACAGACCCCCGGCAGCCCGCACAAACCTCCGGCAGGCCCGCACAGCCCCCCGGCAGGCCTGCACACACCCCCAGCAGCCCGCACAGACCCCCAGCATGCCCGTACAGACCCCCGGCAGGCCCGCACAGACCACGCATCATGATGACATCATTTCAGCAGCCAATCACAGCCATGCCATTAGTTAACATGGCTAACATGCCTAACAGGATGTGCCCACACTTCTTAGGATCCTCAACTGGCTCATTGCATTATGGGAACTTCCAATTCCGGTATTCGATATTGTAAAAATATCAGAACTCAGTATCGGAACTCCGATACAGCGAATATCGGCCGATACCTGATATTTGCAGTATCGGAATGCTCAACACTAGTCAGCACCCATTCTGATCCAGTCTGATCTTCAAGAACTGTTCATTGTAGAGGTGGATGCTTCGGAGATCGGGGTGGGGCAGTCTTATCACAGGAGCCCAAAACTCTGACTAACCTGTGTCCATGTGCTTTTCATTCTAAAAAAATTTTCACTGGCAGAGAGAAATTTTGATGTGGGTAATCGGGAGTTACTTGCTGTCAAATTGACCTTTGAGGAATGGAGTCATTTTTTGGAGGGGGCGGTTCATCCAGTTACGGTGATCATGTGACGTCACGTGACGTTTGATGGGTTCTCTTTTTAAGATTGGGGAAAAGGTTTGGTTGTTGTCTAGGAACATTAAGCTTAAAGTGCTGTCAGCGAAGTAGGGGCTAAAGTTTATTGGTCCATATGAGATCCTAGAGGTGGTCAAAACTGTGGCATTTAGATTAAAGCTTCCTCCATCACTTCACATCCCTATTAAAGGAGTATGTCCCTTCTGCATTGTCTCCTTCATCCCCGCCTCCTCCGCTTTTAGTAGACGATGGCCTGGAGTATGAGGTTCAGAGGGTTGTGAGTTCTCGGAGGGTCCATAATTGCCTCTAGTACCTCATCCACTGGAAGGGATATGGACCAGAGGAGAGATCCTTGGTCCTTGCTCGAGATGTGAAGGCTGATCGGTTAGTCAGGGCCTTCGATCTAAAATTTCCAGGGAAGCCTGGGGGTCCGGTGGCCCCTCTAGAAGATGGGGTACTGTCACAGTTCCACCCCTCAAGGTCTCTGGGATGCAGTTACTGACAGCTCGGCCGTCCAATCCAGTGCAGTGGAGTGCTGAAGCTGTCAGTACTTTGATGGTCAGCATGGCCATTCAATTTGGTATAGGGGCGTGCTGAGCTGTGAATGTGTTGATTGACAGCTCGATTAGCCAATCTGTGACTGGGAGGTGTCAGCTGTCTCAGGTGTTCACTATCCTGGGTAACTTCAATGCCTACTTAACTGAACAGCTTCTCTCAGACAACTACCAGTCATGCATTCATCTTGTGAGGTTTGTGCTTTGTGCTTCCCTTTGCCTTGTGTTCTGCTTGCCTGATCTTTTGCCTGACTTTGGACTTCGTTCTGACCATCCACCTGTTTAACCCCTTCAGTTCTGATCCTTTAAACTTCCGGTACTCTGATCTTAGAACGTTACCTGACTACGCTTTTTTCTCTTTCTTCTGTTTATGACGTACCCTTCTGGCTTCTGACCTTGGACTCCTTTACCACTCCGAGTCACGGCTTGGTTGTAAGAAGTGACTAGCATCACAAAAGGTCTGGACAGTGTATGGTTTGAGTCCTTGGACCTGGACAAAGCTAGCGTCGATCTAGTTAAATCCCGCTCCACTGTCCAGAAAGTCAGAAATAACCACCCAGATGGATTTCAGCAGGGAGAAAAGCTCAACCCGGGCTCCTTAGTTTTCTAGTGGCTGTTTATAGTGAGATAGGGAAGGACATGCACCCACAAAATGGCCCTTTCTTTTACAGTATTAAATACACCACCTTTATGCTGAATAGCAGACAGACATGAGAAAAAGGTTTTCACAATGGCACTCACTGTGCCCTGATCTGAACATCATTGAAAATCAGTGAAAATCAGTGCATGCAAGACGACCCAGGAATCTCACAGAACTGGAAGAATTTTCCAAGGAAGAATGGATGAAAATCCCACAAACAAGAAATGAAATACCCTTGGCTTGTTACAGAAAGTGTTTATAAGCTGTGATACTTGCAAAAGGGAGTGTTACTAGATACTAACCATGCAGGGTACGCAAACTTTTTATTGGCCCATTTTCCTTAATATAATTTCTAAAATGTAAAAAATTAATATATATATATACACTCACTGGCCACTTTATTAGGTACACCTGTCCAACTGTGTGTTAAGACTTAATTTCTAATCAGCCAATCACATGGCGGCAACTCAGTGCATTTAGGCATGTAGACATGGTCAAGACAATCTCCTGCAGTTCAAACCGAGCATCAGTATGGGGAAGAAAGGTGATTTGAGTGCCTTTGAACGTGGCATGATTGTTGGTGCCAGAAGGGCTGGTCTGAGAATTTCAGAAACTGCTGATCTACTGGGATTTTCACGCACAACCATCTCTAGGGTTTACAGAGAATGGTCCGAAAAAGAAAAAAAATCCAGTGAGCGGCAGTTCTGTGGCCGGAAATGCCATGTTGATGCCAGAGGTCAGAGGAGAATGGGCAGACTGGTTCGAGCTGATAGAAAGGCAACAGTGACTCAAATTGCCACCCGTTACAACCAAGGTAGGCAGAAGAGCATCTCTGAACGCACAGTGCGTCGAACTTTGAGGCAGATGGGCTACAGCAGCAGAAGACCACACTGGGTACCACTCCTCTCAGCTAAGAACAGGAAACTGAGGCTACAATTTGCACAAGCTCATCGAAATTGGACAGTAGAAGATTGGAAAAACGTTGCCTGGTCTGATGAGTCTCGATTTCTGCTGCGACATTCGGATGGTAGGGTCAGAATTTGGCGTAAACAACATGAAAGCATGGATCCATCCTGCCTTGTATCAACGGTTCAGGCTGGTGGTGGTGGTGTCATGGTGTGGGGAATTTTTTCTGGGCACTCTTTGGGCCCCTTGGTACCAATTGAGCATCGTTGCAACGCCACAGCCTACCTGAGTATTGTTGCTGACCATGTCCATCCCTTTATGACCACAATGTACCCAACATCTGATGGCTACTTTCAGCAGGATAATGCGCCATGTCATAAAGCTCGAATCATCTCAGATTGGTTTCTTGAACATGACAATGAGTTTACTGTACTCAAATAGCCTCCTCAGTCACCAGATCTCAATCCAATAGAGCATCTTTGGGATGTGGTGGAACGGGAGATTCGCATCAGGGATGTGCAGCCGACAAATCTGCGCCAACTGTGTGATGCCATCATGTCAATATGGTCCAAAATCTCTGAGGAATGCTTCCAGCACCTTGTTGAATCTCTGCCACGAAGAATTGAGGCAGTTCTGAAGGCAAAAGGGGGTCCAACCCCTTACTAGCATGGTGTACCTAATAAAGTGGCCAGTGAGTGTATATATATATATATATTGCTTGCCTAAAATACAAAGGAAATGTGTCATCTTTAATTTGTCCTCACTGTTCACAATAGCAGCTGTGTTAACGGTGTTAACACTGCTGCTAGATAATGGTGAACACTAAAAATGGCGGTATTATTGTATGCGGGTTGGACGTCACCAGGTGTGCGCTGGGCTTACTCTGTTGGCTTCACAGAGACGCTTAAGGCATTAACATAAATACTGAGCCTGTTGGACTCACAGGTCTCAGAGAAGTGCACGCACGGTATGTGGTCACAGGAGCTGGACCCTAAGCAGAGGGTCAGAGTCTGTCTAGACCTACCGTGCATGCTGCGTCACAACTGCGGATGCCGAGAGGAGCTGCAGACTGCAGCGCGGCGACAGACACTGCCGCTAATCGACAATGCCCGGTAGCAGGCGCACTGTTGGACGCTAGCACTGTGGGGGATGCTGTTTTGGCTTGTAGCTTGCCACTGGCTTGCGCAGACTCTAAAGCTAAGTCCCTATACACACTCATAATATCAGAGGAAGGGGATCTTAATGAGTCATTTGCAGGTTCATGCATCCATCATCATTCACACAGTAGCAACTAGAGACTATACTAGCGCATGGCCGCCTGGCAATGCGGACCTTTTATATTCGTGCGCTTCCGGGACCTTCCAGATCTCAGAGATGGACCAATGAGCGCGATGAGATGACTTAGCCTCTGGAGCGATATGCTACTGAGCAGCCTGCATTGGTATTGCTGACCCAAAGGTGGCAGCAACAGCAAGACCCACAGAGCAGGTCTGGCCAGAGTGTCTGGGACGCCGAGACTGCTGAGCAATCTCCTCTGTGGTTGATAGACAATGGGAGACCGCAGAATGTGAGGCTCTGGATCCCTGCAGAGCTGCTGCAGGAACCCAACGCCTAACATTACCCCCCCTCCTAGGGCCCCCTCCCCCCTGAGCCTTCCAATCCAACAAAAAAAATGTTTTGCCACGTCCCACCTTGTGTCCCACAGCACAGAGGCATAGGCCTCAGGCCCGTCCGAAGACAAGTTTGATGTCCCGGCAGATGACTCGGAAAACCGGGACATGTGAACAGGTTTGAGAAGGGACACGTGGAAGGCGTTAGGGATGGCTAAGTCACCAGGAGCAAAAGTTGGAGCGGGGCGCAGATGTGTGTACGCAGGCATCTTCATTCTCTCTTTAGAGGCTTGAGTGGCATGCGGGGTGCGACCCACACTGTAGCGAACCTCCATTGCCCGGTCTGCAACCGGCAAGGGATACAGTAACCCAGCCGATCTCTGTTTAGAGGAGCTGCTCTGAGCACAAGAGGCACACGTGTTATGATTGAGTCACCGTAGGAGGCAAAAACAGAAATGCTAGCTAAGTCCTGAAAACCAGAGAAGTTGGCAACTATCAGATTGCAGACCCCTGAACCTATCAACACAACTAGCAGTAGCCGTGGGGGGTTCCTACGATGACCTAGACCCCTCGATCACAGCCGGAGAGATACATAGGCCTAAAGAAGGAAAGGGGAAATCTAACTGCCTCAGAGCAGACCCCAAAGCAATAGGCAGCCCCCCACAAATAATGACGGTGAAGCAAGATGAAAACACTTACACAGACAGAAAGACAGGCTGAGCAAAGACGGGGCCCAAAAACTACCTAGATAGGAACGGATAGGAAGGCTGCTGTCTGCAATCTGCCAAAACCCTATCAGAGACCAAAGCCAACAAGCTGATATAAAAATGGCCCTGAAGCAACTAAGCTTCAAAAACTAAATCAGCACTCAGGTACCTTCAGAAGACAGAGCTCACGGAACACTGCACACTCGAGCAGGGAGTGGCAGAATCCAAAAAGAAAGGAAAACAAAAACAAATTTTAGATGCAAAAAGGCAAAACAGAAAACTTAGCTTTAGGAGAGCAGGCATCAGACTGGTGTCCAAGAGTCCACAGAGAAATCACCCACAGAGCAGAAAGGGCGTAGGCTGCCTTAAATCCAGTCAGTGACTCCACTCAGCCAATCGTCTTCATTAGTCCCAGGTGTCTGATAATCAGGCTCACTACCTTCCTTCACTAGAATAGGGAGTTCACCAGGCCTCAGTGACGGAGGGGAAAATGAACTCACAACAGTACCCTCCCCCTTGAGGAGGGGTCACCGAACCCTCAACAACGCTACCAGGGCGATCAGGGTGAGCCCGATGAAAGGCACGCACCAATCTTTTGGCATGAATATCAGAGGCAGAGACCCAGGAATTATCCTCCTGACCATAACCCTTCCACTTAACCAAATACTGGAGTCTCCGTCTAGCCAGACGGGAATCCAGAATTTTCTCTACCTCATATTCCAAGTTACCTTCAACCAATACAGCGTCCGGAGGTGCCACCTCAGGCACAACTGGTTCAACAAACCTCTTCAACAAGGACTTATGGAACACATTATGGATCTTAAATGTGACAGGAAGAGCCAAACGAAAAGAGACCAGATTAATAATCTCCAAAATCTTGTAAGGTCCAATAAATCTAGGCTTAAACTTAGGAGAAGCCACCTTCATAGCAATATTTTTTGATGATAACCACACCATATCACCAATCTTAAACTGGGGACCAATGGTCCTATGTCGATTGGAAAACCGCTGGGCCTTTTCCTGGGAGAGAGATAACTTATCCACCACTTGGTCCCAGATCTGGTGCATTCTCTCCACCACAGTGTCAACACCTGGGCAGGCAGAAGGCTCCACCTGCCCTGAAGAAAATCGAGGTTGAAAACCAAAGTTACAAAAAAAAAGGTGACATCAAAGTGGCAGAACTAGCTCTATTATTTAAAGCAAATTCGGCCAAGGGCAAAAAAGAAACCCAATCATCCTGATCAGCGGAAATAAAACATCTCAAATACGACTCCAAGGTCTGGTTTGTTCTCTCTGTCTGCCCATTGGTCTGAGGGTGAAAAGCAGAGGAGAAGGACAACTGAATTCCCAACTTGGAACAGAACGTCCTCCAAAATTTAGACACAAATTGAACTCCTCTGTCAGATACAATGTTCTCAGGAATCCCGTGCAAGCGAACCACCTGTTGCAAAAACAGAGGCACCAACTCAGAGGAAGATGGCAACTTAGGGAGTGGTACAAGATGAACCATCTTAGAGAACCTATCACAAATCACCCAAATAACAGTCATTCTTTGAGAGACCGGCATATCAGAGATGAAATCCATTGAAATATGGGTCCATGGCCTCCTGGGGACCGGAAAAGGCATCAACAACCCACTAGAGCGAGAACAAGATTTAGACCGGGAGCAAGTCCCACAGGACTGCACAAAATTCCTGACATCATGAGACAAGGTGGGCCACCAAAAAGAGCGACTCACCAGATCTCTAGTACCAAAAATACCTGGATGACCAGCCAATGCAGAGCAATGAACTTCAGACATCACTCTCTTCTTCCACTGATCAGGAACATACAACTTTCCACTGGAGCAACGCTCAGGTTTGTCCTCCTGGAACTCTTGCAGAGCAAGTCTCAAATCGGGCGAGATGGCAGAAAGAACTACCCCTTCGCCTAAGATGGTGGCAGGCTTGGTCACCACAGGAGAATCAGCAAAGAAACTCCTAGAGAGGGCGTCTGCCTTGACATTCTTAGTTCCAGGAAGGAAAGAGACCACAAAATCAAAACGTGTAAAAAACAAGGCCCACCTAGCCTGTCTAGGGTTCAAGCGTTTAGCCGACTCTAGGTAAATCAAATTTTTGTGGTCAGTGAGGACCACAACTTGATGTTTGGCTCCTCAAATGCCCATTTCATGGCCAACAGTTCCCGATTCCCCACATCACAGTTACGTTCAGATGAAGAGAACTTACTGGAAAAGAAAGCACAGGGATTCATTTTAGATGTTACCGGATCCTTTTGGGACAACACCGCTCCTGCACCAATCTCAGAAGCATCCACCTCTACCTGGAACGGGAGTGAGACATCAGGTTGCCGCAGAACCGGGGCGGAGGTAAATCTACGCTTCAGCTCCTGAAAGGAAGCAACCGCCTCCGGAGACCAATTCAACACATCCGCACCCTTCCTGGTCAGGTCATTCAATGGTTTGGCAATACTAGAAAATTTTGCTATAAATTTCCGATAAAAATTAGCAAAACCCAAAAACTTCTGGAGGGCCTTCAAAGAAGTGGGCTGAACCCAATCATAAATGGCCTGTACCTTGGCCGGGTCCATTTCAATAGTTGACGGAGACAAAATAAATCCCAAAAAAGAAATTCTCTGTACTCCAAAAAGGCATTTTGATCCTTTGACATACAGAGAATTCTCTCTCGAGATCCGGAACACAGTCCGAACATGTTCCACATGAGAATCCCAATCCTTGGAGAAGATCAAAATATCATCCAGATAGATAATCAAAAATTTATCGACAAAGTCTCGGAAAATATCGTTCATGAAGCACTGGAAGACAGAAGGGGCATTAGTGAGCCCAAAAGGCATCACCAGGTACTCAAAATGTCCCTCCGGAGTATTAAACGCCGTCTTCCATTCATCCCCCTGCTTAATGCGGATAAGATTATACGCCCCCCTGAGGTCAAGCTTGGTAAACCAGCAAGCACCTCTGACTCTAGAGAATAGATCCGAAATCAGGGGTAACGGATACTGATATTTAATAGTAATTTTATTGAGGGCACGATAATCAATACAAGGCCTTAAAGAACCATCCTTCTTGGCCACAAAAAAAAAACCGGCACCTAAGGGTGAAGAGGATGGTCTAATATGACCATTCTCCAACGCCTCCTTAATATAGGACCGCATAGCCTCGTGCTCGGGTACAGATAAATTGAAGAGCCGACCCTTAGGAAATTTACACCCCGGGTTTAGTTCAATTGCACAGTCATAACTCCTATGAGGAGGCAAGGACGCAGACTCATTCTCACTAAATACATCATAGTAGTCCGCCAAATAGTCAGGAACCTCATGCGACTGAGGAGAGGTGGAAAAAACCGGAGCCTCACTAAAGGTACACCGGCAACCCCAACTCACCACAGACACAGACTTCCAATCCAAAACTGGATTATGAATCTGCAACCAGGGAAACCCCAGAACAACGGCATCATGCAGACCATGCAACAACAAAAAACTGCAATTTTCTTGGTGGTCTGGGGCGACCCGCATGACCAACTGGGTCCAAAACTGAGGTTTATTTTTAGCCAGAGGGGTAGCATCAATCCCCCTCAAAGGGATAGGCGTCTGCAGAGGTGTCAACGGAAACCCACAACGTTTAGCAAAATCCAAGTACATTAGGTTTAGCGCTGCTCCCGAATCCACAAAAGCCTTGGCGGAAAATGTGGACAGGGAACAGATCAGAGTAATCGCCAAAAGAAACTTAGGCTGAACCCCACCAACAGAAAACGTGTGTGCAAAGCGTTTCTCACGTTTAGGACAAACAGAAATAACATGTGAGGCATCTCCACAGAAAAAACACAGCTTATTACGCCTTCTGAATTCCTGACGTTCCGCCTTAGACAAAACTCTATCACATTGCATAGGTTCAGACGTCTGTTCAACCAGTGGCAACACCTCTCGTGTAATCCTGCATTCACGTAAACGCCGATCAACCTGAATGGCTAAAGACATAGAATCGTCCAGACCAGAGGGAACAGGAAATCCCACCATAGTATCTTTTACGGCTTCTGACAAACCCTTCTGAAAGAGAGCAGCCAAGGAACTATCATTCCAGGTAGTAAGGACCGCCCGCTTTCGGAACTTTTGACAGTACAACTCTGCAGATTCTCGACCCTGGTTCAATGCTAACAGGGTCTTTTCAGCCTGATCAATAGCATTAGGTTCGTCGTACAGCAATCCCAAGGCTTGAAAAAATGCGTTCACATTAGTCAGAATAGGGTCATCTGGTTTCAAAGAAAACGCCCAATCCTGGGATCGCCGCGCAGCAAAGAGATGACAATTTTAACCTGCTGCGCGGGGCTCCCTGACGAGTTAGGCTTCAAAGCAAAAAATAATTTACAATTATTTTTGAAACTCAAAAATTTAGATCGATCCCCAAAAAATACATCAGGTGTGGGGATCTTTGGTTCAACAGCATGTGAACGAGCAAGATAGGCGGAAATTCCTCGCACTTCAGCAGCGAGCTGCTCCACACGATCAGACACTTGCTTTATCTCCATTGAGAGAAAAAAAAAAAAAAAATATTCCCCCTACGGCCTCAGAGATATAGAGGAAAGAATATACACACACCTTTTTTTTTTTTTTAAACACAATTCTTTCCTGCTATTGAGTACCCCAGGATCTGCGGTTTGGCGGGTGATTCTGTTATGATTGAGTCACTGTAGGAGGCAAAGACAGAAATGCTAGCTAAGTCCTGAAAACCAGAGAAGTTGGCAACTATCAGATTGCAGACCCCTGAACCTATCAACACAACTAGCAGTAGCCATGGGGGGTTCCTACGATGACCTAGACCCCTCGATCACAGCCAGAGAGATACATAGGCCTAAAGAAGGAAAGGGGAAATCTAACTGCCCCAGAGCAGACCCCAAAGCAATAGGCAGCCCCCCACAAATAATGACGGTGAAGCAAGATGAAAACACACAGACAGAAAGACAGGCTGAGCAAAGACGGGGCCCAAAAACTACCTAGATAGGAACGGATAGGAAGGCTGCTGTCTGCAATCTGCCAAAACCCTATCAGAGACCAAAGCCAACAAGCTGATATAAAAATGGCCCTGAAGCAACTAAGCTTCAAAAACTAAATCAGCACTCAGGTACCTTCAGAAGACAGAGCTCACGGAACACTGCACACTCCAGCAGGGAGTGGCAGAATCCAAAAAGAAAGAAAAACAAAAACAAATCTTAGATGCAAAAAGGCAAAACAGAAAACTTAGCTTTAGGAGAGCAGGCATCAGACTGGTGTCCAAGAGTCCACAGAGAAATCACCCGCAGGGCAGAAAGGGCGTAGGCTGCCTTAAATCCAGTCAGTGACTCCACTCAGCCAATCGTCTTCATTAGTCCCAGGTGTCTGATAATCAGGCTCACTACCTTCCTTCACTAGAATAGGGAGTTCACCAGGCCTCAGTGACGGAGGGGAAAATGAACTCACAACACACACGCCTGAATGTATTTTTTAGTGTCCCGAGCCCTGTGCGGCCACCAATAAGACCTTGCCAGGTATTTTGTGGTCCACTTGTAACCAAAATGACCACCCAGTCTGGACGCTTGTGCCCACATGAGAACCTTGGACCGCAGGTGAGGCGGGACAAAGGTCTTGCCCGGCGGCACTCACTCGAGGTCGACCGGAGCCCCGGTCTCTAAATTCCCAGTAGGAGACGGGGAAAGATCCGCAGGCACCTCTGCAGAGGCTACTTGGATGTTGACCCCCATGCACCTTCCCACACAGTCCTTGCTCCATCCCAGTATTCTCCCCGAGGACCACTCCATATGAGGGGAATGGCAGCGGAGCCAGGGAACCCCAAGGAACACCTGATCGATGCCCACTGGCATAATGATTAGGGACAGCGTCTCCTGGTGAGATGGTGGAATTGAGAGCCTAAGGGGTACTGTTTGGTGGGTAATCTGGGATGATAAGGTCGACCCGTTGACCACCCTGATGGGCACCGGGTGTGGAAGTGGCACCAATGGAATAGCGTGCTCTTGGGCGAAGGACGAGGACATAAAGTTCCCTTCTGCCCCGGAGTCCACCGTGACCTGTACCTCCCAGGAGGAATCACCGCTATCTAACGTCCCTTGGAACGCCGGTTTGGGGGAGAAGTTCTTCATAGCGAATAGACCCCTACCCATTACCAGTGGACGCGATCGTCTTTTGGGGAGTAGATCTCCATAGCGAATAGACCCTCACCCATTACCAGTGGACGCAATCATCTTTTTGGACGCTGCAGACACCTGTTAGCTGGGTGACCAGACTGTCGACGCTGGTGAGAGCATGTGGAGCTTTGTGCCGACCGCTTCTTGAGACTGGCGCGGGACACCTCCATGGGCTCTGTGTCATGATCCAGGTTGGATGATGACAGTTAAAAGTACATGTAACCTTTTTTTTTCCTTAAGCTGTGTGCTTAATTTTGGTTTTGCCCCCAGTGGCCATTAGGATTATTACACAGTGGTGTCTTTTGTTCTAGTTTGTCCCCGGTTGTGGTTAGTGTTATTACACGGGAATCACTAACAGGTGTGATTCCTCTGTCTTAACTATAAAGGTGAGTCATGCTCTCACTGGTGTTGGTGATAGTGTTCATTTCCAACCATCCTTGGTGGAGAAAGGAGCGAGAGAGAGTTCCTTGCAGCACAGTCAAAGTCCTGGTGTGGAAGGAGTCAGAGGGGATTTCCTTGCAGCTCTGACAGAGCTTGGTGGCAGCTGTTCATGAGGAAAGCTGCATTCTGGTGGTGGACTCTGTTGCTGGGAGAAAGAGCAACAGAGCAAAGCTAAGTGGTGTTTCCCTGTTTGTGCCTTTCCTTTATGTGTGTTTCAGTGCAGTGGCGGGATTAGTCTCTGCACCGGCCATTTCACTAGAAACGGGTAGGTGCAGGGCGAGCTAGGGTTTAAAGGTATCCTGATCGGAGTCCAATGCGGAACCGGCCTAGGGATCGGTAGGAGTGTAGGGACACTGACTCAGGGGAGTGCAGGAGGTCTCCACATCCCCGTTCCCTATCACAGGGCCCACCATTGTAATTGTATCCCTGGTGTTTCCCCTTATTATTTAAATTTGCCCTACTGGAGACGGTGTATCCAGGGTCGCGTATGTCATATAAATTCGCCCTGCTGGAGGCGGTGTGTCCAGTCACACGTTGACCATTGCACTCTGGAGGTAAACTCTCCTGCTCGGGTGGTTCTAGGGGTTCAAAGAGGTTGGGAGCCAAGTTAACCTTCCATCTGGATTGAGCCCGCTCCAACCCGGGCTAAGAAAAACACAGATCGATGCTGGTGGAAATGGCGATCAGCTCTTCTAGACTTACGGGAACCTCCCTGGTAGATAGAGCATCCTTAACATGATCTGCCAAACCTCTCCAGAACACAGGAATGAGGGTTTTATCAGGCCATTCCAGCTCTGAAGCCTGTGTCCGGAAACGGACGGCGTACTGGCTGACCGAGAGGGATCCCTGTGTTAACGCTAGTAGCTGGAGAGAGGTGTCGTGAGTAACCCGTGGCCCCAAAAAGACCTGCTTTAGGGATGTTAGAAACTGAGCAGAGCTCAGAACCACAGGGTCACAACACTCCCACAGTGGTGTGGCCCACTCCAACGCCCTGCCCGACAGAAGGGAAACGATAAACCCCACCTTAGCCCACTCTGTAAGGAATCGCGCGGCCAATAACTCAAGCTGGATAGAGTACTGGCTCATGAAACCCCTGCAGGAGGCACTGTCACCAGAAAATTTATCGGCAACAGGAGGTGGGATACTGTCGGCGCAGGCGTGGACGTGGACAAGCACGAGACAGCCTGTGCGACTGCTTGAGCAGCAGCCTCAGTAACCTTCGCAGCTGAGGTGAAACTCTCGAGAGTCGCCAACCTGCCCTCCTGCTGCCGAATGTACAGCAATAGCTGCTGCTGGTCCGCCATTACTAGCCAGACCTTGGTGCTAGTATAATGTTAGGGATGGCGGAATGCGCTAAATATAAAATAACGGAAAGTGCGTTCACCACCCGGGGTCCACCGTGCAGAAGGTGTTAACACTGCTGCTAGATAATGACGAACACTAAATATGGCGGTATTATTGCACGCGGGTTGGACGTCACCAGGTGTGCGCTGGGCGTACTCTGTTGGCTTCACAGAGACGCCTAAGGCATTAACATAAATACTGAGCCTGTTGGACTCATAGGTCTCAGAGAAGTGCACGCACGGTATGTGGTCACAGGAGCTTGACCCAAGGCAGAGGCTCAGAGTCCGTCTAGACCTACCGTGCGTGCGGCGTTGCAACTGCGGACGCCGAGAGGAGCTGCAGACTGCAGTGCAGCGACAGACACTGCCACTAATCGACAATGCCCGGTAGCAGGTGCACTGTTGGACGCTAGCACTGTGGAGGATGCTGTTGTGGCTTGTAGCTTGCCACTGGCTGGCGTAGACTCTAAAGCTAAGTCCCTATATACACTCGTAATATCAGAGGGAGGGGATCTTAATGAATCATTCGCAGGTTCATGCATCATCATCATTCACACAGTAGCAACTAGAGACTATACTAGCGCATGGCCAGGCAGCCATGCGGACCTTTTATAGCTGTGCGCTTCTGGGACCTTCCAGATCTCTGAGATGGACGTATCAGATCAGGAGAAGGACCTGAGCACGTGACTCCCGATCTCCAATGGGAGATCGTCTCATGAGCATGCCCAGTAGCGCGATGAGAGGACTTAGCCTCTGGAGCGATTTGCTGCTGAGCAGCCTGCATTGCTATTGCTGACCCAAAGGTGGCAGCAACAGCCAGTCCCACAGAGCAGGTCTGGCCAGAGCCTCTGGGATGCCGAGACTGCTGAGCAATCTCCTCTGCGGTTGATAGACAATGGGAGACTGCAGAATGTGAGGCTCTGGTTACCTGCTGAGCTGCTGCAGGAACCTGACACCTGACAAGCAGTAGTTTTGAGCAGTGGTGCCCAAACTTTTACCTGCCTCTGTATTGTCATCCCACTAAATGGAGGGTCACAGTAACTTGTATATTTGGAACACAATTGTGGGAATATTCCCAAAATTTATGAAAATTTACGCAAACTAAATTTTCACATTTTTAAACAATCGTTGGGAATATAAATGATATTTCAGGGAGTCTTCTAGAAACATTTGCGATTTACCTTCATGTCTGTCTATTTCTACCCTTGCGCTCACTGGCCATTATTATGTTTCATTTACTCCAGAAAGAGTGAATGAAGATTATTCCCATCTTCCACAGTTACTAGTAATAGGGTCTTGCCACTTGCGGTTGATTCCATATGTATATGTAAATTTTCGTCTTCTTTTCATCATCTGTAAGTCAGAGTTCCTGACATTTAACTCACATAGCATTATAACTAAATTTGATTCTTAATGTATGAAGACCCTATTTATAGTGCTGGGTATGTATAAGACCCTCGGGGTATTGCCAGAAGCCAATAATATATATGGCCGTTATAGCAGAGCTGGGTTATTTTACACTTTGCACCTGCTTTATTTGTGTCTCCTGTGACAGTGATGCCAACTGTCCCGCCATAAAAATTGAAGACTTTATTTTCCATTGTCCACAAAATAAATTCACAAATTTTGTGATTTTTCTGGTGTTACTTGAGCAAGGTATTATAATCCCCTTCTAGACGATATCTAAACCAAAAACGTAAGCCCCACCCAACTCTAACAAAAAGCACAAGAAGGATAATGTTATCCAATAGGAAGGAAAGAAAAATAAAGTCATTAGGCCATGAGGGTAACTATTTATTTTTCTTCCATAAATTGATATTAGACATGAAACTAAGCAACTTTATAATATAATTAATCTGCGAAAGATCTGCTTCTTTCACTTCCTGAACTGATCTTTGACCCGATGGGTAAAATTTGTAAAATCTGTATTTAGACAGATTTTCCCATTATTGAGATATGAGATGGCAGTTGGTGCTTTTAAAACTCAATGGAAAGAGAAGGGGGAGGTGGAAGGAGCTAGAGGCAGAAGATATTTTACTGAAATGACAGTACCAGTTCTGCACAGAACTTTATGAGCACGAACAGTCATCTCCTATCTAAGCAATGGGAAAATCTGTATTCTAACTCTCAATGTTAAAATTAACCAACCCTTACAATTATAGACTGTTCATGACTTTGTCAGTGGACAAACTTACAAAATCAGCAAGGGATCAAATACTTATTTCCCCCACTGTAAGACTCTTAAATTATGCCTCCGATAGCTTCACCATATGAGATTTGACAAGAGCGTTGTCTTGAAAAATTCCATTTAATTTACAAATTTTTAAAAATCTACTGTGTATAAAGGTGATCCTTCCCAATCGCTAAAAGTCTACTTTGGCCAAGCCCTTGTTCCCATTGAAGTTATATGGTTCTGTGAGCCAATCGCCCATTTTTATTGTTATGGAACTTACGGTCAGGTGGAATAGTTGTCATTCAACAGTAGAGTTGAGCGATACCAGCCGATACTTGAAAATATCGGATCGGAATGGATCGGCCGATCTTAAAAAAAAGTATCGGTATCGCCGATTCCGATACCGGGAACCAATGCAAGTCAATGGGGCCAAAATATCGGAATTAAAAAAACCCTTTCTTTCCTTGTAGGTTAATTCTACATGAAGAAAAACAACTAAGAATAATGTAGAATGTATTGTGGGAGGTGGAGGAGACATTAAAGCCATAGAGGTTTAGCCCAATCAAATGCAATAGCAGGAATTAAACTTTTTTTTTAAAGTCGTTAGGAGTTACAAAGATATTGACTATGTTAGCCTCATTTATATTTTGCCAGACATGTATGTCTTCTTCTTCTTTCTTCTTTCTTCTTCTTTCTTATTCTTCTTCCTTTTTTTACCTTCTTCTTCTTCTTCTTATTCCTTTTTTTACATTCTTCTTCTTCTTCTTCTTCCTTTTTTTAAATTCTTCTGCTTCCTTTTTTTACATTCTTCTTCTTCCTTTTCTTACATTCTTCATATTCTTCTTATTCAACAATTATTATTCTACATATTCAACTTCTTCATCTTCTTCCTATTCTTCTTCATCATATTCTTATTTGTGTCAGGCATTCCTGTACTTGTTATCTAGAAAAGTTAGAAGTTTACACCTTCCGTTCTGCCTGTCACAAAAGATTTACAACAGGATTTGTCTGCGTTCAATTTGGCCTGCAGCAGCAGGCCTTTTCCAGGGGCACCACGAGGAGGAACGGACTCACCCCCATACACTGCTTAGTCTTCTTCTGCTTATAAATAAGATAATATCATTTGCTCAGAGTATTAGTCTTATGCTTAATGTTCTTCTGCTTTGTTTTTTTATGCTTCTTTGTCTTCTCTCTCTTGTTGTTCTGCATCTTGGTGGTTGTCTTCCTGTTCTTCGTCCTATTGAACCAGCTGACGGTACTGGCACCCGGAGGGGCAGCAGAAGGAATAAGAGCCAATGGCACTACCGAGGACCAGCTGACGGTGCTGGAACCCGGTTACTAAGCAGGAGGTACCTGTGCTACAAAGCACTACCAAGGACCAGCAGACGTTGCCGGAACTCGGATACCGAGATGGAGGCACCTAGGCCAAAGGCTTTGCCGAGAACCAGCTGACGGTGCTGGAACCCGGATGGGTAGCATAAGCTGCAAGAGCAAATGGAAATAGCGAGGACCAGCTGACAGTGCTGGCACCCGGAGGGGCAGCAGAAGGAATAAGAGCCAATGGCACAACCGAGGACCAGCTGACGGTGCTGGAACACGGTTACTAAGCAGGAGGTACCTGTGCTACAAAGCACTACCAAGGACCAGCAGACGTTACCGGAACTCGGATACCGAGATGGAGGCACCTAGGCCAAAGGCTCTGCCGAGAACCAGCTGACGGTGCTGGAACCCGGATGGGTAGCATAAGCTGCAAGAGCAAATGGAAATAGCGAGGACCAGCTGACAGTGCTGGCACCCGGAGGGGCAGCAGAAGGAATTAGAGCCAATGGCACAACCGAGGACCAGCTGACGGTGCTGGAACCCGGTTACTAAGCAGGAGGTACCAGTGCTACAAAGCACTACCAAGGACCAGCAGACGTTGCCGGAACTCAGATACAGAGATGGAGGCACCTAGGCCAAAGGCTCTGCCGAGAACCAGCTGACGGTGCTGGAACCCGGATGGGTAGCATAAGCTGCAAGAGCAAATGGAAATAGCGAGGACCAGCTGACAGTGCTGGCACCCGGAAGGGCAGCAGAAGGAATAAGAGCCAATGGCACAACCGAGGACCAGCTGACGGTGCTGGAACACGGTTACTAAGCAGGAGGTACCTGTGCTACAAAGCACTACCAAGGACCAGCAGACATTGCCGGAACTCGGATACCGAGATGGAGGCACCTAGGCCAAAGGCTCTGCCGAGAACCAGCTGACGGTGCTGGAACCCGGAGGGGCAGCTGAAGTTACCCCTGAAAAGCAAAGTTGGCATGCCGCAAGCTGGCCGCAGTTACAGAATCACACAGTCCTACAGGGGGTGCTTGTCCTACTGGCACTACGGAACAAGCCTTTCTTACCAGAACCCGCAGTCCACATAGGAAGCACCTAAACTGCTGGCACCCTAGCCTCGGCTAACCCAACCGCAACACGACATGGCAACTTGGGGTGGCAAACTGACATTGACACTTCCCGGAAACAGCAGGCAGGGCTGGAACCAAGCTGGGCAGGAGGGAGTACCCATGCCAAAGTCAGTTATGAGCAGCAACTGGCGATGTTGGAGCCCAGGGACAAGCACTTAGCAGGCTGAGGCCTGATGTGCTGTCAATTGGGAGGCAGCAGGACAGATTGCCATCAAAACAGCAGGGGAACAGCTGACGTTACTGAACCCCACAAACACAGGAGCTAGTGTTTTACTCTGTGAAAACGGCACTTCCGAGCAACAACTTGCTGTGTTGAAGCCCAGGGACAAGCACGGAGCAGGCTGAGGCTGCATTGAAGAAATTTTAAGATTGGTTGTAGACTTCTACTAATTTTAACCAAGCTCCACTTAGGCCTGTGGCTTCACTGATTTTCGTATTTCCCCTGTCCTCCAACCCCGCCAGTTACAGCTCCGAAGTGGCGTCTGCACAATCCACACTTGTTCCTGTGTTACAGGTGTTCAGTCCGGTCAGTTAATCCCCTGATGTGTGTCCGGCAATGTCGCCTGCTCTGTCCACATTCCCATAACTAGTTATGGGAATGTGGACAGAGCAGGCGACATGGGAATGTGGACAGAGCAGGCGACATTGCCGGACACACATCAGGGGATTAACTGACCGGACTGAACACCTGTAACACAGGAACAAGTGTGGATTGTGCAGACGCCACTTCGGAGCTGTAACTGGCGGGGTTGGAGGACAGGGGAAATACGAAAATCAGTGAAGCCACAGGCCTAAGTGGAGCACGGTTAAAAATCAGTAGTAGTAGGACTGTGTAGGCAGCAGGAGACTTTGCCATCCACACAGCAGGGGATCAGCTAGCGTTACTGAACCCCACTGAGACACGGGAGCAAGTGTCTCTTTCCGTGTGGACGGCACTTCCGAGCTACAACTGGCTGTGTTGAAGCCCAGGAAATAGGAGGGTGTAGGCAGAGGCCTACTGTCTTTGGAATGCGGAGACAGCAGGAGAGACTGCCATCTCCACAGCAGGGGAACAGCTGGCAGTGCTGAACCCCACTAACACTTGAACGAATGTGTTTGGCTCTGTGGAGATGACACTTCTGAACACCAACTGACGCTGTAGGAGCCCAGGATCAGGCGTGGAGCAGGCTGGGGCCTACTGGATTTTGGCAGGTGTAGGCAGCAGGAGACTTGCCATCTCCACAGCAGGGGAACAGCTGGCAGTGCTGAACCCCACTAACACTTGAACGAATGTGTTTGGCTCTGTGGAGACGACACTTCTGAACACCAACTGACGCTGTTGGAGCCCAGGATTAGGCGAGGAGCAGGCTGGGGCCTGTTGCTTTTGGCAGGTGAAGGCAGCAGGAGACTTGCCATCTCCACAGCAGGGGAACAGCTGGCAGTGCTGAACCCCACTAACACTTGAACGAATGTGTTTGGCTCTGTGGAGACGACACTTCTGAACACCAACTGATGCTGTTGGAGCCCAGGATTAGGCGAGGAGCAGACTGGGGCCTACTGGATTTTGGCAGGTGTAGGCAGCAGGAGACTTGCCATCTCCACAGCAGGGGAACAGCTGGCAGTGCTGAACCCCACTAACACTTGAATGAATGTGTTTGGCTCTGTGGAGACGACACTTCTGAACACCAACTGACGCTGTTGGAGCCCAGGATTAGGCGAGGAGCAGGCTGGGGCCTGTTGCTTTTGGCATGTGAAGGCAGCAGGAGACTTGCCATCTCCACAGCAGGGGAACAGCTGGCAGTGCTGAACCCCACTAACACTTGAACGAATGTGTTTGGCTCTGTGGAGACGACACTTCTGAACACCAACTGACGCTGTTGGAGCCCAGGATTAGGCGAGGAGCAGGCTGTGGCCTACTGGATTTTGGCAGGTGTAGGCAGCAGGAGACTTGCCATCTCCACAGCAGGGGAACAGCTGGCAGTGCTGAACCCCACTAACACTTGAACGAATGTGTTTGGCTCTGTGGAGACGACACTTCTGAACACCAACTGACGCTGTTGGAGCCCAGGATTAGGCGAGGAGCAGGCTGGGGCCTGTTGCTTTTGGCAGGTGAAGGCAGCAGGAGACTTGCCATCTCCACAGCAGGGGAACAGCTGGCAGTGCTGAACCCCACTAACACTTGAACGAATGTGTTTGGCTCTGTGGAGATGACACTTCTGAACACCAACTGATGCTGTTGGAGCCCAGGATTACGCATGCCGCATGCAGAGGCCAATGGGCAGCGGTTTTTATGGAGGTTGTTGACTACTACTGATTCTAACCATGCTCCACTTAGGCCTCTGGCTCCACTGTCTCTACTATTTACCCTGGCCTCCAACCCCGCCAGCTACATCTCTGAAGTGGCGTCAGCACAATCTACACTTGTTCCTGTGTTACTGGTGCTCAGTCCCGTCAGTTGATCCCCTGATGTTTGTCCGGCAAGTTCGCCAGCTCTGTCCTCATTCCCACTACTGGTTATGGGAATGTGGACAGAGCAGGAGACCTTGCCGGACACACATCAGGGGATAAACTGATGGGACTGAGCCACAGGAACACAGGAACAAGTATAGATTGTGCTGACGCCACTTCAGAGATGTAGATGGCGGGGTTGGAGGCCAGGGGAAATAGTAGAGACAGTGGAGCCAGAGACCTAAGTTGGGCACGGTTAAAAATCAGTAGTGGTTTGAATGTTGATGGAGCTGGTGACTTTGCCGTCCACACAGCAGGGGATCAGCTGGCGTTACTGAACCCCACTAACACAGGTGCTAGTGTGTTTCTCTGTGCAGACGACACATCTGAGCGACAACTGGCTGTGTTGAAGCACAGGGATTATAGTTCAGGTGGTAGCAAAAAGGAACACACCAGCAGACCTGGATACAGTTGCCAACCACTAATTTAGTCTGTAAGAGGAATGGCAAAGTCTTTGGAGATCCAGGCCTTGTTCATTTTCAGAAAAGTCAGCCGGTCAACATTATCTGAAGATAGTCGCGTGCGACGGTCTGTTAGTACACCACCTGCGGCACTAAAGACGCGTTCCGATAATACACTGGCAGCAGGGCAAGCCAGCACCTCCAATGCATACTGGCTAAGCTCTGACCATGTATCCAGCTTAGAGACCCAAAACTTGAAGGGGGAAGAGCCATCTGGGAGTACAGCGACAGGGCAAGACATGTAGTCTGACACCACCTGACGGAAGGGTTGCCTCCTGCTGACTCGAGGCGTCGCTGATGGTGTAGACAATTGTGGTGGACACACAAAACTTTGCCACATTTGGGCCATAGTGGTCTTGCCTTGTGCTGCGGCACTGCCTCTGCTCCCTCTTTGTGCAGAGTTTCCTCCACTGCCTCGACGCACAGAGCTGCTTTGTAAAGCACTAGCAACAATGCTGTCGGGTGGAATGGAAAACATTATGGACTGCACCAGTGACTCTTCGTACTCCCGCAGTTTACGCTCCCCGTTCAACGTTGGTATGAGCCTTTGTACGCTGTCCCGGTAGCGAGGATCTAGGAGGGTGTACACCCAATAATCAGCCGAGACGAGAATGTGGGCGATGCGGCGGTCGTTTCTCAGGCACTGCAGCATGAAATCAACCATGTGCTGCAGACTCCCAACTGCCAAAGAACCGCTGTCCCCTGTTTGAGGCGTGACCTCGGCCTGCTCTGCATCACCCCACCCTCGCTGTACATACTGAGTAGAGGTTTGTGTACCTCCCTCCTTTGGTGAGACGTCTTCCTCCTCCATCGCCTCCTCCTCATCCTCCTCACAAAGTGTCCCCTGCCTAGGCCTTTGTGAGGAAACACGTAGCGCAGACTGTCCAGAAGCAGATGGCATTTGGGACTCCTCATCCTCCACCTCTTCCGAAACCTCATCCCTTAGTGCTTGCAGTGTTTGTTGAAGCAGGCAGATAAGGGGGACAGTCATGCTGACTAGTGCATCATCTGCACTCGCCATCCGCGTGGATTCATCGAAGGCACGCAAAACGAGGCAGATGTCCTTCATAGAGGCCCACTCAATGGTGCTGAAGTGTGAACGGCGCACAGTGCGACTTGTTTGCGCCTGATACAGCTGGTACTCCATGACTGCTGCCTGCTGCTCACACAACCGCTCCAACATATGTAATGTTGAATTCCACCGGGTGGGTAGGTCACATATGATGCGATGTTCCGGAAGGCCAAATCGTCGCTGCAGAGCAGCGAGGCGCGATCTTGCCGTGCTGGAACGCCGCAAGTGAGCGCACTCTATGCGGACCTTGTGCAACAGTGCATCAAGATCCGGATAGTCCCTCAGAAAGCTCTGCACAACCAAGTTAAGCACATGTGCCAGACATGGGATGTGTGTGAGGTTGCCTAGGCCAAGAGCTGCCACCAGATTTCGGCCATTGTCACACACTACCAAGCCCGGCTGGAGATTCGCTGGCCCAAACCACACATCGCTCTCCTGCTTGATAGCATTCCAGAGCTCCTGCGCTGTGTGGCTTCGATTCCCCAAAGAAATTAATTTGAGTACAGCCTGTTGACGTTTGGCCACGGCTGTGCTCATATCGGTCGTAACAGGCTCCTGCTCTGCTGTTTCTGAGGAACTTGAGTAGGAGGAGGAGTCTATGTGTACAGACTGGAGTCCTGCAATCCGTGGCGTTGGAAGAACACGTACAGCGCCACTCTCCAGATCTGTACCCGGCTCCACAACATTGACCCAGTGGGCAGTGAGGGAAAGGTATCGTCCCTGTCCATGGTTACTGGTCCACGCATCGGTGGTCAGGTGGACCTTGCTACTAACGGCGTTTAGTAGCGCATGTTTTATTTTGCCCTCAACATGTTTCTGCAGGGCAGGAACGGCTTGCCTGCTGAAATAAAAGCGGCTGGGCACGTTGTATTGGGGGACTGCCAATGCCATTAAGTCCCGGAAGGTGTCAGTGTCCACCAGCCTGAATGACAGCATTTCAACTGCCAGAAGTTTGGCAATGCCAGCATTCAGAGACTGTGCCCGGGGATGGTTTGCCTAGTAAGGCACCTTTTATCCCATGCCTGTGCTACCGATGGCTGTGATGGATGGGAACGTGCTGCTATGGGTGGAATCTGACAGGGTCTCCGGACAACAGTGGCAGAGGTTCTTCCTTGGCGATCCTGTGAGGAAGCCGAACCAGCAGTGTGTGAGCTGGAGGAAGAGGCCCCAACACGAACTGAAGAGGTGGTAGGTGGTGCTGTAGGTTGGCCTACGTCTTCAGGGTGTCTCTGCAACTCCAACTCGTGCTTGGTGCGCACATGTTTCCACATATTTGTGGTATTGAGGTTGCTGACATTTCTCCCTCTTTTGACTTTCTGATGACAGAGCTTGCATTTGACAAAGCAAATGTCATCTGCAACTGTGTCAAAAAAGGACCACGCACTGCAAGTCTTGGGAGCGCCCGTTTTGCCTTTGGAATGAGGAATGCTCCTAACGGGTGCCGAAGTGGAGGGTACAGGCAACCAAGTCTTCCCCCTCCCTCTGCCTCCTGTTTTGGCCGGTAGGGGAATCTCTTCCTCCGAGCTGCTCCCACCACCTTCCTGTTCCTCACGCCATGATGGGTCAAGGACCTCATCATCTTCCCTCCCCTCTTCAAACAGCTGCTTCTCCGGGGTTGTCTCGCCAGCACCGTACGCACCAGAAAGTGGCAACTGAGTCGCGTCATCATCTGATGCGTACTGAGGTGTGCTGACCATAGGCACTGGCCCACTCGCCTCTTCAGATTCAGAGGAACAAAGAAGTTGCGCATCACTGCATACTCCCTCTTCTTCACATTCAGGAATGCTGCTTGGCTGGCCCCCTCTTTCCAAGCCAACAGATTCCGAGAACAGAAGTAGAGACTGTGATGGCTCCTGTCCATGTCTCTCTGACTGCCTGGGCACTTTGGCAGGTGGTGAAGAGACAGATGGTTGCTCTTCGGTGCTCTGGTCCTGAGAGGCTGTGGAAGTAATTGAAGTCGATGCGTTAGCTGCCATCCATCCGACAACGGCTTCAATTTGTTCCTCCCGCAGCAGTGGGGTACGTTGAGGTCCTACAAAGCTGCGCATAAAGGACTGTTGCCTGCTAAAACTGGGGGATGCTGATCCACTGGTGCCCGCAGCAGGCCCAGAATCCCCACGTCCTCTACCTGCAGAATCCCCACGTCCTCTCCCTGCAGAATCCCCACGTCCTCTCCCTGCTGAAACTCCACGCCCACGCACCTTACTCCCTGCCTTCTTCATCTTGCCAGACTGCTTAAGATAGGCAGAAAAGTACAAAGGGGGGCCTTAGTGTGCTTATTCCTGAACAGCTGGTTACAGGTACAAGAAACACTAATTTTATGAAGTGTGTGTGTGGACTAGACTTTAATAGGAGCTGATGTGGCCTACACAAGTTCCAAATGTAGTGTTTGGTGAACTTTTTTTGTGGTTTCTTTGTTGGAAACAAACTCAAAGTATGTGAACAAAGAATTGAAACTGATAGTATCACCAACTTTTTGGAGCTATTACAATGCAGGCAGGTAACCTACAATGCAAAAGATGAGGCTCCAAAAAAATTGGGTAATACTAATCTGGCTGCGCCGGCAGGGCACAAGCCAGAAAAAAAGACTCCTCTATCTACTCCTATATAGTGTTTGCAACCAACCAATGTTGATGGATACGGATGGATGCACACTAATAGAAGAAAAAATGAGCTGCACTCAAAGACAAACATGTGTGAGGCAGTGACGTACGTTGAGCGTCCTACAACCAGACGTAGCTGCAGGACACTCTACTCAGCGTGAGCTGCACTCACACACAGTCAGAGACCTCTCAGACAGCCGTGAACAGTGCAGCTAAGTGGGCACTGGCACTGACAGGCTGCAGAAAGGCACCGCTGTGTACTCCTATATAGTGTTTGCAACGACCGTAGATGGAGACGGATGGATGCACACTAATAGAAGAAAAAATGAGCTGCACTCAAATAAAAATATGTGTGAGGCACTGACGCACGCTGAGCGTCCTACAACCAGACGTATCTGCAGGACACACTACTCAGCGTGAGCTGCACTCACACAGTCAGAGACCTCTCAGACAGCCGTGAACAGTGCAGCAAAGTGGACACTAGCACTGAAAGGCTTCAGAAAGGCTCCGCTGTCTACTACTAGTGTTTGCAACCAACGTATATGGATACGGATGGAAGCACACTAGATTGAAATTATGTAAAAAATGCAGCTCAAAAATTAAAAGATGTATGAGGCAGCAGTGAGGCACGTTGGGCAGCCTACAACCTGACGTGGCTGCAGGACCCACTCCACAGCGTGAGCTGCACTCACACAGCCCTTGCAGACAGCTGTGAACACTGCTGCTAGGGCAAAGAAGACTACAGTGGTGGTTTATGTAGCCTGGGTAAAGCACTAGATGTTTGGTGGAATCGCTATTTCTAACTGTCCCTCACAGTCTTCTACAGCAGCCTGTCCCTAACTGAATTCACAGCAGAGTGAACCAGAAATGGCGGCTGCGGTGGTTTTTATAGTGCATCATGACATCATTTCGGCAGCCAATCACAGCCATGCCAATTGTTAACATGCCTACATGCCTAACAGGATGTGCCCACACTTCGGAGGATTCCCATTGGCTTAATCAAAGCAAGCAGGCTCATAGCATGATGGGAACTTCCGATTCCGGTATCCGATATGACAAAAGTATCGGAAGTCAGTATCGGAATTCCGATACCGCTAATATCGGCCGATACCCGATACTTGCGGTATCGGAATGCTCAACACTATTCAACAGATATATGTCCAGCCTATGAAAGAACAAGTGTGAATTCAGGGTCAGGGTGTACAAAAGAATATTTACTGACTCCAAACTATATCAAAGGGCATATAGGATCAAATTGAATTTTATTTGTCATGATTGGTTAACAAAAAAAGTTTACAAATTAAAGACACAGGAATGAATGAAAAAGCTGAAAGTTTCTAGACATTTTGGTGGAGAAATACTTGTAAGTTTTACATTTCTTAGAAGTGAAATAAATATGATGTCCCAACAATCTGTCTCACCAGCTTGGGTAAAACTTTGATTTTCTTCAGATAAAGAATTGGAAATGGAGGCATGGTGGCTCAGTGGTTAGCGCTGCAGCCTTGCAGCGCCGGGTTCAAGTCCCACCAAGGACAACATCTGCAAGGAGTTGTATGTTCTCCCCGTGTTTGCGTGAATTTCCTCTGGGTTCTCCAGTTTCCTCCCACATTTCAAAGACATACTGATAGGGAATTGAGATTGTGAGCCCCCATTGGGGACAGTGATGATGATGTATGAAAAGCGCTGTGGAATTAATGGCGCTATATAAATAAATAAATACTGATTTTGAAAAATAGCAGGAACCTTTCCTTTTTAGGAATACCAGCCAGAAATACTGCTAGATATCTATAATAATAAATGCCCTAACCAGCTTCCGGTTGTAACAACTTCCGTCCAGTTGTAACCGGTGACGTCACCACACACACACGCACATGTTAACCCTCAACACACCACACCGCCTCAACACACACTCCTCTCACCTTTCACCTCCACTCATGTCCACTCACTCTTTCACTCCACATACGTTCCTTTCTCTCACTCCGTTTCTCATACTCACACCGTCATCGTCGCTGCCCCGACATCTTCCTCCGCCGCCGCGATCCAGGATCCAGACGTTCTCCAGGCCGCCGACATGTTCTTGCGGGACGCCATCTTGGATGTCGTGAAATCCCGCGAGATTCAAGATGGCGTCGCCGCAACAATATGTCGCTGGCGTGGACGACATCGGGATCCAAAAAGATGGCGTCGGCGAAATCTCGCGATATCACGCCGACGCCATTTTGGATCCCGATGTCGCCCATGCCAGCGACATGTTGTTTCGGCGACGCCATCTGGAATATCGCGGGACTTCACGACATCCAAGATGGCGTCCCGCAAGAATATGTCGCTGGCGTGGGCGACATCGGGATCCAAAGTGGCGTCGGCGTAATCTCGCGAGATTTCGCCGACGCCATCTTTTTGGATCCCGATGTCGTCCACGCCAGCGACATGTTGTTGCGGCGACGCTATCTTGAATATCGCGGGATTTCACGAAATCCAAGATGGCGTCCCGCAAGAACATGTCGGCGGCCTGGAGAACGTCTGGATCCTGGATCGCGGCGGCGGAGGAAGATGTCAGGGCAGCAACGATGACGGTGTGAGTATGAGAAACGGAGTGAGAGAAAGGAACGTATGTGGAGTGAAAGAGTGAGTGGACATGAGTGGAGGTGAAAGGTGAGAGGAGTGTGTGTTGAGGCGGTGTGGTGTGTTGAGGGTTAACATGGCAAGAGGTGTTAACGATGTCGGCGAAATCTCGCGAGATTTCGCCGACGCCATCTTGCATTCGTGAAATTGCGTCATTTACCTCACGCCGACTTGCTGTGCGGACGCTTGGCATTGCCTGTACCACCATAACTACTGCTGCCTTGGTCCTATGCCTGTTTACTGCCGGTGTCTAATTACTGGACCAATTTGCCTGTACCGCCATAACTACTGCCTTTGTCCTCTGCCGGTGTCTAATTACAGGGCCAATTTGCCTATACTGCCATAACTACTGCTGCATTGCTCCTCTGCCGGTGTCTAATTACAGGGCCAATTTGCCTATACTGCCATAACTACTGCTGCCATTGTCCTCTGCCAGTGTCTAATTACAGGGCCAATTTGCCTCTATCGCCATAACTACTGCTGCTTTGGTCATCTGCCTGTTTACTGCCGGTGTCTAATTACAAGGCCAATTTGCCTCCACCGCCATAACTACTGCTGCCTTGCTCCTCTGCCGGTGTCTAATTACAGGGCCAATTTGCCTCTACCGCCATAACTATTGCTGCCTTGCTCCTCTGCCGGTGTCTAATTACAGGGCTAATTTGCCTCTACCGCCATAACTACTGCTGCCTTGCTCCTCTGCCGGTGTCTAATTACAGGGCTAATTTGCCTCTACCGCCATAACTACTGCTATCTTGCTCCTCTGCCGGTGTCTAATTACAGGGCCAATTTGCCTCTACCGCCATAACTACTGCTGCATTGCTCCTCTGCTGGTGTCTAATTACAGGGCCAATTTGCCTATACCGCCATAAGTACTGCTGCCTTGCTCCTCTGACTGTTCACTGCCTGTGTCTAATTACAGGGCCAATTTGCCTCTACTGCCATAACTACTGCTGCCTTGCTCCTCTGCCGGTGTCTAATTACAGGGCCAATTTGCCTCTACCGCCATAACTACTGCTGCCTTGCTCCTCTGCCGGTGTCTAATTACAGGGCCAATTTGCCTCTACCGCCATAACTACTGCTGCCTTGCTCCTCTGCCGGTGTCTAATTACAGGGCCAATTTGCCTCTACCGCCATAACTACTGCTGCCTTGCTCCTCTGCCGGTGTCTAACTACAGGGCCAATTTGCCACTACCACTTCATAACTACTGCTGGGCAATTACAGGGTCAATTAGTATCTGTTTACTCTACAATACTCCAGGACGCCTTCTTCACTGCCAGATAACTGCCAAATAGACTCCTTTACCTGTGCCAACATGAGTCATAACAAAAAGTATGCCAATGCCAGTGAAAGGAAAGCAGCTTTAGCACTACGACAAAAACAACGCCGTGCTAATGAGACTCCTGAGGAAAAACACCATCGCCTTGAGAAGATTAAGGCTTATAAACGCCGTCGCCTCACACACGAATCCCCTAACTCTAAATCCATAAGATTGGCTGAAGAAGCCTCTGCACGCCGTCACCGCCGACAACAGACGGCCTCTTCCTCATCATTATTATTAGACTCACAACAGGATGCTTCCACATCAGCATGTGGAACAATTTACTGCTACACTTCATCCCATATGACGTTCACTGACATAACTAATGAGCAATCTGTTTCTGCCCTATCAATACCACCATTCAATACCGATGCACAGTATGCCAATGCCAGTGAAAGGAAAGCAGCTTTAGCACTACGACAAAAACAACGCCGTGCTAATGAGACTCCTGTGGAAAAACAGCATCGACTTGACAAGATTAAGGCTTATAAACGCCGTCGTCTCACACACGAATCCCCTAACTCTAAATCTATTACATTGGCTGAAGAAGCCTCTACACGCCATCACCGCCAACAACAGACGGCTTCTTCCTCATCATTATTAGTAGACTCACAACAGGATGCTTCCACATCAGCATGTGGAACAAGTTACTACCACACTTCATCCTATATGCCGTTCACTGACATAACTAATCAGCAATCTGTTTCTTCCCTATCAATACCACCATTAGTCAATACCAACGCACAGTTTCTTCACATACAAGCTGCAGTTAGCCCGCAGAAAGTGCAACCAAGACAAATATACGTTGGTCTCAAAACTAGGCGCACCCCATCGGTTGGACATGCACTTCTACTACAACCTCACATTTTCACTAATGATGAAAATAGTATTACCGAACACAGCTGTGGTGACATGACCCATGTATGTGAGCATTGCGAAGCTTTGCATTTTGTAGCAGAGATACCTTCTGATAACAACTTTACGCTCTGCTGTCAGAAGGGTAAAGTCCATGTACCCATACTACAATATCCTGATGTCTTTACACGTTTGCTGAAAGGGCAAAGTGAATTTAGCAAAAATTTCATGGATAATATTCGAAGTATTAACAGTTCCTTTGCTTTTGCCTCCATGGGTGCAAATATTTCACCACCTCCTGGATATGGCCCATACTGTTTCCGCATACATGGCCAGGTCTATCATAGAACTGAAACACTACATCCCTCAGATGACCAGCAACGCGCATTTGCCCAACTTTACATTCTCGATACCACTACCGCAAACGAACAACGCTTACGATGTAAAGAAAATCAAAAATGTCATCCTACATTGATGAACATTATTGCCCTTCAAATCCAAACTATTAATCCTTTTGTGGAAGCTTATCAAATGTTACGTGATGTGGAAGAACAAGAAAAAATTAAATCTCTACAAAACGGAACTGTCATGCCAAACATCACTATGGCTATTAAACAAGATCGTACTCAAGACCCTCGACGCTACAATAATCCCACTGTCAGTGAAATAGCAGTCGTGTTTCAAAATGACAATGGTGAGCCACTAATGTCCACTCGCAGGATTTCAGAATACTCAAGATGGCATGGCCGCAAGAACATGTCGCCGGCGTGGACAATGTTGGGATCCAGGATGGCGCCGGCGGAAGAAGATGTCGGGGATCGTGGAGCAGCGACGATGACGGTGTGAGTATGAGAGACGGAGTGAGAGAAAGGGTCGTATGTGGAGTGAAAGAGTGAATGGACGTGAGTGGAGATGGTGAAAGGTGAGAGGAGTGTGTGTTGAGGCGGTGTGGTGTGTTGAGGAGGTGTGTGTGTATTGAGGGTTAACATGGCAAGAGGTGTGTCAATATCCTCTCGATGCGATAGCATCGGGCCTTAATCTACTATAATAAATGCGCTAAGCAGCTTCCGGGTTGTAACAACTTCCGTCCAGTTGTAACTGGTGACGTCACAGCACACCTCTTGCCATGTTAACCCTCAACACACCACTCCTCAACATACACTCCTCTCACCTTTCACTATCTCCACTAATGTCCACTCGCAGGATTTCAGAATACTCAAGATGGCATGGCCGCAAGAACATGTCGCCGGCGTGGACAACGTCGGGATCCAGGATGGCGCCGGCGGAAGAAGATGTCGGGGATCGTGGAGCAGCGACGATGACAGTGTGAGTATGAGAGACGGAGTGAGAGAAAGGGTCGTATGTGGAGTGAAAGAGTGAGTGGATGTGAGTGGAGATGGTGAAAGGTGAGAGGAGTGTGTGTTGAGGAGGTGTGTGTGTATTGAGGGTTAACATGGCAAGAGGTGTGTCACTATCCTCTCGATGCGATAGCATCGGGCCTTAATCTAGTAGGACTATAATTCCCTTACAAGATCAGCATGGGTAGCTTTAGAAAACCGGATGACTATGCAGCACTTGGCTGGAAAATTGAAATCTTGCACATTGCAGGAGAACATATAACAAAAAGGGCATTAGGGCCAAGATTAGGGATAATGTTCACTAGAGACTTCAGTAACCAACATGAAAAGAATCTCCCACAGCCATGGATCCATTGAATGAGAAGGCAATGGTTTTCAAGGTTGACATGTAAAAGGACTGCATAAAGCACAAATCTATAAACTCCCCTGGAAAATCAGGAAGGCACAGGAAAAAAGGGAATTCTACTGAGTTCCTAAAATGGTTGGCAAATTTTCGAAGTGATGATCCTCCAACATTTTCTTCTCCATGGTGCTGAGCCTTTGACATCTAGATGCACTTTCTGGGGCAGAAAGGGGCTATGGCTTAAAAAGCGGGAGTTGTATGTGAAAAGGAGATACGACTATGCAAAAAAAGAGCAAAGCATTTCACGTGACGCCAACCAGATCTCACACACATTAATTTATAAAAGTTGGCAAGCATGACATAGATATACGTTTTTAAAACAGCAAACCAGAGAACAGTAATGGAAGAAGGTAAAGTAGCCTCTTATTGCTAGGGTTGTTTTGAGCAGGAGGACATGGTGTATAATCAGAACAAAGGTCTAGACCTTATTGAATAAAGAAGAGTAGTAACCTTTGTAGAAGGGGCAAAACCAGAGGACAATATAATTCTAAATATGAATTAAACCGAATTTAACAGACATGAGAGTTGTACTCGTACAAACATAAAATACCCATTTTTTTGTACATTTTTCCACTTCCAAACACATGCAATTTGTTTGCAGAGGATTATATCTTTTTTAGAATTAAAAAGCTCCAAACACCAACTGAGCACCAAACTGCATGTAATGTTCTTACCACACACAATCTATTTCCACTTTCCGAGTGTCACAGTTGGTTGCATTTTAGAAACAGGTTTCCAGCACATTTTCGAGACATGCCTGCTGCTCTGCGAATACAACCAGTAAACAGCAGGGTTAAAACAGCACATTTGAGCTATGTAGAAAAGTATTCTTCTCCTAAAAACATAGTCAGGTACACTTTTTTTAGCAATTTTACATTAATTAAAATGTTATTGTGATCAAATTTGTGGCCATTAAAGCTGAGATCCACCTAACCAACAAAGTTTTTGGCCTTTTTTTTTTTACCTTTCCTGAAGACTAACACAAGGATCTAGAAGCTGTTAGGTTATCAAGACTTTCTTTTTAATAAAATCCCTTTCAACTGAGGAGCATCGGAGTTAAAAGTATTTTGTCAAGTTTTTATATTTACTGGTAATTAGAGATGAGTGGATCTGTCAAAATTCAAATTTACCTAGGAGCTTGGATTTCGATTGATGAAATTCGAGTTGAAGCGAAGTTATTCTCCACCATTTGAATGTTTCCTATTATACTCTGAGGTCTCTCCAGATACAGGACCATATTAAATGTACAAAGTATCTCCCCGGATGTCCCAGCTGCTCATTACTCCCTGTCCAGTTCTTTGACCCTCCGTCATGCCACATTTTCAGCCCAATACGCACTCTAGTACAGGACTTCTGACCATAAGAAGAACCCAGAAGGTCACTGCACTTGCACATTGAGCTCTGGGGTCTGCTTATGGCCGGAAGTAATGGCCTGGTGCTCACTCTACGCTAGCACTTCCAGCTATGAGCAGACCCTGCATTCTCATGAGGTCACTCCTTCAGGCCAGAGAATCACATTTTTTGTGCAATTTACACGGAAATCCCAACATAAATGCTCGGCATAGATGATTAATTGAGAAGTACAATTTCTACAATGGGGTCTGTTATGATTGAGTCACCGTAGGAGGCAAAAACAGAAATGCTAGTTAAGTCCTGAAAACCAGAGAAGATGGCAACTATCAGATTGCAGACCCCTGAACCTATCAACACAACTAGCAGTAGCCGCGGGGGGTTCCTACGATGACCTAGACCCCTCGATCACAGCCGGAGAGATACATAGGCCTAAAGAAGGAAAGGGGAAATCTAACTGCCCCAGAGCAGACCCCAAAGCAATAGGCAGCCCCCCATATATAATGACGGTGAAGCAAGATGAAAACACTTACACAGACAGAAAGACAGGCTGAGCAAAGACGGGGCCCAAAAACTACCTAGATAGGAACGGATAGGAAGGCTGCTGTCTGCAATCTGCCAAAATCCTATCAGAGACAAAAGCCAACAAGCTGATATAAAAATGGCCCTAAAGCAACTAAGCTTCAAAAACTAAATCAGCACTCAGGTATTTTCAGAAGACAGAGCTCTAGGAACACTGCACACTCCAGCAGGGAGTGGCAGAATCCAAAAAGCAAGAAAAACAAAAACAAATCTTAGATGCAAAAAGGCAAAACAGAAAACTTAGCTTTAGGAGAGCAGGAATCAGACTGGTGTCCAAGAGTCCACAGAGAAATCACCCGCAGGGCAGAAAGGGCGTAGGCTGCCTTAAATCCAGTCAGTGACTCCACTCAGCCAATCGTCTTCATTAGTCCCAGGTGCCTGATAATCAGGCTCACTACCTTCCTTCACTAGAATAGGGAGTTCACCAGGCCTCAGTGACGGAGGGGAAAATGAACTCACAACAGGGGTCACTGTTGGGGTTTATCTGATTTCTGGCACCTTAGGGGCTCCACAAACGTTGCCTGCAAAAAAATTCTAGCTAAAGCTGGGCTACAAAAGCCAAATAATGCTCATGCCTTCTCAGCCCTGATGTATGGGTTAATATTAGCTTCTGACAACATATGGAGTTTCACCTACTAACCCTTTTGTAACTGTGAAATTTGCAGCAAGTGCAAAAATTACATTTTCACCACTAAAATGTTATATTTTCATGTCCCAATGTTGTCAAATTCTGTGATTTATCTGTTAGTTTAACCCCTTCCTGCCATCCGACGTACTATCCCGTCCACGGTACCCGGGCCCGTATGACCGGGGACGGGATAGTACGTCGGCGCAATCAGCGGCGCCCACGTGGTGAGCGCCGCTGATCGCGGCCGGGTGTCAGCTGATTATCACAGCTGACACCCGGCACAATGTGTCGGGGCGGTCACGGACCGCCCCCGACACGTTAACCCTTTGCACACCGCGATCAAACACGATTGCGGTGTACCGGGGGTTAAGGGGAAGCATCGGCAGGGAGGGGGCTCCCTCCGTGCTTCCCTGAGCCCCCCACGGCAGCGCAATGTGCAGCGCTGCTGCGGGGGACTCCCTTCCTCCAGGCCCCCGAATCCAAGATGGCGACGGGGGCCTTCGGGGGCCTGCGGAAGCTGGCTTCCTCAGTGCCTGCAAAGCGCAGGCATGAGGAAGCCTTCTGCAGTGCCTGTGTCAGATCGCTGATCTGTCACAGTGATCTGTGATGTGACAGATCAGCGATCTGTCACAGGACAGTGATGTCCCACCTGGGACTATTTAATAAAGTAAAAAAAAAAATAAAAAAAAGTGTAAAAATAATTTAAAAAAAATCGCCAAATAAATTAGAAAAAAAAAAAAAATATTCCCCCAATAAATCCATTTTTTGGAAATAATAAAAAAAAAACAATAAAAGTACACATATTAGGTATCTCCGCATCCGTAACGACCCGCCCTATAAAACTGTCCCATTAGTTAACCCCTTTAGCGAACCCCTTAAAAAATAAAAATAAAAAACGAAGCAAAAAATAATGATTTATTATCATACCGCCAAACAAAAAGTGTAATAACGCGCGATCAAAAAGAAGCATATAAATAGCCATGGTACCGATGAAAACGTCATCTTGTCCCGCAAAAAACGAGCCGCCACACAGCATCATCAGCGAAAAAATAAAAAAGTTATAGCTCGCTGAATAAAGCGATGCAAAAATAATTATTTTTTATATAAAATAGTTTTCATTGCATAAAACCGACAAAAACATAAAAAACGACCTAAATGAGGTATCGCTATAATCATACTGACCCGAAGAATAAAACCGCTTTATCAATTTTACCGCACGTGGAACGGTGTAAACGCACCCCCCCAAAAGAAATTCATGAAATGCTGGTTTTTGTTCATTCTGCGTCCCAAAAATCGGAATAAAAAGCTATCAAAAAATTTCACGTGCCCAAAAATGGTACCAATAAAAACGTCAACTTGTCCCGCAAAAAATAAGACCTCACATGACTCAGTGGGTCAAAATACGGAAAAATTATAGCTCTCAATATGTGGTGATGCAAAAACTATTTTTACAATAAAAAGCGTCTTTTAGCGTGCGACAGCCGCCAAACATAAAAACCGCCATAAATAGTAAATCAAACCCCCCGTTATCACCCCCTTAGTTAGGGAAAAATAATAAAATTTAAAAAATGTATTTATTTCCATTTTTCCATTAGGGTTAGGGCTAGGGTTAGGGCTAGGGGTGTGTTGGGGTAGGGTTAGGGTTAGGGTTAGGGTAGGGTTAGGGTTAGGGTTAGGGTAGGGTTAGGGTTAGGGCTAGGGCTAGGGTTAGGGTTAGGGCTAGGGTTAGGGTTAGGGCTAGGGTTAGGGCTAGGGTTAGGGTTAGGGGTGTGTTGGGGTTAAGGTTGGAGTTAGAATTGGGGGTTTCCACTGTTTGGGCACATCAGGGGCTCTCCAAATGCAACATGGCGTCTGATCTCAATTCCAGCCAATTCTGAGTTGAAAAAGTCAAATGGTGCTCCTTCCCTTCCAAGCTCTGCTATGCGCCCAAACAGTGTTTTACCCCCACATGCAGGGTATCAGCCTACTCAGGACAAATTGCAAAACAATTTTTGGGGTCCAATTTCTCCTGTTACCCTTAGGAAAATAAAAAATTGGGGGCAAAAATATCATTTTTGTGGAAAAAAATGATTTTTTTATTTTCACGTCCGAGTGTTATAAACTTCTGTGAAGCACTTGGGGGTTCAAAGTGCTCACCACACATCTAGATAAGTTCCGTGGGGGGTCTAGTGTCCAAAATGGGGTCACTTGTGGGGAGTTTCAATAGTTTAGGTACATCGGGGCTCTCCAAACGCACATGACACCCGCAGACCATTCCATCAAAGTCTGCATTCCAAAACGTCACTGCTTCCCTTCCGAGCCCCGACGTGTGTCCATACAGTAGTTTTCTCCCACATATGGGGTGTCAGTGTACTCAGGACAAATTTGACAACAACTTTTGTGGTCCAATTTCTCCTGTTACCCTTGGGAAAATGAAAAAATTGGGGACTAATTGATCATGTTTGTGGAAAAAATACGATTTTTTTATTTTCATGCCCTGGCATTATAAACTTCTGTGAAGCCCTTGGGGGTTCAAAGTGCTCACCTCACATCTAGATACGTTCTTTAGTGGGTCTAGTTTTCAAAATGGGGTCATTTGTGGGGGGTTTCCACTGTTTAGGTACATTAGGGGCTCTCCAAAGGCAACATGACACCCGCAGACCATTCCATCAAAGTCTGCATTCCAAAACGTCACTACTTCCCTTCCGAGCCCCGACGTGTGCCCATACAGTAGTTTTCTCCCACATATGGGGTATCAGCATACTCAGGACAAATTGGACAACAACTTTTGGGGTCCAATTTCTCCTGGTACCCTTGGGAAAATAAAAAAATGGTGACTAAAAGATCATGTTTGTGGAAAAAATACGAATTTTTTATTTTCACGCCCGGGCGTTGTAAACTTCTGTGAAGCACTGGGGGGTTCAAAGTGCTCACCACACATCTAGATAAGTTCCTTGGGGGGTCTAGTATACAAAATGGTGTCATTTGTGGGGGTTTCCACTGTTTAGGTACATTAGGGGCTCTCCAAAGGCAACATGACACCCGCAGACCATTCCATCAAAGTCTGCATTCCAAAACGTCACTACTTCCCTTCCGAGCCCCGACGTGTGCCCATACAGTAGTTTTCTCCCACATATGGGGTATCAGCATACTCAGGACAAATTGGACAACAACTTTTGGGGTCCAATTTCTCCTGGTACCCTTGGGAAAATAAAAAAATGGTGATTAAAAGATCATGTTTGTGGAAAAAATACGAATTTTTTATTTTCACGCCCGGGTGTTATAAACTTCTGTGAAGCACTGGGGGGGTCAAAGTGCTCACCACACATCTAGATAAGTTCCTCAGGGGGTCTAGTTTCCAAAATGGTGTCATTTGTGGGGGGGTTCCACTGTTTTGGTACATCAGGAGTTTTCCAAACGCGACATGGTGTCCGATCTCAATTCCAGCCCAAAACGTCAAATGGCGCTGCTTCCCTTCCGAGCTCTGCCATGTGCCCAAATAGTGGTTTACCCCCACATGTGGAGTATCAGCGTACTCAGGACAAATTGCACAATAACTTTTAGGGTCCTGTTACCCTTGGAAAAATAAGAATTGAGGGTGAAAAGATCATTTTTGTGGAAAAAATATGATTTTTTAATTGTATGGCTTTATGTTATAAACTTCTGTGAAGCCCATGGGGGTTCAAAGTTCTCACCACACATCTAGATAAGTTCCTTAGGGGGTCTAGTTTCCAAAATGGTGTCATTTGTGGGGGGTTTCCACTGTTTTGGTACATCAGGGGTTTTACAAACGCGATATCGTGTCCGATCTCAATTCCAGCCAAAAACGTCAAATGGCGCTGCTTCCCTTCCGAGCTCTGCCATGCGCCCAAATAGTGGTTTACCCCCACATGTGGGGTATCAGCGTACTCAGGACAAATTGCACAATAACTTTTAGGGTCCTGTTACCCTTGGGAAAATAAAAATTGGGGTGAAAAGATCATTTTTGTGGAAAAAATATGATTTTTTAATTGTACCGCTGTACGTTATAAACTTCTGTAAAGCCCTTGTGGGTTCAAAGTTCTCACCACATATCTAGATAAGTTCCTTGGGGGGTCTAGTTTCCAAAATGGGGTCACTTGTAGGGGGTTTCCACTGTTTAGGTACAACAGGGACTCTCCAAACGTGACATGGCGTCCAATCTGAATTCCAGCCAATTTTGCATTGAAAAAGTCAAACGGCGCTCCTTCCATTCTGAGCTCTGCCATGCGCCGAAACAGTCGTTCCCCCCCACATATCAGGTATCTGCGTACTTAGGACAAATTGCACAATAACTTTTGCAGTTCAATTTCTCCTGTTACCCTTGGTAAAATAAAAAAAATTGAACCTGAAGTATTTTTTTTATGAAAAAAGTTAGATGTTCATTTTTTTTTAAATATTCAAAAAAATTCCTGTGACGCACCTAAAGGGTTAATAAACTTCTTGAATGTGGTTTTGAGCACCTTAAGGGGTGCAGTTTTTAGAATGGTGTCACTTTTGGGTATTTTCTATCATATAGACCCCTCAAAGTGGCTTCAAATGTGATGTGGTCCTAAAAATAAAATGGTGTTGTAAAAATGAGAAATCGCTGGTCAACTTTTAACCCTTATAACTTCCTAACAAAAAAAAATTTTGGTTCCAAAATTGTGCTGATGTAAAGTAAACATGTGGGAAATGTTAGTTGTCAAGTTTTTTGTGTGCCGTATCTCTGTGATTTAAGGGCATAAAAATTCAAAGTTGGAAAATCGCGAAATTTTCAAAATTTTCGCCAAATTTCCATTTTTCTCACAAATAAACGCAAGTTATTTGAATGAAATTTTACCACTAACATGAAGTACAATATGTCACGAGAAAACAGTGTCAGAATCACCGGGATCCATGGAAGCGTTCCAGAGTTATGAACGTGCAAACCACCCTTGAGAGTGAAGGGGTTAAAATACTCACTACACCCCAGATGAAATCCTTAAGCAGTGAAGTTTCTAATATGGGGTCTCTCATGTGGGTTTCTGCTGATCTGGCACCTCAGGGTGGCAGCTAATGGAGCTCACAATCTATTGAAATGGAATATGTGTTCTAAAAGCTAAGTAGTGCTCCTTCCCATTTGATCCCTGCCGTGTGTTCAAACAGTAGTATACAGCTACATGTGGCATACTGACTAGAGATGGGCAAACCCGAACTAAAGTTTGGCATCCGTACCAAACACCTATTATTCGGGGATGGACAATGAACATGGACTTCACCAGAAAGTCTGTGTTACTGTTCGGGTTCGGCTGCCTGAACACTGGGTGTTTGTCACGCTGTCATGTGCATGACAGCGTGGCAAACACTACTTCTGATCGACGGTGAAATCCTCCCTGCTGGTCACAGAGCCACGGTTCCCATGCTGTCAAAAGACAGTGTGAGCACTCAGCTGTGATCGGAGGTATACAGTTTACCTCCGGTCACTGGTATCAGCTGATGGGAATACAGCTCCCATCATCTGACACCTGCTGCCGCTAATAACAGTGAGAGCAGGAGCGGCGGATGGGAATATTTATTAGCCACTCCTGCACTGTAAATAAATAATTAAAAAAAAACGGCGTTGGTTTCTCTGTATTTTTGCTAATCAGCCAGGCAAAACTCACAGCTGGGGGCTGCAACTTTCCTGCAACCCTCATCTGTCAGCTTCAGCAATGATAGCTATCAGTATAGAATAAAGAGATCCCCATGCTGTTTTTTTAATAATTTAAATGAATAATTTTTAAAAATGGCCAGGGGTCCCCCCCATTTTTGAAAACCATCCCTGACAAAGCTGACAGCTGGGGGCGGGTATTCTCAGGCTGGTAAGGGGCCATGGATATTGGCCCCCGAGCCTAAAAAGAGCAGCCTGCAACTGCCCTGAAAAGGGACATCTATTAGATGCACCAATTCTGGTGCTTTGCCCATCTCTTCCCACTTTCCCTGTAGTGGTAGTTCATATTTGTGGGGTTGATGTCACCTTTGTATTGTCAGGTGACATCAAGCCCATGGCTTAGTAATGGAGAGGCATCTGTAAGACACATATCTGTTTCTAATCCTATAGTTGTATGTTAAATAAAGACACAGACAGAATAAAGTCCTTTATTTGAAATAAGACTAAACCCTGTTTTCCATTTTTATTTAAACGCCTAATTCCACTGAAGCCCTCGTTCTCCTGTAATAAAACTAAAATGAAAAAGCAACAATATAAAATACCTGTCTGTCCCACGCCATAATCCATGTCTGGGGGATAAAGTTTTCAACCTGGATGGTGCCAAGATGCGACCATCCAGGCTGAGAACCACTAGTGACTGAACTGCTGTCAGCGTAGCCACAGAGACCGCTGGTGACGTCATCGAAGTTACCTCCGGTCAGTGAGGCTCCGTTCCCTGCCAGGCCGAAGTGCCGTGACCTCAGTGACATCCCTGCTAGCACCGTAAGAGTTTTTCTCATGGTGCTAGCGGGAATCTCACTGAGGTCACAGCAGTTCAGCCTGGCTGGGAACGGAGCCTCAGTGAATAGACGTAAGCTCTATTATTACAGGAGATCAAAGGCTTCGGTGGAATTAGGCAAGGTCGTAAGTATGGTTTAATTAAGATTATTAAAAGAGTCTCTGTCATTCTTTCAATTAAAGGACTTTTTCTGAGTGTCTGTGCTTTCTTACAAAGTGACAATGAGGTTAGTAATGAAGTGTCTTATTGATGCCTCTCCATTTCTAACTTCGGGGCTTGATGTCACCTGACAATACAAAGGTGACATCAACCCCCCCCAAATATCACCCCACTTGCCTCCGCTACAGGGCAATTGGGAAGAGCTGTGCAAAGTGCCAGAATTGGTGCATCTAATAGATGTGCCTTTTCTGGGCAGCTGAGTCCTGCTATTTTTAGGTTGGGGGGCCAATGTCCATGGCTTCTTATCAGCCAGAGAAGGCCAGCCCCCAGCTGTCTGCTTTAGCAAGGTTGGTTGTTAAAAATGGGGGGACCCCATGCCCCTTTTTTACTAATAATTTAAATGATTAAAAAACAGAGTGGGGACCCCTCTGTTCTTGATAACTAGCCTTGCTGAAGCTGATAGCTGAAAGTTGCAGCCCCCAGGTGTGAATTTTGCCTGGCTGTCTAGCAAAAATACAGGGGAACCCACGCCGCTATTATTTTAAATTATTTATTTACAGCGCAGCAGCAGCTAATGAATACTCACATCCACCGCTCCTGCTCTCACTGTAGTTAGCGGTAGCAAGTGTCGGATGATGGAATTAGTAGTCTCATCAGCTGACACCAGCTTTATACCTCCGATCACAGCTGCACGCTCATGCTTTCTTTTGGTGATTTCACCGCCGATCAGAAGCGGTGTTTGCCGTGCTGTCATGCACATGACAGCATGGCAAACACTGGATGTTCGGGCCCCTCATCCAAGTAAATGGGGTTTGGGTTCAGGTTCGGTTCCGGGTACTGTTCTGGTACTCGAACCTGAACTTTTTGTAATTGTTCGGCTGAACTCGCCAGACATGAACTTCCAGGTGTCCGCCCATCTCTAGTGAGGACGCCAGACAGGGAAAAATAGCGGTGGCTGGGGACTGAGTACCGAGGGACAGTTGCCACCATGAGTCAGTGGAAATACTCTGTGTCTACCAGCCAAAATTGCAACATTTCCACGACAAGCAGCCTGGAAATGTGTCTGTTTAGCATTTGGGCCTGTGGGTGGCTGGCTGGGAACTTTCTTTTTCATTCCATCTTGGAAGAGGCAATTTTTTTCTCTTTAGCAAGATGGCGCCGCTGAAGCCTGTGCAATAGCAGCTATTGGAGAGTTGCTGCTATGCTGGCGCAGATGACGCCATTTTCAAACTAATTTTTTAAATGAATTTATGGATATCATCAAAAACAATAATTAAATGCACATCATGGATGCGATCATGCTGCAACATAGGCACTGTCACCAGCACCTGCCTGCAGAAGTGATTTTTTTAAATTATATATAATATTGATTATGTAAACTAGGGGTCAGGTCACTCAGGGATCAGTGACCTATCAGAAGTTAAACTGATGAATACCTAATCAGAGCATAACGTGAAGACCCCCCACCACAGGCCACCCCGGGGCACGAGAATATCATTAAAGGGAATCTGTTGTAATAACGTGCAGGAATGAGTATATGTCACCACGGAGCAGACAGATCAAGAGTTAAAGGGGAGGTTTATTTACAGGGAATTATATAGAATAATGGTGTAGATATGAATAATACGTGAAACGGGTTTAGCAAACAGCCAAAAAGCATAAACAGTATTCAAACAGCAATAAGAGTTATTTTCCTATGGTGCAACTTAACAGTCTGCAGGGTCTTGATTGAAGGGATCACTCTTCTCCAACGTTGGCGCCGATTCACAAGCAACGCTTGCAGTCTACTCTGTATCCTGGGACTTAAACGTCGTCCAACCAGGGTACAAGACGGACGATATCCCCTATGCTCCAAATCCTGCTCTCTTACTCTGCAACAGTGCTTTCCCACCGGAATCAGGGGCTCTGCATTAACACATAAGTCACAGGGACCTTGTACGTGGCTCAGTCTCTCTAAACAGGTCGCAGCACCGTTACTGAATGCAGCCTTTTTGCAGGGAAGCGTTCTGCCACATATCACAGTCTCTCTAAGGAGATCACAGCATACAGCCTCTCTGTAGGAAAGGGTCTAATCATAGCATACAGCCTCTCCCAGGGGAAACGACTCTCCGTCCCCTGCTAGATCTCTCAGCACAGAACACTCCCCCTGTATGTGCTGCTGTCTCCACTACAGCTGCTGCCTTTGCTCTGGACACAGACTTCACACGGGGCTCAGGACACACCTCATCTGTCACTGCAGACTCCAACTTTATGTAGTCACGGGCTACAGTCTCTGCTTCTCTGCAGGTCTCGGTATGTCCACGGGGGTCAGGGCACAGCTTTGCTGTCTCCACAGTACACAGTCTCACATACTCACAATCTGCTGTCTATGCGTGGCACCCCGGTCTTTACTCTGTGACCGGGAGCTCTGGCTCTTCCCCAGTCTGCGTCGGCATCCTTCCCTGTCTCCTACGCAGGCTGCTTTGACCAAAATGCGCGCTGTTTTCCCGCTCTCTCCTCTGCTGACTTCCTGTCCTCAGCCCCTCCTCTGTCCCCCCAGGGAACCTGCTGCTCTGTTTAATAGTTCCAGGCATGGAGCAGAGGAGGCAGCCCCCTCCTGGCTCTTCTTGCACTTCACCCCCTTACATTGTCACCCCATTTTAGCCCTATAAGCTGCAGCCACCGCCATCAGGGGTTATCTACAGCATTTTGTAATGCTGTAGATAAGCCCCCGATGAAACCTGAAAGATAAGAAAAACACGTCAGATTATACTCACAGGGGGCGCTGTCAGGTGCGGTGGGTGTCGCGGTCTGGACCGGCGCCTCCCATCTTCATACTATGATGTCCTCTTCCTTGCTTCTCCCTCAGTTCCTGCGCTGGTGTACTTTATCTGCCCTGTTGAGGGCAGAGAAAAATACTAAAGTGCGCAGGTGCCGGGAAAGGTCAGAGAGGTCCCGTGCCTGCGCACTGCAGTACTTTACTCTGCCATCAACAGGGCAGATAAAGTACGCCTGCACAGGAGCCGAGGGAGAAGCAAGGAGGAGGACATCATCATATGAAGATGGGAGGCGTCGGACGGGACGGCAACACCCATTGGACCGGACCGAACGTCGGGGTGAGTAAAATCTTACTCTTTTTTCTTATCTTTCAGGTTACATCGGGGGCTTATCTACAGCATTACAGAATGCTGTAGGAAAGCCCCTGATGGCGGTGGCCTCAGCTTATAAGCCAAAAATGGGGTGACAGACTCCCTTTAACTCAAAACTGAAAATAAAGATTAAACAACAAACACAAGATGGATTTCATCAACCATGGTATCATTTTAATAAGTATAACAGCGTCAACCTGACACTGTAGGTGGTTACTCGGCACAATCCTGCTGACAGGTTCCCTCTAAAGGTTGAAAGCAAGGGTTCCTCTGGGGATTGATAAACAGAGTGGTTTGTGCTTAGACTGTCTTTGGAAGCCCTTTTAAGTGATGCCAGCCTTCCACAGACTGTGCTCTCTTACATCAATCCTTTGTTTCCACCAAAATGATGCCAGTGCAGAAGTGTTTGGCAGCAGCACATCCTCCTTTTCTCATTTAAATAAACATGCATGATGATTAGCGAAGCTAGGCATGTATGATTTGGTGGAGTCAGATTGGCTTGAACATTTTCATCTGGCGGTTATTACAAGTATATAGCCAACTTTATGATGGTTAACATATGTTTTATTGCTTCTTTTTGTTACCCTGGATTAAGAAGCAATATATATTCAAACCCCAAAGTTGAAGATGTTGAGTAGCCTTGCAAAGCACTTCTGGTGAAGGTGGAGCTTTACTATGAAGTCTTGACAGGTTTCCTTCATTATAAACCTTGAGATTAAAATCCACTTTACATCCCTCCCTTTATTAAGTAGCCTTCCTGTTCCTATTTTATCACTTTCCTTCTGCGGTTCCAGTTTCCAGCTCAGAATATTTCAAACCTTGGGCAAAATGTATTTCATCCAGTGAAAAAGCAATTTAAATTTTTGATATAAAGGAAGAATTTTGGAACTGATCTCCAGTAAAGTCATTCCACCTTCTGGTTATGTAATCCTGTTTTTGTTAAGACTGGCTCTTTCGTATTTTAAGTTTTTGTAAATCTTTTTTTGTATTGGCCAAGTGTTCAACTGCTTCCTGTGAATTGTCTGCTGGCAATGGATTTTGGAACAAGTTTTTGGAAAGTTCATGTGTATAAATTCTATAACTAAATAAAGTTTTACATTTCCATGTATCAGCAGTCTTTCATATTTCCCTTGGACGACACAAGTCATTTCCTAAAGAACAAATGAGAAGCAGACGGCAAAAATATTTAATGTAAAGCTTTCCAGAGACATTTTACAAAACCTGGACGTGAGACTCTTCACCTCTCAGTCACGTAGTGTCAACATGATATTCCACTGGATGCACAGTACCACAAGGATAGATGAGAATTCTGCTGAACACTGCTTCCTAGTTCAACAAAGCGACAATGTGATATACAGTTGTGTGAAAAGTTTTTGCCCCCTTCCTGATTTCCTATTCTTTTGCATATTTGTCATACTTAGATTTTTCAGATCACCAAACATTTAAATATTAGAAAAAGATAACACAAGTAAACAAAAAAGGTAGTTTTTAGATGAAGGTCTTTATTATTAGGGGAAAAGAAATCCAAACCTACAGGGTCCTGTGTGAAAAAGTAATCTACCCCCACTAAAACATAAATTAACTGTTGTTTATCACATCTTTAAAAGTTGAGTTCAAATTCCATAACCACACCCAGGCCTGCTGACTGCCACACCTGTTCTCAATCAAGAAATCACTTAAATAGGCCCTGCCTGATAAAGTGAAGTAGACAAAAGGATACTCAAAAGCTAGACATCATGATGTGATCCAAACAAATTCTGGAACAAATGAGAAACAAAGTAATTGAGATCTATCAGTCTGGAAAAGGTTATAAAGCCATTTCTAGTGCTTTAGGACTGCAGCAAACCACAGTGAGAGCCATAATCTACAAATGACGAAAACATGGAACAGTGGTGAACCTTCCCAGGAGTAACCGGCTGGCCAAAATTACTCCAAGAGTGCAGCGACAACTCATCCAAGAGGTTACAAATGACCCCATAACAATATCCAAAGAATTGCAGGTCTCTCTTGCCTCAGTAAAGGATAGTATTCATGACTCCACCATAAAAAAGAGACTGGTCAAAAATGGCCTGCATGGCAGAGTTCCAAGATGAAAACCACTGCTAAACAATAAGAACACAAAGGCTCGTCTCAGTTTTTCCAGAAAACATCTTGATGATCCCCAAGGCTTTGGGGAAAATACTCTGTGGACTAACGAGACAAAAGTTGAACTTTTTGGAAGGTGTATGTCCCATTACATCTGGCATAGAATTAACACAGCATTTCAGAAAAGGAACATCATACCAACAGTAAAATATGGTGGTTGTAGTGTGATGTTCTGGGGCTCTTTTGCTGCTTCAGGGCCTGGAAGACTTGCTGTTGTAAATGGAACCATAAATTTTGCTGTCTACCAAAAAATCCTGAAGGAGAATGTCCTGCTATTTGTTCGTGACTTCAAGTTGAAGTGCACTTGGGTTATGCAGCAGGACAATGATCCAAAACACACCAGCAAGTCCACCTCTGAATGGCTTAAGAAAAAAGGAAAAACAAAATTAAGACTTTAGAGTGGCCTAGTCAAAGTCCTGATCTGATTGGGATGCTGTGGCATGACCTTAAAACGGCAGTTCATGCTCAGAAAACCTCCAATGCGGCTGAAGTAACAAAATTCCTCCATAGCATTGCAAAAGACTCAATGCCAGTTGTTGCAAATGCCTGATTGCAGCTGTTGCTACTAAGGGTGGCCCAACCAGTTATTAGGTTTATGGGGCAATCACTTTTTCACACAGGCGCCTGAAGGTTTGGATTTCTTTTTCGCTTAATAAAAAAGACCTTCATTTATTAACTGTATTTTATGTTTACTTGTGTTATCTGTTTCTAATATTTATATTAGTTTCGTGAGCTGAAATGCAGTATATAAGTATGACAAACACGCAAAATAATAGGAAATCAGGAAGAGGACAAACACTTCTTCACACAACTGTATGTTTCACATTGTTACAATCAGGGGTGTAATGACCAAAGGTCGAGACCGCAAATGGATCTGTGAGGGTGAGGGGTACATTGATGCCTGCATAAAGTTTAACTAGCTGTGCTTCCTTGGACGCACAGTCAGCTGAGGTGTATTGTTACTCACAGACCCGTCGGGTCCATGCAAGGCAATACACACTGATGGTCAATCAGAGGCCAGTTACTGACCTTGAGCAGTGGAGGTCCAACAGCTAACAAGCCCACCTATCTTTTACAAGCAGGTTCTACGACCACTGGAAGTGTACAGTGTTGTATGTAGCTGAAATAGCACAGCTCCACACAATGTGTAGTGGTTGTTTTTTGGTACTGCAGCTTAACTTTTATTACAGGAAATCATAAAAATATGTCCCCAAACTGAACCTCTATGATTTGCTAGCCTCAGACGGGAAGCATGACAAATCAACTGTCACGGGTTTATCGTGACAGAGAGGAGTCAGAAGACAGCAGCGTCTGGTTTCTCCTACTTCTGCACAGATTAGAAGCAATGCACCTTCTTATTAAAAAGTGTAAGTTTCTTTTGGCAGTGCAGGAGTTAATCTGCTCTGTTAAGAGTTCCTGTAAACTTTCCTGCTTAAGGCTCTCAGCTGTGCACTGTTAGCCACTCCCATCTCTTGTATAAGCTGGGCCCTGACTAGCACTCATTGTCAGAACTAGCTTATGCTGCTTGACTGGAGGTTGTTGACGGCTATTATTGGAGAAGGCATTTGGTAGCTTTATCTGTGACTGTTGCAAGGTTTTGAGGTTTTGAGTGTGTGATAATTCCTTTTCTTCTCCTACTTTGGTTTAACCCCATCCTCCACTCCCTGGTGTTTACCGCTGTTGTTTATGTGTGTAAATTTGTATGATTGGTATTTTCCTTTATCCCTGTTCGTATTACCTTGCTAGTCTGGTTGGTGTATTACGGTACACTACTACTCCCCTCTTCCATGGTTGGGGAAGGGTACAGACTGAGACAGATTCTGATGCTAAGGCAAGGTATCTTCACCATTAGAAGTAATTCTGGGAACAGGGTGACCCAGGGCACCCCTAGCATTAGGGACAGGGAAGGACAAGTACAAAAAAAAATAAACATCACATACTCAACTAACCCTGGATGCTGGAGAGATCAACTGCAGACACGAAGTGGGCAGACCAAAACAGCAATGTTATCATGCCACCAGTCTAAAGCGACAGTGATTTGCATGTACAGTATTGACTATATCTCCCTACTCTACTGGAGAGTTTAACTCTATCGACGTGCTGTACACACTACTGCCCTTTCCCAGATAGCCACGCTATTGAGTAAATTGGATGGCGTTAAACCAAACTAGAATTCATCCCACCAGAATTAGCCTTCGGTTGCAGGATTTGGGAATGTTTAGCTTGCAAAAGAGAAGACTGCGAGGAGACTTAATAGCTGTCTACAAATATCTAAAGGGCTGTCACATTGTAGAAGGATCGTCTTTATTCTGATTTGCACATGGAAAGACTAGATGCAATGGAATGAAACTGAATGGGAGGAGACACAGATTAGATATTAGAAGAAACTTTTTGACAGAGTGATCAATGAGTGGAACAGGCGGCCACGAGAAGTGGTGAGTTCTCCTTCAATAGAAGACTTCAAACAGAGGCTGGACAAACATCTGTCTGGGAGGATTTGGTGAATCCTGCTTTGAGCAGGGGGTTGGACCAGATGGCCCAGGAGGTCCCTTCCAACTCTACGATTCTATGTTGACAGAAGAAAAAAAAAGTTATTATAACTTTTGGGTGAGGAAGGGAGGAAAAAACGAAAGCACAAAAATGACGGGAAGGGATAAGGGTGACTACTGAGTGAAAAAAATTACTAACAGTTTCAGCTAAAACTATTTATTGCACATTCTCCTTGAATGATGTAAGGTGCATAAGAAATACTAAGGAAATAAAGAAGGAAATAGCCTTTAACCACAACATTTATATGACCAGTAAAATTACCATTAAATAATAATTATGACATAAACTCTTCAGTCTTTATTTGAAATTCATTGAATCGTCAGTGTGTAATTATGGCTCAGGACACTGGCTATTTATACATTCATCTCCCGGTATTGATTTTATATCACAAAATAATTTACCGCCCTTCTCCTGCTAGGCGGTTTAGATAATAGCCTAGAACGATACCATGAAGGTTAAGCTGCTCCTCTGCAGCTCTGGCGGCTCAAGCAATGCTATAAAAAGCTTGGAATTTCTTTCAATAAAATTGCAGTAAGAAGTCATCTATCTGCTTGTTGTGGGAATTTTACAGATGGATGGGGAATTGTTATAAAAAAATCAGATTACTCACTGAGGTGTCAGTATCACGTTTACATTGCATTGTGCATTTGGGGATATGTGTATATAAAACACTCCTGAGGATTGTGCATTATGGGCACACCTGACACAGATTACTGGAAAATTTCTCAACAGATATATAGAACATATAGCTCCTTTGTATCATAACAGTTCCACAAGCTTCTAATATACTTACTACAAATTATGCTCACAATTTTTCAAATGTCCATGGGCGTAGCGATCGCAGTCCCAGAGGGTGCGATGGTGGCTGGGACCTTGCGGGGCTAGATGTGCATCCAAGGACACACATTCAACTTAAATGTATTGCAGCACAGAGACCCACAGAGTCCCTGTACCACAATACAAGGTGCCAGCCAATCAGAGGCATTCAAGTCACTGGCGTCACATGGCAGTGATGTCATACGCTTCCCGTCTCTTGCATGCTGAAGTCAGCTGCTAGTTTCTGCATCGGCTACAGAAGCGTATGCCACACAGACAGGAAGGCAAAAAGGTGAGTAGAAGAGTTTTTTATTTTTTTATGAGATAAAGTACAGTAGCAGAACTGGGCACGTATATACCAGGGTGGCAGACATATATACCAGGATGGACCCTGGATGAGGGACATTATACCAGGATGGGGGACATATATACCAGGATGGGAGGTATACAGTGGGGAAAAAACAATTTAGTCAGCCACCAATTGTGCAAGTTCTCCCACTTAAAAAGATGAGAGAGGCCTGTAATTGACATCACAGGTAGACCACAACTATGAGAGGCAAAATGAGAAAACAAATCCTGAAAATCACCTTGTCTGATTTGGCAAAATTTAATTTGCAAATTATGGTGGAAAATAAGTATTTGGTCATTAACAAAAGTTCATCTCAATATTTTGTTATATATCCTTTGTTGGCAATGACAGAGGCCAAACATTTTCTGTAAGTCTTCACAAGGTTGGCACACACTGTTGGTGGTATGTTGGTCCATTCCTCCATGCAGGTCTCCTCTAGAGCAGTGATGTTTTGGGCCTGTCACTGGGCAACACAGGCTTTCAAATCCCTCCAAAGGTTTTCTATGGGGTTGAGACCTGGAGACTGGCTATCTCAGAATGTGAGATATATGCCAGGATGAGGGACATATACAGTGCCTTGCAAAAGTATTCAGCCCCTGGAACTTTTCAACCTTTTCCCACATATCGTGCTTCAAACATAAAGATACCAAATGTAAATTTTTGGTGAAGAATCAACAACAAGTGGGACACAATTGTGAAGTTGAACAAAATTTATTGGTTATTTTAAATTTTTGTGGAAATTCAAAAACTGAAAAGTGGGGCGTGCAATATTATTCGGCCCCTTTAACTTAATACTTTGTTGCGCCACCTTTTGATGCGATTACAGCTGCAAGTCACTTGGGGTATGTCTCTATCAGTTTTGTACATCGAGAGACTGAAATTCTGGCCCATTCTTCCTTGGCAAACAGCTCGAGCTAAGTGAGGTTTGATGGAGATTGTTTGTGAACAGCAGTTTTCAGCTCTTTCCATAGATTCTCGATTGGATTCAGGTCTGGACTTTGACTTGGCCATTCTAACACCTGGATACGTTTATTTGTGAACCATTCCATTGTAGATTTTGCTTTATGTTTGGGATCACTGTCTTGTTGGATGACAAATCTCCATCCCAGTATCAGGTCTTTTGCAGACTCCAACAGGTTTTCTTCAAGACTGGTCCTGTATTTGCCTCCATCCATCTTCCCATCAATTTTAACCATCTTCCTTGTCCCTGCTGAAGAAAAGCAGGCCCAAACCATGATGCTGCTACTGCCATGTTTGACAGTGGGGATGGTGTGTTCAGGCTGATGAGCTGTGTTGCCTTTACGCCAAACATATCGTTTGGCATTGTTGCCAAAAAGTTCGATTTTGGTTTCATCTGACCAGAGCACCTTCCTCCACATGTTTGGTGTGTCTCCCAGGTGGCTTGCTGCAAACTTTAAACGACACTTTTTATGGATATGTTTGAGAAATGGCTTTCTTTTTGCCAATCTGCCATGAAGGCCAGATTTGTACAGTGTACGAATGATTGTCGTCCTATGGACAGACTGTCCCACCTCAGCTGTAGATCTCTGCAGTTCATCCAGAGTGATCATGAGCCTCTTGGCTGCATCTCTGATCATTCTTCTCCTTGTTTGAGATGAAAGATTAGAGGGACGGCCGGGTCTTGGTAGATTTGCAGTAGTATGATACTCCTTCCATTTCAATATGATCGCTTGCACAGTACTCCTTGGGATGTTTAAAGCTTTGGAAATCATTTTGTATCCAAATCCGGCTTTAAACTTCTCTACAACAGTATCACGGACCTGTCTGTTGCATTCCTTGGTCTTCATGATGCTCTCTGTGCATCAAACAGAACCCTGAGACTATCTCAGAGTAGGTGCATTTATACGGAGATTTGATTACAGACAGGTGGATTATATTTATCATCATTAGTCATTTAGGACAACATTGGATCATTCAGAGATCCACAATGAACTTCTGGAGTGAGTTTGCTGCACTGAAAGTAAAGGGGCCAAATAATATTGCACGCCCCACTTTTCAGTTTTTTGAATTTCCACAAAAGTTTAAAATAACCTATAAATTTCGTTCAACTTCACAATTGTGTCCCACTTGTTGTTAATTTTTCACCAAAAATTTAAATTTGGTATCTTTATGTTTGAAGCCTGATATGTGGGAAAAGGTTGAAAAGCTCCATGGGGCTGAATACTTTCGCAAGGCAATGTATATTACAGGATGGGCAACATATATACCTAAATGGGCCCAGGAAGGGGGACATACACATGTGGTCAAAATTGTTGGAACCCCTCGTTTAATGACAGAAAAACCCACAATGGTCACAGAAATAACTTGAATCTGACAAAAGTAATGATATAAAAAATCTGTGAAAATGAACAAATGAAAGTCAGACATTGCTTTTCATCCATGCATCCACAGAAAAAAAAATAAAACTTATGAAATAGGAAATGATGGTACCCCTGAAAATAATGTGACAAAAGGGACATGTTAAATCACAGTGTGTCAACTAATTAGCATCGCAGGTGTCTACAATCTTGGAATCAGTGAGTGGGCCTATATAAAGGGCTACAGATACTCACTGTGCTGTTTGGTGACATGGTGTTTAATGTATCACACTCAACATGGACCAGAGGAAGTGAAGGGAAGAGTTGTCTCAGGAGATTAGAAAGAAAGTTATAGACAAACATTTTAAAGGTAAAAGTTATAAGAGCATCTCCGAGCAGCTTGATGTTCCTGTGACTACAGTTGCAAATATTATTCAGAAATTTAATCTCCATGGGACTGTAGCCAACCTCCCTGGACATGTCCACAGGAGGAAAATTGATGACAAATCAAAGAGATGGATAATACGAATGGTAACAAAAGATCCCAGAAAAACTTCTAAACAGAATAAAAGTGAACTTCAAGCTCAAGGAACATCAGTGTCAGATTGCACCATCTATCGTTGTATGAGCTAAAGTGGACTTCATGGCAGATGACCAAGGACACCATTGTTTAAAAAAAATCATAAGAAAGCCAGACTGGAATTTGTCAAACTACGTGTTGACAAGCCACAAAGCTTCTGGGAGAATGTCCTATGGATAGATGAGACAAAAATTTAACTTTTTGGCAAGGCACATCAGCTCTATGTTCATAGACGGAAAAATGAAGCGCATCAAGAAAAGTACACTATCCCTACTGTGAAACATGGACGAGGCTCTGTTATGTTCTGGGACTGCTTTGCTGCATCTGGCACAAGATGTCTAGAATAAATGCAGGGTGCAATGAAATCTCAAGACTATCAAGGGATTATAGAGAGAACTGTGCTGCCCAGTGTCAGAAAGCTTGGTCTCAGTCGCAGGTCATAGGTCTTGCAACAGGATAATGACCCAAAACACACAAGCTAAAAACACCAAAGAATGGCTAAGAGGAAAACATTGGACTATTCTGAAGTGGCCTTCTATGAGCCTTGATCGAAATCATGACCAAAACATGCCATCTGGAAAAGGCAACCTTCAAAAATGAGACAACTGGACCAGTTTGATCTTGAGGAGTGGGCCAAGATACCTGTGAGAGGTGCAGAAGTCTCATTGAAAGTTACAGGAATCGTTTGATTTCAGTGCCTCAAAATATTAAGTTAAGGGTACCATCATTTCTGTCCATGCCTATTTCATAAGTTTTATTTTTTTTTTAATTCTGTGGAAGCATGGTTGAAAAGCAATGTCTGACTTTCATTTGTTCATTTTCGTAGATTTTTTATTTGTTATTACTTTTGTCAGATTTAAGTTATTTCTGTCACCAACAATTTTGACCATGTGTGTAAATACCCAGATGAGGAACATATAGACGAGGATGGGGTACATATATACCTAGATGGTGACATGTACAGTGGTGAACAAAAGTATTCCATGAACCTCCTATTTTGCAAGCTTTCCAGCCTACAAAAAAATGGAGAGGTCTGTAATTTTTATCGTGGGTACACTTCAACTGTGAGAGAAAAATCTTTAAAAAAATCCAATCACATGTATAGGTATGATTTTTGCATAACTAATTTGCATTTTATTGCATGAAATATGTATTTGACACAATAGAAAAACAGAACTTAATATGTGGTTCAGAAACCTTTGTTTGCAATTGCAGAGGTCAGACGTTTCCTGGAGTTCTTGACCAAGTTTGCACACACTGCTTCAGGGATTTTGGCTCACTCCTCCATACAGATCTTCTCCAGATCTTTCAGATTTCGGGGCTGTCACTGGGCAACATTGATTTTCAGCTCCCTCCAAAGATTTTCTACTGGGTTCAGGTCTGGAGACTAGTTAGCCCACTCCAGGACCTTGAAATGCTTCGTACGGAGCCACTTCTTAGTTGCCCTGCCTGTGTGCTTCGGGTCATTTTCATGCTGGAAGATCAAGCCATGAACCATTTTCAATTCTCTTTCTGAGGAGAGAAAGATTGTTGGCCAAAATCTTGCGATACATTTCATATTTCAATTCAATATGGTGTAATCGTCCTTTCCCTCTTGCAGAAAAGCACCCCAAAGTATGATGTTTCCCCCACCATGCTTCATAACTGGAATGGTGTTTCTGTGGTTGTACTCATCCTTCTTCTTCTCCCACGGTGAGTGGAGTCGAAACCAAAAAAGTTCTGCTTGGGTCTCATCTGACCACATGACATTCCACCATGCCTACTCTGGATCATCCAGATGGTCATTGGCAAACTTCAAATGGGCCTCCATATGTGCTGTCGTGAGCAGGGGGACCTGCAAGATTTTAATCCATGACAGCATAATGTGTTATTAACGGTAATGTTTAAGACTTTGGTCCCAACTCTCTTCAGGTCATTGACCAGGTCCTTGTGAGTTGTTCTGGGCTGATTCCTGACCTTTCTCAGAATCATCCTTACCCCGCAGGACGAGATATTGCATGGATCCCCAGACCGAGGAAGATTGACAGTCATCTTTTCTTTCTTCCATTTTCTAATAATTGTGCTAACAGTTGTTGCCTTCTCACCAATCTGATTGCCTATTGTTCTATAGCCCATCCTAGCCTTGTGCAGGTCTACAATTTTGTGTCTGGTATCCTTAAATGGCTCTTTGGTCTTGGCCATGGTCGAGTGGTTTGAGTGTGATTGAGTGTGTGAACAGTTGCTTTTATAAAGGTAACGAGTTAAAATAAGTGCAATTAGTACAAGTAATAAGTGCAGAGTAGGAGGGCTTCTTAAAGAAAAACTAACAGGTCTATGAGAACCAGAATTCTTGCAGGTTGGTAGGTGATCAAATACTTATTTCATGCAACAAAATGTAATTCAATTATTTAAAAATAATACAATGTGATTTTCTGTTTTTTATTTTTAGATTCTCTCACAGTTGAAGAGTGTCTACGATAAAAATACAGACCTCTTCATTCTTTGTAAGTGGGAAAACTTGCATAATGTGCAGTGTATCAAATACTTATTGTCCCCACTTTATATACCAACAGTGTCTGACTGGGGTGTCAAGGGTCAACCATTAACCAACTCCAGGGCCCCTGCATGTAAATGTGACATTATCCTCAATGACAAATTTGTATAACAATTAACTGGGTAGATTGTTAAATGATAAGATACTGCCTTTGTCTGTACATAGTGATTCAAGTATATTGCGTCAAGTACTGCTCATTTAAGAGGGTGGTAGGATTTTCCTGTTCTCTGTGGGCCAGTCCAAGCCTGGATACCAGGATGGGGGGCATATATAACACGATGGAGGACATATACATCAGGAAGGGCTCAGGTTGAGGGACCTAGGATGGGGGACATTAGTACAGGATGGAGGACATTACTACATAATGTGAGAGGGGGCAACATGTATGTCCTTATAGAATTTAGAGCACTACAAGGTTTCATACATCTGAAAAACAGGTGGGTTGGGAGTTTGAGAGGTCAAGTCCAAATTTTGCACCAGGGCCCATCAGACTTTATTTATGCCACCGTTAGGAACCCTCATGGTTCTTCTAAAGTAGATAGAATTTGTATTGGCTATATGAAGGGCACAGAGGCTTGATTACAGTACAGTGACATTTCGTGACGCTAGTCACTTCTAACGGCCAAGCTGTGAGCCAGAGTGGTCAAGGAGTCCAAGTTCAGAAGCCAGGAAGGTACATCATAAACATAAGAAAGAGACAAAAGCGTAGTCAGGTAACGTTCTGAGGTAAGAATACCAGGAGGATAGCGGATCAGAGCTGAAGAGGTAAAACAGGCGGATTGTCCAAGGTCAGGAAACAGATCAAGCATACAGAACTCAAGGCTAAGGAAAGCACAGCACAAAGCTCACAAAGGTGAATGTACATCTGGCAGTATTCTGGGAAACACAGCTCAGTTAAGAAGCATGGCAATTAACTGGAATAATGAACACATGAGACAGCTGATGCCTCACAGTCTCAGACTGGATAGTCGAGCTGTCAATCAACACACTGACAGCTCAGCACACCCCTGTAACAGATTGGATAGACAAGCTGTCAATCAAAGTACTGACAGGTTCAGCACACCCCTACACCAAATTGGACGGCCTAGCTGTAGGAACTGCATCCCATACTGAGGGGTGGAACCGTGACACATTTCTTGCCTATTGAGTCCCAAAATTTTACAGAAACCTCATTCAGCAGTCAGGTCATTATTCTGTGATGACTTGATGAAAACTCTGCAGACTTTCTCCAACATGCCTACTTCCCCGGATCCTCTTTTAATTAAGCAACATGGTGCAAAATTGTATATGCATCATGATACAATGATGATTTCAGGTGAGCTAATCATAAGAGAAGCAGGAGATACAAGAAGGTAGAAGGAGGATCTCAAGGCTCCCATTCAGCTGCCACAAAATACTGACCAGGGTCTTGCAAATCAATTAGTTCATCTCAATTCCCATTGTAAAAATAAAAAAAAATTCAAAACAGCTGACATGTGCTGGAAAAGTTGTGGGCTCAGCGCTGGAGCCCACATCGAAGGGAGGGTGTCCAACATCAGCGTACTATTATGCCAGATGTCAGAAAGGGGTTAAAGGTGTCTCCACCACTCTGATATTGATGATCTGTCCTTAGGATATAGGTCATCAATATCAAATTGACAACCAACCCTCCTTCCTCCCGCACCACCTGCTGGCTCTTCTGGCATTAGCCAAATGTAAACAGTATGATTAAATGAAATACCACTGTGTGGCCACCACTCTTGGGTGCTGCTGATCAACTCCTAAGAATATGTCATCAATAAAGTTGAAATAAAAGATTCACAGGCCCATTGTTCAACAACCACATTAGTCAGCTGTGGCCAAAGGGCCAGAACTTTGCAAACCTTCCACTTCCTGCTTCATCTCATGTTCCTCTTCTTAATAGTAGACCCATTTATGTCATTACGTTGCAGAGCGACGCACTCAAGGCATCTTTTTGCTGAACTCTAGTCGTCAATATCTTTGTAGGGTATAACTCCTTTAATCATCCATAGCAGTTGCAAAATCCCTATTTTACCGACATCTATCCCTCCTGATTTCCCCATGTGCATGCATCCCAGACTTAGTCAAGCATGCATTTGTTCTGCATTAGGTGAGGGGAAAAGAACACTACCTGACACCTCTAGTATAAGGTTATCATTGAAAAGAATTTTTCTTCCTCCCAACATCATATGTCAGAATTAATGGTTGGGAAGCCTTCATGCATATTATATACTTGATGGTGGCCCTATTCTAACGCATCGGGCATTCTAGAATCTTTCTCTCCGCGCGGCCAATCAGCGCCACGGGATTTCCGTTACAGAGAGGATACGACAATTATATAGTAGATGCAGCCGTTCTCAACAAAATCAGTGAGTTTGGCAGACTTTATTTTTTACCAGACCATACAGATGAGATAGCAGTCATCTGAGAGCTCATTTGGCCGACAGCTATAGTATCTCTGCCATATACACGAGCAGACAGCTCGGCCGAGCATTCATGTGCTTTCATGGGAAGTAAAAAAAATACGCTGCTGCTTGACTTTTGTGGTAGATTGACTGCCTCACCTGAGCATAGAGGTAGACACAGGAACACAGTCTCTTTAAATATTTTACTTGTTTATTAAGAGTACTGCATAAACCAGTGCAATGCTAGCAAAACAAACTTGGCCTTCCTGGCCTAACAGGAAAACCAAAACATTACGTATGGCACAGTCGTTGCTGCTATGGGAATCCATCTACTTCAGGAGCAAACACAAGGTTCAGCTTTCCTTAACATGAAAACAAAGCTCCAGTGCTTGCAACTCCAAGCCCACCCAAAACTGAATGCTCTAGAAGGCTGGGTATTTATCCTCTGGACTCCTCCCATTTACAGCTGTTTAATCAACCTAGCACTAAACATGGCCGATTAACTCCTCTTGGCACTTAGGGTGTCGGAGCATTTTCCTAGGTTTATATTACTGGAGCTAACAACCTCAGTGCTACATATCTCCCCTCCAGTACTTTCCCAGTGTCTTTGTCACACTGTTCTGTCACTGTGAACAGGAGCAAATGTTAAACTCCCAATTGCCCGAACCTTCTCACCCCCAATATCATCTGTTGGGGGAAGAGTAAGGAGGACCTTATGGACACCAGATGACCATCTGGTCTCATCAAAATTAATGGGTTTACCTCAATTTCACATTATATGTATGGGGGGGAACCTTTAGGGTGACAAAGTGTTCTTACTTACAAAGTTTTGATTTCAGTACTGAAGAAGGCTACCAAGAACGTAAGCCCATTTTTGTACAATTATGGTTTTCTGAAGAAATATTCACCAGATGTTCTACTACATACTGTACATATGTAAGGCGTAGCTATAGGGGATTCATATGTAGCAGATGCTCCCAGGCCCTGGTGCTACATGACACATAGCAGGTAGGCGGTTTTGTTACAGTTTTGCATTGAGGCTTCAAGTTATGCCTCTATATATAGGGTATATAAAGCTCCAGAAAGTGAGAAGCATAATTGTTAAACATTGACCGCCATGTAACTAAGCATTTCCATGCAATAGACAAATATGTAAAATTAACCATTATATCTGAAACAGAGAATCAGTATGGATTGAAGATTCGATTTATAGGCAATGTCTGGTACTGCAGCTTATTATCATTTACGCCAATAGTGATGGGGTGCAATGCCGGACACATCCTTTAGGAAAGAGCGGAACTGTTTCTGGAAAGGCGTTCACCTTATTTTTCTACTCTTGGACATCTCTTCAAATTCTCTTCCCTGCTCTTGTGGGAATATCAGAAAAGGAGGATAAAAACCTAGATCACAGACAGTTGTGTGCTAACAAGAAATTCCTGGTCTCAGAGAGATAATAGGAACTGGAAGTATAAATTTATGACAGCCATTGACACAGTGAAAATAAGGAAGGACTTGTCATGTTGATTTATGCAATTTTATGACTCTTGGGAAATCTGCCTGTGGGGTCATCACCTCTAGGGATCAAATCATAATTCAAATGCCATAAATGTTCATGCTGCTTATCTAGAGGACAACCCTCGACATCGCTCTGATTCATTATTTCAGACTCTTTCCTTGAAATTTATGACTAAGCTTTATGTGTTTTTTAATTGCGTAAATTTTAAAATATTTAAAGAGATTTCAATGTCTTGTATATATTCATAGAGGTTCCAATATAAAGATTACAGAGTTCTGGATAACTTGCCACTTTCTGTTTCTCTGTGACATAAATGGAAATTGGCTGAACATATACGACCAACATTTCGCCAAAAACAGGGGTCTGGGCCTACCAGTTTTTGTTATTCGTGTTGGGTCCAGTGGTGGAAAACTCATGAAAAGACTCTTATGACATACTGTATGTTGTTTGCTGTGGGAATACCCACTTAATGGCAGTATTGTGGGTCAGTGGTTAGTAATGTTGACTTGTCCCACTGGGAGCCTAGATTTATGTTCAGTCCACAGCAACATCTGAAAGGAGTTTATATGTTCTCCTAGTGTTTGCATGGGGTTTCTTCTGACAGTCCAAAAAAAATTTAGGAGTGCTTTTACACGTTTATTCAGAAAAAAAATAAGTAATTTTGTGACATTATTTCCTAAAATTATTTGCATCATTATTTTTTTGTCAGCAGAAATCACTTCAGCCATATTCTCAGAACCAGCCAGAGCAACCACAAACTGAGCAGGATTGTGCTAACTCTGTCCTTTTGGCCCAGGACAGTCTTAAATTCTCCTTGATTCTACCTGGAACATCTGGATAGCTTGGGGAAATTTGGGATCATTGATAACTATGCACTAAGCAATACTCCAAAAGAATAAATGATGTGCTGTTCAGCTTATAGGCTGCAAAGGCTTTTAGCCATTTCAGGGACATTTGCCTAATGTTATATGGTTTTCTTCATCTATCATACATAGATATTATGGTTACAGTGCTAGCTGTCCTTTGCTGCCATCTACTGGCCACTTTTATTATATAATTTCATGTTCTGAAGCTTTAATTCCCACAATGCCTCTCTCTCTGTAACTCCTCCTATCTTCTTCCCCACATCCTTTCTGCTGGTCAGTGCCATCTTGCAGCACATGCATCAGGACTGAAGAGAGGATTCTCCTGTTACCTCTACCATCCACCCTCCATATTCTACCTCATCTTCATCCCTTCATCTTACTTGACATCCTATCTCATCTCACCAAGGTACTGTGAATAAAAGTGGTTATAGTTCATCACTGCGTCGTCCTTCCCGGAACAACCACATGCAGCTGGTCAAGCATGAAAGGAAAGGGTAGCGAATAACATAATCTGTCATTGGTTGTACAGAGATTTGCGCTCACATCCCTCAGGCACATCGCACCCACGTACATCAGTGGCACAATAGAAGATATCAAGCTACACCTTCTGTGAGTGAAGGGACTTCTCTGATACTGCGTTATCTACCCTCCTCGAGCATTATGGCTACAGTGGAGTGGCTACTGTTTTGGAATTCTACTCTCCAAAAGAATACTCAAAATTCTAAACCAAAATGTTAAATAGAAAAAAAATACCAAACCTGGGATAGTTTGGAAAAAAAACTAGGAAAAGGGCTGAAACAATGGACCCAAGGTGATAATAAAAAGAAGCCTAAAAACTGCAGTTTGGAATGTTTTATAATATGTTGGTTGTAGGGAACATTTGCATCTTTATTTATTTGGGGAATAACTTTAGAAAGGTTGGGTACAGAAGAAAAATATATATTTCCAGAATCTGTAGAGCACCAAGGCTATGCTCACATTTTGGGTTTTACTGCATTTTGTTATGCAAATTAAAAGTTGCGTTTTACACTACCACTTTTTTTTTTCCTGACAGAATTGGAAAACCGTTGCGGTTTTGAAATCTGCAGCATGTCACTTCTTTCAGCTTTTTTTTCACCTATGGAAAGCAATGAGTAAGTTCAAAAATGCTTGAAAAATGCTACTAACTTTTACAGGGTTTTTGGTGAAAAAAGCAGGTACAGCAGGATGTGAAACCCATTTAATTTAAGTTTAATGTTTACCATAATGTCTTGGTATCATCACATGAGCATGACACTTAGCATTAGTATAGTATAATTAAATTTGTGATGTGTGTGAAAGTAACTAAAGCCTGAGCATCTCAATGCCCTTCCAATGTGTTAGGTCAGTGGTCCCCAACCTTTCTGACCATGAGAGCCACATTCAGCTTAGAGAGAGGGTCGCGAGCCACATTTAACACTGATAGAGGGGCGCGAGCCACATCCAACACCCACCCCCTTCAAAGTAGTGTTAACCAAAGCCCCCATTACAGGTATAATGATAACCCAAGCTTTTCCACAAAAATCACTCCAAAAGCAGTACACTGAGATCCAGGGGTTCCCACAATACCCCCATGTAGTATTCTCCCATCAAGGACTCCCAACACACTGTCACTTCCAGCTTTGAGCACCTCCTCTAACAGATAGTACCATCCTCCAGTGTACCATACCTGAAACATCTCTAAACCACTAAGACCAGTAAAATGCATAAAGATCTGCACTTCTGTGAAGGGCTGCTCACAAAATTCACCATTTTAAGATGTACTCTTCATACCTGTTTGCTAGACCTGGACCTAATGCACCAAGCTGACAGACAGTCGCGAGCCACAATTCATGGGACTGTGAGCCACATGTGGCTCCAGAGCTACAGGTTGGGGACCCCTGTATTAGGTAAAGAGTGCCCTACCAACTCAATGCCCTACCCATGTGTTAGGTAAATAGTGCCCTACCAACTCAATGCATTACCAATGTATTAGGTAAACAGTGCCTACCAACTCAATGCCCTAGCAATGTGTTAAGTAAACAGTGTCTTACCAACTCAATGCCCTAGCAATGTGTTAAGTAAACAGTGTCTTACCAACTCAATGCCCTAGTAATGTGTTAAGTAAACAGTGTCTTACCAACTCAATGCCCTAGCAATGTGTTAAGTAAACAGTGTCTTACCAACTCAATGCCCTAGCAATGTGTTAAGTAAACAGTGTCTTACCAACTCAATGCCCTAGTAATGTGTTAAGTAAATAGCGTCTTACCAACTCAATGCCATACCAATGTGTTAAGTAAATAATGCCCAACCAAGTCAACTTCCCACACTGCTCTTATATTTACATTTGAGCATTTTTCATTAATTTGAGTTACCTTAGTTCACGACTGCACTTCATACATGAATCCAGCTTTTTTTGTTCAGAATAGTCACTATTGTTTCAGACATAAAAAAAATTCTCCTGAATAATTTGATCAAATTGCCTTTTATATTTCAAAAGTATGTTATGGTTTCACATACATCTTGCATTGGTGGCCTAACACCTTGAATTATTCATGCTTGCAAGTTAAAGCAAAGCTGAACATTGGGATCTTGAAAAGGCAGCAAAAATGCAGCTTTTTTACTGCTGAGAGATCAGGTTTGCGCTGCAGGAAAAAAAGCAGCAAAAAAGCAATATGTGACCATAGCCTGATAGGGGAGGTACTCAATTCCAATAAAAAAAAATCCAGTGAAAGTTCCTTTTTACCTTTCTAAGATCATAATGTTCCTTTAAGAAGTCTATTAATAAAAACAACAATTCTCCTCTGTTCTGTAGTGCGAAAGCCTTCAAACAGATGCGTGGAACGTAGCTCATGTCTCTGTATTCATGTGCATTATTAAATTGCATTTTCGTGATGCATAATGTCAGTTATTTCAGAAATCCGAGTACACGGCTCACTGTAGATCTAATGGAGTAATTGTTAAAGCAGCAGATGCAAAGCATGACATGATTAATTCATCTCCACATCTGTTTTCCCTTTTTTTCGAAAAGAAATCACCGTGTATAGCTGTAACATGGACATCTGCATTAATCTGGACTGCTTCCAGCTTCGTACATAGTAATGTTTCGCATGTGCTCCACACCTGTAGCCATGGGTCCAGTCCCAAGGTATTGAGATATTATCTGGGTTATAACATTAACTGGTGATAACTGTATATGTCATCCATAGGAAGTAGTGTGTGCTGATTACTCACATATCCTACACCTCCTGAATATTTTAGCTGAAAGCCTAATTCTGCAGACAGAAATGTCCTACCACTTCCTCACTCAGGAAGTTCTAAATTACAATGGATGGACATCTAATTGAAGAGCTTTCAGTGTAATAAACAGCAAAGAATGCACAGTCACCAAGGTAGTAATATCGAAAATCCGCTAAAAAACTTCAGCTTGGTTTGATCAAGGAAGTGTTACAAGCAAATATATAATTTCATCATCCATGGAACTGGTAGAATAAACAGGCTATAATAAAAAAGCAAGTAAAATAGAACACATGTTTTTCAGAGGATATTACAGTTTTATATTTATTTTACTCATTTACTATATATAGCACCATTAATTCCACAGCACTTTATTATTATTATTATTATTATTATGCATTTATATAGCGCCATTTATTCCATGGCGCTTTACATGTGAAAAGGGGAAATATAGACAAATATAGTAAACATGTGTAAGACAAGGGACACACAAGTACATAAGGAGAGGGGACCCTGCCCGCGAGGGCTCACAGTCTACAGGGATGAGTGAGGATACAGTAGGAGAGGGTAGAGCAGGTCATGATGTGATTCAGTAACCCGAGGATCATTGCGGGCTGTAGGCTTGTCGGAACAGGTGGGTCTTCAGGTTCTTCTTGAAGGTTTCCATTGATGGTGAGAGTCTGATGTGTTGCGGCAGGGAGTTCCAGAGTATGGGGGAAGCACGGGAGAAGTCTTGTAGTCTTGTATGCGGTTGTGGGAACAAGAGATAAGGGGGGAGTAGAGAAGGAGATCTTGAGATGATCGAAGGTTGCGTGCAGGTAGGTACCTAGAGACCATGTCACAGATGTATGGAGGAGACAGGTTGTGGATGGCTTTGTATGTCATGGTTAGGGTTTTGAATTGGAGCCTCTGGGCGATAGGAAGCCAGTGAAGGGCCTGGCATAGGGGGAGGCTGGGGAATAGCGCGGAGACAGGTGGATTAGTCGGGCAGCAGAGTGTAGGATGGACTGGAGCGGAGCCAAAGTGCTAGAGGGGAGGCCAGAGAGTAGGAGGTTGCAGTAGTCGAGGCGGGAGATGATAAGAGCATGCACTAGTGTTTTTGTGGTTTCATGGTTGAGGAATGAGCAGATCCGGGAAATATTTTTGAGTTTGAGGTGGCAGGAGGAGGCGAGAGCTTGGATATGTGGTTTGAAAGAGAGCGCAGAATCGAGGATCACCCCGAGGCACCGAGCGTGCGGGACTGGGGATAGAGAGCAGCCATTGACATTGATGGATAGGTCTGGTGGAGGGATAGAGTGAGATGGGGGAAAGATGATGAATTCTGTTTTGCCCATGTTCAGTTTGAGAAAGCGAGCAAAGAAGAAGGCTGAGATAGCAGACAGACATTGTGGGATTTCAGTCAGTAAGGAGGCGAGGTCGGATCCAGATAGGTAGATCTGTGTGTCATCGGCATAAAGGTGATACTGCAAACCATGGGATTCTATGAGCTGTCCCAAGCCGAAGGTATAGATGGAGAATAGTAGGGGACCTAGGACAGAGCCTTGGGGAACACCGACAGACAGGGGGCAAGGTGAGGAGGTGGTGAGTGAGAGGGAGACACCAAATGTTCGGTCTGTTAGGTATGATGAGATCCAGGAGAGGGCCAGGTCTGTGATGCCAAGAGATGAGAGAGTCTGTAGCAGGAGGGAATGGTCTACTGTGTCAAAGGCAGAGGACAGGTCCAGGAGAAGGAGGACAGAGTAGTGTTGCTTGCTCTTGGCGATTAGTAAGTCGTTAGTGACTTTAGTTAGGGCAGTTTCAGTTGAGTGATGCGGTCGGAAGCCAGATTGTAACCGGTCAAAGAGGGAACAGGAGGAGAGGTGAGTGGACAGTTCAAGATATACATGCTGTTCCAGTAGTTTTGAGGCATAAGGGAGAAGAGATATCGGGCGATAGTTGGACACAGAGGATTAGTCAAGGGAGGGCTTCTTGAGGATGGGTGTGATTGAGGTATGTTTGAAGGATGAGGGAAAGACACCATTTGTAAGTGAAAGGTTGAAAAGGTGTGTTAGAGATGGGATGAGGACTGTGGCCAAGTTAGGGATGAGGTGAGACTTTATAGACATTATCGTTACTTTCCCCATTGGGGCTCACAATCTAGATTCCCTATCAAGATGTATTTGCAGTGTGGGAGGAAACCGGAGAATCCGGAAGAAACTCATGCAAACTGCTTGCAGATATTGTCTTTGGTGGGATTTGAACCTGAGACCCCAGGCTGCAAAGTAACAATGCTAGCCACTGAGCCACCATGCTACTGAAGTGATGGCCGGGGAACCAGCACGGTGCAGGGAGACTACGGTACACAAGATGAGATGCAAACAACAAAGGGTAAATTTATTGGAAGGCAAGGAAAGAAGTGGATAAGGAAAGTGCAAACAGGGGTATGCAGTGGCAAAAGATAATTTACAAGAGTTTGTATTCTTTAGCTGGGCCGTCAAATAGCACGGAGCTCCATCTATTACAGGATCAATACATATTTCACAAAGGATAATCCAAACAATGAACAAAGAATGATGCTACTCTACGTATAACCTCCCTGGCCTCTACAAAACAGGCCACATGGCTGCCGTGTTCTGTCTGTTGAAGCCTACACTAGGCACTGACATGTGCACAAACGGGAACAAACTCACGGTAGTGTTGGGGACTCAGGTCCAGTCCCGGGGGCCCCCAGCAGTCTTGTACGGTGGTGCGCACGACTCTCTGGCAGATCTGTGAAACGTGGTCTTCTCCTTCTTCAGGGTCCTGGAGGTGCTCCTGGAAACTGTAAATCCCTTTCTCGGTCTCTTCATGGTTTCTCAAAATAGCACAGGACAGCCACTTTTGCTACACCTGAAGGGTCTGTTCAATTTCACAAGTCCAATACATCCCAGGATGTGAGACCTTTTTCACAGCTACATGCACAGACATTCTCAGCAGCAGCTTCCTTCTCTGTCCCTCTCACAGGCTCAACTCCTCCCCTCTTCAGTCTTGGGCAGTACATAACACAGTCTATTGCAGGGGTGCAGAACATTCCATCACACCAAACAAGGGGGTGCTGTCTCTTAAAGTGGCAGTGTGTCTCTTACTGTCCATAACAGCACCCCCCCCCCCCCCTTACACTACCCATATCAAGACCTCTACTGGAAGTTATCCAATAGAAACTTTAATTTCTCACTTCTGAAGGATGAAAAACTATCATAGATTGAGGGCATTCATTAATGGTTCAAATAGACAAGAGATAGCAAATAGGGCCCTAAGTTTGTGTCAGTATTTGCCACCTAGGAAAGAAGAATCTGGTGTTTGTTTTCAGCTTCCCACATGTTCCATGAGCTATGGGCTCCATCATCTGCTAATATAATTACTCTTCATCTCAGGAGGGAAATTGTGAAGAGGCTCTTACCAAAGATGGAACTAATTAGTGTTGGATTTCTTCTATCCAAGGGCCCAATAGCAGCTACGTGAGTTACCTCTATGGTACATATGGTTTTAAGCTGCCCATACAGCACACCTGTTAACTGAATAGTTATCTTTCTCACCTCCCATAAATGCATGAACATTCAGCTTAGAGTTGCTAGAAGAAAAGTAGGCTGTTAACAGGTACAGTGGTGAAAAAGGTAATTAGTCAGTCACCAATTGTGCAAATTCTCCCACTTAAAAAGATGAGAGTGGCCTGTAATTGACATCATAGGTAGACCACAACTATGAGAGTCAAAATGAGAAAACAAATCCGGAAAATCGCCTTGTCTGATTTGGCAAGAATTGTTTTGCAAATTATGGTGGAAAATAAGTATTTGGTCATTAACAAAAGTTCATCTCAAAATTTTGTCATATATTCTTTGTTGGCAATGACAGAGGTCAAACATTTTCTGTAAGTCTTCACAAGGTTGGCACACACTGTTGGTGGTTTGTTGGCCCATTCCTCCATGCAGATCTCCTCTAGAGCAGTAATGTTTTGGGTCTGTTGCTGGGAAACATGGATTTTCACATCCCTCCAAAGTTTTTCTATGAGTTGAGATCTGGAGACTGGCTAGGCCACTCCAGGACCTTCATATGCTTCTTACGAAGCCACTCATTCGTTTCCCTGGCGGTGTGCTTGGGATCATTATCATCCTGAAAGACCCATCCACGTTTCATCTTCAATGCCCTTGCTGATAGAAGGAGGTTTGCACTCAAAATCTCGAGATACATGGCCCCATTCATTCTTTCATGTACCGCAAAGCATGATGTTGCCACCCCCATGCTTCACAGTAGGTGTTCTTTAGATGCAACTCACCATTCTGTCTCCTCCAAACATGATAAGTTTTATTTCTACCAAACAGTTCTACTTTAGTTTCATCAGACATATGACATTCTCCCAATATTCTTCTGGATAATCCAGATGCTCTCTAGCAAACTTCAGACGGGCCCCGACATGTACTGGCTTAAGCAGGGGGACATGTATGGCACTGCAGGATCTGCATCCCTGGCGGCGTAGTGTGTTACTTGTTACAGTGGTCCCAGCTCTATGCAGGTCATTCACTAGGTCCCCCCCGTTGTTCTAGGATTTTTACTCACTGTTCTTGTGATCATTTTGATCCCACGGGGTGAGATCTTGCGTGGAGCCTCAGATTGAGGGAGATTATCAGTGGTCTTGTATGTCTTCCATTTTCTTATTATTGCTCCCACAGTTGATTTCATCACACCAAGCTGCTTGCCTATTGCAGATTCAGTCTTCCCAGCCTGGTGCAGGGCTACAATTTTGTTTCTGGTGTCATTCGACAGCTCTTTGGTCTTCACTTTAGTGTAGTTTGGAGTGTGACTGTTTGAGGATGTGGACAGGTGTCTTTTATACTGAAAACAAGTTCAAACAGGTGCCATTACTACAGGTAATGAGTGGAGGACAGAGGAGCCTCTTAAAGAAGGAGTTACAGGTCTGTGAGAGCCAGAAATCTTGCATGTTTTTAGGTGACCAAATACTTATTTTCCACCATAATTTGCAAAATAAATCTTGCCAAATGAGACAAGGTGATTTTCTGGATTTGTTTTCTCATTTTGACTCTCATAGTTGTGGTCTACCTAAGATGTCAATTACAGGCTGGCTTCTCTCAACTTTTCAAGTGGGAGAACATGCACAATTGGTGGCTGACTAAATACTTTTTTCCCCACTATATATCATGAAGAGGATCAAACTGTTCAGTCCTTCTCCCTCTTGACATCATCTGTCAGAAGAAAGTCAGGAGAACCCTATACATGCATGTACTTTTCTTTTCCTCTATTGGGTTGATCTTTCTGAAGTACTCCAGGGTTTCAGCTTTAAACATGTCTACTTGCCCCCATCACAGTCTGCTGGCCATTTTCTTATAGCATAAAGCTCCTGTATCACAGAGCGAGATCGCTAAAGCGTCGCCGATTTTGTGACGCAACTGTGATCTCGCCTGCGATCTCGCTACATGTGACACGTAGCGGTGACCGACCCCCCACTGGATATCGCTGATCATGCTGGAATGTCCTGTGCCATTTTTTCATCGTCGGCGTCCCGCTGGCCAGGTTGCATCGCTGTGTTTGATGCCGACGAGCGACCTCGTTGGTGACGCAGAACTCAGGGATGCAGGCTGGAATCGTTCAGAATAGCTGCTGCGTGACAAGGTACCAACGACTGCCGAGGTCGTTATATGGATCACCGGATCGTTGCTGCGTCGCTGAAGAGATCTGCCTGTTTGGCAGCTTCCTAGCGACCATTTAGCAATGCACCAGCGATCCTTACCAGGTCGTATCGTTGTCGGGATCGCTGGATTGCTATGTGAAACGGGACCCTTATTCCAAAATGTTATCTCCTACTTATACAGGATAACTTACTGATCTCAGGGGGTCCATCCGCTGAGACAATTAGCGCCCTAATCACTGGAATAGTAATTTATCCCTTATACTATGTTAACAACATGAAACAAGAGGGGATTATAGGGAGAAAAATGGGAAGCACAAGCTTCTAAGTGTAGTACCGCATATACTCGTGTATAAGCCGAGATTTTCAGCCCATTTTTATACGGGTCATATACCAGGAGGTCGGCGGGGGAGGGGGAACGGGGGTGTCAGAGATCATACTAACCCCCTCGGCGCGGTCTCTGCAGCCCCCCCTGCTTCTCCCATGGTATGCACATATTCATGAGTTTAATGAGCGGGTACCACATGACCGCTGAAGGAAGAGCTGCCGGAGACCGTGGGAGTCGGAGAAGCGGAGCTGCAGAGCCCGCGCCAGGAGGGGTAAGTATATCCAATATTCACCTGTCCGGGGTCCATCGCTGATCATCGCTGTCTGCTGCGTCCTGTGTCAGTGATGTTTAAGCAGCAGGGGGCACAGTGACATGGTTAGTGCATGCCATTCCCTCTGCTTGCTGAACAGTCACTGACACAGGAAGCGGCAGACTCAGGTGCCGGGTCCTGAGAAGAAGAGATGAGTATGGCATTTTTTAGCAGCAGCAGCATATGGGGGCATAATATATGGAGCATCTTATGGGGGCAGCATATGGGGGCATATTCTATGGGGCAGCATATGGTGGCATATTCTATGGAGCAGCATATGGGGACATATTCTATGGGGCAGCATATGGGGCATAGTCTATGGAGAAGCATATAGGGGCAGCATATGAGGGCATATTCTATGGGGCAGAATATGGGGGCATATTCTATGGGGCAGCATATGGGGGCATAGTCTCTGGTCTCGAATGAGGGGTGTTCACAAGGCTATGCATTGAGAGTGTGCTGGCCAGCCCACCTAATCGAACAGTAGGGGCGAGATTAATAGGCTGTGAACCAGGCACTGTGCGGTACCTTTGTGTGAACAACGCGCTATGCGGGCCTCTATTGTTCAATTGTATACTGGACACAGCACAACACACAAAAACACATTGACCATAAGTCCTGAATGTAAATATATATATATATATATATATATACAGTATATATATATACTAGCTGAAGAGCCCGGCGCTGCCCGGGCATAGTAACTAACTGTGGTTAGTTATAGCAAATTATAATTATCCTCCATCCCATAGTCCCGTGCCCATATACCCATCATACATATCCATGATCCTATAGGCCCGTGCCCATATACCCATCATACATATCCTCCATCCCATAGTCGAGTGCCCATATACCCATCAAACATCCTCCATCCCATAGTCCCATGCCCATATACCCATCATACATCCTTAATCCCATAGTCCCATGCCCATATACCCATCATACATATTCGCCATCCCATAGTCGAGTGCCCATATACCCATCACACATCCTTCATCTCATAGTCACAGGCCCATATACCCATCATAGAATCATAGAATCATAGAATCATAGAATCGTAGAGTTGGAAGGGACCTCCTGGGCCATCTAGTCCAACCCCCTGCTCAAAGCAGGATTCGCTAAATCATCCCAGTCAGATGTCTGTCCAGCCTCTGTTTGAAGACTTCCATTGAAGGAGAACTCACCACTTCTCATGGCAGCCTGTTCCACTCATTGATCACTCTAACTGTCAAAAAGTTTTTTCTAATATCTAATCTGTGTCTCTTCCCATTCAGTTTCATCCCATTGCTTCTAGTCTTTCCTTGTGCAAATGAGAATAAAGTTGATCCTTCTACAATGTGACAGCCCTTTAGATATTTGTAGACAGCTATTAAGTCTCCTCTCAGTCTTCTCTTTTGCAAACTAAACATTCCCAAATCCTGCAACCTTTCCTCATAAGACAGGGTTTGCAGACCGGTCACCATTCTGGTCGCTCTTTTCTGAACTTGCTCCAGTTTGTTGATGTCTTTTTTAAAATGTGGTGCCCAAAACTGGACACAATATTCCAGATGAGGTCTGACCAAAGAGGAGTAGAGGGAAATAATGACTTCACGTGATCTAGACTGTATGCTTCTGTTAATACATCCTAGAATTGCATTTGCCTTTTTTGCTGCTACATCACACTGTTGACTCATATTCAGTCTGTGATCTATTAGTATACCCAAGTCTTTTTCACATGTGCTGTCACTTAGCCCTATTCCTCCCATTCTATATATGCTTTTTTCATTTTTATTGCCCAGATGTAGTACTTTGCATTTCTCCCTGTTAAAAACCATTCTGTTAGTTGCTGCCCACTTCTCCAGTTTATTTAAATCTTTTTGAATCCTCTCTCTCTCCTCTCTAGTATTAGCTATCCCTCCTAGCTTTGTGTCATCAGTAGAGTTGAGCGATACCGTCCGATACTTCAAAGTATCGGATCGGAATGGATCGGCCGATCTTTAAAAAAAGTATCGGTATCGCCGATTCCGATACCGGAAGTCCCATTCAAGTCTATGGGACTTCCGGTATCGGAATAAGAAAAACCCTGTTTTTGCCTTGTACAGCCTCTCTGGGGTCTGTACGGGCCTTTCGGGGGGCTGTGCCGGCCTGCCAGGGGGTCTGTGCAGGCTCCGGTGGTCTGTGCCGGCCTGCCGGGGGGCTGTGCCGGCCTGCCGGTGGTCTGTGCAGGCTCCGGTGGGCTGTGCCGGCCTGCCGGGGGGCTGTGCCGGCCTGCCGGTGGTCTGTGCAGGCTCCGGGGGGCTGTGCCGGCCTGCCGGGGGGCTGTGCCGACCTGCCGGTGGTCTGTGCAGGCTTCGGGGGTCTGTGCAGGCATCGTCCGATGGGACTACAAGTCCCATCGGGCGATGCCTGCTACCATGACAGTGATTGACACATTAGCCAATGATGGGACAGTAGTAGTCCCATCATCCGGCTAATGTGTTAAATGTTAAAAAAAAAAAATACTACATACATACTACATGCATGCTACATACATACTACATGCTACATACATACTACATGCATGCTACATACATACTACATGCTACATACATACTACATATATACTACATACATACTACATACATGCTACATACATACTGCATGCTACATACATACTACATACATACTACATGCATGCTACATGCATGCTACATACATACTGCATGCTACATACATACTACATACATACTACATACATACTACATGCATGCTACATGCATGCTACATACATACTACATACATACTACATGCATGCTACATACATACTACATGCATGCTACATGCATGCTACATACATACTACATGCTACATACATACCACATACATACTACATACATACTACATGCTACATACATATATACTACATGCATGCTACATACATACTACATGCTACATACATACCACATACATACTACATACATGCTACATGCTACATACATACTACATATATACTACATGCATGCTACATACATACTACATATATACTACATGCATGCTACATACATACTGCATGCTACATGCATGCTACATACATACTACATGCTACATGCATGCTACATACATACTACATACATACTACATGCTACATACATACCACATATATACTACATACATACAATACATTCATACAATACATACATAGACATACAGTACATATAACATAGAGTAACATACTTACCAATACTTGTCACATTGTTCCCCGAAGCCATTGTCTTTTCCGGAATAAATATTAACATAACAAACCACAAAAATACTCACCCACGATCCGAAGCAGTCCACGAGTGTGTCCCACGACGATCTTGGGTAGAGAACAATTCCCACGCAGCAATGGCATAAAGTGAGACTAGGGACTTTTTTTTTTTAAGTGGCGGAGGAATACAGTGCGGAAGGATACCTACCTTCCGTCATTGGATTCCTGCAGCCCGTAGAGAACGGCAGCATCATCTGATGCTGCCGTTCTCTACCCAAGATCGTCGTGGGACACACTCGTGGACTGCTTCGGATCGTGGGTGAGTATTTTTGTGGTTTGTTATGTTAATATTTATTCCGGAAAAGACAATGGCTTCGGGGAACAATGTGACAAGTATTGGTAAGTATGTTACTCTATGTTATATGTACTGTATGTCTATGTATGTATTGTATGAATGTATTGTATGTATGTAGTATATATGTGGTATGTATGTAGCATGTAGTATGTATGTAGTATGTATGTAGCATGCATGTAGCATGCAGTATGTATGTAGCATGCATGTAGTATATATGTAGTATGTATGTAGCATGCATGTAGTATATATGTAGTATGTATGTAGCATGTAGCATGTATGTAGTATGTATGTGGTATGTATGTAGCATGTAGTATGTATGTAGCATGCATGTAGTATATATGTAGTATGTATGTAGTATGTATGTAGTATGTATGTAGTATGTATGTGGTATGTATGTAGCATGTAGTATGTATGTAGCATGCATGTAGCATGCATGTAGTATGTATGTAGCATGCATGTAGTATATATGTAGTATGTATGTAGCATGTAGTATGTATGTAGTATGTATGTGGTATGTATGTAGCATGTAGTATGCATGTAGCATGCATGTAGTATGTATGTAGCATGCATGTAGTATGTATGTATGTAGTATGTATGTAGCATGCATGTAGTATGTATGTAGTATGTATGTAGTATGTATGTAGCATGCAGTATGTATGTAGCATGTATGTAGCATGTATGTAGTATATATGTAGTATGTATGTAGCATGTAGTATGTATGTAGCATGTAGTATGTATGTAGCATGCATGTAGTATATATGTAGTATGTATGTAGCATGTAGTATGTATGTAGCATGCATGTAGTATATATGTAGTATGTATGTAGCATGTAGTATGTATGTAGCATGCATGTAGTATGTATGTAGCATGCATGTAGTATGTATGTAGTATGTATGTAGTATTTTTTTTTTTTTTTTTTAACATTTAACACATTAGCCGGATGATGGGACTACTACTGTCCCATCATTGGCTAATGTGTCAATCACTGTCATGGTAGCAGGCATCGCCAAATGGGACTTGTAGTCCCATCGGACGATGCTTGCACAGACCCCCGGACATCAGCACAGCCCCCCGGCAGGCCGGCACAGCCCCCCGGCAGGCCGGTACAGACCCCCACAGGGTGCACAGACCACCGGCAGGCCGGCACAGACCCCCCGGCAGGCCGGTACAGACCCCCACAGGGTGCACAGACCACCGGCAGGCCGGCACAGCCCCCCGGCAGGCCGGTACAGACCCCCACAGGGTGCACAGACCACCGGCAGGCCGGCACAGCCCCCCGGCAGGCCGGTACAGACCCCGGGCAGTCCACACAGCCCCCCGGCAGGCCGGCAGAGACCCCCGGAAGGCCCGAAATGACGGCGCATCATGATGCGCACACACCGCGCATCATGATGACGTCAGGCTGTCAATCAACTTTGAACTTCCGATTCCGATGCCAAATTCCGATATTGAAAAAATATCGGAAGTCGGTATCGGAATTCCGATACAGCAAGTATCGGCCGATACCCGATACTTGCGGTATCGGAATGCTCAACACTAGTCATCAGCAAATTTAATCAGTTTACCCTCAATTCCTTCATCTAAATCGTTGATAAAGATGTTGAACAATACAGGGCCCAGGACAGAGCCCTGTGGTACCCCACTTGAGACATTCTTCCAACTGGATGTGCAGCAATTTACAACCACTCTTTGGGTCCGATCACTAATCCAGTTATGAATCCACCTAACAGTTGCCTTGTCCATTCCATACTTAGTCATTTTTTCAATAAGGATTGTATGAGAGACTTTGTCAAATGCTTTGCTGAAGTCAAGATATACTATATCTACAGCATTTCCTTGATCCACCCAATCAGTGATACCGTCATAGAAGGAAATTAAGTTAGTCTGACATGACTTATCAGTTACAAACCCATGCTGACTCTGTTTAATCACTTCATTCTTATCCAGGTATTGACTTACATGTTGTTTAATAATTTGTTCAAAGATCTTTCCTGGTATAGAAGTCAGACTCACCGGCCTATAGTTGCCTGGGTCCACCTTCTTCCCCTTTTTGAAGATATGAACAACATTTGCTCTTCTCCAGTCTTCTGGCACTTCTCCTGTTCTCCAAGAATTTTCAAAGATTATGGAGAGGGGTTCAAAAATTTCTTCTGCTATCTCCTTCAGTACTCTGGGGTGTAATTCATCTGGACCTGGAGACTTGAATTCATTTAGGTTAGCTAAGTGTTTCCTCACTATCTTTCTGTTTATAGATATCCTGGATTCTTCTATTCCCTTAATAGGACAGTGAATAACAGTTGATGTTGCATTTCCTTTCTGAGAGAAAACAGATGCAAAATAGGAATTTAAAAGTTCAGCCTTCTCAACATCCTGTCTTACCATTTCATCATTTTCATCCTGTAAAAATACTATAGCATCTTTGACTTTTCTTTTACTTTTGACATATCCCCAAAATCCTTTATTATTGCTTTTGACATCTCTTGCAAGCCTCAGTTCATTTTCAGCTTTAGATAATCTGATTTGTGCCCTGCAGTTTCTGCAGACAGCAATATATTCTTCTTTAGATATGCCTCCCTCTTTCCATTTTATAAACATTTTTTTCTTCCTTTTTAGCATGTGCTTAAGTTCTGTGTTCATCCATCCTGGTTTCCTTAAATGCTTCCTATTCTTCCCTCTTTTCGGAATTGTTAACAACTGTGCATTGAGAATTTCATTTTTCAAGATTTCCCATCCTTCCTGGACATTTTTGTCTTTAAGGATATCCAGCCATTGGATCCCTCCAATTCTCTTTCTGAATCCCTTAAAATCTGCCTTTCTGAAATCTAACCTTGACGTCTGAGTCTTCACAGGTCTTCCACCTCTAGTTATCCAAAATTCTAAAATAGCATGGTCGCTACCTCCTAGGGTCCCAGCCACTTTTACCTCCTCAACCATTTCCTCCCTGTTTATAAAGATTAGATCCAAGGTAGCAGTTCCCCTTGTTTTCTCCCTTACCTTTTGGAAGATAAAGTTGTCAGCAAGAGAGGATAAGAATTTCCTTGACCTGTTAGTTTTGCCTGAGAGAGATTCCCAACAAATGTCTGGATAGTTGAAATCTCCCATGACAACCATGTCATATTTTTTGGAGAACTTGGCCATCTGATGCATAAAGAGTTCATCTATATCTTCGGCTTGCACAGGCGGCCTGTAGTAAATGCCTACAATGGTGTCCTTTCCATTGTTCTGTCCTTGTATTCTTACCCAAACAGTTTCCACAGAACTCCCAGTCTCTGAAGCTTCAATCTCTGTGCAGATATACGCGTTTCGAACATACAATGCGACACCCCCTCCTCGTTTATCAAGTCTGTTTCTTGCAAATAAGTTGTATCCTTCTAGTCTTGTATTCCAATCATGTGTATTGTCCCACCAAGTTTCAGTGATTCCAATGACATCATATTTCTTTTCCTGTGTTAGTAGTTCCAATTCTCCTTGTTTGTTGCCCATGCTTTGTGCATTAGTATAGAAACATTTTAGTTTGTGATTGGTTTCTCTTTCTCCAATATTTTTATTAATTAGATTCTTTCGTCTTTGTTCTTCCTTTCCACTTCTAATAGCAGAGTTCTCAATAGCATTTGTCAGGTGTATGGCTTTTTCTGGTCTTTTGCTTCCCTTCCCATGTTGTTCTAGTTTAAAGCTCTCCTTACAAGTGTAGCAAGGCGACTTCCAAATACATGCTTTCCAGTCTTCGTAAGGTGCACCCCATCTCTAGCAAGTAGTCCATCGTATAAGTAGTTCACTCCGTGATCCAGAAATCCAAATCGTTGCTGACGGCACCATCGACGTAGCCAGTTGTTCACCTGCAGAATCTTATTCCACCTCCTTGTTCCATGGCCATCCACTGGGAGGATGGAAGAGAAGACCACCTGCGCTCCCAGTTCTTTCACTTTCTTGCCTAAGTCTTCAAAGTCTCTGCAGATGGTTTCCAGGTCGTTTCTTGCGGTGTCATTTGTCCCCACATGTAGTAGCAGGAATGGGTAGTCATCTGTAGGTCTGAAGAGTCCTGATATCCTGTCAGACACATCTTTAATTTTTGCACCTGGAAGACAGCACATTTCTCTTGTAGTTATATCCGGTCTGCAGATAGCGGCCTCTGTTCCTCTCAGCAGGGAATCCCCCATGACCACCACTCTCCGTTTCTTCTTCACAACATTTTTCTTTCTCCATCCAGGAGGACTCTGAGGGCGTACAAGGTTGCTGTTTGTTGGCAGAGTCTTATCCTGATGTATTTCTTCATCGTTTTCCTGCGTGAGAGCCTGGTACTGGTTTCTGAGCAGTATGGGTGCTGACTGCCTCCTGATCCTCCTGCTTCTCTGGGTCACATGTCTCCATTCCTCTGTTTCTTCAGGTGCACTTCGAATTTCTTCTCTTTCTGTAACATGAAGAGATAATTCTGCTCTGTCCAAGAACTCTTCGCCTTCCTTAATGATCTTCAACGTAGCTAACCTCTCTTCGAGATTTTGCAACTTTTCCTCCAACAGGGACACAAGCTTGCATTTGTGGCATGTGAAGTTTGGCTTTTCCACTGGTAAATCTGTGAACATGTAGCAAGAAATGCAGCTCACCAAATGGCTCCTGGCCTCTTCCATCTTGAGATTTCTTAAAAACGATGAAAGATGAGCCAAATTTCGGTTTTTCCGATTTCCTCTTTTCAGCTGCAACGGCCAAAACCCAGTGATCGTTGAGCTCGCGGAGACTCTTCACTTATCCCAGAAGGCACTGGGAATATGCAAATGATCTCCTCAAGACTCTTCCCCTGGTTTTCCGATTTCCTCTTTTCAGCTGCAACGGCCAAAACCCAGTGATCGTTGAGCTCGCGGAGACTCTTCACTTATCCCAGAAGGCACTGGGAATATGCAAATGATCTCCTCAAGACTCTTCCCCTGGTTTTCCGATTTCCTCTTTTCAGCTGCAACGGCCAAAACCCAGTGATCGTTGAGCTCGCGGAGACTCTTCACTTATCCCAGAAGGCACTGGGAATATGCAAATGATCTCCTCAAGACTCTTCCCCTGGTTCATACATATCCTCCATCCCATAGTCCCGTGCCCATATACCTATCATACATATCCATCATCCCATAGTCCCGTGCCCATATACCCATCATACATATCCTCCATCCCATAGTCCAGTGCCCATATACCCATCACACATCCTCCATCCCATAGTCCCGTGGCCATATACCCATCACACATCCGCCATCCCATAGTCCCGTGCCCATATGCCCATCATACATATCCACCATCCCTTGTCCCATGCCCATATACCCGTCATACATATCCTCCATCCCATAGTCCAGTGCCCATATACCCATCACACATCCTCCATCCCATAGTCAACCATTATGACATCATAATGAGCAGCGGGGCTAGCAACCTATGATGACATCAGCGTCGCCATGGCAACCATTATGACATCATAATGAGGGGCGGGGCTTGATACGCACACACTGTTTCCTCATTATTTAGATATGGGCATTATGACATCATAATGAGGGGCGGGGCTTGACACGCACACACTTTTTCCCCCATTACGTAGACAGGAGCAAAAATTGTTTGGTGAATTGTAACCAGCAGTGTTAAAATTTCGCCTCACAACATAGTCTAGGATGCTCTCGGGGTCCAGACGTGTGACTGTGCCAAAATTTTGTGGCTGTAGCTGCGACGGTGCGGATGCCTATCCAGGACATACACACACACACACACACACACATACACACATACATACACACTTTGAGCTTTATATATTAGATATATATACTTTATTATTTTATAAATAAAGGTACTGGAGGTACGGCTAAGGCTATGGGCCGAAACACGTGTTGGGGAGGGTGGCTGTCCATACCAGGTGCAGTGTAGCTTATAAGTTATACCTTATACTTACCATACTCTTTGATGTCTAACGCTGTTTTCAGAAATTTTCCTGGTCCATAACATAAACTATGCATATACTGACACCTATTGGTGCTATTTGGTATTATTCCCATTATTCATGTGGTATATCTATGCAGTGACACATATGGTGTTCACTATTTTTGCACTAATATTGCACTTTAATACCTATATATTTTTTTGCACTTTGTATACGCTTTCTTATTTGTATAATTATGATGTACACCTATAGGGAATTGATATACAATTTTCACTAATTTGTATGCAGCTTACTTATGAATATATATTATTATTTTGTTTTTATATTTTTTTCACTGTATAAATTTGAGATACATATATTTGTTAGCACAATTTACTGCAATAATATGCCCTTATGAAATGGATAGTACTGCCCTCTTATGTATATTTTTATATTATAAAACACTGATGCTTTGCTACTTTTAAAATACGTCCAGTACCTTTATTTATAAAATAATAAAGTATATATATATTTACATTCAGGACTTATGGTCAATGTGTTTTTGTGTGTTGTGCTGTGTCTAGTGATTTGACTGTCCTAACAATTATAATTATAATTATAGTCTGTGGGGTTATCAGCTGTAGATACCACTGGGTCTGCATATATCACTGTGTGATTGCTGCTGCTGGTTTTCCCCTGTTTTCCTTTATGTGTGGTGTTCTCCAATTGTATACTGTGCAGTCACCCCCTCCAGGATTGGGCAGATGGAGAGTGGCTGTTGATCTGGTATTTTGCACCTGTGTTGCTGACATCTTGCTATATGGGCTGGCTGTAGTGCATATGTTTCAAGATCTAGGCAGGTAAGTGTTGCTGCCTTTTTGTCTGCTCCATAGATTATGCCCCCATAAAATGCTCCATAGATTATACCCCATATGATGTCTTCTTTGTTGGCTTTGCTGCATAATCTATGGAGCATTTTATGGGGCATAATCTCTGGAGCATCTTATGGGGCATAATCTATGGAGCATTTTATGGAGCATTTTATGAGGGCATCTATGGAGCATTTTATAGGAGCATATTCTATGGAATATCTTTTGGGGCCATAACCTTTATGGGGCAGCATATGTGGCATTATTAACCGTTGTGCAGCATTATATGGGGTGTATTTTGTATGGAGCATCTTATGTGGCCTATCATGAACTGTATGGAGCATTATATGGGCTCCTGATTCAATATGGACATTCAAAAACATTTAACCTGCTGATGTTTCAATGAATTTTACTTTTATTGGTACCTATTTTTATTTTTGAAATTTACCAGTAGCTGCTGCATTTTCCACCCTAGGCTTATACGCGAGTCAATAAGTTTTCCCAGTTTTTTTGTGGCAAAATTGGGGGGGGTCGGCTTATACACGGGTCGGCTTATACACGAGTATATACGGTAATTAGTTTCCAATGGTATATACTTGCAGGGTTCAGCAGGTTTGCAGGATGCAGTGACGAGACACGAGACTGAGTGTGGTTTGTGGAAATAACTTTTATAAACTGTTGCCGCTGGGGCTATATTGAGCAAACAAAAAGTGTTAACAACAACCAGTCCAACGCAGTCCACCTTATCTCCTATAGTAACTTATCCTTCCAGGGATCTGTCAGGATCACAGGCGTGGCCGCGCAGAGGTCGCTGATGCGGCTGCCTTGACGCCTCGATATTCCGGGATGAAACTGGGCTCGACAGGCCCTTGAAGAAACGATGCCGGTGTGGCGCAACAGGCCCTGAAGAAACGATGACGGTGGGGCGCAACAGGCCCTGAAGAAACAATGCCGGTGGGGCGCAACAGGCCCTGAAGAAACGATGACGGTGGGGCGCAACAGGCCCTGAAGAAACGATGTCGGTGGGGCGCAACAGGCCCTAAAGAAACGATGCCGGAGGGGCACATCAGACCCTGAAGAAATGATGCCGGTGGGGCGCAACAGGCCCTGAAGAAACGATGACGGTGGGGTGCAACAGGCCCTGAAGAAACGATGCCGGTGGGGCGCAACAGGCCCTAAAGAAATTATGCCGGTGGGGTGCAACAGGCCCTGAAGAAACGATGCCGATGGGCGTAACTGGCGTCTCCTTGCGGCTCTCGTCTCACCGCGGAGTTATGACGCAGTCTCTAAATATAACCGTTCACCAACCTCTGCTCAGGGTCCCTTAGCAAACCGGATGGGGGCCTCTACGGCCGCCTGTAGCGAGGTGGTACCCCCAGGGGCTGGTGATGACAGGGCCGCAACTGTGGGAGAAGGCAGGGGGCAGTGTCCTGACCGCTGTCACGGAATGGTCTGTAGTCGCAGCGGTCACTGGAGGTCGCGGACTTGTCACAGCAGGGCGGTAAACAGCAGGGCCGGCTGTGTGCGTCCGTATGCGGGGAACGGCCGCCGGTGAGAGTCCCTCACGTGTTGCTTGTCGGTGAGTGCACAGGTTTCCTTTCACAGACCCCTGTCGGTCCCTCCAGAACACACCGTCCGCTCCCTCGGTCCTCTCTGTCTCACACGGCTTCCTGCCTGTTGTCACACTCTCTCCCAACTGCCACTTCAGCGCGCCCCCTGCTCCTTTTATCCTTGCCCCACCCCCTGTTTCCCTGACAACTTCAGTCAAGTCTCTCCCTTTACTGTCCTCCCGGTATCGTTCCCTCATGAACTCTGATGGCGGTCCCCTATGTACCTGCCCGGTCACTGCCTGGGAGTCCTCCTCCCCACACTCCCCCACCCTGTAAGCTCAGCAGTCCTCGGGCGTGGGCCTTAGTCTTTTGAGATCGGTCTGTAGGGGTTTCAATGTTCGTTGCCATATGAATTGATCTTGCTCATATCGTTCAGGGGGTTTGCCGGCTGTTGACCGATCGGAGCGTCTAAGTTCAACTGGGATAGAGTCATCTGGGGTGGCGGACATCGGTGGGCTGATTGGTGCGGGCAGACTAATTGTGTCAGATAATTCATTACTGAGTGGAGGGCCTCTGTGTCCTGGGAGACAATGTTCGTAGTCGTCCGGGTCCCAACATATGGAAGACGGTACGGATGTTGATGGGGTAGGCTCTGGTTGCTTCGGGTCGGAGGAAGTACATGGGCGTAACATATTACGATGCACAATATGAGTGGGCAGTGTTTCATCCTCCTCAGGTCGTATTTCGCACACCGGTCCGTCTGGATGGATACGGCGTAAGACCCGATAAGGACTTTCTTCCCAACGCGGCTCCAGTTTGTTCAGGGGGCGTTGATCTAGTACAAGCACCCGGTCCCCGCTTTGGAGGTGAGGAGGTGGGGTTGCATTCTTCCCTGGGTGCTCCCAGTCTCGGAGCTTGGTGTGTACAATTCGGTGAAGAGTTTGCAGCCGGTGACGATGATTTCGGACCCAAGACGACACTCCAGTCCAAGGCTGAGACTCTTCGGGGTCTAACTCCACCTCCATGATCCCTTTACCTTCTCGTCCGAACAGCAGGGAATAGGGGGTATAGCTAGTCACTCGATGTACCCTATTGTTATAGACCCAAACTAATTCAGAAACATATTCGGGCCAACGGGCCTTCTTGTCACTCTCCAGAGTGCGCAACATCTGAATCAATGTCCGATTAAATCGTTCACAAGCCCCATTCCCTTGCGGGTGATACGGTGTGGTCCGGGATTTGTCAATTCCATAGAGGTGATGTAGTTCTTCCATGACTTTTCCCAAAAAACATGCTCCCTGATCAGAATCTATTCATTGAGGACAGCCGTATACTTGTATAAAGTTTCTACAGATTGCGGAGGCAGCTGACTCTGCGGTCTGATCCCGAGTGGGGGTGACCACAGCGAACTTGGTGAAATGATCTACCATAACGAGACAGTGTTCGTATCCCTGAAATGCGGGCCCAATGGTCAGATAATCCACCATCAGGAGCTCAAGGGGCACTGAGGTCACAATAGTCTGTGTTGCGGCTTGCTGAGCAGGTGGTTTGGCTAATTCACACAAGCAGTAGGTCCGGCAAATTTCGTCCACAACAGCCGGCAAGCGTGGGTGGTAAGCTTTCTGTTGTAGCCATTGCAAAGTTTTTTTGGTTCCGAAATGGGCCCCTTTTTCGTGAGCCTCCCGAGCCAGTATGTGAAGTTGGGCTCCTGGCATAACCACCTGCCAAACCGTCATTGAGGTTGCTTGTGATGTTATTTTACGATACAATAATCCCTTTCGGATAACCAACCTCTCCCATTGTCGCAGCATAAGCAACAGGTCTTGAGTCAGATTTTGCCATTGAGAGTCAGTGGGTAATTGCCCAGTGGCAACCCATGTCCTGAGAAGGCCAACCTCTTCGTCTTCTTGTTGCTGTTGTATCCACTTATCCCGGGATTATTCCAATATGCCCCTTGGGGTCTCAGAGGAAGATATTTTTTTATTGTCAGTTGTGAGCACGGCAGCAGTGAGAGCAAACGGTATTTCCTCTCCTTCTAATCCTTCATCTCGATTCTGTCCTGGAGTTGTATGTCGAATCCTGGAGTGGACGTCTGCATGGACATTCTCGGCCCCTCTTTTGTAGATAATCTTGCAATTATACTTCGCCATCCGGGCCACCCATCGCTGTTCCAGAGCCCCCAATTTGGCGTTTTCCAAATGAGCCAGCGGGTTGTTGTCAGTTCGCACTACCACCTCGGCCTCCACATCAGGGGTCATTGGGTGCATCCGAAAGACCCCCCCGCATCCGCTCTGTCCAGCTCCATAACATAGTATTGGAGCCGGAATATCTAGGCAGGTTGTTCAGCATGGCCCCCAATGATATGCTGGTACGGGGACCCTCACCATTTGTAGAGTTTACAGCTCTACCCTGATCTGGGGCACCACTGTCTGTGCTCGGAGACTGCATCCTGCCGACTACGCCAAGTGTAGAGTTCAGCAGGTTCGCAGGATGCAGTGACGAGACATGAGAATGAGTGTGGTTTGTGGAAATAACTTTTATAAACTGTAGCCGCTGGGGCTATATTGAGCAAACAAAAAGTGTTAACAACAACCAGTCCACGCTTGGACTCAACAAGCCTAACAACACTTTCTTATGGTAAATGCGACTAACCCTGTTGGCCTAGGTGCTATAGGCCACGTATGACCAAACTGGGGGACCTTATCTCCTATAGTAACTTATCTTTCCAGGGATCTGTCAGGATCACAGGCGTGGCCGCGTAGAGGTCGCTGATGCGGCTGCCTTGACGCCTCGATATTCCGGGATGAAACTGGGCTCGACAGGCCCTTGAAGAAACGATGCCGGTGGGGCGCAACAAGCCCTGAAGAAACGATAACTGTGGGGTGCAACGGACCCTGAAGAAATGATGCCGGTGGGGCGCAACAGGCCCTAAAGAAACGATGCCGGTGGGGCGCAACAGGCCCTGAAGAAACGATGCCGATGGGTGCAACTGGCGTCTCCTTGCGGCTCTCGTCTCACCGCGGAGTTATGACACAGTCTCTAAATATAACCGTTCACCTCTGCTCAGGGTCACTTAGCAAACCGGAAGGGGGCCTCTAAGGCCGCCTGTAGCGAGGTGGCACCCCCAGGGGCTGGTTATGACAGGGCAGCAACTGTGGGAGAAGGCAGGGGGGCAGTGTCCTGACTGCTGTCACGGAATGGTCTGTAGTCGCAGCGGTCACTGGAGGTCGCGGATTTGTCACAGCAGGGCGGTAAACAGGGCGGCTGTATGCCTCCATATGCGGGGAGCGGCCGCCGGTGAGAGCCCCTCACGTGTTGCTTGTCGGTGAGTGCGCAGCTTTCCTTTCACAGACCCCTGTCGGTCCCTCCAGAACACACCGTCTGCAACCTCGGTCCTCTCTGTCTCACACGGCTTCCTGCCTGTTGTCACACTCTCTCCCAACTGCCACTTCAGCGCGCCCCCTGCTCCTTTTATCCTTGCCCTGCCCCCTGTTTCCCTGACAACTTCAGTCAAGTCTCTCCCTTTACTGTCCTCCCAGGATCGTTCCCTCAGGAACCCTGATGGCGGTCCCCTGGGTACCTGCCCGGTCACTGCCTGGGAGTCCTCCTCCCCACATACTTACCTATTTGGTGTCTTGAGATACTGCATGTAGATCCAATCCCTAGATCACTCCATTCCTCTTTCCATTCAGTTTGCTGCAAAGATCTGGGAACTAGTGAGAACACTGGACAGTGTTTTCATAGGCTATAACACTTGGTGAATGTTTTTGCCAGCAATATGCGCTCCTGAAGGATAATGACGGAACTTGATATTCAGATTCCAGGATGATTTTTATTTTTAATTCAAAGTAGAAAAATAAAAATCATCCTTGAATCTGAATATCGAGTTCTATGTTAACAATGCAGTTCCTCTTGGGAGCGGAGTCCAACAAAGACTCTCATCGCCCAATAGGAAAGACCCAAAGCAGCTGCATTTTCTACTGTTAAGGAATGAATGACCTTGATGACCAAATATGATAAATTATTTAAGCTTTTCATTATCAGTCTGGGAAAGCAAGTGAGTAGGGACAAAGGGTGCAGAAGTTTCAGTCAAGCCTGGGACCTGGGCAGCAGCATTATTAATGATATATGGTAGCAGGGTTGCCAACTTGGATTTTATTTTTTCTGGATGCACATTGCCAACACTAGTGTCACCTGTTCTGAGTTCATTTTCCCCTTCGTCACTGAGGTCTGGTGAACTCCCTATTCTGGTGAAGGAAGGTAATGAGCCTTATTATCAGGCACCTGAGCCTGATGAGAATGACTGGCTGAGTGGAGTCACGGACTGGATATAAGGCTGCCGACGCCCTTCTGCTCTGCGGGTGATTTCTCTGTGGACTTCTAGGACACCAGTCTGATTCCTGCTCCTCTAAGCTAAGTTTTTCTGCTTTGCCTGTTTGCATTAGTGTTTAGTTTTTGTTTTCCTTGCTTTTCTGGATTCTGCCATTCCCTGCTGGGGTGAGCTGAATCTCCTTTTGCCTGTAGCTCTGTCTTCAGAATTTTCCTGAGTACTGACATAGCTTTTTTGAAGCCTAGCGTCTTCAGGGCTTTTTTCACTGTCAGTCTGTTGGCTCTTATTTTCATAGGGTTTTTCACGGATTGCAGACAGCAGCCTTCCTGTCCTTTCCTATCTAGGTAGTTTGGGCCCCGTCTTTGCTCAGTCTATCTTTCTGCCTGTGTTAGTGTTTTCATCTTGCTTCACCGTCATTATATGTTGGGGGCTGCCTATTGCTTTGGGGTCTGCTCTGGGGCAATTTAGTTTTCCCCTTTCTTTCTTTAGGACTAGTTAATTCTCCGGCTGTGATCGAGGGGTCTAGGGCATCGTAGGAACCCCCCACGGCTACTGCTAGTTGTGTTGATAGGTTCAGGGGTCTGCAATCCGATAGCTGCCAACTTCTCTGGTTTTCTGGACTTAGCTAGCATTTCTGTTTTCGCCTCCTACGGTGACTCAATCATAACAGAATCACCCGCCATACCGCAGATCCTAGGGTACTCTATAGCAGGAAAGAATTGTGTTTAAAAAAAAAAAAAAAAGGTGTGTGTATATTCTTTCCTCTATATCTCTGAATAAAATATCTCTGGCCTAAGCTGTTACTAGTGGTTCAGCCGCTCGACCCTTATTCACATTCACGCCACTTGGCAAGTGAAAAGGTTTTAAATACTAGAGTAGGGACTGTCCCACAAGGGTTGCCGTGACGTGGCGGGATGGCTTGTACATTATTTTGATCAAAATTATGTTTACTAAATACCCTTTTTATTATCATTACCTTTATACATTATTTGCAGTATATTTTTTACTTTTTAGTTATATTTGTGTTTTTTGCTTTTTGTTTTCTCTGGTTAATGGTCATGTGTTAATATGCACTTACATTGTGCATACACATTAACTTACTTTTCTCAGTTCAGATTTGTTTTTTATTCATTTCATTGTGCATTCAGTGCATATATGGGTGTGGCCGCCCTCTTTCTGAGCTGGGAAAGCCATCCAGTCTGGCTTAAGCTGTTACTAGTGGTTCAGCCGCTCGACCCTTATTCACATTCACGCCACTTGGCAAGTGAAAAGGTTTTAAATACTAGAGTAGGGACTGTCCCACAAGGGTTGCCGTGACGTGGCGGGATGGCTTGTACATTATTTTGATCAAAATTATGTTTACTAAATACCCTTTTTATTATCATTACCTTTATGCATTATTTGCAGTATATTTTTTACTTTTTAGTTATATTTGTGTTTTTTGCTTTTTGTTTTCTCTATATCTCTGAGGCCGTAGGGGGAATTTTTTTTCTCTCAATGGAGATAAAACAATTGTCTGATCGTGTGGAGCAGCTCGCTGCGGAAGTGCGGGGAATTTCCGCCTACCTTACTCGTTCGCATGCTGTTGAACCAAAGATCCCTACACCTGATGTATTTTTTGGGGATCGATCTAAATTTTTGAGTTTCAAAAATAATTGTAAATTATTTTTTGCCTTGAAGCGCGATCCCCAGGATTGGGCGTTTTCTTTGAAACCAGATGATCCTATTCTGACTAATGTGAACGCATTCTTTCAAGCTTTGGGGTTGTTGTATGACGAACCTAATGCTATTGATCAGGCTGAAAAGACCCTGTTGGCATTGAACCAGGGTCGAGATTCTGCAGAGTTGTACTGTCAAAAGTTCCAAAAGTGGGCGGTCCTTACTACCTGGAATGATAATGCCTTGGCTGCTCTCTTTCGGAAAGGTTTGTCAGAAGCCGTAAAAAATACTATGGTGGGATTTCCTGTTCCCTCTGGTCTGGACGATTCTATGTCATTAGCCATTCAGGTTGATCGGCGTTTACGTGAACGCAGGATTGCACGAGAGTTGTTGCCACCGGTTGAACAGACGTCTGAACCTATGCAATGTGATAGAGTTTTGTCTAAGGCGCAACGTCAGGAGTTCAGAAGGTGTAATAAGCTGTGTTTTTTCTGTGGAGATGCCTCGCATATTATTTCTGTTTGTCCTAAACGAGAGAAACGCTTTGCACACACGTTTTCTGTTGGTGGTGTTCAACCTAAGTTTCTTCTGGCAATTACTCTGATCTGCTCCCTGTCCACATTTTCCGCCAAGGCTTTTGTGGATTCGGGAGCAGCGCTAAACCTAATGGACTTGGATTTTGCTAAACGTTGTGGATTTCCGATGACACCTCTGCAGACGCCTATCCCTTTGAGGGGAATTGATGCTACTCCTTTGGCTAAAAATAAACCTCAGTTTTGGACCCAGGTGGTCATGTGGGTCGCCCCAGACCATCAAGAAAATTGCAGATTTTTGGTGTTGCATGGTCTGCATAATGCCGTTGTTCTGGGGTTTCCCTGGTTGCAAATTCATAATCCAGTTTTGGATTGGAAATCTGTGTCTGTGGTGAGTTGGGGTTGTCGGTGTACCTTTAGTGAGGCTCTGGTTTTTTCCACCTCTCCTCAGTCGCATGATGTTCCTGACTATTTGGCGGACTTTTATGATGTATTTAGTGAGAATGAGTCTGCGTCCTTGCCTCCTCATAGGAGTTATGACTGTGCAATTGAACTAAGCCCGGGGTGTAAATTTCCCAAGGGTCGGCTCTTCAATTTATCTGTGCCTGAGCACGAGGCTATGCGGTCCTATATTAAGGAGGCGTTGGAGAGGGGTCAAATTAGACCATCCTCTTCACCCTTAGGTGCCGGTTTTTTTTGTGTGGCCAAAAAGGATGGTTCTTTAAGGCCTTGTATTGATTATCGTGCCCTCAATAAAATTACTATTAAATATCAGTATCCATTACCCCTGACTTCGGATCTATTCTCTAGAGTTAGAGGTGCTTGCTTTACCAAGCTTGACCTCAGGGGGGCGTATAATCTTATCCGCATTAAGCAGGGGGATGAATGGAAGACGGCGTTTAATACTCCGGAGGGACATTTTGAGTACCTGGTGATGCCTTTTGGGCTCACTAACGCCCCTTCTGTCTTCCAGTGCTTTATGAACGATATTTTCCGAGATTTTGTCGATAAATTTTTGATTATCTATCTGGATGATATTTTGATCTTCTCCAAGGATTGGGATTCTCATGTGGAACATATTCGGACTGTGTTCCGGATCTTGAGGGAGAATTCCCTGTAAGTCAAAGGATCGAAATGCCTTTTTGGAGTACAGAGGATTTCATTTTTGGGATTTATTTTGTCTCCGTCAACTATTGAAATGGATCCGGCCAAGGTACAGGCCATTTATGATTGGGTTCAGCCCACTTCTTTGATGGCCCTCCAGAAATTTTTGGGTTTTGCTAATTTTTATCGGAAATTTATAGCAAAATTTTCTAGTATTGCCAAGCCATTGACTGATCTGACTAAGAAGGGTGCTGATGTGTTGAATTGGTCTCCGGAGGCTGTTGCTTCCTTTCAGGAGCTGAAGCGAAGATTTACCTCCGCCCCGGTTTTGCGGCAACCTGATGTCTCACTCCCGTTCCAGGTAGAGGTGGATGCTTCTGAGATTGGTGCAGGAGCTGTTTTGTCCCAAAAGGATCCTGTAACAGCTAAAATGAATCCCTGTGCTTTCTTTTCCCAAAAGTTCTCTCCATCTGAACGTAACTATGATGTGTGGAATCGGGAACTGTTGGCCATGAAGTGGGCATTTGAGGAGAGGAGACATTGGTTGGAGGGAGCTAAACATCAAGTTGTGGTCCTCACTGACCACAAGAATTTGATTTACCTAGAGTCGGCTAAACGCTTGAACCCTAGACAGGCTAGGTGGGCCTTGTTTTTTACACGTTTTGATTTTGTGGTCTCTTTTCTTCCTGGAACTAAGAATGTCAAGGCAGACGCCCTCTCTAGGAGTTTCTTTGCTGAGTCTCCTGTGGTGACCAAGCCTGCTACCATCTTAGGCGAAGGGGTAGTTCTTTCTGCCATCTCGCCCGATTTGAGACTTGCTCTGCAAGAGTTCCAGGAGGACAAACCTGAGCGTTGTCCCAGTGGAAAGTTGTATGTTCCTGACCAGTGGAAGAAGAGAGTGATGTCTGAAGTTCATTGCTCTGCATTGGCTGGTCATCCAGGTATTTTTGGTACTAGAGATCTGGTGAGTCGCTCTTTTTGGTGGCCCACCTTGTCTCATGATGTCAGGAATTTTGTGCAGTCCTGTGGGACTTGCTCCCGGTCTAAATCTTGTTCTCGCTCTAGTGGGTTGTTGATGCCTTTGCCTGTCCCCAAGAGGCCATGGACCCATATTTCAATGGATTTCATCTCTGATATGCCGGTCTCTCAAAGAATGACTGTTATTTGGGTGATTTGTGATAGGTTCTCTAAGATGGTTCATCTTGTACCACTCCCTAAGTTGCCGTCTTCCTCTGAGTTGGTGCCCCTGTTTTTGCAACAGGTGGTTCGCTTGCACGGGATTCCTGAGAACATTGTATCTGACAGAGGAGTTCAGTTTGTGTCTAGATTTTGGAGGACTTTCTGTTCCAAGCTGGGAATTCAGTTGTCCTTCTCCTCTGCTTTTCACCCTCAGACCAATGGGCAGACAGAGAGAACAAACCAGACCTTGGAGTCGTATTTGAGATGTTTTATTTCCGCTGATCAGGATGATTGGGTTTCATTTTTGCCCTTGGCCGAATTTGCTTTAAATAATAGAGCTAGTTCTGCCACTTTGATGTCACTTTTTTTTGTAACTTTGGGTTTCATCCTCGATTTTCTTCAGGGCAGGTGGAGCCTTCTGCCTGCCCAGGTGTTGACACTGTGGTGGAGAGAATGCACCAGATCTGGGACCAAGTGGTGGATAAGTTATCTCTCTCCCAGGAAAAGGCCCAGCGGTTTTCCAATCGACATAGGACCATTGGTCCCCAGTTTAAGATTGGTGATATGGTGTGGTTATCATCAAAAAATATTGCTATGAAGGTGGTTTCTCCTAAGTTTAAGCCTAGATTTATTGGACCTTACAAGATTTTGGAGATTATTAATCCGGTCTCTTTCCGTTTGGCTCTTCCTATCACATTTAAAATCCATAATGTGTTCCATAAGTCCTTGTTGAAGAGGTTTGTTGAACCAGTTTTTCCTGGGGTGGCACCTCCGGACCCTGTATTGGTTGAAGGTAACATGGAATATGAGGTAGAGAAAATACTGGATTCCTGTCTGGCTAGACGGAGACTCCAGTATTTGGTTAAGTGGAAGGGTTATGGTCAGGAGGATAATTCCTGGGTCTCTGCCTCTGATATTCATGCCAAAAGATTGGTGCGTGCCTTTCATCGGGCTCACCCTGATCGCCCTGGTGGCGTGGTTGAGGGTTCGGTGACCCCTCCTCAAGGGGGAGGTACTGTTGTGAGTTCATTTTCCCCTTCGTCACTGTGGTCTGGTGAACTCCCTATTCTGGTGAAGGAAGGTAATGAGCCTGATTATCAGGCACCTGAGCCTGATGAGGATGACTGGCTGAGTGGAGTCACGGACTGGATATAAGGCTGCCGACGCCCTTCTGCTCTGCGGGTGATTTCTCTGTGGACTTCTAGGACACCAGTCTGATTCCTGCTCCTCTAAGCTAAGTTTTTCTGCTTTGCCTGTTTGCATTAGTGTTTAGTTTTTGTTTTCCTTGCTTTTCTGGATTTTGCCATTCCCTGCTGGGGTGAGCTGAATCTCCTTTTGCCTGTAGCTCTGTCTTCAGAATTTTCCTGAGTACTGACATAGCTTTTTTGAAGCCTAGCATCTTCAGGGCTTTTTTCACTGTCAGTCTGATGGCTCTTATTTTCATAGGGTTTTTCACGGATTGCAGACAGCAGCCTTCCTGTCCTTTCCTATTTTGGTAGTTTGGGCCCCGTCTTTGCTCAGTCTATCTTTCTGCCTGTGTTAGTGTTTTCATTTTGCTTCACCGTCATTATGTGTTGGGGGCTGCCTATTGCTTTGGGGTCTGCTCTGGGGCAGTTTAGTTTTCCATTTTCTTTCTTTAGGCCTAGTTATTTCTCCGGCTGTGATCGAGGGGTCTAGGGCATCGTAGGAACCCCCCAAGGCTACTGCTAGTTGTGTTGATAGGTTCAGGGGTCTGCAATCCGATAGCTGCCAACTTCTCTGGTTTTCTGGACTTAGCTAGCATTTCTGTTTTCGCCTCCTACGGTGACTCAATCATAACAGTCACCTATTTGAAGTTCAAGTCTTCTTCCTCTCTGAAGAGCAATAGGCATATTGAAGTTCCTAGAGGAGCATTGCATGACTTATAAACCTCCTCAGACAGACATGCCAGGCCAGGCATGTCAATCTCCACAAGGAGAAATGTTACCCCTTAAATCCTATTTTTTTTCTTGACAGCTTCTCAAAAAGTTACTGACAGATAACTTTTCTTATGGACACATTAGATGACCGTAATAAATAATTCTAATTATAAGCGATTCATGTCTACAGACAATAAATCCTATATGAAGATATCAGATGCATTCACTGTGAACTGTAAAAGGGCGATAAATACAGTCATAATAATCTCTACAAGTCTTTCCAGCTTCAAAAAAGTCATCACATTTTTTTTTTAAGAACAGGAGAATAAAGTCCTCAACTTTTAAGGACTGTCCAGGAATTTCTGGACGGTTGACAACCTTGCTTGGTAGATGAGGGCCTATTTAGTGATTTTTGCTGCATGCTTCCCCCCTTGATACACCCATTACCGCAAATATGGGGAATTTGGTGAATTTAGTTTTGTAAGTTGCAGCCTCAGGTCTCCATAAAACATCTTTTCCTCTGCTCTGTTTCTCTTAAAAAGCTTTCCTTCACATTTCACAATCTAAACCTGCGGATATATTCCATTTGTAATACGTCAAAATCTCAAGAGGATTAGGCAAACGCTTAAATGGTTTGTAAAGTCTCTTCCTGTTAACTAACCATAAGATATTTATTCAATGTATGCTCCTCAACGGGTTCAACATTCCCAGCAGATGAGTCATTATGGCGGCTACGTGTTGTATCATTGTAAAAAGAAGGCCAGGATCCTCTTTCTTCTTGAATCTCCTTCCTGATGCAAGGTTTATTTATCTCAGGAGAAAAGAACCGGTTTAATGGCAAACAGGTATTTCAGTTATAAGGAGAATAAGTGCATATACAATATGTCAGAATGTATCTATAAGGATGAGGGTACAGAGGGGCGAGACGCTGTGCCAGGACGCCACTTCTAATCGGGGGGCGAGCAGTCTACTCAACAACACACTGATAGACAACGGATCTTAAAAACAGCTTACATTTTATTTCCAAGTCTTCCAATATAGAAGCAATAAAATCATGGACATTGAAGAGCCTGAACAGGAAGCAACAACACCATCTGACTCCATTCGCCCATCCAACGTAGACCACAGTGCGCTTCTGCCAGCACCATCATCTGCACTCTGCTCCCATCCAATCTATCACAGCCTTCACACCAGTCTAAGTGAGGCCAAATTCTCTATTCAGCGGTCACTATTACTGCCCGTCATACAGACCACACTACACCTCTGGTCTTCCAAGTCATCACCTACTGGCTCCCACCCACTCGGTCTCAGGACACCCCTATCTTGGTTACTGTCTGCTACTAGATTCTAACATAACTTCAATGGCTTCTTGGATTGTTTGCCTTTTAGGACTTTTTTTTACTTAAATCCATTTATGTGGCGCTAAAAATAATTTTGTGCAATCAGGTTTCATTAAAATTTTTGCACAGTTTGCCTTCTGTAGCCGCTGTGTTGTCCTGTTCATGACTGGATGCCAAAGGAGTTATCTGGCAATCCATCAGTAATCTCATTCTCATGGTCTGATCGGAGAGTTTATTACTCTTTTATCTCTCTTTTTTGGACCTGCTCTCACCTTATTTGTTCTTTGGTCTATCTATCTATCGATCTCATATCTAGAAAAAATGAAGAAGCAGCACACCATCATATTAGTGCAAAAAAAATGTTATTTTAATAGCCCATTTGTGCATGATTATTCAGCTCTGTGTGAGCCTTTATCTAATATAATGACTGGTATGTACCTGTGAAGTCTTTCACTCAACTATTTATTGTGTAGGTGATGCTCTCTGCTTCACTTTTTCTATCTCATATCTATCTATCATCTATCTCACATCTGTCTATCTCATATGTATCTACAGGTGTTTCTCATAAAATTAAAATATCAGCAAAAAGTTCATTCATTTCAGTTCTTCACTACAAAAAGTGAAACTCATATATTATATAGTCATTACCGAGTGATCTATTTCACATATTTATTTGTTAATGTTGATGATTATGACTTACAGACAATGAAAACCCAAAAGTCATTATCTCAGTAAATTAGAATACTTGATATCAGCTTGAAAAATTATTTTAAAATCTGAAATGTTGGCCTAGTGAAATGTATGCTCAGTAAATGCACTCAACACTTGGTCGTAGCTCCTTTTGCATCAGTTACTGCATCAATGCAGCGTGGCATGGAGGCGATCAGCCTGTGGCAATGCTGAGGGGTTATGGAAGCCCAGGTTGCTTTGATAGCAGCCTTCAGCTCGTCTGCATTGTTGGGTCTGGTGTCTCTCATCTTCCTGTTGACAATACCCCATAGATTCTCTATGGAGTTAAGGTCAGGTGAGTTTGCTGCCAATCAAGCACAGTGATACTGTTGTTTGTAAACCAGGTATTGGTACTTTTGGCCGTGTGGACAGGTGCCAAGTCCTGCTGGAGAATGAAATGTCCATCTCTAAAAAGCTTGTCGGCAGAAGGAAGCATGAAGTGCTCTAAAATTTCCTGGTAGACGGCTGTGCTAACTTTGGTCTTGATAAACACAGTGGACCTACACCAGCAGATGACATGGCTCCCCAAACCATCACTCATTGTGGAAACTTCACACTAGACCTCAAGCAGCTTGGATTGTGGCCACTCCACTCTTCCTCCAGACTCTGGGACCTTGATTTCCAAATGAAATGCAAAATTTATTTTCATCTGAAAACAATACCTTGGACCACTGAGCAATAGTCCAGTCCTTTTTCTCCTTGGCCCAGGTAAGACGCTTCTGGTGTTGAGTATTGGTCATGAGTGGCCTGACACCAGGAATGCGACACTTGTAGGCCATGTCCTGGATACGTCTGTGTGTGGCGGCTCTTGAAGCAATGACTCCTGCAGCAGTCCACTCCTTGTGAATCTCCCCATAATTTTTTAATGGCATTTTCTTAACAATCCTTTCAAGGCTGCGGTTATCCCGGTTGCTTGTGCACCTTTCTCTACCACACTTTTTCCTTCCACTCATCTTTCCATTAATATGCTTAGATACAGCACTCTGAACAGCCGGCTTCTTTAGCAATGACCTTTTGTTGCTTACCCTCCTTGTGGAGTGTGTCAGTGACTGCCTTCTGGACATCTGTCAAGTCAGCAGTCTTCCCCATGATTGTGGAGCCTATTGAAACAGACAAAGGGACCTTTTTAAACATTTAGGAAGCCTTTGTATGTGCTTTTTGTTATTCTAATTTACTGAGATAATGACTTTTGGGTTTTCATTGTCTGTAAGCCATAATCATCAACATTAGCAGAAATAAACACGTGAAATAGATCACTCTGTAATGACTCTATATAATGTGAGTTTCACTTTTTGTATTAAAGAACTGAAATAAATTAACTTTTTGATGATATTATAATTTTATGAGAAGCACCTGCATACCTTCCTCAAGGGCATTTAAACAGGTAACTAATGTTGACTTAACCCTTTATTAGGGATATTGTAAAAGGGATCATATCCTATGTAACAGTCCTGAATAATTGTAACAGTACTCTGACCGCATACGAGTGCCCAGCGCCCATACACTCATGATATCATATATAGTATGTAAAAAGCACTAATATGTAGACCCATGCGCACAAAAAAGGGTATATCTGATCCTGCACTAGAGTGGGGGAAGGGTTCAGACATGATAAAAGGTGAAGACCAGCAAATTGATTATTGAGTTGTATGTAAAGATAGATAAACGTTAAGGCTACTTTCACACATCAGGTTTTCGGCGTCAGGCGCGATCCGGCGTCGTGCCGGAATGCCGGATCCGGCAAATGTTTTGTAAAACCTGAAGTCCCGGATCCGGTTTTCTGCCGGATCCGTCTTGTTCTTGACAGACAAAACCGGATCCGTCTCATCCGGTTCATCCGTTTTTCTATCCGTTTTTCGACGGATTACGCCGGATCCGGTTTTTAAAATTGACCCTTGTGGCCTTCCGAACGGGATTGGCTACTGGAAAACTAGATATAGCATGTTCCTACAGCCCTTCTTTGACAGGTTGTAGAGAAGAAAGTGCAGGTTGGAGAGAAGAGCAAGTTACTGGCGAAGATGGATGTTGTCATTGGAAATATTACCACTAGAAGTTCTGTGACGGTTTCAGGGACAATTTTCCACTATACTTTATGTCACCTCAAGGCAGAGTACACTGGGATGACAGAGTGTGAAAGATTTGTGCCCTAAACTTGTGTACCTTCTGGACCAACAGTATATACCTTTGCCAACCAAAATTGGCTATCTTGTCATGGTCTTACTATTTTTACCTTTAGGCCACAGGTGTGTACCTGGTTGTGTTTTATGCAAAGTATTTCACCTTTTAACAAAAGTTGTGTACATTGGTAGGAAATCACCAACAATAAACACAACTTTTTAGGTGAAATACTTTGCTTCAAACACAACCAGGAACACAACTGTGGCAAAAAGCTAAAATTTACCAACAGTTATATACCTGGTTTTGAATACCTTTTTACCTTTGAAATACCCTGTATTTAACCTTTTTTTAAAACATAGTTCGCCGCAGAAAGAAATGACAGACAACCATTGTGAAACGATAATTTAACTTTTATTTAAATTTATTTATTTTTTTTGTAAAATGTTTTTAAAGTGCAAAAAACTTTTTTAATAAAGGTTTTAAACCCAATGGGCATTTTTATTACAAAAAACACACATTACAAATCTGTGTACTGTGGGGTGGAAATACTGCTGGAGGGGCTGCGGGACACTTCGACACTGGGTGTGTGGAGAGAGGACTGGGATCGTGGTGGGGAAGGAACAGTTAGAGGTGAAGGTGTGGAAAAAGCTACAGAATGGGTGGACATGTGGGAGGCAGAAGAGGTGGTGGGCGGTGGAGTGGAGGGTTGGGCAGGGACTGTAGGAGCAGATGATGTTGATGGAAAGTTGTATGGGGAAGGAGTTTGGTACGGGGAAGGAGTTTGGTACGGGGAAGGAGTTTGGTACGGGGCAGGTTGCTGGAAGTGGGGAGATGTCTGGTACTGGGGAGGTTGCTGGTACTGGTGAGGTTGCTGGTATGTAATAGGAGGGGGAGGATGGAAAGTGGCTGGAGGGGGTGCAGATGTAATAGGAGGGGGAGGATGGAAAGTGGCTGGAGGGGGTGCAGATGTAATAGGAGGGGGAGGATGGAAAGTGGCTGGAGGGGGTGCAGGTGGAGGAACTACAGTGGTGGGAGGTGGAGGTTGGGAGGTAACCTGCTGTAGAGCACCGTGGCACGAATGCATTACATGCATCTGCTGGGTAGGAGATAGTGTTGCCATGCGCTCCACAACAGACCTGAAAAAGGTGTGGTTTGGCGAAGATCTTGCTTCTGAATGCATGGTTTGCAGAAGTGTCTTCACCTCCAGAATGCTGGAGTTGATCTGCTGAAAGCCTGCGGAGATTTGCTCTGACAAGACTTTGAGACAGTTCTGGAAAGATGCATTCAGATGCAAGAACTCTTGCGCATAACTCTTTTCCTGACCCCTCTGCCGCTGCCGCCCAGTACCCGCAGGTGTACTAGAGGTGGCAGGGGCAGAAGGGTGGGGTAAAGGGAAAGCGATCTCCTCACCAGCAGCTTCATGTAATGTAGGCGGCCACGATGCTCCTGTGCTGGTGGATGGGACAGATGGGTCGAATGTGTGGGAAGGCTGGGAAGGTGCAGATGTACCGGGGCGGTCGAAGTGTCCCTCGGTGCCGGTCTCCTCAGGGATCGCCTCAGAAGGGTCCAATCGTGCAGGCTCCCGAGTGCTGCTCACCGTGCTGTGTAATAAAGAGAAAAAAAAACAATTAAAATACTGACATGGTATGGCCCTGGCTGAAAAAAAAAGTTACATCTAACATTTTTTTCACATGTGGTGTGTAATATTTACCTTCTGGTGAGCATTGTTTCCCGGAGGAACGACAGGGCTTGTGCGTACTTGTACTTGCTCCTGCGTCCTCCAGATCCACTCGGGGCCCGCATCTCTTTATTGAACTCCTTCTTGAAACGATCCCTCACAGACCGCCACCGATTCACAATTCTGTTCCCTGAAACGAGAAAGGAGTGGTTAGTATACAACATCAGTGTTTCACAAACTCCAGTCCTCATGGTCCCCAGGGGTCATGTTTTCAGGATTTCCATAGTAAATAGAAATCCTGAACACATGATCCGTGGGGACCACGAGGACTGGAGTTCGGGAAACACTGGTTTACATCAAGCAACCGGTACTGTATATACTTACGCTCTTTAATCTGGGCCCGAGCTTCGAGGTCCTCCCAGCGGCCCACAAGGAGAGAACAGATTTCCTCCCAGAGTCGTCGGGTAACAATCAGGTCAGCGTGGCGGCGGTCAGCCATATTCCAGAGCGGCTCCCTTTCTCTGACGAGATCGATGAGGCGGTCCACATCAATCCCTCCATCCTCACCGTCAGAGTCGGGAGCACGCTGTGAAGGCTGTTAAAGAAAGACAAAAATAACATAATTAGCCTCCACAAAAGAAATGAAATAAAAAGTGCAAAAAAACAAAGCAAAAATATTTATACTTACACGCTGGTGACCGCCGCGTTGCTGTCGCCGACGACCCTGGGAGGCACTGCGAGGACCTCTTGGCCAAGCACCAGATTGGGAAGACTAGAGAAGAAAACAAAAAAAGTTATGTCTTTGGATGTAGGCATTTGTTTGCTGTGTGTGGTCTGCAGAACATTGTTTTCTATGTGTTGTGTGTAGTGTGATGTTGTGTTTCTGCGTTTGATGCAAAAAACTTACCAATTGTGAGCCCATTCCAGGTGTCTGTCCACCCCTTCCTTCTTCTTCTGGGAGCTCCTCTTCATCTTGTGATTCCTGTTTTGAAATAAAAGGCCATGAATAGACATATATTACAGAGAAGATGGATTTTGGAAATAAAAACTTACCGTCAAACGCTGACGATGCGAGGGAGGGCTCCCAGAAGATGATGTGCTGTCTTCCTGGTGGCCACACTCCATGCCTGTGGGTGGTGTTCCAGCTGCTGCTATTGCTGCTGCTGCTGCTGCTGCATCTATTGGGCGGCTGTTGAATAAAGAGAAACAAAGGGCCAATGAATATCTTGATATTCAATAGCCCTAGTTTGGAGGAATGGGTGATTTGATAATTACCGTCTCTCATCTGCTGCTGGACTCCCCTCCCGTTGTTCAGCATGCTGCTCCAATTGGGGTGGTGCTGATGGTGCTGCTGCAGATGTCTCCTGCCTTCTCCTGCGCCTGGTTGCTGTCTTGGGTGGCATGTTGGGTGTGGCTGTGGGTCCCACTGTCTTGCTTTTATATATGTCTTGTGGGCAGAGCTACTGAGCATGCTCAGACCAAAAAACCGGATCCGGCGCATTGCGGCGCTCATAGGCTTTCATTGTGTGAAAAAGCCGGACGCGCCGGATCCGACGTGTCCGGCTTTTTCGCCGGAGACAAAAAACGTTACAGTAGACGTTTTTTCCAGACGCCGGATCGCGACACATTGCGACACATTGCCGGATCCGGCGAAAACCGGATGAAAAGCATGGCCATCCGGCGCGATCCGGCGCAAATGCAAGTCAATGGGGGGGAAACCGGATCCGGCATTGCATTTCGCCGGATCCGGTTTCTGTCAAAAGCGCCGGATCGCGCCTGATGGCGAAAACCTGATGTGTGAAAGAGGCCTTAGCTGCCCAATAAGGATGTTCACTTTTTGGTTTTCAGACAGAGGATGCACCTCAAATAAACTGCACAGTCTCTCTTTGAATTCACTCAGGGTATGTGACTCACCTGAGTACTGCGGTAGCCAGGCCACTCCTGGTATATAGGGCATGGACAGCGGCAATATGGGGACTGCTGCGGTGGGCGCTGATTCTTGCGGTGCTCTGGAGGCAGCGCTGGCTGCTGGATGCAGCGGCGCTATGGGAGCCGCAGCTGCGCTGGGCCGTGCAGCTTGTGTCGCTATGGGGTTTGCAGTGGCATACGCCGCTGCGTCTGCTCTTGCTTGAGACATTCTCTTCCCCCCTAGTTAACATTTGGCCAGGCCCTGGGTTGCGCTGGCTTACCGGCTGCCACTCTGCAGGCTGGATGATCGGTGGACGCCAGGACTGCAGGCCTCAGCTTCTCACTCCCCGCGCGCTGGTCTCTTCCTGCGCTTCACTTTTCGCGCTCTCCGGCTGGCTCCACCCACGACGGCCTGCCCCTTTTGTTTCCCACGCGCGCCAAGCAGCGGGGTAATGGCGGCGATAGCGCCGACAGTCTGTGGCACACAACACAGTCTCTGGCACACAGGACCCGGGGACACCGGGCTCCATTTATCCTGTTCGTGATGCCAAAATGGGTCACCCTCCCAGGGCTGTGGGGTAGTCGATACCGGGCCGGTCTCTCAAAGGGGAATGTCACAACAGCGGTGACCCGGTCCGTGGCCCTGGCCGCCCATGTAAAAGGGATTAAGTGATGGAATAAAGTTTATGAGTGAATGATTCATGACGCCACCTGTGGTGTTCGGCAATGAAGATGTTAAGCCGACGCTGCAGATGGATCCTCTGGGATAGATGGTGTGGTGCAGCTATGATGTTGTGGCCCTCCACAGGGTGGGGAGTAATACCAGAGGATAGGTGCTGAGGAAGAGGGTGTAGTGTCTGGCACAGAGATGTAGCCGTGATGACGGGGTTGCAGGAAGAAGGCAAGGACACAACAGGGTGCAGTTTCTTTATCTTTACTTTGCTTGGCAAATGCAGTCCAGGGTCCAGATTACAGATGGCACAGGAGCTGGCTAGCCTGGAAGCAACTTAGGAATCTCTCTGTGCAGATGGGTTGTGTGGTCTCCTTCCTAGCGCTTAGTTTTAGGTACTTGCAGTACTTTGTTACACTGAAGTTCCACTTGCTTATTCTCTTTAGAACTCCCTCGTATGGCAGACAGCTGTAGCCTTCCTCTTCTGGCTCACACGTCGCTGTTGTGCATCCGAGTCTTATGTGGGAATAGAGCATTTACAGCTTCTTATTCCTCCGGTTTCTGTTGCAGGACCATCAGTATCCGTATAGCCTTGGAGAGCGGGCTCCAGATCATGCGCTTTAGCTGGGAATGAGCCTGAACTCCCTGCTCAATCTCCCAGCTCCTCTCCTCACGTCCACACATGTTGCCCTCCTCACACGAACTCCCCCAAATCTTCCTTCCAGGCCCCCAGAGAGTAGCTCCTCCCCAGGTTTGGTTCAGAGCTCCCTCTGCTGACCTGGAATGAGAACTGTGTTGTGTGTAGTGGTTAACTGCCAGAGAGATCCTTTATTGCTTCCAAGCATGACATCACACTCCCTAGGAGGAAGGCAATGCCACTGTGGCGACCCTACTCCTGGGGGCGCCACAATAACCGATCCTTCTGCCTGTTTCGCCCCAGACTTGAAATCATCCGCCACCTGGTTTGGTTGCCTCTGGAAAAGCATCCAACCTGTCTGTGCTGCTCCCTGTGAAGCTACAGCATCCTTCTGTTCCTCACTCCGTCCGACTCCGGCACTAAGAGCGTCCGCCCAGGCTATGAGTCGCTACATCTTCTCTGCTGCTTTGGCCTACTATAATGATGTCCAAAACCTGTGGATAACTTGGACTGTCGCTGCTTAACGCTGCGTGGCTACCGATCCGTCCTGGGTCTATAGCCCATGTGGACATTTCGGCCACCCTGGCCCCATCTGAACTAACTTCCTTCTCACCTAACCTTAACTCCCTGAAGCCCCTCCTACACTTAACCCTATCCTACTAAGAACTCTATAAACTAAAGTGCCCCCCTCTAGTGTCCAAAGGGTGCACTACACTTCCCTATCTAAAACATAGCATATTACAATGAAGCACAACATATTTACAGCAAATGGTAACATATCACAGTGTGGCAATACCATTAATTCAGGGTGATAATACATGACAACATGTAGCAGTACCACCAAGTAATTACAAAAACATTAAGAACATTGAAGGAGGAAGAGCAAGGCAATTGTATCATTCCACCCCCTCACACTCTTCCTTCCCTTTAACTTGGTCATACCTGACCAAGCGTATAAGAAACATTTTACTATTACAACTATACTCCGCGCATGGAGGCAACACGAGATAAACTATTTATGTATTCAAGTATTAGTTGGCTCAATGTGAGCTGAGTCCAATAAACAACGCAGCCCCATCCGTGTTGCACTGAAAGGGGTCCTGGTTCACAGTTCTCCAGGTGTAATAACTTATTTAACATAGAGAAGAGTGGATTTTTTTTTTCCTTATTAGGCATAGCAGTCTCTGCTTTTCCTGCAGAATGGGCACCACAGGCGCAACATAAACAAACTAACATGAAACAATGCAGTCCACTTCAGGCCATCCGGCCATATTACACCCTCTTACTGTGGGTGTTTTTTTCTCTTTTCTTTAAGGCTACAATGCCTGCATGGACCTGGAATAGTCCTAGCTCCAATTAGGGTGCAACGTGGACAACATATTCATTTTACGGCAAACCGTGGACATCTTTTTTTAACGACATGCTTTCCGATCTTCCTTTCCCGAGTTCCATGCCCTAGTACGGGCCGAAAATGACCCTGCGGCCGCAGAATCCATAGACCGTCTCGGCATGGCAGCAGCGCAAGACTGCAAAGTAGATTTGAGCTGGTTTTCTTCTGTCTGGGCGCTGCCCACTTTTGCCCTAGCATCGGCCTCAGTTTCGGTCCACCGTACCCGGTGACTGAGATTCAAGTCTAGTGGACCACTTTCCGTTTCGTAGAAGGAAGGTTCTGGCCAAGCCCTGCGGAACCGGAGCTGGGGTATTCTCACCACCTCCCTGTATAGCATACGGCACACCCCGATTCTGCGACTGTTATCTTCTTCCGCACCGGCGGTCGAGCGGTCCGGTACCCAGAGATGTCGCACCGTACCGCTCCGTCCTTCCGCCGCGAGTCCCTCTGGGGAGTTCTCTACTTCCGGCCCTCTACTTCTTGACTCCTGACAACTTAGTTCCGGCTGCTGAAATGGAGACTCCAGGCCCCTCCATGACGGCTCCAGTGGCTGGAAAAACTCAGACTCTGCCGGAGAAAGTTCTGCTCTCCACCAACATTCCAGTTCCCGCTTCTCCATTTTGTCCCCCTTCTCCAGCAGCTATCGATGTACTCGGCCATACATAGCTTGTCCCTTCAGTTCCCAAACGTTTCCAGGTGGGACCTCCTCTCGTCACTCCACTCATTTGTCGTTAGTCAGTGGAGGGAGGCAGGCTCTTCTCTTCTTCATCTGCACCCACCAGGGGCGGACTTGGGCATACTGACAGGCAGGTTTTGGTGCCAGGGGTCGGCTGCAATGCCCACGAAGGATGCGGTTCTTGTTGCCTACTTCTTCGCCATCTCCCGCTAATTCCACCACTGCCATCTTGGTCACAGTAAAGATGGACTTTCTCATCAAATAAACCCAGTCCAAATCGGTAGTCAAGTCCGGTGTTGTCACGGAATCTTTAATAGTCAAATCCAGTGTTTTGTCCATGTCCACAAAATCTTCTTCCTTCTCTTCTGCAGATACAGTGACCACTTGCTCCTTTTCCGATCATTTTCCAGGGGCACAGCAGTCACACACACATCATCAGCTCTTTTCTTCTCGGGTTCTCCGCATTGCGAGGTAGTCATATCCTGTCTACTATGCCTAATGTAAGGGTCGGCCAGGATTATAGTCATGGCCCGAGGCACTAAGGCATCAGTGTCTAGGCCTTCCCTCACAAAAAAATACAATCCACTGTACGGCGTACCTGCGTCTCCAGGTTCGGGTCCCCCTGGTCACTTCCCAAGTGGTGATGTCCCCTCTCCGAGGTGATTCCCAGTAAATGAGACACAGTCCATGGGAACTTGAATGGTTTCTTTACTGACAACTTCACAGAATATATCCACAGTTGGCACATCATAGGTTACACATTCGTCTTTACTTGCTTTCTCATCTTTCCCTACTTTGCTGATGCTTCCATATGGCATATACCCAGACCGTCTTAGGCTAGTTTCACACTAGCGTTTTGAGGCGCATCGCATGCTTGCTGTGAAGCTCGGCCCCCTGCCGCACCTCCTCCGGTCAGCTCCGCCTATGGGCGCATGACGCTGCATGTGACCTGCGTAGCCTATCTTTAGCATTTTACCGGCGCATGCGTCCTTTTGGCAGAGCGCCGACCTGCACCAAACGCAACATGTTGCATTTTGGTGCGGTCGGCGCACCGTCAAAAGGACGTATGCGCCAGCAAAAGCATGCACTGCCTGCGTACCCAATGCCAAAGATAGGGTATGCAGGTTGCATGCAGCGTCATGCGCCCATAGGCGGAGCTGACCAGAGGAGGTGCGGCAGGGGGCAGAGCTTCATGGTGAGCTTGCGCTGTGCCTTAAAACTCAAGTGTGAAACTAGCCTTAGACTGCTTCCCAGCTTTTTCCTTGCATAACCTTGCCATGATGACAATTCCTTCTGCCTGTTTCACCCCAGACTTGAAATCATTTGCCACCTGGTTTAGTTGCCTCTGGAAAAGCATCCTACCTGTCTGTGCTGCTCCCTGTGAAGCTACAGTATCCTTCTGTTCCTCACTCCGTCCGACTCCCACCCTAAGAGCATCCGCCCAGGCTATGAGTCGCCACGTCTTCTCTGCTGTTATGGCCCACTATACTGATGTCCAATAGTCATTGATAACTTTGACTGTCACTGCTTAACATTGTGTGACTGCCGAGCCGTCCTGGGCCTATATCCCATGTGGACACTTTGGGTACCCTGGCCCTGTCTGAACTAACTTCCTTCTCACCTAACCTTAACTCCAGGCAGCCCCCTCCTACACTTAACCCTATCCTACTAAGATCTTTATAAACTAAAGTGCCCCCCTCTAGTGTCCAAAGGGTGCACTACACTTTCCCTATCTAAAACATAGCATATTACAATGAAACACAACATATTTACAGCAAATGGTAACACATATCACAGTGTGTCAATACCATTAATTCAGGGTGATAATACATGGCAACATGTAGCAGTACCACCAAGTAATTATAAAAACATTAAGAACATTAAAGGAGGAAGAGCAAGGCAACAGTATCATTCCACCCCCTTACAAAGTCTTATAAAACCCAAAAAGTGGCACGTACTGTTCGCATGTATGTATAAAACCTGACCATTTGTAATCATGACATCCAAACCAGGTCAATCAATTTATCATATAAGTACAAAGTCACCACTGCATTACTACAAAACACCAGTGATTGCCTTTCCGCTGTTTCTAAAATTATGTCCTCTCTCTATCTAAAACTTGAACCTGTGTCTAATATTGCCATTTCCGTGTGTGTCTCTACCATTACTCCGCAGCAACATGCCCGCTGTCTTAGGGTCATATTTGATTCAGATCTTTCCTTCCCTCCCTACATCCGATCACTCTCTCACTCATGTCACCTACACCTCAAAAACATCTCTATAATTCGACCTTTTCTTTGACTCGGCAAATACTCTCCCCTCTCCAATCCATCCTGACTACAGCAACCAGGATCATATTCCTTTCCAACCATTACACTGATGCTTCTCCCCTGTGCCAGTCATTGCACTGGTTGCCCATGTGCTACAGAGTTAGATAAACTTATCACTGTCACCCACAAAGCGCTCCACACTTCAGCACCACCCTACATCTCCTCCCTGAGCTCAGTCTTCCACCCTACTCATGCCCTCCTTTCTGCTAACAACTTAAAACTAAAATTCCTTAATAATCCAGACCTCCCATTCCCAACTCAAAGACTTATCATGTGCTGCACCAATTATTTGGCATGCACTTCCCAGGACAATTTGATTAATTCCCAATACCCACAGTTTTAAGCATTGCCTGAAAACACATTTCTTCAAACTGGTCTCCTCACATCACATATAACTTTCCCTGTTTTGCCCATACAAAATTTTCTTCAAAATCAAGACCCTCGTAGCATCTGTTCACACTCCCTCCATGCACTCAATAGCCCTCTGTATCTGTACAGATACTGTTCATGAAGCACTATGTGAATACATTAATATGTTGATGGTCGCACCCTACAATATAAGCACTTTTGACCTTTCACCCTTCGTATATCCCCTATTTCCTCATAGATTGCAGCTTGCGAGCAGCAGGACCCTCACTCCTCCTGGTATCTGAGTTGTGTTTTATTCTGTAATGTCTTTTATTGTCTATACAAGTCCCATCTGTAATGTAAAGTGCTACGGAATATGCTGGCTGTATAAAAATAAAAACTATTATTGTTACAAAGTCCAGCAATGGTGAAAAAAACTTTACTTAAATGACTAGAGGAAAAAATATATAATAATTGAATAACAAAGAGGAAATTCTGTAAGTCATTATATCTGGCTATACAGTCCGTAGTGATGCCGCAGTCCATAGAATTGTAGCAACAGACGAAGCAGATGGATTTAAACATCCCACTGGGTCTCATTAACACCATATCTGGAAAACAAGAAAACAACAGTTGCCGACATCAAAGAAAGCAGGTCAATGTGTGCGAGGAAAAATGAAAGAAAAAGTTCACAGAACCAAAGATGAATAATGTAAAGTTTATCCGGTAGTTTGTAACCTCTTCGTACCGGCACCTGCTATGTGCAGAGACACCGCCAGGAGCTGCAGGACTGCGCTCACACAGATGGCCGTGCACCATTGAACTCACAACTGTCGGAAGAGTGTCCTCGTAAATAAAAATTAAAGATCAATATGATTGTTAGGAAGGGGTTAATGAAATATACATTTTTAGTATAACACACTGGTAGCAGAAAAAAGGGGGCATGCTCTGAACGCTCAGAAGGCACACAAGTATCCCACATATTAAAAAGTATTACTGGCTTCACTGTTTATGGGGGCACTTTCTGCCCTGTATTGTTTATAGGGTCATTCTATGGTTGCACTATTTAAGGGAGGACTATTCGATTTTGCTGTTTATGTGGTATTCTCCAGTTGCGCTATTTAAAGGGGCAGTCAAAAATTGCACTGTTTATGGGGACACTTTCTGCTGAACACTGTTTATGAAGTCATTCTACTCTTTAAGGGAGCGCTGTATGAATGCATTGTTTATGGGGTACTCTAAAGGTGCAGTATTAACAGGAGCACTGTATGTTTTTCCTGCTTATGGGTGTGACAAAGTCACTGGTAAAGTGCTGGAGGGGAGATGTGTGTCACTAAGGTTAATGGCATCAGTGATATAAAACTCAGAGTTTTATCCTCCAGCACACTAAGTGCTGTGAGGGGTTAAGGTAATTTATATAATGGGCTGGATTTTATGTGGAACTCCATAGAGCGGGTGGGAGGATGTCCACCTTATCTCCACCCCAGTGTGTGGTCTGGGGCTTAAATAGCTGGGCTCCAGAGGCAGTCTTGGTTCAGCAGGACTGGAGAGAGGATCTCCAGTGGTTTTGTGCCCTGAGGAGGAAAGACTGAACCTGTGGTACTGCAGAGTGGGCAGCTCCCCGCAAGTGTATGGACTGTGTACAGCATTTTTGTTTTCTTTATTGATTTCCTTTTTTTGCCTGAAGGTCTGAGTTTTATTTTCCCTTTCTTCTTGGTTAATGTCGTTATATAATTATCCAACTGAAGATTTAAAGAGACAGTGTTTCTGTTTTCTACCTCTGTGTACTGCTGAGTGAGTTGAACTGCCAGAGGGGGCACATTTTGGTTGCAGCATTTGTGAAGACACACTTTACATTATGTATGGGAGCATACAATAGTAACAGTGATTACAGTGGTACTTTCTGTCTGGCACTGTTCATAGGGTCTTTCTAGAAAGCATTATCTATGGGAGCACTGTACAGTATGTTTTCACTGTCTGTTGGGGTACACATTGATTGCACTATTTATGTGTGTACTTTTGATTGCAATGTATGGTTGCACTGTTTATGGGTGTCCTTTCTGTCCAGCACTGTTTATAGGGTCATTATATGGATGTGATATTTATGAGAGTACTGTATGAATGCACTGTTTATGGGGTACTCTTTAGCTGCATTATTTATGGGAGGCAGACAGTATTCCACTGTTTTCTGTATTCTATGGTTGCAATATTCATAGGTGCACTATGTCACTTCACTTTTAGTAGGAACACTGTATAATTGTTCTCTTTATGGTGGCAGTCTATGGTTGCACTGGTTTTGGGGGCACTTTTAATGTGATACTAGTTCCTGGATTTTCAATCCTAAATGTAGATTTTTGGGATAATGTGTTCCTGAAAGTGTAGCCATATTAGACAGGATAACAGGGGCAATCTATGGCTGTGTTACTTACATTGTAGGTGTACTTTCTGCCTGGCACTCTGTGCGGTTGCAATATTTGTGGGGATACTTTCTGGCCATCTGGGACTGATAATGTTTGTGCAGACATTATTGCTTTCACTAAAAATGGAGGAACTTTGACATTGGGGGCCTGCTCTGATTGACAATGTTTGTAAGTAAAGTCTTTTGTTGGTACCCGCTCTCTCCCTCCACAGCCGCGCTCTCCAGGCACCATCCCGCTCTATCCCTCTGCAGCCCCGCTCTCCATCCGTGTCCCTCTCTCTCCCTCGCAGCTCCACTCTCCACCTGCATCCTGCCCTTTCCCTCTGCAACCCCGTTCTCCACCAGCCAGTGGGCGGAGCTATGTGGAGTTGGCGTAGCTTGATACATACACATACATACACTCAGCTTTATATATATAGACTAGAACTGTAGAAACAGTCATGGACCTCACATCCCAATATACATACGTTAATCTACTGCTTCAAGGCAAAAATTTACAAATGGAACATTAGGTTGTTAGTTTAACATTCTAGTCAGACTGTATGAAGCCCACTGCCACGTCACGGTGAACCTCTTAGTGGGTCCCAAGCCTGAAAGGTATGGTGCCATGCGCAAATCACCATCACAGTGACAATGCACCAGCAGGGCGGTCCATATATAAAGGGCAGTTTAAATCATGAAAAAAAAATTCCACTGTTGTCTTTTGAGTTTTGTTTTTATAGCACAGCGTTTTTACTATTATTTTAATGGTAAAATTAGAAAAAAATAGTAAAAAAAAAATTAGTTTGTGTTAACATTTTTTGAACCCTGTTACTGTTTAGATTTTCTATCGATTGAGCTGTTATTGGTATTTTCAGCTAATGAAGGAAGTTTTATATACAGTTCTTCCCTTTAAACATTCAAGTGTAACGCATCTTTATGTTGTCCCATAGGCAGGATGTTTGGCGCGGCTTCCACCCAAATCTTGCTAGGAGCTCTATAGGGTGAAAGAGGGTCTTCCTTTTTCTGTCAAAGGTCAACTCCTGTCCAAACTCTGTATACACTCACAAGATAGGAGATTAAAACAAGTAAACAGGTTTATTATAAGGGGTTAAAAGGTGAAGAAGGCAGAAAATTAAGCAAGACACAATAAGTCATGTGATACACTACAAGTACAGAATGCATATGATAGACTCATAAAGGTGAGGAACATGATATATGCCAGAGGAGCATAGCATGCAATAATCCTAAGATGTAATACACTATGGCCGTATGAGCGGTGATTGTGGAACAGTCCTTTTTCCAAATAACTTATATGGCTATTCATAGTTGGTGATGACAAATTCTCTGCAAATAACAGCAAGCCCACTCCTGATAAATAATACCAGATAGCTAAAAGAGCTACAGCTGTATAATTAACACAGTCCAAGATTGGGTCCCAATTGCTGGCACACTTGCAGGAACAGTTGGTGCACTGTAACATTTTGGGGTAGATACAATGTCTTGATCGCCTTGTTGTGCATGCATTTTCAATATTTTGGTGGCCGAAAAAAAAGTAATTCTGCATTTAGATTTTTTTCTCACTACTCCATTTACCAATCAGATTAATTTATTTTATATTGTGATAGATCAGACTTTTACAAACACAGAGATACTAAATATGTGTATTTTTTTATATTGTTTTGATTTTAATGGGGAAGGTAATATGAACTTGGGTTTTTTTTTCAGTTTTTAAAACTGTTTTTTTTTAATTTTTACTGGATTAAATAGTCCAATTAGGGGACTTGAAGCTTCTGATCACCTGTGATGTACATAGCAGTGCATTAACACTGCTATTTATAGCAAAAATCACGATCTATGTACGGCAGCCACTGGCTGCCTTGTACATGAGGATCATAATGACAGGGACGGGGATCTTCAGCAGACCCCCAGCTGTCATAACAACTCATTGGCACCCACTTCACGGGCACAATGATGGGAGCATGGATCGACGTGTCCCCATCGGTGCATGGTAAATGCTGCTGACAGAGATCGACAGCAAGATTTAACAGGTTAACAGCTCAGGGTGGAGCTCCACTCCAACCGTGGATGTTAGAAGTATGTGATGACTGATTAAATTAGCCATCATGTGCGGGCAAAGATGTAGGCTCAGAGTGTGAGCCCACAGCAATGTCAGGGACATGATATATGATGTACCAGTACATCATATGTCGGTAAGGGGTAAAGCAACCTGGTTTAGGCATGGACAATGCAATAATTTTGCCTGCAAAATTTTGTGTGGCCAAAGATCACTTTGTGCTTTTTCTGCATTACAGCAAAATTCCAGCGAACGGTGTAACGTTGTGACCTTTAGGGTACAGCAAAAATCAATTTACAGAAATTTGGACCCAGTTGGATCTTTTGCATCTTGCTTATCGTGGTGCCCTAGGGTTCTTTGCAACTGAACTGTTGCCTAAGTCGCTGTTCAGTCCCAAACTTACTGATATCACGTCAGATGGTTAATTTGCATAAACTATTATGTCTCTTGCACATGTCTTAATAATGTGTATTTATAGTTAATTCATAGGTGATAAAAAGCCAAATAGTGAGTCCCAAGAGTAGCATTAAAAATTGCTATTTGTGGTTATTTCTCACCTTGGAAAATCCAAAATTTATTAGCGCAAAACTTCACACAAGAGGACAGGGACTTATATTTGCAGGTTTATTTTAAGGGTAAGTGTTCTTTAAGGCACATAGACGTTTGGTCCTTGTATAGTGGCAATATGAAGCAATAAATCACCACTTGTTCTTCAGGTGCAGAAGACATCCAGGCTTTATATACCAAGATCACCAATGACAACAGATCAATATTACTTACATTAGTTTTCTGGTACTTGTGTTTCCATTCCCAGAGCAGTAGCTGGTAAGTTTACAAGAAAATGACTCCATCGAGTCTTCAAGACATCATTTAAGCTGCAGCTTTTTCTAATAACCTTCCATGATAGAAGGTCAAACAAACATGAATAAAATACTTCAAACTAAAATATATTGCAACGATTCTGCCACTCCCTGTGTCTTAGCGACTCTGTGGGTGACAACTCAGCTGCCCAATGGATAGTAGGGGATTGTTGGGCTGTCAAAATTGTGAGTGACAGCTCAGCTGCCCAATGGATAGCAGGGGCGTTTGGGCTGTCAGTGCTATGAGTGACAGCTCGGCCACCCTATGGACAGCAGGTGCCTTATCAATACAGTGTTTTGGGTTCCCATCAGGTGTTTTCCTTTCTGGATAATTGTCAGGCTATTTAACTGTCTGGCAATATTTCATCACTGCCAATCTTAGATTTTCTCAAGAGGAGTGTGTTTGTCCTATGCAAAGTGGCCTTGCAACACTGGGGTCCTGGGCTCAAACATCTGTAAGGGGTTTGTATGTTCTCCTCATGTTTGCATGGGCTTTCTCTGGGTTCTCCGGTTTCTTCTCACACTCCAAAGACATTCTGATAGGTGATTTAGATTGTTGGCCCCAGTAGGGACAGTGATTTCGATGTCTGTACAGCGCTGTGGAATTAATGGCTCTATATAAATGATTAAAATAACTAAATAAATTGTATGCTATTTCAATCACATAAAATGTTGTGGAAAAGCTACCAAGGATGACTTGCTTGGAGTGTAAAATATATGCAGTTTGTATGACTGTTTTTTCTAATTGCTATTCCTGAAATTAATCTTGACCAGAATCTTTGCTCTGGATTATGCTTTGATCCTGCCCTTTGGATTTGTTCCTGTGATTTTACTTCTAGCTTAATTTCTGGTTATGATTTCGACTTACTCCAACCTCATTCAGACCTCTATTCAGCAGATGATCCCCTCGGTAAAGTTCCTAATATGATTCCAGTTCTTTAGCATTTGTCTGCCATCAAGCAAAACCACACTTTATTCACCATCCCTGGGTCCTCAGCTGCTCTCAATATCTGCTATTTGCTGTCGCACTCACAGTCAATGCCGCTGTAGGAGGGTGGCCTAATGGGTGGACTGATCTGACTGTAAACAGTTAATATGTATATGGCTTATGTGACATGCATCTCTGTAACTATATAGGTAACTGTATTAGTATGTCTCGTATTGTTATAAATGTACGGGTACTGGTGATTAGAACAAGAGATAGGAACAGTGGAGTACAGAAACCGGCCACTAGGGGGAGACATAACACCAGGGAACGTCTGAGAACAGTCTGGATGGTGGGCGGAGTAATTAGGGAATTACCAGACTCAGAGGATAAAAGGAGGGGTTTTCCCAGACCTAGGAGAGAGAGCAGAGAGAGCAGCAGAGAGAGAGCGGAGAGAGCAGCAGAGAGAGAGAGTGCAGAGGGGGGTGGCCCCTGGAAGACAGCTGAAGGAAAGGAGAAGCCTGGGGTACCGAATTGTTGGAGAGCTACACACTGAAGGTAAGTAGGTGTGGCAGCGGGTGGTCGGGCCGAGTAAGTGATCGCTGTGGCCGGTGGCCTAAGGCAGGCGCAGTGAAACAGGCTGAAACGACGTTGCACCAGGAAAGCGGAGGAGGGAAGGAGGAAACGTGTAACAGGTACTCAGGCAGGCATATGGAAGCTGTCCAAAAGGTTGCTGTGTTTGTGTGAAGCACTCCTGGCTTTGGACTCCAGTCTTTTCGCTCATCGGGGAAAGGATTGGGGACTTCATCAGGAGTACGGAGTGTGCTGTAGAGACCACCCCCCAGTCGGCCCACGTACTACACCACACTCAATCACTGAGCTCAGTGACTCTGCCCATGTAGATGGAACGCCCAACTCAGAACAGCTAAGCTCACTTAACATATACAGTACTGTTGATGTGACGCTAGTGCTGCAGCCTATAACAGGTACCAGTAGAAGTGGCGGTCACTTAATAGTAGACACTGAAATAGGGGCTTTTTTTCTTATGACAAACTGCATCCTGGTACTGGTATTTTCTGACACAGGACAACCCTTTTGATGCAGAATACTTATACAATACATACACGTGTACAATGTATCACAAACTTATTTAGTGAAACTTTATATACTTTGTCCTAATATCATAAACCAATATCTACAACCAAATGGAACTATTTCAATTAATGTTATCTACGAAAAAAGGACTTAGTTGCCGTCTGAAACATGTAGGGAGACACTATTTATACTTGGATGTACTAACTTTATTAGAATCAAAATTTGATTTTAACTGGATCCACAGTTGGACGACTTTCCTACATGGATTTAAAACCAAATGTAATTACTTCAATTTGCTGTTACCGGCTGTTTATCACTGACCACCATATTGTTATTTAGTTGGAGGCAATTTTGCTATCCGCTCCCTTTCCAATTAGATAGAACAGCTGTAATTAGGAGCTGCTGGTTCTGATTTCTTTTATATGATACTGAGGCCCAGCAGAGTTTTTATGGTCCATCCTCCATCTATACCAATCAATGCTGTGTTCTTTGTAAACACAGGACATACTGGTATTTTTTAGACTATAAGATGCACTTTTTTCCTCCAAAAATATGGAGGAAAATGGGGGATGCATCTTATTATCCATATGTACTGGGTTGGCTGTGGTGGGGAGGTGAGGGAGCGGCATTGGCAGAGCAGTGGGTCACAGGAGGTTGGAGCCAGCAGCTGCAGCTAACTCCTGTGCCCACTGCTATGCCCATGGGTGTGGAAGTCAATGAATATTCATTTCTCTTTAATAATAGTATCTTGGTATGATTGTCCCCCAGCCCCACTCCTGGTATTCATGGCCCCATCAGAAAAGATTTAAAAAAACAAACAAACCATTACACTTACCTTCCCGGTGCTCCCTCGAAGCATCCTGTTTCGTTGCCAGCAGCTGCTTTATGCTTTTAAACAGCACATGGCAGTGACGTCATGCGCTGCTCACAAGCATAGCACAGCTTCCAGAATACTCACTGCTCTTCACGCCGAGACTGTGTGCGCAGAGAGCAGTGAGTGTTCATTACTTTTCAGTAGTGTGCACAGTGTAAGCTGTCGGCTTCCTGCTGCTACTGGCGGTCACATGTGCCGCTACTTAAGATTATTATTATACATTTATATAGCGCCATTTATTCCATGGCGCTTTAAATGTGAAAAGGGGAAATATAGACAAGTACAATAAGCATGTGTAAGACAAGGGACACACAAGTACAGAAGGAGAGAGGACCCTGCCCGTGAGGGCTGACAGTCTAAGATAAATGGATATTCACCTCTCTCCACACCCAGAGAGGTGAATATTCATTTCTCTGATGTAGTGGCACACGTGACTACCGGCAGTAGCAGAAAGCCAACAGATGACACTGTGAGCACTACTAAGAGCAATGCATATTCAATGCTCTTTATGTGTACAGCCCTGGTGTGCAGAGCAGTGAGTATTCCGGCAGCTGTGCGAGCAGCATATGACGTCCCTGCCATGCGCTCCATACAAGCATAAAGCAGCTGCTGGCATTGGAACAAGATGCTGTGGAAGGTAAGTGGAAGGTTTTTTTAATGGTTTCTGATGGGGCCATGCATACCAGGATTGGGGTGGGGGACAATTATAAGGTTGCGGCCATGCATACCAGGACCTGGATGGAGGCTAATCATGCCAGAAAAAGAATGGGGCCATGCACACTAGAACAAGATGGGGGCCCTGCATACCAGGATATGGATGGGGTCATGTATACTAGGATGAGATGGGGTGCCCTCCATAACAGGATAAGGATAGGGCCATGTATACTAGGACAAGATGGGATCCTGCGCACAGGATGAGATTGGGGCCCTGCATACCAGGATAAGGATGGGGGCGATGCATACAAGGACGAGATGGGGGCCCTGCATACCAGGATATGTATAGGGCCATGTTTACTAGGATGAGATGGGGCCCTGCATTCAGGATGAGATTGGCGCCATGCATACCAGGATAGGGATGGGGCCATGCATGCTAATATAGGGATGAGGGTGATCATTCCTGCCAGGATAGAGATGAATAAGACCATTCCTACCAGGATAAGGATGAGGGGGCCATGCACACTAGGATAGGGATGAGGGGACCATGCATACCAGGATAAGGATGAGGGGGCATGCATACCAGGATAGGAATGAGGGGGACATGCATACCATACTAGGGTAGGGATGAGGGGGGCATGTGTACCAGGATGGGGGTGCAGGGACCATAAATAGCAGGATAGGGGATATTAAGTACAGAATTGACCATATTTTTGGTTCAATTTATTTTTCCTACTTTCCTCCTCTAAAACCTAGGTGCGTCTTATAGCCCGAAAAATATGGTATTGTCAATGACATCTAATAGGTTATATGTCATATAACACCTTAAGAATTAGACTCTATTGGCAGTTGATTGCCTCCATCATGACTCCAATTCTTTTTGGCCAGAGTATTCAGGTAATTAGTGTCCAATACACCACTGTGGACTGCTTCATGTGTCAGATCTGCATTGGCCACCTGACAGACCCAGTCGTGTTATACTTAACTAATAATTATTAACTAATAATTGTAAATTAGCTTGTTATTACCATTAGATAATATAACATTCATTTCAAAATCATTAACTAAGTGGACAGAAATACATGTTGACGTAAATATCTCTATGCATGATCCAGTTAAACACACACCATCTGTCAGGCATATGGTTGGAAATCTCGGCGTGTATAATAAATAACATATACAGAGAATTCTGTATTTGGATCTGCATGCTATGTGCATATATAGACATTACATTTGGAATATTCTTACATTTTTGGAGCAAGAGGGAATGTATCTCCCCCTCCCTTCTCCTAATTATGAAAGGCTCCCTAGATGTCATCTTGGTAAATGTACAGTATTTGGATCCACAGTGACTTAGATCCAGAGGATATAAAAATCATTTCCTGCGGTTTGCTGTATGTAATTCATTACACTGGTGTCGTGGAGAATAAATGACTACTCATAACTTAATGCTGAATTAATTAGGGCATTTATTTTCAGCAAAAACAAATCAATTTCCTAGTGTGTGGCACTAGAACATTCTGTAGAGTAGAAAAATATTCTTGTTTTTTTCTGTCTTTAAAAAGAACTATAACACAAATAAATTGTATAAAAATGTACACAAGTTTGAGGAATTCTTCAGCCAATTTATTATCTATCATTTATCCGAAGTGAAATAGCTCTTGGTAAACATCAGCAGAAGTCTTTTCTATCTATCTATATACAGTGCCTTGCGAAAGTATTCGGCCCCCTGGAACTTTTCAACCTTTTCCCACATATCATGCTTCAAACATAAAGATACCAAATGTAAATTTTTGGTGAAGAATCAACAAGTGGGACACAATTGTGAAGTTGAACGAAATTTATTGGTTATTTTAAATTTTTGTGGAAATTCAAAAACTGAAAAGTGAGGCGTGCAATATTATTCGGCCCCTTTAACTTAATACTTTGTTGCGCCACCTTTTGCTGCGATTACAGCGCAAGTCGCTTGGGGTATGTCTCTATCAGTTTTGTACATCGAGAGACTGAAATTCTTGCCTATTCTTCCTTGGCAAACAGCTCGAGCTCAGTGAGGTTTGATGGAGATCGTTTGTGAACAGCAGTTTTCTGCTCTTTCCACAGATTCTCAATTGGATTCAGGTCTGGACTTTGACTTGGCCATTCTAACACCTGGATACGTTTATTTGTAAACCATTCCAATGTAGATTTTGCTTTATGTTTGGGATCATTGTCTTGTTGGAAGACAAATCTCCGTCCCAGTCTCAGGTCTTTTGCAGACTCCAACAGGTTTTCTTCAAGAATGGTCCTGTATTTGGCTTCATCCATCTTCCCATCAATTTTAACCAGCTTCCCTGTCCCTGCTGAAGAAAAGCAGGCCCAGACCATGATGCTGCCACCATCATGTTTGACAGTGGGGATGGTGTGTTCAGGGTGATGAGCTGTGGTGCCTTTACGCCAAACATATCGTTTGGCATTGTTGCCAAAACGTTCGATTTTGGTTTCATCTGACCAGAGCACCTTCTTCCACATGTTTGGTGTGTCTCTCAGGTGGCTTGTTGTAAACTTTAAACAACACTTTTTATGGATATCTTTGAGAAATGGCTTTCTTCTTGCCACTCTTCCATAAAGGCCAGATTTGTGCAGTGTACGACTGATTGTTGTCCTATGGACAGACTGTCCCACCTCAGCTGTAGATCTCTGCAGTTCATCCAGAGTGATCATGGGTCTCTTGGCTGCATCTCTGATCAGTCTTCTCCTTGTTTGAGATGAAAGTTTAGAGGGACGGCCGGGTCTTGGTAGATTTGCAGTGGTATGATACTCCTTCCATTTCAATATGATCGCTTGCACAGTGCTCCTTGGGATGTTTAAAGTTTTAGAAATCATTTTGTATCCAAATCCGGCTTTAAACGTCTCCATAACAGTATTAAGGACCTGCCTGTAGTGTTCCTTGGTCTTCATGATGCTCTCTGTGCTTCAAACAGTACCCTGAGACTATCACAGAGCAGATGCATTTATACGGAGACTTGATTACACACAGGTGGATTATATTTATCATCAGTCATTTAGTACAACATTGGATCATTCAGAGATCCATAATGAACTTCTGGAGTGAGTTTGCTGAAGTTTTGTTCAACTTCACAATTGTGTCCCACTTGTTGATTCTTCACCAAAAATTTACATTTGGTATCTTTATGTTTGAAGCATGATATGTGGGAAAAGGTTGAAAAGTTCCAGGGGGCCGAATACTTTCGCAAGGCACTGTATCTATCTATCTATCTATCTATCTATCTATCTATCTATCTATCATTTTATGCCTTGTATTTATTTCCCTATTTCAAATTAATCTATCTACACTGCTCTGTGAAAGTTTGTGAACCCCTACATGTTGCAAATTTATGCATAAATTTGACCTAAAACTCCATCAGATATTCACACAAGTCCTAAAATGTAATAATGAGCACCAAATCAGACAAATATTAGTCTTTATGATTTTTTTATATATAAGGAAAATTATGCAATATCATGTCTGTTTGTAATGAAAGCATGTTAACCTTTTGGAATTGTTTTATTCAATGAACAAGGATCTATCAACAGACATTTGTGGAGGTGTGTTCATGCATAAACAAAGGAGATTTTAGAGAACCTCAGAAGAGTTTTGATGTTCCTCAGACTGGAAAAGGTTACAAAACCTTCTCTAAAGAATTTGGAGTCATCCAATCCAAAGTCAGACAGATTACCTACAAATGGAGGTGGTATGACTGCCAAAACACATTCACAAGGGTAATGCACAAACCAGGAAAGCAAATACCTGAATTTGACAGATCTCTGTTCAAACTTGGAAGAGCCCTTCTCTGAACCTGGTCTGTCCCTGCCTGACCACGGAGGGTGGCACTGTAAGGTAATGCAATGGACCCCCACTTAACAGAGGATTATCCCGAATGTCTTTAGCAGCTCCTAGGATCGCGAGAGTGGTGGTTCCCTATAAAGAAAAGAAATTACACACAAAGCAACTGCAACCAACACAAACTAGAGCACAGTGAATGAATCCTCCAAAGTTTATCACCAGCAGAAAGCATCAGTAGGGGAAGGTGCTTAAAGCTGCATCTGAAAGGTGATAGGAAAGACAAACAGAGTAAATCAAAAAAACCTGTTAACTAAAATAAACAGAAACAAACATAATATAACTAAAATACCCAAAGAAAATGTGTATCAGTTGTGGCTCAGCGGAAAGAGACACCGATCACAGAACACAGAATAAAGGTTTCTAAGCCAAAAGCAAGACAGGAGGTAATTAAAGTCCATAATTACCCTCCCCAGGAATTGTCGACCAACAAAGATCACTCCAGGAGCAAGGCATGAAATAAATAGTCTGTGATGTCATAAAGGAACCCAAGTGTAACCTCTAAGCAACTAAAGTCCTGTTAAACATTAATTAAATGGGTTGTCCCAGACTTTTACATTGATGGCATTATCTTTAAAATAGGTCATCATATTTAATCATGGGGGTGTGACACCTGGTACCCTCATTAATCAACTCTTGATTGTGCTTGGTGATGTAAGGCTGCATGCAGCAGCTGGGCCATGAAGCTCTGAGCGGGGCTCAGTGTTTGTGCTGATGTTAGTCCTAGAGGAGGTTTGGACTCTTTGAAGGTTATATACCGGAGGGCAATGGGACTTAATAAAAAGCTGATTTCAATGAAGTGTAGTCTACTACTTTCGTTCATATAGTTTGTCTATCATCTATCTCCTATATATCTCTCTAATGTATCTTTACTTATTTTTAATGATGTGCCATGTATTTGTTTCTCTCGAACTTGAATATCATCATCAGTACACATTGATGTCATCTCTACACCCTGATCACACACACATTATACAGTATTTGCAGAGTAAGACATGATTTATGTATAAGACGAGTCTAATTACTGAGTTAGTGAGACGCTTCCCACTGAAATTTGGCTGAAAGGATAATATTTAAAAGCAAAGTGATTTTCGCTGCTGTAACACGGCCAAATCTAAGCAATGTGGATTCTCTCATGTTCTTAGGTTTTGCTTTATTAATTACAACTGTAAGTCTTACAACCTGTGTTCATCCGGAGCCAAGACACATGATTTACTTTATCCGCCAAGCCAATGTGTGATTACAGGGTGTTCATAAATTGACTTAACAACATCTTTATTGGTTCACTCTAAAACACTGATCTTCCCAGTTGCTGAAGACTTTCCAAGGATTGAAGACGAGGCTAACTTTATTCTGGGTTCACCAGGACGATGTATACCCCCTGATGGCTTCCTATGTGACTAAAGAAAGGCAGAGTTGTTACACTAGAAACAAAATCGGAGAGAGGAGGGGGCGCTCCTGATGTGATACCTGATGGTCAAGTGGAGGGTGTTAAGAAAAAAGTACGCTAACCTGCCATGGTTATGCTGCCGGCATGACCACGTTTACAGAGCCTGCGGTGCTTATCGTGCACCATTCCCCATCCCGATTTCTGGGTTTGGAGGTTAGCCGGTCGCATGGAATGTCACGTGATGCTGATGTCACCGCAGGTCCTCTGTCTTTCAGGTTCTGCAGGGTGGTTGATAGTCTGCTGGGTCCATGCTGCATCAAGCCGCTCACCCAAAAGGGTGTAAAATGCAAGGAAGGAAAAGTACGGCTGATTAAAGTGCTCAGACCAAGACCAGACACTTAAAAAAAGCAAAATCCTATATAGAAAAGAAATACCAAGGTATGACTAATATTTACTTAATGAATATCCAAAATCAATATATAAACCCCAAAAAAATATTCATCCAGAAAAGATGCAAGGTAATAACTACTTTCTTAACATATAAAAGACATGATATCACATTATATCATATTAAAAACAAGAGACTTTTATTAACATAATTAAAATCAAGAAAAATATAAAATAAAAAATGTTATACTGAATAACACTGTCTGTGCAGGGCAGGGTATGTCAAACTAATTGGCAAAAAAATCATAAATAAGAAAATATATAAAGAATTCATTTATAAAAAATCAAGTGCTTCATAATGAAAAAGACTTAATGAAAAATGAAAATTAGACACCATTGATTCAATATACGGTACATAAATATGTTAATACCACAAATACCAACAAGTGCTGACACACCTCTGCCCCCGCACACACCACGCCAACGCGCATTTTGCTTTCGCTTCAAAGCGACATGGTAAAAGTACAACTTGTCCCACAAAAAACAAGCCCTCACATGGCCATTTTGACCAAAAAGTAATGGTTCTGGGAAGAAGAGGAGCAAAAAATGAAAATGCAAAACCAAAAATACATCTGGTCGTTAAGGGGTTAAACAGCATGTCCTCCTATTCCTCTTGGAACGTGCAAGGGTAAAAGGCCACAATCAAGAACTGATTATGTAAAGAGCTTCTTGGAGTGTCCTAGGGTGGTATTACCAATCTCTTGGGATTCAACATTTTGGGAGGAAGAAGGATCAAGGTGAGGATCAAGAAATCCAGAATCTTGGGTGGTGAGACTGGACTGTGTGGAAGACTGGGTGGTCCTGGCAAGTATGCTGGAAGCATTATTTGATAATCGACCACCTGTTCACACTGATGTGGCTTCAGAAGTGGTGTCCCGTTCCTCCCTGTAAAGTGGGTCAGGAAGCTATGTGTCCTGGATGGGTATTTTGCTTTTGCTCCAGCAACAGGTGCAGTCGCACCTGCCCCACATCTATGGCACTTCCACTTCCCCGTACCTTACCACACACCTTACACATTTTCTGATTGCTTGGTCTTGGGAAACCAGATTTCCTTAATTATTTGAAACTAAGAATTTTAATTTAAAAAAATTGGTCAGTTGTAGGAGACCAAGCTATATTTAAAAATGTTAAACCATTGTAATTTCACACAAAGGACATAGAACTGTTTGGATAACAATAGCCAATTTTTGGGAAAAAAATTTTTAACAGTAGCAGGCCAAGCATTTTTTTTATTCCAAACACTGTAATTTCACACAAAGCAGGTTTAACTGAATGGATGACAATACAGTCAATTTTTTCAACAAACAAAATGTGGTTTGCAAAAGCCAAAGCTATATATTTAGCAATGGACTGCAAAGCCCCAAGACATGCCTAGAGGCTGTATTCAGCCACTCTCCCTGCTCCAGCTGTCCCAACACTAAATGCAGAATGTATGAAACAGCAAAGCACAAGATTAACCCTAAGGCTACTTTCACAAATCAGGTTTAATCCGACAGGCAGGATCCGGCTATTTTTAGAAAAACCTGATCCGGCGTAAATTTTGGAGAACTGAGGAAAAGGATCAGTTTTTCTGCCAGATCCATCTAGCAAGTTTATATCTGTTTCCTGGGGGCTGGTCAATTGGATCTGAGCATGCGCATGCGCAGACTTAAAAAACCGGATCCAGTTGCCGGATCCGGCGCATTCCGGCTCCCATAGGCTTCCATTATAGCAAAAAAATGGAAGCGCCGGATTCGGCACTGTCCAGTTTTTCGCCACAGACAAAAAACGTTACTAGAGATGTTTTTTCCAGATGCTGGAATGAAACATTTAGCCGGATCTGGCAAAAACCAGAAGAAATGGAAGGCCATGCGGCACGATCCGGCGCTAATACAATTCAATGAGAGAAAACCGAATCCGGCGGCAGCTTTCGCCGGATCCGTTTTTTTAACAAATAGCTGGATCCTGCCTGTCGGAAAAAACCTGATGTGTGAAAGTAGCCTAAGAAGGTCTTTTAGTATGCTGGTTCAGCAAAGTATCACCACTAGAGAACTCTGTTTCCTAAAACTGTGCACACAGACAACTTCTCTGACCCTCCTATCAGAACTGTCCGTGAGCTGTACAACGGTGTCAGTGTGCTGAGCTATAGATTTAGGGTAGGCCAAGCCAAAGAGGTAGAATATGACTAAAGGCTTTGGTGTCAGAATGAACATGTTTTTAATCCTATGCCATGGCTGTCCTAATTTTTAATCTAGATGGAATAAAGATTTGAATTTCTTTTCTTTTGTCATGTGGATCTTTTTTTCCTTTTGCATCTATCACCGGTGGTCAACGGTTTCTGAATCCACGCATACCCAATATGATCAGCCATACATTTTGCTTGGTGAGGCTTTTCTTTTTCTCCCTTTTATATTTATGTCTCGGTATGTATGTTCTCTGTCCATGCATGTGTTGGAATGTATGTTCTCTGTCTATTCATGTGTCAGTAAGTATGTGCTCCATCCATGTATGTACAAGGTGCGTTCATTAAAGATTTCCGCTGACCCACTTCCTGTGAACTGAGAGCAATGAAAACTTTGCACAGTTATTAGTCCTTCTCTACATAGGTGATACCTAGGGACACACACTTCTTCCATCTCTTTAAGTAACTGTAAACACATCGCTTGTAGAAGTCAACACCTTGTGACTTTAGAAATCAGAGTCTCATCATCTGGAAAATGCTTGCCCTTCAAAAATAACTTTATTGTTGGAAAGAGGTAGAAGTCCGATGGTGCGAGGTCGGCTGACTAAGGAAGATGTGGTAGAATTTCAAAGCCACAGGAGCATGCTTCCATTTAGGCAGCATATAAGTTGTGAACTGGTGCATTGTCGTGCAAAAGGTGGACACCTTTGGTGAGCATTAGTAATGAGTGAGTATACTCATTACTCGGGTTTCCCAGAGCATGCTCGGGTAGTCTCCAAGTATTTTGTAGTGCTCGGAGATGTAGTTTTCGTCGCCTCAGCAGCATGATTTGCGGCTGCCGGACAGCCTGAATACATGTGAGGAAAGCCTGTTTGTTAGGGAATCCCCACATGTATTCAGCCTGTCTACAAGTTGCAAATCATGCAGCTGTGGCCTCAAAAACTAAATCTCCGAGCACGCCAAAATACTCGGGGAACACCTGAGCATGTTTGGGGAAACACGAGTAACAAGTATACTCGCTCATCACTAGTGAGCATGCCACTTATTTTGGTTTTGATGGTCTCTCGCAATTTCCACAGAAGTGAAGCACAGTATGCCCCTTTGATCATATTTGCTAGGAAATCCATCAATATTACTTGGTGCTTGTCCCAAAATGCTGTGAGCATTACCTTGCCTGCTGAGATTTGGGCACGTGCCTTCTTTGGAGGTGGTGAGTCATGATGTTTCCATTGTATCAACTGGACTTTAGTCTCAGGATCAAAGTGATGGACCCAGCTTTCATCCTGTGTGATCAGTCTGTTGACAAAGTCCTCTTGGTTTCCATGGCACATCGTCAATAGAGCCTGAGAGCAATCGACTCGTTCCTGCTTCTGGAAAGGTGTGAGCAGCCAGGGAACCCAGCAAGCGAATACTTTATGTATGTGAAGATGGTCTTGGATGATTTTTTCCACGGACCCCACACTAATCTTGACATTTTGGGCTAGGTGGCAAATGGTTACACTGCGAATTTCCAAAATGGTGACCTCCACTTGCTGGATGGTGTGTTCATCAATAGCAGAGAGGGGTCACCCTGGAATTGGAGCTGTTTGATCCGAAGACTGACCATATTTGAATTGACAATGCCAGTTCTTGACTACATCATATGATCGGGAATCATCACCATAAACCTCTTTCATCTCATCGAAAGTCTCCGTTGGTGTGCGGCATTTCAAGTAAAGGAACTTGATGACTGTTCTGTATTCGACTGTGTCCATTATCAAACCTCATACCACTTCAGCAGCTGTAAAATCAAGACCGTTATCAGTTCTGAGTTGCAAATTGGCAATTAACCTATAGAGACTTATATCATTACACAGGTGCAGTTTCAGCATCCTGTGATAAATAGAAGTGGGTCAGAGGAAATCTTTAATGAACGTCACTCGTATCTGTATGTATGTGCTCCATGTTTGCATGCATCTGTATGTAGATGCTTTGTATAAATGTATCTGTATGCACGTAGGTGCCTGTGTATAAATGTATCTGTTTGTATGTGCTCTATGTACAGTTGTGTGAAAAAGTGTTTGCCACCTTCCTAATTTCCCATTTTTTTGCATGCTTGTCACATTTAAATGTTTCAGATCACCAAACAAATTTAAATAATAGATAAAGATAACACAAGTAAACACAGCATGCAGTTTTTAAATGAAGGTCTTTATTTTTAAGGGAAAAAGTAATCCAAACCTACAGGACCCTGTGTGAAAAAGTTATTGCCTCCTAAACCTAATAGCTGGTTGGGCCACCCTTAGCAGCCACAACTGCAATCAAGCATTTGCAATAATTGGCAATGAGTCTTTTACAACCCTATAGCCTACTCATCTTTGCAGAATTGTTGTAATTCAGCCACATTGGAGTGTTTCTGGGTATGATTTGCCTTTTAAGGTCATGCCACAGCATCAGCCTTTCAGAGGTGGACTTGGTATTGTGTTTTGGATTATTGTCCTGCTTCAGTGCTTCAACTTGAAGTCACGAACAGATGGCCGGGCAATCTCCTTCAGGATTTTTGGTAGACAGCAGAAAAAATGGTTCCATTTACCACAGCATGTCTTGCAGGTCTTGAAGATGCAAAACAGCCTAAGACCATCACACTACCACCACCACCATATTTTACTGTTTGCATGGTGCTCATTTTAAGAAATGCTGTGTTACTTCTATGCAAGATGTAATGAGACGTACACCTGCCAAAAAGTTAAACTTTTGTCTCGTCAGTCCACAGAGTATTCTTCCCAAAAGGTTTAGGGATCATCAATGTGTTTTCTGGCAAAACTGAGATGAGCATTTATGTTCTTATTACTCAGCAGTGGCTTTTGTCCTAGAACTCTGCCATGCAGGCCATTTTTTCCCAGTCTCTTTTTTATGGTGGAGTAACGAACACTGACCTTAACTGAGGCAAGTGAGGCCTGCAGTTCTTTGGATGTTGTTGTGGGGTCTTTTGTGATCTCTTGGATGAGTCATTGCTGCTCTCTTATGGTAATTTTGGTGGGCTGGCCACTCCTGGGAAGTTTCACCGCTGTTCCATGTTTTTGCCACTTGTCGATAATGGCTCTCATTATGGTTTGCTGGAGTCCCAAAGATTTAGAAATGGCTTTGTAACCTTTTCCAGACTTATAGATCTCAATTACTTTGTTTCTTATTTGTTCTATAATTTCTTCGGCATGATGTACAGCTTTTAAGTACCTTTTGGTCTACTTCACTGTGTCAGGCAGGACCTATTTAAGTGATTTCTTGATTGATTACAGGTGTGGCTGTAATGAGTCCTGGGGTGGCTAGGAAATTTGAACTCAGTTTCCCAAACATGTGATAAACCACAATTAATTTATTTTTTAAATAGGGCAATCACTTTTTCACACAGAACATTGTGAGTTTAGATTTCTCTTTCCCCTAAAAATAACAACCTTTATTTAAAAACTGCATTTTGTGTTTACTTAGGTTATCTTTGTTTAATATTTAAATTTGTTTGGTGATCTGAAACATTTAAATGTGACAAGCATGCAAAAGAATAGGAAATCAGGAAGGGGCAAACAGTTTTTCACACAACTGTATATTTGTATGATATGTATAAAACGTGTGTGTGTAACATACAGTTTGCGTATACGTTGTGAGGCAGTGACCGGTGTTATATGCGAGAGTCGCTATGTGTCCCTCAGGATTCACAAAGAATCATAATGAGAAAACGGGAGGAATGCATTGCAGTCACAGGTATAGCTGTGATTTCAACGCAGAATAAAAGTGTGTGTTGGTCTTGGGCAAGCTATTTGTCCAAGGCAGATTTAGGAAAACCTGCCACGGGCTTTTTTTTTTAAACAGACTACAGGAAGGTAGTGGGGTGGTCCGTTTCCTTCCCGGTCGGACTGTCCATGTGGCCTACGGCCACAGATTCCTTGTAAAAACCCCTGCAGCAAAGGGTTGGGTGTATCAGTTTTGGTTTTGCAAGCATGCAGATCTGCAGAGCTAACCTGTGTGAAGCAACACAGAGACAAATGGAGCCAACAGGTCTGGCACTGTCCCGGTAAAGGACTATTTTGTCTCCCAGCTGCGATCCAGAGAAAACCATGTGCTGTGTATTTATGTGAGTTGGACATTGAAAAGACGTTTTGCTTTGAAATTTGCTGGGTCACTGCCTCATCACTGCACAGCGTGGATACCGCTGCAGTACCATGTGTGTGTCACATACTGTGTGTTTTTATCATCCACATTAATAAATACCCGTAGCACAGATGGGAATTCATAGGTGTACATATCAGCAATCTCCCAATGAATGAGCAAAATGCTGCGCATTCACCGGATGATTAGATCAAACAAAAATCAGCAGCATATCGCCCGGTGAAAACTGCAGATCCAGTATGCTGATGATAACATGATACTGTATGGCTACTTTCACACATCAGTTTCTCTTCGTCAGGTGCGATCCGGCATCGCGCCGGATCCGGCAAATGTTATGTAAACCCGGATGTGACGGATCCGGTTTTCTGCCGGATCCGTCTTGGTCGTCAGACCATAAACCGGATCCGTCTCATCAGTTTCATCCGCTTTTCCATCCGTTTTCCGCCGGATTACGCCGGATCAGGTTTTTAAAAATGCCCCTTGGGGGCTTCGAAACGGGATTGGCTGCTGAAATCTATATATACCGTGTTCCTACAGACCATCTTTGACAGGTTGTAGAGGAGAAACTGCATGTTGGAGAGAAGAGCAAGTGACTGGCGAAGATGGATGTTGTGATTGCAAATATTTTGAAGAATTTGGTGGATTTTACAGTGGAGGCGAACCGTTTGAGGGTGATTGTTCTGGAGGAGAGAGCAAGACAGCAGCGCATCAGGCATCAGCGACGCCGTTTGTGGATCCACCCCATCACAGCCAAGAGAATGACGCGTGGGGTCTATTCTACACTCTGCATGGACCTTAGACGAAACCCGGAGAAATTTTTTGGATATGTTCGGATGAAAATGGAGAATTTTGATTACTTGGTGGAGCGCATTGCACACCTCATAAGAAAAGCGGACACCTATTGCCGCTTCTCCGTTTCACCCTCAGAGTGTCTGATGGTGACTTTAAGGTAAGCCACATTTATTGGATATGCTCGCATGAGAGCACACTTTCACTGCAATCTTGTTGGTGGTAGTTTGTATCTCCAAGTGTTATAGCTGAGTTTTGGTATGTAATGCTGTGATTTTTAACTAATTTATTGTTTTTTAATTCCCTACAGATTTCTTGCAACTGAAGAATCCCTTTCGTCACTGCATTTCCAGTACAGACTCGGGATTTCCACCATATCTGGAATAGTGAAGTACACATGCCGTGCACTGTGGGACTCCTTAGCTGAAGAGTTTTTACCAGAGCCCACAACAGAGAGGTGGAATGAAATTTCTGAAAAGTTTCAACAGATAAGTCAGTTTCCGAATTGCTTGGGCGCTGTGGATGGGAAACATATCCGCATTGTAAAGCCAGCAGGATCGGGATCGGAATATTTCAATTACAAGAAATATTTCTCCATTGTCCTCATGGCCATCGCTGACACGGAATACAAATTTATTGCTGTTGATATTGGGGCCTATGGCCGCTCCAATGACTCTCAAGTTTTCAAACTGTCTGCCATGGGGCATAAACTGTATGGAAACACCTTCCAGTTCCCATCCCCTAGACCGCTGCCGCAAACATCTGGTCCACCTATGCCATTTGTCTGTGTAGGGGATGAAGCCTTCCAGCTGTCAGAACACCTTTTGAAACCGTACGGTAGCAGAGGATTGACAAGAACAAAACGCATTTTTAATTACCGGCTAACAAGAGCAAGAAGAATGGTGGAATGCTCCTTTGGTATTCTGACAGCCAAATGGCGTGTCCTATTGACTGCGATCAACCTCAAAACAGAAACTGTTGATCAGGTGATCAAAGCTTGCGTGGTACTCCACAATTTTGTTATGTGCAAGGAACCCATTTCCATTGAGGACACCTCTGAAGAAACCACCTTGCAAGATTACCAGAACATTACCAATAGAAGTTCTGTGACGGTGTCAGGAATGAGGGACAATTTTGCAGAATACTTTATGTTACCTCAAGGCAGAATAGACTGGCAGGATGACAGAATTTGATAAATTTCTGCCCTTAACCAAAGTTGTGTACCTTCTGTACCAACAGTATATACCTTTTCCAAACAAAGTTGGCTATCTTGTCGTCTATCTTGTCGTGGTTTAACTATTTTTACCTTGACCACAGTTGTGTACCTGGTTGTGTTTTAGGCAAAGTCTTTCACCTTTTACCAAAAGTTGTGTACATTGTTAGGAAATCCCCAACAAGATACACAACTATTGGTAAAAGGTGAATTACTTTGTCTAAAACGCAACCAGGAACACAACTGTGGCCAAAAGGTAAAATTTATTTACCTTTTACCCACAGTAATGTACCTGGTTTTGTATACCTTTTTACCTTTTGTATACCCTGTACTTAACCTTTTTTTATACCATAGTTCGCCGCAGAAATAAAAGACAGACAACCAGTGTAAACCAATACTTTAACTTTTATTGAAAAAAAATTTTTTTTTTAATAAACTGTTTTAATTGTTAAAAATGTTTCTCTTTTTTATTTAAATACACACATTTATAAATGAGTGTAGTGTGGGGTGGAAATACTGCTGGAGGGGCTGCGGGACACTTCGACACTGGGAGTGTGGAGAGAGGACTGGGATAGTGGTGGGGAAGGAACAATTAGAGGTGAAGGGATGGAAAAAGCAAGAGAATGGGTGGACATGTGGGTGGCAGAACAGGTGGTGGGTGGTGGAGAGGAGGGTTGGGCAGAGAATGGAGTAGCAGATGATGTGGTTGCGAAGTGGTAGGGGGAATGAGTTTGGTACTGGGAAGTAGTTTGGTACGGGGCAGGTTGCTGGAAGTGGGGAGGTTGCTGGTACTGGGGAGTTTGCTGGTACTGGGGAGGTGGCTGGTACTGAGGAGGTGGCTGGTATTGAATAGGAGGGGGAGTATGGAGAGTGGCTGGAGGGGGTGCAAGTGGAGGAACTACAGTGGTGGGAGGTGGAGGTTGGGAGGTAACCTGCTGTAGAGCACCGTGGCACGAATGCATTACATGCATCTGCTGGGTAGGAGATAGTGTTGCCATGCGCTCCACAACAGACCTGAAAAAGGTGTGGTTTGGAGAAGATCTTGCTTCTGAATGCATTGTTTGCAGAAGTGTCTTCAACTCCAGAATGTTGGAGTTGAGCTGCTGAAAGCCTGCGGACATTTGCTCGGACAAGACTTTGAGACAGTTCTGGAAAGATGCATTCAGATGCAAGAACTCTGGGGCATAGCTCTTTTCTTGACCCCTCTGCCGCTGCCGCCCAGTACCCGCAGGTGTACTAGAGGTGGCAGGGGCAGAAGGGTGGGGTAAAGGGAAAGCGATCTCCTCACCAGCAGCTTCATGTAATGTAGGCGGCCACGATGCTCCTGTGCTGGTGGATGGGACAGATGGGTCGAATGTGTGGGAAGGCTGGGAAGGTGCAGATGTACCGGGGCAGTCGAAGTGTCCCTCGGTGCCGGTCTCCTCAGGGATCGCTTCAGAAGGGTCCAACCGTGCAGGCTCCCGAGTGCTGGTCACCGTGCTGTGGAACAAAGAGAAAAAAAACACAAGTAATATACTGACATGCCATTGGCCCTGGCTGAAAAAAAAATTAGACATGTAAACATTACTTTTGGACATGGGGTGTGTAATATTTACCTTCTGGTGACCATTGTTGCCCGGAGGAATGACAGGGCTCGTGCATACTTGTACTTGCGCCTGCGTCCTCCAGATCCACTCGGGGCCCACATCTCTTTATTGAACTCCTTCTTGAAACGATCCCTCACAGACTGCCACCGCTTCACAATTCTCTCCCCTGAAATGAGAAAGCACAAAGTGGTTAGTATACAACATCAGTGTTTCACAAACTCCAGTCCTCGTGGTTCCCAACGGGTCATGTTTTCAGGATTCCAATAGTGTTGCTCAAAAGGAAATTCTGAAAACATGACCCGTGGGTACCACGAGGACTGGAGTTCGGGAAACACTGCTTGACATCAAGCAACGGGAAATGTATATAGTTACGCTCTTGAATCTGGGCCCGAGCTTCAAGGTCCTCCCAGCGGTCCAAATGGAGCGAACAGATTTCCTCCCAGAGCCGTCGGGTCACAATTAGATCAGCATGCCGGCGGTCAGCCATATTCCAAAGCGGCTCTCTTTCTCTAACAAGATCGATGAGGTGGTCCACATCAATCCCTCCATCCTCACCGTCAGAGTCGGGGGCACACTGTGAAGGCTGTTAAAGAAAAAGAGAAAAATAAAATGGCCACCACAAGAAATCAAATAAGTTCAAAATAACCAAAGCAAAAATATTATACTTACACGCTGGTGACCGCCGCGCCGCTGTCGCCGACGACCCTGGGAGGCACTGTGAGGACCTCTTGGCCGAGCACCAGATTGGGAAGACTAGAAAAGAAAAGCAAAAAAATTATGTGGTTGGATGTAGGCATATGTGTTTGCTGTGTGATATCTGCACTACATTGTTTTCTATGTGTTGTATGTAGTGTGATGTTGTATTTCTGCGTTTGATGCAGGAAACTTACCAATTGCGAGCCCACTCCAGGTATCTGTCCACCCCTTCCTTTTTCTTCTGGGAGCTCCTCTTCAGCTTGTGATTCCTGTTTTGAAATAAAAGCCAATGAATAGACATATATTCCAGAGATGATGGATTTTTTAAATAAAAACTTACCGTCAAACGCTGACAATGTGAGGGAGGGCTCCCAGAAGAAGATGTGGTGTCCTCCTGCCTGCCAGTCTCCACTCCTGATGCTGCTGCTGCTGCTGTTGCTGCTGGTGCTGCTGTTGCTGCTGCCGGTGCTGCTGCATCTATACGGCGTCTTCTGCTAGTGAATAAAGAGAAACAAAGGGCCACTGAATATATTGATATTCCATGGCTCTATTTTTGAGGAATGGGGGATTTGATAATTACCGTATGTCATCTGCTGGTGAACTCCCGTCCGCATGGTCACCATGGTCCCTTCGCTCCATTTGGGGTGGTGGTGCTGGTGGTGCAGTGGTCTCCTGCCTTCTCCTGTGGCTGTCGACTCTCTTGGGTGGCATGTTGGCTGTGGCTGAGGGTCCCACTGTCATGGTTTTATATATGTTTGCTGTGGGCAGGGCTACTGAGCATGCTCAGACCCAAAAAAAACGGATCCGGCGCTCATAGACCGGATCCGGTACATTGCGGCGCTCATAGACGTTCATTGTGTGAAAAAGCCGGACGCGCCGGATCCGGCGGGTCAGGCTTTTTCGCCGTAGACAAAAAACGTTACAGTTGCCGTTTTTTCCAGACGCCGTATTGCAACACATTGCCGGATAGGGCCTAAACCGGACGAAACGCATGACCATCCGGCACAATCCGGTGCTAATGTAAGTCAATGGGGAAAAACCAGATCCGACATTGCATTTCGCCTGATCCGGTTTTCGTAAAAATAGCCGGATCGCGCCTGATGGTGAAAAACTGATGTGTGAATGAGGCCTATGGGGACAAATTGCTCTGTTAGTGATCGTTCAGTGCCCATCATTCTTTCTCAGCCTGTGTAAAGAGACAAGAAATTAACCATTGAAAAATGTCAAGATTGTTTAACGTGTTCGTAAAACGGTCTGAACTCAACCAATGTAAGTGCAACATAAATGTTTCTGTGTGATGTTTCTGTGTGATGGTGCAATATGTGAGCATTCTTGGCCCTACTTTAAACTTTTTGCCCAGGGCCTAACTTTGTCTAAAATCGGCCCTGCATACAAGAACAGTATTTGGCCCAAAAACCATATCTAGCTTGATGAAATGTAGCTTCTTGGCACCTCCAGCACGCGGATCACATGCCTCAAAAGCCCATTTCAGGTTATACCCCATCTGGTCTTAAGGCATTTAAAGAATTAATTTGATGATAACAGAATTTTCTTTATAGACCACCTGCATAGATGAGTCTCAGGGGCTACAGAGTAATCACCTAAGAGGCAGCTGTGGCTTCACAGATTTTGTCCGGGTTAAGCTAAATGATAACTATTCTCTAAAAAAACAGATGATGGTCAATATATTGAACTAATTTTAGTTTGCAAGATCCGAGTCTGAAAATTGGAAGTCCCAGGATTACCCTTTCCTCATACATTATTGTTCATTTTGGGCTAACATGATACTATTACTAATCAAAACTTTTCAACTGCTGCTTGAAATGCGCTGTCAACTGCATTCTCATCCGCCTGCTGAGACGGAGCTATCCTTACAATGGAGAGTAAACATACTGTCAAGAACACTTTCTACTTCAGTGAACAACATCGTCAATACATTAGAAAAGAGGTCTCTTTCTTTGTTTCCAGGTATTACTGTAACAGCTTGTGCTCAAATTATGCTTTTTTTAGTGAATAACACATGTCACAAACAAAAGGAACTTTGAGATGACTTCATGTTAATGAGGTTTTCGTTCCTGTTTTCAGATTAATATAGCTGACATATGCTTAGTGATTTTTCCAATGGTGATGTTGAAGACTTTGAAGTTTTAGTGAAGTCAGTTTAATTTTCGGCTTCAGTTCTATGTGACCTCAGGCGAGTTACGTCGTTTCACTGAGCCTCGGGCAATGGATAAACTCTCCGAGGGCTGTCTACATCATGTGAGATGGGAATAATGCTGTCTACGGTGACATGGATGCTTAAACAAACAAGACAAAAATGAATGCTTTTATTAAAAAGCAAAGATTCTTAAGACATTGGTTCTATGAGCAATTATGTTGGAATCAATTCAGGCTCTAAACTATTGTTAATGTGAACTTCAATAAACTGTACGCAAAAATATACTATCAAGACAAATTAAAAGTTCAATTCACTTTGATAATATTCTCCACATACGTTAAAGTCTGTGTTGGGCCCATTTGGTGAGATGGACCGGATCCTCCAAGCCCAAGGTCCAGGTGGGCACTCAAACCACAGTCGTGGGTGCAGCAGGCAGGTGTGGCACATGAGAGACAGCTAGCAGAGTTACTGCAGACAGCATGTGGACAGGATACTGACAGACTGGAATCTGAAAGCAGCCAGGAGACATCTTGGAGACCTCAAAAAGGTTGCAAAGATACTGAAGGCCACAGGTAGACAGGACTCAGAACACTAAAGTCTTAATACCAGGACACAGGTGTGTGGCTTATTGAGCCTTATATAGGCCCAGGCAGATAATCACATGGGATCACGCTGGACTATGTACAAAGGCCGAAGAGTAGCGCAACAGGGTTCAGCAAACTGGGGTGAGGGAAGCAAAGCCTGCATCTACGACAGTTGCATAACAGATGACTAAACCTTTAAATGGATGGAGTCAGTTCATTCCACTGGAGGTTCTCTAAGAGTCTGAGACACTTTGCACGAATATGAGCTGGTCAAGGGTCGCCAGGAAGATTGCAAGGAAGGAAGGAAGAGAATCCAACATAGTAAATAAATCCCAAAAATTGTCAAAAAATCTTATTATATAAAACCTAACATTTGTGTATATATATATATATACACTCACTGGCCACTTTATTAGGTACACCATGCTAGTAAGGGGTTGGACCCCTTTTGCCTTCAGAACTGCCTCAATTCTTCGTGGCAGAGATTCAACAAGGTGCTGGAAGCATTCCTCAGAGATTTTGGACCATATTGACATGATGGCATCACACAGTTGGCGCAGATTTGTCGGCTGCACATCCCTGATGCGAATCTCCCGTTCCACCACATCCCAAAGATGCTCTATTGGATTGAGATCTGGTGACTGAGGAGGCCATTTGAGTACAGTAAACTCATTGTCATGTTCAAGAAACCAATCTGAGATGATTCGAGCTTTATGACATGGCGCATTATCCTGCTGAAAGTAGCCATCAGATGTTGGGTACATTGTGGTCATAAAGGGATGGACATGGTCAGCAACAATACTCAGGTAGGCTGTGGCGTTGCAACGATGCTCAATTGGTACCAAGGGGCCCAAAGAGTGCCCAGAAAAAATTCCCCACACCATGACACCACCACCACCAGCCTGAACCGTTGATACAAGGCAGGATGGATCCATGCTTTCATGTTGTTTACGCCAAATTCTGACCCTACCATCCGAATGTCGCAGCAGAAATCGAGACTCATCAGACCAGGCAACGTTTTTCCAATCTTCTACTGTCCAATTTCGATGAGCTTGTGCAAATTGTAGCCTCAGTTTCCTGTTCTTAGCTGAGAGGAGTGGTACCCAGTGTGGTCTTCTGCTGCTGTAGCCCATCTGCCTCAAAGTTCGACGCACTGTGCGTTCAGAGATGCTCTTCTGCCTACCTTGGTTGTAACGGGTGGCAATTTGAGTCACTGTTGCCTTTCTATCAGCTCGAATCAGTCTGCCCATTCTCCTCTGACCTCTGGCATCAACATGGCATTTCCGGCCACAGAACTGCCGCTCACTGGATTTTTTTTCTTTTTCGGACCATTCTCTGTAAACCCTAGAGATGGTTGTGCGTGAAAATCCCAGTAGATCAGCAGTTTCTGAAATTCTCAGACCAGCCCTTCTGGCACCAGCAATCATGCCACGTTCAAAGGCACTCAAATCACCTTTCTTCCCCATACTGATGCTCGGTTTGAACTGCAGGAGATTGTCTTGACCATGTCTACATGCCTAAATGCACTGAGTTGCCGCCATGTGATTGGCTGATTAGAAATTAAGTCTTAACACACAGTTGGACAGGTGTACCTAATAAAGTGGCCAGTGAGTGTATATATATATATATATATATATATATATATATATATATATATATATTATATATATGTAGTGCAGTGCCCCCTTTCTCGTGATTTGAACACTGATCCTAACTGATCTTCATGTATCTAAAAACTGAAAAGGAAGAGTATGGAAGAAAGTAGATAGTGTAAAAAGACATTTTTAACAGCAGAAACAGTGAACTTAAAATAAGAAACATAAAAAGATATATGTACAAATATTAGCAAGCACATTGTAATACTTGGCACTTCGTTCTTCCTTTCTTTCTTTGTCCTTGCTTGCAAGTTGATAAAATCCACTAATTTTGATGTAGCTAACAGAATCATCTACTGTGTATGGGGGCCCCTGACTATCCCCAAAAGATGAAGTCATGGGAAAGAAGAGTTGAGAATTATTAATTTTAAAGCCCGACCATTTTGTTCCCAGGGGAAATAGGCTGCTGAAAACAGTATCTGGGGGGCTTACTATCTCACATCGGGGGTTAAGAGAAACAGCTGTCGGCTGAACACATGCTCATCTGGCAGACATCTATTTGATGTATGGCCACTTTTAGAAGGATCCCTTGATAAAAGTTACAAAAAGTCATCTGTAATATGTACAGTATGCATCGAAATCCAGCAGTAAAAGTTTCAATACACATTAAAAAAGAATTACCGTAATAAAAATGGACTGTCTCAATTATAAAAAAAAATTTGTTGAGATTTTGCATCCTTTTATAACAAACTTTTAGGCAAAGCATTAGCTAAGGGTACCGTTACACCTAGCAATGCACCAGCGATCCCAACTAGCGATATGACGCGGTCAGGATCGCTGGTGCATCGCTAGGTGGTCGCTAGTGAGCTGCCACACAGGCAGATCTCACCAGCGACATAGCGGTGGTTGGGGATCACTACTTACCTGTCAGACGCGGCGATCCTGCGTCCTCCCGCCCGGCTCCACACGTCGCTCGTCGGCGCCACAGGAAGTCCAGCAGGAAGTGGCCAACGAGGAATGGTCCAGCAGCTTCTCGCGCGATCAGCGATAACCAGCGGGGGAGCCGGTCGGAGGTAAGTATCACTGCAATATCGCTGCAACGTCACAAAATCGGTGACTTTACAGCGATATTGCTAGCGATATCACAGTGTGTAACAGGGGCTTTACACCCGGTGTAATCAAAATGCTTTGGAATGTAAATGTGCATCAGGGAGTCAATAGAAGAATTGTTCTCAAGATGAATGTTTAATTTGCCAATTGACCATGTTCTACGTAAAAACAGGTGCTTCTCACAAAATTAGAATATCATCAAAAAGATAAATTATTTCAGTTCTTCAATATAAAAAGTGAGAGTGATCTATTTCAAGTGTTTATTTCTGTTAATGTTGATGATTATGGCTTACAGCCAATGAAAACCCAAAAGTTATTATCTCAGTAAATTAGAATACTTTATAACACCAGCTTGAAAAATGATTGTAAAATCCGAAATGTTGGCCTACTGAAATGTATGTTCAGTAAATGCACTCAATACTTGGTGGTGCTCCTTTTGCATCAATTACTGCATCAATGTGGCATGACATGGAGGCGATCAGCATGTGGCACTGCTGAGGTGTTATGGAAGCCCAGGTTGCTTTGATAGCAGCCTTCAGCTCGTCTGCATTGTTGGGTCTGGTGTCTCTCATCTTCCTCTTGACAATAACCTATAGATTCTCTATGGGGTTAAGGTGAGGCGAGTTTGCTGGCCAATCAAGCACAGTGATACTGTTGTTTTTTAACCAGGTATCGGTACTTTTGGCAGTGTGGACAGGTGCCAAGTCCTGCTGGAGAATGAAATGTCCATCTCCAAAAAAGCTTGTCGGCAGAGGGAAGCATGAAGTGCTCTAAAATTTACTGGTAGATGGCTGTGCTGACATTGGTCTTGATAAAATCACAGTGGACCTACACCAGCAGATGACATGGCTCCCCAAACCATCACTGATTGTGGAAACTTTACAAGAGACCTCAAGCAGCTTGGATTGTGGCCTCTCCACTCTTCCTCCAGACTCTGGGACCTTGATTTCAAATTAAATGCAAAATTTACTTTCATCTGAGATCAACACCTTGGACCACTGAGCAACAGTCTATTTCCAGTCTTTTTCTCCTTGGCACAGGTAAGACACTTCTGGCGTTGTCTATTGGTCATGAGTGGCTTGACACAAGGAATGTGACATTTGTAGCCCATGTCCTGGATTTGTCTGTGTGTGGTGACTCTTGAAGCAATGACTCCAGCAGCAGTCCACACCATTAGGCCGAAGAATTGCCTTTTCTTAACAATCTTTTCAAAGCTGCGGTTCTCCCGGTTGCTTGTGCAACTTTTTCTACAACACTTTCTCCTTCCACTCAATTTTCAATTAATATGATTGGATATAGTGTAGGGAAGTGGACTGACCTATGACTCTGTCTGAGGAGGAACAGTGGATGTGAAATGTGTAGTAAACATCTTTGAAGTGAATTTGTATATACATGTGGAGACAGATAGAAACAGTGAAAGATGGTGAAGTACTGGGTTTTGACCACTAGGGGGAGGCAAAGAACAGCAGGAGACAGTGCAGTACTAAGTTTTGACCACTAGAGGAAGATGGAAGAAGACAGGGAAAGGACTTAACAGCAGCTAATGCTAAAGAAACCGCGCAAAGTCATGGTGGGCGGAGTTACGGGGGCTAGAGAGGGGAATTCCCAGGCAGGTGAATAAAAAGGGAGAGAGAGAGAGCCCTAGGGAAGCCAGTCCAGGAGGAGGAGTTCAGCGTAGGAAGAGACTGAAGAAGGGAGAGCTCCGGAAGGGACTGGAAGGAGAGACAGTCAGGGGGTGGCCCTGACAGGATAGCCGCAGGACAGAGGACGCCCGGGGTACCAGATGGACGGACTCAGCCAGGGGAAGCTGTTATGATTGAGTCACCGTAGGAGGCAAAAACAGAAATGCTAGCTAAGTCCAGAAAACCAGAGAAGTTGGCAACTATCAGATTGCAGACCCCTGAACCTATCAACACAACTAGCAGTAGCCGTGGGGGGTTCCTACGATGACCTAGACCCCTCGATCACAGCCGGAGAGATACATAGGCCTAAAGAAGGAAAGGGGAAATCTAACTGCCCCAGAGCAGACCCCAAAGCAATAGGCAGCCCCCCACATATAATGACGGTGAAGCAAGATGAAAACACTTACACAGACAGAAAGACAGGCTGAGCAAAGACGGGGCCAAAAACTACCTAGATAGGAACGGATAGGAAGGCTGCTGTCTGCAATCTGCCAAAACCCTATCAGAGACAAAAGCCAACAAGCTGATATAAAAATGGCCCTGAAGCAACTAAGCTTCAAAAACTAAATCAGCACTCAGGTACTTTCAGAAGACAGAGCTAACGGAACACTGCACACTCCAGCAGGGAGTGGCAGAATCCAAAAAGCAAGAAAAACAAAAACAAATCTTAAATGCAAAAAGGCAAAACAGAAAACTTAGCTTTAGGAGAGCAGGAATCAGACTGGTGTCCAAGAGTCCACAGAGAAATCACCCGCAGGACAGAAAGGGCGTAGGCTGCCTTAAATCCAGTCAGTGACTCCACTCAGCCAATCGTCTTCATTAGTCCCAGGTGCCTGATAATCAGGCTCACTACCTTCCTTCACTAGAATAGGGAGTTCACCAGGCCTCAGTGATGGAGGGGAGAATGAACTCACAACAGTACCCCCCCTTGAGGAGGGGTCACCGAACCCTCAACAACGCTACCAGGGCGATCAGGGTGAGCCCGATGAAAGGCACGCACCAATCTTTTGGCATGAATATCAGAGGCAGAGACCCAGGATTTTTCCTCCCGACCATAACCCTTCCACTTAACCAAATACTGGAGTCTACGTCTAGCCAGACGGGAATCCAGAATTTTCTCTACCTCATATTCCAAGTTACCTTCAACCAATACAGGGTCCGGAGGTGCCACCTCAGGCACAACTGGCTCAACAAACCTCTTCAACAAGGACTTATGGAACACATTATGGATCTTAAATGTGACAGGAAGAGCCAAACGAAAAGAGACCGGATTAATAATCTCCAAAATCTTGTAAGGTCCAATAAATCTAGGCTTAAACTTAGGAGAAGCCACCTTCATAGCAATATTTTTTGATGATAACCACACCATATCACCAATCTTAAACTGGGGACCAATGGTCCTATGTCGATTGGAAAACCGCTGGGCCTTTTCCTGGGAGAGAGATAACTTATCCACCACTTGGTCCCAGATCTGGTGCATTCTCTCCACCACAGTGTCAACACCTGGGCAGGCAGAGGGCTCCACCTGCCCTGAAGAAAATCGAGGATGAAACCCAAAGTTACAAAAAATTGACATCAAAGTGGCAGAACTAGCTCTATTATTTAAAGCAAATTCGGCCAAGGGCAAAAATGAAACCCAATCATCCTGATCAGCGGAAATAAAGCATCTCAAATACGACTCCAAGGTCTGGTTTGTTCTCTCTGTCTGCCCATTGGTCTGAGGGTGAAAAGCAGAGGAGAAGGACAACTGAATTCCCAACTTGGAACAGAAGGTCCTCCAAAATTTAGACACAAATTGAACTCCTCTGTCAGATACAATGTTCTCAGGAATCCCGTGCAAGCGAACCACCTGTTGCAAAAACAGGGGCACCAACTCAGAGGAAGATGGCAACTTAGGGAGTGGTACAAGATGAACCATCTTAGAGAACCTATCACAAATCACCCAAATAACAGTCATTCTTTGAGAGACCGGCATATCAGAGATGAAATCCATTGAAATATGGGTCCATGGCCTCCTGGGGACCGGCAAAGGCATCAACAACCCACTAGAGCGAGAACAAGATTTAGACCGGGAGCAAGTCCCACAGGACTGCACAAAATTCCTGACATCATGAGACAAGGTGGGCCACCAAAAAGAGCGACTCACCAGATCTCTAGTACCAAAAATACCCGGATGACCAGCCAATGCAGAGCAATGAACTTCAGACATCACTCTCTTCTTCCACTGGTCAGGAACATACAACTTTCCACTGGGGCAACGCTCAGGTTTGTACTCCTGGAACTCTTGCAGAGCAAGTCTCAAATCGGGCGAGATGGCAGAAAGAACTACCCCTTCGCCTAAGATGGTAGCAGGCTTGGTCACCACAGGAGAATCAGCAAAGAAACTCCTAGAGAGGGCGTCTGCCTTGACATTCTTAGTTCCAGGAAGGAAAGAGACCACAAAATCAAAACGTGTAAAAAACAAGGCCCACCTAGCCTGTCTAGGGTTCAAGCGTTTAGCCGACTCTAGGTAAATCAAATTTTTGTGGTCAGTGAGGACCACAACTTGATGTTTGGCTCCCTCCAACCAATGTCTCCACTCCTCAAATGCCCATTTCATGGCCAACAGTTCCCGATTCCCCACATCATAGTTACGTTCAGATGAAGAGAACTTTCGGGAAAAGAAAGCACAGGGATTCATTTTAGATGTTACCGGATCCTTTTGGGACAACACTGCTCCTGCACCAATCTCAGAAGCATCCACCTCTACCTGAAACGGGAGTGAGACATCAGGTTGCCGCAGAACCGGGGCGGAGGTAAATCTACGCTTCAGCTCCTGAAAGGAAGCAACCGCCTCCGGAGACCAATTCAACACATCCGCACCCTTCCTGGTCAGGTCAGTCAATGGTTTGGCAATACTAGAAAATTTTGCAATAAATTTCTGATAAAAATTAGCAAAACCCAAAAACTTCTGGAGGGCCTTCAAAGAAGTGGGCTGAACCCAATCATAAATGGCCTGTACCTTGGCCGGGTCCATTTCAATAGTTGACGGAGATAAAATAAATCCCAAAAAAGAAATCCTCTGTACTCCAAAAAGGCATTTTGATCCTTTGACATACAGAGAATTCTCTCTCAAGATCCGGAACACAGTCCGAATATGTTCCACATGAGCATCCCAATCCCTGGAGAAGATCAAAATATCGTCCAGATAGATAATCAAAAATTTATCGACAAAGTCTCGGAAAATATCGTTCATGAAGCACTGGAAGACAGAAGGGGCATTAGTGAGCCCAAAAGGCATCACCAGGTACTCAAAATGACCCTCCGGAGTATTTAACGCCGTCTTCCATTCATCCCCCTGCTTAATGCGGATAAGATTATACGCCCCCCTGAGGTCAAGCTTGGTAAACCAGTAAGCACCTCTGACACTAGAGAATAGATCCAAAATCAGGGGTAACGGATACTGATATTTAATAGTAATTTTATTGAGGGCACGATAATCAATACAAGGCCTTAAAGAACCATCCTTTTTGGCCACAAAAAAAAAAACGGCACCTAAGGGTGAAGAGGATGGTCTAATATGACCCTTCTCCAACGCCTCCTTAATATAGGACCGCATAGCCTCGTGCTCGGGTACAGATAAATTGAAGAGCCGACCCTTAGGAAATTTACACCCCGGGCTTAGTTCAATAGCACAGTCATAACTCCTATGAGGAGGCAAGGACGCAGACTCATTCTCACTAAATACATCATAGAAGTCCGCCAAATAGTCAGGAACCTCATGCGACTGAGGAGAGGTGGAAAAAACCGGAGCCTCACTAAAGGTACACCGGCAACCCCAACTCACCACAGACACAGACTTCCAATCCAAAACTGGATTATGAATCTGCAACCAGGGAAACCCCAGAACAACGGCATCATGCAGACCATGCAACACCAAAAATCTGCAATTTTCTTGATGGTCTGGGGCGACCCGCATGACCAACTGGGTCCAAAACTGAGGTTTATTTTTAGCCAGAGGGGTAGCATCAATCCCCCTCAAAGGGATAGGTGTCTGCAGAGGTGTAAAACGGAAATCCACAACGTTTAGCAAAATCCAAGTCCATTAGATTTAGCGCTGCTCCCGAATCCACAAAAGCCTTGGCGGAAAAAGTGGACAGGGAACAGATCAGAGTAATCGCCAAAAGAAACTTAGGCTGAACCCCACCAACAGAAAACGTGTGTGCAAAGCGTTTCTCACGTTTAGGACAAACAGAAATAATATGTGAGGCATCTCCACAGAAAAAACACAGCTTATTGCGCCTTCTGAATTCCTGACGTTGCGCCTTAGACAAAACTCTATCACATTGCATAGGTTTCAGACGTCTGTTCAACCGGTGGCAACACCTCTCGTGTAATCCTGCGTTCACGTAAACGCCGATCAACCTGAATGGCTAAAGACATAGAATCGTCCAGACCAGAGGGAACAGGAAATCCCACCATAGAATCTTTTACGGCTTCTGACAAACCCTTCCGATAGAGAGCAGCCAAGGCACTATCATTCCAGGTAGTAAGGACCGCCCACTTTCGGAACTTTTGACAGTACAACTCTGCAGATTCTCGACCCTGGTTCAATGCTAACAGGGTCTTTTCAGCCTGATCAATAGCATTAGGTTCGTCGTACAGCAAGGCTTGAAAAAATGCATTCACATTAGTCAGAATAGGGTCATCTGGTTTCAAAGAAAACGCCCAATCCTGGGGATCGCCACGCAGCAAAGAGATGACAATTTTAACCTGCTGCGCGGGGCTCCCTGACGAGTTAGGCTTCAAAGCAAAAAATAATTTACAATTATTTTTGAAACTCAAAAATTTAGATCAATCCCCAAAAAATACATCAGGTGTGGGGATCTTTGGTTCAACAGCATGTGAACGAGCAAGATAGGCGGAAATTCCTCGCACTTCAGCAGCGAGCTGCTCCACACGATCAGACACTTGCTTTATCTCCATTGAGAGAAAAAAAAATTCCCCCTACGGCCTCAGAGATATAGAGGAAAGAATATACAAACTCTTTTTTTTTTTTTTTTTTTATAAACACAATTCTTTCCTGCTATTGAGTACCCCAGGATCTGCGGTTTGGGCGGGTGATTCTGTTATGATTGAGTCACCGTAGGAGGCAAAAACAGAAATGCTAGCTAAGTCCAGAAAACCAGAGAAGTTGGCAACTATCAGATTGCAGACCCCTGAACCTATCAACACAACTAGCAGTAGCCGTGGGGGGTTCCTACGATGACCTAGACCCCTCGATCACAGCCGGAGAGATACATAGGCCTAAAGAAGGAAAGGGGAAATCTAACTGCCCCAGAGCAGACCCCAAAGCAATAGGCAGCCCCCCACATACAGTATAATGACGGTGAAGCAAGATGAAAACACTTACACAGACAGAAAGACAGGCTGAGCAAAGACGGGGCCAAAAACTACCTAGATAGGAACGGATAGGAAGGCTGCTGTCTGCAATCTGCCAAAACCCTATCAGAGACAAAAGCCAACAAGCTGATATAAAAATGGCCCTGAAGCAACTAAGCTTCAAAAACTAAATCAGCACTCAGGTACTTTCAGAAGACAGAGCTAACGGAACACTGCACACTCCAGCAGGGAGTGGCAGAATCCAAAAAGCAAGAGAAACAAAGACAAATCTTAAATGCAAAAGGCAAAACAGAAAACTTAGCTTTAGGAGAGCAGGAATCAGACTGGTGTCCAAGAGTCCACAGAGAAATCACCCGCAGGGCAGAAAGGGCGTAGGCTGCCTTAAATCCAGTCAGTGACTCCACTCAGCCAATCATCTTCATTAGTCCCAGGTGCCTGATAATCAGGCTCACTACCTTCTTTCACTAGAATAGGGAGTTCACCAGGCCTCAGTGATGGAGGGGAGAATGAACTCACAACAGGAAGCGCTGTGGTGTGCCTAAGGCAGCCACAGTGAAAGAACCGTGAGGGACTTCACTTTAAGAGAGAGGAGGAGGTGAAAGGTACCAGGGCCTGTGCGTAGAAGCTGTCATGTTGCTGTCGTGTTGCAATGGTTATCGAGAGGATAGCCAATAAAGAGGACCTGTTTGAACTCACGTTGGTTTCTGTCTCCAGTCTGTACGCGGCCGAAAGGGACCACCCCCCAGTCGACACACGATCCTACAACAGCACTCTGTGAACAGCCAGCTTCTTTAGCAATAGCCTTTTGTGGCTTACCCTCCTTGTGGAGTGTGTAAATTACTGCCTTCTGGACATCTGTCAAGTCAGCAGTCTTCCACATGATTGTGGAGCCTACTAAAAAAGACTAAAGGCGCTTTTTAAGTGCTTAGGAAGCCTTTGCAGGTGTTTTTGTTAATTTTTCTAATTTACTGAGATAATGACTTTGGGTTTTTCATTGGCTGTAAGCTATAATCTTTAACATTAACGGAAATAAACACTTGAAATACAGGGTGGGCCATTTATATGGATACACCTAAATAAAATGGGAATGATTGGTGACCCAGATCGCCGCGTTGAATTTGCAGAATGGGCAAAACAAAAATTGTAACAGGACCCTCAGTTTACACAGAACATTATGTTCAGTGATGAGGCAAACTTTTTGGGTGGGCCATTTATATGGATACATCTAAATAAAATGGGAATGGTGACCGTTTTCTTGCGTAGGGTGTCTTGCATTGAAATCTGCTGCAATGACCTGGATACTGCGTTCACCAGACATCAACACAATTTCTATTCGCTCATCATGTGTTAACCTCTGCGACATGTCAATGGCTGTAAACAAAGAGAAACTTGTAAATAACTCATGAAAGAATAAAGTTACGTTAATACCAAGCACACCATTGTTTTTCTTGTGAAATTCTCAATAAGCTTGATGTGTCACATGACCCTCTTCCCATTGAAAAACGTAAAGTTGGATCCAAAATGGCTAACTTCAAAATGGCTGACATTGTCACCACCCATCTTCAAAAGTTTTCCCCCTCCCATATACTAATGTGCCACAAACAGGAAGTTGATATCACCAACCATTCCCATTGTATTTAGGTGTATCCATATGAATGGCCCACCCTGTAGATCACTCTATGCAATATACAAGTTTCACTTTTTGTATTGAAGAACTGCAATGAATTAAGTTTTTGATGATATTCTAATTTTATAAGAAGTACCCGTATATGTAGTTAACTTTTGAGAGTTTTCCTATCCTGTATGGAGCGAAAGTGCACATCCTCGACCTCCGCTCCGCTATTTGTCTAGTGGTGTGGCTGTTTCAAGATGCACAATAAGGCTGTACTTGAAGAAAAATGGGCTGCATGGTCGAGTCGCCAGAAGGAAGCCATTACTGTGCAAATGCCACAAAGTATCTAGCCTACAATATGCAAAACAGCACAGAGACAAGCCTCAAAACTTCTGGAACAATGTAATTTGGAGTGATGAGACCAAAATTGAACTTTTTGGCAACAACCATAAACGTTACATTTGGAGAGATGTCAACAAGGCCTATGATAAAAGGAATACCTTTCCTACTGTAAAGCATGGAGGTGGATCGCTGATGTTTTGGGAGATGTGTGAGCTACAAAGGCACAGGTCAAAGTTGAAGGAAAAATGAATGCAGCACATTATCAAATACTGGAGGCAAATTTGCACTCATCAGCCCACAAGATGCGCATGGGACGTACTTGGACATTCCAACATGACAACGATCCAAAACACAAGGCCAAGTCGATCTGTCATTGGCTACAGCACAACAAAATGAAGGTTCTGGAGTGGCCATCTGTCTCCTGACCTCACTATCATTGAGCCACTCTAGGGAGATCTCAAGCGCACAGTTCATGCTAGATAGCCCAGGAATTTACAGGAACTAGAGGCTTTTTGCCAAGAAAAGTGGGCAGCTTTACCATCTGAGAAAATAAAGAACCTCACCCACAACTACCACAAAAAACTTCAAGCTGTCATTGATGTTAGAGGGGGCGATACTCGGTATTAAGAAATGGGGTATGTGAACTTTTGATCAAGGTCATTTGGATGTTTTGGGTTGTCATTATAATTTAAAAAGAGAATCGACAGTAGTTTGAAAATAAATAGCTTCACCCAACCACTAACCATGAGTGGAGAAAAAGTTTTGGTGTTATCATTCATATTCTCTGAAAAAAGGCCAAGAAACCAAAAATTCTGCCGGGGTATGTAAACTTTTTGAGCAGAACTGTATGACCGGTATCTTGCAATTTTCATTATTTTTCACTTTTCCTATAAGCTATATCACAGAGAGCTTTATATTTGCTTATGTTAAGCGAAGTTTATTGAAACAACATTAAATATTTAAGTGATATTCAAACCATATTTGTTGTGAGTTCATTTTTTCCTCCGTCACTGAGGCCTGGTGAACTCCCTATTCTAGTGAAGGAAGGTAGTGAGCCTGATTATCAGGCACCTGGGACTAATGAAGACGATTGGCTGAGTGGAGTCACTGACTGAATTTAAGGCAGCCTACGCCCTTTCTGCTCTGCGGGTGATTTCTCTGTGGACTCTTGGACACCAGTCTGATTCCTGCTCTCCTAAAGCTGTTTTCTGTTTTGCCTTTTGCATTTAAGATTTGTTTTTGTTTCTCTTGCTTTTTGGATTCTGCCACTCCCTGCTGGAGTGTGCAGTGTTCCGTTAGCTCTGTCTTCAGAAAGTACCTGAGTGCTGATTTCGTTTTTGAAGCTTAGTTGCTTCAGGGCCATTTTTATATCAGCTTGTTGGCTTTTGTCTCTGATAGGGTTTTGGCAGATTGCAGACAGCAGCCTTCCTATCCATTCCTATCTAGGTAGTTTTTGGGCCCCGTCTTTGCTCAGTCTGTCTTTCTGTCTGTGTAAGTGTTTTCATCTTGCTTCACCGTCATTATATGTGTGGGGCTGCCTATTGCTTTGGGGTCTGCTCTGGGGCAGTTAGATTTCCCTTTTCCTTCTTTAGGCCTATGTATCTCTCCGGCTGTGATCGAGGGGTCTAGGTCATCGTAGGAACCCCCCACGGCTACTGCTAGTTGTGTTGATAGGTTCAGGGGTCTGCAATCTGATAGTTGCCAACTTCTCTGGTTTTCTGGACTTAGCTAGCATTTCTGTTTTTGCCTCCTACGGTGACTCAATCATAACACATATTATTAACACAGAACAAGCCCATTGCTGGGTAGTGATATACCCTGGGCACTAGAGCTTGTATTTTATTATAGCTCTATATAAAAATAGACATTTAGTGAAACAGCCAGACATTTTAGCAGTGCTAAAGTAGAAACTGTTCTGCAACTTGATTTACTCACCTCTTCTCCCTGCCCATAATTTATATCATTGGGGCAGAAGGGTCTTTTGGGTCCTCTTAAGTTGGCAACGCTACAACCTGCTCTCAGGTTCAAACTGACCCATCAAAATACCCAGTGCTTCTTTGTTGGTCCAAACCTTTGTTTCTTTAATAGGTTGCTATTACAACAAGGCTCTAGAGGTCCAGAAGAAGACAACCCCATTAAGAGCTAAATTCACAGCAACATTTTAAACTTGAGGGTCTATTTCTTAGTGTTGATAACTAACTTAGGTCCTATTAATGAATTGTTCTGTGTAATGACCTGAACAACAACGATTTCAATCCAATCATAAGTAGACTTGCTCATATTTGTAAAGATGGACCTTGTTATCATTTATTTTGATGGACTCAAGGAACATCCATCCAATATTTTATACAAGAGAGAGCAAATCTAGCAGCAACATTAACAGCATTTCAACTGCCTGGAGGATAGCTGACTGCAGCTCCTGACATAATTTCCATCTACTTGTACTGTTTCCATTCGTGCTCCTAATGTTTTCTATCTCCCTCTGGGTGAAGGCAGGAAGCACAGTACAAGGCCTGAACATTATAAATATGAATGTAAAGACAGCCTGCAGATCCAAGACTTGAAATAAAGAATGTTAAAATGGGAATGCATGCCATTTAATAAAAAACAATCATGAATTAATCTGCTGAAATTTGATTCTGCGCATCCACTTGAATTTCACCAGGAAACTTGATTCCGATCAAATGTATTCCTTGAGAATCAAATATGCTATGAGGTCTCTCCTGCCCCAGAGCATAATAAACAAAGATTAAAAAAATAACATTATACTCACCTCGCCCCGACATTCACCTGTTCAGCCACACAGCCCCTCTCTGCTCCACTTCAGTCTTCTCTTTCTGTGTTCCGCCATCTTCAGCCTCTCTGTGCTAAATGGGCATCAAAACATCATGACATGAAGTTGCCATACCCCTCAAAATATCATTGATTAGGTCTCAGATGATGTAATGACATACGGGGGATGCATGTCAAAATGTCTCAGGACAATGTCTTGAAGTTTTGAGACCATAGATAATCACAGAGGGATTGAAGATGCTGCAAATCAGCAGGAGAGGATGCGTGAAGATCTGCAAGGCTGGACACACGAGAGTTGAAACTAAGGGTCCCGTTTCACTTAGCGACACAAACGATCCCGACAACGATACGACCTGGTAGGGATCGCTGGTGCATCACTAAATGATCAGGCAGATCTCTTCAGCGACGCAGCAACGATCCAGCGATCAAACACAGCGATGCATGCTGGCCAGCGGGACACCGATGATGAAAAAATAGCCCAGGACATTCCTGCATGATCAGCGATATCCAGCAGGGCCGGTCACCGCTATGTGTCACATGTAGCGAGATCGCTGTTGCATCACAAAATCGGTGACGCATTAGCGATCTCGCTAGTGATCTCGCTATGAGAGATGGGGCCTTAAGTGAATATATTTGTTTGTATCTTTTCATTCTTTTGGGCCCTTTAGAATTCCAAAATATGGTCTCCAGTTTAATTAGCGTAGAATTGATTTGCTCACCTCAAGCTACAACGGGGAAAATTAGTATTTGATAACACTGCCTTTTCTGCAAGTTTTACCACTTAAAATTTACAGACCTCTCCATTCTTTGTATCGTAGTCAATAAAATAATCATCAAGAACAATATAGTGCTGTGGCCAAGAGTACGGAAGTACTACTCTCCCAGAGTATTGACCCAAATGTAAAGGGTTAAAAGGACAACTCCCAGAAGCATCACAAACGAACAAATAGAGTAATACTGTCCCACACAACATAAAAAGAAAATTATTGGTTATCATTTATTGAAAATTATCACATATACACATAATCAAATATAACCACGTTGGACCGCCAGCAGCTGGAGGCCGAAATCGCCCAGCTGACACACCATCTACGGCTGAGGCAGGAGGCATTCTGGATAATTAACTGGCAGCAGGCCTGGGAGGGGCCTACACCATCGGTACCTCCATGCCTGGTACCCTCACCATTGGTACCCGCTGTGGCTGCTGTCACACCAGTACTTTCACCTGCGGTACCTGCCGCTGCTGCACCCGACTTCTCCCAGGCAGCACCTGTGGAACTCGCGGCCACTGCTATGCCACAGTCAGCGCCTGTCTCCACCCGCACACTACCATCACCGCAAAGCGCGGCTTGTCGGGAGGAGTCCTCTGAGAACCTGGGAGCCGGAGCGGAGGAAGTTGAGCTTCTGCCTGGACCTGACGCGGCTGCGCCAGTCCCACTGGAGACCCCTGCCGACCCGGAGCCGCCGTCTGCCCCGCCATTGTCTCCGATCTTGGGCCGGGCAACCCGAAGAAACGTCATGCACCTCCAGGATGCTCCTGGCATGACCGCCACCCCTGCCAATGGGTTACCCCCTGAGTTTTCATACACTACAGCCGGCATGCTCGAATTCCACATGGGACAAATGGAAGGGCTGTGTTCTCAATTCAGAAGCACTAAGCTGACTGCGATGGGGAGATGGAAGAAGTCCCTGTTGAAAAGAGTCAGGCTGGAACAAGCGCGTCCCATTCACCGTCTTCTGATCTCAGCCGAAGAGTCTGAGCAGCTGATGGGTGTCACTATACATCATGGGAAGAATACCTGCAATTTGTGGACAGCAAGCAGGAAGAGGATGCCCATAAGTTCTCCCCTGGAAGCAGCCCAAGTCATCAGCTTTCAGCACCCCAGGAGGGGACAACCAACACTAACAATGATTAGTAACTAACTCTGTTACCCAGAAGTTATTTTTGTTTTTGTTTGTTCATCATGTTTTTCCAGGTTGCCCAGTTTTAATGGCAACATTTTCATAGAACTGTGGAGATCATGGACACTGAATGATCCAGAACTGTAATGTATATAGTTGCACCTCCTTAGATGCCCTCTCTTGGTTTTACATAGCCCTTTTTGGAATAAGGATTACCTCAAGAATTGGCATTTTGCTCTTAGAATAAGGACATTTCAAGGCAACTTGGCTGGACCAGTGTCTAACCTACATAATTGCATTTAAAGAAATAATGTTTGGTATTTTTGATAGAACAGATTTTATAGTCAGTAGTGAGGTTTAGGAATCTGATTAATAGTTTACTATGCTAATATTTGAATAAAGATTTAAAAATTGCAAGTGACGAACCAGGCATCAGCAGTTGACATTTAAGGTTCAGAAGTAATAGTAAAATGTGAAGGAAAAGAAGAAGTGATGAAGAAATGTGATAATGATAACACTTGAAATTGGTAGTGTGTTTACTGCTAATAGCACTTTGAATTAGGTACTGTATTAAGATATAGTTAGTTAAAATTGTTTGTAACGTTCAAGAGTCAGTGGCTCCCACATTGAGAAGTTTAGATAAGAATTGTTTATTAAGCATTTCAAAAAATTTTTTGTATGTTCCTGTATTTTTCCCATCTTTGTTTCTTTTGCAGCCCGCGGACGTGCTGTGTTTAACGGGGGGTATGTGGTGCCCCTGAGGGTTCAGTCGCCACAGAGGTACTGCACCTCCTCCTTTGGTGTGGTACCCCACCATTCAGGTAAGGGGGAGACTCCTGACCACGCTCCAACACCTGCATCCCACACAACAAAGTAGTGTAGCAAAGCACCCTTTGGTGGCTCCCTGCTTGGAACACAAAGCGTGCTGGGAGGCGGGTGGAATTTAGTTAGCATCAAAAGAGCAGGAAGAGTTTAGGATTTAGTCAGTCAGTGGTCAGTCAGTGAGTCTGACAGAGTCAGAGGAGGAGTGAAGAGCCACTGTGTGGGATGGATGAAGGAAGTGCTGCAGCCGACCTGAGTGACCTGGGTCTGCTGGCACAGGAAAGGAACATTGATAGAAAGCCTGACTCTCTCCATAAGAAAGAAGGATTTGTACGGAACCTGAGGAGAGGAGGACTAGGGATTAGGGTTAGAGGAGAACCCTTCCCAAGTTCTCGCTCTGGCCGGGAGCGCCTATGGGGAGTGTTTTTGGTCATCGCCTAGTCAGATAATTACTACAGTGAATGTGCTGCAAATCTTTAGAATATCCCCTTAATTGTGTCTCTTCACCTATTTGTGACGCGCGCTTTGTTTATTATACGTCGACGCTTGCGCAGATAATCATCACAGCAAGTGAGCTGTATATCTTTGAGGGTTAATCGGTCACATGACCACAAGGGTCGCCTTGATTGGTCTTTCTCATTTATTCGTGACGCGCGCTTTGTCTACTATACGCCGACGCCTGCGCAGTAGGCTACTGCAGGCGCCTGCGCAGTAGCAATATTGAGCTCTCTCTCACTTCCTGTATTCAGGATGTGTGCCTTGTCCAACGCATGCGCAGTTGGCATTCTGTGACGTCACACGCCGCTGCTGTGAGCTGTCAGCCATAGCTATGGATCAGTGACTAACTGCTGACTCTCAGGTATATTGAATGTTAACCCTGTCAAGGTAAGCAGCGGCGCAGCTGCTCTATATCTACTAATTATGCAACCATATATATTGACACAGCTGACTGGCAATCTGTACCCCTGACGAAGCCACCTAGAGTGGCGACACGCGTCGGGTCTCTGGCTCTACCTGCCCCACTTCACTTCTCATTTGCATTGTGCTGATTTGTATGTGTGGTTATCATTTGGGGTGGTTATGGAGATTTTCTCTGTCCACTTAGACCCTCTCTAGCCCCTAATGGTCTGGCTGATCTGGTCCTTGATGTTCCCTATGCCTGATCTTGGGCTGGGGTACCTCTATGCATATATGAGGTCTATTTAGTGTGCATTTCTATCTTTTTTGTACTCCTCATAGTGATCAGCACTATCTTGGGTTTACATTATCCCTTGTACTGTTTTTTCTAATTATTGGGTTGGAATTGCATCAGTTTTTCATTGTATATGTATATTATTGGTGTTTCTGACTCATATGCTCTATATTACCTATGTGTGGGCTTACTAATTCTCCTATTGAGAATCCTGTTTACATGGACCTAGGGATATAGGCATCATTCTCGGTGAGGGTGATGGTTGGTAGCAGGTGGGTTGCTCTATTATGAGCATTGTATTATTTGTGTATGTGTCACATTTGTGACAATTTTTAATGTTTTTAAGAATTTTTGCTGTTTGCTGTGATTAATAAAATTTGTATTATATATGCTATGTCCTATTCAGGGTGATCCCCCTGCTCATGGCCTATTTCTTTCTCTCCTTTTTGTCAAGCATATGTACTATTTAGGTCTAGGTTGGATCCCCTTAATTATCCTTTTGGTGGTGCCCCCATTTCTTTGTTTCTCCTTCCCAAGTTCACAGCGCAAGGCCGGGGTCCGGTCCCCAAGGTTGTATGGATACTAATGCTCCTGCAGCAGACACCGGAGGAATAGAAGTTGTCACCACTTTATTCCCACACAAGACTTGGGGGCACAACAGCAACGTGAGTGAGCTGGGACTTAGTTGCAAGGAGTCCCCTATGCAGGCTACAGCTGTCTGCCGTACAAGTAGAGTTCATAGGAACATCTGACAGGAGGAACTCCAGTGTAACTCAGTACTGTGAGTACTTCACTATAGGCGCAAAAGGGAGACGTTCAGAAAAGGCACATATGTTGGCGGAGTGTTGGAAAGGAGTACTTCATCTTGCCTGGAAGTTGGCTGAGCCCCTGACCCGGAGGACACGGCACCGAGGCGGGCACCTGTACCTGCAACAGACTGTGAGTAAAGCTTTGGAACTACATGCTCTGGTGTCCTCCACTTATTCCTGCGTCAACACACCCAGCACTGCTACATCCTTGTGCCTAGCCCTGCACCATTCACGTCTCTCCCCTATCTCCTCATCTACACTGCCCTGGGACTACAGCCCTGCCTGTGGAGGGCTACACCATCCTTGCTGCCCCACACCATCTGTCCCAGAGGATCTGTCTGCAGCGTCGGCTTAACATCTTCATTGCCAAATACCACAGGTGGCGTCACGAAACATTAATTAATAAACTTTATTCCATCACTCAACATTCCCCCCTTTTACAATGGACGCCCAGGGCCACGGACCAGGTCACTGCCACTGTGACAGCCCCCATTGAAATCCACCGGGCCCGGCTCCGAGTACCCCGCTGCCCTGGGTGCGAGGGCGATCCAGAGACCACAGTCATATCATAAAATATATACAACATTACGGGGGGCGTGGCCTGCTGCACATGGAGACAGAAGCATAGTAGAACTTCTCTGGTGCATACTGACCCCATAAAGCAGCACACAGCTACGTACAGCAACGGCTCCAGACCCGAAGGACCGCGGAAAGTAGTGGGAGTGTGGGGCCATGAAGGACCTTCGCAGCAGCAGAGGAAAGGGCAGGAAAGGGCAGGAAAAGCCCCCTTAAGCTCACCCAGTTTTATCTGGCGGCGGAGAGTGAGCAAAATGGCGCTGGGAAGCTCAGACGCGGCATGGACACACAGCGCTCATCCGCCCTACGCTCAAGGGGAGAGGTAGGAGAATCTCCACGGAGGCATGCGGAGGGGGAAAAAAAGGGGAGCAGCCTACCCGATTATAGAAAGGAGGATCAAGGTGGGGTAAACTGTGGAACCTCCACGGCGCAGAGGGATGGAAGCTGCCGGGGGGGGCTCAGAAATCCAGCCCCAGGTATCCCCTCATGGAAGAGGCCTAAGGGCCTCAAGCGGCTCTGCTGGAGAACCACTAAATGAGCACACTATGAGACAACTTATGTCTGAAATAATGTCTACCTTTAAAAAAGATATGCAAAACATGCTTAGATCTATGCAAAAGGACATTAATGTTCTGGAAGAACGCACGTCCCACATAGAAGATAAGATGACGGAGTTAACCGCTGCGCACAATGAGGTGGTGGACACAGTGGTGTCCACGGATGAAGAGGTAGATGCATTAAAACTGAAAGTAGCAGATATGGAAGACAGATCTCAACAACATCCGTTTGAGGGGCATTGCAGAAACGGTAAAGACTGAAGACCTCAAAGAATTTCTTACTGATTATTTCTCATGTCTGTTGCCGGAAACCTCACAGCTCGACTTGATTATGGATAGGGCACATAGATTGCCCAAGCCAAACCGTCTCCCAACCGCAATACCGAGAGATGTTATAGTAAGAATCCACTTCTTTCACATAAAAGAGAAGGTGATGGAAGCTGCTCGAAGTCCGCCATCTCTGCCCGACCGCTTTAAAGACATAATTATATTTGCGGATTTGTCAGCTTTCACTCTAGCACGCAGGAGAACATTTTCATCATGTACGGGGATCCTAAGAGAACACAATATCCCGTACAAGTGGGGGTTCCCAGTGAAGTTGGTAATAACGAAAGATGGGCGCAAGCATGTGGCGAACAACTTGGAGCAAGCTTTACGCCTTTGTAAAGAATGGAATCACCCTCTCAAAGCTGGGGAGGTCCAGGGGAAAAATACAATACCACAACCAATCTTGGAGGAATGGTCTCAAGCGTGAGCAGCATGCAACAAGGATCTGGCTTAGTATCCTGGAGCAGGAAACGTAAATCTGGAGGAGGTTCTCTGTTGGTTGATATTTTTCAGTGGAGCTCTTATGGCCTCATTCTTTTCGGTTATACAAATTGAGAGCAGTAAAACCCGTTGGGGTAGGACTGTCCGGGTCTGAGAAACCGGGGGTCAGTTAAGGCAGGACCCCATCACTTACGGCTATCGGGACTTGGACATGGATCATTCATCAGGATCTTCGGAACTCTGGTTTTTGGTTTTGTTTTTGTTTTATTTTTTTCTTCATATGGAGATTTTTCATGCAGCCTTTTTGATTTTTTATTGCTTCCCAAATTTTATGGTTTTTTGTGCTGTTTTTCTCCGAATTTGGTACTTTTTCTGGTACTGGTCCAAGTTTGGGACTTATGTCAGGGCCTAGGCCGTATGTGGTCTATTAAGCTTTTGCTGGGTTCCCGATACCTTTGACAGGCAGCCTGTAAGGGCTCTCTGTATGTGTGCCTTAGAGGGCATAGTTATTAGTTTGAATGTTATTTGTGTTTACTGTTCTTTGCATTCACAGTGGCAGCACTTCACAGTCGGATCTTCAGGGGTGGGGAAAAGGGGTGAGAAGCAATTTGAATACGTGGGCACCAGTGCCCAGGATAAGTATGAGTTTGTATGTTTCATGGCATGTTTGGTAAACCTACACAGGGGAGTATATCCCACCAGTATACCTTATACACAGCAGCGGCACTGAGCATTTTTAGTCACACTCATAGATGGTGATTAAGTTTTTATCTGTAAATGCCAAAGGCTTAAATTCCCCTTATAAGAGGTCAATATTATGGAAGGAGGCACTGAGGACCAATGCAGACATATTGTGTATACAGGAGACTCATTTAAACAGTGAAGATACGAGTAGATTAAAACATAAAAGATTCCCTCATGTGATTCTAGCACCGGCAAATAGGAAAAAAGGTGGGGTGTCGATTGCAATTAGGGACTCGGTGGCCTTTTCCCTAACTAACCAAATTATAGAATCTCATGGAAGATACATTATACTACAGTGTTTAATCAATAACATCCCATACACATTAGTAACCATATATGCCCCCAACACAGGACAATATACTCACATTAAGAAAATAATAGCAAAAGCTATTAAAGTCAAGAAAGGTTCTCTTATAGTAGTAGGGGATTTTAATGTAGCGTTGTGGCCCAACATGGATACTACAACTCAATGGCGGATCTTAATAGGGGCGGATGGGGCGGTCGCCCCGGGCCCAAGGTTTTTTGGGGGCCCAGGGGCGGGGGCCCAGGGGCAGGGGCGGGCTGGGCCAGGTGGCAGAGAGGCAAATGCCCCCCGGACCGCTCCCCCAGCACCTGTACAGGGCTGGCCGTGCCCTGTGCTGTGACGCCGCCGGCAGCAGACAGCCGCCCGCATCACATTCTATGAGGGGCCGGGAGCTGTGCACGGCCGTCACCTTGACGGCTGCTCAGCTCCGGCTGTACTTCCGGGTCAGATGTCAGGCGTGCGCGATGACGTCATCGTGCACGCGCCGACATGTCCCGGAGGATGCTGAAAGCAGAGGCGCTGCTGGGGAGCGAGCCGGCTGTGAGGTAAGTATGGGGAACTTTTTTTATTTTTTTTTATTTATAAAATGAATTAAATGGGGGAGGGGGTGAGTGGGGGCTGTACACAATGAAGGGGGGTGACTGGGGCCTGTATATGATGAAGGGGGGGGTGACTGGGGCCTGTATATGATGAAGGAGGGGTGACTGGGGCCTGTATATGATGAAGGGGGGGTGACTGGGGGCTGTATATGATGAAGGGGGGGTGACTGGGGCCTGTATATGATGAAGGGGGGTGACTGGGGCCTGTATATGATGAAGGGGGGGTGACTGGGGCCTGTATATGATGAAGGGGGGGTGACTGGGGCCTGTATATGATGAAGGGGGGGTGACTGGGGCCTGTATATGATGAAGGGGGGGTGACTGGGGCCTGTATATGATGGAGGGGTGACTGGGGCCTGTATATGATGAAGGGGGGGTGACTGGGGGCTGTATATGATGAAGGGGGGTGACTGGGGCCTGTATATGATGAAGGAGGGGTGACTGGGGCCTGTATATGATGAAGGAGGGGTGACTGGGGCCTGTATATGATGAAGGAGGGGTGACTGGGGCCTGTATATGATGAAGGAGGGGTGACTGGGGCCTGTATATGATGAAGGGGGGGTGACTGGGGGCTGTATATGATGAAGGGGGGGTGACTGGGGGCTGTATATGATGAAGGCGGTGAGTGGGGGCTTCACAGGATGAAGGGGGGATGAGTGGGGGCTTCACATGATGAAGGGGGGGTGAGTGGGGCTGCATATGATGAAGGGGGGTGAGTGGGGCTGCACATGATGAATTGGGGGTAAGGGGGGCTGCACATGATGTGGGGGTAAAATTAACTGGACATGATGATGGGGTAGTGGGGCTGCACATGAAGTTGGGGGGGAAGGGGACTGCACATGATAAAATGGAAGGGGGGATAAGGGGCTGCAAATGATGAAGCAGCACTGCAGATGAAGTGAGTGGGTGATAGGGGACTGCAATGGATGAAGTAAGGGGACTTCAAATTAAAGTGGGGACATTAAAGTGGATCCCCTATGGCCAGGATCACGTTGGGCGATTTTGTGCGTATTGGCCGTAGGCCTACAGCTTATGTGCAATGTCTTTTTAGGCCATGTCCACACGTGGTGGAATGGTGGCGGGTTTTCCGTATGGACCTGCAGCAAACCAAGTGCTGCGGTCCGTACGGCTGTCAATTCCCGCATGGGGACCACAGCGCTCAGGTGGGAAGGGGGGTACAGGGGCCCAGGTTTTATGAACAGCCCCGGGCCCATAGTCCACTTAATCCGCCACTGCTACAACTAGATCAAATAAACTCAACCCTAGCCCACTTGCCAAACTGTTTCACATGCAAGAACTGTACGACATTTGGAGACTTAAAAACCCATCTACACGAGATTATACGTTTCTTTCTCACTCACATAATACCTACACGAGAATTGATTTTTTTCTAGTTGATAAAACAATAATACCTCGAGAATTAACCGCTAACATAGGTACTATAACTTGGAGCGACCATGCTCCTATCACATTAGAAATAGAAGAGAAGCATGACACAGATAGATCCCCAATTTGGAGGCTCAATACTTACATCCTGAACCACCCCACTTATGCTTCACAAACGCAACAACCCATTCAAGACTATTTTATACAAAATGATAATGGAGAAGTATCGGACGCAACCCTATGGTGTGCACATAAGGCAGTCATGAGGGGCATTTTATAAAGCAGGCTTCCCATTATAAAAAAATCTACGCAAACTGCAGTACATGATATTCAAACCAAATTGGGAAGATTACATAGATTGCACAAAAGATCATACTCTCCCACAAGAGCGGCTGAGATTTCAGACCTTCATAAAAGGCTACATGAGCTTAATATACATACATACAAGAAAGCCCTCAAAAAACTCAAAATGAAATATTATTGGCATGGAAATAAATCTGGGGAATTATTGGCTAAACAGGTGAAAATACGTGCAGCAAAATCCCGTATCCCATATTTAAATGGCCCCAATAAGGGAAAAATAATAGACCCTCAGAGAATCGCAAACGAATTTGCCAACTATTATGAATCCTGATAAAATTTAAAAGAAGATAATCAAACCCACCAACCAAGTGATGCAGAAATAGGGAGATTCTTAGACTCAATAAGCTTACCCACGCTATCACCCACACAGAAAGAAACATTATCTCAGGAACTCACAATATTGGAAATTCATAGAGCTATTGATACCTTGAAGCTACATAAGGCCCCAGGACCAGATGGCATTCCAAACAACTATTATGTAAAATATAAAAATTTGATCTCTCCTTACTTGGTGAGAGTATTCAAAGAAGCCACCAAGAATGGTGCCTTTCCAGCAGAAATGCTGAAGGCTCATATTATCACCCTACCCAAACCAGGAAAGGATCCAAATACCCCGACAAACTTTCGACCAATTTCGCTTTTGAACACGGACATCAAACTATTTGCTAAAGTACTATCCCTGAGACTTCTAGACATTCTTCCCGAGTTGATCCACTGGGATCAGGTTGGATTTGTCAAAAACAGGCAAACCAGTAACGGAACCAGACGCCTTATTGATTTAATTGCTGAGGTGGAGGGGAGTCGTGCGCCTTCTCTGCTCCTGTCATTGGATGCAGAGAAGGCGTTTGACAGAATCCACTGGGGATTTATGGAAAGGACGCTTAGATGTTTTGGATTCGGGGGACCCATTCTGTCTTCCATTATGGCATTATACTCTGGGCCTTCGGCCCAGGTGTATGCAAATGGGTATCAGTCTCCTGGATTTAATATCACAAACGGAACGAGGCAGGGGTGCCCTCTCTCCCCATTGATATTCGTCTTATTGATGGAACCATTTGCCCAGGCTATAAGAATGGAGAAAGAAATTTCTGGGATCAGAGTGGGCACTATGGAAAATAAGATAGGATTATTTGCTGACGACGTTATATTATGTGTCACGAATCCTGAAGTCTCCCTGCCCCATATATTTAGACTTATTACCCAATTCGGAAAAGCTAGCTATTACAAAATTAATTTAAGTAAATGTTTAATTCTTGACATGGGTATCCCACAGGCTACAAAGCAGAAACTAATGGAACAATACCCTTTGACATGGAGGGCTGACTCAATTCCATACTTAGGGATTCAATTAACTTACCCAATCAAAAATCTGGGGAAAATAAATTACGCACGTTTACTGCAGAATATCCATAAGGAGTTGCAGTCATTTTCCAAAGCAATGATATCCTGGTTGGGCCAGATTTCAGTGGTAAAAATGATGGTATTACCCCAAATTTTATATTATTTTCGCAACTTGCCTGTCCAAGTCCCACTTCACACCCTCCAAAGGCTCCAGTCCACTTTAACGAATTACTTATGGAACCAACGGAGAGCGAGAGTATCAGCGAAATTCTTGTTTTTGCCAATAAGACTTGGGGGGCTGGGATGCCCATGTGTATGTGCATATTATCGTGCTACATTGTTATATCAGTTAAGATGTTGGTGGGATGGAAACTCTACAAAGGCTTGGGTAAAACTGGAAGTGCAGATAGTGGGGCATCCCTCTATGGCCTCGTATATGTGGCATCTTCGATTGGCCAAAAAGTAGCAATTGCCAAGACACCCCATGATACGAGCAGGTGCAAACACCTGGTTAATGCAGACGATAGGACAGAAATTACTCCCTACAAGAATACATAAGCTTCCTATCAATGTAGTGGGTAACTTGATCCAGAATTTGGATTTGGGAGACTGGATCTTGAAGGGACTACTTAAAGTTGGAGATATTATGAATAACTCGGATCTCAGACCGTTTGGTGATCTAGTTAGAATGTTTGGGGTACATCAGAGGGATTTTTATAAATACCTCCAAATTAGACACCTATTAACAAGTATTAAAACAGATCAACAGGAATTGGTCTCACCATACGATAACTTCTTTGAAGTCAACAAAGATACAAAAGGGGTAATATCAAGGGCGTATGAGGTCTTGAATGACATGGGCGGCCCGCACTCCCTACCATTTGTGGGGAAATGGGAAATTGATTTAAAAACACATTTTCGGGAAGAACAATGGGATTACTCTTTTCAAATACATAAAAAAAAGTCCCACTGTATTAATCACTTGGCGATATCAAGAAAAATTTTGTACAGATGGTATTATACGCCAGCGCGTTTACAGAAAATATATCCTCAATTATCAGACAAGTGCTGGAGGTGTAATAAACAGCCGGGCTCGTTGCTTCACGTCTGGTGGGAGTGTGGGCTGATTCAACCTGTCTGGGCGGAGACACAACAATGTTTAAGCTCGATACTGGGCTATGGTGTGGAGTTGGGGCCCGAAACAGCCTTGTTGTCCATAGGCCTGGAAGATATGGACCATAATGATACAATAATAACCGTACAATTTTTGACTGTGGTAAGAGGGTGTATTGCGAGCAAATGGAAAACTTCGCAGGTTCCTACTGTTCAAGAAATAAGGGCCAAGATGCGACATAATTGTAGTATGGAAAAGATGATAGCAATCAGCAATAATAGAGGGTATAGGTTTGAAGTTACTTGGGGAAAATGGCTGGAGTTCTCGGAATCCAGGCGAGATTAGGTCAAGGGGCATGCGGGAGCTCAGGCTCTCTGGTGTATAGGTGGAGGTTCAATCATTGGGGTTTCAATGTTGCATAATGATTGTTAAATTTGGAAACTGGAAACCAGAAGAGAGATAATTGCTTATTATTAAAGATAACCGACTGGATGACAGTAAAAACAATTGTTACTGCCCATAATCTGTATGTTTAATTTCTATTTTTATTGTTATACTTCAATAAAAAATTACGGTTTAAAAAAAAAAATATATACAACATTACAAGGAACAAAGAAGTGGTGGAAGTTAAACATACTAGTAAAGGTAGCACAAATCAAAGAGAGGGCAGGAGAGTGTCAATCATAAAAAAGGGGCAAAACTCAATTTCTCATTAAGTGACTTTAACCCCTATCTTTACATAGTAACATAGTAACATAGTTAGTAAGGCCGAAAAAAGACATTAGTCCATCCAGTTCAGCCTATAAAATTCTGTCAGAATAAATCCCCAGATCTACGTCCTTCTAAAGAACCTAACAATAACTGTAAGATACAATATTGTTATGCTCCAGGAAGACATCCAGGCCTCTCTTGAACCCTTCGACTGAGTTCGCCATCACCACCTCCTCAGGCAGGGAATTCCATATTCTCACTGCCCTAACAGTAAAGAATCCTCTTCTATGTTGGTGGAAAAACCTTTTCTCCTCCAGACGCAGAGAATGCCCCCCTTGTGACCGTCATCTTCCTTGGTATAAACAAATCCTCGGAGAGATATTTGTATTGTCCCCTTATATACTTATACATGGTTATTATATTGCCCCTCAGTCGTCTTTTTTCTAGACTAAATAATCCTAATTTTGCTAATCTCTCTGGGTATTGTAGTTCCCCCATCCCCTTTATTAATTTTGTTGCCCTCCTTTGTACCCGCTCTAGTTCCATTATATCCTTCCTGAGCACCGGTGCCCAAAACTGTACACAGTACTCCATGTGCGGTCTAACCAGAGATTTGTACAGAGGCAGTATAATGCTCTCATCATGAGTATCCAGATCTCTTTTAATGCACCCCATGATCCTGTTTGCCTTGGCAGCCGCTGCCTGGCACTGGCTGCTCCAGGTAAGTTTATCATTAACTAGAATCCCCAAGTCCTTCTCCATGTCAGATTTACGCAGAGGTTTACCGTTCTGTGTGTAATGGTGATATTGATTCCTTCTTCCCATGTGTATAACCTTACATTTATCATTGTTAAACTGCATCTGCCACTTTTCTGCCCAAGTTCCCAACTTATCCAGACCCATCTGTAGCAGAATACTATCTTCTCTTGTATTGACTGCTTTACATAGTTTTGTATCATCTGCAAATATCGATATTTTACTGTGCAAACCTTCTACCAGATCGTTAATAAATATGTTGAAGAGAATAGGTCCCAACACCGACCCCTGCGGTACCCCACTGGTCACAGCGACCCAGTTAGAGAATATACCATTTATAACCACCCTCTGCTTTCTATCACTAAGCCACTTACTTACCCATTTACACACATTTTCCCCCAGACCCAGCATTCTCATTTTGTGTACCAACCTCTTGTGTGGCACTGTATCAAACGCTTTGGAAAAATCAAGATACACCACATCCAATGACTCACCTTGGTCCAGTCTATAGCTTACCTCTTCATAAAAAATCAACAAGGATGGTGGACTGTCTCTCAAAGTGGACCTCAGTGGAGCATACCCGCCTGTTCCTCGGGAACTGACCAACTGGGATGGCCTTAACAACTGAATAATTATGTGCAGAGGAGGCATGCAGCAAAGAATTAACGGTTGTTTCCTTGCGATATAAATCAGTCTCAATGGAGCCATCCTCTGCGACACATAAACTGATGTTGAGAAAATCAATTCTATTCTGATTTCAAGTAGAAGTAAACTTTAAATTAAAAGAATTGTTATTAAGTTGCCGCATGAAGCTGGATAGGCTGGTTTTGTCACCGTTCCAAATCATCAATACATCATCGATGTATCAAAACCAGCCTACCAATGGGTCCGAGGTGTGTGCTCCGTCGCCCTGGAGAACCTGCCTCTCCCAATAGCCAAGAAACAGATTTGCATATGACGGAGCACACGCCGCACCCATCGCAGTCCCTTGAATCTGTAAATAAAACCTATCCTTGAAAACAAAAGAATTGTGAGTTAACACAAACTCCAACAAATCCAAAATCAAATCATAAAGATGGCCATCCCAGTTAGTCGTCTTGAGGAAGAAGTGGACAGCCCTGAGTCCATCCGTTTTTCTAATAGAAGTTTAAAGAGACTCAATGTGGATAGATATCAAAAGCATGCCTGCTTCGAGAAACAGGCCATCAACTTTAGATAGTACATCTGTGGTGTCCCTGACATAGGAGAGAAGTGTTTCCACCAAAGGTTTTAAGCAGTGGTCAATAAATTTACATACATTATCACAAAGCCCCCCCTATGCCAGAGACAATTGGTCGACTGGGGGGGTTGTCCGTGTCCTTATGCACCTTCTGTAAAATAGAATGTGGCAAATTTTATCGTAGGTGCACTTCAACTGTGAGACAGAATCTAAAAAAAATCCTGAAAATCAAATTGTATGATTTTTACATAATTAATTTGTATTTTATTGCATGACATAAGTATTTGATGCAAAAGAAAAACAGAATTTAATATTTGGTACAGAAACCTTTGTTTGCAATTACAGAGGTCAGATATTTCCTATAGTTCTTGATCCAGTTTGCACACACTGCAGCAGGGATTTTGGCCCACTCCTCCATACAGATCTTCTCCAGATTTTTCCGGTTTCAGCGCTGTCACTGGGCAACATTGAGCTTCAGCTCCCTCCAAAGTTTTTCTATTGGGTTCAGGTCTGGAAACTAGCAAAGCCACTCTAGGACCTTGAAATTTTTCTTACAGAGCCACTCCTTAGTTGTTCTGGCTGTGTGTTTTGGGTCATTGTCATGCTGGAAGACCCAGCCATGACCCAACTTCAATGCTCTTACTGAGGGAAAGAGGTTGTTGGCCAAAATCTTGCTATCTCGTCCTGTCACCTTTGCAGAAAAGGACTGTCAAAGTATGATGCTTACCCCACCATTCTTCATGGTTGGGATGGGGTTCTCGGGATTGTACTTATCCCTCTTCTTCCTCCCAACACGGTGAGGGGATTTGATATCAAATTTCTATTTTGGTCTCATCTGACTGCATGAGCTTCTCCCTTGCCTTCTCTGGATCATCCAAATGGTCATTGTCAGACTTTAAAGGGGCCAGGACATGTGATGCAGCGAGTAGGAGGACCTTGCATGCCCTGCAGGATTTTAATCCATGATGGCGTGGTGTGTTAATAGCCCTATGAGGTGAGATCTTGCATGGAACCCCAGACAGAGGAAGATTGATAGTCATCTTGTGTTTCTTCCATTATCTATGCAAATTGCCTCTTCAGAGAAAAAGAGGACTTGAACTCTATATCGCCACCTGTTGGTAGTAGCGATCCTACAAGTCACAATGAACCCTTTAACGAGTCTTGTAATATGACTTAGGATAAAAGCCAAATCAGAATCTCAATTTGCACCGTGTCTGCAAATTGAGATTTTGATTTGGCTTTTATCCTAAGTCATATTACAAGACTCGTTAAAGGGTTCATTGTGACTTGTAGGCTCGCTACTACCAACAGGTGGCGCTATAGAGTTCAAATCCTATTTTTCTCTGAAGAAGCAATTTGCATATTATTTTCCCAGAGGAGCATTGCTTGGCGAATAAGCCTCCTTGCCTTGACAAGCCAGAGCTGGCAGTTCCATTGTCTAATAATTTTACCAACAGTTATTACCTTCTCATTAAGCTGCTTAACTATTGTCCTCCAGGTCTACAATTTTGTCACTGGTGTCCTTAGACAGCTTTTTGGTCTGGGCCATGGTGGAGAGGTTGGAGTGTAAGTGTGTGGACATGTCTCTTTTATACAGGTAACAAGTTCAAACATATGCAATTAGTACAGGTAATGAGTGCAGAGTCGGAGGGCTTCTTAAAGAAAAACTATGAGATCTGTAAGCTAGAATTCTTGCTGGTTGGTAAGTGATCAAATACTTATTTCATGCAATAAAGTATGGAGCGCCCGGCCAGGGGCTATCTGGGTACTCGGCACCGGGCACGTTGATCTCAATGGGAGCTGTCATGGGAGCTGTGACCCGGTCTGTGGCCCTGGCGCTCCATGGCAATAGGGGGGTGAAAGAACAATGAAATAGAGTTGATGAATAGTTAGTGACACCACCTGTGGTGTTTGGCAAGTGAGATGTTAGGCCGACACTGCATGCAGATCCTCTGGGGCTGATGGTGTGTTGCAGTCAAGATGGTGAAGCTCCCCACAGGTGGAGCTGTAGCCCCAGGGCAGTGTAGATATAGCGGGAGAGGAGAGGCGTAGGCTGTGTAGGAGCTGGTACCCAGATGTAGCGGTGCTGGGTGCGCTGGCGCAAGAATCAATGGAAGACACCAGGGCTTGTAGTTCCAATGCTTTACTCACAGTCTGTAGTACACACAGGTGCCTGCCTCTGTGCCATGTCCTCCGGGTCAGGGGCTCAGCCAACCTCCAGGCCAGATGAAATGCTCCCTTTCAACACTCCGCCAACATGTGCCTTTCTGAAAGTCTCCTCTTATAGTGCCTTTAAGTGTGAAGTACTCCTAGTACTGAGTTACACTGGAGTGCCTCCTGACAGATGTCCCCAAGAACTCTACTTGTACGGCAGCCAGCTGTAGCCGGCTTCGGGGACTCCTTACTCCTGAGTCCAGGCTCACTATCTATGTTGCTGTTGTGCCCCCAAGTCTTAGATGGGAGTTGTGCATTTACAGCCCACTACTCCACCGGTGTCTGCTGTAGAACCATTAGTGTCCATACAACCTCGGGGACCAGGCCCCGGCCTTGCGCTTAGAACTCCTAGGCAGGGTTCTTCCTCTAACCCACGTCCTCTGTTCCCTTTTACTCCTACGTTCCGCACTAGTCTTTACTTCTTATGGAAGATCAGGTTTCAGTTCAATGTCTTTCTCCTTCTTTCCTTTCCCGTCCCAGCAGACCCAGGTCACCGAGATCTGCTGCAGCACCTCCTTCCTCCATCCCTCTCTCAGGGATCTTCTTTCCTCACTCCTCTCTGAGTGACTCCCTCTCACTGACTGACCTCTAATCCTAATCCTTCCCACTCTTTTATGTATTCTAAACTCCACCCGCCTCCCAGCACGCTTCGTGTTCCAAGCAGGGAGCCACCAAAGGTGCTCTGCTACACTCCAAGCAGGGAGCTGCAATGTGGCTTTGCTGAACTACCGTGTTGTGTGGGATGCGAGTGTTGGAGCATGGTTAGGAGGCTTCAACTCACCTGGATGGTGGGGCACCACACCTCAGGAGGAGGTGCAGTACCTCTGTGGCAACTGAACCCTCAGGGGCACCACAAATGCAATTTAATTATTTAAAAATCATACAGTGTCATTTTCTGGTATTTATTTTTAGATTCTGTCTCATAGGTGAAGTGAACCTACGATAAAAATTACAGACCTCTCCATTCTTTGTAGATGGGAAAGCTTGCAAACTCGTCAGTGTATCAAATACTTATTTCTCCAACTGTATATATCAATTACATATGAAAGTTAAAGCGTTATCATGCAAAGAAGAAGCCAAATTATCAACACCATCCAGAAACGCTGCCATTTTCTCTGCGCCAAACAGTATTTAAACTGAGCTGAGACAAAAAGGAAAACTGTTCTGTGGTCGGAATAATCAAATTGTGAAATTTTTTATAAAAAAAACACGGATGCGGTGTTCTGAGGACTCAAGAGAAGAGGGACTATCCAGATGATTGTGAGCACAAAGTTCCTGCATCTCTCAAGGTATGAGGTTGCATTAGTGCCTAAAGGCCCCGTCACACACAGCGATCTCGCTAGCGCGATCGCTGATCTTGTGATGCCACAGCGAGATCGCTATGTGTGACTGGGATCAGCGACCGGCCCCCCTGCCAGGTATCGCTGATTGTGCTCGATCGGCCTGGGCCATTTCTTGATCGCTGGTCTCCCGCTGGACAGCATGCATCGTGTGTGGCAGCGAGAGACCAGCGATCAGCGACGCTGGTTTCTAATGTAAACATCGGGTATCCAGGAGCGGCTCCTGGATACCCGATGTTTACATTAGAAACCAGCTTGCTCGCTGGTCCTGAATGCTGGAGGGGCTGTCTAACGATGTCCCAGTGATCCCATCCATGTCGGATCGCTGGGACATCATTATGTGCAACGGGGCCTTAAGACATGGGCAGCTTATACATGAAAGGCTCTATCAATGCTGAGCATCATGCAGAGGTTTTTAGAACAACACACGTTCCCATCCAGACAGCTTTTTCAGGGATCTTTTTCAGCAATATAATGTTAAACCACAAACTGTATCCATCACAACAGCATGGCTTCACCGAAGAAGCATTCGGGTGATCAAACTGACGCCTGCAGTCAAGACCTTTCACCAATAGAAAACAAAAAAACAGGCAAAGACCTTGGACCGTTGAGCAGCTTGAATCCTACAGCAGACAAGCCTTTGACAAAATCTCCCAAACTTCCAGGAATGGGTCTCCTCACTTCCCAGATGTATATAGACTGCTGTAAAAAGAAGAGGGGATGCTACATAATGGTAGACAGGGCAGGGCCCAGTTTTTTCAGATGTGTTGCTGCCATTAATTTGCAATTTTTTTTAATGAAATTCAAAAATGTCTAATGTTCAACTTTTGATCTGTGTCTATAGTCTGTTATAAGAGCTTTCCGTTTCATTGCACTCCTATTTTCTCTACACAACAGCCCCAAGATTTTTTTTGGAAATGGGGTCGTATATGTAACCTGTGCAGCCCTTTAAAGTCAAATTAAAAGGCAACAATAGGTTCAATAGCGCTCAACAAAGTGGATAAGGAAAATTATTATTTTATTACTATGTGGCAAAAAACCCACGTAGGACTTGGGTATCCAAAAGAACAAGCAAACAAGAGAGCGATGGGTCAGCCCAACGGCAAAATAAGAAGGCATTTATCAGTTTTGCCTTTCATTTATATAAGCTCCTTCCCCAAATATTACACTCTGACAATATTTTTAGTGTTTGGCATCACGTTCAACGTTTAGTAACTGGAACTTCTTGTTACAGCAATTGACACTTACCCCTGAACCATCACCCTGACGTGTAATCTTATCCATTATGCCTTAAAATGTCAACTAACAGGTCATTTTCTTGAAGTTAATATTTACCAACAAAGATACACCCTAACTGTTGCAGAGACAAAAACAGAAATTGTAGACTTAAGTGCCTGGGGCAAGGTGTGTCTTCTTAATTTTAAGATCTTGGAGGTAGCACAGAGAGAAGTAAAATGCAAACTCTTCCCTAAATAGGATAAGGTCTCATATCAAACTTTAATGGTCTGTCTGGGCTTGGCTTTCGGATATATGAAAGTTCAGTATTATTTATTTCACCTCCTTTGGCTCATTCTCGAGCAATGGCGACTTGATGGATGAACGATCTATTGGAAGATCGATCTTGTGCAAGCCTAGATAGGTCCACCAGGGTCTCCTTTGCCATTATTTTGCTTCTGTTCATGATTCTCTGCAGCTTTTGATCTTCCCTCTTGACCAATTGATATCAGCACCAAAACTTCCTAGCATCTTTGATCCTGGCCCATCATGAGCATTGGTCATACTCAGGTTGTCCATCGGCTATTTCCCAGTAGCTTGTTGAGTACCCTCTGACCTAGGTGTGAATCTTCCAGCGTTATATCAAATTCCTTTAGTTGTACTCTCCATCAAGTTTGTCACGCCAACAGTTTGGTACTAGAAAAAAAAAATTGTTATTTATTTTATAGGCTTTTTAGACCTCTAAAAGAATGACTATTAATTTACAAATACCAAAAAAGATTCAAAATCTAATATAACTTTTATTTTGTCCTTGTTCCTCTACTCTTGGTAAAAAATGGCATTGTTAGAGATTTTGCATTGGGATCCAGAAACCTCAAGTTTCTCCTGGTGCAAAAATTTTAATATTTTTACACAACTGGGGCCCAATGAGTTGTATTTTTAGAAGTCGAAAATACTGTGTAAGAATAAAATAATGTAATGTTAATCTTCAAAATAAAATTTTAGCATGGAGTTATCACAGTTTTTATAAACATAGGTCAAATGTGCTCTGTTCATAAGAGCTGTGCTACATTTTTCTTTTCTCTTTTAACAACATCCCTCAGGCATTTCCATGGAGATTTTTTCCCTATTGAATTCACTGGATAAGAACTAAAAAAAAATTAAGCAACATGAAAGCAATGTATTTACAACTGCAGTTTTCTTAGGACTGATTCCTAACCCTTCATGACATAGGACATACATGAACATCATATTGCTGGTGCATAGAGCAGGCTCCATACATTATGCATGCTCGCTGTGATAGGGCTCTTTCACACATCAGTGTTTCCAGTATGTGTGGTGTCAGTTTTCACACGTACCGGAGACACTGAAACACCTCTGTGCACATGTCAGTGTGTTTCCACAGACCATGTGTCCATTTTTTAACAGGAGCTCAGTCTGCAATACGTCTCACACACGTGTACACTGATGACATCTGTGTGTCATCAGTATGACACATATCGGCGCCTGGGAATCAGAGGTACAGTTTGCGCTGTTCCCCAGCGCCGAATACTGAAGACAGCTCTTATCATTTTCCCCTACTCGTGCACCGATCAGAGCTAGCAGGGGAGAATGTTGAGAGTTGTACTCAACTGATAACAGCGAGAGCAGGCAGTGGATGATGGGTGTATTAATCAGCCTCTGCATGTGCTTTAAATATATAAATACATTTAAAAAAATTGTATTTTTGATAACCAGCCAGGCAAAACTGACAGCTCTGGGCTGCACCCCTTAGTTTGTCAGCTTTAGCAAGGTTGGTTATCAAGAATAGAGGGGACCCCACGTTGTATTTTTTAAATACTTAAATAAATAATTTTAAATTAAAAAGGAAAAGTGTGTTTTGTTTTTATTTCAAATAAAAGACTTTATTCTGGCTGTGTGATTATTCACAATACAACTATAGGATTGGTAATGGATAGGTGTCTTATAGGCGCCTCTCCATTACTAACCAGTGGGCTTGATGTCACTGGACAATACATAGGTGACATCAATCCTTCAAATATGAACCCCACTTGTCACCACTACAGGGCAAGAGGGAAGAGTCAAGCAAAATGCCAGAATTGGCAAACCTTTAATGGATATTCCTTTTCTGGGTGGCTGAGGGCTGCTATTTTTTAGACTGGGGGGGTAATATCCATGGCAACTTACCAACCAGAGAATACCAGCCCAAGCTGTCTGCTTTAGCTTGGCTGGTTGTCAAAAATGGGAGGACCACAGCCATTTTTTTTAATTATTTATTTCAATAATTAAAAATATGTCATAGGGATCCCTGTGTTCTTGATAACTAGCCTTGATGAAGCTGACAGCTTAGGGTTGCAGCCCGCAGCTGTCACTTTTGCCTGGCTGGTTATCAAAAATGCAGTGGAACCCACGTCATTTATTTATAGCGCAGACGGCAGCTGATGAATAATCTCATCAGCCGCTGCCTGCTCACTGTTATCAGCTGAATACAACTCTCAACATTGTCCTCTGCTAGCGCTGATCGCAGAGCGAGCAGGGGACAGTGATGTGAGCTGTCTCCAGCACCAGTTTGCAGGGAACAGCGCTAACAGTACCGATGTTTCCCAGGCATCTGTATGTCTGATACTGATGCAGCACATGGGCGGCACATGGATGCCACACGTATGCCACAAGTATTACACACCCTGATGTCTCCAGTACTGGTTTTTCCAGTACCGGAAAAATCAGGACATGTGAAAGAGCCTTTAGACAGAGAGCACCTGCCTTTAACATGAGCAATCAAAACAAAGGGCATAAAAATTTACAGTTGTACAAGTGTTTGAGTGATTAAAAGTCCTCTAAGGAAACTAAAAAATATATATAGCAATAGATGCATCTTTTTTGGAATTTTTTTTTTTTAAATAGTACATTGAATCAAAATATCACAAATCAACCAACTTTGGCCATTTTGTAAAGAAAAAAATATGCATGTTAGTATCTCCGAAACAAACATTTATTCCATATGGTAAAAAATGCCTGAAAAAAAGACAACTTTTTGGTAATCAAAAAATGGAAGAAAAAGTGATCAAAAAGTTGCAAGCACTCCAAAATAGCAAATATATACAAATATGAATAAAAATACAGCTTGTCTCACAAACAAGTCCCCAACAGTTGAATCAAAAAATGACAAACAAATTAAATTTTTATCTATAAAAAAAAAGAGCATTTAAAAGTAGGGAAAATAAACAATTGCTATTATATTTCATTATCTCACTCAGAGTTTTTACGCATTTTTCTGTACATTATATGGTAAAGTGAATGGTATCACTCAAAACTACAACTCCAACTACAAAAATTAAGGACTCATCTGGCTATATCGAATAGGGAATAAAATGTTATGGCTCTTCGATGACTGAGAAAAAAATTTAAGGCATAGAAGCAAAATTGTGATTGGCAAGAATGGGTTTGAATAAACCCATTTACGACATGTTTTTTTTAATTATTATTATTTCAAACTGAATATCTCACTAAATATTATGCTTGGGCATGGATTTTTTTTCTCTACACTGCATTGCTGTGATAAATTCTCATGAAGTTTAGACTGCCTATTATGCAAATTTGCTATTTGACTAACAGGGTTCAGCTGGTGTGGTGGCAATAGGGATTATTCTCTGAAGGCATTTACATTTTCCCCTGTATGATGTTGCCCAATCATAAGAAGGCAGCGTCAGAGAGGGGGAAAAAATAAATGTCCACAGAGAAGGCGAAAATAGGAAGATGAGATGTAAATTCTGGGAGTGTTTGTTAATTATAGGAAGAGCATTTGTCCCATGAGAAGAATGATGATATGTCCCAATACCTACTGTATAGTAGCTCCAACTTCTCCTGCAATGATCTTCACTAATTCAGTGCTCCTCACTGCAGTTCTTCCCCTTCTCTCCCAACAGTGTAATGACAGGAGACTATGGGAGCGAGGAAGTCTCAGTGTGGTCAAGTGAAAAACATTAAGACTCCTCTGATTACTCATCAAATGCCTGTTGTAGATTTTTCTGTGGGCTTTTAATCTTTTTCTGTCTGTATAACACTGGCTTTTTGTGATTGGGCAGCTCCATAGAGGGGAAATAAGTAAATGCCCACAGAGAAGAAACTCTACTACTTAATTTATAATTAGCACATGGTGGTGCAAATATAAAATAACTTACTTTATTAGTTTTTATTAATTGTACTCCCTCACATAGTGCCATTAAATTCACAGCACTTTACAGACAATGTCATCACTGTCCCCCATTGGGACTCACAATCTAAATTCCCTATCAGTATGTTTTTGGAGTCTGGGAGCAAACCAGAGAACCTGGAGGAAACCCACGCAATCATGATGAGAACATACAAACTCTTGCAGATGTCCTTGGTGGGATTTTAATCCAGGAACCCTGGGCTGTAAAGCTACAGTGCTAACCACTGAGCCACCTCTAGACAGCCCCTCCACACTGCTGGTAATGTCTCCAGTTGATTTCCAGACTTTCTCTTTAGACAAGGGGATCAGTTGAAAGTTGCAGCTGAAGGAAAGGTTTGGAGATTGTTTCTGACTAAGGAGAATATATAAAATAAGATAAAGTAGTAGAAAACTCCACTAAAGTGAAAGGTAGACGTGATGTCAGTGCTGCAAAAACTGTGGGGACATCAGCGGTACAGGGGATTAAACAGGTTATTATTGTTGATTTTATTACTCTAATGTAATGTGTTTCTGCCCTTTTTAAAACAATTAATGACCAATTCCTTTTAGAAAATAAGCTAGTAGAAAAAAAAGAAGAAAAACTTTCCACATATGGCTGCGCAATCGAACTAGACTAGTGATGAGCGAACATGCTCACACTCACTGAGGAAGAAGTAATGAAACGTACGTTGGGGTGGGGGAAACGCTGCCAGCACTTACAGCACTTTACTGGCCCCCTGTGGACCTGTCACAAATATAGGTAAATGCGTAATATGCGCTATATTTATGATCTTTATATGGGATTGGTTGATAGGCAGTTATATGGGACTTTGGATTAAGGCACTGGTACCTTTCCCCATTACAATATATGCTGGATTATGTAAAAAGCCTTTATTTAGATCTAAAACTAATTCCTACAGCGGGTACCATTGAATTATATTGGCTGGTCTAATTTTAGGTTTATTTGCAGTGTTTATATTATTTACTTACTTTCTGTGCTTTGGTAGCATTTCCCCATCTTTTGAGGCATCTTGTACATGACTCTTTATTCAATTGGTTCATTCATTTTTTAATATTTAGTAATAAAAAATTATTTTTTAAACGAACTCAAATTATTCCTATGGTTCTTGTGGTGTGTCCTGGATGACAGTTTCATGTTCACACTGATTGATTTTTATGCTCAGATAATATGTTCAAGTCCCCGCAGTTGCATGCTAGACAGCCGCAACACATGCGGGGATTGTCGGTTTGTTAGGCAATCCCTGCATGTGCTGCGGCTGTCTAACAGCCGCAAAACATGCAGCCGCAGGGACTCGAACATAATATACGAGCACCCGCGAGATATTCGGATAACACAATATCCGAGCATGCTTGCTCATCACTAAGGTAGACTAGTAATTCCCAGGCTTTAGTTGACCAAATGTAAAGCTAAAAGGCCACAAAAAAAGGGAATACTGGTAGACAAAAATAAGGACAAAATTTGACGGTAAAGAATTTGGACTTGATGCTAATAGCGGCGCGAAAGAGGATTCCATTTCTATTGATAATTTAATCCATCTAGAAACAAGTAATCCTATTGAGGGTTAACAAAGGAAACGCAGCTACAATTGCCGTCTTTAGGTTGAGAATATACTGTATGTTACACTGTTGTGTTTGGGCGTTTCTGTTGTGTTTCCGCTCCCCCCATCTACAAGCAAACAGCGCTATTGTGAGTATCCAGCATCAACAACAGATTATGCTTTTAATTCCTGCGACATTCCCAGGCTGTAATTAAGACGTCTGAGATGACTGGCTCAATGGGAGTGTAGTGGTTTAATAATGAATGGACTGAAGAGGGTCTAATAGCCAAGGGGCAAGAGAAGGAAGTGTTAAATTCCCAGAGGTTCCCTCCAGTAAAGCCACCAATTGTTATACAAACCAGGACAGGCAAACGTCTTTTATAATTTACTAATGTGGTTTTTTTTAATGCTGATTATGATAAACTATTCTTTAAGCTTTAATCAGTTCATCAATTGTGAGTCAAAGCTAGTAATTGTTTTACCTAATGTCTAAATCAAGAGAAATGGGGTGATAGTGGGCAGGAAAAAAGACAAGTCGTAAGAGACTCAAATGGTAAAACAAGAAAGAGAAATAATGAACAACAATTCTTAATTTTCTCTGGAGTCAACTTTTTTTTATTTTTTCAGGCCATGGACCTTTAGGGTTCACTCAGATTTGCGTATAAATCCGGTGAGTGCAATGCGAGAAAAAAAAAATCATATTGCATTTGCTCCAATGTTATTCAATGAGGCAGTGTTCATCTGCAAGTTTTTCCTCAGCTGGAATTGGGCAGAGGAAAAAATTGCAGCATGCTGCGTATGGTCGCGTAGAACGGCCGAGACTCCCCAATGTAAGTCAATGGGTGTAAGAAAAAAATTGCACGGCACACAGACCATGCGTATGCCATCCGAGTTTTACGCACACATCTCAACGGAAACCCGACATTTCGTCAGTCAAGTACAATAAATTCACAGCGTGAACTGTCAGAAAAGAGAGATAGAATAGATGGATAGAAAGATATCAGTGATATATTTAATAAATGTTTTATGTGAGCAGTTTTCTGGGCTTGTATTTAGCTACTAAATAAATAAATGAAAAAAATGGCGTGGGTCCCCTTATTTTTATTAACCAGCTAAGGGAAAGCAGACAGCTGATCTTATTAGTCTGGGAAGGGGCCAATAAACATGGAGCAATAAATACAAGCTAGGAAAATCTGCATTTATGTTCCTGAAATCATTCCATGCTTATACGTCCTTTGTAGAATGGTGCTTTTTCCTTTTGCCATTGGATAAACAATGAACATGAAGGGGTGATGTCACTCGTTGACAATGTTTAGGTAAGACTATCCTAATCTCCATCCACAAGTATCAGAAAAGCCAGGGTGTGCAAGGAAAACATCACTCCACCTCTAATAACAGCCTGACAGCAAAGCAAGGGTATTTGTACACGTTATGTATGTCTGCATCTCTTGGCAGGAAAAACACAGCGCCAAATACAAAGGGTTTTTGATGCAGACTTTTTCCCTCTCATTAGTATGGGTGAAAACTGAAAGAATTGACATGTGACAGATTTAAATCTGCACCAAATCTGCAAGTGACAAATAAGCAACGTGAGAATGAGACTTTAGGATTCTCACTCACTTTGCTGGCATCAAGAAACCCTTCAGGTTTTGTGACAATTCTGCATTGAATAAGCGCTGCAAAAACCAACGTGTGCACACAGCCTTAAGGTGCATCTATGGGTTCTTCATACTGCTTGTGCTAAATTTGGACCCTCTATTCAGTATGTTGCAATACAAATCTTGAGTTATCTGATTGGCTAATGTTTTCCGCTGCTGAGTGATCCAATTTTTACTTTTTTGTCCACTACTGTCTTGCACTTCTGTTTATCTTAGACAGCATTAGCATCAAAACTGGTCGTCTGCTGTTGTGACCCATCTTAAGGAACGATCGATGAGTTGTGCATTTGGACGTATGAAGATGACAATCGTTTATCTGGCTGCAGTTTGCACAGCACGTTCATCAGAAAAATTCTTGACATTCTCCCCCGATCCCTTTCTTCCACGACTTGTTTACATCCACAGGATCCGCATTCTCTGGTTGTTTTTCCTTGTTCACACTATTCTTGACATACTCGTAATATCAAACATGAGAAAAATCCACAAGGTTTGCAATTTTTGAAAAACTGTTCTGGCTAAACTACTGTTGCACCAATGACCATAGATTGCTCGAGTTTCTCAGATCACTCAATTTTCCCATTCCCAATAATGTGCATTCACACCGAAACGGATCCACAGAAAACTCGCCAACTTGATTTCATAATGCAAGCCGGGGTCACATGTGGTCATTTAATGTATATGGTGCAGAATCCTAATTTAAACCCTAGTTTCCTAATATAAAGCCTACATCAGGGCACACATACCCACAGGTGTGCTTTATCAAAATGATGTCTTCTTAAAGGGGTTGTCCGGGCTTTTCACATAATCTCAGTACATATCTGGGCTGCAGAATTTTGACAATAAGTAATTTACTTTCTGTCACTAGTTTGCACGGTTTTCTAGATATTCTTAACAGAACGTCCAAGGGGGCGATGTTTTGGCATTGAAATGAGAACTGGTTGTAACCTCCTACTCTACTCCAAACATGCCCTCTATAGCAACAACCCCACCCTCCATAGCTACAGGCCCTCCCCGTCCACATGAAGCCCTCATCACACAGTAACAAATCCTCCCCCTCTAGCAGCCTCACTGTGAAAAGCCCGGACAACCCCTTTAAGTTGCACCTGCATGTCCTATAGCTATCCCCCTGGGTGCGTGACATTGTATTGATGCCCCTGGACTATCCATCTTCATTTCTATCTAACATGTTTATTCCAAGCTACCAATACCAGCAACAGAGGTAGAAAATAAAAGCAAACTAGAAAAGAAATAGAGGAGCTTTCAGCTTATTCGTAAACTAAAGCTCTTTTTTGCACTTCACCACAGAAAACTGAAACTGAACACTGTGTTACCGCAAGGCTTAAATGCGATCTGACCTAAAATTCACCAAATCCATTCCTTTCATAAACTAAGTAGGATTTAACCCAGCTCTCTGCAAAAGAGTGTTTATCCAGAGCTTCATCAAAGCTATAATCTGCTGCAAGTGCACAAGTCAAATTACTGCAAACATTTCTCTGACTTCCCCGAGTCGGTCTGAACCTTTGCTCTGCATGAACGCAAAACTTCTAATGGTCTGTGATGGCTGAAAAATTAATTATATCATAGTTAAGCTTTGTTCACACGAACGTATTAGTTGGGTATTCTGGAGCACATGATATAGAACACTTTACTGATACATTAGTAATACAGCATAACACCCCACTTTGAAAGACAGAAATGTACACTCGCTCATCACTAAAAATACAAAATGATCCTCCCCACAATGCATTACACTACACATTATGAATGCTTCCAGAGTGCCCTCCACACATACTATTAGGCCACACAGTACCCACTCTAAACACTAAAATGCCCACACTATGGTGCCCCTCACACAATAGGATGTCCACACAGTACATTACCCCTATACAGTATGATGCCCAACAGTGTGATGTCCTCACAGAGCATTCTTCCACACACAGTTTGATGTTTCCGCCGTGCAGTCCTCCCACACAGTTTAATGGAAATCACAGTGCACTACCCATACAAGATATCATGCGCTTACAGTAAATCCTCCCCTTACACACAGTATATCATCCCCCGAGTACATTCTCCCCACATACTATGATGTCCCAACAGCACATTCCCCACAACCGTATGATACCTTTTTCAGTACATCCCCTCACACACTAGGACGCCCCCACACAAAGTATAATACCCCACGGTGCATCCCCCCAAAACTGTTTAATGATCCACACTGCATTCCCCAAACTTAGTAAAATCCAGCACATTGAATCCACCCCACACACAGAATAAAGTCTCCACAGTACATTTCCCCCACACAGTATGATGTCTCAATAGCTAATTCCCCCATAAACAATTTTTAGTACATTTCCCCCCACACTATGACGCCATCATTTCAACACACTGTTTATTACCCCACAATACATCCTCCCACACAAAGTATGATGCCCCCACAGTGCAGCCGCCCTCACAGAGTTTAATGCCCTGCAGTGCATTCCCTCACACACAGTATGATGTCCTCCGTTCTCCCCACAGTATCATTCCTCCACAGTGCCCTTCCCACATAGTGTGATTGCCTTCAGTGCCCCCACACAGTATAATGTACAAAAATGCATTCTCCCAAAACAGTATGCCCAGACAGTGATCTCTCCCCACATGGCATGCAGCCCCAAGAGAGCATTCCCACATATTGTATAATGCCCCACAGTGCCTCCATAATATATTATGATGCCTCTCAATGCCTCCTGCACACAGTGACCCCCCCCTTGCACACAGTATAATGTCTGGACAATACATCCCCCGCACAGTATGATACCCCAAAGCGTAATCCCCAAGCACAATATAATGTCCCCACAGCATGTTCCTATACACAGTATGATATCCCACAGTGCATTACTCCACACACATAAAATGATGCCCCACATTAAATTCCCTCACACACAGCATGCTGAACCCACAGCGCATTTACCTACACACATTAGGATTAGGGATGAGCGAACACGTGAAAGTTTGGGTTCTGGTACCTGACCAAAGTTTAGTCCAAGGTTTGGTTTGGGTACCAGAACTTTGGAGCTGGAAAATATATATCTCTCTCATCTCTAATCATGATGCCCCCACAGTGCATTCACCCAACACAGCATGACAACTCCACATATTAATTGTCAATAATATTAAACAAAATTATTTTTCACACATAGGGTACTATGAAGTATGAAATAGAGGTGAGCAGTATCCATTGTCAACTACTCCTGCTGGTGTAAGGGGAGGACAGGACTGTAGTCATGGCCAGAGACACAAACATCTGTGTCCCGATCTTCCCTCACAGAAAACTGTATTCCTCTTCTCAGCATACCTGCATCTCCAGGTTCAGGTCCCCCTGGGCACTTCCCAGGCAGCGACGGCCCTTCTTCCAGGCGACCCCCAGTAATGGAGACACAGTACAGGATAACTTGAACAGTTTCTTTACTTAGAACTTCACACATTATATCCACAGTTGGCACATCATGGAATTCACATTCAACTTGACTTGTTTCCTCAGCTTTCCCTACTTTGCTGACGCTTCTGTGTGGCACACATCTGGACCGGACCTTCTTAGACTGCTTCCCACATTCTTCCTGGCCTAACCTCACCATGACGACAATTCCATCTGCCTGTTTCACCCAAAACTCGAAATCATCAGCCACCCGGTTTAGTTGCCTCTGGAAAAGCATCGGTCCCGTCTATACCGTTCCCTGCGAAGCTTCAACTTCCTTCTGTTACTCACTCCAACCGACTCCTGCCCTAAAGGCGTCCGCCCAGGCTATGAGTCACCACATCTTCTTACTTTACTGGCCCACTGCAATGATGCCCAGTGGCCATGGATAACGTGGTCTGCAGCTGCTTAACGTTGCGTGGCTGCCGAGCCGTCCTGGGCCTATAGCCCATGTGGACACTTCGGGCACCCTGGCCCCATCTGACTAAACTTACATTCTGCTCTAACCTTAACTCTCGGCAGCCCCTCCTACACTTAACCCTATACTACCTACCAACTATTCTATATACTAGAGTGCCCCCCTCTAGTGTCCTCCAAGTGTACTACGCTTTCCCTATACTGAACACAAAACATAGTGAACATTATCATACTATATACAATGTGGAACATGAAAACACTGCAATGGTAATACCCAGAAGGGGTAGTAGCACCATATCATACATTAGGTAGTACATGGGACATGTAGCAATACCAGTAAGCAAAAAAGACAAATACAGCAAAGAACATTATTAAACCAACCCCTTTACACTAGCAGCAACCCCAACACCAATATGGCCAACCACTGAGTTGTCTGATTTCATGTACAGGGCACAACAGCGGACACAGATGGCTCCTTGTTTCAACAATATATTCAATAGTATCTGCACCCTGAAGAGAATGAAGACAATTGAAATCGGGGCATGCTGCTGACTTTCTAGGACAGAGATAGTATGTATCCTCACTCCGTGTAGAGATGATGTCCGAGTAGGAGTCTAATCCATAATAGAAATATATGAAAATATGTGTTCTTCATAATATTGTTTCTGGGACAGTGAGAGTCATCTTCCCAATTTTGGGAATGTCTTGCAGGATCTGGAATGGTTAGAAGATATGGTAGAGGATTTCCTCGTTTGGCAAAACCACTTGTTTATGCAGTCTTTCCCACAGACCCGTGCATCAGCCTCTTCTAGTTGGAAAACATTTCCCCTGGGAAATCTGATTTTCAATTGATGGTGGCTGATGGACAGGTCTGGTAACGAGCTCCTCCAGGGGAGTTGTGCATTCTGTAGGGAAGGCTGCAAATGCAATAACAAGTACAGAAGGAGAACTTGTAACACTTATCTATTAGAAAGTTCCATAAAATCAGGTTGCCAACATATCTGTTAATGTAAAGATGAAGTGACCAATCTCTTTAAACCACAATGCTTTGGCATTATTCGGTTACTTATCGGAAAATGTATTAGTCACTAAGTGCTACCAATAAAAACCGTCCCACCTTACCCAAATCACATCCGTAGGAATAATGACATTTCCACTCATATTTTCTTTTGTCAGTGCTAAATGATTTAATTAATGGACTATGACTGCATCACGCAATGGACCCCCAATAACTGCTTTCATACTCAAATGGTCAGTCCACCTATCCATATATGCCCTTGGGGCCTTTGATCTAATATGTCAGGACTCAGTTTTAGGCTACATGCACACTGTAGAAAACAAGTCTACCCCCCTCTAGAATTAAAGAGGTATTAACATCTTAGTGTTATTAACATCTCATGGCTGAGCCAGGATTATGGAAACGGCTGTTTCAGTAACTTCCATTCACTTGTATAGGAGTATCGGAAATGGCGGTGTGCACAGCACTCGCGGCTGTTTCTCAAAACTCATCCACCTCTTTCTGCAGCCTATAGTAAGGTATCGCCATCTCAGCCATGATAGGCTAAGCTAAGCCCTTTATGTATAGAGAATAAGTACACAGCATGCAATTTTGTTTTACAAGTGGATAAGAGCGCAGGATATTTCTCTAAAATTAAAAGGGTACAAATAAATTGGTTCTTTGTGTCTATATAATCAGTTTGTGCCCTACAACAAATGTATATTACCCCCAAAAAAAGAAATACAAATGTTTAACTTTTCTATTTCTTTCTTGTTTTGATTCAGTTTTAGTGTTGAGCGAAAGTTCTACGATAAGGTGTTATCCGCCATACTCGTGTGCCGAGTGTCTTCAGCGTGCACGAAAAATATGTTCGAGTCCCTGCACCTGCATGTCTCACAGCTCTTCAACAGCTGCAATACATGTTATGCATTACCTAACAGGCAACGCGGTCATCACTATTCGGCTTCTAAAAAAATAAAGCAGAAAATCATTAAATATTACAAATTTCCTTTGCAGGTTAATTCTTCAAGGACCTGGACATTTTTCATTCTTGCACACTTGATTTCTCTTTCCGTTCTTCCAAGAGCCATAACTTTGTATTTTTTTTATTGACTTAGTCACTTGAGGGTTTATTTTTTGCAGGGTGAGTGGCAGTTAGCGTTGAACGAATATTCATTCTATCGGGAAAAGGATTTCAAGTGGGATGAAAAATCGCTTTTCCTTAATTGTTTTTTGAACTTTGTTTTTATGGCATTTAACGTGTGGTAAAAATGATTTGGCAGTATGATTCTCCAGGTCAGTACTGTTACAACGACGCCAGACTTACAATATTTTTTTTTTACATTTTATTGTTTGTGTTGCTGTTTTCTGAGATCTTTAACTTTTTAATTTTTCTGCCCATCGAGCTATGTAAGCGCTTGTATGTTGCATGCCAAGCTGAGATTTGCAATGATACCTTTATGGGATACCTATAACACTTTGACCACATTTTATTGCAATTTTTTTTTTTTTTTTTTTTTTGGGGGGGGGGGGGGGGGGAACTGCAGTGAGCCAGTATACTGTTTTGTATATATTTTTCATCAGGATGCAACCAAGTCCTGTACTGTTTGATATGAGGAACTGGGGGATCTGTCTTTGTAGGTGCACTCCTATAGTGCTAGGCAGACCGCCTGATCTTATAGCATTTTTTTTCATTTGATATTTGGAGGGTAGTCTCAAACGCCATGTGTATGAGGTGGAACCCGCATTTATCTCCAGAATACAGGATTCCTAACCCTATCCTGAATGGCGAGGTGGCCAGAAGTCCAAGTGGAGAGCATAGATTGGTGGTACTTCTATGGAAGTCATGGAAAGAGGCAAGTCTTGACTCCCATTAAAGAGAAAGAGCCGACCTCTAGCGTCTGTCTGGATGCAACAGTCACCTGACTAGGTGGGGTCAGGGGACCCCGATTCTGAGAATCTCAAAGGAGACAAATGATTAAACTAGGATGACCGTTCAAAGAAAACAAAAATGAGGCAAGAGATGGCACCAGTGGGTGAGTAGACATTGACTTGTCCCTCCTGTCATGGTATGGATACACCAGAGAGTATAAAACAGAAGCAGGAGAGAAGTGGGGGTTCTGCTATGGTACCACATATTTTTAGGGATTCACCTTAGTCAAGAAATTCATGACCTATTTATTCCTAGTTATGACTTAATATTTTCCCATTGAAATTAGCTTTATTTCTTGTAAGAATATTTAATCTCCTGAAAAATAAAATAAAGAATTCCCAGATAAAGGAGCTAAGAACAATGTCAAAAAGTCTTCTCCAACTTCACCGGGAGTGTTAAACTTTAAGAACGTTGAAGCCATTAATCACCAGTCTAGACAAAGGTCATCGGGTTCCAAGTGTTATTGCAATTAACAATGAGGACTCATTCTGTGCCAAGTTCACAACACATGCCCTGTGGGATCCCGACTCTACCCCAAGCATTGCCAGCTTGGATGACATTGACAGATAATAGAACAAAGTGTCACAGCATGAAAAGAATTGCTAACATTGTTATCCAACACATTGCCAACATGCGAAGGCAACGCTGATGCTTCCTCATAGGAATGCTGATGTGAAATGAGTTTTACATAAAGCGCCCCTCTAATCATCGGTGCAGAATTCAGTTCAGGCAGAACACGCAGAGTCTGAGTCAAAGGACGCCATGAGGAATAAGTCAAGGGAGCTGGAGTGGAAAATGTGTGAATTTCACTTTTCTAGTTTTTCTGTGGGGGACAATGCCGACATTCTGTCGGAATCATTTAACGGATGACAAAATATCTTCTTGACTTAATAAGGTTCAGAATGTATTATATACAGTGGGAGACAAACCTAAAGAAGGGGAAACGCTCCTAATCTGTACCCAGCAGCTACAATCCACATCTCCATATTAATCCACAATCGCACGTCCTTGTGAAGCTTAGTGGGTCAGTAAGGACAGAGAACATAAATCATATGTGCCGTGTCTTGTGCTCTTCATTTGTCATCTCTGGTGAGGTTGCAAATAGCAAATCAACATTGCAAGAAGTTTTAAAGGGAGTGTTTCAGCACAAAGTGACTGCTCAAACCATGCACAACACTTTTAAAGGGGACATAACCCTTAATAAAAAATAAAAAAACAACTTTAGTATTAAAATCATATATGCTAAATAAGAAGCTTGGTGTGGCCATGCATTTCAACGCACTTTGCATCTAGTTACACCTTCCTCTATCTTGATTGACAGCTCTGGCTTTACAGCAGGTAGAAATTGAAAAAAAGGAGATGGAATCGTGAACTGAACCACTTACCAAGGGTGCACCAAGCTCCTCGCTAGCTTATGTCTTGCAAATGCAGCAATGGATGTGAACACAGTCTCTCACCTGAATACACGGCACTGCCACCGGCACTCGGGACCGGAGTGTGCGGCTGCATAGAAATAAATGCAGCCGCATACTCTGGTCCCGAGTGCTGGTGGCAGTGCCGGGTATTGATGCGCAAGTTTCTGGCATCACACTCGCAAGTGTGACCCTGGCCTAAAGGTACAATTTTTATAAGAGTCGTGTCACCGTACAAGATGATGTGCTTCGTTTGAACAGTCATTTTAGGCTTGATTAAAAATCCTCATCTTAGATATCTGCAGCAACCTCTAGTCTGATCCTAACGTATATCTATTCCCAGCTTCTTTTCACCCGTTGGGACCTGTCAGTCTTGCTTAGTAGGTGGGGAAAATCCAGCCGGGACCTGCGTTTTAGGCTAGGAACTTGTTCAGGACTGAGCTTCCAGCTATGATCCTGATTACTGCATTTGCGCCAGTTTTTGCCTGTTTCTAATTTGCACTAGATTCTTTTAATTTCTTAATTTTTAAAAATTTTATATGTATTCACCAGTTTTTGTATTTTTTTTTTTTTATGCTCACCTTTGTGAGTTTGGGGTTTACAATTGATTTCAGCATATTCATCAATTGAGACTTTTTAGAAAAGCTGCACAATTTGTTGAAAATTTAGTCATGGAATGATCTTACACAATTTTGTAGACATGTGAGACTTTTTAAAAAAGTTGCAAGAGACATCGAAGACACAAATACAAAGATCAATTTTAAGTTTCTACAAAATTCATGAATGGCGTGAGCCAATCTGAAGAATTTAGCACAAATAGGTGTCAGTGAATAAGGCAAAAAAGAAAGGTGACAAAAAAACCTGAAAATGATGAATCGGTGCCTTAGCTTTTCCTCCAAAAAATGTTGCTTCTGAGTAAAACATACCTTTCTAGAATGTAGAAACCAGCTTGATACATGCTGCCCATGGTTCAGGAGCATAAGTTACCTGATAAGAAAAAAATAAAAAAATAATCAAAGCATGCACGATTTGCCTCCAAGAATCGGATGTCACTCGCCCATTCAACTCTATGGATCCATTAAAAAAAAAAAAAAAAAAAACACAACCTTCAACAAAACTGGGTCAGAGTCTGATGAGCATAATGAATCCAATTTTCTCGGATAAGTGAAAAATGGCTGTGTGACCCTAGCCTTATGAAGACACTATGGAACACACGGAGTAATAAAGAAGCTAGAAATCAAAGCCTATAAGGAGAAAAGTTCTAGTTTCACATTTCTACCCAAACTTTATCTTTTCCCACAATTGTCAGATAGTATGTTGGTCATTTGATTTCCACATTGACAATTATTGATGGCCAAATCTGTAGTTTGGTCTTTCCATCAGAGATAATTAAATCTAAATTAATGTAGAGAAAAATGGACCGCACTCGTCAGGCTGGTGAGGAAACGCTGCTATTTTATTGGCACATACATGTTGGCCGGGGGAGTGATAGCAGGAGTGAGCAGAAAGCTGACAACGGCCATTTCGCTCTGCACCAGAGCTTCAACGTCGACGTTCATCCGCATAGAGTACAGAGAGCCATGACTTCTTGGTAAAGACCCCAAAAACTTGCACTAAATAAAATGGCCCGTATCTCTGGAACCGTATGGTGGATTTTAATCCCTGAATATGTTGTAGGGGTGTAATAAATATTAGCAAATACCTCAAATTACAAATGCATAGTTCTTATGATTTGCTGTCTCTTACGTCATGTGCAGGGCATTGCAGTAGCTTAGGTATCCATGTTACTACCACTCAGATAGTGACAGTCAGTCTTTGTAACCTTGGGTAGCCAAGCTACTACTATGCCCTGCACATGGGGTATGAGACATAGCGAATCAGAAAACCTATGCTACACTTCTAATTTGAGGTATTCGCTAATATTATTACACCTACTACATATTGGGATAGGATTTTGGGAGATGGGAATACGCTTTGAAACCTTGAAATTCTCCATGGCACTTCCAAAACACACTAGGCCTCATTTATCAAAACTGACAGGTTGCCCATAGCAAGCAGCACTGAGCTTTCATTTTTTAAGTGTCTGTAGTAAACTGAAAGCTGCACAGTGATTGGCTGTTATGGGTAACAAAGAGCTTTTCTATTGGACAGATTTGATAAATCCGGTTTTCTTGGGTACTGTGGTACCAACAATATCAATCCCAATTCGTTCAAATAGTGGCAACCATACATTTGCATATCTATCCATCACAGCATCTCGAAAGCAATAAATAAAAACAAGCCATTACTGAAGGAAACCCCACAATTAGCCTTTTTCCTAATCCTGTCCATGTAAAGTTGAGAGTGTGCATTATATGGAGTCTCATTATATGGAGTCTCTGTCATCAGAGTACAGGAGCTAGATGTACCATGTCATGGTCAACCAGTTCAGTGCTCATTACCACCTACTTGTTGTCGATCCCCCTCCATGTCATCCACCCACTCCTTGACAGCTCTGGCTTAAAACGCAAACCTGTAGCACTTTTGGCCGTTATAAGATGCGGCCGCTGCCTTTCAGAGCTTATCTACAGCATTCTATAATGCCGATCCGATGGGTGTCACAGGTCTGGGTCCGCCGCCTCCCATCTTCTGCAGTGCGCAGGCACCGGGAAAGGTCATAGGCCCAGCGCCTGCGCACTGCCGGAATTTGCTCTGCCCTCAAGAGGGCAGAGAGGTACACCTGCGCAGGAGCGTGATGCTGGGGAGCCATGAAGCAAGCAAGCAGGAAGGCGGCGCCGCAAGAAGATGGGAGGCACCGGACTCGGAACTGTGACACCCATCGGACCGGACTGCCCCCTAGGTGAGTATAATAAAAGTTATTTTTCTTATCTTTCAGGTCGGATTGGGGGATTATCCACACAGCATTATAGAATACTGTAGATAAGCCCTGAAAGGCGGTGGCCCGCATCTTATAGCGGCCAAAACTGCTGACAGGTTCTCTTTAAAGAGACAGAAGGGTGGACATAGATGGAAAGAAGTAGGTGGGAAATTGCACTTACGTGTTTGGCCATGGTGCACCGAATGTTTGTACTACGTTTGAACAGTTATTCTGTGATGTCAGACTCCCATCAATGCACTTACAGATTGCAGTTTTCTGGATTTTCAGCACCGCGCCGGTCTTCTCAGTTATGAGAAAAGATTGATCAAAAATACTGATGTATGAATCGAGCCTAAGGCCTCTTTCACACTTCAGTTATTTGCATCAGTTACAATCCGCCAAAAAAGGCAAACAAGCGGATCCGTTCTCAACTGATGTGAACGGATGGCACAGGATCCGTTTTTAGACGGATCCTGAAAATGAGGAGAGAGGGGGAGAGAGAGAGGGGGAGAGAGAGAGGGGGAGAGAGAGAGGGGGAGAGAGAGAGGGGGAGAGAGAGAGGGGGAGAGAGAGAGGGGGAGAGAGAGAGGGGGAGAGAGAGAGGGGGAGAGAGAGAGGGGGAGAGAGAGAGGGGGAGAGAGAGAGGGGGAGAGAGAGAGGGGGAGAGAGAGAGGGGGAGAGAGAGAGGGGGAGAGAGAGAGGGAGAGAGAGGGGGAGAGAGAGGGGGAGAGAGAGGGGGAGAGAGAGGGGGAGAGAGAGGGGGAGAGAGAGGGGGAGAGAGAGGGGGAGAGAGAGGGGGAGAGAGAGGGGGAGAGAGAGGGGGAGAGAGAGGGGGAGAGAGAGGGGGAGAGAGAGGGGGAGAGAGAGGGGGAGAGAGAGGGGGAGAGAGAGGGGGAGAGAGAGGGGGAGAGAGGGGGGGAGAGAGAGGGGGAGAGAGAGGGGGAGAGAGGGGGGGAGAGAGGGGGGGAGAGAGAGGGGGAGAGAGAGGGGGAGAGAGAGGGGGAGAGAGAGGGGGAGAGAGAGGGGGAGAGAGAGGGGGAGAGAGAGGGGGAGAGAGAGAGAGGGGGAGAGAGAGAGGGAGAGAGAGGGGGAGGGAGAGAGAGAGGGAGGGAGAGAGAGGGGGGGAGAGAGAGGGGGAGAGAGAGGGGGAGAGAGAGGGGGAGAGAGAGGGGGAGAGAGAGGGGGAGAGAGAGGGGGAGAGAGGGGGGGAGAGAGAGGGGGAGAGAGAGGGGGAGAGAGGGGGGGAGAGAGGGGGGGAGAGAGAGGGGGAGAGAGAGGGGGAGAGAGAGGGGGAGAGAGAGGGGGAGAGAGAGGGGGAGAGAGAGGGGGAGAGAGAGGGGGAGAGAGAGGGGGAGAGAGAGGGGGAGAGAGAGAGAGGGGGAGAGAGAGAGGGAGAGAGAGGGGGAGGGAGAGAGAGAGGGAGGGAGAGAGAGGGGGGGAGAGAGAGGGGGAGAGAGAGGGGGAGAGAGAGGGGGAGAGAGAGGGGGAGAGAGAGGGGGAGAGAGAGAGAGGGAGGGAGAGAGAGGGAGAGAGAGGGGGAGGGAGAGAGAGAGGGAGGGAGAGAGAGGGAGGGAGAGAGAGAGGGAGGGAGAGAGAGGGGGAGGGAGAGAGAGGGGGAGGGAGAGAGAGGGGGAGGGAGAGAGAGGGGGAGGGAGAGAGAGGGGGAGGGAGAGAGAGGGAGGGAGAGAGAGGGAGGGAGAGGGGGAGAGAGGGGGAGAGAGGGAGAGAATTTTTTTTATTTTTTCCAGCACCCAGATAGATTTTGGTGTTAATTCAGTGTCTGGAGGATCCGCCGGAAAAAAAAAAACATTGCAAGCTCCGTTTAGAAATCTTTGAGGATGGTGACGGACACTAACATTGTGGTGGATCCTCAAAAAAACAGACGGCAATCAGTCAGGATCCGCCAATAATGAAAGTCAATGGGGAAAAACGGATCCGCAAAGAAAAATGGCAGATCCGTTTTCTCAAAATTGGCGGATCTTGACTGATTGTCAAAAACGGAAGTGTGAAAGAGGCCTAAGGCAAAGCCCCTTTGGTAAGCTAGTAACGTTTGCCACTATAAGATCTATGGTTAGGCCATTTTTTGAGACATGTTGAAATATAATTAGTTATTCTAGAACAGCTTCAGGAAACTTCCACTCCCCACAAATTGAGTCTTCGAGTATCGTAGAAGCTGCATAAACTCGGCAAAAAGCTTAACTTAATATCAATGGTGGGGCTGCTGGATAAAGACAAGTGCTTGGATTTTTCCAGCAGTCCCCACAGCGATCCAGATTGCTGGCAGGACCCCCAATGTGAAAATTAATCTAATCACAGGAGAGGGGTTAAGAGGGGTGTTTTTGTTTTAAGAATAAAAGGGGGCTATTGACACTCTTATCTCTGGCTAAAATTTGGGTATAAAGATCTTCAAGTAGGACATAACTGTTTCCAATACTCAATCTTACGGCCTCTCTCCACCAGAATAAACCTTATTATGCTAAATTTTTCAAATGATAAGGTTTGTAAAAGAATATAAATAAAAACTTGAAGATTAGTTAAATATGCACAATTTATTGAAGAGATTAAGACAAAAACATTAAACCAAATACATAACATTCAAAGCACCAGAGGCAGTAATACCCCACCATGCACGTTTTATCACCAGTCTCTCCTCTTACTAAAAGGAAATAAAATGGGTCTCATGGGGCAGGGGGAAGAAAAAAAAAAAAAAAAAAAAAAAATAAAAAAATAAAATAAAATATAGGAAAAAACACAATTTTTTAAATTCCATCCCGATTCAGCACCATCTTGAGTATTTAGTACTCCTCTACCGATAGCTACCAAAATAGAACCTAGGTCAGGTGCAGTTTTGTCAATTAGAAGTCAAGAATATTAGAATATAGACTTTTCTTAAGAGAAAAATAATAATTATCTTCCCATAGGGGCAGGCAAACGGTTTCCCAGATTAAAAATGCCAAGTAGCTGTACACACATGCCACATACTACAATTAAGCACAAATTCAAGTAACATTTACATACTTTAGAGTCTACATGTACCTACCCAAAAAACTTGACCATTTCACAAAACAGATACGAGCAGGTTAATCAGAACAACTGAGGTACGGGAAAGAACAAATATTTCTGTTTATATTTTATTATATAGCAATACAGAGGTGGTGGTGGGGAGGAGAATGCCTGTTATAGTCAATACAAGCCATATAATAAAAAAAAAAAAAACAAAATACATGGGAAAATAAAAAAAGGGAAGTGTTTATAAGTACAGCATGTAATATGTCATTGTAAGTCAACCCGTAATTTAATTGAAGTACTGGCTTAATACATCACTACTGTGACATTTTCATGAAAAATAAATAATTCTTGACAATACAAAAAGGTGCACTTAATGCTTCTCCGTGCAGGGGGCGTGGGAAGGAAATAGGGGGAGGAGGAAAGAGACCTTAGTGGATAGTCATAAGCTTATAAAACTATTTCCTTTGAAATGTTACTTAAAATAATCTCTCCCAAAAAGTTAAGGAAAAAAAAAAAAAAGAATGATGCGGGAGACGAGTCATTAGTAGGCCATCCCTTAATAATGGCTCTGCAGCTTATATGATTTATAGGTATACTCCTGGCTATAAGTGCAACGTGGCATTTGTGAAAGCCAGAAGAAAAAAAAAGAAAAAAAAAAAAGAAAAAAAAAAACCCTGTTTATTTTTTTCCAAAAAGGTAATATTGTCTGCCACAAGCGAATTGCGATTATGCGTCTAGGAGTCGGAATGAGAGCAGCTTCCTGTAGCAAACCCAACAAACAGAAAAAACAGAACAGCTTGTTAAATGAATTACGTCCCCTTAAGGAAACAAAGCATTAAAATGTCATTTCCTGATCGGAATATTAAAGTAGTTTATAATTAGACCAATTAAAAAAAAAAAAAAAATCTGAAAGATAAAAATAGGTAAATAGAAAAAAAAAAAAAAAAAAAAAAAAACCTAGCACCTACTGCGTCAGTGCATCCAACTTTTTATCTTAAATGTACCAATTTTGGCAAAATTAAAATTTAAGAAAGAAAAAGCCAATTGTACCTTCCCTGAACAATGGCACAAGGAAAATGTTATTACCGTATTTTTATTATTTATTTATTTATTTTTTTTTTTTAACAGTGCGATGCCAGGATGTGTGCGTGGCAAAATCATTGACAATTATTACTATTAAACAGGAGTGACAAAGCTGCACTGTAATTGGCTTGTGCAGTCTCCTTGGCTCCATACAGGGTGAAGCTACACTTTTATCCATGCTAGTTAAAAAAGAAAAAAAAAAAAAAAAAAACACATTTATAAAATAAAAGACTAACTGTATAGCAGCCTTAATGCTACATGTGTAAAGTAGTTCCTTGCAGACTTGTCTTCTCAAAACCCAAGAAAAGCCCAGTGGAGCCTTGTTTAGCAGCTACCATCCTGGGACAATACAGATTTGGAATACTAAGGTCCGAAAGGACTCCTTCATGTGGCCATGGTCAACTCAAGTACCGAAAAGAAAAAAAGTCTTGTGCTCAGTTAAAAAAAGGGTCCGTTTCCTCATCCATATTGACATCAGGCACCAGTTGATCCGACACTTCCTTAGCACCGTATCCTGAATTCAAAGCATTGAAATCTGTGGAAAACCAAGGATGGTCCAGAATTTCTTGAGATGTTAGCCTTTCTGTTGGATCCCGACGAAGTATGCTACGTATAAGGCACTTGGCCTTAGGGGATAGTGTCTCTGGAATGTTAAACTGCCCACGACGTATTTTGCTAAACAAAGAGCTAGGCTCGATGTCATGAAAGGGGTATCGTCCGACCAACATGGTGTAGAGCATAACACCTAGACTCCAGACATCGGCAGCTTTGCCCGAATAACTGCCATTTGTGTTAAGGATTTCTGGGCTCACATATGCTGGACAACCATGTTTGTCCGATAGAGAGTCATCACATCCTGATAAAACATAGGCGTCTTCCAGACTTTCCAATTTCACCTTAGACCTGGAAACAAAGAAAACAAAAAGAGGTTAATTTAGTCAAAGTCTCAAGTCGACATTCATTTATTTGCATGCGTTTTTTGGACAAAGTACCTATAATAAAAGGAAATCGTAAGTATAGTTTTGGGCACCTGGTTATAAGATCTACAAGAAGAGCAAAGGTTGAAAACCAAAATAAATGGGGGTACCAAGAAGGCTGGTTTCACATGACCAATATTTATGGTCCATTTATGGAATTCAAAAACCTCATACCCCAAATTCAACCAGCTTGTAAGCATTTACAAAGTTGTGAAGTTTGCTTCAAGAGACCCATGGCTGCTCTCTATTCTGACCATTAATGTCAGATGTGCAAAATCAGCTACTGACATACTTTAGACAGGAAAAACAAAAAACGTCTTGGGTGAACGAATACTAGTTTATATGTGCAGTGGGTATAGATTAGACAGATCTCTGTACTATATTCATATTGAATTTAGGAAAGACTGTTGACAACAACATGGAAGGGATTGTCTATTTTAAGAGTAAGGAGACTCAGGACTATAATGTTTGTCATTTTTTAAAATGAAGCCTGAAAGCCTTTGTAAGAGAATATAAAATGCAGGTGGCCATTTCATCCATGCATTTTGAGTAAGGAAAGTTTTTTTCCCCTCCCTCACTCCCCAAGAAAGCTTTTGCCTCATGGAGGTAGTTTAACATTATAGAGGAGATTAACCTAAATGGGTAAAGGTCTTCATTTGATCATTAATATCTGCATAAAAGGCCATGACCTCAGGTTACAGTGGACTGAATACAACCATTTTTTTGGCCAGATTGGCTAACCATTACGTGTTTATCTCCTGAAAGCTGATGTCCATGGAGGGAAGGGTCAAGCATGCTGAATTATCTATGACCCATCCCTCCATGGACATCAGCTTTCAGGAGAGACACACATAATGGTTAGCCAGTTCAACCCACCCAAAAATGTGGAAACTTTAGTAAGCGGCTGACATGCCTCTCGGTGGAAACAAAAGTAGGTCAGCTGCTTACTAAACTTTCCCCATTGTATGAGGGGCTAATGGCGTTATCACTTAGTAGACCGCTACCGAATATTTTGGAGATATACATGGAATTCCAACCAAACTCATTGGGGGAGACGAGATTTCTTAGAAGACGATGACCAAGATTAAGGAGCTACCAAGAACCATGAGGGAGTAAATCTATGATGTTCTAGATAAACATTCTCATGGTCAACCGGAGATGTAGTCAACATATGTATATACATGGATGATGCCGTCAGCTTGCCTTTTATAGAAGGCATCTGGAATTTCCTGTTATCAGGGAATACACTCGATCAATACCATGATTGATTAATTAGATTTTGTTTCAGTGTGGAAGCCTTGAGCATGAGAAAAGGAGGAAGCAATTGAGCCTGTGAATGCTTCCCCATTAGTGGTGAATGAAACCGCAGAGCTTAAATCAGAGGCAGCCATGGCACTTAGAAACAGGAAACGCATCTGTCTCCATGGTAACAGACAGGGATCCCCAAGCAAGACAAAGGCACTTTGAAAGGGAACTGAATTGCCGCATTCAACACTCATCTAGAAGTCACAAAAACAACTTGATCAATTAGATGTAAAAAAACCCCCATCAAAACACTTAGATCAACGCCTCAGTTTATGCATCCCCCAATAGCAGAGCTCAGGTTCTAATCCAATATATATATATATATATATATATATATATATATATATATATATATATATATATATATATATTTTGGTGAGGGCTTTAAAGCCACGGACAGGTTTACAATGAACGTCCTTTTCTAGAAGTCCCTACACAAGATGTCCGAGAAATATTCTGAGAAGGAGGGATGGTAAGATGGTAAGGAGGCATCTAGAGGAGAGAAACCTTAAATATTTTCACGGATTTCCCTTGCCTGTTTCCAAGGAAACCAAGACGTAGATTCCGTCTCTAACAATGACTGCTGCACTTCTGTGGTTTTCCCTCACTGGTAATGGAAAACATTTTGCATTCAGCTTCATCTCTAAAGACCTGGCAATGCCTTTGCGTATTTCAGCTCTCCAAAGTCAAACAAACAATGATGATAAGAAAAAGATTAGAAAAATAAAATAAAAAGCATCACGTGACGTAAAGACCGGATCTCCATCTCAAAGCTGATCAGGACATAGGTAATGTATATAGAGGAGAGAAAAAAAACAAAATAATTAAAAAACACATACACACCCCATTTACAGGTGCCACCACCTTTTTCCACTTGGACGCAAAAGGTGTCAAACTCAAGGCCTGATGGACAATTCTGCCCACCACATCATTCTGTGTGACCTATGGAGGTAAAGAAACAGAAGGACCGGCTTTTCACTTTCCTTGTATGGAGAGCCGGTCTGAGCCACGTGAAGGCATGCGCTGGAGCTCAATATTCAAGATGGCACCCACCCTTTACATCAGCACAGCTAGTGCTTAGAGGGAAGCAGAGCCAGCACCATTTTGGAACCTAAGTGGACGCAGCCAGCGATTGTGTGGTTCCATCTTTGAATAAGTGCAAACACATCCAGTACTTGGGAGCAATCCATCTTGAACTCTTGAGATCAGACACAACTCCTCTCCATTAGCCCTACTATCCATAGATGGTCTTCATGTGCCTCTACTACCCCAGAAACTGCTCTTAGAGCCCCTGACTAGGCCATGCACTGCACTCAGTGCTCATACCATCTTGCATGGACTTCTCCATGAGCCCTTACAATTACAAACTGCCCTTTAAAAAAAAGGCAACCATAAAGATGAGATGGCCATTTGTGAAAATGACCTTGACACCAGACTTAGATGATGGTTTCACGTGTAGACAACCTGTCTAACACTACACCTCCATGACTGCCAGCACAACATGTATTGGAAAGAGTTTTCCAATGAGGAGAACATTGCCTTAGCCTTCTAAATGTATATGAAGCCATGATGTATACTATATTGGGTAACACATATCCCTATATTGGTACAGCTGTGATGTCAATTGTTCTAGACATTGCCTTTCTGGTGTCATAACAAGTCCCAAATGGTGATGGAGGGCAGGAAATCCCATCCAGAAGAGTGAGCCGACGACACACAAGCTCCTTATACACTGGCTGACAGGTGGCAATGAAAGACCTCCGATCAGTAAATACATCGGTGGGTGGTCATTTACACAGGCAGCAGCGCTACAAACAATGCGCCTTGAACAATTTGTAATAGATCGTTCAGTACACATAGGCAGCAATTGGTCCAAGCAGCGCGAGTCCTGTTTACATGCAATGTGCTGCCGAGAACTATGATCATTCTTTGCTGCACAAAAGATCATTTCGCCCGCTGAACGAGCACTTTGCACGTTCTTGGCAGCTGGTGAACACTAAGATTATAGTGAAACCAGTGGCCTATTTATCTAGAGCAAGTCTTTTTTCCCCCTCCCCCATAAGTCAGTATAAAATGAAAATAAACTTTGCAATATCGTACCAAATCCACTTCTCCCTGATCCTGGACTGATCTTTCATTATGTAAAATCTGCATTTAATAATTAAAGATGTTCACATTACTGGGAGATAGCTCCTTTTGTTTCAAGAGAACTTGCAGCAGAATGTATGTCTGCCTCCCTCATCCATAGAGCTTTATGAGCACCAACTGTCATCCATCTCCATAACAAGAAATTAGGTATTCAGTGAGGACAGGTTTCACTGGTGAATTGAGAATGAAAGACACCTTTCTCTTATGGGATCCAATACACAGGTTCTCATTTTCACATGTACTACTGATACATGGGGAGGATTGAAGGATGCACAAGGGTACACATGTGCCCTCCTAAACAGCCGCCAACACGTTATGTTAAACTCTACCCTAACTACATAATGCAGTCAATGGATAATACTTAAACCCAAATAGACATCCATAAACCTAAAATAAATCAAGACTAAGGAAACAGGCGCCAATAATAAATTGCCAGGGGTATTGGTTTCATCCCTGGCTTTATCTTAAAGCACCCAATTAACTAGTAGGTGTGAACTGAGAACAAATGATAAACTATTCACCTCCATTGAAGAAACCACAAGTCTACGTGTGGGTAAGGTTGGGAGGGATGACATCAGACGTGGCTTATTGGTTTCATTAACACATTATAAAAATGGATGACATCAGGAACAAGTCTGGTGCAGTAGCCAGAAGGGGCCATTTAAAGAGGAGTTTCCCAAGGTTTCGGGAAAAGAAAAAAAAAAAAAAAAAATGTACAAAGCCTCACATGGTGCTTATAAAGAAGTCAATGGACTTTCCAATTAACATATTGTCAAGTAAGGTAATTCTTAGTGGAATTTGCTCTTTTGTAGTCACTCCCCATTTTGGTTAATACATTAGGGTCCTGCACGAGAGGTGGAGGCCAAACTTGTATTTAATACATGTTAGGGAATTGTCAGTACACAAGACAGTCCGTAAAAGGGAGGCCATCAGTCCATGAGAGGATTCACATTAGGATAGGTCACAGCAGAGAGAAATCGCCTTATTGCGGCTGTTGGGTACATATGAATTGGCCAAACTTAAAGTATTCTCAATTTTTCCTATTTTCTAGAGCAGGAATGCAATTGATATTTCATGTCTTCATGCTATAGCACTACTTTCTTAGTTCTATATAGTGATGACGACTCTTAGTAAGTACCTGTTTGGAAGTGTCAGTCTTGATATTCATAAGGTTACGTTCCCATGATCAGGAAATAGTCGCGGTTTGGTCGCAGGTAAATCTGCATGTGATCACTGAACTGTGCGGAATCACCGCACCCAAACACATTCTATTGTTGAAACTTCTGTTGAGGAGACGCCAGTCTCCGCAAGAGAAATTGACACGTGGTGGCTCGTAATCCCGCGCCGGCTCGTAATCCCGCGCCGCATGTCAGCGTCCACGGGTGATCTGCAGGTGCACAATCACACATTGGTGGACATGGGATATCTAGAAATCCCGTACACTATGATGTAACAAATGGCCGCTGCGTTGTTGACCCTGCATAAATATGCAGCGCTAAAACTGCAGCAATTCCCGATCGTGGGAACATACAAAAAAAAAAAAAAAAAAAGGACACAGCTGCTACCCTATACCTTGGCATGTGAACTCCTAGAAATTTATTGACCAATTTTACTGAGATCATAGAGGAACCAAATTAAAACAGGTTTGGTTTTGCAACAATCAGTGTAACTTGGCCGTGAAGATAAACTAAATCAATACAGTCAATGTCAGCAAAAAGTCCCAGGCCAAGTGGGAACACTTTTTTTTTCAATAATAAAAAGAAAATAACACAAAAAGATATAAATATATGTGTGTGTAATCAGATTTTATAATTTTTTTTCGTCTTTTAAAGAAAAAAATTATAAATTGTAGTAGAGACCCAGCACAACCGCCATCTATAGGTTGTGTATGGCATTATTGTTCACCCCCATTCATTTCAAGTTATGATTTAATGATGGCCTTGATAATGACCAATTACAGAAATGAATGCCACACCATATATTAATAAGTGTGACTTTATTTTAAGAGGATTGCCTGAACACCCAGATTTGTTCAGCTGGTTTCACATTAACTTTTTTTGTGCAGCGCATTGTGCGCGTCCATGCGTCATGCGCGTCCATGCGTCATGCGCACCTATGTTTAACATGGCATGCGCATGGTCTAGCGTTTGCACAAATTCGTATGAGTTTTCGTGCACATGCGTTTGTGCGTCTAGGCGCGTCAGACGCAACCTGTTGCAATTTTTAGGTCCGTCCAACGGCGTAAAAAAAAAACGCATGCTCACACTTGCGCACAAATGCGACAAAATAACGCATTACAGTCTATGGGAACGCAGGCGTGCGCATAGACATGCGCATGCCTGCGTTACAGAAGAAACTGGTTAAACGAAGCGCAGCGCTAAAAAACGCTAGTGAGAAAGTAGCCTTAATCGCTGACACTTCTGCAACGGAGTATGGGGAGCACGCGAGACGTCGGCTTCAAGCCTGTATACAGCCATGTTCTTCCGCACCGGTTTATTGTGCGGCTGCTGAGATTTGCTCAGCAATTCTTTAGAGAAATAAGGAGGAGCACAAATAGATTAAGGCTTCCAGTAACACGCTGACGTCTAGCGTTCTCTGACCTAACCTCTGCCCGCCACCAGGTGGGTCAGGGCGCTTGCTATGCACAGCTCAGCGTGGCACACAAACAGAATGCTGAGCAATGGCCAAATTTACACATTGCTCATATAGAATGTGCTGAGGTAACAGGTTCCATCATATCCTCCACGCGCTGCCAATAAGCCCCCACACAAAGCTTGTTTATTCATAAAGCGCTGCAGTTTGGACTGCTGTCACCATCCCACTAGATGTGGACTCAGCAGATTGCCCTCCATCTTGCTTGTGCAACATCTGAACCGCAGATCATATACTCCGCAGCAGAAAATCACGGGGCAGATCAGCAAGTTCAACTACACAGAACTACTCTGGCTAAACTGCATAATCTATTCTATTATTTCTAAACACTGTTTTTCGGTGATTCCTTTGTATCCCCGTTCATACTGCACCCACACACACAAATGATACACCAATTGAAAGGTAAACTTGCTCCCTTCAGCCAGAAAATAGCCAAGCAAACTACACATCCACGATTTGATCACAAAATACAGTTAAGGCCTGTTTCACACTTCCGTTTTTGTGTCCGCCAAACGGATCAGTTTCCGTTTTTTTGACGGAAACGGATGCAAACGGATCCGTTTTTAAAAACGGATCCGTTTTGACGGATCCGCGGTAACCGCTATGGGACAAAAACGGATCCTGCAAAAAAATGGCGGATCCGTTTTTTTTACGGAAACCAACGGATTTTGACGGATTTGAAAAAACGGAAGTGTGAAACAGGCCTTAAACATTAATTTTCATAAACCTGCAGTAAGGAAAAATGACCTGCAGGTGGCACCACAGTACCCCAAAGCACAATACCAACACATTTGCATACATGCAATGCTCTTTCGGTGATTACTTCGCCCCCCACACACACACACACACACACACACACGATACACCATTTGAAAGGTAAACTTGCTCCCTTCAGCAAGAAAACAGCCAAACAAACTGCACATCCACGATTTTATCACTAAATACAGTTTAAACGTTACATAAACCTGCAGGTAAGCCCCCGTTACACACTGCGATATCGCTAGCAATATCGCTGTAAAGTCACAGATTGTGACGTTGCAGCGATAGTGCTACGAATATCGCTGCATGTGATACTTACCTTCGACCGGCTCCCCCGCTGGTTATCGCTGATCGTGCGAGAAGCTGCTGGACCATTCCTCGTCAGTCACTTCCTGCGGCGCTTCCTGCTGTGACGACGAGCGACGTGTGGACGTGGGCGGGAGGACGCAGGATTGCCGCGTCTGACAGGTAAGTAGCGATCCTCGACCCCTGCTAGGTCGCTGGTGAGATCTGCCTGTGTGGCAGCTCACTAGCGACCACCTAGCGATGCACCAGCGATCCTGACCGGGTCATATCACTGGTCGGGATCGCTGGTGAGTCGCTAAGTGTAACGGTACCCTAAGACACAATGACCTGCAGGTGGAGTCTCAACCGGAAGACATTTTTTGGCCTCTACTTATCAAAACAATTTATTGTATTAGGGTGTGTGCACACACTACGGATTCTGCTGCGGATCCGCAGCGGTTTTGGCCCAGTTTCTGCTGCGTTGTACAGTACCCTTTTAGCCTATGGAAAATGAAATCCGCAGTGCACACTGTGCGGAATTTTCCAAGCGGATTTGCTGCGGTTTCAAATCCGCAGAAAGAATTAACATGTCAATTCTTTCTGCGGATTCAGCTGCGGTTTGCCACCTGCTCCATTGTAGAGGTGTGAAACCGCAGGGCAAAACCGCAGGCTAATCCGCAGGTCTTTTGACCTGCGGATTTAGCTAAATCCGAGCAGAAAAATCTGCAGACCAATCCGCAGCATGTGCACACACCCTTACCAATCTACATATATAAATACCTGTCTGTGTTCATCAGCTCATGAAATACATTTACATTTGACCAGCTTGCTTTTTGTTAAATTGCCTGCGCCCCCGACGACCAATGTGCGAAAATTTCGCACGGGCCAAGCTAGTATAATAGAACTCTAAATGGGGGGGGGGGGGGTGAGGTTTAGCGATGCACTAGCGATCCCGACCACGATACGACCCGGTCAGGATCGCTGGTGCATCGCTAAATGGTCGCTAGTGAGCTGCCACACAGGCAGATCTCACCAGCGATGTAGCAATGCTCAGCGGTCGAACTTACCTTTCAGACGAAGCGATGGCCGCTGTCTTCCGCCTGCGTCCATAGCTCGCTCGTCAGCGCCAGCAGGAAGCCGACGACGAGAAATGGACGTGGACGATGTCGCGCGATCAGCGATAGCCAGCGGGGGAGCTGGTTGGAGGTAAGTATCACATGTAGCGATATCGCTATGTGTAAAGCCTCTTTTACAGGTAGGGCTCCATGGGGAACACGCAGGCATATTAGCTCTTCTGGGAGTGCAGAAAACACTCACATGAACCAAACCAAAATCTGGATCAAGTATTTAGAAAGTCTGTTTTAACTATGCAACTTAACCCTTTGACTAGTCAACGGGGCGTTCGTTTTCCCAGACTAGTCATCCCACTCATGTGAGCGTAACAGAATTTGCAGGAGCCGGTGTTGTTGGCAGCTCTCCGAAAATCCAGCGCAGGCGCGCTAATTTTGCACGTGTCTGCACTCCCCCAGCTTCAGAAGTGCACAGCGCAAGCCCGAAGGGATAGAAGAAGCTTGATCTTCGGCTCCTCGGTTGACATCAGGCTTCTTTCCTTCTGGACATGCGCAGTGCACCCTACGAATCCAGGAAACCTACACTCGACGTCAGAGGCGCAATGATCTGTGGGAAAGTCTCGTGAACGTAAGAGATTTTCAGAGAAGACAACAACGCCGGCCCTTGCAAATGATGTTACCAGAACCTCAGGGGAGACATAACATGTCGAATGGGATGACTAGTCTGGGGGAAATAAACGTCCCATCAACTAGTCCTCAAGGTTCATTTACATATTTAAAAAAGGACCATAGAAACTTTTTTTGAAGATCTGTTAATTTGTCAAACAGTATAAGGGTTTGTTGGGCAGGGAATTTATACAGGAATAGGATAAATGCTGGTGGTTTGGGGGGCAAAGGGGACACGTCAAGTTCCCTTTAATAAGATTTTCAGACACCGATTTTGGAGAGACCTGGGTGGCACGCAGAATTTGGAAATGGGCCTGGGGCAGTTTGCTCAGATCAGGAGAGCATAGTTTTTATTTTCACAGAACACGTTTCGGAGATGTGGGAAATCGGCCTTATGTAGCGATACCAAAGTGGTAGATGTATCCAAGTAGCAACTCATGAGGGAGCTTTATCCATATCAATTGTGAAACCAACCAGGTTAAGGGGGCACTCCGCCTCCCACTACCTCCCTAATGATCAGATGGGTAACAGGCCCCAAGATTTGGTAGCGAACCATTATAACCTTAGAAACAGTACCCCTCCTGTCCATGAGCAGTGTCTGGAAATGCAGTTTAGTTGCCTACAAATAAAATAGACCCACGTGACAACACCAGACACGGACCCCTTGGGCAAGAGTGTTGCAGTTTCAGGAGAGAAGGGAAGGTGGTGGGGAAGGGGTGATGGAAAATTTAAAAAAATATTTTTGTAAGGTAGGCAATTGTGACAATATACACCAATCCAATGGCTTCAAATGCCCATGAGGTCAACATGTAGGGCACCGGTTCAATTCCTTGTCAGAGTTATGGGGGGAGGGTGGCAATTCAATAGGTAGAATACTATATTGAGCAGAGATTCCTAAAAATTGTAGACTGTTCTGAGTATAAAAGGGTTATTGAGAACTACCTAAGCAGTGTTATAAGGAGATCAGCTGAAACAAACCTAGAAGAAGTCCACTGGAGACACAGGAGCTTCACTTATGGGAACCCACATGCTGTCAGGGGACAACAGGGTCCTATTCCAGAAGGGTTTATACACAAGAGCAATGGTGACACAAAGCTCCATGGAGAGCCGGAAGCTACACTCGGCTGTCGTCTTTAGCCGACATCATATTATATATAACCCAGATTACATTCTTACTTTTGACTCTGCAAAAACTCTTACTGTTTCTCTTATTCATTCTCGTCTCGACTATTGTAACTCTCTTCTAATCGGTCTCCCTCTTACAAAACTCTCCCCTCTCCAATCTGTCTTGAATGCTGCAGCCAGGATCATATTCCTCACCAATCGTTACACCGATGCCTCTACCTTGTGCCAGTCATTACACTGGCTACCTATCCACTCCAGAATTCAGTATAAACTTATTACCCTCACCCACAAAGCCCTCCATGGCTCAGCACCACCCTACATCTCCTCCCTTGTTTCAGTATACCACCCTACCCGCGCCCTCCGTTCTGCTGATGACCTGAGGTTGGTATCCTCAATAGTCAGAACCTCCCACTCCCGTCTCCAAGACTTTACACGTGCAGCGCCAATTCTTTGGAATGCACTTCCCAGGTCAATACGATTAGTCCCCAATCCCCACAATTTTAAGCGTGTCCTGAAAACGCATTTATTCAGACTGGCCTATCGCCTCAACACATTAACCTAACCTATCCCTGTGTGGCAGAGCCAAAAGTTTTACCATAACCAGGTTCCCAGCATCATGTTCCCACATGCTTTATGCATCCATTAGCCCTCTGTGTCTGTACTGTTACACACTTAACATTATGGCTGGTCCATACAATCAGGGCAACTGTTACCACCCACCTTTCGTGTCTACCTCTTTCCTCATAGACTGTAAGCTTGCAAGCAGGGCCCTCACTCCTCTTGGTATTTGTTATAATCTACTGTATGTGATTATTGTTATGCTGTAATGTCTATTGTCTGTACAAATCCCCTCTGAAATGTAAAGTGCTGCGGAATATGTCGGCGCTATAAAAATAAAATTTATTATTATTATTATTATTACATTATATTCACTGCCAAAGCTGATTAATAATTTCCTCTAGCCCGGTCTGTGCCCTATTCAATATGAACGAGGTCATGGAGGTTAGCACAACCAAAAGTAAATCAGCTGACTGCCATTAATTGACACAAGAAAAGCATTTAGAGGCAAAGGAATCCAGAGGGGACTGATCATTAGATGGAGCCGGCTTCACACCGAGCAAGGGAAACACAAGCACCCGCTGCATCAACACAATGGCAGATATCATCCATTACCATAGGAAAACATTGTAACATTGACTGAAAGAGCACGTCCAGTTACAATGCCCATGAGGGTGGTCACCCAGCTACCAACCTTGAATTGTACGTTAATTTGCAGCCCTATGCAGATTTACATAGGCCTTTGACTTTTATGTAGTGTCAGTCATGACTTAAAATTCTAGAATTCTATTCATAGTGATTAAAAGACAAAAAATATTTTATGAATGGTGACAAAACTAATAATTGGATTTTTATCATGATTAAAATTAGCACTGGGGAACAAAAGATTCATTTCAAAGCATATTTATACAATTTCACTTCCAGAAAAAGATTTTGGCAAGTCATAAGTTTCAAGTGAGTGGGTGTGCGAGAGAGGGGTGGCAAGATCACCATAGACTGCCAAAACATGGGTTAGAAGAAAGACTCTGCCCCTTCGTTTTAGTGATCAGTGGGGTCCCGGTCTTCTGATCTAAGTTTTCTGAAGATGCAGTTTCACCTTAAAGGGAATCTGTCACCCTTTTTTTGACCATCGGCTGCCGGCATTGACATCAGGGGTGTTGTGAGCTCATTTTCAGGTTTGCCTCTGGCTTCTGGTGAGGGTTGAGGAGCTGGCTGTGCTGACAGAGGAGTAGTGAGTTCTCTATCTGGACTCCCTCTGTTGGTGAAGGGAGGTAATGAAGCTGATCTAAATGTCAGAGACCGGCCACCTGAGGAAGAGGACTGTGATTGGACATCAGGAGTTTCTGATTGGATTATAGGCAGCTGACTCCCTAGTTTCTTGCTGGTGATTTCTCCTTACTGTGGCTTCTGGTTTCCAGTTTGGTTCCTGCCTTCTTAAAGCTAAGTTTTCTCTGCTATTGTTCATATGAGTTTTTGGTCTGGTTTATTTAGTTTTTGTGTTCAGCCAGCCCTGGCTGGGACTGGGCTGAATCCCCATTTTGTCTCTGATTAGTTGATCTCTTTTACTCTGTCTTCAGAATATACCTGAGTGCTGATATAGGGAATTGAAGTCTAGCGACTTCAGGGCTTTTTTCTATCAGACGTGTAGGACATTTTTTGGTAGGGTTTTTTGCGTGATTGCAGACAGCAGCTTTTTTTTCCTGTCCTTTCTAGTTAGCGAGGGCCCCATCGTTTGCTCAGCCTATCTTTCTATCTGTGTTTGTGTTTTCATCTGGTTTCACCAACAATACATGTTGGGGGCTGTCTATTGCTTTGGGGTCTGCTCTGGGGCAGTTTAGATTTTCCCTTTTCTTTCTTTACGCTTATTTATTTCTCCGGCCGTGACGAGGCATCTAGGATCATTGTAGGCACGCTCCACGGCTACTGCTAGTTGTGTGGATAGGATCAGGGGTCTGCAATCCGCTAGTTACCAACCTCTCCGTTTTTCTGGGCTTAGCTTGCTTTTTGTTTTTTCCTCCTCGGTGACTCATTCACAACAAGGGGCTTTTCTACAGCATTCTGTAATGCTGTAGATAAGCCCCCGATGTAACCTGAAAGACAAGAAAAAAAAGGGTTATATTATACTCAACGGAGGGGGTGGTCCGGTCCGATGGGTGTCACGGTCCGACACCTCCCATCTTCATATGATGCCGTCCTCTTTTTCCCTTCCTGTAGTGGCTCTGGTGCAGGCGCACTGCTCTGCCCTGTTGAGGGCAGAGCAGAGTCCTGCAGTGCGCAGGCGTCGGGAGAGGTCTGGCGCATGCGCACTGTAGTATTCTGCTCTGTCCTCAACAGGGCAGAGCAGTGCGCCTGCGCCGAAGCCACTACTGGAAGGGAAGAAGAGGATGGCATCGTATGAAGATGGGAGGCGCCGGACTGGACTGCGACACCCATCGGACTGGACCGCCCCCTGCGGTGAGTGTAATCTAACGTGTTTTTCATCTTTGAGGTTACATCTGGGGCTTATCTACAGCATTACAGAATGCTTAGATAAGCCCCTGATGTCAATCCCGGCAGCTGATACAGCAAAAAAAAAAAAAAAAAAAAAAAGGGTGACAGATTCCCTTTAAAAGGAAAGCATCATCACAAAAATGTACCCATTATTTTAAAATCAGGTTGTCTTGCATTTTTTTTTTTTTTTTAAATTGGAATTTTCACCAATTCCGCCCAACAAACACACACCAGGACACACCTTTCACAAGGTAATGTCACAGCTCACCAACACCCTTCACAGTGGCCTTTGCACATGTTCATTAGATGTTTCAATGCAAAAGATGCAGGTAATGTACATGTACATTTTCTGAAAGAAAACAACATGGGAGTCTAGAATAAACTCAGGGGTCAGTGTAAGTACCACCACATATGGACAACTCCAGGTTAAACCTGAAGCTCAAGCCACCCACCTTTCCATTTTGCCCAGTAATTGGTTGTAGATGCAAAATATTACCATTTTGTCTGACCTAAAAAGGTGGCAAGAAAAGGAGAACTACTGGCAATTTAACATTCTTAAATAAGCCACTGGTATTGTCGGTGAGATTTTCTAAGATCCAAATGAAGTCAACAGAACCACAGCCATTACATGGGTCCAGCGTATACAAAGTTAGGAGAACCGCCTTGAATGAGAGCCAATAACTATCACTAACGGTAAGCTTAACATCAATGATACCCAGGAGGCCCCACTTAAATATTGAAAGATCCAACCCCTCAAAAAAAAAAAAAAAAAAATCACAGACCAAAGTGTAGCCAAAAAGTTTATAGAACTAGAAATCAGAACTTTCATAGGCAACACAATATTAGGCTAGTTGCACATTTTGGGTGGGTGACTACTTATCTCCACCAGTCAGAGGCCTCTCATACAGCCAAATCAGATCTCTTGCTTTGCACTGATGAGGGGCAAACACTTCTTAGGCCTGTTTCACACTTCCGTTTTTTGATGTCAGTCAAAATCCGCCAATTTTTGAAAAACGGATCCGCCAAAAAAGGGGCGGATCCGTTTTTTTTCCCCTATAGACTTACCTTAGTGGTGGATCTTGACTGACGTTCATCCGTCCCACCCTTATTTTGACGGATCCGCAAAGATTTCAGCATTTCCCGGGCGGATGAGATGGACACTGCAACTTTTTTTGGTTTGACGGTCCGCTATTTTGCATTGCGCATGCCCGGAAGCAATTTAACTATGAAAATTCTCTCTTGCCGGACGGCGATCGCTTTAAATTTCCACCGCATTTATAGTCACCGGATCCGACAAATTTAGCGACCGCTGACATCCGTATATCAAATAACAGCGGCGGATCCGCTACTTTTCGTTTTTCGCAGATATCAGTTGTCCGCCAACATCGGAGGTGTGAAACAGGCCTTCTCCCCATGTCATATGGCAAGGCTCGTTAATAGTGAAGAGCGAATGTGCTGGGATAAGGTGTTATCCCAGAATGCTTGTGTGCTAACCGTGTGACTTCACTGTGCTCGAATAACATTTGAGTCCCTGCGGCAGTTCGACAGCCACAACACATGCAGTAATTGCCCAACAGCCTCAAGACATGCAGCCGCGGGAACTTTAACATATTATTTGAGCACGACGAAGTCACTCCATTAGCACCTGAGCGTGCTCGGATAACACCTTATCTTAGCACGTTCACTCATCACTACTCATTAAGGGTTGACATTATGCTACATCCAATTGGTGGCACCGGACTGAATCCTCTTCCTCAGTGAAGAAGCCATTTGCATATTTAAAATTGCCAAAGGAGAAGTGAATGGCCTACAAGTCTCCTTACGCTGGCTTAGCACTCTCCACAAGGAGAAGCAATTGCCCTTAGACCACTACTCAGCACCAGAGATTTTTCAAGCTCTGACCTTTTCGCAAAGAACAAGAACCTTTTAGAATTAAATTCAGATATTTAAAACTGGTTACACAGGCGCACTGTCAGCTGAAATTTATGCACCTATGATCTCAACCACTATCTGGTCTTACTACCGCCATATTCCTCCTTCCATTGTTCTCCTAACACATCACCTATGTATTGCAGATGTTTTGAAGGACCCTGGACTGGATTATGCAGTTATGACAAAATTAATCTAGGAGAGCGTCTTGTCTAGTCCCCATTGCTACACGCTAAACCAGAACGTCAATTAACAAGACCAAACAAGGAGAGCCTGAAAAATGTAGACTAAATATTATGTACTCAAAATAGCAGAGGAAGTGTTCAAGGGTGGTGAAACTAAAACAATACATTTTGTAGATATTCCAAGAAAGAAAAACAGTGTACAGAGTAAAAAAGGTAGTGCGAGGGGAGTAAAAAAAACAAAAAACAAACAAAAAAAAAAAACCATCCTATACAACACCCAGAGGGGCTGTGAGAATAAAAGAAGAGTTAGGGGTACTTCACACTATGTGAGATTGCTAGCGAGATCGCAGATGTGTCACCGATTTTGTGCAACCCCCCCCCCCCCCCCCCCCACTGGGTATCGCTGATCATGCAGGAATGTCCTGGGCCATTTTTTGATCGTTAGTCTCCCGCTGGCCAGCATGCATCGCTGCATGTGGCAGCGGGAGAGCAACGATCAGGGAGCTCCCAGCGCTGGGAGCTGGTATCCAGGGTAAATAGCGGGTAACTAAGCACGCACGTCGCTTAGTTACCCGCTGTATACCCTGGATACCATCGTGCTCGCGCTGGTATCCAAGGTAAACAGCGGGTAACTAAGCGCCGCACGTGCTTAGTTACCCACTGTTTAGCCTGGATAACAGCTCCCAGCGCAAGCACGCTGGTATCCAGGGTACACAGCAGGTAACTAAGCGGCGAGCGCGCTTAGTTACCCGCTATTTACCCTGGATACCAGCATCCTTGCTGGTCGTGATCGCTGATGAGTCTTCCTGTTTGACAGCTCACCCAGTGATCCTGACCAGGTCGTATCGTTGTCGGGAATCGCTGGTGCGTCGATTAGTGTAATGGGACCCTTAGAACTGGTCGCTTGCCCTGTTGAGAAGTATATCATCTACAGGAGGAGACCATTCAGCGGGCACTGAGATACTTCGGCTGGGGTCATGATATATTGCATATGGACAGTTGCTCCAGGGTGCCCATTTAGTTACAGTCAATCACTGTAGGTCTCTGCAGCAACACACCTAGTGATCAGCGTCTTACCAAGGAACCCTAAAAACCAGAATGGTCCAAAGTGGATAACCCTATTATGAAAAGCTGGTTTGGTGATAAACTGATCACGGCAAGGCAGGTTTCTCACACCCAAGGACCAGCCAGTATTGCCAAAGGAAAATGCTGCCAACAACACTTTACCTGCAGCAGCATCCAATGAATAGACGTCCAATATAGGTACACGGGACACACACAGTAAGATACGTCCATCAAGCTCAAAAGTTGACCACCTTGCCTGGTCACATCTGGTCAAGCAAAGCAGATTCAGCTCTTTCATAGCAGCTCTTCATTTAGAGAGGTCCTAAACAGAGTATGCCCGAATAGGACATTGGTTGTCCTCGTTTGCCTACATTTCCTTATTAGGACCAGCTAGGCTTCTCACCGACATGGCTGGTATTGGCTACAACCGGATTATGCCACGATAATGGAAACAAGTTCACATTTCAGGAGTGTGATACCAGGATGAATTGTAATGGTGAGCACATTGCTTGCACTTTAGTTTTCCCAAAAAGAGAAACATACTAAGGACCTTAAAAAGGGGTAGTCTGGTCTCATGGGAAGTGACTGCAGTCACGATGGGACTCCAGATTCCGAATCCTTTGAGTTCGCAACGCACGCTGTCAGGATTCTCCGATGTCGCCGCAGAGACTAGGCAGTCGCGTGACCGCAAGCGTGCGATTTGCAACTAGATGTGCTCTGTATGCGAATCGCACAGAAGCGATCAATTGATCGCTCAGTTTCAACAGCGACACCGGAGAACCCACACAGCGTCTGGTGCTCATTCTGTAAGGATTCAGAAGTCAGTGACTGCAGATTTTCGACACAAGACCAGATAAACCCATAAAAAGATACTTATTAAGTAGTAGCCCCTTGAAAGTAAACTGGTCACAAACTGCCCCCTTGCTGGGTCCTCCAGTGATCGCTTGTAAGCCTGTGAGGTTTAGTTTTACCTGCAGCACCACTAGAGGACAAAAGAAGTATTGCACAGTACTCATTCAAATCAGTAGGACAGATCCTCCAGAGAGGGGGATGCTCTTTGTAACCCCCCCATTTTGGAGACGAGATGATGGCCCTAGACAGAGAACCCCCTATCCCTTTGTTATCTGAAAAACACCCAGGAGGAGAAAGAAAGTAGGTTTTCCAAAAAATCCAACCTATAAAAGGGGCATCCGATTCATATGCCGGGTATAAGACACAGCCCATGTATTTTAGGCCGAATCATTTACCATCCTTATTCTGCAAGCGGAACGTTTTGCACTGCACAACTTCACAACGCCGCAGACGCAGCCAGAAACGAGCCGAGTGTCAGCACTGACACAGCTAATACACTGTACCGTTACATTCTACCCGGATCATGCGGCGAATATTTAACCACAAAGGTCAAATCTTCAAAAACGAGACTAAATAGGCCATTACTGTAATCACTCGCTCAGGTCCGCGCTCACGTTTTATGTTCTATACTCAGGGGGGAAGGCGACAAGATGGAAAAGAAAATGGATCATTTGGAAAAAAAAAAAAAAAAAGACGGCACTGGCAGGAGGTTAATATCAGGGAGATGATTCCATTTACAGATATAGAGCGGCTGAGCGTCGTTTAACTCTTCAGGTCCGCGTTATTTTAGATTTTTTTTTAAAGAAATGCCGAAGGATGTCAAGCAGTCCTATCCATCATACCGGGAATTATTTTTTCCGTGCAACTGGCCTAACACGTGCAGATACATTTGTTGTTTAGGTACGGCTTTTCAGTGGCATATCAGATTAAAACGCTTTACAGTTTCAAATACAAGAATGCAATCGCCTAGCGGGCTGGAGGTGAACAAAAAACAAGACATACAGTGAAACCTGATGTGAAGGCACCCTTACAACTCACAGATACAGCCAGGTGATAAATCTTTTTTTTTTTTTTTTTAGTATTTTTTTGTATTATTTTTATTATTATTTATCACATGTTAACATTCCTGAAGCCAGGACAATCCTTTATAGCATGGGGAGAGGTGACTTCACTATAAGTGACCAGTGCATTTCACTTTCTGGGTAACCTGCGGTGGGATACATTTACCGCCCCTCATTCCATATGTTACATGGATTGTATACCATGTCTACAATGCATTACGGGACACTTTGCAACCCATAAATGAATTTTTATCCCCCCCCCTATGGTCACCCAACACACTCCTCGCCTATGTTCCCCTAGTATTTTAAGCTCTCCGTGCTCGTGCCCTCCTCTTAGTACCCGCTATAGTATAGAGAATGTATTACAATTGTAGAAACTAAACAAGCACACAGACATAAAAGACATTCACGTGTGTCTACAGAGTAGAATTTGAACGTTTTTGCCAACTCGGCACTCCACATTGCCACGTGTGGCTTTCCACAAATCGAGATTCGGAGACTAGTTTTAACACATTCAGTTCCGCTACATCCACGCGCGACGAAACTTTCGCTAGCGCCAATCGGGGGGGGGGGATCTTACCTTTCTTCGTCGTTGAAGACAAATTTCCTAAGTTTGAGGTCCCGCAGCACCACCCCTCCGTCGTGACAGTGCGCTACGGCCGACACGATCTGATAGAACAGCCTGGCCGCTTCTTCCTCTTTGAGCTTTTTGCAGGTACGAACAAAAGAATGCATGTCCCCATGGCTTCTCTCAAAGAACACGTAGGCTTTCGTCTCTCCGAGAACGATCTCGGCTATTTGGTTAATGTTGCTGTGGATAGGTAGACAGAAACAGGGCGCCAAGGACTCCTGGTAGCAGCGTATATCGAAAACCTGCATGAGGGGTGGGTGAAAGAAACAAAAGGATTGAGAAGAGTGGCAGCAAGCAGAACTCACGTGGACTGCAAGGGTCAAGAATAGAAATAGCCATCAGCATGCACAATTCTAATCCTTACGGATAGCCCTACAAGATCTATTAACCCTTTATAGTCACACACCTATGACAGACCGGTAGACGCCGTACATCTCTCAAAACAGTCAGTAATAATATCGGTGCATTATAGCCATTAAACTGCATGGGGTCCAATGCATAAAAAAGTTCATAGTCCTATAAAATCATTACTTGTGCAATTCAATGAATTGGTGCCCATGTACCATGAATGACAAGTTAATAATGCGTGCTCATAGCTATAGGCCGATACTGTGCCCCCATTAGAAGGAAGCGTAATAATTCTATACGGGTTCTTACGGCGCCATAAGGAACACCTATGGATCTGTAATAATGAGCAGCAGGGACTCCATGTGCCTCCATCAAGGCTCAAGGCACACAGCCTTTAAAATAACGCAGCCACTGACCTCCCCAGGTCTTTTGTCAATGCTGCAAGAAACAGATTTTACTTCTATGAAATAGTAAAATGTAAATGCTCAAGCCTCAATTTCCCCCCATAAAAAAGTGTCTTGGGGCAGTGCAGGTGCTGTAGTGTGGACACATAATGGGAAAGTGTCCTCTCTTTGTAAACACACAAATGGCAACATATGTTACAAGAGATTTACTAATACTCATTGATGGAAGATGCAACATAATGTAGAGATGTCAGCATAAAAAAAAAGGGACACCGTGCATAAGGCCGGGGACTAGGCTCCCCCTCGGCACCTTATGCAATTCTGGGGTCTGAATTTCGACAAGGTTGCAAAGTAAAAATAATAGAATAGAATGAACGGCATTAATAAAGTCAAATGATGACTCATTCACAAGTGGTGATTATTCCCATTAGTCTTCACCCCCCTAGAAATACATTTACTGCATTACATAAAGTATTCCATTGAAAGCCATATTATCCCCCGTAGGGAATTCTGTTCCTGTCTACAGTTCGCAATGACATCATTCCAGCCCCATTGTTTATGAATGAATGGAGGAGACCCGCTTTGGATGGAGGCAAACAATGAATGGAAGCTGAAGGACACGGGCACAGAGAGTTTGTCTAGGTGGGTTCTAAATATTGCAGACACAGCAATGATAAAGCTTGGGGTGGGGATATATCAAAGGGGCACCCAACGTCGCCCGCGTCTACAATGCCTCATTTCATCCACAGCTTAGGAGCCCCCCCCCCCAGGTACCCTTATAAAGGGTCTTTGTGTCCACGGCTAGTAGCAAATGAAAGATCAAAGCAGGTTCTCTTTAGCTTTGTGACTAGTGCAGGTGTGCACATAACTTCTTAGTTAAAAGGGATCTTCCCAAAAGCAGAACCCAAGCTTACGCGACCCATTTCGAATGATCTCCAGAACATAAGGTCAGCATAAAACAGATGTCCCCCCCCCAAATTAAAAAGGCCGGCTAATGACGAAACAAATCCAATGGGAAATACAAGAAACAGTGGGATGATGAGAAGGGTCTTGTACCTTACAGAGCAGTTCTTCTCCACTATGCAGATGCACCGCTCGAAAAACGTGGTCTCCCTCCAGAGGCTCCAACAATAAGTATTTCCCGATGCAGGAAACGCAATGCGACGAGTTGGGAGTCTCTGGGGGGCTCGGGGAGCCGAGGTTGGGGCTGAAGCTCTGGCTGGGTTCTGTGCACCTTATGGATGACAACTCCTCAAAATCCTGGTTCTTATTCCTAGATCTCCCATACCTTGCGATCGATATAGGGTTCGACCTTTGTACGTTCATGAGTATGAAAGCGCAGCCAAATTCCAAGGGCTATCTGGGGGTGACTTGAAGACTTTGTGCTTCTTTATTTTTGGGAGGTGGTGGCTTTCCAATGTAGCTGTGCAGAGACAATGTCGGGAGAATATAGGGGGGTGGTCCTGGGGGGTTGTGCAATAGCAAGTAGATTTTGGAGTGGAAGAAAATAGGTTGATGGAGGGGATTGGGGGGTAAGGCAGCTGGACCTGGGCTTCTCTGGGGACAGTTTAGAACGTTGAGAATTCCTTGAAAATTCTAAGTCTGAATGTTGTAGAACGTCAAGAACTCTGGAAACCTGAACGGTCTGGAACGTCGAGAACTCTGGAAATCTAAACGTTCTAGAACATCGACAACTCTGGAAATCTGAACGGTCTACAATGTTGGGATCTGATCTCTGGATCCAGTTCTTGTGCAAAATCTTTTCTCCTTTCCAGAAAAAAAATAGATATATCTAGAGGCAGATCTTTACTCAATATAATTTCTTATCTCCCCCCCCAAAAAAAAATAGCAATATCCCAAGGAAAAATAAACTCTTCGGCTTCTTGTATCACTTGAGCAATGACAAAGTTGGCTTGGTGCTGACTGTAGATGGCGTGTGGAGCTCGGGCACTGTCCCTGGTGGAGGATCGGCAGCGGTGGGTGAAGATCTCCTGCACCAAGCGAAGGTGGCACCTGAGACGGGCGAGGAGTTCAGCCCAGGACAGCGCGGATCGCTGACGGTCGCTGCTGCAGAGGACAATCGCGGCGGGTGAGGCGGCTCCGGGATGGTGCCTCGCGGTGTCGGGGTGTGCTTCTCCCTGGAGCAGAGTCTTCTGTGGAGGGAGGAGAGAAGGGATGGCTGAGGCCGATCCCTTTCAGCAAGACCTCATCGTCCTCGGTGTGCAGCGCGGACTGGCCGGGAATATGTCCGAGTGTGTGCGCCTCTCACGCCGCCTCACTACTCAATGTCAGCGGCTCCGCTCAGTGCACAAGCTGGCCGGAGCGGCGGAACAATGGGAGGCGGCCCCGCCCTCTCCTGCCGGAAGGCTGCCTGCTGATAGGTCGGGCCGGCTGTCACTCTCCCGGCAGCATTTCCCGCCCATCAGAGCCGCACAGATCTCATTCTGTGTCCTCCGCTTATTCTAATCCTGTAGCAAAAAGGAAATAGAGCATTAAGAGCTCGTATCCCTCCGCGGGGGTGAACAGGCTCAGGTGATCCTGTAATCCGTGAGGTCTGCTTTCTAGGTAGAGGTAAAGTAGTGCACCTTCCTGTGTCTCCTAAAGACACACACACCACAAATGTATACACAAATGTATACACACCTACTTATATACAGTGCTGGGCAAATTAATTGGGGCAAAGCATTTTTTCAGTGCCTGTTCAAAGCAGTTTAAACAGGTTCAATCACTGACTGGCAACCAGCTTACAATTTTACTTAAAAAAATGCTTTGTCCCAATTAATTTGCACAGCACTGTATGTATATCTACTAGCTGAAGAGCCCGGCGTTGCCTGGACATAGTAATTATAATGATTATATTGCACATAAAAACCGTGCATCTATTCCTATCCTGTGTGATACTGACTGCTGAGCCGTGTATCTAATCCTATCCTGTGTGATACTGACTGCTGAGCCGTGTATCTAATCCTATCCTGTGTGATACTGACTGCTGAGCCGTGTATCTAATCCTATCCTGTGTGATACTGACTGCTGAGCCGTGTATCTAATCCTATCCTGTGTGATACTGACTGCTGAGCCGTGTATCTAATCCTATCCTGTGTGATACTGACTGCTGAGCCGTGTATCTAATCCTATCCTGTGTGATACTGACTGCTGAGCCGTGTATCTAATCCTATCCTGTGTGATACTGTCTGCTGAGCCGTGTATCTAATCCTATCCTGTGTGATACTGACTGCTGAGCCGTGTACCTAATCCTATCCTGTGTGATACTGTCTGCTGAGCCGTGTATCTAATACTATCCTGTGTGATACTGACTGCTGGGCAGTGTATCTATTCCTATCCTGTGTGATACTGACTGCTGAGCCGTGTATCTAATCCTATCCTGTGTGATACTGACTGCTGAGCCGTGTATCTAATCCTATCCTGTGTGATACTGTCTGCTGAGCCGTGTATCTAATCCTATCCTGTGTGATACTGACTGCTGAGCCGTGTACCTAATCCTATCCTGTGTGATACTGTCTGCTGAGCCGTGTATCTAATACTATCCTGTGTGATACTGACTGCTGAGCCATGTATCTAATCCTATCCTGTGTGATACTGACTGCTGAGCCGTGTATCTAATCCTATCCTGTGTGATACTGACTGCTGAGCCGTGTATCTAATCCTATCCTGTGTGATACTGTCTGCTGAGCCGTGTATCTAATCCTATCCTGTGTGATACTGACTGCTGAGCCGTGTACCTAATCCTATCCTGTGTGATACTGTCTGCTGAGCCGTGTATCTAATACTATCCTGTGTGATACTGACTGCTGAGCCATGTATCTAATCCTATCCTGTGTGATACTGACTGCTGAGCCGTGTATCTAATCCTATCCTGTGTGATACTGACTGCTGAGCCGTGTACCTAATCCTATCCTGTGTGATACTGTCTGCTGAGCCGTGTATCTAATCCTATCCTGTGTGATACTGACTGCTGAGCCGTGTACCTAATCCTATCCTGTGTGATACTGTCTGCTGAGCCGTGTATCTAATCCTATCCTGTGTGATACTGACTGCTGAGCCGTGTACCTAATCCTATCCTGTGTGATACTGTCTGCTGAGCCGTGTATCTAATCCTCTCCTGTGTGATACTGACTGCTGAGCTGTGTGGCTAATCCTATCCTGTGTGATACTGTCTGCTGAGCCGTGCATCTAATCCTATCCTGTGTGATACTGTATGCTGAGCTGTGTATCTAATCCTATCCTGTGTGATACTGTGTGCTGAGCCGTGTACCTAATCCTATCCTGTGTGATACTTTGTGCTGAGCCGTGTAACAGGGCTGTGGAGTCGGTAAGCCACAGTTGCGACTCTGACTCCTGGATTTTATCAGGCTCCGACTCCGCCTCCGGCTCCGGCTCCGACTCCTTCATAAATGGCCAATTCATAACAACAAATTTACTGTTGTAAAATATTAAACATCGTGCTTATTCAGTTTCTCACCATCATATAAGTAATCAGACCACTTAGAGCAAAAACTACATTTTTTACTCTTCGCCACGACAGCACCCACTGGAGGTATCGGATCCGCCCATTTGGAACAGGAAACCCTACAGGAAAGATAAAAGGGGCGGTCCGCCTTTCCTCCTCAGTTTTGGTTTCCTGTTCCAAATGGAGCAGGATCCTGCAGGATCTTACCTGGGCCATGCATCCGCCTGTGCGGTCTCTTCGGGAACGGCAGGGGCTGCGGTCCGGAGGCAGCGTCGGGGGAGACTCCGTTTGACGGCTCCCCCCTCGTCTGGTGGCATAGTGGTAATGGCCGGGTCCGGGGAGGGCCGCCCGGTCTTACCAGGGAGCGCGCCGGTCTGGCATCCGGGAGATTTCCCCCCCCCCCCATTCCCATCGGTGGGGGTATAGCGTGGATGGTGAGGCCATGTGCGCGCGAGCCGCGTGTGTTAATAGCGGTGGCGCGGGAGCAGGCCGGCGCCCGACGCTCCCATACCCCGGAAGTAATGGTTGAACTTCCGGGGTAAGATGGCGATGACGCGGCGCATGCGCCCTGTGACAGGGCGACTTCCGGGGCAACGATACAGATAAAACAGCGCTGCAGCGCTGCAACATTGGAACATGTCGTCCCCCGCAGAGTCGCAAACCCCAGCAGGGGATTCAGCTGGGGGCAACTCCACCAGGGACCGCAGCGCCAGGACGGAGACTGCCCGCAGGAGCGAGGCAGCAGAAACCCGATCCAAACCGTCTCAGCCATCTGAACCGGTATTAAGCTTCACTGGGTGAGTGTGCAAAGCATATGCTCTACCTATTAAGCTAACCTCCTCTCCTCCCCCCCCCTCCCCCCTCTCTTTACCTTTGACCTCCCGTTTCAGTCAAAGAAAAAAGGAAAAACAAAACATAAAGAATGTGCATTATGTTCAGAGCCTCTCCCTGACTCCTACCCCAAAAAACTCTGCAAACAATGCATGAAAGAGACCAGGCAGGGGCCGACGATATCTTCTCAGGATATCCGAGCCATAATTAGGGAGGAAATACAAGCCATCAACCGCGCCAGCACTCCCGCAGAGTCCAGGCATAGAAAACAGGTTATTGTCAGTTCAGAGTCAGAGGAAGAACAGGGGTTAAACTCAGGCTCCGCATCCACGTCCTCATCATCATCCTCGGAGGCGGAAGGACGCGCATGTTTTCCTCTGGACAGCGTAGATAACCTGGTAAAAGCGGTTAGGAATACTATGGGGTGTGAAGAGGAAAGGGGAGCCCAGACCGCGCAGGACATTATGTTTGCGGGATTGGCAGAAAAAAAGAGGAGATCATTTCCGGTGATACCGGCAATTAAAGATCTCATCAAAAGGGAATGGGAAAAACACGACCAGAGGGGTTTTCTCCCATCCGCTTCAAAACGGAAGTACCCGTTCACTGATGAAGATCTATTAAAATGGTCTAAAATACCAAAGGTGGACGCTGTCATATCCTCCACTTCCAAACAAACCTCGATCCCGGTCGAGGACGCAGGATTGTTAGCAGACCCATTGGACCGAAAGGCTGAATCCTCGCTCAAAAGGTCCTGGGAGTCCACCACCGGGGTATTCAAACCCGCAATAGCCAGCACATGTACTGCTAGGTCAATGCTGGTATGGCTAGATCAATTAGACCAGCAGATTGAGCAAAGAGTGTCAAGGGAGAAACTGCGTGCAGCCATCCCGTTGATAAGAGGGGCAGCTGCCTTTATGGCAGACGCTTCAGCGGACACCCTAAGACTTGCAGCAAGGTCGGCAGCCCTGGTGAATAACGCCAGACGCGCGCTTTGGATAAAAAGCTGGAAAGGGGATGCACAATCAAAATCCAAAATTAGTGCAACCCCATGCGAGGGTGAGTTCCTCTTCGGAAAAGCCTTAGACGAAATTCTCGCCAAGGCAAAAGAAAGGGAAAAGGCCTTCAGTGATTCTCCCATTCCGTTTTATAGGAAAACCTTTAAAAGACGGCCATTCGGGAGAAGAAGACAATCGGACAGAACGAGATGGGCCACGAAAGACGAAAAGCAGAAGGGTACCATCTTCAGAGGGCCAACATATAGGAGAGAAAAAAATTAAAAGTTTAGACCCACCGGTTGGGGGCAGATTAAAATTTTTTTTTACCAAATGGGAACAAATTACGTTAAACCCATGGATTTTGAATATAATCAAGGAAGGAATAAAGATTGAATTCCTTCGAATCCCCTATGAGTTCTTTGTTATAACTCGCCTTAATTCCTCACTTCAGCAAAAGGCTCTCGAAGACGAGATTCGAGTCCTGCTAGCTAAAAAAGTTTTAGTTGACGTCCCTGAGGAACAACAGGGTAGAGGCTTTTACTCTCCCCTGTTTTTGGTGTCTAAACCAGACGGTACATTTAGAACCATTATTAATTTAAAGAAGCTAAATTCATTTATAAAAAATTATAAGTTCAAAATGGAATCGATTAGATCCACTATAAAGCTTCTTTTCCCAAATTGCGTAATGGCAGGGATTGATTTAAAAGATGCTTATTATCATCTCCCTATACACAACAGATTCCAGAAATACCTAAGAGTCGCAGTGGAAGTCGAGGGCAGGATTCGTCATTTCCAATACGCGGCCATGCCCTTCGGGCTTTCCACGGCACCAAGAATATTTACCAAGGTGATGGCAGAAGTGATGGCCTACCTTCGCCAAAAGGACACACTAATTGTACCATATCTAGACGACTTCCTAGTAATTGGGAATTCAGTCAAACAATGTACTGAACGCGTGACTGACGCAGTCTCCTCTTTTCAGAGCCTTGGCTGGATCATCAATATCCAAAAGTCCAGACTCGATCCGCAATCTCTCCAGACATTTCTAGGATTTCAACTAGATTCCTTGACCCAGAGATGTCTACTACCCCAGGTAAAAATCATCCTCACAAAACAAAAAATACAAGCAGCTATAGATAAACCACGTGTATCCTTAAGAGGAGCAATGTCACTATTAGGATCACTAAATTCTTGCACCCCGGCAGTCCGGTGGGCCCAGTACCATGTCCGTACACTACAACACCAGATCCTCCAGGAGGATAAGCGACATAGTGGTCGTTTACAGAGCAAAATAACCCTGTCACAAGAAGTCTTGACTTCCCTAGAGTGGTGGTTAGACGATGACCATTTATGTTCAGGAGTCCCATGGGTTATAGTTCCATCCTGTATTGTAACCACCGATGCCAGTCCCCAGGGCTGGGGAGCCCACATGGAGAATGGGTTTTATCAGGGAAGGTGGAGTAAAGAGGAATGTGATTACTCATCTAATTTAAAAGAACTGACTGCAGTGTTCTATGCTCTATACAACTTCCTTCCGCAGCTCCAACAGAAGCATGTAAGGATCCTGTCGGACAATACCACCACAGTGGCATATATAAACAGACAAGGAGGAACTCGATCAGAGACTCTGATGTCTTCAGCGGCAAAAATTTTAAACTTAGCAGAAAACTATTTTTTGTCCCTCTCGGCCCTTCATATAAGAGGCGAGAGCAATCAAAAGGCAGACTTCCTAAGCCGTCACACTCTACGACAAGGAGAGTGGTGCCTCAATCGGAAGGTCTTCAGGGACATAGTAGCCGCATGGGGACAACCCGAGGTGGATCTTTTTGCCACAAGGGAGAACAGGCAGATAAAAACCTTTGCCTCCCTATCTCCGTCAGATCACCCAAACATACTGGACGCCTTTCTAGTTCCATGGAATTTCAACCTAGCGTATGCGTTCCCTCCATTGATCCTCCTACCTCAAGTAATTCGGAAGATCAGAGACGACAAAGCAAGAATAATCTTAATAGCACCGTTCTGGCCAAAAAGACCGCGGTTTTCGTGGCTGCAGATTATGTCGATAACAGATCCTTGGGTCCTTCCGACTGCCAATCTACTCTCCCAAGGCCCCTTTTTCCACCCTCAAGTGCTCAGCTTGCACTTGACGGCGTGGAATTTGAGAGGCAGTTATTGAGGACAAGAGGATTCTCGGAGTCCTTAATTGCTACACTACTACAAAGTAGAAAACAGTCCACGACCCAGATTTACATTAGAATATGGAAAAAATTTCTTCAATTCCATACAGTACCTCATACAACAGAAGTTCCGATAATCCCAATCTTGGAATTTCTGCAGAAGGGGAAAGACTTAGGCTTAGCAGTAAATACACTGAAAGTACAAATATCGGCATTAGGAGCACTATATGGCCATAATATAGCAGGCAACAAATGGATAACTCGTTTTATTACAGCATGTGAACGAATAACTCCAATCCACATACCCTCCGTCCCTACATGGGATCTAAATCTGGTCTTAGACGCCCTAACGGTAGACCCCTTTGAGCCGATCGACACAATACCCTTCAAATACTTAGCACTTAAAATGGCCCTCTTAGTATCACTAACCTCAGCTAGAAGAGTGGGTGATATTCAGGCCTTGTCAATAGATCCACCCTTTTTTCAAGAATACCAAGACAGATTGGTATTAAAACCAGACCCTGCCTACCTGCCAAAAGTGGCAACAAAATACCATAGATCTCAGGAGATACTCCTCCCAACCTTCTATAAAAATCCCTCTACTCCGGAAGAGCAGAGGTTCCATACTCTGGACGTCAAAAGAACTGTCCTAAAATGTATTGAGAGGTCCAACAGTTGGAGGCAGAGTAGGGCCCTATTTGTTTCATTTCAGGGCTGTAAGAAGGGGTATGGAGTCACGAAGAGCACCATTTCCCGGTGGATCAGAGAGGCCATTCGTTTAGCCTACTCCGCAAAAAACGAAGATCCTCCAGGGAACATCAGGGCGCATTCCACCAGGGCAATGGCAACCTCTTGGGCGGAAAAGGGAGATGTTCCGATTGAAACTATATGTAAGGCGGCAGTTTGGTCATCCCCTTCTACCTTCTATAACCACTACAGACTTGATCTTTCATCAACCTCTGACTTAAGCTTTGGCAGGACTATCCTTGGCACGGTGGTCCCACCCAGGTGATGGTCTCTGGAATCTCTCCAGTGGGTGCTGTCGTGGCGAAGAGTAAAAAGCCGGATTACTTACCGGTAATGATCTTTTAATGAGTCCACGACAGCACCCGTTCACTTCCCCCCCTAAAGATATCAATAGTTAAAGTATTACCAAATAATGGATAAGAAAGATGTTAAAATAAGAGAACATTGCCTAATCCTTGGCGGTCCTTCTGGTACTCTGAAACGTAAAACTGAGGAGGAAAGGCGGACCGCCCCTTTTATCTTTCCTGTAGGGTTTCCTGTTCCAAATGGGCGGATCCGATACCTCCAGTGGGTGCTGTCGTGGACTCATTAAAAGAGCATTACCGGTAAGTAATCCGGCTTATTAGAATACAATTAGAATATAGCAAATAACTTTTATAAACTTTTCTAAACTGTAAGTAAATATGCAATAAACACTTTTATGCAGTTAATAAGAAGAAATCTATACATTTGTCCTCAGAAAAAGTATTGCCTCTGTCAGATCCTCCTTCATGGATGCCCTCAAATCTGATCTAATTATTTTGAGAGCAGAGAACAACCTCTCTACACTAACTTGTGTTGGTGGCAAAGCAGTAACCACTCGGGCAACATCTCTGACAATGTCAGGATACAGAGGAATCGCTTGTTGCACTGTTATTTTTGATGAACGGTCAAATTTCTCAATTTCTTTTAGTGCACATGAAAAATTCTGCTGAAATGTACTGGCTGTGTTCCTTGATGGGGATGACTCTTCTTCTATGCGGGAACGCTTTGCACGGTCCTTGTGATCCAAATATTTTTCGAAATTAAATTCTTCATCAGTTGATGATGAGGGTGAAGATGTGGCAGGATGACCAAATTCTTCTTGTTCCTCCTGACTGTTCTGCAACCCTTTCATCCTTACTGCTATTTCAAACAGAGCTTCTTTTCCTTTACTTAGCTGTTGATCATCTAGAAGAATCCGATGCATTGGGTCTACATAAACAGCTGCCAAAAGAATGTTATTTTGTAATAGAAGCTCCTCTCTCCGTTTCATTGATGTAGCAATGCCACTTGCAATTAACCCTCCTCTTTGGGACAGGCGAAACATCAGGTTCTTCCACTCCTTTAAGAAAATACCTGGAGTTAAGTCCTCTGCTTGTAATTTTTTAGTCACTGTAAATGGGTGCTCTAGCAATTTTTCCAGCTCAGTCACCTGATTCCACTGACTTTCATTTAGCGTCAGTTGAGGGTTAGCCATGTCTACAAGAAAGGTTTTCAGTTCAACCAAGCGCTGAATCATTAAGTAAGTACTGCCCCATCGTGTGGCTTGATCAATAATTGCCCCTTTTCCAGCACGTCTCTTCAAAATTGAGTCAACTTTAGGGGTTCTGGCAACAGTAGCCAATTTTCTCACCTTGCCAATCAGTGCAGCAGCATGTCCATCTTGCAGACTGTCTCTTATAGCTAGCTGTAGCGTATGCACAACACAGCGCATGTGATGAATGAAAGAACATATTGACACAGTTTCAACAAGATCATCTAAACTATCATGTTGCTGTTCATCTGAAGCAACTTCAGTTTGCTCCTCAGTTACAATACTGTGTTCCTCTATTTCAAACATTTCTGTGTCTGTGGACCCAGAATGTTCTTCTAGCTGCTGGTCACCATCATTACTCTCATTCATTAGCTTAATAGTACTTATCATATTTGAAGCATTGTCAGTTACGACAGAAAGAACTTGCTCTTTTTTTTAGTTCATAGTCTTGCAGAACCTTTTCCACCAAGACCTGGAGAAACTCACTGGTGTGATGAGCTTTGGTGTCTTTTACTGCCAATGTCTTGGTAACTATTTCATTTTTGTCACAAACAAATCGGACATTGATGGCAAAATAGTTCACTCTGTGACGTGTGCAGGCATCCATTTTAAGAAACAGAAAGCGTCCCTTGAGAGTTTTTTTAAGTTCTTCCTTTTGTTTAAAAGCTTCTTCGATTACTAATTTTCTAATACTCTCTCTCTCCAGAGAAACACCAAGCTTGCGGGCCATTTCCCCATACAGACACATAAAAGCTGGTCGTGAAAATAATGAAATAGGCACACTATCCTTTACAACAAGCTCTATGATCTGTTTTTTAAATGTATCTACAGTCATTGTCACAGTAACTTTGTCACTGACAAAATATCTTGCAACTGATGGCTGCAAAGTTCTCTGCTCCTTTGTTTGGCTGGAAGAGCTGGGCACTGGTTCATTGGTTTGGATGCAGTCTTTCTCATCCACTGCTTTCAGTACTTCTGAATGAAAGCGCTGTAAATGTCTCTTTAGATTAGAAGCTCTGGTAGGAGCATTTTTATCTTTGCCTGAATATGCACTCATCTTGGCTTCACAGCATTTGTTTTCGTCTGGATCATTTGTCATACACTGACAGACATAATGTTTTCTATCTTGAGTGATGGTGAAATGTTCAAATACAGCTGATTTAATGTGATGCTTCTTTGACATTCTCAGGTTTTTAATTCTGCATTCACAATCCAAATGACAATTGTTTTTCCTAAAAACAATTGTACAAAATTATTGCCAGATCGTACAACTGATATAGTGGTCAGTAATACTGTTATTATTCCTCATGTACTCACAGTTAACTGATGCAAAGTTTGTTGAAAGGATAATACTTCTTACAGTCTTCCTCTTCTGAGTAGCAGGCAGCTGTGAGATGCTTGGAAGACGCACACCTAGTATGATCTAGTCTAGAGGAGGAGCTTTACTACTAAGAATTTGCAACACATTTTCACTTTCAGTTTCATACATTGTAAGTAGGGGGGTTGGGGCAGCATGAGGTTAACCAAGTATAAGATTAGATAAGGGCAGTGGAGAACAGTGACACACAAGAAGTAAGAAATGTCTCTATCTCCAGCAGAACTGCTTGTCACTGTTGTTCATAGTTTGATAGAACATATATATTTGAGTAACATTTCTAAAATTCATTTGAAAGTTCAATTATGAAATATTAATACTTTTTTTTAAAGCTGGAGTCGGTACATTTCTACCGACTCCGACTCCAACCAAAACTAACTCCGACTCCACGACTCCGACTCCACAGCCCTGGTATCTAATCCTATCCTGTGTGATACTGTCTGCTGAGCCGTGTATCTAATACTATTCTGTGTGATACTGTGTTGAGCTGCGTATCTAATCCTATCCTGTGATACTGTGTGCTGAGCCATGTATCTATTCCTATCCTGTTTTATACTGTGTGCTGAGCTGTGTATCTATTACTATTCTGTGTGATACTTTGTGCTGAGCCATGTATCTATTCCTATCCTGTGTGATACTGTCTGCTGAGCTGTGTATCTAATCCTATCCTATGTGATACTGACTGCTGAGCCGTGTATCTATTCCTATCCTGTGTGATACTGACTCCTGAGCCGTGTATCTATTCCTATCCTGTGTGATACTGACTGCTGAGCCGTGTATCTAATCCTCTCCTGTGTGATACTGACTGCTGAGCCGTGTATCTAATCCTATCCTGTGTGATACTGTCTGCTGAGCTGTGTATCTAATCCTATCCTGTGTGATACTGACTGCTGAGCTGTGTGTCTAATCCTATCCTGTGTGATACTGTCTGCTGAGCCGTGCATCTAATCCTATCCTGTGTGATACTGTGTGCTGAGCTGTGTATCTAATCCTATCCTGTGTGATACTGTCTGCTGAGCCGTGTATCTAATACTATTCTGTGTGATACTGTGTGCTGAGCCGTGTACCTAATCCTATCCTGTGTGATACTGACTTCTGAGCCGTGTATCTATTCCTATCCTGTGTGATACTGTCTGCTGAGCCGTGTATCTAATACTATTCTGTGTGATACTGTGTTGAGCTGCGTATCTAATCCTATCCTGTGATACTGTGTGCTGAGCCCTGTATCTATTCCTATCCTGTGTTATACTGTGTGCTGAGCTGTGTATCTAATACTATTCAGTGTGATACTTTGTGCTGAGCCATGTATCTATTCCTATCCTGTGTGATACTGTCTGCTGAGCCGTGTATTTATTCCTATCCTGTGTGATACTGACTGCTTAGCCGTGTATCTAATCCTATTTTGTGTGATACTGCCTGCTGAGCCGTGTATCTAATCCTATTCTGTGTGATACTGACTGCTCAGCCGTGTATCTAATCCTATCCTGTGTGATACTGTCTGCTGAGCCGTGTATCTATTCCTATCCTGTGTGTTACTGACTGCTGAGCCGTGTATCTAATCCTATCCTGTGTGATACTGACTGCTGAGCCGTGTATCTAATCCTATCCTGTGTGATACTGACTGCTGAGCCGTGTATCTATTCCTATCCTGTGTGATACTGACTGCTGAGCCGTGTATCTAATCCTCTCCTGTGTGATACTGACTGCTGAGCCGTGTATCTAATCCTATCCTGTGTGATACTGTCTGCTGAGCTGTGTATCTAATCCTATCCTGTGTGATACTGACTGCTGAGCTGTGTGTCTAATCCTATCCTGTGTGATACTGTCTGCTGAGCCGTGCATCTAATCCTATCCTGTGTGATACTGTGTGCTGAGCCGTGTATCTAATCCTATCCTGTGTGATACTTTCTGCTGAGCCGTGTATCTAATACTATCCTGTGTGATACTGTCTGCTGAGCCGTGTATCTAATACTATTCTGTGTGATACTGTGTGCTGAGCCATGTACCTAATCCTATCCTGTGTGATACTGACTGCTGAGCTGTGTATCTAATCCTATCCTGTGTGATACTGTCTGCTGAGCCGTGTATCTAATACTATTCTGTGTGATACTTTGTGCTGAGCCATGTATCTATTCCTATCCTGTTTGATACTGTCTGCTGAGCCATGTATTTATTCCTATCCTGTGTGATACTGACTGCTGAGCCGTGTATCTAATCCTATTTTGTGTGATACTGTGTGCTGAGCTGTGTATCTAACCCTATCATGTGTGATACTGACTGCTGAGCTGTGTATCTAATCCTATCCTGTGTGATACTGACTGCTGAGCTGTGTATCTAATCATATCCTGTGTGAGATACTGACTGCTGAGCCGTGTATCTATTCCTATTCTGTGTGATACTGTGTGCTGAGCTGTGTATCTAATCCTCTCCTGTGTGATACTGACTGCTGAGCCGTGTATCTAATCCTATCCTGTGTGATACTGTCTGCTGAGCTGTGTATCTAATCGTATCCTGTGTGATACTGTCTGCTGAGCCGTGCATCTAATCCTATCCTGTGTGATACTGTGTGCTGAGCTGTGTATCTAATCCTCTCCTGTTTGATACTGACTGCTGAGCCGTGTATCTAATCCTATCCTGTGTGATACTGTCTGCTGAGCTGTGTATCTAATCGTATCCTGTGTGATACTGTCTGCTGAGCCGTGCATCTAATCCTATCCTGTGTGATACTGTGTGCTGAGCTGTGTATCTAATCCTATCCTGTGTGATACTTTGTGCTGAGCCATGTATCTATTCCTATCCTGTGTGATACTGTCTGCTGAGCTGTGTATCTAATCCTATCCTATGTGATACTGACTGCTGAGCCGTGTATCTATTCCTATCCTGTGTGATACTGACTCCTGAGCCGTGTATCTATTCCTATCCTGTGTGATACTGACTGCTGAGCCGTGTATCTAATCCTCTCCTGTGTGATACTGACTGCTGAGCCGTGTATCTAATCCTATCCTGTGTGATACTGTCTGCTGAGCCGTGTATCTATTCCTATCCTGTGTGTTACTGACTGCTGAGCCGTGTATCTAATCCTATCCTGTGTGATACTGACTGCTGAGCCGTGTATCTAATCCTATCCTGTGTGATACTGACTGCTGAGCCGTGTATCTATTCCTATCCTGTGTGATACTGACTGCTGAGCCGTGTATCTAATCCTCTCCTGTGTGATACTGACTGCTGAGCCGTGTATCTAATCCTATCCTGTGTGATACTGTCTGCTGAGCTGTGTATCTAATCCTATCCTGTGTGATACTGACTGCTGAGCTGTGTGTCTAATCCTATCCTGTGTGATACTGTCTGCTGAGCCGTGCATCTAATCCTATCCTGTGTGATACTGTGTGCTGAGCCGTGTATCTAATCCTATCCTGTGTGATACTTTCTGCTGAGCCGTGTATCTAATACTATCCTGTGTGATACTGTCTGCTGAGCCGTGTATCTAATACTATTCTGTGTGATACTGTGTGCTGAGCCATGTACCTAATCCTATCCTGTGTGATACTGACTGCTGAGCTGTGTATCTAATCCTATCCTGTGTGATACTGTCTGCTGAGCAGTGTATCTAATACTATTCTGTGTGATACTTTGTGCTGAGCCATGTATCTATTCCTATTGATACTGTCTGCTGAGCCATGTATTTATTCCTATCCTGTGTGATACTGACTGCTGAGCCGTGTATCTAATCCTATTTTGTGTGATACTGTGTGCTGAGCTGTGTATCTAACCCTATCATGTGTGATACTGACTGCTGAGCTGTGTATCTAATCCTATCCTGTGTGATACTGACTGCTGAGCTGTGTATCTAATCATATCCTGTGTGAGATACTGACTGCTGAGCCGTGTATCTATTCCTATTCTGTGTGATACTGTGTGCTGAGCTGTGTATCTAATCCTCTCCTGTGTGATACTGACTGCTGAGCCGTGTATCTAATCCTATCCTGTGTGATACTGTCTGCTGAGCTGTGTATCTAATCGTATCCTGTGTGATACTGTCTGCTGAGCCGTGCATCTAATCCTATCCTGTGTGATACTGTGTGCTGAGCTGTGTATCTAATCCTATCCTGTGTGATACTGTGTGCTGAGCCGTGTATCTATTCCTATCCTGTGTGATACTGTCTGCTGAGCCGTGTATCTAATACTATTCTGTGTGATACTGACTGCTGAGCTGTGTATCTAATCCTATCCTGTGTGATACTGTGTGCTGAGCCATGTATCTAATCCTATCCTGTGTGATACTGTCTGCTGAGCCGTGTATCTAATACTATTCTGTGTGATACTGTGTTGAGCTGCGTATCTAATCCTATCCTGTGATACTGTGTGCTGAGCCGTGTATCTAATCCTATCCTGTGATACTGTGTGCTGAGCCGTGTATTTATTCCTATCCTGTGTGATACTGTCTGCTGAGCCGTGTATCTAATCCTATTTTGTGTGATACTGACTGCTGAGCCGTGCATCTAATCCTATTCTGTGTGATACTGCCTGCTGAGCCGTGTATCTAATCCTATCCTGTGTGATACTGACTGCTCAGCAGTGTATCTAATCCTATCCTGTGTGATACTGACTGCTGAGCCGTGTATCTATTCCTATCCTGTGTGATACTGACTCCTGAGCCGTGTATCTATTCTTATCCTGTGTGATACTGACTGCTGAGCTGTGTATCTAATCCTCTCCTGTGTGATACTGACTGCTGAGCCGTGTATCTAATCCTATCCTGTGTGATACTGTCTGCTGAGCTGTGTATCTCATCCTATCCTGTGTGATACTGACTGCTGAGCTGTGTGTCTAATCCTATCCTGTGTGATACTGTGTGCTGAGCCATGTACCTAATCCTATCCTGTGTGATACTGTGTGCTGAGCCGTGTATCTAACAGGGCTGTGGAGTCGGTAAGCCACAGTTGCGACTCTGACTCCTGGATTTTATCAGGCTCCGACTCCGCCTCCGGCTTCGGCTCCGACTCCGGCTCCTTCATAAATGGCCAATTCATAACAACAAATTTACTGTTGTAAAATATTAAACATCGTGCTTATTCAGTTTCTCACCATCATATAAGTAATCAGACCACTTAGAGCAAAAACTACATTTATTAGAATACAATTAGAATATAGCAAATAACTTTTATAAACTTTTCTAAACTGTAAGTAAATATGCAATAAACACTTTTATGCAGTTAATAAGAAGAAATCTATAAATTTGTCCTCAGAAAAAGTATTGCCTCTGTCAGATCCTCCTTCATGGATGCCCTCAAATCTGATCTAATTATTTTGAGAGCAGAGAACAACCTCTCTACACTAACTTGTGTTGGTGGCAAAGCAGTAACCACTCGGGCAACATCTCTGACAATGTCAGGATACAGAGGAATCGCTTGTTGCACTGTTATTTTTGATGAACGGTCAAATTTCTCAATTTCTTTTAGTGCACATGAAAAATTCTGCTGAAATGTACTGGCTGTGTTCCTTGATGGGGATGACTCTCCTTCTATGCGGGAACGCTTTGCACGGTCCTTGTGATCCAAATATTTTTCGAAATTAAATTCTTCATCAGTTGATGATGAGGGTGAAGATGTGGCAGGACGACCAAATTCTTCTTGTTCCTCCTGACTGTTCTGCAACCCTTTCATCCTTACTGCTATTTCAAACAGAGCTTCTTTTCCTTTACTTAGCTGTTGATCATCTAGAAGAATCCGATGCATTGGGTCTACATAAACAGCTGCCAAAAGAATGTTATTTTGTAATAGAAGCTCCTCTCTCCGTTTCATTGATGTAGCTATAATACTTATGTATGGTATAAGGACTTCAATGGCGTAGGGCAATGACGGCAGAGACACGCTTAGTGAAGCAAGTGATTTATATACAATTGTGCACAACAAACGTAGAAATACGTAACGGGTTCAGAGCACAGATATACAGCAGTACATAGCAAAAGGTTCAGCAAGGATGGTAAGTTATTAAGAGTCACTGAGTACGGAATATAACCGGGTATTGCAGGCAAAGTCCAGGGTATAACAAATGTCCAGCAGGATAATGTTCAGCGGGCACCGGGTAACAGCTACTAACCAGTATAGCAAACAGAAGTCCAGTTGTAGCGAGCCTCTGGTATGATGAGTCCGGTGGAGATCCAGTAAGGGGACCTTCAGTGGGCACAAACACTAACCGGGTACGGTAGCCAGAAGTCCAGCGGTATCCAGAGGTCCAGAGAGGTGAAGTCTCAAGCAGGAAGCAGGGTTGTTCCAGAGTCACAAGATCTGGGAGAGTGGCAGGGCAGGAGCACACCAGGAATCAATATACTCAAGCGATTTGCTTGTGCTTAGGGGCGGGTTTTTATGCAGCTGGGGAGGAAGTGATGTAAACGAAAACTCCATCTTAACTAAGGGCAGCTAAGAGGAAGTGATGCGACAGGACCGAAAACTCCATCTTAACCAAGGGCAAAAGTTCATTCAAAACAGACCGGAAAGTCCTAGGATCCTGACAGTACATCCCTCCCAAAAAACGGCCTCAGGACGGAACAGGACCGGGCTTGTCCGGGTACCTCTGATGGAACTGAGCAATCTTCCTAGATGCGTTGATGTTGTCAACGGGTTCCCAGGAGTCGTCCTCGGGTGAATAGCCTTGCCAGCGAACCAGGTATTGCAGCCGTCGCCGATGGAGACGGGAATCGAGAATGGCCTCAACGACAAATTCTTCTTGGCCATCTACCATCACCGGGGGAGGAGGTGGTACAACACGTCCCTGAAAGGTATTAGGAGTTACCGTTTTGAGCAGAGAAACATGAAAGACCGGGTGTACCTTCATAGTCCGTGGTAACTTCAGCCGACAGGCCACGGAGTTCACAATCCCGGAGATCCTGAATGGGCCGATGTATTTTTGCCCCAGCTTCTGTGAAGGGACACCAAGCTTCAGGTTTTTGGTGGACAACCAAACAGAGTCCCCTACCTGGTACAAGGGTGCCGGTCGCCTATGAGCGTCTGCCGAGTCCTTGTAACGTCGCTGAGCAGTTGTCAAGGTGTCTTTCAGGACCTCCTGAACTCGTTGCAACTCAGTCACCCTGTCTCCAACCGCGGGTATAGGGACTGCGACCGGTGACCTAGGCAGAATACTTGGATGGTAACCCAGGTTTGCAAAAAAGGGTGTTACCTTCGTGGAACTACTCTGGGTGTTGTTGTAGGAGAATTCTGCCAGAGGAAGGAGCTTCACCCAATCGTCCTGTAGATGGCTCACGTAACATCTCAGGTATTGTTCCAGGGTCTGGTTGGTCCGTTCCGTCTGTCCATTCATCTGAGGATGGTAGGCAGAAGATAGACACACATTAATTTGGAGTGCAGAACAAAACCCCTTCCAGAACCTAGAGGTGAATTGAACACCTCGGTCAGAGATGATCTGATCCGGGACCCCGTGTAAACGAAATACGTTCCGTACTACCAGGTCAACAGTCTCTGCGGCCGAGGGGAGGCCAGTACAGGGGATGAAATGGGCGGCTTTGGTCAACCGGTCTACCACTACAAGGATAGTAGTGCTGCCACTTGATGGAGGCAGATCCACAATAAAATCCATGGAGATGGACCCCCAGGGGCGAGACGGCACGGGTAAAGGCTGGAGGAGGCCTGTAGGAGCCATACGAGGGACCTTGCACCGGGCACAGATCACACATGATGTGACGTAGTCTTTCACGTCTTTCATACAGGTAGGCCACCAGAAGAACCGGGTCAAGAACTCCTGAGTTTTTTGTACCCCCCTATGTCCTGCCACCATGGAGTCATGAACCAATTTAAGGACTCGAAGTCTTACAGCCTCCGGGACATACAGGCGACGTTCTCGTAACCACACACCATTCCGAAGAACAAGTGCCACGTCGCTCGGGGGGGCAGCAAGGAATACATCACCATCATAGGCCTGCTTGATGTCCTTCCATAAGTCCTGGTCCTGGATCACTCCGATGAAGTTGGAATCAGACAACACGGTTTGAGATGATGAAGGCACAGGGTCCGAGGTGTGGAGACGGGATAAGGCATCAGCCTTTCCGTTACGGGAACCTGGTCGATATGTGACAACAAAATTAAATTGATTAAGAAAAAGGCTCCACCTGGCTTGCCGTGGGGACAGACATCTGGCAGATTTCAGAAATTCCAGGTTGCGGTGATCTGTGAGTACCACCACTTGTTGTGCCACTCCCTGTAAGTGGTGCCGCCATTCTTTGAAAGCAGACACGATCGCCAGCAACTCCTTGTCTGCAACATCATAATTCCTCTCCGCAGGGGACAACCGTCGAGAAAAGAAAGCACATGGGTGCAGTAAAGCTTTGTCCCCAGTTCTCTGGGACAGAACTGCTCCCAGAGCATAATCAGAGGCATCGACTTCTACAAGGAACGGAAGTGAGGGGTCTGGGTGAATCAGAATTGGTGCTGATGTAAAACAAACCTTGAGATGGTCAAAAGCCTCCTGAGCCTGGATGGACCACACAAACCTCTGACCCTTCTTGGTTAATGTGGTAATAGGGCGGACAATTTCTGAGAAATTACGGATGAAACGCCTGTAGAAGTTGGCAAATCCGACGAATCGTTGCACCTCTTTGATGGTACCCGGTACCGGCCATTCCAGTATTGCTTTTATCTTGCTGGTTTCCATATTTAGACCCTGTGGAGAAATGACATACCCTAGAAATTGAATATTAGTACAATGAAATTCACATTTCTCAAGCTTGATGTACAAGCGGTTATCACGTAGGCGAGCAAGGACCATCTTGACATGCTCTTGATGTTCCTGTAAAGAATTAGAATAAATCAAAATATCGTCCAGGTAGATGACCATGAACTGGTCCATAATGTCCCTGAATATATCGTTCACCAAGTGTTGGAATGTTGCGGGGGCGTTGCAAAGGCCGAAGGGCATGACTAAATACTCAAAATGTCCGTATCTACACCTGAATGCTGTCTTCCATTCGTCCCCTGGACGGATACGGAGCAGGTTATACGCCCCTCGGAGATCTAACTTGGTGAAAATTGTAGCCTGTTGGACCCTTTCTAATAATTCGGGAATCAGGGGCAATGGGTACCGGTTCCTGATGGTGATCTTGTTGAGCTCCCGGTAATCTATGCAAGGGCGCAGAGTTCCGTCCTTCTTCTTTACAAAGAAGATGGGTGCCCCTGCGGGTGAGGTAGAGGGACGAATGAAACCCTTGGCAACATTCTCATCAATATATTCTTTTAGGGCGTGTAGTTCAGGGGCCGCCAACGGGTACAAATGTCCAAACGGTATCTCCGCTCCGGGTAATAAGTCTATAGGACAATCGTAAGGTCTATGTGGGGGGAGCTGATCAGCATTCTGTTTATTGCAGATGTCGAGAAAGTCATGATAGACCGGGGGCAGAACGGGTACCTGTACATTGTCCTCCATAGCATGCGTTGTTGGAGCCGGTTCAGTTGGTTTTACGGCAGGAGCAGTCTGGGATGGGAAGGAAATCTCTTTTGTCTCCCAGTTGATGACTGGATTGGTAGCCCGAAGCCAGGGGATTCCTAAAATGACTGGAAAATGTGGAGATGAAATTAACATAAAGACAAGGGTCTGCTGCTGACCTGGTTTGATCATACATTCGAGGGGTACAGTCTCTTTATCCACGGGTCCGGAAGTCAATGGGGACCCGTCCACGGTTTCCATGGTAACTGGTGATGCTCTCTGTTGAGACGGGATACCGTGTTTCCTAGCAAAAGAGAGATCCATGAAATTGCCCCCAGCCCCAGAGTCAATCATTGCAGCCGTAGGAATTAGCTGTTTCTTCCATTTTATTTGTATATGGAGCGAGCAGTGGGTGGATCTCCCTTCAGAGTCCTTAGCTGCAGTGGATAATACTGTGGAGGGAAATACCGCATCCAGGTGGGAACTAGCTTCGGATTCTATGTCGGTATTATCATATTCGGCTACAGCCGCCAAGATCTTATTGGAACGTTTAGGACGCCTTGGACAGTCAATAAGGAAATGGTCTGATTTGCCGCAATAAAAACGTAGCCGTTCACGGAGCCGATGTTCGCGGCGTTCCTGGTTCTCTCGGTTTTGTACAGAGTCCACTTGCATGGGAACCTCCACAGGCTCTCGTGGTGTCTTAGGAACAGGTTCCCTGGTAGGTGACGGAAAGTCAGGTACCCGGTTAAGTGCTGCCCATCTTTCCTGTCTGCGCTCTGTTAAACGGGTATCAATGCGCACACAGTGTTGAAGGAACAGGTCAAGATCATCGGGTGATTCCGCACGGGCTAACTCGTCCTTGATGGCACCGGACAGTCCCTTTTTAAATACCGACAACAACGCATTGTTACCCCAGTCAGTGTCCACCACCAGTCTTTTGAAGTCCGTGACATATTCAATCACAGGCCGCTTGCCTTGCCGTAAAGAAAGGAGAGCCGTTTCAGCAGTATTACGGCGGTTCGGATCGTCGAACATCAGTGCCATAGCTGTTAGAAAATCCTCTAAGCAGTTCAACCGCACGTCCCTGGTCTCAATCATCGGGTTAGCCCAGGCCAGGGCACGTGAAGTCAGCAGCATGATTATGCATAATACTTTAGATCGATCCGATCGGTAATAGTCAGTATTCACATCAAAGAATAGCATGCACTGATTAATGAAGCCACGGAACTGACTGCGCTCACCATTAAAGCGGAAGGGAGGTAATTTAGGCATACTGGGAGCAAATCCGGGCGAGGTACGGTCGGCCACCTGAGCCTCCACCTTGCCTTGTAGCTCCTGCATAGCTGTACCCAGGAACTGGTGGTCATGATTCAGCCATCCCTCGATATCTCCAAGCCTGGCGTGCACAGTATCCATGTCCTGCTGTAAGGAGTGGATCATGGAGTATAGCTGATCTAATCGTGCCTCTGACATTGCCCCAGCGAAGTCCTCTAAAAATGGCTTGCGTATAATATAATACTTATGTATGGTATAAGGACTTCAATGGCGTAGGGCAATGACGGCAGAGACACGCTTAGTGAAGCAAGTGATTTATATACAATTGTGCACAACAAACGTAGAAATACGTAACGGGTTCAGAGCACAGATATACAGCAGTACATAGCAAAAGGTTCAGCAAGGATGGTAAGTTATTAAGAGTCACTGAGTACGGAATATAACCGGGTATTGCAGGCAAAGTCCAGAGTATAACAAATGTCCAGCAGGATAATGTTCAGCGGGCACCGGGTAACAGCTACTAACCAGTATAGCAAACAGAAGTCCAGTTGTAGCGAGCCTCTGGTATGATGAGTCCGGTGGAGATCCAGTAAGGGGACCTTCAGTGGGCACAAACACTAACCGGGTACGGTAGCCAGAAGTCCAGCGGTATCCAGAGGTCCAGAGAGGTGAAGTCTCAAGCAGGAAGCAGGGTTGTTCCAGAGTCACAAGATCTGGGAGAGTGGCAGGGCAGGAGCACACCAGGAATCAATATACTCAAGCGATTTGCTTGTGCTTAGGGGCGGGTTTTTATGCAACTGGGGAGGAAGTGATGTAAACGAAAACTCCATCTTAACTAAGGGCAGCTAAGAGGAAGTGATGCGACAGGACCGAAAACTCCATCTTAACCAAGGGCAAAAGTTCATTCAAAACAGACCGGAAAGTCCTAGGATCCTGACAGTAGCAATGCCACTTGCAATTAACCCTCCTCTTTGGGACAGGCGAAACATCAGGTTCTTCCACTCCTTTAAGAAAATACCTGGAGTTAAGTCCTCTGCTTGTAATTTTTTAGTCACTGTAAATGGGTGCTCTAGCAATTTTTCCAGCTCAGTCACCTGATTCCACTGACTTTCATTTAGCGTCAGTTGAGGGTTAGCCATGTCTACAAGAAAGGTTTTCAGTTCAACCAAGCGCTGAATCATTAAGTAAGTACTGCCCCATCGTGTGGCTTGATCAATAATTGCCCCTTTTCCAGCACGTCTCTTCAAAATTGAGTCAACTTTAGGGGTTCTGGCAACAGTAGCCAATTTTCTCACCTTGCCAATCAGTGCAGCAGCATGTCCATCTTGCAGACTGTCTCTTATAGCTAGCTGTAGCGTATGCACAACACAGCGCATGTGATGAATGAAAGAACATATTGACACAGTTTCAACAAGATCATCTAAACTATCATGTTGCTGTTCATCTGAAGCAACTTCAGTTTGCTCCTCAGTTACAATACTGTTTTCCTCTATTTCAAACATTTCTGTGTCTGTGGACCCAGAATGTTCTTCTAGCTGCTGGTCACCATCATTACTCTCATTCATTAGCTTAATAGTATCATATTTGAAGCATTGTCAATTACGACAGAAAGAACTTGCTCTTTTTTAAGTTCATAGTCTTGCAGAACCTTTTCCACCAAGACCTGGAGAAACTCACTGGTGTGATGAACTTTGGTGTCTTTTACTGCCAATGTCTTGGTAACTATTTCATTTTTGTCACAAACAAATCGGACATTGATGGCAAAATAGTTCACTCTGTGACGTGTGCAGGCATCCATTTTAAGAAACAGAAAGCGTCCCTTGAGAGTTTTTTTAAGTTCTTCCTTTTGTTTAAAAGCTTCTTCGATTACTAATTTTCTAATACTCTCTCTCTCCAGAGAAACACCAAGCTTGCGGGCCATTTCCCCATACAGACACATAAAAGCTGGTCGTGAAAATAATGAAATAGGCACACTATCCTTTACAACAAGCTCTATGATCTGTTTTTTAAATGTATCTACAGTCATTGTCACAGTAACTTTGTCACTGACAAAATATCTTGCAACTGATGGCTGCAAAGTTCTCTGCTCCTTTGTTTGGCTGGAAGAGCTGGGCACTGGTTCATTGGTTTGGATGCAGTCTCTTTCATCCACTGCTTTCAGTACTTCTGGATGAAAGCGCTGTAAATGTCTCTTTGGATTAGAAGCTCTGGTAGGAGCATTTTTATCTTTGCCTGAATATGCACTCATCTTGGCTTCACAGCATTTGTTTTCGTCTGGATCATTTGTCATACACTGACAGACATAATGTTTTCTATCTTGAGTGATGGTGAAATGTTCAAATACAGCTGATTTAATGTGATGCTTCTTTGACATTCTCAGGTTTTTAATTCTGCATTCACAATCCAAATGACAATTGTTTTTCCTAAAAACAATTGTACAAAATTATTGCCAGATCGTACAACTGATATAGTGGTCAGTAATACTGTTATTATTCCTCATGTACTCACAGTTAACTGATGCAAAGTTTGCTGAAAGGATAATACTTCTTACAGTCTTCCTCTTCTGAGTAGCAGGCAGCTGTGAGATGCTTGGAAGACGCACACCTAGTATGATCTAGTCTAGAGGAGGAGCTTTACTACTAAGAATTTGCAACACATTTTCACTTTCAGTTTCATACATTGTAAGTAGGGGGGTTGGGGCAGCATGAGGTTAACCAAGTATAAGATTAGATAAGGGCAGTGGAGAACAGTGACACACAAGAAGTAAGAAATGTCTCTATCTCCAGCAGAACTGCTTGTCACTGTTGTTCATAGTTTGATAGAACATATATATTTGAGTAACATTTCTAAAATTCATATGAAAGTTCAATTATGAAATATTAATACTTTTTTTTAAAGCTGGAGTCGGTACATTTCTACCGACTCCGACTCCGACTCCAACCAAAACTAACTCCGACTCCACGACTCCGACTCCACAGCCCTGGTATCTAATCCTATCCTGTGTGATACTGTCTGCTGAGCCATGTATCTAATACTATTCTGTGTGATACTGTGTTGAGCTGCGTATCTAATCCTATCCTGTGATACTGTGTGCTGAGCCATGTATCTATTCCTATCCTGTGTTATACTGTGTGCTGAGCTGTGTATCTATTACTATTCTGTGTGATACTTTGTGCTAAGCCATGTATCTATTCCTATCCTGTGTGATACTGTCTGCTGAGCTGTGTATCTAATTCTATCCTGTGTGATACTGACTGCTGAGCCGTGTATCTATTCCTATCCTGTGAGATACTGACTCCTGAGCCGTGTATCTATTCCTATCCTGTGTGATACTGACTGCTGAGCCGTGTATCTAATCCTCTCCTGTGTGATACTGACTGCTGAGCCGTGTATCTAATCCTATCCTGTGTGATACTGTCTGCTGAGCTGTGTATCTAATCCTATCCTGTGTGATACTGACTGCTGAGCTGTGTGTCTAATCCTATCCTGTGTGATACTGTCTGCTGAGCCGTGCATCTAATCCTATCCTGTGTGATACTGTGTGCTGAGCTGTGTATCTAATCCTATCCTGTGTGATACTGTCTGCTGAGCCGTGTATCTAATACTATTCTGTGTGATACTGTGTGCTGAGCCGTGTACCTAATCCTATCCTGTGTGATACTGACTTCTGAGCCGTGTATCTAATCCTATCCTGTGTGATACTGTCTGCTGAGCCGTGTATCTAATACTATTCTGTGTGATACTGTGTTGAGCTGCGTATCTAATCCTATCCTGTGATACTGTGTGCTGAGCCCTGTATCTATTCCTATCCTGTGTGATACTGTCTGCTGAGCCGTGTATTTATTCCTATCCTGTGTGATACTGACTGCTTAGCCGTGTATCTAATCCTATTTTGTGTGATACTGACTGCTGAACCGTGTATCTAATCCTATTCTGTGTGACACTGCCTGCTGAGCCGTGTATCTAATCATATTCTGTGTGATACTGACTGCTCAGCTGTGTATCTAATCCTATCCTGTGTGATACTGTCTGCTGAGCCGTGTATCTATTCCTATCCTGTGTGTTACTGACTGCTGAGCCGTGTATCTAATCCTATCCTGTGTGATACTGACTGCTGAGCCGTGTATCTAATCCTATCCTGTGTGATACTGACTGCTGAGCCGTGTATCTATTCCTATCCTGTGTGATACTGACTGCTGAGCCGTGTATCTAATCCTCTCCTGTGTGATACTGACTGCTGAGCCGTGTATCTAATCCTATCCTGTGTGATACTGTCTGCTGAGCTGTGTATCTAATCCTATCCTGTGTGATACTGACTGCTGAGCTGTGTGTCTAATCCTATCCTGTGTGATACTGTCTGCTGAGCCGTGCATCTAATCCTATCCTGTGTGATACTTTCTGCTGAGCCGTGTATCTAATACTATCCTGTGTGATACTGTCTGCTGAGCCGTGTATCTAATACTATTCTGTGTGATACTGTGTGCTGAGCCGTGTACCTAATCCTATCCTGTGTGATACTGACTGCTGAGCCGTGTATCTAATCCTATCCTGTGTGATACTGTCTGCTGAGCCGTGTATCTAATACTATTCTGTGTGATACTGTGTGCTGAGCCGTGTATCTAATCCTATTTTGTGTGATACTGACTACTGAGCTGTGTATCTATTCCTATCCTGTGGGATACTGACTGCTGAGCTGTGTATCTAATCCTATCCTGTGTGATACTGACTGCTGAGCCGTGTATCTATTCCTATTCTGTGTGATACTGTGTGCTGAGCTGTGTATCTAATCCTATCCTGTGTGATACTGACTGCTGAGCCATGTATCTCATCCTATTCTGTGTGATACTGTCTGTTAAGCCGTGTATCTAATACTATTCTGTGTGATAATGTGTGCTGAGCCGTGTATCTATTCCTATCCTGTGTGATACTGACTGCTGAGCCGTGTATCTAATCCTATTTTGTGTGATACTGACTGCTGAGCTGTGTATCTATTCCTATCCTGTGTGATACTGACTGCTGAGCCGTGTATCTAATCCTATCCTGTGTGATACTGTCTGCTGAGCCGTGTATGTATTCCTATCCTGTGTGATACTGACTGCTGAGCCGTGTATCTAATCCTATTTTGTGTGATACTTACTGCTGAGCCATGTATCTAATACTATTCTGTGTGATACTGACTGCTGAGCCATGTATCTAATCCTATCCTCTGTGATACTGACTGCTGACTGAGCTGTGTGGCTAATCCTATACTGTGTGATACTGTCTGCTGAGCCGTGTATCTAATACTATCCTGTGTGATACTGACTGCTGACTGAGCTGTGTAGCTAATCCTAACCTGTCTGATACTGTCTGCTGAGCCATGTATCTAATACTATTCTGTGTGATACTGTCTGCTGAGCCGTGTATCTAACACTATTCTGTGTGATGCTGACTGCTGAGCCGTGTACCTAATCCTCTCCTGTGTGATACTGACTGCTGAGCCGTGTATCTAATCCTATCCTGTGTGATACTGTCTGCTGATGTCTCTATCTAGGTTGGATTATGACAGATAAATGCACTAGTAACCTTTTTTTTCCTTCAATCCTTTGGCTTTAAGGTAGTTTTGCCCCCGGTGGCCATTAGGGTCATTGCACTGCGGTGATTTCAGTTCTAGTTTTGCCCCTGGTGGCCGGTAGGGTCATTGCACTCTGGTTTCTTCAGTTTAGTGCATGTGATTATCACTAAGAGGTGTGATTGCTCTGGTTTAACTATATAGGTGTGTCTTGTTCTCTCACTCACTGTTGGTGATATTGCTCATTTCCAACCAAGTCTGGTGGAGGAAGGAACTACAGAGAGGAGTTCCTGGCAGCTCAGGCAGAGCTCTGGTGTAGTAGCTTCAGGTGGAAGCTGAATTCTGGTGGTGGACTCTATTGCTGGGAGCAAGAGCAACAGAGCAAAGCTAAGTGGTGTTACCCCTGCTTTGTAACTCTCCTTTTGTGTGTTTCAGTGCAGTGGTGGGATTAGTTTCTGCACCGTCCATTTCACTAGAAAGGGCTACGTGCAGGGCGAGTTAGGGTTTTTAGGTTCCTGATCGGCGCCCGGTGCGGAACCGGCCTAGGGATCGTTAAGAGTGTAGAGACACGGACTCGGGAGTGCAGGAGGTCTCCACGTCCCCGTTCCCTATCACAGGGCCCTCCATTTTAGCAGTTTCACTGGTGTTTCCATTTATTATTTAAATTCACCCTGCTGGAGGCGGTGTATCCAGATATATGTGTAATTCTGAAATTCGCCTGCTGGAGGCGGTGCATCCGGCTGCACGTTCTATTATTTAAATTCGCCCTGCTGGAGGCGGTGTATCCAGGGTCAAGTGTGCCATAGAAATTCGCCTTTCTGGAGGCGGTGTGTCCAGTCTCACGTTGACCATCACATTATCACCAACCATACATTTTTGTTCTGCTGAGCCATGGACCCAATGCAGACCTTTGCCCAAATGCTGCAAATCTTTACAGATGAGATTAGGGGGCTGCACGGTGAGTTGGTGCAGCAACTGCAGCTGTTGGTGGGCTTTGAGGGTTTGGTTCAGGAACAGGCTCAGCCAGAACCCAAGATATCCCTCCCTGACAGGTTTTCTGGAGGGAGAGATCAATTGTTGGTATTTCGGCAAGCCTGCAAACTATACTTCAGGCTGCACCTTCGTTCATCAGGGAGTGAAGAGCAATGGGTGGAATCATTATGTCCCTTCTTAAGGGGGGGATCCCCAATCCTGGGCCTTCTCCCTACCAGACGATTCACCATCATTAGAGTCCGTGGATGAGTTTTTTGCGGCTTTGGCGCTAGTGTATGGGGAACCTGATGGCGTCGCCCTGGCGGAATCCCGACTCCGTAGGTGTAAACAGGGAGCTCGGGTTGCTGAGGAGTACTGCTCAGAGTTTAGGAGGTGGGCCACTGACACTCAGTGGAATGACCCTGCACTTAGGAGTCAATTTGTGCAGGGTCTGTCTCCAAAGTTGCAGGATACTCTGGTGCAGTACGCCACCCCCAGGTTGCTGGAGGCCACCATGTCCCTTGCCATCCGGGTGGATAGACGCCTTAGGGAGAGACATACACAAAATGTGCCCCCTGTTGTCCTCGCTAGGGAGGAGGACCCACCAGTGCGGACGGAGGAACCCAGACAGCCCGTTGTTGTTGGTACCAAAAAGGGGGTGTCTGCGGCTCGTCGTGGTGGGGGGGTATGCTTTTCCTGTGGGAAGCCGGGCCATTTCATGAGAGCCTGCCCAGTGCATGCCAAGTCTCCAGACGAACCTATGCAAGTAGGAGGAGCTAGTTTGTGTGCGGAGCTGCCTACAGTTCGGGGAGTGGTGTCGGCATGTTTTTTCTGTGGGCAGACTGGTCATGTCCTGAAGGCTTCCCCAACACGTGCCAAATTATCTGTGCCATCTCAGAAGCCGCATCCCCCTGGTCGCTTAGAGGGAGGCGACCAGGGAGTGTATATTTCCTCCTTTTTGCCCTCCCAAGGTACTATGTCAGCAGAGGTGTTGGCTGGTGGGGTACTGGAGGTGATACCAGTGCTTGTGGACAGCGGAGCATGAGTCAGTCTGGTGGATGCTCGCTTTGTCCTGACTTATGGCCTGAGGTGTAGGACGCTAGCCCAACCTATAAGCGTCCAGGCCATAAACTCTGTTCCACTGAGCCAGGGGAGCTTGACCCAAGTCGTAGAAAATATCCACCTACATATAGGACATCATGAGGAGTCCTTGTCACACTATGTCTTGGAGGGAATGCCAGTACCTATCGTTTTAGACCTCCCTTGGCTGAAAAAACACAACCCGGTAATAGATTGGCGGGCGAGGGAAGTGGTCAGCTGGGGGCAGTCGTCTGAGGGCTGCTGCCTAGGGACTACTGTCTCTGCCGTCTCTCTTCAACCGACCCCTTTCTCTCCAGTGAGAGCAGCAGATGTGCTGCAGGACAGTAGGGGCAAGTCTCAACCCTCACCATTAGCCAACCCTGGGAGGCGCAGACCTCGTGGTGGAAGGGCTTGGGGGGTGGTGTACCCAGTGGTGAATTGCGGGGGTGTGAGTGTGGTGACACAGGGTGACGTCTCTGCTGTGAATCCCAGAAAGAGTTCACCGAATTGTGACAAATGAGTGTGTGGCAATAAACTTTCAGGTCCGGACCTGTGTGTGAACGAGCATGTGTGGGTGGCCACCAAAAAACATCCAGTAGAAGTATGTTGCGGAGTCTTACCAGCTCGAGTTACCCCCAATCATACACATACACAATTAGTTTCCCAGATCGGCGCTTTGGAGATGGGTGCTGCCTCCGGAACATACATTGCCAATACCAGCGGTGCTCGTTTGTCATAAACCTGAAGTGCAGGTAGTTGCTGGGGTGAACTCTGGACCTGGGCGTCCCCGCTGTAGGTGGTTCCCTGATGAGGAGTGGTCTTGAGGGTCCAGAGGCCCCTCATTGAGGGAGGGTATTGTCATGATCCAGGTTGGATTATGACAGATAAATGCACTAGTAACCTTTTTTTTCCTTCAAGCCTTTGGCTTTAAGGTAGTTTTGCCCCCGGTCGCCATTAGGGTCATTGCACTGTGGTGATTTCTGTTCTAGTTTTGCCCCCGGTGGCCGGTAGGGTCATTGCACTCTGGTTTCTTTAGTTTAGTGCACGTGATTATCACTAGCAGGTGTGATTGCTCTGTTTTAACTATATACTGTAGGTGTGTCTTGTTCTCTCACTCACTGTTGGTGATATTGCTCATTTCCAACCAAGTCTGGTGGAGGAAGGAACTACAGAGAGGAGTTCCTGGCAGCTCAGGCAGAGCTCTGGTGTAGTTGCTTCAGGTGGAAGCTGAATTCTGGTGGTGGACTCTATTGCTGGGAGCAAGAGCAACAGAGCAAAGCTAAGTGGTGTTACCCCTGTTTTGTAACTTTCATTTTGTGTGTTTCAGTGCAGTGGTGGGATTAGTTTCTGCACCGTCCATTTCACTAGAAAGGGCTAGGTGCAGGGCGAGTAAGGGTTTTTAGGTTCCTGATCGGCGCCCGGTGCGGAACCGGCCTAGGGACCATTAGGAGTGTAGAGACACTGTCTCAGGGGAGTGCAGGAGGTCTCCACGTCCCTGTTCCCTATCACAGGGCCCTCCATTGTATCAGTTTCCCTGGTGTTTCCCTTTATTATTTAAACTCGCCCTGCTGGAGGCGGTGTGTCCAGTTATACGTGTAATTCTGAAATTCACCTGCTGGAGGCTGTGTATCCGGCTGCACGTTCCATTATTTAAATTCACCCTGCTGGAGGCGGTGTATCCAGGGTCACGTGTGCCATAGAAATTCGCCCTGCTGGAGGCGGTGTGTCCAGTCACACGTTGACCATCACAGCTGAGCTATGTATCTAATCCTATCCTGTGTGATACTGTCTGCTGAGCCATGTATCTAATCCTATCCTGTGTGATACTGCCTGCTGAGCCATGTGTCTAATCCTCTCTTGTGTGATACTGCCTGCTGAGCCATGTATCTAATCCTATCCTGTGTGATACTGGGATCCCCCTGCAGTCTGTGTCAGAGGGTGGTCTGTGTTGGCACGGTAATAAATTGTGTTATTTCCAGCTTTACAGAAGGACGATAACACGATAGAAATGATAAGAATAATAGGCCTCAGTTACCACAACTGTCTACAAAGAAAACTGTTGCTGATAGCAACCAATCACAGCTCACTTTTCATCTTTTAAACAGCTCTGGGACAGCGTGGCGCGTTTTGAGTGGCGACTTTTGTGTTTCGACTTTTATGTGGCGAGGTTGGTGTATGTGTGGTGAAATGTGTGCTGAGGGTGGTATATGTTGAAGCACGTGGTAGTGTGTGGCGCATTTTGTGTGTATGTTCATCATATTATTATTATTATTATTATTATTATTATTATTATTATTATTATGCATTTATATAGCACCATTTATTCCATGGCACTTTACATGTGAAAAGGAAAAATATAGACAAGTATAATAAACATGTGTAAGACAAGGGACACACAAGTACATAAGGAGAGGGGACCCTGCCCGCGAGGGCTCACAGTCTATAGGGATGGGTGAGGATACAGTAGGAGAGGGTAGAGCAGGTCGTGCGGTGGTTCAGTAGACCTAGGATCATTGCAGGTTGTAGGCTTGTCGGAACAGGTGGGTCTTCAGGTTTTTCTTGAAGGTTTCCATTGATGGTGAGAGTCTGATGTGTTGCAACAGAGAATTCCAGAGTATATGTGAAGCACGGGAGAAGTCTTGTATGCGGTTGTGGGAGGAAGAGATAAGGGGAGAGTAGAAAAGGAGATCTTGAGATTATTATTATTATTATTATTATTATTATTATTATTATTATTATTTATTGTTATAGCGCCATTTATTCCATGGCGCTTTACATGTAAGGAGGGGTATACATAATAAAAACAAGTACAATAATGTTAAACAATACAAGTCATAACTGGTACAGGAGGAGAGAGGACCCTGCCCGCGAAGGCTCACAATCTACAACGGATGGGTGAGAATACAGTAGGCGAGGGTAGAGCTTGTCATGCAGCGGTTTGGTCGATCGGTGGTTACTGCAGGTTGTAGGCTTGTCGGAAGAGGTGGGTCTTCAGGCTCTTTTTGAAGGTTTCGATGGTAGGTGAGAGTCTGATATGTTGTGGTAGAGAGTTCCAGAGTAGGGGTGATGCGCGAGAGAAATCTTGTATGCGATTGTGGGAAGAGGAGATAAGAGGGGAGTAGAGAAGGAGATCTTGTGAGGATCGGAGGTTGCGTGCAGGAAAGTACCGGGAGACGAGGTCACAGATGTATGGAGGAGACAGGTTGTGGATGGCTTTGTATGTCATGGTTAGGGTTTTGTACTGGAGTCTCTGGGCAATGGGGAGCCAGTGAAGGGATTGACAGAGGGGAGAAGCTGGGGAATAGCGGGGGGACAGGTGGATTAGTTGGGCAGCAGAGTTTAGAATAGATTGGAGGAGTGTGAGAGTGTTCCAGGGGAGGCCACAGAGCAGGAGGTTGCATTAGTCAAGGCGAGAGATGATGAGGGCATGGACTAGGGTTTTTGCAGATTTTTGGTTGAGGAATGAACGGATTCGTGAAATATTTTTGAGTTGAAGTCAGCAGGAAGTGGAAAGGGCTTGGATATGTGGTTTGAAGGAGAGATCAGCATCAAGGATTACCCCGAGGCAGCGAGCTTGTGGGACTGGAGAGAGTGGGCAGCCATTTACTGTAATGGATAGGTTCGTTGGGGGGGGTCACGTGAGATGGGGAAAGATGATGAATTCTGTTTTGTCCATGTTAAGTTTCAGAAATCTAGCGGAGAAGAAGGATGAAATAGTGGACAGACATTGAGGGATTCTGGTTAGTAGGGAGGTGATATCTGGTCCAGAGATGTAGATCTGTGTGTCATCAGCATGGAGATGTTACTGAAAGCCATGAGATTCTATGAGCTGTCCCAGGCCAAAGGTGTAAATGGAGAAGAGCAGGGGTCCTAGGACTGAACCTTGTGGGACTCCGACATATAGGGGGCGAGGTGAGGAGGTGGTGTGTGAGTGGGAGATGCTGAATGTCCGGTCTGTTAGGTATGATGAGATCCAGGATAGGGCCAAGTCTGTGATGCCAAGGGATGAGAGGGTCTGTAATAATAGGGTATGGTCCACTGTTTCAAAGGCAGCCGACAGGTCCAGGAGGAGGAGTGTTATGAGTTCATTTTCCCCTTCACCATTGAGGTCTGATGAACTCCCTCTTCTGGTGAAGGAAGGTAGTGAGGCTGATTACAAAGCACCTGAGCAGAATGATGATGACTGGGTGACTGGAATTGCTGACTGGATATAAGGCAGCCGACGCCCTTCTGCCTTGTGGGTGATTTCTCTGAGGGATTCTTGGAGATCAGTCTGATTCCTGCTCCTCAAAAGCTAAGTTTTCTGCTCTGCTTTTTGCATTTGTGTTTTGGTTTTGTTTTGCCTTGTTTTTATGGATTTCTGCCTTTCCCTGCTGGGTGAGCTGAATTCCTTTTTGCTCTGTCTTCAGAAAATACCTGAGTACTGATATAGTCTTTTTGAAGCCTAGCGTCTTCAGGGCTTTTTTCCCTATCAGTCTGTTGGCTCTTGTTTTGAGAGGGTTTTGGCGGATTGCAGACAGCAGCTTTTCTATCCTGTCCTATTTAGTTAGCTTGGGCCCCATCATTTGCTCAGCCTATCTTTCTATCTGTGTGAGTGTTTTTTCATCTTGCTTCACCGTCATTATATGTTGGGGGCTGCCTATTGCTTTGGGGTCTGCTCTGGGGCAGTTTAGATTTCCCTTTCTGTCTTTAGGCTATGTAGTTCTCTGGCTGTGATCGAGGGGTCTAGGGCACCGTAGGAACCCCCCACGGCTACTGCTAGTTGTTGTTGTTAGGTTCAGGGGTCTGCAATCCGATAGCTGCCAACTTCTCTGGTTTTCTGGACTTAGCTAGTATTTCTGTTTTTGCCTCCTACGGTGACTCATTCATAACAGAATCACCCGCCCTACCGCAGATCCTAGGGTACTCAATATCAGGAAAGAATTGTAAAAAAAAAAAAAAAAAAAAAAGTGTGTATATTTTTTCCTCTATATCTCTGAGGCCGTAGGGGGAATTTTTTTTCCCTCAATGGAGATAAAGCAATTGTCTGATCGTGTGGAGCAGCTCGCTGCGGAAGTGCGGAGAAATTCCGCCTACCTTGCTCATTCACATGCTGCTGAACCAAAGATCCCTACTCCTGATGTGTTTTTTGGAGATCGGTCTAAATTTTTGAATTTCAAAAATAATTGTAAATTATTTTTTGCCTTGAAGCCTAACTCGTCAGGGAGCTCCGCGCAGCAGGTTAAAATTGTCATCTCTTTGCTGCGTGGCGATCCCCAGCATTGGGCGTTTTCTTTGAAACCAGATGATCCTATTCTGACTAATGTGAACGCATTTTTTCAAGCCTTGGGGTTGTTTTATGACGAACCTAATGCTATTGATCAGGCTGAAAAGACCCTGTTGGCATTGAGCCAGGGTCGAGATTCTGCAGAATTGTACTGTCAAAAATTCCGAAAGTGGGCGGTCCTTATTACCTGGAATGATAATGCCTTGGCAGCTCTCTTTCGGAAGGGTTTGTCAGAAGCCGTAAAAGATACTATGGTGGGATTTCCTTTTCCCTCTGGTCTTGACGATTCTATGTCGTTAGCCATTCAGGTTGATCGGCGTTTACGTGAACGCAGGAATGCACGAGAGGTGTTGCCACCTGTTGATCAAGTGTCTGAACCTATGCAATGTGAAAGAGTTTTGTCCAGGGAGCAACGTCAGGAGTTCAGAAGGCGTAATAAGCTGTGTTTTTTTTGTGGAGATGCCTCGCATATTATTTCTGTCTGTCCTAAATGAGAGAAACGTTTTGCACACACGTTTTCTGTGGGTGGTGTTCAACCTAAGTTTCTTCTGGCAATTACTCTGATCTGCTCCCTGTCCACATTTTCCGCCAAGGCTTTTGTGGATTCGGGAGCAGCCCTGAACCTAATGGACTTGGATTTTGCTAAACGTTGTGGATTTCCGATGACACCTCTGCGGACGCCTATCCCTTTGAGGGGTATTGATGCTACTCCTTTGGCGAAAAATAAACCTCAGTTTTGGATCCAGGTGGTAATGCGGGTCGCCCCAGACCATCAAGAAAATTGCAGATTTTTGGTGTTGCATAATTTGCATGATACCATTGTTCTGGGGTTTCCCTGGTTGCAAATTCATAATCCAGTTTTGGATTGGAAATCTGTGTCTGTGGTGAGTTGGGGTTGTCGGTGTGCCCTTAGTGAGGCTCCGGTTTTTTCCACCTCTCCTCAGTCGCATGATGTTCCTGACTATTTGGCGGACTTTTATGATGTATTTAGTGAGAATGAGTCTGCGTCTTTGCCTCCTCATAGGAGTTATGACTGTTCAATTGAACTGAGCCCGGGGTGTAAATTTCCCAAGGGTCGGCTCTTCAATTTATCTGTACCTGAGCACGAGGCTATGCGATCCTATATTAAGCGGGCGTTGGAGAAGGGTCATAATAGACCATCCTCTTCACCCTTAGGTGCCGGGTTTTTTTTCGTGGCCAAAAAGGATGGTTCATTAAGGCCTTGTATTGATTATCGTGCCCTCATCAAAATTACTATTAAATATCAGTATCCATTACCCCTGATTTCGGATCTATTCTCCAGAGTTAAAGGTGCTTGCTGGGTTACCAAGCTTGACCTCAGGGGGGCGTATAATCTTATCCGCATTAAGCATGGGGATGAATGGAAGACGGCGTTTAATACTCCGGAGGGACATTTTGAGTACCTGGTGAAGCCTTTTTGGGCTCACTAATGCCCCTTCTGTCTTCCAGTGCTTCATGAACGACATTTTCCAAGACTTTGTGGATAAGTTTTTGATTATCTATCTGGATGATATTTTGATCTTCTCCAAGGATTGGGATTCTCATGTGTAACATGTTCAGACTGTGTTCCGGATCTTGAGGGAGAATTCCCTGTATGTCAAAGGATCGAAATGCCTTTTTGGGGTACAGTGGATTTCATTTTTGGGATTTATTTTGTCTCCGTCAACTATTGAAATGAACCCGGCCAAGGTACAGGCCATTTATGATTGGGTTCAGCCCACTTCTTTGAAGGCCCTCCAGAAGTTTTTGGGTTTTGCTAATTTTTATCGGAAATTTATAGCAAAATTTTCTAGTATTGCCAAGCCATTGACTGATCTGACTAAGAAGAGTGCTGATGTGTTGAATTGGTCTCCGGAGGCTGTTTCTTCCTTTCAGGAGCTGAAGCGAAGATTCACTTCTGCCCCGGTTTTGCGGCAACCTGATGTCTCACTCCCGTTCCAGGTAGAGGTGGACGCTTCTGAGATTGGTGCAGGAGCTGTTTTGTCCCAAAAGGATCCTGTAACATCTAAAATGAATCCCTGTGCTTTCTTTTCCCGAAAGTTCTCTCCATCTGAACGTAACTATGATGTGGGGAATCGGGAACTGTTAGCCATGAAATAGGCATTTGAGGAGTGGAGACATTGGTTGGAGGGAGCTAAACACCAAGTCGTGGTCCTCACTGACCACAAGAATTTGATTTACCTGGAGTCGGCCAAACGCTTGAACCCTAGACAGGCTAGGTGGGCCTTGTTTTTTACATGTTTTGATTTTGTGGTCTCTTTTCTTCCTGGCACTAAGAATGTCAAGGTAGACGCTCTCTCTAGGTGCTTCTTTGCTGATTCTCCTGTGGTGACCAAGCCTGCTACCATCTTAGGCGAAGGGGTAGTTCTTTCTGCCATCTCGCCCGATTTGAGACGTGCTCTGGAAGAGTTCCAGGAGGACAAACCTGAGCGTTGTCCCAGTGGAAAGTTGTATGTTCCTGACCAGTGGAGGAAGAGAGTGATGTCTGAAGTTCATTGCTCTGCATTGGCTGGTCATCCAGGTATTTTTGGTACTAGAGATCTGGTGAGTCGGTCTTTTTGGTGGCCCGCCTTGTCTCGTGATGTCAGGAATTTTGTGCAGTCCTGTGGGACTTGCTCCCGGTCTAAACCTTGTTCTCGCTCTAGTGGGTTGTTGATGCCTTTTCCCGGTTCCCAGGAGGCCATGGACCCATATTTCAATGGATTTCATCTGATATGCCTGTCTCTCAGAGAATGACTGTTATTTGGGTGATTTGTGATAGGTTCTCTAAGATGGTTCATCTTGTACCACTCCCTAAGTTGCCATCTTCCTTTGAGTTGGTGCCCCTGTTTTTGCAACAGGTGGTTCGCTTGCACGGGATTCCTGAGAACATTGTATCTGACAGAGGAGTTCAGTTTGTGTCTAGATTTTGGAGGACTTTCTGTTCCAAGCTGGGAATTCAGTTGTCCTTCTCCTCTGCTTTTCACCCTCAGACCAATGAGCAGACGGAGAGAGCAAACCAGACCTTGGAGTCGTATTTGAGATGTTTTATTTCCGCTGATCAGGATGATTGGGTTTCATTTTTGCCCTTGGCCGAATTTGCTTTAAATAATAGAGCTATTTCTGCCACTTTGATGTCACCTTTTTTTTGTAACTTTGGGTTTCATCCTCGATTTTCTTCAGGGCAGGTGGAGCCTTCTGCCTGCCCGGGTGTTGACACTGTGGTGGAGAGAATGCACCAGATCTGGGACCAAGTGGTGGATAAGTTATCTCTCTCCCAGGAAAAGGCCCAGCGGTTTTCCAACCGACATAGGACCATTGGTCCCCAGTTTAAGGTTGGTGATATGGTTTGGTTATCATCAAAAAATATCGCTATGAAGGTGGCTTCTCCTAAGTTTAAGCCTAGATTTATTGGACCTTAGAAGATTTTGGAGATTATTAATCCGGTCTCTTTTCGTTTGGCTCTTCCTGTCACATTTAAAATTCATAATGTGTTTCATAAGTCCTTGTTGAAGAGGTTTCTTGAACCAGTTGTTCCTGGGGTGGCACCTCTGGACCCTGTATTAGTTGAAGGTAACATGGAATATGCGGTAGAGAAGATACTGAATTCCCGTCTGGCTAGACGGAGACTCCAGTATTTGGTTAAGTGGAAGGGTTATGGTCAGGAGGATAATTCCTGGGTCTCTGCCTCTGATATTCATGCCAAAAGATTGGTGCGTTCCTTTCATCGGGCTCACCCTGATCGCCCTGGTGGCGTGGATGAGGGTTCGGTGACCCCTCCTCAAGGGGGAGGTACTGTGTGAGTTCATTTTCCCCTTCACCATTGAGGTCTGATAAACTCCCTCTTCTGGTGAAGGAAGGTAGTGAGGCTGATTACAAAGCACCTGAGCAGAATGATGATGACTGGGTGACTGGAATTGCTGACTGGATATAAGGCAGCTGACGCCCTTCTGCCTTGCGGGTGATTTCTCTGAGGGATTTTTGGAGACCAGTCTGATTCCTGCTCCTCAAAAGCTAAGTTTTCTGCTCTGCATTTTGCATTTGTGTTTTGGTTTTGTTTTGCCTTGTTTTTCTGGATTTCTGCCTTTCCCTGCTGGGTGAGCTGAATTCCTTTTTGCTCTGTCTTCAGAAAATACCTGTGTACTGATATATTCTTTTTGAAGCCTAGCGTCTTCAGGGCTTTTTTCCCTATCAGTCTGTTGGCTCTTGTTTTGAGAGGGTTTTGGCGGATTGCAGACAGCAGCTTTTCTATCCTGTCCTATTTAGTTAGCTTGGGCCCCATCATTTGCTCAGCCTCTCTTTCTATCAGTGTGAGTGTTTTTTCATCTTGCTTCACCGTCATTATATGTTGGGGGCTGCCTATTGCTTTGGGGTCTTGTTGTGAGTTCATTTTTCCCTTCACCATTGAGGTCTGATGAACTCCCTCCTCTAGTGAAGGAAGGTAGTGAGACTGATTGCCAAACACCTGGGCAGCTAGATGATGACTGGGTGGCTGGAATTGAGGACTGGATATAAGGCTGCCGACGCCCTTCTTCCTGGCTGGTGATTTTCCTGCTGGATTCTTGGAGACCAGTCTGATTCCTGCATCTCAAAGCTAAGTTTTTCTGCTCTGCTTTGTACTCTTCAGTTTTGTTTTTGTTTTGCCTTGTTTTTTGGGAGTTCTGCCATCCCCGGCCGGGGGTGAGCTGAATTCCATTTTTGTCTCTGATCTGTTGATATTTTGCTCTGTCTTCAGAATATACCTGAGTGCTGATATAGTCTTTTGAAGCCTAGCGACTTCATGGCCTGTTTTTCCTATCAGTCGGTTGGCTCATTTTGATAGGGTTTTTGCGGATGGCAGACAGCAGCTTTCCTATCCTGTCCTATGTAGTTAGCTTGGGCCCCATCATTTGCTCAACCTATCTTTCTATCTGTGTTAGTGTTTTCATCTTGCTTCACCGTCATTATATGTTGGGGGCTGCCTATTGCTTTGGGGTCTGCTCTGGGGCAGTTTAGATTTCCCCTTTCTGTCTTTAGGCTATATAGTTCTCCGGCTGTGATCGAGGGGTCTAGGGCACCGTAGGAACCCCCCACGGCTACTGCTAGTTGTTGTGGATAGGTTCAGGGGTCTGCAATCTGATAGCTGCCAACCTCTCTGGTTTTTCTGGACTTAGCTGGTATTTTGTTATTTCCTCCTTCGGTGACTCATCATAACAGAATCACAAGCCATACCGCAGATCCTAGGGTACTCAATAGCAGGAGAGAATTGTAAAAAAAAAAAAAAAAAAGAAGTGTCAGAATTTTTTTTCTTTTTTTGTGTGCATATTTTTTCCTCTATATCTCTGAGGCCGTAGGGGGAATTTTTCTCTCAATGGAGATGAAGCAATTGTCTGATCGTGTGGAGCAGCTCGCTGCTGAAGTGCGGGGAATTTCCGCCTATCTTGCTCATTCACATGCTGCTGAACCAAGGATTCCTTCTCCTGATGTATTTTTGGGGGATCGGTCTAAATTCTTGAATTTCAAGAATAATTGTAAATTTTTTGTCTTGAAGCCTAACTCGTCGGGGAACTCAGCGCAGCAGGTTAAAATTGTCATCTCTTTGCTGTGCGGCGATCCCCAGCATTGGGCGTTTTCTTTGAAACCTGATGATCCTATTCTGAATAATGTGAACACATTTTTTCAAGCCTTGGGGTTGTTGTATGTTGAACCTAATGCTATTGATCAGGCTGAAAAGACCCTGTTGGCATTAAGCCAGGGTCGGGATTCGGCAGAGTTGTACTGTCAAAAATTCCGAAAGTGGGCGGTCCTTACTACCTGGAATGATGGTGCCTTGGCAGCCCTCTTTCGGAAGGGTTTGTCAGAAACTGTAAAAGATACTATGGTGGGATTTCCTGTTCCCTCTGGTCTTGACGATTCTATGTCATTAGCCATTCAGGTGGATCGGCGTTTACGTGAACGCAAAGCTACACGAGAGATGTTGCCACCTGTTGAACAAATGTCTGAACCTATGCAATGTGATAGAGTTTTGTCTAGGGCACAACGTCAGGAGTTCAGAAGGCATAATAAGCTGTGTTTTTTTTGTGGAGATGCCTCGCATATTATTTCTGTCTGTCCTAAATGAGGGAAACGTTTTGCACACACGTTTTCTGTGGGTGGTGTTCAACCTAAGTTTCTTCTGGCAATTACTCTGATCTGCTCCCTGTCCACATTTTCCGCCAAGGCTTTTGTGGATTCAGGAGCAGCTCTGAACCTGATGGACTTGGATTTTGCTAAACATTGTGGATTTCCTATGACACCTCTGCGGACGCCTATCCCTTTGAGGGGTATTGATGCTACTCCTTTGGCGAAGAATAAACCTCAGTTTTGGCCCCAGACCATCAATAAAATTGCAGATTTTTGGTGTTGCATAATTTGCATGATACCATTGTTCTGGGGTTTCCCTAGTTGCAAATCCATAATCCAGTTCTGGATTGGAAATCTTTGTCTGTGGTGAGTTGGGGTTGTCGGTGTGCCCTTAGTGATGCTCCTGTTTTCTCCACCTCTCCCCAGTCACATGATGTTCCTGACTATTTGGCTGACTTTTATGATATATTTAGTGAGAATGAGTCTGCGTCTTTGCCTCCTCATTGGAGTTATGACTGTGCTATTGAGCTGAACTCGGGGTGTAAATTCCCCAAGGGTCGGCTTTTCAATTTATCTGTACCCGAGCACGAGGCTATGCGATCCTATATTAAGGAGGCATTGGAGAAGGGTCATATTAGACCATCCTCTTCACCCTTAGGTGCTGGGTTTTTTTTCGTGGCTAAAAAGGATGGTTCATTAAGGCCTTGTATTGACTATCGTGCCCTCAACAAAATTACTGTTAAATATCAGTATCTGTTACCCCTGATTTCTGATCTATTCTCCAGAGTTAAAGGTGCTTGCTGGTTTACCAAGCTTGACCTCAGGGGGGCGTATAATCTTATTCGCATTAAGCATGGGGATGAATGGAAGACGGCGTTTAATACTCTGGAGGGACATTTTGAGTACCTGGTGATGCCTTTTGGGCTCACTAATGCCCCTTCTGTCTTCCAGTGCTTCATGAACGATATATTCCGAGACTTTGTGGATAAATTTTTGATTATCTATCTGGATGATATTTTGATCTTCTCCAAGAATTGGGAATCTCATGTGGAACATGTTCGGACTGTGTTCCGGATTTTGAGGGAGAATTCCCTGTATGTCAAGGGATCGAAATGCCTTTTTGGGGTACAGAGGATTTCATTTTTGGGGTTTATTTTGTCTCCGTCAACTATTGAAATAGACCCGGCCAAGGTACAGGCCATTTATGTTTGGGTTCAGCCCACTTCTTTGAAGGCCCTCCAGAAGTTTTTGGGTTTTGCTAATTTTTATCGGAAATTTATAGCTAATTTTTCTGGTATTGCCAAGCCATTGACGGATTTGACTAGGAAGGGTGCTGATGTGCTGAATTGGTCTCCGGAGGCTGTTTCTTCCTTTCAGGAGCTGAAGCGAAGATTCACTTCTGCTCCGGTTTTTCGGCAACCTGATGTCTCACTCCCGTTTCTGGTGGAGGTGGACGCTTCTGAGATTGGTGCAGGAGCAGTGTTGTCCCAAAAAGATCCTGTGACACCTAAAATGAATCCTTGTGCTTTCTCTTCCCGAAAGTTCTCCCCATCCGAACGTAACTATGATGTGAGGAATCGGGAACTGTTGGCCATGAAATGGGCATTTGAGGAGTGGAGACATTGGTTGGAGGGAGCCAAACACCAAGTCGTGGTCCTTACTGACCACAAGAATTTTATTTACCTGGAGTCGGCCAAGCGCTTGAATCCTAGACAGGCTAGGTGGGCCTTGTTTTTCACACGTTTTGATTTTGTGGTCTCTTTTCTTCCGGGCACTAAGAATGTCAGGGCAGACGCCCTCTCTAGGAGTTTCCTTGCTGATTCTCCTGTTGTGACTAAGCCTGCTACCATCTTAGGCGAGGGGGTAGTTCTTTCTGCCATCTCGCCCGATTTGAGACGTGCTCTGGAGGAGTTTCAGTAGGACAAACCTGAGCGTTGTCCCAGTGGAAAGTTGTATGTTCCTGACCAGTGGAGGAAGAGAGTGATGTCTGAAGTTCATTGCTCTGCATTGGCTGGTCATCCAGGTATTTTTGGTACTAGAGATCTGGTGAGTCGATCTTTTTGGTGGCCCGCCTTGTCTCGTGATGTCAGGAATTTTGTGCAGTCCTGTGGGACTTGCTCCCGGTCTAAACCTTGTTCTCGCTCTAGTGGCTTGTTGATGCCTTTGCCGGTGCCCAGGAGGCCATGGACCCATATTTCAATGGATTTTATCTCTGATATGCCTGTCTCTCAGAGAATGACTGACTGTTATTTGAGTGATTTGTGATAGATTCCCTAAGATGGTCCATCTTGTGCCACTCCCTAAGTTGCCATCTTCCTCCGAGTTGGTGCCCTTGTTTTTGCAACAGGTGGTTTGCTTGCACGGGATTCCTGAGAACATTGTATCTGACAGAGGAGTTCAGTTTGTGTCTAGATTTTGGAGGACTTTCTGTTCCAAGCTGGGAATTCAGTTGTCCTTCTCCTCTGCGTTTCACCCTCAGACCAATGGGCAGACGGAGAGAACAAACCAGACTTTGGAGTCGTATTTGAGATGTTTCATTTCTGCCGATCAGGATGATTGGGTTTCATTTTTGCCCTTGGCCGAATTTGCTTTAAATAATAGAGCTAGTTCTGCCACTTTGATGTCACCTTTTTATTTTTGTAACTTTGGTTTTCACCCTCGATTTTCTTCAGGGCAGGTGGAGCCTTCTGCCTGCCCAGGTGTTGACACTGTGGTGGAGAGAATGCACCAGATCTGGAACCAAGTAGTGGATAAGTTATCTCTCTCCCAGGAAAAGGCCCAGCGGTTTTCCAACCGGCGTAGGACCGTTGGTCCCCAGTTTAAGGTGGGTGATATGGTTTGGTTGTCATCAAAAAATATCGCTATGAAGGTGGCTTCTCCTAAGTTTAATCCTAGATTTATTGGACCTTACAAGATTTTGGAGATTATTAATCCGGTCTCTTTTCGGTTGGCTCTTCCTGTCACATTTAAAATTCATAATGTGTTTCATAAGTCCTTGCTGAAGAGGTTTGTTGAACCAGTAGTTCCTGTGGTGGCACCTCCTGACCCTATATTGGTTGAAGGTAACTTGGAATATGAGGTAGAGAAGATACTGGATTCCCGTCTGGCTAGACGGAGACTCCAGTATTTGGTTAAGTGGAAGGGTTATGGTCAGGAGGATAATTCCTGGGTCTCTGCCTCTGATATTCATGCCGAAAGATTGGTGCGTGCCTTTCATCGGGCTCACCCGGATTGCCCTGGTGGCATGGATGAGGGTTCGGTGACCCCTCCTCAAGGGGGAGGTACTGTTGTGAGTTCATTTTTCCCTTCACCATTGAGGTCTGATGAACTCCCTCCTCTAGTGAAGGAAAGTAGTGAGACTGATTACCAAACACCTGGGCAGCTAGATGATGACTGGGTGGCTGGAATTGAGAACTGGATATAAGGCTGCCGACGCCCTTCTTCCTGGCTGGTGATTTTCCTGCTGGATTCTTGGAGACCAGTCTGATTCCTGCATCTCAAAGCTAAGTTTTTCTGCTCTGCTTTGTACTCTTCAGTTTTGTTTTTGTTTTGCCTTGTCTTTTGGGAGTTCTGCCATCCCCGGCCGGGGGTGAGCTGAATTCCATTTTTGTCTCTGATCTGTTGATATTTTGCTCTGTCTTCAGAATATACCTGAGTGCTGATATAGTCTTTTGAAGCCTAGCGACTTCAGGGCCTGTTTTTCCTATCAGTCGGTTGGCTCATTTTGATAGGGTTTTTGCGGATGGCAGACAGCAGCTTTCCTATCCTGTCCTATGTAGTTAGCTTGGGTCCCATCATTCGCTCAACCTATCTTTCTATCTGTGTTAGTGTTTTCATCTTGCTTCACCATCATTATATGTTGGGGGCTGCCTATTGCTTTGGGGTCTGCTCTGGGGCAGTTTAGTTTTTCCCCTTTCTGTCTTTAGGCTATATAGTTCTCCGGCTGTGATCGAGGGGTCTAGGGCACCGTAGGAACCCCCCACGGCTACTGCTAGTTGTTGTGGATAGGTTCAGGGGTCTGCAATCTGATAGCTGCCAACCTCTCTGGTTTTTCTGGACTTAGCTAGTATTTTGTTTTTTCCTCCTTCGGCGACTCATCATAACAGGGTCTGCTCTGGTGCAGTTTAGATTTCCCTTTCTGTCTTTAGGCTATGTAGTTCTCTGGCTGTGATCGAGGGGTCTAGGGCACCGTAGGAACCCCCCCACGGCTACTGCTAGTTGTTGTGGTTAGGTTCAGTGGTCTGCAATCCGATAGCTGCCAACTTCTCTGGTTTTCTGGACTTAGTATTTCTGTTTTTGCCTCCTACGGTGACTCATTCATAACAGAGGAGGACAGAGTAGTGTCGCTTGCTCTTGGCGGTTAAGAGGTCATTGGTGATTTTAGTAAGGGCAGTTTCAGTGGTGTGGTGTGACCGGAAGCCAGATTGTAAGCGGTCGAAGAGGGAGCGAGAAGAGAGATGGGAGGACAGTTCAAGGTAGACGTGTTGTTCCAGTAGCTTGGAGGCATAGGGGAGAAGTGATATAGGGCGATAGCTAGATACAGACAATGGGTCAAGAGAGGGCTTTTGAGGATAGGTGTGATGGAGGCATGTTTAAAGCTTGAGGGGAAAACACCAGTTGTTAGTGATAGGTTGAAGAGATGGGTTAGGGTTGGGATGAAGACTGTGGTGAGGTTTGGGATGAAGTGGGATGGGATTGGGTCAAGTGCACAGGTGGTGAGATGTGATCTTGATAGTAGAGTGGAGAGTCGATCTTCTGTAATGGTGGAGAAGTTGGTTTTGGAGGTGGAGGGCTGGGAAGTCGGGAGGAAGGGCTCTGGGGGTTGACTAAAACTGTCTCTGATGTTATCAATCTTCTGTTTGAAAAATGAGGCAAAGTCTTCAGCTGAGATGAGTGGGGAGGGAGGAGGTGCTGGGGGACGGAGGAGAGAATTGAAGGTGTTGAATAACTGTTTAGGGTTTTGAGACAGGGAGGATATGAGAGATGAGAAGTAGGTTTGTTTAGCTGTGGCGAGAGTGGTCTGTTTGAATGCGATGAAGTGCTCGTTGGAGTGGGATCTTTTCCATCTGTGCTCAGCAGCCCTGGAAGCTCGCCTCAGTTCTTTGGTCAGGCTGGTGTGCCAGGGCTGTCTGTTGATTTTGCGAGCTTTGATATGTGTAAGTGGGGCAGCAGATTCCAAAGCTACAGCTATTGTGGTGTTATATAGAGCAGCAGCGTCATCCGCATTGTGTAAGGAACTTATATCTGTGAGAGTGAGGAGGGATTCAGAGAATGAGTGTAGGTCAAGGTGTTTAAGATTTCTGTGAGGGTGTGAAAGTTTATGGGGTGGGGATTGTAGACATGGAGTGGAGAGGGAAGAGATGATCGAAGGTTGCGTGCGGGTAGGTACCTGGAGACCATGTCACAGATTTATGGAGGAGACAGGTTGTGGATGGCTTTGTATGTCATGGTTAGGCTTTTGAATTGGAGCCTCTGGGCGATAGGAAGCCAGTGAAGGGCCTGGCATAGGGGGGAGGCTGGGGAATAGCGGGGAGACAGAAGGATTAGTCGGGCAGCAGAGTGAAGGATGGACTGGAGTGGTGCCAGAGTGCTAGAGGAGAGGCCAGAGAGTAGGAGGTTGCAGTAGTCGAGGTGGGAGATGATGAGAGCATGCACTAGTGTTTTTGTGAGCGGATCCGGGAAATATTTTTGAGTTTGAGGTGGCAGGAGGAGGCGAGAGCTTGCATATGTGGTTTGAAAGAGAGCGCAGAATCGAGGATCACCCCGAGGCACCGAGCGTGCGGGACTGGGGATAGAGAGCAGCCATTGACATTGATGGATAGGTCTGGTGGAGGGGTAGAGTAAGATGGGGGAAAGATGATGAATTCTGTTTTGTCCATGTTCAGTTTGAGAAAGCGAGCAGAGAAGAAGGCTGAGATAGCAGACAGACATTGTGGGATTTCGGTCAGTAAGGAGGTAGATCTGCGTGTCATCGGCGTAGAGGTGATACTGCAAACCGTGGGATTCTATGAGCTGTCCCAAGCTGAAGGTGTAGATGGAGAATAGTAGGGGTCCTAAGACAGAGCCTTGAGGAACACAGACAGACAGGGGCGAGGTGAGGAGGTGGTGTGTGAGAGGGAGACACTAAATGTTCAGTCTGTTAGGTATGATGAGATCCAGGATAGGGCCAAGTCTGTGATGCCAAGAGATGAGAGAATCTGTAGCAGGAGGGAATGGTCTACTTGTGTCGAAGTCAGAGGACAGGTCCAGGAGAAGGAGGACAGAGTAGTGTCGCTTGCTCTTGGCGGTTAGTAAGTCGTTAGTGACCTTAGGGCAGTTTCAGTTGAGTGATGCGGTCGAAAGCCAGATTGTAACCGGTCAAAAAGGGAACCGGAGGAGAGGTGGGAGGACAGTTCAAGATATACATGCTGTTCCAGTAGTTTTGAGGCGCAAGGGAGAAGAGATATCGGGCGATAGTTAGACACAGAGGATGGGTCAAGGGAGGGCTTTTTGAGGATGGGTGTGATTGAGGCATGTTTGAAGGATGAAGGAAAGACACCATATCCCCGTATGTGGTGATTATCCCATGTCAGGGCCCCACCTTAGCAACTGTATGGTATATACTCTTTGGCACCATCGCTCTCATTCTTTAAGTCACCCTTGTTCACATCTGGCAGCTGTCAATTTGCCTCCAACACTTTTCCTTTCACTTTTTCCCCATTATGTAGATAGGGGCAAAATTGTTTGGTGAATTGGAACGCGCGGGGCTAAAATTTCGCCTCACAACATAGCTTATGATGCTCTCGGGGTCCAGAGATGTGACTGTGCAAAATTTTGTGGCTGTAGCTGCGACGATGCAGATGCCCATACATACAGTGGGGCAAAAAAGTATTTAGTCAGTCAGCAATAGTGCAAGTTCCACCACTTAAAAAGATGAGAGGCGTCTGTAATTTACATCATAGGTAGACCTCAACTATGGGAGACAAACTGAGAAAAAAAAATCCAGAAAATCACATTGTCTGTTTTTTTTTCATTTTATTTGCATATTATGGTGGAAAATAAGTATTTGGTCAGAAACAAAATTTCATCTCAATACTTTGTGATATATCTTTTGTTGGCAATGACAGAGGTCAAACGTTTTCTGTTAGTCTTCACAAGGTTGCCACACACTGTTGTTGGTATGTTGGCCCATTCCTCCATGCAGATCTCCTCTAGAGCAGTGATGTTTTTGGCTTTTCGCTTGGCAACACGGACTTTCAACTCCCTCCAAAGGTTTTCTATAGGGTTGAGATCTGGAGACTGGCTAGGCCACTCCAGGACCTTGAAATGCTTCTTACGAAGCCACTCCTTCGTTGCCCTGGCGGTGTGCTTTGGATCATTGTCATGTTGAAAGACCCAGCCACGTTTCATCTTCAATGCCCTTGCTGATGGAAGGAGGTTTGCACTCAAAATCTCACGATACATGGCCCCATTCATTCTTTCATGTACCCGGATCAGTCGTCCTGGCCCCTTTGCAGAGAAACAGCCCCAAAGCATGATGTTTCCACCACCATGCTTTACAGTAGGTATGGTGTTTGATGGATGCAACTCAGTATTCTTTTTCCTCCAAACACGACAAGTTGTGTTTCTACCAAACAGTTCCAGTTTGGTTTCATCAGACCATAGGACATTCTCCCAAAACTCCTCTGGATCATCCAAATGCTCTCTAGCAAACTTCAGACGGGCCCGGACATGTACAGGCTTAAGCAGTGGGACACGTCTGGCACTGCAGGATCTGAGTCCATGGTGGCGTAGTGTGTTACTTATGGTAGGCCTTGTTACATTGGTCCCAGCTCTCTGCAGTTCATTCACTAGGTCCCCCCACGTGGTTCTGAGATTTTTGCTCACCGTTCTTGTGATCATTCTGACCCCACGGGGTGGGATTTTGCGTGGAGCACCAGATCGAGGGAGATTATCAGTGGTCTTGTATGTCTTCTATTTTCTAATTATTGCTCCCACAGTTGATTTCTTCACTCCAAGCTGGTTGGCTATTGCAGATTCAGTCTTCCCAGCCTGGTGCAGGGCTACAATTTTGTTTCTGGTGTCCTTTGACAGCTCTTTGGTCTTCACCATAGTGGAGTTTGGAGTCAGACTGTTTGAGGGTGTGCACAGGTGTCTTTTTATACTGATAACAAGTTTAAACAGGTGCCATTACTACAGGTAATGAGTGGAGGAAAGAGGAGACTCTTAAAGAAGAAGTTACAGGTCTGTGAGAGCCAGAAATCTTGATTGCTTGTTTCTGACCAAATACTTATTTTCCTCCTTAATATGCAAATAAAATGAAAAAAAAACAGACAATGTGATTTTCTGGATTTTTTTTACTCAGTTTGTCTCCCATAGTTGAGGTCTACCTATGATGTAAATTACAGACGCCTCTCATCTTTTTAAGTGGTGGAAATTGCACTATTGCTGACTGACTAAATACTTTTTTGCCCCACTGTACATACACTTTTGTCCCATTATGTAGATGGGGCAAAATTGTTTGGTGAATTGGAATGCGCGGGGTTAAAATTTTGCCTCACAACATAGCCTATGACGCCCTCGGGGTCCAGACGTGTGACTGTGCAAACTTTTGTGGCTGTAGTTACGACGGTGCAGATGCCAATACATACATACACTTTTTCCCCATTATGTATATAGGGGTAAAATTGTTTGGTGAATTGGAACATGTGGGGTTAAAATTTTGCCTCACAACATAGCCTATGACGCTCTCGGGGTCCAGACGTGTGACTTTGCCAAATTTTATGGCTGTAGCTGCGACGGTGCAGATGCCAATCCCAGACATACCTACATACATACATACATACATACATACATACATACATACATACATACACACACACACACACACACACACACACACACACATTGAGCTTTATATATTAGATATACCGTATTTTTCTCTTTATAAGACGCTCCGGATTATAAGACGCACCACAAATTTTGAGGAGAAAAATAGGAAAAAACGTTTTTTTTAATAAAATGATGGTGCCTCTTATAATCCAGGTGTCTTATTGCTTACCGGGGGTGGTAGCTACGGTGAAGCGGGGTCCCAGGGTTGCTGCTGGAGGAGGCAGGAGTGGGGTGATACTGCAGGCCGCAGGAAGGTATGAGAGGGTGCTCTGATGTGCAGCGCGCTGCCAGGGGGGCTCGTGCTGCTACCAGGGGGGCTCGTGCTGCTACCAGGGGGCTCATGCTGCTACCAGGGGTCTGTGCTGCTACCAGGGGGGCTCATGCTGCTGCCAGGGGGGCTCATGCTGCTGCCAGGGGGGCTCGTGCTGCTGCCAGGGGGGCTCATGCTGCTACCAGGGCGCTCAAGCTGCTGCCCGGGGGGCTCATGCTGCTACCAGGGGTCTGTGCTGCTGCCAGGGGGGCTCATGCTGCTACCAGGGGTCTGTGCTACTGCCCGGGGCTCTGCCGACATTTACCGGGTGTAGGCCGCAGGGGTCTCCGGGTGTCCGTCGGCGCTGTCGGTGTCTCTGGGTGCCCAGCCGCGTCTCCGGGTGCCCAGCGGTATCTCCAGTTCCAATCCCGGGGCTCTGCCAACATTTTGCGACAGGCCAGAGCCCCGGGGCTCTCTCGGTTCCCTCTGTATTGGCTGGCTCCGGCAATATGGCGGCCGCCGCCGGGGACGGCGCATGCGCTGATGGTGATCTCGGTACTGAGATCTCGAGGGATGAACTCGTAATGAGTACAGCGAGCCGAATACTACAGTACTCACTCATCCCTACTCGGAACTCCTTCAAGACTGTTGGAAGACCATTTCCGGGGGCTACCTCTTGAAGCTCATCAAGAGAATGCCAACAGTGTGCAAAGCTGTAATCAAAGCAAAAGGTGGCTACTTTGAAGAACTTAGAATATGACATATTTTCAGTTGTTTTACACTTTTTTGTTAATTATATAATTCCACATGTGTTAATTCATAGTTTTGATGCCTTCAGAGTGAATCTACAATTTTCATAGTCATGAAATAAAGAAAACTCTTTGAATGAGAAGGTGTGTCCAAACTTTTGGTCTGTGCTGTGTGTGTGTATATATATATATATATATATATATATATATATATATATATATATATATATATATACTGCTCTGGAAAAAAATTAAGTGACCACTGCAAAATGCTCACTTTGTCTGATTTTTCTCTCTATAGGTATATTTTTGAGTAAAATGTAAATTGCTCTTTTATTCTATAAACTTCTGACAACATGTCTCCGAATTTCCAAGCAATAAATTTTGAATTTATTTTCAGAAAATGAGAAATAGTCAAAATAACAAAAAAAAATGCAGTGCTTGCAGACCTCAAATAATGCTAAGAAAACAAGTTCATAATCATCTAGAAACAACAATACTAATGTTTTATCTCAGGAAGAGTAATATCAAGAGAATGATGTGCACTCTGTCTATGAGGAAGGATGGTGCTGGCTGAACACAAAGTCCAATATACAAAATAGAATCAGCCGCACTCAAATTGTGGATGATTGTGCAAAAATAAGCATTTTTTTATTATTACAAATATTAGCACAAGCATCACCAGGTGTATGAGATAAGTGACATAAAGAGCTTGCGGACAAACAGGTAATGTTTCGACAAGGATTGGTCTTTTTCAAAACCTCACTGAAACAATAAATACATAGTATGAGTGTGCTTATACATACAATTGTGAACAAATAGACAGTGGTATCTAGGACTGAAAACAGAAAATCCCTGCGCATATATACATATATACAGTATATACAGTATGCTGGCTTGATCAATGTACCTGGTGATATATGGACATGTAATTCCTCATGCTTTTTGCACTTTATATGCGAGTCTCTGGAATTTTTCCTGCTTCTCCTATTACCAAGGACCCTGTGATTGTAATTTGTATATTATCTTTTTAATATGTTAGTTTAGATATGTGATCAATTCATTATTAACTGATCTCCCCCACATTCAGTACAACATTTACTCTCCCCTACCACCAACCCATTACTTCATCATTTGTTGTCCCTCACCCTCAATTCATAATTTACTGCCCTCAATCCACCAGTATCAATACATCATTTATTACCCCCCACCTTCAAAATTCATCATTATTTGCTCTCCCCCCACCTTCAGTAACTTGTTTTGAGGGTTAGATACCACCAAAATCTTCCCAAGAATATGTAATGCTCTATGAAGAGCAATATAATACAGATACATTTTGAACAATTTTTTGGAGGGTTATATACCTCCGAAATCTATCAAAGAACATGTAATACCCTATGGATGAGCAATATAATGCCAAAACATTTTTGATCAATCTTTTTAAGTCTACATACCAAAGAAATGTACCCCAGAACATGTTATAATCTATGGATGAGAGTGAATCGAAATATATTTTTTTTACATTTTTTGGAGGGTTATATATCACAGAAGTTTACCCCAGACTACTATATTATAATAATATATGGCTGAGAAATTTAACCCAGCAACATTTTTAAAGCTTTTTTGTAGTGTTGTATCACAGAAATGTACCCAAGACCATGGAATACTGCATGGGTGAGAAATTTAAACCAGAAGAATGTTCTAACTCTCTTTTTTTTAGATTTACATACCACCATAATGTACTAATTGAATCCAGAAATAAAGTTGGAATGCAGATATTTTGAAAGTGTGGTTTATGTAGGTCTCCACTCATAAAGGCTTTGCAGAAAGTGCAAAGCCAGGAACAAATTTTAAGTAGGGTCATCCATAGACCCCTGAAAGGCAACAACTGGCGGGCCTCATTCAAATATTTTTAAAATGTTGCTGCTGTACTCCAACACTCATAAGGGCTTTGCACAAAGTGCTAAGCCAGTAAAAAATCATAAGGTGGGTAATCCTCTTCAGGTGTCTGCTTCATCTATTCCTTCCTTGAGAGACAGGGGGGAATGCCTGCACTTCCTTCCTGGAGTCCAATTCTCAGGTGCCTGGACTGTAAGTGATTCGGCTTTCAGTAGTGCCATAGCCCTCAACATATAAAAATGGGCAACAACCCCCTGTGTCACTTGCATCATTAGCTGCTCCCACATAGGAGATGGGGACCCCAAGGACAGTACGCTCTCAGGGGTGGTAGTAGTCCCTTCTCGAGGCACCTCAAGGAGTTTCTCCCAGGTCTGTTCACCTTGACGAGGTGAAGCAGCTTGGTATACATTTTTTTGCAAAAAAGTATAAAATAAATACCCTGTATTTGTTGTCATCTTTTTATCAGCACTTGCTGACTACTGTCATATTTCTTACTGCAAGGTATTTCTGCACATTTGTCATTCTGTGCCTTCTGTTTGTGGTTCAGCTAGTGGGTGGTGTGAACAGTGTCCAACCGACTTGTTCACATTTGTGCATGTCACGTGTTTTTAATCCAGTTTTTTTTTCATGCTTATGCATGATTTGAGAGACCCTACCCCTCTTTTGTGTGACATGCACATAAAGATCTGTCTTACACCACGTGTCCATACTAGAAAGCGCCTGTCTTAGTCCTGTTCATTTAGACACTGTTCATATGTTCAGGTTTTAAATACATTAGATAGGGACTGCTTCAATAAGGGTTACCTTGACGAGGTGGTGCAGCTTGGTATACATTTTTTGCAAAGAAAGTACCGACTAAATACCCTGTATTGTCATCTTTTTATCAGCACTTGCTGACTACTGTCATATTTCTTACTGTAAGGTATTTCTGCACATTTGTCATTCTGTGCCTTCTGTTTGTGTTTCAGCTAGTGGGTGGTGTGAACAGTGTCCGACCGACTTGGTCACATTTGTGCATGTCACATGTGTTTTTAATCCTGTTCATTCATCAAGAAGGGTTCATTCTGCTCCTTTTCTTCTGGGATCACACTCACTGCACACCCGCAATGTTGCCCCTCCATTTTGACCATGGTTCCAGCCATCAGCTCTTGCAGCCTTCAAGACCAGTATTCTATCTTTATTTTCTGATGGTTTAGCCAGATATGATGATGGGTCCCAAACTCTTCCATGAACCCCCTTCTCACTTCACGGTTGTAAGTAATGATCACCCCCACGGGATGCTAACTGTCGGTACCTTGCGGCCAGCAGGCCCAATAACATTTCTCCAGACTTGGCCCTGGCTCTCCTTGTCTCTTCCAACCAGCCTATGTCCCTCAGTCCACTCACTAGTTTGTGGATCTTGGCTCTCCCATCTGCAGTCAGCAAGATTTCCAGCAAAGGATGCGGCCTGGGTTCGGGACCTGGTGATTCTGGGAAATCGTCTGAATTCGGACCACAGGCATCTCTGCTGTTGTGCCAGCTTCTTCTGATTCCAATATTCCTCCTGTCACTGCCTTGGGAGTGTTGCGTGCTTCTGCCATTTTTGTCACTTACTAAGCTCGTTACACTGACTAATTGACTACAGCAAAAAAAGTAACACTTTTTTGGGGTGTTATATACTAGAGAAATGTACCCCAGACCACGGATTAGTGCATGGGTGAGAATTTTAATCCAGCAAAAAGTTTTTAACACTTATTTGGAGTGATAGATATCATAGTAATGTACCCCAGACCACGGAATACTGTATGGATGAAAAATATAACCCAGCAAAACATTTTTACACTTTTGGATAGATTTCATAGTAATATACCCCAGACCATGGAATACTGTTCTGTATGGGTGAGTAATTTAACCCAGAAAAATTTTGAAATGCATTTTGGGAGTGATAGATGTCACAGAAAAGTACCTCTCTCCCTGTCGAAGATCTGTGCAATGGCGTCAATGTGCCAAGCTGGGCGGTGCCTGTTCTTTTATAACCCCTGATGTCACACGGCCAGCCAATCTTAGTAATGCCACTACCAAGGTGGCTACGGAATAATAGTGATTCACAGTCAATCCCCGTATAGTTATTGGATGTGTAACAGGCTGCAAACATGCGGGGCTGGGATTCAAGTTTGAAATCGAGCACCGCCCATTGCTTGCTGAGTAACGAGCACATCCGAGCACCCAGACACTCAAGTGATATTCGAGTATCACCAAGCTTGTTCTCTCATCCCTAATCATTAGCTATTTTTAGAAGCCATCTTTTAAACTACAGCTCTTACAGATGGTGTTATGTTTACATCAAGAATAAGTTGAAATTTAATTGTATCCCTTCTTCCCTATACTTGTGAAATTTTCCCGTGCCATTGGCTACAACACCTCCCCAAAGTATGAGTGATCCACCCCCATGCTTAACGGTTGGCAAGATGTTATTTTCTTGAAATTCTGTGCCTTTTTTCTCCACACATACCTTTGAACATTGTGGCCAAAGAGTTCTATTTTAACCTCATCGGTCCACAGAACTTGTTTCAAATGTGCATCAGGCTTATTTAGATGTTCTTTTGCATACCTCTTGCCCTGAATTTTATGGTGAGGATGCAGGAGAGGTTTTCTTTTGATGACTCTTCCAGGAAGGCCATATTTGCGTAGGTGTCTCTGAACAGTAGAACAATGTACCACAACTCCACAGTCTGCTAAATCTTTTTGAAGGTCTTTTGCAGTTAAAGGGGCTTTCTGTTTTGCCTATCTAGCAATCCTACAAGCAGCTCTCACTGAAATTTTCCTTGGTCTTCCAGACCTTAACTTGACCTCCACTGTTCCTGTTAACTGTCACTACTTAACTACATTTTGAATTGAAGAAAGGTCAACTTGAAAACACTTTGCTATTTTTGTTGGCTTCCACCCTTTTTTATTTTCAGAGTGCTAGTCAGCTGCTTAGCAGAACTTGTGGTTGCTGTTTTTTGGCAAAAGGTTAAAGGAGGCTTGTTTTTTTTTAAAGCTGGGAAATTTGCATCACCTGGCTTTTCCCAACGATGATAGTGAACAAGCCATAACCCAAACAGGCTAATTGTGGTCTGAAACCTTGATCAAAGTTATCTGAGCACACAAAACTCCTAGGGTGCCTAAACTTTTCCTTTTTGTAATTTTTACCTGTAAAAAATGAAAATATATATATCTGTATATTTTGACCTAAGATGATCTTTTAGAGATCATTTCATCTTCAACTTGCTTAACTGTTCACAATAACAATTACTTTCATATTACATTTACCTCTGCTTCTATGTAAAACCAATATTTGTAGTTTTTTAGTTGAATGATGAGATGCTGCCTCTGTCTGTACATAGTAATTCAAACTAATTGTGCCAACTACTGCTCATATAGGTGGAGTGGGTGGCATACAGGGGGACTCACCTGTTCCCCTGTGTGTATCAGGGCCCGTCATACCTTAATTGCTACCTGTGCATAAATATACACAGCAATGTGCAGATGTTTACGCAGTTGTGGAAAAATGCTGCAAAGAATTGCTAGATGGGTTAACCCCTTAGTGACAGAGCCAATTTGGTACTTAATGACCAGGCCAATTTTTACAATTCTGACCACTCTCACTTTACGTGGTTATAACTCTGGAACGCTTTAACGGATCCCGCTGATTCTGAGATTGTTTTTCATGACATATTGTACTTCATGTTAGTGGTAAAATTTCTTCGATATGACTTGCGTTTATTCATGAAAAAATGGAAATATGACAAAAAAATTTAAAATTTAGCAATTTTCAAATTTTGAATTTTTATGCCCTTAACTCAGAGAGATATGTCACACAAAATACTTAATAAATAACATTTACCACATGTTTACTTTACATCATCACAAGTTTGGAAACAATTTTTTTTTGTTAGGAAGTTATAAGGGTTAAAAGTTGACCAGCGATTTCTCATTTTTACAACAAAATTTACATAACCATTTTTTTAGGGACCACATCACATTTGAAGTCACTTTGAGGGGTCTACATGACAGAAAATACCAAAAAATGACACCATTCTAAAAACTGAACTCCTCAAGGTGTTTACAACAACATTCAGGAAGTTTATTAACCCTTTACGTGCTTAACAGGAACTGATGCAACGTTGAAGGAAAAAATGAACATTTAACTTTTTTCACAAACATTTTACTTCAGAATCAATTTTTTATATTTTCACAAGTGTAAAAAGAGAAAATGAACCACAACATTTGTTGTACTATGTCTCCTGAATACACCAATACCCCATATATGGGGAAAAACACTGTTTAGGCGCACAGCAGAGCTTGGAAGGGAAGCAGCGCCCTTTCACTTTTTCAACGCAGAATTGGCTGAAATTGTGATTGAACGCCATGTCGCGTTTGGAGAGCCCCTGATGTGCCTAAACGGTGGAAACCCCCCATAAGTGACCACATTTTGGAAACTATACCCCCCAAGGAACTTATCTAGATGTGCGGTGAGCACATTGAACCCACAGGTGCTTCACAGAAGTTTATAACGTAGAACTGTGAAAATAAAAAAATCATACTTTTTCCACAAAAATGACCTTTTAGCCACCAATTTTTTATTTTCCCAAGGGTAACAGGAGAAATTAAACCCGAAAAGTTGTGCAATTTGTCCTGAGTACGCTGTTACCCCATATGTAGGGGAACGCCACTGTTTGGGTGCTTGGCAGGGCACAGAAGGCACCTTTTGACTTTTTGAACACAAAATTGGCTGGAATCAATGGTGGCACCATGTCGCGTTTGGAGACCCCCTGATGTACCTAAGCAATGGAACCCCCCAATTCTAACTCCAACCCTATCCCCAACACACCCCTAACCATAATCCCAACCCTAACCATAACCCTAACAACAATCCTATCCCCCACATACCCCTAACCCTAATAGCAACCCTAACCACAATCCCAACCATAACCACCACCCTAAACCTAGGTCAACCCTAACTTTATCCTAACCCTAGCCCAACCTTAACCCTAGCCCAACCCTAACCTTAGCCCAACTCTAACCCTAACTTTAGCCCGACCCTAACCCTAACTTTATCTCAACCCTAAGCCTAACTTTAACCCAACCCTAACTTTAGCTCAACTCTAACTTCTTCCCCAAAGAAGATGATGGCGGCGTGGGGGATTTCACGGAGAGTTGCAAGGACTCCGGATGTACCGTAGAGAGGAGAGAGAAATTAAATGGGAAATCGGACTTTTTTTTTTTTGCGGTCGCCTTTATTCCATTAATAACGGCGACCGCAACACTGGGGTTGGTAAAAACCGACCCGAATCATGTTCTCTGGGGTCTCAGCTACCCCCTGTAGGTGAGAATCTAGAGAAATTCTGACCAGGGGGGCACTATACACATTTCTCAGCACAGTTAAAAAGCGGTGCTGAGGCATACGTACCCTTTACTGCCATTAAAAGGCGTATCGGCTGTCGTTAAGGGGTTAATAGTTTATTTTTTATCAATTATCAAAATGCTAAGTGAATGAAACTAAGAGTTATCTAAACCAATATTTGATGTGACCGCACTTTGCCTTCAAAACATCACAAATTCGTCTAGGTACACTTGTCACTTTCACAATGCTTTTAAAGGCACTATGCAAAGAGGTTGTTCTAAACGTGTTGGAGAACTAACCATAGAGCTTCTGTGGATGTGGCTTGTACAAATCCTTCTGTCCCTTTATGTAATCCCAGACAAACTCAGTGATGATCATATGCCTCCATGATAGCAATGCATGATGGATAAGTATCTGCTTTCGCATTGTTTCTCTTTCCTTTTCTTATTTTCTATCTACAGTATATATTTATACATCTATCTTTTAGAGTGACTCACCTACCTATCTTATTTCTTGCCTTCCTATCCTTCCTTCCTTTCTTCCGTCCAAACCTTCTGTCCCTCCATTGTCCTTGACCTGTGTATGTCTGGCCCATTTAAACACTGAGGAGAGCATCTATGGTAATCTTATGTGATTGAAAGGAGACAGTATGGAAGCCCTGAGTGATACAGCAGAAGAGGCAGACCTTTCCTGATTCTCCTGGTGTTATATGGCAAACCTCCATACCTTTGCTCAGAGCTATTCTCATTCATTTTCAGACTAATGTGTTAGGAGTAATTAAGTAGGAGGATCCAGTCTACCTTGTCCAAGAAACTCACATCATGAAAACTCCCTGGGAAGATGGTGTAATGTGCGCTGTAATACTGTTTTATTACTAATAATTGTACACTGCCCTAATGTGCAAACAATGCATTGTAAGCTAATAAATGGCTCCTGAGTAATTTGTTATATGGGCAACCAGCTGTAAAGAGTGTGATTTAAATTGTTTTTTTTAATATTTCTCTTATTATTCTCTGTATAATCCTTTTGCATATTTTCTTATTGTTAATTGTATTTTTACATTTATTTTGCTTAGTTCTATAATATTACTATTATTATGTTATTACATATTACATTGTTATAAATTGGTGTATTATTTTATTTGTATGATGTAAATGTTTTATATTATGTATATAACAAATATATTTTATATTATGTGCATTACAGATATATAAAAACATATACAGTTATGTGAAAAAGTGTTTGCCCTCTTCCTGAATTCCTATTCTTCTGCATGTTTGTCACTATTTTCATCATCAGACACTGCTTCCTCACTCATATTGTCACAATGCCCTTCTTGACATGGTCCGCATACCCGTGAACAGGTAAGTCCGTGTCTTTTGCAAGTGCACCGAAGTGTACTACAACCACGAGAACAATTTCAGTGAATTATTTTCAGAAGTGTTTCTGGCGTGGGTGAAGTATCCATCATCACTGGAACTAGACTGTTGTTCTGCAATTCCCATCCCCATTCAGTAGTGTCCATGGCCTCACCATTGTCCATCCAAATCATCACTTGGAGGTAACTCCGAAGGGCATGATACTTCGTTGCAGAGGAGGTCGGTGGCACAGTCCACAAGGCCCTCTGATGTTCGGACATTCCACTTCCTCTGGTGAGTCCTCCTGCAGTTTTTAGGGAGCGCATCAGAGCTTGCTCGATGACCTGGTCACAACCCAGGCCTGCCCAGTACTGATCAGTCCGCCTTACAACATGCAAGCCATGCCTAAATCTATGGAAGACTGATGGCATATCATCTTCCAGAGTGGTCATAGACTGGAGGTAAAGGTAGTCGGCCTTCACATAGTTCCCATGCCCAGCAGCTGCAAGAATGGGCAAACATTCGGCTACAGCATGAAGGTGCATCAGCCAGGATCCTGTACGATCGGCCTCGATAAGCTCCCTTGCAATTCCAACCATCTATTGGTAATTCAGCCATAGTTTACTGGTGCGAGAGTGAGCGGATAATCCGTTTCTTTTGGTGGACAAGAGGTGGACAATTTCACTAAGGCAGGTAGAAGTGATGACCGAATTCAAGTCACTCTCCCCTGTCAGTGTCCGAGCATACAACTGCTCAAGTTCTTGCAACAGGTCTGCAAAACCAGGATGGTCGCAAAGTACTTTGTCTGCAACTTGCCGAGTAAGACAGTGATCAAGGAGGAGATGGCCACGAACTGCACGCTTAACTGCCTTTCCGGTCATGATCTGTTGCACAGCATTGTCACCGTAAATTATTCCCAAGATCTCTTTGATTCCACTGCCATCCATCAACGTTCCTATGGCACCCATAAGATTCATCAATGTGTGGAAGCTCCCGAGCATCAGGACAACATCTCGAACTGGGCTGTCTTCATGCACCTCGTGTTTTATTTCTGACGCTTTCCAGTAGAGTGGCTGATCAAATGTAACAACTGCAGCTGGCCGGTGTTTATCAGCAAGGTTGCACAGATACTCAAGAGTAGAGAAGATGCATGACTTGTCTCCGGAAAATACATGTCAATGATGGGCAGGAAGATTACTGAAGACGACCCTGGATGATCACAGTCTTTATGTAGCATGTGCAGCATTCCATTCCAGCTCGGTGCAGGCTGTTTGAAGCGTAAAGACATCTCCCACAATACATCAAAACGATGGTCAATGGCGTCAAGAAATGGCAAGGGCTTGAATTTTATGTTTCGGCGAGTGTGTTTTGCGAAACAGTATTCCCTTACATCAACTCTGCTTTGTTCAACTATCTCCAAGTCCGCAATCTTCCATCTGAGAACAGTGCGACTGACCTTCCTTCCTGGAGTCACAGTAGCTAACATCCCCATGCCGTGGAAAGTCTCCTTCCCATCTAACGTGATGATATTATGATCGACGTTGTCCGCAGTGAACAGCAGAGCCGTATCCAGTCTGTCTATGGTACCACTGAGTACATCCTGGCCAACAGAAGCGGCAGCGTTTTCCTCTAATCGCTGCACTTCCGAATATGATGAACAATATCCCATGGCTGAGAGACTGTTTACAAGAAATCGAGACCTGAAATGATAGAGCTGGACTGCTAACCCAAGCTGCAGTGGAGATACTACAGCCCTGGGACGTACAGCCTGAACAACTGATTGTCCAATGCTTGCGACCTTCCTGTGAATTTCCTTTCCAACGAAGAGGGTTTCAAGCAAGCAAAGCAAACTCAGGGGGAGATAATCTAAGGCAGACTGACATTCAAGCAAAGAAGTCTTCGGATATTCATTGGTTGAAGATGGGATCTTAGACTTGATATCGCTCTTGATTTGTTTGGCCGCAGTCTCTATGATGGATCTCTTCTGGGCTTCTTCATCCGTTTCCTGACTACGAAAATAGTCCCTCAGGATTATTCTGGTCTTTTCACGGAACGTTACAATGTTAGGCAACCCTTCACACTCTGCTATGGATAGCGAATCGCCATACCTCTCCTCCAGCCTATACCTCAGCCATTTATTACTATAGGCAGCACTGTCTCCTTCTACAAGATGCTCCGTCATTTTCTTTGCAAGATCTGTGACAGTCAGTTGCTCTTCATCGTTGTCCTCGAGAAATGCACACATTCTCAAGAACGCTTGCTCTTGGTCCATGTTCATCGACCTCCCTACCTTCCGCGGTTTCTTTGTAGTAGATCCACCACCATGACGCATAGTAATTCCGTAATTTGTCCGAAAGTTAATGTCACACGAATGATGATACAGACAGTCTGCAGCATGTAAGTCCTTCCCAAAGTACGTGATTCTCCCTTGAATGGTGATTGCCCAGTCATCATTATGCTGTTTGCAATGTGACAAGATGGACCTTACAAATCCATCCGTTTTAACAAAGCTATAGTCATCGAAATCACTACTAGATCTTGTCTTCACCACTTCATGTCCACAGAATAAATATTGCATCATGCTATCAGAGGATCCAGTAGACACCCGTGTACCTCTCTTGGCAGGTGAACGATGAATGGAAGTAGCTTTCTTATGCAAGTCTATTTGCTTCTTGTTTATGTAGTTCATACGACATCTCTTGTGCACCACTGCTCCAGCAGCTACCACAGTGCTAACGCCCCTCTCAATACTGGCTTTATTGATCCCTTCAGCTCCTTTCGCACCAATCACCACTCTTTCTCCGTCATCTTCTACTTCATGGCTGCATAAGGGGCAAGTTTCTTGAGTTTCCATCATTCTCAACTCTGTAAAAGAAGATAAATAAATCGTTAAATAATAAATATAATAATAGTAGTATTTGTAAAAGAAATATGATAGACACTGAAAGGCGAGTCGCATTTAACATTTTACAGCTTTGGCGGCCATAATCTTTGACGTCACATTTGGACCCTTTGTGGTAACCCTATCTTGGTAAACTTTTAGTATGTTTACCATGTAATACTACCAAAAAAAAAACAATAAAACGCTTTCTTGGAATTTGTTCAGGGTAAAGGATTTTTTTTTCGTATTTTGACTGGACTATTGCTCTCACCCCTAGAGGTACTGTACAGTAGCATGAGGCGGTGTCTACAATATATAGAAGTTTCTCAGGTAGTGCAGCTCATCCAGGATGGCACATCAATGCGAGCTGTGGCAAGAATGGTCACCGTGTCGGTCAACACAGTGTCCAGAACATTGAGCATATACCAGGAGACAGGCCAATATACCCAGATATGTGGAGGGGGCCGTATGAGGGCAACAACCCAGCAGCAGGACCACTACCTCCTCCTTTGTGCAAGGAGGAACAGGAGGAGCAGTGCCAGAGCCCTGCAAAATGACCTCCAGCAGGTCACTAACATACATGTGTCTCCTCATTCTGTCAGATACAGACTCCATGAGGGTGGTATGAGGGCCCAATGTCCACAAGTGCATGTTATACTTACAGCCCCTCACCGTGCACAGCAAATAGTCTTTGCCAGAGAATGCCAAGATTGGCAGATTTAAAATTAGTGCCCTGTGCGCTTCACAGAAGAGAGCAGGTTCACACATGTGACAGATGTGACAGAGTCTGGAGATGCCGTGGAGAATTCTGCTGCCTGCAACATCCTCCAGCTTGACCGGTTTAGCAGTGGGTCAGTAATGGTGTGGAAAGGCATTTCTTTGGAGGGCCGCACAGCCCTCCATGTGCTAACCAGAGGTACCCTGCCTGTCATTAGGTACTGGGATGAGATCCTTAGACCTATTGTGAGACCATATACAGGTGCAGTGAGCTCTGAGTTCCTTCTGATTATTATTATTATACATTTTTTATAGCACCATTTATTCCATGGCGCTTTACATGTGAAAGGGGCAAATATAGACAAGTACAATAAGCATGAGCAAAACAAGGCACACACAAGCACTGAAGGAGAGAGGACCCTGCCTGTGAGGGCTCACAGTCTACAGGGCATGGGTGAGGAATGAGGATACACTAGGAGAGGGTAGAATTGGTCATCCAGCGGTTCAGCAGACTGAGTATCACTGCAGCTTGTCGGAAGAGGAGGGTCTTCAGGTTCCTTTTGTAGGTTTCTGTGGTAGGCAAAAGCCTCATGTGTTGGGGTAGAGAGTACCAGAGTATAGGAGAGCACGAGAGAAGTCTTATGTGCGGTTGTGGGAAGAAGAGATAAGAGGGGAATAGAGAAGGAGATCTTGAGAGTATCTAAGGTTGCTTGCAGGTAAGTACCGGGAGACCATATCACAGATTTATGGAGGAGACAGGTTGTGGATGGCTTTGTATGTCATAATTAGGGTTTTGAACTGGAGCCTCTGGACAAAAGGAAGCCAGTGAAGGGCTTGGCATAGAGGAGAGGCTGGGGAATAACGGGGAGACAGGTGGATTAGTCAGGCAGCAGAGTGCAGGATGGATTGGAGTGGTGCAAGAGTGTTTGAGGGGAGGCCAGAGAGTAGGAGGTTGCGGTAGTCGAGGCAGGAGATGAGGGCATGCACTAGTGTTTTTATGGTTTCTAAGTCAAGAAATGCACGGATCCTGGAAATATTTTTGAGTTTGAGTCGACAGGAGGAGGCAAGGGCTTGGATATGTGGCTTGAAAGAGAGGGCAGAGTTGAGGATCACCCTGAGGCACCGAGCATGCGGGACTGGGGAAAGAGAGCAGCCATTGACATTGATGGATAGGTCTGGTAGCGCAGTAGAGTGAGATGAGGGAGAGATGATGAACTCTGTTTTGTCCATGTTCAGTTTTAGAAAGTGAGCAGAAAAGAAAGCTGAAATAGCAGACATTGTGGGATTTTGGTCAGTAAGGAGGTGATGTCAGGTCCAGATAGGTAGATCTGCGTGTCATCGGCGTAAAGATGATACTGCAAATCATGGGATTCTATAAGCTGTTCCAGGCCGAGGGTGTAGATGAAAAAGAGGGGTCCTAGAACTGAGCCTTGGGGAACACCGACGGACAGGGGGCGAGGTGAGGAGGTGGTGTGGGAGAGGGAGACACTGAATGTTCGGTCTATTAGATATGACGAGATCCAAGATAGGGCCAAGTCTGTGATGCCAAGAGATGAGAAAATCTGTAACAGGAGGGAATGGACCACAGTGTCAAGACAGGTCAAGGAGAAGGAGGACAGAGCAGTGTTGCTTGCTCTTGGTGGTTAGTAGGTCGTTGGTGACTTTAGTTAGGGCAGGTTCAGTTGAGTGATGCGGTCAGAAGCCAGATTATAACCAGTCAAAGAGGGAGTAGGAGGAGAGGTGGGAGGACAGTTCAACATGGACGTGCTGTTCCAGTAGTTTTGATGCATAAGGGAGAAGAGATATCGGGAGATAGCTAGACACAGGATGGGTCGAGGGAGGGTTTTTTGAGGATGGGTGTGATTGAGGCTTGTTTGGAGGATGAGGAAGACACCATTTGTAAGTGAGAGGTAGAAGCGGTGTGTTAGGGTTGGGATGAAGACTGGCGAGGTTGGGCATGAGGTGGGACGGGTGCGGGTCCAGTGTGCAAGTGGGGAGATGTGATCTTCGCAGAAGGGTGGAGAGCTGATCTTCTTTCTTGGTGGAGAAGCTGGTTTTGAAAGAACAGGGCTGAGCTGCTAAGACGGGCATTGAGGGCTGTGGGACAAAGCTTACTCTAATCAAATTGATTTTCTGCTTAAAGAGGCAAAGTCTTGCGAAATGAGAGGAGAGAGAGGAGGTGCTGGGGGACAGAGTAGAGAATTGAAAGTTTTGAAAAGCTGTTTAGGGTTGTGAGACAGGAAGGATATGAGAGATGAGAAGTAAGTTTGTTTTGCAGCAGTGAGCATGGACTTGAAGCTAGCGAGGGACTGATGCATGTTAATGCTAGGCCTCATGTGTCTGAACTGTGTCAGCAGTTCCTGCATGATGAAAACATTGATATGGACTGGCTTGCCCATTCCCCAGACCTGAATTAAATTGATCACATTTGGGACATCACGTCTCGTTCTATCCACCAACGCCATGTTGCACCACAGACTGTCCAGCAGTTGACTGACAATTTAATCCAGGTCTGGGAGGAGATTCCTCAGAAAAACATCCGCTGCCTCATCAGGATCATACTCAAACCTTGCAAGAAGGTCATACAGGCACATGGATGTCACACATACTACTAAGCATCATTTCCTTGTTTTGAGCTATTTCCACTGAAGTTGTATCAGCCTGTAATTCAATTTTCCACTTTAATTCTGATGTTTATTCCAAATCCAGACATCGATGGGACATTAATTTTCATTTACACTGATAATTATTATGTTTTACTGTTCTCAACGTATTCCACTATGTAATGGATAAAGATTTGCAACCGGAATGTTTCATTCAGTGATATCTAGGATGTGGTATTTTAGTGTTCCCTTTATATTTTATGAGCAATGTATTGTGAGAATCATGTGGGAATAGTGGATGAGGGCAGGTATATCTCGCCCAGATTCCTTTCCTATGTGGCCTAGTCTGGTCAGTATCGCACCTGCTTGCTAATGAATAACGGGAGGTGGACATAAAAGGATGCAAGGTGGTTGTGTGAGGGTCTCAGCCTGGGAACACAGAGAGCCTGTCTGTGTGAGAGACACACGTGAGTGGAAGCAGTGCCCACTGCAACTGTGGTTTGGCTGGACGGGAGAAGCCCGCCAGTTGGTAGTTAGGTTGTCCATTGTTTAGTTAGTGCCAGACAGGCAAGGATTTGTTTTATGTTTTATTTCCTTTTGCATTGCTTTCACCGTTAATAAACCTGACCCAGGGTCAGTTACACCCAAATCCCAGCTCTGCGCCTGAGTTTCATGCTGAATGCACGTGACCTTTGACCCCAGCAAAGGCGATCCCGGAGTGTTTTATCACATTGTGGTGGAGAACGCGGGCATCACGTTGCAAGCATGAGCATGGAGGACGTGGTGAAAGCGCTGGTACAGTCCACCGCCGTTCAGCAAGAAGCTAATCGGGTGATGATGGCCCAGCTGAAGGAGTTGGTGGACATGACAGCTACCGATCGTTCGCTTCTCCAGCAGGTGTCGCAGCGCCTGGCAAGCCTACATGAGGTTAACCTGGAAGCCGAGTTGAGAGTGATTCACGTGAGTCGGTACTGGAAGAAGATGACGACCGAAGATGACGTCGAGGCATACCTGACCACGTTTGAACAGACGGCGGTGCGAGAAAAATGGCCGAAGGCACGATGGGCCGGCCTGATTGCCCCGTTTCTTTCCGGTGAGGCCCAAAAGGCTTATTATGACTTAGAGCCTGAAGCTGCGCAGGACTTTGACAAACTGAAAGCTGAGATCTTGGCCCGGCTGGGAGTGACGACCGCTGTCCGTGCACAGAGAGTGCATCAATGGACTTATCAGCCGGATAAACCACCGCGGTCACAGATGTTCGACCTGATCCACGTGACGAAGAAGTGGCTACAACCCGAGGTGCTGACAGCGCCAGAGATAATCCAGAGAGTCGTCATGGACAAGTACCTGAGAGCTCTACCGCCAGCCCTGAGGAAGTGGGTAAGCCATGGAAATCCTACGACGGCAGATCAACTGGTGGTGGATCTGGTTGAACATTACTCCGTGGCGGAAGGACTCCGAGACGACACTACCCCACCTCGTTCTTCATCATCTCCACGTGGAACCGGTAAGACTGTTCCAGGGAGTAGGGGAGATGGAAAAATCCCTAAGACAGTGGGGGACGAAAACGGGACTGCCCGCACTGCGAGGCCGAGAGTAACAAACTATGGTCTAAGCAAGGGCCCGTTAGGTGTTTCCGCTGCCAAGAGATGAGACATATTGCTGTGAACTGTCCGGTCACTACTGAACCCATGCAGTGCGACGTCACAGACTCTAAAAACCGCATGTCTATGGTTGCACGGGTAGTGAGTGTGAATGCCGGTCAAAAGGATGTGGAAAAACACTTGTGTGATTTAACTGTTGATGGCAAAAATGTGGTGGCATTGTTAGACTCGGGAAGTGTGGTGACTCTGGTGAAGGCCTGTCTGGTGTCAGCCCCGACTGGACCATCAGACAAATTTTCTGTAACGTGTGTGCATGGAGACACCTGTTCGTACCTCACCACGGTCATATGCATTACTACTTCCTATGGGTCTGTGCAACATAAAGTGGGACTCGTCCCAGCATTATTGCACGATGTTATCCTGGGCCGGGATTTTCCCCACTTCTGGCAATTGTGGGAGAATCAGTTGATACCCCAGGATAATAGTGTACATGATTCTTCTCCCAGGGCACGTGTGGGTTCCGAACCCCTGGAAGAGGTCTCCCCGGAAGACTCTGGGGAAGAGTCTGCGGGAAATGACCTGCAGTTCCCATTTTCAGTCATGGCGGATGATACGGAGGAGACCGGGGAAGAGGAGGAGGCCGACAGCCGTCCACCTCCCCGTTTGCCGGATTTAGAAGTTCAGAAAGATGACTTCCAAAGCGAGCAAATAAAGGATCCTACCCTTTCTCAGGCTAGGACAAATGTAAAAGTGAAATGGGGTACCCGTAGAACCTGGCTCTAGGCTGGCATATCCTTACATGGTTCTGGAGAATGATTTACTCTATCAGATAGAGAAAAAGGGGGAAGATACGGTGCAACTATTAGTCGTGCCAAAACCCTACCGGCGGCAGGTGTTGGACCTGGCCCATGGACATGTGATGGGAGGTCACCTGGGAGTCCAGAAAACCACCGAAAGGATATTACACTGTTTTGTTTGGCCAGGCATGCATCACGATATTCGTGTATATTGTGAGTCTTGTCCTGACTGCCAAGCCTCTGCACCTAAGCCCCGGTTCTGTAGCCCTTTGGTACCCCTACCTATTATTGAAGTTCCGTTTGAGAGGATTGGGATGGATTTAGTTGGGCCCCTTCCACGGTCTGCACGTGGACACCAACATATCCTGGTCATCTTGGATTATGCCACCCGTTACCCGGAGGCCATCCCTTTGCGTAACACGGCCACCAAGACGATTGCCAAGGAACTGGTGCATGTGTTTAGTCGGGTCGGTATACCAAAACAGATACTCACCGACCAGGGGACCCCCTTTATGTCCAGGATAATGAAGGAGCTCTGCCGATTGTTACAAATCGAACCGTTACGCACATCCGTGTATCACCCTCAAACAGACGGGTTGGTTGAACGGTTCAATAAAACTGAAGCAGATGCTGAGAAAGGTGATAGACAAGGATGGGAAGAACTGGGACTATTTACTTCCGTATTTGCTTTTTTCCATCAGGGAAGTACCCCAGTCTTCCACGGGATTCTCGCCTTTCGAGTTATTGTGCGCCCGACGTCCTCGCGGACTGTTAGACGTTGCAAAAGAAACCTGGGAGGGTCAGGTCACTCCGTTTAAAACAGTGATAGATCACGTCACACAAATGCAGGACCGTATTGCTGCTGTTATGCCTATCGTCAAAGAACACATGGTACAGGCTCAAGGAGCCCAAAAAAAATCTATGATAGGGGCGCCAAGATCCGTACGTTTGCACCCGGAGATAGGGTGTTGATCCTGGTCCCCACGGTGGACAGTAAGTTCCTGGCAAAGTGGCAGGGCCCCTTTGAGATCAAGGAAAGAGTTGTATCAGCGGAGCTGGTTCGTCCTGTCTGCCCGCATACCGTGCCGGAGGTACGGGTTGCAGAGACTCTCTCGGAGCGGCAAAAGAATGAGGTCAGGCAGTTTCTACTTCACAACCAAAAGTTTTTCTCTGAAAAACCCGGGCAGACTATGCTAATGAAACATGACATCGTAACGGAACCTGGTGTCACAGTTCACGTAAAGCCCTACCGAATCCCGGAAGCGCGCCGTGAAGCCGTTTCCCGAGAAGTGAAGGCAATGTTAGAGTTAGGAGTCATTGAGGAATCGCACAGTGCGTGGTCCAGCCCGATTGTGCTTATTCTTAAACTGGACGGCACCATCCGGTTCTGCAATGACTTCAGGAAACTGAATGCGGTCTCAAAATTTGATGCCTATCCTATGCCCCGGGTCGACGAGTTAATAGATCGGTTAGGAAAAGCCCGGTATATTACGACCCTAGATCTAACAAAGGGGTATTGGCAGATCCCTCTGGCTGAGGCTGCCAGAGAAAAGACGGCATTTGCTACGCCGGAAGGTTTATTTCAGTATGTGTATATGCCGTTTGGACTGCACGGGGCACCGGTGACCTTCCAGAGACTGATGGATCGAGTCTTGAGGCCACATAGGCGGTACGCTTCGGCCTATTTGGATGACATTGTCATTTACAGCTTGGACTGGGAGACTCATCTCCAGAAAGTACAAGCTGTGATTGACGACCTGTGGGAGGCAGGTCTAACCGCGAACCCCAAGAAATGTCACATCGGGCTAGAAGAAGCCCGGTATTTGGGGTATGTAATTGGGAGGGGTGTTGTTAAACCCCAGGTTGATAAGATTCAGGTGGTTCAGGACTGGCCACAACCTGTCAACAAGAAGCAGGTGCAAGCCTTCCTGGGGATCGCCGGCTATTATCGCCGGTTCATACCCAATTTTGCAGCCATCGCTACCCCCCTGACGGATCTTACAAAAGGGAAAGACTCCGTCATGATTAAATGGAGTTTAGCGGCTGAAGAAGCCTTCCATAGCCTAAAACGGGCACTTTGCTCTCAGCCCGTACTGGTGACTCCGGACTTCCGCAGCGAGTTTGTGGTACAAACTGATGCCTCTGATACCGGTATCGGGGCCGTACTCTCACAAGTGAGGGACGGAGTGGAACACCCAGTCCTCTATCTCAGCAGGAAGCTGAATAAACACGAGCAAAGGTATGCAGTCGTAGAAAAAGAGTGCCTCGCCATTAAGTGGGCTCTAGAGGCCCTCAAATATTACCTGGTGGGCCGAAAGTTCAGGCTGATCACGGACCATGCCCCTCTCAAGTGGATGCACTTGAACAAGGAACGGAATAGCCGGGTGACCCGGTGGTTCCTTGCCCTGCAGGCCTACACTTTTACGGTGGAGCACCGCCCAGGGGTACAGATGGGGAATGCAGATGCCCTGTCCCGAGTGCACTGTTTGGCGGGTGTCATTGCTCGACCGGAGAGGTCTGAGCAGAGGGGGGGATATGTGAGAATCATGTGGGAATAGTGGATGAGGGCAGGTATATCTCGCCCAGATTCCTTTCCTATGTGGCCTAGTCTGGTCAGTATCGCACCTGCTTGCTAATGAATAATGGGAGGTGGATATAAAAGGATGCAAGGTGGTTGTGTGAGGGTCTCAGCCTGGGAACACAGAGAGCCTGTCTGTGTGAGAGACACACGTGAGTGGAAGCAGTGCTCACTGCAACTGTGGTTTGGCTGGATGGGAGAAGCCCGCCAGTTGGTAGTTAGGTTGTCCATTGTCTAGTTAGTGCCGGACAGGCAAGGATTTGTTTTATGTTTTATTTCCTTTTGCATTGCTTTCACCGTTAATAAACCTGACCCAGGGTCAGTTACACCCAAATCCCAGCTCTGCGCCTGAGTTTCATGCTGAATGCACGTGACCTTTGACCCCAGCAAAGGCGATCCCGGAGTGTTTTATCACAGTATATATACATATATATGTTTCAAGATGCACACTAAGGAGGCACTTGAAGAAAAATGGGCTGCATGGACGAGTCACCAGAAGAAAGCCATTACTGCGCAAATGCCACAAAGTATCTCGCCTACAATACACAAAACAGCACACAGACAAGCCTCAAAATTCTGGAACAAGGTAATTTGAAGTGATGAGACCAAAATTGAACATTTTGGCTACAACCATAAATGTTACATTTGAAAAGAGGTCAACAAGGCTTATGATAAAAGGAACACCATCCCTACTGTAAAGCACGGAGATGGATTGCTGATGTTTTGGGTAAGTGTGAGCTACAAAGGCAGAGGAAATTTAGGCAGAGTTGAAGGAAAGAGGAATGCAGTATGGTTTCAGCAAATACTTGAGGCAAATTTGCAATCATCAACCTGGAATTTACACATGGGACGTGCTTGGAATTTCCAGCATGACAACGATCCAAAACACAAGGCCAAGTCGACCTGTCATTTGCTACAGCAGAACAAATTGAAGGTTATGGAGTGGCTATCCGAGTCTCCTGACCTTAATATCATTGTGAAATTCTGGGGAGATCTAAAGCGCAGTTCATGCTAGACAGCCCAGGAATTTACAGGAACTGGAAGCTTTTTTCCAAGAAGAGTGGGCAGCTTTACCATCTGAGAAAATAAAGAACCTCATCCACAACTACCACAAAAGACTTCAAGCTGTCATTGATGTTAGAGGGGGCAATACACAGTATTAAGAAATGGAGTATGTGAACTTTTGATCAGGATCATTTGGATATTTTGGGTTGTCATTATGATTTACAAAGAAAACACAGTAGTTTGACAATAAATGTCTTCACCCAACCACTAACCATGAGTGGAGAAAATGTTTTGGTATCATTCATATTCTCTAAAAAAAAAAAGGGCAAGAAAGCAAAAATTCTGCAAGGGTATGTAAACTTTTGAGCACAACTGTATGTATGTATAGATAGATAGATAAATAGATATATGTATTCAATATGTATACAGTGTATATATATATATATTTTTTTTTTTTTTCAATAAAAGGTAACCTATCATATCAGATAACAATATTACCCTGCAGATATTGGGGTAATCTGCAGGGTTAATAACATTACAATGCTATCCAACCATATTATACTTCATTCAAACATCTGATATTCTTCTATGAGTGCTACCCTTAGTTTTCATGGATAGGACTCATATCTCTGATAGTCTATAGCAGGGTTCCCCAACTCCAGTCCTCAAGGCCCACCAACAGATCATGTTTTCAGGATTTCCTTTGTTTTGCACAAGTGATGCAATTATCACCTGAGCAATACTAAGGAAATCCTGAAAACATGATCTGTTGGTGGGCCTTGAGGACTGGAGTTGGGAAACCCTGGTCTATAGGGCCATTTACACATCAGTGATGAGATCAAAGTCAGCAATCTAAGTCTATGTGTCCATGAAAACATCAGACAGGACTTGGGTGACATCCAAGTGCAGTCTGATTTTCACAGACTGTAAGAAAGAAGGTGGAGAAACTTTTTTTTCTCAACTTAAAAGTTGAGTTGATGAGTTTTCCAGTTAAGAAATTAAGAAAAAATGACTCTCAGACTAAACTTTGATCAAAGTCTTAGACTGTGTCTGAGTGACCACCACTGGTAGGTGTACAGATCCGAAAATGAGGAACTTCAGAGCACACATTGACTCAGTTGGCATCATTTTGTGGGGGTTCAGACACAAGCCTTGACGGGACCACTGAACGTGGGCAAGAATGCAATGTTAAAGCACTCTCACAGTTCACACACCACCTCTTGCTTGTTTAACAGCCTTTTCCACTGCTACTGCACCATATAATGCAGTGCATCTGTTTTACCGGTTGACAAGATACAATGCACAGATGAGCACAAGGCGGGAGCAGACAACAAAACTATTGCTTCTGGTGTGGCGGGAAAGTGTGGAACTGGGGAAGCAGTTTAACAAAAGAAAATAGCACAAACATAAGTGGGTTATACAATTCAGAACATACAATGTCTTATAGTTCAATCAGAATAATCAGAGAAGACTCTTAAAGGGTTATACTAGTCTCTGTTCTACAGGGGTGGTGCAGCGTTGCTGCTGCGGACACCGGTAAGTGCTGCTACATGCAGCGTGGCGGCAGACACAGCCGCTAAGTGATGGTGCCTTGAGAGACGTGACACCACCGGACGCTAGCGTAGAGGTGCGGCGTGCACAGTGGCCTAAGGCTTGCCACTGACTGGCGCTGTGTTGTGAGTTCATTTTCCCCTTCACCATTGAGGTCTGATGAACTCCCTCTTCTGGTGAAGGAAGGTAGTGAGGCTGATTACCAAGCACCTGAGCAGGATGATGATGACTGGGTGACTGGAATTGCTGACTGGATATAAGGCAGCCGACGCCCTTCTGCCTTGCTGGTGATTTCCCTGAGGGATTCTAGGAGACCAGTCTGATTCCTGCTCCTCAAAAGTTAAGTTTTCTGCTCTGCTTTTTGCATTTGTGTTTTGGTTTTGATTTGCCTTGTTTTTCTGGATTTCTGCCATTCCCTGCTGGGGTGAGCTGAATTCCTTTTTGCTCTGTCTTCAGAAAATACCTGAGAACTGATATAGTCTTTTTGAAGCCTAGCGTCTTCAGGGCTTTTTTCCCTATCAGTCTGTTGGCTCTTGTTTTGATAGGGTTTTGGCGGATTGCAGACAGCAGCTTTTCTGTCCTGTCCTATTTAGTTAGCTTTGGCCCCATCATTTGCTCAGCCTATCTTTCTATCTGTGTGAGTGTTTTTTCATCTTGCTTCACCGTCATTATATGTTGGGGGCTGCCTATTGCTTTGGGGTCTGCTCTGGGGCAGTTTAGATTTCCCTTTCTGTCTTTAGGCTATGTAGTTCTCCGGCTGTGATCGAGGGGTCTAGGACACCGTAAGAACCCCCCACGGCTACTGCTAGTTGTTGTTAGGTTCAGGGGTCTGCAATCCGATAGCTGCCAACTTCTCTGGTTTTCTGGACTTAGCTAGTATTTCTGTTTTTGCCTCCTACGGTGACTCATTCATAACAGAATCACCCGCCCTACCGCAGATCCTAGGGTACTCAATAGCAGGAAAGAATTGTAAAAAAAAAAAAAAAAATGTATTTTTTTTCCTCTATATCTCTGAGGCCGTAGGGGGAATTTTTTTTTCCCTCAATGGAGATAAAGCAATTGTCTGATCGTGTGGAGCAGCTCGCTGCGGAAGTGCGGGAAATTTCCGCCTACCTTGCTCATTCACATGCTGCTGAACCAAAGATGTGTTTTTTGGGGATCGGTCTAGATTTTTGAATTTCAAAAATAATTGTAAATTATTTTTTGCCTTGAAGCCTAACTCGACAGGGAGCTCCGCGCAGCAGGTTAAAATTGTCATCTCTTTGCTGCGTGGCGATCCCCAGGATTGGGCATTTTCTTTGAAACCAGATGATCCTATTCTGAATAATGTGAACGCATTTTTTCAAGCCTTGGGGTTGTTGTATGAGGAACCTAATGCTATTGATCAGGCTGAAAAGACCCTGTTGGCATTGAGCCAGGGTCGAGATTCTGCAGAATTGTACTATCAAAAATTCCGAAAGTGGGCGATCCTTACTACCTGAAATGATAATGCCTTGGCAGCTCTCTTTCGGAAGGGTTTGTCAGAAGCCGTAAAAGATACTATGGTGGGATTTCCTGTTCCCTCTGGTCTTGACGATTCTATGTCATTAGCCATTCAGGTTGATCGGCGTTTACGTAAACGCAGGACTGCACGAGAGGTGTTGCCACCTGTTGAACAAGTGTCTGAACCTATGCAGTGATAGAATTTTGTCCAGGGAGCAACGTCAGGAGTTCAGAAGGCATAATAAGCTGTGTTTTTTTTGTGGAGATGCCTCGCATATTACTTCTGTCTGTCCTAAACGAGAGAAACGTTTTGCACACACGTTTTCTGTGGGTGGAGTTCAACCTAAGTTTCTTCTGGCAATTACTCTGATCTGCTCCCTGTCCACATTTTCCGCCAAGGCTTTTGTGGATTCGGGAGCAGCCCTGAACCTGATGAACTTGGATTTTGCTAAATGTTGTGGATTTCCGATGACACCTCTGCGGACGCCTATCCCTTTGAGGGGGATTGATGCTACTCCTTTGGCGAAAAATAAACCTCAGTTTTGGACCCAGGTGGTAATGCGGGTCGCCCCAGACCATCAAGAAAATTGCAGATTTTTGGTGTTGCATAATTTGCATGATACCATTGTTCTGGGGTTTCCCTGGTTGCAAATTCATAATCCAGTTTTGGATTGGAAATCTGTGTCTGTGGTGAGTTGGGGTTGTCGGTGTGTCCTTAGTGAGGCTCCGGTTTTTTCCACCTCTCCTCAGTCGCATGATGTTCCTGACTATTTGGCGGACTTTTATGATGTATTTAGTGAGAATGAGTCTGCATCTTTGCCTCCTCATAGGAGTTATGACTGTGCAATTGAACTGAGCCCGGGGTGTAAATTTCCCAAGGTTTTTACTGGATCCGGCTGAATTCCTCCGTCCGGCGGCCAGACAGGACGGGTGCTGCAGCATTTTTTTTTTCCGGCAAAAAAAGCTGGACATGGACGTATGCGGCCCTTCCGGCTCTGCAGGACAATGTTTCTCAATGGCACATTCCGGCCGCCGGATCAGGCTTCTACCTGATCCGGCCACTGCATGCACGGTTTTACCCTGTGTGCATGCCCGGATATCTATCTCTCTTTCATACCCCGTTCTCTCTCTTTCATGCCCCGGTCTCTCTCTCTTTCATACCCCGGTCTCTCTCTCTCTCTTTTTCATACCCCGTTCACCGGCTCGTGGATCCTTTTCTTCCCCGGCGACTCCTTTGCAACATAGCTGTGTCAGGAGCCGTAAGATGCGCCGCATATACTTCCGGTCCCTCCGTTCACGGCTGGATCCAGCACTCCATCTTTTTGCCGCACGGCGCCGGAATGCCACCGACGGACATGTGAAAGTAGCCTTACAGTTACAGTATTTGCGTTGTTAACAATGGCACTTTCCTTTCCAAATTCAAGTGGCAAAAGTGATGTTAATAGTTAGTTCACCAAAAGTTGAAATGTGGCTCAACCACCCTGATAAATTCTTCCCTTAAACACCTTTTTTTATTTTTAGATTATGCATTTCTTTTGCATAGTAAAAAGTGATGCAAATGATAAGACACGTCACCGGAAGAGCAAAACCAGGGTTACTGCAGTTTCTGATGTAACACTGTGTAATGTGAAAGCTCACATCTTAAGAGTTTCTGAGTTAATATTGACTTTAGTATTATTTTTTTTCCTAAGTGTCATGTGCTCTGTTGTGATAGGGTTTCCTACATAAGGAAAAACAGCGAGCTGATTATATTGTACAGCTTTTATATATGTGTGCGCTGGCTGGCTGCTGTTTGGCCTGGATTCACGTGCTTTTGTCTCTGTAATCAAGTTACACTTCCCAGACTTTCCAAATGTCACATTCATCTGCTACTGGCATTCAGCAAGGCAGTGTTTTCTGTTCAGCTCACAAAATGTACATTCCTTTAAAGAACATTTCCTCGAAACGTGGACCTGCCAAATGTTTTTTTTATCATGTAAGAAAAAAAAATCTTACATTTTTCTATTGAACATTTTTTTTTATTTTTTTGTTAATAACAAATTGAAGGGGAAAATCATTGACGAAGTTAAAGCATGCCTGACCTTTCATACAAAACCTGTAAAAAAGCATGTTTGTTCTTGCTTCATCCTCACAAGATGGTGTACATACCAATCTAATTTGTCCAGGAAATTTCCTAATTCCTATGCTCTATAATTTGCCATCAACCTCTTTTCAGTGAGCTATTCCTTTTAGTCAGCATTCTACCAGCACTGTAGGTGCTGGAACTTAATTTGCCTCATTTCCCAGCAAGCATTGCACCTGTGTTTGTTAATTGGCCCTCCTGCCCAGAGCTCGCCTCTCTATTGTGCCTCTATGCAGTGTGATAGATAAAAAATCAGGATCAGAGAGACATATACCCTCCTCCACTTCCTGTTATTCATTTTTCTGTGACTCTGTAACTAGACCTCACAACAGGCGGAAGACAGCAAGGTAGACCAGTGGCCTGATTTTCAATGGTTAGACAATGCAATTTTTAAATAAATTGATTTGGAGATTTGTAAAATGAGATCAAGCTGTCTGAAAGTAAAGCGAAACCATTTATTATACTGGTATACTAGTAATCTAGAAAGGGATGACATATATGACACTGCTCAGATGAGGGCTGTCAGGAGTTAGTTCCATAATAAGGCTGCTTTCACATTTACGTCTTTTTGCGCAGCGTTTCATCCACAGCAATCCGTATGTGTCATATTTCCCTATTTTTTAACATGGTGTACACAGGGGCATGCGTTTGCATCAGTTTCCATGCTTCAGCGTACACATGCGTTGTCTTTCGGTGTGCGGCGGGGTCCGGCGAACGCAACATGTTGAATTTTTGGAAGCGGCAAAAATCCGTCAAATATGCACATTCATGCGCATGCGGATGAGTGCATCAAATAACGCATTTCTGTCTATGGGAACGCATGCTCCTGCTTGGCTCCTGGTGCAGTGGTTTTCTCCATTTCATCTCCTTGGGCTGCTTCTTGTCATGGTGAGGACAAGAGTTGTCTATGTAAGTATAGAAGCTTTGGAAATGTCTGTCTCTGAATGCTTTTTTTGTTCCTTGTAGACTGGCCGATTTTCTCTGGCGCAGTGGGTGTCTCCTGGTGCAGCGTTTTTTTTGTGGTCGTCTCCTGGTGCTGTGGTTGGCTCCTGTTGCCGACGTCTGTGCCTGGCCTGTGCTGACTTCTGTGGTGATGGACTACTGCCTGTAATGTAAGTATTGTCATCTGAGAAAATCGGATCACACTATACTGACACTCGGATCCAAGTCTGATCAGAGTGTAATTAGCATAATAGGCCTGATTCTCAAAGACTGTCTGACCATAGTCTTACTGATGAAATCCTACAGAGTAAAAAACACATACAGTGGAGGAAGAAAGTATTTAGTCATCCACCAATTGTGCAAGTTCTCCCACTTAAAAAGATGAGAGCGGCCTGTAATTGACATCATAGGTAGACCACAACTATGAGAGTCAAAATGAGAAAACAAATCCAGAAAATCAGCTGATTTGGCAAGATTTGTTTTTCAAATTATGGTAGAAAATAAGTATTTGGTCATTAACAAAAGTTCATCTCAATATTTTATATATCCTTTGTTGGCAATGGCGGAGATCAAACGTTTTCTGTAAGTCTTCACTGTCATGGTCCAGTCCGGAGTTTATTTTCTGCTGTCTTCACTCCGGACTGGTCATGCGGGAGTAAATCTCCTCAGCCTCGTTCTGGAGCTAGCTGGGCTATTTCAGTCTCTCACAGCCTGCTGACCAGTGTTAGTGATCCTCCTGCCTTTGACTGATATTCACGTGTATGACCCGGACTGATTTCTGACCCCGTCTCTTGGTATTAGTCTCTGCTGTTACGTTCCCTCTCTGGCATCTGATTCCCCGGCTTGTACCCCGACCATGTATTTCGTCTCACGTTTTGGACCCCGTGCTCATGTTATGGCTTTCTGACTCTCGGCTTGGTATTTTGACTACGTGTATTGCTGCTCCTTCTGGTACGTCTGCTCCTGCTAGTTTCTGACTCGGTTTGTCTGACTATTCTCTCATTACCTATGGCACCTGTGCTGTTGCTCAGGGTTGCTGCTCTTAGTGTGTAACCTCTCTTCCCTCACCAGCTCCCCCTGGTGGAGGTTTCACTACATTCACAAGGTTGGCACACACTGTTGGTGGTATGTTGGCCCATTCCTCCATGCAGATCTCCTCTAGAGCAGTGACGTTTTGGGCCTCTTGCTGGGCAACACGGACTTTTAAATCTCTCCAAAGGTTTTTATGGGGTTGAGATTTGAAGACTGGCTAGGCCACTCCAGGAATTTCATATGCTTCTTATGAAGCCACTCCTTCATTGCCCTGGTGGTGTGCTTGGGATCATTATCATGCTGAAAGACCTATCCACGTTTCATCTTCAGTGCCCATGCTAATGGAAGGAGGTTTGCACTCAAAATCTTACATGGCCCCATTCATTCATTTCATGGCATGGATACATGCCCTCATTTATTCTTTAATGTACATGGATCAGTCATCCTGGTCCCTTTGCAGATAAACAGCCCCAAAGCATGATGTTGTCACCCACATGCTTCATAGTAGGTATGGTGTTCTTTGGATGGAACTCAGCATTCTGTCTCCTCTGAACAGTTTTGTTTCTACCAAACAGTTCTACTTTGGATTCATGAGACCATTTGACATTCTCCCAATACTCTTCTGGATAATCCAAATGCTCTCTAGCAAACTTCAGAGGAGCTCGAACATGTACTGGCTTAAGCAGGGGGACATATCTGGCACTGCAGAATCTGAGTCACTGGAGGCTTTGTGTGTTACTGATGGTAGCCTTTGTTACGGTGGTCCCAGCTCTATGCAGGTCATTCACTAGGTCCCCCTGTGTGGTTCTGGGATTTTTGCTCACCGTTCTTGTGATCATTTTGACCCCACATGGTGAGATCTTGCGTGGAGCCTCAGATCGACGGAGATTATCAGTGGTCTTGTATGTCTTTCATTTTCTTATTATTTCTCCCACAGTTGATTTACTCACACCAAGCTGCTTTCCTATTGCAGATTCAGTCTTCCCAGCCTGGTGCGCGGCTACAATTTTGTTTCTGGTGTCCTTCGACAGCTCTTTGGTCTTCACCATAGTGGAGTTTGCAGTGTGACTGTTTGAGGTTGTGGACAAGTGTCTTTTACACTGATAACAATTTCAAACAGGTGCCATTACTACAGGTAATGAGTGGAGGACAGAGGAGCCTCTTAAAGAGGAAGTTACAGGTCTGTGAGAGCCAGAAATGTTGCATGTTTTTAGGTCACTAAATACTTATTTTCCACCATAATTTGAAATATAAATCTTGCCAAATCAGATAAGGTGATTTTCTGGATTTGTTTTCTCATTTTGACTCGCATAGTTGTGGTCTACCTATGATGTCAATTACAGGCCTCTCTCTTCTTTTTAAGTGGGAGAACTTACACAATTGGTGGCTGACTAAATACTTTTTTCCACACTGTAAGTGAGAATAGCTTTTTCAGCTTGTAGAAAGATTTTTTTAGATACCTAGAGCTAATAATTATCAGCCAAGCTTCACAATGCATGGCCACCTCTAGTCTACATGTAAAGTTGTAAGAAGATGAGCCAGGACAGAGTCAGTGGTTCCCGGTACACTTTCAGGCCGGAACTATCGGGACTGTCACCACTGTTTCCGGGGGACGATTCTCCTAGGAGGGGGGGATCTTTGCACTGGACAGCAGGGGGCGTGGGGGAGATAAAAGGAACTGAGCGCGGGAATGGGAGAGATTTGGCAGGAAGGTGACAGGAGTACAAGGAGAAGGTTGACTCCCTCCCCACCGCTCCGACTGCTTACTCCTCTCCTTCTATCCCCCAGTGCTTTGACTTGCCTGCTGACTGGTGCCTCACTGAGCTGTCCCCAGACCTTTCTTTACTGGATGACTCAGTCCCGCTCCAGTGAGAAATAATCTGACTCTTGGTGTACCGAGCGATTACTTCAGAGGCCCGCATGCTGCCGCGGCCCGCGAGCGTGCATGTTTTTAGTGTGCTGCATCATTCTAGAGGAATCAACAAAAGAGACTGTTGCTACATTTCAATGCACTCAAGTCAAGTGAGCCCGGATACATCGGCATGGTTGGGAGACAGTGCCTTGTGTTCCTCCGTAACAGAGCCAGAGACATTGTTCACGACCTACGACACCTGTGGAAGATATTCCAGCCTCCCTCCAATAAGAACTGCAAGCGATAAGTTACCTCTTTTGAGCACCTTTTTTTCCACCTTATTGTTTGTTGTTCCAAAACTCATGTTATTCCACTATTTGAGTTCTTCTCCCTGTGCAGAGTATCCCTTGTACCACACTGCATCCAACTTACCTCACTTGCAGCCGGCTTACATTTGACATAGTTAGCAGGATGCATTCTAATAGCACGGAGGCAGTAGAACAGGCAGCTGGGCCCAAAACCAGTATCTCACTGGGGGCCACGTTGAGTAACTTGCCTAAATTTATGGGATCCAATACTATGTTGTGAAGTTGGACAGAGCACATGCAGGGCATGATGAGAATGCACCCTATGACCCCTGCGCTCGAGGCCGAGGTGGCTATTATGGCTTTGGATGGAGAGGGTAGAGACTCAGTGATGTTGCGTACCCTCCAAGACCGTGATGCGTTCACCAAAGTACTCCAAATCTTAGAGGTGACCCATGGGGACCTCATTGACGTAGGAGAACTTAGGTCTCGCCTGTTTAGCCATATGCAAAGAGAGGGGGAGACGGTTACGCAGTATATGAATGCGCTGCAAGAGTTACACACCGCCATTGCTAGAAAGGACTGAGTGGGGATGGGGCTGAAAGACGTCATGTTGCGTGACATGTTGGTGACTGGCCTGCGGGATGCCCTGACCAAGCAGACCCTGAGAGAGCGGGTGTGGGCGGACCCTCGTATCACTCTTGCCGACATAGGAAAGGAGGCCTGCTTACGTGAACAGGAGCAGAGGGTGACGGTCCCAGTACGGAGAGTCCAGAGTGGTGAAGCAGCAGTGAACCCCAATAGGTAGAAGAGATGAAAAAGGAATTGTTGAATATTCAAGAGGAATTGTCTCAGGTGAAGGAGAAAGATAATGCTGGTCAGTGCACAGCCGGGTGCCAAGATGAAGCAGATGCCTGAAACGATGCCAGAAGGTTCCACCGACAGAGGCCTTTTGCTTCCTATAATTGTGGAGAAGTAACAATAATAATAATAAATTTTATTTCTATAGCGCCGACATATTCCGCAGCACTTTACATTTCAGAGGGGACTTGTGCAGACAATAGACATTACAGCATAACAATAATCACATAGATTATAACAAATAACAAGAGGAATGAGAGCCCTGCTCGCAAGCTTACAATCTATGAGGAAAAAAGGGGAGACACGAAAGATGGGTGGTAACAGTTGCCCTGATTGTATGGACCAGCCATAATGTTAAGTGTGTAACAGTACAGACACAGAGGGCTAATGGATGCATAAAGCATGTGGGAACCTGATGCGGGGAACCTAGTTATGGTAAAACTTTTGGCTGTGCCACACAGGGATAGATTAGGTTAATGTGTTGAGGTGATAGGCCAGTCTGAATAAGTGCATTTTCAGGGCACGCTTAAAATTGTGGGGATTGGGGACTACTCGTATTGACCTGGGAAGTGCATTCCGAAGAATTGGCGCAGCATGTGTATAGTCTTGGAGACGGGGGTGAGAGGTTCTGATTATTGAGGATGCTAACCTCAGGTCATCAGCAGAACGGAGAGCGTGGGTAGGATGGTATACTGAAACAAGGGAGGAGATGTAGGGTGGTGCTGAGCTATGAAGAGCTTTATTGGTGAGGGTAATAAGTTTGTACTGGATTCTGGAGTGGATGGGTAGCCAGTAGGGCATATGGCTAGAGAATGTCCATGGCGGAGTGGACCCCGACCGCGGTGTCCATTAAATTAGAGGACTCCGAGCCTGGGGGATGTCGCCCGGAGCCAGAATGGAAAGGAAGGAGTAGTGAAAGTCCCACAAATCTAGTGTCTATGTGCTGAGTTCGCTGGTCGGGCCATGCGTTGCCTGGTGGATATTGGGTTTCAAATGACTACGATGCCCGAAGATTATTTTCGTTGGTACTTTCCAGAGACTCTCCGGTAGTGAAACTGACAGCGGCAAATCACTTGTCCATCCAGGTCGCAGGGATGGTGTGGATGCAGATCTCCTTGTGCGAGAAAGATCTTGGACGGAAGGGTATAGCGCTGACCCTGGGGGAAGCCAGCCACAGTCATACCATCACCCTGAGGATGAATATCCTGAAAGAGTTCAGAAAACTGCTCATCGATGAACCTTCTCATTGGTCCCTGAAACAGTGGAGTCCGCATACCCTCCAGCGACAAGTGTTTCAACAGCTAATTTGCACAGCTTGAGTCCAGGAGGCCTCTAGTCAGAGAGAAACGTTAAGAATAGTGGTTGTGCCGGCCTCTACTAAACTCACCCTACCGCCAGGACTGACTGTACTGACCCTGCCCGTCCGATCACATGCCCCGTTGGAGGGAGTAGAAGTACAGTTGGAACCCCCATAAGTGAACAATTGCCTGCACTCTTAGTGGCCCGAACACTGGTCGTGGTACGTGAGGGGACGGTGCTCGTGCGCTGCGTAAATTTGACAGATCAGGAAATTGTCATTCCACACAGGGGTGAAGTAATTCGGATAGTGGGCATGTCTGGAGAAATCATACCGCCCCAAACCATACAGTTGCCAGTGAATCCAGAAGACCCGTGGTCAGTAAAAGTCACCACTTTGCCGACAGCCGAACCTCAATACATCCAGGAGGGTCGGCGTATACTGGAACAGATGCGCGCTGAACTGTCTGAACTCATGCCCCCCCCAGGTACAAGTGGAAGTGTAACTGGGGCAATACCAATCTGTGTTTGCGAGTCATGAGGATGAATTAGGCTGCACTACAGTGATTACCCACGAGATACCAAAGCGGGATGCAGCACCCATTCAAGAACTTTATCTGCAAATTCCCCCTCAGTTATACCAGCAAGTAAGAGAAATGCTCGGACAGATGCTACAGGCGGGCGTCATCAGGGAGAGCCAAAGTCCATGGGCAGCCCCCATTGTGCTGGTGTGAAGGAAGAATGGGACACTGAAGTTCTGCGTGGATTACTGTAAACTCAACGCCTGCACTGTGAGGGATTCATACCCCCTGCCCCGGATTGAGGAATCTCTGTCTGCATTGGGGAAGGCTAAATTCTTCTCGATGCTGGATCTCACCAGTGGCTACTGGCAAGTGCCCATGTCGGAGAAGGACCGGGCGAAGATGGCCTTTATATTACCTATGGGCCTCTTAGAATTCAACAGGATGCCATTTGACCTGGCCAATGCCCCCAGTACGTTCCAGCGATTGATGGAAAGGTGCCTAGATGATTTGAACTTTGAAGCCACACTCATTTACCTGGATGACATCATAGTCTATGCTGCCTCATTTGAAGATCACCTGCGGAGATTAGAGCAAGTGCTGAGCCGTCTGCAGAAAGATGGACTGAAGGTGAAACCCGAGAAGTGCCACTTGTTCTGGACCCAGATCGAATACCTAGGTCATGTCATTTCAGCAGAAGGAGTGAAGCCATCACGAGAGAAAGTCACAGTGATTCAGGATTGGCCGACTCCTGAGTCCTTAAAAGATGTCCGAGCATTCTTGGGACTGACGGGGTACTATAGACACTTCGTGAAGAACTTTGCCTGTGTGGTGCAACCTCTGCTCGAGCTGTTGAATGGGGAGGAAAGGCAGGAGAAGGCTTTTCGTGATTTTGTGACTTGAAGAAGGCGCTGACCGAGGCTCCGGTACTGGCCTATGTAGATTTCTCTATACCATTCATTCTCCACACTGAGAGAAGCTTGCATGGACTTGGGGCTGTGTTGTCACAGGTGCAGGACAGGAAAGAGAGGGTGATTGCCTATGCTAGTCAGTCCCTTCTGAGCGCAACCTGGACAACTACAGTTCCTTCAAGCTGGAGTTGCTGGCGTTGGTGTGGGCTATGATGGAGAGGTTCGCAGAATACTTGTCTGGCCCGGAGGTGTTGGTGTGCACCGATAATAATCCGCTAGCACATCTAGAGAATGACAAGTTAGGGGCCCTGGAACAGAGCTGGGTGGCGCAGGTGGCGAAGTTTTGACATAGAATCGCTTACAAGAGGAGGGCAGAGAATACCCATGTCGATGCCCTATCCAGAGCAAGGCATGCGACACCTAGAAAGAGTCAAGATGTGATGCTGGAGGAGGTTTCCCAGTTCCATAAAACCACTGGGACAGTGGCGGCCACGCTGGACCAGATACGGACACCCCCCACAATGAAGGAGTGTTGGGAAGATCTCGAGATGAGTGGGTCCGGTTGCAGCAGGAAGACCATGAACTTGCTCTGCTTAGACAATGGGTGACACTGAAGAAGTTGCCCAGTTAATAGCAGAGTACTCTGACTCCAGAAGCACTGAATATACTCTGGCAGTGGGAGCGTCTCCAGATGATAAATGGACTGTTATACCGGATGGTTCAACTACAAGAAGAGTTGGGAGTCTCCTGGCAGGTGGTGATTCTGGAGACAGTGCTGTCTACAGTGGCCCCTGAGGCTCACGAAAAGGCTGGAGAACTTTTCTGCTACAGAGGTTTGTCTTCCACCCTCGGTTAAGAGCATAGGTTGAAGAGGATAGTAGACGGTGTTGGGCATGTGAGTTGGCCAAGTCCCCAGATCAAAGAGCTCAAACTATAGTGACCATCGACTACTTGACCATAAGGTCAGTGTACCAAGGATACGAACACTGCCTAGTGATGGTAGATCACTTCACGAAGTTTGCAGTGGTAACGCCCACCCAGGATCAAACTGCCGATGCCCGCAGCGGATCCATTGTGATCAATGAGACAGTTTTTTGGGAAGAGTAATGTATGAGCTGCAACGGATCTACCAATTTGACAGATCTCATACCACACCATATCACCTCCAGGGAAACGGGGCCTGTATGCAGTTTAACCGCACTCTAATCCAGATGCTAAGGACCCTGGAAGATGATAGGAAAGCTAGGTGGCCCGAGTACCTGTCTGTGCTTGTGTAGATCTACAATAATCGAATCTACCACACCGCCAGTTACATGCCCTACTCCTTGTTCAGCCGAACAGGGAAAGAACTCATGGAGTTGGAGTTGGACCTGGGGGGAGGACTACCCACGGACAGGGGGTGTCTACCTGAGTCCGAGAACATCGTCACCATTTGCAAACCTTACATCGTCTAGTTTAGACTCGGCTCCGGGAGGTGGAACACCCTGAGAAGCTCCCTCTTTGGGGGACAGATCTTCAGGTTGGTGATCGAGTGTTGGTGCAGGAGAAATGTCCACGGGACAGGCTGGAGAATCGGTGGGAGAATAGGCCCTACAGAGTGAAGCGTCGGGTCGGCACAGAGGGACCCGTCTATGAGATTTATCCAGAAGGAGAAGAGAATGCTCCCACTAGAGTAGTTCACAGGAGTATGCTCCGGCCATGCCTCTCAGAGGACCCCATACAAGAGGAAGAAACATCTGAGATTCCAGAGGTTGTACCTCCCGTGACAGAGGAAGATGAAGAGTAGTAGAGTCCTGAGCAATAATTTGAAAATACACCTGTTAGGCTACTTTCACTCTTGTGATTTGTTTGCGCTGCGCACCGTGCGCAGTGCAAACGCACATAAACGCATCATGCGTTTGTGTGTTTTTTTTGCGGGTTTAGGTGCGTTTTTATTTTTTAAAAGCATGCGTTTTTTTGCGCTGACGTGCGCATTACCATGCTCATGTTAGCGCACCCATAGACTATAATGGGTGTTTGGGTGAAAAAAAAAACGCATTGCGTGCGCATACGTTTTTTTGGGACAGGTCGGACGCACAAAAAATGCAACAAGATGCATTTTGTGCGCCCGAGCGCACACTACAAAAAAACGCATGCGCATACAAACGTGTACAAACGCATGTGTATGCGCACCCATGTAAAAGATAGGAAAAAAAACGCATGCTTTTTTTGCGTGAAAATACAGCGCAAAAAACACAAGTGTGAAACCAGCCTTAGTCAGGGCCCTGAGACCCCGGAAGACAACGTTATGGGGGAAGACCCCGGAAGAGAACTTTGCCTTCGCTAGGAGACTCCACTATTCCATCCAATCTACGTCGCTCTGATTGCGCAACAGCTGGACAACCCTCAAATCGTTACAACCAGGATCAGTTCATTTGGCAACAAGCCGCTAAGACAGACAAGCAGCGATCTAATGTTTCTCAAGATGCCTCACCCGTGGAATGGCAAGTGAAAAGAGAGGAGGGGTTTAAGAAGATGAGTCATGACAGAGTCAGCGGTTCCCGATACACTTTGGAGTGGGAACTGCAAACAAAGGACTAACTGTGGGAGGAACATCACAACAGCAAAACTGCAGTTCAAACCTTACACGAATAGGGAAGGGAATAGGGGCAAACAGTCACAACATAGTCTTGTCATGCCGTTTTTTTTAAATTACATATTTAAATAATTAAAAAAAAACCCAGCATGGGGACCCCTCTATTCTTGATAACCAGCCTTGCTGAAGCTGACAGTGAGGGTTGCAGCCCCCAGCTGTGAGTTTTGCCTGGCTGGTCATCAAAAATACAGGGGAAAACACAACTTTTTTTTAAAATTATTTCTTTACAGCGCAGGAGCCGTCTAATGAATACCACCCATCAGCCGCTCCTGCGCTCGCTGTTATTAGCGTCAGCAGGAGTTGGATAACAGGAGTAGTGATGAGCGAATTTGTTAGTAAAATGATTGCCAAACTTACATTCGGCACGAATATGGCACATTCGTATCCTAATCGGAATCACGAGCAAAATTTTACAAAATCGGTAAAAATTGGTGACAATCGGTAAAAGTGCATGAAAATATTTGCGTTGCCACAAAAGTATTTTCAGCACTCTAGCAACGATAATGGTGGTGTATCATGAGTGTCTGCCATGTGTTTGATGAGGGGAGGGGGTTTGCAGAGCTCAGAGGAGTGATGTTCTTGTAAACACAGCACAGCAGTCATTTTTTTTTTCTAACTTTGTGTGCTAGCCAATCAGGGCGCAGGAAACACCCACAATGTCCTGACACCACAACTTGTGTCATTGGCTGCAGAAATCACATGTCCGTCTCCATATAAATAGGGGACATCTTGATTTGGTGCCATTTTGACACTGTAACTGCAGAGAGGCTGCTCCTGAAGCTGACGCTGTTATCAGCAAGATTTTAGCTAGTTAGGCAGGTGTATATCAATCAGATATTGTCCAGTGTGGCTGTAAAATTTAACTTCAGGATTTTTTTTTCTTTTGGGGGGGGGCCACAGACAAAGCCAGCAGGGCACATGTCCTACAAGTGTGTTGTGCTCTACTTCTGTTGTACGCCATGCACAAGTATTAGCATTCTAAATAACATTTTTTCAAAATGTGAAAAAGCCTGCTCTATCCCATCTTGTCATTTATTGCTGTGGTGAAATGAAACTGTCTGCAGACCTAACGCGCATTAAAAAAAATTAGAATATTTTCTTTTGCTGAATGAGATGCAGCCTGCTGCATCCCACATTGTCATGTTGTGGAGGTGATATGAACCTGTCTGCAGACCTAACGTCCATTGAAAAAAAAAATTCTATTTTTTTTCTGCTGATAAACGTGACACAGCCCACTATATCCAACTTTTTCATTTAGTGGCGTTGAAATTGTTCTGTGTGCAGAGCTGCTGCACATTAAAATTAATGTTATTTTTTTTACAAACGTGATACAGCAGCCGATCTGAGTTTGAAATTGTTTTGAGCCAATCTTCTAGATTATGTGCTTCTTTGGCATCCAATTTCTCAAGGGCATCTTTTATGCTTGAGACGCGCATCTGTTACACCTATCTTCTGACTAGCATCAAATGCTCTCTGGTAATTTGTTGTTGGGTAGAAGAGTAATAGTTGTATGCTGGATCCTGGATCTTGTGCTTCCCATAGCCGCCCTGTTATTGAATCTGTTCTACGTTCCCATTCCTGCCCCCCAAAATTCTTCTGTTACTAACATCATACTGTAGGGGACATGTGACTTTGAAATCGTTTTGAGCATCCGCTCAATCTTATACAGGTCTTATCGTCAGACCTCAAAAAATTCTTCTGTTACTGACGTCATACAGAAGGGGACATGTGACTCTGAAATTATTCGGAGCATCCCCTCAATCTTATACAGGCCTTATCGACAGGCCTCAAAAAATTCTTTTGTTACTAACGTCATACAGAAGGGGACATGTGACTCTGAAATTGTTCGAAGCATCCACTCAATCTTATACAGGCCTTATTGTCAGGCCCCAAAAAATTATTTTGTTGCTATAGTCATACAGTAGAGTAGATCTCAGTTTTAAGCTGTTTGGAACATATCTTCTTTGTCATTCAGGCATCCTCCACACAGAATTTTTTTTGTCTGTGACTAACTCGGTTCAGCATGCCATATTTCACCTCATTTAGTGCCACTGAAATTCAGCTGTGCACAGGTTGTGCAGAGTAAAAAAATCTAATTTTTAGTTGCTAATATTATGCTTATAGCACTCTGTGAGCAACACGACTGGAAAAAAGCGAAGTCGTGGTGGAAGGGGGATTAGGCTTGGTGTTCGAGGTCTAAATGGGGTAGGTCGTGAAATTGATGCCACTTTATTGGTGTCTGCCACTAATTTTTGGAAATGTTTACATTCTTGGGTGGGTGTACATCTGCTGAGTTGGGTGCAGTGGAAGACCTGTCGGTCCCTATTTTACTATTTCTACTTTGGTGAAATTGATGTCACTTTGTTGGTGTCTGCCAATACATTTTTGGAAATGTGTAGACTCCTGGTTGAGTCTCCTTCATGTGTTTTGCCTGTAGCAGTATGCCTCCAAGACCGGCAGTCCTCCACTTTCATTGAGTCAACTACCCGTGTTACTATTCTTACATTTTTCTGACAATAGTAATCAACGAAACTGATATTTGCGTCATCTGAGCGTAGCTGAGCATCAATTTCAAATTTTTTTTTATCACTTATATAGCGCCAATAATTCAACATTTGCTTTACAGACATTAACAGACATTACTGCCACTGTCGCCATTGGAACACACAATCAAAATTTAATATTTGTGTGTCTTTGGATTGTGGGTAGAAAAATAAGTACTGGGAGGAAATCCTTGCATACACGGTTAAAACATATAAACTCTTTGCAGATGCTGTCCTTGATGGGGCTGGAACACAGGACTCCAGCGCTGTAAGGCTGCTAATGTTTTTGCGTTGACGACTCAACATTGCTGTGGTTGGAAGCCTATCACTGTGATGCAAACTGTGTGCATCACTGCTGTCTTGGGGAAAACCACTGTCAAGATGGTCTTCAAGCATATTTTGATACTGCAGAATGGGCGCGTCCCTTTTTCAGGAGGGGAGGCAACTGGCAAAGTGTACTTTTGGATCATGGATAGAACACACTGGCACTCAGAAGTCAGCACTATTTCGAATCATAACTATACGGGTAACAATCATGTTGCAGATAGTCCTGCAAGAAGGCACAGATGGGTCGGTCACTTTCATGAGGTCCAACTCCACAGTGTATTGGTGGCGGGATAACACTCAAGCTTTCTTCCTCCATCTCCTTGTCGCAACCATGGACAACAGAGAGGGAATCATTATCCTCTTCATCTCCTAACTGGTGCGCGTCTATCACTTCTAACTTCTCATCCTTTTCATGGTTCTTCTCCATTTGTTCCTCCTTCCTTTGTTCCTCCCATGGCAACCGCCTGTGAGATGACAGACCTGAACTTAGAGATCTTGTTAACCCTAAAGGCATCCTCTGCTTCCTCGTCTTCTCCTGGGACCTCTGCCACCTCCTCACCCAGACTATTTAAAGTGTGGTCCAGCATTTAGATGACAGTAATAGTGATGCTGATGATGTCATTGTCACCGCTAACCATCTTAGCAGTCATTTCGAAAACATGCAGAAGGATGCAGAGGTCCTTTATCTGTGTCCACTATGCAAGTGTGAATTGCACCACGTCTGTACTGCGATCTGCCAGGCTATGCAAAATGTCATACTGCACCAGGTCTTGGCGCTACTTCCACAGTCGCTGCAACATGTGCAGAGCTGAATTCCATGGTGTGGTCACTTCACATATCAAACGGTTAAGTTTAGTTCTCCAACTTTCACACATCAGTTTTTTAGAATCAGTGACAATCCGTCAAAGTGTGCAGAAAATGGTTCCTGCGCAGATTGTAAAAAACTGATGCATCGGATCCTTTTTTTCAACGCAGCAGCCACCATAGTAATTTTAAAGGAACAGAATTCTGGAGAGAGAGAGAGAGATTTTTTGTACAGAAAAGCTTTCGAGGTTAAATGAAAGGAACAGAAATTATTCCGGGCATGCTCAGTTTTAAAAAACGGAATCTGGCAACGGATCCGTCTTTTGATGGACAGCGACGGATCCTGCGCCCATAGGCTTCCATTATAGCCAACAACAGATGGCACTGGGTCCATCACTGCCCGACTTTTTGACGTAGACAAAAAACATTCCTATGTCTGTTGTATCCAGCCGACGAACACAGAATTTCCGACGTATGAAACGTGCAGCCATCTGTCGCAATCCATCGCTAATACAAGTCTATGAGAAAAAAGCGGATCCAGCAGCATTAGTTGCTGTATCCGTTTTTTTCACAAAATGACGGATTGTGACTGATGGCAAAAAACTGATGTGTGAAAGAGGCCGTAGTCTGAAAGATCTCTATACCAACTTAAGTGGAATAGTGAAAGTGAACACACAACAGTGTTTTCTACAGCAGCACATCCATGCTGGGACAGTGGTGTAGGAATTGCTGTACCATCAGGTTGAGGATGCGAGCCATGCAAGGCACGTGTGTAAGATTTGCCCACCGTAGGGCCGCACCCAGGTTTGCACCGTTATAGCACACGACCTTCCCTTGCTTCAGGTTGACTGTAGGCAGCCATTGCTCAACTTCGACATGGATAAGCTGTCCATATCTGTTAATCTGTATGACTACAATCTCCAAGGGATATTAATTTAAACACTTCCTGATTGCGGTGAGCAGTGGCTGCACAGTACAGAGGAAGGGGGATTCCCTTTGCAGTGTTGTAACGTCTGTTTCATTAATGCAGAGGTTGAGGACACAGGTGGAGGCCCTAAAGGAGATGAAGGAGGCAGAAGCACTGGAGGAAGTATTAGATACAAAGGTTTGTTCCGCAAGCCCTGGGGATTCCAAAACTTGGTGTCTAGTGACACCTTGCTGTCTAGTGCTTTAAGTCTCCATTCCCTGGTGGGTATTAGTTTAGTTCTCCAACTCAAGCTATTTAGTAGTATAGTTCTCCAACCCCTGTTGTCTAGTAGTTTAGTTCTCCATATTCTGGTGTGTATTTGATTAGTTCTGCAATCATAGCTGTTTAGTAGTTTAGTTCTCCAATCCCTGTTGTCTATTAGATAAGATATCCATCGTATGGTGTGTAGTGGTTTAGTTCTACAACCCTAGCTATTTAGTGGTTTAGATCTCCAACCTCTGTTGTCTAGTAGTTTAGTTATCCACCTTATGGTGTATAGCGGTTTATTTTTCCTTCCCCAAGGAGCCCTGCAAGCCTTCGAGATTGCAAAAGTAGTGGAGCAGCCCCTTCCCTGACTGCTCCTACAGCCACCAGAGTCACCCAGTGCCCAGTCATCTAGCTGTAATTCCCCTGTCCATGCTTTCTCATCCTGTTGTCATTGTTGAAATGCACCCTGGCAGACATAGAATTTTTCAGGGAATGGGTGATTTTGTCTGCGACTTGTTGCTGTAGCGCTGGCACATCTTTCTTAGAAAAGTGGCCATCAGCTTTCAGAAACCATCTGTATTCATAAGGTGTAAAGGCTGCATTTCTGTGACCAACAGATTGGAGTGGCCTTGCAATAATCACAGAGATCACAGGCCATGAGTCATACAGAAACTAGCGCTGCGATCTTAGTAGCGAATAGCTCTCATCTGGCCCCTATTGTCCAGACAATGACACGATTGGGCCACAACTCATCCGAGAAGGCCGCAGGCTGTTCACAATAATTAGTTGTCAGAAAAGTAATAGTGAGCATACAGCTTATCCACGTGCAGATTACAAGACATGGAATATGCATATATCCTGCTGTACGATCCCTTTTAACTCCACGATAACCCTACACTCATCGCTGCCAACAACAATCCTGTTTTTAAACCAATAATTAAATGCAGGCTGATTGGAAGCCATTCTTCTTTTGAGGTTCACACCATCAGGGTGTTACATCCCCTCTCCCTCAGAGTAGCAGTCATATACCGGACCCCAGGCTCACCCACCCACTCCCTTGACCACTTTTATGTGTTGCGTCCACCCTTATCCTGTGAGACTTCAACAGCTTCTCCTCCCCAACTGCATCCCAGCTTCTATCTCTAGCCAATTCTTATGGCCTCTTACAACTTTTAAACTCTGAGACCCACAAAGACAATAACACACCTTATCTGGTCTTTGTTCGGTTCAGTTCAATCTCCTGCCTAGATTACTCACCTCTTACCCTTTGTCCCCCATGAAACTAGAGGCCCTTTTACATTTAGCGATGCACCAGCGATCCGACCGGCGATCCGACCCGGTCAGGGTCGCTGGTGCATCGCTAAATGATCGCTAGTGAGCTTTCACACAGAAAGATCTCACAGCGATGCAGCAGTGACGCAGCGCACGATACCTTTCACACACAGCGATCCTGACGTCCTCCCGCCCGCGTCCAGCGTCGCTCGTCGGCGCCAGCAGGAAGCCCAGCAGGAAGCAGACGACGAGAAATGGAGCCGACCAATCTCGCGCGATCAGTGACGGACAGCGGGGGAGCTTGTCGGAGGTAAGTATCACACATAGCGATATTGCTAGCAATATCGCTATAACGTCACAAAATCAGTGACGTTTTAGCGATATTGCTAGCGATATCGCTATGTGTAAAACCCCCTTTAGAGTATAACTACAAATTAGACAATTTTAGGTGCTCCCTAAAACACGTGTTTAGCGTAGCCTATCATGTTCCCTAATCAAAGTCCTTTTTATATATATAGCTTATTCTCTACTTCTCTGAACATAATTCACCATCAAACTCAACCGTAACCAAAAGGCTCATGCAGCCTTTATCTACCCCCCATTTCCTCAAGATGGTTGTGCCATCATTGTTAATAAGCATCTGTAATTGGTGTCACCCCCGCCTCATTGTAGATTGTAATCTCTGAAGAGCAGGGTCACCATTATTTTTTTCTTTATTTGTTTGATTATCTTAAACTTGGTAACTTTTGACTGTTTTATATGAACTGCTGACTCGCAAAACTATGTGTAATGTGTTTGTGATATATAAATAAAGTTTATTATTATTAGTAGGTTCAAGATGGTGAAATTCAAACTGTTAACTGTGTCATGTGTAGGAGTGAAGAATCTTTTATGTGAGCACAACTGCACAAACGAGGGTTTGCTGCTGTGCCGACACAGGGTGGAGTAGGGTGAACACGACAAGCTTCTGGACTGTGAGAGAGATGCAAGCGGGGATGTTATGGTGGATTGAGAAAGATGGGGTGTGTTTGGTATGTAAGATCAGTCAAAAACAGCAGGCATGTCCAATTCCGTATCAGCTGACAGGCTATCAATCACCCCAACAGTAGGGGGTAAACAAGTGGAGGTTCTTCAGCCGGAGACCTGTGTGACACTTGCCATAGTGAGGGAGGAAGAAGAATCAGAAGATGCGGTTGATGGGGTGGGCGGTGGTTGAAGAGACCCACTAATCTGCATTTTAGCACAATGACATTCCCAGATTAATGCATGTTGATCACGCATGTGGCAGGTCATGCATGTAGTACTGAAATGATTTCATTTTTTTACTCTACTAGGTTGTTTTTAAAAAAGTTGACAGAAAACATGATTTTTTAGATTTTTGCCAATCTGAAAAACATACCCAAGCTAGACAACTTCAGAACCGCAAACACTGCTGTCCACTGCCAGAGTTGGGCCTCAGGATGCATCGGTTGTCTTGGTTGCATAACTCTGTGTCTACATTACCTCATCTTCCTCCTCCTTCTCTGCTGAGCTACTCAGCTGCATGCCTCTGGGCTTACACCAAGTGTGATCACCTTATCATCATCCTCTCTGTTCTCCCACTCCTCACCCTGAGAGTCACCCTCCTCCTCTTCCTGCCTTGACAGCAGAGTACAGTTCATGAGCGCCTCAAATATCTGAGTCTTGTCACAAATATACCACCTTCACCTAATGGGGTTAAGGCCTGTTGAAGAGGGTTTGGTTTATGCTCGGACAAAATTTTGTCAGGCCACAAATCAAAGTCAGAAAAAATTTGGCCATCTGCGCATATGACTTCATCCTCTTGACTCTGTGAATCTTTAGAGCAGACCTCTGATACCCTTGGAATAGAATGTGTGAACAGTTCTTCAGAATGATCCATCTGTGGTTCCTCACAGTCAGTTGGGTGCTTGGAGAGTCATGATGTGGGGGGGTAATTGGGGTGCCACCACTGAGAACTGTACTGTGTGTGATGTTAAGGTGGTGGAAGATGAGAAGAGGTCACTTGATGCAGCACTTGCTATTTACTGGAGCACATGTTCTTTCTGGCCTTCATCTACAAAGCATACAGTTGTACGGCTGCCAAAGAAAGGGAGCGGAATTGCCCGTCCAGTAGCAGAAGTTGTAAAAATGCTGCGCAAATTCTGACGGCAGCAAAACAAACCGACTTCTCATCCCTCATATCATACCTGTCTCACAACCCTAAACAGCTATTCAGTACTTTCAATTCTTTCCTGCATCCACCAGTTCCCCCTCCCTCTCCTCTCATCTCTGCTGAATACTTTGCCTCACCACCTGTGAACTTGACACAATAACATTCCACCTCATTCCAAACTTTACCACAGTCTTCATCACAAGCGTAACCCACCTTTTCAACCTGTCACTAACAACTGGTGTCTTCCATCCTGATTGAATAATACCTCGATCACACCAATCTTCAAAAAGCCCACCCTTGACCAATCCTGTGTGTCTACGTATCGCCCTATATAATTTCTCCCCTATGCCACCAAACTACTGGAGCAACATGTCCATTTTGAACTGTCCTCCCACCTCCCCTCTTGCTTCCTCTTTGACCACGTACAATCTGACTTCAGACCGCACCATTCCACTGAAACAGCCCTGACTAAATTCACCAATGACCTACTAACCACCAACTGAAAGCGACACGAGTTTGTCCTCCTCCTTCTCCTGGACCTGGCATCTGTATTTGACACAGTGGACCATTCCCTCTTACTACAAACTTTCTGATCTGTTGACATTACAGACTTGGCCCTTTGTTGGATCTCCTCGTACATAACAGACAGGACATTCAGTGTCTCCCACTCACATTCCACCTCCTCTTCTCGCCCCCTATGTGTCGGTGTCCACCAAGGTTCAGTTGTAGGACCTGGAACTATGCTTAGATGGTGCACTCATATGCTCCCTCCCTCTTTAAAGGACTGCCCGCATCAACCTAAGGTGTTCCCAACCTATAGCTGGGCGACACCTTCTATTTAAGGCTTCTCCTCCAATATGGAGGTGACTGAGTTCCGTTGTTAGTTTGCCTTACATGCTTGCTAGTTGTCAGGTTCCCCAGGTCCGTCTGTCTGCTTGTCTACCCTGTACACGTCTGCTCTTACCTGTATGTGCCCGTCTGGTCATACCTGTCTGTGCTCTTCTGTCCATCAGCCGGTCCAAATCGCACCTGTCAGGTCCATTTGTCTATACCCGGTCCAACACGCACCTGCCAGTGCTTTTCTGTTCCTCAGTTGGTCCCATCTGCACCTGTGGTTCCAGAGTCCCTACAGTGCCTACCTGCATTTTTCATCCCTCTTTGGGACCTTAGCAGCTTACCCACTGTAGGGGTTCAGCTGCCACATTTTGTAGGTCAGCCATGGAGTAGCACCTGGTGCCACTGCTTTGTACCTCCTTGGGTTGCAGTTTTCATCTGCTGCCACTTGTCCGAGTAGGGATTTGGTAGGCCATCTAGTTACACCCCTTCCTGGCTTTCAGGGGGTTACAGAACAGTGATTCCACCACATTGCCTGTTACAGTCTCCATCTGCTCGGTTGGCTGTAGTGGAAGAGGTGTTGGTCCCCGCTATACTAATTCTACTTTTTTGCAATTAATGACACTTTGTTGGTGTCTGCCAATAACTTTTGGAAATGTGAACACTCCTGGTTGGGTCACCTACATGCATGTTGCCTGTAACAGTATGCCTCCGAGACCAACAGGCCTCCCCTTCCTTGAACTCAACTACCCGTGTTACTCTCCTTAAATTTTTCTGACAATGGTAGTCTAGAAAACTGATACTTGAGCCATCTGAGTGTGGCTCAGCATGAAAGCAGCTAAAGATGTTGCATTTAGTGTCAGGGCTCCCAGCAAAGGTGCCCTACACCGATCCCTCACCCACCTCGTCTTACTGTGACGTTCAATTGAAAGCTGTAAATCCTGTCCCAGACCCTGATACCTCATGCCTGACTGATTGCTGCAGTGCCATGCTAAAATCTGTACTGTGGGTGATTTGAGGCCACTTTCCTGGTGTCTGTCCCTCATTTGATGTGTTTTGGCAGCATTTGGGGCAGTTTTAAGGTGTGCATGCGTTTGTTTTTGCCTCCCATTGAGGTGAATGGTGTTCGGTTATGTTTGGTGAATATTCAACGAATTAATCAGCAAATATTGCAAATTCGGTGAATGTAATCCGAACCAAACAATGAAATATTCGCTCATCCCAAGATGGGAGCTGTAGTCCCATCAGCTGCCACCTGTGACCAGAGATAAACTTTATACCTATGATCACAGCTGAGTGCTCATACTGTCTTTTGACAGCATGGGAACCGCGGTTCCCTGACTGGCGGGGATAATTTCACAGCCAATCAGAAGCAGTGTTTGCCATGCTGCCATGTACATGACCGTATGGCAAACACTGGATGTTCGGGCTCCCCATTCAAGTGAATGGGGTCCAGGTTCGGGTTCGGATCCAGGTACTGTTCTGGTACCCAAACTCAAACTTTTTGTAACTGTTCAGCCATACCTGTTGGAACCGAACATCCAGGTGTCTGCCCATCTCGAATTACAAATTCTATTCCATCATTTGTTTAGTTCAATTGCTTGTTTTCTTATCTGATTTTGAAGATGGAAATGGCTCCCATAGGGAATTATTATTCTTATTCCCAGCCTACAGAATGCTAGACAGTTACCTTAATAAACTGATACCTATATGTGCCCCTGCTGTTATCACAAGCAATCTCTGTAATCTGTGTGGAAACATTGTAGTAATTGTCCAATTTCCTTGCAGCGCCACCATAGGAGAAACCAAGCATTACACAGTGTCCAATTAAGATTAATAGTTTGACAGTGCAATGGAAGAAAGAACCAGTCATTCATGGTGGAAGACGTTCATTGCAGCATATCTTGATACTTGCCAAGAGGTGAGGGTCCTGTAAAATGACTCCCCAATATTAAGCTAAAATGTCCTAGCAGGGTAGAATATACTAAGTTGTGTTTTCTAATATGAATAACCCCTTTAAAAATGTCAGACATTAATGGGTCTGTTTGCGTTCAATTCCCTAATTTAGTGTTATAGCAACCCTAATATACAATGAGATGGTTATTTTGTGCTCAGCTAAAGGGTTTACAAATCTTTGCACGTGACACAAGAATGAGGGTGGCTAAGATCCTCTGGGTATTTCTTTCTGCAAACCTCCAGTCCTGTCAATGCGCTGTGCAGAGAACGGTAAATTGGGCTGAGCTGAAATACATAGCAGTCTACAAGGAAACTGGAGACTTGGATGCCATCAGGTAGGAGGTGACCCACAGAGTTCCCGTTCAGATGCCACTGAATACTAACTTGTTTGCTAGACTGTGAATTGATTCACTTTTCTCTAGAGATGGGCAAACCCGAACTTTTCAAGTTCGGCGTTCATACTGGACAGTTACTGTCCTGTGTTAAACACCAAACACGGACTTTACTCAAAAGTTTGTAGCAATGTTTGAAGTTATGGGAGAAATACACTGAAGGTGATGAGAGAGAGAGAAAATTAGGCTAAAATTGGCTAAAAAGTTTGGGTTCTGGTTCAAGCTCAGGTGCAGTTCTGGTACTAAAAATGAACTTTGGAATAAAGATCTGGGTGGGTACCAGAACCTGAACTTCCATGGGTCCACTCATCCCTACTTATCTCTATTATTATGCTCACATTATATAGTGCCATTAATTCCACAGCGCATTACAGGCGTCATCAATGATCAATGAGTGGAACAGGCTACCACAAGAGGTGGTGAGTTCTTTATCAATTGAAGTTTTCAAACAGAGGCTGGACAGACATCTGTCTGAGATGGTTTATTGAATCCTGCATTGCACAGATTTCATTTTAGAAACCGTGCAGCAAAGGTTGGATGTGTCAGTCTTAGTTTGCAAACTACAGAGCTGGTGGCTCTGCAAAGTTCAACCTGTATGAAGTAACACGGAGCCAAAGGCCTGGTAACCCTCAGTGTGCAGTCGTCCACGACAACCGGTCTCGGATATGGACTGTCTTGATTCCCGGCCGTGATCTGGAGGATACCGTGTGCTATTTATTTTATGAGGTTTGGACATTAAATACGTTTGTTTTTTTGAACTTTCCTGGGTCACTATATCCCTACTCTGGAACTCTCCACCACAACATATCAAACTCTCGCCTACCATCGAAACCTTCAAAAAGAACCTGAAGACCTACCTCTTCCGACAAGCCTACAACCTGCAGTAACCACGGATCGACCAAACCACTGCGCGACCAGCTCTACCTTCACCTACTGTATCCTCACCCATTCCTTGTAGATTTCACATGTAAAGCACCATGGAATAAATGGTGCTATAATAATAAATAATAATAAATAATAATTACTGCACGGTGTGAACACCGCTGCACTATAGAGGATTGTTCAAAATGCTCATTTCACACTTATCTTTGCCATGTAGACAGACTGCCGATCACCTGATAAAATAGCAAAACGCTTGTTCATCTAGTGAAATGATCTTTTATGCAGCATAGAAGATCATCATTCTTAGCAGTGCACTGTCTGGTGTAAATAGGACTCCCATTTCCGAGAATTATGGCAGCCTATGCACACTGATCTAGTTTAGATCACTCGGCATGCATCGTTTGTTGTGGTCTGCCTATGGGAACAGTTATTCAAACGACCGCTAATTGGTAAAAATTTACCAATTAGCCACCAGTTGGTCCATCTCAACGGATCCTCCTTAGTCTTTTTCTAATAGAGCAGATCTAATGATCTACTGATCACCTTAGGTCTAACTTCCCCAGCTCACTTAGCATCTGAAATTGCCAGAAAGGGGGGAAAGTTGTAGCTAGTGATATATTTCCACTACATCGACAACTACCAGGGAAGTATAGTTTTAAATGCCACCTGTTCATATAATGGCCGACCATGTAGTAACGCTTTGTCCGAGAAGGCAAGAGCTGCTCTTTGTTAGTAGCTCTCAGCACTGACTGAGAAGCAATGAAGTTGGCCGTCCTCATGAGATCGCTTTCGGTCAATTGCTCTCTGTCTATCTATCCCAGTTCCGTCATAGGTAAGCGCTCGGTTTGGCTGAGACTTCATGTGTTCTTAGCGGGGGCTAAATAGAAAGCCGCTGTCTGCTTATCTTCCCTAAAAACAAAGCGACCATGCACTGAGATTCCAAGATACCGATACTTCTCTCAACTAACAGCCTCCATTTTTTGAGAGAATCGGCAGGAGCTCATACATACACATTACGCTACGTCGCTGTGAGATCTGCCTGGCAGCTCACTAGCGACCATTTAGCGATGCACCAGCGATCCAGACCGGGTCGTATCATGGTCGGGATCGCTGGTGCATCGCTAAATGTAAAGGGGCCTTTGACCTCTTTTTTCTTATATGTGTATTTCTATGGTACGCTCCTTTGTTACATTATGCCTTTCTATACTTAGGAGTCTTGATTCATGAGTTTAGTTAAATGATGAGCATCTTATAAGTCCTGCTCCAATTTTTCTAATTTGGCTTTGAACATACCCCAATGTTATAGGCTGTCATGATTGTTCTTATCTTTGGTCTTTCACTGTGAAAAGTCTTTACTACCTATTGTCTTCCTAGAAGTGGGGGAGGGAGGGTTAAGCCGAGCCATAGATTCTTCACATGGAACATAATGTGTTTTTTCCCCTTGTTAAGACAAAGTTGTTAATAGACTTAGAAAATGCACGTGTCACATTGTGACCAGGATATATGGAAGTCGCTGACACATGCCGCACAATGTCTCACAATTAAATTATGTTGCTTGTTTTGACTCCTGCTATGGGGCCTGAATGTTGCAAAGGAAATAAGGTGGTGGGGCAGCTGGAAGTGATAATTGAGTTTTCAATTAGAAATGGAAGTCCTCACCAGCTGTAATATCCTTTATCGAGTCCAGGTATAGTCTCTGCTAGTGTACATCAAAAGTCGATTTTGAACTTGCGAGGTCTGCAAAAAAAGTTCAAGGTATTTAAATGTAATAGTTTGTACGGTGGATCATAAGAAATATAAAGGTGCTGCCTGTGTGGACATACTTATGATGGGTTCTCAGAAGAGAAGCAGGTGATTGCTTTCTTCAAAAAAACTTCTATCAATTAGCTAAGGGCAGTCAGAAAAACCCAATAATTCAACATTAATAGGAATACCATATACTAAATTCATGGAGATAAGGCGCTGATTCCGAGATTTATTATGATTGCTATCTTTATAGTTGGGGAGAGTTGTTTGTGGAATAATATGGCAACTGCAGCTTTGTATTTTTTGCCTTTTTATAGATCAACTGTCTGGAATCATAAGTTAATCTTGATGAGCTGAAATGGCTTGTCCAGGCTTGGGGCTCACGTCTGCAGTCACTCTATTTGACTGCAGACTTGTGAACTCTCACGGCGCACAGTGTGCACTGTCAGGATTTGTCAGTGCCGATGCCGGGAGCAGGTTGTAAGGTACTCCTGGGGTGGACCCACTAGACCGTGGCAACGAACCTCCCGAGGGCGAGCTGACCAGGTGGACCACCCCTATACAGGGAGTGTATGGGGCAAGCCCACGGGTAACTATCACCACGGTAGCCGGTACCCGGGAGAGTATAAGCGGACAGACGGGTAGATCCAAATAGCAGGCACTGGACAGACGACACGGCTCGGAGACACAGGAGAGACGGCACGTCTTGGCGGGACAGGAGGGATGGCTCGGCTAGAAGACACAGGAGGAACGGCACAGCTTGGCGAGACAGGAGGGATGGCACGGCTTGAAGACACAGGAGGGAAACGGACGGGGACTGAAGCCACAGAACCTAGGAGAGAGAGCACAAGAGGAACTGGGTAAATGCACGGGAGAAAGCTAGGGAGCACTAGGAGGGCGGCCAGAGTCACTAGCAAGTTCTAGTGATAGTCAGGCATCGCCTCCAGAAGGAGGCGGCCTGATATAGGGAGAGAGAAGGCCTTCCCGGTCATGACCTCCAGCTGGAGGAGGAGACGCGCATCCTCAGGTGGGGGAGGGCGCGCGCCCGGCCATAGCGAGGAAACGCTCCCGCCAAGGAGGAGGAGCGGGAGCGCGCACCAGGGGGCTGGACCGAGGCGGCCGTGGGCCGTGGACGGGAGACCGGGAGAGACCGCGCCGAGGCCTGCAGCGGCCGGCGCGGCAGCGAGGAGAACCCCGGAGAGCGGGTGAGCCGGGGCTGGAGGGAGGTAAGAGGAGAAGTCCGCGGCAGCCGCCGCGTGACACAGGTGGTCATATGACTGCATGTATGGGATTTGTATACTTCTGGCCACATTCAGCTTACTTGTACTGAGTGAGGTCGACTGGACCAGTTGGCATGTGACCGTATGTAGTGCATGCTAATTGAATACTTACAGGCCACTCACTTGATCTTACCAGCTTAAAAGCGACACTTGCAGGCTCTAAATCAGGGGTGGGAAACCTCTTTTCTGCCAAGGGCCGTTTAAATATCTATACAAACCTTCGGGGCCCTAAAAATTATCAACTTGAAAATTACCCTGCTCTATTTGATCAAATACAGTGGGGAAAAAAAGTATTTAGTCAGTCAGCAATAGTGCAAGTTCCACCACTTAAAAAGATGAGAGGCGTCTGTAATTTACATCATAGGTAGACCTCAACTATGGGAGACAAACTGAGAAAAAAAAATCCAGAAAATCACATTGTCTGTTTTTTTTTCATTTTATTTGCATATTATGGTGGAAAATAAGTATTTGGTCAGAAACAAAATTTCATCTCAATACTTTGTGATATATCCTTTGTTGGCAATGACAGAGGTCAAACGTTTTCTGTAAGTCTTCACAAGGTTGCCACACACTGTTGTTGGTATGTTGGCCCATTCCTCCATGCAGATCTCCTCTAGAGCAGTGATGTTTTTGGCTTTTCGCTTGGCAACACGGACTTTCAACTCCCTCCAAAGGTTTTCTATAGGGTTGAGATCTGGAGACTGGCTAGGCCACTCCAGGACCTTGAAATGCTTCTTACGAAGCCACTCCTTCGTTGCCCTGGCGGTGTGCTTTGGATCATTGTCATGTTGAAAGACCCAGCCACTTTTCATCTAAAATGCCCTTGCTGATGGAAGGAGGTTTGCACTCAAAATCTCACGATACATGGCCCCATTCATTCTTTCATGTACCCGGATCAGTCGTCCTGGCCCCTTTGCAGAGAAACAGCCCCAAAGCATGATGTTTCCACCACCATGCTTTACAGTAGGTATGGTGTTTGATGGATGCAACTCAGTATTCTTTTTCCTCCAAACACGACAAGTTGTGTTTCTACCAAACAGTTCCAGTTTGGTTTCATCAGACCATAGGACATTCTCCCAAAACTCCTCTGGATCATCCAAATGCTCTCTAGCAAACTTCAGACGGGCCCGGACATGTACAGGCTTAAGCAGTGGGACACGTCTGGCACTGCAGGATCTGAGTCCATGGTGGCGTAGTGTGTTACTTATGGTAGGCCTTGTTACATTGGTCCCAGCTCTCTGCAGTTCATTCACTAGATCCCCCCCCGCGTGGTTCTGGGATTTTTGCTCACCGTTCTTGTGATCATTCTGACCCCACGGGGTGGGATTTTGCGTAGAGCACCAGATCGAGGGAGATTATCAGTGGTCTTGTATGTCTTCCATTTTCTAATTATTGCTCCCACAGTTGATTTCTTCACTCCAAGCTGGTTGGCTATTGCAGATTCAGTCTTCCCAGCCTGGTGCAGGGCTACAATTTTGTTTCTGGTGTCCTTTGACAGCTCTTTGGTCTTCACCATAGTGGAGTTTGGAGTCAGACTGTTTGAGGGTGTGCACAGGTGTCTTTTTATACTGATAACAAGTTTAAACAGGTGCCATTACTACAGGTAATGAGTGGAGGAAAGAGGAGACTCTTAAAGAAGAAGTTACAGGTCTGTGAGAGCCAGAAATCTTGATTGCTTGTTTCTGACCAAATACTTATTTTCCACCATAATATGCAAATAAAATGAAAAAAAAACAGACAATGTGATTTTCTGGATTTTTTTTTCTCAGTTTGTCTCCCATAGTTGAGGTCTACCTATGATGTAAATTACAGACGCCTCTCATCTTTTTAAGTGGTGGAACTTGCACTATTGCTGACTGACTAAATACTTTTTTTCCCCACTGTATTTAATTAACTCACCCCTTATGTGACGACTGAAACTGCTTCTCTTTGGTGCTGCTTTGATGTTAGGAGTTATAGCTAATAAATAATTAAAATTTGCGCTTAATAATGAACCCTTTTAGCTTGTAGTGACCTAAAAAATACACACAAATGAATTGGATTGCTCCAAGTTAGGTAGTTATTACCTTAAGGTGTAATCTGAGCGAATGTCTGGACTCCAGAGGACCAGTAAAGAGCGCTGTGTGTCTTGATGTGAAGTCAGATCGAATGATGTTTGCCAGATAAACGTGGGTTAATACCACGGCTCTTCAGGAGTGCTGTCCTGGCTGGTAACAGACACTCCACGCTCCCCTCTTCCAGCGGCGCGCCAGCGTGCAGTGTGCACGATGTGAAGCTGTGGCGTGAGATGAGCCAACAAGACCTTCGTGATGTCAACGGTCACGTGATAGATTACAGGGAGCACAGTGGACCAATTCCTCTCCGACTAATTTCAGAAAAAACACGGTTTCCTGATGAAGGAAACCGTGTTTTTTCCTAAACTAGTCGGAGAGGAATTGGTCCACTGTGCTCCCTGTAATCTATCACGTGACCGTTGACATCACGAAGGTCTTGTTGGCTCATCTCACGCCACAGCTTCACATTGTGCACACTGCACGCCGGCACGTCGCTGGAAGAGGGGAGCGTGGTGTGTCTGTCACCAGCCAGGACAGCACTCCTGAAGAGCTGTGGTAATAACCCACGTTTATCTGGCAAACATCATTCAATCTGACTTCACATCAAGACACACAGCGCTCTTTACTGGTCCTCTTGAGTCCAGACATTCGCTCAGATTACACCTTAAGGTAATAACTACCTAACTTGGAGCAATCCAATTCATTTGTGTGTATTTTTTAGATCACTACAAGCTAAAGGGGTTCATTATTAAGCGCAAATTTTAATTATTTATTTATATTTTATTGATCACATTGGTGGTGTGTGTTCCTAATTTGCAGCAAGTGTTCCTCTCTCTTTTCTACAGTTACTAGCGCCACCTACAGTCTATACTAGTTATAAATAATGTCGAGACTCGTTACTGCTTTTCCAGGTTTGCGTTAGTCTGGAGCACAAGTGACTCTTTTCAATGATGTCTTGTAAAGAACTCACAGCAGTAAATCGTACCGAGCACATATGTTTATTACACTGATGGTCTCCTCACATTGGGAAATTCATCACTGCTCACATTACATTTATAGAACTCAAGCAGTGGGAGATCTGCAGTATACACATCACATAGGAGACATTGAGACTGCTTTATGTACATCACCTAAGAGACACCAAGACTGCTGTATACACTTCCCATAGGAGACACCGAGACTGCCATATACAAGCCACATAGGAGACACAAAGAGAGTTGTATACATGGCAGGATTCCTGTTGTCCTTCTACAGTGTGACCACTAGTGACTGCTATTGTTCACTTTAAAGGGAATCTGTCACCCCATTTTTCACCTATCAGCTGCCGTCACCGCCATCAGGGGCTTATCTACAGCATTCTGTAATGCTGTAGCTAAGCCCCCGATGTAACCTGAAAGATAAGAAAAATGAGTTATATTGTACTCACCCGGGGCGGTCCGGGTCCGGTTTTGGTCTGATGGGTGTCGCGGTCCCGTCCGGTGCCTTCCATCTTCTAACAGTGACGTCTTCTTTGCTGCCTGTTGTGGCTCCTGCGCATTGAAGCCGCAAGGGAGGAAAATTGGAGATGCGTGTAACGAAGATGAACTGTTTGCTTACCATCATCTATGTAGACATGTAGACATAAACACTAAAAACAAAATAGACGCTTTTGAAAGTCAGACATGCCATAATGTGCAAATTTTTGGACAAGCCACAGAGGATGTGCAGAATATTGTACAAGATCTAAGCGATAAGATTACACAGTAGTCTGAGCAGATCCTTCAAATACAAAATCAATCTACTATATAATTGCCTAATTCTGTCTGTAACCGAAATCCCGCGTCGCTGATTGGTCACGGCCGGCCAGGCGTGACCAATCAGCGACAGGCGCAGTCCGGACGCGTATTGGCGCGGAATTCAAACGACACACGCCACCGCTACGCGCTAGCCGCTGATCTCCCGACGGTTACCGCGGGTCATCTCCTGCCACACGGAGGTCGGCGGCGACGCAGCCGGGAGATGACCGGCGCTAGCGGAAGTATCCTGACTGGCGCTAGTGATCTTGATCAGTGTGACATACAGCAAGCGACCAGGCCCCCGCTGTGAGATCGCCAATCGTGGTGGATCGTCCTGGACCATCTTTTGAACGTCGGTCTCCCGCTGGCCAGCATGCATCGGTGTGTTTGACAGGGACAACGACGAACGACCTCAATACTAATATCACCAGCGATCACGTAGCGACGCACCAGCGATCCCTACTAGGTCGTATCGTTGTCGGGATCGCTGGAGCATCGCCAAGTGTGACGGTACCCTGACATGTGCAGATATATTGAACGAAGCCGCATCGCCAATCAGCGACGCGGCTTCGTTCAATATATCTGCACATGTGAGGGTACCGTCACACTTGGCAAATAAACTACATACATATTCTAGAATACCCGATGCTTTAGAATCGGGCCACCATCTAGCATATAATATCAGCCACTCCACTACCACTTTTCAGGCTTGGTGGAGACTGTGACCAATTACGTGGATTCATAAACCATTGCAAATTGTACTTTGGTAATCACCCTACACACATCCATACTGACAGATCAAAAGTATCTTGCATCATTATGCTACTGACACATAAAGCTTTAGCCTCTCCTAGCCCCCTTATTGAAACTCACAATAATCGACTTAATGATCTGGAGGCCTTCCTAGCAGCCATGAGTCAGATGTTTGATTTCTGTTGTCCTTCTATAGTTTGACAACTAGTGGTTGCTATTGTTCATCATAATAACTGTCCTGCAATTCCACTTCTTCTCACTGTTGTGTTCTGCAATTGCCCTTTACTAAGATGGCAGATTCTGGACCCGAATCCTGACATTACCCCCCCATTTCAACAGCGCCCTTAGGATGATGCTTGACTTGGTTTACGTGGGTATTTTGGGTGAAACTCTTTAAGCAGTTTAAAGTGGCAGGTTATTTGGGTATGGTTGTAAGCTGTGTTAGACTGAAAAAGACTGGGCCCACCAGAAGATTTGATTTCGATCACCCACCTTCCTCCCCCACTAAAGAGCCCCATAGCAGCTGCAAGGTTTGCATTATGAACACTCCTGAAGGAGAAGCCAGGGCCCACCGGAGGATTCTCCAGTTCTCTGGTGGGCCAGTCCAACCCTTGTTGTAAGTCACTAGTGGATCTTAAGACATCTGTGGTTATGGTAGACCATAGCTTGTGGCATTAATTGTGTGGCACGTTGATGCTTTCTCAGTGTAGACAGACTAGTTGTATCAGAGCCTTGTTTTCATAAGGGGGTAAGTTGTATTGCTAATTGTTGTGGGACTCTACAGGCCTTTTGTGCGAACATCTATGGCAAATGGTACTCAGTCTAAAGACAAATGGGGCCTGGGATTCAAGCTGGGTTTTTCGTTATTATTGTCTTATTTCTTAAAAAGTTAATAATCAAAAGACCTTTTTGTTAACGCGTGCTGGAATTGACATAATCCATAAATACAAATCAGAAGGGTATAGAAAAGATAGCTTTTATGCTTCTCTTTTTCCATTAGTTTAAAAACTAATGATTGCGTAGGATTTTTTTTACATTACTCTGCGCAGAAATTAATAAAAGCAATAAAAGTCGGGACTTTGATGTAATGTCTTTATTCTTTCCCAATCTCCATTTCCAGTAGCTCACAGAAAATACTTTTCTAGAGGTAATTACAAAAAGTAGGACGACGCGCACGCATGGAAGATAAAGAGGCTAAAGAACGAAAGATTTCCAAAGAACTAAATCTATTATCCGTCAGTGCTTTATTTCAATATCAGGAAGAAGTTCCCTTTGATCTAATTATTGATTCATTTTTTTCTACATTTTCAAACATACAAAAGTAAAAAAAAAATTACAAAATCCTATTTATTATCTCTCCTAAAGTGCCAATTATGCTGGGGCAGTGTGTGTGTGTGTGTGTGTGTATATATATATATATATATATATATATATATATATTAGTGAGAATCATGTGGGAATAGTGGATGAGGGCAGGTATATCTCGCCCAGATTCCTTTCCTATGTGGCCTAGTCTGGTCAGTATCTCACCTGGTTACTAATGAATAATGGGAGGGAACATATAAAAGGATACCGGGTGGTTGTGTGAGTGTCTCAGCCTGGGAACACAGAGAGCCTGTCTGTGTGAGAGACATACGTGAGTGAAAGCAGTGCCCACTGCAACTGTGGTTTGGCTGGACGGGAGAAGCCCGCCAGTTGGTAGTTAGGTTGTACCTTGTTTAGTTAGGGCCGGACAGGCAAGGATTTGTTTTATGTTTTTTTTCTTTATGCATTGCTTTCACCTTTAATAAACCTGACCCAGTGTCAGTTATACCCAGACCCCGGCTGTGCGCCTGAGTTTCATGCAAAACGCACGTGACCTTTGACCCAGCAAAGGCGATCCCAGAGTGGTTTATCACATTGTGGTGGAGAACGCGGGCATCACGTGGGAAGCATGAGCATGGAGGACGTGGTGAAAGCGCTGGTACAGTCCACCGCTGTCCAGCAAGAAGCTAATCGGGTGATAATGGCCCAGCTGAAGGAGTTGGTGGACATGACAGCTACCGATCGTTCGCTTCTCCAGCAGGTGGCGCAGCGCCTGGCATGCTTACCTGAGGTTAACCTGGAAGCCGAGTCGAGAGTGATTCATGTGAGTCGGTACTGGCAGAAGATGACGACTGAAGATGACGTCGAGGCATACCTGACCACATTTGAACGGACGGCGGTGCGAGAAAAATGGCCGAAGGCACGATGGGCCGGCCTGATTGCCCCGTTTCTTTCTGGTGAAGCCCAAAAGGCTTATTATGACTTAGAACCTGAAGCCGCGCAGGACTTTGACAAACTGAAAGCCGAGATCTTGGCCCGGCTGGGAGTGACGACCGCTGTCCGTGCACAGAGAGTGCATCAATGGACTTATCAGCCGGATAAACCACCGCGGTCACAGATGTTCGACCTGATCCATGTGACGAAGAAGTGGCTACAACCCGAGGTGTTGACAGCGCCAGAGATAATCCAGAGAGAGGTCATGGACAAGTACCTGAGAGCTCTACCGCCAGCCCTGAGGAAGTGGGTAAGCCATGGAAATCCTACAACGGCAGATCAACTGGTGGATCTGGTTGAACGTTACTCCATGGCGGAATGACTCCGAGACGATGCTACCCCACCTCATTCTTCATCATCTCCACGTGGAACCAGTAAGACTGTTCCAGGGAGTAGGGGAGAAGGAAAATCCCTAAGACAGTGGGGGAGGAAAACGGGACTGCTCGCACTGCGAGGCCGAGAGTAACGAACTATTGTCTAAGCAAGGGGCCCGTTAGGTGTTTCCGCTGCCAAGAGATGGGACACATTGCTGCGAACTGTCCTGTCACTACTGAACCCATGCAGTGCGACGTCACAGACTCTAAAAACCGCATGTCCATGGTTGCACGGGTAGTGAGTGTGAATGCCGGTCAAAAGGATGTGGAAAAACACTTGTGTGATTTAACTGTTGATGGGAAAAATGTGGTGGCATTGTTAGACTCGGGAAGTGTGGTGACTCTGGTGAAGGCCAGTCTGGTGTCAGCCCCGACTGGACCATCAGACAAATTTTCTGTAACGTGTGTGCATGGAGACACCTGTTCCTACCTCACCACGGTCATATGCATTACTACTTCCTATGGGTCTGTGCAACATAAAGTGGGACTCGTCCCTGCGTTATTGCATGATGTTATCTTGGGCCGGGATTTTCCCCACTTCTGGCAATTGTGGGAGAATCAATTGATACCCCAGGGTAATAGTGTACATGCTTCTTCTCCCAGGGCGCGTGTGGGTCCCGAACCCCTGGAAGAGGTCTCCCCGGAAGACTCGGGGGAAGAGTCTGCTGGAAATGACCTGCAGTTCCCGTTGTCAGTCATGGCGGGTGATACGGAGGAGACCGTGGAATAGGAGGAGGCCGACAGCCGTCCACCTCCCCGTTTGCCGGATTTAGAAGTTCAGAAAGATGACTTCCAAAGTGAGCAAATAAAGGATCCTACCCTTTCTCATGCTAGGACAAATGTAAAAGTGATAAATGGGGTACCCGTAGAACCTGGCTTTAGGCTGGCATATCCTTACATGGTCCTGGAGAATGATTTACTCTATCAGATAGAGAAAAAGGGGGAAGACACGGTGCAACTATTAGTCGTGCCAAAGCCCTACCGGCGGCAGGTGCTGGACCTGGCCCACGGACATGTGATGGGAGGTCACCTGGGAGTTCAGAAAACCACCAAAAGGATATTACACTTTTTCGTTTGGCCAGGCATGCATCACGATATTCGTGTATATTGTGAGTCTTGTCCTGACTGCCAAGCCTCTGCGCCTAAGCCCCAGTTCTGTAGCCCTTTGGTACCCCTACCTATTATTGATGTCCCGTTTGAAAGGATTGGGATGGATTTAGTTGGGCCCCTTCCACGGTCTGCGGACACCAACATAGCCTGGTCCTCTTGGATTATGCCACTCGTTACCCAGAGGCCATCCCTTTGCGTAACACGGCCACCAAGACGATTGCCAAGGAACTGGTGCATGTGTTTAGTCGGGTCGGTATACCAAAACAGATACTCACCGACCAGGGGACTCCCTTTATGTCCAGGGTAATGAAGGAGCTCTGCCGGTTGTTACAAATCGAACCGTTACGCACATCCGTGTATCACCCTCAAACAGACGGGTTCGTCGAACAGTTCAATAAAACTCTGAAGCAGATGCTGAGAAAGGCGATAGACAAGGATGGGAAGAACTGGGACTATTTACTTCCGTATTTGCTTTTTGCCATCAGGGAAGTGCCCCAGTCTTCCATGGGATTCTCGCCTTTCGAGTTATTGTATGCCCGATGTCCTCGCGGGACTGTTAGACGTCACCAAAGAAACCTGGGGGGGTCAGGTCACTCCGTTTAAAACGGTGATTGATCACGTATCCCAAATGCTGGACCGTATTGCGGCTGTTATGCCTATCGTCAAAGAAAACATGATGCAGGCTCAAGGAGCCCAAAAAAGAATCTATGATAGGGGCGCCAAGATCCGTATGTTCACACCCGGAGATAGGGTGTTGATCCTGGTTCCCACGGTGGACAGTAAGTTCCTAGCAAAGTGGCAGGGCCCCTTTGAGGTTAAGGAAAGTATTGGTGAAGTAAACTACAAAGTATACCAGGCAGGTAAACGGAAACCTGAATAGGTTTATCATGTAAATCTGATAAAACCCTGGAAAGGTCGGTCTGCCTTGTCAGCAGACCTGGCCCATCCCATCTGCTTGCATACCATACTGGAGGTACGGGTTGCAGAGGCTCTCTTGGAGCGGCAAAAGACTGAGGTCAGGCAGTTTCTACTTCACAACCAATAGTTTTTCTCAGAAAAACCCGGGCAGACTACGCTAATGAAACATGACATCGTAGCGGAACCTGGTGTCACAGTTCACGTGAAACCCTACAGAATTCCGGAAGCGCGCAGTGAAGCCGTTTCCCAAGAAGTGAAGGCAATGTTAGAGTTACAGTCATGGCCAAAAGTATTGACACCCCTGCAATTCTGTCAGATAATACTCAGTTTCTTCCTGAAAATGATTGCAAACACAAATTCTTTGGTATTATTATCTTCATTTAATTTTTCTTAAATGAAAAAACACAAAAAGAATTGTCCTAAAGCCAAATTGGATATAATTCCACACCAAACATAACAAAGAGGGTGGACAAAAGTATTGGCACTGTTCGAAAAATCATGTGATGCTTCTCTAATTTGTGTAATTAACAGCACCTATAACTTACCTGTGGCACCTAACAGGTGTTGGCAATAACTAAATCACACTTGCAGCCAGTTGACATGGATTAAAGTTGACTCAACCTCTGTCCTGTGTCCTTGTGTGTACCACATTGAGCATGGAGAAAAGAATGAAGACCAAAGAACTGTCTGAGGACTTGAGAAACCAAATTGTGAGGAAGCATGAGCAATCTCAAGGCTACAAGTCCATCTCCAAAGACCTGAGTGTTCCTGTGTCTACCGTGCGCAGTGTCATCAAGAAGTTTAAAGCCCATGGCACTATGGCTAACCTCCCTAGATGTGGCCGGAAAAGAAAAATTGACAAGAGATTTCAACGCAAGATTGTGCGGATGTTGGATAAAGAACCTCCACTAACATCCAAACAAGTTCAAGCTGCCCTGCAGTCCGAGGGTACAACGGTGTCAACCCGTACTATCCGTCGGCATCTGAATGAAAAGGGACTGTATGGTAGGAGACCCAGGAAGACTCCACTTCTTACCCCGAGACATAAAAAAGCCAGGCTGGAGTTTGCCAAAACTTACCTGAAAAAGCCTAAAACATTTTGGAAGAATGTTCTTTGGTCAGAAGAAACAAAAGTAGAGCTTTTAGGGCAAAAGCATCAACATAGAGTTTACAGGAGAAAAAAGAGGCATTCAAAGAAAAGTACATGGTCCCTACAGTCAAACATGGCGGAGATTCCCTGATGTTTTGGGGTTGCTTTGCTGCCTCTGGCACTGGACTGCTTGACCGTGTGCATGGCATTATGAAGTCAGAAGACTACCAACAAATTTTGCAGCATAATTTAGGACCCAGTGTGAGAAAGCTGGGTCTACCTCAGAGGTCATGGGCCTTCCAGCAGGACAATAACCCAAAACACACTTCAAAAAGCACTAGAAAATGGTTTGAGAGAAAGCACTGGAGACTTCTAAGGTGGCCAGCAATGAGTCCAGACCTGAATCCCATAGAACACCTGTGGAGAGATCTAAAAATGGCAGTTTGGAGAAGGCACCCTTCAAATATCAGGGACCTGGAGTAGTTTGCCAAAGAAGAATGGTCTAAAATTCCAGCAGAGCATTGTAAGAAACTCATTGATGGTTACCGGAAGCGGTCGGTCGCAGTTATTTTGGCTAAAGGTTGTGCAACCAAGTATTAGGCTGAGGGTGCCAATACTTTTGTCCGGCCCATTTTTGGAGTTTTGTGTGAAATGATCAATGTTTTGCTTTTTGCTTCATTCTCTTTTGCGTTTTTTCATTTAAGACAAATTAAATGAAGATAATAATACCAAAGAATTTGTGTTTGCAATCATTTTCAGGAAGAAACTGAATATTATCTGACAGAATTGCAGGGGTGTCAATACTTTTGGCCATGACTGTAGGTGTCATTGAGGAATCGCACAGTGCTTGGTCCAGCCCAATTGTGTTGATTCCTAAACCGGACGGCACCATCCGGTTCTGCAATGACTTCAGGAAACTGAATGCGGTCTCAAAATTTGATGCCTACCCTATGCCCCGGGTCGACGAGTTAATAGATCAGTTAGGAAAAGCCCGGTATATTACGACCCTAGATCTAACAAAGGGGTATTGGCAGATCCCTCTGGCAGAGGCTGCCAGAGAAAAGACGGCATTTGCTACGCCGGAAGGTTTATTTCAGTATGTGTATTTGCCGTTTGGACTGCATGGGGCACCGGCGACCTTCCAGAGACTGATGGATCGAGTCCTGAGGCCACATAGGCAGTACGCTTGGGCCTATTTGGGTGACATTGTCATTTACAGCTTGGACTGGGAGACTCATCTCCAGAAAGTACAAACTGTGATTGACGACCTGTGGGAGGCAGGTCTAACCGCGAACCCAAGAAATGTCATATCGGGCTAGAAGAAGCCCGGTATTTGGGGTATGTAATTGGGAGAGGTATTGTTAAACCCCAGCTCGATAAGATTCAGGCGGTTCAGGACTGGCCGCAACCTGTCAACAAAAAGCAGGTTCAAGCCTTCCTGGGGATCGCCGGCTATTATCGCCGGTTCATACCCAATTTTGCAGCCATCGCTACCCCCCCTGATGGATCTTACAAAAGCGAAAGACTCCGTCATGATTAAATGGAGTATAATGGCTGAAGAAGCCTTCCATAGCCTAAAACAGGCACTTTGCTCTCAACCCGTACTGGTGACTCCGGACTTCTGCAGCGAGTTTGTGTTACAAACGGATGCCTCTGATACCGGTATCGGGGCCGTACTGTCACAAGTGAGGGACGGAGTGGAATACCCAGTTCTCTATCTCAGCAGGAAGCTGAATAAAAATGAGCAAAAGTATGCAGTCATAGAAAAAGAGTGCCTAGCCATTAAGTGGGCTCTAGAGACCCTCAAATATTACCTGGTTGGCCGAACGTTCAGGCTGATCGCTGACCATGCCCCTCTCAAGTGGATGCACTTGCACAAGGAACGGAATAGCCGGGTGACCCGGTGGTTCCTTGCCCTGCAGGCCTACACTTTTACGGTGGAGCACCGCCCAGGGGTACAGATGGGGAATGCAGATGCCCTGTCCGAGTGCACTGTGGCAGGTGTCATTGCTCGACCGGAGTGGTCTGAGCAGAGGGGCGGGATATGTGAGAACCATGTGGGAATAGTGGATGAGGGCAGGTATATCTCGCCCAGATACCTTTCCTATGTGGCCTAGTCTGGTCAGTATCTCACCTGGTTACTAATGAATAATGGGAGGGCGGATATAAAATGATGCCAGGTGGTTGTGTGAGTGTCTCAGCCTGGGAACACAGAGAGCCTGTCTGTGTGAGAGACACACGTGAGTGAAAGCAGTGCCCACTGCAACTGTGGTTTGGCTGGACGGGAGAAGCCCGCCAGTTGGTAGTTAGGTTGTACTTTGTTTAGTTAGGGCCAGACAGGCAAGGATTTGTTTTATGTTTTTTTTTTTTTTTTATGCATTGCTTTCACCTTTAATAAACCTGACCCAGTGTCAGCTATACCCAGACCCCGGCTGTGCCACTGAGTTTCATGCAAAACGCACGTGACCTTTGACCCAGCAAAGGCGATCCCGGAGTGTTTTATCACAATATATATATATATATATATATATATATATATATATATGAAAAATGGTTCAAGTACATGACAATGTATGATGCAGAATAATAAATGAATGAATAAACAAATGAAAGTGTTTGTTTAGAATTCTTTACTAAAGGGGCCTTTACACATAGCGATATCGCTAAAGCATCACTGATTTTGTGACGCAGCAGCGATATCGCTATGTGTGATACTTACCGCCGACCGGCTCCCCCGCTGTCTGTCGCTGATCGTGCGAGATCGGACGGCTCCATTTCTGGTCAGGCGCTTCCTGCTGGGCTTCCTGCTGGCGCCGACGAGCGATGCGTGGACGTGGGCGGGAGGACGTCTTCATCGCCGCGTCTGAAAGGTAAGTAACGACCGCTGCTGCGTTGCTACATCGCTGTGAGATCTGCCTGTTTGGCAGCTCACTAGCGACCACTTAGCGATGCACCAGCGATCCTGGTCGTATCGTCGGGATCGCTGGTGCATCGCTAAATGTAAAGGGGCCTTAATAGGAATCTGTCAGCAGGTTTTTTTTGCAATGTTATCTAAGGGCAGCATGAGGTAGAGGCTGAGACACTGATTTCAGGGATGTGTAACTTATTAGGCTGTTGCTGTTATATCAACACAAGTATTTTATCAGCAGTAGACGACGTTATTTGTTTTTCTCACTGCCGGACTAACTGCCACGTGCCTCCTGGTCCAAGCAAGCACCCAGCACTGATTAGCAGCTTACTGCACATAGAGAGCTGTGGTGTGTCATCTGGGTTAGCTTTGTGGACACTGCTACATCTACAGCATAAAAAACTTAGATTATGTCACAACTGCTTCACCCAGTAATCCAAGTGTTACATCGCTGGAATCAGGGTCTCTTTTCCTACATTATGCTGCTGACTGATGAGCAAAAACATGCTGACAGATTCCCTTTCATCATTGATTTATCTTCGGCCCCTCAAGAAAAAAAAACCTGTAAGCTAAGAAACCATGAACATTCAAGCAAGAGTAGAAATGATGCTATTTAGGTGTAGTACCGCCAGAAATATTGGGCCTCATTTTCCAAAATCAAAAACAAACTTTTATTCCCTTATCAGCCAATTACAGCACAGCTTTTATTTTTATCGATGAAAGATGGACTCTGATTAGTTGCTACAGGCAATAAGTATGTTAGCCAGTTTTGATAAATAAAGAACCATTGGGGCAGATTAAAAAGCTGTGATCTTGGCTTGAAACAAAAGTCTGCAATTATCCAATGTGACTGTAGGGAAGGTGACCTGACGGACAGACAGACGTGGCAGAATAGAGAAAGGAAGGTTTGCACAGTTTAGACAGGTGTCAGTTACTACAGTGGGGAAACAGCTGAGAAAGTGTAGTGGACGTGCAGTACCTTGGGTTGACCAGTAGAGGGCAGGGAGGAGTATGAGCAAAGGACTTGACATCAGCTTAGGGCTTAGGAAACCGTTGGTCATGGGGGGCAGAGTTACAGGGAACTGGGAATGATATAAATTTGACAGGAGGGTTCCAGAAAGTTCCAGTCCCCAGGGGGAGCTCCAGTAACAGGAGGACTACGACAGTTTGTGCACTGTGAGGAAAACCAAACCAGGGGGACTGAGAAGAGAGAAAGTCAGGGGGGTGGTCCTGACACCAGAGCACCGCAGTATAGACGAGGCACTGAGGTAAAGCATACCGTATTGAGAGAGAGACGACTGATCAGTAAAAGTGCTGTTGGTTTACGGGCCTAAGGCGGCCACAGTGACGGATCTGACCGGAGCGTCGAAGAGTGAAGAGGGGACGGTGCGTAAATGTACGTCCCTGGTGTAAAATACGGTGTGCGGGAAGCAGCCCTGGAAACGGAGGGCCGACAAGTGAAGTAAAGTGAATTGAAGTGCGGTGTACTTCGGAGGCCGTCAGGCGGACGGCAAGAGAATAAACTTGGACCTGTTGTACCGGAAACTTGCCTCATCTTGTGTCTGTACGTCACTGCGTGGTAAATCGAGGGACCACCCCCTCAGTCCGGCCCACCGACCCTACACTTGGCGTAGTCGGCAGGATCGCCGCCGCTAATACGTCATCTTCTGCGGCAGGCCTGCCCTAAAGAATGGAGAAAGACTTGGACTACACTGCTTGGATTATAAACACCTGTGGATTACAAATTACTCACCTGTGGAGTACAAATTGGGAATGCTGTGGCGGATCTGCGTTGCCAGCAGAGGATCCGGGGCAGTACCAGGTGCTGTGCAGTATGGCCGTGTTGCTTCAGCGCAGAGGAGAGGTCCAGGTGTTTGCAGTTCTGAATGGACTGAGACCCCCTCCAACATACCCCAGGGGGAAGCAGTATGTACCCGGAGGCCGACGCTCCCATATACTGGACCCTGGCAGATGGGTGGAGAGGCCTGCCATCGCCCCACCCAGCAGAGGGAGTGGCACAGAGGAAAAGCTTGGCTGCAGCTGCTTGGCGCCATTCGACTGCTGCCCAATGGACGGTATGAGACGCTGCGGGTGTCGAGGCATCGGGCGCCTGGAGTGGCGATGGCGGCAGGAGGTCGAGTTTCACCAGAAAGCGTCCCCCTCAGAGCCACGGGCAGGCAGCTGGTTGTTGATTGGAGAAGTGGAGTCTGTGCGGAACCAGTGGGAACGGCCACCAATGGTACCAGCGGAGAGCCTCCCTGTGGCGCCCCTGAGCCTGGAGGCTAGCCCCGCCGGATGAGCGGAGACTCTAAGCCACTCCACCACGTCACGGTATACCCTTCTCGGAAGAGGTCCTATCTAATATATTTAAAACCTGAACATGTGAACAATACCTTCATGAGCAGGTTTCAGAAAGGTGCTGCCCGGTATGGGCTCGCTGGGCAAAATGGCTTTTTATGTGCATGTCCCAAAAGAGAGAGGCAGGGATCTCCCAAAGCTTGCATAAGCAAGAAATCATACCGGGCAGCACCTTTCTGAACCCTGCTCATGAAGGTATTGTTCACATGTTCAGGTTTTAAATATATTAGATAGGACTGCTCCGAGAAGGGTATACCGTGACGTGGTGGAGTGGCTTAGCGTACATTTTTTTGCAAAAAAAGTATCAACAGAATACCCTGGTTTTGTTAACATCTTTTACTAGCACTTGCTGCTTACTGTTACATATATTTTACAACAGAGTATTTATGCACGTTTGTCATACTGTGTGTTCTTTCTGTGTCTTAGTTCTTGGGTGATGTGAACAGGGTCTTACTGACCTGTTCATTTTCTGTGCATGTGTCATGTGTTCTGAAGGTGTCAGTTACTACAGTGGGGAAACAGCTGAGAAAGTGTAATGGACATGCAGTACCTTGGGTTGACCATTAGAGGGCAGCGAGGAATGTGAGCAAAGGACTTGACATCAGCTTAGGGCTTAGGAAACTGTTGGTCATGGGGGCGGAGTTACAGGTAACCGGGAATGATATAAATTTGACAGGAGGGTTCCAGAAAGTTCCAGTCCCCAGGGGGCGCTCCAGTGACAGGAGGACTACGACAGTTTGTGCACTCTGAGGAAAACCAAACCAGGGGGACTGAGGAGAGAGAAAGTCAGGGGGGTGGTCCTGACACCAGAGTACCGCAGTATAGACGAGGCACTGAGGTAAAGCATACCGTATTGAGAGAGAGATGACTGATCAGTAAAAGTGCTGTTGGTTTACGGGCCTAAGGCGGCCACAGTGATGGATCTGACCGGAGCGTCGAAGAGTGAAGAGGGGACAGTGCGTAAATGTTCGTCCCCGGTGTAAAATACGGTGTGCGGGAAGCAGCCCTGGAAACGGAGGGCCGACAAGTGAAGTAAAGTGAATTGAAGTGCGGTGTTCTTCGGAGGCCGTCAGGTGGACAGCAAGAGAATAAACTTGGACCTGTTGTACCCGAAACTTGCCTCATCTTGTGTCTGTACGTCACTGCGCGGCAAATCGAGGGACCACCCCCCCAGTCCGGCCCACCGACCATACATGACAACCAGCGTGTGTCACAAGAGGATGGTGACGTGGCCACATGTTTGAAATTTGCGGTCAAATCCCAACTAGACTTATCCAGCTTCTTTCAATTTACTTCTATTGAGAGAAGCCAAACAAGTCTAGTTGGCATGTGACTGGCAGTATGCAAACCGCTTTGGGAATATCGGGGAATCATGACAGCTGGCACTCCCACCAATCACCTTTGGAAGTGACTGAAGGAAAATAGTGTAGTGAGCAGATCATCCCACACTGCTTATTGGGCTCTGCAGGGTAATGCAGATCATTACTCTTTATTTGAATAGGACTAGTGTAAAACCCTAAAAGGCGAAATATAGCTTTCTGAAAGTTGTTGACCATTCCCTCTCATGATACACTATGCCTCCTTTTATAACTGTTGACTAATTTGCAGCTTTCCACATGTTTTTGCCCAAATTGTGAAGTTTTGCTTCTCAGTTTGCACCAAGAGCTATGGTAAACACCCCCTCAACCTTGTCTTTATTGAGAAATCGCCCACCACAAGATTTTATTTTTCCTTATTTTCTGCTTTGCAAGCTTCATGTTTTAGTGATCATTGGAAAAATTGGTTAAATTCTGCGCTGTTGGTCCAGAGAATTACAGAGATATGAAGCCAAGGATCCAGGAAAATAAAGAAGCGGTTTATTTGTATAGACGTTTCGAAGTAGCAACACTTGTTCTTCGGGACAAACCAAACCAAAATTATTTTATGGTTTGTCCTGACTAAGAAGTGTTGCTACTTCGAATCATGTAGACAAATAAACTGCCTCTTAATTTTCCTGGATCCTTGACTTCACTTATCTACAGTTCTTCAGTCTGGCAGCACAAAATTTAACCCATTTTTCCAACTCTCACTGTCCTTCTATACTAAAAAGGAGGTGGTTGGAGCTTACCACGCTTGTAAGATTAAAGTCCATGGGAGGCCAAACCGGTGGGTGCCATGTCTCCAGCTAATGCAGTACAGCAACGATAGTAGGAAAAAAGAAGGGAGAGTGGCACTTCCAGCGGCTCAATAAAACAAGGATCTTATTTAGCAAGCCATAAAAAAGACAAACAGGGTTAAAAAACAGATGCATTTCTGGTGACCATCCTGGAAGCCAGAAATATGTCAGTTTTTTTACCCTGTTTGTCTTTTTTATGGCTTGCTAAATAAGATCCTTGCTTTACTGAGCCTCTTAAAGTGCCGCCCTTCCTCTTTTTTTCTTTCTATTGTCCTTCAATATTGCTGGTCTGCAGCATCCAAGTCCAAGTGCTACCTATGATTGTGCCTGCACAACCTGGAAAGGCGAGCAGTTTTTTTGATTCCTATCCAAAATTTTAATCGGATAAGACCCTAATTGTGCCAATGTTTTTCCAGCCTATTCACATTATAAGCCGTCCTGGGTGCATTGAGCAATCAGTCACCTCATAAAAGCTCTCTCTCCCCTCTCATAGCACAACTCTCACAGGGAAAAATGTCAAAACAGCTTTCTTGATCCAAGGTCAAGTATTTATTTATCTGTTCTCTCTTTGTTGTTTTTCTATGGTTTTATTAATGGAGAGCATGTCAGCAGTAAAAAGGAAAGAATGCTGGATGACATAGAAGTTACCAAATGTTAAAGGGGTTCTCCCATCATTATAAGTGGGTAAAATTGCAAAGTACCTCTAAAGACAATCAACATTGCAATTTACTTGGTATTGAAAATCTTCTTTGTTCTCCAGAACTGAGGGATTTTTAACTTACTGTTTACTGCTCCTTGCCTAACTTAAAGGCTACTTCTGCGGTCTATCAGTGGTGGCTGGTCTTCTGGCAAGGAGCGCAATGCATCCAACTTTTCAGTGATCCAGCCAACTTTAATGTCACTGTGCTCCTCCAATGCTGCCGATGTAAGGCTGCCCTCTTTTTGCAGGATAAGAGAGCGCACCGTTCAGGTCAATGGAATGATGATGCTAACAATCAATCAGGAGTAAAAAATGGTCATGTGTTAATATGCACTTACATTGTGCATACACATTAACTTACTTTTCTCAGTTCAGATTTGTTTTTTATTCATTTCATTGTGCATTCAGTGCATATAGGGGTGTGACCGCCCTCTTTCTGAGCTGGGAAAGCCATCCAGTCTGGCCTAAGCTGTTACTAGTGGTTCAGCCGCTCGACCCTTATTCACATTCACGCCACTTGGCAAGTGAAAAGGTTTTAAATACTAGAGTAGGGACTGTCCCACAAGGGTTGCCGTGACGTGGCGGGATGGCTTGTACATTATTTTGATCAAAATTATGTTTACTAAATACCCTTATTATTATTATTACTTTTATGCATTATTTGCAGTATATTTTTTACTCTTTAGTTCAGGATATTTGTGTTTTTTGTTTTTTGTTTAATCAATCAGGAGTGCACCGTACCCCAGCAAGCACAAAGCCACTGAAGACAAAATGGGACAACATCTTTAAGGTAGACATACATTAGACTTATCCATGGCTACCAATTTGGATGGTGCTTTCTTACAAAATCTAATGTGTATTAGATGTTCAACCAACAATGCCCCATCATTTATTCTCAATGAAGAGCTGTCAGACAGCAGCTTATTCCCATCTCCTCTCCAAGAATACATGCACACTCATTCGAGCATGCATGTGAATTGGAGGGGTTGCGGGTCAGGATGAAGAGATGTCTGCTAAACGAACATTATTGAAGTTTTAGGGCCACTTTTATTCCATTGATTTATGTAAAAAAAAGGTTTTTTTTGTTTTAATTGTAATTTTTTTATTGAATTTTTTTCAGATTTTACAGGAAAAGAAAAAATAATTAGGCATTTTAGATTTTTCACTATTATCGATAGGTTAACAGCCAATCTTATACTACAGTAATAGTTAAACATTTTCAAGCATATAAAGAGTAAACTCTTACGAACAGACAAGCACACAGACTCAGACAAAAGGAAAGAGGGGGAAATTATGTGGGATGTTATGACCTAGTTATAGCCATCTCATAGAGGTGAGTCATTTAACATGGCCAAAAAGGAATCCATGGAGACCAAACAAGGTTAAATCTCTCTACAGTATTGTCATTAAGGGCTGCCTGGTACTCAATGTTCCTGGTATCCTTGATGCAAGAATATAGATCTAGTTGGGACGATGGAGAGGTTTTCTTCCAATGGAAGGCAATCAAACAACGTGCTCCGTTAACATATTTAAAAGCAATCTAATGTATCTTTTGGATATGGATTGAGAGAAAATATTTAATAGAAAAAACTGTGGACTCAATAGGAGATCCACTGCAAAAACTTGCTTAGTGAGGAGTTGGACTATCAGAAAAGTTTTAAATAGATATTCGTTTAACCGCTTACTGCCATTGAACGCAATAGTAGGTCAATTGGCAGTACCCCCACTTTGATGAGGGATCCGGCGGTGAGCCCGCATCAAAGCTGGACATGTCAGCTTTTTTCAACAGCTGACATGTGCCCGCAATAGGCACAGGTGGAATCCCGATCCACCCGCGCCTATTAACTAGTTAAATCCCGCTGTCAAACACTGACAACGGGATTTAACCAGTGCTTCCGGCCACTGGGCCGGAAATACGCCCATCGCCAATCCTCGTCACGTGATCGGAGGTCAGCGATGCGTTGCCATAACAACCTGAGGTCTCATAGAGACCTCTATGGTTGTTGATGAGGCATTGCTATGAGCGCCGATGACAGGGTAATTCTGCTACATATAGGCGATCTGCTCATCACCTACAGTATATGTAACAGAGCCAATCTAGTAGTGGATGCTTCTAGTCTTCCATGGAGGCTATTGAAGCATGCCAAAATTAAAAAAAATGTTTTAAATATGAAAAAAATATATAAAAGTTTAAATCACCCCCCTTTCACCCCATTCAAAATAAAACATAAAAAAAAAAATCACACATACACATATTAGGTATCGCTGCGTTCAGAATCTCCCGATCCATCAATAAAAAAAAGTATTTACCTGATTGTTAAACGGCGTAGTGGTAAAAAAATCGAAACACCATAATTACGTTTTTTTGGTCGCTGTGACTTTGCATTAAAATGCAATAATGGGCGGTCAAAAGATCGTGTCTGCACATAAATGGTATCCTTAAAAACGTCAGCTCAGCACACACAAAATAATATGCCCTCACCCAACCCCAGATCACGAAAAATGGAGACGCTACGGGTATCGGAAAATGGCGCAAATTTTAATTTTTTTTAGCAAACTTTGAATTTTTTTTTCACCACTTACATAAAAAAGAACCTAGACATGTTTGGTGTCTATGAACCCTTAATGACCTGGAGAATCATAATGCAGGTCAGTTTTAGCCTTTAGTGAACCTGGCAAAAAAAGCCAAACAAAAAACAAGTGTGGGATTGCATTTTTTTTGCAATTTCACCGCACTTGGAATTTTTTTCCCGTTTTCGAGTACACCAGGGTTACCAAACTCCAGTCCTCAAGGCCCACCAACAGATCATGTTTTCAGGATTTCCTTTGTATTGCACAAGTGAAGCAATAACTACCTGAGCAATACTAAGGAAATCCTGAAAACATGATCTGTTGGTGGGCCTTGAGGACTGGAGTTGGGGAACCCTGGAGTACACGACATGCTAAAACCAATGGTGTCTTTCAAAAGTACAACTAGTCCCGCAAAAAAAATAAGCCCTCACATGACCATATTGATGGAAAAATAAAAAAGTTATGGCTCTGGGAAGAAGGGGAGTGAAAAATGAAAACGCAAAACCGAAAAAAGCTCTGGTGATTAAGAGGTTAACTAATGTCTGTTAGTTCCATATGGAAGTCAAAATATAGAAGAAACAATATTATATTAAAAAAATAATTAAAGTAGGAAAAACAAATTGTACCAGCGCTGCCACTAAATCACTGATGAATAAAGCTGCACTCATAGATTGTAAGCTTGCGAGCAGGGCCCTCATTCCTCTTGGTATCTGTTATGATCTATGTGATTATTGTTATGCTGTAATGTCTATTGTCTGTACAAATCCCCTCGGAAATGTAAAGTGCTGCGGAATACATTATGTCGGCGCTATAGAAATAATATTATTATTACTATTATTACTGTCTGCCCTCATCCATACAATCAAAGGACTTACAAAAGGGAAAGTTACATGCACTAATACACCCAGAAACTCTATAAGGTAATGTATTAAAATGATATTATAAATGCCCAAATAAGGACAAAGGACACTGTCTGAAACACGCGTTGGGGTGCGTGCCGCGCATACACAGCCAGTCAGCCAGGTAATACCTCCTTATTCTAATATATGGACTCATCAGTGATACTGTCTATTCAAGGCTAATACCGTGGATACCATGTTACTTCTCCATTTATACAAACAATTAATTTACTTGTGTATTCATGTATCCCCTAACTTCCTTCACTTATTTATTCCTGTGCTATAATTACCCCACTTAGACTTTAAGCACTCAAGCACTTTAGCATGTGTTTTCCAGATACTTTGATTTGTGCCCTATAATTGTCCTTTTATTGATGTTGCCATAATATACTATTTGTATATATCTCTTACCTGGCTCTCACCCGTTTATTCATTTTTTTTTTACTTACTTTATTGTTTTAATAAATTTAATGAACGAAATGAAATAAGTTGTTTTATTTGCAACTTTTCATTGATTGCTCATTTGCCTGTACTGTAAAATTTCTTGTTTTAAAATACAAGTAAGAACAAATAAAAAAAAATAATTTAAAAAAACTAATGGACCGAAGTGAGGGTTTCCCCTTCGCTAATGTTTGAGTAGAATTTCATCGTACATACTGCGAACTCAAGTTTTACTCATAGGAGTAATCAACATACTTTCCCTAAACAGCTAAGACTTAGGATGTATGCAGTAAATCATGGGGAAGGTCCTGGGATAGATCAGATGATTTCAAGCACTGTGGCATCTTCTTACATCACTTCATTCACTATTTATGGTGTTCCACCACTTGCTCCCCCCCCCCCGATGAATCATCCCGCTTTGATAATTGTACTCGACATTATTGTGTATCCATTTATTTACAGTGGTAATAAAAGAGGCAGCTCTCTGGCGTCAATCCAGATCAAATTAAAGGGATTACAGGATACTTGAAAGAAGAAGAAAGAAAAGAAAAGACATGGGGAGTCCAATGGGAACGATTTACTAGACACTGAGCCATGATCTAATGCAATCATTTGGGTGATCTTCACTTTCATAGCAGGCAGCCTTGTCATTACTTAAAAAGGAGGGCATAGCTATATATTAGTACTTGTCAGAGTAATTATTCTTTGTGATGGAATGGAAATTATACATTGGTTTTCCCAGCAAGTGTTCATGTCATTTAATTTCTCCCAAACATTCCTACATTGTATGTGTGGCGCCCCTGAGGATTCAGTTGCCACAGAGGTACTGCACCTCCTCCTGAGGTGTGGTATTCCACCATCCAGGTGAGTTGGAGGCTCCTAACCACACTCCAACACTCGCATCCCACACAACATGGTAGTTCAGCAAAGCCACATTGTGGCTCCCTGCTTGGAGTGTAGCAGAGCACCTTTGGTGGCTCCCTGCTTGGAACACGAAACGTGCTGGGAGGCGGGTGGAGTTTAGAATACATAAAGAGCGGGAAGGTTTAGGTATTTAGTCAGTCAGTGAGAGAGAGTCACTCAGAGAGGCGTGATGATCCCTGGAAGAGGGATGGAGGAAGGAGTGCTGCAGCTGCCTCAGTGATCTGAGCCAGCTGGCACAGGAAAGGAAAGAAGGAGAAAGACATTGGACTGAAACCTGACCTTCTATGAGAGAGAGGGATTAGTATGGAACAGAGGAGTAAAAGGGAACAGAGAGAACGTGGGTTAGAGGAGAACCCTGCCTAGAAGTTCTAAGCGCAAGGCCGTGGCCCGGTCCCCGAGGTTGTATGGATACTAAAGGTCCTGCAGCAGACACCGGTGGAGTAGTGGGCTGTAAATGCACTACTCCCATCTAAGACTTGGGGGCACAACAGCAACGTGAATAGTGAGCCAAGACTAAGGAGAGAGGAGTCCCCGAAGCAGGCTACAGCTGTCTGCTGTACAAGTAGAGTTCTTGGGAACATCAGTCAGGAGGCACTCCAGTGTAACTCAGTACTAGGAGTACATCACACTTAAAGGCGCTATAAGAGGAGACGTTCAGAAAGGCAGATGTTGGCGGAGTGTTGGAAGGGAGCATTCCATCTTGCCTGGAGGTTGACTGAGTCCTTGACCCGGAGGACACAGCACAGAGGCAGGCATCTGTGTGTGCTACAGACTGTGAGTAAAGCTTTGGAACTGCACGCCCTGGTGTCCTCCAATGATTCCTGCGCCAACACACCCTGTACCACTACATCTGGGTATCAACTTCTACACCGCCTGCACCTCTCCTCTGCCCCTACATCTACACAGCCCTGGGGCTACAGCTCCACCTGTGGGGAGCTTCACCATCTTGGCTGCAACACACCACCGGCCCCAGAGGATCTGCATGCAGCGTCGGCCCAACATCCCACTTGCCGAAAACCACAGGTGGTGTCACGAACTATTCCATTAACTACAAACCACCTTTCAACACCCCTGATTACTTGGGCACCCAGGGCCATGGACCGGGTCACCGCTGCTGTGACATATCCCCCTGACAACGGCACGGTACCGAGTACCCCACGGCCCTTGGAGGGCGACCCATATGTAAAATGAAACCCTAGAGCTTGAGTTACCTAAGATCCATGCAGTGGGAACTTCGGCATCGGGTCACTGTCTACAACAAAGTCTGCACACACTGCTTCTGCTGCTGTTTAGAATTATCTGATTTTCTGCAGTGTGTTCCAGATCTACCTATTGTTATCACTCTGTGACATGCAGTGGAGTACACAGACAGAAAAGGGGCACTGTGCAAACCCTCTTTGGGTTTGTGACAAAAGCTGCTTCCTAGGGACAAAGGACACAGTTCAAAACTCGAATCGGGGTGTGCGCCGCACCAACCTATTTGTGTCTCTCTATTGTGCCTGCGCACCCTCGGCTTCATTGCAGCCACAGCTCCACGGGAAGTGTGCAGACTCCTTACCCCTTCATGGTTCCATTTTCATTTTATCTATTAACTCCTTTAGTCCCACATTAAAGATGTTGCATTGTCATCCACCTCAATCTTGGTACTATTAAGTATTAGCTAGCATTATCAAGTTAATATTTTCATATTGAGCTGACATCTCTCATGCGAAACATCCACTTGTTGCACTTTAGTAGTAATTTTACTCTCTCCTCTTTTCATAAACATTCGTTTTTTCCTCTTCTCCAGAGCTTCCAGAATGTACTATGGGACACGGCACATATTGCTGCACATATCTAAATACATAGTGATATACACTCTTTGTATACACTGTAGCACATAGTACTGTATATATACAGTACTAGATTATGGCCCGATGCTATCACATCGGGAGGATGCGATAGCATCACACCTCTTGCCATGTTAACCCTCAACACACTCCTCAACACACACTCCTCTCACCTTTCACCATCTCCACTCACGTCCACTCACTCCTTCACTCCACATACGACCCCTTCTCTCACTCCGTCTCTAATACTCACGCCGTCATCGCCGCTGCTCCACGATCCCCGACATCTTCTTTCGTCGGCGCCATCCTGGATCCAGACGTCCTTCCACGCCGGCGACATGTTCTTGCGGTGACGCCATCTTGAGTATCGTGAAATCCCGCGATACTCAAGATGGCGTTGCCGGAAGAACATGTCGCCGGCGTGGACGACATCGGGATCCAAAATGGCGTCGGCGAAATCTCGCGAGTTTTCGCCGACGCCATTTTGGATCCCGACATCATCCACGCCGGCGACATGTTCTTGCGGCGACGCCATCTTTAGTATCGCGGCATTTCGCCAATCCAAAATGGCGTCGCCGCAAGAACATGTCACCGGCATGGATGCCGTCGGGATCCAAAATGGCGTCGGCGGAAGATGATGTCGGGGATCGTACATCAGCGGCGATGACGGAGTGAGTATGAGAGACGGAGTGAGAGAAGGGGTCGTATGTGGAGTGAAAGAGTGAGTGGACGTGAGTGGAGATGGGGAAAGGTGAGAGGAGTGTGTGTGTTGAGGAGGAGTGGTGTGTTGAGGGTTAACATGGAAAGAGGTGTGCGGTGACGTCACCGGTTACAACTGGACGGAAGTTGTTACAACCGGAAGCTGCTTAGGGCATTTATTATTATAGATATATACTAGATGGTGGCCCAATGTTATCGCATCGGGTATTCTAGAGTCTCTGTTAAAATAAAAAAATAGTGATGATATACTCACCTTCCGACGGACCCCGATCTCCACTCCACGCACCCAGCATCTACCGGTTCCAGTAATGCTTTGTGCGAAACACTGCTGATGACGAGAGCGTGACATCATCAGCGGTGCTTCGCGCAACGCATTACTGGAACCGGAAGGTGCCAGGCACGTGGTGAGAGGCGGGAAAGAGTCCGAGGGCCGTCAAAAGGTGAGTATATCGCTATTTTTTAATTTTATTCTATTTTTTACAGGTTTATGCTACCCAGGGTCTGGAGGAGAGTCTCCTCTCTTCTGGACCCTGGGTACCATCCGCACATCGAGAGCTGCACCCAATCAGAGACAGGCACAGCTTACCGACCGTTACAAACAGCTGCTCCTGTCGCTGATTGGTCGCTGCCTGGCGGGATTTCAGTTACAGACAGATAGACAGACAGAATAAGACAAATTTAATATATATATATATATATATATATATATATATATATCTCTAATATATAAATCTCAAGTGTGTGTATGTATGTATGTGTGTATGTGTGTGTATGTCCGGGATTGGCATCCGCACCATCGCAGCTACAGCCACAAAATTTGGCACAGTCACACGTCTGGACCCCGAGAGTGTCCTAAGCTATGTTGTGAGGCGAAATTTTAACCCCGCACGTTCCAATTCACCAAACAATTTTGCCCCTATCTACATAATGGGGAAAAAGTGTGTGTGCATCAAGCCCCGCCCCTCATTATGATGTCATAATGGTTGCCATGGCGACGCTGATGTCGTCATAGGTTGCAAGCCCCACTGCTCATTATGATGTCATAATGGTTGACTATGGGATGGAGGATGTGTGATGGGTATATGGGCTCTGGACTATGGGATGGAGGATATGTATGACCGGAATATGGTCACGGGACTAAGGGATGGAGGATGTGTGATGGGTATATGGGCACTGGACTATGGGATGGAGGATATGTATGATGGGTATATGGGCACGGGCCAATGGGATCGTGGATATGTATGATGGGTATATGGGCACGGGACTATGGGATGGAGGATAATTATAATTTGCTATAACTAACCACAGTTAGTTACCATGCCCGGGCAGCGCCGGGCTCTTCAGCTAGTGTATATGTATGTGTGTGTATATGTGTGTATATATATATATATATATATACTAGATTATGGCCCAATGCTATCGCATCGGGAGGATGCGATAGCATCACACCTCTTGCCATGTTAACCCTCAACACACACACTCCTCTCACCTTTCACCATCTCCACTCACTCTTTCACTCTACATACGACCCCTTCTCTCACTCCGTCTCTCATACTCACGCCGTCATCGCCGCTGCTCCACGATCCCCGACATCTTCCGCCGGCGCCATCCTGGATCCAGACGTTGTCCACGCCGGTGACATGTTCTTGCAGCGACGCCATCTTGAGTATCGTGAAATCCCGCGATACTCAAGATGGCGTTGCCGGAAGAACATGTCGCCGGCGTGGATGACGTCGGGATCCAAAATGGCGTCGGCGAAACCTTGCGAGATTTCGCCGACGCCATTTTGGATCCCGACGTCGTCCACGCCGGCGACATGTTCCTGCGGCGACGCCATCTTGACTATCGCGGGATTTCGCCGATCCAAAATGGCGTCGCCGCAAGAACATGTCGCCGGCGTGGAGGACGTCTGGATCCAGGATGGCGCCGGCGGAAGAAGATGTCGGGGATCGTGGATCAGCAGCGATGACGGCGTGAGTATGAGAGACGGAGTGAGAGAAAGGGTCGTATGTGGAGTGAAAGAGTGAGTGGACGTGAGTGGAGATGGTGAAAGGTGAGAGGAGTGTGTGTGTTGAGGAGGAGTGATGTGTTGAGGGTTAACATGGAAAGAGGTGTGCGGTGACGTCACCGATTACAACTGGACGGAAGTTGTTACAACTGGAAGCTGCTTTGGGCATTTATTATTATAGATATAAATAAATAAAGCTCAATGTGTATGTATGTATGTCCGGGATTGGCATCCACACCGTCGCAGCTACAGCCATAAAACTTTGCACAGTCACACGACTGGACCCCAAGAGCGTCATAGGCTATGTTGTGAGGTGAAATTTTAACCCCGCACGTTCCAATTCACCAAACCATTTTGCCACTATCTACATAATGGGGAAAAAGTGAAAGGAAAAGTGTTGGAGGCAAATTAACAACTGCCAGATGTGAACAAGGGGGACTTAAAGAATGAGAGTGATGGCGCCAAAGAGTATATACCGTACAGTTGCTAAAGTGGGGCCCTGACATGGGATACTCACCACACACGGGGATATGAACACACACACAAAACGCGCCACACACTACCACGTGCTTCAACACATATACCAGGGTTTCCCAACTCCAGTCCTCAAGGCACACCAACAGATCATGTTTTCAGGATTTCCTTTGTATTGCACAGGTGAAGCAATTATCACCTGAGCAATACTAAGGAAATCCTGAAAACATGATCTGTTGGTGTGCCTTGAGGACTGGAGTTGGGAAACCCTGACATATACCACCCTCAGCACACATTTCACCACACATACACCAACCTCGCCACATAAAAGTCGAAACACAAAAGTCGCCACTCAAAACTCGCCATGCTGTCCCAGAGCTGTTTAAAAGATGAAAAATGAGCTGTGATTGGTTGCTCTCAGCAACAGGTTTCTTTGTAGACAGTTGTGGTAACTGAGGCCTATTATTCTTATCATTTCTATGGTGTTATCGTCCTTCTGTAAAGCTGGAAATAACACAATTTATTACCGTGCCAACACAGACCACCCTCTGACACAGACTGCAGGGGGAGCCCAGTATCATACAGGATAGGATTAGATACACAGCTCAACACACAGTATCACGCAGGATAGGAATAGATACACGGCTCAGCAGACAGTATCACACAGGAAAGGATTATATACACGGCTGAGCAGTCAGTAACACATGATAGGATTAGGTACATGGCTCAGCAGTCAGTATCACACAGGATAGGGTTAGATACACAGCTCAGCAGTCAGTATCACACAGGATAGGATTAGATACACAGCTCAGCAGTCAGTATCACACAGGATAGGATTAGATACACGGCTCAGCAGACAGTATCACACAGGATAGGATTAGACCCAGAGCTGTAGTCACTGTTCTGCTGTTACCTAATGTATTGTACTCCAGTTACACCCAGATCTGCAGTCACTGTTCTGCTGTTACCTAATGTATTGTACTCCAGTTACTCCCAGAGCTGCAGTCACTGTTCTGCTTTTACCTAATGTATTGTAGTCCAGTTACACCCAGAGCTGCAGTCACCGTTCTGCTCTTACCTAATGTATTATACTCCTATTACAGCCAGAGCTGCAGTCACTTTTCAGATCTTACCTAATGTACTGTACTCCAGTTACACCCAGCGCTGCAGTCACTTTTCTGCTCTTACCTACTGTATTGTATGCAAGTTTCACCCAGATCTGCAGTCACTTTTCTGCTCTTACCTAATGTATTGTACGCAAGTTACACCCAGAGCTGCAGTCACTGTTCAGATCTTACCTAATGTACTTTACTCCAGTTACACCCAGAGCTGCAGTCACTGTTCTACTGTTACCTAATGTACTGTACTCCAGTTACACCCAGATCTGCAGTCACTGTTCTGCTATTACCTAATGTATTGTATATGTACAGGACTGTGCCTGTGTAATGAGCGATGCAGCAGTGAGGCATTTAACGGCTGTAATGTGCCTGTACAATAAGCGATGCAGCCATGTTGCCGCGACGACTAAGCGACTGTCGCTGATTGGTCACGGCCTAACTGCCGCGACCAATCAGCGACGCAGAATTTCCGTTACAGACAGACAGACAAGATAAGACAATTATATATATATATATATATATATATATATATATAGATAATCAATATAATTTGCTATAGCTAACCACAGTTGGTTACTATGCCCAGGCAACGCTGGGCTCTTCAGCTAGTATATATTAAAATTGATCTACTACTTATTATTTATTGATATATACTGTATATTAAGAGGATAAAAACTTTGATTGGAATGCTTCTTTAATATTTTGTTTAGCCACTTTTCACTGCAATTACTGGTTAAAGTCTTTTGGGGTATGTCTTTACCAGCTTTGCACATTTAGAGGCTGACATGTTTGTCCATTCATATATATAAACTCGCTCTCGCTCAGGGAGATTGGATGGACGTGTCTGTGAACAGCAATTTTCAAGTTTTGCCAGAGATTCCCAATGGGATTGAGGTCTGGACTGTGACTGGGCCTTTGACACACATGAATATGCTTTGATCTAAACCATCCATTGTAGCTCTGGCAGGTCAATGTCCTGCTGGAAGGTGAACCTACGCCTCAGTCTCATGTCTTTTGCAGCCTCTTACAGTTTTTTCTCCAGGATTGCACTGTATTTAGCAACATCCATCCTCCCATCAACTCTGACCAGCTTCCTTTTCATTGCTCAAGAAAACCCTCCCCACAGCAGGATGTTGCCACCACCATGTTTGATGATGGGGATGGGGATTCCAGGGTGAAGTGCAATGTTAGTTTTCCCGCAAACAGTGCTTTGTATTTAACCCCAAAAATTCTACTTTGGTCTCATTTGATGAGAGTACCTTCTTCCACATGCTTGCTCTATCCCCTATGTGGATATTTGCAAACTGCAAACAGGACTCCTTATGACTTGGTTTCATGGCTTTCTTCTTGCCACGCTTCAATAACAGCCAAATCTGTGGAGTATATAACTAATAGTTATCCTGTGGACAGATTCTCCCACGTGAGCTGTGGATCTCTGCAGCTTTTTCTGAGTGACTATGGCCCTCTTTTCTGCTTCTTTAATTAGTGTTGTCATTGCTTGGGATGTCAGTTTAGGTGCATGACCATGTCTTGGTAAGTTTACAGTTGTGCCATATTCCTTCCATTTTTGATAGATTGAACAGTGCTCCATGAGATGCTAAGAGCTTGGGCTATTTTTATGACCTAACCCTGCTTTACACTTCTCAACTTTATCCCTTACCTGTCTGGTGTGTTCCTTGGTTTTCCTTATGCTGTTTGATCCCTAATTTTCTCAAACAAACCTCTGAGGTCTTCACAGAACAGCTGTAGTTATACTGAGAATAAATTACACACAGGTGGACTCAATTTGCTAATTATGTGACTTCTGAAAGCAGTTGGTCACTCAGGGTGTATCAGACTACACGGGGCTGAATACAAATGCACATCACAATTTTTTGGGTGTTCAGAAAAAAATGTGCAAAAGTTCACGGCGCATGAATACTTTTTCAAAGCATTGTGTATAGAGACCTCTACAACTACTTTTCAGGTGAGGTCATAGGGCATTCTGCTATGTATCATTCTGACACTACGTTGTCACGGCGGTGGTGACCGCCGCCATTCCAGCAGCGGCGGTGTCCGCTGTCTGTTCTCACCTGCCCACATCTCGCCGCGCTGTGCCCGCCTCCTCCTTGCTCCCGTCCTCCCAGCACGTGGTTGTCACGTGCAGGCGCCCTAGGCCGTGGGCGCGCACCCTGCAGGTTTCTTAAACTTGCAGCGCCCGCCCAGAGGCCCTGGCCGCCCAATCAACCAGTAGCGTGTGGTATATCGGGCATCTCCAAGATGGTAGAGACACCTGATTATTGTGTGCTGTACCTTGCGGTATTCTGGCCGAGTTGTAGGGGGGCTTCCCTACAACTTCCTCTTAATCCTTGCCTTGCCTCAGTTCTGTGCTTCGCATTCCGTCTTGTACTTTTCCCTCAGTCCTGCACTCTGTTCTCAGTCCTGCACTCTGTTCTCAGTCCTGCACTCCGTTCTCAGTCCTGTACTCCGTCCTCCGTCCTGCACTTCCCACTCAGTCCTGTACTCCATACTCAGTCCTGTACTCTGTCCTGTACTCCTCAGTCCTGCACTCTGCCCCATGTTCCTGACCCGTCCTGTATCTCCGGTTCGTCTTGTGCTCTGGTTACGCCAGTTCCTCTCTGGTCCCTTGAGCCGCCCCTCTTGGTTCTAGCTGTCGCGGTATCTGTCTTCCGAGGGTCTGCCCCTAGCAGTCCCTGTATAGGGGTCGGCTCCACCTGGCGCGCTCGCCCCCGGGAGCTCCAGTTCCGCGATTCAGAGGGTCCACTCTCGGACATTACCTTCCTTGGTCGTCATCACATACGTACTACAAGATTATTGTGGGCTTTTGTATCCAGATAGCTGGGAAAATAGGCCGGTAAGATAACATTATAAAGGTTGTACAACTTTAACTAAGTTTTGAGTTGAAATATAAATCCCATGAACATCTTACTGAATTTAGGTACAAGTAACATTGACTCCCACTCAAAGTGATCTCATATGTTGCCAAGCGACAACATATTTGTCAATGAATAGGATGAGTCATTAATAATGAGGAAGAAACTGAAGCAAATAGCGCTGTTATAATAAGTTCAAACATTGGATCCTCCTTCCCAAGTATTGGAAGCAATAATAATATCCAGTGTATAATTTTACACAAGTCTCGACTAACATAACAATTACATTATTGAAAGACACTTCCTTCAATTAAGGTTAACGCACATGCAGCCGTAATATCATTTCCTTCTGAAACTGAATATATCCCGGGATCAAGGATCCCGGCTTGAGAGATCCCAAAGTACATTTTTCACAGAAACCAGGCTAGGTTTGATTCTGTAGACCCTAAATTTACACTTCATGTACTGAACCATTATACAGCTAGGTAAATAAATCTTAAAGGCATTTACCATGGGATAAAACTGTTGCGTACTCACCGCCAAGGATCCCGTCCTGCTCCTTCCGGGTCTGCTGGTGCCCAGGATTTACACACTCCTAGCAAGTCTCCAAGTACTGTGCTTAGAGCCCGCTCATGTACCCTTCCTCTTTCTTAAAGGGGCCGCGTGTGTTACTCTAAAGTGTTCCCAGCCGATGGCTGGAGGTCTCTTTCTATTTAAAGTGCCTCCTCCAACATGGAGGTGCCTGTGCAATGTTGTGAGTTTTTTCCTAACACACTTGTCAGTTCTCAGATCCCTGTACTTGTATCCGAGTCTGCTGCACCTGCCAGCGCTCACCTCAATGGCAGTAGAGCCAGATTCACCCTCCAGTGCTCACCTCAATGGCAGCAGAGCCAGCTGCACCCACCAGTGCTCACGAAAATGCAGCAGAGCCAGCTGCACCTGCCAGTTTTCACCTCAATAGCAGCAGATCCAGCTGCACCTGCCAGTGCCCACCTCAACGGCAGCAGAGCCAGCTGCACCCATCATGGCTCATCTGTCCTTTAGACTGTCCTATCTGCACCTGCGGTTCCTGTCATCTTCTCTGCCTGTCTGCATCTGTTGGACATTTCCCTGGGCGATTCCAGCTATCCACTCCTAGGGGTCAGCCGCCATCTACCGAAGGTCAGTCCAGGAGTAGCACCTGGATCACCTCCCTTGTCTCTCGACAGACTGCGGTGTTGTTAGCTGCTGCGTGCCCATGGTTGGATTGGGTGTGGCTCCTAGTTACGCCCCTCCAGGTCTTACTTGGGCTTTAGCACAGGGGTTCCAACACCCAGTCCGTTACTAAAATTATTTCTAAAGAGCACAAAACACCAAAAATGAATTGGAATACTTGCTCAGCCAATCACTGCTCAGTGATCACCCTCCTCAGCCATTGATTGGCTGAGTAGGCATTTCAACACATTTATGGTATGTTGAGATGGGACCAGGATATAAAAACTATAAGGAATGGGGTAAGCACTGAAATAGGAGCTGTAGGTAAGGTGACAAGGATTTTCTTTAATCAATCTGAGCCAACTTAAAAATATTTTTTTATCACCTGGACAACCAAGCGATACTATCAAAATAAAAGTCTTAATAGTTTATTTTTATAAATTAGCAAAATGCAAAGTGAATAAGCCGAAGGGAAATCAAACCAACATTTGGTGTAACTGCTTTTGGCTTCCAAATAGCATCAAAGCATCAATTCTTCTAGGTACACTTGCACATATATTTTGAAAGAACTTGTCAAGGAGGTTGTACCAAACATCTTGAGAATTGTGCATATCCTTCTGTCTCCTCATGTAAACCCAGACAGCCTTGATAGTGTTGAGATCAGGGCTCTGTGGGGCCGTATCACCACTTCCAGGACTACCTGTTTTTCTTTGCACGTAAGAGAGTTCTTAAAGATGTTGTTCTCAAGTTTAACATTGATGACCTTTCCTTAGGATAGATAGCAGTGTTCAGCCAAGGAAACAGCAAAGTGCAGTAAATGGAAGGCACAACATACTTACCTTTGAAATTGGAAAATAATTGTCCATCTGTGCATTAGCTCAGAACTGACAGCAATCTATGGGAACCAAGTACACTCATCTACTGTTAAGAGAAGTCTGGCCGAAAGTGGTCTTCATGGAAGAATTGCTGTTAAATAGTAATGTTTTCCATAAGGAAAAAGTACTAAGTGATTAAACTATGCACGAAAACATAGGACATGGGTGCTGAAAATGGGAGCAGGCTTTCTGGACTGCTGAGTCAAAATTTGAAATATTTGTCTGTAACAGAAGGCAGTTTATTCGCGAGGAGCTGGAAAGCGGTACAATAATGAGTGTCTGGAGAAAACAGTGATGCATGGATGAGGGTCCTTGCAAGTTGGGGGAAGCATTTTGGCAGCAGGACAACGACCCTAAACACACAGCCAATGTCTGTAAACTATCTTCAATGTGGCTTGAAAAGGGTACTCAACAGAACCGAAATGTCACTAAATCCCAATGGGCAATTAATACACAATTTTCTGTTTTTGCCTAAGTGATGTGCTGCCTTCTTCTTTTTTAACTTTCTTCAGTGTGAAATAGAACACAAAGTCTTGGATGTGATGATATGGTCCCCACAGAGCCCAGATCTCAGCATCATCAAGTCTGTGTGGGTTAAATGAAGAGACAAAAGGATTTCCACATGTCAGCATCCACAGAAGATCTGTAGTTAGTTCTTCAAGATGTTTGGAACGACTTCCTTGCCAAGTTCCTTCAAAAACTGTCCACAAGTGTCCCTGGAAGAATGGAGGTTTTGATGCTGTTTTAAAGGCAAAAAACGATCACATGAAATATTGTTTTGATTTAGATTTTGTTCATTCACTTTAAATTTTGATAATTGATAAAAAGAAAACAATTAACATTCTTTTGTCTTAATTATTATTACCCACCAACATTTTTTTCCACACCTATCCTAAAACGTTTGCACAGTATTGTATGTTTATGCAGGTCTACAGTTCTCTTGTCTCTTCTTGTTTTGCATGGTCAAAATTACCTTTATTTTTTTTCTAAACTAATCATCTTGCACCACTTTTCCAAAGGTATCATAAGACAGGTAAGGAACATCACCCAAGTTTTAGTAATGTTTCGTAATTTTTTGGGATACCTTTGTACTTTCCTTAAGGTTGTATCAGAGCATTGCTAGATTGCCAAATTTTACAGCTTTGCAAATGGATAAGCTTGTTGATAAGCCTCATGGGAGATAAGATTAAATAGATTGACCCAACATTCCCATAAACCGGTATAAATAAGAAGTGTCTGAAGATGTATAAACATGTCAGTTGCTTATATATTACAGTGATATATTGGCACAAAATAGATACTTTTCCAGAACATTCCATACCAATATCCAGAACATGTGCAGATATGAATATATCCGGAAAACCCAACACATTCAATTTAGGCCATTGTGAGTGTTGCCTTTGTGTGGGGGGCCTCCGTGTTGATTTTACGCACAGCTTTCCTTCTATGAATGCCCTACTTCCACATTTGTGTGCGAGCATTGACAATTACATTCTTGCATTTCAGTTTTCTTATGATAATGGCCCATCACTTTGAGAAGCAGGAAATGAAAAAAGATAAAAGGACGGCGGTTCTCCTTCAATGACTTCCGACAAATAATGTTTTGGGATAGAAGAAATATGCTGTGGCATGCTTTGTATCCAGTTCCTCCGCCGTTCACATTATATGCAAGAATGTGCTTTGATTTTTTTTGTCAGTTGCAGCAAATTGCGCTGTTCTGTATTAGACATGTAGCATTAAAATTACTGCTCTGCTATAAAATCATAGTGGGTGAACATAAACCCGTCAATACCAACTCCCTCTGACATGGCCGTCAAATCAAAGTGCCCATTCTAGCAATGTTACGGGCATTAGCAAATATTAGCTGATCATTTGTATGAACAAAACAAATCTGCCTGCCAGAATCTAAGACAGCAGTATTGTAGAAATATAGATCCTGGCAGGTGACAAGGCTAGGGGATAGATTTATGGAAACAAATTGGAATTTGAACCACTAAGTCATGGGCACTAGAATTTAGAAATACTTCTATATTGTGCCATCATATGGCATCGTAGTGCAGAGCTTTCCAACAGGACGCCACAGAGTTCTATTGGTGCTGTATTACTGCTTATTGCAAATTTCAAATGTGCTCAGAATCTATTGATTATCTATAGGATGGGTCATCAATATCAGATTGCACTGCACAGCTCTTTTTAGTGTGTAGTGGCTGCTACCGAGTACTGCAGATTAGCTACTATTGTTTCTGTTCTACAGCTTTCTTGAATAGGAGCTGTTATGTAGCACTTGGAAGTAACCACCAAACTTGAAAAGGAGTATTGCAATATACCTTTGTTCCATGTGTTTACATCCACCCCTGCTGGAGCTTGAAACAACTAACTGATGAGGATGATGGGTTTCAATATATTCTGACAAGACACCCCTTCTAGACTTATATGGCCATAATTCCAACTTACCAATGAGCCCTAAAACTGATGTTGGCTCAATGGTTAGCACAAAAGAAGGAATTCCTTCAGACAAAATGTCATTGTTTGAGTAGACCCAAATCCTTGTAATTTTGAAAGATCATCTAATATGTGCAACAACAGTCCTGATTCCCATGCTCTGTACCTTGACATCCACTCTTATGAGTGGACTGTTTCTCTTAATTAGCATTTTCTTTACTTACCAACATGCATTGCTTCTTCTATTGTCCAGTGAGTTGGCTTTCATGAACTGAAATACTGCCTCTATGTTGTGCTTTAGTGCAATTTTGATTATAGGAACATAGAGAAAAAGAGCTCCTCCCACTTCCTGTATCGAGAGGAAGTCCTGCCTCCAACTTCTTGTAATTGTCTCCTCAGATAGAGATGGATTGCACTTGACAACAGGCAAGGGAAAGTAAGTTAGATTGAAGGGAGATACCTAATGGTCTGTGTTTTGGGGTGATTTTTTTTGGTGGGATAAGTCAACATACTTTTTGAAGGCATATTCTGAAGTTTGGAACTTATCCCTTATGTGTCAGTTAAGGGTAACTTCCCAATCACTTGGACCCCCACAGATCACAAGAACCGAGGTTCTGAAGAGCCCCATGTAAATAAATCAATGATCAATCATGTGTAAGGAGAAGGACCGTGTCAAACGTACCTTTCCTGCAAAGGTTCCGGAACTGTCGGGGCTGTCACCTATGATGCACGGGGTAAAGCTGCACCCGCTGGCAGGGGGCACGGTTAAGCTAAAAGAGCCACAGCGTGTGGAAAAGCAGAGAGTTTCAGTGGGAACGTGCAGCGTGCAGGGCGATTGTGTGAGTGCTCTGACTACAGGGGTGAGTCACAGAGCCGGCCTAAAGGCCCCTTTACATTTAGCGACGCACCAGCAATCCCGACAACGATACGACCCGGTCAGGATTGCTGGTGCATCGCTAAATGGTCGCTAGTGAGCTGCCACACAGGCAGAGCTCACAGCAATGTAGCGACGCAGCAGCTTTCAGACACGGCGATCGTGACATCCTTCCGCCCGCGTCCATTCGTCCCTCGTCGGCGCCAGCAGGAAGCGCCCGACGAGAAATGGAGCTGCCCGATCTCGTGCGATCAGCGACAGACAGCGGGGGAGCCGGTCGGAGGTAAGTATCACAAATAGCGATATCGCTAGCGATATCGCTGCTGTGTCACAAAATCGGTGACACTTTAGCGATATCGCTAGCGATATCGCTATGTGTAAAGGCCCCTTAAGACTGAGAGACTTCAGCGATACTAAGAGAGTCAAGCTGCAGAAAGTGGTACGGACACCGATGACACCTCTGATGCCACTGCCATCACTGACCGTGAGTGACAAAGCCTCTTGTGAAATCGTAGACACACACCTTAGCCGGCAAGGAAGCCAGGTCAGCCCCTGTGAACTGAGGCCAGATAAACTCACACACAATTGCCATGCAAAGTTAGCCTCTGCACGGGGAAGAGACTTTCTTCTTTCTCCACCCTTCGTTCCTACAGACTCAGGACCCCTTGCTAGGAATATGAGGATTGATCGCCTTCACCAGGATCCAGTACGCCTCCTTCAGGACAACGCAAGACTCCGTATGTGCTAGGGCCTTGGCGCCAACGTTTGCACCCAGGACTCTCGCAACTAAAAATCGCTGGTTTGATAAGTTTATTTACTTTTGAACTGTTTGCCTGAATCTGCCCAACATTTTCATTTTGACACCCCTGTTGAACCTGCCTTTTCTCCCCCCACTTCTCCCTGCATGGAGTATCCACTGTATGATTAAACCCCATTTAACCCTTGCTCTGCCTTGGTCCGTTACTGCATCCCACGTTCCTGCTTGAACCTGTCATGATCCAGCGTGGATCTGACAGATTAAATGGATAAGTGAACTTTTTTTCCTTTGGCTAGGTGCCAAAGTGATGTGTTTGCCCCGGTGGCCATTAGAATTATTACACGTGGTGTCGTTCATTCTAAGTTGCCCCGGTGGTGGTGAGTGGTAGTGCACTTTAGTTTCTTTGGTTTAGTGCACGTAATTATAAATCAGGTGTGAGGCTCTATAAAAGAGAGTCAGGTGTGTTCAATCACTGTTGGTGATATTGTGTTCGTCATTTGGGAAGCAAACCTGGGTGAGGAAGGAGTTGAACATGAGTCCTGCGCAGCCCAGCCAGAGGGGACGAGTGGCAGCTATGTGGTCTGCAAGAAGGGCTGGCATGGCGTGGTGGAGTCCCAGTTTATGGTGTCGGCAGGAAGTGCTTGCATGGCTTGGTGGAGTGACGACTATGGAGAGAGTTGCACTCAGCATGCGGGACTTGGTTGCTGAGAGCTGGACTCAAGAATGCTTGACTTTTTGGGCAGGAGCTGAACTCATCTTTGGGACTCTGTTACTGGACTTCTGCAATTGGTGGTGGACTCTGCTCCAAGGCTGCACTATGGTGAAGGATCCAGTTATGGTGATGGATCCGGGTGGAGGAGAAGATGCACACAGATGGTGGGCTCTGTTGCTAGGAGCATATGCAACAGAGCAAAGCTAAGTGGTGTTTCCCCTGTATTGTCATTTTCCCTCATGTGTGGTTAGTGCAGTGGTGGGATTAGTTTCCGCACCGACCAATTCCCTAGAGAGAGTTTAGGTTCAGGGCGAGCTATGGCTTTTAGGTTCCTGTGCGTCGCCCGGTGCGGAATCGGCATAGGGAACGTTAGGAGTGTATCTTCATTTATTCTTATGAGAATACCGAAGAAAAGCCAAGTGGTGGTCCCATTTAAAATTAATGGAGCTGCAAACCCCCAGGGATTGGGAAGTTACACTGTAACCAAACTTGAGAATATCCCTTTAAATGAGGTGATTTGCAGATTGTCTATTTATCTCATTAACTATCAAATGATAGTGACCATTTAAACTCCATTATTTTATTTTATAGGTTTTCAAACGGACTTTCAATTTAATTCCTAGCTGAGCTTTTTCCAAGTGACGGAAACATAGATGCGCTTCCACCAGTGATCAATTGATGACAGTATCTGGACCTGTATTGTAATACTATCTCAGTGTGCGTAAATTATTTAAAGCTTAGTGGACACTTATGCACAGGAAAAAGATAAAGGGGCTTTTCCAGGATATCCATAGTCCATTTGCTTAATAGGATATGTAGATTTCACAGAGGGTGGTCTCCAACTGAAAACTTCTTCAAAACTTGAGAGGCTCTAAATATCTGTGAATAATATTATGGAACATATAGTTGGTCATTCATTTCAATGGCTTCGTACTAATGCATTTCCCATTTCACACATTAGCAGCTGATTGTTCAGTCAATTTCAATTGTTTCAGCTGATCAGCAGTCTTCTGCAGGAAAATAGTCAAAAATTGCATTTTTTATACTGAAAATGAATAATAACTTAGCTATGAGCAAATCAACAATGAAGTCACTGGACAAGGTCTTCAAATCAAGAAACATTTCACTGGCAACAAAGACATGGCTAAGGCTGCTTTCACACATCCAGCTTTTTGAATCCGGCACGATGCGGCGAAAAGTGTGAAAACCGGATCCAGAATTGGATCCGGTTTTGGCACATAGAATTTAATGATTGCCGCATCGTGTCGGAAGGACATGCGGCGCCTCTGTTTTAAGCCGGAAACGGCAAACCTGCGCCGTCCGGCGTCAGCAAAAAACGTTGCCTGCAACTTTTTTTGCAGCGCCGGTACGGCTTTTTCTACAGCACATGCGCGGACACTGTGAGGTTTAACTCACAAGTGCCCGGTGCGCGCGGATCTCTCTCCCCCCCGCATACCACCTCCTCTCTCGTCCCCGGTGTGGCTCCTTTAAATGCTTTCCAAGCCGGATCAGGCGCCGCATCTGCATCCGGTGTCACCGCTGCAGGCCTGATCCGGCGGTCCAGCTTTCCACCGCACGCCGCCGGAACAAAACCACCGGATGTGTGAAAGCAGCCTAATACATAGATTGGTCTTTTCTGTGGTAACGTATGGATGTGAAACCTGGATGATAAAAAAACAAGACAGAAGAAGAATCAATGCCTTTGAAATATGGTGCTGGAGAAGGTTGTCATCAATACCATGGATGGAAAGAAGAACAAAAATCAATTTTGGAACAAATCAAGACATACATGTCACTTGAAGCATGGATCGCAAAGCTACGACTTACCTACTTTGGACACATTATAAGAAGAGACCAATCATTGGGGGAGGACATTATCGTTGGAAGAATAGAAGGAATAAGGTGAAGAGGAGACCAACAACCCAATGGCTTGATACTATCAAGATAACTGTGGAGAAGACATTGATGGACCTATCTGGCCTTGAACAAGATCGATCTTCCTGCAGATTGTTCATCCATCAATTTGCCATGGCTCGAGATGGAGCCAAAGGCTGTTAAAATAAAAAATAAAAATATAAAATAAAAATATATATTGCATGGCGAAGCCACATTACTGTGTACGTATTCCCTTATAAAATTACTGGCTTGTCGAGTAATTTAGATAAAAATAGTCTAAAAAACATATAAATAAAATGTATATGAAAATATCAATGATCAATCAAAATGTAATTTCTTTTTGCAATATTCCATTATCTATGGTTAGTGTCTCTGGGTACTGTATATCAAGTCAATTGAAAATTGCAAATGCTACATAAAAGGAATACTAAAAGCTGAGAAATATAGCAGCAATATGTGTCAGTATTATGAGTTATGCAAGTGGTGGTGACAGATGGGTAATAAACTAAAGGAAATGATTCACAGCCTCACCAATATCTCCAGTGTAGTAGCTGCATACATATAGTGTGATTGATTAATATTACAAGCTTTTCCCAGCAGCTCCAGCCATGGCACTATAGATTGGCTAGCAACCACTTGACTTGTACTCTTGGTGACTTTCATTACAGTAATGTGTACAGAAGTGATCACAAGGAGGTCATGTGCCATCAAGTCAAGGGAGGAAAGTGCAGAAACAAGAACAATTGAATGTATGCTTGCAAGGCTAGACTGGGACAAAAAGTATCCCTGCCCCACAAACCCCATCAGCCCACATACTATAACACTCCCCCCTCCCTGATCAGTGAATTTTGCTATACTTTGTCGTGTCCCAAAACACTCCTCTTAAAGGAGTGTTATTACGTATAAGAACCACATGTGAATGGCACTGTAGTGTACATGATCGACCACAGATCCATTTACATGGTGCTCTTTAGCGCTTTGGTTCTCAGGATCATGGGGATCCCAGCGGTTAGACCCCCAGGGATTGGAAAATTCTCGGGATAGAGGATTATTTAGGATAATCCATTTAAATGGGTTTTCCATTTTTTTTTAATTTTCACATAAGAAGATTGAAAATAATAAACCAATATTGACACTCCCAAAGTCCAATGTCTCCTCTCCCACAACAAGACAGAAGTGGTACTGTGCAGTGTATATATAGAGAATAAGGCCACACTCACATGTTCAGTATTTGGTCAGTATTTTATATCCGTATCTGTAAGACAAAACCAGGAGTCTTTCAGTTTAGCACGGACCCTGGAAGTTTCTGTGCTCTAGGGACTGATACCCTGCCTCGTGCATCTTGTCCTGGCAGGGAGAGCACGCTCCTCTCCTCTGCTTGCAGACCTCCATTTTCCTATATCCTCACTGCTCTGCACTTTGCAACCTCTCAGAAGCATCTCCTCCCCCCAGAGGGATCGTGCACACTTCCCGGTTCAGGCAAAAGTGGACAATGTTCCAGTAAGGGATCAGGTAAAATGTGTGGATGCACATGCTTGAGTCCAGCTCTCAGCAACCAAGTCCCGCATGCTGAGTGCAACTCTCTCCATAGTCGTCACTCCACCAAGCCATGCAAGCACTTCCTGCCGACACCATAAACTGTGACTCCACCACGCCATAAACTGTGACTCCACCACGCCATGCCAGCCCTTCTTGCAGACCAACTAGCTGCCGAGTGGCTGGGCTGCGCAGGACTCATGTTCAGCTCCTTCCTCACCCAGGCTTGCTTCCCAAATGACGAACACAATATCACCAACAGTGATTGAACACACCTGGCTCTCTTTTATAGAGCCTCACACCTGATTTATAATTACGTGCACTAAACCAAAGAAACTAAAGTGCACTACCACTCACCACCACCGGGCAACTTAGAATGAACGACACCACGTGTAATAATTCTAATGCCACCGGGGGCTATCACATCACTTTGGCACCTAGCCAAAGGAAAAAAGTTCACTTATCCATTTAAACTGTCAGATCCACGCTGGATCATGACAACTTCCTTTTCATGTTCTGTTTGTCCAAAAGCAGAGAAAGTGATGCCAGCGCTGATTGGGCACGTGTCACATCTATCGCATCACAGCCCTGGGGAGAGCTAGTGCTGACACCGCAGGAACGGCACTGGTGCAAAAGGCGATTGCAGGCTTTATTATTTTATTAGGACATAACATTTAGTTTAAGAGAAGGTTGTCCAAGTAGGAAAAAATCCCTTTAATCAGTAGACTATTTATTAGTCCATGTGACAACATTTTAGTTACATAGCAGAGAAATTTTCTGTTATGGATTCGAAACATTGCCACATGGGCTAATTAATCGGAGTGCTGCCTATATACTGGTGCTTCTCACAAAATTAGAATATCATCAAAACGTTAATTTATTTCAGTTCTTCACTATAAAAAGTGAAACTCATATACAGATGTGCTCAAAAAGTTTACATACCCTGGCAGAATTTTTGATTTCTTGGCCTTTTTTTTTTTACAGAATATTAATGATAACACCAAAACTTTTTCTCCACTCATGGTTAGTGGTTGGGTGAAGCCATTTATTGTCAAACTATTGTGTTTTCTCTTTTTAAATCATAATTACAACCCAAAACATCCAAATGACCCTGATCAAAATTTTAAATACCCCATTTCTTAATAATGTGTATTGCCCCCTCTAACATCACTGACAGCTTGAAGTCTTTTGTGGTAGTTGTGGATGAGGTTCTATATTTTCTCAGATGGTAATGCTGTCCACTCTTCTTGGCAAAAAGCCTTCAGTTCTAGTAAATTCCTGGGCTGTCTAACATGAACTGTTCCTTTGAGATCTCCCCAGAGTGACTCAATGATATTGAGGTCAGGAGACTGACATGGCCATTCTAGAACCTTTACTTTGTTCAGCTGTAGCCAATGACAGGTCGACTTGGCCTTGTGTTTTGGATCACTGCTATGTTGGAACATCCAAGTAAGTCCCATGCACAGCTTCCAGGCTGATGAGTGCAAATTTGCCACCAGAATTTGCTGTTAACGTGCTGCATTCATTGCTCCTTCAACTTTGACCAAGTTTCCTGTGCTTTTGTAGCTCATACATCCCCAAAACATCAGCGATCCACCTCCATGCTTTACAGTGGGAATGGTGTTGACTGGGATGTGGAGGGGTAGAATGGGATGGCGCGTGGAGAGTGGGGCTGTGGAGGGAGAGAGAGCAGGGCTGTGTAGGGAGAGCGGGAAACAGATGGAGAGCGGTGCGGTATAGGGATAGAATGGGATGGTGCATTGAGAGCGGGGCTGCAGAAGGAGAGAGTGGGACAGCAGGTGGAGAGGGGGACTGTGGAAGGAGAGAGCGTGATGGCGGATGGAGAGCGGGGTTAAGGGAGAGAGCGGGAGGCAGGTGGAGAGGTGGGCTGCTGAGGGAGAGAGCGGGATGGCCAGTAGAGACGGGCTGCAGAGGGAGAGAGCAGGATGGTGAGTGGAGAGCGGGGCTGCGAAAGGAGAGAGTGTGATGATGAATGGAGAGCTGGGCTGCGGAGGGAGACATCTGGGCTGCGGAGCGGAAGTGGGGCTGCTGAGGGAGAGGGAGGGACAGCCAGAGGATACAGGGGCTGTGGAGGGAGAGAGCAGGACAGTGGAGGGAGAACGGGGCTGCTGAGGGAGAGTGGGATGGCAGTTTGCTACTATGCCTGGGTAACTCCAAACTCTTCAGCTAGTGTGTATATATATAGATATAGTATGGGACATCCATTTCTTCGTGTATATATATAGATATATATAGTATGGGACATCCATTTCTTCTCAGATGGCTGCGTTAGAACAGAGCTTTGCGGGTGTCTTGTATTTTATGTGCTGTCAATTTTGTACTACATGTTGACTAGTGTTTACAGGTGTCATGCATTGCCTTTCATTTCCACATTTGGAAGTGAAAATCGTTAACTATATGGCCACTTTCTGCTGCTTGCCAGATTTTGGCTGGTTTTCTGCACAGGTATTGTGCACATGTCCTATTTTACATAATAGAACAGGCTTATGAAATCTGTAGAATGAGCATGAGAACTGGCAAACGACCAATTAATGCCAAATCTGTAGCACCTTCCACCTTAGCATTGAAACCGCCTGGATAATGATTACAGCAGAGGATTAAACATCTGGCGTCTGAGTTTTCTGTGATCCTGGTCAATACTCTGGAAGTTAAACTGTCAGTCAACCTCACAAATATGGCTGATATCTACTGCACAATTTTGAGCATTTGTCTTATCCCCAATCACATTAGGCCAGACAGTACATGTACAAATGAGTCAAAAATTAAGAGACAACTGTAAAATTTTCAGTCTTTCTGATTTTCTCTTTATAGGTATATTTTTGAGTAAAATGTAAATTGCTCTTTTATTCTATAAACTACTGACAACATGTCTTCGAATTTCCAAGGACTAAATTTTGCATTTATTTTCAGAAAATGAGAAATGGTCAAAATAACACAAAATGCAGTGCTTGCAGACCTCAAATAATGCTTAGAAAACAAGTTCATAATCATTTAGAAACAACAATACTAATGTTTTAACTCAGAAAGAGTTCAGAAATCAATATTTTTTGGAATAACCATGATTTTTAATCACAGCTTTCATCAGAGGCATATCTAGGCTTTCTGGCACCCGGGGCAAGAATTTGGTTCGGCAACCCCCCCAAGTACATATGCGACTTGCACAGTTACTGTATATACTCAAGTATAAGCCGACCCGAGTATAAGCCGACCCCCCTAATTTTGCCACAAAAAACTGGGAGAACTTATTGACTCGAGTATAAGCCTAGGGTGGGAAATGCTCCATAGATTGTTCCCCCATATGGTGTCCCCATAAGAAGCTCCATAGATTGTTCCCCCATATGCTGCCCCCACAAGAAGCTCCATAGATTGTTCCCCCATATGCTGACCCCAGAAGAAGCTCCAGATTATTCCCCCATATGCTGCCCCCATAAGAAGCTCCATAGATTGTTCCCCCATATGCTGACCCCAGAAGAAGCTCCATAGATTATTCCCCCATATGCTGCCCCCATGCTGCTGCTGCTGCTGCATGTAAAAATAAAAAAAATGACATACTCACCTCTCCGTCGCTGGGTGTCAGATTCTCACCTGTCCTGCGTCCATGGCTGCTCACCGCTATCTGCCACGTCATCAGTCAGTGACGTTCAGACTGCAGGGGGCACGGCGCACACCACGTCACCGCGCCCTCTGCTGTCTGAAGTCACTGACCGATGACAGACAGCAGCAAGCAGCCATGGACGCAGGACAGGTGAGTATCGCTATACTTACCCGTCCTGACACTGTGTCTGGAGCCCCCAGCTTCTCCGCGCTCTCTCTTCCTGCCTTCAGCGGTCATGTGGTACCGCTCATTAAAACTCATGAATATGCGCATATTCATGAGTTTTAATGAGCGGCACCACGTGACCGCTGAAGGCAGGAAGAGAGAGCACGGGGAGAAGCTGGGGGCTCAAGACACAGCGTCAGGATGGGTAAGTATGACCTGACACCCCTGCCTCCCCTCCCCCTCTGACCCCCTTTGTATATGACTCGAATATAAGACGAGAGGGGGACTTTCAGCCCAATTTTTTGGGCTGAAAATCTCGGCTTATATTCGAGTATATACGGTAGTCATGTACCCACGAGCTGCTCTCCCTAATCCTCTCAATGTTCAGAAAAAAACTGAAAGCAGGAAGAGAAGCTCGTTGTCACAGGACCATAACTATGAAAATCGCATATGAGTGAAGTGTCTATGTGATGGCACTGGAACCTGCAGCGCTGAATCCTGACATTGCAGCTTCTGAATTCTCACAACTAATGCACTGCACACTTTTAGGATTCTCCCTTGCCGATATACAGTCATGTCAGCACAAGTATATGATTTATATACTTCTGGCCACATTCCAACTAGACGTGCCCGGCGTCGCTCTGTTCATTTTCATTGAGTGAGGCCACACATGTCTAGTCAGCATGTGACCGCATGTATGTAAATTACCGGCACGAGAGAATCCTGACAGCGTGCAGTGAGAAATGTGAGAATTCAGAAGTCTGCAGTCACATAGAATGACTGCAGACTCAGCACAAACCTGGACAACCCCTTTAATGTTCCTAACAAATAAAAACTTGAGAATTAGTCAGTGTCACAAATAACATTTACATCCAGGTACCTTATAGATGACGTCTCTGCAGTCGGTCTCCTTTTCTTCTTCTTGTCCAGAACCCTTGATGAGTTTTCGCATCCACAGCTGTCTCTGTAGACGTAAATCTTCTCCGGTCTTCTGCAGCAAATCTCCACATGATGCCTTTAAAGATAGAAGTGTCATTATAATGCTCCTAAATAAAAATGTCTGCAATATACTGTCGCCTCACACTATTCCCCTCCCTCCTCATACTATCTCCTCTAACATCCCCCTGTTCCCATACTGTCTCCTCATATATTTACCCCCTCACTCTCTAAACTGCCTGGTCACACATACCCCTGACTCCCCATACTGTCTGCACACATCCCATAACCCTCACTCCCCATACTGTGTCCACATACATTAACCCGTTCGCTCCCAATACTGTCTGCACCCATCCCCCATACTGTTTCCTCATACATACTCTTCATTTTGTGTCCTCAAATCTCCCCACACACATTAAATCCCCCATCCCTCACACACATTAAATAACCCCCCATCCCCACTCCAAATCCCCCCCCACATTAAATAACCCCCCAACCCCACTCCAAATCCCTCCACACATTAAATAACCCCCATTCCCAACTCCCAAATCCCTTCACACATTATGTACCCCCCACTCCTAATCCCCCCACACATTAACCCCATCCCCATTCCAAATCCCCCCACACATTAAGTATCCCCCATCCCCACTCATTAACCCCCCACACATTAACCCCCATCCCCACTCATTAACCCCCCCACACATTAACCCCATCCTCACTCATTAACCCCATCTCCACTCATTAATCCCCCCACACATTAACCCCCATCCCCACTCATTAACCCCCATCCCCACTCATTAACCCCCCACACATTAACCCCCCACAAATTAACCCCCATCCCCACTCATTTACCCCCCACACATTAACCCCATCCCCACTCATTAACCCCCAACCCCATTCATTAATCCCCCCACACATTAACCCCATCCCCACTCATTAACCCCCCACACATATTAACCCCCATCCCCACTCATTAACCCCCACACACATTAACCCCCTCGCATTAACCCCCATCCCCACTCATTAACACCCTTCCCCACTCATTAACCCCCTTCCCCACATTAACACCCCCCATCTTCGGTGTCTTCAGCTTCACAGTGGAGCACTTACCACCAGCGTTCGCTCTGGGTGCCGGGGAGTGACGTCAGCAGCGTGATCACATGACCTGATCACGCAGCTGACGCCGCTCTGGCCCGGCGGTCAGAGCTTCAATTGTACTGGTGTTTGTATAGACGCCAGTACAATTGTTCCCCGGGAGCTGGCATGCACACGTTCTCTGCACCAGCTGTCAGCTTGACAGCTGACACATAGAACCGCCGACTCTCAGGCCGGGGGGGAGGCAGAACGCAGCCACCAGGGAGGACACTGCGGACCGCTGCATTAGGCGGCCCGACTGCGCCCCCTGCCAGCTGCACCCAGGGCAATTGCCCCGGCTGCCCCCCCTAGATACGCCCCTGGCTTTCATGCTTCTTGGTATGCTTTTCACAAGTCTTTCACACTGCTTTTGGGTGACCTTATGCCACTCCTGGTACAAATATTTAAGCAATTCTTCTTTGTTGGATGGCTTGTGACTATCCATCTTCCTCTTGATTACATTCCATAGGTTTTCAATGGGGTTCAGGTCTTGAGATTGGCCATGACAGGGATTTGATTTGGTGGTCCTTCATCCACACAATGATTGACCTAGCTGTGTGGCATGGCACATTGTCCTTCTGGAAAACCAGTCCTCAGAGTTGGGTATCATTGCCTGAGCAGAAGGAATCACATGTTTACCAGGATAACCTTGTATGCGGCTTGATTCATACATCCTTCGCAAAGATTATCCTACCCAATTCCTGCCTTGCTGAAGTATCCCCAGATCATCACCGATCCTCCACCAAATTTCACAGTGGGTGCAAGACACTGTGGCTTGTACGCCTGTCCAGGTCTCCGTCTAACCATTAGATGACCAGGTGTTGGGCAAAGCTGAAAATTAGACTCATCAGAGAAGATTACCTTCAGTCCTCTGTGGTCCAATCCTTATGGTCTTTGGCAAACTTTAGCCTGGCTCTCCTTTGCTTCCCATTGATGAAAGGCTTTATTCTAGCTTTACATGACCTGAGCCCTGCCTCTAGGAGCCTGTTCTGAACTGTTCTTGCCATGCACTTCACCTCAGCTGCCATTTGCCATTCCTTTTGTAGGTCACTTGATGGCAAACTGCAGGTTGCTGAGTGACATTTGAATAAGATGACGGTCATCTCGGTCAGTGGAGAGTTGTTTTCACCCTCTGCCGGTCTGTGGCTTTGTTGTCCCCAATGTCTGCTGCTTGGCCTTGTTGCAATGGACTGCCGTCTTAGAAATTTTAAGGATGGAGGCAACATGACGCTCACTGTATCCCTCTGCTAGCAAAGCCAGAATTGAGCACTTCTTTTCCTCACCCAAGACTTTTCAACTCCTTTAGCATGGTTAAAAGATATTTTTTCATTGCTATTACTTTTGGGGTATTACTAGCACTTGTTTTGCCATCCAGCTTGTCCTATCGCAAGAGGATTGTGAACACCACAGCAGGGTTTTTTATACTTTCCTTGGTCAAATAAGATTTGGTTCAGGTGATCACCTAATCTAGAAGCACATTAAGTAGAATGAGGTGTACTCTGGTTGGAATTCAACCAACACTGGAATGGAATGGCTGTCAGACATGGAGAGAAAATGATCTTTATAAAACAGTGCAGTGGTCTCCTAATTTTTGCCAGAGCTGTATATACACACACATAGGATTGTATACACTTGTATATACATACACAAATCCATACACAAATGTATACACACACACACATATACACTCACTGGCCACTTTATTAGGTACACCATGCTAGTAAGGGGTTGGACCCCCTTTTGCCTTCAGAACTGCCTCAATTCTTCGTGGCAGAGATTCAACAGGGTGCTGGAAGCATTCCTCAGAGATTTTGGACCATATTGACATGATGGCATCACACAGTTGGCGCAGATTTGTCGGCTGCACATCCCTGATGCGAATCTCCCGTTCCACCACATCCCAAAGATGCTCTATTGGATTGAGATCTGGTGACTGAGGAGGCCATTTGAGTACAGTAAACTCATTGTCATGTTCAAGAAACCAATCTGAGATGATTCGAGCTTTATGACATGGCGCATTATCCTGCTGAAAGTAGCCATCAGATGTTGGGTACATTGTGGTCATAAAGGGATGGACATGGTCAGCAACAATACTCAGGTAGGCTGTGGCGTTGCAACGATGCTCAATTGGTACCAAGGGGCCCAAAGAGTGCCCAGAAAAAATTCCCCACACCATGACACCACCACCACCAGCCTGAACCGTTGATACAAGGCAGGATGGATCCATGCTTTCATGTTGTTTACGCCAAATTCTGACCCTACCATCCGAATGTCGCAGCAGAAATCGAGACTCATCAGACCAGGCAACGTTTTTCCAATCTTCTACTGTCCAATTTCGATGAGCTTGTGCAAATTGTAGCCTCAGTTTCCTGTTCTTAGCTGAGAGGAGTGGTACCCAGTGTGGTCTTCTGCTGCTGTAGCCCATCTGCCTCAAAGTTCGACGCACTGTGCGTTCAGAGATGCTCTTCTGCCTACCTTGGTTGTAACGGGTGGCAATTTGAGTCACTGTTGCCTTTCTATCAGCTCGAACCAGTCTGCCCATTCTCCTCTGACCTCTGGCATCAACATGGCATTTCCGGCCACAGAACTGCCGCTCACTGGATTTTTTTTCTTTTTCGGACCATTCTCTGTAAACCCTAGAGATGGTTGTGCGTGAAAATCCCAGTAGATCAGCAGTTTCTGAAATTCTCAGACCAGCCCTTCTGGCACCAACAATCATGCCACGTTCAAAGGCACTCAAATCACCTTTCTTCCCCATACTGATGCTCGGTTTGAACTGCAGGAGATTGTCTTGACCATGTCTACATGCCTAAATGCACTGAGTTGCCGCCATGTGATTGGCTGATTAGAAATTAAGTCTTAACACACAGTTGGACAGGTGTACCTAATAAAGTGGCCAGTGAGTGTATATATATATATATATATATATATATATATATATAAAACAGGTGTGAGTGCCTGTTCAAAGCAGTTAAAACTGGTTTGAATCACTGACCGGTAACCAACTTACAATTTTGCTTAAAAAATGCTTTGTCCCAATTAATTTGCAAAGCACTGTATGTATGTATATATGTATGTATATACACTCACTGGCCACTTTATTAGGTACACCATGCTAGTAAGGGGTTGGACCCCCTTTTGCCTTCAGAACTGCCTCAATTCTTCGTGGCAGAGATTCAACAAGGTGCTGGAAGCATTCCTCAGAGATTTTGGACCATATTGACATGATGGCATCACACAGTTGGCGCAGATTTGTCGGCTGCACATCCCTGATGCGAATCTCCCGTTCCACCACATCCCAAAGATGCTCTATTGGATTGAGATCTGGTGACTGAGGAGGCCATTTGAGTACAGTAAACTCATTGTCATGTTCAAGAAACCAATCTGAGATGATTCGAGCTTTATGACATGGCGCATTATCCTGCTGAAAGTAGCCATCAGATGTTGGGTACATTGTGGTCATAAAGGGATGGACATGGTCAGCAACAATACTCAGGTAGGCTGTGGCGTTGCAACGATGCTCAATTGGTACCAAGGGGCCCAAAGAGTGCCCAGAAAAAATTCCCCACACAATGACACCACCACCACCAGCCTGAACCGTTGATACAAGGCAGGATGGATCCATGCTTTCATGTTGTTTACGCCAAATTCTGACCCTACCATCCGAATGTCGCAGCAGAAATCGAGACTCATCAGACCAGGCAACGTTTTTCCAATCTTCTACTGTCCAATTTCGATGAGCTTGTGCAAATTGTAGCCTCAGTTTCCTGTTCTTAGCTGAGAGGAGTGGTACCCAGTGTGGTCTTCTGCTGCTGTAGCCCATCTGCCTCAAAGTTCGACGCACTGTGCGTTCAGAGATGCTCTTCTGCCTACCTTGGTTGTAACGGGTGGCAATTTGAGTCACTGTTGCCTTTCTATCAGCTCGAACCAGTCTGCCCATTCTCCTCTGACCTCTGGCATCAACATGGCATTTCCGGCCACAGAACTGCCGCTCACTGGATTTTTTTTCTTTTTCGGACCATTCTCTGTAAACCCTAGAGATGGTTGTGCGTGAAAATCCCAGTAGATCAGCAGTTTCTGAAATTCTCAGACCAGCCCTTCTGGCACCAACAATCATGCCACGTTCAAAGGCACTCAAATCACCTTTCTTCCCCATACTGATGCTCGGTTTGAACTGCAGGAGATTGTCTTGACCATGTCTACATGCCTAAATGCACTGAGTTGCCGCCATGTGATTGGCTGATTAGAAATTAAGTCTTAACACACAGTTGGACAGGTGTACCTAATAAAGTGGCCAGTGAGTGTATATATATAATATAAAAATTAAAAAAAGACGGGTCACCGTTGAAACGTCGCCACCTGAGGATCAGTAAAGTATCCACTTTTTTCACATTTAATTTGGAGTGCTGGCTATTTTTTTTTTATTATATATACACACATATATATATATATATATATATATACATACATATACAGTGCCTTGCAAAAGTATTCTCCCCCTGGAACTTTTCAACCTTTTCACACATTTCATGCTTCAAAAATACTGGTACCAAATGTAAATTTTTGGTGAAGAATCAAAAATGTATTGGTTATTTTAAATTTTTGTGGAAATTTAAAAGCTGAAAAGTGGGGTGTGCAATATTATTCGGCCCCTTTACTTTCAGTTCAGTAAACTCACTCCAGAAGTTCATTGTGGATCTCTGAATGATCCAATGTTGTCCTAAATGACTAATGATGATAAATATAATCCACCTGTGTGTAATCAAGTCTCCGTATAAATGCACCTGCTCTGTGATAGTCTCAGGGTTCTGTTTGATGCACAGAGAGCATCATGAAGACCAAGGAACACAACAGGCAGGTCCGTGATACTGTTGTGGAGAAATCTAAAGCCAGATTTGGGTACAAAATGATTTCCAAAACTTTAAACATCCCAAGGAGCACTGTGCAAGCGATCATATTGAAAGGGAAGGAGTGTTATACCACTGCAAATCTACCAAGACCCGGCCGTCCCTCTAAACTTTCATCTCAATCAAGGAGAAGACTTATCAGAGATGCAGCCAAGAGGCTCATGATCACTCTGGGTGAACTGCAGAGATCTACAGCTCAGGTGGGACAGTCTGTCCATAGGACAACAATCAGTCGCACACTGCACAAATCTGGCCTTTATGGATGAGTGGCAAGAAAAAAGCCATTTCTCAAAGATATCCATAAAAAGTGTTGTTTAAGGTTTGCATCAAGCCACCTGGGAGACACACCAAACATGTGGAAGAAGGTGCTCTAGTCAGATAAAACCAAAATCGAACTTTTTGGCAACAATGTTAAACGATATGTTTGGTGTAAAGGCAACACAGCTCATCACCCTGAACACATCATCCCAACTGTCAAACATGGTGGTGGCAGCATCATGGTTTGGGCCTGCTTTTCTTCAGCAGGGACAGGGAAGATGGTTAAAATTGATGGGAAGATGGATGGAGCCAAATACAGAAGCATTCTTGAAGAAAACCTGTAGGAGTCTGCAAAAGACCTGAGACTGGGACGGAGATTTGTCTTCCAACAAGACAATGATCCCAAACATAAAGCAAAATCTACAATGGAATGGTTCCCAAAAAAACGTATCCAGGTGTTAGAATGGCCAAGTCAAAGTCCAGACCTGAATCCAATTGAGAATCTGTGGAAAGAGCTGAAAACTGCTGTTCACAAACGATCTCCATCAAACCTCACTGAGCTCGAGCTGTTCGCCATGGAAGAATGGGCAAGAATTTCAGTCTCTCGATGTACAAAACTGATAGAGACATACCCCAAGCGACTTGCAGCTGTAATCACAGCAAAAGGTGGTGCAACAAAGTATTAAGTTAAAGGGGCCGAATAATATTGCACGCCCCACTTTTCAGTTTGTGAATTTCCACCAAAATTTAAAATAACCAATAAATTTCATTCAACTTCATAATTGTGTCCCACTTGTTGCTGATTCTTCACCAAAAATTTACATTTGGTATCTTTATGTTTGAAGCATGTGGGATAAGGTTGAAAAGTTTCAGTGGGCCGAATACTTTTGCAAGGCACTGTGTATATATATATATATATATATATATATATATATATATATATATATATATAGCCAGAGCTGTATGTTCCATAAAGGCAAATGAGTGCATAATTAGAAAATCAGCTATTAATTTTGTTAGATGTATTGTATTTTTTTAGATTTTTGATAAGATTTCTCATAAAAATTAAAAATCTTGCAATGTTCATAAGGGACACTGAGGATAGTTTACTGTAGACTCACTCTTCCTCTTCTTTACAATATGCTTTTCAGAAGTCTCATCATCATTAGAGGCAGGATTACAATGACAGGCAACACTTGTATACACTGATTACACAGGATCCACCAACCACAGCAGTTGATGTGGCAGCTCCCTCTGTTCCCTTCCATCCATAATGACCTTTACACATGCTCATTACATGTTTCAATTGAAGTCATTCATCTTCGCTTTTGACTTCTTCCAGCCAGGAATTGTTTCTGCAGTAACAGTACCTCCCTTTTGTTCCACCTTACAGTAACAATATCCCCATGAATAAAATATATTGCAGTAGTGATGTCTCCTTTTGTGACCCCTTCAAAGTAGAAAATGTGGCCTCAATGGCCTCCGTATTCTATTAATGCATATGTCTGCCTTTGTAGCCCCCATAAAATAGTAATATTCCCCTTTGTGCCCCCGTACAGTAGTAACGTCTGTCTTTCTTCTCAAACACAACAGTAATGCCACTTCTCCGTTGGCATCAGTACAGTAAGATCATCCATCTTTTATGCCTCCAACCAGTCTGCAAAATGCCAAATTTTGACTCCATAAATTAATTAATAATGTATGGACCATAATGGGAGTATTATTAATGTTACCCACTGTGGAGTAATAGTGTCCACCATGCTGCCCCCACACAGTAATATTGTCTCCAGTTGAACCTAAATAATAATTATGTATACAATTGGTAACATATAGTAATAATGCCCACTAATTGGCCCTATACAGTAATTATGTCCTTAAATTAACCCTAAATAATAATAATGTCGCTAATTTGGCCCTATATAGATCTAATTGGCCAATCAATGATTATGTCTCCTAATTGGCAACTACATAATAATAATGTCCCCCAATTACCTCTAAATAGAAATAATGTTCCTCAGTTGGTCACGTACAGTAATTATCTCCCCAATTTGCCATACATACCAATAATTTCCAGTAATCGGCCCTAAATAATAATAATGCCCAAAGTGCCTCTATAGTAATAATTTTCACAAATTGGCCATATATAGTAATATTGTCCCCCAATTGGCTCTATATAGTAATAATACACCCCAGTTTACCAGATCATTAATAATGTCCCCCGATGTAGCCCCAATACTATAATACCGTCCCCATCCTGGCTAAAAAACTAATAATATCTCCACTCAGGCTCCAATACTGTAACAATGCCCCCTGTCCTGCCCCCAATGCTGTAATAATGTCCCCTATCCTACTGTCAATATTGTACTAATGTCTCTATGTAGTAATAATGTTTCCCAATTGGCCATATATAGTAATATTGACCCCTAGTTGGCCCTATATAGTAATAATGGTCCCCAAATGCCCTCATACATTAATAATGTCTCCCATCCTGACGCCAGTACTGTAGTAATGTCTCCTATGCTGGTCCCGATACTCTAATAATGTCTTCTTGCCCAGCGCTTTCTCTATGACTCAGTCAGCATGAACACATAGAAGGTGGCCAGAAGAGGCCTATTCCACTGAGAGAGGCTGAGCCACAGGGAGTGGGAAGGATAAATAAGTAATTCGATTTTTTTTTAAATGAAATACATTGGGGGAGAGGACATGAATTCCTAATGAACTGGGGGTGTGGAGTGGGAGAGAGGACTTGTAATTATAATAAAATAGGAGAGAGGACATATATTTATAATTACCTGGAGGAGCAGGAGGAACACAGTGGTGGGGAGCTGAAGACACAGGAGAGTGACTAATAATGATTTGGGGGAAGAGTACAATGGTTGATTTATATTTTTATTGGATTCTGTGTCCTAAGTGGCCAATAACCGTTTATTTGGGAGTCACAGTGTTAACTTACCAATTTATATTTTGAACATTGGGTTGTGCAATTGCTAATTATATATTAATGGTGTGATCCATATATGTATTCAGTGACACAGTATTGGTTTATAAAACAAATTTATATATGTATAATTTGTTCATGTATAAATGTGTGCATATACCGTATGTGACCTTTTTATGTTGAGAGGAATGATGATCACTGCACCAATCTCTGCAGTGAGTCAAGGCTTTAAGACGTCATCATGAATGTTTGACAAGATGAAGTAGCAAAACATAGAAAATGGCTCTAATCAGACGAGATGTCAGGCAGTGAGTCACTGAAGGTAAATATTCTGTATTTACACTGTATATGTTGCAGAGACCACTTACCTGGCAGGTGGACCAGAGTCCCTTATGTAGATCCACCTAACTCAAAAGGTACTGTCACACTTAGCGATGTACCAGCGATCCCGACCAGCGATATGACGCTGTCAGGATCGCTGGTACATTGCTAAGTGGTCGCTAGTGAGCTGCCACACAGGCAGATCTCACCAGCGACATCGCTGGGGACGGGGGTCGCTACTTACCTGTCACACTAGGCGATCCTGATGTCCTCCCGCCCGGCTCCACGCTCGTCGCTCGTCTCTCCACAGGAAGCGCCGCAGGAAGCTGATGACGAGAAGCAGTCCTGAACGTTCTCGCGCGATCAGCGATAACCAGCGGGGGAGCGGGTCGTAGGTAAGTATCAGACACAGCGATATCGCTAGCAATATCGCTATAACGTCACAAGTTATAGCGATATTGCTAGTGATATCGCTTAGTGTGACAGTACCTTAAGGGCCCCGTCACACATAGCGATCTCGCTAGCGAGATCACTGCTGAGTCACAAGTTTTGTGGCACAACAGCGACCTCACCAGCGAGATCGCTATGTGTGACAGCGATCAGCGACTGGCCCCCCTGCCGGTATCGCTGATCGCTCTTGGAAGGCCCTGGACATTTCTTTGATCGCTGGTCTCCTGCTGTCCAGCACGCATCACTGCGTGTGACAGGCTGGAGACCAGTGATCAGCTGGTAACTAATGTACACATCGGGTATCTAAGTGACGCACGTCCCTTAGAAACCTGATGTGTACCTTAGTTACCAGCTCCCTGCATCGGCGCACTGGTAACTAATGTACACAGCAACGCCGCACGCTCGGCGTAGCTGGTGCTGATCACTGGTGAAGCTGTCTCTTTGACAGCTCACCAGCGATCACATAGCGACTCACCAGCGATCCTGACATGTTGATATCATTGTCGGGATCTCTGGTGAGTTGCTATGTGTGACGGGGACCTAACACTGTCCCATATTACATAGCTTCTAGTGATGAGCAAATACATTTAGCACTATTCGTTACTCGCACGAATAGTGCTGTTTTCGTGCTATTCGTTATTCGGGGAGTAATTTGGTATTCTCCTCGATATATTTGAGTGACCCGCTCAACATGCTTGGCGCTTTATTTACAGCCAATGCACATACTGGGCTGGCTTGCCAATAACAGGGATGCTGGCGCCATCTTTGGTGTGATATTACTGTGATTGGCTGGCCTTCCAGCATTGTAGAGACTATTTAAAGGCTGCCAGCGTCATCTTGCGCACACTGCAGCTGGAAACAGGGTAGGGAGAGTGTGGTTTGAGTATACGGAAAGTGAAAGTAGTGTAGGGAGAGTAATAGGAGTTTATATTGAGCATTTATTCATTCCAAAAAGCTCTTTTAAGAGCTAAAGACTGTCAAGATTATTTTTTTTTGTTTGTTAGGTGGGGATTTAGTAGTGAGAGAACTTAAGATACCTAATATTTGTCTAGCAGTTGTATGACTGGCGCAATACGGGTATAGATAATTGTATGTGACAATTTGGCATAGGCAATAATCTTCTTTAGGCTATGTGCCCACGCTATCATTTTTAAACGCTCAGGAAACTGATCCCCTTCCCAGAAAACGTGCGTCTTTTTTCTGCGCGTTTCTTGTGCATTTTGTGCAAAAAAGCTGCGCGTTTTTGATGCGTTTTTTGACACGCGTTTTCTGGGAACATTGGGGAAGGATAAAAACGCTCAACAATGTGGAAATTAATGAGCATGTTGCGTTTTTCGCCGCTAAGGCTGGTTGCACACTTGCGTTTTTTGCGCTGCTTTTTAGCGCAAAAAACCGCATGCATTTTTTTCCTATATTTTACATGGGGTGCGCTTATGTGCGCATACACATGCGTTTGTACGCATGTGTATGCGCATGCGTTTTTTTGTAGTGTGCGCTCGGGTGCACAAAATGCATCCTGTTGCATTTTTTGTGCGTCCGACTTGCCCCCAAAAAACGCATGCGCACGCAATGTGTTTTTTTTTACAGCAAAACCCCCATTGTACTCTATGGGTGCGCATACGTGCACATTGTAATGCGCACGTATGCGCAAAAAAAGCATGCGTTTTTTAAAAAAAACGCACCATAACCCGCAAAAAAGCGCACACAAATGCATGATGCGTTTTTTCCATGCGTTTGTGTGCGCAAAAAACGTGCAGCAAAAAAACGCAAGTGTGAAAGTAGCCTAAGCGATTCCTGAGCGGTTAAAAACGCATGCATTGGCACAAAAAGCCAAAAAAGCATGCAAATTAATTTGAAGCATCTTTTAAGCGTTTCTGCAGCGTCTGATCCGGCACAAACGCTGCGGAAACGCTTAAAAAAACGCAACGTGGGCACACAGCCTAACACCGCATTTGCAGTGTTGTAGCAAGCCGATTGAAATAAAATCTTAGTTTTGTATTTTTCTAAAAAATACCATATCTTTATCTACCAGTTGTGCGACTGGCACAATACTGTTAGAGATAAGAATATGTGACAATTTAGCAGGGGCAATAATCTTCGTTTCTCCTCATTTGCAGTGTTATAGCAAGCTGATTGAAAAAAAACTTAGTTTTCTATTGTTCTAAAAAATAGCGTATCTTTATCTACCAGTTGTGTAACTGGTGCAATACTGGTAGAGATAATCCTATGTGACAATTTAGCAGGGACAACAATCTTCATTGGAGTGGGTCAGCAAGACGATCTCCAAAAAATAGCCACACATTGCTAGATACATTGAATTTGTTCATAAGACTTTTGTAAGGGTACTTGTGAAAAATAAAGCCAGTATTTTTTGGTTTCATAAGCATAATGCATTCAAAATGCGAAAGGGTGATGTTAAGGGACGTGGCTATGGTGGTGCACGCCAAGGCCTTGTGACAGAGCCGAAGGTGACTGTATCTCGTTATAAGTTCCTGTCAAAATTTGGTCAGTGCACTAGACCACTAACAAACCCAGACAAGTGCGAGGATGTTTTGAATTGGATGGCAGACAAATGCTCCAGTGTGTTGCCAACAGCACCACGTAGTCTTCCACATGGTCCAGTCTCAGTACTCAAGAGGCTGGACCTTTATATCCTCAAACTGGTCCTTCTTCCTCCCTCCATAAAGAGTCCCAGGAGACATATGACCCCAACACTGGCCACTCTGAGGAAATGTTTACGTTCCCTTTTAATTTGTCAGGCCTCTAAATGTGCACCATTAAAGAGGGTCATGAGGATGTGGAGTGCAGTGATGCCCAAACATTTGAGCACCAACGGCAAGGAGAAAGCTACGCAGGGGAAGGTCAATTGATGTCTGAAGAAGTGGAGGATAATCATGAGGCACAGTTGCCATCAGGTCAGCCTCCAATCGCAGCTTAGAAGGAGGATCAGATTAAGGAATTGGAAGTCGACGTGATCGATGATGAGGCCAGTGATCCATTCAGGTATGGTGGAACTCCTAGCAAGCACCGCAGTGCAGAGAGATATGGATCCATAACAAGAAAACAGGCAAAAAAAGGTAGTGGTGTGCCCAGAGGTAGAACTCAGTAAACTGTTCCACAGAGCCCCTCCACTCGGCTAGATAAATGGCCAAGGGTGCATTGTTCCCCTGTATGGCAGTTTTTTCTGAAAGTCCTTCAGATAAAACAACTGTAATTTGCTGCATCAGCCAAACGAAGGTAAGAAGAGGCAAGAACACTGCCAACCTGAGCATCCTTCCATCCGAAAAGAGGGAAGAATAGGAAGCATTTAAGGAAACCAGGATGGATGAACACAGAACTTAAGCACATGCTAAAAAGGAAGCAAAAAATGTTTATAAAATGGAAAGAAGGAGGCATATCTAAAGAAGAATATAATGCTGTCTGCAGAACCTGCAAGGCACAAATCAGATTAGCTAAAGCTGAAAATGAATTGAGGCTTGCAAGAGATGTCAAAAGCAATAATAAAGGATTTTGGGGATATGTCAAAAGTAAAAGAAAAGTCAAAGATGCTATAGGATTTTTACAGGATGAAAATGATGAAATGGTAAGACAGGATGTTGAGAAGGCTGAACTTTTAAATTCCTATTTTGCATCTGTTTTCTCTCAGAAAGGAAATGTAACATCAACTGTTCTTCACTGTCCTATTAAGGGAATAGAAGAATCCAGGATATCTATAAACAGAAAGATAGTGAGGAAACACTTAGCTAACCTAAATGTATTCAAGTCTCCAGGTCCAGATGAATTACACCCCAGAGTACTGAAGGAGATAGCAGAAGAAATTTTTGAACCCCTCTCCATAATCTTTGAAAATTCTTGGAGAACAGGAGAAGTGCCAGAAGACTGGAGAAGAGCAAATGTTGTTCCTATCTTCAAAAAGGGGAAGAAGGTGGACCCAGGCAACTATAGGCCGGTGAGTCTGACTTTTATACCAGGAAAGATCTTTGAACAAATTATTAAACAACATGTATGTCAATACCTGGATAAGAATGAAGTGATTAAACAGAGTCAGCATGGGTTTGTAACTAATAAGTCATGTCAGACTAATTTAATTTCCTTCTATGATGGTATTACTGATTGGGTGGATCAAGGAAATGCTGTAGATATAGTATATCTTGACTTCAGCAAAGCATTTGACAAAGTCTCTCATACAATCCTTATTGAAAAAATGACTAAGTATGGAATGGACAAGGCAACTGTTAGGTGGATTCATAACTGGCTTAGTGATCGGACCCAAAGAGTGGTCGTAAATGGCTGCACATCCAGTTGGAAGAATGTCTCAAGTGGGGTACCACAGGGCTCTGTCCTGGGCCCTGTATTGTTCAACATCTTTATCAACGATTTAGATGAAGGAATTGAGGGTAAACTGATTAAATTTGCTGATGACACAAAGCTAGGAGGGATAGCTAATACTAGAGAAGAGAGAGAGAGGATTCAAAAAGATTTAAATAAACTGGAGAAGTGGGCAGCAACTAACAGAATGGTTTTTAACAGGGAGAAATGCAAAGTACTACATCTGGGCAATAAAAATGAAAAAAGCATATATAGAATGGGAGGAATAGGGCTAAGTGACAGCACATGTGAAAAAGACTTGGGTATACTAATAGATCGCAGACTGAATATGAGTCAACAGTGTGATGCAGCAGCAAAAAAGGCAAATGCAATTCTAGGATGTATTAACAGAAGCATACAGTCTAGATCACGTGAAGTCATTATCTCCCTCTACTCCTCTTTGGTCAGACCTCATCTGGAATATTGTGTCCAATTTTGGGCACCACATTTTAAAAAAGACATCAACAAACTGGAGCAAGTTCAGAAAAGAGCGACCAGAATGGTGACCGGTCTGCAAACCCTGTCTTATGAGGAAAGGTTGCAGGATTTGGGAATGTTTAGTTTGCAAAAGAGAAGACTGAGAGGAGACTTAATAGCTGTCTACAAATATCTAAAGGGCTGTCACATTGTAGAAGGATCAACTTTATTCTCATTTGCACAAGGAAAGACTAGAAGCAATGGGATGAAGCTGAATGGGAGGAGACACAGATTAGATATTAGAAAAAACTTTTTGACAGTTAGAGTGATCAATGAGTGGAACAGGCTGCCACGAGAAGTGGTGAGTTCTCCTTCAATGGAAGTCTTCAAACAGAGGCTGGACAGACATCTAACTGGGATGATTTAGCGAATCCTGCTTTGAGCAGGGGGTTGGACCAGATGGCCCAGGAGGTCCCTTCCAACTCTACGATTCTATGATTCTATGATTCTATGATCACCAGCATACAAAAGCACATGGCAGCTAAGCACAGCCGCAGGTGGGCCGAACATTTGGGTACCAAATCTGTGTCTGAGGGTCAAACCACTGCCCCCTCCCCTGTGTTACGGTCTTCATAATCTGCTGACCATGGAGCAGGCAGTAATGCCCCCTGCCCACAACCAGTGGTTGCACACACACAACAGTCACCAACAACGTCAACTCTGGGATGAAGCTGAATGGGAGGAGACACAGATTAGATATTAGAAAAAACTTTTTGACAGTTAGAGTGATCAATGAGTGGAACAGGCTGCCACGAGAAGTGGTGAGTTCTCCTTCAATGGAAGTCTTCAAACAGAGGCTGGACAGACATCTAACTGGGATGATTTAGCGAATCCTGCTTTGAGCAGGGGGTTGGACCAGATGGCCCAGGAGGTCCCTTCCAACTCTACCATTCTATGATTCTATGATTCTATGTTGTCCTAGCACAAAGTTCAGTTGTCCCTGCCTCAGACATTTGCTAGAAAAAAGGTATATCTAGCCACCCACCCACTTGCCCAAACACTAAACACCCACATTGCCAGATTGCAAGCCCTGAAAATGTTGCCTTTTTGATTTGTGGGTCGTGTGACCCCTTGGTAGTAGGAGCCCCACGGTACTCAATTCCCAGCTGACACTATTTTTCCCGGTGTGCTGTCTCCGTGTTACATAAATACGTATTATACAATATCACCCATGCTCTGGCCACTGCAGTCACAAGGAAGGTCCACGTAACCACAGCCACATGGACAATTTCTTGTGAACAGTAAAATAAATAACCCTGACAGCACACTGGGTTAACCTAGTGGAGTCTGGGACAGAATCAGAGGCTGGGACATCACACATCTTACCCACACCAAAAATAGTGGGCCCAACATCCATTAGGGTTTCAATCTTCTCATATTCCACTGTCTGTCTTTCCTTCTCCTCCTCATTCTCAGCGGAACTAGCCTCCCCATCACTCCCCAGCTGAGAAATCTGCAGCACTGCCTTGGTGAAGCGGCAGCACGCTCTGCAGAAGCTCATCTGTTTAGGTGATAAAGCTCACAACGCAGCAGAGCTGTTGAAAGAGATAAAAAAACAGACCAATCAGTGGCTCTCACTGCTGAACCTCCAACCAGGTTTGGTTGTGTGTGATAATGGGCGTAACTTGGTGGCGGCTTTAAAGCTCTGCAAGCTGATACACATTTCAAGCCTGGCCCACTTGGTTGTACAGCGGTTTTAAAAAACATACCCTAACATGCCTGACCTAAGGTACGCCGTGTCAGCGCACCTTTCCGAAAGTCATCTCAGGCTTTCACCGGTCTAATGACTGATTTGTGACCTGCCCACATGCTGGAATTCGATCTTTCATATGTTGGAAAGGCTTAATGAACAGCAGAGGGCAGTCTCTAAATTCCAGGTTTTCAATGCCTGTCAGAGTAACACTCAGCCCCCACACATAACAACTGCTGAGTGGGTGTAGATCGCTGACCTATGTGAGGTTCTTCAAAACTTTGAGTGCTGCATCAAGATGGTGAGCGCTGATGACACTATTATGAGCATAACAATCACACTGCTTTGTTTATTAAAATGTTTGCAGCAGAATCTGAAAGAGGAAGCCTTGAATGCTGAGCAGGTGGCTATGGAGCAAGATTGTACAGTGCCTGATACCACACAGCCCAGCTTCACACAGTATTCTCAGGCCACAATGGGTGATGACAAGGAACAGGAGGAGGAACAGGATTTTTTGCTCTGTGCTACAGAGGGACTCCCAATCCCAGCTCCATGCCTGTCCAGCATGGATGGCCAAAAGAGGAGGAGGCTATGCATCGTGAGGAGGAGAGGATGGTTAGTGTTGTTCCTGGTGAGGACACTGAACATTTGACTCGTTGTAGTCTGCCACACATGGCAGAGTTCATGTCCAGATGCCTTTCACCCTTGCATGAAACACATTTTGTTCAACATGAAATACTGGCTGTGCACCCTTCTTGATCCATGGTACAAGGAGAAATTTGATTCTCTCACGTCGGAGGCAAACGTTCCATTCTCAGCGCATGCATGCATGCCAGAGGGATGTAGTGAAAGACTTGCTCATAAGATGACCCTGAGACAACACTGGTGGCAGAGGCACCAGCTCTTTTTGCCCACAAGAATTACAGGGAAGGGCCACAAACACCAGGTACAACTCGGAGGGGGGGAATGTCCACCAACTGGACCATTTTCATTACACCATTCCATCAGCAATGGCTATCTGTGGGTGATGAGGAGGGAGAAATTTACCAAGCAAGTGAAGGACTAATTAAGTGACCATACCAGTGTCCTTCCAGATTCTTCCGTGACCTTTAACTATTGGTTGTCCAAGCAGCACACTTGACCCGACCTTTCCTTATATGCCTTGGAGGTGCTGCCATGCCCTGCCACAAGTGTGTTGTCCGAGCGGGTTTTTAGTTTGGCAGGTGCAATCATAACGGATAGGCGCACACGCCTGTCAATGGAAAATACAAGCAGGCTGACTTTTCTAAAATTGAACAAGGCCTGGATTTCCTCCAACTTTGTAAGCCCTATGGATGACAGCAAGGTTATGTATATGCAGGCCAAATTTTGTTTTGGAAGTTGTCTTAACGTCCATCCCTTAGGCTGGCGTCACACATAGTGTATAAAAAATTGGTCCATTTTTCACAGCCGAGAATCACAGAAATGTTCCCTGAGCAGTGATCCGTATGTCATCCATGTTCAATGCAAGTATGTGATTTTCTTACATCTAAGCCTCCGTGTGACATCCGTATGACGAGATATTCTCAGATATTTAACTGATCCATGGCCTCAAATATTCGTCAAAACATATATACAGTATATATACTGTATATATGTCAGTGAGACACACACACACATATATATATAAAGTATATATATCATTATATATTTCATACAGAGCTAGATAGCAGAATAGCTGTTAATTCATTTGTCGGTTTCTGTAAAATCATTACAGAACAATGTACAAAGGTTTCCAAAAATTACCCCGATGGGTCTGTATCATACTCGCTGAAAGACGCCACTGAAATATTCACTTATCTCTAGAAACTATTTGTGCCGATATTCCCAAATCCGAATATTTCACTATTTGATTATCACTAATAGCTTCCTCTTTTAATATGTATAGCATCATCTCTTATTACATAACATCCCCTTATTATATATAGTGTCATCCCATATTACATTGCATCCACTATTGGTATCTATTCTGCCATAGTATATAGTTCCATTCTTTATTACATTGTGTCCTCCCTTGCCATGTATAGTTCCATTCCTTATTACACAGCTTTCTCTTTTGTTTTGTATAGAGCTATCTCTTATTACATATATTCTTTACAGTTACGCATAGTGCAGTACATAAAGTAATAAATTATGTGCAATATTCCCTCTCTACTTATGTCTACAAATGTGCACCAGACTGTCTGTGTGTTCATCGCGTGACCTTACATATAACTTCCCAAAATGTCTTGTAAAATGTCACATGATACATCAGGTACTGGGGGGAGGCATGGATTTTAAACTGCTCACGGCCCTGTATACCTTTAATCCTCCCCTGGATACAATAATGAGTATCTGCAGAAAACAGTGAAGTGTGGTTGAGTTTCCTTGCAAGTTTGGGTCTGCATTTCATCAAATGGAGTTGGGCATTTGGTAAGGATTAATGGTGTCCTCAATGTTGAGAAATACAGGTAGATACTTATCCACCATACAATACCACAATTGAGGCGTCTGATGGGTTACAAATTTATTCTGCAGCAGGACAATGACCCCAAATATACAGCAAAAATATTAAAGGGGTTTTCCAGGACCATATTATTATTACCATGGGCCTAAATTCTAAAAGGCAGGTAGTTGCTAATAGAGGCAACTATCTGCCTGATCAACCCATTGCCGGCTCAGAGTGATCATGGACAGTGATTCAACTGCACCACATCAACAGAGCAGCTTTTCTTCAGGGCTACTCTGTTGATAGGATGTGACTGCTGACTTCCTGTTAATTAACAGTTGGCTCCCCGCAATTAAGTGGCAGGGAGCCGGATGTCAATCAGCATAACATTGGCAGTCAGGCCCTGTCAACAGAGCATCTCTTAAGGCCCCGTCTCACATAGCAAGATCGCTAGCAAGATCACTGATGCGTCACCGATTTTGTGACCCAATAGCCATCTCGCCAGCGATCGTGCTATATGTGGCACATAGCAGTGACCGGCCCCCCCGCTGGATATCGCTGATCATGCTCGAATGTCCTGGGCCATTTTTTCATTGTCCGCATCCCGCTGGCTAGCATGCATCGCTGTGTTTGATGCTGACAAGCGACCTCGTTGGCGACGCAGAACTCAGGGGAAACAGGCTGGAATCGTTCAGAATAGCTGCTGTGTGACAGCGCACCAGCGATCCTTACTAGGTCATATCGTTGTCGGGATCGCTGGTGCGCCATTGGAGAGATCTGTCTGTTTGGCAGCTTACTAGCAACCATATAGCGGCGCACCAGCGATCCCTACCAGGTCGTATCGTTGTCGGGATCACTGGTGTGTCGCTTTATGAAATGGGACTCTTATTATTTGGGGCTGCTCTGTCGATGAGGCGTGACTGCTGATGTCATGCTGATTGACAGTCAGCTCCTCACAGTTAGGCAAAGGGGAATCGGATATCAATCAGCATAATGTTGGCCCTGTCTATACACCAGAGTGGGTAAGAGCTTGCTGCTCTCCTGATGTGATGTTTCTATGAAACTTTTGTTCAACTTTACATGACTCCCATAACAGGACGCCTAACTCATAAACTACTGTCCGAAAATGACACCATTACTGCACATTCAAGTAGAAGCCAGCCACCTTGCACAATACATCCAGCAAGTACGATGGAAGTACAGCCGCAGCAGGGATATATTTTATGTATACAGCCCTGAGGAGACGGAATAAATCCTATTTATCTGGATGTAGTTGCAAGTTTGCTTTTTATTTATCTGTTTTTAGCAGAAAGGAGATATTGTTTTATTGCGTTCTATCAGAGCCTCTCACAATGTCTTCTTATGTTTATGTTTTTTATGCTCAGAGCAGAAATCTTAATTCCTCCTACACTTTGACATGCTATTTTTCGAGTTTCCTATTGTTACAACAATATGTTTAGAGGAGACATCTCCAAGAAAATTACATATTATTTTCTATTATTTTATTTTCATTTTCCAAGTAAAAAAAAAAATTGTCTAAGCAGATTTTCATTGTAGAGACTGAAAGAAATGATGTTTTCAACTTTGAAGATTACATTGAAAACATTGCAAATTAATATTTTGCTTGTGAGCGGTAATGTAGTTTTTATCCTCAAGGTCCCAATGAGACTACATAAAATAGACAAGCACCAAAGCAGAATATCACATATGGGCGCAGCAGGAAGCCGTTCACATAGTTGGAAAAATTATTGAAATATATTAATCCAAAATGTAATTGCAATTTCACGTATGTGTTCTATCCATGTCTTCAAGTGTCCATTATAGTCTATAGGATTGTTAAGGTCTGAATTATTTTGCAAGTCCCTTCCACCAAAACAGACTTGTCCATGAGTCATGGATCAAACTCAACTATTCAAATCAATAGGTCCGTGGGGAAAAAAAATAAAAAGGGCACTCGGATACCATCTTTGTGTTATCCAAACGTTTCCAATTTTTACTGCTTTCTGAGCAGGAGGAGATTGGATTTTTGTTCAGACGAAAAAAAGCAATGCCAAACTGATAGTAAAAGTGGACACAAGGCCCATAAATGGATGCAAATTAGATCTACTATGCTAATGAATGAAAAGTGAGTTTTTTCTCATATGCAAAAAAATGAACATCTAATTGGGGCCTTATTTGTAGCTTGTCCATATTACAGGAGGGGCAATAGGGAAAATGTCATAAGGGTTTTACAAACTATGAACTTTACCACCCAACTTGGAATGTAAACTCAGAAAGTTATCCCTGTTTTTTAGAAAAAAACAAACTGTGTTGTTTTTGGTCTATAGCCTGCCCAAATTAGCTGACTTTGCCTTTTTAGTTATGGTATATACTTATTTATTATCCACAGCAGATGCTGGATTTTTTTTTAAAGAAGAACTTTAAAGGGAATCTGTCACCTCATTTTTGCCCTATAAGATGTGGCCACCACCATCAGGGGCTTATCTACAGCATTCAGTAATGCTGTAGATAAGCCCCTGATGTAACCTGAAAGAGAAGAAAAACAAGTTAGATTATACTCACCCCGGGGTCCCGTCCAATTGGTGTCACGGTCCAGTCCGGCTCCTCCCATCTTCTAGCGATGTCCTCCTCCTTACTTCTGCCATGGCTCCTGTGCAGGCGTACTTACTCTGCCCTGTTGAGGGCAGAGCAGAGTATTGCAATGAGCAGGCACCGGGAAAGGTCAGAGAGGTCTGGCGACTGCAGTACTCTGCCCTGCCCTCAATAGGGCAGATATAGTATGTCTGCGCAGGGGCCGCGGCAGAAGTAAGAAGGAGGACATCATCGCTTGAAGATGGGAGGCACCGGACCGCGACATCCATCGGACCGGACCCTGGGGTGAGTATATTCTAACTCGTTTTTATTCTCGTTCAGGTTACATCGGGGGCTTATCTACAGCATTACAGAATGCTGTAGATAAGCCCCTGATGGCGGTGGCCGCAGCTCATATTGGAAGAATGAGGTGACAGATTCCCTTTAATTCCGACTTGTGTCATATGCTAAATACAACTCTGCAGTCGAGGAGGTGGAGATCAGGAATTAAATCACGATGGCCATGATCTAATCCTAGAGTTATTGAGATACTTGGCACTCCAAAATTTAAATAAATCAGATTTTTATTTTAGGCAATCCAGAAAAGAATAGTAATGTTTCGGTCGCAAAGCAATGACCTTCATCAGAAATGAACTGCTATGTGATGCAGAGAGATACAAAAGAGATTAAGGCAAGGCTGAAGAGAGAGGAATCATTAGAGCATACAAGGTGATTCCTGGATTGCCAAAAAATAAAAATATGATTTATCTACATTTTGGAGTGTCAAGCATCTCAATATTTTTAGTCTAATGTAGTGGAACCCTTATTGAGCACCATATCCTCCTTACAGGAGTGCCATATACCTATTATAAATGACTTAATCCTGTTAACATGGCTTGTAATGACATCATCCTAACCTCTCATGGATGGCATTCAAGTCAGATTAGGTGCCCTCTTGACTTTTATCTTGATAGTCTCCTCTTTTATGACTGCAAGAAAAGAATTGAGCATGCCCTGCTCATAATGTTGTTTCTACTTTGGCTAAAGCTAATGTCTGCTTTGACTTTTGTGGAAACCACTGGAGGGTTGCAGTCGGCCTTGAAGACCAAAAAACTGCCAGATTACCTTTAAGGTGTGTTTTTTTGATGATGAGACTATTTTTTAGATTCACTATGTAGGTATTGTGATGGTATTATTTTGTGCTTGGTGCAATTTGTTGTCTAACACAAATACTGTTTTGCCTAGTGGCCTTCACTGAACTTGATTTGAAAGTTTGCTGAGGAACAAAAGCCAATATGGACGGCATATAGAGATTAATTTGCTTTTTTAAGACTTGAATCTATTATTGAGTCATGTTGACCACATTCAAGGCAATAGAAGCAGATTTGCAGATTCATATTTATCATTTCAGCCTCCATTGAATTATATGCATTGATGAATGGCCTACAGCACATTTGAAGAATATATATTTTTGGGGGGTGCTTAGAAAGTACATTGGGGAAAAAAAGTATTTAGTCAGTCAGCAATAGTGCAAGTTCCACCACTTAAAAAGATGAGAGGCGTCTGTAATTTACATCATAGGTAGACCTCAACTATGGGAGACAAACTGAGAAAAAAAAATCCAGAAAATCACATTGTCTGTTTTTTTTTCATTTTATTTGCATATTATGGTGGAAAATAAGTATTTGGTCAGAAACAAAATTTCATCTCAATACTTTGTGATATATCCTTTGTTGGCAATGACAGAGGTCAATCGTTTTCTGTAAGTCTTCACAAGGTTGCCACACACTGTTGTTGGTATGTTGGCCCATTCCTCCATGCAGATCTCCTCTAGAGCAGTGATGTTTTTGGCTTTTCGCTTGGCAACACGGACTTTCAACTCCTTCCAAAGGTTTTCTATAGGGTTGAGATCTGGAGACTGGCTAGGCCACTCCAGGACCTTGAAATGCTTCTTACGAAGCCACTCCTTCGTTGCCCTGGTGGTGTGCTTTGGATCATTGTCATGTTGAAAGACCCAGCCACGTTTCATCTTCAATGCCCTTGCTGATGGAAGGAGGTTTGCACTCAAAATCTCACGATACATGGCCCCATTCATTCTTTCATGTACCCGGATCAGTCGTCCTGGCCCCTTTGCAGAGAAACAGCCCCAAAGCATGATGTTTCCACCACCATGCTTTACAGTAGGTATGGTGTTTGATGGATGCAACTCAGTATTCTTTTTCCTCCAAACACGACAAGTTGTGTTTCTACCAAACAGTTCCAGTTTGGTTTCATCAGACCATAGGACATTCTCCCAAACTCCTCTGGATCATCCAAATGCTCTCTAGCAAACTTCAGACGGGCCCGGACATGTACAGGCTTAAGCAGTGGGACACGTCTGGCACTGCAGGATCTGAGTCCATGGTGGCGTAGTGTGTTACTTATGGTAGGCCTTGTTACATTGGTCCCAGCTCTCTGCAGTTCATTCACTAGGTCCCCCCGCGTGGTTCTGGGATTTTTGCTCACCGTTCTTGTGATCATTCTGACCCCACGGGGTGGGATTTTGCGTGGAGCACCAGATCGAGGGAGATTATCAGTGGTCTTGTATGTCTTCCATTTTCTAATTATTGCTCCCACAGTTGATTTCTTCACTCCAAGCTGGTTGGCTATTGCAGATTCAGTCTTCCCAGCCTGGTGCAGGGCTACAATTTTGTTTCTGGTGTCCTTTGACAGCTCTTTGGTCTTCACCATAGTGGAGTTTGGAGTCAGACTGTTTGAGGGTGTGCACAGGTGTCTTTTTATACTGATAACAAGTTTAAACAGGTGCCATTACTACAGGTAATGAGTGGAGGAAAGAGGAGACTCTTAAAGAAGAAGTTACAGGTCTGTGAGAGCCAGAAATCTTGATTGCTTGTTTCTGACCAAATACTTATTTTCCACCATAATATGCAAATAAAATGAAAAAAAAACAGACAATGTGATTTTCTGGATTTTTTTTTCTCAGTTTGTCTCCCATAGTTGAGGTCTACCTATGATGTAAATTACAGACGCCTCTCATCTTTTTAAGTGGTGGAACTTGCACTATTGCTGACTGACTAAATACTTTTTTGCCCCACTGTATCTGTATACTGATTTATTCCTAAAAAGGTTGTCCACCAAAGGATCAGATTTGTAAAAGAATTGATAATAAGTGATACCTCACTGACTCCCTTCTATGTCTATTCTGACACTGCCAGTGTCAATGCTGCTGCCAGTGGTTGACTGTTCAGTTTTTCCTGTGAGTCCATAGGCACCTGTTAGCAGAGGACCCTGTGAGTAGTTCTTGAGATGAGAAGAACTTCATTTTAAATGGACAACCCCTTTAATTCAGGGTATAAATTATACACAGCTTAGAAGTTCCTCCAGAATTGTATAACTTAACCCTAGAGCTTAAGAGAGAGTTTGAAAATCTCTTATCAGGAAATGGTTATGGTAAAAGTTTGTTTCCAATAGTTTATTATTGCTCTTATTTTGTAATATGCAATGTATACAATTATAGAAAAAATGAAAAAATATTCATATATGTTTATTTAAGAACCTTAATACAACAAACGGTGTTATTTCTTTCTTAAGATCTCCAGCTGTTACGCATATGACTCTATGTGAACATTTTACAAAATCATTGGAGAGTAAGCAGCTTAATGGAGATTGCACAGCTAAAGGAGCAGGAAGCTGACTATCAACTATGGCCGGACACCCCATAGAGAAGGCAGAAATCATTTCTTATCATCTCTACCTTCCTGACTACTGTATACACAATGCTGAATTAGAATTAACTAGCAGTGTTTCCTCCTGCCATGCTAACAATTATGTGACCGCTGATTGTTGAGAGGGAGCAGGAGTGGTTCGGTCACCTGTAACTGGGTCTAAAATTTAAGTCCTAGTTACAGGGGAAATCAGCATTTATTAAAAAGAAAGAAAGAATACAAAAAAAGAAAACCACTATAACTCCAAATTGTTGTTTGCCCTCACAAAAACTTATTTCCAAAATTAATTATGAAGGGAAAGGAAAAAGGGGGACACAATTTAAAATGTATTTTACTAACACTTTGGAATTGTAAAAAAAAAAATAAATATGAAAAACAGACTTACTTCCTTTTTTCTTTAAACGTTTCCCTGATATTGTCAAAAGAATAAAAAGTACAAATATAAAGATGACCTAAAACTTAGAGTTCACATATGACAAAAAGAGAGGCAAACAATTAAATGAATAACTGAATGGTATTTTTTTAACTATTTAAACCCCCCTCTAGGAAAAAAGAAAAGAAAATGTGTCTGATCATGAATGGGGGAATATGGCCCAATCTTGAGCTGGTTAATGATGTGTGAGTGAAACAAATCATCGCTGCCTATCATTTATCATTCCAGTTTCATCAATTTGAAGGGAGGCAGATACCCTTTCACTTGCGGTTCTGCAGCCATGATTGAGCCTTGGATGGACTTACATGTTTGCAATCATCTATTTTAACAAAAAAGCTATCTGTAGTTAAGAAGGGGAATTAATTCAGCAGAGACTTAAGGCCGAGAGTATTTATTGTGTGGCGGCCTCATTTATATAATTGAGAACAGACTTGGTTGAACTTGTTGAGAGGTTAATGGTACCCCTTCACCTCCAGCGTATTATATAGCTCCATGTGATAGGCGTTAAGCAAGGATTTAATCTTTTACAATGTTCTAATTGATATAATGTCACCCACATGATAAATACACCATGTTACTATACACACTCATATTAAACCACCTACAGAACTTATTAGAATTGAACAACGGCCTCAGACCAAGCTGGCGGGAGACAATAAATGAGGGTTGTACCTAGCGAAACATCCCACCACTGTGATTAATTGAAATTGGGAATTAATACAATTAGAAGGGATTGTTCTGGATCACATCAGAAGCTAAATATATTATATAGGTCAAAGTGAATTTCACGTTGAATATTTTTCTTCCTGATTAAAGAGATTGGCCAGAATTAAAGAAAAGGCCTGCTCTTATTTTTCTATGTACTACTCTTGTCCATGGGCTTTGGTATTGTAGCGCTGTTCTATTCAAGAATTATGCTGAGCTGCAATTCCAGAAATGGCAAAAAAAATGGAAACAAAATAGCTTTCTCTAATCAAAAATAACTTTAAGAACTTGGAAAATGTGAAATTTAAATATCTGCTATAAGGAACTTGGGTGGGCTTCAGGTAGGAGGGGGCAGAGCACTAACAGTGACAGTGTTTTACATTTTTATTGCCATTTTTCATCATCGTTCTCAAAGAATTCAATTGTTTTACGTAGCAACAGAGCAGAGATGAAGAAACTACACACTTGCCAATTATCTGTAGCCGGCATATCGTTGGTGAAACCTGTGCAGCCACATAGAGACCTGAGAGATAAGGGGGCCCATTTCTAACTCTAAAGCGGATGGAATTGTGCATTATGATGAGCTATCGGGCTGGTGATTCTCAAATGAAGCATCATCACTAGGGAAGTTGGGCTGGTGATTCTCAAATGAAGCATCATCACTAGGGAAGTTGGTAAAAAAAATAAATAAAAAAGTTAGATAGTGCAGAGTGGGAACGGTAGGGATTTTTTAATTAAAGTATATTGGAAAAGCAATTAGATTTTTACATTACATAGAGAGACATTTCAGTGTTTCGGCTCAACTGGGAAGGTGGATCATCTAAGACCCAAGTCTGGGTGGGCACACGCATGTCGGCACAGCAGGCAGGTAACAAAGTTAAGAATCACTGGGTGCCACCGGCAAACAGAACTCTAGAAAGTAGATATAGAGCAGGTACTAGATGCACTCCAGGCTGCAAGCTGGCAAGACACCAAAAAGCAGGTATGGAGCAGGCACTAGAAGCACTGGAGGCCGCAGGCAGGCACGACACCGAAAGCAGGTATAGGGCAGGTACTAGAAACACTGGAAGCTGCAGTAAGGCAAGACACTGAAAAGCAGGTATGGAGCAGGCACTAGAAGCACTGGAGGCCGCAGGCAGTCAAGGCACTAAAAAAAAGACATGAAGCAGGCACTAGAAGCACTGGAGGCTGCAGACAAGCAAGATATTGAAAAGAATTTATGAAGCAGGCACTAGAAGCAGAGGCTGCAGGCAGGCAAGACACTGAAATGCAGGTATGGAGCAGGCACTAGAAGCACTGGAGGCTGTAGACAAGCAAAACACCAAAAAACAGGTATGGAGCAGGCACTAGAAGCACTGGAGGCTGCAGACATGCAAGACACCGAAAAGCAGGTATGAAGCAGGCACAAGAAGCACTGGAGGCTGCAGAAAATCAAGATACCCAAAAGCAGATATGGAGCAGGCACTGGAAGCACTGGAGGCCACAGGCAGGCAATATGCCGAAAAGCAAGTATGGAGTAGAAACTAGACACATTGGAGGCTGCAGATAAGCAAGACACTGACAAGCAGGTATGGAGCAGGCACTAGAAGCACTGGAGGCTACAGACAAGCAAGATACCGAAAAGCAGGTATGGAGCAGGCACTAGAAGCACCGGAGGCCGCAAGCAGTCAAGACACCAAAAATCAGGTATGGAGCAGGCTCTAGAAGCAATGGAGGCTGCAGGCAGACAGGAAACAAAAAAACAGTTAGGCTGTGTGCCCACGATGCGATTTTTAAGAGTTTTTGCCGCAATTTTCAGTGCAAAAACGCTGCGAAAACGTTTAAAAATCGTGTACAGAACGCACCCCATGCATTCCTATGGCATTCCGCACATGCTGTGCTAATGCTGCGCTTTTTCCCGTGGCGGAATCGCATCGCAGAAAAAATCGCAGCATGCTCATTCTTGTGTGCAGAATCGCAAAGAATTGCCGCTATTCCGCACCCATAGGAATGCATGAGAATCGCTTACGTTCCGCATGTGGCTATGCCCACCATGCGCGAAGTTAAGCGTCTCATGTGCGGTTGGTACCCACGGTGTGGAGGAGAGGAGACTGTCCTCCAGGCTCTGGGTTTCATACCCCTGTAAAAAAAAGAATAAAAAATAAAAAAATCGGGGTATATTTACCTTCCGACTTCCCGCACTGCATTCCCGGCCTCAGCGTTCCCAGTAATGCCTTGCGGCAAGGTCCTGTGATGACGTAGTCTCGCGTGACTCTAGCGGTCTCATGAGATCGCTATAGCAACACGAGACCAACATCATCACAGGTCTCGCAAGGCATTACTGGGAACGCTGAGGCCGGGAAGGCAGCGCGGGACGTCGGAAGGTAAATATACCCCGATTTTTTATTTTTTTTAGCATTTTTTAACATTCTATCTTTTACTATTGAAGCCGCATAGGCGGCCTCAATAGTAAAAAGCTGGTCACACTTGTCAAACACTATGTTTGACGAGTGTGACCAACCTGTCAATCACTTTCCAAGTGATGCTTCAAATCGCTTAGAAAATGCTTGAATATTGCACACGAAAATCGCGGCAAAATCGCGAACATAATCGCGGTACAATCGCGGTGAAATCACGCAGAAAAAAACGCGCGATTTCGGGGAAGGAGTCCGGTTTTTAGTGTCCGGAATAAAACGCTACGTGGGCACATAGCCTTATAGAGCAGGTACTAAAGCACTGGAGACTGCAGACAGGACATATGAAGACTAAGGCCTGTTTCACACATCAGTTTTTTAGTGTCAGTTAAAATCCGCCAAAATGGCGGAAAGCGGATCCGTTGTTAACTGAAGTGAACGGATGGCACCGGACCGTTTTTTTGACGGATCCGCCGAATGAAAAATTTTAAAGGGACCGCTGCCCGGGAAAAGAGAGAGAGAGAGAGAGATGGCACCGGACCGTTTTTTTGACGGATCCGCCGAATGAAAAATTTTAAAGGAACCGCTGCCCGGGAAAAGAGAGAGAGAGAGAATATTTTTCTGTCCGCCAGAAATGATTTCAGGGTTAAATTTCCGCCTGACTTCATTCCTCCGGGCATGCGCACTATAAAAATGCGGATCCTTCAGCACAAAAAACGTTACATGGTCCGTCCAGGCATCTCGGTGGATGCAAAAAAATTGACGGATCCGCAAAAAAACGGATCCAACGGATGGCCATCTGTCAAGATCCGCCGGTAGTGCAAACCAATGGGGAAAAAAACGGACCCGCCAAAAAAAATGGCGGATCCTTTTTTTGCAAAAACTGCGGATTTTGACTGATGGTCAAAAACGGAAGTGTGAAACAGGCCTAAGAGTCTTAATACCAAGAAACTAGTGTGCATCTTGGTAAGCCTTTTATAGGCCTAGGCAGATGACCACATCGGAGCACACTGGTCTACTCACAAAATACAAACGCATGAGCCATGCACATACAGTGGACAAGTCGGTAGGACTGTGTTCACACCACCAAGAGACTGAAACACAGAGAAACAGTACAACAAACGTGAAAAAAATACTCTGCTTTAAAAAAATATCTAACAAACAGCAAGTGCTAGTAAAAAGATGATAACAAAACAGGGTATTTAGTTGATACCTTTTTTGCAAAAAATGTATGCTAAGACGCTCTACCCGACACCAAGGTATACCCATCAGAGCAGGTTAGGATTGCAAAAACGCATCAACTAAATACCCTGTTTTGTTATCATCTTTTTACTAGCACTTGCTGTTTATTGATAGATATTTTTTTACAGCAGAGTATTTTTTCACGTTTTTTGTACGGTGTTTCTCTGTGTTTCAGTCTCTTGGTGGTGTGAACACTGTCCTACCGACTTGTTAACTGTATGTGCATGGCTCATGCATTTGTTTTTAATTGGTTTCATGCTTTTGCAAGTTTTTGGGAGGACTCCACCCCTCTCTTGTGGGCCATGCACATATAAAGCCGTCTTACAAAGCGTGTCCACATCAGACATTACCTTTCTGGATCCTGCTCACATAGGTACTGTTCACATGGTCAGGTTTTAAATACATTGGTTAGGGACTGCTCTGATATGGGTATACCTTGACATCTGGTGGAGCGGCTTAGTATACATTTTTTGCAAAAAACGTGTCAACTAAATACCCTGTTTTGTTATCATCTTTTTACTAGCACTTGCTGTTTATTGTTAGATTTTTTTTAACAGCAGAGTATTTTTTTGTTGTACTGTGTTTCTCTGTGTTTCCGCCTACTCACAAAGTCTGACACGGAATACAACAGATTTCAGTGAACGAGGGTGAAGGGAGCAGAGCCAAGATTAGGATTAAATCAGTGTTACTCTCGGACTAACCTTTTAAGGTGCAGTTAGATGGGCCAAGAGTTGGTCAACGAGTATTCATAATTATTGGCTGTTGTTAACATGTAGGAAATTATCCGATCACATCAGGTGATCAAATCATGTATGCTGATATAAAAAAGGTCTTTATATGCAGGACATCACCCCGTGTAAATCATCACGGAAATTGGTTGCTATGGTAAAGTTTTCTAGTTACAGATATCGAATAGTTCCAGGACAAAAGTCAGTGCTTTGATGGTCCTCATCAGATCAAGTCTTTATGATAAGTTTGTATATAAGAGAGCAACATTAAGTAAGTGATAGTCAAAAGCGAACAATTCCAATTTGGCTACACCAATCATTTCTGTTGTCCTGATGTAGGGAAGATGAGGACCACTATCTATACTTAATATTATGTACATTGAAGAATGTATTCATCCTTGTTCTTACTCGTCCATGAAGTAATATCTGTCAGATTTCCTTTGGTCGACCACTTTTCTGTTGTTGACACTATGGTGACGTTATAGCAAACAAAGTTATAGATCCTGTTTCATCCTTGACAGAGAAAAAAACCGTCCACAAAGCCTGTCTTATGTGTTTGCTTAGCATTACTGTGATGTTTCATTACTTAGCAATATGTTGGTCAAAGGAAAGTACATACGGTCTTCTAGGTATAGATCAATACAGTTATTACATCTGATTGTAACTCAGGCTACTTTCACACTTGCGTTTTTTGCGCTGTGCTGCATGCACAGTGCAAATGCGCATAAAAAACGCATCATGCATTTTTAATGTGCTTCATTGTTTTTTGCACATGGTTTTTACAAAAAAAAGCATGCGTTTTTAAACGCTGATGTGCGCATGTCAGCGTTCCCATAGACTTTAATGTGTGTTTGGGTGAATTCCGTACGCATTGCGTGAGCATGCGTTTTTTTGAGACAGGTCAGACACAACAAAAATTCATCAGGTTGCATTTTCTACATCTGGGTGCACACTACAAAAAAATGCATGTGCTGTTGTGCAGCAGCGCTGGTGGTGATTAGGCTGCCTTTAAGGCTACCTGCTAGCTGCATTGCTGTGTGCACACTGCTGTTCAAACTGCTTTTTTCAAAGTACTCCAACTTTTATTATTTTGTCTTGGTGAGTTACTGAGCATTCATTTTTTCACACACCGTATAGCGGTGTACGCTCCTCACACACTACCGTGTACCAGCGGCTGGTATCACGGACAAATAGAAGCTATCTGGGTGTGAATCTGGAAGAAAAAGCTGAGGAGTTTGTCCGTTTTTCCAGACTTACACCTTAGAGCGAGTGCTGTCCGCTTTTCAAACAGTTTCGTATATCTGCTGTTTGATCACGGTCAAAACTAGACAGAGAGAGGGTGTGTCAGTCCCTATACAAATAGATGGAGATTGACAATTTTCCATACAGGCACCGTATAGTGGTGTACGCTCCTCACACACTACCATGTACCGCCTTGTATCACGGACAAATAGAAGCTATCTGTGTGTGACTCTGGAAAAAAAAGCCGAGGAGTTTGTCCGTTTTTCCAGACCTACACCTTAGAGCGAGTGCTGTCCACTTTTCAAACAGTTTCGTATATCTGCTGTTTGATCACGGTCAAAACTAGACAGAGACAGCGTGTGTCAGTCCCTATACAAATAGATGGAGAATGACAATTTTCCATACAGACACCGTATAGCGGTGTACGCTCCTCACACACTACCATGTACCGTCTTGTATCACGGACAAATAGAAGCTATCTGTGTGTGACTCTGGAAAAAAAAAGCCGAGGAGTTTTTCCGTTTTTCCAGACCTACACCATAGAGTGAGTGCTGTCCGCTTTTCAAACAGTTTCGTATATCTGCTGTTTGATCACGGTCAAAACTAGATAGAGACAGTGTGTGTTAGTTCCTATACAAATAGACAGATATTGACAATTTTCAATACACACACCGTATAGAGCTGTCTGATTCTCAAACAGTATTGTATATCTGCTGCTCACATTACAGTCACATCTATACAGAGTCAGCGAGTATGTGTGACACTCCGTAAATACATATACAGAGATAGTTAGTTACACAAAAAACGTATACAGCTGTACACTTCTGATACAGTTCCGTATATCTGCTTGTTGGATTACGGTCCAATACATACTGTGGGAGCGTCTGTGACTAACAAAATATATACATAGATTTAATTTTTTTAATACACCTTACACAGCTTGATGCTCCTCATACATTACCATCTCTCTGCTGGTATTTTTTGTACATTTTCCCAAGCATGAGGAAGTATGGTGGAAGAGTCTGCAGATGTGGGCAGGGGAGCGCGGCTGGTACTGATGGTGGTGGTGCATCGACTGGTTCTGGCAAAAGCACAATAGCAGCTAAGGCAGGAGGTGATGAGCCTGCATCATCCTCTGGCCCAAGAAGGCCTGTAAGGTTGCCTTTTCTTGAAGTAAGAAAACCGCTTTTAAAGCCGGAGCATCAGGAACAGGTTTTTGCTTACATTGCCGAAACAGCCACCAGCTCTATTGCCTCCTCTTCTGAATGTTCGAAACCTGCAAGCACGGAGTCGTGAGTGCAAGGTTCTGGTTAGGAAAAACACCTTTCTTGTGTCCTTCACCCCCACTAAAAGTTAAGGATGCGGCAGCCCACACTTCAGATTACTCTATGGAGCTCTTTTCACATACCATGCCTGGGTTATTCAGTCAAATCCGGAATTCCCCAGTCCAAGATGAATCGGACATGGAGTGCACTGATGCACAGCCACTGCTAGATGATTCTGCTTGTACATCGACCCAGAGCACTACATTGCCCTCGCAGTCTATTGAGCCAGAATTTGACCCTGATGAAACTCGGGTGCCACTTCCCGCATACTATACCACCTTACACGGTGATACAGAGGAAGGTAAAGAGGAAGGTGCAGATGACTTTGAAGAGGAGGTGATGGATGACCCAGTTCTTGACCCGGATTGGCATCCATTGGGGGAGGAGGGTGGCGCTGGCAATAGTTTAGATAAGGAGAAGGATCCGCAGCAGGCATTGACATCGCAGCAGTAGTTTTCTGGCAGGCCCGTAGCTGTCCAAAAACGTGAACCAAAAACTAAAAGAGTTGCAGGACAGCTTGGCCAGACGGTCAACTTAGCAAAGCGTGCAAGGCCAGAAAACGTATACCATAGTAGGAAGAGTGCAGTGTGGCACTTCTTTGTCCAAAATCCTACTGATGATGCAAAGGTTACCTGTAAGAAGTGCTGAAGGACCTTTAGCCGAGGTAAACAACTCAGAAATTTGAATACCAGTTGCATGCTTAGACATTTAATCAACATGCACTTGCAAGCGTGGACGGGCTACAAAACCTCAGGTAGCACATGTGCACCTGCTCCGACTGAAGGTAGCCCGCAACACTCCATCGCTTCCCCCACTGTAAGACCACCGCCACCTTAAGCACACCACCAGCACTAAATGTGGAGGTGTTGTCGCAAGGCCAAAGCACTCAGGGAATCACAATGGTTTTGCAATACAACACTGAATCTAGGCCATCACCACCAATACCATCACCAATCCCCTCTCACTCCGTCCGGTCCACCACTACTTCCCCCATATGCAGCTCTCCAGTCCAGCTCACCCTACCAGACACTCTGAGTAGGACAAGAAAGTACTCATCCTCTCATCCGAGCACACTTTGTTTGAATGCCTACATTGCCAAACTAATCTCATTAGAGATGATGCCCTAACATTTGGTTGAAAGCAAAGCTTTCCGCAACTTCATGGCCTACGCTGTCCCACGCTATGACCTACCCAGTCAACGCTTCTTTTCTCAAAAAGCCATCCCTGCCCTCCACCGGCATGTGAAAGACCGCATTGTCCATGCACTAAAACAGTCAGTGAGTGGAAAGGTGCACTTCACAACAGATGCATGGACCAGTAGACATGGCCAGGGCCGTTAAGTGTCCATCACTGCGCACTGGGTTAATGTGGTGGATGCAGGCTCCACAGGGGACAGCGGCGGTGGAACAGTGCTGCCTAGCCCACGGTATAGGAAACAGTTGGCTGTAGGCTTTCGATCCTCCTCCTCCTCTATCAGCGAAAGCTCGTCCACAGAGCACAGTCGCATGAGCACTCCATTCGCAGCTGGCAGTGTTGCACACAAGGTGTCCCACTGTGGAACAGCTAGTGGTAAGCGTCAGCAGGCTGTGTTAAAGATGATGTCTTTGGGCGACAACAGACACACCGCGGAGGTACTGGCCGACTACTTGCAGCGACAAACAGAGTCATGGCTGGGCAGTCTACATCTTGAGGCAGGCAAGGTAGTCAGTGATAACGCTCGTAATTTTGTGGCAGCCATAGCCCGTGCAAAACACACGCATACCTTGCCTGGCTCACACTTTGAACCTGGTGGTGCAGTGCTTCCTTAATAATTATCCGGAGTTAAGATCCCTGCTCCATAAGGTGCGAAGACTGTGCTCGCACATCCGTTGCTCGGCCGTACACTCCAGTTGTATGCAGAAGCTGCAGCGATTGCTCCACCTCCCCAAGCACTGCCTAATCATAGATGTTGCAACAAGGTGGAACTCCACCCTGCACATGGTTGAGAGGCTGTGCGAACAGAGGCAGGCTGTAATGCATTTGTGGGAGGATACACGGGCAGGCAGTTTGATGGAAGAGATGGAATTGTCGGGTGTGCAGTGGTCAAAGCTGAAAGACCTCTGTAACGTCTTCAGTGTTTTGAGGAATGCACATGGCTGGAAAGTGCAGACGACGCCATCATAAGCATGAGCATTCCACTTATGCGTCTGCTCATGCAAAGTTTGACGGACATTAAGGACCAGGCGTCTGCAGTGGAGGAGGAGGAGGGAAGCCTTGATGACAGTCAGCTATTGTCTGGTCAGGGGTATATGAATTCCAGGCTCTACCACACACTGAAGGTGCTCAAGGGGTAAAGAATCATAAGTAGACAATAAAGTAAACCCCAGCACTCAAATGAAGAGAAGAAGGGATGTATATGCAAAAGTGAATTTATTAATTGACACACTGCAAAGGGAACCTAACCAGAGCAACAGCACCAACGTTTCGGCATAGAGCCTTTCTCAAGGTGGTTGCATCACTGGTCAGAGCAAGGAAACATGGGTCTCAAAGGACTACCGGATTTTCAAATATAGGTGAGGTTCCATACGATTTACAGAGTGTGCATGGGTGAGAGATGTGATAGGATCACTATGGAGAGTGAATGGACGCCTGCAGTGGAGGTCCAGGACAAATGCGGGTGGCAAGGGGAGTGGCTGGGGTTTACTTTATTGTCTGGTCAGGGAACTGTCCTGGGAGAAGTGGAGGAAGAAGAAGAGGAGGAGGATAAGGGGGATGATTATTTTGGGCAGGAGGATGCTTTTCAGGGGGCAAGGGAAAATGTTGGCGTTCCAAGGTCAGGTACAGTGTTTGTGCGCGACTGTATGGATGTGTATTTGCCAGAAAGTGCTCCACCACCTACCACTGGCAGTACATCAATGACACCTGGAACATTGGCCCACATGAGCGATTATGCCTTGCGGATCCTAAAAAGGGACCCCCGCATTGCCAAAATGATGAGAGATGACGACTACTGGCAGGCCAGCATCCTTGATCCACGCTACGAAGGCAAATTTCACAACATCATGTCACAGGAGAACCTAGAGATAATATTGGCTAACAAACAAGCAACTCTGGTAAACAGGTTGTATGAGGCTTTCCCAGAACACATCGGCGGTGCTGTTTCTCCCACGAGCCGTAGTGGGCACAATGGAAGAGGTGCTCGTGGTGCACACAGCCGAAGTGGTGTTGGAGACAGGGGTTTAATGACCATTTTGTGGAATGATTTCTCAAGTACTGCTCACACGATTGCTAATACTGCATCGATTAAAAGTGACAGGAGACAGCAGTTGTCAACTATGGTTACAAACTACTTCTCCCATATCGATGTTCTCCCTCACAAGTCATTCCCCTTTGACTATTGGGCCTCTAAACTGGACGCCTGGCCTGAATTGGCACAATATGCCTTACAGGAGCTTGCTTGCCCTGCTGCTGCTGTGTTATCTGAAAGAGTCTTCAGTGCTGCTGGATCAATCCTGACAGAAAAAAGGACCCATCTGTCTACCCAAAATGTTGATGATCTAACCTTCATTAAAATGAACCATGCATGGGTTGCAAAGGATTTTGTCCCACCTTCCCCTGAAGCCACATAGGTTGCCAGAAAACTGTCTCGCTTTTGTCCTCCTCTACCTCGGACTTGCCCAATTCCCCCCTTTGCAGCAGCTGAATGTCCAGCCAACACATCAACATATGCCATTTTTTAAACCTCCCTAAGTGGGCTGCCCACCCCCCCAATGGCTGGGGTCAACACCTGGCGCACCAGGGCAAATGCCGTTGCTCTTAAAAGGTGGATGGGCCCACAGATGGCCGATGGCACTAGCACAGGGCCCCTCATAGCACAATACAGTTTCTCTGACGGTGGGGGGGCCCCACTTGCCGTCAGACACACCAGCGTACTATGAGGGGCCCTGTGCCAGTACCGTCGACCACGAGTGTGCCTCCCCTGCTTGGTCATAGTCACAGCACTTGCAAGTTGCAATACTTACCTCTCTCTGCTCCACCACTGTGTAGTCTGGGCAGTTAAATCCTTCACAGGGCCGGCTACTAGAAATTTGGTGTACTGATCGATGATGGTTAAGATGTAGCTATGCCCTGTCCTGCTGGCCTCTACCTTCAGATGATCAATGGCTACCATTTGTAAAGGACGTCAACTTACAAGTGGATGCAGTGGTGCTTTATGATCACCTTTCACAGTTGTGATAGTCACAGACGAGTGACATTCCTGCCACCATTTTTCAATGTCTCCTCTCATGCCAATGCGATATAATCGCCTACGGCCTGTGGCTTCTGTCTTTGGCACTCCAAAATTACCAGACACATCATGATATGCAGTGTGGACCATGTCTACATCTCTCCCTGTGATCACAATTTGATGGAGATGAGTAATGGTGATGTGATCCATGCTACTGAGATAAAGCAATCCTTTCTTCACAAAGAACCGTTTTCGCTGTCTCCACAGACGCAGTAATTGAGGGTCTGCATCGCCTCTGAAATATCTACCGGGAGGTTTTCCCGCGATGAGTAATTCCCAAGTTTCTGCTAACATTCGACTCTCCATCTGTACTTGAATCCATGTAGTTTCCAGTAGCAGAGAGTCTGGACTGGCTTACTGAGATTGAAATATATATAAAGATTTAAAAGTACCACAACACTGTATACTGTTGTACGCTTCGACTACCTTTCCCTTTTTCTACTTGTTAAATTCTGGTGTAATACATACTGAGCCTGTGAGTGTCTGTGTCTGACTCCGGAAGTATAAATGGAAATTTACAATTACCCCTAGACTGGATACACCTGGTATGTGCTGATACAGTACCTTTGTTCCAAATTTTGTATTACGGTATCATCCATAGTGAGTGAGTGTGCGTGAGCGTGTGTGGTTTATGCCTTCTATAGATATGGTGAACTGGAGATACCAATTTTTACCCTATACTCGATACAGCTTGTGTTAAGGCTGGCAGAATGCACCAAATAATAAAGATGGTAATAAGGTGCATTCGTAGCCGAGGTCCACCGTGCAGGGGTGGTAACCTGCTGCTCAGTAATGGTGGATGCTATATGGCGGTATACTATAAAGACACACGCGGGTTATCGTCACCCGGTGGGTACTACCGGACTCTGTTGCTCCACAGAGCCGCACTGTCGCTGAATATAAACGCCGGAGCCTGTTTGTGCTCACAGAGCTCGGCTAAAAGAGCGCACAGTGTATGGCCACAGAACGCTACCCCAAGGACACGGGGTTAGAGTCCCTCTAGGCCCACTAAAGACACTGGCAGTGGAGTGTGGCGCACATGCACTGAGGCTTGCTGGATCACTGGTGAGGACCAATGTCTGACTCAAACCCTGACCTACCTACACCTAAGCCTGGGTGCTAGCAGGCTAGGCTGCACAACACATGCATACCAAGGGTAGGGGTTTCATAAAGAGTCAGTCACCAGATACATTCATATGTGCATACATCTCTCCCACCTTATAGTCTGTAATTACAGTCTATCCTAGCGCATGGGCGAGCGGCCATGCAAACCTTTTATAGCCACGGGCGTCCGGGACCTTCCTGGCTTCTCGGATGGGCCAATCCGAACACGAGCAGGACCTGAGCACGTGACCCTCGATCTCCAATGGGAGATCACTCCACGGGCATGCTCAGTGGCCTGACATGAGGACTTAGTCCGTGGAGAATCTCGCTGCTGAGCAGCATGCATTGTCATAGCTGTGCCAGAGATGACAGCAGCAAGCAAACCCACGGAGTTGGCCTGGGCAGAGCGCCGGGACCGATGAATCTGCTAAGCAGGCTCCACTGCGGCCGAAGAAGAATGGGAGACCGCTGGGTGCAAGTCTCTGGATTACTGCTGTGCAGTGGCAGGAACCCAACGCCTAACATTACCCCCCTCCTAGGGTCCCATCCCCTCTGAGCCTCGCTATGCTCAAACACCACAATGAGGAGCAGAGCATGGATGTTCTCCACTGGCTCCCAGGTCTGAGCCTCTGGACCATGACCCTTCCAATCAACCAAATTCTATGATTCTTTGCTGATGACACAAAGCTAGGAGGGATAGCTAATACTAGAGAAGAGAGAGAGAGGATTCAAAAAGATTTAAATAAACTGGAGAAGTGGGCAGCAACTAACAGAATGGTTTTTAACAGGGAGAAATGCAAAGTACTACATCTGGGCAATAAAAATGAAAAAAGCATATATAGAATGGGAGGAATAGGGCTAAGTGACAGCACATGTGAAAAAGACTTGGGTATACTAATAGATCACAGACTGAATATGAGTCAACAGTGTGATGCAGCAGCAAAAAAGGCAAATGCAATTCTAGGATGTATTAACAGAAGCATACAGTCTAGATCACGTGAAGTCATTATTTCCCTCTACTCCTCTTTGGTCAGACCTCATCTGGAATATTGTGTCCAGTTTTGGGCACCACATTTTAAAAAAGACATCAACAAACTGGAGCAAGTTCAGAAAAGAGCGACCAGAATGGTGACCGGTCTGCAAACCCAGTCTTATGAGGAAAGGTTGCAGGATTTGGGAATGTTTAGTTTGCAAAAGAGAAGACTGAGAGGAGACTTAATAGCTGTCTACAAATACCTAAAGGGCTGTCACATTGTAGAAGGATCAACTTTATTCTCATTTGCACAAGGAAAGACTAGAAGCAATGGGATGAAACTGAATGGGAGGAGACACAGATTAGATATTAGAAAAAACTTTTTGACAGTTAGAGTGATCAATGAGTGGAACAGGCTGCCACGAGAAGTGGTGAGTTCTCCTTCAATGGAAGTCTTCAAACAGAGGCTGGACAGACATCTGACTGGGATGATTTAGAGAATCCTGCCTTGAGCAGGGGGTTGGACCAGATGGCCCAGGAGGTCCCTTCCAACTCTACGATTCTATGATTCTATTATTCTATTTTTCTAAATAAAACTTTTTGCCCCGCATCACCTTGCATCCCACAATGGCATTGACCTCAAACTCGTCCGAGGACAAGTCTGATGTCCCGGCAGATGACTCGGAGAACCGGGACAAGTGAACAGGCTTAAGGAGGGACACGTGGAATGTATCAGAGATAGCCAAGTGTGGTGGAAGGGCCAAACGGTAGACCACTGAGCTGATCTGCTAGAGGACCTTGAAGGGGCCAATGTAGCGCAGTGCGAACTTAGCTGACTCTACCCGCAGCCTGATGTTTCGGGCGGAGAGCCACACCAAGTCACCAGGGGCAAAAGTCGGAGCAAGGCGATGGTGTGCGTCAGCGGAGGTCCTCATTCTCTCCTTGGAAGCCCGGATAGCATCCTGGGTGCGATCCCAAATGTAGCGTGCCTCCACCGCCCAGTCTGCCACCCTGGAGTCGATGGATGACACGGGCATGGGCACAGGGACGCGCGGATGCTGGCCGTAATTTAGGAGGAATGGGATCTGACCGGTGGAGTCAGCCACAGCATTGTTCAAAGCGAACTCTGCCCACAGCAGTAAGGATGCTCAGTCGTCCTGCCTGGCCGAGACAAAATGTCGAAGATATGTGATCAGGGTCTGGTTGGCTCTCTCTACCAACCCGTTCATCTTGGGATGATAGGCCGAGGAGAGATTCAGCTCAATGCTGAGCAGGGAACAAAGCTCTCTCCAAAACCGGAACACAAACTGAGGACCCGGGTCACTGATTATCTTGTCCGGCATGCCATGCAGGCGGAAAACGTGCTTAATGAACAACACTGCCGGGCCCCACACAGAAGGTAACCGGGAGAGAGGTACCAGGTGTACCATCTTAGAGAAATGGTCGGAGACAACCCAAATGACCGTGCTGCCACTGGACTTGGGTAGCCCCACCACAAAGTCCATACCGACTGTCTCCCAGGGCCTGTCCGCTACCGGCAGAGGATAAAGAAGCCCAGCGGGCCGCTGCTGAGAGGACCTATTCTGGGCGCAAGAGACGCACGCCTGAATATAGTCCCTGACGTCACGGGCCAGATGCGGCCACCAGTACGTCCTCACCAGAAGCTCAGAGGTCTGTTTTGTCCCGAAATGTCCACCACCCTGGACGAATGAGCCCAAGAGAGGACCTCCGGTCGCAGACGGGCAGGGACAAATGTCTTGCCCGGAGGTACTGACTCAAGGGCAACCGGAGCCACAGTCCTCAGGCTCTCGGATGGGACGATCAACCGAGGCTCCTCCTCCTCTTCCTCCGATGACACCACGGAGCGGGAGAGAGCATCAGCCTGAACGTTCTTCACCCCGGAGAGAAAATGGAGGGTGAAGTGGAACTGGGAAAAGAACAAAGATCATCTGGCCTGGCGAGAATTTAGCCGCTGGGCTGTTTACAGATACACCAAGTTTTTGTGGTCGGTGAACACCTGGAAAGAGTGGCGAGCCCCCTCCAGGAGGTGTCTCCACTTCATGGCTAGCAACTCCCTGTCCCCGATGGCATAATTCCTCTCTGCCAGTGTGAAGGTCTTGGAAAAAAAGAAGCATGGGTGCTTCCGACCTTGCGTGTCCTTCTGAAACAGGACCGCTCCAGCACCGACGGAAGAGGCATCCACTTCCAGAATGAAGGGCTAGCGAAATGGGACTTAATGGAGGAGAAGGCCTTGGAGACCGATTCCGACCACAACTTGGGATTTACACCCTTCTTGGTGAGGGCTACCAAGGGTGCTACCAAAGTCGAGAAGTGGGGGATGAATTGGTGATAGTAATTTATGAACCCCATAAAGCGCTGCACCGCTTTGAGAGAATGAGGTTCCTGCCAATCCATCACCGCCTGTAGCTTGGCAGGATCCATGGCCAATCCCCGGGCGGAGATGATATAGCTCAAACACACACTTCTCCAACTTGGCATAGAGGGAGTTTGCCAGCAGGCGATCGAAAACTTTGCAAACATCTCTCCGGTGGGAGTCAATATCTGGAGAGTAGATGAGAATATCATCCAGAAAGACTACTACCGAGGTGGTAAGCATATCCCAGAAAATATCGTTCACAAAGTCTTGGAAGACGGCCGGGGCATTACAGAGGCCGAAGGGCATCACCAGATATTCATAGTGCCCATCCCTGGTGTTAAATGCCGTCTTCCATTCATCCCCATCACGGATGCGAATCAGGTTGTAAGCCCCCCGCAGATCAAGTTTGGAAAACACCCTCGCTCCCCATAGACTATCAAAAAGCTCTGATATCAAGGGCAGAGGATCCTTATTCTTAATGGTGATGGCGTTAAGACCCCTGTAATCAATGCAAGGACGTAGTTCCCAACTCTTCTTCTGGACGAAGAAGAATCCAGTCCCCGCTGGTGACACTGACTTCCTAATGAATCCTCTTGCCAGATTCTCCCTGATGTATTGAGACATGGCCTCTGTCTCCGGGAGAGATATGGGATAGACTCGAGCCCGTGGAGGCTCAGCACCAGGCAAGAGGTCAATAGGGCAGTCATAGGGGCGATGCTGTGGAAGGGTCTCCGCCGCCTTTTTGGAGAACACGTCCGCATACTGTCGATAGTGTTTGGGGAGCGAGGAGAGATCTGCGGGAATCTCGGTGGAGGCAACCTGAACGCACTCCCTCAGACATCTACCCTCACATGCTTTACTCCACCCAATAATCCTCCCTGAGGACCACTCTATATGGGGGGAGTGGTACCGCAACCAGGGGACCCCTAGAAGTACCTGGTCAAAACCCTCGGGCATGACGAGGAGGGATATCATCTCCTGATGAGATGGAGCCAGTGAGAGTAACAAGGGGGCGGTCTGGTGGGTTATCTGTGAGGCTAGAGTGGCGCCATTCACCACTCTGACGGTGACTGGTGTAGACATCATAAGCAGGGGTATAGCGTGCCGTTGAGCGAAGGCTGACGACATAAAATTGCCCTCTGCCCAGGAATCCACGCAAACCTCCACTGCCAGAGTGGATGAATCAAACTCAAGGACAGCTTCGAGGAAAATGCAGCTGATTCTAGTGGAGAAAGTTTTCACATTAGGTAGATACCCAGCAATACTATGGGAGGTGAACGTTTTTTCGATCGCTGCGGACACCTGTTAGCCAGGTGGCCAGACTGTCGACACAGGTAACAGCATGTGGGGCCCTGTGTCGGACGTGGTTTGAGACACATCCATGGGCTCACGAGGTATAACTTCCAGATCAGAGGGTTCAAGAAATTCAAAGAAGTCGGGAGCCAACCCAAGCTTCTGTCTAGATTGAGTACGCTCCAGCCCGTGCTCCGTAAAACAGAGGTTGATACAGGTGGAAATCGCAATCAACTCCTCTAGGCTTAAGGGAACTTCCCTGGTAGATAAAGCATCTTTGACATGCTCTGCCAACCCTCTCCAGCACACAGGGATGAGTGTTTTATCAGGCCACTTCAGCTCGGAAGCCAGTGTCCGGAAACGGACGGCGTACTGACTGACCGACAGGGATCCCTGTGTTAACGCAAGTAACTGGAGAGAGGTGTCGTGAGTGACCCAGGGCCCCCAAAAGACCTGCTTTAGTGATTTCAGAAACTGAGCAGCGTGCTCCCATAGTGGCGTAGCCCATTCCAACTCCCTGCCTGACAGGAGGGAGACGATAAACCCCACCTTAGCCCGCTCTGTAGGGAATCGCGCGGCCAGTATCTCGAGCTGGATAGAGCACTGGCTCACGAAACCCCTACAGGTGGCGCTGTCACCAGAAAATTTATTGGGCAACGGGAGGCGGGAAATTGTCAGCATGGGCGTGGACATGGATGCACGGGAGACGGCCTCTGCAATTGTCTGGGCAGCGACCGCAGCAGCATCCGCAGCCGAGGTGGAACTCTCGAGGGCTGCCAACCTGCCCTCCAGCTGCTGAATGTACCGCTGTAGCTGCTGCTTGTCCACCATTATTAGCCAGACCCTGGCGCTAGTATGTTAGGAACGGCAGAACACACTAAATAAATAAATAATAAAGTGCGTTCACCACTCGGGGTCCACCGTGCAGAAGGTGTTAACACTGCTGCTAAATAATGGCAAACACTAAATATGGCGGTATTATTGCACGCGGGTTGGACGTCACCTGGTGTGCACAGAGCGTACTCTGTTAGCTTCACAGAGACGCCTAAGGTATGAACATAAATGCTGAGCCTGTTGGACACACAGGTCTCAGAGAAGTGCACGCACGGTATATGGTCACAGGAGCTGAACCCTAGGCAGAGGGTTAGAGTCCGTCTAGACCTACCGTGCGTGCGACGTCACAACTGCGAACGCCAAGAGGAGCTGAAGACTGCAGCGCGGCGACAGACACTGCGAGCAAACGACAGCATGTGAGCCAGGAGCTCTGACCAGCAGTAAAAAGGTTACCGCCGGTCACAATCATTGGACGATGAGAGTACTACTCTCATCATCCTACACCTGCTCTCGCTGATAGCAGCAAGAGCAGGAAAGGCTGTTGGGAGTATTCATCAGCTGGTGCTTGTGCAATAAAGAAATAAATAAATGACTTGGCTCCGCCTCTATTTTTGAAAACCAGTGCAGGTAAGGCGGACAGCTGCAGGCTGCAGCCCCCAACTGTCAGCTAAATATTGAGAAATGAACCAGGCAACATGACAGTTTGGTGGGAAGCACTAAATTGTGCAAACGGGACCCCCAACAAGAAAAAGATACTTTATTAATAAGTATACAAAAGTAAATAATAAATATAGACATTGAAAACACAGGGTAAAGTGCACAAGGATAATGCTGAAGGATCACCGATGCTGTTCACCCCCCAACAGTAAACAGAGTGGTTATCTAATAAGATCAATAGTAGCAGTAATTTTGACAAAATGGTCCAAGAATAAGATAAATAGATGCAGTTAAATAGCGCTTACCAGTATATAAGATGGAGGGTTAGCAGCACCAGCTAAATATTGGCTGGTTATCAAAAATAGAGGGGTCTGACTCCTCACTCCATATAATTTAATTATTTAAACAAATAATTTAAAAAATGGCTTGGGGTCTCCCCCATTTTTAACAATCAGCCAAGCTAAAGCAGACAGCTAGGGGCTGCTATTCTCAGACTGGGAAGGGGCCATGGATATTGGTCCTCCCCAGCCTCAAAATAGCAACCCACAGCCACCTCTGAGAAGGTGCATTAGATGCGCCAAATCTGGTTCTTTGCCTGGCTCTTCTCACTTGCCCTGGTGTGATGGCAAGTGGGGTAATAAGATGCAATCAATTACTAACTCCATAGTAAAATTTTAATAAAGACGCAGCAAGAATAAAGTCCTGCATTTGAAATAAAAATCCCAAACCTCTTTTACCCGTTTATTTAAAAAAAATAAAAAATAAAAAAACAAAGTTATAACCAACCTATCCGATGAGAATATAATCCATCTATGCCCATGTACCCTGTAAAAAACAAAAAATAACAAAACACCATATTCCTCACCTGTCCGACAAGAAGATAATCCATAGCTGTCCCATGACAATCTAGATGACTTTGAGAGCAGCCAGATCAATAATCGACTGCTTTCCATGCCAGCCGGAACACACTGATACAGAAGCGTAAGAAGCGCTGCCTGTCTGTGATCAGCAGTGACATCATTGAGGTTACCGCCTGTCATAGGTAGAGCTTCTCATGCTCCTGTCTCAGTGTGTACTGGCTGGTGTGGAGAGCAGTTGCATCACTAATGTGACTGATCTATAAATCATCCGAATCATCGCTGGACAGATACAGATTATCTCCTCATCCGACAATTGAGTATAACTTTGCTTTTTTATTATTTTTTTTTTAAATAAATGGGTAAAAGAGGGTGAGGCGTTTTATTTTAAATAGAGGACTTTATTCTTGCTGTGTCTGTATTACAATAAAACTATGGGGTTAGTTATGGGGGCTGACATCAACCCGACAACTATTACCCCACTTGCCACTGCAGCAGGGCAAGTATGAAGAGCGAGACTAAGCGCCAGAAATGGTGCATCTAATGGATGTGCCATTTCTGGGGTGGCTGAAAGCTAATGATTTTAGTCTGAGAGGGGGCCAATAACCATAGCCCCTTCCTAGGCTACTAATATTAGCCCGCAGCTGTCTGTTTAGCCTTTGCTGGTTATTGACTATAGGGAGACCCCACATCATTTTCTTAGGGGGTGACTCCCTTATAATAACCAGTAGAAAGGCTACCAGCGGTCAGAGCTGCTGGCTCCCATGCTGTCATCTAATTAACTTACCACCAATCAGAGCCGCCAGTGTTTCTTGCGCTGTCACACAGATGACAGTGTGGGAAACAGTCAATGTTTGGTCTGACAAACCCAAACAATAACATGGAAAAGTTCATATTTGGGGTCTGTGGACGCCCATCACTATTCTTCGGATTAGTCTGCTCCATCGGCCTGCTGCAACAAGGAGATCTAGATCTCCCTACATCTTTGCTGGTGGCTCCTTTACTGCTACTACTTTGCAGACTACTCTTCCTTAGTAACTATGGTTGTTGCATTCTATGAGCTAAAACTCCACGCCCCCGGAAGAAGCTTGTTGCGAAACGCGCGTTGGGGTGGAGGAGGCTGCGGCGCCCATAGTCACTCATGCTCACAGTGTCCAGGTATTGTCATTAATGGAGTGTTAACTTTATTACCATTATTTCTAGCCTACTTGCCAGCAGTTTATTCATGATTCTTTATTTAGGGATTTAGCCTTGGTTGTCATGTTGCTGCTATAATTAGGATATTTAAATATATGGTTTTGTCCATGTTTTTTTCTCCTGTGTGGGGTTATATGGTATAAACATTTTGTCTTCTCCAATTTTCCTCCATATTAGACTTTATATTACCTACACATGACTTATTGCTGTTAGGGAATTGTGCGCCTCCTACTGGGAAAAATTTGGTGGTCTTTTAATTTTTTATGTACAATTAATAAACATGTTATTTTAATATTATTCCTCCTGGATCGCTTCATTTTTTCGGCAGTGCTATTATATAAGCCCGGAAACTGTGTTTAGATAGTGTGGGAAACAGTCAATGTTTGGTCTGACAAACCCAAACAGTAACATGGAAAAGTTCATATTTGGGGTCTGCTCCATCGGCCTGCTGCAACAAGGAGAACTAGATCTCCCTACATCTTTGCTGGTGGCTCCTTTACTGCTACTACTTTGCAGACTACTCTTCCTTAGTAACTATGGTTGTTGCATTTTATGAGCTAAAACTCCAGCCACATAACTAATTCCTGTCTATTAACTAAGTGGTGAGGCTAACTCCTTAGTGTGTGCTGCATATTACTTCTGAAAACAGTGCAACAGTTCAAATATTCGAGGGCTTATAAAAATATTCATGACATTATAAAACATAAATGTAATCCGCAGTTCTGGGGCATTATATGGGCACTCAGAGTTTTCACCGACAGTATCACATTTGGTGGCCTGTTACATTTTCTGTTATTGATTAGACAGTGTTACTCAAATTGGCACTGTTATTTGAGCACTATATGACAATGTTACATTATGTTATATTTTGTAGGCACTATGTGGTACACATAAAGGAGAGGTAGTGTTAAAACAAAGTACTACACATAGCATCAGCCTAACACAGGGAATACAAGTATCAAAATCCTAAATATAACTTTCCAATTAATTTCATTAGAGATTACCCATTCATATCCAGTATGCAACGGGATCTAGATAGACTCATATCAATGGAGGACATTGCTTTCGCATCTCTACTAAAGATGAGTCAATCAATCTGCAGAGCATTGACTTTAAAATGAATATCTTGATATTCATGCAAATTTGATCATTTTGCAATTCAATTTGTGAGGATGGGCAAAAAAAATGCCTGGTGCCACTTCACATACCTCAGAGTCACAGATGGGATTCTCCAAAATGTAATACAAGCATCACATTATTTCACGGTCTAATGCAACAGCCTAGCGATTATAAAATTAGGCTATTGAGCTCAACCCACATAGAGAAAGATAAAGGCCTATATTGGATTGTGTTCTACTATAGTACTAGTGCTGAACCACACTGAAATTGAGAGTGGTAGTCAGTCTGTGAATAATAATCCAAAATTCAGTGTGACTGCAAGGTGATTGATCTATGATATACTGCAGTAACAGCATCTTAATAACAGCATTTTTTAATTGTCATTGCGCACCTACTTTCAGGGCAATTAGAGGCTTTACCAAAAAATGTCCATATAAATATATTGGAGCTAGAGTTGAGCGAAACAGGTCGAAAAAATTCAAAAGTCGCCGACTTTTGGCAAAGTCGGGTTTCATGAAACGAAACCCGACCCTAGGATGAGGTCGGCCACGAGGTCGGCGACTTACGCGCCAAAGTCGCGTTTCAAAAGTTTGTTTTGCGCTCTTTTTCAGCCAATCAGGATCCACGGATACTGTGGGCAACGTGATGACATAGGCACGGGTCACCACTATCTTTCAGAAGGGCATGCAAGTGATTGGCTTGCTTTGGTGGGCGTCACAGGGGGTATAAAAGGGCGTGCACGCCGACCGCCATCTTACTTCTGCCGATCTTAGTATAGGGAGAGGTTGCTGCTGATTCTGTAGGGAGAGTGTTAGGCAGGGAAGAAGACAAAAAAACTGCTTCTGCTGCTAGCGATTTGGCCTGCACAACACACAAGTCACTGTGTGTGCAGTGCAAGGGGAGGCTATATTGTGGTGTATCAGTGGTGTTGGTTGTTGGGCTGCCTTTTAAGGCTTCCTGACACGCTGGCATTGCTGTTTACCCACTGCTCCGCAAACTGCTTTTTTAAAAGCAATCCAATCTCCCTTATCCTCTCGTCACTTTGGTCACAGGCAGCTGTGCCATCGAGCGTGTCACATAGCGCTCAGATATCAGTGGGCCGCACACAATCCACAAGTGTTCACTGTCCACAAGTGTACGCAGAGATTCAAAATCTCCATTATCCTCTCGTCACTTTGGTCACAGGCAGCTGTGCCATCGAGCGTGTCACATAGCGCTCAGATATCAGTGGGCCGCACACAATCCACAAGTGTCCAGTGTCCAAAAGTGTACGCAGAGATTCAAAATCTCCATTATCCTCTCGTCACTTTGGTCACAGGCAGCTGTGCCATCGAGCGTGTCACATAGCGCTCAGATATCAGTGGGCCGCACACAATCCACAAGTGTCCAGTGTCCAAAAGTGTACGCAGAGATTCAAAATCTCCATTATCCTCTCGTCACTTTGGTCACAGGCAGCTGTGCCATCGAGCGTGTCACATAGCGCTCAGATATCAGTGGGCCGCACACAATCCACAAGTGTCCACTGTCCACAAGTGTACGCAGAGATTCAAAATCTCCATTATCCTCTCGTCACTTTGGTCACAGGCAGCTGTGCCATCGAGCGTGTCACATAGCGCTCAGATATCAGTGGGCCGCACACAATCCACAAGTGTCCACTGTCCACAAGTGTACGCAGAGATTCAAAATCTCCATTATCCTCTCGTCACTTTGGTCACAGGCAGCTGTGCCATCGAGCGTGTCACATAGCGCTCAGATATCAGTGGGCTGCACACAATCCACAAGTGTCCACTGTCCAAAAGTGTACGCAGAGATTCAAAATCTCCATTATCCTCTCGTCACTTTGGTCACAGGCAGCTGTGCCATCGAGCGTGTCACATAGCGCTCAGATATCAGTGGGCCGCACACAATCCACAAGTGTCCAGTGTCCAAAAGTGTACGCAGAGATTCAAAATCTCCATTATCCTCTCGTCACTTTGGTCACAGGCAGCTGTGCCATCGAGCGTGTCACATAGCGCTCAGATATCAGTGGGCCGCACACAATCCACAAGTGTCCACTGTCCACAAGTGTACGCAGAGATTCAAAATCTCCATTATCCTCTCGTCACTTTGGTCACAGGCAGCTGTGCCATCGAGCGTGTCAAATAGCGCTCAGATATCAGTGGGCCGCACACAATCCACAAGTGTCCACTGTCCACAAGTGTACGCAGAGATTCAAAATCTCCATTATCCTCTCGTCACTTTGGTCACAGGCAGCTGTGCCATCGAGCGTGTCACATAGCGCTCAGATATCAGTGGGCCGCACACAATCCACAAGTGTCCACTGTCCACAAGTGTACGCAGAGATTCAAAATCTCCATTATCCTCTCGTCACTTTGGTCACAGGCAGCTGTGCCATCGAGCGTGTCACATAGCGCTCAGATATCAGTGGGCTGCACACAATCCACAAGTGTCCACTGTCCAAAAGTGTACGCAGAGATTCAAAATCTCCATTATCCTCTCGTCACTTTGGTCACAGGCAGCTGTGCCATCGAGCGTGTCACATAGCGCTCAGATATCAGTGGGCCGCACACAATCCACAAGTGTCCAGTGTCCAAAAGTGTACGCAGAGATTCAAAATCTCCATTATCCTCTCGTCACTTTGGTCACAGGCAGCTGTGCCATCGAGCGTGTCACATAGCGCTCAGATATCAGTGGGCCGCACACAATCCACAAGTGTCCACTGTCCACAAGTGTACGCAGAGATTCAAAATCTCCATTATCTTCTCATCACTTTGGTCACAGGCAGCTGTGCCATCGAGCGTGTCACATAGTGCTCAGATATCAGTGGGCCGCACACAATCCACAAGTGTCCAGTGTCCAAAAGTGTACGCAGAGATTCAAAATCTCCATTATCCTCTCGTCACTTTGGTCACAGGCAGCTGTGCCATCGAGCGTGTCACATAGCGCTCAGATATCAGTGGGCCGCACACAATCCACAAGTGTCCAGTGTCCAAAAGTGTACGCAGAGATTCAAAATCTCCATTATCCTCTCGTCACTTTGGTCACAGGCAGCTGTGCCATCGAGCGTGTCACATAGCGCTCAGATATCAGTGGGCCGCACACAATCCACAAGTGTCCAGTGTCCAAAAGTGTACGCAGAGATTCAAAATCTCCATTATCCTCTTGTCAATTTGGTCACAGGCAGCTGTGCCATCGAGCGTGTCACATAGCGCTCAGATATCAGTGGGCCGCACACAATCCACAAGTGTCCACTGTCCACAAGTGTACGCAGAGATTCAAAATCTCCATTATCCTCTCGTCACTTTGGTCACAGGCAGCTGTGCCATCGAGCGTGTCACATAGCGCTCAGATATCAGTGGGCCGCACACAATCCACAAGTGTCCAGTGTCCAAAAGTGTACGCAGAGATTCAAAATCTCCATTATCCTCTCGTCACTTTGGTCACAGGCAGCTGTGCCATCGAGCGTGTCACATAGCGCTCAGCTATCAGTGGGCCGCACACAATCCACAAGTGTCCAGGGTCCAAAAGTGTACGCAGAGATTCAAAATCTCCATTATCCTCTCGTCACTTTGGTCACAGGCAGCTGTGCCATCGAGCCTGTCACATAGCGCTCAGATATCAGTGGGCCTCACACAATCCACAAGTGTCCAGTGTCCAAAAGTGTACGCAGAGATTCAAAATCTCCATTATCCTCTCGTCACTTTGGTCACAGGCAGCTGTGCCATCGAGCGTGTCACATAGCGCTCAGATATCAGTGGGCCGCACACAATCCACAAGTGTCCAGTGTCCAAAAGTGTACGCAGAGATTCAAAATCTCCATTATCCTCTCGTCACTTTGGTCACAGGCAGCTGTGCCATCGAGCGTGTCACATAGCGCTCAGATATCAGTGGGCCGCACACAATCCACAAGTGTCCAGTGTCCAAAAGTGTACGCAGAGATTCAAAATCTCCATTATCCTCTCGTCACTTTGGTCACAGGCAGCTGTGCCATCGAGCGTGTCACATAGCGCTCAGATATCAGTGGGCCGCACACAATCCACAAGTGTCCAGTGTCCACAAGTGTACGCAGAGATTCAAAATCTCCATTATCCTCTCGTCACTTTGGTCACAGGCAGCTGTGCCATCGAGCGTGTCACATAGCGCTCAGATATCAGTGGGCCGCACACAATCCACAAGTGTCCACTGTCCACAAGTGTACGCAGAGATTCAAAATCTCCATTATCCTCTCGTCACTTTGGTCACAGGCAGCTGTGCCATCGAGCGTGTCACATAGCGCTCAGATATCAGTGGGCCGCACACAATCCACAAGTGTCCGCTGTCCAAAAGTGTACGCAGAGATTCAAAATCTCCATTATCCTCTCGTCACTTTGGTCACAGGCAGCTGTGCCATCGAGCGTGTCACATAGCGCTCAGATATCAGTGGGCCGCACACAATCCACAAGTGTCCACTGTCCACAAGTGTACGCAGAGATTCAAAATTTCCATTATCCTTTCGTCACTTTGGTCACAGGCAGCTGTGCCATCGAGCGTGTCACATAGCGCTCAGATATCAGTGGGCCGCACACAATCCACAAGTGTCCACTGTCCACAAGTGTACGCAGAGATTCAAAATCTCCATTATCCTCTCGTCGCTTTGGTCACAGGCAGCTGTGCCATCGAGCGTGTCACATAGCGCTCAGATATCAGTGGGCCGCACACAATCCACAAGTGTCCACTGTCCAAAAGTGTACGCAGAGATTCAAAATCTCCATTATCCTCTCGTCACTTTGGTCACAGGCAGCTGTGCCATCGAGCGTGTCACATAGCGCTCAGATATCAGTGGGCCGCACACAATCCACAAGTGTCCAGTGTCCAAAAGTGTACGCAGAGATTCAAAATCTCCATTATCCTCTCGTCACTTTGGTCACAGGCAGCTGTGCCATCGAGGGTGTCACATAGCGCTCAGATATCAGTGGGCCGCACACAATCCACAAGTGTCCAGTGTCCACAAATGTACGCAGAGATTCAAAATCTCCATTATCCTCTCGTCACTTTGGTCACAGGCAGCTGTGCCATCGAGCGTGTCACATAGCGCTCAGATATCAGTGGGCCGCACACAATCCACAAGTGTCCAGTGTCCAAAAGTGTACGCAGAGATTCAAAATCTCCATTATCCTCTCGTCACTTTGGTCACAGGCAGCTGTGCCATCGAGCGTGTCACATAGCGCTCAGATATCAGTGGGCCGCACACAATCCACAATTGTCCAGTGTCCAAAAGTGTACGCAGAGATTCAAAATCTCCATTATCCTCTCGTCACTTTGGTCACAGGCAGCTGTGCCATCGAGCGTGTCACATAGCGCTCAGATATCAGTGGGCCGCACACAATCCACAAGTGTCCAGTGTCCAAAAGTGTACGCAGAGATTCAAAATCTCCATTATCCTCTCGTCACTTTGGTCACAGGCAGCTGTGCCATCGAGCGTGTCACATAGCGCTCAGATATCAGTGGGCCGCACACAATCCACAAGTGTCCAGTGTCCAAAAGTGTACGCAGAGATTCAAAATCTTCATTATCCTCTCGTCACTTTGGTCACAGGCAGCTGTGCCATCGAGCGTGTCACATAGCGCTCAGATATCAGTGGGCCGCACACAATCCACAAGTGTCCACTGTCCACAAGTGTACGCAGAGATTCAAAATCTCCATTATCCTCTCGTCACTTTGGTCACAGGCAGCTGTGCCATCGAGCGTGTCACATAGCGCTCAGATATCAGTGGGCCGCACACAATCCACAAGTGTCCACTGTCCAAAAGTGTACGCAGAGATTCAAAATCTCCATTATCCTCTCGTCACTTTGGTCACAGGCAGCTGTGCCATCGAGCGTGTCACATAGCGCTCAGATATCAGTGGGCCGCACACAATCCACAAGTGTCCAGTGTCCAAAAGTGTACGCAGAGATTCAAAATCTCCATTATCCTCTCGTCACTTTGGTCACAGGCAGCTGTGCCATCGAGCGTGTCACATAGCGCTCAGATATCAGTGGGCCGCACACAATCCACAAGTGTCCACTGTCCACAAGTGTACGCAGAGATTCAAAATCTCCATTATCCTCTCGTCACTTTGGTCACAGGCAGCTGTGCCATCGAGCGTGTCACATAGCGCTCAGATATCAGTGGGCCGCACACAATCCACAAGTGTCCACTGTCCACAAGTGTGTGCAGAAATTCTAAAACTCCCCTGTCCTATAGACACCTTGTACCTTGTTTTACATTACTATATAGTTTGTTGGATTTTGTCTACATTTCTACCAAAAATGAGGAAGGCTGGTGGAAGAGGCCGTGGAATTGGGCGGGGGTTGGCAGCTGGTAATGATGGTGTTGGTGGTGGATCTGATGGTAGTGGCAAGAGCAAAATAGGACCGAATGCAGGAGGTGCTGACCCTGCGTCATCGTCTGGCTACATAAGGCCTCGAACGCTTAGTTTTCTAGGAGTTGGCAAACCGCTTTTAAAGGCAGAGCATCAGGAAAAAGTTTTGTCTTACATTGCTGACTCAGCCTCCAGCTCTATCGCCTCCTCTTCTTCAGTTGTAAAAAGTAAAAGCACTGAGTCGTCATTGGAGGCTCATGTTCATGAACCACACCTTTCCTTGTGTCCTTCACCCCAACCAAGATTGAAGGATGACGCAGGCCATACTACTGATTACTCCATGGAGCTGTTTTCACATACCATGCCTGGATTATCAAGTCAAATGGTGAATTACCCAGGCCAAGATTAATCTGACATGGAGTGCACTGATGCACAGCCGCTGATGGATGATTCTGCTGGTACATTCACTCAGAGCACTACATTGTCCTCGCAGTGTACAGAGCCAGATTTTGACCCTGATGAGACTCAGGTGCCCCTTCCCGCACACTATACCACCATACACGGTGACACAGAGAAAGGTGCACATGACATAGAAGAGGAGGTGATGGATGACCCAGTTGTTGACCCAGATTGGCATCCATTGGGGGAAGAGGGTGCTGCTTCCAATAGCTCAGATGAGGAGCATCCACAGCAGACATCGACATCGCAACAGCTGTTATCTGGCAGGCCCGGAGCACTCCAAAGACAGGTTCCAAACATCAAAAGAGTTGCTGGACAGCTTGTCCAGAGGGTCAAAAGATCACAGCGTGCTAGGCCGCAAAATGTCTGCCAAAGTAGGAAGAGTGCAGTGTGGCACTTTTTTGAACAAAATCCTCATGATCAGGCCAAGGTTATCTGTAAGAAGTGCGCAAAGACCTTTAGCCGAGGGAAAAATCTGAAAAATTTGAATACCAGTTGCATGCTTAGACATTTAACCAGCATGCACTTGCAAGCGTGGACACAACACCAAACCTCAAGTGCCACATGTGCAACTGATCACAACGAAGGTAGTCAGCAACGCTACATTGTTTCCCCCACTGTAAGCCCACCGGTTAGCACAGCAGCAAATGTTGAGGTGTCGTTGCAAGGCCACAGCAGTCGGGGAATCCCACTGTTATATCAACGAAAGACTGATTCTAGGCCATCAGGAAGAACACCAACTCCATCACCATCATCAACCCTCTCTCAGTCCGCCCTGTCCACCGCTACTTCCACCATATGCAGCTCTCAAGTCCAGCTCACCCTCCCAGACACTATGAGTAGGTCAAGAAAGTACTCAGTCTCTCATCCGCGTACACTGGGTTTGAACGCCCACATTGCCAAACTAATCTCGTTTGAGATGATGCCCTTTCGGTTGGTGGAAAGCACAGCTTTCCGCGAACTCATGGCCTATGCAGTACCACGCTATGACCTACCCAGTCGCCGCTTCTTCTCTCGCAAAGCCATCCCAGCCCTCCACCATCATGTGAAAGACCGCATTGTCCATGCACTCAAGCAGTCAGTGAGCGGAAAGGTGCACCTCACAACTGATGCATGGTCCAGTCGGCATGGCCAGGGCCGTTACGTGTCCATCACTGCGCACTGGGTTAATGTGGTGGATGCAGGGTCCACAGGGGACAGCGGTGGTGGGACAGTGCAGCCTAGCCCATGGTATAGGAAACAGTTGGCTGTAGGCGTTCGACCCTCCTCCTCCTCCTCCAGAAGCGACAGCTCGTCCACAGAGCGCAGTCATACGAGCACTCCATCTGCAGCTGCCACTGTTGCACACGATGTGTCCCCCTATTGAGCAGCTAGTGGAAAGCGTCAGCAGGCTGTGTTGCAGATGATGTGTTTGGGCGACAGACACACCGCCGAGGTGCTGGCCGAGTACTTGAAGCGACAAACTGAGTCATGGCTGGGCAGTGTACATCTTGAGGCAGGCAAGGTAGTTAGTGATAACGGCCGTAATTTTGTGGCAGCCATAGCCCTTTCAAAACTCAGCCACATACCTTGCTTGGCTCACACCTTGAACCTGGTGGTGCAGTGCTTCCTCAAAAATTATCCGGAGTTAACAGCCCTGCTCCAGAAGGTGCGAAGACTGTGCGCGCACATCCGCCGGTCGCCTGTACACTCCGTTCGTATGCAGAAGCTGCAGCGATTGCTCCACCTTCCCAACCACCGCCTCATTATCGACATTGCAACAAGGTGGAACTCCACCCTGCACATGGTGGAGCGGCTGTGCGAGCAGAGGCAGGCCATAATGCATTTGTGGGAGGATACACGGCCAGGCACTTTGAGAGCAGACATGGAGTTGACAGGCGTGCAGTGGTCGAAGCTGAAAGACCTTTGTAAAGTCCTTCAGTGTTTTGAGGAATGCACACGGCTGGTAAGCGCAGACGACGCCATCCTAAGCATGAGCATCCCACTTATGCGTCTGCTCATGCAAACTTTGACGCACCTTAAGGAGCAGGCGTCTGCAGCCAATGTTGATGAGGAGGAAGAGGAGGAGGGAATCCTTGATGACATTCAGCCATTGTCTGCTCAGGGACCTCTCCTGGACGAGGTGGAGGAAGAAGAGGAGGAGGAGGAGGAGGATGATGGGGATGATTACTTAGGGGAGGAGGATGCATCTCGTGGGGCAAGTGAAAATGTTGGCGTGGCAAGGTCTGGTACAGGGTTTGTGCGTGACTGGAGGGATGTGGATTTGCCAGAAAGTGCTCCTCCACCCAGCACTCGCAGTGTATCATTGACACCGGGAACATTGGCCCACATGTCAGATTATGCCTTGCGGATCCTAAAAAGGGACCCCCGCATTGCCAAAATGATGAACGATGACGACTACTGGTTGGCCAGCATCCTGGATCCACGCTATAAAGGCAAATTACAAAACATCATGCCACAGGAGAACCTTGACCTAATATTGGCTAATAAACAAGCAACTCTGGTAAATCGGTTGCTTGATGCATTCCCAGCACACAGCAGCGGTGATGGTTCTCACACGAGCCGTACGGGCCGGGGGCAGCTTGGCAGAGGTGTTCGTGGTGCACACAGCAGAAGTGGCGTTGGAGACAGGGGTTTCATGACAATGTTGTGGACTGATTTTTCAAATACCGCTCACACAACTGGTAATACTGCATCGATGGAAAGTGACAGGAGACAGCAGTTGTCAACTATGGTTACAAACTACTTTTCCTCCCATATCGATGTTCTCCCACACAGGTCATTCCCCTTTGACTATTGGGCCGCTAAACTGGACACCTGGCCTGAATTGGCCCAATATGCCTTACAGGAGCTCGCTTGCCCAGTTGCAAGTGTGCTATCGGAAAGAGTCTTCAGTGCAGCTGGATCAATCCTGACAGAAAAAAGGACCCGTCTGTCAACCCAAAATGTGGATGATCTAACCTTCATTAAAATGAACCACGCATGGGTTTCCAAGGATTTTGTCCCACCTTCCCCTGATGACACATAGGGTGACAGAAAAATGGCTTGCTTTGGTCCACCTCTTCCTGGTACTTCACCTATTTCGCCTTTTGCATCAGTTGAATGTCCAACATCAACATATGCCACTTTCTAAAACTCCCTAACTGTGCTGCCTCCCCCCCCATGGCCGGGGTCACCACCTAGCGCACGACACCGTGCGAGTGCCGTTGCCCTGGACAGGTGGGTAGGCCGACTCTTGGGCGCGGGCACTGGCACAGGGTCCCTCATAGTGCAATCAAGTGTCTCTGACGGCGGTGGTGCACACCCGCCGTCAGACACACCGCTGTACTATGAGGGGCCCAGTGCCAGTACCGACGCCCACGAGTGGGCCCCCCTTGCTTGGCCAGGGCCCCAGCATTTGCAATCTTTACCTCTCCCTGCTCCTCCGCTGTGTAATCTGGGCCATCAAATCCATACTGTGCCTGACACCGTCTGAGCCTGCCTCCTGAGACATATATTTTGAATGTGTACGCTATCCATACATGTTATCCGGGGATACGGTACCCCTTCTAACCTTTGTGCAATGACATGCAATCCATACTGGGCCTAACACCGTCTGAGCCTGCCTCATGCTGTATAGACATATATTTTGAATGTGTACGCTATCCATACATGTTATCCGGGGATACGGTACCCTTTCTAACCTTTGTGCAATGACGTGCAATCCATACTGGGCCTAACACTGTCTGAGCCTGCCTCATGCTGTATAGACATATATTTTGAATGTGTACGCTATCCATACATGTTATCTGGGGATACGGTACCCTTTCTAACCTTTGTGCAATGACGTGCAATCCATACTGGGCCTACCACCGTCTGAGCCTGCCTCATGCTGTATAAACATATATTTTGAATGTGTACGCTATCCATACATGTTATCTGGGGATACGGTACCCCTTCTAACCTTTGTGCAATGACGTGCAATCCATACTGGGCCTAACACCGTCTAAGCCTGCCTCATGCTGTATAGACATATATTTTGAATGTGTACGCTATCCATACGTGTTATCCGGGGATACGGTACCCTTTCTAACCTTTGTGCAATGACATGCAATCCATACTGGGCCTAACACTGTCTGAGCCTGCCTCATGCTGTATAGACATATATTTTGAATGTGTACGCTATCCATACATGTTATCCGGGGATACGGTACCCTTTCTAACCTTTGTGCAATGACGTGCAATCCATACTGGGCCTAACACCGTCTGAGCCTGCCTCATGCTGTATAGACATATATTTTGAATGTGTATGCTATCCATACATGTTATCCGGGGATACGGTACCCCTTCTAACCTTTGTGCAATGACGTGCAACCCATACTGGGCCTAACACCGTCTGAGCCTGCCTCATGCTTTATAGACATATATTTTGAATGTGTACGCTATCCATACATGTTATCCAGGGATACGGTACCCTTTCTAACCTTTGTGCAATGACTTGCAATCCATACTGGGCCTAACACCGTCTGAGCCTGCCTCATGCTGTATAGACATATATTTTGAATGTGTACGCTATCCATACATGTTATCCGGGGATACGGTACCCCTTCTAACCTTTGTGCAATGACGTGCAATCCATACTGGGCCTAACACCGTCTGAGCCTGCCTCATGCTGTATAGACATATATTTTGAATGTGTTCGCTATCCATACATGTTATCCGGGGATACGGTACCCCTTCTAACCTTTGTGCAATGACGTGCAATCCATACTGGGCCTAACACCGTCTGAGCCTGCCTCATGCTGTATAGACATATATTTTGAATGTGTACGCTATCCATACATGTTATCCGGGGATACGGTACCCCTTCTAACCTTTGTGCAATGATGTGCAATCCATACTGGGCCTAACACCGTCTGAGCCTGCCTCATGCTGTATAGACATATATTTTGAATGTGTACGCTATCCATACATGTTATCCAGGGATACGGTACCCTTTCTAACCTTTGTGCAATGACGTGCAATCCATACTGGGCCTAACACCGTCTGAGCCTGCCTCATGCTGTATAGACATATATTTTGAATGTGTACGCTATCCATACATGTTATCCGGGGATACGGTACCCCTTCTAACCTTTGTGCAATGACGTGCAATCCATACTGGGCCTAACACCGTCTGAGCCTGCCTCAAGCTGTATAGACATATATTTTGAATGTGTACGCTATCCATACATGTTATTCGGGGATACGGTACCCCTTCTAACCTTTGTGCAATGACGTGCAATCCATACTGGGCCTAACACCGTCTGAGCCTGCCTCATGCTGTATAGACATATATTTTGAATGTGTACGCTATCCATACATGTTATCCGGGGATACGGTACCCCTGCTAACCTTTGTGCAATGATGTGCAATCCATACTGGGCCTAACACCGTCTGAGCCTGCCTCATGCTGTATAGACATATATTTTGAATGTGTACGCTATCCATACATGTTATCCAGGGATACGGTACCCTTTCTAACCTTTGTGCAATGAATCATAGAATCATAGAATCGTAGAGTTGGAAGGGACCTCCTGGGCCATCTGGTCCAACCCCCTGCTCAAAGCAGGATTCGCTAAATCATCCCAGTCAGATGTCTGTCCAGCCTCTGTTTGAAGACTTCCATTGAAGGAGAACTCACCACTTCTCGTGGCAGCCTGTTCCACTCATTGATCACTCTAACTGTCAAAAAGTTTTTTCTAATATCTAATCTGTGTCTCTTCCCATTCAGTTTCATCCCATTGCTTCTAGTCTTTCCTTGTGCAAATGAGAATAAAGTTGATCCTTCTACAATGTGACAGCCCTTTAGATATTTGTAGACAGCTATTAAGTCTCCTCTCAGTCTTCTCTTTTGCAAACTAAACATTCCCAAATCCTGCAACCTTTCCTCATAAGACAGGGTTTGCAGACCGGTCACCATTCTGGTCGCTCTTTTCTGAACTTGCTCCAGTTTGTTGATGTCTTTTTTAAAATGTGGTGCCCAAAACTGGACACAATATTCCAGATGAGGTCTGACCAAAGAGGAGTAGAGGGAAATAATGACTTCACGTGATCTAGACTGTATGCTTCTGTTAATACATCCTAGAATTGCATTTGCCTTTTTTGCTGCTGCATCACACTGTTGACTCATATTCAGTCTGTGATCTATTAGTATACCCAAGTCTTTTTCACATGTGCTGTCACTTAGCCCTATTCCTCCCATTCTATATATGCTTTTTTCATTTTTATTGCCCAGATGTAGTACTTTGCATTTCTCCCTGTTAAAAACCATTCTGTTAGTTGCTGCCCACTTCTCCAGTTTATTTAAATCTTTTTGAATCCTCTCTCTCTCTTCTCTAGTATTAGCTATCCCTCCTAGCTTTGTGTCATCAGCAAATTTAATCAGTTTACCCTCAATTCCTTCATCTAAATCGTTGATAAAGATGTTGAACAATACAGGGCCCAGGACAGAGCCCTGTGGTACCCCACTTGAGACATTCTTCCAACTGGATGTGCAGCCATTTACGACCACTCTTTGGGTCCGATCACTAAGCCAGTTATGAATCCACCTAACAGTTGCCTTGTCCATTCCATACTTAGTCATTTTTTCAATAAGGATTGTATGAGAGACTTTGTCAAATGCTTTGCTGAAGTCAAGATATACTATATCTACAGCATTTCCTTGATCCACCCAATCAGTGATACCGTCATAGAAGGAAATTAAGTTAGTCTGACATGACTTATTAGTTAGAAACCCATGCTGACTCTGTTTAATCACTTTATTCTTATCCAGGTATTGACATACATGTTGTTTAATAATTTGTTCAAAGATCTTTCCTGGTATAGAAGTCAGACTCACCGGCCTATAGTTGCCTGGGTCCACCTTCTTCCCCTTTTTGAAGATAGGAACAACATTTGCTCTTCTCCAGTCTTCTGGCACTTCTCCTGTTCTCCAAGAATTTTCAAAGATTATGGAGAGGGGTTCAAAAATTTCTTCTGCTATCTCCTTCAGTACTCTGGGGTGTAATTCATCTGGACCTGGAGACTTGAATTCATTTAGGTTAGCTAAGTGTTTCCTCACTATCTTTCTGTTTATAGATATCCTGGATTCTTCTATTCCCTTAATAGGACAGTGAATAACAGTTGATGTTGCATTTCCTTTCTGAGAGAAAACAGATGCAAAATAGGAATTTAAAAGTTCAGCCTTCTCAACATCCTGTCTTACCATTTCATCATTTTCATCCTGTAAAAATCCTATAGCATCTTTGACTTTTCTTTTACTTTTGACATATCCCCAAAATCCTTTATTATTGCTTTTGACATCTCTTGCAAGCCTCAGTTCATTTTCAGCTTTAGCTAATCTGATTTGTGCCCTGCAGGTTCTGCAGACAGCATTATATATATATGACGTGCAATCCATACTGGGCCTAACACCGTCTGAGCCTGCCTCATGCTGTATAGACATATATTTTGAATGTGTACACTATCCATACATGTTATCCGGGGATACGGTACCCCTTCTAACCTTTTTGCAATGACGTGCAATCCATACTGGGCCTAACACCGTCTGAGCCTGCCTCATGCTGTATAGACATATATTTTGAATGTGTACGCTATCCATACATGTTATCCAGGGATACGGTACCCTTTCTAACCTTTGTGCAATGACGTGCAATCCATACTGGGCCTAACACCGTCTGAGCCTGCCTCATGCTGTATAGACATATATTTTGAATGTGTACGCTATCCATACATGTTATCCAGGGATACGGTACCCTTTCTAACCTTTGTGCAATCACGTGCAATCCATACTGGGCGTGAGAATGGCTGGCGAGCTGTTAAGCAAGCTACAGCACCTGTCCAGACAAGTACAGGGATTCCCTAGCGAGGAGACTTATTTGATTGTTTTCTATGTTGGGACAGCAATTTTTGGGGAGCACTATACTCTGGAGAATGATAGATGGGGCCCACCATACACTGGAACATTCCAAAGGTGGACATCAGACACTGGAGCAGCATTTACAGGGCCCATTATACACTAGAGCAGTAGAAATGGGGCCCATTATGTTTGGAGCATTATTTGGGCCCATAAGACAGTGGAGCTTCATCCATGGGGACCAACATATACTGTAGCATTATGTGGAGCTCATCATATACTGTTTCAAACATTATATGGGACCAATGATTTTGTATGGAGAAATAGATGGGCCTCGTCATGAGATGTAAAAAGTGAGGTATTTTTCATTGTACTATACCGCTATTTCTCTGCCGTATCGGAGCATGATGAGTTGTGGTATGTGTTAAAGGGGCGCTCTTTCGCCCAGGGCACATGAAAACCTGCAGCCAGCCCTCCCCCCCCACAAATTTAGCCAAATAACCCCCATTTTTCAGTGCGTAACTTGTATTATGAAGTTAATTAAGGTTGACAAGCTTAAGTAAGAAGAATTGATGCTTTTGGCATTCAAATGGGCACTGTAGGTGTGTTTCCTGTCCTCCTCTCACTGCCGACTTTTATTCCCCATTGACTTACATTGGGTTTCGTGTTTCGGGACGACCCCGACTTTTCCCTATAATCGGACGATCTTGCTCGACCCGACTTTTGGAAAAGTCGGGTTTCACGAAACGAAACGCGACACTAAAAAAGCAAAAGTCGCTCAACTCTAATTGGAGCATGTTACTTCAATCAATAATGCGACAACCTATTTTCCAGGTATTCTACTCTTACCCAGAAAACAGAAGAGATCCGTAACAAGTAAAATTCAAAATAGTTTATTGAAAAAAATATATTAAAAAACATTATAAAACATGTATGAAGGGAATGCCTCTAAAAGAGGGACACAAAATACGCCTCACATAAAGCATGTGGTAAACAGTTAGGTACATGCAGACCAAGTGTCTATGAAAAATACTATAATTCCCTTTTTTAAAATGCTTTCAATATATTTTTTCCATAAACTATATTGATTTTTTACTTGTTACAGATGTCTTCTGTTTCCTGGGTAAGAAAAGGAGATCTAGAGAATAAGTTGTCACTAGAGATGAGCGACTTTGCCTTTTTTCGGGTCGAGTCGGGTTTCATGAAACCCGACTTTCTCAAATGTCGGGTCTAACGCAATCAGCCGATTATCGTGAAAAGTCGAAGGCCGTCTGAAACACGAAACCCAATGCAAGTCAATGGGGAAGAAAAGTCGGCAGTGAGTGGAGGACAGGAAACACACCTACAGTGCCCATTTTAATGCCAAAAACATCAATTCTTATTACTTAAGCTTGTCAACCTTAATTTACTTTATAATAATAGTTTGGCATTGAAAACTGAGGGTTATTTGGCTAAAGTAGTGGGGGGGTTGGGCTGGCTCCAGATTTTCGTGGGCCCTAGGCCAAAGAGTGTCACTGGGCTCCTTTAACACATGCCACAATTCATGATCCTCTGATACGGCAGAGAAATAGCGGTACAGTACAATGAAAAATACTTCACTTCTTACATCTCATGACTGATATCCATTTTAAATTCTCCAATAGCTCCAAAAACGGACAGTGTATTACTCCATACAGTATTGTGGCCACCGCATAGTGCGCTATACAGAGTAATGAGGCCCATATATTTCTCCATACAGAATCATTGGTCCCATATAATGTTTCATACAGTATATGATGAGCTCCGTTAGTCCCCATGGATGAAGCTCCACTGTCTTATGGGCCCAAATAATGCTCCATATATAATGGACCCCATTTCTAATGCTCTAGTGTATAATGGGCCCTGTAAATGCTGCTCCAGTGTCTGATGTCCACCTTTGGAATGCTCCAGTGTATGGTGGGCCTCATATATCATTCTCCAGAGTATAGTGCTCCCCAAAAATTGCTGTCCCAACATTGAAAACAAGTAAATAAGTCTCCTCGCTAGGGAATCCCTGAACTAGTCTGGACTCCTCGTCGTCCCCATCTTCCATCTCACTGCATTTGGACTGTTTAGACAGAGGGCGTACAGACGTGATGTCATCGCGCTCTCTGACCAGAATGTCACTGTCAGGAAACGCGGAAGACGTCACGGCGGTGGAGCGGGGAGAGGTAAGTATTTCAACTTTGCAAGTGCTGTGATCCTGAGCAAGCAGGGGGGCCCACTCGTTGGTGATGGCACTGGCACAGGGCCCTCATAGTGCAGCGGTGTGTCTGACAGCGGGTGGAGGGCCCTCCCACCGGCAGAGACACTTTTGCTTACTATGAGGGGCCCTGTGCCAGTGCCGTCACCCATGAGCATGCCCCCCCACCTGCTCAAGGAACCTGCACTTTCATCTGCACCTTCCTCTTTGTCACCGTGTAAGGTGGTATAGTATGCGGGAAGGGGAACCTGAGTTTCATCAGGGTCAGATTCTGGCTGTGTAGAGTGTGAGGGAAATGTAGTGGTCTGGGTCAATGTACCAGCAGAATCATCTAGCAGTGGCTGGGCATCAGTGCACTTGTGGCGCCCCAGGAGTACGGTCGCCACAGTGGCATTACCTTCCCCCTAAGGAGTGTGATGTCATGCTTGGGAGCAACGAAGGATCTCTCTAGCAGTTAAACCAACACACAACACAGTTCCCACTCCAGGCCAGCAAGGGAGAGCTCTGAACCTGACTGCTGAGGAGCTGCTCTCTGTGCTCGGAAGGAGGTAAGTTAGGGCAGTCTGTGAAGTGAAGGGGAAGTGTGTGGATGTGAGAAGGGGAGCTTGAGGATGAGCAGACTTAAGGCTCACTCCTAGCTGGAGCGCATGGTCCGGATTCCATCCTACGAGTTTGTAGGGACACTGACGGTCCTGCAGCAGAAACCGGAGGAAGTAGCAGCTGTAAATGCTCTGTTTCCATTTAAGGCTCGGAGGCCCCAGCAGCGACGTGTGTGAGCCAGAAGGAAAAGGCTATGGCTGCCTGCCATACGAGAAAGTTGCAAAAGAGAGTCAACAGGGGGAACTTCAGTGAACTCAGTACCGTGAGTACCTCAGATAAGCACTAGAACGGAGGCCACACTACCTATCTGCAGAGAGAGAATTCCAAATGTGCTTCCAGGCTGACCAACTCCTTCTCCATCTGTACTCTTGGTCCTGTATGGCACTTACCAAGTACAGGTAAAGGAACTGCACGATTGTGTCTGTCATCTTTCTCTTGCGCCTGGTGCACGGCTCTGCTACATCCTGCCCTGCACACCATCTACCAACTCTGTTATGAATGGGTCACCGAGGAGAAAAAAACAAAACAAGCTAAGTCACAGAAAACCAGAGAGGTTGGTAACTATGCACCTGTTGTAAAAACAAGGGCACCAACTCAGTGGAAGATGGCAACTTTGGGAGTGGTACAAGATGGACCATCTTAGAAAATCTATCACAAATCACCCAGATAAGTCATTCTGAGAGACAGGAAGATCAGAAATAAAATCCATTGAGATATGGGTCCATGGCCTCTTGGGCACCGGCAAGGGCATCAGCAACCCACTAGAACGAGAACAGGGTTTAGACCGAGAACAAGTCCCACAGGACTGTACAAAATTACTGATGTCACGAGATTAGGCAGGCCACCAAAAAGACCGACTCATCAAATCTCTGGTACCAAAAATACCTGGATGACCAGCCAATGTAGAGCATTGAATTTCAAACATCACTCTCTTTCTCCACTGGTCAGGAACATACAATTTTCCCATAGGGCAACGCTCAGGTTTATCCTGAAATTCCTCCAAGGCGCGTCTCAAATCTGGCGAAATGGCAGAAAGAACTACCACCTCACCTAGGATGGTAGTAGGCTCGGTCACATTAAGAGAATTGGCAAAGAAACTTCTAGAAAGGGGTCTGCCTTAACATTCTTAGTGTCCGGAAGAAAAGAGACCACAAAATTAAAACGCGTGAAAAACAAGGCCCATCTAGCCTGTCTAGGATTCAAGCGCTTGGCTGACTCCAGATAAATCAAATTCTTGTGATCGGAGAGGACCACAACTTGATGTCTAGCTCCCTCCAACCAATGTCTCCACTCCTCAAATGCCCATTTCATGGCCAACAATTCCCGATTCCCCACGTCATAGTTGCGTTCAGATGGGGAGAACTTTCGAGAAAAGAAGGCACAGGGATTCATCTTAGAAGTCACAGGGTCTTTTTGGGACAAAACAGCTCCTGCACCAATTTCAGAAGCATCTACCTCCACCTGAAATGGAAGTGAGACATCAGGTTGCCGTACAACTGGAGCTGAAGTAAAGCTCTGCTTAAGCTCCTGAAATGCTGAGACAGCCTCAGGAGACCAATTCAGCTCATCAGCGCCCTTCTTGGTCAGATCAGTCAGTGGTTTGACAATACCAGAAAAATTACCTATAAATTTACGATAGAAATTAGCAAAACCCAAAAACTTCTGGAGGGCCTTCAAAGAAGTAGGCTGAAACCAATCATAAATGGCCTGTACCTTGGCCGGGTCCATTTCAATAGTTGATGGATATAAGATAAATCCAAAAAATTAAATCCTCTGTACACCAAAGAGGCATTTTGATCCCTTAACAAACAGGGAATTCTCCCTCAAAATCCGGAACACAGTCCGGACGTGTTCCACATGAGAATCCCAATCACTAGAAAAGATCAAAATATCATCCAGATAGATGATCAAAAACTTATCCACAAAGTCACGGAAAATATCATTCATATAGGACTGAAAGACAGAAGGGGCATTAGTGAGCCCAAAAGGCATCACCAGGTACTCAAAATGTCCCTCCGGAGTATTAAACGCCATCTTCCATTCATCCCCGTGCTTGATGCGAATAAGATTATACGCCCCCCTGAGGTCAAGCTTGGTAAACCAGCAGGCACTCTTAACTCTGGAGAATAAATCAGACATCAGAGGTAAAGGGTACTGATATTTAACCATCATCTTTTTAAGGGAACGATAATCAATACACGGTCTTAATGAACCATCTTTCTTGGCCACAAAAAAAACCCAGCACCTAAAGGTGATGAGGATGGTCTAATATGTCCCTTCTCCAACGACTCCTTAATATAGGATCACATAGCATCATGTTCGGGTACTGATAAGTTGAAATGCCGACCCTTGGGATATTTACACCCAGGCATCAACTCAATTGCACAGTCATAACTCCTATGAGGAGGCAAAGACGCACACTTGCTCTCACTAAACACATCAGAAAAATCGGCTAGATAATCAGGAATATCATGAGACTGAGGAGAGGTGGAGAAAACAGGAGTGTCCCTAAGAACACACTGACAACCCCAACTCACCACAGACCCAGATTTCCAATCCAATTATGAGTTTGCAACCAAGGAAAACCCAGAACAATAGTATCATGCAAATTATGCAGCACCAAAAATTTACAATTTTCTGGGTGGTCTGGGGCTACTCACATTCTCACCTGGGTCAAAAACTGAGGTTTATTCTCCGCCAAAGGAGTAGCATCAATACCCCTCAAAGGAATAGGCGTCCGCAGAGGCGACATGGAAAAACCACAACGTTTAGCAAAGTCCAAATCCATCAGATTCAACGCTGCTCCTGAATCCACAAAAGCCTTCGTGGAAAACGTGGATAAGGAGCAGATCAGATTAATTGCCAAAAGAAACTTAGGTTGTACACCGCCCACAGCAAATGTGTGTGCAAAACGTTTCTCTCGTTTAGGGCAGACAGAAATAGTATGAGAGACATCTCCACAGAAAAAACACAGCTTATTATGCCTTCTGAACTCCTGACATTGCGCCCTAGACAAAAACCCCATCACATTGCATAGGTTCAGACGTTTGTTCAAAAGGTGGCAGCGCCTCCCGTGCAGTTTTACGTTCACGTAAACGCCGATCAACTTGAATGGCTAATGACATATAATCATCCAGACCAGAGGGAACAGGAAATCCCACCATAACGTCTCTGATAAACCCTTCTGAAAGAGAGCTGCCAATGCACTCATTCCATGTAGTAAGGACCGCCCATTTTCGGAATTTTTGACAGTATAACTCTGCAGAATCCTGACCCTGGTTTAATGCCAACAGGGTTCTCTCAGCCTGATCAACGGCATTAGGTTCATCATACAACAACCCAAGGCTTGAAAAAATGCATCCACATTAGTCAGAATAGGATTTTCAGGTGTCAGAGAAAAAGCCCAATCCTGGGAATCACCACGCAGCAAGGAGATGACAATTTTAACCTGCTGCACAGAGCTCCCCGATGAGTTAGGCTTCAAGGCCAGAAATAATTTACAATTATTATTAAAATTCAGACCGATCCCCAGAAAACACATCAGGAGTAGGGATGTTAGGTTCAGCAGCATGTGACTGAATGAGGTAGGTGGAAATACCCTGCACTTCAGCAGCAAGTTGCTCCACACAATCAGACAATTGCTTAATCTCCATTAGGAAAAAGAAAAAAAAAATCCTCCTACAGCCCCAGAGAAAAAGAGGAAAAAATATAAAAAAAAAAATTCTGACACTTTTTTTCTTTTTTAACAACTTTTTCCTGCTTTTGAGTACCTTAGAATCTGCGGTATGGCTGGTGATTCTGTTATGAATGGGTCACCGAGGAGAAAAAAGCAAAACAAGCTAAGTCACAGAAAACCAGAGAGGTTGGTAACTATGCAGATTGCAGATCCCTGATCCTAACCACACAACTAGCAGCAGCCTTGGAGCGTACCTACGATATTCCTAGATGCTTCGTCACAGCCAGAGGACTAAATAAGCCTGAAGCATGAAAAGGGGAAAACTAACTGCTCCAGAGCAGACCCCAAAGGAGACACAGCCTCCACACATGTATTGACGGTGAAACAAGATGAAAGCACAAACACAGGCAGGAAAATAGGCTGAGCAAACGATGGGGCCCAAACTAACTAGAAAGGAAAGGAAAGACACTGTCTGCAATCTGCAAAAAACCCTACAAAAATAATGTCCAACACTTCTGATAGCAAAATTAACCTTGAAGTCACTAGACTTCTCCCACTATATCAGCACTCTGAACTATTCTGAGAGAGCAAAAAGAGGCCAATCTAGTAAGGGACAAAAAGCAAATTGGCAAATACAGATAAATAAGAGTGGAAATTCAGTGCAGCTCCAGCTGGGGCTGGCTGACCACACAAAAAACTGAATAGACCAACAAAATCAAGTGTGAACATTAGCAGAAAAACTTAGCTTTAGATGACTGGAACAGAGCTGAAAACCAAGACCTGACAAGCCAGAAGGAATCACCAGCATCAGAATAGGGCGTCGGCTGTCTTAAATCCAGTCTGAGATTCCTGAGGTCCAATCGTCATCCTCATTATCAGGTGGCAGATCTCTACTGATTAAATCAGCCTCACTACCTCCTGTTACCACCAGAGGGAGTCTGGAAGGAGAACTCACAACTGGTGGACCAGAGAATGAACTCACAACACAACTCTTTCATCTGCCCTGCAACTACGGCCCTACCTGTGCAGGGCTTCTAGAATCTTAGATGCACCATAACATCTGTCCTAGAGAAGCGACACTGCAGCGCGGGTCAATCTGATCAGAAACCACAGGTGGTGTCATATATCATTCACCTATAAACGTTATTCACCCCTTTGCACGAATGCCCAGGGCCACGGAACGAGTCATCACCACCAACGTGACACATCCCTTTGAGACACCGGCCCGGTACCGATTAACCCCACTGCCCTGGCTGGCCACCCACACTCCATGTCAGATTCATCTTGGACTGGGGAATTCACGATTTGACTTGATAACCCAGGCATGCTATGTGAAAAGAGCTCCATGTAGTAATCTGTAGTGTGGCCTGCCGCATCCTTCACTTTTGGTAGGGGTGAAGGACACAAGGAAAGGTGTTGTTCCTGACCAGGACCCTCCATTGACGACTCAGTGCTTTTATTTTTTGAAACTTCAGAAGAGGAGGCGAGAGAGCTGGAGGCTGTGTCAGCAATGTAAGCCAAAACTTGTTCCTGAAGCTCCAGCTTTAAAAGCGGTTTACCTACTCCCAGAAAAGGGAGCCTTCGAGGCCTTGTGGAGCCAGAAGATGACGCAGGCTCAACATCTCCTGCCTTAGGTGCTATTGTGCTTTTGCCACTACCAACAGGTGCACCACCACCACCATCAGGACCAGCTGGCAACCCCCGCCCACTTCCACGGCCTCTTCCACCATACTTCCTCATTTTTGTGAAAATGTACCCAAAATACCACCAGTTTTATGGTACTGTAAAACAAGGTAGAAGGTGTATGTAGTATTGGTGAGAATTTGAATCTCACTAGAGATTTGAGGACTCATAACTATTGTCTCAGGCCCAGTAGAGATTACACCTCAATGTAACAGGCTGAAATTGGATGGTGTATGACAAGGTGGAGGGTGTATGTAGTATTGGTGAGAATTTGGATCTCACTAGAGATTTTAGGAGGCTGACAATGATGATCTCAGTCCAAGTATGGACGCAGGCAGCCTAATAAGCGTTCATTTTTCCACAAAAGGGTGGAAAAATGAACGCTTGGTAACTGTGCAGAAAAGAGGAAGAAAAGTATTTTTGCTTTTAAAAAAGCAGTTTGCACAGCAGTGTGCAAACAGCAATGCAGCTATCAGGGAGCCTTATAAGGCAGCCTAATAACCAACAGAGCTGATGCACAAAAATATAGCCTCCCCAGTCACTGCACACAAACTGTTGTGTTGTACAGTGGAAATCGCTAACAGCAGAAGCAGTTTTTTTGGTTCTTCTTCCCTGACTAACGCTCTCCCCTTTTCTGAATCAGCAGCAGCAACCTCACCCTAATGCTAAGATCGGCAGAAGTAAGATGGCGGTCGGTGTGCACGCCCTTTTATACACAAAGCCAGCCAATCACTTGCATTCCCTTCTCAAAGATGGTGGTGACCGATGCCTATGTCATCGCGTTGCCCACAGTGTGCGTCCTCCATCATTGGCTGAAAAAGGGCGCTGGAAGCATCATTTGAAATGCAACTTTGGCGCTCGGGTCGCCGACCTCACGCTATCGCCGACTTTTGAATTTGACCGACCCGTTTCGCTCAACTCTAGTTGTCACAATTAGAGGCTTTGCAGAATGGAAACACATTTTTTGGGAAAAATTCTGCAAAGTCAAAGTTCAAAAAGATTTGATTACCACTAATCCCTACTCATGTTAAGTTTTTCTTTGCAGTAAACCTTTCGATATATGCATATCGCATGCCTACCCTTGAAGAAAACAATATCTCATATATAATTCTCTGTGAATAGGTTGTACAATGATAGTTAACAAATGTGTTGCTAAATAACAAGGGAGTCATTCTTTTAATCAAGGATGTTTTTTTTTTCTGTTGAATGCGATAAATATAAGTTTTAATGTAATCACAATTGTAAGGATAAAATGATGTCTTCCATACAGTATGTTCCCTCTACGGATTACAGGAAAATTACTATTATCTTAATGGAAGAGCTAAGTACTTTAGGTGCTTTAATATTTCACCATAGAGACTGCCTGCTGTTATGGCTTGCAAAAGTTGTTCAACAATAATTGCTATCCTTATGGATCATGATTGCAATGTTTTAGCGCACAATGAAAGCCGCGCCGTAGGATGTCAGAAACAAAAGAGCTATTTATTATAGTATAGTATATACTGGTAAGTGGGAATAGTTTACTAAAGTGTGACGGTCTAATTGTTCTGAGTATATTTGATATACTGTGTATATATATATATATATATACAGTGGGGAAAAAAAGTATTTAGTCAGTCAGCAATAGTGCAACTTCCACCACTTAAAAAGATGAGCGGCGTCTGTAATTTACATCATAGGTAGACCTCAACTATGGGAGACAAACTGAGAAAAAAAAATCCAGAAAATCACATTGTCTGTTTTTTTTCATTTTATTTGCATATTATGGTGGAAAATAAGTATTTGGTCAGAAACAAAATTTCATCTCAATACTTTGTGATATATCCTTTGTTGGCAATGACAGAGGTCAAACGTTTTCTGTAAGTCTTCACAAGGTTGCCACACACTGTTGTTGGTATGTTGGCCCATTCCTCCATGCAGATCTCCTCTAGAGCAGTGATGTTTTTGGCTTTTCGCTTGGCAACACGGACTTTCAACTCCCTCCAAAGGTTTTCTATAGGGTTGAGATCTGGAGACTGGCTAGGCCACTCCAGGACCTTGAAATGCTTCTTACGAAGCCACTCCTTCGTTGCCCTGGCGGTGTGCTTTGGATCATTGTCATGTTGAAAGACCCAGCCACATTTCATCTTCAATGCCCTTGCTGATGGAAGGAGGTTTGCACTCAAAATCTCACGATACATGGCCCCATTCATTCTTTCATGTACCCGGATCAGTCGTCCTGGCCCCTTTGCAGAGAAACAGCCCCAAAGCATGATGTTTCCACCACCATGCTTTACAGTAGGTATGGTGTTTGATGGATGCAACTCAGTATTCTTTTTCCTCCAAACACGACAAGTTGTGTTTCTACCAAACAGTTCCAGTTTGGTTTCATCAGACCATAGGACATTCTCCCAAAACTCCTCTGGATCATCCAAATGCTCTCAAGCAAACTTCAGACGGGCCCGGACATGTACAGGCTTAAGCAGTGGGACACGTCTGGCACTGCAGGATCTGAGTCCATGGTGGCGTAGTGTGTTACTTATGGTAGGCCTTGTTACATTGGTCCCAGCTCTCTGCAGTTCATTCACTAGGTCCCCCCGCGTGGTTCTGGGATTTTTGCTCACCGTTCTTGTGATCATTCTGACCCCACGGGGTGGGATTTTGCGTGGAGCACCAGATCGAGGGAGATTATCAGTGGTCTTGTATGTCTTCCATTTTCTAATTATTGCTCCCCATTGCTCCCACAGTTGATTTCTTCACTCCAAGCTGGTTGGCTATTGCAGATTCAGTCTTCCCAGCCTGGTGCAGGGCTACAATTTTGTTTCTGGTGTCCTTTGACAGCTCTTTGGTCTTCACCATAGTGGAGTTTGGAGTCAGACTGTTTGAGGGTGTGCACAGGTGTCTTTTTATACTGATAACAAGTTTAAACAGGTGCCATTACTACAGGTAATGAGTGGAGGAAAGAGGAGACTCTTAAAGAAGAAGTTACAGGTCTGTGAGAGCCAGAAATCTTGATTGCTTGTTTCTGACCAAATACTTATTTTCCACCATAATATGCAAATAAAATGAAAAAAAAACAGACAATGTGATTTTCTGGATTTTTTTTTCTCAGTTTGTCTCCCATAGTTGAGGTCTACCTATGATGTAAATTACAGACGCCTCTCATCTTTTTAAGTGGTGGAACTTGCACTATTGCTGACTGACTAAATACTTTTTTTCCCCACTGTATATATATATATATATATATATATATATATATATATATATATATATATATATACAGCTCTGGCAAAGAGACCACTGCAAAATTTTCCAAGCACTAAATTTTGTATTAATTTTCAGAAAATGAGAAATGGTCAAAATAACCAAAAAATGCAGTGCTTGCAGACCTCAAATAATGCTAAGAAAACAAGTTCATAATCGTTAAGAAACAACAATACAAACGTTTTAACTCAGGAAGAGTTCAGAAATCAATATTTTGTGGAAGAACCATGATTTTTAATCACAGGTTTCATGCCTCTTGGCATGCTTTCCACCAGTCTTTCACACTGCTTTTGGGTGACCTTATGCCACACCTGGTAGAAAAATTAAAGCAGTTGTTCTTTGTTTGATGGTTTGTGACTATCCATCTTCCTCTTGATTACATTCCAGAGGTTTTCAATGGGGTTCAGGTCTGGAGATTGGGCAGGCCATGACAGGGATTTGATGTGGTGGTCCTTCATCCACACATTGATTGACCTAGCTGTGTGACATGGCGCATTGTCCTGCTGGAAAAAACAGTCCTCAGAGTTGGGGAACATTGCCTGAGCAGAAGGAATCAACTGTTTTCCAGGATAACCTTGTATGCAGCTTGATTCATATGTCCTTTGCAAAGAATAACCTGCCCAATTCCAGCCTTACTGAAGCATCCCTTCAGAACCACTGTAGACCCTGTGCAGGCGGCTCCAGAGGCTCTAGAAACTGTCTGCTCTATTTCAAAGTTACCGGGTCTGCTGCCGCTATGAACGGTCACAACGGTCTGGTGACTAGAGAAATGCATCTATGGATATTATTCTGATAACATGCTCTTCTAGTTATCCTCACACTTCAGTAACTTGTAACTTCCGAGACCTTCAGATCCCCCTGCGCTGAGTCCGCGGGGATGCTGAAAGGTGAGTTTATTATTGTAAAACCATTCATCCCTAAAAAAAAATGCGTTTACGTGTCAGATGACGCCTTTATGGTTCTCTGTTTGTACAACAGGGTTTATGTGATGTCTTCCAGAAATTGCATCACTCCTGACCATAATTGCAATACCAACGTCAGACTAAAATCAAGACCAATTCCCCTGGAGATTTACTCTGCACAATATGCCTTGCAGCAAATAATCATAGGTTTCAGAAGAAATTTGTGGATTAACTCCGCGCTGCCGTTGCGATGAATTCCAGAGATATGTCATGGATTCAAAGTGGTTTCTTCAACGCGTTTCGGGGTTCCGATGTCCCCTTCATCATTAAATACCACATTTCTACTTTGTGTAACGTGGATAAGACCCTATTGCGCTGTTTTGCCTCCCCTCTTTCTTTATAAATTGCAGCAAATAATAGAACACCGAGATATTAGGCAACTACTGTATGGTAAGTCTTTATTATACTTGTTTTTTTCTCTCTTCTTTTTATTAGCTCCGAGCCCCTTTATGATGAAAAGCAACAAAAAAAGTTGACTGTGGAGTATGATAATTTACATATTTGCAATGTCTTCTAATTACTCATATTATCCTGGAAGAATTATTAATTATGGTAGCTTAATAAAGATAATCTCTCTGCTGAGGCTTCAGGCTCATACGTCTACGTGCTCTAAGAACTGTGGCTGACATTTTGTAAAATAAATGCTGAAAAAGTCAACGCAAACCTGCTATAGGGACTTATTATTTCGCCTCGGAAGTAAATTCTACCCTAAAGGTTAATTAACAATGGAAGAAGGTTTTATTTTATTGTAACCTTTATCTGTATCGGCATACTCATTCACATTAGTTATACCAAGTTTAGCCTGAAGCTTTCATTCTTAAAATTGATTTTGTAAGCAGAATAACTACGTAACACATTAATAAGAACATTAAGTAGAAAACATGGACAAAAAAAACTCTGTACTAATTAATACAAAAATGGCAGAAAAAAATTAAAAAAATGTTGCGGTCACTAAACATGTGGGACCACCGATGTTCAGAATTATTGGATTATTTTGGGAAAAGTCTGGAAGTTGCCCCTTACTGCAGTTTTATGGCGAATAATATAACCAGAGGCACAGAAGAAGACCACTCAGGTGAGTATAGGATGAGTAAGCATTTAGCATGATATGGTCACATGTCAAAAGTTTCGAACAATGGTCTAGGACCTGAGAGGTTGTGGAAATAATGAGGCAAAGACTTGCTCAGCTGATACGAATTCATATAATGAGCGGAGTCCATAATCACTTTGTTTTTGTGAATGTTGCTGCCATGATTTTTTGGTGCTGCATGGAATCAGGGGGTGTTAAAAGCCCGAAAACCATAGTTTAAAATGTGTAACTTGTAACTTAAAAATGTAAAAAAAAATTACAACTACCATGTAAAAATGTAGAAAATTGAAAAATATAATGTTTAGCTTAAAGTGTAACTGTTGTAGTAATCATTATTTCATAAATAAATAGTGCACGGGAAAAGACGCAACTTTGTAATAAATCTTATAAGAGAAATCTGCTTCTTTCTCCTACTGGACTGATCGCTCATTGTGAAAATTTTCATTCCCCAGGTATAATCTGTATTCAGTGCAGACAAATTTTACCATTACTAAGATTGGAGATAGCAGTTGGTGCAAATAATTCTATGTAGACAGGAGATGGAATGCGGAGGGAGGAGCTTTGCCTTAATATTTTTCCCTCTCCTCTCTACATAATCTTATCATCACCAACTGCCATCTCCTATCTCTGAAATGTAACGTTCTGTCTTCACTAGTGTTGAGCATTCTGATACCGCAAATATCGGGTATCGGCCAATATTCGCGGTATCGGAATTCCGATACTGAGTTCCGATACTTTTTGCATATCGATTACCGGAATCAGAAGTTCCCATAATGCTATGAGCCAGTTTGATTTGATTCAGCCAATGACAATCCTCAGAAGTGTGGGCACATCCTGTTAGGCATGTAGGCATGTTAACTAATGGCATGGCTGTGATTGGCTGCTGAAATGATGTCGTGATGCACTATAAAAGCCGCCCCCGCCGCCATTTCAGGTTCACACTGCTGTGAATTCAGTTAGGGACAGGCTGCTGTTCAAGACTCTGAGGGACAGTTAGAGATAGCGATTTTCAAAATAATATTGTGCTTTACCCAGGCTACATTATCAATCAGTGTAGCTTTCTTTTGCCTTGCAGCACTGTTCACAGCTGTCTGCAAGGTCTGTGTGAGTGCAGCTCATGCTGTGTAGTGTGTCCTGCTGCCACGTCTGGTTGTAGGCCGCTCAGCGTGCGTCACTGCCTCATACATATTTTTCTTTAATTGCTGCAAATTTTTCATTCATTCTCCTATTAGTGTGAATCCATCCGTATCAATATACATTGGTTGCAAATGCTATAGGAGTAGACAGCGGAGCCTTTCTGCAGCCTTTCAGTGCTAGTGCCCAGTTATCTGCACTGTTCACGGCTGTCTGAGAGGTCTCTGTGTGTGAGTGCAGCTCACGCTGAGTAGTGTGTCCTGCAGCCACGTCTTGTTGTAGGCCGCTCAGCGTGCGTCACTGCTTCACACATAATTTTCTTTTATTGCAGCTCATTTTTCATTAATTCTCCTATTAGTGTGCATCCATCCGTATCCATATACATTGGTTGGTTGCAAACACTATATAGGAGTAGATAGAGGAGCTTTTTTTCTGGCTTGTGCCCTGCAGCCGCAGCCAGATTAATATTATCCTATTTTTTGGAGCCTCATCTATTGCATTGTAGGTTACCCTCCTGCATTGTAATAGCTCCAAAAAGTTTGTGATACTATCGCTTTCACAACTTTGGTCACATCCTTTTTGTTTTTTTTTAAAAATAAAAACAAAATAAAGTTCACCAAACACTCCACTTTACAGTTTTGTAGGCCACAGTAGCTTATATTAAAGTGTAGTCCACACACTTTATAAAATTAGTTTTTCTTATACCTGTTAGTAGCTGTTCAGGAATAAGCACACTAAGCTCCCCCTTTGTACTTTTCTGCCTATCTTTGTCAGTCTACCAAGATGAAGAAGGCAGGGAGTAAAGGCACGTGGTCGTGGGCGTGGAGTTGCAGCAGGGAGAGGACATGGGGATTCTGTATCTGCTGAGGGCACCAGTGAGTCAGCATCCCCCAGTTTTACCAGGCAACAGTCCTTTATGCGCAGCTTTGTAGGACCTCGCCGTACCCCACAGCTGCGGGAGGAACAAATTGAAGCAGTTGTCGGATGGATGGCAGCTAACGCATCGAATTCAATGACTTCCACATCCTCTCAGGGCCAGAGCACTGAAGAGCAACCATCTGTCTCTTCACCACCTGCCAAATTGCCCAGGCAGTCAGAGAGCCCTGTACAGGAGCCATCTCATTCTCTACTTCTGTTCTCTGAATCTGTAGGCTTGGAAAGAGGGGGTCAGCCAAGCAACATTCAAGAATGTGAAGAAGAGGGCGTATGCAGTGATGCGCAACTGCTTTGTCCCTCTGAATCTGAAGAGGCAGCTGGGCCAGTGCCTATGGTCAGCACACCTCAGTACGCATCAGATGATGATACTCAGGTGCCACTTTTTGGTGCGTACGGTGCTGCCGAGACTACCCAGGAGAAGCAGGTGTTTGACGAGGGGAGTGTAGATGATGAGGTCTTTGACCCATCATGGCGCGAGGAACGGGAAGGTGGTGGGAGAAGCTCTGAGGAAGAGATTCCCTGAACGGCCAAAACAGGAGGGAGAGGGAGGGGGCATACTTGGTTGCCTGTAGCCTCCACTTCGGCACCCGTCAGGAGCATTCCTCTTCCAAAAGCCAAAACAGGCGCTCACAAGACTTGCCGTGCGTGGTCCTTTTTTGACACAGTTGCAGATGCCATTTGCTTTGTCAAATGCAAGCTGTGTCACCAGAAAGTCAAAATAGGGAAAAGTGTCAGCAACCTCAATACCACAAATATGTGGAAACATGTGCGGACCAAGCACGTGGTGGAGTTACAAAGACACACTGAAGATGTAGGCCAACCTACAGAACCACCTACCACCTCTTCAGCTCGTGCCGTAGCCTCTTCCTCCAGCTCACACACAGCTGGTTCGGCTTCCTCACAGGATCGCCATTGAAGAGCCTCTGGCACTGTTGTCCAGAGACCCAGTGACATTCCACCCACAGCATCATGTTCCCGTTCATCCTCACACTCCCAGGCCACTCTACTGCCATCGGTAGCACAGGCATGGGAGAAAAGGCGGCCATACTCGGCAAACCATCCCCGAGCACAGGCTCTGAATGCTGGCATTGCCAAACTACTGGCCCTTGAAATGCTCTCATTCAGGCTGGTGGAGACAGACACCTTCCGGAACTTCATGGCATTGGCAGTCCCACAATACACCGTGCCCAGCCGCTTTTATTTCAGCAGGCAAGCCGTCCCTGCCCTGCAAAAGCATGTGGAGGGAAAAATTAAACATGCGCTACTAAACGCCATCAGTAGCAAGGTCCACCTGACCACCGATGCGTGGACCAGTAACCATGGACAGGGACGATAACTTTCCCTCACTGCCCATTGGGTCAATGTTGTGGAGCCGGGTACAGATCTTGAGAGTGGCGCTGTACGTGTTCTGCCAACTCCAAGGATTGCAGGAATCCAGTCTGTACACATTGACTCCTCCTCATACTCCAGTTCCTCAGAATCAGCACTGCAGGAGCCTGTTACGACCGATATGAGCACAGCCGTGGCCAAACGTCAACAGGCCGTACTGAAATTAATTTCTTTGGGGAATTGAAGCCACACAGCGCAGGAGCTCTGGAATGCCATCAAGCAGGAGAGCGACGTGTGGTTTGTGCCAGCGAATCTCCAGCCAGGCTTGATAGTGTGTGACAATGGCCGAAATCTGGTGGCAGCTCTGGGCCTAGGCAACCTCACTCACATCCCATGTCTGGCACATGTGCCCAACTTGGTCGTGGAGAGCTTTCTGAGGACTATCCGGATCTTGATGCACTTCTGCACAAGGTCCGCATAGAGTGCGCTCACTTGCGGCGTTCCGGCATGGCAAGATCGTGTATTGCAGCTCTGCAGCGCCGATTACGCCTTCCAGAACATCGCATCATATGTGATCTACCCACCAGGTGGAATTCAACGTTACATATGTTGGAGCGGTTGTGTGAGCAGCAGGCAGCAGTAATGGAGTACCAGCTGCATCAGGCGCAAACAAGTCGCACTGTGCGCCGGTCACACATCAGCACCACTGAGTGGGCCTCTATGAAGGACATCTGCCTCGTTATGAGTGCCTTCGATGATTCCACGTGGATGGCGAGTGCAGATGATGCACTAGTCAGCATGACTGTCCCCCTTATCTGCCTGCTACAAAAAACACTGCAAGCACTAAGGGAGGAGTTTTTGGAATTGGTGGAGGATGAGGAGTCACAAATGCCATCTGCTTCTTGACAGTCTGTGTTACGTGGTTCCTCACAAAGGCGTAGGCATGGGACACTTTGTGAGGAGGATGAGGAGGAGTCAATGGAGGATGAAGACATCTCTCCAGAGGAGGGAGGTACACAATGTACAGCGAGGGTGGGGTGATGCAGAGAAGGCAGAGATGACGCCTCAAGTAGGGGACAGCGTTTCTTTGGCAGTTGGGAGTCTGCAGCACATGGTTGATTTCATGCTGCAGTGCCTGAGAAACGACCGCCGCATAGCCCACATTCTCAACACGGCTGATTATTGGGTGTGCACCCTCCTAGATCCTCGGGACAACTTACAAAGCCTCATAACACCGTTGAACCGGGAGTGTAAAATGCGGGAGTAACAAGAGACACTGGTGCATTCCATCATGTTCTCCATTCCACCTGAGAGCAGTGCTGCTAGTGCTTTACATAGCAGCTCAGTGCGTCGAGACAGTGGAGGAAGCTCTGCACAAAGAAGGAGCAGAGGCAGCGCCTCAGCACAAGGCAAGACCAGTATGGCCCAAATGTGGCAAAGTTTTGTGTGCCCGCCTCAAATGTCTACACCATCACAGACGGCTCCAGTCAGCAGGAGGCAACGTTTCTGTCAGATGGTGACAGACTACATGTCTTTCCCTGTCAGTGTAGTCCCAGACGGCTCTTCCCCCTTCAAGTTTTGGGTCTCTAAGCAGGATACATGGCCAGAGCTTAGCCAGTATGCATTGGAGGTGCTGGCTTGCCCTGCTGCTAGTGTATTATCGGAACGCATCTTTAGTGCCGCAGATGGTGTGTACTAACAGACCGTCGCACGCGACTATCCTCCGATAACGTTGACTGGCTTACTTTTCTGAAAATGAACAAGGCCTGGATCTCGCCAGAATTTGCCAGTCCTCTTCCAGAATAAATAATTGGTTGGCAATAGTATCCAGGTCTCCTGTTGTGTTCATGTTTCTACCACCTGAACTGTAATCCCTGGGCTCCAACACCGCCAGTTGTTGCTCAGAAGTGCCATCTGCACAGAGGAAACACATGCTCCAGTGTTAGTGGGGTTCAGTAACGCTAGCTGCTCCCCTGCTGTGTGTCCGGCAATGTCTACTGATGCCTCCACATTCACACTACTACTGATTTCAAACTTGCTCCAATTAGGCCTCTGGCTCCACTCTGTCTCTAGTACAACACCGCCAGTTGCTGCTCAGAAGTGCCATCTGCACAATCAACACTTGTTCCTGTGTTACTGGGGTTCAGTAACGTCAGCTGATCCCTTGATGTGTGTCCGGCAATGTCTCCTGCTCTGTCCACATTCCCAATACTAGTAGTGGACAGAGCAGGAGACATTGCCGGACACACATCAGGGAATCAGCTGATGCTACTGAACCCCAGTAACACAGGAACAAGTGTTGATTGTGCAGATGGCACTTCTGAGCAGCAACTGGCGGTGTTGGAGGCCAGGGGAAACACTGGAGACAGAGTGGAGCCAGAGGCCTAATTGGAGCACGTTTAAAATCAGTAGTAGTCTACAACAGATATTAAACTTGATGAAATTAGGCCTCAACCTACACCCTGATTGACCCTGGGCTCCAACATCTCTAGTTGTTGCTCGGAAGTGCCGTCTGCACAGAGAAAAACACATGTTCCAGTGTCAGTGGGGTTCAGTAACGCCAGCTGCTCCCCTGCTGTGTGTACGGCAAAGTCTCCTGCTGCCTCTACATTCAAACTACATCACATATAAAACTTGCTGCAATTAGGCCTCAGCCTGCTCCATGATTGATCCTGGGCTCCAACATCGCCAGTTGTTGCTTGGAAGTGCCATCCGCACAGAAAACAACACTAGCTCCTGTGTTAGTGGGGTTCAGTAACACCAGCTGCTCCCCTGCTGTGTGTACGGCAAAGTCTCCTGCTGCCTCTACATTGAAATTACCTCAGATTTTACACTTGCTCCAAGTAGGCCTCAGCCTGATCCATGCTTGATCCTGGGCTTCAACACAGCCAGTTGTTGCTCGGAAATGCCATCTGCACAGAGAAAAACACTAGCTCCAGTGTTAGTGGGGTTGAGTAACTCCAGCTGCTTCCCTGCTGTGTGGACGGCAAAGTCTCCTGCTGCCTCCACATTCAAACTACCTCAGATTTTACACTTGCTCCAAGTAGGCCTCAGCTTACACCATGATTAATCCTGGGCTTCAACACAGCCAGTTGTTGCTCGGAAGTGCCATCTGCACAGAGAAAAACACATGCTCCAGTGTTAGTGGGGTTCAGTAATGCCCTGCTCCCCTGCTGTGTGGACGGCAAAGTCTCCTGCTGCCTCCACATTCAAACTACCTCAAATTTTACACTTGCTCCAAGTAGGCCTCAGCCTACACCATGATTGATCCAGGGCTTCAACACAGCCAGTTGTTGCTCAGAAGTGCCGTCCGCACAGAAAAAAACACTAGCTCCTGTGTTAGTGGGGTTCAGTAACGCCAGCTGCTCCCCTGCTGTGTAGACGGCAAAGTCTCCTGCTGCCTCCACATTCAAACTCCATCCGAATTTCAACTTGCTCCAAGTAGGCCTCAGCCTGCTCCATGATTGACCCTGGGCTCCAACATCACCAGTTGTTGCTCAGAAGTGCCGTCTGCACAGAAAATAACACGAGCTCCTGTGTTAGTGGGGTTCAGTAACGCCAGCTGCTCCCTGCTGTGTGTACGGCAAAGTCTCCTGCTGCCTCCACATTCAAACTACATCCGATTTTACACTTCCTCCAAGTAGCCTCAGCCTGCTCCATGATTGACCCTGGGCTCCAACATCGCCAGTTGTTGCTCAGAAGTGCCGTCTGCACAGAGAAAAACACTAGCTCCTGTGTTAGTGGGGTTCAGTAACGCCAGCTGCTCCCCTGCTGTGTGAACAGCAAAGTCTCCTGCTGCCTCTACATTCAAACTACCTCAGATTTTACACTTGCTCCAAGTAGGCCTCAGCCTGCTCCATGCTTGATCCTGGGCTTCAACACAGCCAGCTGTTGCTCAGAAGTTCCGTCTGCACAGAGAAAAACACATGCTCCAGTGTTAGTGGGGTTCAGTAATGCCAGCTGCTCCCCTGCTGTGTGGACGGCAATGTCTCCTGCTGCCTCCACATTCAGACTACTACTGATTTTTAACCGTGCTCCAATTAGGCCTCTGGCTCCACTCTGTCTCTAGTATTTTCCCTGGCCTCCAACACCACCAGTTGCTGCTCAGAAGTGCCATCTGTACAATCAACACTTGTTCCTGTGTTACTGGGGTTCAGTAACGTCAGCTGATCCCCTGATGTGTGTCCGGCAATGTCTCCTGCTCTGTCCACATTCCCACCGTCAGCTGGTCCACGGTTGTGCCATTTACTCTTGTTCCTTCTGCTGCTCCTCCAGGTTCCAGCACCGTCAGCTGGTCCTCGCTAGTTCGATTTGCTCTTGCAGCTTCTGCTACCCAACCGGGTTCCAGCACCGTCAGCTGGTTCTCGGCAGTGCCTTTGGCTCAGGTGCCTCCTTCTCGGTATCCGAGTTCCAGCAACGTCTGCTCGTCCTTGGTAGTGCTTTCTAGCACAGGTACCTCCTGCTTACTAACCGGGTTCCAGCACCGTCAGCTGGTCCTCGGTAGTGCCATTGGCTCTTGTTCCTTCTGCTGCCCCTCCGGGTTCCAGCACCGTCAGCTGGTTCTCGGCAGTGTCTTTGGCACGTGTACTCCCTCCTGCCCAGCCTGGTTCCAGCACGCCTGCTGTTTCCGGGTAGTGTTAACGTCACTTTGCCACCAACTCGTTGTCTTGTCGTGCTGTGGTCGGGTTAGCCGAGTCTATGGTGCCTGCAGTTTAGGTGCTTCCTATGTGGGCTGCGGGTTCTGGTAATAAAGGCTGGCTCCGTAGTGTCATTAGGACAAGCACCCCCTGTAAGGACTGTGGGTTTCGGTAACTGCGGCCGGCTCGCGGCCTTGCAACTTTGCTTTTCATGGGTAGCTTCTGCTACCCATCCGGGTTCCAGTACCGTCAGCTGGTTCTCGCCAGTGACTTTGGCTGAGGTGCCTCCTTCTCGGTATCCGAGTTCCAGCAAAGTCTGCTGGTCCTTGGTAGTGCTTTCTAGCACAGGTACCTCCTGCTTAGTAACCGTGTTCCAGCACCGTCAGCTGGTCCTCAGTAGTGCCATTGGCTCTTGTTCCTTCTGCTGCCCCTCCGGGTTCCAGCACCATCAGCTGGTCCTCGCTAGTTCCATTTGCTCTTGCAGCTTCTGCTACCCATCCGGGTTCCAGCACCGTCAGCTGGTTCTCGGCAGTGCCTTTGACCTAGGTGCCTCCTTTTCTGTATCCGAGTTCCAGCAACGTCCGCTGGTCCTTGGTAGTGATTTCTAGCACAGGTACCTCCTGCTTAGTAACCGTGTTCCAGCACCGTCAGCTGGTCCACGGTTGTGCCATTGGCTCTTGTTCCTTCTGCTGCCCCTCCAGGTTCCAGCACCGTCAGCTGGTCCTCGCTAGTTCCATTTGCTCTTGCAGCTTCTGCTAACCATCCAGGTTTCAGCACCGTCAACTGGTTCTCGGCAGTGCCTTTGGCTGAGGTGCCTCCTTCTCGGTATCAGAGTTCCAGCAATGTCTGATGGTCCTTGGTAGTGCTTTCTAACACAGGTACCTCCTGCTTAGTAACCGTGTTCCAGCACCGTCAGCTGGTCCTCGGTAGTGCCATTGGCTCTTGTTCCTTCTGCTGCCCCTCCGGGTTCCAGCACCGTCAGCTGGTTCTCGGCAGTGCCTTTGGCTGAGGTGCCTCCTTCTCGGTATCCGAGTTCCAGCAACGTCTGCTGGTCCCTGGTAGTGCTTTCTAGCACAGGTACCTCCTGCTTAGTAACCATGTTCCAGCGCCATCAGCTGGTCCTCGGTAGTGCCATTGGCTCTTGTTCCTTCTGCTGCCCCTCCGGGTTCCAGCACCATCAGCTGGTCCTCGCTAGTTCCATTTGCTCTTGCAGCTTCTGCTACCCATCCGGGTTCCAGCACCGTCAGCTGGTTCTCGGCAGTGTCTTTGGCTGAGGTGCCTCCTTCTCGGTATCCAAGTTTCAAGAAGCAGAAGACCAAGAAGCTGCAGAACAAAAAGCAGAACAACATTAAGCATATGTCTAAAAATCAGAGTAAAAGATATTATCTAAAGTATAAGCAGAAGAAGACTAAGCAGTGTATGGGGGTGAGTCCATTCCTCCTCGTGGTGCCCCTGGAAAATGCCTCCTGCTGCAGGCCAAACTGAACGCGGACAAATCCTGTTGTAAATCTTTTGTGACAGGCAGAATGGAAGGTGTAATCTTGAAACTTTGATAGATAACAACTACAGGAATGCCTGTCACAAATAAGAATATGATGAAGAAGAATAGGAAGAAGATGAAGAAGTAGAATATGAAGTAATAGTTGAATAAGAAGAATATGAATAATGTAAAAAAAAAGAATAATAGGAAGAAGGTGAAGAAGAATATCTGACAAAATATAAAAAAGCTTAGCATAGTCAATATCTTTGTAACTCCGAACGTCTTAAAAAAAAATTAATTCCTGCTATTCCATTTGATTGGGCTAAACGTCTATGCCTTTAATGTCTCCTCCACCTCCCCCAATACATTCTACATTATTCTTAGTTGTTTTTCTTCATGTAGAATTAACCTACAAGGAAAGAAAGGGTTTTTTTTAATTCGATATTTCTGTCCCATTGACTTGAATGGGACTTCTGGTATCGGAATCGGCGATATCCGATACTTTTTGGGTATCGGCCGATCCAAACCGATCCGATATTTCTCAATATCGCATGGTATCGCTCAACACTAGTCTTCACTGAATACAGATTTTACCTGCGAAGTGAGAATTTTGAAAATCAATGATCAGTCCTAGCAGAGAAACAAATAAATATTAAAACGAGGGTTACTCTTTAAGGGACCACACTACCTCTGCCTATAAATCTATAGGAAGGAGTTCTTAGTAAGTTGTGCAGAATGGGTGAACCAAGAACATCTTCCTACATTTACAAAAACACCTAAAACTGTAGACAGGAATAAAATAAAGGATATAGCTAACTTAGGTTTGGTCCCCGCCCCAATAGTACAGTCCGTACACCATTGAGTCATAATTCTCATACCATTGATGAACCATTTGGTAATATCATGGCTGTTCGATTTGTATTCTTATCCAGTACTAGGTTACCAGCAATTCAGAACTACCCCCACAGAGGGTTGTCACGCTTTTACCCTTGTCCTGTACACTAAAATATGAAAACCACTTAGTTATCAGTTTGATCCTTTCAAATCACAGTGAAACGACCTGCATGCTTATTATCTGCACTAATACTTTCAACCAATGAGTGCCTCACTGCTCACAATTATAGGCTCTTAGGGCCAATGGTACATGTACACTAATTCACTGAATAAATATGTTTTTGTACAATAGTATATAATTTACAAGAAATGGCTCACAGATATACTGTATATGTGTATATATATATATATATATATATATATATATATACACACTCACTAGTATTCAAATAATTTATTGGATGCTCAAAAAAAAAAACTTTAGGCAATATCAAAATGGGTATGAACAGCAAAAAAACTCCCACAGAAAAAAGCAAAAAAATCATCTCAATCATAAAGAAAATAAGTTTACTGGACAACACCTAAAGTTGTGATCAAAGGTTTACATACCCCAGCAGAATTTTTGCTTTCTTGGCCTGTTTTCAGAGAATATGAATAACACCAAAACCTTTTCTCCACTCATAGTTAGCGGTTGGGTGAAGCCATTTATTGTCAAACTGCGCCACTGTGTTTTCTCTTTTTAGAACATAATGACAACCCAAAACATCCAAATGACCCTTATCAAAAATTCACATACCCCATTTCTTAATACCGTGTATTGCCCCCTCTAACATCAATGACAGCTTGAAGTCTTTTGTGGTAGTTGTGGAGGAGGTTCTTTATTTTCTCAGATGGTAAAGCTGTCCACTCTTCTTGGTAAAAAGCCTCCAGTTCCTGTAAATTCCTGGGCAGTCAAGCATGAACTGTGTGCTTGAGATCTTGCCAGAGTGGCTCAATGATATTCAGGTCATCAGACTGAGATGGCCACTCCAGAACCTTCACTTTGTTCTTCTGTAGCCAATGACAGGTTGACTTGGCCTTGTGTTTTGGATCCTTGTCATGTTGGAACATCCAAGTACATCCCATGGGCAGCTTCTGGGCTGATGATTGCAAATTTTCCTCTAGTATTTGCTGATAACTAGCTGCATTCATCTTTCCTTCAACTTTGACCAAGTGTCCTAGCTCACACATTTCCAAAAGCATCAGCAATCCACCTCTATGCTATACAGTAGGAATGGTGTTTCTTTCATCATAGGCCTTGTTGATCTCTCTCCAAATGTAATGTTTATGGTTGTGGCCAAAAGGTTCAATTTTGGTCTCATCACTCCAAATTACCTTGTTCCAGAATTTTTCAGGCTTGTCTCTGTGCTGTTTTGCATATTGTAGACGAGATACTTTGTGGCATTTGCTCAGTAATGGCTTTCTGGCGACTCGGCCATGCAGCCCATTTTTCTTTAACTGCCTCCTTATTGTGCACCTTGAAACAGCCATACCGCTAATTTTCAGAGAGTGAAGTATTGAGAGTCAAGTATATCAGCTGATGTTATTTGTGGGTTTTTCTTTGCATCCCGAACAATTTTCCTGGCAGTTTTGGATGACATTTTTGTTGGTCTACCTGAACGTGGTTTTGTTTTTACAGAGCCCCTGGTTTTCCATTTGTTAATCACAGTTTGAACACTGCTGACTGGCATTATCAATTCCTTGGGTATCTATTAGTATCATTTTCCTGTTTTATAGAGTTCAACTACCTTTTCCCGTAGAGCCGTTGACAATTCTTTTGCTTTCCCCTTGAATCACAATCCAGAAATGTCAGTGGCTAGATGAAAGATGCAAGAGTCTGCCTGTATCCCATAAACTCACTCAGCAAACAGGTCACAGGTGTGATGATGCTACCTTTAGTAGCCATTCAAACGTATTTGTGTCAACTTCTGTGCATTTTATCAGGCCGAAATCACCAGGGTATGTGGACTTTTGATCAGGATCATTTGGATGTTTTGGGTTATCATTTTGATTTAAAAAGAGAAAACACACTAGTTTGACAATAAATGGCTTAACCCAACCACTAACCATGAGTGGAGAAAAAGTTTTGGTGTTATCATTCATATTCTCTGAAAAAAGGCCCAGAAAGCAAAAATTCAGCCGGGGTAGGTAAACTTTTGAGCACAACTGTATGTAGTATATACTAACAGAGGGGTAGCCTTTTAAGGCATAGTGTTATAAATAGAGGTGTAATTGATAGGTTGAATATTAAAAAAATAAGCCCCAATATTACTGGAGATAGAAAGAATATTTGTAAAACCATTGCTGGGGGGTGGACACATCAGCCTGCTCAGTAGTTACTCTGCTGGCAGCTGCTTCTTTTCTGGGGATCAAAAGATGGGAGGCAGAGCACAGAATAATTTCAAACAGTTCAGCTTTATTATCTTCCGGACACAGAACTTCCAATACACCATTTGCACACTCGAAACGGTATCAGCAATACATCTTCTACAGCAACACTTAGCTTCTTCAGCTACACCAGAATGGACCACAGAGTAACAGCGGAACGAGGAGCCCGGTGAAAACGGCACTTTGACCTCTCTTCCTGTGACCGACTTCAGCCCACGAAGGTACTCGTCTACTAGGTCATGCACCCCTTTTGGTTATCCTGTCTGTGCACTCACTGGTGGCCCAATCGACTACTTCATCAGCATCTAGACTCTAGCTGACACTCCTCAGTGACTCATCCACTGGGTTCTCTATTTCATCAGCTCCCAGACTCAGGTTGACATCTCCACAGTGACAAATCCACTGGCTTCATCTCTGCTGCAGGTACCATACACTTCTTCTCTGCTCTGCACTCTGCACAATTCTCCCACATCTACTCTGGATGTCCTGGGATTCACCTCACACTTTGTGTGGCAGCTCCACAGCTCAGTAACAGAGATGTTTGAGCAGCACAGGGGTCCACCCCCCTCTCTGACTATAATCAAGAAATCTCTCTCACTAGTTCCCGGTTACTACTCCTACATTTAACGCTGAAGTGAACTACAACTGTGCCCTATTCATAAGTGTGCTCAGTGCCCCCATCTTGTGTCCTTCCTTAATAACTACAAGGTCCCTAAAGCCCCCGTCACACATAGCGATCTCGCTAGCGAGATCGCTACTGAGTCGCAATTTTTGTGATGCAACAGCGATCTCACCAGCGAGATCGCTGTGTATGACACTGACCGGCGACAGGCCCCCCTGCCGGTATCGCTGATGTTGTTGGAATGCCCTGGACATTTCTTTGATCGCTGGTCTCCCGCTGGCCAGCATGCATCGCTGCGCGCGTCACTTAGAAACCCTATGTTTACCTTAGTTACCAGCGTGCTGATGCAGGGAGCTGGTAACCAAGGTACACATCAGGTTTCTAAGTGATGCGCGCTGCTTAGAAACCCGATGTGTACCTTAGTTACCAGCTCCCTGCATCAGGCGCTGGTAACTAACGTGCACAGTGACGCCACACGCTCGGCGTCGCTGGTGCTGATCGCTGGTGAAGTTGTCTGTTTGACAGCGCACCAGCGATCATGTAGCGACTCACCAGCGATCCTGACAAGTTGATATCGTTGTCGGGATCGCTGGTGAGTCGCTATGTGTGACGGGGCCCTTACTTACATGTAATAATATGGCAATAAACACATATATACAGCCTACACATAATGCACAAATACGTAAATACAAGACATTCAAATATGGCAAACATGTTCAAGCAAACAGTAGTATAAACTTCTACAGGGCTAGGCCCTGACCCTCTTACATATTCTAAGAATTAGAGTATAGTGTACAGGTGGTATGATATCAAAACATAAACTTTTAAAGACTTATTGCAAGCTATTTATCAGGGCTCTATTGCATCTTACTTATATCACTGTCTGTACCTGATCCTGATCTCATCTACTCCTGAGGAACCTTTTTTCTTGATAGGTGATACGTGTCATGTGAAAGTGCTCCGACCAGAGATAAATCACCTAATTCTGTTTTCTATCAAATGTTTCATATGTATTACATGTACACCTATGCTTGGGGTACTTAATAAATGTCTACCTTATGGGTGTACTTTTTGGTTTAGATATTATTCTATGGGCATTTTAGTCCTAAATTCTCTCGGGTGGACTAGGGCATATAAGGACCAGCTGAAATTGAGTAGGAGCATTACTTGTGCATTTTAGGGTGCCATCCTCTGTGGTCTGGCAGGGATATACTGTAAGTAACGCGCAATGAGGCTCTGATAAATAGGTTGGCAATAGGGCTTTTTAGGCTTTTGTCTATATATTGTACTATATATACACTCTACCCTAGTTCTTGAAATATTCACCCTATCACCTGCAATACTGGGACTATATTTTAATATTTAACTTATCAGTTATACCTCCATTGATATTCTTATTCCTTAAAGGGCTATACAATCTGTCAGTGTATCCTACACAGGTGTTATCCAATAACTTTCGTTTCCATCTCTTTGTTATTGAGACTATTTTTTATCATTTTTTTGTCTTTTATACTCCAGTTGATATTACCTAAAGGTTATTTATAAAGTTTTTTTATTTTAGTGAGTATATATCGTGAAGTTCATGGTCGATACATAGTTCATGGTAGGGATATAACTATAGTGAGTCCAGAGGTTCACGTCCTGATGCCTAAAGAAGTGCAAAAGATCCCTTTGGCCCATATGAAAAGAACAATACCATTAACAATAGGTAATGGTTTTTGGCCCAGTTGGAGATTTATCATTGGGGCTCATAAGCTTCAATTTACACCATTACTAAATGGTCCCTTGTGTTTTACAGAATGCGGAGATCAAAATGAAGACTGAATTCACATGGATTGCAATCTCATAAAAATTTCTAAGATTGCAATGTAAAGTCAGCACCATCCCTGTATCTGTCATTTTGGGTCTACGATAATTTCCATTGTCAATGATTTTGACAGAGATTGGCTGCCATGGTCTTATGGTGCTAGAGGACATGTTAAAGACTGGTTCACCGATTTTTTGGGGCTATTTTGGAAGAAATACTTAAACACTTGTACAAAATGTAGTCATACTATAAACATTTTGTGTGTATACATATTCTGTAATAACTGAGACTACGTCTCTCTTTCCAATGGTCCACGTCATTATAATCATCTCACTATGGCCCTTGGCAGGGATCGACTTTTGCCTTCATATTCAATCATATAATAAATGCCTGCCCAAGTCATCTCCTGTATAACATCACAGACATATATGTGATTGTACTGTATAAATAACGCGTCACTCATTTCCTTTCTACAGTTGTAATATTGCCAGCAGCTCTTTGTAACGTTGCAGACATTTGTATAACTGTATAATTATGAGCAGATGGAGAAATGTATCAAATCTGCTCCTCCATTGACTCTCCATAACGGTGACTCATTGATTTGTTATGAATCTTGAAGCAATGAGTCTTCTAATAGGACTCTCTCTCACCTGGAGAAACCTGGGAACACTGTGAGAATAGCGTTCTTCGATTTCTCTAGTGCTTTTAACACCATACAGCCAGGTCTACTGAGAGACAAGCTGGGCCTTGTTGGTGTGGACCTCCAACTCTCCACCTGGATCCTTAACTACCTCACGAACCGACCTCAGTTTGTAAAGGTTCGGGACAGTGTGTCAGACACAGTGATCTGCAATACAGGGGCACCTCAAGGTACAGTTCTTGCCCCTTTTCTCTTCACACTGTACACTGCGGATTTTAGGTGCAACTCATCTAGCTGCTACTTGCAGAAGTATTCTGATGACTCTGCAATAGTAGGCCTCATCACAGGAGGAGATGAAAGAGAGTACAGAGATACTAACCAAGCTTTTGTGGAGTGGTGTCAGAGGAACCACCTTAGGATTAATTCCGGGAAGACCAAGGAATTGGTGGTGGACTTTCGCAAGGGCAAAAATCCATCAGTAGTGGTGAACATTCAGGGAAATGACAATGAGATAGTCGACACCTATAAGTACCTTGGTGTGATCCTCAATAATAAGCTTGACTGGGCCCATCACTTGGATGCAGTGACCAGGAAGGGCCAAAGCAGGCTTTATCTGCTCAGAAGGCTGAGAGCCTTCGGAGTTAGAGGGGCACTCCTTGCATCCTTCTTCAACTCTGTTGTGGCATCAGTCATCTTCTTTGGTGTGGCGTGCTGGGGTTGTGGCATATCAACCAGGGACAGGAACAGGCTGGACAAACTGATTAGAAGGGCCAGCTCTGTCCTGGGATGCCCCCTTGACCCAGTTCAGGAAGTAGGCAACAGGAGGATACTGGCCAAGGTGAGCTACATGGTGCAGAATGATTCCCATCCCATGCATGAGACCGTGACAAAGATGTGCAGTACTGTCAGTGACCGGCTACTTCATCCTAAATGTGAGAAGGAGCGCTATCGAAAGTCCTTCCTTCCTGCTGCAGTTAGGCTGTATAACCAGCACTGTCCAAAACGGAGAACGACCCAAACAGAGAACTGATAGATCCAAAGTTGTGACAGTCCGGTTACATTTTTTTTTTTTTCGTATATGTACCTACCTACTGTCAATGTAATGCCTTTATGCATCTGTATCTGTACTTGTTCCTGCCTTGCTGCTGTAATGCTCTGAATTTCCCCATGGTGGGACGATTAAAGGATTATCTTATCTAATCCCAAATAATTATACAGTGGGGAAAAAAAGTATTTAGTCTGCCACCAATTGTGCAAGTTCTCTACTTGAAAAGATGAGAGAGGCCTGCAATTGACATCATAGGTAGACCACAACTATGAGAGTCAAAATGAGAAAACAAATCCACAAAATCACCTTGTCTGATTTGGCATGATTTATTTTTCAAAATAAGTATTTGGTCACCTAAAAACATGCAAGATTTCTGGCTCTCACAGACCTGTAACTTCTTCTTTACGAGGCTCCTCTGTCCTCCACTCATTACCTGTAGTAATGGCACCTGTTTGAACTTGTTATCAGTATAAAAGACACCTGTCCACAACCTCAAAAAGTCACACTCCAAACTTCACTATGATGAAGACCAAAGAGCTGTCGAGGGATACCAGAAACACAATTGTAGCCCTGCACCAGGCTGGGAAGACTGAATCTGCAATAGGCAAGCAGCTTGGTGTGATGAAATCAGCTGTGGAAGCAATAATAAGAAAATGGAAGACATAAAAGACCACTGATAATCTCCCTCGATCTGGGGCTTCACGCAAGAACTCATCCTGTGGGGTTAAAATGATCCCAAGAACAGTGAGCAAAAATCCCAGAACCACCTGGGGGACCTAGTCAATGACCTGCATAGAGCTGGGACCACCATAACAAAGGCTGCCATAAGTAACACACTACGTCACCAGGGACTCAGATCCTGCAGTGCCAGACATGTCTTCCTGCTTAAGCCAGTACATGTCCGGGCCCATCTGAAGTTTGCTAGAGAGCATTTGGTTTATCTAGAAGAGTATTGGGAGAATGTCATATGGTCTGATAAAACCTAAGTAGAACTATTTGGTAGAAACAAAACTTGTTATGTTTGGAGGAAACAATGCTGAATTGCATCCAAAGAACACCATACCTACTGTGAAGCATGAGGGTGGCAACATCATGCTTTGGAGCTGTTTCTCTGCAAAGAGACCAGGACAACTGATCCATGTACATGAAAGAATGAATGGGGCTATGTATCGTGAGATTTTGAGTGCAAACCTCCTTCCATCAGCAAGGGCATTGAAGATGAAATGTGGATGGGTCTCTCAGCATGATAATGAACCCATGCACACCACCAGGGCAACGAAGGAGTGGCTTCGTAAGAAGCATATGAAGGTCCTGGAGTGGCCTAGCCAGTCTCCAGATTTCAACCCCATAGAAAACCTTTGGAGGGATTTGAAAATCCGTGTTGCCCAGCTAGAGGCCCAAAACATTACTGCTCTAGAGGAGATAGAGGAGATATGCATGAAGGAAGGGGCCAACATGCCTCCAACAGTGTGTGCCAACCTTGTGAAAACTTACAGAAAACGTTTGACCTCTGTCATTGCCAACAAAGGATATGTTGTTAGGGTTGGCGGATCGCACCATGTAAAAATAACTAATAAAGTGTGATCACAACCCGTGGTCCACCGTGGAGAGATGTTAACCTGCTGCTAGTGAGTAATGGCGGAACCATGTGGCGAGCGATCTCAAAGAACACACGGGGTTAAATGTCACCCTGTGTGTACAGAACGCTAATTACCCTACTCTGATAGTTACTCAGAGAGGTGAACACAGAAATAAAGCTGCCCCCTACACAGAACAGTGCAGCCGGGTGCAAAGTAAGGAGGTATGTTGCTAGATACGAACCCCTGTTAACCTCACAGGGAGATGTAGCCCACTCATGGGGTAAAAGGCAAGCAGTGATCACTAGAGTTGAGCGATACCATCCGATACTTCAAAGTATCGTATCGGATGGTATCGGCCGATCTTTAAAAAAAGTATCGGTATCGCCGATTCCGATACCGGAAGTCCCATTCAAGTCTATGGGACTTCCGGTATCGGAATAAGAAAAACCCTTTCCTGCCCTTGTACAGCCTCTCTGGGGTCTGTACGGGCCTTTCGGGGGGCTGTGCCGGCCTGCCAGGGGGTCTGTGCAGGCTCCGGTGGTCTGTGCCGGCCTGCCGGTGGTCTGTGCAGGCTCCGGGGGGCTGTGCCGGCCTGCCGGGGGGCTGTGCCGGCCTGCCGGGGGGCTGTGCCGGCCTGCCAGGGGGTCTGTGCAGGCTCCGGTGGTCTGTGCCGGCCTGCCGGTGGTCTGTGCAGGCTCCGGGGGGCTGTGCCGGCCTGCCGGGGGGCTGTGCCGGCCTGCCGGGGGGCTGTGCCGGCCTGCCGGTGGTCTGTGCAGGCTCCGGGGGTCTGTGCAGGCATCGTCCGATGGGACTACAAGTCCCATCTGGCGATGCCTGCTACCATGACAGTGATTGACACATTAGCCAATGATGGGACAGTAGTAGTCCCATCATCCGGCTAATGTGTTAAATGTAAAAAAAAAAAAAAAAAAAAAAATTACATGCTACATTCATACTACATACTACATACATGCTACATTCATACTACATACTACATACATGCTACATTCATACTACATGCAACATACATACTACATATATACTACATGCATGCTACATATATACTACATGCATGCTACATACATACTACATGATACATACTACATATATACTACATGCATGCTACATACATACTACATATATACTACATGCATGCTACATACATACTACATGCTACATGCATGCTACATATATACTACATACATGCTACATATATACTACATACATACTACATATATACTACATGCATGCTACATACATACTACATATATACTACATGCATGCTACATACATACTACATGCTACATGCATGCTACATACATACTACATACATGCTACATATATACTACATACATACTACATATATACTACATACATACCACATACATACTACATGCATGCTACATATATACTACATGCATGCTACATACATACTACATATATACTACATGCATGCTACATACATACTACATGCTACATACATACTACATGCTACATACATACCACATATATACTACATACATACAATACATTCATACAATACATACATAGACATACAGTACATATAACATAGAGTAACATACTTACCAATACTTGTCACATTGTTCCCCGAAGCCATTGTCGTCTACGGAATAAATATTAACATAACAAACCACAAAAATACTCACCCACGATCCGAAGCAGTCCACGAGTGTGTCCCACGACGATCTTGGGTAGAGAACTGCAGCATCAGCTGATGCTGCCGTTCTCTACGGGCTGCAGGAATCCAATGACGGAAGGTAGGTATCCTTCCGCACTGTATTCCTCCGCCACTTAAAAAAAAAAAAAGTCCCTAGTCTCACTTTATGCCATTGCTGTGTGGGAATTTCCCACACAGCAATGGCATAAAGTGAGACTAGGGACTTTTTTTTTTTTAAGTGGCGGAGGAATACAGTGCGGAAGGATACCTACCTTCCGTCATTGGATTCCTGCAGCCCGTAGAGAACGGCAGCATCATCTGATGCTGCAGTTCTCTACCCAAGATCGTCGTGGGACACACTCGTGGACTGCTTCGGATCGTGGGTGAGTATTTTTGTGGTTTGTTATGTTAATATTTATTCCGGAAAGACAATGGCTTCGGGGAACAATGTGACAAGTATTGGTAAGTATGTTACTCTATGTTATATGTACTGTATGTCTATGTATGTATTGTATGAATGTATTGTATGTATGTAGTATATATGTGGTATGTATGTAGCATGTAGTATGTATGTAGTATGTATGTAGCATGCATGTAGCATGTAGTATGTATGTAGCATGCATGTAGTATATATGTAGTATGTATGTAGCATGCATGTAGTATATATGTAGCATGTATGTAGTATGTATGTGGTATGTATGTAGCATGTAGTATATATGTAGCATGCATGTAGTATATATGTAGTATGTATGTAGTATGTATGTAGCATGTATGTAGTATATATGTAGTATGTATGTAGTATATATGTAGCATGTATGTAGTATATATGTAGTATGTATGTAGTATATATGTAGCATGCATGTAGTATATATGTAGTATGTATGTAGTATATATGTAGCATGCATGTAGTATATATGTAGTATGTATGTAGTATATATGTAGCATGTATGTAGTATGTATGTAGCATGCATGTAGCATGTAGTATGTATGTAGCATGCATGTAGTATATATGTAGTATGTATGTAGCATGCATGTAGTATATATGTAGCATGCATGTAGTATGTATGTGGTATGTATGTAGCATGTAGTATATATGTAGCATGCATGTAGTATGTATGTAGTATGTATGTAGCATGCAGTATGTATGTAGTATGTATGTAGTATATATGTAGTATGTATGTAGCATGCATGTAGTATGTATGTAGTATGTATGTAGTATGTATGTAGTATATATGTAGTATGTATGTAGCATGTAGTATGTATGTAGTATTTTTTTTTTTTTTTTTTTAACATTTAACACATTAGCCGGATGATGGGACTACTACTGTCCCATCATTGGCTAATGTGTCAATCACTGTCATGGTAGCAGGCATCGCCCGATGGGACTTGTAGTCCCATCGGACGATGCTTGCACAGACCCCCGGACATCAGCACAGCCCCCCGGCAGGCCGGCACAGCCCCCCGGCAGGCCGGTACAGACCCCCACAGGGTGCACAGCCCCCCGGCAGGCCGGCACAGCCCCCAGGCAGGCCGGCAGAGACCCCGGGCAGTCCACACAGCCCCCCGGCAGGCCGGCAGAGACCCCCGGAAGGCCCGAAATGACGGCGCATCATGATGCGCACACACCGCGCATCATGATGACGTCAGGCCGTCAATCAACTGAACTTCCGATTCCGATGCCGAATTCCGATATTGAAAAAATATCGGAAGTCGGTATCGGAATTCCGATACAGCAAGTATCGGCCGATACCCGATACTTGCGGTATCGGAATGCTCAACACTAGTGATCACACAAACAGTGAATGCACTCAACAAACTCCTCTCCAGAGGTGCCAGAATTCTAATGGCTAGACGCCAGCCCTGAATTCACACAAACAAACTCCTCTCCAGAGGTGCTCGAATTCCTGAGCACATGCACGAGCACATGCTGGCAAAGATCATACTGCTGCAACGTCCCATATACACACATAGCTTGAATGATGCTAGAGCGCCCACAGGCGTCGCTGGGAGCCTTTTATACCTATAGCTCTACCCCAAACACGCTGACATCGCCTGCGGGCCAATCCAGAGCTGCCAGATCACCAGAGCATCTGATGTCCGACCACCAATAGGAAGATGCCACATCACGGACATGCCCAGTACGGTGATCTCTGGACTTTGATTCCAGAGTGCCAGACTGCAGCTGAATATCCCTGGTTACTAATGACTTGGCTGGAGAGCCAGCAGTAACCAACCGCAAAGCATGGGCCTGAGCAGCACCTGCAGCGGTCGAACCAGCATGGGAGAACGCAGAGGCAGACAAGGCTTGGGATCTATCCTGTGCAGCAGAAGAATCCTGATGTCTAACATATATAACAAAATAGTGAGATTAACTTTTGTTAATGACCAAAGACTTATTTTCCACCATGATTTGCAAAATAAATCTTGCCAAATCAGACAAGGTGATTTTCTGGATTTGTTTTCTCATTCTGACTCTCATAGTTGTGGTCTACCTATGATGTCAATTACAGGCCTCTCCCATCTTTTTAAGTGGGAGAACTTGCACAATTGATGGCTGACTAAATATTTTTTCCCCACTGCATATCCATGGGCCACCATTACCTAACGGCTTTAGTAATTAGGGCTCCAATTTTTTTTTTAGTTTTTGCCTTTATTACACTCTAAACTACATAATGTTTTTATTTTTATTTCAATATATTATGGATGTCTTCTGACCCTTACCACGCTTCTCCGGTCCGCTCCTGCATCTTGTGACCATAGTTTTGTCCAGCCAGCTCATACAAGGTCTTGGGTGTGGACAGGAAGTCACTTTCTGACTGTAAGTCTATCAGGCTTTATTAAATAAGAGGCTCAGAATGGGAGCCATTACTACAGAATGGGGGGCATTATTACCAGATGGGGCCAAGGATAAAATACATTAATACAGGATGGGGGACATTACTACAGGATGGAGCCAGAGTGGAAGACATTATTACAGAATGGATCCTAGGATAGGGGACATTATTACAGGATGGGGGGCATTATTATAGGATGGCACCAGGATGGGGGATATTATTACAGGACAGGGGACAGTATTACAGAATAGGTGCCAGGACAAGGGTCATTATTACAAGATGGGGAACATTGTTACAGAAAGGTGGCAGCATAGGGGACATTAATACAGGGTGGGGACATTACTAGAGGAAGGAGCCAAAATCGGGACATTATTACAGGATAGAACCCAGGATAGCGGACATTATTACAGGATGGAGTCATTATAACAGCATGGCACCATGATGAGGGACATTATTACAGGACAGTAGACAGTACTACAAAATAGATGCCAGGACAATAGTCATTATTACAAAATGGGGACATTGTTACAGAAAGAGGGCAGTATGGGGACATTATTACAGGATTGTGCCAGAATTGGGGACATTATTACAGAACAGGAGATAGTATTCTAGGATACGTGCCAGGACAAAGAACATATTTATAGGACAGGGACCATTATTACAGGAATGGGCCAGGATGGGAGACCTTTTTACAGGATAGGGCCAGGATGGGACACTATTACTGGCAGGGGCCCAGGATGGGAGTCATTTTTACAGGATGGGGGACATTATATGAAGGAACCAGAATGGGTGCCATAATTACAGGATGGCACCATGATTGGGGAAATTATTACAGGACAGAGGACAGTGCTACAGAATAGGTGCCAGGGTAATGGTCATTATTACAAGATGAGAGACTTCGTTACAGAAAGGGGCTAGGGCAGGGGACATTATTACAGGATTGGTCCAGAATGGGGTTATTACAGAACAGAGGATAATACTATAAGATAGGTGCCAGGACAAAGGACATTATTACAGAATGGGGGCAATTATTACAGGATGGGGCCAGGATGGGACATTATTACAGGAATGTGGCAACATTATTATAGAATGGAGTACATTATTACAGAAAAGGTGTTAAGACGGGGGACATCATTACTGGATAGGGGACCGTAATACAGAATGGAGGCTGGGACAAAGTAACATAGTTAGCAATGCCAAGAAAAGACATTTGTCCACCTAGTTCATCCTGTATTCCGTCATAATAAATCCCCAGATCTACGTCCTTCTAAAGAGCCTAAAAACTGTAAGATACAATATTGTTACGCTCCAGGAAGACATCCAGACTTTTCTTGAACCCCTCAACTGAGTTTGCCATCACCACCTCATCAGGCGAGAAATTCCCCCTTGTGACCATCACATTCCTTAGTATAAACAGATCCTCGGAGAGATATCTGTATTGTCCTCTTATATACTTACTAGCTGAAGAGCTCGGCGCTGCCCGGGCATAGTAACTAACTGTGGTTAGTTTTAGCAAATTATAATTATCCTCCATCCCATAGTCCCATGCCCATATACCCATCATACATATCCACGATCCCATAGGCCCATGCCCATATACCCATCATACATATCTTCCATCCCATAGTCGAGTGCCCATATACCCATCATACATCCTTCATCTCATAGTCCCATGCCCATATACCCATCATACATATCCTCCATCCCATAGTCCCGTGCCTATATACCCATCATACATATCCTCCATCCCATAATCCCGTGCCCATATACCCATCATACATATCCGCCATCCCATAGTCCCGTGCCCATATACCCATCATACATATCCGCCATCCCATAGTCCAGTGCCCATATACCCATCACACATCCTCCATCCCATAGTCAACCATTATGACATCATAATGAATGGCGGCAGGGCTTGCAACCTATGATGGCATCAGCGTCGCCATGGCAACCATTGTGACATCATAATGAGGGGCGGGGCTTGATACGCACACACTTTTTCCCCAGTATGCAAATAGGGGCATTATGACATCATGATGAGGGTCTGGGCTTGACGCGCACACACTTTTTCCCCAGTATGTAGATAGGGGCAAAATTGTTTGGTGAATTGGAACGTGCGGGGTTAAAATTTCACCTCACAACATAGCTTAGGATGCTCTCGGGGTCCAGACGTGTGACTGTGCCAAATTTTGTGGCTGTAGCTGCGATGGTGCAGATGCCTATCCCGGACATATACACACACACATACATACATACACACTTTGAGCTTTATATATTAGATACATGGTTATTAGATCGCCCATCCGTCATCTTTTTTCTAGACTAAATAATCCTAATTTTGCTAATCTCTCTGGGTATTGCAGTTCCCCATCACCTTTATTAATTTTGTTGCCCTCCTTTGTACTCGCTCTAGTTCCATTATATCCTTTCTGAGCACCAGTGCCCAAAACTGTACACAGTACTCCATGTGCGGTCTAACCAGGGATTTGTACAGAGATAGTATAATGCTCTCATCATGTGTATCCAGACCTCTTTTAATGCACCCCATGATCCTGCTTGCCTTGGCAGCCGCTGCCTGGCACTGGCTGCTCCAGGTAAGTTTATCATTAACTAGGATCCCCAAGTCCTTCTCCATGTCAGATTTACCCAGTGGTTTCCCGTTCAGTGTGTAATGGTGATATTGATTCCTTCTTCCCATGTGTATAACCTTACACTTATCATTGTTAAACTGCATCTGCCACCTTTTGGCCCAAGTTTCCAACTTATCCATATTCATCTGTAGCAGAATACTATCTTCTCTTGTATTGACTGCTTTACATTGTTTTGTATCATCTGCAAATATCGATATTTTACTGTGTAAACCTTCTACCAGATCGTGAATAAATATGTTGAAGAGAATAGGTCCCAACACCGACCCCTGCGGTCCCCACTGGTCACAGCGACCCAGTTAGAGAATATATCATTTATAACCACCCTCTGCTTTCTATCACTAAGCCAGTTACTTACCCATTTGCACACATTTTCCCCCAGACCCAGCATTCTCACTTTGTGTATCTACCTCTTGTGTGGTACGGTATCAAACGCTTTGGAAAAATCAATATATACCACGTCCAATGACTCACCTTGGTCCAGTCTATAGCTTACCTCTTCATAGAAACTGATTAGATTGGTTTGACAGGAGCGATTCCTCATAAACCCATACTGATATGGAGTTAAACAGTTATTCTCATTGAGATAATCCAGAATAACATCCCTCAGAAACCCTTCAATTATTTTTACCAACAATAGGATAGACTTACTAGCCTATAATTTCGAGGTTCACTTTTAGAGCCCATTTTGAATATTGGTACCCCATTTGCTATGCGCCAGTCATGTGCAACAGACCCCGTCGCTATAGAGTCCCTAAATATAAGAAATAATGGCTTGTCTATTATATTACTTATTTATCTTAGTACTCGTGGGTGTTTGCCATCTGGATGCAGAGATTTATCTATTTTAATCTTATTTAGCCAGGTTCGCACCTCTTCGTGGGATGGAGGACATTTTTACAGGGACCCATATATCTGACCAATATGCTCGTGGTGAGCCCATCCAAATTTTGCACTAGTACCCATCGGACTCTACTTGCGCCACTGCCATGGGAACATAATTCTTCCTGCAATGTACTGTTGCATAAATACATAGCAAACTTTTGAGACCCACATGAAAACACTTTCAAATGGCACAAAAAGTTTAAAAAATTTTGATTAAACTTATCAGTGGTGTTTCTCCTTATATTTTGTAAGTATTAATAAAGCACCACCTGGATTATCACACAAAGGTAACGTAGTAACAAGATAAACGTGCACTCAATCTACAGAATTTAATACTGAGAGGATGAAAAGTCACAGCTTCTGTTGGCCTTGCAGAGATATTGTGACCTGTCGATGATTGCTGAAATATGTAATAAAGGTGTCATCTGTTGATAAAGGAAAGGAAGGCATCAATTTTAATTTAGTAAAATTAATGTTCATAAAAGACAAAAAAATATAGTGATCGCAATCATCAAATACATGCAATGTGTTTGTGGTACAAATGTATAAACTACCAGATAGATATGAGATAGATAGATAGATAGATAGATAGATAGATAGATAGATAGGTGTGATATACCGTATTTTTTGCTTTGTAAGACGCACTTTCTTTCCCCCAAATTTTGGGGAAATGGGGGTGCGTCTTACAAGGCAGATATACCTTATCTGTGCTGCCGCTGCGTGTGTCCGGTGCTTGCTGCCGCACACTGTCCCGGGTGCTGCCGCCATGCTCTGTCCCCCGGTGCTTGCTGCCGCCATGCTCTATCTCATGCTGCGTGGGGGGCTCTGCCCTTCCATCCATGCTTTCCTGTGCCTGTGTGGTGGATTGCTTCTGGGAAAATGGCCGCCTCGCATGCGCAGGTGGAGATCTCGGTACTGAAATCTGGGGAGATGAGATTTAAGGAGCAGCATATGGGACAAATTCTATGGAGCATCTTATGGCACCATAACCTTTATGGAGCAGCATAAGGGGCATATTCTATGGAGCATCTTATGGGGCCATTATTAATCTTTGTGCAGCATTATATTGGGTGTATTTTGTATGCAGCATCTTATGGGGCCATCATGAACTGTATGAAGCATTATATGGGGCTCCTGATTCAATATGGATATTCAAAAACATTTAACCTACTGATGTCTCAATTAATTTTACTTTTATTGGTATCTCTTATTTTTGAAATTTACCTGCTGCATTTTCCACCCTAGGCTTATACGCGAGTCAATAAGTTTTCCCAGTTTTTTTGTGGCAAAATTAGGGGGGTGGTCGGCTTATACTCGGGTCGGCTTATACACCAGTATATACAGTAATTTAAACTGTAAAATACTTCATTAATATATATTTTTAAAAAAATATATAAACAATGTGAAAATGTGTGAGACTTGAAAAAAAACATTCAAAGACAAAAAACAGCCGGGCTGTATGGGGAGATTTGCACTCTTAGACCCATAAATTAGGGGTCTATATACAGGAGATGTAATAAAGTGTGCCTATGCATATTAATATAGAGGTTCACAAAAAAGTCTATATGAAAGACATGCGCTTAATAGCTAGTGTAAGGTAGCGCTCACTGAGTGTATTGGGGGACACTCAATTGGCTGCGTTATAGATGCATACAGGAACACTTTCACGTAAAACAGTCCAGTGCAGTTTATTGTGCCATCATAAACCGCACCGTAAGCCATATTATAATTCACAGGCTCACACACAGTCGAAAACATTGCATAGTACACAGCTTGGATACGCTATCACTAAACACGCTTTGTCCAGTTACCGTGGGTGGCCGCACACTGTACACTTCATTAATGTCCATAGAATTTCAGGCACCAACAGTTATATCCCTATGTCCGGGATTACCTCGCAGGAGCTCCTGTTTCAGATGCAGACTCTCGGTTAGTCCTTTCTCTCAGGGAAGCGGCTGCACTGAGCTCACCATTCCGGTCAGAGCCTTATTCACTAGGCCGCCTCACAGTTCCAGAACCACAGCCTGACAGTGACTCCCCAAACGCAGTCTGTCACAGACTCTGCTCTCACACGTGGCCTTCTGGTACCTTCCACATGGACCTATCAGATCCTGGCACTCTCCTCCATGTGACCTACCCTGGTCACCTTATATGGTCCGTAGCCACGCCCACTAGATCACATGGCTATGACCTCATTGCAGGTCCTATTCAAACACCCAGCCATTCACACTCATATACAGCTTTTACTATGGGCGTTCAGACACACGCCCCTGGGTGGGTTTGTAGGTGACTGGTCCCGCCCATCTCACCAAGCCACCTGAAAGCTTTCCCTGATACATAGTAACAAACACTCAGCATTACCTCTGCTGATTACCACATATTCAAGCTTCCTTCCCAGGGCCACCCACCCTGGGATACATAACGGTCATTTACCATCTTATCTCCATTAACCACAATGGATATGCCTGTGTGCGTGACCAATACAGCACCCCCTAGCAGTCACAAGGGTCACTGCATCACATACCCCCCCTGTTCAAACTTGTGGGGTTGAACAATTGTCACATACTGGGTGTCTTGAGACCGGGTACCCACTGTCACCTTGCCCTACAAGTCGAGAGGACCATCTCAGTCTGTTTTGGGCGCCATACGGCTTCCTATTTATGTTATGCCTCCCCCGCCCCCAGCGGTCAGTATACCGGCCTTGGGCTTTGGCCTTCCAGTCAAAGTCCTTCTGTGTCACCAGACCCTTTTTAGTCTCCACACTTTCCCCGTTGGCTACGTCCCCCGACTTTTCTCTCCACGACCAGCTCGCCCGGTTGGTGCGGTCATAAGTCTTACTTAGAGTTGAGTCCACTGTCTGGTCTCTCAGTCTCATATTATGAGTAGAACTGCCACTTGCAGAAAGTCTTTGGCTACCCGCCATCTCATTATTTAGAGGATACCTTCTCGTCCTTATACCCCGGGATGAAGGCTGCCGCCATCTGATGTTCCGCATCTCTTTATAAATCTGAAGTTAGAGCAGTTGAGACTGGACCATCTCCTGCAGGTACGTTACTCGGTATTTCAGGAGCATCCGGAAGTTCCTTAGGCTTTCCATGCAGCCAACTACAATGATGGGAATCATGCCATCTTCACCAGACACCTGGACTTCACCATCAGGAGAGATCCTCACCCTCACACACCGGAGATATCCACAAGGCCTTGCATCACTTTACCGAGCCTTCCAACGACTCTCCCAACCAGATTTTTGGGTACCGGAATTACATCTTCCCCCAATCCCAGCCGATTCTGAGCTTCCTTAGCAAGCTCTAGACGTCGAGCTGCTTTCACATTACTCCACCTGAACAACTGTTTAGCGTGGAGACATTGCAGATGCATATCCGCCAGGACAGTCACGTGCTTTGCTGTGTCTTCCCTGGTTGATAGTACCACCAGTTGCCGAGTCTCAGGTGCCCATTGCACCCTACACGCTTTGACCGCCTTCTTAAAAGCTTCATGTACCCCTTTACTGGTACAGGCTTCTTGCGCGTCTTCGGGTACGTCAATCACGCACTTGAAGGTCGTGGGCTCGCTCTCTTCCTGGATAGATGGCTCTGGGTTTACCACGGACACTTCCCTCAATACAGTTGTCCTGACCGGGGGACTATCTTGTTCGGCTTTTCGCTCCAAATCTTCAGGAGATTTTACCTCTTCGAGACCCCTTGCCAAGGTGGGCACTGGCAGTTCCGTCTTGTGCTCACTTTGGCGCGGCCGCAGGAAGTCTTCAACCACCAACTTCTCCTGCAGAAGGCCTCTTACTGCTCCTCTGAGCACTTCCACATATTCCCTAAGGGCTTTGTTCATGCTTTGCCACGTTGACAGGTGACCTCTTTCTCGAGCTCCTCCACTCTGTGCTCGGCCATTTGTCTCAGGACCCTTTCTCGTTCGACATGTTCTTTCATTGTCTCTTTTAGCGGCTCTATCTCCTGATCCTGTTCTCTTTTGGCCAGCAAGTGTCACACCATTACTTCTTTAATTATATTTTCAAAGGGTACCACTTGTTCAGCCCTTTTTGCCCTTTACATTTCTGATGACGGGAGGAAGACCTGTCACTTAGACCTGAGACAGTCTTACTGCACTCCTTTCCACTGTCATCACCGTCTGAATGGGAGTCACCCCCACCCGATCGGTCATCCTGTAAACAGCGGTCCCCATTTCTAACGGTGTTGGACCCCACTCCCTGAGCTTCCCCATCTTTAACGGTCAGACATTTTGGTTTGCCTACCAGCGTCATCCTGCCTTCACTTTGTGGAGCACTGTCATTACACTGGGTCCGAGCTTCTGTCTGCACAACGTTGTCCTCAGCCCTAGTGGTTGCTAATGGCAATAAGACATCATTGTCAGTCACACTGTGAAACCCGTCAGGTGACATCATGTCCGTAAGTTGAGCCGACGCACCCTTCTCTCTGGTCATACTTCCAGGCATGGCTGCTACCGCCCTGTCACTAAGTTGGGCAATTCCACCATTTCCTTTGGTCATGCCTAGCTTAGGACTGTCAACTTTAGAGGGCGCACTTTCCACACCATTTCCTCCAACACAGATTATTTCTACAGACACTTCTCCTTTTGTCCACCAGTCCCACAGGGCTTCTAAGTCCCGCCCTATTACCATAGTACACCGTAAGTCAGGGACTACTGTCACTTCATGGTATGTGGAACCCTCACAAACTAAATAAAGTCCAAAGGACTAGGGAAAAAAAAATTTAAATAGTGCGAACATATATTCCCATAAAAACAATTTTATTATTAGATATTAAAATGTCACCAACCCATTGTATACCATAACACAAGTCAGCATAGAATATAACCTGCCTGATACCCTACACTATTCTGCTCTCCTTTCCTAACAGTGGAGGTTGGCACCCTAGAAGATAATGATTTTTTGGCGCCCCCACTCCGCGAACGCTGTCCCAGACTAACCCTAATCGTCCCTGATGGTCTATAGGTGGGAAAACAATAATTGATAGTGTAGAAATGAATAGATAGAACTTTATTAATAAGAATCAATTGCTGAGAGGTTATATTAATAATAGCTCTATTGTACATAAGTCTAGGTCATCAAAACGCCCCAATCAAAAAGATGTATATCCCAAGTGCAAAAATCTGCACAAGTGCAACTGTACCAATGACTAAAATATATGGGGACTATAAAAAAGCTGTATCACAGCACTAGAAATGATGTGCCCATAATGTAATACATAAGTTGAAGTGAATAAGACAATAAATTTCTATATCAAAAATCACCCCACTCAAACCTAGGGCAATATGACCATAGGACAAAAAGAACCATGAAAGACACAATACAAGATTCACATGGCAAATTGGACATAAAATTTCATCCGGACACCTCGTATCAGTGGCACTGCTAGGTTCCTATTGGGCCTCCTGATGAACCGCTTAGACGGGGAAACGTGTCGAGGCTGGAGCTAAGTAGGGGTTAAAATCCCCATTATCATTCATTTTGCTGGATTTGAAATCAATATGAAATTTTATGACCAAGTCCCCATGTGAATCTTGTATTGTGTCTTTTATGGTTCTTTTTGTCCTATGGTCATATTGTCCTAGGTTTGAGTGGGGTGATTTTTGATATAGAAATTTATTGTCTTATTCACTTCAACTTATGTATTACATTATGGGCATATCATTTCTAGTGCTGTGATACAGCTTTTTTATAGTCCCCAAATATTTTAGTCATTGGTACAGTTGCACTTGGGATATACATCTTTTTGATTGGGGCTTTTTAATGACCTAGACTTATGTACAATAGAGCTATTATAATATAGCCTGTCAGCAATTGATTCTTGTTAATTAAGTTCTATCTATTCATTTATTCACTATAAATTATTGTTTTCCCACCTATAGACCATCAGGGACGATTAGGGTTAGTCTGGGACAGCCGTCGCGGAGTGGGGGCGCCAAAAAATCGTTATCTTCTAGTGTGCTAACCTCCACTGTTAGGAAGGGATAGCAGAATAGTGTAGGGTATCAGGCAGGTTATTTTGTATGCTGACTTGTGTTATGGTATACAATGGGTTGGTGACATTTTAATATCTAATAATAAAATTGTTTTTATGGGAATATATGTTCGCACTACGTGGAACCCTGAGTCGTGTCAATGTAGAGGTAAGATGTCAAAGGTTCTTTATTGTCCCCACCAAAGCCATTCACTCTCGTCCCCCATCCCAGGTGACACAGAACGTCCAGGAGGGGTCCTCAACACAGACACCCAAATCCCTGGGTCTAACAATCCCATCACCCTTTCTCCATCCAGCCAGAAGGGACACTGTAGTGTCAGTTCACTGACAGCTATCCACAGTATAGCAGGGCCCTGCATAGCAGGAACTTCGCTGCTCCCAGCTACAGTCCAATGGCGCCTTCGCTGCCGCCCCTTTTTTTGCCACCACCCCAATTTGGGTTACCGCCCCCTTTTGGGACTACACCCCCTTTTGGCAATCATCCCTGTATGGGTTACCACCCCTTTTGGGACTCCACCCCCTTTTGGGCAATCATCCCTGTTAGGGTTACCGCCCTCTTTTGGGACACCACTCTGTTTAGGGACACCACCCCTCTCCAGAGTACACTCCATGGACTCCCCCACGGCAGTCACAGGTCCAAGTTCACACAGACCCAATGTCTTGCTGGGACTGGTACTGGTCCTTTAAGAGGTTGCACAGTCTGTACCTCTGTCATCCTTAGGGCACCTCACCAGTTCCTACTGGCACCGCCACAGCACCTGCTGTAGCCACAAAGCACTGGCACCTCCGGCTGCCTCTCACAAACAGCTGCTGGCGTCACTGCAGCTCCTGCTGTGCTGTATTCGTGGACCCACCGATCCACAGCAACCTTCATAACCCCGCAGAGTTACAGCCAGTCACTTGTCACCTTCGTAACCCCGCCGAGTTACAGCAAGCCGCTTGTCACCTTCGTGATGCCACTGAGCCACCGCAAGCTGACTTGAGAGGGAGAAAAAAAAACAACACAAAAACACACGTGGCCTGTCCGTGTGCTATTCAGGATGTCCGTCCCCACGTGGAACCGTCCAACACTCATGCCTCACTGGGTGCTATTCAGGGATCCATCCCTACTCCCAGGGACTCCCAACACACTGGCCTCACCAGGTCCAAGGTCGCAGCATGTGCTCCAGGGATCCAATTCTTCTCCCAGAATTTCCCAACACTGACCCTCCAGGACCTGGCACCCTGAACCATTCAGGTACACAGTCTTTCTCGCTGACTCCGGTCAGTACAACACGGACTCCTGTCCATTACCTGCTGGTGTCGGCCACACAGGTTCCCGGGTACCTCTTATCCACAGAGGCACCCTATAGCAACTTCTCAAACAGTCTTTTCTCTGACACCGGTCAGCATACCACAGACTCCTGTCTGTTACCTGGCTCAGAGTCACCAGCGCTGCAATATGTGGTTCTTGAAACTGTTGCCCCTAGCAACCAATTTTGTAGTCCTCGTCCGTTGCCCCTAGCAACAAGGCTACAGCAGTGCCCTTAGAATTCTCCACCATATGCAAGGTAGCATTCACTGAGTGTATTGGGGACACTCACTTGGCTGCAGTATTGATGCACACAGGAACACTTTCAGTTAAAACAGTCCAATGCAGTTTATTGTGCCATCATAAACCGCACCGTAAGCCATGTTATACTTCACAGGCTCACACATAGTCCATAACATTGCATAGTACACGCCTAGGATACGCTGTCACTAAACACGCTGGACCTCTTTGTCCAGTTACCGTGGGTAGCCGCACACCATACACTTTATTAATGTCCATAGAATTTCACAGGCACCAACAGTTATATCCCCATGTCCGGGGTTACTTCGCAGGAGCGACTGTTCCAGATGCTGACTCTCGGATAGTCCTTTCTCTCAGGGAAGTGGCTGCACTGGGCTCACCGTTCCGGACACTGCCTTATTCACTAGGCCGCCTCACAGCTGGACAGTGGCTCCCCAAAAGCAGTCTGTCACAGACTACTCTCACACGTGGCCTTCCGGGACCTTCCACACGGACCAATCAGATCCAGGCACTCTCCCCCATGTGACCTACCCTGGTCACCTTATATGGTCCGTAGCCACGCCCACCAGATCACATGGCTATGACCTCATCGCAGGTCCTATTCAATCACCCAGCCATTCACACTCATATACAGCTTTTACTATGGGACGTTCAGACCCACGCCCCTGGGTGGGTTTGTAGGTGACTGGTCCAACCCACTTACCAAGCCACCTGAAAGCCTTCCCTGATACATAGTAACAAACACTCAGCATTACCTCCGCTGATTACCACATATTCAAGCTTCCATCCCAGGGCCACCCACCCTGGGATACATAACGGTCATTTACCATCTTATCTCCATTACCACAATGGATATGCCTGTGTGCATGACCCATACAGCACCCCCTAGCTGTCACAAGGGTCACTACATCACACTAGTTATATAGTCTAGGAATAGTAAGCCATAGATGATAGACATGTCTTATTAAATGACAAACAAATTCAGACAAATTCAGGAATGAGATGGGGGAGCAGTTTCTTAAAAAAACAGAGCATGAATATATTTTTGGGTTAAGTGAGGTAATCAATGTACTCACACCAACATGTGTGAAACATCTCTGTTTGGGTTCAACTATAAACTACAATGTAAAAAAAGGAAATAAGTGACAGATTATTTATGAAATACAATCATAATTGTCCCATTGACATTATACAGGAGACGACTTGGATCTTAATTGTGTTTCCTATGAAGGCAACAGACGGTTCCTGCCAGGAGTGATAGTCAGATGATGGTGAGTATTGGACAGAATCCAATGTATCCTCACGGTCCGGTAAGCACAGACATTATACCCAAATCTTATAGTTTACAATGAGCTGGACTGGACTGGTGTCAGAATCCTACAGAGAAACACCTTATCCAGGAGTCGTACTGTGTAATATCAGAGTATTGTTACATCAGCTCCAATATAAGTATATGTATTATTCCATAATTATGCAAAATTGTTTGAGAAAACAAATATTTTATGATCACTGTGATTTGTATTATCAGTCTCAGGAGACAAGGAGACAGAGGCTGGGAAAGTGCTTTGTCACGCCGGAGCACTTAACCCCCAATTATAATGTTAACTTTTCAGAAATGGTAGAGAAACTGGAGGGGAAGCGCACAAGACCATCGGGTGATACCCATTTGGGTGCAAAGGAAAGTAAAAGGAAGTTGCTCACCTGAGCAGGTTATGTGCAGGCACAACTCAGGACATCAGGTGATGATGTCTCCTGGCTGGGGGATAATCTGCTCCAGGATCGTTATCCAGTTTGGATGATAACACGATATCAGGCTGCTACAGCTGCAACAAAGAATAGATATAAAGGGGTCAATAGATCGACATTTCAAAGACCTGCATGTTCATATATGTGATTTTGGGGTAGAAGGTCAATTTTACTGACAGATACTCTTTAGTAATGGTGGTTCTAAAGCTTCTTAAAAGTGTATCCATAGTTTTTAGGAGCGGCTCTCTTATTGGGTCAGCAGGTTTTTACTCTGTAATCTAAGGACAGCATGAGGTAGAGGTTAAGACACAGAATTCAACGATGTGTCACATGTCCGTCTGTGTGCTGTAATTTTATTTAGACTGAAAGATTAATCACCTGGGGATTATTATTGCTGTTAGTAGCTGCTGTCCCCTTCCAAATCCAACACTCCTGTGATAAGCAGCTCACTGTCTATAGACTATGTACATACAGAGCCTTGCGTGGGCGGGGTTAGTTGTGGTGTGGGGGGGGGTTTAGCTTTATCAGCTCTGCCTCATGGCTAAATCTAAAAACTCTGATTGTGTCGGAACGGCTGCGCCCAGTTATCTAAGTGATACATCGTTGAATTCAGCTTATGTTTGCCTACATCTGACTGCTCTCAGATGAGGTAGCAAAAGTCTGCTGGTAGATTTTCTTTAAGACTTGTATGTCATTGAACCTATAGCTCACAGACATAAGGTGCGCCAAATCTGTTAAGAGGCACATACCACCAGAAAGTAAAATCTAAGTCAGCCATCATCTGGTGTAGATTTGAATTTCAATGTATGACAGTTTTCTAACATACTAGACTGTAAATTTACTAGCTATGAACCCGTTCTACCCGTTCCCTATTTTTATTGATATATGGTCTCCCATCCTGGTGTGCATGGCACCCCTCATCCCTATCCTGGTATGCATGGCCCCCTCACCCTCCAATCCTGGTATGCATGGTCCTCTCACCCCCCAATCCTGGTATGAATGGTCCCCTCACCCCCCATCCTGGTATGCATGGTCCCCTCACCCCCCAATCCTGGTATGCATGGTCCTCTCACCCCTCTATCCTGGTATGCATGGTCCTCTCACCCCTCTATCCTGGTATGCATTGTCCTATCGCTGCCTTTCCTGGTATGCGTGGTCTCCTCACCCCCCTTTTGTGGTATGCGTGGTCCCCTCACCCCCTTTCCAGGTATGCGTGGTCCCTTCACCCCCCTTTCGTGGTATGCATGGTCCCTTCACCCCCCTTTCGTGGTATGCGATGTCCCTTCACCCCCCTTTCGTGGTATGCGTGGTCCCCTCACCCCCCTTTCATGGTATGCGTGGTCTCCTCACCCACCTTTCATGGTATGCGTGGTCCCCTCACTCCCCTTTCCTGGTATGTGTGGTCCCCCTCACCCCCCTTTCATGGTATGTGTGGTCCCCTCCCTCCCCTTTCGTGGTATGTGTGGTCCCCTCCCTCCCCTTTCGTGGTATGCATGGTCCCCTCACCCCCCTTTCGTGGTATGCATGGCCCCTTCACCTCCTTTCATGGTATGCGTGGTCCCCTCACCCCCCTTTCCTGGTATGCGTGGTCCCTTCACCACCCTTTCGTGGTATGTGTGGTCCCCTCCCTCCACTTTCATGGTATGCGTGGTCCCCTCACCCCCCTTTCGTGGCATGCATGGCCCCCTCACCCCCCCAATCCTGGTATGCATGGTCCTCTCACCCCCCAATCCTGGTATGAATGGTCCCCTTACCCCCCATCCTGGTATGCATGGTCCCCTCACCCCCCAATCCTGGTATGCATGGTCCTCTCACCCCTCTATCCTGGTATGCATGATCCTCTCACCCCTCTATCCTGGTATGCATTGTCCTCTCGCTTCCTTTCCTGGTATGCGTGGTCTCCTCACCCCCCTTTTGTGGTATGCGTGGTCCCCTTATCCCCTTTCCTGATATGCGTGGTCCCTTCACCCCCCCCCTTTCGTGGTATGCATGGTCCCCTCAACCCCCTTTCGTGGTATGCGAGGTCCCTTCACCCCCCTTTTGTGGTATGCGTGGTCCCCTCACCCCCCTTTCATGGTATGCGTGGTTTCCTCACCCCCCTTTCGTGGTATGCGTGGTCCCCTCACTCCCCTTTCCTGGTATGTGTGGTCCCCCTCACCCCCCTTTCCTGGTATGTGTGGTCCCCTCCCTCCCCTTTCGTGGTATGCGTGGTCCCCTCACCCCCCTTTCGTGGTATTCTTGGCCCCCTCACTTCCCTTTCATGGTATGCGTGGTTCCCTCAGCCCCCTTTTGTGGTATGCGTGGTCCCCTCACTTCCCTTTCCTGGTATGCGTGGTCCCCTCACCTCCCTTTCATGGTATGCGTGGTCCCCTCACCCCCCTTTCCTGGTATGCGTTGTACCCTCTCCTCCCTTTCATGGTATGCGTGGTCCCCTCACCCCCCTTTCCTGGTATGCGTGGCCCTCTCACCCCCTTTCCTGGTATGCGTGGTCCCCTCACCCCCTTTCGTGGTATGCGTGGTCCCCTCACTTCCCTTTCCTGGTATGCGTGGTCCCCTCACCCCCTTTCATGGTATGCGTGGTCCCCTCATTTCCCTTTCCTGGTATGCGTGGTCCCCTCACCTCCCTTTCGTGGTATGCATGGTCCCTTCACCGCCCTTTTGTGCTATGCGTGGTCCCCTCACCCCCCTTTCCTGGTATGCGTGGTCCACTCACCCCCCTTTCGTGGTATGCGTGGTCCCCTCACCCCCCTTTCGTGGTATGCATGGTCCCCTCACTATCCTTTCCTGGTATGCGTGGTCCCCCTCACCCCCCTTTCATGGTATGTGTGGTCCCCTCCTCCCTTTTGTGGTATGCGTGGCTCCTTCACCCCCCTTTCGTGGTATGCATGGTCCCCTCACCCCCCTTTCATGGTATGCATGGTCCCCTCTCCCCCTTTCCTGGTATGCATGGTCCCCCTCACCCCTATTAAACTGCACACATACAAAAAAAACATTTATACTCACCCTTCTTCCCTGTGCTCCAGCGCTGCCTGTCACGTTCTGCTGGAGGTCAGGGGAGGAGTCTGGCGCAGGAGTATGCGCATGCCCATAGCGCTTTCCGGTGCCATATTGCTGAAGACACACTGCAAATGTGTCTTCAGTAAAATGGCACCGGATCGCGCTATGCACATGCGCGATTCCGGCCGCACTCCTGCCCCGGTCTCCGGCCGAACCGAAGCGCCGCGGCAATGCTCCTCCCGGTCAGGTAAGTATGTAAGTATGGCGCCGGACATAGCGATATGCAGTGTGTATGCATACCTCCATCTCCGTCGCCATACACACTCCTCACCGCTGGCTGCCTCATTCTGTCTGGAGTGAGACTGCGCAGGCGTGTTGCGATTGCGCAGTCTAAAAAGGCTTCGGACAGAGTGACGCTTAGCCGGTTATATTATAGATTGCACTGTGGTCGACCGCACCCTTTTTCCAAGTCCCACCCACATTTAAAAAGTAGGCGGAGTCATCACTAAAAGGCATAAAATTGCTAAACCTTTGTGCAAATACCACTTATGACAAATTTGTAAAATTTGATGAGATGATATGTTACCACCTCTATAAATGCCTTCATTCGTCTTATTACTGGTTCTTTTTTTCCCGTTTCTTAATTTTTTACAAATTTTCTACAAACATAACAATTTGTTAAAGAAAATGTGGGTTCCTCGATGTCTTGTGATCATTTCAGCTCCACACAGGAGTATAGACTCCAATATAACTTTCCAAAACCAACACTAAAGGCTGCATCCACATTACCAAATTTTTTATTATTATTATTCTAATGCATCATAGATGAAAAATAAACTAACTTTTTAAATTGTCTAATTAAATTTAAAAAAATCAGATTATATGATATGTTCTGCTCTGGATTGTACAATGTATCTCCATGTACAATCGGAATTATTATTTTTGTCACTAAGGATGCATGCACGTTGCAGTTAACTTGTGTATTTGATGTATTGCGAACTCCATGACTACATGTAGAACATATTGGTAGAGCCCCAGGCTTTTGATGAAAGCCAAAAGGGTGTCCTGTTCTCTCCTTGTTCTCCTCCTATCTCACTGACCACTCCTTCACTGTATCTTTTGCTGGCTCCTCCTCCTCTCATCTTCCCCTTACTGTTGGGATTCCTAAAGGATCAGTTCTAGGCCCTCTCCTCTTCTCTTTGTACACTGCCCCTATTGGTCAAACAATCAGTAGATTTGGTTTCCAGTACCATCTCTATGCTGATGACACCCAATTATACAGTCATATGTTAAAGTTTGGGCACCCCTATTAATGTTAACCTTTTTTCTTTATAACAAATTTGTTTTTTGCAACAGCTATTTCAGTTTCATATATCTAATAACTAGTGTTGAGCTTTCCGATACCGCAAGTATCGGGTATCGGCCGATATTTGCCGTATCGGAATTCCAATACCGAGTACCGATACTTTTTTCGTATCGGATACCGGAATCGGAAGTCCAAAATGCAATGAGCCACTTTTGTGGCTCTGATTGGCTGCCGAAATGACGTCATCATGATGCGCTGTCTGTGCGCATCATGATGCGCCGTCAGTTCGGGCCTTCGGGGGGCTGTGCCGACTGTCCGGGGGTCTGTACCGGCCTGCCGGTGGTCTGTGCAGGCTCCGGTGTTCTGTGCCGGCCTGCCGGGGGGCTGTGCCGGCCTGCCGGTGGTCTGTGCAGGCTCCGGTGGTCTGTGCCGGCCTGCCGGGGGGCTGTGCCGGCCTGCTGGTGGTCTGTGCAGGCTCCGGTGGTCTGTGCCGGCCTGCCGGGGGGCTGTGCCCGGCCTGCCGGTGGTCTGTGCAGGCTCTGGTGGTCTGTGCCGGCCTGCCGGGGGGCTGTGCCGGCCTGCCGGTGGTCTGTGCAGGCTCCGGGGGTCTGTGCAGGCATCGTCCGATGGGACTACAAGTCCCATCGGGCGATGCCTGCTACCATGACAGTGATTGACACATTAGCCAATGATGGGACAGTAGTAGTCCCATCATCCGGCTAATGTGTTGAATGTAAAAAAAAAAAAATTACATGCTACATACATGCTACATACATACAACATGCATACTACATATATACTACATGTAACATACATACTACATATATACTACATACTACATACATGCTACATGCTACATACATGCTACATACTACATACATGCTACATATATACTACATACATAATACATATATACTACATGTATGCAACATACATACAACATATATACTACATGCATGCAACATGCATACTACATATATACTATATATACTACATGTAACATACATACTACATATATACTACATACTACATACATGCAACATACATAATACATTTATACTACGTGCATGCAACATACATACAACATATATACTACATGCATGCAACATGCATACTACATATACTATATATACTACATGTAACATACATACTACATATATACTACATGCTACATACATGCAACATACACACTACATGCTACATACATGCAACATACATACTACATACACGCTACATACATACTACACACATACACTACATGCATGCAACATACATACTACATATATACCACATGCATGCAACATGCATACTACATATATACTGCATATATACTACATACATACTACATATATACCACATGCATGCAACATGCATACTACATATATACTGCATATATACTACATGCATGCAACATACATATATACTACATACAATACATACATATAGACATACAGTACATATAACATAGAGTACATACTCACCGTCACTTGTCACTTTGATCCCCGAAGCCATTGTCGCCTGAGGAATAAATATCAAAATAAAAAAACACCAATATACTTACCCCGATCCGCAGAAGTCCACGAGGGTCCCACGTCCATCTTGCGTGGAGAACAGCAGCATCAGCTGATGCTACCATTCTCTACCAGCTCCAGGAATACAATGACGGAAGGTAGGTATCCTTCCGCACTGTATTCCTCCACCACTGTAAAAAAAAAGTCCCTAGTCTCACTTTATGCCATTGCTGCCTGGGAATTTCCCACGCAGCAATGGCATAAAGTGAGACTAGGGACTTTTTTTTTACAGTGGTGGAGGAATACAGTGCGGAAGGATACCTACCTTCCGTCATTGTATTCCTGGAGCTGGTAGAGAACGGTAGCATCAGCTGATGCTGCTGTTCTCCACGCAAGATGGACGTGGGACCCTCGTGGACTTCTGCGGATCGGGGTAAGTATATTGGTGTTTTTTTATTTTGATATTTATTCCTCAGGCGACAATGGCTTCGGGGATCAAAGTGACAAGTGACGGTGAGTATGTACTCTATGTTATATGTACTGTATGTCTATATGTATGTATTGTATGTAGTATATATGTATGTTGCATGCATGTAGTGTATGTATGTAGTATGTATGTAGCATGTATGTAGTATGCATGTAGTATGTAGCATGTATGTAGTATGTATGTTGCATGTATGTAGCATGTATTGTGTATGTTGCATGTATGTAGCATGTAGTATATATGTAGTATGTATGTTACATGTAGTATATATAGTATATATGTAGTATGCATGTTGCATGCATGTAGTATATATGTTGTATGTATGTTGCATGCATGTAGTATATATGTTGTATGTATGTAGTATATATGTAGCATGTATGTAGTATGTAGCATGTATGTAGTATGTAGCATGTATGTAGTATGCATGTAGTATGTAGTATATATGTAGTATGTATGTAGCATGTATGTGGTATATATGTAGTATGCATGTAGTATATATGCAGTATATATGTAGTATGCATGTTGCATGCATGTGGTATATATGTAGTATGTATGTTGCATGCATGTAGTGTATGTATGTAGTATGTATGTAGCATATATGTAGTATGCATGTAGTATGTAGCATGTATGTAGTATGTATGTTGCATGTATGTAGCATGTAGTGTGTATGTTGCATGTATGTAGCATGTAGTATATATGTAGTATGTATGTTACATGTAGTATATATAGTATATATGTAGTATGCATGTTGCATGCATGTAGTATATATGTTGTATGTATGTTGCATGCATGTAGTATATATGTATTATGTATGTAGTATGTAGCATGTATGTAGTATGTTGCATGTATGTAGCATGTAGTATATATGTAGTATGTATGTTACATGTAGTATTTAGTATATATGTAGTATGCATGTTGCATGCATGTATTATATATGTTGTATGTATGTTGCATGCATGTAGTATATATGTATTATATATGTAGTATGTATGTAGCATGTATGTAGTATGTAGCATGTATGTAGTATGTTGCATGTATGTAGCATGTAGTATATATGTAGTATGTATGTTACATGTAGTATATATAGTATATATGTAGTATGCATGTTGCATGCATGTAGTATATATGTTGTATGTATGTTGCATGCATGTAGTATATATGTATTATGTATGTATGTTGCATGTATGTTGCATGTAGTATATATGTAGTATGTATGTTACATGTAGTATATATGTAGTATGCATGTTGTATGTATGTAGCCGTAATTTTTTTTTTTTTTTTTTACATTCAACACATTAGCCGGATGATGGGACTACTACTGTCCCATCATTGGCTAATGTGTCAATCACTGTCATGGTAGCAGGCATCGCCCGATGGGACTTGTAGTCCCATTGGACGATGCCTGCACAGACCCCCGGAGCCGTCACAGCCCCCCGGCAGGCCGGCATAGCCCCCCGCCAGGCCGGCACAGCCCCCCGAAAGGCCCGTACAGACCCCAAAGAGGCTGAACAAGGCAAAAATAGGGTTTTTCTTATTCCGATACCGGAAGTCCCATAGACTTGAATGGGACCTCCGGAATCGGAATCGGCGATACCCGATATTTTTTTTCAGATCGGCCGATCCATTCCGATCCGATACTTTTAAGTATCGGACGGTATCGCTCACCACTACTAATAACTAGTGTTGAGCTTTCCGATACCGCAAGTATCGGGTATCGGCCGATATTTGCCGTATCGGAATTCCGATACCGAGTACCGATACTTTTTTCGTATCGGATACCGGAATCGGAATTCCAAAATGCAATGAGCCACTTTTGTGGCTCTGATTGGCTGCCGAAATGACGTCATCATGATGCGCTGTCTGTGCGCATCATGATGCGCCATCAGTTCGGGCCTTCGGGGGGGCTGTGCCGACTGTCCGGGGGTCTGTACCGGCCTGCCGTTGGTCTGTGCAGGCTCCGGTGGTCTGTGCCGGCCTGCCGGGGGGCTGTGCCGGTCTGCCGGTGGTCTGTGCAGGCTCCGGTGGTCTGTGCCGGCCTGCCGGGGGGCTGTGCCGGCCTGCCGGTGGTCTGTGCAGGCTCCGGTGGTCTGTGCAGGCATCGTCCGATGGGACTACAAGTGACAGTGATTGACACAGTAGTAGTCCCATCATCCGGCTAATGTGTTGAATGTAACAAAAAAAAAAAAGTGTACATGCTACATACATGCTACATACATACAACATGCATACTACATATATACTACATATAACATACATACTACATATATACTACATAATACATGCATACTACATACATGCTACATGCTACATACATGCTACATACTACATACATGCTACATATATACTACATACATAATACATATATACTACATGCATGCAACATACATACAACATATATACTACATGCATGCAACATGCATACTATATATACTACATGTAACATACATACTACATATATACTACATGCTACATACATGCAACATACATACATAATACATATATACTACATGCATGCAACATACATACAACATATATACTACATGCATGCAACATGCATACTACATATATACTATATATACTACATGTAACATACATACTACATATATACTACATGCTACATACATGCAACATACACACTACATGCTACATACATGCAACATACATACTACATACATGCTACATACATACTACATACATACACTACATGCATGCAACATACATACTACATATATACCACATGCATGCAACATGCATACTACACATATACTGCATATATACTACATACATACTACATATATACCACATGCATGCAACATGCATACTACATATATACTGCATATATACTACATACATACTACATATATACTACATGCATGCAACATACATATATACTACATACAATACATACATATAGACATACAGTACATATAACATAGAGTACATACTCACCGTCACTTGTCACTTTGATCCCCGAAGCCATTGTCGCCTGAGGAATAAATATCAAAATAAAAAAACACCAATATACTTACCCCGATCCGCAGAAGTCCACGAGGGTCCCACGTCCCACTTTAAAAAGTGGGAATTTCCCACGCAGCAATGGCATAAAGTGAGACTAGGGACTTTTTTTTTTTTTAAAGTGGTGGAGGAATACAGTGCGGAAGGATACCTACCTTCCGTCATTGTATTCCTGGAGCTGGTAGAGAATGGTAGCATCAGCTGATGCTGCTGTTCTCCACGCAAGATGGACGTGGGACCCTCGTGGACTTCTGCGGATCGGGGTAAGGCCGGCAGGCCGGCACAGACCCCCGGAGCCTGCACAGACCACCGGCAGGCCGGCACAGCTCCCCGGCAGGCCGGCACAGACCACCGGAGCCTGCACAGACCACCGGCAGGCCGGCACAGCTCCACGGCAGGCCGGCACAGCTCCCCGGCAGGCCGGCACAGCCCCCCGGCAGTCAGGTACAGCCCATCGGAGCCTGCACAGACCCCCCGGCAGGCCGACACAGCCCCCCGAAAGGCCCGTACAGACCCCAGAGAGGCTGTACAAGGCAAAAATTGGGTTTTTCTTATTCCGATACCGGAAGTCCCATAGACTTGAATGGGACTTCCGGTATCGGAATCGGCGATACCCGATATTTTTTTTAGATCGGCCGATCCATTCCGATCCGATACTTTTAAGTATCGGACGGTATCGCTCAACACTACTAATAACTGATGGACTCAGTTATATTTCTGGCTTCAAATGAGGTTTATTGTACTAACAGAAAATGTGCAATCTGCATTGAAACAAAATGTGACCGGTGCAAAAGTATGGGCACCCTTATCATTTTCTTGATTTGATCACTCCTAACTACTTTTTACTGACTTCCTGAAGCACTAAATTGGTTTTGTAACCTCATTGAGCTTTGAACTTCATAGCCAGGTGTATCAAATCATGAGAAAAGGTATTTAAGGTGGCCACTTGCAAGTAGTTCTCCTATTTGATTCTCCTATGAAGAGTGGCATCATGGGCTCCTCAAAACAACTCTCAAATGATCTGAAAACAAAGATTATTCAACATAGCTTCCCAGGGGAAGGATACAAAAAGTTGTCTCAGAGATTTAACCTGTCAGTTTCCACTGTGAGGAACCTAGTAAGGAAATGGAAGAACACAGGTACAGTTCTTGTTAAGCCCAGAAGTGGCAGGCCAAGAAAAATATCAGAAAGGCAGAGAAGAAGAATGGTGAGGACATTCAAGGACAATCCACAAACCACCTCCAAAGACCTGCAGCATCATCTTGCTGCAGATGGTGTCACTGTGCATCGGTCAACAATACAGCACACTTTGCACAAGGAGAAGCTGTATGGGAGAGTGATGCGAAAGAAGCCGTTTCTGCAAGCACGCCACAAACAGAGTCGCCTGGGGTATGCAAAAGCACATTTGGACAAGCCAGTTACATTTTGGAAGAAGGTCCTGTGGACTGATGAAACAAAGATTGAGTTGTTTGGTCATACAAAAAGGCGTTATGCATGGAGGCTAAAAAACACAGCATTCCAAGAAAAACACTTGCTACCCACAGTAAAATTTGGTGGAGGTTCCATCATGCTTTGGGGCTGTGTGGCCAATGCCGGCACCGGGAATCTTGTTAAAGTTGAGGGTCACATGGATTCAACTCAGTATCAGCAGATTCTTGACAATAATGTGCAAGAATCAGTGACGAAGTTGAAGTTACGCAGGGGATGGATATTTCAGCAAGACAATGATCCAAAACACTGCTCCAAATCTACTCAGGCATTCATGCAAGGAACAATTACAATGTTCTGGAATGGCCATCCCAGTCCCCAGACCTGAATATCATTGAACATCTGTGGGATGATTTGAAGCGGGCTGTCCATGCTCGGCGACCATCAAACTTAACTGAACTGGAATTGTTTTGTAAACAGGAATGGTCACAAATACCTTCATCCCAGATCCAGGAACTCATTAATAGCTACAGGCAGTGACTAGAGGCTGTTATGTTTGCAAAAGGAGGATCTACGAAATATTAATGTCACTTTTATGTTGAGGTGCCCATACTTTTGCACCGGTCAAATTTTGTTTAAATGCAGATTGCACATTTTCTGTTAGTACAATAAACCTCATTTGAATCCAGAAATATAACTGAGTCCATCAGTTAATAGATATATGAAACTGAAATAGCTGTTGCAAAAAACAAAATTGTTATAAAGAAAAAAGGTTAACATTAATAGGGGTGCCCAAACTTTAACATATGACTGCACGCTTCTTCTCCTGACATCACGCCTGCCTTTTTAGAAAACACCAGCGATTGTCTAAACGCTGTGTCTAACATCATGTCCTCACTATATCTGAAACTGAACCTGTCAAAGACTGAACTCCTTGTGTTTCCTCCCGCTATTAATGTACCTATGCCCGACATTGCCATTTCTGTGTGTGGTTCCACTATTACTCCCCAGCAACATGCCCGCTGTCTTGGGGTCATACTTGACTCCGATATTTCATTCACCCGCCACATCTGATCACTGGCTCACTCTTGTTATCTGCATCTCAAAAACATTTCCAGAATTTGATATTTTCTTACTTTTGATTCTGCAAAAGCTCTTACTGTTTATCTTATTCATTCTCGTCTGGACTATTGTAACTCTCTACTAATCGGTCTCCCTCTTATCAAACTCTCCCCCCTCCAATCTGTCATAAATGCTGCAGCCAGGATCATATTCCTCGCCAATCGTTACACTGATGCCTCAACCTTGTGGCAGTCCTAACACTGGCTACCCATGCACTCCAGAATCCAGTGTAGGGAAGGTGACCTGACGGACAGACTTGTCAGCAAGTAAGAAGGAGGGTTTACACATTTTAGGCAGATAGCAGTGATGACAGTGGGGAAACAGCTAGGAAAGTGTAGGTGACGTGCAGTACCTGGGGTTGACCACAAGATGGCAGGGAGGAGAGTGAGTTCAGGACTTGACAGCAGCTTAGGGCTTTAGAAACCATTGGTCATGGGGGGCGGAGTTACAGGTGTCATGATCCAGGACGGGGTTTCGCTTTGGCCCGTCCTGGTCATGACTGGGGGTTAATTGTTCCGCTCTCTCTGGCAGAGGGCGGCTATTTAATGTTCACTGGACCGAGGTCCGGTGTCAGTTATACTCCTGCCCTCGGCTGAGTTATTTGACCTTGTGCGTACGTGTGCCTTGTGCCTGATATCTTGCTTGCTTGTTTGGTTTTGATCCAGTTCTGTCCCTGTTACGAGTTCTGCCTGTCCCTCTTGTACTGTGCTATCTCTCGTGTATGACTCTCTGCTTGTGACCCGACTTCTCTCTGCTCGTCTCCTTGGTACCGCGTCGCCCTCTTGTGTATGACCTTTGGCTTTGTCTGACCACCCATCTGTTTGTCCCTCCTGTGCCTCGTTTGCCGTACTCTGTGTGACCTCCATTTTGCTTGACTCTGAGCTGTTGTATTGTGTCCTGTCATCTCTGAAAGCAGGATGCTTAGCCCCACCCCCTTGCAGTCACATGACCATAGGTCCTGTGCCAGCTTGCTAACTTCAGCGTCCCCAGGTCCTGTGCATCTTTACTTTCCGGCGCTGACAGGATCCTGACACTGATATTTTGAAGCATGCATTGTCACCTCTGCTGCCCTGCTCCACAGGTATATTTTAGCACTGTTTCTGTACTCAGGACACGCGCAATGGCTCAGTGAGCGAGTGTAGTGCGGTGTTCCTGACAACAGGGAACCGGGAAAGTTATAAATTTGACAGGATGGTTCCAGAAAGTTCTAGTCCCCGGGAGGAGCTCAAGTGGAGAGGAGCCTGTGGCAAAGTGGATGTTGTGAGGAAAGCTCAACCAGGGGACTGAGGAGAGAAGAAGTCAGGGGGGTGGTCCTGACACGAAGTACGGCAGTGCAGACAAGGTCCTGAGGGAAAGCATACTGAATTTGACGACGACAGCTGACCAGTAAGATTACTGTTGGAGTACAGGCCTGAGGCGGCCACAGTGACCAAACTGGCAGGAACGTCACTAAGCTGAGAAAGGGACGGTGTGTGTATCTGTGTCCCAAGTGAAAGTACAGTGTGTTTGTATCGGGGCCTGGAAACGGAGGGCCATGAAGGAATTGCAGTGTGTTGTCAGAGCCGTCAGCCGGACGGCAGAAAATAAACTTGGACCTGTTGCACCCGAAAACTGCCTCCATCTTGTGTCTGTACGTTACTGCGTGGTATACAGAGGGACCACCCCCCAGTCCGGCCTACTGACCCTACACCAGTACAAACTTATTACCCTCACCCACAAAGCACTCCATGGCTCAGCACCAGCCTATATCTCCTCCCTCATCTCAGTCTACCACCCTACCCATGCCCTCCGTTCTGCTGATGACTTGAGGTTAGCATCCTCAATAATCAGAAACTCCCACTCCTGTTTCCAAGACTTTACACGTGCTGCGACAATTCTTTGGAATGCACTTCCCAGGTCAATACGATTAGCCCCCAATCCCCACAATTTTAAGCGTGCCCGAAAAACACATTTATTCAGACTGGCCTATCACCTCAACACATTAACTTAATCTATCCCTGTGTGGCCCAGTCAAAAGTTTTACCATAACCAGGTTCCCCGCATCAAGTTCCCACATGCTTTATGCATTTATTATCCCTCTGTGTCCTTACTGTTACAAACTGAACACTATGGCTGGTCTGAACAATGAAGGCAACTGTTACCACCTACCTTTCATGTCTCCCTTTTTCCTCATAGATTGTAAGCTTGGGAGCAGGGCCCTCATTCCTCTTGGTATTTGTTATAATCTATGTGATTATTGTTATGCTGTAATGTCTATTGTCTGTACAAGTCCCCTTTAAAATGTAAAGTGCTGCGGAATATGTCGGCGCTATAGAAATAAAATGTATTATTATTATTACTATTATTATTATCCATGGCAACGGATACAAGCTCTGTGTAGGCTGATCCTGTAATAATACTTTTTGATAAACTGCTGAATAAATATTTATAAGAAAGAAGTTATGGATGGCAGAGAGTATGGATGCACAATCTTGTAGTCTGGAGATGCATAGATCTGCCTAGAAGCTGTAAGCACAAAACAATAAGATATGTTTAATTTGTACTAATTGCAGATATCTCTTCATTTTTCATGATAACTGTCATGGAAGAATAAATAATGATTATGAAGGTGCATGTAGAGCCTTCATCATCAGTTATCTAATTTATCCTATAGTTGGGTTACATTTTGTAAGCAAATCTTTCTTTGATTATTTTATTGGACAAAGTTGTATCACAGTGGAAATATAGTTTCCGAGCATTTGGATAGATAAGCTGTGAAATAAACCCGTTTGATTATTCTCCAGGCACAGATGTATTGATTTATGTCCTTCCATATTAAAGCACCATTCGCGTGATCCACTTGTGCTTGTTTCTAATCAATAGCTCTTGGCATATCCAACTATAAATTTATATGCAAAATTTTCTAATTAATTGTTATGACCCTACGCCATATCTTGATATATTTGTTATTACTATTTATAACATTTTATTATGTATTAGTCTCTTAATATTACTGTATATTCTATTTTTTATACAGAATTAATCATCCTAATGTGATGGACCTAAAGGCATTGACTTGACGCACTTAGAAGGCAGCAGCCAGGGACCAATGCAGCCAATAGATTACCTAAAGTTTTTACATTATCCTAAATATAATTTTACTTTTAAAATATATTTTTCCAGATCACTAATTATATTGGCTTATTTGAAACTGAATGGGAGGAGACGCAGATTAGATATTAGAAAAAACTTTTTTGACAGTGAGGGTGATCAATGAGTGGTACAGGCTGCCACGAGAGGTGGTGAGTTCTCCTCCAATGGAAGTCTTCAAACAGAGGCTGGACAGACATGTCTGGGATAATTTAGTGAATCCTGCTTTGAGCAGGGGGTTGGACCAGATGACCCAGGAGGTCCCTTCCAACTCTACCATTCTATGATTCTATGATTTATGTGTACTGTATAATAAAATTTGGTCCAAACTGAAAGAGCCCCGAATGCCATGGAAAGACAGTTATTATGCTTTGTGGTTAGTCGAAATCGCAACACATAATAAATACAAACTTCATAATAATGTGAAATCTCATGTGATACAGGAGTCTTGGACTCACTCCCATTTTATTTTACATGGAGAGGTATCTCCTTCACTATCTAGTCTATCTTGCTGTATTGTAGGAATTTCACTTTACCTTACTCATCCAATCTGTCACTAAATTAATGAATTCAGTGCACTGTCAGTATTTATGGTTTGTCAAGATCACTAATATATATCTTTAACTGTAATACCATAATGCCGGCCATACACATTATATGGCTGCTGGCCGAACAATACAATGGCCGATCGTTCGGCTGACAGCCATCTCAGTCGACTCCCCTATACCCAGGAGCACTCGATCGGCTGAGCTCTTCTGTGTTCTCTATGAGAGAGTCGCCAACTGACAGACCAGCCAGAGGTTTGCTTCCGGGAGAACGGTGCAAACGGCAGTCCAAAATTGGTCTGATACACATCTCTCCTGATGATCAGGTGGCTGGCTCTCCTATACACATTAGACAACAGTGGATTAGGTCAACAATAGTCTAATGTGTATGACCAACTTTAGAAATACCCTTTTGGTTTCCCCAATTTTTGTACTACTGTATTAATTTACCACAAATAAAGAATTGATTAGTGTACCACAATCCCCTATTAGTCCAATATTTCTTTTCTGGTTGTGCCAGAGGGCTAGTATCATACAGTGACCACCATCCTTCTACCTACAGAGCATTCTTAAATTATCCCAAATACCTGTGACTAACTTCACCATGAGGCATTTAACAGAGTGTCCCAATTTTAGCAGATTCCACTTTATAAGTGGAAAACTCTCTGGAGCTGGGTCAGCACAATTTTCAGCGAGGGTGCTGAGGAAATCATGCCATCGCCCAAATTCATAAGAAGTCACATGTCAGATGCAACATAATAGATTTTCATATTTGGTACTGCTTGACCTCTCAAGTTCATTGGTCTAGTAAACCAAAGAAGTTTTCTTCAAATCCCTTTTCCTCCTTAGATGAGTTCAGTAAAAACATTTTCAAAACCTTTCAACACTTTTTTCAACTATCACATGTTTTTTGTCGATAAAGACATTAATACCTGAGAAAGTAAACTTAATTTTATCCAACCAAATTTAGTTGACCTTAGTCTATTTTATCTATTTATTTTGTATCTGATTTTCCTTATTACTAGATTAATATTTAACTCTGAATGTAAGGTACAGTTCTAAGTGCTTTATGTGTACTTAAAAGTCTAATTTGTTTTGGCTGCCTGCACACAGCCGAGCTGCCATGGGTCTGCACAATCAATTAGGTACTCCATGTATATATGGCCACCATGGTTTCCCAATGGAAACTGAATTAGAAAGGTTACATGTCACTTATTTAAAGCAGGGTTCCCCAACTCCAGTCCTCAAGCCCCACCAACAGGTCATGTTTTCAGGATTTCCTTAGTATTGCTCAGGTGATAATTGCATCACCTGTACAATACAAGGGAAATCCTGGAAACATGATCTGTTGGTGGGCCTTGAGGACTGGAGTTGGGGAACCCTGATTTAAAGCATCACTCCAGCGAGTTATTTTTTCAGTTCCGGAGTGGTAATTCTAATCTAAGGTCACTGACCCTAGTTTTATACTTACCCACTGCAGTCTTCATCTTTTATTGTGTGCAGCTCCGGTCCTTTGGCACCATCTTATGACCGCAACTTCTATCTGACCTTAAGTCAAAAGTAAAGGTCACAGGCGCTTAATGTAAGTCTATGAGTGCCAGAACATTGAATTTGACCTCTGGCTCTCTCCAGCAAACACTGGAGCGATGTGGCCGGTCACAGCCTGCTGTATACCGACCAGAGAGGCGACGATAGAAGGTGAAGATGATGGCGGCTAAGTATAAGACTAGGGTCTGGGAACTTAGATTAATAGTACCACTCCAGCGCTTCAATAAAAGGAAACAAAACGTTGTAGTGGTGCTTTAAGTGGCGTTAAAAACAAGTTTGAAAAATATGCAGCCATATGAGCGTCGTGCCATACATCATAGATTTGTCCAGATGTGATCTAGAGGAGACTGTGTGCTTTTAATCTTAGGGACAGCATCCATTTTGTCTAACTTGGTGGTTTTTGGCTTCTTCAACCTGAGTGATTCAAAGCGTTGTCAATGTCTCTTTATTTTTTAATAGAAACTGCACAATTTTTTATACTTAGCTAGGATGGCGCCATTAGGGTGATCAAATATACCAGGCTCTCTTTCTTTCTTTCTTTCTTTCTTTCTTTCTTTCTTTCTTTCTTTCTTTCTTTCTTTCTTTCTTTCTTTCTTTCTTTTCTTTCTTTTCTTTCTTTTTTTCTTTCTTTCTTTCTTCCCACACTTACCATAATGATGGTCCCACAAATTAGCTGTTTTTGAAGCCCCATTTGTTACCAGCTGGAAACCGGGTACAGTGCTGGAACAGCACAGCTTTGTACACCATGTAGTGGCCATTCTCAGGTACTGCAACTCAGCTCCTATTGAAGTGAGTGGTACATTTCCATGCTATATTGTACTATTAGACACAATAATGGTAAGCATTGAAGTAATAAGTATCCACAAAGTATCGCTATAAGTAATCCACAACTTCACAAATCTTAATACATGGAATATTTGACTGTAATATATGTTTTTGGTGTTGTGATCCCGCCTGTACTCATATCCTTAGGTATAGATTATTTATGTCTTTTTTTAGCCCCACATGATTTTCCTCCAATCATTTTGCCTTTGGCTAAAGGTCATCCATTAATACAATCTCATTTCCTAAGCAAATATTCAGCGGTGAAATAGTTCCAGGCCGCCGCACATTGCTCGCAGCACAGTAATAATTCTCAGGGATCTCAGCCCGGCAGCACATAGTATGCATTGTACATGTGGCTTTTGTATATCCTCATCTTTATTTATCCTACTATTTGTCTATAATGTAAAATGGCCCATAAAGATTTTATATATTAATGTAATGGAGAGCCGGCAGATATTCAAGTATTGCAGCAGTGCAATGGGTTTAATGTCTCTTTATGGAGAGCTATATATAGGATTTTATTACAATTGTTACCATTAACCCCTGGACACAGCAAATCGACTTCATTACATATTCAGATAGATGTAGAGGAACTGAGTAATTCTTATGCCTTGTAACAGCTCATAGTATGGAAAAACCACATTATCCCAAGTGAAAAAACTCATCCATTAACAAAATAGCACAGCTACATGTATCTAGCTTTTTATGTATGCCTGTGGACCCCATCCATGATTTGCGGTGGCTGTGAGGAGTAAAGTCAAAGAAACTTTCTATAAAGTTATTACAGAAAAAGTTTAATCAGTCAAGAAAAAAATTAGAATATAAACTGCACTTTTTTTCTGATTATCAAAAGTGTTATTTCATTAAAGGTTATGTGCACACGAAGTCTCAGTCCCAATCAATCAACATTTAAAAAAATGTACATATACCGGTACATATCTATGGAAAAATGACTTGTTGCGCTCATGTTCAAACTTTTATTACTTCTTTTAACGGCTTCACGTTTCAGAATTCCTGGCGCGATTAAAAGAAGCAGCAGGTTCATTTTTTGGCCAACTTCTGTTCTTTTAATAAAAAAACATAATAAAAAGACACAGGTGGGAAAGCCTCTGTGAAAACGGCAGCAAATCTGCCAATGGAGTCTTGTGGGAGAGAGGGTCCCCGTCGAGTGTCCGGGTCGGAACCAAGGGGACCGTCACCTGGGTTCCGGGGGAAACTGTTTCCAGGGGACAGAGTTCGGGGACGGACCGTTGTGACAGACAGATGGGCTGGGGGAGGGACCAGTATAAAGGAGGAGGGGAATTCCCGGGACGATGAGTCAGCAGAACGAGACAGAAGGAGCAGGAGATCGTGGGAGCTACTGAGAGCCAGAGCGACTCACCAGAGCCAGGAAGGAGGCCAGAGACAGGAGGGATACTTTCTCTGGACATCAGTGGGATGGCACCGAGACGATCGTCCGAGAACCGTTGCCCCGCGTCGACCAGTGGCTGCCACCTTCTTCCAGCCTGTGGCTGCGGCCTGCCCGCGGTAATTCACGTTATTTGCTGCCCCGCTCCAGCCCGCAGTCACTGACCCCAGTTCAACCCACGGCCGCTGCCGCCTCCCCTTAGCCCGTGGCTGTGGCCTACCCGTGGTCACCCGCAGCCGCTGGGGTCTCGCTCCAGCTCGCGGCTGCGACCTGTTCCCCGCCACCTGCAGCAGCCCTGTTCTCACCAGTGGCCATGGCAAGTACAGTACCGCCGGCGGCCACCACTGTCCCGCTCCGGTCCGCAGCAGGGGCCGGGCCTCTGCTGACAGCGGACTCCCCGTCGCAGCCGTTAGCTGCGCAGGTGGCCTGTCATTCGCCACCACACATCACTGCCGCTTGCCCCAGGCCAGGGGCTGCAGTCCAACCATCCAAGGACTATGCCGGAGCCTGTGGGGCTCCAGTGTCATCTGCGCGCCAGAGTGCGAGAAGTCTTCGTCATCGCCTCAGCAACTGGGCCCAGCAACTACTACGCCGAAAGACCACCACCACGAACGGCAAGGGACGTCTGGATGGCTAAGTTGACTTTATAATTAAGGACCCGTAGTCGACCATATCGCGGCCCTAAAGTGACCGGCTGTTGCCGGAAGTAGTTGTGTTCTACCCGTTTGTGGGTGCTTGTATAGAGCCCCTGCCAGGGCAACCCGTGTTGCCCCTTTTGGTGATCAGGCCGGGACTGAGGAAAGTTCCCTCTGGTCTTATAAACGTTAATATAGAAAGCATCTAACTATCTCGTGACTCGTCACTGCATCCTGCGTACCTGCAAACACCACAGTCTCTTTAGGAAAAAGCCGCTGGCTTTTACTTGAAGTGACTATGAGAAAGCTCTGACATCTAAAATACCATGTGCACATGACCAAATGGAGTCACCCCAAAAAATGCATTTTAAATGGGCCATACCATGATATAGGGAACTTAGTCCCTATAAAACTAATATGAGCACTGGGGCTTTGGTGCATGGTTGGCGTGGTTAAAGGTTCAGTGCACAGTTACCACATCTCATCTTGGGTGCTTTCCCCGCTTTTGATTGACAGCATTAATTTCCCTGAAGAAGCATTGCTTAAAAGAAGCCAATATACTGTATACAGTATGTGTGTCTGCAATGACACTGCCTATGGCTATGCCTTAATGATAGTTCATCAATATCTAAGCCTTGAATAACCCTTTTGATACTTTTTTCTAGGTGTGCACAGTCGTTTTTTCCCTTTCTTCCTCCACCCTATTCAGTAATTTTTAACTATCACTCGGCCCACAGTTTTTCCCCTGAAGTACATTAAGATAACTCCACAGTGCCTCCAGCACAGTTTGATGTCCCCACCGTGCCACTAACACAGTGTAATACCCCACAGCATTATGCCCCTAAAATGCTCCCCATAGTATCATATCTCCACAGTTCCCCTCACACACAGAATATGATGGCAACCACAACAGTATGAATGCCTCCTCACAGTATGATGCCCTCACCCCGTATGATGGCCTCCACAGCCACCTATTGAGCAAGAGGGCCCCCATAACCCCCCAACTCAGTATGGGAGCCCTAACAGCATCCCACTTAGTATGATGACCCCCACAGCTCCTCACACAATATGATAGCCCCACAGTCCCTCACACAGTATAATAGCCCCCCTCAAATCCCCACACGGTATAATAGCCCCTATAGTCCAACACTCAACATAAGTGCTCCCACAGCTCGTCACAAAGTACGAGGTCCACCACTGCTTCCAACCCAGAATGGTGACTTCCACATTTTGCAACCCAGTATATATGCCCTTACAGTCTCCAACTCAGTGTGGGGGTTCTTACAACCCCCATTGAGTATAGTATCCTTCTCACAGTTTCACCCCACACCTATAGTATGATGACTCTATAGTGCCACCAGCAAAGTATGATGTCCCTACAGTTCAAGTGACATATTATAATACCCCAACCTTATTATGATATCTTTATTGTCCCCCTGCACAATAGACATGGGACAATGGGCCTATAAAGGATTTTGGGGATGTGTCAAAAGTAAAAGAAAAGTCAAAGTTGCTATAGGATTTTTACAGGATGAAAATGATGAAATGGTAAGACAGGATGTTGAGAAGGCCGAACTTTTAAATTCCTATTTTGCATCTGTTTTCTCTCAGAAAGGAAATGTAACATCAACTGTTCTTCACTGTACTATTAAGGGAATAGAAGAATCCAGGATATCTATAAACAGAAATATAGTGAGGAAACACTTAGCTAACCTAAATGAATTCAAGTCTCCAGGTCCAGACGAATTACACCCCAGAGTACAGAAGGAGATAGCAGAACAAATTTGTGAACCCCTCTCCATAATCTTTGAAAATTCTTGGAGAACAGGAGAAGTCCCAGAAGACTGGAGAAGAACAAATGTTGTTCCTATCTTCAAAAAGGGGAAGTGTCATGATCCCAGTGCAGGTTTTTGAGCTGCACATCAGGGGTTAATGTCTGGAGCTCAGTGCAGGTTTTGACCTGCACACCTCGGGTTAATGATTGTGGCCTCTTTTTGGTTCTGGGAGAGCCTCTTAAGCCCCTGGGAAGCTCCAATCCCTGTCAGTTATACTTTTGCCTTTGGCCGAGTGTGGTGACCTCTGTGTGCATGTGTCTGTTCATTGTTATAGCTTGTTTATATGGTTCTGACCCAGTTCTGTTCCCCATTGTGAGTTTGCCTGTTGATTCTGTAGTGCGTTATCCTCTCTGTGTATGACTCGTTGCCTGTTATCTGACTGCTCTCTGCTCGCCCCTCTTGTACCTTGCAGCTATCTCTGTGTATGACTCATTGGCTACGTCCTGACTATTCTCCCTGTCTATGCCCCTTGGTAACTTTGTCTTGCAGTTACCCTGCTAGGAGTTCTCTTGCAACTCCTAGCTCTCTGGAGTTTAGGCCACGCCCCCAGCAGTCATGTGCTTCAGGTCCTGCTGTTCTGAAGTATGCACCTACTCGGCTGCTGCCCGCTCCACAGGTATCTTTGAGCATAGTTCACTTTACTCAGGACACGCGCACTTGCTCACTGAGCAAGTTCAGTGCGGTGTTCCTGACATTATAAATGACCTTGAATTTATTTTTCTCTCCTCACTTCTGCAGCATGGACCCAATGTGTGCTTTATCTGAGCAGGTGAAATGCTTGACTCAGTCGCTGCAGAAGCTTAGTTTGGAACACCAAGCTCTGGCCCAGTCCCAATGGCGGGTTGAGGACTCAGTTCAGGGGGTGCTTTCCGCAGGCCTTCAGCAGGTGGGGAATAGAGATGTCATTTTAGTCCCACCCGAATCCCCGGTTAAATTGCCAGATACGTTTGCTGGTAACAAAGATGAATTCAGAGCATTTAAGGAGGGCTGTAAGCTCTTTTTCTCTTTGAGACCCCGCTCCTCTGGGGATGAGAAACAGAGGGTGGGGGTGGTTATGTCCCTGCTTAGGGGGTCCCCACAAGCCTGGGCATTTTCGCTTTCCTCTTCTGCCCCGGAGAAAATGTCTGTGAATGCATTTTTTGAAGCCTTAGGGCTTATTTATGATGAGCCTGATAGAGTGCGTTTGGCTGAGGACAAGGTGATGTCAGGGGGAGCACTCGGCCGAATGGTTCTGTACGCAATTCAGACGTTGGGCAGCCGAGATTTCTTGGAGTGATGCCGCCCTTCGGGGGCTGTTCTGTAGAGGCCTGTGTGAACGTCTGAAAGGTGCCTTGGCACTCCATCCTCCACCTGACTCCCTGGAGGATGCCATGACCCAAGCGGTTCTCATGGATCACAGACTATGGGCTAGAGGCGTTATGCAATGGGAAACACCATTATTCTTCAGTGGAGATGAGACCCGGACTCTTCCTGTGGCTATGGAGGTGTGCGCTGTCACCTGTGAGAAGGAAAGAAGACGCCGCTGGGAGAAGCAGTTGTGCTTCTATTGTGGGGAATCTGGACACTGGAAGAAGGACTGCCCCTCCTGTCCGTCATCCTCCAAGATGGCGGGAAACGACTAGGTCTGGGTAGTAGTCGAGGAGGCTACCTAGACCTTCAGGTACAATTTTCCTCATGTGCAAAAATGGTGCTGCAGGTGGAACTGGAAGTTGGTACTGGTCCGGTTCAGACTACTGCTTTTGTTGACTGTGGTTCTGCTGTGAACCTGATTGATACCAAAATTATGACTCTTAATAAGATAGGGACAGTCAGTCTTCAGGATCCTGTTAAACTTCTGGCAATTGACTCGTCCCCTCTTACCCAGGACGGTATCTGTTGCAGGTCTGAACTTTTTTCTCTAAAAGTGGGTTCCACTCATGTGGAAAAACTAAGTTGTCTTGTGCTAGATAACTTGCCTGCAGGACTGGTACTGGGGATACCTTGGCTTCAACGCCATAATCCTACCTGTTGTGAGTTCATTCTCTGGTCCACCAGCTGTGAGTTCTCCTTCCAGACTCCCTCTGGTGGTAACAGGAGGTAGTGAGGCTGATTTAATCAGTAGAGATCTACCACCTGATAATGAGGATGATAATTGGACCTCAGGAATCTTAGATTGGATTTAAGACAGCTGACGCCCTAGTCTAGTGCTGGTGATTGCTTCTGGCTTCTCAGGTCTTTGTTTTCAGCTCTATTCCAGCCTTCTCAAAGCTAAGTGTTTTTGCTAATGTTCACACTTGATTTTGTTGGTGTATTCAGTTTTTTGTGTGTTCAGCCAGCCCCGGCTGGGACTGTGCTGAATTTCCACTCTTATTTATCTGTATTTGCCAATTTGCTTTTTGGTCCCTTATTAGATTGGCCTCTTTTTGCTCTGTCTCAGAATATTTCAGAGTGCTGATATAGTGGGAAAAGTCTAGTGACTTCAGGGTTAATTTTGTTATCAGAAGTGTTGGACATTATTTTTGTAGGGTTTTTGGCAGATTACAGACAGTGTCTTTCCTTTCCTTTTCTTTATAGTTAGTTTGGGCCCCATCGTTTGCTCTGCCTATTTTCCTGCCTATATTTGTGTTTTCATCTTGTTTCAGCGTCAATACATGTGTGGGGGCTGTCTATTCCTTTGGGGTCTGCTCTGGGGCAGTTAGTTTTCCTTTTTCTTGCTCTAGGCTTATGTAGTCCTCCGGCGGTGACGAAGCGTCTAGATCATCGTAGGAACGCTCCACTGCTACTGCTAGTTGTGTGGTTGAGATCATGGATCTGCAATCTGCATAGTTACCAACCTCTCTGGTTTTCTGGGACTTAGCTTTTTGTTGTCCTCCTCGGTGACCCATTCATAACAGAATCACCAGCAATACCGCAGATTCTAGGGTACTCAAAAGCAGGGAAAAATTGTTTAAAAGAAAAAGAGAAAAAGAGAAAAAAAAGTGTCAGAATTATTTTTTTTTATATATTGTTTCCTCTTTTTTTTCTGGGGACGTAGGACGATTTTTTTTTTTTCCTAATGGAGATTAAGCAATTGTCTGATCGTGTGGAGCAACTTGCTGCTGAAGTGCAGGGAATTTCCACTTACCTCATTCAGTCACATGTGCTGAACCTAAAATCCCCACTCCTGATTTGTTTTCTGGGGATCGGTCTAAATTTTTGAATTTTAAGAATAAGTGTAAATTATTTCTTGCCTTGAAGCCTAACTCATCGCGGAGCTCTGTGCAGCAGGTTAAAATTGTCATCTCCTTGCTGCGCTGCGATCTCCAGGACCGGGCTTTTTCTCTGACACCTGAAAATCCTATTTTGACTAATGTGGATGCATTTTTTCAAGCCTTGGGGTTGTTGTATGATGAACCTAATGCTGTTGATTAAGCTGAGAGAACCCTGTTGGCATTAAGCCAGGATCAGGATTCTGCAGAGTTATACTGTCAAAAATTCCGAAAGTGGGCGGTCCTTACTACATGGAATGATAGTGCATTGGCAGCTCTCTTTCGGAAGGGTTTATCAGAGACCGTAAAAGATGTTATGGTGGGATTTCCTGTTCCCTCTGGTCTGGATAATTCTATGTCATTAGCCATTCAAGTTGATCAGCGTTTACGTGAACGTAAAACTACATGGGAGGCGCTGCCACCTTTTGAACAAATGTCTGAACCTATGCAATGTGATGGGGTTTTGTCTAGGGCGCAACGTCAGGAGTTTAGAAGGCGTAATAAGCTGTGTTTTTTCTGTGGAGACTCCTCTCATACTATCTCTGTCTGCCCGAAACGAGAGAAACGTTTTGCACACACATTTGCTGTAGGTGGTGTACGATCTAAGTTTCTTTTGGCAATTACTCTGATCTGCTCCTTATCCACATTTTCCACTAAGGCTTTTGTGGATATTGGAGCAGCGTTGAATCTAATGGATTTGTACTTTGCTAAACGTTGTGGTTTTTCCATGACGCCTCTGCGGACGCCTATTCCTTTGAGAGGTATTGATGCTACCCCTTTGGCGGAGAATAAACCTCAGTTTTTGACCCAGGTGATAATGCGAGTTGCCCCTGACCACCAAGAAAATTGTAAATTTCTGGTGCTGCATAATTTGCATGATACTATTGTTCTGGGTTTTCCCTGGTTGCAAGCTCATATACCAGTTTTGGATTGGAAATCTGGGTCTCTGGTGAGTTGGGGCTGTCAGTGTGTTCTTAGGGATGCTCCTGTTTTCTCCATCTCTCCTCAGTCTCATGATATTCCTGATTATGTGGCTGATTTTTCTGATGTATTTACTAAGAGTAAGTCTGTGCCTTTGTCCCCTCATAGGAGTTATGACTGTGCAATTTAGTTGATGCCTGGGTGTAAATTTCCCAAAGGTCGGCTTTTCAACTTATCAGTACCCGAGCATGATGCTATGCGATCCTATATTAAGGAGTCGTTGGAGAAGGGTCATATTAGACCATCCTCGTCACCTTTAGGTGCTGGGTTTTTATTTGTGGCCAAGAAAGATGGTTCATTAAGATCATGTATTGATTATCGTTCCCTTAACAAGATGACGGTTAAATATCAGGTACCCGTTACCTCTGATGTTTGATTTATTCTCCAGAGTTAAGAGTGCCTGCTGGTTTACTAAGCTTGACCTCAGGGGGGCATATAATCTTATTCACATCAAGCACGGGGATGAATGGAAGACGGCGTTTAATACTCCGGAGGGACATTTTGAGTACCTGGTGATGCCTTTTGGGCTCACTAATGCCCCTTCTGTCTTCCAATCCTTCATGAATGATATTTTCCGGGACTTTGTGGATAAGTTTTTGATCATCTATTTGGATGATATTCTGATCTTTTCCAGTGATTGGGATTCTCATGTGGAACATGTTCGGACTGTGTTCCGGATTTTGAGGGAGAATTCCCTGTTTGTTAAGGGATTGAAATGCCTCTTTGGTGTACAGAGGATTCCATTTTTGGGATTTATCTTGTCTCCGTCGACTATTGAAATGGGCCCGGCCAAGGTACAGGTCATTTATGATTGGGTTCAGCCTACTTCTTTGAAGGCTCTCCAGAAGTTTTTGGGTTTTGCTAATTTCTATCGTAAATTTATAGGTAATTTTTCTGGTATTGTCAAACCACTGACTGATCTGACCAAGAAGGGCGCTGATGTGCTGAATTGGTCTCCTGAGGCTGTTTCAGCAATTCAGGAGCTTAAGCGGAGATTTACTTCAGCTCCAGTTTTACGGCAACCTGATGTCTCACTTCCATTTCAGGTGGAGGTAGATGCTTCTGAGATTGGTGAAGGAACTGTTTTGTCCCAAAAAGACCCTGTGACTTCTAAGATGAATCATTGTGCCTTCTTTTCTCGTAAGTTCTCCCCATCTGAACACAACTATGACTTGGGGAATCGGGAATTGTTGGCAATGAAGTGGGCATTTGAGGAGTGGAGACATTGATTGGAGGGAGCTAGACATCAAGTTGTAGTCCTCACCGATCACAAGAATTTGATTTATCTGGAGTCGGGCAAACGCTTTAATCCTAGACAGGCTAGAAGGGCCTTGTTTTTCATGCGTTTTAATTTTGTGGTCTCTTTTCTTCCGGGCACTAAGAATGTTAAGGCAGATGCTCTTTCTAGGAGTTTCTTTGCTGATTCTCTTAATGTGACCGAGCCTACTACCATCCTAAGTGAGGGGTTGTTCTTTCTGCCATTTCGCCCGATTTGAGACGCACCCTGGAGTAATTTCAGGAGGATAAACCTGAGCGTTGCCCTATGGGAAAATTGTATGTTGCTGACCAGTGGAGAAAGAGAGTGATGTCTGAAGTTCATTGCTCCGCATTGGCTGGTCATCCAGGTATTTTTGGTACCAGAGATTTGGTGAGTCGGTCTTTTTGGTGGCCCGTCTCATCTCGTGATGTCAGGAATTTTGTGCAGTCCTGTGGGACTTGTTCTAGGTCTAAACCCTGTTCTCGTTCTAGTGGGTTGCTGATGCCCCTGCCGTTGCCCAAGAGGCCATGGACTTATATCTCATTGGATTTTATTTCTGATCTTCCTGTCTCTCAGAGAATGACTGTTATCTGGGTGATTTGTGATAGATTTTTGAAGATGGTCCATCTGGTACCACTGCCAAAGTTGCCATCTTCCGCTGAGTGGGTGCCCTTGTTTTTACAACAGGTGGTTCGGTTACATGGGATTCCTGAGAACATTGTGTCCGACAGTGGAGTCCAGTTTGTTTCCAGATTTTGGAAAGCCTTTTGTTCCAATCTGGGAATTCAGTTATCCTTCTCCTCTGCGTTTCATCCCCAGACTAATGGGCAGACTGAGAGAACAAACCAGACCTTGGAGTCTTATTTAAGATGTTTTATATCTGCTGATCAGGATGATTGGGTTTCATTTTTGCCCTTGGCCGAATTCGTGCTGAACAATAGAGCTAGTTCTGCCACTTTGATGTCACCCTTTTTCTGTAATTTTGGGTTTCATCCTCGATTCTCTTCAGGGCAAGTGGAATCTTCGTCCTGCCCAGGTGTGGACACTGTGGTTGAGAGAATGCAGCAGATATGGGAACAAGTAGTGGATAAGTTGTCACTCTCTCAGGAAAAGGCCTAGCGATTTTCCAACAGACATAGGACCATTGGTCCCCGGTTTAAAGTGGGTGATATGGTTTGGTTGTCGTCTAAGAAAATTCCTATGAAGGTTGTATCTCCAAAATTTAAGCCAAGATTTATTGGACCTTATAAAATTTTGGAGATTCTTAATCCTGTTTCTTTTCGATTGGCTCTTCCAGTTACGTTCAAGATCCATAACGTATTTCATAAATCACTGTTGAAGAGGTTTGTTGAGCCAGTGGTTCCTATGGCAGCACCTCCTGACACTGTATTGGTTAAAGGCAATATGGAATATGAGGTAGAGAAAATATTGGATTCTCGTTTGGTTAGACGGAGACTCCAGTATTTGGTCAAATGGAAGGATAAGGCCAGGAGGATAATTCTTGGTTCTCTGCCTCTGATATTCATGCCAATAGATTGGTTCGTGCTTTTCACCGGGCCCATCCTGATCGGCCTGGTGGCGTGGATGAGGGTTCAGTGACCCCTCCTCAAGGGGGAGGTACTGTTGTGAGTTAGTGAGGCTGATTTAATCAGTAGAGATCTACCACCTGATAATGAGGATGACGATTGGACCTCAGGAATCTTAGACTGGATTTAAGACAGCCGACGCTCTAGTCTAGTGCTGGTGATTGCTTCTGGCTTCTCAGGTCTTTGTTTTCAGCTCTGTTCCAGCCTTCTCAAAGCTAAGTGCTTTTGCTAATGTTCACACTTGATTTTGTTGGTCTATTCAGTTTTTTGTGTGTTCAGCCAGCCCCGGCTGGGGCTGTGCTGAATTTCCACTCTTATTTGTCTTTATTTGCCAATTTGCTTTATGGTCCCTTATTAGATTGGCCTCTTTTTGCTCTGTCTCAGAATATTTCAGAGTGCTGATATAGTGGGAGAAGTCTAGTGATTTCAGGGTTAATTTTGTTATCAGAAGTGTTGGACATTATTTTTGTAGGGTTTTTGGCAGATTGCAGACAGTGTCTTTCCTTTCCTGTTTTTTATAGTTAGTTTGGGCCCCATCGTTTGCTCTGCCTATTTTCCTGCCTGTGTTTGTGTTTTCATCTTGTTTCACCGTCAATACATGTGTGGGGGCTGTCTATTCCTTTGGGGTCTGCTCTGGGGCAGTTAGTTTTCCCTTTTCTTGCAGTAGGCTTATGTAGTCCTCCGGCGGTGACGAGGCGTCTAGATCATCGTAGGAACGCTCCACTGCTACTGCTAGTTGTGTAGTTAAGATCAGGGATCTGCAATCTGCATAGTTACCAACCTCTCTGGTTTTCTGGGACTTAGCTTTTTGTTGTCCTCCTCGGTGACCCATTCATAACACCTACCATTGATTGGGTTACAGGGGAGATCACTCAATGGGGATGCAAGGATAAATGTGGTAACCTGGGACACCTTGTTAACGCTGTTAAGTCCATATCTGTGTCGTCTGTCGGTCTGGAAGGTATTCCGGAGTACCTGAAGGATTTCAAAGATGTATTTTCCGAAAGAGAGGCTGAGGCGCTGCCACCACAAAGACCCTACGATTGTGCCATTAATTTAGTACCCGGAGTCAAGTTACCTAAGGCTCGATTGTTCAATTTGTCCGGGCCTGAGCGCCAAGCCATGAAGGAGTACATAGCTGAGAGTCTCTGCAAAGGGCATATCAGGCCTTCTGTGTCACCTGTGGCAGCAGGATTCTTCTTTGTGAAGAAGAAAGATCGTGGTTTGCGGCCGTGCCTCGACTTTTGGGAACTGAACAAGATAACAGTTAGGAACACTTACCCGCTTCCCCTCATCCCAGACTTATGTAACCAGTTAGCTGGGGCCCAATGGGTCTCCAAGTTAGATCTCTGGGGGGCCTATAATCTGATAAGGGTTCAGAAAGGGGACGAGTGGAAAACTGCGTTCTTCACATCAGAAGGACTCTTTGAAAACCTGGTAATGCCGTTTGGGTTAACTAATGCACCTGCTATTTTCCAGAATTTCATCAATGTGGTGTTTTCTGACTTGATAGGCCGTTTTGTTATTATTTATTTGGATGACATTTTGGTGTATTCCCTGGACAGCCAATCTCACTTGCAACATCTACAGACAGTTCACCAGAGACTCAGGGAGAACCAATTGTTCGCTAAATTGGAAAAATGTTCATTTTTTGGACAGGAACTGTCTTTTTTGGGGTTGATTGTGTCCTGTGAGGGGTTTCGTATGGATCCTAAGAAGGTGCTGGCGATCGCTGACTGGGTTCAGCCTCGAGATCTCAAGGGGCTCCAGCGCTTCTTAGGATTTGCAAACTATTATCGGAGATTCATTAAAGGTTTCTCACAAGTGGTTAAACCACTCACGGATCTTACCCGGAAGGGCGCTGATGTAAAAAATTGGTCAGTACTCGCTAAGTAGTCCTTCTCAGCTATTACGAAATGTTTCATGTCCGCCCCGGTGTTGGTCCAACCAGACCCATCCAAACCATTCATTTTGGAGGTGGATGCTTCTGAAGTAGGGGTGGGGGTAGTGCTGTCCCAGGGTCCGGCCACCCTTACCAATCTCAGACCCTGTGCCTTCTTCTCCAAGAACTTCTCTTCAGCCAAGAGAAACTATGATGTAGGTAATAGAGAACTTCTTGCGGTCAAGCTGGCGTTTGAGGAATGGAGGCACTTTTTGGAAGGGGCGGCTCACCCTATCATGGTTGTCACGGATCACAAAAATTTGGCATACCTTGAAACTGCTAAGAGGCTTACTCCTAGGCAAGCCCGTTGGTCACTTTTTTTTTTCATGATTTCAGTTCTCCATTACTTTTCGACCGGGGTCCAAAAATGTTAAAGCGGATGCCCTGTCCAGAAGTTTTAACCCAGTGTCTCCCCCCGAGCAGCCATCCTCCATTCTTCCCCCAGTGGTGGTAGTGGCGGGGGTCTCATCTGAGTTGGAACAAGAAATTCTAAGGTCTCAGGCCATAGCTCCGGCAACCAGGCCAGGGGATAAATTGTTTGTTCCAGAGTTATTGCAGCCTAGACATCTGCAGGCGTTTCATGAGTCTAGGCTGAGTGCTCATCCAGGTATTACGGCCACTAGAGAGGCAGTAGCCAGGGGTTTTTGGTGGTCTTCACTAAGGTCCGATGTCAAGAAATTTGTTTCTGCTTGTGGTGTGTGTGCCCATTCCAAAAGCTTGCAGAACCGGCCGGCTGGGGAACTGATACCTTTACCGGTTCCTGATAGGCCATGGACTCATCTTTCCATGGATTTTATTACCGGCCTTCCACCTTCCAGGGGCAATACCGTGATCTGGGTGGTGGTGGATAGGTTTTCTAAACAGGCCCATTTCATTCCCTTGGCAGCATTACCCTCAGCAGAAACATTGTCAAGGTTGTTTGTGCAGCATGTGGTCCGATTGCATGGGGTACCCCTGAATGTTATGTCTGACAGAGGTGTGCAGTTTGTGGCCAAATTTTGGAGGGCGTTCTGTATGAAATTGGGCATCTCACTCTCCTTCTCGTCGGCATATCACCCGGAGAGTAATGGTCAGACAGAACGCACCAATCAATCCCTGGAACAAATTCTCAGGTGTCTGACCTGCGCCAGACAGGAGGATTGATGTGATGCGTTACAGTTGGCGGAATTCGCTTGTAACAACTGGGTGAGTCAGTCCACCAGCATGTCCCCATTCCTGATTAACTATGGGTTTAATCCGCATTTTGGGGAGTTTTCACGGGTGGATTCCGGCTGTCCAGGGGTAGAGGGGTCCGTTCAATGGTTAAAAAACCTCTGGGCTGAATTCCAGCGTAATATCTCACAGGCCCAGGGGAGGTTTTTAATATTTTGCTGACAAAAAGAGAGCCTTGGGAGACATGTTTCACGTGGGAGAGAAAGTTTGGCTTTCCACACGTAACATCAACTTAAAGGTACCATCAGCTAAGTTGGGACCAAAGTTCATTGGTCCGTACGAGTTTATGGAGATAGTCAACCCAGTGGCATATAGGTTGCGTCTCCCCGCCTCCTTAAAAATATCCAATGTGTTCCATAAATCTCTGTTGAAATCCGTAGGTTCTATCAAAGAAGACTCCGAGCCTGTTGTTCCTCCAGTGCTGGTGGAGGGTCAATTGGAGTATGAGGTCGGACATATTGTGGACTCTCGGCGGGTGCGCCGCTCTTTGCAGTATCTGGTCCACTGGAAGGGATATGGACCAGAGGAGCACTCATGGGTCCCTGCTCGCTCTGTACATGCAGATCACCTGGTTCGGGCTTTCCATGCCAAGTACCCGGGGAAGCCTGGGGGTCCAGAGGTCCCCCGTTGAGGGGGGGTACTGTCATGATCCCAGTGCAGGTTTTTGAGCTGCACGTCAGGGGTTAATGTCTGGAGCTCAGTGCAGGTTTTGACCTGCACACCTCGGGTTAATGATTGTGGCCTCTTTTTGGTTCTGGGAGAGCCTCTTAAGCCCCTGCGAAGCTCCAATCCCTGTCAGTTATACTTTTGCCTTTTACCGAGTGTGGTGACCTCTGTGTGCCTGTGCCTGTTCGTTGTTATAACTTGTTTATATGGTTCTGACCTGGTTCTGTTCCCCGTTGTGAGCTTGCCTGTTGATTCTGTACTGCGCTATCCTTTCTGTGTATGACTCGTTGCCTGATATCTGACTACTCTCTGCTCGCCCCTCTTGTACCTTGCAGCTATCTCTGTGTATGACTCATTGGCTACGTCCTGACTATCTTCCCTGTCTATGCCCCTTGGTAACTTTGTCTCGCAGTTACCCTGCTAGGAGTTCTCTTGCAGCTCCTAGCTCTCTGGAGTTTACGCCACGCCCCCAGCAGTCACGTGCTTCAGGTCCTGCTGTTCTGAAGTACGCACCTACTCGGCTGCTGCCCGCTCCACAGGTATCTTCGAGCACAGTTCGCTTTACTCAGGACACGCGCACTGGCTCAGTGAGCAAGTTCAGTGCGGTGTTCCTGACAGGAGGAAGGTTGACCCAGGCAACTATAGGCCGGTGAGTCTGACTTCTATACCAGGAAAGATCTTTGAACAAATTATTAAACAACATGTATGTAAGTACCTGGATAAGAATGAAGTGATTAAACAGAGTCAGCATGGGTTTGTAACTAATAAGTCATGTCAGACCAACTTAATTTCCTTCTATGACAGAATCACTGGTTGGGTGGATCAGGGAAATGCTGTAGATATAGTATATCTTGACTTCAGCAAAGCATTTGACAAATTATCTCACACAATCCTTATTGAAAAAAATGGCTAAGTATGGAATGGACAAGGCAACTGTTAGGTGGATTCATAACTGGCTTAGTGATCGGACCCAAAGAGTGGTCGTAAATGGCTGCACATCCAGTTGGAAGAATGCCTCAAGTGGGGTACCACAGGGCTCTGTCCTGGGCCCTGTATTGTTCAACATCTTTATCAGTGATTTAGATGAAGGAATTGAGGGTAAACTGATTAAATTTGCTGATGACACAAAACTAGAAGGGATAGCTAATACTAGAGAAGAGAGAGAGGATTCAAAAAGATATAAATAAACTGGAGCAGTGGGCAGCAACTAACAGAATGGTTTTTAACAGGGAAAAATGCAAAGTACTACATCTGGGCAATAAAAATGAAAAAAGCATATATAGAATGGGAGCAATAGGGCTAAGCAACAGCACATGTGAAAAGGACTTGGGTATACTGATAGATCACAGACTGAATATGAGTCAACAGTGTGATGCAGCAGCAAAAAAGGCAAATGCAATTCTAGGATGTATTAACAGAAGCATACAGTCTAGATCACGTGAAGTCATTATTGCCTTCTACTCCTCTTTGGTCAGACCTCATCTGGAATACTGTGTCCAGTTTTGGGCGCCACATTTTAAAAGAGACATCAACAAACTGGAGCAAGTTCAGAAAAGAGAGACCAGAATGGTGACCGGTCTGCAAACCCTGTCTTATGAGGAAAGGTTGCAGGATTTGGGAATGTTTAGTTTGCAAAAGAGAAGACTGAGAGGAGACTTAATAGCTGTCTACAAATATCTCAAGGGCTGTCACATTGTAGAAGGATCATCTTTATTCTCATTTGCACAAGAAAAGACTAGAAGCAATGGGATGAAACTAAATGAGAGGAGACACAGATTAGATATCAGAAAAAACTTTTTGACAGTTAGAGTGATCAATGAGTGGAACAGGCTGCCACGAGAAGTGGTGAGTTCTCCTTCAATAGAAGTCTTCAAACAGAGGCTGGACAGAATCTGTCTGGGATGATTTAGCGAATCCTGCTTTGAGCAGGGGGTTGGACCAGATGGCCCAGGAGGTCCCTTCCAACTCTACGATTCTATGATTCTATGATTCATGCAGTAAAATGGCAGCACAGTATGATGATAACACTCAGTATGATGCCCTCCCTAGCCCCTTATACAGCATGAGTGCTCCCACAGCTCACCACTCAGCATGTATTTCCACAGTTCCTAAGATATTGTGAGAGTCACCACAGCCTCATATACAGAATTTTTTTTAATTTTTTTTTTTTATTTATTTTTTTTTATATAGCGCTAACATATTCCGCAGCGCTTTACAGTTTGCACACATCATCATCACTGTCCCCGATGGGGCTCACAATCTAAATTCCCTATTAGTATGTCTTTAGAATGTGGGAGGAAACCGGAGTGCCCGGAGGAAACCCACGCAAACACGGGGAGAACATACAAACTCCTTGCAGATGTTGTCCTTGGTGGGATTCGAACCCAGGACCCCAGCGCTGCAAGGCTGCAGCGCTAACCACTGCACAGAATGAGGACACCCCACAGGACACTACAAAGTATACCACACAGTATGAAAAACCCCTCTCTGTATGGGAGCCTCCACATTTCCCAATACAGTATGTGAGCCCTAACAGTCCATACAGCCCCATATTTAGTATGATGCCCCCACCAGCCTCCCACTTAGTATAGTGGTTCTCATCTTACCACCTCTCAATGGCCCCCATCATCCCCCCGCTCAGGATAATGGAAACTTCTCTGCTTCATTCTGTGTAGTGTGAGTACCGAGGCTCCAAACTACAGGCACGATGTAGTGACATCAATGTGTTAGCAGTGAAGAGAGTCTCAGACTCACATGCACAGGCTGAATGGTGAAACACAGGGCTTTTGGCTGCCTGACCATCACTGTATTCAACAATATCCACGCCCTAGGGACATGTATATCGCTGAAATTGTGATGACAGAGGGAGGGGAGAGGGCGCCATTATGGCTTCCACTATAGATGGTATGCACCTGGCTGGATGGCAAAAAAGCAAACAAAGTAGCGCACACAGGAAGGAACAGGAGATTGGAGTGTAAAGTAAATAGTCTAGAAATAACAGTTCCCATTGCTTACAGCAAACAGTGGGTTAAGCAACAAGTTTGAGGAGCAGTAGATACAGATTATAGAAACCACCGGAGAATGCAGAGGTGATTGCAGTGTAATGCAACCCCTGGCAAAAATTATGGAATCACCGGCCTTGGAGGATGTTCATTCAGTTGTTTAATTTTGTAGTAAAAAAAAGCCGATCACAGACATGGCACAAAACTAAAGTCAATTCAAATGGCAACTTTCTGGCTTTAAGAAACAGTAAAAGAAATCAGGAACAAAAAATGTGGTAGCCAGTAATGGTTACTTTTTTTACACCAAGCATAGGGGAAAAATTATGGAATCACTCAATTCTGAGGGAAAAAATTATGTAATCATGAAAAACAAACCAACAAAAAACACTCCAACACATCACTAGTATTTTGTTGCACCACCTCTGGCTTTTATACCAGCTTGCAGTCTCTGAGGCATGGACTTAATGAGCGTTAAACAGTACTTTTCATCAATCTGGCTCCAACTTTCTCTGATTGCTGTTGCCAGATCAGCTTTGCAGGTTGGAGCCTTGTCATGGACCATTTTCTTCAACTTCCACCAAAGATTTTCAATTGGATTGAGATCCGGACTATTTACAGGCCATGACATTGACCTCATGTGTCTTTTTCTTATCTTTCAGGTTGGATCGGGGGCTTATCTACAGCATTATAGAATTATAGAATGGCGCTGGCTGCATCTTATATCGGCCAAACCTGGTGACAGGTTTGCTTTAAATTATCTTGGATGATGATAACATTGAGCAACTTGTGAAACTTGTGTAGCACAGTAAAGGGTGGCAGCTATACGGGAGGGTATACGGAGTCCAACTGTGCAGTTAAGATATATGTATAGCAGAATCTACTAGTGTATACTGTCACTGCATGCCAACAGGGCCTGTTAGAGATTGAGGAATCTTCCAAAAAATGGACATAAACATTTTCTAAGTATAATTTGTATATTGCTAACCATCTATTATTCTCGATAATGTCAATTTTTCAGATTGAAGCCTTACTTTTACATTACATCATTTGTCTTATTAGATATTTTAATAGTGAAGCTAATAACATTTTCTTATATAGCCAAAGGCCTTTACTTTTTGCAAACATAATGAAATAATTTACCAGTTGAATGATATAAAATCATTGACCACCTGGTCCCCAAAGCAAAATCAGTACCTGGGCCACTAACTACAAGTGTCTTATCAGGCGACAAATGGGCCTTTTGTGTTTTTCAGACAAAAGGGCTCAGGTGCGCCGTCTACTCCTGCATCCATTATAGCTGTATGCCCCTGAATGGAGAAATGTCGCTAGCGCTATTGAGCACATTAGCAGAATTTACTGACATATTTTTGTTATTGTGCAACATTTTAGAAAAGAATACCCAGCTCCAAAAATAACCAAAAACCCCATATTTTGGTTCCTGTTTTTTTTGCACTAGTAAAAAGTCTCCAATTCTTATGACTAGTTTGCCATTGCCAACGCTAATGGACAAGAGTAGTGAATTGTATAGAAAATGCAGGAATATGCCTGTAGTAAGCTAAAGCGAATGAGGTTGGAAGTTTACATATGAATATATTTTTTGGTTATGTGAGGTTATCAAATGAAGCAACCAACACATGTAGCATTTCTCTGCATAGATAGACTATACATTATTTATGAAACACAAATCAGAAATATCCTATTGACATTATACAGGAGACAAAATGGATCATCATTATATTTCCTATGAAGGCAACAGACGGTTCCTGCCAGGAGTAATAGTCAGATGATGATAATGATGGGGAGTATTGGACAGGACCCAGCGCGTTGTTTCCTCACGGTCCGGTAAGCACAGACATTATATACCAAATATTTTAATCAACAATGAGCTGAGCTGGATTCGTGTCAAAATCCTGCAGAGAAACACATTATCGAGGAGTCCTACTGTGAACGGCAGAGTAAACCACTAGTATATGTATTATTCCATGTTTGCAAAAAATTGCTTTGGAGAACAACAATGGATGAAGCGATCATTGTAATTTGCTTTGTGTTCGTTTGGACAGACATCCGGTCTTTATTATTGTGGGTTCTTCAGAAGGTCCTGCCTTAGCTTGGGTTTCCATAGAAAAGAAAGCGGATAGGCACATTCCGTCCCGTGCAAAATAATCCTTTATTGTGGCATCAAGTTACCAACAGCAGGCAGATAAAACCATGGAGCAAGTACAGACGACGATCGGTTCGCGCTTACATTGCGCTTCAACAAGTCATATGTAGGACGAAGCTCACAACATATTTAAAAGCAACCATTGCCCTTGTCCCACCCACCAAACATCAGGTGACAGCATCTCATTAATTATGAACAAGTGGAAAGCAACAAAAATTGCAAAAATTGCTGTCACCTGATGTTTGGTGGGTGGGACAAGGGAAATGGTTGCTTTTAAATATGTTGTGAGCTTTGTCCTACATATGACCTGTTGAAGCGCAATGTAAGCGCGAAACGATCATCGTCTGTACTTGCTCCATGGTTTCATCTGCCTGCTGTTGGTAACTTGATGCCACAATAAAGGATTATTTTGCACGGGATGGAATGTGCCTATCCACTTTCTTTTCTATGGATGTACAGACTATTTTCCTTGGAAGTGGCACCCGTGTTCCCTGATGTGTGTGCAGCTTCATTAACCCCAGGTCATACAGCTGTGCCTTTGTCCTGCTTTTTCTCTTCTATGGTATGTGACTTTGCTTGGGTTTGTTGTTTGTAATTGACATGAAAAACACACACAGCACTTCTGGATACGAAGGTGCACAAGTAGGATCCTGATCCGTTAGTGGTATCAAAGAGATACTTGGCCCTCATTAAATATGTTCAATAGGAATATTTTATTAAATGTGTAATATTCAGAAAATAATAAGATGTTTCGATCAACAAGACCTTCATCAGTCCTTCAAAAAAAAACAAAGAATTGTACATTAACCTGAAAACAAAATCGAACATCATACAAATAAATCCAGCAGTGAATTTTACAAAAATGGATACATATCCAACCACATAACAAATATATAGAGGATAACCTCCTCATCATCTCAAGTGTAGTTAGGCTCAACCACTCAGGAAAGGGAAAGAGGGGATGCGTTTCAGATGACACAATCCCAGGTAAAGGGAGACAGGCTACTGTGCAATGTATTGGTGTGCATATGCAAAAAGAAAAGACAAAAAAAAGAACAAAAGAACATTACCGTTCTCATCAGGTACATGTCACAGATACGTTCCATACCAGAGGAAAAAGAAACATGGATGGCCTCGTTGGAGGCAAAGTGCCTGGACAGTATAATAGCCATGCAACATTAAAATGAATGAACCATTACTATATACACTCTGGATCATAAGAAACTGCAAATGGCAGCGCTGAGGGAAAGTCTGTGGCATCCTCCACTTAGACATGAAGCACTGGAGAAGATCGCAAAGTCTTGGTTTAAAAACCGAGAGAGCAGAGGTGTGTGGCCAACCAGCCAATCCAGTGTCAGTAGGTATGTCTGGCCGGATGTGTAGAAGAGAGGGTACGCCAAAGGTTCACCAATCAGGATGAAGGGGGCATGACGAGCAGTATAGTTACCGATGAGTGAGTATAATAGCTGACATACAGGTGCTTCTCGCAAAATTAGAATATCATCAAAAAGTTAAATTATTTCAGTTCTTCAATACAAAAAGTGAATCTCATATATTACATGGAGTCATTACAGAGTGATCTATTTCAAGTGTTTATTTCTGTTAATGTTGATGATTATGGCTTACAGCAAATGAAAACCCCTAAAGTCATTATCTCAGTAAATTAGAATAATTAACAAAAAACACCTGCAAAGGATTCCTAAGAGTCTAGAAAGGTCCCTTAGTCTGTTTCAGTAGCTCCATAATCATGGGGAAGACTGCTGACTTGATATATGTCCAGAAGGCAGTCATTGACAGACTCCACAAGGAGAGTGAGCCACAAAAGGTCATTGCTAAAGAAGCTGCCTGTTCACAGAGTGCTGTATCCAAGCATATTAATGGAAAGTTGAGTGGAAGGAAAAACTTTGGAAGAAAAAGTTGCACAAGCAACCGAGATAACCACTGGCTTGAAATGATTCTTAAGAAAAGGCCATTCAAAAATTTTGGGAAGATTCACAAGGAGTGGACTGCTGCTGGAGTGATTGCTTCAAAAGCCACCACACTCAGACCTATCCAGGACATGGGCTACAAGTGTCGCATTAATTGTGTCAAGCCACTCATGACCAATAGACAATGCCAGAAGCATCTTACCTGGGCCAAGGAGAAAGAGAACTGGATTGTTGTCCAGTGGTCCAAGGTGTTGTTTTCAGATGAAAGTAAATTTTGCATTTCATTTGGAAACCAAGGTCCCAGAGTCTGGAGGAAGAGTAGAGAGGCCACAATCCAAGCTGCTTGAGGTCTAGTGTGAAGTTTCAACAATCAGTGATGTTTGCATTGATGCAGTAGTTGATGCAAAAGGAGCCCTGACCAAGTACTGAATGCATTTACTGAATATACATTTCAGTTGGCCAACATTTTGGAATTTAAAATCATTTTTCAAGCTGGTGTCATAAAGTATTCTAATTTACTGAGATAATGACTTTTGGGTTTTCATTGGCTGTAAGCCATAATCATCAACATTAACAGAAATAAACACTTGAAATAGATCACTCTGTGTGTAATGACTCTATATAATATATGAGTTTCACTTTTTGTATTGAAGAACTGAAATAAATTAACTTTTTGATGATATTCAAATTTTGTGAGAAGCACTTGTAGTTACAGAGGTGTGCCTCAAGTCCGGAGGCTTAACCTATCAGTATGAGGGAGCATGGCTAATGGCGCAGTTAAACTTGTGATACATGATGTAATGGCAGGGGCGTGCCTGGACTTTAGAGTTAGTGTAGAATTCGCCTGTGTCTATAGGTAAACTTAGCAGCTAGACAGAAGGTGTCAGGATGGAACAAGTGACTGTTCACTGTGCAAAAGTAGTTTCTTGCTGGACCTCTTCTTTTTTCCTTCTTTAGGTTGTATGCCGGTGATGAGTTTTTGGTGAGTTTTCGATGCTGTATATTTTCTTTGCATCATCAACTCAATGTACTACAGTTTCAGAAAAGTACATGGGATTTATAAAAATCTTCTGCCCAAACTGCTTCAGCACAAAGTGACCTGTGATGCGTGTATCAAATACACAACAAGTCAATTTCTCCTGCAAAAGAAGCGAGGCAAAACGGCGTCGGGGTGGAACCTCACATTCTATGGGGCCCTGCTGATTGCCAACCTAAGATGCTTAGGTAATGTTATTGTTTCACTGCCTTACTGACATTTTTTCTACTTTGATATGTTGATGTGTTTTACCCTGAGTATCCAAGACTTTGGCAATTCTGCCTGATTATTATATTGGATATTATGAGCAATGCATCGTTTCATATAAATACCACTTGGACTTATTATATACAGTATATGGTCTTGTCCTACCCTGAATATTTTTCCTCCTTTGCGAGGCTTTCTCTTAATATCTATATTGTTTTATTATATATCTTTTGAAATTATTTCAGTGAAACAAATATTTTTTAATATTTATTTGGAATACGGTATATCTCTTCTTATACTGGACATGTCCTAAGGTTATTTTTCAATATAATGTTTGTAGTCTGTAGCCATAGAAAGACATATACAGTGGTGCGAAAAAGTGTTTGCCTCCTTCCTGATTTCCTATTCTTTTGCATGTTTTGGAGTGGACTAGACAAAATCCTGACCTTAATCTGATTGAGATGCTGTGGCATGACCTTAAAAAGGCAGTTCATGCTCGGCAGTTCATGCTTAAAAAGGCAGTCCAATGTGGCTGAATTACAACAAATCTGCAAAGATGAGTGGGCCAAAATTCCTCCAGAGAGTCGTAAAAGACTCATTGCCAGTTATCGCAAATTCTTGAATGCAGTTTTTTTCTGCTAAGGGTGGCCCAGCCAGTTATTAGGTTTAGGTGGGAGTTACTTTCTCACATAGGGCCCTGTAGGTTTGGATTTCTTATTTCCTTGTTAACAAAGACCTTCATTTAAAGACTGAATTTTGTGATTACTTGTGCTATTTTTACCTAATATATAATTTTTTTGGTGATCTGAAACATTTTATATATATATATAGACAGCGGTGCACATGTGTGTAACTATTACCTATAAATATATAGTCAATTTATTGGGGGTGATAATGGTAATAGCCACTGTGCTTTTTGTTAATGAACAGTATGGTGGCATTGCTCAATAAGTACTGTATGTGCTATTAATATCTGATCTTGTACGTGGTTTCATTAGTTACATTGGTCCTTGTATAGCGGGTTTTCTTTCAGTAGCAGGGTGGTGTATGGCATAGCAGAAGTATTTTGCCCTTGGTTAGTGATATTTATTTCTATATTGCCCTTAGCATTGGGGTTTTTGTTCTGCCAAAGTAAAGTGAAAATACTTGTTATTTGGTAACTGTAAGACTATTGTTTAATTATTGCTGCAATGGACTGCATTTACTGAAATATTAATATATATTATATGATTTATTTATTTTTTTAAGGGTTGGCTCACAAATACTCTTCCAATGCCATTTAGGCCCACGCTTCTAAGCAACATGCTGATGGTGATGGAGGGGTAGCAGGGTAGACCCCCTTTAAGGGTCATAAAACAGTAATCGGTAACTGACTTAAATAAAAATAGCGCAATTGATTTTTTCCAAATGAGTAGAGTAATTAACATTTCATTTTTTTCCTATAAATCAACAGTACGCATGAAAATATGAAAATTGTAATTGGAGATGATCGAATTTGCCGAGATTATAATTCTACAAATCTCTTCAATTTATTATAGAAATTCACTTGCATTTAAATTATTCGATGCAAATTGACTGTTCATTATTATGCTCCAGGGTCTTCTCCAGACTCCAGAAGCAGACTCACCCTGCAGCTTCCCTGTTCTTCCACCCCCCGATCCTCCACGCTTTTTCTTTTTGCATTGCCCTGTTGTTGTATTGTCTTCAGGCTGCTTCACCTCTGACATCGTTGCATGCACTACTGTGCATCATGATGTCACAGCGTCATGACATGCGTCGATCAGGGAATAATCATTTTTTTAAACACTCTACCGGCCCTCCTTGTTTTAGTAAAATGGTGGCCAGCTGGATCAAAGTTGTAAAATTCGAGGTCAGTTAAAGTCCTGATTGAATAAATTTGCTTGTCATCTCTATTTGTAATCTAATATATACTTAACTTGTAATGTCTTCACATCCTGTTCCATCCAGATGTGTTCGGATCCCAGAATTCCAAGCGGAGGGAGTTCACCGACCTCAGTATTGGGACACCCAAGTGATGGGTGTCTGAATATGGAAACTGCTGCTGGTACCAACCTATTGCACGGTACCACCAGCGGAACACCGTCGCACCACACACACACTCTATACACCGTACGCACCACACACACACTCACCCACTCTATACACAGTATGCACCACACACACACTCACACACACTCTCACACACTCACACACTCTTACACACTCTCACACTCACGCAGCCTCTTGCGCGGTACCACCAGTGGAACACCGTCGCACCACACACACACACACACACACACACACACACACACACACACACACTGTATACTCCAGGTCAAAGAAGAGATGACATGAGAGGAGAAGACAGCAGATGGGGGAGATAGAAAGCGCACAGGGATGAGAGAGACAGAGCACAGGGGAGAGACAGCTCAAACTGGACAGCACATGAGGGCAGAACACAGCACTGGAAGGAGAGAGACAGCAGACAAGGGGGAAAGCACATGGGGTAGGCAGGTCAAAGGAGAGAGCACAGACGGGAGAAGTCAGCACAAGGGGAAAGAGAGAGTGGATAGGTGGGTGAGCACATGAGGGGAGAGATTCTCAATGCTGCAAAGCCTGCCCCCATCGTGACATTACCCCCTTCCCGATGCGATAGCATCGGGCCTCCATCTAATTTTTCTTATAAGAGGAATATGCTTTGTTCTTCTCCTGGACTTTTCTTTCATTCCCAACACATTCGCAAAATATAAGCTGAAGACATTACGGACGTCATTATTGTTGAAACATAAAGGGCTCACTGTGACTCACACGCAAGAAAAGATGCATTGATTCAGGTTCTTCCATATTAAAGCACCATTGAAAGTAATCAACCAGTAGTACTCGTTTCTAATCAATAGCCTTTAACATATCCAACTGCAAATTTATGTTCAGAATTAAATGCCATGACACACAACATATATTGATATATTTATTTTTAGACTGTAATATTAAATTAACTATTATGATACAGAGTTATTTAAAATCTAATATGGCAGATCTGTGGATTTCACCTTGGTGCAATAGTAGTCTAATAATCAACAGTGCTGAGTATGAAGTGCAGGTTCACAAGATACATGTGAAATGATCACTTAGAACAATAACATTTAAGAAAAGTACTGACTCATCTTTCTTCATGGTTCCTTTTTGTAAACCAAACAGCTGTGAATTCCATGTTGGCATAAAGGCTACAAATTCAAACCAAAACTTTTCTAAAGAGTTTTTAGGTTATCCCTTTTGCTTGTCTAACCTTCCAGCAAATTCAAAAAACAGAATCTTGGAGCTATTTGGTCTTCTATGAAATTGGCCTTAGGCCTCATGGCCATGGAGATGCAATGAAAACAAACCCATACAGCATGAATGTGTTTAACTCAAGGGCACATGGAGGCACATTATGGATCTATGGACATACATTGTCATGATTCATTTTTGCATCTGTGTCAGAGTCTGGACTCTCTTATATAAACCTTTTTCCTTTCTGGCCCTCGGGGGTTAATATGGGTTTTTGCCCCCGGTGGCCACTGGTGTTGCTATAACTGTAGTTGGTCGGCTGCTGGGTTTTCCCCCCGGTGGCCGCTGGTGTTACTACATGTCAGCAGGTGGTGACTACTCCCACTTCCCTTTATAAGCCCACCTGGTGCTACAGATCACTGTTGGTAAAACTGGTCATTTACTAACCAACCTTGGTGAAAACTGGACTTACCTGGTGCAGAGGGGGTTCAGCTTATCTGGAGCAGTGATGCTGCTGGATGCTGATCAGGTGCCTTACTCTGCGGTCCAGTGCATGACTGCAGAGGAAGCTAAGTGTTGTTTTTCCCTGTCTGTTATTTTCCCTGGTGTCTTATTAGTACAGCGGTGGGACCAAAGTCCACTCTTGCCAGTTCCCTAGTAAGGGATGGGTGCAGGGTAAGTGAGGGACCTAGGTATCCTGGTCGGCGACAGATTGAAAGAACCTATATAGGGAATGTGAGGAGAGTTCAGGGCTCTTCCTTAGGAGAGTGCAGGAGGTGTCCACTTCGCCATTCCCTATTGAAGGGCACACCGTTGTAACTGTGTCCCTAGAGTCCCCTTGTTTTGTAGAGCAGAAGCTGCAGCAGTTGGAGGGGTATGGGGCCTCAGCTCAGATGCAGGCTCAACCAGAGCCCAAGTTATCTCTCCCAGACAGGTTTTCTGGAGGGAGAGAGAATTTTTTGATTTTTCAGGAGGCCTGCAAGCTACACTTCAGGTTCCGCCCTCGTTCATTAGAGAGTGAGGAACAGCAGGTGGGATTCATTATAGCCCTACTTGAGGGTGATCCCCAATCCTGGGCCTTCTCCCTGCCGGCCGGTTCACCATCTCTACAGTTGGTGGACGAGTTTTTTGCGACTTTGGCGAATATGCCCCCTGTAGTCCTTGCTAGGGAGGAGGACACACTGGTGCAGGCAGATGAGCCCTGGCAGGTGGGAGGAAGTGATTCCCCAGCGGTGTTGCCTGCGGTTCGTCATGGTGTGGGGCATGTTTTAGCTGTGGGCAGACTGGCCATTTTTTTTAGGGTCTGCCCAGCGCGCGCCAAATTTTCTGCACCATCTAAGAAGCCGCGTCCCTCTGGTCATGTGGAGGGAGGCGACCAGGGAGTGTATATTTCTTCCATTTTGCCCTCTCAGTGTACTATGTCAGCAGAAGTGGTGGATGGCGGGGTACCGGAGAGCATACCGGTGTAGGTGAACAGTAGAGCAGGAGTCAATCTGGTGGTTGCTCGCTTTGTCCAGACTCATGGCCTGAAGTGTAGGATGCTGGCCAAATCCCTAAAAGTCCAGGCCATTGACTCTGTCCCACTGAGCCAGGGGAGGTTGACCCAAGTCCTAGAAAATATACATCTGCGTATAGCGACTCATCATGTAGAGTCCCTGTCATGCTATGTCTTGGGGGAATGCCATCACCTATCGTTTACCTCCCTTGGTTGGAAAAACACAACCCGGTCATAGATTGGTGGTCTAGGGAAGTAGTCAGCTGGGATCAGTCATGTGAGGGCTGCTGCCTGGGGGCTACTGTCTCTGCCATCTTTCTACTACCGTCCCCTTCTTCTCCAGTGGGGGAAGCAGAGGTGCTGCCAGGGAGTAGGGGCAAATCTCAACCCTTGCCATTAGCCAACCATGAGAGGCAGAGTCCTCGTAGGAGGAGGGGTCAGAGGAGGGTGGTGGCTCCCTCCTTGAATTGCGGGTGTGTGAGTGTGGTGACACAGGGGGATGCCTCTGTTGTCAGTTCCTGGAAGAGTTCACCGTCTTGTGGCAAACATGTGTGTGGCAATGAATGTTCAGGTCTGGACCTGTGTGTGAACGAGTATGTATGGGTGTCCACCAAAAACATCCAGTGGAAGTGTGCTGCAGGGGTCTGGAGTTCTCGGGTGATCGGGCCGTATCGGGTGTCGGCCATTCTCAGCCCGGGGACTTACCAGCTTTTGTTACCCCCAGTAATGCCCATACACAACTCATTCCCCAGGTCAGCACTCTGGAGATTTGTGGTGCCTCCAGAGCATACATTGCCACTTCCATCTGCCCATGTTTGCCATAAACCTGAGAGTCAGGTAGTTGCTGAAGTGAATTCTGGTGGATCTAGGCATCCTCACCTTAGGTGTTTTTTTTGATGAGGTGCAGTGTTGAGGGTCCAGAGGCCCCTCATTGAAGGAGGGGTACTGTTACGATCCATTTTTGGATCTGTGTCAGAGTCCAGACTCTCTTATATAAACCTTTTTCCTTTCTGGCCCTCGGGGGTTAATATGGTTTTTTCACCCAGTGGCCGCTGGTGTTACTACATGTCAGCAGGTGGTGACTACTCCCACTTTCCTTTATAAGCCAACCTGGTGCTGCAGATCACTGTTGGTAAAACTGGTCATTTGCTAAACAACCTTGTTTAAAACTGGACCTACCTGGTGCAGAGGGGGTTCAGCTTCTCTGGAGCAGTGATGATGCTGCTGGATGCTGATCGGGTGCCTTACTCTGCTGCTGGGAGCATTGGCAGCAGATAAAGCTAAGTTTTGGTTTTTAGTTGCTTTAACCCCGTGGTGTCTGTTTTATATTTCCCTTCTTATTATTGGTGCAGTTCAATTTATTCCCTGTCTCACCTCCTGGGGAGGGGGTTGAGTGTTTAGCTCAGGGCTAAACAAGAGATAGGGACAGGTCGGGGACTTGGGCCTCACTACCATCAAGTGTACCCCCAAGTTAAGGAAAGTCAGGGCACCTCCTTAGCCTGAGGAGCAGTTCAGGGGCCCAGGTTCCACGTCCCCTGTTTTTTCCCTACTGCCCCGTGCCACATTATTTGGAGGGTATATTCCAGGTTAATGTGACATGGATCCATTTTTGGTTATGTGACCTGAAACTTTTTATTACCATAAATAGGATGAGATGATATGCTTCTTTAAGAATTACATTGGTCCCTGGTGGTAGAGTGTTTTCCCACTCAGGGATGGCAGAATGACGTAGACATGAACAAACAATAAATGCTTACAATGGTGTGATACACCATAATTTGCCAACAAAGTTTTGCTAGCAATCACCTCTGCAGATCTTCCTTCATTGTGGAACAATTTCTGTGTTACTTTCACATTGGTCCAGCTCACACAGTGCTAATAACAACACCTGTAATGATCACTTTATTTTAATCTAACAATTATCTGTTTATCTATCTATCTATCTATCTATCTATCTATCTACCTACAGAGGGGAAAATAAGTATTTGATACACTGACGATTTTGAATGTTTTCCCACCTACAAAGAATGGAGAAGTCTATAATTTTTATTGTAGGTACACTTCACCTGTGAGAAGCAGAATCTTAAAAAATCCAGGAAATCACATGGTATGATATTTACATAATACATTTTCATTTTATTGCATGAAATATGGTAAGTAGAGATGAGCGACTTTGCCTTTTTTCGGGTCGAGTCGGGTTTCATGAAACCCGACTTTCTCAAAAGTTGGGTCGAACGCAATCGGCCGCTTATCGTGAAAAGTCGGAGGCCGACTGAAACATGAAACCCAATGCAAGTCAATGGGGAAGAAAAGTCGGCAGTGAGTGGAGGACAGGAAACAAACCTACAGTGCCCATTTTAATGCCAAAAACGTCAATTCTTATTACTTAAGCTTGTCAACCTTAATTTACTTTATAATAATAGTTTGGCATTGAAAACTGCGGGTTATTTGGCTAAAGTTGTGGGGGGGTAGGGCTGGCTCCATGTTTTCGTGGGCCCAGGGCCAAAGAGCGCCCCTTTAACACATGCCACAATTCATGATCCTCTGATACGGCATAGAAATAGCGGTATAGTACAATGAAAAATACTTCACTTCTTACATCACATGACTGATATCCATTTTAAATTGTCCAATAGCTCCAAAAACGGACAGTATATTACTCCATACAGTATTATGGCCACTGCATAGTGTGCCATACAGAGTAATGAGGCCCATATATTTCTCCATACAGAATCATTGGTCCCATATAATGTTCGATACAGTATATGATGAGCTCCACATAATGCTACAGTATATGTTGGTCCCCATGGATGAAGCTCCACTGTCTTATGGGCCCAAATAATGCTCCATATATAATGGGCCCCATTTCTAATGCTCCAGTGTATAATGGGCCCTGTAAATGCTGCTCCAGTGTCTGATGTCCCCCATTTGGAAATCTCCAGCATATGATGGGCCTCATGGATGATGCTCTAGTGTACGATTGGTCCAAATAATGCTCCATATATAAACTGCCCCATTTACAATGCTCCAGTATATGATGGACCCCATGGATGATGCTCCAGTGTCTTATGGGCCCAAATAATGCTCCATATATAATGGAGGGGCCCTGTGCCAGTGCTGTCGCCCATGAGTATGCCCCCCACCTGCTCAAGGAACCTGCACTTTCATCTGCACCTTCCTCTTTATCACCGTGCAAGGTGGTATAGTATGCGGGAAGGGGAACCTGAGTTTCATCAGGGTCAGATTCTGGCTCAGTACACTGCGAGGACAATGTAGTGCTCTGAGTGAATGTACCAGCAGAAAAATCTAGCAGTGGCTGTGCATCAGTGCACTCCATGTCAGATTCATCTTGGACTGGGGAATTCACAATTTGACTTGATAACCCAGGCATGGTATGTGAAAAGAGCTCCATGGAGTAATCTGTAATGTGGCCTGCCGCATCCTTCACTTTTGGTAGGGGTGAAGGACACAAGGAAAGGTGTGGTTCATGACCAGGAACCTCCACTGACGACTCAGTGCTTTTACTTTTTGAAACTTCAGAAGAGGAGGCGAGAGAGCTGGAGGCTGTGTCAGCAATGTAAGCCAGAAGTTGTTCCTGAAGCTGCTGCACACAAAAGTGTGGAAAAATGAACGCTTGATAACTGTGCAGAAAAGTATTTTTGCTTTTAAAAAAGCAGTTTGCACAGCAGTGTGCAAACAGCAATGCAGCTATCAGGGAGCCTTATAAGGCAGCCTAATAACCAAGAGAGCTGATGCACAAAAATATATCCTCCCCTGTCACTGCACACAAACTGTTGTGTTGTACAGTGAAAAATCGCTACCAGCAGAAGCAGTTTTTTTTTCTTCTTCCCTGCCTAACGCTCTCCCTTATTCAGAATCAGCAGCAGCAACCTCTCCCTATGCTAAGATCGGCAGAAGTAAGATGGCACGCCCTTTTATCGCCCCTGTGACGCCACACAAAGCAAGCCAATCACCTGCATGCCCTTCTGAAAGATGGTGGTGACCCCTGCCTATGTCATCACGTTGCCCACAGTGTGCGTCCTCCATCATTGGCTGAAAAAGGGCGTTGGAAGCATCATTTGAAACGCAAAGAACCTTTTTCGCTTTCTCCACAGACACTGTAATTGAGGGTCTGCATCGCCTCTGCAACATCTACCGGGAGGTTTTCCCGCGATGAGTAATTCCAAAATTTCTGCTAACACTCGACTTTGCATCTATACTTGTATCCATGTAGTTTCCAGTAGCGGAGATTCGTGACTGGCTTACTGAGATTGAAATATATACGAAGATTTAAAAGTACCACAACACTGTATACTGGTGTACGCTATGAATACCTTTCCCTTTTTCTACTTTTGTAATTCTGGTGTAATACATAGTGAGCCTGTGAGTGTCTGTGTCTGACTCCGGAAGTATAGACGGAAATTTAACCCTAGACTGGACACACCTGATATGTGCTGATACAGTACATTGTTTCAAAAATTTGTATTACGGTATCATCTGTAGGATAACCAACTGTGGGGGGGACCCTCTTCTTGCCGCAGACATACACGAGACTGAGACAGAGTTTGTATTGAACAGGTCCGTTTTTAGTGCCCATCCTTCTGTCGACAACAGCAATTCACCACAGCTGTTTCACATTTCTCTGTACACAGGCCCCGGTACCTTCACTTCCTTTGTAACTATAATCGTGGTGTCCTCTGTGGCTCTTCCACTGTGACTGGCCTAGGCCCAACCACCACAGCGCTGCACCAGTCTGAGCACACCGTCCGTATGATAGCCCCAGGCCATCTTCGTCTGCGGCTACCGTCCTCTGGGCCACCCCCCCGGTGACCGCCTCAACTGTCAGTCCTCTCTGGAGCCTTTCCACTGTCTCTATTTCCTCAGCAGAACTTCCTCTTTACTTTGCTCCCTTCGCTGATTGACTCTTCCAGAAACTTCCCTCAGCTTTTTATACTTCCAGTTCTGATAACTCCGCCCACCATCACCTAACAGTTTCTCTGACCAATGGCAATTATTCAGTCCCACTCCTGACCTCCAATGGGAAAGCTAAAACACTGCACCCTATCTCTTTATCTTATTGTTTTCACACCTACACTGGGCTACACCTATGCCTCTCACTACAGGCTGGTTTGTCTGTCAGTCCACCTTCCCTACATTATCCATAGTGAGTGAGCGTGTGTGGGTTACGCCTTCTATATATACGGTGAATCGGAGAAACAAATTTTTACACTATACTCGATACAGCTTCTATCTTGTTATACAGTACCTTTGTTCGACATTTAGCATTACGGTCAAATCCATACTGTGTAAGCGTCTGAGAGTGACTACGGGACTATTTATACGGAGATTTCAATTGTACCCTAAAAAATATATACTTGCTATCTTGTTATCCATGACCTTTTTTGCAACATTTTTTATTATGGTCAAATCAAACTGAGTGAGTGTCTGAGGGTGACTACGGAAATATAAACCGATGTTTTCTATTTGGCCAACACTGTATACAGCAGAACGCTTCTGATACAGTAACCTTTTTAGCTATTTAGATTCTGGTGTAATCCATAATGAGCCTGTAAACGTCTGTCTGTTACTCAGGCAATATATTTGGAACTTTAAGATTACCTCAACACTGTATACAGCTGTATGCTTGTGTTACATAACCCATTTACAGCTTTTCATATTCTTGTTCGTGTCTGCCTCCTGAAATGTATACGGAGAATCAGAATGTTTACACTATACTATATATACCTTGTATCTGGTGATACTGTACCCTTTTTCAACTTGTTATTTTATTGGATAATCCATACAGAGCCTGTGAGCGTCTGTGTATGTCTCATGAAATATATGCAGAGATTTACTGTTATTCATAGACTGTATAGAACTGTACGCTTCTGATACAGCACCATATATCTGCTGGTATTTTGGGTCCATTTTCAAAAACATGAGGAAGTATGGTGGAAGAGGACGCGGATGTGGGCATGGAGGGCCACCTGGTACGGATGGTGGTGTATCTGCTGGTAGTGCCAAAAACACCATAGCAGCTAAGGCAGGAGGTGTTGAGCCAGTGTCATGCCGTAGCTCTGGAAGGCCTGTAAGGCTCCCTTTTCTGGGACTAGGTAGACTGATTTTAAAGCCAGAGTATCAGGAACTGTTTGTGGCTTACATTGCTGAAACAGCCTCCAGCTCTATTGCGTCCTCTTCTGAAGTTGTAAAAAATGCAAGCACTGAGTCATAACTGCAGGCTTCTGGTCAAGAGCAACCCCTTTCCTTGTGTCCTTCACCCACACCAAAAGTGAAGGATGTGGTAGGACACACCTCAGATTACTCCATGGAGCTCTTTTCACATACCATGCCTGGGTTAATTAAAATAGGGACCATCATGTACTGGAGCAATGTAAATGGGGCAGATCAGACACTGGAGCAGCATCTAAGGGGCACATTATACACTGGAGCATTACAAATGGGGCCCTTTATATATGGAGCATTATTGGAGCCCATCATACACTAGAGCATCATCCATGAGGCCCATCATGTACTGGAGCAATGTAAATGGGGAAGATCAGACACTGGAGCAGCATCTAAGGAGCACATTATACACTGGAGCATTACAAATGGGCTCCATTATATATGGAGCATTATTAGAGCCCATCATACACTGGAGCATCATCCATGAGGCCCATCATGTACTGGAGCATTGTAAATGGGGCAGATCAGACACTGGAGCAGCATCTAAGGGGCACATTATACACTGGAACATTATAAATGGGGCCCGTTATATATGGAGCATTATTGGAGCCCTTCATACACTGGAGCATCAACCATGAGGCCCATCATGTACTGGAGCAATGTAAATGGGGAAGATCAGACACTGGAGCAGCATCTAAGGCCTCTTTCACACTTCCGTTTTTTACAATCAGTCACAATCCGCCAGGTTTTGAAAAAAAACGGATCCTCAAATTTCTCTCTCTCTCTCTGAAAACGGATCCTGTGCCATCCGTTCACATCAGTTGAGAACGGATCCGCTTGTCCGCCTTTTTGGCGGATTATAACTGATGCAAAAAACTGAAGTGTGAAAGAGGCCTAAGGAGCACATTATTCACTGGAGCATTACAAATGGGGCCCATTATATATGGAGCATTATTAGAGCCCATCATACACTGGAGCATCATCCATGAGGCTTATCCTGTACTGGAGCAATGTAAATGGGGCAGATAAGACACTAGAGCAGCATCTAAGGGGCACATTATACACTGGAGCATTACAAATGGGGCCCATTATATATGGAGCATTATGTGGAGCTCATCAGATACTGTATGGAACATTATATGTGACTAATTATTTGGTATGGAGAAATATGTGGGGCTCATTATTCTGTATGGCGCACAATGTGGTGGCCACAGAGGCGTATCTAGGCTTTCTGGCACCCGGGGCAAGAATTTGGTTCGGCGCCCCCCCCAATTACATATGCGACTTGCACACTTAGCCATGTACCCACGAGCCGCTCTTCCTAATGCTCTCAATGTTCAGTAAAAAACTGAAAGCAGGATGAGAAGCTCGTTGTCACAAGACCATAACTATGAAAATCGCATATAAGTGAAGCGTCCATGTGATGACACTGGAACCTGCAGAGCTGAGTCCTGACACTGCAGCTTCTGAATTCTCACAACTAATGCCCTGCACACTTTTAGGATTCTCTCTTGCTGATACACAGTCATGTCAGCACAAGTATGTGATTTGTATACATCTGGCCACATTCCGACTAGACGTGCCCAGCCTCGCTCCGCTCATTTTCTTTGAGTGAAGCCACACATGTCTAGTCAGCGTGTGACCACATGTATGTAAATTACCGGCATGAGAGAATCCTAACAGCGTTCAGTGAGCACTGTGAGAATTCAGAAGTCTGCAGTCACATAGAATGACTGCAGACTCAGCACAAACCTGGATAACCCCTTTAATGCTCCTAACAAATAAAAACATGAGAATTAGTCAGTATCACAAATAATATTTACATCCAGGTACCTTATAGATGACGTCGTCTCTGACGTCGTTCTCCTTTCCTTCGTCTTGTACAGACCCCATGATGAGTTTTCTCATCCACAGCCGTCTCTGCAGACTTCCATCTTCTCCGGTCTTCTGCAGCAAATCTCCACACGATGCCCTTAAAGATAGAAGTGTCATTATTATGCTCCTAAATAAAAATATCTGCAATATACTGTCGCCTCAAACTATTCCCCTCCCACCTCATACTGTCTCCTCTCACATCCCACTTGTTCACCATACTGTCTCCTCATATATTTACCCCCTCACTCTCTATACTTTCTGCTCACACATACCCCCGACTCCCCATACTGTGTCTGCACACATCCCACCACCCTCACTCCCATACTGTGTCCACATACATTCACCCGTTCGCTCCCCATACTGTCTGCACCCATCCCCCATACTGTTTCCTCATACATACTCTTCATTTTGTGTCCTCAAATCTCACCACACACGTTAAATACCATCCCCACTCCAAATCCCCCATCCCCAATCCCCCACACACATTAAGTACCCCCCATCCCCACTCCAAATCCCCCCACACATTAAGTATCCCCCATCTCCACTCAATAACCCCTCGTCCCTACTCCCAAATCCCCCCACACATTATGTACCCCCACTCATTAACCCCCATCCCCACTCATTAACCCCTCCACTCATTAACCCCCATCCCCACTCAACCCCTCCACACTCATTAACCCCCATCTCCACTCATTAACCCCACACATTAACCCCCATTCCCACTAATTAACCCCCATCTCCACTCATTAACCCCCAATACATTAACCCCCCCTACACATTAACCCCCATTTCACTCATTAAACCCCCATCTCCACTCATTAAACCCCCATCTCCACTCATTAAACCCCGACTTATTAACCCCATCCCCACATTAACCCCCATCTCCACTCATTAACCCCCATCCCCACTCATTAACCCCCCCACTCATTAACCCCCATCCCCAGATTAACCCCAACACTTTAATCCCCACACATTAACCCCCATCCCCACATTAACCCCCACACTTTAACCCCCATCTCCACTCAATAACCACCCCACATTAAACCCCATCTCCACTCATTAACCCCCATCCCCACATTAACCCCCACACATTAACCCCCCCACTCATTAACCCCCATCCCCACATTAACCCCCATCTCCACTCATTAACCCCCCACTCATTAACCCCCATCCCCACATTAACCCCCATCTCCACTCATTAACCCCCCCACTCATCAACCCCCATCCCCACATTAACCCCCACACTTTAACCCCCATCTCCACTCATTAACCCCCATCCCCACATTAACCCCCATCTCCACTCATAAACACCCATCCCCACATTAAACCCCATCTCCACTCAATAACCCCCCCACTCATTAACACCCCCCCATCTCCCATCTTCGGTGGTTCTTCAGCTCCACAGAGGAGCACACTTACCACCAGCGTTTGCTCTGGGCGCCGGGGAGTGACGTCAGCAGTGTGATCACATGACATGATCATGCTGCTGACGTCGCTCTGACCCGGCGGTCAGAGCTTCAATTGTACTGGCGTCTGTATAGACGCCAGTACAATTGCTGCCTGGGAGCTGGCGCGGCCTCCTTCTCTGCGCCAGCTGTCAGCTTGACAGCTGTCACAGAGAACAGCCGACTCACAGGATGGGGAGCGGCAGAACGTAGCCGCCGGGGGAAGACACTGCGGACCGCTGCATTAGGCGGCCCAACTGTGCCCCCCTGCTGCCTGCGCCTGGGGCAACTGCCCCGGCTACTCCCCCTGGATATGCCTCTGGGTGGCCATAATACTGTATGGAGCAATATACTGTCCTGTTTTTGAGCTATTGTACAATTTAAAATAGTTCAGTCATGTCATGTAAGCAGTGAAGTATGTGTCATTGTACTATACCTACATTTCTTTGGCATATCGGAGCATCATGAGTTGTGGTATGTGTTAAAGGGGCGCACTGACACTCTTTGGCCCAGGGCACACGAAAACCTGGAGCCAGCCCAACCCCCCCACAACTTTAGCCAAATAACACCCAGTTTTCAATGCGTAACTATTATTAGGAAGTAAATTAAGGTTGACAAGCTTGAGTTATAAAAATTGATGTTTTTGGCATTGAAATGGGCACTGTAGGTGTGTTTACTGTCTTCCACTCCCTGCCGACTTTGCTTCCCCATTGACTTGCCCTGGGTTTTGTGTTTCAGTCGGCCTCCGACTTTTCCCTATAGTCAGCCGATTTCGTTCGACCTGACTTTTGCAAAAGTCGGGTTTCATGGAACCTGACTCCACCCGAAAAAAGGCAATGTCGCTCATCTCTACTGCTTACCTATTGTCCTTTAGCCCATCCCGGCCTTGTGCTGGTCTTACTTTTTTTTCCCTGGTGTTCTTAGACAGCTCTGTGGTCTTGGCCATGGTGGTGAGGTTGGAGTTTGATTGATTGAGTGTGTGGACAGGTGTCTTTTATACAGATAATAAATTAAAATTTTCATTTTTAGATTTTGCCTCTCACAGTTGGTGTACCTACGATAAAAATTACAGACCTCTCCATTCTTTGTAGATTGGAAAACTTGCAAAATCGGCAATGTATCATATACTTATTTTCCCCACTGCATCTATCTATCTATCTATCTATCTATCTATCTATCTATCTATCTATCTATCTATCTATCTATCTATCTATCCTGAGGAGGCGCACTGCATGTATAAAGCTGGAACATGCAGGACAAGTGTCACCTGTGTTGCACAGTCGGCACCTGAGTCTTATTGTTGCAATCGGAACATGGTCAAATCACAGCACTTTAACCCCTTAGATGCTGCTGTCAATTGTAACTTGTTGCACTTAAGAAATTGTAAATAGTCTGTCACTGGTTTAGTCGTGGCAGCCAGGGGCCAACTTTAGGTCCTCATTTCACCAATGTTTATACACCTATGAAGCCCTGAAACTTGGCTTCAAAGGAGAATGGTAGTTTTGTAATATACTTCAGTGCTACAGTATGGCAATTTAAATGTAAAAAAAAAGTGCAAAAACATGCAAATATTTTAAAATTTAACAGTAAATGTAAAAAACAATGAAAAATATATAAAAAATATAAACGCAATATATAACATTTCAAATCCTGCTATATTTCCCAGAACATTACTAAAATAATAGTGAAAAAGAATTACAACATTTGGTTTGGCCATGTGCACAACTGTTCGAACAAGTAAGATATGCAGTATTTATCTCATACAATGAGGGACAAGACATAAAAAATTGAAATGGCAAAAACACTTCACCTCCCAAAAAATAGAATAAAAATAGATAAGAAAGTCGTATGGACCTCATAATGGCACTAATAAACTCTACAGCTCCTACTGCAAAAAGCAAGCCTTGTTACAACTCTAAAGACTAAAACAAATTAAAAAAAATGATAGTTCTTTGAAAACGAGAAGAAAAATTAAAGCAAATAGAGGACTTCTGGAGATTTGTTGTCCAATGGCCTGTAAGAGTATACTCTGTCCATTATGGTGGCCATTGGCCAACCATGCAGAAGAACAGGGAACTTTTGATCAGTGTAGAAAATTTAAAAAAATGATTTGTTTGTGTTTTTAGGGGGTTTTTTATTGCAAAAAATTTAGATGTTCATGAATTTTTGAGAAAAAGTGCTATAATCAGATCTGAACTAGTTGGGTTAAACGATCCAATTTTATTATCTATCTATATATCAATCTATGTCCAAAAAAGGCAGCACTCCAAGTTCCAAAAAAAGTCTGTGGTTTATTGACACAAAGTCATGGTGGCGACGTTTCGTTCCAAGTGTGGAACTTTGTCATTTTGGTATTCTATCTATCTATCTATCTATCTATCTATCTATCTATTATTTATCTTATAATTTTCTCTACATCAAGAAAACACTGAGCCAGGATTTGTATTGTATTTATTTGAACGATGAGATTCTTCTTCTTCCCCACAATGGTCAGGATTTGATATAACTTGCCAAGTATACATAATGACAGTCACCTCCTCACTGCAACATCTGTCACAGAAATAAAGTGCTGGACTATGGAAAGTATAAATGGTTATCGCTTCCATTGTTCATTCAGTTGATAAATAGATTGGAGCTGTGCCCCAGAATAAGATTAGTTTTTCATGAAGATGAGCAATTCTGTCTTTAATCATTTGATATATTTCTGTAAACTGGGAGCTTTATTAGAAGGTAACGTTGTGATTCTTCCGAAATATTCATCGACTGGTGTTATCAATGTTTTGATCTTGAGAATGTGTGTGATATATAAAACAGTGGATGGAACAATAGCCCATATTCACCTTAGGTAGTTGTAAGCCAATCGAGGGTCCGGATGTTTGCTTGGCATCCAACTATCTCGCCCCACTCTCCCATACACAAGAGTCCTGGCTTTGTCGAACGTTTCAGTGTTTTGTATGAGAAAACCACCAGCAAACATCTCTGGTGGCTTATCTCTTAGAAAATAAAAGGATCGGCAGTCTGAAATCTGACTTTCTCGATATTTAACTCCCCCCGACAATCATTTATCCTCCGAATTTGTTGATTTCAGTTGATGTTAGTCTAATGTGTATGAGGGCCTCAAGAATAACATTTGTTGTCATGTAAATGAGAATTTTTGTTTTCTGACACATATTTTAGAGAAAATTACCACATTGTGGTATATAAAGCCCAGTCTAAAGACAACAACTTGCACCCAATTCACCAGGTATCAATATTTGCTTTCCTGCTGCCTAAAATGTCCATACTCGGAGTCCTGGCTGCACCCCAATGGAAATTTGGCCTTCTGAGTTGTCACTGAAACAGGTTTTTTTCACAAATGATTTGGATTATTATTTATTGATTGATTTCATGGCGGCCTATGTAAATTTGGAGTGAATAAACACAATTCCGCCATGACGTGCTGAGGGCTTCATACAGTCTGATCACCAATGTTAAAATAAGAACCTCAAGTTCAGGTTGTAACTTTTTGTCTAGCTGCCTTAAATCAATGTATGAGTTTTTGATTGTGGGGTCCATGTCTTTTTTCTACAGTTATGGCATAGGTGGATCCTATGCTTCCCAAATTCATGTGCTGCCTAAGCACAGAGGTGGTTGAGACAGTCCCATCTAAAATGAGATCACCTTGTTGATGGCAGTTAAGCCCACATACTTTGATTCTTACGCTTTTACATTGTAGTAATAGTGGAATTTTTGCATACATTTCCATAGTTCTGATGCATAATGTTTCTATATATACAACAGTTGTGAACTTCTGACTCCAACACCATAAACGAAACAACGTGACCACTTTAAAGCAGTTACAGCATTCCAAGTGTGAGGAGCACAATATTACTAGAGGCACACGTGGAAGATCTGTATGTTGAAACATGTGACTATCTACATTCGGATTAAGCTCTCCACACTCACTCTCTTGCATTGCAATGGAAGGTCAGGTCTTGTAAACACTGCTTACGTCTACCTGGTCATGGCCATTGTGATGTAACATTTCATGTAGTAACACTAACAGTATTCTAACCATGAATCCATAGAGAGTAAAGGTCATAAGAATAAGAAACCCTGCAACGTTATACGTGACTGATGTGATGAGTAGAAAGAAGCAATTTACCTTTGATTTAGAATAATGACCTGATGTGTCTCAGCTGTAAAATGATTGTGCTTCTCAAGTTTTTGAGAACCTTTTATCTTTGATCTGTTCAGCTAGATAACGTCATCATCATATCGCTGTTATAGATTTTCCCAATGATTTGCTATTTTGAGTTCATCTCTTAGCATAGCCATCAAAAAATCCATCATAATATCAATGTCCAAGCGTCCTCACATTTTGGTCTTCACCTTATTTACTTCTGATGTTTATGACGTCAAATATGTTAGATTTTTCCTTCTTTAGCTTGTCTGAGTTACTCCTATCCTTAGGAGTTTATTTCAAGATATCTTGCAAATTTCCATTTGACCTCCCAAATTACATTTCTAAACTTTCGGTGTAATTCTTCCATATTTTATTTTAGAGAAATGTCTCTCTGACCCTTCTAAATTCATCTGTCAGAATAATGAATAGAACCTCAGAAGGTGGTCATTTATATCCAGTTCTATTCCGAGGTCTGTAGGGTTGATCCTTATCTAAATACAAAGGATGGTCCAGGAGAAGAAGATGATGATTGCTCCATGTGGGTGTTTGAAGGAAGAACTTACCTCCATGTAAAATATCTACTCTGTCATCAATGAAGTGAAGACAAAAGAATCAGGCCCGCAATTTGGTGACGACTTTAATTTTCAGATTTTTCCAATATCTCAGTAGAGGAGGACATCTTGTTGCACTTAGATTTGACCCTCATGGAAGGGACACAATAATCCAGCATACTTATAGCTATTATCGGCAAGGATAAATAAAATATTTTACATGATGAACAAAGATTAATTTATGGAAACGTTGGAACTTTGATCCTCTAAGAACTTGTCTTCTGAAATATCTTATCTTACTACATAAAGAATAAGATACTACTAACACATTATTTAGTGATGGAGTCTGTGGACCCTGAGGTTTTTTCTATTGACATTTAATACCATATTTCTGAATTGGGTTTTAGGAAGTTTCGCCCCCAGCAGTTCGCCCCCAGCATTTCGCCCCCAGCAGTTCGCCCCCAGCAGTTCGCCCCCAGGTACACTTCGCCCCCGAATATTTTGCCCCCAGCATTTCGCCCCCAGGTTGTTTCGCCCCCACACATTTCGCCCCCGCACATTTCGCCCCCAGAAGTTCGCCCCCAGATGTTTCGCCCCCGGAGGTTTCGCCCCCGGATGTTTCGCCCCCAGCAGCTCGCCCCCGGATGTTTCGCCCCCAGCAGTTCGCCCCCGGATGTTTCGCCCCCAGCAGTTCGCCCCCGGATGTTTCGCCCCCGGATGTTTCACCCCCAGCAGTTCGCCCCCGGATGTTCCGCCCCCAGCAGTTCGCCCCCGGATGTTTCGCCCCCAGCAGTTCGCCCCCAGCAGTTCGCCCCCGGATGTTTGGCCCCCAGCAGTTCGCCCCCGGATGTTTGGCCCCCGGATGTTTGGCCCCCGGATGTTTCGCCCCCAGCAGTTTGCCCCCGGATGTTTCGCCCCCGGATGTTTCGCCGCTGGATGTTTCGCCCCCTGTTAGTTCGTCCCCAGCAGTTCATCCCTGGATGTTTTGCCTCTAGCAATTTGCTCCTGGATCTTTCGCATCCGGGAAAGACCTGCCTGAACTGAACATTGGCAGGTTTGCTTATCACTAATAATACACCATATGAGTCTAAGATATACAATTCTGATCAAATTAGTTTTTTTTATTCTCAAACTTTGTTTTCTAGATGAGTAATTTTACAAACAGACAGGAAAATAGTAGGATTTCATTGGTTACTAAGGAGGTCGTGCCCCCTTGGGAGCAGAACGGATCCTGGCTCCCTATGATACATTCAGGGCTGCTTGTTCACAGCCCTCTGCAAAGCTCCCCTTCACCCTCCGCTCATGTGCTCTGTCCTGGACAAGAGGAGGGCTCCCCCCTGCCTGTGTAAAGCCGTTACAGGACGGAACACATAGGGGGGGCTTTGCAGAGGGCTGTAAACCAGCAGCCCTTTATACATCATAGGGAATATATTGTTAGCTGCATGCTCCTGTGCAGCCACGCCCTCTAGAATCCATCCACAAGTACTGCTACTAAGGAGAAACAACCTCCTTAGCAACCACTGAAATCCTGCAGCACATGGAGCTTTAACTTGGATGAGACTTTTCACACAGAAGTGAAGCTGCTGGAAGGTCTCCTTTGGAAATGAATATCATGGGCACAGGTACTATAACATAACATGTTTTTTGCAGAGTTATGCTTTAACTGTATATATCAAAACTGTTTTAACAAGAAACATAAAAAGGTATAGAGGGGAAGGAGTAGAGAAAAAGAGAAAATACAAATTGCAGGTTATAATGCTTGAATTATTTTACAGCTAAAAACACTGCTCTCAAAACATACAATATGTGACCATGAACTAAAAATCAAAGCTGTAGGCAATGCCTCTCAGATAATCCATCAAGCTTCTATTATCGAAATCTTGCACGATACGTTTAACCCTTGCTGAAATTGCAGCATACTTTTTGTTTCTTGCAGCGATGGGATTTCCTGCTATTATCTGAATAATTTCAAAACTATGGAGCTCTTGCTGATGTTTCAGACAGTTAATGAACCGGTATATATTTTGGAAAAGAGTACCACATGTTTCTCGAAAGCTACGGTGCCATCCTTCGACATCATTATTTGTTCGCTGTTGATCATTCAATGTTCGTTCATACACATTCCAGAATTGAACTGGAAACAAAGGTGCTTGACGTCCTCTGCGAGTCATTCAACCAATATACGTATCTTCATAATAGCTGGCAATGGGTATGGCTTCTTGTGGAAAGTCAGGATCTTCCACCAATTCTTCAAATGATTGCACAACATTCTGTGGTGGTAGAAAGGCCAGGGCAGGTATCATGCGTATCCAACGGGCAAATTCATGGTCACCTTGGTATTGCATCTTGAGTCCTTCATTTTGAACTTTACGCCAAACCGACTGTGATAGGTGGAAAAAGCAACCAGTCTTCACAAGGTTGGGGATTTCACTTTCAAATGCCTGTATTGCAGCTAGTTCAAAATCCAACATCAGGTTGTCTGGCTGCAGTCCAGGCTGCAAGTTCTTCAGCTCTTGCAGCAACCTCTGGTATGTAGAACGGCTCTTGTCTGTCAGCAAGGTGTACACTACAGGAACAACAAGGCCGCTGTGGACTACATGGATTGTGTAAAGTTGCTTAAACAAGGCTGGTGTAGTGAAAAACATGCTATCAGCAAACCACTCTTTACTTTGTGCCAGTAGATGGAGATTGTCTCTTGTTCCAAATATCAACATACGGCTGTGTCCATTTCCTAATTTAAAATGAAAGTATTAGTAGAGGAAATAACAGGAAAAGTGTAACAAGCAGCAGACAGAGTTTTGGGATAAATTCACAAAAAAAATATCCTAATCAGAAGCCTCTGTTCATATCTCACATTAAATACTCACATTTTGCTCCAGATTTTCTCATTTCATAATAAAAAAACTGAAGCAAAATCTAGTGTGAAGGGGCCAACCAATAGTTTTTTACAACATATATTGTCCCAGTGGAAAATTATATATTTTTGTTTAAAATTAAAATTACTTCCAAACTTGAAATAGGTCACATTTTTAGGGTACCTTTAGACCCTTCAACTAGACGGCCGTTCAGCACGGCCGATCGCCACTATGCTGAACGGGCCGTCTAGTTGACAGCCGCATCCAGATGCGGCGTGCGGCTGGACGTCTGAATGAACGACTGGGCGGTCCGCCCGCCTGAATGGGGCATTCCATTCAGGCGGCTGGGCGCGCTAGTCGTCGGGTGGGCAGCGCGGACGTTCGTGACGTCCGCGCTGCCTATGCTGTCTCATTGAGAGGATTGTGCAGGACGCAAAAAAACGCCAGTAAAATCACCAGTGTGCTTTTGGCCTAAGGCATAACTGAATGGTCCATTAGGCTGGGGTCATATGCAGCATTAATGTGTAAATCCCATCCACATGCTGATGAAAAAATTTTGTTTACAAAAAAAAAACATGCAGTGCAGCATGTCAATGTATGCTGCCATTATACAAACAAAATTCCAGCCTTTCAGACAAGGGGCTGAAATCCTGCACTAAAACCTGCACCTAAATCCATAGAGTTAAGTGAAGATTTTGATACAGAATTAGGGTACCACAATAGTGGCCACAATTGCAGGCACAAATAGATTCCTGTGGGATCTCCAATTGCTACCGCAATTACAGCCGCTGCGGAGATGCCGCTCCACAATCCCCTTCCGTCAGTGGGCACGAGGCCTCAGGCTTTATCCAGACAAGCTGGATTTACAGCCTGAAACCCACCCTTTCATGTCTATGGTGCGGGTTACGGGCGGATTCCGGCCGGGGCCGGAAAACGCCCCACCGGAAAATAGCTTCAAAGCTATTTTCCGGCGGATCCCGGAAGGAATGGGAATGCTTCACTGCCCTGCACTCACCACTGACCGCTCACACAGGGTTAATGCCAGCGTTAACGGATCGCGGTGTACCGCACTCCGTTAACGCTGCTATTAACCCTGTGTGACCAACTTTTCGCTATTGATGGTGCCTATGCAGCATCAATAGTGAAAAGATGTAATGTTAAAAATAATAATGATAAAAAAAAGTTATTCTCACCCCCTCCAACGTCGAGCTGTCCTCCGCGCCTCTCTCCAATGCACACCATCCAGGACCTGCGATGATGTCACGGTCATGTGACGCGACATCATCGCAGGTCCTACGCTCAGACCGGAAGCCACCGCCAGCACTGCAGAGAGGCGCGAGGACTTCAGGGCCCGTGGCTGAGGTGAGTATATCTTTATTATTTTTTTTTAAACACGAATATAGTGCCCACATTCCTAGACTACGTGGACAGTGCAATATACTACGTGACCAGTGCAATATACTACGTTGGCTGGCCAATATACTATGTACGCTGTGTAATTTACTATGTGCGCTGTGCAATTTACTACGTGGACTGTGCAATTTACTATGTGCGCTGTCCAAAATACTACGTCGGCTGTCCTATATACTACGTGGCCTGTACAATGTACTACGTGGACTGTCCAATATACTACATAACCTGTGCAACATACCATGTGGCTGTGCCTTCTAGAATACCCGATACATTAGAATCGGGCCACCATGTAGTATATTCAAAATTGGCAATCTTCTTAGCGATTTTCCAGTGCTTAGCACTTGGGAAAGTGGCTACTGTGAAAGCGGTCTTAGGGCTAAAACACAAGGCCAAAATTCCCTGCCTAATTTGGGGACAAAACATCTGGGGGCAAAAAGCAGGGGGCGAAACATCCGGGGGCGAACTGCTGTGGGCGAACTGCTGGGGACGAAACATCCGGAGGCGAACTGCTGGGGGCAAAACATCTGGGGGCGAACGGCTGGGGATGAAACATCCGGGGGCGAACTGCTGGGGGCGAAACATCCGTGGGTGAAACATTCGGGGGCGAACTGCTGGGGGTGAAACATCCGGGGGCGAACTGCTGGGGGCGAACTGCTGGGGGCGAAACATCCGGGGGCGAACTGCTGGGGGCGAAACATCCAGGGGTGAACTGCTGGGGGTGAATCATCCGGGGGCGAAACATCCGGGGGGAACTGCTGGGGGCGAAACATCCGGGGGCGAAACATCCGGGGGCGAAACATCCGGGGGCGAACTGCTGGGGGCGAAACATCCGGGGGCGAACTGCTGGGGGTGAACTGCTGGGGGCGAAACATCAGGGGGCGAACTGCTGGGGGCGAAACATCCAGAGGCGAACTGCTGGGGGTGAAACATCCGGGGGCTAACTGCTGGGGGCGAACTGCTGGGGGCGAAACATCCGGGGGCGAACTGCTGGGGGCGAAACATCCAGGGGCGAACTGCTGGGGGCGAAACATCCGGGGGCGAACTGCTGGGGGCAAAACATCCGGGGGCGAAACATCCGGGGGCGAACTGCTGGGGGCGAAACATCCGGGGGCGAAACATCCGGGGGCGAACTGCTGGGGGCGAAATGTGCGGGGGCGAAATGTGCGGGGGCGAAACAACCTGGGGGCTAAATGCTGGAGGCGAAATGTTCGGGGGCGAAGTGTACCTGGGGGCGAACTGCTGGGGGCGAACTGCTGGGGGCGAAATGCTGGGGGCGAACTGCTGGGGGCGAAACTTCCAACTCCCGCGAATAACACCCCAGCATGGGATAACACCTTATCCGAGCATGATCTCTCATCACTAACATCATTACATTCTCGACATAAGATGTTTTCAGTGCTATTGGTCATTGTACATGCATTTGTGAGGAATGGCCATGGGCACCGGGTTTTTTCATAAGTTATGCCAATCTCTAAATTGTAAATTAGGAAATCTCAAGTGATATAAATGTTTTGGACTTTTTATCAGCCTGACTTTCTTTTTTTTGTTTTATTTGTATGGGAGATGGCTTCACTCTCCAAACATGTCCATTGCAATAACTTTCTTGCACCTTTCCCTCTAGATCTAAAACAACATAACAAGAAGCTATGAACTAGATGTCCCCAAAAATCTGTGGGCATCTAAATATACTGATTGTTTATCTACTCTATGCTGTATAGAAAATGGGAAATGTCAGTGAATCAACATCCCTTGTATTACACAATACACTGCAGTAATAATGCAGTGATCAAATACTGGGACCTTTCAGAAGAGAAGTCATTATCATATATAGCACACTATTAATTCATAAAGTAACATCAAGAAATGTGGAGAATCTGATACCTCAATATTACTCCATTTATACAAATCTGAGTAAAATAAAAGTTCACAAAAATGTAGAGAAGGAAATATTTGCAGCATATCACCGGCAGAAAATTATCCAATCTTTACCCTGAACCTTTTAGTATCTTTTATTTAGGAAGATAAATGACTTTGTATCTGATTTTATACATATTTATATGTGTCAATTAAAGCAGTTTTCCAGTTTTGGAAAAATCCTGTCTTCGGGTGTATTTTAAAACAAACTGTTCTTTACTTACCTTGCTGAGCATCCGCCACTTATCCTAGTGTCTTTTATTGTCTGCAGTAGAGCTGAGTAGATCATGCAAAATCTGAGTTTGCCTGTTCGTGTAGAGTTTTCCTGGAAATTTGATTTTCAGAAAAGGTGTCCTTGACAAATTTAATCTCCCTTATTATGCTCTGGGGTCTCGCTAGATCTCAGTACATAATAATCATAATATGCGAAAAATAAAAGAAATCCTTATACTTATTGTTTGCTAACCTCTTTAGCCCCTGTAGGGAAGGTGACCAGACGGATGGACTAACTGGACAGATTTCCAAAAGGGGTTTGCACATGTCAGGCAGGATGTCAGTTGTGACAGAAGGGAAAACAGCTAGGAAAGTGTAGGTGGCGTGCAGTACCTGGAATTGTCATTAGAGGGCAGGGAGGAGTGTGAGCATAGGACTTGACATCAGCTTAGGGCTAAGAAACCGTTGATCATGGGGGGCGGAGTTACAGGGAACCGGAAAAGCTATAAATTTGACAGGAGGGTTCCAGAAGATTCCAGTCCCCAGGGGGAGCTCAAGTGACAGGAAGACTGCGACAGTTTGTGCACTGTGAGGAGAATCTAACCAGGGGGCTGAGGAGAAAGGAAGTCAGGGGGGTGGTCCTGACAGGAAGAACCTCAGTATAGACGAGACACCGGGTGTGGGACACCGTATTTGGAATGACGTTTGACCAGTAAAATTACTGTTGGTGTGCAGGCCTACGGCGGCCACAGTGACGGAGCTGTCAGAGCGTCACAGAGTGAAAAAGGGATGGTACGTACATATACGTCCCAGGTGAAAAGTACGGTGTGTGAAGCGGCCCTTGACACGGAGGGCCGTGAGGAAGGTACTGTGCTGTATTGTGAGGGCCGTCAGTCGGACGGTGGAAAATAAACTTGGACCTGTTGCACCCAAAATCTGCCTCCATCTTGTGTCTGTCATCACTGCGCGGTATATAGAGGGACCACCCCCCAGCCCGGCCCACCGACCCTTCACCCCTGTGCTACTCAATGTCACCAGTTCGGTCCTCGATGCATCTTATTTTCCCCCGCTGCTTGCGATGGAATCCTTGGGCCTCTCAAACAGACTTGATGCTGTTAACTTCCTATATGCTTGCACAAAACCCTCCCAGATGCCATGACAGATGAAAGTCTGGCACAGTGTGAGAAGGTCTGAGGATTCCATCGCTAACGGCGAGGGATCAGAAGATAGTGCTAAGATTGGACAGGTGAGTAGTGGAGGGGTGGGAGAGGTGAGGAGTGAGATGAGTATAAGCATTATTTTAACAATTTGATGGCCTGATACAGTTCAGACAAATTGCATCAGACAGCTGCCATTTTGCTGAATCCATGTAGAAGCGAATTACAAAAAAAATTTGGATTTTGGTGAATGCGAATATTTGTAAGATCAAGTAGAATTCAATTTCCCTCAAATTTATTTGCTTATCTCCAGCCTGTAGCTCTGATGTCCTATTAACAATGCTGTAGTCAAAAACTGAGCTCACTGATTGTCATTAGTGCTGTCGATGTGACTTTAGCGCTACAGCCAATACCAGACACCTGGAGCTTTGGCCAACACTCAGCGCTGGGAGGGTGAGTGAAAGAAAGGATATGGTATGCATTCACCGGTCAAAGCAGATTTTGTGCGACGTGGTAGAGGACACTGAATATAATGTAAGTACCACGGCACAGAGATAATTCAAGTGACACAAGAGTGATTTATTAATGCAGCAAAGGATATCCGTACATGGAACAGGCCAATGTTATGATCAAATGAGCTTTATCAGGACCGATATGAAATGACAAACAGGAGACCCCTGCAGGGAATGCAGATTGAGTAGAGCAGGGTTTTCTGTAAAGCCCCTTTAAATTCACCATTTCTACCCCCAGCATGTGTCATCATAATCTATAACCGCAGTGATGTTAGGTTACGTCACCTGAAGCTTTTGCACATACAGTGCTGTGCAAATTAATTGGGACAAAGCATTTTTTTAAGTAAAATCGTAAGGTGGTTACCAGTTAGTGATTAAAACCAGTTTAAACTGCTTTGAACAGGTGTGAGTGTCTGTTCAAAGCAATTAAAACTGGTTTAAATCACTGACTGGTAACCAACTTATCATTTTACTTAAAAAAATGCTTTGTCCCAATTAATTTGCACAGCACTGTATTTGGTGAGATGAGTTTTCTTTGTGTGACTGGCTGTGGAGCTGTACACATTCCAAAATATTTGCGTGATATCATCCACACTCGGCCGTCCACACTCACCTATTAGTAAAGTAATACACTGGGTAACAAGTGTTAGCACCACACCGGATCCCTGCTCTGACAGGCAGGGTCTCCAACGTGTCACTTCACTCACCCACGCTACAGTCGGTTCCTCTCTTCCTCATGCTCGGCATGTTCCCGGCAGAGCTTCCAGCCAGGTTTCCAGCTATGTTCTTAGTGCACGCATGCGCGCTCCCGACCTCTTAAAGGGCCAGCGCGTGCACTTGCTATTTCCTCCCCAGCCAATGGCTGAGAAGCATTATGTATACAGCTCTGGCAAAAATTAAGAGACCACTTCCAAATGTTCAGTTTGTCTGATTTTTCTCTTTATAGTTATATTTTTGAGTAAAATGTAAATTGTTATTTTGCTCTATAAACTTCTGACAACATGTCTCCCAATTTCCAAGCAATAAATTTTGGGTTTTTTTTTCTGAAAGGGAGAAATAGTCAAAATAAAAAAATGCAGTGCTTTCAGACCTCAAATAATGCAAAGAAAGCAAGTTCATAATCATTTAGAAACAACAATACTAATGTTTTAACTCAGAGCGCTTCCAGTTGATTCATTAATTACTCCAAATATTTCACGGAATATCCTGTTTATTGTTACACATACAATGCGTTTCGGCTATACATAAAATTAACCTTCATCAGGTAAAAACCTCAACTGGAAGCGCTCCTTGACAAACTGGAAATCCTTTTCTGCATTCCCTGACGAATCTCCTACAAGGCAGTTCGTTCCACCTGTTTTGAGCTGCAGGCCAGCAGATCCAGATGATCACTCCATTACCCAAACACAGGGTTACATGCTGAGCAACAAGACACCAAAAAGGTGAGAAGAATTTTTATTTCTATCTGGTACAGTTAAAACTCTGCACTTAGATCTGTGCCCCCCTCCTTTTTTCCTCTCACCCTTGTTTCGTAGACTCCATTGTCTTCAAAGACGATAATGTTTTAACGCAGGAAGAGTTCAGAAATCAATATTTTGTGGAATAACCATGATTTTTAAAAACAGCTTTCATGCATCTTTGCATGCTTGCCACCAGTCTTTCACACTGCTCCTGGCACAAAAATGTAAGCATTTCTTCTTTGTTTGATGGCTTGTGACTATCCATCATCCTCTTGATTACATTCCAGAGGTTTTCAATGGGTTTCAGATCTAGAGAGTGGGCGGCCCATGACAGGGTTTTGATGTGGTGGAGCTGTATATTGCTTCCTCCCCACTGGGGAGGTGCCAGAGCAACCTTCCTGTTTTGCAGTCTATGTTGCGTAAGGTTGCATACCAGTCCCTGCTGCACTCAGGTGCAAATCCTGCATGCTGTACTCTGGTGTAGATCCTGCCTGCTGCACTCTGGTGCAAATCCCTGCCTGCTGCACTCTAGTGCAGATCCTGCCTGTTGCACTCTGATACAAACTCTGCCTGCTGCACTCTGGTGCGAACTCTGTCTGCTGCACTCTGATTCACACTCTGCCTGCTGCTCCATCCAGTCTGTCCTCTGGGTCCAGCTGCTGCGCATCCGTCGGTCTGTCCTGGAGTGACACCTGGCATTCATCGGGAGCCAAGTCTAACCTCACCATCAGAGGCTCTAGTGAATAGCCTGGTACTCGCTTAGTCTCACCCCTCCAGGCTCTCCGTGGCCCATGGCACAGTGGTTCCACAAACCACATCCATGACAACAAGCCATCATATATTACTTTTTTGGCTTGTTCTTGCATTAAGGACCGTCATCAGCAAAACGAGTACAACAGTACAAGTACAATGTGTAGCTTTGACTTTTATTGCATCCAAATACATGATCTTCTATTAGAAAAGTACTCCACCCAGAGGAGGGCAAACTCGCTAAAGTTAAAAATTAATCAGGCTATATTAATTTGAGAAAAATCTATGTTATAGGAGAAAATTTCTGATAGTCGGAGGGTCAATTCATCGCCCTAGAAAATATGGTAAATGGATGGTAAAAACAAATATAAGAAACATTGCACTAAATTAGTGTTTTTTGTCACCACTTCTCCATCCCTGTCACCTGACTCATCAGTCACTCCAAAAAACAGCTACAGTCCCTATTTTACAAAACAAGATGGACCGGCAGCTCACTGAGGTGACACATTACAGCTTTTTATTGAAGTCTACGTGAGAGAGCCAAAAAGAGAGGAACAGGTTGTGTAGCAACTTTCTAATAAGTGATATGTGAGAGTTTCTGCAATTTTCTCAAGCTGATTTGGGACTTTTTTATTTTTACTAAAGGCAAAACATCAATGTTGCAGAAATGCTTTGATTTTACAGTATGCTAATTTGTGAAAGTTTTGCCGCACTGTAACATCAGTCTCATGTTTTTCTTCTAATCTGTAGGTATTCTTCTATCGTAATCCTATCCTGCAAAATAAAGAAAATTGAATGTTCCCTCTATCTTGTAATAAAAGTAGAATCGCACGCTGAAGGCATAATGTTTCATAAGCTCATTACCGCAACTTTAATTTCGAAATCCCATCTCCATAAAAGAAGAAATGAAGCATATGATGTAGTAAATTATACAAAATTAATGAAGTCTGCATCACGGCTGCAGCTTTTAATATCAAATCTGATGGAACTTCAATGTCATATAACATCAAATATCATAAACCTCGGTTTAGGATGCAAAGAATTAATTCCGTGTTTGCAGATGATCTTAACGCAGTTTAACCAATATGTTTCATTATTTCCACTGTTTAATGACTATTTAACTTTTCAGGTAATGGATTCTGGGGATGCTTTGAGTTTCCTAATAGAAAAAGCTGTATAAGTGATTTGGCTAATTGACAACACACAAGGTGGTTTGTAACTCTCAGGTTTCTCATTTGCATCATGTCAGCCATTATGATGCCTATGTCCCTATTTAAAAAGTTGCATTAACATATTTTGAGTGAGCTTGTGACTGCAAGCTGATTAGAAAATTCAAACTGCCCTTTATCCCTAGACGTGGCTCCTAGCTTAAAGGGAACCTGTCACCTGTTTCCCCAATATGAACTATAACCACAACCTTTAATTCCTCTTTTATAATATTCTAGCAAGATGTACTGTATATAAGTCTCACATGCCCTGTACATAGCCCCAACAATACCTTTTATAATCTTCCCCTATCGCACTGTCCGGTCTAGTGGCCGTCTTTGGCCTTGCTTCGGCTCCTCCTGTCTTGGCGTGATCACCTTCAACCTGCTTGCATCATGTGGATGATCTATTCTATGTCCTGCTTGGCTGTCCTAGACCATAATAAGCTCACCGTTCAGGATAAAGGCTCCCATACACATTAGTCCAAAACCAATCAAACCTGTCAATATCATAGAATCATAGAATGTTAGAGTTGAAAGGGACCTCTAGGGTCATCGTGTCCAACCCCCTGTCATAATTTCCAACTCCCTGTCCAAACCCCTGTCGGCGGGCTTGACCTACAGTATAATGTATATGGGGATTTCCCGACTCACCCCTGAGAGGTGATATAAGCCACCACCAGAGAAATATGGCAGCAGCACTCTCATTCAGAATCCAAGAGTGCTCAACAGGGTTGAATGCTCCTGTGTATGGAGGTGTCTGGAGAGATAGCTGTTGACCAAGGGCTCAAGGCTCACTTACTGTCAGAGGCTATCATTTTTTTGTAAGTTCTCTCTGTAATTTCTCAGTCTCAAGCTACAGCCTCACTTTGTACACAGGTAGTCTGACTTTTGATACAGCTAGTCTCAGGGGAGGAAATCTGCGAAGGTTAATCACTAGAGTTGAGCGACTTTTGTTTTTTTATGGTCGAGTTTCGTTTCGTGAAACCCGACTTTTCCAAAAGTCGGGTCGAGCAAGATCGGCCGATTATAGGGAAAAGTCGGGGTCGTCCCGAAACACGAAACCCAATGTAAGTCAATGGGGAATAAAAGTCGGCAGTGAGAGGAGGACAGGAAACACACCTACAGTGCTCATTTGAATGCCAAAAGCATCAATTCTTCTTACTTAAGCTGGTCAACCTTAATTAACTTCATAATACAAGTTACGCACTGAAAAATGGGGGTTATTTGGCTAAAGTTGTGGGGGGGTAGGGCTGGCTCCAGGTTTTCATGTGCCCTGGGCGAAAGAGCGCCCCTTTAACACATAATACCACAACTCATCATGCTCCGATACGGCAGAGAAATAGCGGTATAGTACAATGAAAAATACTTCACTTTTTACATCTCATGACGAGGCCCATCTATTTCTCCATACAGAATCATTGGTCCCATATAATGTTTGAAACAGTATATGATGAGCTCCACATAATGCTACAGTATATGTTGGTCCCCATGGATGAAGCTCCACTGTCTTATGGGCCCAAATAATGCTCCAAACATAATGGGCCCCATTTCTAATGCTCTAGTGTATAATGGGCCCTGTAAATGCTTCTCCAGTGTCTGATGTCCACCTTTGGAATGTTCCAGTATATGGTGGGCCCCATCTATCATTCTCCAGAGTATAGTGCTCCCCAAAAATTGCTGTCCCAACATTGAAAACAATCAAATAAGTCTCCTCACTAGGGAATCCCTGTACTAGTCTGGACTCCTCGTCGTCCCCATCTTCCATCTCACTGCACGGTATTTCAACCTTGCAAGTGCTGTGATCCTGAGCAAGCAGGGGGGCCGACTCGTTGGCGACGGCACTGGCACAGGGCCACTGATAGTACGGTGGTGTGTCTGATGGCGGGTGGGCCGAACCTGCACTTTCATCTGCAGCTTCCTCTTTGTCACCGTGTAAGATGGAACTGTATATGGGAAGGGTAACCTGTGTTTCATCAGGGTCACATTCAGGCCGGGTAGCGTGCGAGGGGAATGTAGTGGTCTGGGTCAATGTACCAGCAGATTCATCGAGCAGTGACTGGGCATCAGTGCACTTGTGTCGCCCCCAGGAGTACGGTCGCCACAGTGGCATTGCCTTCCTCCTAGGGAGTGTGATGTCATGCTTGGGAGCAACGAAGGATCTCTCTAGCAGGTTAACTGATTGGGCGGCGTTATTCCCACGAGTCATGACCCTCCAAACAGCGTTCATGAAGGCAAAGTGTTTGTTTTACGTGGGCAGTATGGTTGCAAAGCTGAACCTTAAAGGAATGTCCAGAAGGGCACCACCAGGAGTGGAGCCTACGGCGTAATTTGACTCAACACGTTCAACCTCAACCATGCCAGCTACAGAACAGATGCACATATTGCAAGCTTAATTCCGTTAACGAACGAGACTCCGTCATTCCCCGCGGTCCGAGTCTGGCTTACTAGAGGGACACGTGAGGCTCTGGCACATGAGATTGGCCAATAACTGGTGTGTCATGCCCTTACATGTCCGTGGCTGCATGTGCGCTACACTGAAAAGGCCAGCGTTTGTCGCTTACAGGTGCAGATAACCCGCTGAACAACGTTAGTGATGGGGATCACTGATTACAATTATTACTCGCGAACGATGATTTGCCAGTAAGTGCAGGTCAACCGCAGTTCCGGAATTAGGCCTAACCGTCATTCCTGAAAAAAATGAAAAACTTACGTGTGCAAACCACAGGTGCTGTAGCTTGCTTAACAGCTCGCCAGCCATTCTCACGCCCAGTATGGGTTACACGTGATTGCACAAAGGTGAGAAAGGGTACCTTATCCCCGGATAACATGTATTGATAGCATACACATTCAAAATATATGTCTATACATCAGGAGGCAGGCTCAGACAGTGTTAGGCCCAGTATGGCTTGCACATGATTGCACAAAGGTGAGGAAGGGTACCTTATCCCCGGATAACATGTATGGATAGCATACACATTCAAAATATATGTCTATACATCAGGAGGCAGGCTCAGACGGTGTTAGGCCCAGTATGGCTTGCAAGTGATTGCACAAAGGTGAGAAAGGGTACCGTATCCCCGGATAACATGTATGGATAGCGTACACATTCAAAATATATGTCTATACATCAAGAGGCAGGCTCAGACTGTGTTAGGCCCAGTATGGCTTGCAAGTGATTGCACAAAGGTGAGAAAGGGTACCGTATCCCCGGATAACATGTATGGATAGCGAACACATTCAAAAGATATGTCTATACATCAGGAGGCAGGCTCAGACGGTGTCAGGCACAGTATGGCTTGCAAGTGATTGCACAAAGGTGAGAAAGGGTAGCGTATCCCCGGATAACATGTATGGATAGCGTACACATTCAAAATATATGTCTATACATCAGGAGGCAGGCTCAGACGGTGTTAGGCCCAGTATGGATTGCACGTGATTGCACAAAGGTGAGAAAGGGTACCGTATCCCCGGATAACATGTATGGATAGCGTACACATTCAAAAGATATGTCTATACATCAGGAGGCAGGCTCAGATGGTGTCAGGCACAGTATGGCTTGCAAGTGATTGCACAAAGGTGAGAAAGGGTACCGTATCCCCGGATAACATGTATGGATAGCATACACATTCAAAAGATATGTCTATACATCAGGAGGCAGGCTCAGACGGTGTTAGGCCCAGTATGGCTTGCACGTGATTGCATAAAGGTGAGAAAGGGTACCGTATCCCCGGATAACATGTATGGATAGCGTACACATTCAAAAGATATGTCTATACATCAGGAGGCAGGCTCAGACGGTGTTAGGCCCAGTATGGCTTGCACGTGATTGCACAAAGGTGAGAAAGGGTACCGTATCCCCGGATAACATGTATGGATAGCGTACACATTCAAAATATATGTCTATACATCAGGAGGCAGGCTCAGACGGTGTTAGGCCCAGTATGGCTTGCACGTGATTGCACAAAGGTGAGAAAGGGTACCGTATCCCCGGATAACATGTATGGATAGCGTACACATTCAAAAGATATGTCTATACATCAGGAGGCAGGCTCAGACGGTGTTAGGCCCAGTATGGCTTGCACGTGATTGCACAAAGGTGAGAAAGGGTGCCGTATCCCCGAATAACATGTATGGATAGCGTACACATTCAAAAGATATGTCTATACATCAGGAGGCAGGCTCAGACGGTGTTAGGCCCAGTATGGCTTGCACGTGATTGCACAAAGGTGAGAAAGGGTACCGTATCCCCGGATAACATGTATGGATAGCGTACACATTCAAAAGATATGTCTATACATCAGGAGGCAGGCTCAGACGGTGTTAGGCCCAGTATGGCTTGCACGTGATTGCACAAAGGTGAGAAAGGGTACCGTATCCCCGGATAACATGTATGGATAGCGTACACATTCAAAATATATGTCTATACATCAGGAGGCAGGCTCAGACGTTGTTAGGCCCAGTATGGATTGCACGTGATTGCATAAAGGTGAGAAAGGGTACCGTATCCCCGGATAACATGTATGGATAGCGTACACATTCAAAAGATATGTCTATACATCAGGAGGCAGGCTCAGACGGTGTAAGGCCCAGTATGGCTTGCAAGTGATTGCACAAAGGTGAGAAAGGGTACCTTATCCCCGGATAACATGTATGAATAGCGTACACATTCAAAAGATATGTCTATACATCAGGAGGCAGGCTCAGACGGTGTGAGGCCCAGTATGGCTTGCAAGTGATTGCACAAAGGTGAGAAAGGGTACCGTATCCCCGGATAACATGTATGGATAGCGTACACATTCAAAAGATATGTCTATACATCAGGAGGCAGGCTCAGACGGTGTTAGGCCCAGTATGGATTGCACGTGATTGCACAAAGGTGAGAAAGGGTACCATATCCCCGGATAACATGTATGGATAGCGTACACATTCAAAATATATGTCAATACACCAGGAGGCAGGCTCAGACGGTGTCAGGCACAGTATGGATTTGACGGCCCAGACTACACAGCGGAGGAGCAGGGAGAGGTAAAGATTGCAAATGCTGGGGCCCTGCCCAAGCAAGGGGGGCCCACTTGTGGGCGTCGGTACTGGCACTGGGCCCCTCATAGTACGGCGGTGTGTCTGACGGCGGGTGTGCACCACCACCGTCAGAGACACTTGATTGCACTATGAGGGACCCTGTGCCAGTGCCTGCGCCCAAGAGTCGGCCTAACCACCTGTCCAGGGCAACGGCACTCGCACGGTGTCGTGCGCTAGGTGGTGACCCCGGCCATGTGGGGGGGGCAGCACAGTTAGGGAGTTTTAGAAAGTGGCATATACTGATGTTGGACATTCAGCTGATGCAAAAGGCGAAATAGGTCAAGTCCCAGGAAGAGGTGGACCAAAGCAAGCCATTTTTCTGTCACCCTATGTGTCATCAGGGGAAGGTGGGACAAAATCCTTGGAAACCCATGCATGGTTCATTTTAATGAAGGTTAGATCATCCACATTTTGGGTTGACAGACGGGTCCTTTTTTCTGTCAGGATTGATCCAGCTGCACTGAAGACTCTTTCCGATAGCACACTTGCAGCTGGGCAAGCGAGCTCCTGTAAGGCATATTATGCCAATTCAGGCCAGGTGTCCAGATTAGCAGCCCAATAGTCAAAGGGGAATGACCTGTGTGGGAGAACATCGATATGGGAGGAAAAGTAGTTTGTAACCATAGTTGACAACTGCTGTCTCCTGTCACTTTCCATCGATGCTGTATTACCAGTTGTGTGAGCGGTACTTGAAAAATCAGTCCACAACATTGTCATGAAACCCCTGTCTCCAACGCCACTTCTGCTGTGTGCACCATGAACACCTCTGCCAAGCTGCCCCCGGCCCGTACGGCTCGTGTGAGAACCATCACCGCTGCTGTGTGCTGGGAATGCCTCAAGCAACCGATTTACCAGAGTTGCTTGTTTATTAGCCAATATTAGGTCAAGGTTCTCCTGTGGCATGATGTTTTGTAATTTGCCTTTATAGCGTGGATCCAGGATGCTGGCCAACCAGTAGTCGTCATCGTTCATCATTTTGGCAATGCGGGGGTCCCTTTTTAGGATCCGCAAGGCATAATCTGACATGTGGGCCAATGTTCCCGGTGTCAATGATGCACTGCGAGTGCTGGTTGGAGGAGCACTTTCTGGCAAATCCACATCCCTCCAGTCACGCACAAACCCTGTACCAGACCTTGCTACGCCAACATTTTCACTTGCCCCACGAGATGCATCCTCCTCCCCTAAGTAATCATCCCCATCATCATCCTCCTCCTCCTCTTCTTCCTCCAACTCGTCCAGGAGAGGTCCCTGAGCAGACAATGGCTGAATGTCATCAAGGATTCCCTCCACCTCTTCCTCCTCGTCAACATTGGCTGCAGACGCCTGCTCCTTAAGGTGCGTCAAAGTTTGCATGAGCAGACGCATAAGTGGGATGCTCATGCTTAGGATGGTGTCGTCTGCGCTTACCAGCCGTGTGCATTCCTCAAAACACTGAAGGACTTTACAGAGGTCTTTCAGCTTCGACCACTGCACACCTGTCAACTCCATGTCTGCTCTCAAAGTGCCTGGCCATGTATCCTCCCACAAATGCATTATGGCCTGCCTCTGCTCGCACAGCCGCTCCACCATGTGCAGGGTGGAGTTCCACCTTGTTGCAATGTCGATAATGAGGCGGTGGTTGGGAAGGTGGAGCAATCGCTGCAGCTTCTGCATACGAACGGAGTGTACAGGCGACCGGCGGATGTGCACGCACAGTCTTCGCACCTTCTGGAGCAGGGCTGTTAACTCCGGATAATTTTTGAGGAAGCACTGCACCACCTGGTTCAAGGTGTGAGCCAAGCAAGGTATGTGGCTGAGTTTTGAAAGTGCTATGGCTGCTACAAAATTACGGCCGTTATCACTAACTACCTTGCCTGCCTCAAGATGTACACTGCCCAGCCATGACTCAGTTTGTCGCTTCAAGTACTCGGCCAGCACCTCGGCGGTGTGTCTGTCGCCCAAACACATCATCTGCAACACAGCCTGCTGACGCTTTCCACTAGCTGCTCGATAGGGGGACACCTCGTGTGCAACAGTGGCAGCTGCAGATGGAGTGCTCGTACGACTGCGCTCTGTGGACGAGCTTTCGCTTCTGGAGGAGGAGGAGGAGGGTGGAACGCCTACAACCAACTGTTTCCTATACCGTGGGCTAGGCAGCACTGTCCCACCACCGCTGTCCCCTGTGGACCCTGCATCCACCACATTAACCCAGTGCGCAGTGATGGACACGTAACAGCCCTGGCCATGCCGACTGGACCATGCATCAGTTGTGAGGTGCACCTTTCCACTCACTGACTGCTTGAGTGCATGGACAATGCGGTCTTTCACATGATGGTGGAGGGCTGGGATGGCTTTGCGAGAGAAGAAGTGGCGACTGGGTAGGTCATAGCGTGGTACTGCATAGGCCATGAGTTCGCGAAAAGCTGCGCTTTCCACCAACCGATAGGGCATCATCTCAAACGAGATTAGTTTGGCAATGTGGGCGTTCAAACCCAGTGTACGCGGATGAGAGACTGAGTACTTTCTTGACCTACTCATAGTGTCTGGGAGGGTGAGCTGGACTTGAGAGCTGCATATGGTAGAAGTAGCGGTGGACAGGGTGGACTGAGAGAGGGTTGATGATGGTGATGGAGTTGGTGTTCTTTCTGATGGCCTAGATTCAGTATTTCGTTGATATAACAGTGGGATTCCCTGACTGCTGTGGCCTTGCAACGACACCTCAACATTTGCTGCTGTGCTAACCGGTGGGCTTACAGTGGGGGAAACAATGTAGCGTTGCTGACTACCTTCTTTGTGATCAGTTGCACATGTGGCACTTGAGGTTTGGTGTTGTGTCCACGCTTGCAAGTGCATGCTGGTTAAATGTCTAAGCATGCAACTGGTATTCAAATTTTTCAGATTTTTCCCTCGGCTAAAGGTCTTTGCGCACTTCTTACAGATAACCTTGGCCTGATCATGAGGATTTTGTTCAAAAAAGTGCCACACTGCACTTTTCCTACTTTGGCAGACATTTTGCGGCCTAACACGCTGTGATGTTTTGACCCTCTGGACAAGCTGTCCAGCAACTCTTTTGATTTTTGGAACCTGTCTTTGGAGTGCTCCGGGCCTGCCAGATAACAGCTGTTGTGATGTTGATGTCTGCTGTGGATGCTCCTCATCTGAGCTATTGGAAGCAGCACCCTCTTCCCCCAATGGATGCCAATCTGGGTCAACAACTGGGTCATCCATCACCTCCTCTTCAATGTCATGTGCACCTTCCTCTGTGTCACCGTGTATGGTGGTATAGTGTGCGGGAAGGGGCACCTGAGTCTCATCAGGGTCAGAATCTGGCTCTGTACACTGCGAGGACAATGTAGTGCTCGGAGTGAATGTACCAGCAGAATCATCTATCAGCGGCTGTGCATCAGTGCACTCCTTGTCAGATTCATCTTGGCCTGGGTAATTCACCATTTCACTAGATAATCCAGGCATGGTATGTGAAAACAGCTCCATGGAGTAATCAGTAGTATGGCCTGCGTCATCTTTCAATCTTGGTTGTGGTGAAGGACACAAGGAAAGGTGTGGTTCATGAACATGAGCCTCCAATGACGACTCAGTGCTTTTACTTTTGACAACTTCAGAAGAGGAGGCGATAGAGCTGGAGGCTGAGTCAGCAATGTAAGACAAAACTTTTTCCTGATGCTCTGGCGTTAAAAGCGGTTTGCCAACTCCTAGAAAACTAAGCCTTCGAAGCCTTATGGAGCCAGACGATGACGCAGGCTCAACACCTCCTGCATTCGGTCCTATTTTGCTTTTGCCACTACCATCAGATCCACCACCAACACCATCATTACCAGCTGCCAACCCCCGCCCAATTCCGCGGCCTCTTCCACCAGCCTTCCTCATTTTTGGTAGAAATGTAGACAAAATCCAACAAACTACACTCACTGGCCACTTTATTAGGTACACCATGCTAGTAAGGGGTTGGACCCCCTTTTGCCTTCAGAACTGCCTCAATTCTTCGTGGCAGAGATTCAACAAGGTGCTGGAAGCATTCCTCAGAGATTTTGGACCATATTGACATGATGGCATCACACAGTTGGCGCAGATTTGTCGGCTGCACATCCCTGATGCGAATCTCCCGTTCCACCACATCCCAAAGATGCTCTATTGGATTGAGATCTGGTGACTGAGGAGGCCATTTGAGTACAGTAAACTCATTGTCATGTTCAAGAAACCAATCTGAGATGATTCGAGCTTTATGACATGGCGCATTATCCTGCTGAAAGTAGCCATCAGATGTTGGGTACATTGTGGTCATAAAGGGATGGACATGGTCAGCAACAATACTCAGGTAGGCTGTGGCATTGCAACGATGCTCAATTGGTACCAAGGGGCCCAAAGAGTGCCCAGAAAAAATTCCCCACACCATGACACCACCACCACCAGCCTGAACCGTTGATACAAGGCAGGATGGATCCATGCTTTCATGTTGTTTACGCCAAATTCTGACCCTACCATCCGAATGTCGCAGCAGAAATCGAGACTCATCAGACCAGGCAACGTTTTTCCAATCTTCTACTGTCCAATTTCGATGAGCTTGTGCAAATTGTAGCCTCAGTTTCCTGTTATTAGCTGAGAGGAGTGGTACCCAGTGTGGTCTTCTGCTGCTGTAGCCCATCTGCCTCAAAGTTCGACGCACTGTGCGTTCAGAGATGCTCTTCTGCCTACCTTGGTTGTAACGGGTGGCAATTTGAGTCACTGTTGCCTTTCTATCAGCTCGAACCAGTCTGCCCATTCTCCTCTGACCTCTGGCATCAACATGGCATTTCCGGCCACAGAACTGCCGCTCACTGGATTTTTTTTCTTTTTCGGACCATTCTCTGTAAACCCTAGAGATGGTTGTGCGTGAAAATCCCAGTAGATCAGCAGTTTCTGAAATTCTCAGACCAGCCCTTCTGGCACCAACAATCATGCCACGTTCAAAGGCACTCAAATCACCTTTCTTCCCCATACTGATGCTCGGTTTGAACTGCAGGAGATTGTCTTGACCATGTCTACATGCCTAAATGCACTGAGTTGCCGCCATGTGATTGGCTGATTAGAAATTAAGTCTTAACACACAGTTGGACAGGTGTACCTAATAAAGTGGCCAGTGAGTGTATATAGTAATGTAAAACAAGGTACAAGGTGTCTATAGGACAGGGGAGATTTAGATTTTCTGCACACACTAGTGGACACTGGACACTTTTGGATTGTGTGAGGCCCACTGAATATCAGAGCGCTATGTCACAGGCTCGATGGCACAGGTGTGAAAAAAGTGACTACAGGATAAGGGAGATTTTGAATTTCTGCAGACACTTGTGGACACTGGACACTTGTATTGTGTGAGGCCCACTGAATATCACAGCGCTATGTCACAGGCTCGATGCAGCAGGTGTGAAAAAAGTGACTACAGGATAAGGGAGATTTTGAATTTCTGCAGACACTTGTGGACACTGGACACTTGGATTGTGTGAGGCCCACTGAATATCACAGCGCTGTGTCAAAGGCTCGATGGCACAGGTGTGAAAAAAGTGACTACAGGATAAGGGAGATTTAGATTTTCTGCAGACACTTGTGGACACTGGACACTTGGATTGTGTGAGGCCCACTGAATATCACAGCGCTATGTCACAGGCTCGATGGCACAGGTGTGAAAAAAGTGACTACAGGATAAGGGAGATTTAGATTTTCTGCAGACACTTGTGGACACTGGACACTTGGATTGTGTGAGGCCCACTGAATATCACAGTGCTATGTCACAGGCTCGATGGCACAGGTGTGAAAAAAGTGACTACAGGATAAGGGAGATTTTGAATTTCTGCAGACACTTGTGGACACTGGACACTTGGATTGTGTGAGGCCCACTGAATATCACAGCGCTATGTCACAGGCTCGATGGCACAGGTGTGAAAAAAGTGACTACAGGATAAGGGAGATTTAGATTTTCTGCAGACACTTGTGGACACTGGACACTTGGATTGTGTGAGGCCCACTGAATATCACAGCGCTATGTCACAGGCTCGATGCAGCAGGTGTGAAAAAAGTGACTACAGGATAAGGGAGATTTTGAATTTCTGCAGACACTTGTGGACACTGGACACTTGGATTGTGTGAGGCCCACTGAATATCACAGCGCTATGTCACAGGCTCGATGCAGCAGGTGTGAAAAAAAGTGACTACAGGATAAGGGAGATTTTGAATTTCTGCAGACACTTGTGGACACTGGACACTTGGATTGTGTGAGGCCCACTGAATATCACAGTGCTATGTCACAGGCTCGATGGCACAGGTGTGAAAAAAGTGACTACAGGATAAGGGAGATTTTGAATTTCTGCAGACACTTGTGGACACTGGACACTTGCATTGTGTGAGGCCCACTGAATATCAGAGCGCTATGTCACAGGCTCGATGGCACAGGTGTGAAAAAAGTGACTACAGGATAAGGGAGATTTTGAATTTCTGTGAGATTTTGAATTTCTGCAGACACTTGTGGACACTGGACACTTGGATTGTGTGAGGCCCACTGAATATCACAGTGCTATGTCACAGGCTCGATGGCACAGGTGTGAAAAAAGTGACTACAGGATAAGGGAGATTTTGAATTTCTGCAGACACTTGTGGACACTGGACACTTGGATTGTGTGAGGCCCACTGAATATCACAGCGCTATGTCACAGGCTCGATGGCACAGGTGTGAAAAAAGTGACTACAGGATAAGGGAGATTTTGAATTTCTGCAGACACTTGTGGACACTGGACACTTGGATTGTGTGAGGCCCACTGAATATCACAGCGCTATGTCACAGGCTCGATGGCACAGGTGTGAAAAAAGTGACTACAGGATAAGGGAGATTTTGAATTTCTGCAGACACTTGCGGACACTGGACACTTTTGGATTGTGTGAGGCCCAATGAATATCAGAGCGCTATGTCACAGGCTCGATGCAGCAGGTGTGAAAAAAGTGACTACAGGATAAGGGAGATTTTGAATTTCTGCAAACACTGGACACTTTTGGATTGTGTGAGGCCCAATGAATATCATAGCGCTATGTCACAGGCTCGATGCAGCAGGTGTGAAAAAAGTGACTACAGGATAAGGGAGATTTTGAATTTCTGCAGACACTTGTGGACACTGGACACTTTCGGATTGTGTGAGGCCCACTGAATATCAGAGCGCTATGTCACAGGCTCGATGGCACAGGTGTGAAAAAAGTGAATTGTAGAATTGGGCAGAATAGGAATCTCCCTAGAGTGTAGGTCTGTAAGAACGGAACAAGTCCTCCACAGTGACACAAAGATAGCTTCACTGTGGCTGTGATAACAGCCGTTACACGGTACTGTGTGAGGAGCGTACACCGCTGTATGGTGTGAATAAATGCACGCTCAGTACCTTAGCAGGACAAAAAAAAAATTGGGATTGCTTTTAAAAAAGCAGTTTGCAGAGCAGTGGGGAAACAGCAATGCAGCTGTCAGGAAGCCTTAGAAGGCAGCCTAACAACTAACACCGCTGATCCACCACAATATAGCCTCCCCTTGCACTGCACACACAGTGACTGGTGTGTTGCACAGGCAAAATCGCTAGCAGCAGAAGCAGTTTTTTTTTCTTCTTCCCTGCCTAACGCTCTCCCTACAGAATCAGCAACCTCTCCCTATGCTAAGATCGGCAGAAGTAAGATGGCGGTCGGCGTGCACGCCCTTTTATAACCCCTGTGACGCCCACCAAAGCAAGCCAATCACTTGCATGCCCTTCTGAAAGATGGTGGCGACCCCTGCCTATGTCATCACGTTGCCCACAGTGTCCGTGGATCCTGATTGGCTGAAAAAGAGCGCTAAACAAACTTTTGAAACGCGACTTTGGCGCGTAAGTCGCCGACCTTGTGGCCGACCTCATCCTAGGGTCGGGTTTCGTTTCATGAAACCCGACTTTGCCAAAAGTCGGCGACTTTTGAAATTTTTCGACCCGTTTCGCTCAACTCTATTAATCACTTTTACATTAAAAGCTCTTTGCCCATAGAAGGGTACTTTGGGTGGCATTTCACACAAAGTGCCAATTTTCTCAATCAACAAGTGCCTCCAATACTTTACGTTTAAAACTAAACCACCAAAACAGCAAGAACATGACACAAGGCAACAGAGGCGTATCCAGGGGGGCATCCGGGGCATTTGCCCCGGGCGCAGCCGACAGAGGGGCGCCATCGGGCCTCCTGATGCGGCGTTCAAAGGAGGAGGCACCCAGTCGGCGGCATTCTGCCGCCCCCACACAGATTCTCCCGTTCTCTGAGCGGGCTGTCAAGACACAGGGCACAGGCAGCGCTGCGGTTGGTGGTAAGTGCTCCAGCTCCAGACAGGGTAATGGAGCTGAAGACACCGAAGATCAATCGTGGAAATGTAAGGACATGCTCTGGGGGCTAGGAAGGGATGGTTGGGGTCGGGGACGCTATATGGAGTGCACGGGTGGATGCAGACAGATGCATGTGGTGTAGAAACATATGGGGGGAAGGGGACAGAAATCTGAGGATATTTTAGGGGGATACTTTATGTGTGATTTGGAGTGGGGATGAGGGGGTACTTTGTGTGGGGGGATTTGGAGCGGGGATGAGGGGGTACTTTATGTATGGGGGGATTTGAAGTGGAGATGAAGGGGTACTTTATATGTGGGGGGATTTGGAGTGGGGATTAGGGTGTACTTTTTGTGTGGGGAGATTTGGAGTGGAGATGAAGGGGTACTTTATATGTGGGGAGATTTGGAGTGGAGATGAGGGGGTACTATATGTGGGGGGATTTGGAGAGGGGATGAGGGGGTACTTTATGTGTGGGGGGATTTGGAGTAGGGATGAGGGGGTACTATATGGATGTGGTTAATTTGTCGTGGGGATGGGGAGTACTTAATGTGTGTGGGGGTTTTTGGAGTGGGGATTAGGGAGTACTTTATGTGTGGGGGACTTGGAGTGGGGATGAGGGGGTACTTTATGTGTGGGGGGATTTGGAGTGGAGATTAGGGGGTAATTTATGTGTGGGGGTATTTGGAGTAGGGATGAGGGGGTACTTTATTTGTGGGGGGATTTGGAGTAGGGATGAGGGGGTACTTTATGTGTGGGGGCATTTGGAGTGGAGATGAGGGGGTACTTTATGTATGGTGGGATTTGGAATGGAGATGAGGGGGTACTTTATGTATGGGGGGATTTGGAGTGGAAATGAGAGGGTACTTTTATGTGTGGGGGGATTTGGAGTGGGGATTAGGGGGTACTTTTTGTGTGGGGAGATTTGGAGTGGAGATGAAGGGGTACTTTATGTGTGGGGGGATTTGGAGTGGGGATGAGGGGGTACTATATGGATGTGGTTAATTTGGCGTGGGGATGGGGAGTACTTAATGTGTGTGGGGGGATTTGGAGTGGGGATGAGGGGGTACTTTATGTGTGGGGGGATTTGGACTGGAGATTAGGGGGTAATTTATGTGTGGGGGGATTTGGAGTAGGGATGAGGGGGTACTTTATTTGTGGGGGGATTTGAAGTGGGGATTAGGGGGTACTTTATGTGTGGGGGGACTTGGAGTGGGGATGAGGGGGTACTTTATGTGTGTGGGGATTTGGAGTAGGGATGAGGGGGTACTTTATGTGTGGGGGGATTTGGAGTGGAGATGAGGGGGTACTTTATGTATGGTGGGATTTGGAGTGGAGATGAGGGGGTAATTTATGAGTAGGGATGAGGGGGTACTTTATGTGTGGGGGGATTTGGAGTGGGGATTAGGGGGTACTTTTTGTGTGTGGGGATTTGGAGTGGAGATGAGGGGGTACTTTATGTGTGGGGGGATTTGGAGTGGGGATGAGGGGGTACTTTATGGATGTGGTTAATTTGGCGTGGGGATGGGGAGTACTTAATGTGTGGGGGGATTTGGAGTGGGGATTAGGGGGTACTTTATGTGTGGGGGGACTTGGAGTGGGGATGAGGGGGTACTTTTGTGTGGGGTGATTTGGTGTGGGGATTAGGGGGCAATTTATGTGTGTGGTGATTTGGAGTAGGGATGAGGGGGTACTTTATATGGGGGGATTTGGAGTGGGGATTAGGGGGTACTTTATGTGTGGGGGGGACTTGGAGTGGGGATGAGGGGGTACTTTATGTGTGGAGGGATTTGGAGTAGGGATGAGGGGGTACTTTATGTGTGGGGGGATTTGGAATGGAGATGAGGGGGTACTTTATGTATGGTGGGATTTGGAGTGGAGATGAGGGGGTAATTTATGTGTGGGGGGACTTGGAGTGGGGATGAGGGGGTACTTTATGTGTGGGGGGATTTGGAGTGGGGATTAGGGGGTACTTTTTTGTGGGGGGATTTGTAGTGGAGATGAGGGGGTACTTTATGTGTGGGGGGATTTGGAGTGGGGATGAGGGGGTACTTTATGGATGTGTTTAATTTGGCGTGGGGATGGGGAGTACTTAATGTGTGGGGGGATTTGGAGTGGGGATTAGGGGGTACTTTATGTGTGGGGGGACTTGGAGTGGGGATTAGGGGGTACTTTATGTGTGGGGGGACTTGGAGTGGGGATGAGGGGGTACTTTATGTGTGGGGGGATTTGGAGTGGGGATTAGGGGGCAATTTATGTGTATGGTGATTTGGAGTAGGGATGAGGGGGTACTTTATGTGTGGGGGATTTGGAGTGGGGATTAGGGGGTACTTTATGTATGGGGGGACTTGGAGTGGGGATGAGGGGGTACTTTATGTGTGGGGGTTTTGGAGTGAGGATGAGGAATTTAATGTGTGGGGAAATTTGAGGATGCAATGAAGAGTATGTATGTATGAGGGCATGTATGAGGAAACAGTATGGGGGATGGGTGCAGACTGTATGGGGAGCGAACGGATAAATGTACGTGGACACAGTGAGTAGCGATGGGAAAAATGTATGGGGAATGAGGGAGGGTGATGGGATATGTGCAGACACAGTATGGGGAGACAGGGGTATGTGTGAGCAGACAGTATAGAGCAGTGATGGCAAACCTTTCTGAGCCCGTGTGCCCAAACTGCAACCTAAAACCCAATTATTTATGACTAGAGTTGAGCATTCCGATACCGCAAGTATCGGGTATCGGCCGATACTTGCTGTATCGGAATTCCGATACCGACATCCGATATTTTTTCAATATCGGGCATGGGCATCGGAATCGGAAGTTCAAAGTTGATTGACAGCCGAAATGACGTCATCATGATGCGCGGTGTGTGCGCATCATGATGCGTCATCATTTCGGGCCTTCCGGGGGTCTCTGCCGGCCTGCCGGGGGGCTGTGCCGGCCTGCCGGGGGGCTGTGTGGACTGCCCGGGGTCTGTACCGGCCTGCCGGGGGGCTGTGCCGGCCTGCCGGTGGTCTGTGCACCCTGTGGGGGTCTGTACAGGCCTGCCGGGGGGCTGTGCCGGCCTGCCGGTGGTCTGTGCACCCTGTGGGGGTCTGTACCAGCCTGCCGGGGGGCTGTGCCGGCCTGCCGGGGGGCTGTGCACCCTGTGGGGGTCTGTACCGGCCTGCCGGGGGGCTGTGCTGATGTCCGGGGGTCTGTGCAGGCATCGTCCGATGGGACTACAAGTCCCATCGGGCGATGCCTGCTACCATGACAGTGATTGACACATTAGCCAATGATGGGACAGTAGTAGTCCCATCATCCAGCTAATGTGTTAAATGTTAAAAAAAAAAAAAAAATACTACATACATACCACATATATACTACATGCATGCTACATACATGCTACATGCATGCTACATACATACTACATGCTACATACATACCACATATATACTACATGCATGCTACATACATGCTACATGCTACATGCATGCCACATACATACTACATGCTACATACATACCACATATATACTACATGCATGCTACATACATACTACATGCTACATGCATGCTACATACATACTACATGCTACATACATACTACATACATACTACATGCATGCTACATACATACTACATATATACTACATGCATGCTACATACATACTACATGCTACATACATACTACATATATACTACATGCATGCTACATACATACTACATGCTACATACATACTACATACATACTACATGCATGCTACATACATACTACATGCTACATGCATGCCACATACACACTACATGCTACATACATACCACATATATACTACATGCATGCTACATACATACTACATGCTACATGCATGCTACATACATACTACATGCTACATACATACTACATACATACTACATGCATGCTACATACATACTTCATATATACTACATGCATGCTACATACATACTACATGCTACATACATACTACATATATACTACATGCATGCTACATACATACTACATGCTACATGCATGCTACATACATGCTACATACATACTACATACATACTACATGCATGCTACATACAATACATTCATACAATACATACATAGACATACAGTACATATAACATAGAGTAACATACTTACCAATACTTGTCACATTGTTCCCCGAAGCCATTGTCTTTTACGGAATAAATATTAACATAACAAACCACAAAAATACTCACCCATGATCCGAAGCAGTCCACGAGTGTGTCCCACGACGATCTTGGGTAGAGAACTGCAGCATCAGCTGATGCTGCCGCTCTCTACGGGCTGCAGGAATCCAATGACGGAAGGTAGGTATCCTTCCGCACTGTATTCCTCCGCCAGTTAAAAAAAAAAAAGTCCCTAGTCTCACTTTATGGTAAAAGCTGTGTGGGAAATTCCCACACAGCTTTTACCATAAAGTGAGACTAGGGACTTTTTTTTTTTAGCTGGCGGAGGAATACAGTGCGGAAGGATACCTACCTTCCGTCATTGGATTCCTGCAGCCCGTAGAGAGCGGCAGCATCAGCTGATGCTGCAGTTCTCTACCCAAGATCGTCGTGGGACACACTCGTGGACTGCTTCGGATCATGGGTGAGTATTTTTGTGGTTTGTTATGTTAATATTTATTCCGTAAAAGACAATGGCTTCGGGGAACAATGTGACAAGTATTGGTAAGTATGTTACTCTATGTTATATGTACTGTATGTCTATGTATGTATTGTATGAATGTATTGTATGTAGCATGCATGTAGTATGTATGTAGTATGTATGTAGCATGTATGTAGCATGTATGTAGCATGTAGTATGTATGTAGCATGCATGTAGTATGTATGTAGTATGTATATAGCATGTAGTATGTATGTAGCATGCATGTAGTATGTATGTAGTATGTATGTAGCATGTAGTATGTATGTAGCATGCATGTAGTATATATGTGGTATGTATGTAGCATGTAGTATGTATGTAGCATGCATGTAGTATGTATGTAGCATGCATGTAGTATGTATGTAGCATGCATGTAGTATATATGTAGTATGTATGTAGTATGTATGTAGTATATATGTAGCATGTAGTATGTATGTAGTATGTATGTAGTATGTATGTAGCATGTAGTATGTATGTAGCATGCATGTAGTATATATGTAGTATGTATGTAGCATGTATGTATGTGTGTAGCATGCATGCAGTATGTATGTAGCATGCATGTAGTATGTATGTAGTATGTATGTAGTATGTAGTATGTATGTAGCATGCATGTATTATATATGTAGTATGTATGTAGTATGTATGTAGCATGTAGTATGTATGATGCATATATGTAGCATGCATGTAGTATATATGTAGTATGTATGTAGTATGTATGTAGCATGTAGCATGTATGTAGCATGCATGTAGTATATATGTAGCATGTAGTATGTATGTAGCATGCATGTAGTATGTATGTAGCATGCATGTAGTATATATGTAGTATGTATGTAGTATGTATGTAGCATGTATGTAGTATATATGTGCTATGTATGTAGCATGTAGCATGCATGTAGTATATATGTAGCATGTAGTATGTATGTAGCATGCATGTAGTATGTATGTAGCATGCATGTAGTATATGTAGTATGTATGTAGTATGTATGTAGCATGTAGCATGTATGTAGCATGCATGTAGTATATATGTAGCATGTAGTATGTATGTAGCATGCATGTAGTATGTATGTAGCATGCATGTAGTATATATGTAGTATGTATGTAGTATGTATGTAGCATGCATGTAGTATATATGTACTATGTATGTAGCATGTAGCATGTATGTAGCATGCATGTAGTATATATGTAGCATGTAGTATGTATGTAGCATGCATGTAGTATGTATGTAGCATGCATGTAGTATATATGTAGTATGTATGTAGCATGCATGTAGTATATATGTACTATGTATGTAGCATGTATGTAGCATGCATGTAGTATATATGTAGCATGTAGTATGTATGTAGCATGCATGTAGTATATATGTAGTATGTACTGTATGTAGTATGTATGTAGCATGCATGTAGTATGTATGTATGTAGTATTTTTTTTTTTTTTTTTACATTTAACACATTAGCCGGATGATGGGACTACTACTGTGCCATCATTGGCTAATGTGTCAATCACTGTCATGGTAGCAGGCATCGCCCGATGGGACTTGTAGTCCCATCGGACGATGCCTGCACAGACTACCGGAGCCTGCACAAACCCCCCGGCAGGCCGGCACAGCCCCCCCGGAGCCTGCACAGACCACCGGCAGGCCGGTACAGACCCCGGGCAGTCCGCACAGCCCACTGGCAGGCCGGCACAGCCCCCCGGCAGGCCGGCAGAGACCCCCGGAAGGCCCGTACAGACCCCCGAGAGGCTGTACAAGGGCAGGAAAGGGTTTTTCCAATTCCGATACCGGAAGTCTCATAGACTTGAATGGGACTTCCGGTATCGGCATCGGCGATACCGATACTTTTTTTAAAGATCGGCCGATCCATTCCGATCCGATATTTTGAAGTATCGGACGGTATCGCTCAACTCTATTTATGACGAAGAGCCAACACGTGTCAAATGCCCCATCATTGTCCCCTTCATGTAGAAATATGCCCCATCATGATCCCCTTCATGCAGAAATATGCCCCATCATGATCCCCTTCATGTAGAAATATGCCCCATTATGATCCCCTTGATGTAGAAATTGCTCATTCTACCACCTCCATCATTTCCTCCTCCCCATCACCCCATCATTGTCCCTCTCCCCATCACTCCCATCACTGGCCCTCTCCCCATCACTGGCCCTCTCCTCATCAATGACCCCCTCCCCATCGGCCATCTCCCCATCACTCCCATCATTGGCCCTCTCCACATCACTGACAAACAAACACACACACACCACAGCGGCGACACTCACCAAAAACACACACCACAACGGCCACACACACCAGCGGCCACACCGACCTCTCTGCGCACCGTGTGAGAAGCAGGAAGTGCAGCTCCAGATCAGTGAGGCGAGGCCGCGTGCCAGCTAGGAGGGCTCTGCGTACCCTCTCTGGCATGCGTGCCATAGGTTCGCCATCACTGGTATAGAGAGTGAGGGGGTAAATATATGAGGAGACAGTATGAGGAGGGAGGGGAATAGTGAGAGGCGACAGTATATTGCAGACAATTTTATTCAGGAGCATTATAATAACACTTCTATCTTTAAGGGGATCGTGTGGAGATTTGCTGCAGAAGACCGGAGAAGATGGAAGTCTGCAGAGACGAGATGTGGATGAGAAAACTCATCATGGGGTCTGGACAAGAAGAAAAGAAGAACGACTCCAGAGACGTCATCTATAAGGTACCTGGATGTAAATATTATTTGTGATACTGACTAATACTCATGTTTTTATTTGTTAGGATTATTAAAGGGGTTCACAAGGTTTGTGCCGAGTTTGCAGTCATTCTACATGACTGCAGACTTCTGATTCTCACAGTGCTCACTGAACGCTGTTAGGATTCTCTCGTGCCGGTAAATTACATACATGCGGTCACATGCTGACTAGACATGCGTGGTTTCACTCAATGAAAATGAACCGAGCGAGGCTGGGCACGTCTAGTCGGAATGTGGTCAGAAGAATATAAAATCACATACATGTGCTGATATATGATCATGTACTCTTGCCACCGGTACGGGAGAATCCTAAAAGTGTGCAGTGCATTCGTTGTGAGAATTCAGAAGCTGCAATGTCAGGATTCAGCTCTGCAGGTTCCAGTAGTCATCACATGGACACTTCACTGATATGAGACTTTCATACTTATGGTCCTGTGACAACGAGCTTCTTTTCCTGCTTCTCTCAGTTTTTCACTGAACATTAGGAAGAGCAGCTCGTGGGTACAGAACGAAGTGTGCAAATCGCATGTTTGCGGTGGGGGGGGGGGCGCCGGACCGAATTCTTGCCCTGGGTGCCAGAAAGCCTAGAAACACCTCTGCAAAGCAAAGTCTAACTCAACTTGTCACATTACTGCCCTGGTCCAATGCAACAAGACAGCTCAAGAGTATGTCTTCTGTAAGTGGCTTTAATTATTCTTTTTGGTTCAACCCCCTTAAATGTCATCAATTCCACATGATAATCAATGTCCTCAAGATAGTTTTGACTATAATAAAGCTCCAGATTCTTACATAGTCCCATCAACATGGTAACTTGCCCATACTTTCCTTTAAGACCATTCCTAAAGATAATCCAGTGCTTTTCGGCTTCCGATCTTCTGTTGTTATCAATGAACTTTTAATTAAGTCGGCTATCACTCATCTTGCTGTAGCTAATCTGATGATATCCTCTTAATTAGAAATCTACAGAACTCCAACCATTTATCACTGGATCAATAGATGTGACCAGATTTATTTGCTGGAAGAGTTTGTGTGCTGGGTTCTCAGGAAACAAACACTATTTTTCAGATTGAAAGGTTTTGAGCCTCTTTGAAGTGTTTATTCTTTGTAAACTGCGCGACTGTAAGAATTGTCTATTATGTAAACTTTTTTTAGTGAAATAATCTTGAAGTCTGGTAAATGTTCATAATTGATATGATAGAGCTATTAGGGTGATATAACATGCCACAGCCATTATTTCACTGATGTGGTCTTTTAATTGCAAATTTACCATGTGTTTCATACACTATATGTACTTTGAAATAAATAAGATTATGGATGTATGTTATTGGGATTTACAAGAAAAGTAGCCAAAGTGACACCCTTTCTATGATATCACTTCTCTTTTGGTGGGGAAAACCTTACCATCTCGGTTATACTTTTCAACAAAAAAAGCAACCAACCATCAAACTTACTAAAATCACACACACAAAATCTATTTGTCAGAACATACCAAACACACTGTAAAACAAGAAGTAGGTTGATGCGTTGTTGCTAGTCAAAGAAAAAAACTTGACATTTTTTTCTGGGCTCTAAAGGGGTAAAGTTTTTCCTTGTGGAGAGTGACATGCCAAGCCTGGCATGTCATAGTGGGGAGACTTATAAGCCATGCATGATCCTGTAGGAAACTAAATATGCAAATTGTCTCTTTAGAGAGGAAGAGGACTAGAACTCTAGATTTTAGATATACACAAGTGGGGAAAATGTGAATAAAAATTAACTTTTATTAGTGTATTAATAACATATATCGTATATACTTGTGTATAAGGTATAAGCCGACCTGAATATAAGCCGACCCCCCTAATTTTGCCACAAAAAAACTGGGAAAACCTATTGACTCGCGTATAAGCCTAGGGTGGGAAATGCAGCAGCTACTGGTAAATTTCAAAAATAAAAATAGATACCAATAAAGTTAAAATTAATTGAGACATCAGAAAGTTAAATGTTTTTGAACATCCATATGGAATCAGGAGCCCCGTATAATGCTCCATACAGTTCATGATGGCTCCATAAGATGCTCCATACAAAATATACCCCATATAATGCTGCACAAAGGTTAATAGTGGCCCCATAAGATGCTCCATAGAATAATATGCCCCATATGCTGCTCCATAAAGGTTATGGCCCTATGAGATGCTCCATAGATTATACCCCCATAAGATGATCCATAAAATGCTCCATAGATTATGCCCAATATGCTGCTCCATATACAGTCATGGCCAAAAGTATTGACACCCCTGCAATTCTGACAGATAATATTCAGTTTCTTCCTGAAAATGATTGCAAACACAAATTCTTTGGTATTATTATCTTCATTTAATTTGTCTTAAATGAAAAAATGCAAAAGAGAATGAAGCAAAAAGCAAAACATTGATCATTTCACACAAAACTCCAAAAATGGGCCAGACAAAAGTATTGCCACCCTCAGCCTAATACTTGATTGCACAACCTTTTGCCAAAATAACTGCGACCAACCGCTTCCGGTAACCATCAATGAGTTTCTTACAATGCTCTGCTGGAATTTTAGACCATTCTTCTTTGGCAAACTACTCCAGGTCCCTGATATTTGATGGGTGCCTTCTCCAAACTGCCATTTTTAGATCTCTCCACAGGTGTTCTATGGGATTCAGGTCTGGACTCATTGCTGGCCACCTTAGAAGTCTCCAGTGCTTTCTCTCAAACCATTTTCTAGTGCTTTTTGAAGTGTGTTTTGGGTTATTGTCCTGCTGGAAGACACATGACCTCAAGGCAGACCCAGCTTTCTCACACTGGGCTCTAAATTATGCTGCAAAATTTGTTGGTAGTCTTCTGACTTCATAATGCCATGCACACGGTCAAGCAGTCCAGTGCCAGAGGCAGCAAAGCAACCCCAAAACATCAGGGAACCTCCGCCATGTTTGACTGTAGGGACCGTGTACTTTTCTTTGAATGCCTCTTTTTTCTCCTGTAAACTCTATGTTGATGCTTTTGCCCTAAAAGCTCTACTTTTGTCTCATCTGACCAGAGAACATTCTTCCATAATGTTTTAGGCTTTTTCAGGTAAGTTTTGGCAAACTCCAGCCTGGCTTTTTTATGTCTCAGGGTAAGAAGTGGAGTCTTCCTGGGTCTCCTACCATACAGTCCCTTTTCATTCAGATGCCGACGGATAGTACGGGTTGACACCGTTGTACGCTCGGACTGCAGGGCAGCTTGAACTTGTTTGGATGTTAGTGGAGGTTCTTTATACAACATCCGCACAATTTTGCATTGAAATCTCTTGTCAATTTTTCTTTTCCGGCCACATCTAGGGAGGTTAGCCACAGTGCCATGGGCTTTAAACTTCTTGATGACACTGCACACGGTAGACATAGGAACATTCAGGTCTTTGGAGATGGACTTGTAGCCTTGAGAGTGCTCATGCTTCCTCACAATTTGGTTTCTCAAGTCCTCAGACAGTTCTTTGGTCTTCTTTCTTTTCTCCATGCTCAATGTGGTACACACAAGGACACAGGACAGAGGTTGAGTCAACTTTAATCCATGTTAACTGGCTGCAAGTGTGATTTAGTTATTGCCAACACCTGTTAGGTGCCACAGGTAAGTTATAGGTGCTGTTAATTACACAAATTAGAGAAGCATCACATGATTTTTCGAACAGTGCCAAAACTTTTGTCCACCCTCTTTGTTATGTTTGGTGTGGAATTATATCCAATTTGGCTTTACGACAATTCTTCTTGTGTTTTTTCATTTAAGACAAATTAAATGAAGATAATAATACCAAAGAATTTGTGTTTGCAATCATTTTCAGGAAGAAACTGAGTATTATCTGACAGAATTGCAGGGGTGTCAATACTTTTGGCCATGACTGTATCTTGATGGCCCTATAAGATGCTCCGTAGAATATGACCCCATATTTTCCATAAAGGTTATGACCCCATAAGATGCTCCACAGAATATGCCCCAATAAGATGCTCCATAGACTATGTCCCATATGCTGCTCCATAAAGGTTATAGCCCCATAAGATGCTCCATAGATGATGCCCCATAAGATGCTCCATAGAATAGGCCACATAAGATGCCCCATATTTATGCCCCCATATGCTGCCCCCATATGATGCTCCAAAGAATATGACCCCATATGCTGCCCCCATAAGATGCTCCATTGATTATGCCCCCATAAGATGCTCCATAGATTATGCCCCCATATGCTGCTCCATAGATTATGCCCTCATATGCTGCTCCTGCAAATAAAAAAAGACATACTCACTTCTCCATTGCTGGGGCCAGGTGCCGGTGTCACCGCTCACTCAGAACCCCGGCACCTGCGATTGCTGTGAATTCGCTTTCTGGCTTACCTCTGGTTACTAGTGAAGGTAGTGGAGCTGGTTATATTGACAAAGGGGTCACGAGTGTTAGGCATCGGATTCCTGCAGCTGCACAGCAGGGATCCAGAGCCATACATCCAGCGGTCTCCCATTCCTCTCCGACTGCACAGGGACCTGCACAGCAATCTCGGCGATCCAGGCACCCTGCTCAGACCAGCTCTCTGGGTCTGGATGTTGCTGCCACCTCTGGACCAGCAATGGTAGTGCAGCCTGCTTTGCAGGAAACCACTCCAGAGGCTAAGTCCTCTCGCCATGCTACTGGGCATGCCCACAAGACGATCTCCCAGTGGAGATCAGGAGTCACGTGCTCTAGTCGGCCATGCGCTAGTATAGGCTATACTTGCTAGATGTGTGAATGGTGACGGATGTATGATTCTGGTAACTGACTCATTTGAAACAACTTCCCTCTGATATTACGCATGTGGATAGGGAACTAGAGTTATAGTCAGCGCAAGCCAGTGGCAAGCCATACGCCACAGTGCATACCGCACCGCTACACTAGCGTCCGATAGTGTGATGCCTCACGGCACTGTCGTACAGCGGCAGTAGTTACCGCCGCGCTGCAGTTAGCAGCACTTCCTGGCGTCCACGGCAGCGACGCCGCACGCATGGTAGGTCAGGACGGACACTGACCTCGGCCTTGGGCCGTGTCCTGCGACCGTATATGCGTGTGTGTGCACTCCAGCTGAGACCTGTGAAGCTAACAGGCTCGGTGTTTATGCTTTATTTGTACTGAAGCGCCTCTGTGAGGTTAACAGAGTCCGCTCTGCACACCTCGGGTGACGTTTAACCCGAGCGCAGTATACCGTCATATAGCTAGCCTGCCATTACTGAGCAGCGGTTGTTACACCTACTGCACGGTGGACCCCGGGTGGCGAACGCACTTCGTATTATTTATATTTAGTGCGTTCCGCCGTCCCTAACAGCAAGTTCTCTTTCTGGGCTCCCTCTGGTGGTTAATGGAGGTAATAGAGCTGATCTGATTAACAGAGGCTTGCCACCTGATCATGAGGAGGACGATTGGAGATCTGGGGTTTCTGACTGGATATAAGACAGCCGACTCCCTCTATCCCTGCTGGTGATTTTTTTCCTGCCTTCTGAGGTCTTAGTTTCCAGCTCATTCCCTGCATGCTCAGCTAAGTGTTCTTTTGCTATTGTTCACATTTGATCTGGTTTTGTCTATTTCAGTTTTGTGTGGTCAGCCAGCTGCGGCTGGGGCTGTGCTGAATCTCTATTCATATGTTACTGCTTGTGCCAGTTTGTTTTTGTTCCTTATTAGATTGGCCTCTTTTTGCTCTGCTTTCAGAATATACCAGAGTGCTGATATAGTGGGCAAAGTCGTGCGACTTCAGTATTTTTCTATCAGACGTGTTGGACATTTTTTGCAGGTTTTTTTGCGTGATTGCAGATGGTTTCCTTTCCTGTCCTGTCTAGTTAGTGTGGGCCCCATTATTTGCTCAGTCTATTTTCTTATCTGCATTTGTGTTTTCATCTGGTCTAACCAACAATATATGTTTGGGGGCTATCTATTCCTTTGGGGTCTGCTCTGGGGCAGTTTAGATTTCCCCTTTCTTGCTTTAGGCTTATTTAGCTCTCCGGCTGTGTCGAGGCGTCTAGGATCATCGTAGGCACGCTCCACGGCTACTGCTAGTTGTGTGGATAGGATCAGGGGTCTGCAATCCGCTTAGTTACCAACCTCTCTGGTTTTCTGTGGCTTAGCTTGGTCTTGCTTTCCTCCTCGGTGACCCAATCATAACATGCGATATTCACCTGTCCCTGGTCCATCGCTGCTCACCATCAGTGACGTTTAGGCAGCAGAGGGCGCGGCACGCACTAATCACATCCCTGCGCCCTCTGCTGGCTGAATGTCACTGACAGAGGACGCGAAGGACAGAGTGACGCGCAGAGATAGACTGTGGATAGGTGAATATTGGATATACTTACCCCCTCCTGGCATGGTCTCTGCAGCCCCCCGCTCTCAAGGTCTCCCTTCCTTCAGCAGTCACGTGGTACCGCTCATTAAAGACATGAATATGCACATATTCATGTCTTTAATGAGCGGTACCACGTGACCGCTGAAGTAAGGAGCCTGAGACTGTAGGACAAGCAGGGGGGCTGCAGAGATGTGCCAGGGTGGTTTAAGTATGATCTGAAACCCCACTCCCCTCCCCCGCCGACCCACTGGCATATATGACACACGTATAAGCCAAGAGGGGAACTTTCATGGGCTGAAAATCTCGACTTATACGAGAGTATATACGGTATTTTGTTCTCAATTAGAAATACGATATTAGCGTATTTTTCGGTTTATAAGACACTCCGGATTATAAAGAAAACAAAACCGTTGGCACAACCCTCAAGATAATGGTGCACAAGTAGGATCCCAATCCGTGAACTTCTATATATAAACTTGGCACACACTTATTGGTTCTGATGCAGAAAGGTGATTTTAATTAAGTACAGTACATACATTCAGACGTTTCGGTCTATGACCTTCATCAATGTACTGTGAATCAAAACATAAAATAATAATAAGGGTGGCATAAATAACTACAAAATTAGGTGTAAAAATAAGCATATACAAAGTACATGTGTAATCAAAATCCAGAATATATCATAATACTGTGCGGAGACATCAATCACATTGTAGCACAGTGTATACAATAGAGCCAGGAATGACAACAATCGTGGAGATCAAGGTCAGCAAAGATAAAGAGGCACATACCAATATGATGTACTGTGAGCTCTTAGTGACTGGGCTAAAAGAAGAAACCTGAGGGGAAAACGGAACTGCTATATTACATGGAAGAAATCTGTGGTAGGTGTGTGTGTTGAAGGTGCTGCATAAATTACATACCAATAGGTGAGGAGGCACCAAGGGCCATCTCTCTGTAGGAGAGAATGACAATAGGCGACTAAGTTTCATGGTATGTGTATACTGGTGCAAGTGAAGAAAGTGCCCGTTGGATCTTACCGTTGCTTAAGTGAACATTCAGTTTGGCTGAAGGACGCGGTATCCGCCGCGAATCAATGGCGCGACATTATAGGGGAGCGTCAGGGTTTATATCCCTGACCAAGATGGTGGCTGGGCGGAAGTGCACAACAGGAAGTGGACCAGCGTGCGCTCCACCAATGTCATTATGCGCTCCAGGCGCTGAGAGAGGACGGGAGGGGGGCGTGAGCAGGGCATGCCTACCAGGTTGCGCTGTTGAATACTAATGAATAGACCATTTTATAAGGGAGTTGTCATGATCCTGGTTGGAGGATGACAGATAAAAGCACATGTAACCTTTATTTCTCCTTAAGCGGTGTGCTTAAAGATAGTTTTGGCCCCGGTGGTCATTAGGGTCATTGCACTGTGGTGGTTTCAGTTCTAGTTTTGCCCCCGGTGGCCGTTAGGGTCATTGCACTCTGGTTACTTTAGTTTAGTGCACGTGATTATGAAGCAGGTGTGATTGCTGGCTCTTACCTATAAAAGAGTTTCAGGTGGTTGCAATCACTGTTGGTGATATTGTTCATTTCCAACCAAGTCTGGTGGAGGAAGGAACTACTGAGAGGAGTTCCTTGCAGCTCATGCAGAGCTCTGGTGTAGTAGCTTCAGGTGGAAGCTGAATTCTGGTGGTGGACTCTGTTGCTGTGAGCAAGAGCAACAGAGCAAAGCTAAGTGGTGTTACCCCTGCTTTGTAACTTTCCTTTTGTGTGTTTCAGTGCAGTGGTGGGATTAGTTTCTGCACCGTCCATTTCACTAGCAAGGGCTAGGTGCAGGGCGAGCTAGGGTTTTTAGGTTCATGATCGGCGCCCGGTGCGGAACCGGCCTAGGGATCGTTAGGAGTGTAGAGACACTGACTCAGGGGAGTGAAGGAGAACTCCACGTCCCCGTTCCCTATCGCAGGGCCCTCCGTTGTATCAGTTTCCCTGGTGTTTCCCTTTATTATTTAAATTCGCCCTGCTGGAGGCGGTGTATCCAGTTATACGTGTAATTCTGAAATTAGCCCTGTTGGAGGCGGTGTATCCAGGGTCACGTGTGCCATAAAAATTCGCCCTGCTGGAGGCGGTGTGTCCAGTCACACGTTGACCATCACAAGAGTGCATTGCATTGTAGTTAGTCTGTTACCATAGTTACTAGCACGGCGTTGATGCAGGAAGTGCCAGGAAAATAGATAGAGGATATTCAGTGCTCTAGTGGTGGTGATTAGAGTTGAGTGACTTTTGGTTTTTTAGGGTCGAGTTTCGTTTCTTGAAACCCGACTTTTCCAAAAGTCGGGTCGAGCAAGATCGGCCGATTATAGGGAAAAGTCGGGGTCGTCCCGAAACACGAAACCCAATGTAAGTCAATCGGGAATAAAAGTCAGCAGTGAGAGGAGGACAGGAAACACACCTACAGTGCTCATTTGAATGCCAAAAGCATCAATTCTTCTTACTTAAGCTTGTCAACCTTAATTAACTTCATAATACAAGTTACGCACTGAAAAATGGGGGTTATTTGGCTAAAGTTGTGGGGGGGTACGGCTGGCTCCAGGTTTTCATGTGCCCTGGGCGAAAGAGCGCCCCTTTAACACATACCACAACTCATCATGCTCCGATACGGCAGAGAAATAGTGGTATAGTACAATGAAAAATACTTCACTTTTTACATCTCATGACGAGGCCCATCTATTTCTCCATACAGAATCATTGGTCCCATATAATGTTTGAAACAGTATATGATGAGCTCCACATAATGCTACAGTATATGTTGGTCCCCATGGATGAAGCTCCACTGTCTTATGGGCCCAAATAATGCTCCAAACATAATGGGCCCCATTTCTAATGCTCTAGTGTATAATGGGCCCTGTAAATGCTGCTCCAGTGTCTGATGTCCACCTTTGGAATGTTCCAGTGTATGGTGGGCCCTATCTATCATTCTCCAGAGTATAGTGCTCCCCAAAAATTGCTGTCCCAACATTGAAAACAATCAAATAAGTCTCCTCGCTAGGGAATCCCTGTACTAGTCTGGACTCCTCGTCGTCCCCATCTTCCATCTCACTGCACAGTATTTCAACCTTGCAAGTGCTGTGATCCTGAGCAAGCAGGGGGGGGCCACTCGTTGGCGACGGCACTGGCACAGGGCCCTGGATAGTACGGTGGTGTGTCTGATGGCGGGTGGGCCGAACCTGCACTTTCATCTGCAGCTTCCTCTTTGTCACCGTGTAAGATGGAACTGTATATGGGAAGGGTAACCTGAGTTTCATCAGGGTCAGATTCAGGCCGTGTAGCGTGCGAGGGGAATGTAGTGGTCTGGGTCAATGTACCAGCAGATTCATTGTGCAGTGGATGGGCATCAGTGCACTTGTGTCGCCCCCAGGAGTACGGTCGCCACAGTGGCATTACCTTCCTCCTAGGGAGTGTGATGTCATGCTTGGGAGCAACGAAGGATCTCTCTAGCAGGTTAACTGATTGGGCGGCGTTATTCCCACGAGTCATGACCCTCCAAACAGCATTCATGAAGTGTTTGTTTTACGTGGGCAGTATGGTTGCAAAGCTGAACTTAAAGGAATGTCCAGAAGGGCACCACCAGGAGTGGAGCCTACGGTTAAATTCGACTCCACCTGGGAAACCTCAACCATGCCAGCTACAGAACAGATGCACACATTGCAAGCTTAATTCCGTTAACAAACGAGACTCCGTCATGCCCCGCGGTCCGAGTCCAGCTTACTAGAGGGACACGTGAGGCTCTGGCACATGAGATTGGCCAATAACTGGTGTGTCATGCCCTTACATGTCCGTGGCTGCATGTGCGCTACACTGAAAAGGCCAGCGTTTGTCGCTTACAGGTGCAGATAACCCGCTGAACAACGTTAGTGATGGGGATCACTGATTACAATTATTACCCGCGAACGATGATTTCCCAGTAAGTGCAGGTCAACCGCAGTTCCGGAATTAGGCCTAACCGTCATTCCTGAAAAAATGAAAAACTTACGTGTGCAAACCAAAGGTGCTGTAGCTTGCTTAACAGCTCGCCAGCCGTTCTCACGCCCAGTATGGATTACACGTGATTGCACAAAGGTGAGAAAGGGTACCGTATCCCCGGATAACATGTATGGATAGCGTACACATTCAAAATATATGTCTATACATCAGGAGGCAGGCTCAGATGGTGTCAGGCCCAGTATGGCTTGCACGTGATTGCACAAAGGTGAGAAAGAGTACCGTATCCCAGGATAACATGTATGGATAGCGTACACATTCAAAATATATGTCTATACATCAGGAGGCAGGCTCAGACGGTGTTAGGCCCAGTATGGCTTGCACATGATTGCACAAAGGTGAGAAAGGGTATCGTATCCCCGGATAACATGTATGGATAGCGTACACATTCAAAATATATGTCTATACATCAGGAGGCAGGCTCAGACGGTGTTAGGCCCAGTATGGCTTGCACGTGATTGCACAAAGGTGAGAAAGGGTACTGTATCCCCGGATAACATGTATGGATAGCGTACACATTCAAAATATATGTCTATACATCAGGAGGCAGGCTCAGACGGTGTTAGGCCCAGTATGGCTTGCACGTGATTGCACAAAGGTGAGAAAGGGTACCGTATCCCCGGATAACATGTATGGATAGCGTACACATTCAAAAGATATGTCTATACATCAGGAGGCAGGCTCAGACGGTGTCAGGCCCAGTATGGCTTGCACGTGATTGCACAAAGGTGAGAAAGGGTACCGTATCCCAGGATAACATGTATGGATAGCGTACACATTCAAAAGATATGTCTATACATCAGGAGGCAGTCTCAGAAGGTGTCAGGCACAGTATGGATTTGACGGCCCAGACTACACAGCGGAGGAGCAGGGAGAGGTAAAGATTGCAAATGCTGGGCCCTGCCCAAGCAAGGGGGGCCCACTCGTGGGCGTCGGTACTGGCACTGGGCTCCTCATAGTACGGCGGTGTGTCTGACGGCGGGTGTGCACCACCACCGTCAGAGACACTTGATTGCACTATGAGGGACCCTGTGCCAGTGCCCGCGCCCAAGATTTGGCCTACCCACCTGTCCAGGGCAACGGCACTCGCACGGTGTCGTGCGCTAGGTGGTGACCCCGGCCATTGGGGGGGGAGGCAGCACAGTTAGGGAGTTTTAGAAAGTGGCATATGTTGATGTTGGACATTCAGCTGATGCAAAAGGCGAAATAGGTCAAGTCCCAGGAAGAGGTGGACCAAAGCAAGCCATTTTTCTGTCACCCTATGTGTCATCAGGGGAAGGTGGGACAAAATCCTTGGAAACCCATGCATGGTTCATTTTAATGAAGGTTAGATCATCCACATTTTGGGTTGACAGACGGGTCCTTTTTTCTGTCAGGATTGATCCAGCTGCACTGAAGACTCTTTCCGATAGCACACTTGCAGCTGGGCAAGCGAGCTCCTGTAAGGCATATTATGCCAATTCAGGCCAGGTGTCCAGATTAGCAGCCCAATAGTCAAAGGGGAATGACCTGTGTGGGAGAACATCGATATGGGAGGAAAAGTAGTTTGTAACCATAGTTGACAACTGCTGTCTCCTGTCACTTTCCATCGATGCTGTATTACCAGTTGTGTGAGCGGTACTTGAAAAATCAGTCCACAACATTGTCATGAAACCCCTGTCTCCAACGCCACTTCTGTTGTGTGCACCATGAACACCTCTGCCAAGCTGCCCCCGCCCGTACGGCTCGTGTGAGAACAATCACCGCTGCTGTGTGCTGGGAATGCCTCAAGCAACCGATTTACCAGAGTTGCTTGTTTATTAGCCAATATTAGGTCAAGGTTCTCCTGTGGCATGATGTTTTGTAATTTGCCTTTATAGCGTGGATCCAGGATGCTGGCCAACCAGTAGTCGTCATCGTTCATCATTTTGGCAATGCGGGGGTCCCTTTTTAGGATCCGCAAGGCATAATCTGACATGTGGGCCAATGTTCCCGGTGTCAATGATGCACTGTGAGTGCTGGTGGGAGGAGCACTTTCTGGAAAATTCACATCCCTCCAGTCACGCACAAACCCTGTACCAGACCTTGCCACGCCAACATTTTCACTTGCCCCACGAGATGCATCCTCCTCCCCTAAGTAATCATCCCCATCATCCTCCTCCTCCTCTTCTTCCTCCAACTCGTCCAGGAGAGGTCCCTGAGCAGACAATGGCTGAATGTCATCAAGGATTCCCTCCACCTCTTCCTCCTCGTCAACATTGGCTGCAGACGCCTGCTCCTTAAGGTGCGTCAAAGTTTGCATGAGCAGACGCATAAGTGGGATACTCATGCTTAGGATGGCGTCGTCTGCGCTTACCAGCCGTGTGCATTCCTCAAAACACTGAAGGACTTTACAGAGGTCTTTCAGCTTCGACCACTGCACACCTGTCAACTCCATGTCTGCTCTCAAAGTGCCTGGCCGTGTATCCTCCCACAAATGTAATATGGCCTGCCTCTGCTCGCACAGCCGCTCCACCTTGTGCAGGGTGGAGTTCCACCTTGTTGCAATGTCGATAATGAGGCGGTGGTTGGGAAGGTGGAGCAATCGCTGCAGCTTCTGCATACGAACGGAGTGTACAGGCGACCGGCGGATGTGCGCGCACAGTCTTCGCACCTTCTGGAGCAGGGCTGTTAACTCCGGATAATTTTTGAGGAAGCACTGCACCACCAGGTTCAAGGTGTGAGCCAAGCAAGGTATGTGGCTGAGTTTTGAAAGGGCTATGGCTGCCACAAAATTACGGCCGTTATCACTAACTACTTTGCCTGCCTCAAGATGTACACTGCCCAGCCATGACTCAGTTTGTCGCTTCAACTACTCGGCCAGCACCTCGGCGGTGTGTCTGTCGCCCAAACACATCATCTGCAACACAGCCTGCTGACACTTTCCACTAGCTGCTCGATAGAGGGACACCTCGTGTGCAACAGTGGCAGCTGCAGATGGAGTGCTCGTACGACTGCGCTCTGTGGACGAGCTTTCGCTTCTGGAGGAGGAGGAGGAGGGTCGAACGCCTACAGCCAACTGTTTCCTATACCGTGGGCTAGGCAGCACTGTCCCACCACCGCTGTCCCCTGTGGACCCTGCATCCACCACATTAACCCAGTGCGCAGTGATGGACACGTAACGGCCCTGGCCATGCCGACTGGACCATGCATCAGTTGTGAGGTGCACCTTTCCACTCACTGACTGCTTGTGTGCATGGACAATGCGGTCTTTCACATGATGGTGGAGGGCTGGGATGGCTTTGCGAGAGAAGAAGTGGCGACTGGGTAGGTCATAGTGTGGTACTGCATAGGCCATGAGTTCGCGAAAAGCTGCGCTTTCCACCAACCGATAGGGCATCATCTCAAACGAGATTAGTTTGGCAATGTGTGCGTTCAAACCCAGTGTACGCGGATGAGAGACTGAGTACTTTCTTGACCTACTCATAGTGTCTGGGAGGGTGAGCTGGACTTGAGAGCTGCATATGGTGGAAGTAGCGGTGTACAGGGCGGACTGAGAGAGGGTTGATGATGGTGATGGAGTTGGTGTTCTTTCTGATGGCCTAGATTCAGTATTTCGTTGATATAACAGTGGGATTCTCTGACTGCTGTGGCCTTGCAACGACACCTCAACATTTGCTGCTGTGCTAACCGGTGGGCTTACAGTGGGGGAAACAATGTAGCGTTGCTGACTACCTTCTTTGTGATAAGTTGCACATGTGGCACTTGAGGTTTGGTGTTGTGTCCACGCTTGCAAGTGCATGGTGGTTAAATGTCTAAGCATGCAACTGGTATTCAAATTTTTCAGATTTTTCCCTCGGCTAAAGGTCTTTGCGCACCTTTTTTTTGCACATTTTGCGGCCTAGCACGCTGTGATCTTTTGACCCTCTGGACAAGCTGTCCAGCAACTGTTTTGATTTTTGGAACCTGTCTTTGGAGTGCTCCGGGCCTGCCAGATAACAGCTGTTGCGATGTCGATGTCTGCTGTGGATGCTCCTCATCTGAGCTATTGGAAGCAGCACCCTCTTCCCCCAATGGATGCCAATCTGGGTCAACAACTGGGTCATCCATCACCTCCTCTTCAATGTCATGTGCACCTTCCTCTGTGTCACCGTGTATGGTGGTATAGTGTGCGGGAAGGGGCACCTGAGTCTCATCAGGGTCAGAATCTGGCTCTGTACACTGCGAGGACAATGTAGTGCTCTGAGTGAATGTACCAGCAGAATCATCTATCAGCGGCTGTGCATCAGTGCACTCCATGTCAGATTCATCTTGGCCTGGGTAATTCACCATTTCACTTGATAATCCAGGCATGGTATGTGAAAACAGCTCCATGGAGTAATCAGTAGTATGGCCTGCGTCATCCTTCAATCTTGGTTGGGGTGAAGGACACAAGGAAAGGTGTGGTTCATGAACATGAGCCTCCAATGACGACTCAGTGCTTTTACTTTTGACAACTTTAGAAGAGGAGGCGATAGAGCTGGAGGCTGAGTCAGCAATGTAAGACAAAACTTTTTCCTGATGCTCTGGCTTTAAAAGCGGTTTGCCAATTCCTAGAAAACTAAGCCTTCGAAGCCTTATGGAGCCAGACGATGACGCAGGCTCAACACCTCCTGCATTCGGTCCTATTTTGCTTTTGCCACTACCAGCAGATCCACCACCAACACCATCATTAGCAGCTGCCAACCCCCGCCCAATTCCACGGCCTCTTCCACCAGCCTTCCTCATTTTTGGTAGAAATGTAGACAAAATCCAACAAACTATATAGTAATGTAAAACAAGGTACAAGGTGTCTATAGGACAGGGGAGATTTAGATTTTCTGCACATACTAGTGGACACTGGACACTTTTGGATTGTGTGAGGCCCACTGAATATCAGAGGGCTATGTCACAGGCTCGATGGCACATGTGTGAAAAAAGTGACTACAGGATAAGGGAGATTTTGAATTTCTGCAGACACTTGTGGACACTGGACACTTTTGGATTGTGTGAGGCCCACTGAATATCAGAGCGCTATGTCACAGGCTCGATGGCACAGGTGTGAAAAAAGTGACTACAGGATAAGGGAGATTTTGAATTTCTGCAGACACTTGTGGACACTGGACACTAGGATTGTGTGAGTCCCACTGAATATCAGAGCGCTATGTCACAGGCTCGATGGCACAGGTGTGAAAAAAAGTGACTACAGGATAAGGGAGATTTTGAATTTTTTGCAGACACTTGTGGACACTGGACACTTTTGGATTGTGTGAGGCCCACTGAATATCAGAGCGCTATGTCACAGGCTCGATGGCACAGGTGTGAAAAAAGTGACTACAGGATAAGGGAGATTTTGAATTTCTGCAGACACTTGTGGACACTGGACACTTTTGGATTGTGTGAGGCCCACTGAATATCAGAGCGCTATGTCACAGGCTCGATGGCACAGGTGTGAAAAAAGTGACTAAAGGATAAGGGAGATTTTGAATTTCTGCAGACACTTGTGGACACTGGACACTTTTGGATTGTGTGAGGCCCACTGAATATCAGAGCGCTATGTCACAGGCTCGATGGCACAGGTGTGAAAAAAGTGACTACAGGATAAGGGAGATTTTGAATTTCTGCAGACACTTGTGGACACTGGACACTTGGATTGTGTGAGGCCCACTGAATATCAGAGCGCTATGTCACAGGCTCGATGGCACAGGTGTGAAAAAAAGTGACTACAGGATAAGGGAGATTTTGAATTTTTTGCAGACACTTGTGGACACTGGACACTTTTGGATTGTGTGAGGCCCACTGAATATCAGAGCGCTATGTCACAGGCTCGATGGCACAGGTGTGAAAAAAGTGACTACAGGATAAGGGAGATTTTGAATTTCTGCAGACACTTGTGGACACTGGACACTTTTGGATTGTGTGAGGCCCACTGAATATCAGAGCGCTATGTCACAGGCTCGATGGCACAGGTGTGAAAAAAGTGACTAAAGGATAAGGGAGATTTTGAATTTCTGCAGACACTTGTGGACACTGGACACTTTTGGATTGTGTGAGGCCCACTGAATATCAGAGCGCTATGTCACAGGCTCGATGGCACAGGTGTGAAAAAAGTGACTACAGGATAAGGGAGATTTTGAATTTCTGCAGACACTTGTGGACACTGGACACTTGGATTGTGTGAGGCCCACTGAATATCAGAGCGCTATGTCACAGGCTCGATGGCACAGGTGTGAAAAAAGTGACTACAGGATAAGGGAGATTTTGAATTTCTGCAGACACTTGTGGACACTGGACACTTGGATTGTGTGAGGCCCACTGAATATCAGAGCGCTATGTCACAGGCTCGATGGCACAGGTGTGAAAAAAGTGACTACAGGATAAGGGAGATTTTGAATTTCTGCAGACACTGGTGGACACTGGACACTTGGATTGTGTGAGGCCCACTGAATATCAGAGCGCTATGTCACAGGCTCGATGGCACAGGTGTGAAAAAAGTGACTACAGGATAAGGGAGATTTTGAATTTCTGCAGACACTGGTGGACACTGGACACTTGGATTGTGTGAGGCCCACTGAATATCAGAGCGCTATGTCACAGGCTCGATGGCACAGTTGTGAAAAAAGTGACTACAGGATAAGGGAGATTTTGAATTTCTGCAGACACTTGTGGACACTGGACACTTGGATTGTGTGAGGCCCACTGAATATCACAGCGCTATGTCACAGGCTCGATGGCACAGGTGTGAAAAAAGTGACTACAGGATAAGGGAGATTTTGAATTTCTGCAGACACTTGTGGACACTGGACACTTGGATTGTGTGAGGCCCACTGAATGTCAGAGCGCTATGTCACAGGCAGAAATTGGCTAGTGTATCACAAACTACAAGATGTATGTAGAATTGGGCAGAATAGGAATCTCCCTAGAGTGTAGGTCTGTAAGAACGGAACAAGTCCTCCACTTATCCTTCCACAGTGACACACAGATAGCTTCACTGTGGCTGTGATAACAGCTGTTACACGGTACTGTGTGAGGAGCATACACCGCTGTATGGTGTGAAAAAATGCACGCTCAGTACCTCAGCAGGACAAAAAAAAAATTGGGATTGCTTTTAAAAAAGCAGTTTGCAGAGCAGTGGGTAAACAGCAATGCAGCTGTCAGGAAGCCTTAGAAGGCAGCCTAACAACCAACACCGCTGATCCACCACAATATAGCCTCCCCTTGCACTGCACACACAGTGACTGGTGTGTTGTACAGGCAAAATCGCTAGCAGCAGAAGCAGTTTTTTTTTCTTCTTCCCTGCCTAACGTCTCCCTACAGAATCAGCAACCTCTCCCTATGCTAAGATCGGCAGAAGTAAGATGGCGGTCGGCATGCACGCCCTTTTATAACCCCTGTGACGCCCACCAAAGCAAGCCAATCACTTGCATGCCCTTCTGAAAGATGGTGGTGACCCCTGCCTATGTCATCACATTGCCCACAGTGTCCGTGGATCCTGATTGGCTGAAAAAGAGTGCAAAACAAACTTTTGAAACGCGACTTTGGCGCGTAAGTCGCCGACCTCGTGGCCGACCTCATCCTAGGGTCGGGTTTCGTTTCATGAAACCCGACTTTGCCAAAAGTCGGCGACTTTTGAAATTTTTCGACCCGTTTCGCTCAACTCTAGTGGTGATTCAAATAATTCATAACTGTTGATTCTGTAATAAAGATAGATACAATTAGTATCAGGAATGCAACGTATAGAAATAGATCGCAAGACAGAGTATAACAACAATCATGATAAAATAATTATTGTATATAGTATTCCTTGTTTGTGGCGTTATTACAGTATAGTAGATCACATACCAGGTTATAGCAGGATCATGATAGAAGGAATGACTGCACATCATAATCCATGTTTAACCCCTTAGGTGCCAGGGTGTTGAGCTCATGAATCCAGTAGGCCTCTCTTCTTTTCAGTAGATTAGTGCGGTTGCCCCCCTGCGTGATGGATGAATTTGCTCCACAACTTGAAATTTCAGTTGTGCAATCGTGTGGCCAGCAGTGATAAAATGATAAGGGATCGGAAGAAGCATGTTCTTGCACCTAATAGTGGATTTGTGCTTGGATATACGATCCCTTATATGTTGTGTGGTTTCACCCACATAAAGTAAACCACAGGGGCATTTGATAATATATATTACAAACGAGCTATCACAAGTGTAATACTCTCTGATGTTATACTTTTTGCCTGTGTGGGGATGGTAGAAACAATTTCCTTTTTGGACATTGTTGCCCTGCGTGCATTGTAGGCAGGGGAAGCCACCATCTTGGTCAGGGATATAAACCCTGACGCTCCCCTATAATGCAGCGCCATTGGTCCGCGGCGGATACCGCATCCTTCAGCCATACTGAATGCTCACTTAAGCAACGGTAAGATCCAACGGGCACTTTCTTCACTTGCACCGATATACACATACCATGAAACTGAGTTGCCTATTGTCATTCTCTCCTACAGAGAGATGGCCCTTGGTGCCATTGGTACCTATTGGTATGTAATTTATGCAGCGCCTTCAACACACACACCTACCACGGATTTCTTCCATGTAAATAGCAGTTCCGTTTTCCCCTCAGGTTTCTTCTTTAAGCCCAGTCACTAAGAGCTCACAGTACATCATATTGGTATGTGCCTCTTTATCTTTGCTGACCTTGATCTCCACGATTGTTGTCATTCCTGGCTCTACTGTATACACTGTGCTACAATGTGATTGATGTCTCCGCACAGTATTATGATATATTCTGGATTTTGATTACACATGTACTTTGTATATGCTTATTTTTACACCTAATTTTTTAGTTATTTATGCCACCCTTATTATTATTTTATGTTTTGATTCACAGTACATTGAGGAAGGTCATAGACCGAAACGTCTGAATGTATGTACTGTACTTTATTAAAATCACCTTTCTGCATCAGAACCAGTTAGTGTGTGCCAAGTTTTTATATAGAAACTCCGGATTATAAGACGCACCCAAAGTTTTGAGGAGAAAAATAAGAAAAAAATATGTTTAATAAAATGGTGGTGCTTCCTATAATCCATGTGTCTTATTGCTTACCGGGGGTGGTGGCTGCGGTGAGGCGGGGTCCCAGGGTTGCTGCTGGAGGAGACAGGAGTGGGGTGATGCTGCAGGCCGCAGGCAGAGATGAGAGGGTGCTCCGATGTGCAGCACACTGCTGCGGGGGTCTTGTGCTGGTGCCGGGGGTCTTGTGCTGCTGCTGGGGGGCTTGTACTGCTGCCAGGGGGTTTGTGCTGCTGCCAGGGGGGGGGTTGCTGCTGCTGGGGGGCTTGTGCTGCTCCTGGGTGTTGCATTTGTAGAGATCAGACCTATGAAATGATCACGTTATTTAACCATCATGGATGCAAGGAGTGGAAAAATATATTACTTTCTAAAAATTAGAAAAAAGTGAACAGAAAAAAGGTAATTTTCCCCAAAATAGTACAAGTAACTCTACTGCTCATACCACAAAAGAAACAAGCCGTCACACAGTTCTGTCAATAAAAGAAATAAAAATATTGTGACTCCTAGAACATTATGATTATTATTTACTATTATAATGCTATTATTCCATGAAGCTTTACATGTGAAAAGGGGAATACATAAAAACAAGTACAATAATCTTGAACAAAGCGAGTCGCCAAATTGTCCAGGAGGAGAGAAGACCCTGCCCGCGAGAGCTCATAGCTACAAGGGATGTAGTAGGTGAGGGTAGAGCTGGTCGTGCAGCAGTATGGTAGAACGTGGGTCACTGTAGTTTGCAGGCTTGTCATGAACTATAAGATGTAATTTTAATGTGCAAAAGTCTAAATTTGATACTTTAATAATTCACTTTAAATGTACATGCTAAACTGGTCAGATTCTGGTCTGCCAAAAGCCAATGAGTATTCTTTCCTGCAAAGTGCAGCAGCTTAGAATCAATGGAGGTGCGTAATAAAATGGAATTTATGTTTGTTCATTAAAACCAGCAAAATTCAACACATTTGGACTCTCAAAAATATAACAAATACTATATACATGACACTCTAAATTAATAAAAAAAAATACAATCTTACCCTGATTCAGATGAACCAATTTCATCCTGTGCTTCTCCTAATGAAGCCATTAACAAGTGTGTATGGGGTAATTAACGCTTTTTTAACGACGACCCATAACCATCCTTTACCTTTCTTATTTGCTTCCTGCCCCATCCTGCCCCTTTCCTGCCAAGGTAATTCAATTTCTTCCTTTGCATAGTCAAAGTTACCACAGGAAATAGTGATTCAGCGCTCAATAATGACAAGGAGAGGAATTTACATTGGATACACCTCAAATTTTGGCAAGCAAGGACCATAGTCCATATGCTGTAGACTTTGTAACAAAAATTCTGCTCCTAATCTGTGGGTTGCATCAATCAATTGTGTGAGCTACAAACGGCACCGTATTGTGGGGTAGCACTGGTCAGGATAATGTAGAGGTGGGTAAAACACATACATTTTGGTGTCTTTTTGGTACCTTAAGAATGAATAAAAGTTAATTTATTTACGAACTTCCATTGATTACAATCATATGACCCGCAGAATAAAGGCATCAAGTTTATACCGCACAGTAAATACTGTAGAAAAAATCATTTTATCGTTCTTCCTACTTCCCAAGAAAAAAATAATATATAAAAAGTAATCAAAATAATATATATACCCTAAAATGGCATCAATTAGGGATGAGCAAATACATTTGAGTGGAACGTAATTCTACTAGAATTTTACAAAAATCTATAATTGTCAGAATGCAAATTATTTGTAATTCGCTTCTGTGCAAAAATGTGGCCACCGAACGTCAGTTTTCTGAATTGTAAGGTAGCCAGGGTGGTAGTTGTGGCAACGAACTGTAGTGTTCCCACACCTTGGCGCCCTACAGATAAAACGCAATGTCTCGTCTGCTGCATGTGCAGCGTGCCCAGCAATACACTCATATTTACTGTTAGAGTCCCCTTAGCTTCTGTCACTCTGGTTCTGTATCCACGAGCTCCACAAACCCTTCCAGAGACAATGTCCTTTTTCAACAGTTCAACTTTACTTAACAGAAAGTTATCCATCACATATGCAGCACAGAGTACACAGAGTGGCATCTCTCCAGCTTTCCCGGCCTTCACAGCACTTTCTGTTTCTTTTGGCAATCCCTGCCTCTCTTCGGGCAATCCCTGCCTCGCTTCCGGACAATCTCTGTCGAGGCCGTGCCTTTAGGACCACCAGCTTTCGGCCATTCCCTTGGTCCAGCTTCGAGTTATAGGGTAACGGGCTCACTGTCTCAGCTGCCCCCTAGTCCCTGCCGAAAGCTTTGGATCCTCTTTGGAACAGTTCTGTCTAAGCTGATGATCACTTGCATGACACTCAGCCTGGGGTCCCTTCCTGCCTTAGCAGCTTCACCCCCACAGCTGTCAGACTGTCCTATATCACTGTTACCTTCTTACTGACTACTGACCAGGAAGTGCCCACCTATCTCCCACTGTTCTAGGCTGCACTACCCTATAGCTCCTCCTAACTGATAAACCCCTAATGCTCACTATATCTACTCTAGACTCTGATTCCCTATCACTAATGCCCCACTAATCTAATCCCCCTATTGCCCTATGTTACCTTCTATTCTATCACTACTTCTATACAGAATACATATCAAATACATACACATTACAGTACATAAACAATACAGCAACATTACAATAACATTTGTAAATGACAAGGAGCCGCACATGATACATGCGTACAGTGTCAAACGAGGGGAAAACACATGACGGACTCTGTCACCTCCTTACAAACCATAACCTGCCTTCAAAGGATTAAAAAAATTGTTATACTCACTTAAATGTTAACTTTTTCTGCCCTTCATCTACTCACCAGCAATCTTCCTGTCCTTCCGCCTCTTCTGGTCCCACTTTGCTTTCATTGTAATCTTTGGTCGCCTTGCACTGCAACGGACCTCCACTGTGTCATGGAGTGAAGAGGGTTCTGCACAGGTGATGTGAGTGGTGGATGATCAGAAGATGTGATGAGGAACAGATGTGTGGTGATTAGAGATGGGCGAACCTAAACAGTAAAGTTCGGCGTCCTTACCGAACACCTTCTGGCCATGGCCACTTACCAGCCTGAGAACACCAGCCCCCAGCTGTCTGCTTTAGCAAGGTTGGTTGTCAAAAATGGGGGGACCCCATGCATTTTTTTGAAAATGATTTACTTAAATAATTTAAAAAAACAGCATGAAGGCCTCTCTATTCTTGATACCTATCCTTGCTGAAGCTGACAGCTGAGGGTTGCAGCCCCCAGCTGTGAGTTTTGCCTGGCTAGTTAGCAAAAATACAGGGGAACTCACGCTAATTTTTTAAAAAAAATATTTATTTACAGCATAGCAGCAGCTGATGAATACTCCCATCCACCGCTCCTGCTCTCTCTGTTATTAGCGGTAGCAGGTGTCAGATGATGGGAGCAGTTGTCCCATCAGCTGACACCAGTGACCGGAGGTAAACTTTATACCTCCAATCACAGTTAAGTGCTCCCGCTGTCTTGGGACAGCATGGGAACAACGACTCTCTGACCGGCGGGGATGATTTCACTGCCGATCAGAAGTGGTGTTTGCCACGCTGCCATGCGCATGACAGCGTGGCAAACACTGGATGTTCAGGCCCCCATTAAAGTGAATGGAGTCCAGGTTCGGGTTCGGGTCCAGGTACTGTTCTGGTACCCGAACCTGAACTTTTTGCAGCTGTTCGGTCGAACCCACCGGACTTGAACATCCAGGTGTCCGCCCATCTCTAGCGGTGATGAGTAGTGGAAGGCCAGAGAGGAGAGCAGAGAGTGAGGGTAATGATTTTTTTTACATATTATGTTTATTACGCTCTGGGGTCTGTAGAAAATGATAAGGGACATGCAACAAGCAAATTCAAATTTATTTAGCCTCATCTGCTACGGAAAACAACTTGTACATCTCCATCTACTAAAAAATTCTTGATATAAGACAACTCAGTAGTAAAACATAAAAAAGAACTGTACAAATTTGGCATGATCATAATCATATTGGAGAGAGTAAAAGCAGAAAAAAACACAAAAAAACAATGTGAGAATTGCTGTTTTTTACATTTTCTCTAAACAGAATAAAAGTTTTTTCTTTAATATATTTTATGTACCGCAAAATGGTGACATTAACAAGTACAAGTGTCTCACAAAAGCAAGCCTTTCTACAGCTACATCAACAGGAACATTAAAATGTTACGGTTTTTGAGAATGCAAAATGATTGCTAAATTAATTGTGTACGGTGCTTAACTGTTTAATTCATACTTTCTTGTATTTTGCATTTAGTTGTCTTGATAAGTGTAGATGCTTTTGAGGCACCAGTGTATAATATGTTACTAGCTAACGTGTCAAAAGAGCAGCCTGTTGTCATACTGTATATCTGCATAAGGCAGACGCAGACATCCGCTTATTCTCTCATCCAAGAGAATTGATGCGATTATGCTAATGGCACGCTGATCAGAGGTTGATCAGAGTGTGATCAGAGTGAGATCCAATTTTCTTGAATAAGAAGATGGCGCAAACAATTTCTCCATCTTCTTCTGTCAATCCGTGAAACTCGAACCTCACTCAGATATCACCTGAGTGCAGTCCAATGCTTTCAACACACTCATTGACTTGCATGGCCAAGTATGATCCAAATATCGGATCATTATTGTAAATAAATAAGCGTGTGCACAGCCGTTTAAGGGAGGTGCCAGAGTAGGTTCCCACACCGTAAGATATATAGCAAAAGACTCCGCACTCAACTTAACGTGATCAAGTAAGGTTTTAATGGTATCCACAAAGTAGTAACAGAAACGTTGCAAGTGGTCAGGATAGGGGCTGACAGATCGGCCAGTCATCATACAGGTCATTCCTCCTCTATATGCAGGCAGCACTCTACTATATGGTCTGATCTGTCAGCCTCTATCCTGACCACTTACACCTCAATAAATAGCCTGGATTGACTACCTCTAACAGCAAGTGATCTCATGGGTCCACCCATATCTGTACATATACTATAACGGTGACTGATGAAGGTCCATTATCATGACCGAAACGTTTCTGTTACTACTTTGTGGATACCATTAAAACCTTACTTGATCACGTTAAGTTGAGTGCCAAATATCGGATCAAACTCGGGCATGCAACAATTTTTTCTTTGGATAGTCTAGGTCTGAGAAAAAAATCGGAAATGTGCACGGCCTCAAAATAACACGGGGATGAGTGCAATCCGACAAAACGATGGATATCACTCGTTCGATGATTGCGGTCATTTGATCAAGCTCTAATAATGGTCTATTCTGTCTAAAGGTCTAGCTGGTCTCATGACAGCAAATGACACTATACCATATGTGCCATATTAACACATTTGGGGCAATTTAAAACATTTTTCTGCCAACTGTTAAAAATCTGTATTTTTTTTACTCCATTGATAAAGTACCCCAACATTCTTTCATTTTCTATCCTTCAGTCAAATGCGATGCACGATAAAACTTCATTGATTAAAATGTGACCCATTCTGCCGAGCTTGACACTGGTGACGATTCTGAAAAGTGAATATTAGTAAATGTGAATTATATGTTAGGAACATTTGACAGTAATATATGTTTTCGGTCCTGTGATCCCGCGTGCACTCATATCCTTATGTATAGATTATTTATGTCTTTTTTTAGCCCCACATGACCTTCCTCCAATCATTGTGCCTTTGGTTAAAGGTCATCCATTAATACAATCTCATTTCCTAAGAAAATATTCAGCGGTGAAATAGTTCCAGGCCGCCGCACATTGCTCGCAGCACAGTAATAATTCTCAGGGATCTCTGCCCGGCAGCACATAGTATACATTGTACATGTGGCTTTTGTATTTCCTCATCTTTATCGATCTTATTATTTGCCTGAAATGCAAAATGGCCCATAAAGATCTTACATATTAATGTAGTGGAGAGCCGGCAGATATTCATGTATTACAGCAGTGCAATGGGTTTAATGTCTCTTTATGGTGAGCTATATATAGGATTTTATTACAATTGTTACCATTAACCCCTGGACACAGCAAATCGACTTCATTACATATTCAGATAGATGCAGCTGTATGAAAATTGTAATCTCTTGTGCACCATGATATAAAGTCCATATATAAAAAGTCTACAGATGACCATACATGAGACTATGTCCATCTGTCAATAGCTAGGCAACTATACAAAAGTCATGCAAACCTAAGGCCAACATGGTCTCTAAAACAATCACAGCCTTGTCAATCACATTCTGCTATCCCAAATTTAAAATATCAAGTCTAGCTTCAGACAGGTGCATCCAATCTTATGTGCAAAGTCTAGAGATGATCAAACCTTTTAAGGTTCGGTTCAGCTATGTGTTAGGGCTGGCAGAACGCACCAAATTATAGAATCATAGAATCATAGAATCGTAGAGATGGAAGGGACCTCCTGGGCCATCTGGTCCAACCCCCTGCTCAAAGCAGGATTCGCTAAATCATCCCAGTCAGATGTCTGTCCAGCCTCTGTTTGAAGACTTCCATTGAAGGAGAACTCACCACTTCTCTTGGCAGCTTGTTCCACTCATTGATCACTCTAACTGTCAAAAAGTTTTTTCTAATATCTAATCTGTGTCTCCTCCCATTCAGATTCATCCCATTGCTTCTAGTCTTTCCTTGTGTAAATGAGAATAAAGTTGCTCCTTCTACAATGTGACAGCCCTTTAGATATTTGTAGACAGCTATTAAGTCTCCTCTCAGTCTTCTCTTTTGCAAACTAAACAATCCCAAATCCTGCAACCTTTCCTCATAAGACAGGGTTTGCAGACCGGTCATCATTCTGGTTGCTCTTTTCTGAACTTGCTCCAGTTTGTTGATGTCTTTTTTAAAATATGGTGCACAAAACTGGACACAATATTCCAGATGAGGTCTGACCAAAGAGGAGTAGAGGGAAATAATGACTTCACGTGATCTAGACTGTATGCTTCTGTTAATACATCCTAGAATTGCATTTGCCTTTTTTGCTGCTGCATCACACTGTTGACTCAGATTCAGTCTGTGATCTATTAGTATACCCAAGCCTTTTTCACATGTGCTCTTGCTTAGGCCTATTCCTCCAATTCTGTATATGCTTTTTTCATTTTTATTGCCCAGATGTAGTACTTTGCATTTTTCCCTGTTAAAAACCATTTTGTTAGTTGCTGCCCACTTCTCCAGTTTATTTATATATTTTTGAATCCTCTCTCTCTCTTCTCTAGTATTAGCTATCCCTCCTAGCTTTGTGTCATCAGCAAATTTAATCAGTTTACCCTCAATTCCTTCATCTAAATCGTTGATAAAGATGTTGAACAATACAGGGCCCAGGACAGAGCCCTGTGGTACCCCATTTGAGACATTCTTCCAACTGGATGTGCAGCCATTTACGACCACTCATTGGGTCCGATCACTAAGCCAGTTATGAATCCACCTAACAGTTGCCTTGTCCATTCCATACTTAGTCATTTTTTCAATAAGGATTGTATGAGATACTTTGTCAAATGCTTTGCTGAAGTCTAGATATACTATATCTACAGCATTTCCTTAATCCACCCAATCAGTGATTCCGTCATAGAAGGAAATTAAGTTAGTCTGACATGACTTATTAGTTACAAACCCATGCTGACTCTGTTTAATCACTTCATTCTTATCCAGGTACTGACATACATGTTGTTTAATAATTTGTTCAAAGATCTTTCCTGGTATAGAAGTCAGACTCACCGGCCTATAGTTGCCTGGGTCCACCTTCTTCCCCTTTTTGAAGATAGGAATAACATTTGCTCTTCTCCAGTCTTCTGGGACTTCTCCTGTTCTCCAAGAATTTTCAAAGATTATGGAGAGGGGTTCAAAAATTTCTTCTGCTATCTCCTTCAGTACTCTGGGTGTAATTCATCTGGACCTGGAGACTTGAATTCATTTAGGTTAGCTAAGTGTTTCCTCACTATATTTCTGTTTATAGATATCCTGGATTCTTCTATTCTCTTAATTGGACAGTGAAGAACAGTTGATGTTACATTTCCTTTCTGAGAGAAAACCGATGCAAAATAGGAATTTGAAAGTTCGGCCTTCTCAACATCCTGTCTTACCATTTCATCATTTTCATCTTGTAAAAATCCTATGGCATCTTTGACTTTTCTTTTACTTTTGACATATCCCAAAAATCTTTTATTATTGCTTTTGACATCTCTTGCAAGCCTCAATTCATTGTCAGCTTTAGCTAATCTGATTTGTGCCCTACAGGTTCTGCAGACAGCATTATATTCTTCTTTAGATATGCCTCCCTCTTTCCATTTTCTAAACATTTTTTTTCTTCCTTTTTAGCATGTGCTTAAGTTCTGTGTTCATCCATCCTGGCTTCCTTAAATGCTTCCTATTCTTCCCTCTTTTCGGAATTGTTAACAATTGTGCTTTGAGAATTTCATTTTTCAAGATTTCCCATCCTTCCTGGACATTTTTGTCTTTAAGGATATCCAGCTATTGGATCCCTCCAATTCTCTTTCTGAATCCCTTAAAATCTGCCTTTCTGAAATATAACCTTGAAGTCTGAGTCTTCACAGGTCTTCCTCCTCTAGTTATCCAAAATTCTAAAATAGCATGGTCGCTACCTCCTAGGGTCCCAGCCACTTTTACCTCCTCAACCAATTCCTCCCTGTTTATAAGGATTAGATCCAAGGTAGCAGTTCCCCTTGTTTTCTCCCCTACCTTTTGGAAGATAAAGTTGTCAGCAAGAGAGAATAAGAATTTCCTTGACCTGTTAGTTTTTCCTGAGAGAGATTCCAAACAAATGTTGTAGTAGGTACATTCACAGCCCGGGGTCCACCATGCAGAGGTGGTACACTGCTGCTAGATAATGGCGGAAGAAATAAGTGGTGTGAAAACAGTCACACGTGGGTTACGTCACCCAATGTGAACAGGAGCGAACTCTGTTAATTCACAGAGCCGCACAACTGCTGAACGTAGATGCCGGAGCCTGTTTAGCTCACAGAGCCCGGCCTAAAGAGCGCACAGTGTGCGGCCACAGAACTCTACCCCAAGGACACGGGGTTAGAGTCCCTCTAGGCCCACTGAGCGCGCGGCGTCGCTACTGCGAGCGCCGCTATAGACGCTGGCTATGGAGTGTGGAGCACGTGCACTGAGGCGTGCCGAGTCACTGGTGAGGACTGATGCCTGACTCAACCTCTGACCTACCTACGCCTAAGCCTGAGTGCTAGCAGGCTAGGCTGCACAACACATGCGTACCGAGGGTAGGGGTTTCTTAATGAGTCATTCACCAGAGACATTCATATGTGCATACATCACTCACTCCTCATAGTCTAAAAATACAGTCTGGCCGAGCATCCATGCAAACATTTTATAGCCGCGAGCGTCCGGGACCTTCCTGGCTTCACGGATGGGCCAATCCGAACAGAAGCAGGACCCGAGAACGTGACCTTCGATCTCCAATGGGAGATCACTCCACGGGCATGCTCAGTGGACCGACAGGAGGACTTAGTCCCTGGAATGACTCGCTGCTGACCAGCATGCATTGCTATAGTTGGCCCAGAGGTGGCAGCAGCAACCAAACCCACGGAGCTAATCTGGGCACAGCGCCGGGTCCGACGAGTCTGCTGAGCAACCTCCTCTGCGGCTGGAGAGGAATGGGAGACCCCCGGAAGCAAGGCTCGGGATTCCCGCTGTGCAGCGACAGGAACCCGAAGCCGAACATAACCAAACAACATTGAATTCAATGGGAGGCAAAACCAGACGCATAGACAACACCTTCAGGGGCACACAAAAGCTGCCAAAACAGCCAAAATTAGGGGCAGACACCAGGAAAAGTGCCATCAATTGACCCATCAATTGAAGTAAACAGAAAAGAAAATAGAATGCGGCACAGCCCCGGGGTACTCCGTGATAACAAGTACCAGACAAACGTGGCTACTGAGGGACCTGTAGAAGCGCACAATCACGCAAAGCAGCTGTCGTCCTGATTTTGTATTCTGCACTGTAACTCTCCTGCCTCTGCTATTTTAAGATGTCTGAATAAAGCATTGGAATTTTAAGACGGTGAGTGCCACCTACTCTCTTTTTTTCACATATGTATGACCCATCAATTGCACTATAAATAAATAAATAAATAAAAAACAAATTGATGCTGGTTTCCCTGTATTTTTTATAACCAGCCTGGCAAAACTGACAACTGCGGGCTGCAACCCCCAGCTGTGAGCTTTAGCATGGTAGGTTATCAAGAATACATCATTTTTGACAACAAGCCAAGCTAAAGCTCACAGCTGGGGGCTGGTATTCTCAGGCTGGTAAGGGGCCATGGATATTTCCCCCCCCAGCCTAAAAGTATCAGCCCCAGAAAAGGAGCATCTATTCCCAATGCTTGGGAAGCCGAACAAAATCCGAATGTGCAAGGTTCGAGGTGACTTTAAGATTGCAGAACGTATTCCAAATAAGTTTGCTCATCTCTAGTAAAAGTCATTCACAAGTTCTATTGAGTTGATATGCATGTAAGAGGCACCATACATTGAAGAAATACATTTTGAAATCCTCCTGTTTAAACACTTCCTAATTTTTGCCATGAAAAAGCAATGATGTACTGTTCAAGTCATGCAAGCCCCCTGCAGCCAGTGATAGGCACTCTTAGCTTGGATTTCAATTTTCCACTACTTTCCCCCTGAGGACAGATTTTTCCTTCTCAAAATTTCTGAGATAGAAGATGGCAGTTACTGTTGATGAAATTCTATCAAGATAAAAGGGGTCCACATAGAGTAACATAACGATCATGGTCACATCTGGGCCCGTGTGGGAGGGGCACATTGACGCTAATTTAACCTGGATGTGCATCGAAGAATGTACATTTAGGTGAAGTATATTGGGCAACAGAGACCTACCTGCTCCCTGCGATAAGTGCAGCAAAGGCACACAGAAGTCAGCTACTGGCTTCTGCACCAGCTACACAGGAAAATGCTGCATGTGGGATAGGACAGAGGACATTATTACAGAATGGCGGCCTACGACATCGCATATTATTACTACTGATTGGGGGCTAAGGACAACAGACATTATTAAAGGTATGGAAGCCCAGAACAAGTTTCATTATTATTGATTGTCAGCCTAGGACAAGGGAAATTATTATAGGATAAGGCCCCTTGATAAGGGACATAATTACTGATTGAAGGCCTAGTTCAAAGGACATTAATACTGGTTTGGTGTTGAAATATGTTTGGTGCAACAACTCCATTCCTGTCTATGAGTATTTAGTTGCTAGATTTGTATGCTGTCTATAAAGTTAGAACAAAATAAAAACTCCCAGAGGCTCACACAGGGATAGCATGTGACTGTATTTCCTGTGTCTGTGTATGAGAGAAGCAGCCTGCTGTAGATGCTGCACAGATTGAGACACACAAATGATTTATTCCTGATCTATTAAGCTTATCATATATTGTTCCAGTTTGCTCCTGAATAAAGAAGTTCTGTTGTCACACACTTGGAGAGTATCCTGAATACTCTGCTGCCAACATTTGGGACCCAGGACAAGAAACATTAGTACTGATTGGCGGCCTAGGTCAAGGAATTTTATTACTGAATTAAGGCCTAGGACAAGTAACTGGCCGCACAAGGACAAGAGGCTACGGATTCAGGACTGGCTGCATAATGACCAGGGAATTAATATACACTACATTGACTACACAAGGACAACTCATTAGTATGCTACCACACTAGCTAATTAGTGTAGTTTCTGTTCCTCCCTATTGGTGAGCATGCCTTTTAAATAGGATGCCTCTTACCTATTGCCTGGGAGCCATCTTGCAGGCAAGCGAGCTGGCCCTTTAAGAACAGGGCAGCGAGTATGAACTAGTGTGCCGCTGGGAACCAAACAAGGAAGGAAACATGGAGCATGCCGAGGGACACACTGAGTGACTGGAATAGTGAGTATGCTGGCATCCCTGCATTCAGGGGGTAGGGGAACAATGCAGGGGCGAAGGCAAAGGCATTACAGGTATCCAGTACAAGGTGGTCCTGCAAGTAGGCTGCCAACCTAGGTCAGGCTTCCATATAGCCATGTCATCTGGATCAGTTTTTGAGCGTCAACTGATGTGAAAATGTCATCAGTCGTCCTTAGACTTTTTGCACAATTTTCTAGTACAAAACTGGTCAGCTGGATCAAACAACTCACTATGTACCATTTTCCGATCTGTATCAGTGTTGAGCACACCAGTTCAATATGAACAATTTGAGACCAAACTCAACCACGCCATAAAAAATAAACAAAGCCGGGTGGCTGGAAAAGTGGAAGCGAGACCTTAGTGAGCAATTCTTGTCAAATGATAAATAGAAAATGAAGCAATTGTCAAGTTTTTTCCTCATGAATAAGAATAGTTCAGGGGTCTACCAGTCCCCACCGCCCCTAGATGCTACTAAGACTCTTTTAGGAAATATGGAATCTGCCAAAATAGTAACATTTTGTGAGTCTAACTTTAATCTCAAAAGTCATCTATTATCTGAGATAATGGGAAATATTTACTAATTCTGTCTAATTGTCAGACAACTTAAAATTAAGCCCGTCATACTCATTAGATAACAGTTGGACGAATTATCGTTCAGCCAGCAGCCTCGACTGCCTCTCCCATACACAGGTACACTTGTTCGAGCCGAGCTCTCCTGTGTTCTCTATGAAAGTGTCATTTATCCCTGGAACAGAAGGCACTGTACAATACTGAGTGGTATGGTACTCTTCCTTGTAAGGTATACTTTTTTACACATAGATGATGCTTGGCCACTACTTTTGAATTGATAACCTATCCATGGGATAGGTCATCAATATCTGATCGGTAGGGATGAGAAATACAGCAGCCCATGCGATCAATTGTTATCGGCACCGAGCTATAGTTCTCTGATGTCACAGACACTCTGTCAGAACTATAGTGGCCAAGTACTGCAGATTAAGCCCCTATTCATTTTCCGGCTGTGGTTATTATATAAATTACAGACCTGTTTTGTTTCAGCAGCATTCGAGAACTTCCGTCCGGTGGCGGTGCCGGTAGCATCTGATTGGTGGCAGTGCAAGGTGTCACATATCCACGATCAGATATTGATGGCCTATTCCAAGGATAGGCTATCAATACAAAAGAAATTGCCAACTCCTTTAATGATATTGTGTGCTGCAGATTCCGTGGCCATAAGACTGGAGTAGAGTTACAGTGGCTTCATGTGCCCTAATGCTCCATTCACATCTATGACATTCGCAAAGAGCCCAGTGCAATGCAGTACTGGGTTCTCTTAAGGTATGTGAACATGGCATCTTTTTCAGGGGGCTAAAAATGTGCTTTTTTCAAGTGAAAGACACTTTAGGAACTGCTCTTTTTATGGGAATTTTGTAAACATGAAGAACTTTTTTTGTAGCGTTTCCTGAGCGCTTTTGCTACACTTTTCCGTTTCAATTTTTTTTTATGTTTTCCAGCATTTTATGAGGGGGCATATTTTTATGACGTCTTCTGGGCATCTTTTTAGCCTTCACATTGACTTTGCTTGTATAGTTTTAAGTGTTTTCCTATTGAAAAATGTCTTTATAATGGTCTCTTCACTTATTAAAAAAGGTAACCTGTCAGTTGGCACGATTGCAGCCAGGTATGTTTTTCTGTGAAACTGGAGTTTCACCGAAAACGTAGTTGGAAGAGTTGGTCAGGAGCTATAAGGTGAGATGAGACAAATCCGACAACTCCCATGGCTTGCTTTTCCCAACATCGCTTCAGGTGAGTGATAGGTTTATCTCATAGGAGAGACCTCTGAATCCTCTGGAGTTGTGCAGGTATAAGCCGGACGGGGACGGGGAATTATGCACTTCAGTGTTTCAGAAATAGAGATACCTGGCTGCAGTCGTGCAGCCAGGAAATGATGCATGCTGCTTAGGGTTTAGCAAGTATGAAGAAAGGTTTGCTTTATCCACTTGGCGCTTATAGAGACTTGAAGTTGGTAAAAGACCTTTTTGTCAGGCATAAAAGTCTGATGACCGATTGGTTTTACAATAAAAATGAATATGAAGGTTCTTTAAAGTGCTTTCTAAGGAATTTTTTAGGAGAGTTTTGAAGCGGATCTGCTCCAAATCTACCTAAACAAAACATGCCATGAGCGCTTACCCTTAAGTTATCTTTATTTTTGTAGGCAGGGCCAGCGTTAGGGACAGGCAGACTAGGCATCTGCCTAGGCCCCCCATCATTCTAGAGGCCCCTATCCAGTGGTCTGCTGCTAATCGTGGCAGCTATGGGGCTCATGAGCCAGGGGGACCTGATGCCAATGTACCCCCCACATCAAGCATTCAACTGAACTCAGCTCATGTACAGTAAATTCAACCAAAATGTTTTGTGATGGTGCAATATGTTAACATTTGGGGGCCAACTTTAAACTTTGGCCTAGGGCCCCTCTTTGTCTAAAACTGGCCCTGGTTACAGACTTAATTGGAGTGGCACAAGCAAGACTTGCCACAACATAACTCCTCCCAAGCACAGATTTGTGGTCAGGGGAGACTCATGGGAGAAGTGGACACATAAGTTCCTAGTTCTGGTGATCCATTGATGTCCAGACCAAATCAACAGGCAATACCTGTCCAGTAGATAGGTGATAACTTCTTTAGACTGGAAAACTCGTTTAATAATGTTGGCACTTTTGACTTTTCTAAACGTTTATGTCTTATCGCCAACCTCCTACCCAAGAAGGGACCAAAGGACAAAGACATGAAAGGTAGTAATTAAGATTATAAGTAAAATTTACAAAAAATTAGAAATAATAATAAATAGTGGTCAGCTAAAACATCCACGTCATTGCAGTGAAAAGAACAGAAGGTTGTTATTGCACTGACTAGTTTGAGGCACATGCTACGCATCGCCATATTAAATTATCACTTAAACTTGCTCCCGTTAAATGAACTGTTTTGGTACATACTAGTTAAAGATATTGAAAATCCATGATGTCTTTTATAAGTCATAAATTAAGAAGTGATTATGATTTCCCTAAAGCAAACACACAGGCGTAAATGTGAATGATAGATGATTACCTCTCGCGGAGCCAGCAGACAGGGAAAGTAATTTGCCTTTAAAGTTCATTAGTCAGTTTTATTGCAAATAATACATTTGCATGATGTTTGTAAATTTATGCGCCACACGCCGGAGGAGAGGACACTATTCTGCTGAATAGGCAAAACAATAAAAAAAGAACGGTTAGCGCTTGTTTTAAATATTGTAATAACGGGTTATGAAAATTTTATGGCAATAAAACACAAGAAATTTATATATTTGTGTATGAATGCCTAGAAAAATAATATTCAATCAGGGGAATAGTTGTTTTTCCATAAAACCGTAATTTGTATTTATTGTAATGGATGTTCCTTGGAGCTGAGAATTAAAAAACGAGATTGCCATCCAGTGACAATGGCTATTAAATCGACACGACCATCTCCACAGGAAAAATAATTTCAGGAATCCAAGGACTATGGGAAAATATTTACCTCCCATTAGAACTTTTCACATTGATGAACCAAGAGATGGGCGATCGCTGTTACGAATTTATTTGCAGGATCCTGGACCAGCGGCTAGATTAGTACTTTTTGCCAACTGGACAGGAGCCCCATGAACCACTTCCTATCTGTCAGCACTCACCGTTAAATGCCGGAGACAAAATACGCGATTCGCCGATCCCCGTCACATGATTGGGAGTCAACGAAGCATTGGCATAACAACCAGAGGTCTCATAGAGACCTCTATGGTTGTTGATGCCGAATCTATGAGCGCCACCCGGTGGTCGGCGCTCATAGCAATGCTGTAATTCTGCTACATACTGTATAGGCTATCTGATCATCGCCTATATGTAGCGGAGCCGATCAAGTTGTGGCAGCTTCTAGCCTCCCATGGAGACTATTGAAGCATGCCAAAATTAAAAAAAGTTTTAAAAAATATGAAAAAATTAAAAAAAAACATAAAAGTTTAAATCAACCCCTTTCTCCCCATTCAAAATAATACAATAAAAAAACACACATACACATATCAGGTATCGCCGTGATCAGAATTGCCCTATCTATCAATAAAAAGAAGATTATCATGATCGCTAAACAGCGTAGCGGAAAAAAAATCAAAACGCCAGAATTACGGTTTTTTGGTCGCCGCGACATTGCATTAAAATGCATTAACAGGCGATCAAAAGAATGCATCTGCATATAAATGGTATCCTTAAAATGACAGCCCAGCACACACAAAATACACCCTCACCCAACCCCAGAACACGAAAAATGGAGACGCTATGGGTATCAGAAAATGGCGCAATTTTTTTTTTCTTTTTAGCAAACTTTGGAATTTTTTTTCACTGCTTAGATAAAAAATAACCTAGACATGTTTGGTGTCTATGAACTCGTAATGACCTGGAGAATCATAATGGCAGGTCAGTTTTAGCATTTACTGAACCTAGTAAAAAAGCCAAGCAAAAAACAAGTGTGAGATTGTACTTTTTTTTTTGCAATTTCACCGCACTTGGAATTTTTTCCCCGTTTTTGAGTACACAGCCTGGTAAAATCAATGGTGTTTTTCAAAAGTACAACTCGTCACGCAAAAAATAAACCCTCACATCGTCATATTGACAGAAAAATAAAAAAGTTATGGCTCTGGGAAGAAGGGAAGCGAAAAACAAAAACTGTGAGATACCGCCATCACTTAGGGGTGCAAGACCCACAGTTAAAAAATTATAGGAGAGTGTAGGCATTCACATTGCAGGATGGGTTGTAGACGATATATTCTAGACTAGAGATGAGCGACTTTGCCTTTTTTCGGGTCGAGTCGGGTTTCATGAAACCCGACTTTCGCAAAAGTCGGGTCGAACGAAATCGGCCGATTATCGTGAAAAGCCGAAGGCCAACTGAAACACGAAACCCAATGCAAGTCAATGGGGAAGAAAAGTCGGCAGTGAGTGGAGGACAGGAAACACACCTACAGTGCCCATTTTAATGCCAAAAACATCAATTCTTATTACTTAAGCTTGTCAACCTTAATTTTCTTTATAATAATAGTTAGGCATTGAAAACTGGGGGTTATTTGGCTAAAGTTGGGGGGGGGGTAGGGCTGGCTCCAGATTTTCGTGGGCCCAGGGCCAAAGAGTGTCAATGGGCTCCTTTAACACATGCCAAAAATCATGATCCTCTGATACGGCAGAGAAATAGCGGTATAGTACAATGAAAAATACTTCACTTCTTACTAGTGTTGAGCATTCCGATACCGCAAGTATCGGGTATCGGCCGATATTAGCGGTATCGGAATTCCGATACTTAATTCCGATACTTTTTTCATATCGGATTCCGGGATCGGAATCGGAATAGGAAGTTCCCATCATGCTATGAGCCTGCTTGCTTTGATTAAGCCAATGGGAATCCTCCGAAGTGTGGGCACATCCTGTTAGGCATGTAGGCATGTTAACTATTGGCATGGCTGTGATTGGCTGCCGAAATGATGTCATGATGCACTATAAAAGCCACCGCAGCCGCCATTTCTGGTCACTCTGCTGTGAATTCAGTTAGGGACAGGCTGCTGTAGAAGACTGTGAGGGACAGTTAGAAATAGCGATTCCACCAAACATCTAGTGCTTTACCCAGACTACATAAACCACCACTGTAGCCTTCTTTGCCCTAGCAGCAGTGTTCACAGCTGTCTGCAAGGGCTGTGTGAGTGCAGCTCACGCTGTGGAGTGGGTCCTGCAGCCACGTCAGGCTGTAGGCCACCCAGTGTGATCACTGCTGCCTCATACATCTTTTATTTTTTGAGCTGCATTTTTTAAATAATTTCAATCTAGTGTGCTTCCATCCGTATCCATATACGTTGGTTGCAAACACGAGTAGTAGACAGCGGAGCCTTTCTGCAGCCTTTCAGTGCTAGTGTCCACTTTGCTGCACTGTTCACGGCTGTCTGAGAGGTCTCTGACTGTGTGTGAGTGCAGCTCACGCTGAGTAGTGTGTCCTGCAGCTACGTCTGGCTGTAGGACGCTCAGCGTGCGTCACTGCCTCACACATATTTTTATTTGAGTGCAGCTCATTTTTTCTTCTATTAGTGTGCATCCATCCGTCTCCATCTACGGTGGTTGCAAACACTATATAGGAGTACACAGCGGAGCCTTTCTGCAGCCTGTCAGTGCCAGTGCCCACTTAGCTGCACTGTTGACGGCTGTCTGAGAGGTCTCTGACTGTGTGTGAGTGCAGCTCACGCTGAGTAGAGTGTCCTGCAGCTACGTCTGGTTGTAGGACGCTCAACGTGCGTCACTGCCTCACACATATTTGTCTTTGAGTGCAGCTCATTTTTTCTTCTCCTATTAGTGTGCATCCATCCGTATCCATCAACATTGGTTGGTTGCAAACACTATATAGGAGTAGATAGAGGAGCCTTTTTTTCTGGCTTGTGCCCTGCCGGCGCAGCCAGATTAGTATTACCCAATTTTTTGGGAGCCTCATCTTTTGCATTGTAGGTTACCTGCCTGCATTGTAATAGCTCCAAAAAGTTGGTGATACTATCAGTTTCAATTCTTTGTTCTCATACTTTGAGTTTGTTTCAAACAAAGAAACCACATAAAAAGTTCACCAAACACTACATTTTGAACTTGTGTAGGCCACATCAGCTCCTATTAAAGTCTAGTCCACACACACACACTTCATAAAATTAGTGTTTCTTGTACCTGTAACCAGCTGTTCAGGAATAAGCACACTAAGGCCCCCCTTTGTACTTTTTTGCCTATCTTAAGCAGTCTTGCAAGATGAAGAAGGCAGGGAGTAAGGCGTGGGGGCGTGGGCGTGGGCGTGGAGTTTCAGCAGGGAGAGGACGTGGGGATTCTGCAGGGAGAGGACGTGGGGATTCTACAGGTAGAGGACGTGGGGATTCTGGGCCTGCTGCGGGCACCAGTGGATCAGCATCCCCCAGTTTTAGCAGGCAACAGTCCTTTATGCGCAGCTTTGTAGGACCTCAACGTACCCCACTGCTGCGGGAGGAACAAATTGAAGCCGTTGTCGGATGGATGGCAGCTAACGCATCGACTTCAATTACTTCCGCATCCTCTCAGGGTCAGAGCACCGAAGAGCAACCATCTGTCTCTTCACCACCTGCCAAAGTGCCCAGGCAGTCAGAGAGACATGGACAGGAGCCATCACAGTCTCTACTTCTGTTCTCGGAATCTGTTGGCTTGGAAAGAGGGGGCCAGCCAAGCAGCATTCCTGAATGTGAAGAAGAGGGAGTATGCAGTGATGCGCAACTTCTTTGTCCCTCTGAATCTGAAGAGGCGAGTGGGCCAGTGCCTATGGTCAGCACACCTCAGTACGCATCAGATGATGACGAGACTCAGTTGCCACTTTCTGGTGCGTACGGTGCTGGCGAGACAACCCCGGAGAAGCAGCTGTTTGAAGAGGGGAGGGAAGATGATGAGGTCCTTGACCCATCATGGCGTGAGCAACAGGAAGGTGGTGGGAGCAGCTCGGAGGAAGAGATTCCCCTACCGGCCAAAACAGGAGGCAGAGGGAGGGGGAAGACTTGGTTGCCTGTACCCTCCACTTCGGCACCCGTTAGGAGCATTCCTCCTTCCAAAGGCAAACCGGGCGCTCACAAGAGTTGCAGTGCGTGGTCCTTTTTTGACACAGTTGCAGATGACATTTGCTTTGTCAAATGCAAGCTGTGTCATCAGAGAGTCAAAAGAGGGAGAAATGTCAGCAACCTCAATACCACAAATATGTGGAAACATGTGCGCACCAAGCACGAGTTGGAGTTGCAGAGACACCCTGAAGACGTAGGCCAACGTACAGCACCACCTACCACCTCTTCAGTTCGTGTTGGGCCCTCTTCCTCCAGCTCACACACTGCTGGTTCGGCTTCCTCACAGGATCGCCAAGGAAGAACCTCTGCCACTGTTGTCCGGAGACCCTGTCAGATTCCACCCATAACAGCACGTTCCCATCCATCACAGCCATCGGTAGCACAGGCATGGGATAAAAGGCGCCCTTACTCGGCAAACCATCCCCGAGCACAGTCTCTGAATGCTGGCATTGCCAAACTTCTGGCAGTTGAAATGCTGTCATTCAGGCTGGTGGACACTGACACCTTCCGGGACTTAATGGCATTGGCAGTCCCCCAATACAACGTGCCCAGCCGCTTTTATTTCAGCAGGCGAGCCGTCCCTGCCCTGCAGAAACATGTTGAGGGCAAAATAAAACATGCGCTACTAAACGCCGTTAGTAGCAAGGTCCACCTGACCACCGATGCGTGGACCAGTAACCATGGACAGGGACGATACCTTTCCCTCACTGCCCACTGGGTCAATGTTGTGGAGCCGGGTACGGATCTGGAGAGTGGCGCTGTACGTGTTCTTCCAACGCCACGGATTGCAGGACTCCAGTCTGTACACATAGACTCCTCCTCCTACTCAAGTTCCTCAGAAACAGCAGAGCAGGAGCCTGTTACGACCGATATGAGCACAGCCGTGGCCAAACGTCAACAGGCTGTACTCAAATTAATTTCTTTGGGGAATCGAAGCCACACAGCGCAGGAGCTCTGGAATGCTATCAAGCTGGAGAGCGATGTGTGGTTTGGGCCAGCGAATCTCCAGCCGGGCTTGGTAGTGTGTGACAATGGCCGAAATCTGGTGGCAGCTCTTGGCCTAGGCAACCTCACACACATCCCATGTCTGGCACATGTTCTTAACTTGGTCGTGCAGAGCTTTCTGAGGGACTATCCGGATCTTGATGCACTGTTGCACAAGGTCCGCATAGAGTGCACTCACTTGCGACGTTCCAGCACGGCAAGATCGCGCCTCGCTGCTCTGCAGCGACGATTTGGCCTTCCGGAACATCGCATCATATGTGACCTACCCACCCGGTGGAATTCAACGTTACATATGTTGGAGCGGTTGTGTGAGCAGCAGGCAGCAGTCATGGAGTACCAGCTGCATCAGGCGCAAACAAGTCGCACTGTGCGCCGTTCACACTTCAGCACCATTGAGTGGGCCTCTATGAAGGACATCTGCCTCGTTTTGCGTGCCTTCGATGAATCCACGCGGATGGCGAGTGCAGGTGATGCACTAGTCAGCATGACTGTCCCCCTTATCTGCCTGCTTCAACAAACACTGCAAGCACTAAGGGATGAGGTTTCAGAAGAGGTGAAGGATGAGGAGTCCCAAATGCCATCTGCTTCTGGACAGTCTGCGCTACGTGTTTCCTCACAAAGGCCTAGGCAGGGGACACTTTGTGAGGAGGATGAGGAGGAGTCGATGGAGGAGGAAGACATCTCTCCAGAGGAGGGAGGTACACAAACCTCTACTCAGTATGTACAGCGAGGGTGGGGTGATGCAGAGCAGGTCGAGGTCACGCCTCAAACAGGGGACAGCGGTTCTTTGGCAGTTGGGAGTCTGCAGCACATGGTTGATTTCATGCTGCAGTGCCTGAGAAACGACCGCCGCATCGCCCACATTCTCGTCTCGGCTGATTATTGGGTGTACACCCTCCTAGATCCTCGCTACCGGGACAGCGTACAAAGGCTCATACCAACGTTGAACCGGGAGCGTAAAATGCGGGAGTACGAAGAGTCACTGGTGCAGTCCATAATGTTTTCCATTCCACCCGACAGCATTGTTGCTAGTGCTTTACAAAGCAGCTCTGTGCGTCGAGGCAGTGGAGGAAACTCTGCACAAAGAGGGAGCAGAGGCAGTGCCGCAGCACAAGGCAAGACCACTATGGCCCAAATGTGGCAAAGTTTTGTGTGTCCACCACAATTGTCTACACCATCAGCGACGCCTCGAGTCAGCAGGAGGCAACGCTTCCGTCAGATGGTGTCAGACTACATGTCTTGCCCTGTCGCTGTACTCCCAGATGGCTCTTCCCCCTTCAAGTTTTGGGTCTCTAAGCTGGATACATGGCCAGAGCTTAGCCAGTATGCATTGGAGGTGCTGGCTTGCCCTGCTGCCAGTGTATTATCGGAACGTGTCTTTAGTGCCGCAGGTGGTGTACTAACAGACCGTCGCACGCGACTATCTTCCGATAATGTTGACCGGCTGACTTTTCTGAAAATGAACAAGGCCTGGATCTCCAAAGACTTTGCCATTCCTCTTACAGACTAAATTAGTGGTTGGCAACTGTATCCAGGTCTGCTGGTGTGTTCATTTTTCTACCACCTGAACTATAATCCCTGTGCTTCAACACAGCCAGTTGTCGCTCAGATGTGTCGTCTGCACAGAGAAACACACTAGCTCCTGTGTTACTGGGGTTCAGTAATGCCAGCTGATCCCCTGCTGTGTGGACGGCAGAGTCACCAGCTCCATCAACATTCAAACCACTACTGATTTTTAACCGTGCCCAACTTAGGTCTCTGGCTCCACTGTCTCTACTATTTCCCCTGACCTCCAACCCCGCCATCTACATCTCTGAAGTGGCGTCAGCACAATCTACACTTGTTCCTGTGTTCCTGTGGCTCAGTCCCATCAGTTTATCCCCTGATGTGTGTCCGGCAAGGTCTCCTGCTCTGTCCACATTCCCATAACCAGTAGTGGGAATGAGGACAGAGCTGGCGAACTTGCCGGACAAACATCAGGGGATCAACTGATGGGACTGAGCACCAGTAACACAGGAACAAGTGTAGATTGTGCTGACGCCACTTCAGAGATGTAGCTGGCGGGGTTGGAGGCCAGGGTAAATAGTAGAGACAGTGGAGCCAGAGGCCTAAGTGGAGCATGGTTAGAATCAGTAGTAGTCCACAACCTCCATAAAAACCGATGCCCATTGGCCTCTGCATGCGGCATGCGTAATCCTGGGCTCCAACAGCGTCAGTTGGTGTTCAGAAGTGTCGTCTCCACAGAGCCAAACACATTCGTTCAAGTGTTAGTGGGGTTCAGCACTGTCAGCTGTTCCCCTGCTGTGGAGATGGCAAGTCTCCTGCTGCCTTCACCTGCCAAAATCCAGTAGGCCCCAGCCTGCTCCTCGCCTAATCCTGGGCTCCAACAGCGTCAGTTGGTGTTCAGAAGTGTCGTCTCCACAGAGCCAAACACATTCGTTCAAGTGTTAGTGGGGTTCAGCACTGTCAGCTGTTCCCCTGCTGTGGAGATGGCAAGTCTCCTGCTGCATTCACCTGCCAAAATCAAGTAGGCCCCAGCCTGCTCCTCGCCTAATCCTGGGCTCCAACAACGTCAGTTGGTGTTCAGAAGTGTCGTCTCCACAGAGCCAAACACATTCGTTCAAGTGTTAGTGGGGTTCAGCACTGTCAGCTGTTCCCCTGCTGTGGAGATGGCAAGTCTCCTGCTGCATTCACCTGCCAAAATCCAGTAGGCCCCAGCCTGCTCCTCGCCTAATCCTGGGCTCCAACAACGTCAGTTGGTGTTCAGAAGTGTCGTCTCCACAGAGCCAAACACATTCGCTCAAGTGTTAGTGGGGTTCAGCACTGTCAGCTGTTCCCCTGCTGTGGAGATGGCAAGTCTCCTGCTGCATTCACCTGCCAAAATCAAGTAGGCCCCAGCCTGCTCCTCGCCTAATCCTGGGCTCCAACAACGTCAGTTGGTGTTCAGAAGTGTCGTCTCCACAGAGCCAAACACATTCGTTCAAGTGTTAGTGGGGTTCAGCACTGCCAGCTGTTCCCCTGCTGTGGAGATGGCAAGTCTCCTGCTGCATTCACCTGCCAAAATCAAGTAGGCCCCAGCCTGCTCCTCGCCTAATTCTGGGCTCCAACAACGTCAGTTGGTGTTCAGAAGTGTCGTCTCCACAGAGCCAAACACATTCGTTCAAGTGTTAGTGGGGTTCAGCACTGTCAGCTGTTCCCCTGCTGTGGAGATGGCAAGTCTCCTGCTGCATTCACCTGCCAAAATCAAGTAGGCCCCAGCCTGCTCCTCGCCTAATCCTGGGCTCCAACAACGTCAGTTGGTGTTCAGAAGTGTCGTCTCCACAGAGCCAAACACATTCGTTCAAGTGTTAGTGGGGTTCAGCACTGTCAGCTGTTCCCCTGCTGTGGAGATGGCAGTCTCTCCTGCTGTCTCCGCATTACAAAGACAGTAGGCCTCTGCCTACACCCTCCTATTTCCTGGGATTCAACACAGCCAGTTGTAGCTCGGAAGTGCCGTCCACACGGGAAGAGACACTTGCTCCCGTGTCTCAGTGGGGTTCAGTAACGTCAGCTGATCCCCTGCTGTGTGGATGGCAGTCTCTCCTGCTGTCACCTCTTTCAAAATACAGTAGGCCTCTGCCTACACCCTCCTATTTCCTGGGCTTCAACACAGCCAGTTGTAGTTCGGAAGTGCCGTCCACACGGAAAGAGACACTTGCTCCCGTGTCTCAGTGGGGTTCAGTAACGTCAGCTGATCCCCTGCTGTGTGGATGGCAGTCTCTCCTGCTGTCACCTCATTCAAAATACAGTAGGCCTCTGCCTACACCATCCTATTTCCTGGGCTTCAACACAGCCAGTTGTAGTTCGGAAGTGCCGTCCACACGGAAAGAGACACTTGCTCCCGTGTCTCAGTGGGGTTCAGTAACGTCAGCTGATCCCCTGCTGTGTGGATGGCAGTCTCTCCTGCTGTCACCTCTTTCAAAATACAGTAGGCCTCTGCCTACACCCTCCTATTTCCTGGGCTTCAACACAGCCAGTTGTAGTTCGGAAGTGCCGTCCACACGGAAAGAGACACTTGCTCCCGTGTCTCAGTGGGGTTCAGTAACGTCAGCTGATCCCCTGCTTTGTGGATGGCAGTCTCTCCTGCTGTCACCTCTTTCAAAATACAGTAGGCCTCTGCCTACACCCTCCTATTTCCTGGGCTTCAACACAGCCAGTTGTAGTTCGGAAGTGCCGTCCACACGGAAAGAGACACTTGCTCCCGTGTCTCAGTGGGGTTCAGTAACGTCAGCTGATCCCCTGCTGTGTGGATGGCAGTCTCTCCTGCTGTCACCTCTTTCAAAATACAGTAGGCCTCTGCCTACACCCTCCTATTTCCTGGGCTTCAACACAGCCAGTTGTAGTTCGGAAGTGCCGTCCACACGGAAAGAGACACTTGCTCCCGTGTCTCAGTGGGGTTCAGTAACGTCAGCTGATCCCCTGCTGTGTGGATGGCAGTCTCTCCTGCTGTCACCTCATTCAAAATACAGTAGGCCTCTGCCTACACCCTCCTATTTCCTGGGCTTCAACACAGCCAGTTGTAGTTCGGAAGTGCCGTCCACATGGAAAGAGACACTTGCTCCCGTGTCTCAGTGGGGTTCAGTAACGTCAGCTGATCCCCTGCTGTGTGGATGGCAGTCTCTCCTGCTGTCACCTCTTTCAAAATACAGTAGGCCTCTGCCTACACCCTCCTATTTCCTGGGCTTCAACACAGCCAGTTGTAGTTCGGAAGTGCCGTCCACACGGAAAGAGACACTTGCTCCCGTGTCTCAGTGGGGTTCAGTAACGTCAGCTGATCCCCTGCTGTGTGGATGGCAGTCTCTCCTGCTGTCACCTCATTCAAAATACAGTAGGCCTCTGCCTACACCATCCTATTTCCTGGGCTTCAACACAGCCAGTTGTAGTTCGGAAGTGCCGTCCACACGGAAAGAGACACTTGCTCCCGTGTCTCAGTGGGGTTCAGTAACGTCAGCTGATCCCCTGCTGTGTGGATGGCAGTCTCTCCTGCTGTCACCTCTTTCAAAATACAGTAGGCCTCTGCCTACACCCTCCTATTTCCTGGGCTTCAACACAGCCAGTTGTAGTTCGGAAGTGCCGTCCACACGGAAAGAGACACTTGCTCCCGTGTCTCAGTGGGGTTCAGTAACGTCAGCTGATCCCCTGCTTTGTGGATGGCAGTCTCTCCTGCTGTCACCTCTTTCAAAATACAGTAGGCCTCTGCCTACACCCTCCTATTTCCTGGGCTTCAACACAGCCAGTTGTAGTTCGGAAGTGCCGTCCACACGGAAAGAGACACTTGCTCCCGTGTCTCAGTGGGGTTCAGTAACGTCAGCTGATCCCCTGCTTTGTGGATGGCAGTCTCTCCTGCTGTCACCTCTTTCAAAATACAGTAGGCCTCTGCCTACACCCTCCTATTTCCTGGGCTTCAACACAGCCAGTTGTAGTTCGGAAGTGCCGTCCACACGGAAAGAGACACTTGCTCCCGTGTCTCAGTGGGGTTCAGTAACGTCAGCTGATCCCCTGCTGTGTGGATGGCAGTCTCTCCTGCTGTCACCTCTTTCAAAATACAGTAGGCCTCTGCCTACACCCTCCTATTTCCTGGGCTTCAACACAGCCAGTTGTAGTTCGGAAGTGCCGTCCACACGGAAAGAGACACTTGCTCCCGTGTCTCAGTGGGGTTCAGTAACGTCAGCTGATCCCCTGCTGTGTGGATGGCAGTCTCTCCTGCTGTCACCTCATTCAAAATACAGTAGGCCTCTGCCTACACCCTCCTATTTCCTGGGCTTCAACACAGCCAGTTGTAGTTCGGAAGTGCCGTCCACACGGAAAGAGACACTTGCTCCCGTGTCTCAGTGGGGTTCAGTAACATCAGCTGATCCCCTGCTGTGTGGATGGCAGTCTCTCCTGCTGTCACCTCTTTCAAAATACAGTAGGCCTCTGCCTACACCCTCCTATTTCCTGGGCTTCAACACAGCCAGTTGTAGTTCGGAAGTGCCGTCCACACGGAAAGAGACACTTGCTCCCGTGTCTCAGTGGGGTTCAGTAACGTCAGCTGATCCCCTGCTGTGTGGATGGCAGTCTCTCCTGCTGTCACCTCATTCAAAATACAGTAGGCCTCTGCCTACACCATCCTATTTCCTGGGCTTCAACACAGCCAGTTGTAGTTCGGAAGTGCCGTCCACACGGAAAGAGACACTTGCTCCCGTGTCTCAGTGGGGTTCAGTAACGTCAGCTGATCCCCTGCTGTGTGGATGGCAGTCTCTCCTGCTGTCACCTCTTTCAAAATACAGTAGGCCTCTGCCTACACCCTCCTATTTCCTGGGCTTCAACACAGCCAGTTGTAGTTCTGAAGTGCCGTCCACACGGAAAGAGACACTTGCTCCCGTGTCTCAGTGGGGTTCAGTAACGTCAGCTGATCCCCTGCTTTGTGGATGGCAGTCTCTCCTGCTGTCACCTCTTTCAAAATACAGTAGGCCTCTGCCTACACCCTCCTATTTCCTGGGCTTCAACACAGCCAGTTGTAGTTCGGAAGTGCCGTCCACACGGAAAGAGACACTTGCTCCCGTGTCTCAGTGGGGTTCAGTAACGTCAGCTGATCCCCTGCTGTGTAGATGGCAAAGTCTCCTGCTGCCTACACAGTCATACCACTACTGATTTTTAACCGTGCTCCAATTAGGCCTGTGGCTCCACTGTCTCTCGTATTTCCCCTGTCCTCCAACCCTGCCAGTTACAGCTCCGAAGTGGCGTCTGCACAATCCACACTTGTTCCTGTGTTACAGGTGTTCAGTCCGGTCAGTTAATCCCCTGATGTGTGTCCGGCAATGTCGCCTGCTCTGTCCACATTCCCATTATGGGAATGTGGACAGAGCAGGCGACATTGCCGGACACACATCAGGGGATTAACTGACCGGACTGAACACCTGTAACACAGGAACAAGTGTGGATTGTGCAGACGCCACTTCGGAGCTGTAACTGGCGGGGTTGGAGGACAGGGGAAATACGAAAATCAGTGAAGCCACAGGCCTAAGTGGAGCTTGGTTCAAATTAGTAGTCTACAACCGATCTTAAAATTTCTTCAATGCAGCCTCAGCCTGCTCCGTGCTTGTCCCTGGGCTTCAACACAGCCAGTTGTTGCTCGGAAGTGCCGTCTTCACAGAGTAAAACACTAGCTCCTGTGTTTGTGGGGTTCAGTAACGTCAGCTGTTCCCCTGCTGTTTTGATGGCAATCTGTCCTGCTGCCTCCCAATTGACAGCACATCAGGCCTCAGCCTGCTAAGTGCTTGTCCTGGGCTCCAACATCGCCAGTTGCTGCTCATAACTGACTTTGGCACGGGTACTCCCTCCTGCCCAGCTTGGTTCCAGCCCTGCCTGCTGTTTCCGGGAAGTGTCAATGTCAGTTTGCCACCCCAAGTTGCCATGTCGTGTTGCGGTTGGGTTAGCCGAGGCTAGGGTGCCAGCAGTTTAGGTGCTTCCTATGTGGACTGCGGGTTCTGGTAAGAAAGGCTTGTTCCATAGTGCCAGTAGGACAAGCACCCCCTGTAGGACTGTGTGATTCGGTAACTGCGGCCAGCTTGCGGCATGCCAACTTTGCTTTTCAGGGGTAACTTCTGATACCCCTCCGTGTTCCAGCACCGTCAGCTGGTTCTCGTCAGAGCCTTTGGCCTAGGTGCCTCCATCTCGGTATCCGAGTTCCGGCAACGTCTGCTGGTCCTTGGTAGTGCTTTGTAGCACAGGTACCTCCTGCTTAGTAACCGTGTTCCAGCACCGTCAGCTGGTCCTCGGTTGTGCCATTGGCTCTTATTCCTTCTGCTGCCCCTCCGGGTGCCAGCACTGTCAGCTGGTCCTCGCTATTTCCATTTGCTCTTGCAGCTTATGCTACCCCTCCGGGTTCCTGCACCGTCAGCTGGTTCTCGGCAGAGCCTTTGGCCTAGGTGCCTCCATCTCGGTATCCGAGTTCCGGCAACGTCTGCTGGTCCTTGGTAGTGTTTTGTAGCACAGGTACCTCCTGCTTAGTAACCGGGTTCCAGCACCGTCAGCTGGTCCCTGGTTGTGCCATTGGCTCTTATTCCTTCTGCTGCCCCTCCGGGTGCCAGCACTGTCAGCTGGTCCTCGCTATTTCCATTTGCTCTTGCAGCTTATGCTACCCCTCCGGGTTCCAGCACCGTCAGCTGGTTCTCGTCAGAGCCTTTGGCCTAGGTGCCTCCATCTCGGTATCCGAGTTCCGGCAACGTCTGCTGGTCCTTGGTAGTGCTTTGTAGCACAGGTACCTCCTGCTTAGTAACCGGGTTCCAGCACCGTCAGCTGGTCCTCGGTAGTGCCATTGGCTCTTGTTCCTTCTGCTGCCCCTCCCGGTGCCAGTACCGTCAGCTGGTTCAAGAGGACAAAGAACAGGAAGACAACCACCAAGATGCAGAACAACAAGAGAGAGAAGACCAAGAAGCATAAAAAAAACAAAGCAGAAGAACATTAAGCATAAGACTAATACTCTGAGCAAATGATATTATCTTATTTATAAGCAGAAGAAGACTAAGCAGTGTATGGGGGTGAGTCCGTTCCTCCTCGTGGTGCCCCTGGAAAAGGCCTGCTGCTGCAGGCCAAACTGAACGCGGACAAATCCTGTTGTAAATCTTTTGTGACAGGCAGAACGGAAGGTGTAAACTTCTAACTTTTCCAGATAACAACTACAGGAATGCCTGACACAAACAAGAATATGATGAAGAAGAATAGGAAGAAGATGAAGAAGTTGAATATGTAGAATAATAATTGTTGAATAAGAAGAATATGAAGAATGTAAGAAAAGGAAGAAGAAGAAGAAGAATGTAAAAAAAGGAAGTAGAAGAATTTAAAAAAGGAAGAAGAAGAAGAATGTAAAAAAAGGAATAAGAAGAAGAATGTAAAAAAAGGAAGAAGAAGAATGTAAAAAAAGGAAGTAGAAGAATGTAAAAAAAGGAGGAAGAAGAAGAAGAAGAATGTAAAAAAAGGAATAAGAAGAAGAAGAAGGTAAAAAAAAGGAAGAAGAATAAGAAAGAAGAAGAAAGAAGAAGAAGACATACATGTCTGGCAAAATATAAATGAGGCTAACATAGTCAATATCTTTGTAACTCCTAACATCTTTAAAAAAAAAGTTTAATTCCTGCTATTCCATTTGATTGGGCTAAACCTCTATGGCTTTAATGTCTCCTCCACCTCCCACAATACATTCTACATTATTCTTAGTTGTTTTTCTTCATGTAGAATTAACCTACAAGGAAAGAAAGGGTTTTTTTTAATTCCGATATTTTGGCCTCATTGACTTGCATTGGTTCCCGGTATCGGAATCGGCGATACCGATACTTTTTTTTAAGATCGGCCGATCCATTCCGATCCGATATTTTCAAGTATCGGCTGGTATCGCTCAACTCTACTTCTTACATCACATGACTGATATCCATTTTAAATTCTCCAATAGCTCCAAAAACGGACAGTATATTACTCCATATAGTATTATGGCCACCGCATAGTGCACTATGCAGAGTAATGAGGCCCATATATTTCTCCATACAGAATCATTGGTCCCATATAATGTTCGATACAGTATATGATGAGCTCCACATAATGCTACAGTATATGTTGGTCCCCATGGATGAAGCTCCACTGCCTTATGGGCCCAAATAATGCTCCATATATAATGGGCTCCATTTCTAATGCTCCAGTGTATAATGGGCCCTGTAAATGCTGCTCCAGTGTCTGATGTCCACCTTTGGAATGCTCCAGTGTATGGTGGGCACCATATATCATTCTCCAGAGTATAGTGCTCCCCAACAATTACTCCCAATCTTTAAAACAATTAAATAAGTCTCCTCGCTAGGGAATCCCTGTACTAGTCTGGACTCCTCCTCATCCCCATCTTCCATCTCTCTGCACTTGGACTGTTTAGGCAGAGGGCGTACAGACATGATGTAATCGCGCTCTCTGACCAGAATGTTACTGTCAGGAAACGAGGAAGACGTCACGGCAGTGGAGCAGGGAGAGGTAAGTATTTCATCTTTGCAAGTGCTGTAATCCTGAGCAAGCAGGGGGGGCCCACTCGTTTGTGACGGCACTGGCACAGGGCCCCTCATAGTACAGCGGTGTGTCTGATGGCGGGTGGACCCTCCCACTGGCAGAGACACTTTTGCGTACTATGAGGGGCCCTGTGCCAGTGCATTCGCCCATGAGTATGCCCCCCCACCTGCTCAAGGAACCTGCGCTTTCATCTGCACCTTCCTCTTTGTCACCGTGTAAGGTGGTATAATATGCGGGAAGGGGAACCCGAGTTTCATCAGGGTCAGATTCTGGCTGTGTAGAGTGCGAGGGGAATGTAGTATTCTGGTTCATTGTACCAGCAGAATCATCTAGCAGTGGCTGGGCATCAGTGCACTTGTGGCGCCCCCAGGAGTACGGTCGCCACAGTGGCATTACCTTCCTCCTAGGGAGTGTGATGTCATGCTTGGGAGCAATGAAGGATCTCTCTAGCAGTTAAACCAGCACACAACACAGTTCCCACTCCAGGCCAGCAGGGAGAGCTCTGAACCTGACTGCTGAGGAGCTGCTCTCTGTGGTCGGGAGGAGGAAAGTTAGGGCAGTCTGTGAAGGGAAGGGGAAGTGTGTGGACATGAGAAGGGGAGCTGGAGGATGAGCAGAGTTAAGGCTCACTCCTACCTGGAGCACATGGTCCGGATTCTGGTGTCCAAGTTTGTAGGGACACTGACGGTCGTGCAGCAGAAACCGGAGGAAGTAGCAGCTGTAAATGCTCTGTTCCCAACTAAGGCTCGGAGGCCCCAGCAGCGACTCAGTATGGATTAGACAAGAATCTAAAAAGTAGAAAAAGGGTAATGTATTCGAACCGTACACCAGTATACACTATTTTTCAATCTTCATATATATTTCAGTCTCAGTAAGACAGTCCAGACTCTCCGCAAGAGGAAACGAGATGGATACAAGTACAGACGGAAAGTCGAGTGATTGCAGAAATTTTGGAATTACTAATCACGGGAAAAACTCCCGGGAGAATTCTCAGAGGCGATGCTGACCCTCAATTACTTTGTCTGTGGAGACAGCGAAAACAGTTCTTGTGAAGAAAGGTTTGCTGTATCGCAGTACCGTGGATCCCATCACCGTTACTCATCTCCATCAAATTGTGATCACAGGGAGAGATGTAGACATTGTCCTCACTGCCTATCATGATCTGTCAGGTAACTTTGGAGTGCAAAAGACAGAAGCCATAGGCGATCCTATTGGATTGGCATGAGAGGACACATTTAAAAATGTGGGCAGGAATGTCACACGTCTGTGAGTTGGAAAACCGTGAAAGCTGATGATAAACCACCACTGCATCTCATTGTGAGTCGACGTCCATAACAAATGGAAGCCATTGATCATCTGAAGATAGAGCACAGCAGGACAGGGCATAGCTACGTCTTAACCATCATCTATCAGTTCACCAAATTTGTATTGGCAGTCCCAGTGAAGGATATAACAGCCCAGACTACACAGCGGTGGAGCAGGGAGAGGTAAGTATTGCAAGTGCTGGGGCCCTGAGCAAGCAGGGGGGCCAATCGTGGGCGACGGTACTGGTACAGGGCCCCTCCTAGTACGCCGGTGTGTCTGACAGCGGGTGTGCATCCCCACCGTCAGAGACACTTGATTGTACTATGAGGGACTCTTTGCCAGTGCCGTCGCCCAAGAGTGGGCCCACCCACCTGTCCAGGGCAACGGCACTCGCACGGGTGCGTGCGCCAGGTGGTGACCCCGGCCCTGGGGGGGAAGCCCAGTTAGGGAGGTTGAAAAAATGGCATATGTTGATGTTGGACATTCAGCAGCTGAAAATGGAGGAATTGGAAAAGTCCGAGGAAGAGGAGGACAAAAGCGAGCCATTTTTCTGGCAACCTATGTGTCAGCAGGGGAAGGTGGGACAAAATCCTTTTAAACCCATGCATGGTTCATTTTAATGAAGGTTAGATCATCAACATTTTGGGTCGACAGACGGGTCCTTTTTTCTGTCAGGATTGATCCAGCAACACTGAAGATTCTTTCGGATAGCACACTACCAGCAGGGAAAGCGAGCTCCTGTAAGGCATATTGTGCCAATTCAGGCCAGGCGTCCAGTTTACAGGCCCAATAGTCAAAGGGGAATGACCTGTGAGGGAGAACATCGATATGGGAGGAGAAGTAGTTTGTAACCATAGTTGACAACTGCTGTCTCCTGTCACTTTCAATCGATGCAGTATTACCAGTCGTGTGAGCGGTACTTGAAAAATCAGTCCACAACATGGTCATGAAACCCCTGTGTCCAACGCCACTTCGGCTGTGTGCACCACGAACACCTCTTCCATGTTGCCACCTACGGCTCGTGGGAGAATCATCACCGCCGCTGTGTGCTGGGAATTCCTCAAACGGTTTACCAGAGTTGCTTGCTTGCTAGCCAATATTAGCTCTAGGTTCTCCTGTGGCATGATGTTTTGGAATTTGCCTTTATAGCGTGGATCCAGGATGCTGGTCAACCAGTAGTCGTCATTGTTCATCATTTTGGCAATGCGGGGGTCTCTTTTTAGCATCTGCAAGGCATAATGACACATGTGGGCCAATGTTCCAGGTGTCAATGATGCACTGTGAGTGCTGGGTGGAGGAGCACTTTCTCGCAAATCCACATCCCTCCAGTCACGCACAAACCCTGTACCTGACCTTGCCACGCCAACATTTTCTCTTTCCCCCTAAGAAGCATCCTCCTCCCCTAAATAATCATCCCCATCATCCTCTTCCTCCTCCTCTTCCTCTTCTTCCTCCACCTCATCCAGGAGAGTTCCCTGAGTAGACAATGGCTGACTGTCATCATGGCTTCCCTTCTCCTCTTCCTCCTCGGCTGCAGACGCCTGCTCCTTAATGTGCGTCAAAGTTTGCACAGTGGGATGCTCATGCTTATGATGACATCGTCTGCGCTTACCAACCTTGTGCATTCCTCAAAACACTGAAGGACTTTACAGAGGTCTTTCAGCTTCGACCACTGCACACCAGACAACTCCATGTCTGCCCTCAAACTGCCTTCCCGTGTATCCTCCCACAAATGCATTACAGCCTGCCTCTGTTCACACAGCCTCTGAACCATGTGCAGGGTGGAGTTCCACCTTGTCGCAACGTCGATGATTAGGCAGTGCTTGGGAAGGTGGAGCAATCGCTGCAGCTTCTGCATACGACTGGAGAGTACGGGCGACCGGCGGATGTGCGAGCACAGTCTTCGCACCTTATGGAGCAGGGCTGTTAACTCCAGATAATTATTGAGGAAGCACTGCACCACTAGGTTCAAGGTGTGAGCCAGGTAAGGTATGTGTCTGAGTTTTGAAAGGGCTATGGCTGCCACAAAATTCCGTCCGTTATCACTACCTTGCCTGCCTCAAGATGTAGACTGCCCAGCCATGATTCATTTTGTCGCTGCAAGTAGTCGGCCAGTACCTCTGCGGTGTGTCTGTTGTCGCCCAAACACATCATCTTTAACACAGCCTGCTGACTCTTACCACTAGCTGTTCAATAGTGGGACACCTTCTTGTGCAACACTGGCAGCTGCGGATGGAGTGCTCATGCGACTGCGCTCTGTGGATGAGCTTTCGCTTCTGGAGGAGGAGGAGGGTCGAACGCCTACAGCCAACTGTTTCCTATACCGTGGGCTACGCAGCACTGTCCCACCACCGCTGTCCCCTGTGGACCCTGCATCCACCACATTAACCCAGTGCGCAGTGATGGACACGTAGCGGCCCTGGCCATGCCTACTGGACCATGCATCTGTTGTGAGGTGCACCTTTCCACTCACTGATTGCTTGAGTGCATGGATAATGCGGTCTTTCACATGCAGGTGGAGGGCTGGGATGGCTTTTCGAGAAAAGAAGTGCCGACTGGGTAAGTCATAGCGTGGTACGTGGTACTGCGTAGGCCATGAGCTTGCGGAAAGCTTCGCTTTCAACCAACCGGTAGGGCATCATCTCTAACGAGATTAGTTTGGTAATGTGGGCGTTCTAACACTGTGTACGCGGATGAGAGGATGAGTACTTTCTTGTCCTACTGAGAGTCTCTGGTAGGGTGAGCTGGACTTGAGAGCTGCATATGGTTGAACTAGCGGTGGACATGTCAGACTGAGTGAGGATTGGTGATGGTGTTGGTGGTCTTGCTGATGGTCTAGATTCAGTCTTTCGTAGCAATAACATTGTGATTCCCTGACTGCTTTGGCGTTGCGACGACACTGCAACATTTGCTGCTGGTGGTGTGCTTACAGTGGGGGAAGCGATGTAGCGTTGCTGACTACCTTCATTTGGAGCAGTTGCACATGTGGTACGTGAGGTTTGGTGTTGTGTCCACGCTTGCAAGTGCATGGTGGTTATCTGTCTAAGCATGCAACTGGTATTCAAATTTCTCAGATTTTTCCCTCGGCTAAAGGTCTTTGCACACTTCTTACAGATAATCTTTGCCTGATCATTAGGATTTTGTTCAAAAAAGTGCCACACTGCACTCTTCCTACTATGGAAGACATTTTGATGCCTTGCACGCTGTGCTAATTTGACCGTCTGGCCAAGCTGTCCTGCAACCCTTTGGGTTTTTGTAAACCGTTTTTGGACTGCTACGGGCCTGCCAGATAACAGCTGTTGCGATGTCGATGCCTGCTGCGGATCCTCCTCCTCCTCTTCTGAGCTATTGGCAGCGGCACCCTCTTCCCCCAATGGATGCCAATCTGGGTCAACAACTGGGTCATCCATCACCTCCTCTTCAATTTCATGTGCACCTTCCTCTGTGTCACCGTGTAAGGTGGTAAAGTATGCGGGAAGGGGCACCTGAGTTTCATCAGGGTCAGATTCTGGCTCAGTACACTGCGAGGACAATGTAGTGCTCTGAGTGAATGTACCAGCAGAAAAATCTAGCAGTGGCTGTGCATCAGTGCACTCCATGTCAGATTCATCTTGGACTGGGGAATTAACGATTTGACTTGATAACCTAGGCATGGTATGTGAAAAGAGCTCCATGGAGTAATCTGTAGTGTGGCCTGCCGCATCCTTCACTTTTGGTAGGGGTGAAGGACACAAGGAAAGGTGTTGTTCCTGACCAGGAGCCTTTAATGATGACTCAGTGCTTTTATTTTTTGAAACTTCAGAAGAGGAGGCGATAGAGCTGGAGGCTGTGTCAGCAATGTAAGTCAAAACTGGTTTCTGAAGCTCCGGCTTTAAAAGCGGTTTACCTTCTCCCAGAAAAGGGAACCTTCGAGGCCTTGTGGAGTCAGACGATGATGCAGGCTCAACACTTCCTGCCTTAGGTGCTATTGTGCTTTTGCCACTACCAGTAGATGCAACCCCACCCCCACCACCATCAGTACCAGCTGGCAACCCCCGCCCACTTCCATGGCCTCTTCCACCATACTTCCTCATTTTTGGAAAAATGTACCCAAAATACCACCAGCTATATGGTACTGTAAAACAAGGTACAAGGTGTTTATAGTATTGGGGAGAATTTGAATCTCCCTAGAGATTTTAGGAGGCTGAACTATTATCTCAGGCCCACTATAGATTACACCTCAATTTAACAGGCTGAAATTGGCTGGTGTATGACAAAGTACAGGGTGTGTATAGTATTGGGGAGAATTTGAATCTCCCTAGAGATTTTAGGAGGCTGAACTATTATCTCAGGTCCACTATCGATTACACCTCAATTTAACAGGCTGAAATTTGCTGGTGTATGACAAAGTACAAGGTGTATATAGTATTGGGGAGAATTGGAAGCTCCCTAGAGATTTTAGGAGGCTGACAATGATGCTCTCAGTCCAAGTATGGCAGCAGGCAGCCTAATAAGTAGGACTGCTGCACACAAAAGTGTGGAAAAATGAACGATTGGTAACTGTGCAGATAAGAGGAAGAAAAGTATTTTTGCTTTTAAAAAAGCAGTTTGCACAGCAGTGTGAAAACAGCAATGCAGCTATCAGGGAGCCTTATAAGGCAGCCTAATAACCAACAGAGCTGATGCCCAAAAAAATAGAGTCTCCCCTGTCACTGCACACAAACTGTTGTGTTGTACATTGGAAATCGCTACCAGCAGAAGCAGTTTTTAGGTTCTTCTTCCCTGCCTAACGCTCTCCCTTATTCAGAATCAGCAGCTGCAACCTCTCCCTAATGCTAATATCGGCAGAAGTAAGATGGCGGTCGGCGTGCACGCCCTTTTATAGCCCCTGTGATGCCACACAAAGCAAGCCAATCACTTGCATGCCCTTCTCAAAGATGGTGGTGACCGATGCCCATGTCATCGCGTTGGTCACAGTGTGCGTCCTCCATCATTGGCTGAAAAAGGGTGCTGGAAGCATAATTTTAAACGCAACTTTGGCGCTCTGGTCGCCGACCTCGTGGCCGACCTCACGCTATGGTCGGGTTTCGTTTCATGAAGCCCGACTTCAGCGAAAGTCGGCGACTTATGAATTTGACCGACCCGTTTCGCTCAACTGTATTCTAGACCAGCGGAGTCCGACTACTGTGCCCCCACACTGACTGCCAGATTGGGGTGCTCCTGTCTCCCATTTCAATGGAGAAGAATTATGCATGCAGAAACAATGCTCCATTCACACTTTATGGAATTGCAGGAAAAATCCAATGTATTCCTCAGTCTCTGGAAAAGAGAATGAATTAAGCCAAGCTCAAGCATGTGAATAGCCATTCCACTGACATGGGGGATAAAAGTGTCTGATTTTGGTGATAAGTGAGGATAAATAGGTGATAATATCTATTTTTGAAATAGTCCTTAAAGTTAGCAATGCATTATTACATAAGCCACGTCCTTAACCCTGGGTCAGGCACATCTCTGAAACTCCCGAGTTCAGGCGCAGTGTGCCTGACAGGCACAGCTTAGAGAACTACCTATAATATCTAATTATCTCAATTTTTGGGCTCTAAAAGTATTCAGTGACATTCATAGTGATGTATTACCAGAGAGAGTACAAAAAATCAGATGCAAAAAAAAAACTCATTTAATAATCATAAATGTAATAAAACAAAAAGTACCCAAATTTCATGGGTGCTCGAATGTGCTCAGCAATTGACGAGCATTGTCTCGTGTTCAGATTTGAAGCTCGAATCCTCACCCCGCATGTTTGGCTCCTGTTACAAAGCCAATAAGCATGCAAGGATTGCCTGCTAATCACTGTAATGCTGTAGCCATCTTGGTAGTGGCATTACTATGATTGGCTTGCTTTATTACTTCATAAGTGGTTATAAAAGGACAGGAGCTGCCACGCTTGGCTCACTGATGCCATTGCACACCCCAGGGGCAGTTCTTATTGGAGGGAGAGAGTGCTTGTTCCCTCCTGTGTGTGCACTGTTTAAATGAATCAGAGTCCTGTAGTGTTGATACTGAGGTTTAAGATGAATCATCATACTAACAGTCCTTTTAAGCACTTTACTTTTTCTGTTTTTATGCAATACATTTTACATTTAGCCTAGTGACAGCTGCAGGAGCAGGGTGAGTGACAGAATACAGAGTCTAGGCAGGGCTTTGTAGTCTGTTACTAAATATAACAAATATCTGCTGCACGTGACCACATTCTATTTTTTGGTGTTGAAAAAATTGACTATATTGTCATCCGTAGAGTATTACGTGCTCTCTGTAAAAAAGCATTTGGTTCAATTAGTCATCCATAAAGTATTATGTGCCCTCTGTTAAATTTTAGTGATATACATTATTCAAAATTAGCGTTGAATCTTTTTTCTGGATTCAATTAGTTATCCATAGAGTATTACATGCTTTATGCTAAATTTTAGTGGTATATAACACTCCAAAAAAATTGTTGAAAACATTTTCTAGATACAATTAGTCATCCATGGAGTATTACGTGCTTAGTGGGCTACAAGGATAGCAAAATTCTGCAACACTCCCAAGGGAGCGACCAGAGGAATATTGGAGCCATATTAAGCTGGTGAGACAGCGGAGGTGGCAGGAGCCCATTGTCTGGAACCAGCTGCTTTCCCGGAATCACTAAGGTTGCAGACTGTAGACGGGATACCAAGGAAACAGCAACTAATGAGCAGACTGCAGGGCCTAGACTGGTTGGAAGAGGGAAGGAGATGAGCCAGGACCAGGGATGGAGACATGAAAGCAGGCCTGCTAGTTGCAAAGTACCAAGAGTTGGCTTCCTGGGGAAGGATCATTATGTACAACTGGCTGTGGAGATGGGGGTCCATAGAAGAGTGTGGGACCTGTCATCACATCTTGTTCAACCAACAGGCAGTGGAGAAAGAACACCTCGAAGACTGCAAGAGCTACCAGCTGGAACAAGGGTCATGTTCCTCAAAATGAAGGGGCAACATCACTGGTAAGAAGTGGATGTGATCGGAGAAGGAAAGGAGCAGAATTAACCCTTCTTGCAAAAAGAACATGCCTGGAACAGGCTCCTTGAGGCAGCTCAAAATGGGGCTACCACACTTGAGAGATCTGACTGTCCTTGGGGTTCCCCATCTCCTATGTGCGAGCAGGCGATGGTGCAGGTGACACAGGGGGCTGTCATCCATTTCTACATATTGAGGGCTCATGTACTACCCAAAGCCAGGTCACTTACAGCCCAGGCACCTGAGAATTGGGCATCCATGCAGCAAGTGGAGGCACTCCCCTGAGTCTCACAAGGAAGGAGAAGAAGTATCAGACACCTGATGAGAATTACTGTATTACCCTTCATATATTTTTTTCACGGCTTTGCACTTTGTGTAAAGCCTTCATGAGTGTAAGAGTTTGGAGTACATAAGCTACACTCTCAAAATAATTAAATGAGGCCCGCCAGTTGTTGCCTTTCTGGGGTCTATGAATGACTGAATTATATTTTCCTGGCTTTACACTTTATGCAAGGCCTTTGTGAGTGTAGAAGTTCCACAACTACACATTCTTAATTTTTTTATGAGGCACTCCAGTTAGTACCTTGAATGGTGTATGGATTACCCTGCTTGTAATTTTTGGCAGGCTTTGCATTATGTGTAGTGCTTTTATGAGCGTAGAAGTGCCGCAACTACAGTTTTTTCACAATATTTGAAGGAAGTACCACAGCTGATGCCGTCAAGGGTCTATAGATGACCCACTTTATAATTTTTTCCTGGCTTTGCACTTTGTGCAAAGCCTTTATGAGTGTAGGAGTACATCAATTGCACTTTCAAAATATTTACATGCCAAAAATTTTCTGAATTGAATTGGTCTTCCACAGAGTATTACTGTATGTGCCTTGTGTTACACTTTGGTGGTATATAACACTCCATAAAAGAGCTCAAATTTTTTTCTGAACTCAACTAGTCATCCTTGGCATATTATGTGCTTTGTGTTAAATTTCATAACATTCCAAAAAAGGATTGATACATTTTTCTGGATTGAATTTGTCAACCATAGAGCATTATGTGATTTGTTTTACATTTTGGTGGTATATTATTCTGTAAAAAAAGTACAACATTTTTTCTGGATTCAATTAGTCATCAATAGAGTGATACATACATTGAATTAACACTACAAAAAAGCATTCAAATTTTTTTGGATTGAATTTGTCATTCATAGAGTATTATGAGCTTTCTTTTACATTTTGATGGTATATTATTCTGTAAAAAAAAGTACAACATTTTTTCTGGATTCAATTAGTCATCAATAGAGTGATACATACATTGAATTACAATTTGATGGAATAAAACACTCAAAAAAGTGCTCAAAAATGTTCTGGATTTAATTAGTCATCCATAGAGAATTATCAAGCCATTATGAGTGCTGGAGTACCACTACATGACAATCTGAACATAACGTGTATGGGGCCCTCCTTTATGTCTAATGTAGGGTGTATCTGAGTCCCTCTTTCATCTAATTTTGATAGTTATTACTTCCTTCATAACTTACCCTGAAATTCACAATTTCTTAATAAAAAATAAATAAAAATGTAATTAAAATTAATACAAAATTCAAATTTGGTTTACTTAAATTATTATTTTTGAAAAATCCTTTTTAAATTTTGCCATATACAAGTCATTACACAGGAAAGAGTGTTTCTTAACATTTTTTTTATCCTTTAAACTCCAATTTCTCCATGTTGAATGTTTTATTGTCAGTCCTTAAGTGACACCATTGTTCTCATCAGTGATCTGGCAGTCAGAGATGCCTCTAAGGGACTTCCCCAAACTGTTCTCCTTCAATTCAGCACTTTTTCCATCCATTTCAAAATTTTCATTGCCCCTGCAGACCTCCTTGTAGGTTCTGCTGAAAAAATGCTCGGATTTCCTAATGACACACATTATACTCGAAACGAGCACCGGGCTTGGTTGGTTCGAGTAACGAGCATCCAAGCATTTTAGTGCTCGCTCATTACTACTGATATAATTTGCTGTAATTACAAATAAGAAAGTGACTTTTATATTATCTGGGTGTCACAATCATAAAGTACATACAATATGATGGCAAACAGGAGTCAGGGGGTGTGGTGTCACTGCGATCAGGGTTATAAATACAGAGAGTGTCTCCGCTCCTTATTAGGGCCCTCACTGCCGCAACACAGTTTGATGACCCCCACACACAGTTTGATCGCCTTGCAGCCTCCACCCCTCATACACAGTAGGATGCACCCACAAGGCTTCTCTACATGTTCCCCACAAGTACTGACTTTTTATTTTTGACTATTCTCTCTGTAGCTACTCGTCTTCACTCACAGGAGGGGCGGTGCAGGGATCTGCTATAGTCACCACTCATGGTAAAGTGAGCGCTCTGTAATCATTCCTCAGTATTTTGATTGACATTCAGATCTGTACAGTACAAATATGAAATGCTGCACCATGCAAAAAAGGAATGTTTTTTTCTCTGCTCAGCTTCTTGACAGTTGATGTCTTGGAGAAAGATGACGAGGCATTATAGTTTCTTGATAGCACAGTGGAACATATCCCAGCCAGCTATTAGGTACTGAATCCTCTTTCAGAACAAGGTAAGTTGAAGTTTCAGCATACATTTTCTACATAAAAATATGTGATTCTTTATTAAATAGTATTAAATTCCTATGTGATATAAGAGCTTACACATATGCTGCAGAAACATACTGCAAAGTAGGTGGTCAATCAAATTGCTGGGGAGCAATTACAGCCATTGCTCACTGTATAATAAGTGGTTACAGTAATAGCTTCTTGCTCCGCCCCGATGATTGAAATGTTGTGGCTATGTGGCGAATATAAGTTTATTTTCTCCCTGTAGCTGCTGCTCCAGTAATTCTCCAATAAGGCTCCCAGGCAGGATTTTAACAATATTTACCTACAGATGAACCCTACTGTATATCTGCAGGTAAATACTATTTTGGACATTATAGGCTCTCTTACCTGGGCCAATATGTGATGGCCCAGGTAAGAGAGCCTATAATATCCAAAATTTCCAGTGGAGCACAGTTTGTATGGTAGAAGAGTTTTCCTTCTCCAGAGTCCCTGGGTTAGGGCTTATACTCATCTGCGAGAAAAAAGGACGAGTGCAGTCTAATAAAAACTAGGATTGCATACAGACCAATGTTAATCCATGAGTCCCTGCTCATGGGCAATTTTTTCTCAGCTGAAATCAAAATCAGACTGAGAGAAAAATCGCAGCATGCTATGATTGTTCTCGTATCTCGGACAAGACTTGCCAATGCAAGTCAATGGATGTGATAAAAAAATTGCATGGCACTCAGACCATTGAAATGCCGTCTGATTTTTACAAACCAATGTCCTTAAAAACCCGACATTTCATATGCCGGGTACAATAAAATCACAGTGTGACCTGACAGAATAGAATAGAAAGAATAGATATATTTACATAGAATAGAAAGCTATAAAGATGTCAGTAACATATATTAATTAGTACAGTGCTTGTGTAACTTGATGTGCATGTATTTTATTACTGAATAAATTATTTTCTGAAAAAAAATGCATGGAATCCCCTGAAATTTAATTAACCAGCAGAGGGAAAGCAGACAGCTGGGGCAAATGTTTATAGCCTGGGAAAAGGGTAATACGCATGGAGATTCCCAGGCTATTAATATCAGCTCACAACTGTATACTTAGCCTTTACTAGTTATCAAAAAGGGGGAATTCCCAAAAAATTACATAGGGTCCCCCTTTAATTACTAACCAGTAAAGGCTAGGCAGACAGCTGTTGGCTAATATCAGTAGCCTAGGAAGGAGCCATGAATATTGGCCCTGTCCCAGACTAATAACATCAGCTCTCAGCCGCCCCAAAAAGGGCACATCCATAAGATGTGCCAAATCTGGCACTTTGCCTCGCCCAGGTGGTTAATAATGGAGAGGCCCCTATTGCTAACCCCATAGTCCAATTGTAAAAACGTAAAACCCAGACAGCATGGAAAGCAAAACAAATAAAGAATAATTTAAAAAGATATACAGCTTTATAAATCTATCACACAAAGGATTCTTGCCGCATTAAATAGATTAGCGATGTAATCTCGGTTCTTGAAGTTTTTCCATCACTTTAATTGTTTTTCTAATGTTACAACAGGTGGTAAGGGGGTAAAACATAGCCTCTGAGATCGATTTTATAAGAAGGATGACATGACTTCACGAAAAGGCCAGGCTGATACATTTTGGTCATTTGCTTCTTGTGATTGGCGTTATAAAGGGCCACTGACTTGCATTGTGTAAGCAAAACAAGGTCATAAAAAATGAAATGTAACAGAGATGGGATCTAGAATGCAAACCTAAGAAAAACAGCAGATCAAGTAACACACGACACTTTCAAAGACACCAGTTTCCTGATCCCATCTAATGAACAGTCAACAAAAGGCCGCTCATTGTAATTGCTTTCATTGATTTCATCTTGTCATTCAAGTTGAGACAATATGGTGAATGAATGACGGAGAACTGACGTTAACCTATAAACAGAGAACTAAGCTAGTGCATCAAATAAGCCAGCTCGTGTAATAAATTGGTTTGAAATGTGCCATAATGTCAGGAATAGATATATTCGTTTTTCGGAGTGGTGACCCTTCCATCTTTGACTTTTTAGTTGTTTGGAAACTATACATCCCATCCATACCTTATAAACCGTGCAGTTAAAGGGATTTTATCATCAGATCAAAAAATGACCTTTTATTTGTATAGTGATTGTTACTTCAGTAAACTTTGCATAAATCAAAAGTACAAGCAAATATAATAAACTTCTTACTTCATCTTATCTGTGAAATCTGCTAATTCCCGATGTATTAGCCTTCTTTCCTCCCTCACTCTGCCTTTTGAATTGATCATTCTGTTAGGGACGGCGGAACGCACCAAATATAAATGCTAGAAGGTGCGTTCGCTGCCCGGGGTAACACCGTGCGGTAGATGTAAGGACCACTGCTGGATAACGGCAGACTAGATGGATGGCGAAGTACTGCGCTCGGGTAAACGTCACCCGAGGTGCTTAGGGCAGACTCTGTTAAGTACACAGAGGCGCCCTAGAATAAATAAGGCATAGACGCCGGACCTGTTAACTCCACAGGACACGCCGGCGTGTGGCGTCGCAGCCGCGATCGCCAATAGGTGCTGCAGACAGCAGCGCGGCGGAAACTACAGCCGCTAAACGACAGCGCCAGAGAGCCGGACACCGTCGGACGCTAGCATAAGGTGCGGAGAGCACAGTGGCACGTAGCTTGCCACAACCTGGCACTGACTTAAACAACACTCTGTCACCATTCGTATAATCAGAGGGTAGGGGTTTCCAATGAGTAAGTCACCAGACACATACATCCGTCACCATATATACATAGCAGATAAGTCTACACTAGCGCATGGCCGAGCCGCCATGCGGGCTTTTTATAGCCATGCGCTTCCGAGACCTTCCAGTCCTCTAAGAAGGACCAATCAGATCCGACACAGGACCTGAGCACGTGACCCCGATCTCCACTGTGAGGTCGTCCTGCAGGCATGCCCAGTAGCACGGTGAGAGGACTTAGACTCTGGAGCGGTCTCCTGCAAAGCAGCTTGCGCTACTATTGCTGGCCCAGAGGTGGCAGCAACATCCAGAGCCAGAGAGCGAGTCCGAGCAGAGCGGCAGGATCGCTGACATTGCTGTGCAGGTCCCAGAGTGGTCGGAGAGGAATGGGAGACTGCTGGATGTATGGCTCTGGATTCCTGTTGTGCAGTCTCAGGAATCCGATGCCTAACACATTCTCTCTGAAATACAGCTAACAGACTGCCAGCTCAATGAGCGTTCAGATTATTGCTGTCTACTGAAATATAAGGAAAAAGAAAGGGTGATGAGGTTGGAGTTGAATGAGAGAGTGAGATATACAGAGACATTCCATTCATTCTGCTGCTTTCTAGTAAGTGTTTGTCTCACCCAGTGCTGGTTTTACAGCTACAATGCTCAGTACTGCTGTATAATGTCCTCCATCCTGCAGCAGCTTTAGAACAGGTGTTATGTGGAGACTGAAGAGCAGAAATCCCTCATGTCTCTTTGTATGTGAGACATCACATCAGCTCATTTCCATCCACAAGCCGAGAGACAACAGACAATTAGAGATGGAATCTGCACCAGGGTAAATCACTGAAAAAGTAGGATGAAAGTAATACACTGGCCACAAATAGGGTTATTCCTCATGTCCACACATGACAGTTTATTCTAAATAATGAATTGCAATAATAGGCATGTTTTCAATCAAGTTTTTATGCTCTTACCTCTCCCTGCACAAAGACCCCTGCGCTGATTAGAGAGCATGCCCACCCTACTCCACCATAGAAGTCAATGAGTTCTCATTAGTCAGTCAGGAAAGAAATGATGCACTTTGCCATCAATTTGACAGAATTTTATAATGTCTTTGTAGTAGGATATCATGGTCCATTGTGTGGTATGATGCATAAAAAAAATCTAAGAATTTTAGGCTGGTTCACACCCCCTTGTCTCTTTGCTTTTTCCTGTATCCAGAATGGAATGGGTCATGGATGTAATAATAATCACATATTGTTCTGGTTTGTAGTAGTCTTTTCTATGATCTTCCCTCAGAAGGCCAGGTTGGCAGCAGGTCGGTAGCTTCCTTGGAGTGCTTCTTTAAAGATGTCTAATAACTGCTCCCTTCAGGAAATATCCCACATTGCAAAGGACAGTTAAAGGGGAAATCCTCAACTATTTAATTTATTTTCATGTGGCTAAAAACTAACAGGCAGCGTTCCTACCAATGATTGTGCTGCTTCTTTTCACTTCACATCAACACAATAGTTCTTCTGGAATGCTCTGTCACCGGTGCATGACTGATGCCGTCATGCTGATTGACATCCAACTCACCACAGTTAGGAAGCGGGAAGCTGGATGTCAATCAGCATGACATCAGCAGTAACATTCCATCAACAGAGCAGAGCGGAAGAGAAGCAGCTGCTCTGTTGATGTGACATCAATGGAAGATGCGGAATCGCAGGCAGGAATGGCCCGTGGCCACTCTGAGCTGGCAGAGATCGGTGCTGGGCAGAACAGGCAGGTAGTTAGCATCTATCTACCAGCAATCGCTTAAAAAAAAGTAAAATAGTCCAGTATTAACCATTTAAAGTATCGCGCCAACATTTTTTTTATTATCATTTCAATATCTGTTGACAATTAGCAATACATGTTCTGTATATGCGTTAAAATATTTACAGGTTGACGTTTTCTGCCGTTTACAGCACTACTCCAATCCTCTCCTACATTATGTGACTGCAGCTGTGTAAACCATCTGGTTACAACTGCGGTCACATTATGCAGGAAAAGGACCATAGCTGCGCTGTAAATGGCAGATGATGGCGACCAGCAACTATTGTAATGTATACACCATCCACACATTACTGATATTAATGGATGGGGAAATAAAGAACAACGCTGGAAGGGTAATTTAACTATGTCATTGATTGCCAGAACAAGGTCAGTACATTTGAGTAGAAACTATGTCTGTTTAGGGGCAAGGTTTTATGAGGCATAGTTGTGATCTCTGGTTCACTTACATCAAGATTTGACCAAAGAGTTAAGCTATAATAACAAGTCACATACGGTGCCGTATTTGCAGTTGATTTTTCTGCACCAAAATTCAGAGTGTTGGCAAGAAAAATCTTTGGGTATTTAGTTGTATGCTTTTTTTTATTAATTTTTTGTGTGCATTATTGCAAACGCTGCAAATACGCTGAAAGAATTGACATGCTGCCTTTTGGCAAAATGGCAGCAGGGCTTCAAATACACATGGAAAAAAAGGAGCATGTGCATGTGATTTCTGAAATCTCATTGATTTTGCTGCTTAACTGTTTACTACAGTAGATACAGGGCTGCCACCAGGAATTTCAAGGCCCCATACTGGCAAAATGTTCAGGCCCCCTACAGACTCCACCCAGGTATCACCTCTACTGCCTCCACACGTCGAACCACAGTCCCACTTCCCACTCTTTGAAAAACTCCACTTCTGCACCATGTCCTCACCAATCACACATTTAGGCCGGGGTCACACTTGCGTATGGCATCCGGTGCGAGAACATGGGATGCGATATGCTAATGACCCTTGGCTCCTGTTCTGCTGCGAGTGGGAACCGAGTGTCATGTGTCTGTGCTCTGAGCCTCTCACACAGAAAGGATCAGGGCACAGCTGCGGAGGAGGCAGAGAAACTAATTTCTCTATCTCCTCCATTGCCGGCGTCTGCGTATAGCGCACAGCACTCGGATGATATCCGAGTGATATGCGCTGTGTCATTCGCACCCATATACTTATGTGGGTTCGAGTGCACCGACACTGGGCCGTGACTCACCCACACTGCAGGAGGGCCTGGGATCAGATGCTGTGGGAAAAGCTCAGTGAGACAGGACCTGGGTCACTGAAGGTAGTAGGAAGCACAAGGACCTACGATCATGTGACCACAGGGGACAGGGCTTAGCTTACTGCTGCTGGGAATGAGTGCAGGATGCTAGTGCTACTACAGGGATCCTGGAGTACAGGAGAGGGGAACTCAGGTCGGACAAACGGGGGGGTCATACACGTAGAGGGTGGCACGGTACCAGAGGGACAAGCAGAGGATAGTCAGAACATAGGCAATGAGTCATATACGTAGATAGCAGCGTAGTACAAGAGGGACAGGCAGAACTCGTAACAGGGACAGAACCAGATCAAAACCAAACAAGCATAAAGTAGCACAGGCACAGACACGCCAGGGTCACACACACTCGTCCAAGGTCAAAGTATAAGTGAAGAGGAATGACCCCACAATGAGGCTATAAGAAACCTCCCAGAATCCCAGAGTGAGGCAGTCTAGGTTAACCTCTGGACTACCTAATACCACAAAATAAGCAGATCATGACACATAGTGACCCAATAATACCACATGTAAGGAACATACTGGGACACCATGACCATAGTGACACAGTGAACACCAGTGACATTATACACAGGAGCTCTTTATATAGTGTATAGTGTACAGGAAATACACTGACTCACCAGTGATGTCTCTAGGTGAAGATATTCATATTCGCTTTGCTTCTTCATCTAGTGTAGACCACCATCACTTCTTCCAGCCATCACTCGTCTCTGCAGAAAGTAACAGTTATATATAGCATATTCCCCAATTTTTTTCCAACTTCTACACTGCGCCAGATGAAGAAAAAAAAGTGACAGTGACAGTGACAGTGAAAGTAACAGGACCTTCTTATCCACTGAAAACAGTATCCTCAAAAATAAAACACATCACAGCAGTAATAAAATCCCTTAATTAGCCCATACAGTAATAATGTCACACATCCTGCCACAGGTGTCTCCCATCCTGTCCCAGGTGTCTTTCATTCTGTCCAAGGTGTCTCCAATCCTGCCCCATGTGTCTCTCAGTCTGCCCCAGGTTTCATCATCTTGCCCCAGTTGTCATCACCTTGCCCATATGATTTCCCATCCTGCCCATGATGTCTCGAATCTTGCCCCAGGTGTCTCCCATCCTGCCCAGGTGTCTCCCATCCTGCTCCAGGTGTTACTAATCCTGCACAAGGTGTCATCATCCTGCCCCATATGATCTCTCAGCCTGCCCCAGGTGTCTCCTATTCTGCCCCTGGTGTCTCCCAGAATGCCCAATGTGTCATAATTCTGCCCCATATGATCTCCCATTCTGCCCTAGGTGTCTCCTGTCTTCCATCCTGCCACAGGTATCTCCCATCCTGCCCTATGTGTCATCATCTTTCCCCAGGTGTCATCATCCTGCCCCATATGTCTCCCATCATGCCCCATGTGTCATCATCCTGTCTCATGTGTCATCATCCTACCCCATGTGTCATCATCCTACCTCTTGTGTCTTCCATCCTGCCCCAGGTGTCTTCCAAGAAAAAAAAAGTTTCTCCTTACCTCGCTGCCTGACTTGTGCTCCTGTCCTTACTCAAGGTGTTTTCTTGATTCCTCCTGATTTCTATCCTTGGCATGAATTTTGTTTTACGATTCTGTTCCTGACGTCAAGCTTTTGGCTTTAAGCCTGCATGGTGACTCCGCCTGCCTCTTGTTTGCTCTTCCAGATTGCAGCCCTTCCGTGGAAGAAATCCACTGGACCCCATTTTAAGACCAACATGTGCACTGTTAAAGGGTGAAGGTCTGGATTTCTCTGGAATTTGCCAGATGGAGTGGCTTGTGCCAAGTCCGTGCGAGGTACCCTCTGACAGACATGACCAGGTACGGACTGAGGCTGAATTTCAGCCCTGGCATTTAAAATAACACAGGCCCACATTGTCCCCGTCCCAAGAACCAGATGGGATATATTACTAATATTACCCTGGATGGAGGAAAGGAAGATTTACTACAAGACCAATGTTTCTAGTGATACCCATGTGATACCCGTGGCCTGCTGGGGTAAGTGATGGAGTCAGCAACTTGGTGCTCCGTTACAACTCTTAACAGTATAGGCTTCTTGAGAACACCGATTCTGTTAGCAAAGTAGCAGACAAGGCAGCCTACAACCAGACAGGCCCTTCTGGCATTTGCCAGAATTGCCAGATGGCCAGTCCGGCCCTGGACATGACAATATGGAAAAGACATTGTATCCATATACCCTTAAGCCACATGGACTTCAGTTATTATTTTCACTTCTACAGTACTCATCATCATACCTGATTCTGACAGGCTTCCATCCTGCAGACTTTGGGTTTTGTTATGCCTCTTTCCAGTGACACTTTATTAATTATTAACATTAACAATATTAATATAATATATTATAATAAACTATTTTATAAATATTAAGTACCATTAGCTCTAGGATGCTTTACATGTCAAGAGGGTTTTTATACATAATGAATGCATACAGAATATAAGCAAGTATAATAAACAAAGAACCTTGACAAACAGATATATAGGTGAAGATAACACTGACATCATGGGCTTAAAATCTACAAGGAATTGGGAAGGGGGGAAAGTAATTCATCAGGTTGGAACAGCTTCAGTGGTCATTAGATGGCAGCAGGGTAGACTTTTCTGAAGAGATGGTCTTTTTCAGGTTGTATTTGAAGGTTTCAATTGTGGAAGACAATCTGATGTGCTGAGCTATAGAGTTCCAGTGGATCGGAGATGCTCGGGAGAAATATTGAAGACGGTATCGTGAGTCCCATGTGAGGACGAAGCAAAGAGGATCTTGTGAAGTCCGGAGATTACATATTGAAATGTATGGACGGATAAGGTCAGGAATATTGGGAGGATTATGGATGGATTTGTAGTGTTTTAAACTCAATTTTCTTGACAATTAGAAACTAGTAAAAGAATTGGCAGTTGAGAAATGAGGGACTAGCAATGAGAGATGTTTACTTTTATGCACATGATCCCTGCTGAATTCTGGAAAGACTGACCATGTTTCTGTTCCCCATCTCTCCATATTTTGGGCTTAGTTAAAGACCATTGCCTGTATCAACTGTAGCTTAATCCTTATGGTGGTCTTCGTATTAGTTTATACATAATATTCCTTTTTTGTTCTACAGTACATAGCAGTCTTACTTTCTAAATCTTTTCCACACAAATGACAATGCCTATGGCCAGCACAATCACTAGATCCAAGAAGTAGGCCATGAATAAACAACTTGAGTTCTTACCATGATGGAAATGGCATGGTATAGCCAAAAAACTTGAAAACTTTTCATGAAAGTTTGCAATCTGCACCCTAGATGATCAAAACCTCTCTGAAAAGTACTCCTCCTTATGTTTAGTCACCCAATCAGTGCACCCCTACCATGGACCGGCTGTAGTGAGAAACTCACAACTTCCACTACCTCCTGACTAGACACAAGACTGTAGCTTGATGCTTTTCCCTTTATTCTCTATTTCAAGGTTTTTAATTGCTTTACTCTTATTGCATTCTGGTAATTAAAATAATATTCCGCTAATTAGTTAATAGTTTGTTGCATGTTTTCATCATTAGCAACATAAATAGATTTTGTTGTGAATTATATATATTTTTTTCAATCTTCTTTTGAGATTCTTTTTTCTTTCTGCTCTATTTAAAACATATCTCAAAATATCCACCAGAGGATGGATTTCTTATCAGTCTTTAAGCATAGCTGGAATGCTGGCAATGTCTCACTCATGCTTGATCATAAAACAAGATAGGAATCGACATTTTCTGACAAAGACTGTAAGATGGCACAGCAACCGAGATCCTGTTCTTTGTTTGCCAATGATTTCTCAGGAGAAAGCATTCTGAAGTGAGATCATTCGCTGAGATTATGAGAGCGGTTACAGAAAAATATGATGGATGATACTACAACAAGGCAAACAATATATGTACAGTACTGTATATCTATAGTGCTGCTCACCTTTTAGGCAGATGTGGAAAAATGCCACAAAGTCAGAAAGCTTTCAAAATTAGATTGTTTTGATCAATTAACAAAATGCAAAGAAAATTAACAAAAGAGAAATCTAAATCTAATCTATAGTTGATGTGACCACTCTCTGCCTCCAGAACCACATCAATGATACATTAATGAGCGTCTGCTGACAATAGTGAAACATGGTGGAGGGACCTTGCATGTTTGGGGCTGCATTTCAGCAAATTATGTTGTTGATTCGATCAATATTATTCCTTTCCTGTTCCCGCAAACCGCCATACATATATTTCTTGGTGATCGCGTGGGTTCACGCTGAGTGCCACCACGACCAAAGGCAGGTGTTAGCTCTATATGAGAGCTGATACCCTACAGCGACTCCCACAATCGGTGCTAGCCGTCATTATGAACAGCAACATTGATGGGGATCGCAGAGGGAGGGAGCTCACTCTCTGCTCCCTTCCGCACAACGTGACTGCGATCACATTGTGCAGATGGTCTCCATGGTGACACCAGGCCAAAAGATGGTCTCAGGGTCACTCAGGGATGGTGGCCTGTAAGCTTCTGTTCAAACCAGGAGCTGATATACATTCTCCTTGTGTGCGAGACGCTGACCTAATGGCGTGCAATGCAAAAGCAAAAATATTTTAAAAAAATCACAAAATAAAGAAAAAAAAGAAAAAATATTAATCCAATAAACACATTTATGTAAAAACAAAAATGAAAAAACGAATTTGGTGTCTGGAATGACCTGACCTATACAAAACTGTCCCACTTGCTAATCCTTTCAGTGAACACCGTAAAAAAATATATAAGAAAGGAGGCAAAAAACTGTGCTTTATCATCATACTGCAGAACTGAATGTGGAATAAAATGCAATAAAAACATGAATATAAATAAAAATGGTATCTCTGAAATTGTCATCAAATCCTGCAAAAAAAGTCCCATACTGCTTAGTCAGCAAAAAAATAAAAAAGTTATAGCTCTCAGAATAAAGAGATGCAAAAATAATTATTTTTTCTATAAAATAGTTTATATTCTGCAGAAGTGGCAAACATAAAAAATATATAAATGGGGTATCTTATACTGACCAAAGGAATAAAGCTGCCTTATTGATTTTACCACACACGGAACAGCATAAAAAGAAAAAAGCAATTCCTGAATTGCTTCATTTTGTTTATTCTGCCTCCCAAAAATTGGAATAAAAAGTGATCAAAAAATGTCATGTGAAAGAAAATGGTACCAATAAAAATGTCAACTCATCCTGCAAAAAACAAGTTCTCACATCACTCTGTCAGCCAAAACATGAAAAAATTATAGCTATTAGAATTATGTAATCTCTGTAATCAAACTGACCCAAAGAACAAAGTCATCTAATCAATTATACTGCGCAAAGAATGCTGTGAAAAATAAAATCAATTCACCTGCTGTTGATTTTTTCATTTTGCCTCTCAAAGATCGCAGTAAGGCTCAGCTCACATTTATCTTGCACTGAGTGCTAAGCGCTTACACTGGGGATTCCGTATAAATCTCTGAAATACATGATTCAGACAGAACCACCAATGGAAGATTCCTTGTAATGAGGCAGATTTTTAGGATTGCATAAAAGCATGGTCTACCACAGTTTTGTGCACATCTAAAAAGAAGGCACCACTGACTAGAGGCCAGTCAGTGTCTAAAGTAACTCTGCTGCCTCATTATAGTGAGTAGATCACTTGGGGGTTTCATCTGAATCACATCATTCAGAGATTAAGATGTCCAAGAAGTATTGTTTCTCCTTGCGGAGATTGACATGCTAAGCATGCCGAGGTGAGGAGACTTAAAGCCGCAATGCTCCTCTGGGAAATATGCAAATTGTCTCTTCAGAGAAGAAGAGGACTAGAACTCTAGTGCCACCTATTGGAAGTAGTAATCCTAAAAGTCAATGTCGATCCTTTAACGAGCCTTGTTTCATGACTTTGGATAAAAGCCAAACCAGAATCTCAATTTGCAGACAATGTGTTTTGGAGTACTGCCCCTTGTCAGTGCAAAGTGTGAGATCTGGTTTGGCTGTGTGAGAGGCGTCTGACTGATATCCAAGAAGTATCATTTCTCCTTGCGGAGAGTGACATGCTACTGTGACATGCTACTCACCCAACGTTCTCCATGCCTGGAGGTGACTCAAATGTGAGACCAGTGGCTGCTGTGTGCATGTGGCCTAGCCGATAACAGGTGACTGGGCCAGAGCATTCTGACTCCTCACCCGCATACCCCCCAGAGCAGAGCCACGCTCTGGCAGTATAGCATATAGAGCTGAGATCAGTACAAGGAAACTGCGGGTACAGGAACCGCCTACTACAGCAAAGACTTTTTGCCTGTATCGTGGAACCGGACCTCGAGACATCACGTGCCGCTGTTGTCGATGCCACCATTGAAGACCGAGACACTGCAATCAAGAAACCGACAGACTGATAAGTTTCTCTTTCTCTCCCTTGAACATTCTCCTAGCCCCTTTCTCGCCTTTTCATCCCTGCAGTTCCAGTAATGCTATATACCCTTCCTTCCATTTTCACTTTCTCCCTGCATGGAGTATATTGTACATCTGTTAATAAATTTGTTAACTCTTAATCTGCCTCCTGTCCATGACGACATCTCGATCCCTGTAATTCTACACCCTCAAAAGAAATTCAGCAGATTTTGCACTTCCAAAGCCAAATGTTCCTTCCCTTCTAAGCCACAGTATGCCTAAACCACACCTTTGGCATTTCTGTAGTGATAAGGGCCCGCCTAATTTACAGATGCATGTCTCCAGAAGCACTAGCTGCGCATAATGTACTGGGCACTATAATGACAGATTCATTTCTTGAGGGATCTAGTTTCCAAAATGAGGTCTCTTGTGGGGAGTTTCCACTGTTTAGGCACATCAGGGGCTCTCCTAACGTGACATGGCACCCGCTAATTATTCCACCAAATTTTGCTTTCAAAAAGTCAAATGGCGCTCCTTCCCATCCAAGCTCTGTCATGCACCCAAGCAGCAGTATTCCTCCACATATTGGGTATTAGTATACTCAGGAGAAATTGCACAACAAATTGTATGATGCATTTTCACCTGTTACTAGAGTTGAGCGAAACGGGTCGGTCAAATTAAAAAATAGCCGACTTTAGCTAAAGTCGGGTTTCCCCGATTGAAACCCAACCATAGCGTGAGGTCGGCCATGAGGTCGCCGATCAGAGTGCCAAAGTCGCGTTTCAAATAATGCTTCCAGCACCTTTTCTCAGCCAATGAAGGTGGACACACACTGTGGGCAATGCAATGACATGGGCAACGGCCACCACCATCTTAGAGAAGGGCATTGAAGTGATTGGCTGGCTTTGTGTGGTGTCACAGTGGGTATAAAAGGCTGTGACCGCCGTCCGCCATCTTACTTCTGCCGATCTTAGAATAGGGAGAGGTGCTGCTGCTGATTCTGAACAGGGAGAGCGTTAGGCAGGGAAAAAGAAAAAAAAACTGCTTCTGCTGATAGCACTTTTCACTGTACAGTTAGTGTGCAGTGAAAGGGGAGGATTTTTGTTGTGTGCAGCAGTGCTGGTGGTGATTAGGCTGCCTTTTAAGGCTACCTGCTAGCTGCATTGCTGTGTGCACACTGCTGTTCAAACTGCTTTTTTCAAAGCACTGCAACTTTTATTATTTTGTCCTGGTGCGTTACTGAGAGTTCATTGTTTCACACACCGTATAGCGGTGTACGCTCCTCACACACTACCGTGTACCAGCTAATATCACCGAAAAATAGAAGCTATCTGGGTGTGACTCTGGAAGAAAAAGCCGAGGAGTTTTTCCGTTATTCCAGACCTACACCATAGAGTGCTGTCCGCTTTTCAAACAGTTTCGTATATATGTTGTTTGATTAGGGTCAAAACTAGACAGAGACAGCATGTGTCAGTCCCTATACAAATAGAGAGAGATTGACAATTTTCCATACAGACACCGTATAGCGGTGTACGCTCCTCACACACTATCGTGTACTGGCTGGTATCACGGACAAATAGAAGCTATCTGGATGTGAATCTGGAAGAAAAGCTGAGGAGTTTTTCCGGTTTTCCAGACCTACACCTTAGAGTGCTGTCCACTTTTCAAACAGTTTCGTATATCTGCTGTTTGATCACGGTCAAAACTAGACAGAGACAGGGTGTGTCAGTCCCTATACAAATAGATGGAGATTGACAATTTTCCATACAGACACCGTATAGTGGTGTACGCTCCTCACACACTACCGTGTACTGCCTTGTATCACGGACAAATAGAAGCTATCTGTGTGTGACTCTGGAAAAAAAAGGCGAGGAGTTTTTCTGTTTTTCCAGACCTACACCTTATAGTGCTGTCCACTTTTCAAACAGTTTCGTATATCTACTGTTTGATCACGGTCAAAACTAGACAGAGACAGCGTGTGTCAGTCCGTATACAAATAGACGGAGATTGACAATTTTCCATACAGACACCGTATAGAGCTGTCCGATTCTCAAACAGTATTGTATATCTGCTGTTCGCATTACAGTCACATCTATACAGAGTCAGCGTGTGTCTGTGACACTCCATAAATACATATACAGAGATTTTTAGTTACACAAAAAACTCATACAGCTGTACACTTCTGATACAGTTCCGTATATCTGCTTGTTGGATTACGGTCCAATACATACTCTGAGAGCATCTGTGACTAACAAAATATATACGTAGATTTAATTTTTTTAATACACCTTACACAGCTGGACACTCTTCATACAGTACCATCTCTCTGCTGGTATTTTTGGTACATTTTCCCAAACATGAGGAAGTATGGTGGAAGAGTCTGCGGACGAGGGCAGGGGGGCGCAGCTGGTACTGATGGTGGTGGTGCATCGGCTGGTTCTGGCAAAAGCACAATAGCAGCTAAGGCAGGAGGGGTTGAGCCTGCGTCATCGTCCCAAGAAGACCTGTATAGTTGCCTTTTCTTGGAGTAGGAAAACCGCTTTTAAAGCCGGAGCATCAGGAACAGGTTTTGGCGTACATTGCCGAAACTGCCACCAGCTCTATTGCCTCCTCTTCTGAACGTTCGAAACCTGCAAGCATTGAGTCGTCAGTGCAGGGTTCTGGTCAGGAAAACACCTTTCCTTGTGTCCTTCACCCCCACCAAAAGTTAAGGATGCGGCAGCCCACACTTCAGATTACTCTATGGATCTCTTTTCACATACCATGCCTGGGTTATCCAGTCAAATCCAGAATTCCCCAGTCCAAGATGAATCTGACATGGAGTGCACTGATGAACAGCCACTGCTAGATGATTCTGCTGGTACATCGACCCAGAGTACTACAGTGCCCTCGCAGTCTATTGAGCCAGAATCTGACCCTGATGAAACTCAGGTGCCCCTTCCTGCATACTATACCACCTTACATGGTGACACAGAGGAAGGTAAAGAGGAAGGTGCAGATGACTTTGAAGAGGAAGTGATGGATGACCCAGTTCTTGACCCAGATTGGCATCCATTGGGGGAGGAGGGTGGCGCTGGCAATAGCTCAGATAAGGAGAAGGATCCGCAGCAGGCATTGACATCACAGCAGCGGTTATCTGCCAAGCCCGTAGCTGTCCAAACACATTGAACAAAAACTAAAAGAGATGTAGGACAGCTTGGCCAGACAGGCAACTTAGCACAGTGTGCAAGGACAGAAAATGTATACCGTAGTAGGAAGAGTGCAGTGTGACACTTCTTTGTCCAAAATCCTACTGATGAGGCAAAGGTTACCTGTAAGAAGTGCGGAAGGACCTTTAGCCGCGACCTCATGGCCTATGCTGTCCCACTCTATGACCTACCCAGTCGGCACTTCTTTTCTCGAAAAGCCATCCCTGCCCTTCACCGGCATATGAAAGACCGCATTGTCCATGCACTAAAACAGTCAGTGAGTGGAAAGGTGCACCTCACAACAGATGCATGGACCAGTAGGCATGGCCAGGGCCGTTACCTGTCCGTCACTGCGCACTGGGTTAATGTGGTGGATGCGGGCTCCACTGGGGACAGCAGCGGAGGAACAGTGCTGCCTAGCCCACAGTATAGGAAACGGTAGGCTGTAGGCTATCGATCCTCCTCCTGCTCTATCAGCGAAAGCTCATCCACAGAGTGCAGTCGCACGAGCACTCCATCCGCAGCTGGCAGTGTTGCACAAGAGGTGTCCCACTATCGAACAGCAAGTGGTAAGGGTCAGCAGGCTGTGTTAAAGATGATGTCTTTGGGCGACAACAGACACACCGCAGAGGTACTGGCTGACTACTTGCATTGACAAACTGAGACATGGCTGGGCAGTCTACATCTTGAGACAGACAAGGTAGTCAGTGATAACGGCCGTAATTTTGTGGCAGCCATAGCCCGTGAAAAACTCACATACTTTGACTGGCTCATAATTTGAACCTGGTGGTGCAATGCTTCCTTAATAATTATCTGGAGTTAACATCCCTGCTCCTTAAGGTGCGAAGACTGTGCTCGCACATCCGTCGCTCAAACGTCCACTCCACTCATATGCAGAAGCTGCAGCGATTGCTCCACCTCCCCAAGCACTGCCTAATCATGGACGTTGCAACAAGATGGAACTCCACCCTGCATATGGTTCAGAGACTTTGCGAACAGAGGCAGGCTGTAATGCATTTGTGGGAGGACACACGGACAGTCAGTTTGAGGGAAGACATGGAATTGTCAGGTGTGCGGTGGTCAAAGCTGAAAGACCTCTGTAAAGTCCTTCAGTGTTTTGAGGAATGCACACGACTGGTAAGCACAGACGATGCGATCATAAGCATAAGCATCCCACTTATGCGTCTGCTCATGCAAAATTTGACGCACATTAAGGATCAGGCACCTGCAGCGGAGGAGGAGAGAAGCCTTGATGACAGTCAGCCATTCTCTGGTCAGGGAACTGTTCTGGACGAGGTGGAGGTGGAAGAGGAGGAGGAGGATGAGGGGGATGATTATTTTGGGCAGGAAGATGCTTCTCAGGGGTCAAGAGAAAATGTTGTCGTTCCATGGTCAGGTACAGTGTTTGTGCGTGACTGTAGGGATGTGGGTTTCCCAGAAAGTGCTCCTCCACCCACCACTGGCAGTGCATCATTGATTCCTGGAACATTGGTCCACATGTGCGATTGTGCCTTGCGGATCCTAAAAAGGGACCCCAGCATTGCCAAAATGATGAGGGATTGATAAGGAGAGAGTTAAATTAACCCTTCACGGTTGAGCCAGTGATTTCCAAATTATTCCAGTGTTGCTAGCAACTCAAATGACCACACGGAGACGGGGTCTCTGTACGGGAGGATCGAGGCAGATCACTAAGCCCCTTTATTTTAGTCACATCTTTTATAATCTATTGCTTAATTATGCAAGGTTCTCAAGTACCAATAGCATGTTTTCACTTTATAAGCCAATAATATTGCAAGAAAACCGGAAACTACATATATGTCCGTATCCAAATAGAAAGTAGTATAATGGCATATTCAGAGCAATACACTCCCCCCCCCCCCCCGAGCCCCTTATCTTGCACCTGATGGAAACAGTCTGGTTTCATGACAGGCCATGCCAATTATAAAAATTTATCTTACAACAACAAAAACGGAGAAACGAAACCTTACATTGAATGGATAAAACGAAACTTCAACTCTGATTTTAGTATTAACCCTTAACATTCCCCCCTAGATAAATTTTTTTAACACATATGCAGCATCAGAGGTGCTATCCCAAGCTAACAGCTTGAGGGGTACTGGTCTTCACATGACTGATGCCGTGTTACCAGTCATGGCTGTCGCGGCACACCCGTCCCCCCTGTATACTGCAGTTCACAAATAACAATTTTTGATGACGGTGGTGGAGATCTTTTGTAGGTAGCCATGCGCTTGGCTTCAACATCTTCATCAAGTAGCCTTTTGAGATCGGTGTAGAGAAAAGCAGAGGCAACGACACCTTTGGTATCATCATTAGCTGGCTTAGTGTAGAATTTCCTAATACATACAGAAATACACCAAAAAACAAGTTTTAGTATCACATATACAACAAGGATACAGGCAGCAATGTGTAACAAGCTTTGTAAGATCCCAGCTATTCAGCCCCCAATTCCCCTAAATCAATTGGCTGAATTGAAAAAGGAGAAGGTGTCTGAACAACCAACTGTCCTTATTACGATCATTGTCTTTATTGTATTGATCTGAGTCATTGAATATCTTCTAACTTTAACTTTTAACTTCTACCAATAATAATATGAAAAATGCGGAAAACCAAAACATTATGCCCCTTCATTTGCTATTGGCTTGTTGGGTGATGAGGAGAACTTGATAGGGACCGTCATACAAGGGTTCTAGTCCGTGCTTCCTGACATGCCTTTTCACGACTACCAAATCGCCAGGCTTCAGGTTATAACAGATATCGGTTTCTGCTGAATCTGGAAAGGAAAAGAAAACTAGAACATAGGTGTTAGCAAGATTTTTACTAAGCAGAATAACATATTGAACATATTGAACTCAGTCTCTTCTGATAACTGCTGAGGCTGGAAATTTGCAACTGGGGGCCTAGTACCAAACAATATCTCATATGGGGACAGGCCATATTTTGTAATAGGGGTAGTACGGATGTGGTATAGCACAATGGGTAGGCGCTCTGGCCATGGAGCCGTAGTCTCCTGCATCATTTTGGTCAATTGTCCCTTCAGTGTGCCATTCAACCTCTCAACTTTCCCACTGGATTGTGGGTGGTACGGAGTATGGAGGGCTACAGTGGATGCAAGCATTGTCAGAACTTCTTGGTACACATGAGAAGAAAAGGCCGGGCCTTGGTCACTTTCAACAACTTCTGGAACCCCATATCTGCATATGACTTCCATCACCAGTTTCTTCGCTGTGGTCTTTACAGTCATGTTGGTAACAGGGAATGCTTCCGGCCAACTGGAGAACCGGGGCCCAGTAGAATTTTTGCACCAGTGCGAGGGCCTGATTCTTTCCTCGATGTGTAGGTCCACGTGCCCATATGGCAATAGCAGGGTACATCCGCTTAGGGAGACACACAAGTTGGTCCTTTTTCCAGAGACCATTATCCATTCGTGCCCCATCAGTCTTCCATTGCTTCACCTCTTCCTTTGGAGACATTCTCTGCATCGTCATTAAGCGGTCTCGCGGGGTCCGACAGAAAACTTCAGTCTGTTGTAGATCATCAGGTTCTTGTAGGGTCAATGCTTCTTGTAACTGTTTACGCTGAGAGCGTGTGGTCACCATAGTTGGTATGGTTGGTTCAACGGATAAGAGAGCGGCGGCTTTTGCTTGCATATCCGCAAATGTGTTGCCAACAGTCTGTGGACTGTTCCTAGGACCGTGCGCCTTAACTTTGATAATAGCCACCTGAGTAGGTAATTTGATCGAGTCCATGAGGGCTTTAACAGCTTCAGCATTTTTCACTGGGGTTCCGGCAGTAGTAATAAACACTCGATTGGCCCATAGAGCCCCAAAATCGTGAGCAATACCAAATGCATACCGTGAGTCCGTGTATATATTAGCCCGTCTGTTCTTGGCCAAAGTACATGCATTAGACAGAGCCTGAAGTTCTGCTTCTTGTGCTGACTGTGAGGGCGGGAGTGCAGCTGCGCGCACTACAGTGTCCTCTGTGGTAACAGCATATCCCGTGTGGAATCTACCAAACTCGTCAGCATATCTTGAACCGTCCGTGTATAACACCAGATCAGGATTTGGGAGTGGGTTCTCACTGACATTTGGTGGAGTAGCTGTTTCTTCAGTCAAAAGTTGGGAACAATCATATTGGAGGTAATCCTCATCACTGCCATCTTTCCTTATAGTTCATTATACCGTCTTTCAAGGCGTTGTAAAGGGGTTGCATTATGCGGGATGCATCCGGTATCCACTGACAACAATAAGTGCATAGTCCAAGAAAACGCTGGAGTTCAGTTTCATCTTTTGGGAAAGGAAGGGAGCTGACAGCTATTTTTCTTTCTTCTGCGAGGTGTCTGACACCCTGAAGGAGACCGTGACCCAAGAATATCACTTGACCAAGGCAGAACTGAAGTCTCGAGGCCGAAACCCGACAGTTCAGTGCTGCCAGATACTTAAGGAGGCTAACAGTGGTAGAAATGGCAAAAGACACCTGCTCATATTTTTTTTGCAAACTGGTTGGGACTGTTTTGGGCCCCTTGTGACATAGCAGGGACGACAGTTAATATGGACAGTTAAGTGAATACAAATAGAAACTGGCAGTCTGGGTATAACGGAATGCTAAAGAAGGCATTGGTAAGATCAATAACTGTAAACCAAGCAGCATCCTGGGGTATTTGGGACAAAAAAAAGTATGAGGATTAGGCACCAGGTTTGAGAAACACTTTTACTGGTTCTACAGGCATTTTCCCTATATCATTTGGCCCTTTTGACAGGAGTTTAGATAGTATCTCTGAGAGGTATGGGGTGAGTCGTTGATCCTCAGGCAATATTGGGGGTGGATCTGGGCCTATCAGGGCCATCATAACTGTAGGAAGGGCATGCAAAATACAGATTTTCTCACTGTCTTCATCTACATAGGGATTATATAACAAAAAAAAACCATCTGACCATCATCTTGGAATTGTATTCAGGAGCGGAACTGCGATAATAAATCTCTCCCTAGTAAATTTACAGGGCATGTGGGAGAGATTACAAACTGGGCAGTAACTTTGGGGAAGGGTCCCACAGAAATAGGGTTTATAAAAGTATATTAATTGGGTCTACCATCTACTCTGATCAAAACAGCAGGGGAATGACAATCTTTGATTGTGCTCGAGTCTGGCGCATCACCAGAATTAGCAGGGAGGGGCTGAGGAGCAGGATTCCCAGTAGCTGAAGTCTGAGGGAGGGGGGGGCCAGAGTTTGCTGTGTGCTCCAGTGATAAGAGATTGGCTGTGCACTCGCAGCTGCAGTGGGGGCGAAGGGGGATATAGTGTGGGTTAAGATGGGAGGGGGTACTGAAGCAGCTGCAGCTGTTAGCTTGCTCTTTTTTTTTTTTTTTTTTCAAATCATCACTTTTAACTATTTCCCTGACACATTAACCTCGATCTCAGTGTCGTCTCCGTTAATCACATTCTTAATTCTCTCCTGTACCACAACACTTTCTGTCTTTTTCACAGTGTTAGACAATTTTCCTTTTTCCACATAGCAATAAAAACATCAGAATTCACTTCCTCTGTTCTTTCTAACACCTTCGTCACACAATTCATGTGCAACAAGTTCCACCCAAACATCAAACTCACCCTCAACTCTTCAAAATCCCAAATCCATTTTCTAGAACCTACAGTCAAGCTCTAAGGTACATTCAGATCTGTTCAGACAATGAGGATAGAAAACTACAACTACTATCACGCCTATCCTCAAAAAGCCCTCTCTTGACCCATCCTCTGTATCCAGCTATCGCCCTATATCACTTCTCCCCTATGCCTCCAAGCTACTGGAACAACACGTCTACCTTGAACTGTCCTCCCATTTCTCTTCTTGCTCCCTCTTCGACCGCTTACAATCTGGCTTCCGGTCACACCACTCCACTGAAACTGCCCTTACTAAGGTCACCAATGACCTCTTAACCGCCAAGAGCAAGCGACACTACTCTGTCCTCCTCCTCCTGGACCTGTCGGCTGCCTTTGACACAGTGGACCATTCCCTATTACTACAGACCCTCTCATCTCTTGGCATCACAGACTTGGCCCTATCTTGGATCTCATCATACCTAACAGACCGGACATTCAGCGTCTCCCACTCACACACCACCTCCTCACCTCAGAGACCTCTGCTCTCTCTCCTCACCTCGCCCCCCATCCGTCGGAGTCCCGCAAGGTTCAGTCCTTGGACCCCTGCTCTTCTCCATCTATACCTTCGGCTTGGGACAGCTCATAGAATCTCATGGCTTTCAGTATCACCTCTATGCTGATGACACACAGATCTACATCTCTGGACCAGATATCACCTCCCTACTAACCAGAATCCCTCAATGTCTGACTGCTATTACATCCTTCTTCTCCACTAGATTTCTGAAACTTAACATGGACAAAACAGAATTCATCATCTTTCCCCCATCTCACGTGACCCCCCCAACGAACCTATCCATTACAGTAAATGGCTGCCCACTCTACCCAGTCCCACAAGCTCGCTGCCTCGGAGTAATCCTTGACGCTGATCTCTCCTTCAAACCACATATCCAAGCCCTTTCCACTTCCTGCCGACTTCAACTCAAAAATATTTCACAAATCCGTTCATTCCTCAACCAAGAATCTGCAAAATCCCTAGTCCATGCCCTCATCATCTCTCGCCTTGACTACTGCAAACTCCTGCTCTGTGGCCTCCCCTCAAACACTCTTGCACCCCTCCAATCTATTCTAAACTCTGCTGCCCGACTAATCCACCTGTCCCCCTGCTATTCCCCAGCTTCTCCCCTCTGTCAATCCCTTCACTGGCTCCCCATTACCCAAAGACTCCAGTTCAAAACCCTAACCATGACATACAAAGCCATCCACAACCTGTCTCCTCCATACATCTGTGACCTCGTCTCCCGGTACTTTCCTGCACGCAACCTCCGATCCTCACAAGATCTCCTTCTCTACTCCCCTCTTATCTCCTCTTCCCACAATCGCATACAAGATTTCTCTCGCGCATCACCCTACTCTGGAACTCTCTACCACAACAAATCAGACTCTCACCTACCATCGAAACCTTCAAAAAGAGCCTGAAGACCCACCTCTTCCGACAAGCCCACAACCTGCAGTAACCACCGACCGACCAAACCGCTGCACGACCAGCTCTACCCTCGCCTACTGTATTCTCACCCATCCGTTGTAGATTGTGAGCCTTCGCGGGCAGGGTCCTCTATCCTCCTGTACCAGTTATGACTTGTATTGTTAACATTATTGTACTTGTTTTTATTATGTATACCCCTCCTCACATGTAAAGCGCCATGGAATAAATGGCGCTATAACAATAAATAATAATAATAATAATAATAATAATCACTCAGAAAAACATCGCAGACCTCCAACCCATATTCCACAGAGACCACAGACTGAAAGCAATATTCCCGGAACTGCCACTTCTCTCCTACAAACAGCCTCCCAACCTAAGGAATATCCTTGTCAGAAGTACCCTCACATCACCTTCAGAGACAGGCACAGTCCCTGTAACAGTAAGAAATGCAAGACCTGCCCCCACATATCAGCAACAGATAAAGTCCCCATACCCAACACAAATCAGGACTATAAGATCATGGACTCTTTCTCATGTCCATTAGAGTTGAGCGACTTTTGGTTTTTTAGGGTCGCGTTTCGTTTCGTGAAACCCGACTTTTCCAAAAGTCGGGTCGAGCAAGATCGTCCAATTATAGGGAAAAGTCGGGGTCGTCCCGAAACACGAAACCCAATGTAAGTCAATGGGGAATAAAAGTCGGCAGTGAGAGGAGGACAGGAAACACACCTACAGTGCCCATTTGAATGCCAAAAGCATCAATTCTTCTTACTTAAGCTTGTCAACCTTAATTAACTTCATAATACAAGTTACGCACTGAAAAATGGGGGTTATTTGGCTAAATTTGTGGGGGGGAGGGCTGGCTGCAGGTTTTCATGTGCCCTGGGCGAAAGAGCGCCCCTTTAACACATACCACAACTCATCATGCTCCGATAAGGCAGAGAAATAGCGGTATAGTACAATGAAAAATACCTCACTTTTTACATCTCATGACGAGGCCCATCTATTTCTCCATACAAAATCATTGGTCCCATATAATGTTTGAAACAGTATATGATGAGCTCCACATAATGCTACAGTATATGTTGGTCCCCATGGATGAAGCTCCACTGTCTTATGGGCCCAAATAATGCTCCAAACATAATGGGCCCCATTTCTAATGCTCTAGTGTATAATGGGCCCTGTAAATGCTGCTCCAGTGTCTGATGTCCACCTTTGGAATGTTCCAGTGTATGGTGGGCCCCATCTATCATTCTCCAGAGTATAGTGCTCCCCAAAAATTGCTGTCCCAACATAGAAAACAATCAAATAAGTCTCCTCGCTAGGGAATCCCTGTACTTGTCTGGACAGGTGCTGTAGCTTGCTTAACAGCTCGCCAGCCGTTCTCACGCCCAGTATGGATTGCACGTCATTGCACAAAGGTTAGAAGGGGTACCGTATCCCCGGATAACATGTATGGATAGCGTACACATTCAAAATATATGTCTATACAGCATGAGGCAGGCTCAGACGGTGTTAGGCCCAGTATGGTTTGCACGTCATTGCACAAAGGTTAGAAAGGGTACCGTATCCCAGGATAACATGTATGGATAGCGTACACATTCAAAATATATGTCTATACAGCATGAGGCAGGCTCAGACGGTGTTAGGCCCAGTATGGATTGCACGTCATTGCACAAAGGTTAGAAGGGGTACCGTATCCCCGGATAACATGTATGGATAGCGTACACATTCAAAATATATGTCTATACAGCATGAGGCAGGCTCAGACGGTTTTAGGCCCAGTATGGATTGCACGTGATTGCACAAAGGTGAGAAAGGGTACCGTATCCCTGGATAACATGTATGGATAGCGTACACATTCAAAATATATGTCTCAGGAGGCAGGCTCAGACGGTGTCAGGCACAGTATGGATTTGACGGCCCAGATTACACAGCGGAGGAGCAGGGAGAGGTAAAGATTGCAAATGCTGGGGCCCTGGCCAAGCAAGGGGGGCCCACTCGTGGGCGTCGGTACTGGCACTGGGCCCCTCATAGTACAGCGGTGTGTCTGACGGCGGGTGTGCACCACCACCGTCAGAGACACTTGATTGCACTATGAGGGACCCTGTGCCAGTGCCCGCGCCCAAGAGTCGGCCTACCCACCTGTCCAGGGCAACGGCACTCGCACGGTGTCGTGCGCTAGGTGGTGACCCCGGCCATGGGGGGGGAGGCAGCACAGTTAGGGAGTTTTAGAAAGTGGCATATGTTGATGTTGGACATTCAACTGATGCAAAAGGCGAAATAGGTGAAGTACCAGGAAGAGGTGGACCAAAGCAAGCCATTTTTCTGTCACCCTATGTGTCATCAGGGGAAGGTGGGACAAAATCCTTGGAAACCCATGCGTGGTTCATTTTAATGAAGGTTAGATCATCCACATTTTGGGTTGACAGACGGGTCCTTTTTTCTGTCAGGATTGATCCAGCTGCACTGAAGACTCTTTCCGATAGCACACTTGCAGCTGGGCAAGCGAGCTCCTGTAAGGCATATTGTGCCAATTCAGGCCAGGTGTCCAGTTTAGCGGCCCAATAGTCAAAGGGGAATGACCTGTGTGGGAGAACATCGATATGGGAGGAAAAGTAGTTTGTAACCATAGTTGACAACTGCTGTCTCCTGTCACTTTCCATCGATGCAGTATTACCAGTTGTGTGAGCGGTATTTGAAAAATCAGTCCACAACATTGTCATGAAACCCCTGTCTCCAACGCCACTTCTGCTGTGTGCACCACGAACACCTCTGCCAAGCTGCCCCCGGCCCGTACGGCTCGTGTGAGAACCATCACCGCTGCTGTGTGCTGGGAATGCCTCATGCAACCGATTTACCAGAGTTGCTTGTTTATTAGCCAATATTAGGTCAAGGTTCTCCTGTGGCATGATGTTTTGTAATTTGCCTTTATAGCGTGGATCCAGGATGCTGGCCAACCAGTAGTCGTCATCGTTCATCATTTTGGCAATGCGGGGGTCCCTTTTTAGGATCCGCAAGGCATAATCTGACATGTGGGCCAATGTTCCTGGTGTCAATGATGCACTGCGAGTGCTGGGTGGAGGAGCACTTTCTGGCAAATCCACATCCCTCCAGTCACGCACAAACCCTGTACCAGACCTTGCCACGCCAACATTTTCACTTGCCCCACGAGATGCATCCTCCTCCCCTAAGTAATCATCCCCATCATCCTCCTCCTCCTCCTCCTCTTCTTCCTCCACCTCGTCCAGGAGCGGTCCCTGAGCAGACAATGGCTGAATGTCATCAAGGATTCCCTCCTCCTCTTCCTCCTCATCAACATTGGCTGCAGACGCCTGCTCCTTAAGGTGCGTCAAAGTTTGCATGAGCAGACGCATAAGTGGGATGCTCATGCTTAGGATGGCGTCGTCTGCGCTTACCAGCCGTGTGCATTCCTCAAAACACTGAAGGACTTTACAAAGGTCTTTCAGCTTCGACCACTGCACGCCTGTCAACTCCATGTCTGCTCTCAAAGTGCCTGGCCGTGTATCCTCCCACAAATACATTATGGCCTGCCTCTGCTCGCACAGCCGCTCCACCATGTGCAGGGTGGAGTTCCACCTTGTTGCAATGTCGATAATGAGGCGGTGGTTGGGAAGGTGGAGCAATCGCTGAAGCTTCTGCATACGAACGGAGTGTACAGGCGACCGGCGGATGTGCGCGCACAGTCTTCGCACCTTCTGGAGCAGGGCTGTTAACTCCGGATAATTTTTGAGGAAGCACTGCACCACCAGGTTCAAGGTGTGAGCCAAGCAAGGTATGTGGCTGAGTTTTGAAAGGGCTATGGCTGCCACAAAAGTACGGCCGTTATCACTAACTACCTTGCCTGCCTCAAGATGTACACTGCCCAGCCATGACTCAGTTTGTCGCTTCAAGTACTCGGCCAGCACCTCGGCGGTGTGTCTGTCGCCCAAACACATCATCTGCAACACAGCCTGCTGACGCTTTCCACTAGCTGCTCGATAGGGGGAAACATCGTGTGCAACCGCTCATCTTTCATCGTTTTTAAGAAATCTCAAGATGGAAGAGGCCAGGAGCCATTTGGTGAGCTGCATTTCTTGCTACATGTTCACAGACTTACCAGTGGAAAAGCCAAACTTCACATGCCACAAATGCAAGCTTGTGTCCCTGTTGGAGGAAAAGTTGCAAAATCTCGAAGAGAGGTTAGCTACGTTGAAGATCATTAAGGAAGGTGAAGAGATCTTGGACAGAGCAGAATTATCTCTTCATGTTACAGAAAGAGAAGAAATTCGAAGTGCACCTGAAGAAACAGAGGAATGGAGACATGTGACCCAGAGAAGCAGGAGGATCAGGAGGCAGTCAGCACCCATACTGCTCAGAAACCAGTACCAGGCTCTCACGCAGGAAAACAATGAAGAAATACATCAGGATAAGACTTTGCCAACAAGCAGCAACCTTGTACGCCTTCAGAGTCCTCCTGGATGGAGAAAGAAAAATGTTGTGAAGAAGAAACGGAGAGTGGTGGTCATGGGGGATTCCCTGTTGAGAGGAACTGAGGCCGCTATCTGCAGACCGGATATAACTTCAAGAGAAATGTGTTGTCTTCCAGGTGCAAAAATTAAAGATGTGTCTGACAGGATATCAGGACTCTTCAGACCTACAGATGACTACCCATTCCTGCTACTACATGTGGGGACAAATGACACTGCAAGAAACGACCTGGAAACCATCTGCAGAGACTTTGAAGACTTAGGCAAGAAAGTGAAAGAACTGGGAGCGCAGGTGGTCTTCTCTTCCATCCTCCCAGTGGATGGCCATGGAACAAGGAGGTGGAATAAGATTCTGCAGGTGAACAACTGGCTACGTCGATGGTGCTGTCAGCTACGATTTGGATTTCTGGATCACGGAGTGAACTACTTATACGATGGACTACTTGCTAGAGATGGGGTGCACCTTACGAAGACTGGTAAGCATGTATTTGGAAGTCGCCTTGCTACACTTGTAAGGAGAGCTTTAAACTAGAAAAACATGGGAAGGGAAGCAAAAGACCAGAAAAAGCCATACACCTGACAAATGCTATTGAGAACTCTGCTATTAGAAGTGGAAAGGAAGAACAAAGACGAAAGAATCTAATTAATAAAAATATTGGAGAAAGAGAAACCAATCACAAACTAAAATGTTTCTATACTAATGCACAAAGCATGGGCAACAAACAAGGAGAATTGGAACTACTAACACAGGAAAAGAAATATGATGTCATTGGAATCACTGAAACTTGGTGGGACAATACACATGATTGGAATACAAGACTAGAAGGATACAACTTATTTGCAAGAAACAGACTTGATAAACGAGGAGGGGGTGTCGCATTGTATGTTAGAAACGCGTATATCTGCACAGAGATTGAAGCTTCAGAGACTGGGAGTTCTGTGGAAACTGTTTGGGTAAGAATACAAGGACAGAACAATGGAAGGGACACCATTGTAGGCATTTACTACAGGCCGCCTGTGCAAGCTGAAGCTATGGATGAACTCTTTATGCATCAAATGGCCAAGTTCTCCAAAAAATATGACATAGTTGTCATGGGAGATTTCAACTATCCAGACATTTGTTGGGAATCTCTCTCAGGCAAAATTAACAGGTCAAGGAAATTCTTATCCTCTCTTGCTGACAACTTTATCTTCCAAAAGGTAAGGGAGAAAACAAGGGGAACTGCTACCTTGGATCTAATCCTTATAAACAGGGAGGAAATGGTTGAGGAGGTAAAAGTGGCTGGGACCCTAGGAGGTAGCGACTATGCTATTTTAGAATTTTGGATAACTAGAGGCGGAAGACCTGTGAAGACTCAGACGTCAAGGTTAGATTTCAGAAAGGCAGATTTTAAGGGATTCAGAAAGAGAATTGGAGGGATCCAATGGCTGGATATCCTTAAAGACAAAAATGTCCAGGAAGGATGGGAAATCTTGAAAAATGAAATTCTCAAAGCACAGTTGTTAACAATTCCAAAAAGAGGGAAGAATAGGAAGCAGTTAAGGAAACCAGGATGGATGAACACAGAACTTAAGCACATGCTAAAAAGGAAGAAAAAAATGTTTATAAAATGGAAAGAGGGAGGCATATCTAAAGAAGAATATAATGCTGTCTGCAGAACCTGCAGGGCACAAATCAGATTAGCTAAAGCTGAAAATGAATTGAGGCTTGCAAGAGATGTCAAAAGCAATAATAAAGGATTTTGGGGATATGTCAAAAGTAAAAGAAAAGTCAAAGATGCTATAGGATTTTTACAGGATGAAAATGATGAAATGGTAAGACAGGATGTTGAGAAGGCTGAACTTTTAAATTCCTATTTTGCATCTGTTTTCTCTCAGAAAGGAAATGTAACATCAACTGTTATTCACTGTCCTATTAAGGGAATAGAAGAATCCAGGATATCTATAAACAGAAAGATAGTGAGGAAACACTTAGCTAGCCTAAATGAATTCAAGTCTCCAGGTCCAGATGAATTACACCCCAGAGTACTGAAGGAGATAGCAGAAGAAATTTTTGAACCCCTCTCTATAATCTTTGAAAATTCTTGGAGAACAGGAGAAGTGCCAGAAGACTGGAGAAGAGCAAATGTTGTTCCTATCTTCAAAAAGGGGAAGAAGGTGGACCCAGGTAACTATAGGCCGGTGAGTCTGACTTCTATACCAGGAAAGATCTTTGAACAAATTATTAAACAACATGTATGTCAATACCTGGATAAGAATGAAGTGATTAAACAGAGTCAGCATGGGTTTGTAACTAATAAGTCATGTCAGACTAACTTAATTTCCTTCTATGACGGTATCACTGATTGGGTGGATCAAGGAAATGCTGTAGATATAGTATATCTTGACTTCAGCAAAGCATTTGACAAAGTCTCTCATACAATCCTTATTGAAAAAATGAATAAGTATGGAATGGACAAGGCAACTGTTAGGTGGATTCATAACTGGCTTAGTGATCGGACCCAAAGAGTGGTCGTAAATGGCTGCACATCCAGTTGGAAGAATGTCTCAAGTGGGGTACCACAGGGCTCTGTCCTGGGCCCTATATTGTTCAACATCTTTATCAACGATTTAGATGAAGGAATTGAGGGTAAACTGATTAAATTTGCTGATGACACAAAGCTAGGAGGGATAGCTAATACTAGAGAAGAGAGAGAGAGGATTCAAAAAGATTTAAATAAACTGGAGAAGTGGGCAGCAACTAACAGAATGGTTTTTAACAGGGAGAAATGCAAAGTACTACATCTGGGCAATAAAAATGGAAAAAGCATATATAGAATGGGAGGAATAGGGCTAAGTGACAGCACATGTGAAAAAGACTTGGGTATACTAATAGATCACAGACTGAATATGAGTCAACAGTGTGATGCAGCAGCAAAAAAGGCAAATGCAATTCTAGGATGTATTAACAGAAGCATACAGTCTAGATCACGTGAAGTCATTATTTCCCTCTACTCCTCTTTGGTCAGACCTCATCTGGAATATTGTGTCCAGTTTTGGGCACCACATTTTAAAAAAGACATCAACAAACTGGAGCAAGTTCAGAAAAGAGCGACCAGAATGGTGACCGGTCTGCAAACCCTGTCTTATGAGGAAAGGTTGCAGGATTTGGGAATGTTTAGTTTGCAAAAGAGAAGACTGAGAGGAGACTTAATAGCTGTCTACAAATATCTAAAGGGCTGTCACATTGTAGAAGGATCAACTTTATTCTCATTTGCACAAGGAAAGACTAGAAGCAATGGGATGAAACTGAATGGGAGGAGACACAGATTAGATATTAGAAAAAACTTTTTGACAGTTAGAGTGATCAATGAGTGGAACAGGCTGCCACGAGAAGTGGTGAGTTCTCCTTCAATGGAAGTCTTCAAACAGAGGCTGGACAGACATCTGACTGGGATGATTTAGCGAATCCTGCTTTGAGCAGGGGGTTGGACCAGATGGCCCAGGAGGTCCCTTCCAACTCTACGATTCTATGATTCTATGATTCTAAGGAGAAAGCTGCAGATGGAGTGCTCGTACGACTGCGCTCTGGACGAGCTGTCGCTTCTGGAGGAGGAGGAGGAGGGTCGAACGCCTACAGCCAACTGTTTCCTATACCGTGGGCTAGGCAGCACTGTCCCACCACCGCTGTCCCCTGTGGACCCTGCATCCACCACATTAACCCAGTGCGCAGTGATGGACACGTAACGGCCCTGGCCATGTCGACTGGACCATGCATCAGTTGTGAGGTGCACCTTTCTGCTCACTGACTGCTTGAGTGCATGGACAATGCGGTCTTTCACATGGTGGTGGAGGGCTGGGATGGCTTTGCGAGAGAAGAAGTGGCGACTCGGTAGGTCATAGCGTGGTACTGCATAGGCCATGAGTTCGCGGAAAGCTGTGCTTTCCACCAACCAAAAGGGCATCATCTCAAACGAGATTAGTTTGGCAATGTGGGCGTTCAAACCCAGTGTACGCGGATGAGAGACTGAGTACTTTCTTGACCTACTCATAGTGTCTGGGAGGGTGAGCTGGACTTGCGAGCTGCATATGGTGGAAGTAGCGGTGGACAGGGCGGACTGAGAGAGGGTTGATGATGGTGATGGAGTTGGTGTTCTTTCTGATGGCCTAGAATCAGTCTTTCGTTGATATAACAGTGGGATTCCCTGACTGCTGTGGCCTTGCAACGACACCTCAACATTTGCTGCTGTGCTAACCGGTGGGCTTACAGTGGGGGAAACAATGTAGCGTTGCTGACTACCTTCGTTGTGATCAGTTGCACATGTGGCACTTGAGGTTTGGTGTTGTGTCCACGCTTGCAAGTGCATGCTGGTTAAATGTCTAAGCATGCAACTGGTATTCAAATTTTTCAGATTTTTCCCTCGGCTAAAGGTCTTTGCGCACTTCTTACAGATAACCTTGGCCTGATCATGAGGATTTTGTTCAAAAAACTGCCACACTTCACTCTTCCTACTTTGGCAGACATTTTGCGGCCTAGCACGCTGTGATCTTTTGACCCTCTGGACAAGCTGTCCAGCAACTCTTTTGATGTTTGGAACCTGTCTTTGGAGTGCTCCGGGCCTGCCAGATAACAGCTGTTGCGATGTCGATGTCTGCTGTGGATGCTCCTCATCTGAGCTATTGGAAGCAGCACCCTCTTCCCCCAATGGATGCCAATCTGGGTCAACAACTGGGTCATCCATCACCTCCTCTTCTATGTCATGTGCACCTTTCTCTGTGTCACCGTGTATGGTGGTATAGTGTGCGGGAAGGGGCACCTGAGTCTCATCAGGGTCAAAATCTGGCTCTGTACACTGCGAGGACAATGTAGTGCTCTGAGTGAATGTACCAGCAGAATCATCCATCAGCGGCTGTGCATCAGTGCACTCCATGTCAGATTCATCTTGGCCTGGGTAATTCACCATTTGACTTGATAATCCAGGCATGGTATGTGAAAACAGCTCCATGGAGTAATCAGTAGTATGGCCTGCGTCATCCTTCAATCTTGGTTGGGGTGAAGGACACAAGGAAAGGTGTGGTTCATGAACATGAGCCTCCAATGACGACTCAGTGCTTTTACTTTTTACAACTGAAGAAGAGGAGGCGATAGAGCTGGAGGCTGAGTCAGCAATGTAAGACAAAACTTTTTCCTGATGCTCTGCCTTTAAAAGCGGTTTGCCAACTCCTAGAAAACTAAGCGTTCGAGTCCTTATGTAGCCAGACGATGACGCAGGGTCAGCACCTCCTGCATTCGGTCCTATTTTGCTCTTGCCACTACCATCAGATCCACCACCAACACCATCATTACCAGCTGCCAACCCCCGCCCAATTCCACGGCCTCTTCCACCAGCCTTCCTCATTTTTGGTAGAAATGTAGACAAAATCCAACAAACTATTTAGTAATGTAAAACAAGGTACAAGGTGTCTATAGGACAGGGGAGTTTTAGAATTTCTGCACACACTTGTGGACAGTGGACACTTGTGGATTGTGTGCAGCCCACTGATATCTGAGCGCTATGTGACACGCTCGATGGCACAGCTGCCTGTGACCAAATTGACGAGAGGATAATGGAGATTTTGAATCTCTGCGTACACTTGTGGACAGTGGACACTTGTGGATTGTGTGCGGCCCACTGATATCTGAGCGCTATGTGACACGCTCGATGGCACAGCTGCCTGTGACCAAAGTGACGAGAGGATAATGGAGATTTTGAATCTCTGCGTACACTTTTGGACACTGGACACTTGTGGATTGTGTGCGGCCCACTGATATCTGAGCGCTATGTGACACGCTCGATGGCACAGCTGCCTGTGACCAAAGTGACGAGAGGATAATGGAGATTTTGAATCTCTGCGTACACTTTTGGACACTGGACACTTGTGGATTGTGTGCGGCCCACTGATATCTGAGCGCTATGTGACACGCTCGATGGCACAGCTGCCTGTGACCAAAGTGACGAGAGGATAATGGAGATTTTGAATCTCTGCGTACACTTGTGGACAGTGGACACTTGTGGATTGTGTGCGGCCCACTGATATCTGAGCGCTATGTGACACGCTCGATGGCACAGCTGCCTGTGACCAAAGTGACGAGAGGATAATGGAGATTTTGAATCTCTGCGTACACTTTTGGACACTGGACACTTGTGGATTGTGTGCGGCCCACTGATATCTGAGCGCTATGTGACACGCTCGATGGCACAGCTGCCTGTGACCAAAGTGACGAGAGGATAATGGAGATTTTGAATCTCTGCGTACACTTTTGGACACTGGACACTTGTGGATTGTGTGAGGCCCACTGATATCTGAGCGCTATGTGACACGCTCGATGGCACAGCTGCCTGTGACCAAAGTGATGAGAGGATAATGGAGATTTTGAATCTCTGCGTACACTTGTGGACAGTGGACACTTGTGGATTGTGTGCGGCCCACTGATATCTGAGCGCTATGTGACACGCTCGATGGCACAGCTGCCTGTGACCAAAGTGACGAGAGGATAATGGAGATTTTGAATCTCTGCGTACACTTGTGGACAGTGGACACTTGTGGATTGTGTGCGGCCCACTGATATCTGAGCGCTATGTGACACGCTCGATGGCACAGCTGCCTGTGACCAAAGTGACGAGAGGATAATGGAGATTTTGAATCTCTGCGTACACTTTTGGACACTGGACACTTGTGGACTGTGTGCGGCCCACTGATATCTGAGCGCTATGTGACACGCTCGATGGCACAGCTGCCTGTGACCAAAGTGACGAGAGGATAATGGAGATTTTGAATCTCTGCGTACACTTGTGGACAGTGGACACTTGTGGATTGTGTGCGGCCCACTGATATCTGAGCGCTATGTGACACGCTCGATGGCACAGCTGCCTGTGACCAAAGTGACGAGAGGATAATGGAGATTTTGAATCTCTGCGTACACTTGTGGACAGTGGACACTTGTGGATTGTGTGCGGCCCACTGATATCTGAGCGCTATGTGACACGCTCGATGGCACAGCTGCCTGTGACCAAAGTGACGAGAGGATAATGGAGATTTTGAATCTCTGCGTACACTTGTGGACAGTGGACACTTGTGGATTGTGTGCGGCCCACTGATATCTGAGCGCTATGTGACATGCTCGATGGCACAGCTGCCTGTGACCAAAGTGACGAGAGGATAATGGAGATTATGAATCTCTGCGTACACTTTTGGACACTGGACACTTGTGGATTGTGTGCGGCCCACTGATATCTGAGCGCTATGTGACACGCTCGATGGCACAGCTGCCTGTGACCAAAGTGACGAGAGGATAATGGAGATTTTGAATCTCTGCGTACACTTGTGGACAGTGGACACTTGTGGATTTTGTGCGGCCCACTGATATCTGAGCGCTATGTGACACGCTCGATGGCACAGCTGCCTGTGACCAAAGTGACGAGAGGATAATGGAGATTTTGAATCTCTGCGTACACTTTTGGACACTGGACACTTGTGGATTGTGTGCGGCCCACTGATATCTGAGCGCTATGTGACACGCTTGATGGCACAGCTGCCTGTGACCAAAGTGACGAGAGGATAATGGAGATTTTGAATCTCTGCGTACACTTGTGGACAGTGGACACTTGTGGATTGTGTGCGGCCCACTGATATCTGAGCGCTATGTGACACGCTCGATGGCACAGCTGCCTGTGACCAAAGTGACGAGAGGATAATGGAGATTTTGAATCTCTGCGTACACTTTTGGACACTGGACACTTGTGGATTGTGTGCGGCCCACTGATATCTGAGCGCAATGTGACACGCTCGATGGCACAGCTGCCTGTGACCAAAGTGACGAGAGGATAATGGAGATTTTGAATCTCTGCGTACACTTGTGGACAGTGGACACTTGTGGATTGTGTGAGGCCCACTGATATCTGAGCGCTATGTGACACGCTTGATGGCACAGCTGCCTGTGACCAAAGTGACGAGAGGATAATGGAGATTTTTAATCTCTGCGTACACTTTTGGACACTGGACACTTGTGGATTGTGTGCGGCTCACTGATATCTGAGCGCTATGTGACACGCTCGATGGCACAGCTGCCTGTGACCAAAGTGACGAGAGGATAATGGAGATTTTGAATCTCTGCGTACACTTTTGGACACTGGACACTTGTGGATTGTGTGCGGCCCACTGATATCTGAGCGCTATGTGATACGCTCGATGGCACAGCTGCCTGTGACCAAAGTGACGAGAGGATAATGGAGATTTTGAATCTCTGCGTACACTTTTGGACACTGGACACTTGTGGATTGTGTGCGGCCCACTGATATCTGAGCGCTATGTGACACGCTCGATGGCACAGCTGCCTGTGACCAAAGTGACGAGAGGATAATGGAGATTTTGAATCTCTGCGTACACTTGTGGACAGTGGACACTTGTGGATTGTGTGCGGCCCACTGATATCTGAGCGCTATGTGACACGCTCGATGGCACAGCTGCCTGTGACCAAAGTGACGAGAGGATAATGGAGATTTTGAATCTCTGCGTACACTTTTGGACACTGGACACTTGTGGATTGTGTGCGGCCCACTGATATCTGAGCGCTATGTGACGCGCTCGATGGCACAGCTGCCTGTGACCAAAGTGACGAGAGGATAATGGAGATTTTCAATCTCTGCGTACACTTTTGGACACTGGACACTTGTGGATTGTGTGCGGCCCACTGATATCTGAGCGCTATGTGACACGCTCGATGGCACAGCTGCCTGTGACCAAAGTGACGAGAGGATAATGGAGATTTTGAATCTCTGCGTACACTTTTGGACACTGGACACTTGTGGATTGTGTGCGGCCCACTGATATCTGAGCGCTATGTGACACGCTCGATGGCACAGCTGCCTGTGACCAAAGTGACGAGAGGATAAGGGAGATTGGATTGCTTTTAAAAAAGCAGCTTGCGGAGCAGTGGGTAAACAGCAATGCCAGCGTGTCAGGAAGCCTTAAAAGGCAGCCCAACAACCAACACCACTGATACACCACAATATAGCCTCCCCTTGCACTGCACACACAGTGACTTGTGTGTTGTGCAGGCCAAATCGCTAGCAGCAGATGCAGTTTTTTTGTCTTCTTCCCTGCCTAACGCTCTCCCTACAGAATCAGCAGCAACTAGAGTTGAGCGATACCGTCCGATACTTCAAAGTATCGTATCGGATGGTATCGGCCGATCTTTAAAAAAAGTATCGGTATCGCCGATTCCGATACCGGAAGTCCCATTCAAGTCTATGGGACTTCCGGTATCGGAATAAGAAAAACCCTTTCCTGCCCTTGTACAGCCTCTCTGGGGTCTGTACGGGCCTTTCGGGGGGCTGTGCCGGCCTGCCAGGGGGTCTGTGCAGGCTCCGGTGGTCTGTGCCGGCCTGCCGGTGGTCTGTGCAGGCTCCGGGGGGCTGTGCTGGCCTGCCGGGGGGCTGTGCCGGCCTGCCGGGGGGCTGTGCAGGCTCCGGGGGACTGTGCCGGCCTGCCGGGGGGCTGTGCCGGCCTGCCGGGGGGCTGTGCAGGCTCCGGGGGGCTGTGCTGGCCTGCCGGGGGGCTGTGCCGGCCTGCCGGGGGGCTGTGCCGGCCTGCCGGGGGGCTGTGCAGGCTCCGGGGGACTGTGCCGGCCTGCCGGGGGGCTGTGCCGGCCTGCCGGGGGGCTGTGCAGGCTCCGGGGGTCTGTGCAGGCATCGTCCGATGGGACTACAAGTCCCATCGGGCGATGCCTGCTACCATGACAGTGATTAACACATTAGCCAATGATGGGACAGTAGTAGTCCCATCATCCGGCTAATGTGTTAAATGTTAAAAAAAAAAAAAAAAATACTACATACATACTACATGCATGCTACATACATACTACATGCTACATACATACTACATATATACTACATACATACTACATACATGCTACATGCATACTACATGCATGCTACATACATACTACATGCTACATACATACTACATGCATGCTACATACATACTACATATATACTACATACATGCTACATACATACTGCATGCTACATACATACTACATACATACTACATACATACTACATGCATGCTACATACATACTGCATGCTACATACATACTACATACATACTACATGCATACTACATGCATGCTACATACATACTACATATATACTACATGCATGCTACATACATACTACATGCTACATACATACTACATATATACTACATACATACTACATACATGCTACATACATACTGCATGCTACATACATACTACATACATACTACATGCATGCTACATACATACTACATGCATGCTACATACATACTACATGCATGCTACATGCATGCTACATACATACTACATGCTACATACATACCACATACATACTACATACATACTACATACTACATATATACTACATGCATGCTACATACATACTACATGCTACATACATACCACATACATACTACATACATACTACATACATACTACATGCTACATACATACTACATATATACTACATGCATGCTACATACATACTACATGCATGCTACATACATACTACATGCATGCTACATGCATGCTACATACATACTACATGCTACATACATACCACATACATACTACATACATACTACATACTACATATATACTACATGCATGCTACATACATACTACATGCTACATACATACCACATACATACATACTACATACATACTACATGCTACATACATACTACATATATACTACATACATGCTACATACATACTACATGCTACATACATACCACATACATACTACATACATGCTACATATATACTACATGCATGCTACATACATACTACATGCATGCTACATACATACTACATGCTACATGCATGCTACATACATACTACATACATACTACATGCTACATACATACCACATATATACTACATACATACAATACATTCATACAATACATACATAGACATACAGTACATATAACATAGAGTAACATACTTACCAATACTTGTCACATTGTTCCCCGAAGCCATTGTCTTTTCCGGAATAAATATTAACATAACAAACCACAAAAATACTCACCCACGATCCGAAGCAGTCCACGAGTGTGTCCCACGACGATCTTGGGTAGAGAACTGCAGCATCAGATGATGCTGCCGTTCTCTACGGGCTGCAGGAATCCAATGACGGAAGGTAGGTATCCTTCCGCACTGTATTCCTCCGCCACTTAAAAAAAAAAAAGTCCCTAGTCTCACTTTATGCCATTGCTGTGTGGGAATTTCCCACACAGCAATGGCATAAAGTGAGACTAGGGACTTTTTTTTTTTTAAGTGGCGGAGGAATACAGTGCGGAAGGATACCTACCTTCCGTCATTGGATTCCTGCAGCCCGTAGAGAACGGCAGCATCATCTGATGCTGCAGTTCTCTACCCAAGATCGTCGTGGGACACACTCGTGGACTGCTTCGGATCGTGGGTGAGTATTTTTGTGGTTTGTTATGTTAATATTTATTCCGGAAAAGACAATGGCTTCGGGGAACAATGTGACAAGTATTGGTAAGTATGTTACTCTATGTTATATGTACTGTATGTCTATGTATGTATTGTATGAATGTATTGTATGTATGTAGTATATATGTGGTATGTATGTAGCATGTAGTATGTATGTAGTATGTATGTAGCATGCATGTAGCATGTAGTATGTATGTAGCATGCATGTAGTATATATGTAGTATGTATGTAGCATGCATGTAGTATATATGTAGTATGTATGTAGCATGCATGTAGTATATATGTAGCATGTATGTAGTATGTATGTGGTATGTATGTAGCATGTAGTATGTATGTAGCATGTATGTAGTATATATGTAGTATGTATGTAGCATGTAGTATGTATGTAGTATGTATGTAGTATGTATGTGGTATGTATGTAGCATGTAGTATGTATGTAGCATGCATGTAGTATATATGTAGTATGTATGTAGCATGTAGTATGTATGTAGTATGTATGTAGTATGTATGTGGTATGTATGTAGCATGTAGTATGTATGTAGCATGCATGTAGTATATATGTAGTATGTAGTATGTATGTAGTATGTATGTGGTATGTATGTAGCATGTAGTATGTATGTAGCATGCATGTAGCATGCATGTAGCATGCATGTAGTATGTATGTAGCATGCATGTAGTATGTATGTAGTATGTATGTAGTATGTATGTAGCATGCAGTATGTATGTAGCATGTATGTAGTATGTATGTAGTATATATGTAGTATGTATGTAGCATGTAGTATGTATGTAGCATGCATGTAGTATATATGTAGTATGTATGTAGCATGCATGTAGTATGTATGTAGTATGTATGTAGTATGTATGTAGCATGCAGTATGTTTGTAGCATGTATGTAGTATATATGTAGTATGTATGTAGCATGCATGTAGTATGTATGTAGCATGTAGTATGTATGTAGCATGCATGTAGTATGTATGTAGCATGTATGTAGTATGTATGTAGTATATATGTAGTATGTATGTAGCATGTAGTATGTATGTAGCATGCATGTAGTATGTATGTAGTATGTATGTAGCATGTAGTATGTATGTAGCATGCATGTAGTATATATGTAGTATGTATGTAGCATGCATGTAGTATGTATGTAGTATGTATGTAGTATGTATGTAGCATGCAGTATGTATGTAGCATGTATGTAGTATATATGTAGTATGTATGTAGCATGCATGTAGTATGTATGTAGCATGTAGTATGTATGTAGCATGCATGTAGTATGTATGTAGCATGTATGTAGTATGTATGTAGTATATATGTAGTATGTATGTAGCATGTAGTATGTATGTAGCATGCATGTAGTATGTATGTAGTATTTTTTTTTTTTTTTTTTTTTAACATTTAACACATTAGCCGGATGATGGGACTACTACTGTCCCATCATTGGCTAATGTGTCAATCACTGTCATGGTAGCAGGCATCGCCCGATGGGACTTGTAGTCCCATCGGACGATGCTTGCACAGACCCCCGGACATCAGCACAGCCCCCCGGCAGGCCGGCACAGCCCCCCGGCAGGCCGGTACAGACCCCCACAGGGTGCACAGACCACCGGCAGGCCGGCACAGCCCCCCGGCAGGCCGGTACAGACCCCGGGCAGTCCACACAGCCCCCCGGCAGGCCGGCACAGCCCCCCGGCAGGCCGGCAGAGACCCCCGGAAGGCCCGAAATGACGGCGCATCATGATGCGCACACACCGCGCATCATGATGACGTCAGGCCGTCAATCAACTGAACTTCCGATTCCGATGCCGAATTCCGATATTGAAAAAATATCGGAAGTCGGTATCGGAATTCCGATACAGCAAGTATCGGCCGATACCCGATACTTGCGGTATCGGAATGCTCAACACTAGCAGCAACCTCTCCCTATACTAAGATCGGCAGAAGTAAGATGGCGGTCGGCGTGCACGCCCTTTTATACCCCCTGTGACGCCCACCAAAGCAAGCCAATCACTTGCATGCCCTTCTGAAAGATGGTGGTGACCCGTGCCTATGTCATCACGTTGCCCACAATGTCCGTGGATCCTGATTGGCTGAAAAAGAGCGCAAAACAAACTTTTGAAACGCGACTTTGGCGCGTAAGTCGCCGACCTCGTGGCCGACCTCATCCTAGTGTCGGGTTTCGTTTCATGAAACCCGACTTTGCCAAAAGTCGGCGACTTTTGAATTTTTTCGACCCGTTTCGCTCAACTCTAATGTCCATCCTTTAATGTCGTGTACATGACACAGTGTACAAGGTGCAATGCAGGGACATACATCGGGGAAACTAAGCAAAAGCTACAAACAAGGATGAATCTGCACAGACATACGATAAAGACTGAGCTGGACACACCTGTAGGGATACACTTCTCTAGACCTGGACACAGCTTGGCAGATCTAAAAGTCCTAATATTGAAAGGTCATTTTTCATTTTTTTTAATAGTGACAGAGAAAGGAAGATTTGGGAGTTTAAATTTATAAATATGTTCCAATCGCTAACAATAGGACTGAATTTGACACCTGGGTTCATGACTCATTACATGGACACAGTTCACACCTCCACAAGAAGGTCTTCAGATCTCTAATAGAACACTTGGTCCTCATCTGCATGTGTAACAAAAACCTTAATTTGATTTCCTTGGCATGTCTATAGCTAGCATCATCTCATGTCCTGTTGTAATTCCTATTTAAATGTTGCCATCTTTTCTCAGTGATTCACTTGCAATCTAGCCTGATGAAGGGGCCACCTGAGCCCTGAAAGCTTGCTTGCAAATATAATTTCTCTGGTTAGCCAATAAAGGTATCACACCTTGAATAATTACATCTATTTTTCTGGCTAACACGGTACCACAATTTTATTTTGTATTATACATGTGCCAAGCCACAAACTTCTTCTTTTCCTTCCACAGATTCTCTCATTTACAGCTAAATACCCTTACTTCAATTGTGCACAATACTGGAGCGGCCGTCTCAGTTTTTTCCACCGGGTCAATAATCCCCCTCTGGGATTGCCCAAAATTCGTGGTACTCAGTGAAAGGAGGAGGGCGTCTCAGACTCTCCCTCCGGACACCTCTGGTTATATATATATCTATATATACCTGAGTTACGTATCCTACCCATCTTCGATCACATGACCACCCTGATTACTAACAGTGAATTCAGGAATTCAGGATATTTTGACTATAAAGAGAGCCACAATCACTGGTCAATCCGGGGTGTCCGTCCCTTATGAGGTACGGTTCGAGCACTGGGCCCCCAATGGGACTACACCTCTATATGATTCCACCCATGAATCACCCCACCAGGGGACAAACCTCAGATCCTCTTTGCAGCAACAAGCACAGGAAAACCACACCAACTGTCAGTCTGCACAGTATAACTGCCAACTTACCGTGGTCGTGGGGGGGTGATCAGTCCCAATTTTCCAGCACCTGTGTCCGCTCCGAGGGTCCTTTGTCTTGTTGTCCTCCGGGGGGGGCAGAGGCGTCCCTATTCAGGGGCCCCACGTTGCGCGCCAAGCTGATAAGGAGAGAGTTAAATTAACCCTTCACGGTTGAGCCAGTGATTTCCAAATTATTCCAGTGTTGCTAGCAACTCAAATGACCACACGGAGACGGGGTCTCTGTACGGGAGGATCGAGGCAGATCACTAAGCCCCTTTATTTTAGTCACATCTTTTATAATCTCTTGCTTAATTATGCAAGGTTCTCAAGTACCAATAGCATCTTTTCACTTTATAAGCCAATAATATTGCAAGAAAACCGGAAACTACATATATGTCCGTATCAAAATAGAAAGTAGTATAATGGCATATTCAGAGCAATACACTCCCCCCCCCCCAGCCCCTTATCTTGCACCTGATGGAAACAGTCTGGTTTCATGACAGGCCATGCCAATTATAAAAATTTATCTTACAACAACAAAAACGGAGAAACGAAACCTTACATTGAATGGATAAAACGAAACTTCAACTCTGATTTTAGTATTAACCCTTAACAGGATGATGACTACTGGCTGGCCAGCATCCTCTATCCACGCTACAAAGGCAAATTACACAACATCATGCCACATGAGAACCTAGAGATAATATTGGCTAACAAACAAGCAACTCTGGTAAACCGTTTGTTTGAGGCTTTCCCAGCACACAGCAGCGGTGCTGGTTCTCCCACAAGCCATAGTGGGCACAATGGAAGAGGTGTTCGTGTTGCACACAGCCGAAGTGACGTTGGAAACAGGGGTTTAATGACCATGTTGTGGAATGATTTCTCAAGTACCGCTCACACGACTGCCAATACTGCATCGATTAAAAGTGACAGGAGACAGCAGTTGTCAACTATGGTTACAAACTACTTCTCGTCCCATATTGATGTTCACCCTCACAGGTCATTCTCCTTTGACTATTGGGCTTCTAAACTGGATGCCTGGCCTGAATTGGCACATTATGCCTTACAGGAGCTCGATTGCCCGGCTGCTAGTGTTATCTGAAAGAGTCTTCAGTGCTGCTGGATCAATCCTGACAGAAAAAGGACCCGTCTGTCTACCCAAAATGTTGATGACCTAACCTTCATTAAAATGAACCATGCATGGGTTTCAAAGGATTTTGTCCCACCTTCCCCTGATGACACATAGGTTGCCAGAAAACTGCCTCGCTTTTGTCCTTCTCTTCCTCAGACTTGCCCAATTCCACCCCTTTGCAGCAGCTGAATGTCCAGCCAACACATCTACATATGCCATTTTTTAAACCTCCCTAAGTGGGCTGCCCCCCCAATGGCTCGGGTCAACACCTGGCACACCCGGGCAAGTGCCGTTGCTCTGAACAGGTGGATGGGCCCAACGGCTCTGGCACAGGGCCCCTCATAGTACAATACAGTGTCTCTGATGGTGGGGGGGCCCACTCGCCGTCAGACACACCAGTGTACTATGAGGGGCCCTGTGCTAGTACCATCGACCACGAGTGTCTCCCCCCCTGCTTGGTCATGGCCACAGCACTTGCCAGTTGCAATACTTACCTCTCCCTGCTCCACCGCTGTGTAGTCTGGGCAGTTAAATCCTTCACAGGGACGGCCAATAGAAATTTGGTTTATTGATCGATGATGGGTAAGTTGTAGCTATGGCCTTTCCTGCTGGCCTCTACCTTCAGATGATCAATGGCTACCATTTGTAATGGACGTCAACTTACAAGCAGATGCAGTGGTGCTTTATGATCACCTACACAGTTGTGATAGTCACAGACGTGTAACATTCCTGCCACCATTTTTTAATGTCTCCTCTCATGCCAATCCAATAGAATCACCTACGGTCTGTGGCTTCTGTCTTTTGCACTCCAAAATGACCAGACATATCATGATAGGCAGTGAGGACCATGTCTACATCTCTCCCTGTGATCACAGTTTGATGGAGACGAGTAACGGTGATGTGATCCATGCTACTGCAATAAAGCAATCCTTTCTTCACAATGAACCGTTTTCGCTGTCTCCACAGACACAGTAATTGAGAGTCTGCATCGCCTCTGCAACATGTACCGGGTGGTTTTCCGCGTTGAGTAATTCCCAAATTTCTGCTAACACTCGACTTTCTGTCTGTACTTGAATCCGTGTAGTTTCCAGTAGTGGAAAGTCTGCACTGGCTTACTGAGATTGAAATATATACGAAGATTTAAAAGTGCCACAACACTGTATACTGTTGTACGCTTCAACTATCTTTCCCTTTTTCTACTTGTTAAATTCTGGTGTAATACATACTGAGCCTGTGAGTGTCTGGGTCTGACTTCGGAAGTATAGACGGAAATTTAAAATGACCCCTAGACTGGATACACCTGGTATGTGCTGATACAGTACCTTTGCTCAAAATGTTGTATTACAGTATCATCCATTGTGAGTGTGCGTGTGTGATTTACGTCTTCTATATATACGGTGAATCGGAGCTACCAATTTTTACCCTATACTCAATACAGCTTGCATCTTGTTATACAGTACCTTTGTTCGACATTTAGTATTATGGTCAAATCCATACTGAGTAAGCATCTGAGACTGACTATGGGACTATGTTTGCGGAGATTTCAATAGTACCCTATAATATATGTACTTGCTATCTTGTTATCCAGTACCTTTTTTACAACATTTTTTTTTATGGTCAAACCCAGACTGAGTGAGTGTCTGAGGGTGACTCCGGAAATATATACCGAGATATCAAATTTGGCCATCACTGTATACAGCTGTATGCTTGTGTTACATTACCCATTTACAGCTTTTCATATTCTTGTGTAATCCATACTGGGCCTGAGAGCATTTGTGTCTGCCTCCTGAAATGTATACGGAGATTCAGAATGTTTACACTATACTATATATACCTTGTATCTGGTGATACTGTACCCTTTTTCACCTTTTTATTTTATTGTGTAATCCATACTGAACCTGTGAGCGTCTGTGTATGACTCATGAATATATACGGAGATTTACTGTTATCCCTAGACTGTATAGAGCTGTACGCTTCTGATACAGTACCATATATCTTCTGGTATTTTAGGTCAATTTTCTAAAACATGAGGAAGTATGGTGGAAGAGGATGCAGACGTGGGCATGGGGGCCACCTGTTACTGATGGTGGTGGTGCATCTGCTGGTAGTGCCAAAAATACAATAGCAGCTTAGGCAGGAGTTGCTGAGCCTGCATCATGGTGTAGCTCTGGAATGCCTGTAAGGCTCAGTTTTCTGGGAGTAGGTAGACTGCTTTTAAAGCCGAAGCATCAGGAACTGTTTTTGGCTTACATTGCTGAAACTGCCTCCAGCTCTATCGCCTCCTCTTATGAAGTTTATAAAAATGCAAGCACTGAGTCGTATGTGGGGGCTTCTGGTCCGGAACAACTACTTTCCTTGTGTCCTTCACCCACACCAAAAGTGAAAGATGCAGCAGCACACACTTCAGGTTACTCCATGGATCTCTTTTCACATACCATGCCTGGGTTAATTAAAAATGGGACCCATCATATACTGGAGCATTCAAAATGGGGGACATCTGACACTGGAGCATCATCCATGAGGCCCATCATATACTGGAGCATTCTAAATGGGGCAGATCAGACACTGGAGCAGCATCTCTGGGGCACATGATACACTGGAGCATTAGAAATGGGGCCCATTATATATGGGGCATTATTAGGGTCCATAAGACATTGGAGAATCATCCATGAGGCCCATCATATACTGGAGCATTCCAAATGGGGCAGACCAGACACTGGAGCAGCATCTATGGGGCACATGATACACTGGAGCATTAAAAATGGGGTCCATTATATTTGGAGCATTATTAGGGCCCATAAGACACTGGAGCATCATTTATGAGGCCCATCATATACTGGAGCATTCCAAAGGGGGATATCAGACACTGGAGCAGCATTTACAGGGCCCATTTTACACTGGAGCATTAGAAATAGAGCCCATTATATGTGGAGCATTATTTGGGCCCATAACACACTGGAGCATCGTCCATGGGGACCATCATATACTGCCATCATATACTGTAGCATTATGTGGAGCTCATCATATACTGTATGGAACATTATATGTGGCCAATTATTCTGTATGGAGAAATATATGGGGCTCATTATTCTGTATGGCGCACAATGTGGTGGCCATAATACTGTATGGAGTAATATACTGTCCTTTTTTTGAGCTATTGTACAATTTAAAGTAGATCAGTCATGTCATGTAAGCAGTGAAGTATTTGTCATTGTACTATACCTATATTTCTGTGCCGTATCGGAGCATCATGAGTTGTGGTATGTGTTAAAGGGGCACACTAACACTCTTTGGCCCAGGGCACACGAAAACCTGGAGCCAGCCCTACCCCCCACAACTTTAGCCAAATAACCCCCAGTTTTCAATGCGTAACTAATATTATGAAGTAAATTAAGGTTGACAAGCTTCATTAATAAGAATTTATGTTTTTGCATTGAAATGGGCACTGTAGGTGTGTTTACTGTCTTCCACTCCCTGCCGACTTTGCTTCCCCATTGACTTGCATTGGGTTTCATTTTTCTGTCGGCTTCTGACTTTTCCCTATAGTCGGCCGATTTCGTTCGACCCGACTTTTGAGAAAGGGGTATAGTTTTCAAAATGTCGTAAATTCTGGGGGGTTTCCACCATTTAGGCACATCTGGAGCTCTCCAAAAGATTCCATCAAATTTTGCATTCAAAATGTCAAACACTCTTCTTCCATTCCAAGCCCTGCTGTGCGCCCAAACAGTAGTTTTCCACCACATATAAACTATCAGTGAACTCAGCAGAAAGTTAACAACAAATTTTATGGTGCAATTTCTCCTGTTACACTTCTGAAAATGATAAATTTGGGACTAAAAAACATTTTTGTGGGAAAAATGTTATTTTTTTATTTTCACGGTTCAACGTTATAAACTTTGGTCACTTCAAATGTAATGTGGTCCCTAAAAAAAATGATTACTTACATTCTTACAGAGGAAGACACAGAGGAATTACTATCTATTTCTATGGGTGCACTTTTATGTAGATAGGAGAGGGAGAAGCTAGAGGCAAAGCTCCACCTCCTCTTCCTCCTATCTACTTATCAGTATCAGCTGTGATCTTTTATCTAATGGGAAAGTCCATCTGCACTGATTACAGATTTTAAGTTAAAATTGAGGATTTTAATAAAGACTGATCTATTTTGGCATAAAAAAAGATTTATCTGAAAAGACAGACAGAATTACAAAGTTGTTTATTTTGATGTGTACTATTGTTTTCTGAAATAAAAATTAAAAAGACAGTTACGATTTAAGTCTCAATCTATGAGTTTCTACCCAACCATTGACAATCCATCGTACATATACATCTGCCTATTTTCCTTTTTGTAATTTTTTAAAATGTAAAAAATGACAATATTTTTTTTGGCTAAGATGCAAAGGAAATGTGACACCCTTAACTTCAACTTCATCCTTAACTTTAGGCCTTTTAGATATCATTTCATCTTCAACTTGCTTAACTGTTCATAATAACAGTAATTTTGACCAGGGTTACCGACACTTTGACATGCCATTGTATACTCCAATGATTTTGATTTTACATTTGGATTTTCAAAAGATCAGGAAAGCCATGAGCGCACCCAGGAACAGTTGAGAGCATAAAATAGTCCTGCCATAAAATTAACAGCTGAGAGAATCAATAGATGAGCGCGCTCGAGAGCGACAACTGCAAGTATGTCACACATGACATCTAATACATTCTAGTCTGGAAGAGATGGATTTAACAGGATAAGGGCTTGTCCTACATTTCTAGGATGGAACGTTTACAAATGCTAAATACATATATCAACATCCATATGTTCCTTTTCAATGGCGATACCAGTGAATATAGGATGCACGTTGCTTATTGTTTTCTATTTACATTATATTGTACAACTCATCATTATTATATATAATTGTCTACTGATCCCATTGTTCTGTTTTATTATTTTATCACATTAAACAGATATACTCTACATATAGCGTTTGTAACTTTCTGAATATATTTCTTATCTCAGAGCTGAATTCACAATTCTGCTGGTTGTTATTGGAAAAGGTTGTTATTAGACACAGCCCTCACAGCTGAACTCCTATAATGCAGTTTGTAAGTTTTTTTTACAAGATACACAGTTGATATATTTATTTTCATCAATGATTTACTCCTATATATAGCGCCATTAATTCTGCAGCGCTCTACAGAAATCTTCAGCACTGTTCCCATTGGGGCTCAAAATCTACATTCTCTCTCAGTCTGTCTTTGGAGTAAGATCTTCACTTTTACTCACTTACCAAATTTCATACCTTCCAGTAAGTGTTTATTGCGCAGAACAAGAGGCTTCCTATAACTATAATCGTCAATGAATCACTTACTCTACAGAGTCTCTGAAGGCTCCTAAAAGTTTCTTCCATCGTTCTTCTACTGGTTTCTGAAAAAAGCTGTAGTTTGGCTACAAGACCAGGCTCAACATAGTTTTATGGTAGGCTGTAAAACAAAAAAATCACATAAATCCCCATAAGAAATACTTTATTATTTAAAATGACCAAAAACTGGTTCACACCAAAAAGTGAGACAAATAAAAGCCAAAAACAGTGTGCTCAATACCAAAACATATTAAAATGTTTGGGGATATACTAGAAGTCCCTAGTCAGCAACCTAAGCTCACTCCTTCCTGACTGCGGAGGTTGGCACCCTAGGGGGGAATGTTGTGGCGCCCCCGCTCCTCGATGGCTATCCCTAAGGACCCTGCAACAGTTTTTAAGAGTTTTTGAAAACCCATCGGTGTGTCTATTCAAGACCTCTGCTACCTATCTGCACTTTCCAGGACATCTGCTACCTATCTGTGGTCTCCCGGACCTCTGCTACCTGTATGCGGTCTCCAGGCCCTCTGCTACCTGCTCCTGTACTACTTTCTGTCTGTGGCCTCCCTTACCTATGCTACTTGTTTCCCGCATACCTAAAGCTACCTGCTGCACCAAAGCCTGTGACCCGTGTACCCACCTAAACCTTGGACTTTGATGATCCACCTCATCTGGTGAGCCTAATAGATAGTTTCCTGGTGGCTTTTCTCCACTCATTGCCAGTGATTGACATTTCTCTCCCCATGTTTGCTTGTAGGGAAAGCATCCAAGGATCCACCTGCTCTGTTCCTCGGTGACTTTTAAACTACGCTTTTCTCTGATACACTGCAGTGATTAAGAGTTATACATGGCTGAAATCATACAGCTAGTGCCTGATATGGTGGATCTGGCAACATATATCCGCTGACAGGTTCCCTTTCATTTCTAATGTGGACAACCACTTTGACAAAAAATAATTGTGAACAGAACCTATGACAGATGTAAAAATTTCCATTTGCAACTGAAAAAAGAGAACACAATCCGCCAAACAAATCTTTCTTAATGCCTTTCAATTTCCTTTGGATGAAAACGTACTAGACAGGATTTAATGACAGATCTGGCCTTGAATCCATGACGTCCTTCATGTCCCGCACTGACTATAAACAGAGGCCGGATTCAGTAGCATGTCTTTTAACACATTCATGAAAACCTAAACGCTAATTTAATCCCTGTTCATTCCCAGTGAGTGAGCCGGGATGTTGTACAGTAAAAATAAATTGTAGCAAGATGGAATTAAGTACGAGTGTGCCTTACAATACGGGTGCTTGGCTCGAGATGAGAGGCATGGAGCAGGTGTAATGGGGAAAGCATGTTAAATACAGGGATCTTATTTTAAGATATTTCCTTCGCTTATGACAAAAATTGAACCCTCGCTATTGAGTTACTGCTTCGTCTTCCTATGCCTGTGTATTACAAGCTTCCGAATATACCCAAGGAGAATTTGTGTATGGAAATACTATCCTTCTTTGTGACTTGTCTTCAATTAGCCAGGAAGGAGGAACACGTTACAGTAGCCATTGCTCAAAATCCCTCTTGAAGAAGGACTCTTTGTCCTTTTCGCCTGAAATATTAGACTTTACTTTCAGTGAATGGGGCTTTATCTTGTTATAGTCAAAACCAGGATCACAGCACAATGGGTTCGGCTTCAATTTCTTGGTAGCACAGGAAGCATTAAAAATGAATGGAAGCTGGAGACCCTCTGTGTTTTCAATATTCTCTAACCGGGTACAAGCCGCCTAATTTCCAGGTCAGTTAGTAATGAGGACAGACGATTAACCTCTTCAGAGCTTCCAGCCTGCTTGGTTGTATTTAAAGGAAATGGCAATACATAAAGACAGAAAGCTATCCGCAATTTACAAGGTGAGATATGATAAGCAGAAACATCTCACTGATGTGGTTCATACTGGATGGTGAAAGAATGTCAAATTTACTGGAGATGCTGGAAGTCCATATGGTCGTCTACGATCATATCCAGTAGCCAAATGCAATGTACCTCGCGTTTCGGTTTATCCTTTTCTTTTAAATCTTTCACATGATCAGGTGAAATGATTTCAGAACATGTCGCCATGTTGTTATGCTGAAGTGGGTCACTTTCAGATCAATTTCTCAGGCTTCCCATAATATTTGTCTTGATATCTGCAAGAATGACTATTGTCCGAACATGTGGTTGGGCATGGATCTTATGTGACATCACTTCTGTGCTAAATCATGTCTATTGCTGTATGGATGGGCATAATAGACAATAAATGTTTTACTATAAGACATTTCTATTGAACAAGGCTTATACAAATCACATAAGGAAGATTAGACTTTTTATTGTGGTCTGACTTTTACTATATTAGTTCTAAAATTTGCAATAATAGAAGAATAGATAGTCCCTCAAAGAATATCTTTTAAAAAATAATGAGATATTTCCACCTTCAGGGCCAGGACAGGATCTCTTCACTTTAGAGGCGTAGCTAGGGTTTCACCTCAGGGAAGGCCAAAAATCTGAGTGGGCCCATAACAAGGTAATCATGACTACAGCTACGTGGTGAACCCTAATTGTGAGTATAGGGGAACATCAGCAGATGACCGCGCTGTGATTGAGAATAAGTCTATATACAAAATCTAACACTGATATTACAATATGGAGGCCATATAGTGGTAGATACCAGTCCTGAAGACCATGTAAGTGATCATAGCACAGTTATAGATGGTGACTTACAGATGACATTCTTTCTGATGGAGTTGTTCACTTTCCCCGTCTGTCCCAGACCAACATCACAACTACTCCAGCCAGGACTCATCTGCAGAGATTACAAAAAAGACACATTTGACTTCTCACATTTCCTGCACCGTCCATATCTATTCCCATCCTGCACAAACTCCTCATCATGCTGATACCACAATACTTAGCCTCTTTTGCCATATGTGTCCTACAGCACCTGCAGTGTGGTACAATAACCATGCTCCTCTTACCTTCCCACATAGTAATGCCACTACTGTGCCCCTTACATAGTAATAATGCCTCCTTTGTGCTCTCTAGATTGTAAAATTCCCTCCCAAAAAATATTAATGCTCTGTGCATGTGCCCTCCACATTTTGTCCCTAAAAAGTAATAATACCCCATATGCAACTCTGATAGTGCCCTTATAGCAATTATGCTTAAGTGCCCACTTTACATTTAATAATGTCCCCTGAGTCCCCCCATTATTATTATTATTATTTATTTATATAGCACCATTAATTCCATGGTGCTGTGCATGAGAAGGGGGGTTACATACAAAGTTATAGACATCGTTAACAGTAAACAAACTTACAATGACAGACTGGTGCAGAGGGGAGAGGACCCTGTCCTTGCAGACTTACATTCTATGGGATAGTGGGGAAGAGACAGAAGGTCAGGGGTGCAGCAGCTCTGGTGGTGATGAGGTGGCAGCTCGGGTGGTGGTGAGGCGGCAGAATAGTTATTGCAGGCTGTAAGCTTTCCTGAAAAGATGGTTCCGTTTGAAGGATCTGAGGGTGGTGGATAATCGGACATGTTGAGGCATGGAATTCCAGAGGATAGGGGATATTTCGGAGAAGTCTTGGAGGCGGTTGTGTGAGGAACGAATAAGTGTGGAGGAGAGTAGGAGGTCTTGGGAGGATCGAAGATTACGTGAGGGAAGATACTGGGAGATTAGTTCAGAGATATAGGGAGGGTAAAGGTTGTGGATGGCTTAGTAGGTCAGTGTTAGTAGTTTGAACTGGATTCATTGGGGAATTGGGAGCCAGTGGAGGGATTTGCAGAGGGGGGAGACAGGGGAGTAGCAATGAGAGAGGTGGATTAGTCAGGCAGCAGAATTGAGGACAGACTGGAATGGTGCAAGAGAGTTAGCAGGGAGGCCAAAGAGGAGAGTGTTGCAGTAGTCAAGGCGGGAGATGAAGAGGGCATGTACAAGAGTTTTAGTAGATTAAGGGCTGAGGAAGGGACGGATTCTGGAAACATTTTTGAGTTGGAAGCGACAGGAGATGGCAAGAGTTTGGACGTGTGGTTTGAAGGACAGGGCAGAGTCGAGAGTTACTCCGAGGAAGCGGATTTCAGAAAATATGTTTAATATGATAAAATTCAGTAATAGTGGCCCCAGCATCACTGATGTAAGCAGGGGGTCGTGTAATGACTCTTTCTGCTTCTTTCACTTCTCTTCTATTGAGAGAAATCGAACCTTTCTAGTCGACACATGCACATGGCAAATATGTGGCCGCATGACCACCTGATAACGCCAGTGATATTGGGGGCTCATGCAGCAGGCTCTCCCTGTCGTGATTTGGCAGTCTGCAGTCACATAAAGTGACTGCAGACATTTATTCCAAGTCGTAATTAATGCTATAATAAAAAATAGTTTATTTTTAAATTATTAAAGCACCGCGCCATAGGGTTTTTTTTTTCACCGCTGGAGTGGTGCTTTAAGCGCAAGTCTCCTGCCATGGTCATAGACTCATTCTCCGGCGTATTCACTGTTTTTTGGCACCACTCCAGTCCTGAGGCTCAAACTTGTGAGAGCAGCTTCTGACTGGCCAGAGGTTAGACGCTACGTCACAAGCGGTCAATGTAAGTCTATGAAAGACGGAAAGCGGAGAGAACGAGGCAAGAGAGAGGCCGGAAAGAGGCCAGAAAGAGGCTCTCATAGACTTACATTGATTAAATACCTCTGCGCCGCTCTATGAAACACTGGAGCAGCAGATAGGTCACAAACTGCAGAAGATGGAGCAGAGTGTTAGCGAAAACAGATGAAAACGCTGGAAGGTGAGTATCAGACAATTGGTAGAGGTCTTGGATTTTAAGACAACACTCCAACAGTGAATAACAAAAATACTGGAGTGGTTCTGCAAAGGGAATCTTTTACCCTCCAGGATGTTTATGACCTATTAATATGGCCATACAGGTTGTAGAACTGTTACATTGGCCCTACCTGTATGCCTCATATTAGTTGTGCTTGTAAGAAATCCCTGCCCCCTTTCTTCATTTTAATACTACCCCCCTTCCATGTATGTCAGTTACGGCACCGGAATCCTGTGCCTGCACTCTGCGAGTCACCACAATCTGAACCTCTTAAGGGCCTTTTACACATAGCGATATCGCTAGCGATATCGCTAAAGCGTCACCGATTTTGTGATGCAACAGTGTTATCGCTAGCGATCTCGCTACGTGTGACATTTACCTACAACTGCCCCCCCCGCTGGATATCAATGATCACACAAGATCATCCTGGTCCATTTCTCAATGCTGGCTTCCTGCTGGTGCCGACGAGCGACGCATGGACGCGGGCGGAAGACGTCATCAGAGCTGTGTGACAGGTAAGTAACGGCTGCCGACCGCTGCTGCATCGCTGGTGAGGTCTGCCTGTTTGGCATCTCACTAGCGACTATTTAGCGATGCACCAGCGATCCTGACCGGGTCATATCGTTGTCGGGATGGCTGGTGCATCTCTAAATGTAACGGGACCTTTACTCCCTTCTATGGGCACTGCATTCAGGGAGAGCAAGCAGGGATTTCTCCCAACCACCGCACGCCCCGGAGCCTTGAAGAAGTCATTAACATAAAGACAGAATATAACATTTCTCAGCAACAAAACCATTAATAAGAGGCATATAGGTAGTACTAGTGCAACATTTCTATTACCTGTATGCCCATATTAATATGTCACATACGTCCAGGGGGGACAGCTTTCTTTAAATGTTATGCAGCTCAGGGTTACTATATGGAGGCTTGTTATACTAATACTTGTAAAAAAAAGCAGGTGGTAAGTATCAAAAGCCCCCTACGTCCCCATCATCAGCCCCCCAGACAGCAACTATTACATGTAATAGAGTGCATATAATCTCACAAAACAGTATAATAATCAGCCCCCCATTGCCCTGTCACCCCTCAGTCACCTCAGCCTTCATAACAACACTATTCTGTCATATTCACCCCCAGTGCCCTGTCCCCCTCCCCACTTCAGCCCTCATAATACCCCATCCTCTCACATTCACCCCCCCATTGCCCTGTCCCCCACTTCAGCCCTCATAATACCTCATCCTCTCACATTCACCTCCCATGCCCTGTCCCCCACTTCAGCCCTCATAATACCCCATCTTCTCACATTCACCCCCCCATTGCCCTGTCCCCCACTTCAGCCCCCTCAATACCCCATCCGCTCATATTCACCCCCAGTGACCATGACAGACCTTCATTTAATCAATCTAATAAATTATATCTCCACTTACTGATGATGTTTGCAGGCAGTGAGGCAGGACCAGGAAGTGTCTGAGAGAAATGCAAGGTGGGCACTAAGACCCAGCGTGCCTGAGCCAATCTGAGCATGCACAAAACTGCAACATGACAGAAGCTTCTCAGGTCAGTAAAGCCTGCAGATTCCCTTTAATACCCCACATCACCTGTGTTTTCATTTATGATATACTCCTTATACTCTTTCTTCCCCTGTATGTAATGGCCGGCCAATAATATATTTGCTGTAAGCCCCAAGGGTGCCTGACTAATCTATAGTATGCCCACTGGCTCCTCATATGTCTGTAATTTGGCTCACTCGCTCATGATGGGTATTTGTACTAGCTGGGGCCTGATATATGTGTAGCATGACATGATAGCCCAATATGAATCTGTAATATGGCTCACTAGCTCCTGACTTATAGTATCTGTAATACCCCACTGGCTCTTGATGTATTTCTAGTTATGTTCTATCTCCTGATAGCCCACTGGATCCTGATGCTTCTGTCATGTAGCTCACTGGCTCCCTGATGTAAATGTATTATGGCTTGATGTTCCTGATGTTTCTGTAATATGAGCCACTGGTTCCAAATAAATCTGCAATAAGGCCCACTGGCTCTTTATTTATGTGTAGTATGGCACACTGGGTCCTGATGTACCTGTAACGTGGCCTTGTTTCTGAAATATCTGTAGTATGACCTGCTGGCTCTTGATATATCAGTAATGTAGCCCGCTGACTCCTTATGTATGTGTAGCATATTCCCATGGCTCCTTATGTTTCTGAAATGCAGCCCACTGGCTCCTGATGTCGTGGACAAGGGACAGCCACAGGACAAGGGGTACAGCAGCAATCAGCAGAAATGCACAAAGATTAGAATCACAGTATCATAGAATCGTAGAGTTGGAAGGGACCTCCTGGGCCATCTGGTCCAACCCCCTGCTCAAACCAGGATTCGCTAAATCATCCCAGTCAGATGTCTGTCCAGCCTCTGTTTGAAGACTTCGATTGAAGGAGAACTCACCACTTCTCGTGGCAGCTTGTTCCACTCATTGATCACTCTAAGGCCATGTGCACACGATGCAGATTTCCAGCAGATCCACAGCGGATTTTCCAGCGCAGAAACGCTGCATATCCGCATTGTGATGTACAGTAGCATGTTAATCAATAGAAAAAAACACTGTGCAGACGCTGCGGATTTTTCCGTGCGGTTTTCTTGTGGTTCAAAATATGCAGCATGTCACTTCTTTTGTGCAGTTTTCCACCTGCTCCATTCTCCAAATCCGCAGGGGGAAATCTGCAGGGGAAAACCGCACAAAAACCGCAAGAAAAAAGGAAGAAATCCGCAGGAAAAATGCAGGACATTTGACCTGCGGATTTCTTCAATTCTGCATGGAAAAATCCGCAGGGCAAAAAAGTACGTGTGCACTTAGCCTAACTGTCAAAATTTTTTTTCTAATATCTAATCTGTGTCTCCTCCCATTCAGTTTCATCCCATTGCTTCTAGTCTTTCCTTGTGCAAATGAGAATAAAGATGATCCTTCTACAATGTGACAGCCCTTGAGATATTGGTAGACAGCTATTAAGTCTCCTCTCAGTCTTCTCTTTTGCAGGCTAAACATTCCCAAATCCTGCAACCTTTCCTCATAAGACAGGGTTTGCAGACCGGTCACCATTCTGATCGCTCTTCTCTGAACTTGCTCCAGTTTGTTGATGTCTTTTTAAAATGTGGCGCCCAAAACTGGACACAGTATTCCAAATGAGGTCTGACCAAAGAGGAGTAGAGGGCAATAATGACTTCACGTGATCTAGACTGTATGATTCTGTTAATACATCATAGAATTGTATTTGCCTTTTTTGCTGCTGCATCACACTGTTGACTCATATTCAGTCTGTGATCTATTAGTATACCCAAGTCTTTTTCACATGTGCTGTTGCTTAGCCCTAGTCCTCCCATTCTGTATATGCTTTTTTAATTTTTATTGCCCAGATGTAATACTTTGCATTTTTCCCTGTTAAAACCATTCTGTTAGTTGCTGCCCACTGCTCCAGTTAATTTATATCTTTTTGAATCCTCTCTCTCTTCTCTAGTATTAGCTATCCCTCATAGCTTTGTATCATCAGCAAATTTAATCAGTTTACCCTCAATTCCTTCATCTAAATCATTGATAAAGATGTTGAACAATACAGGGCCCAGGACAGAGCCCTGTGGTACCCCACTTGAGACATTCTTCCAACTGGATGTGCAGCCATTTACGACCACTCTTTGGGTACGATCACTAAGCCAGTTATGAATCCACCTAACAGTTGCCTTGTCCATTCCATACTTAGCCATTTTTTCATTTTTTTAATAAGGATTGTGTCAACCAATCAGATGTTAGAAATGATCACAGCAGCATAAGAGAAGTAGGTTGATATTGTGAGAGACAGTGACCTGTCTTCTTATATAATTATATATTTTACTAAGGGTGAGCAACAAGTAACAAAGGCAGGATAAAGAAGGCAATGAAAGTAAGAAATAATCTACATGCAGCTATATAGTTATAAAAGAATGAAAATAATAAAATGATCAAAGCGTTCCACCAAATCTGAAGTTCCTGCTGCTGCCAAGCAGTTGCCAGGAAACTGTAGCATGAAATACATTCCTATACGAAATAAAGAATGTATATCAAATTTTATTATACTAACAGATTTCAAAGGATGCCTATAATTGCTTCAGCTATATAAAGATAAAAATATTATCTTCCACCCACATCTGCCCTGTGCTTCCTGACATGAGGGAATGAGAAATATCACCTCTAATAGAAATAAAAGACAAAGCATTTGATTTGATAAAGATAGCACCATGAAAAGTGAAAAACTTTGTAAGTTACTAGTTACTTTACAAAATTTACAGATACCTTAAGAAGATATTAACAGTTACCAGTAGAGATGAGCGACTTTGCCTTTTTTCGGGTCGAGTCGGGTTTCATGAAACCCAACTTTCTCAAAAGTCGGGTCGAACAAAATCGGCCGATTATCGTTAAAAGTCGAAGGCCGACTGAAACACAAAACCCAATACAAGTCAAAGGGAATCCAAGGTCGGCAGTGAGTGGAGGACAGGAAACACACCTACAGTGCCCATTTTAATGCCAAAAACATCAATTCTTATTACTGAAGCTTGTCAATCTTAATTTACTTTATAATAATAGTTAGGCATTGAGAACTGGGGGTTATTTGGCTAAAGTTGTGGGGGGGTAGGGCTGCCTTCAGATTTTCGTGGGCCTTGAACCAAAGAGTGTCACTGGGCTACTTTAACACATGCCACAATTCATGATCCTCTGATACGGCAGAGAAATAGCGGTATAGTACAATGAAAAATACTTCACTTCTTACATCTCATAACTGATATCCATTTTAAATTCTCCAATAGCTCCAAAAATGGACAGTATATAACTCCATACAGTATTATGGCCACCGCATACAGAGTAATGAGGCCCATATATTTCTCCACACAGAAGCATTGGTCCCATATAATGTTTGAAACAGTATATGATGAGCTCCACATAATGCTACAGTATATGTTGGTCCCCATGGATGATGCTCCACTGTGTTATGGGCCCAAATAATGCTCCATATATAATGGGCCCCATTTCTAATGCTCCAGTGCATAATGGGCCCAGTAAATGCTGCTCCAGTGTCTGATGTCCATCTTTGGAATGCTCCAGTGTATGGTGGGCTTCATATATCATTCTCCAAAGTATAGTGCTCCCCAAAAATAGCTGTCCCAACATTGAAAACAATTAAATAAGTCTCCTCGCTAGGGAATCCCTGTACTAGTCTGGACTCATCGTCCCCATCTTCCATCTCACTGCACTTTGACTGTTTAGGCAGAGGGCGTACAGACGTGATGTCATCGTGCTCTCTGACCAGAATGTCACTGTCAGGAAATGCGGAAGACATCATGGCGGTGGAGCAGGGAGAGGTAAGTATTTCAACTTTGCAAGTGCTGTGATCCTAAGCAAGCAGGGGGGGCCCACTCGTTGGCGACGGCACTGGCACAGGACCCCTCATAGTACGGCGGTGTGTCTGACGGTGGGTGGGCCTGTGCCAGTGCTGTCGCCCATGAGTATGCCCCCCTACCTGCTCAAGGAACTTGCACTTTCATCTGCACCTTCCTCTTTGTCACCGTGTAAGGTGGTATAGTATGCGGGAAGGGGAACCTGAGTTTCATCAGGGTCAGATTCTGGCTGTGTAGAGTGCGAGGGAAATGTAGTGGTCTGGGTCAATGTACCAGCAGAATCATATAGCAGTGGCTGGGCATCAGTGCACTTGTGGCGCCCCCAGGAGTGCGGTCGCCACAGTGGCATTACCTTCCTCCTAGGGAGTGTGATGTCATACTTGGGAGCAACGAAGGATCTCTCTAGCAGTTAAACCAACACACAACACAGTTCCCACTCCAGGCCAGCAGGGAGACATCTGAACCTGACTGCTGAGGAGCTGCTGTCTGTGAAGGGAAGGGGAAGTGTGTGGACATGAGAAGGGGAGCTGGAGGATGAGCAGAGTTAAGGCTCACTCCCAGCTGGAGCGCATGGTCGGGATTCCGGTCTCCAAGTTTGTAGGGACACTGACGGTCCTGCAGCAGAAACCGGAGGAAGTAGCAGCTGTAAATGCTCTGTTCCCAACTAAGGCTCGGAGGCCCCAGCAGCGATGTATGTGAGCCAGAAGGAAAAGGCTATGGCTGCCTGCCATACGAGCAATTTCCAAAAGAGAGTCAACGGGGAACTTCAGTGAACTCAGTACTGCGAGTACCTCAGATAAGCGCTAGAAAGGAGGCCACACTACCTACAGTTGTGGCCAAAAGTATTGACACCTCTGCAATTTTGTCAGATTAATATTCAGTTTCTTCCTGAAAATGATTGCAAACACAAATTCTTTGGTATTATTATCTTCATTTAATTTGTCTTAAATGAAAAAACACAAAAGAGAATGAAGCAAAAAGCAAAACATTGATCATTTCACACAAAACTCCAAAAATGGGCCAGACAAAAGTATTGGCACCCTCAGCCTAATACTTGGTTGCACAACCTTTAGCCCAAATAACTGCGACCAACCGCTTCCGGTAACCATCAATGAGTTTCTTACAATGCTCTGCTGGAATTTTAGACCATTCTTCTTTGGCAAACTGCTCCAGGTCCCTGATATTAGAAGGGTGCCTTCTCCAAACTGCCATTTTTAGATTTCGCCACAGGTGTTTTATGGGATTCAGGTCTGGACTCCTTGCTGGCCACCTTAGAAGTCTCCAGTGCTTTCTCTCAAACCATTTTCTAGTGCTTTTTGAAGTGTGTTTTGGGTCATTGTCCTGCTGGAAGACCCATGACCTCTGAGGGAGACCCAGCTTTCTCACACTGGGCCCTACATTATGCTGCAAAATTTGTTGGTAGTCTTCAGACTTAATAATGCCATGCACACGGTCAAGCAGTCCAATGCCAGAGGCAGCAAAGCAACCCCAAAACATCAGGGAACCTCCGCCATGTTTGACTGTAGGGACCGTGTTTTTTCTTTGAATGCCTCTTTTTTTCTCCTGTAAACTCTATGTTGATGCCTTTGCCCAAAAAGCTCTACTTTTGTCTCATCTGACCAGAGAAAATTCTTCCAAAATGTTTTAGGCTTTTCCAGGTAAGTTTTGGCAAACTCCAGCCTGGCTTTTTTATGTCTCGGGGTAAGAAGTGGGGTCTTCCTGGGTCTCCTATCATACAGTCCCTTTTCATTCAGATGCCGACGGATAGTACGGGTTGACACTGTTGTACCCTCGGACTGCAGGGCAGCTTGAACTTGTTTGGATGTTAGTCCTTGTTCTTTATCCAACATCTGCACAATCTTGCGTTGAAATCTCTTGTCAATTTTTCTTTTCCGTCCAAATCTAGGGAGGTTAGCCACAGTGCCATGGGCTTTAAACTTCTTGATGACACTGCGCACGGTAGACACAGGAACATTCAGGCCTTTGGAGATGGACTTGTAGCCTTGAGATTGCTCATGCTTCCTCACAATTTGGTTTCTCAAGTCCTCAGACAATTCTTTGGTCTTCTTTCTTTTCTCCATGCTCAATGTGGCACACACAAGGATACAGGACAGAGGTTGAGTCAACTTTAATCCATGTCAGCTGGCTGCAACTGTGATTTAGTTATTGCCAACACCTGTTAGGTGCCACAGGTAAGTTACAGGTGCTGTTAATAACAAAAAATTAGAGAAGCATCACATGATTTTTCGAACAGTGCCAATACTTTTGTCCACCCTCTTTTTTATGTTTGGTGTGGAATTATATCAGATTTCGCTTTAGGACAATTCTTTTTGTGTTTTTTCATTTAAGGCAAATTAAATGAAGATAATAATAACAAAGAATTTGTGTTCGCAATAATTTTCAGGAAGAAACTGAGTATTATCTGACAAAATTGCAGGGGTGTCAATACTTTTGGCCATAACTGTATCTGCAGAGAGAGAATTCCAAATTTGCTTCCAGGCTGACCAACTCCTTCTCCATCTGTACTCTGGGTCCTGGATGGCACTTACCAAGTACAGGAAAAGGAACTGTACGACTGTGTCTGTCATCTTTCTCCTGCGCCTGGCGCACAGCTCTGCTACATCCTGCACTGCACACCATCTACCAACTCTTTCATCTGCCCTGCGACTACGGCCCTACCTGTGCAGGGCTTCTACATCTAAGGCCTCTTTCACACATCAGGTTTTCGCCGTCAGGCGCGATCCGGCGCTTTTGACAGAAACCGGATCCGGCGAAATGCAATGCCGGATCCGGTTTCCCCCCCATTGACTTGCATTTGCGCCGGATCGCGCCGGATGGCCATGCGTTTCATCCGGTTTTCGCCGGATCCGGCAATGTGTCGCGATCCGGCGTCTGGAAAAAACGGTGACTGTAACGTTTTTTGTCTCCGGCGAAAAAGCCGGACACGCCGGATCCGGCGCGTCCGGCTTTTTCACACAATGAAAGCCTATGAGCGCCGCAATGCGCCGGATCCGGCGAAAGCCGGATCCGGCGGCCGGATCCGGTTTTTTGGTCTGAGCATGCTCAGTAGCTCTGCCCACAAGACATATATAAAAGCAAGACAGTGGGACCCACAGCCACACCCAACATGCCACCCAAGACAGCAACCAGGCGCAGGAGAAGGCAGGAGACCACTGCAGCACCATCCGCACCACCACCACCCCAAATGGAGCAGCAAATAGAACATGCTGAGGAGGGGAGGCCAGCAGCAGATGAGAGACGGTAATTATCAAATAACCCATTCCTCCAAACTAGGGCTATTGAATATCAAGATATTCATTGGCCCTTTGTTTCTCTTTATTAAACAGCCGCCCAATAGATGCAGCAGCAGCAGCAATGGCAGCAGCTGGAACACCACCCACAGGCATGGAGTGTGGCCACCAGGAAGACAGCACATCATCTTCTGGGAGCCCTCCCTCGCATCGTCAGCGTTTGACGGTAAGTTTTTATTTCCAAAATCCATCTTCTCTGTAATATATGTCTATTCATTGCCTTTTATTTCAAAACAGGAATCACAAGAAGAAGAGGAGCTCCCAGAAGAAGAAGGAAGGGGTGGACAGACACCTGGAGTGGGCTCACAATTGGTAAGTTTTTTGCATCAAACGCAGAAACACAACATCACACTACACACAACACATAGAAAACAATGTTCTGCAGACCACACACAGCAAACAAATGCCTACATCCAAAGACATAACATTTTTTGTTTTCTTCTCTAGTCTTCCCAATCTGGTGCTTGGCCAAGAGGTCCTCGCAGTGCCTCCCAGGGTCGTCGGCGACAGCAACGCGGCGGTCACCAGCGTGTAAGTATAAATATTTTTGCTTTGTTTTTTTGCACTTTTTATTTCATTTCTTTTGTGGAGGCTAATTATGTTATTTTTGTCTTTTTCTTTAACAGCCTTCACAGCGTGCTCCCGACTCTGACGGTGAGGATGGAGGGATTGATGTGGACCGCCTCATCGATCTCGTCAGAGAAAGGGAGCCGCTCTGGAATATGGCTGACCGCCGCCACGCTGACCTGATCGTTACCCGACGACTCTGGGAGGAAATCTGTTCGCTCCTTGTTGGCCGCTGGGAGGACCTCGAAGCTCGGGCCCAGATTAAAGAGCGTAAGTATATACAGTACCGGTTGCTTGATGTAAACCAGTGTTTCCCGAACTCCAGTCCTCGTGGTCCCCACGGATCATGTGTTCAGGATTTCTATTTACTATAGAAATCCTGAAAACATGACCCCTGGGGACCATGAGGACTGGAGTTTGGGAAACACTGATGTTGTATACTAACCACTCCTTTCTCGTTTCAGGGAACAGAATTGTGAATCGGTGGCGGTCTGTGAGAGATCGTTTCAAGAAGGAGTTCAATAAAGAGATGCGGGCCCCGAGTGGATCTGGAGGACGCAGGAGCAAGTACAAGTACGCAGAAGCCCTGTCGTTCCTCCGGGAAACAATGCTCACCAGAAGGTAAATATTACACACCACATGTGAAAAAAAATGTTATATGTAAATTTTTTTTTCAGCCAGGGCCATACCATGTCAGTATTTTAATTGTTTTTTTTTCTCTTTATTCCACAGCACGGTGAGCAGCACTCGGGAGCCGGCACGATTGGACCCTTCTGAGGCGATCCCTGAGGAGACCGGCACCGAGGGACACTTCGACCGCCCCGGTACATCTGCACCTTCCCAGCCTTCCCACACATTCGACCCATCTGTCCCAGCCACCAGCACAGGAGCATCGTGGCCGCCTACATTACATGAAGCTGCTGGTGAGGAGATCGCTTTCCCTTTACCCCACCCTTCTGCCCCTGCCACCTCTAGTACACCTGCGGGTACTGGGCGGCAGCGGCAGAGGGGTCAGGAAAAGACTTATGCGCCAGAGTTCTTGCATCTGAATGCATCTTTCCAGAACTGTCTAAAAGTCTTGTCAGAGCAAATCTCCGCAGGCTATCAGCAGATCAACTCCAGCATTCTGGAGGTGAAGACACTTCTGCAAACCATGCATTCAGAAGCAAGATCTTCGCCAAACCACACCTTTTTCAGGTCTGTTGTGGAGCGCATGGAAACGCTCTCTCCTGCCCAGCAGATGCATGTAATGCATTCATGCCACGCTGCTCTCCAGCAAGTTACCTCCCAACCTCCTCCTCCTCCCACCACAGTAGTTCCTCCACCTGCACCCCCTCCAGCCACTTTCCATCCTCCCCCTCCTATTACATCTACACCCCCTCCAGCCACTTTCCATCCTCCCCCTCCTATTACATCTACACCCCCTCCAGCCACTTTCCATCCTCCCCCTCCTATTACATACCATCCACCTCCAGCCACTTTCCATCCTCCCCCTCCTATTACATACCATCCACCTCCCCAGCACCATCCACCTCCCCAGCACCATCCACCTCCCCAGCACCAGCAACCTCCCCAGCACCAGCAACCTTACCAGTACCAGCAACCTCCACAGTACCTGCAAACTCCCCAGTACCAGCAACCTCCCCAGTACCAGACATCTCCCCACTTCCAGCAACCTGCCCCGTACCAGACATCTCCCCACTTCCAGCAACCTGCCCCGTACCAGACATCTCCCCACTTCCAGCAACCTGCCCCGTACCAAACTCCTTCCCCATACAACTTGCCATCAACATCATCTGCTCCTACAGTCCCTGCCCAACCCTCCACTCCACCACCCACCACCTCTTCTGCTTCCCACATGTCCACCCATTCTGTAGTTTTTTCCACACCTTCACCTCTAACTGTTCCTTCCCCACCACGATCCCAGTCCTCTCTCCACACTCCCAGTGTCGAAGTGTCCCGCAGCCCCTACAGCAGTATTTCCACCACACACTACACAGAATTATAATGTGTGTATTTAAATAAAAATGACCAGTTTTATGGTTTCAGTTTTATAGTTTCAAAGTTTTATTAAACAAGTTTATTAAAATTTTAAAACAGTTTACTAAAAAAAACATTTTTCAATAAAAGTTAAATTATTTTACACTGGTTGTCTGTCATTTCTTTATGCGGCGAAAAAGGTTAAATACAGGGTATTTAAAAGGTGAAATGGTATTCAAAACTAGGTATATAACTGTGGGTAAATTTTAGCTTTTTGCCACAGTTGTGTTCCTGGTTGTGTTTGAAGCAAAGTATTTCACCTAAAAAGTTGTGTTTATTGTTGGTGATTTCCTAACAATGTACACAACTTTTGTTAAAAGGTGAAATACTTTGCATAAAACACAACCAGGTACACACCTGTGGCCTAAAGCTAAAAATAGAGACCATGACAAGATAGCCAACTTTGGTTGGCAAAGGTATATACTGTTGGTACAGAAGGTACACAAGTTTGGTTAGGGCACAAATCTTTCACACTCTGTCATCCTGCCAGTGTACTCTGCCTTGAGGTGACATAAAGTATAGTGCAAAATTGTCCCTCATTACTGAAACCATCACAGAACTTCTAGTGGTAATGTCATGGTAATCTTGCAAGGTGGTTTCTTCAGAGGTGTCCTCAATGGAAATGGGTTCCTTGCAGATAACAAAATTGTGGAGTACCACGCACGCTTTGATCACCTCGTCCACAGTTTCTGTCTTGAGGTTGATCGCAGTCAATAGGACCCGCCATTTGGCTGTCAGAATACCAAAGGTACATTCAGCCATTCTTCTTGCTCTTGTGAGGCGGTAATTAAAAATGCGTTTTGGTCTTGTCAATCCTCTGCTAGAGTACGGTTTCAAAAGGTGTTCTGACAGCTGGAAGGCTTCATCCCCTAAACAGACAAATGGCATAGGTGGACCAGATGTTTGCGGCAGCGGTCTAGGTGGTGGGAACTGGAAGGTGTTTCCATACAGTTTACGCCCCATGGCAGACAGTTTGAATACTTGAGAGTCATTGGAGCGGCCATAGGCCCCAATATCAACCGCAATAAATTTGTATTCCGCGTCAGCGATGGCCATGAGGACAATTGAAAAATATTTCTTGTAATTGAAATATTCCGATCCCGATCCAGCTGGCTTTACAATGCGGATATGTTTCCCGTCCACAGCGCCCAAGCAGTTTGGAAACTGACATATCTGTTGAAACTTGTCAGCAATTTCAATCCACCTCTCTGTTGTGGGCTCTGGTAAAAACTCTTCAGCTAAGGAGTCCCACAGTGCACGGCATGTGTACTTCACTATTCCAGATATGGTGGAAATCCCGAGTCTGTACTGGAAATGCAGTGACGAAAGGGATTCTCCAGTTGCAAGAAATCTGTGGGGAATTAAAAAACAATAAATTAGTTTTAAATCACAGCATTACATACCAAAACTGAGCTATAACACTTGGAGATACAAACTACCACCAACAAGATTGCAGTGAAAGTGTGCTCTGATGCGATCATATCCAATAAATGTGGCTTACCTTAAAGTCACCATCAGACGCTCTGCGGGTGAAACAGAGAAGCGGCAATAGGTGTCCGCTTTTCTTATGAGGTGTGCAATGCGCTCCACCAAGTAATCAAAATTCTCCATTTTCATCCTAACATATCCAAAAAATTTATCCGGGTTTCGTCGAAGGTCCATGCATAGTGTAGAATAGACCCCACGCGTCATTCTCTTGGCTGTGATGGGGTGGATCCACAAACGTCGTCTACGATGCCTGATGCGCTGCTGTCTCGCTCTCTCCTTCTCCAGAACAATCACCCTCAAACGATTTGCCTCCGCTGTAAAATCCGCCAAATTCTTCAAAATATTTCCAATGACAACATCCATCTTCGCCAGTAACTTGCTCTTCTCTCCAACCTGCACTTTCTCCTCTACAACCTGTCAAAGAAGGGCTGTAGGAACATGCTATATATAGTTTTCCAGTAGCCAATCCCGTTCGGAAGGCCACAAGGGTCAATTTTAAAAACCGGATCCGGCGTAATCCGTCGAAAAACGGATAGAAAAACGGATGAACCGGATGAGACGGATCCGGTTTTGTCTGTCCAGAAAAAGACGGATCCGCCAGAAAACCGGATCCGTCACATCCGGTTTTACGAAACATTTGCCGGATCCGGCGTTCCGGCACGACGCCGGATCGCGCCTGACGCCGAAAACCTGATGTGTGAAAGTAGCCTTAGCTGCACCACAACATCTGTCTCAGAAAAGCGACACTGCATCGCGGGTCAATCTGATCAGAAACCACAGGTGGTGTCATGTATCATTCACCTATAAACGTTATTCACCTCTTTGCATGGACGCCCAGGGCCACAGAACGGGTCATCACCACCAACGTGACACATCCCTCTGAGACACCGGCCCGGTACCAATTAACCCCACTGCCCTGGCTGGCCACCCACACTCCATGTCAGATTCATCTTGGACTGGGGATTTCACGATTTGACTTGATAACCCAGGCATCGTATGATAGAAAGAGCTACATGGACTAATGTAAAATGTGGCCTGCTGCATCATTCACTTTTGGTGGGGGTGAAGGACCATGCATCTGTTGTGAGGTGCACCTTTCCACTCACTGATTGCTTGAGTGCATGGACATTGCGGTCTTTCACATGCACGTGGAGGGCTAGGATGGCTTTTCGCGAAAAGAAGTGCCGACTGGGTAGGTCATAGCGTGTTACTGCGTTGGCCATGAGCGCGCGGAAAGCTTTGCTTTCAACCAAACGGTAGGGCATCATCTCTAACGAGATTAGTTTGGCAATGTGGGCGTTCAAACACAGTGTATGCGGATGAGAGGATGAGTACTTTCTTGTCCTACTCAGAGTCTCTGGTAGGGTTAGCTGGACTTGAGAGCTGCATATGGTGGAATTAGCGGTGGACATGGCGTACTGAGAGAGGGTTGGTGATGGTGATAGTGTTGGTGGTGTTGCTGATGGCCTAAATTCAGTCTTTCGTAGCAATAACATCATGATTCCATGACTGCTTTGCCCTTGCGACGACACCTCGACATTTGCTGCGGGTGGTGTGCTAACCGGTGGACTTACAGTGGGGGAAGCGATGTAGCATTGCTGACTACCTTCATTCGGAGCAGGTGCACATGTGGTACGTGAGGTTTGGTAGTCCGTCCACGCTTGCAAATGCATGGTGGTTAAATGTCTAAGCATGCAACTGGAAATCAAATTTCTCAGATTTTTCCCTCGGCTAAAGGTCTTTGCACACTTCTTAAAGATATCTTTTGCCTGATCATTAGGATTTTGTTCAAAAAAAGTGCCACACTGCACTCTTCCTACTATGGAAGACATTTTGAGGCCTTGCATGCTGTGCTAATTTGACCGTCTGGCCAAGCTGTCATGCAACCCTTTGGGTTTTTGTAAACCGTTTTTGGACTGCTACGGGCCTGCCAGATAATAGCTGTTGCGATGTCGTTGCCTGCTGCGGATCCTCCTCCTCCTCTTCTGAGCTATTGGCAGCGGCACACTCTTCCCCCAATGGATGCCAATCTGGGTCAACAACTGGGTCATCCATCACCTCCTCTTCAATGTCATGTGCACCTTCCTCTGTGTCACCGTGTAAGGTGGTATAGTAGGTGGGAAGGGGCACCTGAGTCTCATCAGGGTCTGCTTCTGCCTCAGTACACTGCAAGGACAATGTAGTGCTCTGAGTGAATGTACCAGCAGAAAAATCTAGCAGTGGCTGTGCATCAGTCCACTCCATGTCAGATTCATCTTGGACTGGGGAATTCACGATTTGACTTGCTAACCCAGGCATGGTATGTGAAAAGAGCTTATGAACTTGTATTCTTTGCATTATTTGAGGTCTGAAAGCATTGCTTTGAAATTCGGAGACATGTTGTCAGAAGTTTATATAGACTAAAAGAACAATTTACATTTTACTCAAAAATATACCTATAAAGAGAAAAATCAGACAAACTGAACATTTGAAAGTGGTCTCTTAATTTTTGCCAGAGCTGTAACTTTCTAGCAGTATATCTTTACGGGTTCGATCCTAATATTTTGGTATTACTACATATCATTAGAAAATCATCATTTTTTCTGATACATTAAACCCCTGTGACTCAAATATTTTGCATACAAAGTATTAAAAATACAAAGTCATATTCTTAATTTTCATTTATATTTTATTAATACATTTTTTTAACAAAAGTGATGCATCATATTTTTACATTTTTAGCATACCGTACATTTTTAACATATATGCTCGTATGTATAAAAATAATTTTTCATTTCAGTTTTAAAATTTTCATTAATAAATATATTTTTTAAAAATATGTTTTTTTGTGTTGATCAATGATTCACACCTTTTCCTCTTAGCTCTCTCATCTGACGCACTAGCTCAACAGGTTGAGATGAATTGTAAGGATTTCCATCCTTGTTTTTTTATCTGTGTGGGTTCTTATCCAGGACTAACATTTTTTTCCCTTCATTTTTTCTTTCTTTGTACTTATTCCAAAGCTGTGAAATAATAAAATATTATTAGTGATGTTTATTTAGCATAAATAAATATCATATTATTTTTTCTTACCATCTCTCAAACATGTCATATGCTGCACCATGTGGTAGCACTTTGAACTTTGACACTGTCATGTGGTTCAAAAGTCAAATCTTTTTAAACAGTGACTCTCCTTTATTCTCTATATACATGTGGTAATTTCCTAAAGAAAAAGTAACCATATACTTCGCAGAATAAACCACCATCCTTCATCTATTACGTCTGGTTTGATGTCTAAGAAAAATGAGGATGAATGAACTCATGGAGAGCAACATCCAACACTGCGGAGACACCATCACATGTTTCTCAATGCAGTGATTCTAGAGCAATGCCCCCATCCCTTATGGGAAATATGTAAAAACATGCCAAACACAAGCCGCGGAGACACCATCACATGTTTCTCAACGCAAGCAATGACTAGCCAGGTCTTTCCCCGGGAAGGAACAACCACGGGAAGGGCAGTCTCCAATGAAGGAAACCACCTATGCCAAACATGGTATCCATCCACAGACAGCTGTTTCTTTTTTTTTTTTTTTAAACCATTCAGGTTAGTTATAAACAACTCAATATAAGCTCATCAATTTAAACGTCGTTGTTTCAACTCTCATCATCATGGTTCATATTTATTTTAGTATAACAAACCAAGGGTATACACAAAGACATCCTGAACATCAATAAACATCACTAAAATTCACTGATATTTGATCAGGTGCTGCCATTTTTTAAATTTCCAGACACCCTCTGCATCAGAACCACCACCGCCTTCGCTGTCTAATTTATAAATCAAGTATAATCTAGAAAGGATCAGCCCGACACACTTATTCACAGATACATGCTTCTCTTTGAAAATTCCTAAATTCCTCACATCCCACAAACTCTGCATCACACAAGTCATAATTAACCATAGGATTCTATTTTTCACACGACCACATGCACCAATTCCAAACATCGCAACACGCCAGTCAATAAAACTCACACCTGCTAACTCCTTACACAACCCACCTACACACTTCCACACACTGCACGCGTAATCAAAGTCCCACATAGTATGCCACACAGTCTCACATCCACCACATCCTTCCCTCAGGCACACATCAGTTCTGGTCAGACCTCGTCTCTTCTGAACCTGTCGCAGAGGCAAAATATTGTGCAAGACATCCATACAATATCCCTTTGTCTATTAGACATCCCGTGCGTTTCCAAACTCTTCCATGCAGCCGAAACTTCATTCCCTCTCAACCCCACAATATTACATTCCACATCATTCTTACGTATTATTTTCATCACATTCTTAGCCGTTCTAAAATCATTCATCGGTACACTCAGCAAATCATGCTTCCTCACAAACTTCTCAATCACCTCATACCAGACCGGACACTTGAAAGCAACAGGCACTCTAGTATCCCTCTTTCTCCAACATAAGCCATATAACATCCAACCAGCAGAATACCTTGCCATATACGCGCCCTTATTTCCTTTATTCAGCAAAATAACAACAGTTTTGATATACTGAAGCCCCAGAAAAATCTCAATGTTTGGAAAGGCCATGCCACCATGGTGACACGCTTTGAAAAGACTCTCTCTCTTAATTTTCTCTATTTTACTGCACCAGAAAAAAGTAAAAACTAATTTTTCCACTCTTTTTATTTTCCTACATGATGGTGGAAAAACTGTTGCAATAAAAAGCAAAATCGGAAGAATCACAGTTTTTATGACCAAAATCTTACCACTCAAGGTCAAGTCTCTCAGTCGCCAAAAATTTAACTTATGCTCTATGCGCAATCCACACTCCTCCCAGCTCTCCTTACCTTCCAAGTCCTTATTAAATAATACTCCCAGCACTTTGGTAGCACCCTCCTCACACTTTATCCCCCCCTCCATTTAACCCTGTCATCCCCAAAACATTTAAAACTACATTTATTCCAATTCACTCTAAAGCCAGATGCACCACAGAAAAACTCCAGAAGCAACTTAACCCTACACATAGACGCAACACTTTCACTCACAGCCACAACATCATCCATATATCCAAGAACTTTCACATGCTTCCCACCACTCCCAGGTACCAGCAA